>NC_089503.1:8707104-13507104 GCF_036850995.1 Saccopteryx leptura | reverse complement strand
CCAGGAGATGCAGTCAGCCATGAGGAGACTGAAGAGAAGAGTCGCGCTTTCTGTGATGGAATAGAGGAAGGATCTTCAAGGATTCCTTTCATTATTTCTCCCGGAGTCATACACACTCAAATGTGTTGTCAATAAACCAATCACACTTACTAAGTGACATTTAGTTTTTCTATTTAAGTAATAGTAACCTATTAGGTTACTGATAACCCAAGCTCTGTTAAGCATGAAATAACTAGTCTTATAAGATTAAGCTGACTGATATATTTCCCCTCAAAGACAACTATGTGGCAATGAAGAAATTAATTGAATCCAACCGCCTTTCCAAAAGGTAAATAGGTAGAAGCCTAGAGATGGAGTGCTTTGCTCAAGATCCTATATAAATTCAACTACAGCAATGTCTTCAGATACCCAATCTGTTGTTATTTTACCATGCGAGTGTAATTTATTATGGTACTAGACCTGTCCATGCCAAAACCTATTCTAGAAAGATCTCATGATCAGTGTGCCTCGAAAATACACATACATGGGCACATATGGCCTATCACAGATTAAGTTTTCTCTGCTTAAACTGCATATAGTCTTCCCTGACGGGTGGTGGAAGAGTGGGGAGAGTATGGACCTGGGACGCTAAAGTCTCAGGTTTGAAACCCTGAGGTCACCAGCTTAAGTGCGGAGTCACTGACGTGAGTGTAGGATCACTGACATGATCACATGGTCACTAGTTGAGCCCAAGGTCACTGGTTTGAGCAAGGGGTCACTGGCTTGCCTGTAGCCCCTTTCCCCGTCAAGGCATGTATCAGAAGCAATCAATGAACAACTAAAGTGCTGCAAATACAAGTGGATGCTTCTCATCTCTCCTTTCCTGTCTGTCTGTGTCTCCCCCTTTCTCTCTCTCTCTATCTCTCTCTCTCGCTAAAAAAAAAGAAAAAGAAAACCCAAACAAACTGCATATGGTCTTGTGACCTCAAAGGTATGTAATGGTTGTCCTCCTGGATTTTTATCAGGAATGAAAATGAGACGATTTCCCATAACGGCCTGAAGGGATTGATCTTGTGCAGCGTCACAGGCTCAGCTGTGTTTAGACAAAGGCAGAACCTCAGGGATCCTACCCAAAGAGCAATCCATTCTCATTATGTAAGACTGACTTCTCCAGCCATGGCCTTACCAGGGCCAATCTCAGATTGGCTTCACCATCGAGGATTTACATTTTTCCTGCCAGAGAGAAAGAGAGGACATGTCAAGGGAGATTTTTTAAAAAGCAAAAACAAAACCTCAGTCTAACCAGTCTATTTTCCAATCAATCGGCGTTTTGAAGAGGCAGTCTAGGCTAGCGCTTTTGTCCGGGCAAGCGCAGCAGCAGAAAAGTAGAAAGGACCGCATTACAGCTGAAAGCTCTGGGTTCTGAGTCAAGCAGACCTGGGTTCAGACCCTGCCTATGCCATCTGTCAGCTGTGTGATACTGTATCTCTTCACAGGCCATAGTACACCTGTACAAAGCTACTTCTAATATTCATCTCATAGAGCGGTTGTGAAGATTAAAATGAGATGATACATGTGAAATGTATAATGCCTGGTGGGTGGTAGATGCTCAGTTAAAGGCCAGTATCATTATTAACATCATCCTTATCACTATCACACTCTTCTCCTACACGGCCCATACTCCTCATTGTTTAAAAAAAAAAAAATGATGGGACTATACACTGAATTCAAAACACCTGACATCTTAAAATTTCTAGCCTTCTGTCATTAAAACATGACGGTAAGTTTGCTTGTTATTTATTCTGCATAGAGGGTCACGACAAAGCTGATGAGACAGCCTAGGAGAGTTCCCTGTCATAGAAAATAATGGGTCCAAGATGAACCCTGGCTTTGAGAGCAGAAATCAGAGACCAGACCGAGAAGCCAGACCCAGTGGGAGAGGAGAGAGTGCAAGGGGAGTTACCCAAAGAATAGTGAATGTTGCAGACAGATTTCACTGATGTTCCTCCTTGGGCCTGGGCTGGCCCCATAAGCATGTATGAACTAACTGGCTGAATTGTTCGCCAATCCCTGTCTCCTGATCAACCAATTCTAACTTTTTACAACATTGACTGACTCACTTCCCCTTCTCACGCAAAGTCTAAGAGTTATTCTCACTTTTCATCATCCAGAGAGTCCTGCTATCTTTGATCAGGTAACTCTGGTCTCAAGAGTCCCTAGGCTTTTCCTTATGAAATTGCCTATGAAAAATGCATACCACAGGCCACCTTATACATAGACCATTTCATACAAATGTGTCCTTTCCTTTCCTTCCTGTGTCTTGTGACTCCCTCATCCCTTGGGATGTGTTTCAGCTCTTGTCCTCCACTCACACACCGAATGCCCTTTTTTCCATCTTAAATAAGTACTCATCACACCCTGTAGCCTTAAACATTTCCAACTTGAGGTGCGACAGCAAACCTAGTGTGAATTCCTTTTTCCTTCCCCATTGCACAGATTTCATCCTTAGCGTAGATCTTAGCGACCTCAGCAAACGATTTTTTTTTTCTTTCCTTATTGAGAAACTTGCACCTTTTCACCTAGAGGAAGCACCGAGGGGCTTCTCTTTGGCATACCAGTACTCTTCCACTTTGCAGGCATCATTAAGCGAGATAAGGGTGACTGCGACACACGCATTGCCATACCTCCACGGCCCGTCTCATACCCAAGATGGCGGCCAAGGGGCTAATTTGCCGGGAGCACGCACAGCGTGGAGACGCTAGAAGGGAATGACTCACGTCCAGGACCGGAGGGCGTGAGTCTCGCGAGATTTCATCAGCTACAGACCTACTCAGACCTACTCAGACCTACTCAGACTGCGGGCACACGATTTAAAAGGTATGAATCGCTTATTTCTGAAGTTTTCCATTTAATCTCTTTGGACCACCATTGACCATGGGTAACCAGAACCACAGAAAGCAGAACTGCAGATGAGAGGGGCACTACTGTTTTTCTAAAGAGCCTCCTCCTGAATTAGGAGCCGTGTCTACTGAGCAAAATGTATCGGAACATCCCATTACCACTAGAGTCATTCCTTTGCCACCTTTCTCCCTGGGATGGACATTTAAGAACTTAACTGAGATTTTGATTTCCAGAGATGAACCCTCAAAACCCATATCATAGTTATTTCCTCTCCTCAAAATTTCCCATCTTTTTCTGAGGAGTGGGAGCAACTTTATACAGAACTCTTACACAATCAAGAGGAGCGTTCCTGTAGGTGCTTCGCTGGGGAACTTTTGGTGTAGTCCTCACCGACTGCACAGATCCGAGTTGGAAGCCTTGGCCAGGGCACCTGTATGCTGCCAGGCTGGTGATTCCCAAACCTCAGTGGGCACAAGAATCACCTAGGGCAGCAGTTTTCAAGGGCTGTGCCACAAGAATTTTTAAAACATGCAGGGGCACTGGGCTCTTTTCCCTTAGATTGTCAAGTTAAAAATTTAAAAAAAAAATGCCATCAGCTAACAACAATAGCTATTTGGCGTGCATGAATCAAAATTATACCTATTCTTTTTCCAGATCAGCAAAAAATATATTTCTGGGTGTCCCACAGAACTTTAGTAATTAGTTTACATGTGCCGTGAGATGGAAATGGTTAAAAATCGCTGACCTAGAGAGTTCATCAAAATGTATGGTTCAGGCAATGTTTCCAGTATATTCTAATAGTTCTCATGGATACCAGGAATGCCCACTTTTAACCAGCATCCCCAGTGAATCTGGCATAGATAGATGGTCTGTGTACTGCCTCTGTTTGCACAACCCTACTCTGGGTGAATGTTTTCAAACTGTAGATCCTGAAACTCTAAGGGCTGTGATGTCAGTAGTAAGTCTGAACATGCATTATTTTTTTAAATGAAACAGAATAGCGTAGTATAGAATAATCAGAGTTAATCAAATATATATTTTTAAAAACATTGTTCCTTGAAACCTTCATTTCAGACATACATATGAGGACAGTGGTCTTGATGTAAATAATTTGTTTTTTTATTTGTTGATGATTGCATTATGTGCCCATCACCCAAAGTCAAATCATTTTCCATGGCCATGTCCCTGTTCCTCTTTACCCCTGCCCTCCCCATTTATTAGCATGCATTTCAGAGACAAAGGTTTGAAAGCCACTGGTCTGGGCTGTGCTCTCTTGTTACCATGCCCTCAGTCTCTTTAATATGCAGCAGCATGACTCACAGCACTCCAGCCCCTTGGCTAGATCCGTCCAATGTCAACATTCAGGGAATGTGTAACAGCCACTAAAAGGAGCCACATCCTGGGTCCTGAAGGTCTAAGAATGACCAGGTGATGCAACAAGTCTAAAAGTCTAAGGAAGTAGGGCAAGCAAACCCTCAAGGACCTGCACGTCTTCATCAGCATCATCAGAACCAACCTCATGGGCCTGAGAAATCACATCATAAAACCACTGAAGTCAAAGGAATCATGCACCTTTGCAAAAGAAGTGAAAATTTGTGCCAAACTTCTTTAAAAAGGGTGATTTTTTTTTTTACATAGTTTTTCAAAATTCAACTTGTCAAAGGGCAGGCCATCCCCAAAGACCAAAAGCTCAGAGGCATGTTGGTGAAGCAAGGCAAGTTAATTAGCTGGTACCAAGGAGTGGCACTTGAAGTAACTGTAGAGGACACTTGACATCTCTCTTCTTCTCCTTCTCCTCCTCCTCCTCCCCCTATTTATTCCTCTCTTTTTCCTTCTCTCCAGCTCTTCCCTTCCCTCCCTCCTCATCTGATCTCTGTATTTGACTTTTCCTCTACTTTCTACCCTTCCTGGTGTCACCCTGCCCACCACTGATTGTCGAGATGAAGGAGAGGACGAGAGCCATCTGCACAGCCTGCTCTGTCTGAAGTTAGACTGGGCAGCCACCAAGTTGCCTTACACTTCTGACTTCATGGTCTACCTTTTAGTTCTGATCTGACATGGATACTTTGGAGAATGATGCAGAGTTTCTCATGCCTTGAATGCATCTCTTCTCTTTATCCCTGCGAAGTTTTTCCTCTTAAAAATGACAAAGGACGTTGCTTTAGTCTACATCTTTAAACACAATGAGGTACAGACCCCTTCTGTAACAAGAGGGCATCTTGGGAAGGTCGAATATTCCTGCAACCTAACTGGATACCTTGCCCAGTATATTCTGAGCTCTCCCTATAAATGGAAAAAGCCTACCAAAAAACTACCCACAAAATTATGCTGGTGTAAAACTGTTATTGATCTCAATCTGAAATCCAGTTCCCACTTTATTTTTTTATTCCTTCAATAAGTACTTATATATTGACATATTTACATATCTATTCATGTACTCATTGTTTTTATTATTGAGAACCTGCAAGGTGTCATAAATCCTACCTGTTTTGCTTGTTGGTTGGTTTGTTGAGGCACAATTTATATAAAGTTTGCCCTTTTATGGTGCGTAGTTATATGAGATTTGACAAATATATAAAGTCATGTTGCCACTGCTATAATCAAGATATAAAATGTTTCCATCGACTCAAAAAGTTCCTTCCTCACTCTTTGCATAAATACTGCCCTTTTCATCTGCAAGCAAAAGGAGCCTGCCCAGACCTCCTAGGCCCGAAGTTGAGTGGGCTGGGAGGGAGTTTCCCATTTTACTGATACTGAGGCCAGAGGCCGCTAAGTGTTACAGGCCTTGTATCCAAACTGTCGTAGACCGGGAGCAGCAGTTCTTCCGCGAGAAGGGAACGTATTTTTAAATTTAAGTGAAATATGAGGTCAGTGGGCTTGGAGTCAATCAGCAAAGGAGGGAGGTGGCCTTCGGGTTATCCCTGGACTGAGTGGTGGGAGCCACGTTGAAAGCCAGCCGAGCAGGCTTCAAGAGGGAGCGGGCGGGGGCACAGGCCCCCACCTGGGCATGCTCCCCGGCTCTCAGCCCTCTGGCCAGGTGGGCCCCGTCCAGCCTGCCCGCACAGACCGGGGCGCGGACCCGGGTGGGCTCCGTCCGGCTGCCCGCACAGACCGGGGCGCGGACCCGGGTGGGCTCCGTCCGGCCTGCCCGCACAGACCGGGGCGCGGACCCGGGTGGGCTCGGGCTCCGTCCAGCCTGCCCGCACAGACCGGGGGGCGGACCCGGGTGGGCTCGGGCCCCGTCCGGCCTGCCCGCACAGACCGGGGGGCGGACCCGGGTGGGCTCGGGCCCCGTCCAGCCTGCCCGCACAGACCGGGGGGCGGACCCGGGTGGGCCCGCCCGCACCCGCCCGCACCCGCCCGGCCTGCCCGCACAGACCGGGGCGCGGACCCGGGTGGGCTCGGGCTCCGTCCAGCCTGTCCGCACAGACCGGGGCGCGGACCCGGGTGGGCTCCGTCCGGCTGCCCGCACAGACCGGGGCGCGGACCCGGGTGGGCTCGGGCCCCGTCCGGCCTGCCCGCACGGACCGGGGGGCGGACCCGGGTGGGCTCGGGCCCCGTCCGGCCTGCCCGCACGGACCGGGGCGCGGACCCGAGTGGGCCCGCCCGGCCTGCGCACACAGACTGGGAGACAGACGGGCGCCCTGCGTCCAGGCGTTGCCTGGGGGAGAAAACAGGACATGTGTTTGGCAGCCTTCCGTTTTCTCAGACAGGCTCTTTAGGTGGCGCGAGGGTCTTCTCGGGATGCGGCTTTAGGCTGCTAGGAACGACGTTCGTGTAACTCCTGGTTCAAGTCTAGGCCAAGGTCAGGAAGAGAGCCGGGGGAGGGCCCGGGAACCTGCTGGCACCTGCTGGCGAGCAGCGCCGGCCGGGAGGGGGAAGCCGCCAGGGCGCAGGCGCGGCGGCGCGCGTCGACTCGAGTTGGGCGGAGCCGCGTGCACTTCCCGAGAGTTGCCACACGGGGGCAGCCCTGGCTTTCGATTTACCGAGGCGAGCAGGCGAATGGAGCTGGCGTGGCTGGACAAAGCACGGAGCTCCGGAAAGAAACCGTAATGTCTCTCGCTTCCCGGAACAAAACGAAAAACCGGGCTGGAAAGAGGAGACCTTACCTCACCCTAAAAGGTTTAGAAATGTCAAAAGGCAACATCACCACACCGTGGCTCCACTGGGGCTCGAACCCAGGACCTTCTGCGTGTAAAGCAGACGTGCTAACCGCTACACTATGGAACCGCACGTGGCAACCTGACCGCCGAGACAGAATAACAACACCACACAAAGACCTTTTACTTTATAATATGGAATGAAGCTGAAATTTAATGCCCAGAGGTCTTTCAGGGAGAGAAACTTTAAAAAGAATTTTAGACTTTCAAGTGAGACTTCGATCCACGTTTCTCCTTGAGAACATAGATAACACGTTGTCTTAGAAAAAGAAAACGCGATCAGATCCGCCCGCGCGTGTCCCCTGGGTAGACACCGCTGCTCTCTTAATATAAACAGTGCAGGGAAAATAGTGCACACTTGGCTCTGTGGCGCAATGGATAGCGCATTGGACTTCTAGACAGGTCGAGACATTCAAAGGTTGTGGGTTCGAGTCCCACCAGAGTCGCTCTTTTGTTTTAATGGAGGGGAGGGGATAGAAGTAAAACTAAAATGAAGAAAAACCTTACTCATGTAAAATCTGTAATCCACCTCCCCCACCCATGAAGAAAAGGAAACTCCTAGTTCCTTATTAGGTCCTCACTGGCTGAGGTGTGAGAAATCCTACTACTCGAGCCTTCTTGATCACTTTCATGTGGCTCCAGAATTTCTGGCGACTGGAGATTAAAGAAATTGGCAGGATGTGATAAAAAGTTCCTGAGTTTTTTCCTCCCTATACAATATTGTTCTTTTACACCAGAAATAAACATTTAAATTGTTCTGCAACGTCTCAATAGCTCAGTTCTATTCAAATGATCAGCCAATAACATCAGGGAAATCAGGTGGCCAAACAGCTGAGTGGGTAAGGCACTGGACCTAAAACTGAGTGGGTTTTATTCCCTTGTGGGTTCGAACCCCATGGATGGTAATGACTATTCAGTTTCTCCAGGCAAGAAACTGAACAGTCCTTTCCACGTGAACCCTTTGTGTCTCAGTCATGCAATCCTACAGTGTTTCTCCAGGTGAGAGTAGCTAAGACAGTTAAATGGCACTGACATTCTAACCTGAAAGTTAGTGATTTTCTGCCTGACATAGAAAGTGTAGCAACATCTTACAGTATTGATTGTGTGTAAAATAGAAAATATCAGCATGAAACTATACTTATACTACTTTCTGAGGGAAGCACATAGGGAAGTACATTGTGCAGTAAAAACATTCACTCTTTGAAATTAGTCATCAGTTATTTCTTAAACTCCTGCTTTGTACCAAGAACTGTGTCTAAATCCTGGAGTTGTGGAAATGCAGGAAGAAAAAAAATGCAAAACTAAACAAAAAATGACAGCAACAAAAATGACAAGGTCCCAACCAACAAACTTACTGCCCATCGGTATTTTTGTGACAGAGGGAAGAGCCAGTTTATAAGCAAGCACAGAAACAGAATTGCAGGTGGCAATAAACACTATAGAGAATATTAAATGGCATGGAACAATAGAGTGGCATAGAACTTCCTTGGGACAAATGTATTATATTTGAAGATGATATCTTAACAGGAATATTCTCCCCTTCTCTCTACCAAACAAAAACTTGCAAGGACCAATTCTGCCCCTTGTCCTCCACTAAAAGCCTTCCCCGACCCATGACCCTCATTCAACTATCCATTCTTTCATGCAACAATGAGAGTTTGCTTTGTGCCAGTCACTGGCCCAGGCACTGGGGACCTACAGGGAGTTTCTGTTCTCATAGCAAGAAACAGGTGTTTAAGGTCAGCTGTGATGGATGAGCAACACCGACAGGCTCAGAGCCCCCAGTACCTAACTCCATCTGGAGAAGATCACGCAGGATCTCTGGGGTAAGTCTTGATCCCTGTCTTCACTGATAGATGGAACCTCTCAAACTGAAGGAACCTAGAAAGCGGGAAGACAGTGGCATTTCAGGATGGAGGGAGGGCAACACAGAAAGAAAGGAACTGTGGTGTGTTAGATGAAATACAAACAGCTCCGATTAACTCTGCTAAGCAGGCCTGTACCATGCTATCAATGCTTTGTATTCAGTGTTTGGTGCCTGTCGATTCAGTCTGTCCTAGGAGAGTAGGAAACAGGTCGCCACGCTCTCCTGCATTCAGAGCTGCGCTCAGCACCTTGTGACTGCAGTACGTACTGCTGTAAGAAGCTGAGGTTAGGCCGAAGGCTCACTAAGTCCTCCCAGGATTGACAGCATGGCACAGGAGGCTCTTTTCTCAGACTTGTCTGATTCTTAGCAGCCCATACCTTCATTTTCAATACCATCCAGTCTCCTCCAAAACCTTGAGGCCAGGAGGGATTTTCTGGAGGGATTCCCTACTGGGGAAGAAATTCTTACCTTTAATGTTTCTCTGCTGGGATCTGTAGACAACACAGGATCAGGGACCCTTGATCTGGAGGGCTGCCTGTATGATCCCAGAGTGGAGGATAGTTTAACAGACTTTATCTTTTTTGTTGTTATTATTCATGTATTTTAGTACAAAAAAAATACATGCTTGTTTTTTTAAAATCCAAAAATACAAATGTACCTAAAGAAAATGGTGAGAGCCCCCTCTCACACACTTCATGGCTGTAACCCAAAATGTTTATCGGATTGTTTTTTATCCTTAAATGTACATCTTATATATACATATAAAATATATATTTATATTATATTATATTTATTATATGTGCAAGTGCCAA
Source organism: Saccopteryx leptura (assembly GCF_036850995.1). Taxonomy (NCBI): domain Eukaryota; kingdom Metazoa; phylum Chordata; class Mammalia; order Chiroptera; family Emballonuridae; genus Saccopteryx; species Saccopteryx leptura. Next base: position 13,497,385 of record NC_089503.1, on the reverse strand, counting down.
ATATATAAATATCTATAATTTAAGGATTCAGGTACATATCCTTTAATTTTTTCATAAATATTATACCATACACATTGTTTAGCACTTTGTGTTGTCTTTGTTTACATCGCTGTCTTTCCATACGGATCACCCTTTTACACATTGCTCAGAGCTCCCGGTACATTTGTCCATTAAAGGATGCAGACCTCAGGAGTGTCCCTGAACTCCACGGAAGGCGGAAGGTGTTGTGAGGCTCTGCCCTGTAGAATTCCCTTCAAGAGCCCTCACCCAGTGCCTCTAGGAATGGCATGGCCATGAAGGAGCAGGACGAATGAAAAAATTGACTCATTAATTATGTCCGGGACACAGATGCCTACGGTAACAAGACTTCCTAAAAGTATAAGTTCCAGCCTGTATTTTGTCTGAGCAAAACCTTTCAGAAGAAAGATTCAGGAAAACGTTCAGTCCCTAGCACACGTGCTTTCCTGTTTGTTCAGAATTCTTTTTCCAAGCGCTCAGGGGCGCAGTCACCTTGCCCAGCCCAGTGAGGCATCACCGGCCTCTGAAGACTTGACAGCTCCTTGATTCTGGCGTCGCCCCGGGTCCTCCACGGGTCTTCCCGCCCCGCTGAGTACCGGGTCTTTGCAGCCCCGCAAGCTTGCTCAGGTTCGGGAGCGCGGATTGCACTCGATGAAGGTCGAGTGGATGGATGACTGGAAGCCTCATCAATTATTCATAATACTCCACCCACAAGACTTTCTAGGGCTCTGCAAAGATTGGGATTAGAAATCCCGCTGCTCCCCGGAGACTGGTCCCAAGGTCCTAAATCTGGAGAATACCTCTTAAGGGAGAATTCAGTTCCCTCGGGGTGGGGGGAGGGGGCGGTGCAGGTCAGGCAGGCGGTTATTTTCTTTATAGCCTGGCTGTGGTGCGGAAAAAGGAGAAATCAAGACTCTACTCCGCCAAACGCCTGCTCAAGCTTGGTTTTGCGCTTGCGTTTAGGGAATCTAAAAACAACTTGCTCCAGGAGGAGTAGAACGCGGCCACTTGGCCTACTTCACTGTGGATTGGCTCGGGCAGATGTGCTTCCGTTGGGCCCGGATAGCTCAGTCGGTAGAGCATCAGACTTTTAATCTGAGGGTCCAGGGTTCAAGTCCCTGTTCGGGCGGAGTATTTTTAACTTTCACTCCTAATGGGAGCTTGTGTCAAAGCCAGTATTTCTGAGCCGGTATGCGTTTCTGGCAAACGCACTTGTGTTCCACCCTTCGGGAAACGCAAGCCAGACCACCGATTTGCTTGTCAGGTAAGAGGTGAGGCTAGTGCTTCATAGAGATCTCTTCCAGCCTCGGTCCGTTCTCTTCCAACCTTCCTTGTGCTACTCTGTCCTCGGATATTTTTTTCCTTAGAATCACTTTTTTATTCAAAACAGCAATAAACACATACCCAAGGAAATGGTACACCTGTCATCAGACCCATGACAATTTTGCTCCTGGCTGTAATTTCTGCAGCTTTGGGCGCTTTTTTATTGAAACCACGTGAGAACACTGAACTTCAAAAATAAGTAAATAAATAAACATTTTAACTCGAGACACTTGCAAGTCAACTTCTCCAGCCTGAGAACCATCCTTCACCAGGTTTCCAACGCGCTGATGGGACCCTGACTTCCGAGTCTTTGCTGTACAGACAAACGTCTTTAAAGACTGTTCTTATGTCTGCCATTAATGAGAAAACCTTGCAAACCTAGCGAGCTGACTTCACTGGAGGCCAAACCAAACACCTTTCACCGGTAGCCCGGAGGGCTTCAGTCATCGCGCTACGAACGCTGCTACATTTCACACCCTAATATTCACAGAGTGATTAGGGGACTGAGTGCACGTCATTACATGATTTCTGATTTCTTGAACAGGTTTAAGCTCTCTGTTTTCTCATATTGCTGTACTAACTGCTGTATGTAGTCTCATTGACATGTGCCCGTTAAGATACTATAAGGTAAGCAGCGGACGTCAGTTCTGTCCAAAGGTAGGTCTGCAAAACTCATGCCGAAACCCGGGATTGAACCAGGGACCTTTAGATCTTCAGTCTAACGCTCTCCCAACTGAGCTATTTCGGCGTGCTCAGATGTGTGCTCTTCATGGTGGGGTAGCTCAGTTGATTAGAGCATGACTTCAACAGTTAACATTGCTGGTTGGATTTTTGATCAGGGCACATACAACCAGTGAATGCATGAATAGGTGGAACACATCTATGTTCTCTCTCTCTCTCTCTCTCTATATATATATATATATATATCCCCCTCTCTAAAATCAATTAATAAAAACTGTTTTAAAAGAACACTTTCTATGCTCTTCAGGCAATTTAAAATAAAAATATATCCATCTTCATTCTTTTAATGCCTAATTTCACCTTCCAAATAATGAGAGGGATGCCGTTAGCACTATTTCCGGGGAGCGCCCCGGGCGAGGCGTTCCTGCATGGCTGGTGGAGGCGCTGCCCACTAACCAGGACTCCCTGGGTATCGGTCCTTCCGCTGAGAGGGCAGCGGACGCAATCAGCCCCACCTCCAGCCGGTTAATGGGAGATCAAGACAGACTTTCTAACGTAGCCTAGCAGAGCCAACGAAGGCTCGATGTCCAGCTAAGCCAGTGCGGGCCCTTCATCGCACAGGGACGTAATCGTTTAGTGTTGGGGGACCCGTGCCTGCGCTCCTCTTGTGTCGCGCGCAGCCTAGCTTCCTCAACACCTTTCTGGAGCCCACGGCCCCGTCATTCATCTGTAGACGATGAGACCTCACTTTTTCGTTTTCTGAGCACTAGGACTTGTCTTATTCCCCAGTGTGCACCCCTCTCCTCCCACCAGCACAAGGTGACGCCTCAACCTCAGCTCCCCCGCTATTCAGGGTCACTCTGGGGGTGCAGTGAGGGGGAGATTTGACCTCGTTTGGGGGAATGGGCTGCTTTGTTTGGTGCCTCAGATCCTAGCTGGTCACTTCTTCCTTTTCAGAGAACAGGTGATTCTCTAGAAGGGTAGGCAGATGGGGCGGAGAGGTGCGGGACCCCGGCTGTATTCCTCAGACACCTGGGGGGAGGACGCCTAGGACAGTCCCCGGAGGGTGCGACAAGAGAGCGAACGGAGGGCTGAAGCAGGTGTCATCTCTTTAATGATACCGAACAAGGGAGAGCTCTGCCCAGACAGGGACTTCAACCCTGCACCCTCACTCAGATTGAGGGTCTAATACCCTAACTGACTTGGTTCCCCCGGGGTCACAGAGAAGGTTCCCCTCTGATGAACGAAGACCGTGTCTGCGGTGCGAGGTAAAGGACACATGCCTGACCAGCGCGGGGTCCCCTCTGTGAGTCAGTTCGATGCCAGGCCAGGGAGTCTGGCAGGAGGGTGGAAGGTCGTTCTTTGGCAGCTGCAGACAAATTCCTTAAATAAAATAAGTAACGCCCCGTTTTATTTAGAGACCTCTTGGCAAAAGCGAATCCTGAGTTTCTTCAGCCCCTGCAGAGGGAGGACAGAAGCCACTCACTGTCCCCACCTCTACGTGTTTCTTCACCCCAATCCTAAAGCGCCCGCGGTCGGTGATCACAGTTCAACGTTAAAGGCATCAGGCTGCCCCATCTTCCAAAAAGCACGACCTGTCAGTCCCTCGTCCCACTTCCAGGTGCCCACCTCAAAAAGGAGGCAGAGCGCTGGAAGAGACCATCCGGGATCGAGCCAGGAGCGGTGGGGTCTCTGAAAGCACGCCCCTGCCCGGGTCCCCCGCATCCGTCGGGTCCCCACCGGCCAGGGCTCGGCGCGCTGGCGCTCATACCGTCCTTCTCTGGCTGAAGCCACATCCCCCACTTCTCACCCACAAACGTTCAGTCAGTCTTCTGGGCCTTTGCACGTGCTGTTCCCTCTAACTGGCACTCACCGCCTCCCTTTCGCTCCTTACCCCTGGTCTGCCCCAAGCACATTCAGAACTCAGCCTAACCTCCTCCTCACTGGGAAGCTGCTGGGAACCAGCACCATCCTGGCCTTCTGCTCCCTGCACTGTGTGGATCTACTTCCAGGCCGAGCAGACAGGTGTGCCGGCTGCACGCCCTTGAGAGCCAGGGTAGTGGGTGCTTTGCTAGAGGAACACTAAAGTGTTTTTTGATAACCCAGAGGAACGATTAGAAGGTGGGCAGAGAGAACCTGGCAGGAAAAAAATAGGCATTACAATTGTACCTCGAGAGGTGAGTGAAGGGCGCCAGGCAGGCAGGAAGGGCACTGCAGGCAGACTCCGTCTTCTCCCAGCTGCTTGCTTGTATCCGAGTACTTCCCACGGGAGTCAGTCCCTCTTTCCTTTTCCGGCAGTAATCTGGGAAAGGTTCACCTTTCAGGGCAAAGGCCCAACGTTTCCTAAGAATATGGCACCTGCCTTCATGGTCCCAAGGTGGTTGACTTTTGCTCAGTGCACTTTTTCTCCTGAGCAGTAATAACTCCTTCACCCATCTCTCTCACCTGTGTATAACCCTAAAGCATGCTGTCAGGAATGGATGGATGGATAGATGATAGATAGATGATAGATAGATAGATAGATAGATGATAGACTGATAGATTAAAAAAAAAGAAATTGGCTCAGAGGATGTTGGAAGCTGGTATGTCCAAAGTCTAAACCCTGTGGGGGAGGCCGAGAAGCCGGAGATGGGGAACAGGCGATGTTGCGGTCCTGAGTCCAGCTGCGGCAGGACGGCAAGCGGAGCCTCGGGCAGATTTCTTTCTAGAATACGGCTTGAGGAGAATTCCCTCTTTTGCAGGAACCCCCAGTCGTAAGCCTTCAGATGATTAGATGAGGCCCTACCACGTTATGGAGGGTAACCTGCTTTATTCCATGTACTGATTTAAATATTAATTACATCTAAAGAAGACCACCTCAGCACCATCTAGCCTGTTGGGTTTGTTGTCACTGTTGTTCCATAAATTAACCGATTTATTATAGGTCAGCAACATTTCAAATTGTGGAGCTTCTACTGGCCATTTAATTCTTTCCGTCTTCTGACGGCCAACCTGACCTTGACTGCAGAGGTGGTGTTGTAGGTCCAGGGCCACCCACAGCTGTTTCCATGCAGGGACACATGGCCGGACCCCCACACCTCGTCTCTTGGTCTTGAAGTAAGTGTCCTTGGCGTGCGGGCTAATTTTATTCACCATTTTCCTGAGGGAGGCACCATAACCATTTCCGTATTTACCAGCCATTGCAACCTTCTTGGTGCATTTAGTCATGTTGCCATGGAACCCAGAGAGTAGTAGACTGTAGACTAGCATTGGACTGAACTGTACACCTTAGCTCAACAAATGGACACATGCAATTCACCGTCACACATGCTGACATATGTCATGCCAAGTTTGAACTGCCCAATCTCTTAGTCCGCCACTTCATTCTCCTTGCTTTTGATAATCGTTGGATTTTACAGAAGTCCCTTACTAATACAAGAGAGGGGCCTAAGGACTACATAAATTAAAGTCAAATACAGTGAGTCAGGGGCCTGCTGCACACTGCCTGCCACAGGCCTCGGCTGACCACGAAGAGCCCCCAGATAAAGAAAGTTCCTGCAGGGACTAACTAATAGCTACTCACCCAGACCTCATCCCTTACCCAGACCATAAAGGGAAAACAGACCACAAAACAGACCTTGTAAAGGTTAAAAGTTGTGGGTTTCTTTTTAAGGTTAAAGTTAATCCTAACTTTCTCCCCACCCTTTATTCCCCCACACCAGCAATTTTTCATAGAACTTACAGGCAGATATAAGCTCAACCTCCAGAGATGATTGGGGTCTCTGCTGCTTCTCTTGGGAAGAGAGTCTACTGCTCTGTCTGTGGAGAGGTTCTTTCTTGGTATCCCTCTGCTCAATAAGCCTGCTTGGGCTGTAAACCATGCTGGCTTGCATTTGAATTCTTCCCTGCGAAGCCAAGAGCCCTCGGTCTCCAGGCTGGAGTCCCCAGGAGGGACCCGCCCCTCTGGCGTCGTTCGGGAAATGCATCCTTCCATCCAGCAACCCAGAGGTCTGGGGGATGAAGCCCTGATCAGCTAGCATCTTGGCACTGAGTAACAGAAAGGGGAGGACATGTGATGGGTCCAAAGCAGTACTGCTCAATTTTGTTTCATACCGCGTTTTAGAAGGTGAGGGCTGATCTCACTCCTCTGGAGCAGGGGCCCAGCCTGGCGGAGACGGAGAGAAGGCATTCCCCAAGCCCGTGTCTCACAGCACTTACCCGAGTAGAGGGGTTTATCGATGATCTTAACGCAGTTTTTTTGTTTGTCTTTTTTAATTAGGCTCCTGTCTAGAGCCTCCAAATCTCCCTCCCTTCTATCGCCATCCCAGACTGTTGTGGGCGACTCTGGAGGCGTGGGGACAGGTGAGAACAGGAAACTACCAGAACCCCCTGAAACCCAGTTCTCCCGGTCTAGTTTCTGAGTATCTTCGCCTGGGGTGGGGGGAACAGAGGGGGCGCATCGACCTCAGAGCAGTGCGAGGATACCACGTGCAGCGGCTTCTGACTTAGCAAATAAAAATAGTTACATTTGAATTTCAGAGAAACTACGAATATGAACTTTGTATCCGCAATATTTCAGACAAGCTTGTACCAAAAACAGAAACAAAAAAACCCGTTGAACCAGAAAGGGCTTGCGATCCCCACCCCTATCCCACCCTCCCCGCACCAAAAGCTGTCCCAGGCCCTTGTTATTGTTAAAGTGCGTGGACCCAGCGGAAACCGAGGATTTCTTTGACTGAGAGGGGGCCCGGGGCTGTGGCCATCCCCGCCAGGTCCGCCCACCCGGGGTAGAGAGGGTCGGGGCGGTTCAGCCGGAGCTCCCCACGTGCACCCGGAACCAGGACGGAAGAGGGAGGGCTGGGAAGATCCACGGGAAAGTGAGCGGCGCGCGGCGGGAAGGTAGTGTCCCCCAGACCCCAAATCAGAGAAGGGACGCTGACTTTACACTGAGCCACTGAGCAACAACAAGAACCCTTTCTCGGGTTCCAGTCTTCTCCGACCCAGAGGGGGAAAAAGCTGAGTTCACGCGAGTCAACCCCGAACACTTTACCAACCACGTGCGAGTGAGAACGTCCACAGGGTGGCGACCTGGGATTTTATCCTAAAGAGGGACCCTACTGCCAACGTGAAAGGCCGCAGGTGGCGACATCTAAAACCACTGCCGAAACCCGGGATTGAACCAGGGACCTTTAGATCTTCAGTCTAACGCTCTCCCAACTGAGCTATTTCGGCGGCTTGTGGCTGGAAGAGAGAGTGTAGTGTCACTCAGACCCAAGATCCGGGAAGGGACACTGACTTTACCCTGAGCAGTTGAAAAGCGACAACAGAAATCCCTTTTCGGTTCGCAGTCTTCTCCCATCCAGAAGGGGAAAAAAAGTTGAGTTCATCAGTGTCAACCCCAAGCTCGTTACCAACCCGGTGGTGAGCTGGGATTTTGTAATAGAAATCCACTGCTAATTTGGGACTTGTTTGGAGGTTCTAGCAGGGGAGCGCAGCTACTCGTATACCCTTGACCGAAGAACGGTCCTCTCCTCTAGCGGGGAAGGTCGTCCTCTTCCACCGAGCGCGCAGCTTCGGGAGGGACGCACATGGAGTGGTGAGGGAGGAAGGGGACACCCGCCTAGGCAGCCAGATCAGCCGAATCAACCCTGGTGATCAATGGGGTGACAGATGTCGCAGCCAGATCGCCCTTGCATCCTCCACTGCTAATTTGGAAGGCCGTCGGTGGCGCGGCATTTAAAACGGGTCGGGAACCTTTTTGGCTGAGAGAGCCATGAACGCTACTATTTTAAAATGTAATTCCGTGAGAGCCATACAATATGTTTAACACTAAATACAAGTGAAAGCGTGCATTTTATGTAAGACCAATACTTTGAAAGTACATTAAGTCTCTGAATTCTTTTTAATAACGTTGTTAATGCTGTTGCTAACCAATAATGAATAAAGTACTTCTTACCATTAATGCGACTTCTGGTGCTGCATGGTTTTGCTGATGGCTTTGTAGTCTGGTTGATAGTGGTGAGGTTAAGCTTCATGCAGGCGTTGAGACTTCCATTCATTAAACGTGATCGTAGGTTGGTCTTAACGTTCTTTAGATGTGAGAAAGACTGCTCACATGCATACGTAGAGCCAAACATTGTCAGTACAGCAATACTTACACACTGCAGTGTGTAGTATGTGACAGGAAGCGCGTTCCAAGTTTTGACAATCAGCTGGTCCGCAGGTTTAAGTTTTTCATTTCTCCCCACTTGTGTTTGCTCGCCAACTCTGCTTGCTGTCATGCAAGTTTTTCCAAATCTTCATTCAGTGACTTGAACTTATTCACCCACATGTCTGAGGCCTTCAGGTCAGCAGCTTGTAGGTCAAAATCTCTGACAGAGACACCGGGGATGTAACTCAGGTTGGCGCTGTCCACTGCACACTCGTGTGGATGGGTGAAGAACTTAAAAAGACAAGTGCGCTCACGAAATTCTCCAATGCACACTTTGAATGACTGCAGGAAATTAAATGTGAAGCCTGCTAGCTGCTGGAGATCAAGATGTTGAGCAGGGTCACTTGCTGTGCATGCATCTTTAAACTCTCCCAGTTTTTCAAAGTGTAGTAAAGACCTGTTTCAATGTTGGCGATGAAGAGTTCCAGCTTGTTTTCAAATGCAAACACTGCTTGTTGAAGGGATAAGACTGTATTTCCAATGCCTTGCATTTTCACATTGAGCTGGTTCAGATGTTCAGTCATGTCCACGAGATAGTAGAACTTCAGGAGCCACTCAGTGTTAGCTAACTCAGGATGCTCGACGTTTTTCATTTCAAGAAAAGTTTGATGTCGCCCCATTAAAAAAGTAAAATTATTAAAAATAAATAAATAACTTTAAAAAAAAAGAAAAAGAAAAGTCTGGATTTTGCTCAGACAAGCCGCGAAACAGCTGAGCACCTTCCCTCTTGACAACCAATGCACATTGCTGTGCAGAAGCAGACCAGGATAATTATTCCCAACTTTATCCAGCAGTTTTAAACTGGCGATCATTTAATGCTCGAGCAACAATAAAGTTGACTACCCAAATGACTAGTGACATCACCTCACCAAGTTACTCGCCACACATCTGAGCACAAAGCGCCTCCTGATGTAGGATGCAGTGAAAACTTAGGATGGGTCTCTTTTCATGTTCACAAAGAAGAGCTACGAATCCTGTTTTCCCCACCATGCACGGAGCACCATCAGTACACACCGAATAAGTTTATCCATTGGTAGATTTTTTTCTTTAGTAAACTCAGTGAAAGACTTGAATAAATCCTCCCCTCTTCTTGTCTTTTTCATAGGCAAAACAGCAAGACTTTCCACACGTAGTGTGTCACCGACAGCATATCTTGCAATCACGTTGAATAAATGGCTTACGTCTGTTGACTCATCCAAAGTGAGAGAAAAGAATGGTGCTGCATTTATGTCCTTCACTTGTGTTGCCTCAATTTGATTTACCATCATGATGGTACGATCATGAACAGCTCTTGCCAACAGAGGCATGTCTTTAATTCATTTGATTATCTTGTCTTTATCTGAAAATTCATCAAAAAGTTCATTGGCAACATCAAGCATGAATGTTTTTGCATACTCTCCATCTGTGAATGGCTTTCCGTTTCTCACAATTGCTAAAGCACCAGCAAAGCTAGCCGAATTCCAGTCACCTTGTTGGGTCCAAACACGGAGTTGCTGCTGACTAGCTTGCACTCTGCACAGTAACTCTTGACATGCTTTCTTCCTGCTGTCCCCCGCTGGATATTTCGATGCAAATGTAGTATGGCGTGTGTCAAAGTGCCGCTTTATATTTGACCATTTCATCAATGCAATTTTATCATTGCATATTAGACACACTGTAGAACCTGCTCTCTCCACAAAGGCGAATTCCTCTGTCCATTCCTGCTGAAAAGTACAATACTCCTCATCTTTTTTTTCTTTTAGCCACCTTCTTCGTCAAAAGGGTTTCTGCAATTAACTAGCAGACTGCTTGATTAAAAGGAGGGAAGTTTACTTCCTGACTTCACAATGACCTGCGTACCTTACGCATTATCCAATAAAAATTTGGTGTTGTCCCAGAGGACAGTTGTGATTGGCTCCAGCCACCCGCAACCATAAACATGAGCGGTAGGAAATGAATGGATTGTAATACATGAAAATGTTTTATATTTTTAACGTTATTTTCTTTTTATTAAAGATTTGTCTGCGAGCCAGATGCAGCCATCAAAAGAGCCACATCCGGCTCATGAGCCATAGGTTCCCGATCCCTGATCTAAAACCTCTGCCTAAACCCAGGATTGAACCAAGGACCTTTAGATCTCTGGTCTAATGCTCTCCCAACTGAGCTATTTTGGCAGCTCCTACACTGGGTGTTTTTTTTTTCTGAATATGTAAAATAAATATTTGTTCCATAGCAATGAAATAAGTCAGTTTAACATAGAGGTTTGACTGGAGGTATGCATTCAATAAATATAATAGAGGTGATGAGACCAGCTTCAGTTATAAACCAGAAGTGATGACTAATTTTACTTTTATCAGTGGTTTGTTTTATTAACTGCCCTGCAATCTCCTTTTCTGGTTTAAAAATAAATCATGGACTTTTTTTTTCATGTCAGTTGTGTAGGCTATTTCATTCTTTTCAACCATGCACAGTATTGAGTTGTATGAATACCACACAATACATTTAATCACATTCCTAATACAGACATTTTGACTTTCCCCTCTACTTTTTGTTATTACACACAATATGGCAGTGACTATCTTTTTGTATTTATTTATTTATTTTTCTTGTGAGAAGGCAGATTTTTCCAAGGTCAAAGATAGGAACATTTTGAACTTTTGGGATATTGTCAAATTGGACTAAAGAAATGTATGAAAGTTTAAAACCAACAACAACAACAACAAAGGAAAGGAAGAAAGAAAAGAAAAAAGAAAAGAAGAGAAAAGAAAAAGAACTGTACGGAAGAGGATGGTAAAGCCATTTGCAAAGGGTTCAAATGTGGAAGCCTTTGATGATGTATACATAGTTATTGTAGCTGTATGTTAAAAGCACTGATTTGCTAAACCTAAATATTTAAAATATACCTCAATTTTTGTAATTCGACCTTGGCATTTAAAAAATTTTAAACATATAGACACTGTTAAAAAGTAGAATTGGCTCAGACCTCTCTCAGACTTCTGAGACACAAGCTCTGGTTTAATTATATCCTCTAATATGCTAGCCGTGTTCCACTTCCTCCCATTTCGTAATTTTGCATCCTTTGTGTTCCTATAACCAGGGTGGGGCAAAAGTAGGTTTACAGTTATTCATATGGAAGATAATATAATAATGAATAAATAATAATACAAAAATTGTTTCTCGTACTCACAACTGATAACCTACTTATGCCCCAGCCTGTATGTATAATTGTACTAGCTCTAGCCCTGAGTCGGAATCTGTGCAGAGGCAGCTCAGGATTACATAGTTTTTTAAGCTGACCAGGTGATTTTAATGTACATCCTCTCTGAGCATCTCATTCCTCAGTTCTCATACAAAAATGTAGCTGTTACACATAAACCCACATGTTCAATTGTTTCTCAACCTCTCCACAGGAACGTCAACTCAGATTGTCCAGAAATGAGCCTCATCTTTCCCAGTAAACTTGTTTATCTTAGGACCACTTTCTATTTAAGTTTCCCAAACCAGAAAAATACAAATTCCTTCCTCCCTCCTTCTGACTTCACCCATAATTGGACCCAAGTGCCAGTCATTTCAGTTTGATATTGCTGGAATCCCTTAATGGACCATCCTACCTATAAATCCGTTTCCACACTGGAACCCACCATCCTACTGAAGAATCCTTCAGTGGCTGCCTAGCTGCAAACAAACACCAAGGCTCCTTTACATGGCACATAGAGACTTCCCTGGTGTGGGCTTCGCCGCTCTGCAGCTTCGCGGCGGTGCTCTCTCCTCGACTTTGAAATCTAATCATTCACACGCCATCCACGCTCAGGATGCTTTCCCTGACTTCACTCTTTTCTTTGCCCACGCAGCATTTTTGACATTCCCCTTCCACCAACCCCCATTAAAACAACTCTAAACGTTGATCCTGTCTCCTAAATTCTAGAAACCTTCTCTGACATGTCTCTGACCCCTCCCTCCCATCTTACAGGCTAGTGGCTCCTCCGCGGTGCTGTCTCATCACTTATCAAGCTGGATTGTAATTGCCTGTTTATCTGAGCTCTTTCTTGACATTTTCATCTCCAATACGTTATGTAACAGGCTGAAGTAAATGTTCAATGAATGAATGAATGAATGAATGGACACATTCCCAGCTACATCTCAGGGCCAAGGGATTCTTTCCTCACTTCTAAAATCACCTGGTCATACTCAGAAGATGTGACCTCTGCAGGATCTATTTAAGATTCTGAGCTCTTTAATTCTTGCCTTTAAAGTCGCCTCATCTGGCCACCCTACTTCCTTCCCAAGGGATGACGATGAACGGAAAGAGGGGCATTCATTCTAGTGGAAAGAGAGTAGGGAGGAAAGTCTGAGGAGAATACAACCAGATTTTTCTGTGAGCTTTAGAAGAGAAAGCCATGAAAAGCTTGGAATGCTTCCCCCATGGCAGGACAGACTAGTGGGGAAAAGCTTAATAACCTTTTAGAAACAGGCTCTAAATTTGGGTAAATTTCACAAGGTATACTATAGGTATACTACACACCATATAGTGAATAAGTTCCCAAAATTTTCCTTCACCTTCTTTTAGGGACTATAAAATATACCATAGGATGGTTTTCGCTTATCTTGCTGGAAGTAGAACAGACCTTTGAAATGTGCAGGTTTAACATTTTTGTGGGACTTCATAGGTCCCTGACAAGGATAGCAATGTGCAATTTTGATGTCTTAATTTTGAATCATGAGTGTGGTGGACCCCTCGGGACCCATATCCCAACTCCTCATGTCACAGTAGCTCATTAAAGGACTAAAGGATGAATTAAAATGATTAAGGTACACCTGATTGCTCCCAGTGGAGGAAATCGTATGCCACAGTGGTACTCAGGATTGCAGGATGAAGCTCTAACAGATGTCAAGGGTCTACTGCGATGGTCTGTAGCAAGCCAGAAAAACATGTTGCTGAAACTTAACATCAAGCCCAGCACTGGGAATCAGGCAAATGACCCGAGCAAATGAGTGCCCTCCCCGGAACTAGGCTAGAAAACCAATCCCTGACAACACACAGAACATTAAAATTTTTTTTTATTAATGGATTTTAGAGAGGGAGCAAGAGAACACAAACATTGACCTGTTTCCTGGCCTGGCAGTGACCCCACAACCCTTGCATAACAGGACAATGTTCTAACCAACTGAGCTGCCCAGCCAGGGCAGATAGAGCTAATTCTGTGGACACAGGAATCTCGAGACATCACTGAGCATGGAAACCAAACTTCAAGAATGCTCCTTCCTACAGGTGGAACCCCCCCAAAATGGCATTATTCATACTAATGAGCTTCTCGAAACAGGAATGGTCATTTTTTTTTCATGATGTGATCTAATCAAGAGGAAACAATTTAACTATCAACTGCCTTCCAACCCAGTTTCCCCCAGAACACAAGGTTGCAGAGGTCACAAACTCTGGGGTTAAACCAATTCTGCTTTGAATTCCAACCGTATGACTAACCAATCAGGTATGTGACCTTCAGTGAATTTGTTGGTTAGTTCTTTCAATGCCTTTCTTCATATTCAACATAATGGCTGAAACATTTACTTAAAATCGCTAAAGTGTAAGCCAGACAATATTGAGTCGCTATCTCAGCAGCCTGGACCCAAAAGCAGATGTCCAGTGGAGTGCGGGCCTCCCGCAGGGCAGCAGGGGGGTGGGGCAGAGAGGAGCTTGGCTCTGATGGGGCGGCTGGGGGGGCCTGAAAACTCTGCCACGTCCTGTGAACCTAAACAAGCATTTTCACTTTTCTTCTTTCCAAGGTCTTTAAACCAATACTCACCTGCTTATGTTTCAAAACAGATGGGAATTTCTGTATGAAACAGCTAAGAATTTAAGAATCTAAACGGGCAATAGAAACTAAATTTTCACTTCTGAGACGAAACAGGCCCGGCATCGATAACACTAGAAACAATCCCCTTCTACCAAAGGGGGACATGGACGATTCCGTGACAGTGAAGCAGTGGGGGCTGTTAAAGCCACTCCCCTGAGCCCATGTCCTCCAGAAGGCTGTTGAGCAGCTGAAGCTGGTACCCAGCTTTCCTTTCAGCTTCTCGTGAAGACCACCGCCCCAGAGTCCCGAGAACAAATCACCACCGGTCGGTTCTCCACCTCCTCCCACCACCGTTTCCTACCTAGTAGAAGTGAAGCAGACAAGCAAAATGGCTTTTTAAAAATTATTTAATTTAGTAGTTTTCTTGGAAAAAAAACAATAAGGCAAAAAAACCGAAAATATATATCGTTTTGTTTCACCTGAAGGACTTGAAGCTCTTCCATTAGCAGGAATCTGACTGGGGACCCGGCCGGAAATGTAGTGCAGATGGGGGAGAGGAAGCAGTTCAGTATAGTTGGGGGACTCCCCCTCTGTCTAAAGCCCCCGATTCGTTAGGTCTTCGCATTTAAGGGCCCCCTTTAAAGAAGCCCCTTGCTTATGCTGGAAATCAGTTTCTTAGGGGGAATTCCTCAGCAGCTGCTGCTCTCAAGTTTATCACAGCTGGGGAGAGGGGGAAGAGGGGAGGGGAGGAGGGGGAAGGGGGCAAGAAGGACCGAGAGGACTAATTCACCCATATTACTGCAAGTCCCCTGGAGGGCGGGCTTCCTCTGGAATGACACTCCCCCTAGGACCCACACTGGCTGAGGCTCAGCAGTTAAGGAACAGAAACAAAAAATACTAACAAAAGGCATACAAAGAAGGCACCTCAATTTGTGATCCTCAACCAAGGGTGGATTGCACAGGGGGTGAGATTTCTGAACAGGACAACTCAAACTAATACAGAACAAAGAATGAAGGAAGCCAGGGCCTGAGGGGGTCTCCCACCCATTCCAGGTAACGCTGCTTTCAGCCCATGTCCCAGGAGGAAGGCTCTTTTGGGAGACAGCTGTGTGGGCTGCAATTTGGACAGAGGCAGAATTAAACTGGAAACTCTCCTTCTGACTTCCAGCCCATCCTCCTCCTGACAAAAGATGGAAAAAGGCAGGAAGGAGGTTAGGATTTCACTTTCAAGAGTTAGGTAATTAGGAGAGCAGACTTTGGACAGCAGCCGGCACTCCACGACAGACCATGGATGACGTCCCTGTTGAGTAAGTGCCGGACATGACCGTCCCTGCTCACGTTCGGAATCTGTCGGCCCCTAAAGGACGATGAAAAGAGGAGGCTCAACCCACAGCCTGAGGTCCGAGACAGTCCCAGGGAGACAAGCGGTATCAAAAACAAAGTTCTTACTGGGAAGAAGGAAAATCAAACAAAAATT
Source organism: Saccopteryx leptura (assembly GCF_036850995.1). Taxonomy (NCBI): domain Eukaryota; kingdom Metazoa; phylum Chordata; class Mammalia; order Chiroptera; family Emballonuridae; genus Saccopteryx; species Saccopteryx leptura. The sequence goes on along the minus strand of NC_089503.1, from coordinate 13,481,925 downwards.
AGATTTTTCTCTACATATGTATAATATACAGATATTTAACACATTATCCCATGGTGGCTCCAGTCCATGGGGCTGAGAGATGGAGACAAGTTCTAGGCCAGATGAACCGCCTCTCTCAATTCTGCAGCGCAGAGTGGGACGGGTCAGGTTTCGCTCCACACTGGGGCACAGACCCAAACTGGTACTGAGCCGAGAGAGAAGCGGCAAAGGCAGTGAAGGATGGGTGGGTGTAGAGGAAGTGGGAAAGCAGAGTGGCCAGCAGTCTCTCTCCATCCTGCCCATGTTCTCAGAAGTTCTCTGCCTGAGCAAGTCCGTAACACCCTTGTGAGCACGCTGCAACCCTCCCACCAGCCACCAAAGTGGCCTTCGGTTGCTGTCAAAGCAGATGGAGAACAGGAGAAGGGTGTTTTACGTGAGTGAAGATAGAAACTTCCAAGAAGGTAACTGAATGTTCCGACCTTACAGAACAATTCCCCTGGTGAACGTTCCAAGACGCAGTTATCTACACATGGACGCCCCGTGAAACGGACCCCGCTGGTGAGCACGTTTCTTAGCGGCGTGCCCCAGCTCCACCGCAATCATGCACAATGCCTCCGTTGGCAAGTCTTGCGTGTTTCTTCTGAAAGGAACTTCTAAAACCAGCTCTTGCTCTGAACAGCCCCACAATGCCCCGAATCATAATCTTGCGTAGATCTTGGCTGAGCAGGACCCTACGAGAGGAGGCTGGATGGCATCACCTTAAACGGGGACCGAGGGAGAAGGAAGAGCCGAGAATACTTGACTTTGCAGACGTGGAGTAACAAACACTACCTTGCAGCCATTAACCTCTCCTTGACAAACACAGGCATCTAGTATGTTGATTTCAGTTTCAATCAGCTAAGGCAACCAGCCAATCACCACCACTGGTGTCTGCTTCTGGTGATTGATTTGGAAAAAATGATTGGTTAAGATAGACAAACTTGAGGAAAGCCCTCGGTAAGAGTCCCAATGCCAGCTTTCCTGCACATCCTCTGTGCTCTTGGCCTTGGCTCCTCCTTCTTTTCATTACTGTCAGTTCAGAAAATATCCGGGCATGAGGTCCAGTCCTGTTTTTCTTTACACTCCCAGTACCCTCCCCTATAAATATGGGTGAACTCCTTGGTAACAGGGTCCTCCTTCCACTCAAACCACAGTGCCTTACAGGGATCGCAGGGTGTGCCTAAAGGGAAAGAGGCCGAAGAGAAACAGAATTAGAGCCCATGCACACTGGTATTCTGCACATGTCAGGAAAGCGAGAGCAGGGCAGGCTCCTTACCATCCCCGGAGACTTTCATAGCTTCCGCTTCTCTCTTCTTCCTGGAAGCTCTCTGTTTTTCTTCCAGGCGCTGCTTCTCCGCATTCGCTTCATCCCAGCGCCCGTTTTCCATCAGTCTCTGGTCGGGCCGTAGCCGGCTGTCTGTGGGGGCGGTGCCTGCTTCCCAGGCGTTGAGAGTGAGCGCGAGCTCCGAGAAGTAGTACATGTTTTCAGCATTCTTCCTGAAGGTAAAGGATGAGAAAGAGAAAGGGTCAGGCCAGAGCCCAGGCCCTACTGAGCTCAGGAGCAAGAGCTGAACACGCTGCCCAAAGATGGCATCGTCAGGCTGGTCTACAAACGGACAGACTCAAGAACCACGGCACTGGCCCTGAACTAAGAGACCCAGACCGGACCATTCCTCAGCCTCGCCCAGCACCACTCAACTCCAGTTTCCTAGCTTGTGCTGTGCTCAGCTGAAAGGTAGAGAGAAATCCATCAGGAAGAAGGAAACAGTCTATTAAATGAAAACTCCTTATTCCTGTTTCCGCTGCCTTCCTTTTAACCTCTTTCTGGGATAATCTTGGCCTTGCTACAGACTGCACATATTCAAGGATGAGAGACAAACGGCTTCTGTCTTAATTTATTTCCAAAGTCCTGTGCATTATCTCAGGAAGTCTGACACTGCCGCTGGGCCTTCCGGCTAAGTTGTTAACAGGCAATAGGCATGATTCTCCTCTGGCCACTTCTCAATATAAAGAATAGAATAATATCCAGCTGGGCCACAAGTCTAAGGATTGCAGAACACACCTGATGTGGGTGGGCAGCTATGGTTTGATCAGTTTGAACTTTCTTGGGATGAGGCATGCACCAACTCCAGCCACACAGTGACAACCTCGGTCATCTCCCCAGAGGCTCTGACTCCCTTGCTCAATCAGTCCCTCCCACAATTAAGTGGGAAGCAATGTGGAAGCGTCACTGGTGTCCCCCCCAGGCGGAGGCCGCAGCGGTCTCTGGGCGGCACGCGCTGGCACTCACGGTAAAGGGTTCCTTTTCCACAGCAGGACCTTGCTCTCCTCCACTTCATGGCCTCGCTGTCGGCCATCACCCCCGTTTTCCCCGACCACTGGCCGGACTTTGAAACAATCCATTTTCTCATCCCACGTCCCCAGCAGCTCAAAGTGAACATTTCCTGACCGATCTTTCACTTCCCCGGTCACCTACAAGGATGGAGAGCGGGGCTCTGGAGCACAGACCACGGTCACCGTGGGTTAGCCTACCTGGCTCTTCTGGAAACCAAAGTCCTAGAGTAAATACTGTTAAATCCTATTATGACAAAAAACACAGTCATCCAAATTACTGTTAGATTTCCTTAAGCTGCTTAAAATAAGGGAGGCATAAGCTGGAGGTTTCATTATCATTTTGTTGGATAGGAATTTTTTGTTGCAAAGACACGGTGTAGGAAATGGATCTGACTGGCCTTCAGAATTACGGTCTTTTCTTCTCTCCAGAATGGACAGCCACAGGCAGACTACATCCGTCTTTCACTCTCTCATCAGAACTCACGGCGCCCTCCACTGGGGAGCAAACGCACAGCCCTCGCTCAGCCCCGCTCCCGGGGTCAGGTGCCCACACCTGCAGCCTGCAATCCTCCCACCAGGCCTTCCTGTTTGTCTCCCTGCTCTTGACCTTTACTTGCTGACCTTCCCAGAAAAGATATGACTTTGGTTTAGAAATGCAATCTAGTCCCCTTTCCAGCTGACTTTCTCCTTTACCTCTTCCTTTTTTCTTGAATCATCACATATCATATATAGATATTATCATATATGATACATATAATTAGATTATCTCCCTCCCTCCCTCCCCATCCGTCCATCCATCCATCTACCCACCCACCTAGCCCCAAAGAAGCAGCTTTCTTTTTTTTTTTTTACAGGGACAGAGAGAGAGTCAGAGAGAGGGATAGGGACAGACAGGAACAGAGAAATGAGAAGCATCAATCATCAGTTTTTCGTTGTGACACCTTAGTTGTTCATTGATTGCTTTCTCATATGCGCCTTGACTGCGGGCCTTCAGCAGACCAAGTAACCCCTTGCTCAAGCCAGTGACCTTGGGCCCAAGCTGGTGAGCTTTGCTCAAACCAGATGAGCCCACGCTCAAGCTGGCGACCTCGGGGTCTTGAACCTGGGTCCTCAGCATCCCAGTCTAACGCTCTATCCACTGCACCACCGCCCGGTCAGGCTGAAGTAGCTTTCTAAGGGATACATCCTAAATAAAAACATTTAAGTTAACCTTCTCTTACCTTTCTTGCTACATCCCGAGAAAAGTAGCTATAAGGAACAAATTTAAGATTGCACTTGTCTCCTGTCTTGTGATTTACAATATCAATTTCACCAGACTATAAAATGAAAAGAGTCATAGATTAGTTTCATTAAGAGGAGATGCCTTGAATATCCGCCAAACGCATGCCTCACAATTATTCCTTTCCAATCTTATATTCCAGCGCTACTTTGCTCAAGAGTCAGGTCTCAGCAGCCCTGAGATGCTATGGAATCCCTTTGTAACCTTGGTATCCCAGGTTCGGATAAAGACCAAATGACCTTTGCTGTTGTCTTTTAATTGTGTGTCCCAAGTTAGGTAGCACAATCTGACCTTCAGCAGATATAATGATATCCATACAATTTACTTTTTCCACCCAATCCTCACTAGTACCCTTCAGGAATTCAGTGCTTAAATTAAAGTACCCTACTCACAGTTCCAAAGTTACCTGTGCCAGGCCTTTCTATACTTTATTCCAGGGGTCCCCAAACTTTTTACACAGGGGCCCAGTTCACTGTCCCTCAGACCGCTGGAGGGCCAGCCTATAAAAAAACTATGAACAAATCCCTATGCACTTGGCCCTGGCCGGTTGGCTCAGCGGTAGAGCGTAGGCCTGGCGTGCGGGGGACCCGGGTTCGATTCCCGGCCAGGGCACATAGGAGAAACGCCCATTTGCTTCTCCACCCTCCTCCCCTCCTTCCTCTCTGTCTCTCTCTTCCCCTCCCGCAGCCAAGGCTCCATTGGAGCAAAGATGGCCCGGGTGCTGGGGATGGCTCCTTGGCCTCTGCCCCAGGCGCTAGAGTGGCTCTGGTCGCGGCAGAGCGACGCCCCAGAGGGGCAGAGCATCGCCCCCTGGTGGGCAGAGCGTCGCCCCTGGTGGGCGTGCCGGGTGGATCCCGGTCGGGCGCATGCGGGAGTCTGTCTAACTGTCTCTCCCCGTTTCCAGCTTCAGAAAAATACAAAAAAAAAAAAAAAAAAAAATCCCTATGCACTCTGCACATATCTTAAAGTAAAAAAACAAAATGGGAACAAATACAATATTTAAAATAAAGAACAAGTAAATTTAAATCAACAAACTGACCAGTATTTCCAATGGGAACTATGGGCCTGCCTTTGGCTAATGAGACGGTCAATGTCTGGTTCCATATTTGTCACTACTAGCCGTAACAAGTGATATGACACGCTTCTGGAGCCGTGACGTGTGCTTCCCGTGTCACCGGAAGTAGTACTGTACGTGAGCTACGCCTCTCACTGACCACCAATGAAAGAGGGCAGGATAAATGGCCTCAGGGGGCCGCATGCGGCCCATAGTTTGGGAACCCCTGCTTTATTCATTCCATTTGCTCCCCCTATGTTCTGAACCCCAAACCTCCCTTTACGAGGCAGCTTAGTTCCCACACCTGCCACGAGGCTTCTCCTGACAGCTCAGACCATATTCCCTCCCTATTCTGAATTTACTGCAATCATTATCTTAAGAGCACACTGACAATCAAACAGTATCTCAGTAAACCTGAGAGAGAGAAAGAGAAACAAAAGCATCAACTCCTTGTTCTACTAGGCCGCTGTGGTCACTGGCGGCTTCTCCTATGTGCCCTGACCAAGGATAAAACCTGCAACCTCGGTGCTCCGGGACAATGCTCCATCAACCACACCACCTGGCCAGGGCCCCACTAGAGGATTTTGTTAAATACTTTTCAGCCTACACATATTTATTTGCCTTACATCTCCAATGATACAATAACTCATTGAAGGTGTGACACACGACTTGGCACCCCCGGGACCTGGTCCTCTGCCTGGCAGTAAATGTCTAAGGAACAATGAAGGGATGAGGAATGGGAGCTGCGCTTCCTACTCTCTCATACCCCTCCCCCCAGTGCCCGGGCAGTGCCAGCAGTCATCGAGGCCGCAAGCTGGTCGTTTATAAATAACAACGCGTGGCACACAAACCCCAGCAGGTGGGGCGCTGCTGTCTGAGAGATTCCTCAGGAGAAGCTGAGAAGCCGAACAGCTCCGGGGCGCCGGCGTGTCTGCTCACCTGGTCTATCCACAGCTTGCCCACGATGATGTTGTGCACTGTTGTGGTGACCTTCTTCCAAGTGTAGTGGTGTCCAGTGGTGTGGAAAATGCAGTGGATGGTGCCTGGAAGCAGAGGGGGAACAGAAATTCACCCAACAGGAGAAGAGCAGCTCCATGCTTGCTAGAAATAATGGGCTTCCTGTTCCTCTTTTGATATTTACTTTTAAAAGAAAAACTAAGTCAAAAGAAATTTAAAACCTTCTTAAATAATGGAAGCGCCAATTGAATTTTTTCACTTGGTTTTAAAGTTTTGACTAAGACATAACTAAGTGACGACAAAGGCTGACAGCTGACACAGCCAGCTAGGAAGTGACCGTGCACAACTGTACAAGCACAAGTGACAGCAAAGTCCAATCTTTCCTCCGACTGTGCTGCCACATGGGCTGCAGAATGTATAGGAGCAGGTCGAATCTGCCCCAAGAAACACTAAAACTGCACTGCGGATAGCAGCATGCATGGTCGGTAGCATGGGGGCCAGGCCGTTTTTAGTAACTAGCCGTGTGACCTTTAGCCAACCACTTATCTAAGGGCCTTAGTAATAAAGAAGGAGTGGGGCGAGCCACGGCTTCGGAATGAGAAAGAACTGGATTAGGTCCTGGCTCCACTACTCAGTAGACGTGTGACCCTGTGCTGTACAATAAAGAATGTGTCTGCCCTTTGTCCAGGTTCCTGGGAAGAAACCTCTAAAATCCTTGGAGTTTCCAAATGATAGTAGTGTTTTTGTTACTCATGGGGGCCCTGAAAGTTTATGGCAATGAGTCACCATGGTAGGTCCCTGGATAGCTTACGGGGACAAGGTGCTTCGGGATGAGGGCAGGCCAGAAAGACCAATCATGGAATTAGAGAGTCTGAGCTCTGAGTTACCTAATAAAGGCTGGACCTCCCAACCTCCTAGAAATGATGTTCCCCTCCCTCTAGGAGGGAAGGAGGCCTGAATATTGAGTTCACTCATGTGGCCGATCATTCAATCAATCATGTCTATATAATGAATTCCCAATAAAATCTCTAAACCAGTGGTTCTCAACCTTTCTAATGCCGTGACCCCGCAATACAGTTCCTCATGTTGCGGTGACCCCAAACCAAAAAATAATTTTGGTGGCTACTTCATAACTGTAATTTTGCTACAGTTATGATTCGGAATGTAAGTACCTGATATGCACTATGTCTTTTCCAATGGCTTTAGGCGACCCCGCTGGGGTCGCAACCCACAGGTTGAGAACCGCTGCTCTAAACTGTGAAACTAGGTGGAGCTTCCTGGTTGGTGAGCACATCAACGTGCCAGGAGGGTCATGTGCTCTGATTGCAGGGAAGCCCAGGGCCTGGAAGCTCCATGTTCAGCACCCTCCCAGACCTCACCCTTCATCTGGCTGGTCCTGACTTGTACCTTTTATAATAAGAGAGTATAGCATTTTCCTGAGTCCTCTGAGTCATTCCAGCCAATTTCTGAACCTGAAGGAGTTGTGGGCACTCCTGGATTTACAGTCAGTGGTCAGACGTGCAGGTGGCGTGGGGACCTCCAAACGTGTGCCTCACCCCCGAAGTGAGGGCAGACGTGTTGGAGACTGTGCCCTTCCCTTGTGTGGCTGGTATTAGCTGGATGGTTAGTGTCGGAGTTGCATTACAGTACCACTCCCTGGGGAGGTTTTAACCTGCCTAGGCCTCAGTTTTATCCAGCTGTAAACTTGGGGTAGCCACATCTTATGCAGTCACTGTCTGTTTATTTACCCAGAAACATGCTTAAAACATAACAGGCACTCAGTAAACCCAGTTTTCTCCTGTTCCTATGAGTTCGTCTTCAGTGAAGCCCAAACCAGAATCAGTTAGTTGTTTGAACATAGGTGACTGAACATTAAAAATAACAACAACAAAACAATGATATATATATATAAATAAAATAAGGCAGTCAATTCCAGTAAAGGTGTAACTCTAAGCCTCCTTCCTCTGTAACCACTAGTGAAAAGGACACATTGTGGCTTAGGTGTGTCCTTCTTGCACAGAAGAGTAAAGTAGTCCTCGTTAGTTATGATAGATTACGATGACAATGACAAACAGTAATAACAGCTCCTCTGCTGACAGCACGCTGTGTACCAAACACTGTGCTGGCTTCGCCTCATACATGATCTCATTTAACCATCTTCAAAATACCTCCTCCAGCCCTGGCCGGTTGGCTCAGTGGTAGAGCATCGGCCTAGCGTGCGGAGGACCTGGGTTCGATTCCCGGCCAGGGCACACAGGAGAAGCGCCCATTTGCTTCTCCACCCCTCTGCCGCGCTTTCCTCTCTGTCTCTCTCTTCCCCTCCTGCAGCCAAGGCTCCATTGGAGCAAAGATGGCCCAGGCGCTGGGCATGGCTCTGTGGCCTCTGCCTCAGGCGCTAGAGTGGCTCTGGTCGCAACATGGCGACGCCCAGGATGGGCAGAGCATCGCCCCCTGGTGGGCAGAGCGCAGAGCGTCGCCCCCTGGTGGGCGTGCCGGGTGGATCCCGGTCGGGCGCATGCGGGAGTCTGTCTGACTGTCTCTCCCTGTTTCCAGCTTCAGAAAAATGGAAAAAAAAAAAAAAAAACCTCCTCCAGCACGTGCTCGGCCCCTCTCCCACCAGCACCTCTGGCCAGAACTTATGTAACAGCTCCTCTGTGGTCCCCCGGTTCCCACTTTTGCCCCCTCAGTCTCCAGTCAAACGGAGCTGTCTGGAACACGCGTATCAACCTCCCACACGGCAACAGCCTCTCCACGGCCTCCCTGCGATGAGCGGAAAACCCTCTCCACACGTCCATCCTGTCCGTCCTGTCCGTCCTCGCAGCCCGACCCAGCCGCGAGGCTCCCCTGCTCCTCCAACGTGCTGCGCTCGCCCCCACGCGTGGCCCTTACCTCTGGGGTCTCTCTGCCGGGAGCACCCGCCCTCAAATCACCTTCTGTTGGTTCCTTCCGTTACCTAGGTCTCTGCTCAATGTAACCTTTTCAGAAAGGATTCCTTGACTACCTCATCCAAGGGACCACACATACACACACCTTTCTCATTAACCCCAACCCTACCTCCATTTATCTCCTTCACATATTTACCACGAGATGATCTGTATACATACTTTTTTGGCCCCTTAAGAAGGCAAGCTAAAGGAGAGCCAAGCGGCCCGTTCCCCGCCGCACCACGGCACCCAGAGTACTTCCTGGCACACCGTGGCCCTCGGGCACCTGGTCCCTCAGCTGCAGGCACCGGCACCCCAGGTCTGTGTCCCACTGCTGCTGGAACTCACTGCCACACTCAGTGGCTGAAGATGACATGGCTGATGCGCTTACAGTCTGGAGGGCAGAGTCTCAAGTCCCAGTGCCGGAAGGGCTGTGTGCCTTCGGAAGGTTTGAGGAGAGAATCGGTTGTCTTGCCTTTTCTGGCTCCTAGTGGTCACCGGCATTCTTCAGTTTGTGGTCTCTTCCTGGTATCACTCAAGTGTCTTGCTTCCGTTGTCACCGACTCTGACCCTCCACCCTCCCTCTTACAACACTTGTGATTATACTGAGCTCAAAGGACAATCCAGGGTTATCTCCCCATCTTGAGATCTTTAACCACACCTACAAAGTTCCTTCATGTAGACATATTTTAGGGGGCCTTATCCAGCCTACCAATCCCGATTTTACCAATGAAAATTCTGAGCTCAGAGAGGTCACGTAATTTGCCTAAGGTCACACAGAGAGAGAGGGCCAGAGCTGAAGTTCGAAATAAGATCAGGACATCTATACAGCCCAATACTACAACACTGTATCTCACCTCGATAATGTACCTGTTGTTCTACTGAGTGTCCCTTGCAGCTCACACGGATAATAAAAAATCAAGGACTGTCCTGTGATTGCCTTCTTTTATATAACATTTGTGTCTTGAAAACTCAACATTAAGTTAAAGATCTAAAAACAGAGCCATCTGTAATGTATGAAGGGGAAGACAGCCACTTCCAGAGGGTGGAGTAAGGACTTCCACAGATCTGCTCCTCGATAAAATCAACAAGAACACTAGCAAAAATCATCAGAATCAACTTTCTCAGAACTCTGGAAATTAACCAAAGGCTTACAATAAATCAAGAAACATTTATTCAAAGAAAGTGGCTGAATCTCAGTAAGAAAAATGAGCTTGTGGCGGGCATTTTAACTTGCTCTATTTCCCCCTCCTCTCGCCAGCTTGGCAGTGGCCTAGAAACCCAGCAAGCAGCCTAGCAAACACGTTTGGGAGCCTCATTTCACTAGCAAGTATGAAGCCCCCCCAAAGCCCCATCGACAAAGAGCTGTCACTCCTGGACCTACGTGGTGGTTCCTTGTAGGCTCCCACTCACGGGCTAATCTTTATTTGACCTGACTCAGCACCTGCTTACCTCATACAGCCTTTCCCCTGGGGAGATGATCAAAACCATCAACTGATGGTTTAACACAGCACCTGCCTGAGGTGCTGATTATTGTTGGGGTAGTTGAAATATAGGCTGCAAATTCCAATTTGATAAACACTTCAATCTACACATCCCAAAAGCTCAGTGAACTCCGTGTAGGATACAAAGTATACCATATCGAAATCTATCATAATCAAACTATTAAACGATGACTGACTGGTGGTGGCACAGTGGGTAGAGCATTCATCTGGGATGCTGAGGACCCAGGTTTGAAACCCCAAGGTCACCGCTTGAGCACGGGCTCACCTAGCTTGAGTGCTGGCTTGCCAACTTGAGCACAGGGGTCACCAACTTGGCTTGAGCCTCCCCCACACACACACTGGTCAAGGCACGTATGAGAAGCAATCAATGAACAACTAAAGTGACGCAATTATGAGTTGATGCTTCTCATCTCTCTCTCCCTTCCTGTCTCTCTCTCAGGGGAAAAAAAGATAAAGACAAGGAGAATCTTGAAAGCAGTAAGAAGTAATACATTACATGTAAATGATACTCAATAAGATCATCAGAAAGCAGTGGGATGACACATTCAAAATGCTGAGAGAAAAATGTTGTCAAACCAAGAATTCTATAGCCAGCAAACCTATTCTTCAGAAACAAAGGAGAACATAAGACACCCCTCCCCCCAGATAACTAAAACCCAAAATGCATAGCTAGCTGATCTGCCCTTCAAGAAATACTCAAGTCTTTCAGGTTGAAATAAAGGGACACTAAACGCTAGATTGATGGTTGAAAAACTCTACACTAGACAGTAACTTAAATCTACATTAAGAAATAAAGAGACCAGTAAAGAAAACTACAATTAAACTACCTAAAAGACAGTATAAATGTATTTTTTATTGCAACTCTTTCTCCCTCCTACATGAAGACAACTGCATAAAGCGACAGCTATAAAACTATGTTGATGGAATTATAGTGTAAAAAAATACAATTTGTATGATAATAAAAGCACAAAGGAAGGGAAAGGTAATGAACCCATACAGATGGCAAAGTTTTGTACACTATTGAAATTAAATTGGTATTAATCTGCAAAAGGTTAGTAGAAGTTAACTGTAATACCCAGGATAACCACTATAAAAATACCTTTAATAAACATAGTAAAAGAAATAACAAGGGAAGTAAATTGATAAACTAAAGAAGTATATACTTAATCAATTATAATAAATGTAAACGAGTTAAAATACTGCAAACAAAAAATTTAGAAACTGGAAGAATGGATGAAATAAACAAGGAGGACTCTGACTAAAATAGCACTCAAGGCCAACTTCAAGGCCATGGAGCCCAGTAGGGTCACTGATAGAGATGGACAGGCTGAATGGTTGTCATTCATGTTCTCAAACTATGATTCTTCTTGGGCTATAGAACTCCAATCCTATAAAATTATGTTTTTATTTAAATGTATCACTTTAAACTTCAAGGTTATTACCTGGTCCCAATATCCTGGAACTTGATAAGAAAATGCATGGCATTCTGCAAAATCATTTTGTAAACTTCAATCATATTTTCTAGAAACATTCTTCTTTCCAGATTGTAAGAATTCTAACCTGTTTAGACTATTTTACAGGGAGATTCAGACCCTGCCACCACCTCAAAAAATATCTGCCTATCACTCACAAACCTGTTCAGTGGGCTCTGTTGGCTTAACAATTTAGCCTCTGAGAGTTGAGCGCCATTGCAAAGCTGAACATTTTCACTGCATGATTCTCCTTCCAGGTAACTGATTCAAAAACATCAACTATAGCCATCCCCAGGGCTAGCACCTGGAGACCCCACTCTTTACTCTTCTGTCTTCCGTCTCCTGTCGCTCTGTCCTTCCTTGTTCAATCTCCTATTAAGGCCGGGATCCTTGTTTTGTTTACTTACCTTTCCCATGCCTGGTACAGGGCAGGCACTCGGGATCTAACAGACAATACATCCTAGTGACCTGAATCCTTAATTAACCACAGGAATGAAATCCCATCAAAGAGCTTTCATTAACTCTAAAACATTAGAGCTACCAATTAGACTGTGTTCATACGGTTACTTATGCCTTAAAAGAATTCTAGACTAATCAAACTACAGACAAATATATAGCACATCACTGGTAAATTAGGTTTATTGCTAATTTTTAGTTTTGATTTTTTAAAAAACTTATTTATTGATTTCAGAGAGACAGAAACAGTATGTGTCCTGACAGGGATCGAACCCACCACCTTTGCATATCAGGACAAATGCTCCAACCAACCCAGCTATCTGGCCAGGGTAGTTTATTGTTATTTTTTAAATGTATCTTCACCCTTCCTTAGAATGAAACATAATCTGTCTCTTTAGAGATCCTCAGGTAGCCTGTGAAATGTCTCCATGGGTCATTCTGCAATGTGAACACTGACACACTAGCTCTGGAAATTAGGTGTGAATATTTACTACTCTTTTAACTTAATACTTCTGATATTATTAACTTCAAAAATAATGAAGCAAATAGAAACTTTTTTAAAGGGCCTCAATAAAGATCAAGATCAAAATCACTTGGTCTCTCTTCATCTAAGAATTAATATTCCAGTTTCTCTTCTCCTTTTGTAATTACAGACATTCTGTATTATTTTTTTTCTGGCTAATTTCTGGTTTGCACTACACCTGCTGTATTTTGAGAGAAAGGGAACCTCACTAAAGATGACAACTATAGTGCCGTACCCGAGCACGGCAGGGGGCCTTAGGAAAGCCCAGGCCCGGGCGCAGGCCACCACAGGAGTGTGGGCAGGTACTGCAGCTGTCCCCAGACAGCGCCGTGGCTCTCGACTCTTTTGCTGCAGGCCAGCACTTACTCGCCAGCACACTCACGGCCAACTGTGGCTGCTGTAGTTCAACAGAGCATCCAGAATCTCGGCTACACTTTCTGAACCATCGCGATTCCCTTAGATTACACGGCTACGCTTTCTGAACCATCGTGATTCCCTTAGATTACACGGCTACACTTTCTGAACCATCGCGATTCCCTTAGATTACAGACTCCCTCACACTGCGTAGTAGGATTCCTATTCCCAGGCCTTCTTGATCTTGATGCAAAATTAACTTGTAATCCAATATCTTTTAAAATAAAGTTTCTTTTCCTGAGTTCAGCTGTTACGTAAATGATACCTAACCTACCTGGCAGAGGAAGAGAGAGGGGAGAAAGAGGAAAAGGGGAGGCGTAGCTCAGAACCCTAACCTTGCAGACAGTTTTGATTTACAGAGAGCATCTGATTGCTAGGGTAAAGGGAGAAACACCAGTTAAGAGGCAGACTTTTTTTCTTGCATGTTAGAATTTGTATTTTAAAATCAGAGTTAAAGATGCATTAAATATAGCTAAGACAAAAAGAAAGATTGGATGGTCCCCCGAGTCTTGTGCCTCCTTGCCTATCTGCAGTTGAGACGTTAAATGACTCGTGCAAAATGAGCTAGGAAGGCTCGAGCCCAGATCAGACTCCGGTCTCCCGACTCCTAACCCAGCGACCTCCACTCCCACGCCAGAGAACCCCTCAGGCCGGAACCAATTCCTAGAAAGAGGGGGCCTTACCGAGGGGCATAATGGAGAGGTATTTGCCGCGAAACTTGCTGGTGATTTTGATTTCCTGACGCAACGTCCAGCCGTTTTTGGACTCGGCATGGTGTGCAGCGGCGGGGGGATGATGACTCACCTTGAAGAAATCAGTGATTCAAATTAAGAAGGAAGGAAGGACAAGGAAAAGGTGCTGCCCATTAAGCGGTGATGAACACCTGGAATCCACATCTGACATTCCTATACCCACAAGGTGCGGAAGCCCTGAGGGAAAACCCGCAGCGCGGGGTGGCAGGGCCTGGGAGCTCCACAAACACGGCACCTGGCAGTGGGGGGCGAGGCGCAACCGAAATAATCGTGCCTTTCCTCAGAAAGGAAACGCGTCCCAGTGCTGAGGTGCCTTTACCTGCTCACAGAGGGAGCGGTACCCATTCTCCTCTAATCGGTCCAGCTCGAAGGTCTCCCCGAGGAGCGGGTTGAAGGGCTTGCTGGTGCGGGAGACGGTAGTGGAGTAGGAAGACACGGTGAAAGCTGCAATATAACAGAGCTGCTCTAGAGAGTTCTCACACTTGGCAGCTCGGTCTAACAGCTCATGGTATTCCAGGTCTTCAGTAAGGCGCTGAAGCATGGATAAGGGCTCATTAAAGTTCACCTGTCAAGAAGAAAACAGATATAAAAACTTTGCCCACACGTCTGTAAGAGACAATTTAATTGTTCTGCAGGTGGAAAAACACAGAGTTGTCGCGATGAGAAAGCTGGTCACTGGGAAGAGGACTTCTGCTCGGCAGAGCAGCTGTAAGATGTAACCTGCAAGCAGCCCATCTCCCTGGGCCTCTGTTCTGTCAATGAGCGGTACCCACTCCCGTTTCCATCTCCATGGCTGACAACAGCGAAGATGGGAAGCACACCTCTGCTGTTCGTCACTACATATGCCAAGTCATCAATGCCTCACAGAGGGGCCATCTCAAAGTTACTGAATGAGTGAATGAATGAATGAATAGAAGAGGCAGTGGATTTTGGCACACCTATACCCAGAGAGGACGTTAGGTATTTCACATTCTTAAAGGAGGAAAGAAGAGGTAGTGACTTAAACACAGGCATGTTCTGGCTAGGGCAATGAAAACATGACCGAAATTAGCTTCCACTCCTAGACTAGATGATCGCTAAGAATCGGTCCAGTTTCACACCAGGCCAGGATTCTGACTTCTTAGCTCTGAGGCTGCAGTCACTTTTTGGATTTGGTGTGTGCTCTTGATGGGAGCAAAGAGGGGACTGTGAGTGTTTCCATTTTTCAAATTTTAGAGCCAACCTGGGGCACTCAAGCCCTGGACATCTGTGTGCGCCGCTGGGGAGATGCTCCCTCGTTGTTCATTCCCTTTCCCATCCCACAAATACTTACTGAGCTTCATGTGTGCCAGACCCGATGCTACTCACTGGGTATGGAGACAGAAGCAAAAGAGACATTGTCTCCCCAGCTTAACACAGTGTTACCAATTGACTATTTGGAATTTAAGATGACATTGTATTTCACAATATGCTACAGAAACAGAGTTCTGGTTTCTAGCCTAGCCCACAAACTTTATCTGCAATACAGTTGAAAAGGCCTGGATATCACTAGCCTGAGTTCTGAGTCCAGAGGGCCAAGGAAGGTAAACAAAAATTTCCTTTCTCGTGAATGGAGCTAACTAGCCTAAAGCAACATTTCAGATTAACAAACCAAATACAAACAATGTCTTTTGTACAGTTCACCTTTCCCTACATTTTTGTCCAGCCTCCTATCTGCCAATCCCTGAGCCACAGACATCCCTCATATTTACTCTCCTCCCAATAGAATATTTTATAATTTTCACTATAATAAACTTTAAAAACAAAGTATGAAAGAAAAATTTACTTGAAATGCCATCTACCAACAATAACCATTATTAATATTAATATTCTTTTTAGTTTCTATGCATCTGTACATTTCTAAGTAATATACTAGAGCCTGCTTTTTCTCTGAGGAATCTACCAAGCATTTCTCTGTGGGAATTTCCCCGAGAAAACAGAGCCACAGGACAGACACGAGAATACTCCTCTTCTGGGACACAGGACCTAGCCTTCCTCAACCAAACCGCGTGGTTGGCTGAGAGAGGGCACTGGGACAAGGCACAAGCACACGGACAGGGCAACAGGCCGATAACCCTTTTCTCACAGAGGGTGCTCATAACCACACCAACCAATCCCTCGCTTGCAGCGCTCTAGACGATACTAATACTTGCAGACACTCCGAGGAGAACTGGGCTGGGTGGGGCCCTCCTCGTGGACCCGCTAGACAGACCCTCACTACCTGGGCCTTTAGCGATCACTGCTCTTCACACAGGGCCCTGACCCCAGCTGTTCTGGGACCCACACTTTCTCTTAAAGGGCAAAGCTTTTCAAATCAGTCATCTGATCACTCAGAGACCTCACAGGGAAACAAGTGAATCTGAACTTAAAGTTGGAGGGAGCAGGGAATTAGGTAGAGCTGATGAAGAGCTGGCAGCCCAAAGACGAGCTAGAGAGTAGCAACAGCAGGAAGCCAGAGCCAGTGCTGAGCTGAAGGGACAGAAGGCAGCAGTGGCGTTGCTGTGACCTGGAGGCATCTGGCAAGAGCTAAAATCCCTGTATGTACCCTGGGGTTTCCTCCCTTCTTCCCTACCCCGAACTCTTCCTGGTGCCCGGCATCGGTGGAGCCCTGTCGGATGCCAGACCTGGAAGCCCAAGAAACAGCCTGGAGGAGCCATCTTTTTCCTGTGACACAGCACAGAGCAGGGAAGGGCAAGGACGGGACCTGCAGGCAAACAGGCGCGGGACTGGACTGCACGTTCCTGGTGGCAGAGTCAACAAGGAACTAATGGTAAAGGAGAAGCAGAGGTCACCTGCACAGAAGCTGGTGCTAAGCAGCATCTGCGCTGCTGAGGCTGCAAGACCTGCCTCTCCAGCCCACCTTCTCAAGGAACCAGGCCAGTGGGGCATCTTCTTAGGCCCCCAGTGAACTATTTTATTTCTTCAATGTGCTTACTCATGGCCTTTTCTGCAGGTCAGCATTTTTCTAAGAGAAACCCTACACATGTACATGTAAATCTGTTTGCCGAGACCCAGTTATCTGATCACGTCAACACTGGCTGAGGGGTACACATGTGCCAGGCACTGGCAAAGCCTCGAGGTCAGAACCTCCGAGCAGACACAGTCCCTGGCCATGAGGAATGCAGTCTATGACCACTGGTCCACAGCCCCAAGTGGGCAGGAGAATGCGGTATTTCTGTACGCCACGTACCTGCCGCGGGGCAGAGCCTACAGACACCCTCCACGGGCCAGTTTCCTTCCTTCTATGAGAAGTAGAACCTCTAACTGTTAACTAGGTGATGCCACCAAAAGTAGAAGTTTTTTCATTGCCCGCCTCTACCCCAGCCAGCTACAGCCGTGTAACTGAGTTCTGGCCGAAGGGATTCAAGTGAAAGGACTTCTGCACTGTCCAGGAAGCAGCCCTTTTCTCCCTCCTTCCTGCTGGCCGGAACGAACCCCTGGTGGCCCGGACTGGAGCAGCCACGCGAGACTTAGAAACTGAGGGTACAGGCGTCAGAGCAAGAGGACAGAAGAGTCGGGCCCAGACTCTGCAGAGCACGGTACCAGCCCTGAACCGCCCACGTCTGGACTTTAACATGAGAGTGAGGTAAGCTAATATTTGTTTAAGGCAGGGCTTGACCAGACTTCTTCTGTAAGGCTAGACAGTAACTATGTAGGCCTTGAGGGCCTTATAGCCGCTGTCACACCATTCAACTCTGCCCTGGTAGGATGAACGCAGCCATAATAGGCAATCATATGAGTGTCACTGTGTTCCCATAAAACTTCATGGACACTAACACCTAAATTTCATGTAATTCTCATGTTATGAAATATTATCCACCTTTTGATTTTTTTCAATTAAATATAAAAAAACTGAAAGTTATATAATCTTATTAACCAATGTCAACCTAATAAATTTAATAATAAAACACACACACTACAGTTAGCTTGCAGGCTACACAGATGGCCAGATTCAGCCCAAAGCCCATAGTGTGCAGACCTGGTTTAAACCAGTATGTTCTGAATGTTTGTTCACTTGAACGTACACCTAACTGATGTGCTGGTCTACCACCAGACAGATACTGGGTGCTCGTTCAGTAAACGCCTTGGGACAAACAAGCAAGCACTGCCCCTGCCCAGACATAAACGATGCCACCTGCTGGAGCACAGGAGAGAAAAGTTCTCCCTGGACCAGATGCATGCATGGAGCTGTGCAGAAGAAATGACACTACAGCTGACTCCTGAAGCAAAGGGCATTCAGTGAAAGAAAAGTGGCAAGGGTGGTGGGGCGCTGCTGAAACTCTGAGCAGAAAGAGCAGCATGTGTAAATGCCCTGAGGAGGAAGACAACAGGATGCCTCTGAGTACCTGAGGGTCACTCCCAACGGCCAGACACCACACATGTGTGGGCACAGCCTTGGACTCGCACAGAAGTATAAAGCCCACCAAGAAATCTGGTCCCTTCTCAAAACCAAAAAGATCTAGTACAGATTTTAAGTTAAGGAGTGACACGACTGCATTTTCTATTTTAAAAAGATGACTTTGGCAACAGTGTGGACAGACTGGAAGGGGAGCATGACTAGAGGCAGGGAGGGCAGTCTAGGCACCACATTCACCCTGGTGATGATCCTCACTTTGGTTGGACTGAACTGGTTTTGCTTCTATACTCCCCAATCCTTTGTATGTACAGTACTTCAAACAACACTATCATAGAAAATAATATACTTTACCTGTTGTCATGCCTGTCTCCTTTAAACGACATACTTAATCTGCTCTTAAATAAACTAATGAACAAATGCATCTGATTCTGGGTGATCTGGGGACACACCAGCCCCACAGCCCAAACTAAAGTAGATCATTTTAAGGGATAGTATGTACCTCTAAGGGTAACAAAGACCATGCCACGAATGGCCACACCAGGGGGTGGGGTGGATGTGGGAGAACCTCACCGGCATGGGGATCTTAGAGAGCTCTTTTCCAATGCAGTTCTTCATGATGCTCCACAAATTGAGGCTATAGTTTGGCTTGTACGGTATTCTAGTTCTCTTTTCCTTCTTGGTCTCTTCCAGCTGATGCTTGTACTAAGAACAAAAACAAAACCATTCAACCTCCACAACGAACTTAAAACCAGGTACTTATAACCTTCCCTTCCCCCATGCTAAAAAATAAAATAAAAATCACTACTTCCAGTTACTCTTAGTGCTGCACTAAGAGTAAAAAGCCTTGGGCATCACACCTCCAGTCCCTCACTTCAGATCACTCCCAAGTAAGAGGTACCTGCTCATCAAGGCTGATGTCGCTGCTGGCTCCACTGATGTTGCTGCCCGTACGTCTACACGGATGGAAAACACAGGAGAATTAGAACAAAGACCCAAACTTGAGCCTGGTTCTCGCCATGTCCCTACAAAGCAGAATGCTAAACACACCGCACAAACTTATTAACAGGTGAGCAGATGACAGAATAAAATATGTATGAATTAAAACATCTCTGGTCAACCTGTTCAGGTAAAAATGCTGCCAGTTTTGCACTTACTTAAGGAAAAGAGCCTTACATACATCTCAGTAAACACTGACAACTACGAGAGTCCAACTAAAATAATATTTCCTCTGAAAGATACGTTTATTCTTATTGGGAGTCAAAGACAACTTACTTGTGGCCCAAATTTTCAGGCATGGTGATGATCTCGGGAGCATCAAAAAATTCATTCTCGTCATCCTCATCACTCATGTCGCCTTTGCCAGAGCAGCACTGATCTACAAGGGAAAAGCCTTATTCACCCACTTTGGCTGCATTTACCAAAACCTGACACAGCAGGCTCTCTTAAATACTAATCACAAGCACAGGAACAAACAGTAGAAAGCAGTGGAAAAGCCGGAAGAAATAAGCAGCTCCAAGTGCGTTTCACAGGAGTCACTGGTATTGGAGAACCTGCAGGTCCTTCCGACTGCAGAAATGACGCGGCCCCTGGGAACAGAGCGCGCAGGCGCAGTCTCACCTTTCACGGAACCCGCACTGCCGGGCGTGTTGGCCGGCAGCACCGTGGCTCCTCGGAAGGCCCGCTCCAGGTGATTGTGCTGCTTTGCCAGCTGCTCCAAGGTCTCCTCCAGCCGGATACGCTGGTCTCTTTCGTACTGTAGTGACTTCTGCCACTTTTTACTGTGTGTCTGGGCCAACAAAAGGAAATCTCTGCAGGCCTGCACGGAAAAGAGTTAACATGTGTCACATCGACTCCACTAGTCGGGGACACCCCTCAGTCCTCTGGCAGCCCATTAAGTAACCGTACTCTGGGAACCTGAACAGGCAGATTACAGTGAAAGACTTCCCCCGTTACTCCACACAGTCAGGGACGGCCAGCTCATGATGCAATGAAGGTCAACTCCAGAAAGAAAAATGAGTGTGGCTGTCACGGTCCTACACTTTCTTGCTCATGAGGACATGAGGACCAACCAAATACCACAGGAGCAATAAACCTAGACAAAGTATTCGTGCCAACCACACAAAGGGCAGCTATGTGAACTGGACTGAAAGAAAAAAAAATCTATTGACTGAAAGATGAGGAAAAGCATGGGATGTCAGCTCTCAACCAGCTCTTGACGACACTGAAATCTCCCAAAGCTGAGTCAGACACTGAAAGCAGAGAATCTGCACTGAATTAGACCAAGAACAGGGAAACGTGATTTGTTTTTATGTTGGTCACTAAGAGAAACAACTGACCATAAAAATTAGAAGTCTACCTGAGCAAACAAAGAAAGGCTCTAGAGACAAAATACAAATCAATCAGTCCCTTCACTGGCTCCCCACAGGGCCCGGGACCCAGTCCTAACTCTGGGATGAACATAAGGACCCTTCACAGTAGGGCCACCACCTGCCTCTACCCTGCTCCCCAGGCTCCGGCACCCTCCCAGGGAGTCACACTGGACTGCGCACCACGGCCTGGCCCCCAGTCTCCTTCAGGCCTGCCTCTCACCACACATGCTACTCACCCCGCCTAGGATGCCCTTGAATGCCCCTTCTCTCTACCTGGCCAAGCCTTCCTCATTGTTTAAAATCTAAGGCAAAGGGTACTTTTCTGGGCCCCGTCCCCCAGCTGCCGAGGCAGTGGGTCTCTTCTCCACACTCCCACTGCACTGGCCGGGCTTCTACTCCACACCAGCCGCAGCGGCATCGCCTCGCCCCTCACTACTCGCAGTCTCGGTTTATAATTAATTCACATACATATATCTTCAGCTCCTAACTTAGCTGCTTTGTACATAGTAGGGGCCGGACGAAGTTTGCTTAATAAATAAATGGAAAAATGAGGCAATGAAATCTTAAAATTCAACGTCCTGTTCTACAGAAACCACAAGGTAAATAGAATATCTACACCCATAGTTTCAACTATTGCCTACAGGCTAATTAATGACTACGAAATCAGTAACTCCAGCTCCTGCTCATGGAGCTTCAGATCAGAACATCCGGTTGCCTATTTAGCGGCTCAGAGTAACTTCAAAATCTGTGGGTCCCTAGATGAGCTTGTTCCCTTTCTGACTCTGCTTCTCCCTGTGGTGTCTCCCAGGCCCTTTACCCAGCCCAAGCCAGAAAGCCAAGAAGCATCCTTGATTCTGAGTGGTTAGTCCTCCCCACATCCAATAATCAAGTCTTATCGGTTCTTCTTCAGTATTTCTGGAGTGTGCACCCCCTCCGTCCTCCATACTCAGAGGCAGTACTGAGCACATGCACTGGAGCTGGACCACTGGCGCTCCAATCACAGCTCCACCTCACTATCCAGCTATGGAATCCTGGGCAAGTACTGAACCTCTCTGTGCTTCCCCTTCCTCTCCTGTCAACAGCGAGTGACAACAGTAACTCCCACAAAGAGCTGTGGCTTTACATGGAAAGCATGTGGGGCCACACAGGCTCACAGCAGGCACTCAGTAAGACGTCAGCTATTCTATTAAACTGGCACCAATACTGACCCTCCCTCCTTTACTGCACTACTGCCAGACCCCTTTAGTACGGCCTGCGCCTCCTCCCCCACACTCACTTCCTCTCCAGCCTTGTTCCACTAACAGTCAGTCGCCAGCAGTTCCCAGACTTTGGGGGAGAGGGAGGGATCCATCTATGCCACACCTCTACCTGGATCACCTCTTCTCCTTCACTTCCTTCTAATGACATTGATCACAACTAAAATCTAGTGAAAGACAAATTACATGTCAGGCATTTTGCTGAACACTTTATACCAATTATCTTATAGGAGCCTTCCAATAACCTCGTGAGCGGCTTACTAGTATCAGCACCATTTACAGAAAAGGCACTGAGGTCACAGAGTAGGAGGGCTGGCCTGGGTTCTATAGAGTTAACCGGGCAGCTGGACTTTAGGGCCCTAGGCGCTATACTGCCTTTTTTCATAGCAAAACTCTCTCTAGTCTTTCAGAATTTAGTTGAATTCTAAATTCTCCTAGTCTGAGCTAAACACTTCCCTACACCATAGGAGCCTGTGCTCATTTCTGTCATGCACTTGGTTGGCATAGTCCATAATGATCTGGTTACTTCCCGGTCCCCTCATTAGTGAGGAATCTCCCTGAGGGCAGGGATCACACCTACATTTGTTTTATAGCCCCTAGAATAGCGCCTAGAACACAGAAGGTACAAAACAGATGTCCACTGAAGTAGCAAATAGATACACTAGCAGTATCCTTGGTCAGATTCACTTTGTTAGTAAGAAAAGTTACATCCTAAGAAACTGAGTGAAATGTAGTCTCCTTTGCTATAAGTGCCCCTTTAGAGAAGTGATGTGCTAGGGTGGTCATTTCTAATATGCATATGACAGTTAAGGCCTTGCCACCCTCACCTAAAAGGTACAAAGGAAACAATACGGATACAAAATGTCTTTTAAGCAACAACCAGCTATGAAAGGGGTTCAGGCAGTGCACTAAGGGAGAAGAGAATCAGACACAACTTTCCTCTGGCTGCCCAGTAATCACTTCCTTGGACACAAACTCTGGACTCTTACGACAGGAAAGAATGACCCGAGGAACAAAGATGAGCACAATGTCAAGAGGAAAGTCCACACTAAAGTTTCAGTTTTATGAGAAATTTTCCAATCAAGAGGTGTTTAACTTAATGCATTTTCACATCAAAAGTAGGAAAAAATTGTCATAGAGCTGGGCATTCACCTGGTAGGGGTAAAAGGCAGTAACACTCGTGATCAGGGGGCTTGTGTCCTGAGTTGTTCTGTTACTTATTCATAATTGATTGACTGACCTGTACTATTGATAAGAGGAACAGAAAAGCAGACACAGTCACTAAGAAGCACACAGTTTGGAAAAACAGCACGCGACCAGACATAAGACACAGTGTCAGTGCTGATGGGCAGGAGTCCTGGACACAGCGGCTCTTCCTGTGGAGGACAAAACAACTTCTTCTCTCCCTTCTGTGAACCAGAGCTCTGAAGAAAATGCTCCACACTTCAGAAAGTGATTGAGAATAAAGGTTATCACAACTCTCTATTAAGTAATGAAGGGGTTTTAAATGGCCACAGGGAGGACCTCAGATCGCCAGGAGCCATGGGAGCCCCCAGCGCCCTAAGCAAATGTCCTATTACGACTCCCCCAAGAAGGGAAAACCTGGCCTACATGAGTCATTTCATCCCATTTAGTAAGGTCAGAAAAAAACCCGCACAGGCCCCCTCACAGAGTCCCCTCTGACTTGCGTTATGAAATGTCTTCTAGGGTTCTCAGGTGGAAGCTGCTAAAACAACCTGCCAGGTGAGAACTGGTGACCAGCAGAGGAAAACAGCACTGTTCACACCTCGTATTCTATCGTGCCGGTTGCGCAAGGTCTGAGACCTGCCACAGACGCCAGTGGCGCTCTGGCTTCCCCGACAGCCGGCAGCTGGACTTTAGGGCCCTGTCCACAGACCACCAACAGCCACCACGGTGGAAGTCCTGGGGAGGCGGAAGGGCTGGCCTCTTCTTTTTAAACAAAAAGTGCCCAAAGCTGAGTGTTTTGTCTTACCACCCAAAATGACCCCTGACAATAAGCAGTAAAAACGGAACAACTAGTATTATAATGTTCTCACTAGTTCTTGATATAGACCCCACAGTAGGCCCGAATACACTGCAACATAGGCATCAGACTCCAACTTAAAGCTCAAAGAACTTCAAAGTAAAAAGAATCCATGAGATCTTTTAGTCCCAACAGATCAAGTTAGCTCAACATAAATGAAAGCACAGCCCAGAGAGGTTCAGGCATGCAATGAGCATCGCCACCAGATGTTCTGCGGGCTGCAGAGGCAGGCTGGACCTCCGGACTCCTGCCTAACCCTCAGCTGGGCAGTGTCCTCCTGAGCACTGAGCAGGGCGTGGGCGTCATTCCACCTGTGCAGCCCGTTCTATTGCATGCAACAAACAACGTAACTTAAAGCCCTGAGCAGGGGAGCAGGACCTCATGTTCTGTGCTTTCACAACTGCAATTGCCCAGCATTTGGGAAGAATTCCATTTGAAAGAGGGAGAGTCAAAAGCACCAGGCGCCGCCGGCACTCACATTGATCATGGCGTTGGAGGTGATGCGGAACAGCGTGGCCCGCTCGTTGACCTGCTTGATCTTCTCGCTGCTCTCAGCCGGCAGCCGCAGGCTCTCCAGCTCGCTGAGGGAGCGCTGCAGGGCCGTGCCGTGCTTGGCGATCAGGTCGTTGCATGTGCTCAGGTCCTCCACCTTGCTGGATAGCGTCCGGAGGGTGTTCTGCAGCTCCGTCTTGTCAGTTTGGGAGACAGACTCTTCATCTCCTGACTCATCTGCAGAAGCAAAAGGCCAGGTACTGATTCCAGACCTGGACCCTGCCTGCTCTACCGCAACCAAGCTGACCCTCCTCCCACTGTGCATTCTGACCAGCGGACAACCTCTCCCCGGAGCGGTCTGCAGCCCACCTGTATCACAGACACTGGGAGTTCTGACAGGTCCAGCTCTCTGGTCCCGCCCCAGAGACTCTGATTTGCCTCGTGTGAGACAAGGCCCAGGAACCTGCATTTCAAATAAGCTGCCCAGGTCATTCTGATGCACACTTATGTTTCGGAACCTAGAGGACAGGATGGAGAAGCTAAGTGGCTCCTGGGGTTTGCTTTGAATTACTGAGCCTTTAAACTCCACTGCGAGGGTTCCGTTTCAGTCCCAGCGGACCACTACTACAAACCCACTATCACTTGTGGGATGATCGGTGGGCCTTGTATGAAATGGGCTGAGACTCAGTCTAGCTCCCGGTAAACAAAGTCCACATCACCAAAGACATCATTATTTTATCTTTTCTGAAGATGAGAGGGAGAACAAAAAGTTTATTTTTTCTGCCACCGCTGCACTGAAAGCAATGCAAGGTCTTCTGTCAAATGACTCTCCAATAATAAGTCAAGTAGAAGGCGATGCTGTAACTCTTGCTACCAGTCTGCACTTAACACCTCTGTCACTGAAAAGTGCTTTTCCAGCAGTCACTTCCTTTGGGGGAGCTAACATCAGCATTAAGTCAAAACAAAGAAACTAAGAAAAGGCCTGACCTAGCTGCTAGACAGAAGGCAGGGCCAAAGTGAAAATACTTCTTACCAAAAACTTGACACAACAGTGACTCTTCCTTTCACTGCTTAACAAATAGTTAATGTGGTCGTGGTTGGCTCAGTGGTAGAGTGTCAACCCGGGCATGTGGATATCCCGGGATGATTCCTGGGGAGGGCCCACAGGAGAAGCAACCATCTCTTTCTCCCCCCCCCCACCTTTTCCTCCTGCAGCCATGGCTTGGTTGGAGAAGTTGGTCCCAGGTGCTGAGGATGGCTCCATGGCCTCACCTCAGATGCTAAAATAGCTCGGCTGCTGAGCAATGAAGCAATGGCCCCAGACGGGCAGAGCATCATCCCCTAGTGGGCTTGCTGGGTACACCCTGGTTGGGACACATGTGGGAGTCTCTCTGCCTCCCCGCTTCTCACTTAAAAGAAAAAAAAATAGATAGTAAATATGTATGGGAAATGATGGAGTAAGAAAAACAGCAGATGAACAAAAGTCCACAGGTGACCATCTTGGTCAGCCATAAGTAAACAAGCTCAGTATGATTAAACTATCAACATCTAGGGCAGGAGAATTCCTACCACTTTCATTGAAGAAAAATCCAAACCTAATTAGATTGCTCTTTGTTAGTGAAACTAAGATAACAGAATGAAGATCTTTCATAGAAAATATCATGTATGTTTTTGTCAGTCTATGAAGATTATTTCAACTCAACTAACAAACAGTTAAGCAAGATGATTTCAGGAGAATATTAAAAAGTAAGGATAGATCCAAATTGTGAGCTGCAATCATCCTAAGACTGATCTATAGCAATAAAATAATTATTTCTCAAAATTGTAAGACAGTCAACTGGCATTAAAAGCCAAAGGACAACTGTTTCCGCCTGTAGGACACTGACCTCAACACCAGCACTAGCGACATTCTGGGCCAGGGCCCCCTTCGTCGGGGCTGTCGTCTGTACTGCAGGCTGAGCAGCCTCCAGGCCTCTGCTCATGCCGTGCCAGTGGCACCACCAGCACTCAACTGGGACAAGAAAAATGCCTCCAGACATTGTCAAATGTCCCCTGCAAGGCAGAACTACCCTCACAGTACTCCAGGAAAAATACTGCATGATGACCAGAAGCCTGAGACATCTAAGAGATTCTTGGTAATTACATGACAATAGGGATAAATAAGGTTAGTGCATAAGATGAGCAAGTGAGAATTTTCCCAGATAGAGCGCTCTTTGCTCCCTACCGGATTCTGCCAGCATCTTCACAGCCTTGGCCTTGGCCAGCTCCAGGGCCGTCACCCAGCGCTGCCGCTCCACTTCCGAGCTGGCCTTCAGGTGGTAGGTCTGAGCACCCCCATTGGAGATAATGAAGTTGCAGGAGTCCTCCACAGTGATGTTGGCTGTGGCGAGGTTGATAGTTCCACGGCAGGTGTGTCTCATTTCTGCCTTTGACCTGAAGTAACGAGACAGACACTAAGTAGAAAGCTAATGGGTGGTTTGGCCTTGATCACATTCCATTTCTTTTCATAACTATAAGGTTTCTGAAGATACAGTAGTCTTAGGAAGGAGCAAGTTCTAATATCTCCCTCAAATGGAACCCTAAAATTTAAGAAACAGTTAGTAGGGATTTCCTTTCCAAGCCTAAGTGTTGTTTTCGAGTCAACCTGTACTGCTCCGACGTTCCTCTCACCCTTAGCTTTTTCAAAGGAGGCTTCACTGAAGAATAACGACAAACAATATAAGCTCAGCAATTTTAAGTGTACAATTCAGTGAGTTTTGACAGATGCATATAATTGTGTAACCACCTCCACAATCAAAATGTAGACTATTTCTATCACCCCAAAAGTTCCCTGATGCCCTTTTGCAATAAGGAATTACTTTTTATTTATAAAGTTATAGTTATAAAATAGTGCTTTATAAACTCATGCAACAAAATTTCATACAACAGTCTCATTTCCTAAGAGAAAGAAGAGCTCCATTTTATACGTATTGAACAACCCTCCCCTCAACCGAAACTCAGCCCAAATGAGACCTGTCACATTACACTTAGAATTGTATTGCAGAACTGTAAGACACACTTAGATGTTTAGAGTATTAAATACTGACTACAGCTCAGATGATAATGAAACAGGAATAAACCGTTTTCTGTGGGAGAAAAGACAAAGTATCCCTAAGAATCACCAGGTGGTCTAATCTTTCTGGACTATGTTCTTTCCGAAGGCCCACTGACCTCTATTGGTGGGAACTCCTAAGCCATCCTATTAATAGCAAGGAGAGATCCAGTAAATCTGTTCTCAGAGGACTGGCTGTAAAAAATTTCCCCATCTCTACTGACTGACAGTTCTATTCATAGGCTAACTTTTGAACTTTACAGCACTGCTTGGTGACAAGCTCCAAGGGACTGCACATAAGACATCAAGCTGCGAGCATGGCTGGGTGTACAAACTGCGCTGATTCCCTACCACCTGCTGGCTATGCCCTGGGACATGCATGTTGAGACCACAGTTCTCCCTGACCAACTTGGAACACAGAGAGGTCAAAGTCCTCTGCCAACTGCCACAGTGCAAAGCGGAGCCACTTCCCTTTCCCTGGAGCCAAGTGGCCAAACACACCTGGCACATGCCGAACTCCTGCATGCCAGGAATGACACACACCGCCTCCAGAAAGTAAGAGTTGGTATGTTTGAGAAAGTTGGTTTGCTGTGCTTGGGAAGACAGATTTACTATTGTTCAATTTGTCACGTGAAACTGGTTTTTCATCTTCAAATGCACAAACGAGCAGTATGGGATGTCTGGGCGTGGGGGTGGGGTGGGTCTCAATGGACTGGGCCACTTTCCATCCCCTGCACCTGCCACAGTGTAATGTGAATCCCTGTTTCTACTATTCTTCCTTCCCCTCCCCCCACCACAAGCTTCAGTTACATTATGAATAATGCAGGCCAAATACAGACCCACGGCTGACAGCCCGCTCACCCTTGCTTTCTACTCAACCATGCTACAATGTGTTGGTACTTTTCACAAGTCACTTCCCAGGTACCTCTCTGCCTGTTCAGCTTCATGAACGAAAGAAGTTTCTCAAATCACATAAAGTCTGTAGCCATCTTAAAAACCCAAAGGCACCCTGGGAGTAGAGTAAGTCAGGCTTGATCTTGGAGCACTTGGGTTTGGGAAAATACAGCAATGAGTATAAATGATTATTATAGAAGCTGGAAAAAAACATTTTCAGGGCACAAGGTAAGTTCTTTAGGCACTACAGTATTAGGTGGTATTTTCTGGCTAGAAATTTCTTCCCTAAAAAGGCCAGTTGGAACAGTAATCCAATCTCTAGAAGCTAGCCAGGAAAACTAATACAATGGGGCTGTCACGATGTGTCTGGGAGAGCTGGGATTCTACACTGGGTTTTAAGTAACTGGCCATCTGTGTAACTGGGTAAAGAAGAACAGGATATGTAAAAAGAGGGATGCAGTGTTGCCAAAGCCTATTAGGACAGTCCGTGAGGGGATGGGTCGAGGAAGTAAATGATCTCAGTTAAAAGGAAAACAGCAGTTTGTAAAAGGAAAGGACAGGTTTCGCAAGCATGAAAAGCAAGAGGAATGACAGCTTAGCTAAATAACTCTAGGGAGACGGGGACCGGAAGAACACTAACATATTGGTAGGCAGTCCCTCACAGCGTGATTTTGAGGGTAGTGTATAGACCTGATAACTCCGAATCCTGTTGCTTGGTTGGTTTGTGGGTGGGACTATCTTAGCCGGCAAGGAAAGGCTCATGGCATATTTCCCAATATGCGGTTTGGTATGTTTTGGAAGGAGTTTTATCTGTGGTCAGACAGGTACCACTAGCTCTTTAAGAGAGAAGTCAAAAGTGATTACAAGTACCTGAAGAGAAAACAACATATAAGTTATTAAGGTCCAATCAAGACCAATACTGATCAAGAATCAACTGGCTTGGAAAGTAGATCTGATAAGAACTTGGATGAGGACAAATTATCATACTTTAAGGCCCTTGCTGATAAACAACTTTTGAAAATGGGGAATCAGTGTTAATAGTGAAAGCCAAATTAGGCTATGAATCAACTGAACATAAGAATGATGGTCAGTTTATTAGGTAAACATAAACTTGAATAGGGGAAAAGCTCTAGAGCAGTGGTTCTCAACCTTTCTAATGCCGTGACCCTGCAATACAGTTCCTCATGTTGCGGTGACCCCAAACCAAAAAATAATTTTGGTGGCTACTTCATAACTGTAATTTTGCTACAGTTATGATTCGGAATGTAAATATCTGATATGCATTATGTATTTTCTGATGGCTTTAGGTGACCCCACCGGGGTCGCGACCCACAGGTTGAGAATCGCTGCTCTAGAGCAAACTAAATTAAAAAAATTTTTTGATCTAACCTAAAGTCCTGGATAAGTCATTAGAAGGGTTTTAAAATTAAAATTAATTCTGAATATAAAAATTTAAGTGATATACACAACTATTCACAACTAACGTCACTTACGCAGTGAGGATGCACTGGCATTTTCCACCATTCCTGAATTCAAATGACCTCCAACTCCTACCTTCAATTTTCTCTTAAAATTCTCTAAGAGTCAATACAGTGGAGTGAATAGATAATCATTCACCCTAACTGACCTGGTGGCAGAGTGACTACCGGCAGAGAAAAGAAACAGAGTGAGCTGCAATTAACAAGTGCTGTGTCCCAAATAGGATGGTCTTCATAAAAAGATTTAGATTAGAAATGCCTTTATACTAAGCAAAGTCTCCCTTAAAGGAGACTTTTATATTGTGTATTTTGTATAAAATAAACATAGTAACCATGATCTATAAACTGACTTGCTATTGGTACCTAATTATCTGTGTATCTGATTCATGTAACACTAACCTGTGTTTTAGGTTATGTTGGTGTGAACAGAACTACTTTCAAATCCCAGCTCTTCAAGACTTTGGGAAGATTGCCCAAGCTACGTCTCAGTATCCTCACCAGGAAGATGGGAATTATCTCCTAATTCACAGGGTTACTAGGAGTCAAAAAAAAAAAAAAATACTCTATGTAAAACACCTATACAAACTGTCTAGCCCTCAGAAACAGTTTATGCCCTGTCCCCAAACCCAGTATCTTAACCCCTCTATCTTTAGTAACATGAATGGCCAAAAGCATGTTATGTTATGGCAAGATTGTGAGTCACCATAAATCTATATTAAACATTCCAAAACACACATCGTTGAACAGAAGTAATTATACCAAAGACATTGATTCTTCTTTTTATAAACTGACACCTAACAAACCAGAGACCCCAGAAATACTACTGCATAGAAGACTTAATCATTCCCATGGGAAGAGGTGGAAGGAGCAAAAATAAAAGCAGTCTGGGAATGCACATCTTCATTCTGAGCTGTCTAGAAGGAAAAAGCGTTCTCGAGTCTTGGAGATAAAGAAAGAAGATGGGACAGGAACGGAGGCCACCCTGTGCACAGTGTCCTTGTGCCTGAATGTGGAGAGCAAAGGCGGGAACATCAGGGCTGCTAATAACCTTGGAATTTGGAGACTGGGCACAAACTGCTAAACCTTGGGACTTTTACTGTAAGTTCCTTGGGAGCAGTGCCTGGGCTTAGGTATCTTGTATGTGCCCCTGGACACCTACAAAAGCGCCTTCCTTGCAGAATTAATCACTGCACCGATGGGCTGGTGGAAACATAATGGAAGAATAGACGCTCTTCAAACTGGAAAGGCCAGGCACCGAGGGGGTCGGTATGGCACCAAGGATGGGTAACCCAGGTGGAGAGGTAAGTCTTAGAGAGCATTCACTCTCCGTGATGGTGGGCTCCTGCCGCGGCTGTCAACGCGCGCAGGTGACGAAAAGGGGCTCGGGGCGACCTTGGCCGCGGTGCCAGCTGGAGAGGTGACGGCGCGGGGACTGTGGGCAGCGGTGGGGACAGCGCCCCGGAAGCAGTTACCTGTAGTAGCTCAGGAGCCCGTTGCTCAGCACGAACCACCGCCGCTGGTAGCCTTTGATATAATTGGTCCATTTGAAGAGCCAGCCCTCTCGAGCCGAGCCCGAACCCCCAGCGCCCGAGCCCCCCGCCGGCGGCGCTGGGGCTGGGCCCGCCGCAGCCACTCCCCCGGCCCCGGGGCCCGGGCCGCTCGCAGGCGCCGCGGACACGGTGCCCGGCGCGGCCCCGGAGCCTGGCCCAGCGTCTCCGCGGCCACCTCCGCCTCCCACCACGGGTGGACCGGTGCCGCCGCCGCCAGGAGCTGCAATGGCTGCCGGGCCCGGCCCCACAACTCCTCTAAGCTCTGTCGCCGCCATGAGCTGACGCTGCCCGGAGACACAGGACCGGAACCGCCTACGAGAGCCGCCGTCGCCGTCCGGGCCACCCCTCACACCTAGCGCATCAGCCGCCGCCGCCGCCGCGTAGCGTCACCGCCCCGCCAGGCCGCCGTGGGCAGGAGGGATCGTCAGAGTAGGAGGAAGTCGATTGGTGCCGCTGAGTGTCACTTGAGGAAGACCCCTAGGACATTGGTATTTTTCTGGGGCCTGTCATTCCTTACCGCCCAGTGAAAGCCCTGGGTGGAACGCGTTCATCAGACACGCCGTTGATTGGTTCATATGAAGGCCAATCAGACTCTTGTAAAGTTCATTGGTGCTTTTCTGAAGACTACAGCACGTAGGGAGGACAGGAGAATGCAGAGTGCCCGACCAATCTGATCGCCGATTGGCTAGTGTTTCCGCCACTCATTTCAGTTTATGCTCCCGTCACCGCCACATCACCCCCTCCCATCATTCTTCTTAGCATCTCTCTTCCGCCCTTACGGATTGGTGGTTGGTATCAGCTGCTCAACCTCTTCTACCATTGACTGAACGAAGATGTCGTCACATCCTCACTTTCATTTCTTATTAGTTGGCATGCATGTCACTCACTTGTCGGCGGAGGTACAGGATCTTGGACATGCTGACCAGTGAAAGAAATATAGTGGGAGAGGCAGGCCGGAACAGCCAATAAAATCCGGGATAAGCGTCTGAGGGGCGTGTCCACCCGTTTCCAGCTTTGAGGAGGTTGGTGGAAGGTAAAAGTAACCGTTTCATTAAAGGGTTTTTGATGTAAGCATTGTGTTGGGGTCCCTCGTGCAGAGTTGAGACCTCCATAGTTTCTTGGTAGGAAGAGTGACCTTCAGCATTCAGACCCTGCCTGAGTCTACCCCTTCTAGAGTCCTCTTCCAGCAGCTGGCTTGAAGCTGGAGGCCTAGATTCCTAGGAATAGCTTCCCCAGTTCCATCCTGGCTCCATGGTACTCATAGCTCCTTTCCCTGGTTTTATTATCGCACCGCACCCCTATGTCCTGCTTCTAATTCTGCCGCACGAGTTGCCCACCTAGCTGTGAGGAGAAAATAGATTCGCTGGGACTGACATTGTTAAGTACTTCCCACTGAAGTCTCTCCAGACCTAAAGTCCCTTGATAGTTTTAGCTTAAGCCCACTTGTGTATAAACTTGGCACCATTTTTAAAATATATATAGAAACTGACGTTCACACATTTGTGAAAGTATCATATTCAGTTACTCACTTTAACATTCAGATGTTGTAAACTGTTAATATGGAGCTTTGGGGAACCTGCTACATTTTGTTACTTAAACTAGGCAACAGATATTGCTCTCAGACACTGGACAAACTGCTTTCTTTTGGTAACCTGCTTCCCGGAATCAAGAAAGAAAAATATCTTTTAGAAACTGTTTTTAAAAGGAGATTCATTGACTTGAGTAAAGAGAATACACTTTAAAATCTGCAGTTAGAGGCAGGCTCTTTGGAATTAAGTTTTTGTTTTTTGAAGGAGACAGGAACATAGAGCTCAACCTCCAGTGCTCAGGGACGACCGCCAAACAACTGAACTCTCCTGCCGGGACTTTTTTTTTAACTGAAATGAAGTAAACCCATTTGTACTTAAGTACTGCCTTTGCTACTACTGGCCCTAAGACTTAGGGAAAGTCATTTATTTAATCACTCCCAAGACTCAGTTTCCCACTTCTGCGAAACGGAAATAAAACCCTACAGGGAAGCTTTTGTGCACCCCTGGGCCAGTTCCTCTCTAACCAAGCAGAGCTATCTAATGAGACTTCATGTTCTTTCGCACAGAGATGATAACAGTTCTAGCAGGGGACAGCTGTACTCCTTCACAGCAATAAGTCGATCCTCTATAAGTCCCCTGCTCTGCTGCTCAGCTGTCAACCCAGGCAAGCTGTTTAAGCTCAAGGAGCCGGTCTACCCATCAGGGAAAAACTAAGCTTCATGGAAATAGGCAGGCAAGGTTAAATTATCTCCCTCCCTTTTTCAACTTTTTTTTCTACCTGTCTTATTATAACTATTACTGAACTAATCAACTAGTACAGAAACAGAGAAAAATTATATTTTTTCCAGTGAAACATGTTTAATTGTCCAGAGTGGTGATGTTTCCAGCTTGATAGGTAAGAGCCTAGCCACTGTGATGCAGCACAAACACGTGTGCCGGCTCCCATGCAAGTCCTCACAGATCCGCCTTGGTTCTACTCTAGTGTCTCCTCCTGAAGTTGTACCTGATTGAAGTAGGTTTTCATCCGAACCCACTGGGGAGTGGGCCGGTCTCACTTTTGTTTCTTGGTTAGGAACCACTTGATCCTGCAAGTCTTGTGAGAGGACATGGTAGGGAAAAGACTGAACCACACACACCATGATGGCAGAATAAAGGGGACAGAGCTGATATCTGAGTATTTTAGAGTAAAAATAATACTCGTCTGAAATAGTTAACACAAATTATTCTAACAAATTAGCAAATTTCCCCAATCTCTTCTGAGATGAATTATGAGATTAATTCATCTCATAAAGCCAAACTGGGCTACATGAGTTACTTTAGAAAGTCACATATGCCTACAGACAGGCTGAATAAGAGGAACTACAGTCTACTACAATTCAAATTCTCCGTTTTATAGTTAAAATGGGGGGGGGGGTCTGCAAGCACTCTAGGTTTTTAAAGGAAAGGTACCATACCATGTAAACATAGATCTTCTATCTCCCTCCCTTACAAAATTAAAAACGTTAGGTAATATCTTACCAATCTCCAACACCAAGGTTTGCTGGTCTACCTAAATATGCTAGAAACATATTAAGTCATGTTCAAAGTATCAAGAAAGGAGAAATGTAGGCACACATTTTTTCAAGTATACAATTTGTTTTTATTTACAATACCCTATAAAAATGTAAATTTAGAAACTTTCATTTTTATTAATTAGAACCAAACAAAAAAGATAAAGCACAGAAAGGAAGAAATAATAATCAAGTATTGACTTGACCAGTTGTGAAGTGGCGAGGCCGGAGAGGCGCCCAGTGGGAACAGTCAGTCAGTTGGTAACGGCAGAGGGAAGCTAGGTAATGTCACTGGGGAACAGCTGGTGGAGCCCTGAGCGACAGAATGGGACGAAATGGATATGGAGACAAGAACAGCTGGCTATCACGGAGGGTTCTGCTGTTGTACAATACATGTATGTGCAAAATGTGTATTCTCTCTAAACATAACCTGTCCTCCCCGCTACATTCGAAAAGGCGAGAACAGCAAAAAGGGTATCAGGACAGTCATGTAAAATGAATTCAGGTTTAATTTTCTTGAGGGCTATAATCACTAGGGATCAAAGCCCTTATCCTGGTGGACTGCTGAATGGGAGAGGGACAAGTGAAAAGGTCCCGACAGGCTGTCCCAGCTAGGATTCCTATCCAGGCCCCTGGCAGCCTGGGATGGGACCTGGGAGATGAAGAGCAAGGACAGCAGGTCTGCCCACGACGTGGAGGACAGTGAAGAGCAAAGCAAGCCAGACTTAGTTCCCACGGTTACATCTGGAGGTTTCTGTCCCTGACATGGAACAGACTGGGAGGAGAGAAGTGAAAGCATGGCTTACGGAAGCAGTCTCAGGAAGACACAGCTACACTGTGGAAGCAGGCTCAAGTTAGACTCGCCTGGGCTGCCTTCCACTCACTGGAGCGGACAGTCTCGCGGACACTGTAGTCGCAGCAGGGAAAAGGCTTAACCGTGTGCTGTTTCCATTCAGGTGGACGGAAACAAAGGAAATTCAAGTGGGGAGAAGAGAAAGGACTGCTCAGTCCAGAGCTGGGCGTCAGCCAATTAAGAGTTCTGATTTTATTAAATATGCTGCTTAACCCTGTATTTATATTAAAACAAGGAGAACCCACCAAATTAATTACAAGATGGACTAGAAACAGATTAGAAATACATCAGCTGGTTTGTGTTTATAGGAGGGATGTGTCAACTAAATATTTCTCCATCTAAACATTCCTCAAGGACCCTCTGGAGACCACATAAACACAGGTAGAGGGGTGTGTGCACGCATACATATATATTAATTTCTACTTAATTGGCTTTCCTATAGTCATATTAATATGGGGCAATGAAGAAGACTTCAATAAGATGCAGGAAGGGACCCTCTGGCAGGCTACAATCTAGTCTGAACTGGAGTAGTGGTGGTGGTGGGCTAAAGGGAGAGATTATATTTTGTCTCTAGGGCAAAGAAAATGCAAAATTGAGAATTGAGTAAAAGTAGGACATGCAGAATTATAACAGAGAAGAAGAAACCAGCAGAAGTATCACCCAGCTGAATGTCACAGAGCTATGGGGAAACACCTGGCCTTTAGAGACGCCCCTGTGCACAGGACCCAGCCCCACAGACGATCCGGGGAACAGGCTACCTCCCCTCCCTCGTTACAAACACTCCATTGGTGACGGCAGCAGTGCAGGTGACAGCCCAAAGGAGGCACAGGACACATCTGCAGGTCTTTTATCGTATCCCCTGAACTAGCCTACAGGTAGAAAGAAAGAAAACTTGTTTGTATAAATGAATTAAAAAAGGTAATGTTTTGAATTAAAAGCCTTATAGAAATTCTTATAACAAAACACCTAAGCTCTCCCCACCCTTAGCATTCAGTTAATTATAAGGGCGCTGCTGCACCGAGCACAGGGCTTTACTGCTAACAGATCCTCGTATCTTGAATCCCTTCTATCAAATTCAGATTTGTGCCCCACCCCGCCTCATCAGTGAGATGTGGAACTCTCCTGTTGCCAACTTACTGCAGTTTTGTCTCTAGCAAGTTCAGTTTCTGTCGGTCGACATAGCGAGAAAAGAGGGACACTAGGTTTGTGGGGATCGAGATCGGCTTGGCCAGGGCTGCTTGGGGAATCCGCAGAAGTTCTCGGGTTGCCATGAACATCACCTCCGTCCTGACAGGGAAAACCGATAATGAAAATACTAGAACAAGAATGGAAAGATTACTTGAAAGAACTCAACAGAAGAAATACAGCCACGACTGACCACTGGTTGTTTTCCGCTGAGTCGGTAGCAGGGTCTGAACTCTGGAGGTCTTCCCCACGGCTCAGCACGAGGAGCAGCAGCGACAGGCCAAACTACAAGAGGAGAGAGGGCGTCAAGTTCAGCCCTGCACCACGTCTTCCCACCGCCACTGAGGGCAAGGGCACTGAGTCCGCCCGGCCGCCGCGCTTCCTGCCGGGCCAAGGCCAGGCGCCAGGAGCAGGGGGCCGTGCCCTTCTCCTCGCACAGCAGCAAAACGCGTCACCAGTGGGAACGGAAGTCCCAGACTCCACTGGGTCTCTGCTCTGCCACCCACCCAGAGAGAAAAAACAGTAATTTTTCCTTGCCATGAATACTGTGGGAACTTAGCTTTTCTCCTATTTACAAGAACAGAAAATGAATTAAGAAGGAAAGTTAAATGAAGACAAACTTTGATACAAAAAAAGTTCATGGAAAAAATAAAAAACATTACATAGAGTAAGATATTTTGAATTTTTAAAAAAGGTGTTAAAACCCATGGGAAAATGTACAAAGAAAAGTAACTGGAATGATCAGGATATAAAAAAAAAATTCCCTTAAAAAAGAATACATGTATCTGGAAATATAAAGGCTTAGACAGGATGCTAATAAGAGTTGGAAAAATAAAAGAGGAAAAGAATAAACAGATATATTCACCATATCTACAGTTATTAAAATTCAGTAACATGCTTTAGAGATTGCAATATATAAAGACTTGTTTCATTTAGGAGGTAGTAGGAGCAAGAAATGTGCAGTCTAGAGTCCCAGAAGGAAAACACAAACAGGGACCACAAGTACTGAGTTGAGTCTGCGTCAGTTATAACGGACCACAGAGAAGGGGAGCTATTCTGGGATCCCCCCACCTCTGATCCCCTCCTGCAGGGTAACCCTGCCTTTCCACAATGTTCCCTTTCTGTCTGAAAAACAGCACTGGGCTACATAATCTCATCTGATTTCACCATTTTCTACTGCCTTCATCAAAATTAGGCTCAGGAAACCAAATTACAAGGTTTTTGAGCACAGCAGCTCCCATCTTAAGTTCCCCGAGGCCTGCCACCTCTCTCCCTTCAGTCATGCTGTGACAGGTTTTCAGGTGCAAGGACTTTTCACTCTATTGTAACAGATGGCCCTTAATGAGTGCCATCTATGTACTGGGCATGACAATGAACTGTTGAGAGCTGTTCTCTCATCTAAGAGGACAACACTGAGGTAGACCCCATCACCTCCACTTCACAGATCAGGACGCTGTGGCTCCTGCTCAGGGTCACTAACCTAGATAAAAAGGGGCAGGCCAGGAGTGCAAACTTGCTGTGTACAGCTCACACTCTTCTTTTCTGTATTATGCTTCCCCTGCGAGTCTCTGCGATCTTTAACTAGATGTAAATGAAATATGAAATGGGATGTTCTTCTATTTACAGTCTTATAACAAAGACTGCTACTTACCCACCTGCTATGCTTTCCTCCTCCTGAAACCTGACTGCATTTGTGATGACAACGGTTTGAACTAAAAGGTGTTTCCCACCTTCCCTGCAGTGAGGTAGGTTGTGACTAAGACTGGCCATGGAGATTAAGTCGTTGTTGGTTAAAACTCCTGGGAAAGGTCCAAATAAGGAAGACAGACAGCTACACCACACCTTTCAGCTCTCTGCATGTATCTTTCTGATGCTAAAATAAGCCTTGAGTTCTGCAACAATTACAGGGGGTTGGGGGTGGGGGGGGGTGTCATGAGCGGGGCAGCCGCTGCTAAGGATGACGAGAAGGAAAACGGGAGGAGCCTGCACCCCGAGGACTCTGTGGGCCATGTTACCGTATTTACTGACATGAGGCACATAAAGTTCTGTTGTGTTAAAACCACCATTATTTCTAGCCTCTGTTACTAGGAGCTTAACGTAATGCCTGGCTGAAGGAAACCTTATAAAGAGTTGCCACAGCCACAGCAGCCATTATTGTCTCTAACTCAAATTTAGTAGCCTTGCAAAGTGCAGGGATGGAACAGGCAAGACCACCTTGTTCTGGAGAACAGCAGCGAGGTGAGGATTAGAGGGTGCTGGTGCAGCTGCACTCTGAGGTAGGTTCATGAGCTGTTGCAGAAGGCTGGTGACAGTCACTGACGGAAGATGATAGAGGAGGAGAGAGAAGGGACTCAGTAAGCACGGCAGCACCTACAAAGAATAAATAGAAGCATTAGATCCCAGCAACGGTCACTTCAGTCACCCTCATCAGTGGGCATGAATGGAAGGCTGCTCAGCTGTGTACTCAACTGCCCAAGGCGCGATTTAACAAAAAAGCGCTGACCAGCCTAGCAGATACTACTGGGGTCCTAACAATGGATTTTAAGGCATTTACTGAGAACTTTTTCAACTCCATTTGCCTAGGAAACATCATGACTTATGTGAACCAAGGGTATAAAATCACTTCTCAAATAGAAAAGATTCACGATAAAACATCAGTATTTTATCACACGAATATTTAAATGCCTACAAATGTACCAGGCACTTGGGCTAAAAACAAAAGTTAAAAGGAGACAGATCCTCAGGGATCTAAAATATAGAAGACGAGTAATTAGGCAATTTCAACATATAAGTTTCTCACTGAATGCTACAGCATTACTGAGAAGTATTTCCAGACTTAATACTATCTTGGTTTATCTTTATAAAAGCTCAATGAGGAAATAAAGAAATCATTTACCAATTTTATAGATTATTAGAGAAGCTAAGTGATCAGAAGTTCAGTGTTCAGAGTGACAAAGCTAGTAGCTATAAAGAGAACCCAAGGCAGGTGGACTTCAGCCTGCTAGCCATTCATTTCTTTTGAACACAAGGCCCAGACTGAGAAGTTAAACTATAGAGTTACCAACTTAACTAGGTTACAACACCTGAAAGGAAATGAGAAGTGCTTCCAAGGCCCTGGCCAGTTGGCTCAGAGGTAGATCATCGACCTGGCGGCGTGTGGATGTCCCGGGTTTGGTCCCCGGTCAGGGCACACAGGAGAAGCACCCATCTCCTTCTCCACCCCTCTCACTCTCCTCTCTCTCTCCCAGTTTCTGATGTGGGAAAAGGAGTTGGATAGTGTGACAAAGAACCTGTTAACAGGTTTTAAAAGCCTTACCAACCAAGTGCTGTCAATGTGCAAATCTTATTTGAACCACGACTAGAATAAACCAACTGCTAAGAGACGTTTTTAAGATAATTGAAGACATTTGAATTTGGAGTGGATATTAGATGATCTTAAGGAATTAAATCTTATTAGGTGCAATAATATCATAAGATTTTGTTAGAGATACAAACAAGTATTTATAGATGAAATGATATGGATACAAGGGATAGATTTAGTAATATTGGCAAAATACTGATTTAATTGTTGAAATTAGATATGATGGGTAGGGACATGGAATTCATTGTGCTGTTC
Organism: Saccopteryx leptura; assembly: GCF_036850995.1. Taxonomy (NCBI): domain Eukaryota; kingdom Metazoa; phylum Chordata; class Mammalia; order Chiroptera; family Emballonuridae; genus Saccopteryx; species Saccopteryx leptura. The sequence goes on along the minus strand of NC_089503.1, from coordinate 13,441,955 downwards.
CTTACATTTTTGTGCATATTTAAAAATGTTTTAATTTTTAAAGCTTTGTTGATTTAGAGTAGATCACAAAAAGTCTCCTCTCCATCCTAGGCTGCTATTTAAAGTAAAACTTGCCATCAATTATTTATACCATGGGTACTGGGTGCTGGAAGCACTATATTTTTCCTTCTTTTTATTTAAGTGAGAGGAAGAGAGATAGAAAGACAGACTCCCATGTGTGCCCTGATCAGGATCTACCTGGTGACCCTTGTCTGGGGCCAATTATTAATTTATTAAGACTTCATTCATTTTGGAGAGGAGAGAGAGAGGGCCCTGGCCGGTTGGCTCAGTGGTAGAGCGTCGGCCTGGCGTGCAGGAGTCCCGGGTTCGATTCTCGGCCAGGGCACACAGGAGAAGCGCCCAGCTGTTTCTCCACCCCTCCCCCTCTACTTCCTCTCTGTCTTTCTCTTCCCCTCCCGCAGCCAAAGCTCCATTGGAGCAAAGTTGGCCTGGACACTGAGAATGGCTCTGTGGCCTCTGCCTCAGGAGCTAGAATGGCTCTGGTTGCAACAGAGCAATGCCCCAGATGGGCAGAGCATCGCCCCCTGGTGGGCATGCCGGGTGGATCCTGGTCAAGCGCATGCAGGAGTCTGTCTGACTGCCTCCCCGTTTCCAACCTCAGAAAAATACAAAAAACAAAACAAAACAAAAAAAAACAACGAGAGAGAGAGAGAGAGAGAGAGAGAGAGAAGGGGAGAGGAGCAGGAAGCATCAGCTTCCATATGTGCCTTGACCGGGCAAGCCTGGGGTTTCGAACCGGCAACCTCAGTGTTCCAGATGGACACTTTACCCATTGCGCCACCACAGGTCAGGCAAAACTTGGCCTACTTAACCAAATTTTCCTCACTAGCAGGTCATCTCCACTGACACAGGCACCTCTGGACCTGCATTTCCAGACCTGAAAACAGTGCTGATCCATAGACATGCCCAGTAAGTATCTGCTGAAGGAATAAAGTTCTCCCAAACTTGTTCGCATTGCTGAGTTCCTCCAAGATTATAATGAGGGAGCGCCTGCCCCTCTGCCTACAACAGTTTATTTGCTGTAAGGTAGCTGTTGCTTTCAGTCTTGCCTTCTATTTCCTAGGACAATCTTTGAATCCTTTACCTCCAAGCCATCTCCTCCAAGCCATTTGTCATTCTTAAACTCTTTTTTAAAATGTACTTTCACCTCACTTTCTTCAATGATGAGACCTAAATTTCACATTCACTTCTTCTGCAGATGCTAAAACTTCAAGAAGGGATTTTTTTCAACTCACTTCAAAAGGAATAATTTTCAACTCTTTCTGTACAACTGAGGTGTCTTGAGATTGTGTTTACTGGGGACTATCGCCAGATGGCTGTTGCTCAGCCTGTAGTCTACTCGACCAGGTTCACTCTCATTAATCCTATTGCTGTGAATCGCACAGCTAATAATACTAGCCCTCTGAATCCATCTCTTGCTTTCAACTTCTAAGGCTGTTCTAAATTTTGCTAATCTTTCATGTGTTATGACAAGAATAAGCAGAGAACAATTCTTACCAAGAGTTAATGTGTGAGCTTGATAATCATTTTTCAATTTCCAACCTAGTTTTTGATCATAAAAGTTACTTAAAGCACTGGCCTGATTCCTGTGGGCAGAATGCCATTCAACTCAGTCTACAAGTGAACGTTAAGCTAGTGACAACAGCTCAATGAGTGGTACTTTATATCCAGCAAAGTAACCGAGACCAGAAGTTTGTAAACTTTAGGGAGTATCATATTCAGCTGGGGTTCCTGTTATAGGTACAGAAGCCCTAATCTTTCCTCTGTAAATTCTGATTCAGCATATTTGGGGTAGGGCTAAATTATTTGCTTCCCAAGTAATCTGAATCCAGATCATAGCTTTACAATTATACTAAGATTTAATTACTGCTTTCCTCAGGTTTAGAAACATGGCCTGTGGGAGGAAACATGAAATTAAAAATATAGGCCTGGAGTTAAGTTTTTCTTTAATTAATCAAGTTGTACTGCCAGAAGTTACACACAACAACACGGAAAGAATGGGGAGGGAAAGAACTTTGGATTCTAGAACTCTTATTCACTGTGAAGACCCTGCCTCCCACATGCGAATCACCTCATCTTGTGCATCCTTCTTGATAAGGAAAGGAAGGTTCCTGGCTGTCGTCATGAGAATGTCAGCTGCTTGCTCTGTGGCGAGGAAAGGAAGAATGCGGGCAACCATTCTCTTCCCTTTTCGGATACACATGATCTGTACAAAGTGGTCATCACTTGGCCTGAAGCAGAAAAAAATGCTAGCTTAGGTCAGCAAGAATATAAAAATCCTTTCTCCCCTTTTACATGTTACAAAATGAATATATTGCATTCATTTTCACTCTACAATTATCTGTAGTACCAAAAAGTAAGAATTACTGCTCCAACTCTCAACTAAATAATAAAAATGATTTTCAAGTTTCCCAAATGTAGAATACCATTTCAAAACTATTGTGTGTATATGTGAGAGACAGAGAGAGGGACAAGCAGGGACAGACAGACCTGAAGGGAGAGAAATGAGAAGCATCAATTTTTCGTTCTGGCACCTTAGTTGTTCATTGATTGCTTTCTCATATGTGCCTTGACCAGGGGTGGAGGGGGTTACAACAGAGCGAGTGACCCCTTGTTCAAGCCAGCGACCTTGTGCTCAAGCCAGCGACTTTTAGGCTCAAGCCAGCAACCATGGGGTCATATCCACAATCCCATGCTCAAGCCAGTGACCCCGCACTCAAGCTGGTGAGCCCACGCTAAAGCCGGATGAGCCCACACTCAAGCCTGAGACCTCAGGGTTTTGCCCCTGGGTCCTCTGTGTCCTAGTCCGACTCTCTATCCACTGTGCCACTGCCTGGTCAGGCTTAAAAACTTTATGTTAAAAATACTTGGTCAAACTATATGCATTAATTTCCCTTATTAACTTTTAACCAACTACACCACAACATGGTTAATACAGCAAAATCTGAAAAATAAGCAAAAAGGAAATAAAAATACTTATATTTTGAAGAAATTTTTGCTGGTATTATATACATATATTTGGAGGGGGGTATTCTTTTTTCATTTATTTTTTTATTTTTCCAAAATTAGAAGCGGGGAGGCAGTCAGACTCCCACATGCACCCGACTGATCCACCCAGCATGCCCACCAGGGGGCAATGCTCTGCCCATCTAGGGCATTGCTCAGTTGGCAGCCGGAGCCATTCCAGTGCCTGAGGCGGACGGAGGCCATGGAACCATCCTCAGCGCCCGGGGCCAACTTTGCTCCAATGGAGCCTTGGCTGTGCGGAGGGAAGAGAGAGACAGAGAGGAAGGAGAGGGGGAGGGGTAGAGAAACAGCTGGGTGCTTCTCCTGTGTGCCCTGGCCGGGAATCGAACCCAGGACTTCCACACAACCAGCCGACGCTCTACTGCTGAGCCAAACAGCCAGAGCAGTATTATGTATTATCTTTCATAAAAAATGGGCCCAAAGAAGTTATATGACTTTGCTACTTCACTTTTTCCAACTACTTCTTACAAACACTTTTCCACATAAACTTCAATTACATATGTTTTAATGGCTGCATAACATTCCAAGCTATGGATCAACCCACACTTATTAAACCAGCTCCCTGTCAGCCCAACTCCAGAAAAGGTATTTAGTCTTATGTCCCGCTTTGTGTATGTCCTGGCTTACACAGTCCTCTTGCATTCATCAAATGAGTATTTTGGATTTATACAACATTTACCACTCACAAAACTCTGTTCCAGATACTGGGTGGGACAGAAATGACAGAAATATAGGGAAAAAAAAAGATACCTTAAGGAGCTCAGTCTCCATTGGACTGACTGATTTCCACAGTGTAAGAGTATTCTATGGAAATGCCAAGGAAGTTTAAAAATATTCTCCCCCCTCTCCAGCACCCAATGGTCCCGGTGAATAAAGAAATTCAGGATAAAGAAAACTTTTCCGTGGCTGGGAAGGATTACAAAATGTTCTATATGAAGTTGCATTTGAGTCAGGACAAAAGGATGGGCTTGGAGCTTACTGAGACGGTACAGAAGGGTATCTAAAAGGTACAAGTGTAGACAGTTCCGTTTAGTCAGTAAGGAGTCCAGCTGGTCTCACGTTTTCTTCACAGTGCACAATTCTCACCTCTCTTGTCCAGGTAATTTTCCCCTTAAGTTGTCATACATGCCACACACTTTGTGCTTTCTTTCTTCCATCAGGGCAGCTCGCTCTTCTTCTAGACTCAGCAGATAACGCCGTTCATAATCCTCCACATCAAGAAGTAAACTGTAGGTCTAAGTCAGGATCAGAGGATTAGATAACAGCCTACCAGCTAAAGACCTAAGAATGAAAACGCACTGTAATAAAACTGAGAGAACAAAGGTGCTTTTTACTTTTTTAATTTATTGTGTTGACATGGTCAAAGGTGCTCTTTTAAATCCAGGAAAACAAAGTGAAATAACTTTTAAAAATTATCTAAACACCATTCTTCATCCTTCTTTGACCTCTAACCCAGAAAGTAATAACAGTGAAATAATTGCACACTTTCTACAATTTCCTGCAACAGCAGCACTACAGCATAAACAAACTGTGTCACTGCTCCAAGGTATGCCTCCATCAATGAAACGGAGACTGAGCACTGGGTGCCAGGCACTGTCCTAAGAGCTCTGCATGTTCATACTCACTCACTGAACACTCACGACAGCCCAGCGAGAAAGACACCACTACCGTCTCCAGTTGTACAGATAGACAAACTGAGGACAGCACAGAAAGGTTAAGTAATTTGCCTCAAGTCATAGACTCAGAAAGAAGAAAGGCATGATTTGCAGCCTAGTTGCAGAGTCTGTGCTCTTAACCACTAGGCTATGGCCTTGCAACACAGTCTTTACGCTTTACAAAGCAACCGCCAGGGCACACTGCCTTGTCTCCTCAGCACCCAGCAGAGTGCCGCACCCACAGTGTCCAACAAACGCACGTGAACTGACTCGATTGACCACATTCATTTATGGGTGGAACAACCTCATTTTTATTTGCATTTCCTTAGAAAAGTAAGCTGCCCCTAGTGCTTAGGGGTTACCTGAACAAGAACGGACAACGTCTCAGTACTTCAAACTAGAAGTGAAGCGCTCTTTCCATGAGACCAGAGGGAGGTCCACCACATTCCTTTCTAGTGTGCTTGGTACAGACCAGGCACTTCACAACAATATGACCACTAGTTAAGATTACAGAGCACTGCCTGACCTGTGGTGGCGCAGTGGATAAAGCGTTGACCTGGAAATGCTGAGGTCGCCGGTTCGAAACCCTGGGCTTGCCTGGTCAAGGCACATATGGGAGTTGATGCTTCCAGCTCCTCCCCCCTTCTCTCTCTCCTCTCTCTCTCTTTCTCTCTCTCTCTCTCTCCTCTCTAAAAATGAATAAATAAAATAAAAATAAAAAAAATTAAAAAAAAAAAAAAAAAGATTACAGAGCACTGATGCTAACTTTTCCATTTCTTGTGTACATACACATTTGACAGTTCCTTATTTGAAAGTAACTAGAGCGACAATTTCTAACACTTACTTTCTCAATTATGACAAGGGTTTTTCGTCTCTTGTCCCGAACTTGTTTTTCTTTTGTTTCCTAAAAAAAGACAAGACTATTCAATGTGGACTCTTTACCACTGCTAAAAATAAATTTCCAAGTGAGCATATGAAGTTCCATTTGTGACAGTACTTTGAGATCACAATCTTGAATCTTTGAAAGTTAATAATCAAAAAACAAAACTGATGTGAACAAAGGTCAGAGTTGAATGAACCAGTCCACACACAAACCATTAAACTGAATTCACACATAGGCAAAGGTAGAAAGCAGTAGAAGATGATTATTCATAGGAAAATCATAAAACACATAGGAAATGATGATTTAAAAACTGGAGGAAATAGCTAGCTAATGCCGTGTGCAGCCAGCTACCCAGTGGGAAGATTACGGGCACCCCAGGTTCTGCCTGTCTTAGAGATGAAGGTGTTAGACTCTTAGCACATCTGAATAAACCAGAATGCCATGAGAAGCCAGTTCGAAAGCTCCAGGTCAGGTGAGGCTATAAAAACCCCATTATGCCTGCTTCCATTCCACTATGACTCCAGAAGCAGCAGTGAACTTTTTACACACACAATTCTGCCGACACTTACATCATCCTCACTCCGAGATGTCACAACAGCATCAATCATTTTCCGGGGATTATTCACACTGGAGACGGTAAGCTTTCCCAAAGAGCCCTCAAACTGAACTGCAAGGACAAAACATTTCCAACAGATAAAAACTCTGCAATGCAGGCAGGCAGCTTTCAGGGATCTTTACATTCTCTAGTCTACTCACAGTCCAAATCTACCCTTTCTCATTTTTTGGTTGCAATAAATAACAAATAAAAATCTAAAGTTTTCTTTCCCTACCTAATATAAGGATATTAGAAATTAAAATAGGTATTAAAAAGGTATAGAATCTGAAGTAGAAAAGGACCTAAAAGGTCATCTACCAAAGCATTTATTCCATACTTGAATACAGGCTGATCTATTTATTAAAGGACAATGGCACTTTAGAAATCAGTTTTAAACATCTCTATCCAATCACCTGCAGTTATTTGTATTTTATCACATCAGCAGCCTGTCAAACTTCCCTTCCTGCGGGCGAGGGGTGAGGGCCTGACCTGGCTTATAGGCATGCTCCAGTTTGGCCACCTGAGGGGTAATGAGCTTGGTGCGTTCCTTCTTGGGGCCATCGCCTTGCAATTCTTCAGCAGCTGACAGTTTCTCCAGTTTTTCAAAGTAATTCTGCCACATGAGATGAGAGTTTCAGTTGCAACACAAGCACAGACTATGGCAGCTCTTTATCATTAAGTAATTATACTAGTGGCTCTAACAACTTGCTCTTTGAATGTACTGATCTCTAGTTTTTGTTAAACTGCTAAAAATTTCCTTTACCAAAAAAAAAAAATCTCAGCCTTTAAAACAGCTAATCATCAATGGGAATATCTTTAAAGTCACACTGCCAATGGGAACCAGGTTAATGATGCCAAAGGGATTTGGAAACATTGGTCTGAAGGCCTCTCTGTGTGAAAAAGGCATACATGTGAACCTTCGTGAACAGTGGGAGAGGTCCTCCAGCTTGAAAAGAGGACTGAGTTTGCTCATTCTTACCCAGTGAAGACTACTACTTCAAAGACAATTCTATCAATATGCAATTCTACCAGTAGTAGACTGAGAGCCTTCACCAGAGTATTACCTGGTAATAAAAATCATCCAGGTAGGGATCAGTGCTTTGCAGTTGCATCATCTGAATTTTAGAGACCCAATCCTTTTCTCGCTGCAACATGAGATTGGCATATGGATCCTTTCGGACGTGATCTTGGTGACTGCTCCTGTGACTTCCCCGCTCTCCTGCACCATTGAGATTCCGATGCTGACTGAAAAACAAACATGACACATTCACTTCAAGTGAGTACATTAATTATGCCTTATAATATAGGAATACACCAGGCCAATTTAAAAAGATCCCCTTTGCTTTTGTTAAAAGAGAAGTGAAAAAGAGCCGAATCTCTACAGAATTTGAGAGGAAAGAGCTATGCGACACACAATGAAGGAACTAAAACTAAAAGCTCACTTCCTTACCACATGCTAAGCACTTTCAACTGTGGACTTCTGTGCAAGCCCTACGGTAACCCTATGAGGCAGTAGCTTTATCTTCTCCACCTACGACAACAAACCAAGGCCAACAGAAATCAAGTAATCTGTCCAAAGCCACACATACCTGGTCAGAGGAAGAAATCTGAACACAGGCCAATTTGATTCATAGTCTATATATTTTTTTAAAACTTGCTGAAAATTATGAAATACTTCAAATGCAGAGAAAAGCCCAGCAAATACTATTTATAAACATCCATTTACCACCCACCCAGATATAATTGGGAAAAATCTATTTTGCCAAATTAGCCTCAGATTTTTAATAAGTAATATCAAATGTTATATTTAAAGATTAAGGCCCTCTTGTACTTCTCTAGATGCATCCCAGTTTGCAGCTTCCCTTCCTTCCTAGAGGAAGGGCTCTGGTGTGTATCCTCCCTGAAATGTTTTTATACTTTGATTACTTACGTGCCCATCTTTAAATGTTATATAGTATCATTCTGCGTGCCTTTCAGTTTGACATAAATGGCATTAGACATACATGTCCAGGTATGTACTGAAAAGTAGAACTGCTAAGGTGCAGTGTATTCACATTTTAAACCTTATTATTTTTTGCCAAATTTTCTCTTAAAAGGCTCTATACTCCATTCTTGCCAACCCTGAGTGATGAGATACAAGTTTTACCTATCTAGTGATGTAAAATGGTTATCTAATTTTAATCTGCATTTTTATTATAAGTGAGCTTAAAACTCTTTCCATTTTTATAAGCCATATAGGGTCTACTGGGAATTGCATATTTGAGTATATGTCGTCGTTTGTTATACAAAATAGTTATTAAGAGATCTACCATCTTAACAAATTCTGAAGTGTACAATCCTATTGCTAAAGATAGGCACTAGAATTTTAATATTTTAACACAGCATTTTCAAAATTAATAAAATTTAATTTTAAGAACCCATACTGGTTTTTTTCCCTGCAAAAAATAGTCTAGAACTTCTCTGAAAGAGAGAAGAAATGACACACAGAGAACAATAAAACTGAAGGCTGAAAAAACCTCACAGTTTTGTTTAATTTTCTTATTTTTTACATATCAATGACTATAACATAAGCTCCAGTAAGGGAGGGTTTTATATATCTTTTTCTTTCAATCCCCAAACTACATTGTGAGGTACACATCTGGGGTCACATATATAAATATCTATTTGTATTTGCTGCATGAGGATTAAATAATTACAGCTAAGATTAAAGAGTGCCTGTTGGCTTTATATAAGACCCAAACGTAAGGCTAGCCGCTATAGTTCAAGATCACCCCAGAGCTGAGACGTTAGACAAAATGTAGTTATAAGAGCCTGGTAAGGAATAAGTATAAAATGTTGACTTAAAAAAAAAAAGAAAACCAGATTTAAACTTTATTTCTGACTTTTTTTCTGACTTATGAACAGAATTATAGTAACTTGGAAATCACCTGACAAAATCTTATCATTTAAAGCTATCGTATCAAAAACACAAATGACAGCTTATGTTCTGACCTTACCAATAAAATAAGCTCAGACTAATTAAATTTACTAAAATAGTACACTAAATTAGTAGCACCTAGTTACACTGTCAAAATAAAAAGCTGAATTAAGAAACCACAAAGAAAAAAAGAAGCCATGAAGGAGGCGGCGAACACTCACTTTCTATTCTGTTGCTGTCTCTGATGCAGAAGCCGACGGTGCTGGGGATGAAGATGAGTGGTGTCTGGTCTAAACATGGGGGCCTGAGATCTAAGGAAAACAGGAAAAGGTTTTCAGTTCTATTGTCTCGATGATCTGAAGTTTACAGAATGTCGTCACAGTAAGAAAACTTCATACAAGTTCATTCAGAACAATGTTAAAGTCTATCCTAAGGGCACCTTTTAGAAGGAAAAGACAGCCAGCCATGTGTTCCTACGCCTTCCACAAAGGCCAATTCTCAACTCCTGAGCAGGCAACCATCAGTTTGAATGAACTGACACTAACGCAGTATAATTCTTTTCTTCTTTGCTCCTATTAAATAGAAGTCTCTAAACAGATTTAATGTATTTAGTTATAAGCATTTGGGAATGACATTTGTATGTCAACTTGGCTAGGCTATGGTGACCAGCTGTGTGGTCAAACACTGGTCTATGTTCCTATGCAGGTATTTTGTCGATGTGATTAACATTCACAATTGGCTGATTTTAAGAAAAAAGCGATGAGGCTCAGTTGGTTAGAGCAGTGGTTTTCAACCACCAATCTGTGGCCTGGTGCCATTCCGCCAGAAATTTCATGCCAGTCCGCCAAGTTAACCATTCTGATGTCATATGAAGATGAGAGAGTCTATAATTTTGGGGTCTGTATCTTGAAAACCACTGAATATGAGCATTGTCCTAACATGCCAAAGATGCGGGTTCAATCCCCGGTCAGGACACAGACAGTACAATCAACCAATGAAAGCATAAATAAGTCGGAAAACGAATCCATCTCTCTCTCTCTCAAAATCAATAAAGAAGAAAAAGAAAGCAATGACCCTTCATGAGGTGAGTGGGCCTCATTCAATTTAAGATAAAAAACTGAGGTTTCCCAGAGACAAAGAAATTTTGCCTCAAGACTGGAACATAAAAGTCCTGCCTCAGTGTCAGCCTCCCAGCCCACCCTACACACTTCAGACTCAGGACTCAAATGTCAATATTAAATTAGTTGCATCTTGTTAAACTGTCAAAATCAAAAGCTAAATTAAACCACAAAAGAGGATGAGTGCTTACCTTTTCTCTGTTTATATATGTCAGTAGAGGAACGATCCACCCTTTGTACTTGCAAAGGATGAACAGAGAGCTACTGTATTTATACTCTAGGACATTTACAAAGAGTTTTCTTCACCTTAAGAAGAAACTGAATAAATGTCCATTACTTACTTTCTACTGTATATACATTCTATATATTTACAATATATAATTTAAATTAGTTATATATACATAGACTGTATACTGTCTACAACAGAAGGTGTGTATGTATGAGAGAGATAAAAGGAGGCTCACAGTTTTAAGTACACAAAACAGAGTGTATTCTTATGTATATTATTATTATTATTATTATTTTGTTTTTTACAGAGACAAAGAGTCCGAGAGAGGGATAGATAGGGACAGACAGACAGGAACGGCGAGAGATGAGAAGCATCAATCATCAGTTTTTTATTGCGACACCTTAGTTGTTCATTGATTGCTTTCTCATTATGTGCCTTGACCGTGGGCCTTCAGCAGACCGAGTAACCCCTTGCTCAAGGAAGTGACCTTGGGCTCAAGCTGGTGAGCTTTTGCTCAAACTAGATGAGCCCGCGCTCAAGCTGGCGACCTTGGGGTCTTGAACCTGGGTCCTCTGCATCCCAGTCTGATGCTCTATCCACTGCGTCACTGCCTAGTCAGGCCTTATATATTTTATTAATTATTGTTGTGTTCCATATGAGCAACTCTGTGTAAGTAAAACTAACATAAAGTGAGACATAAACTTTAGAAGAAAAAAGAGGTGATTAACCAGTAATGTGCAAATGTACAGAGGAAGCATGTGACTTGAGGGAAAGGTTATTCATAAGAAAGCTTGCAGACTGTCAACCATTTCTATTTGGCGACTTTTAGATCAAGCAACATCTAAAAATATATTGCCTGCTAATAATATAAAGAGATTTCCATGCTATCACACTTAACATCAACAAGAGACTCAGTCGACACTGAATAAACTCTAGCGTTGCTGTGTATACCGTAAGTTTTGCAGGTGAGGTCCTGGGCCTGGGGGGTGCTGCTGTGGAGGGGGTGGTGTAGCGGGGGGCGGAGCACTAAAGAAGGCACGGAAGCCTGGTGCTGGGGGAAGCATCTGCCCAACTCGCCCTTGCAGCAGCTTGGGATTCATGGCAGCAAGTGGACTACCAACAAATCCAGGGACCCGTGCAAACTGGCTGGGAGACATCCGTCCAGGCTGTAGCTACAAAGAGACAAAATCTTCGATTTAGTTAATCATAAATCCCTTGCTCTTATGCACAGAAAAGTTAATACTATTTCCATCAGTAACTTTGTTTGAAAAGGTAATGGGAAAAAAAGAGGTAGTAGTAATTGATTAAAGAGCAAAATCGGGTATCACCTAGTGTACTGGTTTTCAACCAGGTTAGCGCTTTCGATGACCAGCACAAAATTTCTGATGCAGAATGGCCAACTGAAAACCAGACTAGTGAACCTTAGGAAAGCAAGAGAGCTCTTTATGGGTCAGGCTATTCAAGGCTTACCTGTGCTCCTCCAAGAAGTTGTGCTCTCTGGAGGGGGCTGAGAACAGGAGGAACACTAGGAGGAAAAGGGTGACCCAGTAAGGAAGAGTTCTAGAAAGAAAAAAAAAGAAAAAAATTATACCTATACTATGAAACGGGTAAATTCAATATAATAAGAGAACTCAATAGAAGTGCAGACTAAACTTGGATATAAAAACTCAAACTATACAGTCAAGCTGTCCAATGATGAGATGTAAAAGAATAATTTTGAAATTATGAAGTACTATGGGATAAAACAAGGGAAAGAGATAGCAGGAAACCAGATGATCGTGCTGAAATTCAAATTTTTAAAGATAAGAATTGAAGATAGGCCCTGGCCGGTTGGCTCAGTAGTAGAGCGTTGGCCTGGCGTGCAGGAGTCCTGGGTTCGATTCCCGGCCAGGGCACACAGGAGAGGCGTCCATTTGCTTCTCCACCCCTCCCCCTCTCCTTCCTCTCTGTCTCTCTCTTCCCCTCCCGCAGTGAGGCTCCATTGGAGCAAAGATGGCCCGGGTGCTGGGGATGGCTCTGTGGCCTCTGCCTCAGGCGCTAGAATGGCTCTGGATGCAACAGAGCGATGCCCAGATGGGCAGAGCATCGCCCCTTGGTGGGCATGCCGGGTGGATCCCGGTCGGGCGCATGCGGGACTCTGTCTGACTGCCTCCCCGTTTCCAGCTTCGGAAAAATGAAAAAAAAAAAAAAAAAAAAAAGAATTGAAGATAAAAACAACTAAATATAATGAACCACATCTTCTGACCTGGGGACCAGAAAATCCAGAAATTCAAGTATGGGGCTAGGACAGCATAATTTAGGAGACGTCGATACACTGTGTGGTGATTGTGCAGGTAGTGATCAGAAAGTATAGACTTCATTTCATTAGGTTGCAGAGTGACATACCGGGACATTGCAGAGCTGGTTTGGAGACATCCTCTCACCATAGGGAGCAGGATAACGTGGTGGCATTGGGGGCCGAACATGGACAGGCTTCGGACACAGGATCTATCAAGACAAACATATAAACAACTACACTCAATGAAGTCAGTTTTTCCTCCACCTACAGCCCCTCCCTCTAGTGCTGGTAGACACAGAACTCAATGCATAGCCCTACTTCTAAGCAAATTGCTATGGCTATGGGTTAACATACAGAACCTTTGGTCACTTCCTCTCACAAATATCAAGCAACAGTGCCACTTTAACTGAGGAAGATTTAGCTAATTCTCCAGTTATCCCCACCCTTCCATGCTATCTGAGGGAGGTACCAGCAGATATTCGAACTTGCAAATTCTTTCCAAGAGGATATATTTTGGTAGCAGTGAGGGAGAAGGAATGATAAGAAAGCTGGAGGATTAACTAAGTCCTATCCTGAAGCCCCATGATATGGCCGCCATGCTCAGCTCTTTTGTGATACATTGTGACTCCACCATTTCATAGGATACTGAGCCTAACTAGGCCATACCAACACCACCCTCCCCCCATACCTTCCAAATTGGCCTTCCTTTTCAGCTGCTCGTTTCAGGTGGAGGAAAGTCTATGGAACAGGACTGCACAGGCTCTAGGGAAAGCAGGGATATCTTAAAGGTAAAAAGGGATGTGGACAATGCTCTGTGTTCCCACTCCCCCCAGCTTTCAGTTACCTCTCTGCTAATGTTTTGGGCAGCCAGCAAAAAACCCTTTAAGAAGGATATATATACTATCTATGGTTTACTACCCCTTTTCTCCCCCATTTAAAAAGCAGCAGCAATAGCAAAGGGCATTAAGAAATGTGTCTCTTATGGGAACTAACTTCTCCTCTAATTGGCTATTCTTCTTTCTAATCTCACACCTACCCCAAACTTCCACCCTCCTCCCAGCAACACCAATTTCCCAAATAATTTTGCCCAGATTCCCAATATCCTGGGCTGAAGGCCTGTTAATGAGAGGTACCTGTTGGTTGAAGCTGGGTACAGCCATCTGCTTAGGTGGGGTGCCTATGGGTACGGCTCTAACAGGAGGGCTGCCAATGATAGGTGAAGTTGACCGCCTTGGTAATGCACGCTCGGAAAGGTCCCGGTCATCTTCTGGGCCCTGTGGGGGCCTCTGAGGCAAGGCATATTCTAATACAGACACTGTAGGCATTTCCTATTTAAGGAAGTAGTAAAAAAAAAAAATCAGCTAATCTGAAATGTTTTGATAACCTCTACAGATGCCAAAAATATCTAGAGAAATTATTATTGATTTGCAAGAGAGCTAGCTAGAGATAGGAAGGGAGAGAGAGAGAGAGAGAGAGAGAGAGAAGGTAGAAAGGAAGAGCAACTCATGGTTGCAGCACTTTCGTTGTTCAATGATTGCTTCTCATCTGTGCCTTGGCTGGAGGGTTCAAGCCAAGCCAATGACTCCTTGCTCAAGCTAGCAACCTTGGGCTTCAACAAGCCAGCAATCTTGGGCTTCAAGCTGGCGACCTCTGGGCTCAAGCCAGTGACCTTGGGGACCTCAGCATAACAGGTCAATACTCTATCCACTGTGCAGCCACTGGTCAGGCTTGAGAAATTATTTTTAAAATTTTTATTTAGCCTGACCTGTGGTGGCGCAGTGGATAAAGCGTCAACCTGGAAACACTGAGGTTGCCAGTTCAAAACCCTGGCTTGCCTGGTCAAGGCACATATGGGAGTTGATGCTTCCTGCTCCTCCCCCTTCTCTCTCTCTCTCTCTCTCTCTCTCTCTCTCTCTTTCTCTCTCTCCCCCTAAAATGAATAAATAAATAAATAAAAATTAAAAAAAAAAATTTTTTATTTATTTTATCTCACATCTAGTAAAATTTACTTTTTGATATACAGTTCTCTGAATTTTAATAAATGCAGAGTAATGAATCCATTACCACAATCAAGATATAGAATAGTTTTATCACTCCTCAAACTTCCTCCAGAACTGTGGCTTTGTAGTCAACCCACCCCACCACCCCCAACCAATGGCAAATAATGATCTGTTCTCCAGACTTCTAGTTCTGCCTAGAAATGACTTTATAAGGAACTCAAATTGTAAGCTAACGTATTTGAGTAACAACAGCTTCCTTTCAAACTTTCAAAGTAAAGCATGGTCAAGTGAGCACTCCCACAGAGGGTGAGGAAGGGTACAATCAAATGGTACAACTACGAGTGCTGGATGACGTAATCCATATAAGACTGGCAAATGATATCCAACTAGATGTTTCTGCAAGGAAAGGAGGACAACAGAGGCCAACTTGAATATTTTACATATCAGGGATTTTATATAAAGAGAAAGTTTAGTACCTGAGCAAGCAGTGGTCCTCGGATTCGCCTCAGAACTTCAGATCCATCCCAGATGCTGGAATTGAGACTTCCGGGTTGAGGCTAGAAGAAAGGGGAAACAAACAGAAGCGGGAATAGAGTGGGCGCTCTGCATGACGCACGTGCTTACGGTGAGCACGGGTCCAAAAGCGCCTCAGCCGCTTGAGAAGAAGAAATTGGGGTGTTCCAGAATACACCTCATTCCCCAACTTCCTCTCTGAACTTGCCATCAGGAATTACCGTATCTCCCCACGTGTAAGACGCTCCCATTTTAAGACGCACCTTAATTTTGGGGCCCGAATTTAGAGGGGGGGAAAATGTATTACATAGTTACTGAACTCAACTTGTATTCATCATAAAATTCATACAACTCCTCATCACTGTCAAAACTCCCACCCATTAGCTTGTCTTCATCTGTGTCTGATGATGAATCACTGTCTTCAACAATGAGGCAAAAACAAGTGTGAAAAAGCAGGAAATGCAAGTAAAAAAATTTACAACCACTGTATAAGATGCACCCCGTTTTTAGACCCCCAATTTTTTTTTTTTTTCCTTTCATTTTTCTGAAGCTGGAAACAGGGAGAGACAGTCAGACTCCCGCATGTGCCCGACCGGGATCCACCCAGCACGCCCACCAGGGGCAACGCTCTGCCCACCAGGGGGCGATGCTCTGCCCATCCTGGGCGTCGCCATGTTGCGACCAGAGCCACTCTAGCGCCTGAGGCAGAGGCCACAGAGCCATCCCCAGCGCCCGGGCCATCTTTGCTCCAATGGAGCCTTGGCTGCGGGAGGGGAAGAGAGAGACAGAGAGGAAAGCGCGGTGGAGGGGTGGAGAAGCAAATGGGCGCTTCTCCTGTGTGCCCTGGCCGGGAATCGAACCCGGGTCCTCCGCACACTAGGCCGACGCTCTACCGCTGAGCCAACCGGCCAGGGCTAGACCCCAAAATTTTTGAAAAAGTGTGCTTCTTATACATGGGGAAATACGGTATGTTAACAATTTTCTATGGCATATGCAATTCTCCCATTACAGTAGATGAACTAAAACGGCATGGCTCAATACTTCACTGTTAGTCTGCCACAGTGCTCAAACCAGAGTGCCTTACTTGCAAAACTGGCCTGGTCTGCACTGCCCTCATGATGGCTGGATCTTCCAGTTCATTTTCAATCACCATCTTACTGAGCCTCTCTGCCAGATTCTCCTCATGGTCACCCAGCAGGTCCATCTCATCCCTTTCTTCATTGCCGGCTTGTCCACTGACTGCTATGGGGAGCTTCTCCTCCAACTCAGCCAGTCGCTCATGTGCTTCCTGCCAATCATCATCTATAAGGAAAACATAAGTAAAATATGTTCATACTGGAATTAAAAAGTTTTATAAAATTCTGTTAACCATGTGAAAATTCCAACTCCAGAAGATAGTTTGGAAAATTAAATTTCTACCTACCTACAAACATGAAATAAAGTTTAAACTAAGGAGCATAATCAAGTGGGCTTTTCACTTTTATGAACAAATAACATCACACCAGAAATAAAACTCAAGCATTTAAAGCTGGGGTAGTCAGCCTTTTTATACCTACCGCCCACTTTTGTATCTCTGTTAGTAGTAAAATTTTCTAACCGCCCACCGGTTCCACAGTAATGGTGATTTATAAAGTAGGGAAGTAACTTTACTTTACAAAATTTATAAAGCAGAGTTACAGCAAGTTAAAGCATATAATAATAATTACTTATCAAGTACTTTATGTCAGATTTTCACTAAGTTTGGCAGAGTAAATCTTTATAAAACTTACTATAGTTAAATCTTTTTATTTATACTTTGGTTGCTCTGCTACGGCCCACCATGAAAGCCAGAACACCCACTAGTGGGCGGTAGGGACCAGGTTGACTACCACTGATTTAAAGTAATAGCTTAATACATTATCAATGAAACCAATTTTGAAACTGTTGGTCTTGAGTTTCTATGACATTTCAGGCAAAAAATTCACAGGAAAGCTAGAACTCATTGCATTAGCATACAACTTTCTCTTAGATTATAACTGCCATCTCTACAAACTTTCAAAACTATTGATTTCATTCAATTAATATTTGTTGAGCATCTCTTATGTGACAAGCAGTTTTAGCTGCATGGGATACATGTGTACAAAACAGTTAAGGATTCCTGCCCTCCTGTAGCTTTCTTTCGAGCTGAAAAGAAATAGAAAATAGACAATAAACATAATAAGTAAATTAGATACTATATTAGAAGATGTAATGCTATAGGAATATGGAGGAAGAGAGGCAGACTAAAAACTTTTAAATAGGATGATCAGAGCTACGTTTCATTAAGAGGGTAACATCTGAGTAGAAAATTCAAGAGTAAGATAGTTAGCCATGTGGATATCTTGGAGAAATGCTCCAGGCAGAGGGAGTCAGTATAAATGCCTTAAGATGAGAGACTGACACCAATGTTTTTTTTTGTTTGTTTGTTTTTTAAAGCTTTTGTTCTTTTATTTTTTTTAATATTTTTTATTTATTCATTTAATAGAGGAGAGGGAGAGAGACAGACAGACAGACAGACAGAAAGGAGGAGCAGGAAGCATCAACTCCCATATGTGCCTTGACCAGGCAAGCCCAGGGTTTTGAACTGGCGACCTCAGTGTTCCCAGGTCGACACTTTATCCACTGCGCCACCACAGGTCAGGCCTGACACCAATGTTGAGATACAAAACGAACTATGTTTGGGCTAGAATGGTCAAGGGGGGGGGGGGGGTTAAATGAGGTCAAAGATGTAGTAGAGAGGAGCTCCTTCAGGGACTCCTAGGCCATTCTGATTGAAATGAGGGGCCACTGGAGGTTTTGGTGTGGCCTGACTTTTTGAGAGAATCACTCTGGCTGCTGTGTTGAAAACAGATGGGGGAGGGGAAGGCAACAATGGAAGCATGGAGGATTGCCAGGGGGCTACTGCAGTACACCAGGGCAAAGGTGATGGTGACCTGGACCAGGGACAGTTCCTTTCCTATTTTAACTATGTCTCTGCTATTTCTGTACACTACTATACAGTCTGTAGCACCAGCTTGCTGTCTCATTTTTCCAGGCTGACACATGATTATTTTTGAGTTCTGCTATAACACAGATGAGTATCTTCAGAACCCTTTATCAGCTTCTCTAAAACTAGACCTACTTCTACCACTTCTCTCATTGCAGTGCTCCTCAATCTCATCATTCTATTATGCTTCTGACAAAAGCTCTACGCAATCCGCTCCTCAGTATTCCAAGTCAGACACCTATCCCTCTTCACTGAAGCTTTCCCCAAATAACCTTTTCATTTTAATTCTAACTTTACCTCATCCTAAACATACACTACTTTCTAATCTACAAACACCCATATATTCTTTTGTATATGTTATATATTTTATTCTCATTTTAGTTTTGTTTTGTATGTTTAATGCAATTCAACAGAGGGATAACAGTTAATTCCCTTTATAACTAATACAGAAACAAAGATTTTTCAAAGTGTTCTTTTTTTTTCACAAGTTTTTTTTTTAATAATTTTATTTATTTATTTTAATGGGGTGACATCAGTAAATCAAGATACATATATTCAAAGATAACATGTCCAGTTTATCTTGTCATTCAATTATGTTGCATACCCATCACCCAAAATCAGATTGTCCTGTCACCTTCTATCTAGTTTTCTTTGTGCCCCTCCCCCTCCCCTCCCCCCTTCCCTCTCCCTCTCCCCCCTCCCCCCATAACCACCACACTCTTATCAATGTCTCTTGGTCTCACTTTTATGTCCCATCTACGTATGGAATAATGCAGTTCCTGGTTTTTTCTGATTTACTTATTTCACGCCGTATAATGTTATCAAGATCCCACCATTTTGCTGTAAATGATCCGATGTCATCATTTCTTATGGCTGAGTAGTATTCCATAGTGTATATGTGCCACATCTTCTTTATCCAGTCATCTATTGACGGGCTTTTTGGTTGTTTCCATGTCCTGGCCACTGTGAACAATGCTGCAATGAACATGGGGCTGCATGTGTCTTTACGTATCAATGTTTCTGACTTTTTGGGGTATATACCCAGTAGAGGGATTGCTGGGTCATAAGGTAGTTCTATTTTCAGTTTTGTGAGGAACCACCATACTTTCTTCCATAATGGTTGTACTACTTTACATTCCCACCAACAGTGGATGAGGGTTCCTTTTTCTCCACAACCTCTCCAACATTTGCTATTACCTGTCTTGTTAATAATAGCTAATCTGCCTGACCAGGCGGTGGCGCAGTGGATGGAGCGTCGGACTGGGATGCGGAGGGGCCCAGGTTTGAGGCCCTGAGGTTGCCAGCTTGGGCGCAGGCTCATCTGGTTTGAGCAGGAGCTCACCAGCTTGGACCCGGGGTCTCTGGCTGAGCAAGGGGTTACTCGGTCTGCTGAAGGCCCGTGGTCAAGGCACATGTGAGAGAGCGGTCAATGAGCAGCTGGGGTGTCACAACAAAGAACTGATGATTGATGCTTCTGCTTCTCATCTCTCTTTATTCCTGTCTGTCTGTCCCTATCTATCCCTCTCTCTGACTCTTTGTCCCTGTAAAAAAAATAATAATAATAATAGCTAATCTAACAGGTATGAGGTGGTATCTCATTGCAGTTTTGATTTGCATTTCTCTAATAACTAAAGAAGATGAGCATCTTTTCATATATCTGTTGGCCATTTGTATTTCTTCCTGGGAGAAGTGTCTGTTCATGTCCTCTTCCCATTTTTTTATTGGATTGTTTGTTTGTTGTTGAGTTTTAGGAGTTCTTTGTATATTTTGGATATTAGGCCCTTATCTGAGCAGGTGTTTAAAAATATCATTTCCCATTTAGTTGGCTGTCTATCTTATTAGTTTCTCTTGCTGAGCAAAAACTTCTTAGTCTGATGTAGTCCCATTCATTAATTTTTGCCTTCACTTCTCTTGCCTTTGGAATCAAATTCAGAAAATGCTCTTTAAAGCCCAGGTCCATGAGTTTAGTACCTATGTCTTCTTCTATGTACTTTATTGTTTCAGGTCTTATGTTTAGATCTTTGATCCATTTTGAGTTAATTTTAGTACAGGGGGACAAACTATAGTCCAGTTTCATTCTTTTGCATGTGGTTTTCCAGTTTTCCCAGCATCTCAAAGTATTTTTTTTTTTTTTTGTATTTTTCTGAAGCTGGAAACGGGGAGAGACAGTCAGACAGACTCCCGCATGCGCCTGACCGGGATCCACCCGGCACGCCCACCAGGGGCGAAGCTCTGCCCACCAGGGGGCGATGCTCTGCCCCTCCGGGGCGTCGCTCTGCCGTGAACCAGAGCCACTCTAGCGCCTGGGGCAGAGGCCAAGGAGCCATCCCCAGCGCCAGGGCCATCTTTGCTCCAATGGAGCCTTGGCTGCGGGAGGGGAAGAGAGAGACAGAGGGGAAGGAGGGGGTGGGGGTGGAGAAGCAAATGGGCGCTTCTCCTATGTGCCCTGGCTGGGAATCGAACCCGGGTCCCCCGCACGCCAGGCCAATGCTCTACCGCTGAGCCAACCGGCCAGGGCTCAAAGTATTCTTAATGACAATTCTCCCCATATAATTTTCCCATATATCTCATTAGAAAAAGGAGAAGAAAAAACTGAAGGCATCATAACAAGAAAAAAAAGTGCTTGATATATAGGGTATAATAAATGGTAAACCACTTTTAAAGATTTAGATTATTGACAA
Organism: Saccopteryx leptura; assembly: GCF_036850995.1. NCBI lineage: Eukaryota > Metazoa > Chordata > Mammalia > Chiroptera > Emballonuridae > Saccopteryx > Saccopteryx leptura. The sequence goes on along the minus strand of NC_089503.1, from coordinate 13,420,995 downwards.
TTTTCTGAGAGGCTCATGGACAACTGTTAAAATGATCTTTCTTCTTTTTTTCTGCTTACAAAGAAAATATATGTTAACATCACACAAATACGTAACTTAGAAAGTTTCCCATAACTCAACAGGAATGTTAAATATTGTATATTGCAAACTATAAACTTGTTTCTTTTAACTTCTTTTTTACTTAAGCAATATAACCTGGACATCTTTTCATGCATGCACAAACATATGTAAGTACTGAGAATATTATCTGATTCTTTTTAATACCTATGTAAGATTCTATTCTATTGATAAACTAATTTAACTTATCCCCACTGATGGAAATTTAGATTATTTGCAAATTCTCAATATAATGATTAATAGGGTAATAACTATTATACATATCTTAATATCGTAAGCAATATTTAAGTAGGCTAAGTGCCTTTCAGGGTTAGATTATAAACATTTAAACTTTGCTATTTTTACTATATAACAATGTATCACATAACACTAGTGGTCCAAAAAGTGAGAGAAGTGGGACCTCCAAATTTATAATTTGGTTAGATCAGAACCACTATGTCTAGTCTTTGGGCACTGTGGTAAATTTAAATGTGCTACTTGTGGTAAAGGGGAAAATTCACTTTAGATGAAAATTACAGAATTAATTTAAATAATCAGTTATCAGCAAAAAAAATTCTTAAAATAGTGTAATTAAAAATCAATTGTGACATTAATATTTATGTCATCTTTGCTAACGAAGAGTAAACTAAGAAAGTTGTTAAAGGACAAATTGCTTTTTGTTATTTTACTAACTCAGCAATGCCAAAAAAAGGGGAGGATCTATCCCAAAGAAACTTTTTCCATTTATTTTACAAATTTAAGGTTAATTTGTTTAATTTTTTAGATTTTATTTTAAGAGAGAGAGTAGAGAGAAAGAGAGAGAGAGAAGAGGGGAGGAGCAGGAAGCATTAACTACCATATGAGCCTTGACCAGGCAAGCCCAGGGCTTTGAACCGGCGACCTCAGTGTTCCAGGTCCAGGTCAATGCTTTATCTACTGCGCCACCACAGGTAAGGCCAAGAGGTTCATTTGTTAACGAAACTTGAATGCAGCAGTGTTCTAATTTGCGTTTTCATTCACTGCTTCCATACTTATCTGTACTAACTTTAACAGTTCCTACCAAAAATGAATAATCTATTTATCCTTAATAACTACATTTTAAAAAACACTGGTTAAATAGCCTTTTTCTGTGAGAATGGCTGTTGTGAATTGTTACTTTTTCAAACACGTAAGCAAAGTATCCCATAAATACCATCATCATCATTTCAGGTTTCACTTGCTGTTGTGTAGAATCATCTAAGCCATGTCAAAGATGGCATGCCCTTACAACAAAGGGACACTTCACTCTATCTTTTTCAAATGACCTAAGTACAGAGTTACCTTTGCCAATGCTGGACCTCACTCCACACTAGTCAAAATGATCAATGGTAGGCAAAATACCAGAGAAATGAAGGGAAAGAGATATCTGTTCTCCTTCAACTCATTAACCTATACCGACAATCAGGTGAATTCCTGATTGCTCCCAAAAACTTATACTTGTAGTCATTCCCCTAAGTCTGTCTCAGGAATATATATATATATATATATATATATATTGTATTTTTCCGAAGCTGGAAATGGGGAGGCAGTCAGGCAGACTCCCGCATGCGCCCGACCGGGATCCACCCGGCATGCCCACCAGGGGCAATGCTCTGCTGCAATCAGAGCCATTCTAGCGCCTGAGGCAGAGGCCACAAAGCCATCCTCAGTGCCCGGGCAAACCTTGCTCCAGTGGAGCCTTGGTTGAGGGAGGGGAAGAGAGAGACAGAGAGGAAGGAGAGGGGGAGGGGTGGAGAAGCAGATGGGCACTTCTCCTGTGTGCCCTGGCCGGGAATCAAATCCGGGACTCCTGCACGCCAGGCCAACGCTCTACCACTGAGCCAACCGGCCAGGGCCTTGTCTCAGGGCTATTTTAAAATAAAAACAAAATTGTAAGGAAGTAAAGATGATTGAATTTTAAAGCAATCTCAATCCCTAAAGATTACTATAGCAGCTATCAATAGAAGTAGGAAGAATGGGGAGTCCTTCCACGTGGAGGCAGGAGAGTCTCAAAGATTGCTCAAACACTGCTTTCACTGGTGGTTTACAATGATTCCATTAACAGCTACCTAATCTGTCACTTTCCCTCCTCATTTGTTAAAATGAGGATAATAATAGTACCTACCTAACAGGGGTTGCTGTGAATATATGTAAAACATTTAGAATAATGTCTAGCACATAACAAGCATCTTCTAAGTATAAGCATTTATATTTAGAGAATGAATTGATTCCTGTGGCCCATTTATTTCTCTAAGATGATGCAAACATTTTTCCATGTGGAAAACAGTGACTAGCTTCTTAAGGAAAGGTGACATCAGAGCATTTGTAGCCACAATCTCAAAATAACTACTGCATTAACAGGTTTCACTCAAGACATTCACGCCTTGAATTAGAATCCATCAAACCAAAACGTATCAAACATCAGACATTTTATCTCCTGTTTTAAATCCTCTACACCAGCTGTGTATCTACTTGTAGAAGTATATTAAGCAAGTCACAGGTGGACTTATAAAGCAATTTTCCTTTTATAAACCCTTACAGTATTTAGACCAAAATGTTATGGGGAAAAAAAGATGTTATGAGGAATTAAGAGACCTATTTTGCAACTCAAGTATATCATACTCAATGGAAAGGGCCCATTTGAAAAAATTTTCCTCCATTATACACTTTGTTGACCAAGAAATCCTACTGAATCACTAGTTCTGCTTGAGGGTGCAGAAGAGAGCCAACCCTGTGCTATTCTGCTGCCTTTGCTTCTTACTTCCTGTTCTTTTCTCTGTCACCCCAGGGCCTTTTCACTGTGTGTGCACTTTTCTTTCTTCTTTTCTCTCATATAAAATACAGTTCTGTAAACTGTAGGAGCCTTTTACGGCAATATTTTCCCCATCTTGTGAGGAATACAGAAACTCCAAAAGGTTGCCTACAGCACTCTGGACGTCCATGAGAAGGAAACACTATTCCTACTCCGTCCAGGTTCAAAGCTGACGACCTATTACTATGCTGCCTCCTCTTAGTATCTGTAAATCAATTCTATCAACTTCATTTTAATACTGAGGAAATGGCTTTAAAAGGGTAAGATTCAGCACACTATTTAAAGAGAAAGAGTTCTAGAAACAAGTACACAATGTTTGCAGCTTCTATTGTATTCTCCAGGTTATTAGTAAATTAACTTCCAAATACAATTTGCAATTCACACCAGTTCTCGGCTTTTGTAATTCTACTCTATTGCTTTTGCCTGTGATCTCCATGGAGCGAGAACCGCATCTTAGATCATGTCAACCTCTTGGACCATCTCATCTACTAAACTATGGCTATAATCCAAAAGGTCTTTGGTTCCCTTCTGTAATGAGTCTACCCTTCTACCTGAAACACTTCTCCTGCTGTTACTATAGTGGTAGTTTTGAGCTCTTTGAAATTTTGTAAACCCTGATCGACAACAGTATACATACTTTCATTTTTGGCAATTCATTCAACTCAGTCTAAGCTTTAATAAACTTAAGCTGTTTAGGTCACTGTAAAACCAGCAACCATTACATCATTTTTAAGACCTCTTATTTGTTTTTGATATTCAACATCTCTTAATTTAACTACTGTTAAATTTCCTCTAATTATTTAACTTTGAATATTTGCTGCATAGACATAAGTGCTTTATTCCAAAGAAATCACTCATATTTACACATCCCAGCAAAAACAGTTGACGTTTATAGTACCAACAAAGCAAGCAACAAAGGCATTGAGCCTTACCTATTCATTTTTAATTGTACAATTTAATTACAACTTATTAGTATATTTGTCCTAAGACCTCTAATTCTCAAACTTTATCATATAAGCTTGCTCTCTAAATTTCCCATCTCAGTAATCATAGCTCTGTGGCCTGTGTTAACGTTTCATGACCTTTCCAACTCCGAGCATATTTATCTAGCCTCAGGGATGGCAAAGTTTCATCTTACTTCTAACTTATGAAGACTATCACCAAACTTCTTGGAATAAAAGGGTTTGTATTTTATTGAAGACAGTATAAGACAGTAGCAGGGCCATGTAATATATACTACTTATCAACTAAATTTTAAAATATAAATATCCAAATCTGAGTTTTCTAATTCACCAGTTTTCCTTAAGATACATGTTCCACAAATAAAAATCTCTAGGATTATTTTTAATCTTTGTAAAATATCTTGATCTCTAACCATCTGAATTCCTTATAGTGTCAACCTAGAGCAATAGATCATATAGCTGGAAGGGACAGGGCTTAAAGAACACCTGTTTTTTTAAGTGAGGCAAAAAGAGGCCCAGAGGAGAAGAGGAGATGCTTCTAGTCAAGAAGAGACTATTTTAAGACCAAGAATAGGATCTTTTCCTAAATTAGTGACTGAGGTCACTTATACTGAGATAAAGTACTTATAAAAGACAGGGTTTGAAAACAGAAAGAGACCAAGATGATATAAGAGAAAGATGTTACTTACCAACTGCACCTGATCCAAATGTATCATCATTGAATTGATCAATCTCCTCATCTTCCTCTCCCAGACCCTGAAACGCATCCTCATCTTCATCCAGAGGGCAATCCTCTAAAGACTAAAAAAAAAAAAGAAAGAGAGAGAGAGAAGATTTAGCTATTCATGATGTTCACAACCTCATTGTAAAAGGTTCTAAAAATGTTCATCTTACCTTCCCAATCAACAAACTAGCTTCATTATGACTTTTTTGTAAAGATGGAATTTTTTTCTATTTCCTAATTTTCCCAACATTGGAAAATTTCCATCTTCCTTTTTTTCAGTTTCTCTTTCCTATTCCTTAATTCATTTACCCTTCCCCTCCAAACATTCCATTTCTCTATCAAGAATCTAACAAGAGCATCTCCTCCCGGTTTGTCAACCTCCTTTATATCTCTGGATAGAATAGTAATGACAACAGAAAAGAAAAACTTCATTATTTTACTTGAGTTTTAGAGTACTTTTCATCTTCCCTGTATTCGTGTCATGTTTTCAACTATTGTTCCTTTTTAAAGCTTTCTCTTCCTTTTCCATCTTTTTCTCTTTCTGTTTCCTGTAGACCCAAACTCTGGTGATAAAACAGAAAGCTAAAAGTTTCAACCACAATTAGGTAAACTCTCAAAAAGCTGTGATATGGCAAATTCAAGTTCTGACTGCGCTTTTATAAGTCATGTGAACTTAGGCAAGTCATTCTTTGAAATTAAATTATGAAATACTTCTTCAGCAACCACTGTGCCTCAGGCTTGTTAGGCGCTAAGCCTCAGCCTCTGAAGTAGTAATCCAGGAACAATCCCACCCATCACATAGTTATGAGGATCAAATGAGGCAAGGACCGTGGATTGCTGAAAATGCTATCACTATAACAACTTAAGTGGGTCCTATTTTAAACATTTCCTCCTTTCGCTTCAGTTTTTAACTGATTTCCCAAGGTTTCTTTTCTTTTGGCCACTGCCTACCGCTTCTCATTAATCTCTCTCCACGTTTACATGAAGTTAGTGTGGTCTTAAACCATTTCCTATCAAGTAGGCGTTCACAATTTTCTAAGACTCAGGATCAGACGGTAGGGTTGTGCTCCACTTCGCCTGACAACCTCTCAGCTAGGCTGTTCGCAAAGGAAAGGTTAAGCCAACGGGCCATTTCACCCAATTTAAGCCCTCCCATATATACACAAAGCAGGTATGCAACTGCCTACAACTGGGAGGCAACATCCAGCAGTACTCTTTCCCAAATCACAGAGATCTACTTAATCAAATCACTGGGTTTTTTTAAGTCGGTAAAACTCTTAGGGATTGATTAACTAGACAAGCTCGATTACTCTATAAATCCAGAAACTTTTATGTTCAGAGATCAGAAGTCGCTCAAGGTCAAACAGAATAATAAATGACAGGTTCGAGACTCTCAACTATTGCTACATTACCGGGACCGTCACCAAACCCACGTCTCCCTCCACTGGCCCAGAAGCAACTTCCAGTGGACACGCCCCCTCCCAACTCCGAGGCCTCTTTAGTAAACAGCCCAAGGACCCAGGCAAAGGGCAAGCCCGGGCCCACTGACCCGAGGGCTGCCCGTGTGTATGGGTGGAACCGGAGGGAAGGTGGTTCCGGATCCAGGGCGGGAAACGTTTCTCTAGGCTTTCCAGCATGACTGTTCCTCAAGAGCCACCGGGGGGATGCCCTGCTTCCCTCCGCGGCTCCTCCCGGGGCGGGGCTGGCTGGTGGTCCGGGTAAGGGACTTAAGGGGCCCTCCCCAACTGAAAACAGAGGCCAACTCTCCCCAGCGACAACTAATACGGCAGTCCCGACCCCAGAAGCCAGCTCACAGCTCTGGGATTAAACCCACGACCCCAGGCCTGACGCACTCCTTTAGGTCCCGCGGGTCGCACCGTCCGACTCCTCCCCGCCAGGAGCGCGGGACAGAAGCGAGGGTATGAGAGAGGAAAAGGGGCGCGTGAGGGAGGGAGGGGTCACTTCCGGTCGCAAAAGCTCACCTCGTAGCGGAACATTCTTGGGGAGGGGGAAGGGAGCGGGGAGGGGAATGGGGGAGGGAGGGAAGAAAAGTTGACTCCCCGGGCTCCTCCGCGCGCGGGTCCTCCACCGGCTCGCGACCCCTGGCCGCCGCCGTACGCCGGAGCGTGCGTAGCAACGTGCGCAGGCGCGCCTCAAGGAGGGCGGCCACTCGTCTCTGCGCTCAGCGGCGGCGTCTGCGCGGGGAAAAATTTGGCGTCTCACTTTCTAGTCTCAGGGGCGGGAAGGAGGTCCCGTGGCGTCAGACTGCGCACGCGCTGCTTGATGGCGGGGCTTCTTCGCTTGCGGACTTGCATCCCCGCCCCCGGTTTCTCTGTGCCCGCTCGGCGCTGGGGTCAGAGTCACGAGTTTTCCGTCACCGTCTGGGCGGGGAAAACCCTTGTGATTGTAACAGGATATTGCTTTGAAGAGTCCCAGGCTCTGTCTGAGTTGGAATAAATGGGGATTCCTAGGATATTTTTCCAGCGTCCAACACGGTCTCCGGGGTGTTCGGCAGTCCTCACGATAGCTATGACATGCGCCGAGTGGAGGGAAAAAGAAACGGAAAAGTTCAGGTCATCCAAAGGGGGTGAATTCGTAGCCACTTTCAGCAGCAGGTCACCCACTGAATCAAGAGCAGATCACGGCTGTGATTTATGTGTCTCAAAGTAGCCACGACACCCGTTTAAGAAAAAAAAAAAGTCTAAGGCATGTCCAGGGAGGTTCAGCGGGGTGATATTTTTAGATGCCAGGAGCTCCAGGCACGTGGAGCAGGAGAGCAAAGGGGGCAGCGCAGCTGTGGGCGGCAAGGTCACAGCGGCCGAGAGGCGCCAGCCTGGGTGCGCCGCTGGGGGACACGACCTCCTTAGAGGACCAGAGCCATTAAAGAGTGCCTAGGTTATAAGCCCCAGCACACTGGTTCCAGAAAATTTAGTGGTAACATCCGCTAGTACCTCCCGTGCCCTTTCAGCCTTAGAACTCACGGAATATCTACCCCTCACCCCCCTTAGCCTCAAGGACTAAATTTACACCAGAAGAATGAGTCCTTAATGCATTTCACAACTCCTTACTCCGGTGTCTTAAAATACAGCCTGGCCTTGGTGTGGCATACAGTAAATTCCTATCCTGTTAGTGTGTTTGGATTAATCAGAGCCTGAGTGCCGGAAACTTTGGATTTGGGAATAAAAGTTCTGGATGTGCATCTGTACTTTGTGTTCTGTACTTTGTGTTACTGGCTGTCCGTTTTGGTCAAGCAATCTAAACATATTTGATCCTTAATTTCTTTGTAAAATGGGTTTGATGATACTTGCCTCACAGAGTAGTGGTTCAACAGTAAGATGACGTCATACCACTAATGATGATGAATAAGTGTAGGAGCTTTACATGGGTTATCTCATGGAATCTTTTGTTATGCCAACCCCATGAGGTGGGCACTATTATTTTTTCCTACTTTATAAGTGAGGAACCTGAGGGTTACAGACGTTAAATAATTTGTCCTAGCCTGACCAGGCGGTGGCACAGTGTATGGATCGTGGGACTGGGACTTGGAGGACTCAGGTTTGAAACTCTGGGGTCCCCCCCACCTCCGACTTGAGCACGGGTTCATCTGGTTTGAGCAAGGCTCACCAGCTTGAGCCTAAGGTCGCTTGCTTGAGCAAGGGGTCACTGTCTGTGCTGTAGCCCCCCCCCCCCCCAAGGCACATATGAGAAAGCAATCAATGAACAGCTAAGGTGTTGCAACAAAGAATTGATGCTTCTATACAAAAAAAATATGTATATAAAGTTATACATAAATAAAAAATAGCCTGACCAGGCGGTGGCGCAGTGGATAGAGCATCGGACTGGGATGCAGAGGACCCAGGTTCGAGACCCCGAGGTAGCTTGAGCGCGGGCTCATCTGGTTTGAGCAAAAAGCCCACCAGCTTGAACCCAAGGTCGCTGACTCCAGCAAGGGGTTACTCAGTCTGCTGAAGGACCGTGGTCAAGGCACATATGAGAAAGCAATCTGAACAACTAAGGTGTTGCAATGCGCAATGAAAAACTAATGATTGATGCTTCTCATCTCTCTCCATTCCTGTCTGCCCCTGTCTATCCCTCTCTGTAAAAAATAAATAAATAAAAATTTAAATAAATAAAAAATAACTTGGTGCCATAACTATATAATAAACAAACTGACTTTCAAACAAAACCCAGTTAATATATATGTAAAGTTATACATAAATAAAAATAATGTTATTTACATTAACTTTATAAATTAATAAAAATAAAAACATCTTAAAAATAGTTTAATATAAACAGTTCAATAAATTGACATAAAAAATTCTCTACAAAAAACTCCCCAAAAAGTAGTTTAAAATAATAATCCTGTAAATTAACACCCAGTAAAAGGCATTTAGGAAAAATGCTAAAGCTAAGGGGCCCCACACTGCGTAGTCGCCCAGACTCCAACATTAATGTGGACTGTCTCCACACCACTCTGAACTCTGACCAAAGCCAGCCAAAAAAAAAACCATGCCGACAGGGGGCCCCCTTAAGCTATACCCAGGCATGCCAAAAAAATTTGTGAATAATAAATTACCTATATAATTATTACAACTAATTTATATGTCAGTCATGTCTTTCCTCCAGTGGCACTTAACAATAACATCCTCATAGCCGCCTCAAAAATAGTCTCAAAAGACTGCCAACCCTACTAATAAACAAAAGTGTCCCACTACACAAGAAAGTCAATCAGGGACACCTGAAAGACATAGAATTTAGACTCTCCTGGGACAATGGCCCTTGGCCAAATCTGGCCAGTTGCCTGTTTTTGTAAGTTGAGTTCTGTTGGAATACAGTCAGCCTCATTTATTTTCATATTGTCTTTGGTTGCTTTAGGGCAACAAAGGCAGAGTGGAGTAACAATGGAGACCATTTAGCGGACAAAGCCTAATATCTTTACTATGTATATCTGGCCCTAGAGTTAGCTAATCCCTAATGCTGTGGATTTTGTTTTCTAAAAATTATGTTAGAAATAAAAAATCTAAAAAGAAAAACCATACCTCTGATCTGTGAAGTACTTAAGAACACATAATGGGAAATAGAAAATATTTAGAACCAAATAATAAACATATGAAGACTTTTAGGATACAGTCATAGCTTATATAAGAAAACAGGAAAACCTGGATATGAATTAACTATAAGATAAACTCCAAGACAGTAGAAAGAAAGAAATAATGAAGAGCAGAAGTTAAAGGAACAGAAAAAGTGTCATAGAGTGAATCGCCAAAATAACACCCCCCCCCTTTTTAGTTGTGTAATAGTTATTAAAATGGGAGGGTACAAATTATTTTCACAAGTGATTTATTAGAAATAAGGTATGATGTCTAGTGTCCATTGAGTTGGTTGAAGAAGTTTCTCCTGCAAGCCAGGTAGGTGGAAGAAGCTTTTGATAGCTGAATGATGATGTCCATTAGAGAAAGTCAAGGGACTTCCTTTGGCATTGTCTGTCCTCGCTCAGGAAGCTGCAAATAATCCATTGTGTTATTTACAGACTCAGTACATTCTTTTTAAAGAAATTGTGGTAAAAAGCACATAGCATGAATGTTAGTTTCTTACAAAACTAGTTTAAGATAGTATTAATTTTCATTAAATAACATGCAACTCTAAAACGGGTCCTCAACATCACCAAAAGAGCTTATTAAAAATATAGACTGCTGCCCTGGCTGGTTAGCTCGGTTGGTTAGAGCGTCAAGGTTGTGGGTTCTATCCTGGGTCAGGGCACATACAAGAATCAACCAATGAATGCATAGATAAATGGAACACAAATTGATGTCTCTCTCTCTCTCACACACACACTGTCTCTAAAATCAATATAAATAAATAAAATAAGTTCTAAAAAAAATTTATAGAATGTTGGGTCCCATACCCAGTTTCTGATTTAGTAGGTAGGTCTGAAGTAAGACCTGAGAATTGTAAGTTCTCAAGTGATGTCAATGCTGCTGGTTCTTTGAGAACCATCACTTCAAACATTGTCCACAAGTTATACAGAGGGAAAAAAAGATTGGTGGACTGCCTGTAGGGTAATCAACAAAGTCATGACAGATATCCCATAAAGTTATGGAAACCCTTGGTACAATACATCTTAAGACAAAAGGATTAGTAATATAACAAAAATAAAAATTTATAGGGCAAAATTTATAGTGCATTAAACATGGCCACAAATTCTTAGGTCAAATGTTCCCATAGAAGTGGGTTCTATTTCCACTTCTCTTTGAATCTGTACTAGACCATGACTTATTTGACCAATGGGGCATGGGAGAGGTGATGCTATGCCAGTTCTGGCTCTAGTCTTTAAGAAGATTGGCAGTACATTAGTCCTATCTTAATTGTGGGGGACATTCCAAACCCCCCAGTAGAAGCCTGTACCCACATAGAACTGAACCCTATATATACTGTTTTTTCTATACATACATACCTATGATAAAGTTTAATTTATAAATTTGGCACAGTAGAAGATTAACAAGTAACAATAAAATAGAACAATTATAATACAAAAACTGTATATAAATGTTATGTGAATATGGCCTCTTTCAAAATATTTTCTTGTACTGTACTTTGTACTTAAAGGAAGCACTTTATTGCTTCTCTGGCATGTCTGAATTGCCAACATCACTACTCTTGTGTTTTGGGGCCATTATTAAGTAGAATATGGGTGATTTTACGATAAGCACTGTGATACCTTGTCAGTAAGTCTAAAACTGAGATGGCTACTAAGTGACTAATGGGTGGGGAGCACATATAATGTGGAGACACTGGACAAAAGGATGATTCATGTCCCTGCTGGGGTGAAGCTACTCAGACCAGTGCACAATTTAAAACTTAAGAATTGTTTATTTCTGGAATTTTCCATTTAATATTTTTGCACTGCTGTAGACTGGGTCACTGATACTGTGGAAAGTGAAACTGCAGATAAGGCGAGGCTATTGTGTAAGCCCTTGTAAAACACCCAATAACCTCGCTGAAGAGACCACATGGAAAAGCCCTCAGACCCATGGAGAGGGAGAGGGGTCCAGCTGTCTCCAGCTTTCCAGCCATTCCAGTCAAGTTACCAGACCTATGAATGAAGCTGTCTGGGACTCTTTAGGCCAGCTCAGCTCAGCTTGGCTACCAGCCAAATATCATCACGTGGCCCCTTTTAACACAGTATGGAGCAAAATTAGTTCAGTTTTTGCAGATTCCTGACCCATAAATCATAATATATAATAAAATGACGTGTCATTTTTTTTCCTTCCTTCCTTCCTTCCTTCCTTCCTTCCTTCCTTCCTTCCTTCCTTCCTTCCTTCCTTCCTTCCTCTTAGGTTTCATTTCTTTAACCCTGCTGGCACGAGTTTCATTTCAGGGCTTGCGGCAGATTACCAGCCACAAAGGAATGTCTGATGTCACAATCCGAGAAGTCCTGGATGATTGAAAACCGCTAGAAGTTAAACATACTCAAACTTCCATAAAAGACCATCTTTTGTCCAGCAGCCAATCGGCTAATGCCCCACAACCATTCCTACTCCCTCTCCCCAAATCCTTAAAAAACACGTCCTAATTTGTGCCTGGCACGACTCTCCCTTACGAGACAGCCCGGCAGGTTTCCTTTCATTAAAGCCTGTTACGCTGGTCTTTTCGGACTCCAATGGATTCTAACATTTGGTGCCGAAACCCAGGACAGGGTACCGGATGCCTGGACGATCCCTTCCACCAGCCAAACTCACTACCAGGGAAGCAGTGGGCAGCGGCAGCTCGTCCCGGGCTTATTCCCTGATTCTGTTTGGCTGTGTGAACATAGTTTGATTGGCCGGCTACCCGACACTGTCTCGAACCCCTGCCAGACCAGAGGTAAGGAATTTCTGCTCTTTCCCAACCTCTGGTAGCTCCTCTCCTTCCCTCACCCTCACTCTACTCTCTGAGGTTCACAGTTTGGGAGGCTTCTACTCCGAGCGGCCTGCTTCTACGGACTTCCTCGGAAGTCTAGGTGCCTAGCCAGCTTGCTTTCTACTTCTCTGGAACAGAGGTCTCCAGTGACAATCGGTTTCCTCACATCCCACACACTCTACTCTACTCAGAATAATTGAAAGAGTTTGAGGACGCTCTTCTCTTTCTTTATTCTCAGCCTAACATGGGCTCCTCCCAATCCCAGGCCTCACAGACTACTCCTTCGGGATGCCTCTTAAAAAAATCTCGTCAAACTCACCCTCGTGGACGGCGTGGCCTCAATATAAACACTACTTTCAATTACAGTACACTCAAAGATCTCAATAATTTCTGCCACCGGACTGGGAAGGCCTCAGAGATTCCTTACGTGCAGGCTTTCTTCTACCTTCACTCCCGTCCTTAATCTCTGTGCTGCCTGTTCCACCACACAGGCCGTTTTTGGCCAGAGAAACCTCACCTAAAACCTCCGCCCCTAATCTTTCCTTCTCTGCGGACTCCCACCTCTCTCCTCCTCCTGCCTGACCCCAGGGGCGCCCCTCTCTCGGGACCCCTCTCTGGTCCCTCTGCAGATCTCTTCCGCTTGAGTCTCTTCCCTTCAGGAAGCCCCCTCCCTTCACGAATCCTGTTTCTCATTCACTTGCAAATGCCTTTCTCTTCTTCGACCCCTCCTTCCCCCTCACAGAATGCAGCAGTGTCTTTCTCTCCTTCCTCCCCTCCCCTCTTCTCACAGGCAACTGGGCCTTTCCCCCCCTCATCCCTCCCCTCTCCCCAGAGCTCTAATCCTTTTTACTCCTCTGACCACATGGCACCACCACAAGCACTTCAACCTCCTCCTCCTCCTCCTCCTCCTGCAGATTCTGACCCTCCTTTCCATCCAGCTGTTCACACTGTCCATCCATCTGCTTCCTCTCTTCCTCCCTCTATGCTGACAACTTCCTGCCATCTTGAAAAGCTTAAAAAGGCAGAGTTGTCTATTAAGCTGTGTGAGTAAGTAATCTGTTTTGTCTCTTTGTTTGCCAGAAAAAATCTCTAATATAATTTTAATTGAAACAAGTAAAGCGTGCTTATTTAAATTTCTTAACTTATATTTTGTATGTAAAAATCTTTGTTTAATGTGTAACCATGTCTGTTTCTAAGGCCTTAAACCAATAATTACCCGCTTCTTAAATCAAGGCTTACTCATCCCTATGGACTCTCCCTGCAATACCCCCATCCTTCCTGTTCAAAAACCTTCAGGGGCTAATCACCTCATACAAGACTTACACCTAATCAATGAGACAGTAATTCTACTTCATCCAGTAGTCCCTAATCGCTACACATTACTGTCACACATTCCCTCAAACACCACTCACTTCACGGTCCTAGACCTCAAGAATGCCTTCTTTACCATTCCTCTACACCCTGACTCTTACTTTCTGTTTGCCTTTACTTGGACTGACCCGGACACTAGTGCAGCCCAGGAACTTATGTGGACTGTCTTACCCCAGGGGTTCAGAAACAGCCCACACCTGTTTGGACAGGCACTAGCTCAGGATTTAGCAGCATGCAATCCCGAAACTAGTATCTCTTACAATATGTAAATAACCTACTCCTCTGCAGCCCCTCCCTGCCTGCCTCAAGGAGACAGACCACCACCCTTCTTAACTTTCTCGCCATAAAGGGATATTGCGTCTTCTCTACTAAGGCTCAACTTCACTCTTAGTCCATAGCCTGTCTGGGCATTGCCTTAACCCCCACCATCTGAGGTCTCACCCTAGATTGAACTCAGACCTTCCACAGTCTCCAACCACCTACCACCGCAGATCAAATCCTTTCTTTCCTTGGTCTAATGGGCTTCTTTAGACACTGGATTCCCAATTTTGCTCTTAGTCAAACCCCTCAATGAGATTTTTTGAGCATGGCTTTTAAGGTCTATAATAACCAAGAGGAACAGGAAAAGGCAAACAGCCCAAAAGAGATCAGGCAAAATACCAGCTCTTGGTGGCTGCCCTTAAAGTCTCCAATACCCTTAAGGGGCCTCGTAAGACTCCACCAGAGTCCTGCTTTAAGTGTGGAAAAGAAAGTCATTGGGCACAAAACCTGTCCGGCTCCTCAGCCCCGCCAGGGCCTTGTCCTCACTGTGGGAAGAGGGATGCTGGAAGGTAGACTGCCCCTCGCTCCTCTAAGGAAGGGTTCAGTCTCTTCTAGCCCAACCCCAGCCACCTGTGACCCATCACCATCAAAGAGCCTAGGGCAGGGGTCCCCAAACTACGGCCTGCGGGCCACATGCGGCCCCCTGAGGCCATTTATCCGGCCCCCGCCACACTTCCGGAAGGGGCACCTCTTTCATTGGTGGTCAGTGAGAGGAGCATAGTTCCCATTGAAATACTGGTCAGTTTGTTGATTTAAATTTACTTGTTCTTTATTTTAAATATTGTATTTGTTCCCGTTTTGTTTTTTTTACTTTAAAATAAGATCTGTGCAGTGTGCATAGGGATTTGTTCATAGTTTTTTTTATAGTCTGGCCCTCCAATGGTCTGAGGGACAGTGAACTGGCCCCCTGTGTAAAAAGTTTGGGGACCCTGGCCTAGGGTAACCATCCAAGTCGCAGGTAAGCCGATCTCATTTTTTATAGACACAGGGGCCACTTACTCTGCCTTGCCCAAATATTCGGGTCCTGCTCATCCCTTAAAAATCTCTGCTGTGGGTGTTGATGGTCTTATTTCCTCCCTATTGGCCACAGATCCACTGCCTTGTCTAATACATGGTGTCTCCTTTGCACACTCTTTTTTCCTCCTGCCTCGATGCCCTATGCCTATTTTAGGCTGGAATCTACTCTCCAAACTCAGTGTCTCTCTCTCCTTTTAGTTCTTGTCCTCAGAGTCAGCTCTGTTACTGCTTCTCGGCCAGCCAGATTTGCCCAATTCTGTTATAAATTTACCTCTACCACCCAGCATAGTGAATCCTAAGGTTCCCCTCACCACCCCACGGTGGCAAAACTCCAGGGAAAGGCCCCCTAGTTTCATGTCTCCAGGTTAAAGAACACGGAAGCTCCATCTCCACACATGCCTACAAATGACCCTTCCAGTCAACCTGAATCATCACCCAGATACACCTGCTCCCCCTTAGGGCCCACAAGGTCAGTCTGACTAAAATCCCAGAAGAAGAACAGCCTGAGCCGTGAGTAACTATGATTACCCTTTAATAACAGACAGGATGGAGATTCCAGCTTGTTCTATTTTTTTCTTATCTCCTTACCCTTAAAGGCATCCTCTGCCACCATACCCTCCCTCTTAAAATCCTCTCATATAGGCCCTGGCCAGTTGGCTCAGTGGTAGAGCATCAGCCTGGTGTGCAGGAGTCCTGGGTTCGATTCCTGGCCAGGGCACACAGGAGAAGTGCCCATCTGCTTCTCCACCCCCCCCCTCCTTCCTCTCTGTCTCTCTCTTCTCCTCCCACAGCCAAGGCTCCATTGGAGGAAAGTTGGCCCGGGTGCTGAGGATGGCTCTGTGGCCTCTGCCTCAGGCACTAGAATGGCTCTGGTTGCAGCAGAGCAATGCCCCAGATGGGCAGAGCATCGCCTCCTGGTGGGCATGCCTGGTGGATCCCGATCAGGTGCTTGCGGGAGTTTGTCTGACTGCCTCCCCGTTTCTAACTTCAGAAAAATACAAAAAACTAAAAATAAAAAATAAATAAAATCCTCTCACATAAAAAAACCTCTCTTAATCTTAATTAAAATCTCATAATCAAGACTAACTCCTCCTATACAGCCAACTGCTAAATATGTCTGTCCATATCATCTTCAACTTACTCAACTCTCCCTATTCCTCTTAATAATACTCATCTCCTTCACACCACTCTTATGTATAAGATTCAGAAGGGGGTCATCTGCTGTGAGAGAGCCAGCACTCTCATAGGAGATTACCCCACCTCAGCTACAAACTGAGCAAACAAGCTATACTAAACCTACTATTCCCAGCTTGACAAGCTCCTTCCACAGCCCTTTCCACCCAAGGACTCACACCTATCAATCCTCCCTGGAGACCAGGTCTATAGGAGGACATGGGGAAAAAGCCCTTTCCAGCCTACCTGGACAGGGCCCCATACTGTTATCCTGTCCACCCCTACCGCCATCAAAGTGGAAGGAGACTCACACTGGACTCACCTCTCCCACATTAAGCCTTATACCACCAGTACACCTAAAACCTACATCTCCACCCCACAGGTCCTCTGTCTCTCAAGATCTCCACATGCCCCCCATCCAAGAAGAACCAGTCCAGTCCATCTCATAATGCTCCTCCAAGAGGCCATATCCCACCATACCGCCCAGTCCAGCAGGCACTCACAATAGGCAACTGCCTATTACCACCTTGCCTGATTCTTCTACTTCCTTCTTCAGGCCTCCGAGGACCTCTCCTGATTTAGGCCTCACTCCAGTAAAATTGACAAACTCCTCAATTAAATACGAGACTTGGCCTGACAAGGTTCTCTACTTAAATATTCTCCAAAAAAACTAGCGGCTTTTCAATTTCTTCTTCTCTTCCTCTTAATCACCCCTAAGCCTAACCACCATGCCCCCAGGTCTTGATCTCCTAACACCAGTTCTACCTTCTCTCTTACTGGACGCCACATATGCCGCCCCATCTCCTCTCTCCTAGAGGCAACCTCACTCAAAGACTTTTTTTTATTAAGATTTTATTTATTTATTAGAGAGAGAGAGAGAGAGAGAGAGAGAGAGAGAGAAAAGAGGGAGGAGCAGGAAGCATCAACTCCCATATGTGCCTTGACCCGAGAAGCCAGGGTTTTGAACCAGCAACCTCAGCATTTCCAGGTTGACGCTTTATCCACTGCACCACCACAGGTCAGGCCAAAGACTTTTAATTAAAGTTAATTCTTCCTATGCAGTTATGTCCTCCTCAGCCTACTCTGCCCTCCCTATCTCAAACAACAACACCCACCTACAGACAGGTCTCATATACTAACCCCAAAAAGGGGCTTCCTTCCTTGACAGAGCCGACACTCATAGAAAATTATCCCACTTCAGCCGCCAACCGAGCAAATAAGCTATATCAAACCTATTATTCCCAGCTCAAAAAATTAAAACCCCAAATTCCCCCTGCTCAGGGACCAGTCACCCTGACAACCCCCCTGCTTTCACCTGCCCCTTCATGCTTTACTGCTCAAGGTACTGTCCCAATGGGTCACCTCCCTTCTAACCTCTACAACATCATAATAACCATCCATTTTTCCAAAAACCATCATAATCAAGTCAATATCAAGTTTCTCCAAAAAAACAAACAAACCTGAATTATTTTCTTTTTTTTTTTTTTGTATTTTTCTGAAGCTGGAAACGGGGAGACAGTCAGACAGACTCCTGCATGTGCCCAACAGGGATCCACCCGGCATGCCCACCAGGGGGCGATGCTCTGCTCATCTGGGGCGTCGCTCTATTGCAACCAGAGCCACTCTAGCGCCTGAGGCAGAGGCCATGGAGCCATCCCCAGCGCCAGGGCCATCTTTGCTCCAGTGGAGCCTTCGCTGCAGGAGGGGGAGAGGCAGAGAGGAAGGAGGGGGGGGGGTGGAGAAGCAGATGGGTGCTTCTCCTGTGTGCCCTGGCCGGGAATCAAACTGGGGACTTCTGCACGCCAGGCTGACGCTTTACCACTGAGCCAACCGGCCAGGGCCCTGAATTATTTTCTAATCCAGTTCGATTCACAGGACCCCCCTATTCTTACAGCTTCACAACAGAAATGCTCCTATCCCACCCCACAGCTATGTCCCTGGCTCACTACCCCTACCACACAGTTGTAATGCTCAAAGCAGGCCTCTAACCATGTCTATCCCCCTCCCCCCAGTTGGAACTGCACTTTCCTCCACCCTGACCATCTGGAGTTCAGAGTCGGACGGACGAAACCAACCCCTTGTCCATCAATTCTCTATCCACCTCTCATCCTGTATCACCCAATCAAGGGCTTTCTACTTGGGTGGGACCAACACCTATATGTGTCTTCCTACTAATTGGACAGAAACCTGTACCCTAATCTATCTCACCCCAAATATCAACCTAATCCCACCCCATGAACCTCTTTCAGTTCCTAGTACACTATCCATCAATCTAAGGACCAAACGAGCTGTACAGGTAATTCCTCTTCTTGTTGCTTTAAGAATTTCTATAAAAATAGGTCTTGGGTCAGGGGGACTGGCCACTTCCCTGTCTTATTCCCACTCTCTTTCTATCTGAAGCCCAGCGAATTCATAAAAAACAAACCGAGTCATGGAATCAGTGGTTTTGCACAAACTGGGTGTCTTGACTATTGCTTTTCATTGGTCCACTCACTCTCCTATTTGTTTTTCTAACTTTTGGACCCTGCCTCTTATGTTTGTTCACTAGTTTCTTACAGAACTGCATGCAGACCTTTGCCAATCAGAAAATTAGAAAAATCTACCTAACCCTACACACCAACCCTGAAACCTGCCCTTGCGAAACAAAAAATCTGGAACCCTATAAATACACCCCTACCTGACAAGAAGCATCACTGCATCTCTCTACCCCTCACTGAGAGTGATCCTTACAGAGGCCATAACCCCTCACTGCCCCTACTCAGCAGGAGGAAGTTACAGAAGATAATGACCTCCGTCCTTTTCCCTTGAGGCCTCTCTAGGAACCACTCTCTTTCCTTTTTTATATATCAAATAGTCGGGAATCTTGGGTTTCATTTTTTTAACCCTGCCGACATGAATTTCGTTTCAGGGCTTGCGGCAGATGAGCAACCACAAAGGAATGTCTGATGTCACAATCTGAGAAGTCCTGGATGATTGAAAACCGCTATAAGTTAAACATACTCAAACTTCCATAAAAGACCATCCTTTGTCTAGCAGCCAATTAGATGATGCCCCACGACCTTTCCTACTCCCCCTCCTCAAACCCTTAAAAAAGCATGGTCCTAGTTTGTGCCTGGCGTGACTCTCCCTTATGAGCCAGCCTGGCAGGTTTCCTTTCATTAAAGCCTGTAACAGCCCTGGCCGGTTGGCTCAGTGGTAGAGCATCAGCCTGGCGTGCAGGAGTCCCAGGTTTGATTCCCGGCCAGGGCACACAGGAAAAGTGCCCATCTGCTTCTCCACCCTTCCCCCTCTCCTTCCTCTCTGTCTCTCTCTTCCCCTCCCACAGGCGAGGCTCCATTGGAGCAAAAGTTGGCCCAGGCACTGAGGATGGCTCTATGGCCTCTGCCTCAGGCGCTAGAATGGCTCTGGTGGCAACAGAACAACGCCCCAGATGGGCAGAGCATCGCCCCCTGGTGGGCGTGCCGGGTGGAACCCGGTTGGGCGCATGCGGGAGTCTGTCTGACTGCCTCCCCATTTCCAGCTTTGGAAAAATACAAAAGAAACCCACAAACTGTTACACTGGTCTTTTTGGACTCCAGTGGATTCGAACACTTCCTTCCTTTTCTTTCTTTCTTTCTTTTTCTTTCTTTCTTTCTTTCTTTCTTTCTTTCTTTCTTTCTTTCTTTCTTTCTTTCTTTCTTTCTTTCTCTCTCTCTTTCCTTCCTTCCTTCCTCCCTCCCTCCCTCCCTCCCTCCCTCCCTCCCTCCCTCCCTCCCTCCCTTCCTTCCTTCCTTCCTTCCTTCCTTCCTTCCTTCCTTCCTTCCTTCCTTCCTTCCTTCCTTCCTTCTTTTTCTTTCAGATGAGAGAAAGAAACATCAATTTGTTGTTCCACTTATTTATTCATTGATTGGTTTATTGTATGTGCCCCAACCAGGGATCGAACCTGCAACCTTGGCATATTGAGATGACACTCTAACCAACTGAGCTAGCTGGCCAAGGGAAAATGGTTGTGATTTTAAGCCACAGAATTTTTGGTGTGGTTTATTACTAATAGATAACTGGAACAAATCTGTTTAGAGAAATTATACAAAACTTGGAAATAAGGAAGAAGGATTATTATGTGCCCTTTCAATGTTATCTAACAAGCCTGCTTAAGGGCCATTGGAAGTTCTAGGAGAGGGTAACTTTGTTTGACTTAGTGTTTACTATTAACGAGGTCCCAGACTCAGTAAAGTTAGATGTTTATTTGTAGATGGTTGTTAAGTTGCAGATTATTTTTTTCTGGTGGAATGATTTCATTTTGGTAGAAAAGATAATCCCAAAGGGGTCAGTTTTATTGCTCTGCCAGACATTAACTGGCGTTACATTTAATTTTTGAGTTTTATTTCAGCATTTTTTTAACTATGTCTAGTTCTTAGTTTCTAGTATTGTCTTTTAGAAAAAATATTGAATTTGTTGGAGTGATCTTTTTTTTAAGATCTTTATTGATTTTTTTTTTTAGAGAGAGGATAGAGAGAGAGGGGGAGAGAGAGAGAGAGGAAGGGGGGGAGTGGGAGGCATCAACTCACAGATGTTTCTCATAATGTGCCTTGATGGGGCAAGCATGGGTCTTGAACCAGAGACCTCAGCACTTCAGGTCAGCGCTTTATCCACTGTGCCACCACAGGTCAGGCTATTGGGAAGATCTTGTTTTGTCTTTTGAGAATACAAGGACCATCTTTACCATCCTTTTGGTCCTCTCATTAATGAAATAAATGACGCATGCCCATAATGTTTTAAATAAGAGTCAGATTTTTAACTTTTTGAAAATTATATTTTAGCAAACTTATTTATATTGAACATTAGTCTTTTTCCAGGGAATTCAATTCAGTACATGGTTGTTGAGAATCTATTATGTAAAAAGTCGTGAGCAAGACCTAGGTAGGTTATTAGGTATGAGTTAAATGCTGAACTGTAATATATATGTTTCCTGTTGCTGCTGTAACAAGTTAGGACAAATTTAGGCTTAAAACAACAGAAATTTATTCTCTTATAATTCTGGGGGTCTGTGTCCAAAATGAGTCATAGTAGTACTATGTTCCTTCTGGAGGTTCTAGGTAGAATCTATTTTTCTACCTTTTTTTTAGTTTCTAGAGGTTGCTTGCATTCCTTGACTTGTGGCCTCATCTCCATTTTCAAAGCCAGCAGCGTAGCATCTTCCAAATTCCTGCTTCCTCTCACTCCCTTGTCACATTTTTCTCTCCTACCCTCCTGCCTCCCTTTTTAAAAAGCCCCTTTGAGAATCATTGGATGTCATCTGTCCACCAGAGTAGCCAAAGAAAACATTTTAAAGAGTGAATAATAAGTTCATTTGGCCTGATCTATGGTGGCACAGTGCATAAAGTGTCGACATCAAGTGCTGAGGTCGCTGGTTCAAAACCTTGGACTTGTCTGGTCAAGGCACATATGGGAGTTGATGCTTCCTGCTCCTCTCCTCCTTCTCTCTCTCTCTCTCTCTCTCTCTCTCTCTCTCCCC
This sequence comes from Saccopteryx leptura, assembly GCF_036850995.1. Lineage (NCBI taxonomy): Eukaryota > Metazoa > Chordata > Mammalia > Chiroptera > Emballonuridae > Saccopteryx > Saccopteryx leptura. Next base: position 13,399,108 of record NC_089503.1, on the reverse strand, counting down.
CTCTCTAAAATGAATAAAGTCTTAAAAAGCCCCTTTGATAACAATGGGGCTACCTGGATAATCCAGGGTAAATACCCATCTCAGTATTCTTAGTCACCTCTGCAAAATCCCTTTTTACCATATAAAGTATGTTACAGGTTTTGGATAAGATTAGGACATGAACATCTTTGGGGGCGTTTTTCAGCCTACCGCATGTGGTACATGTGAATCATAGAGGGACTTCCAAAATGGTTTTAAAAGTATAATGAGAAAACATTTGAAAGTTTAAGTAGTTTGTTTGTTTGTTTTTTTCCCAAGTGACAGAGAAAGGGGCAGACAGACAAGAAGGGAGAGAGAACCCTGGCCAGTTGGTTCAGTGGTAGAGCGTCGGCCTGGCATGCAGGAGTCCTGGGTTCGATTCCCGGCCAGGGCACACAGGAGAAGCGCCCATCTGCTTCTCCACCCCTCCCCCTCTCCTTCTTCTCTGTCTCTCTCTTCCCTCCCGCAGCCAAGGCTCCATTGGAGCAAAGTTGGCCCGGGCACTGAGGATGGCTCTATGGCCTCTGCCTCAGGTGCTAGAATGGCTCGGGATGCAACAGAGCAACGCCCCAGATGGGCAGAGCATCGCCCCCTGGTGGGCATGTCAGATGGATTCCGGTCGGGCACATGTGGGAGTCTGTCTGACTGCCTCCTCGTTTCCAACTTCAGAAAAATACAAAAAAAAAAAAAAAAGAAGGGAGAGAGATGAGACGCATCAATTCTTTGTTGCAGCTCCTTAGTTGTTCACTGATTGCCATCTCATATGTGCCTTGACCTGGAGTCGGGGGGAGCTATAGCAGAGTGAGTAACCCCTTGCTCAAGCCAGTGACCTTGGGCTTTAAGCCAGTGGCCTTTGGGCTCAAGCTGGTGAGCTTGAGTTCAAGCCAGTGTCTTTGGGGTTTTGATCCTGGATCCTCCACGTCTCGGTCCGATGCTCGATCCACTGCACCCCTGCCTGGTCAGGCTTAACTACTTGTTTTGTATACTGGTCAGGCTTAACTACTTGTTTTGTATACTATTTAAAGATGAGAAATAGGAGATTTTACTAGGTGACACAGAAGGAACGTTAAAAAAATCAAGAAGGAGTGTGAGAGAACATGGAGGACTGCCCTCCTGCCATGAATCCCAGGAGGGACAGCTCAGTGCTACCTAGGCCTTGACAGTAAGAATAGGTTGTAAGGCCCTGACTGATTGGCTCAGTGGTAGAGCGTCGGCCTGGCATGCAGGAGTCCCGGGCTCAATTCCGGGCCAGGGCACACAGGAGAAGCACCCATCTGCTTCTCCACCCCTCCCCCTCTCCTTCCTCTCTGTCTCTCTCTTCCCCTCCCGCAGCCAAGGCTCCATTGGAGCAGAGTTGGCCTGGGCGCTGAGGATGGCTCCATGGCCTCTGCCTCAGGCGCTAGAATGGCTCTGATGGCAACAGAGAGAAGCCCCAGATGGGCAGAGCATTGCCCCCTGGTGGGCATGCCGGGTGGATCCCGGTTGGGCTCATGCGGGATTCTGTCTGACTGCCTCCCCGTTTCCAACTTCAGAAAAATACAAACAACAACAACAACAACAACAACAACAAAAAGAATAGGTTGTAGGGATAGCCCTCTAGTTTTAGTGTCTGGCTATCATTTAAAGGTGAGGAAATACATTGGTTTTCTGGGGAGGCCATGGAATTGGAAGGTAAAAGCAGAAAGCCAGTTTTGTACATTTTTCTGTTTCTGAACTGGTAGGAGGAGGTGGGGCTTACAGTTCCATGACTTCCCTTATTTCCTTTTGATTCTCTGAGCATTGCAGGGTGGGGAGGGTAGAGACATAAGGAATCAACCCTCTCATCATTTAGCTACATTGCCCAGGAAAGGGATGATTCTTTTGTAATGTTGGGGTGTATAAAATCCTTGGTAAGGGCATACCCTGATTTCCATAGTGGAGTATAGGCCACGAGCATGTGAAATCCTTCTAAAATTCAGCTTGTCAGTGGTTAGGATGAAGGTAATGATACTGTTTTAGAACTTAATAATATTGAGGATGAGATTATGCTGGGCAGGCCACTCTCTGTTCGTGTTTGTGTTTGTCAGCTCACAATTTCAAGAGAGTTGGCCGAGCTTAACTGTAAAGTCTAACACTATGAATAAAAGCCAAGTTGATTTTGCCCCATGTGGCAACTTAGCTCAGGACTTTGACTTATTTTTGTTTGTCAAGAACCAGCTTTACTAATTACTCCTGAGTCACTAAACTTATACATTGCCTAGCAATGATGTACTGGCCCTCAGAGATGAGAGTGTAAATGATTTTGGTTCCAAGACCTGTATGCTATATGTTGGGGTCATAGTGCTCCATCTAAAAGATACTTCATTTTTCTACAAAGGGTTATCTTCTTAGAGAGAAATAGAGGTCAGCTTGTACCAGTTCATTAGCACTGAGCATGGTGACTTCATTGTTGGTTTGTGGTTGCTGAGAAAGCTTTGAGCCTTATAAATACATTGGTCCTTAACTGTTGGACCATCATAGCCTTTCCTTTCATAAACTTCCTTTTCGCTATGGTTCTAACCAATAGAGTTGAGAAGTACAGCTGTTTTAGAGCATCAATATAGACTAATAGCTTTGGGGAGTCTATAAAAATTCTGCTCATCACAATTGGACATTGCCCACATTCTTGTATATGGTAAAGTATCAAGTATACTTTTTTGAAATAAACTTTATTTTTATGATAATCAGTTTTATATATGTCTGCAAAAATGTCATATAGCACACTCCTCTCAAAGCTACCACAAGCATTTATTTATTTACATTTTTTTCCATGTGTTTATGCAGGTGATTGTGTGTCAGCTGGGGCAGCTCTGCTTCAGGCTGGTGATTGTGTTCAAGTCAGCTGCACATGTCTTACTTAGGGACCAAACTGAAGGATCAGCCACTTCCTGGGACATGCTTTTCTCATTGTGATGCAGGAAGGTAAAGGGATTAGTCAAACTAAGTAAGCAGCTGAAACCTGCAGGTGGCATGTCTGCTGACATTCCATTGGTCAGAGAGAGCCACATGACCAAGACCAACGCAGATAAAGCTGGCTAATTTCCTCTGCGCCCCCACTCCCATTTTGAGTGCTGCAAGATTAGGGAGAGAGTAAGGAATTGAGAACAATCAAAATCTACCACACCCTTTTATAATCACATGATGAGATGGTTTTTCCCCTTTTTTGAGAAACTTTTTATTGTGGGTAATGTCAAAATACCGAAGTAGCAAGAAGAATACAATGAATCCCGAGTACCCATCCCTTAACTTCAACAAGTATCAGCTCCTGCCTACTCTTCTTTCAACTCCATTTCCATTCACTCCCATGATTCAGTGATTTTAACTCGTAGATAGCACCTACTTTAGGATCTATCATCAAGAGATAATTTTTTTTAAAAAAAAGAAAGAGCATAATCATAATTCTTTGAACAAATAATATATAAATAACATGATAAAATCTTGGTTATCAAAAACTATGTCAACAATAAGCTTGTGATGATATAGGGAATGAATATAATTTTGAGTAAAAAGAATACCATATACTTACAAGTATGTTGAGAACATTTCATTTCAAAACATCAAATGAAAATTTAATAAAATATTATTAACAGCTGTTCTTTAGTGGTAAGAATAAAGGTGATTTTAAAAAACTTGTTATTTTTATCCACTTAAACACTTTAATAATTATGGATTATATTTATAATGAAAATAATGATGTCAAATTTAAATTTAAATAAGCTTAAATTTATGGACAAGTCAAGTTACTTATTTAGATACACAATCTTCCCTAATATTCCTATGACTAGTTTACTGAAGAGGAAGCATAGAAAAATTAGAAAGAGCCCTCTCGGTGCCATCAGAGGACCTTGGGAAGATCACTCAGCCTCATAGAAATTAAGCGTACTCCTGATTTGCCAAGTGAAGATAATATAACAGGAAACTAGGAACATTTTGATCTCGAAGATCAAGTACATGTGGAAAAATTTTGTAAATGGAAATGTACTATGCAGTTGTAAAATATTATTATTTCTGAGACCAAGTTCCTAGCTAGACTCTGAAGGGCAATAACTAGAATAGCATGTTCTCCAGTGGTCGGCAAACTCATTAGTCAACAGAGCTAAATATCAACAGTACAACGATTGAAATTTCTTTTGAGAGCCTAATTTTTAAAACTCAAACTGTATAGGTAGGCACATTGTTATTAACCTAATTAGGGTGGCGTACCCTTTGTGGAAGAGCCGCACTCAAGGGGCCAAAGGGCTGCATGTGGCTCGCGAGCCGCAGTTCGCTGACCAAGGTAATCTAGACCACAGGCTGCAGGAACTTGTCTTGTTCTTTCGTTTCATGTGGCCAGTTCTGCTTCTGCCTCTTACTTCCTGGGTGACTTTGGGCAAATTCCTTACCAGTTTTAACTGATGCTCCATTTTTCTGCCTGATAAAAGTGTATTATAATGTGAATATCATAGGGATTTTGTTAAAAGGATAAACATGACAATATTCTTTTTTTTTTTTTTTATAATTTTATTTTTTTAATGGGGTGACATCAATAAATCAGGATACATATATTCAAAGATAACAAGTCCAGGTTATCTTGTCGTTCAATTATGTTGCATACCCACCACCCAAAGTCAGATTGTCCTCTGTCACCTTCTATCTTGTTTTCTTTGTGCCCCTCCCCACCCCCTATCCCTCTCCCATTCCCCCCTCCCCCCCGTAACCACCACACTCTTATCAATGTCTCTTAGTGTCACTATTATGTCCCACCTACGTATGGAATAATACAGTTCCTGTTTTTTTCTGATTTACTTATTTCGCTTCGTATCATGTTATCAAGATCCCACCATTTTGCTGTAAATGTTCCGATGTCATCATTTCTTATGGCTGAGTAGTATTCCATAGTGTATATGTGCCACATCTTCTTTATCCAGTCGTCTATTGATGGGCTTTTTGGTTGTTTCCATGTCCTGGCCACTGTGAACAATGCTGCAATGAACATGGGGCTGCATGTGTCTTTACATATCAATACATGACAATATTCTTGAGAGAACTTTGTATATGGAAAAGTACTGTACATCTGTAAAGTCTGTACTTTAAAAGAGTGAGTCATAATATAGTTTTTCCTGTTTTCACTCATCTTAATGAATGAAGTTGGTAAAGGGAATAATTAAAGGCCATGGGCATTAAAATAAAAAAGGAAACAAACAAAATATAATTAGCTTCAAAACCTGGACAAGAACCAGAAATGGAAGCTGGAGTTCTGTATGTTGACATTGGGGCAAGAGATGTGTCAGGAGACCAGAGTTTCGGTTCAATAATTATTCACTATCCACATGCATTACCTTGGGCCTTATTAAATGAAGTTAGGACCCTGTGGGCATGATGTAATAATTCTCAAATGGCACTGTGTGACCTGAAGGCATAATCATCGGACTCAAGAATAAAGTTGAATTTGTATTACATTCACTCTAACAAAGACGACTTAGATCATAACTGGAAACAAAGACTCAGGACACATGCCAGTCCCCAAATATCAGAGACATTTTCTTGTTTCGTGCATTGGCACAACTCAATTTTAAGACTCTGCACAATTTTACATCTCTTCTTCTTTCTCATCTCTTACAAAACCATAGTATCTTGATTATTTCTTGGATTCATGATAGCTTGGAAAAATAAGTACATTTTTTCTTTTGCCCATTTGGTATAATAAACAACTCTATCAGCCCCTTCTGTCAATCCAAGTGTCGGTCTCTCTTTCTACAGTGCTCTTCTCCAATTCCAATCCTAGGAAAGGCACCTCCTCCGTCCTCACATGCTGCTATGCCACACCTTCTGTGAAGGCTGGCTCAGTCACCCCCCACTGTACCTCATGCCCTCCTTCTCATGGAACTTTATTCATATTTTAGTGGTTGCCCTTGTTGGACCAGATCATGGGCGTCCCCAAACTACGGCCCGTGGGCCACATGCGGCCACCTGAGGCCATTTATCCGGCCCCCCGCCGCACTCCCGGAAGGGGCACCTCTTTCATTGGTGGTCAGTGAGAGGAGCACTATATGTGGCGGCCCTCCAACGGTCTGAGGGACAGTGAACTGGCCCCCTGTGTAAAAAGTTTAGGGACCTCTGCTAAGCTCCTTAAAGAGTGTTACATCTTTAGGTCTCAGGTACTCGTACAATATCTGATGTTGGGTACAGGATAAAATTAGAAGAGAGATGGAAGAAGTCTGAATGCTTGGTCTCATTTTGGACCTGAATCTTTTCTCTGAAATGGATGTATGTCCAAGAGACAGAGCCAAGGAAAGGAAATCTCTTGATTATTAGTCGCCTTTTTGCTTTGCTTGCTTCCTACATCGCCCCGTTGCTTCATCGTTTCATTTCTTATCTCCTTTCTCTTTTTACCTGTAATAAATGCAAATATTCACAGTGTAAAAGAATGAAACAATACATGGATTATAATCTAAAGCATAAAATATTCATGGTCATATGCTGATGTAAATACCATAATTGAATAAAATTTTAAATAGGGGAGAATAGATAAATCTTCTATATAGTGGAATTACAAATCATTTGTGTAGGTAATTTCCCCTCAGTTTGGGGGAGCATGAACCACCTACTCCTTAAGTGTGGGCTGAACATGGTGGCTTCCTTCCAAAGAAAACAGTATGGAAAGGGAGAAAAGAGGATCTACCCTTGATACGATGTGATGAGAACGACACATGACCTCTGCGTCCTTCTCCCAAAAACCTATACTGTATAACTCCTTGTATGAGAGCAAGACAAGTTCAGTTTGAAGGACATTCTACAAAACCCTGACCAGGACTTCTCAAAGCCATCAAGGTCATCAAAAACACAGAAAGTCTAAGAAATTCATCATCAAGAAGAACCTGAAGAGATGACTAAATGTAATGTCATATCCTGGATGAGAGCTTTGAACAGAAAAAGGACCTTAGGTAAAATAGAAAAGAAAAATAATAAATAGGTAACCTGAATAAAGTGTGAACTTTAGTTAATAATAATGTGTCCATATTGGTTAATTAATTTTTACAAATATACCATAGTAATATTAATGATAAGGGAAACTGAGTGTAGTTATACACATTCAGTCTTATCTAAAGTATATATTCCCTTGTCAATTACTTCCTATTGAATCACCTTGTTTTTGCCTTCATGGCAATTCTAGCAGCTTTTAATTATCTTTTTTATTCATTTACTGTATGTCTCTCTCATTAGGTTGTATACTCCACAGGGCAAAGATCTCTGTTCTTTCACTGCTCCCTGTCAGTATGTTCCAGGTTGCCACACATAATAGATGCTCAATAAATAACCATTGAGTGAATGAATGGGAGAATTATTGATAGTTGTAACCAAGACTTGTAGGATCATTGCAACTGTAGCAGAATTAAGTACATTACATTATAAAGAGAACATACTTCATGTTTTCTCTAAAGAGAGATAGTAGAGAGAAAGTACCTTTGATCTGGGCTTCATGTCATCCCCCCTTCATTATTATTATTTCTTCTTTTTCTTTCTTCCTCCCTCCTTCTCTTACCCTTCCTCCTCCTCCTCTTCTCCTCCTCCTCCTCTTTCTTCTCCTTCTTCCTCTTCTTTCTTTTTCTTCCTTCTTCCCCCCTCTTCCTTCCTTCCTTCCTTCCTTCCTCTCTCTCTCTCTTTTTCTTTCTTCCCATAATAAAAAGAATAATATCCCAAGCATCCTGTGAAGTATGAATAACAGGTATTTCCTGGAAGATGTGTAAGTAAGGGAGTTAATGTGCATCTGTTCATGTTAGGAAGTTCCTCACTCCTCTTAGTTCCTTAATTATATCAACTGGAAGGAATCCCTATTATCACAGATGTACACCATAGATTCATAGACTGAGACTTTCTCTGTCAAGAAGTCATCACTGGACCAGAAGCCCCTGGCTACTAAGGATAAAGAAAGTCTCTCTCAGTGCACAGGTGGGGACTTCCCACATCCTAAGAAAGCAAGGATGTGACAAAGAGGCTGGAAACCTGAAAGACAGTCACAGAAGAATAGTTGGATGTTAGGCCCTGGGCACACAGTTCATCTTCCTACATGTTTAGTGCAGAACAATGATGTACAGCTAAGAAAGACAGTATTTTATATCGTCTGCATTGGTCTTTTAAAGTATTTTTGTGCTTTGGTTGGTGTGCTCAGTTTCTCCCATTAGATTATTTAACCTGCACGTTTCCAGATAATTTATTTTGGTTTGAGTGTCACTCCATGCATTGTGGCAAGTTTTATGAGATATTCAATGATAGACACAGTCTCTGCCATCAGCGAGGTCAAGCTTTGATTTGGAAGATGAAACACATGGCATGCAATGCTTCCCTATTAATAAACTCCCATGTGAGACTGTCTCTTGAAAGGGATGATATAATTAGAAGAGGGGAAAAAATCAGGAAGGCTTCACAGTGGAGGCAAAAACTGAGCTAGCCCTGAAAGGATGACTGTGAATTAATAATAAATAAATTAATGCAGTACATTTGAACTCTCTAAGCACCAGGCTAACAGAAACAGTTTATTTATTTTCTTCCTTTTTTTTTTTCTAGCACAAAGGGAAGTTTATTTATATACAAAGCAAAAGTACATTCAAAGAGATTTGAGTGGGCTGTTCAGAGAGCTGCCTTGGCTGTTTAGAAAGTCACAGAGGCAGAACTGAGCCAGCTGGGCTGCGTGGACTCAGGAAACAAGTTACAGAGTGTTGGGCAGATAAAATATATTATGCTCACTTTGTTAAAGATGGCGCTGCCCACATGGAAGTTGTCGCCCAGGTGATATTAATGTGTGTTGGGGGTGGGCTGTGGGCAGGCAGGATTCTTGTAGCCTGTGGCTTGGTTTTGGGATTAAGCCTCTCCCACCCTTTTTGATGTGGGGTGGTGCAATCCCATCATGACTCAGATAAGTGACTTTGTATTAGAGACTTCCCTATTTTGTATATTGGATTAAAGGTTTTGATTTCTACACTATAAAATGGAGGCAGAACGGGAGCTTGCTCAGAGTTTGTGCAGGGAGAAGGAAGGAAATGGGGAACTGTAAAGCCAGTGGCCACGGCCAGGGCCACTATCACAGCTGCCTCCTAGCCCATGCAGGTTCGCATTGGATTCGGACAGTCGGTAAAGAAACAACGGAGCCACAAACTGGTGGGCCATAGTCTTTAATTCTAGCTTGCACCCGGCGGGCAAGTAAAAAATACACGCTGGGCTCCAAAACCCACTCACATTCAGTGCTCACAAAGCCACTGACTTACCCGAGTTTCCTAGAATCAAAGGTTTCTAGCTCACCAGCCTTGTTCTCCTCAGTTCCCCATCTTCTTCCTTATCCCAGATACAAACTGCACTAACTGGCATCTCAGCACTCCGCCATCTTGGTTCCATCTCCTGGCCACATGGCCTCCTTCTGCTCTCTGCTGTGCTCCCTCTGCTCTCTCATGCTAATCATCCCAGGAACCAAGAGAGCAAGCTCTCGTTCTGCCCCCATTTTATAGTGTAGATTCAAAACCTTCAATCCAATATACAAAATAGGGAAGTCTCTAATACAAAGTCACTTCTCTGAGGCATGATTGGATTGTACCGCCCACATCAAAAAGGGTGGGAAAGGCTTAATCCCAAAACCAAGCCCCAGGCTACAAGGACTCTGCCTGCCTTTACCCCACCCCCAACACACATTAATATCACCTGGGCAACAGCCTCCTCATGGGCAGCGTCATATTTAACAAAGTGAGCATAATATACTCTATCTGCCCAACAGGAACAGAGGTGAATAAGTCTGGTGAGCTAGAAACCTTTGATTCTAGGAAACTTGGATAAGTCAGTAGCTTTGTGAGCACTGAATGCGAGTGGGTTTTGGAACCCAGTGTGTGTTTTTATTTGCCCACCGGGTGCAAGCTAGGATTAAAGATGATGGCCCATCAGTTTTTGGCTCCGTTGTTTCTTTACTGACTGTCCGAATCTAATGCAAACCTGCATGGGCTGGGCGGCTGTGATGGTAGCCCTGACTACTGGCTTTACACAGAGGCAAAAAAAGGGCCCTTGGAGACCAGTTCTGGGGGTTAGCATGAGATGAACTGCCACTGCCTGCTGCTCTTTTGGTTGCAAGTCTCATGGGGACTCTTACAGCTTAGGAGAAAGAAAGCAAAAATACACACTTGAAGAGAAGGCATAAGTGTGCTTTAGAGAGACAGCATGCACTGATTCCTTTGTCTTGAGTTTTTATCGGGGTCTTGGCCAAGAGGCTCAGTGCAAAGGACATCGTCTTGGCACACTGATGTCCCAGGTTCGATCCCTGGCCAGAGCCCGTATGAGAAGCAATCAATGAGTGCACAATTAAATGGAACAACTAAGTGGAACAAGGAGTTGATGCTTCTCTCTCTCTTTCTCTCTCTTCCTTTCTCTTAAATAAATGAAAAAATTATTTAGAGTTTTTATCTCTTTTCTAAAGGCAGGAATTTTAGGGGAGGTGCCAGGGGAGGATTTCAACAGAGTATTTATCAGCTCTCCAGGTGTGTCCTTTAAAATGCTGATTAAGCAAAATAAGCAGATAGGGTCAAGGTCATGGTCTCTAAGTTTGGTCTGCACTTGGGTTGGGGGTTGTTGGTCATTACATCTGGCCCTGATGCCAGCTGTGGTGTTGCTTCATCTCGTTTTGCAGCTTTTTTGGGGCCTGGAGCTGAAACACAGCTGAGACCTAGATGTCATCTCTAGTATGGTCAAAACTTTGTCTTGGTGGTCAACAGACTCGAGGCTTTGTTCCTGAGAGTATCTGATGCTGATCAGAACCTCATTGTCCTGAGGGCTTGATGCTTAAGGAAGCTGTAGTGCAAGGGAGAAGGGGCAGGTGAGTCAGAGTACTGGATGAGGCCAGTTTGGATACTTATCTGTCTCAGTTTCCCCATTCCACCTGCCTAGGAGTTTTCTTAATGTTTTATTATTCTGCCTCAGTATAAGTAGCATTTGGTCACATCTTTACTGTGAGTCAAATAAGTTTGTAAATATGATATATATATTTGTTCGCTTATAGTTTGCATTGGGTGTGGGGGACAGGTTGTAAGCAGGCAGGATTCTTATAGCCTAAGGTTTAGTTTTAAAAGTAAGCTTTTCCCCACACCCTTAACTGTTGTGTGATAGGGGGTGGTGCACTCTCATGAGGAATCCCATTATGCCTCAGGTAAGTGACTTTGTATCAAAGACTTCCTTGTTTGTATATTGGATTAAAGGTTTTGATTTCTACACTATAAAATTGGGCGGAGGAGCCCATGCTGGAGGAGAGCAGAGTGAGGCCACGTGGAGGAGAGGAGAAGCAGCCAAGATGGCGGAGTGCTGAAGGAGAAGCCAGTTTGTGCAGAGAGAAGGAGATGGGGAACAGAGGTGATTAAGGCTGGTGAGGTAGAAACCTTTGATTCTAGGAAACTCAGATAAGTCAGTGGCTTTGTGTAAAGCCAGTAGCCACGGCCACCATCACAGCCGCCTGGCCCATGCAGGTTTGCTTTGGATTCGGACAGACGGTAATGAAACAACAGAGACAAGATGTAAAGCCAGTAATCAGGGCCAGGGCCACTATCACAGCAGCCCGGCCCATGCAGGTTCGCATTGGATTCGGACAGTCGGTAAAGAAACAGCGGAGCCAAAAACTGATGGGCCATAGCCTTTAATCCTACCTTGCACCCGGCGGGCAAGTAAAAATACACACTGGGCTCCAAAACCCAGTCACACTCAGTGCTCACAAAGCCACTGACTTATCCGAGTTTCCTAGAATCAAAGGTTTCTAGCTCACCAACCTTCTTCTCCTCAGTTCCCCATCTCCTTCCTTATCCCAGATACAAACTCTACACAAACTGGCATCTCACTCAGCACTCCGCCATCTTGGCTGCTTCTCCTGGCCTCCTCCACGTGGCCTCCTTTAGCTGCTGGCTCTACTCTCTCTGCTCTCTCATGCTAACCTCAGGAACCAAGAGCCAAGTCCCGTTCTGCCCCCATTTTATAGTGTAGCTTCACAACCTTTAATCCAATATACAAAATAGGGTAGTCTCTAATACAAAGTCACTTCTCTGAGGCATGATTGGATTGTACCGCCCTACAGCAAAAAGGGTGGGAAAGGCTTAATCCCAAAACCAAGCCCCAGGTTACAACGATCTCCAACACACATTAATATCACCTGGGCGATGGCCTCTTTAACAAAGTGAGCATAATACATTTTATCTGCCCAACACAAGAACTGTTGGGCCATTAGCTTTAATCCTAGCTTGCACCCAGCAGGCAAGAAATACACACAGTGGGAAAACGCTTCCCTTTCCATTCAGGGCTCCCAAAGCTACTGACTTATCCGAGTTTCCTAGAATCAAAGGTTTCTAGCTCACCAGGCTTATTCACCTCTGTTCCCTGTTGTTGTGAGTCGGGGGCGCAGAGAGAGAGATCAGCAGACGGAATCATCAAGGACTAGCAAAGGACTACCGCTCGCTCAGGCAAATGGCCCCGAGTTCATGCAGTGTCCTAATTTTATTCACAAGACTTCAAAAAGCTTGTTTACTGAGAAATTGGCATAACATCAAGAGTAACTTTTACTTAAAGATACATAGAGTGCACCTGTAAGATAGCTTAGTAACAACATAATATCAGAAGGCATTAATTGCTATTGCTTCTATGGATCTGTTGGGCAGATAAAATGTATTATGCTCACTTTGTTAAAGACGGCGCTGCCCACGAGGAGGCCATCGCCCAGGTGATATTAATGTGTGTCTCTGTGGGCAGGTAGAATCCTTGTAGCCTGGGGCTTGGTTTTGGGATTAAGCCTTTCCCACCTGTTTTGATGTGGGGCGGTACAATCCAATCATGCCTCAGAGAAGTGTCTTTGTATTAGAGACTTCCCTATTTTGTATATTGGATGTTGGGCAGATAAAATATATTATGCTCACTTTGTTAAAAATAGCGCTGCCCACGTGAGGCCGTCGCCCAGGTGATATTAATGTGTGTTGAGAATCCTTGTAGCCTGGGGCTTGGTTTTGGGATTAAGCCTTTCCCACCCTTTTTGATGTGGGGTGGTACAATCCAATCATGCCTCAGAGAAGTGACTTTGTATTAGAGACTTCCCTATTTTGTATATTGGATTAAAGGTTTTGAATCTACACTATAAAATAGGGGCAGAAAGGGAGCTTGCGCTCTTGGTTCCTGGGATGATTAGCATGGGAGAGCAGAGGGAGCAGAGCAGAGAGCAGAAAGAGGCCATGTGGCCAGGAGAAGCAGCCAAGATGGCGGAGTGCTGAGTGAGATGCCAGTTTGTGTAGTGTTTGTATCTGGGATAAGGAAGGAGATGGGGAGGATGAGAAGAATCGGACTGGAGTTGTGATCCGCAGTCTCCAGAAGGTGAGAGCCCAGAAGCAAGGAGTTCTTACTATGCTCCTGGTGGGTCTGCGATTTTGGGAACATAGGATGGACGTTATCATGCTCTTCAGAGCCAAGATGGAAATGCTGACTGCCATTGCCACATGCTCCTCTTTGGGACAGTGTAAGACCTGCGAGGACGGCAGGGATGAAGGGGGTGGCTGACACCCCATGTACGTGGACTGATTTCCTGGACTATGACCGGAGTGGGCACTGACTCCTTTGTTGGATGGACTTATGGATTACGGATTTTGGACAATGTGAAATACCCTGATGGGGGTGGGGGGGTGGCTTTGCTGGAAGCACTCCCCTGCCCCGGGAAGCTTTTCCCATAGGCCGAGGACATTTTGCGCTTTGGGCAAAGTGCTCAGAGACTGGTGAAATGTACCTCTGTAATTGTTGAAATTGTATAATTTGCCATGTTGTAATTTGTGTAATGTGCCTAATTTCCTTGCACAGGGATGCCAGTGATGTAGATTGTGGATAGTAAAGTGAGCATAGGGGTGGATTGTTGGGCAGATAAAATATATTATGCTCACTTTGTTAAAGATGGCGTCTCCTGGCCATACATTGGATTAAAGGTTTGGAATCTACACTATAAAATGGGGGCAGAACGAGAGCTTGCTCTCTTGGTTCCTGAGATTATCATTAGAGGAGAGAGCAGAGAGGAGAGCAGAAGGAGGCCACGTGGAGTAGGCCAGGAGAAGCAGCCAAGATGGTGGAGTGCTGAGTGAGATGCCAGTTTGTGTAGAATTTGTGTAGAGAGAAGGAAGGAGATGGGGAACAGAGGTGAATAAGTCTGGTGAGCTAGAAACCTTTGATTCTAGGAAACTCGGATAAATCAGTAGCTTTGTGAGCACTGAATGTGAGTGGGTTTTGAAGCCCAGTGTGTGTTTTTACTTGCCCGCCGGGTGCAAGCTAGAATTAAAGATGACGGCCCATCAGTTCTTGGCTCCATTGTTTCTTTACCGACTGTCCGAATCCAATGCGAACCTGCAAGGGCTGGCCTGCTCTGATAGTGGCCCTGGCCGTGGCTCCTGGCTTTACAGGATCCCACAACATTCCTCTCCTTATCTTAAAGGATAAACTTGGAAAGTACAGAAATCTTATGATTTGTATATAAACACAATTCAGGCCTTAAAAATCACATTTTAGACAACATCAAACAAAAACTAAACAGAAATTAGAATCAGACAAACCAGACTAGACAAAGCAAAGAGAAACCCGGGATTTCAGAGCACAGTCAGACTAGAAAGATGCCTGCCTGATTTTAATCAGGGCATTTTCTGACAGAGGGACTGACAATGGATGAGACTAAACAAAATTTCCCCAAGAAAATTCTCTTGGCAGCTGCTGGGATATTTTCTATAGTCAGATCCAACACATGTCCCCTACCTCAATTTCCAGGCAAAGAATAAGAAAGAAACAAAATGATAGTTCAGAGGACTATAGCTAAAACCAAAGAAAATTAGTATTTATTTATTTTACTATTACAAAGACTAGAGAATTCTAAGGACTTCATGATTCTTCTATATGTCCTAATTCTAATTGAATTTGTACCAACTTATGTAAAGCTGCAAGTTTTTTTCCCTTGTCTCTGTCTCCAGTGATTTGCATTCAGGCTTTAAGACAAGCGATCTAATCTGAACTATAACAGCATCAGTATAACCAGTTTGTTGTCCCACAGCTGCATAAGCACCAACGCCGATGAGCATTTCAAAAGTAGCTCCGGGGGGATTATTTCTGGCGTTCATGCAAGATATTTGAAGAGCCTCTTCTCTCCACCAAGATTTGAATTGTAAATATTGTCCTAGTTCCAGAACCGTACTAGCAAGTAAATCCCAATCCAAAGGAATCATTAAATAAATGATCATTACAATAGGAATAGATAAGACCTTGAACATATGAGGACTGAGGTCCATACATAGCAACAGATTGTTTGACTAACTTTAAGAAAGTAAATTTAGCCTGACCAGGCGGTGGCGCAGTGGATAGAGCGTCGGACTGGGATGCAGAGGACCCGGGTTCGAGACCCCAAGGTCGCCAGTTTGAGTGTGGGCTCATCTGGTTTGAGGAAAAGCCCACCAGCTTGAACTCAAGGTCGCTGGCTCCAGCAAGGGGTTACTCAGTCTGCTGAAGGCCCGCAGTCAAGGCACATATGAGAAAGCAATCAATGAACAACTAAGGTGTCACAACGCGCAATGAAAAACTAATGATTGATGCTTCTCATCTCTCTCTGTTCCTGTCTGTCTGTCCCTGTCTATCCCTCTCTCTGACTCACTCTCTGTCTCTGTAAAAAATAAATAAATAAAAATTTAAAAAAAGTTAAAAAAAAAAAAAGCAAATTCAAATTGGTCAAATTGGATATTATGCCCTCCCCCAGGATCTGAAGCATTAAGAGGAAAAAGCTGTCGAATAATTGGAAAAATAGATGCAGAAAAATTACTAGAATTAGATTCTAAATCATCATGACGCATAAGCACCTGTTGCATTTCAGCGATTTCAGGGAATTGAAAAATCCTTCCCCTACCAGTACCAATTAATTTTTGACCTTGAATTGGAGGAGCCGTAGGCTCACATATATCTTGCTTTTGAACAGGATAAGCAGTATACTGATTTTCAGTCTCCTGTTGTTCCAGTGTAAATTGTAGTTTACTTAATAAATGTTTTAGACAGGCAACATCATCCATAGGGGCTCCCTCATTTCTTAAGAAGGAGGGATGAAAGCCTGTGGATGGCTGAATTTCATTAACATTATCAGTAACTTCAGAAGCAGAGACAGTATTGTCCAAGTCATTATTCTGTTCATTCTGTGCTGAATCAAATTCTTCAGGCTCATTAAAAATAAGCTCACCCAAGTCTTTAACAGAATCTCCATCTGATTGCAAAGGTCCAAGGGCTGTAGCAATAAGGTTATAAGCAGCCCACATTTCAGCATCAAGTGGATCTCCGTGCTGATGAACATAGCATAAAGATTTTCCTACTTGTTGCCAAACATTCAAATTCAATTGATTACAATGTTCAGGAGTATACCAATAACAGTGTTTCTGAATAGCATTTAAAAGACGTAACAAAACCTTGTCTTTTATCTGAGTCCCAGACCCTTTTAAAAGGGATTTCAAAACCTGTACATAATTGTCACGTAATGAATGGGAATTTTCCATGACTTTGCTAGTTACCCAAAAGTATCGCGTACACAGCGCGTCCAACTTACCCTTTCGGGGTTCCATCTGTTCCCAACCTCTTCTTAAGGCCCCACGGTAGGTGCCAAATGTTGTTGTGAGTCAGGGGTGCAGAGAGAGAGATCAGCAGACGGAATCATCAAGGACTAGCAAAGGACCACCGCTTGTTCAGGCAAATGGCCCCGAGTTCATGCAGTGCCCTAATTTTATTCACAAGACTTCAAAAAACTTGTTTACTGAGAAATTGGCATAACATCAAGAGTAACTTTTACTTAAAGATACATAGAGTGCACCTGTAAGATAGCTTAGTAACAACATAATATCAGAAGGCATTAATTGCTATTGCTTCTATGGATCCCACAACATTCCTCTCCTTATCTTAAGGGATAACCTTGGAAAGTACAGAAATCTTATGAGAATGTTTTACTGAGAAAAGCCCAGCAACTGCCTTCAGTCACATAGACCTGTTTCAGTGACCCGCCTTCAAGTCACAAAACAACTTTCTTGGCAAAACATTCATTTCTTGTTGGCTGTGTTTCCATCCAAGGCCATGCAATGGGTTATTCCACTACATTTCCCCCTTTTTGTTTATGCTGAATGTTATGAAGCACCACAGAAAACACAGTCTTCTGTCATTCATCCCTTATTTCTCTTGCTTTGATTTGTTGACAGACTATATATACAAGAAAACATAGAATTAATACTATTATAAAAAGTCCTAATAGTATTTATAAATACTATTATAAAAGTCCCATTTCTTAATATATTCAATAGGATTTAATTGCGATAAATTATCTATTAATCCCTTCAATATAGGTTGACATGTTAGAATTTCTAATTTTCTTTGAAAAGCTTCATGAATATGTCTTTGTAATTTAATGATTTCTTTAGTTACATTATAATGATTTAACAAATGTTTTTTAACATTTTCCTAATGGAAATAAGTACAATTTTAAGAAATAGGGGTAACACAAAAAGTAGTTACATTCTAATCACATCTTAGCTTAATTTGTCTTTGCAGGCTAACAATTTGATCTCAACACAATCACAGTCTGTTCTAAATCATTCACTTTAGTTTAATGTTACTATTTATACGTTATTGAGAAGTCCACAGTTGTTCAGAATCTTCATGCCATTTTGCACAAAGTCCACAGTTTGTATACTTTGATGTAATGTAACTCCAGATATAGCAGCCACGGTGGTTACAGCTATTAGTCCTATAATGATGGCGATGATCAGTCCAACCAGTCTCTTGGTTCACTTCAAGGACTTAATAAGATGTTGTAACAGCATCATGGAAGGGGAATCCTGCCACATCCAATGCATCTGTACTGGAATCAGGTTCTTAAAAGGTAAAGACTTTGACTATTTTCATTAAAAAGAATAGAAGAGTTAATATATGTATAAAAAGCATACTTATTGCAAGTTATTGAATAATTTTCAGCTGTCTATTTGGTTTCACCTATAACAAATATATAAAGCAATCTAACACAAGCAAATATGAAATGTGTTTCATTTTTCTTAAAGATTAACATAATATGATTAGAAGGATAATTTCTCCAGATTTTTCCTTTCTACACTGACATATGTTTAAGTGCCATGGCTACTTTCCACAAATGATATTGTATATGAGGAGCTCGAGGTGACATCCCTCCTCTATGCTATATGATAGTATGATTACTTTGATCACCAGCTATAATTAGACCATTGTTCTTATGCCACCTTAAATCAGCACCCTGCCCTTTAACTTGGGCAGAGCTATAAGGGCTTTAATCTATAACGTTTTATGTATAGATTTATTACTTTTAAATCTATATCCTTGTAACAAACGTTTGGTTTTTTTTTTTTTTTTCATTTCCTTTACTGTTATCTTTGACAATAGAGAGCCAAGCTTGAGCTTCTATGTTTAAACAATGTGGCTCATGTCCTATACATATAGGTAACTCCTCAACTCCTGTTATATAATTTTCTAATTTTACGCCTTCTTTTGAAGGAGCTAAGGGACCTCTATCATTTAAAGGTCCTAGAAGCCAATTAGAGTCATTAACAAAAATAGGAAAGGCACTATTTTCCTAATGAATAGCTCTACTTAATGGAGGATTAGGAACATATGCCTAATTAAAATTTTCAGCTCTACTTACTGGAATTGTTACCAAAGCAATCATTGCTAAAAACAGGTTAGTAGCATTTTTTTTTTCTAGTAGCTTGTAGCATATTTTTACCATTAAAGGTCAGCTTTTTAAGTTGAACCCAACTTGGTATTTTAGCCTTTTCAATACCAAGCACTAGTACCTTTAAGATTCTTCTTTTGAAATTCATTTCTTCCATCTCAGCAATGGGCAGATATGGAAAGAATCTATTGTTCTTATTCATGTTGTTAGTTAAATTCTGCGAGCAGGACACCAAAGGACTTCACCGGATTCTGCAATGACACAAGCAAACCCTCTTCCCCAATGTTGCACTACACTAGGTACCTATTGATTCAACTAATTTTTATAATGCATTGGTTGCTTTAATTTTAGAACTGTTATTTTTTGTCCAATGTCTGTAGCAGTCTAATTATCTTCTCCTGTATTTAAGAAATTTAAAGTAAATAAAGCTTTGCGTAACATAATTCTAGGGAATAGTCTCCTTTCTTCTCCCCCCTTTTGTTTAAGTAACATAATTTTCAGAGTGCAATTACTGTGTTCAATAATTGCTTGTTCTTGTGGATTACATGGAATTCCAGTAGTATGTTTAATATTCTAAAATGCTAAGAATTGTTGAAATTTAGTAGATGTATAGGCAGGACTATTGTCAGTTTTCATTGCTTTAGGAATGCCTATAACATTAAAAGCTTCAATAAAATGTTGAATGACATAATCAGCCTTTTCTTTAGGCAAAGGTGTAGCCTATCGAAAGGATGAATAAATATTAATAAAACCATACATAAGATAGTTTTTTGAAAGAAGAAATATGAGCAACATCTATTTACTACAGGTTATTACTGTGTTGCCCTCTAGGATTCATTCCTCTCGGTAATGGAGGAGCATTTATAATACTATACTGAGGACAGTTTCTAACAATATTCCGAGCTTCTCACTGGGTTATTTTAAATTTTTGCATTAAATCCTTTTTATTTGTATGAGTCTTTGTATAAAACCTAGTAGCTATTTTTATTGATTTAATGAGTAATTGATCAACTTCATTATCTGTAGTAGACATAGGTCCTGGTAAAGCTGTATAAGAATGAATGTGAGTTATATAGATAGGCAAATTTCATTCCTACAATAAAAGTTGTAACTCTTGAAACAATTTGTGCAATCTAGAACTATTATTGAAATATAAACAGTTTTTATAAGTTTAATTGTATGTTCTACATATTGTGAATCAGTAACAATGTTAATAGGACAGGATGTTTGAATTTTGTCTTTAACTACAATCAAACTACATGATTTAAGGTTTCAGAAGCATTTTTAAGGATGACTGAAAGTTCAGCATTATTTTTATAAGCTATTAATATGTTATTTATATAATGGATTATTAAAGATTAAGGATACTTTTAACAAATTTTTTCTAAAGGTTGATTTACATAATGTTGATATAGTGTCTGACTATTCAACATTGTTTATTTAAGTAATATAAACTTAGTAAGAATACTTAGTTATGCTTATTGTTATAGACACAACAGCTAGCATTGCTAGAAACAGAGTCAATGATGTTTTTTGAAGTCTTAGTCTTAATTAAAAATTTTTTTGTCTCCTAGGTAAGTTTATTTAATTGTCAAATTTCCCTTTTTTCTATTTCCAACTTATGCCAAGGCTTCAATTTTCTGGAAGGTATCTACTAGTCCCGTATCTGTGGAAATAAGAGCAAATCCTCACCCCTACATTTTGTCTACATTGCTGTTGTAAATTAGAAAACTCTCTATTTAAAAAGTTCATCTTGTGTAATATTAATAAGAGGGTCAGCATTAGCATTTTGATTAGCTTGAATACAAGCTTGATTTTCCTAAGTTATAAATTATAACTTTTTCACTTTTGAAAGAACAGTCCAAGCTAACATTTCTAAATTTTTTGAAATAAAACATTCAGAGTCTATGAAGGAGGATAGCAGTTCCTGCGTATAAAGACAGTTAGTTTTATACTGGGAGCAAGCCGTTTTTAACTCTTTAAGAGCTTTGACAGAAATTTGGTCATAGTGAGTATAAAAAACTCCTTGTCAGAAAGTTTAGACTGTAATTTAAAAAGTTGCTCTTTTAATTATTTATAAGATAAATGTTTTTCTTTATCAGAGGTTTTCTTTATCTTTCGGGGTTCCATCTGTTCCCAACCTCTTCTTAAGGCCCCACGGTAGGTGCCAAATGTTGTTGTGAGTCAGGGGTGCAGAGAGAGAGATCAGCAGACGGAATCATCAAGGACTAGCAAAGGACCACCGCTTGTTCAGGCAAATGGCCCCGAGTTCATGCAGCGCCCTAATTTTATTCACAAGACTTCAAAAAGCTTGTTTACTGAGAAATTGGCATAACATCAAGAGTAACTTTTACTTAAAGATACATAGAGTGCACCTGTAAGATAGCTTAGTAACAACATAATATCAGAAGGCATTAATTGCTATTGCTTCTATGGATCCCACAACATTCCTCTCCTTATCTTAAGGGATAACCTTGGAAAGTACAGAAATCTTATGAGAATGTTTTACTGAGAAAAGCCCAGCAACTGCCTTCAGTCACATAGACCTGTTTCAGTGACCCGCCTTCAAGTCACAAAACAACTTTCTTGGCAAAACATTCATTTCTTGTTGGCTGTGTTCCCATCCAAGGCCATGCAATGGGTTATTCCACTACAGTTCCCCATCTCCTTTGCTCTGCACAAACTGGCTTCTCCCTCAGCACTCCACCATCTTGGCTGCCTCTCCTCTCCTCCACGTGGCCTTTCTCTGCTCTCCTCTAGCATGGGCTCCTCTGCCCCATTTTATAGTGTAGAAATCAAAACCTTTAATCCAATATACAAACAAGGAAGTCTCTGATACAAAGTCACTTAGGGCAGGAAAGGCTTAGTCTTAAAACTAAACCTTAGGCTATAACCACCCTGCCTATTTACAGCCTGTCCCCCCACACCCAATGCAAACTATAAGCGAGCAAACATATATATCATATTTACAAACTTACTTGACTAACACTTTGGGAGCCCTGAATGGAAAGGGAAGTGTTTTTCCACTGTGTGTATTTCTTACCCGCTGGGTGCAAGCTAGGATTAAAGGTAATGGTCCACCAGTTCTTGGCTCCGTTGTTTCATTACTGTCTGTCCAAATCAAATGCGAACCTGCATGGCTGTGCAGGGCCAGGCGGCTGTGATGGTGGCCGTAGCTACTGGCTTTACATTTACCAATCCAAATCTTGTATCTTTAAAAAGTATTATGCCACAACAAGGCATTAAATCTAGATGGTGCATGATATTGCAATAGACCTAGCCCTTTGTGAACCTATGTTGTCTGGGTTCACCCTTCCTTCTGTATACAATCACAATGAGTCATTTGTGATATGCAATGAAAAAATCACAGATATTTTTAGTGGTATTCCACATCACTTTCTGATTATGGTTGCTACTTCTTGAGATATAATTTTATTGACTGCAAGTGGAGAAATCACCCTTGCTATCTACTCATCTCAGGCCCAATAACACAAACTAAGCTCTTTGTGTGATCTATGACAAAAGGGACCAGCTGTAACAACCTATTATTTTGATTGTACAACTGGCTATTATTGTTATAGCTTCTTAATAATTCATTCCCTTTAAGAGTACTATGATTTGGCCTGACCAGGAGGTGGCGCAGTGGATAGAGCGTCGGACTGGGATGTGGAAGGACCCAGGTTCAAGACCCCGAGGTCGCCAGCTTGAGCGCGGGCTCATCTGGCTTGAGCAAAAAGCTCACCAGCTTGGATCCAAGGTCACTGGCTCCAGTAAGGGGTTACTCAGTCTGCTGAAGGCCCCTGGTCAAGGCACATATGAGAAAGCAATCAATGAACAACTAAGGTGTTGCAACAAAAAAGTGATGATTGATGCTTCTCATCTCTCTCTGTTCCTGTCTGTCTGTCCCTGTCTATCCCTCTCTCTGACTCTCTCTCTGTCCCTGTAAAAAAAAAAAAAAAAAAAAGAAGTACTATGATTTGGATGTTGCCCAGCTTTTAAAATACCCAGAACAGCTGTATAGCCATATCTTCTCATAAATGTTCTAAGAACTTAATGTGCCGACACAGCACAAAATTATGTCCAGTGGCCAATTTCAGGGGATTTCTGAGAGCCTTCGAAATAGCTTCACTTAGAAAACCATGATGTTAACAAACAGATTGACTTGGATTTTTGTAAACTTTTTACAAGAGCATGGTGGTGTTCCAGTTTCCGGGCTGTGTGCTACCTTGCAACACCCTGTGAACTCTGCCGACAGCCCCAGCAGTGGTTAAGCAAGGGCTCTCTCATGAGCTGTAGAAGGTCCTGACAATTAAGGCATTATAATGATCTCCATATTTGGAGAAAGGTTGGGTTAGAGTCACTTCACTATTATAATATCTATGAGGGGCAATATACTTATTTTTATATTCATAACAATTTTAGATTACAAAATTTGAATATAAATGTTGGTTTTGGCTTTACCTACACTACACACACACACACACTAAAACTTGTTTTGAAATAATTTTTTTTTTCTGATGAATAAAAGCTGAGAGAATTTATTGCCAGAATAATGTATTTTAAGATATCTGGAAGGAAATACTTCGGTCCAAAGGGAAGTGACGCTGAATAAAACAGAAATGTCCAAGGAGGAAAAAAGTGCACACGGAATTGTGTCTATGCGGGTAAACGTAAAAGCCATCTTTCCCCACTTCTCTTAATTTCTGTAAAGGACAACTGACTCTTTAAGACAAAATTATAACACTGTATATGGAATTTACATCTGATGTAGAGGTAAAATATGTTACAACAGTGGTAAAAAAGGTTGAGGAATTGGAATGTAAGAAATAGGTTTTTTATTTTTATTTTTTCCCCGAGAAGGTCAGCCACAGTGTACTTGAAGGATGTGAATAAGAGCTCTACAAGATCACAGCTGCTGTGATAAAATGGTGTACAAGGTACGGGGCAAGCCTGAGGGACAGCGTGGGCGCTTGTCCCAGCACAGTGAGGGTAATCAGG
The DNA here is from genome assembly GCF_036850995.1 of Saccopteryx leptura. Lineage (NCBI taxonomy): Eukaryota > Metazoa > Chordata > Mammalia > Chiroptera > Emballonuridae > Saccopteryx > Saccopteryx leptura. Next base: position 13,375,353 of record NC_089503.1, on the reverse strand, counting down.
AAAGCCTTTTTTTTTTTTTTTGGTATTTTTCTGAAGCTGGAAACGGGGAGAGACAGTCAGACAGACTCCCGCATGCGCCCGACCGGGATCCACCCCGCACGCCCACCAGGGGGCGATGCTCTGCCCCTCCGGGGCGTTGCTCTGCCGCGACCAGAGCCACTCTAGCGCCTGGGGCAGAGGCCAAGGAGCCATCCCCAGCGCCTGGGCCATCTTTGCTCCAATGGATCCTCGGCTGCAGGAGGGGAAGAGAGAGACAGAGAGGAAGGAGGGGGGGTTGGAGAAGCAAATGGGCGCTTCTCCTATGTGCCCTGGCCGGGAATCGAACCCTGGTCCCCCACATGCCAGGCCGACGCTCTACCGCTGAGCCAACCGGCCAGGGCCAAAGCCTTTTTAATATTATGTATTTTTGAATTTTTATAAGAGTTTGTTTGAGCCAAACTTATGACATATGCCAAGGAGCAAGATTTATTTTTCTTTTTTTTTTTTTTCCACAGGGACAGAAAAAAAGTCAGAGAGAGGGATAGATAGGGACAGACAGATAAGAATGGAGAGAGAGATGAGAAACATCAATCAGACGTTTTTCATTGCGACACCTTAGTTGTTCATTGATTGCTTTCTCATACGTGCCTTGACCGTGGGCCTTCAGCAGACAGAGTAACCCCTTGCTCGAGCCAGGGACCTTGGGTCCAAGCTGGTGAGCTTTTTTTTTTTTTTTTTTGCTCAAGCTGGCGACCTCGGGGTCTCGAACCCTAGTCATCTGCATCCCAGTCGGATGCTCTATGCACTGCACCACTGCCCCGTCAGGGCAAGGAGCAAGATTTCAAATACTCTCAGACAGAGGATGTGCTGCTGAGTTGCACAGCTCCTTGGTGCAACTCAGCAGCACAATACATCTCCTTAAAAGATATGTAGTAGAAAAGAATGGTGGCATATCATTTAGATTTTAACCATCCTCCTTATTTTAAACAGAATGCAGTGAGATAGTTGCTTACCGAATCATTGAAATGGATGGAGAAGCAAGCTCTAGGCTTCCCTCCACAGCACAGAACGGGCCATTCAGAGGAATTCCGACATTTATCTGCAAGAGTTTGGGAACTCAGGGTGTCCCTGCTGATGGATTTTTTGGCTCCAGAGTCACAACCTCATCTGCTAGACTCCCAGCAGTAAAATGGATGCCTCTTACACAAGGCACTTCTCTCTCCAGGTTACTCAGGTTTAATTCATGTCCTGAGGGAGTGCATCTGATTGGTGGACACTACATTACATTTCCAGTTGCTAGGGAATCTGTTAGTTTATAGCTTTTTAGATGCTGAAGTATGTGAAGACTCACCAGATTGTGGTTGGAACAGATTATATACACACCAAGTTGCCATACCCTTCACAAATTGCACACTGACCTCATGGCAAAGACTATCTAGTACCGTACGTTTGCATGGGTAGACCATCTAATTGGACTGGCAAAGCACAGTGCAGAAAATTGTCCCACACCAGTCAAACACATGAAGAATATTCAAGTTTGTAATTTATAATTAACGCCCCCCCCATACAACACCTACCTGGTTATCTGCTGTGTCCACTGTTCTCATGTTAACTTCTTTTATTTTATTTATTTATTTTTTTAGTGAGGTAAAATGGATATATAACATTATATTAGTTTCAGTTGTACAACGTAATGATTCAATATTTGTATAAATTGCAAAATGCTCACCACAACAAGTCTAGTTAATGTCTGTTGCCACACATACTTACAAATTTTTCCCTGTGATGAAAACTTTTAAGATCTACTCTCTTAGCAATTTTCAAATATGCACTACCGTATCATTAACTAAAGTCATCAGGCTGTACATTACATCCCCAGGACTTACTTATCGGATAACGGGAAATTTGCTTCCTTTGACGCCTCCTTCACCCATTTTACCCACCCCCTAATCCCCATCTCTGGCAAACACCAATTTCTTCTCTGCATTTATAATTTTTGTTTTTAAATATATGGAACACTTCACAAATTTGCGCATCATTCTTGTGCAGACACCACACTAATATTCCTAGTATTATTCCAATTTTCATATATGTGCTGCAAAGTGAGCACTCTTTTTTTTTTTTTTTTTAAATACTTTATTGATTTTACAGAGACAGGAGAGAAAGGGGAGCATGGAATGGGAAGTAACAACTCATAGTTGTTTCAGGCTAGTTGTTCATTGCTTGCTTGCGGTATGTGCCTTGACCAGGGAAGCCCAGGGTTTCGAACCAGCTACCTTGGCATTCCAGGCCTAAGGTTTATCCACTGCGCCACCACAGGCCAGGATTTTTTTTTTTTTTTTAATGTCAAGAAAATCATGCAGCAACACCTTTCTAAAGACTTAAATTGAGGGAGGAGTGTTTCCCAAGTCAGATGCCCACAGAATCCTAGCACTCGGTCTTTCTGTCCTACTTAGGAGAAGAGAAGGGTCACTGCTGTCCCATTTGTTTATGCCCAAGCCATTCTATTTCATATACTGATTCTAAAGCAGCTGAGAAACTATTACCATGGGCATTGGAAAGCACCACAGGAGCCTGTACAATGTGAGAGAAATAGTCAAGCAGTGAGAGAAGTAAATAGAGAGTGGGGGAAATTAATGAATCAAAGTCAGTGCTCAAAGATATTAACAAGTTTGCCCTGGCTGGTTGGCTCAGTGGTAGAGCATTGACCTGGTGTGCAGGAGTCCCGGGTTCGATTCCCAGCCAGAGCACACAGGAGAAGCGCCCATCTGCTTCTCCACCCCTCCCCCTCTCCTTCCTCTCTGTCTCTCTCTTCCCCTCCCGCAGCCAGGGCTCCATTGGAGCAGGGTTGGCCCGGGCGCTGAGGATGGCTCCATGGCCTCTGCCTCAGGCGCTAGAATGGTTCTGGTTGCAACTGAGCAATGCCCCAGATGGGCAGAGCATCGCCCCCTGGTGGGCATACCGAGTGGATCCCGGTTGGGCGCATGCGGGAGTCTGTCTGACTGCCTCCCCATTTCCAGCTTCAGAAAAATACAAAAAAAAAAGGAAAAGATATTAACAAGTTTAAGCCCTAGCCAGATAGCTTAGTTGGTTGGAGAATTGTCCTGATATGCAAAGGTTGCTGGTTCGATCCCTGGTCAAGGCACATAGAGAAATGGATGTTTCTATCTCTCTCTCCCTTCCTCTCTCTCTAAAATTAATAAATAAATTAGAAAAAATATATTAACAAGTTTAATCCTCTTGTTTTCTAGATACTGAGGTTGAGGCTTGAAGGATGATAGCAACTTTCTCAGATTACAGCTTCTAGGAACCACGGCCCGGCACCTCAGTCCCATGCTGGTCCTTCCGGAGAAGCGACGGCAGGTGCCCTGACCCCCGATCTGCTCCCAGCTCTCTGTTGCAATAACCCATACTCCTCTCATCTTTCCACAGTCCCAAAGAGTCCTCAGATTTCCAGCTTTCCTCTGTCAGCCCTCGCCCCATATTCCCAGCAGGTTTGTTTTTTCCTGGTGTCTTCTGACTCAACTTTTCTTCATTATCCCTTTCCTGCTCTGCATAATAGAACTCCTCTTTCCTCTGCTTCTAAACACTGCAATACCACAAAAGGCTGACAACAATAATAATTTCTGGGTGTAATTGAAGAGTACGTCTGTCCATTTAGCTTTCTGGAATTATAATAAAGTGGAACAACGTCAATCACATCAGCTCTGCAGCAAGTAGAAGTTACCAATTCTCCAATTTTCTATGAGTGAAGTTTAAAATTTTCCGTGCTAAACTTCGGTTAAGTATATCAAAGTATATGATCTTTCTGTAAGGCACAATAATAACTACCCACTTCCTTCAAATGGATATTGTATAGTTCCCATTTGCATCTTCTCATTATTTGTAATTCTTAGAGGACATAAGATTTTTAGGTATAGAATCAAATAGAACATTAAAAAATTAGTACAGTATTAGCTATGTTTTTAACTTTTTAAATGAATTTGTACATTTATTAGTTACTTTAAAAAAATCTGAAAACCAGAAAAAAGTTAGCTCCAGAGAAAGTCCAGTTCGATACCACAGATACTTATGGGGACCACTGCGAAGGGAGTAGCGGAGAATAGAAAGGGTAGAAAAGAGGATAAAACAGGATTCCTGTGTATAAAAAGAGTACACAATTTTTACAAGAGGCAAGACACCCTCCTTAGATGTAATATATCTCTTGACAGTGAATCAACTGAGTCAAATCAGTGCTACCCACTGTACTAGATACTGGGAATTCAAAGATGAATGCCATAGTCTCCATTTTTAAGGCACTCACAACTATTGAAATATTTCTTTTCCCATCCAGATGCAGTTGTAGATGTTAAAAAAAAATTACGAAGTACCAGTGGGTTTCAAAACAATAAGAGCTGTTTTAACGCCAATCCTTGTGAAGTTATGGAAATGCATGTTTGAACAGATAATCTGTAAGCATTTTGAATAGCCTGGTGATTTCTAGGCACCAGTATAGAGTGACCCAAGGTAAATCACACCGAGTGCACCTCACTTTTAAAATGCCTTCTAAACGGTTAGTTTTATTCAAAGGCTGTGGTGTATTTTGATTGTATGAAAGAGTTTGATATGCTTCCCATATCCTTGGAAAGATAACTTATTGTAAATTGGATGGTGAGTTGATTATTTTTTGCTACAAAATCATCCATTTCAAACTTAGTAGCTTAAAATATCAATACTTTCATGCGCCCATGTTTTTTGTGGGTCAGCATTTTGGGCTAGCTCAGTAGGGCAGCTCTTCTGGTCTTACTGGGGTCAGTAATGTGACTCCATAATCTGGTGGATTGGCGGGAATTGGTTTAAGGAGCCTCAACCTGATGGCTTCTCTCTTGTCCACAGGCAGTCTCAGGACAGCAAGAGCGGACAGGCACCAAAGGCTAAGTGTAAGCCTCTGCTTGATACACATCTGTTAATGCCCTGCTGGCCAAAGCAAGTCACACAGTCACAGGGGTGGAGGGCCATCTAAAGGTATGGTTACAGGGAGGAAGGATCCACTGGGGAAGGGGCTCATAATTGTGATGATGTACCACAAATGGTATCAACTGAGCAAATCTTTATCAAATTGGACAACGGTTCCCAAAGAGAAGGACTACCTACCACAGGTGACGCATTCATGATGTCCTGTTTTAGATATTCGTTAATAATTTGGACAGAGGAAATGAAATATGATTGTCGTTTTGGCCAAGACACAAAACTATACTGAATAAAATAAATCCTGAAGACAACTTTGGCAGTTTGGATCACTTAGCCAAAATCAATAAAAACATATTATATAAATGTTTTTTTTTTTTTTTTTTTTGCATTTTTCCGAAGCTGGAAACAGGGAGAGACAGTCAAACAGACTCCCGCATGCGCTGGACCAGGATCCACCCGGCACGCCCACCAGGGGCAACGCTTTGCCCACCAGGGGGCGATGCTCTGCCCCTCCGGGGCATCGCCATGTTGCGACCAGAGCCACTCCAGCGCCCGAGGCAGAGGCCACAGAGCCATTCCCAGTGCCCGGGCCATCTTTGCTCCAATGGAGCCTTGGCTGCGGGAGGGGAAGAGAAAGACAGAGAGGAAGGCGCGGCGGAGGGGTGGAGAAGCAAATGGGCGCCTCTCCTGTGTGCCCTGGCCGGGAATGGAACCGGGGTCCTCCGCACGCTAGGCCGACGCTCTACCGCTGAGCCAACCGGCCAGGGCTAAATGTTTAATCAAAAGTTCTACATTTATGTTAGTAATTTACTACATTATGGTCAGGAGGAACTGGAAGTTGTGAGAGAACTATATGAGGTTTTATTGGATCCCAAACTTCTGTGACTAAAGTGATCAAGATGAATTAATGAACATATAGTTCACGGGTCATGAAAAGTAATAGTTTTCCAGAATAAAACATTCCCAGTGTATTGTGCCTTTTCTGGGTGAAGGTTTATAGAGAAATATGGAACTAGATAAAATCTAGAAGGTGACCAGTATGAAGAGAGGGTGCAAAGATCCTCTCAAGGAAGAGTTGGTGGGATGCTTGCTCTAGAGAAAAGAAGGCTGAAGACTCACAGAAGCTACAGAATCTGTCCAAATACATGCAAAGAGCTGTCACGTGGAAGAAAGCCTAGTCTAGACTCAGGGATCAGTGGGAGGAAGTTGTTTGTAGACAGACTTTAGCTCAAGATAAGGTATCTTTAATGACTCGGGTTGTCCAGCAAGGAATGGAGCGTTAGGAATCCCTAACACTGGCTGAGATACTATAGAAGAGATTCTTGAGAAACCTAAGATTTAATAAAGCTCACTTTCTTCCTCTCCTATATCTTCACTTACTAAATTGAAATTCTTTGCATTGTTATTATCCTTTTTTATTACTGGGTTCCTCTTTAAAAGATGAACAGAGGCCCTGGCTGGTTAGCTCAGTGGTAGAGCATCAGCCTGGCGTGCAGGAGTCCCGGGTTCGATTCCCAGCCAGGGCACACAGGAGAAGTGCCCATCTGCTTCTCCACCCCTCCCCCTCTCCTTCCTCTCTGTCTCTCTCTTCCCCTCCTGCAGCCAAGGCTCCATTGGAGCAAAGTTGGCCCGGGCACTGAGGATGGCTCTGTGGCCTCTGCCTCAGGCGCTAGAATGGCTCTGATTGCGGCAGAGTGACGCCCCAGATGGGCAGAGCATCGCCCCCTGGTGGGCATGCCGGGTGGATCCTGGTCGGGCGCATGCGGGAGTCTGTCTGACTGCCTCCCTGTTTCCAACTTCAGAAAAATACAGAAAAAAAAAAAAAGATGAACAGAAACATAAGTTTCCATTTTGGTTAACAAAAACAAAAAAATGTAAAATAAACCAAACCAAACCAAACCAGAAGGCCCCTTTCCTTTGGTTCACTGTAATGTATTTTTTTTCTTTCTTTCTATTCAGGGCTTACATGGTCAGTAAAATGTTGTCAGAAAAAAGGAATCTGAAGCCCAGCACAGAGATTTTCAACTTTTCTCATCTCATGGCACACGTAAACAAATTACTGAAATTCTGCGGCACACCAAAAAATGTATTATATTTTTTGCTGACCTGACAAAAAAAAATTGGAATAATTTTGATTCATTCCCACTGGATGGCAATCGTGTTGGCTGTTGTCATTTCTTTTTTAATTTGAAAAGGAAAAGAGGTCAGTGTCCCTGACTAAATAGTCAGGTATTGCATGCTGTAAAAGTTCTTGTGGCACACCTGTGTGCTGCAGCACACTGGTTGAAAATCACTGTGCTAGAGAGGAGAGACTTGCACAAGGCTGTATACACTCCTACTGGGAGATCAAGCCTAGAACACGGGAAGTGGCATTGTGTGAGGACAGCTTAGTCTTCAGATTTCTAAATACCTGTGTTCTCTTCCTGGGTATGTCTTTTGTTAACCACTTTAGTTGTTTTTTTTTTTCTTTTTTTTCCCTAATAAATGAAGACAGTTGATTGGAATATCATCCTGATATGACAAGGTTGTGGATTGATCTTCAATCAGGGCGCATACAAGAATCAACCAATGAATGCATAAATAAGTGGAATAACAAATCAATGTTCTCTCACTCTCTCTCTCTCAAATCAATAAAAAAAATAAATAAAAAATGAAGACAATGTTATCTACTATGAGATAAGTGAGATAATCCACATAAAGTGACTAATAGATGATAGATGTCCAATAAATGTTGATGCTGCCTGACCTATGGTGGTGCAGAGGATAAAGAGGCGACCCAAAATGCTGAGGTCGCCAGTTTGAAGCCCTGGGCTTGCCTGGTCAAGGCATATATGGGAGTTGATGCTTCCTGCTCCTCCCCCTTCTCTCTCTCTTTCTCTCTCTCTCTCCCTCTCTAAAATGAATAAATAAATATTTTTTAAAAATGTTGATGCTGCTCCATCCATGCGCAGGACATCACGTTGCCCCATGTGGTGTGGCTTTATTTCTCCAGACAGCAGCATTCTTTCCCTCTGGGACTCCTAGAATAATGCCATGTCTCAGCTTGCTGAAGACACTCCTGGCTCAAGGATGTTGTCCCAGCATAATTATTAATAGTTTCCCATTGTACTTTCAAAAGTGTCCTGCTCTAAATAAATCATAGGATCATCCTGCCTATACTTTTCTCAGTGCCTTCCTTAGGGCATCTTTTAGTTTCTTGTTCCTCATACTATAGATCAAGGGGTTTAAAATGGGAGTGATAAAAGTATAGACCACAGACACCATCCGGCCCATCTCAGGAGAGTCGCTGGACCTGGGGGACAAGTATATCAAGCTTGTGCAGCCATACTGCAGGAGGACCACTAAGAGGTGAGAGGAGCAGGTAGAGAAGGCTTGGTAGCGCCCTTCTGCTGATGGGATCCGTAAAACAGCCACTATGATGAAGACATAAGAGATGGAGATCAGAGAGAGAGGGATGCTTAGGACGATGAAACTGATGACATACAAGACAGCCTTGTGAACATGCGTGTCTGCACACGCCAGGCGCATGACTGCAGGCATGTCACAGTAGAAGTGATAGATTTCATTACTGTGGCAGAATGGGAGGCGGAAGATTAAAATCGTCAGTGGCAGCGACAGCAGGAACCCCAGCACCAGGGACCCTGCCATCAGCTCCACACACCAGGGCCAGCTCATGATGAGGGTGTATCTCAGAGGAAAACAGATGGCTATAAACCGGTCGTAAGCCATGATCGCAAGCAAGACACAATCTGCTCCCCCCAAGAAGACAAAGAAAAACATTTGGGTCCCACATCCAGCGATGGAAACAGGAGTTTTGCCCATTGAAAGGAGATTTGCCAAGGCCAGCGGGGCAATGGAAGAGGTGTAGAAGATTTCCAGAACAGCCAAGTTAGCCAGAAAGAAGTACATGGGGGTGTGGAGGGAGTGGTTGATCTGGACAATGACCGCTATTGTGGCGTTTCCACCGAGGCTGGTCAGGTACATCACCAGAAAGGCCACAAAAATCACCACCTGGACCTTAGGGTCAGCTGAGAATGGGCGAAAAAAGAATTGGATCTTTGCAGTTTTATTTATTTCTTCTATGGACAACATATTGGACCTATGAAAAGAAAGATGACATGAGTCTCTAGGCCTCTCTCATTGAATGGGACACTTTCCTCGTACGTCCATTCTATTAGAGCACTTTCTGGGGGGCCTCCGCCATGCTGTGCAAGTTTTCAATTTAGAGCAGATCATGTCATATTATAATTTAAATATGGGCTTCTCCCTCCCCCTTTCTCCTTTACCCTCAAGTACCGAAGACTAAGAAATCCTCAGTGGTGGGGATTTGATGTTCTTTGTTTTAATTCTAGCAACTAGCACAGTGCCTGATATGGAAAGGTTTCCAAGAAGTATTTGCTGCCTAACCTATGGTGGCGCAGTGGATAAAGTATTGACCTGGAATGCTGAGGTCACCGGTTTGAATCCCTCGGCTTGCCTGGTCAAGGCATATATGGGAGTTCCTTTGATGCTTCTTCCTCCTCCCCCCATCTCTCTCTCTCTCTCTCCTCTCTGTCTCTAAAACTGAATAAAAAAATCTAAAAGAAGTATTTTCTGAATGAATTAGTGAATAAAGTCAATTGCAAGTTACAGTTCAAAGTTACAAAATGGATATAAAGTAGGGTATCAATTCGTTATGTGAAAACAAAATACTTTAGGAAAGTATAAGAAGATGTATGTCATAATTAAAAAAAATTGTGCTACTGGTACACTGTTATATTGCATCACAAACTTTGTAATTTAGTATGTATAGTTCAGAATCTAGACTTTGTTGATTCATTCTTCTCCTTTATCCAATTTGTCCTTAAATTCCGATAGTTTGTCCTTCAAAACTTTCTCATGTCTACTGCTTTGGTCCTTTCCCGCTGCCCCAGTGTGTTCTATCCATTGTCATCTTACCTTTGTAGCCTTGTATTAGCCTCCCGTCTGATCTCCCACTCCCCTTGTCTCCCCTCTATATCCCATCCTGCTCTCCACTATCATATTATTCACCTGCTCAGACACTGTCAATGCCTTCCTATTGCTTAAATGACAACCCCACATTCCTCTGCAGAATGTTCCAGTCTCTCATGGATCTGAAATATTTTGGGCTAATCATTGTTACTATTTTTTTAGGTGAAAGGAGGGGAGATAGTGAGGTAGACTCCCATATGCGCCCCAACCAGGATCCACTTGGCAACCCCATCTGGGGCCAGTGCTTGAGTACAAACTATTTTTAGCACCTGAAGCTGATGTTCTATCCTCAGAGCCCAGGGCCATGCTTGAACCAATGGAGCCACTGGCTGCAGGAGGGAGAGATGCAGAGAAGGGGGAGAAGGCAGAGGGGAGAAGCTTCTCCTGTGTGCCCTGACCAGGAATTGAACATGGATGTCCATGCACTGGGCCAACCCTCTAACCGAGCTGCTGGCTAGGGCCTTTTGGGGCTAGTTCTTACATGTTTTCTGCTCAGACTTTCTTTAGCAGTCACTTAAATCGCCCATGAAGAAATATACTTCTTGTCATACAATGCTTTCTTTCGTCAGTTTGGCAATTTACAGTTTACAAAGCTTTACTGCTTCATAATAATCAGAGACACTATTCATTATTATAGAAGGCATTCATAAGACAGGGGCTCTGTCTTATGACAAATTATTATTTATTCCACATTAAGTGCTAGGCATGGTGAGAAGTGTTTTGTTTTTTTTTTTTTCACTTTTCCGAAGCTGGAAACAGGGACAGACAGTCAGACAGACTCCCACATGTGCCCAACCGGGATCCACCCGGCACGCCCACCAGGGGCGACGCTCTGCCCACCAGGGGGCGATGTTCTGCCCCTCCGGGGCGTCGCCATGTTGCGACCAGAGCCACTCTAGCACCTGAGGCAGAGGCCACAGAGCCATGCCCAGCGCCCGGGCCATCTTTGCTCCAATGGAGCCTTGGCTGCGGGAGGGGAAGAGAGAGACAGAGAGGAAAGCGCGGCGGAGGGGTGGAGAAGCAAATGGGCGCTTCTCCTGTGTGCCCTGGCCGGGAATCGAACCCGGGTCCTCCGCACGCTAGGCCGACGCTCTACCGCTGAGCCAACCGGCCAGGGCTGAGAAGTGTTTTTATGCATTATCAAGCTCACTTAGTTCATAAACCCACTTTAGGAGGCAGTACTATGATTATCCTTATTTTACAGATGAAGACTTTAGCATAAAGAGTTTTAGAAATGCTTTGAAGTCGCATAGGTACAAAGTGGGAGAGGCAGGATTTTAACACAATCTACTTAACTACAACGTTCTTGTGTTTAATCTTAGTTTACACTATACTGCCTCCCTCTGTGCTTTATATCCATCTCCTAAGCGCCTTTGGTTTTTTGATTGATTGTGTTTCAGCTATAGGTAGAATTCTAGATGGTCTCTTGAAAAGAGTGCCTAAGACCTGAGACCAAAAATGTACAATCCCAACAGTGGTTTACCTAGTAAACGCTGCCCCTGCCAATGTGACAACATCAGGGGAGAAGTGTTTGGTTGAAAACTCTGATGTTTGAGGGAGGATGGAGGAAGAGGGGTTTAATTACCCTTTCTGAGAGAGAGGATGGGGACAAAGAGGAGGCAGAATCCTCTGGGACCCAGGACCTGAGGTCCTGAGTCATGCCCAAAGAGTTTTCATAAGAGCCTGAGGTTTTAATCTCCTGCTGCCTGGTAGCTAAGAGTCTAGTCCCAAAACCAAGACTAGCTTTTGGGTGAGCCAAGCCTATTAGGCGATGCAACCGAATTACTCAGTTTGTAAGGAGACTAGAGATAAAAAGTCCCCATGGTGCCTTCGGTTCATGTCCTTCTCAGTTACCACCTGCTTGAGCTCAGGAAGCCCATCCTACCTCTTGGGCATAAGTCTACCTAATCTCTTCAAAGCACTTGTGTCTCAATGCAATGTATAGCCTGCTGCCTTGACTTCATTTCATTGTAAGGTCTAGAAAAGGGAGAGGAAATCGAAGGTAGAGAGCTCCAGTGAAACCCAGGGGAGTGCATAAGAAACCCAAGCACCACATTGTCCATTATAACTGTTCAACTATTTCTTTAATTTCTTTATGCAAAAGCTTCCCACCCATTGTGGTTCTCTTTACTGTGACAAGATCAAGATGTAAGTAAGGTTCTACCTGGAAGCTATATTGACTTTATAGGTTATATGAAGTGCTTTCATTACTGCAAAGAAGAAACCAACTAGATACATGTTTTAAAATATAGTTGGAATTAGATGATGCCTATTCAAATTCCAACTTTGCTACTTACTAGTTGTGTGATCTTACTAAGTCACTTGCCTTCTCTAAGACCCCATTTGCTCAGAATAACACTGCATTGCTTTAGAAGATTATTGTGAGGTACAAATGAAACAAGGTCCATAGAAGAACCTACTGGCTCTTAGTAATGGCTCAATAAAGTATTTGGACTCATTGATTTCTTCATTATCTATCCTGAGGATAAAAAAGATTTCAATTGCCGAGTGAATGGAACACTTGGCAGGCTTATCTAGTATTTTCTGGGAGAGATTTTATGTCACATCTGGTTCCACTACTAGTTTTCTATGTCACTTTTATAATACAGAGTTCCCCTTTCAGTAGGGTAAAGAATGACCACTGTTTCACCTGCTTATAGCGTAGTTGTTACAGTTAAAAGATAGTTTATGTAAAATACCTTAACTGTAGGCTTATCTACATGGCCTAACTGATCTGTAGGGTATATCTATTTGCACCTATTTGGACTCACCTGAAGAGGAAAATCCAATCACAACTTGGGAGTTTTGATTGTGGGATGAATAGAGAAGGAGGCACAATGTCACAAACATTATTTGCCGGGCAAAAGCCCTGCGCAGAGCATAGGCACCTGTGGCTTCCAGAGCTACTCACACCAGCTGGAAGATCTATTCACACCTATTCAAAGAAAAAGTCCCAATGTCAGATGTACCCCCCAAAAAGATATACTTGTCTTTGCAAAACATTATTGAGTAACATTTTTATATGTTTAACTATATATGACTTTCATATGTGAATATATAAATTCATAAATAGTCACAAAACAAAATTCAGATTTCATGCATGTCTCTATATCTGAAGAGAGTATATGTCAGAAAAGACTGTACTTTCTGGAAGGCACCCCAGTGTACGCTGGCAGCGGCACCTGGAAAGGAGAGCTGTATCCCTTTGCCGCTAATTTGTTGAATTAAGTGGAAGTTGATCCTAGAAGTTAGTAATGGTAGCATGTAGGCATGTAGGCAAGAATGATTAAACATAATATCTTTACAAGTATATTTTGAGTATGTCAAATGAAATTTTAAGACAGTCAACAGACCGTTATTATTCTCCTACAGCATAATAATGGGTAACATTTAGTGGGTACTTACACATCGTGTTAATCATTGTGTAGGCACCGTGTCCCTTACGTGGTCTTTTAGCCCGTGCAACAGGTTCCTTTACTGTTAAAAAATTTTTTTTCAGATAAAGAAATTTATTTTTCATTTCAGATGAAGAAATTCTTAAATTTAACTAACTTGACCAGCTGGTAAATGGCAGAGAGGCACTTAGTTCCTAGGTCAGTCTGGAAGGAAGCAAGTCTAAGTTTCTTTCATGAATATAAATTGCATCTCACCGAGCAATGTATTATGTGCAAGGCTGACTCATAAGTGTTTTGGAGAGACAGAAGCCCTTTAATTCTTTTTTTTAAATCAATAAACGATTTCACGGTAAAGTGACATGCCACAGGCCTTTCTCAGACCATTAAAAATCAATGTTCATCACCTTAATTTGTACTCTCTCTCTCCTTCCTTCTTGCTCCTCTTTTGCCTCCTATTTCACCAATTACTCATTTAATCAAGGATGTTTATTTTAATAAATCTTTTTAGAAATTAATTAAGGCCCTGTATGTGAGGCATAGCTCTGTATCCGGGAGAAAAAGAAAAAATGTAGAGAAGGAGAGTGCGAATGTTCAAAGAGCTCAGATTGATGGGAGATACAGTAACTAAAAACAACGCAAGTCAAGTGCAGCTAAGTGCTGTCACGGAAGGACCACAATTGTATGGAATTAGAATTATTTCGTAATGCATCAGGGGATTCTTAATGTGAAGAAATATTCTAGTCATTCATTTTATAATAGAAATAGATACTTCCTAACTTTTCAAGCTTTGGAAGTTTGAAATTTGAAATGATGGATTTCATTTTTAAATTGGAGAAACTCTTGGAAGTACAGAAATCTCTATATTTAAAAATTAGTTAGTGTTGGACTCATTTAATCTGACTGAGAGTATGATCCCTTGACCATTTTAGACAGAACCTTCTCCTTGCCATTTATCAATTTGTAAAACATGGATTTCACAGCATAAATTCTTGAGTTACCCTTGAATTGGCTATTCCAAAATATTGGTTCTGAGTAGAAACTGGACTTTGACTCTTTCTGTGAAAAGCTTCATACTTAGCTTCTGTCCCCAGACCAATAGTCATCAAAAGGCTTAGTTAGCCTAGTTATAAACTAGCAGTTTTTATGATCTTCTAAAATCTGGAGTTTGGGAGGTGAGTCTTACCTTTTACTGGACTCAGTTGGACTGCAAGCTGTTGAAGACTTAGTTGGATCCTTTGCTAAACAAGGAGGACCCCAGGGGTCTGTCTCAAGGTGCTGCTGTACTCCGAGGACCCTTGGGCTTGCACGCTGACCACTTCTAGATTCTCATATCCTGCTGGTCTGGGCACTGTGTTAAAACACTTCTCAAACTAGACCTGATTTCTATCCAGTCAACTCTTAGACTGCGGGTATGTTCCATCCTGCCTCTTTCTTCTTCGTGCAAGGTAACATCTGGGCGGTCCTTATTACATCTCTGTAGCCTGAAATTTACCGTTAAAGTCCTCCTGACAGTGAGACTTAAAATTATTATCAAATAATGGCATTCATAAATCATCTGACTGAAGTGACATTCTGAGTCCTCTGAGAGGGCTGCAGTCTGCTTGGGAATCATAAAACAAGATTGAACACGGTGTTCCTAAGAGGTGAAATTGCCTCGGGATTATGCCATGGGCACATCTTCTCTAGGGATTATCTTTTTAGTAACTTCTTGATGTGTTCAGTGATGAGGTCAGTTGGGTAAAAGAAAAATTATTGTTTACATTTGATTTACCTGGAAATCATGTTTTTAAAAAATTCCCAAACTGGCCACATAATTCCCCCCTCCACATTCCTTAATATCCTCTGCTCTCTTTAATTCTAGGAAATGAGTTTTTTCCTAATTTTACTTCTTATCTTTTTTTTTTTTTTTTTTCATTTTTTTTTCTGAAGCTGGAAACAGGGAGAGACAGTCAGACAGACTCCCGCATGCGCTCGACGGGATCCACCCGGCACGCCCACCAGGGGGCGACGCTCTGCCCACCAGGGGGCAATGATCTGCCCATCCTGGGCGTCGCCATGTTGCGACCAGAGCCACTCTAGCGCCTGAGGCAGAGGCCACAGAGCCATCCCCAGCGCCCGGGCCATCTTTTGCTCCAATGGAGCCTTGGCTGCGGGAGGGGAAGAGAGAGACAGAGAGGAAGGGGGGGGGGTGGAGAAGCAAATGGGCGCTTCTCCTGTGTGCCCTGGCCGGTAATCGAACCTGGAACTCCTGCATGCCAGGCCAACGCTCTACCACTGAGCCAACCGGCCAGGGCTTACTTCTTATCTTTGATAGTCCTTCTTAGTCTACTTTGCCGGCTTCTCTTTCCCTAACTACCAGTCAGCTGGGTCTTGGTCGTAGGTCTTCTTATACAATATTTTCCTTTTTGTAAATGATCCTATTTAGTTGTTTGGTTTTAAATACAAACATAAAGCTCACTCATTGATATGTTCTTTCTAGCCTAACCTCTTTCCTGAACTCTATACTCATATATTCACTGTCTTCCTCACATCTCTATTTGGATCACTGATAAATACCTCACATGTAACACATCTAAACCAGAACTTTTCGCCCACCCATCTACTTGGGCGTTATATATTAAACCATTCAAATACTGACAGTAGTCTTTCTTTCTTTCTTTCTTTCTTTCTTTCTTTCTTTCTTTCTTTCTTTCTTTCTTTCTTTCTTTCTTTCTTTCTTTTTTTACAGAGACAAAGAGAGAGAGTCAGAGAGAGGGATAGATAGGGACAGACAGACAGGAATGGAGAGAGATGAGAAGCATCAATCATTAGTTTTTTGTTGTGACACCTTAGTTGTTCATTGATTGCTTTCTCATATGTGCCTTGACCACGGGGCTATAGCAGACCGAGTAACCCCTTGCTCGAGCCAGCGACCTTGGGTCCAAGCTGGTGAGCTTTTGCTCAAGCTGGCGACTTTGGGGTCTCGAACCTGGGTCCTCTGCATCACAGTCCGACGCTCTATCCACTGCGCCACCGCCTGGTCAGACAGTAGTCTTTCAATAATACATATTTATTGAAATTAATGAATACTAATGCTTTGTTTGATTTCATCTAATTTTATGTAAAACATCTGAAGAAATGTGCTTTTTTTTGAGTCCCTTGGAGTAATGAGGAACCATCTAGAGCAGTGTTTCCCAACCTTTTTTGTGCCATGTCCCACCTTAACCTTTCTAAAATTTTTATGTCCCCCCCTATGTAACATACATAATTTTTAACATTAAAAAATTGATTTGTTCACTTAATAAACATAAATGATAGGTTCTAGGAAGAAACACTATGAAATTGTTAACAAAACACAGTAAGTAAAATTTCAAAACATATAATGAAAAAACAGAAATTTAAATTCCAAATAATTTTAATACAGATTTTTCTATATTAATTTATTATTTTAATTTAGTGTGATCCTTGCGTTTGATGCTTGCTGCACAGAGATTTTATATTAGGTTCCAATTTGGTTAGCTTTAGTCTCAAGTCTCCACGTTGTGTTATATCCAGCCGATTTCTTTTTTTTACCAGTAAATCATTTACAGCACTAAATCCACATTCAGCTAAAAATGAAGTTGGAAACGGTAGCAATAGTTTCCTTGCACATTTGGTTGAATTTGGGTATTTGATTTCTGCTTCCTCACAAAGCCATGCCATCGCTCCTTTGATATTAAATAAAGCTTTAATTGACTCATCATTTTGCAATTCTGCGAGTTCTTCTTGATACTGCATATTTGATATATCAGACAAATCCACTAACATTGGCTGCATCATCCATGTTGGGAAATCAATTTGTTTTAAATCAGAAAATCTTTCTTTTCAATCAGCCGATAGAATATTCAAATGATTGACAATAACAAGTAAAGTGGTATCAGTTACTTCACATTTTTGGAGCCAATGAAACTGTTTAAAGTTTTTGTTGTTAATATGTTTCTGACATAACTCAATATTGGTAATGAAACAAAATATCTTTGCTTTTGCATCGACAAGAGTTTTATTTGTTCCTTGAAGTTGCTTATTTAATATATTTAGTTTTTCAAAGATATCGGCTAAATAACTCACAAATGCTTTACCATCTATTGTTAACAGATACTTCATTTCAGGTTTGTCGCTTAAAAAATCACTAAGAGTATCAAACAGTTCCATAAACCTTTTCAAACAGTTTCCTTTAGATAGCCATCTTACTTCAGTATGAAGTAAAAGTCTCACATGGTCTTCATTTTGTTCTTCACAAAATAGCTTGAAAAGACGCTCACATTTGGCACTAGTTTTTTGTTTTTTTTTTATAATAATTTTATTTTTTTAATGGGGTGACATCAATAAATCAGGATACATATATTCAAAGATAACAAGTCCAGGTTATCTTGTCGTTCAATTATGTTGCATACCCACCACCCAAAGTCAGATTGTCCTCTGTCACCTTCTATCTTGTTTTCTTTGTGCCCCTCCCCACCCCCTTTCCCTCTCCCATTCCCCCCTCCCTCCCGTAACCACCACACTCTTATCAATGTCTCTTAGTTTCACTATTATGTCCCATCTACGTATGGAATAATACAGTTCCTGTTTTTTTCTGATTTACTTATTTCGCGTCGTATCATGTTATCAAGATCCCACCATTTTGCTGTAAATGTTCCGATGTCATAATTTCTTATGGCTGAGTAGTATTCCATAGTGTATATGAGGCACTAGTTTTAATAGCATTAACACACGTTATTACTGTATGTAATACTTCATTCAGAACAGGCGAGATGTTTTTAGCTACCAAGTTTTCCCTATGAATAACACAATGCACAAGGATCATTTCTGGATTTGCATCTTTCATCAATTTTAAGCAGCCATTTTTCTTGCCCATCATATTGGGAGCACCATCTGCAGCACAAGATGTTCTATTTTTCATTGGTATATCATTGACATCTAAGTAGTTTTTTAGCTTATTATATATATCTTTGGAGGTAGTGGTGCTTTCTAATCTTTTACAGAACAACATTTCTTCAGCAAAATATTCTTTATCAATATATCTTACGTAAGTTATCATCAATACTGCCTCACTGTCTCTAAGAGTTGATTCATCCATTTGCAAGGAGAATTTTCTTGTTTTCAGCTTTTCAATAAGTTGTTTTTCAATATCCTCACTCATTTCGTCTATTCTTCTGCTAACAGAATTGTTACTGAGTGGCATAGCTTTTACATCTTTGTCATCTTTTTCAAGAACCGTTTTAAGAAATGCTGATATTGACAGTTTTATTAAATTCTCTCCTATAGTGTGATTTTCTCCAGTTTTAGCAATGAATAAAGAAATTTGATAACTAGCCTCAAGAACACGATTATTAGTTGAAGTATGAGCAGTAAATAGAGACTTTAATGTTGTTCTTTTTTCAAAATTTTTCTTTAAAGTTTTAAAGTAATTCAAATCTGAATTAATATGAGCACTATGTTTTGCCTTCAAATACGCCTCAAGACGACCTCGTTTCATTGATTCGTTGGTCAAGCATTGCTGGCATAAAAGACAAAAAGGAATCCGCTCATCGTGAACAGCGGGTATGAACCCAAATTTTAAATATTCCTCCGAATATTGACGAGTTTTTTTCTTGCTTGCACCACTCAGTTTACTATGGGCTATAATAAAAATAAGATCAATTAAAAACTAATATTAAAATATGTGTTAAAATATATTCAACGTGACATAGTGTAAATGTATACTAAAAATTCATATTTATTTAAATGTACATAACACATTTACTACACTACCACTGCAAATCAAAATATATCTATATGTTTTCCACTTGACAATATTTTCTGGAAAGTTATGCTTCTAAAATTAAAATTGTCGTGCATGCACTATTATAGCCCCAATAATATTTATAAAATATTATTGCTTTCTAGCCCCGATGCAAGAAGTACTTAATAAAGAGTTTAATATTGATAAAAATAAAATCAAATACTTACCAATTATATCTATGCAATATATATATGTATATTTATTAAATCAACGAGCTCTTACAACAGTTTTGACTGACACTTATTTCAAATTAACACCAACTGAATGATGTGAAACACTACAGAAGTTGCGATGGGCTAATTAGGTGAGAATAACTGCGTTGTTTAGCGAGTTTTTAAAATGTCCGGGGTTCCCCGCGGCAGACGGTATGCTCCGCGGTGAAACCAGAACGAAGTTTACTTGAGGACGCCAATCACCCAGTTGATATTTTGGTCTTGTCAAACGAAATTATAATTAATAATTATTTACCGCAATTATTTAAGAATTGCATTTTTTGTTAAATTTGGCACCGATATCTAGCATTGCATTTAAATGGTCCGGGGCGAAAGAGTTAAAGTCGTGTCGAGTCCATTTTCAAATTGCCCCCCTTACCTATCGAATTGCCCCCCTGTGGGGTGTGGGCCCCACGTTGGGAAACACTGATAGAGCTTCTTCTTTTTTTTTAAGATCATTCATGAAGTCATAGAACTATAAAGGATTTTACAGGTCATCTAGTATTGATCATCTTGGATCCTAAATGACCTTCAAGATTGTTAATAGAGCCTGACCAGGTGGTGGCGCAGTGGATAGAGCGTTGAACTGGGATGTGGAAGGACCCAGGTTCGAGACCCCGCGGTTGCCAGCTTGAGCGCAGGCTCATCTGGCTTGAGCAAAAAGCTCACCAGCTTGGACCCAGGGTCGCTGGCTCCAGCAAGGGGTTACTCTGTCTGCTGAAGGCCCGCGGTCAAGGCACATATGAGAAAGCAATCAATGAACAACTAAGAAGTCGCAACGAAAAACTAATGATTGATGCTCCTCATCTCTCCATTCCTGTCTGTCTGACTCTCTCTGACTCTGTCTCTGTAAAAAAAAAAAAAAAAAGATTGTTAATGGAATTTGCAAGATAATTTTAATATTTCAAAAGCCCTAACATATGTCATACTTTTTTCTGGCATAATTTTATACTTGCATTATTATTATTTGTTTATTTGTTTGTTTAAAAGATAGAGTTAGGCAGATAGTAATTTTCAAAATATGCGGGTTGATGGCAATATGTATAAAAATCGTTAAAATAGTAGGTCTGAATTTGGGCATCCTTGGATTCAAATCTTGACCCAGCCACTGACTGGGTGTGTGCCCTTGGGGAAGTTAATTAAACTTTCTAAGGCTTGGTTACCTTATCTGTAAAAAGGGAATAATTGTACTATTCATTTATCTCAGAGGAGTTATGGAGATTGAATGAGGTAATGCATGTACAGTGTTTATCATGTTGTCTAACCCTTTATTAGCTTCAAAATTATGACTGTGGAGTTCATGGAGAAAACATTACAAAATTTGTATGGTGCAGAGAACATTGAGAGCTACTGCTTTTATTCAAACTTACTTCCAATACAGATATTCATTCCCATTATTTATGCTTTCCAGCTTTATTGATGTGTAATTGACAAATAACAATTGTATATGTTTAAGGTGTACAATGTACATTTTGATATATGTATACATTTTGAAATAATTACCACAATCAAGCTAAAACTACATCTATCACCTCATATAGTTTGTGTGTGTGTGTGTGTGAATTTATTTCTAGGCTTTCTATTCTATTACATTGGTCTATGTCTTTGTTTTTATTCCAGCACTATAGCATCTAACTTGCTACAGATTTGCAATATAATTTGTATAAGATTATGTCATCAGCAAATAGTTCTACTTTCCTTCTGATTTGGATGCCTTGTCTTTCTCTTTCATGCATAATCCCTCTGGCTAGGACTTCCAGGCCACTATGTTGAATAGAAGTGGCAAATGATACATTTATGTTAAGAGATGCTGACAAGTTATTTGATATATTTCAGCAGAGACTCTTAATAAAATCTCTGAATAAAATAAGAATGGAAACAAACTATTTAAATATACAATAGTCAGCTTTTAGTAATTCTGTAAACATTTACCGAGCACTTCTTGTGCCAGGCTCAGGGAGTAAAATGATGCAGAAGTCAGAAAAGATTCATGCTCTCATACTTACATTACTGAATGCTTCTTCTGCATCAGGCTCCCTTCTAAGTACTTCACATGTATTATTTAATATTCACATTGACATTATGAAGAAGGTACTACTAATACTCTCATTTTTCCCATTAGGAAACTGAGGACCAAGATCATACGACTTGCCCAAGGTCATACAACTAGCAAGTAATGGCACCCAAATTCCAACCTATGCTGTCGCACGCTGAAACAGGAGTCAACAAACTACAGCCATCAGCCAAATCTATAGGCTGCTTGTTTTTATAAACCATGATTTATTAAAACACAGCCACACTTGTTCCTTTCCTCATTGCCTATGACTGCTGCCATGTTACAACAGCGAAGTTGAGAGCTGACAGAGACTGTACAGCCCACGAAGCCTGAAGTATGTATTTCCTGGGACTTTATAGAAAACATGGGCTAACCTCTGCTATAGAGCATAATTCCCTATTGTGTACTGACTCTTATTATGAAAAAGACTTGTACTGAAATCTCAGAGCAGGCACCATTTGCATTGGTGAAATAACCAAAACATGTTCATAAAATATCAGGCGCTAGACAGGACACCCATCATCCTGTTTAGTCAACACTTTCTGGAAATTCAAATAACACAGTGAAACAAACAAACAAAAAATGAAGCCACTGGTCTCAGATGATGTGATTTGAGACCTAGAAAAGGTAAAGGATTTCAAACTACTATATTTATTAAGAGGATTAGGAGAGGCTGAGGTGAGGTCCAAGATTCTGCATTTGTGCCAAGGTCCCTGCTGATGCTGATTCTGTTGGTCCCCATGTCACACTTTGACTAACAAATATATTCATTGTAAACACAATACATTGTAATTTAATTCAACAATACTAGTAATAAACAAGCATGAGAATGATCCGGAGTGTTAGCTTAAAAAAAAAGAAGAAAGGAATGAAGATCAAGGAAAGAATGGAAATAGGAAAATAGAAAACCCTATTGAGAACTAGTGCATGCCTGGCATTGGGCTTGGCAATTTCAGACAGGGGATCTCACTGAATTTTTGCCACAAATTTGAGATACATCTTACATTTTCCCCACATTTAAAATGAGAATGCTCCAGTCCATAACTCCTCCAAGGTCAAACAGCTGGTCGATTAAGCAGCGAAACACTAACCAAACTCCAAGGGAAGCAATGAGGATAAGCCCTCAGTGGTCACAGACGGTTCTTAGTACAGTTGAATCTGCTCCCAGCTCAAGGGCACAGGAGAACCATTTTGTCCATGACTTCTTTCCTTGTACCAGGTCTAATGGAAGAGGAAGACCAGATGGGGGCCATGTACTTTTTTTTTTTTTTTTTTTTTTTTTTTCATTTCTCTGAAGCTGGAAACGGGGAGAGACAGTCAGACAGACTCCCGCATGCGCCCGACCGGGATCCACCCGGCATGCCCACCAGGGGCGACGCTCTGCCCACCAGGGGGCGATGCTCTGCCCATCCTGGGCGTCGCCATGTTGCGACCAGAGCCACTCTAGCGCCTGAGGCAGAGGCCACAGAGCCATCCCCAGCGCCCGGGCCATCTTTGCTCCAATGGAGCCTTGGCTGCGGGAGGGGAAGAGAGAGACAGAGAGGAAAGCGCGGCGGAGGGGTGGAGAAGCAAATGGGCGCTTCTCCTGTGTGCCCTGGCCGGGAATCGAACCTGGGTCCTCCGCACGCTAGGCCGACGCTCTACCGCTGAGCCAACCGGCCAGGGCCGGGGGCCATGTACTTTTGTTAATCCAAATTCGGAGGGACCCGAAATATGGAAGACAGGAGCAAGGTCTGTCGTTTACACATTAAAGCTTTATTGTCTAGCTTGGCCAAGCGGCGGGAACTCCGACAGAAATCTGACGAAGAGCGTGCTGAGCGCGCTGGCCCTTTGTTCTACTTAGTTTTTATAGTTTTGTAAGTGGGAAGTACAGAATCAAAAATTGCAATTAGGAGCCCCTTACCGCTATTGGTTATAGTCATATGTCCTTTAACATGATAGGACCACGTTCAATTTGCAAACCATACATCATTTTGGAGAAAACAAAATTTACAAGTCAACACAATGGTAGAAAGATATCTCTTTACATATTAAAAGGCCTTCCTATATTTTCTAGTGTTCATCCGCCATCTCTCTGTCCAGAGTCAGACGTATTAACCACATGCATTTACATAAGAGAGGTAGTTTCCGTGGGGACAAATGCCCACAAATGGCTCATAGTTATAAGAAAAGGTTTATTTTGGCTTTTCCCTTCCTGCACCTGGCTAGCCATTCACTCCTTTCCCCACAGGTGTGGTGGAATGTCAGGGAATCTATGCTTTCCTTCCCTTATCATTTACAATACAATGGCAAGAGCCATCCTGGTTATGCTAATCACACAGTACAGAGACTATTCTCACAATTTCTCTGCACACCTTAACCCAAATTAATAAAATGTTCTCCAAGCCTCCTAAAATATTAATATTAATTCTGTAGCCTTTTGGTACTTTACAACACCTGCGGGTGAAATGGCTCAGTGGCTCCTCACTTTCATCCCTTCTCAACAGACCCTATTGGAGAAGGGTTGGGGAAGGTGTGTGTATTAGAATATGGCTTCATTTTGCAGGTGACATGTGGCTGTTTTGAAAAGTTTTTAGAATTTGTCTAGGTGCACAAAACTGACCTCTACTCAGATAAAATGGAACTATGTGACTTGACTCATAGATGGAGCACAGGCTGACAGCTGTTGGGGGAATAGTGGCTGGGTGAAGGCGGTAGAAGGATTGAGGAAAAAAGGGCAAAAGAAAAAAAGAAAGAAAACTCATGGACACAGAGAACAGTGTGGGTATTGCTGGGGGTGGGAGAGCTAGAGAAGGGTGTAGGGGGTCCATGGTGATGGAAGAAGACTTGACTTGAGGAGGTGAACACACTGTACAGTGTACAGAGATGTGCTGTAGAATTGAGCACCTGAAACCTGTGTGATTATGTTAACTGGTGTCATCCTAATAAATTCAATTTTTAAAAACTGCATATTTATTTGTTTATTTATTTTTCAATGGCAGTTGACATACAATACTATATTAGTTTTCAGATGTATAACATAGTGATAAAACATTTACATAATTTATGAAGTGATCACACTGATAAGTCTAGTACCCACATGATACTGTACAGAAGTATTACAATATTACTGACTATATTCCCTAAGCTGTACTTTACATCCTGTGACTTTTTTTTAATTTTTATTTTGTATTTTTCTGAAGCTGGAAACGGGGAGAGACTGTCAGACTCCCGCATGCGCCCGACCGGGATCCACCCGGCACGCCCACCAGGGGTGACGCTCTGCCCACCAGGGGGCGATGCTTTGCCCCTCTGGGGCGTCGCTCTGCCGCGACCAGAGTCACTCTAGCGCCTGGGGCAGAGGCCAAGGAGCCATCCCCAGCGCCCAGGCCATCTTTGCTCCAATGGAGCCTTGGCTGCGGGAGGGGAAGAGAGAGACAGAGAGGAAGGGGGGGGGGTGGAGAAGCAAATGGGCGCTTCTCCTATGTGCCCTGGCCAGGAATTGAACCTGGGTCCCCCGCATGCCGAACGACGCTCTACCGCTGAGCCAACCGGCCAGGGCCTACATCCTGTGACTTTTTTATAACTGGCAATTTGTACTTCTTAATCCCTTCACCCTTTTCAGCCAGCCCCCTTTCCTTTGGTGACCATCAGTTTGTTCTCTGTATCTGTGAGTTTGTTTTTGTTTTGTTTATTTATTTTGTAAATCTCTAAGTCTTGCTAAGTTCTCTCAAAGTTGCAGAGTAAAAAATTTAAGCAGTAATTAAAATACAGTTAAGTGTGGTAGAAAACAAGCCAGTTTAGAATATCACATCCCCAAACAATTCTTGTTTGTGTTCAAAAATTGACCTACAGGGGATGGTCAAGTTAAGGCTAAGTCATCCTCTTGGGGCTCTATTGAACCAAAGTGGGCAGAGAATTGTTCAGAAATGGGATGAGAAGGAGTGAGAGTACAGAAGGAACCCAGAATTCTGTCTGGGCAAGTCCCCAAATCCCGCATCGTCCCTTGAGAAAAGGCAGCAGGAAGAATTTACGGTATCTATTGAATAGATGTGTGTTTTCCTCAGTGCTGGCGGGTTCTCAGAGATTGAATCTCTAAGGGATTAAGAAAAGGATTTCATCTTCGGCTTCACTCAGCCCCAGAGAACTGGTTGCCGGCCGCTCTAGGCAGACGGTAAGGAGGGTGACTGAGGTGTTGTGTGGTCCAGAGCCTGCAGGATGGGTCAGTGAACCCTCCCGACCTTGGGATTTCCTGGTCCTGTGAGAGATTTCCTGGAGTAGAATTACAAAAGAATTTAAACCATCTTTTAACCTCCTGAAGCTAACAAACTGACACTACGCCAAACATACAAACAACAACAAGTCTTCAAAACAGACATTCTGCTGCTGAGGGTGCAAGAAGGATCAAGTTATCACTTTCTAGAAATCTGACCAACTTCCTAGGTTGTGTGACCAGTTTCCCTGGTTGTGTGACAACTGCCCACCCGCCTTTGTCCTGCCTTTGTAGGAGGAGTACATGCTTTGTTGGGATCTCCAGAAAACATGGTGTAATCTACTCAGTTTCTAGGTTACACACCCAGTGCCTAGTTGATAGTAGATGCTCAATAAATACTTGTCAAGTGAGTGAATGCATGAACAGTCCTACTAGTTACCTGCTGTAAAGGAGGAAGGTAGGAGGGTGTGGACAAGGAAGGGCTCTCCATGTGAATGTTCACCAAGTGTTTGGATACAGTACTTTGATGAAAGAGACTCATCAAAGAGGATGCAACGTTACTGAGGTTTGTATTTCCTGGATAGCAGAGACCTGAAGCTTCCTGATCCAATCTTCAAGTAGCAAAGAATTGTGCAGCTGTAAAGGCCGAATGAAGCAGAAACGGAAGAGAACATTTAACTGCAAGCAAGCTCCCAATATTGTCATTTGTGTTCCATTGGGAAGACCCTAGAGGAGGTCTTCATCAATGACTGGAAGACACAAAAGGCCAGGCAAGAACACTTTCTTATGTGTGTAATAGATTTATTATGCTTTGAATGCTCCTAAGTAAAGTGCCTTACAATAAAACTCTAGCTACAATGAGCTCAAAATCAACTTGTGCAGTCTAGAAGGCAGAAGTTAAAAAGCAATGGAAATACTAGTGCTGAGGAATGCTAAATAAGTGAATATAAAACTTAGTTTTGAACTTCCTAGCAGCTAAGACAAAAAGGGAAATATGAATTATGTAGCTCCAATGGTTAAGTAGGATGACACATATGTATGTTCCTTAAGAGAGTAATGAGTGTGTCTGGGCGATGATGTACGGAGCAGCTTAACAACTCAAATGGATCTCTATCTCAGGAATGTTGAACGTCCCTTGTATAAACAATGTGATTATTTATTGCAATGGCATTGCAGTATTAGGTGTTCCAGAGACACACTCAGGTGTTCCATTCTGCACAGAGCCTTTTAGTTTTCAACTTATTCAAAAATGGATTGATGTTTTAGAGAAAACTTTGAGCAATATTGGTGGTAGTGTGCTTGAAGGATGTGGCTTTCAAGAGCTACGGTCTCAGGAAGGGATACCTTTAGGAAAAGTGTTCATTAAATTTGTAGATGATGGTTGGGAGGAATTCGTTGGAGTAAAGAACTGGAATTCTCTAGGATTTCAATGAATTGAAGCGATGAGCTAATTTCTACTTTGCGGCACCAGTCAGTAGAATTTTGTGACCGTCTTTAGTTGTGTTCAGCCTGGAATAGAGATGTTGAATATTACAGAAGGTAATAGGGTTGATGAAAGGTCAAGGAGCCAAGGATGGTCACAATATTGACAAAGCCTAATGGAAGAGGTGGACCATAGATGGGTGAGTAGGGCAGGGAGTAAAGATGGAAGCATGCTTATTTGGGGGTAACTGGAGGCATCAAGGTGGTCTTGAAAGGTGGAAGAAAAGTAGCATTAATAATTATTGCTAACATTTATCAAGAGGTTGGGAGGGGCAGAAACATTTACATCTCATCACAAGCTTAAGAGTTGTTATCTTTATAGAGAAAGAAGTTGAAGCAGAAAGCTTCAATAACTTGCTTGAGGTCATACCGTTGGTCACTGGCAGGTCAGGGATTAGAACCTAGATGGTCTCACCACAAAGGCTGTGCTTTTGACAACCAATCAAGGGATTAAGAGAATAAAGGGATTTGTGGTCTGTGAATCGTGTCCTGTGGTTTAAGTTTTCAGTGCTGACTCAAACAGGTGTTTATACACAAATGTACACAATAACCAACAGTGGAAACAATTCAAGTGTCCATAAAGCAATGAATGGGTAAACAAAATGTGGTCTATATAAGCAAAGGAATGTTATTTTTCCTTAAAAAAGAATGCAAGCCTGATGAGGCAGTGGCGCAGTGGATAGACCATCAATCTGGGATACGGAGGACCCAGATTCCAAACCCCAAGGTCTCTGGCTTGAGGGTGGGCTCATCCAGCTTGAGCGTCGGCTCACCAGCTTGAGCACAGGGTCACTGGCTTGAGCCCAAAGGTCGCTGGCTTGAGCCCAAGGTCGCTGGTTTGAGCAAGGGGTCACTCACTCTCCTGAAGAACCTCAGTCAAGGCTCATATGAAGAAGCAATCATTGAACAACTAAGGTGCTGCAATGAAGAATTGATGCTTCTCATCTCTCTCCCTTTCTGTCTCTCTCTCTCTCTCTTTCTCTCTCTCTGACTCTCTCTCTGTCTCTGTCAAGGAAAAAAAAGGAATGCAAAAATTTTGGTATATATTACAAGGTGAACTTTCGAAACCTTATGGTTACTAAAATAAGCCAAACACAGAAGGATAAATATTCTATGATCACACTTATGTGAGGTACCTAGTAAATTCATAGAGACACAAAGCAGGATAGAGGTTAGTAGGGTCTGGGAGAAGGAGATAATGGGGAGTTATTTAATGGGTACAGCATTTTTTGTTGGG
This sequence comes from Saccopteryx leptura, assembly GCF_036850995.1. Classification (NCBI taxonomy): domain Eukaryota; kingdom Metazoa; phylum Chordata; class Mammalia; order Chiroptera; family Emballonuridae; genus Saccopteryx; species Saccopteryx leptura. The sequence continues at coordinate 13,347,055 of NC_089503.1, read as the reverse complement.
GATAATAAAAAGAGTTTTGGGTATAGATAGAGGTGATAGTTACACAAGATAGTGAATGTATTTAATATCACTGAACTGTGTACTTCCACATGGCTAAAATTATAAATATTATGGAATGTATATTTTAACACAATTAAAAAATATTTCAGTGGTGAACTACTTCTGGATTATTACAGCAACAAGAACAAAAATTCTTTGTGAGTTGCTGAATTTAGGTTGGAGGTAAAGATGGTTGGAGTTGAGATCAAGGAAGGGCAAGGCCAGGAGTTGAATGGGTCACCCAGGAGGAGCTCTGTGTCCTGACATTTATTTATCTTCTGGGGGCAGTGCCTGTGTCATTATCAGGTCCAATGCATGGTCTACATGGAGGATGCAAACCAAACTGGGGTGATTCACTTCCACTTCCGTCCCTTCTCCAAACTCCTGGAGGTGCAGATGCTGATTTTTGTGACCTTCCTGATTATGTATCTGATCAGCATCAGTGGCAATGTCTCCATTTCTCTAATCATCTGGGTCAGCCATTCTCTCCACACCCCCATGTACTTCTTCCTGGCTAACTTGGCAGCTCTGGAGATCCGCTACTCTTCCACCATGGCCCCTCTGACTCTGGCCAGCATCCTGTCCCCAGAGAGAACCCTCGTCTCCCTGCCTGGCTGTGGCGTCCAGATGTTCTTCTTCATCTTCCTGGGTAGCACAGACTGCGTCCTGTTGGCCGTCATGGCCTATGACCGATTTGTGGCCATCTGTCACCCTTTATGTTATACCCTCATGATGAGCTGGCAGTTGTGTGTCCAGCTGGTGCTGGGGTCTCTGGTGCTGGGCTTCATCTTGGCCACGCAGTTGACTGTGCTCATCTTCCAGCTCCCTTTCTGCAGCAAAGAAATCAGCCTGTTCTATTGTGATGTCCTCCCTGTCCTGAGACTGGCCTGTGTGGATGCCGGGGTCCACGAGGCCGCTCTGTTTGTGGTCAGCGTTACCATCCTCACTGTCCCCTTCCTGCTCATCACTCTCTCCTACGGCTTCATAGTGGCCGCCATTCTGAAGACCAGCTTTTCAGAAGGGAGACACAGGGCTTTTTCCACCTGCTCCTCCCACCTGACTGTGGTCCTGCTGCAGTATGGCTGTGGCAGCCCCGTCTACCTGTGCCCCAGCTCCAGCTACTCCCCACGGAGGGGCCAGGTAGCAGCTGTAGTTTACACACTCATCACGCCTGTGCTGAACCCCTTGATCTACAGCTTGAGGAACAGAGAGCTTAAGAATGCTTTAAAGAGAGCAATGAGCCCTGGCCCCCTGGCCAGTTGGCTCAGTGGTAGAGCGTCGGCCTGGCGTGCAAGGGGTCCCGGGTTCGATTCCTGGCCAGGGAACACAGGAGAAGCGCCCATCTGTTTCTCCACCCCTCCCCCTCTCCTTCCTTTCTGTCTCTCTCTTCCCCTCCCGCAGCCGAGGCTCCATTGGAGCAAAGATGGCCCAGGCACTGGGGATGGCTCCTTGGCCTCTGCCCCAGGCGCTAGAGTGGCTCTGGTCGCAGCAGAGCGACACCCCGGAGGGGCAGAACATTGCCCCCTGGTGGGCAGAGCGTCACCCCCTGGTGGGTGTGCCGGGTGGATCCCGGTCGGGCGCATGCGGGAGTCTGTCTGACTGTCTCTCCCCGTTTCCAGCTTCGGAAAAATACAAAAAATAAAAATAAAAAAAAATAGAGCAATAAGGAAGCTCCTGTTGTCCTAGACACGACGAACACCCAGGGTGTCCCTTTACAACATTGCTGGGTGGAAGCAAATGGGCATGTTCTCTGAAAAAGGAGGACACAGGGGTTAAGAGATCGTTGGTTTTATACTGTTACTTCTTCCTGGTTGTGGTATTTTTGAAATTTCATTTTTCTTTTCTGAGTGTCAGATTCCTCAACCCTAAAATGGGGATTAAAATACCCATAAAACCTAAATTCTAGGGCAGTTACAAGGACCAAAATGTACATTAAGTGAAAATAGGTTGTGACTTTCATTTTGTGTGTGTGTGTGGGGGGGGGGGCAGAGACAGAGAGAGTCAGAGAGAGGGACAGACAGGGACAGACAGACAGGAAGGGAGAGAGATGAGAAATATCAATTCTTCGTTGTGGTTCCTTAGTTGTTCATTGATTGATTTCTCATATGTGCCTTGACCGGGCGGCTACAGCAGAGCAAGTGACCCCTTGATCGAGCCAGCAACCTTGTGCTCAAGCTGGTAAGCTTTGCTCAAACCAGATGAGCCTGTACTCAAGCTGGCAACCTCGAAGTCTTGAACCTGGGTCCTCCGCTTCCCAGTCTGGTGCTCTATCCACTGCGCCACCACCTGGTCAGGCTTGTTTTGTTTTGTTTTGTTTTTAGTGAAAGGAGGGGAGGCAGAGACAGACTCCCGCATGTGATGCTACAGGGATCCACCCAGCAAGCCTACTAGGGGGCGATGCTCTGCTCATCTGGGGCATTGCTCCATTGCAGCTAGTCTTTTCTTTTCTTTCTTTCTTTTTTTTTTTAGCACCTGAAGCAGAGGCCATTGGAGCCATCCTCAGAGCCCAGGGCCAACTCACTCCAATTGAGCCATGGCTGCAGGAGGGGAGGAAAAGAGACAGACAGAGATAGAGGGAGAGAGAGAAGTGAGAGGGGTAGGGGTAGAGAAGCAGATGGATGCTTCTCCTGTGTGCCTTGACCAGGAATCGAACCCAGGACATCCACACGCCAGGCCAATGCTCTACCAGCCAGGGCCTTGTTGTGACTTTTAAAGGAAGGTATAGCAGTGAATGTCATTGTTACTGTCTGAACATCACATGTAAAGTCCGTGTCCTACTTTGGACTTCTCTCCAGATGTCATTCTCAGGTTCTCAGCAGGCCCAAACACTGCACATCTGGGGAGGGGCAGGGCCACAAATAAAATACAGTTCAAAGCAGGAACATTCCAAGCACCGTATCTTGATTCCCATGGTGTAAATGCTGAGTTTGTGTCTTTTTGAATTATCTGTCTTTTATCCTAAATTCTCTTCCAGAGAAAAGTAATGGGGAAAGCACTGGATTTTAAAGTTTTGGTAGTTTCTCTTTTCTTAACTTAATACCAGAGCTAACCTGTCTCCATCTCCATCTCTGTCTCTGTATTAGTCCTCCCCTAAGTTGTTTGCTCCATGCCTGCTCATTGTCCTTTCCATTCTCTGTCCCCTTCTCTCATTCTCTCTAACACACACACAGACCCTCACACATCTCATATTCTCTCCTTCTATCTATCCCAATCTGAATATGTTTGTCCTTCCCACATTCATATATCGAAATCCTAATGCCCAGTGTGATGTTATTAGGAGCTAGGGCCTTTAGAAGTTGCTCAGGTCGTGGGATTAAGGCTCCTGTAAAACAGACCCTTTGGAGCTCCCAACCCCTTCTGCCACAGGAGGACACAACAAAAAGTCTGCGATCCATAAGAGGGCCTTGACCCACCCGTGCTGGCTCCCTGATCTCGACTTCCAACCTGCAGGACTGTAAGAAATAAATTTCTGTTGTTTATGAGTCAGCCCGTCTGTGGTTTGAGCTAGAGCAGTCTAGATAGACTAAGACCCTAGCTACACATCTATAATATGGAAAATCTTCTTGTTAATCGAGGCTCTCTGTGTAGGACAGAGGTAATGTTGGTTCAAGTCTGGATTAAGGTAGAGCTAAGCTGCTTCTGTGAAGACATATACTGACTGTGTACAGTGAGGCAGGGAAAGAACTCGTGCCCAGGGCTCTAAGTAGGAGCATCATTGACTACTTCAAGATGACCATTTGTTTCCAGGTAGTGGCATCAGATGCTGATAGCTTACTCTCTTTCTGCAGGGTAGAGGAAGCTCATTCATTTCTTTTACCCACTGGTTATCCAGTGGTTCATTCATTCCATACCATTCAACCATTTAGTGAACTCTCCTATGTATTACTCACCTGTGGTAGGTAGTGCAGAAAATGGAAAAGTAAGGAAGAAGCAGCTCCTACCTCGAAGGAAGTTAAAAGTCTAGTGAGATTTCAGAACACAAACTATGATTATACCGAGGGCCAAGTGACACAGTGCGTGAGCTTCCAGAGGGCCAGTCAGGAGAAGCAAGGCAGGTCTGATGAGGGAGCTGGCCTTGGAGCTGCGCCGTGACGGGTCTCCACGTGTCTGGGTGTGCACAGAGGAGCAGGAGGGGCATTTCTGAAGGAGGGCACTGTGAGCACACAGGAGCAGGGCACCCACTCTCTCTGCTGTTTCCCTGTCTGGAAAAACACCAAAAGTGTGCCATACAATGTCCCTTTTATTTTTTCTGAAAATGTATCATAGACTCACCAGGCAGCAACTGTGACCAGAACTCATATTGTACAGAACTGAAATGTTACTGTCTTCTTTTGAAAGACAAGAACCCCAAAGGATCTTGTTTGGTTCACTCATGACACTTGCTGCCCCCCCCCCCCCGCTCTCCCCCCCCCCCCCCCCCCCCCCCGCCGCCCAGTTCTACCACAATATGCTACTGGGTGGGTGTTATCTGTAGGACACCTGTAGTGTCCAAAGTAGGTCTTCAGGGGAAATGGATGTTAAACGGTCAAACAAGTGTGACAAACCCTGTGCTGACCAAATTAAAACTCGTGCTTTCTTCAGTGCCTGCAACACGCAAACATTCAGTAGGGACTCCCTAAGAGAAGGGTGCATTGTGCTGTGTTTTCCAAACACTTATTCTTTGGAGTATCTCATGAAATGTTTTATCCTGTTAAACCTACTTGGAAATGCTGCACTGGCTGATGTTGAATCCCAAGAGGGTTATTTCATTATTGAAATGCTCCGGACACTTTACAGCTTTCCATGCTCTTTGAGAAAACAGTGTCATTACCCTGGCGAGGAGGCTTCTTTTCAAGTAATTAAATAAGGAAATTAATGATTACCATAGAGTAACCCATTTATATTTCCTGAATCCCATGAGATGGGTATTACTATTAGCTCCGCTAACAGACAAGGAAACCGATACACAGGGACCTTAAATAACTTGTTCAAGGTCACATAGCCAGTAGAGGCAGAGCTGAGATTTGACGGCGGCATTTTAGTTTCTCAAAACTATGACCTCACTCAGCATGCTATCCTATGAGAGCTTGGGGAACAAAAAATCACTTCATTTTCCTGTACTTCATAGTAAGATGGTGACAAGGATGTTTGTTCTAACTGCCTCCTTAACTTATTGTGAGATCTTGGAGAAGGAAAACTAAAAATACAGTGAAAGATTCAGCATGGTTATTCAAGTGTCCAGATGGAGAAATATAATAGATAGCTTATCTTTTAAATTGCAAAATGTTGAAAGCCATACTTATGTAACCGACTTTCCCCTGTGCTCCATGTATTCATCCCATTCCTGTGGACAGGTGTCTCCAAGGGGCCGTGAGAAACAGACAGTCCAGAAGCAACAGCTGCTTCTGTGCCTGAGGCCCCCAGCAAGTCTCCCACTTCCCTACTAAGTGCTTTAGGGTTCCCAGGATTGAGGGGTTTGTATCAGAATAAAAACAAATTTACCTGCTGAAAAAGATTTGTGTTGTTAAATCATAGGCATTGGTATATGGCATGTGGAGATTCATGTTAAGAAAACATTAAAACAACATGATATAAAACGTCTTTATTTTAAAAAACCCCATTATTTTAGACAATCAATTCAGTGACACAGAGTTCATCCTTGAAGACATGTGGAGCTACAATTGCATTGGTTTTTTTTTGTTTTTTTTTTGTATTTTTCTGAAGCTGGAAACGGGGAGAGACAGTCAGACAGACTCCCGCATGCGCCTGACCGGGATCCACCCGGCACACCCACCAGGGGCGATGCTCTGCCCACCAGGGGGCGATGCTCTGCCCCTCCGGGGCATCGCTCTGCCGCGACCAGAGCCACTCTAGCACCTGGGGCAGAAGCCAAGGAGCCATCCCCAGCGCCCGGGCCATCTTTGCTCCAATGGAGCCTTGGCTGCGGGAGGGGAAGAGAGAGAGACAGAGAGGAAGGAGGGGGGGGGTGTGGAGAAGCAAATGGGCACTTCTCCTATGTGCCCTGGCCGGGAATCGAACCCGGGTCCCCCGCACGCCAGGCCGACGCTCTACTGCTGAGCCAACCGGCCAGGGCCTGCATTTGGTTTTAAAAGCCAGGATCCAGAAAGGATCTAAGGAGAGGACAGGAACGTGTGCGCGCGCGCGCGTGTGTGTGTGTGTGTGTGTGTGTGTGTGTTTGTTAGTAGCCAACTATTTGTGATTTGTTCTCCAAGTATTTGCAGTGCATCTCTTTCATGGTCGCCCTGGAAGGTGAGTGATAGACTATTGGTCCTTGCTCTCAAACAGTCCATGGTCGCCCAGGGAGACAGATGGATAAACAGCTAGGAACAAGACAGCACGAAGTGTGCTTAAACAGAGGTCTGCACAGTACTGTTGGAGGTGAGTGGGCAGAGAGGGCAAGGAGACCACAGGGCGAACTGGAGAAGTCTTCGGTCTTGACGGCGGAGTTGGGGTCTCCCAGACATGAAAAGGAGAATGGGCGTGCAGGCAGAGGTGGGCTGTGAATCTGGGCACGTGAGGTTCAGAGAAGAGGTGGGTGTTTGGTGAGGCTGGTGGTGGGCTGTATGTTAGGGCGTGACAGTATGTGAGATTAGGCAGACTGGGCAAGGGTTTGAATGCTATTCTAAGAAGATTCTGGACTCCCTACTCTTTGTAATAAGAAGCCAACTGATGAGTTTTAATCAGAATAAAGATATAATTAAGCTGTTTTATAAGAACAGTCAGTTACATTTCAGCCTTATGCTTAGAGCTGGGTCCACATTAAGTGAGAAAAGACAGGCTGTTGCCCGCTCAGAGTTTACAGATGGGGCAGGAGGCAGACCTGTGCTCAAGTAATTGGTGTGGTGGAGGCTATGATGGAGAAGTTCAGGATGCCATAGAAGCAGCTCAAGGGACACTTACAATAGTCCAGGAAGGTGAAGCATTTCCTCTGAGGCTTGGAAAAATGGGTCAGAGATGTCCAAGTCAGGTATGGGGAGGAGAGAGCTCTGCCAAGGTGAAATAGCGTAACTCTGGCGTATACCACCAGGGGGCGCAGAAGCCTTCTTGTACTACAGGTGGGAAACTCCGCCTAGCTAACGCCTGCGGTAGAAGGAAGTGTTCTGCACTAAAAAGGGAGGATTAGGGCTGAGAATGGCCCAGTTCTAACAGCCCAGCCGCGCGCGGACTGTTACGGATGAGATCGCAGAAGAGGGCAAAGGTCTGTTAGACTTACGAAAAATATTACAGCCCTCTAACCTGAATGCACAGAGCAGATTCTTTTCTTGACTTGAGAATCTTCGTGCTGTCACCCTTTTATGGAGAGCCGCTCTCTGCTGGGCATATCATTTGTTCCCAATAAAGAGGACGAATAGGAAAGAAGGAAGAGAGGGTGGCTGTGGGGTGGGGGGAGGAGAGGGCGGGCAGCGCGAAGAACCCGCCCCCTTTTCAGACAGTACAACCCACCTGGGCATCTCTACACCACGTAGGAAGGGAGAACGGCTTAAGCTCTCCAATACAAATATCTTTACTTACAACCCTGTTCTATGCTTAACCGGTTCGTCATTCCTCCCCTGTCACACAGGCTCGTCGCCAAACTGTGGAAGTGGATATTATCTCTGACTTATAGATACGGAAGCAATCCCCCAGAGAAACGGTGATTTCCCCAAAGGTATACAAATCGTTAGTGGCAGGTGTTGCAACTTTTCTCTAGGACCACCCTCTATCAGCTGTGCAAATTCCGTTATTCGAATGCCCTTTCCCCAGATGAGATTAGTTGCTCTCGCTCCCACCCATTATAGCACAAATCACGTTATGTTCGAGTTCTTCGTCTACAGTACTTCATCCTGGCCTCGCAATGATGCAGGAGTCAGTTCAGGACTGGATCCTAGCACAGAGCCCGACACGGGTAGCGAACGGCTGTCGAGTGGAAAGGATGGAATTGAGGTCAAACAGACCCACTTGCTCTTCCTCGGCCCTGCGGCGGGTTCTCCCAGCGCTCGGTCTCCTCCCCGGCCTCCGCCGCCCGGTGGAGGGACCAGAAGCTAGGGCCCGCGGGGCGAGCAGCGGAGGTGGCGGGGCTCGGCCCCTTTAAGGAGGAGCGCGGGGCGCGGCCCAGGTAATGGGCGGGCCCGCGGGCGGATCAGCGCTGCGCGCGGGCGCGGGCCCGGGAGCCGGATTTGGAGCGCGCGGCGCCGGCGGGGCCGGAGGGGGCGGCGCGGCGGAGCCTCCCGTGGTCTCGGACACTCCTCCCAGCCGGCCGCCGCCGCCGCCGCCCGCCTCCGTCTCCAGCTCCCTGGCCGGAGCCGGGCCGGGTCGCCACTTCCGGCAGCTCACCTGGGACGCGCTCACCTGCCCCCGGGCGCCTGGGCAGCAGGATGAAGGACCGGCTGGAGCAGCTGAAGGCCGTGAGTCCGGCCGTCCCCGGGACAGGGCGGGCTGGGGGCTTCGGAGGGTGGAGCTGCGCGGGAGAAGGGCTTCCCTCCCCTCCCCACATCCAGGCTGGAGGGGGCCCCGGCGCGAGGCCTGCCCGCCACACGCCCCAGCCGCATCCCGCGCCCGGTCCGCACCCTCCCCAGCCCTCCCCCCCGGGGTCATGTGCCGGTGATTCATCGCCGGACTGCGATTCCCCCGGATCCCTCCAGCCTCCACTCCCTCCTCCACCCCCAGGCTGGACAGCGTCAGTCCGGAGCTGGGACCCGCGGGGGGAGCTTGGGCCTAGAGGAGCTAGCTCTCCGTGGGGTCCGGGATCACCTCACCACCTGCCCGCTGCTTCCTGGCATTGCGCCCGGGACTGGCCTCCTCCTACCCCCCTTGTTTCCCTCCCGGGGGTCGCTGGGTCCGGCTGTCCCCTTCCCCCGGCAGCAGCTCAGGGCTCCTGGGTGACCTCCCGATCAGTGAACTGGTTACGTGCACGGATGGGTCCAGCTCCTAGTCATACGGCGGCCTATAATTATTAATACCCCAGCTTCCTGGTTACAGCTGTGGTTGGGGCACAGGCTCTGAAGGCAGCCACCCTCCAGCCCTGCCGCACAAAGGCTGTAAAACCTTAGGCTACTTACTCTTTGGAGCCTCTGTTTCCTTATCTGTCAAATGGGAGTGATCATGCCTTAGAGATTTGTTATGAGATTGAATGACATAATGAGACTTAATAGAGAGAAGTGTTAAAGCATAGGTTTTTCAGTCAGATATTCACTGACTCATTCAACACATAATTACTGCGTGCAGTCTAGGGGCAGGCCCAGTGCCAAGTCCTGGGCACAGGCTCTGCCTTAATGGAATTTAAAATCTAGCCTTTGACACAAGGTAGTCCGTTTACTTGGAAACTTGTTAGATGTGCAGAAGTACTAGCTATCTGTTAACCTCTGAGCTGAAGTTTTGGCATCTGTCAAATGGGTGGTTGTGAGGACTAACCTCGGGAGAGCACACAGAGTCCCTGTGTGGTGCATGGCACATAGGGGAATAATAAATGGTACACGTAATGATACTAATTTATAAAGCTCTCTGGAAAAGTAGAGACGTTGTGCAAGTATGAGGTACTAGTAGGATGATGTCACCAGTGTTTTTCTTTCTCCTCCCTTGTCTTGGGTGAGACCTTCATGACATTTCACCTGCTCCGGGTAGGAGGGCAGCAGAGGCGGCAGGTCAATGAGGAAGTGAGAGAAAGGAAGGGACAGTTGCGGGAGTGAGCCTCCCTGCCTCCTATCTGCTCTCTGTCATCTGAGCCTTGCAAAGGTAATAGTGGGGCAGAATGCATTGCCGCTATTTTTGTAGGCGCAGAAACTAGAGCTAAGGCTGAGTGGGAGGGCTGACGCAAGCCCCAGACGGAGCTGGTGACCCGTCCACAGTGCTCTTTCTCTGAAGCACGCTGGCTGGGGAGAGGCTTCTTGTGTCAGCACACACAGCCATCATAAAATAACATACAGGGAGCATTGGCGGCTCCCTTCCCTTAGTTAGGGATCCGGTTCCGGAGAAAGATGCCCTATGGCCTCTTTCAATCGCCTGCTGTCAGCAAACAGCAAAGAGCCTTCACCGAGCTTTGAAGTCCAAGTATAAACTCAGTTTGCCAGGTCCCTTTGCTTCCCCAAGCTTCCATATTACTACTCCCTGAAGCCTGGAGCTCACACTGTTTCCTCCCGTTGCCTCTTGGGGAGGTGGTGGAAGCGACTGCAGGTGCAGTTATTATGGGAGCGCAGTGCTGAAATGACAGGTGCTCTAGTGTTTTGGGTGGGACTGGGCTGCAGGTTCCAAGGGTCCCACTGTGGCCCTGCCACTGAGTTCCTCTGTGTCACTTGCCTTCTCTGCTTTTCTGTTCCTCCTTTGTAAAAGAAAGAGTTTGGTTGATCTCAGAAGCCCCTTTGGCAAGATTAATGGTTTCCATGAAGACGTGTTAAGGTTTGTATAAATTCTGGTTTCTAGTCCAGTTCCTCTCTCCCCCTCCCCCAGGAGAGAGACAGCTCTCACTGCGACAAGATAATCATCTTCTCTCTGATGATTTCTTTTATCAGGAAAAGACATGTGTTCATCTGCACGAAGCCAGTTTCACACTGAGCGGTCTGTGCAATCTCTTTCTGAGGTGTCTTTCTAAACCCTGGGGGAGGCGAGGTGATAACCGTCTCCAGATAGCTGGGGGACCGTCATGTGCAGATTCGGGTTGCTCTGTGTAGGTGTAGGGGGGAAGATGTGAAGCTGCTGGGTGGAAATTATGATTCCGCACAAAAGCATAGCTTTTAGTGGTCATAGCTGCCCAAGGATCAGCTAGGCTGGCTGGAGCATGGGAGGGAGCAGGCAAGAAATTTGTTGGAACATTGAATGTTGTAGGGATTTGAGCATCTTTGAGGGAGGGGAGGCAAGTCAGGAGGTTTAAAGCCTCCATCCACCCTGAGGAAGTGTGGTTGTGTCACATGGTTTGTTGTGAGCCTGTGCTAAGCGCCGTCAGGCTCTGGCGTCTGGAGGACTGAGGTCTCGGAGTTGCACCTGTAGAGGAGATCGTCCTACCTTTCCCTCGAGTCATGGAGAGGGTGAAATGAGAGCATCTGTGCTAATCACCCTCTGCAGTAAATGTGAGTGCCTCAAACTTGACCTGCTGAAAACAGCATCCACACTGAAGGGCACACCCTCCTGAGGCCATGGTCACAAGAGCTGACTCATCTCTCGTCCTATTCCTCCTGGTGGGCTTTCTCAGCGGTCAGCTTCTTCAGTGACAAGGACAGGCTCTCCAGGAATGCACAGTGCCTCCACCTCGTCTATCTCACAAGGCGGGACCCGCTGATTTCTCACTAGCTGACCTTTGGATCTGCTGAGTCCAGACAATTCCTTTCTAGAAACCTCTTGCCTGGCCCTGTTTTCATTCAGCAAACATTGACTAAGCACCCACTATGTCCCAGGTCCTGGGGATAGTGCTGGGGTGTAATGGTGATGAACACATTTTCCTGGGTCTTAGGGGTCCCTTGACGGATAGGGAGATACACAAGGAACAGATACAGTGATATCATCCTTGTGCTAAACAACTGCAGGAATTCCCTGCTGGCTGGCCTCTAGGAGACATCACGGGGCATTAGGGAGTGGGGGGCGCTTCCCAGAAGATGTGATGCTTGAGCTTAAGCTTCGCTTCAATTCCTGGTTTAAATCAAGTCTGATGTCTTCAGAGGCATGTAGAGCCTCTCGGGTGAGGTAAGGATCCTGCGTGTTCTCAACCACTCTTCCGCTGGTGAGGGTCCCACACATGCACTGCGACCAGTGCTCTTTGACATCTATGTGGTGGGCACGGGCATCCTCAGTGTTTCTGACCTCTTCCTGCTGGGCATCCATCATGTTAGCCAGAATTATTACACGAAGTCCAGGTCTTAAAGAATCAGTGATCGTATAGGAAAAACAAAGGGCTCTATTTTATGAAAAGAGATGCCCCCCCAAAGAAATCAAAGGTAGATAATGATAAGAGAGAAGCCATGATGTATGGGATAGAGGACGAGGACTTTGGACCCTGGTGGAGATTGACCTCCGAGGACTGGAAATGACTTGGGATGTGCCGGCCTCCCCATGGACAGCACGTAATGTAATCAACCACCTGGGGCTCTAAAGTCCCTTTCTGTTCTGTCTTGTGTCCTAAAGGGCTTGTGTTTGGCCTCTTCCCCCGTTTGAAGGTCTGGTATCTCTGTGGGATCAGCGCTCCTCAGGATAAACGGCGATGGTACAGCCCCATTGGAACAAAGAGCTGGACTTCCCCCTGAAAGCTCAGTTCCTTCTGTAAACATACATTGAGCCCCTACTATGTGCCAGGCACTTTGGGTCAGAGCCACATTTCAATGTCCTGACTTGAGAACACCTTCAATGAGATCCCATCCTTCAGTGATAAGATTTCTACCGAGCCTGTGATTTCTTCCTCAGCTCCTCGCTGTCCCCGGAGGGCTCCGGCTCCAGACCGGCAGGCTGCTGTGCTGTGAGCAGATGGGAAGCAGAGCTGAGAAGAGAGCGGAGGGGATTGAGTAGGGATTACAGACCCATCCGCCAGAGGCCCGAAGAGAAAATGCTTGGATGAGAGAAGGGGATTAGTTTTATTTTTATTCCCGTGCGTGTGGGCGAGGCGAGGCTGGGGGACTGGCAGGCACTGAGGGAGATGTTTATTCATGTGTCCTCTCTCCCTTTCGGTCTTCCCTTCCCCTTTGTCCAAATCCACACCTGTCTTTCAAAACTCATTGCTTGCAGGTAATGCTCCCGTACTGGAGCCTAGAAGATTCTCCCTAATTCCAGCATCCTGTATTTTGCTTTGCAGTGAAATACCTTTCTTCTGATAAGTCGTTGGGGTTATTTGTTACCGTGGCGTGAACTCGAACCCACCTTCCATTTGTTTTTTTAAGAGATGGACTCTCTGTCTTCTAGATCCTTTTCTATTACCTTTAAGATGGATGGTTCTGTTACTTCTTGTTATCATCATATCAGCTACAGTAACAGTGGTCATTTATTGAGCAGTTACTTACTATCGGAGAGGGCGTGTGTTGTTACATGACTTGTCTGTAATCCCCTGGCCTCTGCAAGGCAGAGTGCTGTTATATTATTGTCATTTTACGGGTGAGGGGCTTGAGGCTCACTGTTGATTGCGATCGGAAGTGGTGGGGTCAAGAATTGAGCATAGCTTTCTTGCTTTATTTATTTATTATTTTTGAAAGAGAGAGAGGAGGTGGAGATGAGAGAGAAAGAGAAGTATCAACTTGTTCCACTTAGTTGTGTGCCCATTGCTTACTTCTCACATGTGCCCTGACTGGGGCTCGAGCCGGCGACTCTGGGGTTGAGCTGGCAACCTCCTCACTCTGGGACGACACTCTATCCATTGTGCCACTGGCTGGGGCTTTCTTGCTTTTTCATGTCGTCTGTCACTAGTTGTTCATCTCCCCATGTGCTGTATGCTCCTTGGGGTATGGCAGCTGGGATAGTTCTCTGGCTTGCCAGTGCCTCCTAGCACTCTGCATGGGAGTTAGTCACCTATTAAACATTTGTTAACTAATCAACAACAGCTTGGCCCTTACACACCCCTTATTCATTATTCTGACTTACTCTTCCCACTCCATTCTCTGTGGGTTGGTGAATCTTTACTTGCATTACCTCGGGGAACCCATACAATCGCTCATGAAGCCAGAGGTCACTGGCTCCGCGCTCAAGGCTGGGGACGGAAGAATTCCAAGGCCCCTAGCTCTACCCCAACCACCCAGTTCAGGACATCATGGAAGGTTGCCCTTGTGCAAAAAGGAACTGAAGGAGGAGGATGTGGACGCCACAGAGGAACTCTGGCTTTCCCGTTTCCCCTGGCCAAGTCTTAACTCTCCTTTAAGGCTCAGTTCTAACGTCATTCACTGCAGGGAAACTTCCAGACCCTGAGCCAACAGCCTTGACTCTGCCTTCACGGGGACTTCCCCAGACTCTTGACTTTTGTCGATGCCCCAGAGCGGCCACACAGGCTGTCACTGCAGAAGCCGCCTGCCCTGCGATGTCCTGCTCTCCAGGAGAGCCCAGACCCCGAGAGTCCTGTTCCCCCCTATCTTCACTTCCCAGCCCACAGCCTGAAGGCCGTGACCCGTCCTGTCAGGGGATCAGTGGGGATGTTCTGCCAATGAACTTACCTGGAGATCCTGTAGCCCCCGAGGGACCTCACCCCCAGCCACGGTCCTCTGCAGTGTCCTCCCCTCACCGTGTCTCCACTGCTGCCTCAGCCTGCTCTCTGGCGCTGGGCCACTGCCATGGCAACAGTCCCCAGTCTTCATTTGGAGACCGAGTGAAGCTCAACCCCCACTTGGAGAGATCAGTGGACCGTGTACTGTCTGGTATGTTTAGCTGTCTGGGTTGGAGCACCTTGGTGTGGCATCAGATTTGCTTTTTTCTTTTTTTAAATTAACTTTTTAGTCTAGTCTAATTTTAGATGTACAGAAAAGTTACAAAGATAGCACAGAGAGTTCCTGCCTACCCCTCACCCAGTTTCCTCCTTAATTATGGTGACACATTTGTCAAAACTGAGAAACTGATATTGTTACGTTACCCTTGGCTAGCCTCCAGACCTCGTGGGGATTCAGTGGTTTCTCCAGACCAGGGTTTCACACTGCACTTAGTTGTCGTGTTTTCTTAACCTCCTCTGGCCTGTGACAGCCTCTCAGTCCTTCGTGACCTTGTCGGTGTGGCCTCTGCTTCCAGTGCTTTAGAAGTGCAGTTCTGGTGGCCCCTGGTGCTGGCGACAGCTGCGGGGGTGGGGGGCGGGGTGCTGTTGGGAGGCATCCCTTGGCGATGGTTGGGGTCAAGGGCTGTGCCGCCCGCTGCCCAAGCTGTCCTGGCTCCCGCACTGCTTGCCTGCATGATCTCCGCAGGTCACTGGTCATCTGTGTGCTTAGTTTTCTGAGCTGTCAGATGGGCGGGGTGGGGAGGTCCCCAGAAGATTGTTGTGAGAGTAAATATAGGGCCCACGTCTTAGAAGAATCCCCAGCACATGTGGAGTGCTCACAGATGTTATCTATTGGTAACTATTAAAAAGTGTTCTAAATGGATCATGAGGGGGAGGGGGCCTGTGGGGCAGGCTGAGAGGAAGGGTTGAGAAGAGGCGGAGGAGGGAGTAGAGAAGACTACTAGTTCTTTCCTCCTCCTCTCTGTGTCCTTGAACTGGATGTTGGAGGTGGTGTTGGGGGCGGGGAGGAGAGGAGGAAGTCAGAAAAGAGTGAAGAAGGCTCAGGAAGGGGAGGAAGGTTTGAGAGACGACCAGAACTCTCCAGGGGGAAGCAGGAGGTATTCTTTGAATCTACTTGAATGGTTCCTGGGAGCAGAGAGACAGCAGGAAAAAGGCGTGGCCTTCTCACCCCATTGGCCTTCCTGAAGGTGTCCTTTGGTAAATCCACTCCACCTTCAGAATCTCCCCAAGGAGTCCCCGCTGCAAACATCTTTAGTAGGCTTCCATCTTCCTTGGGCTCTGCCTTGAATTCAGGCGAGGTTGAGCATCCCTGAACATTCTCCTGGGTGTTCAGTTCCTGTACTAAGTGTTGTCACTGCTCACCATGTGTGCCTGTGTGCCGCCATCTGAGACAGCAGGTCCTGCAGAGCGAGTGGTGCTGGCTTGGGTCTGTCTTCTGTCTCCAGGGTCTGTACTATTGCTTGGCAAATGGTAGATGTTTATTGAGTACTGTTGGGTGAATGAACGAACTACTAAATCTGTTACTCTGGATGGGACCTTGTAGTGAGAAGAAGGTGGTGGGTGTGGATGGTTGGTTAGAAGACCCCAAGATCCTTCTCTAAGTTAGTGCACTGTGAACAATGGATGGGACCAGGCAGCCAGCCCTGGCTTCATTCCGCTTTGGCTGTGATTCCAGATGAATGCACCTCCCTAACCACAGATTACTCATCAGTATAGATAACCTCTACCTAGAAGTCTTTTTTGTTTTGTTCTTTTTCCTTTGTTTAGAGCAGGGGTAGTCAACCTTTTTATACCTACCGCCCACTTTTGTATCTCTGTTGGTAGTAAAATTTTCTAACTGCCCACCGGTTCCACAGTAATGGTGACTTATAAAGTAGGGAAGTAACTTTACTTTATAAAATTTATAAAGCAGAGTTACAGCAAGTTAAAGCATATAATAATAATTACTTACCAAGTACTTTATGTCAGATTTTTATTGTTTGGCAGAATAAATCTTTACAAAACAACTTACTGTAGTTAAATCTATCTTTTTATTTATACTTTGGTTACTCTGCTACCGCCCACCATGAAAGCTGGAAGGCCCACTAGTGGGCGGGAGGGACCAGGTTGACTACCACTGGTTTAGGTGAACTTCCATCCCTTTCTATGGCTCCTTCTCTAGACCTAGCTCAGGTCTTGAGAAGCTAAAGCAGATAGGAATTGATGTGGCACAGGGAGATGAAACTTTGGTGGTTTTTGTATTCAACAAATGAATGCAAGATCTTTTCAAACACACACAGAAGATTAAAAAAAAATATGGACCATGTAATAGGGCACAAGCAAAATGTCAAATTCCACAGAATATGAAGTCATCTAGGCCAGTGGTTTTCAACCTTTTTTACACTTGGGGACTGGTGAAAATAGGAGAATTATTTCGGGGGCCACTTAGGGCAGAAATCACCCTGAGCATAAGTGAATTTGACTAAATTCATTGGGACTATAATCTTCATACAACATCAGGGTGGTTAACTCTTGCAGACCCGCATGAAATTCTGGCAGACTGACTTTCTGGGGCCAGCAGTTGAAAACACTGATGTAGGCTAGTGTTTAGGTGATAATGACATAATACAATTAGAAATTAACAATACAATAATAGTCCTCCCCAGGTGTTTCTAAAGAACTCACTGGTTAAGAAGAAAACAAAATGGAAGTGATAAACTATTTAGTAAAAGGCAGAAGATATCTGCGATCTGAAGAGAAACCAGAGGATAACAAACTATTTAGAAGTGACTAGCAATGACCCTTGTAAAGAACAGGATTTGTGAGAACGCAGCCGAAGCAGACTCTGCAGGGAGCCTTATTTCCTTAAAGGCAGGTCGTAGAGAAATGCCTTCATTCCAGTAAATGAACTCGATTTCAGCTCATTCTAAGGGACCTGCTGTCAGCTCCTGAGAATTGGCATTAGAGTTGCATCTTTAGCAAAAACTCTCTTTGGAGAAAACAAGGGCCGATGCTCTGATTTAGATGGCTGGTCTTGGGCATTTAATATGTCCTCAGCATGGCTTTAGATATTTCTCATATATTTCGAATGTATCAGCTGATTTGCAGATGTTCAGTTAGAACATCTGGAAAGTGAAAGTGTGAGGCTCACATAGCGTTTGTTATCTGTGCATATCCTCTTGATTCATCTGACAAGGATGTTGGGGAAGATGCACTTCAGCGGAAACGGGAAGTGTTCCCTCTGGGGTGGGGGGGTTTCACTAGACAAGAGAGAACCAGTGTGGGAGGGAGAACTGGGCCTTGGAGAAAGGCCATCCGACTCTCTGAAGGGGGAACAGAGAGTAAGCACCAAGTGCCTATTGAGAGCTGGCACACTTACTCAGAATTTCTGGCTTCTTTTAATTAAAGAAGAGGGACTGGAAAAACCAGATGTTGGGCAGTGTGTTGTGTGTGTGTGTGTGTGTGTGTGTGTGTGTGTGTGTGTGTGTGTTTGGAATTTTTAGAAGCGGTGATATTTACCTTTGGGAATCCACAGACCCTCATAGAGACGGGCAGGCGGGGAAAGTGGGCAGCAGGGACTAGAAAAATCATGTCCTTGTATCTTAGAATCAAATGTATTGGGAGAAAAAAATCTGGGTTTATAAAGAAGCATATGTATCTCCTGAGCAAAGTGCTGTTTAAACAGGAGAGGAAGAGGTGCAGGAATCCGTGTTCACCCGCTGTGCCAGGAGGACTCCCGCCTCCGCCAACCACAATCCTTTAATACCCTGCGGTGGGCGGTTAAGGACCAAATGTCCCTTTTCAGTCTGGACTGCTGTCTCTTTCCTTCTGGTTTTATTTCCTTCACCCCAAAGCTTTCCTGAGAGCCCCTGGGCCTCTGTCTTGTCCTGGGACCCTCTGGTCTTTCTAGGGTGGGCACCTGTGGCTGGCAGGGAACCAGGCAGCCGTAGACAGGTGCCCTCTTTATTGGGATGGCTTCCTTTTCCTGTCTTTGTCCCCTCCTCTCTTGCTCTTCTGATTTGTAATGATGCTGATGGACTTGCTGCTGATTTTCACCTCTTTGCAGCCATGATGGAACCTGGAGAGGAGCAAGGGCCCTTCCTGTTCTCTCTCTCTTGGTCAGAAGGCCACTGTTCATTGACTTCGGCGGTTTTACAGCCGGCTAGCTAAGCCTGCTGGCTTCCTCCTCCTTCCTTCCTCTTTCTTTCCTCCTTCTTTCCTCCTTCCTTCCTTCTTCCTTCCTTCTTCTTTTCTCCTTTCTTCCTCCTTCCTTCCTCCTTCTTTCCTCCTCCTTTCCTCCTTCTTTCCTCCTTCCTTCCTTTTTCATTCTCCTTTCTTCTTCCTTCCTTCCTCCTGCTTTCCTCCTTCCTTCCTTCTTCCTCCCTCCTTCCTTCATTCTTCCTTTCTTCTTCCTTCCTTCTCTCTCTTGACGACAGGACTCTTTCTTTTTCTTTTTTTTTTTGTATTTTTCTGAAGTTGGAAACGGGGAGGCAGTCAGACAGACTCCCCCGCATGCGCCCGACTGGGATCCACCCGGCATGCCCACCAGGGGCGATGCTGTGCCCATCTGGGGCATTGCTCTGTTGCAACCAGAGCCATCCTAGCGCCTGAGGCAGAGGCCACAGAGCCATCCTCAGCGCCCGGGCCAACTTTGCTCCAGTGGAGCCTCGGCTGTGGGAGGGGAAGAGAGAGACAGAGAGGAAGGAGAGGGGGAAGGGTGGAGAAGCAGATGGGCGCTTCTCCTGTGTGCCCTGGCCGGGAATCGAACCTGAGACTCCTGCACACCAGGCCGACGTTCTACCACTGAACCAACTGGCCAGGGCCAGGACTCTTTTTTTTTTTTTTTTTTTTTTTTTTTCATTTCTGAAGCTGGAAACAGGGAGAGACAGTCAGACAGACTCCCGCATGCGCCCGACCGGGATCCACCCGGCACGCCCACCAGGGGCGATGCTCTGCCCACCAGGGGGCGATGCTCTGCCCATCCTGGGCGTCGCCATATTGCGACCAGAGCCACTCTAGCGCCTGAGACAGAGGCCAAGGAGCCATCCCCAGCGCCCGGGCCATCTTTGCTCCAATGGAGCCTTGGCTGCGGGAGGGGAAGAGAGAGACAGAGAGGAAAGCGCGGCGGAGGGGTGGAGAAGCAAATGGGCGCTTCTCCTGTGTGCCCTGGCCGGGAATCGAACCCGGGCCCTCCGCACGCTAGGCTGACGCTCTACCGCTGAGCCAACCGGCCAGGGCCAGGACTCTTTCTTAACATGAAATGTTATATTCAACCCCACTGGATAAAGCGGGTAACTGCAGCTATGCAGATTGACCAGGGGGAGAGGACGCACCTGCCTGGCTCCCTGTCCCCAGCTTGCCTGGGTGGTTTCTGAGGCACGTACGAGGCATCCTGGGGCTCCACAAAGCCGCATGGGAAAGCTAAGCTCCTTACTTGGTGAGAAACTGAGGCTTAACGGAGACAAGTGCTGTGCCCAAGGCCCTCGCTCCTCTCTTCCCCGGCTGGGCCGCTGCTCCCCTGGGCTCCTGGCTGCTTTGGTGTTAGGTGGCTTTGAGCAGGGTGCCATGGGATAAACGAGGGCTTAGGATAGACAATGTATCCTAAGCTTGAGCGCCAACTCTGATAATCAGTAGCTGGAAACCTTGAATAACGTAGAACTTCCAAGACCTGCAGGGTCTCAATTTCAAAATATGGGTGCGTTTCATGGACAACATCTACGTAAAGCAGCTAGAGTGCTGTGGCCATCTAGCACCTACTAGGGACTCTACGTGGCAAGTATTTTCATCAAAGGAGCTGATGAAGAGGGACCCCCAGTCAAATAGACTAAACATGGTAGAAAAGGCAGTTGAGAGAAAGGCAGTGAGCCCTGGGTGAGAGGAATCACAGGTTAAAAGAACTTCACACTGAGTTCTGGGCCCCTGAACTCTTTCCACTTTCCGTCCAGAGAGGACGCCATCGCCCTGGCTGCCCTCACTGGGTTTTGAGAGGTGGGGTGGGTGATGGGTCCTGGGTTCCAGCTCAGTGCTGCCTAAGTCCCTGGTGATGTCTCCCCTCTCCTGGTGGGAGAGGCAGCGGAGGCTGGGGTCGGGTCGGGCTGGGGGAGAGGAAGTGGACGGTTGGCCTCGTGGTTCGCACGTACATCGACTTTTTTACTGACCGATGTTGCAGCTACTGGAACGTTGCTGTTACCACACGCCTTGATGCTTTGATAAAGATGCTGAAGTTCCCTTCTTGGCGGGGCTCAGTCACATGGCTGAAGATAAGGGGCGGGATGTGCTTCACTTGCGGTTGGGGTCCCTGGGGCCTCTTGGACTGTGAGGTCACAGCTGGGTCCTGAGGGAAGGGACCCTGGCCCTGGGACCGGCTAGGTCCCCTTCTGGAGAAGTTTGGTGGTGGTTCCCAGTGTCACATGACTCCAGATGGCTACCTTATCCAGATAACCTGTGAGAATGGCCCTCTGTCTTGAATGTTCTGATGTACAGTGTGTTGCTGTTGTTGACGCTGTTATTTTATGGTTTTGGAAGCGGCACATCACAGCGGTAGAAACTGCATGGGAAGATGGCTTGGCACTCAGGACACCCACACTCTCTGTTCCTGGCTGTGTCAGTAACTCATTGTTTGGTCTTGGGCCTCAGTTTGCCCATCTCTAAGTGAGAGAATTTAATGATAGAATCTGTAAGGTTGCAGTGAGCTCTACAAATCCTATGTCCCCCCCCCCCCCTTCCCTGTTTAAAGATACTTAGATCCAGGTTAAAGCTGTAGAGAAGTTGGCGAGATGTTTTATTGAGTTGTTACTGGGTGCTATTATTCATTGCATAAGGAACTTTAAAATGTTATCTTATTTCATTCTCACAAAGGCCCTGGTAGACACTATCATTCCTATTTTGTAGGTCAGAAAATTGAGGCTCAGAGATGCTAAAGTATTTGTTTCTGTGACCAGTATGTGATGGAGTGCGTTATGGAGCCCTGGTCATCAGGACACTATGCAGTCGATCTCACTGACCGAGCCTTGAGTGTGAGAGCTTCCTGTGGAGCAGGACTCGTCTGTACACCAGTTCTTCATGCTAGGTGACGGGTCAGCTGGCATTGTAGGCCCTGCTGCGTGCCCAGTGTGTGCCAGACGCTTGCCGTATGTGATTGCCCTCATCCTCGTCAGGGTAATAAAGTGTAAGGACTTGATTGAGGTCTGACAGCCAGGAACTGGTAACGAGTTTGGGACCGAGGTGGCGAGTGGCCGAAGGCTTCCCCTTTCCCAGTTCACACATCTCTCCTGGCGGCAGACCCGGCTGCCCCGCCAGAGCCTGCCGAGATTCAAGAGGTGGCTGTCTTGGACGTGGGGGATCCCTGTACAAACTCCAGGGGTCTCAAAAATTTATGTCGTGCCGGAGAGCTAGGTGCCCGTCTCTCCGGCTCCAGGACACAGTCGTTCTCAGCTTCCATAAACCTCCCTCAGTCCAGGCGTGGTGGTAGCCTCAGTCTGCTTTCTTAGCATGTGTGTACACACACACACACACACACACACACACACGCACGCACGCACGCACGCGCGCATGCGCGGGGTATGTCCCCTCGGTGTGGGTCTCTGGAAGACCTCTGAAGAGAGGAAACTCAACAGAGGCTTCCTAGAGGAAGACTGGGTTCCTGTGTACTAGTGAGGATCACAGGAATCCTTTGTGGGCCTTGAGCTCTGGATGCCACTGGGAGGCCCACGTGTTGGTGACAGGTGATACAGGGAACGACGTTAGAAACTGCTGGGTGAATGCAGGCTGTTGGTCCAAGCGGATCTAGTTAGTTATTCAGCTGATACTGATGAAGTTGCTGTTAAATGTCTAGAACGTGGTAAGTACCCAGAATACATATGGAATAAATGAAAAGAACAAGTAATATTAATTGCAGTGACAAAAGCCAATTCTGGCCAAATGAATGAAAAAAAAATGTTAGAGGAATACTGTTTTGCTCATTGAAAGAATATTGGGGACGGTCTGTAGGACCTGCTCTAAGCCAAGGGGTGGCTGGGGAGGGACAGAAACGAGGGGAGCTCTGGGATTCTGGCGGAGAGCTCTGTTGAGATGCCCACACTGGTTGGCTCCGCTCTGTTCCCTTCACAATTCACGTTCTTCAGGGAGCCTGGGTCATGATTGAGAACCTGCCTAGAATCGTGGAAGGTGTGGGGCGGCTCCACAAAGGAAGTGCTTCCGGGCAGGCACACACATACTCAAAGGGTCTACTACAGTAGATACCTAAGGCAACCCTGACCCTCCGGGAGTTTATGTGCAGTGGGGGAAGGGTACATGAATACATACAAGGATAAGTAACAGTAGGCTGTGTTGGCTGCTGTGGAAGTTTGCACAAAATGCTTTGGGAATTTAGGGGGGTTGTAAATTTTGCATGTGGGGCAAGTGTCAGATAAGATCGTTTGAGGAGCCCTGGCTGGTTGGCTCAGTGGTAGAGCGTTGGCCTGGCGTGCAGGAGTCCCAGGTTTGATTCCCGGCCAGGGCACACAGGAGAAGCGCCCATCTGCTTCTCCACCCCTCCCCCTCTCCTTTGTCTCTCTCTTCCCCTCCCGCAGCCAAGGCTCCATTGGAGCAAAGTTGGCCTGGGCGCTGAGAATGGCTTCATGGCCTCTGCCTCAGGCGTTAGAATGGCCCTGGTTGCAACAGAGCAACGCCTCCTGGTGGGCATGCCGGGTGGATCCCAGTTGGGCGCATGCAGCAGTCTGTCTGACTGCCTCCCCGTTTCCAACTTCAGAAAAATACAAAAAATAAATTAATTAATTAATAAATAAAAACATGAAAAAAAAAAAAGATCGTTTGAGATTGAGTTTAAAAGACTAAATAAAAATGTGCTGGCCAGACAAAAGCATTTCAGGATAAAGTCCTTGTGTGACATTTCAGCACTATGGAAGAATGATGATCCAGGAAATGCAAGGAGCTCCCAGCACCTGGTCTAGAGACTGCATCACAGAGGGAGAGGCTTGGGTGGGGCCTGATCTTAAAGGGCCCCATCTGCTCTGTTAGGCACTGGGACTTTTAGTCATCGAATGACTTTGAGCGGCAGAAGGACATAATCAGCTCTTAGTTTTAGGAAGATGATTGTGGGGGGCTGTCGCAGTGCCTCACATTTAACTCCTTTGAATGGAGCTGTTAAAGTTGGGTGTCTGATGGTTCCAGCTGAGCCACAGGCCGAGATGGTGGGGGCGCCAGTCAAAAGAGAGTCCCCAGTTTTGTTGGGAATTCCTAGTAACTTGGTCTTCTGTTGCAGATCAGGGGGATGGTAGCTGGTGGAAAAAAGAGGTCCCTGGTTGCTGTCATTGCCCATGGAGTTCTGAGTGTGGGAGAGTGACATGGCTTGGCTTAAAAGGCCTGAGGCCACCAGAGGTTGTGGTGCAGGGAGCTTACCCCTCTCCACCTTTACTTCCAACAAGCCGTTCTCCGTTCTCCGTCTGGGTTTAGAAAGGGGCAGTGTGCAGTGCGGCAGTGGTTTGGGAGGGACGTTTGGGAAGAATAGAGCAAAGGCCCTTGGTGCTGGATTGGAAGGGAAGCCCTTCCTTTAGATAGCCGCTTGGCGATTTTGCGGAGGAAGTCGAATGAGGTTAAGAGAGCTGGGGTTCCCAGGGGGCTGGGGCTAGAGCTTCCTTTTCCTTCTAAACACGAACTCTGACAGGGAACGCGAGGTGCTGTTTCCTCTGCAGTCAGTGGCTCCTGAAAACAGGAAGAGCTTCACCGCTGCTCTAGTGAGACCCTGCAGCTAGTGTTGGGGGAGTTGTGGCTGGAGACTGTTCCGGTAGAAGACCCTGGGGGGTGGATTGTCGTGCATTTGAACACTGTGGAGAATGGGGTTGGGACATAGGCTCCCGATCCAAGATGGGCTGGCACCTGCCTGCTTTCACAGTTCTGCTGTGTGGCTGTGGCCTCTCTGCTCTTGGTTGTCTGGCTGGAATGAGTGATAGTAACGTCACCACCACCAACCACCGTCACCAAACCTAACAAGTTATTGAGTATGTCCAGTATGCCAGACGCTGTGCAGAAGTGTTTTATATTCCTTATTTCATTGACTTCTTAAACCCTGTGAAGTAAGTAGTGTTATTAGCATGTCACAGATAAGGAAACCGAGGCACAGTGAGGATACGAACTTGCTTGTCCCTCCCTTCCCCACTCTGCAAAAATAATAATAATAATAATAATAATCAGTAAATGGTGGAACTAAGATTTAAATTCAGACTTTGACACACATCACAGAGCTGTTCTGAGTTTTAAAGGAGATTATATACGTAAGATGCTTAAGGCGGTTCTCTCTCCTGGTCCTCAGTGAGCGTTCGCTACTGTTAGCTAGTTTTTGTGCTTTTGATCTCACGGGCTCCCTGTCGTCTCCCACAGAAGCAGCTGACGCAGGATGAGGATGCTGACGAGGTGGAGATCGCCATCGACAACACAGCTTTCATGGATGAGTTCTTCTCTGAGGTTGGTGACCTCCCGGTGCCTTTTTCTGAATGTACATAAGGAAGCACGGCTTCCTCAGTGACGAATAAAAGCCTTCAGATCTTTCAGCGGTGGCAAAGAAAGCCAGCCTTCCACGGGGTGGGGCGGCCAGACCAGAAGTTGCAGGGAGAGTCCCCAACACGCCCTTGGGAGGCTTTAGCTGTTTAGTCTTACACTGAAAGTCAGCAGAAGGTAAGTCCGGTTAGTGAAGAGATGCTTTTAAGGTCTTACTTAGGCTGCATGACAACACTATAGTGATTTTTTTTTTTTTGGCCTAAATTACATAATTTTGAATACAGGATCAGCCATGGGGTCCCAGCCCCAAGTATTAAACACATTGTGTTTTTAGGCCTGTGATTCATATAGATTAGATTTGTTTCCAAAAATTTAGTTCCTGTGACTTAATTCTAGCGATAACAGAGAAACCAAGGAACCATGACTTTTGAAGTTGAATAGGGCCAAGATGGGTGCCCGTGTGTCCAGATTCACAGGATATGTGATTTTGAAGGTCGTTGTTGGGAAGGTGGGAAGCTGTGGGGTTAGTGTTGGGGGTTAGTGTGTCATGGGCAAAAACACTGGCTCTGTAGCCTGGTAGCTGGATTCAAATCTCAGCCCTGCTTCTGACCAGCTGTTGATTTATTTTTTTAATTTTTCCATTGATTTGAGAGAGAGAGAAACATCAGCTCGCGGTTTCACTTAGTTGTTCCACATAGTTGGGTACTCATTGATTGCTTCTCATACGTGCCTTGACTGGAGATCGACCCCGTGACCTCTGGTGTGCTGGGTGGGCTGACGCTTTATCCACTAGCCACCTGGCCAGGGCTAGTTGTTGATCTTGTGAATGTTTCTTAGCATGCTTGGTTTCCTTATTGGTAGACTGGGATGGGTAATATAATTCCCTGGAGAGTTATTATCAGGATTAAATGGGATAATGTTTCTGAAACATTCATTCAGTTAGCATCTTAGATATACATGGTAGACAAAAGTAAGTTTGCAGTTATAAGTATACAAAACACAGTTTATTCTTGTATTAATATTTATTATCTGGAAAGCATTATTTATTGTGTTGTTTTCTATACAAACAACTGTAGACCCACTTTTGCCCCACCCTGTATGTGCTCAATAATGATT
Source organism: Saccopteryx leptura (assembly GCF_036850995.1). Lineage (NCBI taxonomy): Eukaryota > Metazoa > Chordata > Mammalia > Chiroptera > Emballonuridae > Saccopteryx > Saccopteryx leptura. Next base: position 13,321,287 of record NC_089503.1, on the reverse strand, counting down.
ATTTATTTATTTTGAGACAAAGACAGAGACAGAAAGGGAGAGAGATGAGGAGTATCAGCTTGTAGTTGCAGCACTTTAGTTGTTCATTGATTGTTTCTCATATGTGCCTTGACCGGGGGGGGGGGGGGTGCTCAAGCTGAGCTGTGACCTCTTGCTCAAGCTGCGACGACCTTGGGCTCAAGCTGGCGACCCAGAGCTCAAGCCAGCGAGCCTGTGCTCAAGCCCACAACCTTGGGGTTTCGAACCTGGTACCTCAGCGTCCCAGGTTAATGCTCTATTCACTGCACTAGCACTGGTCAGGCTCAATAATGACACTTTAAAACTACAGAACAAAACTACAGAAAGTTCAGTCACTGAAGTTTCTGCCACCATGCTGTGGTTTGTGTCACTGAGGTTTGCCCCCCTGATCTTGCCTTGGAGAACCAGATACATTAAGGAACTTAATCTGAGGAGGACAGGAATCTTATCCAGTGCCTGTGTTCTGCCTGCTCTCTCACACCAGTCAGAGGGGCTCTGAGAGGCAGTCTTCCACAGGGGGCGGGAAGACTGGGCTGCCGCCTCCGAGACCTGGCGCAAGTCTGTCCTCAGGCGTTTAAGAGCAGCTGACTTTGGTTAAGTCACTTAACCCATCTGGGCTGTAACTCCTGCTCTGGAAATTGGGAAATTAGGGACAGCCTTTCAAGGCCATTGTGAGGTTCACGTGCGATCATACGTCTGGAAAGCATGATCTAAGAAGGCACCTGATGGATGATTGATATTTTTGGAGACTTAAGATTTTCTTTTTTTAAAAATTCTATTTATTGATTTTAGGGAGAGGAGAGAGAGAGAAAGGCAGTGGGAGTAGGGTGGGGAGGAGCGGGAGGCATCGACTCGTAGTTACTTCTCGTGTGTGCCTTGACTGGGCAAGCCCAGGGTTTCGAACCAGCGACCTCAGCCTTCCAGTCAACACTTCATCCACTGCGTCACCACAGATCAGGCATATTTGGAGATTTAAGATCTTGAGGGCTGCTTCCTTTCTTACTGCTTTTTCTTTCTCACATGCTTTTCTATCATTTAGAAAAAAGAGCCCTATCCTACATAGGGTGCAGAAAGGGACAGCACGGTGGGAGGCAAGAGTATGATCTTTGAAATCAATTCCTTATCTGCCAGGAACTGTGATCTTGGGCACATTCCCTAACTTCTCTAAGACTCAGTGGGTTTATCTGTGAACTGGGGAAGAAGAATGTTCACTTTGCAGGTGTGTTGGGGATTCCAGGAGCTAGCCCTCAGAAAGGCTCAGTGTAGGCATGTATAATGTGACTTTCCTTCTCTCTCGTCGGCTGAAGCACAGAAGGGCTAAGTACTAGAGTGGGGCAGAGGCAGGAGGGAGCAGGTGGCGGGAAATGACCACGTGGTTTCTGGCGCCACGCAGATCCTGGTCTAAATCTCAGCTCTGCCCGTCACTAGTGGTATATCTTTGGAAAAGTTGTTGTCTAATTGCTCAAAAACCCAGTTTCCTCTAAAACAAGAAAAGCAGTATTACCTGATGGTTATTGTAAATATAAAGTTGAGAAGGTCCGTGAGGTATCTAACACAGTGCCTGACACACACTAAGTATGTCTGTGGTCATTTTAGTCCTCGTCACCATTATTTCTCCAGTGTACGCTGAGTAAGTAGACCATGGAGTTGGTTTCATAGCCTATGGTCTACAAATACCCTGGAAAGTGAAAGTACGTTCCAGGTACTGGGAATTTGGGGAGAGAAGGAGGTCTCCCTTTGTGTGTGAGTCGGGGCACACCCTGCACACCCGGCTGAATATAGCCATGTAGATTTCTTTGGAAGGTACTCTTGTAATAAGACCTGCCTTTTGGACTCATTCCAGCAAGTAGGCCACCCTTGGTTATTTGCTGAGGACCAATAGTGTGACTCGGAGGTCAGAGAGGCATTTGCAAGGTATGGATGAAGTCACAGGACCAGGAGGTTTCAAAATGTGCTTGGCACCATAAAACCAAAGGATTGCTCCAGCTCCTCCATTGTTAGAGAAAAGAATTGGCCCTTGGGTGTTCATGTCTCCTTGGCTGAGTAAGCCAGGGTCTAGTAAATGATAAACTGAGCTCAGACTTCTCTCATTTGCAGTTGTCCGTATTTCCCTTGGTCCATTTGCTCAGTTGGCAGAGAGAGCAACGTTTCGGAGGAAACAGGATGTACCTGAGAAGGCAGAAACGCGAGGGGCGTATTGTTCTCTATTCATTCATCCGTCTGTCAGAACACAGGAGCGCCGCTCCCTCCCAGAGAGTGTGTTAGGTGCTGGGGATAGGACGTTCTGTGTGACAGGGTCCTTGCCCTCCGGTGTCTTCCTTATCTGGTGAAGCCAACAGAAAAAATTTTAAAGTCACATGCTAATAGAAATGTCAACCAGGTTAATAACATGGGAGCACAGAAGAGGAAGCTTCATATTGTGCCGGGAAAGAAGGCGAGGGGAGGGGGAGGGCAGGCCTCATTGGTTCATAACAAGATGTGCCCATCCCAGTGACCTGGGAGCTGTTTGCATACACACCTGGTTCCGAGGGCCTGGAATGGCTCAGGCTTCTGAGGTTCTTCCAGATGATTCTGTCGCCTGCCACCATTACAAACCCCTGCAAGGTAACGGGGAGCCTTTGAAGGTTTTAAGCAAGGAAATAATGGGGTTGGAGTGTGTTTTAGAAGACCGTTCTGGTGGCAGTGTGTGGAGGGTGGGAGAGGCCAGGAGTGGGGAGACTGGTAAGGTGGCCGGTGCAGCAGCTCATGGGAACGAGGATGAGAGCTCCGGCCTGAATCTGGGTCCCCACGCGGCCGCGTGCTGCATCGCTCAGGGATGCTCTCGAGTCACTGTGGCTTCAGCAATGAAGACATGAAATCATGTCACATATGAGCAAGTCTGCAGTTAGGCACGGTGCAGCGGATTCGAGATACTGGGGTTCTAGGTCAGTATCCTTCTGGTCCTCCTGGCTTTTCCCTTAGGATTGTGAGACGGCCTCTGTTCTGATCATTGCTCTATCATGGATCGTCGTAACCATTGGTGGGTTAGCCAGCCCTTTGATGTGGTGACAGATTCTGTGCAGTAGGAATTCAGATGGGGCACAGTAGAGGTGCGTGACTTTTGATCACGATTTCTGGGGCCTTAGTTGTGACGCCTTGAAGAGCCAGAGGCTGGCATCTTTATTCTAACATTGGTGCCTAGACTAGAGTGACTGAGGAAAGCTCAAGAGAGACTGTCCATTGGAGCACCTCCACTTGACCCCTTTCTGTGGCTTGGACTTCTCAGCACAGCCGAGCCGGGGGTGTGGGTTGGTACGTGGAGACTCAGGGGTCCACGGCAAGCATTCCAGCTATGGAAGACCCTTGTGCTGTACTCTGTTGCTGAAGCAGTCACCGGCCCACCAGATTCAAATGGGTAATCCAGAGAACCCACCTCTCAACGGGAAAGCATTAAAGAATTCGTGTCTTGTTCTGAAAGCACAGAGCCACAGCTCGGTATGGCACCCCCTACACCAGCATGCCAAGCAGTGAGAAAGGGGCAGCTAGAAAAGTCCAGAGCTGCTTTTATTAGGGGTGAAACCACCCACATCCCCTAAGCTGACTTGCCCTTGTTGCCCACTGACCAGCAGTGGGTCCACATGGTCGTGGCCCCTCTTAGTTGGAAGGGAGACCGGGAGAGTGACTACTTAGCAAAGGGACAGGGTCGCCAGGATGGCCATAGCACCGATCGTGAGCCATCCTCCGGGGCTGCCAACAACGCTGCCCAAACAAGATCAGAGTTCTGCCAAGAGGAAGGGGCAGGGGCAGGAGGGGCCTGCTTGGCAGGTCAGAGTGCTTGTCATGGACAGCGGTGTGCGGTGCAAAAAGGACTTCCGAGTGCGACTATTCGGAGAAATGCTTCCTACCCCTTCCTACCTTGGAGAGGTAAAATGCACATGAACTTAGGAAAGCCTCCAAGAAGTCCTGTAATAAAGAAACCTGCTTTAACTTGCCTATTTCTTTCTTCCACAGAACCCTTTCTGACATGTAGCTTCTCTTAGCAAGGATGAATGAATACATTTTGGAAAATGCTATTAGAAAGTTTTCTTTTTTGGATGTGTTTAAGGAAAGTCTTTGAGGCAGTCCTGCCGTGATGTCTGCTTGCCTCCTGCGGTTATTTATGACTCATTGAACCAACTTCTGCGGAGTGACCCCGCACGCTCTGCACAATGATGGGTGTCAAGTCGTCTAAGAGGAAGAAGACAGTCCCAGCCGCTGGGGAGATCTGAGTCAGGCAGGAGAAGTGAGAGTGGGCAGAGTGCGGCAGTGTGCTACGGGGTCCTGGGGGGTGGAGCGTGCCTGGTTAGAGGAACTGGGAGGCGAGAGTGCGGCAGCGTGCTGCGGGGTCCTGGGGGGTGGAGCGTGCCTGGTTAGAGGAACTGGGAAGCAAGAGTGTGGCACCGTGCTGCGGGGTCAGGGGGTGTGGAGCGTGCCTGGTTAGAGGAACTGGGAGGCGAGAGTGTGGCAGCGTGCTGCGGGGTCCTGGGGGGGTGGAGCGTGCCTGGTTAGAGGAACTGGGAGGCGAGAGTGCGGCAGCGTGCTGCGGGGTCGGGGGTGGTGGTGGTGGAGCATGCCTGGTTAGAGGGACAGGGAGGCGAGAGTGCGGCAGCGTGCTGCGGGGTCAGAGGAACTGGGAGGCGAGAGTGCAGCAGCGTGCTGCGGGGTCGGGGGTGGTGGAGCGTGCCTGGTTAGAGGAACTGGGAGGCGAGAGTGCAGCAGCGTGCTGCGGGGTGGGGGGTGGGGGGTGGAGCGTGCCTGGTTAGAGGGACAGGGAGGCGAGAGTGCGGCAGCCTGCTGTGGGGTCAGGGGGGAGGGTGGAGCGTGCCTGGTTAGAGGGACTGGGAGGCGAGCAGTCTTGAAAGCAGAGGGACTTGCTAGGTGGGCTGGATTTCTGTTAACACTAAGAAGGTCAGGGGACTGTGACTTGGAAATCCAGGCATTAAGTCAAGCATGGCAGGTTTAATACTCTGATTCTTTCTCTACTAGACTGTGTGACCAGGTGAGCTGGTAGGCTGGCTCTACAGTAGGCAGGCAGAAAGCCCTTGCCAGTCGTTTGCTCGTTTGCTCTCAGGTCCGTTCCCTGCCTTCCTGTGCTCTGCTCTGCTCTGCATCACAGGGATCTCATTTCCCAGGTTCCCCTGCCAACTGGCCTCGGGGGTGTGACCCAAGGAGGGCACTGGCGGGAGACTCAAGGAGGAGGGAAGGGGCCGTGGTTTCCCTCCCCAGACTTGTCTTCCCTGTGGCCTCAGTGTTTACTCGACAGACGCTGCCTCCATCGTCCCCTTCCACTGGTCAGCTTCTGGCCCCGATCAGAGGGCCCTGGCCAGGGGCCCAGGTGATGCTGCCTTCCTTCCCTCTTTGTCTCTCCAACCTGCTGATGCTAATTGACAGTGTCCCACCACCCTGTCTGACGCCTGGGTCCCTCCATCTCTGTGTAAGGAAATCCCTGTATTCCATTGCTTCAATTAAAGTAGCTAGATGGGCTTTTGTTTTCCTGACTAAATCAGGAGTGATGCAAAGCCCAAATACACTGAATTGATTCGGGATTATTGTAAGAATACTAGTTTTCACTGGTTGGTATAACTCGGAGACCATTGATGTCTTTTCATTCATAAGAGGGAGTTGAAACACTATCCTAATCTTGATACAACTCCTGAGAGACATAGCTCTGTTGCTTGGCTGACTGAGACCTTTCTCTGTCCCTTCTTGTGAATGTTTTATTTGTTTTCTAAAGCGAAGAAGCCAAGCAATTGAAGAGGACTTGGCTGCGAACGTATGAGGACTGTTTTGGATTATGCTGTTTTTGGGAAAAAGTAATGAATTGTGAAAGGGAGGAGTCATCTATTTGACCCATCCAACTCCATTACTTTTGACATGTTAAAGGGGTGGTGCAAAATACATTTTCAGTACATGAATATGCGTCAATTAATGCCTAGCTAGAGCTACAGGCACATGGAAACTGAGGGGAGACAGACGTTTTAGGTGGAACGGACAAAGCCTTCTACCCTAGCCTGTGACATCTGCTGGTTCTCCAAAGCAATGCTTTCTCTGCTCTCCACTGTGTAATTAAATTCCACTGTCTAATTAGGTTCCGAGGGAAGAGTCTGTCTATGCCTTGAAAATAACTCCCTCCTTTTAGTTAGATGATGGTGATTAGTAGACTGTGGTGAGGCAGACTTGTTCTATGAGGCAGACACCCAACTTGAGGAGTGGGTGACTTGCTGTCCTTACTTGATTTCCTTGAGTGGCTTCTGATGCCATCACAGAGCATTTTGTTAGTATTAGGGTTGCTGTGAGGATTAAGTGAGGTGTCCTCAGATAGACTCAGCGTAGTACCTGGCATGTAATAAATGTGCAGTAATTGCTGGTTACAATTGTGTTACCATCACCATTATTTAATGTTTATTGCATGTATACTTTGTGTTAAGCATTAGGCAGGTATTTATCTCGTTAAAACCCCGCAAAAACTCTAGGAAGTGGGAGCTCTGATAATTCTCATTTCTCAGGTGGGAGGACTGGAGCTCGGGGTGGTGGTAAGTGGCTTGTTCAGGGTCGTAAAACTGCTAAGAGGTGGGGCTGAAACTTGAACTTGGTCGATTTGACTCTAACTTATTTTCTCAAACGATGTGGATTTCTACATTGCTGACAAATGTAAAGTAACATACAATAAGCAGGCATTGAGGGTGTATTCGCTGCAAATTTAGCATGGTGATTAAAAAACCCCAGCTGGTTTCCTAGATCAGCCGTATTTCATGAGCGCTCCTTGTGTGAGATCTTGCCACAGGAAGCACTGGTTATAAAACGAAGAAATAAGGCACAGGGTCTCGGTGAAAGGCCACTGAGCCCCTCTCATGGAACAGTGAGTTGAACATGCAGATAACCTGACACATCTGATAGGCACGGACCTGGGAGGGTAGGCGGAGGAGCCTCCCATAGCTGCTTCTGCACCTTCACCTGGCTCAGGAGACGGGGTTTAGTACCGAACAGATGCCGGCATTCAAACCTTGATCTCGCCCTTCTGCAGTATGGCCTTGAGGGAGTTTCTCCCTCTCTCTGAGCCACAGTGTCCTCAGACCTAGAAAGGAACCAGTGACGGTGACTTCACAGACATACTGTGAAAGCCCTTGTTTCTCATACAGGCATCTGTTCAATCAGTTTTAATCCTTAAACATAGAATTGTGCGAGGTAACGTCAGTACACTTATAACGACCCCCACAACCAGGGGTCTTCAAACTTTTTATAAAAACCGCCCACTTTTGCAGTGCTGGTCAACCTGGTCCCTACCGCGCAACCAAACAGTGCTGCGATTGGCCCACCATGAAAGCTGGACCGCCCACTAGTGGGCGGTAGGGACCAGGTTGACCAGCACTGCAAAAGTGGGCGGTTTTTATAAAAAGTTTGGTTCCTGGTTCCTGGCGCCCTCCCCACCCCCATGAGTCCTTGGTTATCTGGCAGATGCACAAAAGGAAATCAATTGCATGTAGCTGCTGCCATGAAATACCCAGAAAGTCATCTCTGAGGAAAACCAGCACTTCTAAGAAAAAGTCACAGAGTTCAAAAAAAGAGAAAGCTATGTGATTGGCCGGTGGCCCATCCTGAAGTTCTGAAGGGTGATTATTTGGTGCACTGACTAGATTACTAATTTAATTTCTGAAATGCTTCCAAAAGGTGAGGTTGATGAGGACTGAGGAAAGAGCAGTGCCTACCTGTGGTGGCACAGTGGATAGAGCGCTGACCTGGGACGCTGAGGTCCCAGGTTCAAAATCACGAGGTCACTGGCTAAAGCACAGGCTTATCTGGCTTGAGCGCAGGCCTCACCAGCTTGAGCCTGGGGTTGCCCGCTGGAGTGGAGGATCATCAACATGACCCCATGGTCACTAGCTTGAGCCCAAGGTCGCTGACTTGAGCCCAAAGTCATGGGCTTGAGCAAGGGGTCACTGGCTTGGCTTGAGCCCCTCAGTCAGGGCACATATGAGAAGCAATTAACTAAAGCAATGCAATTATGAGTTGATGCTTTTCATCTCTCTCCCTTCCTGCCTCTCTCTTAAAGAAAAAAGAAAAGAGCAGCTACAATGAGTGGAGGATGAGTAGAGGTGGGAAGGGAGGCACATGTGTCCCGGACCCCAGAATTCTTGCAGGCAGGTGGAGGACGGATCACCAGGACCCTATTCTCCCGTCCATAGGGCTGGGTGAGCCTTTGAGCATCCCGTCCCCAAAGGTCTGGAGCGACTCTGAGCGTGAGGCGCAGCCATCCCTTCCTAGCCACTTCCTGTCTCATCCTTTATATACTATTGACCAAACTTAGGGCCGTGATGCTCTTCAGTTTGTGAAGTAATAGTCCAGAATATATTTTCTAAGATATCTGTTCCATCGAACATGCAAAATCTCAGGCCTCTGGTTTGTTAAAATATGTGAGGCTCATTTGTTGAGTTAGTGCATTTTATTCTTGAGCCCTGGTTTGGACTCAGCCCTGGTTCATAGGAGGTGATTGCGTTAGCGAGGCAGTCATGTGATGGGGTGGAAAGCTGCTGTGGGGAAATGACATTTTATGAGTTGTTAAGAGGAGCCAGTGTCTGGTGCGAGAGGTGAAGGGGAAGGAAAGGGGTAGGTAGCAGTTTCTGGGTCACCCAGGGGCCAGGTTCTGAGGTGGTTGTGCCTTGAAGGAGGCCAGATTTTGCAGGCGATAAGAGGACTTTTTATAGTTGCATAGACTTGGGGTTCTGCTAAACGTGAAACAGTAGAGAGAAGCCAGACACCAGGTCTGAGAGCTAATGGATAGAGCATCCCAGTTGGAGTCGGAGATCACCTACTATGTGACCTATGACCTCTGTAATACTTAGGCTCCTCATTTGAATAAAGGTACTAATGTAATACTATGGATTTTTTATTTTTGGCAACTGTTAAAATGTTTCACAAATGTTTGGGTGCCTACTTATATTTGTATAAATATAACTCCCAATCCACAGCTTTAACTTAACATTATGTGAACTGTTATATGCTTTCAAAAGAACCAGTATTTTCTTGAGTAAAATAAAATATCTTTGTAAGAAAAAAAAAAAGAAATGTGTAGAAATGGTCCAATGGTCACGGCTTGTGTTTCTGGGTCTTGATCGTCTGACGAATCAGATAGGAGAGGCCTTCCACCAGAAGATAACGTGTTTGGGAGAAGCTTGGGCTGGTCCTGAGATGGTCACTGCCTAGTCTCTCTCTCTCTCCTTTACTTTCTCCGTTTCTGTCTCACTGTTCCTCTCACTCTCTTCTCTTTGTTTTTCACTCTCTAGGTTTGTTCTCTCTCTCCTTTTTTCCCTTCCTTCCTCATTCCTTCCCTCCCCCTCTCTCTCCCTCTGTTCCTTCCTTTCTCCTTTCCCTCTCTCCCATCCTCACTGTCTCTTTTCTCACTTTGGGTGGGGGCTGGGAGGGCTAAGGGGTCTGTCTGATCAGCTGTGTGGACCCTCCTCTGCTTCCTCTTTGTGGGTTTTCCTGGCTCATCTGGACTCTGGCCTGAAGCCTCCCAGCCAGGGTGGGCAAAGGTGTCCCTCTCGGGGAGCTGTGAGCATGCGTTTTCAATGGCTGCTCCGTTGGGAGTAGTTGATCTATGAGGAGGGCACTCACTACGCAGCAGAAGCCATTGTCGTCCTCTTCCACCAACCCGGAAGGTGGGCAGCTTTCACCAGGGAGCGCTGCTACGCTTTTATCCCCATCGTAGATATGTTCTTCCTCTTTGATGACAAAGGCTGTTGTCTTTCTGATTACAGATCGAGGACACTCGGCTCAACATTGACAAGATCTCAGAGCATGTGGAGGAGGCCAAGAAACTCTACAGCATCATTCTGTCTGCACCGATTCCAGAGCCCAGTGAGTGTCTGCCCAGAGCTGAGTGGCCCAGCGAGAACCCTTGGCCCTGGGGTGGAGCCAGTCTTGTTTTACTTCCCTCTGTGAAGAGCAGGGGAGTGTACGTCCATCCGCATGGTAGCCCAACACTCACACAATCTCCCATCTCCTTTACCCCGTCTCAGTGCGCCCTGCCCGGACACGGCTGTTTCTCTTCACGGTCCCCGGTTAATCCATTTAGCTGAACTCTCCTCCACTTCCCAACTAGACACTCATGACTGTCAGGGACTGTCACTGCTGCTTCTACGGCTCACCTCGGCCCCTTTGCTCGTGCTGGCTCTGCCTGGAGTGCTCCCCCCAAGCCCCTTGCCGAGTCCCACCAGATCAAGTCCATTCTTTTTTATGAGGTATTCCAAATGGTTCAAGTTCACCCAAGTCCCTCTCATCACTAATCTCTGTCTGTTGTCACCATGGAGGCAAACTTTCTCTCCCCACTGATTATTTCACATCTCAGAGAAGAGTTTAGGGCGGTGTTTCCGATTCCATAAGGACAAGGAACAAGCTTGATACTGTTATTTTACTCTCCAAATTTTTCATGACTCCGTTACTAAAGATTAAAGTTGAAGCGTGTTAGCAGAGCGTATGGGAATTGTGGCCCTGTACTGGCCAGCCTCCGCCGTGTTACCTCCACTTTGTTCCCCGAGTGCTTCCTGTCCCCACGGGTCTTGCACATACTGTTTCATCTCCCTGAGCCTCCAGTGTCTGTCTCTTTTTCCAACCTGATTAACTCTTAGTCCTTCTTGGAGACTCGGTCCCCTTATCATCTGTCTTTAGAAGCCTTTCCAGGTCCCTCTAGGCTGTGCTGGTGGGCTTCTCATCAGCACCCCACGCATGCCTTGACCAGAACTTACGCCTTACTCTGCACTGCATATTAGAACTGTAATCAGCAATGTCCCCCACTAGACCATGAACAGCCTGAAGGCAGGCTCTATGTCTTCTCTCTGATGACTCAGTCTCTAGCTCAGCCCCAAGCGTGTAGTAGGTGCCACAGGGTGGTCAGAGCTAACACTCACTCTGCTCCGTGCCTCCCGGGACAGCATTGTGTGTACAGTAGGCACTTCAGACATATTGGCCTGATTCTAAGTTGACGAACCATGGAACTCTTTTCCTCAGAAGTCCCATAAAACCCTTCCTTCCCTTCGGAGCGGAATCCTGCATGGTAAACCAGATATTTCCTCTAAAACCAAGGTCCTCAAGTTTTGTATGCCAGAGAATTCCTTGGGAAGGCTTGTTCAAAAGGCACTTGGTAGAGCTCCAGCCCTGGCTGGTTGTTTTTCTGTAGGTCTGGGATGGGGCGCCTGGAAAATGCCATTAAAACGTGAGCTCGCTCCGCTTGTGATGGTGGCTGTCTGGGGGGCACCTGGGCTCACCACTGCTCTGGCTGGCGGGTGCCTGAGCAGCGCCCCGTGTCCTCTGTCCACGTTGTAGCTCACAAAGCCATCAGTCTTTGCTAACTGACCTTACCTGCCTCTGTTTACCCAGAGACCAAGGATGACCTAGAACAGCTCACGGCTGAGATCAAGAAAAGGGCCAACAACGTCCGGAACAAACTGAAGAGTAAGAAGGGAGGAGGGGGAACCCGCCAGCCATGCCCCCCACTGTCTGTCTCACATCCCCAGGGTCCAGCTCTTCTGACCAAAACTCACTCCGATGCCACTTGCTCCATCTCTGCCTCTGCTGGGGGCACTGTCCCCACCATGACCTGTACTAGCCCCAGAAATTTGCCTGTTCTTGATCATGACTACAGTTGAAAGAATGCAGAGTTGAAGTCAGGAAATGAGAATTAATGTGGACTCTGAGCTACCGAGTAGTTGTGTGACTTAGTGCTCTAACTTAGTCCCTTGACCATTCTCTGTTTCCCCAGCAGCCACATACATTTGAATAGTAATGGTAGAGATATATAGATACAAAACATATTATTTGTTTATAGCCATTTCTTGGTGGGGGGGGGCAGGTATATCACCTCCCATTACTTAAGCCGCACCCCCTCAGTTTAGAGCAGCGGTTATCAACCGGGGTGCTGTGGCACCCAGGTGTGCCACAAGGAATTCTAAAACATGCGATACCTGACCATTTAGTCGGGGAAATTACCTTTTTTCCTTAGATTGCCAAATAAAAATATGACAACAGCCAACACAATAATAGCCATCCGATGTGAATAAAAATTATACCCTTTGTTTTTTGTCAAATCAGCAAACAATATGTTTTTGGTGTGCTGCAGAATTTTAGTAATTAGTTTATGTGTGCCATGAGATGAAAACGGTTGAAGGTCACCGGTTCAGATCATCGTCCTGTGAAACCTGCGTCAGAGATTCAATTCCCTTGGGGCCCCAGAAGGTCCCTTGGTTCCGTGGCTGTGCTCTGCGTTCTTGTCCACTGGAGTTGATGACTGCATGTTACTGGTCAGAGAGTGAAATCAGCATGGCTCAGCCCAATTTATTATTTCTTCCCCCCAAACAAATCACAGTATCTGTTTTCATGAGGGTGGAAGCAGACGTCAGAGTACAACTTCCAATAACAGGAATGAGTAGTGTGTCAACCACTGGCCAAGCACTCTGTGTCTGTCCTCATTTGAGCATCACCTCAGGATTGTGAGGGAGGTGCTGGTATGTGGTTCATTTGATAGGGGAGGGAACACGAAGGCGAAGTGGCTTTCCCAAAGTCACACAGCTTAGCAGTGGCAGGACAGGGCTTGAGGTTAGGTTTCTCGGGGACAGAGACTCCTGCTGTTAACCACTGTGCTTAGATCATTAGGGAAGAGCTGGCGATGGTAAAGGACATGCTGCACGTCCTGGGGCTCACCTGCGAGCTCACTCTTTAGACTCTCCCTGCCTCTTGTTCGTCTCCGTGGATCGGTGGGCGAGCTTGAGCGGGGAGGTTCGTGTTGAACAGTGTGTTTCTCAGAGGAGAGCGGCAGGCGTGTTGCTGGAATAACCGGTCTCTCTGCTCCAGGCATGGAGAGGCACATCGAGGAGGACGAGGTGCGCTCATCAGCGGACCTTCGGATTCGGAAATCCCAGGTAGGACTGGCTCTGGTCTAACAGTTGTCTAGGGCAGTCTTTTAATTGTCTTTTTCTTAGCTCAGGATTCCTCTTCTTTTTCTTTTTCTTTTCTTTTTTTTTTTTTACAGAGACAGAGAGAGAGTCAGAGAGAGGGATAGATAGGGACAGACAGACAGGAACAGAGAGATGAGAAGCATTACTCATTAGTTTTTCGTTGCGCATTGCGACACCTTAGTTGTTCATTGATTGCTTTCTCATATGTGCCTTGACCGTGGGCCTTCAGCAGACCGAGTAACCCCTTGCTTGAGCCAGCGACCTTGGGTCCAAGCTGGTGAGCTTTTGCTCAAACCAGATGAGCCCACGCTCAAGCTGGCAACCTCGGGGTCTCGAACCTGGGTTCTTGGCATCCCAGTCTGACGCTCTACCCACTGCGCCACCGCCTGGTCAGGCAGGCCCTCTTCTTCTTAAATACAGTTCTTATTTGGAACTCAGTTGAAGAGCAGGCGAGGGGGAGCCGCCCAGGTTAAAGCAGAGGACGGGCTCATTCCTCCCTCTCCCGGGAGCCCCCGAAGATCTTCCCAGGGCTCCCAGAGCACAGCATAGGATTTCGGACGCCTCCTTGTCTTATAGGCGAGGAAGTTGAAATCTCTCTAAAGATGGTTTGTCAAGACCTGTTCAGTTTGGAGTTAGGCTTTTTGGTGGACATCACAATTATACTCCTTGTCCTTAAAGAATTGGTGTGATATTCGATTGGCATAAGGAACCTATTATGTAAGGCCCAACAGGAGGTGTGAGAAGACCTTGGTGTGCTCTCGGTCTTGAAAGATCTCGGGAAGAATTGGGCTAGAGGTTCTCGCAGGAGGCAAGGGGGGCAGGAGTGGTGTGTGTGTGTGTGCGCATGCGCGCGCGCGCAGCAGCCGTGGTGGTGATGAGGCTGGGGTAGCAATGAAGGGCAAACATGAAGTTGGGCAGCCCATCTGGAGAAGAAAGTTTGTTGTGAGATAGAGGACACTGAGTTTTTGGAAGAGGAGGTAGTACCATATTCCAGAGCAGTCCTTGACTGCTTGTCTGGGGCGTCTGATTATGATCGAGTGGCCTATATGCATCGACCTCAGGTCGCAGTCTGCTAGGAAGATGCCCTGGCAGCCATTTGAAAGCTGGCTTAGTGTGGGGAAGAGGCAAGAGGCCCGTGGGTCTCCAGTTGGGTTTTTGCAATGATAGTAGTGGGTTTGAAAAAAGTATACATATTGGTGATTTTTCAGACCAGTAGTGCCTAATAGCTATTGAGAGAAGAGGTGGGGAGAACAGCTTGAGGAAGAACTTGGGATCTCTGGCAGGTGTTGGATGTAGCAGATACTGGATGTAGGAGGGGATCTGGTAGCTTTAGACAGCAAGCTAAGGGTTGTGCCAGAAAAATGCTCCTGGTCCATGTGGTCCAGGGCTCTGAGAGTCACAGGTTGTCTCTTCCGGCCTCACAATTACCATATAAGGTCAGCAGGGCAGGTAAGCAGATGCTGAAGACATGCTTTGGGAAGGTCAGGGGGCTCTCTCATTGGTGTCAAGGTAGAAAACCAAAAAGTTGAGTTGTACATCTTGGTCTTTTGGTTCCAAGGTCAAAGCTGCCGAACACAAGGAGACAAAGCTACGTGGGGGTGGTGAGGGGGCTGGGGGTCCCACAAGAGTTAGGGACCTCCCACCGCCCTCGCCTCCTAGGCCCTTACTGCCTCTGACGTTCTTCCCGTAGCACTCCGTCCTCTCCCGGAAGTTTGTGGAAGTGATGACCAAATACAACGAGGCTCAGGTGGACTTCCGTGAACGCAGCAAAGGGCGCATCCAGCGGCAGCTCGAAATCAGTGCGTGTCTGGTTGGGTGGCACGTCCGTCACGGTTTCCGGCCGCACGGTTGTCCGTCCATGTTGTGAGACCTGGGAGAAGGAGCAGCGGCCTTGCTTGTGGCTTCTGTCTCCTATTCTGCGCCCAAGCCCAGGACACGTCCTGGATGCTGGTTCTGAGGCTGAAAGGTGGCTCCGTGTGTGTCAGGCCCAAATGATTTCGCTCGTGTGGGAGCCAACACCTCTTATCTTGTACATAGAGGGGAGACACTGGGTAAACAGTTGCTGTCCTGGGGACTCATGGCAGTTTTTGCGGCCTTTTTGATGGCAAAGAACATTTATGAAATAAAAGGCGCGATGCTAGTTGCTGTGAGAAGTGAAGACACTAATGAAGCCACGCCCTTTGGGGTTTAGTAACATGGAATGCCGGGCCCTGCGGGGAGGAATGCAGGGCTCTTCCGGGTAGAATGCCCTAGAAGAGGGACTGTAGGAACAAGGACATAATCAGAGAGATGCAGGTGTGTCTGGGAGTGGAGGTTGTCCAGGGCCTGGGGAAAGTGTGCATCTAGGAGTAGCAGTGTGAGGTTAGCGGGGAAGAGGAAGGACTCACCCAGAAACCAGCTTCATGTCCTGAGGGCCTTAGACTCCACTGTATAGTGACAGGGGCCAGTCAGCGTTCTGAGCTGGGAAGGAATGTGACCAGGTTTATGCATCAGGAAGGTGGTTGACGACCGTGTTGAAGCTGAATCAGGAGAGAAGTCAGAAGACAGATGAGTCAGGAGACTGGGGGGGAGTGTTGTAAAGGCCATGGTCTGGATAGTGGAGTTACCATAGTCCTAACTTCCAGGCAACTTTTCAAACGGTGTATCTTTGATGCTCTTATGTTTGATAATCTTCTCTTGTTAATAAAGCCGGCAAAAAGACAACAGATGAGGAGCTGGAGGAGATGTTGGAGAGTGGAAACCCTGCCATCTTCACTTCTGGGGTGCGTGCCCCTCCCCTGAGGAGGGAGGCCCCTGGCAGCCCCGTCTGGTAGCGAGCGGAGGGCGGCCGCAGGCGCAGTGAGGCGGGGAGTCGAGGGGCTCGGCAGGAGGGTGTGCGAGGGGCTTCAGCAGGGGATGGTGGACGATGGCCTGTCTTTGCGTGGCCCCTTGTAGATTATTGACTCTCAGATTTCCAAGCAAGCCCTCAATGAGATCGAGGGGCGGCACAAGGACATCCTGCGGCTGGAGAGCAGCATCAAGGAGCTCCATGATATGTTTATGGACATCGCCATGCTGGTGGAGAATCAGGTAGCCGGCCGGGGCCCCAGCGTGGGGAGGGAGGCGGGGCAGCTCAGCTTCTCCTGAGAAGGGTGAGCAGCAGTGTGCTGGGGGCGTGCGCAGAGTCAGCGGAATCTGCATCACGGAGAAGCAGAACGCCAGCATCCGGGGAAAGGAGTGCGCTCTTGAACCCTGACGCGTGGGAAAGGAGTGCGCTCTTGAACCCTGACGCGTGGCGGGCAGGCTCAGCCTTGTCATTCTTCTCTGGTCCCTTGGCTTCCCAGTCCTTTCTAGTTAATGTGGGTTCAATGTGTCTGTCAAGTGCCTCGTTGTCTCTGGACTCAGGATCTCTTCCTGTTTGGTTTATAAAATGAGAGACGCGGGTTCTTAATGATGAGGCCTTCAAACAGTCTTCTGATAGGAGCTGTTTCACGGGTGACGTTGAAAACATGTGACCTTTTCCCCGGTTAAGGGAAGAGTTAGGTTTAACCGAAGTTTTTATTTTTTCTGTTTTTTTTTTTTTTTTTTATTCTATATTTGTTCTTCCAAAAATGTTGATACTTTTTGCTCAAGAACAAGAGCAGACAACAAAATGAATGAAGGAATACCATGATATTTACATAAAAACTTGAAACACTCACGGTGCTTAGCTGGACAGCTTGTTTCGTCCCTGGGTCCACCTCTCAGGGATGTAAGTCTGTCATCTGCACGTGGTGTTAGTTTCACATAATCCGACAGCTCCCAGTCCTCACGATACGATCAGACCTGGCAAGAGGCACGTGCCATGCTGTCGTGCCTCCATGACTGTGAACCTGCAGCCGCTGGGCCCGCCGGCGCGCCTGACAGTGGCTTCCTTTGGAGAAGGGCTGCGAGCCGACCTGAAGCCCGAGCACGGCCTGGCTGGCAGCTGCTGCCGGCTCCCTGCTCAGGGCTCAGGTGCCTTTCCTCCTCCCCTTCTGGCCTTTGGGACCGCGTGTCCAACCCCTCCAGCCCCACATTTCTTCTTTCTCCCCACACTGCCTTGCCGAGGAGCTGGTTTGAGATTCAAGTGGTGGTAAGTGCCTTTCTCTGTTTCCAGACCACCATCAAGCAGTGGGTTGGGTTGAGGAAGGGGTAGGTAGGTGAGGGGAATTCCCCTCCTTAAGAAGCCCAGGAATGAATTCGAATGACCAAACTTCCTATCAGGAAGTAACAACTGGGAAATGGTTGGGAATCTTCTCAAGAGATCTCTGTCTCTTGGCCAAATAGCTTGGATAAACCCAGTGTGTCACTTAAGGAGCCTGGGAATATCTCTTAGAGAAGGCGCATGCTCCCATTCTCACATATTTGTTGAGTACCTACTGTGTGCCAGGTGCCATTCTATACTAGTGAACAAACTCAGGACAGATGAACTTGGTTCAGGTCCAAATGACCAGGAAGAGGCCAGGATCCTGGTAACGCCCTAAGAACATGAGATATTTTTATTTTGGTTTCTTGCCTCATATGCTTAATTAAAAAAAAAAAATGGTGGTGGTGGTGGTGGTGGGATCTGTCAGAATATGTGGTTACCAGGCATCTAGGCAGTGTGCCCCAGGGGACCAGCCCTGCACCCGCTGCAGAGAAGTAATGCAGTGAGTGCCACCAAGGACTGGGGAATCATGGGTAAATCCTGGGAAATGGTGGAGTGTGCCCTCGGGAAGGCTGTGCGTTAAGGGTTTCTGGATGCTCCTCTCGGCATTGGAGACTATAATGTGGGGCAGCTAGCACCGTCCGGGAGCGGGTGGTACTGTGTGACTAGTGTCTGTTCTTTGCAGGGTGAGATGTTAGATAACATAGAGCTGAATGTCATGCACACAGTGGACCACGTGGAGAAGGCACGGGATGAGACGAAAAGAGCCGTGAAGTATCAGGGGCAGGCTCGGAAGGTGAGACCCTCCTGCCGCCTTCAGAGGAGGCTCCATTTTGTGTGCTGTCTCTCGCACTTTCCTCCCTCTCCCTGTCTCTTCCTCTGCTGCCACCTCCTCTTGCTTCCGGGGAAAGGGAGCCATGATTGACCGTATTGAGAACAACATGGACCAGTCGGTGGGCTTCGTGGAGCGGGCCGTGGCTGATACCAAAAAGGCCGTCAAGTATCAGAGCGAGGCTCGGAGGGTGAGCGCCTTGGTCCCAGCTGGTCCTACTGGCCTCTCCTCTGTCTGGTCATCCCCACCTGTGTCCTTGAGCCCATGCCCTCTCTCTGTGTCCCGGCCTCCTCCAAACCCCTGTGTTGGCCTTTCGTAGAGACTAGACGTCCTCCCTGCCCGGGTGTGCCCTGCATGGATCTGGTTCCCAGGCCCTTGCCCCAGAGCCCACGCTGAACGCAGGTCTGTAGGGGAGGTGTACTGCCTGGGTGTTGCTCCTGGACAGCTCATCGTCCTTTCAGATGTTACACTTGACTCCTCTGTCTTCAGAAACCTCCTCTTCACTGTCTTCCTCTCTCGTAGCCCGAGCGCTGCCCCTCCACGCTTTTCTCTATCATGAGCCCGGCGCTGTGCTGATTGCTATGGAAACATCTCATAGCGTACGGAGCACCTATTCTTTCTACTTCGTAGATGGAACAGTTGAAGGTCCAGGGTGAAGTAATGGGCTTCAGGCCACCTAGTCAGCATAGGAGCTGGGATTCCAGTTCAGATCCTAGTCCCGCTCTCTCCACCACAGCGCCCTGTCCCCCTTCCTGCTGGCGGCCCTGACGCCGCAGGCTTTCCAGCCTCTCCGCCTGTTGACTGGTAGCCAGCTCTGTGGCTTTTGCTGTTTTTGACTCTTTTCTGTTTCTCCTGGGCTCTGGTGTTTTGTTCTTCAGTTCCTTGTTTTTCTTCTGACTTGACCTACTGCTTGCGCAGGGATTTGGTGAGCTGGGGAGTTATTTTGTGTGGTGAACCCAGGCTGGTTCACAAAAGGACTATAATCAGGTGGGAGTGTGCTTTAGGGGAGACGTGGCCAGAATTCTGTTTGAAATGATTACTATGTCAGAAACGTCTCTCTACCCCTTCTTGAAAAGGAAAAATGAGTCACTAAGTATCTTGGACTAGTGCTGCCTGGTGGCTCCGTGTTAGTTGCTCTTGTGTCTGTCCCCATGTGTGAGACAGCAGTGCGGCTGACAGCGATGGAAACCCTCCCGTATACACATCTGGAATATGTTGCTATCCAAGAAGGACTCTAAAACATAGAAAACGTCCTAATAGAATGTCTTCCTGTAGAGATGTAGGCTTTTTTATTTGAATCGACAAGATGTTTTCAATGTCGAGGAGAGGGGGGTTGGGTTTTGGATGAATGGTGATTGCTTCCTGGGCTGTGTGTAATAATGACGTGTTTTTGTTTCTCCCATCCCTCTCCAGAAATTGATCATTATCATTGTGGTAGTAGTTGTGTTGCTGGGCATTTTAGCATTGATTATCGGACTTTCTGTGGGGCTGAAATAAGGGGAGCCAGAGAGGCTGCTGCACCCGGAAATGTAAGTAGACGGAAGGTTCTCGGGGCTTTGTGTTGGCTCCCTCTCGACAAATGAGCCAGGGATTTTAATTCCACTTCTTCTGCCTGTGGTTGTCCCTGGACATGCTGAGCTCTGAAACTTTCAGTTGCCTGTGCCTTCTTTCATCTCTTTAAAATTCTATTCTTGGGTTCTGGCTGCCGTCCAGGGGTTGGGTCTCCTGTTTGTTCTCGTCCTGTGGATTCTGTGCCTGCTCTTTGCTGACTGATGTTTCACTACCGTTCCTGGCCCACCTGAGTGCCACGTTCTCACTTCCCTGTCCCAGCAAGCATGCGCCTAAGCTGGGTACAGTCTTGTGTTTGGGACCTGGGCTTTGTCTTCTGAATTCTTGCTGGATCTCATGGATGTCGGGCTTTGTTTTCATCTTCTTTTCTGTGTACATGAAACTTTGAGTTGTGACTGGGGTCTGGAGGGGGCTGTTTGTGACTTGTTGGATTGCAAATGATTTTGCAGTTAACAGTTTTGAGTGTCAGGTTGTGCCCGATGATATACTAAACAGCATATACACATAATGTTATATATACACGTAACATTGACTCCTCACAACCACCTCTTGAGATGGGTGCTATCATTATCCCCATTTTACAGACAAGGGCATTTGGGGCTTAAAGAGAAGTTAGGTAGCAGAACCGAGTCTGAATACACAGCTGGCAGTAGACCTAGGAGAGCTCTTTACTGCACCTCAGTTTCCCTTTGTACAACAAGGTAGCCGCTTATCACTGGGACAAAGTCTGGAGTACCTTATGGGATAGTGACTTTAAAATTCACCCTATTAATTTCTTAAAATCTGGTAAAAAGAATGAAGCTGACCCCAGAGTCAGGGTTTTGTCTGTCTAGTGGTAGCAAGATAAGAATGTTCTGGTTATTGGGAGTGTTAAAACCCAAGACTGTTAAGTCTGTGCCTTCTTAGAACATTATTTTTCTGAATAAAATATAGTACATTTGTTTTAAAAACGGTAAAATCGCCTGACCAGGCAGTGGCGCAGTGGATAGAGCATCGGACTAGGATGCGGAGGACCCAGGTTCGAGACCCCGAGGTCGCCAGCTTGAGCGTGAGCTCATCTGGTTTGAGCAAAAAGCTCACCAGCTTAGACTCAAGGTCGCTGGCTCCAGCAAGGAGTTACTCGGTCTGCTGAAGGCCCATGGTCAAGGCACATATGAGAAAGCAATCAATGAACAACTAAGGTGTCGCAACAGAAAACTGATGATTGATGCTTCTCATCTCTCCGTTCCTGTCTGTCTGTCCCTGTCTACCCCTCTTTCTGACTCTCTCTCTCTGTCCCTGTAAAAATAAATAAATAAATAAAATAAATAAATAAAAACGGTAAAATCTACAAAATGCAGAAAAGGTGAATAGAAGTAACATTAATATTATTCCTGATAACCCTGTGGCATGTTTATATACTCAGATGTGGTTGTACATAGTTCAGACTATATTATCTTTAGTTTTGTACTCAGTTACAAAATGATAAGCATCATTCCATGCCACTAAAATCTCTTTGTAAATCTGATATTCAACATAAGATTGTGAATATACTCTCAATTATTTAACATTCCTCCAATGTTGGGCTTGCTATTATAACAGCATGACTAACTTATATAATAGTATTATCCTCATTTCTATTTTCTATTTATTATAAATTTATAGAATTTGGGTTATGGAGGTAATAGATAGAAATATTTTTAAAACTTGATACAGATTACCATGTTGATATCCAGAGGCGACCCATCACTTTGTGTTCTTCCTCCTCCTTCCATGTGACTAGAGGGTCTGAAAGTCAGTATTATCACACTAAACATTCACCTTCCTCTGGAGAGAGAAGCAGCAGTGAGGTGATCATTTTTTAAGTAATTCATTGATTGGTTCTCCCCCCCACACCCCAAGCTTTTGGAGTCTAGCCCTTGGTTTTTTTGTTTGTTTGTTTGTTTGTTTTTTGCTTTTGAAGTTAAAAGTTTTGTTCTGACTCTTTAACTGTATCATTGGAAGAATGTTAAAATTAAGCAAAGGCATAATAGTTGATATCTTCCCACAGCCTCGGATGAATGATGTCTTGCAGATTTATAATACCCCTTATTATTACTAATTCTAGGAACTCAGCATGTAAATGAGTCATTTTTTAAAAAAGAGGCTAATGGATGTATTGTCGGTCCAGCAGACATGCTGAGTCACTGGTCAGTTGTTGAGCTGCTTGCCGGTCCAGCAGACATGCTGAGTCACTGGTCAGTTGTTGAGCTGCTTGCCGTAGTATTCGGTACCTCCTAAGAAGATGGGACTGGCTGTCACTCGGCCGGCCTCCCCCACCTCCATGGGGCCGAGGGAGAGGGGTCTCTGGACAGGAGGGAAGGAAGACAACCTGCGCTCCTCTTCCCTAGTCGTGGGGCAGCTCTCGTTTCGGTCAAGGAGAGGAACGGTACCCCGTTTTCAGACGGAACGTTCTTAGAAGCTCAGTTAAGAAACAGCTCATCAGGTGGAATCAGCACAGTTCTTTTCACTGTGCGCTTCTGCCTTCTAAGAGAAGCGCGGGACCCAAGGGGAGTCGTGGAGGATCCGAGTCCCAGAAAGCTCCTGAAGCGTGCATTTGAAAGGCGAGGGCGTGGGCCGCATGGAGAGAGTAGGGGTTTTCAACGAGGGATTGTGCTCCCCACTGACACGTCCCCTCCCATGGGTCTGTGATGGCTGGTGTGAAGAATTAGAAAAGGCCCAGGGATTTAAACACTTTTTTCCCTTCTCTGTATAGGGCTTCGTTTCTTATACAGCGGGATATTTCATTTCAGGTCCTGTCTTGGGTATGTCTATTGGATTCCTCAGGTTTAGGGGTGACTTTCCCAATAGTCTCCTTTCTTTCCCTGATTTTTCTTCTCCACCTTCTAGGTTTGTGGCTGATCGTAAGGTCGCTGTTTGCCATCACTGACCAAACCACTCCTCCCCCTGCCTCCCGTAGAGCCCGATGTTGCTCCAGCCTGGTGTGGCCACCTTGCCTTCAGATGGGACGCAGTTTGAATGGCCTTCCTGAGAGAGTGGGACCCGTCCCGTTGTTTCCTGTATCCACCCTTGGACCTGACCCAGCAGACCGTCTAGCCCCGGAGGGATCTCACCTACCCAAGCCACCCCGAGTCTCCTTACGGCCTTCTCTCCTGGAGTGTCTGAGCCCACCCGGCGTCTCCCTCTCCCTCTGCCGTGTCAAATGTTGCCGTGCCCCCGGGAAGCCCAGTCACTGGAGCACCTTCCCGGGGTGCTGTGCTGTTTTCTACCTCATGAAGTATTCTCCCAGAAATTGCATTCTTTTTTTTTTTTTTTTTTAATAGAAGAGTTTCTTTAACAAAGCAAAGGGATTCTTCCAAGTTGGGCCACAATAAGGTTTGGACTTGACCTGCCTGGCAGGATCCAAACCTCACAGTGTGTTGTCCCTGCGCCCTGAAAATATGAGGGATTGGCAGATGGCATTTTGGTCTGGGAGCCAACTTGTTTGAAATTCAGCCTTAAATTGAGCTCTTCGTCTGCGACGTCTGTCTGGGCCATGTTCTCTCCTGTGGACTTTGGGAGGCGCCGGCCAGCACGACACAGCCGTCCGAGGTTACCGTTTGTAAAGGCTGAGGGTATGGGATATTTGTTTTCACGGCTGAGTCTTGAAAACTGGTTGCTCACTGTTAGAGTGATGCTTTGTGTAGCCATTGCCTTGAAGCCAAATATTTTTTTACTTAAAAAAAAATGGCACTTAAAATTGGGCCAAGAACAAGGTGCTCGGGTCTCTGGCTCTGAAAATGGTTCAGATTGGTGCCAGCATCAGTCATGCATTTCATGTGTTCCAGGTGAATGTTCATCGTTGTGTGTGATGTTTGTATATATTTTCGTGTCTCTTAGTAGGAAGTTGGAAGTGGAGGCTATTATAACCTTAAAGGAAAAAAAAAAAAAAAAGCCTTGAGCTAGGCTAAAAACTAGGTAAGAGAGATTTGCTTACCTGCAAATGAATCACAGTAGAAATATAATCATCCCGTGTCCTTGAGAAGCCCGCTGGTTCTGATGAGCACTGGGAGAGTCGTAGGTCTTTGAGGTCGGGACTAAGTTGATCTCCATTAAGTTTTTCTGCTTAGCAGATAGGTGTGACAGGTTTTGATACCTCTCCCTACCTGCTGCCTAGACAAGGCTTGTCCTGGGAACATCCCAGAGCAAGTTGATATCATTTGTGTGACCTTTGGAATGTCCTGTCTCCAGGGCTATATCAGTTGGGGAACACCAGGGACCACTGGGTAGCTCTTCCTTCTACCAGTTAATGAGCTCAACAGGTTCTTTGTCTCCCCCAATTCTTGTCAGTCAGAAAGCACTAGGCTGGAAGTTTTCCAGTGGAGTAACTGCCGGTCAGGGGTGAGCCTCTGAGAGTCCCTGCCGGTCTCTGCCAGTCTCTCGCTGACTTATACTTCGGCATTGATTTTTTTTTTTTTTTTTTTTTTTTATACAGGGACAGAGAGCGAGAGGGATAGATAGGGACAGACAGACAGGAACAAGAGAGATGAGAAGCATTAATCATCAGTTTTTCATTTTGACATCTTAGTTGTTAATTGACTGCCTTCTCACATGTGCCTTGACCACGGGCCTTCAGCAGACCGAGTAACCCCTTGCTTGAGCCAGCAACCTTGGGTCCAAGCTAATGAGCTTTTGCTCAAACCAGATGAGCCAGCGCTCAAGCTGGCGACCTTGGGGTCTTGAACCTGAGTCCTCCGCATCCCAGTCCTACGCTCTATCCACTGCGCCACCACCTGGTCAGGCTTCGGCATTGATTTTAATGCTTTCTGGGACAGGGTGAGTCCCCTCATCCAGGCACTGCCCACAGGCTTTTTTTGCAGAAGCTACTTACTCCCACTCACCGCCCAGCACTGAGACAGAGCCGGGGAGGCCCTCTGGCCCATGGCTATGACGTTGACAGTGGGCTGGCTCCAACAGCGAGGCCAGACAAGCTCTCAGCACGGGCTTCTGCTCTACTGAGACTGAGGTCTGGGGCTTATAGTCTGCAATCCAGTAAGTGAAGGTTTTTTTCTTTTTTTTTATGTTTGTATTTTTTTAATGTAAACTTGATTATTTTATTGCTATTTAAAAATAAATGACTTTATATTGATTGTGAAACACTTCTGGCTCTCCTTCCCTGCAAAACACTTGGTGATTGGGTGCCACCGTGTGGTGGTTTTCGTTTAAGTTTTGGAAAGGGGGTTACAGCTCTTAAACACGAGCTGGGACAGGGTGGATCAAAAAAGTTCTAATTTTTGAAAATGGTTCAGCTCTCAAAGAGTACATTGTAAGTGTATTTGAGTTCAGAGTCGAGGTGCTCCCCCTAAAGACTATGGCCCGCTCACTGAGAGAACCGGCTCTGGAGGAAATGGGGTCCGTCGGTGTGACGGGTCCGTCGGCAGACGGGAGAACAAATATATATATTAAGCAGCTATCTTCTGATAGGGCTGCCAATTGAATTTTGAATCTCTCAGCTAGAAGTCACATTTCTATACTCCGGGTTCTAGAAGCCAGATCCATCTCCCCTTTCCTTTTGATCCTCTCCCACGTCCAGACCCGCTCTGTCTCCCTTCCTCGGGAACTGTTACCTCGGCTGTGATGTTGTATCTCATGTGCTTTTTCTTCCCTCATCTGGATGAGCAGAAGAAGATCATGATCATGATCTGCTGTGTCATCCTTGCCATCATCTTAGCTTCTACCATTGGGGGCATATTTGCCTGAAACAGGTGAGCTGTTTGTGAGGAGGGGCGGGGGTGCTTTCCCTTACCTGAAACCTTGTGTCCCCATGGCATTTATTGTCACTGGGTGCCCTAATCAGGGTAGGATTAGGTGTTGAGATAGATGAAGGTTGGAGAAAGCTAGGAAAAGAGCTGCTTCATAGTGAGAAAAGTGAGTGAAGCATAAGCTGGTAGTAGGTAGGCAGGGAGACAGAGGTGCCAATCTGTGCCATACCAGGACTGGCATGGGCATGCTTTGTATATAGTGGTGAAGTCCTGCAGCTTTACTGGGGCCTTGTCATCTGGGAACAGCTGAAGGATAAAGAATCAGTTCTTGTATTAGAAGCACCCTTCTTTAGAAGAGGGCCACACAGTCAACCTGATGTATATAAAAATTAAATTAACGTAGCCTTGTGAGTAGTCCCTTACCCCTGCAGAAGAGGGATTGGTGATCCTGACCTCTAACACCTTCAGTGTAATCTTCGATTTCTTTTTCCCTCTGTCTTTCGAATATGTCCTCCAGCCCTCACGGATAGATCCTCGTCGGGCATTTTTCATCCTCCTGCCACCTCGGTGGCGCCAGCACCTCTCACGACAGATTCCGCGACAGCGACTCCTCTTTCCACGATGAAACCTCTTACCACACAGGGCATCTCTCAACTACCTACTGAAAGCTATGCAAAGGGAGACTGATGATGCCAGAGCTGGGGGCGGGCAGGGTGAAGGGTGAAGGGACAGGGAGTACGGAAGTACACAGCTGGGCAGGATGGTTTGAAGGAACTGACTGCAGGGTAACGGGCAGGCACCTAACTGCTCAGGAAATAAAAGCAGAGATTGTAGCACGCCCCGTTCTCCAGGATCTTGTTTCAACCGCTGTAAGGTGATCGGAGTCGAGGCACTTGGTACTTATGCTCTTCGGGCTCTTCTAGGTCACACCCTTGACCAGTTCTCCCTGTTCCCTTCCTGGAGTCCACTGGTCTTCAAAGTGAAGTGTGACAGGCACCATGCATGGCTCGCTCACTGCGCCATCCTCAGTGTTTAGCACAGCGCCTGCCACGACAGGTGCTCCAGATTTGTTTTGTTTTTTTTTGTATTTTTTTGAAGTTGGAAGCAGGAAGGCAGTCAGACTCCTGCATGCGCCCGACCAGGATCCATCCGGCACGCCCACCAGGGGGCGATGCTCTGCCCATCTGGGGCATTGCTCTGCTGCAACCAGAGCCATTCTAGTGCCTGAGGCAGAGGCCACAGAGCCATCCTCAGCGCCCGGGCCAACTTTGCTCCAATGGAGCCTTGGCTGCGGGAGGGGAAGAGAGAGACAGAGGAAGGAGAGGGGGAGGGGTGGAGAAGCAGATGGGCACTTCTCCTGTGTGCCCTGACCAGGAATCAAACCCGGGACTCCTGCACGCCAGGCCGACGCTCTACCACTGAGCCAACCGGCCAGGGCAGTGCTCCATTGTTGACTTCATTACCTGTCATTAAGCTCTGATTTCTGCTCATGGACAAGTCCTTGGCTCTGACTCTTAAATCCTTTAAGGCACCAATGGAATGTGGTTGTTAGTATCAGAGGCTGCGTAAAATGCTTGGGTTGGGTCGATCTACTTAAGTAACAATAAAACAGGGTCCCCCTTACAACTCATACCCAAGGTACTTCCCTATAGGTGGTACTCCCTATGGAGTTCTGGCCACAGCCTCTCATGCCGCTAAGATAGTTGGCCCCAGGATCGTGGTTCACTAACTAAACATGGATCCAAAATAGCAGTAACAGGTTTGTACTGTGCTTGAACTTGCAACAGTCGTCAGTGCCATGCTCTGTGAGCCATCACAAAGGAGACAGGGATGTTAGGGCAGAAAGGTAAAATGAGAATGTCACTCACTTCACTTTCTACCTGATTCATGCTGCTAGCTGAACTGACTTTGTTGCCCAACAAGGTGTGTATGAGACAGTTCTAAATACTGGCCTCGATTCAAGGTTCACCTTTGTTCTATGCAATTTAGTAATTAATAATATTACAAGAGGTTAACAAAAATTAAAAATAGTATACAACTGTTGAGGATGACACAACTGTTTAGCTAAATTTGTACTTTTGAAAGGAAAGTAGTTGCTTTGCAGATAACTTTTTAAGAAAGTTGGTAAAAATATCCCACATTTTAGTCAGCGTGCTTTCTACCCACTTTTAAAAGCAAATGGTTTAATAGGTCTATCCATTTGTATTTCCTTTATTGTTATTATTTTTAGATTTCCTTTAGCTTGAACAGTGGTTAGAAAACCGCGGCAGGGCAGTCCTGATACACAGGTTAATCTTGGTAAAGGCGACCAGGGAGCTGGGATCATGCGCCTCTATTTATCCTACAATAACTACGCAGTGCCCTGTGGCGCCCTGCGCTGTACTAGCACCTGCAGGGACATGAAGATAGAGCCACTCTTCCTCATCCAAGAATCTCAGACCGAGCAAAGACCACATTTTGTTTTTGTTTTTTGTCAGTTCCTTTTGTTCAAAGGCAAGGTGTGTTCCCTGCCACGTCGTCCACCATCCCCCCTTCGAAGGCGAGAGAAGATGGGTGGCTGGGCATGAAGAATCACTTGCTGAATTAACCTATGTACTGCCATTTTTCCTTTGCTTTTCCAAAATTTTTGTTTCATTTACAACTAGTACAATGTCATGGAAACTAGCTCCTGAAGGGCGAGTGTACAACAAGTAGTACAGATACTGAGTTCAACTTCGATGCGAACATCTGCTTTGTTCCTGAAGACGTTCACCTTACAGCCAGAGAGGACCAGAGCTCCCAAGAGTCAATCAGTCCTGGTTCTTAAGCATTTAAGGGATTAAGAGTGACCAATGAGAAGTTATACCTGAGGTGATACTCAAATTTTATTAAATATAAATATAATGTACTTAAAAATATCAACAGCGTACAATTTTTCAGATATCATCTACAGCCCTTGGATGCTGCTCCTCGGTTACGACAGCGGAGCTACCCGAAGCCTTTTGGGGAGGCTGAGCGAGGGGAGCAAACTGAAGAGTCCTTCCGCACATTCACTTCCCACCGCTCACTACACTCGTTCAGGCAGGTAGAATTTGCCCCAGTAGCGCCCCTTCTGGGTCAGGTCGTACGGGCTCAGTACCTTCCGAATTCCCAGCATGTTGGCAGTGACTACGCGCTCAAAGGTCCAGGGGTTTTGGTTGTTACGTTCCCGTTCCTCCTGATCTTTCCGCATCTTCTCTAGAGTCTCACGGCTCACGGCCTTCGCTGGGAAGGGCAACTTGTGGGCAACCTGGTCGAGGAAACCTTGTACCTCTTTGAATTCACAACGTCCACCCAGCTCCACGATGAGGCGGCCGGCCTTCACAGGAGTCACGTAGTGATCGATGGCCCCTTTGCCTCCCCCCATGCGCTGCCCCACGCCCTTGCGGGTGATGGGCTTGAAAGGGGCGGGCACTCGCCACAAGGCGAACATGTTCTTGGGGTCCAGGGAGCGGTTGATCGTCAGGCGCATCATTTCAAAGTGGCCCCAGTGGAGGTAACCGCCACCCAGTGCCTGAAAGTGCATGGAAGAGTCAGAAAACTCATTGAGGGGCAGGTATCTTTGGTTACAACTGTGGCTTCAACAATCCACATGGAAATAAGAGTTCTAATAAGTACCATGGAAAGCCCAGGATAGAGTAACAAATGAGGACAAGGGTGGACCTGCTTCAGTGGGTAGCCAGGAAAGGCCTCTGAGGAGGTGACCTTTAAAGCTGAGGCCGGAACAGTAAGAACTAGCCAAATGAAGAGACAAGTGTTCCAGGCAGAGCATGGTGGAGGTAAAGGCTTGGTCTGAGAAGCCAGTGTGGCTCAAGGAGAGTGAGGACTGGGGGCTGATGGGGGCGGGAGTGGACGTCAGGTTCTGAGAGGAAGGAAGGGGCTGATCATGCAGGCTGTGGGAGGAGGATCTGAAAACATCACTCCGGCTGCCTCATGGGAAATAAAGCCTAGTCCACACCCATCTGTGAAGCTTGTGACATCAAGTCTTCACGGAAGCTATTTAGTGAGTAAGGAAACAGCTGTCCCACATCCTAAGTAGTGAATGGTTTTACTTTTCCACAGGCCTGAGAAGATCTCACAGTCTGATTAGGGGGTAAATTAGCCCCCCCCCCTGCTTTTAGATTATTTTTACTCTACATTAAAAAAAAAAAAAGATACATAACTCTAATGTTTCCTGGGTATTGCACATCAGTTTAAAGAGCCACTGGGAGCAGTTTTAATAGACATGTGAAGGCAGAGACTCACAGAGTTCCGTTAGTCCCCGCTTCCACCCTGTAGCTGCCTGATGCTGCGCTCACTCACCAAGATCGCAAAGCTGCCCTCCGTGAACTCGGTAGCTTCGGCCGAAGGCCCCCGTATGTCCCGCAGGTTTTTCGGTTCTCTTCTCACTTTTGGCACAAGTGGTACCCTTTCAACAAATCTCAGCTTGGGCTTTTCAGGAATGGTAACATCTAAACGGAGCACAGACAATTAAGAATTAGTGAAACTACATATCTCAGAATATTCATGTTCTTCCCAGAAAGATTTGCAGCAATCAGGTGAAAAAGTCTTAAATGAAAGTTACCACAGAAAAATAGTTCCAAAAGTATTTTAGGTTTTTGTGGATGCTTTTATTAACACTGGAATTCTTTGGCTATGACAGTGGTTAATGCAAATGTTTTTGAACCTTTGAGAATAGCAAAATTTTAACCTTCAAACCAAAATATATTTATTAAATGCCTACCCTGTGCCTAACAGTATAAAAGGGAGCATTTGAAACAGTATAGAGATATAAGACTCACAGAATAACACTAGTCAAAATAACTTTTTAACTTAGTGCTGGAACTGAGCAGAATGCTTTACATGCATTATCTCATTTAATCTTTTAAAACAACTTCATGGCCTTGGTTTTTGTTTTTTTTTTTTTTTTTAGGGACTCCTCTTTAAACTTTTTAAAGTTTTACACACATACATCAAAGGGCCAAACAAAAAAATGTACAGTGAATTATCACAAAGTGAATGCATAAGCATACCCACATAACTATCACCCAGATCAAGAAACAGAACATGAGGCAGCTCATAGTTTTTGTCTCCATTTTATAGAAGAGGAACTTGAGGCCTAGAGACATAGTAAAATTTTGTCTACGCCATCCAGTAAAACAGCAAAGCCGAACAGTATGACACTTAAAAACCAAAAACTATGCTGCCTCCCTGGGTATTAAGGGGGCTAGTGGAAAGAATACTATATTGTGCATGAAACTATCTAAGTTCTCCTGTTCTGCTACATTCTTGTTAGGGAACTTACACCCCAGGACTCCTGTGATCAGTGCTCTTCCCTCCTTTCCTTAGGGGGCTTTCATGCTGAGACATGCACATATCCTACAATATGCAGCAGCTTGCTGGGGGAGGGTGGGTGGCCTGAAATGCAGGTCTTGACACCATCTTTATCATGTCTGACATTTTGGGAAAATAAATTAACTTGTAAGTCATTTAAAACATTTCTATAGTAAAACCAGCATGGCTCTACAATGGAGTCAAATATAAAACAGAAGACTTCAAGGAAATACCAAACTGTTACCGGGCTATTCAGAGTTACACAAACTGCGCCCCCGCCTTCCCCAAGCAGGTAACGCTTTCTCTGGCCTGCAAGTCCATGTGTCCTTCCAGAGCATGCAGTAGTTTAACAATTATGTGTAGAAGATAAGGTGCTCATAGAGGTCCCAGGCCCCTTTCATTTTTCTGAGATTTCCAATATATTGGAGAAAAGAAATAGTAGATTTACAAAACTGTGACTTACCTTAAATATTTACATTTAACAAATTAATGCTTTTCACAAAATCTTAAGTGACTGCATATATGTAACCTCATTTGGAGAGAACATGAAAAGGCTAAATCTGAGACCAATGAGCTCTCTAGCTAAGGTGGGTAGGCCATGGGGGGGGGGGGGTGGCTTCCCATAATTGTACATTTGCTCCATAAAAGCAGAGACCTTTTAGGAACTCTTTTGTTCTTTGATTTATCTCTGGGTTTAGAACACTGCTTGGCATAGAGTATGCCCTCCATACATATTAACTGAATGAGTGAATGGAGACAGCACAAGAACACGCCTTCACCTGCTCTCTGCTGGGATCCATCATAGAAAAGACTTACAAACATGAGAATGACCAATCAGCTCTCACCCTCAAAAGTCGGCACTGGGAGCAGCGTCTTCAGGGCGGCACTGGCGGGCGGAGCTGCCCAAGAACCTGCAAAAAACAAATCAAATGAGGAAGGCGACAAGGGCAGGACCCGGTACGCTCTCGGCCAAAGGCACTCTGGACAGAGGTGTCTTGAGGGGGTGGAACGCCGAGTCCACTACAGGGGTTCCCAGGCTCGGGCGCCCAAAGGGTGCAGCCGGGGTCTCTGGGCGCCCCCCACTCCCCGCCCCATAGGCGGCTGAGACCCTTCCCGAATCTCATGGCAGGAAGGGCAGCAGCGAAGCGCAGCCCCGACGGCGCTTCAGCAACCATATGCAGGGTCTTCTTTGAGTCTGAGAGAAACAGGATTGAGGATGCGGTGGGAAACAGGGGGCTGCCTGTGGGACCAAGGGGCCTCTGACCTGACAAAGGCACTCGCAGCAGGGGCGCACCGGCGCGAGCCAGCAGGCGCCACATGGTCACGCGTGTCCAGCCGTGCCAGGACCCCCACGGCGACCACGGAGGTTACCGTGACCCAGACTGTGGCGCTCTAGGGCCCCGCAGAGATTCACTTGCTCCGCGATCCTTCTGGCAGGAAGTTATGTTTGCTCCGGTCCCTTCCGCAGAGTCCCCCACAGAAGCGGAAGAAGCCCGGGCCTCTGGGTTCCGGGGCTGTTCCCTGCTCGTGCAGAAGGAAGGGTTCTCCTTCGGCGCTTTGGGGTTTGCATCCAATATGGGGTCTTTTGATAGATGAGGGCGACAGGACGGGAAGTTATCTCCGCGGATTACGGTGCTGAGGAAACCTGGCTTCACATACCAATTTGGTTCTGTTAACCTAAAAGTATTAATAAAAAAATCTAGGTGAGAGGAGTAAGCCATTGAGGTCCAAAAAATTGTAATTCTGGGAAGCAATGATTTAGGCAAAAATCCAAATGGTGTTTCACTTGGGAGGTGAAGGCAAGGGGTATTTATGAGGAAGGAAAGGAGACTTCATGAAACAAAGACAAGCCTTTCAGTAGGTGCAGATAAATGAACACAGTGATGCTAATTATAAAGAATGTCTTCAAATTTCAGTCCGGTGGTTTCTGTGTCTACTTTTCTGTTATCGTTGCCAATAGTTGTTCGCAATACAGTGCTGCTGTAGGCCTAGTCCAAAGGTGATTTTGCCTAGTTTTGATCTTCCAAAGGTTTGAGGAGTAAAATGTGCAATGCAAAGCAGTTCATCTGGGATTGTAGGTCTGACTTTATACTTTGTCCAATTATTTTTTTTTACAGTACCTTACAGTTCAGTACACTACACCACTTCTCTAAGGTGCCCCTCAAAGTCATTAGGAGATTGCACTGATTCATCTTTGCATTAACATTTACTGAGCACTTGCAAGGTGTTTAGCCCTCACAACAAATCCACAAGGTAAGTCATGACACCCATTCTGCAGATTCCATCCTGAGCATCAAAGGATTTAACTGTTTTAGGTTCACAAAAAGTACAATTAGAATTTGAGCACAGTCTGTGTAACTCCAGAGACACAATGAATGGACAATATCCATAACCTGATATCAAGTTAAAATTACAATTATCTCAGGAGTATGTTGGGCAAATCATTTTTATGGGCCTTAAGCTTTTTAATATTTAGAACAAAAGAGGACCTTATTCCAAGCTTCTAGGATGCAAATGGCATTAGCAAATTGAGGTGGATGTCCATTGTTTTTAAATCATGCTAAATCCGTGTGTGTTCTTTCCCCAAGGATTAATTTCATAAACGGTAACAAATAAAACATAAAGAGCTTGCAAAGCTACTGGGAGAATTCTCCCTGTTCATAGTTTTATGTATTTCTTGACCATTTGCACACTGAGTCTGCCTCAAAGAGTTAATGGACTTTATTACAGCCAATCACTTCTATCCCAACAGCAGTTCTAAAAGGACCAACTGTGATCACCCCTCACCCCCAGCCAATATCAGCTCTTCTGGACAGCTCTTCTGTATCCCCTTTCCCCTCTGCTAAAAGTGGGAGATCCAAATACAATGTTAAGAATGAACATATTAGAGTTATTTTCTATTTAAAGAGATCTTTCATAAACACATAGATTATAACCATGCTTTTTAGATAATAGTGGCGAAAATGAGGCACAGTCAAGTCTTCATTCGTTCAATAAGTATCTATTGAGCATCTGCCTTGCTGCCATGAGAAAAATTGAGGTATCTACACATATTTCAGAGCTTTAAAGCTAACTTAGATTCAATCCCAACTTGGGGAGTTACTAAAGTGTTGCAGGAGTGCTATTTCCATCATCTCTCATCAAGTAAATCAGCAGGCACAAAGAATGGATTAAGTTCTTAATTGTTTGACCAAGAAGAGGGAATGATGCCAACCACTGTTCTTGTTTTTGTCTTGCCATTCACAGGCTATATCCATGGAATTTCTATTAATGGTTTCACAATAATAAGTGATTCCTTATTGTTGCTCAAGTTATTTACAATCATGTTATCATAGACCATGCTATAGAAACATCCTTATATGATACATACCTCTTTGGTACTGGTATTTCTTCTAGACAAATTCCAAAAAGAGAAATTGAATCAAAAGGAATGTTTATTTAAAATCATCTTGTTTCATAGAGTTGTGCAAAATTGGCATTCACCAACAGGGTATCAGAGTGACTTTATCTACACCCTTGCTGAGGAAGGATATGATCATTCTTTTAGAGTTTTGCCAACATTAACCCTTTGAGTAGTGAATTTTTTTTATGCTCACTGATCCCCAGGAGTGAGGTGTTTTGTTTGTTTTTCAAAAAATGAAATTAGTTACAGTTACAGTTTTATTAACCTAAAATCATGTTTGTTTGATAATCAATTTATGGAAACAAGAAGAACATACACTTGCCTTTTTTTTAATGTTGCCTTACACATATATGGTTGTACTCTGGATGGCCAGGAGGCACGAGGATGTACATTAACGTTTGTACTACTCAAAGGTTTAAAAGTGAAAAGGCATACCCAATGTTATGTTTATAATAGGGTTTTAGAACAGGATTGCTTCTGACTCAGTTTTGCCTGAGGCCCCGAGGTATGTGGTAATCCCTATATTCTGAAGTGAGATGCTGAGCCAGTAGGAATTGGTGTTGTTATTCTTACCCCTCCACTCTCCAGCACCCTGTAAAAAACACTGGAAAAAACAAGAAAGGAAGTGGAGACTAGAAACTACAAAGATTTCTTTGCACAGAGGTGTTGATGTAGTGGGAGTTTCACCTCTTTTCCTTAATAGTTAGAGATGGGTATGTTCCATCAAGCTTAGTGAGAGACATTTTTTTGGGTTGTTTTTTTTTTGTATTTTTCTGAAGCTGGAAACAGGGAGAGACAGTCAGACAGACTCCCTCATGCGCCCAACCGGGATCCACCCGGCACGCCCACCAGGGGCGACGCTCTGCCCACCAGGGGGCGACGCTCTGCCCCTCTGGGGCGTCACTCCGCTGCGACCAGAGCCATTCCAGCGCCTGGGGCAGAGGCCAAGGAGCCATCCCCAGCATCTGGGCCATCCTTGCTCCAATGGAGCCTTGGCTGCGGGAGGGGAAGAGAGAGACAGAGAGGAAGGAGGGGGGGTGGAGAAGCAAATGGACGCTTCTCCTATGTGCCCTGGCCGGGAATTGAACCCGAGTCCCCCGCACGCCAGGCCGCCGCTCCACCGCTGAGCCAACCGGCCAGGGCCGAGAGACATTTTAAGACCACTCAGAGAGCTAGATAAGGGTCCTCCACTGTTTGAAGGGGATTGGTATTTGTGAGGAAGGATCTGTTCTAGGCCTTTCTCTCCTTGTCTTGTAGGTGGCTGTCGTCTCTTTGTCTAGTCACACAGTTTTCCCCCTATGCAGGCTTGTCTTTGTGTCCAAACTTTCCTTGTCTATAAGGACGCTAGTCAAATTGCATTAGAGTCCACCATAAGTACCCCTGTAAAGACCCTTCTCCAAATAAGGTCATATTTTGAGATGCCGAGGGTTAGGATTCTAACATACACCACACACCACACACCACACACACACACACACACACACACACACACACACACTGGTGGGGGGAGTGGGACACACTTCAGCCTATAACAGGTGCTATGCCAGTGAGCCATCCCAGAGTGTTCAGAAGCAGAGGTGAGAGATCAGGGGAAGAAAAGATTTTTCTTGACCGGCGAAAGTGCAAAGTGAGGAAATAAAGATCCCCACTTCCATGTGTTTGCACTACCATCTCTCTATCTGGAATAAGACTGAGCTGGGGGAGGGGAGCAGATTTACCTTTAAATGGAATTCAGAGTTTTAACTATTATACAGTATTGGACATTTTCATTACTGAGATCAAAATGTTTTCTGTGACTAGAAGTGACAATCCAACTTAAAAAAAAAAACACCCAGAAAATAACGAGAAAATGCAAATAAGCAGCCTTACTGAGTTGGTTTGGATAAACAATAGCAGGGAACACTCAAGTTGATTCCTGATAGCAGTCTCTCTGTGTCCTACTTAATATAATTTACATACTGCTTATACTTAGATTTTATTTTTAAGAATGATTAGTGATGCTGGACTTTTTCTCATGTCTTTAGTTTCATATAATTTTGTCTATTTGTTTTTCTTCATGTGTAATTTGCTTGCTTGTGTACTTTGTCTATTTTTCAATCATTCTGTTTATTTTTTTCTTATCAATTTAAAACATATGCAGGGATGGGCAAAAGTAGGCTTATAGTTGTCTGCATAGGAAGAGGTGCAGGTTATGATGATTACACTAGCTTTATAAACTCAAAGAATGTCACAATGGCACAGTGCACTAGGGACAATCTTGTAAGTGTTCAAATTGTTGGCCTTCATTATTCACACATTCTTATAATCTATGTGCCATACTCAAGCACACTCTAGCACAGAATTGTTTATAAACCTACTTTTGCCTATCCCTGCATTAAGATTATTAACTCCTGTTTGGTTGTATATATTTAAATTATTTTTTTTCCATTTTCAATATATTTAAAATTTTATTTGAGGTATGACTAGTTATAATTTTTATGCATTAAAATTTACCAGTAAGTTGCATACATTTTTAAAAAGAGTGAAACTATTTGGTAGCAGTCTTTTCTCCTCTCTCCCTTGCATCTTCACAAATTTGCATATTTGACCACACCCTTAAAGTTTAGGCCTTATCAGCTATGGCCAGCAGAGGTCAGAAAAAGCTTATTATCCTTCTTGAAACAACTGCTGCCTTGGGCATTATGCCGTATGCAGTAATGACCACAGACTACATTTTATTAAGGCACTTCTCAAAGCAGAATAAAAATTTGGTCATCGCAGACCCAAAAAGTCAGTATTGGCCCCCTGTCTCCCACCCCTGCATATACAGTTGGATACACACACGTTAATTAAAGTATTGTAAGTAAAACGAGGTTTTCATACATGAGACCAACCTGTGATTCAACCTCTTCACTGTCTCCCATGCTGCTCTTGTTTCTTCAATTTCTATCATAAGAGCAAAAGTTGGGGACAAGACTCTTACACACACTGAAACACACAGACACACATACTTTTTTTGTTGGTTAATTGATGGTTAAATAAGAAAGAAATCTTTGTTTAAATATAATTTTTTCCTCATTTTCCATTTGCTTAATGATTAAGTATTGAATGGAGAAAACTTAGAAAACAGAGAAGCAAACAAAAGCAGTCACCAATGATTCTATCGCACAGAGATAACCACTGTACCTCTCTGGCATGGGTGATATTATATAATGTTGTGTCATCTGCTTCCTTCACACAATGTCTTTTCATGTCAGCAACTGGTTATCTTCAACATGAGTTTTAGTGACTTTTTAGTACCCCATCATATGTCTCCACCACGGTTTATCTGTCTATAGCTCTCCTGTTGTATGCATAGATTATTTCCATTTTTTTCATGTTATGCACATTATATGTTATGAGAGAGCACTAGTCATCATTCCTTAAGGGTCACTTTATTACAGTAACAGTCCTGGCCTTTTTCTGGGGTAGAGTGACTTGGGATTGGGACCTGAGCTTGTGTGGTTCACGCCTCCTCTCCCGGTAGCCAGACTGTTCCCAGAGAGCAGGTGTGTGTGGGGGGTACGACCAGTGACAGGGCCATCTGCCCTAAGGTTCAGCATTAGGAGGTGTATTGAGGCTGCATATCTGAGGTTCATTCTCTAGTTATCTTTTTCATTTTAACTCTTTTATATCTGTGTCCACTTATAATTCTCACCTTTGTGTAACTTTCAGAATTGGGATTTTTTTTTTGAGTCAAAGGTAAGTATATTTTAAATATTTTGATACAAATTTTTATATCCTTCCCTAAAAGGTTTGTGCCAGTGTTGACTCTCACCAGCAGAGATTAGAGTTAGATTGTCTTGGAAAGCTTTCATATATACGTATATTGACATATATTGTGGGTTTATAGATATATCTATATTTAATATATAAACATTATATATATTACATATGAGGTGGGATTATAGATGTATGTGTACATTTGAGATATAAAATATATTAAATTTTATGTTAAATATTAATTACAAATTATATTTATATTAAATGTATATTTATACATAAACTGTATAAAAATATACATTTGAAACTTAATTTTATCCAAAACAAATATTGGAAATGGAAGCGGAGAGTTATGACATTAATATCATTTGCCTCATTCTGAACCATCTGGGGGGCCACATATGAAGTAATTTTGGCCATTTCATATTGTGACAAGGTGCCAGGAAACTGTAAAACTGTTAGCATGAGCAAATGCCATTTTGTATGCTTTCTGTATTCACCATTTTTTTTTTTTTTGTATTTTTCTGTAGCTGGAAATGGGGAAGCAGTCAGACAGACTCCCGCATGCGCCCGACCGGGATCCACCCGGCATGCCCACCAGGGGGCGATACTCTGCCCATCCGGGGCGTCGCTCTGTCGCGACCAGAGCCACTCTAGCGCCTGGGGCAGAGGCCAAGGAGCCATCCCCAGTGCCCGGGCCATCTTTTGCTCCAATGGAGCCCTGGCTGCGGGAGGGGAAGAGAGAGACAGAGAGGAAGGAGAGGGGGAGGGGTGGAGAAGCAGATGGGCGCTTCTCCTGTGTGCCCTGGCCGAGAATCGAACCCGGGACTCCTGCACACCAGGCGGACGCTCTACCACTGAGCCAACCGGCCAGGGCCCCTGTCCCCCTAACTTTGATGACTGGCAGTCATTGCCTTGAGAAGCTGGACTTTGTTTTCATGGGTCACAGATATTAAGACTCTAGAGAAGTTTGCATCATTTATTGTGTATTTGGTTTCCATGTTTTTACCAGGAATATGGTACCATTGTAGATATCCATGGCTTTATATAGACTTGAAATGACATGAAAAAAATTCCAGCCATCCTGTGGAGATGTTCAGTAGAACCTGAACCCACCTCGTTCTTAGTACTGGGTGAAATTGGCTGTGATGTGCTCACTGTTGAAAGGTACATAGTCAGCAACTCCTGAAAATGGCAGAGGGAAACAGGAGGTCATCAAGGTGCATAGAACCATCCCCAACTCCCAAAGGATCAGCCCATCAGTAGAGGAGTAAATTCACTGTAGAGTGAATGGGCAGCTTGGAGCCTGGAGAGTATGGAAGGAGTGTTGAATTGAGATGGAGGGGAGTCCTTGTTTCCAGGCTCTGGGTGGCAAAATAGAGCATGTCTTTGAGCAAGCCTATTAAACCGTGCGAGCCTCATATGTAATAGTATTTACCCTGGATTGGAAATAATGACACTAGATGCCTAATATAGTACCTGGCACATAGCAAGTATTTGATAAATGGTGATTATTATTAAAATGGCTCATGTAAGCCAGATTTAGAGCATTCAGGGCAGAAACTTATGTTCACTTTTAATTTTGTTTGAATTTTTGTTTTTCAGGGCAGGAAAGCTAGATGATGACAATGTTGATGGTTGGCTTTCAAGTAGTCCGGCATCAGAAAGGACAATCCCAGGCCCACATCGTTTTAGGTCTCTGGGGTCTTTCTGTTTCCCATCCTTTTCTTCAGAGAATGGTGCTAATTGGCACCCAGGAGAGTAAGCCTGATTTAAGTTCCCTAGGCAATTCTTGAGATGAAGGTGGCAGGGGAACTAATAAGAAATAATGATTAGCATTTTTGAACACATGCTGTGCCAATGACATTGCACTTATTTTAAACACATTATCATCCTCACAGTTACCCAAGAAATGATTATAACTATTTCCATTTTATGCTGTGGAAACTGGCTCAGACAAGATTCACTACTTGCCTAATGCAGCTAGTAAATAGGAGAAAGAGCTTCTAATCAAGGCCCGTGTGATTCTTCTTATATGCTTTGCTGCAATTCCCGGTTTTGTTAAATATGTAAGAGACTCTCAGAAAAACATCTCTCTCCCTTGGAATCTTGGATGCTGAAGCATCTTTATGGAGCCCAGTCTCGGCTCTGCTGTAACTTTATTTGGCTTCTCATCTCTCTACATGACAACGATTAATATCAGATCAACCAGGTAACAACATCCTTAGTCAAAACCAGACACCATTGCCCTTTAAGTTGGAGGATGTGTTAGTTTTGGTGCAAAACTTTAATTAATTAATTAATTAATTGATTGACTGATTGATTAATTTTATTGAGTGAGAGACAGGGAGGCAGGGATGCAGAGAGACAGACTCCCGCATGCACCCTAACCATAATCCACCCAGCAAACTCCCTATTAGGTGATGCTCTGTCCATCTGGGGCTTTACTCCAATTCTCAGCAGCCAAGTTATTTTAGCACCTGAGGCAAGGCCATGGAGCCATGCTCAGCACCCAGGGTCAACTTGCTCCAACTGAGCCATGGCTGCAGGAGGAGAAGAAAGAGATAGAGAGAGAAAAGGGAGACAGGAGGGGTGGAGAAGCAAATGGTCACTTCTTCCATGTTTCCTGACTGGGAATTGAACCTGAGACTTCCACACGTCAGGTTGACACTGTACTGCTGAGCCAACTAGCCAGGGCCAAAACTTTTTTTTTTTATATAAAATATTTTTTTTTTTTTTTCATTTTTCTGAAGCTGGAAACGGGGAGAGACAGTCAGACAGACTCCCGCATGCGCCCGACCGGGATCCACCCGGCACGCCCACCAGGGGCTACGCTCTGCCCACCAGGGGGCGATAATCTGCCCATCCTGGGCGTCGCCATGTTGCGACCAGAGCCACTCTAGCGCCTGAGGCAGAGGCCACAGAGCCATCCCCAGCGCCTGGGCCATCTTTGCTCCAGTGGAGCCTTGGCTGCGGGAGGGGAAGAGAGAGACAGAGAGGAAAGCGCGGCGGAGGGGTGGAGAAGCAAATGGGCGCTTCTCCTGTGTGCCCTGGCCGGGAATCGAACCCGGGTCCTCCGCACGCTAGGCCGACGCTCTACCGCTGAGCCAACCGGCCAGGGCCAGGGCCAAAACTTTTAAAGAATGTTCAAGTTTTTCTGATTTCTGAGATTTATCTGTCCCACTTTTCCCCACACGAGATGCACGTACAGACATTCCTCTCTTTAAAATTAAAACACAGCCTGACCAGGCGGTGGCACAGTGGATAGAGCATCAGACTGGGATGCAAAAGACCCAGGCTTGAGACCCGAAGGCCACCAGTTTGAGTGTGGGCTTATCTGGTTTGAGCAAAAGCTCACCAGCGTGGACCCAAGGTCGCTGGCTCGAGCAAGGGGTTACTCGGTCTGCTAAAGGCCCGCGGTCAAGGCACATATGAGAAAGCAATCAATGAACAACTAAGGTGTCACAACAAAAAACTGATGATTGATGCTTCTCATCTCTCTCTGTTCCTGTCTGTCTGTCCCTATCTGTCCCTCTCTCTGACTCTCTCTGTCTCTGTAAAAAACAACAACAAAAACCCACAAAGCAGTACAGCACAAGAAGGTGAGGAATGAATCTGAATGATACTGTGGTATAAAGCACGCTCATTCTGGGCTGTACCGTCTGCTGTCACGTGCTAGACATGTGCCTTTCCTGTCTCTTAGACTTAGTTTCTTTCTCTGTAAAAAGAGAGTCACTAATACCGACAGGGTAGACGTCTGAAACAAGAAAAGATAACACCACTATACAAATGGCTATTATTCTATCCCTCATATTTGTTTCCCACGGGCTACAAACATTGTGCTTTTGTTTACATATACATGTTTAATTTTATAGTCCCAAAGCAGCCATCTTCTTAGATCACACACTACTTTTTCCTTTTTTTTTTCTGTCTCTCTCACATTATTTGTTTTTTCCCTCTTCAACCCTTTTTGGTTTAAGTAGATCAATCCACTTTTCTTGTTCACTGTATGTTTTCTCAGAATGAAGTCAGAATTCTTGATTTTTTTTAAAGAAGCTATTTTAGATAGCCACCCATTTTATCTATCTATCTATTATTTATTAATCATATACCTATTTAATCATTATATATTCATAATGTATTGGTATATCTACATATATGTAACCATTGTATATACACATATTATAAATACGCATAAAATCTTACAATTATTTAATGATTCAATGGATGAATTCAATAAGGAAATAAAAGCATGTAGCCTTCAAAACATGGAGGTAATGCCCACACTCCTCTAATTCTCTCACCTTCATTCAAAGGTGTCTTGTCACTAAGAAACTGCCAATATGTCTTGTGATTTACATTTTCAGCGATGTTGTTGATAGAAGAGACGACAGGGCCCCAAGATGTCATTGTGGTTTCAAATCTGTAAGAATAAACTCATATATATAATTAACATCTCACTTCAGGTCAGGCAATAAGGGGTTAAGATGAAGAGACTGAGACATTTACATGCTTGAAAGATCCGATAAAATCCTGCTTAAAAGAGAAAATGCAAATGACTAATAAATATGAAATCACTTGGAATTAAATGAAATTAAAATGAATGGTTTTTAAAAGAAAACTATTAATAGGCACATTAAAAAAATATAAGTGTCCAACAATGGGAAAATAATTAGTTGAGGGTTGGAAGAAACATCCAACATTGTACATATTGCAGTTATGAAAATTGAAAATTATATTTTTCAACAATTTTTAGTGACATTGGAAAAGACTTATACAATAATGTTAAATGAGAATGTGGAATAAATTTTATATGAAATATATATCCTCTGTATATAGTGAATCACAAGTATTTGTAACATGTATAGAGAAAAACACAAATTTATAAAAAACAGTAACAGTAATTGTATTGTGGATGAGCTATAAAGGTTTTGTTTCTCTCTTTATGCTTTTCCTCCTCAAAATGTCTGCTGTGTGTATTTTTATTACATTTACAGTCAGAAAAAGAAAAATCAGGCAAAAATGAAAGCTAAGCCCAGAGAAGTAAATTATATTTAGAGGGTTGTTTGCAAATTAAGTGTTCTTGAAATGTGATTTTTATCCTGATTTGTCTATAAAAGTTAGGGAAGTTTTGGAGCTGGGCTGTGGGCAGCAGACACATGATTAACCCTGTGGACTTGTCAGTTTTCCTCCTTGACACCTGCGAATTTGGATCATGTTATCTTTCTTTTGAAACTCTCTCTTCTTTTCCTTGACATGACCTGACATTTCCCCTCTAGTCTTCCTATAGCTCAATTTTCTCCACATTTCTCTACTGCTTTCTTTTTTTGCAAACTATAAGCATTCCCCCAAATTTAACTTTCTCCTGTGATTTATTTCTGTAGTCTGCTCTTCCCCAGCAGGGCACTAGAAGGCACATGAGCTTCAGAGTCACTCAGCTCCGGGTTCAGATGTCA
The DNA here is from genome assembly GCF_036850995.1 of Saccopteryx leptura. NCBI lineage: Eukaryota > Metazoa > Chordata > Mammalia > Chiroptera > Emballonuridae > Saccopteryx > Saccopteryx leptura. The sequence continues at coordinate 13,278,105 of NC_089503.1, read as the reverse complement.
ACTCTATTAGGTACACATTATGTGACCTTAGGAATATTACTTAACTGCTTTGGGCCTAAGTAGTTGCGACTATAGAATGGGAATAATTAGATCTGTCTCTTGGTTTTGTTGGGAGCACTGTATCTGCACAGTTCTTTAACTTCAATCATCACCTTCATCAGAAGATATCCAATCTCTTTTGTATGTTCTGATCTCTTTTTCTAGAACTCCCTCTATCCCTCCAATAGCTTCTCAATGCTTCTCTTGCAAACACCCACAATTAAAAATGTCTAGAGGAATTATGTCTTTTTCTCTGAAAGTCATTCTCTCTTCCTGACACTCCTGTCAATAGTGTTGAAACTTCTTTCTCGACTCCTACATCCAGTACTCACAGAGCTGTGTGGAGTCTTCCTTGCTATGAGTCCATTTGTCCTAGATGAGGTCCTCATCACTTTACAGCTTCTTTACTGTAGTCACTCATGCCCCAGCATTTAACATTTTACAGCCTGGCTTTTCATGTTCAAAATCTTGCAGTGCTGCTCCACAATATGAAGTCCAACCTCCTTAGCCTGGTATTTCAGGCTTTGATAATATCACCCAATCTATCCTCCAGACTTAATTAAATCTCAATGTCTCTTCTCTAGTCAAGCTAGACTATTCATCGGTCTTGAATTCCTTGCCCATTCCTGTCTTGAATGCTTTGTCCTAGCCATTTCCTCTCCCTAGACACCAACCTCTCCTATTTTCCTCTATAGTACCTATTCTTTGAATGTGGTCCAAAGCCATAAGCCTTCTTGACTTCTCCAGACTCTCTCTCTTTTGAATTCATGTTTTTAAAAACTCTATTATATATTGACTTGTAGTGATTTAATTTTTCATGAGAGATTGTAGGCTCTCAATTGGGCTATTAAATAAAAATCTGTTAAATTATGAGAGGAAAAAAGTAAGTAAATGAGGGAAAGAGAGAGAGTGAAAATGGGAATTCAGGTCAGGCTCTGAGAGAGTGGCGAATACCACTTGTAGCGCTCACTTGAATGTGGGGTTTTTGCGTTGTGCTTCTTCTAGGACCACAAGTAGCACGGATCCACTTTTCACACTCACATCGATGGTTACATTGAAGAGCAGATCCACCCCCCTCAGCTGGTTATTGATGGTATATATGACAGTGATGTTGGATGCTGCGGTGGGGACAGGACTAGGATAGTTTGGCAGAGTTGGTTGCACCTCATGATCTGTGAAGAGCAAAGAGGCCAAATTTGTAAAGACTACGGGGTTTGTATTCATAGTGCAGAATCTTTCTTGTTGGCAACCCATCCCAGAAAACATTTCAAGAACAGGCAATGAGTTTGTGGATTGTTCTGAGGAACTGGTGTGGTCTGTAAAGCTCTCTATTTCCATTCTAGAGACTTGATCATAGCTAAAGAACTGACAGCTCATTTTACAATGAACATTTATTTTGTTAAAAGAATTTTTAACTTGAAGGGAGGAGTGAGAGCCCTAAGTCATGTATTTTACATGGTACTTACTATTCATTTGTGTGGTTTCTGTTAACCCTAAGAATCTGTAAACAAAGATAGTACATGTTGGACTATTTAACAGAGCACCTGGGCAACTATTACAGAATCCTGGAAAGGACTCACCTGGTTAAAGCTAAGGAATCACTAGGAAGTAGCTTAAGATTAGGTAAATGTGGCTGTGTTTGGTATAATTGGGATTAGATTACTTTATTGTGGTCTCTGCAGATTCTGCTCTGATATAGACAAGGAGTTTATTATCTCTGCTTATGTTAGGAAGTCCATGCAACATAAGATTAATAATACTATATATTGGTATTTGAATAGGAGAAAGAGTTGGAGGAATCTATACCAAGGGCTAGTTATCTCAGGAATGATAACATTTTTATGTAGGACTCCCACTATCTTAATGCATATTTCTGCATTGTATCTCTGTATTATATCTGTAATTGGGCAAAATAAAGTTATTTCAAATAAAAAGGTGTGTGCCAGGATTCTACCCCCATCCCATTGGTGTGCTGTGAACACCAAGGGTTCATATTTAGATCTTTAAGGCTTGGCTGAAATGTCAATTTGGTTTTTATCCTAAGCCTTCCTAACAAAGTCAACAATTGGCTATACTTTCTCTGCTTTTGCCCTGTATGCAGCTTCTATTTCTATCTAATAGTCATTTCATTCTTCCAAATTTTGTTGTTTTTGTCTACATATTTGTCAGCTGATTTTGTAAAGAGAAGATTTAATAAGATACTGCATATTTGGTACATTTGACAAATGTACCAAATGAATGAATGAATGAAGTTGTATGTTATTTGATTGTTAGGACTATGGATCTTCCCTCTGAGTCAGCACCTCACAAAATGCTTTACTCATAGTAGGCGCTCACCAAATGCGTGCTGAATGAGGTAGACATGAGGGCTGCATCCTGAGTGCAGGATGGGATGTGGCGGTGTGTTACCACACAGCTCTTGAGGATTGGAAGTCAGATGTGGTTCTGCCTACATAGAAGTAATGAACATAAAAAGCCTGTGTGCCACTTAAAATGGATGCATATGACATTCTTGTCTTAAGTTGCCAGTTTAGGACAGAAGGAAGGCAGATGTTAGGAGTTCTTACCAGGGCTGCAAGACACGTGGGGCACGTCTAGGTATGTCTTGCCTTCCAGGGAAGGGAGGATTTGGGCAATGGACATGGGGTTGTGGAATTTCCCCTGCTTAATCTCGTTAAGTATTGCATACATAGTCTTCTCGCAGTTCCACTCCTTGTTGGGTTGCTGAGGTGTCACGGAAAGAGCCTGGAAGAGAGAGAGAGAGAGAGAGAGGGAGAGAGAGAGGCACATTAGGCATAGTTGAGAGTTGGCCTTTTATATGCCTTATAAGGAATACACTTGGTCATTAATCTCTGTGTCCACCCAGAGTCCAAACTAAAGCTGCTTAAGAACGTCTATCTTGTTTCCTGCTGCATCCCCCCACCACTTAGCACTGTATCTGCCATGGTGGTCTTGCACTTAGATTTAGGGAACACTATTAGGGCTGCTGTACTTACAAACAGTTCTCGGGCAAAGAATGAGGGCGAGAGCTGGGCAAAGCAAGCTCCAGGGGAGCTTCAGTCTAGGACAGCGTGGTCATCTAAACATAGTAGAGCTCTTTTGTTTTGCGTTGTCCTACACATCCTTTGGTAGACTCCTCCCACACTTTGTGATCGTGTTGGGACTGTCAGCCGGAGGCTCCACCACCCTGACCACAGAGGTGAACTCATAGCCTGGGCTAGGACAATCATGGAATGCCATCCTCTTCATGACAGTGATTGGTGGACACATGTGCTAATTAAAGTCCTTCCCTGGGATGTGAGGGCGATCTGGCTGCAATCTGTCACCCCATTGATCGCTAGGGTTGATTCGGCTGATCTGGCTGGCTAGGCGGGTGTCCCCTTCCTCCCTCACCGCTCCATGTGCGTCCCTTCCGCAGTTGCGCGCTCCGTGGAAGAAGACAACCTTCCCCGCTGGAGGAGAGGACCGTTCTTCGGTCAAGGGTATACGAGTAGCTGCGCTCCCCTGCTAGAACCTCCAAACAAGTCTCAAAGTCCTTCCCTGATATACAGACATTGGAAAAGAAAAGCATTTTATGTTCCTATGGGGGTTATTCAACTGGTACCATCTAAGTACATGTTGAGCTGCTAGTGACCATCTTCCTTGGACATTAAAAAAAAAAAGCCAAGGAGCAGGAAAGAATGACAAAAACCAGGGCTGAGACATGAAAAAAAGATAAAGATTGGTCCCTGATATCATGATTGGAGCCCTTTATTCTGATGAATCCCGACATCACTTAATCCCTCCCTGGACCCCAGTTTATGTGAAATAGTGTCTCCATTTTTCTTAAGCAAAAATCACTGGGAATTTTGTTATTTGCAAAATGAATCTTGATTAACACACCAGGCAACTTAGTCTGCGTTGCTGAGTTTTACGTCTCGTGAGTAAAATAGAAATGATAACTCCTGCTTACTTTTGGGGGGGTCATATGGGATGATAAACAAAATCATTTCATAATGATTAATCATTTCATAATGTAAGCTATCATCACCACCTCCCTCCCTTTAGGACTGTGCTGACCATGGCCACCAGAGCGTATTAATGGGCTCAGATTGCTGATGACTGATTTATCTGAAGCTTGATATGGGAAATGGGCAAAGGGAGAGGGGTGTCAGAAAAGGCTTTGTGAGGCAGAGGCAGTAGTGTGAGCAACTGGACAGTTTTGACAGGTACAATCATTGCTATTAACCTCGGCAACCATGAAACATGGCTCTTGCCAGAGGCCACTTTGTTGGGCATTTGGGTTTAGGGGCATCAAGTAGGTACTTTTCAGCAACCATATCTTGTTCATGTGCCATATTCACCTCCCAAATCCCACTAAGTGAGATGTATCCCCTTGGGATAAACGCTACTGTTGCCAACAGTCTGGAGAGGAGTAACACAGTAAGCTGTGTGAAGTCACTAATAACCTTGCATGAGGAAGTGTATCAGAACCCTTTCTGAGTTCAGTTTCTATTAGAGGAGACATTAGAGCATTAGGATATTGATGGAAGAAAGAGAAGCTATTCTGGAACAGAGGAAGTGCCTCATGAGTGCATTTGGGAAGCAATGTAGGTGGCTTAGGCCACTTGAAGGCCACTGACATCCTAGAAGAGGATGAGTGAAGGCTGAAGAGGAAGCCTAATGTCACCACTCTTCTGCTGGGAGGGACCTCCAGCAGTTGTTGGACACCACATTATGCCTGGGATTTTCTTTTTTATATCTTTGCAAAAAAAGAAATTCGGATCAATTCAACATTTGCCTAAGATGGTGGCAGATCTGGGATTTAAATCTAAGTTGTTGTTATGTATCCAGAACCCTTTGGTTTTCTACACCGGAACACTTTAGATTAGAAGAAGGTTATATATTAGACATTTGGTGGTTTCACACTTCAGGCTGCCTGGGGCAACTCCAAACATGGGCCATTAGGGAAGCAGGAGGAGACTTTTTATTATAACTGAGAAGAAATCCACATGGCCGGTTATCTACGTAGGAACGAGGTCTTGCCTTTTGATAAGAAAAGCTTTAATTCTCAGGAACAGCTTATCAGAGTATACTCTGCAGGTGCTAAAAATCCCAAACAGAATTTACAAACCAAGTTAGCCAAAGCAAACACATCTCTTTCTGGTGCTAAGGTGAAGCAAGGTTATTAAGTGAGTCTTAACTAAAACCCATTTCCTATCCTTTTAACACTGCCTTTGTTACACAAAGCTTTCTAGACCTGAACCCTGGGATGGGTGCTGTATGACTCAGCCATGGCAACAGCAGCCCCCTGTTCCACAGCAGGCCATTGGCCGTGACCTGACATAGAAACGGATTTCTTGTTACTTGCTCCCATACATGGTGCATGGGAGTGGGGATTTGTATATATTTACTCTTATCTAAACTTATGTAAACATATATTAATTTCTAGTCTGTTTATGCCTTTTGCTAATTTTTAATAAGTGGACTATCAATACCAGTCTCCATCCACCTCTCTCCCCAAAGGATTTCCCTCTAACAGTAGTCCAGAGCTCTGTTGGATTTAGGTCTGGCTGGAACTCCAGGACTCTCTGTTTCCTGGGCTTTCTGAGTTGGGAAGATCATGATGTCATTTTTCTGTCAATCTCACAGGGCATTTTGAAACTTTGAAGCATAAACTTTTTAGTTTGAAATAGTGGATTTGGCCTTAGGTGACCCATTAGTTTCTGGTTCTAGTTGGTTATTTCTCCCCACTATCACTGTTGTGTTTTCCATGGGAGGATGCTGCCCTAATCAACCCTAATCTTATATAATCATTTCATATAATCCAAGCCTAATAATCTATACTAGAGAAATGTAATATGGACCTGGTTACCAGACACACCTGGCTCGGCATTTATTAGGGCTCATTGTGAGGTGATAATAAGATTGAAGTAGAGCTCAGTTTTAGAGTACTTCCATTAATCATCTTGAATACAAGCCTGTCCCATCTTTTGGATCAAGATAAAGAGTTTTTAAAAAAAAAAATACTGGACTGGCAAGATGGAATTAGAAAATTCAGTATTTTATTGAGGACCTATTTTAATATCCTTATATTTTTTACATCACACTTCCATTAGTTTATAATTGTTATGAATAAATTGATCATTATTAATAATAAACTAATATATTTCTTGGATTTACTTGTTGTTTTTTTCCAACCCAAGGAAGGGAAAAGAGTTTATGTAGATTTGTTTTTACATGTTTTACCTATAAGGTAGGGAGGAGTTAACACTTGCCTGCATTTTACCGGTACAGACATGGAGGCACAGGCACCACAAGGAAGCTGTCTAAAGTCACACTAGCCGGTCTTTCCCAGAGATATTAGAAGCTTGTTCTCTTGACCCTATAATCCAGTCTTACTGGCACGGACCCAACGAAGAGCATCAGTGATGTGCCTACCTGCATGGCAAGGCCAGTGCTGTAGATGTCCCCGATGAGGCCATTCTCTTTGATTCTCATGCTGATATTCTCCACAGTATTCTTCAGTACCCCACTAAACAGGGTTCTGTAACCTTCCTCTGAGCCCACAGGGATCTTGTTGTACATACAGGTCAGAGCCAAAGTCACCATTGCTCCCGTGTCTGTGAATCATAGGGGGATAAGACAACCACCACCACAACAATATGAACAACTAGCATTTATGGTGTGCTTGTTGTGTTCCGGGTACCTCATCTCCTTCACTCTTCAGGACAACCTTTGAAATCCATAATTATCTCCGTTTAAGAGATGAGAAAATGGAGTCGTGGAGAGGTTAAGGAACTCCTCAAACCCACACAGTTAGGAAGTAGCCGTGTCAGGACCTGAGCCCAGATCTGTATGACTCCACAGCTCATGTTTTTAATTAATGTAGACTGGCGGTATATTCAATCTCATGTCTCTTATCCCAATGTTCATCTTTCAAAAATGTCACCGATTCTCAAAGGCCTCGCTGTGGCCACCTCACTGTGAAGCCTTCTCTGCTCATCTCAGCACAACATGTGCAATTTCTTTTCTGAAATTCTGTAACATTTGTTGTTTGTACCTGTTTTGCCATCTCTGCTGTTTTGTTGTGGTGGTGGTGCTCTGTGAACTCCCAGGTAGGGGGAGCTTAGTATCCCCCACAGTACTCAGGACAGGGGATTATCTGCTATTTCTACGGAAGAAGATGTGTGGACTGAATGAGCAAGCTCTGGCCCAACAAGACCAGAACAAATGACAGATGTGTCAGATGCCATCTATCTTTCATTGATTTTCCCCTCCCAACCCTAATCTCCACCTTAAAGTTACATAACCTCATTAAAGGTGACAATTATTGAAACCAGTGCTGTAAAAAATGTCCAGATTTCCTGAATGGACAGAGATGCCCCAGATGGCAAATGGGGAGCAGTCTGTTCTTGACCCACAGGGAGGGGACTTGAGTAAACATCTACCTGCTTGTTTGCCTGAATGAGCCTGAAGCGAGAGAGGTTGCCAGGGAGGCATGGATACGGGGGTGGAAACCTGAGATGATGCCTTGGCTTAGGGAGTGGCAGAGGAGAGAAGGCACCCATGAATAAGGGGCATTATACAGGGGAGGGGTCATTAGATTCAGAAGGGTGGGCCCAAGAAAGCCATGGTGTTGTAGACAAAGAGCTTCCATTCACAAACAGCCCTATGCTTGCAGAAAGTAGGAACAAGATGGTTCTGTTGTATCCTAGAAAGGGGCTTAGCAAAGAGAGGAGCTGTTTAATAGAGAATATTTGGATATTCTAAGGAGAGGCATTGAGTGTAGAAGCATCAGTAGTGCTAAAAGAGAGGGTTCAGGGTAGACCTGAGTCTAGACATTGATTTGATAATTTTCCTGGGAACAACAACCAACTTGGATGATGGGTTTATTATTCCCGACAGAGATTCAGTATTGTCCTGGTTTCTATGTTTTAGTCTCTCCCTTTTGTTTGTTCCTTAACTCACATGTCCAATAAATGTTTGTTACATATCTCCCCTCTGCAGACATTTCCATGCTCCCCAGCCCCCCCCGCCCCCCCACTTTCCCCTTTAGCTCTGCCATGCAGTGCCCTCCCCTGGGTGTTCTCAGCTCAGGGCAGTTTGACAGTGGCCACCGACTCACCTATATTGAAGGGAGAGGAGTTGGCCTGCACAGTCTTGGCAAAACGAGCTGCTAATGGTAAGGTCGACTCTGGGTTCTCCAAGCACAATGCCAAGATCGCCAGACTGGGCCCATAGAAGCTTGACGCCTCCGCGTTGGGGCCTTGGGAGGAGAGAGAAGGCCTTCGTAAGACTAACATTCACCACAACGGAGGTGTTTGTGAGAAAAGAAATGACAAATCTTTTAAAACAGACATTGCTAGAATACCTGTCCAGAAAGAAAGACACCATGTTGGTTGAATACACCATTGATATTTCTCATAATAAGAACGTCATCGGGCATGCGAATGAAATAAAAGGGACGGTGTCGTCTTTGGGCAGGTGATGGCATAGGAACGAGTCTGTGCTCCTGGGCTAGTGGTCTTTGCTGGTTCGTTTTGGATTGGAAGTGAGTAACTCTCCTACGAAATTAGCGGAAGGAACCTGAGTGGAGACACCTTGTCTCTTTCCTAACTTCCAACTCTCCATTCTTTTCTTTCTAGGTGTAAAATTCTCAGGAAAGACCACTGGCCTCACTCTCCCCTCCCTTCTGACAAGGTCTTACCTGAAGGCGCCCAGTTCTTCATTCGTCCCTGTAGGATTGTTACTTTATTCCCAGGGTCCCGGCAGGAGGAGGTGAGGGCCATAATGGTGAGTGCAAGCTGACCAATGGTCAGAGCTGTAGAGCAGAGAACAAAACAGTTAAAGGTATTTTCAGGTGAGAGAAAGCACCGGGGCCCAGGGATGAACCCTCTGCTTCTTTCCAGATCATTTTGATTAATAATAATAATAATAATAATAATAATGTGATTAGTTTTTTGGTCTATCTTAATTCTTAAGGAAAGAAGTATGGAAAAATACTTAAGAACATTTCATCTAGTGGCCTCTGTGTGACTTGACAGCTGCACTGAGAATCCCTGGTATTTGTGTAGAAACACAGCAAGAACCCCCTACACATTCAGCTATGAAAACTTACAGTTGCAAAATAATTTTAACTTTATTTTCTAATGTGAGCTTCAGGGCAACTCCTGTGAGGTAGCAGAACAGAGATTTGCTTATTATTATTTTTGTTATTATTATTGCTACTGTTATTAAAATCAGCTGCATGGTGCAAATGAGTAAAATGAGGTTGAGCGAGATTAAGAAACCTGTTCAATGTCACAGAGTTAATGAGCGGCAGAGACAGAATTGGAAGCCCGTTGTTTCTTCCTCTAGTTTGGAGCTGTCTCTATCATACTGGCCTCCTCTGTGAATGTCCTGACTTCACACATATTTCTTCCCAGGTGTTATGTCAGGAAAGGTGTTTGGGGGATTCGGGTATAGTCAGAGGCAGCACTGGGTTGGGGGTCGGGGAGTTGGGATCTGGGGTGGTGAACAATGAGCAAGGTTGAGGGAGCAGGTGGATGGAGAGGCTCTGACGTCTCACCGTCTGTGTCGCTGGCCATGAGCTGGTAAGTCAGGAGCTTCTGGGCCTCCGTGTTGAGGGCTCCGGCCAGGTTCATGGCAATGAGGACACTGGGATTGGGGAAGGCTGAGCTGGTCACGGAGTTCTCCATAAACACTTGTATACTGTTAACCAAGGGCTGCTGTGCCGGGGGAACAGCTGAGAAGAGAGAAGCCGTGCGTGAACCCCCTGCCTCTCATTCCCTCTTCACAGACGCACGCTCCCTGTGTACTGTAGGGGAAGACAGGACTAGCCTAGCAACCCGCAGAGACACCCCTTCAAGGGTGATTACTAAAGAAAAAGGTGAAGAGATTAAGCAAAAAACACACAAGCAAACTTACAGGCACGGACAGGAGTGTGGGGATTGTAGGAGGGAAAGGGCGGTGGGAGGAAGAGAAGGAGGGATAATGGTGATGGAGGGAGATGACTCGGGGTGGTGAACACACAGTGCAGTGCACAGAGGATGTGTTGCAGAATTGTGCACCCCAAACCTGTATAATTTTCTTAACCAATGTCACCCCAGTAAATTCAATTAAAATTTTTTTAAATTAAAAATTAAGAGAAATGGAGAAAAAGTTGAGAAATCTTTGGAGACTAACTAGTCCTTCCATCTTCTCAAATAATTCTTATCTTTAAGGAAGTGATTTCTCACTTAACAACTTCAAGCAATATGGCTCATGGACAGTTCACATTATTTCTAGCACATTCCCAGAAATCACTGTTTGCCTTGCATCTATTTTTCTTCTCATTCTTACATGATGAGTTAGTTAAAGGTTTGGGATATGACTCTGAGTACCCAAAACGCCCACGAGGAGTGGTACCTAGTCAGAACAGGCACTGAGTGTGTCTTTGTACCATCATTCCTGCAACAGTATTTCAATCTCTCTTAATATAAAATGTATATATAGACTTGTCCCTCCAGGAACTTACACTATTAAGTCAGGAAAGATGCACTACCCACGCTCATACCGACTCATCCACTTTGGAACCAATATAGGGATTGCTGTTTTTAACCACTTGCTGGTCCGCAGACCTGTGTCTGAGGTGTCTGCCTGTCCCTGGGTCAACTGCTTCCCTGACATCCTTGGGAAACATGGCATACTCACAGCACGAGCTTTGGGTCTGGGTGCTGGCCCCAGCCACGGCCCAGAGAAGAAGCAGAAGGTAAAGGGTAAACCAGGCCATTGCCCTCTCTCTTGTTCTGCCCACGTCTTCTGTTCAGAAATCCTGGAATGGTTAAGTGGAGCATTTCTCGACTTTCTCTTATATCTGCTTCTCTTTACAGAGCGGTCTGCTGCCCACCCCCATCCCAGCCAATCCTAGCCAACTCTGCTGACCTCTCTCTCCCTGATAGAACTGATTCCCATGAGCTTATCTATGTTTACCTCCTACAGACCCTCCAAGGTATCCGAAGGTGATTTCTAAGTGGCATAGTCAAGTGAAAACTTGGGCTGCATATGCAGCGAAGGCAATGATGACAGCACCCTTTACCAAAGTCCTGGGCCTTTACACTGGGAGGGTCAGCTCACATGTGAGTATACATGACACCCCTTCCCCCACAGGCCATTTTACACCCTGTCCAACAACCTGTCTATCAGCAGCCCCTTCTCGGAAGTTTGGGCGATTCCTAAGGAACCGCCTCACCTTACAGTTTGAGGTCATGTGCTTCACCATATACCCTTTTAGGCTCTCAGGTGAAGACTTGCCAGCTGAAGTCTGGCTTTGTGTAAACAATAAAGTTGACATGACCTGGGTTCCAGCTGAGGCTCTTTGAAGTTGTTTGGCTTTAGGTAAGCAATGGGCCAGTTTCCCAGAAATTATTTTGTTTGACTTCTCTCTCTCTCTCTCTCTCTCTCCCTCTCTCTCCTTCTTTTTAAATCTGGGGATGAAAGTAGTTTCAAATACACAGGGCTTTCAGATATTATCTATCTATATACTGCTCACAAACATTAGGGAATATTTCAAAATGAATACAAAGTGATAAAGTATCCCCTAATGTTTGTGAGCAGTATATTAAAGTCAGTAATTAGAAACTGTGGGCTCAGTGGGCTATATACAGGGTTAAGTAAATACAGGTGCAGGCAAAAGCAGGCAAAGGTCTCTGTGCCGAGCTGGAGGATAGCCGGCAGACTACAAGACTGTGTGAATGATGAAGGCTGGCAGTTTGAGCACTTACGAGATTGTCCCTAGTGCACTGTGCCGTGGTGACATTCTTCTGAGTTGATAAAACTATTGTAATCATCATAACCTGCATCTCTTCCCATGCAAACAACTGTCAAGCTACTTTTGCTTCTGTGTGTGTATGTGTGTGTGTGTGTGTGTGTATGTGTGTGTGTGTGTGTAAAACAGAGAACTGGAAAAATTGTCTTGAGATTATGAAAAGTCTTTCTAACTACTGAATTTTAAGCAGCTCCTTTTAGGGTGACTTACTCCAGTGGCCCCCATCTTAAAATAAAACTCTGTGTTCTTCTAATAACCTACAAGGCCCTGGGAGGTCTGCAATCTGGTTCTCTTTGGACTTCACCTCCATCCACTTTCTCCCTTGCTCATTCTGCTCCAGCTACAAAGAATTTTTTTTTTCTTTTTTTCTTTTTTTTTCATTTTTCTGAAGCTGGAAACAGGGAGAGACAGTCAGACAGACTCCCGCATGTGCCCGACCGGGATCCACCCGGCACGCCCACCAGGGGGCGATGCTCTGCCCATCCTGGGCGTCGCCATGTTGCGACCAGAGCCACTCTAGCGCCTGAGGCAGAGGCCACAGAGCCATCCCCAGCGCCCGGGCCATCTTTGCTCCAATGGAGCCTCGGCTGCGGGAGGGGAAGAGAGAGACAGAGAGGAAGGCGCGGCGGAGGGGTGGAGAAGCAAATGGGCGCTTCTCCTATGTGCCCTGGCCGGGAATCGAACCCGGGTCCTCCGCACGCTAGGCCGATGCTCTACCGCTGAGCCAACCGGCCAGGGCCATTTTTCTTTTTTTTTTTTTTTTTTTTTTCTTTTTTCTGAAGCTGGAAACGGGGATAGACAGTCAGACAGACTCCCGCATGCGCCCGACCGGGATCCACCCGGCACGCCCACCAGGGGCGGTGCTCTGCCTCCCATGGGGCGATGCTCTGCCCATCCTGGGCGTCGCCATATTGCGACCAGAGCCACTCTAGCGCCTGAGGCAGAGGCCACAGAGCCATGCCCAGCGCCCGGGCCATCTTTGCTCCAATGGAGCCTTGGCTGCGGGAGGGGAAGAGAGAGACAGAGAGGAAAGCGCGGCGGAGGGGTGGAGAAGCAAATGGGCGCTTCTCCTATGTGCCCTGGCCGGGAATCGAACCCGGGTCCTCCGCACGCTAGGCCGACGCTCTACCGCTGAGCCAACCGGCCAGGGCCATTTTTCTAAAGTTGGAAACGGGGAGGCAGTCAGACAGACTCCCGCATGCGCCCGACCGGGATCCACCAGGCATGCCCACCAGGGGGCGATGCTCTGCCCATCTGGGGTGTTGCTCTGTTGCAACCAGAGCCATTCTAGCGCCTGAGGCAGAGGCCATAGAGCCATCCTCAGCACCTGGGCCAACTTTGCTCCAATGGAGCCTTGGCTGCGGGAGGGGAAGAGAGAGACAGAAAGAGAGGGGGAGGGGTGGAGAAGCAGATGGGCACTTCTCCTGTGTGCCCTGGCTGGGAATCGAACCCGAGACTTCTGCATGCCAGGCCGACGCTCTACCACTGAGCCAACCATGGACCCAAAGAAAATTTTTTTAAAGATTAAATTTATTAGGATGACATTGGTTAATAAGGTTATACAGGATTCCAGTGTACAATTCTGTGATACGGCATCTGCATACTGCATTGTGTACCCACCACTAAAAGTCAAGTCCTTTTTCATCACCATATATTTGGTTCCCTTTAACCTTTATCACTCCCATCCCCCTTCCCTCTGGTAACCACCACAGACACATTCTTGCAGTCTGCCGGCTATCCTCAAGCTCGGCACAGAGTCCTTTGCCTGCTTTTGCCCACACCTGTATATACTTAACCCTGTATATAGCCCACTGAGCCTGCAGTTTCTAATTACTGACTTTAATGTACTGCTCACAAACATGGATACTTTATCACTTCGTATTCATTTTGAAATATTCCCTAATGTTTGTGAGCAGTATATAGGTAGATAATATCGGAAAGCCCTGTGTATTTGAAACTACTTTCATCCCCAGATTTAAAGAGAGAGAGAGAGAAGTTTGTTTGTTCATTTGTTGCTTTTAGTTTTATAGCTCACAGATGAGTGAAATCATATAGTTTTTAGCCTTTTCTGCCTGACTTATTTTGCTACGTATCATATTCTCAAGATCCATCCATGTCGTCGCAAATGGCAGTATTTCACCTTTGCTTATGATTGAGTAGTATTCCATAGGACGTATATACGCATTACTGAGGTTGTGAGAACTTCTTGTTGCTCAGTCACCTTTGCCCTTCCTGTCCCCTCTGCCTGGGACACTCTCCAAATATTCTCATGGTGGCTACCTGCTTCTTTCATGTCTCTGTTCAAAGGTCAGCTTTTAGAGAGGTCTTCCCAGAACAGTGTTTATAGGACAGGCTCACACCACCGAACCCCTCGGTGCCCCTAACTTGTATCACTTCTCCCCACGCCTGTCATACTGTGTTTGTGGTTCATTTACTGTCTGTCTCCTTCTCACTAGAATGTCTGCTCCAAGGGGCTTTGCATATTTTGTTCACTGCTCTGTCCCCAGTACATGAGAAACTACCTAGCTTACAGCAGGTACCACTTGAATATTTTTTGGATGAGTGAATTAAAGAACAAGTATAATAATACATGGGCATATTTTCCTTTTTGGGGGAATGTCAGTGGTCTTGTGAGGTAAGAGCACAGGGGTGTGTTGGGGGGTGTGTGCTAGAAAGCTTCTGACATGGGCCCTCCTTCCCGCCTCCTGGTTCATGTCCACTCCTCTAGTGTGTGGGTTGGTCTCACTGCTCAGAACTATCATCCACCAGAAGAGACGGAGGAGGTCACAAAAGACCAACTTCCCCCTCCCTTGCAGTCTCTCTCTGGCTCTTCTCCTCTCTTGCTCTGATAAAGCCAGCTGCCGTGTTGTGAGCTGCCCTGTGGAGAAGCCCATGTGCTGAACACTGAGCGCAGTCTCCAGCCAACAAGCAGGGAGGGAGGAATCCTGCCAATGACCATGTGAATGAGCTTGAAAGCAGAACCTTCCCCAGTCGAGCTTTGAGATGAAGGCAGCGCCCACTGATAGTGTGACTGTAGCCTTGTGAGAGATCCGAAGCCAGAGGACCCAGGTAAGCTGTTGTCCCTTGGATTTCTGACCTACAGCAACTGTGAGGTTATAAATATTGTTGTTTTAAGCCATGAAATTTCAGGGTAATTTGTTATGCAGTGATATATAGCTGATCCATGGCACATGGTGGGAAATGAGACCAGAAAGACAGGTTGGGTCACATTGTGAGGGACTTGTATGCCACAGGAAGGAGTAGTAGGCAGAATAACAGCCCCAAGATGCCCACATCCTACTCTGGAACTGGTGAATGTGCCGGGTTAGGTGGTAAGAGGAATTCAGGTGACACATGGAATGGAGGCTGCTAATAAACTGCCTTTAAGATAGGAAGATTATCTTGGATTGTCTAAGTGAGCTGAGTGTGATCATAGCGGTTCTTTTAAGTGGAAGAGGGAGGCGGGGCAGTTAGGGTCAGAGACTGCCATGTGACAATGGAAGCAGATGTCGGAAGGTACACTTGCTGACCTTGAAGGTGGAGGGGGCACGAGCCTAGGAACGCAGGCTTCGTCCCAAAGCCGGAAAAGACTAGGAAATAGATTCTCCCCTAGAAACTCTACAAGAACACAGCTCTTTCAAAACCTTGATTTCAGCCCAGTGAGACCCATTGCAGACGTCTGGCCTCCAGAACTGTCTCATAATAAATTTGTCTTGTTTTAGGGCAGTGAGTTTGTGGTAATTACAGGAATAGGAACCCAGCATGAGGTTGACCTTGGGTTCCAGAACCTGCACATGACTATCCCGAGAGGATCCAGGCACCTGCTATGCCCGTTCTTAAATATATACGGTCCTTCCCTAGAAATGACCCCTTACGGCTATGGTTCCCGCAAGACTGATCATGGCACCACTGTTTCATTAGCAAATAGCTTGCAGAACAGGAACCGCGTCAGCCATACATTTCTTCACTACACACTGTAGTGCTGACAGTCCTTGGCTAGCTACTAACTGGGTTTATTTTTTCCTGCACCTAATTTCCTGCTTCCAAAGCACCCAGAGTCTCTCTCTGAACATTTTATAGGTTTATTTGTATTGATTATTCTTTGCTGTGGCAGCAGATGGAAGTTTGTTCTCTCAGACTCCATGGAGGTTTTGTAACAGTCCCAAGCTGTAGGCGCTTCTCAGAATGCAAGTGTGGCCAGGGCTTTCACTGGCCCCTGTGAGGGCAGTGGTGAGGGAGTGAGAGTCCGTGGTGAGGGAGTGAGAGTCCGTTAACCTCCCCGTCTGTCTCTGAGGTTAAAGGCGCTTCTGTCTGATGGTGGTGTTACTACCGTCTACTTCACTTTGTGCTTATCTGAAGGACCTTTTGTCCTCTGGCATCTGAAAGGTCTGGTTCCTGCCTGCATGTGTAAGTGGCTCATATTCTCAGCATAAAGTATAATTCAGCTCGTGCTGCTTAAATATAATTCAACTTTTTAAGAAGATGTGTATTCTGCAGAGGGTTTTTTGTTTGTTTGTTTTGCTGATATGAATATCCAGGTGATTTTTATGGGGCAGGGAAAGGAAAATAAATGTGGGAAAAGAATGAGGAGTTCAAGGGAGACAGTTGGAGGCGGGGAGGGTAATTTTCCTCAAACTGTATGGATTGACTTTTTGTGTGTAAACCTCATATTTCCCCCTCTGAGCAGAGCACCATTTTCCTCTCGAACCCACTGCCTGAGTGAAGTCCATACATCCACTGGGCGCCGCCCTTGCATCTGGGTCTCTGAGAGCTCAGCCTCCCTGCAAGGTGTCCAGTTGATCTCATTGCTTGTGGCTGCAACATTAGATCCAGATTTCTGTCTTCCCCATCTGCCCAGAGTCACCCAGAGAGTTTTCAGGGGAACCTCGAGTACAACTGAGCTTAGTAGACACGGTCCAATCTCTCTCATGTCACTTCCTCCTGAGGTGGTCCTCCCTCTAATAATAACCCCCCTTTAAAATGGCATGATCAGCACAGGCTCTTTGTGTATAGTGGTTGGTACTTATTTAATATGCAAAGAGAGACAGGGAGGTTATTAGATACTCCTGTTGCAATTGAGACCGATGAAAAGGAAGGCATGGGGCCAATGTCCACATGGAATTCCACTGCAAAGGAATTCAATCCTGCTGAGGAAGGGTTGAGTTTATTAGTATTTGCTCCAACGAACCTCTAAATCATCACCATTGTGGACCACATAACTACCAACTCCTGGAAGAAAGAAAAAGGAGAAGTGGGTTAAATGATTAGATCACCCAATCCCTAAATAATGGATAGCACTCTCCAAATTCCTCGGCACGTTTCCCACAGGAGCGCCCCCCCTCACATCTGAATGCTCGGGCAATTTCAGTCTGGGGGGCTGTTGGCATGCGGTCCCTTACCTTGGTCTAGGGATTTGCCTTTATTCAGAAGTTCCCAGTAGGTCCTGTCGGTATTGCTGGCCTCCAAGCCCTGAACAGAGGTGATGTATGGGCCCCAGGTGCTCTCCACGAATGTGAACCTGAGGGGGCAGTGAATGGGTCACAGGGACTTAGGGTTTTCAAAGGCAACTCTACACAGGCATTGCTCAAACTATAACGTACCTAAGCATCACTTGAAGATACAATCCCCACAATGCAGATTTTTCTGGCCCTACTCCCAGATACTTTGATTCTGTAGGTCTGGACTGGGACCAGGAGTCTGCACATCCCATAAACACTGCAGGTGATTTTGATGCAGACAGCCCACAGTCCTGGCTAAATTAGGGACATGAGGTCCATGGCTCCTGTCCCTCCCTCCCGTCATAGTAGACACTTTGAAGTTAACAACTTCTACCCCATGATAGTCACTGTCAAAGTTACTAAAATAATAGTTGAAAGTGTTAGTCTGATGTGCTGGAGGCACCCTGAGTCCTAAGTTAGTGGGTTTTCTCCTCAAAAAGAAAAACATGAAAGAATAATTTTATATTTCATTTTGTTGACTAAAAAGTGACATGGTCAATGTCTGGTTCACATTGTCTAGTCACAATTCTCTGTCTTTCTGAGAGCACTTGAAAGGAGCCTTTATTATCACATATGTTTATATGCATATACATTATATGTTATATATATATACACACACTTAGAGATTTTCATACATATGTAATTTTCTCTGTAGCATCTTATATCATGTTATTAAAAACAATAAACAACTATAAATTAGGTTTTAAAAACCAAATAAACCATAGTTTTCAGGCACGAAGTCAATATCTTTGCCTTAGTATTTGATCTCTCTAGGCCAGGGAGCCTTTATCTAGGGGTCCATGAAACCTCTTGAAAGTGGGTGTCAGGGGGATGGAATGGCTTCCAAGCATTTGTGTAACTTCTAATTTAAACAATGTTTTCTGTGTATGTTTATTTTTCTGGGATGAGCATCCTACTCAAAGGAGTCACTGACTCAAAAATAGTTAAGAACCACTGTTGTAGACACTGTCTGACATAAGAAGTTCTATTTATTGAAGAAGATACACTGACAGGAGAGAGGTCCTCAGACTTATTCACCCATTAAGTGAACATCAATTAAATGCCAACTATGTGCTAGAGGACCCTGCTGCGAGATGTAGATGATCAGCAAAGGTATGATTCAGATGAGTTTTAATGCACTTTGCATTCACGTGCAGATTTGTTTTTACGGAGTCTTTCAAAAATCGCACAACCCCCCTTAACCTTAGGCTATGAACCGACATACCGAAAAGCAGTCTCATTTATTTTCTGAGCTTCCTCCATCACATCCAGGAAGACAGAACCATTTGACACGGTGACTCTGGTGAAATATGTTGTATTGATTTTCACAGTGTAATTGACTGAGATAAATGAGGATGAGCTGGTAGGTTCCACAGGGAGAGGCTCGTGAGTGGAGATGTTAAAGCTACCTGGTAGAAACAGGAGAGCAGAGAAGAATTATTATTCAGAATTATAAGAGTGATGTTAGAGTTTGCACACCTATCCAACCTCTATCCACGAACTCCTTTCCTTCGTGGAGAGAGGCATTTGCTATAGGAGCAAGTGGCATCCATCAAGGGGCAGACCTCTCACGTGGTTAAAGCAGAAATTAAAACTAGATACTTACCAGCTTGTGAATGCTCACGATCAGCTTAACTCCTAGCTGTTAAACAATTGCCCCCTCTCCCATTCCTCTTGGGGGTGTCTCTCTTTTGGTATAGCATACAATAATGCTTCCATTTTTTTGCCTTTGTATTTTTAAACATTTATTGAAAAAAAATATTGTGCTAGGCACCGTACTAGTCATTTTACACAAACTGTTTCCTTCAGTCCTTACAAAAACCTATGTCAGATACTATTATCATTTGCATATCTTACATTAGAAAACTGAAGCTCAGAGCTTAAACGTCTTGTCCAAGTTTCCTAAACTGGTCAGTGGCTGAACGAGCAATAAATGACATAGAAGAAAATGGCTCTCTATCTTGTTGCAAAACCAGTTGTTTGAATCAATGATTCATGCTGTAATTTCTTATAATACTGCCATATTCCTTCCACACAGACATCTTATTTCCCCGACATGTATGTAATGGAAAGTCAGAGATGCTGTACTTTGCTGAGGATGAGAACGATGATCAGAACATCTCTCTGTATCCAGCAATCAGAAAAATCTCTTTGGAGATAGACATCATTCAACCAAGACTACTTTGTTTATCAGTGTTTAAATTAAGAATGCCATCTACTCCACTGTTAAGAACAAATCTCAGGTAGTTATCATCTCTGATGGTATACCAAGGACTGAGTTCTCTCTAGACATCATTCAACCAAGACTACTTTGTTTATCAGTGTTTAAATTAAGAATGCCATCTACTCCACTGTTAAGAACAAATCCTCAGGCAGTTATCATCTCTGATGGTATATCAAGGACTGAGTTCTCTCTAGACATCATTCAACCAAGACTACTTTGTTTATCAGTGTTTAAATCAAGAATGCCATCTACTCCACTGTTAAGAACAAATCCTCAGGCAGTTATCATCTCTGATGGTATATCAAGGACTGAGTTCTCTCTAGACATCATTCAACCAAGACTACTTTGTTTATCAGTGTTTAAATTAAGAATGCCATCTACTCCACTGTTAAGAACAAATCCTCAGGCAGTTATCATCTCTGCTGGTATATCAAGGACTGAGTTCTCTCTGGGAACTGTAATGCTTTAGAGGTTTATTTGATCACTTCTGGTCCCCAATGACACCTAAATCTCATGTACTTTGAGTGTGACACTGAAAGGCACAAAAGAGTTTGTTCTTTAGTGCTATACCTGAACCACTGAGACCGGAAGAGTTTTTGTTAATGTCCAAGTAGGTCTTTCCCCTCAGAGCAGGTAAGACCTGAGCTGCAGCAATTGGCCTTTGAAATGTTCCCTGAGGAATTTCCTTGAGCACCGTGTCCAGAGTTTGTGGGCAATTCCATTCATTTTCATTTGTGGATGAGACAAAGAGAGCCTAATGAGAGAGAGAGAGAGAGAGAGAGAGAGAGAGAGAGAGAATGAGAAACTTTAAAATGAGGGGAAAGCTTACCTCCAATTCAGTAAATATTCATTTGACATCAATAACATAAGAGGCACCTTAGACAACTAAGACATATTTCCTGCCTTCCAGAAGCTTATAAACTATTTTGGACAGGGAGGTGGGGAATGCTTAATAATACAAAGTATAATGGCACCCAAGGGAACAGACTATGTCTACCGTATTCACTCTTGTATTTCCAACACTGCAACAATACCTGTCATACAGGAGGCACTGAATAGGTATTGTTAACAGACAGATTTTTGTAAAGGAGCCCCCTAAGATGAATGCTCTGAGATAAGCATTTAGTGGCCCAATCTTTGAAAAGAGGAAGAGCTCAAAACATTGAGTGGGGCTGAGGAAAGGCTTGATGGAGAAGGCGTTAGTAGAGGTAGCCTTTACCATATGATGGCATTTCAGTAGGTGACATGAGGAGAGAGAGCCCTGTACCCAGAGGGGACAGCTGGCAGAAGGAGCTAGAGGAGCGGCGGCCAGGACCTGGCCTGGCCATGATGAGAGTATCTGCATTTTAGCAAACTCCCCCCAAAACTTCTCCTGGTGCGGGAGGACTGGTGTGTAGGGAACACTCAAGGACGTTGTGGAAGAACAGTATGGACAAGGAAGTTGGGACCAGGTTGGTAGACCCTTGAATTTGGGGGCAACCTTTGAATTATTTGCTTGATTGTGGGCAGTCTAATAAGTTATAATAGGTTGTATGGGATAGAACAAGATAGTTTGCAGTTGTAGTAGACTCTAACAGAACTATACAGACAGCAGAGGTAAGCTGGATTGAAGGAGCAGAATTATGGGGCAGGAAAAGTTAGGAGGGTATTAGAGTGAGAACGACAAAGGGTGAAATGGGTTGGATTTGAAGATGTTGCTCTGGAGTTTCTGAGGGTAGAGCAGTTCCCCCTCTCCATCTTTTGGGTTTTTTTTCTTTCTTTTGAAATTTTCTTTCATTGATTTTAGAAAGAGAGGAAAGTAGAAAGACAAGAGTTAGAAACATCAATTTGTTTCTGAATGTGCCTCGCCCAGGGATTGAACTGGCAATGCTGGTATATCAGGATGATGCTCTAACCAACTGACCTATCTGGTCAAGGCCCCCCTCATCTTTTCTAGGAGACTGAAAATTAACCGAAGAGTCAACAAGTATTTGTGGGCTATTAAAAGAAACGAAACCAATCACAGTACATCTCTTAAAAATGATCTCGTGGGCGGCGAGCTCTCCATCCCGCTGTGAACTGAACCCCCGGTAGGGCTGGCAGAGAAGACCGAGGCCCATGCCGCACCCCTGCATTCTGTACTACCTTGCTGGTGTGGGGCCTACACGGGAGCGTTTCCTAAAACCTCCTCCGGGTGATTGGAAATGTGCAGCCCGAACAGGAAGCCACTGTTTTAAGTTAAATTCAAACTTAGCAAGGCCGACAACTTGAATGGTAACAATAGTACAAACAACCTTATGATTGGACCCTTACCCACAACACCAGCCTCACATGGTAATTTTCTCCAAAGACCCTATTCTGACCATACTGAACACCTTGATTTTCCTAAAATGAGTAACGTTCTTTAGTGCCTTTGGTCTTTGTCCTGCTAGCCTCTGCCCTTGGAAGGTTCTTTCTTCCTGAGTTGACATGGCAAACCCCTATTCATCTTAAAGACTCAGCGATTTTTTTCCCGTAAGCCTTCCTGGATCTCTTCTTAGAGTTGAGTAAATTGGTGCAGAAATAAAGTCTCAGACTTCAAGGGACATGTATGGGACAGTGTAGGGGCTGAGTGTGAGTTCTGAAACCAACTGTTCAGGTTTCCTCCGCAGCTGCATCACTTTACAGCTTTGTAACATCAAGCAAGTTACGGATGCTCCGTGACTCATGGTCTTAGTCTAGGAAATGAAAGTAATGATTCTTTCCTCATTGGGTTGCTGCGTGTGTTAATGAGTTGATATAGATACATACCAGCCGCTGTTACTGCCACCACCACTCCTAAATGACAATCTAATTTGGGAGGTGAGATGAAAGCCCAAAACAGTGTTATATTGTAACGTGTGAAATTCTGGGGGTTGGAACAAGACAGGTTGCAGTTGTAGAAGACTCTAGGATGTCTGGACATCGTAGTCAGGAAAAGCTTTGTAGAAGCATTGGATATGAAAAAGTAAAGATTTAAAGGTAAGGAAAATACATTTCAGGCAGAGAGGAGCATCATATGAATAAGAGCAAAGGTAGTACAGGGAACAGAATGGATATGATCTTAGGAGGCCAATAAAAAAGGATTAATATACTGCTTTCCTCTGTGTCTCCCTTCAGTGTCTCCTGTTTTAGCCTCTGACTTACCTGCATAGCTTCTCCTGTACTATATATGTTTCCAAGGAGACCATTTTCTTTTTTCTCAGACAGAATCTTTTTTACCAGTGACTTTATATAGTTATCGATATTCTTTAAATCCTCTTCATTTGCTTTGGTCTGCCCATTCTTTATGGTCCTCTTCACACAGGTCAGAGCCAGGACAGCCATTGCACCAGTATCTGTCAAGAAACCAAACATTGGTGATAGGGTGACCAATCATGCCAATTTGACCTGGACTGCAGGGCTTCCTGGTACATGGGACTTTTGGTGCTAAAAGAGAAACAACACATCTGGGCAAACTGGGATGGTTGCTTCATGCTAGTTGATGGTGGGAGAGAAAAATGTCAAGATATAGCAATCACTCCTTCAACACTAATCACTCAAATATTTTAAGATTCTTTTTGTATGTGGAGTAACCGTGTACCTTGTCCTCAATAACTCACATTTTGGTCATAGAAACAGTTATAAATTTGTAGGTATATACACACAGTCCTTCACTTTTTCATCTGTCAGCCATATTGGGAAGAGAATTGAGAAACCAAAGCATTGTAAACCAAACAATATAGGTCTTTGTAATGTTCCAAGGTTTCCATTAGACTGACTAGAAAATACCACTTAAGAGAATTGCTTTCCAAAAAATCTCCTTAATGAGGATGAGGCAAGAGATTGGAAGAAGGGAGGATAAGATTTTTTTCTGTCTTGTTACTTATATCCTCCTGGGTAGTGGTCTCCCTCTTTTGTAGGAAAAGGAATATGAAAAATTCTCACATTCTCCTTACTCTCCAGAGACACTGAATTATTTTCTTTGGGTTTCTTGGAGGAAGATGAGCTTGTGTATCTGTATTCATAGGGGCTAAGCACCAAAACTAGTTGACTAAGGGGACTGCTTTTATTTTTTTGGGGGGGTAAGCCGATCCAGTGGAAAATTTCCACTCCTTCCCCATTGTGAATACACACTTTATTGATCAAAATATTGGGCCTTGTCACCTGGAAAGGTTGTGTTGTTCAAGTAAACTCACACATCCAAATGGTTCCAATAAATTGGAAAAGGAATCAGGGGTTAAGAGAAATGAATTCCACTGTATTCCCTTTCTCCCACACTTATATTTCCTAAAGTGACTTATATGTAGATTCTCATATTCTATCCTCATTTCAACAGATGGAAAAATTAAAGTCAAGAGTTAAGATTCATTGGTTCTATAATCAAAGAAGAGATGGGATAGGAACCAAGTTTTTCTACTATACTATACATCTTGAAAGATACTTAACTGCCACCCCTCCATTTCCACTTTTCTCAAAAAGAAAATTTCCTTCTGAGAAGACTGACGTAGATGAGAGAATAAAATCTACATACTTACTGGTAGAAAAACTTTAAGGGCAAGACCTACTGATAACAGTGTCCTCTCTCTATCAAGGGAATTGGGTTTAATGACTCACCTACTGAGAACTGACCACCAAAATAAAAGTTTTTATTTTCAGGAGTGAAGTAGTTATTAATGTCGGCAATTGAGTAGCTCCCGTCGAACAGACACAAGGCCAGAACGTCCAGGCTGAGCTGGTAGTAGTTAGTCAGCGGGTTGCCATGGTGTTCTTCTAGCAGAGAGGAAAAAAATACCTTACTCACAGGAGTGGTACTTGGGTACAATACATTTGCGGTCTATTCCCACTTATTTTATTCTAATTTCTTTACACTTAAGGAGAGGTGAGTAATAAGAAGAAGGATCAGTCAGAAAGCCAGCGAACTTGAGAAATTTAAAGGCTCTGAAGAGCCACCAAGTTCAAATCCTTGTATTTTGTCACTGAGGAGACCCAGTACTAAAGAGATTAAAATACTATGCTGATATTCAGGTGGTTACAGAGCTAGGACCAGGAAATGGATGTCCCACCACCAAGCCTCTTGCACTTTCAATAGTAATGGATTGAAGCTATAAGAAGTTGAGGCCATTTCAAAGAAAGACAGGACTGGAGGGACTCAATGAATAATAAGATATTGGGTAGGAGTTGAAATAAAAGCAATGCACCTCACTGGCAGCCATCATGGTCAACTGATTGTTCCCAGTGATGAAGTACTTTTGGCTGTCTTTACCTTCCATAGTAGTTTTGCATGCTTTGGTACTTATGCCACTGCATCTTGTATTGCTCAGCTATTTCTGATGTGATTCATTATTTGTCTAAAAGTCAAGCTTGTACAGCCCAAGTGCCCATCAGTAGATGGTGAATAAAAGAAGCTGTGGTACATTTACACAATGAAACACTACTCAGCTATACAAAAGAAAAAAAATCTTACCCTTTATGACAGCATGGATGAACCTGGAGAGCATTGTGCTAAGTGAAATAAGCCAGTGAGAGAAAGACAAGTACCATATGAGTTCACTCATATGTGGAATCTAATGAACAAAGTGAACTAACAAGCAGAATAGAGATAGACCTATAGATAGAGAGTAGGCTGACAGCTGTCAAGGGTAGGCGTTAGGGGGCTGCGTGGTGGGGCAGAGGGACTGAGTGAAAAGAAGACAAATAACTCATGGACAGCAGTGTGATAATTGCTGGCAGGGGGTGGTTTGGTGGAAGTGGGTATAGGGGGATTCATGGTCATGGAAGGGGACTTGACTTGGAATGGTAAAAAAGACAATACAGTGTTCAGATGATGTGTTGTGAAATTGTGCACCTCAAACCTGTATCAGTGTCACCACAATAAATTCAGTAAAAAAAAAAGAGAAAGTCAAGATTGTAGAGGACTAGAGAACTGTTGTGTATTGTGTGTGTGCGTTTGTGTGTTCACCATTGTAATAAGGTAGTGTTTGATGAAGGGTCAATGCTCAGTTGAACGTATTTGAAAATCCAATCCAACATGCATGTAGAAAGGGAAGATTTACAAAGATCGAGTAGGATTATGGAAGAGGAGAAAGAAGAGTGGAAGGAACCTTTACAGAATTCTGAATCAGTGGAGAAGAAGACAAGTTTGTTTCAGTTCTCTGAACACTTGATTCTCACCCATATTTCCAATTTCTTCCTGGAATTTCTCTTCTAGTTGTCTGACCAGGTGAAAATGTGTAATGGTTTTATTAGCTTCTTGACATGCTCCCAAAGCCAGTATAACCAAGGCGAGCTGTCCCGAGGTTAAATCTAACACTGAAAAAGAAAGCATTCCATTTTAATGAGGTATATACTTCTGATATTTTTGGTCTGCTGTGACTTGTGTTGCCTGTCACTTCTTTCTTTTGTTTCACTCTATACTAATGTTTTACTGTTCTCATCTTTGTCCCCCCCAAAAGGGCCTTTTCTAGCTATATTGTAAAACTGTGAGCTAGAACTTAGTTTTTCCTATGAAATCAAAGGATCTTTTTGGAATGATGCAATCCGTATAAAAAAAAGATAAAGAAAAAAATAGAGAAATATAAAATCTTAGGATTTTTCTCATTGTGGGTGTCATCTTACCAGGAAAGTAATAATTGACTTTCCTATTCTGACTCACAGAGTATCAAAACTCTCAGGCTTTTTATGATTCTTACAGTAAGAGGTAGGTAGGAGTAACTTCATTTCCCCCTTACATTAAATAGAAAGCTGAGGCTTTATATTGACATGGAAGGCACAAAGTAGAGCCTGGACTCAAACTCAACTTCATGGTTGCCTCTCAATTGTCAGCCTTCATAATTGTGGTCCAAATCCCTGTCTGGTTGTGAACTCAGCTAGCTTATAGAACAGTATTAGCGGGTAGGGCTCTATAATTTCTTTTGCTTTTCCTTGGGACCTGTTGAAGAAAAATGATTTTGGGGCCCCAAAGGAGTAAGTGGCTTGGGGTGGGTGGCAGGGGATTGAAATTTGAGTCACCTTTCTGTTACCTAGTTTTATACAACTAAGATAGATGTAGCCGGGATGCTTCAGATACACAATTTTTAGGACTCACTGGTGATAATCTTTATAAATAGGTAACTGTTATCCTAAACCTTCCATCGAATATTGGTACTCACCACTCCTGTCTCTGATTTCTTGGATCAGCTGTTTTTCTAAGCTTTGGTCCGGGATCCCAACAAGTCTGAGGGACAACAGGACATTGGCAGCTTGAATAGCTCTGGGATATTTTGAACTGATCATCGTGCTTATTAGAGGCTGTAGCTGGGGTAGGTCCTTTTTGTTTACCTCTGTGGCAGAGGAGGGAAGAAATAAGAAACACACAGAAAATATTACAACTAGGAACAGGGGTGATGTTAACATATTTAGAAACATATGCACAGACATAGACCAATCCAGTAGTCATTGACTATGTTACTGGCACAATAAAAGATGGGTCTGGACCCC
Source organism: Saccopteryx leptura (assembly GCF_036850995.1). Lineage (NCBI taxonomy): Eukaryota > Metazoa > Chordata > Mammalia > Chiroptera > Emballonuridae > Saccopteryx > Saccopteryx leptura. Next base: position 13,251,101 of record NC_089503.1, on the reverse strand, counting down.
CTGCTGTGCCAGGTGTTACTCCTTAAGCAACCAGCATGGATGTATGTAAAAAATTTAAACACTGGTTCAGCCTTACCACTGGGTAATGACAGAATATCAACCCTGCCTTGAAGATCTAGTATCATTGCCTAATTTTGAATATGAAACCTAGAGAGGGTGTCCTTAAAGAAAACTCAGTAATCAGAGACTTAATACACATCTTCTGACTTGCAGTGTATAGCCCTTTCTAATTCCTGGATTCGTTCTTTTCTTTTCCATCTTCTTCTAAATTAATTTTGTTAATCCTGAGGGAGACAAGGCAAACGTTCTATGTTATGTTGGTGATTAACCCTAAGGCTGAACTGTCTGATTACCCAACTGGCCAGGCATCACAATCATTATTCAGCAGTACACACGCGCAGGAAAACCTTCTGGTTTTAGCCAACTGCCTGTTCAAATCCCAGGGGCAAGGATGGAGGGAGTCACACTATACTGTGGAAGGAAAAACAGAATCCAGGGTCCCCCAAGAACTGGGGAACAAGAAAAGCTAGTTTTCACTTAGAACATTTCTAAATATGCTTTGCTTGTAATCCCAAGAAAATCTCCAGATGACCTTGGGTTAGCGGGATAGTCCGAAGAACATGAACCCCGGGTCCCGTCGGACCTTGGCTGGATTCTGTGCCCTTTAACTTGTGACTGTGGGGAAGTTCTGTAACCTTCCTGACCTTCAGTTTTTTCATTTTTAATTTGTGGATGTTAACACCTATTTCATAGGTATTGAACAAGAAATCACTTAATAAATTATAAAATCCTGTGCAAATCATTACTTTCAGCTTAGCTGGAGCTTCTGTCCCTATACTTACAGTATCCAGGATATGTCATTTCTCTTGCCCACCTTCCTTCATTTTATTTATTTACTTATTAAAAAAAAAGATTTTTTTTTCTTTCTTCTTTCTTTTTAAAATAGAGACCAGGAAGATCTGAATCGAGCGATTATAGAAAGGTCACAGTCTGCCACGGGTACAGTTGGATAATTGTGAGTCATCTCTGATATTTTGTAGATGCATCTGGTTTAGCAGATTTTTCTGGCCCTGAAACAGACCTTTTAGTTCCTGGTCAACAACTCAAATCAGCTTCCTTGACTACTGAAGGCAAAGTTAATTATTTTGTACAATGAATTGAACTTCAAAGTTTCCATACAGACTCTCCTATTCTTAGGATACAGAAAAGAAAATGACAAGCCAGGAAATAAAATTAGAGTTGGCCTAGTCTGTGCTTTCATTTGTATGAATACAAGTCCTTCTGTTGTGGTATGGATCACTTCCTGTAGGCTACTGAGTACCAGGAAGATGTGGCCGCAGATGGCACCCTACAGTCATTTTTGGACTGATGTGAAGTTCAATTCCAGGGTAAAGACTCCATGCAGAAATTATACAATCTGAGAGCTATACCACACTTCAATAAATCACATGTTTCAACACCCTTTCCCAGTTATCCTCCATTTATGAGTGGTGATAAAAAATTCAGAAAATTGGATCACTCAGCTACTAAGGGGTCAGAGTAGACCTGAACCCAGTTTTTCTTTCTTCTACTCACTATTTTTAATAGAACCACATAATCACTGGATCCTACCCCTAAAGGACAGAAGATGGGGCTTGTACCCATGTCCTGTAGGAAAAAAAGTGGAAGGGAGGCAGATGTGTAGCCTGGAACATCTAAACTCAACAATGACAAGAGAACAGTCTTCATTATTTGAAAGACATAGCTGATATCCCAAAACTCATGAGTTGAACTTCAGAAAAATAGATTGTATCTGAAAATCAAAAGATAACTTTCCATGATCTTGAAAAATTTCTGGGGTCATGAGTTTCCTACCATTGAAAATGAATAAAAATAGACTGTTACTTGGCAGTGTCACTGTGGTAGAGAGGATCTGAGAACAGAAAGGACAGCTAGGCAAGTTAACATTGAATCTATGATCCCTCTTCCAACAATCTACATTGTGGACCTCTCCTTACCATCTCTGGCCACCCTTTACCTTACTCATTACTCATAGAGTGCAACCACATATAGAACTGACATAGGGTCTTTGTTCAGGTAACTCTCCACAGTTTCCTGTCAGTAGCTGCCAGGAGACTATCACAGTACTGTTTAAATCAAAGGATACTCACCACAGGTGGTACATAGTTGGCTTGGAATAAGAGAGAACAAGAGGAGCCCCAGTAGGGGCAGGTGGTGTGATGGTAGCATCTCTCCAGCAGGGTGTTGGAATGGGGAGAACCTGGCTGGCTATTTATTGGGTGACGGACAGAAAGTAAGGAGAGCTCCTCCTTCAGCTTGCCACAGCTTCTTTTACTCAAGCCAACATTGAGAAATTCAAGTAGGTGTGGTCAAGTATTTTTCCAAATAACATGACAAACCAGGAAGAAGTCTTGAAAGGTACAGTCAGGGAGGGTGACAAAATAATTTTTCTGTTTTCTATCCCAAAGCTTTGAGGTTCACATTTCTTACATGACTTTAGCCCAATGAAAATAAATCCGGGGAATGATTATTTCCAGTATTATATCCCTCTTTTCCATTTTGCTTTTGTTATATGTTTTTTTAAATGTGTCCTAAGACATTAGTTTTGATGAAGCAAGGGCTTACTTACAACACATAAAAGTGGGAGCAGATTTTCTTTTTCTTTTTTTAATTGATTTTAATTTATTGTGTTTACATAGATTCAAGTGTCCCACTGAATACATCCCCCCACCCCCATGTTCCCCTCGACATCCCCCTTGACCCCCTCCCTCCAACGCCCTCCCCCCTTCCCTCCAGGATTTGCTTTTCTGCTCTTTATAACGCTGTGTTATGTATATATAATTTTACCAATCTCTTTCCCTTCTCAAAAGTGGAAGCAGATTTTCTAAGTTCGAAAACGAAGCAGGCGGTATAGGGAAGCCTGGCACAGGGGGGCACAGTGGGTTTCGACCTATGATTTTCTCCTAACATCAATTCCCTGAGAATCCCCAGGCCAGGAGGATAACCACAGAGATACACATCAAGTTTGGATTTTTGCCAAGCCAGGCAAGACTCTACATGCTACACCTGAGAAATGTTTCCATCAGTTCTTCTGAGAACTATTATGGAGTACTATCAGTTTAGCTTTAAAATGTGTACTCTGGGTCAGCAAAATGGTGGGATAGGAGGTTTCTTGCTCACATCTCCGCACAGAAACAATAATTGATGCATCCATCCTTGGACCAAAGTTTCTGTAAGAACTTCAGGTTCTGGGTAAGAAGTTGCAGATCCCCAGTGAGCCACTGAGGAAAGCCGGATTGGGAAGGCGCACCAAAGGAGACAGCCTTGTAGTCAAACAAGCCAGAGCACGGCATCAGCGAACTCAAACTTTTCTTCCTGGCCTGACATTTCCCTGGCTATATCCTGAGAAGGCAGGTTCACTGACCACGGTCCTGGCTGCAGACCCAGAAACAGCCTTACGTAAGTCCCTTTTTTTTTTTTTTTTGTATTTTTCCGAAGCTGGAAACGGGGACAGTCAGACAGACTCCCGCATGCGCCCGACCGGGATCCACCCGGCACGCCCACCAGGGGGGGAGCTCTGCCCACCAGGGGGCGACGCTCTGCCCCTCTGGGGCGTCGCTCTGTTGCGACCAGAGCCACTCTAGCGCCTGGGGCAGAGGCCAAGGAGCCATCCCCAGCGCCCGGGCCATCTTTGCTCCAATGGAGCCTCCGCTGCGGAAGGGGAAGAGAGAGAAAGAGAGGAAGTAGAGGGGGAGGGGTGGAGAAGCAGATGGCGCTTCTCCTGTGTGCCCTGGCCGGAATCGAACCCGGGACCCCCGCACGCCAGGCCGACGCTCTACCACTGAGCCAACCGGACAGGGTCACATAAGTCCTTTTTTAACCTCATGAGTCTCAGTTTCCTTATCAGTAATAGTTCTTTCCTAGGGTTTTGTGAGGATTTTATGAGTTGCTGTAAAGGTGCTTAGAATAGTATGCAGCACACAACAGGCAGTGCATAATTCTTAGCGTTTATTGACTCGATAACCATGAACTCAGTTGGATCTACCTTCAGTCTGCTTGTCAGACCTGCTACCTGACTCCCTCAACCACTGATCTAACCAGTCCCCGGTGACAAACAATCCACCTTCTGGAAGTCTGCTGCTCTGATCGAAATGACCATGATTTCTGTACCTCCACAGAATAACTTCCAAATTTTCATTTTAGCCACCTGTACCTTCCTTCAAGTCACTTTCCATCTAACTCCTAGAGCAGAATTTCCCAAACTTGATTAATATGTAGACCCCATCTAAGGAAAAGGCAAGTGTGGCACACAGTACCCTAGGACTTGGAGTCTAGGAAAAAGTTTTGATATTTTTTTCTTGCAGAAGAGATATTTTATTGTCCTGATAATGTTTTACAAAGTTATTCAGATCCTCAGAAAATTGAAAATATGTCTGTGACTTGGTGGGCTCTGAGTATTATTTCACAACTGCAGTGATCTTTAAAACCATAATTTGGATTATTTGCTTTCTGGTTAAAATCTTGAAGGCTTGCATTGTATTTTGAATCAAACTCCATATTTTATTTTATCTTTATTTTTTTAAAAAAGATTTTATTTATTTATTTGAGAGAGAGAGAGAGAGAGAGAGAGAAGAGCAGGGGATAAATGGAGCAGGAAGTATCAACTAGTAGTAGTTGCTTCTTGTATGTGATTTGACCAGGCAAGCCCAGGGTTTCGAACCAGCGATCTCAGCATTCTAGGTTGACACTTTATCCACTGCACCACTCCATATTTAAATGTGATCTCCAAAAATCTATACCTTCTGACCCTTGCCTGTTTCTCCTGCATTTATTTCACTATCTTGCACATCATTCTCCAGGCTCACTTTTTCAGTGCCAGTGTGCCAAGTTCCCTCCTGCCTCAAGGCTTATTTGCATGTCTAGTTTTCCTCTCCTGAATGCTGGCTCTCAGGTAGTGCTGCTTCCTGTCCTCTCAAATAGCCCACTCATCCTTCCGCTTAAGTGTCACTTATTTGGGGCTGCTCTCTCTGCACACTCAGACCTGTCCCCCTGCCACCCACTCTCTAGACACACCGTACTTTCCTTTGTAGCACTTCTGAGAATCGCAATTGTTTACTTGCAGAATTATTTCTTAACTGTGTTTGTATAACATACGTCTCCCTGCCAGACCGTGAGTCCCTCAAAGGGAAGCGTCTTTCTTCTTTACCATTGTATCTCCTGCAGTACCACGCTGAGTGCCTGCCACATAAAAGGCTGTCAAATGTTTGCTGAAAGGAGCCACCTCAGATCCAGAGCCAAATGATTAATTGGTAACACCCGATGCCAGGGCAGTTCCCGGAGCTTTCCACCTGAGCAATCCTAACCGATATCTTACCTCCACCGGACCCTCGGACGTGCTGCCAGCTAGTTACTCCCCTTCACTTCTGTTGCTTGGCCATTAATCACTACCCCACTCCACTGTGTAACCCTTCCACTGTTTAACCGCCACAGGTAACAGAACTTTCCCCCTGCAGTGAGAGATACAGCCAAACTCAGTCCTAGGTAGGCTGAGGCTGTTCGTCCTCTCGCTGCTGATGCCACTACAGTCTCAGCTCATCCCCGACGAATAAATACATTTCTTAAAAACTCATCAGCCCTTGTGTGCCGCTCCTCTGGCGACCTAACAGTCATGGTAGATAGTCTCACTGGAATAAATACTAGAACAGGGGTCCCTAAACTTTTTACACAGGGGGCCAGTTCACTGTCCCTCAGACCATTGGAGAGCCAGACTATAAAAAAAAACTATGAACAAATCCCTACGCACACTGCACAGATCTTATTTTAAAGTAAAAAAAACAAAACGGGAACAAATACAATATTTAAAATAAAGAACAAGTAAACTTAAATCAACAAACTGACCAGTATTTCAATGGGAACTATGCTCCTCTCACTGACCACCAATGAAAGAGGTGCCCCTTCCGGAAGTGCGGCGGGGGCCAGATAAATGGCCTCAGGGGGCTGCATGTGGCCCGCAGGCCGTAGTTTGGGGACCCCTGTACTAGAAGGTTATACAGGAGCAAACTAGAAAAGTAAGTGATCGGGGTGGCTTCCAATCAGGATTGCGAGAGAATTCAGGATTGAAGCGTCTGGAGTCTGGAGTCAAGGTCATTCAAATATTACATATGTGAGCGTCATCTATTCATCATTTCCTTATCTAACCAAGCAGATCCACTTTGAGATAATCTACACTCCTTTTCTTTTGCCTCTCTCTGCGCTGATAAGCAAGATTTATATAATTTTGTTGTTTGCTTGACTTATTGAAGGTGAATGTTGAGAAATGAGCCAAGCACTAAAATTGGGTCCAGGAAAACCCAAGTTTTCCCAGGCTTATCAGCAGAGCAAGACAGGGTCCTAAGGGTTCCCAGGTGATCAGGAGATATGGCCCAACACACATCACTCTGAGCCAAGCACAAATGGCCTCAGGTTGGCTCCTGTGAATGTGGAGACTGGAACAAGAGTTCGAGTGGAGGCAGATATACCATGTATCTATGTACAAGTTATGGAACAATGGAAGAAACTGTTAAACAAGGTATGTTCTGTCCTCCTGTTTTGACAAAGCAACTCTCATAATGCGGCAGAAAGCCAGGTGTTAATTTGGAATTCTCCGAGTCCTCAGAACTCCATTCTGGAACTTTTCCACGTGGTAAGTGAAGCATGCACCGGGTACGAGAACAGACGTCGGAGACTTTCAGGAGTATAGATGTTTCTTTATTGGCCAGTTTAACCTGCGCAGGGGCGAATTCCCAGGTGTCCGGAGACACCGTACCCACAAGGAGCTACAAACGGGAATCGCGCCTGGCGCTTACAGCTAGGTCCTTATATATCCTACGTAAGCAAGCATTATACAGAAGCAGATGTGGCAGTTACCTGTTCGCTAAGGGGGGTCTCACACACAGCATAGCAACAGGGGCTGGGTCTAGCTCATTGGCGAATTTCAAACATAAACTTCTGATAAGGGTCTCTGACCAATGGAATGCAAACGTTTGTCTTCCTTTGTTCTCAGCCTTACAGGGTCCCTATCATTACCTCCCTGTCTCTGCTCCTACACTCTGGCAATCCCAGCACACTTTCCTGAATCTAACATTTTGATCTTTTCTTGATCCTTACAGTAAGCACCATCATCCGTCTCTGCTCCACGGTACCCCTACTCACAGCCTACGGCCCAATTTCTCCTCTCCTTCAACCCCACTCTGAATGTGTGTGGATGACACATTCAGGCTCTGTTTATATTTTTAGCAGGCAAATGCGCCTTGGCCGCCCAGCGGGAGCAGGCTACACATAATTGGGGAGACAGATGCAGGAAGAGTTGTGCAGGCTTTGGATGTGATCTGAGAGCTGTTTGGGCAGGGAATTCTGGGGCTTGTCTCCCTGATCCAAAATATCTGTTCCTTTAAGCGAAGGGCACAGTGGAGAAGGCCAGTGTGAGGCTGTCTAAAGCATGGATCCCTGAGCAGAGGCCCCTCCTTTCCATGTCGGAGGGTGACACAAAATGACAGGGTGGCTATTGATTTATCTCCTCTTTTTATTCCTGTTTTAATTTGTGGGCGTCTAGAAGAGGCTAAATCTGGGAGTTAGGAGTAAAATGCTCCAGTGAGTGAAGGTCACTTTTTCTCTTTATGGGAAGATTCTGTTCAGGGTGCTGATTCTGGGATTTGTCCCAACATCATGCTAGTTACACTGGTGTCTCGGTTCTTCTTTTTACTTTAATTTTTATTTATTGATCTTTTAGAGAGAGAAAGAGAGAGAGAGGAAAGAGAGATATATATAGAAAGACATCAGTTTGTTGTTCCACTTATTTATACATTCATTGGTTGATTCTGGTATGTGCCCTGACCGGGGATTTGACCTGCAGACTCAGTGTATCTAGACGATGCTCTAACCAGCTGAGCAATCTGGCCGGGACCTGGTCTCTCTGTTCTTAGGTCGTTCCAGATCCTCAAAAGACCATGACTACTAGCACAAGTGCTTTACAGTGTTTCTGTCATGGAGATGTTGGAAACACTAAGAGCATGTATGAAGCAAAGTAAAATTGGGATTTCCATTTGTATTCCTTATGGATTCATCAAAGATAACATTTGTTGAGTAGCCTCGGCACATCCGATTTCTTATTTAAAATTATGATCTTACACTTCAAATCAAAGGACACCGAGGACTTTTAGTGCTGACTTTTTTTTAAAGCCTCTTTCATAAGAATGAAAAGTGACATGAAAATAACTGAAGGAGAATTGGAGGCCTGCCTGGCTCCCTCCGTCATCCGCAGTCCCGAGGACCACTGCTCACGGCTTCTCGAAATGTGTCTCCATGAAGCAGGCAATTGTTGACAATGCATATTCCTGGGTCCTGTCCCCCGAGGCTAGACTCTGCGAATTCGTGTTTTTGACAAGACACTGCAGTGATTCATACATAGAGCTTCCCCTACAACAGACCCTGGAGTGGGGCTAAAACATTCTCTTTTTAAGACAGTATTCCAGGTAATGTTGATAATCATTTCAAAGTTAGGGAGCCGTTTAACAGGGTTCTCTCTACAGGGATAGTATCTGAGTCAGTGGTTCTCGAAGTGTGCTCCTGGCACCAGTAACATCCACGTCACCTGGGAACTTCCAGAAATGCAAATTCTCAGGCTCCACACCAGCCCAAATAAGAGTTCCCAGGGTGTAGTCCAGGAACTCTTATTTCTTTCTTTTTTTTTTTTTTTTCATTTTTCCGAAGCTGGAAACGGGGAGGCAGTCAGACAGACTCCCACATGTGCCCGACTGGGATCCACCCGGCATGCCCACCAGGGGGCGATGCTCTGCCCCTCTGGGGTGTCGCTCTGTTGCATCCAGAGCCATTCCAGCGCCTGAGGCAGAGGCCAAAGAGCCATCCCCAGCGCCCGGGCCATCTTTGCTCCAATGGAGCCTTGGCTGCGGGAGGGGAAGAGAGAGAGAGAGGAAGGAGAGGGGGAGGGGTGGAGAAGCAGCTGGGCACTTCTCCTGTGTGCCCTGGCCAGGAATCGAACCCCGGGAACCCTTATTTCAACAAGCCCGGCAGGTGATTTTGACGCTGCTCAAAATATCTCCCTGAATGTCATTCTGCAACAACTTATCAACAGGCATTGACACTCCTGAACGTTTTGTTTTCCCAGGAACTTCGGGGTTCCTGGAGGAGTCACAAGTCTCAAAGATGTGCCGGAGGCATTTTATTTGCCCCTCTGATTGTGGTACTGAAGTGATCATGAGAATATTCGGATTCAGGAGAGAGAAAGAAGTCTTTCTTAGAATATTAGAGAAATGGCCACTTTTATAAAGAGTTTTTATTTTGTTTTTTGTCCTCATTATTTTCTAGATATTAAGCAATTTGGATCAGGGAAAACCCAATACATATTCCTGAAAAAAATAAAAGCAATCAACAAAAAGTAATTTGCCAATGCAGTCAGCTGGGTGTGGCATCGGCTATAAAATCACCCAAAGCCGGTCAGGCGCTTCCAAGTTCCTGTATTTTTCGAAGGTCTTTGGTTGGGAACTGATGATCAAAATCACAAAGGATTTGGGCAGGTTACAATGATCTCGTTTTTTGTGCATGATTTTGGCTTTTTCTGAGCAAGAGTCAGGTACCTGTTTTATTGTTTGAAGGTGTATTTCTTAGCGGTTGCTGGCTGTTAGTTACTACCATTGGCTGCTTAGAATGGAAGTGACTTGCCATTCCATTTTTCTAACTTCTGTAGTAGTAATGTTTTCTCTTCCCTTTCCCACCCTCCTCCCAAATAAGTGATTTATTCAGTTGATCTTATGTTGAGAAAGAGCTAATTTTATTCTTCCTTCTCGAGATAGGTATTTCCCATTGTGTGGCTTACCCTCCCATCACCCCACATGGGAAAAATGATTTCCATACTTAAAAATTCAGACTGCTCTTCCATGTGCCACCACGCTCTCATAATCCAGCCACCTACCTCTGGCCCTCCCTGTCCCCTCCTAAGTGAGTGCATGTTAGTTCCAAGTCCGGTTGTGGAAACAAAGCACTTTATTCTTTCTCTTCTCACCTCTTGGTTTTCCTGAGTCCTAAAGTTCTCTTTTAGTGTCTTGTTGTATTTGCAACCCACTTACTTTGTCTGTGTGTTCTCCTTGCGCCTCATTTTAATCTTTTCTCACATGAACTATTTTTTTCTTTATTAAAAGAGTCACTGGATAGAAGTACTACCTAGAAAGTAAACTTGATGTTCATTTTGTTATTTCTACTATTTCCTTATCATGAAAATGTAAGTGATGGACAGCTTGTTTGTAAGACGTGTCTTTGCCCGTCTATCTGAACACTTAGAATTTATTCCCGGTAGTAGAGTTAATGGGGCACCACAGCTGTGGATAATGATTTGAGTTGACAGGCTCACCAGACGTGAGTAGGCTTTAATCTGAGACAGTCTGCATTTTGCAGATACAGGGCAGGAGACACAGCAGGGCCAGATCTTCCTGTCATGGGCAGAGTCAGCAGTTGCTCAAATAGATGGTTTTCTTTGTCTCTTTGCCCACAAAAAGTGTGTTTGGCTGCTATGAATGAGGGCCAGAAGCTACAGAGAAGGGGGGCTTCAGTCTCCCACTGATCACTTCGACCAGCCTCATCAGTGGACCCGCCGGTACCCGCTTGCGGATCCCCCAATCTGGGAGCGGTTCTACACAGCAAGCCGAACAGGGACAGTGAGTATCCCGCACTTACCTGAGCTCTGTAGGCTTTTGTTTTTCCTAGTTGGAAACATTTTAATTAAATGGGCCAAATAAAACCCACATTTTCAAACCATAAGATGTTAATACATTCAACAAAAATTTGTATTATCTTACTGCTGTGAATTTAAGGAGTAATAATTCAGATTCATTTTGATGAGATGGGTGAGATGAAGTCGCAAGAGCTGGGAGTGAAAAATTAACAACAGGTGAGGTTCACACGGGCCTGTTCACCGACCACCTTCCTCCCCTCCTCCCAGCACGTTCTCACGTTCACCTTTTAGAGAAAGTTATTTTGTGCACATTACTATAAGAGATGTGTGGCGTTTGGAAAACGTAACCTATTGCATCTCTCATCTCTCAAGGGTCTTCCAGGGGGTATTTTTTTGTTTAGTAAGAGGCCATGCTCAAAATTTCTGATTGTACCTAGGACAATCGTTTTGTCTGTGTGCATGAGCAAGCAATCAGGTATTGAATAAGGGGTATGTCTATGAAAGCAGCAGAAAAACCAGGTTAACGATCAGAGCATATTATAAACCTGTTTTTGAGTCTGTAAGTCTGTCAGTCAAGGAAATTTCTAGATGCAAGGCTCAAAGCTTCTCTTGCTGGAATGAAGGCAGGCAGTGTCAGTCATTTTTTTCAGTCCGCAGTTTCGGTGTCTTTGATGATGTCATCAGGCGTTCTGGAAAATTCTTCATGGCTTACATCATTGTCAGTCACTGAGAATTTTTTTAAAAGTAGGAGCTGTTGTGGTAATTTCTCAAGTTTATGTTATGTCTTCAGCTGCAATTTGCAATTGCAAGGCTCAGAAAAGAAAAGTTTTAGTTCTCAATAACTCCAAGTTAAAGCATGAAAGAAAAACGCAACATTTGTTCAAAGGGTTAGAGCCAAATATTTATAAAAACTAGAGAAATTCAAGGTCCCATCCAGTTTATAAGTGAAAAATAAAACTTTAAAGACAATGAACTGAACTAGAGTCTAATATCTACAACTATGTATTGTAGATTCTCTGGAAATATAATGTCTCTCCCTAAAATCACCCTCATTTTTCTTAAGATGGTCAAATTAAGACTATTTACTGGATAAGTCAAGCTTCAATAAATTTGGTTGGATTATTTGCATAAATGTGACAAGAATATTCATTGATCATAGAGGCAATTTTAGGTCTGCTTTGCTGGAATTTCATAAAGTATCTCCAGATGGAACTTTAATTAGCTTCTTGGGGCTAAGAAGCCAAGCCACATAGTGGGCAGACTTTGCCTGGAGTACCTATAGATTTGAGTGGATTTCTCATGTTTGAGGACCCCAGAAATGTCTTGAGGTTCTTTCTTTGCCATCTCTCAGGAAAGCAACCTTTGTTTCTTACCTGGTAAGACTGATGTGAACTGTCTAAGCAAGGTACTGAGCTGGTTTCCCAAGGGGCTTAATCAACCTGCAAAGTCAATCTTAATTTCTTACAACTTTCTGGTGACATCCAAATCTATCCATATCTCTTTTAAACATGACATTTCAGTCAAAGTCTTGGTAATAAAAACCAGTTTCCAGTTGTGTCCTGTTATAAAAGAAACAGATTCTTATTGAATTTATGCAAACAACCATATTGCCAATAAAATAATAGTACTCATTACAAGTTTCCAAATTCGGGAGGTATCAGGTAGGGAGAAAAATATAAATGTTTCAACATTGCTTGCAATCGTATAATTTACCAAATTGCTTTGAGGGAAAACAAGTTTCCTTACATCAGGAAAACAGAAAATTTAAAAATCAAGAAGATTTTAAGCAAACAGTTATAAAAATTATTATCATTTTCAGTTCATTCAGTCCATTTTAAGTGTTGTTTATTCTGATCATTTGCCAATAATTTTCATGAATTCATTTGTTCCTTAGATTCCCATAAATTTTCATTCAGTATGATATGAAAACTTATTCTTAGAAATAGGTAATTTAGGAGGGCAAGGGGAGTGTGGTGGGGAACAATGGTGAGGGGAGGAGGTATTTGGGGGAACACTAGAATCTATGTACACACAATAAATTAAAATAAAATAATTTAGAATAAGTCAGAATCCATTCCATGGGTCTTTAAGAAGATGAAACATTTGCATAAAGCACTAGAGCAAAACAATGACTGTCTGTAAATGACAACTTAAAATGATATGGTTGTAAATCTGATTATAATGAAACTGAGAAAGAACTTTGCTTTTCTGTAACATTCTAGACTCTTGGAGATTTTTATATAATCTTCAAATCATCCATTTTTGTAACATATGTATACATGTACAACATAATTATTTTTTATTTAACAAAGCTTCCCATGTAATTTTAGCCTACCAAATAGGCCTAATTAGTTTAAATTTTCTTTTTTATAAGGAAAGAGAGAAACCAAGGAGATAGAAGACCTGTACTTAGAATACTACAAGGTACTGAAGAAAGAAATCAAAGAAGACACAAATAAATGGAGGCATATACCATGTTCATGGATAGGAAGAATGAACATTATCAAAATGTCCACACTACTCAAAGCAATCATTCCTGTTAAAATACCAATGGTGTATTTTGCAGAACTAGAACAAATAATCCAAAAATTTATATGGAACCACAAAAATCCCTGAATAGTCTCAGCATCCTGAGAAAGAAGAATAAAGTCAGGGGTATCATGCTACCTGATATACAACTAAACTGCATGGCCATAGTAAACAGGAGCTCCAAGATAGCAGCAGAGTAGGTAAATGTCATACTTACCTCCTCCCAGGACCAAATTGGAATTACAAATCAATATAGAGCAAGCAACCTGCATAACTAACTGAATACTAGCCGAAGAGAAGTCTTATAACCAAGGATTTACAGAATAAGCCACGTCAAGACTGTTAGGAAGGACAGAGATGTGAAAAGAGCTGGCCCCAATCCCACAGGCAGTGGCCAAGATTCCAGAGGGATATCTCAGTTGTAGGGGGTTCCCCCTAAGGAGTGTGAGGCCCCATCCCCAAGTCAGACTTCCCAGCCCAGAAACCCAGATCCAGGAAGAGGCACCCACATAACATTAGGCTGTGAAAAGTGGCAGGGTTTCTGTCTGCCAGGGAGAGATGGGAGTCTGCCAGAGACACAGACACCCTTCCACAGGGCCAATGTATAAAATCTTACAGCCACTCACCCTGGGCTCTGACAGAGGCAGGGAAGAGTAGACTATAGTCATGCAAGAAAAGACTGGGGCCTATGGCTACAGGGGAAGAGCTGAAGGGACAGCCACCAAGGTCCCTGTGCTGAGCCACCCTCCCACACTACAGATGCCAATATTCCTTGCTGGAGTACTGCCCTCCTTAGGGCATCAGCCTGGGGGAAAGCAATAGGACCACAATTTTTATCCCAATCTTTTTCTTCTTCTTCTTCTTTTAACAGTGTCCATAAGATGAACTTCTTCTATGTTCTGGGCTGTGGTTCAACTGACACTATTTGGTTAAGATCACTTTTTGCATTGTGAGTCAGTGTCATTGAGAATTGGTTGTCTTGAACCGATATAACTGAGAAGAGATATGAGTTTAATTACCTTGTCACCAGGTGTGGGATTCAGAAAGAGGTCAGAGCTGTGACCATTTCAAATAATAAACTAAACCCCTGCCCCTAGTCTTACCTTGCAATGGCACTGTGCTTAGAGTCAGTGCAAGATAGGTGCAGTCAGGGCTAAAGATGAAGAACCTGCTCATTTTATGAAACTTGAGATTGGTACTTTTCGGATAAAGACCAATGGGACCCAGGATTTTGTCTTGAAGAGCTCATGGCCCGTTACGGGAGAATACATTGATGTATATATTATCATGACTTTTCAAGCACTCATAAGTTATTTTTAGTTCTTCTATCTCCTAAAATCTAGGAACACTGGGAAAAGGTATCATTTCTAATTCTCTTAGTAAGTAACTGAACTAAAGAACTACCAATTTACCACAGGTCATGTAGCTGTCTAACAGAGGAAGGACTAGATCCTGGTAAATTGAGATTTACCTTTTTCCTTTGAAGAAGGAGGCAATGGATATTGGGTTGTTTATATTTTTATTATTGAATTGTGTGAGTTCTTTATATTTTTGGATATTAATGATTTTGGGACATATGATTTGCAAATGTTTTCTACCATTCAGTTGGTTGCCTTTCTATTTTGTTGATAACCTTTTTTGACCTACAGAAATTTTTTCATTTGATGTAATTCCACTTGTTTATTTTTACTTTTGTTGCCTTTACTGTTGGAATCAAATTAAAAAAGTCATTGCTGAGACTAATGTCAAGAAGCTTACTGCCCATGTTTTCTTCTAGGAGTTTTATGGTTTCAGATCTTACATTAAACTCTTTGATTCATTTTGAGTTAATTTTTGTGTATGGGATAAGATATTGGCCCAGTTTCATTCTTTTGCATATGGTTGTTCAGTTTTGTTTTGTTTTTTGTTTGTTTGTTTTGGTTTTTTTTGTATTTTTTCTGAAGCTGGAACGGGGAGAGACAGTCAGACAAACTCCCGCATGCGCCTGACCGGGATCCACCCGGCACGCCCACCAGGGGCAACGCTCTGCCCACCAGGGGGCGATGCTCTGCCCCTCCAGGGCGTCGCTCTGTCATGACCAGAGCCCCTCTAGCGCCTGGGGCAGAGGCCAAGGAGCCATCCCCAGCGCCCGGGCCATCCTTGCTCCAATGGAGCCTTGGCTGCGGGAGGGGAAGAGAGAGACAGAGAGGAAGGAGGGGGAGTGGAGAAGCAAATGGGCGCCTCTCCTATGTGCTCTGGCCGGGAATGGAACCCGGGTCCCCCGCACGCCAGGCCGACGCTCTACCACTGAGCCAACCGGCCAGGGCCGGTTGTTCAGTTTTTTCAGCACCATTTATTGATGAAACTGTCCTTTACACATTGTATATTCTTGGCTCTGTTGTCATAAATTAATTGACCATATATGCATGTTTTTATTTCTGGGCTCTCTCCATTTTGTTCCATTGATCTGTGTGGCACTTTGCTATTATTTTATTAAAGAATTATGTGTCCATATTTATAAGGTGAATTGGTCTGTTAGTACTTTTTCTTATGTATTTGGTTTTGGTATCAGGTTAATACTGCTTTTATAGAATGAGTTGAGTAATGTTTCATCTTTTATTTCTTGGAAGAGTTTGTGAAGCATTGGTATTGATTCTTTACATGTTTGCTTCACTTTACCAGTGAAGCCATGTAGGCCTGGACTTTTCTTTGTGTGTAGTGCTTGATTATTAATTTGATCTGTTCACTTGCTATAAGTCTTTTCAGATGAGCTCATGATGAGTTAAGTCAAATAAAGACTAGTATTTCAGAGAAACTGGTAGACAGGTCAAATAATGACAATTCTCTGGAGATGGGACTTTTAGGAAGTTCCAAAGTGTTATGTTCTCTTTGAGTTTGTTAGGCTGTTGGTTTTCCTGGCTATCATGGATCTGGGGAGATGGGAACTGGTATAGACTGAGTTAAAATATTCCAAAGGTCATTGTTCTTACTGAGACTTCATAATTTTTCTTGAGTACATGCTCCTTGGATCATTGCATACCTTAGGTTAATTTCTAGAGTTTTGAAAAAGTTGAATTTGATAATTTCTGCTTGTATTTTATTTATTTATTTATTTTTGAAGTAGCTTTTTGGTGACTTACTCTGCCATACTAGAAGTTCCTATTGAATATAAGAAACAAGCAGCAGATAGTATCTACTTACCACAATTTATATGCAACTTATAGACTCTTGACAGAAATAACAATTAATAGCAACACAATGGACACATAACCATGTCAATGAATGTTGAATTTCTATTAAATGTCCTTGTGAACATTTTATTTACATGAGAATACTTATTGTATAAATTAACAGATTGAAAAATGGTAATCCAGTATGACATTTTTAAAAACAATAAGTAAAAGAAAAATATATACCTGTGTTTACAGATGTTATCCCTGTTAGGATTACAAAGATTTTTACTTTGCCATTACATAGTCTTTTTGAATGTCTCCATAATGAGAATGTGTTCAGAAAACACAAACCACCAATTATGGTTTCAAATAAAAATGGCTCTCTGTCTAATCCTTCCAAAAACCTGGGACCTAGCACTGTGGTAATATTTGAAGGTCAAATCTCAGAACAAATTTATTAAGTTGAAGTTGTAGCCCTTGTTTCTAACCTGGCAATTCATGACTTCAGTTTCCACAAATGCTAACTTGTGGCACTGATGGTCTAGGGCCCGAATGGGTGTTTTCTTGATGGTCTCTGTGGAAGCAGTCTCTTCAGAGACTTTAATATAAAGTTCTTACATATTTTTAATTGAATTTATTGGAGTGACATTGGTTCACAAATACATGCAGGTCAACAAAACATCATCTACATATTGCATTGTGCACCCATTGCCCCAAACAAAGTCTCTTTCTGTCCCCATTTCCGCCTCCTCTGTCCATCTCCAGCAACCCTCCACACCTCCTCTCCCTCTGGCTGCCACCACACTGTTGTCTGTGTCTCTGTGTTACATAGATATGTTTCTTGGCTAGTCCCTTTACCTTCTTCTACCCAGTCCTCCCTCCCTTTCCTCTGACAGCTATCAATGCTCCATATATCCACGCCTCCGTTTCTATTTTGTTCATCAGTTTATTTTGTTCATTAGATCCACATGTAAGTGAAATCAGTATGGTATTTGTCTTTCCCTGGCTTATTTCACCTAGCATAATAACCTCCAGGTCCATCCGTGCTATTGCAAAAGGTTAAGATTTTTATCGTGTTAACGTACCATAGCCTTTTAATCCACTCGTGTACTGGTGGGCACTTGGGCTGCTTCCCTATCTTGGCTATTGTAAACAACACTGCAGTGAACACAGGGGGGCATATAGTCTTTCAAATTAGTGTTTCAGGAGAGAGATCTTACATCTTGATGTGATCTGTTTCTTGTTCAAAATTTATTAAAACTCTTGTGTGAGATGGTATTAAAAAGGTCTTTTTGTCCCATTAGTTTCTCTCTTATGGAGTGATTTTTTATTCAGCCCTCTACTATACCATCATGCACAAAGGGGTCAATGGAAAATTCCTTTAATACATATTGTTCCCAGGTGAGTTCACATATGCTATCTAAGAACTGCTTGTTAAAAGTAAAACATTTGGAAAGTGAAGCTCAGCTGGGTTTGAGTCCTAAAATGCTGTTTGTTGGTCTGCGTAGTTCCTCCAGCCAGTGAGATACTTCCCTGTATCATTCGATCGTTGCAGATGCTCTGCCCAGCTCCCCTTGGCTTGCCCTCACCAGTTCTGTGTGCCCCTCACCTTGCTTCCATGCAGTTTGGTCTTTAATGACCCCAACTGGGTCTGGGAGTTTATGTAACTCCCGGTACCTCCATGACTGAGTGGAATTTGAAAGCCTGGCTCTGGTGTCTGGTTCAAGGACAAACTGTGAGGCAGGATTTGATGTCGGATCTCTCTTGCAGGTTCTGCTGAGGGTAGGACTTTGCCTGAAATAGCGCACTTTCATTATCTTCATCTTCCTCTTCCACTCCCCCCACTGGCGTACAGGAAGCACTTCTGGAATAGGTCACCTGTGTATCAATCCCCTTGTCAGAGTCTGCTTTTGGGGAATCCTACTAAGACAGTGAAGTGAGTTAACAGAGCTCAGGGGTTGAAATGCTTAAGATCACGTATTGATAGTTAGGAGACGGCAAGTCAGGACCTAAACATGCCTTGTCAGGGAACTGCTGCCCCTCAGAAGATCGAGACATACTTGGACAGATAGGAATGGTACCAAAAACATTCAGTGTCTGCTCGTTAAGATCAAAATGCAAAGAAATTAGTTCTGACCCAAGTTGTATAATTCTCCCTTCTATATAAGACCTAATGTTTTCTAACTTTGGTAATTTACATAAACCTGTACACTTGAACAGGCATTATTGGTTGAAAAAAGTGCTCTGTTTTGTTTTTTAAAGGGTGCTCGTTTAACATAGATACTATGACCAATGGCTTTTGAAAAAACTTATTAACCTTTTTATACCTTAAGGACCAATGAAACAATACTTTTAGTGTTCTAGTACATATTTTATGAATGGGAAATTTAAAAGATCTAGAACTCCTGCTTTGTGCTGGTGGTGAGAGCTGTCTTTGGGAACTTCTGCATAAAGTATCAGAGCCAGCATTATCAATAGGGTGTTGAAAGGTGTTCACTGTGTTATTCCTTAAAAAAAAAAAAAGTAGCGTCTAGGGGATAGGGTGGTCATAGTGGTGGTAAAACTACTACTGTTTACGTAGCATAAATAGCAATGAGACATAATGGCTTATTCTAAAATTTAACCTGACATGCACATTTTCTCTTCTTTAAAACGTTTAGCTCATCCTTTTTAGATGCCACTTCAAGCACTGCTGATAAGTCTTACAAAGTTTGATGGGGATCTTCCCTCAGCCAACTCTGGTCTTTCCTGGAGCTTAACCAACACTTGCCTGTTCGGATTACTGCCAGCAAGTTATTTCTGGAAACAGTTACAGATATTACCTGAGAAGAGACATGTCCCGAGTTCAGGACCAGTTCTGATCAGAGAACACTGAAAAGATTTTAGTTCCGTTTGGGATTTGTTGGAGGTGTTGGCCTAATTGTCAGAGCACCCTGATTTTGACCTCCTGCTTTGACACTCTTGGAGTACACCTTTCTCCATACTGGTCATTGGGGCCCCCGTTGGTAAAATGTGAACATTTCCTGTGACTTTCGTCTCCCTTTCGCCTTAGAACTGAGTAATACGGCCAAAAACAAGAGACTTTTCACCCATTAACTCTAACTTTCTTTCCAGCATTTCTTCAGTTTATTCCAACCAGCCCCAAATAGATCAGCTAGATTCCCATGTTATGTCATTCAGCATAACTAGGATTAACCTTTGACCACAGGCACTAAACAACTGATGGCAACATAAGCTTGCATATATATACAAGCTTTATGTATTATGATGTACTATCATAGCACAGTGTGTTAGGAAATAATAGATAACTCCATTAAAAGAAAATTCATTTTATTATAATTCTTTATGAAGTTAAAAACAGAGGCAGACCCTTCTCAATAAAGACCCTTTGCAAAAAACAACAAAGGGTCACTCTATTAAGAATCGAATCATCTAAAAACATCAAAAAGTTAAGATAAATGCTATCCTCAGACAGCAGTCCAGCTTCTAACACACAATCCTCCTACAGTCACAGCCACAGGGATGTTATCAGCTTCTGAATTCTCAGGGGCAGAAAGACACGCCATGTGACGTTCTTAAGTAGCAAAACCCATCATTGCCCTACAAAGAGAAAAAGGATCAGAGTCAGCACAGTGTTGTCTTCCCTTCTGTCTCAGAGAACCCTGTGTTCCCAGGGAGGGGTGGAGAGAGGGGGGAGCAAAGAGGGAATGTTTTGGACCATGTTCTAAAAACACTAACACAAGTTATATAGCAATATAAATATTTTCACTTTTCTTAACCGTAAAATGTATCAGAGATGTGTAATATACATCTGATTTAATATAACATCTGTAACACATCTCAAATTTTAAAAAGTGCTTACCGCTTACCATCTTTCTAGTGGACAGCTACTTCTCTCCAGAGAGAGCTACATCCAAGTTTGAGCATATTTGTCTGTATATGTTGATAATTTCCCTCCCCAGCTGTCCAGGAAGGAAGATCCATATAATTTAGGAAATTATTCCCTGGCAGGTAGGCATTTAATCCTTTAAGGACAGAGTCTGAGTTTAAGATAAGTCCGAATGCACATTCTCATGGATGTTCTCTACCTTATAAAAGTCCACATTCTATGGTTTTGGTATCAATTTTACAACATTTCTACCCAATAGTCTATTGATATTGATTTTGGTAAAGCTATTTTCACCTATTGCCTTTTCCTCCATGGCTCCTGAGGGACAATCTGAGTTGATGTGGTTAATGCCCGTTAATGGGCCACTTCATGCCAGCCACAAAAAAGGCTGCCAAAATGATGAACCCCCCTAGTGAGGAAGGAATGCCTCAACCAGCCTTTCCTGCTTTGGAAGTACAGGGGTTTGTACAGGGTCCTTGTAAAAACCTTGTTGTTTGCTGTTATAAAAATACCCTTGAACCACATTAGTACTATGTCAGCTCACCTTACCTTTCTGGCTGATGGTCTTGCCAATGGATAAATTTGCCATTCCTGATCTTTTCTGGGGGCCACCTTGTTTGTTTGTGCCATTTTTTATGCTCATTCCTATAGGAGCTGGGTGGCTACAGGAAAGGAAAAGAGATAAAGTGGGATTAATATTTATACTAAACATGGTGGCTGAGGTTCAGAACCTCAACCTCTGTTGTCATTTTAGGAAAGGAGTTATTATTTTAACAACTGAACCCACTAAGCTTTATAGAAGAGAAGATTCTCCCAAATATACCACCAGGTTTGCTCTGAGCTGATCAGAAGTTGTTACTTAAAATCAAGTGATCTTAGACCATCTATAAAAGGCAGGATCTAAATGAGCCGCTAAGAATCCTATCCCATGGATCATGGAGGAAGTTAAAATAGTTAACATTTAGCTAGTTAAAACTAGTATTCTAGTAAACTTCGCCCTAGCTTATAAATTCATAGTGACCAGTCTATTCTCATCGATTTAATCCAGAACTCTACTATTTTCTCTTGGCTAAGAGATAAGAAATAGAATTTTGTAACCTGAACTCTATGATTAGAACACGGTGATTTCTCAGTCTAAGAGTTACTAGGTATATGGTGAATTGAGACTTGGTAGTCGTATGTATACACAGCTTTATACCACATTGAAGAGAATTCACTGATGTGATGACAACACCAGCCACTAGGGGCTACGTGTGTTTTATGAGTCAAGCACTGTTTTAATCTCTTTACATGTGTTGTTATCTCAGTTACTCCTCACCCCAAATCTGTGATCGAGGGACTATTATCTCCACTTGATAAGGGAGGAGACTGAGACACAGGGTTATTAAGTAACTCCCCCGGAGTCACACTGGTAATAAGTAGCAGAGCGGAGAGATCAAGATCACAATAGCACGGCACCAAGAGAGTAAGCCTCTCATGAGAGCTTGGTCAGCCCTGTCTAGTAGCTTCATCCCTCAGCCTTGGCTCTCTTCTCCTCCTCTAACCAGGTCAACACCGTTGAGGAGACATGACACCCATTTGGTAGACTCACCGGGGGAGAACACAGGCCACCAGTATTGAAGCTTCCACAGGGGAGAACACTGGCCGAAAGACGATTTCAGATACAAAAAGGAGACGTTCCCCTGGGAGCACCTGAGGAGACAAAGGACATGGAGAAATTGACTTACAGCTTTGGGCAGAAATTGGTGGTTTAGTCAACGTCTTTAAGAAATGGGCACACAGGCCCTGGCCGGTTGGCTCAGCGGTAGAGCATCGGCCTGGCGTGCGGGGGACCCGGGTTCGATTCCCGGCCAGGGCACGTAGGAGAGGCGCCCATTTGCTTCTCCACCCCCCCCCTTCCTCTCTGTCTCTCTCTTCCCCTCCTGCAGCCGGGGCTCCATTGGAGCGGAGGTGGCCTGGGCGCTGGGGATGGCTCCTTGGACTCTGCCCTGGGCGCTGGAGTGGCTCTGGTCACAGCGGAGCGCCCCCCGGAGGGGCAGAGCGTCACCTCCTGGTGGGCGTGCCGGGTGGATCCCGGTCGGGTGCATACGGGAGTCTGTCTGGCTGTCTCTCCCCGTTTCCAGCTTCAGAAAAATGCAGGAAGGAAAAAAAAAGAAAGAAAAGAAATGGGCACACACACTAAATGGTATCTTCCTAGTGGGAAAGGGGAGAGACATATTCTAAGTGGCCAGAAGAATTAAACATCTGTTATTGCGTGTGCTTCGTAGCAGGTGAGAGAACGTGCCACTCGGGATGAAATAATTTTGCCTCAAGGCTATTATTCAATATTATCAGGAAAGCAGTGATAAACTTTCTTCCCTTGAGAACATTTTCTCTAGATTCTAGACCCTGAGAGGCTGAGCATGATCTTAGAATAGTAGGTGAGTAAGAGCTAGAGCTAGCTATGAAGAATATTTTAAATAGGTCTATATGTTCTTCGGAAATAACACATTTTAAAGGAGTTGTGAACAACGTTGTAGAGACAATATGAAAGTTTAATCTCATCACCTGGAGACTGCCGCAGTGAATGCTGGTGCGGTTTTCTCTGTTTACCCTCAGTATCTAGCTGTTCAACCTAACTGATGCTCTCCTATTAGCTTATCTGGCCCAGCCACTCACGCTCATCTGCCTCCTAATATTTTTATAGGAACATGATCATAATATTAACATTTATTTTTAAAAAGGCACTAAGTCTTTGTTTCCTAGTTTTTAAATGGAGAAAAAGTGAGAGGAAATGACACGTCCCTCCGTGTTCCACCGCAGGCTGCGTGGGATGAGATTGGTCATCTGTACAGGAAAAGCACCGAAGTTACCCGTGAGGCTTTTAAACGATCCGTCTCCCTTGTCATACTGACGTGCTAATGTTGCCCATCCTGATCCCCAAACCAGGGGGCACCAGACAATCTGGTGGGGGCTGAGATGGCAGGAGGTGGGTCCGAAGATGTCATTTGAAAATATCACGTGTTGACCACCCAAACTCGTTCTCCATTTGCCTGCAGCTGGGAAGGACTGGCTGCTTCTTAAAACTATGCACATTTACAGGGATAGGAGGCCAAGTGGTAACTTTTTACTAGGGAGCAGGGATGGACGGACTTCTGCAAGGGGCTGATAGAAATCCTTTTGGGATTGTGGGTCGTGAGACCTCTGGTCCAGCTACTCAACTTTGCCTTTACAGTGTGAAAATCGCCATGAACAATAAATAAATGAATGAGTAAATGGGCATGCTTATGTCTCAAACTGAATTTATGGATGCTGACATTTGAATTTTATACTTTTTACCTATCACCCAATGTTATTTTTCTTTTGCTATTTTTTAAAACTAAGTTAAGCATTTCAAAATCTATTCTTAGCTCATGGGTCACATAAAAGCAGGTGGTGGGCCAGATTAGGCCTGCAGGCTGTCATTTGCTGACCCCCGATACAGAGAAAACAAAACAACAAAAACAAAAAAACACCTGTTCTTCTCTAAAATTCAGACAAGTTCTATGTCTTATTTAGTTTTGTATTCTCTGGGGGAGGTACAACTGACTGCAAGTGGAAACTGCATTCTTACCTTCCTTCACTGCCCATGGTCTGGAGATGACGTTTGGCAAAAAGTGGTTTATCTTATGACTAGAAAAATAAAAGGAAACTAAAATAACAACCACAAAACCCCCAAACCAAAACCATGGCACGCAGTTTGTCAGCCTGAAAGTCTCGACAAAGGTTTAGTTAATTAGGCAGGTGTGTGATTACCTGAATCTTAATGTTACAATCAGCGGGATGGAAGCGAAACTCATAAAATCCTTGATACACTGAGGTTGCAGGACACTGACCCCCGAGAAACACTTCATTAGGGAACATAGGCAGGTCACTACCAAGGGCAGTCGGCTTGACTCTGGCCAGGAACAGAGAGGGGCTGCATCGTACGTACACTGTTGAGAGGTAGAAAAGAAAAAGTCTCAGATAATTCAGTGGTACTTTGTATAGTTAGGGAAGCTCACAGCCAGTTAACAATAAAAGGTACCTGCCCCTCCCCCGGAGTTTTGGTAGGAAAACAGATTTTAAAGATGATCTTCATAGTCTTATCTTTCCCTTTGAAACACTCACATGCCCTCCCACTTCTAGGAAACATCCAGGTGACCCTACACCTGAATGAAAATTAACCAAACAAGATGTTAGATGCCCTGTTTTACAGTTCTAAGTGGAAGACATCTCCACGGTGGTATTTGTAATAGTAATTAGGGGCAATAGTCAGCCTACCCTCATTTCCAGCTTCAATTCCTGGTAAACACAATCTTTGTTCTAATCCTGGCATCATGTTTTAACCTTGGAATTTTCTGAAACAATACAGAGACTTCACCAAACTAAAACTAACAAAGCTGGCATAGAAATCTAGTGATCATAGGTGAACACAGTGTGCTTTTACAATCCTCTTCTTCTTCTACCACTAACTGTGACCTAGCAATTATAGTAGGGGTCTAGAACCTTTTCTGCTGAGAGAGCCATGAACGCCACATATTTTAAAATGTAATTCCATGAGAGCCATACAACAACCCGTGTACGTTAAGCATTATCCAATAAAAATTTGGTGTTGTCCCGGAGGACAGCTGTGATTGGCTTGAGCCACCCGCAACCATGAACATGAGTGGTAGGAAATGAATGGATTGTAATACATGAGAATGTTTTATATTTTTAACGTTATTATTATTATTATTATTATTTATTTATTTATTTTGTATTTTTTTGAAGCTGGAAACGGGGAGAGACAGTCAGACAGACTCCCACATGCGCCCGACCGGGATCCACCCGGCACGCCCACCAGAGGCGACGCTCTGCCCACCAGGGGGCGATGCTCTGCCCCTCCAGGGCATTGCTCTGTCGGGACCAGAGCCACTCTAGTGCCTGGGGCAGAGGTCAAGGAGCCATCCCCAGCGCCCGGGCCATCTTTGCTCCAATGGAGCCTTGGCTGCGGGAGGGGAAGAGAGAGACAGAGAGGAAGGAGGGGGGGTGGAGAAGCAAATGGACGCTTCTCCTATGTGCCCTGGCCGGGAATCGAACCCGGGTCCCCTGCATGCCAGGCCGACGCTCTACCGCTGAGCCAACCAGCCAGGGCCTGTTATTATTATTTTTATTAAAGATTTGTCTGCAAGCCAGATGCAGCCATCAAAAGAGCCACATCTGGCTCACGAGCCATAGGTTCCCAACCCCTGAATTATAGGCTCTAAAATGTTCTCTTTGTATGAGAATGTAAGGTCCATGAGAATGAAGATTTGGTTTACTTTTCATTTTTGCATTACTTAGAGCCAAGAACAAGCCCACAATAAATATTTTGTTGAGTGAATGCATGAACACAACTGCCTATTGCTAGTAAAGAAAAAAGTGAATGCAGACCCTCTCTGACCACGGGGCTATGTTTCAGGAGAGCTAAAAGAGAAGGGAAACTTGGACTTGAGATGAAGTCCAAGGGTGAAATAACCAGAGGTTGTTGATAGAAGATTGGAAAGACTTGGTGGCTTCAAGAGATACTGTACCCTGCCAACCAAAAGACAAAACTATATTATTAATTAAAGCATTAAAGTTTGCTAAAGGCCAAGAAATAGGGTGGTGAAATATAGGTTGTGGGAGTTAAACCCCAGAGTAATTTGGAACTGCTGGTAATTCAGAGAACAAATTGGACAATCTGAGAAGGAATTATGGGGTCTTTTAAAGGGGCGGGCATGGTGGCACTGGAAGGTTAACCTGTGGTGAGATTGATGAGCTTCTACTGGTAAACTGTTCACAGTCCTAAAGCCATCCTTAGCTGCAGGCAATTCCCAACCACTGCAGAGTCTTGGTACTATAATCATGAAACTGACTTAACATAAAACCATTGGCCTGTCCATTCTTCATTTCTGGCTCACGCATGGTGGATAGACCAGGTATTCTTCCTTTATACAGAGCTGAAGAGGGCATCTCGGGCAGTAAGTAACTTGTCATTCTAGGCCAGAGGTAGAAAACCTTTTTATACCTACCGCCCACTTTTGTATCTCTGTTAGTAGTAAAATTTTCTAACCGCCCACTGGTTCCACAGTGATGGTGATTTATAAAGTAGGGAAGTAACTTTATAAAATTTATAAAGCAGAGTTACAGCAAGTTAAAGCATAGAATAATAATTACTTGCCAAGTACTTGATGTTGGATTTTCACTAAGTTTGGCAGAATAAATCTTTATAAAACAACTTATTATAGTTAAATCTATCTTTTTATTTATACTTTGATTGCTCTGCTACCACCCACTATGAAAGCTGAAACGCCCACTAGTGGGCAGTAGAGACCAAGTTGACTACCACTGTTCTAGGCAATGGGATTAAGAGTGCAAAGAGTCTGGTTGTTGACTTTCAAAAACAGAAAGTGGCCAGTGTGATCAGTGTGTAATGAACCACGGCAAATATGGTGTGGAGTAAATAGCATCTGGTTTATGATCTGAGAATCTTGTTCTAGTGCGTAGGAAGAGAGTGGGAGTGGAATCGAGGAGATGAGTTTCAGGGATATTATATAGATCAGGATTGGCTACAGGAGGCTTGGACTGGGGTTGTTGTAGAAGAGGTGGCAAGAGTTAGTGGAATTCTGGAAGCATTGTGGCTGCGTGTGGCTGTGAGGCTGAGGAAGGAACGGTGATCATTCCAAAAGAACCAGAATAGACGGGGCTGCTGTTGAGAACTGCAGAGAGGCAAGTGTGGGATTGTTTTTTCAATGCATGCATTTTATTTTAGACCTAGTAATTTAAAGATACATATTGGACATCCAAGTTAATATGCAGAACAGGTAGTTAGAGGAGTACAAATGAGATAATGTATTAGTATGAGATCCCAGAGAATTTGGCATACACCAGTTACTAAAATGAACTCATGTGTGGTAGGGAATAATCGAAGGGATCTTGCCAAATCTTCTGAGAGTTTATTTTGTCCACTAGGAGCGTATATATGAAGTGACTTCACATTGAGTCCCAGTTTTGGTTAGAAACAAGAATTTATGAGTCTCTGGATTTTTACTCAAATTCTGTTGTGAAGTCATTTTTAGTAATTGTAAAAAATGCAAATTATTTGGCCAAATTCTCAGAAATCCAATTCATTAGGTACGGAGTGGGACCCGGATGGCTACATGTCCTAGTATGTACCCAGGTCTTCTCTATACAAGAAGTCTTCAGGCCCTGGCCGGTTGGCTCAGCGGTAGAGCATCCACCTGGTGTGCGGGGGACCCGGGTTCGATTCCCGGCCAGGGCACATAGGAGAAGCGCCCATTTGTTTCTCCACTCCACCCCCCCTCCTTCCTCTCTTTCTCTCTCTTCCCCTCCCGCAGCCAAGGCTCCATTGGAGCAAAGATGGCCCGGGCGCTGGGGATGGCTCCTTGGCCTCTGCCCCAGGCGCTAGAGTGGCTCTGGTCACCACAGAGCGACGCCCCGGAGGGGCAGAGCATCGCCCCTGGTGGGCGTGCCGGGTGGATCCCAGTCGGGCGCATGCGGGAGTCTGTCTGACTGTCTCTCCCGGTTTCCAGCTTCAGAAAAATACAAAAAAAAAAAAAAAAAAAAAAAAAAAAAAAAAGAAGTCTTCAAAGACCACTGAGCAGTATGAAACTTGAGTTTGTCAGAATTCTGAATTAGTCTCTCCAGCTGTGGGTATTCATTCACTTTTTCTCTAGAAACAGCACTAAGAATATATGTCCAGAGATCCTTAAGTGTGTATTTCAAATAACAGACTCTGGAGGTGGATCAGACTCTGTATCTTAAAAATGTACTGGCACATAACTCTATTGGCCTCGTTGTCAGAATTTTTGTTACAAATAATTGCATTCACTTGGCATCTGGTTTTACGAAGCCAAAAAAAGTAAAAGTTCCTGTGAAATATCTTAGAACCTAGAGTCAAGCTTTGATGCATAGACATATATTATGAATGCGTTTCTCTCTTTAAGGTTTACTCTCAAGCATTATTTTTCAAGGCTAAGATAACCCTTCCATCTCAGAATATGGAAAACTCTTATCTAATCCACCAACCCCACTTTCCTTACAGGAGGAGCCATCCTCAAAGGGGAAAGGGATAGTGTGTGACCAGGGGTCCAGCCATGGGGGGAAACAAGGCATTCCAACTCCAACCACCCAAAGTGGTCATTTAGTGTAGACCTTCGTTATTAGCAATGTAGCAGCAGACGGAAATGTTCGGAAAGTCAAAGAAGCAGCCTTGTTACTGATCACCAACTGCCCACCATCTCCCCTAGTACTCGGGAAATACCTGGTTGTTCTCCAGAACAAGTCCAAATCAGGGAAAAAAGGAGGCGCAGTCCTCCGAATGCCAGAGGAACCTTCATCTGGCCAGAGCCCAGTGCAACAACATCCATCCAGGGCACAGGAAGTTGTGGGAAGACCACCTGCCTTGTGTTATAGCTGAAGCCTGTCAGGTGTCCATAATAACCCATCACCTTGGGCAGAAAACCTCCTAAAACTTAACATTTTATTATTGCAAGTACTAAAAAAATAAGGTGAGTAGAGTAAAATGTATCATTTGAATAGACGCTGTCTTCCTTGGGGTCAGGTTGTATTTGTGAATCCATCACTCTCCAGTGTGCATTCAGATGAATTTTAGGGACTGGTCATTGGGAGGGAATATAAAAAGCACAAAGAAGATCGACTCTATTGCTGATGATTCTGAACTGGTACAGGAGTTCTTGCAGGGTTTTGTTTTCTTTTAACATTTCTGAGTACACGTATTGCTAGGTGATGTGGTGGGATGGCCTGAAGGGAGCAGCTTCAAGCAACATTGCATTTCCTGTGCACCCCTAAGGTCCAAGGGCTGTTGGAACCTGGATGACCAGTTTTATCTGCTCCCAACATCGCCACGAGGGATGGGATCGGCAATCAAGTCCACGCAACCGGAAGCCCCGTGAGTCGCCGTCATTGAGAAGCTACCCCTCCACAGCACCATCAGCCAGGGTCCACTCTTCTACCTGGCCTCGGCCCAGGACACGTCCACATCCAGGAAACGAGGAGAAGCAGCAGTCCTCCTAACACCACAAAGCCTTCATTAGGACGGATCTTGGGCTAAGTAGGAGTTCCTCAGGCAACAGGGCTTGGAGCGGATCTGGGAAACCTGAGTGTGTTTATGCTCAATGCCGCACTCAGATGTATTCAATAAACCTAGTTCAGACAACTGAGAGACAAAGCCTTTTGACATGTCCAGCTCTGAAGTCTGACCCTTTCTTGACTATTTGGCTATAGAAAACCATAGTGTCGTATAAAGTGAACCCAGCAAAGCATGTAGTGCTCATAGAACTCTCTTTTCTAGTTCCTTTGGAGTTCTTGAATAGCTGTCCTTCACAGGCCTATCTTTGGAACCATATGGGATGGGTTAGGGATGCCTTTTAGGGAGTTTTATACTCTGACCTGATGATGTGCTTCATTACCCACAGAGCCCTTTGTTTAAGGTTTATGGTATGTTTTTGTTTTCAAAAAAATTTGGTTGGTTGATAGTAGAAGCTGAGGCAGTAGCTGTGGGACTTGCCCAATTTTTACTAACCTGGAAAGGAGATGCTAACAGGGCCAAGAGGTCCAACCTTGACTGCCTCTATATTTTGCAAAAAAATCAACCCTGCCAGATTCCCATTCTCTTAAGTGATTTCTTCATGTCTTCCTCAGAGGTCAGTCAGTCTAATAAATGGCTTGTGGGTGTACTATGTTTTCAACTTTTCTGCAGGTTTGGAATCTTTAAAAAAAACTAAACAAACAATAAAAGGGGGCCTGAGCAGGTGGTGGTGCCATGGATAGAGCATTGGACTGGGACACAGAGGACCCAGGTTTGAAACCCCGAGGTCGCCGGCTTGAGCACAGGCTCATCTGGTTTGAGCAAGGCTCACTAGCTTGGACCCAAGGTTGCTGGCTTGAGCAAGGGGTCACTCTCTCTGCTGTAGCCCCCCTGTCAAGGCACACATGAGAAAGCAATCAATGAACAACTAAGGTGCCACAACAAAGAATTGATGCTTCTAATCTCTCTCCCTTCCTGTCTGTCTGCCCCTATCTGTCCCTCTCTCTATCTCTGTCACACACACACACACACACACACACACACACACACACACACACGGGGAAAATGTTATAGCATATGCCTCCATAGATCCATAGGTGACTTGGGTCTTTGAACATCATTTACCTGCACTTTACATTTTATCAGAACCTGCAATTTTGGGTAACAAAATGATGGGGAACAAATAGCGTCTGGAGGTTCTAATAAGGGACTGCTCGGGCTGCACTAAGTGATGAGTCATCGCAGATGGCCAAATGTGGCAAAGCTAACTACTGCATTTTCATTTCCTTAGTTTGATTTTGACCCTGCACCAGAGAAGATAACGACTTCTGTGCTGAGAAGTCCTCCTCCTTATTTCTTTGACTTAGGTCTTATTTTTTATTTCCTCCTCCTTTCTTTTTTGACTTAGCCTGCTTTGGGTCTATTACCTGGTATGAATAAGAGAGAATATAGAAGAGTGGTTGTGAGTTTAAAAAATGCATGATGGCCTTTAAATAATTGTTGTGTCACTAGTTCCCTTTATGCTTTCTGAAATAGGCTTTACTCTGGTTGTAAACTGGTAGCTTGTTCTATGTGTTTCCAATCAGATTTGTGGTTATAATCACTATGAAGATGCCATCTTGGTCTTCCCTTAAGACTACGAATCCCAATACACGAATCCCAGAATAGTATTTTCCTATTTTGTGAACAAGTCAGAAGGCTCTTAAGTTTTGATGGATTCTCCTTTGTCATTATCCTTTTCTTCATACTTGGGCCAAAGCTCATCCCAGAACACAAAACATAATAAATTCAGTTGCTTTTAGCAAAGTAGGGTTAGTTGCTTACATGGGGGAGATTTCTGGGCTTCAGGACTTGAGAAGATGTAGGCTTTCTTGATACAGACTATGGTGACTGAAAGTTGGAAAAAATAGTAAAGAGAATGATTAGATTCTCATGACTTCACCTCCACACTCAGGCTCTGTGCAGGTTGAAATTTCTCTGCCATCTTTGTGCTGAATTACCTTGAGTGAGATACTTGAGGTTTCTGTGCCTAAGCTGAACTATCTGTTCACATCCCTCTCTCGTGAGAACATGGTCAGGGTGAAATACGATAATATATTTAAGCATCTGAATAGTGCCAGTCACATAGAATACCCTCAGAAGTAAGTTGTTTTCATAATTTCCTTCATGAATTTGAGAAAGAACCTTTAGTTTGCTCCTACTAATATTGGAGTTACTATTGATTAATATCAATATTGGAGCACCTTTTACACCTTTAAAGTGTTTTAATTTAGAAATCTATGGTGATTGCACCTTTGATTTTGCTAAAACTAGTGCAGTGCTGTGGTATCATTCTCCAGGCACATAATCTTGATTGGTTACAGCTGGAAGCTAAGGGTTTTCTCCTGATAACCCTCAGAGCTGCGTAACTGTGGGAGTGCATATTTTCCAATATAGTATGCTTCCTACTCTACCGTCACATTTGAGTTTGATGTTTTTCTCATATAGGGTTTTAACTGCTCTATTATGTGACCCAGCTGCCTGTCCCCCAGGATAGATGAACTTTTTCACTATCATATGGGACCTACATCAGGTCCTAGGTGGCTGGAGTTGGATGGGCAACTGTGGTAGAGAAAAACAAACAAACAAAAAACAGATGTCCACATCCTAATCCCTGCACCTGTGACTATGTTACCTTATATGACAAAAGGGACTTCACAGATGTGATTAAGATAAAAACTTGAGGTGGAAAAATTACCTTGGATTATCTTGGCAGGTCTAATGTAATAAAAAAGGGGGAAGAGAGGATTGTTAAGAGGAAGGGAGAAGGATCAGATGTGATGACAGAAGCAGAAATTGGAGTGATAGGGCCATAAGGGAGCAGGCCACAGCCAAGGAATGCAGGTGGCTTTTTGAAGGCAAGAAGAAAACGAATTCTCCCCTAGAGTCGTCAAAAGGAAAGCAGAGCCCTGCTGGCACCTTGATGTTGGCTGCAAGGGACTCATTTTGGTCCGCACCCGCTTCTCTTTCTGCAATACGAGCAGTATCTTCAGTGATTATATCCAGGACCCAAACGCTTCATACTGCTCATTTATTTTCCATCTCAGTACCCTCAATTGGTGGCCAAGTCATTTTATTGCCTCTGCGGCTGATTCTTCCAGCCAAACTCACAGAAATAAAAAAAATAATAATAATCGTCTCTTGATTTCAAAGATGCATGTGTTAGGCTGTTCAGCATATTAGATAACACCTAGTTTCCTAATGTTGAGCATCTGCTGGAAGTTTAGGCTGCCACGCGGCCTCCCAGCTGACTTAACCCTGCCTCTCGTGCAGACACAGATGTCAAATAGCACTTTTTGCCTGATCTCTGAACTTTGGTATTCGAGTAATCAGGAGAGTCTCGGCTCCTGATGGTTGATGCTATAGTGAGAGCACCCGATGGATTATCCAAATAAGTAAGAAAACAAAGGCAGCTGAGCATGGGAAGCCATATGAAATCACTTAAACCTACCAGTTCCTATTTCCAGAGAAGTCCCGTGCTGAAGGTCTGCCATGAGGAAGGTCGCTATAGCTTTAGAGGTCTTGGTTCTCCTGGCGGTGTTGATGTGGCCCTGTGCCGAGAACATACATGGTAAACACTCAGTTTTAGAGGATGCTTCCTTGGAGGGGGTCCTCAGAATGACGGCTTTCCATGTAGGTGCTCTCCTCTTTGCGAAATCTAACCTTATCATTTGCTAGAAGGGAAATAGTTTGGGCCAGCTGACTATGTTAAGAACATATTTTCTCTTTTTGCCTAAATGTCTGAGATTTTCCTTTTTTCTTTGTTGTGGTCTTCTCTCTACCTTGATCCTCATTTGCAGACAGTCCTCGGAAATAGACCTTGGCTCTGTGCGTCATCTGCATGTTTGAACCCACAGCTAATTGCAATACAATTGCTTGCGTCGTTCTGTAAGACCGTCGGTTGTATCTTGAGTGACTTTTCTGCTTCCAGACTCTTTGTATTTTCTTGAGTGAAGATACTGCTCTATCATTCTTTTAAAATACTGCCTGGTCTTCACCCATGTCAAATTCATCAGTGGGTCTGCAAAGCCAGGAAGATAAAGTTAAATCAATGTCTGGTCCATCCATCAGTTGGTCCCAATACTTTTCTGTTTTAACTGGAATATTCTCCATTTCTTTTTCTTTTTCCTTTTTTTTTTTTGTTCTCTACCTTCTTCCAGGCTTCAAGGCATGATGACTACATGCAAACTCCTCTAAGACAGTATTTCCATATTACAATTTATGTTCTTTATGTTGTTAGAAAATTACTTATATGTGTATATGTCCTTTTATTTGCAGTAGATTATTTTTGTGTGAAATCGACATGTAAATACCTTCTTTTTTTTGGTCAAGGCTACATCTCATTTTCCAATTGCCCCAGTACATGGGCGACACGGAAAAGATCCTCTACATGTTCTTAAGGCAAGCCAGGTCTCTACAAGATCCTGTGAATAGGACCAATGATTTTTTTTTTAATTTATTTTTCAAAAAAGATTATTTTTCATTTACAATTGACATATTATATTAGTTTTAGGTGTATAACATAATGATTAGATGTTTGTATAACTTCTGAACTGATGACTCAGTAAGTCTTATACCCATTTGACAAATACATAATTATTATAATATTATTGACTAGATACCCTATGCCGTACTTTACATGTGACTATATTTATCACTAGCAATTTTTAATTCTTAATCCCTTCACCTTCTGCTCTCATCCCCCAACCATCCTCCTATCTGGGGATCACCAATGTCTTCTCTGTATCTATGAGTTTGTTTCTGTTTTGTTTGTTCGTGTATTTCAGTTTTTTAGATTTCACAGATAAGTGAAATCATATACTGTCACTCTGTCTGACTTATCTCACCTAGCATAATACCCTCTAGGTCCCTATATGTAAGTAATACATATGTATGATAAGAGTTCATTCTTTTCTGTGGCTGAGGAATATTTTATTGTATGTATGCACCACATCTTGTGACTTTCTTCTTTATCCATTTATCCTCTAAATCCTTTATGGGCAAGGACTTCACATAGTTCCTGATCTTCCCATTGTACCCAAGATGAATCTTTTGGGCTCCTAGAATAGCACAGCCTACATGTAGCAGTTCTTTATTATTGGCATTTCCAAAATTTTAAGTAGCACATGTGGAGAAAGGGCAGTGACTTGTGAGCCAGGGAAGAGACCTGGCGATCTGGGAGGGAGTGGGATATTCAGGCCTGGCTACGGGACATGATGCTTGCGTGCCAGGAAGATTCGGCTTCAGTTAATGTATGCAGCAGCTGTGAGTAGTTCGTGTTCCTCAGTATTCTACCAGTAAAGTGTGGTCCTTAGGCTTTTTCTCAAACGATTTCTCAGCTAGTTGAGACACAACCTCAGAATGTCAAATGGAAACTTGACTCTAATATTAGTATGAAAAAATGTAGTGAAGGCAGCAGCATGAACTTCCTGTGTGTCTGTGCCCTCCTGTCCTTTTGAATTCATCTTTAATCTTAACTGTTGAAACCTTTATTTCCTTTAGGAGGGATCATCTCTATAATTTTATCTAGGTGATGTTAGAATAATATTTCACACACTTGGAGAGATGTGATTTGGAGGTTAAAATCACTGATGTAACTAGAACACCTACCTTCTCCAATCTCTCTCACCCCTCCTGTGCCAATAATATCTCCCTGCATTTTCCTGCTTTCTTCATGATGATTAATTGTAAAGACCATGAACTTCCAGGCTCAAATGGTGTTCGAAGTTTCTCGCTTATTAACATATAAATATATATATTTTTAATTCTGGGAAGTTCAGCTCCTCCAAAATGTTTAAGGATATCCTGAATGTTTTCCAATGCCTACTAGTCCCTATTACTGCTAGTCTCCTAGTCAAGGTCTGAACCACTATTTCTATTGTGTGATCTGACTTACTAGTAATCCTGTGCATTGAGTGTGTAAGTGAACGCTGGTAATATATCATCTCTATACTGTTGCCCATAGTGGCAGTACCAATCTGTACTCCCACCAACAGTTTACGAGGGCCCCCTTTCTACCACATGCTCGCCAGCACTTTTCGTTTGTTGATTTATTGGTGATACCCATTCTGACCAGGGGTGAGGGGGTATCTCATTGTGGTTTTGATTTGCATTTCTCTAGTGATTAGTGATATTGAGCAACTTTTCCTATGTCTATTGCCCATCTGTCCACCTGCTTTTAATAGAAAAAAAGATTTACAAACCCATAATTTGTCTCCTTCAGGAGTTAGCGTGGCAAGACAAATCATGTCAAAGGTCCTTGTCAACTTAGTTCCTGTAGAGAATACACAAGTGTCTCTCTTTATTCCTCTTCTCTTTTAATCTACTTTTACAAAATAAATAAAATATTATTAGAATGTTTTACAGCCAAAGTCAGCTTTTCACTTCCATCCCATGAAGAAACTTTCGCTTTGGTTTATTCATTATTACAGCTGTGTGGTATTCTGTAATATGTCTATTTCCGCATCACTTTTCTCTTGGGAGACCTTTAGGTTGTTCCACACTCTTCTCTTCTTTTAAATAATTCTGCATTATAATGTGTTGCATGCCTTCTTATTGCTTTTTTTGTTCTTTTGTTTGGTGTTGTCTTTTTCTTTTATTGCCTCCTAATTGCATCAACTGTGTTTCTTTTTGTCCTTTCCTATGTTTCGTTCTTCTCCAATTTGGAAGTATTGCCATCCAATTTAAGGTTGCTTTTATCCCTTCTGCTACCTATTATGCATCTTTAAATTCTAAAGTTGTTGTTTTTTTTTTCTCACCCACAGAAGGAACTATAAAATGGAACTCTGGTCACGCCATCAGAGACTCTGGTTCATGGTTGTCTGGCACACTCAGTCAGAATCCAGCACACGTTCACTGCTTCCAGAGAAAAACTGATCCATGAGAAAGAGCGATTATTGTTGACTTTCTGAAGATTTCAGTGTAGAGGAGAAGGATGGGCTTTACGTGAAAAATGTCATTGAATTTTCACCCCTGGCTGTCACCTCTCTTCAAACTATCTTCCCTAATGACTACCATTGTTTCTGGTCCTGGTGCTCTAGATACGGCTTCTACTAATACACCCTTTATCCTTCTTCTCTCCAACACTATCCCTTATGTGTAGTCCCAAAACTATCACCCTCTGTGGAATCTGATTTCTTTTAAAAAATTTTTTTATTGATTGATTCTAGTAGGAATGGAAGGGATGAAGAGAGAGAGACAGAGACAGAGACAGAGACAGAGACAGGAACATCAATCTGTTCCTGTATGTGCCCAGACCAAGTTCAAACTGGCAGCTTCGGCATGATGCTCTAACCAACTGAGCTATCTGGCCAGGGCAAAGGCTGTTTGTTTGTTTGTTTCTTACTTTCTTTCTTGTGACTGAGAGAGAGAGAGAGAGAGAGAGAAGAAGGGAGAGAGATGAGAAACATCAACTCGTAGTTCCATCACTTTAGTTGTTCACTGATTGCTTCTCATTTGTGCCTTGACTGAGGGGCTCAAACTGTGCTGTCACCCCTTGCTCAAGCCAGCGACCTTTGGGCTTAAGCCTGTAATTATGGGATTATGTCTACAATCCCACGCTTAGGCAGGTGACCCTGCACTCAAGCTGGAGAGCCTGTGCTCAAGCTGGTGACCTGGGGTTCCCAAACTGGTACCTCAGTGTCCCAGGTTGATGCTCTATCCACTGTACCACCACCAGTCAGGCAGAATCTAATTTATTTAAGAGGAGGCAGGGACTATATGATCATGACTTTTCTTATTTTTATGTGTTGATTTTCTTTCCTGTGAAATAATTGAAATCTAGTTATTTAGGGATATAATTATGTAGGTATTTTATAAAATAGTGGTAATATAAAAACTCTGGATACTATAAGCTATGTTTATCTTTTATTGATTGGTTGACAATTGATTGTTTTTTATTAATTGCAAAGGTCAGAGTTGAATATCCTTTGAACTCTTCCTTAAGGTAAATACGTATCTAACATTTTGTCATATGATTCTTCTTGCAGTGAAAATCAGTTGTTCTATGGACTGGATGATGCTTGAAGTTACCCCACAAACATATAGCAGCCATCGGTATATGTTCGCTGATGAACTACACCTGGGATCAGGCTGTCCTGTGACTCGGATACAAACATATGCATATGATTTTATATATCCTGTTTATGATTGTGGTATCAGAACACAGGTGAGAATCGTGATTATTTATCAAAATAACCTATAAATACTTTTTCAAACCTTTATGCCTGGTGCTAAAATTTTTTTATGAAAAATTGTCTTTTTTTAAAGAACAAATTTTGCTCCTACTTATGTGATTTATAAATAGTAGCAGCACAGTTCTTCGGTTATTAGGAAATGGATATTGGGCCATTTATGTGCATAGGATCTTATAGCACAGATGAACAGACTGGCTAGGGAGCTGACTTTAAGTTGTATTGAGACTACTATTGTATTTCACTTCAGCTTAACAGATAGTTGTAAATTTCATTGAAAGCTCTCAGTATGGAAGGTCTGCAGTCCTGGGTAGGTGTATCATATGCAACCTTAGATCATTTGAATCTGCCCATGTTCTATGAGGACGTGTGTCACTGTGGAGAGTAGATTGTCACTGGAATAACATCTGTCAATAATTTTGCTGGCACAAATTAGAAACCGTATTGTTATCCTGGGACATTATATTTTATAAAGTTTCCAATTTAAACACTTTCTAGTTGTACTACAAAAACATTTCAGGCCAATAGTTATAACAGTCACCTGCGAATAAGGTCTTATCTTTATTTTAGAAACAAAGGATCTGGGACTCTTGAAGATGCTTTAATAATTGGCCTAGGGAGACACAGCCCGCAGGAAATAGTTTAGATGCCAAACCAGAATGGTTATCCTCCAAAGCTTCTACTTTGAACCACTCTATTGATTGACCTCCAAATTATCTTTCTCAAAAGAACTGTTGAAAGCCTTTTCATTGATAAATCACAAAGGGGGCTCTCAGTGGCAGTTTAAGTTGCCTCTAGGTACTATTCCTATTTCCCCCCAGGCACTTTCAAGCCACTCTTCCAGGTAACACTCCTCTTCTGTCCCAGTAGGTTGTCAGACCTCCGTAGGTCCCTAAAAGTGACAGCAGCCACTTCTTTGAGCTTACGTGATTTATACCTCCTATTCAAATGTATGTCTGCTCCTCTGTTATTAGAAATGCCTTCTACTTAAACTCTGTGCTGTCCTAGGTTGTCTCCGAGCATACTCTCATTTTCCGAAGCGAGTTGTACTATAACCCGAGGGATAGACATCACCACGGCCATACAGTCCCTCTGGAGTGCTCTGCCATTAGGTGAGTCCAGTAGATCAGAGCCCTTGTGGGTTGCCTTCACCTCACCTTTACTTATCAGACCTTTCTGCAGGGACATTTATTTTGGAGATTTTATGAGTCAACCATCAGCCTAAGTCCAAACAAACACTAAACCAGCATTTACAAAAATATTTGTATACAAATATTCTTGTATTTTGTAAATATAATATTCATTTTGGAATCAAGACATATACAATATACTGTCACTAGGTTATTTTGCAGTAATTGAACTGCAAAGCAGATCATTAAATATACAAAGTCACTTTAGTAAGTGGAGAAATCTAATGCAATATTATCTTTCAAAGCTTTCTCCTTCAATACTTCGTTTTCTGATACATTTCATGGTTCAATTCCATGTTAAGAGAGTGAATGGCTAAATAATTAAAAGAAAAGCAATGTTTCATTTTAATACTAACTCATACAGATATATGAAAGGAAGAGCTTATCAGCCTAATAACTAAATGTACTTTGCTTATAATTTTGTGAGACTGAGACATTGATCCCTAAAAAGACCCCCCTGGGACCAGTGAATTGGTACCCTCTAACACTTTGACCATCTCACCAAAGTATTTACATTGAGTGTAATAAATTTGAATGGCAAATCTGGAAACCACCCGAAAACCATAGGAAAATTCCATCCTTGTTTGATATATAAAAATATTGGACACCAAAAAATGAATTTAGAGCTCATAGCTAATGTGTGATATCTTTTAGCATGACCAGAGTACTATTGGGTGTGTGTGGGGGGGAGAGAATGGATTTTTTTATTGTGGTAAAATAAAATACACATAAAATTAGTTAAAATGCTGAATTTTATCTCAAGTGTATAGTTTAGTGGTATTAAGTACATTCACATTGTTGAATATCCTCAATCTTCCCTCTAACTTACTTTCACAGGACAAAACAAAGGTTGTGGGATTTAGTCTCTTCTCTCTCTCTCTCTCTCTCTCTCTCTCTCTCTCACACACACACACACACACACACACACAC
The DNA here is from genome assembly GCF_036850995.1 of Saccopteryx leptura. Classification (NCBI taxonomy): domain Eukaryota; kingdom Metazoa; phylum Chordata; class Mammalia; order Chiroptera; family Emballonuridae; genus Saccopteryx; species Saccopteryx leptura. Next base: position 13,211,387 of record NC_089503.1, on the reverse strand, counting down.
ACACATACACACACACACACACACACACACACACACACACACACACACACACACACACACTTTCATTCCTATACATTAGCCAATGCTTTGGAGCTATTGCCTCTGCATAGGTCACCAGAAAAAGTGATGACTAAGGTGTTCTCATTTTGATAGGAATTATGTTGGTTGCAACTTATCTTCCTTAGAAAAAAAATGAAGACTAGGCCAACAAGGGAATATGATTAGGTTTTAGATGCATGAATTTTACTGCTCTATGTACTTACACACACCCCCCTCCCTTGCCACCATACACCGGGACAGATGAAGCTTTGAGAGTTTTCCTTTGCCATTCTTAGGATCCGTTCATCTAAGTCTGAGCACTTTGGTACTCTGCTGATGCCAGCATTATAAGTCATCTTTATCCAGGAAGGACAGGCACTGTTCCACACTTCTAAACACTGAACTGAAAATCATCATGGTGTTAAAAAGTGGTAAAAATAAAAATAACTTGGCTTCAAGTTTAGACTCTGAAAGACCTGGTTCGAGTACATCAACCAAGTATACCTGCTTTCTGTTTTGTCTTTTCTTTAGGAAATCAGTGTGGCTCACACCAGTTTCCACAGATGAAATCCAGCTGGACCCCAGTCCCTTTCTTGCTGCCTTTGAGACCACGCCCGAAGAGTTAGGGTTATTGAGTTCTGATTAAACTGACTCCCTCCTTAAGGAAGAATAAAAACTTGAAATTGGCATCACGTCATGAATTTTGTTGGAAAACAACATTGTTGTTGTTGTTTCTTTGCACAAAAAAGTAATTGGTATAAATCTTTTCTTAGGTATCTGATCCCTAAAAAACCCTAATCAGTGAACATCCTAATTTAGTGAAGGTGTGTTTTTAAATACCATTATTCACTAAGGGTATGGTTTATTAATTTAATGTTAACTATTAATTAGTTAACATTAAATTAGTTAATAAGTACTACATATTAACCATTTAAATTTTATTTTCTGTTCTGTATAGTAAGTTCAGCAATATGTCCTCAATGACAATAGTTTGAGCTATTTGATATGAACCCCCGGAAACTGTTCTAAATATCTTTTTTTAGTAAGAATAAAAAATAGAGACAGCTGTGTCAATGTGCCAGAGACTGAAATTTGTGCAGAATTTAAATTTTAATGTACCAACTCCTAGGAGACCAAGGTCCTTTTATGGGATGATGCTTTAACTTCTGTGTGTTCTCCTAATTGGTAAAGTTGAACCCTAGAAATAATGTCCATCATATTTGAGTAACTATTGCAGAAGAAATTGAATTTATGTCCTAGAATTGAAAAACCACCCCGTTGAGTGAAATTTGACACCCAGTTTTCTTTCTCCTTGATATGATTCTTCCATACCTGACATAATTGACATGTGGAGGCAGGCAAGCACTGCATTGTCCTGCGCGTAAGGACAATTCATTACACGATCACCCTCACCAGCTATTTGTGCCCTCTTCTCTTCACTAAAGGTGGAGTCTTCCCAGTAATACACCAAAAATATCACTGCTGACTTTGGGGAGATTTCTTATATTCAATCAATTGCTGAAATGTACATTCTGGGTGCAACAGCCTTCTGGACACAGATTTTGCTAAGATATTTTCTTTATATTTTTAACAAAATGAAAAGTGCTGTTATCTTTTCATTTTCTTTTTGTGTGTGTGTGTGTGATGGAGGCAGAGAGAGACACCGAGAGAGGGACAGATAGGGACAGACAGACAGGAAGGGAGAGAGATAAGAAGCATCAATTCTTCGTTGTGGCACCATAGTTGTTCATTGATTGCTTTTTCATATGTGCCTTGACTGGGGGCTACAGCAGAGCGAGTGACCCCTTGCTCAAGCCAGCAACCCTGGGCTCAAGCTGGATGAGCCTGCACTCAAGCCAGCGACCTCGGGATTTCAAACCTGGGTCCTAAGTGTCCCAGTTCAACGCTCTATCCACTGAACCACTTCCTGGTCAGGCTATCTTATCATTTTCAAGAAAATGTTGCTTAAGGTTGTTTATTTGTCAAATAAAGAATGTAAATATTGTCCTGATGGCTGTATATTTGGCAGTTAAGGCATAGATTACAGCTGTGTAAGGCTGAAATTGTATTTCAGGTAATTCTACCAGCATGTATGACAATTTATTTCATCCTAATATTACAAATTTTATATCCTCATATTATATTAATATTGCTATTAATATAAAAAACCTTAGTTGCTAAGACCTTTACATGCATTCTGTCACTTAATAACTGTCCTCTATAGGTACTATGAGCTTAAATTTACAAGTGAGGTGAGTCTCAGAGTTTAAGTAACTTCTTTGCACAGTTCTTTCTGCAGTTCTAAATTTAAAACAAGTATTTTCAAAGGAATACTTCTTCCACTTCCTCATCTTTCTCTTAAGGTGCTTTCTTGTCCCTTTCTTCTTCAGCATTCCATCTGCAATGGCTCTGGCTAACTGTTCTTCCTCCATCCCACAACCCCTTCCCACCCCTCTGCCCAAGTTTTCTGCCTGTATTCTTTGTTCTGACAACGTGTTAAGCAGTATCTCAAAGCCAGAGACAGTTATTCCTGATGCCCGTTTCCTAATCAACGCCATGCCTTCAGGAAGCACAGTGAAACCCTAGGGGCCCCAGGCACAGATGTGGTTAGCTCACTCTTCAGTCCCCCAGCAAAACATTTTCACGGACTCCTCTCAACTGTTGTGTAAGGCTAAGATCCGTTAAGCCTGAGTTAGAAGAGGCAGCTGTTTTCTGGAAAAGACGCTGCCAGGATCGTCACTGAGTGTTCCCTGCTCACAGTAAGATGAGCTGGAGAGGAAAGAAGTCTGTCAAGGCCTGAAGACTCCAAGGTAATAAACCCTATAAAGTCTCTCTCCTGCCTTTCTTGTCTGTTAAAGGTGCCACCCAGTTGGCCACTGAGGATGTCTGCAAAGTGTTCTGCTTGGTTGCTATGTTTGGAATATTGAACTCTAAGGATAGCTTCCTCTTAGAATTTGACTGTTACTCTGGTGCTATGGTAAAGAATGTTAGATGTAATTATATAGTTACTTATTTGGGAAATTGTGGGCACGATGCACATACATACAGACATATTCCCCTTGGATATATTACATCTAAATGGCTGCACCCAAATCCGCTGCCAGCTCTGGCAATGAGGGGCGGTCTGGACACACGTGCAGTATGGAATTTGGTGAGTGAATTTCTCCATAACTTCAGGGGGATGGTACAAAGTAATGATACTCCAGATGCAGACAGGTTCTAGCCCCTACCTCCTTAAATTGCTGGCTGTGTGGCCTTGGGTAAGTTACCGAACTCCTCTGATGCTCAGCTTCCTCATGGGTAAAAGGGAAAGGATCATAATATCTTCTTTTCACATGTTGTGAGAACTAAATTAGCATGAGTAGAACACTTAGAACACACACTGAAAGATAAGCAAACTCAACTGGTAGGTTCTTAGAAAATATACATTTCTTCCACTAGAAAAAAAGCTAAATTAACCATATTATAGGACATAGTTTATTTTACCTGAAGGCCAAAATTCCTCCTGATATTTCTAGTTATTTTTTTAAAGTCAAATAACATGGTTAGAATAGGCTTCCTCCCTCTAGAATTGCTCCGGAATTTCTCCATATAAGAGACTCCAATTCTTGCAGACATATTTCTCATCATAAGGCATGGTGACATCTGGCTGGACCAAATGTTCACTCTTTTTTAAACACATATTAGCTAAGTGCCCACCACATGACAGAAGTGAGCTAGGACTGGACTTATAATGATGAGAAGTCAGGGAGATACAGATAAGTGTCCAGTCGATTGGAGCTCAGACTGATAAGTAAAATGAGAGGTGAAATAGAGGAAATTCAGAGTAACATTCATCAAAATGTGACACGTGGGCAGAGATTCAGTCTGGAAAAAGAGCAGAAATTATCTAGATTGAGCTTGAGAGGAAATGTGCTCTGGGAGGAGGGAAATAGTACTGAGAAAAGGTCAAGACTTTTTGCAAATTTGACACTTGGGAGGACTGAGAGAAATGGACAAGGCTGGACTGCGCTCTGAGATCAGGAGGGGTGAGGGATGAAGCTGAAGAAACAGCCCAGTAGCTGATCACAAAAGAGCGATGCTCTGCATATCACATACATTTTAGTGTATTAGATATTTTATCTAAAATATACACATATTTCCCAACTGGTAAAGTTGAAGCCTGGGTTTGCAAGGTGATGTTCAACGTAGATGGGAGATTTTCTACAGTTGACCATTCTTACTTTACATCTGCTGCAGAATACATTAGGCTTTCATTAGAATAGAATTTGTTGTAAACTTTTTCATCTTCTCTTATTCTTGACTTACCATATTTCCCTGTGTATAAAATGCACCTTTTTTTTTGTTGTTGAAAAATTGGGGGTAAAAAAACTGGGTGTGTCTTATACAGTGGTTGTAGATTTTTTACTTGCATTTCCCAATTGAGGAGTTGTATGAATTTTATGATGAATAAAACTTGAGTTCAATAACTTTATGTAATTTTTTTTTCAAATTTCAGGCCCCCAAATTAAAATGCGTCTTATACATGGCAGTGTCTTGTACATGGGGAAATACGGTACATGCACCGTCCAGAGCATGAGCGTTAAGGGCTTCTTGTTGTTTTACATTTATCAGTGCTTCAGTAGAGCACGTACCTTCATGCCAGCATAAAACCCGGCATTGGTAGAAAAATTTTATGACAGGTAAAATATCAGTTACCCACATGATAATTTAAAATGTGTTCTGACCTTCATCTTAGTTCCTTAATGCTTGAATAAGCGTAATCTATACCCCCCTACAATAAAGAACTGGAAAGGTCAACATTGTCCTGAAAGGAAATGTCATGGGTTTATTTTGACAAAAAGAGTAAATTTATTAGAAAACTAGATATGCTATATAATTTCCAGCAAAAAAGAGAAATTAAGATACTATTGTAAACTCAAAGTCAATAGTTTCAGCAGACTTCATTGGTACTTAAATGCTCTACGGTGAACCTCATACGGGTCACCTCATAAATGGTAAAAGCACATAAGCACTTTGTAATCATTTTGTCTTGGAGGACACTACATACCAGAAGTTATATTGTTCAAGATTAAATGAACCTAATGCGTATATTTTAGTGATATGTACATATTTTTTAGCTGCAATGATTGAGGTGGTTGTTTGATGAGCCTTATAAATATAATATATATTTTAAGTCCTTTTTGACACAAGACAGAGTATATGTTAAAAGCAACATTTACCAACTCTTTATTAAGTTAGGGACTTTATACATCATCAAAATTGCCCTTTGCAATGTTAATATGAAATCAAATTATTTTCATCTGATCAATGTGAAAACCAAACTTCCCATAGGATCATACAACTAGTAGTAGCCAATTTTGGATCTGTACTTAGCTCTTCCATAATGCTTAAATTTTTTGCTCACCAGTAAGTTATTTCCATATAATGCTATATAATATTATGATTTTAAAAAAATGTTGAACCTTAAAGTATAATGTTTCTGCTAGAACCTGTATTCACTTATGAGCTGAATAAATTTAGGTGATTTGTGCAAACTCTCTATGCCTCAATTTTCTCGTCTCTAAAATGGGAATGGTAATATTGCAACAAAGAGTTGTTGGGACTATTAGATAAAGGGTGAAGTGAAAGTAGGTTTACAGTTGTGAGTATGCAAAACAGTTTACTAATTATTGTATTACTTTTCCATACAAACAACTGTAAACCTACTTTTGTCCCATGCTGTATGTTAAGTCATTCACAGCACCTAGACAGTGCCTGGCAGATAGCAGTAACTACTCAATAAATAATATCTATTATTATTACAGGAATATGACCAAAGCCACCTTCCTCACATAAGACATCACTGTTCTGGCTGTCCAGATTGATTTGAAGAGAGGCAGGGACTATATAACATATAAGTGCCTATAAAAATGAGAAAGAAAGTGCTCTTTACTGTTCCAAAATAAAGCTAAGTACCCAGGCCTACCACAATGATTGGATAATGTCTACGGCTCTAAGACAAAATGGAATTACACAATATAAAAACTCTATTATTCTGCCTCCCCTGCCCCATTCATGGAGAACCATTTTGATATATGGATAGAATTGAACTCCTCAGTTCACTCAGAAATATCAGTAAGCCTTGAGATCTCTTTCCTATTAACAGCCATCAAGAACCCATGGCCTCCCCAGAGGTTGAGAAGGCAGAACTGGGGACAGCCTCAGCTGGAAGCCGGGTGGATCCAGAGGTGGAGAATAATTCTGTCTACCAGCCTATTGACAGGTCACAAAATTACCAGAGAGAGGAACTACAAGTCCTTGGGGTAAGTCAACCTTAGTTCAACTTGGCTTAAGATGGAAGAAAATAAATGTCATGTGGAAAACCTTATTTATGGCCTTAAGGAGGAATTGCTGAGTCAGTCACCATGCCAGTGAGGTTGCTCCCTGAAGAAAATCGTGGGGCGGATTTTAGGCCGGGAGTAGAAATGTAGAGGCAGGGTCCCATGGTGGAAGACATACTATCAACATTGGACAGTGGACCCCAACCAGGAGGCTGAGCTCGGGAACTCACATCTGGCACTTTCAATTTCAAAACTGGGTGGAGGGAAAGAGTGAGTCGAATGTTGCCTATTGTCTACCTGCCTTCATCATATCATGGCCCCAAAGCCTGCTGGGAAGGTAGTTTGGTTACCTTATGCTATCAGACACATCTCCTTCACTCTTCTGCTACTTCCCAAAGGGAGTTTGTGGGAGTGAACAGAAGTAGGGGAGAGGTGGAGGGGACGGGTGGGAATAGCCAGGAACAAAGCCTCCCAGGGTAAGCTCTTACCCAATTCATTTAGTGTTGACTTTTTAGCCATTTCAAGCACTGCTACCTCCTTTCTGAGGAAAATTTAAATGGTCTCTTCTCAGTCCATACTAATATATGACCTTTTAAAATTTTTTTTTCTTCCCTCATCTCACAGACCGTCCAGATCCTGACTGGCGCAATAATTCTGGCTCTGGGCGTTTTCCTGGGTTCTTTACAAAACGCAGCCCATCTCTTCAGGCACTTCTTTTTTTTTACCTTCTACACAGGCTATCCGCTGTGGGGCGCTGTGTTTGTGAGTATTCAAATACGCTGACTGTAGGTCGTTTCTTAGGCACCACTACTAGACATGCGTTTGATTACTGAAGTATTGGTCTTAGGTAGTTAGAAAGTTGCCTTCTGTGGGTTTGATTTGTAATTCTTGACACAAACTAGTTTTAAAAACAAAGCACCTTACTTTCTGGTGAAAAGAAATCACATGGCTGAGTATGAATTAAATCCCCAAAGTTAACTTAATACTCATGTGTTAAATTTATGGATACTAAGAAAATTGAATGAGAAATGAGTAGTCTAGTTTGGTAGAGAAGAAAATTGCCTCCTATCAGAAAATTAGAGGAGTCGTTTCCTCTATTTGGGTGACAATGTAATCTTAAAATGTAAAATGTAATCATAAAACCTGAAAATGTAAAAATAAGCTAGCTGATTTTTTAAAAATCTAGGTGATGTAAAAAATTTATTTATTCAACTTTGTAATTTGATTATTGCCTACCTGATGGATTTTGGGGGGGGTTATTTTTTAAAGTTTTTGTTTGTTTGTTTTGCTAGATGCCAGAACTTTGAGAGTTTATACATGTTCAATCTTGAACTAAACATGAAAACAGAGGCTACCACAAAATCTAAGATGGGAATGTTTAGTTGAAAATAGTGACTAGAACATGTCATTAGCAAATGAAGAAGAAACAAGTTTATAACAAATCTTGATCTCTAATTTATTCATGCTCTTATTTTTCAAAATCATTCAACTTCAGATTTCCTTTAAAAAGAAACTGCTCATAATTTGGCTAAAATTTCTTGGCCCAAATCCGATCTCATGTTCTGGCAAAAGATTATATGATGTTTCTGGATATAGTCCAAAGCACATAGTATGAATTTAACATTTCTGAAATTTTTATATCGTTTACATCATTGTTTTGATGGAAGAGTTAAAATCTAGGTTTTTCTAGAATATCCAGGAGGCACATTGCTCTGCATAAGGAATCTTGACTACCCAAATGGAAAATGTCCATATTGTAGAAAAGAGAATAATAAAGTCTTTTAAATAGTCAATCAGAAAAGACTTTTCTTAGAAAGTAAGATCTGTTTATAAAAAAAAAAAAGTCATAGTCAGGGAGCCAGAGTTTCACTCCTTTAACATTTTCAACACTAAGAGTCAAATCAGACTGTTGGATTCCCATGGCTGGAGACGTCTCTCTGGCTCTGTATCATCAACAGAGCAAGCTCTAAGGTCTAGAACATGGCCAGAGCCCTTCATATCTGGCCTAATCTCCAGTGAAACCCTCCTCTCCCTCCGCGTGCCTCTGTGCACATGCCCCGCTGTGTGTCGTCTGTGGGACTCCTTCTACTTGTCCAGTCTCCCTCTTAGTCATCCTTATTAACTATGTGACTTTGGGAAAGATAGTTGAACTCTCAGCCATCATTTCTTCACTAGGACGGTAGCAATAATATGAGGACCTTCTCTTTGGGTCACTGTGAAATGGAAAAATGTATATAAAAAACCTTAGCTATTGCCAATAATTTGAGTGTTTTCTGCTTGCTTGCCACATACGTAAGCCCTGACTATGTGTTCGTCCATTTTATCCCCACACATTGGGCAAGTAATGTTAACACGGGGCTAGGTACATCTCTGTTTTATTGGGGGAAAAGTAAAAACTGAGGAAGAGAGGGCTTTGATAATTTGTCTATGGTTACAGAGTGAATATGAGTTGAAGGTGGGATCGGGACACAGAGATTGCTCTTAACCATAAAGCTGTAGCTACTCAGGAGAATCCTGTGCTAACCTCTTCATTATTTAAATAGAATTCAAAGCCTGCTCCTTCCTGTTCAGCCAGAATTCAATAGTTGAATTCTTGTCTACCAAGACTTCACTCTTCATGATTTTTGGCAGCTTTTCCTCAAACCACAGGAGTGGTAAATCATTGGTAAATGGATGTGAGATTTATGGGGTAAAAAAACAGAATGAAGTTTTGAAAAACCATGAACACCCAGAGAATTGAACTTATCAAAATGAGAGTTATGGAAACAATAGCCTATCAAAATAATCTTTACAAAATAGTGGATATAGTGGTATAGATACATATTTGTAAAGTATCTTTTAGAACATCTAGTCCAATAAATCAAACACTTATCTAAGTTTGGGTAAGAATATGAGGATAATGTTACATGTACATGTGAATGTAAATAAATGTTATTTATATTTAATATAAATGTAAGCATAAATATTACATTACATTAATATATAAATATATTTATTTTTTTAAAGTATGCATACCCATATAAACCTATATAAAGTCAGGCATTTCATGTAGTGTAGTGAAAATATAAATTTACTCAAAATTTAAGCTAATTTTAAATTGTATTCATATAAAATGATGAGCAGCATCAAGCATAATTTGGTTTTCTAGGATGTGAATTTAAAAAAGAAGTTTTATATGGCTATTGCTAGATGTATCAGGGGAGGACCAAGAAAATATGGTAGCAACTTAAGGTTTTTTTATTTGCTTCATTTCCTCTTTTAAACAGTTTATTAGTTCAGGATCTATATCTGTTGCAGCTGGGAGAAACCCCACAAGAATGTTGGTGAGTGGTAGTTCTTCCTCTTTTCCTATGACCCTAAGAGTAGAAATGTTATCCATTATTAATAGGAGAATAGAGATTGGTAAATCCACTGGGACTCTGAGTCTCTTTAATGCACAAGAAAATTAATTTTTTTAAGGCATTGAAATGGTAGATCATCAGACAATCATATAGGTTGTAAATATGGTTACTGGGATGGTTACTATGAATATTTAATGACTCTAAAGCTTAGAAAAAAACCTTCTTGATTTTTGTATTGTTAAATTTGAGCAATTCTGACTAATTTGAGTATACACTTTACCATTACTAGTACCACAACTGAAAGCCAAAAATTCTATCTTTAATGAATCATTAAACAATTACCAAGTCCCTCTTATATGCTCTCACTAAATCCTCTATCCATTTCAACTACTTTCCTAGTTCATTCACTCTGCCACCTCCCTAGGTGGCTATTTCTTCTTTATCTTCTATCTTCAAACACCAATTCCTTTTCTATCATCTTCACTCTCTCTGGTGATGACCTTGCTTCCTATTCTGAGAAAATCAAGCCATCAGAAGAGAATTTTCAGATCCTCTCCCTACCCCTGCCCACCAATAACATCTACTTTATGGACCAGATCTCAACCAATATATATATATTTTCATTCTAACCACTTACCATCAGTGACTTCTCTGTGATTCTAGCCAAAGCCAGTACCCTTCCTTGAATCCTAGTTTCTGCTCCTTCCCCACCACACGGTCTGACTCCAATTCTCTTTCTCCTAGACCTTCTTAATCAGCCTATAGGCATCCAGTTACTTCTCTCACAAGAGAAAATATCTCAACCTTATTTCCTCCTGCTAGCCACAGGCACAGTTTGTTTTTTACTTTTGTGATATCACAAACCTCCACTCCTCTCTCTGGTTTTCATATCCTCCTTAGTTTATTCTCTTACCCCATAGCACCTAATTACTTTAAAAAATGCTATATAATTTACCTATTAGTATACTTAATTGTTTTTTGTTTGTTTGTTATTGCTGCTAAAAAGTGAGCTCCATGAGGGTGGGGATCTCTGTTCATTGATATTTGCCCCATGTGAAGGATATTGCTGGTTGTGTAAACAATGTTCAATTGATATTTATTTAAGTGACAAGTAGACAAAAGGAGTGAAGTATGTGCTGCCTGTATTAACTGGACGTTCTTACTGCTTTTCAGATGCAGAACAGTTTTGGGATGAACATTTCCAGTGCTACAATAGCACTACTAGGGTTAATTTTTCTCTCAATAAATTTAGCAGTTAACAGCCTCTCATTCAAAGGTTGTCAGTCCTCACCATCACCAGACCTGTGCATTTACACGGGCGTCTCATCAAACGTATGTTTTTGAAAATTATTTAATTATAAAATATTTCCATCTAAAATGAACAGTTACCATCCTGCCTTGATTTGAATTTTTGCTCAGCCATTTATAAGCTCTGCAGTGAAGGGCAAATTAGGTAACCTGTGTTTGAATTTGCTTGTCTTTGAAATGAAGACAGTATCAATCTCACAGGGTTGGTACAAGGATTAAATAAGTTAATATGTGATACATGCCTGACCAGGTGGTGGCGCTGTGGATAGAGCGTCGGCCTGGGATGCTAAGGAGCCAGGTTCAGAACCCCAAAGTCTGCAGCTTGAGAGTGGGCTCATCTAGCTTGAGCGTGGACTCACCAGCTTGAGTGTGGAGTTGCTGGCTTGAGTGTGGGATCATAGACATGACCCCATGGTTGCTGGCTTGAGCCCAAAGGTCACTGGTTTGAAGCCTAAGGTTGCTGGCTTGAGCTTAAGGTTGCTGGCTTGAGCAAGCAGTCACTGGCTCAGCTGGAGCCCCCTGGTCAAAGCATGTATGAGAAGGCAATCCATGAATGACTAAGGTGCTGAAATGAAGACTTGATGCTTCTTATCTCCCTTCCGGTTTTCTGTTCCTGTCTGTCCCTCTGTCTCTCTCGCATTATCTCACTAAAAAAAAGTTAATATGTGATGAGTAATTAAAATAGTGCTTACCACATTGAATTATATTATTATTAATATTACTACTATCACTACTATTAGAAACACCAGAAAGATTACATTTTTAAAATGCTTTGTTCCACACTGTGCTTCTTAAAACTAACTTGGGAGATTTACAAGTTCCTCTGTGGTCTGTAATTTTTCAAATAATGACTCATTGAAGTTTTGGATTACTTCATTTTTTAATTTATTTGAGTGTGATATTTTCAGAAGATGAAGTCTTTAATAACCTTTCTAAATTATATTTTTTTTGTTTGTGTTTAAGCATCCTCTCTCTCCTGAGGTCAGCTTAGAAATGAATATATTTCTTTAATTTATTCATTTTCCCCATGATGATTTATGAACTATTATTGACTAACTCACTTCTAATCCTCTGGTTTGCTGATGATACTCATGGAAGTTTGCATCCTCATTTTCTTCATTATATTTTTCATGACCTCAGTGTGTGTGTGTGTGTGTGTGTGTGACTTTTCTATAGGTTTTATGGTATTTTCCCTCTAGAGTCATTTTATATTTGCTTCTTCTAGGTGCCCCAGTAATGAGAGAAGGATCTCTAATCCAGTAAATTTTTGTTTAATATTTGTGCTTAGTGTTTCAGTTTTTAAGAATAGTATAAATGTCTAAACCTCTATGAAGTACTATTGATGGAACAATGTGGGGTAGGGGGGTGACTTTTGTCCATTTTTAAAAGCTGGCTACTCACCTCCTTAGCTTACTGCTATTCCAGTTAGGAGGTGTTAGTGACAGGGTCAGACTTTTGCCTCTATAGCTTCTTCCCTCCATGTCTACTTCACACACCTTCATACAGAAATACACGTCTCTCTCTTTCCAGGAAAAATATTTCTGTTTTCAGACTGATATTGTGTCTCTTATAGTGTTGGTGTGTGGCTAGGTATTAAACCTAATTCATGGTTTACTTTGTTCTATTGATACTTTATGGGAGGGAGATGTAACTGGCTTCCTGATGACTTTTTTTCCCCTCTGACTATTCCTTCTGGGCCTGATGTGAGGCATCATATCCTGTAGGGCCTTGTGTCTCTGATGCTGATCCTTACCTTGCTGGAATTATGCGTAACCATCTCCGTCTCAGCCTTGTGGTGCAGAGCAAACTGCTCTAGTTCAAGAGAGGTAGGTAGGTTACTCTAAGTGACTAATATTTCCCATGGTCTGCCACCTCCCACTAGGGTTAGAGGTCATCTCTAACTCTTGAAGTTGGAAAGAAACTTCAATGCAGTAATGATTTGTGGGGTTCCTGAAGTTACAGATGGTAGGAATGTGAGAGATAGAATAAGGGCTGGAAAAGAATTCTGATGTAAAAATGCAAGAGGAAACAGTGTATTTCATATTTAAGACCACACATTTTTGTGTTTCTAGTTGATGCTCTAACCAACCAAGCTATCCGGCCAGGGCAAGAGCAGAATAGAATAGAATCAGGTTATTATTATTTTTTTTTGTAATTTATCACATTTTACCTATATATCCAGGAAAAAAATCACCATTTCCTTTTAAATTTTTGGTATCTTAACTGTAAAATGAAGATGTTTTCATTCATTGTTAATGTTTGTTGTAAGGACTATGTATATAATACTTGAGCACAATAATAATAATCAGTGAACAAATATGATTGGTGATGATCATGAGGATAATAGGAATGTATAGAGATCAATGTTATTTTATTTTTCAGGAAGTGTCTTCACCTCCAGATTCTGTGGAATCAAGAGTGCATCCTCATTAAAGTAAATCTGAGTACAAGGAAATTCAACCTTCATTCTCCACGAGTTAGAACTTCATCCAAGAACTCAGGAGAACATGAGCCTGTGGATCACATTCCTAACTATCATGGCACCAGTCATGGGACACTGGATATTTAGTTTAATCTTTTCTGTCATAACTGTAACCTCCATTCATGTGTCTTGATACAGCGGGACAGATACGCTTCTTTAGGCATCCTTGGCTTTGCACCCTGTAGAATCACCACTCCAAAGTTGTTTCTGGAAAGCGGTTTCTTTCTTCTTACCCACCTATACCATTACCTTATAAGGTTTAAAGAAGGCAGAGAGAATGATTTCTATCTCATGTATTCTCTCTAACATTCAACTTCCATCTACCCAATGAGAAGAAAAATGAGTTAGATTTTTTATTCCAGAAGAATGCTTTTTGACTTTAGCTGACATCAGCATTGCAAAAACTGTCAAATGAAAACAAAAATCATTTTCATCATCATTAAGACAAATTTTAACTGCATTTGAGGTGTGGGGGGTCAAGCCTGAAGGTTTTATTTCAATCAGCTGCTGAGGTACACTCACACATGTCCCGACACACCAATAATGGTTTAGATTCGGAACTTGAAGAGTAAGATCAACACTTACTCTTAAAAGCATGGTGAAGAACAATAAAACAGAGAAGGAAACAATAAGGGCTTTAAAGTCTCACAGATCTGGGTTCAAATTCTGTTACCGTCACTTATAACCTGTGTTAATTTGACCATGTTACTTAACCTCGTTGACCTATTTTTTTCTCATTTGTAAAACAACTGTAATAGTATCAACCGCTATTTTAACAGTTTGTAAGAGTATGAAATAAAAGTAAGGCAATTGGGAAATAGTGCCACACTCCTTGCCAGTGATCTTGCTGCTGTTGAGGCGGAGGTGGGATCATGGTCAGAGTTAAAGGAAAGATGGCAGAAGCCCTCATACTCCCCTGTGGCTCCCCTTATACCCTCTGACTTCATTGGCTCTCTTTTCTTTTTTTTTTTTTTTTTTTCTATTTTTTTTTTTTTTTTTCAGTTTTCTGAAGCTGGAAACAGGGAGAGACAGTCAGACAGACTCCCGCATGCGCCCGACCGGCATCCACCCGGCATGCCCACCAGGGGCGACGCTCTGCCCACCAGGGGGCGATGCTCTGCCCATCCTGGGCGTCGCCATATTGCGACCAGAGCCACTCTAGCGCCTGAGGCAGAGGCCACAGAGCCATCCCCAGCGCCCGGGCCATCTTTGCTCCAATGGAGCCTCGGCTGCGGGAGGGGAAGAGAGAGACAGAGAGGAAAGCGCAGCGGAGGGGTGGAGAAGCAGATGGGCGCTTCTCCTGTGTGCCCTGGCCGGGAATCGAACCCGGGTCCTCCGCACGGTAGGCCGACGCTCTACCGCTGAGCCAACTGGCCAGGGCCTGGCTCTCTTTTCAAGGTGGCAATTTGACATTAAAGCTCCTTCTGATATACCTGATTTATAAAACTACTGCTGAAGTATTGATATTTCTGATATATAAATTAATTTTTCTCGTTGGATACTGAACTGAATTATTCACAATATCCATTAGTTCATACTCACAAGTTACTCTTTGCTCCTGGTTACCGTATGTGCAAAGATCGTTCCACACTCTCTAATTCCTAACTCTCTTCTCCATAATATGTGTGTGTATACATCTATGTGTGTAAATATAAACATTTTGATTTTTAAAACATTCATCACTCATTTAGGGAGTGCCTACTCAGCCATGTGTTGTGTTATTAGAAGTTAGGCATACAATGGAGTGGTTTTAAGCACCTGAGCAGTCTGTATAAAGCTTTTGCTTTGCATCTGAGGTCATGTAAATGAAGAGACAAAGATATTTTCTTCAAGTTGAGGAGCCACTGCACCACCTCACCCATAGGTGTGGCAAAGTACCAAAAGCTACAGAATTAATATTAATATTTTGGGAGGCTTGAAGAACATTTTATTAATTTGGGTTAAGGTGTGCAGAGAAATTGTGAGAATAGACCCTGTACTGTGTGATTGGCATGACCAGGATGGCCCTTGGCATTGTATTGTAAATGCAAAGGGGAGGAAAACATGGATTCCCAGACATTCCACCATGCCTGTGGGGAAAGGGGTGAATGGCTAGCCAGGTACAGGGAGAGAAAGCCAAAATAAACCTTTTCTTATAGCAATGAGCCATTTGCAGGCATTTGTCCCCACAGAAACTACCTCTCTTATGTAAATGCATATAGTTAATGTGTGTGACTCTGGACAGAGATGGCAGATAAACACTAGATAATATAGGAATGCCTTTTAATATGTAAAGAGACATCTTCCTACCATTGTGTTGACTTGTAAATTTTGTTTTCTCCAAAATAATGTATGGCTTGCAAATTGAACGTGGTCCTATCATGTTAAAGGACATATGACTATAACCAATAGTGGTAAGGGGCTCCTAATTACAATTTTTGCTTCTGTACTTCCCACTTACAAAACTGTAAAAACTAAGTAGAACAAAGGGCTGGCACGCGCCCCTCAGACCACTGTTGGAGGAGCCCCCGCTTGGCCAAGCTAGTTAATAAAGCTTTGGTGTGTAATCGACGGACTTTGTTCGTGTCTTCAATGTTTCAAGTCCCTCCGAATTAGGCTTAACAAAGTTCAGATTCAGCACTAGGACCACCCCTCTTGTTCTGGGAAAAATATTTTTTCATTCCTGTGGAACACTGAGAGGTGAGCATCAGTCTCCACCTCTCTCAACCTTGGCATCTTAACCATATTTATTGAACTGATATTTGGCTCTGGGTTGAGGGAGAAAGTGAGAGAGAGAGATTCCTTTGGAAGTATCAGAAAATACCCGTTGAGGGTTAGCACATTTTCAATATGTAAACATGCAAATTCACGCATATTTATAAGTAATTTGAGCATTCGGTTTGAGAAAACAATTGTTCAGATGATATCTGAATGCAAACTTTTTATTTTTATTTATTTTTTTTGTATTTTTCCGAAGCTGGAAACGGGGAGATACAGTCAGACAGACTCCCGCATGCGCCCGACCGGGATCCACCTGGCACACCCACCAGGGGGCGATGCTCTGCTCTGTTGCGACCAGAGCCACTCTAGTGCCTGGGGCAGAGGCCAAGGAGCCATCCCCAGCGCCCGGGCCATCTTTGCTCCAATGGAGCCTCGCTGCGGGAGGGGAAGAGAGAGACAGAGAGGAAGGAGAGGGGGAGGGGTGGAGAAGCAGATGGGCGCTTCTCCTGTGTGCCCTGGCCGGGAATCGAACCGGGGACTTCTGCACGCCAGGCCGATGCTCCACCACTGAGCCAACCGGCTGGGGCCCAAACTACTTTTGACATTGGGGAAATACATCTAGTGTGCAACTGAGAGAACCTTTGCTTGTCAGAGAGTAAACCAGATGGGTGTGGGGGTGGGAGGGGTGGATTAAAATCGGGTGCTAATGTGTTGTCAGAGGAGGAAATGCAGACAGCGGGGGAGAACTGCTAGCTCAGTTATCTCTTCCTTTCAGACAAACATGTGATTAAAACTCATCTTGATAATTTCGTGCCCACCAGAAAAGTAAAGAGCCATTTTGTCCTATGTTTCAATGTTCACTATTGTAAAAGATGATGGAATAGGGTTGTGAGGACCCACAGCGTGGGTGCAGAGGGAGGTATGCTTCTTGGAAAGGGTTGGAAGGAGATGCGGGTGGATATTGAGTCTGCAGCAATTTGGAGATCATCAAGTGTGCATTTTTCATGGTTTTCTGGAAAGTTCTTACAAAATAGCATCATGTTTAAACACTGAAGACCATCCTCCATCTGTTTTCTGTCTAAATCTCAAGTCTAATTTCTAATGATTTGCTGCACACATAATGAACTATTCTATAGTTCCAGAAAACATCAATATGTATTTTTTCATGTTTTTTTCTCCAGCAGAGGTGGTATAATTTCATGGAGGGAGAGGCAAAGAAATGAAATCTCCTTAAAAGGCTGGGCTTTTAAGTCCTTGCTCAAATATTCCTTTCCTCCTGAATCTTGTCCTTGAATTTTACATACCCTGTTGGGCAAATAAGTTTGCAAAATGTGATTTTTATGCTCACTTTGTTAAAGGTGGCCACTGCCCAGGTAAATTGTGCTGCCAGGTGAAACTGCTAATCACCTTCCTGCTTGGGAAGGGGCTTTGTTATGCTAATGTTTTCTGGAGGAGGGGTTTCACGCCAGAAAGTTTTAAGAAGAAAGAGGAAGGAAGGAGGCCATATTTTTGCAGAGAAGGCAACCAAGATGGCAGGGTGCTGAAGGAGAAGCCATGTTTTTGCAGAGTTTTTGCGGAGAGAAGCAGATGGGGAACCAGAGGTGCATAAGACTGGTGGGGGCCTTTGATTCTAGGAAAACCCGGATGTGTCAGTAGCTTTGTGAGCGCTGGATGAGTGGGTTTTGGAGCCCTCTGTATGTTTGTGTTACTCGCCAGCTGGGTGCGAGGCTAGAATAAAGGAAGGGCCCACCATTTTTCGGCTCTGCTGTTTCTTTGCCATCTGTCTGAATCTAATGAGAACCTGCACAAGCCTGGCTGTGATGGCCGTGACTACTGGCCTTACATACCCCATTTCAGATAAGATTGATATATCCTTTGTATATTCTAGCAGCCTCCAGCGTATATGCTATCTTTTTTTTTTTTTTTTTAATGATTTTAGCCAGAGTGGCAGGGAGAGAAAGACAGGAACATCAATCTGTTCCTGTATGTGCCCTGACCAAGGATTGAACTGGCAACCTCTGCCCTTCAGGTCAATGCTCTAGCCAACTGAGCTCTCTGGCTGGGGCCATGTCATTTATCCTTGTTCTGCTCTTTGAGCTGGGTGGGGTCCAGGACCACGGCGTTCCTCTCTGCACTCTCAGTGAGGCCAGTGATACCTGACATGGTGCATCAAGACCTTTGAAGATGACCATATAAGTGAATAAAGTTTCTTTCTCTCTTTCTTCTTTCTTTCTTTCTTTCTTTCTTTCTTTCTTTCTTTCTTTCTTTCTTTCTTTCTTTCTCTCTCTCTCTCTCTCTCTCTCTCTCTCTCTTTCTTTCTTTCTTTCTTTCTTTTTTGAATGAGGTTTATTTCTTAATTACAATAACACATTGGTCAGGTCCACCAATCTCTGAAGACACAGTGGGAAGATGGCACATGGGTTAATAAATGTTTGTTACAAAAGGCATGTTAATATATTTTTTAGTGTCCCCTGTTCATACAATTGTCTTAGTTTCCTGGAGAATGAGGATTTGATCACACCCCAGAGAGACAATCAGGATTATTAGAGAGGTCCAATTAGTAACAGCTTACATTTTAATGAAGAGGCATTCAAAGTTATGTTTATAAGTAAAGTGTCCCAAGTCTGTGAATCTCCCTCTATATTCACTTTGCTATGGTCTAGCTGGTTATGCAATTAGAACAAATACATGATTTTGTTTCTAAACTAATTGTGGCATATTGCTCAGTCCAATGCTCCTGACAGCTACTCAGAGGATTTGCCATCAAGTTCACAGCCTTTGGTATTTCTATTGCCCCATCCTTGTCATCACAAGCATCAAGGCAGCAGACCAGCAATCTAATAATTTAGGAGACTATGGAGTCTTTAGTGTGGAAATGTCTTAGTTATCACATTCTAACGGGAATGGTTCACAGCAGTTTAGAACTCTGCCTGTCTAGTTTATAAGGCCATCTGTTGCAGAGAGATAGAAATAGTATCCAAAAGAGACAGAAAGACAGTAAATATTGAGGTCAGAGGCGACTCCGGAGATTCAGAGATTAAGACACACTCCTACTTGCAAACCGTGATTCAGCCTTGGCTTATGTGTGAATCTATGCCTTAAACAGGGATGATAGGCTTTTCAAAAGGTACAATTGGAGAGCTTCTGGCATAAAAATGGCTGACCTGGGATGCAAGTAGAGAACCTTCCAGAAAAGAAGGAAATCTCTTTCTATTCTGCTGTTTTGTTTTTTCTCACCTTCTCAATCTCCATTACATTAAACTCTTTCATCTTCAGGGTCTGGAAATCCTGCCGGACTCAGGCCGAGTTCTTCAGGAGTCCCACACTGGTTCCTAGACTACTCAATGTTTCCCTGCAGTATAGCAGGAAAAGCCCCATCGATTTAATCAGCCAGGAAACTTATCTGTCTGACCAATGTCTTAACTATGAAGATAGTCATCCATGTCATGAGCCAGTCCACCCTGACTGCTCGCCCAGAGCACAGCCTGAGAGGAAGCCCACCAAGGCTCACCGTTAACAGTATTCTTCATCACCGGAGAGCTCAGTCGATATCCAAGTAGACATGGAAAGTAGAAGCAGAGCAGCTCTTGCTCTCCCAAAGCCACGAGAGTCCTCCAGGTAGGCACAGGCTATTAACTTTTTTTCTATGCTCAGTTACTCAGTGATCCAGAGACAGTCACAGTGCTGGGGAGACATCAGTCCATAGACTCAGGCATGGACTTGTCTGGTTTAATTAATACATGGAGTAGAAGAAGGCTATTTGCTATATACTTTCTTTGGTTGGTTGATGGAGAGGAAGGTTTTTACTCAGCTTGTGAACTGGGAATAATGTACATTTTCTAACAAAAAGGGTCATATTCTAGGTATGAGGTAGGGCAGTTGGTACTCTCCCGTCCAAGTACTAACCAGGCCCGACCCTGCTTAGCTTCCGAGATCAGACGAGATTGGGTGCGTTCAGGGTGGTATGGCCGTAGACAGTTGGTACTCTCAATGTAGGTCTCTCGCCTCTGTGTGATGTGTGCTAAGGGACAGACAGTGTTTTAGAGGGCCTTGGGCTTCTTCCTGGTTAGTCTTTGTGAACCTTGAGCTGTGGGATCTTGCCCCACTGCTTACAGGGAAACTGCTCTTGGACAGAAAGCCAGTCGAGGTGGAAAATTGAGTTTCCCTTTGAAGGCCAAACACGAACACATGTTAAGACTTTGAAAGGTTTAGGAGAGGCTGAAAACAGAACTTTGGGAATCAATGTCCAATTGAATGTCATTGTAAAATGTTAAGTATATTCTAAATTTTTAGAAAGGAGAGTATTTCCAGTTAACCTTCTCTGGGGATGAAAACAGGATTAGAGATGCAACTAACCCTTCAAAGCCATTTGTTTGTGCACGTGAAATTGGGTGTGTCAGTGATAAAATATATCCAGACACATTTCTGTGTGCAAAGGACTGAGAGATGCAAAGGTAAATATGTTTGATTATTTTAACTTTCACTCATCAGCATAAATTAATGGGGAAGAACTTGGATTAATTCTTGGATTAATAAAACTTGGCACAATTTTCATTTCATTTTGTCTCCTCTAATCACTGATTAGATAGTGATCTTGGCCAGTGACTGGGACCCTTTGAAACTGTTTTTTTTTTTAATTCATTGCAATAACAATTTTTTTTTTAAATAAATTTTTATTAATGGTAATGGGATGACATTAATAAATCAGGGTACATATATTCAAAGAAAACATGTCTAGGTTACATTGTCATTAAATTATGTTGCATACCCCTCGCCCAAAGTCAGATTGTCCTTCGCCACCCTCTATCTAGTTCTCTGTGCCCCTCCCCCTCCCCCTAACTCTCCCCCTGTCCTCCCTCCCCCCACCCCTAGTAACCACCACACTCTTGTCCATGTCTCTTAGTCTCATTTTTATGTTCCACCAATGTATGGAATCATGTAGTTCTTGTTTTTTTCTGATTTACTTATTTCACTCCTTATAATGTTATCAAGATCCCACCATTTTGCTGTAAATGATCTGATGTCATCATTTCTTATGGCTGAGTAGTATTCCATAGTGTATATGTGCCACATCTTCTTTATCCAGTCTTCTATTGAAGGGCTTTTTGGTTGTTTCCATGTCTTGGCCACTGTGAACAGTGCTGCAATGAACATGGGACTACATGTGTCTTCACGTATCAATGTTTCTGAGGTTTTGGGGTATATACCCAGTAGAGGGATTGCTGGGTCATAAGGTAGATCTATTTGCAGTTTTTTGAGGAACCACCATACTTTCCTCCATAATGGTTGTACTACTTTACAGTCCCACCAACAGTGAATGAGGGTTCCTTTTTCTCCACAGCCTCTCCAACATTTGCTATTACCCGTCTTGTTGATAATAGCTAATCTAACAGGGGTGAGGTGGTATCTCATTGTAGTTTTGATTTGCATTTCCCTAATAACTAATGAAGCTGAGCATCTTTTCATATATCTGTTGGCCATTTGTATCTCTTCCTGGGAGAAGTGTCTATTCATGTCTTCTTCCCATTTTTTTATTGGATTGTTTGTTTGTTTGTTGTTGAGTTTTATGAGTTCTTTGTAAATTTTGGAAATTAGGCCCTTATCTGAGCTGTTGTTTGAAAATATCATTTCCCATTTAGTTGGCTGTCTGTTTATTTTTATATCAGTTTCTCTTGCTGAGCAAAAACTTTTTACTCTGATGTAGTCCCATTCATTTATCTTTGCCTTCACTTCTCTTGCCATTGGAGTCAAGTTCATAAAATGTTCTTTAAAACCCAGGTCCATGAGTTTAGTACCTATGTCTTCTTCTATGTACTTTATTGTTTCAGGTCTTATATTTAGGTCTTTGATCCATTTTGAATTAATTTTAGTACACGGGGACAGGCTGTAGTCGAGTTTCATTCTTTTGCATGTGGCTTTCCAGTTTTCCCAACACCATTTGTTGAAGAGGCTTTCTTTTCTCCATTGTGTGTTGTTGGCCCCTTTATCAATTATTTGACCATATATATGTGGTTTTATTTCTGGGCTTTCTATTCTGTTCCATTGGTCTGAGTGTCTATTTTTCTGCCAATACCATGCTGTTTTGATTATTGTGGCCCTATAATATAGTTTAAAGTCAGGTATTGTAATGCCCCCAGCTTCATTCTTTTTCCTTAGGATTGTTTTGGCTATTTGGGGTTTTTTATAGTTCCATATAAATCTGATGATTTTTTGTTCCATTTCTTTAAAAAAATCTCATAGGGATTTTGATGGGAATTGCATTAAATTTGTATATTGCTTTGGGTAATATGGCCATTTTGATTATATTTATTCTTCCTATCCAAGAACAAGGAATATTTTTCCATCTCATTGTATCTTTTTCGATTTCCCTTAACAATGCTTTGTAATTTTCATTATATAGGTCCTTTACATTCTTTGTTATGTTTATTCCTAGGTATTTTATTTTTTTTGTTGCAATCGTGAACATGGTTTTTTTCTGATTTACTTATTTCACTCCTTATAATGTTATCAAGATCCCACCATTTTGCTGTAAATGATCTGATGTCATCATTTCTTATGGCTGAGTAGTATTCCATAGTGTATATGTGCCACATCTTCTTTATCCAGTCTTCTATTGAATACAGGGGATTATTTTTTTGAGTTCGTTTTCTAATATTTCATTGTTGGCATAGAGAAAGCCTATGGACTTCTGTATGTTAATTTTGTATCCTGCGACCTTACTGTATTGGTTTATTGTTTCTAATAATCTTTTTGTGGAGTCCTTCGGGTTTTCGATGTATAGGATCATATCATCAGCAAAAAGTGATACCTTTACTTCTTCTTTTCCAATATGGATGCCTTTTATTTCTTTGTCTTGTCTGATTACTCTGGCCAGAACTTCTAGCACCACGTTAAATAAGAGTGGAGAGAGTGGACAACCCTGTCTTGTTCCTGATTTAAGGTAGAAAGTCCTCAGTTTTATGCCGTTTAAAATGATGTTGGCTGATGGTTTATCATATATGGCCTTTATCATGTTGAGATATTTTCCTTCTCAACCCATTTTGTTGAGAGTCTTAAACATAAAATTGTGTTGTATTTTATCAAAAGCCTTTTCTGCATCTATTGATAAGATCATGTGGTTTTTGTTCTTTGTTTTGTTGATATGGTGTATTACGTTAACCGTTTTGCGTATGTTGAACCATCCTTGAGATTCTGGGATGAATCCCACTTGATCATGATGTATTATTTTTTTAATATGTTGTTGTATTCGGTTTGCCAGTATTTTGTTTAGTATTTTAGCATCTGTATTCATTAGAGATATTGGTCTGTAGTTTTCTTTCTTTGTGCCATCCTTGCCAGGTTTTGGTATGAGGGTTATGTTGGCCTCATAAAATGTGTTTGGAAGTATTGCTTCTTCTTCAATTTTTTGGAAGACTTTGAGTAGAATAGGAACCAAGTCTTCTTTGAATGTTTGATAGAATTCACTAGTATAACCGTCTGGGCCTGGACTTTTATTTTTGGGGAGGTTTTTAATAGTTTTTTCTATTTCCTCCCTGCTGATTGGTCTGTTTAGGCTTTCTGCTTCTTCATGACTCAGTCTAGGAAGGTTGTATTGTTCTAGGAATTTATCCATTTCTTCTAGATTGTTGTATTTGGTGGCATATAATTTTTCATAGTATTCTACAATAATTCTTTGTATATCTATGATGTCTGTGGTGATCTCTCCTCTTTCATTTTGGATTTTATTTATTTGAGTCCTGTGCCTTTTTTCCTTGGTGAGTCTTGCCAAGGGTTTGTCAATTTTGTTGATCTTTTCAAAGAACCAGCTCCTTGTTTTATTGATTTTTTCTATAGTTTTTCTGTTCTCTATTTCATTTATTTCTGCTCTGATTTTTATTATCTCCTTTCTTCGGCTGGTTTTGGGTTGTCTTTGTTCTTCTTTTTCTAGTTCCTTAAGGTGTGAAGTTAAGTGGTTTACTTCGGCTCTCTCTTGTTTGTTCATATAGGCCTGAAGTGATATGAACTTTCCTCTTATTACTGCTTTTGCTGCATCCCAGAGATTCTGATATGTCGTATTTTCATTTTCATTTGTCTGTATGTATCTTTTGATCTCTGCGCTTATTTCTTCTTTGACCCATTCATTTTTTAGAAGTATGTTGTTTAGTTTCCACATTTTTGTGGGTTTTTCCCCCTCTTTTTTGCAGTTGAATTCTAGTTTCAAGGCTTTATGATCAGAAAATATGCTTGGTACAATTTCAATTTTTCTAAATTTGCTGATATTTTCTTTGTGGCCCAACATATGGTCAATTCTTGAGAATGTTCCATGTACACTAGAGAAAAATGTATACTCTGTCGCTTTGGGATGAAGTGTCCTGTAGATGTCTATCATATCCAGGTGTTCTAGTATTTCGTTTAAGGCCACTATATCTTTATTGATTCTCTGTTTGGATGACCGATCTAGAGCCGTCAGCGGAGTATTGAGGTCTCCAAGTATGATTGTATTTTTGTTAGTTTTTGTTTTAAGGTCAATAAGTAGCTGTCTTATATATTTTGGTGCTCCTTGGTTTGGTGCATATATATTAAGGATTGTTATGTCTTCTTGATTCAGTGTCCCCTTAATCATTATGAAATGACCATTTTTGTCTCTGAGTACTTTTTCTGTCTTGTAGTCAGCATTATCAGATATGAGTATTGCTACACCTGCTTTTTTTTGGGTGTTGTTTGCTTGGAGTATTGTTTTCCAGCCTTTCACTTTGAATTTATTTTTATCCTTGTTGCTTAGATGTGTTTCTTGTAGGCAGCATATAGTTGGATTTTCTTTTTTAATCCATTCTGCTACTCTGTGTCTTTTTATTGGTAAGTTTAATCCATTTACATTTAGTGTAATTATTGACACTTGTGGGTTCCCTACTGCCATTTTATAAATTGCTTTCTGTTAGTTTTGTATCTAGTTTGATTCTTCTCTTTTGTTTTTCTATCATTTGTTTCTGTTTGTTTGTGTTCCATACTTCTTTCCTCTGTTGCTACCTTTTTTAAGTCATGTGTTTTTGTGGTGGTTTTTTCTAGGGTGGTTACCATTAAGTAATGAAAAGGGTACCTACCATATTCATTGTAGTACCCTATCTTATAAGTATTTCTGCACTTCATCGTCCTTTGCTACTGTTAATCTCCATTCTCTCCCCCCTTTTTTTTCCTTTGTTGTCACAGTTTAAGTTTGGTTTTATTGTGTTCTTGGTGGAGCTGTTACTTGTGGTGTTGTTTTCTTTTGTTCTTTGAATCTGGTTGGAAAACCCCCTTTAGTATTTCCTGGAGTGGGGGCTTTCTCGTGATAAATTCTCTCATCTTTTCTGTATTTGTGAATGTTTTTATATCTCCTTCATACTTGAAGGATAGCTTTGATGGGTATAGTATTCTTGGCTGAAAGTTCCTCTCTTTCAGGGCTTTAAATATTGGGGTCCACTCTCTTCTAGCTTGTAGAGTTTCTGCTGAGAAATCTGATGATAATGTAATAGGCCTTCCTTTATATGTTGTACTCTTCTTTTCCCTGGCTGCCTTGAGAATTTTTTCTTTGTCATTGGTTTGTGTCATCTTTATTATGATGTGCCTTGGAGTGGGTTTGTTGGGGTTAAGAAAACTCGGTGTTCTGTTTGCTTCTTGAATTTGAGGCTTTAGTTCTTTCCACAGGCTTGGGAAGTTCTCGTCTATTATTTGTTTGAGTGTATTCTCCATTCCATTTTCTTTCTCTTCTCCCTCTGATATACCTATTATTCTTATGTTATTCTTTCTGATGGAGTCAGATAATTCCTGTAGGGCTTTCTCGTTTTTTATTATTTTTGAGTCTCTTTCTTCTTCTCTCTGTTGTGCCTCAAGTTGTTTGTCTTCTATTTCACTAATCCTATCTTCAATCTGAGTTGTTCTGCTAGCTAAGCTTGTTACCTCGTTTTTCAGCTCGTGAATTGTGTTTTTCATTTCTGTTTGATTTGTTTTTATAGTTTCAATTTCCTTGGTAATATATTCTTTGTGTTCATTGAGTTGTTTTCTGATCTCCCTATATTGCCTTTCTGTGTTTTCTTGTATATATCTGAGTATTTTTAAGATTTCTATTTTAAATTCTCTGTCATTTAGCTCCAAGGCTTCCAATATGTTAAGTCTTTTCTCCATAGATTTTTCCACATCTATTTGTGTTACTTCTCTTTCTTTTGTATCCATAATATTCGATTTCCTCTTTCTTATTGGCATCTGAGGGTGGTCTTGTTGATAGCACTAATTAGAATTAATAAAGAGTAAAAAGAAAAAAAAACAAAGAAAAAAAAAAAAAACAAAGGGTAAAACACCCCACAAAAAAAAGCAGTAATAATTTATTATTTCCCCCTTTTTTTTTTCTTTCTTCTCCTTCCCTCCTCTCCCCTCCTCAGGGAAATATCGTGCCTATAATGAAGGGCCTGGTTTGTGGTGAAGAGTTCAAGGGGCAAAAAAAAAGGGGAGTAGGGACCTACTAAATGCAAAAAAAAAAAAAAAAGGAAGAAAATCTTAGACAAGCATAAGTTGATCTGCCTGTGGGTGATGGTCAACTAAGAGATATAATGAGAGGGATAAGAGGGAACCAGAAAAAAGGACAAAAAAAGGAATAATAAAGAAGAAAAAATTAAAAATAATAAGTAAAAATCTGTTGTATTAAGTGGAGCGAAGACCAAATATAATGGAGACCTTGGGTTGGGAGGACCCAAAATGCCACAAAAATAAACTAACAAGAAAAAAAACAAAAACAAAAGCGAAAAAGAAAAATAAAGCCAAAAAAAACCTTGAGTCCCAAATTAACTAATTTGTTCGTGATTGAGGATTAAATGGGAGGAAAGTAAAACGAGAAAAGAAAAAACGAATAGAAAGGAAAGAATAAGAAAAAGAGAAAAACGAAGGAAGAAATAAAAAAGGAAGAGAAAAAAACAAAATAAAGCAAAAAACAAAAAAACAAACAACACCAAAAAAAAAACAAAAGAGGAGAGAGTGAGAGTTAAGTGTCCTGGAGTATAACCCCAAAGGAGGGTGAGGATGAAGAAGAGAAATAAAATGTAACACTTATGGGTAGTGTAGTTCAAGAAAAGGGAAGCATAAGATGGGCAGAGAATAGAAGGACCGAGGTGGAGGAAATAAAGGCAATAAGATAGAAGAAACAAACAACAACAACAACAACAACAAAAAAAAAAAATTAGTGGAACAAGTTGTAAAGTCTGTGGATTTTTCTTGATTTTGAGATGTTAACTTCTTCCTTTTTCTTTTCTCTCCCTCTTCCTGGTCGGTGACTCTGTACCCCAGGCTCTGCCCCTGTGTCACATTTAGGTAGGGATTTGCAGTTAATGGGATTCTATGGCAATGTCATATAATTGGCTTTAGTCTTGCTGGTAGTCAAGGCTTGTTGGTGTTTGCAGGGTCCAACGATGAGAGAGTTTGCTTTCGTGGATTCTCTCTCCTAGTCCCCCCTTCCTGAATTAGCAGCCTGGTGATCCAGCTATAAGGCTGCCACTGCTTCTGCCTGGGGAGTAAGAGGCTCAAAGAGCTGGGAAATCCCCACTCTATCCCCACTCAGTGCAAGGCTTTGGGAAGGGCTCTGGCAGTCAGGGCCTCCAGTGTAATCAGGCGGGGGTGGGAGTCAATTGTTGTCAAGGTGACTGTTCAGCGCCTAGCATTCAGTTGGACCTCTCAACCCAGGCTTTCCCCACTTTGTAGCCTGTTTTGGCTGGTAAGAAGAGGCACTAGTCTCTGCTTGTGACTAGTGTGGTATAGATCTTATTATCTGCCAAGTCCTTCTTGTTAGCGTTTATCCCTGAATATGGAGGCTCTATCAATCAGAAGTTGCCCCCACCCCTTTAGCGAGAGGCACTAAAAAATATCACGCCTCTTGTCTTGGGTAGCTGAACTGAGAGAGATCTTTTCAATTAGAACCGAGGGTGCGCAGATTTCACGGGTTAAGTTAATTTTAGTAATTGGGTCGCAGCTGTGCTCCCGAAGGTATTTCAGGCTGCCTGCGCGCGCCCCTCCCCCAACGCTTGATTGTTAGCTTGAATGGCTGGGTGAGGTGCCCCGCCCGCGGAGAGAATCTCCCAAGTAGGGAATACCGCCCTGGGGCCTCTCCCGCTCCCCGTGCGCGGGCCGCTGGGAACGTTAGTGGTGCTCGGTCTGCAATGCTCGGTCTGCAACCAGACCGGGCGCACGCCAGCGGCTGCTCGCCGCTCAGGAGTGTGGGCAGTGCTCGCTCTGCAACCGACCCGGGCGCTGCTCGCGGCGGCTGGCGGCGGCGGCTGACGGCGGCGGCTCGAGGCTGCTGCTTGCGGCTCCCGAGTGCGGGATGACTTACCACAGGTGCACTTCCTCGCGGCTTGAATGAACGTCCCTGCGGTAGCTTCCTCCACACCCTCGTCTCTCAGATTCAAGTGATAACAGTCCTTTTGCTTTCAGTTTGTGTGGAACTCCGTAATGCTCCGAAGATAAATTTTCCTGTTTCTAGTTGATAAATTTGTTATGATTTTGGGGAGATCTGTCGGACGCGCTGCTCACGGCGCCATTTCCGTGACGTCACTTGCAATAACAATTTTAATTGCAATATTGTTTTGAAAACATAAACAAAAGAAGCTCCCCTTTTTGTGAGTTCAGAACTTTGCACAACAGGTTAGAAAATTTTCTCATGATCAAATTTCTGATTAACAGTGCACCTGAAATTGAACTCTCAGAAGTACCTTTCTGCGATGACACCCTACTGGATGAGGGTGACCCATCCCAATCACACCAGACATGGCTGACATTTTTGAAAAGGGAGCTGGAATTTCTGGGGGTAAGTGAGCCTTTTTCCCTCCTCAGGTAAAATGAAGACTGACTCTAGGAAAGAGCACTTGGTTTTGCATCAACCGTTTTCCCACTTGGATTTAAGAGAAGTAAAGAACCCAGGAGGTGAGAAGTTGGCACCAATTGGGCCCCGTTGGGTAGTAAGAAGTGTTTCCTCATGAAGATTAGAATTAAAATGGCAAATGGGGATCTGATCTGCCAACTCTGTTCATTGCTGGAGGAGTAATGGAATATCTTGCTGTTGTCAATGTAAGACATTTCTAAACCCGTAAGAATTGTTATGAGTGTATTTGAGCCAAACTGTCAACAATGGCTAGGAAGCAAAGTCTCAAAGGATTGAGAAAGTGCTCTGGAAAAACGGCAGTTTCACCACATACTTTATGCATCAGAATCAAAGGGAAAGACAGGAAGGAGGTTACATGAAATTGGTTAGTGATAGATTAGGGAGGCGGCAGAAAGCAAAGTGGGGGTTGGGAGGCAAACTCTGGGATTAGATAAAAAGTAAAAATGTTGGCCCTGGCCGGTTGGCTCAGTGGTAGAGTGTCGGCCTGGTGTGAAGGAGTCTCGGGTTCGATTCCCGGCTAGGGCATACAGGAGAAGCGCCCATCTGTTTCTCCACCCCTCCCCCTCTCCTTCCTCTCTGTCTCTCTCTTCCCCTCCTACAGTCAAGGCTCCATTGGAGCAAAGTTGGCCCAGGCGCTGAGGATGGTTCCATAGCCTCTGCCTCAGGCGCTAGAATGGCTCTGGTTGCAACAGAGCAATGCCCCAGATGGGCAGAGCATCGCCCCCTGGTGGGCATGCCGGGTGGATCCCGGTCGGGCACATGCGGGAGTCTGTCTGACTGCCTCCCCATTTCCAACTTCAGAAAAATACAAAAACAAAACAAAAACAAAACAGAAAAAACAAAACAAAACAAAAAAGTAAAAATGTTATACTGGAACTTCTTTTACAGAGACAGATATAAGACAGTTAACAATTAACATGATAATCATAACAATGTAGGGGTTTGCTAGCCTCTGCTCTGGTGGGATGTTTGCCCTGAGAAGGCAGGAAAAGAAGATTACTGATGTTACTTTTCAAAAAGCACGTTATCAGGTATGTTACTGTTATGGTCAGTGCAAAAGACAACAGAGAGACTTGATTGAGTTTAGCATTGACCTTTGTTAGAGAAAAATGCCTCCCTAGGACAGGACTACCCACCATGAACTGCTTTTAGTTAGAAAGTTTTAATTTTAGTCCATCCTGTGTGGTTACTGTGGGTCTCTGAGTCTACAAGGCCACCATGCCAGCTGCCCTTGAACTTGTCAGGTTCAACGTTTGGCCCCTTTTTCATCCACACTGCTAAGGATGTATAATCTTTATCTTCACTTAGATGGAAAAAACAATGATTGATGTCCACCATGGCTTCCTAAGTGAAGGCACATGAGAACTGTATTGGCCGTTCCTGCATTAGGTCATGCCTGTATCAGCTCTTAGAGTGGTCAGAGGGCACTGGAAAGTATCCCAATTGGATCTTTTCTTAGGACAATTTGGCCTTCATTGTAAGGAAACTGATACAATCTTGGGAAAACATCTTATTTCACAAAAGTTATGCATTTTTCTACAGGTAACACAAATTCTGATTGCTTCTATATACCTTTGTTTTGGAACAATTGTCTACACCATGCTCAAGATTTCAGAATTTGAGAAAAAATTTTTTTCATCATTTAAAGCAGGCTACCCATTCTGGGGAGCAGTATTTGTGAGTATATTTCTATGATTGTCTCTGAAATATGGTGATACCGCACACAGCTTTTCCCTCACCCAGATCAGATCGACACACTTGTTTCTCTCACTAGAGGTTATATAGAATGATATATAAATATTTACATTTATATTATGTATTTGTGTGTATATATATTTGTATAAAATATATTTGCAGTTTACAAAACCCCTTGGGTTAAACATGTTAGCACACTTTTATCAGATGAGAAACCTGAGATTAATAAAAGTTAAATGAATTGTTCAAGTGACACTTAGCCAACAAAAAATAGAGCCTACACTTTCAGAATCCAGTTCCAGAAAGAGGTCCCTAAAACTATTAATCAATAAACTTTTTTTTTTTTTTTAGTGAAGGGAGGGAAAAGAGACTGCAGAGGTGAGGAGAATAAGGTTAAAGATGAACTTCTCTCATGCCCTAGAAGCTTTTTCAGATGCTTCCTCATTGACTCTCTTTTAATCATTATAGAAATATAATTTATTTCTATATGATAAATATAGTTTAGAAACTAGATGACTGAATGAGGTTTACAAAGATACATAGCTTTATTGAGGTACAACTGACATATAATAAGTTGCACATGTTTGAGGTGTCTAACTTGATAGATTTTGACACACATGCACACATGTGCAAACATTATCACATCAATATAATAAACATATCCATCACTTCATAAAGTGCCTTTGTGCTCCCTGGGAATCCCTTGTCCCTATAATCCCTGTCTTCCCAGCCTCAAACGATCACTGATCTGCTTTCTGTTGCTACAGATTAGTTTGCATTTTCTAGAGTTTTATGTCAGTGGAATCATACAGCATGCTCTCTCTACTGTCTGGCTTCCTTACTCAGCATAATTATTTTCAATTAATCTGTGCCATTATTATTATTATTATTATTATTATTATTATTTTGTATCTACATGTTATTCACAGGATATATTTTTAAGTCTAAAAATATCACACTGGCTTGGCACTCAGCTAAAGACTTAAGATTAGATCAGAACTCTCCTCAAACCTTGGCCATGTTTTATTTGAAACTTCTCTCTGCTGTCTTTCCATTGCAAACACTTATTAGCATCTCTCAACCCATCATACCACCTGAGTCTTTGAAATCATTTTGAATATGTGCTATGGGTTTCTATTTTCACCCCATACGTTCTCATACTTACTAAATGTCCACATGATATATGTCAGTCCCTAGCCATATACGTGCCACAAACATATTTCTTGCTCAGAAGAGCTGGCAGTCTAACACACAAGGTGCTCGTACAAACAAGTAGTTACCAGGCAGGGAAAGTCATGTTACAGCAGAACCACGCCCTGGGTGCTGCTGGGCCTTGCTTCTCGGAAAGTGACCTATGGCCTGTCAGTGTCAGTATCAGCGGGAAGCCTGGTAGAAGGGAAGAATCCCAAGCCCCATCCAGGACCTCCTAAATGACAATCCGCATTTTAACAAGACCGTCACATGATTTGTGTGTACATTTCATTTTGAGGCGCACTCTATAGGAAATAAGAGTAAAAAAATAGTGAGCTCATGGAAAACCTGAAAGGTTAACCTTATAGAGTGCCCACAACTTGACCTTATATTGGGGGGAGGGGTAAAAGGGAAAGAGAGAAGAGCAGAGACTCACTGTGTGCCCCCCCTCTCTTCCTTTGGACAGTTTGCTATTTCTGGATTTTTGTCAATTATGTCTGCAAAGAAAAATTCAACATATCTGGTAAGTTCCAATTCTGTCGTTGTTCATCCTTGAGAAGGTAATATAAGTCAAATTTTAGGAGTCTTGCGGGAGATGTCATCATCTCTTATGTTAGGGGATAACATGGATATGATATGTATTTGTTTTCTGGTCTATTGTGCATTGGATATAATCATTAAAATATCAATTGTATCATTTAAAAACAATAACGTATAATTACCTTGACACTTGTTTACAAAATATCCTCACACCAGCTTCATCCTTGTAAGTATAAGCATACGATCAAATAAATGATTTGTTTCCCATTAAGGAGACTGTTGGAGGAGAGACTCTGTGTGTCCACGTGGGTCTTCCTGAATGTGGTCTGAACAAGAAAGTTATTAAACAAGTACACTTTCAAGACTTCCCTTTTTAAATCTGTACTTCGTATAAATGCAGTTTACTGGAGACATCCGGTCCTGGAAGGCCGATGGGCTAACTGAATGTGCTGGTGGGCGCAGAGTCGGTCTAAGTGTTCTTGATCACCAGGTGCGAGGAAGCCTGGGAGCGAACTTGGTCAGCAGCATCGCTGCGGGAACAGGAGTCATGATTCTGGTCGCCAATCTGAAGAGCAGCTTGGCTTGTAGCCAGATTTGCCAGGAAACTTATGAGGATGAATTCTGCTTGGCGGCTTTTAATTCCATTGTATGTATTTCTTGTAATCTAATCTAAGTAAGAAGCTCTTATTATTTCCTTTTTTTTCCATGAACACAACCCTCCTCCCCCTTCTTTGCAACCTTTGTCACATATTCTGTAGGTTCATGCACAGAGATACTAACAGCCTTTTCCCTCCACCCCCTCGCTGAATTCTGTAAGGTTGGCGTCATCTGCTTTGAGTAACCATCTCCTGGTTTTCCTATGTGTGTGTCACTTTATAAGGACCTATCACGGGGTGATGGGAGTGATGAAAACAAGGGCTGTTGTAAAGAAATGCACCTTGGCGACATTTACCTTGTGCCTTCACTTGTCTTTTTGTCTGTTGTTCAACAGGAAATCGTGACGATGATACTGTTTCTCACTACCCTGGGGCTTGGTGTCGCTGTGTTACTCATAGTCTACAGAATTGGAGAATTACTCAAAAAAGATAAGGTAGGCAGAGGCCCGATACTAAATCCTGAATGACAGAC
Organism: Saccopteryx leptura; assembly: GCF_036850995.1. Lineage (NCBI taxonomy): Eukaryota > Metazoa > Chordata > Mammalia > Chiroptera > Emballonuridae > Saccopteryx > Saccopteryx leptura. The sequence continues at coordinate 13,177,760 of NC_089503.1, read as the reverse complement.
AGGTTAAAGAATTTGAGCCTGCTCAATTAAACATATGGCCTAGATTTCCTGAAACAGTTCTTCCAGAAAAGTATTTCTCCAAGTTCCAGTGTTTTAAATCACTTTCCCCACACATAACTAGCACAAATATCAGTATACCTCTCTGACTGAGGTTAGGAAAATAGAGCACTCATCATTTTAGAAAATGCAGATGCTTTAAAATGTGTTGGCGTGAGATGAATGAGCAGGTGGCATGTGGTGGAACCATTCAGATACCTGGGCTTATTTCCTGTCCCAGAACAGCTCCCTTCTATTTGTTCCCACTCTTTATTTCTTGACTTGCACCTTCCCACTTGCTCGGAAGCCTTAGTTTTCTTTCCTCCTTAATTCACAACTACCACCTGCATTTTCACTCGCCTTACCCAACAATTGCACCTTTGATGTATGAAAAATAATCACCAGTGTTTGACGCACATATGTTTTCTCAGGTCCTCCAGATGAAACACACTCTCTCCATCTGTCCATGTGCCCAAAGCATTCAAATATGGCTGCCTGTTTTGATCACTTTCCTCCGAAGACAAATAGGACAGCAGATATACCACAGTTCAGACACACTCACCAACTTGTCATGGACTGACTTAATTTATATTGGACCACCTTGGCCAGCCAATCTGGCTTGGTTTGTTAGAGATGGAAGGAATAATTAGAGTGTAACAGGGATGAATGTGAGATTCAGAAAGACAAAAGGAAGTGATGTATGTCTCTTGAACAAGTGGTGGAACGTCTTCTAGTAGTGGAAAATTCTAGGTGATTGATATTGAATAATTTTTTCCCTCATCAGGTTCCAGAAGATCGTCTTTATGAAGAATTAAACATATATTCACCGATTTACAGTGAGTTGGAAGACAGAGGGGAGCCATCTTCCCCCAATGATTCCTAAGAATCACATTCAGAACATCCTTCTTTGTAGCAAAGGGTGTAAAAAGCCAAGATCTTTGTTTAAGGGGACTACTGGCAAAATTTCAGTTCTCTCTGTGATCTGTCAATTTTACACTGTGTTTTATTCTCCAGATGGTCATATTCTGTTTCTGCACATCTAAGTATCCCTCTCATTCCCCAGCCCAATTTTTAGGTATAATAGACTCCTATTTTTCTTGTTTTCTATTGCTATTTCATACCCATGTTTTCTGGGAAGTCAAGCTACAATAAGCATTTACTGTGCAAATAAGAAAAACAAGAGGAAGGCCGGTTAAGAGCTGGGTTAAATGTTAACAGCTTGATATTTGGTTTTCAACTCTTTTCAGAGTTCATAAAAGTGATGAGCATGACATATGTCCCATACTAGCTTGTGAGCCCCAGTCAACAAATATATTCTGAGAACTCATTAAATGTTTGAAGTTTTTCACATTGTGTATCCCGGTATTTCACCCATAGTAGATGCTCAGTGTGTATTTATGGAGTGGATGGGTGTAGACTCAGGGAAGATATCCCACCAGGCCAGGCCAGGCCAGAGGTAGAGTAGACAAGGAGAAAGCAATGATTCTGAAGTAAGTTTGGAGGTAATAAGGAGACCAAATGGATAGATACTAAGAATAGAGTTAGGAGGATAGTCAGAGATTGAATAGAGATTCTGCAAGCACGTATTAAATATTTTCGTGATTCATACCAGGTGAGCAATGGACCCTTGATCTTATTATATGGCAAAAACAACATTGTGTGTTAGAAGGGTCATTGATCTTTTAAATTTAGGAAGTCTGCACTGGAATCCCAGGCTTATTGCTTATTAGTTGAGTGAGTTGTGGTAAACTGCTTAACCATTTACCTAATGTGGAGTTCCTTGTCTGAATAATTAACATAATTAGGAATAATTTACCTTCTAGCACTAAAGGTCTGTTGTGGAAACATACACACAAACACATATGTGCCATAAATTAAAAGTGTTCTGAAACAGATTATAATATAAATTATTTCATTTATGTGTACATATAGAAGCAATCTTCAAATCTTAATAATTTTCAATGATATAAAATTTAAATTCATTTTATCTTAACTCCAAAAGCCTCACTCTCTGGTCCCACTTCATCTTTCTCTTTATTATGCTTTGTGCTTGACCACTTCAGCCTGGCTTGAAATGTCCTGTCCTCTCTCCTGTACCTGCCTGAATTTCTTCTTCCTTTAATGCCCATCTTAAATCCCACTTCATTCTTTAAGATTTTCCAGCCAAGATTGGCTCCTCTCTCAAGGCAATGACTTTTCCAAATCAAATACACACACATACAACTTACACTATGTAACTTTCTAAATGCAAACATTTTACATTTCATCAATGACAGTATATTTTTCAAAGACTCAATGTCTCAAAATTTAAAAAATAAATAAATGAAGATCTGTAGATTGCCTGAATCGTCAGCACATGGACAGACACAATATCCAACCGTATTTGCAGATGGATGAGTGGGCGGTGGGGAGTTTAATTCACTCAGTATCTGATGAGATGGAAACCATAAGAAGGGAGACTATTTAAGGAGGAATTTAAAATGGAAGAATGATAAACTAATGAAGGCCTTAGCTAAAATGACGTCAGTGGACATGGGGAGAAATGGTTATATCTAAACAATGGAGAGGACGATGAATTGGTCTTCTGGTTAACACACTGAACAAAACGATAAATTTAGACAAGCAATCAAATGAGTAACATGTTTGGTGTTTGAGTCTAAAATCAAAGAACACCTAGGAATGTTGAAAGAAATGATACAGAGTCAGAAATATGAATTAACAGGAAGGAGTATGGTCAGAACTAAACTAAACTCGGTTTTAGATGGTCATTTTTAGAAGAGCAAAAGAAATGCAATTGGAAAGGGCCTGAGAGCATCTACCACCAAGCTCTGGGAAAGACGAAACATGTTGACAGAGATTCGTGTCATCATAAGAGAGCTCATTATTCAGAGAAGCACTTTAAGAAAATTATCTTGAGATAGAAGTGAAGCCAAGTTAACTTCTATATACCTATAACCAGAGGAAGGGTGGAAGTAAAAACTCTCTAAAGGTGGAAGATATAAAAAATTATTCAGAAAAGTACCTTGTGAAAAAGTAGACATCAGGTAGCTCTGATGGAGAATGTTCAACCAATTAAGAAAAAAATGACCATTAGAGACAGCATCTGTAGGCTTCGGCAAGGGAAGAGTCTACAGTGATAAATTAACCCTAGCTAAGGCATAAAGGTGGGGCAGAGAAAATACCACTGGTGAATACATGCAAAGGTGCAGAGAAATTTGAAATATGTAATGTAAGAAATAAGAGAGTAGATGGTGAATTCAAAGTAGTGAAGAAAAATAAGCAAAATAATTTTGTTGCCATTGATGTTTTTTATTGTGAAGAGAAGGAAAAAGGAATACAAATCTTTAGCCTAAGTTGAAGCATCCGGTGGAGGTACTGAAAAGTCATTTGGGGGCATTATTCACAATTTATTAATAAAATAATTAATTACATTTTATGTATTCAGGATGCCAAAATTTAAAAGGGACAATTCGATGTTAATGTCCCAGACTGTGAAAGTGATCACATAACTTTAAGGATTAAGTGACTTGGTATGCCTATCTAACCTTAGGACCTCAGCTTTTCTATTTTCACTTTTCTGAAGTGAAACTTTGTTTCTCAAAATTCGATAGCAGAATGAAAACACACCCTTTCACTGTGTTGCTTGCTAAGCTGTATTTCCCCTTTCAATCATCCATAGGTATTGATCACATCACTATGCCATATGTATTCACATCTGAATACTAAGCCTGTTCTACCAGGACCTCTTGAAATGGGTCCAGTCTATTGCTACAATTGTGTTATATTTTTACACACTCTTTCTCCCACTCCATTCATATTTTAACCACATTGTTGACTGTATACTTTCTATGTACACAATGTAATTTTTGTCTCAAGACCATTTGGGTAGTTGTCCTGCCCTGCCTGTCTTTTATCATTGCCATTTCAGGTCTATACTGAACATACAACTGCCATAATATCCACCCAATCATTGCTCCAAACTATCTCAGGTTGAAATTTCAACTTAAAGGTCATATTTTCCATGAAGAGTGCCCAACGCATACCTATTCATCCAGCCTTGATATCTTGCTTTATGACCACGTACCTCATGATGTAGTGTATTATCATTCATTATTAGTGTATTGTGATCTCCTTGATGCATTAATTACTAGTATTTGTGCAATAAATTGGAATTATTTAACTTAATTTCTTATTCCTCTCTCTGTGTATGTGAAAGTGAAGGACTGATCAAAAATAATAATATTGAAGCATCAATTCAATGATATCAAAGACCAAGAACAGTGTCAAGGCTCCTCCTTTTTAATCAATGCTTTATCAAATGGGACAATCTATTAATAACCCCACAGACAGAAATCAATTGTAAGAAAAATTGTCAGCCACCTCTTGTCAATAAATGGTGAGATGAAGCTGAAAAGACACTGGACCATGAGTCCCATTTTACATGCTGATCCTGACTCTAATTTATTTATGATCTTGGGACAGTCTGTTCCTGTTGTGAACCTTAGGTTTTCATCTGAAATGGAGCAATTTGGAACATAAGATTCCCACCTGATCTTTCTGTTTTTATGTCCTGGACACTGCTGGAGAAACCTGCTTCTCTCCTCCAGCACCCTGAGTATTAAGGCAGATTCTCCATGACTTGGGTGAGGGAAGAGATCAAGAAAAGGAGAGATAACAATATAAGAAAGCATTAAAGGAATATTTCCTGCACACTGATTTTAGGACTATTGCAAGAAGCCGGACCACAAGCTGCTGGGAGAACTTCACCTGAGGTTCCCCATGTGACCTGTGGGCACCCCCAATGCAAGTGCTGAACCCACACATTCCCCACCCTGAGGCTGGCTCCTTGGGCATGCTCCTGAGTAGCAGCGAGAGCCAGCCTCAGCAATTCCCCTGAAAAACACAGGCTAGGATCTGTGGACAGGGCAGAAACCACAAGCTTGAGTTGCAGCACCACCTCATGAAAAAATAAAAGAGGATTCCAGCAGCCAGCCTGCTAAGATGCAAGAACCTTCTAAGACATACAAGCTTAAGAACTTTGCCATGAGAAGGAATAAAAAATATGGAGCAGGTGTATCCATACAATGTTGGAGAAAATACCAGATATAAGCAGAACCAACACAAAATATCTCCCAATAGAAAATGACAAGTAGAGATTCAAATGTAGAGATGTGACAATAGCAACACAAAAATCCAAGAAATGCAAATAATCAAGAAAACATGCTGTCACCAAAAGATAACATTAATACTCCAGTTACTGAATTCAAAGACACAGAATTTTGTGATTTAACAGATAAAGAATTCAAAATAGCTGGTTTGAGGAAACTCAATGAGCTGCAAAAAGTAATTCAATAAAATCAGGAAAACAATTCAGGAACAAAATGAGATAGTTAACAAAGAGATAGAAATCGTAGAAAGGATCTAAACAGAAATTCTGGAGCTGAAGAATTTAATGAACAAAACGAAAAATGCAATAGAGAGCCTCTATAGTAGAATAGAACAAACAAAAAATAGAATCAGTGACCTAGAAGATAGGAACTTCACAACAACCCAGTCAGAGGGAAACAAAACAAAAAGTAATGAAAAAGAGCAAAGAGAGCCTACATGATTTATGGGACACCGTGAGACATACAAATGTTAGAATAATTGAAGTTCCAGAGGAGAAGAGAGGGAGAAGTAGGCAAAAAGTCTACTTAAATAAGTAATAACTGAGAACTTCCCAAACCTGGGGAGAGACCTTTACATCCAAGTTCACAAAGATAATTGATCACCCCATTTTCTCAATGCGAACCAACCTTCCCTAAGACACATTATAATGAAGTTGTCCAAAAACAGAGGCAGAGAATTCTATTATAGAATTATGATGTATACCTCTCTTTCTCCTACCAAGTCTTATTCTAGTATGTATCACTGGCAAAGTAGAAATTGCATTCAGAACCCTGGCACCAAAGACCTCTGGGAAGTATTGACCCCAGTTTTCCAGACCTTTTACCCAAGGTAGAATATGACATGAGAAAGGCCCACCTGGTTTCCATTTAAAAAATCCAACATGCATATTCAAGGTAACTTTATTAAATTCTTGGTGTTGATCTATATACCCTTACCCTTCTCTCTATGGATTAATGTATATTATCTTTTTATTTTATTTTATTTTATTTTATTTTTTTTCTTTCTGAAGCTGGAAACAGGGAGAGACGTCAGACAGACTCCCGCATGCGCCCGACCGGGATCCACCCGGCACGCCCACCAGGGGGCGATGCTCTGCCCCTCTGGGGCGTCACTCTGTTGCGACCAGAGCCACTCTAGCGCCTGGGGCAGAGGCCAAGGAGCCATCCCCAGCGCCCGGGCCATCTTTGCTCCAATGGAGCCTCGGCTGCGGGAGGGGAAGAGAGAGACAGAGAGGAAGGAGAGGGGGAGGGGTGGAGAAGCACATGGGCGCTTCTCCTGTGTGCCCTGGCCGGGAATCGAACCCGGGACCTCTGCACGCCAGGCCGACGCTCTACCACTGAGCCAACCGGCCAGAGCCTAATGTATATTATCTTTCACCAGGAAGAGGAATGTTTAGGACGGGACAGGATGCTAGGGTGGAAGCAGATGTCTATCACCAGAGATGACTCTCCCTAACTAACACTGAGGGTTTTGTTATGTGTGGGAGTAGAAACTACACACTCTAGCTACAAGGCAATCTTTCTTCCACGTTCCTGTGGAAATGTTCAATTATATTTATGGATCTATAATGCTGTACAAAATGTCTGACCCACATTTTGCCTCTTAAAAAGTAGACTTGCTCACTAAATGTAAAATCTTTCCTCTCCATTATTTTAAAGTGTTGGTACTATATGTTTCCAGTGATGATGTCAAGGGTAATTCCATTTCTTGTGTGGGAAAAGGTGTCCTTGTAAATTATTTTAGAAAGAGGAACTTTCTGCAAAACTACATTATCTTTCTCATCAGTCTTCATTTCCCAGTCATAACATGATGAGTTATGTAATCTCATGACAACTTTGTCCTCTTTTCTGTTTGGCTCCTTTCACTCAGCAAACGTATTTTGATGGCCATCGTATTTCTGTGTGTGTGCAGAGTAGTATTACATTGTATGGATGTACCACAACTTGTTTGTCAGTTTGCCCATGGATGGGCACTTGCACTGTATCCAGGCTTAGGCTATGACAAATTGAACTATTCCTAATATTTGTGTTCAAGTCTTTATTTGGATGCAAACTTTCATTTCTCCTAGGTAAATTCCTTTCCACCTAGAAGTAAAAAGGCTGAGTCATATGAAAGGTGTTTTATATTTTAGAAACTGCCAAATGCTTTCCAACGTGATTACACCATTTTACATTTCCACCAGCAGTGTGTGAGAAACACGGTTTCTCACATCAATGCCAGCACCTGGTACAGCCAGTCGTTTTAATTTTACCATGCTCATAAATTCCAAGTTGTACCTCATTGTGATTTTAATTCGTATTTACCCAATGACTAATAATATTGAGCTTCTTTTAATGTTGTCATTTGCTTAGTTGATGAAGTATCTGTTCAAATCTTTTACTCCCTTTTAAACTGAATGTTTTCTTTTTTCTGGTTATTAAGTTTTGAGAGATCTTTATATATTCTGCCTACCTGTACCCTATTCTATACCAATGTCTTTCAAAGAACAGACATTTTAAAATTTGAAGCCCCATTTGTATTTTTAAAATTGGGATTACTCTTGAACTTCTCCAAGTTCATCAGAAAAAGTAAGGAGAGGTTTTTCTCTAGCAATCAAGAAAGCCTCTGCCAGTTTACAGGACTCTGGGAATTCAGGTTTCTACAGCATATGCATGAAAACATCACCATTCCAAAACTCGCTGTCCCACTGTTTTTCGTTAAGGTCCTCGACAATGAAACGAGAGACATGTGAAAGATACACATCCAGAGTCTTTTGAAGTTGTGTACTTTATAAAATTAAATCTGGGGGCTTGATTTTCACCATTGTTTGCTCTATGGCTGCAATAGATGTGTGTATTTATAAGTATTTCCAGGGAAGCCTTCTGCCTTTTTTTTTTTTTTTTTTTGTATTTTTCTGAAGCTAGAAACGGGGAGAGACAGTCAGACAGACTCCCACATGCGCCCGACCGGGATCCACCCGACACGCCCACCAGGGGGCGACGCTCTGCCCACCAGGGAGCGATGCTCTGCCCCTTCGGGGCGTCACTCTGCCGCGACCAGAGCCACTCTAGCGCCTGGGGCAGAGGCCAAGGAGCCATCCCCAGCGCCCGGGCCATCTTTGCTCCAATGGAGCCTCGGCTGCGGGAGGGGAAGAGAGAGACAGAGAGGAAGGAGAGGGGGAGGGGTGGAGAAGCAGATGGGCGCTTCTCCTGTGTGCCCTGGCCAGGAATCGAACCAGGGACTTCCGCACGCCAGGCCGACGCTCTACCACTGAGCCAACCGGCCAGGGCCGCCTTCTGCCTTTTATGGAGTGCGTTTGGGTGAATATTTAACTAAGCTAAGAATTTCACTCATTTGCTTCAAGGTTTCTAACGCTGTTAATATCCCAAGCCAACGGCACAATCTCTATAATTGTCATCCTCCCGTATTGTTCCAATGCGAAATGGCTTAACTGAACGCTTCCTCTCCTACGTGGACCTCATTTCTACCCACTTCAGGGGGGAGTGTTCGCAATGACCTTCTAGTATGCTAGAGACTATCATTACAATTCCCAGTAACATGGAATCTCTCCTGGCAGAGGGTCTGCTTCTGAGAGGTGAGAAAAATGTTCCCTTTCCCTTACCTCAGACCAGATTTTAGAGAAGCAGCGTGTACATGATTGATGTTTAATGAACTGGGTATAAGGAATGGTGCTCAGCGTTTCTTCTTCCAATCCTTACATGCCACAGTAATCATCTTGTTATCTTTATTTCTTCATGTGAAAAATATGGACGTTGAGAATTGATCTGAGAGCACACGAGAAGTAATTGGTCAAACCAAGTCTGTCAAAACATATGCCGGTACAGTTAGGGTTAATTTAAGCAAGCTGAAAACTGGTCAGAATATTGTGCTGTACTTTCTGCAAAATGCTGCTGCTCAGTCAAGGCACAGAACACTGGTTCGTAATGTTGCTCTGTAACCACAGGAGGGAGGAGTTTCTGGGTGCTTTGTACCAGCTTGGCAGCATTGTTTATTGATAACAGTGTAAATGGTGATTTGCACAAGTCTTCAGTGACACCACAGAATGGTCTGTCGTTGGGCTGGTAACGTGACAAGAAAGATGCCCACAGGACAAGCTGCATCTTAGGAGCCCCTACCACCACTATGTGACTCAGGGCTCCCTGATTCTGAGGTGTTCTGTTGGGGGGGCCCTGGCAAAAACAGGACGTGCCTCACAGAAAGAGAGGGGGGACAACAGTTACTCACGCTTGGTCTTTGGACCCCTTGCCGTGAGTCAGTCTTTCAAATAAGATGAAATATCCCTTGTTTAATGATGTCACTGTTTTGTGTCCTATCCCTGCAATAGACCCGAACGTTGTAAGCATTGTCCTACTGAATCCACAAGTCGTCTTTAGTCATTGAATCCTGTCTGTCACTATTGGCGCATTTGGCATAAGAAGTGACATTTCACTGAAGATGCGGACTCATCCTTAAATAAAATATTGCTAAGAATTTACTTAAAAATAAAATGGATGGTTCTGATAAAGGGGATACTGGGGTGGTTACTGTGTCCCTTTTGTTTGAAGTAACACAGGTTTTGAAATCAGCTGCTAATAGTAAAAATTTCTAGTATAATAAGGGGAAAATAGGAACTTAATCTTTGGGTCTGTCAAAATCAATGATTAAGGAACTGCAAAAAATTGGCAGGTGAGCCAAAAAACTTTTTTTTCATTTTCAGTGTTACTGTTTAAGAAAAGCATGAGTGAGCATTTCCAGTTATGGCCGGTAGGTGGAGCTCTAACCAAAGGAACCTGGGCAACTGAAGTATAAAATGGCCAACTGGCTGTCCCTGAGTTATTTCCTTTTATAAAAAAAAAAAAACAGGTAATCTAGTAAGTATATGTTTTTCTGGGTTGTATGAGCTGCAAATTAATTGAGCCCAAGAATGGGTCTTGGGAACCACCCATCTATAGCTTCTTGCAGGCCAGAGGCACAGGTGACAATGTGGACTTGCAATTGGTGCCTGAAGTGTGTGAAGTGAGGAGTGTGTGTGTGTGGGGGGGGGGAGGGGGGTAGAGAGGGGTAGAGGGAATCTTGAAGGACTGAGCCCTTAACATGTGAGATTTGACACTATCTTCCAGTAGATAGTGTCAGAATTGAGTTAATTGCTTGGTAGTGTTAAAAAACACACACATCATAGTAATCAAATAAAGATTTCATTTCGGACCCTGGCCATTTGGTTCAGTGGTAGAGTGTCGGCCCAGCTTATGGATGTCCTGGGTTTGATTCCAGGTCAGGGCACACAGGAGAAGCTCCCATCTGCTTCTCCACCCTTCCCCTCTAGTTTCTCTCTCTTTCTTCCTCTCCTGCAGCCATGGCTCTATTGGAGCTAGTTGTCCCTGAGTGCTAAAGATGGCTCAATAGCTTCTGCCTCAGGCACTAAAATAGTTTGGTTGCTGAGCAGTGGAGCAGTGGCCCCAGATGGGTAAAGCATCAGCTCCAGAAGGGGGTTGCCAGGTAGATTCCGGTTGGGGTGCATGCGGGAGTCTGTCTCTGCCTCCCCTCCTCTCACTGAATTAAAAAAAAGAAAGAAAGAAAAGAAAAAAGAGAAAGGAAGGAAGGAAGGAAGGAAGGAAGGAAGGAAGGAAGGAAGGAAGGAAGAAAAAAAAGGATTTTATCTTGAAGTCAATAACTTACAGAGTTCTCGAGACTTAATTGTAGGAGACTAGTCCACAAGCATGAATGAGTAATGCACATACGATCAGACACTAGTCCTGCTATAAAAGAGTCTGAACACCACAATAAATCAGTGAACACCTGATGTCACATGTGCAAATGCCCTTTACCAAGTCAGGAGTGTTAAAGAGGCTTGTGGCTGTGGCAGAAAGTATTCCTATCGGGAAGAGAGGCGGGTCATGTTCTAATGACAAGAGCACAGGCACAAACTCATAGCATAATGCCCCACATGTCATTTAACTTCCTAGGTTTCTACATTTACAAAATAGGAAGATCAACCCAGTTCATTTCTCAGATCCCTCCCATCAGCTGGTCAGCCCCTCAGTTGCATTCTGCTCTTCTCATCCATCATCCATCACCATCAAACCACCTCCCAGGTGTACCTTGTGACCAGCAGCTGACTGACTCTTCTGGCTCTCTTGCTGACATAGCTTAGCACAGCCTAGAAACGGAGACACACCAGGTAAGACTTAAGGCAAAGTCAGAGTGAGCAAGTTTCCTTAAATCACAGCTGCAAGCACAGCCAGGCAGAACCCGGGCACTGCACTAATCAGAGTTAAGAGTCCCCCAGATGCAGGAAGTACGAGATGAGATTGGTGGCGCTTGAGCCAACAGAAGTCTTTGTGCCTTGTTGGGAGGTGACTGTAGAGTTGGAGGCCACTCAGTTTTCAGAGAAAGCAGGAATGACACCATCGGGAAGAGAACACAGCTCCTTTCAAGCCTAGCAATTGGCTTAATTCAGGGGTCGGGAACCTTTTTGGCTGAGAGAGCCATGAACACCACATATTTTAAAATGTAATTCCATGAGAGCCATACAACGACCCGTGTACCTTATGCATTCATTATCCAATAAAAATTTGGTGTTGTCCCAGAGGACAGCTGTGATTGGCTCCAGCCACCCGCAACCATGAACATGAGCGGTAGGAAATGAATAGATTGTAAAACATTAGAATGTTTTATATTTTTAACGTTATTATTATTTTTATTAAAGATTTGTCTGCAAGCCAGATGCAGCCATCAAAAGAGCCACATCTGGCTCGTGAGCCATAGGTTCCCGACCCCTGGCTTAATTGAACCTCTTTGCTCATTTGTTTCCTTGAGAGGAAGGGGAGAGATGAGCAATAACGCAAGCAGCTGCCCCACTCTGTACACTGGTTTCCAACCTGTCTGGCGCGGCTCTGTCTGCCTGGGCTGTTGGCTCGGGAAGGGGCACAGTGGGAGCCAGCTCCCATTCCCGCCCCCCCACCCCACCCTCGGCGGCTGTGTGAGCCAGAACAGGGCCCACTCCTCTGACTTCTGTTTCCTCGTTCAGCAAACGGCATAACGGTATTTCCTTCTCAGAGACTTGTGGGAATCGATGAGGTGTAGACTCTGCAAGCCCTGCATGAAATTCAGTATTAGTCCCCGAACCCCTTGGGACAGGCTTTCTTAGCTTTTCTCAATGGCAGTAAGAGTTAAGACAATCAAGATAGGTTTGTTTGTTTTTTTGCTTTTTGTTGAGTTCATTGGGGTGACATTGGTTAATAAAATTATATAGATCTCAGGTGTATAATTCTGTAATGCATCATTTGTATATTGTATTACGTGTTCACCACCCCAAGTCAAGTCTCCTCCCTTCACCATTCACCCCCCCCCCCCATACCCTCTGCTACGGCTCCCATCTCCCTCTCAGATAGTTGCTAACAGCCCAAACCAACTCCACGAAGGTACTACACGGAGAGGGTACTTTACTGCTTCTGCCCTGAGGCACCGTTCATGCGGAGCGACCACTGGATAGAACACGGGACTGCACAAATCTCTAGTTTATTTACACCATTAAACAGGAAATACAATTTGTCTTCGTTGCCTAGAAATGCTCCCAGTAAGCAAGCTTAATATAATTCCTTTTATTTACAATGTCAAAGTATCTCATTATGAAGTCATACGTTAGCCTAATCGCCCCACACTTCTCTGGAGATTTTTTTCCAAGGTGGAGTTGGCTCCGCTGTATATTGCTTTATATCAATTCCTATCAACCTCATTTGCATGTACTTCTTATAATACCATTGGCCAGAGAGAAGCACTGAGGACAGTTAACCAGCTCTGCTTTTATCTGGCCATTGTCCAACAGTATTCTTGACTTAACTCACTTTAAGAATTGTTTTCTTTTATTTTTCAGTTACAGTTGACATTCAATATTACTTTGTATTAGTTTCAGGTATATACAGCAGAGTGGTTAGACAATCATATACTTTATAAAGTGATCCCCTCCAATATTTCAAGTACCCACCTGGCACCATATATAGTTATAAGAATATTATTGACTATGTTCCCTATGCTGTACTTTACATCCCTGTTGCTACTTTGTAACTGTCGATTTGTAGTTCTTAATTCCCTCACCATTTTCACACAGCCCTCACTCCTTTATCCCCTCTGGCCGTCACCAGTCTGTTCTATGTACCTATGAGTCTGTTTCTGTTTTATTTATTTTGTTCATTAGATTCCACATATAAGTGAGATCATGTGGTATTTGTCTTTCTCTGACTGAGTTTTCTCAGCCTAATACCCTCTAGGTCCATCCAAGTTGTTGCAAATGTTAAGACTTCATTCTTTTTTATATAAGCCTAATTGATTTTTCATGTAAGATGTAAAATATAACAACCGGAACTCAAAAATTACACACCTCCCATATGAGAAGGAGGAGCAAGCTCAAGCACGCTAAGATCCCACTTGCAATAATACAGGGTATTTCTCAAAGGAAAAAGTTTTGCTACACTTCCAGAAAAATTAGAAAAGATGCTGGCCAAGTGAAACCATATGTCTACTCTATTCCATTGCTTGGCTATCTAGTCCATTGCTTGGATACCCAGCTCATAGACCTACCACTCTCTATCAGAGTGCTTAGGAACTTTCCTTGCCGAGCCTCGGCAAACCATAAGCCAGCCCCGAGCTACCACCAAACAGAACAGAAACAAGCCCCTGGTCTTAACCAGCACATGATCCTTTGAGTCGGTACGATTCTTGCCTAACTCTGCCCCCAAGAAATCTGAAGCTGGGAGATGGGCGAAAGCTTCTGTCCACGTTAGAGGAAGCTGAAGAATGGAGCTAGCTCTGTTTGGATGCACAGAATCCACGTGGACCAAATGGATGCTGTTTAAGGTAGCTGGGTTAGCGCCATCATTTTTTTTTTATTATTACTTAAAAATAATTGGAATAAATTCCCATGGGAATTTTTAAGATCAAGTTATTTTTAGAGGAAGGGAAAGGACCATAGTACTGGTCATCATAGTGTAGACTCCAGAATCAGCGCTAGGTTTGGGTCCTGCACTCTTTGCCTGAACCGGAACCAGTGTGCTCTCTGACTCTCGGTTTATCCATGTATAAAATGTGGATATATACCGCAGCATTGTTGAGAAGATCATATTTGAGAATATACATATGCTGTTTAACATTATTAACAGAAATATTTCAATAGGGAGAAATAGTTCAGTTGTTATTAAGTAGTTCAGAAGGGCAACACAACAACAATAAGAAGACCACTGGATTGAGCTGGAAGGAGACCAGTTCTACCTGTGGCCACCTTTGGTCTATCATCAACATGGCGTGGCAGCTCTGGGTGTGGAGGGACAGGTGGGTAAGGTGGGCTCGCTTTGTATTCCAAAACTCTTGGATAGTTTTGGGCTTGAAGATAAGTTTTAGAATCTGATGAGAAGGAGATTATAGGGACTGGGGTGTTCAGTGGTTTGAGCCTTGACAGATTCTAGGTCAGGTCTTGCCAGCAGCCTCCGGGAAGTTTGGCTGTGCTGTTCCACAGCAGGAAGGGTTGGGCCATGTCTGGATGTGTGGGGCCACGGTACTGTTTCTGCCTCCTAGAATGTGTTATGTTTAAGCCCAGTATCTCCAACCCCTTGGGTTTCCTGCTCAAAAGAGAGTTCAATTGATCGCCAGTGGGTAGAACGTTCCATGGTTCTCCTTAGAGTCCATCAAGGACAGGGACAGGAGCCTCTTCTGCTTGGGTGAGTACAGTTACACAGATCTCTTCTAATGAGTGAAAAGCTGAAAGGTATTGATTTGGGCAAAGAAACCGATCAGAACACGGTGGGGAGCTATTCCCTGACTCTCTGTTTTTCTATGTTTAGATTGAGTGCTGGGGCATTGGCTGGGACCATCCCGGCCTGGTTGTCCACTGAGCACCTTTGCTTCTCCTGGTCACAGGCTCAGTCCCGAGCCTGAGCAATGACTTCTGCAGTACCTTCTCTGAACCAGTTAAACAAGACTCTGGCTCCGGGTACAGAAGAACCCTGGAGTGGGATTTTTCTGGGCCTGAGTTTTCAGGACAGGAGTGAGGACAAAAGATGTTGGGGGGGGGGGTGTAACTCTGATGCTCAGTCCTCTCGTTCAGCTTTCTTCATCTGGCCGTTTCTCTAACCCTGGAGGAAGCATACCAATGGCGAGCTGTGGACTTGCACGTGGACGGACTGTTCTGCATCCTAAATGGATACAAACAGTAGACAGCAGGACCGGGATTTCACCACCAGCCCCCAACTGATGGCGGAACAGATATCACACACTCTTGCTAAAAGAATCCTCCTGGAACTTGGACTCCAACCATCTCCAAGCTGATTTTGCAAAAGGCACAATATCGTGTGACCTGTCCCAGCTTCTTCCTTCCCAGAAACTTACACATCTTGAATGCTTCCCCGTGGGGTACCCTCAGAGCCTTTCTTCCCACCCTCTCTTATTTACAGTTTAGGACACATCACTTTTCATGTGTATGATCACACAAATCATTTGCTTTCAAAAATATTTTTTAATGTGTTAACACCTGGCTGTTTCTATTTCTTTTAGTTGAGTTACCTGATCATATCCTTCATCCATTCATTTTTTTCCGCCTGTTTTTCTTTCTCTCGCTTATTACAGATGTTGTGAATATCAATCCCTTACTATATAATTTGGCTTTGCCTTTTAAATTGTTTATCAGGTTTTTAATATTAATTAAAAAGTGCTTAAATTGGGTAATCCAGCACTTTCTTTTTCTTTTTTTAATATTTTATTTACTGGTTTTTAGAGAGAGGAGAGAGAAGGAAAGAAAAAAAAGGGGGGGAGGGAACAGGACACATCAACTCAGTGTAGTTGTTCCCTGTCTGTGCCTTGACCAGGCAGGCCCAGGGATTTGAACTGGTGACCTCAGCACTTCAGGTCAACGCTTTATCCACTGAGCCACCACAGGTCAGGCAGCTAGTGCTTTATTTATTTATTTATTTATTTTTTAAAGTTTTTATTTATTTTTTTTATTTTAGAGAGGAGAGGGGAGAGAGAGAGAGAAAGAGAGAGAGAGAAGGGGGAGGAGCAGGAAGCATCAACTCCCATATGTGCCTTGACCAGGCAAGCCAGGGTTTTGAACCGGCAACCTCAGTGTTCCCAGGTTGACGCTTTATCCACTGAGCCACCACAGGTCAGGCAGCTAGTGCTTTATTTTTAATACATTTAGAGATTGCTCCCAGACTCTAAAATGACAACAAGAAAACAGATATCTTCCTCCCCACATATTTTTAAGCATTTGCTTATTCACTTCACCTGTTATCTGTTATTTACTTTGGTGTATAGCTGTTATTTATTTTGGGCTACAGTATCAGTAGTCTGAGGCAGAGCCTAGCCTATTCTTGTTTGTGCAGTTAGATCTTCCCCTCCCTCCAATGTTTGAAAATAACTTATTTGGAATACATTCAATAGACATTTGTTAACATTTTTCATATACTATTTTGATATACAGACATGATTACTGTTTTAATCTCATGGTCTTACCATTCAGCCTATTTAGGTACCAGTATCACAATTTAGATTATTTAATGTACAGTCGTTCCATTTGGAGTGTCTAATAGCAGTACATCCTTACTTCGGTATGTTTTGTTATTTTTACAGTGCTTTGGCTAGGTAGACTCATTCCATGTGAACTTTAAATTAATGTCAAGTTCCACAAGGGCTTTTTTTTTTTAAATACATTTTGTAATAATTGACACCTAGAAATATGTCTACGTAGTCAAGTCTCTTTTTATGTTCCGTAATAAAAATGGTCATCTTTTTCTGTATAAGTTCTTCACACTGCAAGTTAAGTGCGTTACTGATCATTTTACCCTTCTGTTGCTTGACTCCTTTATTTTCTCCAAAGAGCCGAACCCCCTCAAAGGCCTACCGGGTGGCTTTCTGGTACCTCTCCTTAAACCAAACAAAAAGAAAACCAATGTATGGTGGAAAATTTGCATCTGAATTCTTTATATCTTAGATAATGCCAAATGTTCCACCTTCTTTCTTACATGTGCATGTACACACGTGCACACGCACGCAGTGCCGTCACATATGAGTGTGCAGATAGAACACTCCACAAAGCAAAGAAGCTCCACTCGTTTCTGCAACCATCAGGGATTTCTGTACTTCTTACAATTGCCCAGTAGATGGCAGCAAAGTGTCCGGAGGAAGGGCAGAAGAAAGTGTAAGGACTAGTGGCTAAACTACCCACCTGGATGTAGGTAATAGGACCCAAGCAGGCAGGAGACTGCTCAGTTTCATCTCTGACCCAAAGAGAATAGATAACACTGTGTCGTATGAAAGACGGGACAGCGGGAGGGACCTGCCTCAGGCGCATGCCATTTTTAGGTTAGCGTTCCAGAGAGGAGGATTTTATTATCGATAATGTACAGTGATAAAGGGTGATAAAGGCAGATAGCAGTTTTGGTGTCATTTTTTTTTTTAATTTTTATTTTTTGTACTTTTCTGAAGTTGGAAACAGGGAGGCAGTCAGACAGACTCCCACATGCGCCCGACCGGGATCCACCCAGCATGCCCACCTGGGGCTTCGCTCTGCTGCAACCAGAGCCATTCCAGTGCCTGAGGCAGAGGCCACAGAGCCATCCTCAGCGCCCAGGCCAACCCTGCTCCAATGGAGCCCTGGCTGCGGGAGGGGAAGAGAGAAACAGAGAGGAAGGAGAAGGGGAGGGGTGGAGAAGCAGATGGGCGCTTCTCCTGTGTGCCCTGGCCAGGAATTGAACCCGGGACTCCTGCACGCCAGGCCGACGCTCTACCACTGAGCCAATGGGCCAGGGCTAAAGTTTTGGTGTCATTTTAAAAGTTCCCACAGACAATGCTTCCCCCTGTTGCCTGCACCTGGAGGGGCCGCTCCCATCACCCTCTGTAGGAGAAAGAAGGAGACATTTCCCCCTTACCTCTAAGCTCAGAGAGACAGGCTGCCATGAGGCCGTGTGGGGATCTCAATGTAAGTAGATCCCCACAGTTGAGGAAGATGACAGATCTGAGCCTAACACACTGGAAGGAACCAAAAGAGGCTAAGGCTGGGCTCTGGACTCTGATGACCAGTGTATTCATCTATTGCTACATAACGAATTACCACAACGTGAGAGGTTTAAAATAGTACACCTTTATTATGTTCCTGACTCTGGGTCAGAACTCTGGGCATAGCTTAACTGCATTCTCCACTCCAGGATCTCACACGGCTGAAATCAAAGAGTTGGCAGGGTTTCTGTCTCAACTGAGGCTTGACGGAGGGAGGGTTCACTTTCAAGCTTCCTCTGTACGTTGTAATCCAATTCCTAGCAGTTGCGGGACAAAATGTCCCATTTTCTTGCTGGTGTTTACTGGAGGTCATTGTTGGCTGTTGGTTAGAGGCCACTTTCAATTCCTAAAAGCTGCTTACCATTCTTTGCCACATAGAGATCCCTCATACAGCTGCCTGCTTCCTCAAAGCCAACAAGGAAGAGAAAGAGACAGATGTTACAACATTCTGCAATGCAATCATGCTGTCACATGCACTTAATCACAGATCCCGCCACCTATTGCTGAATTCTATTGATTCAAAGCAAGCCACAGTTCTGGCCTATCTGCAGGAGAAACAACCACAGAAGACGTGACTGCTAGGAGGCAGGAATCCCAGAGCCACCCTAGAGTCTGTCTACCTCAGCTCTGCAGGAAGAGCAGGTGGTGTTGGATGCCCTGTCCCACATGTAAGCCCTAAGCCTCGTGAAAGTGACTCCAGCTGGGTGGTCTCGGAGCTTGCTGCCAAAGGACACCAGGAGGAAGCAAGGAGACTTTGAAGCTGAAGTTTTTGCTGGACAGCCAGGGAGGGGCCAAAGGAAGAACCATGAAACCCCAGCTGAATAAGTGCATGAGAATTCTGAGGAAACCATCATAGCCAGTGAATCCCAGAGACGGAACCACGGGACATTTGCCTGCAATTTGGGAAAGTACCAATGAAGGGAGACATTTTCTCTCCTCAGCTCTTCTCGTTCTGACCCTTTGGCTCAGCAAGAATCAGAAACCCCTGGCCCTGGCCGGTTGGCTCAGTGGTAGAGCGTCGGCCTGGCGTGCAGGGGACCAAGGTTCAATTCCCAGCCAGGGCACATAGGAGAAGCGCCCATTTGCTTCTCCACCCCCCTCCCCTCCTTCCTCTCTGTCTCTCTCTTCCCCTCCCACAGCCAAAGGCTCCATTGGAGCAAAGATGGCCCAGGCACTGGGGATGGCTCCTTGGCCTCTGCCCCAGGCGCTAGAGTCGCAAAAGAGCGACGACGCCCCGGAGGAGCAGAGCATCGCCCCCTGGTGGGCAGAGCGTCACCCCTGGTGGGCGTGCTGGGTGGATCCCAGTTGGGCGCATGCGGGAGTCTGTCTGACTGTCTCTCCCCGTTTCCAGCTTCAGAAAAATACAAAAAAAAAAAAAAAAAAGAAACCCCTTGTGGCAAGCATGTGAAGGACAGTGAGAGAAGAAGAGGGAACATTCTTTCCTTCTTCCCATTTTAGACAGGTGTCCTGCCTAAAGCAAACCCAGACCGAGGACAGGAAGGCATCTGCACTGTAAATGGCAGCTGAGTTTTGGGTTTTGTGTGAAATCGTATGCTCCCATCACTGACGTGACCGGAGAGTTCTTCACTCCTTAGGTTTCTGTAAGAAGCAGAGGGGAACGGGGCACTGTGAGAAGGGTTTGAAAAGACAGTTGCGGGGAAAGAATTAGGTTGTTTTCTTTGAATTCTGTGGGTCCCGCTTATTCAACTACAAGGGACCAAGATTTTGAAATTCTAAATCGGAGAAAAAGTGCTGTATTATTTTTGGGTTCTCCATATTGCATACATTCATGCTTTAGGAACTAAACTATTAAATTTCTTAACACCATCTGATTCTCCTTAAAGAGGAATTAGTATTTGCCAATAATACATCTGATGAGGGGCTAATATCTAAAATTTATAAGGTGCTGATATAACTCTACAACAACAATAAAAACAAACAATCCAATTAAAAAATGGGCTGAGGACCTGAATAGACACTTCTCCGAAGAGGACATACAGATGGCCGATGGACATACGAAAAGGTGCTCAACATCACTAATCATCAGACAAGTGCTAATTAAAACCACAATGAGATGTCATCTCACACCTGTAAGAATGGTGATCATCAATACATCAACAGACAACAAGTGGTGGTGAGGACGTGGAGAAAAGAGAATCCTTACGAACTGTTGGTGGGAATGCAGACTGGTGCAGCCACTACGGGGAACAGCATGAAGGTTCCTCAAAAAATTAAAAATGGAACTGCCTTAAGCCCCAGCGATTCCACTTCTGGGTATATATCCAAAGAAAGCCAAAACACTAATTTAGAAAGATACATGCACTCCTATGTTCACCGCAGCCTTATTTACAATAGCCAAGATATGCAAGCAACCCACGTGTCCACCAACAGACGAGTGGATGTAAAAGTGGTGGTATATATATATATATTTACAATAGAATACTACTTGGCCATAAAATCATAAAATTTTATTAATTTGCAACAACATGGATGGTAGTAAATGCTAAGTAAAACAAGTCAGAGAAAGACAAATACCAAATGATTGTACTTATATGTGGAGTCTAAAGAACAGAATAAAGGAACCAACAGAACAGAAACACTCATAGCTGCAGAGCACAAACTGCAGATGCCAGAGGTAGGGGGGAGAGGGAGCTGAATGGAAAATGGGAAGGGAGTAAGAAGTACAAGCTGAAAGTTACAGAATAGTCATGGGGACGTAAAGTTCAGCATACAAAATATAGTCGATGATATTGCACAACTACGTGTGGTTCAGGTGAGAACTAGAAATATTGGAGGGGAGGGAAATCACTTGGTCAATTATATAATTGTTTAACCACTATGCTATACACCTGAAACTGATATAAAGTAATATTAAGTATTAACTGTAACAGAAAAAACCCCTGGGATTTTTAAGTGCTCTATTTTAGAAAAAATGCTGTATCCCCAAATTTGATACTTAAAGAACCATAACTGTAAACCAATTATAATTATTATTTACTTATTTCAACTAACCCACTGTTTCTACCTAAATAAATGTAGTTAAAAATAAAATAAATGTCATTAATGTATGTTTTTCTGCAGCATTACTTGTTACAATAAAAGGTAACCACAAATTAATTTAAATGAAAAAATTCATTACATTTCAAATAAATATTTATAGCAATTAATTGAGTTGACTAAAATAAGAATTAATGTGATTATGATTGATTAAATAATGAAGGAATTTTTATCTGAATACCACTTACTGAAAATGATGACATTTCATATTGATAACTTAAAAAAATTGAACCATGATTAAGAATCTCAAGTCACATGTGTACTGATTCAGAAGGTTCATAAGATTTTAGTTCCAATATATGATAAGGTTTGACACATGCCAGAGTAAAATAAATATCACTGGGGCTTTCCAAAAGTGGATTATGAAATAAAGTGGGCTGGTGTATTTATAAACGTGTCTGGTAAGGAAGTGTCAGAGAGGAAATTCTCTTAAGTGTTCACTGAGGGCGGGGTCAGGGGTTTTCCCGGGGGCGTGAGAAGGACCTTTGTATTGGTCATGCAAACTGAAGACTGAAAACTATTGTAGCATAACAGTCTGTGTGAGAAAGTGCATTGTTTAAAACACGTTCTGTTGTTCAAAATTTGTAATCATTCATCAGCTTGATTCATTGGTATCAGACTCACTTTAAGAAATCCTTTTTTTTTTTTTTTTTGTATTTTTTTGTATTTTTCTGAAGCTGGAAACAGGGAGAGACAGTCAGACAGACTCCCGCATGCGCCCAACCGGGATCCACCCGGCACGCCCACCAGGGGCGACGCTCTGCCCACCAGGGGGCGATGCTCTGCAGCGACCAGAGCCACTCTAGTGCCTGAGGCAGAGGCCAAGGAGCCATCCCCAGCGCCCGGGCCATCTTTGCTCCAATGAAGCCTTGGCTGCGGGAGGGGAAGAGAGAGACAGAGAGGAAGGAGGGGGTGGGGGTGGAGAAGCAAATGGGCGCTTCTCCTATGTGCCCTGGCCGGGAATCGAACCCGGGTCCCCTGCACGCCAGGCCGACGCTCTACCGCTGAGCCAACCGGCCAGGGCCAAGAAATCCTTTTATATTTACTTTTGAACAGACATTCACAACAGAGGCTAATAGCAGTTGGTTTAGAAAAATATGCGTGCAACATTTACTTGACTCTCCTAATTATGGCAAATTCTTGAAACAGGTTGTTTAGTTTGGTTCAGTTTTATAGACGGTTATCTTTCCTCTCCCCAAGTTTATCACAGAACAAAGGACCATCGGAGCCTGTCAATATTTTTGTGTTTAGGGAACTCAGAGATTGTATTACGAAGGTTTGGAAATAAGTTCATTGAAGCTTCCTAAAATTCCTGACGTGTCTTCTAAATCAGATAAATGATCACTACGCACACTAAGCATTTAATGGTATGTGAATATAAACATTGTGTTAAACTAAGTTGGACTGTAATAACTAACCCCTTAATAAAAATGGACTTACATTCAGACTAGTACTACAAATTTTGTGAATAGTGCATTAATATCAGAGTGTACCAATATTAAACAGAAAATATTAATAAAAAATCTTTGTTAACATGATTTTAAGTAATTTTAAATTTGTAGATACAAAGATAAAACATTGCCACACTAAAGTTTTTGTGCTTATATTCAACTTTTGTTCCTCACAGCATTCCAATTAGAGGGTAAAATTAATAGAGAAAAAACGTTGTCTTGTGTTTGACAAAACGTATCTTATATTTTAAAAGTAAAAAGCAATGTGCTAAATAATATCAGCTAACAATGTTAATATTAGTATATTTAAATACATAATATATTAAAATTAATATTTTTTCAGGAAGATGGAGAATATGGAGGATTGCACTGATAGTCCAGGTGGCAAAGTCTTCGCCTCATCTGATGTAAATTGTATTCAAGATTTTAGAAAAAAAACCCTTTATTTTTATAACTGTATAATGAGGTCCAAATGTGTTAACTGCTAATTTTTTTTAAAAAGGAGGTCCTACTAACAGGAAATCACATCTGTTCCATACATGCACAGATTCCCTAGAATCTTCCTTGTTCTTACTTTAGATCACAAACAGTAAAACACATTTACATAAAGGACAACATGCTAGAGTAATATTCCGTTGTGTATATGTACCATCAGTTTTCTTATCCACTCATCTACTGACGGGCACTTGGGCTGTTTCCACATCTTAGCTATTGTAAATAATGCTGCAATGAACATAGGGGTGCATAATTTCTTGTAAATTAGTGTTTAGCGTTGCTTCAGATATATACTCAGAAGTGGAATTGTTGGGTCATAAGGCAGTCCCTCCCATTTTTAATTTTTTGAGAAATCTCCATACTGTTTTCCACAGTGGCTACACCAGTCTGCATTCCCACCAGCAGTGCAGGAGGGCTCCCTTTTCTCCACACACTGCCAGCACTTTTTTGTTGATTTAATGATGGTTGCCTTTCTGACAGGTGTGAAGTGATGCTATCTCACTGTGGCTTTAATTTGCATTTCTCTGATGAGTAGTGATGTTAAGCATCTTTTCATATATCTATTAGCCATCTTAATGTACCCTTTGGAGAAGTGTCTGTTCAGGTATTGCACAAGGACTGTTAATAATATTGTAATAACTAAGTATGGTCCCAGGTGGGTACTTAAAATATTGGGGATCACTTTGTAAACTATATGATGGACTAACCACTATGCTATACACCTAAAAGTAATGCAAAATAATATTTAATATCAACTGTAATTAAAACATAAAATTAAAAATGTACATTAAGAAAAAGACAGCTTGAATGAAGCATTTCAGCTTTAGTATATATAAAGCCTTTGCCTTCCCGTCTGGTAATGCAGAAGAATCTGCAGCGTGACGCAACAAGCTAGGTTGTGTCTCCATTTTAAATAGCACTAGTACTTTTATTTTTGTGTATATATTTTTTATTCTTATTGAATTTATTGGGGTGACACTGGTTAACAAAATTATACCTTCCTTCACATCCCCTCCCCCTCTCCCGGCAATAGCATTAGTATTGTAACGTCGCCAACTCTGTGGTCAGACTCACAGTTTCAGCTTTAGGTATGCAGGCAATCTTTATTCACCACAGTGTTTCTACCTCCTCACCTCCGGGTTCCTCCTCCTCTGCTTCGCCTTCAGCCGCTGCCAAACTGATTCCACTCTGACAGTAGTGGGTTTTTTGTTTGTTTGTTTGTTTTTGTTGTTGTTGTTGTTTTCTTTCTCCTGAGCCCTACTTTTTTATTTTTCTTTTTTAAAAAAAATTTATGTAGAAATTAAATTTAATGGGGTGGCATTGATCAATAAGAGCACATAGGCTTCAGATGAATATCTATAGCATTTGAACTGGTGATTGGGTTGGGTGCCCATCCCCCAAAGTCAAACTACTTTCCGTCAGTTCTGTTCCATTGGTCGATTCATCTCCTTGCACCACCTTCTCACTAGTCTTGCTATGATGGCTATATAATCCCCCTTCTTTATTCTTCTGTTTTCAGGTAATATAAGCCCCATGAAGGCAGGTGAGTTTGTCTGTTTTGTTCATTGATACACCCCAGCCTCGTCAGCTCAGACTGCTGTAACAAAAGACGATGGGCATATATTTATTACTGTTCTGGAAGTTGGGAAATCCAAGGTCAAGTTGTCAGCAAATTTGGTGTCTGGAGAGAGCTCTCTTTCTGGGTGGCAGATGGCCACCCTCTTGTTGTGTCTTCACATGGCAGGGAGCAAGGGAGACTCTGGTCTCTTCCTCTTTTCATAAGGACATTAATCCCTTCATGAGGACCCTATCTTCATGACCTCATCTAAACCTAATTACCTCCTCCCAAAGACCCTACCTCTAAATACTGTCACATTGGTGGTTAGGATTTCACCCTATTAATTCTGGGGGACACAACAGTTCAGTCTATAACACATCTCCTCATTACTTCTTTGGAGACTAAAAAGATGGAACTAAAATTCTCTCCAAGAATTTTATGAGTTTCTTAAATGCCCTGACTTCGATGTACTCCTCTCTTAGGGGCAGCCTTCAGGAAACTGAGAGAGCTCGGAACACGTCATGCTGCCAGCCGTTGCTATGGCCACCTTAACCACGCTGCCTGGGGTGGGGAGCACAGGCTGTTCTCCCAGCAGCCTTGACAGGAATGTGAAAACAGCAACGACGTCCCCTCAACAACCCATACTTCCCAGAGTATGAGCTTGTTTTCTGCCCTAATGGCTCTGCCTCTGATTCCAATCCACTGACCTCCTTCCCAAGTTGTGCCTGGACTTCCCTAAAACACAAAGTTACGAATAGATAAGCCAGAGACAGAGAATAGAGAGGCCAAAGTACTACCAGTGAGGCAGTGAAGGCCCACGGGGTGCTTTCAGTTTGCCAAGAGCCTAGGAAATTTGACAATATAGTCTCCCAAATTAAAAATTAACATCACTCTTATCATTACTTAATGAGGGCCTCTTTTCATAAGCTCTTTACATTCTTTCTCTTTAATTTTCCCAACAGTCAGACAGTGGAATTATTATTATCTATCCCCATCTGGTAGGTAAGAAAATTCAGGCTAAACAGAACTAGTTGAATTACCCATGGGAATGTGGGACGTGAATTCTAAATGGGGTCAAGCAACTCACTAGTCCTCACCAGCTCTTTTTCTTGTGTGTTACTTTTAGTTTGTGTCATTTTCCAGATCTTGAAATTTTAAAAAGAGGAAGTAGAGGTGTTTTTTAATATATCAACTGGGTGTAAGCACAGCAAGACCCATGTTTTGTGTCTTCGTAACTATTTCTTTGAGAAAGGGACCGGAAGTCTCCGAGGTTGGAGAGCAAAGCAGCAAAGTCATTCTGGCAGGAACAGCCAGTAGGAAGTTCTGGCTGACAGCTCCTCCGAGGTGACCTGGCCCACCAGCCACAACACACAAGGACTGGGCTGCAGGAACAGGTAGGCTCCTTGGTTTGGAGCATATTTTCAGGGTGATTGCTGTCTTTTTAACAGACTGCCAATAATTAGATCTCACCTTGTCTCAGCTGCTGACCACTGGCATGGATTGGTGAGTCAATCTCCCTCTGGGCTTCAGCTGACTTTCTTTCCAAATAAGAGAACTGGGTGAAACCATCTTTAGGTTTTCCTTATACTTTGAGGTGGTGATTTTCTTTTTTCTTTTTTCTTTTTTTTTTTCATTTTTCTGAAGCTGGAAACAGGGAGAGACAGTCAGACAGACTCCCGCATGCGCCCGACCGGGATCCACCCGGCACGCCCACCATGGGGCAATGCTCTGCCCACCAGGGGGCAATGCTCTGCCCCTCCGGGGCGTCGCCATGTTGCGACCAGAGCCACTCTAGCGCCTGAGGCAGAGGCCACAGAGCCATCCCCAGCGCCCGGGCCATCTTTGCTCCAATGGAGCCTTAGCTGCGGGAGGGGAAGAGAGAGACAGAGAGGAAAGCGCGGCGGAGGGGTGGAGAAGCAAATGGGCGCTTCTCCTGTGTGCCCTGGCCGGGAATCGAACCCGGGTCCTCCGCACGCTAGGCCGACACTCTACCGCTGAGCCAACCGGCCAGGGCCGAGGTGGTGATTTTCTACAGTTCTCTGCATTTCCTGATGTGTCACTCAGTCTGACCCAGAATCTGCTCTCAACAAACACTGTGCAATGAGATGGAATCTTGCATTAGGACTCCATCGTTCCATTCTAATTCTGTCTGAAGAAAACTGTGTGTGCAGAGGACTGGTCCTCCTAGCTATGATTTGTCTTCAAAGTGGCGATTTTAGAACTGTCTTAAAAAGTTGGGGACCACCGCAGGTTTACCTCCATATGGTAAATGTGGAAGGACAAAGGATTCGTCTCAGGCTGTGCCGTTTGGAGATGATGGTGTTGGCATGGAGAAGTCTTGGGAAACCATCCTCATAACTGAATTCCAAAACCTTTTCATCTCCCCAAACTGAAACTCCATGCCTGTTTAGCAGAAACTCCACATTCCTCCCAGCCCCCGGTAGCCGTCATTCTATGGCTTTTTTTTTTTTTTTAATAATTTTATTTTTTTAATGGGGTGACATCAATAAATCAGGATACATATATTCAAAGATAACAAGTCCAGGTTATCTTGTCGTTCAATTATGTTGCATACCCACCACCCAAAGTCAGATTGTCCTCTGTCACCTTCTATCTTGTTTTCTTTGTGCCCCTCCCCACCCCCTTTCCCTCTCCCATTCCCCCTCCCCCCCGTAACCACCACACTCTTATCAATGTCTCTTAGTTTCACTATTATGTCCCACCTACGTATGGAATAATACAGTTCCTGGTTTTTTCTGATTTACTTATTTCGCTTTGTATCATGTTATCAAGATCCCACCATTTTGCTGTAAATGTTCCGATGTCATCATTTCTTATGGCTGAGTAGTATTCCATAGTGTATATGTGCCACATCTTCTTTATCCAGTCATCTATTGATGGGCTTTTTGGTTGTTTCCATGTCCTGGCCACTGTGAACAATGCTGCAATAAACATGGGGCTGCATGTGTCTTTACGTATCAATGTTTCTGAGTTTTTGGGATATATACCCAGTAGAGGGATTGCTGGGTCATAAGGTAGTTCTATTTTCAGTTTTTTGAGGAACCACCATACTTTCTTCCATAATGGTTGTACTACCTTACATTCCCACCAACAGTGTATGAGGGTTCCTTTTTCTCCACAGCCTCTCCAACATTTGCTATTACCTGTCTTGCTAATAACAGCTAATCGAACAGGTGTGAGGTGGTATCTCATTGCCGTTTTGATTTGCATTTCTCTAATAGCTAAAGAAGATGAGCATCTTTTCATATATCTGTTGGCCATTTGTATTTCTTCCTGGGAGAAGTGTCTATTCATATCCTCTTCCCATTTTTTTATTGGATTGTTTGTTTGTTTGTTGTTGAGTTTTATGAGTTCTTTGTATATTTTGGATATTAGGCCCTTATCTGAGCTGTTGTTTGAAAATATCATTTCCCATTTAGTTGGCTTTCTGTTTATTTTGTTATTAGTTTCTCTTGCTGAGCAAAAACTTCTTAGTCTGATGTAGTCCCATTCATTAATTTTTGCCTTCACTTCTCTTGCCTGTGGAGTCAAATTCATAAAATGCTCTTTAAAACCCAGGTCCATGAGTTGAGTACCTATGTCTTCTTCTATGTACTTAATTGTTTCAGGTCTTATGTTTAGATCTTTGATCCATTTTGAGTTAATTTTTGTACAGGGGGAGAGACTGTAGTCCAGTTTCATTCTTTTGCATGTGGCTTTCCAGTTTTCCCAGCACCATTTATTGAAGAGGCTTTCTTTTCTCCATTGTGTGTTGTTGGCCCCTTTATCAAAAATTATTTGACTATATATATGTGGTTTTATTTCTGGACTTTCTATTCTGTTCCATTGGTCTGAGTGTCTATTTTTCTGCCAATACCATGCTGTTTTGATTGTCATGGCCCTATAATAGAGTTTGAAGTCAGGTATTGAAATGCCCCCAGCTTCATTCTTTTTCTTTAGGATTGCTTTGGCTATTCGGGGTTTTTTATAGTTCCATATAAATCTGATGATTTTTTGCTCTATTTCTTTAAAAAATGTCATTGGAATTTTGACGGGAATTGCATTAAATTTGTATATTGCTTTGGGTAATATAGCCATCTTGATTATATTTATTCTTCCTAGCCAAGAACAAGGTATATTCTTCCATCTCATTATATCTTTTTCGATTTCCCTTAACAATGGTTTATAGTTTTCATTATATAAGTCCTTTACATTCTTTGTTATGTTTATTCCTAAGTATTTTATTTTTTTTTGTTGCAATCGTGAAGGGGATTATTCTTTTGAGTTCCTTCTCAGTTGTTTCATTGTTGGCATATAGAAAGGCTATTGACTTCTGTATGTTAATTTTGTATCCTGCGACCTTACTGTATTGGCTTATTGTTTCTAGTAGTCTTTTTGTGGATTCTTTGGGGTTTTCGATGTATAGGATCATATCATCTGCAAAAAGTGATACCTTTACTTCTTCTTTTCCGATATGGATGCCTTTTATTTCTTTGTCTTGTCTGATTGCTCTGGCTAGAACCTCTAGTACCACATTAAATAAGAGTGGAGAGAGTGGACAACCCTGTCTTGTTCCTGATTTAAGGGGGAAAGCCTTCAGTTTAGTGCCATTTAATATGATGTTAGCTGATGGTTTATCATATATGGCCTTTATCATGTTGAGATATTTTCCTTCTATACCCATTTTGTTGAGAGTCTTAAACATAAAATTGTGTTGTATTTTATCGAAAGCCTTTTCTGCGTCTATTGATAAGATCATGTGGTTTTTGTTTTTTGTTTTGTTGATATGGTGTATTACATTAACCGTTTTACGTATGTTGAACCATCCTTGAGATTCTGGGATGAATCCCACTTGATCATGATGTATTATTTTTTTAATATGTTGTTGTATTCGATTTGCTAGTATTTTGTTTAGTATTTTAGCATCTGTATTCATTAGAGATATTGGTCTGTAGTTTTCTTTTTTTGTGCCATCCTTGCCTGGTTTTGGTATGAGGGTTATGTTGGCCTCATAAAATGTGTTTTGAAGTATTGCTTCTTCTTCAATTTTTTGGAAGACTTTGAGTAGAATAGGAACCAAGTCTTCTTTGAATGTTTGATAAAATTCACTGGTATAGCCGTCAGGGCCTGGACTTTTATTTTTGGGGAGGTTTTTAATGGTTTTTTCTATTTCTTCTCTACTGATAGGTCTGTTTAGGCTTTCTGCTTCTTCTTGACTCAGTCTAGGAAGGTTGTATTGTTCTAGGAATTTATCCATTTCTTCTAGGTTGTTGAATTTAGTGGCATAAAGTTTTTCATAGTATTCTATAATAATTCTTTGTATATCTACAGTGTCCGTGGTGATTTCTCCTCTTTCATTTTGGATTTTGTTTATATGAGTTCTTTCTCTTTTTTCCTTGGTAAGTCTTGCCAAGGGTTTGTCAATTTTGTTGATCTTTTCAAAGAACCAGCTCCTTGTTCTATTAATTTTTTCTATAGTTTTTCTGTTCTCTAATTCATTTATTTCTGCTCTGATTTTTATTATCTCCTTTCTTTGGCTGGTTTTGGGTTGTCTTTGTTCTTCTTTTTCTAGTTCCTTAAGGTGGGAAGTTAAGTGGTTCACTTGGGCTCTCTCTTGTTTGTTCATATATGCCTGAAGTGATATGAACTTCCCTCTTATTACTGCTTTTGCTGCATCCCAAAGATTCTGATATGTCGTATTGTCATTTTCATTAGTCTGTATATATCTTTTGATCTCTGCACTTATTTCTTCTTTGACCCATTCATTTTTTAAAAGTATGTTGTTTAGTTTCCACATTTTTGTGGGATTTTTTTCCTCTTTTTTGCAGTTGAATTCTAGTTTCAAGGCTTTATGATCAGAAAATATGCTTGGTACAACTTCAATTTTTCTGAATTTGCTGATGTTGCTTTTGTGGCCCAACATATGGTCAATTCTTGAGAATGATCCATGTACACTGGAGAAAAATGTATACTCAGTCACTTTGGGATGAAATGTCCTGTAGATGTCTATCATATCCAGGTGCTCTAGTGTTTTGTTTAAGGCCACTATGTCTTTGTTGATTCTCTGTTTGGATGACCGATCTAGAGCCGTCAGCGGTGTATTGAGGTCTCCAAGTATGATTGTATTTTTGTCAGTTTTTGTTTTAAGATCAATAAGTAGCTGTCTTATATATTTTGGTGCTCCTTGGTTTGGTGCATATATATTAAGAATTGTTATGTCTTCTTGATTCAGTGTCCCCTTAGCCATTATGAAATGGCCATTTTTGTCTCTGAGTACTTTTCCTGTCTTGTAGTCAGCATTATCCGATATGAGTATTGCTACACCTGCTTTTTTTTGGATGTTATTTGCTTGGAGTATTGTTTTCCAGCCTTTCACTTTGAATTTGTTTTTATCCTTGTTACTTAGATGAGTTTCCTGTAGGTAGCATACAGTTGGATTTTCTTTTTTAATCCATTCTGCTACTCTGTGCCTTTTTATTGGTGAGTTTAATCCGTTTACATTTAGTGTAATTATTGATACTTGTGAGTTCCCTATTGCCATTTTATATCTTGCTTTCTGTTAGTTTTGTGTCTTGTTTGATCCTTCTCTTTCGTTTTTCTATCTTTTGTTTTTATTTGGTTGTATTCCATACATCTTTCCTCTGTTGCTATCTTTTTTATCTCATGTGCTTCTGTGGTGGTTTTTTCAATGGTGGTTACCTTTGAGTAATGAAAAGGTTCCCTACCCTGTTCATTGTAGCGAACTATTTTGTGAGTACTTTTGCACTCCATCGTCTTTTGCTACTGTTAATCTCCATCTTCTCCCCCTCTTTCTTTTTGTTGTTGTCACAGTTTAAATTTGGTTTTATTGTGTTCTTCTTGGAGCTTTTACTTGTGGCTCTGTTTTTTTTTTTGTTCTTTGTATCTGATTGGAGAACCCCCTTTAGTAATTCCTGGAGTGGGGGTTTTCTGATGATAAATTCCCTCATCTTTTCTGTATCTGTGAATGTTTTTATTTCTCCTTCATATTTGAAGGATAGCTTTGATGGGTATAGTATTCGTGGCTGAAAGTTCCTCTCTTTCAGGACTTTAAATATTGGGGTCCACTCTCTTCTAGCTTGTAGAGTTTCTGCTGAGAAATCTGATGATAATCTAATGGGCCTTCCTTTATATGTTGTATTCTTCTTTTCCCTGGCTGCCTTGAGAATTTTTTCTTTGCTGTTGGTTTGTGTCAATTTCATTATGATATGCCTTGGAGTAGGTTTGTTGGGGTTAAGAAAACTCGGAGTTCTGTTTGCTTCTTGAACTTGAGGCTTTAGTTCTTTCCACAGGCTTGGGAAGTTCTCATCTATTATTTGTTTGAGTATGTTCTCCATTCCATTTTCTCTCTCTTCTCCTTCTGTTATACCTATTATTCTTATGTTATTCTTTTTGATGGAGTCAGATAATTCTTGTAGGGCTATCTCATTTTTTTAAATTTTTGAGTCTCTTTCTTCTTCTCTCTGCTGTGCCTCAAGTTGCTTGTCTTCTATTTCACTAATCCTCTCTTCTATCTGACCTGTTCTATTAGCTAAGCTTGTTACTTCGTTTTTCAGCTCGTGAATTGAGTTTTTCATCTCTGTTTGATTTGTTTTTATAGTTTCAATTTCCTTGGACATATATTCTTTGTGTTCATTGAGTTGTTTTCTGAGCTCCCTAAATTGTCTTTCTGTGTTTTCTTGTATATCTCAGAGGATTTTTAGGATTTCTATCTTGAATTCTCTGTCATTTAGCTCCAAGGTTTCCAATATATTAAATTTTTTCTCCATAGATTTTTCCTCATCTAGCTGTGTTACCTCTCTTTCTTTTGTATCCATGATATTCGATTTTCTCTTCCTTAATGGCATCTTTGGGTGTATTGCGAAGCATCTGGAGGCTCCAAGTATAGGTTTTTCTGTTTCTGGTTGAAGATCTTGTTGAGTTTTGGGGGAGATTTATCGGAATCGGTTCCTACCCCACCATTACTCTGACGTCATCTCCTCTATGGCTTTTTTTTAAGTTAAATTTATTGGGGTGACATTGGTTAATAAAATTATGTACAATTCTCTGATACCTCATCTGTATAGTGCACTGTGTGCCCACCACCCAGAGCCAAGTCTTCCATCACCATATCTTTGACCTCCTTTACCCCCACCCCCGCCCCTCTGGTCATCACCATCCTGTCGTCTGTGTCTGTGAGTTTTTGTTTGTTTGTTTTCTTGTTTGTTCATTTGTTGCTTTCAGTTTTATATGTCTCTATGAATTTAAGAATTCTGGGTGCCTCACAGAAGTATAACCAAACAATATCTGTCTTTCTGTGACTGGCCTATTTCAGTTAGCATATTATATTCAAGGTGCATCCATGTTGTAGCATGTGTCAGAACTTACCATGTGGCTTTTAAATATAGGATTGTTATTGTTTATACGTACTGATGTCAACAATGTCCACAGATTAATGCTGCGTGCAAAAAAGACTTATAACTGACATGGATAGAATGATTTGTTTATGAGGAATTGTGAATGTATATAAACATATATGAAGAAAGAGGAAGCAAGATAAGAAATGAGAAAAGGAAAATGGGAAGGACGTATATAAACCAGTAGTCACTGCATGGCAGTTAAGATATAAGGGCACTTTTTGTTTTCCTCTTTGAACCTTACTTCCTTTTTTATTGTATTTGCTATACTGTATTATGCATTCTTTTCAACAAAACAGACAAAAAATAATAAAAGAAGAGAAATGTCCATGGTATCCGAGAGCGCAGAGAGCTAGAGACTCAGCTGGGCCTCCAGGTCCCACCTTCAGGCTTAGACTCAAGCACATTCTGTAGTCCTTGGGGATGGGAACCGAAAAACACAGCAAGGAACTCAGAAGTACTACTGAGACTTTTAAAAAATCTTTAGATTGGGGTCAATCTTTAGTTTTCTTTCTTCCCAATTTTATTTCTCTATTTTTTTATTGTAGTAAAAACACTTCGTGTAATATTTACCCTCTTGACAGCTTTTTAAAAGTACAACACAGTATTGCTATCTATAGGCACAATGTTGTATAGCAGATCTTGAGCTTATCTTGTGTAATTAAAACTTTATACATGTTGCACAGCAACTCCCCACTTCTCCCTTCCCCAGATCCTGGCAACCACCATTCTCACCTTTGCTTCTATGAGTTCAACTATTTTCCATACCTTACATAATTTCAATTATGCAGTATTTGTCCTTCTGTGAGTGGCTCATTAGACTTAGCACAACATCCTCAATGTTAGCCTTAAAAGAAAGAGAAAATCTTGCAATATGTGACATATGGATGCACCTTGAAAGACTGGTTATTAATACTATAAAGAGAAGGGGCCTAATGCATATTAAACTACAGAAGCAAGACAGAAGCCAAGTCACCAGAATATGGTAACAACTCTGGAGTGAGAGACCATCAACCCACATTCTCTAAGCTCAGAAGTGGCACTGTGAGTCAACATGGAGCTGATGAGTGACAACCAGTGGACTTCAGCTCCAAAGGAGGAAGGAAAGGATATGGGCTTGAGGATCATGTGCAGCTGGATGGCAGGCCCAAACCTACAGCATGTAGAGGAGCTCTGACATTAGACGGCCCAGGTTCAATCTTGCCTTCACTACAGGCTAGGTCCGTGATGGCGAACCTATGACACGCATGTCAGCATTGACATGCGTAGCCATTTTTGATGACATGTGGCCGCATACCAGAGAAGGACATTTCATCCTCGGCTCCTGCACAGCCAGGTGCTGTAGCTGAGGATAAAACATTTGCTGTAGTGTAGACACTCTGTGCCGGAGGTCTGTAGGCCAAAACAACAGAACTCCGGCACAGAGCGTCTAGTTCTGGGACTTCCGGTTAGGCCGTTAGGGGATCTTTGACCTCACTTCTGGCTGGCGGAGCAGGGAGCAGGGGAATGCTGTGGGGGACGCATCTCTGGGGGCCCTGTGACCGTCATCACCAGCAACCACATAACCACAGCACCATCATCCAATCTACTGTTCTGGGGTGTCGTGGATTTCTAATTGACCATCATTACTGAGATAAGTGAGGGGGAGGCTGGGAGAGGCGAGGGCCTGTGCTATGGGTGCCATTTCCTGCCATTAGAAATAGCGGCAGCCATCTTAATTTACATAAGATGCAACTTGCCGAATTTCAAGACAGCATCTGGGCTCAGGTGTTTGTCGACTTGAGGTCAAAGCTTGAGAATCTGGAAAGGTGCCGCTTGGAGAATCAAGAGGAGTGCCACTATGAACAGGAAATTTGGAGTGCCTGGAACCGATTACCAGACACTTTTAGCACCCTGAAAAATATGGCAATGGCTTTACTCACAATTTTTCCCTCTACATACTTCTGTGAGACCTTATTCTCAGTGTTAAATAATAGCAAAACCAGCAAAAGATACAGATTGACAGATGAAGTTAGCAGCACTTGCTTGGGCTTGAAGTGTACAAAATACCAACCTTCAATTGAAGATTTAGCCAATGAAATTCAGCAACATAAAAGTCACTAATAGGCAGGTTAGTTAAAGAATTCCCCCTTCCCCTCACTTATCTTAGCTCACGGCACCCCACACAAGTTAAATAATATCAAGACCAACAAAAGAAACTGACAAATGAACAAAGAAGTCACTAAGCAGGTAAGTTAAATAATTAGTTTTTGGTTTATCAAATAGTTATATATTACAATTATACATTTTTGTTATTTAAACTATAAATATTGCAAAATTATGGTTTTTTTTCTCGAAGTGACACACCACCTGAGTTATGCTCGGTTTTTTGGTGAATTTTGACACACCAAGCTCAAATGATTGCCCATCACTGGGCTAGGTGTACCATCTTGTGCAAACTAACTGGTGTGTTTAAGCTTCATTTTTAATCTGCAGACCTCAGATGAAAGTCTGCTAGCTTTCCGACGCCTCCCCTGCCTCCCATATTCAGTTTTGTTCCTGAAGGACAGGTCACCCCTTGGGCAATGGAGAAAAATCCTGCAAAATCTGGGAGTTTCATATCATGACATCAAACCTTGGGTGCTAACTGAATTCACTGAATTCACTCTTCCAGAGCCATCAGCAGCATGTTACCACCTCCCACGACCAAGAAAGCCTTTGGCTGCCTCACTCCACAGGACATGATAATCCCCAAAAGACAGGACCCCAGACACAGCTACCAAAGAGGCGATAAACTGCAGAATGATCTAGAAAAGGAAGCTACAGTTCTTGGAGTAAGTACACCTCATTATAAGGAGCACACTGGGGAAATACTGTGAATGTATCCCAACTACCGATCTACAATGGATCGGAGGTAGTCTTTCATTTCTTTCTGTTTGACTCCATGCTCATTGGGACATGGAACGGGGCTTTATGGGAAGGCGATGTCTTCCCAGGCCTTTCTGTAAACCGACAAAAACCACTGGGTCTTTTCCACCTGAAATCAACACAATAAAGTCTCTTGTAAATTGTCCTTAATATATATAGTAGAGATATTGATTTAA
Source organism: Saccopteryx leptura (assembly GCF_036850995.1). Classification (NCBI taxonomy): domain Eukaryota; kingdom Metazoa; phylum Chordata; class Mammalia; order Chiroptera; family Emballonuridae; genus Saccopteryx; species Saccopteryx leptura. The sequence goes on along the minus strand of NC_089503.1, from coordinate 13,141,477 downwards.
TCATACGCTTTTACTCAATATGATCAAATCTTATTTTGAGCTTATTTTCTTAAGTACTTTGAGGTGAGACAGCCTGGACTAATCTTACCATGCACTTTCTCCCTGTTCACCTGAGTGATGCCCCCATGTCCTGGGCCATCATCCATCAGATTCAGGACTTTCACTCCCACATGGTTCTGGATATCCTATCCCCCTAAAGATCCAGCTCTTACTCATCGCCAGCTTTGAAAACCTGCCTGGCTGTGCCTTCTGGGACTCCGGGGCAGTTAACAGCGTAATCCTCTTCTGCCCCAGGTTTTTGTTTTTGTTTGTTTTGTGTTTGCTTGTTTTGTTTTGTTTTCCTCAAAGGCCTCTTTATCCATTGTGCAAAGAGAAATCTAACCCCGAGGGGACTGTTCCCACTGCAAACCTCACTTCTAGGCACAAAAGTGACGACAGTGTTTTCCTAGCTTCTCCTGCTACTTCTAGATCAATCTTTCCCTCTCGTCTCTACTCCTACTTTAGGGTTTCGAGTCATCCGATTAGGTAATTGGCCGTTTGTGAGGGTTTGTACGAATTATTTCAACTCCCAGTGCCTCATTTTTCTTATCTATAAATAAGATGAGATTTAAAGCCAGAATGTAGAAAGTGTTCAACAAATCTAGACTATTATTAGTATCATGGGTGCCATAAAATAGTAATTCTTATTACATTCCAACGGTGAATAAGATAAGATGATTTATAGCACTAAAGAATTCCTGTTCTATTTTTTTTTCATTGACATTGAGCCTTTTATTAGCATTCCGTTGGTAAGTTTTCTGTCTATATCCATCTAACCAAACTGTTGTTCAGAAAAAATTTTCTTCATCTGCTCCTCTTAGAACCCTTAAGAATTTTGTCAACTATCTTTTTCAAAATAAAGTTACAAATGTGCAGTTAATCACTCCTTGATTTGCTAATTCAATAATCAGATCAGAAAACAAAAGATGTTAGTTACACATGAATTTCTCTTAGAGAATATCTATTGGCTCCTTATAAGACATTTTTCCTTTTTAATATAACAAATTATAACACTTTAATATTCTTCATAATTCACAATGTACTTTTATCTATTTAAAGTATATTCTAGAATTTTCTCTCTTGTCTCTTATAGAGCATCCAGATCCTGTGTTGCTTGACGATTTCAAGTTTGGGGGCCATTCTTGTTTTTGCTTCCTACTCTTCCCACCTCAAGCCAGCAGTTTGCACCATGTTAATGTCCGGATACCCATTTGTAGGAACTCTCTTTGTGAGTAGAGTGGGATCTCAATGAGGGGATATGCTTTATAAATATTAATAGGATGCTGAGTCATGGAGCACCTTAGACCCAAGAGGTGGAGAGGAAGGGGAAAAAGGCCAAGGCCTTCAACTTTTCCTCTCTGTTATCATCTCACATCCTGTCTCTGCAATTCAGGAAGAGCAGCGAGGGGCTTAATCTGCCATCCTGTGTGAGCGTCCCAGGGAGTGAGTGGATAGGACGGGAAGCAAGAGACTAATGCAATGAACACACCAGAAATTCTTGCCTGGCTTTCAAGCAGGCCTCTGGAAAAGAGGAGGATTTTTCACATTCTTCTTTGAGCCTTCAACAAGGCCGTGGGATTCCCTCCAGTTTAAGAATATTCTACCTGTCAGGTAGAAAGTGAAAAGGTCATTTTTAAAATAAAATGAACACAACTGGTAGATTCCACGGGTTTGCAGAAAATTAAGCCAGCAATGGTAACATTCTTGGGAACAAGGGGTGCTCCTGTTGTGTTCAGGGCAATCCTGAGCGCTTGGAAAATGAATTTTGCTCTCTTCCATCTAATGACTCATGAAGAAAGGCCCAGTGGATCTTTCTTTGGACACTCACGAGGACCTAGTCTTACCTCCCCTACACACTTCTTTTCTATGTAGTATCCCGCACAAAGGATAAAAAGGCACACGCTCTGGGCAGATGAATTTTACCAAAGCATCACCTCTGTATGGACACCATCCTTGTGGGACACAAATGTGCACCGAAGCAAGAGGCCGTGCTCCTGCATCCAAAGCATAATTTGTCCTCGAATTTTCTATCTAGTCAGTAGTTGTGGTTTCTACATTAGAATTAACTCATGCTGGACCCTCTTTGTGACAACCAGATTCCTAAGCCATGGCTTCACCAACATGTTAGCTTCTCAGAATACGCTTTTCCCACAAGCTGGATCCTCAACACCACTGGGAAAATACTGACTTCTGGGGCTTTATGATGAAAGATTGTTCACATCTGACCCTGTACTTCCCGCTTTTCTCCACCCCAGTCTCACCCAGGCTACCTACTCCAGTGGCCAGAAGCCCTCGCGTTTGTGCACCTTGCTCCGCCAAGTGCTTCTGACGGCTGCTTCCATCTGTCTATCCCTTCTACTCATTGGCATTTCAACTGCCTGTCTTTTAGTCTTCTAAGTTTATTTTAAACACACAATGATGTTTACATGAAATTACTTTAGATGGTGAAACATTGCAAACGGTGAAATGCAAGAATAAAGGTGATTTAAGGAGAAAAAACTTATAAGATGATGTTTAGTAAAACACATTCACACACAAACAAAAACACCCCATGATTTACAATCAAATTCAAGGAAGAAAAGCCACACACATACACTGTACTTACAGTCCGATTCTGTGATGAAAAAGCAGAGCCCTAACAATATAGATAATGAAGAAAAACACCCATCTATTGAAAACAGTTGGTTCTGAGCAGGGAGCTTCCCGATGCTTCCATCTCACATCAAGTGCTTTGCACATACAGCTTCTAGACCAGTGGTCCCCAACCCCCGGGCCGCAGACCGGTACTGGTCTGTGGGCCATTTGGTACCGGTCCGCAAAGAAAGAATAAATAACTTACATTATTTCTGTTTTATTTATATTTAAGTCTGAACGATGTTTTATTTTTAAAAAATGATCAGATTCCCTTTGTTATATCCTTCTAAGACTCACCCTTGACGCTTGTCTCGTAAGTTCAACAATTATATTTAAAAATACCACAGTTTTTACGCCAGTCGCATAATTTTATTCTGTGCATTTATCCGTCCCACCCTAAGGGCCGGTCCGTGAAAATATTTTCTGATATTAAGTCGGTCCGTGGCCCAAAAAAGGTTGGGGACCACTGCTCTAGACAACCGTGGCCTGCTGCAACCATTTAGCTTCCTTAAACCTCTGCTGTACAGAGATTTCTAGATCAGACACAAGGCATGGGTTAGTATCAACCTCGTAATTTATTACACTCTCTTTCCTCCACGAACACCTCTTCTCCAGGCTTTTTCAGCTCCTAGTAATTGCCACTAGCATGAATCCAGTCTCTTGGGCAGCTGCCGATTCTTCAAAATCAATGTAAACCCACCGAGGGCAGAAACCAGGCCTCTCTACCCATGTGGACCCACACCATTCCTACGGTGTTATCTTCCTAAAACTTCCACATTACTGACTCATTGAGTGATTGACACATTGGCACAAAGCAGATGGGCTGATTATATCTCTCTTTTCTGAGCAGTTTGCCATGTCTGGATTCCTCTCCATTATCTCTGGGAAAAAACCAACTTCACCCTTTGTAAGTATAAGAACCATCGAATCTCGCTGGTTGGTGTAAAAGGAACTTCAGCATTAATGATTCTAGTTCAATGGCCTCCATTTGGCCATTTAGGGAAATAAGTCTCAGCGGAGGTGAAGGCGCCCAAGCTCTCCCCTTTGGCTCACTGGCAGAACTCGCAGGGAAGCCTGGATTCCTTGCCTTCTGGACCAGGGCTCTTCCCCCTACAATGTGGAGCTCCTGGATCGTAGGCCAGACTTGGAGGAGGTTACTTCCATTGCAAAGAATGGAAATCATTACATGTACCAGGACTCTTTAAAACAGGGGTCCCCAAACTTTTTACACAGGGGGCCAGTTCACTGTCCCTCAGACCATTGGAGGGCTGGACTATAAAAAAATCTATGAACAAATTCCTATGCACACTGCACATATCTTATTTTAAAGTAAAAAAACAAAAAGGGAACAAATACAATATTTAAAATAAAGAACAAGTAAATTTAAATCAACAAACTGACCAGTATTTCAATGGGAACTATGCTCCTCTCACTGACCACCAATGAAAGAAGTGCCCCTTCCGGAAGTGCGGCGGGGGTCGGATAAATGGTTTCAGGGGGCCGCATGCAGCCCGCGGGCCGTAGTTTGGGGACCCCTGCTTTAAAACTTGTTCTCTTGGCCCTGAATAGTGTAGATGACCATCCCAACTAGATCCTAGAGGTTCTTTTTTTTTTTTTTTTTTTTAAGAAAAATCTACCCAATAACGAGTCGGTTTCCTTAAATGGCCTGGCCAGGGGCAGAGGTGTGGGCTTCGATCCTCCCCGGTTCTCGCCTCCACTTGCCAGGAACGAAGAATTGTCAGACTATAGCCAGTTTCTGGATCAAGGTCAGGAGTCGGAGGGGAGGGGGTGGAAGCAGCTGAGGTCTTTGATCTTCTCCATAGCAACCTTCCCCTCTCCCCTGACACACACCTACAAGGATGACTTCGGGAAGAGCCGCACCCTGCCTCAGGAAGAGCCAGGGTCTGGTTGGTTAGCCATGGATGAGAGCATATAAGGCGTATGAGGCTGGTATATGCTCCTGATGCTGGAAGGTGGAGTCTGAACCCCAAAACCAGTGCACAGGGTTTTGAAGAGTTTACAGCATTGGATGGAGTCAGAATTCTGGACTTGGGATCAGGAAGCTTATACTCCTGCCCCAGCTCTGTCCCTGATCCTTCTGTGTGCTTGGAAAAGTTCTGCTTTCTCCTGACCGGGCGGTGGCACAGTGGATAGAGCATCGGACTGGGACGTAGAGGACCCAGGTTCGAGACCCCAAGGTTGTCAGCTTAAGCAATGCTCGCCAGCTTGAGCCCAAGGTCACTATCTTGAGCAAAAGGTCACCTGGTTTGCTGTAGTCCCCCGGTCAGGGCACATATAAGAAAGCAATCAATGAATAACTAGGATGCCGCAACGATACCACAACGAGGATGCTTCTCGTCTCTTTCCTTTCCTGTCTGTCTGTCCCTATCTGTCCCTCTGTCTGACTCTCTCTGTCTCTGTCACACACAAAAAAAGGTTTCTGCTTTCTCTGGGTGTCAGTTTTCTTATGTACAAAATGTAGAAGATGAACAAGTGGATCTCAGAGGTGGCTTCCCAAGTGCCCTGAATACACTGAAAGGAAAAACTGTACTTGGGATGACCAGATATTATATGGGCTCCACATGTGGGCTCACTACCCACATACATGACAGCTGTGGCCAATGTGCTGTCCATTCACTCTGTTCTTCCTTCCGGGACTCAGGACTTCAGGACCCATATAGCAACTGGGCCCAGGGAGAAGAGGACAGGGCAACCACCCTCTCCAACACACAGTAGCCTCCAGTGATGCTCAGACAGGAAAGAGCGTGCACTGGGACCCTGGGACAGAACCTGGCACATCAGTGTCTTTGGAGAGGAATCACATCCTGTGAAAACCCCTTTCTCCAAAACGTAGACTGTGACCCAGGAGTGAGTGTGGTGAATGAGGTCCTCGTAGTCCTGATTCTATGGAATGAATTCCTACTTCTCCAATTTGCTTCTGCCTTTTCTCTGAAGCTAGTTCTTAATGGAAGAAGCTATAGACTAGTCTTCCCAGGAGGGACCAAAGGCAGGTTCCAGAAGCTTCTAGAATGATTCTAAGTCTGTTGAGGAAGTCAAGGGAGATATTGGCAATACCACTTCTGTCTTTAGTGCTGCCGAGAGTCAAGAAGCCAGAACCTCTCTCCTAAAGCGGACTTATTCATCGATTCTCTCATTCAACAGACATTACTAATTCTAGATAGTGAGGAGAGTTACAGAGATGAATGAGGCATGAGTATGTGCCCACTAGGAGTATGCAGATTAGAGGGGAGGCAGACCCGGGAAGCTCCGTGGCTGTGCAGTGGGCAAGAGGGAGATAGAATCACGGGCTGCTTCTGCGTGAGATCCCAGTGCAGGCTTTCTCTTCTAGGCCGTGAGCAGCCTGATCTCCAACGCACTGAGTTCTGTCGTGGCTGGGACGGGCCTCTTCCTCCTCACTGATGGCCTGGTAACCCTGAGGGCAGCCTCTCAACTGTGTGACTTAGAAAAGGAGCATCTATCCTCGTTGCCTTTTTCGGGGTACTATTATTCAGTGTCTGAAGTCAAGGACTGTGTCCAGGATGGCGTCAGTCTAAGAGTAAGTACTTTCAGATTGACTGTCCAGTCATGTGAAATCTCTGTTTCCACTTTGCAAAGTCTGGCTTTTTCCGTAGTCCCTCACCCTGTTGGTCTGAAGGCCTGGAGGCAGATAGAAGAAAAAAAATTACGGTTGAAGGAGGCTCATCAGCAGACTGCATAATACGGGGAATGCATTGTGCAAAGTTGAAAAAGGAAACCAGGAAGGGATGTGGGCAGTCCACATGAGTAGTGCTTCTTAAATAAAATAATAACAATAATTATCCTATTCTCAGTAGGTTTAGCTCTTAAAGTGCCGTTGTTTGATAGGCATTTTCCCCCTCGATGAAATATTATAGAAATGTCCCTCTTTATTTGAATTTCACTTGATTTGGAATGAATGTATCCTACATTAAGTTAGATACGGATTTTGAACCTGAAACCCAAACAAATAATTATTATACTTTAGCCTTATAGCGCTGGCAGAACGAGAGGAGGCTGGGAGATGGCCTGTGATTCAACTCCTAGCAGAAACGCCATCTCTGGGCAGCATTTCCTTGCCTCCTTGCCTCCAAACTTGATTGTCACCACCCACTTGCTGCTGGTGACAATCTTGGCTTAGTCAGTCCTCTATATACAGGCTCCGAGTTTAGAATCATCAACTCTGGCTCTTTAGGAGAAAGAATTCCTCCCTTGTGACTCCTCCTGGGAGGAGCGAGGGAGATAAGGGCACTCTCTCTCATTCCCGGGGACCTAGCTATCTCGTGAATCTCAGAGACTGCGCACCAAGTTTCCAGATTCAGCCTTCCGTGGCTCTGCCCGTGTGACCCAGAGGTGTCCATAGCAACCCCTTTGATTCAGGAGCTTGAGGAAGAGGAAAAGCACAGAGAACCATCTGGTTAGGGACCTGCACAAGGATGCGGAGGAGATCATAGAATCCTGGTGCAGGTCAGACATTAGGCGAAGCCATGGGGGCAAGAGAACAGCCTCTTCAGTGGGATGGTGGCAGCTGAATTTAATGAAAACTCATCTTAGTATTTCAAACTGGAGTCAGAGAGAATTTCCTGCAATCTCAGAGGAGTTGCACCACGGTAGACTGAGAGGATTCGAAGGCTCACTCTTTCTTTATTAATGCAGAGATAACCTGGCCAGAAGTAACATTAAAGAGTATCAGTTATAGAGACCCAAGGTTGGAAGGAGCAAGGAAGGGAGGGTGAAAGGAAGAAAGATATCAAGGAAAAAAAAATTGTAGGTCCCAGAATGTAAGAAAAATGCCAAAGCCAGATGGCCAAGCAAGAGCTAAGAGCAGAAAAGACCATAGGTGGCAGGGGTTGCGGCCATGGACTTCCAGTGCCCAGGGCAGCACTCGAGGCTCCACAGAAAGCAGAGAGCACACACAGCGCCCTGCAAGGCTGGCAAAGCTGGGACAGAATATCTGTGACAACAAGACAAGGACAGCTCTGCCCAACGCACTAAGACACTTTAAGAAACTGCCATAAAGGTCTCTAAAAGGAAGTAATCTCACCGAGTCTTGTGCAGATATGGCATCCAAATCCAAAATTACAGATAAAAGAGAGGGACCTCGAATAAAAGAATTCACTGGAAAACTTCCTGGATCTGTGAGACTCCTAAGGTTCTATCAGAGTTAAACCTAAAATTATTATCTAGGGAGACGCCCATAAACCCAACTTCTGGGCCTCCTACACATCAAAGAACCCCCCAATGCCACCCACACACTGAAATAATCTAAGAATAAAAAGATTTTGTAAAACGTAAGAAAAAAAATGGGAAACAGCAGCAAATGGAGCAAACAAAAGTCAGTTGCCCAAGAATAAGAGATTATATAATAATTTGAAAAAGGCGATAATGAAAATATATTTAATTGATTGAAAACACACGAGAAAGGAATTGAATCCAAAATTAAAGAACAGGACAGTAAGGAAAAAAAGGACAACTAGATTTGAAAATGAACTAACTGGTGTAATTAGAAATGAAAATTATAATATTTGGTGTTAAATGCTTAGCATGTCAGTTAAATAGCGGAGACAACATGGTCGAAGACATAAACAGTGAAATGAAATATAGGTCTGATTAAATCACACAGAACACAACAGATTAAGATAAACATTTAAAAAATATGAAAGAAAAATGAAAACACGCAGACGATACAGTGAAGTGAAAAGGTTTAACACCTGTCTAATCTGAGCACCACGGGGGACAGCGCGTGAGAGAGGAAGTATGTGGAGGCATCACTGAACACCTGTCAGACTTGAAAAAAGACATGAGGCTTCGGGCTGAAGGAACGCACCCAGACCACTGCAGGATACATGAGAACAAATCCACACCTAAACACATCATGACAATAAAAAGCACGAAAGGAGAGGAGAGGAGAGGGGAGGGGAGGGGAGGGGAGGAGGGGGAGGAGAGGAGAGGGGAGGAGGGGGAGGAGAGGAGAGGGGAGGAGAGGAGAGGAGAGAAGTGGAGAGGAGAGGAGAGGAGAGGAGAGGAGAGGAGAGGAGAGGGGAGGGGGGGAGAGGAGAGGGGAGGGGGGGAAGGGAGGGGAGGGGAGGGGGGAGGGGAAGGGAGGGGAGGGGAGGGGGGAGGGGAGGGCAGGGGAGGGGAGGGGAGGAGAGGGGGGAAGGGAGGGGAGGGGAGGGGAGGGGAGGGGAGGGGAGGGGAGGAGAGGAGGGGGAGGAGAGGAGAGGGGAGGAGAGGAGAGGAGAGAAGTGGAGAGGAGAGGAGAGGAGAGGAGAGGAGAAGGGAGGGGAGGGGAGGGGGGGAAGGGAGGGGAGGGGAGGGGAGAGGAGAGGGGAGGGGAGGGGAGGGGAGGGGAGGGGAGCCACTAGAGATAAATGAAAGATTACTTTTATCTCAGAATGTGGGCCACCAGGGGCCTTAGCTGAAACTGCTCATTTCCTTTCTTAAGAGATCCAAAGCAGAAAGCAGAAGAGAGAATGAAATGGTTTCCGCTATCCCCTTTTCTCTCCACTGCTGGAACCTGCACACCCCCCCTCCTCTCAGTCAGGCACAAGGGCTGGCTGATGGCACCAACCGTCCCTGTCTGTCCTGATTTGCAGGGTGTGCTGGTGATGATGGTCACCTTCACTGTCCTGGAGCTCTTACTAGTTGCATACTCTTCTGTCCTTTGGTGGAAACAAGTCTACTCCAACAACCCTGGCGTGAGTACTCTGACATGTCACATGATACCTGCTGGGTCCCAAGATTTGAGCTATAATCATCCAGGTCTAACAGGAGAAGTCAATTATTGGGTACACATAGAAGACAACTTTTATAGTGGGAAAAGGGTTCGATTAATAGGCTTCTTTATGATGACACTCTGGTCATCTGAGATCAGTTGGCGTTTATTGAGTAGCAAACCATTTAGAGAATCACTTAATATGAAGCTAGACAACTTTAGAAATTACCTGGCTCAGTCCCTTGTAAAAGCACCAAGTCAGGCCCTGGCTGGTTGGCTCAGTGGTAGAGCATCAGCCCAGCATGAGGATACCCTGGGTTTGATCCCAGTCAAGGCACACAGGAGAAGTGACCATCTGCTTCTCCACCCCCCCTCCTCTCTCTTTGTCTCTCTTCCCCTCCTGCAGCCAGGGCTTGATTGGTTCAAGCACATCTGCCCTGGGCACTGAGGATGGCTCCATGGAGCCTCCACCTCAGGCGCTAAAAATATCTCAGTTGTGAGCATGGCCCCAGATGGGTAGAGGATTGGCCCCAGATGGAGGTTGCTGGATGGGTTCCAGTCAGGGCTCATGTGGGAGTCTGTCTCTCTATCTCCCTTCCTCTCACTTGGAAAAGAAGAAAGAAAAAAAAAGCACCATGGGCCCTGGCCGGTTGGCTCAGCGGTAGAGCGTCGGCCTGGTGTGTGGGGGACCCAGGTTCGATTCCCAGCCAGGGCACACAGGAGAGGCGCCCATTTGCTTCTCCACCACCACCCCCCCCTCCTTCCTCTCTGTCTCTCTCTTCCCCTCCCGCAGCCAAGGCTCCATTGGAGCAAGGATGGCCCGGGCGCTGGGGATGGCTCCCTGGCTTCTGCCTCAGGTGCTGGAGTGGCTCTCGTCGCAGCAGAGCGACGCCCCAGAGGGGCGGAGCGTCGCCCCTGGTGGGCGTGCCGGGTGGATCCCGGTTGGGCGCATGCGGGGGTCTGTCTGACTGTCTCTCCCCGTTTCCGGCTTCAGAAAAATTTAGAAAAAAAAAAAAAAAAGCACCATGGCTCAGATAAAATCACATGGAGAATGAATAATCCAGACTTGAGAACTTGCGTCCCCTCCCCCTTGCCATGAACAGCCGCCAGCCTCACTAGCCCAGTTCCCTTGCTAACGTGATGAGATGTTACTAGGGCATCTCTGTTCTGTTTACGCTTTCCTCTGTTCTTCCTTCCTTCTTCTTAGGTCTTGACATTTACAATTTAAAAATATTCTTCTGAAGCTTTAGTAGAAAAGAAAAGAGAATATTTAAAAGGACTGGATAAATTATGATTTAATTATGATCTTATCAGGAAATGGTAACAATCAGAACGGCATTTGTGGGAACTAATATTGATGCAATTATATATTATGGGAAAGTTGGTAGAGCTATTACCCTACCACATTGAGGGCGAATGCGTTAGAAACACGTATTTGAAAAGCCTCCAAAATGAGAGTTTAAAGACGATTAACAAATTTTCTCTCTCCTAGAGCTCATTTTTCTCACTTCAGTCACAAGATCCTATCAAACATGTAGGATTTCTTCAAGGTCATGGATCTGAGTAACTCTTGGCCTTGGAAGAAAGAGAAGAAACCCCGTGCTCACGGAAAAGTGTCATTAGACTTCGCTGACATTTCAGCTACTTTAGAGTTGGGAAGAAACTGTTTTAAAAATAGCTTTTGTTTTATATTTTGTCAGTATGAGTAATTTTATTGCTCTTGAAGATAATTTCTCAAAAGCCCAAGTCAGTAAAATTTTATTACCCTATCTTCCAAAGTGGCCATAAAGTTTATAAACTTTTTTGGATAAACTGGACAGAAAGTGGTTGTCCATCCGTACAGAAGAGGAGTAAAAGTGCTCTCTTGCGCGAGTGTGTATTGGCTAAGTTGTGTATTGGCTAACTGTCAAGACACTGTTCTGTATTATTTTTACATGCATATTGCTTAAATAACAGTTACTAGGATTGCAAGAACATTTTAATTAAAAATACTTTAAAAATATATGGTTCAACTTCTGTCAATTGAATGAATTAAATTTCTGTCAATTAAATACAGCTCAATGTTCTGTCTCATTTCATGACGTTATTATTAAATATCTGGATTCTAAGATAGTTAATCACAATGCTCTCTCCCATTTGAGTTCTAGACCAAATAAGAAGACATAGAGAGATAATATCAACTCCATTACTGTACTAGAGTAAACAACCTGACATATATCTACTATAGAGATTTCAAAGATTGTCCCTGGGTATAGATCTTGGGTCTTATCTCAGAGGAAATATGAAACAGAAGTACACATGTATTTTTTTCAAATGATATGTACAAAAATGTTTATAAAAGTCATACACATAATAGTCCCCAAAGATAAACTATCAAAATAAACAGTAGAAGAGACAGATGAAAATTGTTGTATATTTAGACTATAGAGTACTATACAGCACTGAGAAAACAAACTATAATTCATGCTGCCACATAGATAAATCCACAAAATAATGTTCAGAGGAACCAAAGTTATGTATAGAGAGTACATACTATGTTATTCCATTTACATAGAATAAAATTTAAACGCAAGCAAAACGAATTATAGAGTGTTAGAATCAGGGGTGCGGTTACCTTTAGGAGTAATAATTGGGAGGGGACCCAGAAGTCCTGGGAAGTCCTGGAAATGTTCTTTGCCTTGGTCTGGATGCTGGTGCTGTGCATACACAGCCTGTCCTCTTATTTCTATGTTATAATGGAATAAGAACATGTCTAAACAGTTACTCTTGACCTGTTGAGCCCGTCTAGTTACTGAGCATCCTTCATTCCTCCATAGGAATTCCCTTAAAGCATCATCTCCCCCAAACCCTGAAGTCATCCTTGACTTGCCTAGAACTCTCACAGACCATATCCATTCTATACTTAAAACCTGCTAGTTCTAACGTCAAAATATATCGAACCCGATCACCTCTCACCATCTCACAAGTATTCTGGTGCAACAGTTCCTGCTGGCACGATTGTCGTGAGCAACCAGCTGGTCACCCACCGCACTCAGCCTTTCTTCCACAGAGCAGACAGGGAGAGTTTTTAAAATCTAAAGTCATATCACGTCATTCTCTGCTCAAACTCATCCCATTTCATTCCAAATGAAAGCCAGAGTCCTTCAGTGTTCTCACAAACTCGAAACTCATTTCCTCTGTCCTGTCTGACTTCTCTCCCCCGGCTCCCCGCCTCCTTTCCCATCGGCTTTCTGCTGTCCCTACACATACCCTTTGTCCAGGAATTTTACGTTTGCAAGCCCCTCTGTCTGGAATGCTTTTTCTCCCCAACTATTTTCCTTGCTTGTTTTCTCACTTCTTTCAGGTTTTCCGTCAAATCTCTCAGCCGCAATGAAATCTTGCCCTGCCAACCTACAGAAAATGTGAATCTTCTTTCCCCTTCACTTGCTTCTCTTTCTCCCCAGTACCTACTACCATCTGACTTACTATACATTTTATCTGTTTGTCAATTGTCTGTCTACTTTCAGTAGTCTGTACCCTACATTAAGGTGTTCAATTACTACTACTTGCTGATGTTTCAGCCCCTATTTGAATGTGTTTAAGTGTGTGCGTGCACGCATGTGTGTGTGTGAATACTTTAAAATGTGGTGTAGAAGTTTTGAGATTCCTCTTTATTTCATAAGTCAAACAATGCAATATAATTATATTTTATCCAGGATCCATTTCTTGTTGCTTTTTTCTGTTAATAAAAAATTTTCTCTGTCTGGAGAATTATATTCAGAATAATCTGTAATAATATTCTAAACTGACAGAAGGTTCAGTGAGGTTGTGTCTTTCATTTGTAACTCTCCTCTACTCCCTCCACCCCCCAACCTGTTTGCCTTTCACAAATGATGTGACCACCCACTCAGATACTAAAGTCAGAAGTTTTAAGAGTCCTTCTTGACCCCTTCCTTTGCCTGGCTACCACATTCCCTTTGGGAAAACAGGCAAGACTGCTAACAGGAAGGTCTACTAAACTCATGGCCAGAAGAGTGAATGGTTTCAACCAAGTCCAAGCAGACATTGCAGATCTTTAACATACACATGAGGACACTGAGTTCTCACTCTTAAATTTTTTTTTAAATGCAGCTTCCCCCAAACAGTAATCCAAAATTAGTGACTGAATCATACTTACTCAGATCTTTATCACCAACTTGCCAATTTTTCCTGTGCTCTTACCTAACTGGCTGAAAGTTTCTCCCTGTTGGTCTGATGAAGTATATAAGCAGCCATGTGAGGCAGCAAGAATTGAGGGCACCCTCTAAGATCGATTGGATGGCAGCCTCTACCCACCAGCCAGAAACACCTACAGTCCTTACTCAGACAACCATAAGAAAACAAATTCTGTCAACTACTTGAATGTGCTCAAGAGTGGGTTTTCCCCAGTTGAGCCTCCAGATGAAAATATAGCCCGATTGGCACCTTGATTGCAGCCGTGTAAAGCCTTGAGCAGAGGCATCCAACTAAGCCATGCCTCAGCTCCGGATCCTTGAAAGCTGACAGCTAGTAACGGTGTGCTGTTTTAAGTCACTAGATTTGTGGTGGATGCAAAGCAACAGAAAATTAATAACCACTGGATTGTTGCATGGGAAATGGAAGAGAAAAAGTCAAGTTCAAATTTCAGCCGCTAGAGAGAGAGAGAGGGAGGGAGAAATATTCATTTGTTGTTCCATTTAAATATGTATTCATTGGTTGGGTCTTGTATTGGCACTGCCTGAGGATCAAACCCACAACCTTGGCATATTGGGACAGCACTCTAACCAACTGAGCTACCTGTCCAGGGCAGAAGGATGACTTCAATAATAGAGTAAATATCTTGTTTTAGTTAGATCAGTGTTGGCACATACTAAGTGCTAAACATTACTTGTCGAACTCAAAAGAGAGAAGTCTTCTATAGCTTGAAAGCAAGAGGGAACATTATATCTAGTCAGTGAGTATCACCCTGCTTATGGATGCCCTACAAGGATTCCATCATTTCAACTCTCCGTGAAATAGCTTAAGTCCTGCCCTCTGGTCTGAGTCCACAGATTGAAATAGTAGAGAGCCAATCTTTAAGAAGCTTGAAAGTCAGAAGCAGGAAGAAAAGGCAGAGGCTGACAACCAAAATGATAAAGTGAGACACATTTTGAAATAAACAAGGCAGATAGAATTATAAGCTTCTCCTGCTTAATATCAGCAATTCCTTCTTAAAAATCAGAGATTCTGCATGAAGACAGTTCTTTTTCATCATTTTAAAGGGAAAGATTATATACTGTTATTCAATCCAAACTCCCACCCAATTTCCTAAAATGTAATTAAAAGGTAGTAAACTATCTACATACAAGAAGTAAATTAACAGGTTCTAAAAGTCTTAAAATATTGCAATTGCTTGCTCACCAAATAATCACAATCCTTGCAAACAGATGCTTTGTCTGCAGTTTGTGACTGCAGCTGGAGTCAGCACCACCAGGGGGTGCACTTCCCTTTTACTGTACAGCAGGCCTTTCAAAATTCCCAGTGATTCTGAGGGTCTATCAGTTCTGCTTACAATTTAAATATTGACTTGTCCCACACTTTTTTATCTTAATGTTGCATTGCACTTTAGGCACAGAAATTAAAATTTACCTGAATAAACATTGGCAGAAAAATGTTGGGTTGAGAAATACATACCTTCTCTGATGTTTGGATGTGAAATACAAGGAGGCATTCTACAAAAAAAACTGCGATTATTTCTATACCTCAACTTGGAATGATTTTGTCAACCCCCACCCATCCACCCCCAGGGAGTAAATTTGGTAGACAATTTTGATTGTCACAATTGGCGATGTGCTGCTAGTATCTAATGAGGCCAGAGATGCTGCCGCCAAACATCCTTCAATGCACAGGGTTCCCCACAGCAAAGTATTGTCAAGCCTTCCCCCCCCCCCCCCGCCCCCACTCCCCACTCCCCACTCCCCACTGCCTCTCCAGCAGTGCTGAGGTGAGGAACACTGCTGTGCACGGTTGCCACAAACTAGAAAATATTCAAGATGATTTTTTTTTTTTTTTTTTTTGGATTTCTCTGAAGCTGGAAACGGGGAGAGACAGTCAGACAGACTCCCGCATGCGCCCGACCGGGATCCACCCGGCACGCCCACCAGGGGCGACGCTCTGCCCACCAGGGGGCGATGCTCTGCCCTCCGGGGTGTCGTTCTGTTGTGACCAGAGCCACTCTAGCGCCTGGGGCAGAGGCCAAGGAGCCATCCCCAGCGCCCCGGCCATCTTTGCTCCAATGGAGCCTCGGCTGCGGGAGGGGAAGAGAGAGACAGAGAGGAAGGAGAGGGGAAGGGGTGGAGAAGCAGATGGGCGCTTCTCCTGTGTGCCTTGGCCCGGAATCGAACCTGGGACTTCTGCACGCCAGGCCGACGCTCTACCACTGAGCCAACCGGCCAGGGCCTCAAGATGATATTTGTGTATATATTTTTTGATTTTCTAAAATCATTTTGCCTTTATGATTTAGTAATTTAAAATCATAACAAATGGAGGATTAATGTAGAAAGAAAAATTCAAAGAGACACTTTGTATTGTTTTTTTGTTTTGTTTTGTTTTTTACAGGGACAGAGATAGAGAGTTAGAGAGGGACAGATAAGGACAGACAGGAACGGAGAGAGATGAGAAGCATCAATCATCAGTTTTTTGTTGCGACATCTTAGTTGTTCATGGATTGCTTTCTCATATGTGCCTTGACCGCGGGCCTTCAGGAGACCGAGTAACCCCCTGCTCAAGCCAGCAACCTTGGGTCCAAGCTTTTTTATTTTTTGCTCAAGCCAGATGAGCCTGCGCTCAAACTGGCGACCTCGGAGTCTCGAACCTGGGTCCTTCCACATCTCAGTCCGAAGCTCTATCCACTGTGCCACCGCCTGGTCAGGCTTGTATTGTCTTAATTGTATCTGTACAATTTAAACCAGGAAGGCCTGGAGTAGAATTCGTTTTACTGGTCTTTCTGCGAGCTAAAATGAGCTCTACTAAAGTGGCAACTACATCTAGGCCTATACCTTCTTCATGATTGATTTTTATACTACAGAGGAATACAGTTAAACAATACACGAGACAATTCATTAACTATGCGGGGAACCTCCTTCCAGAAGACGACGGAAGCATGGTTAATAGAAATGGCACAGATTTTGGAGACAGACAAATGAAGTTTGACTCCTCTCCTTGTCCCTTTGTTTGTGACCTTGGGGATGTACCCTTTCTATACCTCAGTTTCAGCACTGTAGAATTGTTTTAAGAAATTTAATACATGTTAAAACAGCTTCTGCAATGCTCAGAGCATAGTGGATATGCTATACATCTTAGTTCCGTTACATACTGACAGGGAAGTAAGTCTTCTGGGTAACTGGACTCTTCACCAGGAAGATAGGGAGCTGGACGTGCTCTAGAATTCTAAGACTCTATGACTCAATGACTGTGATTCTGTGGTTCTATAGTACTGAGCAGAGTAATCACTATGAGATGGAGGGAGGACCATGATTGTGGCTGCAATGTTCACTCACTCATTCTTTTAATAGAGTTTTGCCATTGAATCATGGTGTCATCATCCGAGGTCAAAAGATCGACCCATGTCATCACTGTACCACCAAATGAAACTGTATTGACTGCGTTTCCCTATGGACCGCACAGTTCTCTGCTCGATTTCCTCAAGGGAGAGCCAAGAGTCCTGGGGGTGAGTCTTCCCCCACCCATGGGTCCTCTGGGACTGGGGAAAAGAAGTGATTTCTCCATGTATGTCTGCAGAGATGCTTTTCAGGAAGGGAGTGGACTCCCTCCCCCCATTGTGCCCCCATCTTTCAACTATAGTGAATCCTCCTTGGTTAATCGTAAATACTTTAAAGGCATTTGCTTGTACAGATAAGCCCACTAGGTTACTCTCCGCTCTAGTCAGGCCGTTGCCTGAAGAGATGAGACAACCTCACTCCAGCTTCTCTGCTCTGCATCAGCCAACATCATAAACTTTCAGTGAGCGGGGCTGAGCCACAATCCCCAAAGCATCCAGTAAATGTGGATAGCAACAGTGTGCTGGTGCTACTGAAGGGCGAATAGTCAAGTGAATCGTTTGTAGTCTCTGTCCTCAGGAAGTGTAAAGTCTACGGGTAGAGTCAGACATCTACTCAAATTTGTCTGACACAAGATAAATTAGTAACACCGAGGAGTATAGCAGGTACTGATGGATGACAGTAAAGGATTTGAACCTGAAGGACCCAGGCAAGCACAATGAGGAGAGAGACAATGGGCCTCCTGAAAATCTGAGAGTGGTTGGTCAGTGGAAAGAGAAAGGCATTCAGACAGAGGGAAGGATGACCGAAGCTTAGAAAGAAGCCCAAGTGACCTGGG
The DNA here is from genome assembly GCF_036850995.1 of Saccopteryx leptura. Lineage (NCBI taxonomy): Eukaryota > Metazoa > Chordata > Mammalia > Chiroptera > Emballonuridae > Saccopteryx > Saccopteryx leptura. The sequence goes on along the minus strand of NC_089503.1, from coordinate 13,123,701 downwards.
TGACCCAGTCCAAAGACACTGGCACCCTTGTGACCTCATGTACCCATTTCTCTCCTCACAGACTCTCCAAATCCTGCTTGCCTTGATCATCGTGAGTGTTGGGAGTATATTTGCATTTAATTACTTCATTTTCTCCCAAAGATTTCCACTTGTTTTCTACACAGGATATCCATTCTGGGGAGCATTTATTGTGAGTACTGTCAGGAGATTCAGAGAAATTACTACAGAGACCAATCTGTGCTGCCTCAAGTCCTGGGATAATGAATATGGTCCTCAGGGAGACCAGTCCCTTCCACGATGAGAGAGGTGACTCCATTTTGTCACTGCACTACCATCAGCACAGTAATAACTACTCTTTAATGTGCAGTGTTTTTGTAGACATGTGTGGAGAGTGAGGCATTGGCTCCTTTCTACTAGTCTGCGAGATGAGATGGGAAAATATTCTGCTTTTCCTTTTGCTACCAAGGAAACTGAGTTTGAGAGGAGTTAATAATTTAAGCATATCTAGCTAGCACTCACAGAATCACAGGCTCTCATAGCTTTAGGAAAATTTTAAGATGATTATTATGGTTCAATCCCCTTGTTATTCCAAAAGACAATTTTATCAGAGTCGCTCATCTAGTCAGTTATGGAGCCTAAATAAAACTCTGAGTCTAGTGCTACTTCCGTCCAATCTCCACAGCCTTGGTTTCTATTCTCACGTCACAATATTTAAGGGTAGACTTACTACAATTTCCCCCACTAAAACATGCACTCCAAGAGGACAAGATTATTGTCTTAGTTGTTGTTACATTCTCAGGACCTAGACTCATGCAAATGCACAGTAGGCAAGAATGAATAAATCATTCAGTGAACAAATGGATGGAATGAAAAATAAATGGGACTATTGTCTCTGTTAAAATCCCTGCTCTCTTTAGAGGAACACAAATATCCCATGCCTTTTCTGTAATCTGAATTTCAAAGATAATTAGTAGAGTTTTCATCTCTAAATATAAATAATATAATATTGAATATAATTTTTCTTTTTTTTTTATTAAGTGAGAGGTGGGGAGGCAGAGAGACAGACTCCCACTTGCACCCACCAAGCTCCTTACCGAGCAATGCTCTGCCCATCTGGAATTGCTCCTCCACTGCTTGGCAACTGAGCTATTTTTAGTGCCTGAGGCAAAACCTTGGAGCCATCTTCAGCACCTGAGGCCAACTTGTTCAAACCATTTGAGCCATGGCTGCAGGAGGGTGTGGGGGAAGAGAAGACAGAGAGAGAGAGAGAAGGAGAGAGAGAGAAGTGAGAGAGGGAGAGATGGAGAAGCAGATGGAACATCCATATGCCAGGCCGATGCTCTACCACTGAGCAAACCAGCCAGGGCCAGTATTTATAGTCTTCAGCAGCACTGGTTTATTTCATCCTACACAGTGGCTGTCTGATTCTCTCGGTGATCTGAATAGTTCCACTGTAACTTTTTACCTCCTGCTGCTGTCAGTGGTAATAATAAGTATTCTCAATGTGGAGTTTTATGCAGTTGAGCCTTCCATTCCCTGCTCCAGACCAGCACTGATAGGGAAAACCAATCACCTTCAGCAGTTCACACACTCATTTATTCACATCTCAATGGGAATGATCGTGCTTGGAGTGCTGCAGAGATAACCAAGGATCGATATCACTTTCTTGTGGTTTCCTGCACTGGTATGAGAGCTACTTAAATGAATATCACCTTTCCCCCCACTACTGGCTGGGGCATTTATGGACTATAGTGAGTCTCCTGTATTTTATTAACAGGATGATCATTCATTTCCCATCAGACAACAATATAAGTTCTTGGGCTTTAGGAGATCTTTGTGCTTACTGGTTGAGCACAGTTGTGGAATCACCTTTCCTGATTAGAAATTTCTGCATTGTGTATTATTTTCTTGGCCATATTTCCAAAGCATGGATTAGCACTGCTAGAGAGATGAGTAATTTCACAGGCCTCTTGATACTGCGAGTGGCCTCTTTAACCTCTTACTACTCTACCGTGTCTGGTTTTGTGCAGCCTTCCTGCTGGTGACTTGGTGCAGCTCATGGATACCCTTCAACACTTAGATCACAGACGCTCACCTGTCCCTTTGTCAACCACCATTTGCAGAGGAGTCAGACAAATGCTTTCCCCAAATTTTAAAAAGCAACCTGCACCCCATCATGAGACCTGATGTTGCTTTCTCAGTAGTCTCCTTCGGGAAGGCGTGAAGGCTGTAGTCACAGCCAGCCAGGTGGACATGCCACCATTAGACAACCATTTCAGGGGAGGGTTTGAATCTTTTAAATATGACACAGAAACTGGCTTTCTACCAAGAAGCCATGCTGCTATGAATGGGAGAGTAATGTCTTCATCGTCCCCAGCAGAATCTAAGAAATTAAATTTTCCAAGAGAAACTACTTTTTCAGCCCCCCCCCCAAATTTGCCGAATGCCTTGGTCTTCACTGTCACCATTAGTTAAGACATTCCTGATTTCCCTCAAAATTACCTGCACTTGCTATTGCAAGTCCCCTTGGGTCCCCGTTCGGCTCTAGTGTAATGAATCGAATGGCTGGAATATTTGATGTTAACGCCTGCCATGGGCCACCTCAAAGATCTCAGCTAATAAAAAAAAAGGGCCAATATTATAGACTTCTGCTTCTGATCAGCCAATGAATGAATTTTCTAATCTTCCATGTACTATTAGTGCTGAGGGCAAGACAATGAGACAGCACTGCGTGATTTTTTCATGGATTCAGAGTAAATGTAAACAGAATAGGAATTTCTTGTCAAAAGGGTGTCAATAAAATGTTTTTTGTTCTGTTTTTTGTTTCCCGATAAGCACCCAGAGGCTTCCATTCAGGCTGGGTTTTTTTTTTCAGATATGCAAATGCATATTGGGAAGGTCTGTCCCATTTAGTAGCAGCCTCATTTACAGAAGATAGATTTGGAGTTGTTCAGACTACACTACCAGCAATTCTTACTACTTTGTTGACACTGCAAGAGGCAGTTGACAAGTACTTCAAGTTACCTCATGTTTCCAGTAAACTACCTTGTATTTCAGGAATCCTTGTGTACACTTATTTATTTTTTTAGCAAGAGAGAGAGAGATAATGAAGCAGAGAGAGGGACAGATAGGGACAGACAGACAGGAAGGGAGAGAGATGAGAAGCATCGATTTGTTGCAGCACCTTAGTTGTTCATTGATTGCTTTCCCATATGTGCCTTGACTGGGGGGCTACAGCAGAGTGAGTGACCGCTTGCTCAATCCAGTGACCTTGGGCTTCATGCTAGCGACCCTGCACTCAAGCCAGCGACCTCGGCGTTTTGAACCTGAGTCCTCTGCATCCCAGGTTGATGCTCTATCCACTGCATCACCACCTGGTCAGGCTTTTATGGACACTTATTATTATAAAACATTCAGATTTGCATTTAGAGCATCACTAAAATCTGCCATTTATTGAATGACCACTACATTTGGTGACCATCTGAATGCTGTGCATGCATCTTCAGAATATCAGAAAAGACTTCAACAGTTCTTGGAGTTCAAAAAATAGTTAAATAGCCTGACCTGTGGTGGCACAGTGGATAAAGCGTCGACCTGGAAATGCTGAGGTCGCCGGTTCGAAACCCTGGGCTTGTCTGGTCAAGGCACATATGGGAGTTGATGCTTCCAGCTCCTCCCCCCCTTCTCTCTTTCTGTCTCTCCTCTCTCTCTCTCCCTCTGTCTCTCCCTCTCCTCTCTAAAAAAAAAAAATGAATAAATAAAAAAAATAGTTAACTAATATAAACTATTTATTATACTGCTGATACAAGTACAGATGGGACAGGAAATGTTTAGCAGTCTTGGATGAGAAGAAAATGAACTAATTAGATGCTTCCCTTGTCATGGTGGTTGCTTTGAAAACTAAACTTTAATGGGAAAAATCATGGAAAGAAATTCTCAACAGAATAACTGGAAATGGCTTATTGTGTGTGGGGGGGATAATAAAAATCTATATGCAATTTCAAAAATGAAAAAAACAATGTGGCTGAGATCATTACACTAGATCCCAACCCCCGTATCAGCAGCCCTCTGAGAGTTCTGCCCTGAGAAGGTCTCCTTATTGGAGCCCAGCTGGGCCAAACATCTGAGTGGCATCCTTTGGACATTAAAGAGGGACTGCCTCTGCCAGCTGACCCTGGCAGAGAGGTCTCGGTCTGCGCTGAGCGCAGCCAGCACGGTGTTTCTTACCCCAGTGCCGCCCTCCTCCGCCGACGCTCAGGCGGAGCGAGTCGGAGGCTCAGGAGGACCACACGCATGTAGATCAATCACAGTGCAGCCTAGGAAGGAAATTCTATTGTAAGGTGGTCAAATCCCTCGCTTGTTAACGTTTGTTTCTTTTCCTCTTAAAAGTTTATGGTTACAGGATCTCTCACAGGACTCAACAAGAAAGAAAAATGTCTGGTAAGTCACTTTCGTGACTTCTGTGTCATTTAATATCTTCTACTTGCTTTATCTCATCTTTGTGTATAAAGACTCGAGTAATCTAGAATCTCCCAGAAAAAAATCTTTACATGTCAAATTTACAGTTCAAGTCATTCCTGTTTGTCAGTGTCCCCCTGAGCCCTGTGTCCTTCCACCGTTCCCATTTCCCTCGTCAACTAAACTGAAAGAGTGGCTTCTCAAAAACCCTCCTCCATTCCTCTAACTCAGCAGGGTTCAACCTTCGTGCCCCAAGAAGTTTTTAAACATGCGACACCTATTTAGTCAGGAGCACTAACCTTTCAAATAAAAAAAAAATGAGAACAATCCACACAACAATAGCTGTCCAGTGTGAATGAGTCAAAATTATACCTTTTTTTTTCCAAATTGGCAAAAAATATATTTTTTGGTGTGCTGCAGAATGTTAGTAGTTTATGTGCTCTATGAGATTAAAAACATGTTGAAAATCACTGCTCTACCTCAGTGGTTCTTAATCAGGAGCAAGCTTGCAGCCCCCGCCCCAACTCCACACACCTGCCCCCTTTGACAAGGTCCCAGCACATTCCGAGCTGTCACAACAGGAGAGGGGAGCACTACTGACATCTAGTGGTTAGACACTCCGGGAAGATTTCTAAACATCCTAAAATGTAAAGGACAGTCCCCAAACCAATGACAAAAAATGATCCGGCCCCAAATGTCCATAGTGCGGAGGCTGAGAAGCCCTGCTCTCGCCACCAGCAGCCTCAGGACCCCGGCAGCCCCTCCTCCAGCACCGCCAGTAACAGCGGAGGCTTTTCCTTGGGGCCTGGCCACGCCCTGGAGGGAGGAGTCACGGCACTGATGCCTGATCATTCTAGGACTGAATCAACGTGACCGCTCTTTGCTGCATCAACTCGAAGGGAAAAAACACCTACTTCAATGGGTGATTCTGAGCATTTCATAAGATATTACATATAAAAGGCATGATGATACTGAAATGTATTCCCTTCTAACCAGTTTAATTTTTTTTAAGGCCCTGGAGATGTGGGCCTTCTCTCAAACCCATTTTAAATCTGTTTCTATGGCCCTCTGCCAAATTCCCTCCATAAGTAGCTGCAAGCCATAGAAAACTCTAAAACTCCAGTAGGGGATGAATGCCCCAGTCCCTCTCCACCTGTGAACATAAATCGAGACAATGGAGATGAAGCCCCAGATGCTGTACTTTTCTGCACTGACTCCCTTTCTGATCTAAGGACTATCCTAAGGATAAGATGAACTACCCTTGACTCACTGAGAGCTTGGCAGGTGCAGGCAGGCAGGATGTCAAGAGGGCAGAAAAATTAAACCGGGCATCAGAAGTTCGGGCTTGCCACCCAGCTCTTCTGCCAAACTGCGGGATTGTTTGCAATCACTTGATCCAGGAGCCCGGTTTGTTGGCCGGTGTGGGGATAACAAGTGATTGGCCTGCACCACAAAACTGTAATGAGGATTAGATGAGACTAAGGCTGGGCATGAGATTTGGAAACTGTGAAGCACAAGACACACGAGAGAGTGCTGCTTTCAAGACTCTAGTCCATTCAACATCCCCCGGGAGCCCAAGCTTAGCCTTGAAAGAGCAAAGAACTGAGGACTGAGAGAGCTGGCCCATCCAACTGCCCCTGAGCGGTTTCTACCGAGATGCCTGCTTGGAGTAAGGACCTGTGTTTGGAGTGAACATTAAGGCATAGGGCAACTTCCTAGTCCTGCCATACTAAGACACAGACTGCTCCTGGCCTGGACGGGACAGGCTGTGCCCATGCATCACTGCTTTCCCACGGCATTCCCATTACATCACAGTATAGTAAACGCCTGCCAAATGGAGATAGGAGGTTTTTCTTTGTTTTTCCTTTAAAGGTCAATAGCGTTGCTGAGGGTAGGCATGCAGAAGATACTCCCCTTTCCGCGAAGGAATTCAGACATATATACCAAAAAAAGGGGGGGGGATGAGTAAAGGCAATTTGATGGGGAAATACAAACGTCCACCTTCCACAATGGAGCACTAAAATCAAGAAAGGAAATCTTTAAATCCCAGTCCAAATTTGCTATCATCTGTAAATTGTGCCAGTGATTTGGTGGGCTGGTTGAACCCCCCTGGGGAATGGTAAAGCCACAAGAAGGCGGGACCTTTGTCTGCCCTATTTATCTTTGTGTCCCAGGATCCAAATGCTGTATCTGACACCTAGTCAGATATTTATTCAAATAGATGAATAAATGGATACTGCCCTAAAATTAGGTGAACACTCTCATTTTTAAAAGTAGCAATTGAGGTTCCCAGAGATTCCCTATCTTGTATGAGGGCCTAGTTCACTAGGACTCAAAAGCAAGTCTGACTATAAAGCTAAGAGACTTTCTAAAACCCTATTTTGCTTATTGATTTGTGAAAGGTGGTGTCCCAAGATAAAATGAACATTTTCTTAAGCATGAACCACCACGCACCCTTCTGTACCCGTTCTCTTTCTTGGTTTTCTGGCTCACTCTAAAACGGTTTGTCTTCTGACTCGGACGAATCGAAATGTAATCTATCAAAGCTTTCAAGCATACGGATGAGGGAGCAGTTCATCCTGAAAGGGGCATCTGGAAAGATAAATGCACCAAGAATCTCTTAGAAGGTATTTTTGCTTTGGCTTGGCTTTTAATTTATTTTATTATATCTTAAACACTTTTCCAGGGGCAAGGTGTCACAACCATGAATGTGATCAGTTCCTTGGCTGCGGTGGCTGGGATCACATTGACCCTTATTAGCTTTCAACATCAGGACCAGTATTGCCAGCTGCCGTCCTTCGAGGGAATATGTGTTATAGGCAGAATCCTTTTCAATGTAAGTGCTCTTGTTCATACGATGAATCTGTGTCATCTTATCAGAGCTCTAGTTGCGATACATCGATTCATTCATTTTGATTTCAATACTTGATGTTGCGTTTGCATTTGAACTGACTGTTGAGAAGCCAGTTGTGATGAGTGAGCCGCAGTGTCTGGATTTGAAATCCTGACTTTGTCACTTAGTAAGCTTGTAACCTCGGCCTACCATTTTGTCTTCTCCGAGCCTCAGTTGTCCTCATGTGGAAATTGAAGAAAAGTAGAATACCTACCTCACTGGGTTGTTGAGAGGATTCCTTACATTAGAATACTGCCCAGTACAGTGTAAACAGTCAATAGATTTTAGCTATTACCATCAGGGTTGTCATGGATTGAATTAAATTTTAACTTTTCAGCATTAGTAAGGAACAGAATGATCTAAAAATTTTACTCAATACTATAAACAAAATACAGTGGGGGGGGGGTTAAGACACTTAATAAAGTACTTTAATAATCTTAGAAGATAAATCATTTTATATAAATGTAGGAATTTTATTCATTAAAGCAGATGAGATGTATCTTTACCAGGAAATATAATTGTACACATACTATGTATTTATCTAAAAAATACTCAATGAGACTATTTTTACACATGTTAATAAATCCAGCAGGCCTTTCCCTCTAGTTCCCCAAGCAAATCCTGGGGTTTCACTCTCTGTCTACCAGCCACATTTTGATGGCTTTGGTCCTAGAATGTCAATGAATTTGACCCATTTGAATGGAAGTAAAGTGGAATAATGGGAAATTGTCTCCTTCCAATGAAGAAGAAAAGGAAGAAGAGCTATCAGTCACTCAATATGACATCTTATTTAATCCTCACAGTCATACATTAAAGTGAGTTAAGGATGTTCCCATATGTTCTGAGATAAATTCTAGACTTAGACTCATAAAAGGTTACTAAGGAAAGCCAGAAATCAATATAAGGGACAAAATCTTGTCCTAATGAGACCAAGAATATTATATGACATTATAATCTTTACTCTTTTCTGAGTGGCCAGGAAGCTACTACTATGTGTTACTTTAGTATAAATATAAACCAGGAAGAAATTATATACTGAAAGGGTTATATTTCCATGTAAATGAAACCTTGCCATCTACTTCCTGCCCCACACAGTTGTGTACTACAGGATTAGTTCCTGTGTACAGAATCACAGAGAGTTTATTCTGAGACCTTCCTTGTATAGCTCCATGATTCCTTGCTATAACTCACATGTCATAAACTGAAAAAGGGCTTTAGACATTTCTTGGACTGACCTCTGTTCCAAAGACCATCCATTGTCTACAATTTAGCCAAAGTCATCACTTCAAAAGGTAAATCTGAGGACATTATTAAACACAGAATTAAGATCCTAATTTTAAAAGGCTTGTAAGACCCTCTAGAACCTATCCTGCCTACCTTCTTGACGTTATTCCAGGTCTTTATCTTTATCCCTCCATTCTCCTACTACTTTTTTTTTTTAAGCGAGAGAGAGGTATAGACAGGGACAAGTAGACAGGAAGGGAGAGAGATGAGAAGCATCAGCCCATAGTTACAGCACCTTAGTTGTTCATTGATTGCTTTCTCATATGTGCCTTGACTGGTAGCTCCAGCGGAGCCAGTGACCCCTTGCTCAAGCCAGTGACAAAGGCATCATGTCTATGATTCCATGCTCAAGCCAGCAATCCCACACTCAAGCTAGTGAGCCCGCATTTAAGTCGGATGAGCCTGTGCTCAAGTCAGTGACCTGGGGGTTTGAACTGGGTCCTTAGCATCTCAGGCTGATGCTCTATGCACTGTGCCACCACCTCATCAGGATCCTACCACTTTCTGAAGTTCTTTAATGTATCAAGTACTCACTGACTCAGAACCATAAGACCAACTTTTTCTTGCTTCAAATGTTCCCCAGCTGAGTGACTATCCTATTCCACCTATTTAATTAACTCTTCCTTATTCTTTAATTTCAGTTTAAACATCACTTTTTAAAGGTGGTCCTTCCTGATTGTACCTCTACCCTCCCCAGTGCAGACCTGGTCAGATCTCCCATGATAGTCATGCACAACTCACAATAATTTTTCAGAGCATGTAACACAATTTGGTTAAGTAAATAATGGCCTAATTATTTCATACTGTCTGCCTTGCTTCCTATAATAGAAGTTTCACAACAGCCAAAATCAGGTATCTCTTGTTCAGCAGCTGAAGCCAGCAAATTTACTGTAAGCACTTCATACCTATTAGTTTGCTGACAAATGGGGTCTACCCAAGCGTATGAATGTGTTTCAGAAAAATCAAGATTCAGATAGACCCAGGGTCTTGTTTGAGGCTACGTGTAACCTTGAACCCAGTTGCACCCAGGTTTTTCTGTCTCCAGGGTCTAAGTTTTTTGGATACCAGTTATTTTACTCTGCTTCTTGATCTAAATGTTACCTTAAAGCATAATATGCAAAATGGCAATCTGTGGACTATATTCACCCTGAAGATATGTTCTAGTCTGTTTACACAAGTAAATAAATAACTGGAAAATTTCACATTAAAAATATGTATATCAGGCTTCCTTACTACACAAAAAAGACCAGGCATCCCAGGGCTCATATTATCACATGGTAACTATTGCGTGGAACTGTATAATGGATGAATCCAAGAAATACTTTGACTCTCCACCATCTCCCTACCTCATTTAAGATGACCACCTGGTCCCTATGGGCATTGTAGTTTGTTTCCCCTGCTTAGCAGGCAGACATAGGCTGAAAATTGTTTGATTACCGATGGCTTCAGATCTAAAATACGGGTTTTGCTTTACTTGATCATACAGTGTAAGTGGTCTTTAGCATTCATCCCAAATGCCATTTACTGATCCTCATTTTTTTTTTTTTGCAGGGAATTTTGTCAGTCTTATTGATAATCAGCATAGCAGAACTCAGCATCTCTGTGACTATAGCCTCCTTTAGAAGCAAGTGTTGGACCAAGTCAAATGAGGTATGTCCAATGTTGTTATGAGAATAGATTCCCATTGGGCCATTCTGATGTGATGTCTACTGAACAATATTTTCAGATGCTGAACTAAATCTTTTAAGTTTAGAAAGGTCTCAAGGAGGTACAAGCTTAAAATTGAAGGCCTGCTACATTCTTTGAGATATCACATCTAATTATCTTTGACCTCCAGCATCTAGTTCATCTAGTAGGTGACCAATCATAAATAAATTAATAACAACTGGATAATTTAAACTATCTTAGAAGCTTTATAACATTATAAAGAGAAGACTTCTAGACTATCTTAATCAAATTTCCCCATTTTCATATTTAGGATAATAGAGGATAATGACTTGTCCAAAAGGAAATCAGTGAGTTCATGGTAAAGGCAGTAATGGTATTTGTTTTCTTGTTCTTCATGTAATTGTTATTTTCTATCTACCGTTTTAAGGCAGAGATGAAAATAATTTGGGAATACGAGAAGAAAAAAATCAAAGATGATTGTTATATTAATGTTTCCCCACCCTTTTGTTTTATAGATTGTGTTTTTCTCACCTTTGGATGTTACCCAAAAGAGTGAACTAGCTATGCCAGAACACAATGCAGTGATACAATTTGACCTTCAAGAAGAATCTTCCAGTAATTACTCAAGAAGAAACATACAACCTGTTTTCTTTGGAGGCTATACTTTTTTCAAGTTAAAAGCTTCAAAAAGTCCTTTAACCATCCATCGTTCAGAGAAAAGAGGCAGTTATGTTTTCGACACATGTTCTTTATCTGGGTCAGATGAACAACAGAAAAATATGCCTCCCCCTTTAAAACATGAGAAAAAGGATGAGCTGAAACCTTTGTCTTCCATATTAGTGAAAAGGCCCTTAGAAGATGTCACACACACTGACCAAATAAATAGTGAAGATCTACTATTTGCTATTGAACAATCCCCAAAAATGCAAACCCAATCACTGCAGGCTGAAGCCTTGCCATTCCAAATTATTCCACCCCGTTCTGTAAAACTTCTTCAAGAATTACCACCCTCTGACTCGCTGTCTCAAACTCTGTCAGTACAAACTCTGCTTTCTGAAGCTCCAGCATCTAATGTCACACAGTCTCATGACCTGATAGACCAAGAGTTGACATACCAAGACACACATTCCCAAGATAAACTATTGCAAGATATGTTTCCCCAAGCACAAGTTCTGCCAGCACAAGTCATGCAATTTGAAACCCAACCATTACATGCAATGCCGGCCCCTAATGTACAACACTTAAAACAGCAATCCTTGGATCTTCAACCTCAAGACCAGCAATTTACACAAATATCATATCAAGACCTTCAATCAGAAGTCAATTTACTGAGCCAAGAATGGAAATATGAGAAAAAAATCAAGAAATCCTTAAAGCGGCATTCCTTTGAAAAGCATAGCAAAAACTTGCAATCCCCAAGGAGGAAATCACTAGACTTGCAAATTCAAGGCCAGAAATCCCCAAGGAAGAGATCCCTAGACCAGCGTATCAAAGGCTGGTTATCCCCAAGGAAGCGCTCCATAGATAAACAAGTCAAAGTTAAGCAACTCTCAGATCAGAAAGATGAAAATCAGTTGACCCAAGAAAAGCAATCACTAAAGCAACAATACCAAAATAAGCAAGATGAAGACCAGCAGGGAAAAGAGGAAGAATCCCCCAAAGAACAGATCCCAAACCAACAAACTAAAGATCCGTGGGTACAAGAGGAGCCGTCCTCAGAGCAGCTAAACCAACATCTTCGATCTCAAATCCAGAAACCCCAAGCCTGGCAAACCCAAGATCTATTAGACAAAGAATTCCTAAAGAAAAAAATTCTAAACAAAGAAGCCCAAATTGTGCATGCCATACCTCCACATCACCTTGATCAGCAATTAGAAGACGTCCCACTTTCAGACAGTCGGAATCAAAACAAGAAGCAAAAAGACCTTCGATCCACAGGTATCCAAAATGAAGATATGCAAATAGACACTTTACCAAAAAAAGACATCAAACTAACGGACATGAAAAGTCTATGCCAAAACAGAAGTGACCTGCAGTCAGCAGAAGACATGAAGCCAGATTTTCATCATTCCTCCTGCCAAAGCTCAGTATATGATGCATCTTCCTCCTATTATCTGTCTAATGTAGGTTCAGAACAAGATGTGCAACAAAACACTTCAATTAGTTCCACTTCATACAGAGAAGATCCAACTGTAACCACATGTTATCCAAAGGATCAACAGCCATCTGAAGACTCTGACTAACTTGCAGAATCTACCCAAATACACACTGTTCCCAATTATGGAACCAAATGAGGGGAATACAATATAATCACCTCCAACCTATATTCTCAAATGTTGTTGCTACTTTACTTATGCAACAGAAGATGAAGGGCATCCAGCACACTCAAAGGATTTGTCCTTAAATCCTTAAATAAAATAAAATGACAACAAATGTTAACACTGTTTTAGAACTTTATGGGGGTAAAGGAATAATTCACATTTAAACTCTTGGTCATCAGTGTTAGTGTTTCCATTCATGATCAGCAATTCATTTTACAACTTAATATTTAGCAATCCTACCTTTCTAAGGTGCTGATGTTTCTTGCTACCTCCTCTGTATATCATAGGGGCTTAGTATGTTAACCAGAAAGAGTCTGTGCAGGCTCTTTAAGGGCTCAAGAACTAAAAAAAATCAATTCTACCATTTCTCTGTTTTGCTCTTTCCAATCATCTAGTTTAATCCTTCCTCCATAAATCTATGTTGCAGGTATATACTCTAAGTTTGTCCAGTTAGTGCTGGGGTAATGTGGCCATGAGGACAGAACGTGGTGGAGGGAGAGAATAAAATATACCAAGAGATGGGAAAGTAAGCAGGAGGCAGGGAAGGTTAGAGAATGCAGGTGTTATCAAAGAAAGTATGTATGAAAGACTGATACATTGAGTGAAGCTCTAGCTACACTCACGGCTTCTAAGTTTTCAGCCCTCATGATACGTAATTTCATCCTGAGTGGTCAGAAGAAATTGTGTGAACGAAAGCCATCAGTTACCCTCCGACCTCCAAGCCTAATTACGTTTTTTCCAACCCTCTTTGTCCTTGATCACTTTGATACATTTGGCATTGTTAACCATCCTTTCTTTCTGCAGTCTTCATCACCTTTGCTGGCTCCCTGTTTCAAAATTTCTAAAGGAAGTATTTCCAGGGGGACTTCTCACCAACTTCCTTCTTTCTTGACATCATAAACACTTTTGTGACTTTCTCAAGGTCATAGTGATGGGCTGACTGAACCAGGACTACCAGCCAGGACCTCTGGTCTGCCCCCACCTCCCCACCCCGTCCTAGGCCTTTTACTCACTCACCGTCTTGAGATCCTGACCAGTCCTGAGATTCCATGACTCTGTGACTCTATGATTCTCTAATTCCAAGACAAAGCACAACAATGCCAGTGCTCCACACAGCCTTAGGACAGGATAACAGCATGGTCTAGACTGAAGTACCAACTGAATTATCTTACACTTCAAAATATCAAGTACACCATCATCATCATGAAGTCAAACACTGCACACAGTCCTGTGTTTATGGTATTTCCTCCAGAAGTCACTGTTCCCGCGGACAGGACAGACACAGCGCTCGAATCTACCATGCCCTTTCCAAAATTATTTACGACAAAAATGAAAGTCTTCGGGGTAAGTAAGATTTGCTTCAATGTAAACACTACTGAAGGAGTATCATAAACTTAATAATTGAGTTCTCTGAAATTCATATTTGAAACCGTGACCTCAATGTGATGGTATTTGGAGGTGGAGACTTTAGGGGATCATTACCTCATTAATGTGGAGGCTTCATGACTGGCATTAATGCCTTTACAAGAGAGGATCAGAGAGATAACTAGGTTTCTTTGTGAGGACACAACAGAAAAGTCTACAGTATATAAGCCAGAAGGTCTTCACTGGAATCTGATCATTCTGGTGTCGACAAAAAAAAAGCTTCTAGGCCCTGGCCGGTTGGCTCAGCGGTAGAGCGTCGGCCTGGCGTGCAGGGGACCCGGGTTCGATTCCCGGCCAGGGCACATAGGAGAAGCGCCCATTTGCTTCTCCACCCCCACCCCCTCCTTCCTCTCTGTCTCTCTCTTCCCCTCCCGCAGCCAAGGCTCCATTGGAGCAAAGATGGCCCGGGCGCCAGGGATGGCTCCTTGGCCTCTGCCCTAGGCGCTGGAGTGGCTCTGGTCGCGGCAGAGCGACACCCCAGAGGGGCAGAGCATCGCCCCCTGGTGGGCAGAGCGTCGCCCCTGGTGGGCGTGCCGGGTGGATCCCGGTTGGGCGCATGTGGGAGTCTGTCTGACTGTCTCTCCCCGTTTCCAGCTTTAGAAAAATACAAAAAAAAAAAAAAAAAAAGAAAGAAAGAAAGAAAAAAAAAGCTTCTAAATTTTTTATGAGGTTTTTTTTTTTTTTAGTTTTTTATAAGAATTCATTGTGAGTTTATTTGAGCCAAACTGTTGACAATTGCCAGGAAGCAAAGTCTCAACGGATTGAGAAAATGCTCCAAAACATGGCAGTTTCACTACTTGTTTTATATATTAGAATGGAAAGGAAAGATGAAATTGATTGGTGATAGATTAAGGAGGCAGGTGGGAGAAAGCAAAGAAGGAACATCTCTGGGATTGGATAAAAGTGAAAATGTATACACTTAAACCTGTCTTACATAGGGAGACACAAGTTTAAGTTAGTTAACATGATAACAATAACAACAAAGGGGTTTGTTAGTTCCTGCTCCAGGATGCCTGTCCTGAGGGGCAGTAAAGATTACCCCAGCACCTCCAAGGGATGTGATCGGGTACATTATTGCAGATGCAAAAAACAACAGGCTTCAAAGCAAACTCTGACCTTCTGTTCAGATAGAGAATCACTCTCTAGGACATGACTACCCACCATAAACCCCTTTTAGTAAAAATGTTTCAATTTCCGACCATCCTGTGTGGTTACTTTAGGTCCCAGAGTCTGTAAGAACACCATGCAGGTTTTTCCTGAGCTTGTCAGGGTCAGCATGTGGCCCTTTTTTCATCCACACTGGCATCTTGATCTCAGAATTTCAGCCTTCAGAACTGTAAGAAACAAAATTTCTGTTGTTCATAAACCACCTAGTATACTTTGTTATAGCAGCCCAAGCTAAGACAGAGTGGAGTGTTGCATTAACAAATATTTTAAAATATGAAAGCAGCTTTGGCACTGGGAATGGGTATAAAGGCAGGAAGAGTTTTGAGATGTGTGCTAGAAGAAGCTGAGATTGTCCTGAAGGAACTTTGTAAGGCCAGTAGCTGCGGCCACCATCACAGCTGCCTGGCCCATGCAGGTTCACATTTGATTCGGACAGACGGTAATGAAACTGTGGAGCCAAGAACTGGTGGGCCATTACCTTTAATCCTAGCTTGTACCTAGCAAGTGAGTAAAACACACACAGCAGGAAAACACTTGCATTCTATTCAGGGCTCCCAAAGCCATTGACTCATCTGAGTTTTCCTAGACTCAAAGGCTCCCACCTCACCAGTTCAGCAGAGCTTACAAAGCCCCTCACCTCTGTTCCCCTCAGCTCCCTGCCATCTTGCTGCCTGCCTCTTCTGAAATCACGTGGTCTCCCTCTGTGCAACAATGTGGTCATTTTCCCTGCCAAAATGGCCTCCTAGCTTCTCCTTTTAAAACTTTTTTTTTTTTTTTCCGAAGCTGGAAACGGGGAGAGACAGTCAGACAGACTCCCGCATGCACCCGACCGGGATCCACCCGGCACGCCCACCAGGGGCGACGCTCTGCCCACCAGGGGGCAATGCTCTGCCCCTCTGGGGCGTCGACCAGAGCCACCCCAGCGCCTGGGCAGAGGCCAAGGAGCCATCCCCAGCGCCCGGG
Organism: Saccopteryx leptura; assembly: GCF_036850995.1. Taxonomy (NCBI): domain Eukaryota; kingdom Metazoa; phylum Chordata; class Mammalia; order Chiroptera; family Emballonuridae; genus Saccopteryx; species Saccopteryx leptura. Next base: position 13,107,522 of record NC_089503.1, on the reverse strand, counting down.
CCATCCTTGCTCCAATGAAGCCTTGGCTGCGGGAGGGGAAGAGAGAGACAGAGAGGAAGGAGGGGGTGGGGGTGGAGAAGCAAATGGGCGCCTCTCTTATGTGCCCTGGCCGGGAATCGAACCTGGGACTTCTGCACGCCAGGCCGACGCTCTACCGCTGAGCCAACCAGCCAGGGCCTCCTTTTAAAACTTTTTGGAGTGAAAGCCCTCCTCCAGCATATATTAGCATAACCAAACCCCTTCCCAAGCAGAAAGGCAGTTAACAGCATCACCTGGGCAATGGCCACTCACATGGGCAGTTCCATTTTTAACAATAAAAGTGAGCAAAACCAGAAAATACAGATTTTACAAACTTATTTGCCCAACAAACTTGTAGAGGCAATTTTAGTGAGAGCTCAGAAAGCAAAGAGAGGAGCTGTAGAGAAAGACTCCAACTTCTTAGAGAATACTCAAGTCATCCTGAATAGAATATATGGATAATAAAGGTCATTCTGATGAGATCTCAGATGAAAATGAGGAATATGTTACTGAAAAATGGATGTAAATCCAGTATACAAGGACACCATCACAGCCGCCTGGCCCATGCAGGTTTGCATTGGATTCGGACAGTCAGTAAAGAAACAATGGAGCCAAAAACTGATGGGCCACCATCTTTAATCCTAGCTTGCACCCAGCGGGCAAGTAAAAACACACACTGGGCTCCAAAACCCACTCATTCAGTGCTCACAAAGCTACTGACTTTATCCGAGTTTCCTAGAATCAAAGGTTTCTAGCTCCCCAGACTTATTCACCTCTGTTCCCCATATCCTTCCTCCTTCCTGTACAAACTCTGCACAAACTGGCTTCTCCTTCAGCACTCCACCATCTTGTCTGCTTCTCCTGGCCTCCTCCACATGGCCCTTCTCTGCTCTCTGCTCTGCTCTCTCTGCTCTAATGCTAATCTCAGGAACCAAGAGCGCAAGCTCCCGTTCTGCCCTCATTTTATAGTGTAGAAATCAAAACCTTTAATGCAATATACAAAATAGGGAAGTCTCTAATACAAAGTCGCTTATCTGGGGCATGATGGGATTGCACCACCCCACATCAAAAAGGGTGAGAAAGGCTTAGTCCTAAAACCAAGCCCCAGGCTACAAGGATCCTGCCTGCCCACAGCCGCCCCCCCCCCCCCAACACACATTAATATCACCTGGGCGACGGGCTTCCATGTGGGCAGCGCCATCTTTAACAAAGTGAGCATAATATATATATTTTATCTGCCCAAAAATGGATAAAAGGAAATTCTTTTTATAAAGTGGCGAAGACCTTTGTTGATGTGTGTGTGTATGTATGTGTGTGTGCACACGCGTGTGCACATGCTAGGGTTCTGTGAAGCGTAGAATTGTGAGCCATGAAACTGAATATGTAGCTAAAGAGGTGTCTAAACAAAGTGAAAAAGAAGTGGCTTGGTTCCTCCTGACTGCTTCCAGTAGTAAAATGCAAGAGGAGAGAAAGGACTTGAGTACAGAATTATTAAGAAAAGTGTACCTAGAACTTAAAGATTTGAAAAATTCTCAGCCTATCCATACTGTAGCAACTGAGAGTGTTGGGAAGAGAATGTGAGGAGTGGCCAAGGGGCCATTTGATAAGGAGACTGGACTGGTGTGGGTGTGAACCAAGGACTTCATCCGTCACTCAAAGTCACTCAAGCAGGCAAACTATCAGTTTGAACTGAAGAAAGGTTTCTTAGATTTAACAGGATGAGACAATAGAGCTATTAGGCTGTTAAATGCGCATTGTTTTTCAAGATACGGGAAGAAGAATTCCAAAGGTGAGTCAGAGACCATCAAGGCTATCACCTGAGTTTCAGCAGGCCGGATGACCTCTGCTAACAGCCAGGGAGGGAGAGAGCCACCCAAACCCACAGATAGGACCAAGCAGAGCCTTGCAGGTCTGACCTCTGTCCAGTAGCACTGGAGGGACAAGACCACTATCCTTGTGGGTTCTGAAGGCAAGACCGTCATCCTAGTGGATCCAGAGGGTAGAGCATCCAGCTAAAGAGGATCATTCTCAAGCCTTAAGACCTTATAAAATTTGGCTTGCTAGGATTTGGACTTGCTTTGGAACCTTACCCCAAGAGTTCTTCTTTCTTATTTATTAGTGTGTGTGTGTGTGTGTGTGTGTGTGTGTGTGTGTGTGAGAGAGAGAGAGAGAGAGAGAGAGAGAGAGAGAGAGACAAGGACAGAGAGAGAGAGAGACAGAGTGAGGGACAGATAGGGACAGACAGATAGGAAGGGAGAGAAATGAGAAGCATCAACTCTTCATTGCAGCACCTTAGTTGTTCATTGATTGCTTCCTCATATGTGCCTTGACTGGGGGGCTACAGCAGAGCGAGTGACCCCTTGCTCAAACCAGTGACCTTGAGCGCAAGCCAGCAACCATGGGGTCATGTCTATAATCCCACGCTCAAGCCAGCAACCCCACACTGAAGCTGTTGAGCCTACACTCAAGTCTGATGAGCCCACATTCAAACTGGCAACCTTAGTGTTTTGAACCTGGGTCCTCTGCATCCCTGTCCGACACTCTATCCACTGCGCAACCACCTGGTCTTTCTTATTTTTATCTTTTGGAATGGGAATGTCTACTCTATGCTTGTCCTACCATTGCATTTTGGAAGCACAAAACAAGTTTGGTTCACAGATTTCCAACCAAAGATGAATTCTTCTTCAGGACAAGTTGTACCTCAAGTTTTATTCATATCTGATTTAGATAGTACTTAGATTAGACTTTGGATTTTAGAGTTGGCACTGGAACAAGTCAAGACTTTGCAGGCTATTATAATAGAATGAATATATTTCCTGTGTGAGAACATGAATTTGAGAGGACGTGGGACAGAATGTTATGGATGGAATGCTTGTGTTCCCCCCAGTTCATCTGCTGAAACCCTAATCCCAATACAATGGTATTTGGAGATGGTACTCTGAGAAATAATTAGGTCATGAGGGTGGAGTTATCAGGAATGGGATTGGTGCCCTTACAAGAAGAAGCCACAGAGTTAGTTAGCCCTCTTTCCACCATGTCAGGATACAATGGAGAAGTTGTCAATCTGCAACCAGAAGTGTGTTCTCACTGGAATCCATTCTTGCTGGCCCCATGATCTCAGACTTCCAGCCTCCAGAACTGTAAGCAATACATTTCTGCTGTTTCAAGCTGCCCAGTCTATGATCCTTTGTTATAGAAGCTTGAACTAAAACAGGAGGTGGGAGGAGAAGGAGAAGGGAAATTATCTGAGAGCCCAATGTTTAAAGGTAGGAGCCAATTCCAACTTTTATTTCCATTTGAATCAGGAAGTGCATATCACCTTTCTCTACCAATTGTGTGTCAGACTCTGTGGACAGGAAAACATAAAATGAATAAAACAAGGTTCCTGGCTCTTAAAGGTCACAAAGTAAAACTCTCCAAACTGACCACTTAGGAGATTTTTTCCAGTCAAACTCAGAGAAATCAAAGGAAAGAGAAAATCAAGTAGAAGTCAATAGACTAGACTCTATATCCTGGGTTATTGAGTTCTACAGTGTTGTGTTTCCCCAACAAAAAAAAATCACTTTGGTTTGAAACATGGTGTGATATTTTTATATGTGGGACTTTTGTTGAAAATCCCCTAATATTAGAAGTGCTCATCTCTCCCTCTACCCATTTCTCTATTTCGTGAATATTATCTCTTATTTACCAATCCTCCTTTCAGACAACATGGGTATTCAGTTTGTCTGAGGCCGTAATATTGCCCATAGCTTAGAAAATATTTGTCCTTTGAATTCTCAGATTCCAAGAAAAAAAACTATAAAAAATTTTTTTTCAGAAATAAAATCAGAATTAGAAAAAGATGGCCCACTGACAGGCAGAAGAAGTCCATCAGTCCAAACTGTTTCAGTGTGTTTTAAATATAATGGTATGCAGTCTTCTGCTAAGGGGCTCAAATTCTTTTAACAAATGTGTATTGAACTATGTGCAAAAAACTATTTATACACCATGGGGGTTGCAGAAATAAATGCAACCTAGTTTTTCTGACTGAGAAGAATAAATACGTGATTTCAAAGTAATAAAGTGAAAATATTAAAAACTACACTTTAACATAGCATCTAAGGGCCATAAATGGTGTTGGTGGGTGCATGGCAAATTTGGCATTTAATCTGAACTCTGAGGAAGCGATGGGATTTTACTAAGTGGAAATGGAGGGAGAAGAGGGAGTCAGAATGTTCTAGATGGAGAAACCTGTCATTGTAGCCAATGCTCGTGGTCGAGTTGCTTGCTAACGGCAAAGGAGACCTGGGAGACACCAAGCCAGACTTAAAAGATGTAAAAAGATTAAAAATACAAATTAAGAAATAAGAACCATCAGAATGGATAAATTGTGGTACATCCATACCATGGAATATTACTACTCCCTGCTCAAAGTACATTTGTTACTTAAAACCAAAAAGAGACTTAAAATGCACATTACTAAGTAAAGGTTACACACTGTACGATTCCAGCTATATGACACCCTGGAAAAACCAAACCATGGGGACAGTAGAAAGATCAGCGGCTTCTAGGAGAAGGAGGGGAGAGAGAGAAACAAATAGGTGAAGGACAGAGGGTCTTTAGTCTGTACAGTATTATAATGGACGATACATAATGTTATACATTTGCCAAAACCCCATGGAATGTACAACACAGAGAGAAGGTTTGAAGGGAGAAAAGTGAACTTGATTTTGGACATACAACTCATAAGGTGGTGGGAACCATGGGACATTCAAGTGGGGATGTTTGACAAGAGCGAAAAATGTGGGTCTAGAGTGGAGGAAGATGATATTGTTTACCACTCAACTACTTAAAGGTAATTGTTGCTATGGGAGTAAATGAGCTCACTCAGACCGAGAAGGTAGACGGGAATAAAAGAAGGCAGAGGACACAGACTCATACATTGCATACCTTCCATTCTTCGTGTTGTTCTCATCAGTCTTCCCTAGCAGCTGTCAAACAGCTGCTTGGTGTTGTAGTGCACTGTAAGTGTGGCTCAGGGAGAAAAGATGGGGCGTGCTGTGAACCCTGGGATGGCACAATACCTCCACAGGCTCAGGGGACTGGTCATCAGCAGAAGGGTTTTCTGACAGTCCACTGCTGCTTGAGGCCAGGCTGGCAGGGTGACTTAGAATTCAGTGCTTCTCAAACCTTAGCATTCATGTGTCATAGACTTGGAGGTTTCCCCCCAGCTTTATTATTATTTTTTTTTGTTTATTTTATTTTATTTTTTTGTATTTTTCTGAAGCTGGAAACGGGGAGAGACAGTCAGACTCCCGCATGCGCCCGACCGGGATCCACCCGGCACGCCCACCAGGGGCGACGCTCTGCCCACCAGGGGGCGACGCTCTGCCCCTCTGGGGCGTCGCTTTGCCGCGACCAGAGCCACTCTAGCGCCTGGGGCAGAGGCCAAGGAGCCATCCCCAGCGCCCAGGCCATCTTTGCTCCAATGGAGCCTTGGCTGCGGGAGGGGAAGAGAGAGACAGAAAGGAAGGAGGGGGAGGGGGTGGAGAAGCAAATGGGCGCTTCTCCTATGTGCCCTGGCCGGGAATCGAACCCGGGTCCCCCGCACACCAGGCCGACGCTCTACTGCTGAGCCAACCGGCCAGGGCTCCCCCCAGCTTTATTGAGGTGCAATTGACATATAACATTGTGTAAGTTTAAGGGGTGCAATGTGATGATTTGATACAATATATATTGCAATATATCTTTACTACAGTAAGGTTAGTCATCACATTTTCCACATCACATAATTGCCATTTTGTTGTTGCTGTGGTGAGAACATTAAAACTCAACTTTCACAGCAACTTTCAAGGCTATAATACAGTCTTGTTAACTATATCACCATGTTGTACCTTAGATCCTAGAACTTATAATGGAAGTTTGTACCCTTTCACCAACATCTGCCCTTTCTCTCCATCCCTCAGCCCCTAAAACCACCCTTCTACTATGCTGCTATGAGTTTGGTGTTTTTAGATTCCACATATGAAGGAGATCATGCAATGTTTGTCTTTCTCTGACTTACTTCATTTAGCATAACGTCCTCAAGGTCTGTCTATGTCATTGCAAATGGCAGAATTTCCTTCTTATTTTTTTATGCTGAACAGTATTTTATTTTCTTTATCCATTCATCTGTCAGTAGACACCTAATTGTTTCCATGTCTTACCTATTGTGAAGAGTGCAACGAACATGGTAACACGGATTCTTCTTTGAGATATTGATTGCAGTACTTTTGAATATACGCCCAGAAGTGGGACTGCTGGACTGTAGGTAGTGCTATTTTGAATCTTACCTTGGAGTTTGTATTCAGTAAGTATAAGATTGGGCCTGATGGTTTACATCTCTAATTCTCACACGATCCTAAGGCTGCCGCCAATCCATGGACCACATTTTTAAAAAACTGAATTCTACCGGGGTGACACTGGTGATACTGGTTACACAGGTTGCAGGTGCCCAGTTCTACAACACATCTCTGTACATCATATTGTGCGTTCACTCCGCCCCCAAGTCAAGTCTTTGTCCATTCTGTCAATCGTCATCTGTCTCCCCAGTACCCCCTCCCCCTCCCCCCACACTGGCAATCACCATACTGTTGTCTGTGTCCATGAGATTTTTATATCCTTTTTTGTTCCATCCTTCTACCTCCCTCACCCAACTCCCCCCACCGACAGCTGTCAGCCTGCTCTCTATAGATAGAGTCACAAAATAGAGTCCGTCTCTATTTTGCTTGTTAGTTTATATTGTTCATTAAATTTCACATATGAATAAAATTTTATGGTACTTGTCTTTCTCTGACTGGCTTATTTCAATTAGCATAATGCTCTCCAGGTCTAACCATGCTGTTTCAAAAGGTAAGATTTCCTTCCTTTTTATGGCCGCATAGTATTCCATTGTGCAAATGTACTTTTATCCCCAGATTTTTCTATCCACTCATCTACTGACGGGCACTTGGGAAGTTTCCAGATCTTGGCTACTGTAAATAACGCTGCAATGGACCTGGGAGTACATGTATTCTTTCAGGAGCATTGATTGAGATCGTTTTGCTTATTACCAAATATCAGATAGAGGGAACTGAAAAAAACTGGGTACAGATAGCAGCTTCTACTATCCTTCGCTTGTGTATAAAAGAAGATAATTGCCAATTTTTTAAAATTAATTTAATTTTATTTTGTCACAAGGAGATGAAATTTTCGAAAAGTGAACCCACGACTTTGCTTTTTCCTCACCAGGTTTTCCCCTCTCTTTTACAGACTATCCAGATCCTGCTTGGACTGATGACCTTTTCTTTTGGAATTATTTTCCTTTTCACCTTTGCAGACCCATTTCCAAGGTTTCCCTTTATATTTCTTACAGGCTATACATTCTGGGGCTCCATTTTGGTGAGTACAATCAATCAAGTTCAATATGAAGCAATGCCAACAGAGATATTAGAGAATTCTTAGTTACAAAACGAGCTCCATTCAGTATGATAGGCTTTGAAACATCAAAGTAAAAATCAACCTTGTTGAAGTTATGTCTCCATTAATTCATCAGAGTTACTGATGTCCCACTATATGAATATTTCATTGGATTTTGAGGTTATTTGTCCATTACCTCATTCAAAATGAGTTACTACATAAGCTAGATACATAGAAGAAGGCAATGAGGATCCAAAGGTTTGGAATACATGGGCCCTGATTATGGAAAACAGTATAGAGATTCCTCCAAAAATTAAAACTAGAACTGTCATACTGTCTAGCAATTTCATTCTGAGACTGCAACTGAAGGAAATGAGATCACTATGTCAAAGTGATATCTATACCCTCATGTTCACAGCAACATTATTTGCAACAGATAAGACATGGAAAAAAACCTAACTGTTCATCTACAAACAAATGGATAAAGAAGTTTACACACACACACACATGCACACACACACTGAAATCTTCTGCCATAAAAAAGAAGGATATCCTCTCACTTGTGACTACATAGATGAAACCTGAGAGCTTTATGCTAAGTCAAATAAGTCAGATAGAGAAAGACAAATACTATTATATATAATCTCACTCATATGTGGAAGCAAAGAAGGGTGGGGGTTAGTAAAAGGTAAAGGGGGTCAAATGTATGGTGACAGAAGAAGATTTGATTTTGGGTGGTGGGCACACAATGCAATACACAGATGATGTGTCATAAAATTGAAATCGCCTGACCAGAAGGTGGCACAGTGGATAGAGTGTCGGACTGGGATGCGGAGGACCCAGGTTCGAGACCCCGAGGTCACCAGCTTGACCGCGGGCTCATCTGGTTTGAGCAAAAAGCTCACCAGCTCGGACCCACGGTCGCTGGCTTGAGCAAGGGGTTACTCGGTCTGCTGTGGCCCCACAGTCAAGGCACATATGAGAAAGCAATCAAAGAACAACTAAAGTGTTGCAACAAAAAACTAATAATTATTGATGCTTCTCATCTCTCTCCATTCCTGTCTGTTTGTCCCTATCTGTCCCTCTCTCTCTGTCTCTGTAAAAAATAAATAATAATAAATAAATAAAACTGAAACCTATATAATTTTATTAACCAATGTCACCCAAAAATAATTTAATTTAAATATATAAAAAGGTGCAAATATAAGGTGACAGAGGATGAGTTGACTTTGGGTGATAGGTATACAACATAAGCAACTGTCCAAATGATGTGGAGATGTTTACCCAAAATCTATGTACTCTTGTTGATCAATGTCACCATGTTAAATTTAATTTTCTAAATAATAATAATAATAATTTTTTTAAAAAACAAACAAAATAAATTTAAAAATGGATGTGCTGCATTGAGATTTGAAGTTTCTACCCGACAATGACGTTACTGATACAACTCAGGTCTATGAAAACTCTTGGGATTTTTACAGAATTCCCAGAATATTAGCAGCAACTCCACTAATGTTCCCATCCAAGAGAACACATTGGATTGCAAATGGGTATGAAGGTATAAGACAGTGGTCCCCAACCTTTTTTGGGCCACGGAATGGTTTAATGTCAGAAAATATTTTCACGGACCGGCCTTTAGGGTGGGAAGGATAAATGTATCACGTGACCGAGACAAGCATCAAGAGTGAGACTTAGATGGATGTAATAGAGGGAATCTGGTCATTTTTTAAAAATAAAACATCGTTCAGACTTAAATATAAATAAAACGGAAATAATGTAAGTTATTTATTCTTTCTCTGCGGACCGGTACCAAATGGCCCACGGACTGGTACCGGTCTGTGGCCCGGGGGTTGGGGACCACTGGTATAAGAGTAATGGAACCCGATCTTATTGGTTGTAAATTGATTTAACACCAGTTGTGATGTAACAACTGAGTCTGCACAAGCTATAAAAGGAAGATGGATGAGAAAACTAAAGCCCAGTAAAGTTCAAAAAAATTCTCATGTTCAATTAAATAGTTAAGGCTAGAGAAAATTTCTAGTCCAGTATTTTGTCCACTATCCATTTATGGACAATCCCTACAAAACATCTCACCCTTTTTACTCCCCTGAGGATTATGTGATGTATGAAAGAAGGTCTACGAAGGAAACGTACAGAAGTCTATTCTGTGAGAACTGTTTCAGCCCATCGTTAAGATATGTATTCTTTTTTAACAGTTTATTAATTCTGGAGCCCTCCTAGTTGCATTGGAAAGAAGAGGCACAGAAACACTGGTGAGCTATACTCTCCCTTTATTAAAAATTTATTCATAACTTTGAGATAATTCATTTGAGCCTTGAAAACGAATTTGGAAAATTATTAAGCCATTATAATTCCACAGTCAGTTACTGATGCCAATCAATGTTATTTGTTGTTTTTTTCTTTCATAGAATCATAAAACATTAGTGCCCAAAGCGAGTGATCTAGGTCATCCAGTTTAACTCTGATTTTATATATAAAGACACCGAGGTATAGACTAAATGTCTTATCCAAGTTCTTTAGCTCAGTTGCAGAATGGGTCTCATTTTTCCAGTAACTCACTCAATTATTTCTGTGAGCATTTCTGGTGCCTAATGAATGCTAGACACTTGGATAGACAGTAGTTCAACACTCATATAATAGACACACGATGCAGAAAACATAACTACACCTGATAAGCAGAATCTGGAAATAATGTGTTAGTGAATACAGAATGTTAACTTACAGATAAATTGTAAGTAGAGTATTTTTACTTTGATCAAAGAATCAGAGATATGAGATACTAATAAGCTAATGAATTATTTTCAGCAAAGAATGCCACCTACAGGTTTGCAGATTTAAAAATAAATAAAAAATTGCAAATAAAATATAGGTTTAATTAAACAGAGTCATAGAACAAAAATGTAAATAGGACATGACTTTGACCAGAGCATCAAACTGCAATGTGCTAAGAGGCTTTTCTGTCCAGTGTGTACCCTTCTCCCTCAATTCAATGTGATTTAACTAAGGCACAGATGATGGGGATGGAAGGGTTATTAAAAGTCCACGGGATACCCTCATTCTGTAGATGAGGGCCGGAAGCCCAAAGAGGTGACGTCACGCACACACACACACACACACACACACACACACACACGACGACATGGCTGCCTCGCGGCATTGCGGTGCTGTGACTAGATCCTGCTCTCCGAGCTCCCCACCCAGTTCTGTCTATAGATGGAGGCCTGGCCTGGCTCATTGTGCTATGGGCTTCTTCTCTTTCAGGTGAAGGTGAACCGAACGATGAATTGTTTTAGTGTCCTGGCAGCAACAGCTGGAATCATTCTCCTTGCGTTTGGTTTCATTCTAGATCGAAACTATCTCTGTGGCTATTCTAAAGAAGTTAGTGAGTGTAAGGCTGTTAACATTCTATTCCTTGTAAGTATGCTGCACTTTTAGGGTGAAGAGCAGTGGGTTTAATCATAACTATGTATTAGCACCTAATCAGCACTAACCAAATAATGTTGCACATCCACGTCTTTTATTTTTATAATCACAAACATTTACAGAAGTCATAATATCTGATAGACATTATACCAGGCATTGTAGAATAGAAAAATAAATATTTTACCCCCAACGTTAGGAATTCAGAGATGAGTAGAGGAAATAAAACGTACATTGATGAGTGTAACACTAAAAAGAAAACAAAACTGTGATATCCCAAAAGAAAAACCAGGTATAGCAGTACAGTAGTAGTTATAGTCCTAAATGTACATTAGAATCATGAGTAGAGTAGTTTTATGGTTTTGGTTTTAACATTTAAACTGTACTTCTAATAAAACATGATAGGTTGAAAACAAGCATTTATTTTCTGCTCTTCTAACATCTCACAAAAATTAGTGTAAAAGCATGTAAAAAATATAAATCTACATGGAAAGAAAAAACAGCCAATAAGACCCATCAAGAAATTGCTAAGAAAGTTAAAAATCAATTGCTCAAGGGAAGGGGGGGGCCTAACAGAAGTAAATGTTTCATATGGCAGATTTTAAGGAATATTGAGCATTTGGCTGTACAGAAAACAGGGAGAAGGAAACAGATTAGTTTTGGTAATAGAAAAATGGGATATGTAAATCGACCTTTCCCTAAAAATAAAGAAAAATGCAACATTAAAAAATTTTTATTAAAAAAACACCTTGGCCTTGGCCGGTTGGCTCAGTGGTAGAGCATCAGCACGGTGTGTGGATGTCCCAGGTTTGATTCCTGGTCAGGGTACACAGGAGAACCGACCATCTGCTCCTCCACCCCTCCCCCTTCCTCCCTTTTCTCTCCCTCTCTCTCTTCTCCTCCAGCAGCCATGACTTGAGCGCATCAGTCCTGTGCTGAGGATGGCTCCGTGGAGCCTCTGCCTCAGACTAAAAATAGCTTAGTTGCAGCATGGCCCCAGATGGGCAGAACACTGGCCCCAGATGGGGATTACTGGGGGGATCCTGGTCAGGGCACATGCGGGAGTCTGTCTCTCTATCTCTCCTCCTGTCACTTGGAAAAAGAAGAAAAAGAAAAAGAAATTTTTAAATAAAAAATAAACCACTTTAAAAGTCCTGAAGAGCTGCAAAGTCTTCTGGAATGCCTGGGTCAATTTTCAGATAGAAGCCTAACCTGAACCTGTCAATGGATGCCAAAGAGCCACAGAGCTACTCACACTTCAAGGCCATCTGCCGACGCTGCCCATTTGGAACCTGATTCCAGTCTAAGTGCAGTGAAGGAGGAAGGAAATAGGGCCTGCGAGTCTTGGGCTCCGCTGCGCTGTGCTGGGTTGTACTGTGCTAAAATAGCTGTGTACTGTGATGAGCCTCGCTAATTTGCTTCCTAAGCATTAGATACACTGGAGACATGGGGAAGCTTTCTTACCTGGGCATTGATTGCTACTGTATCGTCATCAGAAAAACACTTATTGTGCTAATACCGTGATTCTTCTTTTTCTTCTTCTTCTTCTGTTACAGGGCATTTTGATTATGTTGATGGCCTTCAGCATTATTGAATTACTCATTGCTATGTCTTTCTCGGTCCTGAGTAAATCCTTTGACTGTTGTGATTGCGAGGAATGGTGCTGAAGAGTGCTGTGAGAATAAAGAAGCCCTGTACTATCACGGAGAGACGAACTATGTCGTTGCAGAAACGCTGAAGGGAACACAGAATTAAGGCTGGCAGCTCTTCGGAGCAAAGGGGAGTGACTCAGGGGAGTGAGGTCGGGAAACATTTTGGCTGATAAAAGTCATCCTGCCTCTTTGCGATGCCGTCTCCTCCTCTCTCTAAATCACATGGTCACCTTGGTGTCGCTTCCTCTGTCAGTCATGCACTCATGGAACTAGAGGACAGCAATGTGGTGTCGCCACTCTAATAGAGAAACAAAGCAGAGCCCAGGGTGTGCAGACCACGTCCATGCTGGTGCCTGTCGGTCTCTCCAAGAGACCCTATCTAGTGGCTCCTACTCCACTGCTGTGTGAATGGATGAGTTGGTTGGAAGCATGGCTTGGCACACAAATTTTACATTGATTGTGTAAGATCAATATTATCCACTCAAAACCACTACAATTATAACAATAATGAGGGAAAATATTGGTGAAAGCCACTATAATGTTCCAGGCACTGTGCAAAATATTTAATGTGTATGATTCATTTAACCTCATCAAAACTCTAGGAGGCAAACCTCATTACGACACTCATTGGATGGACAAGGAAGATGAAGCGCAGAGAAGGAAGGTAAGTAATGTGGCCGAGGTCCCAAAGCTTGCAAAGACACGGCCATAATATCAGCAGGCAATGTGGCTGCAGGGCCCACCGTCTTCACTCTTATACCAACATGCCAGCGTCTCTGAAACCTTTGGTCTTGAAAGCCCTTTTATGCTCTCAGAAACTATTGCGGACTCGTTACACATTACCCCAAATAACCTTTTTTTCTTTTTTTGAAGCTGGAAACGGGGAGAGACAGTCAGACAGACTCCCGCATGCGCCCGACCGGGATCCACCCGGCACGCCCACCAGGGGCGAAGCTCTGCCCACCAGGGGGTGATGCTCTGCCCCTCCAGGGGGTTGCTCTGCTGCAACCAGAGCCACTCTAGTGCCTGGGGCAGAGGCTAAGGAGCCATCCCCAGCGCCCGGGCCATCTTTGCTCCAATGGAGCCTTGGCTGTGGGAGGGGAAGAGAGAGACAGAGAGGAAGGAGGGGGGTGGTGGAGAAGCAAATAGGCGCTTCTCCTATGTGCCCTGGCCGGGAATCGAACCTGGGTCCCCCGCACGCCAGGCCGACGCTCTACCGCTGAGCCAACCAGCCAGGGCCCAAATAACCTTTTATTGAAATAACTATATGATTTAAAATAGAAAAAAATTAGTGTGGAGAGCGGCACTGATATATGGTTTTGCAAATCTCTGTTTTTAGGTAGCATTCTCTAATTTTTTATTTTTTTTAGCTTTATTGAGTTGTGGTTTATATGTAAAAGATTGTATACACTTAGTATATACATACCTGATAAAACTTCCTTATCTTCATAACAAAACCTTTATACCCACTGAAAAACAAATCCTTATTTAACTTTACTGTCCATTCACATCGCCTGAGAAACTTTTATAAACCCCAGTGCGCCACCTCCTACCACACACCATTAGAATCACAAAGCAATGAGAGACTGGCACCAATATTTTTCAAAATTTGGGAACCACTGCTTCTCTCTAACATAACGCAAGACAAGAAGGTTTTCTTAATTTCTTCTGTGCTTAACCTATTGTGACATCTCATCTTCTGTAGCCTGTGGAGAATATCACTGTAAACTCATGGACAGGGGTAAACAGGTTTTAGTATTATTCTGAAAATTGTTTTGAGGTCACAGAGCTGCTCAAAAGGTCCCAAGGGCTACAGAAGGTTCCCAGACCACAGTTTGAGAATGGCTGCCTTATATTATTATATTGTGTCCAAAGATAGAATACCTGCTCAGCATTAGAGCTCTTACCTCTGTCACTTCATTTAATTGTCACGACAGCCCCCGGAAAGGTATGACTGGCTTATGTCACAGACATGAAAACTGAAATTCAAAGTATTTAACTTTTCTGAGCCCCCAAAGGGAATGTGATTTGGAATCAGAATTTGAAGCAAGATCCTCAACTCCAAATCCCATCATTCTCTGCTCCTTTGGCATAGAAAAAACTCGGCATACTCAAAGAAATAAACTGCCAGGCTTTCATTTCTGCTGGAAGCTGGAAGGAGATAGGAGATCAGCTCACAGATGCATAGCTGAAGGCAGGGAATGGGGGAGGGAAGTTCTGATAAAAAAAATGTTTACTTTTAAATATTTATTTCCAGTGGATTGAGGGTCTGATAAAAAATGGTTTTTTTGGTGGTGGCTGAGTGACGTTCAGATGTGTGGGGTTGAGACACATACTTAAGGGTTAGAAACCCGTCATTTCATCGTGAGGACATTCAAAGTCAGATATAATTTGAAATGTCAGTTTTGTGATTCAAAGCTGATTGACTTGAACAAATTATTTAATCTGTGTGAGCTTTAAGTTCCTAGACTAAAATAAGAACAATAATAAATTGTTCTTAATGGGTTTGCATGAGCCTTAAATGAACCATGTAAACTGGTTTTATCAGTGCCTGGAAATTAAAAGTCACTTAGGAAATGGTAGGTTTTCTTTTAAATTTAAAATTGAGGTTTTCTTTCTTTTTTTTTTTTGTAACTTAAATAATTAAGTTCAGAGTATGTTTTATTTCATAGATTTAAATATTAATATGATATAACATATATATACATATATATATACACACATGTATACATGTACATATGTAATATATAACATTTATATAAGTTTTAAGACAAACCTGTATCCTGGATTCTTTATGAATCTTTTATGAGATGATCTTGTATTCATTTTGGCTATTATATATGACAACCATAGGGAAATTTTGGAGGCTTTATGTGTGAGTATAGATGGAAAGTGATTTTGATCTCTTCATGCAATTTTACTACATTTTACAATGCAGCTACAACTCTTACTATATAAAGCTCTTCATTAGAAACTTCATTTACAGAGTCACAGTGGCTTACATTGTCACATATATTTTGGTATCTTAAAGTGCAGATGATACCTTTTTAAAAAAAATTTAATTTATTAATTTTAATGCAGTGACATTGATAAATCAGGGTACATATGTTCAGAGGAAACATCTCCAGGTTATTCTGACATTTGATTACGTAGCATACCCCTCACCCAAAGGCAAATTGTCTTGCGTCACCTTCTATCTGGTTTTCTTTGTGCCCCTCCCCTCTTTTCTTACTCTCTAAACATAGCATTTTATCACTTACTCTGTGACTTTGGGTCAGTTTCCCCCTTTTCCTGAACTTTAGTTTTTACAACTATAAAACAGAATCAATGCATCAATACAATAGTGCTCTATGGACGGCGTTTGGAATATAAATAGGTATTCAACTATTGTTACTTTTCTAACTGCTAAAAATGTGAAGTAGTCCCCCAGGACAGAAAAAAGACCCCCTCAACTACAAAGCTGTTAAGTAAGTACTCGAATTTGCATTTTCCTTAGTTTTAATTATTTATAAGTATAACATTGGGACTTTCCTACTTGTAACCGTGTTCTATTTGCAGCCAGAGGGCAGGGGGTTGGGAGGGGAGCAAAGGGGGAGGGGATCAAATATATGGTGACAGAAGATCTGCCTTTGGGTGGTGGGCACACAATGCAGTTTACAGATGAGGTATCAGAGAATTGTACACCTGAAACCTAGATAATCTTATTAACCAACGTCACCCCAATAGATTTAACTTTAAAACGTATTTGTAATAGATTATATATTAGTTTTATCTCTAAGGGACCCTGAATCTCCCTAGCCAATTCCCTGCAACCAAACCTTCTGACACCAGGTAATTCTGGGTGCTGGTGCTTCCTAGTAGTGGAGAGATTAGATATGAATTAACGTCTCATTCAACAACTGAACTGCCTTATTTCAGCCCTTTAGACTAGGCAGTTACCTAAGTACAGCCTTGGCTCTCTAATGAAATAAAGCAATGAACAAGGAAATTTTAAAAATATTTTTAAATCCAACATATGAACATACAGTAGTCCCCCATTATTCATGAGGGATCTATTCTAAGACCCTCCCCTCAGGAGAGACCCGGAACCACAAATAGTACTGAATCCCGTATATATTATGTTTTTCCCTACCATACATAACACTTCACCACCTCTTTTCGGCATATCCAGGTCGCCAGCATCACTACTCTTGTGGTTTGGGGCCATTATGAAGTACAATAAGGGTTAGTTGAATGCAAGCGCTGAGGTACCACCACCGCTGATCTGATAAGCTTGATGGCTACTGAGCAGCAAGTGAGCAGGAGCAGCTACAGGGTAGACATGCTGGACAAAGGGGTGCTTCCCATCCCAGGTGGGCCAGAGCAGGACAGCGTGGGATTTCATCACACTACTCAGAATGACGTGCAGTGTAAAACTTACTGTATTTTTTACTTCTGAAATTTTCCATTTAATATTTTCAAACCACAATTGGCCATGAGTAACTGACACCCCAGAAAGTGAAACCATGAATAAGGAGGGACCACTGCAAAGACTGTACATAGTGGGCCAGGGGACGCAGTGTCCTTGGGCAAAACTTTCTTTTCTTTACCTTCCAAATGTTGGCTCTCTCCTGGCTGCCAGCTTCCTCCTTTCCCTCACTTGGTCTAGCACTGAGTTTGATGGCCACAACTCCAGCCCAGAATGAAAAGAGAGGGGACACAAGGCATCTAAACAGGTGGAGGTAAAGGTGGGTTTGCAGATAAAAGTGCTATTTCAATTTATATCCCCAATTATGAAACTCTTGCCCCAAGTCTCTGGGGATGTGTTCTATAGCACGGGAGTCTATTTTCAGGCCATTTTGACTAAATCCGACACAAGACATACATGGTCCCACTAGAACCCTAAGTGTTGGCCAATGAGACAATATTTGGGGACGGACATGCAGACACTCACAGGCTTAGTGATTCTTGATTCTCTCTGCATGGATGCCTCCATCCCACCCACTCAGTCCTAAAAGTGAAGTAAAAAGGTAAAAGTCCTCACAGCCCATCTTTGCAGAATTTCTAGAGCCCTTCTTGCCCTTGGGGACCCATGATCCACACCTGCTTACAGGGTGGTGGCTGAAAAATTCTTCTAATTAAGGTCTTGTGAAGTACGCCATGCGGTCCCCTGAGGCCTTTTGCAAGAAGTGAAACCTCCTGGTAGGACAGAAACTTTTTTGTATGTCCTTCAGCTCTGGTACATGGGTATTAAACCAAAGTAATTAGGGCAAAGCCCAAGGTGGCAGAAGCCACTGATTTCCTGTCACCTGGTAGCTCACAGAGGCCCCAGGCTAGCCTATCGCACTCACCCCTGGGTACTCGAGAGACTAGCAGTCAAGTGGACTCAGCAGCAAGCATCACCTCAGCCCTTGAGCCCTAAGGCCTCAGAGACTCAGGTAAGGAATCAATTTACTTTGTTTAAATGACCAGAACAGGGAATACCAGATAAGGTATAGGATGGTTCTAGAGCCTGGAGATTCTCGGCTCTAATTCTAGGGCTTCCGGGCCAGATTTTCTGATAGTGTCATGACTTGAGGAGGGGTGATATCAAGGCTTGCTGCCCACCCACTCTCTTAATACCGCTCTCTTTCTCTTTCTGTCTCCCAACACTGGCCAGTCGACTGGGAGTCATGCTACCAAATGGCAGCTTGCAGCATGTAGATTAGAGCACAGTCACCAACCTGCTGGGCTCAAACCTGCACTTGAGCACATACAAGTCATATAACTTCAAGCCACGTTACTAAACCCTATAAAATTTCAGCAACGGTAACACCTGCTGCATTAGGGAGATTAAAGTCGAGCTAAATTCCTGAAACTCTTACAACCAGTTGCCTCCTGCTGAACAAGAAAGTAACTAGTGTGGTTATAATGAAAATAACTCCATCCTTCTTGCTTTAAAAGCCTTTGTCTCCTAAGGTCTCCTCCTCAACATAATTATTGGTGCTAAATGTGAATGTTAAGCCTCACAGGCTAACCATTCTGGAGGGGGCTGGTGGACACCAGCAGGAGCCCCATATCCTGCCTCCGATCTATCACAGGGGCTTAGGGTAAAGAATGGGCACTGGAGATGAGAGGACGTTCTAATGGGGAACAGAAATGAATCGCAACCATGTCATAACTGTTCTCTGAAACCAGGATATAATGTGGCTCTCTTCCGGTTTCCCATCAAATGGTTTGATCTCACTGATCGGATCACCTTTCTGTCCGATGTCCTGAGCATTTTGTCAACCTGCTCTGAGGAAGTGGTTCCGTTTAATGCTCATTTTAATGTCTACTGAGCTCATAGTATGGACAAAATGGGTTCTTATGTAATCTTAGTAGGACATTTTCCTTGTGGGATTTACACCCCATTCAAGAAGTTACAATATGAGTAAAAAGAAAACAGCTGGGGACAAGAAGTGTAAAGAGCTGTGGCTTTGAAAGAGAGGTCCTTGCCAGAGGTGAGGAGAGCAGGAACAGCCTTGGGTGGTGTGAATGTCTCCTGGGGGTGTGGCTGAAAGCGAAGGGGTAGGAGGGGCATTTCACGATGGAGAGGATTCGGGAGAGACAGCAGGAGGTGTGTCCAGGCCTGAGGCTCCCGCTCTGGCAGGGAACAGCGGGCTGGAGCGGAAGAGGTCCGGTAGAGTCGAACTGTGAAGGGCTTCCCCGTAGGCAGTGATGGATGGGGAAAGACCTCAAGTTCAGGAAAGAGTATGCCTTAAGTAGTAATTTAGGGAGTCTGGTCAAGGGCTAACAAAACGAGCCCTAAATCCTGCCTCAACTCTATCACAGAAGGATGGAGGGAAGGTGGGTTAGAAAAGAGAAAGATCAAAGGCAGAAAAGCAAGACGTTTGTGCTTAAAACAAGAAAGGATATGAGAATTGAACACACGAGGTGACACTGGAGGTGGAAAGAAGTTCCATCTGCCGGATAAACTGCAGGACAGAGGCCGATGCAGCATGACCTGGCCATGGGTTGAACGTGGGAGACCAAGAAGCTGGAGTGACAGAAGGCTCCAACTTTTTAAGCCTGGGTGACAGGAGAAACAGAAATAAAGCAACCTGAGGGGTGACCCCAAAGGGAAGTCCGGTGACTGCAGCGGTCCCTGAAGAGAGTAGGTTCAGCTGAGGTGCAACTGACTGCAAAGCGTGATGGGTAATGGGGTGGGGAGCAGGTGAAGGGTGGGAGTGGAACCATGAGCTTTTGAGAAGCTGTGGGTATAAAGGACAGGGGAGACCGGGCGCTGGCGGGGGACACCACCAGATTAAAGAAGGCGCTTTGGGATTGGGGGACACCGCAGCACATTTGAATCATTAAGAAAACAGCCTGGTGATTATAATTATTCTACGAATGTGACTTATTTTATAAATTGCAAGGTATTTCAATTGTTCCCGAAACAATATTTTGAATAGAGAGATCACAAAAGTAGCAAGCAATAGTAGGACTGGGACTAGCTCCCGGTACACTGCCTCACAGTGAGATTGATGTTGCAACGTCCGACTTCTTTGAAGGACTACATCTTGGTGGAAGGAGACGGGTTGAGATGACTGACTGGCTGAGGGAACGGAAGCAAGGTCATTGTTCCTCAGAGATAAGGACGCAGGAGGCCAGAAAGGATCAAAATGCAAAACTATTTTGAGTGGCAAAGGAGGAAGTTGAGGTAACTAAGGGGGAAGTTGAGGTAACAAAAGCTTTAAACTTCTCAGTGAATGATGGAATTATTGGACCTAAAAGTCATAACTCAAACCAAAACCCATGAAGGCTGTGAGCTCTTCTTCAGCGGATGGACAGTAACAGTGGTGCTTTTTAAAAAGCAAAGGAAATTTGCAGAAGTTGCTGTCATAAAATAGGGCCATTTCTGGTAAACTGAGTCCTCATTTTCATATAGCTTATTGAAAATAAGATCCTACTTTTGCCACATTTTGATCAATGTGTTCAGTAACCCTGACTAGAGTACTAAGTATTCTTTGGACATAACTGTGAGGACATTGTTCTAGTAATTGTAAACATTTTTTTTTTAATAGGGCAAAGCTTCAGGAATCTACAATATCCTTAGGAGTATGTAGCCTAGTTTTATATAATCCCATAGAATGAAACTTTTCATTACTTGCCATAAAAAAATAAATATATTTTAGAGAGATTATTCGCATAAAAAATGAAGTAGCATATAGAAACAAGTATGTTTGTGTTTATAAACCACCATTTTGTAGTAATATTTTTTGAAGGCTTTGTAGAAATTTTCACGAGACATCAATTCAACAGCGAAAAAATTCCCCCAATGGTCATGACTGCCATTAACTACTATAGACACAGTCCGAGTAGAACTTGCTTACATAAATGTTTTATCTCACTGCTAATACAGACAGCATTACGCAATTGAAAAATATGGAAAAATTAAAAACAACATAGTTCAATCATTTAAATAATTGCTAACCTCTGTTCTTTAAGTCATCCTCACTAAAATGAGCCCTCTGGGGAGGAGTGTGATGGCTCCCAGCTCATTCCACACTTGCCTTGGGAAAATTAACCTGAGCCTCCTTTTCCATGCCTGCAAAAAAGAGGAAATGCCCTCTTAGTAAGGAAGGAGTTGGGAGAGTTGAAACTAGATGCATATACTCTATTCTTGGTGCATAATAGGTGCTCAATGAACAACTCTAAGTGGTCTAGCCTGTGGTGCAGCAGAAGCACCAACCTCAGAATCATGGTGACTGCCTTCCAGCTTGGCTCTGCCACTAAGGTCTTTAACAAGGCACACTTCACCCCTGGGCTGCAGTTTCCTCATTTCTCAAATGAACAGAATGGTTTCTGATGTTCCCCTGACTAGTTCTAAAAATCCTGCCTGGTGACCAGAATCAGTCTGTAAACTCCCTAGAGGGCTACATTAATATATTCCTTTTGGGTGGGGGTCTTGTGAGGTGGTTTGTGGTACAAAGCAGATCCCCAAGGCCACATGACATGACATCTGATAATCTAGAGATCAGGCAAAGTCAAGTGCAAAGCACCCAGTCAAAGCCTCCTCTCTTCCCTTTAGGCCAGACAGAGATTCTGTTTTCAATAGATTTATAGTTACCCAACTATTTGAAGGAGAGGTTAACTTATTTCTCACAAATGTCTGTGAGAGGGGTATTATGCTCATTTTTCATATATAAACAGTAGAAACTAATGCTCATAAAGGTAATAATATTAAAAACAAGAACAGCTAGTACTCTTACAGACATGGGTACTTTATATACATTTATTTTTCAATCATATTTACTAAGAAACTGCTAAGATACTGGACAAGGAAGAACAAAGTCTCTGCTTTGATGAGATTCAGACCATAAACAAGCAAGGAAACAATCAAAGTAATTTCCCACAGGGATAAGTGCTATGCAGCAACTACAATGGGCTGTTGCAGGAGCAAGTAATCAGGAAGATGCCTCGTGGATAAAGCCTCAGGGAAGGTTTCTCTGAGGACCTGACATTTGAGCTACACTTGAGTGAAAAGACACCAGGCTCCCACAGATCATCAGCCCATGTAAGCCTTATAGCAACCCTATGAAACAAGAATTATCATTGTTCCTACATTACAGTTGAACTTGAGGCCCAGAGACTTAAAAAAAAAATCTTGCGCCAAGTTTTGCAACAAATAGAAGAATCATGATTTAAACCAAAGCAATCTGAGTCAGGAGGCCATGGTCTTATGAGCAACTCTAGAGAGCCTCTTTGAAGTGATAGCTCAAGGTCACAGAGTCAGTGGTAGAGGGCAGACTGAAGTCAACCCCTCCTGATTCGAAGGACAGTCATCATCATACTCTATTATGATGTCTCTGGTCCATTCCAATGGACCAAAACAGTTAAGTAAAGGGACAAGGTGAAGTCAATGCAAAATACATTTTCCAATACTAAAGCATAAGAAAAGCAACCAGGGATGAGAGACAAATAGGACATGCAGATCTTCGAACATGGTGTTTCTCATAGAGAAATATGCCCCAAACATAGTTGTCAGGAATACTGTCCTTGCCTGAGATGACCCCTTGGATGCTGTCTTGGAACATAGCAGTAAGCCTTGTCTCAGATCTAAAGTTGCAAGGAAGAGGCTGTGTCTACCCTGAATGACACCCATGGAAAGAATACAGAAAAAAAAAAATTCAGGCCCTGGCTGGTTGGCTCAGTGGTAGAACATGTCTCAGATCTAAAGTTGCAAGGAAGAGGCTGTGTCTACCCTGAATGACACCCATGGAAAGAATACAGAAAAAAAAAATTCAGGCCCTGGCTGGTTGGCTCAGTGGTAGAACATTGGCCTGGCATGTGGAAGTCCTGGGTTTGATTCCCAGCCAGGGCACACAGGAGAAGCGCCCATCTGTTTTTCTACCTTTCTCCTCTCCTTTCTCTCTCTCTCTCTTCCCCTCCTGCAGCCAAGGCTTCATTGGAGCAAAGTTGGCCCAGGTGCTGAGGATGATTCCATGACCTCTGTCTCAGACGCTAGAATGGCTCCAGTTGCAAAGAAGCAATGCCCCAGATGGGCATAACATCGCCCCCTGGTGGGCTTTTCTGGTGGATCCCGGTTGGGCGCATGTGCGAGTCTGTCTCTCTGCCTCCCCGCTTCTCATCTCAGAAAAATACATATATATATTCAGGCTGAATGACATAGGATAAAAGACTATTGAACCCTGTTCTTTCTCTTCTCATTATTTGTTTTATTTTTAGGAGTTTTGAGGGTGAAATGACGACACCCAGAAATTCAATGAGTGGAGCTTTCCCAGCAGATCTGATGAAAGGCCCTATGGTCATGCAACCTGTGCAAAAAAACATTCCCAGGAAGCTGTCTCCTGTGGTGGGCCCCACACAAAGCTTTTTCATGAGGGAATCTAAGGCTTTGGGGGTGAGTCAGTTGCCCCCCTTTCCATGCCCTACAGAAGCAATCCAACTTGAAGGTATCTGATCCAACCTGAGGTGTTCTTTATGTCTGAAACAGTGGGTCAAATCAGGGCTTTACAGGGAAGTTATCACCGTGTTCTTATATCCCCTTTGGATGTTGAGGCTTCCACATGTGAAGTTCTCCCATCCCAGTTCATCACCAGCATCCTAGGCATATCTGCTGTGGAAATGCCCCAGGTTGCTGCGTCCCGCGCGACGAGTCTATTCCAGGGTCTCGAGTGGGAAATGGTACGAAACTGAACTAAAGATAAACAGAGACTTAAAGATATAGATACATAGAATGGGTTCAGGAGAATGCCATGGCTTGCCAACAGTCACTACTGTTCTGCTGCAGAAACATGGCTGCCCCCAGAAAGACATCCGTCTTTATTCCTGGGTAACATGGGCCATTAGCAATTCAATTAAGTTTCCAAGGCAAGTCACAGACAACTCCCACCATACTAGTCAATCTCACTTTAAACAAAGAAGTAACTAGCTTCCAGTTTCTTCTGGGGAACATGGGCAGGCAGGTCGAGTAATGAAGCACAGCCCTTTGTTAACTTACTTAGGCAGGTGAGGTGGGGGGTTGGGCAGACTGCCAGCCCACAGCCAGCTCCCAGCACCCCTGTCCCTAAAATATCCAAACTGCAAAATACCCTGTTTATTTTTCGGTCTCCAACACCAGGTAGTAGAGAAAATGTATCTGAACAAGACAAATGTCTTGGTGTCTTCACCATTTCCTTTGGGCACGTTACACAGGCCCAAATCCAGGGCTTCCAGACTTACCTTTGCTTTTTAACTTGAAGATAATTTCAGTTCACCCATGAGTGTGCTTATTTTTTCCCCAGGCTGTCCAGATTATGAATGGGCTCTTCCACATTGCCCTGGGCAGCCTCCTGATGATCCAGGTGGAGGTCTATGCACCCATCTGTGTTACTGTGTGGTACCCTCTCTGGGGAGGCATTATGGTGAGTAAAACTTCATAACCATTTAGGGAGTGAGGCAGACAGAAGTGTTTAAAAGTTCCATGGGAATATACCAGATTATTTCTGTGTTGAGGAAAGTTGCGGAGGAAATAGGTTGTCTGGTTAAAGTAATTGAATGGAAAGAGAGTTGACTAAGTTGAGTATGAATGCCATGGTTGGGAGTTAGTCGGCATGCTTTATGTGAAGCCGGAGAAAGATGCCCTTCATGAATCTACACATGGAAGGAAGATTGTTCAAAGCATGATCTCTCCAAAGTCCACTTGGCAGGGAGAAGAGCACTAGACATTTGGACTATATAGCATGGTGCTTCAGAAAGCAAAAAGGGGTAGGGACATCCCACTTCCAATGGCTCCTTCTTCTCTACAATCCTGTTTAGTTACTATTACATGTGGTGAAATTAGTCTCATCCCAAATAAACCTCCTGTTGCTTATCAATTGAACAGCCGTTCCTACAGCTCTTTTGCGTATGTGCTTTCCAAGCTTGTAAATCTGTCTGTGTCTGGTATGGGGCAGTGGTGCTTATATCACCAGTATATTTTTGCAGTTTCTATGATAAAGATGGGTCTAGGATTGAGATTTTCAGAACAAGAAGAAATTGATAAGAACAAGAATTTTCTCTAGTTTATAACTTGAACAGTAGAAAAGAAAAACGAGAAATAATTACCATCACTTCCTGTAGCAGCCAATGTGTTCATGGGATGTCTATGACATCCAGGCCAAGTATTTCCTACATGATCCATTCCTCACAGGCCTCAGTCATGGAAATCATTGTGAACTACCAAGAGCGAGTCTACAAATTTTTCTTGAAAGACAGAAAAACTAAAATAAAACTTAAATTCACAGTGTGACTATTAATTGACATGGAAATATGAATTCTGCTTGAATAAAGGAGAAATATGACCACTAAAGAATAAATGAATTTGATAAAAGTGGCTGGGTAGTTTAGTGAAAGTGGTTAAGTGTGGGTAGCTTTTTTTTACAACCAGTTCTCAATGTTAAAAAATAATCTTCTTCTCTGCCTCCCTCCTCCCACCAATCCTCCCATCTCCTACACCCTTTTCCACCCACTGCCTCTCTTCTTACAGTACATCATTTCAGGATCACTCCTGGCAGCAGCAGACACAAACTCCAGGAAGAATTTGGCAAGTAATCGTATGTTCTTCTCTCCTATATGTCAGAGAAATATCTAATTTCTCAGTTGAAAACAAAGACCTTTAAAAGCCATTGGAATCACAGTAGCATTGAGTTTTCTCAACACGAAAACACAAAAGATCTTCTACCATGCTGTGATTTTATTTACAAAAAATTTGGAAGTGAGATCCACTTAAAAATGCATCCATGGAAACAGAATTAAAGGCGGATGGATAAAGGTCACATTTATGATCTTATGACTGGAACATGCTGTGTGACATTAACAGATCTCTTTAAAAGCTGTGTTGTTTTTCTCAGGTCACCATTTAGGACAATTGTCTAATCAGTGCTGTGATTGACTCAAGTCTTAGTTAACAATGAGCTGTAACTTTGAGCTCAGTTTACCTCCATGTACCTCTGAGTTTCCACCTGTAAAATGGAGATAATAGTCCTTGCTACTGCATGAAATTGTCATTAGGATGAAATGGAATAGTATGCACGAAAGTGCTTCAGGAGCTGTAAAGAGCTACAGAGTGGTTTTGCTCATGGGGATGCATTTACACCAGGAAGAGCTCCTCACATTGTACAGGTCAGGAGGTCACTAGTAGGTTTCTTCCCCCAACTTTTTTACATCTACTAAGCTATTACTAACTTATGTCACTTCCACAGTCAGTGAGGGACTGCATGAGTTGAGATGTTCCTCTCTAGAGGTGGTGAGACAAACTCAGTTTTGGGGGGAAAACTGTTTATGAAGATCATGTTGTTTTATTCTCCAAATACAGTCCACCCTACTGCCTTGTGCTCTGTAAGTGCTATAGTCAGGAGTGAAATATGTGCTTCTTAAAGTAATTATCAATAATCTCAGATCATTATGTTACTTGTCATTATTTTTTCTGTTCTGACCTTTTATGTCCTTGCAAGGTAGAACACACCCTCTAACAGCCTCCTAATCCATGCTACCAGAGGCATCTGCCCTAATGGCATTTTGAAAGATGGCTGCCTGGGGCTGATTGCAACCAATGTCAGTAGGGAGTGTTGTTATTCTTGCTGTTGTTGGTTTCCACCCGATGGGCCAGACCTAGAGGGTTCTGTGTGCTCTTTTTCTACAAACACTCTCAGTACCATCCACTTCCCTGAGATGGAAGGGCCTCCTTCTCTCTCTCCCCGCTATCTTCTCCCACAGGCAGATATGGTCTGAATACTATTCATCTTCATTTAACCAAGAGATATTTATGATATGTCTACCAGGATAGTGACAATGACAGTAACAAGAAGTAGAGTAGAAGTACGAGAATTAAGGATTGCTCCTACAATTTTTTCTTGATAAACCAATTGGATGGTGATGGCATACAATGAGATGGGGGAGACTGGGAAAGGAACAAGGCTGAGGGGTGAAAGCTTTGATTTGACTGTGACACAGTGAAAACAGCTGAGACAGGTGTGGTATAGGATGATTTAGGTATAGCACCTCTGTGAACCAGAGAAATAAGACGTGGAATTCCTTGCCAGATTGAATTCTCCGAATGGAAATCAAACCCCATTAATTATTCTTTGTGTCTCCATTTCAGGTCAAAGGAAAAATGATAATGAACTCCGTGAGCCTCTTTGCTGCCATTTCTGGAATCATTCTTTTGATCATGGATATATTTAATATTACAATTTCCCATTTTTTTAAAATGGAGAGTCTGAGCTTTATTAAAGCTTCTGTGCCATACATTAACATACACAACTGTGAACCAGCTAACCCCTCTGAGAAGAATGCTTCATATATACAATATTGTTACAGAATTCGATCTATGTTCTTGGTAAGTGTGAGATGTAATTTCTTATCAGAGAGGAAGTGTGGCATTTTTATTATGAGCATTAATTCTAGATCCAGAATGTCTGCATTGGATACTTATTGCCTCATGGCTTTGGGCAAAAATATTAACCACATTCTGTCTCAATTTTAATTATAAAATGGGGAAGGTAACAGTATTTCTCTCATAGGGCAGTTGTGAGGAATGAGTTAATATATGCAAAGCATTTAGATCAGTGTCTAGTTGTGAAGCCAGTAGCCACGGCCACCATCACAGCCGCCTGGCCCGTGCAGGTTCGCATTGGATTCAGACAGATGGTAATGAAACAACAGAGCCATGAGCTGGTGGACCATTATCTTTAATCCTAGCTTGCACCCGGCAGACAAGTAAAAACACACACTGGGCTCCAAAACCCACTATTCAGCACTCCCAAAGCTACTGACTTATCCGAGTTTCCTAGAATTAAAGGTTTCTAGCTCACTAGCCTCATTCTCCTTTGTTCCCCATCTCCTTCTCTCTACACAAACTCTGCACTAACTGGCTTCTCTTTCAGTACTCCACCATCTTGGCTGCCTCTCCTCTCCTCCACGTGGCCTTACTGTGCTCTCCAACCTGCTCTCTGCTCTAATGCTAATCTCAGGAACTGAGAGAGCAAGCTCCTGATCTGCTGCACTTTATAGTGCAGAAATCAAAACCTTTAATCCAATATATAAAATAGGCAAGTCTCTGATACAAAGTCTACCCCACATCAAAAAGGGTGAGAAAGGCTTAGTCCTAAAACCAAGCCCCAGGCTATAAGGATCCTGCCTGCCCACCGCCCACCCCCAACACACATTAATATCACCTGGGCGAGGGCTTCCACGTGGGCAGCGCCATCTTTAACAAAGTGAGCATAATATATTTTATCTGCCCAACACTAGTATATATAAAGAACTATATGTCTTTGCTTTAACATTAACAATAATATTATTATTAATGGCATTAATATTTATTATTATTATTATTACTGATTAAGGGAAACATCAAGAACTACCTAAGTTGTTATGAATATCTTTCACCCCAAGGAGTTTTTTATTAGAGTTTGAAGGGGAAAAATGCTTTTCCCAAGTGTCAAGAGGTTTCCTTGGTGTGATACCAACTAAATAAAGCTGGATACAATTTAATTTAGGATTCAGTAATTATTTTTTCCTACCCAGAATTGATTCTTTAACTAATTATTGCTCTCCTACTTTCTATCAGCAATGTGCGGTAGCTATTGTGTGCCAGGAGCTGTGTTGAGGGTTAAGGTTATAAAGGTACGACTAGTTCTTGCACTGAGTCACTACTCACCTAAAGAATTGATCTTCTAATCATTGAATTTTCAATAGCAGTCATTTACCGAGCACCCACCATCTTCTTATATATTTTATTATTACATTTTCACCTTCATTTTTCTACTGTTCTTTAGAGCCTTTTCGCTGTGATGCTGATATTTACCATCTTCCAGAAACTTGTGACAGCTGGCACGGTTGAGAATGACTGGAAAAAACTGTGCTCCAGACCCAAAGCTGTAAGTAGTCCTAGGAGAGTCACATCTTACCAAACAGGGATCCTTTATGGAGAATGTAATCCAATGAAACTTTGAGCCCAGAAGCTTCATGAAAAATGGCTTTGGCATATTTCTAGAAAGCAGAAAATGTCAACTGTGAGAGGAAATGTCTTGAAATTTCAAGTAAGTCTAAAGGTTAGACAGAGGATGCAGTTCTGTAATGTGTGTACCCTCTCACTAACCTTGACTTCTGCTCGACGTCAGGCATCCAGCCTGACTTAGCACGTAATGTGTAAAAAAATCAAATGGCTGAAAGTTGAAGGCTGATAAAGCCATTAGCTCTTTCACTTTATTTATCACACTTCCCCTTTCTCCATGACCACTGTCCCTGCACACACCCTCACACACCACCTTTTCATCTAATCAGTCTTCCAAAACAATAGGTTCAAAGAAGCTCCACATCTGGGAGATAGCAATATCTATTATCAACTGCTTCAGAGTCATAGAATGTCAGATTTAGAACAGAATTTAGGAATCATCATTAATTCCTTCATTTTGCAGATGAGAAAAGTAGGATTGGAGACAGGAAATGATTTTTCCAAAATTATTTCCAATAAAGGCAAGTCAGAGGGTGAAAATCTAAATTCCTCTATTATGGCAGTGTTCTTTCCCAATATTGTGTAATCATCCAAGGAAAAGTGGCAAAAACTGCTGGTCCTAAGGATGAGTCTTGATAAGTGATTTGATAAAACTCTGAGCCCCTAGGAAATCAACCCTGGCACTTGGAAGCACACAGGATAGAAAATAAATAGCGTAAAAATGAGGAGGTATTTGATAACTATCCATATTGTTGGGAACTCTCCATATTGTTGGGAACTATTCAGATTGTTGGGAACTGTGCCAATGATAAAAGTCAAGAAAAGTTTGTTTAATTTTGTATTCTAGACTGTAGTTCTCCTGTCAGCTGAAGAGAAAAAAGAACAGGCAGTTGAAATAAAGGAAGAAGTGATAGAGTTGACTGAAGTATCTAGTCAACCAAAGAATGAAGAAGACATTGAAATTATTCCAGTCCTAGAAGAAGAAGAAGAAGAAAAAGCAGAAGCAGAAATAAACTTTCCAGAACCTCCCCAAGACCAGGAATCCTCACCAATAGAGAATGATAATGTCCTCTAAACTATTTTTTTTTGTTTTCTTTTCTTTTTCTTTTCTAAGCATTAGTGTTCGTTCATAGCTCACAAGAGGCACATTTCCCCCCATTTCTTGAAGCACTCTGCAAGTATCCTCCATGTCTCTCTCTGGTCTTTGTATGTAGTAACCACAGCTCCCTCTCTCTCTCTCATTCAGAGAATGTAGGTAGCTATTGTAGCTATTGTAGCAGATTGTTTTGGACCAGATTTCTTACATTAAAAAAGAAAGAAAGAAAAAACGCAGAATTTGATTTCTCACTAGCCTTTCCTTGGTTACGCCATAGTAGTAGCAACAATAGGTTTTTCTTTACTTTTTGTTTTTTTCCTTTCTTTTTTTATCAATAGGGAGACTATGCCTAATGAGAAAGATAAATGATTGCTCCATGCCATTCCTGAGCTATTTCTAATTCCTTCCACATCTACATTTCTGATGGAGTCCCCTTTGCATCACTGTTTTAAGGAAAGTAAACATAACAATGAGGTGTAATAAGGAGCTTATTCCATCTGTCCTTCTATGGGGCTGACACTGTGGTACATTCTTAGGGCCCCCACCCCCTATCAGAGAGTCTGTAAGTGGCCAACACCCAAACTTTCCTTTGTATAAACAGTACAGCTTATCCATAGGCATGTCTCTATCTGTCTTAGTTTTCCCTAACTCACACTCTAGGCTCTGGATTGCATTGTTTAGACAACACTGTTTTAGGTATGACACCAAACACATAAGCAAAGTAAATAAATAGAATACCATCAAAATTAAAATTTTTTGCTTCAAAGGGCAATACAAAGAAAGTGAAAATACAACCCATGGAACTAGAGAAAATATTTGCAAATTATGTATCTGAGAAGGGTTTGTATCCAGAATGTATAAAGAAAGCTTACAAATCAATAATAAGTTAAACAAGCCAATTTTAAAAAGTGGCCAAAACTGACTATATATACTGTATCTCCTAATATACAAATGGTCAATAAGCACATGAAAAGATGCTCAATGTCATTAGTCACTAGGGAAATGCAAATCAAAACTGCAATGTGGCCCTGGCCGGTTGGCTCAGCGGTAGAGCGTCGGCCTGGCGTGTGGAGGACCCGGGTTCGATTCCCGGCCAGGGCACATAGGAGAAGCGCCCATTTGCTTCTCCACCCCCCTCCTCCTTCCTCTCTGTCTCTCTCTTCCCCTCCCGCAGCGAGGCTCCATTGGAGCAAAGATGGCCCGGGCGCTGGGGATGGCTCCTTGGCCTCTGTCCCGGGCGCTAGAGTGGCTCTGGTCGCGGCAGAGCGACCCCCCCCCCCCGAGGGGCAGAGCATCGCCCCCTGGTGGGCAGAGCGTAGCCCCTGGTGGGCGTGCCGGGTGGATCCCAGTCGGGCGCATGCGGGAGTCTGACTGTCTCTCCCCGTTTCCAGCTTCAGAAAAATACAAAAATACCATAAAAACAAAAAACAAAACTGCAATGTGTTAGATACCCTCATACACTGCTAGTGGTAATGTAAGATGGTGTAGCTGCTTTGAAAAATTGTTTGGCAGTTCCTCAAAAAGCTAAATGTAAGTTACTACAAGACCCAGTAGCCCACTCATTGGTATATACATATATCAAGAGACTTGAGAACATGATCACACAGAATCTTTTATTATATATAAATGTTCATAGTAGTATTATCCATAATAACCAAAAAGTGGGGGGAAAAACCCAAATATATCAACTGATGAACAGAAAAAGACAGTGTGGTATGCCCATGAAATGAAAAATTATTCAGCCACCAAAAGGAATGATGAACTAACACATGTCATAACATGGATGACCCTTGAAAACACCATGTTAAAAGTACATGAAGCCAGATAAAGATGCCATAAAGTATATGGTCCTATTTATATAAAATGACCATCATAGGCAAATTCATAGAAACAGAAAGTAGACTTGTGGTTGCCAGAGGCTGGTGGGGGTGGGAAGGAGAGTGAAGAGTGACTACTAATTAATTCAGGTTTCCTTCGGGGGTGATTAAAATATTCTGATGGTTGCATGACTCTGTAAATATATTAAAAACATTTTAAAAGGGTGGGTTTTATGGTGTGTGAATTACACTCCAATAAAAACAATTTAAAAACAGTACCAGTGATATTAGACAACGAGGAAGGACTAAATAACAGTAAAATGCCATAGTGCCTACCACAAAATAATTGCTCAGTAATACTACAGAATGAGAGTGAGCTAGGTGAACACGAGAGCAGTACAAGAATATGTCATGGAGGAGGGAGCATTGAGCTGAACCTTAGAGAGTAGGCAGAAATTATACAGTAAATGTAAAAGCAATATCTACATAGGATGAAAAGAAAGGCATTCTAGTTATGTTTGGGGGCACTAATAGAATAAGCCGGATAAATCGTGGTTGAATCAGAGTGTAATCAGACTTAAGACAGTGGAGAAAGGCTGGAACCACACTATGCAGGGTCTTCAAGGCATCTTTCAGCTTTGAGCTTAGATAATGGGGTGGGGGGAGCAGGAGAAAGGAAGCTGAGAAAGGGGAAGCATGGGAATTGGATCATGATCTCAGAATGCCGGATCTATAGTTCTACACTGTAGATTGAAGATTCACCATGATTTGTATTGCAATATCTGGAAATGATAGTTTGACTATCAGATGAGAGAACAGGATTGAAAATGTAATTGCATGAAGTATTCACCTAGAACTGCTAGCAGGTTATGGGAACGAATAAGAGCTCCCAGGGGAAGGCGATACTTCATAAGGAATGACCTCGTTTAGCTGTTGGAGAAAGTGAAGTTCCTGAAGATGGAGTTGAGGGTGTCTAATAAAGCAGGAGAGGGACTTCCTGAGCCTGAGCGATCTGTCTCGGAAACTGAGGATGAGAGTCTCAAAGGGCACGGAGGCAGCTGAGAGTGTTGCTAAGAAATCCCACAGAATGAGAGTTGAGTAGAGGTCAATGGATTAGGCAGTTGGGAGTCACTGGCAGCATGAGGGGAAACAATTTTAGAAAAGTATGAATGAGAGAGGACAGACTGCAATTCGATAAAAAATGAATGTCACTAGAATCTATGTAAACACAATAAACTAAAATCAATTAAAAAATGAATGTGACATGAAAACTTTAGAACTGTGAGAGCAGACTCTGTTTTGGAATGTTTGGTCCTAAAGGAAAGAAGAGAGATGATTCAGCATTCTGAGTGAGAAGCAGGGAAAGGAATTACCCAACAGGTGGGTGGTCTGAAACCTGCAGGTACAGATAGATACAAGGCTACATTCATTTAGAAAATCCAAATATTTATTTAGCGCCTTCCATGTCTTGGTACCGCCTTAGGTGGTGAGTACACAGTATAAGAGAGGACAACACAAACAAAAATCCCTGCTTTTGTGAAGTTTATATCATTCAGATATATTAATCTGCTGTTACTGGTCAAGAGGATGTTGCAAAGTTTGGCTGCCTTTGTTCACTTAAGAGCTGGGGTCTGTTGTCCCATTTCTAATTTATTGACATTCTGAAAACTGTGTGTGACTTCCAATGTTCTCAAGCATCAAACCAAGATTTTCTCAGCTTTGACAGGAACAACCACTTCAGCTGATATGACAGGAACAAATCTGTGGGCTGCAGTGTCAAACACAAGAGCAATATCACTCTACGAACCAGATGAGAACAAGCAAGAGAGAACGGGCTGGACCTACGTGACAAGACCCTCTCACTCTGTCTATAACTGACACATTCTCCATCAGTTTCTGCAGTGAAAGAGCGCCCAGAGATCTATTCACAAGTCTCTGTGCTTTTATCTTTATAGGAAATGAAACTTGTAAAAGTTATGCTTTTGCATTTTGCAGGAAACAACTGCAGTGAATATTGAAGTTTCTGACAGGAGCAATCCAAGTCACAAGATGGTAGAAAACTTTATCAAAACTTATTATATAAAACCCACATACATTTTTTTTTTCTTTTAAGTAAATGCGAATTAGGTTCTTATCAAAATAACAAGCTGAGCTGCGTCCAGGATATATCGTTTGCAGACCTTTTGTTTGCGACTGTGGAGTGGCAACAGGTTCTCTTAAACACTTTCTCTTTCCTAAGACCTCTTGAAAATTTTATCAGTAGGAAATCTCTGAGACAGACAAATTTGGAAAAGGGTATCATTGAATGGGGAAACAAATGGAGTCGATTTAAGCTGAAGTGAGATTTATGCGGGTATGTTAGTGTTAGAAGCTGGAATATGCAACATTTTTTAAGCCACTGATTTTCAGCCAAAGCTATAGACTAGAATCAATCACCTGGGCAATTTTTAAGACTCCTGATGCCTGAGTGCCAGCCTAACAAGTCTACCAATTGTCCTGGGCTCAGCTTGGGCATAAGGATTATTTTTTAGAAAGTCTTACAACAATTCTAATGTGCATCAGTCTGAGGACCACTATTCTAAATTTCAACTATGAAACCTAAATCCTTAAAGTAATTTAGGTAACTCTATAGTTATCACTTTAAATAGCTTCTGAAATATATGTTTCAATTATAAAGCAATATTTCAAGAATTTGGAAAAAATGACAGGAATAATCAACAACATAACACAGGCCTTCACTGACCACCCAGTTTCACTGTGTTCTCTAGACCAGGGGTCCCCAAACTTTTTACACAGGGGGCCAGTTCACTGTCCCTCAGACCGTTGGAGGGCCAGACTATAAAAAAACTATGAACAAATCCCTATGCACACTGCACATATCTTATTTTAAAGTAAAAAAACAAAACGGGAATAAATACAATATTTAAAATAAAGAACAAGTAAATTTAAATCAACAAACTGACCAGTATTTCAAGGGGAACTATGCTCCTCTCACTGACCACCAATGAAAGAGGTGCCCCTTCTGGAAGTGCAGCGGGGCCGAATAAATGGCCTCAGGGGGCCGCATGCGGCCCGCGGGCCGTAGTTTGGGGACCCCTGCTCTAGACACTCCCTCCCACTTCATGTTAATTCTCAGCCTACATACAACTCACTTGTCACGATCTGATGGTTCTATCATTTATATCTTTGTTTCTCTTCTCTAGAATAGAAGTCCCTGAGTGATGGGACTTGTCTACTCTGCATTGTTTATTACTGAAACTCCTTCACTTGAAAGAGTATGTGGCATATAGTAAGTCCTTGTTGGGCAAATAAGTTTGTAAAATGTGATTTTTATGCTCATTTTGTTAAAAATGGCGCTGCCAAGTGCTACTGCTAATTACCTTCCTGCTTGGGAAGGGGCTTTGTTATGCTAATGTGTGCTGGAGGAGGGGTTTTGCACCAAAAAGTTTTAAGAAGAAGGAGGCCATGTTTTTGCAGAGAAGCAGCCAAGATGGCAGGGTGCTGAAGGAGAAGCCAGTTTGTGCAGAGTTGAGAAGGGAGAAGGCATGCAGATGGGGAACCAGAGGTGACAGAGGCTGGTGGGGCCTTTGATTCTAGGAAAAACCAGGAAAGATTCTCCTGGTTGTAGAATCGGAGAACATGTGAGTGAGATTAGGTGCCCTGTGTGTTTCTGTGTACTCGCCAGCCTGTTGCGAGGCTAGAATAAAAGGTATGGCCCACCAGGTTTCAGCTCCACAGTTTCTCTACCGTCTGTCCGAATCTAATGAGAACCTGCACCTGCCTGGTGGTTGTGATGGCCATGGCTACTGGGCCTACAGTCCTCAACCAACATTCACGGAATGATGGTGGTTGAAAACTCAGTTCTGTTTGTTGTATTTCTATTCATTGATAGGCATATTCTTTTCTCTACACAACATTTATGGAGTTTTACATATGTATTTTTATGTTTCCATATTCTCATTTTAATGGTTGGTTATTAGTCCATTTTAGCCAAACTGTCAACAATTGTTGGGAAGCAAAGTCTCAACAGATTGAGAAAATGCTTCGGAAAATGGCGGTTTCACCACTTACTTTATACATCGGAATCAAAGGGGAAGACGAAGGGAGTTACATGAACTTGATTGGTGATAGATTAGGCAGTGAGAGAAAGCAAAATGGGGAAATCACTGGGATTGGACAAAAAGTAAAAGTGTATCTATTAAAACTTCTTTTACATAGTCAGGAATAAGATAGTAAATTAACATGATAATAACAATGAGGTTTGTTGGTTCCTGCTCTGGTGGAATGCCTGCCCTGAGAGGGGCAGAAGAAAAAGATTATCTACATGTTATCAGGTACATTATTGTAAATGCAAAAGATAGCAGACAGGCTAGATTAAGGTAAGCATGGACATTTGTTAGAGAAAAATACTGCCCTAGGACAGGACTACCTACTTTGAACTGCTTTTAGTTAGAAAGTTTCAATTTCAGACCATGCTGTGTGGCTGCTTTATGTCTCTGAGTCTGCCAGGCCACCCTGCAGGCTTTCTCTGAGCTTGTCAGGTTCAGCACATGGCCCCTTTTTCATCCACACATTAGAGGACCAAAATAAGATGAAACTAATTTAAATTATGTTGGTCAAATAAGTTTGTAAATATGATATGTATGTTTGCTCGCTTATAGTTTGTATTGGGTGTGGGGGACAGGCTGTAAGCAGGCAGGGTTGTTATACCCTAAGGTTTGATTGCATGATGTGGGGTGGTGCACTCTCATGAGGACTCCCATTATGCCTCAGATAAGTGACTTTGTATCAGAGACTTCCTTGTTTGTATATTGGATTAAAGGTTTTGATTTCTACACTATAAAATGGGGGCAGACCGGGAGCTTGCTCTCTCTCAGTTCCTGAGATTAGCATTAGAGAGGAGAGCAGAGAAAGGCCACGTGGAGGAGAGGAGAAGCAGCCAAGATGGCGGAGTGCTGAAGGAGAAGCCAGTTTGTGCAGAGAGAAGGAGATAGGGAACAGAGGTGAATAAGGCTGGTGAGGTACAAACCTTTGATTATAGGAAACTCGGATAAGTCCGTAGCTTTGGAGCCCTGAATGGAAAGGGAAGTGTTTTCCCACTATGTGTATTTCTTGCCCACCAGGTGCAAGCTAGGATTAAAGGTGATGGCTCACCAGTTCTTGGCTCCGTTGTTTCATTACTGTCTGTCCGAATCAAATGTGAACCTGCATGGGCCAGGTGGCTGTGATGGTGGCTGTGGCTAATGGTTTTACAAATTAATACAATAGATACACCGGTATGAATAAGAAGAAGAGAAACTACTTTCTGTTAAATATACACCATATGACAGGGATTAGGGTAGAATTATTATATCCAGAGAATTAGTTATTCCTCATCTCAACCAAAAGGAAGTCAGTGCAATTCCATCTCACAGATGAAGAAATGGAGTTTAAATAAATGTCACTACCTAAGGTCACACAGCTAGTGAAGGGGAAGCTGGCATTCAAGCATCAGCCTAACAACAAATTCCTCATCCTTTTTCCTACTGTCTCTCCTAAGAATTAAAGAAAATATCTCTGTCTTCATCAAAAGATACACTATTTTCTATTAATTCTATAATTCAAGATATTTGACTCAAATAGACATCTTCTACAAACACTGTTGTAAGTTTCCAAACCATCTGTCACTTTGAAGGGTGGCACAGTGTCAGGGAAGAAGCAGAGGGACACATTTTCTTGCCTCTTCAGGTTTCAAAGTCATTTCTTGATATTTCAGAAAGAGATGAAAGTGTAATTGCCTCAAACATACATAAAAAAATATTTTTAAGGCAAAGATTAACCATGAAGGCCATCTGGTGGCGAAATCTGTCAACGTCGTGTCACAAGTGCTTCTCTGGACCACACTTGCCACCAGAGGCTGCTACTCAAGTTCAGACATCACACAGTTTCCACGCCTTTGTCTGACTCCACTGCCTGGGTGGCTTATCTTCACCTACACACTCAGTCTGACTCAGTTCCCTGCAGGGGTCCTATTTCAGTACACGGTTTGAATTCAGACACACAGACCCTCTGTCACTTCCCAACTGTGTGATCTCAATCAGATTGCTCACCGTGCTAGGATTCAATTTCTCCACACATAAGATGACAATTAAATCTATTACAGGATTATCGTAAGAATTAAATAAAGGAGATTAATGTAAGCCAAATAGTGCCCAATAAATGGCACATGGTATTATTTCTAAACCAATCCTAAACGGACATCAAATGAATATATTGCCATCCTTTGATCACCAGTGATTGAGGTTTAGAATTTGCTTTATTTCATTAGGAACTCTAACCCTTTTGGCTCTCCACCCCACCCCCCGCCTTCACTCTGACCTAATTTATATGACTGGGTCTTGGTTTCTGCACTGGGCTCTCCAGCCTAAGTCACCTCTCCATCACCATTTCCTTCCCCAGAAAACTGGATCTGACTCTCTATGCCTCTAGTTTCAAGTTGGAGCCTGTTTGGCAAAACATGGAGCCATGATGCTTGACACAAGTTGGTGCTCCTCAAACTGTGGACCACAGAACAATGCTGGAATGTTCCCTTTTATATGCATTTTTAAAAACCTAACCCATAAAAAGATAAACACAGAAGACAAGAGTAAAGCATTTAGTGACTCTCACCTCGAACCATTTCACTGATAGAGACAACTCTGGCTATTCACACTCGTGTAGCAAATTGCATGCGGTATAAAGACCATACTGGTCAAGCCCTTTAGGCCCACATTACAACATGTGGTGTGTTAAGGTCGAAGGAAGGTGCACTAGGAGGTACCTTTCTTTATAAAATGAACTCCCTGTTTTTGAGAACACATGTCTTGGCCAATAACAAAAATGCTTGCATATTTGCAATGAAAAAAATATAAATGAGCGCAAAACCAAGTAATTAGATGTGTGATTTAAATTAAAAACAACAGAAATTTAGAAAGAAGAACATATAGCTTAAATGGACTGGTTTGTTCTTAGTTGGTCACTAATGATAACTGTGTACATCTCCCTGCCACTGCTTCTTCCTACACACCACCACCCACATTAGCACGGGTGAAGGACGAGAGGACCAAAAAGAAGTCTGCAACAATCTTAAAGTTAAAAATGTCCTGTTAACACAGATAAGAGTGCAGTGGTTACCAGGGGGAGGGGAAAGGAAGAGTGGGAGGAGGGTGGAGGGAGGGGCGGAGCATAAAGAAAACCAAGTAAAGGGTGAAGGAGGACGGTTTGACTTTGGGTGATGGGTATACAACATAATCAAATGTCAAAATGATCTGGAGATGTTTTCTCTAAATCTATGTGCTATAGTTGACCAATGCCACCCTGTTAAAGTTGACTGTCTAAATAAAACTATTTTAAAAATGTCCTGTTAATATTACCCTTTCCTCAATAAAATATTACTAGGAAATAAGCCTTTTATGGTATATTTTTAAATTTTATTTTGGATTTGATACTGGTTATAGAGCAGTTGCTCTGACAAAGCAGACCAATAAAATTACTTTGATGATAACTTACAGGGTGCCCAAGTCACTAGAGTTCCCTTATTCATCCCTTTCTGTTTGGAAAACAAATGCCCAATGGCCCTTGTTGGAGGCCATATTATTTTGTACATTAATATCATTAAACACCTTGTCTTTTAGATATCTATGAAGCTTTGCTATTTACAGAGTATTTCCATGTACAGTATACACATTAAACTCATTTGCAATGGGGGTAATAACAGGACAAAGATGGTTCATCAAAGGATTTTTATCAGGGTTTTTGGCTTTTCTTGTTTTTGAAATGGGAGAAATGTAGGCATGTTTAAAAGGCCATGGGAACAACCCAGGTAATAGAGATAGTGAATATACACTGCTCACAAAAATTAAGGGATATTTTATCGCTTATACTCATTTAAAAATATTCCCTGTTTGTGAGCAGTAGACTAGAGATACGATACGAAATAAACGGCAGTGTAAGTTTCAAGGAGTCAAATAAGTGTATGAAGGACATGACCAAAGTTATGAGAAAGGGTGGTTTATCTACGTAACAGAAAGGAAGATGTCATGTCGCAGATACCATCAGGTTTGTAGTAATGGTAACGACCATTGTAGGAGGCTCCTAGATGACCAGTGGCATCCCGGTCAGAGTAGAAGTGAGGGGCCAGGGGTAGAGTCAGAATACTGAACAGAAAGGGTGATGCTGGAAAAATAATGGAAACAGAATAAACTGATCAAAGAAACAGAGGAGGACTGACAGGCTGCACCAAGAGCTCATTTGGGGGGTGATCACAAATTTATAGACAAACTGCTTCAGACGTGAGTCCACATAAACACCTATATGATTTCACCCAGGGTTAAGGTTTAGCTAGAGGGGATGATAAAATAACAGAAAGGTAAAAAACTTAAGATATTGTCAGTATTACTAAAGTGATGGGCTGCGGGATCTAAACTGGACAAGAAGGGAACTAAAGATAGTGTTTCCTTGAGTTTGTTTTGTTTTGTTTTTTCTGTTTTTTCCACTTCCTCATCCCCCTCAGATCCAATTCTTGTATATCTTCCAGCTGGTACCGCTACTTGTTTACACATCTCTTTATAAACATCGTTTTAACCACTGTCCACATCAAATAGGGCATGATGCCAGGTATAGCCTGGAAGGTAAACTCACCTCAGTAGGTAGATGAGAAAGTTATTCCAGTGTCTTGCTAAATATTTCCTTCATTAACTTCCTTATTTGGCCTTTTTAAATTTTCTTAAGTGAACCACTGAGTCAGCTACTTGCCTTCTCATTATTTACATCTTCTAAAGTGCATTTGCGGCCAAAATTTGAGGACAGAAAAGGTGAGGGGTTGACATTTCATCTGTGATGTTGGTCGCTTTGCAGCAGATACGCGTACAAGAAACGCACCAGAAGGACCAACATCAGAAATAGCGGTTTGGCGAAGTTACTTCTAGAGATTCCCCAAAGTGGTAGCGGGTGAGGATCAGACCACGTGGGCCACCAGGCCCCAGTGCGTCTGCGCAGAAACTGTCCCGCCCTGCCCCACTAGGAGTGGGCGCGCAGGCGCGCAAGGACCATGCCACTGCCTGGCCGTTGGAGGTCAGAGCGGCCAGGAAGGACCCTGACGGCCCCCTGGGTCCTTGGCTCCTTGCTACCTGAGAGATGACCTCTGGGCAGGGTCTGGGGACCTGATCCTGACGGTGCTGCCGGCTGAGAGCCCAGCTGTTCAGCCAGGCCCACGCGTGGAGACACCCTTAGCCGGCCTGGACCTGCAAGGGCCACGCTCCATCCTTGGGACCTCCAACAAGTAAAATGAGAGGTAATGATGTCGCTTTGCTTATGGGATTTCTTTTCTGTTCTTTTCATTTTAAGTTGAATTTATTGGGGTGACACTGGTTAAGAAAATGATACAGGTGTCCGGCGCTCCATTCCACAGCACGCCTCTGGACACCACTGTCAAGCGCAATAGAGAGAGACTCAGAGAAAGCAGGCCGGCCCTGCCGGGTGGGAGCTGGGCGAGGGGGGAGGGGCAGAGGAAAGGCCTGGAAAGAAGGAAACAATTGCCTTGAGTTTGGGGAGGAGGTGGTGAAATAACAAGGAAAGAATCAAACTTAACGTATTTTCTTTTGAGCAAAGCGTGTATACGTGTTCTGTATTCTTTTGTAGAAGTTTACTAACTAAAGATATCACTAAAGATTAGAGACAATCATATAGAGGAAATGCTGGCAGTATGGCTGGATGTGTGTGTTCAAGAATCTCTACAGCAAATGCACTTGTATTTGGGGTAAGTACAACTTCACTTTGACTAAATTTGGGGTCATGCACTACTTCAATTTAATAAGGAATATTGGTGGATCTGGAAAGGGTCAGATTTGGTTAAGTCAAAAGGGTAAAAATTGCTCTTGTTTTATTTTAAATGTTGATTGTCTAATATAAATTTTGACTGATCCCATGCTATCTCATAAACACACACACAAGGTTGTGTGTGTGTTTGTTAGATGTCTGTTAGGTATAAGCGCACTGACTAAACTAACATATACAGGGTAATAGATAAAATCCAAAGTAGGAATAAAAAGTGGCTTTTTTTTAAACTGTGAAAGAAATCTATTGCTGATCTCATTTAAATACTGTATTGATGTCTATTTAGTAATATGATTATTAATATGTTTCTTAAGCTGTAAACAGTTTATGTAGCTCTCTTGATAAAAACAGCAAGGAATTATGAAGATCATGCTTTCACATCTGGAGGAGAAAAACTTTTCCACTGGATGTGAACTTCTCTTTTGAAATTTGAAATTGACTACTGTGTAGACCAAATGTCTGAGTCTCCTATCTGACTGTTCAACTTGGAGTCACAGACCCCTTAAACATCCGAAGAAAGCTCTGAATCTTCTTCTCAGACTCACATACATATCATAACCCTTTGCACGCATTTTTTTTTCTGGGGGAGGACAAAGTTCTCCAGAAACTCCCTCATTGGCTTTAAGTTAGGAACCATCATTAAATAAGAAAAGCCATCTTGTCTTTCTCCACACACCAGCAGCCTTGCTTTCTTGTAGAGTTCTTAATAAGCTTTGGCTAAATTGATATGTCATGGTTGCCAATAATGTAACTTAAACTCTGTTTTTTGTTTGTTTTTATTTTTGTTTTTTAGTTAGAGTGAGAGAGAGACAGGGACAGACAAACAGGAAGGAAGAGAGATGAGAAACATCAACTTATTGTAGCACTTTAGTTGTTCATTGATTGCTTTCTCATATGTGCCTTGACTAGGGGACTCCATCTCAGCCAGTGACCCCTTGCTCAAGCCAGCAACCTTGGGCTTCAAGCCAGCAATCATGGGGTGATATCTATGATCCCACGCTCAAGCCAGCGAGCCTGCACTCAAGCTGGTGAACCATCTCAAGCTGGCGACCTTGGGGTTTCCAACAAGGTCCTCAGCATCCTAGTTCTATGCTCTATCCACTGTGCCACAGCCTGGTCAGCTTTACACTCTAAATCTATAAAAATGCATGAGATTGCTAACCCCAAAAGTGACTTTTCTATGCAAAAAACCCCTACTTCTCTAAAATGTATTTTTAATATTAGCCAATTGCATATATGTTTTACATAGACTACTTGCTTTACAAACAGCTGGAACTATTAAAGTTAAAACAGTTAAATAACCTTCTTTTTGGGTAAACCAATCCAAGAAATACATGGTTAAGTGTACTGATGTTTTACTTTTATCTTTAGTAAAAGTGTTGAATGTTTTCTTATTTACTGTAATTTTGTTATAAATTACATGATTTCAGTACTAACGGCATTCTCTTCTCACAGGCTATCCAGATATTGATTGGCATCTATCATCTTTTCATGTGGTTTTTAATATTGACTTTGTATATGGGACAGATTAAAGGAGTCTTTGGGAAGTATGAGCCTATAACTTACAAAACAGGATGTGCTTTATGGGGAATCGTTGTGAGTAGACTGCATTTATATGATTTAATCATCCAGTAAATAATATGCATGTGACTAATGGAAGATAGGGAACAGTTTCTAAACAAAGTTTTCAGGAGAATTATGTAACAAAATGTCAGGTTGGTAATTTATTCAAAATCAAACTCTGTTTTTTTGACAAATATATTTTGAGCACTATTAACTTACCAGTGCTGTTGGAAGGGATGTAGATATAGGAGTGGATATACAATGAAAACCGTAAGTTGGATTGTCCTTAAATATGTGAAAGAGAAAGAATCTTAACTATAGTATTCATCAGCATGGTTAATTTTTATGTGTGTTGTTGTTACCTTAGCTTCCTCACACAGTGAGTTTATATTCACACATCTTCTAAAATTGTCATCACCTGAACTCTTCTGTGGTTCTACACAGCCATGATGTAATAGGAAAATCTGTAGCGTGTGGCATCCTGGATAGCAAGTAAACAAAGAAATAGGGAAAGATAACCTATATTACATTTTATTTTGTCAAATAAGACAAGGGCTG
This sequence comes from Saccopteryx leptura, assembly GCF_036850995.1. NCBI lineage: Eukaryota > Metazoa > Chordata > Mammalia > Chiroptera > Emballonuridae > Saccopteryx > Saccopteryx leptura. Next base: position 13,063,668 of record NC_089503.1, on the reverse strand, counting down.
ACCATTGGGTTTAGCAATATGGAGGCCTGTAATCAACTGATAAGTAGTTTCAATTGAATTGTGGGGCAGAGGCATGACTAGAGTTTGTGGAAGAAGAAGAAGAAGAAGAAAGGAGGAGAAGGAAGAAGAAGAGGAGAAGGAGGAAGAGGGGGAAGAGGAGGAAGAAGAAGAGGAGAAGGATAAAGAAGAGGAAGAGGAGGAGGAGGAGGGAGGAGGAGGAGGAGGAGGAGAAAGAAGAGGAGGAAGAGGAAGAAGAAGAAGGGGAAGAAAGAGGAGAAGGAGAAGAAAGAAGATGAAGGAGAAGAGGAGGAGGAGGAGCCACAACCTCCCAACATTCCATCTACCTACTTATCAAAATATTTCTCCTTTCTCTGTTCTTCTACCTTTTCTTCCTGTTACCTACCTTGACACTATTTACATTAAAAATGGATAGTTCTTTGTTGTGGGGGCTGTCCTATGTACTGTAGAATGTTTATCAGCATCTGTGGTCTCTGCCCACTAGATGCACACTCCTGAGGAGGAGGAGGAAGGAGACAGAAGAAAAGAAAAATTAACATAATCACAGACAACTCCTTTAAGGACTTTGATGTTTTGTGGCATAGCAGAATGAGGTGGTAGCTGGGGAAAATTTGGGTCAAGAGAGGGTTTGGTTATTTGTTTCAAGAAGTTGGAAATATCAAGTCTTTTATTGAGGGAACTGAATCAGGAGAAAATTGATGATGTGAGATAAATGGTGCGAGAGGGGGACCATCAGAATCATGTACTTGTGTGATGATGAATTTTAATACACAAATAGCTAAGAGCATGGACAGTTCATCTTTAACGTGGTTCTCAACTAGAGGTGATTTTGCTGTTCAGAGGACATTTGATGTGTGAAGACAATTTTGGTTTTCACAGCTCAGGTGTGTGCATCTAGTGGGCAGAGACCACGAATGCTGATGAGCTAGAAAAATAGAAGTTGGTGGTCAGAGTGGGATACTTAAAATTGAGTTTTGAAAAATGTTACACTTATTGGCAGCAACAAGGACAAAGAATGCCTGTGGGAGGGAGCAACTAACTGAGCATGGAGTCAAAGGATTGAAGGAGATAAATTCAAAGAACCAGGCCCTGGCTGGTTGGCTCAGCAGTAGAGCGTCGGCCTGGTGTGTGGGGGACCCGGGTTCGGTTCCCAGCCAGGGCACATAGGAGAAGCGCCCATTTGCTTCTCCACCACCCTCTCCTTCCTCTCTGTCTCTCTCTTCCCCTCCCGCAGCCAAGGCTCCATTGGAGCAAAGATGGCCCCGGGCGCTGGGGATGGCTCCTTGGCCTCTGCCCCAGACGCTAGAGTGGCTCTGGTCGCGGCAGAGCGATGCCCCGGAGGGGCAGAGCATCGCCCCCTGGTGAGCAGAGCGTCGCCCCTGGTGGGCGTGCCAGGTGGATCCCGGTTGGGTGCATGCGAGAGTCTGTCTGACTGTCTCTCCCCGTTTCCAGCTTCAGAAAAAAAAAAAAATCCAAAAAAAAAAAAAAAAGAACCATAAGCCCAGGGTAGTAGAAGGATTTTATATGTATATATTGAAATACTAAAGATTAAGAGATGTTAGAGAGAGAGCTAAAGACAAGAATTAAAATTACCTCTAGAAAGAGAAGAGTGAGCAAGGGGTAAACATAGGACTTTAACCAGGAGGGATAGTGGGTGAAAGAATCTGATATGATTTGATTCAAAGCTGGAGTAGAGAGAATGGTTGGAAAGAAGGAGCAAGGACACAACCCTTCTTACAACCAAAGGTATCAGGGCTATTGGAGATAAGATGGCCATTACTTGAGAGGCTAGAGATGAAGCAGTGGTCTCTAAGAGCCACTCTGCCTTTATACCTTGGCTCGCAAGTGTCAAAGCACTGAATTGCAAAGCAATAGGAAATAGTGAATTTGCAGACACAATCCAGATGAATGTTTCCCGCCCCTCAGTGTTTAATCTTTCATGTTATAAAAATAGCATACTCAAATCCTAGAACAAATTATCTAAAAATTTTGTTAAATTTAATACAATGCAAAACTTCATATTTAGGTCATAAATTTTGAAAAGGTATTTTGTAAAGCACATGGTTTGGTCGTTTACATTAGAGAGCACTCCCATTTAGAATTCAGAAGATATTTTCACTTTATATTCTGAATTAGCTCTTATCTTTACTGTGTATGTCTTTGGAAATCTTAACTTTTATTGCAAAATGAAGTGCTGAGTGTGTAGATTTAAGTTGTTTTATGTTTGTTTGTTTTGTTTTGATTTTGTATTTTTCTGAAGCTGGAAACCGGGAAGCAGTCAGACAGACTCCTGCATGTGCCTGACCAGGATCCACCCGGCACGCCCACCAGGGGGCAATCCTCTGCCCCTCTGGGGCATCGCTCTGTCGCGACCAGAGCCACTCCAGCGCCTGGGGCAGAGGCCAAGGAGCCATCCCCAGTGCCTGGGCCATCTTTTGCTCCAATGGAGCCTCGGCTGCGGGAAGGGAAGAGAGAGACAGAGTAGAAGGAGAGGGGGAGGGGTGGAGAAGCAGATGGGCGTCTCTCTTGTGTGCCCTGGCCGGAAATCGAACCCGGGACTTCCGCACGCCAGGCCGACGCTCTACCACTGAGCCAACCGGCCAGGGTCAATTTAAGTTATTTTTGAGGAATTAGTAAGCTTGAGATTTGGCCTTTTGATATATGGTGCAGTATAAATATTGTTTTTCCACAAATTAGCCTTGATTGGGATCTTCATCAGAGTCACTAAAACAATACAGACAAGACAAAAGGAATATTTCAAGGGAATTGTTCAGCATGCCTTCAAAAAGTATGGCATTGCTTTATATTTCTGGGAAACAGACAACGTAGCCTAGTATGAAATAAAGAAACCTCTTTTTGAAAACAAAGACAAAAATAAGAATAGCAGCTGTTACCCTAATACTGCCATAGTCTCAGTTAAGAGATATATTTTGTATGAACACAATGTGGAATGGACTCATGGGCCACTTCTTTCACTTCTGGATATGTATACAGTATTATAATCAGTGGCATTTCATGAGGAAGAACAGCAATAGACATAATAATTGAATGAGTTCAGAAAGCCTGCACAGATCTAAGCAGATCTAGTCCCTGATTCAGAACTGCTTCAGTCATCTTTGGCATATACCACAAACAGAAGTCTGCCCACTGTCTCCTATATATTTCAGTTATTAGTGATCTTTCTATTGATTCTCAGTTCATTACTCTATGTCCTGACTTTTTCAACTAAAACTTTTTTTTATATTTTGTTACTCTTAGTATTATAAAAATAACTGACTTAGAAGACAGAGTTGTTAAAAATACATTTTAAGTTGATGAGCACTATTAATGAATATTTATAAATATGTTTTTATATCCAGTTTATCATTTCAGGAATCTCCTTAATAAAAATAGCAAGGTTTTCAACTCAAAGCATGGTAAGTTAAAATGTTTAGAGTCTCCTAGAAATCACTTATCCCAAAGCTAAATAAACTTTTTAAAAAGATAGTGAGTATGTAAACAATGACGGAATCTACCCTATTTGTAAAGTCAATGAAGGAATTAAGTGAAAGTCCAAAAGCATATAATTTAATGTAGACAAACATGCTCTACTGGTGAGAATCATGATTATGTAGAGGTTTCTAAATTTATAGGGTTTTTGTTTTGGGGGAGTTTTTTTGGGGGGTATTCTACCTTCTTTTAAGTGTATATAAACTGTACCATTAGAAAAAATGTAATAGGCCCTAATACCTTTATATACAAACATAATACTGCTATAAAACTCCATTTTCCTAGCTATCTAGTTTGGGAGCAGGATTTTATCTTGTAACAAAATAGAAGGTATGTCCAAAATAAATCCCATTTACAGTATAGATGGAAAAATACTAGGAAAATTTTAGAGTTAAATGATACCTTAGAAATTAATTTACCTAATCTCATAATTATATAGATTAAAAAACTGTACATTATTGTAAAGATATCCAAAACTATTGATGGATGTTTCCTAGAGAATTAAAATCCAGCACTAAAAATCATTGATTCCTGTTTGGTTAATTTCTACAAGCAGTGTTCCCCATCATTTTGTTTCTTTTATCCTTTTTGCAGTGGAACTCCTTTTGTTCCGATCACATAAGGTTTTCTTCCAACTGACTCAAAAGATTGTAAAATGCAATATTTTTTAGCAAAAATGAAAGTTGTATGCTTATTGATGTGATGATATATTAGTGTCTTCTCCAGAATAACTAGGCTTCATGTAAACCAGAAAAAAATATTTTACTCTGATTTACAGTATTTATTTATTTATTCATATTTTAATGAGAGGAGGGAAGGCAGAGACAGACTCCTGCATGTGCTCCAACTGGGATCCACCTGGCAAGCCCACTAGGGGGCGATGCTCTGCCCATCTGGGGCCCTTGCTCCGTTGCAACTGGAGCCATTTTTTAGCACCTGAGTTGGAGGCCATGGAGCCATCCTCAGTGCCTGCAGCCAACTTACTCCAATTGAGCCATGGCTGCAGGAGAGGGGGAGGAGAGAGAGAGAGAGAGAGAGAGAAGTGAGAACGGAGGGGAAAAGCAGATGGGCACTTCTCTTGTGTGCCCTGACCAGGAATCGAACCCCAGACTTCCACACACTGGGCTGATGCTCTACCAATGAGACAACCAGCCTGGGCCAAAGTATTTTACTTAAGCATGCCAACATTTATAAAGCTTCAGAAACTAGATCAAAGTTTTAACTAGATGATTTTTTTTTAGCATACTGCCTAACCAAAGTGTTTACTCTGATTATAATAAATTTGCCCTATATCTTTGTTACAGGTCATATGTGCTTTGACCTTGAACATCATCTGTATAGTTATTTCAGTTGTTGCAACATTTTTAACAGTATTTGAACTGTCTCAGTTTCACTCTGTGTCATATAGGAATTATGGACAAGCGGTAAGTGACAGTTCTATAGGAACATCTCAATTTCAAAATGATTCTTTTCAGACGTTTTGAGGCTTTAAGAGGTAAAATAAGGCTTTTATTGGTCCTCACAAAGCTCTCTGATTTAAAAATAAACTCTTGATTTAAAGTTCTAACTCAAAAATAATTCTAGCATGATTTTTTGTAAATCTCACAAGAGTGTTTGAGTTCTTGACATGCCCAATTAAAATAAAACAAGTAAATAAAATGAAGGCTTCAGTGGTAAGTGTATCTGCATTATGCATGGGACCACTGATGATGTTCTTAAAGAAAAATATAAACCTAGATTCCCATAATCCACAAAAGAATTCTGCTATTGATGTATATAGTTGGGATTGTAGACACCTAGTAATTCCTGGTTTAACATGTAGCATTTAATGCACATTTTTGTATCTCACATGCATTTTGCTTTAAGTCCTGAAATACTAAATAAATGTAAATATCCTTACTGATATCACAGTAGATTTTTTTCAGTTGTGTTGGCTTTAAATTCAGAATCACAATTGTTAGTGCTGCAATACTTTAAAAGATCTTCCATTTAAAATTATAGCAAATTGGAGTGGGGCTCCTCTGTGTTCCCTGGGCAACACAGCAAAACAAAGAATTTGAAAGTTTTAATTTAAAATATATTTCTAATGAGAAGAAGAGTTATTGTAGGTGAGGGATAAACTTCCTACTTCCGCCATACACCCCCACTCCATAGGACTATCGGTGGAAGGACTCCAGGCACAGGGAACAGAAGCTTAGAGGACAAGATGTTGAGAGAAGATGCAATAATACTTCAAAATAGATTGTGTAATGAGTGATGAATTTTCCCTCTAAATTGTAAGAAAATTCCCTACTTGCCCTGGAAATTCAATCTAGAAATCTTTAATTCTAATTTTGGAGCCAAAGATAAGGAAGGAGGTATAAGTATAGAGTTATTTTAAGTTATTTTAGCTTACCACACCTATTCATAAGCTTGTAATCATCAGTTTAAGATAATACAGCATCATTGCCAGGACCTACCTTTAGCAAACACTATTTCAAACCATTGCAGACTGTATCCATCTGACCTGAATTCAGTATTAATGATCAGTTTCACAATCTCCCAAACATACATTTCAGCTTTATTTGCTGTGTATGATCATCACACAAAACGAACTTGTATTTTAGACAGACCTGCATCTCAACCTGCGGTCTTTCCTTAGAAATGTTACAGTATTATAGACCTACATTTACTAAAGCAGCCAGCATTTTACAAGACTTTCCATATGCCAACATAAGCAAGTGGCTTGGCTAAATCTGCAAACTAATCAAGTTCTCAGTGTTTGCAGATAGGTTCAGCCAGCCCCAAAAATGCATGCCGCAAAATAGAGTCCTCATGTAGCAAAATGCTGAATAGCATAAATCCCGAACCATACCGCCTTTATCCAGACACCATCCTCCATGTAACTTCCTTGTTCCTTAGTTTCTTTCTGTGTAAACGGAGAAAATGTTAACACAACCTATTTGTTAACTGCTTTGTCTGTCTCACAAACTCAACAGATAGCAAATGAAAGATATTTATCTCCTCAAAAATATTGTACTTTAAAACTCCCTTCTGTCAATCTCCTAAACTCAAAACTTTTCTGTAACCCTTCCTCCTTCTCTTTCCGCTATCTTCCCAATTGCCAAATATTGTTTATTACTTACTTAACTTTTTGTTGATTAGGACTCCTGTGGTTGTGAGTGACAGGAAATGCAACCCAAAGTGACTTAAGCCAAAAAGGGCACTTAATGACTTGAGCAGGATTCAGAAGCTTAAATCCTGTGTTTAGGACTCAGTCACCCTGTTGTTTTCCTACTTGAACTTCTTGGTCAGACATCTTGCCACTTCCAGGAAGAGAGCTTGAGAATAATATGAACAAAAATAAAGAAATTTGGGCGAAATAACTTTTTACAGTCTTACCTGCTAAGAGGTCTCTAGTATTTTCCAGCTTAAATGTACAATGGTGTTTCTGCCAACAAAATTAAATCAGAATTCTTCACCTTGCCATTTCAAGCCCCCTACAGTCTTTCTTTTTCTTTTCTTTTTTTTCTTCTTTTCCAAGTGAGAGCAGGGTAAATCGAGAGATAGACTCCCACATGAACCCCAACCGGGATCCACCTGGCAACTCCCATCTGGGGCCATGCTCGCAACCAAGCTATTTTTAGTGCCTGAGGAGGAAACTCCACAGAGCCATTCTCAGTGCCCAGGGCTGATGCACTTGAGCCAGTTGAGCCTGGGCTGCTCAAGCGCCTGGGGCAGGGGCCAAGGAGCCATCCCCAGCGCCCGGGCCATCTTTGCTCCAATGGAGCCTTGGCTGCGGGAGGGGAAGAGAGAGACAGAGAGGAAGGGGGGGGTGGAGAAGCAAATGGGCGCTTCTCCTATGTGCCCTGGCCGGGAATCGAACCCGGGTCCCCTGCACGCCAGGCAGACGCTCTACCCAGGGCTGATGCACTTGAGCCAGTTGAGCCTGGGCTGCAGGAGGGGAAGAGAGAGAAAGAGAGATGAGGAAAAAGGATGGAGAAGCATAAGGTCGCTTCTCCTGTGTGCCCTGACTGGGAATAGAACCTGGAACTTCCACACACCAGGCTGATGCTCAACAGTCTTTATCTTGTTTTCGTAGCATACACGAATGAACACTATGCCTGAGTTAAACTTATTTTATCATTTTCTCAATAGGCCATGTTCAGACAGACTCCTGCATGCGCCCGACCGGGATCCACCCGGCATGCCCACCAGGGGCGATGCTCTGCCCACCAGGGGGCGATGCTCTGCCCCTCTGGGGTGTCGCTCTGCCGCGACCAGAGCCACTCTAGCGCCTGGGGCAGGGGCCAAGGAGCCATCCCCAGCGCCCGGGCCATCTTTGCTCCAATGGAGCCTTGGCTGTGGGAGGGGAAGAGAGAGACAGAGAGGAAGGGGGGGGTGGAGAAGCAAATGGGCGCTTCTCCTATGTGCCCTGGCCGGGAATCGAACCCGGGTCCCCCGCACGCCAGGCAGACGCTCTACCGCTGAGCCAACTGGCCAGGGCCCCATGTTCATTTTTGCATTCAGTCTTTTGCTCACATTATCAAACCATAGATTATGTGATACATATTTTAGCTTTATTGGTTGGTTCTATTTTATGTCTTCATTTCTTAATTATTTTGTCACCCTTTTAATTTTTGCTATTAAATTCTTTCAGGAACAAGAAAGTTTATAAAGAAACAAATAAATTAAAGCTGCCTAGAATGCTTCTTCCACACTTCATTTTTCTCAGTCCTGCTTTTATTTCAGAGGCCCCGCCTTTGTATGAAGCCCTCTTGGATATGGACGGTGGCTCGTGGTGAACCTCCTGGCCCCTGTCATTGTTATCCACTTTGACATATTTAACATATGCTACCTTATATTATCTTTCTGTCTTTAATATAAACCTTGAGAAAACAGAAATATTTTGTCATTTCATTCTTGTCATCTAATTCCTACGACCTCATAGTTTATTTCATTTAAAGGTATTAAATAATAACAAAAGAAGAGAAGGAATTGAAGAAGAGGGAATTATGATGTTATTGTTTCTAGGTCTATCATTCTTGTTTTTCCAGAGCCAATACAAAAACTCCATTTATTTTCAGGAGTAGTACCAATGTCATTCATCCTGATATGGAGTTGAAAATAACCTTTCAGCTAGCAACAGAAAGGGTCTGCTTTATATATACCAGCAATCAGAGACACCTAAAACTTCCCAGTGAAATACTGTTCTTTAAACTCTTAATTTACTCTCCCTTCCATATACTATTAAAGCAATTTCTCTGTGATTTTTATTATCACACATGTAAATTTAAGTAGGTTTGTAATTAAGAATAGTGGTTTTAATACCTAAGGATTGGGCCTGACCTGTGGTGGCGCAGTGGATAAAGCGTCGACCTGGAAATGCTGAGGTCGCCAGTTCGAAACCCTGGGCTTGCCTGGTCAAGGCACATATGGGAGTTGATGCTTCCAGCTCCTCCCCCTCTTCTCTCTCTGTCTCTCCTCTTTCTCTCTCTGTCTCTCCCTCTCCTCTCTAAAAAAATGAATAAAAAATTTTTTAAAAATCACTTAAAAAAAATACCTGAGGATTGTTTGGTAAAATCTTTCGGTTGCCATCTTATCTTTGGAGACAGGAAAGTCAAATACTGACAGAAGAATTTGGATAGTGAGTGGTGCCAGGGAATCTGTAGTGAAGAGAATAATGAAAATGAAGAGTTGTAGAAAGTGAGACAAGAATAGGGAGTGGTGGAGAGACCAGGCGGTGGTGCAGTGGGTAGAGCGTCGGACTGGGATGCGGAGGACCCAGGTTCGAGACCCCAAGGTCGCCAGCTTGAGCGTGGGCTCATCCGGTTTGAGCAAAGCTCAATATCTTGTACCCAGGTCGCTGGCTCGAGCAAGGGGTTCTGCTGTAGCCCCACGGTCAAGGCACATATGAGAGAGCAATCAATGAACAACTAAGGTGATGCTTCTCATCTCTCTCCGATCCTGTCTGTCTGTCCCTATCTCTCCCTCTCTCTGACTCTCTTTCTCTCTGTCTCTGTAAAAAAAAAAAAAAAAAAGAGGGAGTGGTGAAGATCAAGATCGAGAGTGTAAACACTGAATTCGGGGAATGAAGCTAGGAAACTGGAGCAGAAGGCAGAGGAGTGGAGATGCCCAGGGAGATCAAAGGGCGAAGAAGCTCGTTTATTCTTCCCGTTTTCCTCTCATCTGGGAGCCCCTCCTGAACACAGCTGCCCTTACTAAAATAATAATGCAGATTTCTCCCTATTTTCAGAAACTTGGGAGGGAAGTTGCACGTACTTTACTGCTCTCCTACCCCTTGGAAATAGTTATTGCATTAACATACACAATCTTCGGCTGTGTTGATTTGGTAAGTGATTATCTACTCTGGCATATCAACAACTGTTCATTTTAGTAAGCGAATTTTATGAGGAGATGAAATGCACTGGTACAATTTGTTTAGAATTAATAAAATGGGCTATGTGATAATATTCCCTTTTTAATTTTCTCTTTATTTTTTGTTTATAAAATTACAAAAGGAATATGTGAAACTAATAAAAAGTGAAAAAAATTATAGAATAAAAAACTATTGTCATCAATGTGACCATCATACCCTCACATGCAAATCTGCACAAAAAGGCATAGACACACACACACACACACACACACACACACACGTTTTTTTGTTACTAATTGTGTGATCATACTCATATTGTTTGGTCACATGCATGTTTCTCAACCGTCATAGAAACCTTTTCATTATAAAACAAACTTACACAATGCCTTTTTAATAGCATCATACCTTTACTTAGAATTTAACATTCCTTTATTGCTGCATACTTAGTTTTTTTCCAATTTTCTGAATTATAAACAATTATGCAGTGAACATCCCAATACATATATCTTTGCAAATAAGACCAGTATTTCTGTAGGTAGTTGATTTCTAGAAGTGTACAGTTGACCTTTGAGCAACACAAGGATTAGGGGTACTAATCACCCCCATACAGACAAAACCTGCACATAGATTTTACTCCCCCAAAACTTAACTACTAATAGCCTCCTATTGACCAGAAGCCTTACTGATAACTTAAATAGTTGATTAACAGATATTTTATATATTATATAATGTAATCTTATAATAAAGCTAGAGAAAAAAAGTGCTATTAAGACAATCATAAGGAAGATAAAATACATTTATAATACTGTATTTATCAATACCGTAAGTTGATGTCATCTGCTTACAAGATGAATGGTCTGTCTGTGAGCACCTGCATCAGTATAGTCTTACAGGTTCTGCATATTACTGTCATGACATCAAAAAGGAAAAAGTCATGTGAAAAATTCCTATTTATGTACAGGTTTAAGGATTCATGTGTTGGTAATGAAAAGCAACAATACGATAGCTTTATGGTGGCCTTGTGTAATTGATGTGATTGCTACAGAGTAACCTAGCCTATACACTAATGAATAAGTTATTATTCATTACAGTATTACAGTCATATTCATAATACAGTATTGGAAACATTGTTACTTTTTTTTTTGTATTTTTCCGAAGTTAGAAGCAGGGAGGCAGTCAGACAGAATCCACCCAGCATGCCCACCAGGGGGCGATGCTCTGCCCATCTGGGGTGTTGTTCCATTGCTGCTGGAGCCATTCTAGCACCTGAGGTGGAGGCCATAGAGCCATCCTCAGCACCTGGGCCAACTTTGCTCCAGTGAAGCCTTGGCTGCGGGAGGGGAAGAGAGAGGCAGAGAGGAAGGAGAGGGGGAAGGGTGGAGAAGCAAATGGGCGCTTCTCCTGTGTGCCCTGACTAGGAATCGAGCCCAGGACTTCCACACGCCGGGCTGATGCTCTACTGCTGAGCCAACTGGCCAGGGCCACATTGTTACATTTTTTTTCTTTTTCTTTTTTCCTTTTTCTTTTTCCTGTATTTCTCTGAAGTTGGAAATGGGGAGGCAGTCACACAGACTCCCGCATGCGCCCAACCGGGATCCACCCGGCACGCCCACCAGGGGGTGATGCTCTGCCCATCTGGGGCATCACTCTGTTGCAACCAGAGCCATTCTAGTGCCTGAGGCAGAGGCCACAGAGCCATCCTCAGCGCCCGGCCCAACTTTGCTCCAGTGGAGCCCTGGCTGCAAGGAGAGGAAGAGAGAGACAGAGTGAAAGGAGAAGGGGAGGGATGGAGAAGCAGATGGGCACCTCTTCTGTGTGCCCTGGCCGGGAATTGAACCCAGGACTCCTGCACGCCAGGCCAACGCTCTACCACTGAGCTAACCGGCCAGAGCCACATTTTTAAAAAAGTATTTACCTATGATGATAGGCTGATATGCAGTTTCTCCAATTATGAGAGAGAGAGAGGCATACTGTAAGGTAATGTAATTCTGTAATGACAGTGTTGTAACCATTCCAGATGTTGATGATGTCCTCTCTATGAGGGTTCTCTTCCACAACACTGACAGGCCTTTCCATAGAGTACCATGTTGCCAGGTGTAATGATGATCTTTAAAGGTCCTTGTGACTTCCTGATCTAGAGGCTGAATCAGAGACAACATGTTTGGGGGCAAGTAGATCACTTCAACACCTTCAGTGTTGAACTCATGGGGTTCTGGGTGACCAATGGCATTGTCAATATCAAAAGCACTTTAAAGGGAAGTCTCTTGCTGGCTAGGTACTTATGACTTCTGGGAAAAGCACATGAAGCCATTCAGGAAAAGGGTTGTCAGTGTCCAGGCCTTCTTGTCGCACATCTAAAAGACTAACAGCTGGTATTTCTCTTTTCCCTTCAAAGCTCGGTGTGAACTGTTTTATAGATAAGGGGTCCTGATCATAAACCTGGCTGCATTTGCACAATACAGTAGAGTTAGCCTATTCCTTCCTGCCCTAAATCCTGGCGCTCGCTTTTCTTCCTGGTCCTCTGTGGCATTTCCCCCCAAGAATAGGGGACTTTTTTCAACATTAATTCCTGTTCAGGCAGGTATCCTTTCTCCTTAATTATTTTCTTTTTTTATTATTTTTTTTATTTTTTTGTGGCAGAGACAGAGTTAGAGAGAGGGACAGATAGGTACAGACAGACAGGAAGGGAGAGAGATGAGAAACATTAGTTGTTCATTGATTAATTTCTCATATGTGCCTTGACCCGGGGTCTACAGCAGACCGAGTGACCCCTTGCTCAAGCCAGTGACCTTGGGCTCAAGCTGGTGAGCCTTGCTCAAACCAGATGAGCCTGCGCTCAAGCTGGCGACCTTGAGGTCTTGAACCTGGGTCCTCCACATTCCAGTCCGATGCTCTATCCACTGCGCCACTGCCTAGTCAGGCTAATTATTTTCTTAATGACATCTGGGAATTCATCTTTCTTTTGATCAGTAGAAGATTCTTCTCTTGTTTTCTTGATCTTTGTTAAGCCAAACCTCTTTCTCAAATGATCAAACCATCCTTTGCAGACATTTAAGTCTCCAGCTTTAGATCCACTGCCTGCCTTTTGCTTTAATTTGTCCTATGATGACTTTGCTTTCACTTGAATCATAGTAGAGACTATAGGTATGCATTTCCTATAGAAATCTTGCACCCACAAAAAAGCTGCATTTTCAATAAATGATAAAGTATTTTGCAAGAAGTACAAGGTTTCGTGCCTGCTAGCATAGCTGCAGCGACAGATTCACAAGCTTCCTTTTCTGCAATGCTCCCTACACTGGAATCGTTTTTCTTGAAATGGTGGGAAGCCACAGCTTCACACCTCAATCTATGATGGATATCAAGCAATTCAGCTTTTTCCTGGAATGTCTTGAGTTTTCTTGCTTCTTGGGAGCACTTCCGGCATCAGTAGTGGCACTTTATAGGGTCCAATAGTGCTATTCATAGTTTACAGTATTACACCAAACATGAAGAAAAATATGTGAAAAGTTCAGAAGATCACTTTTTACTGCAATATGCAATTTCTTGGAGAGACAAACTTACAAGGAGTTGATTAACATCACATGACATTTTCAGAGGATACTCGCAACATTTGAACTCATCACAATGACACTGGGATGTGACTACAAAATTATTACAGTAGTATAGTTTGTACTACAGTTAATTGCATGCAATTAAGATCTAATACAACATCTTTATGTTTTTTTACTTCTCTCAACTGTGAATGGCACCATGTACAGTCTGTGGCATAAGTTATGATATACTTAAATTTATCATAATAGACTTGTGCATATTTTATGGTAGTAAATGATAAAATAGACTGGTAGTTACATATATTTTATGCATTTATGACATACCAAACTTTTTCTTAACTTTTTCAATATTTCTACTCTGCAGTTTATCTGTAAGTTTTTTCAAATCTTCACAAATGTCCAAAAATGTTTCAATATTTATTTATTTGTTCGTTAGTTTATTTATTTATTTTTATTTAGAGTAGGGGAGGCAGATACAGACTCCCATATGCACCCTGACCGAGATCCACCTAGCAAGCCCACTAGGGTGCAATGCTCTGCCCATCTGGGGCCTTTGCTCCATTGTAACTGGAGCCATTTTTTAGCACCTGAGGCGGAGGCCGTGAAGCCATTTTCAGTGCCCAGGGCCATCTGGCTCTAATCCAGCCATGGCTGCAGGAGGGGCAGAGAAGAGAGAGACAGAGAAAGAGATAAGAGAGAAAAGCAAGAGGGAGGGGGTGGAGAAGCAGATGGGCACTTCTCCCATGTGCCCTGACCAGGAATCAAACCTGGGACATTTACATGTCGAGCCAACGCTCTACCACTGAGCTAACCAACCAGAGCCTCCAATATATTTATTGAAAAAAAAAATTGTAATATAAACCTGTGTTGTTTAAGTGTCAACTATAATTGTAAGTTTAATAACATCCCAAATAGCTGTAATACTTCACAGTACCACAAAATGATGATTTCCTCACAACTTAAAAAGACTAGATGTCAGCCTGACCTGTGGTGGCGCAGTGGATAAAGCATCAACCTGGAATGCTGAGGTGGCTGGTTTGAGACCCTGGGCTTGCCTGGTCAAGGCACATATGGGAGTTGATGCTTCCTGCTCCTCCCCCCTTCTCTCTACCTCCTCTCCAAAATGAATAAATAAAATCTAGGGGGAAAAAAGACTAGATATCTACCATTTGTTCTTTCACAAATATTTATGGTAGGCCTACCATATACTAGACATTATAATAGACACTAAGGATGCAGTGATTAACAAGACAGCATCCCTATTCTCAGGGATCCTGCATTCCACTGGAAGAGAAAGACAATAAATACACACAAAGAGTAATTTTAGGCCCTGGCCGGTTGGCTCAGTGGTAGAGTGTCGGCCTGGCGTGCAGGAGTGCCAGGTTCAATTCCCGGCCAGGGCACACAGGAGAAGCGCCCATCTGCTTCTCCACCCCTCCCCCTCTTCTTCCTCTCTGTCTCTCCCTTTCCCTCCTGCAGCCAAGGCTCCATTGGAGCAAAGTTGGCCTGGGCACTGAGGATGGCTCTGTGGCCTCTGCCTCAGGCACTAGAATGGCCCTGGTTGCAACAGAGCAACGCCCCAGATGGGTAGAGCATTGCCCCCTGGTGGGCATGCCGGGTGGATCCCAGTCAGGCGCATGTGGGAGTCTGTCTGACTGCCTCCCCGTTTCCAACTTCAGAAAAATAAATTAAAAAAAAAATAATTTTAGGAAATGGAAAAGTGTTATGAAGTAAAATAAAGCAGAGTAAGGAGATAAGGCAAAGATTATTTTACACAGGATGGTAGGGGAAAGCTCTATGAGTGGGACTAACTAAAATGCGAAAGTAACTCTGATACTACAGAATTCTGGAGTGAGGATATGGCAGATGTCCCCCAAAAGAAGTGAAAAAACTGGTTAGAAATGTGAATAAACAATCCTTTAAATATCCCAGACATTTACCAGTAAATACACCAGTTGAGAAGTGTTGAAGAAAAATTACTGAACCTCAATAAAAACAAGGGGTGTCTGACATTTCAGCTTGGTGCTGCTCTAATTTTTCCCATTCTGCACCCATTCCCACCCAGGTTCTATTTTATAGAAGTTTACCTGGGTGAGTCAACTGTGAGGACCAGCAACCTCACTACTGGAAAGGGCTGATTTTATTTGGAGCAGAGCACAGAAAGTTCCATGACCAGCAGTGTTATTATAACAATAGTGATCTCAGTGACAAACTGGAAAAGCCAGTATAACACATAACTTAATTGAGATCACAATCACTTGTTGATTCAAGAAATTAACTGGCGCCCTGGCTGGTTGGCTCAACGGTAGAGCGTCAGCCTGGCATGCGGGGGACCCGGGTTCAATTCCCGGCCAGGGCACATAGGAGAAGTACCCATTTGCTTCTCCACCCCCCCCCTCCTTCCTCTCTGTCTCTCTCTTCCCCTCCCGCAGCCAAGGCTCCATTGGAGCAAAGATGGCCCAGGCACTGGGGATGGCTCCTTGGCCTCTGCCCCAGGCGCTAGAGTGGCTCTGGTCACGGCAGAGCATTGCCCCCTGGTGGGCAGAGCGTCGCCCCTGGTGGGCGTGCTGGGTGGATCCCGGTCGGGCGCATGCGGGAGTCTGTCTGACTGTCTCTCCCCATTTCCACCTTCAGAAAAATACAAAAAAAAAAGAAAAAGAAATTAACTGGCAACCAGCTAGAAGATTAAAGAGAGATTCTGAGAACAAAAGGGCCAACATAGGCCTTGATAATATCCTACTTATCCCTGTGGTCCAAAAGATTAAGGAGACTGGAGAGTGTCCTAGTAAGCTTTTCACACCTGGCTGAATAAGAGGTCTTGCAAACACATGTGGGCAGATTTACAAATGGCCTATACTTTGAATATATTCCTTAAACTAAACTGATTCATTGACAAAGGGTAGAAGTCAGCTCTCACCCACTGCAAGGGACATAAGCTCCAAAAAATTAGTATAAGCAAGTCACAAAAGACAATAACAACTACTCCTGAAGTAAGTAGAAGCAATTAGAATGCAAAGTTGCTACAATGTACTATCTAAAATATCCATTTTTCAGCAACAATAACAAAATATGACAGGCAAAGAACAGGAAATAGTGACCTACACACTTGTAAAAAGCAGTCTTAGAAGGAAGGGAAGACAAATGTTGAACTTTACAAAGAAAAACTTCAAAGAACTAAAGGAAAATATCCTTAAAAAATTAATACATCAAATAATATCAATGTCATTACCTTGATTGTGAAGATAGTATCACAGTGTTTGCATATGTCTGAATTTATCAAATTGTACACATTAAATATGTGCAGTTCTTTGCATATCAGTTTACACCTTAATAAAGCTGTTTAATTTTTAAAATAAGAATATAAATAAAAAGAGATAGAAATTAATAAAGAAAAAAAAACAAATGGAAATCCTGAAGTTTAAAAATGGAGTTGCTGAAATGAAAAATTCATTAGAGGAGCTCAACAGATTAGAGTTGACAAAAGACAAAATCAGCAAACATAATAGGACAATATAAACTCTCTAATCTGAAAAATGAGAAAGAAGAGAACAAGAGATTTTTGGTACACCATGTATTACACCTACATATGCATAATAAGAATCCCAGAAAACAATGGGACAGGGGAAAAAAACCTTGAAATAATAATTTCCAAAAATTTCCCAAATTTTTTTTTTATAAATAAATTTTTATTTTAATGGAGTGACATCAATAAATCAGGGTACATATATTCAAAGAAAACATGTCCAGCTTATCATGTCATTCAATTCTGTTGCATACCCATCACCCAAAGTCAGATTGTCCTCCGTTACCTTCTATCTAGTTTTCTTTGTGCCCCTCCACCACCCCCTTCCTCTCTCCCTCCTTCCCTCCCCCCGCCCCCTGTAACCACCACACTCTTGTCCATGTCTATTAGTCTCATTTTTATGTCCCACCAATGTATGGAATCCTGCAGTTCTTGTTTTTTTCTGATTTACTTATTTCGCTCAGTATAATGTTATCAAGGTCCATCCATGTTGTTGTAAAAGTTCCGATGTCATCATTTTGTATGGCTGAATAGTATTCCATAGTATATATGTACCAAAGCTTTTTAATCCACTCATCCCCTGATGGACACTTGGGCTGTTTCCAGATCTTTGCTACTGTGAATAATGCTGCCATAAACATGAGGGTGCATTTCTTCTTTTCAAACAGTGCTATGGTGTTCTTGGGGTATATTCCTAACAGTGGTATAGCTGGGTCAAAAGGCAGTTCGATTTTTAATTTCTTGAGGAATCTCCATACTGTTTTCCACAGAGGTTGCACCACTCTGCATTCCCACCAGCAGTGCAGGAGGGTTCCCTTTTCTCCACATCCTCGCCAGCACTTATTCTGTGTTGTTTTATTGATGAGTGCCATTCTGACTGGTGTGAGGTGATATCTCATTGTGGTTTTAATTTGCATTTCTCTGATAATTAGTGATGTTGAGCATTTCTTCATATGCCTATTGGC
The DNA here is from genome assembly GCF_036850995.1 of Saccopteryx leptura. Lineage (NCBI taxonomy): Eukaryota > Metazoa > Chordata > Mammalia > Chiroptera > Emballonuridae > Saccopteryx > Saccopteryx leptura. Next base: position 13,045,764 of record NC_089503.1, on the reverse strand, counting down.
CATCTGTATGTCCTCTTTGGAGAAGTGTCTATTCATTTCTTTTGCCCATTTTTGGATTGGATTGTTTGTCTTCCTGGTATTAAGTTTTACAAGTTCTTTATAAATTTTGGTTATTAACCCTTTATTAGATGCATTATCAAATATATTCTCCTATTGTGTAGTTTGTCTTTTTATTCTGTTCTTATTGTCTTTAGCTGTGCAGAAGCTTTTTAGTTTGATAAAGTCCCATTTGTTTATCCTGTCTTTTATTTCACTTGCCTGTGGAGACAAATCAGCAAATATATTGTTGCGAGAGATGTCAGAGAGCTTACTGCCTATGTTTTCTTCCAAGATGCTTTTGGTTTTACGGCTTACATTTAAGTCTTTTATCCATTTTGAGTTTATTTTTGTGAATGGTGTAAGTTGGTGGTCTAGTTTCATTTTTTTGCAGGTAGCTGTCCAATTTTCCCAACACCATTTGTTGAAGAGGCTGTCTTTACTCCAATGTATGCTCTTACCTCCTTTGTCAAATATCAGTTGTCTATAAAAGTGTGGGTTTATTTCTGGGTTCTCAGTTCTGTTCCATTGATCTATATGCCTGTTCTTATGCCAGTACCAGGCTGTTTTGAGTACAATGGCCTTATAATATAACTTGATATCCGGAAGTGTGATACCTCCCACTTTACTTTTCCTTTTCAAGATTGCTGAGGCTATTCGTCTTCTCTTTTGGTTCCATATAAATTTTTAGAATATGTGTTCTATATCTTTGAAGTAAGTTATTGGTATTTTAATCGGTATTGCATTGAATTTATAAATTACTTTCGGTAATATAGACATTTTAATGATGTTTATTCTTCCTAACCATGAGCACAGAAATGCCTCCACTTGTTTGTATCTTCCCTGATTTCTTTTATCAATGTTTTATAATTTTCTGAGTACAAGTCTTTAATCTCCCTGGTTAAATTTATTCCTAGGTACTTTATTTTTTTGGTTGCAATGGTAAAGGGGGTTGATTCCTTAATTTCTCTTTCTGACAGTTCATTGTTAGTGTATAAAAATGCCTCTGATTTCTGAGTATTTATTTTATATCCTGCCACCTTGCTGAGTTCATTTATCAGGTCTAGTAGTTTTTTGACTGCGACTTTAGGGTTTTCTATATACAATATCATATCATCTGCAAATAATGATAGTTTTACTTCTTCTTTTCCAATTTGGATGCCTTTTATTTCTTTTTCTTGTCTGATTGCTGTGGCTAGGACTTCCAGAACTATGTTGAATAAGAGTGGTGAAAGGGGGCACCCCTGCCTTGTTCCTGATCTTAAAGGGATTGCTTTTACTTTTTGCCCATTGAGTATGATGTTGGCTGTGGGTTTGTCATAGATGGCCTTTATCATGTTGAGGTATGTTCCTGGTATTCCCACTTTTCTGAGAGTCTTGATCATGAATGGGTGCTGGATTTTATCAAATGCTTTTTCTGCATCTATTGAAATTATTATTTGGTTTTTCTCCTTCCGTTTGTTTATGTGATGAATCACATTGATTGATTTGCGAATATTGTACCAGCCTTGCCTCCCAAGAATAAATCCCACTTGATCATGGTGTATGATTTTTTTCATATATTGCTGGATCTGGTTTGCTAATATTTTGTTGAGGATTTTTGCATCTAAATTCATCAGGGGTATTGGCCTATAATTTTCTTTTTTTGTGTTGTCTTTGCCTGGTGTTGGAATCAGAATTATGCTCGCCTCATAAAAGGAGCTTGGAAGTCTTCCTTCCTCTTGAATTTTTTCAAATAGCTTGAGAAGGATAGGAGTTAGTTCTTCTTTGAATATTTGGAAGAATTCACTTGTGAAGCCATCAGGCCCAGGACTTTTCTTTTTTGGAAGTTTTTTTATAACTGTTTCAATCTCATTTGTTGTAATTGGTCTGTTTAGGTTTTCTGATTCTTCCAGATTAATTTTTGGAAGATTGTATGTTTCAAGGAATTTGTCCATTTCATCTAGGTTGTCTAGTTTTTTGGTGTACAATTCTTTATAGTATTTTCTTACAATATGTTGTATTTCTGTTGTGTCAGGTGTTATTTCTCCACTCTCATTTCTAATTTTATTTATTTGAGTCCTCTCTCTTTTTTTCTTGGTGAGTCTGGTTAAAGGTTCATCAATCTTGTTTATCTTTTCAAAGAACCAGCTCCTGGTTTCATTGATCCTCTGTATTGTTTCTTTAGCCTCTATGTCATTTATTTCTGCTCTGATCTTTATTATTTCCTTCCTTCTACTAGCTCTGGGCTTTACTTGCTGTTCTTTTTCTAGTTCTTTTAGATGTAGGGTCAAGTTGTTTATTTGAGCTTTTTCTAGCTTCTTGAGGTATGCCTGTAATGCTATGAACTTCCCTCTCAGGACTGCTTTTGCTTGTGTCCCATAAATTTTGAGTTGTTGTATGCTCATTATCGTTTGTTTCTAGGAATTTTTTAATTTCTTCTTTGATCTCATTGTTTACCCATTCATTATTTAATAACATGCTATTTAGTTTCCAAGTGTTTGAGTATTTTTCAGTTTTTCTGTTGTGGTTGATTTCTAGTTTAATGCCATTGTGATCAGAGAAAGTGCTTGATCTGATTTCAATCTTCTTAAATTTGTTGAGGCCGCTTTTGTGCTCTAACATGTGGTCTATTCTAGAGAATGTACCATGAGCGCTTGAAAAGAATATATATTCTGCTGTTTTAGGGTGAAAGGTTCTGAAGATATCTATTAAATCAAGTTGATCTAATATGTCCTTTAATTCTGCTGTTTCTTTGTTAATTTTCTTTCTTGAGGATCTATCTAGTGATGTTAATAGGGTATTAAAATCCCCTACTATTATAGTATTGCTGTTGATCTCTCCCTTTAAATTCATCAAAGTCTGCTTTATATATTTAGGTGTTCCTATATTAGGTGCGTAGATATTTATAACGGTTATATCTTCCTTTTGGATTGCTCCCTTTATCATTATGTAGTGACCTTCTTTATCTCTAACTATAGTCTTTGTTTTAAAGTCCATTTTGTCTGATATAAGTATTGTTACCCCAGCTTTTTTTTCATTTCTATTTGTATAAAATATTTTTTCCACCCTTTTATCTTCAGTCTATGTGCATCTTTTGATTTAAGGTGTGTCTCTTTTAGACAGCATATGTATGGGTCCTGTTTTCTTATCCACACAGCTACCCTATGTCTTTTGATCGGATCATTTAATCCATTTACATTTAAGGTTATTATTGATATGTAATTGTTTATTGCCATTTTATTCTTTAAAACTGTATTCCTCTTTTGCTATATTCTTTTTCCCCTTTGATCTGTTTACAACAGGTCCCTTAGCATTTCTTGCAGCCTTGGTTTGGTTTTAGTGAATTCCTTGGGTTTTTTTTTTTTTGTCTGTAAAGCTTTTTATTTCTCCTTCAATTTTAAATGATAGCCTTGCTGGATAAAGCAGTCTTGGTTGTAGGCTCTTGTTCTGCATTACTTTGAATATTTCTTGCCATTCCCTTCTGGCCTCAAGTGTTTCTGTTGAGAAGTCAGAAGTCATCCTTATGGGGGCTCCTTTGTAGGTGATATTCTTTTTTTCTCTAGCAGCTTTTAATATTTTCTCTTTATCACTTAGCTTTGGTATTTTAATTATGATGTGTCTTGGTGTTGATTTCTTTGGGTTTCTCCTTAATGGAGTTCTCTGTGCTTCCTGAACATGTGAGATGTTTTCCTGCCTTAATTGAGGAAGTTTTCAGCTATGATATGCTTGAACAATGTCTCTATCCCTTGTTCTTTCTCTTCTTCAGGAACCCCTATGATGCGGATGTTATTTCTCTTTATGTTGTCACTGAGCTCTCTAAGAGTTTCCTCAGACTTTTTGAGTCTCTTTTCTTTTTTTTGCTCTGCTTCCATGCCTTTATTTATCGTGTCCTCTAACTTGCTGATTCGATTCTCTGCTTCATCCATCCTGCTTTTAATTCTTTCCATTGTGTTCTTTATTTCAGATATTGTATTTGTCATTTCTGACTGATTCTTTTTTATTATTTCAATGTCCTTTTTTATATTTGTTGTCTCTTTATTTAGGTTTTCGTAATGACCATCTATTGTTGTTCTAATATCTTTGAGCATCCTAGCAATTGTTATTTTAAACTCTGCATCTGGTAATTTGGTTATATCTGATTCATTTAGGTCCTTTTCTGGGAATTTCTCTTGGTTCATTTGTGTTGCATTTCTCTGCCTCTGCATTTTCTCTGTGTAAAGGAAGGTCTTGGCTCCTGGAGTCCACTGGGTATGGCCTCTGTTCCCTAGGTATGGTCTGTCTGCAGGCCCGCCACCCCCTCCTCTGTTGCTGCCTAGGGCTTTTGGGTTTGGGCATTGCTGGTGCCTGCCCACTGGGGCTGTTGCTGTGGTTTCCACCTCTTTTTCACGGGAGTGGCTGTGCTCACATGCTCGGGTGTACAAGCCTTGGTGGCCTTGGCCATTGCCCCGCCCCTATGGGTGGCATTATGCTCGGTCCTGAGGGCACTGGCGAGCACCTCTGCTCAGCTGCAGGTCTCCGCCTGTTTCCAGACTTTCACCCTGCCGTTGCAGAAGGAGCCTGCTCGTGGAACAGCTGCTAGCCTTGGCTCTGCTGGCCGGCAGGACTGTGTGCCCATGCTCAGCTCAGTAGCAGAACTCCGCCTGTTCTGGGCTTTTGGCTCCACCCTCGTGGGAGGAGCCGGCTCCCAAGACAGGCCACAAGCCTCGGTTCCATGGGCGAGGCAGGGCTGTGCTCCTGCCCCCTTGCTCAAGGGCTGGTCTCCACCCTTTCAGGGATTCCCGCCCTTCTCCTGCAGGCTGGATTACAGGCTGCCGGCAACTGGGCTTGACTGCTTTTGCATGCCTACTCCTCCCGAGCCGGGCAAGACTGAGCTCACACGTGAGCCCAGTGGCGGCCAGCAGGCTTCCGCCCCTGCCGACAGAACCACCCCTCTGCGTCCTGCTGCCGCCTGCCCTCCAGCGAGGCCATGTAGGGTGCGGGTGCTGCAGCTCAGACCCTAACACTCACTACTGTTGCCCGAAAGCTCCCTCCTTCTAAGCAACTCTGCTCTGAGTGCCATGGGGGAGCTTGTTTGGCTGCTCTCCTTCTTCCCTTTGCTGGTATTGCTGTTTCCAGGGGAAATGTTCACTTAAGATTTGGGGAGTGACTCGACCCAGGGGTTAGGGTGGCTGTCTCCCAAAATGTTTCTCCCTGTGCCTCCTAGATTACACTCTCTTCCTGCCACTCTGGTCCTCTCCTCTCTCCCAGTCCCCTGGAGCCCCAGGTGTGTGGTTGTGAGAGAGGTGTTCTGCATGGTCCCTTTAAGAAGAATCCTGGGTCTGAGAAATCAGTCTCTTTCTCACAAACAGTATCCTGACTTGTTTCCAGCTAAATACTGTCCATACACCTCTTCTGGGCTCTGAGACTGCAGGCTGGGACTTTGTTCCTGGGGCTCAGGACCCTCCCCTCTCTGCTAAACTCACTTCCCGCCACGCGAGTCTCTCCCAGCTGCCGTTCACTCCGGGGAGCTGGGCAGTACTTCTCTGTGTTTCTGCTTTTCCTACCAGTCTTGGTGTGGCTTCTTCAGTGTTCCTTGGTTGAACAGTCCTCTTAGTTTAGTCCAAAGTTGGTTTTTCCAGATGATAGTTCTTAAAATTAGTTTAAAATCCATTTTGGTTCTGGGATGTGGGTGTTGGTACGTCCGCCTACTCCAGCGCCATCTTGTCTCTCCCCAAAATTTCCCAAATTTAATTAAAAGTAGTACTCTATAAGAAACTCAATAATCTCCAGTTACAATAAGCACAAAGAGATTCACTCTTCAACAGCTCAAAGCCAAACTGATAAAAAAAAATGAGAGAAAAAATCTTGAAAACAAGAAAAAAATTACTCTTCATGTACAATGTAACCACAATAAGTTTAACAGCTGATTTTTTGTCAGAAAGAATGAAGCCCTAAAAGTAGTGGGATAGCACATTAAAGTGCTGGAGGAACAAACAGTCAAGCATGAATTTTATATGCTTTAAAACTACCCTCAAAAATGAAGGTTAAAGATAAACATGGAGGAAAAAGACAGATACTGTTGCTAGTAGAAATGATTTATAAGAATCACTAAAGCAAGTTCTTTAATATGAAAGGAAGTGATATCAGATGGAACACAAATACACATGAAGAAATAAAGAGCATCAGTAAAGGTAATTATGTAGATGGCTATAAAAATAGTGTAAGTGTATCTTTTGTGCTTTCTTTCCTTAACTCATTTCAATGACAGTTGCATAAATTATACTGGGCTCACCCAGATAATCTCAATCTCTTTATTTTAAAGTCATGTTATTATCAACCTTAATTCTATCTATCACAAATACTCAACTCTCCCTTGTAGCATGAAAGCAGCCATAGATGATACATAAACGAATGATGGATATGTCTTTGTTCCAATAAAACTCTTATCAAACAAGTGGTGACCCAAATTGGTCCATCCAGATGTCATAGTTTGTCATCCTATTCTATAGACATATTTTTTCTCCTTCTATGAAATTTTAAGAGAGATAATATTACAAAAGCAATAACCATAACAATGTGTTGTGTATATAATATATGTTGGTATAATACACAGGACAATAACATATAGCACAAAGGAAAATAATAGCACAAAGGAAGGGAGAAGGAATAGAGTTATATGAGAACAAAGTTTCTATATTTTACTGAAATTAAATTAGCATTCATCTGAAGCAAATTCTAGTAAACTAAGATGTATATTGAATCCCTAGACCAATAACTAAGAAAACTTTTAAAAAATTATAATAAAAATCAACAAAAAATTAAGATGGTACCCAGAAAGTAATTTTTAAAAAACAGTTAAAGGAAGAACATAAAATAATATGAGATATCAAGAAAACAAATATAAGTTATTAAAATAAATAATCATTTAAATAATAATATGAAAATAAAACTACAATGAAATACTAAGCACCTAACGGAATGACTAAATTTCAAAATTAAATTCTAAGTGATGGTAATGACTAGATAAAAGAAATCTCTCATACACTCATAGTTGGAATATTAATTTTTGCAACCATTTTGAAAACATTTTTGCATTATTTACTAAAAGTTAAGACATGCATACCTTATCAATAATTTCAGTCCTTAGTATACACCCGACAGAAATGTGTGTACATATCACCAAGATATTCTTCCAGTAAATATATATATAATATCAGCATTACACAAAATGGCCCCAAAGTGGAAAAATGCAAATGGAATAATGGTGAATATATTGAGGTTTATTGCTTTACTAAAATTCTACATAATAATTAAAATGAACTATACCAACATTCAACATTTAACAACATAAATGAATCTCATATATATAATGTTGAGTATAAGAAGGCAAACTCAAAAGAATGCATACTTTATGATTCCATGCATATGAAGTTTGAAACCAGGCAAAACTGCACTATAATTTTCAGGGAAGAATCCAAGGGAGTTGGTAAAACTAGAAAGAAAAGAAAAGAATAATCATTTAAGAGTCAAAATGACAGTTAGTTTTGGAGAGAAGAAATAGCTAATAATTGGGAAATGTCATGACAAGGTGACTTTTGGAATATTGGCAACTGTTCATGTTCAGGAAGACCATGAATACTTTTTATTATAAAAGTATGGAAGTAAACCAAAAGTTACAAGTAGCCCAACAGGAATTATGAGAATGGGTTGTGTTAGAGGTCAGACAGAAAGAGGGCAGTTTTGACATTTTCTTCTATAAATATCAGATTGCTTGTACTGTATTTTTAAAAAACTTAGTATTTATTGCAAGTATAATTTTAGGAAACATGATTTATAAAAGATTAATTTTTTTTCAGAGTCGTGGTAGTAGTGAAGACATTTCAACTGTTTCAGAGGAAATTCAGAGCAAATGATAAAAACTTTGGAAATGTGAGCTTTTTTCTGCTGCCAGACCTGATGATATCTGTTTAACAAAGTTACTACAAAGCCCACAGATTTTGTGCAAATGAAAATACAAAACAAACTGGGGTTTTTTTCTTTGCAGTATTCAAGAAATTTCTCTGCACATATTTTTGTAGGCCCCAATGGGAAGCTTTTTGTTACTTAAATATGATATGATTACAAGGAAGAACTTCCTTTCTCAGTACTCTGAAGAGCTGTCACTTCTCGCTAGGCGAGCCTTGTGTAAGACACCGTAGAAGATCCATGACTGTCCCCAAAGTGCAGGCCCTCAATACTTGAGAGCAGGAGATTGCATAAGTCTCAAGAAAAATTTCAATAATTTATGCCCCCACAAGTGAAGAGTACATTATAGGCTCAGTTCTTCTACCTGAACTAGCTTCTACCTGAACAAAGAAAGAATAAAAAGACATCCAATTTATAGTCCATTCATTGTCCTTTGATTTCTCTCATTAAAGTTTCTTTCTGGCCTGAAAGTCTCTACTGTCTTTCTTCCCTTTCATTCCCCTTGCTTCTTGTTTTGGGGTTTTTTTGTTTTGTTTTGTTTTTAATCATTGCTTGGGTCATCTGTTCAATTGCTTTTCAAAGCAGACAGGCTCTTTTTCCACAATGATAATTATCCAACGGTAAGTTCTGAATGCAGACTCACCACCCTCTCTTCTAATGTGGAGAACTTTACAAAGCCTTGCTCAGCAACATCAATCAAGCCAGTGGGTACATATAGCTCTCTTTAAAATATGCTTCTATTTTTCATTTGTTTTCTTCCTTGTTTCTCAAGACACTTCATCAATTGTTATCTTAATATAATAAAATTTCACGCACCTCATAATTTCAGTTCTTAGCTCATGTCTATCAGTTCTACACAAGGTCTACGGTGTGCCAATGAATCTATTAAACTGTGGAGTAGCAAAGCTTAATAAGGTACCTTACTGCAAAAACTTTTTATTTTAGGGGAGAAAACAGGTAAGAAATGAAGACTCTGCAGTGTGATACATATATCAGCAGAAGTATAAAAAAACTGAAATAGCACAGAAAAGAGAATGACCCTTCTGTTGGGAAAAGGGAGGGAATAAAACTTGTTGTTGGCTGATTAAACATAAGGTATGGAGATAAAAAATATCTAAAATAACTCCCCAGTGTCTGGTTTGGGTGACACCTGCATAGATAGAAAATGTAGAAGACAAGCAGGATTGAATAAAATAATTCTGTTATGAATAAGTTGAGCTTGAGATAACAGTGACATTAAAGTAGAGGTGTGTTAGGCTGTTAAAAATATCTACATATGTGGGGTTGGGAGACATAAGTGTCTTGGCTTACCCTGTTAGCGTCATACTTATGGACTATGTGGGTGAGCTAGTTTGCTTCTGCGCAGTGGGAGAATACGAAGTAATGTGGTGTGTTTGTGTTTTTATGTTCTAGACTATGATTTTACAACTGTGTTAGGATAGGTAAGTGACTTAGGCTAGAGTGTGTTTCAACTTACACCAAAATTCGGGTTATTTCACTGTCATAGGAATGAAACTGTATCATAACCCAAGGACCCTCTGTATCTGATAGGGGTTAGTATCCAGAGTATGTAAAAACTCATATAACTCAATAGCAGAAAGACAAACAAGCTGATTTTAAAATGGTCAAAGGACCTGAATAGACATTTTTCCAAAGAAGACATTCAACTGTCCAACAGGTGTATGAAATGATGCTCAACATAACTAATTATCAGGGAAAATCAAAATTATAATTATAATAGCTATCACTTCACACCTCTTAGAATGAATAATATATTTTTTAAAAAGACAAGTGATGACAAAGTTGGTGAGGAGGTTGAGAAAAAGGACTCATACATGGTTAGTGAAAATGTAATTTGATATAGCCATTATGAAAAATAATATGGTGGTTTTTAAAAAACTTAAAATAAAATGAACTACTATATCAGCCATTCTCGACCTGTGGGTCGTGACCCCAGTGGGGGTCGAACGACCAAAACACAGGGGTCATCGCTGTGTTTTGGTCGTTCGACCCCCACCGGGGTCGCGACCCACAGGTTGAGAACTGCTGTACTATATGATCCAGTAATCCCACTCTGGGGTACTTATCCAAAAGAAGTGAAATCAGGACCTCGAAGAGATATTTGTACACCCATGTTTATTGCAACATTATTCACAATAACCAAGATATGGAAACAACCTAAATGTCATTTCACAAATAAAGAAAATGTGATATGTAAATATATATAGTGGAATATTATTCATCTATTTTTTTAAAAAAAGAAATCCTTCTATTTGTGACAACCTACATAAACCTGGAGGACATTATGATAAATGAAATAAGCCAAACAGATAAATACAAATATTATCTGTTCTCACTTATAAGTGGAATTGTTTTTCAAGTTGATTTCATAGAAACAGAGGATAGAATGATGATAGCCAAGAACTGAGGGGAAGAGGAAATGGGAAGATGTAGGTCAAAGTATATTATTTCAGTTATAAGAATAAGATCTGAGGCTCTAACATATAGCTTGGTGGCTGAGTTAGTAAAATGGTGTTGCATACTTTAAAGTTGCCGAGAGTAAATCTTAAGCATTCTCACCACACACAGAAAGTTAATTATGCAGTGATGGATGTGTTAATTGTCTCGATCTTGGTACTTATACCACAAATTGTATGTGTGTTAAATCTTCACGTTGTACACTTTAAATATATTCAGTTATATTCATCAATTATTCCTCAATGAAATTGAAGGAGAAAGACTTTCAGAAAACTAAGAATAGAAAAAAATATTTAACATGATAAAGGGTAGTTATGAAAAACCAGACAACATCATACTCAATGGTGAAAGACTAAAAACTTTTCCCCTAAGATTAAAGCAAGGATGCCCTCTTCTACCTCTGTTATTCCACATTGTGCTGGAAGTTTTAGCTGAGCTATTAAACAAGAGAAAGGAAAAAAAGCCATTCAAATTGCATATAAAATGGAAAAACTGTCTTTGTTCACAGATAACATGATCTTCTAAACAGAACATATGAAGCAGGGGTCCCCAAACTACGGCCCGCGGGCCACATGCGGCCCCCTGAGGCCATCTATCCGGCCCCTGCTGCACTTCAGAAGGGGCACCTCTTTCATTGGTGGTCAGTGAGAGGAGCCTAGTTCCTATTGAAATACTGGTCAGTTTGTTGATTTAAATTTACTTGGTCTTTATTTTAAATATTGTATTTGTTCCCGTTTTGTTTTTGTTTTTTTTACTTTAAAATAAGATATGTGCAGTGTGCATAGGGATTTATTCATAGTTTTTTTTTTTATAGTCCGGCCCTCCAATGGTCTGAGGGATAGTGAACTGGCCCCTTGTGTAAAAAGTTTGGGGACCCCTGATATGAAGGAAGCCAAAGGAAAGCTACTAAAGCTATTAAGTGAACTCAGCAAATTTGCGAGGTTCATGACCAACACATACAAAAATAAGTTATGTGTCTATACACCAGCAATGAAAAATCTCAGAAAGAAAGTTGAAACATTTCTTGACAGCACACCTAATTTGGGATCATGTCAGTGTGTCAGGAAGGTTCTAGTAACCATAACTCAAAGGGAATGTGGGACCATTTCAGCCTCTTTCCTTCTATACAAATTCTCTCCCCTTATTTCAACAGCCACCTCGACTGCCAACAGTACTATGTAAAGCATCGTTTGTCAAGCCCCCACCATGCTCCCCACCAAAAAAAGTTCTTTCACATTTTTCCCTTTGTACATTAGACACCAATCTCCTTAAATTTGGGTAGCCACATATGTGGGCAGAGAAGAATCCAAAAAAGATAATTACACACCAAAATTACGTTTTACATCCACTTACACCAAGAAATGGTACACAGTTCCACTGTGCTGAAAGTAGTTTCAGTTCTGATACATTAAACACCTGTTTTTAAGTTTAAATCTCACATAATATATAGTACCTATTAATAATTCATAATTTTGTCATGTTATTATGGGTGCTTTCTTTTATAAACTTCCTGTAACTTCACATTATTGTTTATACTTAAAATATATGTGCAGTATTATAAATTTTCAGGCTGTGGAAAAATAATTTATTCCTATTCAGCATCTTGGAGCACAGAATCTCACTGGCCATTAAAGGCAACATTTTAATCATCTGGTACTGTTAGAGTCAGCATTTTATTTCTTTCTGGTAAATCAGGACATAAATCCACTATGAAACGCTAGAATATTGACAGAGTTAGAAAGTTGAAAATGTTCCCCCTAAACAGTTTTCCTGGGAAGCTGAAAAATTCTGGGGTAAGTGGATTCTTTTTATGTTTGTTTGTTTGCTTGTTTGGCTAATAACTTGAGTGTTTAAAAAAAACTCCTACACAAAACTGTGCATAAATTAGAAAGTTTGTTTTCTATAGCCTAAGAAAATAGAGGTAAGAGGTATGATTTTCTGTCTCAGATCTGTTTTATTCAATATATATTCCCTGAGACCAAAGACATTTGGGGTGTCATCTCCAGGCACAGGAGTAAGGACATCAAAATCTGTGGGCATTATATTTTATACTTTGCTGTATACAAAAAAAAAAAAAAAAAAATTTAATTTAATTTAAAAATTAAAAAATTTTGCGAGATATTTTAATGTCTTCAAAAATCTGACGTTTTAGTGTTAGGGAATGGAAACATCAGGTATTAGCCCAAGAAAACCGGGTGCAGAGTTATTCAATAAAGATTATATATATATTTTTCTACCCTCGTCTGTGTCAGCTCTCTTACTCCCTGTCTTTGTCCTGGGAGCCTGGAGACCCAGTAGAGCTTCGAGGTCCCAACTGCAGAGGTGTCCACGCGGGGCTCTTCACGCAGCGTCCGAACCCTCCCCCCACCCAGTCGCACTATCGGCCACAGCTGCAGCGTCGTCCGGAGGCGTAGGGGCGGTGAGAGCAGGGATGAGGTCCAAGGGCTGCTGCCAGGACCCCCTGCAGCAGAAGGGTCCGGAAGTAGGGGCGTCACCTGCTGGATTAGATCCCTGTAGTGCTGTGATCACGTGAACGTAGAGATAGATCCATGGTCGGTAGGGGTCGCATTGTGGGCTGGGCGTTCCCAACGTAGAACGTAGAGCTCTTGTTTTGAGTTTCAATTTTGAACCAGTTTCTTTTACACGTCCCCCAATACCCTCCTACGGGTTTTTTTTTTTTTTATTGCTGAGGACACAGCTTTCGAAAGAACAAAGGATATGAGCCAGGTCACATGGTAACCAGTAAGGACATAAACTCAAGTTTGACTCTTTCCACTGTATCTCGCTACAGTTTCTGAATGTCAAGCATCAGTAGGCCGTCCCAGGGGCAACCCAGACGTAAGAGTTCTTGGTTTATGTAAAAAGAAGGAAAGTTTATAAGTGGAGAGTCTGAAGATAAGATCTCAGACTTCAGATATGGCTATAAATAAGAAGCCCACGAGACATTGGAGATTCCCTGTGAGAAGGGGAGGGGAGGAAGGGAGGAAAGGAGGGAGGGAGGGAAGAAGGAAGGAAGGAAATTTTGGTTGCAAAAAACAAACTTTCATTAGTTTCACCAAAAGAAAAATACATTATTATCACATATGAACAGATATGTTTACATAATGGAAAGGCAAGAAATCAGCCAGGTTTCCAAAACCGGGAACTAAATAATTGAAAACCACTAGGAACTCAGAAAGTTCTGTTCCTTCTCATCCCTGCTTTTCTTTCTTTTTTTTTAATTGATTTTAATTTATTTTGTTTACATTGATTCTAGTGTTGCCCCAAATGCATCGCCCCTCCCCCGTATACCCCTCAACATGTCCCTTGTCCCCCTTCCCATAGCGCCCTCCCCCCTTTCCTTCAGCTTTATCCATCCTATCATCCCCTTTTCCTCTCTTCTCTTTTCCTCTGGTCCCTTTAATCTCTCCTCTGTCTAAATTCCGTCCCTCAGTTCACATTGTTTATTGGATTCTCCAAATGAGTGAGGTCATATAATATTTTTCTTTTTCTGCCTGGCTTATTACACTTAACATAATAGTTTCCATGTCCACCATGTTGTCGCAAAAGTTAAGATTTCCTTCTTTTTCATGGCCCCATAGTATTCCATCGTATATACATACCACAGCTTTTTAATCCACTCGTCCACTGACAGACACTGAGCTGTTTCCAGATCTTCACTATTGTGAACAATGCTGCCATAAACATGGGGTTACATTTCTCCTTTTGAAACAGTGCTGTGGTGTTATTGGGGTATATTTCTAAAAGTGGGATAGCTGGTTCAAAAGGCAGTTTGATTTTTAATTTTTTGAGGAATCTCCATACTGTTTTCCACAGTGGCTGCACCAGTCTGCATTCCCACCAGCAGCAGGAGGGTCCCCTTTTCTCCACATCCTCGCCAGCACTTATTCTGTGTTTTTTTGTTGATGAGCACCATTCTGTCTGGTGTGAGGTGATATCTCATTGTGGTTTTAATTTGCATTTCTCTAATGATTAGTGATGTAGAGCATTTTTTCATATGCCTATTGGCTATCTGTATGTCCTTTTTAGAGAAGTGCCTATTCATTTCTTTCGCCTAATTTTTGATTGGATTGTTTATCTTCCTGGTGTTGAGTTTTACAAGTTCTTTATAAATTTGGGTTATTAACCCCTTATCAGCTATATTGTTGAATATGTTCTCCCATTGTGTAGTTTGTCTTTTTATTCTGTTCTTATTGTCTTTAGCTGTGCAAAAGCTTTTTAGTTTGATATAGTCCCATTTGTTTATCCTGTCTTTTATTTCACTTGCCTGTGGAGACAAATCAGCAAATATATTGCTGCGAGAGATGTCAGAGAGCTTACTGCCTATGTTTTCTTCCAAGATGCTTATGGTTTCACTGCTTACATTTAAATCTTTTATCCATTTTGAGTTTATTTTTGTGAATGGTGTAAGTTGGTGATCTAGTTTCATTTTTTTGCAGGTAGCTGTCCAATTTTCCCAACACCATTTGTTGAAGAGGCTGTCTTTACTCCATTGTATGTTCTTACCTCCTTTGTCACATATCAGTTGTCCATAAAGGTGTGAGTTTATTTCTGGGTTCTCAGTTCTGTTCCATTGATCTATATGCCTGTTCTTCTGCCAGTACCAGGCTGTTTTGAGTACAATGGGCTTGTAGTATAACTTGATATCTGGAAGTGTGATACCTCCCACTTTATTTTTCCTTTGTAAGATTGCTGAGGCTATTCTTGTTCTTTTTTGGTTCCATATAAATTTTTGGAATATGTGTTCTATATCTTTGAAGTATGTCATTGGTATTTTAACTAGTATTGCATTGAATTTATAAATTGTTTTTGGTAATATAGACATTTTAATGATGTTTATTCTTCCTAACCATGAGCATGGTAAATGCTTCCACTTGTTTGTATCTTCCTTGATTTCTTTTATCAATGTTTTATAATTTTCCGAGTACAAGTCTTTAATCTTCTAGGTTAAATTTACTCCTAGGTACTTTATATTTTGGTTGCAATAATGAAGGGGATAGTTTCCTTAATTTCTCTTTCTGACAGTTCATTGTTGGTGTATAAAAATGCCTCTGATTTCTGAGTATTTTATATCCTGCCACCTTGCTGAATTCATTTATCAGGTCCAGTAGTTTTTTGTTTGTTTGTTTTTTAAAGAGACAGAGAGAGTCAGAGAGAGGGATAGATAGGGACAGACAGACAGGAACAAAGAGAGATGAGAAGCATCAATCATTAGTTTTTCGTTGCGACACCTTAGTTGTTCATTGATTTCTTTCTCATATGTGCCTTGACAGGGGGGCTACAGCAGACCAAATACCCCTTGCTTGAGCCAGCAACCTTGGGTCCAAGCTGGTGAGCTTTGCTCAAACCAGATGAGCCCGCACTTAAACTGGCAACCTCGGGGCTCAAACCTGGGTCCTCTGCATCCCAGTCCAACGCTCTATCCACTGCGCCACTGCCTGGTCAGGAAGGTCCAGTAGTTTTTTGACTGAGACTTTAGGGTTTTCTATATACAATATCATATCATATCTGCAAATAATAATAGTTTTACTTCTTCTTTTCCAATTTGGATGCCTTTTATTTCTTCTTCTTGTCTGATTGCTGTGTCTAGGACTTTCAGGGCTATGTCGAATTAAAGTGGTGAAAGGGGGCACTCCTGCCTTGTTCCTGATCTTAAGGGGATTGCTTTTAATTTTTGCCCATTGAGTATGATGTTGACTGTGGGTTTGTCATAGATGGCCTTTATCATGCTGAGGTATGTTCCCTGTATTCCCACTTTGCTGAGAGTTTTGATCATGAATGGGTGCTGGATTTTATCAAATGCTTTTTCTGCATCTATTGAAATTATCATGTGGTTTTTCTCCTTCCTTTTGTTTATGTGATGAATCACATTGATTGATTTGCAAATATTGTACCAGCCTTGCCTTCCCAGAATAAATCCCACTTGATCATGGTGTATGATTTTTTTGATATATTGCTACATCTGGTTGGCTAATATTTTGTTGAGAATTTTAGCATCTAGATTCATCAAGGATATTGGCCTATAATTTTGTGTGTGTGTGTGTTGTCTTTGCCTGGTTTTGGAATCAGAATTATGCTCGCCTCATCAAAGGAGCTTGGAAGTCTTCCTTCCTCTTGAATTTTTTGAAATAACTTAAGAAGGATAGGAGTTAGTTCTTCTTTGAATATTTGGTAGAATTCACTTGTGAATTCATCCGGCCCAGGGCTTTTGTTTGTTGGGAGTTTTTTGATAACTGTTTAGATCTCATTTGTTGTAATCAGTCTGTTTAGGTTTTCTGATTCTTCCAGATTGATTTTTAAAAGATTATGTTCAAGGAATTTTTCCATTTCATCTAGGTTATCTAATTTTTTGGCATACAGTTCTTCATAGTATTTATTTTCTTATAATCCTTTGTATTTCTGTTGTATCAGTTGTTATTTCTCCACTCTCGTTTCTAATTTTATTTATTTGAGTCCTCTCTCTTTTTTTCTTGGTGAGTCTGGTTAAAGGTTCATTGATCTTGTTTACCTTTTCAAAGAACCAGCTTCTTGTTTCATTGATCCTCTGTATTGTTTCTTTAGCCTCTATGTCATTTATTTCTGCTCTGATCATTATTATTTTTTCCCTTCTACTAGCTCTTGGCTTTACTTGCTGTTCTTTTTCTAGTTCTTTTAGATTCAGGGTTAAGTTATTTATTTGAGCTTTTTCTAACTTCTTAAGGTATGCCTGTAATGCTATGAACTTCCTTCTCAGTATTGCTTTTGCTGTGTCCCATAAATTTTGAGTTGTTGTATGCTCATTATCATTCATTTCTAGGAATTTTTTTATTTCTTCTTTGATCTCATTATTAACTCATTCGTTATTTAATAACATGCTATTTAGTTTCCAAGTGTTTGAATATTTTTCAGTTTTTCTGTTCTGGTTGATTTCTAGTTTCATGTCATTGTGATCAGAGAAAGTGCATGATTTCAATCTTCTTAAATTTGTTGATACTGCTTTTGTGCCCTAACATGTGGTCTATCCTAGAGAATGTACCATGAGCACTTGAAAAGAATGTATAATCTGCTGCTTTAGGGTGAAAGGTTCTGAAGATATCTACTAAATCAAGTTAATCTAGTGTGTCCTTTAAGTCTTCTGTTTCTTTATTAATTTTCTTTCTTGAGGATCTATCTAGTGATGTTGGTGGGGTATTGAAATTCCCTACTATTACAGTATTGCTGTTGATCTCACCCTTTATATCCATCAAAGTGTGCTTTATATATTTTGGTGCTCCTATGTTAGGTGTGTAGATGTTTATAATGGTTATATCTTCCTTTTGGATTGCTCCCTTTATCATTATGTAGTGACCTTCTTTATCTCTTACTATAGCCTTTGTTTTAAAGTCCATTTTGTCTGATATAAGTATTACTACCCCAGCTTTTTTTTCATTTCCATTTGTATGAAATAATTTTTTCCATCCTTTTACCTTCAGTTTATGTGCATCTTTTGTTTTAAGGTGTGTCTCTTGTAGACAGCATATGTATGGATCCTGTTTTCTTATCCACACAGCTACCCTATGTCTTTTGGTTAGATCATTTAATTTATTTACATTTAAGGTTATTGATATGTAATTGTTTATTGCCATTTTATTCTTTAAAACTGTATTCCTCTTTTGCTATATTCTTTTCCCACTTTGATCTGTTTACTATAGGCCCCTTAACATTTCTTGTAGCATTGGTTTGGTTGTAATGAATTCCTTGAGGTTTGTTTTGTTGTTGTTGTTTTGGGGGGTTTTTTGGGTTTTTGTTTTTGTTTTTTTTGTCTGGGAAGCTTTTTATTTCTCCTTCAATTTTAAATGATAGCTTTTCTGGATAAAGTAATCTTGGTTGTAGGCTCTTTTTCTGCATTACTTTGAATATTTCTTGCCATTCCCTTCTGGCCTCAAGTGTTTCTGTTGAGAAGTCAGATGTCATTCTTATGGGGGCTCCTTTGTAGGTGATAGCTTTTTTTTTTCTAGCAGCTTTTAATATTTTCTCTTTATCACTTACTTAGCTTTGGTATTTTAATTATGATGTGCCTTGGTGTAGATTTCTTTGGTTTTCTCTTTAATGGAATTCTCTGTGTTTCTTGAACTTGTGTGACTTTTCCCTACATCAATTTAGGGAAGTTTTCAGCTATGATTTGATTGAACAAAGTCTCTATCCCTTGTTCTTTCTCTTCTTCAGGAACCCCTGTGATGCGGATGTTATTTCTCTTAATATTGTCACAGAGCTCTCTTAGAGTTTCCTCAGATTTTTTGAGTCTCTTTTTGCTGCCTTGCTTCTGTGCATTTGTTTATATTGTCCTCTAATTCGCTGATTTGATCCTCAGCTTCATTCATCCTGCTTTTAATTCCTTCCATTGTGGTCTTCATTTCTGACATTGTATTTGTCATTCCTGACTAATTCATTTTTATTATTTCAATGTCCTTTTTTATACTTGCTATTTCTTTATTTAATTGTTGTTATGATCATCTATTGTTGTTCTAAGATCTTTGAGCATCCTAACAATCATTATTTTAAACTCTGCATCTGGTAATTTGGTTATATTGACTCATTCAAGTCCTTTTCTGGGGATTTCTCTTGATTCAATTGGGTTGTATTTCTCTGCCTTCCCATTTTGTCTGTGTATAAGAAGGTTGTGGCCACTGGACTCTGTGTTCTCTTATGTGGGGTCTGTCTGCAGGCCCGCCACCCCTTCTGCCGCTGCCTCACACATTCGGGTATGGGCATTGCCTGGGCCCGCCGGCTGTGGCTGTCACTGTGGTTTCTGCCTCTCCACACAGGAGGGGCTGTGTTCACATGCCGGGTCTATAATCCTCAGCTTTTGCCCTGCCACCACAGGTGGGGCTGCAAGCCTCGACACCGCGGGCAGGGGTGAGCCTCATCTCTGCTTTTCTTAGATGTTACTATCTACGCCCTTCGCTCTCAAACTCAGTTCCCTACAATTCTGTCCATTAGGGTAAACTGTGGCAATCATGGTAATCCCACCACTCTTAGGGTTTTAGATCTTTTCAAGAGACAAGCCCAAACAACCTCAGAGTGTATTATGGACCCAGCTTAAGTTAGATGCTTACCTTTGTCCCATTAGCTAAGTTCAAGGAAAAATTCTCATGGATGTTAAACATAGCATCTAGGAGGACTGATATGAATTATACCAAAATCCCAAAGGTTATCCACAATTTTTTTTTACAGGGACAGAGAGAGTCAGAGAGAGGGATAGATAGGGACAGACAGACAGGAACGGAGAGAGATGGGAAGCATAAATCATTAGTTTTTCGTTGCGACACCTTAGTTCATTGATTGCTTTCTCATATGTGCCTTAACCGTGGGCCTTCAGCAGACTGAGTGACCTCTTCTCGAGCCAGCGACCTTGGGTCCAAGCTGGTGAGCTTTTTCTCAAACCAGATGAGCCCACGCTCAAGCTGGCAACCTCGGGGTCTCGAACCTGGGTCCTTCCACATCCTAGTTCGATGCTCTATCCACTGTGCCACCGCCTGGTCAGGCTTATCCTCAATTTTAATAATAGCTATCTGTGAGTTTCATTTGTCTTATCTATCTATCATCAACTTCTTTAAGGAGAATATATAGCACTTTATTTTTCAGCTTCCTGTGCAGCTGATGTGGGCATGTGGTTTGGGCCCTGACAGTCAGGCTCCCCTGTACCAGACTTAACTTGGAAGAAAATAACACAGAGTAAGAGAATGAGTATAGCAAGCCAAAGTCCAATTTTCCTGACTTCACGAAAGTGGGACAGGGTAATTTCTAGTGGGATTTGATGGATGGGGCACATACTGCATACTATTTAATACTGCCCAATTTAAGTTTGGCAAATGAACATAACTATTTGAAAAATAGTTATAGGATATTTTCAAGATAGTGATATTGATAGTTTGATGAAAAACATCTCTTAGGGGACTAAAACCAGTGAAATACTGCAGCTCTAGGATTAAATTTCCCTCTCAATTGTAAGTATCTTACCCTGGAAAATAATTAATATTAATCTGTCTCCATATTCTCTACAGGAAAGAAACACATTTATCTTCTCATTTTCTTATTGCATTCTAGTGGGAAAATGCCAGCAGTGCTCCTAAGGATAAAAAAGGAAACAAGAGTTTTGGGGGTAAGAACTAAATGCTACTTGCATGAATCAATGACTGTAGTGTTGCGATTTTTAAATATAAAAAGGAGGAGACTTTAACCACCTCTATTATGAATTCTCCAAATGAAAGAAGGTTAATGAAATGGTTATGGATATCTGCACTTTTTACTAGCAGTCAGAACATACTAACTGCGTATCAGGCTAAAGTTAGCTAAAGCAGAAATTATGAGTCTATCGGCTATATTTAAATAACCCCAAACCACTACAACCTAGTAATACTCCTAGAAAATATACTCTGAGTCTGTAAATAGGTATAAAATCCTTTTTTGACATCTATACATTATTTAAAGCTACACTGATAATGACACAGTCCCTAAGAGATGGTCAGAGTGTAGAAACTGTATTTAGGAGAAGGTGTAGACCTTAGAGCTTGTGGGCAATGATCATAATGGTGCTATCTTCTTGATATCAACCCAGACAGAAAAAATTGCCACTACAGTACCCAGAAGAGATGGCATATTACCAATGTTACTGGACTGCCCTTGAACTGCAATGACTTGGTTAATGCAATAACAACATGTCATGTATATTCTAAACAACATCCAAGACAAATTTCAAAGGAATCTAAGGTTATCCACTGGAGTCCCCAACTGATAAGGGATTAGCAAATTGATTATGCTGACCCCCCTCCCTGCAAATGAAGGCTCTAAATATGGCCTGGTGTTTTGGACACAGCATCGGGCCTAACTCAAGCTTTCCTTTGGCACCGCACAAACCAGGTCACTGCCATTCGAGTTTAATGAAAGTGTGTACTATATACAGATGCCCTCATCAAACAAATAATGATTGAGGTCACATTTCAAAGGTCATGCTATACAAGACTGGGCAAAAGAACATGACATTGAATGGAAGTGCCATCTCCCCTATCACCCACAAGAAACCGGGTTAATAAAAAGGAGAAATGGAACATGAAAGCAACAAATTATTTTACTAACAAGTAAAACCCCTTGTCTAGGTAGACTCAAGTACTGCCCCAGGCTTTAATACATTTAAATGCTCAACCAGGAGGGCCTGTTGCTTGATATGCCAGACCGGGAAGCCCTGCTGAGACACTCAGCAGCATAAAGATAGGGAATCAAAAAAAAAAAAAAGATAGGGAATCAAGGGACACAGCTATTGCCCTGACTCTCACAAGCCTATTCTAAACTTTGTATGAAAAAGCAAAAGAACTAGAATAAATTTTTGAAAAAAGTTAAGTAGGAGGAATCATGCTACCTGACTATATACATAGCTACAGTAATCAAGACTGTCATATTGGCATGTAACAGATACATGGGTCAATAGAACAGAACACACAATCCAGAAATACATCCACGCAAGTAAAGCTGACTGGTTTTTTGTTAAAAGTAATTCCGTGGAAGAAGGAAGTCTTCTCAATAAATATTGCTGGAACAATTGGGTAGCCGTAGACAAAACAAAAATAGGAGAACTTCAAATGAACTGTGCCACCTTATACAAAAATTAATTTAAAGTGGATTATAGATTTCAATATAACATGTAAAAGTATATATAACAACTTTTAGAAAGAAGCATAAGAGAAAATCTTTGGTACTTAGGACTCAATGAAGGATTCTTAGACCAAAACCATGATCCATATAGGAAAAAGAAATCAATATATTAGCCTTCATCAAAATTTAAAACTTTTTTCTGTGGAAGACCCTGGTAAGAAGATGGAGTGACAAACTACCGAGTGGGAGAAAATACAAACCACATATCTGACAAAGGATTTATATCTACAATATATTTTTTAAATTCTCAAAACTCAAAATAAAAAAGCCAAGTAATCCAATTTAACATGGACAAAAGACATGAAGAGCCATTTTCCTGAAGAAGATACACAGATGACAAATATGCCAGTATATGTAAAGATGTTCAACATGATTAGCTATTAGAGAAATCAAGCTAAGATCACAAGGAGATCATCACTACACATGTGTTGGAACAACTAAAATAAGAAAAAGTGACAACACTAAGTGCTGGCAATGATGCAAAGAAACTGGATCTCTCTTACATTATTAATATAAATATAAAAAGTGGTACAGTCACTAGTTTAACAGTTTATTTAAATACTAAACATATGCTTACTATTGAACCCAGCAAGTGTACTCCTAGGATCTACCCCGGAGAACTGAAAGCTGATATCTGCATGACTTATACATGAATGTTCATAGCAACTTTATTTATGATATCCCCCAAAACTATCTAAAACTACCTGAAAACTATCAAAATGTCCCGCAATAGATGAATAGGTAAACTATGGTCATCTATAACATGGAATACTTCCTGTAAATAAAAGAGAATGAACTGCATCGATACATGCAACAACGTAGATGGATCTCAAGGTCATTAGCTAAATAAAAAACCAATCTCCAGAGCTCTATGCTGAATTATTCAGTTTATAGAAAAGCCTAAAGATGATGAAAATATAGCAATGAAAAACACATTAGTGACTATCAGGGGACAAGGACATTGAGGGGAGAGTGACTATAAAAGTATAGCACAGAGAATATCTTTGTAGTGATGGAATAGTTCTGTGTCCTGGTTACAGTGATGGGTTCACAAATACACACACATGAAAAAATGGCACAGAACTCTAAGCACACATCATACCAAGGTCACTTTCCTCATTCTGATATTGTACTATGGTTGCATAAGATGTAACCATTGGGAGAATCCAGGTTCAGGATGCAGAGTCTTCACTAAACTCAGACCTCTGAGAAAGTCAGTGTATCCTAGGACCAGCAAGGAACAGAAATCGACACCATTGCAGTGCTGGGAAAAGTCTATCTACCGCAGTGTCTCCTTGCCTCCTTCCTCTGCCACAGCCTGTCAGAAGTGCCACTAAGTGAAGAGTTTTGTATTGGGCTCTCCAAGTGAGAGAGGTACACCAGTTATCCTTGGCTTTCCTCATAATCCCATACCAAGCTTATTGCAAACTTCAAGTCAAAGTTACCCTGTTTAAGAGGCTCTATGAGAAAAAGGATTGACATTGTCCCAGGCAGCATGGAAATATGAGTTGAGGTAAGGCAAGAGATGCTAGGTTGCAAACTTCGATAAAACTCCTTCGTTTTTTTCAGACTTAACCTGTGCTTGGGGGTTGTGGGGACCAGGGAGGGTGGCTCACTCAGCTATAGCAGAAGGATACATGCCTGAAAACACCTATCTGAAAACCAACGAAAAGACCCTGCAGTGAGATGCTGGAGGGGTCTACATAGCAAACTCAGAATTTTTCTCTTCCTTTGGCTCAGAAACTCTCCTGGCTGACCTAGCTTCTGTGATCAGAAATCATCTGCAATCCTCCGCCGGTGAGTGGTTGTTAACCACGTAGTACTGAGGGATGTCAATTCTTTCAGGGCTCCAAAGTTAATGGCATATGACCTCCTGAGTCAAGTAGACAAACAGGCTCCTAGTACAATTTAATTGGATGTAAAATAGTCATTGTTTCTGCAAACTGTTGTGAAATGATAAGCTCTTCTCATCTGAGTCAAAGGTTGAGAATCCTTGAGTAATGTTAGGCCATTACCGTCCTTCTCTATGTTGGCTTTTTCTTGATGTGCGTTCTTTTCGATGGTTGGGCTGGAATAGTAGTAAGTAATTAATAGTGTTCTTTCCTCCCAGGTCATCCAAACGATGACTGGTCTGATCTGTAGCTGTCTGGGACTGATCTGGACGTATTTGTTCCTCACACAAAATCCTGCATTTGGAAAATCTTATCTTCCTATGCTACCACAAGTAGGATACACATTATGGTCAGCTCCATTTGTGAGTAAATAATCGACTCCTTGCTTGTGTCTCATTAATTCACTCACTACATTTAATGCCTATGTGTGAGCCGGGCAGTGTGCCAGGGATAGAACACTAAACATGCACACTCCCTGTTCTCAAGGAACTCATTCTTAAGTTGATAACTACACCTAGGTTCTCATCAGTAGTATTCTTTCATAATACATGTCTCTGGGTCACCGAAAATGCAAGAGACCCAAGGAGCATTTTGGAAAAACAGCAAATGGTTGGTGACTGTTCGTCTTCCCCTTGGGCATTTCTTGTGTAAGCGGGGCCCACGAGATGAAGCAATGCCAAGGCGAAGGAAGTAGTGGGTATATGGAACTTGTGTAGGAAAAGAAAAATGAAATATTTCAGTACCATCATCCCCAAAATAATTTGGTAGCATTTAACAGAGGTTCCTAAATTAAATTTTACTGGCCCTGGCCGGTTGGCTCAGTGGTAGAGCGTCGGCCTGGCGTGCGGGGGACCCGGGTTTGATTCCCGGCCAGGGCACACAGGAGAAGCGCCCATTTGCTTCTCCACCCCCCCTCCTTCCTCTCTGTCTCTCTCTTTCCCTCCCGCAGCCAAGGCTCCATTGGAGCAAAGATGGCCCGGGTGCTGGGGATGGCTCCTTGGCCTCTGCCCCAGGTGCTAGAGTGGCTCTGGTCGCACAGAGCGACACCCCGGAGGGGCAGAGCATCGCCCCCTGGTGGGCAGAGCGTCGCCCCTGGTGGGCGTGCTGGGTGGATCCTGGTCAGGCGCATGCGGGAATCTGTCTGACTGTCTCTCCCCGTTTCCAGCTTCAGAAAAATACAAAAAAAAAAAAAAATTTACTGTGTTTGGAAGTATGATGGGTGACATGCCATTGTCCCCACAAAATCTGAGACTCTTTTCATGATGATGATGATAATAATAATAAGTTTGAAATTTGATTATTCAACCAGTACTTACTGGGTACTTTCAATGTGTCAGGTGCTTGTTCTAGGAATCTGAGATATATCAGCAAATGAAACAAAGCCCTCAGTTCTGGGGAAGTTTATTATATCAGAGGGTAGTATGTTAGAAGATGATAAGGCTATAGAAGTAAAAAAAGAAAAAATGGAGTAGGGTAAGGGAGTGTGGACTTTCTGGGAAAGTAATATGGGTTATTATTTTAAATTTGATGGTGAAAGTAGGCCACTACATTTATTTCTTACTTACATGTCTGTAAGTTAGTAGAGAGTCAGCTGATCTAGGCTGAGACTAGCCAGGCTTGGCTTTAAGCTACAGGTCAGGTCTAGATCTGTTCCATATCCTCCTTTGACTAGAGGCTACTGCAGGCATGGTCTTCTCACAATAAAAAGCAGCAACACAAGAGGTCACTGAAGAACATTTCAAGCTTTGGTTTGGCTCATGTCTGCTACCATCCCAGCCAAAGCAAAGAAAGTTATCTGGCTCTAAGTTTAGGGGCAGAGAAACATAGTCCAAGCACCATGGGACTGTGGCAAGAGTATGGAAGTATAATATTATCTGGAAGTAAAGAACTGTGACCAGTAGTTCAAACTACCATAGTAACATTTGAGCAAGGACTTGACAAAGGTGGAGTTTGGGCCCACTGTGGAGAAAGACCGGATAGGTGAGGAAGCAGCGAGAAAGAAGTCCTCACTGTGTGGTAGGCCTGCAGAGATCCTAGAAGAGCATGGCCAGGATCGCTGAAGCAGAGGGAAAAGAGCAGGAGCAGCAGAAAAGAGGTCAGAAAATAAGGGGAGAGGGGCAGATAACACAGGCTTTTATTAGTCATTCTAGGAACTTTGGCTTTTAAGTGAAATTGGAGCTATTACAGTGTTTTGTGAACATACCGTATTTCCCCATGTATAAGACGCACCCTTTTTCAAAGAATTTGGGGTCTAAAACCTGGGTGTGTCTTATACAGTGGTTGTAGATTTTTTTTTACTTGCATTTCCTGCTTTTTCGCGCTTGTTTTTGTGCTCGCTGTTGAAGACAGTGATTCATTATCAGACACAGATAAGGACAAGCTAATGGATGGGAGTTTTGACAGTGATGAAGAGTTGTATGAATTTTATGATGAATAAAACTTGAGTTCAATAACATTATGTAATACTTTTTTTTTTTAATTTTGGGCTCCAAAATTAAGGTGCATCTTATACATGGGAGCACTTTATACATGACAAAATATGGTAGTTAAGTAATCTGACTTAAGTATTAATGTTGACATGTTAGTGGCTTCATTTCTCTAAAGAAAGAACATTCATTCTCTCTACTACTAACTTAACAGTTAATTTTTTTAATGCTGTGGGAAGTCCATGAATGCATAAAAGTTTCATCAGTGAAAAAATAAGTTAGTGATATACACTATAACTGCCATCTTTCAAGTTTTAAAAAATGATGGAAGGTCTCAGAACAAGCTATTCATGAAAGCCATTATGTGATTCTCATATTTAAATATGCAAAATGCAGCTTAAATGTTTTCAGAATGATGGTTTTTACTAATAAAATGTTTTAACATTATATTAAAAGTATTTATTAACTGGCTCTATTTTCTTATAATTCACATATGGAATAAATAAATTAAAATTGACAAAAACTAATTAAAATTTGACACTGGTTTTGTTCCACAAAGTCACCCCAAGGTGCCCACAGATTTCATGTCCAATATATGTGTTACATTAGTGACCAGAGATTTCATGCATTTTCCCATCTCTGTAATAGAGAACCATTGAATTATTTTCTACATGATTTTCTCAATGATCCCCTTAAAGCATTAAGATGATATTCTTTATATGTTACAGCATTGCAGAATTCTCTTATTCGTTAAGTATTTCTGTAAATATAATGAATGGGTATTAATGAATATAATTTTTGTTTCTAGTTTGTCCTCTCAGGAATCTTTACAGTATTGTTAGAGAAGATACGTACAAGGTCATTGGTAAGTCAGAATTTGGCAGTAACTCTAGAGATAACAATTTCATTTGCCAAAAGAAGTAGAATAAAGAGGTGGCTTTGTCTCTGAGTCACTAGAAACCCAGATTTTCAGAGGGTAATTTTTTGTGTTTGTGTGTGACAGAGACAGAGAGAGGGACAAATAGAAACAAGACAGGCAGGAAGGGAGAGAGATGAGAAGCATCAATTCTTTGTTGAGGCACCTTAGTTGTTCATTGATTGCTTTCTCATATGTGCCTTGACTAGGGGACTACAGTAGAAAGAGTGATTCCTTGCTCAAGCCAGTGACCTTGGGCTCAAGCCAGTGACTTTGGGCTTCAAGCCAGTGACCTTTGCATTCAATCGAGCAACCCTGAGGTCATGTCTATGATCCCACGCTCAAGCCAGTGACCCTGTGCTCAAGCTGGTGAGCCCATGCTCATGTGGCGACCTCAGGGTTTTGAACCTGGGTCCTCTGCATCCCAGTTTAACACTCTATCCACTATGCCACTGCCTGGTCAGGCCAGAGAGTAAATTTAAGTTTCTACTGCATTTTTATCAAAAAAAGAAAGGGAGCCACTTCAAAAAGTTTTTGTTATGTTTCATTAGTCATAAAAATCATTCAGGAAGTATGAAGTTAATCATGAAATTAAATTCCCATATAATAAATCATTTAATGCAAAACAAATGTTGGTACATGTAAATTTGAATATTTTGAAATGACCTAGGATCTGTTATTACCTTCTTTATTTCTTCTTCCCTCTTCACATGTCTAGAAACTTTTGATTATATAGTGGACAGTGGGTATGAGATATTGTAGAGTCTGGGTCATGTCAACTTCTTTCAGAGAGTGTTGAGTTTTATGTTGACAGGTAGTGAAATGGAAGGATAAGTAGTTAGAGTAATTTTGAATGTTAATGCTAAGAGATTGACTTCTGGAACGGCAGAGTGAGCAACTCCATGGGCTCATCCCTCCACAAAAAAGGAAAATGCCAAAAAAACCCACTAAAATTTATGATTTCAGAACACTGGATATTAACCAAACTTCACCGAAAGATTCCCTAATCTGGCCCATAGATATCCCAACACCTGAAATGCAAATCCACGCCTCCCCCACTCTGAGGTACACTCTTTATGTGCCCAATGGTGATGAGAGATTGAGCTCCAGTAGACCGGAATGGCAACAGAAAACAGGTCAAGGTCTATGGCAAGGGAGAAACCATAAATTTGAGATATAGCCTCACCTTTGGGAAAACAAAAAAGAAGTTTCCAGCAGTCAACCTGGTGAGTTGCAAGATCAAGAGGAGACATACAAGTTAAAGAATCCTGCCACAAGAAGGAGCAGGAAGCATGGAACAGGTGTATCCATACGAGGTAGGAGAAAGCCCAGCAAGACAAATGAAGAAGGTCCCCCATGGGGGAGGGGGTGGGAGGAAGGGTGTAAAGATGGACAAATGTAAAGTGACAAAAAATGATTTGACTTTGAGTGAAGGGTATAAAACATAATCAACAGTTCAAATGCTATAGAAATGTTCACCTGAAACCTATGTACTCTTATTGATCAATATCACCCTGTTAAAGTTAATTTTCTAAATAAAATTAAAAATAAATAAAATTTATGCCCCAAAAATGGGTCTCCCACCTGAAAACAACTAGCAAAGATCAGAGGAGGTGACTGCTTTTTCCAAATATGAAAACAGCAACACAAAACTTCAAGGAACATGAAGAATCAAGGAAATAAGATATCATTAAAAGATCACAAAAGCTGTTCAGTAATCTAACCAAAAGGCTTGGGATTCTGTGATTTTCACCTGATGAAGAATTCAAGATAGTTGATAGCTGTGAGGAAATTCAATGAGCTAGAAGAAATCACAGAAAGACAACTCAATAAAATCAGGAAAATAATACCTGAGCAAAATTAGAAGTTTAACAAAGAAATAGAAAGAGAACCAAAAAGAAAATCTGGAGCTGAAGAATTCACTGAATGAAATGAAAACTGTGACAAACACAAGGAGATTGAAACAGAAGGTAGAACTAGTGAGTTAGTGAGTTAGAGGCCAGGAATTTTGAACTACCCAAATCAAAGGAGCACAAAGAAAAAAAAAAAGAATTAAAAAAAGCAAACTAAACCAACATGATCAATGGGAAACCACAAAAGAACAATATCAGAATTACTAGAGTTTGAGAGGGAGGAGGAGACAGAAAGCTGACAATATTAGTGTGTGAATTAATATATTTATACTGAAATTGGACTAAACGTTAGGAAACATTTATCTAAAATGTTTTAGTTTTTTTAGAAAAAAGGGGAAGCCTAGAACTTTTAGTAAAGATCAATGGTTAATACTTTTCTGTGAATGCAATAAAAGTACAAGTGTTTTTTAAAAATACTTATACATTCTCTATTTTTAAACATTACTAAAAAACAACAACACTTTTTTGTAGATGGCAGGATCACAGGGAGTAGCTTATTTCATGCCTAATGCTTTTTCTTACCACCATCTCTGGCTTCCACATAGTGCCTTTCACGGTTTTCTTTCATTTTTTAATGGCCTTATTGAGGTATAATTGATATGCATTAAACAATAAACTCCACAGATTTCAAGTAAACATAACTATCACCAGTAGCGAAATAACCGTCACTCTCAATAACCTTGTACCCTCCCACGGGTCCCTTCCCACAGTTCCTTGTGTCCAGGCAACCACTCATCTACTTTTGGTCACTGTTGATTAGTTTGCATTTTTTAGAATTTCATATAAATGTAATCAAACGTTTTCTAGAGTTTTATAGAAATGGAATCACACAGTATGTACTCTTTCTTGTCTGGCTTCAGGGTTCTTAATCCTGTTGCAGCAGGATTATTTTGAGATTCATCCATGTATAGCAATAATTAATTCCTCTTTATTTCGGATTGCCACATTTTGTTTTTCAAGTCAGTTGTTGATGGAATTAGCACTGTTTTCAGTTTTGAACTCTTACCAAAAAAAGCTACTCTGAGATTCTATAAGTTTTTATATGGACATGTGCTTTTATTTTTCTTGGGTATATACCTGAATCACGTGGTATGTGTATGTTTAATTTGGGGGGAACCCACCAACTTGTTTTGCAAAGTGGTTGTGCCATATCACATTCCCGCTCACCTGCTGATGAGGGTTGCATTCCCTCCACACCTTTACTCGCTTGCGCTGTACTCCAACACACCCCAACCTAGACGAGGCACCGGAACAAGTACTCTGTCTTACCAGACAAGCCTTTGCCAGTAAAAAAAACTCCTACTGCAAGTGGCCTTATCAATGTCTTTCCTCAACAAAGGTGGTTCTTCTTCCAAGTAAAAATGTATTGTGAATTAATCATTTGTTCATACAACTGAAAATCCATCATTTTAAAGACTGCATTGCATTATTAAACAATAATGTTGCGTGCTTATGTAACATTTTTAAAAATTATTTATTTATTTATTCATTTTAGAGAGAGAGAGAGAGAGAGAGGGAGGAGAGACAGAGGGGGGGGGGGAGCTGGAAGCATCAACTCCCATATGTGCCTTGACCAGGCAAGCCCAGGGTTTTGAACCAGCGACCTCAGCATTTCCAGGTCGACGCTTTATCTACTGCGCCACCATAGGTCAGGCTGTAACATTTTATTTTAATGTGGTTATCTTTCTTTACAGGAGATTTGTCCCCAAAGAATAAACTAAGGTTACTATACAACAATGAATAGCAATTTATATGAATATACAATGTACCCAGTGAGATAGTTGAAATCCAGTAGTTGAATTTTTCACATTTACTATCTAATTCCTATAAGATAGAAAGAATTTTACCTATGCAAATGAAGACAAGGAGGTATAAGAGAAGGATTTTCCAATAGCAACATCATATAGTTTATTACCTCCCTGATCTCACATATGGACAAAGTGTAATTATGCAGCAATATTTTATATATGTGCATATATATATGCATGGTTTGGGTACATAGCCTGACAAGGGTGTGACCTGAAAATAGAGTAGGCACCTCCAGCAAAGTAAATCTCTGCTATCTTCAAGGTAAAATCCTAAATATCTATCTAGATAGCACCTTTCCAACAAAATTCCCTAGAGCCCTCTCCTTGCATTCTAAAATGAACCATAGCAAACATCTGGAATATTAGCTCTGGCTATCTGACCTTGTATGGCACTATGAATTTGCCTACATATTCTTTAACATTTTTAACACTCTATTTACATTTGTTTGTTCAATAGTCTAAAAGCCCCTTGAGTGCTAAAACCATTTTCTTTCTGCTTCTTTATCTACTAACATGGAGCATAGCTTGCATGGTACAGAATAAACATGCAATAATCTTCCAGTGAAGGACTAAAGACAGCTAACGTGTGCTACACGTTTTATTTTCTCCAAAATTGTTCAGTCCTGTTGGGATCTCAACAAACCTGCAGTTCTGACAGTCAGAATGACCTTACAATTCTGAAAAGAACAGAATTTGGCTGCTGGCTGGTTGGCTCAGCGGTAGAGCATCAGTCCGGCGTGTGGAAGTCCCAGGTTCAATTCCCAGTCAGGGCACACAGGAGAAGCACCCATCTGCTTCTCCACTCTTCCCCTTCTCCTTTCTCTCTATCTTTCTCTTCCCCTCCTGCAGCCAAGGCTCCATTGGAGCAAAGTTGGCCCGGGCACTGAAGACGGCTGCATGGCCTCCGCCTCAGGGACTAGAATGGCTCCTGCTGCAAAGGAGCAATGCCCCAGATGGGCAGAGCATTGCCCCCTGGTGGGCATGCTGGGTGGATTCCAGTCAGGCGCAAGTGGGAGTCTGTCTGACTACCTCCCCGCTTCTAACTTCAGAAAAATACAAAAAAAAGAAAAAGAAAAAATGAATGAATTTTATATAAATCTTCTATTTGAATATTCTTGCCAGTGATGCATATGGATAACTTTCGGTGACCAGGTGACTCCTTTTGTCTATTCCAGTTGTTCTGTACTATAGCAGTGAACATCCTGAGTGCCTGCGTTTCAGTAATTGGCCTGTTTTTTCTATTTGTTGAGTTTCTCCTATTCGATTTGATTTCAACTAGTACCCTTTGGCCACACGTAAGTACCAGATTTCTAGGAGAATTTCATCACAGATTTAGAATTACATTTTAAATTCTTTGGTGAATGATCAAAGTATTTAAGTATCATGCAAGATATGGTAGTACCTTCATTATTAGTTTAGTGTTTGGCATCTGTACCTCCTACAAATGTAGTTCAAACTGCAAGTTACATTCCTAAAGCTAAGATCACCAAAAACCTCAAGTAACCAAATGAAGTGTATCATCAATATTAATAGGTGTATATTGAATGAGTTAGCATTAGATTCAATTCTGACCCCCCCCTGGTAACCAAGATATTTTATGATAGCTCTGTTGTTTCCAGGTACCTGCTTGTCTGAGGCCAGTTCTCTTAGGCCTTAAAAGATCAAGTTTATTATAGCAAGTTTTGATCTTCAAGGAAAGAAATAGTCACAGGGCTCTTCACTTGCAGAATGTTTATTCTAATTGAGGGTGGTCCAAATTTCAAATTATTTTGCTACACAAAATTGAAACCTAATGAAGCAAGTAAATGACACATCAAAGAACCATATTTTACTATAGTGGATGCTACTATTTTATGACACATACCCTGAAAGGTACCTTTAAGTGAAATCTTAAATATAAACCCCCAGATATTACTTAAAAGTATATTTGCATAATAAGAATGTCTCCTTTTACTGGATTGGTGTATAATTATAATCTTTCTCATTTATCCAATTCATCTCTTGAACCACCAGTGTTTATATTACCAAGAAATTCAAGCTTTCTCTTGAGGCCCCTTCCTTGTTGTCCCTGTAAAATTATTCAGAAAATTTGGGAATCAAAGGTTCAATACTGACTCCAAATCTCTCTAGTTGATAGAACCCTAGAACATCTCAGCAGCTCACCAACATGCCCATCATTTCCACTGTCATGGTTTCAGTCACTAAAATGATATCAATATGACAACTGATCCAGATAACTCATGGTGTCCTTGTCACAAAAGTGCTTTGGGTCCTTCAGACTAGGGTTTTCAATATTACAGATTCTGTATTCTTGTTCCCAACCCAAGTATCCTGCAAGGATATGAGTCTAATGGGGCAGTCCCAGGAGGAAACTGCTTACCCCCCAAGACACATAAGCCCTTGTGCTGAGCCTACATCACAAACCCAAATTTCCTCTTCTTTCACAGTGAGTTCCTTTCTGGGCCCTTTCCCAACAACAGGTGAACATCTCTCTATTAAGTGAGTTCTATAAAACTGAACCTCAAGAGTATTCCAATTCCATCTTTTCCAGAGGTTCATTGGCCTCAAAGAAAATTTGCTGGACTTATCCACAAAAACAAACACATCAATGACATTCATTATCCATTAGTCAGAAATTTATCAGTTTATAAAGATCCTCAATAATTATCAGTTAGCATTATGATCAACAAATAATATAAATAACCATAGTTGTTGGGGGTGGGGAATATACTAAGTAGTTTTTCTTTTCTATTTTTCATTTTCTTTTCCTGCAATTTTTCTATACCTTTATTTTTAGTGTTAACATATAAAGATTTCTAAGGAATGTGTTTTTTTCTTTTTGGAAACAGAGAAGTAGTAAACTTCTTTCACTGTATTTCTTCCTATTCATCACCTTGGAGTTGATTGTCTCATGTTTAGTGATCCACTGGGGACAAAAAGCAAGGCATGAAAGATAATGAAGATGTGGTGAGTATCTCGTTTCTCCCCTGGTGAACCAGAAGACACTGGGTTCTATAGTGAACCCTGTGGAGAACTAAGACTTTGATAAGAATTAAGTGTAAATCATGTCTTCTCTAAGCTGTGATCCTAGGTAGCTGAAAACCCTCTGCACTAACTATTGTGCACTATATGGATTTCTATACAATTAAAGGTAAATAATTTGCCCTAGACAAAGATGTTTTTTATTACAGGATTTTTTATGTTTATACTCCATAAGAGAATAAATGGAAGGCATATGATCAGAGGCGGATGAACGTCAGTTGAGACCCTGGCCGCAGCTGTGCAGTCCTATACAGCGTAGTATATGTATAGTATAAGGTTGGGGTTTTGTGGGGCCCTTCAGATGTCAGGGCCCAGGGCACGTGCCCAGTGCGCCTACAGTTCAATCCGCCTCTGCATATGATTTCCTGAATCAGGTCTTTTAATTCAACAGATAGTCCCCTAAAAACAATAAACTGGGGAGATTGTTAAAGGCACAAGAATATGGGAATGCTGAAGTCTCATACCTTTAATTGTCAAAATTTAAGAGATCAAGTTGAATATCAAAGCATAGGACATTTAGTGTTTTTAGAAACCATGATTTTGGTGTGAGAAATTGGGAAAGATGGTAAAAGTCATTTTCAGCAAAGCTATTTTCCCTTCCTCTACACTTACTACTTCATGACTAAAGGAACTTTATCTTCAGTTGACCTCAACATCACTGAAGCACAGAATTTTGGTGAAAAGTACATCTTCCCTCTCCAACCTATACCCTCACAACAGACCCAGCCTTAAGAATCAATGCAAACCATGAGAACAGCTTAGAAGGAGCACAGAGTTAGCATGAAATTCTGAGAGAGTGATTTAACCATACATCCCAGAGCAGACACATAGGGAGATTTAGGAAATAACAAGAAAGGATAAGAAAGTCTAGGGTCTGGGAGTCTTAGAGTAGAAAAAGAGTAGAATTGAGAGAAAAGGAGAAAGGAGATGCTGACAGATTCTGTTCTCAGATATTCCTGGTTCTAGGACTTCATGCATACCTGAATGAAGCCATTGATACCCTGTTAATATGTTTCTCTACTTCAAGCATCTGTTAGGAATAACCATTGAAACTCATTCATAATAAAGTACAAATGACTACAATGAAGTCACACGGTTCCTTCAATAAGAGAATGGAAATAAGAGCAAAATGTCCAAATACATTTTGCTCTTCTTACATGAAGAATAGAGGAAGTCCAAGGAAAGTTTAGGTCCAAGCTATGAGGTGAGGCAGAAAGGATATGGATAAATCCAAGCATTTAAAACCCAAAGACAATTGGGTTTTACTCCTAGCAAACATGTCATTGTGTGGAATATAAGATGATAGAAATTATACAACACCAGAAGATGGGAAAAATTCCAAAAATTGTGTTTTTTAGGATCTCAAAAACTAGCAATGGAGAGAAAAAACTTACAGAAAGTTTACTGAAAGGCAATCAGTGATCCAGATATCAGGCTTCCAATACCTTAGTTTCTCTGGAATGAATTCTAGCGTGCACATTTTTAAAAGAAAAGGTCTTTTGTAGTACAAAAGAAGATGCAGTCTCTGAGTATCAAGAGAAAGTAGAAAACCTAAAAGAAAACATTTTTCTGGTAATTCCCTCTGTAGTCTTAATTTTATCAGATTTATTCAAAATAAAGATTATTTAAGCAAAGCAATCTGCAGATTAATATGGTAAACTAAATACAGAATGGTAAGTAAATTAATGATGCTGGACCACAGTTTTTCTGAAAGTGAGTGGTGAAAAATGGGGGTCAAGAAACTGGATTGGCCCTGACCACGTGGTGGCGCAGTGGATAGAGTGTCAGACTGGGATGAAGAGGACCCAGGTTCGAAACCCGAAGGTCGCCAGCTTGAGCACGGGCTCATCTGGTTTGAGTACAGTTCACCAGCTTGAACCCAAGGTTGCTTGCTTGAGCAAGGGGTTACTTGGACTGTTATAGCCCCTCCCCCCGGGTCGAGGCACATATGAGAAAGCAATCAATGAACAACTAAGGTGCTGCAATGAAGAATTGATGCTTCTCATCTCTCTCCCTTCCTGTCTGTCCTTATCTGTCTCTGTCTCTCTCTCTCTCTTTATGTGTGTGTGTCTCTCACACACACAAAAAGAAACTAGATTGGGATTAAATTACTATAGAAATGAATGCCAATGAATGCCATGTTATAATATGAGGCTCTCATGCTATAAATGTTGCCTGTCTAAACTTTAATTGTAAGAGGTGGAGAAAGAGATGGAGAAAACGAGAACCTAACTTAAATGTATTTAGTTAATATCAAAAGGATTCCCAGATTTTTTTTTTTCATTTGAAAGTGCTTCTCAGCTCCCCAGCCAAGGCATTTGGGTGATGATGGTGTTCTTAAGTAGAAAAATACAACAAGAGAATTATTTTGTGTGTGAGATGATGGGTTCAGTTTCAGATATACATAATATATGAGTGTGTCTCTGTGTGTGTATATATATATATTTTTTAAATTTATTTTCTGAAGTGAGAAGTGGGAGGCAGAGAAACAGACTTGCGCATGCACCCCACCGGGATTCACCTGGTATGCCCACTAGGGGGCGAAGCTCTGCCCATCTGTGGCATTGCTCTGTTGCAACCAGATTCTAGTGCCTGAGGTAGAGGCCATGAAGCTATCCTCAGTGCCCAGGCCAACTTTGGTCCAATGGAGCCTTGGCTGCGGGAGGGAAAGAGAGAGAGAGGAAGGAGAGGGGGAAGGGTGGAGAAGGAGATGGGTGCTTCTCCTGTGTGCCCTGTCCGGGAATCAAACCTGGGACATCCACATGCCAGGCCAATGCTCTACTGCTGAGCCAACTGGCCAGGGCCTAGCATTAATTCTTAACAGTTTAAATTTGGTTAGTTTGTCTAAAAAACTAAACAGTTATGTATATTTAGTCAAGGCTTTTAGTGTTTACTAAGGATGGTTGTTAGTTTTTAACCTAAGTGGAAAAAAGAAAAAGAAAAACACTAAAAAAATATGTGTTGATTCCGGAGATGTGTGGGTTAAGGAGAAGGGAGGAGGGAATTCCCATTAACTTCTTTTCCAAAATCACCACCAAAAATCGTGGGGTCTCACATACACAGTCCTCTCTTATCAGCTTTTTAGAGAAGATTTATCTGCCCAGAGATGAGATAACTCAAGAACTGGTTTAGAGACTCAGAGTCCGAGTAAGAATTAATATCCTCTCGGCCTAGCATGCGGAGAACCTGGGTTCGATTCCTGGCCAGGGCACACAGGAGAAGCGCCCATTTGCTTCTCCACCCCTCCGCCGCGCTTTCCTCTCTGTCTCTCTCTTCCCCTCCTGCAGCCAAGGCTCCATTGGAGCAAAGATGGCCCAGGCGCTGGGGATGGCTCTGTGGCCCCTGCCTCAGGCGCTAGAGTGGCTCTGGTCGCAACATGGCGATGCCCAGGATGGGCAGAGCATCGCCCCCTGGTGGGCAGAGTGTCGCCCCTGGTGGGCGTGCCGGGTGGTTCCCGGTCGGGCGCATGCGGGAGTCTGTCTGACTGTCTCTCCCTGTTTCCAGCTTCAGAAAAATGAAAAAAAAAAAAAAAGAAAAGAAAAGAATTAATACCCTCACTCAAGAATAAACTGAAAATGAAAATGCTGAGATGAGTAATGTTTCTTTTAACATGACTGTGTCCTTTCTCTGAGTCCCTGCATGCTCTCTCACCAAGTCACCTACCATGTCAGAATAGATATTTAATTGGGAAGAACTTGGAAAGTCATTTAGTAGAAAAATTCAATGACTTAGAATAAGGGTACTTTTTAAAGTGTATTAATAATCAGTTTACCAATACCACTTATCTCAGGTCCATGATACCAGAGCGTCCTTTTCTTACATACCAAAGAACAGAACCATCGGGTCTCAGTCCAGAATGAAAAAGTTTAATGATAAATGAAGGAAGAATATCACCATTTTTTTTCAAGTGGCTTTCTAGAAACATATTTTAGAAAACTTCATCTCAATGTTTGTTTCTTCTCATTCTGTAAATAAACATTAAAATGGATGGCTCTGGTTTATGCTTTCTATATGAGGATGTTGAGTGTAAAGTTTTCTCAGTTTAGATCTGGTTGTCTTAAGTTACAGAATTATTTCACTCAGGAAAACTCCAGGGGCTGGAACCACAGCTATGACCCACATAAGATGCATTTAGAAGACACCACCAAATGCTGTCCAAATGCAGAAAGAGAAAGTGAACAAACATCTTTCAGTATTGACATCCCAGGCAAACATCTTTCAGTATTGGCATCCCAGGCAAGACCAAAAAAAAGGCTCTGAAGTTCATTCGTGCATTCACTCATTCATTCCCTCTTACCATGTGCCAGGCACAGTGGTATACACTGGTCATAGTTCATTGCCAAGGGTTAGAGTGTAAGGGGTGAATGAGGGAGGCAGGTAGTAGACACGGAGGTCAAGGAATCGGACAAAATCTCTGCCTAAATGAAAATCACTCTTTAGGAGAATTCAGTATCTGACTCGTGGTTTTTACTTAAGCAGAATAAAACGAAATAGTAATTACACTGGTAGATTACACAATAACTTCGGTATTCAAAGTTCTGTAGCATGAGCCTATGAGGTACCTGAGCAGGTGTTATCTCCTCTCTGTTGAGTAACTGAAGACCAAAGAAGCTAATTATTCTTCCCCGGTGTTGCGCCCACTACAGCATGTAGAACATTCTCGGTGGCAGGGAGCTTCCGTGATGGCGCTTCTTCAAAAAGGTGTCTGCAGAATTATCAGCCAGCAGGCAACGTCAAGCACGGCCTCTTGCCCCAGGGAGTACCAGGTCCAAGGACAGAGTAGGATGCTGGCACAGTCGGGGGAAGGGTGGTATAGAAATGCCGCCCACTGTCAGCCCACTACCCCACCCTTATCCTGGGAGCTTGCAGGCTCAGTGGAACTGCGAAGGTTCCACCGTGCCGCACCGGTCCGCGCGGGTCTGCACGCGCAGCGTCCCACGCAGCTGCGCTCTGGTCCGCAACCGCT
Organism: Saccopteryx leptura; assembly: GCF_036850995.1. Classification (NCBI taxonomy): domain Eukaryota; kingdom Metazoa; phylum Chordata; class Mammalia; order Chiroptera; family Emballonuridae; genus Saccopteryx; species Saccopteryx leptura. The sequence goes on along the minus strand of NC_089503.1, from coordinate 13,006,694 downwards.
TCGTTGTTCACCTCGCGAGGCGGGATGAAGAGCACGACCGAGGAAGCAGATCCCGCCAGACTTCTCTGGTTGGGAGGCCCTGAACTGACCGTGCCCCCTGCAGGATCACGCCCCTCTGGCCCTGTGCTCTGGGCATGACTCTAGGGTAGGGGGCCTAGGCCGGGTTGCCACTGAGACACAGATTTGGTTACCCTGAGGTCCTAAGCTGCCAGGCCCTGGCGTCTTGGGACTCTGTCATCCTGGATTCTTTCATCTCTAGAAATGTTTTACTGGTATCAATAGTTAAGAAGATCCATGCTCGTCCTACGCATTTCAGCACCATTCAGAAGACTAAGTGGCAAACAAGCATCACCTGGGGGCACCTTCCATCATTTTCAGTAAGTAAATACCCACCTGCCTGACAGTTGACCTTGTGAGTCGCAACACTATGGCAAACCAAGGCCTGCCGTTCTCAAGCATCTGCTCTACTAGGGTTCCCATTTGAGAACACGGTTCGTTTTCTCTTGTCACCCTGATGTTTCAGATCTCTGAGATCCTCTTGAGTCTGGGTTTCAGCTGTTTCATATGATCACCGTTTATCACCTCGTGGTGCGTCTCCAGGGTTCCTAAAGGGGATTTCGTAAATTCACGTAACTTAGATTCAGCCAGTCCACTCCAGAGGTACCACCCAAATTTGATGGTGTTGCCTGGAGTTTCAGCTTGATCTTGAAGACGGCAGTAATGATAATACAACCCTGGCGACATGTGTTGCTCACCTCGTACATACCAAACACTATTCTAATTTTTTTCTCTTTAATATTAATGTCATGAATGGCATGAGTCCATATATTAAGACTTATCACCTAAAATACCATGAAATGAAAGCTAGTTCTGGTGTTTGTAGGCCACAGGAACACACAGAAATTCATTTGCATTTTTACAGTTATTCAACAATTATTGGGCTCCAAAACTGTGCCATATGCAGTGTTTAAAGTCTATAATAAAAAGATAAGTATGTCACAAACATACAAAAATATTTATATCTGGCCCATTAGTGGAACTGAACTAATCAGAAATGGCCAGAGGGTCCTCTGAGAAGTTGGGCTGGAGAAGAAACAAGAGGGCACATCATGAAAAGCTGTTGTATGTTTGGGCACTATCTGAAGACAGTGAGTGGGAAGTCTCCTAAGTCATGTGATCGGACTTGACAGATTGCTGTGACCAAGGTGTATGGCATGGGCTAAAGGGGCAAGAAAAGGAGCAATGAAATTTTGAAGGAAAGAAGACCGAACTAGAGTCTTTTTTTGTTTGGACCGATAATCCAAACAAAAAATGAATCCCGTGTTAACTCAGCTGCTGATTTCTTAGCTCTGTTTCCCATTTCCAGCTTTGCACCTGCCCTTCAGGATAGCATAGGTTTCGTTTCTGGCATCTGCATGTGTTGGCTGGTTGATTGGTTGAGTTGAGTTGGTCAGGTTGGGTTGACTTTGAGGAAAGAAGGTTAGAGGGAAGGAGGCTGGAAGGAAGCAGTGAGCATATCCAAGTTTGCCTGTCGAGCACCATTTTAATTCTACTGCCAAACAGCAGTGGAATTGTCTACTTTCTCTGGAAACGGGGCAGAAGCCCAGTCCAGCAGATGGAGAGGTCACAGAGATTAGAGGAAAGCTGATACAGAGTGAGCATGTGGGAACCCCCTAGGTTCATTTCTGGATATGAGACTAAGGGCAGTGAGACTAATTTAAAAAGACATAGATGTGACATTAGTGGAAATGGCAGAGGAGAGAACACAGAGCAATGAATAGACTGGCAAAAACTGTTGGAATTAACTATCTCCCAACACTAGAAATTAAATGGAACTTGCAAGAAGGGAATCCTTAATCAAAACACAACTTGGTAAGAACATTGTGTGGAATTGTATCATTGCCCACTCCCCAGTCATCAAGGGCCTTGAAGAATATAGTCTGCACTCCCAGTGCAGATACCAAGTGCCACAGGGAGCTGAACAAATCTTTCCTCAAAGAATTTTTGAGACCTCTCTGGTGGTTTCCTGGAGGACCTGCTCAAAAGACTCACCTTTGTCTCACTTAACTCAGAACTATCCCAGTGCTGAGGTAGTAAAGCAAATCTAGGAATGCACTAAAAGGATTGTATTACCATGACCAATCCCAGAAATGCCAGTGGCAGCCTATACAAAAAGAGTCTATGTAATATACCATAGTAAGAGAACAAAGGGGGAAAACACACAATCATTTCAATGATACAGAAAATGAATTTGGAAAAATCCTTTACTCTTTACATGATAAAAATACTCAACAAACCAGAACTAGGAAAAGACTTCCTCACCCTGGCCAGATAGCTTGGTTGGTTAGCGCATCCTCTTGAAGCACAGAAGTTGCTGGTTCAATCCCCCCATCAGGACACATATAGCAACAGATTGATATTTCTCTCTCTCTCTTTTCTGCTCTCTAAAAACAATAAAAAATAAACATTTAAAATTAAGTTACTTTAAAAAAAATAGAAGAAAGAAAATAAAAGGACTTCTTCAACCTGATAAATAATATTTATGGCAAACCACAGCTGACATTATATTTAATGGCGAAAGACTGAAAACTTTTCTTCTAGATCAGAAACATGCCAAGATGTCCACTTTCTTCTCTTCACTTCGATTTAACATTGTATTGGAATGCTACACAGAGAAAGTAGGCAATAAAAATAAATAAAATGTATCCAACATAGAAAGTAAGAAGTAAAACTATCTCTTTTAGTATATGGCATGATCTTATTATATCTACCTGACCAGGATCTACCTGTCAAGCCCACTAGGGAGCAATGCTCTGCCCATATGGGGTATTGCTATGTTGCTTGGCAACTGAGCTCTTCTTAGTGCCTGAGGTGAAGGACAAGGAGCCATCCTCAGTGCTCTTTAGGATTTGTTGAGCAAATCCTAAAGAACTCACAAACAAAAGTTAAGAAGTTTAAAAATTCTCTAGATATAAGATAAATGCACAAAAATCAGTTGTATTTGTATACACTGGTAATGAACAATCCAAAAACAACATTAAGAAAACAATTCCATTTACATAATGATCCAAAGAATAAAATACTTAGAAATAAATTAATTTAATAAATGAGGTTCAAGATTTGTACACTTAAAACAACAAAAGATTGTTTAAAGAAATTTAAAAAGACAAATAAATTTGAAAAATTTCCTGTGTTAAATGGCTTGGAAGATTTATTACGATTAAGATGCAATACTCCCAGACTGGTCTACAGATTCAGTGTAAACTCTAGCAAAATCCCAACTTGTGTTTCTTACAGAAATTGACAAGCTCCTCCTAAAATTCATATGGATGTCAAGGAACCCTATTTAACCAAAACAGTACAAAGTGAGAGACTTGTAGTTCCTAATTTTAAAATCTATTATAAAGCTATCAAAATGGCCCTGACCAGTTGGTTGAGTGGTAGAGCATAGGCCCGGCATGTGAATGTCCTGCTTTTGATTTCCAGTCAGGGCACACAGGAGAAGCATCCATTTGCTTCTCTACCCTTCCACATCTCGCTTCTCTCTCTCTCTTCCTCTCCTGCAGCCATGGCTTGATTGGAGTGAGTTGACCCCAGGCACTGAAGATGGCTCCTTGGCCTTCACCTCAGGCACTAAGAAGAGCTCAGTTGCTGAGCAACATAGCAACGCCCCAGATAGGCAGAACATTTCTCCCTAGTGGGCTTGACAGGTAGATCCTGGTCAGGACACATGCAAGAGTCTGTCTCTCTGTCTCTCCTCTTCTCAGTGAATGAAAAAAAAAAGTGTAGTACTGACATAAAGAAAGATATATAAATCAACAGAATAGAATTGAGCATTTATGAATAATGTCTAGGCATCTATAGTCAATTTAGATGTGTGGGAAGATCATTTAATGGAGCAGTCTTTTCAGCAAATAGTGCTGGGGAAACTGAATATTCATATGCAAAAGAGTTCATTTCAACTTACACCACACCACATGGATCAAAAACTTAAAAACACAAGAGCTAAAAATATAAAATGCCTAAAAGAAAATAGGAAAAAAAGAAATCTTTATGACTTTGAATTAGGCATAAGTTTCTTAAATACGACACCAAAAGCATAAGCAATGATACTGACAACAAAAAAAAAAAAATAAAATGGCCTTCATAAAGGGTAAAAAACTTTTCCCAGCATTATTGAGATATAACTGATAAATAAAATTATAATATCTTTACAATGTACAATATGATGATTTTATATTCATGTAATTTGTGAATGATTAACACACTCAAGTTAGTTAATACATCTATTACCACACATAGTTATGTATTCTAAAAACACTTAAGATCTTAGCAGATTTCAAGTATATAATACAGTCTTATTAACTACATCACCATGCTGTACATTAGATCTAAAAACATATTCATCTTATAACTAATAGTATTTACCTTTTGAGCACCGTTTCTCCATTTCTCCTACCCACAAAGCCTCTGGCAACCACTATTTTTACACGTTTCTATGAGTTTGACTTTTTTTTTAATGTTTCACATATAAGTGATACCAGATAGTATAAATATTTGTCTTTCTCTACTGGCTTATTTCACTTAGCTTAATGCCCTCCAGTTTCATACATATCAAAAGTGGCAAGATTTTCTTCTTTTTTATGGTAGGCTTTGTTTAATGCTTCAAGTAGGCTGTGGTCTGCTCCATGTGTCTTTATTCTGGGATTCATACTGATGTACAGTAAAACAATATCCTGGGAAGTGATATTCTCACCACAGAGAGAAATGAGCAAGAAAGCTGATAGAAACTTACAATACCTGACAAGGTTTGGGCTCAGACATGGCATGTATCATGTCCTCTCACTGTATCAGTCAAAGCAGGTCACGGGCCCAACTCAATACCAGCAGAGCAGAGAAGTAATTCTTCCATGGAGCGGAGGAGGGGCCCTGCAAGTCACAAGGCAACATGTGAAGGTGTATAACTCTCTAACAGGCAAAGGGGAAAGAGTAATTGGGAACATATTGATCATACCTACTTCCCTGAACCATCACCTACTAATAAGCCCTTGGAGAAGGCTACTAGCCACAACCTCTAGTAATATTATGAACTTAAGATACAAAACATTGTCTTTTGTCCCAGGCTTTGAGACTCAATCATTATTCTGGAACAGTATGAAAATTCTCACTTCATGTACTTCTTCTTACATGAGTTTTAACCAAATAAATGGGAATTTGTTTTAAAGATGCCAGTGTGTCTCACAGACAAGGCTTAAAACACAAGTAGAATCAAGAAATTGAGAACCATCAGGCATTTTAGAGGGTACTATTCTTACATCTCTTTACTCTGGGTGTTCCTCCACTCTTCTTTCCAAAAGGTAGAATGTGACAGTGCTACTACTTCTTTTTAAAGAAACAAGCCCAGATTGGGACTATGTTGTCTTAGGGCTAAATACAACCTCCTGGGAAGGAAACTGTGATTGGTTCAGTTAGTCCAGATGCCCATGCCTCCTCCAATGAACTATGGTTAGATTGAGAGAAATTCTTGTAAAGGCCAAACATGGCAACCAAGAACCCAGACCTGGGTGACCCTGGAGATCTAGAGGAGCAGGTTAATTCCTAGAAAAGGGGAAAATAATGGGGGTGGAGCTCCTATTCCAAAATTTATCTAGTCTCATTTAAAGACCATGATGGAAGCCTAAACTCTGAGAAGTAGCGCTTGGGTTTTGACAAGGAATTATTAGCTATATAGCAGAGAGTAACATCAACAGGTGAATGCAAAAGCTTCTCAAGGAAAATAAGGGAAAACCAGAGGCTGTAATATTAAGTGCCTTATCTCAGACATAATTAGTATTGCTTTTCTCTACATTTCTTTACAGAAAAGGAATCTTTTCATTCTCCAAAGTATGTGTATAATATCTTAATTAAAATGCCAAGAGGAAGATACACCCTAAAAGATGAGGCCAGAGCACTGGGGGTAAGGACTAAGTACTACCTGGGTCAATAAATGATGGGTATTACATCTTCCTAATATAAAAGGGAAGAGATCACATACAGTGAACTCCCCAAAGAGAAGAACGTGGATGAAACTGTTCTGAGGGGATGCCGTCAAACTACAGCAAGTTGGACACAAATTATAAATCCGTAAGTCGTAACTGAATAGTTCAACATCTTCACAGCCTGCCTAGGGTTCTAACAAATACTGTCTGAGATTGCTTATGCATGGAAGGTCCATTTTCTGCCTTTGTTTGTAGACAGTTTGAAACAAGCTTGTATTGAATAGATCATAAATGAGGTGGTCAGGCAATAGGCTCAGGACCAAAAGGAGCTGTAGTTACTGGGGTTCTGTGGCCGGTGGCCATTTGATAACATTGTTCTCAACATGCTCCTCTATATTTAGCTCAAGGATGTCATATTCTGCATCAATGTTCTACCTCTTACTTCTCCTTAATCTTTTTTTTTTAATTCAGTGAGAGGGGGGGAAGCAGAGACAGACTGCCACATGTGTCACGACCAGGATCTACCTGGAAAGCTCAGTAAGGGGCAGTGCTCTGCCTATCTGGGGCCCTTGCTTTGTTGCTCAGCAACCAAACTTTTAGAGCCTGAGGTGGAGGCAATGGAGCCATCCTCAGTGCCTGGGGCCAACTTGCTCCAATTAAGCCAGGGGTCCCCAAACTTTTTACACAGAGGGCCAGTTCACTGTCCCTCAGACCGTTGGAGGGCCCGACTATAAAAAAAACTGAACAAATCCCTATGCATACTGCACATATCTTATTTTAAAGTAAAAAAACAAAATGGAAACAAATACAAAATAAAGAACAAGTAAATTTAAATCAACCAACTGACCAGTATTTCAATGGGAACTATGCTCCTATCGCTGACCACCAATGAAAGAGGTGCCCCTTCTGGAAGTGTGGCGGGGCCGGATAAATGGCCTCAGGGGGCCGCATGTGGCCCGCGGGCCATAGTTTGGGGACCCCTGAATTAAGCCATGGCTGCAGGAGGGGAAGAGAGAGAAAGAAGTGAGAGGGGAAAGGGTGCAGAAGCTTATGTGCACTTCTCCTGTGTGGGAATCAAACCCAGGACATCCACACACCAGGCCAACCACCCAAGGCTTGTTAATCTTAAAATGTTACCCTCTTTTGTATTAGCCACCAATATTTGTGGAGCCTTGACTCACATTTTGATCTAAGCCAGAAAGATTAAAGCTGTATTAAGAAAATTTCCAACATATCAAGTCTGCGATTATCTCAGCCGGTTGGTAGGTACCTGGCCCCCTGCCAGAAATGCAAGGCACTCCTTCCTGCAGCAAAGCCTCATAATAGCTGAGCCAGGAGGCTGGTGGTTTCTCTACCCCATCTGCTGGTCTGGATTGCTTGCTTCTTATTTTCTTATCTGGCCTGCAGAGCAGTGATGTCATTTGGTATAGAAGGTATAGGCCTGTCCTTGGCCACCCACTGACCTACCCGGTAAGATCCACCACCTTAAAGAAGATGAAGGGTTGAGGATCTTCTGTTAGTTTCTCCTTCTAAACCCACCTGGGTCTTTCACTGAGTTCAGAGTAAGGCAGTGGATTCATGATGTAGAAAGAAGATGAAACTGAATAGTGTGACAGCAGGAGACAAGTCCATTTGATACCATCCCAAATTGCCATCTCCCCTCCCCACCATGTGTCAGATTGAGGCAGAAGTCACCAACAAATGCATGGTCTTGTGTTGTGTCAGTGTCCGGGTAATCTTCAAGGGAGAGGTGCATCACCGCCCAGTAAGCCCTTCTTGACTTTCTGTGATGGTTAATTGTTATGTGTCAACTTACCTGGGCAATCGGGCGCCCAGATATTTGGTCACATTATTTTGGGTGTTTTCTGATGAGATAAACATTTAAAGGATTGGACCATGAATAAGGCCCACCCTTCATAATGTGGGTGGGCCTCATCCAATCACTTGAAGGCCTGGTTAGACCAAAAGACTGACCTTCTCTGCCTTCAGTGGTTTCTGTCACCCTTGTCACTGTGTGTGTTTATGTGGCTTCTCTCCATCTGGAGAAGAAGTCCTAGCTCCATGCATGGCCCCTGAGAACACTTCACATGAAAGCTAAAGAAAGCCAGGAGTTATTAGAGAGCCTTCCCTCACGCATTTTTAACAAAGCCTAGGGCTGTGGTCAGACTGTTTACACAAGTCAGCATAGGGTATGGGAATGGGCAGAGCAAAGTCCGTGTCGCAGACAAGAGAGGGCAAGCTAAGGAGACACAGCGCAGAAGTACCTCGTTGGGTTGGAGGAGAAAACAAGAACTGAGTGTGCCAGCAGGAGTTAGCCTCAGAAACAAGCACAGGAAGGAGACGGGCGTCCAAAGCCCCAGAGCCAGCAGCTCTGTTTTTCAGTTGTGTGCGCTCCCTGAGCCAAACACACAAGGAGGCCTCCCTTTTCCTTAACTAGACCCAGCTAGAAAATTAAACATTAATGATCTCTGAAGATTGCTCTGAAACAGAAACAAATGCTTCCTGTCTAGATCAACGTGGAGACCCTGCCATCCTATTGTGGGCCCTTTCTTTATCCACCTGGGGTCTTCCCCGACATGGTATCCTTTTATCCCTGCTTCGGAAACACCAGCAGGAGCTGGACGTCCCCATGACCTTTCAGTTGTCTGTGATAGACTTGACTCGGAGTGGTAACAATGGTCTTCTCTTCTCACAGGCCGTGCAAGTAATTCTTGCCCTGATTCACTTCGCACTGGGCTATCTCTGTTTTTGTTTGTTTTTCCAAGAGTTAAAAACACAAGATACCGGTGTTATCCCTGTAGCTGTGATATACATTTACGCATTTTTTACACCACCATTTGTGAGTAAATTGTGTTATTCTTGATTTCAATTCATTTAATCTTCTTTTCCTAATGTGTCAAGTGAATTACCGAAAGGCTCAAACAAAGGCTGAAGACCCAATCTCTGCCCCTAGGTAGCTCATGTTACAGGGGAAACAGCCTTCACAAAACGGGGTGGGGGGATGTGTACTTAGGAAAATTGAGTGTTTTGATAAGCTCCTTACGAAGATGGGGTGTGCATGTAGGAAAGACTTCATCGAAGGGGGATGCTTGAAGAATAATAAAAGGAGTGGCTATTTGGGTAACTACAAGGCTTTCCTTTGGCAGAGTGGGCTCCAGGGGCCTCGGCCTGATGTCTGAGGTTGTCACGGTGGTTTTCAGGGAGGTCACATAAGGCAAGAGAAAAGAAGCAGCATGGTGGGGCCTAGAGGAATTTAGGGAAGTTACACAGGTTTCTGAAGTGAAGGTTTCAAGCAAGGATGTCATAATAATTCCATAAGCATAGTTGCCAAGGGCCTTCTGAGGGACATCCCCAATGACAAGCCACTACACTTGTGGAAGCAGTGGCTTCCCACGGGTTATTTTTGGCTCATGGTTAGAACCAGTCTAGAAACAGTTTTCCCATCGAGGTCATTTTATTCCTAAGCAATATGACCTAGGAACACAGTGGATATTCCAAGTGTATCATGTTTCCAACTGAACAGAGCTAGAAAGTGGAGCAAAGGCCAGATTTCTCCTTAGAAGAGAAAGGGTTTGTATTAACTCTTTACCCACCCTTTTGCACTTCTCAACCAAAAAACAAGGCTTTCAAGAAGAAAACCTTTGAATGTAACCTTGTCCCTCTACTTTGTGAAAAGGTCCCTGAGACATACACTTAACAGTAACTTCACCGTGAAAGGGCCTGGGACTCAATGCTCTGGATGAGAGACAATTCCTCAGATGCTTTCCTGTAGCACAAAGAGAGCATTTATCTACACCAGGAACTTTCTGGAAAGGGCTAGATGTTGTGAAGAGAAATGCTTTAAGCTTAAAGAATACAGTGAATCAGCCATTCCAAGGCTTTTAGGAAAGAGCCTCAGTGCAAGGTGGAGAAGAGAAGCTTACAGCTGGAACTAGCCACAGACAGTAGTTATTCCGACTGTATCTATTGTGTAGCAGGTGCCTCCCCAAAGCGCCTCAGGGCCATTTTCTGTAATTTCCGCACCCTGTGAGATAGCTATTATTGAGCCCTATTTGAAAAACAGGGGAACCAAGACTTAGAGGATGAAAGTAACTTATACAGAGTTGATCCAGGAATAAAATGTCAGAGAATTCTAAAACATGGGCTAAACATGCTTCTGTGACAGTATCTCGTCTTTCTGGACCGAAAGATTCCCCAGTGCCCTTCCAACAAGTCACCTCTCATTAGTGCTGGAGGCAGATTGAAGATGTAAGATCCATTGGTGGGGAAAACAATTAAATTCTTGACATACCAGAAACAACAATTCTTTCAACTGGTGCCAGCAGGTGACGATGGCACCTAGGACGTGGTGTTGGCAGAAGTCAACCCGCAACGTGCAGCTCACATGCTTTCTGAAACTGGCTTCTATTGGTGAAATATTTAGTTTTCTACAAAAGATCCGGAGAAAAGTTATTGCAAGTAGGAGCCAGTCCACTAGCCACTAGGGATTACTTTCTAATAATGTAGGTCATGCGCTTAATAAATGACAATCAGACCAAGTGAAGTATCTATAGCTTGTTCCTCATAAAAATCACGGTGAGATCCTTAAGCCCTATCACCCAACACAAAGGTCTCATTAATGGCTAAAGACTTGACCTGTTCATCTCCATAAGAGAGAAATGGTGACTCCATGTCTTCGGGAGCCTACCAGTGGTCACACCACAGCACTGAAAACGTTGAAACCATTTTCTTCAGAGAGAATTCACAGACCCTTCAAGTCTCAAGAATGCCACTGGCATTAAGAAAAGTACTCATTTGGGGGCTCATCAACAGGAATGGGTGTTTACAAATGTGTGTTTCTGTCCACAGTTCATCACCTCAGGATTCGTCAGTGTAGCAACACAGAGGAAACCCACACTCTCTAAGGTACGGCGAAATGTTCGGAGCAAGGCCAAAGACAAAAAACTTACCTGCCATGAACTGAGCAGAAGAAAGTATTGCTTCTGAGCTCACTTTGTGGCAAAAAAAACTTACCCAAATGTCACTTAATTCTTATAAGGATGCACTACACGGCATCTTTTGTGAATAGGGTTAGGGATACAGAGTGAGGAATAGATTTTTAGGTGTCAGATGGGAGGGTTTTGATGGAATACATCATTTCAGGCTGTGTAACAGGGTTTATGTAACAAAACTCGGATGTGGGAGTCAAAGCAGGGGAAGAGAGGAAATGGAGGTAGGATAAGCTTAGAATATCAGTGCTCTGTTAGGGAAGGGGTAAGACAAAACAAGGTTTGAAAAGAGAACTGCCTTCAGCACACCCAGGTCAACGTGTGCAGAAGCACTGTAAGTGTATACTCTATGGAGCACACCGCAGCCTGGCTCTGTACTAAGAGCCCTTCTAGCTGACGCTCCCACAGCATAGCACTACGTGTTCATGAAGATAAAACTGAAATCCTTAGCACAAATGCTAGAGTCTTCTAATCTACCCCCTGCCCACTTCTCTGGCCTCATTCTATCCAACTGTGCTTCAGCGCTTCACATTTTAGCCCCGCCAAATGCCAGGTATTTTTCTGAAGACCTGCTTTCCCATGCTGCTGAGATTTTTGTAAACACTGTTCCCTCTGGCATAATACAGTTTATCAATTTTTTCACCACTATGAACTGAATCTGGATCTATCTGGGACCTCTTTGGAAGATGGCAGGCTCGTACCATCTACAGGAGGGGGAGGCCCAGGCTTAGAAGATAAATAGGATTTGAGGAAATTCCAGAAAGCCAGAAACAGAAAGCAAAGAGGTCCAGTAAGTGCCTTTTAGCAAGGAGAATCTAGCTGGGGGTGACCATCGCCAACCATCATAGCTTCCATCTCACACCCAAGGCCCCCACTGCCCCCATGTGCAACATCCCAGCTTCCTCTTCTAGGAATAAATTTCCCTCTTCTGTTTATCTTTGTTATTTGGACAAGGTTCACAACCCTTAGAAGAAGGATTGACTTCCTTCTCTGACCATGCCCTAGCCCTGGCTCTTAGAGATTGAAGACAGGGAAAACCTCTCTCCTCTTAATTTCATAGTAGAAGTTGGAAGTTGGGCACTATGGAAAAATTTTAAGTAGTAAGGTAGCATTACTGAAGTAGAAATGACACTGACAAAGCCTATACTTGACGCTTATCCACGTGATAGTCATTAAATTTTATTGAATTAAATTTGTCATTATTTTCTCCCATATTAGATGGAGAAATGATCTAATAACCAGTAAATTGAGTTTAATCCCTAACACAATGTTTAGCATATTGTAAACTCTGTGGAACTATTTGTTAAATAAATATATACCTTACATAAAAATATCTTTTTCACCTTACTGGCTTTTAGATAAAGCTGAAGCAGCGCCCTGATATCAATCACAGTAAGATCCTGGGGAAAATAAGACAATTTCAATTTGCATGTAGCCAATACAACAGACTGCATTGCTAAAATCTATTTATGCTGCTCGTAACCTGTTTTTCTTTTTTGTATGTCCATTTCAGTCTGTTGCTGCTATTGTTATGAATGTCATAACTTCCTGCTTATCTGCAGTTGGTGTACTTGTATTAAGCGCTGCATGTTTAACTTATAAGTCAAAACAAAGTGACTATGTCTGGTCACACGTAAGTACCAAGTTTAATAATAATTGAATCAAAATTGTAGATATAAATGCAAAAACTATGGTGAATGATGTATGTTGTACTGGGCAAGCTATGGAAAAGGCAACCAAACTTCTTTATTTATTTATTTATTTATTTATTTATTTATTTATTTATTTATTTATTTTTTGTATTTTTCTGAAGCTGGAAACGGGGAGGCAGTCAGACAGACTCCCGCCTGCGACTGACCGGGATCCACCCAGCATGCCCACCAGGGGGCGCTGCTCTGCCCATCCGGGGCGTCGCTCTGTCACGACCAGAGCCACTGTAGCGCCTGGGGCAGAGGCCAAGGAGCCATCCCCAGTGCCCGGGCCATCTTTTGCTCCAATGGAGCCTCGGCTGCAGGAGGGGAAGAGAGAGACAGAGAGGAAGGAGAGGGGGAGGGGTGGAGAAGCAGATGGGCGCTTCTCCTGTGTGCCCTGGCCGGGAATCGAACCCGGGACTTCTGCACGCCAGGCCGACGCTCTACCACTGAGCCAACCGGCCAGGGCGCAACCAAACTTCTGAACCATCTTTAGCACAGAAATGTAAGAAGAAAACTATATTTCCTCTAAAAATTGCCATGAGAATTTTTTTTAAAAAAGCAGTTTTTCTCCAAATTTAGAAACACTAGAAACCTCCAAGAGATGTTATTATTACTTGAAAATAAGGTGATAGAGTAAATCCCCAAAGACTCACCTAATAAACTACTAGAACAAGTAAAACAGCTTAGTAAAGTAGCTGCAAAAAAGAATAGCTTACAGCAGGGGTCCCCAAACTTTTTACACAGGGGGCCAGTTCACTGTCCCTCAGACCATTGGAGGGCCGGACTATAAAAAAAACTATGAACAAATCCCCATGCACACTGCACATATCTTATTTTAAAGTAAAAAAACAAAACGGGAACAAATATAACATTTAAAATAAAGAACAAGTAAATTTAAATCAACAAACTGACCAGTATTTCAATGGGAACTATGCTCCTCTCACTGACCACCAATGAAAGAGGTGACCCTTCCGGAAGTGCGGTGGGGGCCGGATAAATGGCCTCAGGGGGCCGCATGTGGCCCGCGGGCCGTAGTTTGGGGACCCCTGGCTTACAGCCTGACCAGGCGGTGGCACAGTGGATAGAGCACCAGGAACCAACTGAGATAAAACACAAGAATCAAGCAGATGTAGATAAAACCATTTGCTTTAATGTTGATTATTGTAGCTGGAGACCAAGCCTCAAATCTTTGTCCAAATGAGCTTGCTCCTACCTCCCTTCGTAAATTAATCTCATCCGCCTAATTACAGATAGACCGTCAGCCTCACTACGCTAGGACCAGACAGTTATCAGATGTTGAGAATTTGTGGTCATAAACATGAGCCATTCTGGAACGAAGGAGAACCCAAAGGCTCTGTGTTCCTTCTCTCAAAATCACCAGTGAGATAAATCGCTGCTTCTCACTTGGGGACTTGTAAGCGAAGAGCACTGGGAAGCCCCAGAGCCATTCTTTGCCTGTTTCTAGGAGGGCAGGTGTAAATGTGGGAAGAGGGAGAGAATGGCCCCATCTATTATGTGTAATAATGTTGATGATGCATACATTCGAAGAAAACAGAACCTGCAAGTTCTATGTGCACTAAATGGGAAAACCTAAAACAGATCGTGCCATCAGTCTCCCCAAAGGAGCGAGCAGTCAGAGCAGAGACGAGGGCCACCCAGTGCCGAACTCTGAAGAATTCCAACAGCCTGGGCTGTAACAGGTTATCTCTGCGCTTTCCAGTCCTGTCCTAAGCAAAACAGCAATAAGAGAATCCAACTTGTAGGGCTGTTGCTAGATTTAAAGTGCTCAACTTAACACATGGCACATATGTAAGTGCTCAATAAATGTAAAACATTGTTTTGGGGCATTTGGAAAATACCGCCAAATAATCAGAGTTGTGTGAGATGGATATGATGAGTGGTACTTATTCCCTGTTTGCTAAATGTTATCCTGTTATTGTATCATTTTTTGAATGGTTAATTACCATGAGGAATGTTTCTTTCCTTTTTAATTCAGATGGCTGGTACTGTGCTTCTACAATTTTTACTCATGTGTGCCATCTCAGAACTGATCTCTGCAAGCTTACTTATCCACTGGATTAGAGAAGGATTGCGTCCTGCATAAAATAGAAAAGACAGTGAGTAACTTTGTTTCTGGCTTGCAGATCAGGATAAAATAGCTTCTGTTAAAAACTCTCTCTGAGAGACTAAAGTTTAGCTATAATTGGGGAATGGAAGCATTGCTTCTAAACTTTCTATAACCAGAAAATATGAAGAAATGTCTCTTGCGTGGTATGGTGTAAAACTGAACTCAAACAGCTTTATTTTAGGGAGAAAATAAGGAGAGAGATAAAAAGAAAACGGAGGAAGGAAGGAAGGAAGGAAAGAAGGAAGGAAGGAAGGAAGGAAGGAAGGAAGGAAGGAAAGAGAAAGGGAAGGGAAGGGAAGGGAAGGAAAGGAAAGGAAAGGAAAGGAAAGGAAAGGAAAGGAAAGGAAAGGAAAGGAAAGGAAAGGAAAGGAAAGGAAAGGAAAGGAAAGGAAAGGAAAGGAAAGGAAAGGAAAGGAAAGGAAAGGAAAGGAAAGGAAAGGAAAAAGATATGTGGGAGAATTATGTCTTTTAGACTTATATTTCCCAGGAGATTAATAGAGGAAATGTATAGACTGAAGAGTTTCACAGGTCATCCCAGTAATATGGGGACACTAAATACTAATTCAAATTTAGTTCTGAGCCCTGGCCGGTTGGCTCAGGGGCAGAAGTGGAACCAGCATGTGGAATTCCCTGTCAGAGCACACAGGAGAAGCATCCATCTGCTTCTCCACCCCTACCCCTCTTGCTTCTCTCTCTCTCTCTTTCTCTCTCTCCCCCTCCTGCAGCCATGGCTTGATTGGAGTGAGTTAGCCCCAGGCACTGAGGATGGCTTAGTGGCCTCTGCCTCAAGCACTAAAAAGCACTCCATTGCTAAGCAATGCCCCAGATGGGCAGAGCATCAGCCCCTAGTAGGCTTGCCTGGTGGACTTCGGTTGGGGTGCATGCGGGAGTCTATCTCTGCCTTCCCTCGTCTCACTGAATTAAAAAAGCTAGTTATGAAATGCTGTTTTCAAAGTTTGAGATCTTCAAATGCCTTCAGAAAATAAAAATTTTAGAGGACTGTAAGAGTATTTCTAGAATAGAAAATAAGAATCTTTAGCTCTGGCCAGGTAGCTTAGCTGGTTAGAGTGTTGTCCTGATACACCAATATTGTGGGTTCAATCCCCAGTCAAGGCACATATCAACCAATGAATGCATAAATAAGTCAAACAACAAATTCATGTTTCTCTCTCTCTCTTCCTCTCTACCTTTCTAAAAATTAATCAATAAAAATTTTTTTAAAAAGAATAAGAATCTCTAAAAATCCATTCCTCCATAAAGTAAATAAGAACACTGGCAAAAGTTGTCAAACAGACTTTTGCAGGACTCTAGAAATAAGTCAAAGACTTGCAACCATCCAATGAGCACTTACTCAACAACAACCAAAATGGCTGAATCTTGGTAAGAACAGTGAGCTTTTTAGTGTCATCATTTTCTTTATTCACATTCCCCTTGCCCCATCTCCACAGTAGCCTTTAAATGACACAACCCAGCAACCACAGTAACTGTGAAACTTCCAGCCTAACAATCACAAGACGGGAGAGGGAGGGAATGTGAAAACTTCCAGCCTAACAATCACAAGAACGGAGAGGTTGTCTACGGCCATACCACCCTGAACGCGCCCGATCTCGTCTGATCTCGGAAGCTAAGCAGGGTCGGGCCTGGTTAGTACTTGGAAGGGAGACAAGAAGGGAGAGGGAGGGAATGAAATTGGAGTTCCTCCAAAATAAAACCCCATTCCCAGAAAGTCGTTATTGAATTATCTGGAGTTCCCTGGAAATTTCTGCTCCTGGAGGCAAGACTCTTCTCAATTTGACCTCACTCAGAGCTCAGGCACTTTGAACAGCTTTTCTTCTGGGGTGTTCGTCAGAATAATCAGTGACATTTAGCATTATATTTGCCTAGAGAAAGGACACTATTTGGGGAAAACAAAAGGCTGACTAAAAACCGTAAAAGAAAAAACTGGGGGCCCTGGCCTAATGGCTCAGTGGTAGAGTGCCAGCCTGGTGTATGGAAGCCCCAGGTTCTATTCCCGGCCAGGGCATAGAGGAGAATCACCCATCTGCTTCTCCACCCTTCTCCTCTCCTCTCTCTCTCTTCCTCTCCCACAGCCAAGGCTCCATTGGAGCAAAGTTGGCCCAGGCGCTGAGGATGGCTCCATGGCCTCCGCCTCAGGCACTAGAATGGCTCCTTTTGCAATGGAGCAGTGGTCCAGATGGGCAAAGCATCGCCCCATAGAGGGCATGTGTAAAGCCAGTATCCACGGCCATCATCACAGCCGCCTGGCCCATGCAGGTTCGCATTGGATTCGGACAGTCGGTAAAGAAACAACAGAGCCAAAAACTGGTGGGCCATCATCTTTAATCCTAGCTTGCACCCGGTGGGCAAGTAAAAACACACACTGGGCTCCAAAACCCACTCATTCAGTGCTCACAAAGCTACTGACTTTATCCAAGTTTCCTAGAATCAAAGGTTTCTAGCTCACCAGACTTATTCACCTCTGTTCCCCATCTCCTTCTCTCTACACAAATTCTGCACAAACTGGCTTCTCACTCAGCACTCCACCATCTTGGCTGCTTCTCCTGGCCTCTTCCACATAGCCTCTCTCTTCTCTTCTCTCTGCTCTCTCCTCTAATGCTAATCTCGGGAACTGAGAGAGCAAGCTCCCGGTCTGCCCCACTTTATAGTGCAGAATCAAAATCCCTTTAAACCAATATACTATACAAAATAGGGAAGTCTCTGATATAAAGTCCACCCACATCAAAAAGGGTGGGAAAGGCTTAGTCCTAAAACCAAGCCCCAGGCTACAAGGATCCTGCCTGCCCACAGCCCGCCCCCAAGACACATTAATATAATTACACCCATTCCAAGCATAAGAGCAACTAATATCATCATCTGGGAGATGGGCTTCCACGTAGGCAGCGCCATCTTTAACAAAGTGAGCATAATATATTTTATCTGCCCAACAGCATGCCTGGTGGATCCCAGTTGGGTACATGCAGGAATCTGTCTGACTGCCTCCCCACTTCTCAATTCAGAAAAATACAAAAAAAGAAAGAAGAAAGAAATAAAGAAAGGAAGGAAGGAAGGAAGGAAGGAAGGAAGGAAGGAAGGAAGGAAGAAAGAAAGAAAGAAAGAAAGAAAGAAAGAAAGAAAGAAAGAAAGAAAGAAAGAAAGAAAGAAAAGAAAGAAAGAAAAAACAGGGGAGTTAGCAAAAGATGTCCACTAGGGACTTTGAAGCTATGACAATAGGTAGAAATAAAAAGGCCATGTGTCTGTGCAGGGATGTTTGCATGCCAAAGAAAAACCTGAGAATGCCCTAATCTGCCACCTCTGGCTGACGTAAGGCTGCTGCAAGCAGGAAGTGATGGCTAAGATGAAGGTACAAACTGTCTCCTAGAGCTTTAAAGACTTACCCCCCCCCCACACACACACACACACAGCTTCTCAGCAAAGACTAGGAAATATATTGGTTCAAGACAGTTAAGGAAATGTATGTCCAATTATTCAATGATGACTAAGCTAACAGAGCAGAGACATCAATGCTCACACGTAACAAATATGAAGACTTGATATAATTAGCTCAGGAAAGCAGAATGACAAAAGCAACAACAAAAACCAGCCCCTGGGAGGATCTGATTTCCAACATCACCATACATGGCCTAAACACAGGGGAAAATCGACCAATAGAAATTGTGTCTGAAGAAGTCTTGATGTTGGACTTACTGGAAAAAAAAAAAACCTTAAATCAGTTGTTAGAAATATGCTAAAAGAGCTAAAGAACCCATGTCTTCCAATGTGGTTTTTGATAGATAAAATGACTAATGCCATCAGGAGGCTGCCATTAGTGCAGTCCCAAAGGGGGAAGAAGGGCTCAAAATGGAACATTTTCATTCCCCACTGGAAGGGTGTTGTTAATTTGCTTGCTGTTCTCTCTTTAATGGCTCCCTGGCCTTTACTTTGAAATGTAGCAAAAATATTACCTTTGCAGGAATGTCAGGGAAAGCTTACATTGGGGAGGGACCTGACAATTAGGGGAGTTTAAATCACAATAGTTGTTTGTAAAAACCTAGCGCAGGCCCAGAGACACCAGATCCCAGCTGTTCCTGGAAGACACTTGACCTCTAGCTGTCTTCAAGATTTATCAAAGACATGAGATAGGACCATGCTAATGAGGTCTGTGCTACATCAAAAAAAAAACTTACAAAGGAGGTATTTCTACAGCTGAATCTACCTCCTCCTGCTCACCATCAAGTCAGTGACCAAGACCACAAACCAAGATATGCTAATCTGAGCATGTCCAGGTGCGCCCAACCCCATGCCAGCAAATGCCTGTAACAAGCCCTCTATCTAACCTCCTTCCTGCAGCTCAGGGCTGACACCCTTTGCTGGTCTCAGCCCGCTTGCACCCAAGAGCTTTTAAAATAAACTTTCCTTTTGGAACACACTAGCCTTGTGTTTTCTATTTGACGCGCAGTTTCTGCCTTTCAGTTTTGTCTACCACAAACTAGAAGACATTACTGAGAGATATTAAAGAAGATTTAAACAAATGGAAAAACATTCTATGTTTATGGGTCAGAAGACTTAATCGTAAGATGATAATATGCCAAACTACCTATAGTTCAGGACAAACCCTACCAAAATCTCAGTGGATGCTTTTATAAGCTTATCCTAGTATTTATATGAAATGGAAAGGACACACTTTGTGTCCTTTCCATTTCAATCTTTAAAAAAAGAGTTACTGCACACATATTAGAAAGGTCTAACTCTGGAACACTGACAAAACCAAGAGCTGGTGAGGATACAAAACAACAGGAACTCTTATTCATTGCTGGTGGCAATGGACATGGTACAACCACATTGGAAGACGGTTTGGCAGGTTTCTAACAAAACTAAACATATTCTTGCCATACAATCTAGCAGTTATGCTCCTTGGTATTTACCCAAAGGCGTTGAAAAATTATGTTCATGCAAAACCTTGCACACCAACATGTAGAGCAGCTTATTCAAAATTGCCGAAACTTGGAAGCAACTAAGATGTCCTTTCAGTAGGTGAATGGATAAATAAACCATGATCCATCCAGATAATGGAATATTGTTCAATGCTAGAAATAAAATTTTTGCTTCTTCCCAACTATTACCCTTAAAAAAATAAAACAAATAGAATAGCAGGGCAGCAAGATTTAAAACCTATGAAAGATAATAATTAAATTAAAAAAATAAAAATAAATCAGCTATCAAGACATAGAGAGAGAATTTAAAGGCATATTACTATGTGAAAGAAGCCAAATTGGAAAGGATAGATACTGTATGATTCCAACTATGACATCTGGGAAAGGCAAAACTATAGCAACTTTTCTCTCTTTTTTTTTCTTTTTTTTCCAAGTGAGAGGAGGGAAGATAAAGAGACTAAAGAGACAAACTCCCGCATGCACCCTGACCGGATCCACCCAGCAACCCCCATCTGGGGCCATGCTCGCAACTGAACTATTTTTAGCACCTGAGGTGGAGGCTTCACAGAGCCATCTCTGCACCAGGAGCCGATGCACTCAGACCAATTGAGCCATGGCTATGGGAAAAGAGAGAAAGAGAGGGAGAAGGGGGAGAGGGAGGGGTAGAGAAACAGATGGTCACTTCTCCTGTGTGCCCTGACCCGAAATCGAACCTAGGACTTCCACATGCTGGGCCAACACTCTACCACTGACCCAACCGGCCAAGGCACGACTTTTACTTTTCAT
The DNA here is from genome assembly GCF_036850995.1 of Saccopteryx leptura. Taxonomy (NCBI): domain Eukaryota; kingdom Metazoa; phylum Chordata; class Mammalia; order Chiroptera; family Emballonuridae; genus Saccopteryx; species Saccopteryx leptura. The sequence goes on along the minus strand of NC_089503.1, from coordinate 12,986,189 downwards.
GGAATAAAAAAAATCAGTGATTTCCCAGGAGGTGGAGATATGAAATGGCAGAGCCCAGAAAAATTTTAGGGTACTGAAAATACTTTGTATGATATTATACTAATGGTTATGTTATTATACATGTGTCCAAATTCATCAAATGAGCACCACCAACCCAAAGATAAACTATGGCCTTTGGGTGATTATGATTGTAATGACTGATAATCTTATCTCTACATATACAGTTTGTCTAAGTCTTTTCAAATAAATCATTAATCTATCTTCCCCCCACAAATTTGCATAATATAAGTCAACCTAAAATGCTGCCTGAAGCCAGTAGAATGGCATGTTTGTGGAATTCCTATTGACTAGTAAGTACATGATGGAAAATGAGGCTGAAGAGACAAGTTGAGATCAAATTTTAACAGAGGTCAACCACCCTACTAAAGAATTTGGAATTTAGTCTATAAGTGCCCGGGTTGCTGTTGAAGTGTTTTTAAGAGCAGTATTTTTTTATTAGACTTTATAATTGTTTCCATTAGATTATTTTCTGCAGCAATTTACAGATTCCCCAACTCAAATAGCTTAATTAACCAGGAAATAAGTCATCTCTTATAACAGCAAGACTATAAGTAGAGGAGACTTCTGAATTAACTTCTTCAGCAAGTCTGTAGCCCTGGTCAGATTTAGCAGGTCAGTGACCTTATTAGTGACCCAGATTCTTTCTGTCTTCCTCTGCTATGTCCAGCTTTATCTCCGTGCTGTCTTAGTGGGCAAGGGCAGCATAATTCCTGGTTCCCATCCAACGGGAGAAACTGGCTTCTTTTTCTCAGAAGCCAAAAGGAAGCCTCTCTTTACCACCCATTAGCACAGTTGCTATAGGCTAGCCCATCTTTGAATTAAATAATGACAAAAGGAATGGTGTTGCCATGAGGATTTAGATAAATGTATAGTAGAGTAGTTTGGAAAGAGCCAGTCACAGTGTCCCCAGTCAGTCGGCAAAAGAATCGAGACAGAATTGAAGAAAAACTAGGCTAGAGACCTGGATGATTGAGTGGTTGCTCCAACAAGCCACATTACAGCCCAGTGAAGAATACCTAAACTTGAACAACAGAGAATAAAGAGAAGAGGATAAATTTGAAAGATATTTAAGAAGTTTATTGATTTTTTAAATATCAGTTTCACACTCAATATTGCTAAATAACTAAGGTCTTAGTTGAACTAAAATTAGTTTCATGAATTGCATATTCTTTATTTCTAATCCCTATGCTCCTCAATAACTATTGAGATTAGGTTTAAATACTGTTCTGTATTTTACTTGATGATAAAATTCTTTGAAATATTTGTATACATTGAGGTTTTTTTGTGTCTGTGCTAATACAACATAATACATTGCTGTGGACTTAAAAATAAAACACAAAAAGAAAAACCACAAGAGTTTTACTCAGTAAAGAAAATGACACTGTCCCCATTAGAATGCCTTCTACAATGACTCCCCCGAATCCTGTATGTAAGCCAGGTAGCTCTCCACTCCGTTCGCTGTTCAGATATGTCTCTTTCTGACCTAGAACATGAAGTGAGAGGAACCACGAAGAATCTTAGGACCCACCAGAGTCCCGCTGAAAGTTAACGTCATTTTGTGAAAAGTAATATTTTAGTTTAATATGGTTGTTGTAATTCATTGAAACCTCTTGGTTTCTGATGGGCCATAAATCTAATGGGACTTTGACTCTTTCCCAAGACAGAGTAGATACTGGTCACATTCTAAGTTTACATATCTGTTTATTTGTTTGTTGATACTATTTTGTCTTGTTTTGACTCAATGGCTCAGGACAAGGCTCTTATTTTTTAGAGTATTATAATGATCAATTTGCTGTCCCTCAATTCACCCCAGGTTTCTCATTGCCAGAATGCCCCTTTCATCTCTTCATAATTGGCCAAGAACCAGTGTGACTCCAATCAAGAACAAAAGATTAATTGTGAATTAGGGAAGAACTCTAATTTTTTTCAAGAGACCTCATGGGAGATGCATTCTAATGAAGTCCTTTCCAGTACTCCTATTCCCTACTTATTCAATAAAGGGTGCATTTGACCACAGGTTGACTCTTTTATTTAAAAGCCTTTCTGAGTTGACATGGATAAATACAGCCGGTCTGGGAGATGCAGGACAGTGACGTTTATCTCCCACTTTATCCCAGGTGAGAGGAGCCTGGTCTGAAGGAAGGGACCTCAGAAAGAAGGAAGTGCTCTGATTTCAGAAGCAGGCACAGTGCCAATGTAGGAACAGCAAGACTATCGATCTCTCTGTGCTTTTATTTTGTCACCTATAAAGCAGAAGTAATAGTCCCTAGACCACAGAGAATATGCAAGGGTTAAACGACACGACATCATTAAAGGACTTAGAACAGCTTTTAGTACTTTGGTAATCCCTCAGTAAATTATTATTTATCACTCCCTAGCTCTTGTCATTATATCTGTAGCATAATGTTATAGGATGCTAGATGGACTGTTTCCTGTTTCCCAGGAATTGGTGACCAGAGTCCACCTTTGAAAATAGATAATGTGCTCAACAGTCTAAGTCCAAAAACCACTTGAGAGCTTGCTGAGAGGTACTGTTATGGGTAGAATTGTGCCCCCCCCCCCCCCCCCGCCAAAAAAAAAGTACATTAGAGTCCTAATCCTCAGTACCTCTCAGAGTGTGACCTTATTTGGAAATGAGGTCTTTTTAGAGGTAATCGAGTTAAAATTAGGTTATAGGGTGGGTCCTATTCTAACATGACTGTGTCCTAATGTGTCCTAATACAAGGGTGAATTTGGACACAGAGACAGACATACTGTGATAAAGTGTCAAGGAACTGCAAAACTGTTGATAGTGGTATTTCAAAAAGAAGAGCCAGGCCCCCTTACCCCTCCTTTCTGAGAAAACAAAACAAAATGCAAAAAACCTGTCTTCTGTAACATTTTATATACTTTCTAATAATCACCCTTCTGAGGTTCGTTATGTGTACAAAACTTGTAAACTAAGCAAGCGGGGACTAGCTTTTAGGTTTCCTAATAAGTAGCCCCAACACTGTTAGCAAAAGTCATTTCATTTAGCTTCTCTCCTTATCCTAGACTTATCCTTATCCTTCTCTCCTTATCCCAGTGGTCAGCAAACTCACTAGTCAGCAGAGCCAAATTATCAACAGTACAACGACTGAAATTTCTTTTGAGAGCCACATTTTTAAAACTTAAACTATATAGGTAGGTACATTGTTATTAACTTAATTAGGGTACTCCTAAGCTGGCCTTTGCTAAAAACTGTCCTCAATCTGATTGAGGTATGTTCGCTGAGGTCGACGCCTTCCAACTCTCCCATCCACACTCGTCTTGTATACTTGTTTCGTCTGTCTCCTCTCGTTCATCCTCTCTATAAGTCCAAACCATCTCAACATGACTTTCTCACTCCTCAACGCTACATCTTCTCTCACTCCACAACGCTCCCTAAAATCAACTTAATAAACTTTACTTAAAGTTTTAAGTCTTAGTTAAACTATAGGTACATTGAATAAAACTTGATATCATACTTAATAACAATGTTATTTACTGATAAAATTAAATTGTAAGGTATTCATAAAATTAAATCATGCCAATGACTGACAAACACTAATGTGAACAATGGCCTTGCATCTCCTTGGAAAGTTTGGGTAAGTCAGGTTTGGATGTTGCTGTTTTTAATTTTAGGCACGATTCTAGGTTCTCATCAATAAGACGACTTCTCAATTTACTCTTGATAAGGTTCATGCCTGAAAATGATTGTTCGCATGAATATGTAGACCTGAATAAGGAAAGAACAGCAAATGCTAGTTTTTTCAGCTGATTGTATGAGTCAGGAATACTATTCCAGGTGTTAAAAATCAACACATCTTCCTTCTCCAGGTCTTTCAAAGCAGACCACTTGTGCTGTGAACTAAGTTCACATTTGTTTTTCTCCAATATTTCTATATCAGCACAAAGACGTTTAAATTTCGAGCTCCACAATTGTTTGTTTTTTAAATCCAGCAATTGCATTTCAAAGTTGCCACGGTCAATATTAAAGGGAGAAAAATTTAATTCTGTTACAGTAGCAGTAAGAGGTTTATCTTAACAAAGGCTAACGTCACTTTGCTGTTTCTGAATTCCTGGAACCTGTTGAGAAAAGCTTCCCTGATATTTAAAAGTGTTGTTTTGAAATAGCAAATGTCAATATCAGAATTATTTTCTTGGCAATATTTCAATAGACTTGGAAAGTGAATCAGTTTCTCTTTCAAAATCTTGAGCAAAAAGAGATAATTTATTTTCGAATGAAATAACTTCTTCTAACATCAAAAAAATTGTGTTTCCTTTCCCCTGTAGTTTACGATTAAGCTGATTTAGATGAGATGTAACATCTACCATGAAATAAAATTTTTGGATCCACTGATTGTTAGTTATGGATAGTGAACACCCTTCTCAAGGAGAAATTGCTTTAATTTCTGTTAATTAGGAAGAGAAATGTTTCAAAATATTTCCTCTTGATAAACAACGTACCTTGTTATGCAGCAGAAGATCTGCGTGCTCACTCTCCATTTCAACTAAAATTTCTTTAAATTGGCAATGGTTAAGAGCTTTAGCTATAATGGAGTTGATCATCTTATTCACCAATTCCATAACTTTGCAAATTTCTTCTGGAAATATCTGCGCAAAAAGCACTTCTTGATGAATGATGCAATGGTAAGTAAGTATCTCGTGATTAATTTTTTCCTTCAAAATAGCAACAAACCCGTTTCTTACACCGGTCATACTTTTCGCCCCGTCTGTTGAAATTTGAGACAATTTTATCGAGTGGAATATGATGTTTTTCCATGCACTCAATTACAGCATTTGCTATATCCTCCCCACGTGTTTGACCTTTGAGTGGCAATAATCCAAAAATCCTTCTTCTTTAGGACCTGTAGATGAAATAAATCATACAAACAGTGAAACTTGCGCTGTATCATTTATGTCACAAGGCTCGTCAACTGCTATTGATAAAAGCTGAAACCAATTTAAGATCTTTGACTTGCTGGCTGGTTATATTTGAAGACATTTTGACTGTTCTATCTTTCACTGTTTTAGAAGACAATGGTAACTCTTTAGTTTTTTTTTAGAATATCTGCTTTGTTCTTAAAATCCTGAAATAGCTCTTCGGATGCATTTATAAAACACCTTTTTATGTATTTGCCATCTGTATATGGTTTCCCTCTCTTAGCAATCTCTTGACTAACCACAAAACTTGCAATACTAACATAGTTGGAAGATTGCATCCAGTAATTAAATGCAGAACTTGATTTTTCTTGACTCCCCTGAAGTTCCTCAACTGCTTTCTTCCTCGCATCACCGACAGGATATTTAGTACTAAATGACATGTGTTTAGTTGTAAAGTGTCTCTCCAAATTTGATTTCTTGTTATGCGCCAATTTTTCCTGACAAATAAGACAGGTTGGAAGGCCATTTAAGCTTGAATAAACGCGAAAGTCTCGGTCCACTCAACTTTAAATTCACGGTTTTCATCTTCCGTTTTTCTTTGCTTCTTCTTTGTAGCCATGTCTGACAGGGCACCAAAAAAATGTTTCATTTTATAATAATAATAAAGCCACCAACACAAAATAGTTACAATTCTTAAATTGGTGACAAAAATACCTGTAGGATTTGCAGCTGGTTGGTAAAGTACAGGTAACTATGCTTTGAGTAGGTACTTTTGTCTCCCATGCATGAGTTGTGGACGCGACTAGCACTAACCACTGCACGAGACTGCTGACTGACTGGCTCACTCAACTCTGCATGAATCACACGCGCCTCCCCCGCGCGCTGCATATCCCGTGGCCAGCCTGCGCCGCATCTCTCGTCACCCCACCTGCCGACACCCCTGTACGTACCTGTGCGCCTGCACGTGGTATTTTGTGGAAGAGCCACATTCAAGGGGCCTAAGAGCCGCATGTGGCTCACGAGCCGCAGTTTGCCAACCACTGTCCTAGACGAAACATTTCATTTCCCACTACTGTGGGGACAGGGATAAGTGTAAACTCTGGAAGATTTGGGAATGTCTTTAATATGTAAAATGACAATTATTGCTACTGTGTTAGTATGTAAAACATTTATTGCTACTGTGTTAGTATGTAAAACATTTATTGCTACTGTGTTAGTATGTAAAACATTTATTCTACTGTGTTATCTTGTGGTCTTGATATGTAGGAATGTTTTTCCTTTTAATAGATCCTATAGATCAGTGGTCCCCAACCCCCAGGGCTGTGGACCGGTACCGGTCCACAGAGAAAGAATAAATAACTTACATTATTTCCGTTTTATTTATATTTAAGTCTGAACGATGTTTTATTTTTTTTTAAATGACCAGATTCCCTCTGTTACATCTGTCTAAGACTCACTCTTGACACTTGTCTTGGTCACGTGATACATTTAGCCATCCCACCCTAAAGGCCGGTCCATGAAAATATTTTCTGACATTAAACTGGTCCGTGGCCCAAAAATGGTTGGGGACCACTGCTATAGATAAATGTTGCAAGCTTATCAGTAAATAACTTTTGTACCATGCGCCCCCTCATTTTCCCCCCAACCAGTATGTGATCATGTCTATATGACCAGCCTCAGAGCTATATTCTAGGCTGCACGATTTAGGTGAGCTGTACCCCTTATAAGTCATATGTAGCCAGCTTATTAATAAATCTCCTCCTAAATTTCTTCTGTAACCTGCCTTAGTGTCTCCATGTAACCCGCGGATTAAGCTACTTTAGAACAATACATGGTGGGAAGACGGAGTAATGACATGTAAGAAAACATCATGTGAAGATGGAGGACTGGAGTGATACAACTGCAAGCCAAGAAACAAGAAACGCCAAAGATTGCTGGCAACTCACCAGAAGCCAGGAGGAAGCAAGGAGGCTCCTCCTACAGGCTTCAGTGAGAGCATGACCCTGTCACCACCTTCCTTTTGGACTTCCAGCCTCTAGAACAGGGAGACAATACATTTCTGGCTGTTCTTAGCCATGTACTTTGTAATATTTTGTTACAGTAGCCCTAGAAAGTGGATACAGGTGACTTTTCACTGCAATGACACTGTGTTCCTCCCCCCCACCCCGACTCCCGGGAGGATGTTAGGATTATGAAGGGAGGCGGCCCCCACCTCAGCGTCCTACAGTAGGAGTGTGGCTTTGAATGGTTCTACTCTGAGGCTGAGACGGAGGAAAAGCAGCTGTTCAGCCTGTGGATGCCCACAGGAAGAGTCCCAGCCCTCCCACTGACAGTCTTCCAGACCCAGCTAGGACCCGCTGACCTGCTCCAGGACAATGGGAGCAAAAGCTAGCAACTGAAGAGAAGGTGTCGCCTGCCAAGGGTTCTTGCCCCATCTCAAGACAGAAATCAAAAGAGAAGGCAGAACAGATTCAAAAGAAGAGGCTGACTGAAAACAAGGTGAAGGGAAAGGGAAAAGGGAGGGAGCTCGATGTATGGAGGGAGCATACACTAATGAAACTGCAGTTTCGGGGCTGCTGCTGGGCGTGGCTTATACGGGGCCGGGCTCTTCACGAAGGTGCGGAGTCGATTCCTGGCTTCCCAGGTCCCTGCGGGCAGCTGGCGTCCGCGGCGCCTACACAGAACAGAGCCTTTCGCGAAGTGCCTGAGAAGAAACGATAAACTTATCCAGGAGAGGCTTTAAAAATAGCTGAAGAGCATCCCCATCTGTCTAAGAGAGGCTTGACCCGTCTCAAAGGCATTCCAGTGTGGCCATGCCGAGCGGCAGTAGGAAGCCTCTGGACCTCCCCGCAAGGGGTAAGAAAGAAGGGCCTCCCCGCTGCCTCAGGCCCCAACGCTGGGACGCTGCAGAGAGAGGAGACTGGGAACCGAAGGCGCCCACGGCCAGCGATGCACAGCAACGCATTTCAGCAAGAATCCGCCAGCCAAGGGTCAGTGGGAAGAGGAGGCCAGATCACAAAAGAAGCTACCAATGCCTCAGAGCACTGCTCCCAATCAAGTGGCCCCTTCCTGTGGCCGGCAGAAGCCTCCATGTATCCACCTAGATTGAAGATTTTTCCCACAGAGAGAGGACCACATCCTGAGAAGGGTTACACGCATAGGGAGTAACACTCATAGCAAGCGAGAACGAGTCACCTGACCACAAACTCCATGTTTCAGGTATTGCCTTGGCACCCACACGGTCAATAGAGGAGAGAGGTGGAAGATGCCCATCCCCCACCAACCATCCACTCAGCCATTGGAACCGGAAGACTGGCTCACCCTGACATAGTTTAGACCAGGGGTAGCCAACCTGTTTATACCTACCACCTAGTTTTGTATCTCTGTTCGTAGTAAAATTTTCTAACAGCCCACTGGTTCCACAGTAATGGGGATTTATAAAGTAGGGAAGTAACTTTACTTTATAAAATTTATAAAGCAGAGTTACAGCAAGTTAAAACATATAATAATAGAGAGATGACGTCAGAGTAATGGCGGGGTAGGAAGCAATACCGATAAATCTCCCCCAAAACTCAACAAGATCTTCAACCAGAAACAGAAAAACCTATACTTGGAGCTTCCAGATGCTTCGCAATACACCCAAAGGTATGATTGAGTGAAAAATTGGCTAAATATATAACCAAACCCCGAAGGAAATAGGGAGTAAGAAATGCTCCGCCTTCCTCACTAACCTAAACAGGGCGGCTTTCTCTGGTAACTGTGAATATAGAAACTGAGGCGGGCAAAGGGGGTGAATACAAACGGCCGAACCAGGCTGTGGCACGGAGATCCAAGCCGAGGAAAATCTGATCCTGTGGCAACCCGGGCAATACAAGCTAACACTCGCGCCAAACCCAAACAAAGAAAGACAAGCGGCGCGGCCATTTTACCCGGTCTCCTGGCTGGTGCGCAGTTAGTGGGCGAGAGATTTCTTCCTAGGCCCCGGGAGTCAGTGCCCGTGTTGCCCCACGGAGAGGCAGGGTCAGAGGCCTTTCTGTGGGCCGAGGGCAGAGTCTCTGGGCAGCCCCAGTGCCCTGGGAAAGCCACGCACGGGAGGGAGTGAGAACTAATTCCAATGGTGGAGATTTTCCTTGCCGAGGGTGTTTCACTCAGAGGGAAAGCGGCCGGCCTCATATCCTGGTTTGCGCGCGCAGATAAGGAGTGAGCGATTCCTCCGAGTGCCTCGGCAGTGCGCGCCCGTGTCATCGCACAGAGGAGCAGAGTCAGGGGCCTTTGTGTGGGCCAAAGCGGAATCTCGGGCCGCCCCAGCGCCTTGCAAAAGCCGCGCACGGGGACGGAGCGAGACTCAATTCCAACGCTGCAACTTTTCCCTGCGGTCGGGGGTTTCACTCAGAGCGTGAGACTGCTGGCCGGATATCCTGGTCTGCGCGCGCAGCCAGTGAGTGAGAGTTTTCTCCAAGCGCCCCGGAAGTGGGCACCCGCTTGTGTTACCGGACAGAGTGGCAGAGCCAGAGGTCTGTGAGTGGGTGGAAAGCCCGCCTGATTATGCTAGCAGCTCTGACTGACTGAGCCTTACCCAGAGCCCTGTGCTGAGTGGAAATAGAGTGGGGAGTTGCCAGCTCTTTGAGCCTCTTACTAACCAGGCAGAGGCAGCAGCAACCCCATAGCTGGATTATCAGGCTACTAATTGAGGAAGGAAAGACTAGGAGAAAGGCTCTAGGAACACGGACTCTCTCACTGTCGGAGCCTATAAATGCTAATAGCCTCGACTGCCAACGAGACTAAAGCACAATACATGACATTGCCATAGAGACTTATCAACTGCAAACCTCCACCTGAGCGTGGCAAAGGGGCAAAACCCGGGGTACAGAGTCACCGACCAGGAAGAGGGAGAGAAAAGAAAAAGCAAGAAGATAACCTCTCAAAATCAAGAATAATCTGCAGACTTTATAACCTATCCCATTTTATTATATTTGTTCGTTTGTTTCTCTTATCTTCATTCTTGATACTTTTTTTTTCCTCCTCCAATTTGGCCGATTAACTCTCTACCGGTCTTACTCTCTCCTCTCCTTGAACTACACTACCCATAAGTGTTACATCTCCCATTATCTTTTCTCTTCTCTTCCTTTCTCTCTATGAGGGTTGCACTCCAAAACCCTTAACTCTCTCTCTCTCTCTCTCCTTTCTTTTTTCTTCTTTTAGTGGTTCCCTCTTTTTTTTTTTCTCTCTCTCTCTCTTTCTTTTCTCCCTCTATATTAGTTTCTTCCTTTTTCCTTTACATCTCCTCTCATTCAAACCTCAATAACAAACAAATTATCTTATCTGGGACTCAAACTTATGTTTGTGGCATTTTGGGGGGTTTTTACTTCACCTTTTTAACTCACTAGCAGTGCTCCCATCCCTGGCTCTCCATATTATCTAGTTCTTGTTCCACTAAATACAATAGTAATTTTTTAATTTGTCCCCCCATTTTTCCGTTTTCCTCTTAATCCTCTCATCATAACTCTTAGACAACCAACACCTAAAAGCAAATCATTTTATTCTTGACCCAAATTTTTTCCTTATTTGCTTTTTGTGGGTCCATACGCTCTTTTTTTTCTTTTCTTTCTTTTTTTTTTTTTTTGCCCCTTTATTACTTTTCCCCAATTCAGGCCCTCCATCACAGGCATTGTTTGTTATAATTCACAGTCCACCACAAGATTTTATCAAGAAAGAGGGGAGAGGAGAGGAGAGGAAAAAAGGAGGGGGGGAATAATTTCCTTTTTTTTTTTTTTTTTTTTTTAATTTTTATTTTATTTTATTTTTCTTTATTTCATTATTAATTTTTTTTAAAAAAAACAACTCTTTTCAATTTTTTTTTATTATTTTTTTAAACTTTTTATTCTTTATTAAATCTCATTAATACTATCAACAAAACCACCCTCAGATGCCATTAAGGAAGAGAAAATCGAATATCATGGATACAAAAGAAAGAGAGGTAACACAGCTAGATGAGGAAAAATCTATGGAGAAAAAATTTAATATATTGGAAACCTTGGAGCTAAATGACAGAGAATTCAAGATAGAAATCCTAAAAATCCTCCGAGATATACAAGAAAACACAGAAAGGCAATTTAGGGATCTCAGAAAACAACTCAATGAACACAAAGAATATATGTCCAAGGAAATTGAAACTATAAAAACAAATCAAACAGAGATGAAAAACTCAATTCACGAGCTGAAAAACGAAGTAACAAGCTTAGCTAATAGAACAGGTCAGATAGAAGAGAGGATTAGTGAAATAGAAGACAAGCAACTTGAGGCACAACAGAGAGAAGAAGAAAGAGACTCAAAAATTTAAAAAAATGAGATAGCCCTACAAGAATTATCTGACTCCATCAAAAAGAATAACATAAGAATAATAGGTATATCAGAGGGAGAAGAGAGAGAAAATGGAATGGAGAACATACTCAAACAAATAATAGATGAGAACTTCCCAAGCCTGTGGAAAGAACTAAAGCCTCAAGTTCAAGAAGCAAACAGAACTCCAAGTTTTCTTAACCCCAACAAACCTACTCCAAGGCATATCATAATGAAATTGACACAAACCAACAGCAAAGAAAAAATTCTCAAGGCAGCCAGGGAAAAGAAGAATACAACATATAAAGGAAGGCCCATTAGATTATCATCAGATTTCTCAGCAGAAACTCTACAAGCTAGAAGAGAGTGGACCCCAATATTTAAAGTCCTGAAAGAGAGGAACTTTCAGCCACGAATACTATACCCATCAAAGCTATCCTTCAAATATGAAGGAGAAATAAAAACATTCACAGATACAGAAAAGATGAGGGAATTTATCATCAGAAAACCCCCACTCCAGGAATTACTAAAGGGGGTTCTCCAATCAGATACAAAGAACAAAAAAAAACAGAGCCACAAGTAAAAGCTCCAAGAAGAACACAATAAAACCAAATTTAAACTGTGACAACAACAAAAAGAAAGAGGGGGAGAAGATGGAGATTAACAGTAGCAAAGGACGATGGAGTGCAAAAGTACTCACAAAATAGTTCGCTACAATGAACAGGGTAGGGACCCTTTTCATTATTCAAAGGTAACCACCATTGAAAAAACCACCACAGAAGCACATGAGATAAAAAAGATAGCAACAGTGGAAAGATGTATGGAATACAACCAAATAAAAACAAAAGATAGAAAAACAAAAGAGAAGGATCAAACAAGACACAAAACTAACAGAAAGCAAGATATAAAATGGCAGTAGGGAACCCACAAGTGTCAATAATTACACTAAATGTAAACGGATTAAACTCACCAATAAAAAGGCACAGAGTAGCAGAATGGATTAAAAAAGAAAATCCAACTGTATGCTGCCTACAGGAAACTCATCTAAGTAACAAGGATAAAAACAAATTCAAAGTGAAAGGCTGGAAAACAATACTCCAAGCAAATAACATCCAAAAAAAAGCAGGTGTAGCAATACTCATATCGGATAATGCTGACTACAAGACAGGAAAAGTACTCAGAGACAAAAATGGCCATTTCATAATGGCTAAGGGGACACTGAATCAAGAAGACATAACAATTCTTAATATATATGCACCAAACCAAGGAGCACCAAAATATATAAGACAGATACTTATTGATCTTAAAACAAAAACTGACAAAAATACAATCATACTTGGAGACCTCAATACACTGCTGATGGCTCTAGATCGGTCATCCAAACAGAGAATCAACAAAGACATAGTGGCCTTAAACAAAACACTAGAGCACCTGGATATGATAGACATCTACAGGACATTTCATCCCAAAGTGACTGAGTATACATTTTTCTCCAGTGTACATGGATCATTCTCAAGAATTGACCATATGTTGGGCCACAAAAACAACATCAGCAAATTCAGAAAAATTGAAGTTGTACCAAGCATATTTTCTGATCATAAAGCCTTGAAACTAGAATTCAACTGCAAAAAAGAGGAAAAAAATCCCACAAAAATGTGGAAACTAAACAACATACTTTTAAAAAATGAATGGGTCAAAGAAGAAATAAGTGCAGAGATCAAAAGATATATACAGACTAATGAAAATGACAATACGACATATCAGAATCTATGGGATGCAGCAAAAGCAGTGATAAGAAGGAAGTTCATATCACTTCAGGCATATATGAACAAACAAGAGAGAGCCCAAGTGAACCACTTAACTTCCCACCTTAAGGAACTAGAAAAAGAAGAACAAAGACAACCCAAAACCAGCCGAAGAAAGGAGATAATAAAAATCAGAGCAGAAATAAATGAATTAGAGAACAGAAAAACTATAGAAAAAATTAATAGAACAAGGAGCTGGTTCTTTGAAAAGATCAACAAAATTGACAAACCCTTGGCAAGACTTACCAAGGAAAAAAGAGAAAGAACTCATATAAACAAAATCCAAAATGAAAGAGGAGAAATCACCATGGACACCGTAGATATACAAAGAATTATTGTAGAATACTATGAAAAACTTTATGCTACTAAATTCAACAACCTAGAAGAAATGGATAAATTCCTAGAAAAATACAACCTTCCTAGACTGAGTCAAGAAGAAGCAGAAAGCCTAAACAGACCTATCAGTAGAGAAGAAATAGAAAAAACCATTAAAAACCTCCCCAAAAATAAAAGTCCAGGCCCTGACGGCTATACCAGCGAATTTTATCAAACATTCAAAGAAGACTTGGTTCCTATTCTACTCAAAGTCTTCCAAAAAATTGAAGAAGAAGCAATACTTCCAAACACATTTTACGAAGCCAACATAACCCTCATACCAAAACCAGGCAAGGATGGCACAAAAAAAGAAAACTACAGACCAATATCTCTAATGAATACAGATGCTAAAATACTAAACAAAATACTAGCAAATCGAATACAACAACATATTAAAAAAATAATACATCATGATCAAGTGGGATTCATCCCAGAATCTCAAGGATGGTTCAACATACGTAAAACGGTTAATGTAATACACCATATCAACAAAACAAAGAACAAAAACCACATGATCTTATCAATAGACGCAGAAAAGGCTTTCAATAAAATACAACACAATTTTATGTTTAAGACTCTCAACAAAATGGGTATAGAAGGAAAATATCTCAACATGATAAAGGCCATATATGATAAACCATCAGCTAACATCATATTAAATGGCACTAAACTGAAGGCTTTCCCCCTTAAATCAGGAACAAGACAGGGTTGTCCACTCTCTCCACTCTTATTTAATGTGGTACTAGAGGTTCTAGCCAGAGCAATCAGACAAGACAAAGAAATAAAAGGCATCCATATCGGAAAAGAAGAAGTAAAGGTATCACTTTTTGCAGATGATATGATACTATACATCGAAAACCCCAAAGAATCCACAAAAAGACTACTAGAAACAATAAGCCAATACAGTAAGGTCGCAGGATACAAAATTAACATACAGAAGTCAATAGCCTTTCTATATGCCAACAATGAAACAACTGAGAAGGAACTCAAAAGAATAATCCCCTTCACGATTGCAACAAAAAAAATAAAATACTTAGGAATAAACATAACAAAGAATGTAAAGGACTTATATAATGAAAACTATAAACCATTGTTAAGGGAAATCGAAAAAGATATAATTAGATGGAAGAATATACCTTGTTCTTGGCTAGGAAGAATAAATATAATCAAGATGGCTATATTACCCAAAGCAATATACAAATTTAATGCAATTCCCATCAAACTTCCAATGACATTTTTTAAAGAAATAGAGCAAAAAATCATCAGATTTATATGGAACTATAAAAAACCCCGAATAGCCAAAGCAATCCTAAAGAAAAAGAATGAAGCTGGGGGCATTTCAATACCTGACTTCAAACTCTATTATAGGGCCACGACAATCAAAACAGCATGGTATTGGCAGAAAAATAGACACTCAGACCAATGGAACAGAATAGAAAGTCCAGAAATAAAACCACATATATATAGTCAAATAATTTTTGATAAAGGGGCCAACAACACACAATGGAGAAAAGAAAGCCTCTTCAATAAATGGTGCTGGGAAAACTGGAAAGCCACATGCAAAAGAATGAAACTGGACTACAGTCTCTCCCCCTGTACAAAAATTAACTCAAAATGGATCAAAGATCTAAACATAAGACCTGAAACAAGTACATAGAAGAAGACATAGGTACTCAACTCAGGGACCTAGGTTTTAAAGAGCATTTTATGAATTTGACTCCAATGGCAAGAGAAGTGAAGGCAAAAATTAATGAATGGGACTACATCAGACTAAGAAGTTTTTGCTCAGCAAGAGAAACTGATAACAAAATAAACAGAAAGCCAACTAAATGGGAAATGATTTTTTCAAACGACAGCTCAGATAAGGGCCTAATATCCAAAATATACAAAGAACTCATAAAACTCAACAACAAACAAACAAACAATCCAATAAAAAAATGGGAAGAGGATATGAATAGACACTTCTCCCAGGAAGAAATCCAAATGGCCAACAGATATATGAAAAGATGCTCATCTTCTTTAGCTATTAGAGAAATGCAAATCAAAACGGCAATGAGATACCACCTCACACCTGTTCGATTAGCTGTTATTAGCAAGTCAGGTAACAGCAAATGTTGGAGAGGCTGTGGAGAAAAAGGAACCCTCATACACTGTTGGTGGGAAT
The DNA here is from genome assembly GCF_036850995.1 of Saccopteryx leptura. Taxonomy (NCBI): domain Eukaryota; kingdom Metazoa; phylum Chordata; class Mammalia; order Chiroptera; family Emballonuridae; genus Saccopteryx; species Saccopteryx leptura. Next base: position 12,970,562 of record NC_089503.1, on the reverse strand, counting down.
GTAAAGTAGTACAACCATTATGGAAGAAAGTATGGTGGTTCCTCAAAAAACTGAAAATAGAACTACCTTATGACCCAGCAATCCCTCTACTGGGTATATATCCCAAAAACTCAGAAACATTGATACGTAAAGACACATGCAGCCCCATGTTTATTGCAGCATTGTTCACAGTGGCCAGGACATGGAAACAACCAAAAAGCCCATCAATAGATGACTGGATAAAGAAGATGTGGCACATATACACTATGGAATACTACTCAGCCATAAGAAATGATGACATCGGAACATTTACAGCAAAATGGTGGGATCTTGATAACATGATACGAAGCGAAATAAGTAAATCAGAAAAAAACAGGAACTGTATTATTCCATACGTAGGTGGGACATAATAGTGAAACTAAGAGACATTTATAAGAGTGTGGTGGTTACGGGGGGGGAGGGGGGAATGGGAGAGGGATAGGGGGTGGGGAGGGGCACAAAGAAAACAAGATAGAAGGTGACAGAGGACAATCTGACTTTGGGTGGTGGGTATGCAACATAATTGAATGACAAGATAACCTGGACTTGTTATCTTTGAATATATGTATCCTGATTTATTGATGTCACCCCATTAAAAAAATAAAATTATATAAAAAAAACAACAACAACAACAACAAAAAAAAAAACATATAATAATAATTACTTACCAAGTACTTTATGTTGAATTTTCGCTAAGTTTGGCAGAATAAATCTTTATAAAACAACTTACTATAGTTAAATCTATCTATTTATACTTTGGTTGGTCTGCTACCACCCTCCATGAAAAGCTGGAATGCCCCCTAGTGGGCGGTAGGGACCAGGTTGACTACCACTGTTTAGACCTATGACTCACATGATATTCAAGGCTTAAGATGATCAATTCTGAGCCTTAAGAGCCTACCTGAGAATCATTTAATGGCCAAAATGGAAACACTGTAATGGAAGAACAATCCACCCACCTCCACTCACCACAAGAACCAAAGTCTCACCAGTTCCATGGCACGAACCTGAGCGCCCTTCCCGGGCCGTGGCCCTGCCTTCCCCCAGTGGTTAAGTAGAGTCTCTGTTCCCTTGTGTGTCCTCGTCCCACACAGACAGCTATTCCTAAAATACTGGAATGCATCGGCAAACTGAACCACCACTTCGTGATATCTGACACAACATTTTTTAGCCCAGGAATTCCTGCCAGTGGGTGGCCAGCCACCAGAGGAGTCGGGAACAGGGGGAAGTCCGGGAATGTCTAATCACCCTGGAACCAAAAGAAGACCTCGCCTTTCTGGACTTCAGAAACTCAGCCTCTCCCTGCCCTGACAAGCTGAGGAAAATGCCGCTCCAACTGTGTGCACCCTGGACTATATTCACTTCAGCTTCTCAGGACCCCCCACCCCCCCACCACCACCGAGCTGACTCCCAGCAGCCCGGCCTGGCCTTTCCACGACCCTGACCACCCAGAGCCGCTACCATGGGGAGCCGGTCTTCCTGGTGCCGACACACGGCCTGCACCTGCTCCGAGCTCCCCTGCCACCCTCAGGATGAGACATGGCACAGAGCAACCCTTCCCGGAGTAGTTCCTAGAATGAAAAGTATCCTCTTCCTTCTAGGACAGAGTCTCATGCATACCCATGAGCCCACTCATTCAGCGACATGAAGTGATGGTCTGTGCCGGGTCCCGGAGACCCTGTGGTGCACGGAACACAGGCAGTTCCCACCCTCCAGGTCACGCGCCAGGGGGTGAGACAGGCCAGGACCATGATCAGGTCAGCCATGCGAAGTGACGGGGAATAGACAGGGTGCTCATACAGATGTCCTGGGGGAGGGGAAGGGGCAGAGCTTCCGAGTGGAAGTCCTCTCTAAGGAGGAGACGGGAGGAACAGGAGGAGCAAACCACACAAGAAGGGCAGCAAAGACCATTGCAGGCGGAGCTCAACCTGTGCAGAGGTGCCCAGGCAGGAAACCGCTTAGAGCAGTCGGGACCTAAAGAGAACTCCAGGGCAGAAGGAGCATCGTCAGAGAGACAGAGGATGTCTCGGGAAGGGGCCAGGAAAACAGGCAGTGGCCACATGAAGAATTTGGGTTTCATTGTGGGGCTAACCACCATTGGAGTGCTTTAAGCAGGAGAGTGTTGTGATCTGGTTTATGGGTTCGGAAGGTCATTCTGCCTGCTTTGTAGAGAAAGGATAGGAGGAGGTTGAACCCAAGATTCCCGGGACGGAGAGATTAATGATAGTCCAGAAGAAGAGCCGGCAGAGTTGAGCCCCATGGGCCAAGTCCAGCCCACCACCGGCCTCTGTAAATAAAGTTTATGGAACACGGCCAAACCCCCTGTTCACATCCTGTCTCTGGCTGTTCTTGTGCTTTGACAGCTGAAGTCAGAGACTAGAATATTTATTATCTGAACCTTCACATGTACACACACACACACACACACACACACACTGTACCCACTTTAGATCATCATCATCCCTATGAGATGAGGATGAAGAAGTTGCTGTCCTTAGTGCAACAGGCCCCGATGTTCCAAGCTGCTCTCCTGCAGTGGGAAGGAACTGGCTGGGATCCTCCTACCCTCTCCTGTTCTGGATAATGAGAGTCCCTGCCCCACAAGAACTATCACACATGACCAGGGTTCCGGAAGCGCTCAGGGATATGGATGCTCATAACTATCTGCTGAATGCAGTTAGTTATAAGCATCCAGCTGAATATGGATTCAGCCGGTTCCTACCGGTAAGGCAGAACTGATACCTAATTTTTTGTTGAGTTCGGCAAACCGGTTGTTAAAATGGCACTTGTCATAAGGGTTCTCTCTAAGGTGGGTGCCTGGGCAGCCGCCCAATGTGGAAATCACTAATTGACATTCCTTTCTCTTTTTTAACGTTCATCTGCGCTACAGCGTATTCTAAGCTCCCGTAGTCATGTTCATTCCGTCCACAGGTGAAAAAAAGTTGCAAGTGAAGATGCCAATCAAGAAGCAATATGGGAATATCTTAAATAACAGTTTTATTGTTTTTGTCAGGTATTACTTAATATTTTTTCATTAAAATTTTAAAACTCTTATAACATAATCTAGTTTTGTGTACCTCTTTTATTGTTTTTATTTAAGTATTAAATGCTTGAAATAATAAACTACCACTCAGTATATTATTTTTTTATACTTAAAACAGTCATTAGGGTGGAGAACCAGTTGTCATTATGTGAATCCCACCGGGGGTTGAATCCCACCAGTTGTGACAAAGAAGCAGTTTGGGGACATGGTTTTAGGGCGAGTGGACTGCACGGGGGAGCAGAGGAAAGGGTAAAACTGAAGCCAACGCCAAGGTTTCTGGCTCAAGAAACTGAGCGAGCCCTGGCTGGTTGGCTCAGCGGTAGAGCGTCGGCCTAGCGTGCGGAGGACCCGGGTTCGATTCCCGGCCAGGGCACACAGGAGAAGTGCCCATTTGCTTCTCCACCCCTCCGCCGTGCTTTCCTCTCTGTCTCTCTCTTCCCCTCCTGCAGCCAAGGCTCCATTGGAGCAAAATGGCCCGGGTGCTGGGGATGGCTCTGTGGCCTCTGCCTCAGGCGCTAGAGTGGCTCTGGTCGCAACATGGCGACGCCCAGGATGGGCAGAGCATCGCCCCCTGGTGGGCAGAGCATCGCCCCTGGTGGGCGTGCCGGGTGGATCCCTTTCGGGCGCATGCAGGAGTCTGTCTGACTGTCTCTCCCTGTTTCTAGCTTCAGAAAAATGAAAAAAAAAAAAAAAAAAGAAACTGAGCGAACAGCCACTTACTAACACGGGTAAGGCTGCAACAGGAAGTAGTTGCAGGAGAAAAAGCAGGATTTCAGCAATATTGCCCACAGAATGTATAGGGGCACAAAATTTTAGTGGTGGCTGACTTATCAAATGCAGTATCCATTTGGTGCTTGAATATCCTCTGTAACTGCTCCCAGAGGTACAGTATCGCATCTCTGGGAGCCTGTTAGACATGCAAATTCTTTGACCCCACCCCAGGTTTACTTACTGTATTTTTTGCTCTATAAGACTCACCTAGGGTTTTAAGGAGGAAAATAAGAAAAAAAGAGTTCTGAACCAAATGGTGTGTTAGAACATTTAATAAAATATACCACAATAATATTTCAACAATGTAAACTCAACAGCAGTATTAACAACCAGTAGCACTGTTACTAACAAACGAGAAGGGACTTTAATATGGAAATACTCTTCTAGTTGTCCGGGAGCTTGCAGCAGCTAAAAAAAAAATGAACATGTGCTCCATGAGACGCATGGGCATTTTCCCCTTCAGTTTTTTTTGGGGGGGGAAACTGCGTTTTATGGAGTAAAAAATACGGTAAATAGAAATTCTGAGGGTGGGGCGCAGCAACCTGTGTTTTAACACACCTGCCAGGTGATTCTGATGCTCACTCAAGTCTGGGAACCTCTGCTCAACACTGTCAACTCAAATGGCTCTTCCGTCTAACTGTGAGCACCCCGCATGGTGGTGTATATTATAATGGTGTCTCCAAAGCAGCCATGTCATCCTTTGATAAGTCTACTGAATGCTCATCCAAACAATGAACCACGTTTAAGTGGAAATCCAGATAAGGCACTCCTCCCCCCCAAGTGATCGTTTGGAATATAATTGGCTCACCCATTTAGAGCTGAGCAGTCAGCACACTGGACAGGTGGGACTCAGTCCCAGCATATTCACTTCCTGTGAAAGCCTTTCCTAGACCCCAGTCCCTCGCTTTCCCTTTGGTTATCACTCTCCCACCTTCTGACCCAGTGAGACTAAGGTCAAGTGCACTTCTTATGTCTCATGAAGTTAATCACTGACCAGGAATCAATACTAAGACGCCATACTGATGCAGAGGGCAGTGAAGTCAGGGCTGGCTGGATTGAACTTCGCCCTTATAAGAGGCCAATAAAACTCTATAGAGGACTCTCCTGCCAGCCCCCAGGCCAACCCTCAGTCTGCCTGAAATCATCCTGCTATGAAAGAATACTCCTTAGTCTCCATATTGTACACAACACAAGGGTGTGGGTGCTCAATAGCTATCTGTTGAATACACTCAATCTTCTGGAAAAAAAAGTCATTAACATTTATTGAATCTTTCACAACTCAATACCCTCTTAGCTGCATTATCTCTTTTCATATTCAAACAATACACAGTGACATTATCTAAGTTTTAAAAACAAGAAATCTAAAATTTCTAGAGCTCAAAATGCCAAGGAAATATCCCAAGTCCATGCCACTAGTCATTGCTGGAGTTGGATTGGACTCCATCTCCCCTGCCTCTAAATTTCCTGCCCTTCGCCAGCTCATTCTGTCTTGCCTGAAGTGCTGGCCCTCGCACAGGAAGAAACACATGATGATGGCAACGAGGACGAAGTCCCAGTCCTATGTGCCCTAGAATCATACTGTTCCAAGCCGCTTGCTCATGGTGGAATGAATGGTCTGTGGCCCACCCACCTCTCTTGTCCCTGATCATAAAGGCTCCCATGGTGATGACAGCTCTAAGCACAAGACCAAGATTAAAAGAACAACTGTGTTTACACACAGAGGGTTTAACAAGCAATCAAAGGGTTGAATTCATTAATGTTAACAGTGACACACCCACCAATCTCTAATGGGACTAAGTTACAGTTTTCAGCAAATATCACTCAACGAAACACAAACATCAGGAAATAAACCAGATGGAAAATACACAACCAGGTAATAAAGAGCATTTCCTACTACAACCCTCAGCCCCACACAAAGAAGGGCAGACACCAACAGGGCAAAGGAAGGAGGGGAAGGCAAACAAATAAGCCTGTGAGAGTCACTCTCTGTCACTCCCTTTCTCTGAATGTGAGGGCACCAGTTCTCCTCCTCCTCAGTGATCTCTGCATCTGCCCACCTCAGCCACTCACTCCCTGGTGACACCTTGACCTGGTCATTTCCACAACTGCACCTTCTCCATAACCTCAGCTGCAATGTCCCTCTCTTCAACCTGCGCCTCCTGTCTTTCCAGCCCAACGTCCGAGTCCTGTAGTTCTCAACTCCAGCAGGACGTACAGCCCTTCCTCAATCTCCCGCCACTCATCTTAGACTCCATTGCTCGTCACTAAAATCATTCTCGACTGCCCTGCCCCCGTCTCACCTCAGTGTACTGTCTGACAACATCGCAACCTTGGTTTCATCCACCCGCTGCCTACTGAGTGCCAGAAATATTGTCTCAGAGTTGTGTCTCATATCCCTCCATATACTCTCTCCCAACCTCTAGACAACCAGTTCATAGCTTGTCCCCTTTCTGCAACCCCAGTCCTTCCTCCCCGATTCTCATTCTCACCTGATGAGCTTGCTTCCTGTTTCCCCAGGAAGTTGGATGCACCCAAAAGAGACTAGATATTTTTTGCCCATAACCTGTCTTCACACGAGTTACTACAGAGGAAGTTTTGGGGCCCCTTCCACTGGGCACCAGATGCCACCCCTCTCATATGCTCGTTCTTTCCCACATTATCTACTTTTTCACAATTCACAAGTTTATCCCCAACAGTCCTCACATGCGATGTCACTGCTCCTTTCTGAGAAACAGCCTCTTGTAACCCCAGATCCTCTTAGAGACGCTGCCCTGTTTTTCAACTCCGTTTGGTAGAGATCCTCTCAAAACAATTTCTGCTTGCCGCTCCGGGTCCTCTCCCTCATCCCTCCTGAACTCACCCCGGTCAGGCTTTTCCATCCATTCACTGAAACCACTCTTGTCAAACTCCCAATGCTTCCACGTTGCTGAGCCGCCAGCAGCATTGACTCACTCCGTTCTGCGCATCCCTTCGAACCTTCTGCACTTGCTGGGAGGGACCCACACTCACAGACTCTCCTGGGTTTTCCCCTCGTTGGTGGTCAGCTCCTTAGAATTCTTCTCTTCTCTCTGAGCTCTAAACACTGGAATTTCCCAGGACTCAGTCCTTGGGTCTCTTGTTCTCAGCTATATTCACTCCTGGCTTCAAACCTCATCTTTATGCTGCTGACTCTGTCCTGGCATAAATGTCATAGTTTTCCCACAGGACATTGTGTTTGGAAGATTCATCTGTGTTGCAGACACCTGCAGTTCTTCATTTTCACTAATGTACAGTGTCCCATGATACAAGTATACTACAATATATTTGTTCATTGATTCTCCTCTTGATGGACACTTGGGTTGTCTCCAGGTGTGTGCAATACAAAGTAGGCCACTATAGGGATTATAGCTCAGGAATAGAGCATTGGACTGCAGTCTATGCCACTGTGACCACACATGCACATGTTTCCCGGTGCACACGGCAGACCTCCCACGCTAGCACTCTGAGGATGGTTCCAGGGATGCCCTGAGATATTGCCTCACAGACAGGTGGAGTGGAGGGGAGATCAGAACACCCTGGTCAGGTGCCTCTGACTGCAAGGAGATGTCCTCCAGGGCTCCTCTGTGGGCTACTGTTGTCATTTGGTTGAGATAAAATTCAACCAATGCTCCATACTCAATGTATGGCCCTTGGATCAACAGCATTGCCTGGGAGTTAGAAAATCATAATCTTATACTCCGGCTTCCCTTCAGAGCACAGAACTCTTTCACCTTTTACTGAAGATTTCCGTGGAGAGGAAGAATTTTGAGTTTTAACACAATTTTTTGAAGCCTTGTGTTGGAACAAAATATAAAGAGGAAGAAAAAAAATTCACAGTGTGTCCTATTGAGTGTGCATTTTAACGAGATCTCCAGGGAATTCGTGTGTATATTAAAGTTTGAGAACTGCCACTTTAGACTGTTATTAACAGGTAATGGCTGGGTGTGACGTGTGAACTTTCAGTTCAACCTTACTAGGGAGAACCACACTGCTCTCCGTAGCAGTCACAGCAATCAGCGTCCCCACCCGCCATAGGACTTCCTGTGCTCCAGGCTCTCTGGAGCCTGGTGTTCTCTCTCTCTGCTCTTCCCACTGTTCTGATACACATCATACCAGCTATCACTGCGGTTCAGTTTCTCATCTGACACCAACGAGTCAGCCTCTTTCACGCATTCATCGGGCATTGCACTTTCTCTTCTTCAAATGCCAGTTCTTTTCTTTCTTTTCTCTTTTTCGTTTTGGATTTTGTTGTTGTTGTTGGCCTATTTTTTACTGGATTGCTTGTTATTTTTGTTTGATTCTTTGAGAGTCCTTGCCCATTCTGCATGTTTCCCTTTGTTAGATCTGTGTTGCAAATCTCATCTACTCTGTTGGCTTCCTTATTTATTTTTTGATATGTCCTAATATGTTTGTTCTTTTATGATTTGTACTTTCTGTATCTTCCTTAGGAAATATTTTTCTGAGGTTCCCCGAGAATTTCTGAAACGTGGACAGCGATGCATCTCAAAGCATTTCAGCAAAATGTTGCCAGTCGAGGGTCAGTAAGACGATGAGGCCAGATTACAAAGAGGTTGCCACTGTCTCGGAGCACTTCTCATCATCAAGTGGCTCTTTCCTGTGGCCGGCAGGAGCTTCCATGCACCCACATAAATTGAAGATTTAATCTACAGAGAAAGGACCACATCCTGCAGTGGGTTACACACAGAAGGAGTAACACTCACAGCAAATGAGAAAAACAGTCACCTCACCACAATCACCCATGTTTCCCGGTATTGCCCTGACACTCACACCACAAATAAAGGAGAGGGGTGGGAGGGGGCCCATCCCCCATCAGACTGACCCACCCAGATTCAGGGCAGGAGGTAAACTTTGACTCCCCTATAATATCCAAGGCTTAGAAAATTCAGTTCTGAGCTTTAAGATTTTATAGGAGATACTTTTAATAATTAAACCTGAAATATTATAGTAAAAGAAACATCCACCCACCTCCACTCACCACAAGAACCAAAGCCTCACCAATTTCATTGCGTTATATTGTTGGTCACAGTGAGGGCGGAGGTGACAAGTCACTAAAAGCATTTAAAGACTAAAGCCGGGAAAGCTAGAGTTCTGAATGTTCAGGGCAACTCCCAACAAAGATCAATTGTCTCTCATGACTTTGCAATGAGCCATCAGATATTCACAAGAAGATAAACCTATTTATAAATATCTGAGCCCAGATATTTATATAAATTAATGAATAATTTTTAGGGCCTCATTCTTCATCAAAGTTTCCAGCAACGGAGCTGCCATGTACGTGGCTTTCTTGGAACTTCAACCCCCTTAGTGATTATAATAACGTAACATAATGATGATAAGAGATGATGCTGTGCCACGGGTGTTCAAGTCACCGCTATGACACAACCTTGTCACTCTATGTCTGCATCTCTGTCACCCAAACAAATAACAGAGAGAGCTATGACACTTTTGACATAAAATCAATTATGAAATTGGAATCAACATGTGAAATAGAGGAAGCTCACTTGATTTTATTATTGTAAACAAACAGTTACAAAGGTTTGTTTTAAAAATACTCATCTTACAGTCATCTGCACTGGTTAATGTTATGTGGCAACTTGAGTGGGCCACAGGGTGCCCAGATAGCTGGCTAAAGATGATTGCTGGGTGTGTCTGTGAGGATGCTTCCAGGAGAGATTACCATGGGAACTGATGAACTGAGTAAAGCCAATGGCCCTTCCCGATGTAGGCGAACTGCATCTAATCCACTGAGCGTCATAATAAAACAGAAAGGCAGAGGGAGGCTGAATTTGCCTTCTGCCTGACAGCTTGAGATAGAACATCATCCCTCGGCCTTCGGCACTCGTGTTCCTCAAGTCTTCAGGCTCGGACACAGACACCATCAATTCTCTGGCGTTCGGGTCTTCAGACCACAACACTAGCTTTCCTGTGTCTGAGCTCCTGCTTGCCAGAAGCAGATCATGGGACTTCTTAACCAGCAAAGTCAGGTGAGCCCATACCTTACAATAAATATCTTTCTAGATAGATAGATAGATAGATAGATAGATAGATAGATAGATAGATAGATAGATAGATGATAGATAGATGATAGGTGATAGATAGAAGTAGATACATACACACACACATACTGTACATTCATATACATCTAAAATATATAGAAATATTTTTAAATGTGTGTGCTGTTTCTCCAGAAAAACCCTATATGCATATTTAAATGTTTTATAATACAATAATTTTTTTTAAAAACTCTATTGTTCAATGTTACATATTGAAGTTATATAAACGAGTTTTCCCTGTTGTTCTCCATTCTTTTTCTTTTTTTTTTTAAAGTGGAGTTTGGGGTTTTTTTTTTTATTATTCATTTTAGAGAGGAGGAGGGGGAAAGAGAGAGAGAGAGAGAGAGAGAAAGGGGAGGAACAGGAAGCATCAACTCCCATATGTGCCTTGACCAGGCAAGCCAGGGTTTTGAACCGGCAACCTCAGTGTTTCCAGGTTGACACTTTATCCACTGCGCCACCACAGGTCAGGCCTCCATTCTTTATCTGATGCTATCTCCAGGGGTCCACCATATAACTTCTGCAAAGTCTCTTTTGTAACAACTCTTCTTCTAATCCATCCTGATGCCCGTTGTTACTTGGAGAGGACGATACCCAGGATTATGTTAAGATCACCACATAAACATGTGCTTCAGCCTGCGATGGGATCTCTCATGGCACCTACAATTTCTGGGATACTTCCTCATCCCATGTCATAACACAGGAGATTGACATTGTATTTGCCTTGGTTAATTATGAAAATATTCACTTTCCCTAGTTCAACATTCTGTAAGTGGCCTTGGTCTGCATACACAAGTTAATGTTTTATTCGTTGTTCTCCTACCTTAGACTAATCAGTCTATGCCTTTATAACTCTATTCCGTTCTCTACTGCTTACAGCAGTAATTTAATTCATATTTCTGCTCCTTTTTTTTCACTGAAGCTTTCTGATTTTCTTCTTAAATCTAAAGTTATTATTAATAAAATTTAGAAAGATCTAACTATTATGATTTCTAATATAGTTGGGCCTAAAATTTCACCCAATGAAGTAGATATTCCATTAAACATTATATATAATTTTAGATATTATTTTTGGCCTTTATACAACAGTGACAGCACTACTCTGGGCTGGGAGATAGTGGGACAGTCCTGTTCCTGCCACTAACCAGCTTGAAGTGACAAGCCATCACTGCCCCTTTCTGGATGTCAGTTGCTGCACGTGTGAAGTGAGGGGCCAGGACCAAAGAATTTCTGGGTTTTCTTCCATATGTAGCACTCAAAATTTTCATATAAAAGTACACAGTAAATGATGGAGTCTACTTTCTATGTTCATGCTCTTCTTTTAACCATTTTATTTTTGTTTTGTTTTGTTTTGTTGTTTTTTGTTTGCAATTTTTATTTTATTGTATATACATCGATTGTAGTGTTGCCCCAAATGCATCCCCCCCGTATTCCCCTCAACATCTCTCTTGCCCCCTTCCCTACATTGCCCTCCACCCTTCCATTCAGGCTTATCCCATCCTATCACCCCCTTTCCCTCTGTACTCTTTCCTCTGGTCCCTTTCATCCATCCTCTGTCTCAATTCTGTCCCTCAGTTCACATTGTTCCTTGGGTTCCTCAAATGAGTGAGGTCATATGATATTTTTCTTTTTCTGCCTGGCTTATTTCACTTAACATAATAGTTTCCATGTCCATCCATGTTGTCGCAAAAGAAAAGATTTCCTTCTTTTTCCCAGCACCATAGTATTCCATTATGTATATGTACCACTGCTTTCTAATCCACTCATCTGCTGACGGACACTTGGGCTGTTTCCAGATCTTCGCTGCCATAAATATGGGGGTGCATTTCTCCTTTTGAAATAGTGCTATGGTGTTCTTGGGGTATGTTCCTAAAAGTGAGATAGCTGGGTAAAAGACAGTTCGATTTTTAAATTTTTGAGCAATCTCCATACTGTTTTCCACAGTGGCTGCACCAGTCTGCATTCCCACCAGCAGTGCAGAAGGGTTCCCTTTTCTCCACATCCTCGCCAGCACTTATTCTGTGTTGTTTTGTTGATGAGCACCATTCTGACTGGTGTGAGGTGATATCTCACTGTGGTTTTAATTTGCATTACTTGTGATGTTGAGCATTTTTTCATATGCCTATTGGCCATCTGTATGTCCTCTTTGGAGAAGTGTTTATTTGTTTCTTTTGCCCATTTTTTTGATTGGATTGTTTATCTTCCTGGTGTTGAGTTTTACAAGTTCTTTATAAATTTGGGTTATTAATCCCTTATCAGACGTATTGTCGAATATGTTCTCCCATTGTGTAGTTTGTCTTTTTATTTTGTTCTTATTGTCTTTAGCTGTGCAAAAACTTTTTAGTTTGATATAGTCCCATTTGTTTATCCTGACTTATTTCACTTGCCTGTGGAGATAAATCAGCAAATATCATATATTGCTGTGAGAGAAGTTGGAGAGCTTACTGCCTATGTTTTCTTCTAAGATGTTTATGGTTTCACAGCTTATATTTAAGTCTTTTATCCATTTTGAGTTTACTTTTGTGAATGGTGTAAGTTGGTGGTCTACTTTCATTTTTTGCAGGTAGCTGTCCAATTTTCCCAACACCATTTGTTGAAGAGGCTGTCTTTACTCTATTGTATGCTCTTACCTTCTTTGTCAAATATCAGTTGTCTGTAAAGGTGTGGATTTATTTCTGGGTTCTCTGTTCTGTTCCATTGATCTATATGTCTGTTCTTATGCCAACACCAAGTTGTTTTGAGTACAATGGCCTTGTAGTATAACTTGTTCTGCATTACTTTGAATATTTCTTGCCATTCCCTTCTGGCCTTAAGTGTTTCTGTTGAGAAGTCAGATGTCATCCTTATGGGGGCTCCTTTGTAGGTGATAGCCATTTTTTCTCTAGCAGCTTTTAATATTTTCTCTTTATCACTTAGCTTTGGTATTTTATTTATGATGTATCTTGGTGTGGATTTCTTTGGGTTTCTCTTTAATGGAATTCTCTGTGCTTCTTGAACCTGTGTGACTTTTTCCTGCATCAATTTGGGGAAGTTTTCAGCTATGATTTGATTAAACAAAGTCTCTTTCCTTTGTTCTTTCTCTTCTTTTTCAGAAACCTCTATAATGCGGATGTTATTTCTCTTTATGTTGTCACAGAGCTCTCTTAGCATTTCCTCAGACTTTTTGAGTCTCTTTTCTTTTTGCTGCTCTGCTTCCATGCCTTCGTTTATCTTGTCCTCTAACTCACTGATTCAATCCTCAGTTTTATTCATCCTGCTTTTAATTCCTTCCACTGTGGTCTTCATTTCTGATATTGTATTTGTCATTTCTGACTAATTCTTTTTTATTATTTCAATATCTTTTTTTATATTTGCTATCTCTTTATTTAGTCATTCATTATGTTCATCTATTGTTGTTCTAAGATCTTTGAGCATCCTAACAATCATTATTTTAAACTCTGCATCCAGTGATTTGGTTATATATGACTCATTCAAGACCTTTTCTGGGGATCTTTCTTGATTCATTTGGGTTGCATTTCTCTGCCTTCTCATTTTGTCTATGTATAAGAAGGGTGTGGCCACTGAAGTCCAATGGGTGTGGCCTCTGTGTTCCCTAGCTGTGGTCTGTCTGCAGGCCTGCCCACCCCCTCTGCCGCTGCCTCAGGCGTTCAGCTAACCATTTTAAATATGATAGTTTCTAAGTTTCATGGACTGAGCTTGACCCTGTGTGGCCATATCTAGGTACAGAAGGGAAGTCATGACTTTCTAAGAAGAGTTGTTCCTCACATCAGTAGTAAAATCACTTAGCCCTCTAGAATGTAAACACTGCTTCCAGCTATAAGTAAATGATTCCAGAAATGTTACTTTATGGAGAACTCAATAAGGGTTTAAGAAGTACAGATGGCCAGTTGTAAAAATAGTCACGGGGGTGTAAGTTGCAGAACAGGGGATAGAGTCAATAATATTGTAGCAACTATGTATGGTGCCAAGTGGGTGCTCCACTTATCATGGGGATCTCTTCACAAGTATATAAATATCTAACTGTGAGGTTGTACACCCAAAACTATTATAAGAATGTATTCCAAACAATAATTGCCAAAAAACTTTTTTTAATTCAATAAACGTGGACAGAGCTATTAGATGACCCAGGAGCCTGTGGGACCCCTGAAACCACTGAGCATTGGCAGTAGGAGTTTCTTATGCATGAATACAAAGGCAGGAAGGGCGCATTCCCAGTTAAGAACTTTTTGGGAATTAACACAGCAAGAGAAAGTCCATTCTTATTTTTAAGAATATGAAAAATTGCCCTGGCCGGGTAGTCCAGTTGGTAGAGCATTGTCCTGATACACAAAGGTTGCAGGTACGATCCCCAGTCAGGGCCGATTGATATTTCTGTCTTTCTCTCTCTCTCTTTTACTCTCTCTAAAATCAATCAATAACTTTTTTTTAAAAAAAAGTATGAAAAATTGAATTAGCTATATAACCCAATATTTGACATTTTAATTTATGTAATGACACTGTATTCAGTAACAACAACAAAAAATGATTATACAGCAGTCACCTGTATATGTTTGCTTTCTCTTTAAATCTCATCTTCATAACTACAATTATTAGCATGTTGTCAAGTCTAAGCCTTTGTTCCTTATGTTATAACAAAGACAGAGGACCTGGGACCATCATAATGTTAAACTGTCTTTTTCTCATAAAAAAATTGTTAGGCAATAAAAAGATGTATGCTGTTAAAAATTGGACTTTGTTTAAACTTTTGTTCCATATGGTATTTACACATAATTTAATTCTACTATTTCCATGTGTAATTTTTACTTTAAATGGCAGCTTATTATTAGTTTTTAACTTGGGAAGTATCTTTTCCTAATTGAAAATCAAGACATTATTCCAACAACCAATTTTTTATCCTATTTACCATATTGGTACAAATTACAGAGTATAATTCACTACTTGGTTGTTTCTGTAAGCAGTGACTACAGAGCCTAGACATTTTCGCATATAATTTCTTTCTTTCTTTTTCTTTTTGTGAGACAGAGAGATAGGCAAAGAGAGGGACAGACAGACAGAAGAGAGAGAGATGAGAAGCATCAGTTCTTCATTGTGGCACCTTAGTTGTTCATTGATTGCTTTCTCATATGTGCCTTGCCTGGGGGGCTACAACTGAGCCAGTGACCCCTTGCTCAAGCCAGTGACCTTGGGCTCAAGTCAGAGACCTTGGGCTTCAAGCCAGCAATTTTGAGGCTCAAGCCAGCAACCATGGGGTCATGTCTATGATCCCAGGCTCAAGCCATCAACCCCCGTGCTCAAGCTAATGAGCCCACACTCAAGCTGGGGACCTCACAGTTTCGAACCTGGGTCTTCTGCATCCAGACAGATGCTCTATCCACTGTGCCATTGCCTGGTCAGGCTATAATTTCTTAATATCTCTTCTTCTTTCAAGTTTTTGACTGCCTTTATCATATATTTGCATACAAAGGCTAACAAGTTTCTTGAAACCTATGGAAATGGAGCTGCATTGCTCTGAGACACTTTATACCTTCATTGCCTCACACCCTCCAAGGATGTGAAGCAATTCACAGGCCCTACTGACCTCCCAGCACCCTCATGGAGGCCCATGCCTGGCTCTCGTTAAAAAAACAAGGACTTCCACAGAGGGAAAAGAACTTGTTCTAACAAAGAAAAAGTTTTTAATTACCGTATTTTTCGCTCCATAAGACGCACCTGACCATAATCAGTCCAATTCAAAGAAAACCTCCTGAAGTAAATGTTTCCTTCTCCACCCTTCATGAACCCATCTCACTCTTAGGACTAGGAATTAGAATTGGAAACGCTTGCTTGCATTTATCTGGGGACAGAAGCTAAGCATTCAAACGTGAGGATCCCACAACTTAAACAGATTATGTCGGCACCCCTTGGTCTCTTCATGTTCCTGTCATGGGAAATACACGGGTCCTGCAGATATAAGGCAGGTATTAGCATGGAAAAGGTCGCAGGCCCTACTGACCTCCCAGCACCCTCATTAGAGGCCCCGTGCCCAGCTCTCATAAAAAAACAAGGACTTCCACAAGAGGGAAAAAAACTTGTTCTAACAAATAAAAAGTTTTTAATTACCATATTTTTTGCTCCATAAGATGCACCTGACTATAAGACACACCTAGGATTTTAAGGAGGAAAATAAAAAATAAAAAATATTCTGAAACAAATGGTGTGTTACAATATTTAATAAAATACTGTATTTTTCGCTCCATAAGATGCACAGGCATCTTCCCCGCCACTTTTGAAGGGGAAAAATTGCATCTTATGGAGTGAAAAATACGGTATATGGCCAGTTGGAGATTACATGCACTCCTTTTTATCCTAAAAGAAAGTAGAAAAATGTATCAGTTCATTAGAAAAACCTCATACTAACCCAGTGGCCCTGAGCTTTCTACCAGCCAGGCCTTCCCAGAGGAGGACAAGTCGTCACAGATTTATTGGGAGCCCTATGTTAATTTGCATGAGTAAGCCTCCAAGTTCCTCCTTTGAATAAATACTAGTCAGAGATGACCTGGGTGCCACCATTTAGGGCAGGATGGGGAGACCAAAGAGAGAAACAGTCTCCACTTCCCAGCAGATCCATGTGCTGCTCTTAGAGTAGTCAGGTCACTGGTACGACTGAGCTGGAACACTCAAATGGGGGTAATCTGAGGGCATTTAACACAGGGGCTTCCTCCAAAATGTGGGCAGGGTGTAGGAAAACCCCGAGTGATAGAATACTATCCCAAAGTTGTCAGGAGCAGAAACTAACTTGTACCCTAGCCTATGTGGAGTGCGTCACCTATACACCTCTGTTTTGTTACTCTGGTGGTTTAGCCAGTGAAACCACCAGGAGGAGAGAGAGGTCAGAGTTCACCCTCCCTTTCCTGGTCACAGATTGGGCAGCCACTGAGCTCTCTGTCTACGACCTAAGCTCCACTAAGTCCTCGGCTACCACTCCTGCTGCTGGAGCAACATGGTTCATTCCCCTTGTCTCTTAAGTCTTAGGAGAACAACTTCTGTCTATTATTGGTTCCCAAGTCTGTCGAGAGCTCTTTTAGTTGCCATAAACTGCCCACATTTCTGTATATAAGTCCTTCACTAACCTTTTTTCAATTAAACATGGTAAGACTGCCTTCTTTGTACTTCCGGGATATCAAGCTATACAAGACCTCACAAAAGTATGTATAAACCATCAGCTTGCCTAGAATGGGTGGGATCAATGTAAAAAGATTGAATCTTTTTTTTTTAATTTAACTTATTGGGGTGACACTGGTTAATAA
Organism: Saccopteryx leptura; assembly: GCF_036850995.1. Lineage (NCBI taxonomy): Eukaryota > Metazoa > Chordata > Mammalia > Chiroptera > Emballonuridae > Saccopteryx > Saccopteryx leptura. The sequence goes on along the minus strand of NC_089503.1, from coordinate 12,953,352 downwards.
AATTACATAGATTTCAGGTACACAACCTTACAATACTTTATCTGTATATTGCATTGCGTGTCTTGTAGGGATACTCAGTTGTCTCTAGGTACACAGGGGACGATAGTCTATTTATTATCTTTCTCTAACAAGAGAAGTTCAAGTAGCAACAAGTCCCCCACTGCTGGAAGGGTTCAGGCTGGCGGAGATGACAAAGAAGGGGCGTGAGCATCATTTGCTGGACAATGACGAGAGTTCAACTAGATACACAGCCTCCATCCGTACTTCAGCCTTGACTCTCCTATCCCCTTACTCTGGACGGTTATTTCTAAAATCAAAGCAGTGGATGTCTTATTTTGGGTTTCCCCATGAACAGATACTGACCAAATGCATTTCTGTATCTCCCACCTCACCAAGCCCAGCCCTTTCTTTCACTTACACAACTGCTTCCTTGTCAGTTACAGGAAATAATGTGGGTGGGGAAGCTGAACTCTAGACAGCTGCACCTAAGAGAAGGACTTTGGATCTTTCTAAACGTGTCACCCAACCGAACCTGGTGCGTTTATTCTTTTGGGAAAAGCCCAGTTGCCTACAAGGAAGCCGGGGGAAGAGGAGCAGGAGGTACCGCACGCTGACCCAGCAGGTGAGTGCACCCAGTCGGATGGTTCTGCGGAAAACCCAGGGATTCTGGAATGTTCTCCACCAAAGGGGACGTATGGTAACTCTGGCTGTCGGGTAGACTCACGGCAGGGTTTATGGCACTAGCTGTTTGGCGTCGGCCCCCCCAAAAAGTGAAAGAAGAACTCAGCTTGGTGAGAGACTTTGTCTTCAGCCTTGCGATACCCTGATCAGGGACCTCAGTCACGCCATGCCAGACTTCTGACCTACACAGAGATGAGCTCCTTATTAAATTATCTTTTAAACTGATACATTTATGACGATTTGTAATACAAAGTGCTATCCTTTAAGAAAAATCATGTACGCTTTGCAGCCAGAGACACTGTTCAAAGTCTCTGCTTCATAAGACTCTGCATTGGAAATACTGGAACTTCTTTCTTTTTTAGTTACCTTATTATCTACAAAACGAGAATAGTATGTGGTCTCCCTCAAGGAGTAATTATAAAAATCAGGGATCTGTGTAAAGATCTTTTGGTCCCGTGGCACCTGGCTCCTTGACAAACTGTAGATCTGGACACATTCCTCATGTTCTAGCCTCTCAGGTCATCAACGAGCTGTGTTAGCAAGATACTATCTATATAGATTCTAAAACAAAATGATTTTTACACTCCAAGAAAATGAGGGCTGGACCAGTGGTGATGCGTCCCAGGGGCTCAGGCCTACAGAAATGCAGACAGCTGAGGATGGTGCTGGATACCCCGTAGGCGCTTAATATTAGCCATCCCACCTGAACTGAGCCCCAGGCGGAAGCAGCCTCTGACTCAATCTAAAGTTCCTGCCACAGTCTGAGCACCCTCTAGTTTTGTTGAGTCCTAGTACTGGGACTAACTAGGGAGGAAACAGTGTTGCAAGTGAGAAATACCTGATGATTTTTCAGATTCTTTATGCCAGTACATTGCAGGTTCCATCCAGCTGGCCAGCATGCGATGTTGGTAATTCTTGGGAAATAGAATCTTACAAGGACAAAGTTGCTGTGTATTTCCTGTGAGGCTGTAAGGGAGGGAGGGAGCCAGGAAATGAGGAGACCGTCTGCTTCTGCTTCCGCACAGATGAAAGTCTTCTACTTAGGGACCCTGTCTGGGTCTTTGCCTCCATTCATCACCCCAACCCGCGAATGCCTGTAGGGTGTGAGACCCTCTGGGAATAAAGCAAGATGACCCCAGCATGAAAAATTGCTGCGTGGAAACCTCAATATGGCGCTTGATGGTGTCCAGAGGGTTCCTGGATGATGTAACATGGAAATAATTCTCACTTCCTGCCTGACTATATAGAGGGTGTATGCAAGTGTGTGTGTGCATCTGTGCGTGTGCGTGTGTGTGTGTGTGTGTGTGTGTACACAACGGATAGGGTTTTTTTGTTGTTGTTGTTGTTTTTGTATTTTTCTGAAGCTGGAAACGGGGAGAGACAGTCAGACAGACTCCTGCATGCGCCCGACCGGGATCCACCCAGCACACCCACCAGGGGGCGACGCTCTGCCCACCAGGGGGCGATGCTCTGCCCCTCCGGGGCATCACTCTGTTGCGACCAGAGCCACTCTAGCACCTGGGGCAGAGGCCAAGGAGCCATCCCCAGCGCCCCGGCATCTTTGCTCCAATGGAGCCTCGGCTGCAGTACGGGAAGAGAGAGACAGAGAGGAAGGAGAGGGGGAGGGGTGGAGAAGCAGATGGGCGCTTCTCCTGTGTGCCCTGGCCGGGAATCGAACCTGAGACTCCTGCACGCCAGGCCGATGCTCTACCACTGAGCCAACCAGCCAGGGCCCACAACGGATAGGTTTTTAAAGTTTTTAAGAAGTATTTCCCAGGTCAACAAAGGAATACTGCTTCCCCATTATGAATGCTGGCTCCATACTAAAAACTACATGTATCTCCTGGTTATGATAGATCATTAGTTGATATGTAAGTGACTGATTAGATAGATAAGTAGGTAAGTAAGTACGTAGATAGATAGATAGATAGATAGATAGATAGATAGATAGATAGATGATAGTATTGAGGGTCCTTAGAAATATCAGGGTTACCATCACTTGCCAATAAGAAAGTTAGTGACTTGCAGTGGTTCAAAGAAGCACCAACCTAAGTGCTAAGCAGTGTGAATTCTGAGTTCTTATCCCCGATGACCCACACGTCTTCACTTAGGGCCCCCTAAGTGAAGTCACTTTTCTATTCGTGACTTTATTTGTCTGGGATGTCCTCAAGAGGTTTAAGAATCATATATATTTATGTGTCAGTGAATGACTCTTTTTATAAAAATAAAATTATATGAAACCAGAAAAAAAAAAGACCTGTGAGAGCAGCTTATAAACAAACTATAGTTAAAATGACATGATAACCAGATACTCAGCGATAGCTGTGATCATTATAACTAATAAAGTATTGTCACTGTGGTTTAGGACCATGGAACCTTATCGAGGACACATCCATGACGATAAGTATTTCAGTAAATATGTGGCCATAGGTTTATGGTGTTCAGGAGAAAGTGTAAGTAGTGTCTGAAGAACAGGGAGATAGATTATAAATCCCGCCTGATAAAATGCCTCATAGAATGCAATGGTCTTGCACCTCAGATGGGAGAGTCAGGTCTGCATGTTGTCATTGAGAATGTTTTCATTGCCGAGAGCCCTACTAGCATGTCCGGTCACCAGAGTGGCCACCTTCTATCGCATTTCTGAGGATTTACTGTACCATCCTGTCTGCAAATATGTTTTTGTTGTGCTTCTGAAAAGGGGTTCTGTGAATCATTATATTCACCTCAGTTTTATTTACAAGTAGCTTCTAGGTATGTTACTGAAATTCACCTAAGATTTTTCTCTAAATTTCATGCACGAAACATAAGAGTTGTCTACCCAAATGAAATGTGCAGTGAATAAACAAAGTAAATTTAACTTACATTGTGACTCAAGAAAAGAAGAAAGGAAAGGGAGGGAGGGAGGGAGGGAAAGAAAGGAAGAAAGAGAGAGAGAGAGAGAGAGAGAGAAAGAAAGAAGAAAGTTTTTAAACCAAACCAGAATTCACAAGTGGCCTAGAAAACTGAGCAACAGAGTCTACCCAATAAGTAGACTCTGCCCAGCAACAGGCTTCCCTGGGGGATACTGACCTCCATTTAACTAATGTCGATATGACTGGGACCCAGAAGAATTTGGGTCCCAAATCCACACACCCGGCCTGAATTTCTGTTTTTAGTTTGGAGAATTGGACAGCATGTTCTCCAAGAAACCGACCAGCTCTGAAAGTCTGCAGTGCCGCTATATGCAAAGCACCGTGCTTAGCACGATGAGAGACACAAATATGAGAAGGACAAGCCCTGCCCCAGCGTAGTGCTTATCCTCTTTGGGCCTTAGTTTTCTCCACTGCAAAACTGGGCAGGTGTGAGGGTCGAAGCAGACACGTTCGGAGGGCACTGACTGTGTTAGTGCCTCTAACAGCTAACTGCCATCTCCAACACAGAATTAATGAACGCAAAGGGGCTGAGATGCTCCAAACCAGGTAATGAAAGCAAAAGTCCTCTTTCAATGTGCACACCAGTGCACATGAGAGGGATGACTCTATTGCATTTATTTTTTAGCAGCGTGTATTTGATGACCTCGGCGGGCTCCGTGGACAATCCTGTGTTTCCGGTCGTACATCACAAGAGACCTGAGGTCTCGGGGATCATGTCTCAGGTGCCTCAGTATCCATTCAACCATCAGCAAGTCCAGCCAGTTCCTGACTACAATCTAAGGTTCAATGGGCAGGTGGGGCAGCCACCCGTGTATTCACCACCTGCCCAGAGAACCTTGACAGAAGGCAAAGTCTTAGGGGTAAGTGAGATTTCACACACTGCAGACCAGGGGCCCCGTGGCTGCAGTCAGGGCAGGCAGGAGTTTGGAAATACAGAATCTCCAATCCCGTGAGTGAGGCTGACGCCCTCCACCCCTAGCCTTGCCTAACTCAGGTCTATCAGGAAGTTCAGCTGGGCAGCACCACCAGGCCTCCCCTCCGTAGGGGGCCTTGTATTTGCTAACTTAGGCATTTTAGGAAAGAGAAAGAAAAGCAACAAACAGGCAGTAAATTGGAGCCTTGGTCCTACTGCCAGAATCCATGTTGACCCGTGCAGCCTCCGGAAGAAGGCCGAGGCAGCGAGCCTCAAGGGGGAGCCCAAACCCACGTGCCTGAATGCATTCCTTGCACAATGGGAGCAAAGTAAGAGCTCACTGTGATCCCCCCTAACAGGAGCCCTGGGTAGGACAAGGGGAGGCCCACTTCAGTGCACAGCTGAATGATGACACCATGGCTTCTGATCCAGGCTACCCGGGATCAAATCCCAGCTCCACGCCCACAGACTGCTCCTGGGAATGTCCGTCGCTAGAGCCTACATGGAGGTTGATCGGTAGCTGCCAACTGAAATATGCTCAGTAATTCCATTTCCGAGACTCTGTCTGGCAGACATGACTGTGCACACGAGACATATGACATGGATGAGGCTACTTACTGCAGCACTGTTTGTGACAGGGAAGGAATGGGGACAACCAAAGTACCCATCAACACAGTACTGGTTAAATCAGTGACATCCAGAGAAGAAAACGCTGTGGAGCTATAAAAGGAAAGCTCCTTGTGAACATACTCCCAACCTATACAATTCACCGGGAAGAAAATCAGGGGCAGACATTACATATAATATGCTCTCATTTGTGCAAATTTAAGGAAATAATATATTTGCATTCACTTCATGTTTGTAGTACATATACATATACATATATGTGGATGTACATATCTCACTTGGGCAAAAATATGTATTAACTTTTTATAACTGCCATCACAAAATACCATGAATACGGTTGGTGTAAAACAACAAAAATTTATTGTCGCACAGTTCTGAGGGCCAGAAGTTTGTAATCAAAGTAACCATGGGGCCGTGCTGCCTCTGGGACTTTAGGGAAGGATCTGTTCCAGGCCAGTCTCTGAGCTTCTGGTAGGTCCTTGGCTTAGGGCAGCATCTCTCCCATCATGGCATTCTCCTGTATGCATGGGTGTCTCTTCACATGGCACCCCTTTAAAAGGACAGCAGTCACATAGCACTAGGGACCACCCTATTCCACAATATGTCAAACGGTCTAATTACATCTGCAGCAACCCTATGTCCAAAGGAAGTCCAATCTGAGGCACTGGGGCCTAGAACGTCAATGTATTAATTTAATGGGAGAGAGGCAGACACAGCTCAACCCGAAACTATATCCCAAAGAAATAACAGATGAACACAGAGACTTGTCTACAAAGATGTTCCTCACAGTGTTGTTTATAATATGTAAACATAGAAGGAATCTTACCTGCCCAAGATCCAGTCCACACAATGGATCTGGGCAACCCTTAAAAAGCAAATGTTTAAAGAACACTTAAGACCATGGGGACGTGTTCATAAGGGAATATTAAGTTAACTATGTAGAGCCATTTTGTATTATTGGTGTGTATATTTGAAAACAGTCATGGAAAGGTATATGTCAATATGTACCTGGTTATTTTCTATGTGTGTGTGTGTGGGGGGGGGGGGGGGATTATAGTTTACATTTCATTTTTATAGTTTCCAAATTACTTTTTAGACCAAGAAAACAAAATGTTTATTAAAGTATAAAAGAGGCACAAGGGAGGTGGGGGCAAGATTCAGCCTCAGAAACGCCGGTCTCTCCCTGTGGTTCCCCTGACAGGCCATCCAGATCATACTCGGCCTGATACACATCAGCCTCGGAGGCGTCCTAGCCACGGTCGTTGCGGCCGGGCCCTACCCAGGGGTCTCGGCCGGGCCCTACACAGCGGTCTCGTTCTACGGAGGCTATCCTTTCTGGGGAGGCATCATGGTGAGTAATGTGAGTCACCCCGCAAGTGACTTCCAGAAAGTGTCACTCACTTGAAGCCACTTGGTCGAGTTGGACGTTTTGCTGCAGAAGTTTTCCAGCCAAGAGAGCATGTGGGCTCTGAACCCACCTCGGGCCTCGCTCACCAGGAACCGGGGTCTGCTTGGACAGCCACAACAAATACCACACACTGAGGGGTTAAAGAGCAGACGTTTATTTTCTCACCATCCTGGAGGCTGGACATCCAAGACCCAGGTGTCAGCAGGGTTGTTTCTTCTGAGGCCTCCTTCCTTGGCTTGTAGATGGTTGTCCTCCTTTTTGTGTCTTTGTGCCTATATTTTAATATCTCTTCTTATAAGAACACCAGTCATATTGGGTTAGAATCTAGCCATATGACCTTATTTAATCTTAATCACCTATTTAAAGACCCTGTCTTCACATACAGATGCTCCTCAACTGATGACAAGGTTACAGCTCAACTCACTGGAAATTGAAAATACCCTAAATAAAAGCCCATTAAATACTACACTGTAGGCCCTGGCTGATTGGCTCAGTGGATGGTGCATCAGCCTGGGTCCCGGGTTCGATTTCTGTTCAGAGCACACATTAGAAGTGACCATCTGCTTCTCTTCCCCTCTCTCTCCCCCTTCTCTCTCTTCCCCCTGCAGCCAGTGACTCGATAGCTTTAAGTATGGTCCCCGGGCGCTGAGTATAGATCAACTCATCCAAGCGTCACCCTCAGGTGCTGAGTATATTTCAGCTGATTCTTGCATTGGTCCCAGACTGGGGTTTTGGGTGGATCTCGGTCGAGGCACATGCAGGAGTCTGTCTCTCTATCTCCCCTCCTCTCACTAAAAAAATTAATTAATTTAAAAAATTTTTTTAAATACTACATGGTAGCTTATGGGTTGATTGCCTATGTGATCACATGGCTGACAGGGAGCCGTGGCTGATTGGAGCTGGGCAGGATGCCGCTGCCTAGCGTCACGAGAGAGTATCTTACCGCATATCACCAGCAAAGGAAAAGGTCAAAATTCAAAATCCATACTACACTTTCTATTGAATGCATATTGTTTTTATACTATTATAAAGTCAAAAACATACATCCAATCATCATGGGTCTGGAGCCATCTATAAAGTCATATTCCAAGGTACTGGGGGCTAGGACTTCAAAAATTGAATTCTGAGGGACACTATTCAGCTCAAAATACCAAGGAATAGCCCCGTAAGGCACCACTGAGGTAGAGCAGGTACTTTTGTGTGTGTGTGTGTGTGTGTAATTTTCCAAAGTTAGAAGCAGGGAGGCAGTCAGACAGACTCCCACACGTGCCCGACTAGTATCCACCTGGCATGCTCTGCCCATCTGGGGCCATTACACCATTGCAGCCGGAGCCATTCTAACAACTGAGGTGGAGGCCATGGAGCCATCCTCAAGCGCCCGGGCCAACTTTGCTCCAATGGAGCTTTGGCTGCGAGAAGGAAAGAGAGATGATAGAGAGGAAAGAGAGGGGGAGGGGTGGAGAAGCAGATGGGCGCTTCTCCTGTGTGCCCTGGCCGGGAATCGAACCCAGGACTCCTGCACGCCAGGCCGACGCTCTACCACTGAGCTACCGGCCAGGGCTGAGCAGGTACCTTTTCTAATTAGCTTACCTAAGTGGTAAGGAAACCTTTTCCTGGTTCATCAGCCCGGAGATGGCACCTGTTTTGAATCACCAATGTCTAAAACATTGGATTGGAAATAGCGCTCAAGTGTTGTTCAAGGCCAGTGGCTAGGAAAAAATTGTTGGCATATTAGATGTTTATATTTTTGTCTGGAATAGCCCATAGTATTCATCACAATCTCAGGGTGACCTGCAACCCTTTAACTGGTTAAGAAGCACAGGTCCTTTCTCTTCTCCAATGTGTTGTCTTTATGTTTCCTTAGCATTTTCCTTAGAGATCTCCCTCCTACACACACACACACACACACACACACACACACACACACTTCAATAATTCTCCTCTTCCCTCCCACCACCCATTCCTCTTTCTCCCTGCTGTAACACAGTCTGTCTCTCGACTCACACACCTATCTGTGATTCTGTGCAACTTTCCTCACAATAGCAAAACTCCAGAGTAACCTGGACACCTGCCAACTCACCCTGTCTTAGGAGATTTAAATAAAATAGCCTAGACTTATCCTCTACCCTCATGCACAAAAGTCAGGGCTTACGTTCTTGGGAACATTTTTGTCTGAGTACCTACTCCCTCTTGTTCCTATTCATGTCTCTCCTCTGAGGCCAAGGTCTTCTCTCTGTTCTGCACAGACCCAGACTTGGAACTCGGCCCTTACTCCTTTGTTCAACCCCAGGCACCTGTGTGTGTATAACAGACTTTAGTGGTTTGAGGCAATAGAGAAGATTAACACCACAGCCACAAAAACAAAAGAGTTCCTATCGAGTATTAGATTCTCTTACACATTCTTATGTGCCCAGTGGTTCCCCTGACATCTCAGACGTCTTGCTGGCTTCTCCCCTTCTACCAGGCTGCCCAGGTCGCATCAGCCTTCACGACACCCTGCTTCCCTCTTTATGCAGACCTTGGGCTCTTTGTTGCCTTCCTGGCTGCAGAACTGTCTTTCTATTTCCCAAAGATCACCAATGTCCTCCTCCAAACCGGAGGGCATCTCCCTAGGCACCTCAGAGTGTCCAGCAAGGACACCAGAAGACCAACCTGTTTTATTTTCCCTTCTCATCAGGTCTCTATAGGCAAAGGACATACGACTGAGATTATTTTTCCACTTACAAGAAAATGGCTTTCCCCTTTGAAGGCACAGTTTCTCTGTAAATGCTCATTTCCATGCCTAAGTTAGGAGGCGTGTAGGGTAAAGGTTAAGAACACAGGATTCAAAGTCAACTACCTGAATTGGATCCCTGGTTCTGCTAGTTGCTAGATGGTCTTGAATGGGTTATTTAAAATCTCTAACCTTCAGTCCACCCCTTTATGAAATGGAATGGCAATAGTGTTTGCTGGGCCAGTTAAGTAAAGCAAGGTTAAAAAAACTTCATGTAAGGCTCAGCAAAGCCTCCATTAGACCATGACTGATGCCCTCACAGACACTCCCTGACAGCCGGGATCCCATCAGCCACTCTGCCCGCAGAACCTCAATAGTGAAATAAATGGACACAGGCCTGACCAGGCGGTGGTGCAGTGGATAGAGCGTCGGACTGGGATGCCGAGGACCCAGGTTCGAGACCCCGAGGTCGCCAGCTTGAGCGCAAGCTCATCTGGTTTGAGCAAAAGCTCACCAGCTTGGACCCAAGGTCTCTGGCTCGAGCAAGGGGTTACCTAGTCTGCTGATGGCCTGTGGTCAAGGCACATATGAGAAAGCAATCAATGAACAACTAAGGTGTCACAACGAAAAACTAATGATTGATGCTTCTCATCTCTCCGTTCCTGTCTGTCTGTCCCTCTCTCTGACTCTCTCTCTGTCTCTGTAAAAAAATAAAATTAAAGAAAGAGAGAAAGAAATGCACACAATTCACCCCACTGTCCTCATATTTGATGCTCAGCACCATAGAAATGCCACATTCTTCTGAGTAACAAAAAGGTACTCACCAAAGTGTTCACAGGCAAGGCTGATGTTGTGCTTATAACTAAAAGCAGTGCAAAGGTGAGGAGCCCCTTCCCTGTCCCATCCAGAGCACCGTGCCTGACTGAGTCATATCGGGAGATCAAGAGATGTGCATGGGGAAAATAAAAGGCAAGGAAGAAAGGAGCTTTATCGAGTGTCGACTATGTACAGAAGCTGTACCAAATGCCAGATGCAAGACGCAAACATCTCATGACAATCACACTTAGGAAGACATATAGTTTTTCCATTTATTAGATGAGGAAAAATAAACTTAGCAGAATTAATAACTTACCAAGATCACATGAGTTTCAAGATAGAATTTAAAACTAGGTCTGCAGGGGCCTGACTTGTGGTGGCGCAGTGGATAAAGCATCGACCTGGAACGCTGAGGTCGCCGGTTCAAAACCCTGGGCTTGCCTGGTCAAGGCACATATGGGAGTTGATGCTCCTCCCTCCCCCTTTTCTCTCTCTCTCTCTCATTCTCTCTCCTCTCTAAAAATTAATAAAAGTAAAAAAAAAAAGAGAGAGAGAGAGAGTTTAGTTTAAAAAAAACTAGGTCTGCTGGATCCCAACACTTATATTTATATTATCTCACCTCAATTCTTTGCCATGTGGTGCAAAGTGTCTCATTCATTCATTCATTCATTCTTTTCCCCTTGTTGGACTGGAGGAACCTAGCCTGTGTGAGAGAACACATGTGTGACCGGATCACAGAAGCCTGAACGTGGGGGCCCGACCTCTGACTTCTTTCTAACCTCTGTCCCCTCTGTGCCAGTTCATCATTTCAGGGTGCCTCTCAGTGTCAGCGGAGCAGCAGCCAAACTCTTCCTGCCTGGTGAGTTGCGTCCTGAGACAGGCCCTCCCAGCTGGGCCCTCCAGGAGAGGCACACGAGGGGGCAAAGGCGTTCACACACGGTCCTCCCTCGTCCTTGCACCTACCCATAACTGGACCCAGGGCACCGACACGCATGCGCAGTCCTGCCCCCACACAGGACCACGTGAACCTGGCCCGAGTCACAAGGAGGAAAGAGTCCAGAAGAGTCGGGGGGAGGAAGGGCAATACAGCCACTCTTGTTGAGGCATCAAGGTGTGGAGAGACAGAGAGGAAAAGCTACCGGAAGCACAGCCCCCACTCCCAGCAGAGCAGGGCACTGAGAGTCCCGCAGCACACAGAGCCGACCTCCAGACACCTCCGCAGGTGATCCAGGGGCCAGGGCAGCAGCTTCCCTAAGGAATCCGGCCAGCCAAGCTCTGCAAATCGGCATGGACAAGGCTTTGTGGTCCCCTAGCAGTGGACTGGGGAAGAACATTGGTTTCTCTCACAGGCAGGTTATCTATACAAGGGACCCCGGGATGGCCAGCTCCCACCCAGATCGGAGCGATTGACAGTTTCCTAGGGAAACTCAATGCCTTTCTGCACAAAGCCCAGAGTCGTGGAGCATCAGAGCCTGTTCCATCTGAACACACGGGGCCAAGTCTCCTGCCAATCTCCCATGGGATAAATGGTCGAGTGTTCCACAAATGTTATTCTTGGGGACATTTGTCCCACGAGACACTTTATAAAGAAATTTAGGTAAACTGGGAGGGAAAATCTTTGTTTAGTAGTCTCCTTTCCGAAAAATCCATAATCCTTGTTGAGGGCTCTACGAAATCTTGCACAAAACACCTATTTAACTTTGTTCAACCAGGGCTTTTTGAAGTTAGCTTAGCCCCAAATCTTTTTTTTACACAGAACACCTCATTATTAAGAAGTCCTCTTTAAGTCCCTGCTCATTTCAGCTACAATCATTTTCCTTTACCACCCTGACCCTCGGTGTCTTCTTCAGCTTCAAAGCAGCGTGGGCATGAATATCTTCAGTGCAATCTGTTCTCTGGTTGGAATCGCAGTCCTCATCACTGATCTGTGTATCAACAGCCCATATTACCACTTCGACGACTATTTTTACTGGGTTAGGGTGAGTATCCCTCTTGCCCAAAATTCCTCTGGGTTCCAACTTACCTATGTAATTTAGAATATCATTGGAACAGCCTGACCAATAAGCTTCTTCACCAAGCTCTATAGGAAAAACAGAGGTGCTGTCTGAATCAAATCACAGTTTAAGTCCTTGACCTGTAGCTCTAATGTTGTGTTTTCCTAGACTTGTGACTTTTCTTAGTCTTACTGTCTGTCTTCATAAAACAATACTTAGCTTTTGGCGCTGTTGGGAGAATTAAATGCAGTTATGCATATAATACGCCAGTACACACCAACCTGCACCAATACTCACATGCTCACCTTCCTGCCTGTTACTGTGGACAAAAGGGTCAGCAACAGTTTTCTGGAAAGAATCAGAGAGTGACTAAGGCTTTGCAGGCCATCTGGTCTCTGTTGCAACTATTCCACCCTATGTGAAAGGGGCCATAGAAAATGTCTAATCAATGAGCTATTTCATGTTATTTCCTAGAGAAATATAATGGAAGCCACGGACATGACTTTACAATTTCTAGTCACCACACTAGAAAAATGAAAAAAGTAACAAATGAAATAATATTTATTTAACACAATAGACCCAAAACATCATTACATATGTAATCATTTCTTTAAAAATAATTTAAATCATTAAAAATTTTTCCTATGCTTTTAATTTACCTCCATGTGACTATTTTTATAACTACCAGTTTATACTTCTTAATATCTTTACCTTTGTCACCCACCCCTAACGCTTCTCCCATAAAAGATTTTATTTAGAAAAAAAAAATGTATTGTAAAAAATAAATCTGACAAGGACCAGCATCATTTGTAAAGTTTCTGTGATTCCTTCCCTAAGACATGATCCTGCCTTCCCCTGCGCCTGCACACCCTGGCCCACCCCGGATCTCTGAATCGTCTACTGAGAATGAATCTCTGACTTCCTCAGTGTCCCCAGCCACTCTGTTTGGCTGCGTTATACCTCGCACCATGGCTGATGTGAAAGATAATTATCTACATCTATACCAGCCTTCTTCACTGGGTTGTGCCCCTCAGGATGCTTTCTTAGCCCCTGGTTCCAAACGCGGGGTTAATAAATGCTTGCTCAATTGAGAGGGAAGGGAAGGAAAGTGCTGAGGAGCAATTCCTTCCCTTCCCTCTGAAAGGGAGGATTCCCTGAGCAGTGAACAATCACCCTTGCTGCTTCAAACATCGGTTCGATACCGATCGTGTGTTATGCACTTTCACTTCTATTATCTCCTATTAGAATCCAGATGGGTATTGGGATCATTCATTTCTTGTCCCTTTATGAATAAAGGGGATTCTACCCAAGCTCTCTGCCCAGATACAGTGGGAGACCCATTCTCTGGGTATTCTTAGAGAAGAGCAACGGAAGGACTCAGATGTCTCCTGGCCTTCGGGTGAAATCTGCTATTGCTAATTAGTGAAATTGGGGTCCTTTTCCCGAGATAAAGACAGCCCCAGTTGTTTCTCTGCACAAAATGGCAAGGTCACTAGCCAGGAGGGTTGTTTCAGTAGCTGACTTTCTCTCAAGGCTGAGAGGATGATAGAGGTTTACATCAGAGCCCAGGCCACAACCGATGACTGATTCCTGTTTCATCAAGTCTTCCTTTCTCCCAGGATGCCTTCCCTGCAGGCTCCACCTCCGCCATATCGTTCAGTCCCGCCTTTCTCCTCTCTGTCCTCTCATGTTCCTCTCTGTGGCTTGTCCGTGCTCCCAAATTTCTGTTCACTTCCCACACAGAGCAGTCTCACTGCCCCGCTGTCTGTCTGCCGGCAGGCCCCGTCCTAGGTCTCCTCCCTCGTTCCTGAACCAGGATAGCAAGGTGTTTCCTAAACAATGACTGCTCTTCTCCTTAAGGAACACCTGGAGAAAGTGTTAAAATAATTCTCTTAAAAAAGCTCGATCCTGCCCTGGCCGGTTGGCTCAGCGGTAGAGCGTCAGCCTGGCGTGCGGGGGACCCGGGTTCGATTCCCGGCCAGGGCACATAGGAGAAGCGCCCATTTGCTTCTCCACCCCTCCCCTCCTTCCTGTCTGTCTCTCTCTTCCCCTCCCGCAGCCAAGGCTCCATTGGAGCAAAGATGGCTCAGGCGCTGGGGATGGCTCCTTGGCCTCTGCCCCAGGCGCTAGAGTGGCTCTGGTCGCGGCGCAGAGCATCGCCCCCTGGTGGGCAGAGCATCGCCCCCTGGTGGGCAGAGCGTTGCCCCTGGTGGGCGTGCCGGGTGGATCCCGGTCGGGCGCATGCGGGAGTCTGTCTGACTGTCTCTCCCCGTTTCCAGCTCCAGTAAAAAAGATAAAAGGAAAAAAAAAAAAAAAGCTCGATCCTCACAAAAAGCTGGTGACATATTTTCTCCACAAGGCTGAGACAAGGTTAGGGGACTTTCTCCTAGCCCCAGCCATGGCCCATGTAGAGCCACACTGCCAGCCGACCTCGGGCCCCGGAGCAGCACTCTGACCTCCCCTTCATTCTCGCTGCAGTCCCCTGGTTTGGCTGCTTCTGCCGTGCTGCTCGTCTTCAGCCTCCTGCAGTTCTGCATTACCTGCACGTCTGCCCACTTTGGCTGCCAACTGGTTGGCCATTCACACAACAACGTGAGTCTGGAAGCTCCCCGGTGGATGGAGTGATGCCCCAAAGTGGGTGGGGACAGGAGGGGTCTTGGGGCTCCCCCTTCCTGCCCGGGGGCCGGGGGAGTCCGGGAACGTCTAAAGCCTCTGGGCATGCCTGGTCCTCACAGTGCACCAACTGTGCTTGTTTTTTTCAGGGACCCGTGGTGGTCTACCCAAATGTCTTTGTGGCAAATACAATGGCTAACCCACACTACTAAACTCACCACCAACTCATTCCAGAAGTTCCAGGGGTCCCAATAAGCCAAAGGTTCCAGAAACATCTTTCCCCGGAATCAAAAGAAGACCTCGCCTTTCTGGACTTCAGAAACTCAGCCTCTCCCTGCCCTGACAAGCTAAGGAAAATGCCGCTCCAACTGCGTGCACCCTGGACTCCGTTCACTTCGCCCTTCTAACCCGTGCTGGTCCCCTAGGGAAAAGGAGGCGAGATTTTAGCCAGAAGGTCCTCCTTCGGGCAGCCACCTCGGGGACGTCGTGTGCGTGTAGTCTTGTGTTTACCTGCGTGGAGTTAGGATTCAGGGGAACAAATGTCTAGACAGCCAAGCTTCATTCTTTTATCATTCACTCATTGAATAAAAACATGCACTGAGAATTTGATATGTTCAAGACACTATTCATGTCAAGAGGGCGGTAATCATGGGTAAACACACAAAGTCAGTGACTTCAAGGCACTTCTGCCTCGCAAGAGAGAAAAGCACGCAAGCAAGGCAGAATGTGAGGGTGTGCAGCGAGAGCAGAGGGAAACAATTTACAATGGCAGTGTTGGGGACAGCAGAAAACAAGCCATCTTTCAGGCATTAAAGAAGAGAGCGACATTTTGTTGCTGTTATTGTTGTTGTTGTGTTAGTACAATAAGAAATCAGAGTGTTGGCAAGACCTTTGAAGAAAGTGAGTCATCCACTAGTGTAATCAGTTTTTTTTATATACTTTTATCACCACGGCTATTAATACTCAAGAACAAACATTTTCTTAAGATATTTTCCAAAGTTGTGAGGCTAGTATATCTTCATCTACAAAAGGCTAAGGACTAATTCAAAGAGAAACTGCTACGTCTATAACTCTTAGCTTTACAAGCATTAACTCAAATATCATTATCTATGATGGCCAATCGACTTCCAAAATGTTACATGCCAACAGATTATCGCAACAATCCTTAAAGTCAGATTGGCATCAAATTTTCCTTTGCTGCAGAAGCCGGGCAATAACTGCTATGGGGGAGATTGTTGTTGTTACTAAATACAGAGCATGGCTTTACTCTTGTAAATATATTTAGGCTCTGATGTTGCCTAAGAGGTTTCCCACAGAGGGCTTGCTGTTCAGAGTCGGTTCCTTCTGCACCTGCTTCATCTCTGACCAGGGAGCCTTTGGTTGCCCACCAGCTGGTCAGGAATGGCTGCGGTGCCAGGGCCTCCAGTGGGTTTTCTTAGGAAATCACAGACCACGAAAATGGAAAATGGAGCCTGTAATGGGTTTATTCAGCCCTGCACCTGTTTTATAAGCTTCCATGTTAGTACATTGGGGTCCCCAAAAGCCGCTGGCCTCTTTGGACCTTTTTTGAAGAGCTGGATGACCAGAGTGAGTCTGGTATTCTTTCCATCTTTTTTCTCTAACTGAATTATTGGGGTGACATTGGTTCACAAAATCATATAGGTTTCAAGTGTACAATTCAACGAAATACCATCTCCATACCTCACCATGCACCCTCCACCAGAAGCAAAGTCATTTTCTGTCCCCATGTCCCCATTGCCCACCTCCAGCCACCCCACCCCCTTTCCTTCTGGCTGTCACCACAACGCCATCTGTGTCTATGTTTCATAAACATATGCTTTTGTTTTTAATACATTTTTCTTAAGTGAGAAGTGGAGAGGCAGACAGACAGACTCCTACATGTGCCTGACCGGGATCCACACTCCAGGGCCATCAGGGGGTGATACTTGGCCCATCTGCATTGTTGCTCCGTTGCAACCAGAGCCATTCAAACACCTGAGGCAGAGGCCATGGAGCCATCCCCAGCTCCCAGGCCAACTTTGCTCCAATGGAGCCTTGGCTGTGGGAGGGGAACACAGAGACAGAGAGGAAGGAGAGAGGGAAGGGTGGTGAAGCAAATGGGTGCTTCTGTGTGCCCTGGCTGGGGATCGAAGCCAGGACTTCCACAGACTGGACTACCACTGAGCTCTACCACTGAGCCAACCAGCCAGGGCCCATAAACATATGCTTTTTGCTTAATCCCTTCATGTCTTTCACCCAGCCCTCTAAACCCCTCCCCTCTGACAGCTGTCTGTCTGTTCCATGTAACCATGTCTCTGTCTCTATTTTGTTCATCAGTTTATTTTTCTTGTTAGATTCCGTGTATAAGTGAGATTGCATACCATTTGTCTTTTTCTGACTAGCTTGTTTCACTTAGCATAATAATCTCCAGGTCCATCCATGCTGTCACAAAAGGTAAGATTTCTTTCTGTTTTGGCCAAGCAGCATTCCACTGGGTAAATGTACCACAGTTTTTTGTATCCATTCATCTACTGATGGGCACTTTGGCTGTTTCCAGATCTTGGCTGCTGTAAATAACAAAGCATAGGGGTGCATATGTTCTTTCAAAAGAGTGTTTTGGGTTTCCTGGGATATATTCCCAGAAGGGAGATTGTTGGGTCCAAGGCAGTTCCATTTTTAATTTTCTGAGGTAACTCCATACTGTTTTCCACCGTGGTTATACCAATCTGCATTCCTCCCAACAGTGCGTGAGGCTTCCTTTTTCTCTATGTCCTCGCCAGCACTTGTTGTTTGTTGATTTATTGATGATAGCCATTTTGACATTTCAATTGGCATCTCTCTGATGATTAGTAACATTGAGAAATTTTTTATATCTCTGCTGGCCATCTGTATGTCCTCTTTGGGGAAGTTGCCCATTCAGGTGCTTTGGCCATTTTTTAATTGAGTTGTCTACTTGGCGTTGAGTTGTAAAAGTTCTTTATATTGTCTTGGAAATTAACCCCTTATCAGATGTATCATTGGCAATTATGTGCTCCCATTCATTGGGTTTCTTTTTTATTTTGGTGATGGTTTATTTTGCTTGGCAAAAGCTTTTTTGTTTGATGTTGTCCCATTTGTTTATTATCTCTTTTGTTTCCCTTGCCCAAGGAGATATATCAGAAAAAATCTTGCTACAATAAATATCTGAAATTTTACTGCCTATCTTTTATTCTAGAATTTTTATGGTTTTACAACTTATATAAGATCTACCGGAAAGTTCTGTCCATTTCTATCACAAGTTTTGACACGTAAGCACATGTTTATTTGACGCATGTGTGCCTCTCTATTTTTATCACTTAATGTATACATACTAACGTAGCAAATTAACTAAAACAAAGTTGATTCACGTAAGTCTTATGTGTGAAGCGATAGTGTACCCATGGCTACTGATAAAGTTCATTTACGCCACTGTATTGTATACGAATTTCAACAAGGAAGAAATGCTACAGAAGCATGTAGAAATTTATTGAAAGTGTTTGGTGAAGGTACAGTTTCTGATAGGACATGCAGAAGATGGTTCGAAAAATTCGAAACAGGTGATTTCAACCTTTCTGATAAGCAACGTTCTGGGTGACCATCTTTGAACGATGACAATGTTGTTAAGTCCATGTTGGAGCAAGATTCTTTTCTGACAACATCGGAGATCACAGAAAGGCTTAATTCAGCTTAGCAAACCATTTCGGACCATATTTGGAAGATAAGATTGGTATGGAAATATATTATTTAATAAAGTTTATTGACGGTAAGAAAAATTTGTATTTTGTTTTATTCCAAAAACAGACAGAACTTTCTGGTAGACCTTATATTTAAGACTTTAATTCATTTGGAGTTTATTTTTGTGTGTGGTGTTAGTTGGTGGTCTAGTTTCACTTTTTTGCAAGTATCTGTCCAATATTCCTAACACTATTTTTTGAAGAGACTGTCTTTAGCCCATTGTATATTCTTGCCTCCTTTGTCAAATACTAATTGACCATAAAGGCATGGGTTTATTTCATTGCTCTCTATTCTGTTCTATTGGTTTATATGCCTGTTCTTGTGCCAATACCATGCTGTTTCAATTACTCTGGCCTTGTAGTATGGTTTGATATAAGATAGTATACCTCCAACTTTGTTCTTTCTCAGGATTGCTGAGGCTATTCAAGGTCTTTTGTCGTTCCATATAAATTTTGGGGATTTCTGTTTTAAATCTGTGAGATATGTCATTGGTATTTTAATGGGAATTGCATTGACTATGTAGATTGCTTTGGGTAATATGAACATTTTAGTTTTGCTAATTTTTCTTATCCATGAACATGGATATGCTTCCACTTATTTGTATTTTTCTTAATTTCTTTTTTCAGTATCTTATAATTTTCTGAATATAGGTTTTCTATTCCCTTGGTTAAACTTATTCCTAGTTATTTTCTTGTTGTTGCTTATAAATGGAATTGTTCTCTTTTTAAAAAAATTTTTTAAATTTTATTTAGAAAATTAAATCTAACAGGATGACATTGATCAATAAGAGTACACAGGTCTCAGGCAAACATTTCCACAGCACATAAACAGTTGATTATGTTGTATACCCATCACCCAAAGTCAAGTCATTTCTCGTTACTGTATATTTTTGTCCCTCTTTCCTCCCTTCCCCCACCGCCTCCCCCTGGTAACCACTTCATTTTTATCTATGTCCATGAGTCTCCGTTTTATATCCCATCTATGTGTGAAATCATAGTTCTTAGCTTTTTCTGATTTAGTTATTTCACTCAGTATAATGTTCTTAAGGTCCATCCATGGGATTGTTTTCTTAACTATTCTTTCTGATAGTTCATTACTGATGTATAAAAATGCCACCAATTTCTGAATATTAATTTTATATCCTGCTACATTGCCATATTTATTTATTAGGTCTCATAGTTATTTTTAAGGTTCATTGATTAGATTTTAGAGAGAGTAGAGAGAGAAAGGAGGAGGAAGAGCAGGAAGCATCAACTTCTAGTAACTTGCTGTAGCTGCTTCATATTTGCTTGTTGTACGTGCCTTAACCAGGCACACCCAGGGTTTCAAATCAGTGACCTCAGCATTCCAGGTTGACACTTTATCCACTGCACCACCACACGTCAGGCTAGATCTCGTAGTTTTTCATGAAACTTTTAGGGTTTTCTATGTACAATACCATGTCATCTGCAAATAATAACAGTTTTACTTCCTTTCTAATTTGGATGGCTTTTTGTTCTTCTTTTCTGATTGCTGTGAGTAGGACTCCCAGCGCTACATTGAATAAGCATGGTGAAAGCAGACATCCCTGTCTTGTTCATGATCTTCAGGGAAATGCTTCTAGAGTTTGCCCATTGAATATGACTCGCAAACTTGTTATGATGGCTTTATGAGGTAGGTGTCATGTTGGGCTCTGTGGTCCCATCTTCCAGATCACCAGAGCTCAGTGCTCCAGGAATGTTTCTGTGGATTGATTCTTTTTTTTTTTTTTTTTTTTTTTTTTACAGAGACACAGAGAGAGTCAGAGAGAGGGACAGATAGGGACAGACAGACAGGAATGGAGAGAGATGAGAAGCATCAATCATCAGTTTTTCATTGCGACACCTTAGTTGTTCATTGATTGCTTTCTCATATGTGCCTTGACTGTGAGCCTTCAGCAGACCAAGTAACCCCTTGCTCAAGCCAGTGACCCTGGGTCCAAGCTGGTAAGCTTTTTGCCCAAACTGGATGAACCCACGCTCAAGCTGGCAACCTCGGGGTCTCGAACCTGGGTCTTCCGCATCCCAGTCCAATGCCCTATCCACTTGGCCACCGCCCGGTCAGGCATGTAGTTGATTCTTGAATGCCGTTGGCCCTTTCATGGGTGGAGTTAACCCTTCAGGCTATAAGGATAAATCTTGATCACCATGTATGAGTCACTGTACGGGGGCTGCCCTCTGAGACAGAGTTGTTCTTAATAGGGTCTAGTGCCTACTGGGATTGTCCTTTGGGTGTGTCACTTACGTGGCTAGTTGCATCAAGCTCTGATGTGATCTGAAGTCCACCATCGGTTGTGTTGGTTCTGGAAGGGTTCAGATACAGTTCCCCTGAGGTTGCTTGTTTTTCCTCCAGAGCCTTCCAAAGAAAGACAGTCGAGTGAGCCCAAGCTGGCCAAGACCTACAGACCCTTCCACAAGTCTCAAGCTCATTGGGTGGGGAGAATGGGGCTAGTGGGGCCCATACTTGGGGGCCACTTGGTCAGGCACTCAGTGAGAAGTAGACCCTACTGCAGAGCTATACCACTCAGTCTCTGCCAGAGCCTCCGATTCTAGCTCCCCCAGGAAGAGCACACTGCAGGTTCAGGTTGGAGGCAGTCAGCCATCCCCTCTTTCAGAGCAAGCTTAGCAGCGCAGAGCCACTGGGGCTCGGGAGGACAGATCAAGAGTCTCCGATCGGGTGTGGTGCTGCCCAAGCCTTCATCCCAGTCCCAGACAAGAGCCTCCAAGGGAGACACACTCTGAATGTCCCAGCTCCTAGCCCCACTCCCCTGTGGAACCGAACTCATCAAGGTGGGCAGATCCAGTCTCCCACTAGGGGTGGCCCTGGCAAGCTTGTAGAAGGGGAGCTGGCCCCTCTTCCCTTCCCGGACTATGGTTTACAGAAAAGACATGAACCAAGGGTCCCAGCTCCGAGCAGCTCCCCGATCACCCCAGCAGGCTGAGTCCAGGAGGGTGGGCTGCTGGCTGCCGGAAAGGCAGGTCAGATGATCTTCCCTTTGGGGAACAGAGCAGGTTGAGTTTGCAGGGGAGACAGGAGTGCACTCCCACACACAGATCACCACACAACTCAGCGCCCACCCATCTGATTCCTGGACAAAAGTCTCCCCAGGAGATGCTCCCCAAAAGTCTTAGCGCTGCGCCACACTTGGCTCTCCTCACAAGACTGAACTTCGCAGGCAGGGCCACAGAGAGTGGAAAGGCAGGCCCAGGGAGTCAACAGGTGGCAGGGTGGAGCGCAGGCTGTGCATCAAGTTGGGGAAGAGTGGCTCCCTTCCCAAAGCTACACAGTGCAATCACTGCTGAGTCTCCAGCAAGAGCTTCTCTGGAAAAAGAGTGCCCGAGAGGTCCCGAGCAGAACCCAAGCAGAACCCGAGCAGAACCCGAGCCGGGCAAAGCTGCGTCACCAGTAGCTGGATAACCATGCGGTGCACTCCACAGTTTGTGCTGTAACAGGGGGAGAACTCAGCCACGGGAAGACGGTGTCTGGGTCCTCTAGCGGACTCCATGCTCTCCCAGGAAGACTGAATCTCCACTGACTTTCAGCACCAGATGCTATGCAGGCTCTTCCTCCCGTCTCTGGGTTGGGGATCCCACTGTGAGGATAAGACCCCGCACTGCTGGGGGGGTGGGAGTTTTGCACCTGAGTTTTTCCTCCAGCCTCTCAGTCACTGCAGGGGGCGGGGAGTCCTTTCTGCATCTCCACCCTTTATAGCAGTCTCTGTGTGGCTTCTTCTATAAGTCCTTGGTTACAATCCTTCAATTCAGCTACCTTCAGTTGGTTATTCAGGTTGATTGTTCTATAATTTAGCTGCAAATCTGGCCTGTTGCCCGGAGCAAGTGAGTATAGCTTCCATCAACTCTGCAGCCATCTTGGAATCCCCATTCATCTACTTCTTTATTGTTGCCTCTTACCGCCCCATCTGATCCCACACCTTCTCACCCCACAGATCTCCAACCCTTCACCTAAAGTCTGTTCTCAAGCCTCTCCTTCCTGACTGGTCTGCCCTATGAGTTAACACAGACAACCCAGGTGTGCCTCCTGTACAGTGGTGACAGGAAAGCCTACCCCTGGGCCAATACCTTGAACATAAACAAGTCCCAGCTGTGAAGAATACGACCACAGGTGGAAGGCTGGGAGCCAAGCTTCCAGGAAGTGATGTTATGACCATGGCAGCCTTTAAAGGGGCAAGCACTTGTTACATTCCTTGTCTTTGAGGGGGCTTCCCAGCAAGCCCCACACCTGCCCTCGGTGCCCCAGCCCAACTGCCTGCCTGCCTCTCCAGTGGCAGAGGAAGGGACTTCCTTTGGGGAGAAGCTTCGAGAGTGCTAGCAAGGCCCCTGGGCTCTCAGCCTCCCCCTTTCTAACTCCACCCTGATTCTCCCATTGGAACTGCACGGCCCACTTGTAGACGGAGAGAGCAAGGATTGTTAAGAGAGATTAGGGGACACGACACATCTTCATAGTCAAGAAGGTCTGGAAGAAAAGAGGGCGGAAGTAGGCACGGCTTTCTGAAGCCTCAGGTCAACACTGGCACACGGCCCCTTCTGCCATGTTCTATTGGCAGAGGCAGCCCAGATTCAAGAGTTTGGGAAAACAGACTTCAGCTCCTCTGCAAGAGGTGTGGACACATGAAGCGGGGAGAACTGGGACCAGTTCCAATCAGCCTGCCACGCTGTTCTACCCCCGGCTTAGCTGAGAGTGGGCCCGAGCCACTTCCGGCCACCTCCCATGCCGTCCTCAGCCCGCAGGCCTGTGCCATCTTCCTGACTCTGAGCAGAGGCCTCGGGGGCTATTTTGGTGAGATTCTGAATCTGGAAACAGTGCACAAATTCTCTGTGCATGTGCCCCTGGAATAATACCACTTCGTGCATGTACACACACACGTTCACACACTCCAACACACACATACACTCACATGTTCACACCTCATGCACTCACATGCATGCACCCACATTCACATACATTTACACATTCTCACACTTACACATGCTCACACACTCATGTAATCACACATACACTAATGCATGCTCATACATGTTCACACTCATGTGTATTTATGCACATGCTTTCACAAGCTCACGCATGCTCACACGCGTCTTCCCACTGGCACACTTACACACATGTTCTCACACTCATACGCATGCTCACTCTGCCCCCGGAGAGCTGGCCACTGACCACCTGGCCCCTCTCACCTGACCTAGGACAATCGTGGGGAGAGAAGGTCAGGCACCAGCCTGGTTTTCCTCCGAGTTTCCCTCCGCGGCGGTATGGCCAAGGTCAACGTGGACCCCTGCTCAGCTCTGGCCCTAACAGCGGGACCCCAGCAGGCCACTTGCTTCCCTGGGCCTCAGTTTCCCCTTCTGCAGATTGAAGGAAAGAACTACAGCTGCTGTCATGGGGCTCTGGTGGCTGGAAGCCCACCCCCCACACCCAAGCTGCCTCGGACCCTCCGCAGGCTGGGGAGTGCGGCCCTCAGCCCGGGGGACTGGCTTGCCCAGAGGCGGCAGCTCAGAGCAGAGGGGATCCCCACGCGCACACAGCCGAGGCTCTGTCTTCACAAGAATCTGTGCGAAGTCATGTGAAGTCCGCGGAGGCAGCCGCGGGGGAGCGCAGGCAGCGCCCAGCGAGCGGAGGGCAGCGCCAGAGTGCCCGGTGAGTACCCGCTGCCCTGGGTGGGAACAGGGGGACCAGGCAGGGGCACTCAGGTCCCAGACAAGGAGAGAGAGACACCAAGACCAGAGGGGGCTGTGACCCATGCGTCTTACCCCACTTGGCACTAAGAGGGGGCAGGACAGCTCCCAGGGTGGTCTGAATGACTGCCAGCTCTGGACCGGGGGTCCTACCACACAGGCAGGTGGAGGGGGGGGGTCAGGAGGGGCATCTATCTGTCTTCTGTCCTCAAAGCCGACACTGAGATGACTCAGGTATCTCCTAGAGACCGTAGGGGCCTAAGCACCCCTCAGGGAAGGGGAGTCTTCCTCTCCATTCATTCCCACCCTGCCCCCCAGCTGGGGCAGAAAGGTGACTCCAACCCAGATGCAGGTGCTCCAAGGGAAAGAGGGCGACCTGGCAGGAATTCTGAGCTGGACGGGGCACTGGAGGCCCAGAAAAGGGAAGGGGCTGCTCCGCCCTCAGGCCCTGGGGTGGGGGGGGACAGTGCAGTGGAGTGACGCTCAGGTGGTAGGCTGGTCCAGCCAGCGGGTGTGGAACAGGGAAGCCTCCCCTCCCCCATCCTCTGTTCGCATCTGCTGGCGTCCTTCCCGGGCCATCGGGATTGGAAAGACTGGATTTGGAAGAGCCTCCTGCCAGCCCGATGCCAGAGGGTCTGACTTAGAAGGAGCAAATTCTTGCCTGGCCCGAGTGCGGCACGGCCAGCAGGCAGGGCTGTCGCCGGGGGAAATAGAAGGGCAGCCCAGAGGGTTAAGGCACCTCTCCTCCCACCGGCATCACAGCCTCCCATTTGACAGATGGGAAAACTGAGACCCTGAGAGGTTAAGCAACTTGCCCGAGGTCAAGCAGCTGATTAAGCCCACAGAGGGGTGAGCCAGATTCTTCCTAGGCTAACCCAGGGCCTGTGGCCTCACCCACTAAGCAAAGCTGTCTCCCCCAAGATGTGCAGCTCCCCCACCCCCGGGAAACTCCTGTGCATTTCACCCCAGACGCCCTCCTCAGAACTTCTCTGCTCCAGCTGGTGACGCCTCCTCACGCTGCTCCAACTGTGAATAAACAAAGCTGCGTCTGGCTCCTTGTGAATAAAGATGATGCCCAGAGTTGCTCAAGGGACCAGTCCTGGCTGCTCAGGGGTGGCTCAGCTTGGGACTCTGGGTAGCCTGTAACAGGGCTCAGCCCAGCCAAAGGCAGTGAGGTTCATGGGTTAGTGCAGGGCCAGGAGACAGGTCAAGGGGAGCCAGTGGAGTTAGTGTCCTGGGATTCACAGAGGCCTTCTAGTGTAGCCATTGTGTCCAAATTGTGTGACCCATAGATCAGGAGGCCGCAGGGAGCTGGGGAGATGCAGGGCGTGGAGTCAGAGGACCCAGGTTAGCACCCCAGCGGTATCTGTTATCTTGAGCATGATGTGACTGTGAGCAAGTCACCCTGCTCATCTTCAAAGTGACAGGTAATGAACCTTCTTCTCTCCTGCCTGCCCAGAGGGTTCTAGAGAGAAGCTCGCAGGAAGAGCTCAACTCACGTCAAGCTCTGGAGGAGCCGGGAACTGCTGGAGGAGCTTTTAAGGACCTTCCAGGGCCATCTCCCTGCCCCACCTTACAGATGGGGAAACTGAAGCTCATGGGGAATAGGTGACTGGCCCAAGATCAGACACCTCACCTAATATCTCTGAGCTCAATTTCCTCATCAGCAAAATGGGAAGAACAATAGTACCTACCTCCTAAGGTTGTTAACAGCAGTAGAAGCTAAAGAGCATTGAATGTCTGCGGTATGCCAGGCACTGTGCTGGGCGCAAGATGGGCATTATCTCTTTTAAAACTCACAGCGATGTGTCAGGGTGAAATTGGGGCAATCACGTGGCTTTTCCGGCTACTCTCAGGCGAGGCAAAACAGCCCCCGTTCAGTCACTGGAGTGCCCGATCTTGTGTTATGTCACAATATTAGGGCACCTGGGTCCTCAGCCCAGCACGAGGCCCCTAAGAAGGGGCCTTGGTGGGCTTCCCCTTCGACCTCCTAGCAGCGGCTGTGTTTCCACCCTCTGCAGGGCAGGAGAATGGGAAGAAGGAGGTGGAGGAGCAGGGAAACGTGCGTTAACTTGCTACTCTTGTTAGCTGGAGTCACCCTCCCTGAGAGCAGCAGTGTTTGAGCTGATCACTCTGCAGAGGTGTTGTAGGGGGTCTACGGAGACATCACTGGGGGGGGTCTCTCTCTTGTGCACGTCCCCCAACAACTCTTCCCCAAATGCAGGGGATGCATATCAATTTCTCCAACTTTCCTTCAAGCCAGCTTCTCCGTCTGGTCTGAGAGTGGGCGGGGGCGGCCTCACACACACACACACACACACACACACACAGAGTGGGCGAGGGCAGCCTCACATACACACACACACACACACACACACACACACAGAGTGGGCGGGGGCAGCCTCACCCCTACACACACACACACACACACACACACACACAGAGTGGGCGAGGGCAGCTTCACTCCTACACACACACACACACAGAGTGGGCGGGGGCAGCCTCACCCCTACACACACACACACACACACACACACACACACAGAGTGGGCG
This sequence comes from Saccopteryx leptura, assembly GCF_036850995.1. Taxonomy (NCBI): domain Eukaryota; kingdom Metazoa; phylum Chordata; class Mammalia; order Chiroptera; family Emballonuridae; genus Saccopteryx; species Saccopteryx leptura. The sequence goes on along the minus strand of NC_089503.1, from coordinate 12,926,661 downwards.
GGGGCAGCCTCACCCCTACACACACACACACACACACACACACACACACAGAGTGGGCGGGGGCAGCCTCACCCCTACACACACACACACACACACACACACACACACACAGAGTGGGCGGGGGCAGCCTCACATACACACACACACACACACACACACACACAGTGCTCACATCACTCTGACTGCTCCCTTCCAAAACTCCCAACCCTGGGAGTGAGGGGGCCGGAGCCACTAGCGGGTGCTTGGCCACGTCCCTTTCTCAAGTCCTTCTGGGCTGTCTGCGTCGCAGCTCCCTCCAGGATCTGCTGTCACCTCAAACTTCTGTTTTAACACCGCTGGTAAATATGTCCAACCTCAAGGCCACAGTCTGTCCCACCCAGCACACTGTGATTTCTGATCCTCAGTTTTCTGGTCTGCAAAATGGACTGAATGACAGCGATCTCTCAGGGTAAGAATCTATGGTCTCTTACAGATGACAATGCTCTGAAAACTGTAAAAGGTAGTGCAACGAGGCGACCGCCGCTCGTCCAGCCATTGATAACGTGCCTATCCTGGATGCCGGGGTATTTTCTGTGCCTCTGTCATAGGCAGCCATTTCCCTGTGGACGGGAGCTTTCCCCTTCTCCACCTGCCTGTCTCTGCCACACATGCATCTGTTTAAGGTTGTCCTTCGCTGATTGTCTAGTAAGAAATTTTAAAAAAGAGTTCTCTTCCTGGTAGCACAAAGCAAGGGGCGTGGTCCAGGGGGCCTCCGGAATAGACAGAGGGGTGGTCCCTGGCCTGAGGGTGCAGAGAGATGCTGGTGGTGGCTGCTGGGGGGAGGGGACGGAAAGAGGAGATTTCAAGTCCCAAGAACTAGGTGACACTTTCTTGCTCAGGATTGCCACTTAAGCCGCGTTATCAGCAGACAGCCTGTTTTTGTAGGCGTTTTCTCTTCTCCTAAGAACTAAATGGAAACTGTCTGGTGTTAGCATTTCTCACCACCCGTGGGGGAGAGATGTTAATTACACCTGTACTCTCTCCTGGGGCCGCTCTGGCCACATCAGAGAGCCCAGGAGGAGTCCAGCCAGGGTGCTGACCCCTGGGGACCATGGAGAATGTTCATAAACACGCCATCAATACGGTCTCGGGCAGTTCTCGCCTGTCCCTGTGCAATAACAACTATTCGGGCAAAACAGTGAGGTTTTCACCAAGTTAAATTTGTTCCACTTGAAGCTTTTGGCCTTTTATTCTAAAAGTATGACCTTCCTCCCGCTCTAGTGTTAAATATCCCTTCTAGATCAGTGGTCCCCAACCTTTTTTGGGCCAAGGACCAGTTTAATGTCAGAAAATATTTTCACGGACCAGCCTTTAGGGTGGGACGGATAAATGTATCACGTGATCGAGATAAGTGTCAAGAGTGAGTCTTAGACGGATGTAACAGAAGGAAGCTGGTCATTTTTTAAAAATAAAACATCGTTCAGACTTAAATATAAATAAAACGGAAATAATGTAAGTTATTTATTCTTTCTCTGCAGACTGGTACCAAATGGCCCATGGACCAGTACCGGTCCGCGGCCCGGGGGTTGGGGACCACTGTTCTAGATGATGGAGAGGACGTAAATGATTTCTTTAAATGAAGTTAGTTGAGGAAATGGAAAGTTGGCCGACCATTTAGCCCCCCTTAGCTTTTCATTCACTGACCTGTGACCTCTGAGCATTTGGACCTATTACTCCAAGGAGTGAAGTACAAGCCTTGGTCCCTCACTCTGGCAAAGGCAGGATTCAAACCCAGAAGTGGCTGGATTCCATAAAAGTCGGCAGTCCTAGTGGGAGATAGGAGTCCGGGGCCCATCCCAGTTCTTCCACTGAGGTGCTGTGTGACCATGAGGAACACCTTTACCCTCTCTGAACCTGTTTCCCCATCACTAAGCACAAGTAATAACCCATGCCCGTCTCCCTTAGAATGGCAGATGGTCATTATTCACACCTTAAGAAGCAAAGACTCGTGGGGCACGTGGTCGTCCTCAGTCCAGACCCCCCCCCCATCTGTCTGCCATGTCACTCTCCACTTCCAGACCAGGTCCTGGTCTTGGACTCTCAGACCAGGCGATCTTTGGCGGTGTCCTCAGCAACTGACTACTCGTCCCCAATATGCCTGGCGGGAAGGAAAATGGCCAATAAGGAGGAAGGAGAACGAGATGAAAAAGAGAGAGAGAAGCAAAGGAATGTGGGGTGAGGGCCCCCAGTCTAGGTCCATGTCCTCCCTGAAGTCATCCCTGAGTTCCACAATCAGGGTCGGATCAATTGTCCCTCCCTCCAACGACCCCTTGCTCCCAGCAGGGGCCCTACCCTTGCCAGACCTGTGAGAGCAGGACATCTAGTCTCAATTCATCTTTGTATTCCCAGCCCCACAGCGTGGGGCTCATAGTAAATGCTAACTAATCATTTGTTGGACTAGATTGCAAATTTCTCCAGCTCCTCCTCCTAGGCTCTAGGCTCCCTGAGGACAGGGACTCTAGCTGACCCTTATTCATTCTCCAAAAAAGGACTTTTTATCGGGTTCATATTTGTATTTCCATCTAATTCCCACCAAACCCTGTGAGGTTCCTACAGTGTTATTATCCCTACTTTGCAGGGAAGAGAGCTGGGGGGAGCGGAGGTGGCTACTTTTTGTGTCTCACAGTAACTCGAGGGCCCGGGGTTCAGAGCCTGGCTCCTACTTCCAGAGCCGTGTGCTGAACCGCGTAAGGCCTTCGAGAAGAATGGCTGTACACTGAGAAGACTGTACAATTGGGTGGACTCCTCACTCTGCTGTTTCTTAGTAAACTCACCGCCTGCCAGCTGGGTGGCCTTCCCCTAAGTGTTCGCTCAGACCAGATGCACATACATCAATTTCCATAAAACATAATCCACGCTGCATTAATGACGATTGCTTGGGTGACCAAAGAGAGAAACCTTCCAAAGCAGGAAATTAACTAGGGCTGAGTGAGGGACAGGAACTGGCCTTGAGTTCTAATCACAGGTGAAGAGCCCCCTGCTGGCTGAGCTCCGCCTTGCACTAGCTGTGTGTTCTTGTGCAAGTCACTTGCCCTCTCCCCGCCAGAAAGGAAGAGGTTTAAATACATGCTCTGCCTAACCTTCCTTTCCATGTAGTGGTTCAGGGATAAAGAAGGTGGCTCCTAGGGTTAGAGAGGCTGGAATTCAAGTCTCGGCCTTGCCTCACCTGAAAGCCTTGAGCTAGGACAGCCGCTCGCTTCTTTAAGTGAGGTTCCTCCAAAGACCATCAAGATTTTGCGGTGAGCAGGGGTAGAGAGAATATCGTTTCTAACCTAAAAAGCCCTGTACAAAGGTGTAACCATCCTGTCATCACTGTGACCTCCCGAGCCTTTGTCTCCCAAGCGCCCAGAGCGAGAAGTCCGCAGCACCCGCCAGCAACGGGGTGTTTGTCGTCAACCCGCCCAGCAACGCCAGCGGCCTCCGCCTCCACCCGTTACCAGTTACCAGCCGTTCTGCCCACCTCCCCGTGCCAGCCTTCACGGATTACGCAGTTGGAGGAGCCACCGCTGGGGTCGCAGATGCCAAGGACCACCCAGCCGCCTGACCCGTGGCCCGTGGAGACATTCCTGACGGGAGAGCCCAAAGCTTTAGGGGTAAGACCGCCTCTCCAGATGACCAGAGGGCTAGGTACTGAGCAGGGAGGGAGCGCCCCAGCACGGGGCAGTCGTGCGCACCCGAGAGACGGGGCGGCGAGCAGTAAACACGTCGTGAGGACTTGAGGATTCATCTGCACACTAGACAGACAAGGACCCTTCCCTGTGGATCTCACCAAGAGGAGACCAGTGAACTAATGACTGAGATAACGTCGAAGGAGGTAAAGAGGTAGAAAGTGATGGATGGGGGAGGGGCAACACTAGAGAGGGTGGGCAGAAGGGTTTGTCTGGGGAGGTGACATTTAAGCTAAAACCTAGCTGCTAAGGGAAGAACTGGGGACAAGGGCTCCCAGGAAGAGAGAAAGCAAGTGCAAAGGCCCTGAGACAGGAAAGAGTGCGGCTTGTCCCAAAACAAAAAAACAAGGTGGACCTGACTGGCACGTAACGAGCAAACGAAGGAGAGAGAGGAAATAAAGCTGAGTGGAGGGGGAGGGCCTGCTCCGACCCAGCGGGCGCACAGCCCAGGGAAATGGCTCTGCGACCTCCTCCCATCTCACACGGTCTTGAGATATTGGTGTCTGGGAGGGAATAAATATCAGGTGGCAGCTTGGTGGGTAGATAGATGATAGATAGATAGAGAGATAGATAGATAGACAGATGGTAGATAGATAGATAGATAGATAGATAATAGATAGATAGATAAGATGCACGTGTTTGTGTACACACATATGGTGTCTTCAGTTTGTCTCTTAGCACCAGTTTCTCCAAGCAGAAGATGAAAACATAGCTTTGGCGATGATGATGATGATGATAGCTCTTATTTATTAAGCACCCCCAATAGATATACACACTGTGCCAAGGAATGTGCATGCATTGTCCCCTTAGATTCTTATCACCACTTTGTGACAAGGACCATAGTGTCCACAGCACCGATTAGGAGACCAAGGTTTGCCACAGCTAGGTTGCTGGCCCAAGGCCACACAATGGGTAAGTGGCATCCGTACCCGAGGATGGCCTGTCAAGTTCTACTTTCAACCCACGCTCCGTAGCATCCAGAAGCTCCGGCTCGAGCATGCTGGACCCCAATAGTGCGACGCCTGCTGTTCACAGTCAGAACTGCCCATATGTGGACCACGCTGGCTTGGGAGGGGTGAGCACCTTGTCACTGAGGGAGTCCATTTAGAAGTCAGGAGCTGGAGAGGTCTCCTGGGTCAGGCAGAGGGTGAGTCCAGGGGCCTCCAATGTCCCCTTCCACTCAGAATTCAATTGTTACCGAAAACATCTGGAGAAAATGTGGCGGAAGTTAGCAGAAGCCCACCTGTCCCCATCTTGGGGAAAAGCAGCCCACCTCTGAGAGTGGACCGGTAGAGGGCTGGTAGACCACCTCTTCAAAAAAAATCGCAAGTTCGGATTTGAGCTGGGTAGGGTCAGCTCCAACCACAGCTGGATGGAGCAGTGATAGACACGGGGATGAGAAAGATGGCGGTGGAGACGCTTCGTGCAGGACGCGGCAGGTAAAGGTGAGGCGTCCCATTCAGGGAAGGCCGAGCCATGGAAACCAGGGCGAATAAACCAGGGAGCAGTACAGAGCGATGCTTGAGAGCCCAGAGGGCAGAGCACAAAGCGGGATGCAGACCCGTAGAGACATGGAAACAGGCAGGTGGGTCCCGCAGGCTGTGGGGAACTGCCTTTCCTTCTTAAAACCGTCTTTTATGGTTGTTATAAAAGAACGGAATGTGAGTTTATTTCCGAGTCGCAGGGGGAGCGCGGGGCTCCGGCACAGTCTCCTCCGCGGCCGGCAGGGGGCGGTGTGGAGCCCTCCTGGCCGAGCGGCCGCGCGCTCTCCGCAGGCGCTTCAGATCCCATCCCCCTCGGCTTCGTCCACCCGGGCGTCGGCAGCGTGCTGCTCGCGGTCCGCCGCGACCGCGTGGGGATGCTCTTCATCGAAGACAGCGTGCCCTTCTGGGGAGCGGCTCTCGTGAGTGCGGAGCCATCGGCGGAGGGGGGTGGGGAGTGGGGACCGTGCCCAGGTTCACCTCTCCCCTCGCGCACCCCACCGCGACATTCTGCTGGGCACAGCAGCGCTTCCAGATGGGGGCCTGAGCCCAAGGCTGACTCTTCACCGCCAACCTGCATCCCGAACCTGAGCCACACCTACTCCTATGGATGCCGAGCTCCCAGCAAAGAGCCTGGCACGGAGAAGGCTCCCGGAAAGGATGGGATGGACGGGATGAGTGCAGAGGATACGGACACTAACCGCCTGTGTGACCTGGACCCTAAGCCTCCCCCTGCGTGCAAACCCTGGCCCGCAGGAACCCACCGGCTCCCCTCCCGAGCCCCACGCCCACAGGCTCCCTCGCCGCGAGGGAGTCCGCCAGGGAGTCCACCAGCTCTGCAGCCTTGCGCCCTCCCTCGGCCACCCTCCCCTGCTGGGGACTCTCCGGCCTGAGGGCACTCTGGATTAGCACCGTCCCAGCCCCCGGGACAGCCAGGCGCTGGCTGAGGACCACGGGGTCTGAGTCCCAGGCAGGTCCCTGGCTCCAGCCTCAGCCTCTGCATCTAAAAATTAGGTACCGTACTCTCTAAAAAAATGAATAAATAAATTTAAAAAAAAGTGTTTAAAAAAAATAAAAATAATAATAATAATAATCAGGTACCCCATAGTCGGAGGAAATCGAGAGTTCCGCCCAGGGCAGATTGTTACCAACCCTGACTGCACCGAATGGTGACTGTCATTTGTACTGCTTCCTCCTTTAGAGAGAGTCAGAAACATGTGAGAGGGACTTCCCTCGAGTGACTGGTGGTCCCTGACCAGAGGCACAGTGACTTCCTTCCCTTGTCCCAGGCTGCCTCCAGCAAGAGCTCAGAAGCCCCGAAAACGGGCCCAGAGAGGCCAAAGGAACTGGCCTAGGTGTACAGCAAGGGTCACTTGGCCATGCTGCAGGGACAGGCTGTGGCCCTTCATATGGTCATCGTTACCCGAACTTAAGGGAAACATCAGCTAATGAGACTTCTTGATTGCTTATTTAAGTGTCAGTCTTCCCCAATTAGACCGGAAGCCCCATGAGAGCAGGGGTCTTGTCTCACCTCAGTTCTGTTCTTGGCACATACCTGCTGCTCATGTTTGATGAGTGAATGTTTGAAGGCCCAATGGCTTTCCTATGAGGCTCTGGTGACGTAACATGAATGAAAACGTCTTACAAGTTTCAGCTAGTTCCCCGGACAAGGGCCCCTAGAACCAGAGAGATCCCGAGGTGCCTGGCCAGGCGGCAGACAAGGAGGCAGCCAAGAGGCCGCTGCCCTTCCTGGGCGCCCATGGCCTCGACGGTGCCCAGGCACGGTGTGTCCTGTCAAAGCCTCACAGGCGCCCTCTCCGCACACAGTTCATCACCTCCGGGTCCCTCTCCGTGGCAGCGGAGAAGAGCCACACCAGCTGCCTGGTAAGTCTGATCGGGGGACCGGGAACAAATATGGGACCAGGGCGGGATTCCACTCCACTCGAACCCCAGATACACTGACTCACTCATTCAGCTACTTCCACAAGCACTGCCTGGGGGTTTGTTCAGCTCTAGAAGCGGGACAGCACCCGGGCAGCCAGACAGAGCCGGACCTACCTAAGGAGAGGAGGGGCCAAGATACACTAGGGGTCACTTTCAGAATACACTAGGCGTCAACGAGAACTGCAGTCAGTGGTCACTGCCCCCTGGCTGTGGTAGGCTCAGGCTTCTTGTCCTCTCTTTGCCCCCTCGTCCCTTCCCTCTCCTCCCTTCCCTCCTGTCTCTGTCCCCCGTGCAGGTGAGGAGCAGCCTGGGGATGAACATTTTCAGTGCCATGGCGGCCTTCTCCGGCACGGCCGTTCTGCTCATGGATTTTGGTGTCACTAGCTGGGTGTGTTTTCAGACACCCCTGGCTGTGGGAAACGCGGAGGATGGTAGAGCCATATTCAGGGGGTGGGGAAGATAGGAGTCTGCAGCACCAGGAGCCCAGGGCCCTGGGCACTGGCAGGGCCTGCCGGTTCCAATAGCCTGCGTGAGCGTGTTGACCCCATGACCCTGCCCCAAGCGTGGGCTGGGGAGGGACAGAGAGACAGCCTGGTAGCGTGAAGGGGAGCCCAGGACGGGCAGCAGGACCGGTCCAGCTCCAGGTCGGCCACCAACTGGCTGTATAACCCTGCGCAAGTTGTTCTCACTCCGGACTCCCTTCTCTCCTCGATTCTAAAGTTCTCGGCTTGCTCTCACTGTGGGTTTTGGTTTCCAGAATGTGGGCAAGGATTATCTGGCTGTACTTACCATCTTCACCATCCTGGAGTTCTTCATCGCAGTCATTACCACCCAAGCCACCCGTGCCCAAGCCAACGTGGTGAGTACTTCCACCCCAACCTTGGTCTCTGGACAGTGCTGTTCTCTGGGAAGACTTTCTGCTTCCAGCCCTCCCCGTGCTTTCCCGTCTGGGGAGCAGTCCAGAAGGACGGGCTTGGATGAATTCCACTCTTACAAATTGGGGGTACCCAAAGAATTCTTTGCTGGAAGATGGGACTATTTTCCTCATGGCCACAGGGGGGCGCCAGCACCAACGGTCCCGCTGCTCTGTGAGCCTTGATGCAGAACAATGGAAGGCCCTGGGCACAGGGGCGAGTGCACACAGATGAGTAGGAACCTCCAGAAGTTCATGGGCCATAGGAGAGACAGGGGGGTGTCCGCAAGGACAGCGTGACTCACTGAAAGCTGAGCTTAGGTTCCCCAACAGTGGAGCACCGTGAAGCCAGAAAAGGGGTGGAGGAGGACATCTGTGGCAGGGGAAGCAGTTGGAGTCAAGGCTGCCCGCTCAGGAGAATGCGGACCGCAGGGTGGGGAGTGCTGCCGGAGGCGGCTTCGTGCAAAACGGGAGGCGAGGCTACGGAAAGTCTTTGAGTAGAGACAGATGTGCTCAAAGGGGAGGGTGAGTAGACAGAGCGCAGGGAAATCAGTCAAGAGAGTTTGTCCAATGCGGTGGGGGGGGGGGGGCGAATAGAGAACTGGGGTCTGGAGGCTGGCAAGCCGCAAGGAGGCTAGCGCTACGTAGGGGAAACTTGAGACAGTGCAGGGCCGACCAGAGAGAAAGGCCTTTAGCTTCTAGAGAAAACGCTTTTCTATGTCTTATTCGCTTCTGTATTCCTAATGCCTGGGTTAGGCCCCAGTAAATATTTTTTTAAGTATGTATGACTTGAACGAGTAAACAGTTCTGAGTCGGCTCCTTCAGACTTGCTGGATTCATTGCTAGGGTGCTGTTCTCAGAATACCCACCAGAGGGCACTATTGCAACAGCTCCCAGCGGGGTCAGAGCCTTCTAAGACTGTCACTGGGCTTTCTTTCTCTTGGCAGCCTGTGATTTTCCTGCCAGACGCCTTCAGCACAGACTTCAACATCTACAGCTCCGCAGCCTCTCCGCCCCCTGCCTATGACAATGTGGCATATGTGCCCAATGATTCCTCCGCGTAGATAATCACTCTGGCCGTTTGGCATCCAGCCTTTCCCTTCTGGGCCCAGCCTCCCCCACCCACCCCCTCCATCCCCACCCTGGCAGTCTGGAAGCAGCCTTCCTCCCCAGTCCTCGCTGTGCCCCGCCCCACGCGTGAAGTCTTCCTTGGGGACTTCTGTCCCACACATTTCCCACATTGGTTTCTTTCCTACAAAAAAAAAAACCTGGTTGATGTCAAAGCTGTGTGTCCCTGGCTGTCACCTTTCTGGAAATGCCCTCTGGCTGCTCTGCATTTCCCTCTGCTCACTGGGGAAACCCCAGCCTCCCTGGGAAACAGGTTCTGCCCCGGCCTGGCCCTCAGACCTGGAAAGGTAAAGAAGATCGAGGGTCCAGAATCCTCCACAAGGGAATAATGAGCCCAGCTGCGGAGGCCACACCGCTGACAGCGGCCTGACCTCGTGACCCGGGGCTCCAGGGCCAGCTCCATCTTTGTAACCTGCTGCCATGTCATTAGGCCTCAGTTTTCACCCCTGGAAATGGACACATTGAACCATATGACATAAGATCCCCCTCAACCCCCAGTTCTCCGAGGCTCCCTGAAGTCCTGGTCTACATGAGACATTGTCACCCCACTGCTCCGGAAATGCTTGTTTTTCTTATCTGTAAAATGGAGTCGGTGTTGACTCTGATCCTGCCCACCTCCCAGGGCTGGGGACCTTGCAGGGGAAGGCTGAAGCCAGCCCACTGAACGCCATCAGCATCCACAGGTGCACAGAATGCAGGTCCCACCCAGAGGCTCAGGACCTCCTGGTGCCTTTCAGCACCCCTCCGCTCCCCCCAGCCTGAGGAGCAGGGCCGCCTAAAGGTCACCCGTGAGCTGGGCTGGGGCTAAGGCAGTGGTCCCCAACCCCTGGGCTACAGACCGGTACCGGTCCGTGGGCCATTTGGTACCGGTCCACAGAGAAAGAATAAATAACATATTATTTCCGTTTTATTTATATTTAAGTCTGAACGATGTTTTATTTTTAAAAAATGACCAGATTCCCTCTGTTACATCCGTCTAAGACTCACTCTTGACGCTTGTCTCGTAAGTTCGACAATTATATTTAAAAATACCACAGTTTTTACGTCGGTCGCATAATTTTATTTTGTGCATTTATCCGTCCCACCCTAAAGGCCAGTCCGTGAAAATATTTTCTGACATTAAACCGGTTCGTGGCCCAAAAAAGGTTGGGGACCACTGGGCTAAGGTGACACCTTCACATGCCATCAGAGGCCCTGGTAAGTGGCTCATCACATCCACACCACAGGTGGAAATAAACAGTATAGCTCACAGTTTGAGCTGTTCTCTTTGTAATGACTTTTTAACCTCCAGGGCTTCCAAGGGTTTGTTACTGTAGGCAGGTAGCTAGATAGTGACGGGGAAAGGAAGCAAAGAGCGTCGGACGTTGTATTTAATAAAACTGGAAAGCCTGCTTCAGTAAGAAGCTTCAGCATTCCATTTAGTAGGAAACTACAGCATTTACAGGTTCATTGGGTCATTGAGCCCTTGGGACCGATCTCCAAGCCTGTTAAGAAGAACCAGTTTTTATAGCCTCCTCCACCCAAGGTAAAATCTATCTATGGGGGAAGGTGCTTCTGTGCTTCTGCTTTGAAGTATGCGCAGTGAAAGCCAAGAAGGCAGCCACTGAGGCCTGTCAGTCGAGACTAGAAGAAGGATCTGATTGGTTAGTGGGCGGAACCAAAGCGAGCCGGCAAAATTTTAAAGAAACTGATTGGTTGGTTTAAGAAAGCTAGTCCTGACCAGGCGGTGGCACAGTGGATAGAGCGTCGGACTGGGATGCGGAAGACCCAGGTTCGAGACCCTGAGGTCGCCAGCTTGAGAGCAGGCTCATCTGGTTTGAGCTTTATTAAAGCTCACCAGCTTTGACCCAAGGTCGCTGGCTCGAGCAAGGGGTTACTTGGTCTGCTGAAGGCCCACAGTCAAGGCACATATGGGGAAGCAATCAATGAACAACTAAGGTGTCGCAAAAAAGAAAGCTAGTCCTTCCAGCACAAAAAAATATAAACAGAGGCAGAACAAAGACCCAGTCGTCTCTTGTCCAGCTTGGAAATGTGTGCTTCCCTGCCTCATTGGTCATGAGTCTTTCCAAGCAGCCACGCAGCCCTAAAACCCCACACCGACTGGCCGCCTGCTGGCAGCCATATGGACTCCAATCCAAGTCTGGTCGTGGGGCCAACCAGGGCACAGCCAGGAACCCTGAGCATGCTAGTCGGATGAGGACTAACTGGCTTGCACCATGGCACAGAATCTCTGGACTTTGGCCTTTGTACTGGGCGTAATGGAGACCAGACTGGACTTTTTCCTGGGCATCAAAGATGCAGATAAGACATCGAAAACCTGTGGATAACCTTCTGTTTCAACCCTGAATAAATCTTACTGCGTAAACCGAATTTTCTCCATCTATGGAGCCAGTAAAATTTCTTTTCTGTGACTCTGTACCAGAACCCCATTTCCACCAGCCTCAGGTTGTCCGAATGTATCAGAAGACCTAAATAAATAACTGAGCCACTGTTGCAGTAAAAAGGCATCTCTGGGGTCTGGGCTCTGTGTGGCATGAGCCTTACACTTGTTCTGTCCGCACCTGGGCCCAGTAAGCAGGCATTCATATCTCCTCTCTACAGCTGAAGACACAGAAGCTTAAAGATGTTAAATCAAGTACCCAAGGCCACCAGTCTGTTAAGAGGCAGTGCTGGGATTTGAACCCAGTTCCATCTGATGTCATGGCTCTTACCACGTGGCTCAGCACAGTACAAACCCCAGCACTTCCCACCAACCCCTTCACCTCTCTCTTCTTGTTTCTTCATCCGAAAGACCGGGATGCATTGCTCAGCAACCCGGCTTCCTCATCCAACAAACTCCAGCTGACCCTTTAAAACCCAATTGTAATGTTGCTCCTTCTATGAGGTCTTCCCAAAGGACGGGTATAGTCAGCTAGGCTGCCTAAGAGCCATTCTGCCACAGGGCTGGGATAAGGGTAGGGCAATTTGGGGTCCATTTAAGGCGGCACTCGCTCCCAGGGTTATGTCAGGGCAGAGTTGGGTGGGGGTGACAATAAGCTTTGGCTTTCAAATTTAAGAGAGAAGGCTTGAGGACTTAAAGCTGAGAACAGAAGACCGTAAAGCAAAGTACGGAGTTGGGGGAAATGTGTTGGCAGATTTAAGACCAGTTTTTCTCACGGAGGGGATCAGAGGCATTTTTTAACTGAGAGGAGAAGTTTGGAGAGAGGGAGGGAAGAAGGGAGAAAAAGGAGGAAGAAAGGGCTTCCTTGGGTGGGGATTGTCACATCTGTCCCCTCTTGACTCAGTCCCTCCAGAGATATGGGGGCCAAAAACCACAGATCCAATAAGAGGAATGAAAGAGCTGGATGCTTTTGACGTCGCAGGCTGTAACCAAAGGAGACCGCCATGCCCTTAGAGACATCCCCTGTCCAGACAGCATGGAGCCAGGTCGTAAAGATGAGATGGCTGAGCGTTGTGCCTGGGGACATGACGCGGAGTCCTATGCTCCCGTGTGGATATAAGTAAAAGCACCAGAAAGCTTTCTGGGTCCCCAAGAGGGAAGAAGAAGGGACCACGAGGGCTAATGTACAGTGTGACTGTCTAAGACTGTAGATTTATAATAGACTAGAGTGGAGACAGAGGCCACCAGTGAGCGACCAGCGAGGATAGATCATGGCTTGTGGATCAAAAGTCAGAGGAAGTGACGAAGTCACCCTTACTTGGCAAAATTAAGTTTTCTACCACTGAGAGCATGTGGGGGCTAGAGAAATCATTACCCTGGAGAAGAAGGATTCTGAAAACCATGAAATATTACTAAGAGACATTAACGGAGATCTAAATAAATGAAGAGACACACTGTGTTCGTAGATTTGAAAGCTCAAGGTTTTATTAAAATGCCATTTATCTCCAAAGGTTAGCTATAGACTCAAAACACTCCGATTCAAAATTCAAACAGTGTATCTGGAGGAAAGTTGACAAGCTAATTCTAAAATTCCTACGAAAATTCAAAGGGTCTAATATATCCAAGAAAACCTTAAAGAAAAAGGAGTTAAACTACCAGACTTCAAAGCTTCCTATAAAGCAATAATAACGAAGATAGCATTGCTTTAGTGCCGAAGCAGACAATTAGATCAGTGGACTAGAGTCCAGAAACAGACCCTCCCAAGTACAATTCACTTGTTTGGGACCAAGGTTCCGTTGCAAGTCAGGGGACAGAAGGTCTTTCTTTCAATAAATGCTGCTAGAGCAATTGGGTATTGGTACAGAAAAAAATAATAACAGCCTTAATTTTGATATCACACCATACATAAAATTTAATTCAAGATAAAATCATAGACCTAAAGTTGAAAACTAAAACAACTTTTTAAAATAAAATAGGAAACCATCTTAAGTACTTTGGGATAAGCAAAGATTCTTCAAACTGGACACATGCGCACACACACACACACACACGCACACACACACGCACACACACACGCGCACACACACACGCACACGCACACGCACACACGCACACACGCACACACATGCACACACACGTGCGCGCACACACACGCACACACACGCGCACACGCACGCGCACACACACACACACACAAAACAACTCCGCTAATCATAAAAGAAAAAGTGATAAATGAGAACTTATTAAAATTAAGAATTTCAGTTTATCAAAAAACACCTGAAGTATAAAAATGCTTCCCAGACTTGGAGAGATTTTGAAACACATAATATATGACAGAGGGTTCATGTCCAAAATATGTAAATCACTCCTGAACACCAAGAAGGAAAAGTGAGAAAATTCCATTGCAAATGGGCAAAGAACTTAACAGGCACTTCACAAAAAAAGAGATGTAAAAATGGCTAATAAGTGTGCTCAACATCATCAGTCATTAGAATAACACAAACTAAAACCACAATGAGATACCGCAACTTGCCAAAATGGATCAAATTACAAAGGCTGACTACACAAGTGTTGACGGGTTTTGGAAGCTCATCTTCTTAAACACTGCTGGTGGGCGTAGAATTTGATATTAGCACTTTGGGGAAAATGTTTGGCAGGATTAGCTAAAGCACGCCGTATAACCCAACAATTCTATTCCTGGGTATAGACCCAACAGAAATGAGTGACTATGTCCACCGAAAAACAGATACATACAGTTTTCAAAGGCAGCTTTACTCATAATAGGCAAAAACTTGAAATATCCCAAAAGTTCATCAACAATAGAACAGGTAAATAAATTGTAGTACATTCATAAAATATGAATAAATAAATAAAAAGGAACAAATACACAGAGATACGTCTCTGAGTGAGAGAAGAACACGCTGTATTATTCCATTGGTGTGAATTTGAAGAACACGCAACAAACTGACAGGGCGAGAAGTCAGCGGGGCGGGTTTGCCCTCCAGAGTGGCAGCGCTGACCGCCTGGGCATCGGCCAGCTTTCCGGGGCACGGGAAATGCTCTGTGTCTTGATGTGGGTGATGGTTACATGGGTGTAGACACAGATAAAAACTCACCAGGCTGTACATATTTATTGTGTAACTACTTTCAGTTTTATTAAAGTAGGAACAAAAAAATGTGATCTATAGTAGTTATGCTTCTGTGTAATAAGTTATCACAAACTTCCTGGCTCAAAGAAGCATAGAGTTCTTGTCTCACCGTGCTCAGGACCCAGGTGCGGCTTCGACCTTCCTTTCCTGGGTCAGGGTCTCACGGGGCTGCTCGAGGGGGCAGCCCGGGCTGCAGCGCATCCAGAGGCTGGGCTGGGGAAGACCCCACTTTGAAGGTCATGCAGGTTGATGGCACAAACTCTTTTCCTTGCAGCTGTGGGACTGAGAGCCCCAACTTCCTTCTGGCTGTCGGCTGTCAACCTCCCTCAGTCCCCAGCCCAGCGGCTGCGGCTGCTGTCAGCGTCGTACCACATGGGCCCCAGCACGGGACCATTCGCTACAGCCAGCTGCGGAGAAAGCCAGCTAGAGCGAGTCTGCTAGCAAGATGAAGTCTTACATGGCCATGTCATTATAGAGGTGGCACCTCCTCGCCTTTGCAATAGTCTGCCTCCCAGTCAGAAGCACATCACAGGTCCCGCCCACACCCCAGGGGCAGAGTGATTGGGGCCACCTTAGAATCTGTCTGCTTTTACTCGTTTACATTGTGAAAATGGGAAAGTGCAATGTGCTTCATTCTCTCCCAGCTTAAATAAAGCCTGGTCCTGACCCCCCAAAAGCCCGTCAGCCGGTCAGCCGTGGGTTTACATTTTCCTCCCTTAACAGGTCCGCTTTCTCGCTCCCATTCACTCGCTGAAATTGCTTTCTCTGAGGCTGCTGTCATTCACTCATTGTCACCAAAATCCAAGGGTTTTGGGTTTGTTTGTTTGTTTTCAAAATCAACAGGCTCTTTAAAACCCATATTGTAACAATAACTTCAGCCATTACTCAAGTGTTACCCACCCTGGACTCTCCTCTGTGCACCCTGCACATTCCCCAGCTGACCCCACCTCCTGCTGTGGTTTCATTCGGTGTTTTATTCAACAGATGCTTTGAGTGTCTACTACATGTCCAGGCTCTGGGGACACCAGACTTAGCCAAAGGCCCCCCCTCTCGCGGAGCTCACATGAGCTGTCGATCACCAGCCTGAAAGTTCCCAGTCTCCCACCCCACTCTCTTCTTGAGCCGCCTCCTCATCCACTTCCATGCCCCGCAGAAAAGGAATCTATATCTTCTCCTCCAACCCAAACCGCTTGTCAATCAGTGTCACTACGGACCTGGCTGCCGTCCATGCCAGAAGCCGGGCGTCATTCTTGGTGTCCCCCCCCCCCCCCAGCACCATGTACAACCACCCCCACACTGATCCTCCTCACTCTCCTTTCCCAACTCGGTCCGCTGGCTCGCCCTCCCTGCCAGCACCGGGCTGCCGTCATCTGAGGTCACCGCCTCATGGCGCCAGCCTCCTCGGCTCCTCACCTGTGTCCCAGCTCCAAGCTTCTCCCGGCCAGCCAGAGGGAATTCTCTCAAGTACAAAAGCAAATGTTATTGCTCTGCCTAAAGTCAGCTGGGGCTCTCCTTTGCCCCCAGGTTCAAGGCCACTTACCCCAGCAAGTTTCCAAAGCCCTGGAGACACGGGCGCTCACCTCTCCGGCCCCCTCTCACCCCACCCTCCTCGGGCACTTGACCCTGCAGCCACACTGCACCTGTGAAACCCTTCCGCCTGAACAGTCCCCTGCCTGCCCCCCCACCACACGCTCCCCTGTTCAGCTCTTTTAACTCCCAACCACCGCCCGCCCTTCGGAGCTTGGTGCAGATGCCACTTCCTCCAGGAAGCCTCCCCGGGCTTCATCCCTCACAGGACGACTGCCCAGCCCAGCTTGTCTGAGAGAAGGTGAGTGACCTCTCAATGGCTGTGACAGCTAAGTGAGTGTGCGGACATCGCTCTCTGCATGCGTGTGACATGTTTGACATCAAACGTGCATGACAGCTGAGCATGAGTGGCACCTGAGAGCGCATAGTGACTATAGTCCTTATTATACACAGCATCTAATACATGCCAGGCACTGCTTTAAGCATTCTCTATAGTCTAAATCATTTCATGGTTTAGAGACTTGATGGGTATTATTATCCCCATTTTGCAGAGGGGAAAACTGAGGTCAAATAACTTGCCTAGGTCTCACAGCTAGGAAGTGGTAGAATCCAGGTTGGAACTCAGGCGGCCCAGAATTGGCTCTGAAACACTATGCTGTCTGTGTTCAGTCGGATGCCATCCTCAAGGGCGGAGCAGGAACAGGTGCCAGGGCAGAGCAGGAACGGGTGCCAGGGCAGAGCAAGTGGCTCCCCACATCAGCCGGCGCAGTTCGTGAGCCGGGCCTGCGTCCTGGTTCCAGCAAATCAAAGGTCGCAGATGCTTATAAGGCAAGCGGAGAAATCTGAACACTGACTAGATAGTTGCTACCTAGTACGTTGCAAAAAGTGGTTTTTCTAACTCCCAGCATTGAACTTGTTCTTCGCACCAGAACTTAACTCGTTTTAATTTTTAGGCATGACACGTGGTCACACTTCTGGCTAAAGAGTCCTTATGTTTGAGAGATAAGTACTAGACTGTAGGAGGCCTGAGTTTGGCTCACCGACCGGAGAGCAGAGTGGGAGGCGGTGAACGGGTTCGGCCGAGAGCTGAGGACGACGCTGAGCTGGGGGCTGGCACGCGGGGCTCACCGGGCCATTCTCCCCACTTCGGCAAATGTTTGAAATTTTTCACAATTAGATCTTTTCAAAGGCTCAACCTCTGATTCTTGGAAGATTTACAGTCACCTTCACCTGCCCTGCTCTGAACACCCATTATGTTGTCAACATTTGACTTTACAAAGGAAACTGGCAACTCTGAAGGCAGGTGCTGAGATGTTCTCCGGCCTGGGTTCGGGGCTTCGGAAACTTGGACAGCGCGCTGCAGCTGGGACTGAGACAGGAGGTGGGGCCCGGAGGGGGAAGATCCAAAGTCTACTGTCATAAAGAAGTTCTGGTCTTCGGTGCTCCCTCCGCGGGGCCGAGGTGAACCCAGAGGGCAGAGCGTGGCTGGGAGCTCGGAGTGGAAGTCCCGGGGACCAGGTGAGTGGTTCCCCCACAGCAGGAACCAGGAGGTCTCAGTCAGATTTCTAGAAGCAGAGCCTGAGACAAGGATTTTGTGCGCCTGGTTGGTGCGGGAGAGTTCTCGGGAGAAGAGAAGGGAAGCAGGCCGGGCAGGTGGAACGAGTCAAGGCCAGAGGTGGTCTGAGCTGCCCGCTTGCTTCAGCCTGGTCCCTGGGGGGGGGGGGGGGGGGGGCTGCTCGGAAGCACGGACTCGGTCCCACCTCGAGGCAAGGAGGCGGGGCTTTTATAGCCATGCTGCAGGGTTGCAGAAGGGGTGTGACTCAAACTCCCCAAAGGGAGCAGCTGTGAGCCCTCAGCAGCCACGAAGAGGATCTGGGCAGCGGGCAGCCCCGGCAGCATCTGCCCCGGGGAGGAGCTCGCTGCCCAGAGCCCCGTGCTGCTGGCGGCCACTGACCCTGAGAGCTGGGTGTGGACAGGCTCAGCCAGTTCCATTCCGATCCCCGCGCTCACACGCACAGAGAGACATTGGAGGAAGCAGAGCCCCAAAGAGGGGATGGGACGCGCCCCAGAGTCAGGTCTGGCATCCAGGCCTCCTGACGTCCCTGAGTGGAGGCCTCCACTTCCCGCAGGGCCCTGCTCTTCACAGGTGAACCTCTCTCTACACCAGCACTCCGTCCTGAAGCCCTGGGGGAAGCTGGCTTTGGCACATTCACAGCTGTTTTCTAACTGGCATCTACTGAACCCTAATCCTCCAAGGTGGCCCCCGGTCCCCCGCCAGCCCTTCTGTCACATGGTGTGACGATACCTCTCAACTCCTGCCTTTCTCTGCTTGACATGCGTGCACAGGCATGCACACTCATGTCCGTGCACACACACTCGTGTCCGTGCACACACACTCATGTCCGTGCACACACACTCCTGTCCGTGCACACGCATGCACAGGGACACCCTCAGAGCCTCGCCCTGTCCTCTAGACCTCCGCAGCACAGCCCGACTTGGGTCACATGCTTCTCCGCCCAGGCTTTCTCTGCAGAATTCCAGAGATAAGCCTCAGACCACTGGTTCAATGCCCTCAGCGCTCCACTCCCGCTCCGTACCTTTCTCCGCCTCCCCGGGAGCCCAGAGCTCTCATGCCTCCTCCCCCTGTGGTCACCCCTCCGATGATGAGGACAGAATTTATCAGGTCTCAACCAAGAGCCAGGCAAGGACCGGATGGAGCCTGGATGGCAGAATTCCAGGCATGTGGCAGGCTGGTGGCAGCACTGGCCTGTGTTAGTTGAGCGATTGCTATGTGCCAGGCCACACATGTTGCAGACGTTATCCCATTTAATCCTCACAGCCCCCGCCCCCACCCAGCATAGCACCTAATGCTCCCCAGCTGATGGGTGAC
This sequence comes from Saccopteryx leptura, assembly GCF_036850995.1. Lineage (NCBI taxonomy): Eukaryota > Metazoa > Chordata > Mammalia > Chiroptera > Emballonuridae > Saccopteryx > Saccopteryx leptura. Next base: position 12,907,542 of record NC_089503.1, on the reverse strand, counting down.
AGGTGAGGAGACTAAGACGCTGTAATCAGCCTGCCCAAAGTCAAAGCGCCAAGGAGCAGAGCCAGGGCCTGGCCCAGGCGTATCCTCCTACAGAGCTCCTGGGCTAGTCCACTCTGCATGGGGCCGGAGGGACCTGCCCAACTCTGTCCCGGCCCGGGACCTAGGGAGCACCCAGGCCCTGGCTGGTGTCCTCAGGGGTGCCAGGTTAGCTGGTCCTGGGGGTCCTGAGCTGCCTGAAGGGACCAGAGTGGGGTCAAAGGTAAAAACGTTTCCCCCACTGTTCCCAAGGGTCTCTATCACAGGCATAAACCTTCTAAGGACCCAGAGTTCGTGCCCTTCTACAGACCTTTCCCTCTGGTTGGCTAAGCCCTGCCCTCTTTAACTCTTGCCCTCCTGGTGGTACAGTTTCTTGCAGCACCTCTCTGCCCTGTGGGAGAATCCTGTCGAGCTGAAGTGACCCTAGCCATCACAGTGCAGTCCTGGCCCCCATGGTGATATGCAGAGGAAGCCACAAGGGGGGGCGAAGGGGGGGGAAGAGTAAAACCAGAACCAGACATCTGTAAGTTTAAGGTCAAAAGTGTTCCCCACAGATAACCAAATATGCAGAACCTTTGCAAGACAATGAGAAAAAGGTTGCACAGCCAGTGAAGTTGGGACACGCTCTATTATTAAAGTAGAGTGCTCCCACAGCAGGAAGTCCGGGACCTGTAACATGCTAGAGTGGGGAAGGTGATGTCCAGGGCTTCCCAAACTTATTGGACCACAGAACCCTCTTGCTGCCGATCTGTCGGGACCAGCGTTCCATGGGACATACTTTAAGAAGGGTTACCCCGGATTCTTGAATCTAATTCCCTAGTGGATATTTGAACCCTTCCCGCTGCCACCACTCAGGAAAGTGAATGCCAGGTGGAGGCACACCTCCAGTGACCCGGGCACACACTGTTCCCCGGGGCAACCTGTTCACTCCAAGACCGCTCTGCCCAGAAGTCCTCCTTCTTTTGTGCTTCCCAGCGGAGTCCAGGCTCAGGGTGGGTTCTGCCCTCCCAAGTGCACCGAAGTCTATGTAGCCCGTGGCTGATGGGTCCAGGTCTCTGCCACTGACTGCATCCCTCAGGCCCGCTAGCTATGTCAGAGGGGCCCTGGGGAGCTGGGAATTGAGAGGGCAACAAATTCCCAGGCACAGCGAGGTCAGGTCCCAGAGAAGAGTCAGGCGGCGGTGTGTCTCTGGGCTCGGCTTCTGGCGCCCCAGAAGGGGAAGGGCCCAGCCCCAGCCCCCCCTCAGCCCTCCCCAGTAAATCGGGAGCTGTCGCTATGCTACGGGGCAATGGGGATATTGACCAGGGGTCCCAGCCGTCTGGGAACAACGCAAGCATCAGATCACGCGCAGTCCCACTTCTTTGCCTTGTGACCTTGGCCAAGGCATTTGATCTCCCGCAGCCTCGGTTTCATTTTCTCTAGAATGGAGTCGACTTTCTGAGTACGGAGTGGGGCCAGCAGGCACGACGCCTCGCCCAGAGCTGCCGCACACCCACCCGGAGGCCCCATCTGGCCCTTTGGCTCTCTGACGCCGTCTCTTCCGTTCCACCCTGTTCGGGATTTAGTCACCAGGCTAGCTGTTCCCTCTGCCCCCCCACTCCCCCACCCCCCACTCCCCCACCCCGCCAACCCGCGCCGCCCACCCTCACCACTGCGGCAGGAAAACTGCAAAATACGCATGCTCAGATGGGACCTCCTGAATTCACACAGTTGGAATTAAAATCTAGGGGAATTTGTCCCCCTTTCTTTTTTACTAGAACAAGTAAAAAAAAATAGGCCACTCCCTTTAAAGGGTTTCCTCATTAGTCCCGCCCCACGGAGAATCACCTCTTACCAAGATCCCCACAGCCCACCCCCCCCAACCCCGTCCTCCCCTCTCAGCCCCACCCACTCCGTTCCCCAGAGAAAGAGTTCCGCTCTTCTTACTGAGTCACCGAGTCACCGGCAGCCCCCAGTGCTGATATGCACCCCCCCACACACGCATCAACATACAACATTCTGACCGGTGCTTCCGGCCTCCTGAACAGTTTACTACCCCAAGCCTGTTTTCCGGAGGCCGAGACACCCAGCATATCCATTTTCAGTCGCCAAGGCAGCACTAGATGAAGGATGTAAGCCCACAGGCTCTGGAGCCGGCCTGCCAGGCTTTCAGTCCCAGCCCAGTCATTTACTAGCTGTGTGACCTTAGGCAAGTGGCTTCGCCTCTCTGAGCCTCATCTGCAAAATGGGAGCAGGAATAAGGGGGAAAAAATCAGATAATAAATGTAAAATGTTTACCACACTGCCAGGAACAGAGAAAGCACTTTTAAATGTTGACTTGGTTAAATATTGACTTCCCAGCTCAATGTTGGCTCATATCAGGTTCTCAGCAGAAGTTTCTTTCCTTTCTCTCCTCATCGTCCCAAACCCAGGAGGCACCACCATCGCCCTAGGTGGTGGGACAATTACTTGATCCTCACCTGCCCGCATTTGCCTCCTCCAGGCCTAATAGGGAGGGACGGTTCACAGAGTCCCCCACACCCGCTCAGGGCTCCTGTACCAGGGTGCCTGCCAAGCTCCCATAGGCCAGATTGGGTGACTTCTGTCTTCAGATGGTTGAGAAGTATGTCTGTTCCTGTGTTTCTGCCTCAGAAGCAGCTGTGTCCCCGCAAACTCCGCAGGGAGCTGTGTCCCTGTGAGCAGCAGTTTCTCCCCATCCCCAGGGCCCACGTTATCCCTGGTCAGGCCAAGTTCAGGGGCTGCTGGACAGAGCAGCCAGCAGTCTGGAAGGCCTTGGCCCAAAGGGCAGAGGTGACAGGCCCCGAGTCTCACCCAGGCACAAGCCCCCAAAACAAGACGGGTTATAATGCAGCCTGTCTCCTCGGCCAGCAGCCAGGATCCCCGCCCGAGGCATGACAGCTGAAGCCTTGCAGACAGCCGCGGTCACTCCCAGGTCTGGAGCTGGGGGCCTGGAGCCCTGGCAGGCCCTCAGCCCAGCCCCGCCTGGCCAGGCATGTCCACCCCGGAAGGCAACTCAGCCTGGCCACCTACCTCCAGACTGGCACCAGGAGAGGCCCCGGAAGAGGAGGGTCCTTCTTAAGGAGCTGGGCGTGAGTGTCCGTTTCCTGGGGCCATGGGAGTGGGAAGAATGGGGGTGGGGTTGTAGGGGGGCAATGCTTGGGAGCTCCCAGGACCAAGGAAAATGAGAAATCCCTCTAGCTTCCCTACTTAACACGCATCCTAAAACTGGAAAAGCCACGAGAGGGGGCCCGAGGCGATCTACACCCACACCAGCACAGGCTCAGGGTTGGCTCATAGGAAATCTGCAACAGAAGATAGGTCCTCCCCTTCCCTCGTCTTCCCTGGAGTGGGGGACACCGGCATGGCCACAAGTGGTGGGACAGTTACTCGATCCCCCCAGCCTTCCAAGGAAGGGTCCTTCCTTGAAGACCCCCCAGGACTCCTCAGGAGGGGGCAGCAGACTCGTTCCAGCCCGCTGGTCCCGGGTCAGGACATCTCTCAAGGCCAGGCCCCTAACAGCGGCCCGCTGTTCCCGCCCAGGCCGTCCACGTCGCCAGCGCTGTGCTGCACTTGCTCCTTGGGGGCTGCCTGGCTTCCACAGTCAAAAGCCTTCACCTGGTGGTGCTGAAGTCTTGGTACCCATTCTGGGGCGCAGCCTCCGTGAGTAGGGGCCAAACATGGGCTAGGTGGGGAGGCCCTGCACCTGGGACCGGATGGGGGGGGGGTGAGGTGTCCCTCTGTCTGCTTCTGTCCTCCAGTCTAGCAATAGCTCCTTCCCAGGAGGCCCCCCCGGCTGTCTGACTCTCCCCTCGTTTAACACCTGCTTCCCGCCGAGAAGGGGGTGAGCGTGCGCCCGGGAGGAGGGGGCAGCTCGACCTCTCGCTGGCTTCCAGGCGGCCAGGCTGCCTGTGGACGCAGCAGCACATCCCTGGTGACCAAGCCTCTGTCGGGGCCGGTCTGCAGGGGCACTAGGGTGCAGGCTGTGGCTCCTGCCCTCCCAAGGCCCTGGGCCAGCGGGACAGGGGACGAGAGGAGACCAGTGCACGCGCAGTTCCCCGTGGCCCCCCACGGTGTGCTCCCCGATCCTGGGTCCCTGGCGGAGTCCGGCTCACTCAGGGTCCCAGGTCCCTGATGCCCTCTCGGGCAGGTGTCCCAGCCCTCCACCATCACTCTGGGCCATGGTGCTAGCTCCGAGCTTCCAGCGCACAGAGCCGGAACTGTTTCTACGGGTGGCACCCATTCATCCCTGTGCCCCCCGGGGGCATGTCGTAGGTGCTCAGCGAACATTTGAAAGTATCATTGCGGAAGCACGCCAGAGACCTTGAACTGAGAGCTAATCTCCTCCTCCTCACTGCAGGATGCAGGAAGGAGAGAGGATCCCGTGGAGGGGATAGTTCAGCTGATCCCAGACGAATGGTTTGGGCTAATAAAATGGGGCAAGTGGGAGGGGCAGGGAGGGCATTTGGAGCGCATGACACAACTTGATCCCGGGTATGGAGGTGTGTGTGCAGAGGGCAGAGCGGCCGGCTGAAGCGGCCGGGAACGGGCCATGTGGCAGGCAGGGTGAGGTTCCTATGTTGGAGCAATGGTGTTCCCAACCCTGCTGGCTGCCACGTGGGGTTTCCTTAGAGAGCAGTGGGAAGGGAAGGAATCTGTGGGTTTCGAATCCTTGTGACAGTTTCACATCTGGCCTGCAGTTCCTCGTGTCAGGGATCTTGGCGGGAACAATGGAAATGGTTCCGAAACCCTCTCTGGTACGTTGGTGCGTTGAGAGCACTCCCTTCCACTCCCCGCCTGGGGTCACCTGGGGCAGGGCGTCTGTGTGCGGTGGGGGTTGGATGGCAGCTGCCCAGGATTTGCCGGGAGCAGGCACAGGTCTTCAAAGCAGCAGAGGACGTCCAAGCAGAAAGGTGCCTCTGTGCTGGACATCCGTCCTTCACTCACGTCCCTGACTCCACGCCGTTCCTCCACCCACTGCCCTTCCCCCACCCAGTTCTGTCCCCCGTGGCCTCGGGCCTGGGGGTGTCGTTCAGCCTGTTCTCCACACAGCAGCCCAGTGGATCTAGAGGCAGGCTCTGGGTCCCCCAGTCCGGTCCCCGTAGAAAGTGAGAGCCATTCCGGCCTCTCAGCGGTCAGCAAGCTAAGAAAGCCATGTTTGGATAGCAGTCTTGAGCCCAGAGATGCGCAGTCTCTCCTGGGGTCACAGAACGAGCTGCTGGCAGGCTCGGACTAGATCTCGGTCTCTGACCTTTGGACAGTGGTTGTCACCTTTGTCTTTTGCTTGTAGAAGGTGCTATGCCTGATAGCGAACTTCATCAGCTTCTTCTGCGTGCTGGCTGGCCTCTTTGTCGTTGCCAAGGATCTCTTTCTGGAGAGCCCGTTCACGTCCCCGATCTGGAGGCCGTACCCCAACAGCACAGTGAGTACCAGACCGCCGGGGTCCTCTGACTCCCAGGCAGGCCCTGCCGGTGGTGTGGCTGAGAGCAAGTTTCCGGCTCCCAGGAAACCTCTTCTGGAGCCCAGGTACGGGCGGCAGAGCCCTCGGCCAATGTGTTTCCACCCTGTGAGGGGCAGTGCAGAGGGGGACGCTGGCCTCCTCGCTGGTCAGCATCAGTCCCGTCACTGAGTCCAATCCTGCTGGTATAGACGGGGAAACTGAGGCCAAAGTGGGGTAGGACCGAGGCCAAGCGACAAGTTGGCAGCAAATTCAGGCCCACAACCTGGACCTGTTGATTCCCTATTCAAGGCTCCTTAAATACTGGGTCCCCAGGGACCCTGATGTCATTATCCGGGAGCCTCACAGCAGCCTTGCAGAACTAGCCGAGTCCACGTTGTCGCCCCCTTTCATGGGCGTGAACACTGAGGTCCAGAGAGGCTAAATTAGTGGACCAAGGCCTCATAGCAAGTCAGGGGTGCAGTGAGGACTCCCAGCTGGGTCTATGACTCCAAGCCCCGTGCTCTTTTCCCCACAGCTGCCTCTGAAGCCGGAGGTAGACCAGCTGTTCTACGTGCGTGGCTGAGGGCCTCTGGGTCCGGTTCCCAGGTTCTGACCATGCTGGCTCGCTATTCCTTATTGCCTTCCACCATGCACACACACGTGTGAACTCACATGCATGCACACACGTGCACAGACACACACACACGTCCCCACCAAGCGCTCTGGCCCTAGGAGATGTCCCAGCTGCACAGCCCTCGGCCTTGCTCCTCCCTCCCCAGATGTAAGAGATGGTCCTTCTCTCTGAGCCCTGCTCTCCCCATCTCAGCGGGGTTCAATGAGATAACACCTAAGCCAGGCGTCCCCAAACTATAGCCCGCGGGCCACATGCGGCCCCCTGAGGCCATTTATCCGGCCCCTGCCACACTTCCAGAAGGGGCACCTCTTTCATTGGTGGTCAGTGAGAGGAGCACTGTATGTGGCGGCCCTCCAACAGTCTGAGGGACAGTGAATTGGCCCCCTGTGTAAAAAGTTTGGGGACCCCTGCCTAAGGCCATCCGCACTTCTACCCCGGCCTCATGGTTTCTCCAGCCCTCAAACATATTTCCCCGAGGACCCAAGGGCGCCTGACATTGGGCATAGAGCAGTGACAGAGACAGACGCACTCCCGCCCCACACAGCAGCCCCGCCACCCTCCGATGCGCACCTGGGAGCTGAAGCCCCAGCGCCCTCTGCTGGCTGGGTCTCAGCCCTGCCTGTGCCACCCAGTGAGGCCTCACCCAGTCCCCTCCTCCCCCAGGTCCACATCCAGAGGCTGGAGCTGGCCCTACTCTGCCTCACCTTCTTGGAGCTCTTCCTGCCTGGGACCACGGCCGTCCTAGCCTACAGGATGGACTACCCGTCTGCAGAGGTGAGGGCCCGCGAGAGACAGGAACACGAGAAAACAGGAGGCTCAGGAAGGGGACGTTCGGGCAGGGAGCACATACGGATAGTGTCTCTCACTCGTTGTCAACCCCCATAATCCTGCAAATTGAACACTTCGGTAGTTTTCACGTTAGTGTCATCCCTCTACTGAGGTTTCACTTAAAGCAGATATGAGTTGGTGGCTGTGAGTTGATGTAACACCAAGCAAACAAGTTGTCCCAGTTCCTGCCCTATCGTCCAGTAGGAAGTCTTCTCATTAGGACATCAGAGAGCTGTGTGGGGGCCTGGAGTTACTGAGGCCAACCCCACTTTTAGGGATGGGGAGATGGAGGCCTTTACCTGTCTGCAGGAATTAACAGGGGATGTTCCTGCTTATGGCCCTTGAGGGGCCAGGCACTGAGCTAAATGCTGCAGACAATTGTATCGGTTTCCTATTGCTGCTGTAACAGATTATCACAAACTCAGCAGTTTAAAATGACACGGCTGTTTTATCTCACAGTTCTGGTGGTCAGCAATTTGAAATAGGTCCCCCTGGGCTAAAAGCAAGGTGTCAGCAGGGTCACCTTCTTGCTGGGGGATCTACAGTTTCCTTGCCCTTCCAAGCTTCTAGAGGCCACCTGCGTTCCCGGGCCTGTGGCCCCTTCCTCTGCATCCTCAAACCTCTCTCTTCTGTCTCCCCTTTCTCTGTTAAGAGCCCTCGTGGCCTTGGCCGGTTGGCTCAGCAGTAGAGCATCAGCCCAGCATGTGGAGGTCCTGGGTTTGATTCCTAGCCAGGGCACACAGGAGAAGCACCCATCTGCTTCTCCACCCTTCCCCCTCTCCTTTCTCTCTATCTCTCTCTTCCCCTCCCACAGCCAAGGCTCCATGGGAGCAAAGTTGGCCTGGGCGCTGAGGATGGCTCCATGGTCTCTGCCTCAGGCTCTATAGTGGCTCTGGTTGCAGTGGAGCAACGCCCTGGAGGGGCAGAGCATCGCCCCCTGGTGGGCATGCCAGGTGGATCCTGGTCAGGCTCATGTGGGAGTGTGTGTCCTCCTCTGTGTTCGTTACCCCCTCCCCCCTTTTCACCTTGGAAGAATACAGGGAAGAAGAAAGAAAGAGCCCTCCTGAGTCTGGACGCACCCAGAAAATCCAGGACCATCTTCCCATCTCAAGGTCACCAGATTAGCAATGTTAACTCTACATTTTCTCATTGCGGTGGGAAATGCCAGACCACCAAAGAGAATTGCCAATACTAATACCTCATACATAACCTGAGGTACTTCACTATATAACCTGAGCTAGTCACAGGTTTGGGGATGAGAACACGGACCTCCTGGGGCCGCCCTTCAGCCTGCCACACTGGCGCCCGCCCGCCTTCCTGGACCCTGCACTGTGGGGGGCAGGCTCTGCCTTTTTGTTTTCAAGAGGAGGTTCAGAAAGGTTTCAGTGAGTTCCCAAGGTGATGCAGCCAGTAGGTGACTGAGCTGGACCTCCCTCCAAAGGCATCTGTGGCCTCATCCCTCTGAGAGGACAGCCACAGGGACAGTCTCCAGCACTGGGCTGGCGCCACCCTCATCACAGATCAGGGATGAGGACAAGGCAACGGTGGCAGGGGACACTGTTAGCAGTAGACACGCTCCTAGAACGTATTGCAGCGGGGAGGGACCTCAGTGTGTCACCTGGCCCAAGGGAGCCAACAGGGTGAGTGGCTTACCCGTAGCTACCTGCACGGGGGCAGCCGGCTGGGAACGAGGGCCGGTCTGCTGCCTCCCCCGTGGGCTTCCTCCTACTCCCTTCTCCAGAACAAGGTGGGGAGGGAGCCAGGCACCACCCCCCTGGTGTCTCTCCGGCCTCAGTGTCCACAGCTTCACAGCCATCTTACAGTTTCCGCGAGTGAGCCCGTGGGAAAGTGCTCCGTAGATGGCCGCTCGCTCCGCGTGTGTGAGCAGGGGGGACAGTGGCTTTTCTTTTGCAGCAGGATGACGTGTCCCTTGTTCCTGACACATCACTGGAGCTCAGTGGGCCTCCGCCATCCTATGAGGACGTGACTCGAGGTGACACAGAGGAGGAGCAGAAGCAGAGGTGAAGAGAGCTCATGGCGGCATCAGAATTCACGCCATGGACCCTCCCCAGGGGCCATTACCTGAAAGGGGCAAATGGTGCTGTTCCGAGAACTGTCTGACCTGTTCTGGTGGCCTAAGTGGGGTGGTCCCCATCCCCTCAGACACAGAAGGGGCCTCCAGGCCCCTGACCCCCATAACCTCAGTGCCTGGTTGGCCAGAGCTGCCTCACTCAGCCAGACCAGAGCACGACCAGGTCCTCCCACCCGCCCTGACAGCTCAGGAGCAGACCTTGTGCCCAGGCCACAGCCTCTGCCTTCCCTGTCCGCTCTCTCCAACCAGTGGTGGACGCTCGGGGAGCTTGTCCGCATGAGTGGACGCTCGGGGAGCTTGTCGGCATGAGTGGACGCTCGGGGAGCTTGTCGGCATGAGTGGACGCTCGGGGAGCTTGTCGGCATGAGTGGACGCTCGGGGAGCTTGTCCGCATGAGTGGACGCTCGGGGAGCTTGTCGGCATGAGTGGACGCTCGGGGAGCTTGTCGGCATGAGTGGACGCTCGGGGAGCTTGTCCACGTGAGGCTGGGCAGAGCCAGAGGCGGGTCCGCGGAGCCCAGGAGGACTAGCCGACTCGGTGTCTCAGGGGAACTCGTGCATCTGAATCCCTGGATTCAGGGCGGGGGCGGCGGGGACGCTGCGTCAGACAGAAACCGTGGCCGGTTCTTCCCTTCACACTGTCCGTGAGTCTCTCTGCTTCCCTGGGCCTCAGTGTCTCCAGCTGCACCCCGGGGGAGCGGGTGGAGGAAGTGACCAGAGCCCCCCACTGGAAAGCTCTGACGTCAGGGGTCAATGCAACGTGCGGTGACATCCTGACGTCTGAGCTCGCCAGTGACACCTCAGCCGCGGAGTTCCGTACCTTGTGCGGAGCCAACAAGGTGACGGAGAGAGAGCCCACCTTCCTCCTTCCCCAAATCTCAGACGTCCCGAGAACAATCTTCACAAATCTTGGGTTCTTTGGGTGCTGTCTGTCTTATAGTAACCTGATGTTTCCTTAAATTGATTTTTTTTTCTCACATAATATTATTTTAGAGGGGTACTTTGTGTCGGCAACAACAAAGTCAGTATCTTTCCACAAACAGAAGCTAACCACAAAATGATGTAACAGGATGAAAATAAAGCAACGCTGACCCTCCACTCGCCCCTGTGGTCTCCCCTGTGACTTCCCCACCTCTCGGCTCCCTGCGCTGCAGCCACCTGGCTTCTTCGAGTCGCCCGGCACCCAGGCGTGTCCCTGCCTCTGAGCCACCCTCTCGCCTTTCCCCTGCCTACACTCTCTGCCCCAGGTGTCTGCCCCGCTCTTTGAATATTTTTTTTTATTCTTTTCCATGTGAGAGGAGGGGATCCACCCAGCAATCCCCATCTGGGGCCAGTGCTTTGCCCATCTGGGGCCATGCTCACAACGAAGCTACTTTTAGCGCCTGAGGTGGAGGCTCCATGGAGCTGTCCTCAGCCCCGGGAGGCTAATGCGCTTGAACCAATCAACCATGGCTGCAGGAAAGGAAGAGAGAGAGAGAGAGAGAGAGAGAGAGAGAAGGCAGAGGAGGAGGGGTGGAGAAACAGATGAGTGTTTCCTCTGTGTGCCCTGACCGGGACTCAAACCTGGGACTTCCACATGCTGGGCTGATGCTCTACCACTGAGCCAACCAGCCAGGGCCCTGAATCTTTACCAAGCTGTCTCTGGGCCAAGGCTGATGTCACTTAATCCCCTCTTCAATCTGTTAGATATGTTCTGTGATTAAAGCAGATAAAAGTAGTATTTTATTACTATTATTATTAACGTATTTTACAAGTTCAGTTGTATGGCGTCGGTCTGTTACAGAGTGAGTCCCTGAGAGCAATGAGGCAGTTGCCTCTAGCACAGTATGTGAAGGCTGGAAGAAGCTGCTCTCAGGTAGCAGTCGGAGACGCAGAGTGCCGAGGGCAAGGTCGCAGTGCAGCTGTCAGGGTCTGAGAAGCCTAAGCAGAACCGGAACCGGGTCTCACCTTGGGACACATGACCCTCTGGGCAGCCAGCCCGGGCTGAGTGTTCTGGAAGGAAAGGTGGCAGTAACCAGGGAGCTCGAAGCTGCAGTACAGAGCGGGTGAGGAGCACAGGCTTCGTGCTCGGGCGCAGACGATAAGCTCGGATGCCAGCGTGGAGGCCTCAGGCAAGTGACTCAGACCGCTGAGCCTCTCTGCCTATCTGAACCATGGGGAGGAGGGTGCCTGTCCCCAATACTCCGGTCGCTTGGTGATCCAGTGCACAAAGTGGGCTTAGCACACCCAGAGCCTGGCACCGTGTATAACCAACATGGCCAATAATAATACCTCATGAAGAAGGGTTCAGCTAGATGCCCAAACCAGCCCTGACCCAGGCTGCTATGATTCTATAACCCTGTGGTGCCCTGCTGGGCGGAGGGAAGCCTGGGTCTGCCCCTGGTTGGCTGGGTGAGCCTGGCACGGCAATACACTGTGACAGAGATGCCAATCTTTGCCCCATTTCACACAAGAACAAACTAAGGCTTGAGGAGGTAAAGGGATACCCCCAATCACACAGCTCCACAGTAGCAGAGCTGAGACTGTCGTACTCCCAAGCCAGCTCTGCGCATGCTCAGGGCATCACTGCTTTCAAAGGGTCTGAGACTGACTGAGCAGTGGCATGATCTAACTGCCTTGCCCTGGAGAGGAAAGATCTACCCACAGACATTCTGAAGAGTATGGCTTCCTGGTACCCACCTGTCATGTGACAGCAGATTGCAGAACGCACACCCCAGTACCTGGGAGGTACCAAAATCGACTGACCATATGTCCTTGGCACAGACTTGGTTTCTGCTTGCCATCCTGGTGTCCCACCTAGACAAAAGCTCCCATTTGGTTGATAAAGTACAGGGTCACAATGGACCCTGGAAAAGTCGCTTTCAACAACAGAAAGCGACACATGACATATGACGAGAGGCCACCAGGTGGGGGTGCGGCATCAAGCACAGAACTGGGGCACCTGCTCAGGTTGCTGGTTCCACTGGGGTCTGCTCACGGTTGCAACCGGAAAGGTATTATTTGCAGAATGGAACAGAATTGGTCAAGGAAGGAACTGCCGGGAAAGTCACAGGACAGAGACACCAAGCTGGGGACTTCCTGGGTTCTTCCACTGACACCCATTCCTCCAGTTGGTGGTCACCCTGATCACCAGCATTTATCATGGCCTCTGGGAGGTTCTCAATTATTCCACACATAGTATTAGTTTTGTCTCACCGAGAGGACAAAGTGGCCTGGAAGAAGTCATCCTGCCCGCAAGGCAGACATGAAACACTTGAGCACCCAGGGCAGGCTCAAAACCTGGCACCCTGGGGATTAACAACCTTTCCATGTTTGTTTAATGTTAACTTAGTGAGAATGGGAAGAAATCATTTTCCCATTAATAAAAACTGTAACCCTCTTTCCTTATGTTCAAAATGGAGGCATACCACAGGCAACACATGGCACAGAAATTATTTAGAATTGTTTTTCCTCTCCCAGTTCTCTCACTCGAAACTGGAGTGCATTACTCAGTCACAAATGGCAGAGGGGTCTGGGGGGGGGGGGGTCAGAGCATAAGGAGTCTCATTCTAAATATAGGGACCACTTCTCTCCAGAGGTGCGCGGTTTACTCTGTGAGCTGCTGTTCTCTCTGTGGTTTTCCATCGCAGCCAAACAACTTTTGAGGAGCCCTAAGACTTTCGGACGCGTTCTTGGGAAGCCCCTGCTGTGTGTTACTTGGCTTCAGAATCTGGCTGCCAGGCGGTGCCCACTCCAGGGGTGCCCCCCGGCTGGTCTCAGGGCCACCAGCCAGTGCGCACAGCAACCTGCAACACGCATCACAGAAATGCCACATGGACATGGGCTGGTGCTGGGGAGAAGCAGGTTTTCTTGCTACTTAAGAGTATTACCTTACTTAAGTACTTACCTACTGAAGAGTATTTTGGCACAAGGGACACTGATTTCCTTTCTGCCAGCTGTGTGAGAGCCTACCAGGTGGAAACCTGAGTTAACAGGCAGCAGGTTTCTAGTGAACCCCTGTGGTGTTGTAGTGTGTCTCTGGTCAGTGCCTGCAGAAGCCACCCACCTGGACAGTCTCTCACTCCCCTAGACCTGCCTCCTCCAGGAAGTCCTCCTTGATATTCTCTAATCCTCAGGAGCCTCAGCTGGTGAAGCCCTATCAGTTTTAGCAGTAAGCCCAGCTTACCTTACTGGGCAGGCTCTCTCATGGCCTTCAGTCTTCTCTCTCCAGCTGGACTCAACATAGTTTTGAGGATGGTGTCCCCACCTTCCCTTTTATGTGGACCTCATGACACCCATAACATAGCAGGCAACAAAGAATGCTTGTTTGAATCAATTCTTATTGTTGACTCATCCTAAGTCCTTTTCAGGGGTCTCAAACTCGTGGCCCACGGGCCGCATGCGGCCCACCGAACAATTTTGTGCGGCCCGCAGACTAATCCACGAAGTTCAAAATATTTTGGATAAAATTAAGTAAGCCTAGGGGATTAGTCTGCGGGCCGCACAAAATTGTTCGGCGGGCCGCATGCGGCCCATGGGCCGCGAGTTTGAGACCCCTGTTTTAGATGGTGTCCAGGAACAAATTCCTTGAGCAGACTTCTTAGTATAAACCTGAAGTCCCCTACCACTCGTCATACATTTAATAATCTTTTTGTTTACTTTAAGAAAAGGTTGGGACTCTTACCTACTCTTAACTATTAACTCCTAATGCTTTTAACTCTTCTCAATCACTTTCTTCTCAGTTATGTTCTCCACAAACCCCGCCCCCCGCCATGTGAGCTTGCCAATGTCCAGAAAATAATTTTACATTATCACAGTAACTAAGACATGGTAATGTTAATGAAATTCTCTTCAGAAAGCGTTATCAAAAACCGTGCCCACTTGATGTTTCCTCTTCATTCATTCATTCATTCATTCAATAAATTTTTTTTTTAATTGAGCAGCTACTAAGTAACCACTAGTTTGGGCTCCAGGAATACAATAGCCAACAAAACAAAACAAAAAAATTCTGTTCACAAGAAACTGACATTCTAGTCAGTGGGAAATAAACAATAAACAAGTGAGCAAGTATTTATTAATATATTAACATACGATGACTAAAGAACAAGGAAGGGCTTGTCCCTCTGCCTCTAATGAAGTAATGGCCGAGCACTTCACTGTCAATCACATCTGCCCCAGGGGAGGGTGCAAAGAAGACCACAAGACTGTCTCCCTTGAGCTACACACCTGACTGGGAGCAAAATATCTCCATTTCGGTTACTCTGGCCGTGAAACAATCCCAGAACTTAGTGTAAAACAACTATCTTACTCTGCTCACAGGTTCTGTGGCACAGAATTTGTGCAGGACATAGCAGGAAGGGGCTGTCTCCGCCCCGTGACTCCTGGGACTTCTGTTAGGCAGGCTCACAGTTGGGACTGACTTGGCAGGTGGGGGTTGGAAGCATCTGGAAGCATCCTCACTCATGCCTGGCAGATGACGGGGCTGTTTTCTGGAATACCTTCACTGGTCTCCACATGGCCGCTGCACATCAGAAGACTTGGGATTCCTCACAGCACGGCAGCTGAGTTCCAAGAGCCAGCACCCTGTGAAAGCCAGGCAGAAGCACCTGGCATTCTTATGATCTAGCTTCAGACGTCACATGGCAACAGTCCTGCCATACTGCTTTTGCCAAGGCAATCACAAAGGTCCATCCAGGTTCAGGGGTTGGGAGGACATAGGCCCCACAACTCGAGGAGAAGGGTGTCAAGGTCACGTAAGAGAAAGAGCGCCGGAGAGGAGATAAGGTGGCAGCCATCTTTAGTAAATGCAATCTTCTGCACCTTCTGCATCTAATTTCCAAAAATGGTGATATCTACATCTACCCTGAGTCATCTCTCAGGCAAAGCTAAAACCACTCAAGCAGAGCGTGATAATATCTGAGTGTTGTACAAGATTTTATTCTAAACAGAAAATAAAAGAGCAGACTAACCTTTTGATGTCTCAGCCCCTTTTCTGGATGGAGGGCACTCTTAATGACCCAAAATGTCTGCCTTGTGCCTTATTTTTAAAGAATAGAAAGTCAGGCCTAGGCTTTATTCCTGATTTAGGTCCGATGCCTAAAGCACAGAGGCAGAGAGGCGTGCGTGAAGGTGCACCCACTTTGGAGACAGAGTCCTGGATTCAAATTCTCTCTTGGCCCTGACAAGCCCCTTTGCCTCTAAAGAACAGGGGGACAAAATCGACCTCCTCACAGGGCTGCCGTGAGAATCAAATGACATAATACCGGCCAACGCCCTCCACGCTTGGTAGCCACTCTGGACAGAATCTCTAACATCTACACTTCCGGTGAAATCGGTACATTTTTGTGTTTCGTTAAGCCACTGCAATGAACTGTCTTCTCATCAATGTTGCTATAATGTGTACATCCTTAAAATGTACCATAAATGATATGCTTTGGGATTCACAAGCATATGAAGGGTCCTTGGGGGAGCAACGATCTGTTTGTTTTCACAATGGTCCTTTGATAGAGCAAGTTGGGGTGTGAGATCCTCAAAAAGGGGCCTAGCTGACCCTGTGGACAGCTGCTCCGCCCCACACCTGGGGGGCCTGAGGCTCCTGAGGCCCCATGAGAAGTTAATTGAATAGAGGAAACCTCATCTCAGCGGCTCAGTCAGATCTGGGCCCGTTCACCCCTGGGGTGCGCGGAGCCGGAGAGAACAGAGGTCCTCCTGCCACAGAGCCGGCCGGTTTTACCCTCAAACCAAGGTCCTCGTTGCTCCATGCTTCAGGAAAGGGGCCTCATAATATGCTCCTTGGTTACCAAAGGCAGGTCTCCAGGGGTTGCCATGGAGACGAGGCTGCTGTAGTGGTTGGGGAAGACAACTCTCTCATTGGAAGGGCCTGAGCTGTAGAGAATCCAGATGTTAGAGGAAATGACAGGACGGGGATAAGAGAATGGAGAGGAGAGGAGAGGGCGTGACTCACTGCTAAACTGTGACCTTAGGGACTGCGACCAGTGGGGGGGAGGGGGGAGGGGGCGTGGGGGGTGCCTGTTAACCTGTCAAGTTCTCCTTCCATACCTGAGGAAGAAGCCCCAAATGTCACCACGGACACACGTCCAGGGTCTGTAACTCCGCCATCTAAACCCAACCCCGTGAAGCTGAGATGGCTCACGCCCAGGGGATGGCGGCCAGATTTCAAGTTGAGAAGCCCTGAGTTCAAGTTCTGCCACTTTGCATTTGTGTGACTTTCAGCAAGACATGTAACCTCTCCACTATTTCCTCACCTGTGAAACGGGGGAAATTCCTGCTCAGCTCAGCCTTTCTCAAAGGAGTTCTGAGATTCAAGCATTACAAGATACCGTCAGTGCCGTCGAGGCCGGGGCCACAGCTGCCCCCCAGTTCCCTGCTGTACTCCCAGTGCCCCTCAGAGAATATTCGGTGGATAGATGCACGATAGCGTGAACTCAGCCGCTGCTCTGCACGGGCCAGTGAAGCAAGGGACTGACTCTTCGTGGGTCACTCAGTCTGCGCCACAGGGGCGTGGCGCCTCCCGGTGTGGTCTCCGGACCAGCCGCGGCCTCACCCAGGAGATGCCCAACTGCAGAATTTGGCCCCTCCCCACACCTACTGAATCATAATTTCTGGGGTTGAGACCCAGGAATCTGTTTTACTAGGCCCTCCATATATAGTCTGATCTTTGCCAAAGTTTGAGAAACATTGGTATTGGGGTGAGGGTGGGATGGGGTGTGAGCTGCCCCGCCCCCTTTCTTGGCCCACCTGGCCCTGGAGTTCATTGCCAAGCCCACCTCCACCCTGCCCGGGCCTGCCGGGGGCTGGGGACAGGCTGTGGAGACTGGGGAGGGCGGAGGAGGAGGGCTTGTCATGGGAGGGGAAGGCTTGGTAGCTGGTCTGCCTTCCTGTTTCAGCAAAATCCGCAGATGCTGGAGGGGGTCGGGAGATAAGCCTTGCAGGTACACAGGAGCTGCGCAGAAGGTCTCCTCCCAACCTGTCAGCTCCCCCGCACCCTGGCCATGGTCTGTGGGGACAGCAGGGAGGCTTCACAACAGGGGTCCCAGGTTCCACTCCAGTCCGTCTCCTCCGCTGAGGTCTCCGCCCCTCCTCTGGAGACTGGGCGACTCCTCCTGAGTGGTTAGGAACACAAAGAAAAGACGAGCCTCCGAGATGAGATAAGCGCTGCTGGGAACTGACATGCCCGGTCCTGCAGCGTGTTCTGAGCAGGACCTGATTTAAGGCACCCGGAAGCAGCTGTTCACACACACGCAAGGGGGTGGGGGGTGCGCGTATTGAAGGAGAGAGCTGGGACTCCATAGAAGTCAGAACAAACTGCAGCAAGGCCAAATGACCAAGCCTGCGCTCGTCCAGCAAGACCGACCGTTCAGGACCAGGATCCTGGGAAGGCAGCTGGAACCAACTGAGTGAGGGTCTGAATTGGCTCACGGCTGGGAAGAGGATGGGGACCTGGCCACACCAATAGGAGTCATGGAGTAGGGAAGTGACAAAGCCTCTGGGTCCCCCATGGGGCAGTCACCTGGGGGCCTGAGGGAACCCGGGCCTCGCATTTGGAAGGGTTGTAGAGATGGGTGTCTATCCTAAAAAAGGTACCATGTTGTCATGGAAGGGACAGCAGGAGCATGTAAAGCCAGTATCCACGGCTACTATCACAGCCGCCTGGCCCGTGCAGGTCCACATTTGATTCCGACAGATAGTAATGAAATAACAGAGCCAAGAACTGGAGGGCCATTAGCTTTAATCCTAGCTTGCACCCAGCAAGCAAGAAATACACACAATGAGAAAACACTTCCCTTTCCATTCAGGGCTCCCAAAGCCACTGACTTATCTGAGTATTCCTAGAATCAAAGGTTTGTACCTCACCAGCCTTATTCACCTCTGTTCCCCATCTCCCTCTCTCTGCACAAACTGGCTTCTCCTTCAGCACTCCACCATCTTGACTGCTTCTCCTCTCCTCCACGTGGCCTTTCTCTGCTCTCACCTGTAATGCTAATCTCAGGAACCGAGAGAGAGCAAGCTCCTGTCTGCCCCATTTTATAGTGTAGAAACCAAAACCTTTAATCCAGTATACAAACAAGGAAGTCTCTGAGACAAAGTCACTTAGGATGGGAAAGGCTTAGTCTTAAAACTAAGCCTTAGGCTATAATGACCCTGCCTGTTTACAGCCTGTCCCTCACACCCAATGCAAACTATAAGCGAGCAAACATATACATCATATTTACAAACTTATTTGACCAACAGAGGGGCAGAAGATCTTTGGTTTGAAAAGAAGAGAATTCTGGAGAAGTGACAGGACAACTGTGTTCAGATACGAGAACTCTGAGTGGAAGAGAGGGCAGTCTGGACCTCTGTGGCCACACTCAGCCCCAGCCCAGTGATGCCTCCACCTCAGTGGGCTCCGGCCCTCGCTCCAGCCACCCTCCATAACGTAGCAGCTGCCACATCCTTTAGAAACCTTTGATTCTAGGAAACTCGGATAAGTCAGTAGCTTTGTGAGCACTGAATGTGAGTGGGTTTTGGAGCCCAGTGTGTATTTTTACTTGCCCGCCAGGTACAAGCTAGAATTAAAGATGACAGCCCATCAGTTTTTGGCTTCGTTGTTTCTTTACCGACTGTCCGAATCCAATGCGAACCTGCATGGGCCGGGCTGCTTTGATAGTGGCCCTGGCCCTGGCCCTGGCTCCTGGCTTTACAGATATCTATATCTGTCTCTCAAAAAATGTTTATATAGCTCTTTTTCCTGATTTTTGTTTTTCAAGGCATGTAATTTCATCACAGTGAGAAAGATTTACTGTCTTTTGTCACCCCAAACTGTCCCATAAAATTTTTGCTGAAGCCTCACCTGTGGTGGCACAGTGGATAAAGTATCAACCTGGAACGCTGAGGTCACTGGTTCGAAACCCTGGGCTTGCCAGGTCAAGGCACGTACAGGAAGCAACTACTGAGTTGATGCGTCCCACTTCTCCCCCCCTCTTTCTCTCCCTCTCTACCCCTTATCTAAAAATCAATAAATATTTTTTTTAATTTTGCTGAAATATTGTTAACATAATTAAATAAATGCTATTCTTAGCATTCTTATCAAAGCTATGCATCATATGGATCACTTTCGTTTTCTGCAAAGGTTTCTGTTTTCCATCGAAGTAATAATAGCCCTTCTTTTTCTTTTAATTGTTTAAAATGTATTGATTTTAGAGAGAGAGGAAGAGAAGGAGAGAGATAGGCAGACGGACGGACAGAGAGAAAAACTGTTCTATTCCTGCATGTGCTCTGACCGGGTACTGAACTGGCAACCACTGCTTATCAGGACAATGTTCTGACCAATTGAGTTATCTGATCAGGGAGTGATTGTCCTTTTAAAAAAAAAAAAAATTTCATGTTGAATAAAAATTCAACTTCAAACTCAAAAATAAATAAATAGATAGATAAAATAAACAAGCCCCAGGAGAGGCCCAGCACCTGGTGAGTGTTCAGTTAGTGCCACAACCCTTCCTCTGCTTGTCTCTGATGTTGGTCCTGAGCACAGGGCCATGGGTGTAGGCCCCTGACATCTGGGGACTGTCACGCCCTCTCAATGGCAGCATCCTTGGCTGAGTGGAGTGCGAATGGCTCAGAGATCACCTGACCCAATCCTGGATCAGCTGTGGGCCCCAGTTTCCTTCAGTCAGCAGATCTCAGGTCACACAGATAAGCGCTATTGCCAATTCAGCGCTCTGCCTGTGTGTACACTCGCAGAGCACGGCTGACCCACAGGGCGACACAGCACCCGGCATGTGCCGGTGCACAGACCAGGGGCGCTGGGAGGAAGGGGCGAGCGAGGCCCATGTAGGGGGCGCAGGCATGCCAGCTCTGGAACTGTGGTCCTGGCTCTTTGATGTATAGCTATGTCACTTTGGGCAAGCACCTTACCTTTCTGTGCCTCAGTTTCCTTACCAGGATAACAGGAAAATTTACTCTTAAGGGTTGTGGCTCTGCAGTCAGGCAGCCT
Source organism: Saccopteryx leptura (assembly GCF_036850995.1). Taxonomy (NCBI): domain Eukaryota; kingdom Metazoa; phylum Chordata; class Mammalia; order Chiroptera; family Emballonuridae; genus Saccopteryx; species Saccopteryx leptura. The sequence continues at coordinate 12,887,541 of NC_089503.1, read as the reverse complement.
AAGTGTAGATCTTACCTATTTGCTGTGTGACCTTTACAAGTGTCCCAGCCTCTCTGTGCCTCAATTTCTTTATGTGAAAAATGGGATTAATAACAATAGCACCTGCTTCACACGGTTGTTCATACAGAGCACTTGAAAGAATGCCTGGCCCAGTAATTGCTTGCCCATTGGTTTAGGTGGGTTTCTCCAGGGTTGAGTTTGAGACAAGGATTTAAGTGAAAAAAGTCTGTTCACAAAATGACCCCAGCGAGCACTTACAAATGAGAAAGTAAGGCAGGGAAAAGGAAAAAGCCAAAAGTGGTGCATGAATGACTGGGTTACCTTAGAGCAGGGGTCCCCAAACTTTTTACACAGGGGGCCAGTTCACTGTCCCTCAGACCGTTGGAGGGCCGGACTATAACAAAAAAAAACTATGTATTAGAGAAATGCAAATCAAAACTGCAATGAGATACCATCTCACACCTGTTAATTTAGCTATTATTAACAAGACAGGTAATAGCAAATGTTGGAGAGGCTGTGGAGAAAAAAGAACCCTCATCCACTGTTGGTGGGAATGTAAAGTAGTACAACCATTATGGAAGAAAGTATGGTGGTTCCTCAAAAACCTGAAAATAGAACTACCTTATGACCCAGCAGTCCCTCTACTGGGTATATACCCCAAAAACTCAGAAACATTGATACGTAAAGACACATGCAGCCCCATGTTTATTGAAGCATTGTTCACAGTGGCCAGGACATGGAAACAACCAAAAAGCCCGTCAATAGATGACTGGATAAAGAAGATGTGGCACATATACACTATGGAATACTACTCAGCCATAAGAAATGATGACATCGGATCGTTTACAGCAAAATGGTGGGATCTTGATAACATTATACGAAGTGAAATAAGTAAATCAGAAAAAAACAGGAACTGCATTATTCCATACGTAGGTGGGACATAAAAGTGAAACTAAGAGACATTGATAAGAGTGTGGTGGTTACGGGGGGAGGGGGGAGAGGGAGAGGGAAAGGGGGAGGGGCACAAAGAAAACTAGATAGAAGTTGACAGAGGACAATCTGACTTTGGGTGATGGGTATGCAACATAATTGAACGACAAGATAACCTGGACTTGTTATCTTTGAATATATGTATCCTGATTTATTGATGTCGCCCCATTAAAAAAATAAAATTATTTTTTTAAAAAAACAAAAAAACTTTGAACAAGTCCCTATGCACACTGCACATATCTTATTTTAAAGTAAAAAAACAAAACGGGAACAAATACAATATTTAAAATAAAGAACAAGTAAATTTAAATCAACAAACTGACCTGTATTTCAATGGGAACTATGCTCCTCTCACTGACCACCAATGAAAGAGGTGCCCCTTCCAGAAGTGCAGCGGGGGCCAGATAAATGGCCTCAGGGGGCTGCATGTGGCCCACAGGCCATAGTTTGGGGACCCCTGCCTTAGAGACAAGTGGGGCTCAATCTTGCTGGGTCCTCTGGAGGACTGCAGAGAACCCCGTCAGTATCCTTCCGCCTCAGGGCAGGGGGGCTGGGATGTCCATAGTAGAGAGCAAAGGAGTGTAAGAGGACAGGGTTCCAACAGGCTTTTCTAAAAAATGCAGGGGTCTCTCCTGAGCCCCTGCACACCCTTATAATGACCATGACAAACAGCTCAGGTGAGGGTGGAAGGTTCTGGGCCAGAGTTCACTTGATGCCTAGGTTGATAATGGGTCCCCATACATGATTCAAGGGACACTCAAAGGGCCCTGTCTGTAAAATCTCTCTCACACCACCCTGGCAGGGACCTGAGATTACCCTCTAAAGAATTTTAAGCAGGGCTGGGATAAGCTCTAACTGGCTTTTGAGAGCCACCCCTCCAGCTGAGGACAGAAGCTCGGGCTTTGGAGAGCCACCCCTCCAGCTGAGGACAGAAGCTCGGGCTTTGGAGAGCCACCCCTCCAGCTGAGGACAGAAGCTCGGGCTTTTGAGAGCCACCCCTCCAGCTGAGGACAGAAGCTCGGGAAGCAGGGAGCTGAGGGGCCAGCTGCAGGGCAGAGGCAGTGGGGCGTACACGTACGCATATGCTGGGCGTGTTCACAACGATGACCTTTCGGGTCTCCAGGCAGGTGCAGGAATTTAAGGAACTGAGAATTGGGGGCTGGAAGATCTGGGCAAGGGACAGGCAAAGCCTCCCTGCAGGGCCTCCTTGGCCCAGGGTCATAAGCCAGATGGAGTGCCTCTGAGAGGGGCCCGGAAGGCAGGGACTAACCCACGCACACAGCACAAGGTGGCAGCTATTTCTGACGATGTGGAGGGACACTATGAAGCCGAGCCACCACCCTCCCCTTAGGACAGTGATTTCAGCAGGCTGATTTCATCAAGAGCCGTGGCTGCTGTGTGGCACCGGCCGAGGAGTGAGAGGTGTGAAGGGATCCTCAATCCACTTCTTTATCCTCCAGGAGCCTTTGTCTAAACCTGCTCACCTCCTCCTTGATCAGCAATCCAGATGGGCTCAGCTCCATCTGGCACTGCAGAGTGGCTCAGCAGGTGGAGCTGTGCAGCGCCGAGGCCCCGGATGTCTGCCCTGACCTTCCTCCTCTGGCCTCCTGAGCATCCTTGGACAACTTCCCAGGCCCTCTCACAACCCCTCCACTGGAGAAACAATGGTTTCTAAAGGAAGCCACTGGGGTGAGATGGGAGCCCTGGAATCCCAGGGGGCCATTCCCAGGCAGTTCTAAGAATAGCACTGAAGAAGAGCGGGGATACAGTTGGGCAACCTCCAACATGTTCTTCCTAAGAAAGACTCATGCTGTGAATGACTCAAAACCCTTCCTGAGTCTCACGCAAAGGATGGGAATAGGCAGGTTCACACACTGGGGCAAAAGCCACTGTCTTGCTGACAGGAAGCTCAGAGGTCATCCAACCAGTTTCTCGAACTAGGGCAAAAGGAGAACCTGAGAGGGTATGCAGCATGTCTGAGGGCCCAGGTGCGCCAGGACAGAAGTGGTGCCTCTGACCAGTTCCTTAGCGTCACGCGTGAACGGTGAAAAGGGAGAGCCATAAATCTGATACTTCAGCACAGGACAGGAGAAGAGAAGGCAAAGGTGTGCACATTTCACATATAACTCAGGACTTAAGAAGATTTCCCACCTCCAGGATGGGCCACGTAACATTCATTCTGGAAGTTAGGAGTACTCCAACAGGGTCATTTTATTTATTTTTATTTTTTATTATTAATATGTAGTTGTTTATTGCAATTTTATTCTTTTTTTGTTTGTTTTTTGGGTTTTTTTTTTAATAAATAAATTTTTATTTTTTTATTTTTTTTTTTGTATTTTTCTGAAGCTGGAAACGGGGAGAGACAGTCAGACAGACTCCCGCATGCGCCCGACCGGGATCCACCCGGCACGCCCACCAGGGGGCGACGCTCTGCCCCTCCCGCGCTTCGCTCTGCGGTGACCAGAGCCACTCACTCTAGCGCCTGGGGCAGAGGCCAAGGAGCCATCCCCAGCGCCCCGGCCATCTTTGCTCCAATGGAGCCTCGGCTGCAGGAGGGGAAGAGAGAGACAGAGAGGAAGGAGAGGGGGAGGGGTGGAGAGGCAGATGGGCACCTCTCCTGTGTGCCCTGGCCGGGAATCGAACCCGGGACCTCTGCACGCCAGGCCGACGCTCTACCACTGAGCCAACCGGCCAGGGCCAAATTTTTATTAATTTTAATGGGGTGACATCAATAAATCAGGGTACATATATTCAAAGAAAACATGACCAGGTTATCTTGTCATTCAATTATGTTGCATACCCATCACCCAAAGTTAGATTGTCCTCCATCACCTTCTATCTAGTTTTCTTTGTACCCCTCACCCGCAACAGGGTCATTTTAGATACACTAAACTAATACACAATCACCCACATTACACAATTAGGAAACTGAGGCCCAGATTGAGTATGACCCCTATACAACGGCACAGGATTGAGTTAGCGGCATGGTTTTCATCCAACCTTGCCTACGGGATCAGCTCCCTGGATCTTTTCCCAATTCTCTTCTCTCCAGGAAATAGTTCTTCCTTCCCTTCTCTGCCTGCACACCCTCTTTCCCCCAGGAGACTGTGTTTGTAAGAAAGGCAAACGCAGGTCTCAAGCTACAACTTCACCACAGGTAAACGCGCCACAGCGCTTTGCGCATGCGCCTATTAAGTTCGCCCCTAGGCCGCCAACCCAGTCTCTCCGCCTCAAACCATAACCAACATGGCCGCCCTGGCAACAGCCGCCCCCGCCGACACAAACGTGGCGACCCTGTGACGTCATAGGACAGCGCCGGCGGTCCCAGGGACTGCACGTGGGCTCGGATTTGGGGAATTTCCAGGCTAGGCCATGGATACACCAACAAGGAGCAGCCGGAGGCTGAAAGGCCTTCGGCCCGAGTCTCCCAAGAGCCCCACCGCAGTTTTGCGGGCGAGACGAGCCCTTGTGGAGTTTGAATCGAACCCAGAAAATACGAGGGAGCCCGGGTCTCCTCAGCGTGTACGGCAGCCCGGCCTCGAGTCCCCCAGAAGTCAGCCGGAGACATGCCCGGGATCACCCAGTCCACGACCGGGGACAGGACCGGGGTCACCCCGAAAGGAGCCGGAGCCGGACCCAGGGTCCCGCCAGGATCAGCAATATCCAGGCCCGCAGTCTCCCCGAAGACAGCCAGAGTCAAGCCCTGGGTCCCCCCGACGTCAGCCAAAGCCAAGTGAGGAGTCACCAAAGTTCTTCCACAGCCAAGAAAAACTGGACAAGGAGTTGGCCCAGAGTAAGGAGCTGGCCCGGGGGTCCCTCCGACATCAGCTGCAGCCGGACCCAGGATCACCAGAGCCTTACCCCGGCCAGCAGGCGCCAGGTCCGGAGCCCTCGGCCCCACAACAGGAGCTGACACCCCAGTCGCCTGGCTCGCCCCGGGGTCAGCACGAGCCGAGCAAGCCCCCTCCAGCCGGGGAGCCAGGGAGAGACGACCTCTGGCCAAAGAAGCGAAAGGGACCGTCAGTCCAGACCCCAATGCCCATGAAGTTGAAAAAGGAGGTGGAGGTTCCTGTCATCCCGAAGGGAAAGCCCAAATCGGGGCGGGTGTGGAAAGACCGCTCCAAGAAGAGGTGAAGTGGTGGGGGGGGCGGCGGGGGGGGGGGCTCTGGTGCAGCCTGGAGACAGCCCCTGGGTTGAGAGCTCACAAAAACAGGTAATTGTAATCCGAATGTGGTAAAAATGCCCTGGCAGCCCAGGGAAGATGAGAGCCTGGTTATTTCTGTGCTGCTTCACTCCTCAGGGTCCCTGTGGACCTCCTGTAGCACCTCATTGGTGTATTCATTCAACAGGCGTTTACCTTACCTTAGTCTGCCCTCTCTAGTGAGGGAGACAGAAGCAAGTAAACCAGCCATTACTTGATAAAATGCAGTGAGGTCTGTCTTCACCCACTGTGCTAGGTATTTGCCTTTATGATTAATGTTACCAACACTGGTTATATAGGACAGTGCTAAGCACTTTAGTAAACATCGGCCAGGGGATGAGCCCTTCAAACAGGGACCAGAATGCACCATGGCGTTTAATCTGCACATCAACCCTGCGAAGCAGCATATTCTCATTTTACGTGCAAGGACTACCTTCATGTTACGTATGAGGAAACTGAGGCTCTGCAGAGAAGTCAGGGGTGAAAGCAGAGAAACCGATAAGGAGGCTGCTGCACTAGAATTAAAACACCTTTAGAAGCTGCAGGCAGACCTAGTGGATAAGGACCAACAGGTCATCGAATTGAGGTTTTGGATCTTTGAGGAAGTAGTGTTGGTGGGTGGTGAGTGAGCCCAGAGACAGTGGAGGCAGCACCAGCTCCAGATGTCCCAGCAAAGAGGGAGGGAAGGAGGCAGTCACAGCTGTGGCAGCCCCACCTTCCCTGCTCATGCCAAATGTCACCTTCTGCACAGTGTGTTCTGTGGATGTGCTCTGTCCCTTCTCTGAAAGGTGGCGTTTATTAAGCACCTACTACATGCGGAGCACTGTGCGAAGTACTTCTCCAGCCATGTCTCAGTTAATCCTCCCACCACCCTTTGGGATGGGAACAGTTCTCATCCCCGTTTGACCGGTGATGGTGCTGAGACTCAGAGGCTGCCTTGCCCAGCACCGCACAGGTAGTAGTACGTGGTTGATTCAGACCTCAGAACCCAGGCCTGTCTTCCTCAATCTCCAGATAAAATCGATGCTCTGGAACTGTGCTGCCCTAATACCTTAGCCACTGCCACATGTGGCTATTTAAACTTAAATTGGTTAAAATTAAAGTTAAAAATTCATTTCCAGGCACATTTCAAGTGCTCAACAGCCCGTGTGACTATTGGCATCCTTACGGAACAGAACAAATGCAGAGCATTTCTACCCGTACAGAAAGTTCTCTGGGCGGTGCTGCTCTAGAAAGATGCGTCATTGTATCCTGGGGCTCTGTGTGTGGCCAGGTCCCCACTGCCTGGTCCTTTCAGATTTCTCAGACTCCAGTTTGGGGTAGGGAGGAAGCCTGTGCTTGCTGCAGGCGCATTCTTCTGTGCTTAGGAGACCAGGTCGTCAGCATCGGGCTCTTGAGGTGGGGTGGGGTGGGGAGCAGTGATGGGTGTCCTGGGGTCACAGGCAGGCCCAGTGGGGGGAGCAGGACAGAACCAGCCTGAAGAGGGGCAGGTGTGGGATCAAGGTACAGGTTGTGTGTACCAGACTTCCCCTGATAACCTCCAGTACTGACTCCATTTTCACATTTCCCTCCTGGGAAGAGAGAGCTCATGGCTGCCCCGGTAGGGAGTGAGCCCCATTTCCAGAGGCATTCGTGCCCTTGCCGACTGCACTTGGAGAAAGCAGAGGCCGTGTAGCCTGGACTCTGGTCAGAAACAGGGATTCGGGAACAGGATGAACTGGGCTCTCGGAGCCGTGGCTTGCTCTGTGTAAATGTAGAGAACAGGAGTCCCCACATCTGTCCCAGGTTTCTGCCGATCTGGAGGGTCGGCTGGGCGGTATGCAGGCGGGTGGGTAGAGAACAGGAGTCCCCACGTCTGTCCCAGGTTTCTGCCGATCTGGAGGGTCGGCTGGGCGGTATGCAGGCGGGTGGGTAGAGAACAGGAGTCCCCACGTCTGTCCCAGGTTTCTGCCGATCTGGAGGGTCGGCTGGGCGGCATGCAGGCGGGTGGGTAGAGAACAGGAGTCCCCACGTCTGTCCCAGGTTTCTGCCGATCTGGAGGGTCAGCTACGCGGCATGCAGGCGGGTGGGTAGAGAACAGGAGTCCCCACGTCTGTCCCAGGTTTCTGCCGATCTGGAGGGTCGGCTGCGCGGCATGCAGGCGGGTGGGGAGGTGATTCTGACTGGTTCGGGGAAAGGGCCCAGAGCTGAGAGGAGAAGGCATGGGTGTGCCCCAGGGACTCCATGAGCCCTCTCTCCCCCACCCAGGTTCTCCCAAATGGTTCAGGACAAGCCCCTGCGCACATCCTGGCAGCGGAAGATGAAGGAACGGGAGGAGAGGAAGCTGGCCAAGGACTTTGCCCGACACCTGGAGGAGGAGAAGGAGAGGCGCCGGCAGGTGGGGGGCCGGTCGGCCAGGCTGAGCCGGTGTCTGCCGCAGTAGGCCTGCAGGGAGGGCAGGCTCGCATGGGGACCCAGGGGGAGGCTGACTGGGCCTTTCTAGGGAGGGCGGCATGGAGCTGGGCAGAAGCAGAGGCGTAATCTGGGACCACAGGGTAGGGTAGGCCAATCAAATATCCAGGTTATCCTGGGGCTCTACACGAGGCTCTAGGATGGGGAGGGTGCCCAGGAAGAAGCCCCCAAGGTCCCACCAGTAACAGGAATACTCTGTGATGTGGGTGGGGCCTGGGGTCCCTGCTCTAATGGGAAAGGCTCATCCCCATATTGTCTTTGTCATTCCCCTGGGGGGAGGGGGACTATCACATCAGCACAGTGGATGCTCACGCTTCCCTCCAGCTTTCTCCCTGATGCTCATTCCAGGGCCAAAGACACCCCATTAGAGGCTCAGGCCCAAGCCCTTCAGTCTCCAGGGAGCCCCAGCAGGCCAGAAAGAGAGGTTGAGGCAGTGACCTTGGCCAGTGAGTGTCCCACCAGGACCAGCGCACTCACCTAGTGATTCTGGGGGCACAGGAGGAATCAAATACCTTGCCCTACGTAGCCTGTGGCCCCAGCCTGGCCACCTAGAGGAGGAAGTGACCAGTCATTTGGTCATCAGTCCCAGCTGTAGTAGCCCCCGCTCCGCCTGTGGCTGAGGGCCTGTAGGGGCAGCTGCCCATCAGTCCCAGCTGTAGTAGCCCCCGCTCCGCCTGTGGCTGAGGGCCTGTAGGGGTGGCTGCCCATCAGTCCCAGCTGTAGTAGCCCCCGCTCCGCCTGTGGCTGAGGGCCCGTAGGGGTGGCTCCCCATCAGTCCCCAGCTGTAGTAGCCCCCGCTCCGCCTGTGGCTGAGGGCCTGTAGGGGTAGCTGCCCATCAGTCCCAGCTGTAGTTGCCCTCTCTCTGCCTGTGGCTGAGGGCCCGTAGGGGCAGCTGCCCATCAGTCCCAGCTGTAGTTGCCCTCTCTCTGCCTGTGGCTGAGGGCCTGTAGGGGCAGCTGCCCATCAGTCCCAGCTGTAGTTGCCCTCTCTCTGCCTGTGGCTGAGGGCCCGTAGGGGTAGCTGCCCGTCAGTCCCAGCTGTAGTTGCCCTCTCTCTGCCTGTGGCTGAGGGCCCGTAGGGGTAGCTGCCCGTCAGTCCCAGCTGTAGTTGCCCTCTCTCTGCCTGTGGCTGAGGGCCCGTAGGGGTAGCTGCCCATCAGTCCCAGCTGTAGTTGCCCTCTCTCTGCCTGTGGCTGAGGGCCCGTAGGGGTAGCTGCCCATCAGTCCCAGCTGTAGTTGCCCTCTCTCTGCCTGTGGCTGAGGGCCCGTAGGGGTAGCTGCCCATCAGTCCCAGCTGTAGTTGCCCTCTCTCTGCCTGTGGCTGAGGGCCCGTAGGGGTAGCTGCCCATCAGTCCCAGCTGTAGTTGCCCTCTCTCTGCCTGTGGCTGAGGGCCCGTAGGGGCAGCTGCCCATCAGTCCCAGCTGTAGTTGCCCTCTCTCTGCCTGTGGCTGAGGGCCCGTAGGGGTAGCTGCCCATCAGTCCCAGCTGTAGTTGCCCTCTCTCTGCCTGTGGCTGAGGGCCCGTAGGGGTAGCTGCCCATCAGTCCCAGCTGTAGTAGCCCCCGCTCCGCCTGTGGCTGAGGGCCTGTAGGGGTAGCTGCCCATCAGTCCCCAGCTGTAGTAGCCCCTGCTCCGCCTGTGGCTGAGGGCCCGTAGGGGTAGCTGCCGTTTTGTGCTGCGGCCTTATCTCACTTCCTGTGCAGCGCTAGCTCCCTCTTGGGCAACCTCTTTCTCACTGTTCTCTAACGAGGTGCACCTGCCCAGCACCCAGCCCAGACCTTCCCCGAACTGGGAGCCCGAGTCTCACTTCTCATTTCTACCCGGGGGCCCAGGCCACCCCTAATCCCCTTATTACCAAAGCCAAGAGAGGCCCTGGCCATGCCGCAACCTCGAAGCCACATCCCACCCTGGACCCTCCAGGGACAACAGTCAGCAAAGCCAAAAAACTCACTGGGCTTCCCATTCCCAGAACAGTCTCCCTCTAGATTCATCTTCTAAGTGTTCCTAGTGGGCCGGGTAACATTCCAAGCCCACTACATGTATTCATTCATTTATTCCTCAAAACAAGCTTATATGAGCATTCTCATTTTAAAGAAGGGGGTGGGGTTTGGAGCACAAAGAGGTTAAACTTGGCCAAGGTCACCCATTTAGGAAGTAGCAGAGTTGGGATTCGAACCAGAGTCTCTTCTCTGCAGCCTCCACCCTTCCCAGCCCCCCACACCTGAACACATGGACTTCGGGCTGAGAAGGTGGGGATGAGGAACCAGCCCACCCCTTCTTCCTTGGCAGCAGATGAGGGGGACAGTATCAGGGGCCACTGTCTACATGTGCCTGAGTGTCCAAGTCAGGAGCCACCTGCGTCTAAGTTCCCCCAGCCCCTCTGAGCCTCTGTCCTCAGTGGCCTGTCCAGATGCTCACCTTCTCGGGTAGAGTCGGTACCTTCCGTATGTGGTGGGCCTCTGGTCCCCCACCCAGCACCGCAGGACCCGGCCCCCCTCCCCGGGAGCTTGGCCGGCCCTCGCTCCTCTGGAGCCTGGCTCAGCTCCCACGCCCCATCCCCTGTGCATTCCAGGAGAAGAAGCAGCGCCGAGCTGAGAACCTGAAACGCCGCCTGGAGAACGAGCGCAGGGCAGAGATAGTCCAAGTGGTGAGTGTGGGCCTGCCCCGGGGGCGGGTGTTCCTTCCAGATGCCTCACAGCCCTGCCTCCTGCCCCCGCTCTCCTGCTGCGATCCCAGGCCTCCTGGTCCCTGGGGCTCAAACGGGGCAGAGTCTGCAGCCACACTGATGCCCTCCCCATGCACCCCCCCAGATCCGAAACCCCGCCAAGCTCAAGCGGGCGAAGAAGAAGCAGCTGCGCTCCATCGAGAAGCGGGATACGCTGGCCCTGCTGCAGAAGCAGCCACCCCAGCGACTGGCGGCCCAGGTCTGAGCTCAGAGCAGCCCGGTGGCCTCCTGCCACCAGGGCCACGTCGGACACAGCACTTCTCCAGCCACTGGTCACACAGCTCCGCTGGACTCGGCACTCCACTCTGCCTCCAAAACAGGGTCCCCACTCCAGGGGGCGCTCTGAGCCTTTGAGGGCTCCTGGGCAGGTCTCTGAGACAGAGGCCCAGAGGGAGCCTGGGACCTGGCAGAGATGAGGGCCTGGGGCAGCAAAGGAGGTTCAGCTCCCTCCTGTCTGCTTCCCTTCTTCTCCAAGAGCCTTCACCCAAGGAGAGGAAACTCCGGTTCCTCAGGGAACTGATAACTGAGGGTGACTTCCTCAAATGTGTATGTTTGTCTCCAGGTCCGGGCCCAGCCCAGGCCGGGCCAGGAGGCGGCAGTCAGGAATCCAGCTCCCCCATGCCTTCCCAGAGGCTGCTTTGGGCACCTCTACCCCAGTGACCCCCACTGAATCCAGCTCCACCCACTTTCAGCACTGAAAGGTGAAAATGGGAGGTTGCAAGGAGCAGGGTCCCTTTGTAGCCCCCTGTTTCCTGTACCAGCCTGTGCAGAATCCCCAAATATCAGACTCCTCATGCCCATCCGATCTGCAACAAAAATATTTATTGAGGACCTGCCATGCAGGGGCACAGTTCTAGGTACCTGGCAGCACAGGCAGAAGTTCCTGCCCTCAGGCTTTCATTCCGACGGAGAAAACATAATAATAATAAAATACATTGTGTGTCAGATGGCAGACGTGCTGTGAGTAAAGCGGGGCGGGGGCGGGAGCCTGGGCGGGGTGGTGCGATGGGTTGTCTGCTCTGTCAGCCGTACACCTGTTCAGTTTGCTGGGCACTTGCTGTGGGCCAGGCCCTGCCTGATGCTAGCAGTGAACAGTAAGCTAGCCTGCCAGCCTTCAGAGACCCCAGCCCGGGAGTGGCACAAGGAGCACTGGCCCAAGGTCCCAAGAGAGCGTCTCACCCTGGCTCTTCCACTCATGTTTCAGCCACCAAACATTTACCGGCACCAGCTCTGCAATGTGGAGCCAAATGCAGGAGTCTGACCCCACGTCCACAGCGGGGAGAAGTAGACATGGTGCAGGGGGGGTGCTGTGATGCACACAAGCTACCCCTCGTATCAAGTGGGAGGGACAGCTGCCCCGCCCCTGTGGGACTGGGACGTGGGTGCTGCAGAGGTCTTGGGGTGGCCAGCATTGCCCACACTGCCGTGGGACATCGGCACCCCGATGTGTTGTGGAAGCTAAGAAATGTCGTGTGCTGTGATCTCGGCAGCTGCTGTGCAGTGGACATTGCAGACGAAATGGTCAGTAGAGATTGCCCACTGCACCGATCAGCCCGGGTCCCCCGCACATTTGACCACCCCTTGGCTTTTTCCACCTTGTAAACACTGAGCGATGCTGGGCCAGGGCGTAGGGGTGGGGCTCCCACACAGGCACTGTCTTACCTTGGGGATGTCATCAGGGTGTTCTTTCACTCACTAAAAAGTAATGCTTACTGGTCAGCATGCAGTTACTCAACCTCCCTGTGCCTCAATTTGCTCAGCTGTAGAAATTGGTGCTGGTAGAACCTACCCCTCACAAATGTGGGATAAAACATCTAGCTCAGTCAAGTATTGGCTAAATGGCAAAAGTGATGAGTTTAGACTGGAACAGTGCGCCCCAAACCCTTCTCGCTTTTCTACTCCAAAAATATATCACAGGTTTAATGTAAAAATACCCCCCAACATCCCCCCACCCACACACCCCCATCCCAGTCGTATGGTCAAGTTGGGCTCCAGGAAGATGCACCCTGCGTGCCTTGGGGAGCCCACTACCCTAGTTTGAAGCATCTTATGATCTTAAACGCCATATTTCCTGAAGTGCAGTCCATGGACCTGTGGCTCTGACGCTGCCTCCTGGGAGCTTGTTAGAAATGCAGGCTCTCGGCATCTGGCCCTGCACTCTTAACAGGATCCCTGAGTGAGCCATGCACATGTGCAAAGACTGCTTTAACTCTGTTTCTGTAAAGTCACTGAGTCACGCATGGCATTTTAAAATGCAGGCTCCTTCAGATTCCTACCCTTTGGACTAAAATCTCTGAGGCTGGAACCAGGATGTCTACCTTCTAATGATGGATGCTTTTGCTCTGAATCTCTGCCCTACCTTTGCCCACCGGGGAGAATGGCGATGCCGGCCTTGCCTCTAAGCAGAGGTGTGGCTCAGCCCGCGGTTCAGGGGGCCCCTCTCATCCTGGCAGCCGGCCTGGCCCTTCGCAGACGGCGCAGCGCGGCCGCCACGTAGCCAGCCGAGCAGGCGCGCGGGCGGAAGCTGGCTGGAGGCGACCGGGGCGGCGGTGGAGGAGGCGCGGCGGCGGTTGCTGCCCACGCCCAGGTCGCTGTCATCCACCAGCACGCTCTCCAACACGCTGCGCAGTGAGCGCCGCAGCTTACGCAGCAAGTCGGGGCAAGTGAACACGTAGAGCAGCGGGTTGATCACACTGTTGATGAAGGCTAAGCTGGTGACGAAGGGCAGCCCTCGCCACACCAGCGGCCGCAGCTCCGGGTGGCTGTGCGCGCGAGCCTCCAGCAGGCTGAAGACGTGGTAGGGCCCCCAGCAGAGCGCGAAGGCCGCCACCACGGCAGCCACCAGGCGCACGAAGCGGCCCGGCCGCGGGCGGCCGCGGTGGCGCAGCTGCGCGCTCACGGCCGCGTGGCTGGAGGCGATGATGACCAGCGGCACCAGGAAGGCCAGTAGGAACTTGCTGACAGCCAGGGCCACCTGGCGCGAGTTGCACGTGGCGTCGTGGTCGGGCCCGGGGTTCAGGAGCAGCATGTTGTAGTAGCACATGATGCGCCCGTCCTGCCGCTTGATGGTGTCCCGAAACACGAAGTATGGCACGGTGTTGAGCGCAGCCAGGGCCCAGAGCACCAGGCAGACCTTGTGGGCCGCTCCCACCGTGCGGTGGTTCTGCGCCCACACGGGCCGCACGACCTGCAGGCAGCGGTCCAGGCTGATGGCGCTGAGCAGGAAGCCGCTGGCGAACATGTTGAGGAAGAAGATGGAGGAGTGCAGCTTGCAGAAGGTGGTACCCAGCTCCCATGAGTGGCCCACCGCCAGGAAGTAGGTGAAGAAGGGCAGACTGGTGGTGGCCAGCAGGTCGGACAGCGCCAGGTGCAGCACCCAGGTGGTGATCACCGTCTGGCGCATGCGGCAGCCCACCAGGAAGAGGATGAGACCGTTCTCCACCAGGCCCAGGAGTGAAGCCAGCGCATGCAGCACCACCGACGCGTGGTCTATGTACCGGATGCTGGAGTTGCTGTGGCTTTGGAGGCGGCTCATCTGCTCCAGGATGGGGCAGAGTGGCTGCTTCGTGACGTTGGCCAACATGGCAGGCACTGCGATGGAGAGAAGGAGACACTGAGGTGGGCAGTGCAGGGCCAACGGGGGACACTGGCCAGGGGATGGGAGTCTGACTCATGAATGTTATTGATGAGGCCCCTGGGGATCAGCAAAGCCGAGTAAAGGCAGTAAAGTGGGGGAATTACATCCCAGCCCCCCTACCTACTGACTGCAACACAGGCAAGCCCTTTATCCTTCCTGAGTCAGTTTCCTCTTCTACAACGTGGATGTCAATCATAACATTACCTAACTCAGAGGGCTATTGGAGAATTAAATGAGTTAATGTATATATAAGCATTTATAACCTGGCACTACTATATCGATGTCATTGTGATGATTATTAGGCAGATGGCCTAAGATCACATGGAACAAGGCCAGGCCATGAAGGACTCCTGTTCCCAGCCCCCAGAGAGCAGAAGCATGATTGAGGCCTCACCTGGCTTCTCATCTCTCCCTTCCTGCCTCTCTGTCTCTCTGTCTCTCTCTCTCTGTCTCTCTCTCTCTCTCTAGTCTCAAAAATAAAATAAAAAGGGGCAGGAAGGCTCAGCTGGCCTGAGGGGGTGGAAGGAGTCTGTGCCTTTAAGAGTTGCCACCCCTCCCCTGCCCACAGCACCCCCAGACTTTGCCTCTCTGCGGAGTCTCTTTGGGGCCCTTTGCACCCACAGTCGTGGCTAATTGGGTGTGTTGACTGTAAACAATGGAGCCAGCCCCTCCTCTGATAGTTGAAGAGGAACTGAGATAAGAGTGAGGCAAGCTGGGCAGGAGGAACTAGGAGATTGGGCTACTGGAGGCCCAATACAAGAACTCTTCCCTGCCTGGAAGGAAGCCACAGCTGCTCTGCCGGCCCCAGGAGACCCAGCCTTTCATTCATTTATTCACTTACTCACACACTCATTCAATGGGTATTAATTGAGCAACTACTCAGGGAAGTGCTGAGAAAGCCAGCCCCTGGCAGACGCGCAGATGCCCCAGATGTATACGCCACGCCCACAGCCTCACCAAGAACTCAAGAGCCCAAGACCATCTGATGTGAAGCTGGTTGAGATCAATGAGGGCTGAGGAGGTAGGGGACAGTAGCAGGCGTGGGGGCCTCAGATTGTCCCGGGCCCCCGGGGCACACCGGGACTGCGGTAGGTTTCCTGCATGAGTGCTCTCCTGCTCACGGCTCTACGGGAAAGGCGCCAGGACTCCTCTCCGCCCCATGTTGCAGATGAGACAACTGAGACTCAAGTGTTTGACCACAGACAGGTAGAGGAGTAACAATGTAGCACTCAGCCCATTGTCTTCCTTCTCCCTCTGCCCTAAGTAAGAGATGATAGAGGAGGATGAGAAGGAAAGAGAGTGGAGGGTGGTCTTCAGTATTTGTCTTTCCAGAGGAAACACTGTTGGCCAGGATGAGAAAATCCACCCCCTTCTCCAGGGACCACGTACCTTTGTAGGGCAGGGTTCTAGGATAACAAGCTAGCATTTTCCTGGAGATGAGCCCCTTGGAGCTAGAGAGCTGCAGTTAGGTGGGTGGGGAGCTACTGGGCCCATACTCCCTGAGAATGTTTATACTCCCTTAACTTTAGAGTCTGTAGAGCAATCATGCTCACAATGGCCCGGTGAGACCCCATTTTTCAAAAGAGGAAACTGAGGTCTGCAGAAGCAGCTTGCCCAACATTCCTCAGCAGAAGCGGTGGAGCTGGGACTCCACTCCCAGCAGACAGATGGATGCCATCCCCTCTGTGACAGAAACATCCCCTGCAGTCCAACAGCTGCTTGTTTAAGCTCCACAGGGATGCTCCGAGAGCACAGTCTTGCGGCGCTCTGGGGGGACCCACCCGGACTGGTCCTCAGGCTGCAGGGTCAGCCCCTAGCCCACCAGGGTTCTGAGGAAGCCCAGGAGCTAGGATCCTGCTTTGGTGGGGGTGGAGGGACAGACAACACAAGCTTTTGAAGTCAGCAGCCTGGGTCTGAATCCTGGCTCCTCGACTTCCTCTCTGGGAACTTGGGTCAGTTACTTGAAGACTGCAGTGTAATTCTAGTTAATGCCGAAGAAAGTGGGGCCCCCTCCTCTGAGCAGCAAGTCCCCTCCATTCTTTGATAAACCCCACCCTCTGCCATCCTAGCTGTTAACAGCCCTCTCCCCAGGTAAAACTATGCCTTCTCCTGTGGGTCCAGAGAGGGTGTTAATGCTGCCAGTCCCTGGGCCACGGCCTCCTTACCTGGGCACAGGGGGAGCGAGCACGGGATCCCAGCCCTGGAGGCAGCCGGTTTCTGGTAGCAGCTGGACAAGAGCACTGGGTAGGAGGAGGCCACAGCGAGGCTGAGGGAGGAAATAGCTCCGTCCCAGAGTGCGTGCATGTGTGTGTGTTGTGGGGTGGGGTGGGGTGGGGGGAAGGCGGGGACAGCCTGAGAGTGACTTGTCACACTGGTGTTCGAGTAACATTAATCTCCATTGATGGAGAAGGGACAGGATGCTGGCAGCCTCTGCTCACCGCGGTCCCTTCACAAAGGAGACTTTACAGAAGCCAGTGCAAGTACACGATAGGCGTGTGTCCGGAAGTGTGAATCCAGGTGTGCAGAGGGCGGTGCTTTTGAGAGTGACCAGCATGTCAAAGAAGTGCATGAGGAAAGAACACCTTGTCCATCTGTCCACTGTCCCCAGCTGCCCTCTCCTAGATCTTGTCATCCAGGGGGAGGAACCCCTCGGCCCCTCAGAAGCAGCCAGGCAGTGTGAGTGCCTGTTCTTGAGGGACCCCAAGAGCCCCATGGCCAGGGAGGCAGAGCTGGGCAGTGGCCAGAGCTTAGAGGCTAGCTGCCCACCCTGTCCCAGCAGCCCCGGCCCGGAGGGAAGCCACGCCCCTTGCTGCCCACCCTGTCCCTGCAGCCCTGGCCCGGAGGTAAGCCACTCCCCTGGCTGCCCACCCTGTCCCTGCAGCCCTGGCCCGGAGGTAAGCCACTCCCCTGGCTGCCCACCCTGTCCCCTGCAGCCCTGGCCCGGGGGTAAGTCACTCCCCTGGCTGCCCACCCTGTCCCTGCAGCCCTGGCCCGGAGGTAAGCCACTCTCCTGGCTGCCCACCCTGTCCCTGCAGCCCTGGCCCGGAGGTAAGCCACGCCCCTGGCTGCCCACCCTGTCCCCCGCAGCCCTGGCCCGGAGGTAAGCCACGCCCCTGGCTGCCCACCCTGTCCCCCGCAGCCCTGGCCCGGAGGTAAGCCACTCCCCTTGCCGGGCCCCCCTTTGCCATCCGTGAACAGGGCAACAGTGGACACCTCACAGGCCGTGCTAAGAGGTGCCCTCGTTCACCAAGCGCCTGGCACACAGGAGGTATAGGCGTAGGGCAAGGGCATTGTAGCTTTTATTTGACATGTGCTCGAAGCCCTAGGATAAGATGACCGAACTATGTAAGTCTGCATTTAATTGTTTCCTTGCTGTTGACTCCCCTTTGCTGACGAAGCTTCTGGGGGTCAAGGACCATTCCTTCCATGTCCCGGCACCTTGGAGATAACTCAATAAAACATGTTAAGGACTCAGCACCCCTCGATCAGGGCTAAGGGCACCCCCGTGGGATCGACCTGCAAGAATCGTCCATTTAGGCACAGGCTTACTACAGGAACTGGGGCTTCAAACAGGCGGAGAAACCACCATCGGAGTGAAGAATGAATGAAATGTTATGACCGGGTGACTGGGGTATTTCTCACAGATCAGTTAGAGCCTTGATTATCCGAATCATCAGCATTAGGGAAATATCTCTTTTCCTCTAGATTGGGAAGGGGCTCCATCTTCCTAAAACCAGTGTCTGCAGCCCTCCCTAGGGACTGGGAAGTACCTTCTTCCCCACTGTTGGGCAGATAAAATATATTATGCTCACTTTGTAAAAGATAACGCTGCCCAGGTGGAGGCCGTTGCCCAGGTGATATTAATGTGTGTTTGAGGGCAGGCAGGATCATTGTAGCCTGGGGCTTGGTTTTGGGATTAAGCCTTTCCCACCCTTTTTGATGTGGGGTGGTACAATCCAATCATGCCTCAGAGAAGTGACTTTGTATTAGAGACTTCCCTATTTTGTATATTGGATTAAGGGTTTGGATTTCTACACTATAAAATGGGGACGGAACGAGAGTTTGCACTCTTGGTTCCTGAGGTTAGCATGAGAGAGCAGAGAGAGTAGAGCCAGCAGCAGAAGGAGGCCATGTGGAGGAGGCCAGGAAAAGCAGCCAAGATGGCGGAGTGCTGAGTGAGATGCCAGTTTGTGTAGTTTGTATCTGGAGAAGGAAGGAGATGGGGAACTGAGGAGAATAAAGCTGGTGAGCTAGAAACCTTTGATTCTAGGAAACTCAGATAAGTCAGTAGCTTTGTGAGCACTGAATGTGAGTGGGTTTCGGAGCCCAGTGTGTATTTTTTACTTGCCCGCCGGGTGCAAGCTAGGATTAAAGACTATGGCCCACCAGTTTTTGGCTCCGTTGTTTCTTTGCCGACTGTCCGGATCCAATGCGAACCTGCAAGGGCTGGGCGGCTGTGATGGTGGCCCTGGCCCTGCCTCCTGGCTTTATACCCACCCACCCCCACCCCAGCCTGCTGCCCCACCGACATCGACATCCTCTAAGCCCGCACTGTAGTGTAGCGCAGCAGGGAAGCCCAGTGTTTCTATCGGCACTGCCATGCCCTAGTTACGTGACCTTGGGCAAGTACCTTCACAGCAGTTGAAATATAAATGTTTAAAAGGTACTCTTTCTGCACAGCCCCTACCCCAAAGTGCAGGAGTTGGTGGTGCACAGACCGTTCTTTGGACCAAGAAAGAATCTCTCCTCTTCCTTCCCGTAGACCTGTCTTAGCACTAGGGCATCGGGCTTGGAGAGGGTGGTGCCCACGCAGCCACCAGGACGCTTGTGCCGCGACCATCCCGCACAGCCCCTCGCAGCCGCCCTGCCAAGGTGCGCCCCTCCCCCCAGCTCTTCCAGGCGACCCCTTTCAGAGGCTGAAGCCCTCGTGCCCCTGCCCTGTGTCCAATTCTCGTTTCTATCCTGTAATCACTGTGGGGACTCGTCTCCCAACCTTCCCCGGGGACAACGTAGGAAAAGCGACTGAAACAAACTGAAAAAAAAAAAAAAAAGACTCTAGATGTGCAGGGCCTTAAGTCATTTCTAAAGAAGGAGACAGTGATGTTATTGTCTAGAGAGAGTTTGTTTATTCAAGCTGGAGACCGTGGAACAAGGAAGCGCTTGGGATAGAAGAAGCCACAGGAGAGGCTTAGGCGAGGCTGTTGTCAGCCCACTGGAGAGTCAGAGAAAAGGAGCCCTTGGGGACCGGTGTGTGTGTGGGGGGGGAGGGGTAAGCAGCCCGGGTCAGGCCGCTGCCCACTGCTCCCCTAGTTGCAAGCCCATGGGGTCCCTTAGAGCTCCGCCTGTGCACACCTGAGAGGGAAGAGTGGGGCTGGGGGGGGCACAGGCGTGCCCCTGGGAGGCAGAGCTGCCAGCGATGTCTGCGGGGCCCCTCGGCTGCATTCCCACAGTGCCCCCAAGGCACACACTCCCACAGCCCCCTCCCACCCACCGCCACACAGGACGGCTGCCAGGGACCTGCAGGGTGTGCCTCCTCCCCAGGTTTCAGAACCCAGAGCCAGCACCAGAAACTCCAAGAGGAAGAGTCTGGTGAGGAGCTAGGGGCAGTGGAGTCCCCCAGCCGGGCTCACTGGCTGGAAGCAGAGGACAGGAGCCTCCAGCGACCAGGGGACACAGGCCCAGGCTGAGTCTGAGAGGAGAAACCCAAGCAGGAACACTTTGTGAGGTCTCCGCAGTGTCAGGCTGGTGCTGCAGGCAGGACACCAAGACGGTCCGATGGACCCTCGCGGAGTTGGAAGTCCAGAGGAAGGTGACGGGGGCTTTGGCAAAGACCTAACATGGGGTAGACCAGCAGTGCTCAACTCGAGTGTGCACAGACCCTCCCAGAGGGCTGTGAAACCCAGAGGGCTGGGCCTCACCCCCAGTGTGCCCGGAGACCCGGCAGGTCTGGGGTGCAGCCTGGGCATTTGCACTAGTGTCAAGTTTGGGAGAGGGGATGGTGAAGCTTCTAGATCCGCTGGGGTGGAGAACCCTGTGTCCTGGGGCCTGGCGTGCCTGGATGGAGCAGGGGGCAGCAGCCAGGCCGTGGTAGAGAGCAGGGGCTCGAGGGAAGGGCCCGGACAGCGCCTCCTGCCCTCCCCGCAGTGAGGACGGAGGGGACCATGAGTGAAGGGCTGAGCTCAGCATCTGGCGCAGTGAGGACACAAGGGCCAGCTGCCGCTGGTGTTATTTCCTGTGGTTGTTGTCCGCCACGGTGTTGCTGTGGGACCTCAGTGGGGCTGCAGCTTGCCAGACAGAGTCTGGGGGAGCAAAGGGAAGGGAGATATGCCTGTTCGCTGCCAGTGCAGCCAGGTCCTACCTGGAGGGGCTGTAGATTCAGGGAGAGGAAGGAGTGTAGGAAAATTGGTGACCTGTCCTGAAGGGCGGGGGAGAAGGCTGTCCACAGAGCCACTGCAGCCTGGCTTGTCTGAGCACGGGGATGAATGCTGGGAGGGAGGGGGAGAGGCAGCTTCAGCCCCAGCCTCCCCAGCCCTCCCCAGTGACCCCCAGGATCTAGAAAAAGACACAGCTACCCTCAGTGCACAGGCCCTAGTCCCTGAAGTACAGCCCTCTCCATAGCTTGGAACTTGATGTCAGCCAGAAAGAGCTGAAGTCGGGTCCACCTCCGAATCAACCTTCCCCATAGCAGTGGGGAGACCAGCCCGAGCCCCCAGCCCTCTGCTGCCTGCGGGGCTGTCCAGACTCCCAGAACCCCTGGGGCCCAGCACACCGCCCGCCCGGCCCTGCGCACTCCCCCGCGCCCCAGGAGCCGCACGACAGGCCACGGGGGGAGGCCCAGGTCGAGCTCCCTCGTGCCCACCACCACCTGCTGGAGGAGGCCTGACCCCTCCCATGGCCAGAAAGGCCCTCGGTGACCTGGCCCCGCCCATGCCATCTTCATTTCTGCCAACTCCCCAGTCACCTCCTAGCCTCAGGCAGTGTTTCTCGCCGACGCCCCACACCCTGCACCTGCCAGGCTGTTTCTGTTTGCTCCCTACTACAGAATACAATGTCTTCTGTGGGCCTATGGGTGGACTCCTATTCATCCTTCAAAACCCTGGCCAGAGGTTGCCTCCCCTGGGAAGCCGGCCCAGATCCTCTTCAGTAGACCCAATCTACCTCCCACTCCGTCCTTCCACATCTCTGCCTCGCTTAGTGTCCCGCCACCTTTCACCTTCGTAGTAGCTTTTTCACACAACTGCTCCCCGCCCTCATGATCAGCAACTTGAGGACAGAGACTAGTCCTCTATTTTTTTTTTTTTTTGTATTTTTTGTATTTTTCTGAAGCTGGAAACGGGGAGAGATAGTCAGACAGACTACTGCATGCACCCGACCGTGATCCACTCAGCACGCCCACCAGGGGCAACGCTCTGCCCACCAGGGGGCGATGCTCTGCCCCTCCGGGGCGTCGCTCTGTCGTGACCAGAGCCACTCTAGCTCCTGGGGCAGAGGCCAAGGAGCCATCCCCAGCGCCCGGGCCATCTTTGCTCCAATGGAGCCTCGGCTGCGGGAGAGGAAGAGAGAGACAGAGAGGAAGGAGGGGGCGGAGAAGCAAATGGGCGCTTCTCCTGTGTGCCCTGGCCGGGAATCGAACCCGGGTCCCCCGCACGCCAGGCCGACGCTCTACCGCTAAGCCAACCGGCCAGGGCTAGTCCTCTATTTTATCTCCTATCTGTTGTTGGATTTAGGGCTCATCCAGTTAATCCAGGATGATCTCATCTTGAGATCCCAAATTACATTTGTAAAGGCCCTTTTTCCAAATAAGGTCACAGTTCCAGTTTCCAGGGATTAGGATGTAGACATAACTTTACTTTATTTTTTTGCAGGAGTTACCACCCTACCCATTACAAATAGTAATGGCTAACATTTAAGGGGCCAGGCTGGGCACCTCTCATGTATTAGCTGATTTAACCCCCACACCACCCTGGTCTTTCAGGAAGGAAGAGGAGAGATTCTTTCTTGGTCCAAAGAGCAGTCTGTGCACCAACTCCTGCACTTTGGGGTAGGGGCTGTGCAGAAAGAGTACCTTTAAAACATTTACATTTCAACTGCTGTGAAGGTACTTGCCCAAGGCCACGTAACTAGGGCCTTGTCTGCCCAGCCTAGAAACACCCTTCCTCCCCCGTGCTCTCCCTCGGGCCCTGGTTGTTATGAGCAGAAGAGACAGGACGGAGAATCAACACTTACTGAGCACTTAAATCTCATGGCACACCGCTTAGGGTGATCTTATTCTTAACCCCATTTTACAGATTAAGAAATGAATCATTGCCGTGTCCTCATGCTTTCTACCTGCAGACTCTATTTATTCTCCGTGCTTTACGTGGTTTTTTTGGTTTAATCCTCATACAACTCCACAAGTTAGGTGTTGTGATGAGTCCCATTACACAGATGAGGAAATCGAGTGACCAACGAGGTAAGTGATTTTTCCGAAGTGTCTGGTGGGCAAGTGGAGGGGCTGGGCCCTTCCCAGGCTGATGAGCCCTGGCCCATGCGTCTTTGGACAAAGGTGGAATTATAACCCCGGGCTCAGGGCACCCCCTCTCCAGGGCGGTTTGGCGCCACTTTTTCCGCAAAGCTCCTTCTGCCCTTGGCCACGAGGAAGCTCCCTTGCTGTTTCTCTGACTTTCCAGGACCTTGGGGGACCCGCTGTCCTCGTGTGCGTAGGAAACCTTTTCTGTGTGTCATCTAATTCCATCCCCGCTAGGATCATTCTCTTCTCTGTTCTACAGAGTGGGGAGCTCCCTCACTGGTGAGCAGTGATCACAGAACGGAATCGGGTCCCTCGACGCCTCTGGCCTCTGCTCCTTCTGCCACCTAAGGCTCCCCCACCCCTGTCAGCAAGAGCTCTCGGTTACACAAGAAAGCCAATAAATACAGAAGGAATGATAGAGTTGCTGAGGAACAGGGTGACTACACGTCCCCAGAGCATCTCCCCATCAATCAGCTGTTTACTATTTACCAAGAGAAACACAGAACCTTTAAAGTGGAGAAACCTGGCAGACCCCTTCGTACTCAAGGGATCAAATTTACATCAGCAGCCTGACCTGTGGTGGCACAGTGGATAAAGTGTTAACCTGGAACGCTGTGGTCACTGGTTCAAAACCCTGGGCTTGCCTGGTCAAGGCGCATAAGAGACGCTATGAGTTAATGCTTCCCGCTCTGTTCCCTCTCACCTTTCTCTCTTTCTCAAATCAATAAATAAAATCTTTTTTAAAAAAGTTTTGTAAATTTACATCAGCAGCAGTAGGACAAACTCTTACAATCTCTTCTTGTAGAATTACTGTGAAGAACACAGTGTCCCTTCCAGGATCGTCCTGCCTGTCAAGGGCCAAACTGTGACCCCTTTCCGTCCCCATTCATATATTGAAGCCCTAATCCCCAGGACTTTAAAATGTGACTCTACTTGGAGACAGGACATTTAAGAGGTGATTAAGTTAAAATACGGGCTCTAATCTAATCAGATGGGTGTCCTCGTAAGAAGAGGACATCTGGACACACAAAGAGACTTGGACTTCCGGCTTCCAGAACGGTGGGAAAATAAATTTCTGTTTAAGCCACCCGGTCCCTGGTGGTTATGGCAGCCCCAGCAGAGAAATACATTTCCCAAACGACCCAGCTTGAATCTAATCAGGAGGAAACAGCAGATAAACCCAAATGAGGGCCGTTCTGCAGAGCAGTTGGCCTGGACACCCCAACAAGACCAAGGGCATGAAGAACAAAGAAGGACAGAGGGACCACCCAGACTGGAGGAGGCTGGAGAAACATGATCCTGATCTTGGGTTGGATCTTGGTCTAGGAAACAATCAAACCAAACAAAACTCTTCCTTTTGCTGTAAAAGTCATTGTTACAATTGATGGATTGGGTGGGTGAGTGAGGTTTATAGATGATGAAATTATGTTAGAGCAATGCGGATTATCTTATTTTGATCTTTTCACTGTGGTTACTTGTTTTCAAGAAATAGACACTTCAGGGCATATGGGACGAAGACAGAAGGGACTGTGTCTGCAACTAGCTCTCAAAGGGTGTGCGTGTGAGTGCCTGTGCATTGCGGGTCTCTGTGTGCAGAGAGAGAAAGGGAGAGCCAGAAGAAATGCAAAAAGAAGCTATCAGCCTACTGACTCTGTACACTGGCTTTTATCTTACTGGATGCTCACATTCACTCTGACAAGTACAGAGAAATACACTGACGGGCTTGTGTTCCATCGGGATGCTTTTAGCTAGTGATAAATACATGGATTGAGTAGGAACAAGCTTTTTGAAAGTCATTTTTCTAACGATATAAATATATTTAAATATATCA
This sequence comes from Saccopteryx leptura, assembly GCF_036850995.1. NCBI lineage: Eukaryota > Metazoa > Chordata > Mammalia > Chiroptera > Emballonuridae > Saccopteryx > Saccopteryx leptura. Next base: position 12,863,197 of record NC_089503.1, on the reverse strand, counting down.
AAGCCATGTGTGTCCTATTTACAAAAATATATGTTATGGTCTGCAAAAAAAAAAAAAGAAGCTATCAAGTTAATGTCTGAGGAGTCTGGGTGAAGGGCATATGGAAATTCTTTGCAGTCAATCTGAAGTTATTTCAAAATAAAGATTTGCAAACCTCCACCATCCCTCAGGAGAAATGCACCTCACCAGCCCCCTTTCCCCTCCGGCTGAACTTCTCTGACCGGGCCCAGCTCCCCGCTCCCAGAGCCCCGGCCAGCCTGAAGCCCCCTGTCTCCGGCCCTCTCTGTGTCCTCGTCTCCCCAGATTCCCTCTGCCTCGACACACTATCATCCCACCCCGTCCCCTGTCCTCCAGAACTGCCAACACCACCCACCCACCCCCACTGCCCATTGGTGCCCCCAGGGCCAGCCCACCAACCTTCCCCATCCTCGTTAAATCATCACCATGGTGATTTCCAACCGGTGTGCCACAAGAATTTTTAAAACGTGCCATACCTATTTAGTCAGGGGCACTGACCTCTTTTCCCTTAGATTGTCAAATAAAATTTAAAAAAGACAACAGCCAACATAACAGCAATCATACAACAGCAGTCTGGTGTGAATGAATCAAAATCATACCTATTATTTTTGTCAGATCAACAAAAAGGTTTATTTTGGTGTGCTGCAGAATTTTAGTGATTAGTTTATGGGTTGCCCTGATGTTGTTGTGAATCGGGGGTGCAGAGAGAGAGATCAGCAGACGAAATCATCAAGGACTAGCAAAGGAACACCTCTCACTCAGGCAAATGGCCCTGAGTTCATGCTGTGTCCTAATTTTATTCACAAGACTTCAAAAAGCTTGTTTACTGAGAAATTGGCATAACATCAAGAGTAACTTTTACTTAAAGATACATAGAGTGCACCTGCAAGATAGCTTAGTAACAACATAATATCAGAAGGCATTAATTGCCATTGCTTCTATGGATCCCACAACATTCCTCTCCTTATCTGAAGGGATAACCTTGGAAAGTACAGAAATCTTATGAGAATGTTTTACTGAGAAAAGCCCAGCAACTGCCTTCAGTCACATAGACCTGTTTCAGTGACCCGCCTTCAAGTCACAAAACAACTTTCTTGGCAAAACATTCATTTCTTGTTGGCTGTGTTCCCATCAAGGCCATGCGATGGGTTATTCCGCTACACCCTGAGATGGAAAAAGCTGGACATCGCTGCATAACCACGTACTGCTGTGAGCTCAGCGCTATCGGCCCCAGTTCACAGGCAGGAAACCCAGAGCTCGGGGAGCTGATGGGTCAGCTTCACAGCTTGAAAGAGATCGGACAGGATTGGAACCAGACCCCCTAACTCCCAGCCCCCTGCTCTCCTGCCTCTTCAGATTGTGCTCACTGGGCGTCCTTGCCCGTGCTGAGCTGCGCTCTGCTGGGCTCTGCAGGGCCAGGCCAAGCGCTGCCAGGAAGCAAGGGCGGTGACAGCCCACAGAGGATGACCGACAGGTGCTGACACCAGCAAGCCCTGGCGCCTGGGAGCCAGAAGCCAGCCACTCCTTGCGCTGTTTTGAGTGGACTTGATCCCTTAGGGCTGTCCGAGGTTTACGGAAAACCCAAGAGGACAGCAACAGAGAGTTCCTACAGACCCTGCAGGGGGCTCCCTGTGATTAACGCCTTGCTCGGGTGGCACATTTATTTATTACGTTACTGAGCTGAGGTGGATACACTGTTATTAAAGTCCATTTCCTTAGCTTTTACCAAATGTCCCTTTTCTGTCCCAGGAGGCCAGATTACATTTAGTTGTCCATACCTGTGTTGTTGTTTTTTTAATTGATTTTGGAAAAAGAGAGAGAGAGAGAGTAAGGGAGAAGGAGAGATTTGTTGTTCCACTTATTTATGCATTCGTTGGTTCTTGTATGTGCCCTGACCGGGGATCAAACCCACAACGTTGAGGTATCGGGATGATACTAACCAACCAACGTACCCGGACAGGGCTCATTCCTGTTAGTTTTTATTGGTATAACCATGGTCATATTAGTTGCCTTGACTCTCAGGAGAGCTCTTTGAGGTGCTACTTTCTCACCTGTCGGTCCCGTCCAGCCGCAAGCTTTTAGAGCAGGGCCGTGTCTCTGGGGGCCAGTTCTGCTGAGCTGAGGAACCAGGTGTAAGTAACCTATCTGGCCTGCCGCCCACCACCATTGATCTTGTAGCTCACCTCCGGTGGAAGGTCCTGGAGAGCCTAAAGGGCAGGGAGGGGGAGGGGAGAGGGCCACCTCCCCCCAGAGGCCCCGCCCCACAGCCCACCTGCTGGCTCACCTTTCTTAGGAAGCTCCCTCCTCCCCAGCAGGAATCACTTTAGCTGAGCAAGCATCGCCCCAGCTGAGAGGCAGAAAGTCAGGGTGAGGGGCTGCATTCGGAGCAGTCCTTCAGGGCCCTGGGCTGGGAGGGTACCTTCCTCTGCCTTCAGGGCAGGAGTTTCACCAGAGCCCCTGGGGGCCAGGTAGGCGCCCCTCCAGGTGGGCCCCCTTTGCCCTTAGAAGTTCCTACTTGCCGTTTTCCCTATATAAGCTCTGGGCCCTCAGCTGGTGGTGGCTGGGCGGAGCTGTCGCGGGGTCTGTGGTGTTTCTGATGGCAGGAGCCTTGGCCATGGCTCGGGATCACTGCACGGCCCTGCTGCTGTTGCTGACCACTCTGGGGCTCGCTCAGCGCCCACACTCCAAGCCTGGTCTCCCAGGCCTGTGGCATAGATACGACTGTGGGGTCAAGGGCATGCAGCTGCTGGTGTTCCCTAGGCAAGGCCAGACTATTCGCTTCAAGGTCATGGGTGAGTGCCAGCTGAATCCCAGACCCACCATCCTGGCCTGCAGGGGTGAGCTGGGAGAAGAGGCGGAGACCCCAACATGAGGCTGTGGACCCCTACACCCCACCACATAGGGAAGAAGGCTGGCTCCCAGCCTCAGTTTCCCTGGTGCCCCAGGGCAACTCGCCATGTCAGTCGGTGTGTGGAGAATCTGCTGGCCCTTGCACCGGGCTGGAGGGCCCGGGCTTCGCACTGGTAACCACCCCCAGCTGACGTGCAGGCTGCTGGTCCACAGACCTCTCTCTAAGAGGCGGGGTGGGGCCTGGGACGGAGCAAAGTGAGGTGGGTTTTGAGTCAAGCTTTGCATCTGCAGCCTCTAAGCTGTGTGGTCTTGGACAACTGGTCTGACCTCTCTGAGCCCCCGTTACTTAACTGTAAGAGGGGAAATAGGCCCTGGCCGGTTGGCTCAGCGGTAGAGCGTCAACCCGGCGTGCAGGAGTCCCGGGTTCGATTCCCCACCAGGGCACACAGGAGAGGTGCCCATCTGCTTCTCCACCCCTCCCCCTCTCCTTCTCTCTGTCTCTCTCTTCCCCTCCCGCAGCCGAGGCTCCATTGGAGCAAAGATGGCCCAGGCGCTGGGGATGGCTCTGTGGCCTCTGCCTCAGGTGCTAGAATGGCTCTGGATGCAACAGAGCGATGGCCCAGAGGGGCAGAGCATCGCCCCCTGGTGGGCGTGCCGGGTGGATCCCGGTTGGGCGCATGCGGGAGTCAGTCTGACTGCCTCCCCGTTTCCAACTTCAGAAAAATGAAAAAAAAAAAAAAAAAAAAAAGAGAGAGGAAATATGACCAGAAATGTGGCAAGTGGTCTGAGCAGATGTGGAGGGGGCGTGCCCATGCCCAGAGGGTGTCCTGGCTGTTCTGGGCTGACCAGGTGGGTGAACTTCTAGTAGAGGTCCCCAAATGAGGTGACTGCAACAGCCAGTTAACTTGGCAAACAGACTCCGCTCTTTCCACAAAATCCCGGGTTTCGGAATCCTCGTCTTGCCCTCATTGCACGCACCTGGGGAAGCTCACACCCTCTCTGTGCCACAGCCGCCTCATCCCCAGGAATGTGGACGACTGAGTTTGAAAGAACTGATATAAAATACTCAGCCCAGTGCCCGAGACCGACTGACTTCACCGTATTGTCTTCCCTGCCTGCTGCTGAGTGCTGCCAATGGGGAACCTGAGCTAGAAAGAGCCCGAGACCAGCTGAAGCCACTCATCGCCTCACAGCTGTGGAAGCTGAGACCAGAGAGGGGGAGGGGCTTGCCCTAGACCACACAGCACACAAATAGCAAAGCTAAGGCTGGAAACTGGGTCTCCCGTTCTTGAGTGGGGAGTGTTCCTAGGAGACTCAGAGAGCCCCTGGCTTCACCCATCAGCCTCCCTGACCCCTCCCTTCCATCCCTCTTTCCTTCCTCACCCCAGATGAGTTTGGGAACCAATTTGAGGTGAACAACTGCTCCATCTGCTACCACTGGGTTACAGCTAAGCCCCAGGGCCCTGCAGTCTTCTCGGCTGATTACAAAGGCTGCCACGTGCTGGAGAAGGTAGGGACCACCCACTGTTCTGGGGGGCACCCCACGGCAGGGAGCCAACTTGACCTATACAGTATCGGGCCGGGGAGGCCCCCTGGACCGGCACTGTATTGGCACCCACAATCACTCAGTGAGCTGGTGGGTGAGGGGGGCTAAGTCCCGGGCACCTGCCCACAAGCCCAGCCTCCTGCCTAGCACCCAGCCGGGCTCTCCAGAGCCATCTGCGGGGGGCTGAGGGGCCTCACCCAGCCGCTCGCCTGTTCGCCTTCTCACCTGCAGGACGGGCGCTCCCACCTGAATGTGTTCGTAGAAGCCGTGCTCTCCAATGGACACGCTGACGTAGCACAGAATGTCACTCTGGTCTGTCCCAAACCTGACCACACCTGGACGACTCCGGATGGCCAGCTGGCGACAGCCACCACGTCCTCACTTTCTGTCCTGCATACCCGCTCCCTGCGCCCCACTGCAGAGGACAGCTTCGTCCACCCAACCCCTGCCTCACTGTCCCCTGGGCCGGGACCTACTCGCCCCACCTGGGCTGGCCCCGCCGGGAGCACCTTGGAGCCCTGGGTGGTTGACACGCCAGATTCCGTAGGTACGTAGGACTTCTCTGTGTCCGTACAACCTGTGTCCCTGTCCGGGGCCCTCTGGAGTATCAGGCGGCTTGACAGCCCTCTCCTGGGTTCAGGAAGCCACCTCCCTCCATTTCCCTGGATGTCTATTGGCCACTTGGCCCCTTCTCATGTCCTCACCGCTCCGTCACCAATCCCAGGTACGCATCTGACCCCGGAACAGTGCCGGAGGGACTTGGGGCACATCCCCTGCATTGTGAGAAGCAGTTCAAAGGAAGCCTGTCAGCAGGCTGGCTGCTGCTATGACAACACCAGAGACCCTCCTTGTTACTATGGCAGCGCAGGTACGACTTTTCATGCCTAGCAGGGTCCTGTCCTCTGAATCCCGAAGCGATAGGAGGGCTTTCTCCTCTCCCCTGTTCCTGAACCCAGAAGAGACTGCGGACCAGACCTTTGGATGGGGGACCACATGTCCCAGCTTGCCTGACAAGAGGTGTCCCAGGGAACTATTAATAGATCTACCTTTGCATGTTCTCCTGCCTTTAGATCTAGAACAACCCAGCGGGGATGATAAACTAGATGGTGATCTTACTTTTAGACTCTAGTTCAGCTGTTCTATGCGGAGACAACCCAGGTGTCTTGACTCCCAGGCCAACACTTCAATGCTGATTGTCACCAGCCCGTCCCCCTGTGTCTATGCTGGATGCACACTAAACCCCAGGGCCCTGATCAGTCTCTTTGACCCGCCTTTGTCCCAGCAACTGTCCAGTGCTTCAGAAATGGCCACTTTGTCCTGGCGGTATCCCAAGAAACAGCCTTGGCACACAGGATCACACTGGCCAGCATCCGCCTGGCCTACGCCCCCACCAGCTGCCCCCCGACCCAGGAGACGGGGTCCTTTGTGGTCTTCCACTTCCCTTTCACCCACTGTGGCACCACGGTCCAGGTAGGTGCTGGGGCCATGGGCTGGTGCCCAGTGCTGCCCCCTGGAGGGCCTCAGCTCTCTCCTCCTGCAGGTGGTTGGCAATCGGCTCATCTACGAGAACCAGCTGGTGTCCAACATCGATGTCCAAGTGGGACCCCAGGGTTCCATCACACGGGACGGCACCTTCCGGTAAGGGGGAGCCTTCCTCATAAAGGGTGGGCTTGAGAGTGAAGGGGGCACGGGTAAGCTTAGAACTGGCTTCGGAACCATCGGGGCTCATGTTCAAACTCTACTAGCCAGCAGTGTGACCTTGTCCCAGCCTCCCCAGCTAGGCAGGGGAATGTCCCTCAGTCAGGGCTGATGCAGACAGTGCCTGGGGTCTGCCCACACCTGGCAGGTAGAAGCCACAGCAGTGGCTTTGAGGGCCAGAGTCCTCGAGAGCACTTGCCTTCATCTCCCCGAGAACCAAGCTCAGAAACTAAGCAGCCACAGGTGAGGCTGGAAGTGCCCCCTCCAGGCCCCACAAGGAGCCGAGGCCGTGGCTGTGGCCTCCTGATCACAGAAGTTGTAAGGGCACAGATGAGGCAGCAGACACCTGGGGCTGGGCTCTCTGAGGGGGCAGTGGGGGGAGGAGCAGAGGGAGAACCCCTCAATGAAAGCATCCTGCTGACTCAGGCTGCATAAGCACTCCAGGTTCCCTGGGTGCCAGTGGGGGTGTCCCTGAGGGAATGTGTCACACCTGCCTCTGAACTCCAGGGGCCAGGCACCAGCATCACCCTGTCCACCCTGTCAGAGCTAATGCATCCACTGTGGTTGGAGACACTCTGTGCCTGGTAACGAAGCAGGTGACCAGGTGTCGTTCGCATCACGCTATATGCCTTGGGGGCTAGAGCAAGGTCCTGGCATCAGGGGTCAGGGCCCTTTGCTTTTTTTTTTTTTTTTTTTTTTTTTTTTCTGAAGCTGGAAACGGGGAGAGACAGTCAGACAGACTCCCGCATGCGCCCGACTGGGATCCACCCGGCACGCCCACCAGGGGGCGATGCTCTGCCCACCAGGGGGCGATGCTCTGCCCCTCCGGGGCATCGCTCTGCCGAGACCAGAGCCACTCTAGTGCCCGGGACATCGGCCAAGGAGCCATCCCCAGCGCCCAGGACATCTTTGCTCCAATGGAGCCTTGGCTGCAGGAGGGGAAGAGAGAGACAGAGAGGAAGGAGGGGGTGGGAGTGGAGAAGCAAATGGGCGCTTCTCCTATGTGCCCTGGCCGGGAATCGAACCGGGTCCCCCACATGCCAGGCCGACGCTCTACCGCTGAGCCAACCGGCCAGGGCCTGCTTTTTTGAAATGAACATACCTAAGGGTAGAGGGAGTACGGATGGGGGAACAAAGCTGTCCTTTTAGACCCTTGGGTTTAAGAGCGAGGGGAGCCAGGCAGAACCCAACCCAGCATCTGGGGATTGCAGAGGAGGGGAGCCGGCACTGGGGCTCCAGGACGGAAGGCCCCAGGGTCAGGGCACCACCACCGGTGCCTGTCAGCTCCGGCTCTGTGCCCGGCCTGCCACTCGGGCCCGCCACCCAGGGTTCTGTCTCAAGGAGAGCTAAAGGTAGAGCTCTCAGGGGCTGGGGGTCAGGTGGGGCAGCCGCTCTTGCAGACATCTCAGGGTGGTGGGCATGGCCCCACCAAGACTGTGCAGGCGCACTTAGGCTAGCGAGGGACACTAGACCCAGCGACAGACCAGCTAAAACTACAAGGACAATGACAACACTGGAGCGCAGTCTTGTGACCTCACTGATTTGACCACAGCCCTCAGAGGGGGAGGGGGCCATTGCCATTTAACAAATGAGGAGACTGAGGTTAAACGAGTTGCTTGTGGTCACATGACCAGTAAGTGCTAAGAAGATTCGAACCCGGTCTGCCCGCCAGGCTGGACTGGCAGGCTCTGGGGGAACCTCGAACGCGGGCACAAGGTGAGCACCGGAGCAGGCCTGGCGTGGCAGGCTCTCGCTGCCCCAGGAAGGAGAGGAGGGCAGAGGCCGGGCAGGGCTGCGCGTCACCCTAGCGATTGCCCCGGTGGGTCCACCTGCCCTGTGCACCGGGCCCTCCTTGTTGCATCCACGTCGTGGGCGCCTGGTTACTACGGAAGCAGGAGGCACTGACCCTGTCTTCTCCCCACCCTCTCGCACTTGGACTTCAGGCTTCATGTTCGCTGCATCTTCAATGCCAGTGACTTCCTGCCCCTCCAGGCATCCGTCTCCGCAGCCCCTTCACCAGCCTCGGTGACCCAGCCCGGCCCCCTGCGGCTCGAGCTTCGGATTGCCAAGGGTATAGTGCCCCATGCTGCTTCTCTGCCCCCTTATCTGACACACAGCCCCCCCCCGAGGCTCACGACCCCCACACACACACAGCCCCCCCCCGAGGCTCACGGCCCCCCCCCACACAGCCCCCCCACACACAGCCCCCCACACACACAGCCCCCCCACACACAGCCCCCCCCCGAGGCTCACGACCCCCCCACACACAGCCCCCCACACACACAGCCCCCCCCCGAGGCTCACGACCCCCCCACACACACAGCCCCCCCCGAGGCTCACGACCCCCCCACACACACAGCCCCCCCCCGAGGCTCACGACCCCCCACACACAGCCCCCCCCCCGGCTCACGACCCCCCCACACACACAGCCCCCCCCCCCTCCGGCTCACGACCCCCCCCCCCCCCCCCCCCCCCCCGCAGATGAAACCTTCCGCTCCTACTACGAGGAACGGGACTACCCCATCGTGAGGCTGCTGCTGGAGCCCGTCCCCGTGGAGGTCCGGCTCCTGCAGAGGACGGACCCCCGGCTGGTCCTGCTGCTGCACCGGTGCTGGGCCACCCCCAGCGCCAACCCCCTCCAGCAGCCCCAGTGGCCCATCCTGTCCGATGGGTGAGTGGCGGCAGGTGCCGAGCAGCCCCAGGGCTCCCCCTGCTCCCCACCCCGCCCCCCTCGGTGGGCGGCTTCCTCGACTTCGCTCCTTCCCAGGTGTCCTTTCGAGGGCGACAGCTACAGGACCCGAATGGTAGCCGTGGACAGGGCCGACCTGCCTTTCCCGGCTCACTACCAGCGCTTCTCGGTGACCACCTTCGCCTTCCTGGACAAGGGCTCGCAGAGCGCCCTCAGGGGACCGGTAAGACGCCCCTGGTGTTCCTCGGCCTGCCGTCCCCAACGCCCTCCAGCACCTGCGGGCTGATGGAGACAAAGGTGCCTGGATGGCCGTGGCTTCACCGAGTGTGGTGGAGGACAGTGAGTCCGGGTCCGGGACTCCAGTCCGCCCGCAGCGGCCAGTAAATGACTCGAGAGGAAGAAAGGGAGAATGCCATCAACCCTACCTCTGAGCGCTGAGCACTGGGCACCATACTGGGAGTGGCCTTGCTCGGACCTTAGAAACAGTGTGTTCGACATGACTCTGCTTTGAAGTTTTATAGCCTAGCAACTCCTCCAGTGGGCACACAGGGGTAAACTTGGGCATATTTGGGTTTTCTACATGACATAACAAACGGAACACGGCCACATGCTACTGTATAACTTGTGTTCTACTGATCAATATGTATCTTTCCCATTAACATACCCAGACCTCAACAGAGCTTAGATAGCTGCATATTCATTATATCAGATGTAGAAAAATCTCACTGGTTGGCACCTGGGGACGGCTTAATCCTCAGCTCAGCTGTGAGCCTCTTCCTGAGCTGAGACCCCGACCTGCTGGATGAAGGGGCCCCCTTGGTCGGGCCTCCTGGGTGCTGGTTCAGGTCAACTCCTCCTGCTTCTGCTCCTCTGGGGGGCTGCCCTGGGCCTGGTGTTTCTGGAAGCAGTGCTAAGCTGTCCTCCCCTCTGCCCTCCATCACTGGTCACGGGGGCCGGGTCGGGTCTCTACCACAAGGTCCTTCCCAGGGGCTTGCTCTGCCGTTGGAGACAGGGAGGCGCAGGGCCAGGGTCCTGCCCAGAAGGACCTGGGCCATCGGAAAGAACAAAATGCATGTGTTCCCGACTGGGACGCAGCACATATGGCTCTGTACCGCACCAGCAGGGGCTGCGGGCTCAGCCCTGGTCATCGTGCCCCGATTTTCCCCGGCTGCCCGGGTCCCGGATCCCATGTCCCTGACTCGGTGCTCCCCCCCCACCCCCCGTGGCACTGAGCCAGCCCCACCTCTCGATCTCTGTCTTCCCACCAGGTTTACTTCTTCTGCAGTGCCTCCATCTGCTCCCGCTCCGGGCCAGAGACCTGCTCCAGGCCCTGTGGCGCTCAGACTGCAAGTGGGTCCGGGTATGGGTGGGCAGGGGGCACTCTGCGCTCTTCTGTCTATATTACAGCTGTATCTGGTGCTGGCTTCCGGGCCACAGGGACCTGGACACCAGTCCAAGATGCCTCTCCTCCCCCGGGCAGGGCAGCGGCGATCCTCGAGTCCCCACAGTGGCAGTGCCGAGCCGCAGAACATCGTGAGCTCTCCAGGGCCAGTGGGCTTCGTGGGTTCCTACAGGAAGGAGACGACGCTGGGGCCCTCGGGTATCAGGACCTGGGGGCGGGCCCTGCATGCCACGGTGCCGGGGGGGGGGGGGGGAGTTGACAAAACGGGGATGTTCCGGCCAGAGTAAGGGCATGAGATAGTGAAACGTCATTCGGTGGGGAATAACACAGAGACAAGCTCCCCGCCCCCCACGAGATGACAGAGGTCTGGTGTGGAGGGGGCCTGACCAGCCCTGACATCCTTCAAATCCTTCTCTCTGTAGGCTCTACCAGGAGCTCCGACCTGAGGCCCTCGCTCTGGGTGGTCCTTCTGCTGGTGGCCATTGCCCTGGTCTTGGGGATCGGTGTCTTCGTGGGCCTGAGGCTCCAGAAGGGCAACAGAGGGTGAACAGGCTCAATAAACCATCATCTCAAGCCTATCGGAAGCGAGTGTGGAGTTTGTGACGACTAGAATGGAATTCTTTCTTCTCTTAGAAACGTGTTCCTTACGGTCGGCTCTCTCCTTTCACACTTGCTTCTGTTACCAATACTGGCTAGAGTCCTGTAGTCTCCTAAGCCTGACTTTGGGAGACCTCGCCTCTGAGCGAGGAAAGGGGACATTCCAGGTGGGAAGAACCAGGCAAGCCAAGGTACAGGAAGGGAAAACCATGGCAGCATCCTGAGCCACTGGAGCGGGACTCGGGAACCTGACAGGGCTCAGGGCCTGGGAGGGCCTGTCACCTCCCCACAGACACAGGCGTCCTGACCGGGCACCCTCAGAGCACACTGCTTGGCTGCCATCGCACATAAGGGGAACCCAGAGTTCCCAGGGCCAAAAGAACTGAGCTGGCCTGCAGGCGCGCCTCCCAGCCCAGCTCTGAGCCTCCCGGCCTTCCCCCAAAGGATGGGGTGCTGCTTTCTGCCCGCCCGCCCTCCCCCTTCACCCCTCAGTCCCTCGCTCCCAACACCAGTCAGCAGGCCACCAGACGGGTCAGGCTGGCTGGCTGGCTGGGTGCTGAACTTTGCCCGCGTGTGGCACGGCCTTCGTCGCTGACTTGGCAGCAGGGACCTCTCCAGGCCGACATACAGGTCTCCCCGGCTGGAACCGGAGGGGAACGTAAAGGGCTCAGCCTCTGGAGGGCAGAGAATAACTGGTAGGGAAGTCGGAACTCGGTTCAGACACCCTCCTGGGCCTTTGGCAGGGTGTGAGCTGAGGGCCCTGTACAGAGCGCACTGTAGCACTCAAGCCAGGCCAGTGGCCTGGACACTGTGCAGGGCGCCCCACTGTGACCTCTTCTTTCTCTTCCGTCTTCAAGATAATGGTCAAATACAGGGACGCCTGAGCCAGGGTGCTTGAGTTGCAGCCTTGGCTCTGTCCCTTACTACCTGGGTGATACTGACTTACCGAACTAGTCTGGGCCTCAGTTCCTCATCTGTAGAAGGGGATAATACCATCCCCAGCGGGGTGATATCATGAATGAATAGCTAAGGATCCTTAGACTACTGCAGAGTAGTTAACCAACATTTACTGAATGCTGTTAACTACTAGAAGTTCCTCTTGCTCCTACCCCAAACGTGACGCCTCCCTTTTTTTTTTTTTTTTTTTTTTTTTTAATTTACAGAGATAGAGTCAGAGAGGGGAATAGACAAGGACAGACAGAAACAAAGAGAGACGAGAAGCATCAATCATTAGTTTTTCATTGCGACACCTCAGTTGTTCATTGATTGCTTTCTCATATGTGCCTTGACCGCGGGCCTTCAGCAGACCGAGTAACCGCTTGCTCAAGCCAGCAACCCTGGGTCAAAGCTGGTGAGCTTTTGCTCAAACCAGATGAGCCCACGCTCAAGCTGGCAACCTCGGGGTTTCAAACCTGGGTCCTTCGCATCCCTGTCCGATGCTCTATCCAGTGCGCCACCGCCTGGTCAGGCAACACCTCCCTTTTCTTTCCTTTTTTCCCCCTGGTTCATCTGTTTGTTCATTTCTGTAACAAGTTTATGGCCAGATGAGGAGGGGCTAGGGAGACCGCTGCCCTCAGGCTTTCTTACTGGAGAGAGCAGAGCCAGTCACTTGGGCAAGAAGAGCCAGGCCCTTGCTTTGGAAGTCAGTGATGTCCTCATCTGGAGCTATCTGTCCACCTGTGGCTAGGAATGATGGCTCCGTCCGACGTCCTGGCCTGTGCAGGGACTACAGGACAGCCTCTTCAGGATTAGTGTGACCAGGAATTCTTGGCTAGTTGTTGGTTGGAAGGGCCTGGCTGGCTTGCTCTTAAGAGGTCAGGGTTCTGGTCCCACCCAGAGTCATCGCTTCCTTATTCCTCCCTTCATTGTACAAGTTCATTATGAGCATTTCAAACAGCACGGAGGTGCTTCTCTAAGTGGTATCGCTGCTGTTTTTAAACAAAACACAAGTCTATAGGTACTAATTGGAATCATATAACTGACTTTTCTCTAACTTTTTAACAGACATCTTGTATTATTTTTAATAGATGGATTTTCCTCCATAATGTGATTAAACTATATGATATATATCATCTAGTTTATATATATCATATAGTTTATATAGATATATTCATTGATTTTAGGAGGGAAGTGAGAGAAAAACATCAGTTTGTTGTTCTGCTTATTTATGCATTCATTGGTTGATTTTTGTATGTGCCCTGACTGGGGATCAAACCCACAACCTTGGTGTATCAGAATGAGGTTCTAACCAACTGAGCTACCCAGCCAGGGCCTATATGATATATTTGATGGAAACTAAGTCTATTATTAAGGATAACAAGTATCAAACACAATTATTTCAGCATGTGATTCATAGCATACTATTTTCTTGGAAGAAATTCTTAGAACTGCTGGGTCAGAAACTGGCTCTTCTGATTATCAGGCTCTGGGACACTGGGCCTGTTCTCCCACAACTTAGCCACCACGGACTTCATCATTCTAAATCTTTGCCTATCTGAGTATCACAATGGAAATAGTATTGCTAATTTAAAATAGACCTCTTCGATTAGAAGCAAGCATCTTTATAGCCACCATGTCTTACAAATTGCCTCTTCGTGTCTGAGCTACTCTACCAGATGTTTCCTTCCTGGTCTATAAAGAGCTTTCACTAAAGTCAGCATCTGACATATTTCCCACTGAGTTGGCCATTGGGATTTCTTTGTGGGGCTCTCCCATCTTGCTGTTCAAGACAATTATGTAACTGCATATTTTGCCCTCATATTTTTATCTTTGAATGAGGCAAAGATCATCCTCTACCATATATATCTTTGTTTTAAATTAATTTTAATGGAGTGACATTGATAAGTCAGGGTACATATGTTCAGAGAAAACATCTCCAGGTTATTTTGACATTTGATTATGCTGCATTCCCAGAGAGGGACAGGCAGGAACAGACAGAAACGGAGAGAGGTGAGAAGCATCAATTCTTCGTTGTGGCTCCTTAGTTGTTCATTGATTGATTTCTCATGTACATTGATTGGAGGCTCCAGCTGAGCCACTGATGCCTTGCTCAAGCCAGTGACCTTGGGCTCAAGGCCGCGAGCAACCTTGGGGCTCAAGCAAGAGACCATGGGGTCATGTCTGATCCCACGCTCAAGCCGGAGACCTTGGGGTTTCAAACCTAGGTCCTCAGCATCCCAGGCCGATGCTCTATCCACTGAGCCACTGCCTGGTCAAGCTCCCATCCTATAATCTTAAAAGTATCCATTTACTTTTTTCGTGATACTGTACTATGAGGATGCAAGTGTTTCACTCCCACCATCAGGTGTATGCAGGCACAAGACTTGAAAGGCAACTTTGGTATCTGATATTTGGTATTTAAATTGTACATAGATTTTTCTCAATACAATACTTCTAAGTCAAAGGGTCCTGTTTGCAAAATATACGAACAGCGAAGGTCCCTGCGGCACGAGGTTCCCCATGCTTTCCTTTTCCTAGTTATCTAAATCTAGCCCAAATTTTGCCCCACTTAACACTTCTTCCCTCCCTTAAAACCACCTCCTGGAACAAGCAGCACCTGAGCCCTGAGAACATTTGAGTCAGACCCGATGGGGGTGATAACAAACCGCTTGTGCTGCCCTGAGGCAGGAAGCAGAGCCGCTCGGGGGCCTGCCCGGTTGTCTCTCTTCCGCCCTTTTAGGGTGGGGTGCAGGGGCAGTGGCTGCAGCTAGTAAGACCAAGGGTCTTCCCCCAGACTCCTCCCTACTTACGCTGTGGTTGAGATCAAATGGATGCCACGGCGCTGTGCCTTACACAAATGGGGAGGCTGCTTCAGCGTAAGTGACATTCAGCGCCTTCAACTGTGGCTGCCCACCCGTTTCTGTAAGGGTGCCTCACGTCACAGTGCCCCTCCCGTTCCAGCCGCAAGAAGACTAGAGAGCAAGGTCGACTGTCTGGTGTGACTCCAATGACAGAGGATACAGCTGGGCCAGGGGCGCAGTGCATGGACCGTCTGCCTGGGACGCGGCGGCTGCTCGTTCGGTACCCTGGGCTTGCCCGGTCACAGCACAGACGACAAGCAACCAATAAGCAAGTGAAGCAACCATGAGTTGATAGTTCTCACCCAGTCCCCCCATGAAATCAAGAAATAAACTTTTTTATTTAAATGACAGATTATATAGGTACTTTTTTAAAAGATTTTATTGATTTTTACAAGGGGGCAGAGCGAGAAGCATCAGCTTATACTTGCTTCCCATTGGCTGCTTGTCTTACGTGCCTTGACCAGGCAAGTCCAGGGCTTTGAACCGGCGACTTCTGCCTTCCAGGTTGACGCTCTAGCCAGTGCACCATCACAGACCAGGCCATTTAAAAAACATGTTGAAAACATTGCTGAGCTAACATGGAAAAGAAAAAAAAAAGACACACCTAGGACAAAAAGGAAAGCAGATACCCTGGGAAGTAAAACCAGCTTCTACTCAAGAACTTCTACAGAACCCTGGAGACCTGACGTCCCGCTCTGATGAGGACAGAGGCCTGCAGGTCAAGCCCAGAGCCTCTCAAAGGTGAGGAGTCGGAGCCGGTCTCCTACCAAAGCTGGGACTCCGGAGGGCTGGGTCCTTGGTACAGGAGTGGAGGGGAAATACGGCCACTGCACAGAACCGGGGTGGCGAGGGAGCCCGCCTGTCTTGATCTTGGTGCAGGGTGGATTTAAAAAAAAAAAAATCCTTCAACAATTAAAAGTGTCAGTCCCTCTTCTCTGGTGCATGCAATCCAAATTCTTAGAATTGGGCTGGGATGGGGACTCTCAGAGGTTCAATCTGGAAAAAAACAACTCAAGGGCTGAACTTAATTTAAAGTGATACCAGGGTGATAACTTACAGTGAGCCCTCGGCTTCAGGTAGAAGCAATTGTCTGAAAAGATGTGATTTCAGTCAAAGTCCCAAAGAATTCTCATGAAATCACAAATAAAACGAGCCCTTCCCAAACTGGAACCACAGGACAGCAGGAAGAGAAGGGCCAAGGCACCAGCTGCAACAGACCCCACACAGAGAACGGGCAAAGGGGCTCAACAAACATGCTGAAAAAGATACACCCAGACAGCTTGTAAGCGGAAGAAAAGATGCCCAACCTCGTTAGTCATGGTCGTGAAGATTAAACTTCAAGACACTGAGATATACCCACCAGATGGGCGAAAACTAAAACAATAAGGCTGGTGAAGAGCACTCACCTACTGTTGATCAGCGTAAACTGGTACAGCCATGTTCAAACGTAACTTGCCATTACCTATATTATCTATACAATAAATCCTCTCCTGGGTTAATATCCTAGGAAAAACTCTTGCACCAGCATGTTCACAGAAACATTGTTTGTAATAACAACAATAACAACAACAAAAAAAACCCCAGAAACAACCGGTATGCCCATTATCAACAATAGAACGCATAAATAAGTGCATTCTGTACATTGCCATAATGGAATCCCACAGTGAATGAGAGGTAAAGGTTACGCTGTCCAGGGTCTACCCTTTGCAGGCTGGCCTCCCAGCCTTTGCAGGTGGACTTTACTTTTTTTTTTCTACAGAGACAGAGAGTGAGTCAGAGAGAGGGACAGATAAGGGCAGACAGGAACGAAGAGAGATGAGAGGCATCAATCATCAGTTTTTTGTTGTGGCACTTTTTTTAGTTGTTCATTGATTGCTTTCTCATATGTGCCTTGACCGTGGGGCTACAGCAGACTGAGTAACCCTTTGCTTGAGCCAGCGACCTTGGGCTCAACCTGGTGAGCTTTGCTCAAACCAGATGAGCCCGTGCTCAAGCTGGCGACCTTGGGGACTCAAACCCGGGTCCTCTGCATCCCAGTCCGACGCTCTATCCACTGCGCCACCACGTGATCAAGCTGCAGGTAGACTCTTGAGCAAGGATCCATGGACTCCAGCCACTGCCAAGTGCCCAAAGCTCTGATCAGTTACACAGCTCGGACCCCCCAGCCCGCTCACTGTCAGAGCTGGGGCTGGCACGCCCCCAGCCATGGATGCATGCAGTGCCTTTGCAGGGGGCTAGCCTCGGCACACGGCTGCTGCAGCAGTTCGGACCCGAGATCCAGGACCATGTCGGAGAGATGGTGCAAAGCCCCACACAGTGAGCTGGAAGATCAGGGCTGATACATCATATTGTCATCGCATCCCTTCTGCTGACAGCGGAGGAGCTGAGCTTCCCACCAGCCCTGGGATGGGAGTGACTGCTCAGTGCCTGGTGAATGTTGGTCCAACCACGGGAGGGAATTGTTTCTCTGTTTGCTCCTGTTTGCACGGGACTGAATGAACTACAGCAGTGGTAGTCAACCTGGTCCCTACCGCCCACTAGTGGCCATTCCAACTTTCATGGTGGGCGGTAGCGGAGCAATCAAGGTATAAATAAAAAGATTTAACTGTAGTAAGTTGTTTTATAAAGATTTATTCTGCCAAACTTAGCGAAAATCCGACATAAAGTACTTGGTAAGTAATTATTATTATATGCTTTAACTTGCTGTAACTCTGCTTTATAAATTTTATAAAGTAAAGTTACTTCCCTACTTTATAAATCACCATTACTGTGGAACCGGTTGGCGGTTAGAAAGTTTTACTAACAGAGATACTAAAGTGGGCGGTAGGTATAAACAGGTTGACTACCCCTGGCCTACAGCTAGATGTGTCAATACAGGGAAGTCTCAGGAATACTAAGCACATGAAGTCAAAGAAAGCAGGTTTAATGATATCCTTTACATGAATTTCAGAAATAAGCAAATAAAAAACCAATATGATGGTAAAATTATAAAGAAAAGCAAAGGAATGGTCACTGCCAGTTTCAGGACGGTGGCTTCCCCTGCTTGGGGACAGAGGGGCGGCAGTCATGGGAGAACGCAGAGGGCGTCCTGCTGTCTTTAAGCGGGAAGTGAATATAAGGGTGTTTATTATTCTTTAAACTGAAATGGCATGTGTTTCACTATTTAAAAAAAACAAACAGAAAACCTTACAATGTTAAGGGTCTGTTCCACTTTTAAAAATCTTCAGATGAGATCTTAGACTTCAGGCTGCTGGCCGAGACCAGCAACCTCGCAGCCTTAGCCCAGACTGCAGGCATCGCCCCAGCCCTGCTGTGCCCACCCACACACTCTCTCCTCCTGGCTTTCCTTGAACTTCTCACCCCTCCTTGCTTGGGCGAGGCAGCAGCTGCCAGGCTCCCACACCAGCCACTCCGTCCCTCTGCTCTGCGTCCACCTAGTGAATGTTGACTTCTGCAGAACGTGCTTGTGTCGCCTCCCCACTTACCTGGCTTTCATCACAGCTGCACCCCCCCCCCCCCCCCCCCAGTGGCACCTCTGTCAGAACTCCAGTCCCCTGCTTGTGCTCATCTGCGCAGCCACGCCCCCCCCCCCCCCCCCCCCAGTGGCACCTCTGTCAGAACTCCAGTCCCCTGCTTGTGCTCATCTGCGCAGCCCCACCTCTGGCCTGGACGAGGTTCCGGCCACTGCTGTCAGAGCCCTGAGTGAAGAGGGCGCAGGCAGACCAGACCTTTGTAACAGGTGTCAAGAGGAAAGGGCCACCACGCCTCTAGCAGCGTTCCCGGATGCCAGTCCAGGCAGAAGCAGGGAACAGCAGCCAGCTGTGGGGTGCTTCCTGTGTGCTGCCCGCACGCATCAGCTCATTAATCCAATCAGCTCTTTGCAGTAGGCACCGTTAACTCCGTTTTTCAGATGCAGAAACCAACAGACACAAGTGTTGCAGAGCTGGGAGTCCAACCTGGCGTGACTCCCAGAGCCCACGTTTGACTGCACTACATTCCTAGAAAACTCTGGAGTGGGCCATCAGCAGTCTATTCCTGCTGTAGTTGATCATGAGGTATCAGCTTGGTCTCTGAAGACAGATGGCTTAAAATCTCAGCTCCACTACTCACTGGCTGACCACTGGGTGGCCGTAGCACAGGCACTCTGAGCTCCTTTCCTGTCTGTAGAACGGGGAGAACGGTGTCTGTCTAGCAGGGTTGTCCTGTGGTTCTGAGAGCTCAGCCCTAGGGCAGAGGTTAGGGGCACGCTAGTGTAACCACAATGCCCCCTGGTGGCTGCCTTGGCCAGTGCACCAAGGCCTAGAACAATGTAGCCACGCCCTCACCTTCAACAGTGGAGGGACATGGGACCTGGGGCATGGATCCCCAAAGGGCTGAAGTTTACATGGGATGCAATGAGCACTGATTACACCTCCAGATGGTTTCTCTTCTGACACCTAGGACCACTGACTGCCCTGGCCCCTATATACAAACCTCATTAGCCTGACAACGCAGACTGAAAAGGTCAGCCATTCAGAATCCACCAGCAGAGGCTGAGACCGACTTCCAAAAGGTTCACCTACAAGGCAGCTGAGGCAAAATGTGGAGCTGTGACGGGCAGGGGTGACAGCTCTCCTGTCCATTTTGGCTGAAATAACAGACTGGCTGTCATCCCTTCCTCCCCTGCTCTTAGGCACCAGAGTCGGAGCCTGGGCTTTGGACAGAGCCCCAGGGCTGAATCTCTAAAGGTGAACGACAGCAGTGAGTATGTGTGGGCCCCACCCTTGAGATAAAAATCTATCCAGGGAAATGCATCAGGACCTCCCATTCGAGTGCTGCCGGCCAGAGCCATGAGCCCGGGCTGCGAGGTCAGGCGGCTGGCAGGGCAGGGGTGGGCACCGCAGGCCTCCCAGACTCAGCCGTCTTCGGGGAGGAGAGCAGGGAGAGCAGACAGTGCAGGAGCAGCAGTGGTGGCGTTGGGAGAAGTCTGAGCAGTGCCCCGTGTAGCAGTGACAGAAGTACAGTAGTACCAGCAGCACCGCTGTAGCAGAAATAGTAACAGCAATGAAAATACATGTTACGTGCAGTCACTGCTGGGAGCACTTCTCACGTACGGACTCCCTCGATCCTGACGCTGCCTCTACAGCCGATATCCCCACCTTAGAAAGAAACCGGAACAGAGAGGCTAAATGATCCGCTGAGGTCCCACACTAAGTGCCCGGTTCAGACGCTCAGTTCCTGACCAGCAGAAGGACATCTTGCCCACCCTTCTCTCTCCTGGCCGGGCTTGTGGCAAGTGGCTGCACGAGTGGCGTGAGACCCTGTACAGCACAAGGTCAAGGCCTGCCGGGACACGGAAGACACATTCTGGCAGACGGCTCGTGGATTTTTGTTTTCTTTGCAATTAAAAACAAAGTGGGGGTGGCGGTGGAAAGAGAGCGATGGAGGGAAAGGACTGCTGCGCCTCCTGACGCCCGTGTCCCCACGCGGTCCCCCGACCCGCCCAGTGCCAGGTGCTCCTGCTACAGACACACACAGGGAGGGGGCTGGTTTATTGTTTCCCTTTTTTAATGAAACTAGACCACTGCTTACAAAAGCCTGCGTGGGCCCGCGTGCCCACCCTTCCCCGTTCCCTGGCTCAGCCGTCCCTGTCCCCCAGGAACCGGAACAAGGCGGGTGCGGAAGAACCCCCCAGGCTCAGTGACCCACGTGAGTGGAGCGGCCTGGCCTCGGACCCCAAGCCTTCAGAGGGCGACAGTGCTACCTCCCGCATCTGTTCCCATCAGGCCTAGGGGCTGCGCGGACGAGGGTGGTCCAGGCCGCTGTGGTTCTCAGGCCACCACCCAGACCAGAGTGAAATGATGTGACTGTCCCCCCCATGGCCCCCCCCGCCCCCAGGAGTTCTCCCCTTCCTCCCCCCATCCCAGCCCTAACTCTACCCCACCAGTGATGAGGCCCAGCTCCCGTGGAAGGGCCAGGGCCTACAGGCTGTAGAACTTGAGGCTCCTGTCCATGCCCGTGGACGCGATGAACTTGGCATGGTGCCCGAAGGCCACCCCGGTGGTCAGGCCGCTATGCTCTGAGGAAAGAGACAAGGGGCGCTGGTGAGAAGCTTTTCCCCTCTGGGTCTCAGCACTGACCCCTCACACACACGTCCAACCCATCCAGTCCTTCCCCCACGCATGAGACGGCTCGTCCGCTTTCCCCGCAACCGGAACCTCCCGCAGGCAGGGCTGCAGCCCGCCCTGCAGTTACCGCAGGGCCTGGCAACGCCCGGCACAGCGCCAGCACGCAAGTTCTTGTCAGTGGGCTGAGTGAACGGACGACTCTCAGGGCCCCTCACCTAGGTGTTCGGGCACCTGCAGCTCTGCTCCAGTCCTGCCTGGAGCTGGCGGGACCGAGGCAGAGGGCGCCCCCCGGCACGCAGTCTTGCTCCCCACATCTCTCAACTGGCTGTTCTTAAAATTGAGCTGAGCTTTCAGTTTGGCATAAACTTCAGTAATCAGCTGTTGGGACCGGCCCAGTGCTAACTCCTTGCTCATAATGGGGACAGTCCGTCAGCTTGTTCGAGCGCACGGGGTTCCAACCCCGGGGAACCTGGGCCCCCACAGAAGGCAGGGCTGGGGCTGGGGCGGGGGCAGAAGAGGCTGGGCAACACTCCGCAGGAGCATCAGCACTTCTCTTCAGGTAGGTTAACGTTCACACCACAAAGACCCGTGCTTCCGGCCTGCCACACCCCCTCACTCTGCTCCACATCAGAACACCAGGCTGAGGAAGGGCTAAACCCCACGGGCCGTACAGCTAGGCCCGGACACCTCTGAAACACCAGCCACGGCGCAGGCTCAGGAGAACACACAAGTGGGAGAAGTCTGTGTCCTGCCCACAACCTGCTAACGGGGAAAAGAACTGTATCAACAAAGACAGCAGCAGCTGCCATTCATTGAGCTCCCAAGTGTGCAGCAGGTACCTTGCCACCATGCACGCCACCTCTGCATCACCAGCTGGCACAGCCTGCAGAGCAACGCCTATGTGCCCACTGCAGAGCTAGAGAAGGCACTCACTGAAAGGGAGTCACGTACCCGGGTCATACAGCTATCAGGAGGCTGGCAACCCTGTTAGTCTCTATCTTGGCTTCTGTACCTTTTTCCTCTGGCACTTACAACTGCAATTACTGGTGACTATCTGCTGAGCAAAGGTCTGATCTCTCGTACCCACTGCTCTAACCCCACAACAGAGGAGGGCACAAGCTGAATGATAATGGCAAATCCTTCCTATGTGCCAGACACTGTTTTAATGTACACGCATCTAAACCTCACATTAGCCCTGGCCGGTTGGTTCAGTGGTAGAGCATCGGCCTGGTGTGCAGAAGTCCCAGGTTCGATTCCCGGCCAGGGCACACAGGAGAAGTGCCCATCTGCTTCTCCACCAGAGCCTCCCCCTCTCCTTCCTCTCTGTCTCTCTCTTCCCCTCCCGCAGCGAGGCTCCATTGGAGCAAAGATGGCCCGGGCGCTGGGGATGGCTCCTTGGCCTCTACCCCAGGCGCTGGAGTGGCTCTGGTCGCAACAGAGCTACGCCCCAGAGGGGCAGAGCATCGCCCCCTGGTGGGCGTGCCGGGTGGATCCCGGTCGGGCGCATGCGGGAGTCTGTCTGACTGTCTCTCCCCGTTTCCAGCTTCAGAAAAAAAATAAAAAATAAAAAAAATAAAAAAATAAATAAACCTCACATTAAGTCCCACTGGGTATGTACTATTATCATGCCCCAGAGAGGTTAAGTAACTTGCCCTATGTCACACAGCTTGAAGCAGTAAAGCTGGCATTCTGGCTCGAGTTCAGTCTCAGTGACCATACTCTGCTGCCTCAAGTTGTGACTAACAGCTGCTGAGGCATATTAATGCCCACTCCTAACACTCCCGACCCAGTGGGGTTCCCCCACCGCCTTCTGGGCCAGAACACCCAGGGACCTGGGACCCCAGGGCCAACCTCTACCTGTAAAGTGAAGAATCTCCGTCCACTGCTTGCAGATGTAGATCTGGACATCTGTGCCGCCAAGGGCCAGGTAGGTACCGCTCTGGTCAAAGATCAGGGACTTCACCTGCCAGAGCCAGAACAGAGATCACACGAGGGGAACAGAAACTAGGGGCAACTGGGACCAGAGAGAAGCCGTTTAGATGAACTCAGTGAGCCATCGACAAATGAGGAGACCCCGAGAGCTGGGGCGAGGGCGAGGCCGCACCTCAAAGTTGTTGTCCAGCTGCAGGGTCTTGAAGTTCTTGAGCTTGCGCAGATCCCAGAGCTTGACGGAGGAGTCGTCGGCCGCAGTGGCCAGGTAGTAGCCGTTCTCGGAGAAGGCGATGCTGGTGATGGGGCCCGAGTGGCCAGGGAAGTTGGCCACGTTGGTGCGCTCCTGCAGTTGGAGGGCGGGTAGCAAAACGTCACCCACTGTTCATGAGAGGGAAAAAATGGAACTCCCCAAACTCCTACCTCTGAGATGTCCTCCTCCATCCTTCGGGGAAGGACAGCTGGCAGGACGAGCAGGAGTGGATGGCCCAGCCCAGGCCCCCCGACTACCCCGACCATGTCACTCAGAGCCACTGTCTCTTCACCATCGGGACACCCCAGGGCCAGATGCCATAAGCACTTAATCAATGAGCAGTCACAACAGCTCTGACCCTAGGGCTCAGATGGAGGCAGCCATGTCCTACCTTCAAGTCCCAGATCTTGATCTGAGAGTCTATGGTTCCTGTTCCAAAAATGAGTCCATCAGGATGGAACTGTGCACAGGTGAGTGCTGTGGAGAAGGGGGACCTGTGTCAGAGCCCCTGCGGGGGACTAACACGGCAGAGGGTGGCTCCTCCTCCTCACATTCCCCACCGTGCCCGCATAAAGCCAGGCACTTGGCAGGTATTGGCGGTAAGTCTATTTTTACAGAACAAATGAGCAAATAAAACATAATAATAAATGATAAATAGCAAATGAAGAGAAAGAGGCAACTTACAGCAGCCAGAGGTCTCATCTGTCACCTTGGTGAGCACACGCCCTGTCTGGATGTCAGAGAAGGCCCAGTACTGAAAAACCAGAGACAAAGACGTCAGTGAGAAAGTGGGTGTCCTTCAGGAAGCAGAGACCCCCATTCAGCAACCCCTGGTAACACCAGCTCCTCTCGGCAGAGAGCAAACACTCTCCTCGGGGTTCTGGGGAGCCGCCTGGGGCTGGGAAGCTGTGCCCCCACCCACGATGCTCAAGGCCTCTCCGGGCCCTGGGTGGGGCCACACCTGGTCATCAGAGGAGCTCAGGAGATAGTCACCAGTGGCGTGGAGGCTGAGGCCTGTCACAGCGCTCTCATGGGCCCGAACAACCTGAACACAAGAGGTGTTCGGAACAGACCAGATCCTGATAGTGGCATCCGGGGAGGCCGAGAACACCAGCTCCTAAGAGGAAAGCAGAGGTGGACTATCAGAGGAGAGGGGCCACGATGCTCTCAGAACACCAGCAACGGCTTCTCCTCTCAGCCCTGCCCTGCCTGGAACCACCCATCCACCCAATGGTGCCTACCAGGGCCTCTGGTAAATGACATTAAAATGGTCAAACATCACTTGGCCTTGGAGGCCTTGCCATCCAGCGGTAGAAGGGATAACTGCACCAGAGTGCAATATCCCACAACCTGTCTGCAGGGCCAGAGAGAACCGTGCCTAGGGCAACTGGCAACTGCATTGCTTCGTTTAAATAACCACATGCAGCTCACGCCTACTGTCTGGGTGGCGTGGGTCTGCACAGGACTGGGTCTGGGGGGCTGCAAGGGCATGTTCAGTGTATCCTACACTTAAGCGTTCTTAGAAAAATTTGGGACAGGGAGAGAACTTACATAGTGTCACCAACCAATTATTTTCCTAAGGGCATTTAAAACTATAAGGTAGAACCAACCATCTTTTGTCAACATGATTTCATAAAAGAAATATAAACACCCAGTAAGAAGGAAAGGAGTGCTTTCATTTGAATAAACTTATTTTTTGAGAAATTCACCATGTTCATGATTCTTGTTTGTCATTTCCTTAAGGTACAGGGCAAAGGCCGGCTGTCTGAGAAGTACCTATCCAGCCACTGTCTTACAGACGCAGACTCAACTGTCCTAGACCTACACTCAAACCCACAGCGTCCCTGGCCGGGTCTCAGCAGCGGCCCTCACTCTCCAAGCCAGCAGGCCCACCTGTTCTGACCCACCCCCCTTCAACAATCAGCACCCCGGTCTTCCCGCCCACGCTGGAGGCCCCTCGGAATGCTTCCTCAGAGCCGAGTGCTTTGTTTTCTGCAGTCTGTATTATAAACATAGTAGGGTTTTGTCTTTTTCTCAACAAAGTGTTTCAACGAACATGTTTCTGTAAGCAATGCAATTCCTCTCTCTGTCTGGTCTGAAGAGCCCTGTATAGTGGGTCCTACAGAGTAAAGGAGAACCCCATGACTCCAAACAGAGACCCCTAAATGTCCACCCTGGAGTCAGAGCTCTTTCTCAGGCCTACCTCACTTTACCAAGGAGACAGCGGAGTGGGCTCTGGCTCTGGGGCCCTAACCCACTGAACCTGGGCTCGGGAACGAGGGCGCAGCGTGGCTAGAGCTCCTTACCTGGGAAGGGTGGAACACCACACTGGTGACTTTCTTCGTATGGCCTTTGAGAGTGGCCAAGATTTGCTCAGAACTCTTGTCGAAGACAACGACATTTTTATCTGCCCCACCTGGAAAGGACCCACGTGAGATCCAAAAATGAGCCAAGCCTTCCAGGTCTCTTTGCTACAGAAGGCACTTTTGTCCCCAGGCCTAACTTTTGCACAGGACTGGAGCATGAACCTCCCTGCCACCCCCCACCGTCGGCCTGCTGCCGCTGGGTCAGGCAGCTCTCACCGGTGAGGATCTTGTTGGTGTCGGAAGGGCAGAGGTCCAGGGCGAGGATCCCGGGAATGCTGGCACTGTGCAGCCCCTGTGCACACCAAACCCAGTCACAGCCCAATCAAAGCCACACAACTCCCCCACTGCCACCCCCAGCCCAGGGAACAAAGTGACCTGCGTTCCTTCTCCACCGCCCTTGGCCTTCTGCCCGGACGCAGCGCCTCCCTCACTGCGTTCCCGGGGAGCCAGAGTGGGGCAGGAGAAGCCCCGACATCTCGGCAGCCGAGGCTGGAAACAGGGCCCTGGACGGCTCTCTGCCCCTGCGCTCCGGGCCGGCCTCCCCAGCCCAGAAACAGCACAGAGGGCCCTCTCCGAGACAGAGGGCGCGGCCACTCACCACGTGCGAGGCCACCTGCCGGTACTTGCTGAGCTCTTCTGGCTTCACCAGCTCCTCAGGCACAGTCTTCCCTCTCTGAGGAAAGAAGGCCCACCCCAAGGAGAGCGGCACTGAGGGCCGGCCCCAGCCAGCCCTTTCCGAAGGGGTCAGCGCCCTCCCTCCCCCTGGCCACCTCTCCCCCCCGGCTCCGGGAGGCGACTCACCTTCTTACGCTCCGTGGTTAGCACAGTGGCCTTGTCTTGAAGCTGAGGAAGAGAGAGGGGAACAGACTCAGTGTGAGCCAAGACAACGGTGTGCTGGACGCTGGTGACGTCCATGTTTCCACAGGTGTCAGCAAAAGCTCGCCATGTGCCAAGGACTGCGCTACAGGCTGACAAGCGTGATCTCTTTCTACTCTTGCCCCAAGCTAATGAGGTGGGGGCGACGACCTTGTTTCACAGGAGGAGACAGCCTCGGAAGTGAAGGCCACAGGGGTGACAAATGCCAGAGTGAGGAGAGGACCAGGCTGCAGGACTCCCAGACCAGGTCTACGCCACTGAGACGAGAGCTAAAATGCAAGGTGACGCACTGAACTGTCCGGTAAAGACACAAACCATCGAGTCCTGCAGAGGAGGACTCTCTGAGTGTAACGGCACTGCACGTGAAATCGGGCCAGCTCCGCGTCTTGTGAGCTGTGCCTTGGAATCGGAGTCTCACATTCTAGATCCGTAAACTAGAAGGGCTAATTCTTATCCTGCCTCCCTCAGGGAAAAAACATGAAAACATGCAGCAAAGTACTTTACTATCTGCAAAGAACCCTAACAACAAAAAGAGCTACACGTTGCACTTACTGATTACAGTCTGTTAAATCCCCCCACGTCTATGGAGTAGGTACTCTTATTCTCCTCTTAGAAGCAAGGGAAAGGGACATGGAAGGGTTAGTTAAGTCAGCTCAAGGTCCTAAAGCTTACAGATGGTGACCCCGAAGTAGAAAGGGAGCAGTGTGGTCTGAATCTGTGCTCTGCACGACTTTCTCCCCAAAGAGATGAGATTTTTATTTACATGGGACTCAAGGGTGAAAGGTGAGTGCCCATGCGCATTTCTACCAAGTGACAGCACCCTTACCTTCTGGATAATCTCGGGGGTCATTCCCGCCAGCTCGCCCAAATCCATCGGCTCACCTGCACCCTGAAGAGAGAAAGGGAAGGTGAGGGAGGCATGGAATGCCAAAGACTCTTCCAGGAGAGCCCCGTGGGCCACCACACAAAAGGGCAGCAACAGAGGCGGGACAGGGGACGATGACACTCACCACTACACTTGGCTGAGAGCTCGGCACAGCCTGGGGCACAATGAGACCAGCCTGCGGTTTCAGGGTGGCCAGAGCTGAGAGAGAAGACAATGTTAGAAACGGGGTATGACGAGGCGGAACCAGCACCGAGTGGGGGCTGGGGGGGGGGCTGCACCTTCTCGAGCAGCAGTGACTTCCTTGGTGAGACGGGCAATGACACGGCAGGCGGCGTCGTGCTGGTAGAGCGCGTGGGAGAGCTCTTGGCGGGTGGTCTGCAGCTGCTGGCGCAGGGTGAAGCTGTGCAGCATGACTGCATCCTGGGAGGGGGACACCACCGTGAGGGGGAGAGAGGAGCCAGGAGCACCCAGTAGAAGGGCCTGCCCTTGATAAGAGGACATGGCCCCCATCCCATGGCCTAGACCAGTTATCAGTGACCCTGAAAGTGCTGGCAGCCACTCCCAAGTCCCTAGGCTTGCCTAATACTGGACACAGACAGGAGTGGGAGCCAGCTCGTTCCCACCCCCATCTTCACTAATTCACCAGCAAATCTCCGAAGTCATGTCATCACCTCCCCAAGAGGGAATAATGCTGTTGCTATTCACTGACTGCCCTCATTCTGTTAGGGACTGTGCTCAGCAGTCCCTCAAGATATACTCATTCATTCATGTTGTAGAGTGCCCATTATGTACCAGGAGCTGCTCTTGGTGCTGAGGATATACCAACAGATGAAACAAATGCCTGGCATCATGAAATTTATACTCTAACTCTCCCAAAGCCCTGAGAGGCACTTATCCATGTTGTACAGTCAGGAAAACTAGAACTGGAATATGAGCAACTTGCCTAAAGTCACATGGCATGTGAGCAGCAGAGCTAAGCATGGAACCCAGATCTGTGTGACTTCAACAACCAGGCTCCTCCTCTGCAATCATCCTGTCCCTCAAAAGAGAAAATAATGCTCCATCCTTCCCATCCCAAAGTCCTAGTCCAATGATGTCTTCAAGCGGGGAAGACGCCAGCTCTCTCCCAGGGACTCACCCACTCGTCCTGCAAGGCTTTCAGAATGGCTGGGATGCTGGTGGCGGAGGGAGGCTTGGGCCGGATTGGGTGAGCCACTGCCAAGAGAGGGAAGGCAGGCATGAGGAACCACAACACAGGGGACCCTTCCTGTCCCCCACTCGTCTCCTTCCACCTGCATTAACAGACACTATCTCCTCCTCCCATGCACTGGCGCCACCTCCCACCCTCTCAGGCTCTGAACTAAAACGGCCCTGGACCGAGCCAGCATCTAAACACCTTTGATGTCAATGAGCTGCTCCTCGGACAGAGGCTGATTGTTGATGGGGTCTGTGCCATTCTCTGCAATATACTTCTCAATGAGCCGCCGCTCGTAGACATGATTAGAGACGGGGGACACA
Source organism: Saccopteryx leptura (assembly GCF_036850995.1). Taxonomy (NCBI): domain Eukaryota; kingdom Metazoa; phylum Chordata; class Mammalia; order Chiroptera; family Emballonuridae; genus Saccopteryx; species Saccopteryx leptura. The sequence goes on along the minus strand of NC_089503.1, from coordinate 12,834,662 downwards.
CACGGGTGCTCTGGCACTTCATTGGAGACTGTGAAAAAAAGGCAGGCAGTGAACCTAGAGTGGTGAGAAAGACCGTGGGGCCCTGGTGGGATAGTTTCACTGGATAGAGCATCATCTCAAAGTGCAGAGGTTACTGGTTCAATCTGCAGTCAGTCAGGGCACATATAAGAACAGATTGATGCCCTCCCCCTAAAATCAATTTTTTAAAAAGGTGATTATATATTTTAAAAAAAGACCCTGGGCCAAGGGGATGCCTCATCTGCTGCTCACCCAACAAGACCATGTGTCCCCACACTCAACAGGAATCAAGACCTCACACCAGGCCAGTTCTGTACTGTCCTTAGAACACTTTCCAGCTGCGTAACTAGCTCCTCCGTCAATCTGCTGACAGAGGGCCAACAAATAATTACTGCATAATTACTATGTGCCAGGCACCTAGAGAGCTGTCAGTCACCTCTGCCCATCTCACTGTGAAAGATGCTCGGGCACCATTATATTCCAGGACATGGAGATACACAAGACACCCAGAGTTAAGTCTAGAGCAGCGACTGTCAACCTTTTCCATCTCATAATTACTAAAATTCTGCAGCACACCAAAAAATATCTTTTTTGCCTATCCAATAAAAAATAAATAAAAGGTATCATTTTAATTTTCATTCATTCACACAGAACGGCTATTGTTGTGTTAGATGTTGTCATATTTTCTATTTGACAATCTAAAGGGAAAGAGATCAGTGCCCCTGACTAGTCAAGTACTGCATGTTTTTAAAATTCTTCCACCACAGCAGGTGAAAAATCACTGCTCTGGAGTCCACCTAGATGGATCACCAGACAAAGAAATTACAAAGCAATGTGACAGGTGCTATAACAATACAAAACATTTACACATTGTTTTACTAGTTGCCAAGCATGGCTGTAAACACTTCCCCTAGATTAATTCACCCCACAATCACCCCCAACAGAGGTAGAGCTGATACGCCTGCCTCAGTAGCCTGTGCGCCCCCTGAGGACAGAGACCGCAGCTGGTCTCTAACAATGCAGCTGCCCAGCAGGCACTCGGTAAACATGCACCAGATGAGCAAATGAGAGGAAGGACGATGCTAGGGATAGAGACAAGAGCGTCCTCGAGACAGAAAGGGCCCTGGTAGGTAGCTTTCTTGGTTAAAGCACCCTCCCAACAGGCTAAGGTTGCGGGTTCAATCTCTGGTTAAGGTGAACACAAGAATCAACCAACGAATGCATAAATAAGTGGAACAACAAATTGGTTTCTCTATCCCTTCCTCTCTAAAATCAATCAATCAATAAATAAAATTTTTTAAAAACTGAAAGGAAACAATAGCCGTGAAAATAATCTGCAAACTGACTTCTCCAATGTGAAGGGCTCATTTTCCTAATCAACACTGCCCCTCCTCCCTCCCTCCGTTTTTGGGATTTATGGAGAGGTTTTAAGAGGAAAGGGCTTGGAAGTTAGGAAGCAAATAGCGAAAGGGATGAGAAACTAGTAACCTAATGAAATGAGAACCAAAAGGAAAGACGGTACAGCCGTGAAAAAAAGCACGGATTCGGGATCAGAGAACCTAGTTCCATCATCCCTTGCTAACTGTTCAGCATCAGATGCGCCGTGTGCTCCTTGAACCTTACATCCTTATCTGAAAAAAAAAAGGACCTTTCTGTCGGCTTCGGAGATTTCCTGTGAGCATAAAAGGAGACCACAGACTGGGAAGCGCACTGTAAACCAATAATGGCTTTACAAACGTACGCTGTTTTTATCAGCCCTGCAGGGTGAGGCTGGGAGCTGGAGACATGGCTTCCAGCCCTGTCACTGCCTCTAACTCACATGTGACCTTCGCAAATTGCAGACGCTCTGCCTACCCAGGCGAGAGCTCAAACAACATCCAGTGCAATGCTCTCATTCTGCAGGGGAAACTGAGGTCCAGAGCTCCGCACCAGATCACACAGCCTGTCGGAGGCGGATCCTGCACCAGCCCTCGGCATTCCCGATTCCTGCACCAGCCCCGGCTATCCCGATCTCTGCACCAGCTCCCTCCGCTCAGGCCTCAGTTCCCACTGCGTCAACGAGGTGGCTGGCCTCAAAGATGCCCGCGACCATATACTCGAGGCATTACGTGAAGCGCTGCACAAATGCATCCCAAGCTGAGGACGAGGACCCCCGTGCTGACAAGCCGCCGCCCTGCCTCCCGGGAGCCCCGTCTTCACCTCCGCCCCTGCCCTGGCGCCGCAGCAGCCCGCAGATCCTCCCGCTCGGCTCTCCGGCCTCTCGCGATCGGCCGCAGCCGATACTCACTAGAGCAGATCAGAGACATGGCGCCGTCGCTGTTCTCCGAGGCGCCACACACCAGGCTCCGGGATTAGCTGCGGAGCTGCCGCGGGCCAGTTCCTGTTCCTAGCTGCGTCGGGGACGCTCCGCGGCCAGCGGGGAGCTGCCCCGCCGAACGATAATAGCGTAGCCCTTCACGTGGGACTGCAGCGGGGCGCGCGCCTAGCCTCTCACACCGAACGGAAACTGCCCTTCCCCAGAATGCAACCGGGCAGGAAAGGGCCCGCCTGAGAGTCTCGGCTATTTCCGGAAAAATTCGTCTCTTTCCGTAAAGCTCCCCCGAGGCACGAGAGGAAGAGATCCGGAACTACATTTCCCATGATGCAGCAGTGGGAATTTAAAGCCAATGCAATTTAGCAACATTTTTGAGACCCTTGTGCGCTGGGTCTTGGCACCAGTCTTGCAAACTGGTGTATGCGAGAGTTTCCAATGGCATATTCCTTAGGTCTGCCTTAGAGGTCTGCATCTTCAGTGCGTGTCCCACGTGATTCTGCGATGTTTTTTCGGACTACCCTTTGAGAAACGCTGCTAGATGACCTGATGAAGAAAGCACAGATGCAGATGGATTAAGAAACTGACAGTGGCCAAGAATCGGTTCTGGTCCTGCCTCTTCTACCAATTTGCTCTGCGATCTTGGGGAAGTTATCAGTTTCCCTGCCCCTTTCTTACATGACTTCTGAATCCCTTCCAACTCAGATTGTGTAGGATTCTTTGTGGATACCTATAAGATAAGATACTCTCAGAAATCATGTAGAGCAGGGATCAGGAACCTATGGTTCGTGAGCCAGATGTGGCTCTTTTGATGTCTGCATCTGGCTCGCAGACAAATCTTTAATAAAAAATAATAATAATGTTAAAAATATAAAACATTCTCATGTATTACAATCTATTCATTTCCTACCGCTCCTGTTCATGGTTGCGGGTGGCTGGAGCCAATCACAGCTGTCCTCTGGGACAACACCAAATTTTTATTGGATAATGCTTAACGTACACGGGTCGTTGTATGGCTCTCACGGAATTACATTTTAAAATATGTGGCGTTCACGGCTCTCTCAGCCAGAAAGATTCCCGACCCCTGATGTAGAGAATGGGTGGTGTGGGCGATTAGGGATTCAGATTAAGCAGCAGACAGACAGGCATGGTCAGTGAAGTCTTCGCTGAAGAGGTGAGAATATTCTGACTTTGATAGGTGGGCCAAATTCAGATAGAAGAGAAAGAGAACAGAGGGCATCCCAAGAGAAGGAAATGAACAAGCAAAGGTTTGGAGAGAAGAATAAAAGTTGCAGGTATGAAGGGTAGTATCGCATAGTGGCCAAGTGCAAGGACTCTGAAATCAGATTGTGTGTGCTCTGTGCTCTAATCCCAGCTAGTAAACTATGTGAACTTCTCTGCCTTAATTTTCTCATCTGTAAAATAGGGTGGTGATAACAAAGGTTGAGTTAAATTATAGGATTGTTGTAAGGACTTAATATACTGCTCACAGAAATTAGGGGATATTTTATCTCTTCATATTCATTCTGAAGTATCCCCTAATTTTGCTGAGCAGTATATTTAAAAAGGTCTTTGAACTAAACTCGACACATAGTAAGTACAATGTAAATACATGCTCATATCTGTTATCATTCGCCTGAAAGCCAAGCATATTATCCAAACTACTACCATCTTTCCCCTGCACCAATAAAATAGCATCCTAATTGGTCTTGCTTCTAATCCACTTTTCAACGAACAGCCAGTGATCTATTTTCAATGACAAATCTATTCTCACTACTCCCCAGGCTTTCATTCACTCAACAAATACTGATTGGGCACCTCCTATCTGATAATTAGAGATACAAACGGTGAGCAAGAAAGACAAGATTTCTGCTTTCTTAGACCTTACATTATGGGGGCGCAGGCAGGGAGAACCATAAACACACAGGCAATCAACACATGAGAAATTTCCAGAGTGATAAATGCTAACAATAAAACAAATCAGAGTCAAGTGGATAGGAGGTTCTGTGGGTAGGAGGGATGGGCTACTTTAAGCAAGTTATTTGGAGAAGGCATCTCTGAGGATGTGACATTTTTGTTGAGACCTGAATGAGGGAGAATGTTTCCAGCAGAGGAAATTCACCCCCAAGTCCTGCACCATTTAGCCCATGCTGACCTCCACAGTCTAACTAACCTCATCTCCTCTGCAGCACACTGGCGGTTCTCACACCTACTCTGGCCGGTTCCAGGACTTTTGCCTGGAACATTCCTCAACTCCCTCTTTCCCCTTTTCTTCTCATGCCCTTCAAAGTAAACATCAGTATCAACTTAAATAGTGCTTCGTGAAGCCTTTAACTTGACCCCCTAAGTTGCGTTCATGGCTCTCTCAGCCAGAAAGGTTCCCATCCCCTGAGGTAGAGAATGGGTGGTGTGGGCGATTAGTGAAGTTTAGTCCCACAGCACCCTGTCATTCTCTGGGCCCTTCTGGATAACAATAATTTAATTGTTTACAAGTATCTGTTTGATGTCTGGGTTCTCCATTAGACTATACATTCCGTAATGGGAGGAACCATAGTGGTTCTTCTCATTGTTTCTCAGAGTCTAGCACAGTTTCTGACACATAGTAGGAACTTCATAACTGTTGTTAGTTGAATGACAGGCTCCCTGACAAGCCAGGTATCTTAAGTACTTGGATATAGTAGAAAATAAAATGGATTTGTTTAAGTGAGACCTTGAACCAGAGCTAGTTACATTTTCTTAGGGGTTGGCAGCAGAACAGCAGTTAAGCTATGAAGTGATAACCAAACTTCCAGAAGATTCCTCTGGAAGATACTTAAGTGGATGGATCAGAGGGAGACAGAGTAGAGAGAGAGAGAGAGAGAGAGAGAGAGAGACCCAGTAATTTATTTGACAGATTTTTATTGAGGACCCCCTGTGTGCCAGTCAGGCACTATACTAGGCACTGGGGCTACCACTGTGAGTGAAACCAGAAGTGTCCCTGTACTGAAGAGTTTATGGCTGTGATAGAAGAATGGGGGGGGAGAGGAGTCCTTTCAAAGCGTTTGGGTTCCAAAAGCCAGCCCCTCAGGGTATAGAAAGGATCCAGGGCAATTGACTTCGAAGGAAACATTGCAGGTAAGAACTTGAACTCAGGTTTCTCCCTACTTCCCCCGATTTCAACCTCTCCATGGAGGAGATACAGATTACCTAGGCGGGGAAGGGAGACGTACTGGGAAAGGGATACATGCATAGCTATTGGTGGGTCCCCGAGAAAGAAATTCTATGCCCTGCTCCATTGGCCAATTACCCAAAAGAAGCTCCATTTCCCAGTGGCAAATTTTGTGGACAAGTGACTGAAGAAAGTGAAGATAGGGATTATATAGAGTCACTTTAACTGCTAAAATTATTAACATGATGAAGGTGAAGGCATGAGGAAAGACTCCATTCTTGTTTTTACTAGCCTGGGAATTGAAACTTTAAAAAAAATTTATTTACTGATTTCAGAGAGAGAGAGAAACATTGATTTGTTCTTGTATGTGTCCTGACTGGGGATCAAACCACAAGCTTTGACTGTGGGGATGACGGTCTAACTAACTGAGCTATCTGGCCAGGGAAGAAACTTTTTGAACCTTCCAGTCCTGCGTCAATGCCTGGATATACATGTGCACATATACAGCAACTGCAGATAATCCTCTTATTACGCCTTGAAGGACTTGCACATCCAGTTCACTAACATGATCAGACCTCTTGGCACCGCCTTCTGGGCCACCTGGCATCCATCATCCAGACTGCCTGACCTCTGACTAGTAACCGCGCTCAACCAATTCTAGGACTCAGAGTGCAGGACTGATAATTCTCAAGACAGTACTTTTTCCTGTAAGAACTATTAGCTTTTCTTTCTTCTTTGGAACACTTCTGGGTTAGTCGCCTAGCTGTATTCCCAGTTTGCAAACTCTAAGACCCTTTTACTTCATCTTTATCATTTATTTCTAGCAAAGCCTCCATTCTTTTTTGAGTTCATTCCACACGACAGATGATTACGCAGGACAATGCAGCGCAAACAACTGACACTGAGGATTAGATGAACTCTCTCTCCTCTCCCAGGGTGGCCCTATGTTAATTTTCCAAAAGGTGTGTACAACCTGAAAATCAAGGGTGGGAAAATCCCTGAACTGTCTGAGATTTGTTTCTACCACTCAGATGGAAAAGAGAGTTGATAAGAAATTAAACAATCATAGGAAGAAAAAGTTGCATTTCTTGCAGAGGAGAGTCTGACCTGAGATGGGGTAGTCCTACAAATCAGAAACAATCTTACAAGCAAGTGTATAAGTAGTTGCAAGTGTTAGAAAGGCTGGAAGGTGAGACCCAGTATCCTACCAGGGTCTGCTGGGGAAGAAAGAGACCCTTAGCTGAGGGAGAAAGTGATGCGAGTTCAGAGGTAACAAACATCTGAAGGAAAGAAACAACTGAAACAGGTGACAGACTGGTTGTTACTCCCTGTGGTAGTCTGGTAAGAAGACAGAATTAGAAGGCTGGTTCTAATTCTATAGTAGTGTGTGTGTGTGTGTGGGGGGGGGGTGTCCATTTTAGAGTGTTGAGTTTCAGGAACTGATTTAACATTAAAGGGGAACTTTCGCAGGGCAGTCAGTGTGATCTAAGAATTAAGACATCAAGTTGGATTTTTTTTTTAATGTACACTCTGTTACATCATTGAATCCCCACACCTACTGGGAAGTATTTGTATAGTAAAGTGGAAACAACTGAGCTACGCGCCTAGAATTAGAAAGCAGACAAGGAGTGGCCTCATTCCAAATCCCTGGACCCCCACCCAAATGCTGCCCGTTTTCTGTAGAGGTGGGGTCTGGGTGTTTGGTTCCTTTCTTTCTCTACAATTAAGTGAACATTTGGGAGCCATCTGCAAAGTTCGGGCGTGGAACTGCTCTCAGAGGGAGCGGATGCATTTCCCCGGCGTTATGTGGCTCTAACGGCTCCGACACTTCTACCCTTTGTTCCTTTTTAGCGCGAAAACTTTCTCAAAACACCAAGGGCTCTTGGGCGCCTCTCGGTTAGAACAATGCCCAGGAGGCACTACGGGGCTCGGGGACTACATTGCCCGAAATGCCGAGAGGCTGGAGAGGCAGATAGGCTTCGACTCCGAATTCAAAGAGCCAGTTTACGTACTCCGCAGCCCACATATGGTCACGTCTTTTCCCATTCCCGCCAGAGACTTCCGTTCCCAGCTTGAGCTTCCCATCCCACTATTCTCCGTCTGGGAAAGCTTGGAAAAAACAAAAACCCCCAGGGTGGGACGCATGCGCATAGGGCACCGGGTTTGGGACGGGAGGGAGCGGCCGATACCAGGGCGCATTCCGCCATGCGCGTGCGCAGACGATAAACCAACGCCCGGGGATTGAGGCGCGGGTTTGGTGGCGCGTTTTAGCGAAGTCGCACGTGAAGGGCAGCAGTAGCCGGAGACTGGTGAGTGCGAACCGAAGCCAGACTTCGGTGCCGGTCGGGCCGGAGAGGCGGCAGCCAAGGCAGGCGGGACTGGGGCGGAGCCGCGAGGACAGACGAGCACGACTGGGGAGGGGTCCGACGTCGCGAGGCGGGAAAGGCAACTGGGGACCCGGATCCTCGTTGCTATGCAACAGGGGGCGTCGTTACTAGGTAACAGGAGGCACGCGTTTCCTGGGAGCAGAGGGTTCTGAACGCGGCTCCTAAGTCCCCACGAGGCGCGGTGACTATCTAGGGGACGAGGTCAGCGCTGAGCACCTCGCCCGCGACCCCCGCCCCACTACCCAGCATCCTGCGGCCTCGCTCGGAGCCCTTTGGGGTACCCTGAACCCATGGGCCGCGCCGGGTCCCATGCCAGAGACGCCACCCAGCAAGGGCTTGGCAGGGGACATGCTGTTCGAAATAGCACATGCCACTGACACCCTGTCTCGGGGAGGCTGGGCCCTGGGGAGGGCTCAGTGCGGCTGGGAAGCTGCCCCTTTGCCTGTCGCCCTGCCCCCAAACAGTTGCTGGGATGCAGCTGTCAGGGGGTGAGCGGGGGCTGCCCCCACCTGCTGGGACGCAGACATCACTCCCGCCCAGTGGCAGCTTCGCCGTCTAGGAGCTTCCTTCCAACACAGCTGCCCTTCTTGGGTGGCCGCCGCATATTTGGATCAACTTTAAAATAAGCCCCTTTCCTCACCTCTTCGTGGCTGTCTTTTGCTACCCTCACGGCTTTGTTGGCAGGATTCTAATACTAATTTAATAAGCCTGTATTTGTTATCATTCTGTGCTAGGTGCTGGGGATTCCAAGGAGAGTTAGTTGTCAAGTCTGACCCGGAGGTGCTCAAAATCTAAAGGGGGAGGCAGGCATATAAACTGCTGAATTCTGCTACAACGATGAGTGGTATATTGGGAGTTTGTGAACTGCAACATTTCTATAGGTGTTTATAGTGGACGAAGTTCTTGCAGAAACATGTTAATTCCTTGCCAAGAACTCTTAACTCTGTTAACCCCACTTTACATTTGAGGAGATTGAATTCAGATAAAGGGATAGGCACAAGGGTAGTAGCTTCTAGTTTGTAACAGAGTTGAGCTGGTGACCAAAATTGAGGATCCTTTGTGCTCTGCTACACTTTTAGGGCTTTGCCCAGAGTATACTTTTCCCTGTACAGAACCCCCTCGGAGCTCTGAAAACAAAAGTTTGAGCCCTCTCTGGGAGAGCTGGAGATTGTTGGCCTGGGCGGGGCAGACATCCTTGCTTTGACAGGCTCCACAGACCATTCTGATGGGCCACCGGAGCTGAGAACTGCTGCTCGGTAGGGGCAGCTCTGAGCAGTGATGGGGAACTCGGGGCCAGCAGGGGGCACCAAGTCAGCCGCCCCTCCTGCCACGTAGTGATTCATTGTGTGAAAGGAAACAAGCAGAGGAAAGAGCACTGGCAGGGGGTATGTGGACTGCCCCACCCTGTCCTCTTAACAAACCACACCTAAACATATAGTGACTTTTCCCGACCACACTTAAAGGAAACAGTTTCCCCCGCTCAGCCAGGTTTTCCTGGTCCTGCTTGAGCCATAGTGCAGCTGCCTGGACAGCAGTGGCAGGTCTAGTCCCAATTGCTTGCTGTTCTCATACCTCTTGGTACAAAAACATGACCTGTAAGCCTAGCAGGTTGATCATCTCCTGCTGTGTAGTCGCGTCCTGAGAGTCTGTCTGGTTGTCCTCTCACTTTGAGCTTGTTGATATTGGGGAGAACTTTAAGCCCCTCAAAAACAGGGGCCATGCCTTACAGAGGCAGTGTGAGGGTGTGGAATGAGCAAAAAGGCAAGATTTAGATTTGGGGTTCTGGAGTCAAGTCCCAGCTCTGCTGTGTGAACTTGAACACGTCATGACCTCTCTAAGCCATAGTTTTCTGAGTGAAACATGGAGAGTAGCAGTACCTTAGAAAATTGAGAGTTAAATGAAGTGGTGAAATAACAAGCACTTTGTAAATTATAAAGCAGCACACCATATATATGTATATACACACAATTTGTTATCGTTGAGGGCCTATTATTTGAGGCTAGGTGTTGTAGGCAGTGAAGACATACTTTCTCTCAGAGATCGAGACTGCTTCTGCTCTTGGTCATGGCCTCTCTCTAGTAAAAGGGTTTGGGCTGAAGTGAGGAGGCGTAATGGTGATGGGTCAGATCCTTGCTGCCTGGGATTAACCTGGAAGAAAAGAGAAAGACTCCTATTAAAGAAAACAATTCGAAGAAATGGATCAACCAGCTAGATTAGGTTTCCCGTGCACTTCACAAGGTCAGCTGGCAGGGCAGTGTTGGCCTCATAGTGGAGGGTTTATTTCAGGGTCCCCCAGCTCCCCTCAACTGGGCTTGAAAGTGGAGCCTAATGTAGGTAGAACTCAGCAGGCTGCCAAGGGGGGAAGCAGCTCCTGTCACCTTGACCTTCTAGAATAGAGGAGGCGACATCTGATTCCTGCTGGTGGAGGTCCTTGGACATAGAATCCAACCCAAGATAGCAACCCTGCTCTTCTAAGTCCTCGGTGTGGTTTTGACCCAGATAGTTCAGGAACTGAACCGTGCTTTCCTCATCTCCGACCACTGGTAGGCGGGAGCCATCTGGTTCTTGATTTGTGCCAAAAAAGAGGAGAAGGCTTCCCAGCCTGGGGTCGTTCTACATGAATTGTGTGTTTTGCAGAAATTCTCCCTCAAGAGAGACTTATTAGAGCAGCTGTTTCAGGGCCAGAAAGTACCCCAAATGCAATGTTTTTCTAAAATAACCCTTTCTTGAATCCTTTCCCTTCCCACTAAGCAAGAAAGGGAGCATCCTCCCTTCCCTCTCCTCCATCTTGATGGCTCTGATTTCTGGCCAACTCTCTGAGTGCCCTGGAAGCTGCAGAAACTTCAAGCACCTCGCTGCTCCCACCTCAGGGGCATGACTGCCTCTGATCATTGGGTCCGAGTCATGGAAACTCCCTGGAACATCAGGTTCGTTTCTGAGCCAGAAAGAGAAGAGGGGATTTGCTGGGGTTGTTTGACATTTTTCAGGCATGATGGCAAAGAGAGGTTGGTATTGGAAACATTTCTTGGCTGATCCTCACCTGCTTCAATGAGTCTATACTTGTTGGGTCTTAACTTGCCTGTAGCATCAGGTAACAGATGAGATCGGGCACAAATCATAAAGTGGTTGAGTGAATTGTCACCAGTAATTCATGGAGATGATTGGTAGATGCCAGATTTCCTTTAGCTCGTGAGTAATCACTAGTGTGATTTTCTTTCTTTTTTTCTTCTTTAAAAAGTGAGAGGCAGGGAGGCAGAGAGACTAATTCCCGCACGAGCCCTGACTGGGACCCACCCAGAAAGCCCCCTACAGGGTGATACTCTGCCCATCTGAGGCTGCTGCTCCATTGCTTGGCAACTGAGCTATTTCAGTGCCTAAGGTGAGGCCATTGAGCCATCCTCAGTGCCTGGGGCCAACTTGCTCTAACCATTGAGTCATGGCTGCAGCAGGAGAAGAGAGAGAGAGAGAGAAGGGTGGAGAAGCAGATGGTCATTCTCCTGTGTGCCCTGACTGGGAATCGAATCTGGGACTTCCACATGCCAGGCTCACATTCTACTGGTGAGCCAACTGCCCAGGACTGTCTTGTGTGACTTTCTAAATCACTGCTGAGACTTAAACGTATTGGAGACCATATGGCAGAGTGGGATGTGCAGAGGGTCTGGTGTCAGATGTACCTGGATTCAAATCCTAGTTTGTCCATTTATTTCTTACCCTACTCCAGTTTCTTTTTTTTAAGTTTAAAAAATATTTTATTGATTTTTTTTTTTTAGAGAGGAAGAGAGAGAGAGAGAGAGAGAAGAGAGATAAGGAGAAACATTGATTTGTTCCACCCATCCATTCATTCACTGATTGATTCTTGCATGTGCCCTGACCAGGGATCGAACCCACAACCTTAGTGTTTTGAAACTGAGCTGCCTGGCCAGGGTCCTACCTTGATTTCTTCACCAGTCAAATGGGGGATAACAATAACTACATGATGGGTTGTTTAGAGGATTAAATGAGATAAGTGGTACATGGTTAGTTTTTTATTAATAATATCTTTCCTTAAGAGTTGTGCTTTAACCCTTTGCCTACATTGGGGGCTGGGGAGTTCAGGTCCTTCTGAGTCTCTGGGTCTTAACTTTGTACAGTGGAATTACCTTGGGAGCTTTTTCAGGTCTCAGCCTTGGCTGTATCCAGACAGTGACATGAGAACCTGTGGGTATGGGACAGCAGCATCAGCCCTTGGTGAAGCTCCCACAGGTTCCAGTGAGCAGTCACACTTGAGATCCGCTGCATAACCTTCACTCCAGCGAGTATGTGACTTGGGAGCAGAAGTTTAGGTTCAAACCCTGGCCTTTCTACTTAGCCCAGAGATCTTGGGCAAACACTTAGCTCCTGTCTGTGTTCCTTCTCATCCGCACCAATAAGGGCGAAGAGGATGATACCCACCTCACATGATGGTCCTGCAGAGCAAATGGCATATGAATGTGCTTATGTTCTTGTTTGAGCATGTAACTCAGCACCTTTCTTTATATCAGGGGGAGTCAACCTTTTTATACCTACCGCCCACTTTTGTATCTCTGTTGGTAGTAAAGTTTTCTAACCACTCACCGGTTCCACAGTAATGGTGATTTATAAAATAGGGAAGGAACTTTATAAAATTTATAAAGCAGAGTTACAGCAAGTTAAAGCATATAATAATAATTACTTTATGTACTTTATGTCAGATTTTCGCTAACTTTGGCAGAATAAATCTTTATAAAACAACTTACTAGAGTTAAATCTATCTTTTTATTTATACTTTGGTTGCTCCGCTACCGCCCACCATGAAAGCTGGAAGGCTCACTAGTGGGCGGTAGGGACTAGGTTGACTAACACTGCTTTATGTTATTATAAGGTGGTAATCCTATCTGTGCTGCTTTTAGATTGTTGGGGTTTTTTTGGGTTTTTTTTTTTTGGCGACAGAGAGAGAGAGTCAGAGAGAGGGACAGACAGACAGGAAGGGAGAGAGATGAGAAGCATCAATTCTTTGTTGCGGCACCTTAGTTGTTCATTAGTTGCTTTCTCATATGTGCCTTGACCCGGGGGCTACAGCAGACCGAGTGACCCCTTGCTCAAGCCAGCAACCTTGGGCTCAAGCTGGTGAGCCTTGCTCAAACCAGATGAGCCTGCACTCAAGCTGGTGACCTCGGGGTCTCGAACCTGGGTCCTCTGCATCCCAGTCTGACACTCTATCCACTGCGCCACCGCCTGGTCAGGCAGGTTTTTTTGTTTTTGTTTTTTTATATTAGTTTTATCTGAAGTAGGTTATAAATTCCTTTGGTACAAAGCCTTAAATTCTTATAATTTTATCTTTATGCCCCAAGCACCAAAGACACAGAGACAGGCCTTCAGGTTTTTAGAACTGGAGTCAGCATTAGAGAGATCTTCTCATGCACCCTAAGGCACTGAGTGATACTCACTGGTTAGTGAATCTGCAAGTGGTGAAGAGTATAAAAGAGGAATCCGTGAATCAAATGTTTGTGCTCAGCTTAAGGGGGAAGTCTCACTTAAGTTCTGCTTTTCTCAACTAGCGGGAGGTGTGGAGGCGGGCCCTGGAGCCGGTCGGAGCTGAGACGGCGGTTTCTAGGCCAGTCTGGCCCTCTGTCACCCTGTGCTTCTCTCCCTACAGACCCAGCCATGGCAGGTTCAGGCAGCACCTGGCTGCCGGGCAAGCATCTGTTCAGAGTCATCCTGACGGTCCTGGTGGCCCTCGTCCTCCTCCACTCAGCATCATCCCAGTCCTCTCGAGAGTTTGTGCACCCAGGACAGCAGAAGAGGGAGGTCCCAGTTGATCTCCTGAGCCAGATAGGTCGGTCTGTGCGGGGAACACTGGATGCCTGGGTCGGGCCGGAGACCATGCACCTGGTTTCTGAGGTAAGGAAGGTGGGCCCTACTGGGACGGCACACACTGAGAAGGATAAAGGAGGGGCCCTGCTGGGTGGCTACCCTGTCTGTCTTGGCTGCGTGTCCTCTGTGTGTCATAGCTCCTGGTGCAGAGAGCCCCAACTGCCACAAAATGAAGCGGGCAGTACCTACCTCTTGCATTCCCGTTGTTTGAATTCTGCCCACCAAGGCCCTTCGCTCCATCCGCATCTCTCCCTTGGTCCTGACCCTTCTTGTCGGAAAGGCTGGGAAATGAGCCATCTTTACAAACTCCTGTCACTAGGTGACCTGTAGAGTCTGACCTTGGTCTACATTTGACCTGAAGTCTTCAGTTGGCAAGATATCAAGACCTGAATTATTTCTTCACCTGTAGAGGTGGGGGCAGGGCTGACTCAGGGGCTTAAGGCAGGGCTCTCTCTTCTACCCAGTGGCTTCCCAACGTGGTGTCACATACTTTTTATAGGCTAAGTACTAAACAGCTGAGACAGTTGTTTATAAAACCTGGAATATAGCAGAGCTGATCGATTCCTTTTCCACTGAAGCATCGAGCCCTGTACAGGCTGTGACTTCACACGCCTCCATGACTTCTGTGAGGCTAGGAGGACCCCGATTTTAGAGGGTGGCTACAGCAGGGATGTGAGGATTCCCCTACCCACATACACCTACTACCACCAGCAAAATGTTCCAGCACATCAGCTGAATTAGGGCCTGAATGTCCTGGCTTCTAGTTCAGGAGGGAGAAATAGTCGGCTGTCCCTCCTGTGCCCTGGGAGGTGGGTGGGGAAGGAGGACCTCTGGCTGAGAGGCAGGTGGGCGACGTTCCGGCCAGGCCGGGCCTGGGCAGCGGTGGGTGGTGAGGGTTGGAGAAGAGCCTCGTCAATTATGGATGCATCTCAGCGCTGCTCTGTCCACAGTCCCTGTCTCAGGTGATGTGGGCCGTCTCCTCCGCCATCTCCGTGGCCTTCTTCGCTCTGTCTGGGATCGCGGCGCAGCTGCTGAATGCCTTGGGACTGGATGGTGAGTGCCCGAGTCCTGGGTAGTCAGCTGGAGCTTAGCCCGTCACATCCTGTTAGTGGGGGTTTACCTTTGCAGGGTCTAGACTTCTCCCCAGCTTCCCAGCACCTCCTAGGCTTCCCCAGAGACCAGCAGAAGAGCAGACCAAAAGCTTCCACCACCTACCAGCCATTAGCTTCATGTTAGGAGACGCATCATGCTATTCCATAGCATCTCATTTAACGTACCCACAGCCCGGAGAATTGCTCCCATTTTGTAGATGAAACAGGCTCAGCCGAGAGAAGTGATCTACTCCCGGCCAGCAGGAACCGGAGCCGAGATCCAGGCTCACATCTCTGTGACTGTGGGGAGGGAGTTTTCCTTGGCAGGGGGGTTTAAGTCCTCCCCCTCTTAGGGTTCTAGCCCCTCCTCCCCGGCCCCTCCCCTCTCCAGGTTGGCTGACTCTGGGACCCTTCCCCCTTTCAGGAGATCACCTCACCCAGGGCCTGAAGCTCAGCCCCAGCCAGGTCCAGACCTTCCTGCTGTGGGGAGCAGGGGCCCTGGTAATCTACTGGCTCCTGTTCCTGCTCCTCGGCTTGGTCTTGGCCTTGCTGGGGCGGATCCTGTGGGGCCTGAAGCTTGTCCTCTTCCTGGCCGGCTTTGTGGCCCTGGTGAGGTCTGTGCCGGACCCTTCCACCCGGGCCTTGCTCCTCCTGGCCTTGCTGACCCTCTATGCTCTGCTGAGCCGGCTCACTGGCAGCCGGGCCTCGGGGGCCCAGCTGGAGGCCAAGGTGCGAGCACTGGAGCGCCAGGTGGAGGAGATGCGCTGGCGGCAGAGGCGAGCAGGCAAGGGGCCCCGGAGCGTGGAGGAGGAGTGAGGAGAACTCGTGACAACACCACTTTCATGTTACCAAAGAGCTGAGCTGCTTCTGGGCCGCTGGCCCTCCTTCCAGCCCCCTGCCCCTCTCTTGCCGTCTCTGAACCCTCAGAACCTTCATCTCTGCACCAGACCCCCTAGCTGAGAGGGAGGAAGACCATTCCCCCTGCTGGTCCTCTGTCTGGGGTCGCTTCTCTTACCCCTTTGTCAGCTTGCAGCCTCTCAGCCAGGGCAGCTTGCAGGACACCCCTCTGCCCCCAGCTTTTGCATCTGCTCTCAGCGAATATCACTGCCCTCAGCCTCTGTGACTCTGCCACCACTTGCCTTCCTGCTGATGCCCTTGCTTTCCTGTCCTTCTCTTGCTCCTCCTTTGCCAAGTCCCCAGCTCACTCCCTGTCTCCTTCCAGCCCTGTGCTCCAACCAAACCCCTGTCCCTCAAGACCTGCTCCGCCCCCCCATTGCCCAGGGTGGGAAAGAGGCAGAGCATACAGACCGGACCGGGACCCAAGGGGAAGTGAAGTGGGGACGTTCCCTGGGGGGGCTGGGGGCAGGATGTACATGGAGTCTGTTACAAGTGCCTTAATACGAGCCAGCGGGCCCTCTGCTTGCCCGCTGCTGTGCTGTATGCAGGAAAGTGCGCTGTGGCTGCTTTGTGGCAAGACGACAGTGGTTCCTCTCAGATTCCCCTTCAGCCAAAGCAAAAAATGACTGCTTCGTAGGCTGTGCCTGCAAGTAGGATCCTGCAGTGGCCGCCAGATCCCCTGTGGGGATTACAGGGACCTGAGTGGGAAGGAGGACTCATCTCATGGGCAGAGTTCCAGGCGGGTCTCCATCTCTCTCCACTCGCTGCCACCGAGGAGTTGCTGACCAGGGCCCACTCCAGTGACCTGGGAGGATCTGGGAGCAGACCCTCCAGCGATGGCAGCACAGCCCCTTCCCTCTGCACATGCTAGCTCTGCAGGAAGCGGGGGCAGCCTGCTAGCCCCTCTCCACCTGGGCTCTCATTCTTCCCTTGAGGCTCGGGTGGAGGGCCCGGCACATGATGCACATGACATGAAGAGTGAATAAATGCCCAGTTCTTACTGTTAAGGTTTGACATGGATTCACAGCCGCAGTGATAATATATTTTTATCAGCGCTTGGTTGGTTTTAAATAAAGTGCACGCTATTTTATTATCTTGTTCTGTGTAGAAGTATTATTTATTCCAAGTCTGGATTGCTTTGGTATCATCCTCCACAGTTAAACCCATTTCTGTAGAGCCCTACAGCTTTCCTGGCTTCTCCCAGCAGGGACAGTGAAACGGAAGAAGGGAAGGAGGGGAGGGGACAGGAAAAAAGACTGGTACCAGGTGCCCTTCTCCCCAGGAGTGTGAGGAATGAGGGAGGCATGCCCCATTACAAAACTTCCAAGAACTGACTGGCACCCCCTCACCCCTCTGTGCAGGAGTGTCAAAGGCTGGCCCAAAGCCAGGAGGCTTGCCTGTCCTCCCTTCTTCCCCCACCGGGAAGGAGTTTCCTGCACTGTGGTTCTCAGCTCAGCTCTTAGATTGGATAGATTGTTTTGTGGAGGGGCCTGGGCGTGGTTTTTTCTTTTAAAGCTGCCCTGGAGATGTTAACGTTCAGCCAGGAGCCTTGCTCTGAAGGTCTCCCAACACCGCAAGCCTGGCCCAGGAGGCCAGGAGCAGAGGCAAGCCTCACTCTTCCTCGGTGTACAGCCGGCAGGAAATTCTAGCTGCCCGCACCTGGAGCCCTTCCTCCCCAGGAGTGGCCCAGGCCTCTGTCGAGGCAGGCCAAGATAGTTGTCACCCGTCCCAATGAGATCCCTTTCACTCCTTTCCACCCCTGCAGCACTGATCCCCTTGTCCTTGAATTCAGGTTTTGATTCAGGTGTCAGATGCCTTTACAGGTGAGCAGCGTGCGGGGCGGGGGAGAGGCAGAGAAGTGGCTTTATCCTCCTTAGTCAGGAGCTTCGGAGAGGGAGCAAACGGAACGCGTCCTGTCCCTCTTGGCAAAGGCGGGTCAGTCCCCTGCTGTTCAGTCCCCGGGGAAGTGGTCTTTTCTCCCCCGACTTCAAGCTCGGGGGCGCGCGGGGGTTGGGGATCCGTAGGGCACTAGGACCCGGAGGGGCGGACGGACAGCCCATGTGCTGCGTGCGCTCCCTCCCACCTCCTGCTTCTGCTCCCGCTCCATTGTCTGGGAACTGCCGCCGCGGGCGTGCGGCCGGGCGGGCGGCGGCCGGGACTCTGCCGGCCGGATCGGGCCGGCGCCGAGTGGGCGCGGGAGATGCCGGGCGGCCCGCGGCCACTTGAGCCGCCCGCCTAGTGCCCGCCTTCCGTGAGAAAGATGTGCATCCGGATGGAGGGGCGCGCGACAGCGGCTCCCCGGGGGCCTTGCGGCCCCCGGCTCTGCCTCCTGGTGGCCCTCGCCCTGATCGCCGAGAGAGGTCAGCGGGAGGGGTGGGGCGGGGCGAGGGGCGGCTGGGCGCCGGTCCAGGACGAGCGCACCGGATGCCTGGAAGGCAGGAACCTGCGGGTGCTCGGACTAAACCCCAGCGGGCTCGCCCGCAACGTGCCCAGAGGGCTGGGAGAGCTCACCCCGGGATCCTGCCCTATCGCTTCCTTCACTTGCACAACCCGGCAACTCTTTCCTGATCCCGGTCCGGGGGTTCTCCCTGCCACCCTCGCATCTCTACCCGGTCCCGCACCTTCCACGAGCCTCCCCTCCATCCAGGGCGTCTAACTCGGCTGTCCCCTGACCCGGGCGCACCAGCTCCCTTATCTGTCCTCTACTGAGCTGCCCTCGCCCCCGCCCGAAATCCATGGCTCCTGCCCTCCTTCCCCCATCACCAGCCCACCCCCGGGAAGGGAAGCAGCCTCTTTGCCTGGGACCTGTGAGATGCGGCCGCCCTCCCCCTGCCCCAAGGAGTTCTCTGACCTTAGGAGTCCCAAGAGATTGTCCCATCCCTGTCTTTCTGAACCCTTACGGAGATCCCCGTCACTGGAGGAAGGGGCAGCGACTCCCCTGTGGGACTGCCCTTGGCATGGGCTGTGGCTGCTAGGTGGACGATGCCACGGAAGAGTAGGGGATAGTGAGGCATTCTTTCCACTCACCCACACTGAGAGGGCTGAGATCTGGATGCTGGGAGTCCGTGGGAGTCAGGCCTCCAAGCATCTTGTAATTATCCAGGCAATGGAGTAGGAGGAGGAAGGGCGGCAGTGGCTACCCCCTGGGAGCCATCCTCACTCACCTGTTACACTCGCGGGGGTTGGGGGTGAGTGTCTCAGACACAGGCTCATCGATGGGGAGGGTCTTGAAGGAGGTTGAAACCATCAAGTGCGCAGCCCAGCTGTGGGGCAGAAGCTCTCTCCCGGGCTGCTTTCGGCCACCTGCTCCCTCTCCAGGGGACCCTGCAGGAGCCCTAATAACCCCATACACAAGAGAGATGAGGAAAGCCTTGTCACATTCATTATGCAGCCGCAATAACCCCTCCATTCTGCGCTCTACAGTTTATAAAGCCCTCTCATGTCTATAGTGTCACTAAATGCCAGTTCTACTGATGAGAAAACAGGGGCTCTAAGATGCTATATGCTTCAGCCTTCACTGAGACAGCTAGGATGTGAATGCAGGTCTCCAGGCTCCTTGGACATCGTCTCCAGGGAGAGCTGCCCAGTTTGTAATCCAGGATGAGCAGGACAAGCCCCAGCTGATACACAGGAAGATAACTAACTCAGAGAAGGCAACCAGGGGTGCAAATATCGGAGGGGTGGGCAATCCAGGAGGGCTTTCTTAAGGAGGCAATATTCACTCCTGGTCCTGAAAGAGGAGAAAGAGACTCACAGTCTAGGGAGTGAACAATGTTGCAAGCAGCATGGGGCGGAGAGAGGTAGAGGGTGGAGGCAGGGTTGATGCCTCTACTCTGACTCCCAGCTCTACCATGCACCACGGCATGACCCCGAGCAAGTACCTTAACCTCTCAGCCTCATTTTCTGTATCATAAAATGGAATTAATAGTCATAGAACCTTGTTCTAAGAGTTCTTACAAAAATGGAAAGTGTTAATACATATATGTAAAGTGTTTTTAAATGCTAGCCTGCATATAGTGTTCTAAAAATGTTAATGATTATTTAGGGCTAACTTATAGTTGAGTACAAACCAACTATGGTCCTTTGTCCTGGTTATTGAATACCAGACTGTCGTCCAGAGTCATGGTTCCCACCCATCACCCCCTTCCCACTCTTGCACACCAGTGCTAGGAATGGGGGAGGAGGAGGCATCGAGAAGGTTCTGCGTGAGGGAGGAAGGTAGAAGAGAGAATGGCTCGGGACTGGCATCCAGTCCCGGACTCCGATTCAAATCCTAGCCCTGTCACATGCTACCTATGTGATCCTCTTAGAACCTCAGTTTCCTCATCTGCTCAATGGGAGTTCCTCCCAAATCCCGGGGGTGGGACATTTATAACACTCTTCTTCCTCCACTGCCCACCACCACTGTGCTCCTGCCAGCTCTAGAGCACTATCCCTTCTCCCTCTCCAGTGGACTGTGACCAGGACCCCCTGGACCCTGTCTACCTGCCGGCAGCCCTGGAGCTCCTGGACGCCCCCGAGCATTTCCGCGTGCAGCAAGTGGGCCGCTACCCACCTGCCAACTCCTCTCTGAGCTCGCGGTCTGAGACCTTTCTGCTCCTGCAGCCCTGGCCCAGGGCTCAGCCGCTTCTCCGGGCCTCCTACCCGCCCTTTGCCACTCAGCAGGTAAGGAGGGGGCACCAGGGCCTCCCAGGGTAACGGGACTCAGCGAAGGTCTGCTTTGTGAGGCTCACCATTTTCTAGAAGGGGAAATTGAGGCCCATCAAGGCTCTCTTCCTAGCAGGCTGGAATCGGAAGCTTGGCACCTATCTTTCCACATCTCACTCCCCTTCGCCCCCTGCTTTGTGGGGCACCCCTGTTCTCCCTGCAGGTTGTCCCTCCTCAGGTCACTGAGCCCCACCGAAGGCCAGTCCCGTGGGATGTGCGAGCCGTGTCAGTGGAAGCAGCTGTGACTCCGGCAGAACCCCACGCCCGAGTCCTCTTCCACCTCAAAGGGCAGGATTGGCCGCCGGGACCTGGCAGCCTGCCTTGTGCCCGGCTCCATGCCAGCCACCCTGCAGGCACTGCTCACAGAGCCTGCCGCTTCCAGGTGCGTGGGCGGGCCCCACCCAGGCTGGCCCTGCTCCTGCACCGGCCAGAGGGGGGTCTGGGGTAGGAGAGGGCTCGCCACTCCTGGGACGTTTGGGGGTCTGGGACTATGGACCACCTAACTCCATTCTTTCTCTGATAGCTTTCATTGGACCCTGTGTAGGGTTATTTAGGGCCCCTTAGGGGGTTCAGTCCATTATACACTGCTCACAAAAATTAGGGGATCAGGGAATATGCAGAGATACACCAGTACTTTCAGCCTTTTGTACAGTGCATTTTTACCAATGAAATAAAAGTTGGTTTTTCATCTCATTTACATAATTAAACAAATCTCTTTGACTTGTTTGCTTTTCTGGTATTCTTGTTTAATTAAAAAAATCAAATGCTTCTTTTTTTTTTTATCACTTCATATTCATTTTGAAATATCCCCTAATTTTCGTGAGCAGTGTATATGATTTTGGGCAAGTAACTTAATCTCTCAGAGACTCAGCTTCCTCATCTGTAAAATGGGGCAATAACAATTCCTGCGTCGTATGGAATTGGAGTAAAGAATAAATGAGATGAATACAATGCCCACCCAGCACAGAGCAGTTCTGCAGCGAGGGTTTGCATTATTGTCAGAATTACTTTTATAATTGCAATTTTCACTATTTTGGAGTCTAGCACAGGCATCTCCTAGAGAGATGTATTTTGTGGGGTTCTGAAGAGCCTGAGCTGTAGTCAGGGCAGTCCTGGGGCATGGTGAGGAGGGGCGCTGGGGTGGGTGGGCTCCTTCTGTGAGACTATTCCTGAAAGTAGAAGAGTGGTCTACAGACGCATTCTGAGACCTCCCCCCAGAGCTGTCCTAAGTTGGCTTTGTCACCTGGGATTCGTCTCTAGCCCATGCCAACTCTGGGTTTCCTGCCACGCCAACCTGGCCGTCGTGTGTTTGCAGCCATCCCTGGGGGCCTGCGTGGTGGAGCTGGAGTTGCCCCCGCACTGGTTCTCCCGGGACTCCACCACGCGGGCCCAGCTGGCCTACACCCTGGAGCCCGCCGCAGCACAGGGCCCCGGGGGCTGCAGCCCCGGCGGGGAGGCGGACCCCGGGGAACAGGCCCTCCCCGTGGGCAGCGTGGAGCTGCGCCCGGCGGCCCCCCCGCGGTACCAGGAGGTGCCCTTGGACGAGGCGGTGACCCTGCGGGTGCCCGACGTGCCCGTGCGGCCCGGCCGGCTCTTCAGCGCCACACTCCTGCTTCACAGCAACTTCACAGCCTCTGTCCTGACCCTGCGGTGAGCACCGCCCCGGGGTGGCTTGGAGGCGGGCAGTCTGCAGGAATCCTGGGCAGGTGCCGCTCCTCTTGTGCTCCTCACTAGAATCCTTGGCCTCTGTAACACATGGGTCCACCCACCTAACCCCCGCGGGCCGAGTGCTGTGCTGACCTGGCAGCAGGCCAGACCCAGCAGTGGGCACAGCCCTGACCTTGAAGTCAGAAAGAGGAAGCTCCCCTGCCCTGGCACCTCCCTGAGACTCCTTGTCTGGTGGGGCTAACTTGCCCGCTTCACAGGGCGGCTGTGGGGCTCCCAGGAGGGAGAGCCGGAAAGGGCTTGAACACGGACAACTGCAGTGCCCGGGGGCAGGTCACGCTCTAGCGCCTCAGGAGGGACGTCTGCCCCAGTCACATTCATTCACATGGTCTCCCGCTTGCCACCCTCATCGTCAGACACAGTCCCCACCTCTCCACAGGGAGGACCTCCTTTTTGTGTCCCTTTTGCGGGAAGTTTCCCCCAAAGCAGCCCCCAACCCAATCGCAGTGACAAGGACTTGCAGAGTGTGACTTGCCTCTTGCACATTTGGGTTTGTGTGTGTCTCTCAGGCGCCCATCCCATCTCCTTGTCTCTCACGCCCTCCTCTGCTCACTTCTATACTCGTTAGATCTTCCCTGGACCTTAAAAATACGGCCTGGCACTAAGGGGCCCAGTGGTGGGAGGGAGCTGGGCGGCCATGCTCTGATGGAGGTACAATGTGTTAGCAGGTGCAGGAAGGGGACATTCACCCTGCCGCGGAAACACTTTCTAAAGGACATGGTACTTGAGTTGCTGGAGGGTAGAAGAATAAGCAGATGAATAAAGGAAGGGCAGGGGGAGGGGGCGGCGGGGGGGGGGGCACAGCCTGAGCAAAGGCTTGGAGGCACGAATGGCGTTGTGTATGACAGGAAGAAATGTGGGTGTAGCTAAAACAAACAGTGATAGAGAGATGTCACAGCTGAGGAGAACTGAACCGGACCCTGAAGGCCTCGAATGCCAGGTTTACACTTGGCCTTGTGGCCGGTGGGGAGTCATAAGTGGTCTCTGAGTGGGGGAGAGCTATAAGGTATGACCTGCAGTGAGACTGGGTCCTTCTGGGTCAGAGGATGGTGAGGAGGATATTCAGACTCAAAGTGGGAGGAGCCAGACAGGCTTTGTCTCCCCCTTCGGATCCTGCCCACAGTTTAGCACCCACCTTGACAAGCTGGCCCTGTGTCCTCCCCCCAGGATCAAGGTGAAGAAGGGGCTGCATGTGACAGCTGCCCGCCCAGCCCAGCCCACCCTCTGGACTGCCAAGCTTGACCGCTTCAAGGGCTCCAAGCACCACACCGCCCTCATCACCTGCCACCGTGTTGGGCCCACAGTGCCGGAGGCCGAGTGGGTAGTTCCCTCCCCTGGGGTAGCAGCAGAGGAGGGAGGCCTGGTGGGCAGGTTTACGGGGCTCCAGGGAAGAGGGCTGCCACGTGCATCCAGATTCCCGTGTGAGTAGGCATAAGAGCAGACTCCTTCAGTGAGTCAGTGCAAAGCAGATAGAGCATTTTCATTCTTTCATTCAGCTACTGTTGACCCATCCCCAGTCACGTGCCAGGTACAGTGTGTGTGTGTGAGTCTTATTCCAGGTCATGCAACCTACGCTGGCCACCCAGTTACAACCCGCACAGCCACTGTCCCACCTCCCCCTATCACCAGGTGGGTCCCTTTGGGGGGGGGGATTAATATTCCTAAAAGCCCAGCTGCAGTTCTTAACATTTACAATCTCTTCTTATTCATGCCCTGAGCCTGGGTAAGGGCCACGGACTTTGAATCTCCTGTTTGAATCCTGGTTCCGACACTTTTTGGGCAAAGAGTTAACTTCCCTGTATCCCCCCCAGCAGAGCCTCATTTTCCTCACTTGTAAGATGGGGATAATAATTCATCCCATTAGGGTTTGGGAAAATGAAATAAAATACTACATAGCCAACATCCAGGCCCATTGCTGACACGTAGCAGGTGCTCGATCAAAGGAGCTGTGAGGGTTATTATTCAGTGGGTCGTATGCCAGTCCTGAGGCTTGGGAGGGAACCTTCCTCACTGATAGAGATTTAATCAGTATGCCACCCTGATGGCTAGGAAGGCAGAGGTCCAAGTGGAAGAGGCCCAGGAAGGCAGGAGAGCCAGCAAGCATGGGGATTGGGGGGGAGGGTTACATAGCTACATAGATCCTGTAGGGGCCAAGAGTGGATAAGAGTTTGGGCTCTGGAGCCAAGAAGCTTGGGTTTAATCCCAGCCCTGTCAGTTTTCACTGTATGACTGTGGGTGAGTTATATAATCTCTGGACCTCAGTTTCCTTATCTATAAAATGGGCACGATCATAGAACCTACCTCATGAATACAGGAGTACCTGGCTGCTAGCAAGTACTCAAGTTCTCTCTCTTCTGGCCAGCAGCCCTCTCGAACTGTCCGAGTTCCTATGGGTGGACTTTTTGGTGGACAATGGCACTAGTGGGGGTGTAGCAGTCACTCGCCCTGTCACATGGCAGCTGGAGTACCCAGGCCAGGCCCCTGAAGCAGAGAAGGACAAAATGGTATGGGAGATCCTGGTATCAGAGCGAGACATAAGAGCCCTGGTCCCACTGGCCAAGGTAAGGGGTGTCGCCTCTGCCCCGACAGGTGGGGGGGGCCGAGCGAGGCGCAGAGCTTGGGGCTGAGCTCCTCCTGCACCCCCAGGCAGAAGAGCTGGTGAACACAGCACTACTGACGGGAGTCCCACGGCAGGTCCCCGTGCGCCTTGTCACCGTGGACAGTGGGGGGGCTCTGGTGGAGGTGACAGAGCACATTGGCTGTGAGTCGGCCAATGCACAGGTCCTGCAGGTGAGTGGCACGTGCAATCCCACGTGAGTGTGCACGGTGTTGCGCACACAGCCTTCCTCCATCCCCGTTCAGGTCCCCAAGAGGACAGCTTCTTCTTGACACCAGAAACCTCTTGATGGGGGCGTGGGGGCATAGCTTCAACTTCCTTTGTTCCTACCACCTCTCCAGAATCAAGTGGGAGCTCTGTCTCCCCAACTTGCCCCCCAAGTTAGGCACATACTTTGGGATCGGAAAGTTTCTGTTTGAAGCCCTTTGATATCAACTAGCTGTGTGATTGTGGACAAGTCTTTTCACTGCTCTTAGCCTCAGTTTCCTAAGCTTTCAAGTGGGAATATACTTTAGGGATATTGTAAGAATTTAAAGCACCCTAAGACAGTATCCAGCAGAGAGCAGGAGCTGAAGCAGCAGCGGCTACTGTTGTTATAATAATTATGTGATGATAAAAATAATGATAATTATTATCATTGGAGTGTCATCATGACCTGTGAGGTTAAAAAGGGGGTAGGGGCGCTGGGCCACTTTCCCCAGTTTGAAGTTCTAATAGGCAATATTCGGAGCCTACTTTCTTAAACCCTGGCCACCTGAGTGGAGGAAGGAGTCTTGGGCCGCTTCTGGTAGCACTTTGCCCCTGTGTACGTGGTTCTGAGGGTCCTACCTGAGGGCTCAGGTGAGTAAGGCTGCCTGGCCGCCGCTCCTCTGCCTACCTACATGTAGCTGCCAGGGGCTCCAGCACCAAAGGCCAGCACTAAAGAAGAAAATTGGGGGGTTCAAATACTCCTCTATTAGTAGAAAGACTCTGTTGTATGCAAACAGCCAGCTTCCCCAGCCGAGCCCCAGGTGAACTTGAATAGCTGGTTCCTCCAGGGAGTGATCTTGGGTGCACGGTGGGATCTTATTCCAAGGATATGCTTCACCCGTAAAATACAGAACCGAAGTTCACCTGTATCCTTTCTTACGGCGTGAGGTCAGGGCTGCCCCCTCTGGTCCAGACTGTCCACCCTGGCTTAGCCCATCTCCTGTCCTCTTCCCCTCCCCCAGGTGTCCGAGGCCTGTGACGCTGTGTTTGTGGTGGGCAAGGAGAGCCGGGGCGCTCGAGGCCTGCGGGTGGACTTCTGGTGGCGCCGGCTGCGGGCCTCGCTGCGGCTGACCGTGTGGGCCCCGCTGCTGCCCCTGCACATCGAGCTGACCGACAACACCCTGGAGCAGGTCCGGGGCTGGCGGGTACCCAGCCCAGCGGAAGGGTGAGTGGAGGCCTAGAGAAACTGGCCGACCTCGGAGAAGCTGCTCTGGGCCCGAGAAAGGGTGCTGGGGACTCATCCCTGGGCTCAAGCTGGGGTCTGAAGAACTGCCCAGATGCTTGTGGTTCTCTCCCCGATCCCGGCCCTCCACCGCCCAGCCTGACCACCTTGTCCCTGCGGACCTCCACCCTCTCCTCGCGCTGCACGGCGCTCCTATGGCTCAGAGCCCGATCTCCTGTATCATCGGCGCATCTTGCTTGTGGACTGTCTGCCTCCTCCACACCCTCCCCTAGAACGTAGCAGGTGTCCCCAAACTACAGCCCACGGGCCGCAGTGCGGCCCCCTGAGGCCATTTATCCAGCCCCCACTGCACTTGTGGAAGGGGCACCTCTTTCATTGGTGGTCAGTGAGAGGACCACTGTATTTGGCAGCCCTCCAATGGTCGGAGGGACAGTGAACTGGCCCACTGTGTAAAAAGTTTGGAGACCGTCGTAGACCCTTGGAGGCTGGCGTTTTGTCGACTGTCTCCTCAAAGCCTAACACGGCACCTAGCTCAGTAAATATTGAGGGGGTGCCACCAGAGCCCAAGGGTGCGGTGGCCTCAGGAACCTGAGCTCCTAGGCCCTTCCAGAGACTGAGGACCTCTGCCTTCCCTCCTGAGAGGGGGCGAAGCTGAGGGCGAAGCCCACACTGACTTCCGTCCCCTGGGCTGCCCCTTCCCTGCAGGGTGCAGGAGCCGGAGGCTGCGGCCGGTGAGGAGGCTGAGCGTCGAGTCCGAGGCTGCCGCCTGCAGTACCAGCGAGCTGGTGTGCGTTTCCTTGTCCCCTTCGCGGCCCACCCGCTGGACGGTGGCCGCCGCCTCACCCACCTGCTGGGCCCCGACTGGCTGCTGGATGTGTCCCACCTCGTGGCACCTCACGCCCGCGTGCAGGACCCCCGCGTAGCGTCGCTGGAGGGCGGCCACATCCTGGTGGGCAGGGAGCCAGGCGTCACCTCCATCGAGGTGAGCAGAGTCTCCGAGAAAGGCGTCGATGGGCCCCAGGATGTTCCTGGGCAGGTGTGGAAGGGCTGTCCCTGGGAGGTATGGGCCCAGTGGGATTGGGGATTGGGTGAGAACGGCTGGCCCGTGTAATGGGGGGAAGGCTGGGATTGGGTGCGTGGGGCCAGATCTGGAGAGAGGCGGGAACTGGCCCCCGTGTGCAGGATTGGGGTTCAGGTGCTTGTAGGGTGTGGTGTTGGAATGCAAAGTGCTGGGGAGAGCAGCCACTTCGGATGCTGGGAGCAGAAACTGATCCCTGTGTAGGGCTGCTGGGGTCTCAGAGGGAAGGCTGTGTATTTGGACCCTCACCTCCAGCTCCTTCCACCCTCAGGTGCGTTCCCCACTGTCTGACTCCATCCTGGGCGAGCAGGCGCTGGCTGTGACGGACGACAAGGTCTCGGTTCTGGAGCTTCGGGTGCAGCCAGTGCTGGGCATCTCACTGGCCCTGAGCCGGGGCACTGCCCACCCTGGGGAGGTCACAGCCACGTGCTGGGCACAGTCAGCCCTTCCCGCCCCAAAGCAGGTGACAGCTGGGGGTCAGGGGGGATGAGGTCAACATCTCCACATGGGGGTTGATGACAGGGGAATCCCTCGCCTTAGGGTTTTCAGAATAAGGACTTACTGCCCTGGGAGGTAGTGAGCTCTCTGCAGCTGGAGGTAATCAAGCAGTGGCCGGAGTCTGTCAGTGGGAGGTTGATAAGATGGCTCTAACTGAGGACCCTCCTGATGACTCTGACCCTGGGGCTAAGTGGCCAACAGGTGAATGACGCACGTCCCCTCTCTCCCTGTGTTTTGTGTATCTGCCTGTGTCTGTTTCCTCTCTGGTCTCTCTTCCTCCGTATGGCCTGTCTCTGTGGGAGTGGTCTCTGTGTGCATGCGTGCGTGCCCTCGCGTGTCTCTGCCTGTGTCCGTGTGCCCCACAGGAGGTGGCCCTCTCCCTGTGGCTGTCCTTCTCTGACCATACCCTGGCCCCCGCCGAGCTCTATAACCGCCATGACCTGGGACTCTCCGTCTCCGCTGAGGAGCCCAGCGCCGTCCTGCCAGCCAAGGAGCAGGGTGCCCGGCTCGCGGTGCTGGTGAGTGGGGCAGGCGCGGATGGGCTGCCTATGCATGTGTCCCTGCACCCGCCCGAGCCCTGCCGCCGGGGCCGCCACCGTGTGCCCCTGGCCTCTGGCACCACCTGGCTCGGGCTGCCTCCTGCCCCTACTCCGGCCCCCGCCTTCCCGTCCAGCCCTGCCCGGAGCTCACCAGCCACAGAGGCCAGTATGGACGGCAAAGGACAAGCCACAGGCAGCGTGGGGGACAGCGGGAACGTGAGGGGCAAGTTCGAGCGGGCAGAAGAAGAGGCTGGGGAGGAGGAGGAGGCAGAAGCTCGGGAGGAGGAGGAGGGGGAAGAGGAGGAGATGGTCCCTGCCCCTCAGAGGGTCACTGACCTCGAACTAGGCATGTATGCCCTGCTGGGCATCTTTTGTCTGGCCATCCTAATCTTCCTGATCAATGGCGTGGTCTTCGTGCTGCGCTACCAGCGCAAGGAGCCCCCGGAGGGCGCCACGGACCCTGCCTCCCCCCAGCCCCACAACTGGGTCTGGCTGGGCACCGACCAGGAGGAACTGAGCCGCCAGCTCGATCGGCAGTCCCCCGGCCCACTCAAGGGGGAGAGGGGCTGCCCCTGTGAGAGTGGGGGAGGGGAGGCCGTGACCGCGGCCCCAGCACCTGCCGGGGGCACCGCCAGCTCCTCCAACACCCTGGCCCGAAAGGAAGCCGGGGGGCGGCGGAAGCGCGTCGAGTTTGTGACGTTCGCGCCAGCGCCCCCAGCCCAGCTGCCCGAGGAGCCCGTGGGGGCCCCGGCCGTGCAGTCCATCCTGGTGGCCGGCGAGGAGGACATCCGCTGGGTGTGCGAGGACATGGGGCTGAAGGACCCTGAGGAGCTGCGCAGCTACATGGAGCGGATCCGGGGCAGCTCCTGACCCCGCCCCAGCCTGCCTGGCCCGGGCTTGTTGGCCAGCCGGGCAGCCTCCTGCTCACCGTCTGGTGCTTCCTGATCCAAGTCCCCTGCCTGGTCCCTCACACGGACTCCCACCCAGGCCCCCTCTGCTCTGCTCTGCTCTGCTCTGCTCCTTGTCATGGACCATGGTCGTGAGGAAAGGCTCATGCCCCTTATTTATGGGAACCATTTCATCCTAATGTTGGGTACAGAATAAATCGAGAAGGAAACCCAAGCTGGGACTGACGGTGTGTGTTTTCCAGAGGAAAGAAGTGAGAGGAGGGGGCGCGAGTCAGCCCCCGTCCCTGCTGGGACCGTGTTGGGAGGCGGGGCCCGGAGCTGCCCTCTCATAGCGAGCCGCGATCCACACAAACAGGAGGGCAGTGGCAGCCTGGATGCCCGCCAGCAGGAAGAAGTACAGGTCCAAATGGCAGTTGTTGATGTTCCCTGGGGAAAGGAGATGGCGTTTGGGTCAGGCTGGGCTTCCCTGGAGCCGGCAGCTGAGGCAGTCGGTCAGTGGGGTCTGAAGACACTAGGCTGATAGCCCCCCAGCATCGGGCTGCCCTGGGTCTCCACAATACGCTGTTAGCTATTCTT
Source organism: Saccopteryx leptura (assembly GCF_036850995.1). Taxonomy (NCBI): domain Eukaryota; kingdom Metazoa; phylum Chordata; class Mammalia; order Chiroptera; family Emballonuridae; genus Saccopteryx; species Saccopteryx leptura. The sequence goes on along the minus strand of NC_089503.1, from coordinate 12,804,859 downwards.
ATTTATTTTTAATTTAATTGTTTTATTGATTGATTTGAGAGAGAGAGAGGGAGGGAGCATTCACTGGTTGATTTTTGTATGTGCCCTGACTGGGGATCAAACTCGCAACCTTGGCATATCGGGAAGATGCTCAAAACACCTGAGCTATCTGGCTAGGGCTAACTATTCTTTTGGTGGCTTAAAACAAATACCACCAGGAAGGGTGACCCCGTCCGCTAGAATAGCAGAGTTCCAGAAACAAGTAGGAAACCTGGAGATCCACTGAGTTCTGTGCTTCCTTTTTGATAGTTGGGGAAACTGAGGCCCTGGGAGGAGAGGCCATGCTGGGGGCGATTGGCCAAGTTCAGCTGGAACCCCGTTCTCAGTCCAGCCTGCTGCTGCATTCAGCACTTAGCAGTTGTCCACTCCTTTCCAAGCCTCCCTGCACCCGCGTCCCACTTCCAGGGAGGCCTCCACTCACCGAAGTCCTTGGGGCAGTGTAACCAGCCCCCCGGCAGTGACAGCAGTGCCTCCAGGCTGGAGCCCAACAGCGAGCCCACCCCCGACAGGCAGAAGAAGATGCCCATGATGGCGCCCTGCATGGAGCGCGGGGCCTCTGAGTATGCGAACTCCAGGCCTGCAGAGGGAGAAGAGGGGTGAGCAAGGGGCCCCGCTCCTGCCCACCGGGCCCCAAGCTCCACCCTACCCTTAGCCAGCCTCCGCCAGAGGACTGACTGCTCCGTGGCTATTCCAGTGCCAGGGCACCCCTGACCTGTCACCTCTGTCCCGCTCACCCACCTTGTGGACCTCCCCCCAGACACCGCCCCCTGTATTGTCCCAAGGACTCTGTCTCCCCTCCTCCCGCACCTCCCTGCCATCTTCACCCTCTGTCCCTTATCCTTCATGGCCACGTGCAATATTATCATCACCAGATCGCTCTGATTCAGCCTCAGAAACCTCTTCTCAGTGTGTGCCCTCAGTATTCCCTCCGCCCCGGGCCAAACCTTGCCCGGACATTTCCTGCCAGACCTCTGCAAATGCCTCTGGAACTCCCGTCTCCCATCCTCCTCCTCCTCTCACAGCCAGATGTCTGACTGTCTCCAATGGGGTCCCTTCCCTGCCCAAATGCCCCTGAGGTGGGGCCGCTGCCCTTGAGAGAAACCTCAACATCCAGGCTCAACCTACAAGGACCTGCACCTCCAGCCTTCTCCCCCGCACTCCCCCAGGGCTCAGCTCTTTGTTTTGTGCTGTTGCCTGTGAGATCCTTGCTCTCACCTGCTGAGTTGTGTCCCCTCCCCAGCACACCCCAGGCCTCCCCCAGTACCCTATAGTCACACCCCTCCCCAACTTCACTGGGTTTATTGTCCAGGAGACTGATACTGCCCCTCCACCCCATGAGTCCCCACCCAGCCTCCTGTGCCTGTCACTGAGGGGGCCCCTGCTCCGAGCTCACTGAAGGCCCCGGCCCAGCCCTGCAGCTCTCGGCTCACAGCCCAGCCTGGGAGGCAGACCCACAAATGCATGACTACAACACAGAGGCCTGCTACTGTGATACAGGTGACAAGGGAGAAGACCGAGGACCCCTCCCGCCCGGGGGGACCTTGGAGAGGACCTTGTGAAGGAGACGGCATTTAGGCTTGGGACTTAAGGGGAAACAGAGGCTTATTTTCAGTCTGAGGCAGGGGGCACAGCAGCTGCAAAGATGCAGAGGGCGGGAACACGGCAGCAGGGGGTGTGTGGAAAAGAGTGGGAAGTGTCTTATTCACCATCAAATCTGAGTGCCTATCCCCTGGCGTGAACCAGGTGCTAATAAATCTCCACTGGAAAGCCGCCCCACTCAGAAAATCCTGGCTCCTCCATGCAGACAAGCCCTAGAGGCCTGTGAGACCTCTGACTTCGAGGCACCACCAGCAGAGCCCGTGACGGGTATGAGAGCAGGGAGGAGTCCAGGGTACCTGGGATGCTGGCAAAAGTCTCACTGATCCCGATGAGCAGGTACTGAGGGATCTGCCACCAGATGGCCAGCGGCGCTGCATAGTACACGTCCACCCCGATCTGCTGGGCTACCGTCTGGTTGCGATGGACGTATTCTAAACGCTTCATCTCCAGGAATCCTGATGGGGGAGAAAAGGGGATTGCATCCGGGCCCACCCCATGCAGCTAAACCCATGGCAGAGCTTGACGTGTGGTGGGCACTCACTAAGTAGCCAATATCAGGCCAGGCAGCAAGTGAGGAAAAGAGTACTGGACAAGGGTAGGTGTGTCAAGATTTGGGGTCCAACTCTTCCCTTTTTGCCTTGGCGGCTAGGAAGCTCAGAGCTAACTTTTTGTTGTTGTTGTTGTTTTTGTTGTATTTTTCTGAAGCTGGAAACGGGGAGAGACAGTCAGACAGACTCCCGCATACGCCTGACCGGGATTCACCCGGCACGCCCACCAGAGGCGATGCTCTGCCCACCAGGGGGCGATGCTCTGCCCCTCTGGGGCGTCGCTCTGCCGTGACCAGAGCCACTCTAGCGCCTGGGGCAGAGGCCAAGGAGCCATCCCCAGCACCCGGGCCATCTTTTTTCTCCAATGGAGCCTTGGCTGTGGGAGGGGAAGAGAGAGACAGAGAGGAAAGAGGGGGTGGGGGTGGAGAAGCAAATGGGCGCTTCTCCTATGTGCCCTGGCCGGGAATCGAACCCGGGTCCCCCGCATGCCAGGCCGATGCTCTACTGCTGAGCCAACCGGCCAGGGCAGAGCTAAGTTTTGCACTCTATGACAGGAACAACTCTCACTCATTGGGGGCTTCTTGTCTGCTAGGCATTTAATATACATTCTTGCAAATGAAGAAAAAAAAATTTAGGTGAAGCAATCAGCCCGGAGTCATACAGCTGATAAGTAATTGCGGCTGGATTTGAGCCCCAGTGGGTCTGGTTCCAAAGCTGGCCCACTTTCCATGATATCACATGACTCCTCTACAGCAGCGTCAAGTGTCCCAGAGGGTTTCGCACCTGGCTTTCAAATCTATCGTATTTTCCCTCCCTCCCCTTCACTGCTAAGGAGACAGCTGTGCTCTAGGGCAGTGGTCCCCAACCCCGGGCTGTGGACCGGTACCGGTCCGTGGGCCATTTGGTACCAGTCCGCAGAGAAAGAATAAATAACTTACATTACTTCCGTTTTATTTATATTTAAGTTTGAACGATGTTTTATTTTTTTAAAATGACCAGATTCCCTCTGTTACATCAGTCTAAGACTCACTCTTGACACTTGTCTCGGTCATGTGATACATTTATCCGTCCCACCCTAAAGGTCGGTCCGTGAAAATATTTTCTGACATTAAACCGGTCCGTGGCCCAAAAAAGGTTGGGGACCACTGCTCTAGTGGAACGAAGACAGGATACGGGGTTAGGTGACCTGGGTTCCAATCCGGGCCCTTCCACTGACTAGCTGTGTAACCTTGGGCAAATCACTTAACCTCCCGGAGACCCAATTCCCTTATGCTAGAAGTAGGAATAAAAATCTCAGTATTAGTGTGAGGATAAAACAGCATAAAAATGCATTGAAGCACATAGCTTAAAAAGAACCTAGCTTGGTTTCTAATCATTCAACACAATACTGTTTATTAATTCCCCTGGCTCCTAGTTGTCCAGGCATGGTGCTGGGTGCTTCACGGACTTCACCTTGCTTAATCTGCACAACACTGCCGCTCGACCACATTCCCCGTGGGCAGAGCCTGGGCCCCGCACCAGGTCGCAATAAATTGCTGTTTCTGTTTTAAGGATGAGGTTTAGAGACTCTAAGAAACTTCAGGATCATTAAGTGGAAGGGGCTGAGGTTTGTGCAGCAGCATGAAAGGCTGTCTTACCTGAGCACCTTTTTATAAGTGGCTTCAAATTCTTTTCTTTTAATTGATTGATATTTTAGAGAGAGACAGAAACATGGACCTGTTCCTGTACGTGCCCTGATGGAATCAAACCTGCAACCCCTGCATAGCAGGATGATGCTCCAACCAACTGAGCCATCCGGCCAGGACCGAAGTCTTTTGAAATGAAAGAAGGAAGAGAATAAATAAATACTTGGGCGGGAGGTGGGGGGAGTTCCCATGTGCTACTAGGAGGCTGTGTGTCTTTGCAAAATTCATTTAACACATTTGTTCAGTGTCCACATGCATTATTCATACAGATGAATAAAAAAGAAGAAACAATCCCTGACTTCAGGGAGCTTACATTCCATTGGAAAAACCCATTTCCCTCTCTTGGTCCGTGTGTCCTCATCTGTCAGACCAGGGCGTGCTAGACTCAGTGAGGAAGGCTTCCTTCAGCTCACGCTGCTGGGCAGCCAGGCTGGTACCCACAGGTGGAGGGTAGCCTTGGCCCAGGCTCCCAGCTTCAGCCTCAGCCGTAGTGGAACTAGCCTCCCCCCACCCCAAGACAAGGCCAGCCCTACCCCAGCCTCCGCTCAGGCCCAGCACACCTGCCACAACAACGGAAGCAAAACCAAAGCACATCCCCAGGGCCATCTTCCGCAGAGCCGAGGCCAGCAGCTTGCACCGCAGCAGCAAAGGGTCCAGCAGGCGGTCCTTCACCGGCACCAGGATCAGCAGCACCACGACGTTGGCCAGCAGGAGCCAGGCTTCCGGGATCTGGGCAAGGAGGAGTCAGGAGAGGCGGGCTCGCAGGGCAGGAGGAGCTCTGCGCTGGCGCGGGGAGAACTGGACTCCAGACTGTCCCTGTGTGATCCGGAGTCAGGCCTTGCCCTCTTCCGGAAGGCACCCCCCCCCCCAGCTGTGTAACCAGGGGGTGGGATTGGATGGCAGGTGGCAAATAGGTTCCTCTAACTTTTATCCATTGGTAGTGTCTGCCTGGAGCATTTACCCGCTCAGCATAAAGAATGTCATGATTGATTAGTGGTGTCTGCCATGGGCAGCAAATTGAGGTGTAGTGGTCAATATACCATTCACCTGCCAGCTCTAAAGGTCTTCGATTTAACAAGTCTGAAATGCCAAGGAGCTGGTTTGGAAAGTCTTGGGGACAAGCAGGGGTCCCATAGAGCAGTGGTCCCCAACCCCCGGACTGCGGACCAGTACCGGTCCATGGGCCATTTGGTACCGGTCCGCAGAGAAAGAATAAATAACTTACATTATTTCCGTTTTATTTATATTTAAGTCTGAATGATGTTTTACTTTTAAAAAATGACCAGATTCCCTCTGTTACATCCGTCTAAGACTCACTCTTGACTCTTGTCTCGGTCACGTGACACATTTATCCATCCCACCCTAAAGGCCGCTCCGTGAAAATATTTTCTGACATTAAACCGGTCCGTGGCCCAAAAAAGGTTGGGGACCACTGCCGTAGAGGGAGAGGGGCCAGGCAGAGTTGAGGAGGGACCTGGGTGCCCCTGAGCTGAGGGCCTGGGGCAAATCGGGCAGGGAGGCCGTCCCAGAGCTGCAGTGGGGGAGTGAAGCTGGCCTGGAACCTTTTGAGCAGTTGAGCATCTTGACTGGGTGGCTGGGCTGTGGCACAAGTGTGCCCACCCTCCAAGTCCCTTTCCTATGCCCCAGGGACACCCTGCCATTGGGCGCGGGGAGTAGAGAGGCAGCTCCATTTCCTCCTCTTCCGGGAGGAAGCCCCGGACGGCCTGAACTGGGGCTGACACCCCAGTCAGCTCTCACCTTGTAGCCGCTGTCCAGGGCTCCCCGAGCCACAGAGCTGTTGCCAGGGTAGCTTGGGAAAATGTTCGGGATGTGGAGGTGAAGACCTTGTAGGACATACGTGGATTGCATCTGCCAAGAAAGATGGAGGTGAGGCCGGAACAGGGCTGGCCACCTCACCTCCAGCCCCAGGACACTCCAGTTCTCAGGGGACACTCCTCAGCAGCAGCACAGGGCAGCTCAGCAGCTGTCCCCTCCCCAGCCTCAAGGGGAAAGTGACCGTCCACCCTCCTTGCTCCTCAAAAGCAGGCTTGGTGGGAGCTTCCTTAACTCTGCTCCCAGGCCCACGAGCTGTGCGGGCGGCTTTATTCCAGAGCTGGGCACAGCTGGTCGGACTCATACTGTGTCTCCAGGGCCTGGCACAGAGTAGGCGTGGAAAAATGCTGGTCAACATGGGGAAAAGAATGACACTGAGGCCAAGCTGAGTCCCACAGGTTGACACAGCCAGGAAACGTGCAAGCACTGACCCGTTCAAATGGCTCTGGTCATGGTGACAGGTGCAGCCTTTACCCCTTTAGTCGTTAGATAATGGAGGGGCGTCCAACAGAGCCCCGCAGGAGGGAGGGGGCAGGAGAGGGCGTTTGGGTTGCTCCGGGCAGCCGCTATTTGTCAACTGGTGTGGAAGGATGTCAATATTCTGACAAGTGGGATGACTGAGAATCAGCCAGGGACACACACACACACCACACACACACACACACACACACACACACTATCATCTGAGAAGCTGATCACACTAGACACCTCCCCCAGTAGTTCTCTTTCAGAAGTCTGACGTGGGCCTTGGGAATCTTTGTTTAAAAAGAAAAACTCTGCAGGTGATTCTGAGGCACAGCCAGGTGGGGAACCACTGTTACAAAGTACTCAGTACACTGACCTTGCCCCTAACTCGCTGCGGGGACTCGGTCAGCCGACAGACCTTCTCTGGGCCTCAGTTGCCAAGTTAGGGAAGCCGGAATGCTGCAGAGCTGTGAGTCTTTGTCTAAGCCCCTCCCCTCACACAGGAGGGAACTGAGGCCCAGAGAGACGGCCTCACGTCACCGGGCCTCAGCCCTGCCTCCGTGGCCCCTCACGTTATACCGCACGAGGGAGTTTAACTATGGGGGCGGCTCTGCGCCAGGCCCGTGCCAGCTGTTCACTTTGTGGTCCCCTTGCCCTTTCTGCACGCCCTGGCCTTCTACAATGAGAGATGAAACCAGTGAGCGAAAGGGCAAGGGTGCTCACCTGGAAGTACACCATCCAGTAGGGCACCAGCATCACCATGACGGGCAAGATCTTCACCAGCAGCCGGAAGTTGGCGATGTCCTCTTGGGGGGATGGGCCAGGCTGGGGAGACCTCTGGTCAGGCAGCAGTTGGGCACCTTGAGGGTCTCTGTGGGCAGCAGACAAAATGGCAGCCATCATCACCACTACCATGGCATGATTTTCACCTCCACCGTTACCTCCCCATTTAATCCTACTCCCCGAGAGTCAGTTATGACAGACATCAGTGCCGACACCACCACCGTCCTCACTCCCCCATCAGCACCACGTTTGCCATTAGCACCATCACCACCAATGCCAGCATCCTAACAACACCATGAGGAACGTGATCACTGTCACCAAAGCCATCTTCTCCATGGAGTTTTTGTTACTATTGTCACATTCTCCAGCGCTGGCATTGCCACTGTCAATATTATCACCTCCTTTACAGCAAAGGTGGCTGATTGAGGGTTTTCCCCCTACAGCGGTGGCCCCTTGGGTCCCAAAGGAATTTAAGACCAGAGATTGTGGTGAACATTCTTGGGGGAATTTTTGGCTCGTAGCATCAATTTGTAATGGGAACCAAGGAAGTCTCTGTAGGAAGTCTCTGTCCATGCCTGACTCAGAGAGTTGTCACATATGTTTTTTTTAAAGATTTATTCATTTTAGAGAGGAGAGAGAGAGAGAGAGAGAGAGAGAGAGAAGGAGAGGAGGAGCAGGAAGCATCAATTCCCATATGTTCCTTGACCAGGGAAACCAGGGTTTTGAACCGGTGACCTCAGAGTTCCAGGTCAATGCTTTATCCACTGCGCCACCACAGGTCAGGCGAGAGTTGTCACAGATTTGATACACCAAAATCCTCCCACTCGCTGTCTCCAAGTCCATCCTTCTCAACATGACAGCCCTCTCCCTACATGTCAAGGAGGTAGAAAGTGGATGGGTAGGGAGTGGACAGATCACTACTAGGAGACAGAGACAGGACAGACCAACTACCGTGCAATCTTTACCATCTGCCCTTTGTCCTGAGAAGTTTCTGACCTCTTCTTGCATGAGAGCTTAGCCTCATTGAGATTCAAAAAAGTGGGGGAGGTAGGCAAATAGCAGTGTGGCCATTTCCAAAGACAGCCACCATCAGCTTCTCCCCTCCCAATGTGTGATGTCACTCCGCCAGTGGGTGGAGTTTATTTGCCCTGCCCTTGAGTCTGGGCCAGCCTTTTGACTGTGCTGACCCCCCTTTTGAATGTCATCTACTTTGTAATGTTCACTCCCTCCTCTTGCCACCCAGACAGCATGCCATGAGAAGCTCCAGCCACTTGGTGAGGCCACATGGAAACGAACCAAGGTGCCTCCTTGACAACCAACATGTAAGTGAACCATAGTGAGAGGTAATGGGAGGTCATTGCCTAAGCCACTAAGTTCCGGGGTGATTTGTTAGTAGGCAGCGATGGATCATTGAAACCAACCCTACAGCAATGCACGAGGTTGGGGGAAAACGTGCTGTGCCCTTTCCCACCTAGAACCCACACACAGGAGCTGTTGCTGCCTCTAAGGTCTGGAGACAGCTTTTACTCAGCATAAGCAGTCGATTAACTTGGGGGGGGGGCATAAGGCAGCCACTGTGCATGTGCACGTGCAAGTACAGGCCATTCAGAACCTTCCTCCCTTGTTTGCCAACTAATGGGGGAGGAGCCAGTTTGGCTGATTTCTTAAACTTTCTTATACTTAAGATCAGGAAAGTGTGGAATTATACATTATATCCCAACAACCTTCACTGGTACCATCATCTCCACTGTCGCCACCTCTACTGCCATTCTTATCACCATTGACTGGGTTTATCATCACAGTAGCGACTAGCACCATCATCCCTATCTTCATCACCATCACTGTCAAGACCATTGAATGTCAACCCAGCGTGTGGAAGTCCCAGGTTCTATTCCTAGTTAGGGCATACAGGAGAAGTGACCATCTGCTTCTCCACCCCTACCCCTCTCCCTTCTCTCTCTATCTCTCTCTCTTTCCCTCCCGCATCCATGGCTCGGTTGGTGCAAGTGAGACCCGGGTGCTGAGGAAGGCTCCATGACCTCACCTCACGCACTGAAATAGCTCGGTTGCCGAGCAACAGAGCAGCTACCCCACAGGGGCAGAGCATTGCCCTGTAAGGGGATTGCCAGGTGGATCCCTGTCAGGGTACATCCAGGAGCTTGTCTCTCTGCCTCCCTGCCTCCCCACCTCTCACTTAATAAAGAAAAAACAGACCATTGACATCTTCATAGTTTCTACAATTCACCCATCAGCAATCCCACCACCCTGATCTCCACTGCCATCCTCAGCAACAGTGGGCAGCTCTGGCCCACTGGAGATGAGGTCATCCTAAAGGACAACCAGAATGTCTTCCCACTGGGCCATGGCTTCCCAGGAGCTGCCCAAGGCACTTCTCCAGGCTAGGTGGCCCCCTTCGCCCAGAGCACCCTCCTTACCTGGCAGATTGTTGGCACCAGAGCCGGGGACAGCAGTTTTGGAGAGCAAGTTTAAGCATAGAGGACACTTGGCTGCCCGTGGGGGGCTTGGTGATGAAGACAGGGGTGGAAAAGAGGAAGGTGAAGAAGGCCAGGCCCACGCAGCCCACAACGATGCTGTAGCCGATCAGGAAGCTGATGTTCTGTTGGATGAAGGCCACCACCAGCAGCGACAGCACAGCACCCACATTGATGCTCCAGTAAAACCAGTTGAAGAAGCGGCGACTGGCATGGCGGCCAAGACCCATCACCTGCCAGGCAGGGGTGAGAGTGAGGGCCGAGGAGGGCCAGGGGCACCCCACCAGGGCGTAGCCTCTGTAGCTGTACCCCCTCTCCCACGGGCACACTTCGTGGGTCAGAGGGTAGCCATTCCAGCACTTTCCTAATCCACGGTCAAAAAATATTTGTTGAGTGAATGGGTAAATCCTTCTCTTAGGAGCCACTTGTTAATCATCAGGACTGTCTCGCACAGCTGTGTCCTCATGCCCATGACACACATTCCTTTTTTATTGTCACCAAATAGTGCACAGAACAGATGTCTGTGATGCCACTTGGTTCATTTTCTGGTTGATTTATTCCTTTGTCTCTGAGCAACCTACAATATGCATCACCTTTATAATTAGAAAAAAGAAAAAGATCTCAGGACCGTTCCACATGATTAAACGTGATGTACACGACTGAAAGAACAGTTAGAGACCTAATTGAGAACTTCCTCCACAGTTGGGAGATGAGACAGTTTTCTTTTGTGGCCTATCCCTTCACCCTGCCTTGTCTCCTCTGATATATGCCCAGTCACACAAGGTTGACATAATCAGGGAAAGCCGAGGTGGTCCTGGACGCAGCCCCAATAGGAGGAAAATGAAATTCAGGCCTCCCAGCAAGGGCAGAAGGCTGAAAATCTTTACTCAGATTTGAATCAATCTGAAACAGGCCCCGGGCCCCCTTCCGGTCTGGTGGCTCGAGTCAGCTTCACTGGCAGCCCCCGCCCTCCCAGACCCTGGTCCCAGATTCTCACTCAGCAGGTCTGGGGCAGGGCCTGGGCATCTGCATTTCTAAACAAAAGCAGTGAGGACTGAAGGTCACTTCTCTAGATAAATGATTCTGTACACTGTTAAAGCCCTCACCATTTCAGTGACCCCCCCCCCCCCCTCCAAGCTCAGGCTCCACTGCTTCCCTTCCATCCAGAGATGCGTGTTTCCAATAGCTAAGAGTCTGTCGAGCTTTGCTTTCCATAGTTGCATTGGGGGAAAGGGTCAGTATTTTCTTCCTTCTCTAAATGTGAAATGATAGTCCATAGAGATGCATTTAAAACTACTCCCGTGGAGATTCTGAGGGGACCTCTTGTTGACGGAGAGGGTGGGGCTTGTCCCCTCACTGAATCCTACGCTGTAGACCTTCAAGCAGCAAATTGAATAAGTCCCATTATGAGCAGCCACTTCCATTTCTTAATTGGATGTAAATGGAGACGACAATTGCAACTCCGAAGGGGAAGAGCAGGCAGCAGATTCAGGAGAGAAACGAGCACTTTGTCAAGGATGATGGATGACCCTTGCTGAAACCGGCAATGTGCTCAACACGCGGGGAGCCTGGGTCTAGCTGTCCAGATGGCGCCAGCCCCCCCACCCGCACACCCCCCATCTGACTGCCCCCCTGAATTCGCAGCAGCCCTTCGCTGCTCTGCTGTGCCCATCTTGTTACTCCCATCCACTGCAGTCAGAGCCATTTTTTAAAAAACGCAAATCCAACGACGCCCATTCTACTTCAAACCACTTCAGTTTTTCTGAACTGTCTTAAGGGCCAGGCCCAGGACGACCCCAAAGCAGCCTTCCAGTGTGGCACTGAGCCACCCAAGTCCATGCCCAGTAAATGGGAGAATGCACAGGAGCTGTCGTCAGTCGTGAAGGCTCTGCCCAGTCGCCTGACCTCCGGGAGACCAGTCCTGCCACCAGGAGGGAGGAGGCACTGGATGGCGGCGGGGTCCTCTGGAGGTCAGTAAGGTCAAGAGCACAGGTTAAGGACACCCAGGGGTGTAGTGAGATGTCACTGAAACAGCAGAATTAAGGAACGATGAGAGATTCTTATTGGCAGCTGGCAGGGTCTCCTGTTCTGAAGGAAGGTCAGCGTGGGCTCAGAAACAGCACTCTCTGGGGGCACTGAGTCCCCATCATCAAAGGGACCCATACAGGCTAATGAGGAACTCCTTGGCAAGAAGGACTCTGGAAACTGTGCTGGGTGCTGGATTACGGATGCCAGCTGGAGGCAATGATCCTTTTTTAAAAATGTCCCTTTTATGATTATAAAACATGCAATTAAAGAACATTTGAAAAACAGGACAGTTATAGAAAATGTACAAATTAGTTCAGTGATGTGATTATACTGTTACAATTGTTTCTGCCAGGTTGTCCGCATAGCTGTCACTGAGTTTTGTCACCTAGCTGTAATCATATTCTGCACTCATTTCTCATCTGCTTTTGTTCATGAACACTGCATGTGATTGTTTTAATCATATTACATATTATTTAAAATTATTGTCTAATATTCCACTGAGTAGAGCTATTACAAAAAGTAAAATATATCCATGTTGTTAGGCACTTAACTCATTTAGCAAATATTTATTGAATGTCTCCTATGTGCCATGCTCTGTCCAAAGGGTCCAGAGAGAGGCTCAGAGGCTAAGATGTGTGCCCAAGTGCCCCTGGCTAATAAGTGGCAGAGCTAGGATCTGAGCAAGCCAGTCTGGCTCAACCTCTGGCACAGCTGGTGAGAAGAGGTTTGCTCCTGCCCTAGCCCCCAGACCCCTACAACGCATAAAGGTGGGAGTTCATGGTGAGGCCTGGAGTCCAGCTACCCTTACCTAGCTCTTTGATCTGCTCTCTATGTGACCTTGGACAGGGTGATTAATGTCCTGAAATCTTACTGTCCGCATCTGTAAAACAGACATAACAATACTACCTACCTCTTGGGCAGTTAAGAGGATTAAATGAGTGAAAACATTTGAAGTAGCACACAGCGAAAGATGAACAACTATGGTTTAATTACTGTTGTCACCATCTTGTTGTTAGAGTGAGCACCTCCTGTTCTTTCAAATAAGGAAACTGGGCCCAGAGAGAGGAAGTGGTTTGCTCGAGGTCACCCTGGGAGTCAGAGCCTCCTGACCCCGGGTCTCTGCCCACGTCCCTCACTTTCCCTCCTCTCTCCCGGGTCTCCCGAAGGGGCGGCCCTCCTGCCACTCACCTGGTCGGCCCCGAAGGAGGTGAGGTTGCTCCTGACGGAGCTGGCGGCCAGGGCGAGCAGCAGCAGGCCGACATAGAGGGTGGGCGCGCAGTAGGGGGAGGCCGAGGGGCGCGGGCAGCCGGGCAAGGGGCAGGCGGTGGTCAGCAGCGCCTCGGGCAGCTCGCCGCAGAAGGAGCGGCGGCCGTCGGGGAAGGCGGTGGCCGGCAGCAGGCTGGAGGCGACCACGTAGAGCAGGAGGCTGAGGGCGATGGCGCGGAAGCGGCCCAGGTACACGTCGGCCAGCCAGCCGCCGACGGGCGCCAGCAGGTAGGAGGCGCCCAGGAAGACGAGCGCGGCGCGTGCCGCCTGCTCGCCGTCCCAGTTGAAGGCGGCGCCGTTGAGGAACAGCACGAGGTTGCCCGCGACGCCGAAGAAGGCGGCGCGCTCCAGCATCTGCACCAGCAGCACCGCGGCCGCCGCCGCCAGCCGCCACCGTCGGGGGCCCCGCGGGCTGCGCGCCAGCAGCGGCTGCCGCTCCCCCGGCCCGCGGGGCTGCGCCCGGGCGCGCGGCCCGGGCATCCCGGCCTTCCCGAGCCTCCGGTCCTCCCCGCGACCCCACTCTTCGCCTCCCTCCGCCCAGCTGGCCCTCCTCCTTTCTCACCCCCAGTGGCTCACCCTCCCCTCCCCTTTACCCACTGCACTTCCCTGCCTCGTCTCCCTTTCTCTCCCCCCACACCCTGTCCCTCTGCTGCTACCCAGATTCTCCCTCTCCTTAATTCTCAACTCTCTCTCCCCTCCTCCCACCCCCGACTCTTCCTCCTTCTCCCCCGCTTCTCTCTCCCCTTCCTCCTACCCCAACTCTTCCTCCTTCTCCCCCGCTTCTCTCTCCCCTTCCTCCTACCCCAACTCTTCCTCCTTCTCCCCCGCTTCTCTCTCCCCTTCCTCTGGTCCTCGCCGCCCCCTCCCTCCCCCCAGTTCTCTGCCCCTCCTTTTCCTCTCTAGTTGGCCTCCCCGGTTGGTCGCCCTCCCGTAACTGTTGCCCCCGCTCCTGTGACACCTGGCCTGCACTCTGGGGAGGAGGGCTCCCTCCGCTGTCTCTGCCCAGACCTCCCCTCCAAGTCGCTCCCTCCTGGCCCAGCCTCTGTCCAGCCCTCTGCTTCTTGAGAAACCCCGGGGAGCCCCCTGGCTTCCCCTTTCACTGCGTCTGTGGCCAGGCTGCATCACATGGGGCCGTGGGATGTTTTGGAGAAATGAAAGCTGCCCGCCCAGCTTTCTAAAAACCTCCCTCCTTCCCTGCCAATTACCCCACCCCCTCCCCCCTACTGGCCTTCCTGGAGCCGGGAAGAACATTTCCCATCTTTCACTTTCATTTCTCCCCTGACTCCACTGTGGGTGCATTCTCTTCCAGGCACCATCCAGAGCTGGAATGATAGAACTGGAAAGACCGTTTGTCATTCGGTCCCACCCGCCCGTTTTGCAGATGCAGAGACTGAGGCCCAGTGGAGTGGGGAGGAAGGCAGGCAGGATGACTGGTTCATGGTAACTGAACTAGGGGTAAACCACTGCCCCGGCTCCTGAGTGTCAGAGGAAGCTGTCAAAATGCAATTCAGATTGTGCAAATGCCACTGTGAGGAAGGAAGAAGTCACTGTCAAGAAGCAGGTGACGCCATACAGCACCCGCAAATGAGTTGAGATTGAGAGAGCCGTGGACCTCAGAGTAAATCAAAATCAGGCCTCAGCACTCCCTTCCTCAGAGGCTGTCCTCACCTGGACCCATAGGCCCAGTGAGATCTGACCCCTTCCCTCCCCCAACCTCATGGCAGCCACACTGACCGTCTTTCTCATCCCCTCACGTGCTCTTTCCTGCCTCAGGGCCTTTGTCTCTGCTGTTTTGTCCGCCAGACTGCTCTTCCTCCAGGTCTTTGCATGGCTGGCTTCTCTTTGTTCAGGGTTCCGCTGAAATGTCTCCTTTTCACAGAGACCTCCCCTGATCATCCTATTTTAAGTAGTTGCCTGATGGATTCTTGTCACCCTCTCTGCCACATTGTCATGTTTTAATGTCTTTGAAGCACATAATGCTCCTTCAAGGAGCATTTATTGTCCCCCCCAATAGAGGTTCTATCAGGTCTTATCTGGCTTTTTAAAAAAGACTATTTTTTTTAGAATAGTTTAAGATTTACAACAAAATTGAGGGGAAGATACAGAGATTTCCCACACACCCCTTCCCCACACATGTATAACCTCTCCTAGTATCAGCATCACTCACCAGAACGGTTCATTTTCTGTTACCAAGGATGAGCCTACAGACACATCATAATCCCCAAGAGTTCACTCTTGATTGTGCACATTCTGTGGGTTTGGACAAATGTAGAATGACCTGTATCCATTATTATAATATCATGCAGAGTATTTTCACTTCCCTAATAATCCTCTGTGCTCTGCCTATTCTCTCCCCCCCTTCCACTGCGACCCCTGACCTTTATACTGTCTCTACAGTTTTGCCTTTTCCAGAATGTCATCTAGTTGGAGTCATACCATATGCAGCCTTTTCAGATTGGCTTCATTCACTTAGTAATATGCACCTAAATTTCCTCCATGTCTTTCCATGGCTTGATAGTTCATTTCTTTTTAGTGTTGAATAATATTCAGTTGTCTATCAGGGGTCATCAAACTTTTTATAAAAGCCGCTCACTTTTGCAGTGCTGGTCAACCTGGTCCCTGGGGGGTCAACCTGGTCCCTACCCCCCCCCCCAGGGACCAGGTTGACCAGCACTGCAAAAGTGGGCGGTTTTTATAGAGATTGACAACCCCTGGTACATGGACCACAATTTATCCATTCACCTACTGAAAGGCATCTTGGTTGCTTCCAAGTTTTGGCAATTATGAATAAAGCTGCCATAAATATTTGTGTATAGGTTTGTTTTTCTTTGTATTTTTCTGAAGCTGGAAACGGGGAGAGACAGTCAGACAGACTCCCGCATGCGCCGGACCGGGATCCACCCGGCACGCCCACCAGGGGCGACGCTCTGCCCCTCCGGGGCGTCGCTCTGCCGAGACCAGAGCCACTCTAGTGCCTGGGGCAGAGGCCAAGGAGCCATCCCCAGCGCCCGGGCCATCTTTGCTCCAATGGAGCCTTGGCTGTGGGAGGGGAAGAGAGAGACAGAGAGGAAGGAGGGGGGGTGGTGGAGAAGCAAATGGGCGCTTCTCCTATGTGCCCTGGCCGGGAATCGAACCTGGGTCCCCCGCACGCCAGGCCGACGCTCTACCGCTGAGCCAACCGGCCAGGGCCTGTGTATAGGTTTTTATATGGACCTAAGTTTTCAGTAAATATCAAGGAGCATGACTGCTTGATTGTATGGTGAGAGTCTGTTTAGTTTTGTAAGTATCCCACCAAACTGACTTCCAAAGCAGCTGTATCATTTTGCATTCCCACGGCAATGAATGGGAGTCCCTATTGCTCCACACCCTTGGCAGCATTTGGTGTTGTCTGTGTTCTGGATTTTGGCCATTCTCATTGGTGCGTAGTGGTATCTCATTGTTGTTTTAATTTGCATGTCCCTGATGACCTAGAATGCGGAGCATCTTTTCAGATGCTTCTTGGCCATCTGTACATCTTCTTTGGTGAGGTATCTGTTCAGGTCTTTGGCCCATTTTTAATCATGTTGTTTTCTCTTAAGTTTTAAGAGTTCTTTGTATATTTTGGGTAGCAGTCCTTTATCTGATGTGCTTCTTTTTTTTTTTCTTTTTTCTTTTTGGCAAGTATTTTCTTCCAGCCCATGGCTTGTTTTCCTAATTGTCTGATGTTGTCTTTTGAAGAGCAGAATTTAAAAAGAAAAAATTTTTTTGAGATAGGGAGTGAGACAGAAAGAGGAAGAGAGAGTAAGAAGCATCAACTCACAGTTGCTTCCCTTTAGTTGAGCATTGACTGCTCTCGTATGTGCATTGACTAGAGATTGGACCTTGGCTCAAGCCAAGCCAGTGACCCCTTGCTCAAACCATTGACCTTGGGCTCAAGCCAGTGACCTTTCAGGCTTAAACCAGTGACCTCAGGATCAAGTCAATGATCCCACATTCAAGCCAGTGACTCCTCACTCAAGCTGGTAAGCCCAAACTCAAGCCGATGAGCCCATGCTCAAGATGGTAACCTCCTGTTTCCACCTGGAAATCTCAGTGTTCCAGGTCCACCATCTATCTGCTGAGTCACCACTGGTCAGGCCAGAATTTTTAATTTCGATGAAATCCAGCTATCAGTTATTTATTTCATGGGTTATGTCTTTGGTGTTGTATCTAATAAAGCATCACCCATGGGTAGGTAGGTTTTGGCCTATCTTCTAGCTTTATAATTTTATGTTCTACATTTGGATCTATAATCCATTTTGAGTTAAATTTTGCAAAGGATATAAAGTCTGTATCTAGATTCACTTTCTGCATGTGGGTGTCCAGTTTTTCCAGCACCATTTAGTGAAGAGACTTGTCTAACTTTCACTGTTTTATGTCCAGTGACTGCCCAGTGTTTGGTAAACAGTAGGTGTTCAATAAACATGGACTGAATAAATGAATGGAAAACGTGTCCCAAGCCAGGATTTGTAAGAATAGCATCGGGAGGGCTCGAAGCTAACATAAACGGGGTCTTGCAGAGCTGTGGAGACCACCCCAATCCGGGTTGTTAAAGTTTTATATTGGGTAAGGCGTGATGCAGAGCCATGGGGCGGAAGCAGACTCTCCACCCTGCATCCTGATTCGGTCACTTTGGTGAAGGACAAGTGCTTTGGATGAGGTGGGCAGACACTAGGGTCTCCCAGTCTCTCTCATATGGTCCAACTCAGCTGACTCAGCCTCTACTCGGAGGAAGCTCAGGATCACCAGGGTGCGGTGACAAAGTGCACATCATGTCAGACACAACTCTGTCCTCTCTTGGCAAGGGCACCAGGGTGGTGGATAGGACCAATGCCATCCCAGAGAGCTAAGCCTTGTCAATGAGAGTGCTAAGCTGCTGCCAGTGACCGTCAGGGTGTGGTGGGTGAAGGGCAAGTCCCCTGTAACATTGTGGCCAGCAGAGGAAAGCACCACAGAAAGAGAAGCACAATTTCTTTCTTTCTGTCCAGTCTCTGTCCCTGAGATGTGTGGGGCCAAGAGCGAAGGGGAGATGAGTGGGGAAAGACTTAGGGACCTGCTTAGCTGGGGAGGCCCTAAGGGTGACTTGCCTCTTATAGATGGAGGAAGTAGCATTCTGAAGATGGACATGACTGTCACCCGGGCATGAGTTTAATATTGACTACCACTGTCCAGGGTTGAAGAGCAGAATTTTAATACCAAAGAAACCCAGAGCTGGTGGCCCATGACCGTAACCCTCAAACCTATGTAGCCACATGGTGTGAAATGTGTGTTCTTGCTTTTGTTATTGTTTTGTAATTTTAAAAATTGTTTAAATTTAGTTCTCTCCTTATAAATTCAGAAATGGTCAGCTTTTTTGGCTGCTTTTAAATTGGGGGAGGTGCTGGCAACTCCAGGCCACCATGCTGACATGGAGACAAGCCTCAGGCAGAGGCTGGGGTAATGAGGCTTCTCACCTGCACATCTGGCTGCAGCTGCTGGTACAGGCTGCACTGTCAGCAGTAATCAGGAGGGATGGGGCTGGGGATGTTCAGTGGGCATGGCTTCCCCCAGGTCCTCCTGGCAGTGCTCTGCCAGACCAGGGGAGAGATGCCAGGTTCTGGGAAGTCCCAGCACGATTACTTTACGTGACTGAAAAAGAAAGCAGTGACGCCCACGACAGGGCTGGTTTCTTCTGGGGGCCTCTCCCTTGGTTTACAGGTGGCCATTTTATCTCTGTAGTCACATCGTCTTTCCCTTCTGTCTATCTGTGTCTTAATTTCCTCTTATTTAGGGTAATTTTTTTATTAAGATATAGTTGGCATACAATACTATGTTGGTTTTCGTGTGCAGTACGGTGATACGACACTTATGTACCTTATAATGTGGTTACTATGATGAGTCTAGCGACCATGTGTCCCTGTGCAAAGTAGTTACAATGCACCGTGTGTTCATTGCAGCATTACGTACAGTAGCAAAGCTATGGAAGCAACTTAGGTGTCCATCGACAGGAAATGGATAAAGAAGACGTGCCATATATATCTATATACACACACACACACACACACACATAGACATATAATGGAATGTTACTTAGCAATCAAAAAGAATGAAATCTTGCCACTCGTGACAACATGGCTGCACCTAGAAGGTGTTGTGCTAAGTGGAATGTCAGACAAAGACAAATGCCATGTGATTTCATGTATATGTAGAATCTAAAAAGACAGCAAATGAACAAACAAAACGAAACAGACTCATACGTACAGAGAACAAACGGATGGTTGCAAGAGGGGAGGGAAGCAGAGCGTAGGCAAAAAAAGTAAAAGGGAACAAATCCTTTTTGAATAAAGGAAAGAAACAGAGGCAAATTTAAAAAAAGAAAGAAAGCAGTGACTCTATCAGCATCATAGATGCACAGCGTCACTGCAGTTCTGTAAGGACGGCCAGGATGTGGCCCCCACCATGGGCCGGGCTCATCTCCCAGACCTGCCCAAGGCCTGCCACACATAGTGGGTGCTTTCTCTTGTACCTGCCCAATCACTTCTCTGTACCTGCAGGGAATCCTGGGCTTGAGAATAGGTGGAAACCAAAACACAGGGCCACCTGGATAAAAGTATAATAGCTGTGGAGGAAGAAGGGGCAAAGCAGAGAAGGGCAGCGACAGCCCTGCGGCAGCCCCTGACGGTTGTGCAGGCGTCCACCCACAGCGGCTTTCTGTGCCGGGGGCGGGCGTCAACCCCAGCCTGCCCTGGTGTGCAGCAGGTGCAGCAGAAATGCACTGCCTCAGTTGGAATGTCCATGCAGGACTCCTACTCTCTCTCTCTCTCTCTCTCTCTCTCTCTCTCATTCTCTCTCTTTTTTTAGGTGAGAGGAGAGGAGAGAGCAAAGCAGACTCCCACATGCGTCCCAACTGGGATCCACCCAGCAACCCCATCTGGGGCCAATGCTCAAGTACCAAGCCATTTTTAGCACCTTTGGAGCTGTCCTCAACACCTGGGGTCACACTTGAACCACTGGCTATGAGGGGGAGAAGAAGGAGAGGAGGAGAGGGAAGGGGAGAGAAGCACATGGTCACTTCTCCTGTGTGCCCTGACTGGGAATCTAACCTGGGATGTCCATCCACTGGGCTGACGCTCTATCCACTGAGCCACCAACCAGGGCAAGACTCCCATTATTGGTAAGGCACGAGGTAGGCACAGAATGCCCTTGTGTGCTGTGTTGTTGCAGGACAAGGTTGAGCCCTGCTGTTTTATTCCATCCCCATGACCACCAGGACAGCCAGGTGCTTTTCTTTTTTTTTAAGTGGGAGACAGAGAGACAGACTTGCACATGTGCCCCTACCAAGACCCAACTGGCAAGCCTTCTATGGGGCAGTGCTCTGCCCATCTGGAGCATTTTTGCTCCATTGCTTGACAACTGAGCTATTTTAGTGCCTGAGGCAGAGGCCATGAAGCCATCCTCAGTGCTTGGGGCCAACTTGCTCCAACCGAGCCATGGCTGCTTAAAGGGAAGTGAAAGAAAGAGCGAGAGAGAGAAGGAGAAAGGGGGGAGTAGAGAAACAGATGGTTGCTTTTCCTGAGTGCCCTGGTCAGGAATTGAACCTAAGACTTCCACATGCTGGGCTGACGCTCTACCACTGAGCCAACCGGCCAAGGCAAGACAGGTGCTTTTAAAGGAGTAGAACAGAACAGATAGGTGGAAAAGGCCAGAGATAGGATCGCCCCAAGAGCACCTGGAGGGAGCGCAGCCCTGCCGACACCTTGACATCAGCCTTCTGGCCTCCAGGACTGTGAGAGAATACATTTCTGGTGTGAAGTCATCAAGCTGGAAGGAATTTGTTATGGCAGCCACAGGAAACTAATACAGAAGAGATATGTCATCGGTGAATGTGTCCTATTGAATGTTATCATCCAAGATTCAAATTCCCATAGGAGAATTTATGAACAAGGCCATTGACGTGGATGAGGGGGACCCTGTTTGCCGATTACACGAAGCTGGAAGGGTTAACAAAAACTGTCCGTGGACTCCAGACGCCAGATAACACCACCACGGGCAGTTCTATATGGACAACGTGGACAGATCCTAAATGTCAGGTCCTCTTCTTGGGGCCTCCTGACCTACCCTGAAAGGACCAGGATGTCGTGGCTTAGCAGCAGCAGGACAAACACAGCCTCGGGGATTTTCATCAACAGTACCTTCAGGATGAGTCAGCGTTGGGGGCCACCCTCGGCCACAGCCTGGCGGTGGTTGTCACGGTGATGCTATTACAGCAACTGCTTTTCTTTCCCTAGTTTTCCAGAGTTCCTCTAATGTGATTCTCAAGCTCTGATTCTTACACAAAGGTCAGATTTGGCATCTGGGGGCGTCGCTGGTTGACTCCAGGCCCCACGTGGAGTGTTGGCTTCAGTGGCCACCACCCTGAAAGGTTCAATGGGGAAGGATCAGGAGCGGAAAGGCCTTGAGATCCTACACACGGGAGAGAAGAGACAACTGGCCAGCACGTCCCTGCTGTCAAATCTCCCCAAAGCTTCCCCTCGAAGAGAGCTTCTATGTCTCGGATGATGCTTAGGGCGAGAGCTGGGATATTCGAGATGCCAGGTTTCAGCACGGAGCTCCTTGGTCCTTCCCCCGAAACCATCAGTTCTCAATGCAGTCCGTGGACCCCTATGAACCCCTGACAGCCTTTCAGGGACCCGTGAACTCAAAACTGTTCTCATGATAATACAGTGTTAAGATGTCGTTTGCCTGGTACAAAAGCAATGACGGGAAAAACTGCCAATGCTTCAGCGTGAATGAAAGCGGAGGCATTGAACTGTACCGGAAGCCACTGACTTCATCACCCCCATGCACTCAGAGTAAAAAATAAGGGGAAAATCACTTAAAATGTCCTCCATGAAGCAGTTAAAGTTATTAAAGTTATGAAATCACAGTCCTCGCATGCATGTCTCTTTAATATTCTATGTGACAAAATGAGAGTCCTAAGCAGAATGTCCCTTCCAGGAAGCGTACAGGTGCTGTTTCCTTTGCGAGCTGAACTAGCTGTTGTTTTGGGGGTTTTTTGTTTGTTTGTTTTGGGGGGTTTTTTGGTGAGAAGAGAGGAGATAGTGAGGCAGACTCCCACATGTGCCCTGACCGGGATCCATCTGGCAACCTCATCTGGGGCCGATGTTCAAATACTGAGCCATTTTTAGCACTGAGGTCTACACAGAAGAAGCCTCGGACAATCAGGTAAGCATGCTGCCTTCTCCTGTGGGTGTTAGTCAGCTCCTCTCCTTTGGCCACTTCAGTGCTGGAGCACAGAGTGGCAGAAATAGAGGCAATACATGGGTGGACAGTTCTGAGAACCTTTCTGTAAGTCTGAGATTGAGCACTAGTTACACATGATGTGGCCAACTCAGTGACGCAGCCTTTTATTGACGTTCCGTCTTTTTCTATTTCACTCGTCCTTGCTCCTTGCTTCTCTCTCTGTTCCCTTAATAACCAATCTGCAAACAAGGCTGTATTTGAGGGAGGGAGGTGGGGGACAACCTATTGAAATACCCTACTAAAAATTATAACGCCTTTTTCGCACTCCTAACCCCCTTTACTCTCCAATAATTTACTTATTTCTTCTGTCTATTGTTCGTATGTGACTCTCCCACTAAAATATGAGCTCTGTAAGAGCAGGAACATCTGTCTCTTTTGTTCAGTGTTGTGTCCCCTCCCCAGCACCGGGAACACATGCTAAGTTGTGTTGAATAAATGATGGCTAAGTGATTAGAGTGAATGCGTGTGCACGTAGGTACTGACCATTGGGACTGTCGCAGTAAACCCTGGACCTTAGGAAAGACAAAGGTTGGCTGTGACTGGTCTGAGGATGGTGGTCAGGACTGAGGAGTTTCTGGACCCCGGAGATAGAGGAATGACCTTGACTTGGGTTGGGAGCAAGACTGGTTAAGTCCCCTGAGCCAGAGATGCTGTGTTGCAGCCAAAGTTACTATTGTTGTCTAAGCAACAAATGCCTCCCCCCGCAAAAAGCAGAATTGCCTGTGATTAGAGCGCAGGATTTGGGGTCAGATAGACTGGAGTTCAGAGCCTAGCGCTACACCTTCTTCGCTGTGGGATCTTGAGCAAACCACCTCTCCAATTCAGTTTCCTCATCTGCAAGGGTGTACTAAGGACGGAACCTGTTTAACTGGGTTGTTGTGAAAACAGTGGCCGTGGGGTCCCATGTAAAGCGTTTGGCACAATAGAAAATGCTCACTAAGCATCTGTCAGCATGAAATTTTCCTGCATGCCACCTGGCAGGGGAGGTTGGTCTAGGGCAGGGGTCCCCAAACTACGGCCCGCGGGCCGCATGCGGCCCCCTGAGGCCATTTATCCGGCCCCCGCTGCACTTCTGGAAGGGGCACCTCTTTCATTGGTGGTCAGTGAGAGGAGCATAGTTCCCATTGAAATACTGGTCAGTTGGTTGATTTAAATTTACTTGTTCTTTATTTTAAATATTGTATTTGTTCCCGTTTTGTTTTTTTACTTTAAAATAAGATATGTGCAGTGTGCATAGGGATTTGTTCATAGTTTTTTTTATAGTACGGCCCTCCAACAGTCTGAGGGACAGTGAACTGGCCCCCTGTGTAAAAAGTTTGGGGACCCCTGGTCTAGGGCTTCCCTTCCTTCCTCCTGGTCAGAGCGCACTTCCCGCCATCATGCTGCTTCTTCCCCTTTGCTTAGCCAAGGTCAGGAGATAGAGAGACAACCTGGATGAAAAATGCCTGCTCTCCACACGATGGAAAAGCCCTAGGTGTCCTTGCAAACTGAGTTCAGACGGTCATGGCTCCAAGAATTAGAAATTAAAATGAGCTCATTGACTCGGGCGCACAGCTGGGTATCTTTCAGCTTCCTGTTCAGACAGTCATGTCTGTGAAACACGGGCTGCTTGAGGGGCCTGACGTCATCCCCAGAGATGCTCTCACCATGGTGTCCTGCCTCCACTTACCCTGTGCCCTCTGTCAAGAGAACCCTTCCTGCCACCCCACACCGCCTCTGCCTGCTGAAACCTACCCCTGCTTCTGTTTGTCCTGCCTTTCTTCTTTCATTTCTTGTCCTTGCCTGCCTTCTTTTTGTTCTATAACAGGCTTACCCCCTCATTCCATTCCATTGATCTACTAGTTTAATATTCACATTTCATGTAACAAAGTCAAAAGTTAGTCCCTATTTTAATAGACATTTCTATGCTGATCACTCCTTACCAATTCAGTTGTTATTGTTTTCTGGGTCTTTATTTTTATCTCTTTTTTTAACCCTACAAATTATAATTGCTTTAGACCATCAATGCTTATTTTAATCTATCTCCAGGTTCACATGTTTCTTTGCTCACCATTCCTACTTGAATCTTGTATTTTTCTTCTGGGATTATTTTCTTTGCTCCTGAAGAGCATATTTAGAATGTCCTTAGAGAGGATCTGTTAGAGGATCTAAGTGCTCTCAGTTTTTATCTGGAAATGTATCCATTCAACCTCATTCTGGAAACATTCAAGGTTGATATTATGCATTTGACATAGCATTTTGAGATGTTATTTCACCATCCTCTGGCTTCAGTTGCCAATGTTTTTGAAGTTAGCTGCAAGACTAGTTCATAGTTCATTCATCTCTTTAGTGGTTAGCAGTTTTGCTATCATAAGTGTTTGGTGTCTGTTTCTTTTTATTTATCATGTGTAATTTGGGGGAAGTTTCAAGGATCTGAGGATTGTGCTTCTCATCAATTCTGGAACTCTAATTTCCAGTTTCATTTCTATCTGGAACTCGAATTAGATCGACCTACCCAAATCATTTTTCTATCCTCTGTGTTTCTTAACCTGTTCCACAGTTTCCCTCTCTTTGTCTCTGTGATGCATTCTGGGTAAGTTCTGCGGATCTGTCATCCGGATCACTAGCTTTCTCTTCAACTATGTTAATCTGACGTTTTATTTGTCCTTAGATTTCTAGTTTCAAAGATTATATTTTTTCATAGATAGAAGCACTACTTCTTTTTTCAAATATCCCTGGTCATTTCAAATAGTCTCATTCCTTATCTAGACCTTTGATTACTAACATTTATTACTCAAAGCCTATAAAACATCCTTATTTTACATTTACATATACCATAATTCCATCTAAAATTTTTGAAGGTCTGCCTGACCTGTGGTGGCGCAGTGGATAAAAGGGTCAACCTGAAATGCTGAGGTTGCTAGTTCAAAACCCTGGGCTTGCCTAGTCAAGGCTCAAAAGAGAGGTGATGCTTCCTGCTCCTCCCCTCCCCTCACCCCTGTCTGTCTCTCTCCTCTCTCAAAAATGAATAAATAAAATCTTTTTTTTAAATCTTAAAAATATTTTTTGTAGATCTGAGTCTATTATCTGCTTTGTGCTATTCTCACTTAAGATGACTTGTTGTGATGATTAATTTTACATGTCAACCTGACTGGGTGCAAGGTACCTGGATATTTGGTTAAATAGTATTCCTAAGTGTGTCTGTGAGGGTGTTTCTGGTTGAGATTAACGTCTGAATCAATAGACTAAGTAAAGCAGATTGCCCTCCCCAGTGTGGGTGGGCCTCATCCAACAACTTGGTCTGAATTGTGTTTTGTTTTCACTTTGCCCAGGCTCTAAGTGCTGTCCCACTAAACTGAAGCTCTTGGCTGCCTGGGATCAGCAGGTGCCTCCGGAACCTCTGCTTCTGCTCTCGGTGACCTCTTCGGGTCTGTGCTTTCCTGCCCTTGTAGGTCGCTAACAATGATTTTTTATGTCTTGCCATCTCAGCTATGCGTTTCTAGATATGGTTTTTTTATATATATATATATTTCTATCCATTCCCCCCTCCCTTTTTCTTGTATTTTGTTTCAGGAGAACTTTTCAGCATATGCCATCCACCGTATTCCCAGAAACAGAAGTCTGGCCATCTTTCCTGGCTCGTGCAAATGTGCGTCTCTTACAACTCTGCTCATGAGCATGCCTCCCACTGTGTTCGTCTGACCCTGGCTGCGTTTGGTCGCCTGTGCTTGGGAACTGCTCCTTGAGGGCAGGATGGTGGTTTTGTCACCTTCCACAGAGCGCATTCCAGAGTTCCTCTCATGAACATCTCTCGATGTCATTTGATTGAAATGAAACCGGAGGCTGGAGGCAGGCACTCGTCCACCCTCTTTGCTATACCAGTGACCTTCCACAAGAGGGCAGCCTCTGTCGGTGCTACAGCCTTTCCTACCCCCTGGGATGGGCAGGGTTTAGGTAGGTGGGAAACCTGGCTCCCTGTGTCTCCAAAACCTGCAACATCAAATGCCCTCTTCAATGGGACCCCCTGGAGGAATGCTCTCCATTGCGCTGGTGGGGACATGAAGACAAGTGAAGATGAGGGCAGGGTCAGGCCGGGACAGGTGAATCTGAGATGCAGTCCCACAGGAAAGGGCCAGGACAGAGCCCGTCCCCATCAACTTCTTTAAGGGTTCTGCTTGCACAACCAAATCAAGGTATCCGTTCCTCCGTTCCCTCGGCCGCGTTTATTCAGCCCCACAGGGGGTGCAGGAGGGAATTAGACACACGTGGTCTTTGCCTCTTTCCGGTGTCCAGTGCTGGCCAACCGGCCAACGCGGGGTTTCTCGATCAGCCCAGGCGCTGCTGCCTCCGCTCTCGCTCCCTCTGCTCCTTCTGGGCCAGACCCCGCCACCGTCCCTGCCTGTGGAGGTCCTGCTCTTCCTGCCTGGCCCAGGTCCAGGCCTGACTCCCTCAGAGGAGTGACCGCCCAGTCTGGGACCAGGTAGTGGGGGGCGTAGGCCTCTTCAGTGCCACTTTAAGGGATGGCGTCGGCCTGCAAAGGAGGTGGGAGACCACCCATCTCTCAGGCCCTTCCTGGTTTACAATTCCTTGAGGGCCAGCGAGGCTCTCCCTCTCAGAAGTGCCAGACCACGCCCTCCTTCTTCTTACCCATCATTGCACCCGGGGACCAGGTAAATAACCCTTGGGGTTTAATCCTATGAGAACCAGAATGGGACAGACAGTAAGTCCCGTGTTCACCTTTCCAATATGTATTGATTAAATGTCTGCTATGTATCAGGCCTCCAGAAATGAGGCTCACTTCTTTCACTTTCCTTTTCCATTGGATGTGTGTGTGTGTGTGTGTGTGTGTGTCACTGTGACTCTTGGGGCTCATCCAGGCTCGGTGGGCTCACAGAGAAGGCAGCTGGGCGCTCCCTACCAGCCCCTCTCATACCAGCCTGGCTTCCTGGAGACCAAAACCACAGTAGAGCACAGAGGTGTGACAGACACTCACAGGCTGGGTCTGCCCGCATGCGTGCGAGCGCGCGGTCTCTTACGGAGAGGAAGAAGCAGCAGGAGCAGCGCGGGGCTGAGCCGGTGTGAGGGGCGCTCAGGGGCCGCGTCCACCTCCCGGGCCTAGGATGGTGCTTCCCGCTGGCGCGCACGCATAGCGGTCGGAGATGGCGCCAGACACGTGGTTCTTCGTGCTCGCTGGACTGCTGACGGCGGCCCCCCCAGGTAGCACCCCTCCCCACCTCCTGTCGCAGCTGCTGGAGGACCTGGGTCCTGGCCTTTGTGGCCCACTTTCTGGTTGTACTCTGGTCCCAAGGAGGCCCCCGCGGTGCCAACAGCCATCAGGACCCGGAGAGGGTACGGGGACCCCCTGGGACACCCCTGGCTGGGCCGTGCTGGACAGAGCTGAGAGGGCACCGGAGGCTGAGAGCAGGAACATGAGTGCTCTTGTCAGCGGGCCCCCAGGGTCTGAGGAGGGAGGTGCCTGCCACCCGCAGGCTCAGGAACGACCCCCATGCCCTAGTTCCTGCCAGTTCTCAGGCAGGAACCGTTCACCTTCCAGAGAGGTAGCACCACTGGTGGTTGTATTTGCAACGCCAGAGCCGAGGCGCTGGGCGCACAGGCCTGTGCGTCTCCCACCAGAGCCGTCCTGAAGCCGAGCCCTGAGGGCCAGGGGGAGTTGAGGACACTGATCGCTGGTGGCTCCAGCACAACCATCTGGGGCATTTTGAGACATAAATCAACAGAAAAGTTCTTGAGGGCCACCTTCCTTTCTCCCTGAACTCCTCCTGGGTGCCAGGGCACCCTCATGCCCTGGGCTGGGGCATCCAGGGGCCAGAAGCTTCGAGTGCTGGGCTGGGCTCATCGAATGCCATTGAGCTTGTTGAATGCGGGTTTAAGCTGGCAGGAGCCGGGCGGGGGCCCAGAAATGCGAAAGCTCTTGCCGTGGCTGGGTCCTCACATTTGGGGGTTAAGGAGACTGCTGTGGAAGTAGAATTCTGAGCCTGGGAGTCTTGGCAGAGGGGAGGCCAAGTGCTTTCAGTCTGGTATGAGGGACATGCAGGAAGACCCCACAGGAGGGCCGTCTGAGACAACATGGAGGACTGGGAACATCGGGAGCTCTGGGTGGGGCTCTTCTCTCTGTCTCTGCCGTGCACTCTGCACCTCCTGACCTCACTCTGGTTCAGGGAAAGCTGTTTAGCTCTGGAGCAGCAGTGTGAGTGCCTTCAGCCCCGTGTGGGTCGGCCTGGTCTCTCTCGCTATACCAGGAGCACCTGGAGCTCAGCCATCTTCTGCCCTGAGCTGAGACAGACGGTCATAGTGGACCCCTTCCTCCCTATCTTGATCGTTCCTACTCTCTGCTCTTCTCCATGAGGCCCAGCCACTGGCTTCGGCTCAGAATGAAGTCTGAGTCTGAAAGGCCTGTTGGCTGGCCCTTGAGCCCGGGGAACTGAGCTTGAATGGTGCCTGAAAGGAATCGGGGACCCCGGACCCAGACAGAGCTCAGGGCAGGGAAGCGAGGGGGCCCTGGAGCCAAGGTTCCTACACTTCAGTCCTGCTGGTCTCACCCTGACACTGCTGCCTGGCCTACTCCACTCCTGTGTGGCGATTTACGGTGTGTTTTTAAAACCGCATTTATATTACATTGACTCCCTTGTTACTAATACAAGCTTAGTTTTGAAAGGAAACTATGTCACTGTTACAAATGGAAAACTGACATCATGTGCCATAAGTAAAACGTAAAAGTGAGCGTAAAAATAAACAGTGGTGGAAACCAATGTCTATTACGTGCTCGTGAAAACGCAAAAGCCCTGAGCCTAAACTGCGCCTCCCCGTCTGTTTACGGGGAGCTGGGGGTGGTGGTGACAAGGACGTCTGGCTCTAAATTGTTACTTTTTTCTAGACTTTTTAGAGGGGGATAAGCACTTTGAGCAGGAAACAGTTTCCTCACGATTTGATTTTACAGCATAAGTGATGCTTCTTTAAATCCTCCTGAGGGTCCTCAGTGGGCATATGTCCTGCTGCGGAGAAATGTGGTCTGGCAGGAAGGGCGTTCCAGGAAAAAGAACTTGTGGACCAAAGCCCCCCGGGAGTAGAGGGGTGCAGAGCGAGCTGATGTGAGGGAGACGGTGACCCGGGCCTGCCTGGCCGGTCGCTCCCTTCCGCCCTGGTCCAGCAGCCCGAACCCCAGCAGGATGGACCCAGATCTGTGTGGGGGGTTCTCTTTGGCCAAATCAGTGTGTTGGGCAGACCAGGTTGGAGAAAGGAGATTAAGACCTCCAAGGAGAGAGAGGAAAAAGAACACAAAGGAAATTAACTGAGAAGAGTGAGGAAAGGGAGCCAAGAGGATGGGCCCAGGAGGAAGTTCCAGGGCCTTCCCCCGAGAGTGGTGTGTGCAGCCAGGTGGGGTTCCCAGGCTACTCTCCGGAACTGCAGGCGACTGGAGCCTGGCCCTCCGGGGTCCTGGCAGGCCTGGCCGCGGCAGTGGGTGTCGAGCACGGCAGGCCCCTTCCCAGCCCCAGCCCTAAGCTCCGTCCGGGCCTCACACAGCTAGTCTCTGCCCAGGCTGCCTCGGCGCTGGGCCAGCCTCTCGTCAGACCTTTGTTTGTGCTGTTGAATGACCAGGTCAGAGACCAGGGCTAAGAGAGCCATGCCTTCCAGTCCTCTGCTGGTGCTCCCTGAAGGCTTGGGCCCACCCGCCCTGTACTTCTGTGCCTCAGTTTCCTGATCAGCCAACTGGGCTTGAAGAGGTTGAAGGAATGACCTAGAAGCCCATGAGGGGGGAGAGTGGGGTGGGGTCGGGAGGCTGGAGGTACTGCCCGCTCCTGGCCTCTGGTTCACCGTGTGTGCCTTGTCCTCTCGGGACCTCAGTGTTGGGCAGACGGTCCCAAGGGCTCAGTCCCAAGGGCTCAGTTGGGCAGACGGTCCCAAGGGCTCCGCGCACGATGTAGAAACGGGGTACCAGGCCTCCGTGCACAATGCAGAGACAGGGTACCAGGCCTCTCGTGCCGGGCCAGTGCCGAGGTAGGGGACTCGAGCGTCATGTGGGCTCTGGTTGGTGAGGTCCTCAAGGGCTGCTGTTGTGCACAGAAGAGGCTATTTGCGGGTACTTACAAAAGCCATTGTGTTTTCTTAAGTTAACATTTTAAAAAATCGATTTTTCCTTAACTTAGAAGTTCAGTATACCAATCTCATGTTATACATAAGTCCAGCAATTTTCAACAATGACTCTCAAGGGGTCTTTGATTAATATTTCAGTAAATCGGGTTGAACAGAATAAGCTTCTTTAAATGATAGCTACTGCTTACACCTGGAGCTGATGAGGTGACCTTAGGCCTGCGCTGCCCAGCCCAGTGGCCCCTAGGACGTGCGTGGCCATGCGGCAGTCTGAACCGCGCGCGCTGGAGATATGGAAACACAGACGGTTTGGGAGATGCGTTTAAAAAAAAAAAAAGTGAAGTGTCTTTTCAATAACTTTTATATGAATTACATGTTGAAATAATAATATTTGGGATATGTTGAGTTAAATACATTTTATTATAGTTGCCTATACCTATTTCTTTTTACTTTTTTTTTTAATGTGGCTATTGGAAAATTTAAAATGACACACAGGGTGGGGCAAAAGTAGGTTTACAGTTGTGAATACGCAAAACAGAATTCACTCTTGTATTGTTATTTATTAATTATGATATTATTTTCCGAACAAGTGTAAACTTAGCACTGCCTTAGATGTTCTAAACCACATTTACAGATTTAATAAATTCTATTTTCTTATGAATGCTTCCAATATCTCTAAGAAACAAAAACTTCCCAAGGATTTCAAAGAGTGCTTTTGATTTAGAATACTAACAAAGTGAATAGGAAGTTCTCTTAAATATTCTGGTAAGGTTTACAGAGATTGTCAAATTCTTTTTAAACATTCAAACTTAAAATTTCAACTAAAATCAACTAACTCGATCACACCCGCAAGAAACTCTACTGGCCAAATGTTCTTAAACGTCACAAATACAGGACTTTATACACAAACATACAACACTTGACCCAACTTTCACTTAACAGAAATGTATCAATACTACAGGTTCTTTTGTTTAATTCATCTTGGTTGTTTAAATTTGCATCTCCCTGGGCTTAGAAGCCGCTCACGAAGAAGAGCATTGTACCATTAGCAGTGACTTAGGACGTCTGGGCTGGAGCTGGTTGGACCTTCCATCGCAGTGAACTGACATGAGGTTAGCTTTCTTATTGTTTTGCCAAAATTTAAGGTATAATTGTGTGGAACTGCTGATGGACGTGCAGTGCCCTTTATTGAGAGCCCATGTCCTCCAATTGGGCTGGCCCCCTGACCCCCCTTTGGACTCAGGTCACACGACCTCATTCTCCAGGTCTGCCCTCTACCACGCGATTGGATTAACTTAGACCAAAGCGTTCACTTTTTCCCCCAAATTCTCCCTGCCTGGCAAGACTGCCATGAATAGATGTATAAATAACACATGACGGGCGTCTGCATATTTCTTCTGGCTGTGTCTGGCTCTCTGGTCACAGGTCAATGACTAGTAAGGACAAGAGAGCAGGGCTGTCTGTAGTGGTGACATGGGACAGGGCAACTGGGCTGCTGGGGCTGGCACATTCGGCTAAAGGTAGATGATTATGGAGGGATCAAGAAGGAGGGAGGAACCTGCCCACGGCCTCTCACTCAGTCTGCCTTCACGGCGGCCTGCTCCACGCCAGCCTCACTGCCCTATAAGAAAGCTCAGGAATTAAATTGGGACAAAGAGAGATAAGCAGGTGGCTCCAACTGAGGCTTCGAGACAGGGGTTTGGAGGAAAAGACCACACCGGTACAGGGCCACCTTCCCTTTGCCGGGACCACAGCCTTGAAACCATCAGCCCACGCCCACACGCCCAGGCCAGGTGCTCAGCCCTGCACTGAGCAGACTGCGGTGGGTCTGGGACCCTCAGGCCCACCTCCTGCCCTCGCCCCAGTGCCCCAGGCCCCCCGCCACCCTCAGCACCGGGCCCCTGGCCAGGCTGCTGGGGTCAGGTGCATTCCCCAGTGTTGGCTAGAGCTGCCACCTACCTGGCGGGTTACTTAATATTCTTTCTTAATTGATTTTAAAGAGAAAATACATTTATTTTTTGTTTTTAAAAAAATCCTTTATAAAACCCCCTTAAAGACAAAGCCATTGCAAATCACCTTCACGGTAGTAATGGTGAAAATAAATGCCACGGAGACAAAGCAATGGCATTCGGGTCCGGTCAGGTAGTACCCACTGTCCCTGCACTCAAACAGGGGGGTCGCTAAGGACTAGCCTCCTGGGAGATCTTCCTTCAGGAATGTGGTAGCATTTAATGCCACGTCAGTGACCCCTCAATTGTTTTGGGGTGTGTGTCCTACACTTTGGAAGTACTGGTTCAGAGAAAGGACAATGGAGGTGGCAGTCTGTCCCAGGCCTGACACAGCCAGGGGAAGCCACCTGCTCACCTCCCAGTGGACGCCCTGGGCAGGACAGCCCCACATCAGGCTGTCTCTGGGCAGCCCTGGGATTTTCCTGGTGAGCCTTGACATTGGAGATGGTACCCAAACTCGTGTCCCCCGATTCTGCTCAGGGACACCGAGTCCCGGCTATGGGTAAAGAAGAAGCCCAGGGAGGTGTGAGGTGAGGAAGGGAATTCCAGGACTCGCTCTGGCTCTGGCTTGTTGAGTAATTGTGAGCAAGTTCCTTCCTTTTTCTGACCCCAGCTTTCTCATTTGCAAAAATGACCAGACTGAATCTTACAGACCCGGCCTACAGATCCTGGTCCTCTCTGTGTGTTCCCGGAGCCTTGCTGGCTGCGGAGCAGGTCTGTCAGAAACCAGCCTTAGGATGAGCACACGGAAGCCCCTCTGGTCAGGAGGACGTGGGCTCCCGATCCCAGCTCTGCAACCCAGGTGTTGTTTCTTAGCTTCTCTGTGCATGGATGCTGTGGATAAAAACACCAGCTAACCAAGTCAGTTTTAAGATAATGCATCTGAAAATACCTGACCATGATAGTGCTCCCAAATGTGAGCTTATAAATGTCACACAGCAAGTTCAAAGATCTCGTACGCGGGGCTGCAGGATTAGTGGTTAACATAACCTCGTTTGTGCAGTAAGCACATTTGCCCACGTGACAACCCCATTGTACAGATGAGGAAACTGAGGTTTAGTGAGGCGAAGAGACCGATCCAAAGTCTGTAGCTAGTAAGTGCCAGGACTTGAGCTTTGGTGTCCTGACTGGCAGCTCAGGGCTCTTTCCATGGAAGAAAGTGGCCTGCCTGTCCCCTGGCTGCGGCCCTCTGGGCTCCATCCAAGTTTGAGGCATGTCGCCAGAGGCGACAGTCCCAGGCTTACGCCTCACCACTGCATCCAGGGACAGCGCTCAGGGGCCTCTGGGGTCTTGGGGCCCCTGGGGAGGCTTGTCAGGGATGGAGGAGATTAAAAGTGGCTGTCTCCCTCGCCCTGGCCCGGCCTCAAAGGGTCCGCCACACACGAACCTTGCCCTCTGGCACCAGGAATGAACAAAGGTGACATTAAAGAGCCACCATATGCCAAGGGGAAGCTTGCCTGGCAGGGTGTTCAGTCACATTTATTTAGTGTCTGCTGTGTGCCAGGCCCTCTGCCGGCACTGAGATATGAGATATGAAGGTTTGCCCTTGAGCAAGTATTGTGAGGGAGGTGCTAAAATACACCGGTGTCAGCCTGGGGTAAGTGTGACCACAGGTGCAATCTGATGACGGCCAAAGCCACCGTGCATCGCCAGGCCTTTACCCTTGTTCAAAGATCCGCTACGCTTACCTGTCCCACCGAGACATTGGGCAAGCACCCTCTTTATGGGTGGGGAGACCGAGGTTCGGAAAGACGTATTTTTGTCCTAGGCTGGTGGCTGAGGCTGAGGTTAGGTCCGTCTCTGTAAGGTCTCCGAAGTCCATACTCTCCAGCCCTGGGCTGCACTGTCTCCCAGAGGAGGGAGAGCGTGAGCCTCCCCGAGACATGGGGTGGCTGGCCTCCCAGCGAGGGGGACACCACTGTCTCAGGGGGGCTGGGCATGGAGGGCAGAAGGCTTTGCATATGGAGGACGGAGAAGGATGGCACACATCCTAGGCACAAAGACATTGAAAAATGAGTGCGTGCAAAAACCGGTGAGCTCGCTGTGTTGTGCAAATATCAGTTTCCTGGTTTTGTTGATTTACTGTGGTTACATGCTATGTCACCATCGGAGAGGCTGGATGTTGGGTTCTTGGGACTTTTCTGTGCTATTTTCACAACTTCTTGTGACCCTGTGACATCAAAATAAAAGTGTGTGTGTGTGGGGGTGGCATTTTAGGCAAAAGGACCCATTTGAGCAGCAGCCTGGAGGCAGGATAGGCATGGTGACAGTCCCCAGAGGGTTCCCCTGGCTGCAGGCAGTTGTGGTCCGTCAGCCCTGCTGGTCCCACAGGGCATGTCGGGTGGGTGAAGCTGCAGTTTCCAAAGTTGCTGAGATGCAGGCTGTTTTCTCTCTTGACTCATCCAGACTGGTGGTCAGGAGGAGGGTCCAACCAAGCGGAGTGGCAGGCCTGCGCAAGGTGCACATACAGAACATGTGACAAATGTGAGCCAGCAAGCACAAGGACGGGGCCTCTTGGGCAGCACTTTGAAAACTTGCAAACCCGACTTCTCCGCCTCTTGGCCCTGTGACATATGAGTTTTCACCCCTACTTTGCTGATGAAGCCACAAGGCTCAGAGAGGAACAACTTTTCCAAATCACCTAGCCAATAGAGCTTTAACTTGATGGTGCCAAATCCATGCTGCTTCCCAGCCCTGGAACACGCGGGGTTTAGGGTGGACTCTCTCCACCTCAAGGTTTCTGCAGGGAAGGTCTCCTCGTTCTCTGGGGCCTTTTCACCTCCACCACCATCAGCTGGAATATGGTAGGACCAGGGTGGAAAAAACCTTGAAGTTGCTTGTGGGTCAGAACCCACTTCCTGGCCGAGTGTCCACAGCCTCAGTTTCCCCAGCTGTAAATCGGGTCGATGGCAACCTCCAGAGCCCAGGCTGGCATGTGACTCGTGAGACGTGGGCTGTGAGGTACAGGGAAACAGAGGGCTGGCTCCTCGGGGTTCTAGAAAGCCTCTTGGCTAGTACTGCTGCAGGGCCTGGGGCCGGGGCAGGAGCTCCCGGGGACAGGAGAGGGAGGAAAAAGGGGAGCCCCAGTTTCAGCCCACATTTTGTATATCCCTGTGGCCCTACTGCCACTGCCTGCAGATGACGCTGAGAGAGCCTCTAAATGCCCCCAGCCTGGCAGCAAGGCAGCACCAATCGGGCAGGGAGGGATCTGTAGGGCCATGTGAGATGCTGGACTGAGGTCCCCTAATGTGAAAGTGACCCCCTTCCAAAGGGGTTGCCCCTGGGTCTCCACCATGTGTTGGAGTGTTAGGAGCATATTAGAAGGTCCAACCTATAAGTTTTCAAGCCACCCAACACCTCCACCATGCCCAAGCTGAGCTGGGCTGTCTGGGCAGTGCCAGCAGACACCCAGGGGCCCTGTGCATGGCGCTGGTGGCCAGGGCCCTGTGGGGACACAGGCTGTGTGAGCGAGGGAGGAACCTCAGAGCTGGGAGCTTCTCCAGGTGTCTTGGGGATCCCATCTGAGCACCCCATTTACAATTTGGAAGTCACCTACTAAACCCTGAGCCATACAGGACACAGAGGGGAAGCCATTGTGCCCTCACAGCTGTGCGCAAAGCCAGGGATTGCTCCGTCCCTCTTACAGAAGCGCAAACTCGCGCTAAGAGAGCTTGCGCCATATCACCAGCTGCTGACAGAAACAAGAACAGAGTCGCTTTCTGGTCACCAACCCATCCCCCCATCTGCTTCTTTCTAAATGGGCTTAGGAGGAGGATTTCACTTATGCTTTAGTACAATTTTTTTGCTGTAATTTTTCACCTCTAGCCCAGGGTGCCTGGGAGCTAGGCCGGGTGGGGGACAGGGGACAGGGGACAGGGGACAGAGGTAGGAGGTCCACTCCTCCCCCCTCTGCTCCGTGAGAAGTCGCTTCCCCTCCTTCCTTCATTAAAGTACGGTGGACACACTTGCCACACGAATTAAGCTCCTTGGAGACATGTGCCTCACTCTCCAGATAGTATTATAGAAATATGACAGTATCTGAGCTGGAAGACACCCCAGATTTGATGTTTAACCCTCCTGCTTGTCAGAGGAGAACAGAGAGGTGCAGAGTGGGGGCGGGGGAGGGAGTGACATACCCAAGGTCACGGAGCAGGGTGAGAAGCCGGGTCTGCGGACCCTGCCCAGGGCCTCTTCCCACCCCACCTACACAGGCATGGGGGGGGGGGCTGTGCAAGCCAGGTGCGTCCTCAGCTCCCCCCCCCCCCAGAGAGATGGCAAGGGAGGGCTGCGGTCCAACTTGGTCTCACCTTGCCCGCATCATTCCAACAGCTTTCCCGCCACTCCTGGTCCTCTGCCTTCTCTTTTTCTTTCCTTTTTTTTTTTTTTACTTTTTATTCCAGCATAATTTCTGATGCACTGAGAAGCTGTAATTTCCATATGCTTTCCACTCACTTCCCCCACTGTCAACATCTTCCCACAATCACTTGATCATTTTCTCTACTTTTCTATTTTTTTTTTACGAACCATTTGAGAGTAGGTTATAGTCAGTGGTGGGATTCAGCCGGTTCACACCGGTTTGCACTGGTTCGGCAGAACTGATACCTGATTTTTTGTTGAGTTTGGCGAACCGGTTGTTAAAATGGCACTTGTAATCAGGATTCTCTCTAATGTGGGCACCTGGGCAGCCGCCCATGTGGAAATCACTAATTTACATTCCTTCCTCTTTTTTTTTAACGTTCATCTGCGCAACAGCGTATTCTAAGCGCCCGTAGTAAGGTTCATTCCGTCCATAGGTGAAAAAAATTGCAAGTGAGGACACCAATCAAGAAGCAATATAGAAATATCTTAAATAACAGTTGTAGAGTATTTTGCCAGGTATTATTTAATATTTTTTATTAATATTTTAAAACTCTTTCTTATAACAATCTAGTTTTATATACCTCTTTTATTGTTCTTATTTAAGGATTAAATGCATGAAATAAACTACCTTTTGGTATATCTTTTTTTATACTTACGTTAGGGCAGGCAGAGAACCAATTGTTAAATGACCCTGCTCACAAAAATTAGGGAATATTTTATAGCTTCAGATTCACTTTGGAATATCCCCTAATTTTTGTGAGCAGTGTATATGAGTCTCACCACTGGTTGTAGACATAATGGCCCTTTCTCCTAAATACTTCAATGTATCTTAAAAAAAAAAAGAACATTCTTTTACATAACCACAGTATGCTTATCAAAGTCAGGTAATTAACACTGATACAATACTATCAGGTAATCTAGGGGACTCTTTCAGATGTTGCCCACTGTTCCAATAAGGTCCTTTAAGGCAAAAGAAAATGCCAGTTGACTGTGCTGCATTTTATTCTGTGTCTATTTCCCTTTCGTCTAGGACAGGTTCTCGGTTTTTCTTTCTCTTTCAGGGCCATCGATCTTTTCGAAGAGTACATACAGGCCAGTTATGCCGTAAAATGTTCTGCATCCGGGTTTGTCTATCAATCCCGCGTGATCAGATTCAAGTCGTGCCTCTGGGTTAGGACCAAAGTGATGTTGTGCCCTTAGTACATCATCTCTAAGGGGCACGTGGCGTCAGCTTGCCAACTTAAAACTAAAAGGCCAACGGGAGAGGCGTTTGTGTGAGATCCCAAAGAACAGCTTATTCTGGAAGCACTGATTCAGACAGAAACCCAGATCCTGCTGAGGTTTTGGGTGTTTATAGAAGGAAGGACTTCCTATAGGTGCAGATAAGCTAACACAGGGATACTAATTCTAAAGAATGCTCTGAATTTTCTCACGTGGCCACCATGTCTGCTTTCCTGCTATCTTTGCAAACAGTGGTTTGGGACACACTGCTGTTTCAGGCCCAGTCCGAGCTTATTTTGCTCAGTTTTAACATTCCAAAGATTCCAGAAGATGCGCAAAGCCGTCCCTCTGGGATGGCCGCTCTGACTCCATTTTAAAGTGGCTTAGTTTGTATTAATTTTTACAAGTTTGACCCATCATCGATCATCTAACTTCAATTGCTTGGCCAAGGTCATGCCTGCTAAGTACAGTTACTCTTTTCTCCTTTAAATTAATATGTATCTTGTAGACAGATTTTTTTTTTTGAGAATATGTATGTAAATATTTTGGGGTGTTTTATTTTCCTTCAAATTTTTACCTGATAGTTGTAACATTATGGATGATTCTGACATGAGTCAGTTATAACCACAGTTTCTTGATGATGTTATAACTCCATGGTTCCTTTCACATGTTGAGGTGCTGATTTTAGTGGCTGGCTTCCTCTGCTGGCTCAGTGGGTGGGAGCCGGTTGGCTCAGGGCCTTGCAGGCTGGTGCTGATGGGGCCACGGTGTGAGAGCCCCGCAGGTTGAGCCTCTGACGGCCGCCATCTTGCCTCACTTCAGACTTCGGAACTTGGTTGGGCTCCTCTCTGCTACGAGAGTCAGTCCTCCCTCCATCTTTACAATTTTTGCCATTTGTTTATTGAGCTCCTATTATATGTTGGACACTGTTTTCAGGCACTGAAGATATGGGAGAGGACCCCAGACTTCAATAAGCTTATATTCTAATGCAGAAAATAGCCAAACAAGTAAATACTTTCTTAAAATAGTATCATTTCAGAGAGGACTATGTGCAAGAAGGAAAAGAAAGCAAAGTAAGGAAGACCGAGAGTGACTCGTATGGGGACAGAGGTGAGGCCTCTGAGGGCACTTGGGGAGAGATCGGATTGATGAGATCCGTTGGGAGTGCGGAAATCAGGGAGCAGCTCTTTCAGGGCAGAGGGGACAGCAGGTGCAAAGGCCCTGAGGCAGGAATGAAGTTGACACACTGGAGGAGATTACAGAGGGACGGAAGGGTGGAGGAGATGGAGTGGGAGAGGTTGGCGGGTGTCAGGGCACACAGATCATGCAAGGGCTTTGAATTACCCAAAGGAAATGGGAAATCATCAGAGAGCTTTAAGCGTAAAAGGATGTGATCTCACTTGCCTTGTTGTGTATACTATTATTTAGCCAATATTTTTTACAACCAACACTATCTTTAACATACATTTGTTTATTTAAACCTAGAAATCGTCTACCACTATCATTTATCTCAAAGCAGTATTATTTCAATAACTAGACTAACTATATTCCTGTAAACAAATAAGACGCTGGAAAGAAAAGGGCCGTCAACCAGCCGGGCATCTGAGCCCGGGTCAGCTCTCCCCCAGTGAAAAGTGTTAGGGGTCGAAGGCCGAGCAGCACCACCAAGGTCTTGTAAGCCAAGCGCTGGAGGATTGAAAAAGGAATCATTTGCGCGCTTTGTGATTCGATACAATTTAACCTGGAATCTTCAATTATCTGCTAACTTGTAGGAAGATAAATTGGGTGGAGGTGGTGAGGACAGAGGGAGGCAAGCACAGTCTGGCCTAAGAGCAGAGGCAGTCAGAGGGGAGGGAGTCCCCCTCCTCCAGCAGTCAGACCCCACCTGGTCCAACGCACCCATTTCACCACGGAGCAGCTGGAGCCTGACATGGGGCAGGGACTTACCCAAGGTCACATCAATGGCTGGTCTCAATTCCACCATCTCTCATTGTCACTCCCACCCGATTCCAGCTGAAAATTAAGACATGATGTCAATATTAGTCATCCTTATTGTAAAAACGCTGTAATAGCCACACTAAAAGAAATCTGCCCCGGCACCCTCACACAACACGGCCTTTCATTCTCGCAGGAGGGAGTCTGTAGGACCCTGGGGCATCACGGGAGTTTAGTCTCACCAGCACAAGGGACGGCTGTGGGAGCACGGACCAGCACTTGATTCCAGGCTCCACCACCTACTCTGTGACCCTGGCCACACTCCGGAACGTCTCTGAGGGAAAATGGGTGCAGCTTATAGGTCAGCTCCTAGTCCTTTCTGTCTAGATAGACTTCAAAGCCCTGATGGATAATTTTTAGTTGCTTCCATCTGTGGGGGCTGTCTCAGGCCCTGCTACGTCCCACGAAGCACTTGTAGCTGTGTCGACTTTGGCGATCTGCAAGTGAAGGGACACATCTCTCCGTCTTGTGGGTTCGCCCCCTCCTCCCTTCCAGAATTCCCCAGAAGCTCCTCAGTGCTCACCCCAGCTCCTGCCCCCAGAGGCAACCTTTCTGTGACTCAGTTTCCCACGGCTGCCATAACAAAGGCCCGCACGCTGGGGCATGAACAACAGAAAGGTATTGTCGCCCGGTTCCGGAGGTTAAAAGTTGAAGCCCAAGTTGTCCACAGGGCTGGTTTCTCCCGAGGCCGCGAGGGACAGTGTGTCCAGGCCTCTCTCCCGGCTCCCCGCGGTTTGCTGGTACTCTTTGGCATTCCTTGGCTTGTAGAAACATCACCACAATAAATAAGGCCATATTCTGAGCTATGGGGAGCGAGGACTACAACGTAGTTCTTTTGGTAGGACACAATTCAACCCGGAGCTGTGTGTGTGTGTGTGTGTGTGTGTGTGTGTGTGTGTGTGTGTGTGTAACTCAGAAGTGGGATTTCTAGGTCACAACTGTGGAAATGTTTTCTAAAGTGGTTGTGCCAACTTTGCTCCCCAGCCGGCAATGTCCAGAGAGTCCCTGCGGATCCTTTTCTCATCGAGTCGGTATAACCACATTTCTCTAATTTTTGAGTTTATTGGGGTGACGTTGGTTAACAAAATGATATAGGTCTCAGGTGCACAATTCTATAACGCGTCGTCTGTATATTGTATTACGTGTTCACCGCCCCAAGTCCCGCCTCCTTCCATCACCATTCACCCCCAGACCACGCTTCCTCATTGCCGTCAATGGAGTAAAGTGAACAAATAGTACCTCACTGTGGCCTTACTTTGCATTTCTCTGGTCACTGGGAGGTTGGATACTTTCCCTACGTTTATGGGTCCTTCACGGTTCCTCTTTGGTGAAGGACCTCTTCCTGCTTCTTGCCCAGTTTCTTCTTGCTTGCCTTTTCCTTACTGATTGCTAAGAGAGGTCCTTTCTGAGAGGAAGGGGAAGATAGGGCAGCTCTTCTGCCCTGGAATTTTGACAGCTGCTCCACCCAGCTACTCCCTCCGGGGACAAACAGAAACCGATGTCAGATCCTTCATCTCTTTCGGAATCCACAGGGCCAGGTGCAGCTCGGAATCTAGGTTGTTTAGATTTGAGGCAGCTGACATGGGCGTATACCGTATGTCATGTGACGTCCCAGCAGGGGCCTGGTCAGCCACTGGAATCAAACACGGGAACATCTCCGCAGCGAGATGTAGGACCCCCACACCACACAGAGTAATGATTGTGGACAGCCTTGTACCTGTTCTGGTCAGGTCTTGCCCCCACTTTCAGTTTGGGGGGGCCGGGGCTTTAGAATTGCAGTAGGGGGATTATATAAGAGTGTCTCGGAATGGCAACTGAGAGTCAGCCCTGCGGTACCCACTTTCTCCTCCAATGATAGCCTCAGGAAATTGAGATTGGCATCACCTTTATGTGAACAAAGGTCACAGAGGCTGAGAGGCTGAGAAATCCAGGTCCCTGTA
This sequence comes from Saccopteryx leptura, assembly GCF_036850995.1. Lineage (NCBI taxonomy): Eukaryota > Metazoa > Chordata > Mammalia > Chiroptera > Emballonuridae > Saccopteryx > Saccopteryx leptura. Next base: position 12,763,209 of record NC_089503.1, on the reverse strand, counting down.
GCAAGAGGAAGAGATGGGATTTGAACCCACATCAGCGTGACTCCAAGCCCACACACTTCCGTCTCTACTGGCTGTCCCCAGCCTCACAGGAGTGTCTTCTCTGCTTCACTGCTCCCTAGGACTCTGGGATTTGGAAACAGAGTCACCAGCCGGAGGAGTGGATTGGGAGGGCGGGGTGGGGCTGGGAGGCAGGCGGTGAGAGGTCAGCTGTCTGAGCCAGACCCTCACGCCAAGGCAGCGGGTACTGGTTCCCAGAGCCTGCGAGGCCCACCTCCAACCTCTTCAAGTCCTCGAGGATCCGTCCGTCATACTTTGACACTGACCAAGCATTCAGCCAGGTGTCCACTTGCCCCGGTTTGGAGCCCTAAAAAACTTGGCACCACAGGGAGAGGCACTGACCAGAGGTTTTAGTCATCAGTGAGCTAGAGGGGCCGAGAAAGCAACAATGTCTTCCCAGCATTCTAGACTGGGTTCAAGCACCTTTGCAAAGAAGGATGGGAAGCCCCTCGATTCCAGGGCGTCCAGAGAGAGTGGTGGGCCGCTGCCCTACATGATCTCCCCTCCTCACCCACTCACCCTCTGGAGAGGCGCCAGCCAGCTCTCCCAGGTTGTTGGGCAAAAAAGCTGGATATCACCTCCTCTTCACTTTCTCATTCCCGAGAACTCCTACACATCCACTAAGGCCCCTTTCAAATTCCCCTGCTCTTTGGAGTTCAAGTTAATGCCTCTCACCTGTACTTTTCCCAAAGTGTTCTATTCTGACCCCTGGCTAGCACCTGAACCTGATCGTGATCACCTCTGAGTCCAGCTGTGTCTTCCACCACAGCCTGGGGCCTGCCACAGCGCCTGACCGGCGGGGAGGGAGGGAGGGACGATTGCCACCTCCGTGACTGAGGGCTATCATGGGCAGGAACACGAAAGGGTTTTAAGGCACCTCAGAAGCACCTGAGATGTCAGCTGTGGAGGTGAATGTGAGACCATAAAGAATATGCGTCTGGACTGAGAGAGACCTAAAGTCGTGATCTAGCTTCACCTCCCAGTAACTGTGATCTTGGGCAAGTCATTTCATCCCTCTGAGCCCCAGTGTTCTCATCTGGAAAACCAACACTTCTTGGGGCCCTTCTGGAGATGAATCAGAGAGCATGTGCCGTGTGTATCAAGGAGGGGCGCACAGTAGGCATTCAGAGGTGACCGCCCTTCCAACTTTATTTCCTGACCTTGAACTCCAGGGTCCAACTGACCACTGGCCTGTTGCTCACTGCCAGCCTCCAACTGTTAATAACACAGGTGGCCATAGAAAGTGAGGCTGAATACCCCACTGTCTCTCAGCTTCTCCTTTGAACCCAGATGGATGGTGGGTGGGGAGGGGACCCCTGGAGCATGGAGCTGATGGGCACAGGGACATGTGGCCCCTGCTCCCCCGAGGAGACGTCCTGGTCCCAGCCTGAAGTCCCACCTGCTTCGGAAGGGCTGTGTTTCCTTTTTAGGAGGGATGCCGCTGACCTCTGAGGCTTTCTGGGTGACTGACGTGAAGGGGCCCTGCTCTCAAGGGGGCTGTAGGCTGCCTGAGCTCGGTCTCAGCGCCACGCCTGGGAGCTGGGGGTGGGGGGTGTTCACTCCTTGCCCACGCTTCATTCACCCAGAAACTGCTGCCCCAGCAGCTCTCGGGGACTTCGAACCAGAGTCCTTCCTGAGAGCGGGTGGGTGGGGACAGGCCCCCTGCAAAACCCTGCATCGCCCAGCAGAGTTTTAGCCCCACTGAAACCCAGACATTCAGCCCTGTCCTGTGCACAGGGGGCCAAGCTCCCGGGGATTTTATTCTTGATTTTTTTTTAATTTATTCATTTTAGATAGGAGAAAGAGAGAGAGAGAGAGAGAGAAGGGGGGAGGAGCAGGAAGCATCAACTCCCATATGTGCCTTGACCAGACAAGTGCAGGGTTTCGAACCGGCGACCTCAGCATTCCAGGTTGACGCTTTATCCACTGCACCACCACAGGTCAGGCTTATTCGTGATTTTTATGTACTTGAGTCTCTAGCTTAACAGACCAGGCCCGGTCCTGCCCCCAGGCCTTTGCTGGTGCTACCTACCCAGAAGGCCTCCTGCCTCTTCTCTCTGGTTGAAGCTGCCTGATACAGTGGTGTCTCCGAGCCTCGTCAGTAGAACAGGTTTATAAGAGCGTTCTTCCCAAGGGCCGTGAGGGTTCTGTAGGAAAGCCCTCAGCACAGAGAAAGTCCTCGGAAAGGTGCCTCTGCTCCCCCCATCCTGGGGAAATGCTTGTGACCCGCGAGGCCAGCCCCAAAGGTCACCTCCCTGCGGTAACTTCCTGGACTCTCCTCCTCTGGGTTCTTCGAGTGTGTTGCTCATGTCTCTGTCTGCACCTACCGCAGAGAGATGGGATTCGAGACAACTCTTGACACCAGGGCTCCTGGCTGGACCCTGGGCTGAAGGCAAGTCTGGGCTTCCTCCACTTTCCCCCTGACAGAGCCCAGAGCAGGCCTGGCCATGGGCTTGGCTCAGGAAATGGTGGAGGTGAGGTGAGTTACAGAGACTTCCGTTAGTAATATCGGTAACTAGGATTAGTTGAGCATTTACTATGTGCGCCGAGGTGTTTATCAGGTGGTAATTAAGGCAGCCCAGTAAACCCCCTGTGTGGATTCAGATCTCTGCATTGCCTCCTTAGAGCCTTGTTGTCCTGGAAAGTTCCTTTACCTCTTGGACCCCAAATTTCCCCATCGGTAAAGTAAGGATAATAATAATCCTTCTCTTCAAGCGCTGAGAACTAGAGTTTAAAACTATTAAAAACACATAGACTTCTTACCCGTGTGAGCACATAGGAATATTTGGCAGTGGGCATTGGTGTGATTCAAGCGATTTACAAAGTTTTTTACTTAATGTTTTCATTTAAAAAAACTATTGTTTTTATTTTCATCACTCCAACTATCTACAAGACAAATGTTATAGAATTCAGAAAATATTTTTTAAAAAGCTTACCAGTAATGCTACACTTACCTTCAAAGCTAATTGTTGTTACTACTCTGTTATACGTAGAATCTCCCAGACATTTTGGGAGAAATAGTGCAAATGCACCAAAATGCAGAGAGTGTTTTAACAACTCCTAGGCATCCCCACCAGCCAGATTCAGAGAATCTTTTCATTTTTGCCATATTTGCTCAGATCTAGATTAAGAAGAAAGGAAATCATACAGCCACTGTTAAAATACTTCCTCACTCCTCCGTCTCCAAAGCACTTACCTTAAGTATTTCTTGTTGGTAGACTGTGAGATTCCTTCTAAATTCTTCTATTACAAGCCATGCTTTAAGAAAAAAAAAAAATCTCTGTATATAGCAGCATGTGAACATACCAGAGAATTTTTTTCTAGGATATATACGTGGAGAGATTGTGTGAGCCTTAGAGTTTGAGCATCCTCAACTTCAGGAAGTGTCACGGCCATTTTTCTACCATTGTACTTAGAAGGATATGATCATCCTGTGTATGTTGCCTATAACCTGCTTTTTCCACCTATTGTACTTATGCGTGCACACATCCATCACAAATTCACACTTGCACTCATTGATTCTGCAAGATCTTGTCGAGCACTTACAATGGGACGGGTGTTGGGTGTGTCTGGTCATCTTATTTCAGCCCTGTGAGGTTCTTACACCTGGAAGGTGAGAGAGACAAGTCAAGCAGATGAAGAGAGTGGCCCAAAGCCCCCTTAGGAAGGAGGAAGCTGGTCTTCAAACCCAGACTTGTTCCAGTTCACTCTAATGCTCTGTCTGCTGGCCCAGCCCTGGTCGGTGGTTCTACCTGAACCAGATTCAAAGGCCCCATGCTAGAACTGCTGGTCGGAATCCTAGAGGAAGGACCTGGACGTCTACCTCCTGCACTCAATGGTCTGATTTCTGATAGAGGATCAAGAATATGGAGCCTGTGAACAGCCAGTGTCTCTGGCCCGCTGAGCCCTCTCGGAGCCACACCCTTCCTGGTATCGTGTAAAATTTTTTATTGAGCTGTTCATGATCCTCTAAGCCTGGAGGTGTCATCTTACCATTGGCTAGCTGCAAGGAAGGAATATTTGGCACAGGAACCTAGCAAGCAAGCCTCAGGACCAGGCTCACAGGAGCCTTTGCTTTGAGAAGAACTGTTACCATGGCAACTGCACTCCACATCTCATCTCTAGGACCACTGGACACACTGTAGAGGCGGGGAAGGGAGCAGCACGTGGTGAGTGAGGAGCAGCTCTGCTAAGGTTCATGAGAGAGACAGGGAGGGAGGAGGAAGAAGGAAGCCTTTGGGGATCAGCAACTGCCCCTTTGCAGAGCAGAGAACTGAGGGCTCCCTACAGCCATCTTACAACTGCCCCTTGAATAATACGGGTTTGAACTGCTTGGGTCCACTTATACATGGATTTGTAAAAGAAATGAATACTATACATTTATTTTATCTTATGATTTTCTTAATACCAGTTTTTTTTTCCTCTAGCTTAGTTTATTGTAAGAATACAGTATATAGTACATATAACACATAACGTATGTGTTCACTGGTTGTTTATGTTATCAGTAAGGTTTCTGGTCAACCGTAGGTTATTAGTAATTAAGTTTTGGATGGGTCAAAATTTATACATAGATTTTTTGATTGCATGGAGGGGTTGTCACCCCTAACCCCTGTCTCAAGACTCAACTGGAGAGTCAGTGGCCAGCTGGCCTCCAGTGTCCGCCCCGGACCGGAGAGGAGAAAAGAGGTCAAAGCCTCAGTCGGGGTATAGAACGGCGGCTGCCACGTACCACGTGCAGAGCACGTCACATACAGCATCCAAGCACCCTTCGAGGCAATTCGATGTGGCCCAGGTGGTATGCTCAGTGCCAGGTTAAAACCAGAGTCTAGCTCGGCTCAGTGACTTTCCCATGGTCACACCACAGAGACAGGTTTGGATCACTGCCCTGTCTTTCCCAAAGTCTCCGTTCTAAGTCATGAGAAAAGAACTTCCCCGAGTGGCGACTGTTAAGCAGATGCCTCGGTGCCCAGGGAGGATGTGGACCCTGCTACTGCCAGACACTCCTGATGACACTTCTCTCCTCAATTCCTTCTCCGGCCCCAGCACGTGGTGCACGTTCAGCAAACGTTAATGTGGGGTTGAAGGCAGGCAGCAATAAACTCATTTCTCAGCTTTCGGGATCATGTGCTCACACACCCGCACTTTCTTGAGCTCCCGAGACGGGGGTGGGGGAGGGGGAGAGTTCCAGAAATCACACCTACCCCAGAGCCAGCGGTGTTGCGTTATCTCTAAGCCCGCCTTCAGTGGAGATCATGAATTGTCCTTCACTGCCCCGTGGAGGTGGTGGCGGGGAGGAGGGGAGCTCAGTCTGGGCGTCCAGGGAGGACAGTGGCAGCTGCACATCCTCTGTGGTGTAACAGGGTGACAGGAGCCAGTTAGACAGGCTGGATTTCTCTCACCTGAGTGGCTGAAGGCCTCCAGGGCTGGGACTGCAGCCTTTGCCATCACCTCTCTCTGTCAATCACATGCTGACTTGGCTCAGGCCACTAGAGCAAAACACCATAGGCTGGGCTGCTCAGACAACTTGTTTCTCGTGGCTCTGGAGGGCGAGAAGTCCAAGGTCAAGGTCAGCAGACTCAGCGTCTGGTGAGGTGATCTTCCTGGTTTGCAGACGGCCTCCTTCTTGCTGGGTCCTCACACGTTGGAGAGAGAGAGATGCCATGTTTTTCCTCTCTTTTTATTTTTTTAATCCTGAGGACCCACCCACATGACCTCCTCTAACCCTAATTATCTCCCAAAGGCCCCGCCTCCTAATGCCATCACAGTGGGGGATTAGGGCATAAGGCATCGACATAGACATTAAAATTTAGGGGGATGCAACCATTTAGTTCACAACATCTGCAATGAGTTTTCTTTGGTCCCCAAACCTTTCTTAGGTATGATGAAAGAGAATGCAAATGAAGGAACAAAAATCCTATCAAATAAGTTAAATAGGACTAACACAACAAGTTGCTGACTTTCCCTTGAGATCTGAAGAGAGAGAAGTCACCCCAAACTTCCTGAACTTGGCAAGTCCCCAGTGGGTATGGCCTGGTCTATTCACCACAGCCACTTAGCGAGCAAGGACCACCCTGTCCAACTGAGCTCCCAGGACAAAGTAAGCTCCGCCCAACTGGGTGTCACAACCTCTCCCAGTCCCTTCAAAGACGGAGCAGAACTCGGCCCCTCTGAATTAAGTCATAAGTTACTTCTGCAAGCCAACACTATGTTTCTAGAATTATAGATTGTTTCTTTTTTTCTTTCCAGTTGTTTATCACTAGCTCACCATTAACAACAAGGGGATTTTTAAAAGAAAAACATTTCACCATAGTCCTGGTACCTCCCACTCCTCCTCCAAACTTCCTGGTTCTAATGGTCCCTGACTCTCTTTTTCCAATTGGTCCATTTCTCCTGTGGCCTCAAGGTGGTTCAGATGGTGCCGGAGCCAGCTGTGTTGGGAGCACCGGTGGGGAAGGGGCTGTTCGGCTCGTGGCTATGCTGCCAGACCTCATCTTGTCCGTGGTGTGGGGCCGGTGGGACAAATGCCCGCCTAGGGATGCCTGCCAGGGAGGGAGGATGGTGCCCTCGTTGCCGCTCATCTTTGGAGTCAGATGCCCTTTTGGAAACGAATCCCTGGAACCTGCATGCTGAGTTGTACCACCACTGGGGCAACGGGTTATCATTCCTCAGTTCAGGGCTGGCTGAGCCGCGGAGAGTGGGAGGGAGTTAGGGAGGCCAGCTGGTTGTTAGCCTCCCTGCCCCACACCTTTGTCATGGTCTGAAGCAGAAACCAGGATGTTGGATTTCAACTCAGCAGAGCAGAGTGGTTAAGAGTGCAGGCTCTGGAACCGGGCAGCGTGGGTTCGGGTCTCAGCTCTGTCACTTCCTAGCTGTGTGCCTCTGCTTCCTTACTTTGTGGGCTTGCTGTGAGAACCAAACTGGTTAATTTATCTAAAGTAGTTTTTAAAGGGCCTGGTGTATAATAAGCACTGAATGAATGTCAGCTGTGTCACTGAGCTGTGCCAGGAGGTTTGTGGTGGGCGCTTGACATGTCTTGGGGCCTCCCTTTTCCCATCAGAGCAATGGGATGAGTCACAATGTCCTTCCCTTAGCTCCTTGCATTTTAGGTCCAGGATGCCCGAGACGTGTAACTGCTCCCATCGGTGTGGGCTGGAAATAGAACACGAGGCGCCCATCTGGCTGTCCCCCAAATGTCCACCTGCAAACTAGGACTGGCAATCCACCCATTGAAACTCGGGGCAAGGGGCCAGTGGATATTTCTGGGCAGCTCCCTGAACCAGCATTGCCCTTTGAAATCCCGGGCCCTAGCTAAGACCTCGGGAGGCAGGCCAGCAATGGGAGGATGGAATGAGAGCTTGAACTTGGGCCCCGCTGGGTCCTGGAAGACCTTCAGGAGCTAAAACTGGGCCCGGATGGGGGCAGGGGCTGGAGGGAGAGATATCTCTCTGTTCTACTTCTATCACTTAACATCGTACCAGAAGCTTTTCCTCACAGTCTTCACTCTGTAACTATTTTTGCAAATATTCCTAACATGCTGTGTTTCCCTAACCAATCTCCCAATCACTTTTACACAATTCAGTTGTCTCCAGTTTGGGTTTGTTGTTGTTGTTGTTGTTTTAACATGAGGAACTGTGCGCCGGAAGCTCTTGGTCTAACAGCACAACAGCTCAGAGCACTGCGCTGAGGGTGTTGAGAATATCATCCCATTTAATTCTAACAATGAGCCCGCAATGTGGGTGCTCTCTGTGCCCATTTTGCAGAGGGGCCCCGAAGTTCAGAGAGGTTAGACAATTTGCCCGAGTCACACAGTTAGAAAGGGGCTCAGGTGGAAAAGCAGAACCTGAACTTTCTCGTTCAGACACAAGCACCCGAGTAATTACGTGTGTGGCATGCTGCATTGTTTCTTTAGGAGACATTCCCAGAAGTGGAATTGCCAGATCAAAAGGGCTTCACTTGTTGTGTTTTTAAAAAGCTGTTGACATATGTATTTGCAAATACTTTCTAATGGTATTAAAAAGAAAAGGAATGTGCTTCTAGCAGGTGACACACGCCACACTCCTCCCCTGGTTCTTTTTGTGGCTTCCTCCCTCCACGTTTCTGCAGTCCCCCCCCCCCCCCGTCCCCTCTGCCTGGCCCTCCGGACACACCCTTCATCCCTTATCCACTCGGTGAGCATTGACTGAGCACCTGCGTGTTTCTCAGCACATTCGATGCAGCCAGGGCCGCGGTGCATCCACTGTAGCTGGTGTTTGTCTCATCTCTGTGGGTGCACTGGGGGTGCCAGCCGTCGTTCCAGGGAGCTCTGAAGGGGCCTCAGAGTTTCTCTTTGACATTACGCTGACCAGCTGGATTCTAGGCAGGGAAACAACCATCCCAGCCTCCTCCTTCTCCCACTTGGAAACCCTCCCCTCCATCCCTCACCCCTCCTGGTTCATAACATTCCAGAATGCGGGGCACTACTCCAGATGGTCTTCTGGGGCGCACAGGATGCTTTCAGGTGGTAAATGAAAACCGAGCATTAAATAGCACTGACCACACAGTATGAAAGTTACTTAGTTATTTTATTTCCAAAGCTCTGTCATCCTTTCTGATCTTATCAAAGTCTTTACTTGATGATGATGTGTCTTGTAACATTTCTAAGTGGCTTTCTTTGTAGTACATGTATTTTTACAATCACCTTCTGTTTTGGCAAACAATACAAAAAGTCTGTTTACGTGTTTAAGTTTCCGAATGTGTTGCGTGTCTGCCTACGTCCCTAATTTTATGTCAGTGGGAGCACGTCATACATGACTTTGCAAAGTATGGCCTTTTATCTTTTCCTCTCATTGCTCGCCTCCCCTCCCTCCTTCCTCTCTTCTCCCGCCCTCATGACTCGGCCCCAGGACCAGCGACATGACATGCAGGTCCCGGTGCAATCTGGAGATTCAGGGCCCCTTGTTCAAAACGTATTCAGAATTTCAAAATGGAGACAGCAAAGCAGTAAACCGGGCCTGGGCCTGTCAAAGTGCAGGGCCCTGTGAACACGCAGGTCACTCACCCCTGAAGCTGGCCCTCCTCTGTCCTTCCCCTGAAACCCACCTTTTCAATTTGCCCATTTTAATCATCTGATGTGTGTTCTTCCATATTTTTCCACATAAGCATAACCAGTTTGTAGGAGGGTATTTTGGAGCCAATATATATTTTTTTAATTGTATCACACTGTGTTTTCTCCTCTGCGTCTTGCTCCCTTACTCAACACAGCGTGGAAAGCCCTCCAGCTGGCGTGAGTCTGTTCCATTCTGTAGAAAGGCCACATAAGATGCCACGCTGTAAACAGTCTGTCATTTTCTTCATTTTTCCTGATGGGTGGGCATTCACTCTGTTTCCAATGGTTTGCTGTTCAAAAAACGGAAACTAATCTTTTAATGTTCGTGCATCCTGATGCAGTCAAGCCAATTCACAACAAAGGGTAGAGATTCCTTCCCAAATACACTCACTGCAGCAGCAAGAAGAAAAGTGCGAGGCGCAGGCCAGGTGGTAACAACGGCTGGGAAGCACCGACCCTGCCTTGGGGCTCCATGAGCAGAGGCCTGGCTGGAGGAGGGTGGGCAGTAACTTCTGCTTCGGATCCTGCAGCACAGAAGTCAGAGAACACACAAGCCAGGCCCCCTTCTTGATACAAGGGACAGGAAAATGCTCGTGACACACACACAAAGAAGTCTTGAATATATCTAGTATCAATAAACTGCCTTGACAACAGTTGTCCTTCGGAGCTGGCAGCTCCTGCTCACTCTTTCAGTCAGTCAGTCAATCAACAAACACTGTATCGGGCAGCCTGGGGGTCACAGGGCTGACTCAGCCTTGTGCCCTGCCCTCCAAGGTTTTCTGGCCTAGCAGAAGACCTGTGTGCCTTTATGCATGACAGCATGGCTTCCCAGACCCGGAGAAATGATACAGAACTGAATTCGAGCCTCTGTGTACAAACATGGTCATACACACACACATATGCACAAAGACATACACACAGTAACACACACACGATTACCACCACACACACACCAAACTTACACACATATATGCACTGCAGCCAGCACCCCAATCCCAATGCCTGCAGCTTCCTGGCACAGGTGGAAATACTAAAAACCACACGAGAGCATGGGGTTCATTGCCATGGGAACCAGGATTCCAAAATCCTAACTTGAGGGCATTTGAATTCTTGTTCTGAATATTTCATTAGCTGTGGATTTTGTGCTCTGAATTCTGAGTCGTTTCTCCTTCAGGGGTCAGGTTGGGCAGCCAAGCAGGGAGGTGGTGAGGGCAGGCAATCAAAGGCCTGATTACTTTCTGTCTGAATGATCGAGTGGCCCAAACGGGGGCCTGTGGGACAGCCGTGTCTGTAGGGGTGTGTGCACGTGTGCACATGTGTGCACATGTGTGCGCATCCTGATGTGAGTCCACGGAATCTTCTCAGGTGAAGCTGAGAGTGTGTAGCAGTCATGCCCACATCTGCAGCCCCTGTGTCAGTCAGGGCGGGCCAGGCCGGGCGGTGGTAACAAATATATCCCCAATCTTCATGGCTCAACACAATAAAGGTTCACTTCTCACCCACACAAAATTCTAGTTGGGTCAACATCCCCCTTCATCTTGTAGTAGCATCTGGAACCCAGGACCTCAAATACGGCCACGACAAAGAAGAAAGAGATGAAGGAGGCTCGCAGCCTTTTACCTCCCTCGGCCCCGCAGTGGGCACATGTCCGCCTGCCTAGGCTTTGATGGTCTCGACATGGGCACAAGAGAGCCGGAAATGTGGAGGAGTTCCTTTGTGAGCATAGGGGTCCCTGCCACAGCTCTCCTTTTGTGCTTCTGCAAACAGGAATGTCCCCACCCAGCATGGAGCTGATCCCTTGGAGACAGTTCAAATGCTGGTGGCCTTGGGCCACGTATCAGTCAGGGTCTTAACAGGAAACAGGTGGCACACTCAAAATAGAAGTTTGAAGGGGGCTTATTTACAAAAGCGCTATTTATGAAGGATAATACAGTAACAAGAGCTCAGAGCAGATGAGCTGTTACCACCCTGGTCCAAGGACACAAGACCAGGGAGTGGTCAGTGAGACCCAAAAGGAGAGAGTCAAGGAGAGGAACGACAACCTTCAAATGAAGGGCATAGGCTGCTCAAAGGACTCACTGGGAGGGAGCCAGGGGAATACACACCACGACCTCCCTCCTGTCTCTGCTGGGGCTCCCGTTGGCCAAGCCAAACAGAAGCCAAAGGGCCCAGGAAGATGCTGAGTTAGACCAAACAGGTTATCCCTCCAAGGCCAACTGCAATGCTCTCAGGAGACAAAGGCACACTATTTGGCATGAGCAATCAATTTCTATTCTTTGGGCCTCCCTTTTTTCATTTGTAAAAACTGGATGCTAATATTTAACTCACTATGTTGGCAAAAGTAAATGCAGTAATATATGCAAAGACCTGGCATAATTAGTCCTCGGCAAAAGTTAATTTCCCAGTGTCTGAAAGCACTTCAGTCCAATGGTTCACAACCTGGAATGTACCAGTTACTCTAAAGTCTGATACGAATCTCTCAAACAAATTTTCCGAACAAAAATGTTTTTCCTGAAATTAACCCTGTCTAAATTAAACTTCTTTTGTATGTCAAATATTTCACAGATATTATCTGCTTTTAGTCTACAATATTTTCCTAAGTGTTACTGCCAACAAGTTAGGACTCTGGCAGAGAAAGTGATGGATTCGTTATTCACGGTCACTCAGCCAGTGAGTGAGTCTGGCCCCAAAGCCTGGTCCTTCCTCTCTGCTCTACTGTCACTTCTGATGACATGTGCACAATTAATAGATGAAGTGAAGGATGCTACAGCTCCAAACCTTGAGACTTTCCCTCCCTGGAAGGGAGGCAAAGGCACCCGAGGTCCAGGACCATGTCTTTCCAAAGGCCCCAGACAGTTGCGACAGGCTCCAGAAAGTGTTCCTTGCCCTTCAAGGCACCTCTGTGCCCTCCATGCCTGAGTTCACTCACCCACCATGGCTGCTGGTTGATTTCAGGTCGCGTGTCTCCAGCCCCTTCCGGCCAGCCCAACACCAGCAGTGCAGAGAGCCAGCCCTTGGAACCAGGTGAGGAAATGATTTTTCTGGGGTCCCTAGTCAGCTTTCTGAGACCAAGCAGTGGTGTCCTGGGATGACAGGAAGGGGAAATGGACTTTTAGGGTCCCAGGGAGGCTCCCTAACTTCAGACCACTCCACTCCTTCTTAACCCAACTTCTGAAAGTCCACATTAGATTCACGTGGAGATCTTAGAACTACCGTCTTTAAGAGGCCACTGATAAAGTGACATGCGCATGACAAGGTGTTCAGAGTGCATTTTAAGAAGATTTGTTGTGAACAAGTTGAAGGAGCCTTGGTGGGACTGGGGGTGGGGTGAGGAGTTCTACCAGAGGGTCCTAGACGAACTCAACAGATATGTATAAAGAACCTACTCTGTGCCAAACTGCCTAACGCTGGGGGTGCAGTCCTGGGCAAAAATGGGAGGTGATTCCCCCAAGGAGGGGCTCTGGGGAAGGGAGGACCCCCAGACACACCACATCCTTCAACCCCATCGCCAGCCCCACAGGGTTCCAGGATCACGTGGCCCTCCACCCTAGTGAGTGCCCTCAGAACAGGGGGGGGGGCTGGGAGGGACCCTATGGCACCGCAATACCAAGGGGCCTCTGAGCCCTGAAGTCTGCCCTTTCACACACGGGTGCTCTTGAGACAGGGGCAAGAGAGAAGGGTTTGTGGGGATTGGACCCTCGGTTCTCTGTCACCCCAGGCCTAATTTATCCTAACCTCTAGAGCAGGGGTCCCCAAACTACGGCCCATGGGCCGCATGCGGCCCCCTGAGGCCATTTATCTGGCCTCACCGCACTTCTGGAAGGGGCACCTGTTTCATTGGTGGTCAGTGAGAGGAGCATAGTTCCCATTGAAATACGGGTCAGTTTGTTGATTTAAATTTACTTGTTCTTTATTTTAAATATTGTATTTGTTCCCGTTTTGTTTTTTTACTTAAAAATAAGATATGTGCAGTGTGCATAGGGATTTGTTCATAGTTTTTTTTATACTCCGGCCCTCCAACGGTCTGAGGGACAGAGAACTGGCCCCCTATGTAAAAAATTCGGGGACCCCTGCTCTAGAGTCACCCTCAACCCCTTTTCCTGACTCTAAGGAGAACCAGGCCTCAGAAAGGGTTTGGAGATTAACCAGCCCAACCCCGTTTTGCAGACTGGAAGGCTGAGTTCCAGAGCCGGGTAGGGTATTGTCCAAAGTCACGGTAGCAGGTCAGTGGCGAGGCCCCTGGTGGCCGTCTGCCCCCACCGCATGCCCGGCATCGGCAGAGTCCTCAGCTGGCTTCCGGTGCTTCCAGGGGAGTGGCTCGGGGTCCGCCTGGTGAACGGGAGCAGCCGCTGCGACGGGACCGTGGAGGTTCGGCTAGAACAGTCCTGGGAGCCTGCCTGCGGGGCGTTGTGGAACCTCACCGCTGCCGAGGCCGTGTGCCGCGCGCTGGACTGCGGCAAGATGGAGTGGGTGCCGGTCCAGCCGGTTCCGCCAACCCCGGAGCTGTCATCGGATTGGGCCTTAGGGATCGCCGGTGGGACCCCAAACGCCACGCTGGCCCTGGCGCCCGTCATCCTGTGCAGCAGCGCCGAGTGGCAGCTCTGCAAGGTGGTGGAGCACGCGTGCAGCGGCGACGGGAGGCCGGCCCAGGTCACCTGTGCAGGTATAGCTGACAGCCCCACACCCGCCAGCTGAGCCCCTGCCGGTCCGTATACCCCGCGGGCCTTCATCCACTGCCCCTCACTCCTGCCCAGCCCTGGGCACTGGACCCAAGCTTCGCCCCCCACCAAAGGAATGCAGTTTTGTATCATTTCCAGCTCTGAACATTTCCTCAGATCTGGCCTGCAGACCTTTCCTCCAGCTGTTCCTCTCCAGCTGTTCCACTTGGTCGCCAACCCAACCCGTTAGGTACCCAGTGTCCTAACCGAGTCCCTAGGCTTTATTCACTGGTCTCATCCTTCATCCCGCTCAGGACCTCTGTCTCCTTTATCTCGCCCCTACCCCGATGTACATAAATATGCCAGGTTTCCAGGGTCCCTGGAACACCGATGCTCTCCAGCACTCGGCCCTGCTCCTCAGGCCCCGCCCACCAGGCGCATGGCCCCACCCACTAGTTTGCACCAGTTACTGGCCCCTCCCACCGGCTCCACAGGCCTACCTACAAAGTATCCAGCTTCGCCCCCAGAGTCCCCCAACTCTGCTCACCTAGTCTCCAACCCTGCGGGGGTCCCCCATCCTGTCCACAGGGTTACCTCCCGTCTGGCTGGATCCATAACCCGGCCTACAACTCTCCGGCCCAGTCCCAATCACCTGACCCCCCCCCCCACCTTGCCCTCTTCCCTGCCTGTACCCACAAACCCCTTCCCTCCCACCCCCAGAGAATCAAGCGGTGCGGTTGGTGGATGGTGGCAGCCGATGCGCCGGGCGGGTGGAGATGCTGGAGCACGGCCAGTGGGGTTCTCTGTGCGACGACACGTGGGATCTGGAGGATGCACACGTGGTGTGCCGGCAACTGAAATGCGGCTGGGCCATCCAGGCCGTGCCAGGCTTGCACTTTGCCCCCGGCCAAGGGCCCATCCACCGGAACCAGGTGAACTGCTCGGGGTCCGAGGCCTATCTGTGGGACTGCCCAGGGCTGCCTGGAGACCACTACTGTGGCCACAAGGAGGATGCTGGTGTGCTGTGCTCAGGTCAGTGGCTGAGGTTCCCGAATGTCCCATCCCACCCACACTTACGGGGACCTTCTCGGCACTGGGCCTGTGCTTCGTTCGCGCCGGAAGGATGGCCCCTGTCCTTGCCTGGTCACCATCCAGGAGCCAAAATGAGACCCGGACAAACATAACCCCCGGGAATAAGTGGTAAATGCCCTAAGAAAGGAAACCAGGTGAGGTTTAGGAAGTTTAGAAGTTTAGGCAATCCAGAGCTGGAGAGATAAACCTGCCCACCTCCTGGAGGAGCTGACATTAGGATGAGGCTCTTCCTGGGTAGGAGTTAGCCACCTGGTCCGGAGCTCCAGGGAGATGGCAGCAGGAAGGGGCCAGAGGGGCTGTCGGCAGTCCGCATGGGACCATGAAGTCCTGGCCCAGCCAGTGCTTCTCTATCATGTGCACAGGAATTGGGAGGAGGGTGTCTCCCTAAATATAGATTCTGACTCAGCAGGTCTGGCAGGGCTCGAGACTCTGCATTTCTAACAGGATTCTAGATGCTGCTGCTGCTGCTGGTCCATGGACCACACCTTGGGTAGCAAGGATACAGGGCACTGCAGCCAGAGCAGACGGGACAGAGGAGAGACAGAGGCAGATGCTGGAGGAGAGCACACAAGAGCTAGAGACCGGCTGGCCGTGGGGTGTTTGTACTCATGGGTGTGGGCTGGTGGGGATTTGGGCCCAAAGGATCCTGACCTGACTCTGCCCTCCCCGACCCCTCCCCTGCAGAGCACCAGTCCTTGCGCCTGACTGGGGGCATTGACTCCTGCGAGGGGCAAGTGGAGGTACACTTCCGTGGGGTCTGGAACACAGTGTGTGACAGTGAGTGGTACACACCGGAAGCCCAGGTGCTCTGCCAGGCCTTGGGCTGTGGGACCGTGGCCAAAATACCCAGGGGGCTGCCCCACTCCCTATCGGGCAAGATGCACTATTCATGCAAAGGAGACGAGCCCACCCTCTCGAACTGTTCCTGGTGGTTCAACAACTCCAACCTCTGCAGCCAGTCAAAGGCAGCCAGGGTCCTCTGCTCAGGTACGCCTTCCCACCCACCTATCTCCACCCTCACCTCAGACTTAGACCAGAAATTCCACCTGGATCCACAGCCTAAGAACGTGGGCTAGATCAGGAATGACTAATACTAGCATTAGAGGGACCATTGTCCCTAGGATGCCCAGGCAGATGTTGTTAATTACTCAGGGCGTCTTTTCCACAAATCTTCGACTCGGCCTCAGAATCATGAATCAAATATTTATTAAGGCCTTATTATATGCTAATCAGTGGTCTCTGTGGGCTGGAGTTCACTCAGGAGATGAAACCAACTTAGCATCCCAGGACTGGTGATCATAATAAAAATAATATCAGGAGACATTAGTAATAATATCAGTGTCTGGAGGCCTCATTATGTGCCAGGCATTGCTGAACACATGGTATGTCTTATTTATTTATTTGTTCATTTATGTATTTATCTATTGAGAGAAGGGGAGATAGTGAGACAGACTCCCGCATGCACCCTGACCAGGATCCACTCAGCAACCCCTGTCTGGAGCCAATGCTCGAATCAACTGAGCTATTTTTAGCACCTGAGACTGTTGTGCTGGGACCAACCTAGCTATCCTCAGCACCCAGGGCCATCGCTCAAATCAGTCAAGTCACTGGCTGTGGGAGGAGAAGAAGGAGAAAGGGGGAGAGGGAAGGGGAGAAAAGAAGATAGTTGCTTCTCTTGTGTGCCCTGACTGGGAATCGAACCCGGGATGTCCATACACCAGGCCTACACTCTATCCACTGAGTAAACCGGCCAGAACTGTTTTATCTTGGATAAGCCTCACATCCACTCTATGAATTGGGTCCTACCATATTCTACCTACCACAAATCTAAGACGGCATTGATATGTCACACCAAATATTATTTTATGTATCATAATGGACAACAATGCTGCCAAAATAAACTCTTGACATGTCATCAGTCCTAAGATTGGTGCCATGGCCTGATTTCAGTGTGGAAGTGTGAAATTATGAGAGCATTAGAACCGAGGAAACACAGTATTAGTATGTCCGTGGAGTTCAGACACAGCCTGGCTGGGATTCCAGCTCGGCCTGTTCCAGCCAGGAGGCTCAGTTTTGTGACTGTGTGGATGCTGATACTAGCCACTCCCCGGGTAGCTGCGAAATCAGACATCACCACGGACTTTGGGATTTTGCCATCCTTTACCTGTCGAATGCTTATGATAATGATGAGGGTATCAGCTGCCAACCTGAAGAGCACACCCAACTGGATGGAAAAGGGACTTGTGGTCTGTAGCGGATTGATTGTACGGAAGGAAGAGATCATTCTCTATTAGCCACATATTTTAACAAAAGGACCTTCCCAGCTCTGAATTCATGATGTCTCTCCTAATTGTGAGGGATGGGAAAGACGGGTTTCCTTAGTCATGTGCCCCCCCTTCCCTGGGGACCGTGACCCCAGTGCCAGGTCACTTGCCTGTTGTGTTCAGTTCCTAGCACAAGGCCTGGCACACAGTAGGTGCTCAGTAACAGGGGTAGAGTAAATGAGTGGTGTTTCCTGACAGGTTCCCGGAGGTTGCTCAATCTGTCCACTCCAGAAGTTCCCGCAACTGTCCAGCTGGTCACCGTAGGTGAGTGTCACCGGGTACTCAGTGTCTCAGAGACCCAGGTGCATGCGTGCTATTGCATGTGTGTGCATGTGCGTGTCTGCCTGGGTGGGGTCTGATGCTTTGTTCCCCATCGCCCACCTCCAGACGCTGGCCTTGCCTCCCCCAGGCTCTGGGTGCCTGTGTCCCACTCCCTGCCCCTCCCTCCTATGTCAGCTCCGCAGCTCCCTGCATCCTGACATTTCATGGACAGGATTACACTCCTCACTCTCCTGTGAGCTCCAGTAGGGCGGGAAGATGGAGCTGGAGAGCTGAGCTGGTCTGACACAGGCCAGATGGTGGGGACGCTGAGGGTCACAGCCAGTGTGTCAGTAGTGTCTCAGGCATTGGCTTGGCACTTCACAGTCATTATTTCCCAACCTTTTAATCCTCCCGACAGACCGCTGGGGAGGTCTCATCATGACCCTTACACAGAGGAAGGAGGTCAGACTCAGAGGGTGAAGTGACAGCCAGCAGTGCTAACGGGAATTTGCATCCAAGGTTCTGAACTCCAGATCCATGCTTGATCTATCCGCCAGCTGTGTGTAGCTGGGCCAGCTTCGGGGCCGACTCCTGGGGCTTGAATTGCAGCTTTGCCTCTGGCCAGCTGTACGATGTTGGGCAATGCCTAATGTCTCTGAGCCTCAGCTCCCTTGACTCTAAGATGGAATTGATAACCACAGCACCTCTCCTAGTGTTGTTGTGAGTCTCCAATGAATTAATTTTCATAGAGCACTTACAATAGGGGTTAGTACGTGGTAAGCACTGTCTGGGCATTAGTTATACTTGTGATCATTTAATCCAGGCATGGAGCCCCTGGCACATTCACTGTCAGGCATGGCTCAGTGTCACCTTCTCTGGAAAACCAACCTTCATCTTTCCCTTAAAGAATAAGGTGCCCCGAGCAGCACCTCATGCCCCCCAGGTCCCCTCCATATCTCATTCACAGCAGGCATTTCACTATATTGGATTGAGCCGTCTTATCTCCCTGCTAGACAAAGACCCTGATGGCCTGTGACGCTGTTGTCACACCGTGGGCACTCCATAATGGTTGAGTAGAGAGATTCCTGTGGGCTGGTGGCCAGGAGAAGTTTCACTCAATCAGTTATTCATTCAGGATACATTTCTGGAGCACCTACTATACACCAGTCACATAAAGCAGCTGAGCATATGTTTTTAAAAAGGGAAGAAGAGGATAGGTCCAAAGGAAAGCGGGTCAGTTGCAGGCCGGCTGGAGAGGCGAGAAGAAGGGCAAGGAGAAACCTATGTCCATTCCTCTTTCTCTCTGATTTGGGGTTCTTGCTTCCAGAACCTTCTATGTCAGTACAAATGGAGGACTGGAAATCACGGGACCTAATGCTCCTCATCTTCTGCATCATTCTGGGAATTCTCTTCCTGGGCTCACTCATCATCATTGCCGTCATCCTCTTGAAAGTTAAAGGAAAATACGGTAGGTGCAGAATTCTAGGAGTCACGGGGAAGGCCCAGGGATGGGAAGAAGCAGGTTAGCGGTGTAACTTTCCTATGGGGATGTGAACTTGGGGGACCCCAGCAAGAGTATCAGTGACTTAACAATGGCCACTCAAGACCTGGACATGGGAGAATCTCCCGATGGGAAGGATTTTCCCAGCATGCCCAGCAGAAACGAACCAATGTGGGCCCCTTGGGAGGATCAGACTATGTGTGTGCATGTTTGGGGGGTGGGGGGAGTGAGGAGGGAGGTGTCTTCATGAGACAGAACCAGGCAGACTGGAAGAGGCCAAAGAGTGACTTGTAGAATCTCTGCCTCCCCTCCCTTAGCCCTCCCTGTTACGATGAATCACCAAAACCTACCCACCAGCACCCCAGCAGGGATCAATAGCTATCAAGAGGTCCCCATCTCCATCCCCAAAGAAGAAGGTAGGCTGTCACCCACCTGGGAATGGGGAGGGCTGGAGAGGACGGGAAGGATGGAGGGTCAGTACTGTTTATGTTAAAGCAGCACCCCAGTGGGATGAGTCCTATGCTAGCTCTCTGGTGGCTATGGGACCTCAGCACATCAAGTCTCAGTCTGGGGCTCAGTCGGGGAAGTCTCCGACTTTTCAGTGCAGCCATTCTAGGACCCTAGGCTTTTGAGTCCTGGGCCAACACAGGCCCAGGGCATTTCGGACCGTGCCCTCACTGGGTTTTGCTAATTGCTATTAGGTTGTGATGTCATTGTCTCTTTCAATGGCTCGCCCAATCAGCCTCCCTGCAGAGCCCCGTCAAGATTTTCCTGGAACAAAATTTTTTTGTAAATGAAAAATATTGGACCATTCATCCATGTTTTATGACATATGAATTTATACCTCTTGAAACTCTTGTAAAAGAATTGGGGTTTAATCACATTGCATTGTAAATATATTTCATTGCCTTTATTTGTAAAAAAAAAAAAAACTTTAAAATATTTTTTTCCATTTCTTTATGTTCAGTGTTTGTGTTTTTTTTTACAGAGACAGAGAGAAAGTCAGAGAGAGGGATAGATAGGGACAGACAGACAGGAATG
This sequence comes from Saccopteryx leptura, assembly GCF_036850995.1. NCBI lineage: Eukaryota > Metazoa > Chordata > Mammalia > Chiroptera > Emballonuridae > Saccopteryx > Saccopteryx leptura. The sequence goes on along the minus strand of NC_089503.1, from coordinate 12,743,190 downwards.
GAGAGAGATGAGAAGCATCAATCATCAGTTTTTTGTTGCGACACCTTAGTTGTTCATTGATTGCTTTCTCATATGTGCCTTGACCAGGCAGCTACAGTAGACAGAGTGACCCCTTGCTTGAGCCAGCGACTTTGGGTCCAAGCTGGTGAGCTTTGCTCAAACCAGATGAGCCTGCGCTCAAGCTGGCGACCTCGGGGTCTCGAACCTGGGTCCTCCACATCCCAGTCTGAGGCTCTATCCACTGCGCCACTGCCTGGTCAGGCCTTTATTTGAAAATCAGTACAAAACCCAGCCCAATATTAGTAGTATTCTCTGCATCCAGTATCCCTATGTTTGAGGAGAGAATACGAATACAGAACCCAGAACAAGGCCGGGCACAGAGCAGCCACTCACTGAATATGGTGGTCCAGAGGTTAAGAGGCACACTGCCTGCTTCTCTGGGCCAGGGGAGAACCTCTGTGCCTCAGTTTCCCCAGCTATAAAATGGGGACATGAATGTACCTACCTTAAAGAGTTGTTATGAGAATCAAACGAGATACTTGTCAATGTTAGGACTGCTATGTAGGCGTTTGTGATATAAGTAAGTGTTATTTAGCCCCCCAGGTTTGGAGTGGGAGGGAAGAACTTGGGAAACCCGGCCTGGAGGGTCTGGTACAAGGTGGCTCCCTTGCACTCTCTCTCCCTCTCTGTCTCCCCCACCCACGCTGTCCGCCCCCGCCCCCTGCGCCCTCTGTCCATCACTTGGCTATGCTCCCTACTCTGCTTTCTCCCCAGTTTCCAAGCTGCCCGTCCAGGTCCGGGCCCCACACCCCGCGGACTCGGACTCCAGCTCGGACTCCGACTATGAGCACTATGACTTCAGCGCCCAGCCTCCCGTGGCCCTGACCACCTTCTACAGTGAGTGCCTGGGCCCGGCACCCGAGGGCTCCTTCGCCTGAGCCAGGGAGAGGGCCCAGCTGCCTGGGGACCCTCAGTAGGTTCCACCTGATGACCCCACACAACTAGGGTGCAGTCACCCTTGTTACCCACTGGACTGATCATAAATGGTCCCGCACTGAAGTTTTCATAGTGCTTTTTGACCCCGGAGGCCTCTCCATGTCTCCAGGCATTTCCACATCTGGCCTCTTCCTTCCCACGTTGGCCTCTGGCCGCGCAGGGTCTGAAGTTCTGTCCTTTGACACTCACCTGAGGAAATCCAGGCGAGAGACACAGTTCAGATGGCTTCCTGCACACTCATACACTCTTTCTGTGCCTCGTCCTCCCATCACCCTCGCCCCCCACCCCCACTGCGAGCCCACCTCCACCTCCTCTCTGGCTTCTCCAGCCCTTCTCTCTGCCTCCTGGGTGGCAGGGCCCCTGCAAAGCTGGGAGCTTGAAGGAGAGCAGAGAACCCGGCACCTACTGTGGGATCCCGTGGGAGCCTGACACAAACTCCTGAGCCCCACCTGCACCTACTATATAAGTTAGGCTGACCGTTAGGCTGTGTGTGACAGAGACCCCCCCAAATGACAGTGTTCTGAGACGCTAAGATGTTGCCCTTATCCACGTGGTGCAGCTCGCTCACCACCGTGTCCACATTCTAGCCAGCAAGAAGGGGGAGGGGAAGGTGGAGCATGCCTTACCCTTAAGGCCTCAGATGACCATGTGGCTCCCACTCAAGGCTCATCAGCCAGAACTTAAACCCACCAGCTGCAAGAGAGGCAGGGAGAAGAAGCCTCCGTCCGGGGCCGCTGTGTGCCCAGATAAAGGCCAGAAGGTCTCCTAGTGCAGGAGGGGAGGATGGGTGTTGGGGACAGCCAGCCGTCTCTGCCCTACCTGCTGAATCAGGGCCTCTGGGGGTGGACGCAAATAATACCGTGTCTCTGGCCCCTGCACCAGCGTTTGGGAGCCCCAGGGGTGGAGTGTCCCTAGAAGCTGAGATCCTGAGCCCAGGCATGTCAAATAAAAGACTGAGAGTCCAAAAGCTTACAACACCGAGATTAAAAGTCAGTGGTGCCAGGTTCAAAAGAGCTGACTGCAAGATTCCAGACACTGGAGTCCTGCCGGTCCCAAGGACCTACAGCTCCTTGATTCTGAAAGGAAGCTGGCCCAGCCCCTGGGATGCAAAGCTTCCAGACCCTGCAGCTTAGGCTCTGGGCGGCTCCTCGGAGGGCGACATCTGCCCGCCTCCTGCCCGGACCCGCCCGAGCTGAGAGGACACAAGACCAAGTATTTCCCTAAGTAGTGGAGGGGCAACTGGGGACAAAGCGTTCAGGCGCAGGGTTTCTGGCCAGAAGCAGCTGGTTTCAGATGGAGGTCAGGGGTCCTTCGGGACGAGGACATGAGCCTGCCAGCCGGTGGGGAAGGCGAAGCCCCGCCCTCCCCCCCGGGGCTGTCCTCCTGCCCCGTTCAGCCTCAGGGGCGCCCTCCTCCAGGCCTTCGGCCCCCTCACCACCACCTCTGCTCCTAGACTCCCAGCGGCACCGGGTCACAGAGGAGGAGGCCCAGCGGAGCAGGTTCCGGATGCCCGCCTTGGAGGAAGGTGAGTAGGGCCAGGGAGGGGCATGCAGGAGGTGAGGCCAGCCCTGCCTCCTGACTGAGCAGCTCAGCTCACCTTGGGAAGCGCCAGCAGCCGCCTCCCTCAACAGGTCCCTCCTGACTTTAACAGTGGCGGTCAGTTCTTTCTCAAGTCTAATCTGAAGCTTTCTTCTTTCCTTACCGTTCTCCCTTCCCCGACCCGGGACCTGAAGAGGTGCAGGCCTCCCGGGTCCCCCCTGTCAACCCTGGACACTGCATTGCAGATGTCCCCTCCCTGGGCCCTCAGCAGCACACGAGGAACAGCAGCGGGTCCAGCACGTCGTCTGGGGAGAACTACTGTAATAGTCCCAGCAGCAGGCTGCCTCCGTGGAAGCCGCAGGGTTTTTCTTCAGAAAGGAACCCCCACCTGGAGCAGCCCCCAAACTTGGAGCTGGCTGGCTCCCGGGGAACTTTTGCAGGTAATCTGGGCCCGGGAGGAATCCGTAGCCAACCTGGCTGGAGAAAGCAGAAAGCTAAGAGCCCTGAACCAAGCTGAGCTCAGGATTCCAGTCCCAGCTCCGCAGCCACTTGCTGTGTGACCTCGGACAAGTCTCCTCCCCTCTCTGGGCTTTCCTTTCCTCATTCATCCAGCTAGAGACTGGACTCGATGGAGTCCCGAGGGCCTCCGGCAGTTTGGAACTGACTGTCCCCTGGCAGAGGGTGACTGGCTCTGCGGCTTTCCAACAGGGCCCTCGGCGGATGACAGCTCCAGCACCTCCTCCGGGGAGTGGTACCAGAACTACCAGCCGCCACCCCAGCCCCCTCCGGAGGAGCAGTTTGGGTGTCCAGGTGCCAGTGGGAGGGGATGGGGCCTTGGGAGGGGGGACAGAGAGGGACTGGGGAGTGGAGGAGTGGGGGACATCCAGATCCATTGAATCCATTAGCCCAAGGAGAAAAGATGACAGGTAAAGGGATTTTAAAAACAAACAAACAAAAAAACACAAACAGGACTAGGAGAAGGTAGGGGAAATGGAGGTAGATGGATGGGACAGAGACAGATTCGAAGAGAATGCTTTGGGAGGACGTGAGCTCCCCATTAGTGGAGGCATTCAAGCAGAAGTGGCTGAATGGCCGCTTAGGGGGAACTGTGGTGACGGAGGGGCTCCCAACATCAATCATCCATCAGCTACTGTGCCGGCCTGGGGACCACGCCTGAGCCACGCCACAGCTCTGCCAGTGGGCTGGCCTCCCAGTGCGGGAGATGGCAGCGAGCAGGAGGAGAGGGCCAGTCAGCTCTGTCCCGTGGGGCAGCCGGGCAGCTGGGGCGGTGGCTGGCCTCCTCGTGCGGGAGATGGCAGTGAGCAGGAGGAGAGGGGCTTCTGGTCGCGCCTCCCCCTCATAAGACCAGTCAGCTCTGTCCCGTGGGGCAGCCGGGCAGCTGGGGCGGTGGCTGGCCTCCTGCTGACCTGGGTCTCCCCCTGACCCGAGCTTCCCGGCCACACAGGGTCCCCCAGTCCCCATCCTGGTTCCACCGACAACGAAGACTACGATGACATTGGAGCGGCCTAGCCGGGGCCCAGCGAGGCTGCAGGTGGCCCCCTCCCACTGGACTCCTGCCCTACCTTCTCCCCTGTCCCGCCCTGTGCTCCCAGACTGTGCCCCAGGGTGCCGAGAGGCCTCCCCTGGAGAGACGGAGGGAAGCCCCTCACCCTGTACTTCTCAGTTGCCATCCATCAGACAGAACCTGCTGGCACAGCCCTCTGCCAGCCCCGAGCAGCAGCACCGAGGTGGAGGGTGCCACCCCTGAGAGCTAGTGAGTTCTCTGTCTCAGGGACGGACAAGCGGGCTGGGCCACCTCTCAGCCGGCAGTGTGGAGGGATTGAACTGGATGAGTCCCGAGGCCCCTTCTGACCCTCGGTGTCTGGTGCTTTGGTGCCTTGAATCTGAGAGAGGCAATGGCAGGCCTGTCCCAGTGCTGCCCAGAGGCCCACGTGCATGAGCTGTGTGCTGTCGCTATGACAGGTAGATTCTGGGCTTGGGGGTGGCACACCAGCTGACGGAAGGCTCCATCAGAGCAGGGAGTCTGGGCTTCCTGGGCACAGCCAGCTGACAGTGAGCAGGACAACTGCTCCCCCCCGCCCTCCAAGGGACTTGGGCCTGAGGCCAGACCTGCCTCTCTAGTCCCTTGGAGCCCTCCAGGGGCACAGCCCTGTGCTGCAGGGACTGTCCCTGGACAGCGGATCCTTATTCTGAGCTTCTGACCATTTACAGAGATGGTCTCAGCACAGACCCAGAGCTGGGGCCCGGTCCCTGAAGGGGCAGAGCACAGAGATGTCTTCCCGGGGGGAGGGGGGGATCCAGAGGCTCACTAAGCCCCGCGTCTCCCACTGTCTGCTTGATTGGTGGGAGCCCTCGTGAGCCTGTGAATATGCAGTGTCACGCCCAGAGCCATGAACCTGACCAGGCAGCCTCCCCAGAGAGGCCGGTGGTCCGGCTTCTTGGTGCCCTGTTCTGAGCATCCTGACATTAAACTAACTGCTGAATGAAACATGGGCGTGGAGTGACAAGTCCTTGAACTCACAGAACCCAGGTTGGGAGTGTGCGTGTGTGTGTGCGTGTGCGTGTGCGTGTGTGTGTCTGTGTTGGGTAGGGACAGTTCTATCCATTGAGGGAGACTGGAATACTTCGGGGACCTGACACCATGAAAAACACTGGGGATATAGGGACAAGAAGGTACAGGGCCTGTCCCCTGACAGCTACCTGTGAACTCAGCAGCGACAGTACTCCCTAATCTGCCCGGACCAGCCTGGCACAGTGGGGCTGGGTTCTGACCTAGGCCTCCAAAAGCTTCAGAAGCAGAGTAAGGCAAAGGATGTTATGATCAGAGCTGCCTAGCAAAGGAATTGACCTTGGGCCCAGGAGGAGCTGGCGACGAGACTGGCGGATGTGGATGTGGAGAGGGAAAGGCCGGAGGGCTCAGGCATTCTCCACCAGCTGAGACCCTGGGATTTCAGCCCAGCTGCAGGGGCCAATGCCCAGCTTTGCCCTCGAGGTCAGGGCTGAGGGTCCTCTGAGCCCTCCCGGAGCGGGTAGGGGCGAGAGGCAGAGGAGGCGAGGCTGTGCGTCTTGCTCTGCGGGGCCGAGCGGGGCCTGTCTGCTGTTCCCCTGTCCCGGGAGGGGAGAGAAGGTTGGCTCTGCAGGACTGAGTGGGGCCTGTCTGCTGTTCCCCTGTCCCGGGAGGGGAGAGAAGGCTGGCTCTGCGGGACTGAGCGGGGCCTGTCTGCTGTTCCCCTGTCCCGGGAGGGGAGAGAAGGCTGGCACTGCGGGACTGAGCGGGGCCTGTCTGCTGTTCCCCTGTCCCGGGAGGGGAGAGAAGGCTGGCACTGCGGGGCCGAGCGGGGCCTGTCTGCTGTTCCCCTGTCCCGGGAGGGGAGAGAAGGCTGGCTCTGCGGGACTGAGCGGGGCCTGTCTGCTGTTCCCCTGTCCCGGGAGGGGAGAGAAGGCTGGCTCTGCGGGGCCGAGCGGGGTCGAGCGGGGCCTGTCTGCTGTTCCCCTGTCCCGGGAGGGGAGAGAAGGCTGGCTCTGCGGGACTGAGTGGGGCCTGTCTGCTGTTCCCCTGTCCCGGGAGGGGAGAGAAGGCTGGCACTGCGGGACTGAGCGGGGCCTGTCTGCTGTTCCCCTGTCCCGGGAGGGGAGAGAAGGCTGGCACTGCGGGACTGAGCGGGGCCTGTCTGCTGTTCCCCTGTCCCGGGAGGGGAGAGAAGGCTGGCTCTGCGGGACTGAGTGGGGCCGAGCGGGGCCTGTCTGCTGTTCCCCTGTCCCGGGAGGGGAGAGAAGGCTGGCACTGCGGGACTGAGCGGGGCCTGTCTGCTGTTCCCCTGTCCCGGGAGGGGAGAGAAGGCTGGCTCTGCGGGACTGAGCGGGGCTGAGCGGGGCCTGTCTGCTGTTCCCCTGTCCCGGGAGGGGAGAGAAGGCTGGCACTGCGGGACTGAGCGGGGCCTGTCTGCTGTTCCCCTGTCCCGGGAGGGGAGAGAAGGCTGGCTCTGCGGGACTGAGCGGGACTGAGCGGGGCCTGTCTGCTGTTCCCCTGTCCTGGGAGGGGAGAGAAGGCTGGCTCTGCGGGACTGAGCGGGACCTGTCTGCTGTTCCCCTGTCCCGGGAGGGGAGAGAAGGCTGGCACTGCGGGACTGAGCGGGAGTGGGGCCTGTCTGCTGTTCCCCTGTCCCGGGAGGGGAGAGAAGGCTGGCACTGCGGGACTGAGCGGGGCCTGTCTGCTGTTCCCCTGTCCTGGGAGGGGAGAGAAGGCTGGCACTGCAGGACTGAGCGGGGCCTGTCTGCTGTTCCCCTGTCCCGGGAGGGGAGAGAAGGCTGGCTCTGCAGGACTGAGCGGGGCCTGTCTGCTGTTCCCCTGTCCCGGGAGGGGAGAGAAGGCTGGCACTGCGGGACTGAGCGGGGCCTGTCTGCTGTTCCCCTGTCCCGGAAGGGGAGAGAAGGCTGGCGCTGCGGGACTGAGCGGGAGCGGGGCCTGTCTGCTGTTCCCCTGTCCCGGGAGGGGAGAGAAGGCTGGCTCTGCGGGACTGAGCGGGGCCTGTCTGCTGTTCCCCTGTCCCGGGAGGGGAGAGAAGGCTGGCTCTGCGGGACTGAGCGGGGCCTGTCTGCTGTTCCCCTGTCCCGGGAGGGGAGAGAAGGCTGGCTCTGCGGGACTGAGCGGGGCCTGTCTGCTGTTCCCCTGTCCCGGGAGGGGAGAGAAGGCTGGCTCTGCGGGACTGAGCGGGGCCTGTCTGCTGTTCCCCTGTCCCGGGAGGGGAGAGAAGGCTGACACTGCGGGGCCGAGGGGGGCCTGTCTGCTGTTCCCCTGTCCCGGGAGGGAGAGAAGGCTGGCGCTCCCCAGGGCAACCGTCACAGGATGTGGTTGTTGCTGTGATGGGCCCCCCTCCCCAGGTGGAGGGGGATTCCTAGGGGAGGAGCCAGTGCTGAGGTGGGCAGGGACAGACTTCCAGGGTCTTTGGCGAAAGCCTTTTTTTGTCAGATAGCCTGGGTTCAAATCCCAGCTCTTCCCTGCCTGGCCATGTGGTCTCAGGCAAGTCACTCAACATCTCTGAGCCTTTGATATGAAGTTCATCCGTCAAGTGCACACAGCAGTGGTCGGCACCTCACAGGTGATGGCAAGAGTTGAAGTTTGGGCAATAAATGATCCCTCTGACTGGTAGCTTAATCAATAGCGGCGAGAGGCCTCCTTAAAAGGAGGAAAGAGAGGAGAAAACAGCGTCTGTGCCAGAGGAAGTACGAGAGAGCGTCTCGTCCCACTCGCGTTTGCCAGATAAGGACACTGCGGCCCGGCAGAGGAGAGGACTTGTTTAAGGTCACTCAGAGAGTCAATTGCCAAGTCACAATTTGGCCTTACCCCAACCCCACCTTCGACGCCCAAGAAGATGGTGACACCCCGTTTTCTCCCAGAGTTCTCCCTCATTTCTCTCCAGAGCCCCTTCTTGTTCCCCACCAGCAGCCTGAGAGAAATGGAGCTTTTCTGAGACAGGTCTCCCTCGCTCCTTCCCAGCCCCTGGGCAGCCTGCAGGCACCAGGGTCACCCATGGCAGGAGACATCCCGAGGGCTGGTGTGAACCTGCCAGGGCCGGTCTGCTGGGCTGGGTGATGGGGCTGCTCCCAGGGAAGGCCTCCCCTCGTGTTCGTGCCGTCCGAGGGAAGTCACGGACAATGAGGGGTGCTTTCAAGAGACCAGGGTTTATAAGGAGCTTCAAGGCTCTGGGAAAGGAAACATGACAATGCTAAATGGAGGTGGCAGCTGGACCCCAAGTTCAGAAACATCCCTATGGGGAGGGGCTGTATCTAAGAACCGAGACACTGCAGTAAGTTTACAGCTGGGCAAGCGCAGTGAGGGAACGATGCCCAGGGGATGTGTGGAGCCCAGCAGAGCTCCTGACCCAGCTGGGGAGAGGCCATCCAGGAAGGCTTCCTGGTGGAGGTGACGCCTGAGTGGGGTCATAAAGGATGAGGAGAAGTTAGCTATGGATGAGGAGTGGGAAGGGCAGTCCAAGTGGATAGAACGGCAGAAGCAAAGACAGAACAAGATGCCGAGTGGCTCATGAGGCCAAAGATGGTCCAGTCTGAGAGAAAGGCTGGGGACAGTCAATTCTCAAACCATTTCCTAGGTGGGGAAATTGAGGCCCAAAGAGGAGAAATGAAATGTCCAACTCACACAGCTAAAAAGCATCAGGCCCTTTCTGGGTCCAGGCCAGTTAGTGAGTTATAAATGCTCACCCAGCCCTGTGAGGGACTCGCATTATCCCTGTGTTAGGGTAGCGGGAACTGAGGCTCGGGAAGATTCAGAGTTTCCCCAGGGCTGTCAGCTCAACAAGGTGGGCCGGGCCTGCTGCTTCTCCACACAGCCCCACACTAAAGGTTTACAGGGTCCAGGCTGACGGCTCCTTTCCGTGCGTACTGATGACTGCCCGCTGGGAACATCACTCATGCTTCAGAACCACCGTTGATTGGCCCCCTCCAGACATCTGGGAGAGCCCGAGTGAGGAGGCCAGGACTTGGGCAGGACTACCCCCCCAGGGTCCTTAGTTCCTGTCTGCCCGCGGGGCTGCAAGGACATGGCTCTGCGGCCACTCCCAGGGGCTCAGGCTCAAGGCTCAAGGCTCCGTGCCCCGGCAGAGCACTGCCCGCTGGTACCCCACCTTTTCCACTGGAAACCTCACCTCTGAGGCACATCTGCCAAGCCACCGCGCGGCTCCCCATCCCTCCTATCACCCCATCTGTGGTTTCCACTTCCGTCCCTCCCTAAGGCCCTCTCCACGGTCCTGGAGACGGGCAGAGGTGGCTGGAGCCCCGTGTGGCTGCTCGGGGGAGACCCCTCTTCGCCATGGCCCCAGCCCCCCCCCCCCCACGCCGTCCTGGCTTCATGAGGATGGGATGCAGGCTCCAGAACTCGGAGGAACAGGGGAGACCCGGCCAGGAAGGAGGAGTTTAAAGTCGCCTCAGTGGAAAGTTCATCTCCCACCACATCCTTCAGCTGTTTACCAGTTTGACGGGGTTCTGGCATCCTGACATGAAAAGAGGCTTACCCTTCACCAACATCATCGAGGAAGGACCAAAATAGCAACAGAGGAAGACAAAGAAGAGAGAGAGACAAAGGGAGAGGAGAGAGAGAGAGCAATGAGACAGGGAGGGAAATGAGCAGAGGCCAAGCCGTGAGTGAGCCACACGGAGAGAGAGGGGCCGCCTGGTCCCTTCCTCTGGGCGACGGCCTGAGGCCCTTGCATGCATAGCTCACTGATCCTCACACCCTCAGGGCAGGAAGGTATCCTTATCTCTGTGGTCTTCCAGGTGAGCAGAGTGGAACCGAGAGAAGTCACAGTCACGGGACTAGTTCAAGGACACCCAGCTAGGACCCTGGGAGCCAGACACACAGCAGGGCGCCACACAGCAGGCGGGAAGGAGGAAAGGAAGGAACTGAGAAAGTAGGAAGCTGGAGCCAGAGGGGGATGGAGGTCGAAGGGGGAAGGGGAGCCCCCCACCCAAGAAGATCCAGCCCCACCTGGCTGAAAGCAGGTGTCCCTTCCTGACTCCCGTCCCCGAGGTGCACTACCCCTGGCCCCCCAAATGCAGAAAGAGGAGAGGGAGTCACCCGAGGGCCATGGGCTCTGCCGGAGATGCATTTCCCTTCTGAACGACCCTGTTCAGAGCACCCTGCTGCCTGTGGGGTCTCCTGCCTTCCCCGCCACCTCTGAGCCAGGCCCCACTTGCCTCCCACAGCAGGGGTAGAAAATGACCCCCGTCTATGCACTCACAGACACATCCCCCCGGAGGGCTGAGCCCACACCCCACTCCCCTCCGGAGTCTCCATCATTGCACAAATCGGGTTCCTGCTCCCCTCCCAGGGCCTCCACTCTGGGTGTGGCCGTCCCTGTCCCTGGGCCTCCCCCAGACTCCCTGCCTGACTCTGAGGAGGAGATGCTAAAGTAACCGGGGTCCAGACGCGATGAGACCCTTTGTCTCATGACCATGGTGGTCACCCCCTTCCCCTGCACCCCACACCTGTGGCCCCTTCTATGCAGTGCCCTGACTTCCCACTGTTTGCCCGTTTCCAGCCCTCACTCTCATTCCTCTCACTTTTGTGGGCACCTGAAAAGTGGGTGGGCGCACCCTGCCCACAGCAGGAGAGAGAGAGGGTCCCGACACATAAAGCTGTCCCTGCAGGTCCACCTGACTCGTGCCCTCTCACCTCCTGGCAAGAACATCTCTTCCTGTGAGAAAGTCTTTCTGGGCTCTAAGGTCAGGACTACCATGGCCTTCTGTCCCCAGGCCACCACCTGCGGCTAGTGCAGGGCCAGAGGTAGCCGGGTCATCCTGCACCTCCCACTAGGGGAGCCCCTGGAGCGTGGGGTGACGGTCATTCGGGGGCAGAATAAAGGTGATTTAAACCGGTATTTTCCAAACCTCAGTTTTTGTTTCTTCTGTGGAGCATTTGTTCTCTTGCCTACTTAATAGTTTTTCTTTCAATGGGTTTACATTTTCAAAAACTTAAATTTATTATGAAAGGAAACTTTAGCCATTTTACCAAATACAGTATCTGCAAGGTGCTTTTCAGAAATGCTAATATCATGAAACACAAAGACTCCAGAACCGTTTCAGGTTAAAGCAACTGAAGAGACACGGCAAAGTGTCATCTGGGGTTGCCTTTCGCTGTGAGGGACACTTGGGCCTGATGGTGACATGGGAATGAGGTCTGTGGATTAGATAACATATTGTGTCTGTGTTAACTCCCTGGTTTTAGTAAGTGTACTGTAGTTATGGGGGGGGGGGGATCTTCTTTTAGGAAATGCACACTGAAGTAGTCAAGGGACAATCTATGTTTTTACTTTTCAATTACAGTGTACATTTAGTATTATTCTGTATTAGTTTCAGATGTAAAGGGACAATTTATTTTTAAATAGTTCAGAGAAAATAATCTGCGGATGGGTCTGTAGGTCTGAAGGTAAGGAAGAGTGAGACGGAGAGAGGGGCAAGAGAAAGAGAGAAAGAGGAAGAATAAAGCAGTAAACTGTTAACACTAGAGGAATCTGGATACATAGTATCCAGCAATCCTTTGTATTATTCTTGCAACTTTTCTCTAAGTCTGAAATTGTTTTAAAACCCATTTAAAGGAGACTGACTTTATGTTGCTGTTATAACAGATCACTTGCTACAAATTGAAGGTAATTCTAAATTAAAGGAACACTGCTACTCTTTTGGATCCATTGGTTGTTAAGTCTGAGCCCAAGACCTGCCTGTTCACGGTTGTAAGTGGGACAGACAAGGGTGGGGAGACGTTAAGACGTCCTCGCGCCAGCCTGAGATGTCCTTCTCCACGTCATGAGAAAGACTGACCCAGAATGGAAAAGGTGTCCCTTGTTCACTAGGGACCCATGATCCAATGACATGTAGAGCTTTTCCTACAGTTCCAAGCCCAGGGACATTCCTTTCATGACAGTTTAACGGGCACGCTCAGAGCCAGGCCCATTGTGTAGCACTGGCGCTGAGACAGGACAGGGTCCCTGCCCTCAGGAGGGTCACAAGCTGGGCAGGGACAATCATGGGTGGGATGGGAATGGGCGAGTGTCCAGGTAGAGCTCGCTTCTCCGAATTCCAACGCTCCTGGGGTCCCTGGAGCCCAGAGGTGCAACCTCAGGGCTAGCAGGTGCCCTGTGAGCAGGCACGCGGCAGGGGCAGCTTGGAGCTGGTGAAGACGAGAGAACCGCATCAGTGTGTGGGGAGCGAGATGTAGGACCATCACACCCGGGATGACGGGGCAGCCTGAGCCAGCTCAGTCTTCAAGTGTCAGTTCCGACGCCTCCTGGGACCCGTGTCATCCTGCTTCCTGCTCAGCCTCCAAGCAAGGCTTTCTCCCCGTTTTTCTTACGGCACAGTTCATTATTAAAAATCAGCTGTTGGTTCAGGATAGTTGTAGATTTGCAGAACAATTACACAGATAGTACAAAGTTTTCCTACACCCCAGACTTGGTTTCCCTGTTGTTAACACCTTAGATTGGCAATAGCAAAGGTATCATGATTAATAAGCTGAAATGGGTACATTATTATCGACTAAAGTCCAGATAGATACTATCCAGATCACTTTAATTTTTACCTAACATCCTTTTTTTTTGTTGTTGTTGTTTTTCTCCAGGAGCCAACTTGAACACCACATGACATGCTATCACCTTGTCTTCTTACTCTCCTCTTGGCTGTGACGTCTTCTCAGACTTTTCTGGTTTCTGACAGCCATGACAGTTTTGAGCCGTGTTGGTCGTGGCGTTGAGGATGGAGTACCAACATAAATTATTTGGAACTTTTCTGCCTGAAAGAATTGTCTCTTTTCCCCTATGTATTTATTCAACCATTTATCAGTAGCAGTATGGGTTGTGAGTTTTTATGATATTTTGGGTTATTATCCAGTACTAGTGGAGCGTTGGCCGGTGGGAGCGCTTCCCACAGGCTGCTGTGACCATTTCACCGAGCCTGTCATTGTGTGTGTGTGCGTGCGCGTGCGTGTGTGCGCGTGTGTGCGTGTGTGTATGTGTGTGTGTGTGCGTGTGTGTATGTGTGTGTGTGTGTGTGTGCGTGTGTGTGTTGAGCACTTCCTGACTTCCTGGAACTACAAGATGCTCCACGCTCAGCTGGTACTGCTCGGAGGAGCCCTGGCTCCTCTCTTGCTGGAGAATAATATTAGGAACGAAGATCTGGGCTCCAGGTGTGCCTGTGGCTACAGGCGTGGGGTTGTTTCTAGGCCCCATCAGCTGACAGAGCAGGAAAATGTATGTAGGCGCCTGTGTGTAAATAACCTGTGTACACTCCAAATCCATAAATACCTCCACACACAGCCACCTCTATGTACATGAAGGTAAACACTAGCCAGAGTAACGCCTCTGGCTCTGAGCCAGCGGCACGTGGCTCATTCTGGCTTTCTCGTGCTTATTTGTCACCTCCCAAGTCAGCACCGAGAAACCTGGCTCCCACCACCTCTGTACTTAACTCTTCGATTACATATATTTTTTTTCCTTCTTATGTTTTTCATCGTTTCTTCATCAAGGTTATCCGTTCCTCAAGGGCAGAGCCTGAACTTGATTCTATTTTTTCTGTCCTTAGCCCCTCCCCCAATCCTGGCAGAATGTCCCTAAGGAAAACAATACAACTGACATATTATTAGGGAGGTTGGGAGGAGCAGCCCTCAGCTTTGCCCCCTCGGTGCTGACTCTGAATCACCCACATTGGCTGGTGAAGGAGCGTTAGAACTCCTACTGCTCGCCACCCACCTTCCTAGAGGCACTAGCGTGTGCCGTTACTTTGATGCTTTATAAGGCATTGTTCTGTCAAGACGAATGGGGACACAAAGGGGCCAGTTGCAGTGAGAAGAGTAGGTCTCACTAATCTAATACAACTGAAGCCAAGTGGAAAACCGCCTGCTTCCCCGCCCCCCAGCTCAGGGAAGCTGTCAGGAAAAGCTTTGAATTGGTCTGAGGTCCCCCTTGCCGCTCTGCGGCATGATGTTTCCCTGTCGCAGGGAAGGGATGGCGTGAAGAGGCTGTGCCTGGCTCTAGAGTCAGGTACAGAGGAGGTACAGGTGCCCCCGGAGAAAGAGACTGTCGCTTCTACACGGCATCGGAAGGCCTTTGGTTAATTTCTGTCTGTTTGAGACATAGTCTTGCTCGTTCCTTTGACGTGTGTTTCTATAAATAGGTTATGCCGCAACCTGAACATCTGTGTCCCAAAAAGATTTTTTTTTTTTAGTTGTAAATGGTTGTCGCTGTCGTCCCTCATTTCTGCCCCAATTTAAAACAACAGAAAAGCTCCGCCTTGTTCCTCCCCTGCTGTCCAGGCCCCAGCAGAGACCCCAACGAACCCCCGTGGGGCAGGCCCAGGTTCTCTGAGGGTCCCAGACACCCCCCACCCCGTGTTCTCAGCTTGTTAGTGAACCCTGCACCGCAGGAAGCCCGGCCTTGCCCGAGGGGGCCAGAGGACGTCCTCACTCAGGCACAGAGCCCAGCCTGAGACATGAGTGACACCTCTGGACACGAAAGTCCCTCTGTAGATGACTTTTTAATTAAGCAAAATGAAAAGGTGAAACAATTAGAAAGCCAGCCTTCGGGGCGCACCGTGGTGGGACATCAAAGAATTCCAGCGCAGTGGATAAAGCATCGACCTGGAAATGCTGAGGTCGCTGGTTCGAAACCCTGGGCTTGCCTGGTCAAGGCACATATGGGAGTTGATGCTTCCAGCTCCTCCCCCCTGTCTCTCTCCTCTCTTTCTCTGTCTCTCTCTGTCCCTCTCTGTCTCCTCTCTAAAATGAATAAATAAAATTTTTTAAAAAATTAAAAAAAAAAAAAAAAAAAGAATTCCGACAGCAGAGAGAGAGAATTCTCGCGCCCGGGGTTTAGAATGAATGGCTCCCCTCACACCTTCCTGTTGCTTTCGTGACATTTGCACACGAGTATCCTGCCCCAGTTCCAAGCCCCTCCTTCCCGTCGCTGTTCTGGGTCAGGCACTTTACGTAGCCGATTGCATTTCGTCCTAACAGCCTTATTTGTTCATCACTGTTCTCTTCTCTGCCCTATGATGGAAACACAGGAGCTTGGCAAACAGCAGGTGGCCAGCAGCAGACTGGAATTCAAACCCAGAGCGTGGGGTCCAAGGCCTGTGCTCTGCCAGACACCCTGGCCTCCCGTGAGTGGCCCTGGACCAGGGGAAAAACGCCCACGTGAAAACTGAATGCACCCTCGTGTGTCGCATGACAAGGTTATCAGCGCCATCACCGCCGCCGCCCCCTCCCCAGGCTCTTGATCAGTGGGATCTAAACCATCTTCGGTCTGAGAGGCTTCCTCGGGTGGGTGGAGTGGCCACAGACAGGCCTTTGGCAGCACCTATAAAGGCAAAGTGAGGTTGCCCAGGGCGCCTTACCCATGGCAAGTCTGGCGCTCCCTTCCGGATACCCTGAGCCAGGGCGCGGTGGGCGGGATCTCAGACAACTTCCCGTCTCTGGTCCCCGGGTTTCCAAACCAGAAAAGAAGGGACATCGTGCGGATTGTTCCACAGCCACACACGGCCTTCTTCCTGGAGGAGGAGCCAAGCCTCACGACCCCTGCAAAGCCCGGGACCATCTCCTCACTTTGCAGGTGAAAAGTCCCTGCTCCGTGAGGGCTGCAGGGACTGGCCCGCGGCCACACTGTCTGGGTCAGAGTGAGACTGGAGTCCGGCCCCTGGGTCGGGTGTTTGGGCTTATCCCTCGCACAGATCTCAAGACGGGAGCCTGGAGCCCAAATGTAATCAATCTACTGTGTGCTCTTTAAGGCCACTGCAATGTTTAAAAAAGATTTTTTAAATGAACGGCCAATATTTGAAAATCTGATTTCATATACAATCCCAGATTTCCAGTTTCTTTGGAGAAATTGGAAATGGTGGCAACCCCAAGCCTGGAACCTCAACAATTAGCTACAATTGGCTAGGAGAGACAGCCCTCTAAGATGGCTCAGGGCTGCTTGTCACCAGGCCGGGACCTGTGGACCGTGGGTTGCCACCCCACTCGAGTCCTGCCGGCCTCTCCCTCCGTGAAAGCTGCCTTGGCCATGTTTGACCCATGGGGAGCGGAGCATGGCTGGTTGCCTGTCGGGGGGATGCCGAGGAGAGGCAGAGGGGGACCCGGAACGCCCAGCCTTCCCCTCCTTCTGTTCATTGTGCCTCCTCTGGCCCAGACCCCCATGCACAACCCACCAGAATGGGGGGGCATGTTGTACTGCACCCGTCCGGGGGACCTGGAACATCAGGGCCTGCAGGGTGTGGCCTGTCCCTAGTGTGCCTGTAACTCAGGTGGCGTCCCCACCGCTCCCTGCCAGCTTCTCACGAGAGGGGATAAAAGCGTACTTGCTGTGCCAGCTCTGTCACCTAGCTTGGCACCAGGGGTGGGGGTAGCTTAAGCTCAGTGCTGTTTCTAGTCTGTTTTGCGCTTGGTCTACCCTGAGGCATCTACGGGGCCCAGGAAGCTTGTGGGCTTGGAATGAACCAGGATTGGCCTCTGGGGAAGTTAGTGGGTGTTTGTATCTGGACAGATGGATTTGTACGAACCTTCATCTGTTCAGCACAAACACTGAAAAAAAGCACCATGCTGGGAGGAGCCCCTTCACCAGAATCACCACCATCTACCCATGCCCTTGCTTGAGCTCCTGCTGCTTACTGGCACTTCATCTAGTTCAGTTAATGACTTACCTCTTCAGGGGTCATTTTTAAAGGGGACTACTCCTGGGAGGTGTCAGCCATTAACACCTGAGTATGAATTGCTGTCCTATACTTCCACATTTTTTTAAGCCTTTGAAAGAGAACTCAGAGACCACTTTGCCCAAGCAGCACAACTTTTTTAGATAGGAGAGGTGAAATGATTTCTCCATGGTCAGAAGCACAGCTGGAACCATGGGGTCGAGGGCAGCAGTCGGCCAACTTTATCTGTAAATGGTCAGACAGTAAACATTTTCAGAACTGGCTGGCCACACGGTCTCTGTCAAAACTACTGCACTCTGCCTAGTACTGTGAACGCGGTGGTCGACAAGTACGTAACCATTCAGTGAGGCTACGTTCCAATCAGACTATTTATGGATGCTAAAATTTTAATTTCGTAACATTTTTATGTGTCACAAAATAGTCTTCTTTTTGCTTTTTCCCAGCCGTTAAAAAAAAATGTAAAAACCATTCTCAGTTTGCAGGCCATATATTGTAAAATCGAGCCCTGGGCTGGATTTAACCCAAGGACAGAGGTTGGCCTTCCCCAGTTTACTGGAATGGTTTTCAGAAAGCTGCATCGGACGCCCTCACACATTGTCAAGTTCTTTTCTAAAATGTTTCATCAAAAGTCTGATGAAGCAGGATGTGATTCATATTTTAGATTCAATGTCACATTTTAAATACCGACATTTTAAAAAGAAAACGGGTACATCATCTTTTCGAATAAGCCTGGTGGGATAGAACTTTGATATCCACCATCGTCTTTCGTTTTTCAAAATGTTTTTATTATGATTAAACACACACAACCCAAAACGTGCCATCTGAACCATCTTTAAGAGTCGTTCGGTGGTATTAGATACATTCATAACGTTGTGCAACCATCACTGCCATCCGTCTCCATAACTCTTTTCATCTTGTCAAACTGAAACCAAACCCATTTAACAATAACTCCCCATTCCCCTGACCCCCTACTTCTGGAAACCACCATTCTGCTTTCTGTCTCTTCGATTTTGACTACTCTGAGTATCTCATAGAAGTGGAATCGCACAGCACTTGTCTTTTTGTGGCTGGTTTATTTCAGCGTAGCGTACTGTCCTGAAGGTTCGTCATGTTGTTACAGGTGTCAGAGTTGCCTCTCCCTTCAAGGTCGGATCATGTTCTTCGATGTGGACTTAACCACATTCTTGTCATCCATTCACCCATCGGTGGGTTGCTTCCACGGTTTAGCTACTGTTAGTGCTGCAGGTATTGAAGGGTGACAGAGAATGCCATCACCAAACATGCCACCTTGGCATATGAATTCCTTTGAGTTGAAGGCACTTCAGAAACAGCAAGTACAAGAAAAACACTCTGGCCTTCCTTCTTTTCTCTTACAATCCAGGAGATCCAATTCCCATATGAAATCATTCTCTTTATGCCACAAGGGAAGTATCATTAAGGACCGGAAGTCGAGAGGGAGAGAACTCTGCAAACAGACCTTGTTAACATAGTGCTCATCTTCCTTTTACTGCCCAGATAGGTTGGTTACTTTTCCACCATTGCCTCTCTTTGTTCAACCTGCTGTAAAAGCACAGAGGTCCCACCATTTCTTTGGGCCTTCGGTCCTTACGAGGGCTTCCGTGTCATAGAACACTTACGGAAATATGCGTGCGTTTCTCTTGTTCATCTGTCTCATGTCAGTTCAATCCTCAGGCCCAGCTGAAAACCCAAAAGAAGAGAAGGTAAACATCTGTCTCCCTTACACTGTACACCCATTGCTTATTTTTAAAATATCCGAGTAAGCCATTCCCTAATAGTTAATAATTTTACAGCATTCCCTCTTCTTCTGGAACTCTTATTCTATTTCCTCTGTATAATAATATCCTGATATACTTTCACGCTTTTAAGTCTTAGAGTAATCATCCTATCATGCTTTGAAACAAAGATGTACAGAAATTAAAATATTAAAATTGGCCCTGGCCAGCTGGCTCAGTGGTAGAGCATTCGACCCGGCATATGGATGTCCAGGGTTCAATTCCAGGTCAGGGTACACAGGAGAGGTGACCATCTGCTTATCCTCCTCTCCTCCTTTTCTCTCTCTCTCTCTCTCTCTCTCTTTCCCTCACACAGCCATGGCTTGATTGATTCCAGTGAATCAGCCCCAGGCGCTGAGGATGACTCCATGGAGCCTCCCCCTGAGGTGCTAAAAATAGCTCATTGGGAGCATAGCCACAGATGGGCAGAGCATCGGCCCCAGACAGGGGTTGCTGGGAGGATCCCCATCAAAGTGCATACAGGAGTTTGTCTTATCTCCCTTCCTCTCACTTTAAAAAAAAAATTAAAATTTTACCATTGCCTGTGGTCATAAGGCTCTGATTTTTAAAATTTTCCCCCTAGATTATATTACAATGATTACAATTATTATTAGCAACAAATTAAAATAGCACAGATATTACAATTTTGTTTTGTTTTGTTTTTGTATTTTTCTGAAGTTGGAAATGGGGAGGCAGTCAGACTCTCGCATGCGCCCGACCGGGATCCACCCGGCAGGCCCACCAGGGGGCGATGCTCTGCCCATCTGGGGCGTCGCTCTGCTGCAACCAGAGGCATTCTAGTGCCTGAGGCAGAGGCCACAGAGCCATCCTCAGCGCCCGGGCCAACTTTGCTCCAATGAAGCCTTGGCTGCGGGAGGGGAAGAGAGAGACAGAGAGGAAAGAGAGGGGGAAGCATGGAGAAGCAGATGGGCACTTCTCCTGTGTGCCCTGGCCGGGAATCGAACCCAGGACTCCCGCACGCCAGGCCAATGCTCTACCACTGAGCCAACCGGCCAGGGCTGGATATTACAATTTTGATAAATAATTATTAGCCACAAAAAACTAAATTTTATAGGAAAAGTATCTTTATCCTAATGAGGTATTTTGATCATTACCCCCCGCCCCATTTAGTTAAGGCATCTACAGATGGCTCTTATTTCTTGCTAAAACAAGACAGCCAAGAACTTCCTGATGGTCCATTTTTATAGCTGTGTGCACTGCCTGGATGGGACTAGCAGGAATTTTTTAGAGTGATGTCACTCAATTCTATCAACTGCGTCCACATGAGATGCCAAACATCACAAAGCAATCTAGCATCAAATTCCTTTCTAATTTTTAAGATTCTGTCGAAAATAAAAACTAGAGACCATCTGCCCTGCAAAATGAGTAGTTATCTATCCTAGAGTCATTTACTTCCTTGTCACCAGGGCCAACACTTCCAATGGTGCCCTTGTTGGTGCCCCAGTATTTTTTCCAACCAGAGGTGGGTAAGGACTTGATCACTTTACTAAAGTGGGCGAAGCGTGATTATGCGGGGGGGGGGGGGGGAGAAGGAGGTGGACTGGGGGGCAGGATCACGGACGGAAGACGAGGGTCTGGAATCGATTCTGAGACTGCTTGAGCCCCTTCCCATCGGAAGACCACCAGCCTAGTGCGAAGAGGAAGAAAGGCAAGTCCTCCGTGTTGAGAATTGCCAAAGCTCTCCGCGTGAACTGCTGGGTCCAACCCCTGCACCAGCCGACCTGACAGAGCTCCAGTGTGGCTGCCAGCAGCTCAGCCTCCGGCCACATCCTGGATAACCCAGCCCTTTGAGTTCCTGTCTGGAGAAGGTCAAGGCAGGTAAAAGAATTCCCCGTTTCTTCCAGCCAACACCTGAGGAAACCCCTTGACCTCCCTTTCCATAGAGCATCTATTTTAAAAACTGGCCATTGTCAATCCTTTCTCCATTCCTCTGAGAAGCGTATGTATCTCCTGCAACTCAAATGCATCTCTCTCAAGGACCCGGGAGCTGTCCTTTGAATGTCATCGTCTGGAAGGACGGGCTCCTCACTCTCTCCGTGGGGGGGGGGGGGGGGGTAGAGCCTTACCTGGATAAAAGCCAGTTCTCAGACACAGCTGGTCCCAGTCACTGACCAGCCGTCTTACTTCCTTTTTATAATCTTTCACTTCCCTGACGCTGCCCAAGCCCCATCCACTGCCCTCATTCTCTGTTTAAATACCCCGCCACTCCTATGCAGACAGAAGTTGAGCTCAGTGGTCCCTGAACTACTTCTCCTCCCTGGTACAGTAATTACCACTGAATAAAATCTGTCCACATCACCTTTGGCGCTCACTTTGGTGATCACTGACCGGGTACAAATCCCCTCCCGTGGCAGAACTACGGCTCCCTCCTTTGGACTGCTCACGGCACACACTAACACGACACCACGCACCCACCCAGCCAAGCTAAGACGGCAGGTCTCACCAGTCAGGCAGTGACCGCTGCCCCCAGGCAAGCCCCCTCTTACGGGAGTCCTGACCTCCTTGCCTGTTCTGGACAGGGAGAGACCGGACCCTGACATTTGGAACCTGGACGGAACCTTAAACACCCTCAAGATCACAAAGTGCAAAGGTCACCTTGTACAATGACAGTGGAAGCCCAGGACCTCAGATGACTTTCCTGAGGCCACGAGGCTAGTCAGAGGCCATGGCTCACATTTATTTCTAATAACCCTGATGACAGTAAAAGGCTCTGTGTGGCCTGACACATGAATAAATGCTCGCCTGACTGACAGAGGGTGATCCTAGGCCCTCGCTCTGCACACATCAGCTCACTGTAGCTGACTGGAAAGCCGGCGCAGGCCTCAGACACTGTTACTGGCGTGGAAGCCAACACCAAGCTGTATATGATAAAAATATAAGTTGATACTTCCTTTCTTTTGAATTGTGGTGGTGTCCCCACCCTTGTGGGGATATAAGGCTGTCTCTCGGTAGATTCTGGAAATCCTGTGACTTAGAACCCTCCATGGGGCCTGGCAGGTCTGGGGGGAAAAGCAGGAACATTTAGTGATAATCCTTCCAGGAGGGGCATGGACTACTTGACCCCAAGGAACCTGGTGGCAGCCTCGAGGTCCAGCCTTCGAGGTCTCTGCAGAGGCAAGACCTAATTTGGGTCCCACAGGCCCTGGAGGAATGGTTACAAAAACTAAAGACAGTAGATTATAGAGACCTACCACTCTATTTAAAGCTCAAGAAAAAGAGAGAGAGAGAGAGAGAGAGAGAGAGAGAGAGAGAGAGAGAAAGGAAAGAAGGAAAGGAAAGGAAAGGAAAGGAAAGGAGGAAGAAAGAAAGAAAGAAAGAAAGAAAGAAAGAGAGAGAGAGAGAGAGAGAGAGAGAGAGAGAGAGAAAGAAAGAAAGAAAGGGAGAAAGAGGAAATGCAAAAGGCAAACACCTTCACGCGCAGTCAGGGATGGCGGTGCCGTCAGGGATGGCGGATGGCGGATGGCGGCGCCATCAGGGATGGCGGATGGCGGATGGCGGATGGCAGCGCCATCAGGGATGGCGGATGGCGGATGGCGGCACCGTCAGGGATGGCGGCGCAGGGCAGGCTGCTGGGAAAGGCTTGGACATCTCTGTCGTACAGAGCCGCCTGTGGACTGGGGGCTGGGTCCGGATACCTGCGATAAAATGGAACACATCCTGAAACGCTAGCAAAAGGAGCTTGGTACATGGGTGATGGCACCTGATAAGCACACACCCCACAGGGGAGTGGTCCCTGGAGAATGTCGTGGAGCTAGATTTATTGGCTTGGAGAGATGATCTTAGCGTGTTATTGAGTTAAAAAAAAAATTTTTAATAGCATTTGCAGTGAGATACCATTTATGTTTTGTAACACACACACACACACACACACACACACACACACACACACTATCTGAAAAGGCGCACCCGTGACCAGCTTCACGGGCGTAGGACCTGTGCATGCCCATCCCCCACTCCCGCCAGCCCCAGATGGGCCTTGGGCTTGTCTGGCTTCATACTTTGCTGCCACCACTTGAATTCTTCACTATGCAGCTAGCTCTGCATAGAACAAACTCACTTCTTTAAAAAATCAACTTTATAGAGGTATCATTTACATACAACAGAATGTCATTTTAAGTGGAGCGTTGAATGAGTTTTGACAAATGGACAATCACATAACCACCGCCACAATCAAGATATAGACCCTCTCCACCACGGGAAAGTTCCCTCACGCCCTGCGCCGTGGGGCCCCTCATCCCAGCCCCAGGCCACCACGGACTGCTTTCTGTCACTATAGCTTCTTCTTGTAGGCTCCAGAATCCTACAAAAATGGCACTGTTGTTTCTGCTCCCTTCCCTCAGGGCCATATTCAGAGATTCATCCTGTGGTCGTGTTATTGGCTGTTGGTCCTTTTGTGTTGTTTTCAACTATGGATATACCACAGTTTGTCCCTTTACCTGTTGGTGAATATTTGGGTGGTTTCCAGTCTGGGGCTGTTATGAGCGGCGCTGCTCTGAATATTCACGCACTGGATTATACGTGTCTGGATTTTCCGTGCTGGTTTCTCTGGTAAACACCTGGATGTGGAATTACTGCATTGTATGGTGCATGCTTAACTGTATAAGAAGCTGTCAAACCATGTCCCAAAGTGGTTGTATAGTGCTTATTGTCCCACCAGCTAAACTTAGTTTTAAACAGCTTGTTCAAGTTTCAAATACTGTGTTCGGTATGCTCTTCCTCATCCTCCAGGGCAATGAGTCCGTTACAGAGCGTCCAAAAAGCCTGGAAACACTTGTGGAATAGCGACGATTTATTGTACTTTTTGCAGATTAACAGCTGGACCCATTGCTTCAAACTTAGAGGTATTTCAAGTGAAGAAAACAGATTAGACATGTAACTAACAGTGGTTTAAAGTAAGTTGATCTTATTTCCTGGGTTTTGGGGACACGTTGATAGGAAAATGCTGAGAAAGGTCACCTAGACTTTTTGGAATATATAATAATGATGGTGGTTTACTCTCTGGTATTTTTTGTAGAAAGTTTAGAAAATATGAACAAGAGTAAAAATACAGTTCAAAATCCTAATCACCAGAACATGTTTTGCTGGGAAGCTGTGTGAGTTTCATGATTTAATTGTACTTTTCATCTTATGTTGACTTCCTAAAATATGTCCTTACATACAAAAGCATTTCTTCCTCATGGTAGAAACGCAAAATATTGGTTGCAACACAGAACTAAGAGGCTGCTCACCTTTCTGAACTTTTTCACATCTGATGAGAGCTTTAAATAGACACACATATGGGAACACTGTTTGCTTTTAAACACATATTGTTTAAAAATTCAGTGAGTTTCACATTCTACTTTTTTCACCTAGTAATATGTCGTTAAATATTCTTAGGAAACAAAGTTTTTAGTAAATAGATTTACATGCCCTTATGTGTCATAAGGAAAAACGAGATGTCCAATATCTAGAGAAGCTGTTTAGTAACTTTCAGTGTGTGGACCAGATAGAATTTTGTGCAGTTTTCATAAATGATTCTTTTCTATAACCCCCAGCAAACTGTATAGTAAACAAACCTAGCAGTTGCCCATGATACTCTGGATGGTGCGATTGGATGGGAACTTTTTTCTTTCTAGTTTTAAAAAATAGTTTTTCACTATGAATGTATATTTCTTTGATAACTTTTATAACCTATTTTAAATGAGTAATTAACGGTTTTCAAAATTAATATAGCTTATTACAACAAACCTATGCCCATTGAAAGAAAAAAAAAAGCTAAACTTTACACAAAATGTATAGGAAAAAGTAAAAATAATCTAAATGTTTTACCACCCCGAAAGGGATCACCTCCTAACATTTTATTGTTCAGGAACACACGCATATTTCTCTTCAATCTCATAAACATCCTTCTGCATCAATAAAAGTCCATCTATCTCATTCTTTTTTAATGGCCTGCATTAAAATATTTCCTCCATACATCTTGTTGTATAGATCTACCATTATTTATTTAACCAATCCCTTATTGATTCACTTAATAATTAACATATCAGTAAGTGAGCAGGACCGGAAGCCAGCCTCCACGCTAGCTGTCATATCTATTGATAATTCACTATCCCTGTCTGAGCCGAGTTTCCCCCGTCGTAGGATGAGGACATAGGGGACATCAGATGGGCACTGAGATGCCTCCAGCTTATCTCCTGAGTGGCAGCCAATTTTTCAAGAATACAAAGTGTTTGATATAATTTAGAATAAATGACACAGCTAAGAATAGCGTTCCTCTCCAAAATGATACTATGAAAGCCTTCAAATAACTACCAGGCTTAAACAGTGCCTATTTCCTAACCAGGAGGGGACTAGAGGTGACTTCCAATGCTATCTGGGGCCATCCACACGTTGGAATGCAGCTCTGCCTTCAGGCAGGTCAGCGTCGCTGGGAGAGGAACAGCCATGCAGGCACCTGCCTCTCACCCAGGCATCTGGTCCTCTTCTCTGCAGAATGTTCCCACACTACTGCTCTCTTTCCTGCATCCTTTCTTGAGCCTGAGACATGCACACTTTCGTGCGCCTTGAGTTCATGTCGCTCTGTAAGCAGATCTCTCAATAATCCACCTACAAGCAACAACATGGCCTCTTGCATATGTTCCTAAATCCCAGCTTTAAACAATGTCTGACTCCAGAAACCAGGCTTGGAAAGGTTCGTCCTCTAACAGGGAAGTCCCTGCTACATCAATAAGTAACACCCCTTTCACAGGCATTCATTTGTTTTGCCCCCAGAAAAATTGCTTCCATTGAATTGTGCTGTGGGCCAGACCTTCAGGCACTGAGGAATTTCACAAGAAACAGCTCCCCGACACTTGCTGTTGGTAGCTCCGAGAGGTGATGAGAATGTCTTCGCTTTGGCCACCGGGAAGCTCAACAGCAAACAGACAGACCTTTCGGGATGCGGCGGCGTGTAGCCAAGCCTCCCACCAAACTCATCTTATTTTCTATCCTATTTTCCTGTCACCCAGATTTTTCTTATTATTTTTTTATCCTGTTCCCTTTTATGCACTGCTACCTCGTCTCCTGGGTGGAATAAGGAGAATAAATAAATGTTAGAAGTCAGAGACAAAACAACGGACTGGTCCCCTGACTCCCAGCTCCTTCTCCACAGTTGATGACTGACTGGGTCACCTATGGAGGAGGCATTACCTTGAAGAGGGGACCCGAGTCACCCCCGTCCCTGCCACTTAAAAGTAAAGCATACCACTGGCCCTTCGCACAGCACCTTCACCACATTCTGTTCTTAACTATCCAAACAGACCACAGGGTCTCCTTGCCCACCAGGTAAAGGTGACAGTCAGTACATTAAAATTGTCTAGGAAAGTCCATTTCCTGTGGATTCTAATTCTACCAGGTTCTAAGGTAATCAAGAATAAACAAAAGAAAGAAACAAAAACTCCCACGCTCTTGCAAAGACACACAAAAAAATTCGCCTCAGGTGCAGACCCGCATAGACTGTGTAAACATCATCTTCCTTCGGTCAGGAAGCTTCTGTGCTTGCTATCTGCCCTGCCCCTGCCACCTGGCACGTCCTCCCCTGGGTTAATCCACCAGGTAAGGCCCCAGTGAGCCCCTCCTCTCCCACGAAGACCTCCCGGCCCATCCAAGCCCTAGTGGGCACTCTCTTTCCCCCACTCCATTTCCACCTGTTGCAAGAATTGCTTCCTATCCTCCATCCCTACCTGTAGACCAGGTGAACCCTCCATTAGAGTCCAGGGGTGGCCTGTTCTTGAAACATTAGCCTGGTTTCAACTGAGATCACCGGAAGCTACCTGCCTGTAACTTAATTTCAGCCCAAACTGTCATTAAGACCCGGCCTTGGCAAAGGGGGATGGTAAATTCTCCATGCCCTAGTGTCTGTTAGAGAGAAATGCTCCCAAATACCGTGTGTGGGCCCTGGCCAGTTGGCTCAGTGGTAGAGCATCAACCTGGTGTGTGGAAGTCCTGGGTTTGATTCCCAGTCAGGGCACATAGGAGAAGTGCCCATCTGGTTCTTCACCCCCATCTCTCTCTTCCCCTCCTACAGCCATGGCTCTACTGGAGCAAGTTGGCCCTGGGTGCTGAAGATGGCTCCATGGTCTCACCTCAGGCTCTACAATAGCTTGGTTGCCAAGCAACAGAGCAGTGGCCCAGATTGGCAGAGCATTGCCCCATAAGGGGCTTGCCAGGTGGATCCCGGTTGGGCACATGTGGGAGTCTGTTTCTCTGCCTCCTTGCTACTCACTTAAGAAAAAGAAAAGACTGTGTGTGCCCAGCAACACATGCATTTAGTCATTCCACCCACGTTGACGGCACGTGCACCTCTGACCTTGAGTTAGTCACTTGGCCTCCCTCAGCCTCTAATTTCTTCCCTGGGTTAAGTGGAGCTAATCATGGCGCCCACCTCACACCGAGAGGTGGCTGTTTACTTCCTTTCTGTGTCTTCATCCTGTCCTCTCCCTGGGTTGTGGTGATGCTAAGTGAGCACGGGAGGCGCTTTGAGCAGGGCCTGCCCACTACACTGCTGCCCGCTGCCAGCAGTGACCCAAGTATCATCACCAACACCATCGAGTTCTTGTGACAAGGTGATGAGCTCTGTGGGCGCTTCCAGCTGTGTGCCTGGCATACGGTAGTTGCTCAGTAAGTCCTAGCTCTTGATGCTCTGTGGTTGTTACTCCTTCTGGGTGTTCAGAGCCTTCCACCTCTGTTTCTCGCACATTGTCGCAGCAGCAGCAGCGGGGCTCAGCAGCGTTCTGTTTTCTTTGTAAAACCAGCCAAGGCAGTTTCAGAAAAGGAAAGAGGAGCCTTTTCTATTCTTTTTTTATTTTGTAATGAAATGACAAAAACTATCCCTTTAGGGTGATTTTCTTTGTTTTCCTTTATTAACTGAACTGACTGGTTTTGTAACCTAGGCTGAACCAAGTTTTACAGCAGAATGAATGAGACGCCCCTTGCAGAAGCCCCAACGCAGAGAGGAGCCGCCCACAGCCCCTCTGCGCCCCCAGTGACCTCTGTGCCCTGAGCCTGGCCCCTCTGGTCCTGCCCATGTGTCCCTGTTTCCCAACGTGGCCTCCTAGGTTTGGGCACATTTCCCATCATGTCACAGCCCCGGACTGTCCCGGGCTGCTCTCTTACCTCCTGGTTTATCGTTTGTAACGGCTGCTGAACCTGAGTGGATTTTTGTTCCTGCTTTTAGTCACATCTTAGGTGGCACATTGGTCTACAGTGGACATTTAAATCCACAGATCTTCCTCCTTGAAACTGTCCTTCAGATGAGCGTATATAAAACAAGACGTGTAAACACATTCTTCCCGATTTAAATGGAATGCACAGTTGAAAGAGATGAAGGTATTCCACTACAAACCACGCCGTAAAAAATTGTTTTGAGTTGAAAACAGTGAGCTCTGGTCTCCTCTGTTCTACCTAAAACGTGGTCACACATTTATTTCCTTTGGTAAAGATACCATGACTTCCCATTTGTACAGATGTCTCCCTTCCCCACACCAGGAGGAGGATAAGAGGACTCTTATCAATGGAGAAGGCACCAACGTGACCGAGTCTGCAAAACAAGCCTTATCTTCGATTAGTTTTCCTAGTGTATTTGTCTTCCCATAATTTATTTCTGCGGCCCTTGAGCACTCCCCCCACTTCCTTCGTCTGGTCATCTTTTATTTATTTTCAGATTTTATTGATTGATTTTACAGAGGGAGGGAAGAGAAGTTTCAACACAGTGTTGCTTCACTTTAGTTGTTCACTGACTGCTTGCTGTATGTATGTGCCTTGACCGGGCAAGCCCAGGGTTTCAAACCCGCGACCTCAGCGTTCCAGGTCGATGCTCTATCCCCTGCGCCACCACAGGCCAGGCTGCCCGGCTACTCTTTCACAGCTTATCATCTTTGGTTAAAAGGGTATATAGGCTCCCAGGTTATAATCTCTTCTTTGAATTTTTACTCCTTTGCATGTTCATATAAAATAAACGCTTTCTCCTATTAATCTGTCTTTTATCAGTTTGACTCACAGGCCCCAGACGATAAACCTCTCTCCGAGGCTGGACAGCCCAGCACTCACACATGACAACTTCGACCCCTCGCTGGGCCATACCTAACCCTGGGGTGGCCCGAGGAAGACCCTTGCTCCCACCTGGCCCTGCCTGCTTGGAGCAGACCTTCCAAAGCTGAGAGGACAGCCCAGCCCAGACCTGACCACAGGAAGCTGGCTTGGCAGTGGACCCGCAGCGGGGACTCCTGCCTGGTCCCCATCTTCTCAGCCGTGGTCTGACTCCTGCACCCTGCCTGGAGGGGTTCCGTCCTGGGGGTCAGAGGCCTGGGAAGTGGATGTCCCAGGGGCCATGCCGTGAATGACCAGTACTGTCTCCTTGACATCATCAAAGGAGAAACAGAGGCCAGAAACACCATCTTTCTGCCCTGAGTAGCTTGTGTCTGAATCTAGTTTCTCAGCTCCTGGGAGCTTTTGGAATTAACACCAAAGCGCTGCTCAGAGCACTCTCAGCCTTCCTGCCTGTTGGGGGTTGTGGGAGCCAGGTCAAGCCCAAGCAACACATCACTGTCCTCCTTACCGCTGCAGGAAATTAGCCCTGTCTCTCGGGACGGGGGTGGGGGGGGGGGCACTACTCAATTGAAATTGATTTCCAGGCTGCAGCCACCTCAGGAGCAGGTGGCGGTGACTGCCCACCCACAGGCAGGCCAGAGAGGGAGGAGGGACTTTCAGAATCAAAAGGGTAAACAGCTGCCAGGCTTGCAGCTGAAGCCAGGGCTTTAGGGGACCATGAAGTGGATTTCGAGTTGGGCTGATGGGTTCAAATCCGGCTCTGACACTTCCTTTTTTTTTTTTACATTTATTTTATTGATTTTAGAAAGAGAGAGAAAAGGAGAGAGAGAGAGAGACAGAGACGACAGGAACATTGATCTGTTCCTGTATGTGCCCTGACTGGGGATCGAACTGGCAACCTCTGCGCTTCAGCATGATGCTCCAGCCAACCGAGCTCTCCGGTCAGGGCTCTGACACTTTCTAACGGCTTAACCAGGGAAGACACTGCCTCTGTAAGATGCAGACCGTAGCAACTCTTGTAACCGCAGAACCAGTTCAAACTGGCCCTATCTTGTTTCTAACAGGACCTGGAATCAAAGTTTAAACTTCGGGCACACCGCTTACAAGTAACACTTGTGAACACCACTTGTAAGCAACGCTTGTGAACCCTTAGCTCCTGCCCCACACCGAACCAAAAGACCAGAACTTGAACGCCAGAACCCTTTCAGATGCGACGGGTCCGTTGTCCAGGAAAATCCGGTATTGAAACCCCTTACAATCCCACCTCGAACCCTGGATCGGGAGAAGGAGTTGAGCCTTGCTTCCTGTTTCCTTGCCAGTCAGCTTGCAAATAACACCCCCCCACCCCCCTGCAACAGCCGGTGCCATGGTATCAGCTTCTCTGCCCACTGGGCAGCGACCCCCTGATAACAGTCAGCACTCAGTGTTTTCTGCTGTAGAATGTCACAGTGACAGTATGTGGAGCTGGTGGCAAGACAGAAAATAACCCAAATGTGCATCCACCAGTGACTGGATGAAGAAAAGTGGTCTATCCGTGCAGTGGAATGCCCCCTGCAGGAAAAGTCCCGACACCGGCTGCAACCTGCACGAACCTCAAGGTCATTCCAAGTGACAGAAGCCAGACACAAGAGACCACACAGTGAATGCATCCATTTATATGAAATATCCAGAAAAGGCAAGACGGTGGAGCCAGGAAGCAGATGGCTGGTCGCCTGGAGCTGGCTTAGGAAAGGAGGGGACTTCCAGGGGACCCGCGGGATCTTTCTGGGGTGATGGCACTGTCACAGAATGGCACTGTGGTGGTTGCACAGCTCTGTCAACTTGCTAAAGATGATTAAATTGTACAAGTTTTTAAAAAGTAAATGTTATGATATATAAAGAATCCTCCAGAAAAGCTGTTTTTAAAAGGTTCCTGGTGAGTATAGTTGTAAGGATCAAATTCAGATACTGTGCACAAAAGGGTTTTGGAAACGGTGATGTGCTGTAGACATGCCAGTCCTAATTCTTAATGAGGCCACGGCAGAGCTGGGTGTGACCCGCCCACAGACCCGGAATCAGCTCTGGGACTCGCTGGCCGGGCCTCCCCTCTGTCACCTCTAGAGTGGAGATAGTGACAGTCCCCGGGCTGGTGGAAAGATGAAATGAGTTAGAGATGCATGTTGCTTGGTCGGCGCCTTGCAAACAGCCATGTGCTCAGTAACCGGCAGTTCTTGTCACCCCATCCTTGTTCTTATTACTCTAGCAGCTCAGAGCAGGCCCCCCCAAAACAGACAGGGCTGGAGACATGTCCCATTCATCACAGGGTCCCTTCTGCTGCTCACAGCCATTTGTCACAGTCCTTTGGGCTTCAGATTACAGTTGATCATTAGCCCCGAACTTCCTCATGTCCACCGCACCAGACCAGAGCTCTGCCCATGGCGAGGGGTGGGGGAGCTGCTTCTGTCCCCCAAGAGCCCCAGCAGGCAGTCAGCAAGTCAGCAATGTAACAACACTGGCTGGTGTGGGTGGAGCCCTACACTGTCACTCTGCTTTACGGTCCAGGACACCAAGGCTCCAAGGGATGGGACACCTTGTCTTGCGTCTCACAGCTATAAGCAGCGGAGCAGCAAACTTGGTCTCTTTCTGCCAAAGCCCAAGTACAAGTGTCCAGAGGAGAGAATTAAGGGATGGAGTAAGGGGGCTGGGATGAAGGAGGGAGGGACAGGTCTCCCCCCCACACACACACATACACACACTGGACTGTAGAAATTATTCACATAATAAGTGAAGCCCTCATGAATATGCAAATCCCTGGGCCCACCCCCTAGACCAGTGGTTCTCAAAGTGTGTGCCAGGGAGCACTGGTGCGCCCTAGAAGATTTCCAGGTGCGCCCTATGGTATTCCAGAGAAATATGTGCCTGTTGGGGACCAAAAAACCAACAGGATTTTTGGAGTTCAGATTTTTGGGGGACAGAGGTGTGGGGAATTGGCTGTAAGCTGACAGTCTGCCCAACCTCACACCTCACTTGCCTGATTAGGTTGCAAAAGGCTGTTAAACTGTGGTGCTGGATGGTTTACACTACCCCCCATGTTCCCTGGAAAGACTGGAGGCAAGTTTCTTCTATCCTTTGTTTAGTGTCAAGTTAAGATGATATGTATGGTGGGGGTTTTCTGCACTCAACACAATTAAGAGTAAAAAGGGAGGAATTCTTCAATGTATTGACAAGGAAATGAGAGTCTGCCTTTCAAATATCTGTCCAAACATTGAAGAAATTGCTAGGACACATCAGGCTCATGTTTCTCATAAACACAAGAATGAAAAAAACTTAACACATTTGTGCCGGGACCTGCTGAATTTACTAAATCTTACTAAGAATGTATCTATATATGTAAAAAGATAACATTTTTGTCATTTTTTAACCCTTCTTTTTTACAAATTCTAAAAAGCATAACTCAAAAAGTGTAACATAAAAATATTTTTTAATGTCAGAATAAATTTAATTTTGTCCTATTTATTTCATTCTTATTTATTTCATTTAATTACCATAAAAGTACACTTGGACTTTATATATATTTTTTTCTTTAATTAATATAACATATTTCTCAGAAATTTGTATATAGTGAGCCTACAATTATTTGTAGGATTTTAAATGCACCCCGACTTCAAAAAGTTTGAGAACCACTGCCTAGACCAACAGAAATAGAGAAACTGCATTCTAAAAAGTGTACTTAGGTCACTCTTAAGAAGTTTGAGAACTACGCAAATAGAGAAAGACCCAGGTGTCTGAGTGGATCATTAATTTGCTGAGTCAGAGGTAGTAAAAAATAATAATAAAATGAGAAGCTCTCTCCCCAACCCTCCAGCCTGACACTGGGGTTTTCAAAGGCGCGCAGCTCGGACTCCGCCAGGTGCACCGCGGAGCAGAAGCCTGGTGCCACCCCGCAGGGCTCCCTGCGCTGCAGGCACACACCCACCTGTACGAAGGAGGAAACTGAGCCCGGAGGCGGCAAGTCACGTGGCCGGCGGCTGACAGCGTTGGCCCGCCAATCTAGAGCCACGGAGCACACGAAGTCCGTCACCGCACTGCGCCTGCAAGCCTTGGTCATTGCAGACCCCGGGTCAGCATCGTGAAGACCCCAGAGATTCTTCTCCTCATCTCGTCAGTGCTCTGCTCCTCACACAGGTGACCAGACGTGGGGCACAGAGCCAATAGCAGCGCAGGCGCCCCACGAGAGTCATTTGTCAGCAGAGGGCTGCCCAGAGGCGCCGGCTGCACCCGCATGGCCCCTGACGGCGCACACAGTGCTCTCTAGCAGCACCCCGTTTGCCCGCAGTGAGAACGTGCAGCCCCAGGAACAAATGGGTCTGTTCACAATTTGCGGATCGAAGGCTAAGCTCGGAACACACCGAGTCCCGATGTCCGCGGTCACCCCAGGACTCCTGACTGAATTCATCTAAGTTGCAGCCTGGATAGAGGGGTGTTTTTAAGCTTCCCAGGAAATTCTCAGCCAAAGCTGAGCGCCGCTGGGCCCTAAAGGGAGCCAGGCTGGATTTCGGGCTCCTCATAGCTTGGCCACATTCTGGGCACTTTTCCTTGGATTGCCTACAGAACGCCCTCAGACCCGCATGTCCCATGGGCCCCACGGCCCTGGCAAGCTCACCTGCTCTGAGCCTCCTTGCCCTCGGCCCCATCTGTACCCTGACAGACAGAGCAGTTCTTGGGAAAACACATCTTCTCAGATCCCAAAGTGTACCCCCGGCTTCCCTGCCACCCTCCCACGCCAGCCACTCAACTCGAAACCCACCTCCTTGCTGAGACAAGTGAGAGTCACGAAGATCGCAGTGGGCCCTCTGAGGGCCCTCCCCCTCCACACTCCACTGAGTTCCCACACGTCCCAGGCCTGTGACTCCAGCAGTGCTGAGCACATGGGCCAGCACTGGGCTTCACATCCAAAACCAGGTCCTGCCATTACCCATCACCACCGAGCAGTGGTGGCGGCTGCTGTTATCTCAAATGTCTCTGAATGTGACATTCTCCCCAAGGGCCGAGGTTACCCTATTCCAGGAGCTAATTCTTCATCGGCCCCAGGATATTAGCGATGTTGGTAGAGGTTGTGTGCTCAGTGGTTTCCATGCACTCTCTGGGTGAACCCTCGGGCCTAGGCCAGCAGCTGGTATTATTCCCTCTATTATACAGATACGAAGACTGAGGCTCACAGAGGTTAAGTCATTTACGGGGAGTAAGCGACAGGACCTGGAGAGAACCCAGGTCAGACAGACACCAGAGCCGGTGCTCTTCCCAACACTGCTCAGCCTCTCCCAAGGTGTGGTTTGTTTCCCACCAGTTGAGCCGTTGCCATCCTCATCACGTTAACCTTGAACCGGACAATCAAGGAGAGAGGGCGGGGGAGGGGAAGAGCCTCTTCCATTAACCCAGGGGAGTGACGCACACTGGCTGGACCGAGAGGACTTGGTGACTCTGCTGGGTACAGAGCCCAGCACACAGACCCCTCCCAGTCATTTTAGCTCTCGCCGGCCCACGGTAGGTAGAGTGAAAGTGAGGTCACTCCATGAAGAGTTAGCACCTGTCGGCACATCCACACGGGTCTTTCGGTGTGCCACCTCTTGGGGAAGCAGCACGGTGGCAGTTGGAAGAGCGCTACATTTGGAGTTTTGATGACCTGGATTTGTATTCTGGCCATGCCTCTTAGCGGCGGTGTGAGCTTGAACCAGCTCCTTAGCCTTCGGGGTCTGTTGTGCACTTGCTGAAAGGGGATAATAGCGAGGGGATCTAAGATCTTCCTCACAGAATAGGTGGAAGTTACACACACTTCTTCCAGGGACCAAATCGAAATTTCAACTAACTTATAAAACAATCAGCCTGAATAACCAACTGAAGTCTAGTCTTATAACAAAGGGCATAATAGGGACCCTTGTCCTGTTCACCTCACAGATCGTTGTGGGCGCATTACAACCCTACCTGTGCCTGACCTGTGGTGGCGCAGTGGATAAAGCGTCGACCTGGAAATGCTGAGGTTGCCGGTTCGAAACCCTAGGCTTGCCTGCTCAAGGCACATACGGGAGTTGATGCTTCCAGCTCCTCCCCCCTTCTCTCTCTCTGTCTCTCCTCTCTCTGTCTCTCCCTCTCCTCTCTAAAAAAAAATGAATAAATAAAAATTTTTTAAAAAAAAATAAAAAATAAATAAAAAAAAAACCTACCTGTGAGATCTTGTGTCACCGTGTATGTACTGTCACTGTCAACTGAGAAACTTCCCAACCAGCCCTTCACTCTTACTAGTCTCTCTGCCACTGAAGTTAATTCAACTGAATATCACATTGGACCTTTTATTTTGTGACAAGCACTATCTACTTATGACTTACACAGGTCGACTGCTTCCAGGAAGTATGATTCTCATTTGGAGTATTAAGTACTTTTCATAACAACTACAAATGAGATGAACAAATACGTCAATAGCTGGACCCTATCTACAGATGAAGCCAAGATTCTCACAGTCAGCAGAGCCAGTTCTTCATTATTCGTGGTGCACAATCAGGGATGGATCCAGGTTTTACTGAGCTAAAGCTCGTATCATTTGGGAGGTCCTCTTTAAAAAGGATCTAAGAGCAAACAAACAAGATTAGATAAAGGACGATGCAAGGCTCTGTGCAACTGAGCGGCCCTGAGGTTGGACCTTCTCCAGCCTCAAGGTCAATCTGCCTGGCGTGTGGGGATGGGAGTAAGGGCGCCAGTGACAGCAACCACATCCCGCCCGCTCTGTCCCAGGACCCGTCTTCACACTGTCCCTTTAATCCTAAGCCACAATGCATAAGTTAAGATGAGGACTTGGGGCTCAGAGAGACAGAGGACTTTATCCAACCACGTTGTCCAGGAGGGACCAAGCCCAGTTGACTCCACTTCTCATATTCTTTCAGCCACATCACGCACCTCTTGAACATGTTATCCAATTGGTAATGATAAATGGAACACAAATTTGGAGCCAGTTTCAGGTCTACCCCATCCACACCCCACCCAACTCCCACCAGAACTCCTGAAAATCACAAACAGGCAGCCATGACCCCACACAAAAAAAGTCCCGGGTCATAACAGTATTCGAGTAATGGAAAATGAGAAAATGGAAAAAAACCTCCATCATTCCCAGCAAAGACTTGACCGCACCCTCGCGAAGCTCCCCCTCGTTCCCACTGAGGCAGCTTCCGGCAAGGGCCTGTTTTGTGCAACCAGCGAGAAACAAAACTCGTGCTGATCTGAATGTCTTACCCCCACTCGCTTCTCTTATGATGACAGGCAGCTCAATCGAGTTTCACAGCATCCCCGAAACGTGCCAGAGTGGGCTGGGTGAGACTCTCAGGGCTCAAAGTCTATCATCACATCTTGGTTGTGACCACAGAGGGGTGTGTGTATGTGTTTAACATCAGTTCAAGGGCAGGAGAATTAGTCAGGGCTCAGAGGTTCAGGAACACTACTGTATGGAACCATAACATCACTGTCAGGCCGACAGCTCAGCCACCAACCTCGCTCGGGGCACAGAAAACTCCCAGGTACTTTACCAGACAAGATTAGCAGCGTGTACCCTGCAGGACACAGTCATTTGGCGCTCCAGGTTCTCAACCCATCGTAATAATGCTTTATGCTTTTGAAACCAAAAGATACATCCAGAAAAATCTCGATGACACACGGTGACTCACGCCAACAGCCCCCACCACCACCTTCAAGGGGCTCGTCCCTTTCATTGACACCCGAAGTGAAACGGGGTTGGTCAGTGTCTGTCCATTTCACTTCCTGTTTCCTCTTTCCATCACCAAGGCTGCTGCTGGGAGAGAGAGATGTCATACCAGGTTAGGGCCAGACAAGCCCACCGTGTTGTGCCTCCAGAAGGAGCACATCCCTGGCCTCAAATGAAATATCCAACTCATCGTACCTCCAGCCCATCATTCATTCACCCTCTACACTTCATGAGCCTCTACACGGGCCTCATCTGGCTGGGTGTCATTGGGAGCTGAGTATGGAAAGAAAGACAGAAGATACAGTTCTCCTTTCGAGGTGGTCACGGTCCAGGGGTGACTGAGAAACCAACAATTAATACAGTGAGATAGGTGCTGGGATGTGGGTGCACATGTGCTGCATGTAGGATCAAGGGAGGGGGACAGTCTGTCCTCAGAGAGTCTAGGAAGGCTTCTCAGAGGAGGTGACATCCAAGAGTAGAAGGTTAGCTAACCCTGGCTTAGCTAACCTTCAATACGCTAAGCAAATTCTAACATTTACGATTCATTAACTCATGTAATCTTCCACGTCACTCTTGGGGTAGGTGCTAATATTATTTTCACCTTCTGGAGGAGGGATCTGAGTCATCAAGATGTTCTCTCATCTGGCCCAAAGCCACATAGCTAATGTGAGCACAGCATGAGTGAGGACCAGTTGACCTGCCAAGACAACATAGGGATCAGGACGTGGGAAGTCGCAGCAGTGAAAGAACATGGCATTTACAGAGAACTGCCGGCATCTCGCGAGCATAGAGCACAAGCAAAGGTCAGAACAGAAATGCTTTGTAGGTGGCCCACATGGTACTTTTTGAAAAAAAGATAAACCAACACTTGGAAATTGGGAGGTTTTGTATAAAAACTCAAGTTTCCCAGGTTGTGCTGAAAATCAGGATCTAGAAACATAGAGCCTATGTCCTTCTATGGCAATAATCAGGGTTGGGGTGGTTCTCTGTAGATGGAGTAGAGCCGCCTCTGCCCACAGTTCACTGCAGGCCCCACCACTCCCTGATGTCTCCCTTGTCTGGTCCAGTTATTTCATTGGTACTACCTGCTTGTTGTGTATGATGAGAAGGGGCCTGAAGAGCTTGGAATAAAGGGTTTTGGGGTCAGGGGACACAATGGTGACGTGACCAGATTTCTGTTGGACAGAGATCCCTGGCAGCCATCTGGAAGAAGAACTGCACAGAACATACACTCGGAGGTGGAAACCGGTTAGGAGACCCAGCAATGTCCATGCAGGATCGAATGGGGGATGGCTTTGCAGAAAACCCTTTCTCTGTTTTTAGGCTGGGTGCTCAGTAT
The DNA here is from genome assembly GCF_036850995.1 of Saccopteryx leptura. NCBI lineage: Eukaryota > Metazoa > Chordata > Mammalia > Chiroptera > Emballonuridae > Saccopteryx > Saccopteryx leptura. Next base: position 12,705,479 of record NC_089503.1, on the reverse strand, counting down.
ACGTCTCACTTAGAAAGCAGTCTACTTTCATATGGAAGACTGAGGTCCACAGAAAACTGCCCGAATCACGTAGAGAGAGCCCAATGGGCAAATAAGGAGGCTGTTCTTGGGAATTAAGGTTAAGGCCTGGCAGCATTTAATAAGTTGATTCCGCTTCAGGGTGAAAGAAAGCCAATTGCTGAGGCCGGGTCCACAGAGTGCGCGAGAGCCTCACTTCACTGCTAAGTCCCCTACACCCTCCTGCCCGCTCCGTTTCAGCCTGAGGCAGCAGGTCACCCAGGAGCACTCTGACAAAGGCCGGGTCAGTGCAGAGAAGGCCATCTCCCACAAGGAGAAGAGATGGGGCCAAGGCCCACTGGACCACCAGTGAGAAAGACAGGTTACGCCTCCATTTTACATATGCTCGATTCTGGAACAATGTCTGCAGACAGAGCAACAGGCAAAGACAGGGGCCAAAGTTAGCAAACAGATTTTAGTTCACATACCAGACCTGACAGTAAGAAATGCTGTTTGTGTTAGGAATGACTCTGAACTGCATCTGAATTCAGCAGGAAAGAATGCCGTGATTGATTAGTGATGTCTGTTATGGGCACGGGAATCGCATGTGTGTCGTATATTTGCTACCAGGGTAGACAAAATATCTAGCCTCTTTCCATCTGGATTCACCCAGATGCTTGACTGTGTGGACCAGCCACAGCGGGTGAAGAGAGAAGATCCAGAGCCTTTTGGAGGAGCCCTTCTCCCCACAAAGATTCCAGTTTTAACATTCCCACCCAACACTAACTTCATCGTCCCCATCTCTCGGTTTTCGATTGAAAGCACCCCGTCATCTTTTACGTTTCCACCCAGGAAGCAGCAACCACGCAACAGAAAAAAAAGAAATCAAGATCCCATTTGCCTTGAAGGATTCATTTCGATACAACTTCACTCAAGAGCTAGCCGCTTCCTGATTTCACATTTCACCATCAAAGGCGAGGGCCAGGGCAGGGCTGGGGGCGCGGTCCCGTCAGCAGCGTGCCCGGCTGAGCGGTTCTGGGGCGGCAGCTGTGGACCCCAGCAGCCCGTCCCAACACTTATCCCACCACTTGTCCCACCTTGCAGGCTCCCACAGCCAGCGGGGCGACCGTGGACAGAAACCCTGAAAGAACCTGAAATGGGACAAAGCCAGGCTGTTTGTGCAGATGAGAGAAGCAAAGCCCAGAGGGGGATGTGGCGTGGCTGTGGTCACACAGCAGGACTCCAGCGTCCAGCCTCCTCAGTCGGGCTTCGGCACGTCACCTCCGCAGCATATATTGCTACAGATGACTTAAAGTAGGGATGTCTCCACCCCTTTTCCAAGGTGAAGACTGAGGGGTCCCGCCAGGGGCTCAGGCAACCCCAGAAGCAGAATTGCAACCCGATGTTGGTTGTCTGCCATGCCCTGAGGGAGAGGACACGCTCTCCAGGGGGTGGGAGGGAGGAACAAGGACTGGGATCTAGGTCCTCCCTAAAGCAACTACTTTGTCCTGGGTGGATACTCCTAGTACGACCTAGAGGAGATCCACAAATACAGTGACCACATACGGTGTGGCTCGGATCCAGCCCTGGCTAATGACCATGGAAGGAAGAACAACAATTCATTTATTTATTGGACAGATCCTGAGGATTCAATGCCAAGAAAGACAAAGCATCCAGACCTCCACAAAAGAAGTACGATATCCATACAATGAGATATGACACAATAAAACAAGCACAAACCACTGGAATGTTCTAGATCAGGCATAGCCAACATGCGGCCTACGGGCCGAATCTGGCCTGCGTAATGAGTTTATGCGGCCCGCGATTAAATTTTAAATATTCTCTGCACGACGCACTGTGGAAATGAAATAAGTGGTACTTTTAAATCGTTATACATAAACTATGATAAGTAACCATTGTACAACAATGAAAGTTAAAATCCCAGCTACTCAGAAGTGGAAGCGTCTTTGATTATTGGAAATAGAGATATTTAAGAAGATAGTGATACGCGGAAAAGAATTCCCGTGTGTGACTAATCTAGGGTTAACTTCCAATAATTGGTCGAAAGGATTCATGATACTTTTTTATTATTTTTTTTTAAATTCCATTATAAAGATTTTTTTGTTAATTTGTTGTACTAAATTACTTACATTTATTCATAAACAAATTACATAATAAAATTTTGTTTACTTAAGTGAATCGTTTTTGTATTTAACATTTTTTAATTTTAATATTTCGTCTGGCCTGTGAAAAAAGTTTTCTTTCTAATCTGGCCCGGGGGCAAAAACTGTTGGCCACGCCTGTTCTAGATCTCAAGGTGGGCAGTGATGCCGTGTGTGTGTGTGTGTGTGTGTGTGTGTGTGTGTGTGTGTGTGTGTGTGTGTGTGTTTTATAACTCAACAAAAACTATTGTTTTAAGTCATTAGCAGTGTTTACACATCTGTTTCAGTGCTAACCTGCTTGCTCAGAGGATAAAGGTCATAGTCAAAGGCCGTTTTGCCTGAGTCTGACTCCTTCTGGGGAAATATTGTACGAGACTGCAGGGATCTGCTAACCCATTTGAATTTCCGGGTCATCGCGGTAGCCAGCTTGCTGGTCAGCCCGGGGGACAGGTCTGCCAGTGGGAATGCCGAGGACACCAGGCTGCTCTCCTGGCCCATGCTGGGAGCCCACAAAGCATCGGCCATTTCACATCCCCAGCTCAAACAGAAGACCAGGGGGGCGACTATAACCACCTGCAGCTAGACGGCCCCCTCTGGGAACAGGGACACGCAAATCTCTGATCAATGACCCACAGGGTCCTGGAGGCACAGGGCACAGAGTGACCTAGTTTCTTTGGCGCGAGCTGGGGCTGGCGTCGATGGGCTCTGAAGCTCTTTCCTCTGCTTAGTGTGAGGTGGAGGGAGCTCAAAATAGCAACCCCCCCTCCCGCAACCCACACAGAAGCGACAGGTGACAGAAAGGCAGGCAGGAGAGGGGGTGGGGCGGGATGGCTGATGGGTGGAGAGAGGTGGACTCTGGGTACAAATGTCTGGCTGTCTTCTCTGAGGCACAACCGAGGGGCAGAGAAAGGCAGGGCGGTGACATCACATGGCCCTGCTGCCACCACCCACTGTTCCTCCCACTTCCACAGTGACGATGCCACTGTGTCCCCAGCCTGGACTTTACCCAGGGCCCCAGACTCATATCTCCCACTGCCGGCTGCCCACTCAGCATCTCCACTGAGATGTTCTATGACATCTCTAGCGTCACATGGTCAAAAGCCAACCCCTGAGAGTCCCCACCTCAAGACAGGGCCCCCTCATCCTTCCAGGTGTTCTGTCCAAGACCAGTGTCACCTAGGCTCCTCCACATCCCACATGCAATCCAGCCAAAATTTCTGCCGCTGCCACCGTCAGCATGTAGCAAGATTCCAATGCCTTCTGCTTTCTCTGTGGTGACCGTCCTGGTCTGAGCCGCCATTACTCCTCAACTCCCAGCTGATGCCCCTGCTTTCTGGCCCCACTCCCGCTGGTGCTGCCCAGAGAACAATCTGTAAAGAGGCCGCTCACCTCTCCAATCTCACATCCCACATCCTATGACTCTACTCTGCTCACACTGCTTCTAGCTTACTGCCTTCCTGCCTCAGGGCCTTTGCACTGCCTGGTCCCTCTGCCTGGAAAGCTCTTCCCTCAGATATCCACATGGCTCCCCCTTTGCCTTTGGTGGGCCCTTCCTTGACAGCCCTATTTAAAATTGCCATTTCTCTCTCCCAATTCCCCCTGTGCAACTTTCATCACCATCCGATTCACGATACATTTTTATCTCCCTCTGGAGCCACAGCCTCGGGAGCAAAGTGCTTCCCCTCCCTCCTGGCTCCCTCAGTGCCACACTCAGAGCAGGATCACGAATGTGCACTATGTCTCCAGCAGATCCTTATGTCCCCTCAGAGGTGGGAACAAGGGACCCCTCGGTTCCCATGACTCTCCCCACTCCTCTCATTCAACCTGTAAGATGCCTCTTGCTTTCCCGGGCCCCGCATGTCCACGCTGCCTTTCACAGTCTGCCGTGACTGTCTCGATATAACCACGTGTGAGCCCGGAGCACTGTTCCAGCATCCCTGTCACACACCGAGGCCGGAGACCCAGGCTAAGGTCAATGACAACGCGGTAGAGACGGGAAAAGGACCCCCCACAGCGAGCCTGGCCCTCCGAGCAGCAAAGGGAGACACAATGAGGACAGCTGACCCTGCTGGACAGAGGACAGAAAAACCAGCAAGGCTGTAGCCCCAGGGGAAGGTGAATCCGTCAGCAACTAGGAGCCTGGGGCTTGGGCAGAGGAAGGCCGAGGGCTTGAGGGGGTGCAGATGGGCCTGAGAGGACACCAAGGAATTGGGGTGATCTCTCCCCAATCTAAATCAGGTCCTAATCCAAACACAGGAGGCAATCAATACCCTGGCGTTGAGGTGAACATCCCTGCGCCCCATGACCCCACATCTGGAGATCTATTGGAAGGCAGTCACTGGGGAAGCAGCCTCGTGACTATAAGGGACGCCCTCGGACCAGGGAGGGCTGTTGGAACCAGGGAAACCAGCCGAGCGTCCACGTGGGAATGGGGTGAGTAAATCATGACTTCCGTGAACTCAACGACGGGGGAGCCACATGTCCTGACTCAGAACGACAACTCTGAGGTTAAGCATCAATCCATTTTATTTGTTAAAGAGGTGTGTGTGTTGCACAGAAAAGCATCTAGGAGGACGACACCAGAACATCCACAGTGCTGGTCTCGAACTAGTGAGCCCGTAAGTAACTGACTCTCTGTTTTGTTCCTCTCTGCATCCTACTAATAATTTTACAGCCAGCACGGATCCATATTCGTAGTAAATAAAGCAGAAGGGTGTAGCTATTTTAGAAAAGCGTGTTAAAAGCCCCCGGGGCTGTTTGTGCAGCCAGAGGCCGGCACCGCTGCCCGTCTAGCCAGCTAAGCTGAGACCCTGGTACACGTGCTGGTTTCTCCTCCTCATGGCGTCGGCCTCCCAGTGTCACTGAAGGGGTGGGGGGGGACTCAGAGGAGAAGAACCACTTCCTGCAGAGCAGGCGGTGCTGGCAGCTCTGGGGGAGGGAGTCGCCCACCCAAAGTGGAAACCAGAGGCTCCTTTAGCAACTACCACTCTGGGGCCCGCTCCGATTCACGGGCAGTGGGCCGCAGGCCGACCCAGCCACGGATGAGAGGTGCCCGGCAGCCTTACCAAGCTGCCCCCTGCTTTAGGGAACATGGTCGGAGGCAAGAGTGAGTCCAAGGTCACAGGCAGTGAAACCCCCGCTGGTCACCAGTGCCACCCCCATGACAGAGCCTGGAGATGGGACCCCGGCCCTCTGCGAGAAACCCTCTTCCTCGGCAGCCTGGGAAGAGTTTACCAAATCCTTTCCTGCCACCCTTAAGAGACAGGCACTCACTAAGGTGGGGTCGGACTCTGTGAGTCTGACTGCGTTCTGCTCATCCTTGTTTGCAGGGTCCCCAGCACAGGTCAGGTGCAGGGGCAGCAGAGGGGCCGAGGCCAGCGAGCCTGGCGCTGGCAGGGAGACGGGCCGCTTGGTGCATCGAGGTGGCCGCGGGGAGCATGAGCAACGGGCTGTTCGGCCCACATCTCCCTGACCTTCCACCACCACACCGGGGCCAACTCAGTCACTATCCACTGTCACCATAGGCACATGTACCCTGACTGCGGTCACACTCAGCCAAAATTCCCAGAGACACAGAAAAGCCGGCTCAGGTGGCTCAGATCCCCGTGGGGGATGGGACAGCGCCCGCTCAGGCCGCCCCACTGCAGGCCCAGAGAGAGGGGAGGCTTGCTCAGGCCGCCCTGCTGCAGGCCCAGAGAGAGGGGAGGCTTGCTCAGTCCGCCCTGCTGCAGGCCCAGAGAGAGGGGAGGCTTGCTCAGGCCACCCTGCTGCAGGCCCAGAGAGAGGGGAGGCCCGCTCAGGCCGCCCTGCTGCAGGCCCAGAGAGAGGGGAGGCTTGCTCAGGCCGCCCTGCTGCAGGCCCAGAGAGAGGGGAGGCTTGCTCAGGCCGCCCTGCTGCAGGCCCAGAGAGAGGGGAGGCCCGCTCAGGCCGCCCTGCTGCAGGCCCAGAGAGAGGGGAGGCTTGCTCAGGCCGCCCCGCTGCAGGCCCAGAGAGAGGGGAGGCTTGCTCAGGCCGCCCTGCTGCAGGCCCAGAGAGAGGGGAGGCCCGCTCAGGCCGCCCTGCTGCAGGCCCAGAGAGAGGGGAGGCTTGCTCAGGCCGCCCTGCTGCAGGCCCAGAGAGAGGGGAGGCCCGCTCAGGCCGCCCTGCTGCAGGCCCAGAGAGAGGGGAGGCCCGCTCAGGCCGCCCTGCTGCAGGCCCAGAGAGAGGGGAGGCTTGCTCAGGCCGCCCTGCTGCAGGCCCAGAGAGAGGGGAGGCCCGCTCAGTCTGCCCTGCTGCAGGCCCAGAGAGAGGGGAGGCCCGCTCAAGTCAGAACCTGATCCGGGAGCAGAAGCCAGGGCCCCCAACCCCCTGGTTAGTGCACCTTAGGGAGTTTTTTAGAAAAAAGTCAGGGCTTCCCAAGAGGCCTGAATCAGCAGGATGTGGTATCAGCCTGCCCCATGGGGGGCAGTCCCTTCTCTCCACCTCCCACTGCTCACGTATCCATTTAATCCGCAGACCCTTGGACAGCCCAGCGTGGAGTTGCAGCTGCCCCCCACTCAGCAGAGTCGCGCCCTCAAACCCCAGAGGCCCCGAGGGAAATAGGACAAACGACAAGGCACCCACAGAGCCGTCTGGAGTTCTCCCGGTTCCAGCGCACTGTGTGACTTTGGGCAAGTCACTTCTCTTCTCATGATCCTGGTCTACACGATCAAGGGTCCATCCGACCTTAAGGAGCTGTGCGTGTCCAAGCCTGGACACATTCTCACTGTGTCTGAGGAAAACAACGGTCACAACTAGCTGGCTACCAACAAGGAGGGGCCGTTGTCTAGGAATTTAGATACCGGCACCGCTATTCATTTTGTTGACCTGAAATCTCGGTGGAGCCAGTGATCATTTGGGCCGCCTGCAAAGCATTCTCAAAGATGTTGTGGGCCCGGCCAATGCTGCAGCAACCTCCGTCCACTGATTTACTTTTGTCTTTCATCTACTTTTGTCCATAAATCTAGAACCCATTAACTGGGGGTCCTGGCTACAATTTCTCACACCTGTGCGTCTCCCCCTAGATGAAGAGCCCCTGGAGGGTCAGGATGTTGTCCTCTGCATCTTTGTGGCCTGGAGTCCGGCGCGGTTGGTTTAGTCCCGATAGTGACTCTTACTGTTGTTTTCAGTTATAGAGCCTGAGGGAACTTCATATCTACTCCAACCTCCTCTCTTTACAAAAGAGGGCCTAGACCATAAATTTTATTTAATCTAACACCAGACCCTCAATGAGAAAATGCATTATTATATATAATCATGTTGATACTACTTCGAATCAACCCGTGCATTCACTGAAACTTAAATCTAATAAAATTTTTCAGGCCCTGGCCGGTTGGCTCAGCGGTAGAGCGTCGGCCTAGCGTGCAGAGGACTCAGGTTCGATTCCCGGCCAGGGCACACAGGAGAAGTGCCCATTTGCTTCTCCACCCCTCCGCCGCGCTTTCCTCTCTGTCTCTCTCTTCCCCTCCTGCAGCCAAGGCTCCATTGGAGCAAGGATGGCCCGGGCGCTGGGGATGGCTCTGTGGCCTCTGCCCCAGGCGCTAGAGTGGCTCTGGTCACAACATGGCGACGCCCAGGATGGGCAGAGCATCGCCCCCTGGTGGGCAGAGCGTCGCCCCTGGTGGGCGTGCCGGGTGGATCCCGGTCCAGCGCATGCGGGAGTCTGTCTGACTGTCTCTCCCTGTTTCCAGCTTCAGAAAAATGAAAAAAAAAAAAAAATCTAATAAGATTTTTCAAGGGGTAGGAGATTTGACAAATTTATTTGAAAATGAGTAAGAATAACTAAGAACAATTTCAGAAAGAAGAATAATGTCCTTCCATATATGAAGAGTATAGCTGAGTGTACAGATTTACAAACATTAAAACTGGGTGGGCCATTTGGGGACTAAAATAATTAATGAAAAAGAAGAGAAAATCTAGAACTCAGATTTATAAGGGAATTCAATAAAGTGATGGTGTTCTAACCAGTGAAGGGAAGTGTGAAGTTTTCAAATAGTGGTGTTGAAGCAACGGCTCTTCTTTTGGAGAAAATAAAAGCTTTTTTAATAGAACCTTTCAAGATGATTTTAAGTAATTAATGCAAGTCACATCTCACACTTTCTAAGCAGGATATAAACACCAGGAGCCATAAACAGAACAAAAAAAGGTTGGTTAGAGCTCCGTCCCAAAGTGCAGAAAGAAAAAGAAGTTTGACTACATAAAAACTTTAAACTTATGAACAGCGAAACACACGATAAAAGTTAAGTCATCACAAACAAAATGTCAGGCTAGCACAAAATATTTGCAGCAGGTGGAACAGACAAGAAAACAGGCAGTGAATAGGAACAGATCATTAACCAGTGAAGAAACACAAAACCCATGCAAAACATATGAAGTAAATGTTCAACTTTCCTGATAATTAAAGAAATCAAAATGTTTATACCTATTATTTGGATAAAAATGAAAACTATCGGTAACATCCCGAATTGAGGAGGTGGAGGGAGGATCAGAAGGTTCCCCCCTTGAGAGTAACCATGCCCTCGATTCAGCTTTCTTAAAAGAACCACTTCGGTATTATCTTTCAAAATTTTACACACTCACACACACAAAGCAACATTGCAGGGATCTGGAAATCCATCCTGAAGGATGCTCGCCCCATGAGCCTGCAGACAAGCTTGCTGCCATCTCGTCTCGTTGCGGCCGGGGAGCAGAGGAATGCTGAAGGAGGGGTGCATTAAGCAGGTCATGGCACATTCCTATTTTGGACGACTGTGCAGATGTTAAAGAGACGGACATCAATTTGGGTGCACTGTCATGGAGACTTATTGGGAAGTAGAAAAGAAAAAGAAAACAGCTCTATAGCTGTAAGTACAATATGAGGCCATTTCGTAAGTAAGCAAATAAAATGAAGATCCAGACTGCACTCTTAGTCCTGACTTCATCTGGGGAATGGCCCGGTGGTGAATGGCAGAGAGCAGGGTTGTTGGTGTTCTTTGAATATGTTTCTATGACATGTGTGATTTTGCACATTGTATACTGTGTGTGTGTGTGTGTGTGTGTGTGTGTGTGTGACTAACAACAAAACAGTGTATCCTCACGGCTCCACACAAAGTCGTCATTATTTTTTATTTGAGAGATGAGAAAACTGTCCTGGGATATATCATGTGCCGGAGCCCCTCACCTGCGCTGCCTGCTGAAGAGAAATTCAGCCCCAGCCTGCCTGACTCTAAGCCAGGAGGACCCTTCCCCACCACAGCCCACCACCCTAATCCCAGAGTTTGACTGAGTGAATTATTAACTTGGCAGATGAGGGCCGTGGGAACTAGAAGTGGCAGGTGCACGCGCCGTCTCTCCAAGTACTGTATTCATCAAAGTACTGTAGTCAGCTGGGGAGGTATAGACATGTTAAGAGTCAGGGAGGAAAGTCCCAACCACACAGAGACAATTACTATTGTCAGGGCCCAAGACAGGCCGTCTTCCCCAAATATCCCACAATGGCATATTGATTACTTTGAATTAAAGTTACTTGATGATCACCTGGTGTCAATAGGGCCCCTTGAGCCTCCCTGGGTCTCTCTGAATGCAGGAAATAACTGCCCTGTGTGTAAAATATGTCTCCAGGCACCTGGAAGACACTCCCAATGGCTAATGTGAACCCAGAGCCAAAGAGTTGACCTAATCAACTCTTACTGCCTCTCTTCTCGTTCACATGTACTGCTTTGTTAAAATTACTCATTAACGAATACCCCAAGCCTTGCTTGGATTCTTCTCTAATGAGGAACAACTTTCTCTGTCTTGTCGGTTCCTTACTAATCTATCGTTTCTTTGTGTAAAAAAATATAAAAAGGTGTCTAGCTCCACCGTTTCTCTAAGCTTTGTTTTATGATCTGAGCATCACATTGTGATTCTCCTGGGAGCACAAATTACATCCGATTTTTCTCCTGTTAATGTAGCATGGTGGCGGTGTTATTCTTTTATCACTAGTCCAGCCGTTAGAACTAGAGGAAAACAAAGAAGGAAAATTCTCCCCCTCCCCGGCACTATTAATACCCTGAAATATTTCTTCCAAGATATTCACTGCATTTTTAAAATACCACATTGTTGGAATGATTTTGTATCTTTCCTTGAAAATGACATTGTATAAAAAAAAAGTCATATTCTTTATGTTCTTAAAATCTTCACAACCATCAAAATTTTAAAACGTACCCAAGAAGCCACCAATGAACGCACAGCTAGTGGAACAAATGAATGCTTCTCTCTCTCTCTCCCTTCCTCTCTCTGTCTCTCTAAAATCAATCAGTAATAATAATAAATAATAAATAAATAAAAACAACCAAATGTTTCCTGTAGTGGTATTTTTATCTAGTCTTTCATGTCACCCTGCTTACCCACCTTCAACCCAACGTAACCCTCAGGCACCAAAGTGTCCCCACCTGGGAAAAGACGTACTGAGCGCCTGTCCTACGCCAGGCACAGAGAGATGACTAAGACAGGCTGGATGTACCTCACACCACACAGCAAAATTAGTGCTGGTGGATTAAAGGGCAAAAGGGGAAAAAAATCACAGAAACACTCGATTAAAGTCGATGAGAGTATTTATCAAACGCCTGTGAGGGGGAGGACTTTCTAAGCCTCGAGCTATGGGAGAAACCACAAAAGAAAAGATCACGAGATTTGGCGACCTAACATTTCGATGCTCAGTAAACAATGTGAGCCCAAAAGTAAAGGTCAAGTTGCAAGCTGGGGAAAATATCTGCAACAAATACGACAAAAAGATTAATTGGGCTCATATACAAAGAGCACAGACAGATCAATACAAAATATCCACAGAGACTGCCATGCATAATCGAGGACAGACCTGTGCTATCCAATAGGTGGCCGCTAAGCCGCTGCCTGTTTACATTTATATTTGAATTAGTTTATAATTCAAATGGAAACCTTATGTAAATTAAATTAAGATGAAATTTAAATAGAATTAAAAATTCATTTTCCCAGTCACGCTAGCCACATTTTAAGTGCTCAACAGCCACATTTCCCTGGTACTATCCTGTTAGACAGTGTAGCTCCAGACCATTCTATCATTCCAGAAAGTTTGATTGGAAAGTGCTCAGACAATTCATAAGACATACAGATGACTAACAAACACATTAACCCCTGGAGCAGTACGAATGTTCATGTACGTCCTCCTCGTGCCTCCTGACCATCCAGAGTACAAAGGATTTATTTTTAAAATGTGTAAGGCAACATTTAAAGAAGGCAAATGTATGTTCTTCTTGTTTCCATAAATTGGTTATCAAACAAACATGATTTTAAGTTAATAAAACTGGAACTGGAACTACTTTCATTTTTAAAAAAAAAACAAAACAACTCACTCCCAGAGTCAGCGAGCATGAAAAAAACTCACTACTCAAAGGGTTAAAAACATCAACTTTGTTAGGAACAAAAGGAGTGCAAATTAAACCAAGGTAATACTTCATATTTGTCTAATTAGGAATAAAATGGACGCTGCTAACTGAAGAGTAGAGAGGCCCCAAGCATCTGTAAAATAATTTGGCAAGCGTGATTAAGAGCAATGAAAGCCCTTGGCTCAGTAATTCAGTTTCTGGGAATATAGCCTAAAAAAAAAATAAGTCAGAAGTACAGAAACAGATTTAACACAAAATGTTATTTATTCCTGAGCTATTTATACATTCAGAAAGAGGACCCAGCCCGAAATCCCATCTGCGGAAGTGATTACACGCTCTAAAGACCCTTTCCTCGACGGACTGATAAACCATCAACAAGAACTATGTTTTTCTATGAGGGTCACTTGACTTGGGAAATACCTGCAACATGAGATTACATTTTTTTTTAAAAAAAAAATCATTCAAAACTGAACAGTTAGGGTAATATCAACTATAAAAATATGGGGACTATGTCTGCACAAAACGCTGTGAAATGTCGAAAATAAACATCAGGTGTGATGGGATGCCAGATGCCCTTCATGGAGTCCAGTAGTAATTTCTGAATCATTAACCACGGTCATTTGCTGCTTTTCCGTGTAGAACTAGAAAATGTCATAAGATTTCAGAGGAGAGGGGACCTCGTGGTGAAGAGCACAGACAGAGCTGGTGGCGGGGCCGGGGGACTCACCGACCTCAGACAAGCTCACCCCAGTCTCCCAGTCTGTAAAATTAACAACAGCCCCCCGCCGCACAAGGTCATGAGAAAATTCAGCGAGATGGTGCCTGTGAAGTCTGAGTACGCAGCACACCGTCCACCAGGGCCGCCATATTTATTAACACTGTCTGTGCTTATTTACATTGGTGCGGGACAGGACCAGAACCAGAACCCTCTATAATATGCTCCCAGCTGTAGACACAAGCTTTTAAAAATGTCCGAAAGATGCTTGACCTGTGATGGCGCAGTGGATAAAGCACCAACCTGGAATGCTCAGGTCTGGGGTTGGAAACCCTGGGCTTGCCTGGTCAAGGCACATAGGACAAGCAACTACTACAAGCCGATGCTTCCCGCTCTTCCCTGCCCTGCCCCCTCTTTGTAAAATCAATAAATAAAATCTTAATAATTAAAAAAAAAAAAGTCCAAAAGGACAAGAAGAAGCTATACCAAACTGCTCTCCTGGGCCACCCCGGGGAGGTGAATTATGAGATGTTTTCTTCTTTGCTTAAAGAAGCAAGAAAATGCCTTTCTCTTCTTCCAAATTTTCTCCTGTGAGCCGGCAACCTTTACAATAACAAAAAAGCTTTGAAAACAAACTGCAAAGCTGAAGTGAATAAATATGTTGAACCGGCTGTGCTAACGAGGTCAGATCTAACCTGCGCGGCGGAGGCACACGGAGCCAAGGCCTTCGCGGGGAGGGAAGCTGAGGGGGGCCGTGGGGAATGGGACTCTGAGGGTGTTTTCAGCTGTTTTCAACATATCTGATGTGTCTTCCCATCTTGGTACAAAGGGTTGAGAATGGTATTATTTCTTCTAATGAGAAGAAAAGGCAGTTAAAAGGAAAGGAAGGCCCGAAAGGGGCCCAGGCCGCTGGGCTGGCTGGTGGGGACAGGGACAGGGACAGGGACAGGGAGGGGACAGGACAGGGACGGGGAAGGCCTCAGCTCCCCTTGTCCACCTCCAAACCCAGGCCCCACGCCGCTGCACACAGACAGGGGCCGGTGGCCGGTTGCCTGGGCTGGAAAGTGGTACCTCTCTATTTTCCAGGCTTCTCGGAAAGCCTCTGACTTTTTTCAGCGTCAGAGCTCCTAGGAAAGGAACCTGCACTTCACAGTGCTGATAAAAGATCTATCACATCTCTGTCACTGATCGTTTATTTTCCTCCTGAGAGCCTGGGAGTGCTCCCCGCCCTACCCCCACGAGTCCACCCCAACTCTGGGCCTAGCCATTCCAATAGCTCCCAAGCCCACAGCTCAGGGGCCACACACCTGGGAGGCGAAAATGAAAGGTTTGGCCCAGGAGGGCCAGGGCACCTACTCCCAGCATGAGGTCCGGCCACTTCCTCCCCCTCTGCCGGGCCAAGCGCTGTGGAGTCTGATGCCCTCTCCTGATCCCCAAGCTCCCAATTCCCCAGGGCCTCAGACAAAGCAGGAGAAGGTCCTTTGTCAACCAGAAATAGGGGACCGCTGGGGCTCGGTGTCGGAGCGGCTCAGCCTGCACACTTCCGAGGCGCTGAGTTTAGAATTTTGCTTGAAATGAGTGGGCTGTGGACGGGAGCCCGAGGTGATGCAGAGAACGGTGAGAACCGGAGGAGACAGCCCCGTTTTGTGGGGCACAAAAGGGTCCTGGGGTGAGCCCACAGGACCACCGCAGGGTTATCCATCCACGCTGAGCCGTGGCCACACGTGGAGATAAGATCCCAGGCCTGCAGGGTCATGGTAAGCAGTTGATAAATCTCACATGCAGAGAAAAACACCATTAGATGGTAAGGAACTTGCTCCAGCCCCTTGTTCTCGTTGCCATGGCAACAGGGAAGGCCGTGAGCTGGAGGAATGATGGAATGAATGAAAAGACTCAGGACCCAGAATCAGGAGTCCCAAATGCCGTGGTGGGTCTGTGCTGGCCACATGGGGTTCATTCCACCCTGGAGCCCCCCACAGCCAGCACTATGCCAGCGGCTCCTCATTGTGGGTTCCGGGAGCCAATGGAAACGCAAGCGAGCTGTAATCTCTGGCAGAGCAATTGATTGCACACAGAGCCCAGCCATACAGACACAAAGCACAAAGCCCGGGTCCCCAAGCAGCGGTTTTCTAAGTGGAGAGAAGGTGCAGTCTCTGCAGCAGAGCCTAGCAAAGTAACAAAGCACAAACCCACGCTGCCATGCTGCACGGGCCCGTCCTGCACCACAGGCTGGAGAGCCTTCTGAGGTGCGAGGGAGGCCGGGTCGCCCGGAACAAAGGGCAGGGTCTTCCCCCCACAAAAATGCACAAATACACAACACGTGACCTCAGACAGCTCATGGAGCACTGGGGTGCAAACCTGGGCCCGGACCTCGGGACCCCTGCCACGCCAAGGCTCAGAGCCCTAGATGACTTCCCGGGCCAGGGCAGACCCGCAGGAAGCAGAAACTGGGCTGGAGGTCCTGCAGCTCTCCCCCTCAACATCCGTCCTGGTCGCTGTCATTCTGGCTGCTCCCGGGACATTAAATATTTAAATATCCCAGGCCCGGCACAAATCCTACTATCTAGACTTGACCTGGAACTTCTTAACACAACCTGCGGCCACACCGGCTCTCCCGTCAGCAGAGCCTGGAGTAGAAGGGAGCTCTCAGGATTACAGAATTGGAGACTGTTCGCCTGTCTATCCAACTCTCCTGCCAGCGGGGGAAGTGGTAAGGGAGCTTAGAGGAGAAAAGAAAGCGGAGGGAGACAGGGTAGGCCGCACCCCATGGCAGAGTGGGAGCAGAGGAGGGCTTCCTGGGGGAGGAAGCCTTGGGCCAGGGCCTGGCTGAGGGTGAGAATGGGGGCAGGACAGGCTAAGGCTTCCTTCCTCCCTGACGCTCCTTCCCACGCCCCACCCAGACCTCAGCCCTGGGCGCGCTGCCCCCACACCCAGCTCAGCCTCCCTTTCCGTGCCTGTCTCATCATGGGCCCGGGCAGAGGTGGGTTGAACAGCGGGCACACCGGGCGCGCGCCCTGGGCCCCAGCTTCTGAAGGGCCCCCCAAAATGCCACTTGACACTTTTTTCTATTGACACCAAGTTTGGTTTTATATGTGCAATTTTAACTAAATTAATAGTACATAGTATTTTTTCTTTATTTAAAAATATGGTTAACATGTATTTTTATTTTCCCTGTCTCTCTCTTTTTTTATTTAAGGGGCCAGATATTTTCTTCTGCGCCTGGGGCCTCACCCAACCTTAATCCGCCTCTAGGCCTGGGCCAGCCCCACGTGTCTATCAGAACACCCTCACAGGGACACAGAGGCCAGGAAGCCCCCCACAGACACACACCATCTAGACAAGGGGCATCTCTGCCGCCCCTCCCTGGGTGCCGGTGCAGCGGCGGGGGTGGCTTATGTGTCACCGGCCCATTTTCCTTTGTAGCCTGGTGAAACCCTGGCAGAGGGGCCTTGTCACAGAACCAAGGGAACTACACTTGAATGTCACAGTTTATGTGCTGGTTCCATTTGCTCTGACAGTTGGATGGTGCTTCTCACGGTCACACCTTCCCTTCTGCAATATGGGGACGGGGTGTGTGTTGGTTCGCCTGCCCCAACGCCATGTGCATGCCCGTCTGTGCTGCCCTCCTGAGCAGAGTTGGGGTGGGGGGGGTCCGTGCCAGGCGCCCCTCTCAGAGCTCTGTCTGCTTTGTCTCATTGTATCCATCCCAACAATCTAGGGAGGCGGGTCTTATCACTGCTCCTGTCCTGCAAAGGTTCCTCAGCTGGTGAGTGGCAGAGCTTTTCAGATAATAGAAAGAGGTTCTAGATACCTGTTTTAACCCCCCTCCCCACCAGGGAGGCCGTTCTAGAACCCGTCTGCCCGGGGTCCTGTGTAACACATCCCCCAGCCTTCCCACCCCAGGCCCGGCCTGCAAACGGTGGGAGGCAGGAGCCCTGGACTCCCACCGGACCTGACCCTTCTGCTGTGTGTCCTGGGGAAGCCCCTATCATCTCTGTGCCTCTATGTCTTGTGTTTCAAGCCCTAAGGCCTCAGTGTGGAACAGACCCTGAAGCAGGCGTTTCCTAGTGGACAAGGCCCAGTGTAGCAAGGAGGGAGGTATCTTTTGGAGCAGAGAGTTGGGAGCCCTGGGTCCCTGTTGGTTTCTTAACTCACCCTGTGATTATGGGCGGGTCACTTCATTTCTCTGAAAAAGGGTAAATGTTATCTGGCTGCCTTCCTCCTGCGGTGGCTGTGAAATTGACTACAACAATGAATGTGAAAGTTCAGCTTACTGTGCAGACAGCAGTCAGGGTTACAAACAATCAGGGAGACCACCGCCCTCCCCCGGTGGGAAGGGGGGGCACAGACCCTCTCCCTGTTTTGCAAATGAAATAAAGAGAGGCTCAGAGGAAGGCAGCTTCTCACTTCCAAAAGCTAAGGATCAGCTTTGGCTTTAAATCCTTCTCAGAAGGCATGCAAATCCCCAGGCTCCAGGGTCTCCGTGCCCTGGGGAGCCCCTGGATTTACCAGGCAGCTGGAAGGAGGTGCTCAGAGCCAAGGACTTGGTATCAGAAGATCCTTCAGGTCCTGGTTCTGTTTCGTTTCGCAATGGGGTATAGGAGTCACTTCCTTCCGCCTCAGTTTCCTCGTCTATAGCAGGGGGACAAGGCACCCCTCCCTTCAACTAAGGCTCCTGGGGCAGGGGGCGGGGCGGGGGGAGTGCTTTATAAAGAGCAAGGCCTCAAAAGAAGCATTACGACCGATCGTCCAAACCACTCACCACCCAGACCACCTCAAGGCCGCTCTGCAATTAGGAAAGCACCCGTCTCTGTAGTTGTGGGTTTGTGTGATTCACACCCCTCCTTGGTTTCTAGCTCTTTAGAGAAAGTCCGGTTCACTCTGTGATGTGCAGGTATCTGTGGGTGGCAGCAGAGCTTCAAGGTTAAAAACTGAGGACTTTGCAAGAACCAGATGCCCATCAGGTCAGAATGGGTACACGACGTGTGGGATCGTCACGCAACCGAGTGTTACGCAGCAACGAAGAAAGAGAAGCTCTCCCTATGCACAACAAGTGCAAATCTCCCAAGTGTAAGGCTGAGTGAAAAAAAAAAAGCCAGACACAAGGCCCTGGCTGGTTGGCTCAGCAGTAGAGCGTCGGCCTGGCGTGCAGGGGACCGGGGTTCGATTCCCAGCCAGGACACATAGGAGAAGCGCCCATTTTTGCTTTTCCACCCCCACCCCCTCCTTCCTCTCTGTCTCTCTCTTCCCCTCCCGCAGCCAAGGCTCCATTGGAGCAAAGATGGCCCGGCGCTGGGGATGGCTCCTTGGCCTCTGCCCCAGGCGCTAGAGTGGCTCTGGTCGCAGCAGAGCGACGCCCCGGAGGGGCAGAGCATCGCCCCCTGGTGGGCAGAGCGTCGCCCCTGGTGGGCGTGCCGGGTGGATCCCGGTCGGGCGCATGCGGGAGTCTGTCTGACTGTCTCTCCCTGTTTCTAGCTTCAGAAAAAAAAAAAAAAAAAGCCAGACACAAAAAAGTACAACCTGTGTGATACCATTTAGATAAAATGTAAGAATAGGCAATAGCCATCCGTGATGACAGCGAAGTCAGAAGAACACTAGAGCTCTACGTGTGTGAGACACGCGCCTCTCTGTGTGTTCCCTGTGTTTAAACACAATGTTTTTATAACTAAGCATCTGGGCGCCAGTCCCAGCTCCACCATATGCATGTTTGTGATCTCGGGCTAGTTCCTCTCTCGGCCTTCATTCTCTCTTCTGCAAAACAGGAATAACAATGGCATCTGCCCCTAATGGTCCCAGATGTCAACTATTTAAACTCAGCCTTCATGATATTTACCTTATCCAAGTACCAGGTGTTAATAACTTTCCTTTAAATCAACTCAGCAGTTTTACCTAAATAATCTAAAAATAAAACTTTTTTTTATAGTCTCATAAAACACGTTGTTTGGCATGTTAATTACCTACTTTTCGGTCAGGGGTCTCAGAACAGGCCTCCTTCCCCAAAATGTACCACTTTGGCTTGTGAATTGTTTTGAGACGAAGGCGATCGAGACCCTATGAGCTCACAAGAAATGTCTGTCTCTTCCTTAAAGGATTTAAATCGGGGCCATGCCCATAATAAGCGTTATCACCAGAAATAACTTTTTATGACCTATCTATAGAGCAAGGCAAACTTCTAATAACTGAACTCTTTAAGGGTCAAGGTGCCTACACCCCCTTTTTAGCTCAGAATGCTGTAAATACCTCATTTTAGCTTTCTGTCTCTGAACCTCTCACTTATATGGGGTCTCTGACTCTCACACATATGCGGAGTCTCCATACATACATGTGTAATTAAATCCAGTCATTTTCTCTGGTTAATTTGTTTCATGTCTATTTAATTATTAGACCAGCCAAAAGGACCTAGAAGCATAGAAAAAAGTGTCTTTCTCCCTTACACTAGTATATTAAATTAATATAAATTAAAACAAACACATAACCATTAAGATAAAGAAGTTCATCTGTAAGCCACCTCAAATCATTCAGTGATAATGGTATATTCATGTTGGAAGAAAACAAGATAATGAGTTACTCAGAGGGCCTGGTACTGCAAAGGGCCTTAGTAAATGGTCACATTATCACCATCATCATCACAAATCTCATTATCATCATCATCATTGACACCATCAGCACCATCATGATCGTTCTTGTTATTGACATCATCACCAACCTCACTGCCACCGTCCCACCACCATCATCACCACCATCCGACCACCATCACCATTACCACCACCATCACCACCATCTCACCACCATCACCACCATCATCCCACCACCATCATCACCACCACCATCCCACCATCATCACCACCATCCCACCACCATCCCACCACCACCATCACCACCATAATCCCACCACCATCCCACCATCATCACCATCATCACCACCATCATCTCCACCATCCCACCACCATCATCACCACCACCATCATCAGCACCATCATCCCACCACCATCATCACCACCATCCCACCACCATCATCACCACCATCACCATCATCACCATCATCACCACCATCCCACCACCATCCCACCATCATCCCCATCATCACCACCATCATCCCACCACCATCATCACCACCATCCCACCACCATCATCACCACCATCACCATCACCACCATCATCACCACCATCCCACCACCATCCCACCATCATCCCCATCATCACCACCATCATCCCACCACCATCATCACCACCATCCCACCACCATCATCACCACCATCACCATCACCACCATCATCACCACCATCCCACCACCACCACCACCATCATCCCCATCATCACCACCATCACCATCACTACCATCATCACCACCATCCCACCACCATCACCACCATCACCACCATCATCCCACCACCATCCCACCATCACCACCACCACCACCATCATCCCACCACCATCCCACCACCACCACCACCACCATCCCACCACCACCATCACCGCCATCATCACCGCCATCCCACCACCATCATCACCACCATCCCACCATCATCACCACCATCACCACCATCATCCCATCACCATCATCACTACCATCCCACCACTATCATCACCACCATAATCACCACCACCACCACCATCATCACTACCATCATCACCACCATCATCCCACCACAGTCACCACCATCATCACCACCATCACCTTCACCACATTCACCATCATGATCATAACTATCACCATTGGATTATCTCCACATACAGAGCCAATAAATACTTGCTTCTAGATCATCTCATAGAATCAACCAACCTGACCCTGCCCTCAGTAGGGTTTAAAGAATTAAGGTTACGACCTGATCAGGTGGTAGCGCAGTGGATAGAGCATCGAACTGGGATGTAGAGGATCCAGGTTCGAGACCCCGAGGTTGCTAGCTTGAGCGCAGGCTCATCTGGTTTAAACAAAAAGCTCACCAGCTTGGACCCAAGGTCGCTGGCTTGAGCAAGGGGTTACTCGGTCTGCTGTAGCCCCACAGTCAAGGCACATATGAGAAAGCAATCAGTGAACAACTAAGGTGTCACAACAAAAAACTAATGATTGATGCTTCGCATCTCTCTCCGTTCCTGTCTGTCTGTCCCTATCTATCCCTCTCTCTGACTCTCTCTGTGTCTCTGTAAAAAAAAAAGAATTAAGGGCACGGAAGCCATTCAGACACATTGGGGCCTACTGGGAGGCACAGCCAGGCGAGGGCCCCCTGTGGGTACGATGCGAGGAAGACTCTGGGCCGGCAGCTCCTGCCCTCCACACCAGACCAGAGCTGATGGCTTCCCAGATGTCTGTTGACCTGCCTCTCTGGCCACACAAAGCCCATCCCTCATCTCTCAGAACTTCAGTATCCTTGGTCTGCTGTAGCCCCCAATCAAGGCACATATGAGAAAGCAATCAATGAAGAACTAAGGTGCTGCAACAAAGAATTGATGCTTCTCGTCTCTCTCCCTTCCTGTCTGTCTGTCCCTATCTGTCCCTCTCTCTGACTCTCTCCGCCTCTGTCACTAAAACATAAAATAAAATAAAAATAAACAGAGCCTGACCTGTGGTGGCTCAGTGGGTAAAAGCATCAACTTGGAACACTAAGGTCGCTGGTTCAAAACCCCGGGCTTCCCTGGTCAAGGCATATATGGGAGTTGATGCTTTCTGCTCCTCCCTCCCTTCTTTCTCTCTCTCTCTGTCTCCTCTCTTTAAAATTAATAAATAAAATCTAAAAATAAATAAATAAAAATTAAAAATTAAAAAAAAATAAAAATAAAAATAAAAATAAACAGAGGCAGCGACCTCAGTCTTTAGAACCTCTTTCTTATGCTCCTTCTGGCAGCACATATACTAAAATAAGAACCCTCCATGAAGGC
Organism: Saccopteryx leptura; assembly: GCF_036850995.1. NCBI lineage: Eukaryota > Metazoa > Chordata > Mammalia > Chiroptera > Emballonuridae > Saccopteryx > Saccopteryx leptura. The sequence goes on along the minus strand of NC_089503.1, from coordinate 12,684,327 downwards.
CAAAAAGTCCAGGTCACTAACAGACAGACATTATCTAGGAAAGCTCTGTGCATCAGCAAATCAACAAAGAGGTGCCTTAATTTCTCCAATTTGCCCTCTCGGGTGTGCCTGGGCCCTTCCCTCACTGACTGTCAGGGGTACCTGGCATGACCACTCATAGATTAAGAGAATTTTGACCCTGAAAGTGATCAAAAACCTATTCGGTCTGCTCCTTTTTAAGTTAATTCAGCCAATCAGCGTTCAGATGTACGAGAACTAGGTTGGAGTGACTCCAGTAATTCTACTTACAGAAAACAAAGATATGAAACAAAAGATGTTTGTGCAAAAATACGTATCACAGTTCTGTTTAACAGAAAACAAAGAGAGAGAGAGAGAGAAAGAATAAAGAATGTCCTGTAGTAAAAATAAGTTAAACAAACAACAAACATCAGGACGTTTATATATTAGCTATTGTACACCCATTTTAAAAAAACATGTTATATAAGTCTATAGCATGAGAAGACACTCAAGATATAGTTTAAGAGAAAAAGCAAGATATATTGTATTTCCCCATGTATAAGACACAGCTTTTTACAAAAATTTGGGGTCTAAAAACTGGGTGCATCTTATACAGTGGTTGTAGATATTTTTACTTGCATTTCCCGCTTCTTTGCGCTTGTTTTTGCGCTCATTGTTAAAGACAATGATTCGTCATCAGACACGGATGAGGACAAGCTAGTGGATGGGAATTTGACAGTGATGAGGAGTTGTATGAATTTTATGATGAATAAAACTTGAGTTCAATAACTTTATGTAACACATTTTTTTTTCAAATTTAGGGGCCCCAAAATTAAGGTGTGTCTTATACATGGGAACATCTTATGCATGGGGAAATATAGTAAATACACACACACACACACACACACACACACACACACACACACAAAGGCAGAGCCAAAGTTTATAGTTGTAAGTATGCAAAACACAGAGTTTATTTTTGGATATTATTTGTTAATTATTGTATTATTTCTATACAAACAACTGTAAACCTTCTTTTCCCCCATCCTGTATAGCTCTACATAGCTTACATATAAGTACATATATATATCTTTTATATATAAAGCTATATAGCATATATATGCTACTAATTTTGAAACAGAGTGTAATTACATTAGAAACAGAAACAGAGAATTAAAACATATTCCCTACCATGTTCACAGTGGTCGTGTTGGACAGCAATATTGGGGGTGGTTTTATTCTCATTCTACTCGACTGTACCTGCTGATTTTTCTCAGTAAATATGTATTTTATTGTTAAGGGAAATCATATTATAAAAATGGTATATGTCGCCTGACCTGTGGTGGCGCGGTGGATAAAGCATTGACTTGGAATGCTGAGGTAGCCAGTTCAAAACCCTGGGCTTGCCCGGTCAAGGCACATACAACAAGCAATCAATGAAAAACTAAAGTGAAGCAACTATGACTTGATACTTCTTGTTCTCTCCCCTCCTCTCTCTGTAAAATCAATAAATAAATTTTTTTTTTTTAAATGGCATATGTCATATGTCATATACAAATAAATGCATAGAACTTTTTTTTTTAAAAAAAGAAAGGATTTTCTGCAGGTCCCTTTTACATTGTTTTATCATAAAATCATAATACACCATTTCTTTGGGGAAAATACCTAAATATAGAAGTATATAAAATCAAAACAAAAGCCCAACACAATCTCACTCTACCATCTCTACTAACGTCCATCCCCCACAATTCATTTGTTATCATTATTTTGGAGAATATTCTGCAGAACCTTTCTCTGTGAATGTAGAAACATTTTATCTGACTTTTTAACTCACTCGGGTGTTTAGTTAATGGAAAGAAAATCACGGTATGCAAACTGTCCTCAGGTTTTGTTTGTTTCACTGAGCAGAATGACCACCTCTTCATGGCAGAACATTGTGACTACCCTCCTTCTTGAAGAGCGGAGTTGGGGTGGAAATGACTTCCTTTCTCACGGTTCCTGGGTGGCCTCAGGACCCTTGCCTATATTGCCTTGCATCTGGGAGTAGAGAACAGCTCTCTACAAGTAACACCATGCATGGGCTCCTTAAAAAAATATGGCTTTTGCCATTTTGTCCTTCAAGAAAAGGCTGTATCAATTTTTTTTAGCTTCTAGGACATAGTATTTTTAAAATAAGATCTCAAGTCTCAACTCCCAGATTGAGGAACCTCAGGGACATCTGGTGTAGCCCCTGTATTTCATAGATAAACTGAGGCCTGGTAGAGACACTCAACCTTAGGCACAGAGTTGGTGAGGGCCTAAGTCAGGACTAACCTCCAGGTTCCCCAACTTCTACCCTTCTCACCTCTAGTAACATCATGATTGCAATAATAGAACCCAGAAGCTTTTGCCCTCAGCCTGAAAAACCCAATCCCACTATCAAAGTGGCAAACTCCTACTCACCCTTCCGGTCTCAGTCAGGATGTCACCCCTTCCAGGAAGCCTTCCTTGAATTTCCCAGAGGATGGATTAGACACACCTCCTGCAGGCTCCCTGCAACCCAGCCCCTCTCATGCACTGTCCCAGCTGCTTGAAGGGTGGTCTCCCAGTAGACTGGAAGCTTAGGGCCGAAGGGCAGGGAAAGGAAGTGCTGGTCTGTCTGTGCCACACGCTCTTGTTGAAAGCCTCCCTGTAGTTCATTCATTCGTTTGTCCTAGAAATAGCTTTGTGGCAGGTGCTGGGTGCTGGGGAGAATAGGCTTGGTTTGGATAACAAAAGAAAGAAACAAGAAAGAGGAGAGGTTCCAACAGCACCAGGGACCTTAGAAATGCTGAGCCCCCAAGACAGCCTCTGCTCTGCCCGTTTTACAGAAGGGATCTGAGGCCCCAAGAGCCTTGGCTACAGGCTGAGGACAGCTAGGTCTGTGGCCCTCTAGGGCCCTGAAAGGGCAGCAGAGGCACCACGTGGCGAGGAGAAAGAGAGGCTGTGCTGGGAAGGGGTGGCCTGCAGACCGGGAAACCTGGAGGGCCAGCCCAAACCTCACTGTCAATTAGCTGTGTGCCTTGGGGAATTCACCTAACCTCTCTGATCCTCAGTTACTTCATCTGAAAAAAGGGCTTGGTTAACACTTGTCCTACTCTATCTTGTAGGTGGCCTTATTTTCTCAGTCAAAACTTAGGCTCCATGGTTGAAGAAGTCCAATCTTACTTACAGAAGCAACGGAAGAGAAACCGTGAACGCTGAGTCCTTGAGATAGGTGATTCACACACCCCGCGGGGCCATGGCTGTGGGATGTGTGTTTCCCGAACACCCAGCATGGGAGCCTGCAGCCAGCCGGTGGGGGTGGGAGTGAGAGCACAGGTCGGTTCATTCAAGGGCAGCTGTGGAGCCTCCATGCACAAACCTCCCGGAGGAGGCTGGGGTGGACCAGGCCTGAGCTGACCAGCCCATATACTAAGGTTTACAAACCCTTTATGCCATTACCATGGAACCTTCCAGAAACTGCAATACAGGGAACTCTCCCAACCCCCATCTTATAGAGGAAGATAATCAGGCTGAGAAAGGGGAAATGACTTGCCCAAGGTCACGCCCCCACCCTAGTCAGAATGGAAAGCCGGCTTCCCAGCCCCCAAACTCTCTCTTCCCCACCCTGCAATGACCATCATAACACAGCTATGGTTACAGTTATAACTACTATCAGCCAGGACCGTGCTACACTCTGCACCGGTCACTCTGTCTGTTTTGTCTTCTGACCATCACAGTGTACAGATGAGTTCATGCATCTTGCGTGAGCCATTTACTCAAGATTCCAGCACAGGGACGTGAGGCCAGTGTTGTCTGATAGTACAATCCAGGCTCCCGGGAGGGGCCGGGAGAGGACAGGGAGGACAGACTCTCCAGGGAGGCCCCTCTCCCGCCTGGGACTCAGGAAAACGGAGCACACTGAACCACCCTACGGAGCCAGCGCGCCCTGTCCAGTGCCGCCTGCAATGCTCTGACCTCTCGTTCAAGAGAAAAAGTCAACCCTTCCAGGTCCCGGAACAGGGAAACCCCCACCCAACTCCCATGCAAATCCCCCCACCCACTTGCCGTGCGTGGCTGGGGGTGAGGAGTAGGGCCCAGAACAAGGGGACTGGCCTCAGGATCATGCGACCCCATATTTTACAGATAGTCAGCTGAGGCCCTGAGAGGCCACATGGCAATTTGGGACAGAGATGGGACTCCAATGCAGGGGCCCACCTGGGCCAGCACCCTCCTCCACACCTGCCTGGCCCTCTGCTGCCCATCCAGATCCAGAACCCAGTTCTCACGGCCCTCTTGCCCCCTCCCCAGCCCCCCCACCAGTGATCTGACTGGGCAGGAGCAGCGCTGAGGAGGGGGAGGGGGAGTGCTTTCTGAGCTGGGATGGGAGTGCCCTCCCTCAGTGGGGCCCCTAGGCCAGGCTGTCAAGCACAGATTTTCTTTTGTTTTGTTCTTTTTGTTTCTTTTGTTTGTTTTTTTACAGAGACAGAGAGAGAGTCAGAGAGAGGGATGGACAGGGACAGACAGACAGGAAGGAAGAGAGATGAGAAGCATCAATCATCAGTTTTTCGTTGCGACACCTTAGTTGTTCATTGATTGCTTTCTCATATGTGCCCTGACTGAGGGCCTTCAGCAGACCGAGTAACCCCTTGCTCAAGCCAGCGACCTTGTGTCCAAGCTGGTGAGCTTTTTGTTCAAACCAGATGAGCCCTCGCTCAAGCTGGCGGCCTTGAGGTCTTGAACCTGGGTCCTCTACATTCCAGTCCGATGCTCTATCCACTGCGCTACTGCCTGGTCAGGCTCAAGTACAGATTTTCAAGGATTTAGGTCTCTGAGTCATTCAACAAACAAATATTTGCAAGGCGCTTCCCAGCCATGTCAGAGCAGAGGTACCTCCTCTGGCCACCAGGCCTCCCCCTGGTCTTTGGGGACCAGCCCATACATTTCATCATTCATTCATCTAACAAACACTGCATCCCTACTAAGCACCAGTCACCTTGCAGGGCCTCCTTGCTCCCCTCCCCATCACCCACTTCGCCCCTCCCAGTCCTAACTCCTCCTCCTTTTCCCACTCAATCTTGTGGCCCCTCTGCCCTGGTGAAGAGGGCCAGTCCTGGGGGTGCTAGGGAGTCCAGCAGCCCCGGGCTGTCCCGACAGACGACAGACACAGACAGACACACGCGCACACACACTCCAGAGTGGTTACCTGGTGTGGCCAGGGCAGCAGGCAGGCGCCTCTCCCGCAGACGCCCGGGAGGTACTGACTCCCGGCCCTGGGGGCTGCTAACCCCCACCCTGCCCCCACCTTGGGCCTCCACCCCGGCCAGACGGCATGGAAAACCCAGCCCAGGCTCAGCTGACTTCCTCTTGTGTCATGGAAACTGAGGGTGATGAGGACAGGAAACTCCCTCCAGGGATGTAGGGTCTGAGCGGGGACAGTGGGCCTGGGGGCCCGGAGGGGGAAATAGAGGGTAACTAATGGGGGTGGGCTGCCAGGAGGGAGGGGCTCGAGGAGGCAGAGGAGGGAGTCTAGGGCACAGCGGCTGCAAGGGAGGGGGCGGCTTTGGGAGAGTCAGGACCCCTTCCACTGGGATGGGGGCAGACCCCCGCCCCAGAGGCCCGGAAAGCAGCAACCTCGGGCCCTGAGCTGTCCTCAATTTCCCAAGAACGAAGAACTAGAAAAGATTAGAAACCATAGCCTTGCCTGTGATGATGACTCTTTTCTATTTTCAAATAGAAAGCCAAGGGGTGTTTTGTTTGTGTTCTTTGCTTTTGGGAAGTGGCGCACGGAGGGTGGTGGCAGGGGGTTGTGAAGTGGGAGAAACGTGGGTTCAAGCCTTAGTTTTGACCTCCAGAGGCCAACTGCGATCCTCTCTGAGCCTCAGTTTCCTCAGCTGTGAACTGGAAAACTCCACCCACTTCCTACAGTGGTTGGGAAGGTGAAGAGGCCACACCACACCCCCGGCTCACAGAGGTGCTCACTAAAATCCTTCCTCCCTTTCAGACTGAAATTACGTAAACTGGTGTGGTAAACACGGCTGTGAAGGGCCGCTTAGTGCACATCGCTCGTGACAGCTCGTGTGATCAGTAAGAGCTTTCCAAACACCGAGTCTTTAGGAGAGAAATTATACAGAGGGGTGCTTGGAGTGTAAGCTGGGCGGGGACCATTCACCCTGTGTCCCCGGTGTTTGGCATGGGACAAAGATATGTTGAGTGGATGAATGAACAAATGGACAAAAATCCTGGGATTTCCAGAGACACAAGAAAGGAAGCCTGTCTGGGAGGGCAGGGGGCGGGGCCAGCGAGGGCTGGCTACAGGCCGAGGTGGAATCATCTCTGAGGACGGGGAAAAGCACCTCCAAAGCCTGTGTGAGGTGTTGGTGTGGCCCCCAATTACAGCTATTGTGAGGGTCCTCGCTCACGGACTCCAGGCCTCAGTTCTTCCCTCTGATGAGTTCATTCAAGTGCCTGAAGTCCTCCAGGCCTCCTATAGTGGAGACTGGGGAGTAGTCAATGCTGGGGACCTAAGGAGAACCCCCCAACCCAACCCGGCAGGACCTGGAGCTCCTGGGGGGGGGAGGGGGCGGGGCAGTTAGAGGCCTGGCTCTGACCCTCTGACACGTCACACTCGGCTCTCCTGCCCCCGTGCCTGCCTGGAGTGGCCCGGAACATGAGAGGTGCCAAGAAGCCTGAGTCGGAGCCTCTGTCTACCCCGTCCAGGATGTGCCCCAGCTCCTGGGGGCTGGGGCCTTCCCCGTCCACTTTCCAGAAATCCGGCCACGCTGGCCCTTTCTCACAGGCCAGAGGCTGATTCCAGCCCCTCTGGGAGCCATACGGGCACAGAGATCTCCCACCGACGTAGAGATTACACACATGTTGACATGGAAGTCTCGCTCATTGACACGGAGATCTCCCACCAACAGAGATCACACGCGCACACACACGGACACAGCCCAGCACGGTGGGGAGCCTCTCCCTGCCTCCTGAGGAAATGCCACCTGTGGGGATGCGCCTCACACCCCCTCCTCACCCCCACCCCGTGAGGGGAGAGCGAGGGCACCCTCTGGGTTCTCATCACGGAGCCGGCTGCAGGAACTGCTGTTGTGCCCCCCACCTCCCACCTCTCCCCACCCACCCTAGCTCAGCTCAGCACCACCATCTCAGCGGGACCCCCGCCTCGGGGACTGGTCCTGGCCTCTCAGTCCCCTCAGGCTTGCCCTCGGGACCAGGCCACCTCCCTCCCAGGAGCCCTGCCCCAGTGTGGCGTGGTCGGGACACTGCCCCAATCCGGGGCACCGTGGGCAGGAAGCTGGCAGAAGCCGGGCCCGCCATTCGAATGGAGGCAGGTGGTTTTACCGGGAGGAAGTTGACAGTTCAACTTCAAACACAGCGAGGACGACGACGACGCAGGCCTAGCCTACAGCTCCCCAGTCCCGACCCTGCCCACGCCCGCCCCGCCCCTCCTCCCGAGAGGGAGCCGCGGGGGCCAGACAGCCTCACCCACGGCTGCTGAGCTCCCCGAGGCTGAGGCAGGAGGAGGCCGCGCCCATGGAGTCTCAGCCACCGCTGCTGGCCGCCCTGTGCCTGCTGGGGGTCATGGGTGAGTACCCCTTCTGGGCATCTGCCCGGGTTTTGGGTGCAAGGAAGGAGATGCCAGTCCTTCCTTTGGTCTGACTCTGAGGCCCGCATGTCACCTCTCAGGAGCATCATGCAGGTCGGGGCCACCAGGATCCCCGTCTGAGCCCTCTGCTTCGCTCTTCGCTCTGCTCGTCCCTCCCCCAGCGCCCAAACTCTGCTTCTCTCCTGCCCTGTCGGGGCCTTACTGACCCTTATAGGCAGGATCCATGTTCAGTTAGTCGCTCAACCTAGAAATCAAGCCATCCAGCCCCCTCCGACGCGGGCTTCCCCTTGCGGCTTCCCCCGGCCCCCTAAGTGTCCAGCCTCTCCGTGGAGGCCCAGGGACGGAACATCACCGTCTCCGGGGCAGCTCTGCGGGTGCTCTGGGCAGAGAGGCTGAGACGGGGTGGGGACCGCCTCTGAGAATGCAGCTAAGCCGATTTCAAAGGTCCATACCTTAGTTCTTGGTCCCTCTGGTTCTGTCCCTGGGGCTCGGGGATCCAGCCAGACTGGGAGCTCCCCCTAGGGCCAAGAGGAGGGGCTCCAGACCCCATCCCTGTGCCCCGCGGGCCACTGTGGAAACCATCTGGGGCCTCCTGTTTGCCGAGGGGAAGGGGGCGATGATGAAAGCTGGCGGTCCTCCCTCCTCAGGGACTTGGGACGCTGGCTCAGGACCAGAGCCCTGCTGCTGGGGCCACCACTGACTCTGGCCGTTGGGGAGGATGCTGAGCAGTTAGGGGGTTGGGAGCATGGCCATTCGGGCTGTGGCCTGAGCCGTGGGTTCTAAGCCCAGCCATGTGCACCCAGGATAGGTTCCCGAGCCTCTCCGGGCCTCTATCGCCCCGTTTATAAAATGCAGGAGGTGAATTCGATGAGATCTGACCACTCCTCAAGGGTTGGAAGGTGAAGTGAGGCAGAGAGGAGCCTGACTCCAGACGGGAACGGGTGGGGACAGGAAGGAGCCGGCACCTTCCCGGTCCAGAAGGAAAGGTCGCAGGAGGCATCGCCTGCCGAACCGGGACCCTCAGTCCCTCCTAGAGAAGCTGTGTGACTGTGTGTGTAAGTAGGTATCTGTGCGAGAATTGTGTGTGTGTTCTCATCAGCCAGACATGCCTCCAAATGTCATTTTACTGCCCCCCAAGCATGTGACAATGGCCCATGCGCACACATGTTTACACGACCATTCTATTGTAGAACTGCAAGAGATACAAAATGTCTTCTGTCTCCAGGGGAAAGGTCTAGAAATGGGCCCCTGGCTGCCTTCCGGGACCCTCTTAAGGAGCTGCTGAGACCTCCTTGACCATGGGGTGTCCTAGGGCCCAGCCCTTAAATCCCCACCTACCTTTCACCTGAGGCCTCTGACCCTACTGGAGCAGGGGGCGGCCAAGCTCCTGTAGAATGGGGGGCTGTGGGTTCCGCTCCATGGCCCTCCCACCTGAGTCCCAGTGTGGGGCATAGCCCCTGGCAGGACCATGCAGGTCCCTGGCGCAGAGGAGCCCAGAGTCAGGAAGACTCGTAGGCAGTGCCTTTACCCCAGCACAACGGGAACCACCTGGGACCCCAGGAGCACATGGTTCCCGGCGTGTGTGTGTGTGTGTGTGTGTGTGTGTGTGTGTGTGTGTGTGTGTAAGCGCACGCGCGTGCACACGCACTGCTGGATGATAAATGTTCCCGTTGCTCAGTGGGTCAACTTACAGAATACCTCTAAAGTCATTTTCTTCTATAAGCACCATAAAGCCTATAAAGTAGGCAGGCCCATTGTTCCCATTGCACAGCAATAAAAACTGACTCCAAAGAGACTAAGTGGGAAGCCCAGGGCACGCCAGCCAGTGAGCTGAAAAGCCGGCCCCAGGCCAGCACGCCTGTTCCCATGGAGGTCCCTCTGGGCCCTTCGCTAAGAGAAAGACCACCAAAGCCATCCCTATGACGAGAAAAATGGCTGCAAGACACAACTACCACCAGCAGGTTTGCAGCCACCGAGGTCCAGGGACAAACCACACAGGCACCTCTTCAGCCATTCCAGAGGGGTCCTTCGCTATCACAGACCTGAGGGCGGGCGCTGCAGCCTCCTGGCTGGCCTTCTGGGTTGTGCCAGTGACTTAGGGACCTTGGGGCATGAAGATGCCCTTGGCATGGGTGGGGTGACCATGACCGGCATGGGTGGGGCGACTTTGACCGTGGCTTCCCACAGCGGCTCCCTCTGTTGCTGCCTTTAACCCTGCCCTGCCCGGGGCTCACCTGCTGCCAGTGGGGCGGGGAGGCTGCCCCGAGCGCTCAGTGGTGGGGTTAGCCCCAGCCACCGGGGCTCCAACAGCCAGCACTGGGGTGTGGAAGGCTATGGACTCGGCAGTTTGAATTCCTGTCTGCCACTTGCCATCTGGGTGACCTTGGCCCTGTCAGGGAGGAAGCTTCAGTTTCCTCCTCTGCAATATGGGCATATAATAGTACCTACCTCATACAGGTTTCTAAGAATTCAAGGAATCCATGCTGTAGAGTGTTAGCGAGAATGTCGGCAAACGGTAGAGTGTTTCAGAAGCATTAATAATAATTATCATTATCGTTATTAATATCAGTAGTAGTATTATCAGAGTCGGCAGGAACCAGATGAGGTAAGACTTGGTGGGAAGGAGTCGGGCCTGATGCTGGCCTCGTCAACAGTCTTGCTGCTCCCCAGCCCTCTCGCACAGGCTACTCATTCATTCATTCACTCACCGACAAGTATTTATTGAGCATCTACTATGCGTCCAGCCCTGTGCGAACACTGGGGATACAGCAGTGAATAAGAACAGAAGCCTCTTCCCACATGGATCTGGCACTGTGTGCCAGGTGACAGAGGAGACCCGCTAAAGAACACAAGTAAAGCACCCAAAATATTTACAAAGAGTACGATAAGTGCAACCAAGGAAACAGCAATGGTTCAGATTAGTGACCTAGGTCACTGAGGGGCAGTCCCAGTCCAAAGGGCTGAGTGTCCACAATAGACGAGGGGGGCAGGAGCCTCAGCTGCGAGCAGGCCGCTCAGCCCACTGTCCCAGGCGGCACAGCTGAGGCCCTTGCTGGTTCTGGGCACAACGGATCAGGCCCTAGCACACTCGTCCCATTTCTCCTCAGCTACTCACAAATGACAAGAACACCTCTCTGACTCTCCGCCTTCTCATCTAGGAAAGGGGGGTAACGACTTTGCCGCCGTGAAAGATAATTGCAGTCATTAAATCTAACTCATTCGTTCATTCCTTCAGAGAGCAAGTATGTACTGAGCACCCACTGTGTGCCAGGCACCGTTCCAGGGGCTGGGGACACACCATGGTGACCAAGGAAAATCCTGCTCTGGTGGACCCGACGTGGTAGTGGGGTGTGCTGGGGAGACAGACAGGAGACAAGCCGGCCAGTGATTGCATGAGTGGGCTCAGAGTCAGTGCTGTGGGCAGGGGGTGGGGGGGGCATGCTGTACCTGGGAGGATGCAGTAGGCCTCACAGAAGAAAATGTCTGAAAGAATACTGGAAGGGAGGGAGGGAGGGAGGGAGGGAGCACGCCTCAGCAGCCCGGGCGGGCTTCTGGCAGAAGGGGCGTCAGCACTCAGGCAGAGGGGCCTCCCTGACGACTGGGCCTTTTACTCTATTGAACTGAGCAGAGGCGAAAGGGCCCTTCAGAGAGACAGTAACTCACCTGTCCAGCTCCACAAGCCTTTATCTTGAGCCCAGGGAGCCAGTTGCTTTGGGAATTCAGGATTTTTCAGATTGCAGAATGTATATTGTGCATGGGCTGTGTGCTCCTGACACGCCCGCCAACCAGGTCTCCAGCAGCGCCTCCTAACAAGATCACTTCTGCAGTGAAGCATGAACTCACAACCTCAGAGGGACCCCCTCAAGGCGACAAATGCCCTCCAGCCAAGGACACAAGAAAGCCTTGGGCTTGAAGTTTGAATTGCAGAAGAGGGATTGTGTCCACTTCCGGTATAACTGCTATTATTATAACTGCTATTATCACCGCTGCCATGGGCATCCTTATGTGCCCTGGGGCTGCACTCCAGGCTTCCACAGGCACCAAACGCTGCCTGCTCCCTGGGGCACAGCTGGGACAGATGTGGTGGGGACAGGATAGAAGACTAGCAGCAGCTGACAGAGACATCAAGGGTCTATATAGTATCCCGTTGAGAGTTTCAGAGTGAGCCCTCCCTTTTTTCGGCTTCAGTTTCCCCATCCGTACCACGGGGCAAGAAGGCTCTGGGGTCTACCCATGGTAGACTCCCATGGGGCCATGTCAAGTGCCGGCGGTGGGTTTTCTGCCCTGACTCTACCACCAGCAGGCTGTGTGACTTCAGGCAAGTCACTTAGCCTCTCTGAAACTCAGTTTCCTGATCTTAAAATGGGGGTGAGTCTGGTCCCTTCTACACAGGGCTGCAGATGGAAAGAATGAGCCCCTGTGTGTGACAGAGCTTCGGGACATGAGAAGCGCTGAACAAAAAAAGGAAGGCATGTCACCATGACAGTGGCATGAAACTCCTGCAAATTCGATTAGACACACCAGGCCACTGGGGAGAGAGAGCAAGGAGCCAAATCGTGAAGGCCCAAAGGCCACTCTGCCTGTGGCCGGCTCGCTACAAGCTCGTTGGCATCGGCCCTGGGTGAGAGAGATTAGAGGCCCGAGATGCCGTTCCTTCTGCAATTCCAGTCCTCGGGCTCTCCTGACGTGAGTCCAGCGTGATTCTCTGCGCCTTTTCCACGTGAAAAAAAGCTAATCATAAAGCAATTACTTCATCTGGGGCTCGGCCAGAGAAGCAGAGTTGTGGCCCTTGTGACCTTTGTTTCTCTGGTGGAGACGCAGGTTGGATACAGCTCCCTGACCAGTGTCTGTCCAGGGCAAAGGGGCTCTGGCCTTCCAAGGTGGGATCTCATCAGAGCAGGAGGGAAAGGGTAACCCAGAATGCCGCCAACGGCCGTCAGAGACACGGAGCTTGCTGTAAATCGATGAGAAGTTCATGGACTAGTAGGGAGAAATCACTGTTTATGGAAAAATGGACCATCTGACTTCAAACCACACTAAATCAGGCCGCCGGTTTCCCTATCTGGGAAGCTGTGATGACAGCACCCCCATAGGAGACTGTTGGGGTCTTCCACGATAAACTCTCACCTGCCCTGGGGTCTGCGTGAAATAAGAGCTCAATCAATATTCACTCTCACTCTTGTCAGCATCGGTAATGTACCAGTCCTTCCTGCGATCCCAGTGCCTGCTGGACCCCCCCATGTCCCAGCATGTAGGGACTGTGAGGGCAGGCGTCCAGGGGTCCAAGCAGGACCTCTGAATGAGTCAGAGGCAGGCTGACCTGGGATTTGTACCTCCTGGCTCTCCTGAGCACGGTAAAGGGGGACCCATCCCAAAGGTCTGCAAACATCCATCTGCAATTCCAAACCCAAACAACACTGGTAGATTTCTGGCAAACAGAGCGTGCTGCACATCCTGACCTGAATGAATAGATGAATAGGAGGCTATTTATATTCCTGATGTATCCTCCTTAATGTGGAAATTCATGCATTTTACTGCAGAGACCACCGGGTGTGTGAAGCCAGGCTCTCCAGATGCAGGGCACAGGAGGCTGTCTCAGGGACCATGGCCACCCCGAAGGGACAGGCCGCTGCCTGGGGCTGGGGGGACGCGCCCCGGATGGCCAGAACAACCTATTTTTCAAAAACATCTGGATCTTTTTTGGAATTTATTTTATATAAAGCAAAACAAAACAAAATGCAACCTTTTAAAAAGTCCTCCCCGCCAAGTTTTTAACACTGTGCAGAGCAAGTGAGCTCTAACCTAGTCTAATGGGGACTGCAGGATTGGCAAAGTGAGAGTCAGGGGAATGTTGGGGGAGAGAGGGGAAGGAGGGAGAGGAGGACATATGTATAGGAGACATATGTTTGTGTGTGGGCGTCTGTATACACATATGTGTCTCAGAGCTGTTCTCAGGGATTCCTCTACTCCTCACCAAGACCTCATCGGAGCAGGCGGGTCAACATGATTAAATCCCTACAAATGCAGAAATGAGAAAGGGGGATCAGAGAGAGTCAGGAGGCCTGTACCTCTGGCTTCCCGACCCTGAGCTTTGCCTGGACGTGATCCGTCTAAGCCAGTGGTTCTCAACCTGTGGGTCGCGACCCCAGCGGGGGTCGAACGACCAAAACACAGGGGTCGCCTAAAGCCGATTTCAGAGAAGGAAGGGGCCTTTGGAGCCTTCTCGTCCCCAGTGCCAGCTGCTGGGTGTTGCTGCGGATGGCGGGTTAGGAAATGGCATAACGCTCCGTGCCTCCTGTCCCTCGTGGTCTCAGGGGTCTCCAGGCTTCCGTCTGCAGGTTCTGCCCACAGCAGAGCCTCGGACCTCAGGCTGCAGGCAGGGGCGGCGGTGTAGGCTGTGGCAGGGAGGGGGTCAGAGAAACCCTGAGCACAGTCTACCAGATTCAGGGAAGGAAGATGTCGGTCTGACCCCCGGGCGATGCAGCTAAAACAAGCAGTGGACGGTCAGAGCCTGAACATCTCCCTGGACAGACTGAAAGACCAGGACGCCTCCAAGCCAGGCACGCACCTCACTGGCCAGCTCTGCCTACGCCCTGCCAGCTGCTCAGATACCTCAGGAACTAAGGGTTCCGGGTCGTCCTCACCCGAGAGGAAGGGGAAGTTTCGTGGAATCTAGCTTCCTCGTTGTATAGGTGAGAAAACCGAGCTCACAGAGGTTGAGTGACTTGCCAAGATCACACAGAACTTCCCGGGGAAGTCTTCTCCACGCCATGTTTCACAACAGAGACAAGTTCATTCCCTCTCATCAGGTGTGCACACCAGAAACACGCAGGACCTGGTGCAATCCGGGGCCAGCTGCCGTGGCCTTCCCTCCAAAGGAAAGGGAGGCCGCTTGGCCCAGAGGTCAAAAACACAAGTTCCATTCCAGTCGGCCTGGCCCCAGCGCTCACCGGCTGCTTGGGCTAGTTCATCGCTCTCAGTTTGCTCAGCTATAAAATGGAGAATCGGAACAATAGCACCTACTTCGCAGAGCTGAGGTGAGGTTTGAGAGAGCTCGTGTTCATCTCCCAGAGCCCTGGAGAGTGCCAACTCCAGTGGAGATGAAGGCGCTGGAGGGGCAAGACAGGAAATGCCACTCAACCAGGGACAGCCGGGCATCCAGAGGGAGGCGGAGCCCAAGAACGCAGCGGCGCTTTTTCTCTACAGAGCACTGTCTTTTTTAGAATTTTCCTTGGTTGTCTAGCTTGTGCGGTCTTTCCCAAGCACGCGCTCTGAGCAGGACCCGGGTCTGTGTGAGACCTGCCAGGAGGGTCTGGCTAAGGGGCTTCAGGGTCTGGGGACACGAGCATCTCCGTCGGGGTCAGGGTCTGGGTTGTGCTCATCTCTGCGTCCCCAAACACGGCACTTTGGAGGCACAAATGGGTAGCAGGAAGTAGAGAGCGTGGGTTTAAGAGGCAGGCTTATGGTTCAAGTCCAGGCCCCGCCGGTTGCTGGCAGTGGCACCCTGGATGGGGCACTTGCCCCTCCTAACATTAATTTTATGACCATACTCAACTCGTGTGGTGAGGCCTTGTGGGACATTAACCATGACGTCTGAAATGAATGACCCCTGGGCCCAGTGTACAGCAGGTGCTCAGTAATGGTAGTGCTGTTGATAATGAATGTTGACCGAGGTGACTTTGGGAATACAAGGGTCTCAAGTGGGAAAGGGGAGTGTGAGCCCTATGACCTGGCTGTCCAAGTGCCCTGGACAGGGAGTCCTCCCCCGGGAACTCTCCCTCGGCCAACACCGGCCCCTGGCCATCCCGTCACAGCCAGCGACTCCCGCTGCGAGCACCGAACGCGGGCCAGGAAGGCACCGGCAAAGTCTTTTATGTAGATCATTTCATCTCCTTGCTACAAAGCTGGTCTCTTTCTTGTTCCCGTGCTGGGGATGAGGAAACTGAGACTCAGAGGGGCTAGGAGGCGTGCTCCTCGGGGCCCAGGGGCAGGAAGTGGCAGAGCTGGTACTCAGCCCCAGAGCAAGGTATCAGGGCCTGCAAACCTGCGCAGCACCGAAGGGTGGGTCTTTGTGTCCCCTTTCCCCATACGTGCACTTCAAGCTGCCTCGGTCCTCGTAGCTCGGCCAAGGAAATGATGCCCTAAAGGTGGACAACCCCATTCCTGATGGGGAGCTGGGGCCAGAGGGAGGCAGGAGTGAGAGGTCAGGGGTGAGAGTGAGGCAAGGCCAAGGCCTCCTGCCTCCTCTCTAGCCTCGTGAGCTTGGGCATCTCCACCATGTCTTCCTGAGGCCGCCCTGCCCACTGCAATAGATGAGATGATTGACAGGCGGTCCACACCTTCTGACCACTGCTCTGTGCCAGACACTCCCCCTACATGAGAAATACCTTTCCCTTCTTTTTTTTCTTTTATTTGTTTGTTTGTTTGTTGTATTTTTTTCTGAAGCTGGAAACGGGGAGAGTCAGACAGACTCCTGCATGCGCCCGACCGGGATCCACCTGGCACACCCACCAGGGGGCGACGCTCTGCCCACTAGGGGGCGACGCTCTGCCCACCAGGGGGCGATGCTCTGCCCTTCCGGAGCGTCGCTCTGCCGCGACCAGAGCCACTCTAGCGCCTGGGGCAGAGGCCAAGGAGCCATCCCCAGCACCCGGGCCATCTTTGCTCCAATGGAGCCTTGGCTGCGGGAGGGGAAGAGAGAGACAGAGAGGAAGGAGGGGGGGGGTGGAGAAGCAGATGGGCGCTTCTCCTATGTGCCCTGGCCGGGAATTGAACCCGGGTCCCCCGCATGCCAGGCCGACGCTCTACCGCTGAGCCAACCAGCCAGGGCCAATACATTCCCCTTCTGAGGGCCATGGCTCCCAGGGCAACCATGAAAGGCGCCTGCCAAGATGGCGGCAACGTCACAGGACCATATGGCTTCATCACAGGGAGTCTTGGTTAGGGCAAGAGGGTGAGCAGCAAGTCTGCCCGTGCAATTCCACCACTGGTTCAGAATACTCAGGCAAGAGCGGGCATTTTAAAAAACACCTATTTTTATTTTCTTAACACTCAGCAACAATTTCTCAAAAACAACTTAAATATAGTCATGTACTTTTTTTCCTTAAGTGAAAAGGGGGGAGGTGGAGAGACAGACTCCCACATGTACCCCAACCTGGGATCCACCCAGCAAGCCCCCTACCAGGAGATGTTTTGCCTCTCTGGGGCTGTTGCTCCGTTGCTCGGCAACTGAGCTATTTTAGTGCCTGAGGTGAGGCCATAGAGCCATCCTCAGCGCCTGGGCCCAACTTGCTCCAATAGAGTCATAGTTGTGGGAAATGAAGAGAGAGAGAAGGGAGGGGGCGGGAATGGAGAAACAGATAGTTCTTTCTCCTGTGTGCCCTGACAGGGAATCAAACCTGGGACATCCATACCCCAGACCAATGCTCTACCACTGAGCCAACCAGCGAGGGCCCAGTCATTCACTATATAAAGGAGGTGCCCTGTCCCAGTGCTGACCCCAGATCGCAATGGAGAAGAAGTCAGTCCAGGAGTCAGACAGCCAAAGCCCCTGTTCCACGAGTGATAATGCTGGGTGGCGAACCCGGAGGGTGGGCTCCGAGAGGACGCATGTGCTACTCCACCCCATCCCCATCCTGACCAAACCTCCAGGTCAACCACAGATCAGCCGGCCACAGGCTGCTCTGCTGGGAGACCCCCACTTTCCCACAGTGGGACTGGGAGAAGGTGGAGCTCCCCAAGGGGCCTGCATCCCTATTGGCTGGGCCCAGGCAGGAGCTGTGCCAGAGGGAAGGCCGGTTCCTGACGCACAGGTTCACTGGGGCTGTGGTCTTGGCTTCCTTGCTGACTGGCTGCGCCATCTTGGGCAAGTCTCTGCCCATCCAAGTCTGGGTTTCAGTGTCCTCCTCTGGAAACCGGAAGCCGTGAGAGATAAAATGCTGTCGTCTTGTCCTGCCGTGGGAATAGTAGGAAGTGGCAATCTTGTCTTGGAGTCCCTTGCTGGCTCATTTCCTGGTTCTGTAGACTTACGGAGTTCAAACTTTTTTTTTTTTAATTCAAAGCAACAAACAGGACGTTTTTATTTTGCAACCTAAGGCATAACAGGTGATCCTTATCCTCACGGTGCACAGTGCATTCCAACATCCTCTAGTCTGGTCCATTTCATTTTTTTTTAATCAATGTTTTAGATACTGATGACACTGCCTTCATTGTGGTGGTGATTTCACTGATCTACATGCATCAACATCCATTGAATTGTGCACTAAAGGAAAAATCTCTCTTACTCCTGGTTCATTTAAAAAGTAAAGTTTTTAAAACAAGAAAATAAAAAGTGATGGTTGCAACCCACGAAACTGATGCCATGACCCACGCAGGGGTTACAACAGGGAGGACGGAAAGCCGGCCCCCGAAAGCGCCACAGTCGCGGGGCAGGTGGAGAGGCCGCCGTTCAGCCCGTGCGTGAAGGGAGCGGGAGGGACACTTCACTTCCTGACTTTGCTCTCTCCTTCCCACAGTCATTCCCTGCCTCGGAAGGTCCCACTGGGAGGACTCAGGTAAGTTAGAGCCACACGGAGGCCGAGGGGAGCGAGGGAGGTAAGGGGGAGCAGGGCTGTGATGCTACCAGGCTATAGGGAGTCCTGACAATGAAGACATCAGCACCTCCGCCACCCCAGCGAGAACCAGACAGCGAGAGCCCCTCTGCACACACACACACACACACACACACACACACACACACACACAAACACGCCCACCTGCACATCGATGCCCTCGATGGCCATAAAGCACCACACGAATGCTAGTTCTCAGGATAATTATTATTATATCTCACTCACCATGCACAAAAAACATATAGGCCCATAAATGCAGCTTGCAAAGTCCTGTTTCCTGTCCAGCCCTGCCAGATGTGCCCTGGTCAAAGACGTTCGCAGGTGAGGCAGCAGAGAGAGGGGCTACACCTGACTGCAGCGTGTGCCGACTGTCCTGCCTTTGAGGTTGAACTTGAATCCTAGAGGCTAGTGCTTCCCAAAGAGGGGTCCACAGAACGCACTGGACAAAGGGTGGGCATCATCGCGTCACCTGCTGGAGGTGGACAGTGCACACTGGCCTCGTGAAGGGTCTGAGAAGTCCTGCAGCAAAGAAATCACTCACCAGTTCCCAGATTCACGTCACCACAAATCTCTCTTTTTCACATTTTCTGAGATAATATCATGTTGAATGTATTTGGGGAGAAATGGGGCTGGGGGCATCTCATGAAGCCACCACAGGGACCTTGGCGGGCCCTAGACAAGGCTCTGGAACCCTGAAATAGAATTCTAGCTCCAAGTCCTAGCAAATCACTTGTCCTCTCTGAGCCCCAATTTCTCCACTTGTAAAATGGGGCGAATCTCTTCTCTGGTGAGGATTCAGTGAGTCAGCGTGCTGTGCCAGTATCAGGTGTGAGGACAACCCCCTCGGCCTCTAACTAGCCAAATGACATGGGCCGGGCCAGCCCTGTGCTCTGGGCCCTGATTGCCCTCATCTGAGGGAAGAAAAAGGCAGTCTAACTAGCAATTCCTGACGAAAGAAACCAAAATCACTTGGAAGATCTTTTCACATTTAAAAAAAAATCTTCTTGACTAGACGGAACAGTTGCAGGGCTCTAAACCAGGGGTCCCCAAACTACGGCCCACGGGCCGCATGCGGCCCCCTGAGGCCATTTATTCGGTCCCCCGCTGCACTTCCGGAAGGGGGACCTCTTTCATTGGTAGTCAATGAGAGGAGCACATTGACCATCTCATTAGCCAAAAGCAGGCCCATAGTTCCCATTGAAATACTGGTCAGTTTGTTGATTTAAATTTACTTGTTCTTTATTTTAAATATTGTATTTGTTCCGGTTTTGTTTTTTTTTACTTTAAAATAAGATATGTGCAGTGTGCATAGGGATTTTTTCATAGTTTTTTTTATAGTCCGGCCCTCCAACAGTCTGAGGGATAGTGAACTGGCCCCCTGTGTAAAAAGTTTGGGGACCCCTGCTCTAAACCTTAAATATATAAAAGATATACAGTAAAGAGTCTCCTTTTCATCTCTGTCCCCCATCCTAACACCGCAAGTAATAAACACATTTATTCATTTCTTGCATATCTTCCCAGAATCTCTTTAGGCAAAGCAAACATATTCTTTTTTTATTTTTCCCTCCACGGAGCTTTAGCAAATCACACAAGCTATGTTCCAACCTATGACCCAGGGATTCCTCCCAAAGATATGCCCACAGAATGGCAAAGATCAGTGCATGAATGTTCACAGTAGCCAAACCCGGAGACAACCCAAGTGGCGAATGGGTACACAAAGTGTGGCATACACAACCACACAATGGAGCTTGGCTACCGAAAAGCATGAACTACAGACAGGCACAGCAACGGGAGAAACCTCAAACGCTGTGCAAAACTGAACGACACAAACAAAAATGCTGGGTAATTCCACTTATATGACATTTTAGAGCAGGCAAAACGCATCTTTGGTGACAGAAAGCAGACCAGTGGTTTCCTGGGGCTGGATTCAAGGTCTTTCTGGGTGATGGAAATAGTCTATATTCAAAGATTGGTGGTGATTACAGATGCATACACACATTTATCAAATTCCATTGAACAAATATCCTTAAAATGAGTGCATTTCACTGTACATAAATTGTACCTTAATAAAACTGATTTTAAAAGTTAGAGAAAAAGAGCCTGACCAGGCAGTGGCACAGTGGATAGAGTGTCAGCCTGGGAAGCAGAGGACCCAGGTTCAAAACCTCGAGGTCACTGGCTTGAGCACGGGTTTGCCAGCTTGAGCGCAAGGTCACTGGCTTGAGCATGGGATCATAGACATGACCCAGTTCACTGGCTTGAGCCATAAGGTCACTGGCTTAAGTCCAAGGTCTCTGACTTGAGCAAGGGATCACTGGCTTGGCTGGAGCCCCCTGGTGAAGGCAGATATAAGAAAGCAATCAATGAACAACTAAAGTGCCGCAACAAAGAATTGATGTTTCTCATCTTTCTCCCTTCCTGTTTGTCCCTATCTGTCCCTCTCTCTGTCTCTCTAAATAAATAAATAAATAAATAAATAAATAAATAAATAAAGTTAGAGGACCTGGCCAGTTGGCTTAGCAGTACAGCGTCAGCCCAGCATGTGGAAGTTCCAGGTTCGATTCCCGGTCATAGCACACAGAAGCGCCCATCTGCTTCTCCACCCCTCCCCCTCTCCTTCTTCTCTGTCTGTCTCTTCCCCTCCCACAGCCAAGGCTCCACTGGAGCAAAATTGGCCCTGGCACTAAGGACAGCTCCATGGCTTCCACCTCAGGCACTAGAATGGCTCCTGCCTCAATGGAGCAATGCCCCAGATGGGCAGAGCATTGCCCCCTGGTGGGCATGCCGGGTGGATCCCAGTAGGGCGCATGCGGAAGTCTATCTCACTGCCTCCCCGCTTCTCACTTCAGAAAAATACACAAAATAAAAATATAAAAGTTAGAGGAAATAAAACAGACACCAGGCCTATCTCAGATCGATGGAGACAGAATTTCCAGGAGCGGGGCAATGTTGCTGCATTGTGGGTGCTGAGGACCCCTCGCCCACTGAGTTCCCCTGGGTTCTGAGCCCCATCCTCCGGGCCCTGGCTTCAGGGGGCCGAGTGAGTCAGGAGAGGCCCAGTCTGAGTTTCTGGGAAGTCCCTGCAGTGCCCCAAAGGAGGAGCTCACAGGAGCGAGGCAGACAGCCCGTGGGGCCGAAGGCAGCCCGGCTGGGTGTGGGAGCCCAGGCAGCGACTGGGGGGAGAGGGAGTGAGCAGTCCTTCCAGCCTGACCCCACCCCCACCTCTTTGACCCCTAGGGTTCCAGCTGAGACTAGGAGGCTCCTACTCAAAGTGCCAGGGTCAGCTGGAGGTCTACCTGTCTGGCGTGTGGCACACGGTGGACAGCCAGAGCTGGAGCCAAAGAACTAACAGCCGGGAGGGACTCAGGCAGGCCTCCCAGGTCTGCGGGAAGCTGAGCTGCGGGAACGCCTTGATCTTCGATCACATCGCTCACTTCCACAGCCCTCAGAACCACGTCACCTGCCTCGGCCAAGTGGGGTCCTTCTCCAACTGCAGCTTCACCACGGCCGGCCAGAAGGAGCCGCTGAGCCTGATCTGCCTAGGTGGGTTCCGCTGGCCTGGGCACCAGCTTAGGTGGGTTCCGCTGGCCTGGGCACCAGCTTAGGTGGGTTCCGCTGGCCTGGGCACCAGCTTAGGTGGGTTCCGCTGGCCTGGGCACCAGCTTAGGTGGGTTCCGCTGGCCTGGGCACCAGCTTAGGTGGGTTCCGCTGGCCTGGGCACCAGCTTAGGTGGGTTCCGCTGGCCTGGGCACCAGCTTAGGTGGGTTCCGCTGGCCTGGGCACCAGCTTAGGTGGGTTCCGCTGGCCTGGGCACCAGCTTAGGTGGGTTCCGCTGGCCTGGGCACCAGCTTAGGTGGGTTCCGCTGGCCTGGGCACCAGCTTAGGTGGGTTCCGTTGGCCTGGGCACCAGTTTAGGTGGGTTCCGTTGGCCTGGGCACCAGCTTAGGTGGGTTCCGCTGGCCTGGGCACCAGTTTAGGTGGGTTCTGTTGGCCTGGGCACCAGCTTAGGTGGGTTCTGCTGGCCTGGGCACCAGCCCAAGGAGGCTGCCCAGGGCCTGGGATCTGGGGCCTGAGCACGCAGGTGGAAGAGGGTCCCTGATTTACAACTGCCCCCGTGTGGCACCTGTCTAATGGGATGGAAAAGCTTGAGGACCTGGTTCTGTCAACTGCTAATTTCATTGTCTCCTCTTAACCTCTGTTTTCCCAACTGTAAAATGGGCCAGTAACACCTACCTCACAGAAGGCTTAGAAACAGTGTGTGGGCATGGGGCTTCCTGCGGCAGGTGGTACTTACATCATGAGTTCCAGGTCTTCTCAACACTGCAGTTGCCCTCAGCACTCCCCACCTACCCCCCCATTCTTCTCTCTTCCTGGCTCTTTCTCCCTCCTGGGGTTCCTCGCCCCCCCCCCTCACCAGAGTGTCTCTTTGCAGAGCCACAGAAGACAACCCCACCTCCCACAAGGCCACCACCCACAACCACTCCAGAACCTACAGGTAAGAGGATTCTGAGGCGCCCTGGGGGGAGGGTGTCCGATTAGCAATGAAAACCACAGGATGCCCAGTTACATGTGAATTTCAGATAAACATGAAAAGTTTTAGTAGAAGTAGGTCCCATGAAATATTTGGGATGGCAGCACTTCCCAGGGCCATCGGCCAGTCCTTCATTTGTCTGTGTGTTGGAGCCAAAGTCCAGGAGCAAGGAGGGTCCCCCTGACGGCTGTTGTCGCTCAGACACACACCCCTCTCCCTTCTCTCCCCCCAGCTCCTCCCCGGCTGCAGCTGGTGCCAGGGCCCCAGGGCCTTCGGTGCGCAGGCGTGGTGGAATTCTACAGGGGCAGCCTGGGTGGCACCATCAGGTACAAAGATGAGGACGGCTTGGAGATCCTGGGGCACCGCATCTGTCAGGCCCTCCAGTGTGGCTCCTTCCTGAAGCCCCTGCGGGAAGACGAGGCAACCAGGATCCACGCCCCCGGGGGAAGCAGGCCCTTGCCCATCCGATGGAAGATCCAGAATGCGAGCCGGTACCCCCTGGAGCAGTGCTTCAGCAGGGTCCAGCCCTGGGAGGACGGCCGCCCTCTCGCCCTTGTCTGTGCCGGTGAGTGAGGCCGGGCCGGACCCTCAGGAGTCCCTAGATGGCCAGTCACCACGTGTTCCCAAAAACCTCTGCGTGGAGCACAGGGCACCGTGGAGAGCCCGAGGGAGGTGCAGGGCCGATGGTTGGCCTCTAAGTGGTAGGCAGGGTGGGGTGGGGAGGCTGCAGTCACACCTGGCACCTTGGGAATCTCTGCAAAGCAACTCGAACAAGCCCGCATGCACCGAATGCCACACGGGGAGGTGGGGTCAGCATGACTTCCAGGAGGAGGCAAGGTCTCCTCGTGGGTTTTGAGGGAGAGGAGAAGCATGGTGGAGCAAAGCAGAGGAGGCTTCTAAGGGTGGGGGTCGCGGTTTGTGTCAAGGACCAGAGCAGGATGGAGCAGCTGGCAGGTCAAGCTTTTTTTTTTTTTTTTTTTTTTTTATTATATAATTTTATTTTTTTAATGGGGTGACATCAATAAATCAGGATACATATATTCAAAGATAACAAGTCCAGGTTATCTTGTCGTTCAATTATGTTGCATACCCACCACCCCAGGTCAAGCTTTGCAGGAGGGAAAGTTCATAAATCCCAGAGACAGAAGGGGTAGCAGGGATGGTGAGAGTGGCCCTGGGGACGAACTCCCAGAGAGACACCAAGCAGGCCCCCCGAGAGACACCGTGCAGGCCCCCAGAGAGACAGCGAGCAGGCCCCCAGAGAGATAACGAGCAGGGCCCCAGAGAGACTGCGAGCAGGCCCCCAGAGAGACACCGAGCAGGCCCCCAGAGAGACACCGAGCAGGCCCCCAGAGGGACACCGAGCAGGCCCCCAGAGAGACAGCGAGCAGGGCTCCAGAGAGACAGCGAGCAGGCCCCCAGAGGGACACCGTGCAGGCCCCCAGAGAGACACCGAGCAGGCCCCCAGAGAGACACCGAGCAGGGCCCCAGAGAGACACCGAGCAGGCCCCCAGAAGGACACCGAGCAGGCCCCCAGAGGGACACCGAGCAGGCCCCCAGAGAGACACCGAGCAGGCCCCCAGAAGGACACCGAGCAGGCCCCCAGAGGGACAGCGAGCAGGGCCCCAGAGAGACACCGAGCAGGCCCCCAGAGAGACACCGAGCAGGGCCCCAGAGAGACACCGAGCAGGGTCCCAGAGAGACACCGAGCAGGCCCCCAGAGAGACACCGAGCAGGGTCCCAGAGAGACAGCGAGCAGGCCCCCAGAGAGACACCGAGCAGGCCCCCAGAGAGACACCGAGCAGGCCCCCAGAGGGACACCGAGCAGGCCCCCAGAGGGACACCGAGCAGGGCCCCAGAGGGACACCGAGCAGGGCCCCAGAGAGACAGCGAGCAGGCCCCCAGAGAGACACCGAGCAGGGTCCCAGAGAGACACCGAGCAGGCCCCCAGAGAGACAGCGAGCAGGCCCCCAGAGAGACACCGAGCAGGCCCCCAGAGAGACAGCGAGCAGGCCCCCAGAGGGACACCGAGCAGGCCCCCAGAGGGACACCGAGCAGGCCCCCAGAGAGACACCGAGCAGGCCCCCAGAGGGACACCGAGCAGGCCCCCAGAGGGACACCGAGCAGGCCCCCAGAGAGACACCGAGCAGGCCCCCAGAATGACACCGAGCAGGGCCCCAGAGAGACACCGAGCAGGGCCCCAGAGAGACACCGAGCAGGGCCCCCAGAGACACCGAGCAGGCCCCCAGAGGGACACCGAGCAGGCCCCCAGAGAGACACCGAGCAGGCCCCAGAGAGACAGCGAGCAGGCCCCCAGAGAGACACCGAGCAGGCCCCCAGAGGGACACCGAGCAGGCCCCCAGAGGGACACCGAGCAGGCCCCCAGAGAGACACCGAGCAGGCCCCCAGAGAGACACCGAGCAGGCCCCCAGAGAGACAGCGAGCAGGCCCCCAGAGAGACACCGAGCAGGGTCCCAGAGGGACACCGAGCAGGGTCCCAGAGGGACACTGAGCAGGCCCCCAGAGAGACAGCGAGCAGGCCCCCAGAGAGACAGCGAGCAGGCCCCCAGAGAGACACCGAGCAGGGTCCCAGAGAGACACTGAGCAGGCCCCCAGAGAAACAGCGAGCAGGCCCCCAGAGGGACACCGAGCAGGGTCCCAGAGGGACACCGAGCAGGCCCCCAGAGGGACACTGAGCAGGCCCCCAGAGGGACACCGAGCTGGCCCCCAGAGGGCCTCATGCAGAGGCTGCCCAGCCACAGGCCAGCACCTTGAAGGGACCAGAGATGCTGGTATGATTGAGGGAAGGTGGCCGCAAACCAGGACAACGGAGAAACTGAGGGAAAGAGACTATATGGTTCGATATAAGGAAGAATAAGCCTCTCCTGCCTGGGAGGGAGGGGGCTTCCGCCAGAGGGAGGGTCCCGGTGGAGTCCAGACTTTAGGAAGCCTTACGTCACTGGGCCAGGGATGGTGCCAGGGCACTCCTTCCTTTCCACAGCAGCCCTCGAAGCGGGGGCCACTATTATCTCCATCCTCTGAACGAGGAAGTTGAGGCCCTGAGAGGCTCCAGTTCTGGCCCAATGTCATAGAGCACTGGCTGAGATGTCCCCTCAGGCAGGGTCACTCAGATCCTGTCATGTAAGCCACAGTGGACAGATGTCATTGCCGGCGGGGAGGGGCTGGTTAGAAATGCACATTCTCAGGCCCCACTCCCGACCTACTGAATCAGGGTCTGCGTCTCAGCAGGGTCCAGGGATCTGTGGGCACAGAGCTAGGAAGCTTTGCCCTGGACCACTCCTGCAAGCAGGACAGCCCTCCCCATCGGCTGCCTGGGGTGAATGAGTGAGCGCTGCCCCCTCTAGGCAGAAGCAGCCTCCACGGGTCTCAGCCTCCTGAGGGAGAAGGGCTGGCTCTCAGCCTCAACCAGCCCTCCTGCACGCTGCAACCTGCAAACCACAACTAGGGGGCTGGCCTTTGACGTTCGTTCTGAACAGGAGATTTACTAGGGTTTTGAAGGTGGATGTTGCTATGGAAACTGGCCAAAGCTGGTGAGATCATATCTCCCTCTAAACTGAGCAATGGGGGCCTCAGTGATGGATCAGGCCCCACCCTGACTAGCAGAAATGTCAGTCTGCCCCTCAGGGCACAGGGACGGGGCAGCAGAATTCCGGGCTGCTGTCCCCCCTCTGAACTGCCAGGACTCAGAGCAGGAGGTGTTTCCCGCCCCTGCGCCTCAGTTTTCCTTTGTGTAAAGACCTTCCAGCTCTCGTGGAGCAGCAGGAGAATAAGAACGTTTCTAAGAGGAAAGAAAAGCACTTCCCACTGCTCTTCCCTTAGCGCCACCTGGGCGGGGGCCACTCCCTGTTGGCGGCTGCCACCTGCCAGCCTCTTCACTGAGTGCCCATGTCGTGCCGTCTCAGGACAGCTGCTGACTGGGTGGGGCTGGGGGTGCCTGCAAGGATGCCAGGAGGAGGGAAGGACAGAAAGGAAGGTTGTCCCACATGATGCCTAACGCCCCGCGAGGTGGCCTCCACTCTGGCACCAGCCCAGGGCCCCAGTGGCCAGGTATGTAGGCTCAGGGTCCAGGGAGTTCCCTCCAAACCTGCCTCCTTATCTCCCATTACTTCCCCACCCCAGATTTCCAGCCCAAGGTGCAGAGCCGCCTGGTGGGGGGCAGCGACGTGTGTGCAGGCTCCGTGGAGGTGCGCCAGGGCAGGCAGTGGGAAACCCTCTGCCACAGCTCCGCGGCCAGGGGCGCAGCGCGGTGGCAGGAGGTGTGCCAGCAGCAGCGGTGCGGCAACGTCACCTCCTACCAGGTGCAGGACGTCGGCGAGAAGACCTCCCGGGGGCTCTCGTGCCCCTGGGAGAGGCTGTCCCAGTGCTACCAGCTCCAGGAGAAAACCAGCCACTGCAAGAGGGTGTCTGTCACATGTGAGTGGGCCACGCACAGCCCACAGTGGGGAGGGGCAGTTCTGGGTTTTCCGTCTAGCACCCAGTGAGCACGTTTCTGAAGAACAGGCCCCAGGAGCTGGACTGAGAGCCCCAGACCCCCAGAAGAGGATGGGGAGATGCAAATGGGGGGGAGGGGGCCAGAGACGGTAATGAACGAGAGTCCAAAAGAGGGGACTGACTGGCCATCACTGTCAGGCAGCTAATAAATGACGGAACACCCTTCTACCCTCCACTTGGGCAGAGAGAGTAGAGATAGTACAGATGTGCTGCATTAATGGTCACCGAGTAACACATCAGAGAGAGGAGGGCAGGGTGGCGGCTATTGGTATATGACCACATACCAGGGCCGTATATGGTGGCAGAAAGCTAAATAGCTGATTATGAAAGTGACGACTGATAGCTGATGGTCAGTTGTTAGATGACAAATGGTAGATGGGTGAATGTGTAGCAGAGAATCCCAGGGATGGTGGAGAGAAAACCAGGTCACCGCCTCCCATTCTTGCTGGTGAACAAGTGGGAGGAGCCAGCCAGCACCTTCCCCGAGTGGACAGTTCTGTTCCAGACAGGGTGGGGCTGACCCGACTCCTCTGCCTCCCCCAGGCCAGGATCGAAAGCAGGCGGGCCTGGGCGCAGGCACCGTGATGAGCATCATCCTGGCCCTCGTGCTCCTGGCCGTGCTGCTGGTCATGTGTGGCCCTCTCGCTTACAAGAAGCTGGTGAAGAAATGTAAGTACAGGTGCCCTGAACCGCCTCCCTTTCGAGCCTGTGTGGGGAGATGAGGAGGGGTCCTGCCTCTGCTTTGCCAGCCAGCCCCACCCCTCTCCAGCCCACTGGCCTTTTTCTGCCCCAAATACCAGAACTAGGAAGTCAGGAACGTTGTAGTTGCCGAGTCACCCACACATGGGGCCCGGCTGAGACCCACTCCTGGACAAAGGGAAGGTGTGGCCATTCGATAATGACGGGTCATCAGCAGGGCCTCTGACCTCAGGAAACATGTGTCCCAGGCCCAGTGCCACCACCTACCAGCTGTACATGACGGTGACTAAGCCACTTCTCTGAGCCTGTTTCCTCATCTACCTAATGGGCGATTACTCACCTAGGGAATAGAGCAGGTGGTTGTCCCTGTCTTGCAGAACTCGGGAGAACATTATTCAAAACAAGGCCCAGAGGCGGGAAGCGTTGGCTGGGTCCCTGCCACTTTCCCAGGTCTTATTCTGGTTCTAAACAGTCATTTCTGCCGGAGAACCAGTCACCCCTAGCACAAGATGGGTGCAGTTTCCTCCCCAGCAGTCCCCCCTTTCAGCTGCATCTGTATCTCCTCCCATGCCCCCGCCAGCCCTTTCCCCTGTGCCCACGCATATGCTCACATCAGCCTTTCCTGTCTGTCACCCAGTCCGCCAGAAGAAGCAGCGCCAGTGGATTGGCCCGACGGCAATGAACCAGAACAGTAAGTGTCCCGGAGGCAGGGTCCTCCCCCAGCTCCAGCCAGTGTCCCTCAGACGCAGAAAGGAAGCCATGGAGGCAGGGTTGAGGCCCACTGCTGACCACAGACGGAGCCAGTGGCTGCCTGAGCGCTCTGATCTGCACCGAGCTTGTCTCAGGTGCGACTGTGCCAACAGGTGTTACGAGGTGGTGCTCAGGAAGGAGGACCCATGAGCAAACAGATTTGGATATCCATGAGTTCGGCAAGGCTGGACATGGGTCTTTATTTCAACACTTACCAGAACTCTAATGGGCGTTTTTGCATTGTTCATCTCCAGAGCGGGGATGCAGGGGAAGGGCTGTTCAGGCTAGTTTCATCCTACAATGTCCTCATCCTGGAATGACTGTCCAAGGCCAGTTCTAGAACACTGTGATGCTGCCAGCCCCACCCCCACCTGGCCACCGTCCTCTCTCCTGGTGGCCACAGCCAGGGCCACCCTCACGGATGGAACCACAGCCCTCCTGCTGCTGCCCGCTCCACATTCTTCCCCCCCTCTCTTTTGTCAAGAGCCAGATCCTTCAGAAAGGCTCTGTGTGCTCAAGTCTTTTCTTCTAAGTAAAGGGTCTCAGCTCCGGGGGGACAGGGGTACATCTGTCCTATCTCGTGTTCCAATTCACTCCTTAAAACTTATAGACTGACTGAAGGGCCAACCTACCAATCAGCTTGCTGGTCAAGCCATAGCTGCCCTAAGTCTGACCCCACTGGTATGAACCTGCTCAAGAAGAAAGGAAAAGAGGAATGTGCTAAAGGAATCGTGGGCACCTCTGCACCCCCCCTTTACACAATAGGAACAGGAAATTAAAGTTCTGGGCTCCTGTTGGGAAGGAGGAGCAGCAAGAGTAACATTGTCTCCTGCATCTGTCTGCTCAGTGTCCTTCCATCGCGATCACGCAACGACGGTGCGCCGGTCCCAGGTTGAGAACGCCCCAGGCTCGCACGAGGAGAATGAGTACAGCCAGCCGCCCAGGAACTCCCAGGTCTCGGCTTATCCAGGTAGGCGCCCGCAGGCGCTCTGAGCAGTGCCGGCAGGGCCTGAGTGCAGGTCATGCGACTGGCCAGAGAGAAGGGCAGCCCAGGGAGGGGGGAGCGGAGGGGGGGCCCAAACTGCCTGCTGCCGGCGGTCACAGCAGGGTGTGGAAGGGACACAGCCTTAACAGGCCACTCAATGACAGAGAAGGCGCTGGGATGCCATTAACCCCAGCACTGCTGTGACCCCACAGACCTGTTTCTCTGCAGGGCTGTGCTGGCCGGACAGTAAATGAGGCAGAACAGAGCCGCCCACTAGCCTGCGGGAGCCCTGTATTGAATGCTTCCCGACTGGCACTAACAGTTACACCCCAGGGAGCCTGGAGTTCAGCATCATTAGTGAACATTCGGCTGACTTGATCAAAGCAGATTCGGGGCTGTCAAGCCACTGCCTCATAAAGCCTGTCTGATATGCAACAGCCCGCAGAGCTCTGGGCTCTGTCTGGATTGACCGGTGGGATTAGCCCGCTGCAAGTGGCCTTTCTTTCCACAGCTCTGGAAGGGGCCCTGCACCGTGTCTCCACCCAGCCCGATAACTCCTCTGACAGTGACTACGACCTGCACGGGGCTCAGAGGCTGTGAAAGGTGAGCACGGCTCTGGCGCCTGGTGATCCCCACTCAGCCCTGGAGATAAGCACCAGCCTCTGGCTCCCACTTCCTGCCCACCCTGCTCATCCCTGAATGAGGGGCTCCAGTGTCTTAACTCACGCAAAGGGAAAGCAGCAGCAAGCATCCAGGACTTAGGTGATGGGAGCTAACTTGGCCATTAGAGCAGAGGACTAACACCACCTCTTAAACTCTATCTCGAGAGACCCGTAAGAGCCCCTAGGAGGCTTCCTGCTGGACTTACACCCCTCCAGGGCAGTTACCCCTCTCCAGGGCAGTTACACCCCTCCAGGGCAGTTACCCCTCTCCAGGGCAGTTACACCCCTCCAGGGCAGACTTACACCCCTCCAGGGCAGACTTACACCCCTCCAGGGCAGTCACCCCTCTCCAGGGCAGTTACCCCTCTCCAGGGCAGACTTACACCCCTCCAGGGCAGTTACCCCTCTCTAGGGCAGTTACACCCCTCCAGGGCAGTTACCCCTCTCCAGGACAGACTTATACCCCTCCAGGGCAGACTTACACCCCTCCAGGGCAGTTACCTCTCTCCAGGGAAGACTTACACCCCTCCAGGACAGACTTACACTCCTCCAGGGCAGACTTACACCCCTCCAGGGCAGTTACCCCTCTCCAGGGCAGACTAATACCTCTCCAGGGCAGACTTACACCCCTCCAGGACAGACTTACACCCCTCCAGGGAAGTTACCCCTCTCCAGGGCAGACTTACACCTCTCCAGGGCAGACTTACACCCCTCCAGGACAGACTTACACCCCTCCAGGGCAGTTACACCCCTCCAGGGCAGTTACCCCTCTCCAGGGCAGTTACCTCTCTCCAGGGCAGACTTACACCCCTCCAGGGCAGTTACCCCTCCCCAGGGCAGACTTATACCCCTCCAGGGCAGTTACCCCTCTCCAGGGCAGACTTACACCCCTCCAGGGCAGACTTACACCCCTCCAGGGCAGACTTACACCCCTCCAGGGCAGTTACCCCTCTCCAGGGCAGACTTACACCCCTCCAGGGCAGTTACCCCTCTCCAGGGCAGACTTACACCCCTCCAGGGCAGTTACCCCTCTCCAGGGCAGACTTACACCCCTCCAGGACAGACTTACACCCCTCCAGGGCAGACTTACACCCCTCCAGGGCAGACTTACACCCCTCCAGGGCAGTTACCCCTCTCCAGGGCAGACTTACACCCCTCCAGGGCAGTTACCCCTCTCCAGGGCAGACTTACACCCCTCCAGGGCAGTTACCCCTCTCCAGGGCAGACTTACACCCCTCCAGGACAGACTTACACCCCTCCAGGGCAGTTACCCCTCTCCAGGGCAGACTTACACCCCTCCAGGGCAGTTACCTCTCTCCAGGGCAGACTTACACCCCTCCAGGACAGACTTACACCCCTCCAGGGCAGACTTACACCCCTCCAGGACAGACTTACACCCCTCCAGGGCAGTTACCCCTCTCCAGGGCAGACTTACACCCCTCCAGGGCAGACTTACACCCCTCCAGGGCAGTTACCCCTCTCCAGGGCAGACTTACACCCCTCCAGGGCAGACTTACACCCCTCCAGGGCAGTTACCCCTCTCCAGGGCAGACTTACACCCCTCCAGGACAGACTTACACCCCTCCAGGGCAGACTTACACCCCTCCAGGGCAGACTTACACCCCTCCAACACAGTTACCCCTCTCCAGGGCAGACTTACACCTCTCCAGGAGGAAGGAGAAGCCCTGATCCAGAGGGACAGCCACTGACCCTGACATTGAACTGGGCCTTGGGGCCTGACCCCCACCCCCAAAACCACCTCCAGGACGTGGGGCTCCCTCCGCTGACATGCTGCCTTCTCACCTGCAGACCCGGGAACCAGGAGCGAGCATCCTGAGCCAGACTGTCCTGAGAACACCGCTTTTGCTGCTTGGATAGGTCCTGATTTCTGCCCCAGCCAGAACATGGACAGGGGCAGGGGGCCTCTCAAACATGTCCCACTGCCCTGCGGCTCGCAGGCTGGCTCTGACATCCCCCGCAGGAGCCCGGCCCAGAGAACCCACAACACAGCTCGCTGACCCCTCAAATGTGGTAGCTGTGCAAGGCCAGAGCCCACAAATAAGCAACGCCCCCAGCAGACACCTGGGGGGCCAGGCCCTGGAAGCCCCCTCCCATCTGTGGGGAGCGGCACCCAAGCAGAATTGGCCCCCTCCTCAGACTCGGACCCCAGTGAGGACTGACAGAAAGCTCACACGGGGGTGGGGGGTGGCAGCTGAGTTCTCTAGTGTAGTTTTAATGTCCTTTGTAAATAACACCTTTTCTACTTTCTGAGAACTAGAGTGCCCGGCCTCCTCAGTCCGGGTCACCCCCGACCCCGTGCCTCTGGACATGTCTGAGGGCAGGGGCACCTGACGTGGGGGGCGCGGCAGCCCCCACGGTCAGAGGACTGCACGCCTGACAGAGACAGCTTAGCTGCCAGCTGGGGCATCGGGTGGGTGCCCAGACTCCACGTGGTGCCCGACCCAGCGCTGGCCCAGAACCACCCTTCCCTCGGTGGCTCCCCCACAACCCCTCACTTCGATGCCTTTCCTAGAAGAGAGGACCGCTTGCTGTCAGGCTGGAAGGGCCCCAGTGCCTCCCCAAGACCCTGCACGAAGCGGGGACCTCATAAGCCCTGGCCGATCTGGGAGTTTGCTTTGCACAGCAGTTCCAAGTCCAAAGCTAGAGGGGTTTCAGCCAATCACAGTCACCCTCCTCACAGGGTCGGAGGTCGGGCTGAACAGTCCTGCGGGTTGAGTAACTCCCTCAACAGAAACAGTCTCCTCTACTGGCCAGAGAGCCCAGACAGCGATTCCTGCAGCCTGGGTTTCTCCCAGGACATCTAAGCAGGAACTGAAGGGTCCAGTGAAGGGAGAGGCCGTGGGCCTCACTAAGTCCCGGTGTCAGAGGGTCCCCGAGACCAGGTCTCGAATCTGGGCCTTTCTCCACCCGACTGGTCACTGTTTCCACCTAGAGCAGACATCAACGGTCCCACCCACAGAAGTCACTTTGGGGAAGCTACAGGGGAAGGGGTGCTCTCAGTGACATGCCAGAAGTCTGGTGAGCACTCCGCCCCTTCAGTTCCCTCCCACCAGGCCTCCGCCCTCCCCTGCTCAGGACTCGGGTCCTGCAAGAGCTCAGTGGTCAAGCCCAAGGCACGGATCTGCCCGACTGTGCTGGGAATGCAGGAACAGGGACAGCCAGTCACACTCCCTACTTGGTGTGTGTGTGGGGGGGGGTCCTCAAAAGGGAGCTGAGAGGCTACTCTCAGGGGGGAGCAGAGGGTGTGAAGCAGATGTCCCCTACCAGAGCCTTTCTTCATAAAAGCTCTTTAATCTTTAGTTTGGCCACCACACAGGGGCCTCAAGACAACCATGACCTACTTTCAAAACACTACCTCCCCCCCACAAATAGCTGCATTGAGGCAAGAGTCTCCTTAGAAAACTG
The DNA here is from genome assembly GCF_036850995.1 of Saccopteryx leptura. Taxonomy (NCBI): domain Eukaryota; kingdom Metazoa; phylum Chordata; class Mammalia; order Chiroptera; family Emballonuridae; genus Saccopteryx; species Saccopteryx leptura. Next base: position 12,650,534 of record NC_089503.1, on the reverse strand, counting down.
TTTACCGAGTGGTGGCAGGTGATGCATTCCAAACACATCTGCTTCAGCAACTGGATGGGAACCATCTCGCCTCAGAGGCTCCTTGGCCAGGGTCCAGGCCGATGTCAGCAAGGCCCCTCCAGGGAGCACCCCGAGGCCGCCTCCCTCAGCTCTAAGGGATGCTGCACCGCCTCTGAAGGGGCCCACAGTCCTGCCTCCCAGAGCAGGGGCAGCGCTCACCTGTGCCCCCACCCCAGTCCACTCCTCTAAGCTGTGTTACTCACCTGACACTCAGAGGCAGTCCAGAGTGCCACAGGTTCTAGCACATTCTCTTCATGTGAAGTCAAGGAAACTGAGGACCCGAAAGGAAAGCTCACTTTGACTTCCCAGCAACAAGCCTGGCTTTGAGGTTGTCATGCATCCAGGCACTGGGAGTAATGGACGGAACGAACCCAGCATGAAGGACAGTCCAACAGCCTCTCCCCAGCTCACGCAACCAAGTGTCCTTTCTCACTAGGCTGGGAACCTCCGTGAGGCTTTAAATTTGACATTTAGGGTCCGTCCCCCGAGCAGCCTGCTCTGCATCAAGCCCACCGTGGCCTGGTGGAGGATGCCCAGATATCACGTGATGGATGCCAGGGGGGAGGAGTCATGGGGAGTGCGAGCCAGTCTGTGCTGGGTATCTAAGGTGTGGACGCCCTGGGAGAGGAAAAGGTGCAGGGAACATTCTGACTAGAGCCCAGGGGCTCCCAACCATGGGCTCCACTCCCCACAGTACTGTGGCCTTTGAAACCTAACGACTTCCGGTACCACCGGGCATGGCAGAGGAGCCACTGAGGCCAGGTCAGACAGAGCTGGGTGTGATCCCCGCCCCCGCCCCGCCTCCCTAGGCTGTACACCCTGGTCACTGAACCACCCACCCTCATTTAAAGTGGGGGGGGGGCATCAAAGGGCCAGTGAGAGGAGCCAACGAGATAAGGCACATTGAGAGCTTCACACGCTGTGTGCAGCCATTTCCAATACTGGCGACTCTGGGCATCGTCCACAGGCAGCCTGCCTGTGCCACATCACAGGGAAGGAAAAGCAGCTGCTCAATCAGAAACTTGGTCTTCCACTCCCTGGAAGCTGCCCTTCCTGCTGGAAGAAGAAGCCCCTCCCACGCCTAGAACCAGCTGAGCTCAGGGGGAGCTGGGGGAGGCAGGCTGGCCCACAGCAGGGGACCGCCTGACTCCTCGGTCAGTCTAGTGCCCCCTGCCCCTCTCCCAGTGTAGAAACTGGATGGGAGACTTGGGAACCGGCTGAGGTTGCTGGACAGGCCGACAGCAGATGTCAGCCCAGCCCAGCAGGCTGCAGGAATGCACACGCTGCCCAGCCAGCCCTAGAGCCTTACACGTCCAAGCTCTCCCCGAGGACGAGGCAAACGTGCAGATCCAGGCGTGGAAATGCCCAAGACGGAAAACCACAGTAGGAGAGGAAAGGGAAACGCTGAAGAGCCAGGCCCTGGGGGTGAAGGCGCGGGGGGGGGCAGCGGCTCAGATGAGATGCAGCTAGATAGGGCTTTGTGGACATGAATCCAGGCGGCCTTTGAGCAGAGCATGATCCCGAAGGCAGTGGAAGAAATCAGTGCCTCCCCCACCCTCCAAGCCACCGGCCTCCACTTCTCATTCCCACCGGAGCCACAACGCACGCAGCACAGAGCTCCTCAGTTTATTGTGGCAATTACGTCTACAACATACAAGCGGTCGTTCATCCAGTTCCGAGGCACTCGAACCAGTAGTCCATTAGTGATCTCTCTTCATAAATAACTTATGAGAAGCAAGCACAATTGGCAAGGGGCCGCCAGCGGGAATCAGGCATCTCGTCCACACACCCGCTGACGGCATGCAGGCTGGGAGGGCAGGCACCGGGTCGAGTTTCCTCGTCGGCCCCCACGCCACCAGACGGGGGGTGCTTGTGTAGTGGACATTTCAAGGCACATATGACTTCCTAACTGATAGCAGCTCCAGGGTCTGCCCTTGAGCCCTGGTTCACATCTGGAACAACCAAGTTAATGCTTTGTGCATCACACCCCCTTTGGTCTCTTGTTGCTTTACTGAACACGACTAAACCCCGCAATGGGCTGGGGGTGCCCGGGGCTCGGAGTCACGATCCTCGCCCTCTACATTCTGAAGACAAGGGAGACGATGCAAAGAAATGGACTCTGACATAGTGACGGTGTTTCAGAGAGCACCACTTGGGAGGTTACGGTTAGGACATCTTTTGGTGTCTGTCGCTGGAGGGGTGGTGAGGGTGAGGGAGTTACCTCGAGGGGGCCAGAGGAAGAGGATGAGGGTCAGGGCTGCTGCAAACGAGATTCAAGGCACTGAAGGAGCGGATGGACGGGGTGGGCCTTGGGAAACGTCGGCCAGGAGTGGAGAGCCCCAGCGGAGAGGGGCGGCCGGGAGGCGACCTGGCCCTCCACTCCTAAATGCGCCCCAAAGTGACCGTGCTCTCCTGGGCCAGACCTGCTCCCTCCCGTCCAGCCGCAAGGTCCAAGGTGACCACCTGGATTTTCCAACCAGCACAAGCAAGGTCTGGGGTCCGCCTTCACAATCCCGCCTTCTCACTGCATGGGCTCTGCTGCTGTCACTCAAACAGGCACACAGGACGTGTTCATCTAAACCAGCCCACTGGAGTTCAATTATGGCTTTATGTGACTAAAAAATCATGAAGTATTTTTCCTGTTCCCTCCCTGTGATCCAACCCTGGCCATGGTCAAGGGCATCCGTAAATGGACCAGAGAGACACAAAGAGCTGCATCCCTTGGCGTGGGCACCACATTGAACAGGCTAAATCCCACAGGAGGGCGGTGTGCAGGGGTCGGATACCAGCCGCCCGCCACTGAGACCACCTTGCACTGCGGTCAGATGTCAGCAGTGCAGACACAGCAGATGGTCACAAACGTGGGGCTCACTTGTACAGACGTCCAGGGAGGTGCTGAGCTCCCAGCCTGGCTAGCACCAGAAGAGGCCAAGGCCAATTCCTGAAAAGAGACGCTCTCTTCCTCTAAGGCCAGTAAGTGCTGTGACCTCCTGGTGCCTTCCCAGGGCTTGCGGGCTCCCAGCCAGGTCCCCCCGAAGTCCATGGAGAATGCCAACGCCACTTCCAATTTAACCTCAAATCTCAGCAGTAGGTGGGTCAAAGGTTGTGGTGCAGGTGGAAGTAGGGACGGGTCGAGGGTCAGGACCCCGTCTAATACCCAGGCCAGGTAGGACCCTTGGGCGGTGGAAACCCATAGGGAGGGGCAGGGCCCGGGGGGTAGGGGGGCTGAGGGGGGCCTGCGGGCTGGGGCTGGCCCGGGAAGCTCGGAAGCTGGGGCTGCGTTGGGTAAAGAGGTTTTCCTCCTGCCGAGAGGTAGGAGGGCTGCTGAGGATAACCAGGACTGGGAGTCTGGCCCCCGGCCAATGGGTACCCGGGGCCAGAGGCACCAGAGGGGGCCACGGAATAGCCAGGCCGGGGCGGCGTGCTCCTCTGTGGGGACCAGAGGTAGCCCGCAGCAGCCCTGGGCCCTGGCTGGGCACACGGGTACGGGGGCCCCCCAGGCCCAGTGTAGGAAAAGGAGGGCTGGGACACCACCGGGAAGGGGGCCGGCTGGAGCGCGCCATGGGCAGTGGGGCCCGGGGGCAAGCCGGGAGAGGGGCTGTAGGGCAGAGGGTAGGGAGGCATTCCCGGGGGCTGCAGCGGCGGGAACGGCTGCTCTTCGGACACAGGGGGGGTCGCCTGGGGGACTGGACGAGGCGGGGGCGGGGGGCGGGGAGGAGGGGCGTCCCCAGCCGGCTCCTGGGAAGCTCTGGGCTTCCTCACCACATCCTGGAGCTTCTCCACGCGAACCCGGCGCAGATGCGACAGCATCCTCATGGCGGAAAAGTTCTCCAGAAAAGTGTCCAAGGTCACCTCGCCCTCCAGGAACTTCTCAGCCATGGCCTGGAAGACATGAGGTTGGTGATGACAACAGAGGCCTGCCAGGAACAAGGCTACCCCATGTCCCCCAGGTCGAAGAGCAGCAGCAGCCGCCTCAGCTGCCGCAGGCACTCCCCGCCTTCTCTCCCCATCACTGCTGACACGCACACACTCCCTGCCTTCTCCCCCCATCACTGCTGACACGCACACACTCCCCGCCTTCTCTCCCATCACTGCTGACACGCACACACTCCCTGCCTTCTCTCCCCATCACTGCTGACACGCAGGCACTCCCTGCCTTCTCTCCCATCACTGCTGACACACACGCACTCCCTGCCTTCTCCCCCCATCACTGCTGACACGCACACACTCCCCGCCTTCTCTCCCCATCACTGCTGACACACACGCACTCCCTGCCTTCTCCCCCCATCACTGCTGACACGCAGGCACTCCCCGCCTTCTCTCCCATCACTGCTGACACGCACACACTCCCTGCCTTCTCTCCCATCACTGCTGACACGCACACACTCCCCGCCTTCTCTCCCCATCACTGCTGACACGCACACACTCCCTGCCTTCTCTCCCATCACTGCTGACACGCACACACTCCCTGCCTTCTCTCCCATCACTGCTGACACGCACGCCCTCTCCGCCTTCTCTCCCATCACTGCTGACACGCACGCCCTCTCCGCCTTCTCTCCCATCACTGCTGACACGCACACACTCCCCGCCTTCTCTCCCCATCACTGCTGACACGCACACACTCCCTGCCTTCTCTCCCCATCACTGCTGACACACACGCACTCCCTGCCTTCTCCCCCCATCACTGTTGACACGCACACACTCCCTGCCTTCTCTCCCATCACTGCTGACACGCACGCCCTCTCCGCCTTCTCTCCCATCACTGCTGACACGCACGCCCTCTCCGCCTTCTCTCCCATCACTGCTGACACGCACACACTCCCTGCCTTCTCCCCCCATCACTGCTGACACGCACACACTCCCCGCCTTCTCTCCCCATCACTGCTGACACGCACACACTCCCTGCCTTCTCTCCCCATCACTGCTGACACGCACACACTCCCTGCCTTCTCTCCCCATCACTGCTGACACGCACACACTCCCCGCCTTCTCTCCCCATCACTGCTGACACGCACACACTCCCTGCCTTCTCTCCCCATCACTGCTGACACGCACACACTCCCTGCCTTCTCTCCCCATCACTGCTGACACACACACACTCCCCGCCTTCTCTCCCCATCACTGCTGACACGCACACACTCCCTGCCTTCTCTCCCATCACTGCTGACACGCACACACTCCCTGCCTTCTCTCCCATCACTGCTGACACACACACACTCCCTGTGCGTCTGTCTCCTCCACCAGGTCAGCTCCTGAAGGACAAGGACTATCTGTCATGGTCCCCACTGTCCCTCGCCCCCGGCAGTGTGATCACAAGGGCAGAGCATCCCATGGGCTGGAAGGACCTGGCAGCTTCTTCCACCGAGAGCATGGCGGAGTGGAGAGCTGGCCGGCCGGCCCACAGAGACCAGAGACGCTCGGAGGGAAGCAGGAAAGAGAGACCAGGCAGCCCCCAGTGCGAGGAGGGGGCCCGCCTCAGTCCTCCAAGGCTCCCGCTGCTCTGCCCTCCATCCTGGTCTGCCAGCTGCCTGTGACCTTCCCGTCAGTCACCCTTTCTGCTTCAGCCAGAGAGGCTGGGTTCCTGCTCTCGGCATCTAAACGGGCCTCCTCTGGGTCATTCATCTTCGCCACCCACTATGTGCCCTTGTCCCATCCGGGGCTCACTACAGGGGCTCCTGCTCCAGGGCTGACACTATTCAAGGGAGAGGGGCTGTCAATGGCATCTCACCTCAGACTCTTCTTCAACCTTCATGCCTTCGATCTGCAGAAGGTCTAACAAGGTCCCCGGCTGCAGCGCTGAGGAAAACTTCTCTGCAACAGAGGCAGAAAAGTGGACATCTCACAAGTGCCTCTTCAGTCAGTGCCAGAGGCCAAGGGTTCAGCAAAGGCTCCCAGAGTGTCCTCTGTATGTGCTGAGCTGAGCCACCACCCTGGGGCTGCTGCAGGGCCCTGAGGTCACCTTTCTGAGCAGAAAGCAGCTCCACTGAGCCCAGCCCAGACCTTGGCTACCCGGCCTCCCGGCCCCTGCCCTGAGCTGCCTCACAGGGGACTCACTTCACCCGTCTGAGCACTGAGCATCTCTGCTGTCAGACCAGAATAGCCCGCCCACTGTCCCAGATGGCAGGTCCCAGGACACGGAGAGCCGGGACCAGCTCTGTACAGCGCAGAAGCTGAGCTGGCCGGGCTGACAGTGCCAGGGCAGGGTGCACGCTCTCTGGGTTCAAATCCCAACTCCACCTAGCTAGCCGTATAACCCTGGCCAAGTTCTGGAATCTCTGAGCCTTTTTCTCATCTCCGAAATGAGAGTAACAGCAGGACCTACCCTTTCTGTGGCTGTAGTAAGAAAAACACACGCAAAGCACTTAGCACAGGGCTGGGACGTGGTGGCCCTCAGTAACCTCAGTAACCGCTGCCCTTTCCTGTCCTGGGGAAGGCACAGGACATCTGTTCCTCCATGCAATTCCAGCAGCTCTCCCCACACCCAGAATGGGACCCTGAGTAACAGAGGAGCCCGCAGCCCTCACTCCCAGGGTCCAGCCGCCCCTACCCAGCTTTGCCTTCTGCTCCTGGCAGCGTTCCACAAGCTTCCGCAGCTCCTGGTACTTGTCCGAGAGGTTTGAGCGGCTGATCTCCAGGGGACCCTGGAACTCCAGGTTCCGCTCAGCCAGGCTCCGGTTGGTGGCCAGTGCCATTTCCCGTTCCAGCTGCAAGTCTTGGATCTAAAAGAACAGGACACTTGACCATAAGAATTACCACCACCGCTCACCACAAGGCAGGCTGGTCCAGGGCTTCTGGGACTCACTGCCCACTATGGGAACCACAATACTCAGCCCTCAGCTAGTCAGGTGGGCCTGAGTTCAAACCCTGAGCAAGCGCTCTGACCAGGCACCTCACCGAATCCTAATCCAACAGTCCACGTGGTGGAGACACGTGGGACACTGATGGTGACAGCTTCCCCAGAGCCACAGGACAGGCCCAGCATGGACTGCGCAGACTCCTGGGGGAAGTCACAGGTTCTTCTAGGAGGGGAGGGTCCAAACGTCCCCACCACTTATCCATGAGATTCGGTCAAAAGACCTACTCTGCAGTAGACTAAGACGGCCCAAGCCAGACCACACACCAGACAGGCAGTGAGGCCCCAAAGTAAGTTACTCTGAGGGGTAAGAACGCCAGGGACACCGTGACACACTCAGGAGACCTGCCCTGCCTCCTAGGCCACGTGCGTGTCCTGCAGAGAAACTGTACAAATGAGCTAAGAGTGGGGCCCCCAAGAACTAACTACAGGGACTCCCGATGGCTAGCGGACTCCCACCGTCAGGTGACCTGTGGCCTGGACGTGACCCTGACTAATTCCCACCCTGTGCCTGGACGTGACCCTGACTGCACTTCCCCAAGCCAAGCAGTGCTCTGCCCTTCAGCCAGGTCCTTGCCGCCCGCTGGTGAGGTGGCAGCCACAGAACTGCTTCCCAGCCCTGCTCTGACCCAAAGCCTTGTCCACTTACCAAGGAGTTGTTTCTACCGAGAGGGGAGCAGAGTCAGAGCCACCATCCCTGAGACACGGACAATACACCTACAGCCCCACGTGCCCAGGAAGAGAGGACTCGGTGTCCAGTAGAGGGCTCAGGGCACAGCTGGGCAGGACCAGCTTCCCCGCCGTGGTCAGCGCACGATGACCCCAGCCTGACTGGCTTGCCCCTCCCCCACCAGACACAGGAGGCCCGGGACCCTGGGGGAGGGGCTGCAGGAAGGCCTGCCCTCCGCTGACCCTCATTCACAGGGCCTCGAACCCTGCGCCCCAGGGCCAGCCTGGAGTCTGCTCCTCGGGCCCCAGACTGGAAAGAGGGGCCGCACAGCTACCTTCCCTCACAGGGACCAGCTGCCAGGGCCCGGCCATCGTCTCTCAGGTCTGACCGTGACGGCAAGTGGCCCACGTCTGCGCAGCCTGAGCTGCTGCCACAAACACCATCTTGAGGCATCTGGCAAGCACACTGACTCAGGACGCTGACACTGGGGAGTTTCAATTTTGCTTTTATTAGCCACAGAAGCTTTCTTTACTTATGTGACGGACCCAGAAAGGGAGGCTCAAGCCTCTGCTCAGCTGCCCCCTGGGGCCCCACAGACCTCTGGCCCTGGTGCGCATCCACTGCCTGCCTCCTGGGTCTTAACCAGTAAACCTTTGTCCTGCTATCCTTTCCCCCTAAACCTTGTCCTGCTCACTGCTGTCTCCTCTCCCCACAGCCTCCCCAAATCTTCCTCCCTCAGGAGTTCACTATGGAACCTCCCAGCAGCCATTTATAAGAGGTCAATGAGACGGTTCCCGCAGGCGCCCCAAAGAGCTTGCCAACCCCACCTCGACTCCGTTCACTCTTCTGCATGGAGCCAGCTCCCTTTCCTCCCAGTGAAGTCCACATCCTGAACTCAACGAGCTCCAATCTCTCCTCGCAGTTCCACAGCGACTCAAAACCCAGTCCAGGGACTCTGAAAGCCTAAGAAGCTCGCCTTCTTCGTGTCCCTCGGTCCCACTCAGAGAATTCACATCAATTAGTCAGGATGGTGGCATGCCACAGAGTTCGAGCCGCCGTCTGCCCAAGAGGCAGTTCCTGCTCACGTGGGCCATGATTCTGCCCTTGACCACTATGCCACCAGCCTGCCCAGCCTGTGTCAGCTACTGATCATTATATAAAGATTCACTTCTACCACACGCACCCTTTACAGCAGTCCTTGGAATTCCCATAACATGGTGCTCGTAGCAGATTCAAGAAGCACTTGGTGCTTAATATGTAACCAACGGAGATGGAAGATGCAAAACAAAGACCTGTGCGGTGCCCGGCAAGGGGCCAGCTCAGAGCCAAACCCTGGCAGAGCGCACGGCCCAGTGAACCATCTACAAATCAGCCTTGGACTTGAGCCGAGACAAGCCTGCTTCATGTCCTCGCTGAATGAGGTCCGGGGGGCTGGGAGGGCCACAGAGTCCCCATGCCTCCCCTCGCACAGCGCCTGACATGCGTCCCCTGCAGCCTCAGCGGAGATGGCTCGTTCAGGCAGAGGGACCATGGGGGGCACAGAAAGGCCAGGAGTGAGGACACCTCTAACAGAGGGAGCTGCTCGGGGGGCGGGAGCGGAGAGAAGCAGGATGGGAGGCTCCCTTTTCCTTTTTTGGTGAACTTATTGTGAATTCCGAGTCACATTACACCTGTGCATCAGCAAAAATAATCAAATATCCCAAACGCCAATCAAATGAGCTTGGCAGACTTGTGTTTGGTCGCTACCTAGTATGAAGGGCAGCAGGGGGCAGACACTTCTAGGGCAGTGGACAGGCTGCAGCCACTCAGGGGGCTGTGCGGCCACATCCAGGCGCCGCCTCTCCTGCCTCGCAGGGGAGTCCACAGGGTCACAAAGACAGGACGGGGGCAGCCCTTTACAAAGTGTATAGCTCGGTACAGACAGAGGGCTCTTTTCATTCCCGAGGACGGGGATTTGGGGCTGACAGGACCAGGTGCCAGTTCTGACCGGAAATGGGATCAGTCAGATGAGCCCACACCCCAGTCTGAGCAGCGCCACCTGGAACAGTGGAGCCACAGGCCCCTGAGAAAGGCAGCTATAAAACAAGACCGTGGCTTCTAGAAGCTGCCTGCAGACTCAGGTTGCCACAATGGCACGGAACTCCTCGCTGTGTGGGTTCATGTGAGGGCCCGGGCTCCCCAGCCCCGTCCCCCTGAACTCTCAGGGCGCCCAGAAACTGGGCCGACTCCTCGTGTGCATCTGGCTGGGTCCCAGCCAGGGGGACGGCCACAGAGAAGGGAGATGAACTTGACTCCGACTCCCAACCAGCCAGCGTTCTTCAACGCCTCAGTCCCATCTGCTGGCCTTTCCTGGGCCCCAGGGACAGCGCCTCTACCTCAGGGGCCTCCTGGGCCAGCCGGTCAATGGCCTCCGAGTCGCTCTGCAGCTCCTCCAGCTCCTCCAGGGTCTTGTCTTTCAGGGTCTCCATCTTTCCCTGTGAACACAGAACGGTGCTGGCGTGAGGAGAGAGCTGCCGGGGAAGAGACCCCGAGCCTGCACGTGTTCTCTGTGAGAGACATGGGAGCTTTCTGAGGGTGCTGCACTGCTCAGAGGGGCTCCCGGAGGAGCAGGGGGCCCAGTCAGTGTGCTCCTGCCACCCTGCCCAGCCCACCCCCAGGGAGACCAGGGAGCCGCTCCTTCCGCCCAACCAGGAAGAACAGGACATGTGACAGCAGCTGGCAGCCGGAGGGAGAACACAGATGGTGTCTCCAGGGGCAGACGGGAGGCAGGAGGGGAGCCAGGCAGCCGGGGACAGAGGGGAGCCCTGGCGCCAGCATCCACTCCGGCAGGTGTCTATTTCCGTCTGAACCAGGAACACACCCAGCTTCACACGCAGGGGCCTACGGGTTTCAATATCACAAGTTCAAATGCCGCAGCTGGCTATATTTAGGGCACTGACAAGCTCAGGTCCCCTTAAGTGTTGTCTGCAACTGCCATCCTCTTCACATGCCACAAAAACTGACTGCCACATGGGCAGCCTCGGCCTTGTCACAACAGGGGGGAAAAAATCACCAAATGGCTTCCAAGGCAATCAGGAGGAAAAGAAATCGACCGACCTGAATAGAATGTCTGCTTTAACTAAAGAGCTCATTTCAGCAGTCCCCTCCCTCTGTCATTCTGCCCAGAGGGACACTGATGGTTTGCATGACGAGGGGTCCCAGCCAGACCCCAGGAGCAAGAAGAGAAAACACAAACACAAACGTAGCAGTACCGGCTTCCTTTCCCGACAGGACCCTCTGTGTCTATCTGCTGTTATCTTTCCTAGAAAGGCGTTCCGTAGGGTTAATGTTGGTTTTCTCACTACACAGGCCGTTAGGTTTCTAAAGATTCTGACGCTACGGGAACTCTGAAGACCCCGCTGTACCCCCGCACCAGGGCTGGCCTCCAGTGAGTCAGCACTGACCGCTTGGCCAAGGAGATGCTTTGGAATCAAGGCCCAAGGCTAGAGCCAAAGCAACCTTCTCTGGGCCTCAGTTTCCCCAACTGCAGTAGAAAGGGAGAGGTATCTCCTGGGCCATGAACGTTGAAAACAGACAAATACTGATAAATACCAACCACACACCCCATTTGGCAGGAAAGTCTTGCTTTGTGAAGAACACAACACCTCTGAAATGCAATAAAACAGGTACACCTGTACACGGCCACCTACTGATAAACAGGTACACCTGTACACGGCCACCTACTGACAAACAGGTACACCTGTACACGGCCACCTACTGACAAACAGGAACACCTGTACAAGGCCACCTACTGACAAACAGGTACACCTGTACACGGCCACCTACTGACAAACAGGTACACCTGTACACGGCCACCTACTGATAAACAGGTACACCTGTACACGGCCACCTACTGATAAACAGGTACACCTGTACACGGCCACCTACTGACAAACAGGTACACCTGTACACGGCCACCTACTGACAAACAGGTACACCTGTACACGGCCACCTACTGACAAACAGGTACACCTGTACACGGCCACCTACTGACAAACAGGTACACCTGTACAAGGCCACCTACTGATAAACAGGTACACCTGTACACGGCCACCTACTGACAAACAGGTACACCTGTACACGGCCACCTCCTGACAAACAGCTCCCCAGAGAGGGCCAGCACCATGTCCATTATCTACTGAGGGTTGAATGGAGCCCCCTCACAGAGAAGGAATGCCGGGCTTTGCTGTGCACCTGAGCCCTGGGAGACACTCGCTGGAACCACCTGCAGGGCTCTGTCAGGAAGCTGGGGAGGGCCCAGAAGTCACTCTCCAGGAGGCGCTGACGCAGCCAGTGTGGGGCCAGGATCTGAGAAAGGTGGTAGGTAGCGCCTTGCTAGTCGTGTGACCACGGGGGCTACCGGGTACAGCACTGCAGTATGAGTGTCACACGCACTGATCCTCCTAATCCTGCTCGGCCCTGCAGTCATAAAAGGTCCTCTTCCATGTCATTTCCCTTTCACTACGGGCACGAGCAGTTTAAATGCTTCAGGGATTTCAGATGTGAAACACACCCACTTCACAGACAGGTCCACCCCATCAGAATGACCTCTCGCAGTCTGCCTGGCACGTCCTGGTGTCCTCGACACCACTGAGAACAGGCCTCCTGTCCGTTCAGCAAGCGCTGAGATGTAACTGGCCACAAGGAGATGCGGGACTTCTCTGTTTCCTCACTTGTTATCCCTCTCAAGTCCACCACGCCCATGTCACAGGTGGTGAACTTAAGGCAGAGTGGCACATAACTCGCCTGGGGTGACAAAGGCGGGCACACCTGACCTAGGCGCCCTGCCCCTGACCCGCTGCGCCTTCCAGGAGGCCCTCCTACCTAGCCACCTCTTCCCACCCCGCCCACAGGGCACTGCTGAGGGGGCTGCTCGGGCTCCCACCCCCACACATGCCAGCCTTCTCCTGTCTAGGGTCTCATTCTCCTTACCTATAAAATGGGCACTCAACCCCTGATGGTCACAGGGCTCTTTTCTTCTGAAATCAAAGCCCTTTGCAAACACTCCCATTAAATTACATCAGCGGCGGCTTCTTTCTGCGGCAACCGGAAGAGGTGTATCTTCGGACGCAGTGCGAGGCAGGCGGCGGAGGCGGCGGGGAGCGGAGCAGAGCCACGGGGCCTGGCCAGGGCCACAGCGGCGGCAGTTGGGCCCCCGTGCCCTGGCGGCGGTTTTCAACCTTTTCATCTCATGGCACACATAAACTAATAACTAAAATTCTGCGACACACAAAAATACATACTCTTTGCTGATCCAACAACAAAAAAATAGGTATAATTTTCATTCGCACCAAACAGCCATTATTGTATTGACTGTTGTCTTTTTAATTTGACAATCTGCGGGAAAAGAGGTCAATGCTCCTGACTAGACAGTCAGGTATTGCACATTTTAAAAATTCTTATGGCACACCGAATATGAAAATCGCTGATTCATATAATCATTCCAGTAAGTAAGCAAACACAAGGCTTAATTACCCCAATTTCAAGGGTGAAAGGAAGCCGGAAAGAAACAGTGGATGCTTGGTATTTAAATTTCACAAGAACCTTGGCCCACCTGCTCTGTCCCCTACAGGGGAGTCAGGAGGATTGTGCAAGATACCCAGATTACAGGTCTGAAAGCCCAGGCCCAGGGCCCTACCAGGCCCCATCCGGGCCCTCTGACAACCTCTCAAACCCCGCAGGCAAATGCCTGTCTTGTGAGCAACGCTGGCCTGGTACCGGTACCAGTGCCTTTCTTCCAGAAGGCAGAGCCACCAGTGGGCCCAAAGCAGCGAACACTTCTCTGGGTCCCTAATCTGGAAAAGGAGACAGGAACACGACAATATCTTGCCCCAGGCCCACAAAGCAGGGGCCCCTGACACCTGGGCACCTGCTGCTGGTAGTGGTCTGCCTCCCGGTAACCCAATGTGGCAGAAAATCCAAACCAGCACTACTCAAAGAGGCCACAACCACTGGGGATGTCACAACGCAGAGAACTGGGGGGCCTTGCTAAGCAGTTATCTGGGGACCCAGAGGCCATGGGCTTTTGTGTCTGGAGCGCCTGACAAGCTGAATTAACTCACCCCGCAGCACCCAGGCCTGACCAGTACCCCCCTCCACTTGCCAAGGTGCCCAGGAGGATGCTGGGTACTGGGGGACAGAGGCATTTGGAGTCTGCCATTTGGAAGGACGGGACAGAAAGAAACTGAGGTGAGAAGAGACAAAGGGAAGGCAAATGGCTTATTCACCTTTTTATTCCCAGTGGCACACAGACAACTCCTAACAATGTCTACAGGAAAACAGGCCGGAGGGAGAGAACCCTGGTCAGCTGGTGGGCGAGTCATCAAGGCACGGGGATGTGAGAACAGGGCTCCTCCACTTGTTCTGTCTTCACTCCTTTCTTCATGCTTTTACGGAATAAGCACGTAATGTTTATTCATCACTACCTGCCACGTACTATATAAGAACCCAAAGAAAGGAAGAAAGGGTAAATGGGGCCGGCGGGGTGTAAGTAATACCTCCTGAGCTCTTCCTGTGCGCCAGACACAGCCTCAGAATACAAACACAGGTGCCAGTTCTCCAGGAACTCATCTGGGCTTTCACACGTAACTGTTACAACAAAGCATGGTGAGAGGGGCGCGTGAGGAGGGGACGGTGCTCTAAGGAGTGGGGAAAGGGACAGCTCTGCGGGGCGGGGGGTGGGGCCCCCAAGCCCTCACTCACGCTGGGACAGAAGTCCGAGGGTGGAGGGCAGAGGACAGATGACAGCAGGGCCCTCGCAGAGACACAACGGGTCCGTCTGCAAGGCCAGGAGCAAGAAGGCTGGTGAGGAAGGCAGGTGGCCACGGTGTTCACAGGAACAGCGAGACAACACCTCTTAGGGGGCGAGACCATCACCTCAAAGAAGTTCAGGTGGGGAGTAAGGTGAAAAGGCACTCGGCCCCTCCACCAGCAGGAGGACATGTCACTGATTCCTCGATGACAAGTCCTGAGAAAGAAAAACCTTTCTTTTCTCCTTTTTCCTTTTTATTTTTTGTTCTGTTTTGTCTCATCTCCACCAGGGATCACAGAAGTCAAAACCCTGTGCCTACAAGGAGAGGCAGGTGCACCAGAGGCCAAGCCTCTGGTGGGGACGTGTCCCCCGGGACAGCGTGGGCTGCAGCCCAGTGTGGGCAGCTCCTGTAAGTAGGAAGGCAGGCCCCACTTTGCAAGACCTGCCTGGTCTCCAAGGCAGAAATCTAGACCCTTGTACCATCTCTCCATTTTTAAATTTCAGTAGCCAATTCAAAATTGTCAAAAAGCACTTGGTGGACTGTGGTTTCAACCTGAAATCAACATACCCTCCAAGAGAGACAGCTGCCGGGGGGAGGGGGGAAGGACAGACTTCACAGGAAAGGAGGGAGGACAGAAGGCAGAGGGGACACATTCGCCAAGAGTCCTGGCCTCCAGCAGTGCTGCCCTGGGATGAGGGGGGACAGAGTCTGGGCCGCTGGCCCTGGCGGCCTGCCTCTCTGGTCTCAGCTACCTTCTATGACTTTCTATCTTGACCGGATCAATCTCACACGCCTTGAACACAGGGAACACGATCAGGAGGCAGATATGAGGAGGCTACACTGCACCCTGGTGGACTGAAGGCAGAGGCGGCATCCCTTCTCGCCTCTGGGGAGCGAAGGGTAGGGTGGGACGGGGCTGCAGAATGTCAAGGAGGAGAGGAGAAGCTGGGAAGGGCTCAACCCCAGGACAGCACCCCACATCCGTCCTTAACTGAGAGGGGCCGGGGGGAGCAACGCACTGATGGATCTCCGCCAGGACTGTTCAGCTCAAAAACAAGAGTTCCACTTAGATCGAACCCTTTAAAGAAGAAACTGAGAGGGAAATAAAACAGCAAAACGCAGCATTTTCTAAGCACAAGGTGCTTGGAGCAGAGTAAGGCATGCCAGGCCTAGGGATGCTTGTCGCGTCCCTCCCTCCACACAGCCAGCTCTCCCCACAGATCGCACAGGGAAGCGGCACAGAATCTGGGAACAGATGCCTTGGCTTTGCACTTTGGCTCCACAGCTACTCAGCTGTGTGACCTTGATCAAGTCCCTGCGCCTCAGCTTCCTTCCCTAGAAAACAGGCACTGTGAAGATACTGCCACCTTGGGGGCCGTGTGCAGCAGGTGGACAGGGCTTTGCAGGCTCGAGCATGGAACAGACACTAATTACTCTGCCTCCTGGGGGTGATCTGATTATCAGGGCGACTCCTGACACCCCTGGGGCTCAATATGGAGTCAAGCAAAACGACTGCCATTATTCAACCGTGACACGGAACTGTGACTGGGCCAGCGCCACTGTTTTCCCTGGCTCCAGACCCCTCACCGTTACCAGACAACACTTCCTTGCCAGCTACTTTCAAGCCTGAAATCACACTGCAAGGAGAGTTGGGTTTCTTGTACATTTCCCACATCCACCTAAGGTAGCATAGGAAGTCGTTACCATAGCAACCGGCACAGTTCAATCTCAAAGTATTATACAAAACGGGCCCCATCCCACCCTTCATGTCAAGGACGCTTGCGGTTGCCTAAGAAAACTTATTAATCCTGCTTCTTAACGAGGAAATATTTGTTGACCTGACCTATTTTTCTCTTCACAGAATGATGCCAGCCATGCAGCCAAGTATCAAACTGTTGAGTCACCTGACTTCACAGAGGAGGTGATAACAAATCAAACCATCATGCCAGTCTCACCTGGCCCAAAACACCATCAGATTCACCCGCCCCACAATTTTGAAAATTGTCATGTAAGCCCCAGAAGGGAGACCTTTCCAATGTTCAGTCTTCCTAAGAAGTTTCTGGAGTCGGGGTTGTGGGTTCCTCCCACCCCCAACGCTAAACAGTTAACAAGAGCGTGAAAGGCAGTAGGAAGAATTCAGGGCTTCACAGCCCACAGTCCTGGATCTAAATCTCAGTGTGACTTTGTCCTAGCTACTTGATCTTGGGCAAATTATTGAATATTCAGCCTTTCTTATTCTGTTTCTCATTGGTAAAATAGCGCTAATCCCTCCAACACTGTCAGGCTGCTGTACGAATTTAATGAGAATCAAACAAGAGAACCTCTGGAGGTGCTAGAAAAAGCACCAGGCAGGCGCCAGGTGACAATCACTCATACACAGTCACACCTTACTGTGTAAAATGCTACCCGACAGCCTTGCCAGGCACCCCGCAGGGAGGGCTCTGAAAGGCAGGTCTCAGAGGGAAGCCAGGGTGACTTTCTGACACAGGCTCCAAATAAAGCTGAACAAAGGTCTTCAAATAGAAGTGTGCCCATTCATCTACAGGGGGATGCACCACCGCTCAGAAAACTGCCATCTGCACATAAATATTTATATTATATAACAACCAACAGAATGCTCAGCAGTCCACGGAGTCACTCCATCTGACCCCCTTTCCCAGAGGCTGACACCTGAAGGACAAGCGGGCACTTTCAGGATGGAAGTGTGGGCAAGGAGATTCCAGGCAGCGGGCAGGCAGGGCAGCCGAGCTGGGGTCCTGGAGGGCGGGGGTGAAGCCAGGCTCTCCCACCTACCTCTGGTCCCCTCTTCAAGCCTCCAGTCCACCAGCAAAACAGCAAAGGTGGCAGCACCAGAGCTGATGATGTGCAGAGCACTTATAATGCACAGAGCACTGTGCCAGGCATTCTGTTCCTAGCAACTGGTGTGATCCTCACAACGGGCCTTTGCCACTGTACATCCCTTAGCTTTCCTCATTTGACAGAAGAGAAAACTGAGCCAGAGAGAAGTTCCAGAGCCTGACTTTCACCCAAGGCAGCCTGGCTTTGGGGCCCCCGCTCTCCACCACTGTGCTACGCTGCCTCTCAGTCAAGTCCATGTCCATGAAGCACTGAGGAGGGAGCAAGCCTCCCTCCTCCCTTGAGAGGGAGAAACCAGAACACAAAGGAAGGGAGCCGGCAGGGGTAACTGAGTCAGCCAGTTATAAGTTAACTACATCCCATAGTTCTCTCAATGGTTGCTTACAGCCGCTTGCAACACAAAGTAAGAAAAGCAGGATCTGTATGTGGCTACAACCAGTGATCTCAAAACCCCTTCCCCCTTACTGACCCCACTGAAACTCCCCCTCCCCTCTCCTTCAGTCCTGGGAAACTTTAAACAAAGGAATCACGCACTCATTGCTTAGATACTGTAAAGATATATAACCTGTATGAAAATCTAATTTGGGGAACTCGTGCTTTGGTGCTACTGCGTCACATGCTCCGCTGGCTACTAAGAAGTCCTCCCTCCTTTATTAATTAAGTTGTCTGAGTGTCTTATCCTCTGTCGGGGCTGCTCCTACACCACCACAGTGCCCAGCTCTGGGTACAAACTTAATTAATGGTTGTTATTACCCTTCTCCTTCATCTAGACTTCTAAAGTACAGGGTTTCTTGGTGTTAGAACCCAGATAACCGTTCTCAACAAACACTAGTGTGGCTCCTACTCTACATTCCCAGCCCTCGGGATGAGGCCAAACTCCTGGCCAGGCACACAGGGCCCAGGAGCCCCAGGTGGCCCAGGGGCCCCGGGAACAGTCCCTCCTTCCCACCTCGGCCCGCGGGGAAGCCCCGTGATTGAAGTCAGAGTCTAGAAAGCAGGCAGCCCTGTGTCCTCAGTCACTAAAGGCTGGGGAATTTGGGAAGGCTATTTCATCTCTCCCCGCCTTGGTTTCTGCTATAAAGCAGGGCTTGTAAGGATAAAATGCATTAGCATCTGGAAACTCAATAAATGGTCGTGAATTTCATCACTGTGGCTGAGCTTCCGCACTCAGTACCTTTGCAACTCAGTCCCTTCCCCAAGGGGACGCCGCAGAGAGAGAACTTAATGTTCCTCCAGAGACGGCATCCGCCAACGAAGTGCCAGAATCCAGTGGCTGGATGGAACACAAATCAATAGCATTCAGTGTCAGTCAATACGATGACCAAGAAACAGGTTTTTTAATAAGTAGCATGTTCTTAAAACTCCTGACGGTAAAGCACAACCCAGCTGCTTGGCGAAGCCTCTTCCTTCTCTGGCCTATGGCTCTGACTTGAAATCAAAACCATCCCAAGCTGACTTCCACTTGTTTCTCCTTTATCCCAACTGTTCAGAGGACTTGGCAGGATCTCCATCTGCAGCTGTCAGTCTTCTGTCCCCACCCACACTCTGTGATCCACACAGAACAAGCTGAGCTGTCAGGTTCAACCAGCCCTTTGGGAAAGAGCAAGATTAGGGTCAAGGCAAAAGCACGCTCAGGATAAACACCTAGGAGTCTGTATGGAGTCGCTGAAGGTGTATCTATACAAAGTCCCAGGAGGTGAGACTCACTGTTCTCACTGATATGGGGCCATCCTGGGCTGGTGTAAGGTAGGGAAGCTACAGTCCCTTCCCCTGCCAGTGATGTCTGAGCCTGTGAACTTCTGAGTCCACCAGAGGCAGGCTGCTGTGTTCAGCGGAACAGTGTAGCCACAGAAAACCAGCAACCAGGCCAGGCCCTTCAGAACTCTCTTGACTCAGGCAGGACTCCACGAAGGCCACTGCCCAACAGACAAAAGGTGGCAAGGCAGATGCGGCACTGAGCTCGTCTTCATCCTCATGCAGAATATCTGCCCTGAGCCAGCCTCTCCAGAGCCGCCCTCCTGGTTCTAACAGGCCCGCCCTCTTCCACACACCCCAGTAATCGCTAGGGAACAGTCATCCAGAGCTCTCACATCCCTGCTTAAAACCTCCCATAGCTCCCCAGTGCTTTGGTATTCTGTTCAAAAAATTCTTGTGCTCCTTGGCTTGGCCTACAAGGCCCTGTATCAGCTGACCCCAAACCCCTCTTTTTGCTAGATCTCCCTCCACTCCCCCATGGGCTGCTCACCCCACCCCAACTCTTTCTGTTCTACTGACTATTCCCAGAACAAACAACAGGCTTCTAATCACTTGACAAATATTCGGCATCTATATAATGATCAATACCAGGGACCCTGCCCTCAGGGAGAACTGAGCTCTGCTGTCTTCCTTTTGCTCCTGCTGTTCCCTCCTCCTAGAATTTCTTTCTTATGCCTTTTCCAGCTTAAAAATGCCTGCCCATCCTTCAAATGTTAGCCCTTCTGGGAAGCGTTCCTGGCTCCTTCTCCCAAGGAATTCATCCTGACCTCCATGGTTCTATGTAAGTACCACTTAGCATTTGTTCTGTAGAAATCAGCCTATTTCTCCAACACTGTGAGCTCCCCAGGGCCTCGCCCAGGTACCCCCAGCTCTGCTCTCCAGCACCCAGGTCGGGGCCTAGCCCAGGTCCCCCAGCTCTGCTCTCCAGCACCCAGGTCAGGGCCTCACCCAGGTCCCCCAGCTCTGCTCTCCAGCACCCAGGTCAGGGCCTCACCCAGGTCCCCCAGCTCTGCACTCCAGCACTCAGGTCAGGGCCTAGCCCAGGTCCCCCAGCTCTGCTCTCCAGCACCCAGGTCGGGGCCTAGCCCAGGTCCCCCAGCTCTGCTCTCCAGCACCCAGGTCAGGGCCTAGCCCAGGTCCCCCAGCTCTGCTCTCCAGCACCCAGGTCAGGGCCTAGCCCAGGTCCCCCAGCTCTGCTCTCCAGCACCCAGGTCAGGGCCTCACCCAGGTCCCCCAGCTCTGCTCTCCAGCACCCAGGTCAGGGCCTAGCCCAGGTCCCCCAGCTCTGCTCTCCAGCACCCAGGTCAGGGCCTAGCCCAGGTCCCCCAGCTCTGCTCTCCAGCACCCAGGTCGGGGCCTAGCCCAGGTCCCCCAGCTCTGCTCTCCAGCACCCAGGTCGGGGCCTAGCCCAGGTCCCCCAGCTCTGCTCTCCAGCACCCAGGTCGGGGCCTAGCCCAGGTCCCCCCAGCTCTGCTCTCCAGCACCCAGGTCGGGGCCTCACCCAGGTCCCCCAGCTCTGCTCTCCAGCACCCAGGTCAGGGCCTAGCACACACAGGGCACTCAGGGACTGCTAACTACAGGGACTTTCCCTTTCAGCAAACAGAACGGGGACCAGATTTACTCTCCTGCCTCAAACAACTAAGAACCAGACAAATAAAGGGAACAACAGTTTTCAGACAATGGACCAGGTAGTACAGGAGGGATTCCTGAGAGGAGGAAACAAATAAGATAAAACCAACAATTGGCCCAACTTACTGCTCAGAGAGCGTGTCCAGGCCCCTGGAGGGGGTACCCAGGCAGAGCCCAACAGTGGGGGAGAGAAGCTGGGGGCCAGCAAAGCCAAGGGGGCCTGAGTTCACAGGGATGAACAGCAGAAAGGAGAGGGCCACACAGAGAGAGCTCTGGAATCCTGCAGAGGGCCCCCTCCAGTTTCCAGCTGAGTACAGAGAGTACTAATCAGAATGAGAAGTAACAATCATTGGACCTCAAGTTGAGCCAAAAATATTTGGTTTCCCCACCAGTCAGAGAGGGGAAACCTCATAGTTCACAGGACATCAGTAAAGCACTGACAAGGATATTACCTGGGTAGCATGAAAAATTCACTCTGGTCTGAAGGCTGTTTAGATCCCAGCTAACAAAGCTTAAGGGCAAGCCTTTAAAGAATCAAACTGTTTCCAAGTAACTCAACAGAGCTGCAAAACAACGCCAAAAAAAGTCACAGAAATACAAAAACATCTAGTCCCTAACAGGGTTAAAATTGCAACATCTGACATCCAATCAAAAATTCTCATGAAGCTACAAAAATGACCCATAATGAGGGAAAAAGATCAATCAATAGAAACAGGCTCAGAAATATAGATAACAGAATCAGCAGGCAAGGATGTTAACATGGTTACTACAATCATATTCCATATATTCAAGAAGCTAAAGCCTGACCAGGTGGTGGTGCAGTGGATAGAGCGTCGGACTAGGATGCGGAAGGACCCAGGTTCGAGACCCCGAGGTCGCCAGCTTGAGCGCGGGCTCATCTGGCTTGAGCAAAGAGCTCACCAGCTTAGACCCAAGATTGCTGGCTCCAGCAGGGGGTTACTCGGTCTGCTGAAGGCCCGCAGTCAAGGCACATGTGAGAAAGCAATCAATGAACAACTAAGAAGTCGCAACGCGCAACGAGAAACTGATGATTGATGCTTCTCATCTCTCTCCATTACTGTCTGTCTGTCCCTGTCTATCTCTGCCTCTGTAAAAAAAAAAAAATTAAAAATAAATAAATAAATAAAAAAGAAGAAGAAGCTAAAGGAGAGATTAAGCATGTTAAGTAGAAACATGGAAAGCATAAAAAATACCAAAATCAAACTTCTAGATATAGAAACTACAAAGTCTCAGATAGAAAGTATACCAAACAGAAATAACAGCAGGTTAGACACAACAGAAGAAGAGATCAGTGAACCTGAAGAAAGAGCAATAGAAACCATCTACAACAAACACAAAAAGAAAAAAATACTAATATACACCATCTTAATATATGTGTAACTACAGTCACCAAGGAAATAAAGAGAAAAAAGAATAGATAAAACATCTGACTGGCTGAAAATTTTCCAAATTTCATGAAAGCTGAAAACCCACAGATCCAAAAACCTCAATTAACCCAAGCACAAGAAACAGGAAGACAACTACACCAAAGCACAATATAAAACCAGAGTTAAATTAAAAAGCAGCCCTATGGGAAAAGGACACATTACAAGCAGAACAAAAATAAGAATGATAGCAATTTATTCATATGAAATAATGCAAGCCAGAAGACACTGGAACCACATCTTAAAATGTTGAAAGAAAAATAATCAATCTGGAATGCTATACCTAGAGAAAATACCTTCCAAAAACAAAGCTAAAATAAAGACTTTCTCAGACACGTAAAAGGTGAAAAATTGCATCACCAATGGTCAAGCTCTACATGCAATATGAAATAAAGTCCTCAAGTAAGAAGGACTGTGACACAAAATGGAAATCTGGATTTATATGGTAGAACGAAGAGCACCAGAAATGATAAACATGGAAGTAAATATAAAAGATTCTTTTCTTTTTTATCTCTTTTCAAAATAACTAACTGTTGAAAGCAAAATAGTAATGTATTGTGGGAGTTATAACAATAATAGAAATGAAATGTGTGACAATAACAATATAAAGACCAAGAGGGAGCAAATAAAATTGTAAGATTCTTGTACTATCTGTGAATTGGTATATCACTTGATGACAGACTGTGATAAGTTAAAGAAATATATGCCATGAATCTCAAAGCAACCACACACACAAAAAGAGTTACAGCTAATAAATTAACAAAGAAAATAAAATGGAATCATAAAAGTTATTCAGTCCTGCCTGACCAGGCAGTGGCGCAGCGGATAGAACGACGGACTGGGATGCGGAGGACCCAGGTTCGAGACCCTGAGGTCACCAGCTTGAGAATGGGCTCATCTGGCTTGAGTAAAAAGCTTACCAGCTTGGACCCAAGGTCGCTGGCTCGAGCAAGGGGTTACTTGATCTGCTGAAGGCCCGCGGTCAAGGCAAATATGAGAAAGCAGTCAATGAACAACTAAGGTGTCGCAACAAAAAACTAATGATTGATGCTTCTCATCTCTCTCCGTTCCTCTCTGTCTGTCCCTCTCTCTGACTCTCTCTCTGTCTCTTTGAAAAAAAAAAAAAAAAAAAAAAAGTTATTCAGTCCCCAAGAAGTTAGGAAAAAGGGAAATGGAAAGAAAGAGCATGGAAAAGGTTGAAAAAAAGAGCAAGATGATAGAGTTAAATCCAACTATTTATATTAATAATCATATTTCATCTAAATGGTCTAAACATCCCAACTAAAAGGTAGAGATTATAAAATTGGATTATATAAAATGCAAAGCCCACCTACATGCTGCCTACAAGACACCGCTTTAAATACAAAGACACAAATAGTTTAAAAGGATGTAAAGAGATACATCACGGTATCATTAATTTTTTAAATTCCCACCCGTTGTTTTAATGGTGGTAAAACATATATAAAACTAACCATTTTAACCATTTTTAAATGTACAGCTCTGTGACATTAAGTACATTCACACTGTTGTACAATCATCACTGTCATCCACCTCCAGAACTTTTTCACCATCTTAAATGAAACTTGTCCCACTAAGCATTAACTCACCATCCCTCACTCTCCCTGGTCTCTGAAAGCCACCATTCTTCTCTCTGTCTCTATTAATTTAACTACTCTGGGTTCCTCTTTTGTAAGAGGAACCATGCAATACTTCTACTTTTGTGACTGGCTTATTTCACTTAGCATGATTTCTTCAAGTTTCTTTCATGTTGTGGCATCTGTCAAAATTTCCTTCCTTTTTAAAGCTGAACAATATTCTATTGTATGGATGGACCACATTGTTTACCTATCCACCTATCAATAGACATTTGGGTTGCTTCTACCTTTTGACTATTGTGAATAATGCTGCCATGAACACGCGGGTACAGATATGTTTGCATCTCTGCTCATACCTCTTTTGGGTGCAGACCCAGAAATGGAATGGCTAGATCACATGGCAATTCTGTTTAAATTTTTAGGGACCTGCCACACTGTTCTCCACAGCAGCTGCGTACTTTACATTCCCACCGTTCCCACCAGCAATTAGTGTTCCAGTTGCCCCACGTCCTTGGCAACACTTCTCATTTATTTTGATAATAGCCATCCTAAATGGTGTAGAATGGCATCTGTCATTTTGATTTGCATTTCTCTAATGACTAGTGATGTTGCATCTCTTCATGTGCTAGTTGGTCATTTGTATGACTTCTTCAGAGAAATGTCTATTCCAAATCCTTTGCCCATTTTAATCAAGTTGCTTTTTTGTTGTTGAGCTATAGAGGAGTTCTTAAATATTCTGGATATCAATCCACTAATACTAATTTTTTAAAACCTGGGTTGACTATTAATATGTAGATTTCAAAGCAAAAGATCTTACTAGGGATTAAAAGGGTTATTTCAAGATAAAGGTCAATTCATCAAAGGAACAAACTTTATAAAATGTTTGTGTACTTAATAATAGAGATTCGAATCACCTGAAGCAAAAACTGATAAAACTACAAGGAGAAATGGACAAACCCACAATTAACAGTTACGTTTCAATGCCCCTCTTTCAATAACTGATAGAACTAGTAGAAAGAAAAAAAAAAAGTAAGGACATCAAAGACTGGTAACAGCACTACCAACCAACTTGACTTAATACACAGAACGCTCCACTCAACAGCAGCCGAAAACGGTATCCTTCACAAGTGCTCACAGGACATTTACCCAAATAGACCATATCCTGGGCCATAAAACAAGTCTCAGGAAGTCAAAACAATTCAAATCATACAAAGAACATCCTCTGTTTACAAAGAAATTAAATTAGAAATCAATATTTAATGGACAGAAAAGGAATAAATATTATAATGTTGACTTTGACTCTTTTGCTACTGTAATCCTGTTGAGGAAGGAGTAGATACATTAGCAGTGGGACTCTAAGTCCTTTCATGTCTTCAAAGCTATGCATACCTGACCTGCGTTATCTGTTCACCACATATGGGTGAGTCTCTCCTCTTTCTCCTCTTCTTTCCAGCCCATCCTAAGCCCCAGGGGGCCCGTTCAATCGGCCCCAGAAAAATCACGACAAACCTGTTTGGTATTTGCTCAAGTCTCTCGCATAAACTTGTGACAGGGAAAAAAACTATGAGTGGGGAAAGAAACGCCATGAAGGAAGCACCTGCTAGGCAAGCCCGCCTCTCCTAAAGCCTCAGAGACTCTCGCTGTTACAGAGCTCGCTTGGATATGAGGCAACTGTCCGGGAACAAGCCACACTCTTCTGAAAACTCCAGACCCTAAGCAAAAACTAAGAGAAATTCCGAACAACAGAGATCCAGTCAGATTAAATCAAAGTCTTCAATAGCCAAATTATGTCAGTCTGGAAAACCCCTAGCAGTACTGGCCAACAGTGTCCGAAGATGAGTCACGGGGCTAGTCACCCCAACGCCCTTTCAATGGTAGATTTAGGTCCAATTAGCCCATTTCACAGCAATAAGGAAAAAGAAAATAAGATTCCCTAGGAAAAATCTCACTTCCAAGCTCAGTAAATCTACAAATTCCTTCAGGTAATGCTTCTCATACTCACCTTAACATAAAAATATCCAGTGCATATGTTAAAAATACAGATTCCAGGGACCCAAACAGACAAAGAAAGGATCTCCAGAAGTATGACTCTGAAATTTTTTTTAGGTGAGAGGAGGGGAGATTGTGAGGCAGACTCCCCCTTGCACCCCACTCAGATCCATCTGGGGCCAATGCTCCAGTATGGAGCTATTTTTAGTGACTAAGGCTGATGCGCACCAATGGAGCTATCCTCAGCACCCGTGGCCACACTCAAACCAATCAAGCCACTGGCTGTAGGAGGGGAAGAGGGAGAGAAGGGGGATGGGGGGAAAGAAGCAGATGGTCACTTTTCTTGTGTACCCTGACCCGAAATGGAACCCTGGATGTCCATAGGCCAGGCTGACGCTCTATCCACTGAGCTACCAGCTAGGGCCAGCTCTGGATTTTTAATAAGCACCATAAATGATTCTTAAGGTCCAACCAGGTCACAATAACTTTGAAATGAAACTAACAGGTTAAATACACCATCTCGGCCACTAACTGGCTATGTGACTCTAGCCAAATTATCTACCATCTTTACGACTCACTTTGATCTATAAAATGGGATCACCACCTACCTTGAAGTGTTCTCAGAGTTCAGTATGTTCATAAAGCCCCTGAACACTACCAGAATCACATGCAAGAAGTCAGAGTTACTGCTACCCAAAAAACAGCCACCAGTAGCTGCCCAGATGAAGAAACGGACAATGCAAATTTTCTACCTAATGGAAATTGCAAAGGCACCAAACCAGATTTCTGAGATAATATACAAAAAATGCTTTTCTGGGTACTATGACTGCCCAGAACAAAGACTCTCACTTCAATGTCCAGTATTTTGCCCCAAGTCCTCTCTCCTACCCAGAACCAAAGTGCAGGCCTGTACAGAGTTGCAGCTTTAGACAACAGCTGAAAAAGGGGTCCCATCCCACATCTCTGTTACCATCATCTCCAGCTCTAGGGCTGAGTCACAGACCTGACAGGTGGCAGCATCTTGGCTGAACCAATAGGAAATGGGCACACAGCCAGTGTAGGGCGTGGAAAAGGCCTCCTCAGCAACAGTATGACGGGGATATTGCTGAAGCAAAGGGAAGTGACCTGAAGCTTCCAGAGCTAAAGGTGGGCATCACTCAGGTGAGTGAGCACAGACACTGCATGGCTGAGAAAGCACTGACTTCTCTTAGGGGCTCAGGCCCTGGAGTGCAGCGTGAACTCCGCCAGTAACGCACAACACAGCACCAGGTCATTTCCCCCATCCCTAGCGTGGGAAATGAGCGCCTCACTGGCTGTGGGAGGAAATGAGGAACCAGACACCTGCATGTACAGGGGGTCCCACCTTATGATTTCTCAACATTAGGATGGTGCAAAAGTGATTCATATAATAAATTACATGAGTTATTCAATAGCTTATTATAAAATAGGCTTTGTGTTAGATGATTGTGTCCAACTGTAGGCTAATGTGAGTGTCTGAGCTCATTTAAGGTAGGCTAGGCTAAGCTATAAGGCTCAGTGGGTTAGGTGTATTAAATACATTTTGAGTTATTTTCAATTTATGATGGCTTTATCAGGATGCAACCCTGTTGTAAACCAAGGACTCTATCTATCTATAGTATAGCTACCTACACATTCACACTTCTCCACTGCCCTCTGTACACAGGAAGAACCAAGCGCATATTGGGATACACACACCAATGCCCTTTGTACCCAGCAGGTTCAAGAAGGATTGCTCAGTGATGCTGGGAGGTCCAAGACTGAGTCCAGTAAAAAGGATAAGAACAGAGTCTAGACGTAAGGCCCACCCTGTCACTACCCAGGAGAAAGGGCACAAATCGGGGAGTGAAAGATCATAGCGACCCTCTGATCCCACTCTGCAACTGGCTCCCGTGAGCCCTCTGCAAGTCAGACCCATCTCTGGGGCCCGTGTCCCATTTGTTCAATGGGCACACCGGCTCTAACGTCACCAGACTTGTGTCCAGCAAAATGTTCAAATATGGGATGGAGTTTGAAGTGTGATGGTGAGTGGGGTCCGGGCTGGGGCGCGACCTGCGGGGGGCAGTAGCCCCGACAACGCCTCGCGCGCTCCCCTCCCACTGCGAGGGGCAGGGGAGCCAGACCTCGGCGGCAGTCACGCGGCCCTCGCGCCCAATCACCGGCCTCCACCAGAGTGAGGCGGGAAGAAGGGGGCGCGCCGGTGGCCACTGCAGCGCCACCCCCATCCCGGTCCTCGCCCCTCCCCGGGCACCGCTCACCTGCCGGGGCCGCCGCTGCCGCCGCCGCCGCTGCCACAGCTGCGGTGGGTTAAACCACAGCCCACGCCCACACTTCCGGGGTCCGCCAGGCCCGCCCCCTCCTGCCGGATGTACACCCCTCTAACGTCCGGGTCTGGGAGCAGGGGCCGCACCGCTCTCTCGCTACCGAGTTGGGCGTCCCGCGTGCCTCTGATTCACGACACCGGCCCCTCTCGACCAGACACACTTGCGGCCACGCGGGACCATGTCCATGGGAAAGCCCACGAGTCCCGCCCGCGCTTCAGAAGCCAACCCCGCCCCCAGAAGGGACACCGCCCAGGAGGCGGAGACCAGGCCGCCTTGGGCAGTGCGCCTGCGCAGGCCTCCCGCCTATCTTCAGGCGTGGAGGCTGGAGGGTGTGGTTTTACGGGCTCAGCTTGGAGGCGGCTCCTCCAAGCAATCCAAAGCTGGAGAAAAAAAACAGTGGACGCGGGAGATGGGGAGATGGGCTAAGCTTAGACTGGACTGCAGAGCCCCCACGCTAACCAAATGCCTAGTTCCGTAACACGGTGTGGCCCCAAGTATAAGGTGACCAATCGTCCTTTAGGGAGGACAGTCCTTCTTTTGTAAGTTCTGTCCTTCCTCCAAAAGTGTCCTCCTACATGTCCTCCTTTTTGATATTGGAAGACTAATCTGTAAATGTCCATATTCGATCAATGCAGAGTTGATTCATTGGGTGTGATGTGATGTATTTGTATCTAAATGAGTACTTTTTTCTTACAATTATTAAAAATTAATAGGCATGTAAGCATAATTACAATATAATAGGTCTACCGGAAAGTTCTGTCCATGTCTTTCACAAGTTTCAACATGTAAGCACATGTTTATTTGGCGCATGTGTGCCTCTCTATTTTTATCACTTAATGTATATACACTGACGTAGCAAATTAACTAAAACAAAGTTGATTCACATTAGTCTTATGTGTGAAGCGATAGTGTACCCATAGCTACTGATAAAGTTCATTTACGCCATTCAACAAGGCGAATTTTTACGAATTTCAACAAGGAAGAAATGCTACAGAAACATGTAGAAATTTATTGAAAGTGTTTAGTAAAGGTACAGTTTCTGATACGACATGCAGAAGATGGTTCGAAAAATTCGAAACAGGTGATTTTGACCTTTCTGATAAGCCACGTTCTGGGCGACCATCTTTGATCGATGACGATGTTGTTAAGACCATGTTGGAGCAAGATCCTTTTCTGACAACATCAGAGATCGCAGAAAGGCTTGATTTAGCTCAGCAAACCATTTTGGACCATATTCGGAAGATAGAATTGGTGTGGAAATATTCAAGATGGGTGCCACATGAATTAAGTCAGAATAATTTGGATAACCGAGTCATCATATGCACATCTCTGCTTGCTCGGAACAAAATCGAGCCCTTCTTGAACCGGATGATAACTGGGGATGAAAAGTGGATTACCTACGAAAACATCGTAAGGAAAAGGGCATATTGTGACCCCGGAAAACCTAGCCCTTCCACCTCTGAACCAAATTTGACTCTGAATAAGAGAATGTTGTGTATATGGTGGGACATTCGAGGAACAATACATTATGAGCTTTTAAAACCAAACGAAAAGCTCAATTCGGAGAAGTATTGTCAGCAACTGGATAATTTAAAGACAGCAGTCCAAGAAAAGAGGCCGGCGATGTTCAATAGGAAGAACATCATACTGCATCATGATAATGCCAGGCCACATGCTGCTTTGGGGACTCATCAAAAAATTACAGAACTAGGCTGGGAAATTCTGTTGCATCTACCATATTCCCCGGACTTAACAACCTCCGACTATCACTTGTTT
This sequence comes from Saccopteryx leptura, assembly GCF_036850995.1. Classification (NCBI taxonomy): domain Eukaryota; kingdom Metazoa; phylum Chordata; class Mammalia; order Chiroptera; family Emballonuridae; genus Saccopteryx; species Saccopteryx leptura. The sequence continues at coordinate 12,620,773 of NC_089503.1, read as the reverse complement.
TTGTCCTTACAAAATTTTTTGAAGGGCAAAAAATTCAAAAATGAAGAAAATATCAAACAAGCACTGGTTCAATTTTTCACATCAAAAAAAAAACATTTTTCAAAATGGGATATACAAATTGCCCTCACACTGGCAAGAAATCATTAATAATAATGGCAATTATATTATTTAATAAAGCTTTATTGACTGTAAGAAAAATTTGTATTTTGTTTTATTCCAAAAATGGACATAACTTTCCGGTAGACCATATAAAATATTACAAATGTTTTTAGTATGCATTTATCATATTATAGTGCAGGGGTTGGGAACCTATGGCTTGTGAGCCAGGTGTGGCTCTTTTGATGGCTGCATCTGGCTCGCAGACAAATCTTTAATAAAAAAAAAAATAACGTTAAAAATATAAAACATTCTCATGTATTACAATCCATTCATTTCCTACCACTCATGTTCATGGTTGCAGGTGGCTAGAGCCAATCACAGCTGTCCTCCGGGACAACACCAAATTTTTATTGGATAATATGTAATGTACTCAGGTCGTTGTATGGCTCTCACAGAATGACATTTCAAAATATGTGGCATTCATGGCTCTCTCAGCCAAAAAGGTTCCCAACCCCTGTTATAGTGTGTTATTGTTGCAATGAATAAAATGTTTCTTTTATTTATGGTATTGTTTTCTATTTATTTTTGTCCTTTTCATTGTAAAAAAGTTGGTCACCTTACCCAAGACTGGAGTGACCACAGAACTAAGTGTCCCCTGGCAAACAAGAATGCCTCTCAGTTTGAAACTGACTGGCAGACTCCCTAAAATAATTCTGCATGGTTTCCCCAAAAGTAACCCATTTCGTAGGCCCTACCTTACACTTTTAGTCTATTCGTGTGGGTAGTGCTTAATAATCGCAGATGGCCTTATAGGTCGCCACTTGTCCAGAATCACGAGGCTGAGGACCCGTGATGGCCCTGTTGCTTGGGCTCTCATCTCCAGGCGCTTGTGCTGGACAACAGGCCTGAAAGCGAATCCCATTCCAGGTTTTACCTCTCAGCAGCGTCCAAAATTGAGTTTTGTATTAAGGGGACCCCGGGAGAAAAGCTTCTTAGCCCAAGGAAACTGTTCTACCCAAAACTTAAAAACTTAGATGCTGAATTAAGACCATCATTGCTAGTGACAGAAGCCCAATGCAAACCAGCTTCTGCAAAATGGGAATTACTGGGTCACATAACCATAAATTCCAAGGGTGACAGTCTGTATTCAAGGCCTCATCTTTCTTACTTGGCCCTGTTCTTCGTCTTTTGTGTCACCACCCTTTCCTTTCAACAGTCTCAAGATTTCTATTTCAGATTCTAGAGAGAATAGATCTGATTGGCTAAGATAATTAGATAGAGTTGCCCCTTTCTTGACATCGCATAGGCTGCCAGGTAGACTCATGGAGAAGGATTCTTGGGTCAGGTGATCACTCTTTTCCAATCAGTGAACACCTCTTAAAGCCCCGACTTGATCAGTGAGGAAGACAATCCCAGCTGCTAATCCTTCTGAGACTCATTTGAGGGATGCCATGGTTGGCTTTGCAAACATTTCACTTTGCACATATGTCAGAGTGTTGCCCATTAACAGCAGCTGCAGATTGAAATGTTTCTGAAAGGTAGGGAGGATCTAGGCAGATGACATTAACTTTTTGTCCTAAGCACTTCTGTGCTATATAATTTTTAATTCTGTGCATGTATCACTTTGGGGCGAGGGAGCAGTTAGAAAGCACTATTGATCGATTAGCTTGAGTTACATTCAGCAGTCCTCTCAGTCACTGGTACTGTGCTGGGATTTGGGATGTGGAATGTGGACGTGATGGCTGGAACTAGAGTAGTCATATTGAACCATGAGGTGACCATGGGAATGGAGGCCATAACTGGTGGCACAACAAAATAGAGCCTGAGTCCTGGGACCATGGAGCACCATGACTGCTGGACGCCCACCTCTGGGCTTTTACAAGAGAGGGAAATAAACCACTCTGTAAGCCACACTTTAGGTCTTAGACTCCACTTCTGGAATGCTACTCTTGTATGCCCAAGACGGGGTACGCGTCCACCCCCTGTATGTTCCTCAGACACCCACATACTTTCAGTTCTCAGCATCTACGGCAGCCATTCACTCTCCCGGACAGTAACTTCTGTAAGAACAGACAGAGATTATTTTATACACCATTTCACACAGATGCTAGAAACAATGAAAACAGTAGCTTGTAACTGTGACAGACACAATGATTCCACTGAGGCTGTTGAGGGGGAATGGCAAACTGTTACATACTCTCTGCATCAGCTAGGTCATTGCCAAGATTATCTTTGGTTAGAAGTTGGGGGGGGGGTGGCAGCTGGCCCTCCTGAATAGATAGCAAATAAAAGCAAAGGAGGGAAGGCAAAAAGTGGCAGGAAGTTCGAGTCATCTGAGGCAGGTTGCATTGGCAGCTGGTGTTTTTCGGCCCCTCCCCCACCTCAGCTCTAGCCCCACCCTCTTTGTCCTGGTCTCCTATCACTTGCTCCTATGTCGCCATATACCCAGCCTCAATTACACCCACTTTTATTCATATTCAGCATGGCTATGGTACATAGAGAGACAAACAGACAGAGGGACATTCATTCATTTATTCCACATGTTCACTGAATACTTGGCACAGCTAAGACCTGTGGATAGAAAAATGAACAGATACCATCTTCAACCTCAGGAAAGTCACATGCCTGGTTGGAATTTGAGAGGGAACATGAGGTCTTCCTACCCCAAGATATCTCAGTCCTTCAGACAAATTTGATCAGGAACAAAATATATGAAAGTGGGAAGATTTATTATGCTTCCCCTCTGCCCCTTTCTACATAGTTTTGTTTGTGTGGTTAGCTCCTCAGCTCTGGACCTTGTGATTCTAGTTTTGGACGAGACGGAGAAGTCATGTAAACAGAAGTGAGGAGGGCTAGACAGGTGGGTCAGAGAGCAAAGTAACAAGGACAGAATATTCGAGAAGCTGAGATCATGCAGAAGATTTGGGAAGTGGGTGGGTGTTGGCCAAATAAGTTTGTAAATATGATATATATGTTTGCTCGCTTATAGTTTGCATTGGGTGTGGGGGACAGGCTGTAAGCAGGCATGATCGTTATAGCCTAAGGCTTAGTTTTAAGACTAAGATTTTCCCCACACCCTTGACTGTTGCATGATAGGGGGTGGTGCACTCTCATGAGGAATCCCATTATGCCTCAGATAAGTGACTTTGTATCAGAGACTTCCTTGTTTGTATATTGGATTAAAGGTTTTGATTTCTACACTATAAAATGAGACAGAGGAGCCCATGCTGAAGGAGAGCAGAGGAAGGCCACATGGAGGAGAGGAGAAGTAGCCAAAATGGCTGAATGCTGAAGGAGAAGCCAGTTTGTGCAGAGAGAAGGAGATGGGGAACAGAGGTGAATAAGGCTGGTGAGGTACAAACCTTTGATTCTAGGAAACTTGGATAAGTCAGTGACTTTGGGAGCCCTGAATGGCAAGGGAAGTGTTTTTCCCACTGTGCGTGTATTTCTTGCCCACTGGGTGCGAGCCAGAATTAGAGCTAATGGCCCACCAGTTCTTGGCTCCATTGTTTTATTACCGTCTATTCGAATCAAATGCAAACCCGCACCAGCCAGGTGGCTGTGATGGTGGCCGTGGCTACTGGCTTCACACCATTCCAGCTCTGGACAGCCTGCCTCCAGATTTGTTTTAAGGGGAAGGGAAAAAAAATCAAGTTTTATCTTGTTTAAATTTTGGTTCTTTTAGGCTTTTTGTAAGGCGCACCCAAACTCAAACCTGATGTTACTATGTGTTTGATATGGTACAACTCTATTGTTATTTTTCTGTTAGGGTTAGAAAATAAATTTATATTTTGTGACAGTCTTTCCTTTATTACTTAATTAAGTTTATGCATAACCCACATATATATGTACTCTTGTATAAATACAAAATTGTGATTATAAACATGCTTTCTTAGTATAGTTTTTGGGTTTCTCCCCTCCCCTTTTTTTTTGGCTTGGTTTCCTCACTTACTAATGCCTAGAATATATCTTCTCATATAATCTTATCCAAATCTGTATCAATGGGCCAGGAAAGGCTGAGGGGCAGGGTGAAAAACTTACGGAGATTTCAGGCTGGTCCTCACATTCCCCAAGTCTAGATTCTCCAGCATAAATGACCCCGAGCTCCTTCTTCCCATCACCCTCCTCCCCCCTCTTTCTCTTTCAGTGAAATGGGGTGGGGGGGCTTGGAAGCTGAAGGCCCAGACCTTCACTCAGGGTCCAAGTGCTCCTACCCCTTCTGTAGCTCCCCTCTCTCCCCTTCTCTCCGTGTCCTGGACTTGCTTTCCCCGCCCTCCTCTCATCTCTCGCCACCTCCTCATGTTCCAACCTCACTTTACTTTTTCTCCTCCATTCTTTACAGCTGAGCATCTCACTCACCTACTCAAATTTCCTCGTCGTCCACAGGATCATCTCCATGCTCCTGACCATGGCATCCAAAACCCGCCCCCGCGCCCTTGGCTCCACTCCACAGTATCCTGAGTATCATGAGTGCTCTTCTCCAGGCGCGTCCCATCCTCCTCCTAAACTCATGCTAGACGACACATTTATACTCCTTTGCAATTCCGTGTTTGGCCACATGACTCGTTTCATGGGCCCATGACACATGTCATCATGACACGTCACTCCTGGCAAATGCTTTGATAACCAGCTCAGGAGTTGGCAGGTGTCCTTCCCCTGCCGTGGCAACCAGTGACGCTGCAGATGGGGAGGTCTCCATCGTCAGCCTCCTGAGCGAAGACGTCTCCAATCAGAGCCCCAGATGACGATTAATAGACAGACAAGAAAAGCAAGAAAGGCACCTTATTATTTTTAAATTAGGTGCTACTTGTTACTGCCCCTGCTGCCTTCCCAACTTTCCATCCAAAGCAGTATTAGGCACCCCTGCTCCCAGAATGCCTAGAACATGCCTTTGTGACAGTCTAGTCACACCGCTTTCCTAAATTTTGGTCCTGGACTACAGCCTTGGCTAGTCCATTCAGAAAACCTGACCCCTCCAGGTGGCTGCCGGCCCCTAAGGGCATAGCTCAGCAATGGACACGAACTAGACTCCCACATGACCCTCTGGACCTGGCACCTGTGTTCTGGGAACAGTCTGCAAGCTGCCAGGCGCCCCTCGACAGGGTGAGCATTCTGGGGACTGGCTTAGAGCGCCTTCAAGAAATGTTCACTGGAAGAATGAACGTTTTTAATAGCTGAGCCTCCTTTCTCAGCTATCCCCTGGATCCTCTCCTCATATCCTGACCATCCCCCCCCCACACACACACACACACACCCCCAGCACCAATGAGCAGCAGAGTGGTAAAGAGCATGGAGTTTGCAGTCACACTGACCTGGGTTCAAACCTTGGCTCTGCCACTCAGTAGCCATATGTCCTCAAGGAAATTTCTTAACTCCTCCCAGCCTCAGTTTCCTCATCTGAAAGTTGGGGATACTCTCAACCCCATAGGGCTCCCTAGAAAAGCACATGGGAAAAGGCATTCAATGTCTATGGGGATCCTCAAATGAGTTGGGGTTTGTATCTGGGAGACCCTAGTGGCCAGGGAAGACCTCACTGAGGAGGGGACAGTGGAGACGACAGCTGACTATGAAGAAGGAGCCAGCCATGCAGAGACCTGGGAGAAGAACACTGCAGACAGGCAGAATAGAAATTGCAAAGGCCCAAGGTAACCAAGTTCAGTAACTTGCTACTTTTTCACCTCTAATCTTTCTTCTGCACTTGGACACACCAGGGGCCATGTAGGCCACAAGTCACCTTCATGACTTCATCACACACTTGACTAATGAGTTACCAGCAATGGGTCATCACCTCCTTCCCAGAATAGCAACCTCTGGGGCTGGGCATGGACTGAGGCACGGAGATCAGGGCTATCAGTAGAAAGGGATTTTCCCCTGGGCCTGGGGCTATGTGGATAAGCTGGTTATCAACTGTCCCACCAGGTCCCTGGAGGCACAGTGGACATGATCAGTAATGACTGACCCCCTCAAGGTTTGCTTGGCCTCCTGGGTGAAACCTGCAGCACACTAATAGGGCCAAAAGGAAGTAAATGTTCCTTTTTAATCTTCCCTGTGATCACGGGCCCCCAGAGGTGGTTGCTCTCTTGGCAGAAGCTGGTTCCTCTACTCCTTCTCAAAAGGTGGCCATGGGACATCAACGGGAGCACCGGACCTCAAGGCCTGGTGGCTGGAACTCACCTTGCCTTTAGTTGTCCACCCCAGCCTGACATTTTTCTCCATTCAGACCATAAAGCAAAGTCCCCATAGAGCGTGGGTAGCTTCATCCCCGGCCAGGGCCTTCGAAGCTACAAGGTCTGTCTTGAACATCAAAGAAGCAACAAATTCCTTGAATCCAGGTTTGTCTGAGCCTCCTGACTCAGCCCAGTATTCCCTGAAAAACAATGGATCTCAATTGCCAAAGGCTGAGCAGAAAATGCTCCTTGCCCTAAATGCGGGCCAATGCCGCGCAATCTGTGCAGGTCAGTGTTATAGGAATGAAGAGGGGGAGCCATGGCACCGCCCAGCTGGACACGAGTCAGCTGCTATCTGTATGACTGTGTCCTGCCTCCTGGTGCCTCTTCGGCTGGGGCCGACCCACTGTGCTGGCACCGGGCTTTCCCGTGGCTATGAGACCACAGACCTGGCAGTACAGCAAGGCCAGACTTGAGAAGGAAGGAGAAAAGACTTCAGCTCTGGCACCTGCAGACTTCTGAGACTTGCCCACAGGAGCTGGCAGCCTCTCCAACATTTTTTTTCTCAGAACTCTCACAGCCTGAGAACCAGAGGCTGGTCCCAGGACTTTGCTAACTTACCTTGCAACCTTTTGGCTAGTTATGCATCTGAGCCCTCAGTTTCCCCTTCTCTAGGAAGAGGACATTGGCCTTGTTCCACACTGAGAGTCAGTGATGACAAGGAAAACAAGTAGCCGAGGCCACATCCACAGGCCGGGGGGGCTCTGATTGCCTGGCGATGTCTGCCTTGGACTCGGCACAGGGAGTGGCAGACCAGGTGCCACGTGACTGCCGTCCACGACCTGGGGGACCATTGGACCTGCCCACTAGAACATTCAGCCGTGTGATTCGGTGGGCTAAGATCAGGTAGTTATAAGGCAGAGGCTGCCAGCTGGGAGGGGTGTGGATTCTTCCACAGAGACCCATGCTTGGCTGAGGGATCGCCTCTCCAAAGGAATGGATGCCAGTAAGAGGACCCTGGGTACAAGGCATGCTGGGAAGGTAAGATGAATGAGACAGTATTTTAAATGACCTGCCCTTTTGTTGTCCAGCTGGAAACGATGCCAACAGTTAGAGAGGCATCAAAAGCCCGCTGGAGGTGGCTGTCCCTCTTTCCCATGGCTCACGAACAGCGAGTGTCACTCGATCACCTCCACGTCCGTCCGGAGCAGGAAGGATGCGCCCTCTAGCATGGTGCCCCAGAAGACTCAGTGCCGACGGAGCACCAGCAGGCGTTGGTCCTCGCCAGGCCTAATTCCCCAGCCCAGCGCCGCCTGGGTCCTGCACAGGCTGCTCTGCTGTCCCTCGGCTCTGACTCCCTCCTCTGTGCCCTTCCGAACACCCCATGGCTTCAAACTCCTGGGCTCGCTGCCACCTGCTACCCAGGCCCTGTCTCTTACCAGGCACGAAAGAAGAGGAAGCCAGGGAGGGAAAACACAGTTTGCTTTTCCTTAAAGTTTCCTCATTCCTTCCACCTCCAGGCCCTCACGTGGCTCCTCAAAATCTCAAGCTGGACAGTCCAGCAGCCCTAGGGGCAGGGCGCTCAGGTCGCAGGAGGGGAGCTGCAGTAATGAGCAGTCCAGGCTCCCGTGACACGCCCCTGGGAGCCTGCCCAGGTGGGTCTGTTTGGTTTGGCCCCTCAGGGTAGCGATAAAGACAGAAATTCCAAAACGTGAGGGTTTTTTTTAAAAAACTTATTACAGAAAATTTCAAACATAACAGGAATTTGTTTTCTTAAAACAGTATCACAAATGCTTTATTTCATCATGCGGCTTCAAAACTTATGCTGCATGCTTGAAACTTACGACGTAGACTGGAGGCTAGAAGTCCAAAATCAAGGGGCCAGTCAATGTGGTTCTTGGGGACCCTTCTTGCCTTGCAGATGGCTGTCTTCTCGCTGCGTCTTCACCCTGGAGGGGGCAGGAGGCAAGCCCCCTCGTGACCTCATCTCTGCCTAGTCACCTCCCAATGGTCCCGTCTCCAGGTACCGTCCTACTGGCAGTTAGGGCTTCAACATATATGCATTTGAGAGTGGACACAATTTAACCCATAGCAGCGATGCGAATCTTTGTTTTAGCTAGACCCTCATTTAACATTTTCTATCCTTTATTCATTTTTGCTGGAATATTTTAAGACAGGATTATCATTTTACAAACTACATATAACCACAATGCTATTGGATCAGTGATTTAACGGGTGTGCCACAAGAATTTTTAAAATGTGCAATACCTGACTATTTAGTCAGTGGCACTGACCTCGTTTCCCTTAGATTGGCACATAAAATAAAATAAAAAGAACAACAACAGCCAACACAATAGCCATTGCTTGTGAACGAATAGGAAATGTACCCTTTTTCAGTCAGATTGGCAAAAAATATACATATATATATATATATGTATGTATGTATATTTGGTGTGCTGCAGAATTTTAGTAATTAGTTTATCTGTGTCATGAGACGAAAGAGGCTGGAAATTGCTGATCAAGGTAGCACTGAAAATTAGATCTAGACTTGAGATCAAAACTTCTTACTGGAATAGTTCATGGGTAGTCCCATAAGCTTCTTACTGCCTCACTTCAAGAGGCGCATGATTCCTGGTCGCCCCACTTTTACAGATGCTAAGATTGGTCTGTGGGTTCTGATGTTACCAACCTTCTCCATTCATTATGAACTTCCCTTCAACCTTTTGTCTTCAGGTCCCAGCCTCTAAGGATGCTCCGTGCCCAGATCCATTGTTTTGTTAGGAGTTGTAAAACAGTGATTTCCTAATGCTGCCATTTCTTCTGAATTTAATTGCTGGTATTCTTCAATAAAAACAAAACAAAACAAAAAAAAACTTCCCTTCGTTAACTACTTGTAGCTCTAGCCTAGAATTCTGAAGCAGGTGGGCATAAAAAAAGTACCGTTGATTTATGCCATCTGTCCCAATATCTAAAGCCACTCCTCTGTAGTGACCTGCCCCAACATCTCCACTCTGCTCCTCAATGCTAATCCCCTAGCAATCCCCTCTCTAAGGGCAGACAGCAATGTGCACCTCACAGGGTCGTTACAAAGACTGCATGAGACCAAGAATGTCAAGCATGGGACCTAGCACTTACTTTTATGACATGATTAGCTGTGTTTTAGCTCTAAGACAGCAAACATCTCTCTCTCCACTCTTTGTTAGATGGAGTGGTTTGGTTGTGAGTGTGTGTTTCTCCCACCCCCACCCCCAGCCAAGCCCCAAGGAAAAGATTACAATAGAGATCTCATATTCTGAAAATTTTTCAAGTCCCCTCCTCAGGAGCACTGATGGGGATAAAGATCTTTCCGAGAGGTTTGTGTTTCTTATCAGGGCCATCAGCAGCCCTCCGAGGGGACACGGAGGGCAGGTCAGGGCATATATAACCAGCAGCTCTCACCCATCACTGCATGCTTGAAACTTGCTCGTTCCTGAGGACGTGAGCCCAAGAAGAAAGCATGAAGTGGATTGGGTTCCTCAGCCTGGTGGCCCTCTCAGAATGCTTGGTCACGTAAGTGTGGGGACTGCAGGCAGCATCAGCTCTTTTCTGGGCTCTTTCTCACTGTCCTCTTGGTCTTCCACCATCCAGGGGTAAAGAGGGGAATGCAACCATCCCTTGTCTTAAAGTCCAAGTCTCCATGCATTGATGAGTAGCTTCCCTTGTGCACTGTGGGGCCCAGGACTCTTGGCACAGGCCTGGGGGCTTACACAACTCCCGGTTGCCCGTGGGCTATGTGAATGGTGCTCCCCAGAATTGTTCAGTGCCCGATCTGTGTCGCCATAATTGTGGTTCTGTCTGGGGACAGAATTTCTCTCGAATTTGCATCTAGGTCTTCTCCCTAGTCTCTCTCCGTTTCCATGTGCACATATCTCTGGGTCTCTATCTCTGTATCTCTCTCTTCTATCTCTCCACCTCTGTGGATGTCTCAGTATCTGCAGAACTCTCTGTGGGGTGTTTTTCTATTTTGGTTCTTTCTCGTTTCTCCACCCTCTGAATTTTCCTAACTTACTCCTCATCTCTCAGCCTTCCCTTCTGCTTGAACCCTGGAGAAAGATCAGGAGGGATACTTCTGGGCCAGTGTCGCCTTCTCAAGCGGTGTGACCGCAGCCCAGTCACAACTCCCTGCACTTCCGATTCCTCCCCTATAAGAGGAGAAAGCGATGCCCACTCCGCCTCCCTCCTCGAGAAGCCCTCTGACAGCTTCTTCGGGAAAGAGACAGCGAGATGATGATAGCGATGGTGATGGCCATCCTGGTCCAGGTCCTCACGTGTCAGGTGCATTTTACCTGTCACCTCACTGAATTCCCAGAACATTCTGTGTGAGGGGGTATTATCATTCCACTCCTTTACAGATGGGGAAACTGAGGTTCCAAATGATCATATGGCTTACCCAAGGTTACAGCAGAACCTGTATTCAAGCCTAGGTCCGTTGCCATGGTCTTTCCATTTTGTTAGGTGGCCTGCCCTGATAATAAGATGACATTTATAAAAAGATACTTGGAAACTACACAATGTGATTACAAAGCAAGGCGTGGCGGTTACGTTAAAACATGGGGCAGTGAATTGTTGTCTTGTCTGTTTTCCTTTCCCAATGAAAGAATCCCTCTGACGAAGATCAAGTCCATGCGAGAGACTCTCAGGGAGAAAGACCTGCTGAAAGATTACCTGGAGGAGCATCCTTACAGCCAGGCCTACAAGTTTCTGCACAGAGAGCCGGGAGCAACTTCGGCGCCCATGAGGAACTACCTGGACGTGAGTGTGGCGGGGTAGCACTCCACAGCCCCCCCTAGAGTTCTGGTCAGGCAGTGGGGTTCATCTGGAAGTGGGAGCCAGGATGCTGGGGCCGGGGCTCCTGTGGGCACTGGCCCAGCTGGGGAACAGGGATCCTGTCCCCAGAGGAGAAGGCATTCCCACCCTCAATGCTTGCTTGGTCTGTGGTGACTGCATCCAGCAATGACCAGGTCGTAGGTAAACATATATTTCCGTGCCAATGATACATCATTGTGCCGTGAACCACAGTACTGGTTTGGCAGATTCTGTTCCTTCTGAACCAGACAAACCACTGAGTAATAGTTGAAGGGTAAGCCATGTCTGATCAAATGACAAAGCTAACTGTGAATGGAGTTTGATACCCCAGGCAGAGGAAGTTCAGCCTCCACAGCCCCAGTAATTGAGCCTCCACGGTGTGTGAGGTTATAATACACTAATATTATGGTTATGGTTATTGTTATTGATAACAGAGTGTCTCGTCACCTCTGCAAGAAGATCCAAGCAGAGAGTTAATAAATGTCAAATAAAAAATGTGTGATACTGACATTATATGTTTAAAGTTTGGAGGAAGTGGTCTGGGGTAACCTAGGGGGGCTTTCTGGAAGAAGAAGCACAAGTTGGGCCATACGGGTGAAAGGATTTAGAGAGCTGTGTGCGAGCCTGGAGAACTTTTAAAATGAAGGCATCAGCCTGAGCAGTGGCTGTGAGACACGGGAGTTGGAAAGTGATTTCAGGGGACACGGGGTACCCTGACAGAGGCAGGGACCCTGGGGGTCAGGGGTGGCCAGGGCAGCCAGGCCTGACCCATGCCCCCCCCTCGCCCCGGCAGCTGTATTACGTTGGCAGCATCCGCATTGGAACGCCCCCTCAAGAGTTCCAGGTCATCTTTGACACAGGCTCAGCGGACCTGTGGGTGCCCTCCATCTACTGCTCCAGTCCTGCCTGCCGTGAGTGCCCCCGAGCCCCGCCTCAGCCCCTGCCCCCCCCCCCCCCGCCCTCGGCCGTCCCCAGCCCCTCTGCAGTGTCCCTGAGCCCTGCCTCAGCCCCTGCCCCCGCCCTCGGCCCCCAGCCCCTCTGCAGTGTCCCTGAGCCCTGCCTCAGCCCCTGCCCTCGGCCCCCAGCCCCTCTGCAGTGCCCCCGAGCCCCGTCTCAGCCCCTGCCCTCGGCCGCCCCCAGCCCCTCTGCAGTGCCCCTGAGCCCCGCCTCGGCCCCTGCCCCCGCCCTCGGCCACCCCCAGCCCCTCTGCAGTGCCCCTGAGCCCCACCTCAGCCCCTGCCCCGCCCTCGGCCCCCAGCCCCTCTGCAGTGTCCCTGAGCCCCGCCTCGGCCCCTGCCCCCGCCCTCGGCCGCCCCCAGCCCCTCTGCAGTGCCCCTGAGCCCCGCCTCAGCCCCTGCCCCCGCCCTCGGCCCCCAGCCCCTCTGCAGTGCCCCTGAGCCCCGCCTCAGCCCCTGTCCCCGCCCTCGGCCGCCCCCAGCCCCTCTGCAGTGCCCCTGAGCCCCGCCTCGGCCCCTGCCCCCGCCCTGGGCCGCCCCCAGCCCCTCTGCAGTGCCCCTGAGCCCCGCCTCGGCCCCTGCCCCCGCCCTCGGCCGCCCCCAGCCCCTCTGCAGTGCCCCTGAGCCCCGCCTCAGCCCCTGCCCCCGCCCTCGGCCCCCAGCCCCTCTGCGGTGCCCCTGAGCCCCGCCTCGGCCCCTGCCCCCGCCCTCGGTCACCCCCAGCCCCTCTGCAGTGTCCCTGAGCCCCGCCTCGGCCCCTGCCCCCGCCCTCGGCCACCCCCAGGTCCTCTGCGGTGCCCCTGAGCCCCGGCTCGGCCCCTGCCCCCCGCCCTCGGCCGCCCCCAGCCCCTCTGCAGGCCGACAGACACGCACCCTCTGTGTCTGCAGTCAAACACAGCACCTTCGACCCTCGGAAGTCCTCGACCTTCCAGAAAACGAACCAGCCCATTGAGCTCCACTATGGATCTGGGAGCATGACGGGAGTGCTGGGCTACGACACCGTGCAGGTACTGCGGGGGTGCCGGGAAGCAGGGCTGGGACACCGTGCACATACGGCGGGGGTGCAGGGAGGCAGGGCTGGGACACCGTGCAGGTACTGTGGGGGCGCGGGGAGTGCTGGGCTACGACACCGTGCAGGCACGGCGGGGGTGCAGGGGGAGTGCTGGGCTACGACACCGTGCAGGCACGGCGGGGTGCGGGGAGGCAGGGCTACGACACCGTGCAGGCACGGCGGGGTGCGGGGAGGCAGGGCTGGCTGGGAAGTCAGCAGGAAGCACCCATCTTCCCCAAAGTCTCCCAGTGGCTGGCCACCCACCCTTGGGTGGGTCTGCGTCCCTTGGGGGGATAGTGCCCCTACGGACCAACTCCCAGAATCGCTAACCCGGAGCATGGGCGTGGTGCTGAAGAGGGTTAGTGGTGTGGATTTGCAGCTCTTTTTCCCTGTAGTGAGCTCAAGGCTGATTTTTCTGGGAGCAAGGAGAGGCGAGGAAAACCCCGTTTTATATTCTCAGAAAGTGCCAGGCACTGTGCTGGGCACTTTCACTGTAACAATTTGTTTAATCCTGCTACAACCCCATGTGGTCGGCACTACTGTTACCTCCAGTCTGCAGATGAGGGAGCTGATGTACAGAGAGAGAGCCCTAGGTCCCACCCCTGGTAAGCAGCAGAGCTCGGATCTGAGTCAAGACATGCAGGGGTGGGGTATTTTGGGGGAGAGAGCGGAACTGATCTGGGGTCCCCGTGGGCTGCTGAGGGCTCCAGATGGCAGAGCAAGGGAAGCAGGGTCCATGGATGCAGGCGGGCCCTGATACAATGGTTCTTACTTTTGAGGGTCTTCGAGAATCTAACAAAAACTGGGGGCTGCCTCCCCAAAGTGCCTGAGCACATGCACACACACATGCGCACACAGGCGCACACGCGCACACACACCAGAAGCGGCCGACTTTTCACAAGGACTCTGGTGGCTCTATTGTACAACCGGTTTCTGTCTCCCGGGGAATGTGAAATCCACAGTGATTTGCAATGAACTCCCTTCATTCCTGTCGTCAGATCGTGACAACGCCAAAAAAGGAGATGGTCCTGCTCGCTGCTCGATTGGTCCTCAGGTGGCCACCCCTTGGTTCCGCTCTGAGTCTCGGTTTCCCCAGCTGTAGAGGGGACAAAGCACGCTCCACTAACCAGCCGGCGTTAGCAGGAGGAGCGGGTGTTGGCTGAGCCCCCCCCCCCCCCCCCAGTGCACAGTGCACAGTGCATTCCTACTCCGGCACGTGATGGCCAAAGGCCGCCCCGAGGCACAGCCTTGGTTCCTGGGATGCTGGTGGCATCTCTCTACCCACCTCCACCCCAGCCCCGCCCAGCGCAGCCCTGCTTCCCAAATCTTTACACGACATCACCCCTTCCCCCACAGATCGGGGAACTTGTCGACACAGCCCAGGCGTTTGGCCTGAGCAGGACAGAGTCCAGCAAGTCCTTGGAATATGGGGCTTTTGACGGCATCCTGGGCCTGAGCTACCCCAACATTGCCCTCCGAGGTACCCTCCCTGTCTTCGACAACATGTGGAAACAAGGCCTCATTTCTCAGAACCTTTTTGCCTTCTACTTGAGCAGGTAAGTCTGGGCTGGACAAGCTGCAGGGTGCTTTCGGCTGGATGAAAAATGATGGATGACTCGATCCATGAGTTTCCTGAGCGATAACTTAGTTCAGGGGTCAGCCAACGGCGGTCTGGCGCCACATCTGGCCCACCCCCCACTGGTCCCCCTCACCACGGGCCCTCTCTCTGTTCCCCCCGTCCCACCCTCAGCAACGAGAAGAAGGGCAGCGTGGTGATGTTCGGCGGAGTGGACCACTCTTACTACAAGGGAGACCTCAAGTGGGTGCCGGTGACCAAACAGGGCTACTGGCAGATATCTGTGGACAGGTAAGCCCCTCCCTCTGAGGGCTGCACCAGTGCGCCCGGGCACAGATGCACCAGACGTGCCCAGACACGCACACCAACATGGGTTCGTCCCTCCTGACCGGAGTGGGCCTGCATCATGGAGCATGATGAGAGGGACAGGCCTGGGGACCGAGCCGTCTGGGAAGAGGCCCATGGGGGGGGGGCTGCCCCCACCATGCTGTGGGGGAGCTGCAGTGAAGGGGTGGAGGTCAATGCCACCCATCTGGACAGGGTCATGACAGGGTGACTGACCATCCCCAGGTCCCCAGCACTGAGGGGGTTCCCAGTACACAGGACTGAAAAGAGGCAAAGTCCTGGGCCAACCAGGAAGGCTGGTTGCCCTAGGGAGACTCTACCAGCAGTGGAGAGATGTCAGCTTCATTCTGGAGACCTGAAAGCAAGTCATACCAAGGGCTACCCACCCCATCCCTGTCCTCGACACCAGTGGGGCACCAGAGGGTGTGACAGAGACACAGGAAGCTGGGGATTCGAGAGCGGCCTGAGAACAGGGGGCAATCATTGATGGGATGCTGTGTAATACTATCAGACGAAAGTTTACAATGTCCTTTGGAGGCTCACATCCTGCCCCTGGGCTCGCTCAGGCAATGCTTGGCCAGGGGCCTCAGTGCCTGGGAAATGGGGTGGGGGCGGGGAGGGGAACAACACTCAACTCCCTTGCCGCCACGCTGAGCATCTGCTTCCCAAGAGAACCTCCATCTTCACTGTGTGGCTTTGACAACCAGTCACACACCAGATGCCTGTTTCCAGTTGACCCTCATTCCTTCACTGAGCATTCACTGAGCAAACATATATTGAGCATCCTCTCTGTGCTGGGCACTTGAGGGAGGCACTGAGGATACGACTTGCTTTCCCCAACTAGTAGGACAGATATGCATGAGACAGCAAGTCACAGAAATCATAAATTACCACTCTGATGCACGCTAAAAGCGAGAAAGGGGTATGCTGAGCGTGACCAAGAAAGGAGCTGACTTATTCTCAGGGGAAGACTTCCTTAGAAAGTAGCAATTAATCTGGAACCTGGAGGATAGGAGAAATTAGCCAAAGGGGATAAGGGCTATTGTAGAAGGGGGACCAGCAAGTACAAAGGCCCTGAGGCACAAAAGAACACCGTGTAGTCAAAAATGAAAATGAATTCGAAGAAGGTCAGTGTGACCAGAATAAGTGGAAACAGAGTACATGAGCTGAAAGACTGTTCTGGAGGTAGCCGGGAGGGGCTGTAGTGGGGGCACCCTGCACAGTGAGCCTGTGCCTGCTTTGTCCTCCTGTTTCTCAGCATCTCCGTGAATGGGAAGGTCATTGCTTGTGATGGTGGCTGCCAGGCCATTGTCGACACTGGGACCTCATTGCTGATTGGCCCACGTTACTCTGTATTCAACATTCTGAAGACCATCAACGCCTGGACCACCAAAACTGGCGAGGTGAACTGTCATGCCACAGGGTTGCCCCGGGCTCTCCACACGCAGACGGATCAGCTGGCCAATATTCTCTCTCTCTCTCTTTCTCTAACAGCACATCGTCAACTGCAACGCCATCAACACCCTACCTGACATCGTCATCACCATCAATGGCATCAGGTACCCAGTGCCAGCCAGTGCCTACATCCGGCAGGTGAGGGGCCAACCCTGGGGGCTGGTTATCAAATCTAGGACCGGGACTGGTGGAACCCATCAGGCTATGCTGGAAGAGGCCACGCCATGCCATTGCAGATGCTGCTGAGCCCCCCCCCCCCCCCCCGCTGGGAGGGCACCTCCCATAAAACGAACCTCTTGACAGTTAAGGGCAGTCTAGGGCATCCATCGTCCTCAAATAAATACCGAGCAACCACGCCACGCTGGCCGAGTGCTAGGTTCATGGAGGGAGGGGGGACATGAATGGCTTCCGCCCGCAAACGGCTTCAGTTCAAGCAGGGCACTGACATGAAAGAACCTGGAAAGGCAGCTGCGGCAATCTCAGAAGTAGGCAGAGGAATCGGGACAGGTGGGGCTGACTGGGGACAGTCCCCATGTGTGCTTCCACCGTAATTGTGAGCTGTGTTCCCTTCCCATCTCAAAAGTGCCTTAATTTGGATGATAAATCGTATGGTTGCCCAATCCTAAATTGCAAATGCCCCCCGCTGAGCCTGAATTCCCCCCGCTGTGAAACGGGGTAGCAGCTCCTCCCTTTGCGGGATGGTGAGACATGGACATGAATAAAGGACACACAGTGACCACGCAGCACCTGGCACATAGTTGACGCTTAATAAATGTCAGCTCGCCATGGGAAGTTCAGAGGTGGCTTGAATGTATTCAAAGAAGGAAGAGAGGAATTTCACTCATTCTAAGCCCCCAGATGCACGGAAGCACAGGAAGGCCCGCCTAGGCCAAGGCAGGTCGACCCTGGACTCCATACACACGGCTCCTCAGAGAGCTGTGCCGAGGGGCGCCCGCGTAGACCCAGTGTGATGAGAGCTAAAGACACAGGGCGCTCCGGGGAAATCAGCCCACCGGCCTGGAGTAGCCGAGGAGGGTGGACATGGGTCCGGGAAGGCTGCCCAGACGTGGCTGAGCTCAATCTTCAAGAATGAGGAGCACGAAAGAGAGAAGGAGAAGCATTCTCTGCAGAGGAAACGGCTGGAGCATGGGTCCAAAAAAAGGAAAGACACAGCGGAGTGTGGGGGAACTATAGGCAGTTTTGGTCCTGGGTAGGCACCCCACTTCTGCCCCTGCAGAAAGAGCCCCGTGGCCCACAGGAAAGCAGGGAAAGAAAGCTGAGAAGCTGCCGGCTCTGGATACTGAAGTGGGCAGCAGGTGAGGTGCAGCCTGACTGCTCTGTGTTTCCTTCTCCTCCAGAGCGACGTGAACATCTGCTACAGCAACTTTGAGGACACTTTGGGCAACCTTGATCTCTGGATCCTGGGTGACGTCTTCCTGAGGCTGTACTTCACCGTGTTTGATCGGGCCAACAACAGGGTTGGCTTGGCTCCGGCCGTGGAGTAAACGCTGGCCCCGCTCCGGGAAGGAGCCCGGCCCACCCCAAACATCTCAATACAACACGGACCCCCGCGGCGTTCCTGCCCAGGAAACCAGCCGGAACTGTGTCTGGTGCTCTGCAAAACCCAATTCTCCAGGGAAAATAAAGGTTCTCACCTTCAATGGAGACTCTCTTGGGGTCTGGGAAGTCAGGCAGGACTCTAAAATCCAGTCTGGACCACAAGTGAGAGACGCCCAGCTCCGACTGGAAGGATGCAGGAACCAGAGCAGATCCAAAGAGCTTGGAGGCCGGACCCAAGAACTCAGACCCCATCAGCTCACTCTTTCTCCCCCCCCGCCCCCTCTCCCTTCTCTCATCTGTGACTCTCTTCTGCTGAGCTTTCTGTTGTCGGCCTCTCCACGTGGTGAAGCGCCGTGCCCCTGCCTGCCTGATGTTTTACATCCTTAAGGCATCCAACTGGAAAGGAGAGAGGCTCAGAAAAGAGCAGTCCCTTTGTGCCCGGCCTGTGGTGGCGCAGTGGGTAAAGTGACAACCTGGAACGCTGAAGTCGCCAGCTTGAAACCCTGGGCTTCCCCGGTCAAGGCACATACGAAAAGCCGTCAGTGAACAACAAAAATGAAGCAACTCTAAGGTGATACTTTTTGCTACCCCCACATCCTCTTTCTGTAAAATCAATAAATTAAATCTTTTTTTATTTTTATTAATTTTAATGGGGTGACATCAATAAATCAGGGTACATATATTCAAAGAAAACATGTCCAGGTTATCTTGTCCTTCAGTTATGTTGCATACCCATCACCCAAAGTCAGATTGTCCTCCGTCACCTTCTATCTAGTTTTCTTTGTGCCCCTCCCCCTCCCCCTCCCCTCCCCCCTCTCCCTCTCCCCCCTCCCCCCGTAACCACCACACTCTTGTCCACGTCTCTTAATCTCGTTTTTATGTCCCACCAATGTATGGAATCATGCAGTTCTTGGTTTTTCCTGATTTACTTAGTAGACTAGTGGGCGTTCCAGCTTTCATGATGGGCCAATCGCGGCGCTGTTTGGTTGCACGGTAGGGACCAGGTTGACCAGCACTGCAAAAGTGGGCGGTTTTTATAAAAAGTTTGACGACCCCTGTGTGCCACATCTTCTTTATCCAGTCTTCTATTTTTTTTTTTTTTTTACTGTGATTAAAGCCTTTAAGCAAACTCTTGGCCAATACAACAACAATCCATAAAAGAGTAGTGTCCTGCCCTGGCCGGTTGGCTCAGCGGTAGAGCGTCGGCCTAGCGTGCGGAGGACCCGGGTTCGATTCCCGGCCAGGGCACACAGGAGAAGTGCCCATTTGCTTCTCCACCCCTCCGCCGCGCTTTCCTCTCTGTCTCTCTCTTCCCCTCCCGCAGCCAAGGCTCCATTGGAGCAAAGATGGCCCGGGCGCTGGGGATGGCTCTGTGGCCTCTGCCTCAGGCGCTGGAGAGGCTCTGGTCGCAACATGGCGACACCCAGAAAGGGCAGAGCATCGCCCCCTGGTGGGCAGAGCATCGCCCCTGGTGGGCGTTCCGGGTGGATCCCGGTCGGGCGCATGCGGGAGTCTGTCTGACTGTCTCTCCGTTTCCAGCTTCAGAAAAATGAAAAAAAAAAAGAGTAGTGTCCTTAACATGTTCACCAAGTCCAAGTTGGCACCAACACCATTCCAGATCCCTGCAAATGCAACCCAACCCCAGTTCAGTTCATTGGGAGCTGTCACAAGGAGCAGGAGTCCAGGAAAAGTCTACATCTAGGAAAAGTCCGCATGGCCCTGGAATTGTTGTCACAATTCTATACTTTGCAGCTCATGTCCAAGTCCCAATGACCGCTGCTTCTAGCTGGTAATGATTCAGGTAAACTGGAAAAGCCATCTGCAGCATGCGTGGAGATGGAGCCTCTGTTCTCCTCTGCCTGGAGAGATGAGACCACGTTGCTTTTCCCTGGAGCTCTGCGACTGTGGCTTGGTAAAGAGAACCTTGGGATATACTAAGCTGAGTGGCAAAAGTAAATTCATAATAGAAGTTGGCAAAAGGGGGAAAGAGAGCTCCAAATTAGGAGTAGGTCCCAGCCTGAAATATGAGTGGAGCATTGAGGTAGGAGGAATAAATTAAATCTTAAAAAAAAAAAAAGAGCAGTCCCTTTTACCATGGCCTAGGTTCTGATCAGCATCAGGGGAGGCGCAAGAGGGCTGGAAGCAGAGCTGGTGAAGGGCAAGGGGGTGGGGTCAGAACCCACACTTTCAAACCAACAGCACAGATCATGACCTGGGCTTCAGGGAGAACTGCTGTTTTCTAGAACTCTTTATCCAAGTAGGCCTTCCTGGAACCATACACCACGTCTCTCTTGGTCAGAAACCAGCATTTACCCAACCTGCTATCACAATCAGAGCAATCAGAATAGCTCCAGTTGATGACCTGTGCCATCCCCCTGTCCCCATGACCCCCTGCAGGGAGGGTAACCTTTCCCCCATTGTACAAGATGAGAACAGTCTCCTCTGATCTTCTGTCTCCAGCACTGGGTGCCAGCTACATAGTAGGCCCTCAGTAAATACATGTGGACTAAATGAATGGCTGCATTGTCAGGTGTTCCCTGGAGCACACTGCAGCAGCTGTGTCAGGAGACCCCCCTGGTGGCAGCACGGCTCACTGTCATTATCTCAACCATAAAAGGTCAGGGTTACTCCCCTGAAGGAGTCTGAGGCCGGGGCCAGACTGCTCCTGGGGTTGTATGTGTACAGCCTGAGCCACCAACATGAGGATCAGTTCTCATCTTCAAAGGAAAACTCTCCCCCGCCCTCCACTCTTATCCTTTCCCAATTGCAGACCAAAGAGATTTCTAGGCTTTGGTAAGAGAAAATGTGGGGGGGGGGGAGCTCTTGAACAATTCTTGTCACAGTGTAAATTGGTACAATCTTTTTGGAGATAATTTGTCCTCAAATATGTCTGGCCTTGGTCCCAGCAATTTTGCTTCCAATATTTATGGTAAGGCAAGAGTCAGAAATGCCTGCAAACCTGAATGAGCAAGGGTGTCATTCTCAGAGTGTCTTATAAAAGGGAAAACCTGGAACATTCCAATGTCCATTAAACATAGTGTCCACAGCATAGCCAGACCATCATGCAGCCACCTTAAAATCATGTTTTAGAAGAATGTTTAATGTTATGAGGAATCATTTTAACGTGACATTAAGAGAAAAGAACAGAATTCAGAACAGCATGACCACAGGTTTGCTAAGCACCTGGAAGACAGGGCAGCATTCTGGCCTGGACACACCGGAGCTCCTCAGTCTGGGTTCAAATCCCAGCTCTGACACGCACATCCCAGTCACGTGACCATGGATAAATTCATCTCTGGACATCTGCTTTCTTTCTGTCATTTTGAGATAAGATTAGTTCCTCCCTCATCAATCATCAGGGATATGCAAATCAAAATGACAATGAGACATCGCCTCACACCTGTTAGGATGGCTACTATTAAAAAAAAAAGTCCACAAGTGTTGGTGAGGATGCGGAACCTTGTACACTGTTAGTGTGAATGTACAGTGGTACAGCCATTGTAGAAAACAGGATGGAGGTTCCTCAAAAAAGTTAAAAACAGAATTTGTATAAGACCCAGCAATCCCACTTCTGGATATTTATCCAAAAGAATTAAAATCGGGATCTCAAAGAGATGTCTGTACTGTCGTGTTTCTTACAGCGTTATTCACAATGACCAAGAAGTGGAAACGACTTCAATGTCGGTCAGCAGATGAATGG
Source organism: Saccopteryx leptura (assembly GCF_036850995.1). Taxonomy (NCBI): domain Eukaryota; kingdom Metazoa; phylum Chordata; class Mammalia; order Chiroptera; family Emballonuridae; genus Saccopteryx; species Saccopteryx leptura. The sequence continues at coordinate 12,599,019 of NC_089503.1, read as the reverse complement.
ATGAAGAAAATACACAGGCAATGGAATATTATTCAGTCATGAAAAAGAAGAAAATCTTGCCATTTGTGACAACAGGGATAGAACTCGAGGGCTTATGCTGAGTGCACTAAGCCGGTCACAGAAAGACAAATACTGAATAATCCCACATACATGAGGTATCTTAAGTAGTCAAACTCTTAGAAGCAGAGAGTGGAGTGGTGGTTGTCAGGAGTTCAGGGAAGGGGGGAATGAAGAGTTGCTATTCGACAGGTATGATGTTTCAGTTATGCAAGATGGATGCGTTCTAGAAATCTGTTATACAACATTGTGCCCATAGTCACCAACACTCTCCTGTGCACTCAAAATTTGGTGAAGAGGGTGGATCGCATATTAAATGTTCTTAACACAATAAAAATTAATTAAGAATAAAAAAAATAGTCTCTTCTAGTTGGGGGAAAGGGCAGGGTTTGGAATGGGGGTTGACTGCTAATGAGTATGGCATTTCTTCTTAGGGTATCAAAACCATTCTAAAATTAAATTATGAGATAGCTGTCCAGCTCCGTGAATACACTAAAACATACTAAGCTGTACGGCCTGAAATGATAGAATTTATGACATGTGAAATATATCTCAATCAGACTATACAAGTACTATATATAAAATAATAACAGGGAAAAATAGTCCCCACCTTCTTGGTCTATAATGAAGATTCAATGCATTAATCTATGGAAAACCTTTGGGACGGTGCCTGTCACATAATAGCATGCGTTATTACTAACGTCACACATCCAACAGAAAAAGATCAAATGTATGTAACAGTGGTTATACTCAGGAGGCAGCAGTATGGGAAATTTTTCCTTTCATCCTATACTTTTTTTTTTTTTCAGTGATGGCTTTTAAGAATAAGGGAGAGCTAAGAATTATTCTCTAAAAGACAAGCTTCCCGCGGAGAGAGGACCGCATATGTCTTTGCTGGGGTTGCCTGCTGCAGCAGGTCAACTCCCACGGAAAAAAGCCTTTCGGAAACAGATGGCAAAGGGCTGACATCTAGTGGTCAAGATGGGTAATATGTTCACACCCACATAGGTTTACCCTAGTGGACCTGCCTGCTCATTGTTCCGTGTACTACTTAAACAACTATTTAGCAACATAAGACCACAGTCACATCAACTTTCCTACGTTTAGACCTGCTGATCCCACTTTGAAAAATAGGTATATTTATATATAGAGAGAGAGATTTAGCTATAAATTATAATATTAGCTATAAATATTTCCCAGGGAATATTTGGAGACTACCCTCGTATTAACAGCAGGGAAATTATTCCCTGGAAGGAATATGTTTTATGTTTTTGGCTCTTAATGTGATGAATGTAGCCTGATCGGTGGTGGTACAGTTGATGGAGTGTGGATCTGGGACACTGAGGTCCCAGGTTCAAAACCTGAGGTCACCAGCTTGAGCACGGACTCATCTGGCTTGAGCACGGCCCGCAGGCTTGGGCAAGGGATCATCAACATGATTCCATAGTCGCTGGCTTGAGCCCAAAAGTTGCTGGCGTGAAGTCCAAGGTTGCTGGCTTGAGCCCAAGGGCACTGGCTTAACAAGGGGTCACTGGATCAGCTGGAGCCCCCAGGTCAAGGCACGTAAGAGAAAGCAATCAAAGAACAACTAAAAGTGACACACTGCAAGTTCTCATTTCTCTCCCTTTCTGTCTCTCCTTCCCTCTTAAAGAAAAAGGTGATGAATATGAACCATGTCCACTGAGGAAAGAGTGGAGATAGGGAATATAGAAAACAAAGTCACTTTAACCAAGCTACTAAAAGTATTAACATTATCAAGGCTGAGGCATGAGGAAAGATTCTGCTTTTGTTCTCACTAGCCTGGGAACTAGTTAAACTTTGTTGAAGCTTCCAGTCCTGCATCAATGCCTGGATATACACCTGGACATATAACTGACCTTCAGATAATCCCCTGACTACCCCTTGTAGGACTCAGGTACTCAGACCACCTGACATCACAGCCGGATGAGATCAGAACCCCTGGAATCCATCCTCCAGACTGCCTGCCATCTGACTGATAATCCGTCCCAAACAAAGAATACGGGACTCATCATTCACAGAAATGTACTTTTTTTTTTTTACAGAGACAGAGAGTCAGAGAGAGGGATAGACAGGGACAGACAGACAGGAACGGGGAGATGAGAAGCATCGATCATTAGTTTTTCGTTGCGCATTGTGACACCTTAGTTGTTCATTGATTGCTTTCTCATATGTGCCTTGACCGCGGGCCTTCAGCAGACCGAGTAACCCCTTGCTCGAGCCAGCGACCTTGGGTCCAAGTTGGTGAACTTTTGCTCAAACCAGACGAGCCTGCACTCAAGCTGGAAACCTCGGGGTCTTGAACATGGGTCCTCGGCATCCCAGTCCGGCGCTCTATCCACTGCGCCACCGCCTAGTCAGGCGGAATGTATTTTTTGCTATTAAGAACTTTTAACTTTTTCTTCTTTCTTTGGGACACTTCTGGGTTTTTGCCCAGCTGTGTTCCAAGTTTACAAACTCTAAGACCCTTGAAGAAAATCTCACTCACTTATTTCTTGCAAATCCACCAGATTTTTTTTTTTAGTTTGTTCAACACCATATACAGAAAAGGGAAGCCCATGTACACCTGAAACTGATATACAATAGTGTTGTATGCAAACTGTAATAGAAAAATAACATTAAAAATAATAGCAATAATAATTGCCTGTCATACAGTGCTATTTTGTAGAAGGATGCAATATATCATAAAAAGAATTGTTTTTAATTAAAATAACTGGTCAGGGAAAGTACAGCCCAAATGGCAGCCACAAACACGCCCATTGTTTCCCTTCATCTTTCAGATCTATAGTCTGTCTGATGGTCCCTCTTCAGTGGTCCCTCCATCTGAAATGTCAATCCCCTCCAACACTCCCTGTCCCCTTCCATGATTTCCCTTCCCTCCGCACTGTCATTTCACATATTATATAACTTATTTCTTTGTTCTGTGATTATCTGTTTCCTGCCCTGGAGTGTAAACTCAAGACGACAGCGATTTGGTTTGTCTTGTTCTTTGAGTGGTCGATCCCCAGTGCCTAAATCGGGGATGGAAATAAAGCAGATACTTAATAAGTATTCAGGGGATAAATGAGTGCTATGTGAAATCAATGTTAAGAAAACACCGTGTGATAGGTTCACCGGAAGGACAAGTCTGCAGAAGCAAGCAGTGTGGACATTGCCAGCTGTATCCGTCTATATCAGTTTGCTCAGGCGCTGTAACAAACCCCACAGGCGGGGCGGCTTAAACAACAGAAATGTATTTTCTCGCAGTTCTGAAGGCTAGAAATCCGAGATCAAGGTGTCTGTAGGGAATTCCTTCTGAGGCCCCTCTCCTTGGCTCGTAGGTGGCTGTCTTCTTCCAATGTTCTCACATGGTCTTTCCTCTGTGTGTATGTTTGTCCTAATCTCCTTTTCTAATAAGGACACCAGTCAGATTGGATTTGGGCCCACCCTGGTGACCTCATTCAATCTCAATCATCTCTTGACGGAACCTACCTCCAAATAGAATCACATTCAGAGGTGTGTGGGTTAGGACTTCAATATGTGAATTTGGGATGTACAATCCAGCGCTTAACACTGAGAAGGACAGGGGTTGTGGCTGGTGTTGCCTGTACACCAGCAGTGTGATCTCAGAGCCTCCAGCCAGGCTCAGAAGCCTCTCTGCTTAGCCAAGCTTCAGAAGCATTCCTGAGGTCAGCTTGGGTGTTTAGGGCTCAACCATCTGCTCGACATCTACTCTGTGCCCGGTTCCAATCCCTATAAAACTGGAAGGGGGAGCACACTACTGGGCTGATTTCAACTTCCAACTTAGATATTATTAAAACATCTCATATGCCCCCTCCTCTATGAAGGCCTCCTAGATGTCTCCTGGAAGTGAGCTCTTTTACCTAAACGACCCATAGCACCTGGTCTTTTCCATATCCCGCTCCAGGTCACGGTGGGTGATGCAAGGCAGGGAACGGGACAGAGGACGGTGACAAAGCCTTCTACTGGGATTTGTAGCCTCCCCCTCCCCCACCCCACCCCGGGCAGAGGCGTGGAGACCCTGAAGTTGTTGCTGCTGCAGGTCCTTTGGGCAGGGAAGGCTGGCGTCCCAGCTGCTTCAAGAATGACTTTGTCCATCTGGAGCAGGAGGCCCCGGGACAAGGGTTTTAAATACCCCTCCACCACACCCCAGCTCCCTCCCTCCACTGTAACCAAACACAATAGTCACAGGTCGTAAGCCAGGACCCAGGTCCCCAGCAGAAGGCAGAGGGCTGAGGTCAGATCAGATTGGATCGGTAAAGGCAGAGAGGATCAGGTCCAGAGGCTCGCTTTCCAGGGAGTAAGGTGGCACGAGAGATACGGAGGACAAAGGAGCTGGGGCCCCGGGGGGCGGCACTGTTATCAGAGGGACCTTGACCTTTGGCCCACCATCTCCAGCAGGTTCTTGCCGGGCCCAGGACAGGTTCAGCTCAGGGGGGCCACCATGAGGAGGAGCTTGGGGCTGCAAGGGGCAGAGGGAGCCTTCTGAGAACCCCTTTGTTCCCGCCGTGGGACTGCGGGCCAATTCCTTGGTTACCCTCCAGTCCCTGGGAATTTTCCATACCCCAGTTATTATCTCTGCCCTCTGCCAGCCCACTCCCAGGTTTCAAACGCTTCCTCATCTGCTTCCAGTCAACCCCTGCTCTGCCCAGTCTGAATTTCTGCTTCCTCCAAGCCCTTCCCTTGCCTTTCACCCAACCCTTTCTGAGGGCGACCAGCCGGGTTGTGGGCGGCTGGGGTTGAGGCTCTAGGCCATGCCTCTCCTTCCCGGGGACGCCCCATGGGCACATCCCTGATCCCAGTAAGCACTGCCTCCTCTCTGTTTCCTGTCTGCCCACGAGAGCTTGGACTACACCGCCCAGTGCCCTTCCTGCTCCAGGGCCCACAGAGTTGGGGCTATCGGGGTCCAAGATGGTCCTCACTCCCCATGCTCCTGGCCCTTGAGGGCAAGTGGGCTCCTGCTGTCCCTAGGGTTAACTTATTCATTCATTCAACCAATCATTCATTCAATCCATCATTCCCTCATTCACATATTCATTCACTTAATTAACGTGTATGGAAGGTCTAATCTGCACCAGCTGCCAAATAGCAACCCAGATTCTGCTTACATACCTCCCACGGAGCAGAGCTCACTACCCATAGGTCGTTTTATTCATAATCAACGATTTCATTTGCTGAGGCAGAACTTCTTCCCCTGTCAGGGCCCCAGAGATGGGCTCTGGGAGGTCTGAAATTGGGTGTGCATTTCTGTGTGTCTTCCTGGGAAGAGGTCCTGAGCTTTCACCGCATTCTAAGAGGCAGTAAATGCTTGCAAGTGTGGGCTCAGGATCCAGACAGCCTGCCCTTGAACCCCAGCTCCGGCCCCTGCCTGCAGGGTAACCTCGAACCGTTCCCGAATCTCCTTGCATCCCCCCAGAAACACGTGAACAAGGGGAGTACCTCCGTCACAGGGTCATTGAATGAGACAATTCACAGAACCCACGGCCTTTATACGTGGCAGCCATTATGTTCACAGGCCTCTGTGCCTTACTGTCATCGGTGTGCTCTGCTTCCTTGTCCTGGTGACTTGTCCGGGTAGAAGGGGCTCCGTTCCACCTGCCCCAAGGAGATGAACTGTCCCCTTCCCCGTGTGCCCCTTGCCAGCCCTGGGGGGTCTGGAAGCCTAACTAGGAATTCATTTTCCTTGGTAAATGATGAGGAGTTAGAGCCAGAACGAAGGGACTCCCCACTCCTCCATCGTTTTCGTAGTGAAGCATAACAGACATGTAAAAGTATGCTTAAAGCCTATACAATTGAACACATTTTCATAATACACACAAATAACCGCACCCGGGTCAAGAAATAGAACATGGCAGCCCTGAAGCCTCCCACATGTCTCCATTCAAGACAGCGTTCCCCCCCATGACCCCAGGAATCTCTCAGGTCCCGTAGGACAGGCACAGTCAGCATCATGACACGCTGAGCAGGACGCCAGCTCGGCCTCTCGCTTCTCTGCACTGTGGGCCTGCTGCTGAACCTCTCTGAGCCTCAGTTTACCGGCTATAAATCTGTAAAATGGTGCCATTTAGTCCTGTATCTGTCGTGAGGAGAGGCCACATGGGTACTTGGCATGGCACATGTACATGCCCGACACCTGCGGGCAGATTATCATTCATCTGAATGGGGAAAGCTAGAGGGGAGAAATTTTCTCAGGGTGAGGAGCAGGAGAGCGCTCACCTCTGCACCCCAGACTCCAAAACTGTGAGTAACGTAGACACACAGGAGGGAAGGGTTTGAAGAGCACCTGTTTCAGAGGTTTTTCAAATTGCGTTCCTGTGAGTCCCAGGGTTCCGTGACAATGTCCTGCGGGGCTAGTGGGTCTTCCTCCGCTCCGCGTCTGAGAACTTGGTTCTTCTTTTCTATAATGGCATCGCATGCAAGTAAGGTTTTGTGCAAAGATGATGTGCTACTAAAAAATTAAATCACTACTGCAAACTTCTGCAAATTGTAATAAATGACAACCTCATTTTTTATTGCACCAGAGACTTGCAGGTACTTCCTAAGAACACCGACAGATGGCCGACATGCACATGAAAAGGCACTCAACCTTCTAATTCATCGGGAAACCCACATTGGAACGACAGGGAGTATCTCCTTATACCAGGGGTCCTCAAACTTTTTACACAGGGGGCCAGTTCACTGTCTCTCAGACCATTGGAGGGCCGCCACATACAGTGCTCCTCTCACTGACCACCAATGAAAGAGGTGCCCCTTCCGGAAGTGCTGCGGGGGCGGATAAATGGCCTCAGGGGGCTGCATGTGGCCTGCGGACCATAGTTTGGGGATGCCTGCCACCAGAACGGCTGAGATTGAAGTGATTGACATACCAAGTGTGACAAGGATGTGGAGCAACTGGAACTCTCCCTCCCTCAAAAAATGACACCACCCTCTCTGGAAAACTGTTCTGCATTTTCTGCTCATGCCAAACACATGCCGGCCCTATGATCTAGCAATTCCACTCCTGGGTTACCCCCAACAGAAACGCATGCATGCGCTCACCCAGGGGCATGGACTAGAATGTTCAGAGCAACGCTGTGCTTAAGGAGCCCACACTGGAAGCTACTCAAATGCCAATCGACCGGAGATGAAAGGGATCAACAAAATGTCAATTTACACAGAGGGATGACATACAGCAATGAAAACAACCGCTTTGTGACAACACGCAGCACCAAGGAGGCTAGACACAGAAGTGCGCTTGCTATATGGTGTGCCATTTCCCTAAAGTACAAAAACAGACCAAATCAATCTTCGCTGTTCAAAGTTAGAGTGTGATTATGCTTGACTTGGGCAGTGGGTGTGTAGCCGGAAGGGAGCCTGAGGGAGCTTTGAGAGTCCTTGTAACGTTGTTTCTTAATCTCGTAGTGGTCACATGGCTATGTTCCGTGTGTGAAGATCAATCAAGCTATTCCTTATGACACGTATTTTTCTGTGTGCATATTATATTTCAAGAAAAAAATATTTTTTAAATGATGATACTGACTTATAAGAAATCCCTTGGAAAATACACAAGCACTTCATTCACCTTTAGAAAGTAATTTGCAAAAAACAGTGTGTATTGTGCTGTGTGGTTCCATTTTTTAAGTAAATCAATATGTTCACTTACGGCATTAATGGTGGATAGTTCTGGGCAGTGGGATTAGGTTGTTTAAAAATTTTTATTGGCCCTGGCCGGTTAGCTCAGTGGCAGAGCGTCGGCCTGGCGTGTAGGAGTCCTGGGTTTGATTCACGGCCAGGCACACAGGAGAAGCGCCCATCTGCTTCTCCGCCCCTCCCCCTCTCCTTCCTCTCTGTCTCTCTCTTCCCCTCCCACAGCCAAGGCTTCATTGGAGCAAAAGTTTCCCCAGGCGCTGAGGGTGGCTCTGTGGCCTCTGCTTCAGGCGCTAGAATGGCTCTGATTGCGGCAGAGCGACGCCCCAGATGGGCAGAGCATCGCCCCCTGGTGGGCGTGCTGGGTGGATCCCGGTTGGGCGCATGTGGGAGTCTGTCTAACTGCCTCCATTTCCAACTTCAAAAAAATGCAAAAAAAAAAATTTTATTTACCTATAAATAATCTGCAATGAACATGCATTATTTGTATCCTTGGGCCAAAAGTGTTGTTACAAATTTGATTTTAAAAACCCATGCCCATTTCTGGAGAAACGCTGCAGGTCTGGGCCTGGGGAGTGGGGACATGTTCTCTGTGTTTCTGGAAGACTCTGTGCCCGGGGTAAGACCTCGGCAAAAAGAAAGCTCGCAGGGGACCGGCCGTCCCTGCTCCTACCGGACCAGCTCGATAACACTTATCTCACGTAAGGGCTCCATCCTGGTCTCGCCATTCTGGGTTGTTTAGATTGCGTCCCATGGCTTGATTTGATATGTTCACAGAACATTTTCTGAACACCTGCGCCCTTGGCTGGAGCTGCCCTCCGTGAGTGATGCAGTTCCCAGTGCCCCTCAGAGCCGGGTGCCAGGTGGAGCTAATAGCAAAGTAAACGTTGCTGTCTAATCTCTCCGCCAGGCCGGTCTGGCACGGTCAGATTACACGGCTTCCCTGCTGGCAGCCACCGTCAGCCCTGGCTGATGATCAGCCCCCATGGAGAGAGTGCACAGTCCTAGGATTCCACCTTTCCTCCCAAGAGTTCGTCTGGGGACAGGGTAGAACGGCTTCTCTGCGTGGCCCCTGGCATGCCAGCTGCAGCCATCACAGAATGTCCGCCTTACACTTTAACCGATGGGCAGAAACCAGGTGGATGTGTGTGGGCCCAGAGGACAAGACTCTCCCAAGACCAGGGCCTTCTGTGACCTCAGTTCTTAGTCCTGTCTGTATCACTTCTTAGTTATGCGACCCTGCGCTGATCACTTAAACCTTCTGAACTGTGTCTGTAGGACTAATGCAAGAATGATAATTTTTTTAAAAGCTCATGTATCTCAAAGCACTCAGAAAAGCAAGGAGAGCCGCGGAAATGCAAGCCTTGTTGTAGCGACAGAGGTCTGCAGATTAGCAGACGGACGATACCCCCGCCCTCCTCTGATCGCTGACATCGTCTGTGTAGAACGCCACGTTGCCGGGCACTGACACGGCCCCAAACGGAGGCAGCCAGGTGGATCTCTGTGGAGTTGTCTATATTAATTTTCTATTGCTGGTTACGAACTGACACAAATTTAGCAACTTAACACAACTCACACTGATTACCCCAGTTTCTGTGGGTCGGGAATCCAGGCTCCATCTGGCTGGGTCCACCGCTTCAGAGCCTCTCACGGGCTGCGGGTGGAGGGATGTGGTTTCACCGGAGGCTCACGTGGTTGTGGACTCGTTCCTTGTGGATGGTCAGATGGGGCCTCAGTTCACCACTGGCTGTTGGCTGAAGGTTCTGCTCTCTGTTCCTTGTCACGTGAGCCTCTCCATGAGGCAGTCGCTTCATCAGAGCCAGCAAGTGAGACAGTCTGTACAGAGACAGAAGTGACCACCCCATATAATATAATCACCAAAGGGACATCCCATCTGCTTTGCCACATCCTGTTGGGTAGCAGGCAGTCCCTGCACGTGCTCAGAGGGAGGGGCTACCAGGCGCATGATTCCCCGGAGGCAAGGATGACTGGGGACCATCATGGAGTCTGCCGTACACTCAGAATTGGTGCCACCAAGCAAGCCAGCCTCCCCCAGGATGTTTACATCTCTAAAGTGGGAAGACATCTATCTTCACCGATCCAAGAGCTTCCCATTACTGTGATCCCGAGACCTGTCTGAGTGGAAAGGAAAGAAGCCTCCCCTCTGCCCTCTCTGGAGCCAACGACAAAGTCCTTGAAGGCACGGCCTATGCCTGTCCTGCTCGTGGGTGCACCGCCAGCCGCTGGAGCATGCCTACCCGGCACAATGCCGGTGCATGATAAAACCGTGCCGAATGAATGTGTGAACGGGGCACATAAACAGAGTCCTACAAATGTTGCCTTTTGAGTCTGGCCTCTCTCATCCAGTGTGACGCTCAGAAGATTCGCCCAGGGGGTCATTCGTGCAATGCCGAGCCCTCTCCCATCGTAAGGCTGCGCATCATGGCCCCTCTATCCGGGGGCCAGCTGAGGGAAATTAGCATCGTTTCCAGTGTTTTGGCAATTAGGAAAAACAATTTTGTAAACATTGTACACCGGTCTTTGTGGGGACGTATGCTTTTCATTTCTTTTGAGTAAATACCCAAGAGGCAGATTGCTGGGTCACATGGTAAGTGCCCGTTGACTTCGTGAGAGACGGCGAAACTGCTTCTCCACCGTGGGCTGTGCCCACTCGCAACGGAGGAGCGCTGCGCTGCTCAGTGTCCTCCTGTGGACTGAGCATCGACAGGGTCACTGTAGCCGCTCCAAGTGCACGGCTCCTTCACACTCAACGTTTCATCCTCGCCACCGCCCTACGAAACCGACCCATTTCACAGATGAGAACACTGAGTCTCAGAGAGACTGGATCACTGGCGTGGAGTCTCACAGTGATTCAGAGGCAGGGCTGGGACGCAGAGGCAGGCCCCGGAGCCAGGGCTCCTCCTCAGATTCCTCCACAGCCTCTGGGAAAAGCCAGTCGGTGGAGGAAGGAAGCAGACTTGGGGGTGACAGAGACCTGCTCTCCCGTGCCACCTCAGGCAAGCAGCGTGACTTCTCTGTGCCTCAGTTTCCTCGTCTGTAAGATGGGAGTGGTAACGTAACGTACAGGCTGAGCTGAGAGAGTAAGAGCTCACGCGCCTGGGCTTCCCCACCTCCCCTCGAGACCAAGGGACCATGTCACCCCGTGTAAGTGACCAGAATGGCTGGCACGACGTGGCATTAATTAAAACACTGCAGCACGCCACTCACGGAGGGAGATAAAGGATGAATACAGCACACGCCATGTTCTCACGGTCCATTCCCCGCCTCTCCGTGCTGACAGCCCCCTGACTCAGCCCACTGCCAACACATTGCCCTCCATTTCCAGGTCAAAAGTGCACATGAAAGACTCGGTTCTCCTTTCTCTCTTTAAAACAACAAAAAAAGGAAGCTTCATAAATGCATAACGTATATGAAACGCATAAAGAATACTGACGAACACCCATCTACCCACCACCCAGCGTAAGACACCAATTACCTTTCTTTCTTTTTTTTTTTTTTTTTACTCTTTCTGAAGTTGGAAACGGGGAGGCAGTCAGACAGACTCCCTCAAGCGCCGACTGGGATCCACCCGGCACGCCCACCAGGGGGTGACGCTCTGCCAATCCAGGGCGTCGCTCTGTCGCGACCAGAGCCACTCTAGCGCCTGGGGCAGAGGCCAAGGAGCCATCCCCAGCGCCCGGGCCATCTTTTTGCTCCAATGGAGCCCTGGCTGCGGGAGGGGAAGAGAGAGACAGAGAGGAAGGAGAGGGGGAGGGGTGGAGAAGCAGATGGGCGCTTCTCCTGTGTGCCCTGGTCGGGAATTGAACCCAGGACTCCTGCACTCCAGGCCGACGCTCTACCACTGAGCCAACCAGCTAGGGCCAACCAATTACCTTTCAAGACCCCGACGAGCCCCCACCCCGGCCTCTCCCTCCCACCCGCCCTCCCAGTGGTAACCTTGATCCAGGACCAGGCAGCATCTTCAGGTCCATCGGCCTCTCCATGTGAGTGCTGAGAGATCAGCCCAACGGCGAGAGCGCAGCCCAAAGGAGAAAGGCGTGAGCGGGAGGGACAGAGAGAGGAGAGGAAGCAGGCACCAGACAGTGTGACAGTGGAAAACGCGGGTCAAGGAGCCGCATTTGTGGCATGAAGATGGTTTAACAAGTGGTTTTGAAATACAGGTATGCATTGTACTAACCGCCACGGGTCCTGAACTTGATCTGCACCGCCCACCCCTCCACACTCACCCAGAGGCACTGGGAGAAATTTGGAGTTTTTATAGAATCAATGTCTCCTGGCGCTGAAAAGATTAAGGGTGGCCCAAGGAATCTGATTTCAGAACAAGAGTGGCAGATAGGGCTCACCACCCACTGGTGACCTCTCTCCCCCACATTTCCCACCCCTACAATTCCCGAATCGAGCTTTTCACTCCATTGTGTCTGCTGAATAAACCCCATCAAGCAGAGAATCCATTGGATTGTTAAGCATCCTCTGTTGGGAAGAGACTTTCTATTAAGAAATGACTTTCTAAGTCACTCACACACTAGTATAAATTTTCCCAGATGGCTTTGCTCCACGGCAGCCGATTCAGCCAGGGTTTTAGCCGATTCATCCTTCATCTCCCTCAGCCATTCTGGTAACTTACACGGGGTGACATGGTCCCTTGGTCTTGAGGGGAGGTAGGGAAGCCCAGGCGCATGAGCTCTTACTCTCTGAATATAGAGAGTCAGACCCAGTGGGATCTCAAAGGTGGAGGCTTCAAGCAACTGAGAGGAAGGGAGAGGAGCAGGAGGAAGAGAGGGAGCTCAGAGAGTGAGGGGCACACCTTCCAAAGACACACCCGGCCTGTGTCAGGGAAGGCAGCAATCTTCCACCTGCTCCATCCCTCCTCGTCCTCCATGGCTTTCCACAACTCAGCCAACTGCCCTGAGAAGGGAGACACCTAAGTGCCCCGTGCAACAACAGTTCCCTAGGGAAATGTCTTGAGTCCCAAACCTCTGGCTTATGAATGTGCTTTGGGGTCACAGTTACAAGAACATGGCTCACCACTAAGTGGGGAGCTGCTCTCCAAGGACCCTAGCCGCCTGTCCCACTGGGACGGATCAGGGTCCACTGGGCTCCTTGGACCTCTGTTCAATGTTAAGTGCACATTAGCCCAATTGTGTCAAACTATTCAGCGTATGGAGTTTTAACAAGCCTCCGGTCTGGTCTGTGGCTTGCTCTCCACACATCCATCCGGATCCACCGTGGGCAGTGGTTACAATGGAAAGCTACACTACTGGAAACTTCTCAGAACAGGGACAGTCTTATCAGGAAACTGTGTGTTTGGGATTAGAACAATGGGTGGCATTTGAGGGCTGATAAGACCGATTCCTGAGCCCATGGGGGTGTGTGTATATAAGGAGCCGCTCCACCTGCCGCTGTACGCTTTCCGCCCACCTCCCCTTCTCCGGAGACTCGGGACCCAGGAGCAACCATGAAGTGGCTACTGCTGCTCAGCCTGGTGGCGCTCTCGGAGTGCCTCTACAAGTCAGTCTGGGGGACACGCAGCACAGAGAGCGCTTCCACCGGCTACTGCCCTCTGCTGCCGTCACACTGCCTTCCTTTCCTCCCCTATTTTTCTTCTTCCCTTAGCTCCTCTCTTGACCACTTCTTGGTCTCTCTCTCTCTCTCTCTCTCTCTCTCTCTCTCTCTCTCTTTCTCTCTCTCTCTCTCTCCCCCTGTCCTTTTGGGAAGCCAGCACTGCCAATGTAGTTCACTGTTCAGAGGACAGTACCATTCCATTCATTTCAACTGAAGAGTTCAGGAGGACAGAGAGCCCAGCTTACCTCTCTCGGGAGTGCTTACTTTTTTTTTTTGTATTTTTCTGAAGTTGGAAACAGGGAGGCAGTCAGACAGACTCCCGCATGTGCCCGACCGGGATCCACCCAGCATGCCCACCAGGGGGTGATGCTCTGCCCATCTGGGGCGTTGCTCTGTTGCGACCAGAGCCACTCTAGCACCTGGGGCAGGGGCCAAGGAGCCATCCCCAGCGCCCGGGCCATCTTTTGCTCCAATGGAGCCTTGGCTGCGGGAGGGGAAGAGAGAGACAGAGAGGAAGGAGGAGGGTGGAGAAGCAGATGGGTGCCTCTCCTGTGTGCCCTGGCCGGGAATCAAACCCGGGACTCCCGCACACCAGGCCGACGCTCTACCACTGAGCCAACCGGCCAGGACCAGTGCTTACTTTTTAAATGAGGATTTCTGGACTCCAAGGAGTGAAGCGCTAATGGCGGGATTTTATTCGAGACCTCAAAACACTCCCAAGCCCAAAGCACTTCATGTAAGACCAGCTGGGGCCGTGCACCTGGGCATGACCAGCTGCCAGTGGTTCATCCCCTCGAGCCCAACCTGTGTTTGGTCCCAGCTCCATCACCGGGCCAGGCGACTTTGGACAACCACGGAGCCTCTTTGTGTTACTGTACCCCAAATGGGAGCGTCTTCCCCTTGACCCCCTCCCTTTGTCCTCTCTCGGGCAGCTTCCTTGTCCTTGCAGGCCTTCCCTAGCACCCCCTGAGCAGACCCCTTCCCTAGCACCCCCTGAGCAGACCCCTTCCCTAGCACCCCCTGAGCAGACCCCTTCCCTAGCACCCCCTGAGCAGACCCCTTCCCTAGCACCCCCTGAGCAGACCCCTTCCCTAGCACCCCCTGAGCAGACCCCTTCCCTAGCACCCCCTGAGCAGACCCCTTCCCTAGCACCCCCTGAGCAGACCCCTTCCCTAGCACCCCCTGAGCAGCCCCCTTCCCTAGCACCCCCTGAGCAGCCCCCTTCCCTAGCACCCCCTGAGCAGCCCCCTTCCCTAGCACCCCCTGAGCAGACCCCTTCCCTAGCACCCCCTGAGCAGACCCCTTCCCTAGCACCCCCTGAGCAGACCCCTTCCCTAGCACCCCCTGAGCAGACCCCTTCCCTAGCACCCCCTGAGCAGACCCCTTCCCTAGCACCCCCTGAGCAGACCCCTTCCCTAGCACCCCCTGAGCAGACCCCTTCCCTAGCACCCCCTGAGCAGACCCCTTCCCTAGCACCCCCTGAGCAGACCCCTTCCCTAGCACCCCCTGAGCAGACCCCTTCCCTAGCACCCCCTGAGCAGACCCCTTCCCTAGCACCCCCTGAGCAGGCCCCTTCCCTAGCACCCCCTGAGCAGACCCCTTGCCTAATGACTGCTCCTCTCCCCTAACCATCCCTTTGCCAACGCTGGCCACAGGGTTCCCCTCGTCAGAAAGAAGTCCTTGAGGGAGAACCTTGTCCAGCATGGCCTGCTGGAGGACTTCCTGAAGAAACGCAACTTCAACCCAGCCAGCAAATACTTTAAGGAGGCCGCCACCGGGACGGCCACCGAGCCCCTTGAGAACTACCTGGATGTGAGTGCGTGGGGGGCAGGGTAGAGGCAGCTCCGAGGACTTGGCCGGGAGGAGGGCGGGTCTAGGGGCTTCCATCTTTCAGTGACTTATCCCCCTGGTCGACAAGGTCATGAACAAGGGAGGGTCTAGGGGCTTCCATCTTTCAGTGACTTATCCCCCTGGTCGACAAGGTCATGAACAAGCATTTAAGTGTTTACTCAGCTTTAGGGTTCCACGCTGTCCTCCAAGAACATGCGTTCTCTAGGATGACGAGACTAAGACAGACTAGTTGAGATTGTGATTAGGTGTTAACGGTGCTTAGAAGAGATCCGCGGAGGGGAACCGGGGAGCTATCAGGGAAGGCTTCAAGGAGGTGGGCAGACCAGGTTGGGCCTTGAAGGACGGATGCATAGAACAGGGAGAGAAAGGCAAAGAGAACAGGGAAGGGAAAGGTGGGAGGTGGGCTGAGGAGCCGACCCAGAGACAGTCCGGGGTGGGGGGGGGGGCGGAGCAGGGAGCCCCGGGTTTGTGAACGGTGCGGTGTCTGCCCGGCAGATGGAGTACTTCGGCACCATCGGCATAGGAACCCCACCTCAGGAGTTCACCGTCATCTTTGACACAGGCTCCTCCAACCTGTGGGTGCCCTCGGTCTACTGCTCCAGTCCTGCCTGCTGTGAGTGCCCAGCCCTACCCACCCCGCCCCAGCCCCAGCACCAAGTGACGGGGGAGCCCAGAATACCCGGGCTTCAAACAGGTTTCACGTCAAGCCGGCTGGAGCCCCTCAGGCCTTCACTCAGCAGGCATCTGCTGAGCACTTACTCTGCGCCAGGCACTGGGCTCAGGTGCTCCGGGGTCTGCAGAGGGGACTCGTGAGAGGGGACTCATCCCTGAGCCCTGCCCTCCAGGAGGCAGGCCAATGGCAGAGAGAGAAGTGGGCAGCCCTGAGCCTGGGGCGTCCTTGGGGGAACTGTGGGGTTGGCTGGGGGCCTTCCATCAGTGACATGGTCACAACTGGTTTAACTAGACAGGAATTAAACTTGGAAACACTTGGGCTCCAAAATCCAGGGTAAAGATTACTTTCTCCTCCAAAGCCCACCCCCCACCCCAGAACCCAGGCACCCGACCCAGGAAGACACCCCCGGGCCGTGACTCTCAATCGGCTTTTAGAGGCTGACAATGCCACTTCTTGCCCTCACAGCCAACCACCACCGCTTCAACCCTAAGCAGTCCTCCACCTACCAGGCCACCAGCCAGACGGTGTCCATAGCCTATGGCACCGGCAGCATGACAGGCATTCTCGGATATGACACCGTCCAGGTGAGCACCTGCTGGTGGGCCTCCTCTTCCCGTCCAGCACTGGGGCCAGTTTCTAGGGACCTTGGGGGCCACCCAGAACCAGTACCCCACCCCCCCCAGAATCAGCTCATTCAAGCAATGTGGGTCTTGGCGATCAAAAAAGTAACCTGATGGGGAGCTGGGAAGGGGGAAGCGGCAGAGATGTCACAGATATTTCCAGATAGGGCCGTAGTGGGTGGGTGGTGCCCGGAGCCGTAAGCCAACCTCAGTCTCACCCAAGCAGAGTGCTATTGGGGGGAGAGAGGAGAAGGTAAGAAAAGGCTCGGTTCGGCCCTGGCCGGTTGGCTCAGCGGTAGAGCGTCGGCCTAGCGTGCGGAGGACCCGGGTTCAATTCCCGGCCAGGGCACACAGGAGAAGCGCCCATTTGCTTCTCCACCCCTCCGCCGCGCCTTCCTCTCTGTCTCTCTCTTCCCCTCCCGCAGCCAAGGCTCCATTGGAGCAAAGATGGCCCGGGCGCTGGGGATGGCTCCTTGGCCTCTGCCCCAGGCGCTAGAGTGGCTCTGGTCGCAGCAGAGCGACGCCCCAGAGGGGCAGAGCATCGCCCCCTGGTGGGCAGAGCGTCACCCCATGGTGGGCGTGCCGGGTGGATCCCGGTCGGGCGCATGCGGGAGTCTGTCTGACTGTCTCTCCCTGTTTCCAGCTTCAGAAAAATGCAAAAAAAAAAAAAAAAAAAAAAAAAAAAAAAAAAAGAAAAAAAAAAGAAAAGGCTCGGTTCTCTTTTAGAACCTCCTCCTCCTCCTCCTCCTCCTCCTCCTTCTCCTCCTCCTCCTCCCTCTGCAGTCCCCTCTCCAGTCACAAAAGCTCGGCCACTCTCCCTTCTGGGGCACGGCAGGGGTCAAGGGTTCTGATTTGTCCGGGGTCTGCTTTGCATCCGATCATCAGACACAAGCACACGGTGGCCATCTGTTCCGCAGCAAATTCTCACACCGAGTCGCAGACCGCGGCCATCTGGAGATCGGCCGCAATGGTTACCTCCAGCGGATAACAAGTGCTCCTGGGGACAATCGCTCTCCTGTCCCTCCAGCCCGGCGCCCGGAAGCTGAGTCCTACGCAGAATGAACCGGGACACTCCAGGCCGGGCGCCGGCGCGGCACCGAGCTCGGTGGACACCAGCTGATCACGAACAACTTGGTCCTCTCGCGCAGGTCGCAGGCATCGCGGACACCAACCAGATCTTCGGACTGAGCGAGACGGAGCCCGGCTCCTTCCTGTACTACGCGCCCTTCGACGGCATCCTCGGTCTGGCCTACCCCAGCATCGCCTCCTCGGGGGCCACGCCCGTCTTTGACAACATGTGGAACCAGGGGCTGCTTTCCCAAGACCTCTTCTCCGTCTACCTGAGCCCGTAAGTTGGGCAGGGAGGTCACCGGCACCTGTTCCAGCAGGGGGCTGTCCAGGGCTGGGCGGGGTGGAGAGGGTCTTAGCGAGCCAGGGACTTGAAGGGACAGTATCTAAGGCCTGAGGGGTGCATCTTGAGAGAGAGTGGCACCAAATCCCTCTGTGCCCAGCTGTCTTCATTCGGCTTTTCTGACCAGCGTGAGTCTTTGTCACGTTGACTTCCACAGCTCCGATGTCATTAGCCATTTGCTCTCCAGCACTGTCCCCTCATCCCTGGCTCCTCGCCAAAGCTCACCCTTGAAAGTGAATCAGCTTAAAATTGGGGCCAAAATTTCATAGCAAGAAATGAAAAAAAACAACAAAAAAAAGGATTTGGTTGGGACTTATATCTTGAACAGTGGAACTTGTAAAGGGTGAACACAAATTTCTTTTCTTAGTTAAAATCTAGGTTTCAGTTGTGACTATGAGTTAATTCTAAGAATGAATGAAGAGAGAGCCAGGGGCTGGTTTGGGTTGAGTAGAGGTTTATTACGCAGGACTATCTGAGGGTGTCATCACCTTTCCTGGACTATCTGAGGGTGTCATCACCTTTCCTGGACTATCTGAGGGTGTCATCACCTTTCCTGGACTATCTGAGGGTGTCATCACCTTTCCTGGACTATCTGAGGGTGTCATCACCTTTGCTGGACTATCTGAGGGTGTCATCACCTTTCCTGGACTATCTGAGGGTGTCATCACCTTTCCTGGACTATCTGAGGGTGTCATCACCTTTCCTGGACTATCTGAGGGTGTCATCACCTTTCCCGAGACACCCACATCCTTCCCTGTTGAAGCAATTTGTCCCAGTCGAATGTTTTCCTTCAGTTGTTCGCTGCTATGCTATAATCGCACTGTGTTGAGTGCACTGTCGTGCGTTAGCAGCAACGGCGGGGTGGCGTTAGGTGAGTGGGGACCGTTGTACCCGTGGCCAGGTCTTTGGTGAATAATTTCATTGTCAGCATTTGCTTCCCTATCTCTCCCAGATCTGCAGAGATTTAGACAATGAATAATCCAGTAACAAGGACCCTGCAACTTAGAACAGAAAGGCCCTTTTATTCTTTCTTTTTCCTTCTGGCCACTTCATACTCAGGTTGGCCCTTAAACATACTCTGCCTTTTCAGGTACTTAGGTATTTCATGGAGGGCCATCTTATATCTCCAACTAGATCAAGGTTTCTCCCTCTCCTTGCTGTCAGGGGCCATCCTGTGCATTGTAGGGTGTTCAACACCCTCCCTGCCCTCTACCTCCCAGATGCCAGGGAGACCCCACACCCCCCACTCAATCATGACAATCAAAAACAACTCCAGACATTGGCATAGGTCCCCTGGGGGAGAAACAGCCCCTGGTGGAGAATGAGAACTACACTCTCAAGTCTTTAAGAGCAAACCCTGTCAAGTATTCATTTCACATACTTCAGAACCTGGGTTCTAATCTTGGTTCCGCCACTCCCTGGCTGTGTGACCTTGAGCAAGTTGCCTCACCTCTCTGTGTCTCAGTCTGTAAAGTGGAAATAGTAATAGCCGTAGTGGCCAAGGCACGGGCCCTGGTATAAAGATGAAAAGAAATGCTGTCACATATGCCGCATGGCTCCTGGCACTGGCTGAGAGACCAATCAAAGTGAATCCACTTAAAATAGAGGCCAAAGGTAGTCCTTAGAGTACACACAGTTTCTGTTCCGTTGAATGAGCGCATGAAGGAAAGAATGAATTCCTGTCTCCCCCCTCTCCCCGCCCCCATTCATAGCAATGGCCAGAGTGGCAGCGTGGTGATGTTCGGTGGCATAGATTCTTCTTACTATACTGGAAACCTGAACTGGGTGCCTCTTTCTTCTGAGACTTACTGGCAGATCACCGTGGACAGGTGAGATCATTGTGATTAGGCAGCATCCTGGCATGGGCCCCAGATTCCTTTTCTGTATAGACTCATAGTCGACTAAACTTTCCAGAATCCTGCTGGAATAGCCAGCACAGGGGAATGTACCCCAGGAGGGGAAGGGGGAAGCTGGCCAAGCCAAAGAGACCCCGAGAAAGGCACCTCCCGGGAGGCGGAGAGTTGTCTGAGACCCTCAAACACTCTACGAGAACAAGATGGCCACTTTCCTTCTGGTCACAGAAGCAGGACAATCGACCAGCATCCCCGGGGGAGAGCTGAAGGACCTGGCTGTCCACATAGCCCAGCACTAAGGCGACCTGTGAACCGGCACACACTCCTCTCATTCCAGGAAAAACTGTCACTCTTAGTCTAGAGATAGGGAAAAATGAGAAGTTGTTTCAGGCCATTCCATCCCACATTCCCCACGGAGCCTCAGGCCATCTGTTCTTCCCCTGGCTGGCCTGCTGGGGTGACCAATCACCCAGATTTTCCCAGGAGTGAGCAGTGTCCTGGGACATGAGAATTTTCAGTCCTAAAACCAGGACAATCCTGGCTAAGCAAGGATGATCTGGTCACCTTGTCTGTCCCAGCCATGCTGAAACTTCAGTTCCTCCAACTCCCACCCCCTCACCCCGCCCTTCCTCAACATAACTCACCTTTCCAGCTAGACTGTGAACTCCCTGCAGCCAGACACTGTGTGGCTGTCTTGTCAGGCTCTGCCCCTCCATGCCTGGCACAGAGCAGGCACTCAGGAAACAGTTGTGGAGTGAGCGAACGCCTCAAGGAGCGCGTGCATGCGCGAGAAGCTGGAATTCTATGTATCGGCCAACGGGTGGGGAAGAGGGACCCTCCGGAGTCACCTGGTTCCTCCTTGGGGGGTTGCACCCCCGGGGCTAAGGAAACCCTTACTTGAACCTCGCCCTCAGCATCAGCATGAACGGAGAGGCCATCGCTTGCAGCGGGGGCTGCCAGGCCATTGTTGACACGGGCACCTCTCTGCTGTCTGGCCCAACCAACGCCATTGCCAACATCCAGAGCCACATCGGAGCCACCCAGGACTCGAATGGCCAGGTAAGCCCAGCCCTGACTGCCCTGATCTAGACCCAGGTGGGAGGTCTGCCGTGCAGAACGAACGTAGCCCTGCTAACCCTTGTTCTTTCCAGATGGTGGTCAGCTGCTCGGCCATCCACAACCTGCCCGACATCGTCTTCACCATCAATGGCATCCAGTACCCTCTGGCCCCCAGTGCCTACATCCTGCAGGTAAGGGCACTCTGGGCCTTCCGCCTAGATGTGCTGCATAGACTGTGGCCGCATCGTCCCGCTTGGCACAAGGGAGCGAACACGTCCACAAGCTGCCCCGGACATCTGCTCTGGACAGTCTCCAGAGGAAAAGAATACATTAAAAATCAATGTATAAACGAAAATCTGGATACACTTCCTCCCCACCACCACCACCAAGAGAAAAAGTCAGGCAAATGATGGCAGCATGAATAGGGTTTCTAGTTGGACACTTGAGTCCAAACCCTGGGTCTCAATTCTGAGTGTGGTTAGATCAAAGCCATAAATGGTTGAGCAAATAAAAAGCATTACTTGCATAGGGGTCAGGGCTGATATGCTCCTACTGTCTCAGTCAAGTAACAAATCTGGAGTCTAATGAACCAGAGGAAAACCCTTGACCTCCCACTGTGAAGCCAGGTGGAAGCTTGCTTTGCCCAGCGGGTTGATGCTATTCAAGAAGTACTGATGTCCGGGCCACTTCCCACGTGATTCTGATTATTTAGTAGGGGCAAGGCTTGAGCAGGGGGGTAGGGGTTCAAAACTCCCCAGGTGATTCTAGTGTGCACCCAAGCTTGTGACCCAGTGCCCTGGTGAATAAAAAGGACAAACAGTTGACCTGGTTTGTCACCGAACGAGATCAGGATAATGAGAAAAGGCTGTGTCACCAGGGCTTCCAAAATCTTTCCCAGCAGCTCTCTCCCTAAACCCCTCAGCGCCGGTGCTGATGTCAGGGTTTGTGCATCTGCCAGAAACACTGGATAATGTCTAGTAATCCCTGGAAACCAAGTGCAGCGAGCAGCTTACACAAGCAGACCCCAGGCCAAAAGAGCCAAGTCCCCGGACGTGAGCCAGAAGCTCTTCCGTGCACGCGCCTTGCATCGGACCATGGCCCTTGAGGCTTAGTCTCCAGCATCTTAGACCTGACTCTGTGTCCCAGCTCTGACTTCACTCTCCTTTTCTCTAGAGCCAGCAGGGCTGTGCCAGCGGCTTCCAGGGCATGAACATCCCCACCGGCTCCGGAGAGCTCTGGATCCTGGGCGACGTCTTCATCCGCCAGTATTTCACCGTGTTCGACAGGGGCAACAACCAGGTCGGCCTGGCTCCCGTGGCCTGAGCCCGAGCCCGTCCACCGCTTCCCGGGAAGCTCTGGCCTCAGCTCCGTGCCCACTCTAGCTGTATATAATTGTCCCATTGGTCTTCCCGTGGGATCGTGGGAGTGGAGCCTTGGCCCTGTTCGCTGTCATGCCAATACTGTAGAATAAAAACGTCACCTCCTGAGAAGTGTGCTGTGGAGTTGCTTCTCTTCGTTGGTAATTCTCTTCACATCAACAGGATCCGAACACCGGGGCAGGGGAACAGAAATGGGTACGTTCATTTGGACAGCACCGAACAGTGACAGTGGCAGCTCGTACTTCAAATAAAGCCAGGAAGAGAAACGGGCCTTGGCGGGTCCGGCTGGGAGCATCACATACAGATGTGGGCGTCAATGATACCTCAATTAAAAAACAAATAATAGGCCCTGGCCGGTTGGCTCAGCGGTAGAGCGTTGGCCTAGCGTGCGGAGGACCCGGGTTCGATTCCCGGCCAGGGCACACAGGAGAAGCGCCCATTTGCTTCTCCACCCCTCCGCCGCGCTTTCCTCTCTGTCTCTCTCTTCCCCTTCCGCAGCCAAGGCTCCATTGGAGCAAAGATGGCCCGGGCGCTGGGGATGGCTCTGTGGCCTCTGCCTCAGGCGCTAGAGTGGCTCTGGTCGCAACATGGCGACGCCCAGGATGGGCAGAGCATCGCCCCCTGGTGGGCAGAGCGTCGCCCCATAGTGGGCGTGCCGGGTGGATCCCGGTCGGGCGCATGCGGGAGTCTGTCTGACTGTCTCTCCCTGTTTCCAGCTTCAGAAAAATGAAAAACAAAACAAAAAAAAAAAAAACAAATAATAATTGGGCACCAGAAATGCCGGGCCGCTGCCTCCTCGTGGAACAGGGCACCTAAGTTCTTGGTCAAGGGAACTAACTGGTTTCTGATTTCTCTCAAAGCCAGTAAGATAATGAGAAAAAGAGAGGGACTAAGGACAGGTGGCAACTGACGGTGACATTTCTAAGTAAGCCGGGCAGGATGATGTTGTCTGTAAGACACGGGCTGGCGAGGTGACAGCAGCTGACACCCCACGATCCGCCAGGCTGCCCTCTGTGATTAGTGGGTTGACCCAGACTAACGGCTGGACCCCTCCACACTCGGGTGCAAGTCACGGAACGGACGCGTCTCCCCATCAGGAAAGAGGATGGTTTTCCTCTTTCCTGCAAAGAGGTTTCAGGAGCAGGAACCGAGCAAGTTTATTAGCAAAGGTGCCCGAGAGATGCAAACGGGAAAGAGAGCGGGGTCTCTCAGAGTGAGTCTGGTAGCGAAATGTTCAGTGAGAGCTGAAGTTTCGGAATGAACGGGGAACGTGCTGCATCCCAGGCCCCCCTTCGAGGTTCACAAGGCACATACCCCCCATGGGCTCCGAGGGGTCCGCTGCACAGTGATCCATTTCACTTGAACTCAGCTTAGCTTGATCCCAGGCCCTCTTTTTATTTTTTATTTTTTTAATTTTTTTATTGAATTTATTGGGCTGGCATTGGTTACTACAGTTATACAGGCTTCAGGTGCACAGTTCTACAAATACATCATCTGCATGTTGTATTGTGTGTTCACCACCCCAAGTCACGCCCCCCCCATCACCATCTACCTCTCCTCTGCCCCCTCCCCCGGCCCACCCCAGCTCCTCTTCTGCTAGGAGACCCGTTACAGTCCTGTGCTCCTCCGCACGCACACTGGAAGAGCTCCCACAGCCCCTGCCTCCGCTGACAGCTGGACTCCAGACCGTTTGCTGGAGACACCGGCCTGGGAGCTGGAGCGGGCCTCCCTGCTGAGGGGGCGTGGCTTGGGGCGTGGCTCGGGGGTGACCAGAGCAGCATCCCTCTGGATAGTCTCATCCCTCTCTCGCGTCGTCCCACAATTCGTCATTTTCCACTCACACGAATATAAGGCATTGGGCTCTAGGCAGGGACCGCTGAACCATCTTTTTGAAACATAAATTTGACCACACCCCTTCCTTGCTTAAAACCTTTCATCGATGCCTTGCAGTTGCCCTTGGATAAGACAATGCAGCCCTGGTGTGATGGACCTCCCCTGCCTCCCCTCGATCCCTCTTACCCCGAGCTCCCCCCACCCTGGCCTTCCTCCGCCTCCATGGATGCCCAGACCCCGTCCCCACCTCTAGACCTTGGCACACCCTGGCCTTCCTCCGCCTCCACAGGTGCCCAGACCCCATCCCCACCTCTAGACCCTGGCACACCCTGGCCTTCCTCCGCCTCCACAGATGCCCAGACCCCGTCCCCACCTCTAGACCTTGGCACACCCTGTTCCCTCTGCCTCCACAGATGCCCAGACCCCATCCTCACCTCTAGACCCTGGCACACCCTGGCCTTCCTCCGCCTCCACAGATGCCCAGACCCCGTCCCCACCTCTAGACCCTGGCACACCCTGGCCTTCCTCCGCCTCCACAGATGCCCAGACCCCGTCCCCACCTCTAGACCTTGGCACACCCTGTTCCCTCTGCCTCCACAGATGCCCAGACCCCGTCCCCACCTCTAGACCTTGGCACACCCTGGCCTTCCTCTGCCTCCACGGATGCCCAGACCCCATCCCCACCTCTAGACCCTGGCACACCCTGGCCTTCCTCCGCCTCCACAGGTGCCCAGACCCCATCCTCACCTCTAGACCCTGGCACACCCTGTTCCCTCCGCCTGCGTTGCTGCTCCTGCTGTTTCTCGACCCGCTGACACCTAGCGTCCTGCAGATCTCAGCTTCAACGTCCCTTCCCTGCAAGGCCTTCCCTGAACACCCTCCCACAGAGCCCAGCTCTCCTTTCCTTTTTTAAAATTTATTTTTTTAATTTATTCATTTGAGAGAGGAGAGAGAGGAGAGAGAGTGAGAAGGGCATCAACTCCCATATGTGCCTTGACCAGGCAAGCCCAGGGTTTTGAACCGGCGACCTCAGCGTTCCAGGTCAACGCTCTATCGACCCACTGACCCACTGACCCACTGCGCCACCACGAGTCAGCCCAGCCCTCCTCTCCTTTCCGGCACTGGCCACAACCGGCACGTGCATTCCTAGGTAGGGGTGCTTGTTCCGTGTCCGCAGGGCAGGGGCGAGGGTCGTTTAACTGTCGAAGCACCAGAAACAAGAGCCGCACCTGGCACACAGTAGATGCCCGGTAACGATCTGTTGAGGGAGTGGTGAGTTTGAGATGACTTTTTAGAAGGAAACGGTTCGGAGAGGATGAGAGAGTGGATCTGATCTGGCTGAGGCCATCCTTAAGACAACAGATGGGTCTGCTCCCACCCCCCACCCCCGGCTTTCTGTCCCAGTCATATTTGGTCATGGGACCAACAGGCGAACTTCTCAGATTTCTGGGGAGGAATTTCACAGTGTCCTGCCTCCTTGGCTTCTGGTATTTCTGACACTTCCCAAGCTTCCCCTCTGACCAGGCTGTGTGCTAGGCTCCGGGGACACCGGCAGCTCTTCCCAGAGATCCTTGCTGTTCTGCTCCTGGCCACGTGCTTCCTTCTGCCCCGTCCCGAGCTCCGCCGGGTACAGCTCAGCCTCTCCCTCCTGACCTCGCTTCCGCTCCCTTACCCTGGGATTCCTGGGTCCAGACGGAATCTAAAAAGGCTCCCTGGGAAACAGATCCGTCGACCTGGAAAACCCTGTGCTGCCGCATCTGCTCTGACACCTCCCTCTTTGCCCCACAGGACAGGATGGACTCGCGTTCCTTCTCTCCACTCTCAGGACTCCTCTCCACTCGCCGCTCTCCACTTCCCGAGGGCCTCGGGGGTCTGAGCTCAGCTCCATCCGGCTCTTCCATCCACACTCGTCCAGGAGTGTTACTTTCATCTCCCAGGTCTCTGCTCCACTCCCCTGTGTACCCCAAAACCCTCGCACACTGCTGGTGGGAGTGCAAACGGATACAGCCCCTGACAAGTGCCATTTGACAATAGCCATCAAAATGAGAAACGCAAATACCTCTCGGCCCAGTATCTTCACCTCTGGGAATTTATCCTTCAAATGCACTTGCACACGTGCAAAAAAAAAAAAAAGTGATGTTAGTAGAAGGTTATTCTTTGAAGCATCTTTTATAAGAGCAAGATTTGAGATCACCCAAATGTCTCCCCACAGGGAATAATTGAACAGTTTACAGCAGTGGTCCCCAAACTACGGCCTGCGGGCCGCATGTGGCCCCCTGAGGCCATTTATCCGGCCCCCGCCACACTTCCAGAAGGGGCACTGCTTTCATTGGTGGTCAGTGAGAGGAGCATAGTTCCCATTGAAATACTGGCCAGTTTGTTTATTTAAATTTACTTGTTCTTTATTTTAAATATTGTATTTGTTCCCGTTTTGTGTTTTTACTTTAAAATAAGATATGTGCAGTATGCATAGGGATTTGTTCATAGTTTTTTTTTATAGTCCGGCCCTCCAACGATCTGAGGGACAGTGAACTGGCCCCCTGTGTAAAAAGTTTGGGGACCCCTGATTTACAGTGCGTGCGCGCAGAGGTGCTGACGCAGCTGTGCAGAGGGGACAGCGAGCACGCTGCCTAGTGGCGGGGAGGGGAAGATCTCGAGAAGAGGCTGCTGGGTGAGAAAAACAACAATAGGTGACGACAGGGCCTACACTATGCTGTATGTGGATTATAAAGAAAAAAAAATATGAATTGCTGACATACACACGAAGGAACCGAGACTCTCAAGCAAGAAGCAGAGACCACAGAAAAGGGAAGAGGAGAAACTGACCAGATATGGGGTGGGGGAGACATCTCACTGAATACAACTTTACCTATTTTTATTTCTAAGGAAAGATCATTTTAAACCCCTGAAGGTTTAGCTTAATTTTAAACTTCCTTGTGGTTTGTCTTCAGGCCCGTTCATAACTGCCACAATTGGGCCTGTTAAAAGGGTCTGCTCTGGCCCTGGCCTACTGGCCCAGCGGTAGAGCGTGTGGAAGTCCACATGTGGAAGTCCTGGGTTTGATTCACAGTCAGGGCACACACAAGAGGTAACCATATGCTTCTCCTATCCTCAACCTATGGCTCAATTGATTCAAGAGTGTGGCACCAGGCACTGAGGATATCCCAGCTGGTCTAAGTGTGCCAATCTCAGGTGCTAAAAATAGGTTGATTGAGTCAAGCATCAACCCCAGACAGGGGCTGCTGGGTGGATTCCGGTCAGAGGACATAAAGGAGTCTTTCTCACTCTCCCCTCCTCTCATTTAAAAAAAAAAAAAAAAAAAAGCACTGTGTGCCCAACACCCAACTGGGGTCTTGAAACTGGTCCTCTGGCCTCCTGGAGCCAGCCCTCAGCAGGGGGCCATGCATATGTGGGGTTTATTGTGAAGAGGACATAGTCTTACCAAGTCGGATCCCACTGGGGCTCCCAGGATGACATGACACTGCAAGCCCGTGGGGAAAAGAGGACAGTTCCAACCCCCCCCACCAGGGTCCTTGAGAAGGGACCGTGTTGACCACAGTCTGAGGCACAGAGAGCCTGGGCCCAGCCAGGAAGTCCTCTGCCCCAGGTTCCCACAACTCTTCCCTGGGAGCCTCCTGTGCCTGGCAGTGGGCAGACAGGAGGCAGGCAAGGTCCTGGGGTAGGGCTGGACATCCCAGGAACAGGGGCGGGACAAGAGTGGCATCCTTAGGCCCTTGTTGCGGACCATCTTAAAGTATGTGCTACACAGTCTCCCAAGTGGTCCTCAGAAGGACTGGGTACCAATTACCTACAGCAGGGACCACTCCTTCATGCATCTCGATTGGTTTTCTTCCCTTCCCCCATCTCACATCCCCTTCCCTCACCTGTTCCTTGGGACCACCTCCCGTATAACTGGCTCTGGGTCTGCTCTTGGGGGAGCCCAAACTAAGCCCCGGTGGTCACAGCGCCCTCCCATCGACTGCAGCCGTGCACTGTCGCTCTTAAATTCCCACAGAAAAACCCAACCCAACCCAGATGCAAGGTGAAGGGAGAAAGCCCAGACCGGGAGCTGGACCACGCCCCTCCTCCTAGCTCAGCTTTCACGATCCGTGCCACCTTAGGACACTCTCCTAACCTCTCTGGGCCTCTGTGGTTCCAGCTGTAAACTGGGGGGGCGAAGAAGGGTCCGGATAGGCATGTTTTTATTCTTGGACCAACTTCGGAAGAATGTTTACAGCTGCCTCCTGCCCCCACCCCTTACGTATTTTTTTAACCTCGAGATGAACGTTGTTTATTCTACATCATCGTTGACTTCTATCGGGCGTTGGGGGCTGACTCGTACTCAAACGTGAATTGCACCCTTTCTCAAATAGTGGGAGAGCGATGAGGAAATTGGCACTGACGTTTAGCCACGACCATGTTGACAGCGGCTTGTTTGAGAAGTTGCAATGTGGAGACAGCAGCTGAGGCAGCCAGGGTCCTACACTAACCTCCATCCTGAAATTAGATCCCCGGTGGCACCCCAGAGCTGGGTGGCTGCACAGGAGTCCCAAGGCCACGAGGGAGGATTGTGGTCCCACCACGCCGATGACGGAGCGGAGCCCTGAGGTCCCTCGGTTACCTGCAGCTGAGTAGGACGGGCACCTGGCCAGGGCACCCCAGACCTGGCTCTTTGTGTCTAACTAGGTCGAATGGTCTCTAACTAAGCCCTTTGCAACGGTGCAGTTTACTCTGCAGCCGCCTTGGGAGTCACTGGTAGCAAGTTGGTGACAGGGTGACATCATAGTTCTATCTTCCATTTCCATCTGACTTGCCCCCACTGATGATAGCCTTGTCCTCGTTCCACCTGCCGTGGAAACCAGGCTGCTCTGCCCAGACCCCACCCCCCTTTGAGAACGACAGATTCAGTCCCCCAGCTGCTGTGACATCGCCGGCTGCCAGCCCTCAGCCCTCAGCCCTCAGCAGGAGTCGCCTTGGCTGACAGGAGCTGTTTTGCCCAAGGTCAGACCACCTTCCTGGGGCAGCCCAGACGGAATTACTGGTCCACAGAGGGACACAAAGCTGTCCCCTTGCTCTACCTCAGGACAACTCTGAAGCATCTCCCAGCCTCGGAGCCCCCAGAGGGCGCTGGCGGAGGCCTGGACAGGGCGGGCAGCCCGAATTCTCCCTCTCTCCCGCCCCCAGAGGGGTCGACGACAAGGAACAGCCTGGCAGCCTGGTGGCTACTTCCTCTCCGAGGTTCCCGCCCGGGGAACCCACCTGCAGTGCCCTCTCCGCCCGTCTTCTCCCTTCTCGCTCCCGAACTCTCCCGGCTCAAAGGCCAGCCAGTGGAGACCCCTGGCGCCAGCCCCAGCTGGGGGCAGGCTCTTCTCCCAGGCGGAGGGTTGAGGTGCGCTGCCAGTTCGCCACCTGCGGGAGTGACGTTTCCCACCTTCCCCAGGGGGGACGTGCATGAGCCGGGCAGCCTGCGGGAGACTGAGACAGCCTTTAATCAGGAAGCCCCGGGTGAGGACAGCCACGCTGGTGACACCACCCCAGTGGGGTCCCGGACCAGCGTGACCCTCCTCCGTCAGTGGGAGGAGCGCGCGGCCCAGCCTTCCTCAGAAGACCAGAGGCCACGCTGCCCCTGGTGGAGGCACTTGCTGATTCTCACAGCACACCCTACATGCTTCTCGGGAACAAGGCAACGTCAGCCCCCAGGGTCTTCCGTCGGGGCAGAAGCCTTGCAGAGCGGACCGCGTTAGCCCCAAGTGTCCCTGCATACTTTCAGGGCCACCGGCAGCTTCTTCTGTCCGGCATCTCCTGGGTGTGGCCCTGGGATGGAGGCCGCCTTACTTGGTGGTCTCCTCTTCGCTTGAGGTCCCCGTGGCAGGCTGCTGGGGGCCAGGGCTGGAGGAAGCCACAAGGGCGACAGAGAGTCTGGAGGTGGTGGGAGAGAGTCTGCGAGGCCCGAGGAGGGTCACAGGGGTCTCTGAGGGGCTAGTGTCTGTCGTGGGAAGGGCTGTAGCGGCCATCGGGACTGTGACAGGCAGAGAAGGCCGCCGAGATGCCGTGTGGGCCCCGGAGGCTGAGGACGAAGGCTCTGGAGTAACAAGAGGTGGCCCAGGAGCCCCGGGAGGGGCTGGAGGTAGAGTGGCGGCTCCTGGAGGGACGGAAGATCCCGGCGAGGGCCCCGCAGAGGGTGTGGGCGAGGACCAGGCTCTCGACGGACTCCTGGGTGTCAGCTGCAGGTCAGACACGTTCGTTCTGAAAAGGAGCTGAAGGAAACGGAGCGCAGGCCTCTGAGGCGAGGCTGCCGGGGGCCCAGGGCAGGAGCCGCAGCTGACGGGCTCCTCAGTGTCCCCACGGGGGCTCCGAGGCACGCTGCTGGACTCCACGTCTCCGGGAAGGGCGAGTCCCCGCCTGTCCTCCGGGGAATCTAAAGAGAGGTGGGGGAGAGAAGGGAAGGGCACAGTGGTTCTCCCGACAGCTGAGGCAGCTCTGGGACGAGCTGCACTGGGGACAGACGCCCAAGCTCTGTCCTCTGAGGGTCCTCGCACCCTGGTGAGGATTAGCCGGCACCTGTCTCCAGGGAGACGAGGCCCAAAAAGAACTTGAATGGAGGGAGGCAGTTCCCCAAAGTGGCTCAGCCAGGCACTGGCTCTGTGATGTGGTGTGAGGCACAGACCTCCCCTGGGCCCCTGTGTCCCCATCTGTAAGATGGGACGTCTCGGCCTGAGCCCAAATGGAAACTACGGACATGGTGACAACCTGATATCAGTGTAGGGCCACCGATGGGGACAAACGTTCCATGTGCTGCGGGGTGTCGACAGTGCGGAGGCAGTGCGTGTGGAGGCGGAGGGTAGGTGGGGGGTCCCTGCACCTTCCACTCAGTTTGGCTGTGAACCGAAAATGCTCTAAAAAAATGAAGTCTATTGTCAAG
Source organism: Saccopteryx leptura (assembly GCF_036850995.1). Classification (NCBI taxonomy): domain Eukaryota; kingdom Metazoa; phylum Chordata; class Mammalia; order Chiroptera; family Emballonuridae; genus Saccopteryx; species Saccopteryx leptura. Next base: position 12,568,134 of record NC_089503.1, on the reverse strand, counting down.
TTGGGTTTTCTTATTCATCTCAGCCTGGAGCCCAGAATATCATGAGAGGTGGGGGGCAGGGGGTGGGAGTTGTGGGGGAGGGGGGTAAAGGAAGGAAGAGGCAGGCATAGAGAACATGGAGAGTGAAGAAGCAAATGAAGAGTGTTGGAGCCTGACCAGCGGTGGCACCGTGGATAGAGCGTCAGCCTGGAACGCAGAGGACCCCGGTTCAAGACCCTGAGGCTGCCAGCTTGAGTGTGGGGACGCTGTCTTGAGCATGGGGTCACAGAAATGACCTCATGGTCACTGGTTTAAGCCCAAGGTCACTGGCTTGAGCAAGGGGTCACTGGCTTGGCTGGAGCTCCCTGGTCAGGGCACGTATGAGAAGCAATCAATGAACAACTAAAGTGCCACAACTACAAATTGATGCTTCTCATCTCTCTCCCTGCCTGTCTGTCCCTGTCTATCTCTCGCTAAAAAAAAAGAGAGACAGAAAGTGTTGGAGAAAGGCATGATCATGGAGGAGACAGAGACTGTCAAACACATTTAAAAACCCTCAAAGGACAGACAGTCCCACAACTCTGCAAATACACCCAAACCCAGCAAACGACACACCTGGGTGGTGCGATCCCTATGGCATGTGAATTAGACCTTGAGACAGCTACTAGCTTTTTGGTTTTTTGTTTTGTTTTGGTTATCAAAAAAAAAAAACAAAAAACAATTCATAATATATCTCAACGAAAAGAAGTTTATCCTTAAAAGAAGTTCTCGTTAGCAAGCATCCCATGTGAGTGACACGGAGCCAGCGTGCTACAGGACAGGAGCCGGCCCTGTGCCTCACTCCTTGGGGCCGCATCGTCCCCATCTGGCAGCAGGAGCGCAGAGCGGGAAAGAATGGGGGTCAAGGGACCAGAGAGACCTGGCCTCGAGTCCAACACCAGCAACGAGAGCGCAGCTTAGAAACAGGTCCTTAGCTTCTCTGAGCCTCTATTTCCCCATCTGCAAAATGAAGATGACCATAAAGCAGCCGTTCCTGAACACGCACGCCGGGAGCACTGCAACGAGATAACACAGGTACAATGTTCCGTCCCCTGCCCAGCGCCTTGGCTCCTGATGAGCCTCCAGACGGCAGGGGGAAGAATACCCATCAGCCTGCAGAGGACCTGGTGGTGGTGGTCAAGCTGATGAAGAATCTAGAAAGCTCTCAAGGTCATGGCTCTATGGGCTCAGGATGTCGGCAGCCCCCAGTCCTGGCAGCAACCTCTCATCCACGGACCCGAAAGCTGCCCTAAATACAGGACATCCTCTTCAACAGCCCATATTTTATACACAAGATCCAGGCCACAAGTCAGTGGGAAAATTCAAGGTCTTCCTGAAAGTTTAAAAAAAAAACGCAAAAGAGCTACATTTAAGGTACTTTATGGACATGGAAAAATTAATTGGGAAAATTAAATTCCATACATACAGGATAGAGTTGGTAGGCATCTGGGGAACATCACCAAAAGTCTCCTCTTTCTCCAGGACCCCATCCGGAACGTGCTGCCAGTTACCAAACCATTCTGACTCCCTAGGGCCCTAGGGCTCCACCCGTTAACCACATGGCCGAATGCAACTCACAGAATCTGAAAAAACGCGCCGAGCCTGACCGGAGGTGGCGCAGTGGATAAGAGCATCAGCCTGCAAGGCTGAGGGTGCTGGTTCGAAACCCCGGGCTTGCCGGGTCAAGGCTCATACGACAAACAAGCAATAACAACTACAGAGAAGCATCTCTGAGTTGATATTTCTTGCACCCCGCCTCTGTAAAAATCAATAAATAAAATCTTTAAAAATAAATAAATAGGCCCTGGCCGGTTGGCTCAGTGGTAGAGCGTTGGCCTGGCATGCGGGGGACCCGGGTTCGATTCCCGGCCAGGGCACATAGGAGAAGCGCCCATTTGCTTCTCCACCCCCCCCCCTCCTTCCTCTCTCTCTCTTCCCCTCCCGCAGCCGAGGCTCCATTGGAGCAAAGATGGCCCGGGCGCTGGGGATGGCTCCTTGGCCGCTGCCCCAGGTGCTAGAGTGGCTCTGGTCGCAGCAGAGCGACACCCCGGAGGGGCAGAGCATCGCCCCCTGGTGGGCAGAGCGTCGCCCCTGGTGGGTGTGCCGGGTGGATCCCGGTCGGGCGCATGCGGGAGTCTGTCTGACTGTCTCTCCCCATTTCCAGCTTCAGAAAAATAAATAAATAAATAAATAAATAAATAAATAAATAAAAATAATAATGAAAAAGAGTCTGACTGAAGAGCTTTCACCCTAGGTCCACTATGGGTAGAATAAAAAAAAGAGAGAAAGAAACCAGCTAGCTAAATTCCAACCAAAAAGGCAGGAAGTAAGCAAACAAGAATAATCAAGAGCTTTTTAAATGACCAGCTACGGGCCACGTCATCTGTGCCCTGTTTACACCTCTGCAAAGTGGTCCACGCGGGCGGACATGGACGACCGGGTAAGACAGGCAGATGAGGGTGATTTTCAGGAGTCAAGACAGCGAAGGAACTAAAATCATTGACTAAGCTCAACTCCTGGCTCTACTGCCAACCAGCAACGTGACCTTGAACATGTCACTTTAATTCTCCGTGCCTCAGTTTGCCCACCCGGAAAACGGGGATGCTACCGGTACACCCGTCTCCAAGAGCTGCTGAGAAAAGAGAAGGAAGCCAGATGCTCCCTGACACATAATGAGGGCTCACTACGTACTGCTCACAGAAATGAGGGGATATTTTATCGCTTCATAGTCATTTTGAAATATCCCCTCATTTCTGTGAGCAGTACGTATGTATATATTAGCCATTACTCTTCGGCAAAGTTGACTTGAGTTCCTAAATTCTAATCTTTCAAGGGAAGAAAGCAGAGGAAGAGATTAAGGAAGGAGGTATTGGAGAGGAAAAAGGCACAGTAAACAAACGGAAGAAGAGCGAAATGGAAGAAGACGGTGGAGAGACGCCAGACCCCGGAGGCCTGCTTACCTGGGCAGGAGGCGCAGCAGTCCCCAGGGGCCACAGCGCGGTCTGAGCAGGCCGGCGGGCAGGCCACCTTCTCACAGCTCACCTCTCCCAACTGGGGAAGAAGAACACACGTAAGGACGCCCAGAGCAGCGCCCCCAAAGGCCTCTTGCACCAGCTGTGGGAGAGGGGTGCCGTGCCCGGCGCTCACCTGGACAACAGGTGAGGCCAAACACAACGGGGTGGCCTTAAGAAAACCGTAAAGAGGGAAGATCTGGTCACACCCGGGGTGTTCCGGCAGGTAATAAAGTTACAGTGAGGGAGATGGCCTTACAGTGTTTAGGGACGCCAAGTTCCGCGAAGGAACAAAATGCAAGAAGCAGCCCCTGGCTGGGCAGCTCCCAGCTCCCATGCCCAGCTCACCTGGCACGTGCACTGGGTACAGGGCTCCTCGTCCAAGGTGAACACCTGGCCGTTGACCACCTTCCTCCCCTCGTAGTTGCAGTCTGTAGGGGCAGAGGAGACAGGGGCCTGTGAGAGCCAAGGTTCGCCCGAAAGCCTCAGATGTGGGGCGGCTGGTCCCACTCACCTCGGCACACTGGACAGCACTCCCCATCAGGGTGGAAGGGGTAGGTGCAGGTGATGGGGCAGTCCACGGGCGAGCAGGCCACTGAGCCCAGCTGCAGGACACAGAAAACACACAAAGCCCTTCACTCTGGAGGGCTGATGGGACACTCAGGAAAAACAGGTCACACAGCCACTGAGTGTCCATCAGAACCACCAAGGTCAGGGGACAGGTCCATGGTGAGGGCAGGGGAGGGGGGTCATTCACTAGGTCAGAGTCTGTTCTGTCCTCCTGCTAGAATTCAAGCCACACAAGGCCAAGGACCTGGCCTTGTCCATGGAGCTCATCTGTCAACAGGGACCTGTTGAACAAATTCATGAACTGCCCAAGAAAAGTGAGCACCAAAACCCTGGGAGAAAGAAGGACCCAGAAGCCAAAGCGTCCCGAAGCACACGGCTGTGACGGAACAAGGGCACTCGGAGGCCAGAAGTCTTCACCCACAACTCTTCTCTTCCTGCCGACCCTGCCCCTGTCCACACTGCGTCTGCCCCCACCACAACGCAGCTCCATCCGGGTTGCACGTTTTCAGCCCGACAAATGATCAGGGTTTTTTTCCCCCATTTTCCAAACACTGATACTACATACTATCAAACGTGCTTTTTCAGACTGAGAGGCCGTGTGGTTTGTGGTAAAAGCGGGTTCCTGGCACTTCAATTCATTCACCCGCTGTGGGATCTTGAGCAAATGACTCTGTCTCTTGGTGCCTCGGTTTTCCCGCAGAGCCAATGGAGACCACGGTGGGGCCGACCTAGGGCCCTCGCGAGGACTGAGTTCACGCACGTCAGGGCGGAGAGCAGGGCTGGCACACGCCGAGGACCCGAGACTGTGCGTAGGGATCATGGGCTGGAGGCCCTCGCGGGAACCCTCAGAGAGAAGCCCTGTCACATGGTAAGGACCAGCCCCCAGACCCTCCCTGGTCGCCAGAAGCAGAGGGCTTCATCAGGGCAGGCTGGAGAAGTTCCCTGACCCTGGGTAACGATTCACAGTGGGCAGGGCTGGAGGGAGCTGACTGTCACCAGGACCCAGAAGTGACCTTTCTCTTGGAGGTCTCTGGACTTTGCCTCCAGGACTCAGGAGCTGGTGGCAGGCCCTGGGGAGTTTCCGCAGACCGGGGTCAGGTCTGGGTGGCCGTACCAGGCAGATGCAGCTCAGACACGGGTCCAGCACGGACGGAAAGGTCTGGTTGTTGTGGAAGATTCTGCCTGTGTAGGTGCAGCCTGCGGGAGAGAGCACGCGGTGAGCTCCCGCGGTGGGGGGTGGAGGAGGGGGTGTGGGAGAGCGCGTGCGGTGAGCTCCCGCGGTGGGGGGTGGGGGAGGGGGTGGGGGAGAGCGCGCGGTGAGCTCCCGCGGTGGGGGGGGGGAGAGAGCGGGGGGGGGGGGGGGTGGGGGGGGAGGGGGGGGAGAGAGTGCGCGGTGAGCTCCCGCGGTGGGGGGCGGTGAGCTCCCGCGGTGGGGGGTGGGGGAGAGAGCGCGCGGTGAGCTCCCGCGGTGGGGGGGTGAGGGGTGGGGGAGAGAGTGCGCGGTGAGCTCCCGCGGTGGGGGGTGGGGGAGAGAGCGCGAGGTGAGCTCCCGCGGTGGGGGGTGGGGGGTTGGCTGGTGACCAGGCTTTTGCCAGGGTGAAGGTCCCAGGCTTATCTGGGTAGTGAAGGTCAGGCCACCTGACCTGCTGACCTGTGGTGGCACAGCAGGTAAAGCACCGACCTGGAATGCAGAGGTCACCGGCTCAAGGCCCCCAGTTGGCGCAAAGAACATGCGAGAAGCAACTACAAGTTTACAAGTTGATGCTTCCCCCCCACTCCACCACCCTTTTCTCTCTCCCTCTCACTCTAAAATAAATAAATAAAATCTTAAAAAAAAAAAAAAAAGGTCAGGCCAACTGCATCCTGGGGATCCTGAAGCAACTGCCCCAAGGGTTGGGAAGGGACAGGACATGAGTCCGAACTGGGGGCTGACTTTCGTGCTCGATTCAGCAGACAGGTCGCGTCCTCCACCGCCAGCCCCCAGGACGGAGCGTGTCCCTCTCCACCCCTCACCGGGTGGATCAGGACAGAGGCGCTAGGAGACACAACCTGGGTGCCTGGCATCTTCTTTGCTTGTCCCCGCTCAGCCAAGCTCCAAACCCCACCTTCTAGAACATTCCTCCATACCTCTCCCCCCTCTGCCTGATGATACCCCCAGAGGCCCAATGTCCATGCTGCCACCTTGATAATATTTATCGCACAGTCGTAAGTAAAAAGGCAGGTGATGAGATATAGCAGGAGGGTATTTTAAAGAAAACACACATATATAACAAATCTACTCTATGTTAGTGATATCTGTGTTACAGATATGGCAGCTAGAGACACAGATATAATCACAAAAAGAGACTAGGGGGAAAAAACTGTGGTATGAAAGTGATAACGGGCCGTTCTTTTTTTATTTTTGCTTTTTGTATGTTCTAAATGTTCTGCAATGAAATGTTATTTTGAACCAAGGGAAAAGGTAAAATTGCTATAAATAGGCATCCCTTTTATTTTCTCTCACTGCCCTCTCACAGTCGCACAGGTGTGATCCCTCTCCCTCTGCCGCCCCGCCGAGGCTGTAAGCGCCCTGCATCTCCCTATCTGCCTCCAGCGCCCAGGTGGGGCCACCGCGGGCAAGGTCTCTATGCCTCTGAGCCTCAGTTAGCTCATTTGTGAAACAGGGCTGCCCCACAGGGTGGCTGTGAGGACAACCCGGAGGAAATCTGTGGGGTGCTCCCCACTGGGGAGCCTGGCCCAGGCTGGGGAGCGTGACAGCGGGGAGGGGTGCCGTGCGGCGCCCTGCAGGGAATTACCTGCCGAACAGTCTGGGCAGCACTGTCCGGGGATCCGAATTGGGTGAGGGCAGGAGTCCACGCAGTCTGTCCTCCGGCAGCTCACGGAGCCGTCTGCCTGAAGGAAGGAGGGACTTCACCAAGACCCCACCTGCGACACCGGTCTCCACGCCCCACGCCCCACTCCCAGTCCCCCCCAAGGAGGACCGGCGACCGTGGAAAAGGCTGTGAGCCTTCTGAAGGCTCCCATATCCAAAGAGGGGAAGATCGGAGCTGGGACGGGGTCTCCTCCAGTCCTGTGCCTCTCCGGCAGCAGCCGAGGCTACAGTGACCCCCTCCAAACTCTGCTCCTGGCCTTCCCCTGGACAGCCGGTTCACCCCACAAAGATAGTAATAAAATCCTATTTCTACGTTCCACCTGCAATGTCTATTTTAGATGACAAGAGTGCCACAAGCTTTTTTTTTTTCATTTTCCCCTTAAGAATCCGAATGTGAACCTGTTGGGTTATTTTCTTATAACCCGAGTGCCCCAGACCAGCCACCAGAGAGAAAGACGGCAGCGGACGTACTTCCCTCCCAACTCCAATTCCCCTGAAACGCTGCCAGGTTTTTCTAAGGGTCTAAGGCTCTTGAACAAATGGTGCATCAAAGGGGTGTGAAGGCTGTGCCTCTCCCACGGCAGTGAAATGCCGATTCTCAGTCAGGAGGTCTGGGCATGTCCATCAGGTTCCGGGTGACGCCCACACCACCGCTGGTACAGGGACCTCATTTTGAGACAGAAAGCTTGAAGGGAGTCTAAACTCTCTTAAAGTAGAAAGGAAAGCCAACATGCACGTAAAACAATGAGCTCAAACAACTGTGTTTCTTGGGAGGTAGCTGCGTTCGCATTTACGCGAAAGCTTGAGCACCTTCTCCTTATCCGTTTCTGATGAGACGAGGTCACGTGATTCGTGTTAATGATGAAAACACTGCAATTTCACAGAAGAGGCCTGAACCACTGGCTGCCCCGGCTCCCTCGGTTGTCTGTGGCTGGAGGGGACCTGCTATTATTAGGGGTTTACCCTCCACGAGCACAGCATGTCACATACTGCACTCGAGGCAGACTGCGCGCTCTGCGCCCTGACCTCCATCGAGGACAGAATACACTGGGTCCCAACCCTTTTGTCAAAACGGAACTTGATGGCACGGAGCCGGTCGGAAGGCAGGCCTGAGATGACCCAGGTTCTGGAGGGGCACGGATGCCTGGGACCTGGGGACCCGCGTCAGGGTTGAGGGGTCTGCGGGGGGTGGGGCGGGGACACCCGGAAAGCAGCTGAAGGCGCGCAGGTTGTCATTCACCTGGCAGATGCATAACTCACAGGGATCACCAGGTGACCAGATCTGTCCAATCGGAAACTCAACCCCGTTGTCGTCGAGAGAGCAGCCTGGCCGGGGACAGTGAGGGAGAAAGGACACGTGGGCAGGAGCGCCAAGCAGGGTCCCGAGTGCCCGCCGGACCTGCAGCGCCACCCGGCAAGACAGACACCTCTACTCATGCATGCTGGGTAGACAGTCCCCCCAGAAGCTGCCCCAGCTGCCTGCCGGCTCCCTCATGTAGTGAGTTTGCCCTCCAAATGTGCACCTGGTATACACAGGCCGACTCACACATACGCTCCATACGCACCCATTAACATATGCATTCACAGAGAAACCACACACCAGCACGTACCGACACGCAGTGACCCAAACACGCACTCACCCGTGCAGATACCACTCACACACACAGACGTACAGACACACACAGACTCACACACTCAGACTCACTCGAACAGTCTCGGGGGTGCGCTCAGCCTCCCTCCGCCAGGGCCTGTGCTGGGTTGTGCCGGGTGCGGCCCTGGGATGCCGGGGTGCCAGCCCTCACCTGTCATGGGCGTGGGCTCCCGACAGGTGAAGCAACACTGTCCAGGGCCCAGCCACCACTCTTCGCGGGGGCAGTCCAGTTCTGGACATGGGGTGAAGGAACATTCCACTTCCCCATTCTGGAAGAAAGCCAAAAGGACATGAGCCAGTGAGGGCAGCTCCCCAGCCCTGGGCCATCAGAGGGTTCAAGAGCAGGTTGGCGGGCTGCCATCCCCCTTTGAAAAGTGACAAAGAAATCTCCAGGAAGCAAGAGGAAGGAAAGGCACGTCCTTCCCCGGGGGCCCGGGTAAGGCCGGCAAGTCCTGGGAAGGGGCCGCCGCTGGCTCCTGCCTGCCCTAGTGTGGCCACCAACCTCTCTTCCCTTCACTTCTGCAAAACAGCTTCTGTTCAGGCTACCGCTCTGGGCTCTCCCTCCGCGGCCAGGGGACTTTCTCACGCACCGATCTGATCACGTCACTCCACCACTTAAAACCTTCAGCAGTGCTGCCAAGTCCAAAGCCCTCAGCCGGCTGACAGAGCCTTTCACGACTGAGTCTGAGGCTGAGGCTGTCACCGCCACCCCCAGACACCGTCCCCTAAGTACTGCGCTTAGCCAACAGGGCTGTGTCTTCCAGGTGCCGGAGGTTGCTTCCCCACTGACTCCCTGGGGCACAAGCGAGTACACACAAGCTACTGCTGCCCCTCTGGCCTCTGGGCACAAGTGTGTCTGGGGTGCAATGCACGAGCCGGAGCTCCCCCGGGTGCCAGCCTAACCCCAATCTTCACTTGGCTCCCACCTCTGCCCCTCCTCTTCCCTCGCCCGTTTCTCCTCAGAGCACTCCCTCGGAAAATCACTTACCCAAGAGTCCCGCCCCAGCCCTGCTGCTCGGAACCCAACCCAACGCGGTCCCTGCCTGCAGCCTCATGGCTAGCCTGGCTCATCTGCCCTGCACTCTGTGCCCAGCCAGAACGGCCGCACACCGTGCTCGCTCTCTCTCTCTCTCTCTCTCTCTCTCCCTCTCTCCCCCTCTCGCGTCCTGCCCGTTCCCAGGCACACATGCCTCAGCTCCTCGCCTGATGAGTGCGAGCCAGCCCTGAGGTGCTGCCTTCTCACCCCGCCCTCCCAGGAGGCTTCCCGTCTGGCAGGGAGCTCTGGTCACCTGTCCGCAGCCCACCTAGACTGCGGGGCCCCTGGCGAAGGGAACTTGACCTATCCTGTGCTGTGCTGTGTCCCCAGCACTCAGTATCACGCCGAGCACATGGTAGGTGCTCAAACAGCATCACTGAACAGCGAACTTCAAGGAGCCTGTGGGAGGGCCTTGGTGAGCACAGGTCCCTGAGTCCCTTCGCTGCCTCAGTCTCCCTTTGGCTGCACGGCAGCTCCTCTTCTGGCCTCGGCATCCTGGTTAAGTGCTGTGCCCGTGCCCTCCCTGTCACCCACCAATTCAGCCCCCTACCTGGCAGACACAGGTGGTACACTCGTCACCACCCCCGCTGAACACAGCCCCGTCTGCGTACCACCGGCCGTGGAAATAGCACCGCACTGCGGAGAGGAAAGGGAGAGCAGCTCAGGGGGGGGCGGAGCAGCTGAAGAGAAAGGGGAAGAAATGGGAGGGGGCCCGGGGAAGCTCACACACTCCACAGCACAGCCCCTGCCCCAGCCCCCCACTCAAGCCCCTCCAAGCCCCGACAAAAAAATATGCTATAACTTAAAAACCGACAGAGAGTGCATCCTGTGTAAAATAGGTACTTAACAAAAGGGAAGCCCAGAATAACTCAAGAGGAAGAGGAAAGGAGAGACGGAAAAAAAGCCTGCCACAGACAGACACCTAAGACGGCTCCGGGCACCGTGCCGTCCAGGGAGGCCGGGAGGACGCAGTGAGGGACTCAGCCGAAGGTCCCCACAGGTGGAAACAGCCTCAAATCCCGCTCAGGCCCAGGTGCTAGTAAGACGGCCCTGGGTTCAAATCCCACCTATACAACCCACTAGGGCAGTGGTCGGCAAACCGCGGCTCGCGAGCCACATGCGGCTCTTTGGCCCCTTGAGTGCGGCTCTTTGGCCAGCTTAGGAGTACCCTAATTAAGTTAATAACAATGTACCTACCTATATAGTTTAAGTGTAGGAAATTTGGCTCTCAAAAGAAATTTCAATCGTTGTACTGTTGATATTTGGCTCTGTTGACTAATGAGTTTGCCGACCACTGCACTAGGGAATGACTCTGGGCATGACACAAGTTTGCTGAGCCTCAGTTTTCTCATCTGTTCAATGGGGTTGATAATAGTTCCTACCTCTTAGGGACTGTATCACCTATTCAAAAAAAATTTGTTAATGAAAAATAACACTTAAAAGTTAAGAAAGAAATCTTTTAAAAGGATGCCAACTATGAAATCAGTAGACTTGAGTTCAAGTTCTACTCCTATACTAACTGGTGTGTCTTTGAGCAGTGACTTGACTTCCCTGAGCTTCAGTTTCCTTATCTATAAAATGGGGCTATGAATAGTACTCCCTCAGAACAGTGCCACACAGATTCAGTGAGATCAAGACCTGGCATGCACCCACTCAGCAACGGCATGGAGCAGGCACAGAACATTAGTGATGGCAATGAGGTCATCCCAGGAAAGAGAACCAAATTTTTAACAAAGGACCAACTCATTAGTGGGGAAGACGAGGTCCCCTCTGCATCTCGGGGCAAAGGGGGCAGGCCAGACTGTGAGCCCAGTCTAGTATTCAAAGCACTGAGCACATAGTAGGTGCTCAATTAAAATGGGCACTTTGAAATGATTCCCTTGATCTGAGTGTTTAAGGCAGAAATCACTCTCCTTTCTCTCTTCTCCACTCATCTTGCCCCCCAAATATATACTCAAAAGACACCCACTCCCCAGAACACAGAAAAAAGCAAAACTCCCATGCCCTACCTACCCTCCACCCAAAAAGTCACTTACCTGGAACACAAGTACAGCAGTCTGACTTCGGGGAGGTCTGACAAGGACCCGGAGGACACTCGGGGGAGATGCAGGACACGTTTCCAGCCTGAAGAGGGGAGAGAGGGCATGGGTGGGGGGAGGGGAGGGGAGAAGACGGCTGCGGTGCCCTCCTGGCCCATCTAGAACCAGCTCATTCCCCACCCATTTCACGCCACACCTCAGGTTTCCTGTCCAACATCAAAGCCTCCTAAAGAAAGCCTTCCCAGCCTGACCTGTGGTGGCGCAGTGCTTAAACGTCGGCCTGGAACGCTGAGGTCACCGGTTCAAAACCCCGGGCTTGCCTGGTCAAGGCACATATGGGAGTTGATGTTTCCTGCTCCTCCCCCCCCCTTATCTCTCTCTCTTTCTGTGTGTCTCTTTCTCCTCACTAAAATAAATAAATACGTAAACAAACAAACAAGTAAATAAATGGAAATTTTACAAAAAAAGAAAAATAGAAAGTCTTCCCAGACCCTTTAAATACCACTGTGGTCACAACAAGGACAGTCTGCAAGGACCCAGAGCCTGGTGTTCATTATGGGGTGGTCAGAAAGGGGGGCTGGGCTGGAGAGCAGAGCAGGCCGCCCTCCTTGTGGAGACGATGTGCCTAGCCGCCCACGGCACTCCCTCCGCGGCGCACGGGAACCCTGGCAGAACGCCGGGAGGCGGAGGACAGGGGCTGCGCCCCCGGGACACCTTCCCCGACATCCCGGTTTTGAACTGAGTGATCACATGAGCTCTTCAAACAATCAAATTTGAAATTACATTTTAAAATCTTAAGAACTTAAGACCAAGAAGCCCCTGGCTTTGGAGTCAGCCAGCCTTGAGTTCCTGTTCTCAAGGACAGGAACAGGGTCTGTTCCTCCACTAATAAGCCATGTGACTTTGGGCAAAGTATGTCACCTCTCTGAGCCTCAGTCTCCCCATCCATCAGGGATACTGAGGATTTTGTGAAATGAAATCAAACACAGAAGAGCTTGGCCCCGCCTGTGTGTGGCACCCAGGAAGAGTTCGACAATGGGTATAGTAGCTGTCCACGTGCTGGCCCCTCACCTCACAGTGCAGCTTCGGTCATCTCTGCCAGACCAGGGGCTGCCCTTAAAGATGGTCAGAGGCCTGACCTGTGGCGGTGGGGTGCATACAGCACCAATCCGGAACGCTGAGGCTGAAGGTTCAAAACCCTGGCCTTGCCCGGTCAAGGCACAATATGAGAAGCAACTGCTTCCTGCTCCTCCCTCTGCCTTTCTCTCTTCCTATCCTCTCTCTAAAGTCAATAAATAAAATCTTTGGCAATGTAAATAATAATAATAATGCCTGACCAGGCGGTGGCGCAGTGGATAGAGCGTCGGACTGGGATGCAGAGGACCCAGGTTCGAGACCCTGAGCTCGCCAGCTTGAGTGTGGGCTCATCTGGTTTGAGCAAGAGCCCACCAGCTTGAACCCAAGGTCACTGGCTCTAGCAAGGGGTTACTCAGTCTGCTGAAGGCCCACGGTCAAGGCACATGTGAGAGAGCAATCAATGAACAACTAAGGTGTTGCAAGGCGCAATGAAAGACTGATGATTGATGCTTCTCATCTCTCTCCGTTCCTGTCTGTCTGTCCCTGTCTATCCCTCTCTGACTCATTCTGTCTCTGTAAAAAAAAAAAATAATAAATAATTTAAAAAAAATAATAATAATAATAAAGATGGTTAGTGAATGGCAGTGCAGGCCAGCGGACTGAGCAGACAGCAAATCCCAGCCCGGCTCCGTCCCAGGCCCAGTCTCCTCATCTGAGACAAGGCACAGTGACGCTGACCCTGCAGAGCTGCCAGGAGGCTCTGGGGAGGAAACAGGCTGCAAAGCACCAAGGCCCGTGTCCGGTACCCACTGATGCTCATAATCAAATCCGTATAACCACATCTGGCAGTGTCTGGCACACAGTAGGTGCTTCATAACTATGCTTGAAGGAGTGAATTTGCCAAAAGCAAACTACGCATCACAAGCTGAGTCTAGTAATGAGCCTTCTCTGTCCCAAATGTGGACACCTTTATGGTGCTGGCAAATATTTTGCCTGGAGGAAGAAACAGCCTCCCCGGTGCGAAGTTTCCAAGGGACATCCATTCCCCTCCCCCTGCCCAGACAGATGGACCCTGTTCGCCTGTTGGCTCTCTCCTGCTCAGCAGAAGCCTCCCCGACTCCACAGACCTACAGCTTTCACATTTTCCCCAAGCTTTTAAATTCAACAGGTTCCAACCAAAATCCGCAACCTGAGAACTCTCCCTCCATTCAACGAGCTCACCTTGAACATCCAGTCTTTCCCCTTTCCTCTAAACTACTCAAAGGTTAAGAAAACACCCACAGGGTTTCGAGGCTTGGGGGACCTTGTGATGCTCACCAGGCAGACACAGACGGTGCAGTTCTCCGTGGGAGGTGAAAACACGGCCCCTTCGGCTCTGATGACGCCACTATGAAAACAACCTTTGAAAGACAAACAGGAGCGGAGGAGGCATCAGACCTCTTCAAAGCAGATTTGTGGTCCCATTACTTTTTCAGGCATAATGTACTCAGAACCTTCTCTTAGTGGCCAGGATGCCCCAGGAGTGGTAGTTCCAGGTACCCAGAACTGTGTGGTCCTATGACCTCTGCAGAAGTACCAGGAGACACCCACACAGGATACCCCAGGGGGCTTCCCTGCATGTCTGATAAAACCGAAACTGTGTTGCAAGCATGGCCTTTTATTCTCATAAGGTAAGAAAGGCAGTCAAATAATCCTGGTTCAACACCTGGCCTGACCATTCAGATACCTGAGTGGCCTTGGACATGTCACTCAAACTCTCTGGGACTCAGTTGTCTTTACTATAAAATGGAAATGCCACCGTGTGCCCTACAGGGGACTTGAAGGATCCACAACCTCAGATGTACAAGTACCCAGCACTTTACATTTAGGGCACAGTACAAAAGTAGGGGCAAGTAGAAGGTCACGATTATCATTCAGAAAATCAACGGGTGCCTTTTTATTCCAACCCAATAGGAAGACTTTTCCGTTGCTGCACAAAGTGCACCAACCACGGCGATCATCTTATCACCACGGGTTGGCAGACGCTCAGGCCCCTCCCCGAACCCACCAAATGAGAATCCGCTTTCTAACACGAACCCCAGCAGTGCGTGTGCACAGCGAGTTCTGAGGGGCTCTGCTGAAGGACTAGTTAAGCTTCGAGGGCTTTATCCTAACAGCAATGGGAAGCAAATGAAAACCTGTACGCAGATTGTGGGAGAAAATCGGAAAGGGGGCAGAAGTTACAAATGATCACTCCTCCAACAACAGGAATGGGGAAGGGAAGGAGGACACCTAGTATGGAGAAGCCCAGTGACAAGCTCTGAGGGGATCCCCAGAGATGAAAAGGTCCCCACCTGTACACGACGGACAGCACCCCCCATCTCCAGAGGGAATTGGGTGGGAACAAACAGCTTCACACGTCACTTTTTCACAGGTCACCTCCCCATCCTGGAAGCAGGAGTTCCAATCACCACAAGAGCCCAGCGCCAGACCAGGGCAGCCCCAGGAACCCCTCTCACCTACCTGGCACCAGCACTGGGAACAACCAGGCTCTGTCCAGTGGCTCCCTGACTCATACATGGTTCCCAGGTGCCAACAGACAGAGGGCCCTGCTGCCGACTGTGGGGCTGTGGGACCCCTGGGCAAGGAAGGGGTCACCACCGCCTTCTCCTGAAGTTGTGAGGGAGGCCTGAGGGTCCCCAATGAGGGGACACTAGGTACTGGGGTGGCCACCGGTGCGGACAGCAGCCTCATCGGGGCAGAAGGGGAAGCTGCTGGTAGTGCAGGGGCGGGAGATGGCAGGCAGGTGGTCCTGACTCCGGCTGGGGCCCCCGGGGCCCCAGAAGGAGGGCTGTGTCCCGGGGAAAGGGCAGGCAGGCCGGCCTCGGGAAGCAGCAGTAGCATCTTGGGCGGGTGCTGCAGGGGCTGCAGGATGGCGGATGGGGCCAGCGCGGTTTTCGGGAGAGCTGCAAAGGAAGCACAGGGGTGTCCTGAGGGAGTTGAGACTGGGGGGCCTGAACTAGCTCCACCTCCACGGTCACTGAACGTCTCTGGGCCAGTTTCTCCATCAACATAAGAGGTCTAATACCGCCAGTTTGACTCTCAAGGACTGGGGCTGCGGACACAATCACCCAGGGAGACTGACAGGAAAGCACCAAAAACACAGGCCAGCATCACACGTGGGACTGTGTCCCTGCCCCCGACCCACCTGTGGCTTCCCGGGCTGGGAGGCTGAGGCCCGGGAGAGCTCCTTCTGGGCTAGAAAGAGCGCCTTCAGCTTTCACATAACATTATACACATATTTACAGGCATGCTGGGAAAGTAGGGCGAGTGATCTGACACGAGTGTCCAGAGGGTCTGCCCCTGGGAGCCCAGGTTCCTGGGGCTCCTATGCCACATGCTCCTTACTTTGTTTCTTTTACCATTTGGAAGAAAACAGAAGGGCTAGGGAAACAACGGTGTAAAAAAGGGAGAGAGAACGGATAAAGGGAAGGAGGAAAAGAGAAAGAGAAGTGTAGGAAATAGGATGAATCAAAAACAAAAGTCAGGCTCTTGGAGGGCGGGGCCTGGTGTGAGGGGCGGGACCTGGTGTGAGGAGGGCAGGGCCTGGCATGAGGGGCGGGGCCTGGTGTGAGGGGCGGGACCTGGTGTGAGGAGGGCGGGGCCTGGTGTGAGGAGGGCGGGGCCTGGTGTGAGGAGGGCGGGGCTTGCCCTGGTGAGAGGGGACCCGGCGTGGGGGCGGGGCGGGAACTGGGCGACTGGGCTGGACGCTCACCTTCACAGGACACCCGGTCAGCTCGCAGCCTGAAGCCAGGTCGGCAAGTGCACAGGAAGCTGCCTACAGTGTTGTGGCAGGAATGGTGACAGACTCGCCTCTCCAGCGGCCTCCGACATTCGTTTACATCTGCAGGAGAGCCTCGCTGCCGACAGCTGCCTTGTTGGGGTTCCAAGCCTTTCTTCCATCATCCCTTAGACCAAAAGGCTGGGGGAGTCTCCTTGCCCCAAGAGGTGGGATGTGACTCAGATGTCTGGCAGTGGGGCTGATGTATGCTAGTCCAGTGGTCCCCAACCTTTTTTGGGCCACGGACCGGTTTAATGTCAGAAAATATTTTCACCGACTGGCCTTTAGGGTGGGACGGATAAATGTATCACGTGACCGAGACAAGCATCAAGAGTGAGTCTTAGACGGATGTAACAGAGGGAATCTGGTCATTTTTAAAAAATAAAATATCGTTCAGACTTAAATATAAATAAAGCGGAAATAATGTAAGTTATTTATTCTTTCTCTGTAGACCGGTACCAAATGGCCCACGGACCGGTACTGGTCCGCGGCCCAGGGGTTATGCTAGTCCCCTTGGAAGGTTCATACATCTAGCAGGTGTTTAACGGACGCACCAGAGACTCCCTACCCCCCAGCGCTATGTAGCAATATGCTGGCTAGAGGGGTTGAGCCTGCTGGGAACCTCATCTCCACACCTTCCACCAACCCACCTGTCACGTGTCAACGTTCTAAAAAAAGACCCTCAAAGGTCACTGTAATGCTCAAGGTAGGCTTCAGGGCAAATACTGAGCTCCACTAATCTTTTTCCAAGACCATGGGACCCTCACCTTCAACCCATGAGCCAAGCTCAAGCCAAACATGCCAGTCCCTTTCTGGAAATTTCTGCTAATGGGCTGAGAAAACAGGGCTCTCCTTCTAAACCAGAGGAACTAAGACATAATGCGCTTTATTTACCAAGGGGAGCAAAGGCAGCCAAATAAATGGGTGAGCAGAGAGGAATCCTTGGGGTGTATCTGGGAGGAGGGGTAGAAGAAGAACATAACAGGATGAAAGGGGCACGTGGCCAGGAAAAGTCCAAGACAGGGTCTTCCAGGAGGAGCCACGGCAACCCCAGCCACAAGCGGGCTCCGAGCAAAGGCTCCAGCGCTTAGAGGCTGCAGAGGACCCGGAGGAACAGGCTGTGGACCCTTCCCTGTCCCTGGGTTTGCCCCGTCCATCTTCCCGATTGCCAGCCGAAGTGTGAAGACAGCAGGGTCTTCCCGACCTTACCTACACAAGAGTGCCGGTTGCCGTGGAGCTGGAAGCCTGTTCTACAGGAACACCTGTAGCTGCCCACGCTGTTTTTACATCTCTGTTGACAGGGGGTCCCGAGGCATTCGTCAGTGTCTGGAAGGGAATGGACAAGGCTGGAGTTCTTTTCCCCCACGGGGTTTTGGAAAATATGTGGTCCTCTCCTATCTCTCATCACCATCCGCCAAGCGCACGGCGCTCTCGGGGCCTCCCCGTTGCCCGCGTGCCCTCGTGTGCTCGGACTGCCTTTCCTTCTTGTCTGTCTAGAAAACTACTCACACCTCAAAACTCAGCTTCCATAGCATCTCCTCTGCCAGCTGGTATTTGGAATGGTAAGAAACTGGAAATGATCTGCATGTTCATCAGTAAGAGCAGTTAGTGAACTACGGGAGGTTTGCACGCCAGAGCACCAGGCAGCAATGAAAGGAACGACGCAGGTCTGTTGACCCTGATGCGGAAAGATCTTCAAGACAGATTGCTGACAGGGGCAAAGCAGGTTAGAGGAATGACTGGGTTCAAATTCCAGCTCTAACATGGTCTTGGGCATGTAATTTAATATCTTTAGGCCTCAGTGTTCCTCTCAGGAGAATGGAAATCAACAGTAGCAACTTCATAGGATAATTTTGGGAATGAAATGAGAAAGTGCATCTATAGTGCTCAGCATAGTACCCAGACACAATAGTTCAGGACTGTGAGCTGCTCATCTCTTATTATTGTCTCTATGTGTGTAAGTGTGTGTAAGTGTGTGTGTGTGTATGTACATGTGCTGGGGAGAGGCAAGCTGGGCACTCGGCTGATTAATAACCAGGTGTTATGGATGAACTGTGTCCCCCAAATTCATATGCTGAGCCAGAGCCTCCAATGTAGTGGTGTTAGGAGATGGGCTTTTGAGAGGTAACTGGGTTTCGATGAGGTAACTGGAGGATGAGGCCCTCATAGTGGGATCAGTGCCCTTGTAAGAAGAGACACCAGAGAGCTTGCTCACTCTCTCTGCCAGGAAGAGGGCTCTCACCAGGGACTGAATGGACCGTCACCTTGATCTTGGACTATCGGCCTCCAGATGCTGAGGATAAATTTCTGCTGTTTAAGCTGTCCAGTCTGCAGTATTTTGTGACAGCAGCCTGAGCTAAGACACCAGGGTTCTTTTCTAGGGAAAGCCGAGTACTGGAATGGAAGAGAGGGCGTGGAGCTAGGGACTTTTAACTCTTTTTACAACTGATGAAAATTTCAAACACACAGAATAAAATACTTCAGTATCAAAGGGAACCTTTGTCTTAGCTGCTTTAAGAGTGTTTCCTTACCTAACTTCTATAAACAAAAGTCATCTTAAAACAATGAGCAATTATTTTAAAAGATGCCTCTTATCCCGCTCACTTAGGAGGAGAGATTCCTTCCCCTTCGTGGGTCCCCACAGCACCTGTCCCTCATCCCAACCTGTTGTTTTATTTCCCACCAGACTGGTGCAGCTACAGGGCAGGATGCGTTCTTACTGGTCCTGTGTCCCCAGAGTGTGGCCCAATCGGGCCTGCAGGGCCACACGGTCAGCATCGAAGCCCAGCAGTGGCAGTGGCAGCGTCATCGTCACCCCTCCCTGAGCCACTCACCTTGGCAGCTGTGGCGGTCGGCAGACAGCTGCATGCCCGGCCCACACTCGCACACAAACCCGCCTTCTGTGTTCACGCAGTGGCCCTCACAAGAGGAGCTTAAACATTCATCAATGTCTGGGAAGAGAGAAAACACCTTGCACAGCCTGCTGGGAACATGGTTGGGGTGCAGGGAAGAAATACCCCTCGTGGACCCTGCGCCCACACTGTGGGCCCTCAGTAGGGCGGAACCCCCACCTCCACCCCACCACGGGAAGAAAGACCAGGCACCAGGAAAGCCATCAGACTCTAAAGGAAACCCCAAGAAAGAAGAGGCCAAGGGGGCAGACCAGATGACCGAGAGGATGGCTGAGACAGAACCACTTCCCGCCCACAGGACACCCCCAGCAGGGCAGAGGCAATGGGCAGGAAGGCTCAGTAAATCCCCTCAAATGTTTACTGAGCACCATCTGTGTGTAGCTGGCCTGGAGGGGAGGCGTTGAGGACGCGAATGTGACTAAGACACGGTGCTGACTCCCGGATGGTTCCAGTCTGATAAGGTAGGAGCCACGACACACACCCATGAGAGCCCACACGCGGCCGGGTGATATGTGCCCAGCAAGGGACGCCTGGCCACAGTAGGAGGGTACTTGAGGAGAGGCGGGCTCAGAGGACCAGGAGGCTTCAGGAGGAAGGGCCATCACGTGCAGAGAGCCTGAGGAAGTCCCAGGCAGCACAGGGAGGACCCAGGCCCAGCCTGGCTGAAGCCTGGGCTCCTGCTGGGGCAGAGGCGGGCATGGCTGAAGAACTGGGTTCAGGCTCAGCAGGGGAGCACCAAGCAATCTGCAAAGCTTCTGCCAGGACGGGGTGACTGGATACAAGAATCCCGCTGGGAGCTTCAGGCCTGAAGGGGGAGGGGGCTGGGAGACAGGCCTCCCCACCCCGGCTTCCTGGCATCCCCACCTCATCCAAGAACCATGGCGGCTCTGGAGGACCAGCCCCGCCCACTCTGGTCTGCACCGGAGTCTCCCAACTGCTCTCCCCTGGACACCTCTATTCTCCTCCCTCTGGGCCCCACTCTGGTCTGCACGTGTGTCTCCCAACTGCTCTCCCCTGGACACCTCCATTCTCCTCCCTCTGGGCCCCACTCTGGTCTGCACCTGAGTCTCCCAACTGCTCTCCCCTGGACACCTCCATTCTCCTCCCTCTGGGCCCCACTCTGGTCTGCATGTGAGTCTCCCAACTGCTCTCCCCTGGACACCTCTATTCTCCTCCCTCTGGGCCCCACTCTGGTCTGCACGTGTGTCTCCCAACTGCTCTCCCCTGGACACCTCCATTCTCCTCCCTCTGGGCCCCACTCTGGTCTGCACCGGAGTCTCCCAACTGCTCTCCCCTGGACACCTCCATTCTCCTCCCTCTGGGCCCCACTCTGGTCTGCATCTGAGTCTCCCAACTGCTCTCCCCTGGACACCTCCATTCTCCTCCCTCTGGGCCCCACTCTGGTCTGCATGTGAGTCTCCCAACTGCTCTCCCCTGGACACCTCCTTTCTCCTCCCTCTGGGCCCCACTCTGGTCTGCATCGGAGTCTCCCAACTGCTCTCCCCTGGACACCTCCATTCTCCTCCCTCTGGGCCCCACTCTGGTCTGCACCTGAGTCTCCCAACTGCTCTCCCCTGGACACCTCCATTCTCCTCCCTCTGGGTCCCACTCTGGTCTGCATGTGAGTCTCCCAACTGCTCTCCCCTGGACACCTCCATTCTCCTCCCTCTGGGCCCCACTCTGGTCTGCACCTGAGTCTCCCAACTGCTCTCCCCTGGACACCTCCATTCTCCTCCCTCTGGGCCCCACTCTGGTCTGCATCTGAGTCCCAACTGCTCTCCACTGGACACCTCCATTCTCCTCCCTCTGGGCCCCACTCTGGTCTGCATCTGAGTCTCCCAACTGCTCTCCCCTGGACACCTCCATTCTCCTCCCTCTGGGCCCCACTCTGGTCTGCACGTGTGTCTCCCAACTGCTCTCCACTGGACACCTCCATTCTCCTCCCTCTGGGCCCCACTCTGGTCTGCACGTGTGTCTCCCAACTGCTCTCCACTGGACACCTCCATTCTCCTCCCTCTGGGCCCCACTCTGGTCTGCACGTGTGTCTCCCAACTGCTCTCCACTGGACACCTCCTTTCTCCTCCCTCTGGGCCCCACTCTGGTCTGCATGTGAGTCTCCCAACTGCTCTCCCCTGGACACCTCCATTCTCCTCCCTCTGGGCCCTTCAGGATCATGCCCACCCCTTCTAAGAAGCCCGCTCTGACTGACCCCTTCCCGCAGGGGTCCCTCGTGGCTGTGGACAGTACACCCCAGCCCTGCACTGCTCTGACATCATCATCTGGCTTCTCCCTGGTTCGGTTTGCCTCTGCAACAAGAAGTGTTTGCGGAAAGTACTCCCAGGAAAGATATTCAGGGGAAAAGAAATGATTTCAACCCTCCTGAGAGGGATGGTGCGAGGAGCCTGAGAAGCAAAACTCTTCTGTAAGACACTCCAACCCAACAGATGTTCTGAGAATAGTCAGAGATGCCGACAGGAAGCCCTTTCCTGCAGCTTTATTTATAGTGGTGAGACATCGCCGACAAGCTAACTGAGGGCCAACAGAGAACTGGGCACTTGAATACAACAGCCACATATGCAGCTGTTAAAAATGTTGTAAGGACTATTTCGGGCTACCAATATGAAGTTTAGTGAGAAAAATAATGAACAAAAACTATAGATAAAGGTGATCCCAATTTTACCGAACACACAAATATGCATCCTTAACACACACGCGCGCACAGGTACACACTTACAAACACACATGCACCCAAAGGAAACGGGCAGGAAAAATAACAAAGATATTTATGTAACAAATATCTCTGGCTAGGGACTTCCAGAACTCATCGTGGGTTTTTCACCTTTCTACCTATCCTTTACGTTCCAAATGTTCCAAAATGAGTTATCTTTGACTTTTTTATTTTCAGGGAAGAGACATGATTTTTCCAAAGAAGCTTTCACCTCTCTGGAAAGATTGATATGCAAGAAACTGGTCACCATGGCTGTCTCTGAGGAAGGTAACAGACTTTGCCAGCGGGAAGTTTTCAAAATCACAATCAAGTAATACTCTTACAAAATAAGTGTTGAGGTTTGCTTCCTGCATCTCTGAAACGTCACTTTTCCTGTGGGAGCCTCCTGTGGTCAACTCACCTCCAGTCCCATCTTGCACCCCCCTCCCCCAGCTCAGTTCCTGGCCCACAAGAGTTCTTCTGTAAGTATGTGTGAAACAGAAAGGACAGATTCCTTTGTTTGGTACGCCTCCCTGCCCACTCTCAAACTTCAGAGCTCATCTGGCTCTGCTCTGCTACAGGTCTCTCTGGGGACCAGCCTGGTAGGGAAGGGAGGGGACTGAATTCCTGCCCACCCCTCCCCCGCTGCTCCCAGGCCTCTCACCAGAACATCTGATGCCAACAGCAGTCTCTGTCATTGAGAAGCCCACAGGGCATACTCGGGCCACCTCCTGACAGCCGCCATGGTTACAGGTAAGGTCACAGCCGTATTCCCCACAGGGTCCGTGGGCTTCTGAAACAGGTACCGCACACGTGAGCAGGCGCCATGCTGCGCTTCCGGCCACCCCCACCCTACCAGGGCTCCTCCTGAATTCTGTGGGGAAGATGCCTTCGGAAGCAAACAGGTCTGAGTTTAAATCCAACTCTGTTACTTACTAGCCAGGTCACCCTGAGTGAGCCACTAACTTCTGTGCCTCAGTATTCTCATCTATAAAATGGGAACGAGAATGCCTGCCTAATAGGGTTGTTAGAAGATAATATGGTAGGACTCAAGTACCCAGTGTCTGGCACAGAATTGCAGTGTTAACCCAGTTCTTTCCATGAGCCACTGCCCGCCCCCAGTTACCTGGGCAGGTGGCCCCTTGCTCTCCGTCCTGGCAGGAGCAGACGTTGGGAGCGATGCAGATGCCGTTCCCGCAGCCAAAGGAGCAGAGGGCTGAGAGGAGAAACACCAGTGAGGGAGTGGAGGGCTGGGCCCCCAATCTGCCCATCGGGCCAGCCCGGGAACGAGCACCCTGCTCGGGAGGATGTTCGGGCTCAGGGTCAGGAACTTACGGAGAGTGCAGTGTCCACTGCCCATGGAGGGCACCCAGCCAGGGCAGCAGCCACTCCCGAACCCTGAGAGGCAGACGTGGGGACCTAGCCGGCGTCTGTAAGAGAGGAGAGAACACTTTTTATGTTCTGATGAGACTACAGAGGAGTGAAGCCTCCCAAGCCAGTCAGTAAGTCAGTCAACAAACAGTTCTCGAGACCCTCAGGAGAGGCAATGGGAAGTTTCCAGAGAAAAATGCCCCTGAGAACTTGTCCTGGAGGCAGGAGAAATACAAAGATACCAGTATCCTACAGATACCTGTCACATGAACACAAAGCAAAGAGTGGCCAGGAGAGAGGAGCCTCAGAGCTGAGAAGGAAGAACTGCAATGGATGAAGAGCCCCAGGGATGGCTACCTCAGGGCCTTTGCACCTGTAGTTCCCTCTCTCAAGAAGGTTCTTCCTTGGATACTCACCTGGATTATTCCCTCCGTTTCCTCAGGTCTCTCTGCTCATGTCACCTTCTCAGAGAGAACCATCTTGTCCACCCTCACCTTGCTTTATTCTTCTTCATAAAACTCACTCCCTGGGCCTGACCAGGTGGTGGCGCAGTGGATAGAGCATTGGACTGGGATGCAGAGGATCCAGGTTCGAGAATCCGAGGTCGCCAGATTGAGCACAGGCTCATCTGGTTTGAGCAAAAAGCCCACCAGCTTGAACCCAAGGTCGCTGGCTCCAGCAAGGGGTTACTCGGTCTGCTGAAGGCCCGTGGTCAAAGCACATATGAGAAAGCAATCAATGAACAACTAAGGTGTTGCAATGCACAATGAAAAACTAATGATTGATACTTCTCATCTCTCTTCGTTCCTGTCTGTCTGTCCCTGTCTATCCCTCTCTCTCTCTGGAAAAAAAAAAAACAAACCTCACTCACTCCCTGGGACATTGCATTACTTATTCATTTGTTGATTTGTTCATTGTCCGTCTCCCCTACCATTCCCTGAGGACAAGGGCTTCAGCTTTTTGTTCACCTCCACACCAAGAACAGTGCCTAGCACACAGTAGGTGTTCAATAAATGGCTGTTGAGGGCAAGGTTAAGAAGGGAAGCCAGCAGAAAAAAAAGGGGGGGAGACAGCCCCAGAGGGGCTGGACAGATGTCAATCCCCAGGCGACACCTCTAGGGTAGGGGTGGGATGCCAGCAAGCTGCTCAAGGGCGTGCAGGGGGCCCAGTGTGCCCAACGCTGGCTGAGGCACAGCAGCACAGCCACAAACAAGCTGCCCCCCCCCCCCACCTTCAGGGACACTGGGCAGACAAGGAACCAGGTGATAACACCGTACTGTGACAAGTGCCACAGCGGGACTGGCTATGGAGCCCCGAGTAGTGAGGAGAGGTTCTCGGGAAGGTGGAGGTGGGGAAGGGGTGCAGGGCGGCCAGGGAAGGAGTAGCAGAGCGAGTAGGCGGGGCTCCAGGGGGACCGGGCAGGAGCACAGGTCTGGAGGGTGAAGCCGCACAACAGAAGAGGGCCAAGAAACCCCTCCCGCCTGGGCGCTGTCCTTTGGAGGCTGATGGGAACAGTCTGCTGACCAGGCACAGGGCTGAGGACATGGACGGACACGCCAGCCCCACCCGCTCTTGGGGGAGAATAATGTGACAAGTAGTCCGTGCCAAATGTGACAAGTGGTCTGAAAGGGAAGCTCGGGGCACCAGGCTGTACAGAAACGTCTGCAGAAAACGGTCTCTGGAGCCCCAAAGAGCCTGTGTGCTTCCTGAAGTCTTCACAGAAAAAGAGGGCCCTGAGGTGTGCGGGGAATGACAGTGACGTCTCATCCACTGCCCTGGCTGGAGTGATTATGTCAGCAGCCTAGGAAGGAGGAGCCAGCAGCTCCTGCTCCTCAGACCCGGCTCTGAAAGGGACAAGGGTGTCAGCAAGGTAGCAGATCTTAGATTGCCCAGGAGCCTCCTAGGGCGGGCCGTGGCGGGGAGACAGGTGGCAGGAATACTCTGAGACGCGCAGAGCCTGCCGGATCTGAGCAAGAACTGGCGGTGGTGTCGGAACGTACGTGCGAGCTGCAAGTTCGGTGGGGCTGTCCCCTACGCGCCACCTCCCCCCCCCACACACACACACACACTCACACCGAGGCAGTGGCCGAGGGCCAGGCCACCCGCTGACACCGTGTTCCCTCGCTCAGAGCATCACGCACACACCCTCTCTGCCCGCGGCAATCCGGTTTCCGCCAGGAGACGCGAAGGGTTAGGCGGCATCCGTGGGTAAAAAGCCAAGGGACAAACACCCCACCCCCGCCCGCGCACACACACAGGCGGAAACCGAAACATAACCCGGAGAGACCCTGCCGGTTCCAAGGTCCACGGCGTGCGCAGAGCCTGCACACTGGGAAAGCCCCCTCCCCGGGGCGGCCGGTGCCGCAGGGAACCAGGCCCTGCCAAGGCAGAGGCACGATCTCAAGTGAAGCCAGCCAATGTGGGGACCAGGTGGCACATGCCAGGCTCCCCTCGCCCCAGATCCGCGCTGCCAGGCAGACTCAGATGGGCTCATCTAGCGCCCAGATCTCCACTCCCCCGTCCACGTTCCAGCCAGGACAGCCCCAAACAGGGGCACAGGAGATGCACCCGCCCCGAGGCACAAGCTGCAGTCTCTTTGTCCAGCTCCCCTGGGCTGCGCCCGCGCGCAGACAGAACCCCAGTGGGGAGCCCCTATTCGCGGCTGCCGGCGGCTCTGGCTCTGGGTGCCCCTCCGCGCCTCCCCTCTCCACACTGAGGGCGCCTCCGCGGCCGGGCAGGGGAAGGGCGCGGGGCACTTACCTCTCGGGCGCGAAGTGCCCAGCCGGCTTTCTCCCGGTGTAGCCGCGGGCTGGGGCCCCCCGCAGCAGAAGGGAGACGCAGGCGGCCCGGAGAAACAGTCCAGCCCACATGACCGGCGGCGGTGCGTCCCCCCCGGCTCAGCCGGGCTCAGGCACCGCGCGCGCGCGGGGGAGGGGGCTACCGGCCCTTGCCCCTCCTCCTGGCGCCGCGGGGAGCGAACCAGTGAGCCCCGAGCTGGCACGCGGAGCCGAGCAGGGGGGCTGGGGACGCCGAGAGGAGGGGCCGGGGGGCCGCGAGGGGACGCTGCGCACAGCTTGGGGGCGGGTGGTCTCTGGCACCTCAGAGCGTCACACACAAAAGGCAGCGCCTCCCACCGGACCGTGGCCACCTGGCGAGGTGCAGAGCCTCGGGCTGGGTCAAAGATCAGGGACCCCTGGGGGCGGGATTTAGCCCTTGGCCCACACCCCCTGCCCGGGTTTGGGAGTCGGCTTCCCGAGACCGGCTGTGGGCGTCAGACTGAGGCCCGGGGAGGGAGGACACTTCGGGAACAAGGCTGGCGCTGGAGGCTGCGAGTCCCAGGCATTGCTGGTCTTGGTGGAGCCCAAGATTTCTGTGTCGTCAGAAGGTGGGAAGCGTGAATCCCTGTGCCCAAAACTCTGGGTCCTTCCACTGCTGCGCAGTCCTAAACCGGCCCCCAGACTGCCCGCAAGTCTACACCCTAACCCTGGGTGAATAGGTCAGTGGGTCCACTTGCTGGGAAACTAGCCAGTTTTGAACCCAAGGGCTCCTCTTTTCCCTCTTCTGCAGCTGCCCAGGCCAGTCAGAGTGGTAGGCAGGGGAGTGGAGAGCAGGTGGTGGATGGTCAGAGTCATCCAGCAGGGAGAAAGCTGAAAGAATGACTAGAAAGCTGAGATTCTACCTCTGCGCTCTGTGCGGGAATCTCCCTAGCCACCCGGACCCAATTAGTCCAACGACTTAAACATTTCCAGGGATAAAGAACTTACTACCTGTCAAAAGGGAGAGCAATACAGTTTCAAATAACTACCTTTGTTAGGAAGTGTTTTTCTTCCCACCTAAGTAACCTGTTCCTTTGGTCCTGCCTCTATAGTTGCCCGCTCACTGGCTACCTCAGCCTGTCACTGAAGTCCTTAATTTAACATTGGTGGACACAAGTGAACTTGGTGTTTCAACAGTAGCCTGAATTTTTGTATTCTTCCTTTTCAGATACCACTTTTATTAACAGTCTAATATTAGTTGGCTTTTGGGGTAACCCCATGATACTGTTAGTTCATATCACAGAGTTTACAGAAAAGGAAAACCTCTGGTGTTTTTGGTGTTTCTGTTGTTTATTAAACATAAGTTGCTGAGCTGATCTCCCTACCTGAACCTGTGTGGTCACATTTTTGCAGATGTTCATATTTAGGCTGGTTATCTCACCTTATTAGTTTTGATCTATCTTCTAAGCTAAGCACAAAGTCTCAATAAGTAGGATGCGAAAATGTTCTGTCTCCTCAGTTAAATGCAATTTCCATATTTACATCCATTCTGAGCCCTAAGGACCCTCAGAACCCTAGGGCATTCTTCCTTTGTGCCGCTAACATCCAAAGGTGCACTTTCTCCCCCTACTGCTCACTGCATTTTCATACTGCATTCTTCCCCATTATGCACAAAGTGCTTCAAAGGGCACCTTCAGCCGCCACTTAGTCACAAATCTAGCTCTGAATTATTCTAGAATAGGGATAAACATAAAGACCTTCTCTCACTTAGGCAACACAATCTACCACAGCACTGCCCTTATCACCCCTACCTAGACTACCACGCAGTGTCAAATAGATGCTCCATCCTGGCCCCAGAAGCTACCCACAAATTCTCACATTTAACAGGACAAACGTTTCCTTTTACACACCTCTCATACCTCGTGCCAGCTCCTCCCACACTGTAGCTCACCTGAGCTCCATTGCTTCCCATAGCCCCAGCCCTGCATCCCAACCCTTAACCTGGCAGGGTCTGCCAGTAATGGCCAGTGAATATCTGAGATGCAACTGTTGCACTTAAAGAAAGTCCTCATTCACCGTCAGGAGAGGTTCGGGGTATTTAATATGTAGATTCTTACTGGCACACTTCAAGAGCGACAAGTTTCTAAACAGCCCCTGGCAGCTCTCCTGTTCCCAGCTTCTCTGACCCTATGGCATTCATCTTGCTCCTCTTATCAACAGTTTACTTCTTTTAGTTTGCTTTTCTTCTTTCTTGTCCTTTGGTTTGTTTGACCTGAGACTCAAAGTTTGGACCCTGAGTCTCTAACTCAATACTGGTCACCTTCAAGGACTAGTTTGGGCATATCCCTTAGTTCTTGAGTGTTTCCTCCCCACTTCTGTGGCTTGTGGCTTCTGAGTAACAAAAGGGACCCTCCATCAAGGGTGGAGGACCCAAATTGTTGGCTGCAGAGAGAAAGCCTCTCTGGCTTCTGACCTTTCTAAACGGTCATGTGATGAGTCAGTGTTTCTATTATCCTCCCAAAGGTCGTTCCTGCAAAGGCCTGGAGTGAAGCTAGCTCTTCAGCGCCTCCATGGGAAGGAGCCATTCCAGCTGGCTGCAGCAAGGCTCCACAGGCAACCTTTCACCCCTGCAGTGGTGACTAATGGTTTTTAAGGGGGGGGTGAAAGTGTGGCAAGCAGAAGGTCAAGTTCCCAAAAGATTGCTGGAACTCAATCCTGAATGAATCTACCCTAGATTGAAGGAAACAAAAGCTGTGAGGACTCTGCAGCTTCCCAAGTCAAGGCTGAGGCCACTGATGATAACCTCTCCTCGATGTGGCAGGTCTCCTTGGCTCCGGATCAGGCCGCGAAAAGGCACCAGAACATGTCACACTACATTGTCTTCCTGACCGTGGCACCTTAGTCCATCCTCTCATCTAAGATTTGACTTTTTCTTTTTTTTTTTTTTTAATTTTTTTGTATTTTTTTCTGAAGCTAGAAACGGGGAGAAACAGTCAGACAGACTCCCGCATGCGCCCGACCGGGATCCACCCGGCACGCCCACCAGGGGCGACGCTCTGTCCACCAGGGGGCGACGCTCCGCCCCTCCGGGGCGTCGCTCTGCCACGACCAGAGCCACTCCAGCACCTGGGGCAGAGGCCAAGGAGCCATCCCCAGCGCCAGGGCCATCCCTGCCCCAATGGAGCCGCGGCTGCGGCTGCGGGAGGGGAAGAGAGAGACAGAGAGGAAGGAGGGGGGGGGGAGGTGGAGAAGCAAATGGGCGCCTCTCCTATGTGCCCTGGCCGGGAATCGAACCCGGGTCCCCTGCACGCCAGGCCGACGCTCCACCGCTGAGCCAACCAGCCAGGGAAAGATTTGACTTTTTCATCACAACCTGGAGACAACTGCTCACCTGCCTCATTGTCCCAGTAGAGCCCAAGCTCTGTGTCCATCAGGCATCCCTGGTTCGACTTCCCCGTGCAGTGGGACACTCCTGCTTTTCAGCAGGGCTGGCAGCCTCTTTGAGACTACTTGTGAGGAGGCTATGAGGATGCTACTGATCAGTGCCGAGACTAACTGCCACCGGAGGAAAGACACGACCGACACACAAATTAGTTGCAAGAATCACACAGGCAATTTTATTACTCACAAATCCTTTTGGTGTGCCTGGGTACAGCCTAAGGGGGCCCCATTGGCGTGCTCCTCTCGGCTGTCTTTGGTCAGAGCTCAGAGCAGCGTGGAGACAGTCCATGCTCACATTGGAGTCTGGGCGACTAGTGCAACAGGGGGCCCCTCAGCTTTAGTACCTTTTCTGGCTAACGCCTTCTAACAGGTGTCAATCTACAGGATTATCACCTCAAACCACCTTTTTGGAAGTTCCTAGCAAGGAGCCCTTTTTATGTTAATCTACTGAAATGTTACATTATACCACTTTTAAAATGTTCCTAGGAAAGCTTCTTTTTATGTTAACTTACAGTTATGACATCAAGCCACTTCTTATCTGTGTATAACTTCACAGACACACCAACTGGGCCCTGCTCAAAAGTCAGTCTGTTTATCACATCTGCACATACTATAGTAATTCCTATCCAGATGGCATAACTTTATTTAATTTCCTTAATTTTAGTATTATATATATCTTAATTACTTTTCTATATCTTCCATATTTTTTATATTTCTATATATTTAATTACTATAACATTATATTACTCCAACACTCATTAAATCTGGTCTCCAGCAAGGGGCAGGCCTTTTCAATTCAAACCATAACTTGAAGAATTCAAATCAGTGTTGAGTTGCAAGTTCAAACTGGTTTTTGAGAGCTGATTCTCTTCTCCGTTCAGATCCTTATTCCCGACCCTCAGCAAGGCCAGGAGAATATGGGCAAAGAACAGTACTGAAACACAGGGCTGCCTCCAGCGGAGGAAACTCACCCAGAAGACCCTTAAAGCAGAGATGCTTCCTTGCCCTTTCCCTTTTAAGTGAGAATCTCTCAAAACCCCAGTTTGAACTTGAAACAACTTTCCTGACACTGTATCAAGGGATGATCTTAAGGGAGCTGGCCAATATGCCTAGATCAACCTGTCTCCGCTGTTGGGACAGAGCAGCCTTTATTCCCACTGGGTCACTGGTGGAAATGTAGGCCTAGACACTCTGACCCACTGAGCTGAAGACAGGCTGTTTGCGGACAGAAAGAGGAACCCCCAATGTGCCCTCCTCTTGTACTTTAAAACCAAAGGCACCAAAGGTTTATTTGATTAACAGCGGAAACATAAAACTAGAATGCAAAGGGCATGTGAAGGCAGGAAGTTGGGAGGCCCGTGAAAAGCTACAGACCCGACTTGCCGGAGGCCAGGGAGCAGTGCCCGGGGGCTGATAGGTGGGAGACTGCATCTGGCTGTACAGTGGTCAGCAAAGGCAGCCCAAGCAAACCCCAGGCTCAGCAGGTTACTGACAGAGGTCAATGGGAATCAATGTTGACCACGTGAGCTTGAGAGGGCTTGTTCCAGAGGCAATGACAAGTGACTGCAGAGCTGCTCAGTGCAGGAAATGAGAGCAGGACATTGGGCACAGCAGTGCCAAACGCTGGAGTGCTGTGCAGCAGGAAAAAAAGCAGAAACAAATGGCTCTTTCTTTTAGATTCTACTTTATTTGGTAAAACTCAGAAACTAACCACCAGCTCACATCCACCCACCTCCTTCTCTGTGAAGAAGGCAGTTCCCCAGAGACAAAAAGGCTGTGGCTTGGGGGTCATCTACCATCTGTAGGTTTTATACTCGGGCAGCATGGCCTGGTGGTCAGGTCTCCAGACCCAAAGCTCTCAGAGGTAACAGAAGAAAGTAAAAGGAAGCCCTCACTTCAAAGAGAAGCTCTCACTTCAAAGACAAGGAACCCTTCCCACCCTTCTTCCCTTTTCCCCATAACCTCCCCACACCCCAAACTAAACAAAAAGATAGCACAGCACTGTGCACGAGTGTGAGACACACACACAGAGCTTCCTTCCAGCCAAGGGCTGCAAAACCCCTCCCTGGAAGGACCACTGCACACCAGTCCGGGTCTGGTGGCCCAGGTGATGGCTGGGCCCTTGAGACTGGTAAAAATCCAGGGAGATTATTTCACCTTGGCCCCTCCCAGGTGTCCAATGAACTGACTTTAGCTCTAAGAAACCCCCACTTCCACACAGGCAACTGTGGCTTCTGGGGCAGCTGGCATAGGGAAAGGGTTCCCGTGGCCGAGAAGACAGTGGTGAGGGAGGGGAGGCAGGAGGCAAAGCCTCCCGGGAGGGTCGGGAAAAGGGGGTCCCTGCCCTTGGCTAATGGATCCGCGTCAGCTCCTCCACAACCTTGATCAGGTCATCCGCGGTGGCCTCTCGCTTCATTCCGCTGCCGTCATCGTACTGCAGCAAGGAAAGGAGGGAGGCGGTGAGGGCCAAGCGGGGCTCCCTCCCCCGGGAAAGGGGTGCCCCAGCAGGGAGGGTGTTCTCATCAGAAGCACACAGCTCTCTGGGGCGGGTCAGCACGGTGTACTGACCGCGAAACTGGCTCAGAGGCTGCCCCCTGGAGTACGTTTCTCTTCCATCTCCAGTGAGCAACACCCCCAACTCAAGCACCAAGGAAATTTCTCTGCCCTGTGGGATTATGGCCCTGCCTCCTTCCCGTGGGTCTGCAGAGATCCCAGACATGCCCTGATCTGCCCTCACTGCCGAAATACACGGGTCACGGGGGTGAGGTTCGCTAGTACAGCACTGGTGCCTGGTGGGTACCCACAGCCACGGCCGCACCTCCTCTTCCTCAGATTGCACCTTCCCAGGCAGCAAGAGACCATAAGAGGGGCACTGGGCTCCAGGAAGCAAGGAGGGGAGGCACCCAGAGTTCTGAGGATCGCCTGGTATGCCTGACCCTGCAATAACTGGGTTACTGGCACAGGGCTTACCTGAAGGTTTGCCACAACCTCCTGCATCTTGGGCCGGCTGATATCCAAGAAACTCTCAATCAAGTCTCCATCAATGAAACCGGTAGCCGGTTCTGTCTTTCGCTCAGTATGAAAGGATCTCCAAGTGAACAGCGAGTTAAGGAATGTGCAGCTATTTAGAAATACCCTTACTCTAGCCATCCCCACCTCTGCTCAAGACCATCAGAAGCAATCAGGATGAGAAAAGGAACATCTCATTGCTTTTTGGACAGTTTTAGGACTGAAAGACACGTAAAATTATTATCTGCTCCAATGGTTCTCAACGGGGTGATTTTTTAAATAATGTTTAAAAAAATACAGATGAGATTTTGGTGTAGAGCCCGGAGGTGCGTGGATAGTCACAGGTGCTCCAGGTGAAGAGACTAAATGCACACACTTGGGAAGAACCACTCTTCCAAGTCTGGCCTCAGTCTTCACACAAAGATACACTGAGGCTGTGAGGCCAGAGGCATGCCAAACCGCGCCTCTGGTTAGCAAAACCGCATCAGCCCCTCTCCTCCCTCCTGGCCACAGCTAGGCCATGCTGCCTTGTAACAGCATGACCAGTGGGACAGACTCCCGACAGCAGAGCCCCTCCCACCTCCTGCCTGGGGAGGGCCCTTTAAATCTCCCATAAAAAACAAACTTACAATACTATTTGACTCCTGGGTGTCCCTGGAGGGCGGGGGTGGGAGGTACAGGCCGATCCTTGGGCTTCTAGAGTATTCTGCTTCATTACTGTTCCTAGCTTCTGCTAGCCTCTCTAGCGAGGCTCCTCAGACACTACTGTCCCCCAACAAAATCGCTGAGGTAATGTTCCTATGTTGTCATCTAAACCAGTTGTCCCCAACCTTTTTTGGGCCATGGACCGGTTTAATGTCAGAAAATATTTTCACAGACCGGCCTTTAGGGTGGGACGGATAAATGTATCACGTGACTGAGACAAGCATCAAGAGTGAGTCTTAGGCCCTGGCTGGTTGGCTCAGTGGTAGAGTGTCAGCCTGGCGTGTAGAAGTCCCAGGTTCGATTCCCGGCCAGGGCACACAGGAGAGATGCCCATCTGCTTCCCCACCCCTCCCCCTCTCCTTCCTCTCTGTCTCTCTCTTCCCCTCCCGCAGTCAAGACTCCATTGGAGCAAAGATGGCCCGGGCACTGGGGATGGCTCCTTGGCCTCTGCCCCAGGCGCTAGAATGGCTCTGGTCGTGACAGAGCAATGTCCCGGATGGGCAGAGCATCACCCCCTGGTGGGCGTGCCGGTGGATCCCAGTGGGGTGCATGCGGGAGTCTCTCTGCCTCCCCGTTTCCAGCTTCAGAAAAATACCAAAAAAAAAAAAAAAAATACAAAAAGAGTGAGTCTTAGACAGATGTAACAGAGGGAATCTGGTCATTTTTTAAAAATAAAACATCATTCAGACTTAAATATAAATAAAACGGAAATAACGAAAGTTATTTATTCTTTCTCTGCGGACCAGTGCCAAATGGCCCACAGACCGGTACCGGTCCGCGGCCCGGGGGTTGGGGACCACTGATCTAAACTGACTAATATGCAATGCCAGGAAGGCCAGAGGCAGACACATTTCAAAACAATGTACATTTCCAAGATGAATCAGTTAAAGCTGAGTCTAAGTAGGTGGAAAATCATACTATTCTTTCCATTATCGTGTCTGCACATTTTTCCATAACTTAGAGAAAAAGGAGAAAGTCTGTTCCCACAGGAAGTTGGTGAAGAGGTTTCTTAGCCAGCAGCTGCCAGCAGCAGCGTGGGCTCCCACAGCGCTCTGCCCGTGCCAGGACGTGCCACCCGCAGGGGACACCTCTGGGAAGGATATAAGGAGTGCTCGATCTTGCCCACACTTTTGATGACTTTATTGAGTCGATTCTGCATGTCCAAGAGGAGGTTGTACCAGCTCTCCGACAGCGAGGTCACCAGCCCTGAAGAGCAGAGGGAGCAGCAGGCTGCACAGAGCTCTGGAGTCCAAGTCCGGCGAGCCCTTCCCACCAGGGCAGCCCAGGAAAGCAGCAGGGCCGGGGCCCAAGTGCTGCGGCCCCTCTGCAAACGCCAGCTCCTGCTCTTCCCTCAGAGCGAGGCGGGGGCTCACGGAGGAGGCGGTGTGGGTGTGTGTCTGGCTGGGGTGACCCTTACCAATCATGCCATTGACTGTGCCGAAGAGCACTGAGCCCTGCGTGGGGGTGGAAGTCTCGCCCAGATTCTGCATAACCAGAGAGCCGTGGCAGAAGACGTTGACGAACTCTCCCAGGTGGAAGAGACCAACCTCCTGAAGGTGCTGCCGCTCCTCATCGGTGGTGGCAGCACTGAAAGGCAGTGTGACGAACTCACTACCCGAACCCCCTGCCCCGAAGGGACCACGTGCAGTGCCCCAGGTGCCGGGCCGCCCTGGCGATCCCACACAGCCCACAGCAGAGGCGCTGGTCTGATTCTCTCAGGAAGAAACGAACCTCTGTGAAGAGGAGCACTGAGCCGAGAGAGGACCCAGTGTCCTCACCCACCACAGACCCAGGGGGGGGGGCTCCAGCCGCTCCCCACCATTTCCACAGCTGCTCACTCACCTATCTTTCTGACACACAAACAGGTTAAAGGCATTTTCAGCCCCCAGGAAATTGTCATCATCTAAGATTTCCACAGCACTCATCCAGTTGG
The DNA here is from genome assembly GCF_036850995.1 of Saccopteryx leptura. Lineage (NCBI taxonomy): Eukaryota > Metazoa > Chordata > Mammalia > Chiroptera > Emballonuridae > Saccopteryx > Saccopteryx leptura. The sequence continues at coordinate 12,533,206 of NC_089503.1, read as the reverse complement.
GGTTAAAGTCCCGAGCAATCTTAAAAACAAACAAGGTGCACATGAGAAAATACAATCAGCAGTGAGCACAGACCCCAGCCTGGGGCCTGTCCCCTCTCAGCCAGAGCCCAGGGCCTGCCCGCAGGAGGCCCAGCCTCTGGCCAAGCAGCCCACCCAGAAATGGAGCCTGCTCAGAGTTCAGGATGCTGGGCTGTAAATACTGAGTCGATGCAGGGTGGATGCTCCAGGGATACCGCTCTGTCCCCGCTGGGCGTGCCTGCCCCACCCCACCACCGAAACCCCGGCAAGGCCACGGCCTGAGCGAGCACTGCCCCCCCACTACCTCCTCGAAGTTGCCCTCCATGGGCTTGTAGGCGAGCAGCAGCACGGAGCGCATGAGGTCCCCCACCAGGATGAAGTCGCCCTTGGTCTTCAGGTAGAGCGCCATGATGTTGTTGTAGTGGTTGCACTCAGTGCGCAGCTCCTTCTCGGTCGTCCACTCATACAGCCGCACCTGCGAAGGCCGGGGCGTCTCGCTCACCCTGAGGGGCCCGGACCCCCTGAGCGACTGCCTTGCCCTGTCCTCAACCTCCTTCCACAGCACCAGTTAACAAGGGCACGTGGCTGTGAAACGGTCTGATGAGGTAGCTGCATGAACACTTTAGTATTTGCATTTATGAACTACGCACGAAAACAGAGCGAGCACAGCAAACTAAGCAGTATTCCCTCACAGAAAACAGTGAGTGTCAGACAAACACTGAGTCCACAGTAACACAAGTCCTACTATGGATACGACACAAGATGGCTTCTTGTGACAGACCTGCAAAAGAGCTCTAGAAAGAGAAGATCCATCTCCAATTTCTTGATCGGGAAGGAACAAGGGTGCCTCCCAAAACAGCGCCTGTTCCAGAACACTGTCAAACCTGCTCACTGCTGGAGCCTTTGACGTGAGCCCAGTGAGGAGAGAACACGAGCAGCAAGTCCAACAGAAACACTGTCACAACAAAGGACTCTAAAGCCCGGAAGTCCGTGGCTACCCTTCCGCCCACTTCTCCACCTTCTCCACGGCGATGTTTCTTCAGTTCAGATCTCCAAAAAAGAATAAAGATGCTTCACAATTGGCAAAAAAATGAACAGTTCTTTCGCAAAACGCAGCCTGAGGAAGAACCACTTGACTCCCTAGAGGAGCCTGCCCTGGCAGACCCTTCAAGGTCCCCGTGGCCCCACCATGGCCTCTGCACATAAAGAAACTCCGGGGCAGAGTATATTAAGCCATGATTCCTGGAGGTGTGTCCAAAGAACCCTAGCTCTACAGGTGTGCCCTCCAAGAGTCATTCGTCATCACCATGGCCACCACACCTCCACCGGCAGGGTCAAGGGGGCCCAGCCTTACTGGGCCTCCACACCTCCAACAGTGGAGTGAAGACAGGGCGAGCTCTCACACTCCTGGCAACACACCCACCACTCGCTCTCCACACTGTCAGCCTCCTTACTTGTAACAGACAGAGTCAAGACCAAGGTCAGACATCACCAAGCACCCAACACTCCCACTCGTAACCCACGGGTTCCAGGCCTCATCTGTCCAATATGGTCACCACTAGCCACACTTGGCTACAAAACACCTGAACTGTGGCTGGCCCAAACTGTGGTGTGCTGGAAGTACAAAACACACACCGGGTTCTGAAGTCGTAGTACGAAAAAAAGTAAAATATCTCACTACTAACTTTTACAGTGATTACACATAAAATTACATTTTAGATCTACTGAGTTAAATAAAATGCATTACTAAAACTAATTTCACCTGCTTCTTTTTACTTCTATTCCGGTGGCTATTAGTTTAAAATTACACGTGTGGCTTCTATGATATTTCTATGAGATGGCAATGGAGTAAACAGCTCCTAATCTGACCTCCCATCCGACCCCTCCCATTTTTATCATTACCCACTAGAACAGTGTTTCTCAACAGCCGAGCCGCAGACCAGTCTGCAGACGGTCCGCCAGCAATTCCCCGCTGGTCTGATGTCGTATGAAGATTTTAGACACAATGATCTTAGTCAAATTCGCTTATGCTCAGGGTGATTTCTGCCTTAGCAGTCCCCAAAACAATTCTATTTTCATGGGTCCCCAAGTGTAAAAAGGTTGAAAATCATTGCTCTAGAACACACTGTCACTAGTCACGGACGACCTGTTCTCTGGCTGGCCCCTTGTTACTCTAACTGAAATGTATATCTTTTCTTAGGGCCCTGTGGCCCTCTCACCCTTAGCCATTTTCCCTCCCTGTCCCTTGTACTGGGTCTGAAGGAAGGACGGCCTTAGCAGCACGTCCTCACCTGCCCTTCTGGACTTCTGTCCCACCTCTCCCCTCAGGGAGTCAGTTCTGAAGCTGATACCAGTAGCCCACTCCCACGGCCACTCCCTGATACAGTCACCTCCACCCACTTCATTACTTGCTCCCACACAACATCCCTGTAATTCTCAGGGACATAAGGAAGATCCTTCCAATACTGACCTCTAACCTTGTCCAATACCCCCTTCCCCATTTACCATGGAAATGGCTGCCCTCAGAGCCTGTCATTAAAAATAAGCCCAGAACCTGTGCTGTCTCCCCTTTCCCAGATCCCCAGAGGCCATCACTGCAATGCTTCCCCTACAGATGCTCAACTCCTGGGCCCCCCCTGGAACACACTCACCAACAAAACCTAACTGATGGAGTTCGACTCTTCAACTACTGCTGAGGGAAAGCAGGCAGCCGGATGACTGGTCCACTTCTCAGTCGTGCCTTTTCCTCGCCCACTACGCTTCGGGTGCAGAGACGGGCTCACACCTCCTCCCCTCTCAGCCTCTGACACCCCCTTCTTCATCGCTCCTCGTGCCTCCGCACACAAGATGGGCTCTCCCACAGGAGCCCAGCGCCTCCACCCGAGGCCCACGCCGTGCCGGGCTCCACACCACCCTCTCGCCCACTCAAACACACGGCACCAGTAAGTCTTCTCTCATGGACCATTCCCACCAGGAGAGAGACGTGCAGCAGCATTTTCTAACCTGAAAAATTAAGTCTCTCGTCCTGATGTTCCCTGTACTTACCTTATTCCTCTCTTTAGTACCAAACTCCTCAAAAAGGGTTTTAATATTAGCTGTCCTCTCCCTCGTCCCAGCTGAACCCTCTTCAATGTTTTCTTCCTTCCCCACTATTCAACCAAAAGAGCTCTGGTGCAGGGTCACCACCAACTTTCCTGTTGCCAGTGGCCAATGCTACCCCTTCTGTGACCGGACCGACTGGCAGCACGCCGTTTACCGGCTCCCTCCTCACTGCAGGGGTCTCATCCGGACCTTTGGCTTGAATGCTGCTATCTCCAGCCTACCTCTTGCCTGGAGCCAATGCCTCCCTCAGCCCACTACCTCCCTAACATCTTCACTACAATGACTACTGAAACTTAGCACGTCCAAAACCAACCCTCTGGTGTCGCCACTGTGACGTGAGACGTATATATTTGATCTTTGCCCCAGTTCCCGAGACTTTCTAAGTGATATGGGTAATAGAAACACCTCACACAGAGCTCCCAAATCCCTTGGAATTTCCTAGGTGTTAAGAGTCTTTTGTTCTAATAAGGTCATTCTTGGTGACTCCTGCATAGTTCCAGGTTGGGGTGGTCACCAGAAAGACCAAAGCTGCGATTGGAAGCTTGCAATTTTCAGCCCCACCCAAACAAGAGGTTGGAAACTGAGTTAATAACCCAGCATGCCTACATGGTGAGGTCTCTATAAAAATCTCTAAACTACAGGGTTCAAAGAGCTCTCAGGTTGGTAAACACATGCACGTACTAGGAGGGTGGCACACCCCAATACCATGACGACAGGAGTCCTGCACTCCGGATCCTTCTGGAACAGGGCCATAGCTCTTATTCCCCACAAGTGCATCTCAATCCCCACAAGCACTTAGGATCCTCATGGGGGTTCCATAACCAAGTCTGATATTTTGTGCAATCTGAGCCTCCCAGATTCCCAGCTCCATCCTCCATCCCCACTACTTCGTTATCCTTCAATTAGACACACACAGCCCCAGGAAACACACAGAAGACATGCTCTGCGGTTAATGGTGTACAACCTAACATATGACAGGTACCAGGGGGTATGGGCCTCACCGTGCTATTGATGCTGGCTAACAGCTTCCCGTTAAATTCCACCATAGAGTACACAGCCCCCTTCACTTCCTTTTCAGCCACGGTCTGTAGTTTTCCTGGAGGGGATAAAAAGACACTCTTTTAAGTCTCCTTTATGAGCTCATACTTTAACCAAAAGAAACCTCTCACTGGTGCTCTGGCTCTAACTCCTACCTCAAAACCACTCACCTGAAAGCAGGAAATACAGTCAGTGTACACTGAGGTTAACTACCACTGGAAGTATGAGCCCCAAGGTAACGTGCGGTAATTCTAGACACTGTCCAAGATCTGCCCACCCTCAAACTCCAGGTCTGTCTAAGATGGAGACCAATTCCATCTCAGCCATCTGATCCAAGATTTCTGGACTGAAATCCAGTCTTTAGAACCATACTGGGGGAGATGAGCAGAGATATAGAAATAAACACAAAAGTTTTGAAATTGGAAAGAAGTCCTAAATGGCTGAGCAACCAAGTGGAAAACAAATCCAGGAATCATCACTCTTACTCTAGCCACTCGATTCTCTTAGCCGTCATTCACCTCTCCCCCGTTTCCTGCCTTTCAATGAGTAGAAGAGGAACAGGGGCCATAGATTGTACATGCCTCTGCTCTCCTACTCCAAAACACATTCAATCAATAGCTTGAGAGAGCAGAATGTCTCACGTCACAGCAGTAACATGGGTTCTATTGCTGCTTAACTGAAGCTCTGAAACCTAAAATAGTCTGACTTTCTCAGAATTTCAAATCTCTCAAAAGCTGGAGACTGCGTCCACTTACCATCTGAATACTGAAACACCACAATACGACCCTGCTTGGGCTCCGCCTCTTCCGGGTACACCATGGCTGTGCCCACGATGAAGTACGTGTTGGGATCTTTGCCCAGTTTGCAGGAGACCAGGCTGAGGGCATACTCGTTCTGCAGAAACTGGTGGGCATGAAGCACTAGAAGTAGAGTGGAGAGGACGACTGGCTGATGACCCCCGGGCACATGTAACTGGCACCTGAGACAGCTCGCTCCACATGGAGCACAGGTGCTGACTATGCACCCGCCTCCCGCTGCTCCTGTCCCTGCAGACACTCCCTCACCACCCATTCTGACCTGAGACCCCTGCCTCCCACTGCTCCTGTCCCCGCAGATGCTCCCTCACCACCCATTCTGACCTGAGACCCCCTGCCTCCCACTGCTCCTGTCCCCGCAGACGCTCCCTCACCGCCCATTCTGACCTGAGACCCCCTGCCTCCCGCTGCTCCTGTCCCCGCAGACACTCCCTCACCGCCCATTCTGACCTGAGACCCCCTGCCTCCCGCTGCTCCTGTCCCCGCAGACGCTCCCTCACCGCCCATTCTGACCTGAGACCCCCCGCCTCCTGCTGCTCCTGTCCCCGCAGACGCTCCCTCACCGCCCATTCTGACCTGAGGAGATCCCACCCTTCCCTTCTTCTCTGCTAACGATGCTCTATTCACTGTCTACCAAACCATGTAATACACCAGAACCCAGAAGAGCCCAGTCCAGGGAGAGCACAGGTATAGAATGACAGAGAGCTCAGCCGCACCTTCGAAGGTGTGCTGGTCAATGATAAGGAGGTTGTGCACCTCCACCTCTTCTCCGAAGGAGGTCTCATGAGGGGCGGTGCTGCTGGAGAACAGCTTGCTGGAGCTGACGCTGCTCGACAGGGCCTGGGAACAGAAGGCACACGCATCACCCTCGCGAAAGCGGACTGGCGCTGGAAAGAGCCGGGCGGTGAACAGACAGGCCCGGGGATGGAGACTGAGTCTGAATGAGGAAAACTCTGAAAGCTGGCGGCTCGAGTGGAGCTTGAAGAGCCGAGGTTTTCAGAGGATACAAGAACGAGAATAAGGATCTAAATCCGTGTGGAATTGACACAGCACTGTAACAAAAACCTAAGGGTCATTAAACATCATTAAAACATTGACTCCACGTCAATCATGCAAAGCTAGGGAGGAAGTACCTAAGAAAGTGACAGACTCCACCTCTCTCAATGTAACAGCAGGAAGCACTTCAAATAAAAAGAAAACTAGAAAGACCTTCTACTCTGATTAGAGAAGTCCCATCACAGATGTCTGGGAGCAAGAAGGCAGAGAACACATGGAGTAAGGGCATCAGCCAACATCCCACTGTGTGCGACTCTAGACTGCCCCATTCCTATCATTTGCAGATGAGAAAATTGAAGTTAAACTTGCCCAAGGTCACACAGCTAGCAATAAACCTTGAAGCCAGTTCTGTCAGACTCTGAAGCCCATGCTCTGAACTATTACACTACGCTGTCCCCAATTATGCACACCCTACCAAGTACCCAAACTGGTGAGAGAAAAGGAATTCTTCATCCTGCAAAGCCACAAGCAGCAAAATCACTGTCATGTGCAGCCCAAAGTTAGCCCACCAATGAGCAGGCCAAATCCAGCTCCTGCCTGATTTCATAAGGAAGTTTTATTGGAACCCAGCTGTGTCCACCTGGTATTCATGGCTGCTCTCCTAATGGCAGAGTTGAGTAGGTGACGGAGACCACTTGGTCTGCAAAGCCAAAAATATTTCCTACCTGACCCTTTACAAACAAGTTTGCCCCTGCGCTAATGCCATCTTTCTTTGTCCACTGCCCTCACCTGAGTGCTGGCACTGGGCCTCAGAGCAGTTGTGCCCCCACTCGTGTCCTGGACTTCAATACGGCTGGAGAGGACCCCAAAACACTGGGACACTTCCTGATAGCAGATCTTCCTGCAGGAGAAGTACAGGACACACTGCCTCTCAGAAGTCTGGAGTCTCTCCACCAACCCCCAGATCCCCACCCCACGCAGCTCCCCGACCCGCCTGACCTGGGGGACTCGTAGAGGGGAACCGTGCGAATGTGCAGCTTCTGGATCTCATCGATGGTGCCAATGGTGAGGGTGCTGTTGTTGGCCAGTGCCAGGCTGGAAAGAAGGGTCTGGGTTTAGAGTGAGTAGACCCAAAGAAGGAAACAATTCCAGGAGCTAACTCCGTAAGGGGAACAAAAGGAAGGCAGAATTACACCAGCTTACTCCAGGGAGCAGTCCCAACTTTGACCTTTAGGTTAAAAACCCTCTGAGGAGACTTCAAAATTCAGAGGCCTGGTCCAACCCTTAGATTTTATTTCATTGGTCTGGGTGGGTCTAGGCTAAGATTCAACAACTTTCAATTCAATGCTAATGTGCAGCATTTGAACCTGAAACAGATTTTCAATCACAATTTTCAAATTATCTAGAATCAGTGGGAGGGCTTTTCAGTCCGATTGCTCCTGCCCAGAACCTAACATTTCTAGCGAGTTCCCAGGCAGTGCTGGGACTGCTGAACTGGCCACCCTCTGAGAACTCCTGCTCTAGGGGGATACATAACGACCTCAAAATCAGGAGTTTTGGTCATTTGAATCACCTGCAAGGTTTTCTGAAAATACAGATTCTAGGGCCCAACCTCAGATCTGCTGAATCACAATCTGAAAAAGATGCAAAAAAAATCTGTACTTTAAAAACCGTTTGCTGGGTATTTCTGTGGGAAGCCATAGAGAACCTCTGCTCTTCCCTTCCCGTCTCAGCTTTTTGCTGACTGTGGCATTGGGAAAAGGCTGGAAGGAAGGAAACTGAGGAAAATATCACGATGCCCCCAATCCACGGTTCCTGCTGAGAAAGAGAAAGAGGCTCACCTGTCAGGATAGCCATCTGAGTTGAGGGGACACATGTAGTTCACCTCCTTGAGGTTGACATTGGAGAAGACCAGTTTGTGGTTGCTGCTGTAGATGACAGTGGGCCGGTCAGAGCAAGCAAACACGTTGGTGGTAGAAAGAGAACGGAAGGTCCTCAACACTGTGGGCTGGGTGCCCAGAGTCACCTTCTTACGGTCACTCAACAGGCCTACAGAAAGAACAGCATCAGAAGAAAGAAGGAAAGAAATCAGGACAAACAGCTGGATTGTGAAGTTCAAAAGAAGCACCTTCAGGCCAAAACCTCTGCTATTCCAATCCTCCTCATTTTTCAAAGAGCCCCTCACTCGAAAAGTGCTATTCTCACCTGTCTCAATGTTGAGCCCAAAGTAGAAAAGTGCCCCATCTCCCAAGGCACAAAGGAGGTAGTGGCTACTCTCAAACGTGGTCATCAGGATGGAACGAGGAATGATCTCTGTGAAAAGGGTACACTAAGTTCTTGTTCCACATACTGACTCTGGTCCCAGCCCAAGTCCTCAGAAGAGCCGTACCTCCACCCAGCATCTCTTTGTGCAGTAGCTCAAAAGAGGGCAGCTTCAAGATCCGGGCTGAGATGTCTGTCCAGAGGCCAATGGCACAAAGAGGGGACAGCCCATTGCTGTCCCCTAAGGGGGTAATGTCCAAGCAGGCCACTTCGTGTTCCATCTCTGTGTGGCTGAACGAAGAGGAATATAGGACAGGAAGTAAGCCAAGGATGAAAGAAGTCCCCGAGACAGGGGAGGGGAAAGTGCAGATAAGCACACACCTGATCTGTCGGAGCTCCTGAGGGTGGATCTGCAGGTAGTAGAGGGCCCTTCCCACAGCTACTACTACCTGGCTGCTGTTGCAGGAGGCCACGCTGATGTTCTTGCCTTGAGGCTCCTTCCATTCACTAACTAGAGCTTTGGGTTCCTGAGAGACCAACCTCACGGATGCAGAAGTGATCTTAAGAAAGAAAAGCAATATCTCTGGGCACCTGCAAGGATCTATAGAGGAGTGGGAAAGTGTAATGGCTGCCCTAGGAGAGTCCTAAGAATAAGCCACATAAGTCTTCTTCTGCCATATAATATACTTTTCCAAAATCCTGCATTAATTAATTACAATGTTATCTTTATGTAAGACAATAAAGATTTAGAGTTGGAAAGAACTAGCACTTTTAGAATAATCTTGTTATTTTCATTTTGTAGATACCTATAAAATTCAGAACTTACCATGAACATAATGCTGATATAGTACATTCCAATGGTCAATACTCTTACCATCTTGTGGGCAACCCATCAGTCAAGACCAAAGTCTTAATGACACATTTTGACCCTTTTCAAAAACGAACATACAGGCCCTGGCCGGTTGGCTCAGTGGTAGAGCGTTGGCCTGGCGTGCAGGAGTCCCGGATTCGATTCCCGGCCAGGGCACACAGGAGAAGCGCCCACCTGCTTCTCCACCCCTCCCCCTCTTCTTCCTCTCTGTCTCTCTCTTCCCCTCCCGCAGCCAAGGCTTCATTGGAATAAAGTTGGCCCGGGTGCTGAGGATGGCTCTGTGGCCTCTGCCTCAGGCACTAGAATGGCTCTGGTTGCAACAGAGCAACGCCCCAAATTGGCAGAGCATCACCCCTTGGTGGGTGTGCCAGGTGGATCCCGGTCGGATGCATGCGGGAGTCTGTCTGACTGCCTCCCCGTTTCTGGCTTGGGAAAAATATAACAACAACAAAAAAACGAACACTCAGCATTCATAGGCATAAAAATGGAAAGAAGATAAGACTTCTAAGCCAGACAGACCTGAAGCTTACTACATATTAATTTCATGACCTTGGGTAAGGGAATAAATTCTCAAGCTCAGTCATCTACAAGATAACTGGAATGCCCATCTTAGCTGGGTGAGAAGGAAGTGTTATGCTCCTGGCATACAGCAGGCACTTAAAAGTTATTATCATTTGTCTCTATTGCTCCTGTCAATACAGCCATAAACAGTAGAAATGTGTTTACAGTAGCTAGCAAAAGTGCATTCTTTAAGAAAGTAATACTAATGCCTAACCTGTGGTGGCACAGTGGATAAAGCATCAACCTGGAATGCCAAGGTCACTGGTTCGAAACCCAGTCAAGGCACATACAACAAGCAAGAAGCAAGCAATAATAATGAAAGTGAAGCAACTATGAGTTGATACTTTTCACTCTCATCATGCCCCCCATCTGTAAAATCAATAAATAAAATCTTTAAAAAAAGAAAAAATTCCATGATCCTCTGTACTGCACTCTATGTCAAATTCAAGGACATGAGGCCTGCCCTCTTCTCAGCTCTTACCTGGATAAGTTGTTGATGAGCCACATTGCCACAGAAAAAAGTCTGCTGATCATCCACAAAACCCATCAGTTCGGTTTCTTCCACCTCCTCTCCATTTAACATGAGAACTCTGCAGCAGAAGAAGGCCTAGGTCAGCCAGACCAGCTCCCCCCCATGCAACCTTCACATGAGCACCTGGAGCTGGCACCAGACTCATCTTACCTTGTCTGGCCCACAAAAGAGAGGACCAAAGTGTCATCGGTCTCCCGGTTAGGATCAGACCTCAGTGGCCATAGGCCTGGAACAAAGATCAAGGATTAAGACACAGCACAGACCAACGCATCTAAGGAAGGGCCAGCCTGACCCCAGAGGAAGAGCAGGGAATCTGAGTCGGTCCTGAGTTGGAATACACACTGTGTTGCCTCCTGGCATTAAGACTCTGACAAAAACCTGACCAGGCAGTGGCGCAGTGCATAGAGCATCGGACTGGGATGCCGAGGACCCAGGTTCAAGACCCGAGGTCACCAGCTTGAATGCGGGCTCATCTGGCTTGAGCAAAAAGCTCACCAGCTTGGACCCAAGGTCGCTGGCTCGAGCAAGGGGTCACTCAGTCTGCTGAAGGTCCATGGTCAAGGCACATATGAGAAAGCAATCAATGAACTAAGGTGTCACAATGAAAAACTGATGATTGATGCTTCTCATCTCTCCCCGTTTCTGTCTCTGTCTGTCCCTGTCTACCTCTCACTTTGATTCTGTCCCTGTAAAAACAAAACAAAAAAAGACTCTGACAAAGTCAGATACTCTAAAAACTGTCTTCAGCCTAATATTTTGTCTTTCATTTCATTTCAGATAATACATTTCCATGACTCAAAGTAAATTTTATTTTTTAAATGCATTAAGACAGAAGTCTTATCCTGTACCTCTGCTTCTAACCTGTCAAATAGTCATCAAGAATAGTTTCTAGTTTATTCTACTAATTTATTTTTTATTTTAATTGTATTTATTGGGGTAACATTGTTTAGTAATGCAATTTTTAAAAAATTTTCCCACTGACTTGAGGAAGGAGAGGAGGAGAGGGGAAGAGGGGAAGAGAGGGAGAGAGGGAGAGAGGGAGAGGGGAGGGGGAGAGGGGGAGGAGGAGGGAGAGGGGAGGGGGAGAGGGGGAGGAGGAGGGAGAGGGAAGCATTATTTCTTTGTTCCGCTTAGTTGTTCCATTTGGTTGTGCACTCACTGGTTGCTTCTCGTATGTGCCCTGACCCAGGATAGAACCTGTGACGACCTAGGCGCACCAGGACGACACTCTATCCATGGAGCCACTCGGTCAGGGCCTCAATTTATTTTTTTTAATTTAAGGAAATAGGTTAACACTATATTATAAGCAAATAAAAATATAAACTATCCTATTACACATGGTTCTGTACCTGTTCTCTCATCTAACATATGCGTGAGTTCTTATCAGAACAGAAGAGTTCCTTGTTTTGACATCTGCACAATTTTTAATAGTGTGGCTGTACCAGTTTATTAGTGAGTCCACTGCTAGACACTTTTTCAGTGGATTTTGCTATAACATACAATGTCACAGGAAAGAATCTTACGTTTATGTCACTTTCTATATATGAAGGTCAGTGGGGTAAGATGCCCACAACTGGGACTGCTGGACAAATCACTAAATACAGCTTTAGTTTGGGTAGGTATGGCCAATGAGCATGTTGTCAAACATTTGGACTTTGATTGTCACGTAAAGAACAATACCACTATTTTGTTTTGATTTGCATTTCTCTTAATACAAAGTGATGCTTGTTACTTATCCATTCATGTCCTTTGCCAAATTGGGAATAGGAAATTTAATGATCTTTCTAGAAATATTTTTATAAATTGGGGAGACTAGGCCTTTGGCTAGAAGATTACATGTCTTTAACTATAGTAGCTTGCTGATTCTTCTAACTTTACAGTGGTTTGATTTTGCCATGGCAAGTATTTATTTATTTATTTTTAACTTTTTATGAGTTTGAGTCAAACTGTCAACAATTGCTGAGAAGCAAAGTCTCGATGGATTGAGAAAATGTTCCCATGTTTTATTTTTATGTTGTTGAATTCATCAATCTTCCTTTTTGGCTTCTGTATTTTTGAGTCATAATTTAAAAGACGTTCTTCACTCCAAAATTAGAAAGGAATTCACCAACTTTCTTTTAGCTTTTGTATGGCTTCATTTTTCACATTAAGTCTTTGCTCCATTTAGATTCTAGCAACACATACATTGTGTAGTATGGGTCCCACCTTACCTTTTCCCAAATGACTGGCATCCCAATACCATTTATTAAAAATAGTCCCCTTCATCCCACTGAACTGAGACCCGCTCACTAGCGTACACTGAACTCCCACTTATTATTGTGTTCCTTCCGGACTGCTGAGTCTGTGCATCAGTGCACCAAAGCCACACTTTTAGTTACTAGGGTTAATAGTATGTTTTACTATCTGGCAAGGCTAGTCCTGTCTCACTGCTCTTAAGTTTTCCTGGCTTTCTTGTTTCTTCCTTTTTCATTTGGACTTTGACTTGTCTAGGTCAAAGAAAAAAACCTATGAATACTTCTATTAAATATATTATATATAAAAAGTCAAAGAGAAAATAGCTTTATAGAAATTTGTAAGACCTTGATATGTCTTTTTCATTTGCACAATCTATCCTTTTAATCCTTCAAGAGTATTTTCAAGTTTTCTGTGTATAGATTTTGCACACTTACTAAAGCTATTCCTTTGTATTTTATTTTTTACTGCTATTGCAAATTGCCTCTTCCCTTCTATTATACGTTCTAATTGTGTTTTTAGATGAAAGTTACTGATTTCAGTACATTCTATATCCTGCCACCTTAATGAATTCGTATTGTCTAGTTTCTCATTTGGTTGTCTCAGGTTTTATCATTATATGCTCTCTTCCTTTCTAATTCATAAATCTCTACTTCTTTTCTGTTGCCCTCCTCCTTTTCTTTTATATTCTGAATCACTTTATTTTAGATGTGCCTTCTGAATACAACTTTAAACTGGGTTTTATGATTCAATCTGATACTTTTTCTTGTAACAGGTGGGTGAGTTCAACCCGTTTATGTTTACCAATATGGTACCATGTACCTGACATGAGATATAGAAACTCATCCATATCAGTTCCATCACATTATTTTAGGTTATGTTTACAGTTTATATGCTATAAAGTCTTTCATTATGTAGTCTTCCTTTGATCTTTTTGATTGTTAGTTCTAGAATTGAACTAATTGTTTGTCCTAGAAGTTACTTACACCTTTCTATATATTCTTAGCCTCCACATTCCTTAGGGATTCTATCAGTTCTCCATATACAACATTAAATTCAACTTGTAATCTTTTCCTCCTCATTACTCCATTTCATTGTCTGACTTGGTCAGTAGTAGTTTTTTTAAGTTAAGTTGTGTACTTTCAAGGATGTTTAAACTTCCTTCACTTCACTGTTATCATGATTTCCTTTATTCTTCATCTGCTCTGCTTCCCTCTAGCTCCCACCCAAGTGCCTTCACGACATGTACCAAGGCCAAATGCCCAAAGCCAAGGTCATTCAAATGAAGATGTGCATCCTGTGTCTGCCAAAAGGCTACCTTTGATGCCTGGTAGGTCGATGCTGGCATGCTCGTGGATCCCGATTCCATTCCGGATGATCCGCAAGGAACCTTCCTTAAAAGCCCCAGAGCAAGTGACCAGCTGCAAGGAGAGAAAAGGTTTCTAAATAACCCCTCCAGAGCCTGGAGCCACCATACTGATGCCCAGAGAGTAAACCAGCTATTCCTAAACCCAAGGGCCCTTATTGTGGAACTAGGTTTGAGGCTGCAGACTTAGCAGAGGCCGATCTCCAAAGTCTCCCAAGTATATCAAGAAGACAGATGCCCTAATCCAGGGGTCTCAAACTCGCGGCCCGCCGAACAATTTTGTGCGGCCCGCAGACTAATCCACGAAGTTCAAAATATTTTGGATAAAATTAAGTAAGCCTAGGGGCCTACTTGTATTTTTCATTTCTCTAGCATCCTAGCTAGATATTAGCTTAGTTAACAGCAGTTGTGATGCGAACTACAGTTTCTGGTCGTTTTGTGACACTGAGTAAACTGCATGTACGATTGTGCTTGTTGTACTGATTTTTTTTTTGTTTTCAACTGCAGTGAGAAAAGTGTTGCGTAACAGTTGCCTTTTGTAGACCTAGTGCGGCCCGCCAATCGGCTGTGATCTTGCTCTGCGGCCCACATGCTGAGTTGAGTTTGAGACCCCTGCTAATCCAAAAAGCAAAAAGGTCTTACTATTTCTCCTAGCAAGCTTGCTTCCACAAGTGGAACTCAATTTACTAGAAAGATCACAGGACCTGGAGACAGACACACCTCCATTTAGCAGTTATGTGATCTTAACTTTTACTTAACTTTTCTCAGCCCGAAGTTTCTTCACTTCTGAAATGACCAAGAATCCCTATCCATATGGTGCTTGTGCAAAAATAGATAATGTGTATATTAAAGTGCCTGGCAGACCACGATAGGCACTCAATAAATGGTAGTTATCTTTCTACTATTGGGATTAGTGTATGAGGTTCTTAAAGCTATCTTCAGTGTACACTCCCCCTTCCAGATAGGCGAGCCTAGGAGGATACAGTCTGAGAGGGCACACCAACTATCCATTTCCAGGATGACCCTCTTACCTGGCCCTGCCCCTGCCTCTCCAGGTCCACCACACACATGTCCACAATGGGTCCTAAATTGGTAAAGGTTTCCATGGCCACGACATAGGAGCCTTGTTCGTTGCTGTCAACATTGAGCTAGGAAAAAGAACAATGTTAGTCCTGCAATGTTCCTAACAGACACACCCCAAAAGAGATGGTCTTTACTCCAAAGATACTCACAATCTTACTAGATCTGCCCTCCCTACGCTCCTCTGGCGGTTTCTGAAAGGGGACTGCTGACTAAGAAACATGGCTGTCTTACAGGCAACCCATTGACCAGCCAGGGACTTCTAATGAAGCAGTTTGGAAAATGTAAGATGTCTGCATGCATTTCTCTGCCGAGAAGGTCCAAAATTTTCATACTCTAGAGGGGCTCCAGCACATCAGACAATGACCTTTTGAAGGTGGGAGCCGAGTCTTGCTCACCATTGGCCACAGCATCCAGCGCCCTGCCTACCACATTTGCAGAATAAACTTTTAGGACAAAGAGCTAGTCAGGGTAGTACATTAAATCAACCAAGTAGAAAGCTGAATACTAGGGATATGGATGAAATGAAGAAATCTGAGAGGCACTAAACACAGGAGAAACCCAGTGAAGCAGCAGTGAAAAAGCTAGAAAGAAAATGTCTTCTCTGGCCCTGGCCGGTTGGCTCAGCGGTAGAGCGTCGGCCTGGCATGCGGGGGACCCAGGTTCGATTCCCGGCCAGGGCACATAGGAGAAGCGCCCATTTGCTTCTCCACCCCCGCCTCCTTCCTCTCTGTCTCTCTCTTCCCCTCCCGCAGCCAAGGCTCCATTGGACCAAAGATGGCCCGGGCGCTGGGGATGGCTCCTTGGCCTCTGCCCCAGGCGCTAGAGTGGCTCTGGTCACGGCAGAGCGACGCCCCGGAGGGGCAGAGCATTGCCCCCTGGTGGGCAGAGCGTCGCCCCTGGTGGGCGTGCTGAGTGGATCCTGGTCGGGCGCATGCGGGAGTCTGTCTGACTGTCTCTCCCCGTTTCCAGCTTCAGAAAAATACAAAAAAGAAAAAAAAGAAAAAAAAAAGAAAATGTCTTCTCACCTTCACAAGCTGGGAGTCACCAAGGCGAGACCCGACAAACACAACACCATTGTCGAGGTATGTCAAGCATTCGGCAATAGAGGTCTAGGAGAAAGGCAACAGCATGAAAGGCATCAGAATAAAGTCCTGTGGGATCCAGACCCCGTTCTACCCGCCTCTCAGACCTGTGCTAAGAAAATGCACAACTGCAGCTATGGTGCCTGAAACAGTTCTCCACTTCACATCCCAGGTTGCACTAAAAAACGTTTCTGAACTTCTGAGGTTTGTGACTGTCCCTTTATCACATCTGCACAGTCAGAAAAATCTACACTTTACCCTGAAGGTGCCTACTCCAAATGATCACTTTAATCCCAACAACTCAGTCTCCCAGAAAAATTAGAAACCTCTGAAATTCACTGCATAATTCTTAAACTATCTGGGAATCTCCTCCCAGAACTGAATAACAGCATAAATTAATCTAATTATTTTTGTTTCCTTCTTTTTATGCTTGAGGCTTTTATGCTTATGGCTGCCTGTGAGATTCTCCAACATCCAACCATTCGAAAACAAACTTCCACGTAGGACTGATCATTTGCTGCTGGGTGATATAACTCCAGTTCTTGTGTGGAACCACACACATGGGTCACTAGGCCCCTTGGAGAATGTAGCAGAATAGGAACAAGCCCTACCTCTCCGAGGAGTTCCACACGGAGATCCTTGAGGGTGACAGTGCCGTCCATCTGTTCTTCCTTCTCCAAAAGAAGCATGAAGAGCCGTCCCTCCATGTCTCCCAGCAGGTAACGGGAACCATTGGGGTCCACACGATTGTGACACACAATGGTGCTTTGCTGTCCAAAGGGAGGAACCGGTCATTACAGATTAAGCATCTTCCACAACCACAGAGTAAACCACTCCCTTTGCCAAACCCAGCCACAGTATGAGCATGAAATCCACTCAGCTAACACGACATATGTGACTGAAAAGGAGGACGTGGACCTGGCCAACTGGCTCAGTGGATGGAGCGTCAGCCCACTGTGCAGACGTCCCAGGTTCAATCCCGGCACACAGGAGAAGCCACCATCTACTTCTCCCTTTCTCCCTCTCCCCCTTCTCACTCTTCCCCTCTCGCAGCCAGTGGCTCCACTGGTTTGAGTGTGGCCCTAGGCGCTGAGGATAGCTCAGTTGATTCGAACATGGACCCCAGACAGAGTTGCCAGGTGGATCAGGGCACATGTGGCAGTCTGTCTCACTATCTTCCTTCACTCCAAAAAAAAGGGACATTCTTATTTTGAAGACCATTTTCTGTGGAGTTCAATAAAATGTTTATACACATATTACTCTACTGGAAATAGGAATGTAAAGAATAGAAAGCAGCTGTAATTATTCACTGGACTATAAATGCTACCATAGATTTTATTTATCCTCAAAGCTTAATTTCTATGACTAATTTTTAAGGTCTATATAATTTGTCATTGTAGTGCTTTATATGATGTGAGCCCTGAAAATATTCAATAGAATTTGCAAAAACTTTCCATTCTTACACTTGCCCCAGTCAATGGAAAGGGTAAACCTATTTTATTATTTCTTGCTTAGCAAGCAAGCAAGCTCTTTTTAAGCAAAACCAGGCCAATATCTTTTTGTATTCCTAATGACCAATACAATATCTTATATACTTTGTGAACAGCGCAACAGACTTCTGTGACTCTCCTTTTGACAAATGGGGAAAGAGAGAGGAGCAGGGAAAGAACTATAGAAATAGGGGGAAAAAGGTAAAGAAAAGCTGCTCACCTTGATAATAGGAGGCGCAATCGCTAGGTACTTGTCACCATTGTGATAGGTGATTGATTCCTGCCCGATGATGATGGCCCCTCCGAAAGGCTCTGGGACTGTGGGAAAAAGGGCAGCATTAGAGCTCCGCACTTTGGACCTGCCAGACCCTGAGACAGCACGGGCACTAATCCAAACTTTAAGATAGTCATTATTTCTAAAGACAGCTAAGCCCATGGACACAACAGCCTTTTTCTTAGCTTCCTGTCCTAGAGATTTCAGGCTGGCAGTATCTAATCCTGGTGATAGTGAACCGCCACTCTTCGTGTCTCTGAGCTCAGGGTAGTCTTCTCGCCGTCCTCCCACATGCATTCTTCCCACTTTTCTCCCCCGCACTCAGATCCTTCCTGACTAAATGCATTTACTTTTCTCCTTGTTCCCAGCTTAATTTCCCCCCTTATTCATTATTAGGGTCACCACTTAGAAAAGCCAATTAGCACTTAAGAATTTTAAAATCTCTCTACTAGCTGAGACTCAACATGGTGCTGGGGCAAAAGTACAGATATGTGCAAACAGGCCTGGAATGTAGCCCAGGCCTTGTCCAGGAGATACAGGCATGGACAAGTCCCTCAGGCCCTGTTTCCTCATCTATAAAATACAAGAGTCAGGTCAGATAACCTCTATTTATCCCTTTCAGTTTTTTAAACGTTATGCTCAACAATAAAATAACGAGACTAATTTCCATATGCCACTCTGCAAATCAATTTGTTTTATAATTAATCCCAAATAGAGAAAAACTATACTTTGGTGGGAGGGAGAGTAAAAACAAGACAATCTCGAAGACAGAAATGAAAAGCAAGGGAAGCACACTCAGAAGAGGCACCGAGAGCAGCGCAGGGCACAAGAGAGAGCAGCGCAGGGCGCAGCGGAGAGCAGTGCACAGCGCAGATGCTCACGGCAGCTGAGCAGCGAAAGGAAGGGAAGAGCCGGTGAGGAAGGAGCACTAGGGAACTGGCCCAGACCTGGGGCGGAGGCAAATTCCTAAATCCCCGACCAACCTGCAATCACCATGGAAGCTTCAGCTTCTACGTTTTCCTGTTTCCAAGGGCCCTTATTGAACTCCTTCTCCCGGAGAGACACCTCGTAGGTTTTTACGTGCCGCCCCTGAGGGTCCTAGGTGGGAAAGGTAGAGTGATTAGCCTTTAGGGCAGGAGAGGGGCCCTGAAAGGAACAAGTGACCACCACCAAGCATCTGACAATCCCGCCATATCAGCCTTCCTATCCTGTGACTGTGTCTGTGACTGTCTGGGTAGACTGTCACTGAGGCCTACTTTTACCAAAAGTTCAACCAACCAACAGAAGTTTAAGAATTAGAAAAAAATTAAACTGTCATGCTGTACTAAGCAATGTAAATACCAGGGGTCCTCGGGTTATGACACAGTTCCATTCCAATGATAGTAACGTAACCCGAATTTTGACATGTCAAAACACACCCTAAAACACAGTTGTAAAATCATAATCTAGATTCTAGAACATAAAAACACAACTAAGCCAAAAATGGCATAGGTAAGTGTACTGGGAGATGCCAACTCCCTCACTTACATACCGTGTTACGGCATGTTCTTCCACCATACACAACCAGCCTAGGTCACTCACGTAGTAAGTACAACACTAATGGCGTAAGCTGAAACACTTACATCTCAATTTTTTTAAGTGTTTATGGGAGCGAGCATTTTAAATAACACCGTATGTTGAGACTGTTGTAACCCAAGGAACCCCTGTATGTAGATTTCTGGCCCTAGCCGGTTTGCTCAGTGGATACAGCATCAGCCGGGCATGCGGACGTCTCGGGTTCAATTTCTGGTCAGGGCACACACGAGAAGTGAGCATCTCCTTCTCTTCCCCTCCCTCTTCTCTTTCTCTTCCCCTCTCACAACCAGTGGCTCGAATGATTCGAGCATCAGGCATGGTCACTGAGGCTATCTCGGGTGGTCTGAGTGTTGGCCGTGGGCACTGAGGATAGCTCGGTTGATTTCAGCATCAGCCCCAGACAGGGGTTGCTGGGCGGATCCTGGTCCGGGCGCACGTGGTAATCTGTCTATCTGCCCTCCTCTCACTTAAAAAAAAATGTAGATTTGTGTGTGTGATATGGAACTTACACAACAACTAAAGAAATAAACACACTGAGAGGCTAAATACATCTCAATTTTTTTAAATTTGATGATAAAGCCTTAAAAGCATTCTGATGAGGTGCTGTTAGGGAGAAGACACCATACTGCTGCTCTCAAGTTAGTCAAAGCCTGTAGTCCTGCCACTGTCAACAACCTCATCCCCCTCTCTTCCCAAGTCAGGACTCGCTCTGTCCTGGAGCTGGTCGTCATCTCTGTGAGATAAGGGCAGCACTGGGGAAAAGGCTACATTCGGCCAGGGGAGGATGGCCTCACAAAGGCCAGACCAGGGTCTAAGGAGTTATGACAGGAATTCAACGATGTTTTTCAGGGCAGGGACCACACCTTAATCACTGTTACAGTTCCTGAAACACTTCGCATAACCACCTTTCACATGGTATTGATTGGTCATATGAAATTGACACAAAAACAGGAAATAAATTTTTAGTTGATGAAAAGATTTCCCTATCAATGATTGAAGAGGACTCAACTTCACAAAAAGTTCAACCAGGGGTTTGGATTTGGGCCTCCTGAGAAACACACAGAAATGGAAAGATCATTCACACTGGTAGCCGAGGCTGGGAACAGGCAAAGTCAGAATAACCAACATCAATGTTTTAATGACCTGATATTTAACAAAAGTGAAGGGACAGAAATTCTAAGTTTTTATTTCAACTTGATAATTAATGCACTGTAAAAAAGATCAGTATTTCCAAAATAGTTTCAACCTTATTCAACTGAAACTAATTCCAATCAGCCTCAGAATTATAACACTTCTAGTGATACTAAGCAATCTAAAAATAGTTATACATCAGTGTATTGCCAATACTTAACACAGCTATCAGTGTTTTCACGCCCACACAGTACATGGCTTGGACTGGGTCCTTCCATCATTTATTCAATGACATGCTAGTGAAATGACCTCAGGCTGTACGGCCCTTTGTTAAAAGACTAAGATTTTACCAAGAACAGGCATGTTAGTCTGGTGGCTCTGCCACTCTTTCCACCCTCCCCAACAGATCTGGCCAGAGAACAGCTGCCCACGATCAGCTCTGCTCAAGTTTTAGGCACAGACTAAAATAGAAGTCAAGAGCCAGCAAGTCACCAGGAAGTAAGTGCTGAATAAAATGCCAACCTCTTCTTAGAAAACATATATAAAGCATCACTGGGATTTTTCCTCTTCGCTTGTAAAGGCAACTTTCAGATCATTTCTCTACAGATAAATTTTAGTAATCCTCTAGCATAACAATAAGAGATTAAGACCAAGTAAAAACTGGGTCACCCTATAAAATCCCCAGGGCCCATACCAAGCGCATAATCTCAGGATTAAAACCTGCTACCAGCTTCAGAGGCTTCCTGCCTCCACAATAAGCACTACTGCACTCAAGACACAACCAAAACCTGACCCGTATTAGTTATATTGTTCAAAATAGTTCAGGACAAATACATTAAACACGTCCGCCTACCCTACTATAAAATCCAGGCGCTTCAAGTAGCAAAAATGAACTCCTACTATGCCAAACCACACAACTTCTCCATCTCTCCTCCCAATCCAGTACCTCAGTGGTCCCCAACCCCCGGGGCGCGGACTGGTACCAGCCCGTGGGCCATTTGGTACCAGTCCGCAGAGAAAGAATAAATAACTTACATTATTTCCATTTTACTTACATTTAAGTCTGAACGATGTTTTATTTTTAAAAATGACCAGATTCCCTATGTTACATCCATCTAAGGCTCACTCTTGACGCTTATCTCGTAAGTTCAACAATTATATTTAAAAATACCACAGTTTTTACGCCGGTTGCATAATTTTATTTTGTGCATTTATCCGTCCCACTCTAAAGGCTGGTCCATGAAAATATTTTCTGACATTAAACCGGTCCATGGCCCAAAAAAGGCTGGGGACCACTGCAGTACCTGGTAGACAAAACAGATGGTAGGTGCTTGGCAGCCATATAAGAACTTGACATCAATGACATGCAACTCCTCCAGGCGGATGTTAAAGGCCTTGAGCTCCTTGTTGTCCCGGTCTAGTGGAATAACCTTGAAAAGGCCATCATAGAGTCGCAGGCCAATCATCCGGCACTCGGGGTCAATGATGCCGATAATGCCAGTCTCTGAGGGGCGGCCAATTCGGTCCTGAAAAGTAAAACTGGGGTTAGGAAAGAACCTCAACACCCACAGCGACACAGGACACCAGGCCCCACTTTCCCAGGTTGCTTTTAGGAGTGGTAGTGGCATCTACATGACATGCCAGGAAGCCCAAATGTCAGTGCATGTCTTTCTGTAAAACACTGACCTCAATGAATTATTTACCCTGTCCCTTGGACTCAGAGTAAAATGCAGAAGTCCTTTCTTCCTAAAAGCTCAAACACTAAGTGTTTTCTCCTTGTTTTTCTGATCATACAGAGAGAAGTGCCCCCAGCACTTCAATGTTCTTCATTAAATCATCCCAGCCCTGCCTGGAAACCTGCCGTCAGCCTGAAGCAGACACCTCACCTGGACATTGCCATGGGCTCGTGTTATGATATCGATGCTCTCGCCACTCTGCTTATACTCCAGGATGCAGGCATTGTACTTCGCTGTCAGGATAAACAGTAGATCCTTGCTCTCCCCCTGGAAACCAACATTATGCTATCAAACGAGGTTCTGTTTAAAACAGGAATTCCTGTCCAGCCTTTTAACCATCATTCTTTAAGTATGATAAGTTCTTTAAGAACTTTTTTCTCCCTGAAGAGAAAAATTCAGTAAGTATAAATATATAACAGATATAAGTGCGCACACACTCCAAGGGTGTGTGCAAAAGGCCAGAACTGAAGCTGGTGAACATCCAGTCCTCACTTTTATAATTCCCCATCTCTGCTCTATACAATGTCTTCATCGATTTCCATTTGAAGCTAATCTCAATCATTCCATTCAAATTCTGAAAGATAAATGTACTCCTCTAATCTCCAAGTTTTTGGAGAAAGAGGGAAAAATAGTAAATGACAATAAAGCTAAAATAGATATACGGAAGTCTTACTTATCATGAACACAAAGCCCCAAAATGTATTTTGTTCAAAGGTGTTAAAATTAAAGTTTTGAACCCATTGCTTTCTTGTCAGATTCAGTTAAAATATAATGAATCAATGAATGAAAACATGAATTATAATAATGATAATGTGACAATAATTAAATAACGATAAATGCTATGCACTAGGTCCTGTTTCATTAGATCATTTCATCTTCACCAATAACCCAAGGGATTGGATACTGTTATCCCTATTTTGCAGATAGAGAAATAAGGTTCTGAAAAGTTAAATAACAAAGTAAGAATAAGGAACGAAGCCAGGACTGCCCTAATCTAGAGTCAATGCTCTGAATCGCCATGATGACCCACAGTATGATGACTCACATTTCAAACTGCTTTATTTTCCCCTTCTTAAACATGTCATCTTGATCAATTCCCCCCCAGTCAATCTCTCCCACTTCTAGGAATCTTGTTCAAGAAGAATATAAGTTAAAGCCTGCCATTCAAAAGGAGTAGTTTCTCTCCTAAGCCTTACTCCATCCATCCCAAACAATATAAAACAATGTAAAACGATCTTTGTTGCTGGGCCCAACCCAAAGCACTTACCTTGGGTCTGAAGAGCTCCATGACAGCGATCTTCCCATACATGCCCACCTCTTTAACGGGCCGGAGCCCCTCAGCTGTGACCACATAGATCTCTAATCTCGTGTTCTTGGCAATCAGCAGGTTCAAGTCTTCAGCTGAAGTGAAGTGCCCTGAAAGAACAGATCCTCTAACTTTTGAAGCCAGTGCAGACTCTAAATCACCCGGAATTCTCACGTAATTCATATATTTCTCCAGCTCCCTCCATTCACTCCCTTCTCACCAAATCCAGCCCCTCAGAGAGTCTCACTTCACAATCACGAAAGCTACTTCACTAATCAGACTAAGAACACAGGACGGAGTTTAAGAGCACCATATCCTTCAACTGACAATGACTGTGAAAACCCTTTAGACGGCTCTGCGCCCTCAAGTTTTCCTTTTCCTTTGCCAGGGGCACACCTATCCCCTAACTAAGGGATGCTGGAGAAACTGTTCATTCCTGTTCCGTCCTTATCTAAATGTTCACCAAGTCTCTACCAAACAGACTGAGTCAAATGAAGAAAATTCTCAGAGCTTTATACTAACACACTGTTTTTGCCTACAGCTCTTGCCCTGCCAATAGTCTACGAACATTACCTTCATCCACATCTTCCCTACTTCCAAACTCTCTGACAACTGCTTTGTTTCAGAATCCTAAGTATTTATAAGAACACACCAAGTTTGAGGTCATCATAATTTTGCTGAAAACCTGGTTCAAGCTGATTATTCCCAGATTCTGAACATCGGCGTCCTTAATCCTTGCACAGACAAGGTAAACCCAGCCCACTGGGACGGGCCACCTAACCCCCGTTACCAGCAGCTCCCTCGCGTAAACAACAGCCCCAGGCAAAGAGGGCTCCAGTCCAGCTCCCGGAGCCTGAGGGCGTTCCTCACATCCCCCACCCCACTCCACTCCACCCAGGCTCTCCCACAAGAAAATTCTGACCCCAAAATCGCCATCACCACCGCCCCTTCCCCCGACCACACAAGGCCGATCTCGGGGCTCAAGCAACGCGGCACAAGCAACTCACACACACTTCGCTCTGTCCCTACTAGGCCAGTCCCTGTCCTCGAGGCCCCGTGACCTCCCAGGACGAAAGGGGACCCCCGAACGCAGCTTCTAAGCCCCCAAAAGTGTATATGGAGAGGGCTTCTTTAAAGTCGTGGACTAGGAGAGGTTCCTCAGCCGCGGGCCCCTTCCGTTGCCCGGGCCCGGACCCGCCAGGCCGCCCCAAAGGCCGCGGCCCTCCCTAGGCCTCGGTGCCCCCCAGATCCCTCCCTCGCCGGGTCTCCGGCCCTGGCAGCCTCACCGGTCACGCAGCCGTTCACGGCGGTGGGCTTCTGTGCCGTTACCACGTAGTTGTACGACATGTCGGGGCCTGGAGCGGCCTGCAGAAACTCGAGCGCAACGATAGAGAGATGGACTCCAGCGAAGAGGTAGGGGGCCCACAACCCGCGCGGCGAACTCCACAGCCGCTTGCCTCCGCCCCGCAGACACGTTGCAGGCCAGAGCGGCCGGCGCGCGGGGCATCACGGGACGGCCTCACCTGGCCTCTCGGAGGACTCACGGCGCTCCAGGCGACCAACCAAAGGAGGCCCCGCCCCCGAGGCCCCGCCCCTTCGTTTACCGCCAGATCTCGGAGTACCCGGATGAGGGGTTCCGTTGTGGGTCCTTGTGAAGCGGCGGCGTTGACCGGGTTGGTGATGGGGGAGTGTTTGGGGAAGTTGCGCTGACGCCCCCGACGCCCTCAGAGCTGACCCGCCGACCTCAACTCCAGTCCGCGCCCCTTACCCTGTCGCAGACCCCGTCCTGTCCCACTCCATTGCTCCAAAGCTCTCGGGGCTGTTCATTCTTTTGGAACCGGAAGAACTGGAGCGGTCTAGAAAGGGACCGGAGGTGTCAGCAATTTGTGAACCTCCCAGACTAGAACCAAGGTCCGTTCCTCTCTCCACTCTGCCCTCCCAGTTCTTCCAAACCCAGCCAGTACCCTCACTTGACCCCAGAAATGGCCTATCACCCCACCTCAGCTGGGGACAGGGGGACCACCGGAAGGCTCACCTCTCCCCTTTGAATTTTTGTTTTATTCTTCAGACTTTGAAGGACCCACCAGGCCACTTGCCCAGCATTATTAGTGCCCCTACTGCTGTACAAATTTTAACCTCAAAAACAAAAACCAGAATTTCCCCAGTGAGAACCTTAATGACCCAGGAAGGCAGTCCGCTAGCTAGTCCATTAGCTCTGCAACTTCCAGGCCATGCCACATCACACAGACTCGGTGAGCAAGAGGAGGGGAACCACGTGCTTTGGAGCACCTGCAGAATGCCACAGAGGATACAACCCCCATTTTCCAGATGAGGAAGCTGAGGCTCCACAGAGTTGGTTTACCTAAGATCCCCCGGTTAATCAGAGGCAGAGCAGGTGCAGACCAGGTGTGGGATCTTTCTGTTCAGACTCATACAGTGAGCCTGAGACCCTGAATGACCCCCAAACACCTCTGAACCAAGATGAACTGAGGGGAGCTGAGAGGTCCTTGTGGTTTGCGTGTGGTTGCCCACATCAGAGATTCTGCCTGACTTGGGAAGCATTGAATTATCAGTAGACCCGGAGTGACCCCCAGACACCTCTGAAACAGGATGAACTGAGGGGAGTCGCAATGCCCTTGTGGTTTGTTTACATGTGGTTTCCCACATCAGAGACTCTGCCTGGCTTTGGAAGCATTGAATTATCAGTAGAAAGAACACAGGCTTTGTAGAAAGACTAGACGTGGATTTTAAGTACTGCCTCTTACAAGTATGGCCCTGAACAAGTCACTAGAGCTCTCTGAGTCGGTTTCCCAGAAGTAAAATTTGCTCACAGGCTTAGTTGTCTCCCTCTTGGTTTGGTACCAACACCAATAAGAGCCAGTGCGTGAAGATCTCTGTAAACATGTACAGCGCCCGTGATATTCATGTAAGAGATGAAGTTACTCTGTGCGTCACTTTGCCCCTTAGTGATGAGGTGGGTACTGCTCTGGAGGATAAAGGCAGCCCTGTGCCCAACGTGGATAGATCTGTCTTCTGGCAGCCTAACGTGGGTGTGAACCTTGGTCAGCCCCACGCTCTTCTCCATCCCCAGCCCACGTTCTGGAATTTAGACTTGGATCAAAGTCCGGGGCAGCTCCCTAATTACGAGTGCCCTGGAAACATGATTGTGCCAGTAGGCTGCAAGTGCCTCAGCAGCACATATTCTTACCCTGTCCTGCAGGTGCTGCTGCCACCTCATTGTGCTCAGACCCAGCTGGCACCCACCGGATCACCCATCTTTCGGCGGCTCAGTACGGTGTGAACTCAGCTAGCTTGCCTCGGAGCCTCCCCACTATGGTGAGTCTTATGACGGCCAGGGCTTGGGATGGACACTGGGCTTGGAGAAGTGGGGGCCAGCCCTAGGCATGCTTGAGTTCTTTACACTCAGACCAAGAGGTGCTGTTGCCTCCTAAGGTTCAGAGAGGTTAAGAGAGGGTCCCTCTTAGGGCCTGGTCCCTGCTTCCCTCCATTTCTCAGCTAGTCCCAACCCGGCCTGGGGTTGCAGCCTCTGAGTCCCTCTGGGGTCCTTCTGCCCCGTCTGGTTTATGTCTTTAGATTAGAGCAGGAACAGTTACTGTGTAATGGACACTGTACCAGCCACAGAGGGAGCCATGAAGAAGGGCCTGGTGCCCGTTCCTGGGAATGTGTGGGCTGGTCCCGTGGGTGGGATCTACACTTCAGGAAGCTCAGCATTGCCACGCATTGCTCCATGCTCACACTAGAACTGATGGGAACCATAGCAGGCCTCGGACAGACCAAGGTTCATATTTCAGCCTGCCACTGACCAGCTGTTTGAGCTTTTACAGAAGACTTGACCTCTCTGAGCCTCTTTCTCCTGCAATATGAAGCAGATTAAGGCTGTGAGGTATTTATCAAACCCGAGTCCTGGGGCCTTGTGCAGTGCCTAATCAACTTCCTTTCCTGTTCTACCCTCTCATGCCACTGGGAAGCAGGAATGGCACTGGTCCCAAGCCCTCCTCAATGACTCTGGCATGAGAATGGTTGCAAATCCCAGGCGGGACAGGCTGTCATTGATGGCGAGGGGTCACCTTCGGGAGGGGGGTGGCACTGGAGGCTTTGGAGCTGAGAGCAATCACACCTTCATGGTATATCCAGTCCCCAGCAGGCGCTGAGAGCTATAGCCCGGGCCCCTCCCAGGGCAACACCTCAGCCACTCCCGGCCTCCCTTCAGCTCCTGGGGAAAGCAGCATGATAAGGGCAAATGGAACCAGTTTGGGAGCCAGGCACACCTGGACACTTACTGCCTGTGTGACCTTGAGCAGAGTCATTTAACAGCAACTCAGTTTCCTCACCAACCTAGTCTTTTCCCCATAGGGTTGGTGGGAAGATTAAATGAGACATGCTCAAAAGCACTTAGACGCAGTCTGACTCTTAAGTCACTGCTCGTGAAAGGAGCTGATCATGTTTTTCTGCTCTCCCTCCTGACCCAGATTTGCCTCCTTGTCCTGAAGCAGGCAGCCTGGCTCTGGCCCTTGCCAGACCTAGAAAAGGTCAAAGTGTACACAAAAGATCCCGATGCCCACAGCCTGAGCAAGGAGCCTCTGAAAGTGCACCTTATCAGGACCTGGTGCAGCTGCAGGTCGCCCCCAGGCCACCAGGTGGCACGGGGAGCCCAGCTCCCTGGGGCTCTTTTGGGGCCCAGTCACTCCGGGACAAAAGTAGGAGCTCCATAGTGTCTGCAAACCTCCTTCAGTTAGCGCCAACTTTTTGAAAAAGGAAGTAGCTCCCTTTTATTTCAATTTTTACTACATGCCAGGCATACACTATTAAATCCCCATTTTTTCCCAGAAGGTCCTGAGGCTCAGAACGGTGAGGTGTCCTGCCTGAGTTCTCACAGTGCAGGGAGGCAGACGTGGGATTTGAGCCCAGGGGCCCATGCCTGCAGAATTCAAATTCTTAACTGCTCTAGCCCCAGGCCACCGGACTCTTCCGTACCTCCTGGGTCAGCGCAGCTGTAGCTCTCAGGCCAGCCTGCCCATGACCCTCCCATCTGAGGCTTTGGCTGGCCAGTTCTCTCCGTCTGCTGGTTAGGCCCTGCCCACCTCTCCCTGATGGTCACTGGTAGCTCAAGTCGTTCGACCTCGCTTCCTGGCCTGGCCAGTATACTGCAGTCTAGCCACCTCCAGACCCTGGAGTATGCCCTCCCTCTGCCTGGGGTGTCCTCCCTTTGCCCTGCAGACCCCTCACTCCCTACCTAACTCCTAGTTATTCTTTTTTTTTTGACAGAGAGAGTCAGCGAGAAGGACAGAGAGGGACAGAGACAGGAAGGGAGAAAGATGAGAAGCATCAATTCTTCATTGTGGCACCTTAGTTGTTCATTGATTGCTTTCTCATATGTGCCTTGACTGGGGGGCCGCAGCAGAGTGAGTGACCCCTTGCTCAAGCCAGTGACCTTGGGCTCAAGCTGGCAACCTCGGGGTCTCAAACCTAGGTCCTCCACATCGCAGTCCAATGCTCTATCCACTGCGCCACCGCCTGCTCAGGCTCCTACTTATTCTTTACAAAGACTTTCAGGATCCCTCTGTGCCCTGTGGCACGTGTGCATTTTTCCTGTGTAGCACTTCCCACAGCCTGTGGAAACAGTCTCTGTGTTTTCCATCAAGGGCAGGACCAGCATTCTGTTCATTCTTTGCACACAGTGCCTAGTCCTGGGCCTGGCACACCCAGAGGCTTGGGTGGTATTTTGCCCTCAGCGAAGGCCCGGTTGGAACAACAAACGAATGTGGGGCCTGTTTGGCCCCTCTCCCTGGCACTGAAGCTTCAGCCCAGGGCTTCTCCCCCTTTGACAGAAAAAGGCTTTTGGGCCCCAATTGTATTAAATTATTTTATACTCGGGTCTCCAGTTCACCATTTTCTCTGTATTGAAGACATTCTTCAGAATAAATATAAGCCATAGTCCAAAACATTTCATACATTAGGCAAAGGATAAAAAGATAAAAATTGAGACGAGAACTCACAGAAATAGCCACCTGATAAAATGACAATTCTGCCTGTCGCTGGAGTTCCTGCTCCGGTGCTGTTTCCCGTAGTTCTTGAGTGGGTGGTCTGGCCATGGCACTGTGACTGAGGAGGCTGGGAGCCGGGCCGCACTAGAAAACTCCTTCTGCTCCTCTCCCACAGACCTCCAAGAAGCTGCTGAACTCGGTGGCAGGCTGTGCTGATGATGCCCTGGCTGGCCTGGTGGCCTGCAACCCCAGCCTGCAGTTCCTGCAGGGCCACCGTGTGGCCCTCCGCTCTGACCTGGACAGCCTCAGGGGCCGAGTGGCGCTGCTGTCGGGTGGGGGCTCCGGCCATGAGCCTGCCCACGCTGGTGAGTACCCTGGGCCAGAGGGGAGAAGTGGGTCGCTGAGCAGAGAGGTGGGGCTCCAGGGAGACTGTCGGTGCTTCTGGGAGGCTCAGATCCCAGCTCAGAGTCAGGAACCGGATCCTGGTTCCCGCTCTTCCACTCCTTGGGCTGTGATTTGGGGCCAGTTATTGCCTCTCTCTGGGCCTCAGTCTCTATAGCTTATAAAGTAAGAGGTTGGGCCAAATGATCTCAGCACTGGCCTTTCCAGCTCCGAGCCAGTGATTCTGTGAATCCTCCTGGCCTTCCAGCTGACCTTCACTTCCTCCATGAAGCCCTCCTGACTCCTCCAGCATAGAGCAACATCCCTCTTCTGCATTCCCGCCCTGCATTTTCACATACTGCACTAAGTGTCCTGGACCGTTTCCTGTTCAGTGCCAGGCGTGTGAGCTCTCCTTGAGAGCTCCTGGCGGTACAGATCCTCCCTTCCCTGTCTGCTTCACAAAACCCATTCAGCCATTCGGCAAACATTGCTGAGCACCCACTGTGTGCCTGGGGTAGTCTGGGCACTAGGGATGCAACAGTGAACCCCACAAACAAGGCACCTGTCCTCATGGAGCTTCTGCTCTCCTGGGGAGACAGGCAGCAACAAGGTAAACACATAAGGGAAAGAGATCATTCCAGAGCGTGTAAGTGAGGCCATGAAGATGAGCGAGCGAGGAAGGCACAGCGAGCCGTGGGGCCGGGGTAGGTAACCGCCAATGTTGGGAGGTCAGGGAAGGCTGCCAGGGGGTGACTCTGACTCGGGGTGAGATCTGTGGGAAGCAGCCCGTGTGCTCTTCTAGCAGCAGGTGCCTGGGGGCCACCAGACCGTGAAGCTCAGAGCAGGGAAGGCTGCCAGGGGGTGACTCTGACTCGGGGTGAGATCAGTGGGAAGCCGCCCGTGTGCTCTTCTAGCAGCAGGTGCCTGGGGGCCACCAGACCGTGAAGCTCAGAGCAGGGAAGGCCTGCCAGGGGGTGACTGACTCCGGGGTGAGATCTGTGGGAAGCCGCCCGTGTGCTCTTCTAGCAGCAGGTGCCTGGGGGCCACCAGACCGTGAAGCTCAGAGCAGGGAAGGCCTGCCAGGGGGTGACTGACTCCGGGGTGAGATCTGTGGGAAGCCGCCCGTGTGCTCTTCTAGCAGCAGGTGCATGGGGGCCACCAGACCGTGAGGCTCAGAGCAGGGAAGGCACAGCCCCCCCAGCGTCCTCTCCCCACCCATCTCCAGGTTTCATAGGGAAGGGGATGCTCACGGGGGTCATCGCGGGAGCTGTGTTCACCTCCCCGGCAGTGGGCAGCATCCTGGCGGCCATCAGGGCAGTGGCCCAGGTGGGCACAGGTAAACCTGGCAGGCAGGAGGGGCTGCTTCCGGGAGGGCACGCTGGGTTTGGGGTGAGGGCGAGCACTGATGGGGCCCTGCTGGCTGCTCCTGCAGCGGGGACCCTTCTCATTGTGAAGAACTACACTGGCGATCGGCTCAACTTTGGCCTGGCCCGGGAGCAGGCCCGGGCTGAGGGCATCCCGGTGGAGATGGTGGTCATTGGGGATGACAGCGCCTTTACCGTCCTGAAGAAGGCAGGCAGGCGGGGGCTCTGTGGCACAGTGCTCATACACAAGGTGAGGTGCCCCGCCCAGGGCTTGGGCTGGCCAGCCCCTCCCAGCCTGCTGTCACCTGGCAGCCCCTGATACCTGATCCTCTCCAGCCCCCTGACCCCATAGGAAGCCATTCCTTCCCCAGTGCTCCCTGATCGAGAAAGGCCCCATGTCCCCTCCCCTACCTAAGCCCGGCATATAGGCATTCTCCCAGGCCCTTCCATTCATTCTCCACCCCCAACCATTGCCCTGGCCTGGCGATCCTGTTCCCAAATGCCTCTACAGCACGCTCTCCTCAGGTCCCTGCCCTTCCTGTCCCCGCCGTGGTTCAGTGCTCAGCTGCTGATGCCCAGGTGGCTGCAGCAGCGTCCTCACTGGGCTCCCCTGTCTGCTTCCTGCCTACCCTTCCAGTCCATTCCCATACTACCCCAGACGTGTCTTTTAAAAACGTGTGTTTGATTAGGCTGCTCACCAGCTGAAAGCCGTCTAGGGTTCCTAGGGTCGGCCAAGGCTCTTTAGTCTGACACCCACCATACCCTCGCCCTTCCTCCCTGAACTTCCCAAGTTCATCTCCCTCCTCTCTACCAACCTCCTAGGCTCTGTTAGTACCAGGGCCCTGTTCCACCAGGCTGGGGCTCACCTCTGGGCTTTCCTGAAGCTCTGTCTATGGCCTTGAAAGTCCTTTCTCCATCTAACTAGCTTGGTCTAATTCCTATTCCGTTGAGGTCCAGCTCTGACGTCTGGGAGGTGTTTCCTCCCTCTACACCGAGCTGCTTAGAAGCCCCTCCTCAGTGCTCCCATCACATGTATTGTTACCAGATGGGCCCGGCAGGAGGTCTGCCTTGGGCCCGCCCTGGTGTGTGGGCTCTTGACTTTGTGTAGGAAAGCTTTCACAACACGAGTCCAGGTGATTTTGAGAGTTTGTTTATTAAAGCTGGAGACGGTGCAATGAAGGAAAGGCTTAGGACAGAAGAACAGGAGAGAGCCTCGGTGGGGCTGCTTTGGCTCTCTGGGAAGTTAGAGAAAAAGGGGGCCTTGGAGACAGGATTTGGGGGGTCAGTCTGGGACAAGCAGCTCCCTGGTTGCAACTCGCGTGGGGACCCTTAGAGTAAAAGAGGAGAGTATGGTGTGCTCTGGAACGAGCATGCCCCTGGGCTTTTTGTCCTAAGACTTTTTCTTAGCCAGTGAGGATCTTGGGGGGGGGGGGGGTGTCTCAGGAGAGGGTCTTAACAGAATATTCACTAGCTTTTCATGTGTGCCCTTCAGAGTGTTTATTTATTAATATATGTGTAAAGAGGTGTCAGGGTTATTTTCTGGTTTTATATTTTTAAAGACTGTGATTAAAGAGGGACCAGGACCGAGGCCAGTCTGCCCTGGGGTGGCCTGGAATGTGTAAGCTATTTGCTCCCAAGTGTCCTTGGTTAGGGAAGATAAAACCTTGTGATTCATTAGCTGGCTGTAAACTGCTCAAATTATTTGGCCTTTTAAAATTATTTTGTCTCAGTTTCCCTTATTCTACTTGTCAAGGAGTTTCCCTAGCATCTTATGACCCTGCCTCACTGTCATTTACCATCTCACACTGAATGTGCAATTTGTGTGTGTCTGCTTCCCTAGCCCCTCCCCAGACTGAGAGTTCCTTCAAGGAAGGGACTGTGACTTAGTCACTTCTTCTTTCATTTCGGCACATACTAGCTGCTTGGCAAAGAGTGGGTGGGTGGGTGGATAGATGAATGAGTGGATAGATGGCAGGACTGGTGGATGGATGGGTGGATGGATGGGTGAATGGAACAGTAGGTGGTAAGTGGTTGGGGCGGGTAAAGAGAGACACATTATATATGCCCTGGAGAAAAAGCTTGAGACAGGGGACCAGGAAACTGGCTGTCAGCTAGCTGTAACTTTAGACAGTCACCTCCCCTCTCGGTGCTAGTTTCTCCATTTGTTAAGTTCCCTCTGGCTCCAGCAGACTGGGGTTCCTAGGGATTCCTGGCAGGTCCATTGTGAATGCAGAGATCCACTGTTCCGCTCTAAATACAATGGGCCAGGTTGATGTGGCAGTACTCAGAGAGTCCCCTAGCCAACTAGAAACTCAGCCCCAACCTGTCTTCAACCCCCGAGTGCTCCAGTGACTCCTTCCCTGGGGGCTTATTTCTGTGTGGGTACAGGTGGCGGGTGCCCTGGCTGAGGCAGGTGTGGGGCTGGAGGAGATCGCAAAACGGGTGAGCGTGGTCGCCAGTGCCATGGGTGAGTGCCAGCCCGGGCGGGGAGAGGAGGCTGACCTTGGGACTAGAAGCAGGTTCCCAGTGGCTGCTGGCTATTCCCCTGGGGCTGAGGGAAGGTCTGCCCGGGGGAGCTGCCAGGGACTAGTAGCCTAGGGTCCCAGAGCTAGGTTTCTCTTTCATCTGAGATCAAGAGCTGCCCTGGCTAATGCCTGCTACCCTGATTGATGCCAATAGCAGAGTGGTCATTCGTTCACACCTCATTTCTCATAGGAACCCTGGGAGTGAGCTTGTCCCCCTGCAGCGTCCCTGGTTCCAGACCCACCTTTGAACTTGCAGCTGATGAGTTAGAGCTGGGCCTGGGTAAGCTTGTGGCCACCCCTGACCCAGCCACGCCTGCTCCCAGGCTTCTGCCCATGTCTTATACCCCGGAAACCGTCTGCCTGGTCCTTTCAGCTTACCTGGAGATGTCACCTAGGTGGTCTTGCTGTTTTTTAAGTGGGCACCTGAGGCTCTTCTGGCCCAACCTGCCCGATTTCTACCATCCACACCCAGGGCTCCAGCCACGAGCGGCTCTGTGCACGGCCCACCTCCCTGCATTGCCCACACCATTCCCAGTCCTCTGCCAAGATGCAGCCCTTCTCTCTGGAGCCACTCAGAGCCCTGAGCTCTTCCTCTCCTGTGCTTCCCAAGTGATGGCCAAGTCTCATGTGTCTACACTGTGACCGCTTCTCGTTAAAGCTATGTAACTAGTTAAGAGTTAAGTTTCTGGCGATCTCCTCCAGCAAGCCACAGCTCCTGGAGGGCAGAAACAGTGTGTTTTTCATTCTTCTGCCCATTTCTGCCCTCACCCCGACGTACCCAGCACCTAGCCTAGCACTGAGTAAATCCCGATAAAAACACTATGAGCAAATCCCCGGGTCTGAGCACACCAGCAGTGAGTCCCTCTGCCCACAGGGATCCACGGGGAAGCTGGTATACGCCGGATGAAGGTAGGGGGACTCCCTGGGCCAGGCTGGTCTAAGGCCGAGGCCCCGGACACAGCTCACTCCTGGATCCCTCTGGCAGATGGCAACCGCTGACGAGATCGTGACAGTCATGCTCGACCACATGACCAACTGCTCCAACGTGTCCCATGTGCCTGTGCAGGCTGGTGAGGGGTTGCTATGCCTTTTGTCTCCCAGCCCTTCCTCCCCGCTGGGTGCGGGGGCCCGAAGAGTCTCAGCCGGTGTCCTATCTGCCCACAGGCTCCACAGTGGTGCTAGTTGTCAACAACCTGGGTGGCCTGTCATATCTGGAACTGGGCATCATCGCCAATGCTGCAGTCCGCGCTCTGGGTGAGCCCACCCTGGAAGGGGCCCTCCCGACCCCCAGAACTCTTCCCTCCAGCCCTTTGAGGGTGGACGTAAGAAAGGCGGCTGAGGGAGGGTCGTGTGATGGCCCAGAGCTCGGGCTGTGCAGCCAGACGAGCCTGCGTTAGACCGTGACTTTGCCACCTAATTGCTGCCAGCACTGAGCCTGTTCCTTGTCGGTAGAGAGGGGATAAAAATAATAAATATCTGCCTCATAGCGTCAATGAAACTAAACACACATAACGTACTTAGCACAGTGCCCGGCACCTGCAAGAGCTCAGTCAGTGAGACCTGTAATTACCCGCCTGCCCCTATCGAAGGGACATTGCCAGGGAACTAGTCATTAAGTGCATTATGGAGGAATGCCCTGAGCAGATCTGGCCCTCTCCCTACTGACCTCAGGGCCACAGCCTCAAAGCCCTTGTTTTTCTCTTACTCTGTTTCTTTATCTGATGCCGGGGGAGAGAGGAAGTAATGCTCTTTCTGCCTTCCCCTCTGCTGTCCATGCTCTGTTACTGCAGAGGGCCGCGGGGTCAAGATCGCCCGTGCCCTGGTGGGCACCTTCATGTCGGCGCTGGAGATGTCGGGCCTTTCTCTCACCCTTCTGCTAGTGGATGATACCCTCCTGAAACTGCTAGGTGAGCCCTGGAACCTGGGGTCATCCAAGCCAGGGCTCCCTGTAGGTGGAAGGAGCCAAGGGGACGTGGGGAGCCCATGACAAACAGGCCCCCGTGTAGAGGCCCTTTCTGAATCCTCCAGCCTTCTCCAGCTGTCGTGTGATTGGAGGAGCTGGTATAGGAACTCCCCCAGCGCCGGCACCCTCACACCCCCCTTCCCTGTGTACAGTGGGACTCAGTACTTTCTTACTGAAATGGGAGCTGGGCCACCAGGTAGGTAATTCAGGCCCACTTGATCGCTGGCCAGACAACCCATGTCTAAGAGAGTCACCCTCCTGTCACTAGATGCTGAGACCACCGCATCGGCCTGGCCCAATGTGCCCAAGGTCTTTGTGACTGGGCAGAAGCGGACCCGGGAAGCACCCAGAATGCCCCTAGAGGCTCCTGATTCCACTGATGAAGGAGGTACCAAGCCCTGCTGTTGAGTCAGGTGGCCCTGGGCATTGGTCTGAGCCCTGAGGGGTGCAGGGGCCCTGACACCCTTACTTCCCACACCGTCAAGTTCAGTTGTAAGAAGGGCCAGGCTCACTGCTCCCCACTGTACTTCCCCTCCAGGCGTAGCCTCCAAGCGGATGGTGCTTGTGCTAGAGCGGGTGTGCACTACCCTCCTGGGCCTGGAGGAACATCTGAACGCCCTGGACCGCGCTGCCGGCGATGGGGACTGTGGCACCACCCACAGCCGCGCTGCCAGAGGTTGGTGCCAGGGTCCCTCTGGCGTCAGGAGAGGGGATGGTGGCACACTGATCTGAGACTTCGGCATTTCATAAACCAGAACAATTTCAGAAACATTTGGTTTGCTGGCGTAGGTTGCCAGCTCTCTTTTGCCAAGTGGTCATTCACAAAAACCTAGCACCCCCGCCACCTATTTTATAGGGAAAAGACCTACCGCTACAGATGTGGGGGATGTTATTATGGAGCAAAATGTAATCTTACAGCAAATGATAACTTTAGATTCAGAGGGAACTCATTCTATAGTTCTTCTTTTTCTCGGCTTTCCAAGACTAGTGAACAGCCCTTAATTGTCCAGCATCATTTGGTCAAGAAGAATGGATTTAGTGCCTATAACGGGCCAGGCAACTCTGCGTACAGTAGTGAGCAGAGCAGATAAAAACCGCTGCCCTGCGGCCTGTGTTCTGGCAGGGTCGGGAACAAGAAACAGTCTGTGAGCCACCAAGGGTGGGAGTTCCCGGGGCGGGGAGGGAAGTGCAGCAGGGAAGCAAGGCAGGGAACGTCAGGTGAGGGGGTTCAGGCGGGCCCCCTGCTGGTGACTGCGAGGTCCCTGTCAGTCACCGGTCGCCACCCCTCTGCAGACTGCACCCTGGGTACAGAAGGGAGCCCTGGAATCTCTTCCTGTGGGTTCCCTCAGCCCGTTTCTGGGCCTTTGCTGCCGCCTGGCAGTGGGCCTGGGCATTAGCACGGAGGGAGGGCCTCTGAATTCCTGGCCATCCCTCTGCCTGCAGCGATCCAGGGGTGGCTGAAGGAGGGTCCACCCCCTGCCAGCCCAGCCCAGCTTCTCTCCAAACTGTCCTTCCTGCTACTGGAGAAGATGGGAGGCTCGTCTGGGGCAGTGAGTGCCGGCGGTCCCGGGGCAGAGGGCTGACCGAGGGTCCCGGGTCGGCTGAGGTCCAGGCCAGACCTGAACGCTCAAATTCTGGTCCTTTCTAGCTGTATGGCCTGTTCCTGACGGCCGCGGCCCAGCCACTCAGGGCCGGCACTGACCTCCCAGCCTGGTCTGCCGCCATGGACGCCGGCCTGGAGGCCATGCAGAAGTGAGCCAGCGCCCTCTGCCTTAGGCCAGGGGAGGGCTGGGGAGGTGGCTGATGGCACCTGTCCCCAGCCAGGCCCTGCTCCCACCCCCACAGTGAGTCCCTCCAGTGAACCTCATTTGTTCTCTTCCCCTCAGGTATGGAAAGGCTGCCCCAGGGGACAGGACTATGGTGTGTATGGGCCCAGCCCTCCGCCCTTAGGGTTACAGAGGCCCCGAAGGCCCCCCTCAGTGGCAGGGTGAGCTCAGCTCCCCTCTCCCTCGCCCTGTCCAGGTGGATTCCCTGTGGGCAGCAGCGCAGGAGCTCCACGCCTGGAAGAGCCCGCGGGCTGATACGTGCCAGATCCTGACCAAAGCAGTCAAGGTGAGTGAAGCTGGGCCCAGCTGCCCAGGCTTGGAGCAAGCTAACACCCTTCCTAGACCAGTTTCCTTCTCTGAAAACGAGTACCTGTCTCACGGAGTGTTGTGAGGCTAAAGGAGAAATAGAGCCTCAACACGGTGTCTGGGACATAGCAGGCCCTCCGTAAATGGGGTCCCTTGCCCGGCTAGAGACAGGTGGGAGGTGACGGAGTAGAGGGTGCTGGCAGAGACGGGACAGGAAGGGCCAGGGTTGATGGCAGGAAGGAGACCTGGTGGCTTGTCCTCAAACCTGCTCCTCCGCCCACTCCTCTCAGAGCGCAGAAGCTGCAGCCCAGGCCACCAGGAGCATGGACGCGGGAGCTGGAAGAGCCAGTTATATAAGCTCTGCGCGGCTGGAGCAGCCAGACCCCGGGGCGGTGGCCGCTGCGGCCATTCTCCGCTCCATCCTGGAGGCCTTGCAAAACCAGGGTGTGTGAGTGCCTCCCTGGGCCTCAGGGCCTCTCACTGCCTGCAGAGGCGGCCACTGTCACTTCCTCTGCCTTCCCACTGTCCTCCCTCGCCTCTCAGGCCCGTCCTCTAAGGTCAGCAGGGAATCCTCTTCCAGCCTCAGAACTACTCCAGTGTGGAAACTTCAGACCCTGAGTGTGTCGCCTGCCTGCCCAACACTGTCCTCTCCCTCCTTAGGAAGGGTGGGCTCCTGGGGTCAACCTGTTCTGCCCCAAGTCACCTCTGGGCTTCAGCACGTGGCATTTTCCCTGTCACTTGCATTGCTGACTTGGTTTTCAGGGTCTCTGGGAGAGACCTTCGGCACGTGAACCTGAGGCAGTGTGGGAAAACCAGCTAATAAATCATACTGAAGCACCAGGGCTTCTGCTTCCTGAGGGACCTTTCCCCAAGCACGTGAACAAGTGGCCCCACTGCTGTCCCGGGGACTGAGACTCAGCCCCTGGTTGAGATGATCATGACCCACCTCCTACCACCTGAGACCCAGGCCAGGCCTGCACACCTGGGCTGATTCCACTGCGATCCTCAATCCTGTCCTCCTCGCGATACGCACACCACACCCGATGGAGTGCTGTTGGCAGCACTAAGCTAACAGTCCACTGACTCTCCAGGAATCAGATGGGCACTAGGACACCGAGAGGAAAAGAAACCACCGTATCGTGAGGCTCAGTGGTAGGACAGAAACTGCCCAGGCCAGCCGCTAGGTCTCTCTAGAGCGGTCACTGATGGCCCTGCCAGGCCTGGTGTGTGGTGGACACACCCGACTCATACTCGGTGCAGGGCAGCCGTTACAGGGACTGGTGTGGACTCACATGGACACGGTGTTGGACCCTGGTTCTGCTTCAAACCAGCTACATAAACTCAGGCCTATTATAAATATTTAGCCTCTTAGAATCTGGGAAATCAGCGTGGCACCCATCTCATGGGGATATGGAAAAGGATTCAAATGAACTGATCGTGAGGCCCCCAGCCGAGTCCAAGGGCTCACTCATTGGGAGTTAGGGACTGTTATCACTGGTGTCTGCAAGCAAGTCCGTCCAGGTCATCTGCTCCAGCAGGGGCCTCTGTAGCTGGTCACACTGGGAGAGAGCTTCCCTCATCACTTGCTTTGCCCCAAATTGGCTACAGGCTCCCTCAATCCCTGGGCTTCTCTGCCGAGTCCCCTGTCCATCAGCCACCATGGGTCCTGACCACAAGGCCCAGTTATCAGTGGGTAGAGACGCGTACACCCAGCAGCTGGGAAGGAAACTGGCATCTGACACCTGGCCTGTGGATCCCAATCCTGCCATTTCCTGGTTGGGTGACCTCAGGCAAGCCATGTATCCTTGTGTTCCAGATTATATCATAAAACAGGAAACATTTCCTTCCTGAGATAAAAAAAAAAGTGCTCAAAGGCTATTCATTATTAGGGACACCCACACATTTCAGGAATAGCATGTGACACCAGGAAGACATCATGTGAATCTTTGGTGCCTTCTGTCTTGTCCCTCTTAAAGTCTCGGGGTCAGAACTGTCTTGAGACTTTATACCTTGCCCACAGCTTATTTAACCATAACCTCATATCAACAGAAAGGCTTTTAAAAAAACATATTTAATGAAAATCAGGCTTCATAGACGGGTGAAATGCCAACCCACATGGTAAGGGGTAGTGGTCACGTGACCAAGGTACCTGGCAGTCATCCCAATGGCTTTTGCTTAAAGTGGCTTTCAGCCACTAGAGAGGGTCAGTCGTAGTCCTGCTGGCATCTGGCCATGTGGAGTTGGGGTGGCCTGAGAGTACGCTCTGGACCCAGCAGGGCCCATCTGGAGAAGGCAGGAAAAGCGATAGCGCCTGCACGTAGGAAAGGAGCCAGACTCCTCTCTCCCCGGCCCGTGTCTCTACAGAGAAAGCCCTAAGCCTGTACTCTGGCGTGACACACAAGACGGCTTGGCCATGCAAATGGCCATTGTGGGGGACAGGTGAGGCACTCTGATGCTCAGCAAAAACACCTGTAAAGGTAGCCGTGGCTCCCAGGCTCTGCAGGGCACAAAGCACAACTTTGGCATGTGGCATGCTGGGCAGAGTGTGAAAATTAACTGGGCGAGGGCCCTGCCAAGAGAGCAAGGTCACACCTGCCCGGAGATACTGCGGAAGCCCTAACTTGGCCAAAGAAAGTAAAGGCAGTGAGACACCCCTGCCACTCATCCTTGCTGAAATGGCTGGGGACAGATTACCAGGCTCACTGGGCTGCCTGAGAGTGACAGGCATGTAAGTCACAGGGATAAACTGGGATCCAGGCCACAGATGTAGCAGCCACTAGATGAGGGGAAGCCACACGGTCACAATGGATGCAGACATGAGACAGAAACGGGACAACAGCAAAGAGCAGTCAGCGCCGCAGCGCTTCTCTGCAGAAGCTGCTCTTCCCTTCTCCCTGCCCCTCCCTTCACCTCCCGAAGTTCCCACCCAGCCTCAAGTCCAGCAGCGGGAGCCCGCCCCATGGTGGCGCCTAAATGAAATACCTGCATTCTAGGGGAAGGCTGACGCACATGTCACCTCCCTCAGTTTGCACATTACAGATCGCACTTGGGTCCAGCTCATTGGAGCTATTGGGATTTCCTACCACATCCTGAGGGATCTAAAGGGGAAATCCACTTGATTTCAGCTGGGGGGCAGGAGCAGTGAGAGTAACTAGGGCAAGAAGGTCTTGTGTAAATGGAGGATCTCAGAAGTCGATGTCAAAGAGGGGTGCAGAAGCCAAAGCCACCACGAAAAGCAGTGGGCAGCAAGGTGGTGGAGAGAGCAGGCCCAACCCGGAGCAAGGGGAGGCCTGGGCGCATAGCCCAGAGCAAGGCTGTTGACAAACCCAGGCAGGAGCCCCAGCTACAGCAGAGCTTCTGAGGGAGTCCAGGCCACGCCTCCTACTGCTCTTGGGAACCCTCCCCGCTTCACTCCACTTCATTCAACAGGGGCTGCAAAGACAGGCAAGTACACCAGGGTTAATGGCATAAGGTCAAAATGGCCATTGCCCTGCAGGTATCACACCGGGTCTGAGCTGTTCACACAGACCCCCAACCTGCAGGGTAGTCCCCGCCCTAGTCACCCATCTTTCAGGGAAGCCCCAAAGTCCCTCAGCCTGATACACCCCCATCTCACCCCATCCCTCAGATGCTGAGAGGCCAGTACCTGCTAAGTAAGTTCCTATACCCTTAGACTAGCCTCCAAGCTGGAAAAGTAGAAATTACGACACCCCTCCACCATGTCCAAGGCCTTCCTTGGGGAAGATAAGGCCACACTTCCCCTCATGGAACCATAAGAACTTAGGGAAGGGAGTAACCGCCGTCCTCTCCCAGTGGACAGGCCCCCGGAGCCCAGAGCCTGAGCAGCGGCATCTGCTATGACGGCCGGGAGGTGCTGGCCTGACACCGGTGCTCCCCATCAACTAACCTCCCCCCCACCTTCCAGCTGCTTAGTGTCCCGCCATCTCACTGGGCCAGTCTTCCTCTAAGGCCCAATCCTTTCCTGGTGACCCCTCGCTAGACCCAGCCCTACCCCAACCTGCGCATTTTCGACGAGGACTCCACACCTGTCTCTCAGTCGTGATCCCCACCTCCGGGCGTTTCCAGGATGAGGTCTGAAGGATATAGAGCACCAGCAGCCCGAAGACCACCACCAGCATCCCAGTGCTGTTGGCAAAGAGAGCCTCACCAGGCAGGCTGGAATATGGGTTGGTGACATTTTTCCTGAAGATGACAAAACAAAGTGGGCCCTTGAGAGACTTCCCCGTTTTTGTCCAGTGGAAGAGTCAGTGCCACTAACTGAAGGTGAGAAAGCTTCCCAGGAACTGGGACCCAGAATGCAGATATACTTTCTAAGTCTGGCCACAACAAACATCTGCAGAATGCTTTTTTTTTTCTTAAGTGAGAAGCAAGAGGCAGAGAGATAGACTTCTGCATGTGCCCCAAACAGGATCCACCCAGCAACCCCTTATGGGGTGATGCTCTGCCTAT
Organism: Saccopteryx leptura; assembly: GCF_036850995.1. Classification (NCBI taxonomy): domain Eukaryota; kingdom Metazoa; phylum Chordata; class Mammalia; order Chiroptera; family Emballonuridae; genus Saccopteryx; species Saccopteryx leptura. The sequence goes on along the minus strand of NC_089503.1, from coordinate 12,490,896 downwards.
CTGGAGCCATTGCTCTGTTGCTTGCTTGACAACCAACCTATTTTAGCGCCTGAGGCAAGGCCATGAAGCCATCCTCTGCACCCGGGGCCAACCTGCTCCAACTGAGCCATGGCTGAGGGAGAGGAAGAGAGAGAGAGAAGGGAGAGGGGGAGAAGTGGAGAAATAGGCAGTCACTTCTCCTGTGTGCCCTGACCGGGAATCAAACCCAGGACATCCAAATGCCGGGCCAACACTCTACTGCTGAGCCAACCAGCCCGGGCCTGCAGAATGCTTTGTACCTATGAGGGAACTCTGTGCCTCGGGTCCCTCATTTATAAGTAGTAATGACAACAGTATTGATGTAGGGCAATTATGTGATTAAATTTGAGGTGCTTAGAACAGTTTGGCACACAGTAGGTGCTAAGTAAATATGCTAGAGAAATACCTACTGACCAATTCACCAATCTCAACCTAAAGAAAGACCATTACCTTCCAGATCAAGAATGAGCCCAAGCCCAAAGGCCTCCCTCCTATGTGATCCTAGGATGCATCTTTTGAAGACCCTATTCTTTCCCCTCCACCATGAGTTGGGGCCCCATCCCACTCACAAACTGAAGAAAAGCTTCTCATTAACACCGGAAATGACAGACGCAATGGTCAGAGAGAGGATGGAGGTTCCAAAGAAGACGTGGACAGGTTTAAGGAGACTGCGCAGCCGCACGGACGCCCAGGGCAGCAGAAACACAGCAAAGCCCAGGAACCACTGTGGACATGGGAAGAAGTACCTGACTCACCTGTGTGGGGCCGTCCCACCCCACTCCCACGAGCACCTCCTACCGGCCAGTGAACCATCCGGCTTTTTGCCCAACTCAAACCTCCCACCGGGAATTACCCCAGCACCACGGAGCTTCCTTAGTGTGGTCTGTTTCTCTTACATAAACAAGACCCTTTATGAAATGCTTAGCTACAACCCCACTCTCCCACAAACACAGCCATCCTCGTTTGTCTCTGCTTCCTTCTAGTCCCAGCTCATAAAACTCCCTTGCTCTGGAGTGACAGATGGGGAGTGTGACAGGCAGGAGCAGGAACAGGGTGAGTGTGGGAACCACCCGTCTTCCATGGCTCTTGAAACTGCCCATTCTCCAGGACGCGCCCTGCAAAGGCCGTCTCCAGGCAATGAGCAGAGGGAAGATTTGGTGCTGATGCAAGTGAAGCCCCAAGCCGAGCCCATGGCTGCCATCCGGCAGTGGAAACCCAAAGGAGAGTGGTGAGCACCTACCTGGCAGGCAAAGAGGAAGACGGTGGTGATGCCCAACCAGCTGTGCAGGGAGTAGAGGTTGGCGATCTGTGCCTGGTTGTGATATTTAAAGACAGCCACCAGCCCCAGCACGGTCAGGATGAAGGCCATCAGTTGCAGGGATGCGTGGGCGATTTTCCAGGGCCACTTGGGCCCCACCCATGACTGGGGCAGGCGGTACACCAGGGACGCTGCAGGAGAGAGCAGCCCGGGGCTCGGCCTTCTCCCCTTGTGCTCACCACACGGCGGGGGAATTACCTGGCATGGTCCCACACCGCCGCCCAACAAGGGGAGAAAGAAATGCTAAGACACTGATATCAACTCCTCAGCATCTTCTATCCTTGTATCATTTCTGGGACACCAGCCAGCCATGAAGGGCGGAGAGAAGGGACAGTGATTACGAGGGAGGAGCACGTTTCCTGGACCTGCCCTTCTGTCATTATGATAACAAAGGTGGCTTCTATGGAGTTTTGCAAGTTAAGAAGTAATGTTACTCATTATTTCATCTAACTAAATACTCACAGTAAGCTTAGTTATCAAGAACACAAGCTATAAGGTTAGATAACCTAGGTCCAAATCCTGCCTCTGCCTCTTAGCTATTTGGCATCTTCTTTCTAAATCTCAGTTTCCTCATCTGTAGAAAGGGGATAACAATAGAGCGCACCTCACCAGCTCCCTATAAGAACAAAATGGGATGACGTATTTGCAGTACACGGGGTATGTGCTATTATCAATGTCACTATCATTCCCATTTTAAAAGTGGGGGAAAGGAGGCTCTCCGGGACCCCAAGGCCCAGTTCTGAATGCATGGGGCAAAGATGGGTCCAGCAGGAGTACGCAGGTCTCTTATGTAAGGATTGACTATGCCATGCTTCAACCTGCTGCTCCTAGAGCAGGGATGGCAAACTATAGCTCACAGGCCAACTGTAGCCTGCTGCCTCTTTCTGTAAATAAAGTTTTATTGGAACATAGCCATGCGTGTGTTTACGTATTGCCTATGGCTACTCTCACAGTACAATAGCAGAGCTAAGTAGTTGCAACAGATCCTGTGGCCTGCAAAGCCTCAAATATTTACTACCTGGCCCTTTATAGAAAATGCTTGACAACCCCTCCCCTAGCATATTGTGAAGCTGCCCTTCTCAGATGCCTCCATTCTCAGTACTTCTTCCTCCAGATGACTCCTGGGCCCAAAGACAGACCGACCAACCCAACCTCCATAGCTCTGAACCCAACATGACAAAGGCCAGCCCTGGAGAGGGACTGCTCCGCTCCGTCCAGGCCTGGGCCACGGCTTGTCTCCCATGCTGACCGATACTCACCAGCACTGTAGAACACCACCATGCCAGCAACCATGAGCACCGGGTGACAGTTGAACGTGAGTATGCTGCCGTCCCAGGCAAAGCCACCGTGCCATCTCGACATCCAATAGACAGTAAAGAGGATGCACATGGAACCCAGGAATGACAGCGCCAGGGAAGCCAGGTAGAACCATCCCACCGCCATTGTGGTCAAGCACTCCTAGAAGAGGCAGCGGTCACATGTCCCTGCTGGCTCAGGCGCCCCCACGCACCCCACACCCCAGCCAAAGACCTTGCTCTTGGTTCGAAGGGTGGGCAGTCTTTGTTTCAGTTCCCCTGCCATCAGCTGGCACCCCCCCACGAGGCCTTGAGGGCTGCGTGGGCCTGATCTCTGGGGAGGGGCAGTGACTGAGGTCCCACCCCACCACCTGGCAGCAGACAGCATACCCAGCCAGGCCTGGAGCCGGCCCTGAGACAGGCATCTCCTGATGGGACTGGATGCCAAGGCTCTGAGCACAGAGCCCTGGGATTAGTCTCCCCTCACAGGACCAGAAGGTAAAGAATTACCTCCTCACAGAAAAGAAGGGACAGGAATCAAAATCCTGGCTAGGACACACAAATGGCCAGGCCTTTCTTCCAACACCAGGAGGCAAAAACACACTCACAGGAGCAGACATAGCACTGTCAGGCCAGCTGGGAGGAAGTGCTCTGGGCTCTCACTTCTGTAGGAAAGCTCTTCCCCAGCCGAGCCTGTGGGGCAGTCCTCCCAGTGGGGGATGTAAGACCAGGCCTTGCCTCCAGAGTCCCCCCCACTACACCTGCAACTGGGTGATGGCCCCCAGCTAGTCCCCAGGCCTGAGACTTCTGCTTTCTTGCCTTCCGGGGAAAATCCAGACGAGAAAAGAGGAACCAAGAACTTACGGTCTAGAAAGCAAGAATTTACAGAAAGCCCTCGCTCACCACCGCGCTAGGTTTTTGGAACTAGAACTTGAAATGATGTATAATGAAACCAGTTTTACCACAGGCTAATTGATATAAATAGGAGTTAGTTCCTGTGCAGCTCATGAATGTTAAAATAATGTTATTCAAGGACCTGCCGAATTCTGAGATGTCCACATGTACCTGATCGACTCAGAAACCAACTCTGCTTTCAGGCATGGACAATGCCCAGGCCCCTGAGAAGCAGCTCTTAATATCCAGGCAAGTGGCTTTGGTCGGAGACCTTAGTTGGTAAGAGTGTTATCCCGATATGCTAAGGTTGTGGGTTCAATTCCCAATTGGGGCACATACAAAAATCAACCAAAGAATGTATAAATAAGTGGAACAACAAATCGATGTTTCTCTCTCTTCCTTCCTCTGTCTCTGAAATCAATCAATCAATAAATAATTATTTTGCCTGACCAGGCGGTGGCACAGTGGATAGAGAATCGAAATGGGATGCGGAGGACCCAGGTTCAAGACCCCGAGGTCGCCAGCTTGAGCACAGGCTCATCTGGTTTGAGCAAAGCTCACTAGCTTGGACCCAAGCCAGCTTGCTGGCTTGAGCAAGGGGTCACTCGGTCTGCTGTAGCCCCACGGTCAAGGCACATATGAGAGAGCAATCAATGTACAACTAAGGTGTCGCAACGAAAAACTGATGATTGATGCTTCTCATCTCTCTCCATTCCTGTCTGTCTATCCCTCTCTCTCTCTCTGTCTCTGTAAAAAAAAAAAAGAAAAATACATACATATAAATAAATAAATAAATATATTTTTTAAAGGCCAGGCAAGTGGGCATGAGGGGTTACAGGCCAGTGTGCAAGGCACAGGCGGCCCCTGCTCTCAGCCGGGCACGTGTACAGGGCACAGGTTCAGTTCTCAAGGCAATCGCACTATCCCATGGTCCCACAGAGAGAAGGTGACACTGTGGCTTCCTGCAGTCAAGGTCTCTCAATCTCAGCGAGCTAACAGAGAGAGGAGGAGGCCCCTAAAATAGCCAAGAACTCCCAAAGACATAAAACACTTGATTCCTTACCTTTAGACCTAGTGGCAGGCTGATGGAGTGGTGGCCTGGCCTCTAATTCTTACGGAGTGAGGCACCTTGAACAGATCACTTAAGCTTTGTGGGACTCAGTCTTCTCAACTGGAAGAAAGGCGTGGCAACAAGAACATGATTCAGTGAAAGCAGCTATGGGCAGACACAACACGGGAACCTTACACACAGGATGCTATTTACTCGTCTCTTAACAAAGTTGTGAAGAGTTATCATCCCACTTATAGGGAGGAGACTGAGGCTCAGAAAGATTATGTAGTATTAAGACCCAGAAAGCAGGCAGGGAGTTTCAAATCTTTATCAGTTTGGCTTCAGGGCCCATGTTTTTTTCCCTGCCCAAAGGTCAAGTGAGAAAATGTATGTAAGGCCTCACCTGTGGTGGTGCAGTGGATAAAGCATCGACCTGGAAATGCTGAGGTCACCGGTTCGAAACCCTGGGCTTGCCTGGTCAAGGCACATATGGGAGTTGATGCTTCCTGTTCCTCCCTCCTTCTCTCTCTGTCTCTCTCTTCTCCCTCTCTCTCTCTCCTTTCTAAAACGAATAAAAAAAAAAAAAAAGAAAGAAAATGTATGTAAGGACATTGTCAAAGTAATGTATTATACTTTTCTTAGTATTGTCACAGGATTTTATCCTAACTACTAACAAAAACCTAAAGCTCATGGCCCCCGTGCTTACCCAGGCTCTCAGTGGCCCTGACTCTATGCCAGGCTAGCTCTCTGTGCCAGGTGTCCACCTAACCAGAAACAGACAATGAATTCTCATGCCGTGATCCAAATTGGCAATAATCTCTGATACAGGATGATCTGAGGTCTGTGGGGGGAAAGCAAGGTTCCATGAGGTTGGAAGAAGAAAAATCATTCCTAGCTTTGTGACTCAACTACTGAACTCAGAGCTGTCCCCTTAGTTCCTGCAAGAGCACAGAGTTTCAGGTCACCAGACGGCCAGTTGCCTCCAACCAAAGCCCCGCCCCCCAGTGAAGTGTTGTCAGCATGAAGGACTTCTTGGTCAGTAGGCTTCATCCATCAAACAGTATCTGCTTTCAGCATTTTTTCCCTCATTAAAGGAAAAAAGAAACTATAGTCCAAAAGGGACTGGAGCCACTCTCCTGGAAGAGGTTCTGGCTCACTGTTCTGGGACAGACTTGGAATAGGCAATGGGGACTTTCCTGACAGAGGGCTGAAAGATACTACTCACTGTATACAGATGAGCCCTCTCACGGCCTGAAACCGCAAAAGCAGAGAAAAAGGAAGAATGCAATGAAATTTGAAGTCCAGCCTGACCAGGTGACAGCTTAGTGGATAGAACATCAACCTGGGACGCTGAGGACCTATGTTCAAAAGCCAGAGGTCACAGCTTGAGTGCTAGCTCATCCAGCTTGAGTGCAGGCTCATCAGCTTGAGTGTGGAATCACCGGCTTGAGGGTGGGATCACAGATGTGACCCCTGGTCGCTGGCTTGAGCCCAAAGGTCGCCTGCTTGAAGCCCAAGGTCACTGGCTTGAGCAAGGGATCACTGGCTTGGCTGGAGCCCCTTGGTCAAGGCATCGTGTAAGAAGCAATCAACGAACAACTCATGTCACAATGAGTTGATGCTTCTTATTTCTCTCCCTTCCTGTCTTTCTCTCTCACTCAAAGAAAAAAGAAAAAAGAACAGTGAAGTCCAAATGTTAAGAATATCCTCTTCTTGCCCTGGCCGGTTGGCTCAGTGGTAGAGCATCGGCCTGGCGTGCAGGAGTCCTGGGTTCGATTCCCGGCCAGGGCACACAAAAGAAGTGCCCATCTGCTTCTCCACCCCTCCCCCTCCTTCCTCTCTGTCTCTCTCTTCCTCTCCAGCAGCCAAGGCTCCATTGGAGCCAAGTTGGCCCGGGCGCTGGGGGTGGCTCTATGGCCTCTACCTCAGGCGCTGGAATGGCTCTGGTTGCAACAGAGCATCGCCCCCTGGTGGGCGTGCCAGGTGGATCCCGGTCAGGCGCATGCAGGAGTCTGTCTGACTGCCTCCCCGTTTCCAACTTCAGAAAATTACAAAACAAACAAACAAACAAACAAAAAAGAATATCCTCTTCTTTACTCGAGAAAGCAGGTTATGCTGATTTTAGGATGTGCTCACCACGGTATGTTCTTCTATTCTACCCTCACTTTGTGAGGCCCCATTTTAAAACAGAAGACTGCAAATTCTTTTGTGAAGGACCAGATGGTAAATATTTCAGTCTTTGCAGGCCATCTAGTCTCTGTCACACCTATGTCATCAACTCTGCTGATGTAGTGCAAGAGCAGTCAGAGACAATACCTTTACAAATGAACATAGCTGTGTTCCAAAACACTTTATTTATGGACAATGAAATTTTAGTTTCATATCATTTTCACATGTCATAAAATATACCCTTTTCATTTCTTTCCAACCATTTAAAAATGTGAAAACCATTCAAGAGAGCCAGATTTGGCCTGTGGCTGAAGTTCGTCAACCCTGATCTAAGAAGTCCCCTCTCCAAATACCCTCCTCAATCACCTTGGCTGAAAGGGGTCTCCTACGCTGCACAAAACCAGATCAGGCCCTGAGACAGGAAACGGGGCCACCCAGACCTCAGAAACATTGTGGCTTTGGTTCCAGACCATCGCAAGGAAGCCAGTCATAACCTTTTTGTTGGTAGAGGGTCTTGCCTGCCTTTGTAAAAAAACGCAACAGCTGCAAAGCGCCAACAAAGCAAGTACAGCAAAGGGAGAGATGCCCGTATTTCCCATTCAGCCCTTAGACTTAGGAAAGGGCTCTACCTCAAATCTTATGTTACTTTTATAAGTTAGAACTACAAATAGACGGAAGAACAAAGTCATTTCATTGCTTCCCCTTCCCAGAGGAGTGAATGGTGGGGACTTTAGAAATCCAGACTCTCAAGCCCCAAACTCAGAAACACTGGGTTCAGCGAGCTCTCCTTGGAGCACACCCATGCCCCTCCTTTTCTCCGCAGGTACTTCTCTCTAAACTTTAAGGGGCCCCTTTTCTCTGACTTTTCAGTGAACTAAAAGCAGCCCCAACTTGGCCTCTGTCACTGTGACTTTTACTTCTCAGTGAGTCCACGCAGTCCCTCTTTAAATAAATGTATGCTTAAAAAAAAAAAAAAAGCCCTGGCCGGATTGCTCAGTTGGTTGGAGCATTATCTGGAAGCACAGAGGTTGCTTGTTCGATCCTGGATCAGGGCACAAACAAGAACAGATGTTCCTGTCTCTCTCCTGCTCTCTCCCTTCTTCTCTAAAATCAATAAAATAAACATTAAAAAACAAACCTGGGCTCAAAGAAGGAATGTGACTCACCACGGTGGGTTGCACAGCTGGTACAGGCATCCCCGTTCACTCCCCTCAGCTCCAAGGACTCCTCACTGAAGGTAGCTAGTAGCTCAACAGTCAGGGCTTAGAAGTGAGGGGCCCTTAATTCCAGCCAGGAGGCAGCTAAGCAAAGCCTTCCTTAGCACCAGAGTGACTACAGACCCGCCCTTGGACTATGCTCTGGTCTGGCTCCGGTGTCCCAGAACATTACCGGAACGCCGGGACCGAACCCTGACTCCTTTGCTGGGACCAAGGAGATCCCAGCTAACCTTGGGTGAAAATTCAGGCGAGGGGCTCCACCTGCTGACAGCTACTTCTGAAGAGATTTCGTGCCTTTACAACCACCACCGATGGAAGGAAGGGCACGGAGAACGGTGTCCATTTCCTAAAAGAGGAAACTGAGGCCAAGCGAGGGGTCGAGACAGTGCGAAGCGAGGTAGCAGCGGAGGCAGCACTCGAACCCAGTTCCCAGCCCGGGCTCTTTCTCACCCCCGAACCACCGTGGGACGCAGCGGGGTTTGGGGTATCCAAGACCCGCTCTGCCACCAGCGCCCGCCGCCGCCGATCCCGAGGGTCCTAGGGGAATGGAGTCACACACTCCCCGAGAGGTCACCACGAACTAGGACTGCCGCCCTAGAATGAACGGACCGGGACCACTTCGCCTTTTTATAGGCTCGCAGCACTTCCGGGAGCGCGCGCGCGGCCGCCGGGAAATGAAGTTCGGCGTTGCCCGCTCCCAGCGCGCCACGCAGCAGATTCCAACTCCACTTTCTCCGTGGGTGTTTTTTCCCCAAGCTCCGGGGCCCCAGGGGCCATTAACACCGTCCCGGGTCTGCCTTGTCCCTCACTCCCCGTTTTGTGGAGCGTCAAGGTTCCGGCCGACGCGAAGCCTCTCATCAGGGGGCTGACCCTCATCAAGGCCACACGCGGAGCGGGCGGGAGGCCTTGGTCAGCGGCTGGAAGAGCCCGGAGAGGGGTGGGCCCCGGAAAGCGGAGTCCGAACTTGGCGCCCCGGCCGTCCATAGAGCCGGGGGGGAGAGAGCCGACGACAAGCGGGTAGCACCGCGCAGACGGAGACCTTCTCCTCCATCTACTTCCGGAATTTAAAATCGGTTTCCGGAAGCCAGGATGGTGTCCCCATGACAACCGACGTTGGGGCTGTGAGGTGAGGTGCTTGATGATTAGTAGATCAAGTGTCCAGAAGTCGGAATTTTTGTTGTTATTGTGTCGGTTTTGGCTTTTTCCCAAGGCAGCCCCATTTTAAAGTGGGTTTGGGAAGGTGAGGGAAAGGGTCCTGGGGACAAAGGGGACGCGGCAGCGAGCGGTGGATCAGCTGTGAAGACCGCTTCATTACCTTGTGAACCGCCGCAGCCTAACCCCGGGGAGATGCTCGCCCTTCCCGTAGAGATTGCGATGGGCGGTTCTACGTAACGGATCCGCGCAACAGTCCTGTGGTAGCCTTTGAAGTAGTGGCTGTCATTGTAGTACTCCTATATTCCTTTGAACTCAAATGCAGGTAGAAAGAGCTCTGAGTTGAAAAGGTTTCTAGCATGGAGAAAGGTTAGAGGGTAAGGGTGTCACACCTAGTTGTGTATCCTGGCTCTGCTCACCTGCGACCCGGGGAATGCCTTGAACTCTGAGCCTGTGCCCTTGCCTGTAGGGTGGGGATAATTCTTTCCCACCTTGCAGAGCAGTTGTGGGGGTTAGAGGGAATTACCTCGGTTGACAAGTTTATCAGGGTACTGTTACGGACGTGATAACTATCAATATTTGATATCTGAGAAAACTCGGCCCAGAGAAACCACATGTGTCCATCTATCCAGGTGGGACTTCACCAGGTGAGGTGGGCAAGGGTCCTTAGACACCCAGAGCTTCTGTGTAAACTGCGGATTATACATATAGTAACAGCTACTGCTCAAGATGGGTGTAGGATTAAGTAAAGTAATATGAAGAGTTTGTACATTGTAAACATTTTACAGATGTGAATCACTACCACCGCAAAGCATTTTGAAATTTGTTTGTAAATTTAATCCAGATGGAGGTGTCACAGGGTACCCCCATAGCACCTCTGGGTCTTGTAATATTTGGAAATAAAGGCTCCAGCTTCCTTTGCCTGGTGCCCACTGTGTCGCTGCCATAACCTGGCACACACAGTTTTGCAGGAGAGCACTATTTCCTCTTGGCTTTTTCTGCCTACACCACTTCCCACTTCTCCTGTGCCCACCCACCCCCCATTACATATCAGCCTATCAGTAATGTAAGAGACAGCTTTGTGCAATAGTTAGGAGCACACAGACTCTGGACCCAGACTGCCTGGATCCAAAGCCCAGCTCTACCATTTACTAGCAATGTGACTTTGAAAAAATTGTTTCATCTCTTTGGACCTCAGTAGTCCCATCTGTAAAATGGGGAGAGAAATAGTGTATCTGCTACCTCATGGGGTGATTGTAAGATTTAAATAATATTAGTGCTTAGACTAGTCCCCGGCACACTGTAAGTGATATATAAAGGTTTGCTGCTGCTGTATTTGTATTAGAATTGGTGTTATTGCATGACCAGATAGGCACTCATTGTAGTACTCCTATATTCCTTTGAACTCAAATGCAGGTAGAAAGAGCTCTGAGTTGAAAAGGTTTCTAGCCTGGAGAAAGGTTTGAGGGTAAGGGTCCTGAGAAGGCGTGACTAGTTGGGACTTTTTGCTGTTGTTGTTGGCTTTGTTCACTGATGTATTCGAAGCACCTAGAGTGGTGCCTGGCACATAACAGGTCCTCAGTAAGTATTGTATTCATGAATTTTTAACCCCCCCCCCCTTTTCTGTGCCTCAACAGGCTCATGGAGTAAAAGAAACAGCTCTGATTCTGAGGAACTAGACACTTCTTCCCCGCGCTGGGGAGAGTCAGGAGCTGTCTTCTGGGGAACTGTGGAATGTGCCCTTGGGGGCCCAAGACAGCAGAAGAAAGATGCTCCAGACTGGTAACTACAGCCTGGTGCTGTCCCTGCAGTTCCTGCTGCTGTCCTATGACCTCTTTGTCAATTCCTTCTCAGAGCTGCTCCGAATGGCTCCTGTCATCCAGCTGGTGCTCTTCATGTGAGTTCAGTGGGCGGGGAGGGACAGCTAACCCCAGCAGCTTGAAGACCTTGACGATCATGACTTGGCATTTTAAAGTCAATAGAAAAATATTAGGGAAAAAATATTTCATGTTGTCCTGGGGTACACAGACATGTCACAGGCCCTGTTTTTGTGTACTTCTGAGAAGGGGTGGCATACGGGGAGCAGTTCACATAAAAAATGTGGGTCAGACTGCTGGCCTTACCATTTCCTTTTCCACGTCTGTAAGAGTACCACCTTACATTGCCATGAAAGAGGATTGCAAAATGGCAGGTTAAAAGGGTAGTTCTATTACTAATACATATCAGTCTCATAAAATGGAAGTTCTTGGTATTTTCCTTCACAATAATATATAGAGACTCCATGAGGCAAGTTCTAGACAGAAAACCACTGCCTTAGACATGGTCTTCCTTCCTTCAACAAGTATTCATCGGCCTGCCAGTGTTCTGGTTGCAGAGTGAAATCTGACCAGTTCCTGCTCTCATGGGGTTTCCATTCTAGTGGAGAGAGATAATGAATACCTTAAAAACAAACCAAAAAAAAAAAAAGGTAATTTCAAATAGTAATAAGTGTCATACAAGAGATATAAAGTAAGCTGAGATGGAGAGGGAAGGGCTGTTTTAGGTAGGAGCTAAAGCGAAGTCCTTCTGAGGAGGGGGCATTGCTGTCTCGGTAGATTAAAGTGTCTGATAGGACCAGGCTGAGTGACAGACAGGGCTGGCATTTTCTGGCCACGGGAGGAAACTAGCTTCCCTCCGTAAGTGCCTAGGAGGTTTGTTAAGAGTGTTAGAGCGGAGAGCCTTGTCTGTGGACTGCAGCTTAACCGATGGGGCCAGCGGGTAGTTGAAGCTTCATGTCATTTGGGGCCCAAAGCTCATGCTCCCTCTGTGGGGGTTTCAGAGGGCTCTGTCACAAGGAAGGACAGACCTCATGGTGCTCCTTAGGACTGAGGGCCAGCTCTTGGGTCCTCAGTTTGGCTGAACTTGGTTTTGTATGTCTCCAGCATCCAGGATATTACAGTCCTCTTCAACATCATCATCATCTTCCTCATGTTCTTCAACACCTTCGTCTTCCAGGCGGGCCTGGTCAACCTCCTGTTCCACAAGTTCAAAGGGACCATCATCCTGACAGCTGTGTACTTCGCCCTCAGCATCTCCCTCCACGTCTGGGTCATGGTAAGGGTGGAGCTGCGAATTTCTGACTCTTTCAAGGGCTAGGAACAGCTCTTCTCTGGGGACCCAGAATCAGTCTTCTATATCGCACAGAGTCCTTGATAAGGTGAAATGAATGTGGTCTGGCCTGCAGCCAGGTATGTGAGTTTCCTAAGGCACTTTTGCCCAACCTTATGTGTTAAAGAACAGCCCTATCTAAGAGTCAAGGGACACTTCTAGAACATTCAGTTCACCTTGACCCCACACAGAGCTACCAGGGCTAACCCAGGAGGTAGAATGTTTCATCACTAGCATTTGGATGGGTGTTTGTTGATGCAGGGTACTTAGAGGACTCCATGTTCCCAGGGAAGTAGCCAGGCGAGACTGCTGCTTGCCCTCCGCTGCTCCTGTCCTGACGTTAGGAGAACCAATTCCACGACGCCTCCCTCGGGTGCTGAGATAGGCCTCAGAGCAGATCCAGTTTCCATGGTTTCAGATTTCTTTTGCTTCACACATTCCTCCATCTCTTTGGTACCTCATGTGTTTCTTAAGTACTCAGCTTGATGGAACGCATTAAATCCTAAGGGTCGTCTAGTCATGTCTGTGCTAAAGCCACCGTCTCAAACTGAACCTTCCGTTCGGTTGTCCCTGTGATTCCATGGAGGACGGGAGAGCTCTCAGGAAAGCAGCAGAGCAGCGCCGAAGTCTCCAGGTGCTTCCGAGAGAAGCTTGTCTCTTCTCTCTGGTTCCCGGAGCCGAAGCAGGGCCTGGCTTTGTGCTCGAAGGCCAGTAATCCGATTAGACCTGAGCGTGCAGCCATTATCTGACAGGAGCTGAGGCTGAGGTTTCCCAGGCGGGACAGTGACCATGCAGAACTGACATCTGTATCATTTCTCCTTGGCCAAGGCCATGGCGTGAAAGGCAATAAATAGCTTAATTCAAACTTCCTCCCTCGGCATCAAAAGGATATTTGCTTTACACCAAAACGGGAGCTTCAGGCACCTTTAAGAAGCACAAGCTGGGGCTGTGGAAAGCAAGCAGGATGAGATTAGCCCGATAGTAAACCAGCTGGCATCTCTGCAGCTAACCCAGTTGGAGGTGGTAGGGCCTCACCTGGCCATTGACCTTCCTGTCTGCTCATGTCTCCTTCAGAACTTGCGCTGGAAAGACCCTAACCGCTTTGTCTGGACGGACGGACTCCAAACGCTGTTTGTATTCCAGAGGCTAGGTAAGGACCAGAGCAACCTCAGGCCTCCCTGCGGGCCCACCCACGGCTCTGGCGGCGAGGGCTTCATCCTGGCTCACTGGCCCATCCCAGCCAGCATGGGCATGGGACGGGTGGCCCAGCCACCCCAGGAGCAGAGTGGTTCCTGCCCTCTGCTTTCCGGGGAGTTCCGGGGAAATCTCGAGGCAGGCCCTCAGCCTGGGCTGTGCTCCTACCCGAAACACATCGGAGCACCACTGAGCCTGCTTCTCTGATTGTCCACAGCGGCAGTGTTGTACTGTTACTTCTACAAGCGGACAGCTGTGCGGCTGGGCGACCCCCGCTTCTACCAGGACTCTGTGTGGCTGCGCAAGGAGTTCCTGCAGGTCCGGAGGTGACTGGTCACACTGGTGGATGCCTTTCCTTCCTGACACGAGCCACAGTGGCAGCTCTGCAGGGGCGCAGTTCTGTGCAGAGAGCCCTGGGCTCCAGAAAGAACTGGACCTTCCTAGGACACACTCAGGCCTGTTGTGTTCAGCAGCCAAGAAGAAAGATTTTCCCTCTTGCAAGTTAGAGCGTTCCCTGATACCGACTGCAGAACACACGCAGTCCCTTCCTGGCCTGCTGTCTCGGTTCTGCCGCCCCTCCTCTCTGCCCCCTTCCTCACAGGGACTCTGTGGCTTTATCGTCGGGAGCTTCCCACTGAGCCTGCGCTCTTCACAACACAGAGGACCAAACGACGCAAAGAGGGATGTTTCTGTGCTGACTGAGCGTACCTTGGATCAGATTTAGATTTTATACCCAAGGCACTCATTTTTAAATTTTATAAATAGGAAATAAATACAATTTTTTCCATAAATGGTAGAGTCTGTCTGTCTAGCTATATCTCTTTGTGGTTGGGAGGCATGCGAAGTCCTAGTCTCGATGCATTGGGCTAATTGAGCCCCAGAGCAAAGACAGGTAATAAAATTGACTGAGTCCCATTATGAGTACAAGATATTTTTGCAGAAATTCAAGATGTAACCTGATGCCCCATCCCCACCCCTAGAGTCCCAGACTTCTGTGTTTCAGTCAGACTCTCCCCACCAGAGCCCTCAACTGCCCTCAGAAGAGTAAAAATGTTCCTTAGCCCGTTTCTGCAAAAGACATTTTTTAAATTCATGTGCCCAGAGCATCAGTTTTCTATTGCCAGAATAATGTGTGACATTATTCTGGTAGTGTGACCACTACCAGACTTCAGTAGCCTGTAACAATAAGCAGTTCCATGGCTCTTGAATCTTGGGGTTCAGGTGATCTGGCTGGATTTGGGCGATTTCTGCTGGGCATATTCATGTGTCTGTGGTCACTGTGGGTCAGTCAGGCAGCTGTGAGGATCTCGGAGTCCTTTGATCTTGGCTAACCGCGGCTGATTTCAGCTGGAATAATGGCTACTCAGCTCGGGTTCACATGACATCCATGACTAGCCTGGTCTGTTCATGTGACAGGCTGGGGAGCAGGACAAGCCCTTGTGTGCAATTCCCTTTGAAGCCTCTGTTTGTATTGTGTTCCTTAGACTCCCACTGGTCAAAGCAGGTCTTGTGACTGTGCCCAGTGTCGGTGGGAAAGGGAAGCACTGAAAAGTTTCCTGGCAAAAAGCATAGATGGACACAGGAAGGGCCATTCATTCATTGTCAGCCTACCTCACAGAAAGTTGCTCTATGAAGCTTGTTATTCATAGACACTTTAGCACAACGGTTGGCAAACATTTGCTCGGAAAGGCCAGATAGTAAATATTGCAGGTATTGAAGGCCATATGGTCTGTTGTAACTCCTAGACATTATAGCATGAAAACAGCCATAGATGATATGTAAATGAATGAACACAGCTGTGTTCCAATAAGATTACTTTAGGACACTGAAGTTCGAATGTCATGTGTCATAAAATAATTTTGATTTTTAAAATAATAATGTAAAAAGGTCAATCTGTTATTGGCTTGAGGATACAAAGCTATGCTAATTCCAGCTCATGGACAAAAACAAGGCTAGATAGACTTGCCCCTGGCCATAAATATGCAGACCCCTGATTCATAAGCTGAGAATAAAGTTCAGGGGAAAGAGAGACAATAGGTAATTAATCTGCTGTGCTGTCAAGATTATAACATGCTTAAAGAAAGAACAGGTACAGGCCTGACCTGTGGTGGTGCAGTGGATCAAGTGTTGACCTGGAACGCTGAGGTCACCAGTTCGAAACCCTGGGCTTGCCTGGTCAAGGCTCATATAGGAGTTGATGCTTCCTGCTCCTCTCCCCCTTCTCTCTCTCTCTTCTTTAAAATGAATAAATAAATAAAAGTAATTTTAAAAAAGAACAGGTACAGCCTGACCAGGCAGTGGCACAGTGGATAGAGCGTCGGACTGGGATGCGGAAGACCCAGGTTCGAGACCCCGAGGTTGCCAGCTTGAGCACGAGCTCATCTGGGTTGAGCAAAAAAAGCTCACCAGCTCAGACCTAAGGTCCCTGAGCAAGGGGTCACTCGGTCTGCTGAAGGCCCACGGTCAAGGCACATATAGAAAAAGCAATCAATGAACAACTAAGGTGTCACAACGAGAAACTGATGATTGATGCTTCTCATCTCTCTCCGTTCCTGTCTGTCTGTCCCTATCTATCCCTCTCTCTGACTCTCTCTCTGTCCCTGTACAAAAAAAAAAAGAAAAAAGAAAAAGAAAAAAAAGAACAGGTACAATGTTCAAATAACAAGTCTAACAAAACCACCATCTTTATCTACTATCCCTTCATCTGTTAAAACAAAACCCCCACAAGTTAATAGCCCTGATTTGAATCTTTTCACAAAGGCTCTTCAGGAGTATTATCCTCCCCTTGGCCCATGAATATCCCTGAGAGGCAGGTTTCTGCGCCTCCAAGTAAATCCGGGCTAGCTTGTTCTCTGCTGTTTTACAGCTGGTGCGTACAACCAGATGCCTGTCTCCTCACTATATCTGCGGCACTTTGTGGCCCTGCGTCTCGGAGATATGTGTGTATATATGTTTATTTTCCTTAATAGTTAATACATTCACATTGTGCCCTGGCCAGAAAGCTCAGTTGGTTAGAGCATCATCCTGAAGCACAGAGGTTGCCAGTTCGATCCCTGGTCAGGGCACATACAGGAACAGATCAATGTTCTATCTCTCTCTTTCTCCTTTCTGCTCTTGCTGAACTCAATAAATAAATTAAAAAATTAAATCATTAAAGAAAGAAAAAGAAGGTGAAATATAAATACCATCTTTTAAAAAGGCTTCAGAGAATTGCTAAAGTAAAGCAGATTGGAGGGCCTAAAATTCTAAAGTAGGGACAACCAAAGCAAGGTGAGCAGACAATTTGCAACAGATTTTACCCTGGGAGCCTCTGCTGATTCTGCGCTTGCACAAGAGGCTAAGCATGCAAGCATTGCCCAGACAGAGGGCTGCAGCTGGAACACAGAGAAGCCAGCTGAGCTTAATGCTGTCACGCTGCTGGAGGGACAACGTTGGGCAACAGAGGAGCCTTAAACACAGAACACAATTTCTCCTCAGGATGGTTAACAAATTCTGAAGCTGCAAGGACAGAGACTATAAAAAGCTAAGCCTCAGCCCTGGCCGGTTGGCTCAGCTCTAGAGCATCAGCCCGGTGTGTGGAAGTCCTGGGTTTGATTCCCGGCCAGGGCACACAGGAGACGAGCTCATCTGCTTCTCCACTCTTTCCTCTCTCCTTCCTCTCTCTCTCTTCCCCTACTGCAGCCAAGGCTCCATTGGAGCAAAGTTGGCCCAGGCACTGAAGATGGCTCCATGGCCTTCACCTCAAGCGCTAGAATGCCTCTGTCCGCAATGGAGCGACACTCCAGATGGGCAGAGCATCATCACTCCCTGGTGGACATGCCGGGTGGATCCCAGTCGGGCGCATGCGGGAGTCTGTCTGACTGCCTCCCTGCTTCTAACTTATGGGGGGAAAAAAAAAGCTTAGCCTCAAACCTCTGAAAAGCAGAACAGAATTGTAGGCAGGTTTACGGTGCTGATGATTAGAATTCAGGACCTGCCAGTGGGGGCCGGAGGGAGGACGAGACTGGTGAACACACAGGGCTTTCAGTTGAAAGCTCAGAAGGGTTCAGGAACCAAATGAGACCGGTTGACTGAGGTTTTTCAAAATCACAGTGCAGCCTCAAACCATGTGGTCCCCGAGTGGATTAAGGTGGTCAGCCCACAATCTGTCTACCTAGCAGAGGAAAGAGTGGAAGAAAAACATCTAGAGACACTATAATTATTTTATACACAATTTCTGGATCTAATAAAAATCACCATCAAGTCAAGAGATGGGACCATATTATTTAAACCCAGAATAAAAGTGGAAAATAGAAACAGGTAATTCAAATATTGGAGAAAGCAGACAAGGAGTTTAAAGTATGATTGATATGCTCAAGAAATAAAGAGAAATATGGAGGAAATCGATAAAATATTTAAAATACTCTTACGGAGGCCCTGGCCATTGGTTAGAGAGTTGTCCCACTATGCCAAGGTTGTGGGTTCGATGGCTGGTCAGTTCTTTTGACTGAAAGGAAAATGATAACAGATGGAAATTCAGATCCTCAGAAATAAATGGAACCCAAGAAATAGTATCTGGGCTAATGTAAAGACCATAACTTTTCTTTTTTCCTATTAATTTTTTCATAATACATATGAATGTAGAATACATATTTTTTGTCAAGTTCACAGATTATTGACCAAGATATACCATATACTGGGCCATAAAATAATTTTCAATAAATTTAAAATAATTAAAATGAAAAGGATAAAGAGTGTATTCCTTGACAATGGAACTGTGCTAGAAATTGGTTAACAATAGATAGCTAGGTGTGTCAGTCTGGGTACAACTAGGAGACATAAACCATACAGCAATTTAAACATGGCACGTTTAATAGAAAGAATTGTTAAAATATTGATAATTAGAGGAACTATAAAATGTGAAGAGAACTCTAAAAGGGTACTTCAAGGCTGAGAGTACCGGAGGAAGGACAAACTTGATAGGGTCCCCCACCCACAAGGCTGGGGTTCAGACCTCACTGCAGCTGACTGGGTGCTGGATAAGCTTGCGGGTTTTCCCAGGCCAGACAGCTGCCAGGCAAGAAATAACCCCTCAGGATGCAGGCACATTGAGACGGGAGGACAGGTGTGTAGGAAGAGTAGGGACGCCACCTGCAGGCACCAGGTCCACAGCACACATTGGGAGGATAAACAGCCCTCCTGGGCACTGGTGAGCCAAGGCTGGTGGGCAGGTGCACCAAAAGAGTTGGAGCTCTGTGTTCACGGGGACTGGACTGTGTGAGGCCCACACAGGGCTGGAGGGTCATGTCATGGGAATTGGCCGTCTGTGGAGAAGAGCCAAGGTTGTTGAGCTGAGGGAGGGAGTTGGGGCACTGTTGTGGGTGCACAGTGTCCATGTCTGGAGGACTTTGGGAAGCACTGCCCAAGGCACAAGTAAACAAGGCTGAGGGGCAGAGTTAGGGACTTGCGCTGACACGGGAGCAAGGCCTGGAGCATGCAGGATCTTTGACAGGACCCACAGCAAAACGGTCAACGGGCCTTAACCAGTTCTGCGAGTCTGCGAGGCTGCCAAGGGAGTGCCTGGTCTTGGTGTGCTGCTGGAGCAGAGCACCACCTGATGTCCCCCGGTGTCCTCATGCATTTGCACTGCTAATAGGTCATGGTGCAGGAACGGGAAAAGCAAACCAGAGCTCAGTGGAGCTGGAGCTGGGAAGACAAGCCTTTCCTTCCTTCACTGTCCCTCCAGTGCCCTCTTCTGACAAAGCTTGCTATGACGCTTGCTTAAGAGAGACATGCTGAATAAAGCGTCGACCTGGACTGCTGAGGTCGCCGGTTCGAAACCCTGGGCTTGCCCGGTCAAGGCACATATGGGAGTTGATGCTTCCTGCTCCTCCCCCCTTCTCTCTCTTTCTCTCTCTTTCCTCTAAAATGAATAAATAAAATAATTTAAACCTATAAATAAAAAAAATTAAAAAAAAAAAAAAGAGAGAGACATGCTGAGTCCAGTCCATTACTGCGAACAGGTACTGAAGGGTCAGTGTGGAGCTAAGAGGCAAAAAAAAAAAAAATAGATGCGTCCATCTTTTTGCCTACTCAAGTAGCTTCCATATGCACCGTTCTACATGTTTGAACTTCCCTAGTAATTATATTCCTACTAACAAGATACGAGTGGTCCTCAGGTTATAACACAGTTCTGTTCCCACAACAGTGGCCTTCACTGCTCCAGAGCCAGTTTACAGACTACCTCTGGGAAACGGCTCTCAATTCCCACGTGGAGTACTTTGCCCTCTCAATTCCCCGAGCATGTTTGCTATGGGTCACGTGTTAATCATGTTTCATCTTCATGTCTTCTCATTTGTGCTCCTTGAAAGGAATGTCTAGTTCTGATTCATTTTGGTGCCTTCTAATTACCTGACACACAAACACGACGCACAAAACCGCTAATTCCCCTAAAAGATAGCCTACTATTCAAATGACCTGTAACCCCAACCTGCATTTGAAAAGCACCATCGCACACATTGTTTCTCATTGTCAGACCGTTGTCAGAAAAGAGAATCGTGGGGCTAGGGCCTATGTGCCAATCCTGTGGTCACATTTGCCACACCGGCCGCTTCAGCCAACGCGAGCCCGAGAGCCGCCCCTGCCCCGGGATCTAGCGGACGATGACTCGTGGACAACCACAGTTCTCCCAAAGCCTCAGTGAGCCGAGATCCCAAGCGAAGGCTGTAAGAGGATGGCGCTCTTCCCCGCACACGCTCAGACAGCACCGAGACCTCCAGTTCGTTAACCATAGAGTACCGCGGGCGGGCAGAGGGGCCAGAAATCAGGGCCGCTCCGTCCCCGTTTCCGGCAGCATCTCACTGCTCCGGGAGCGGCTGTAGCAGCGTACGCAGTTTCCATGGGGACTGAAGATGGCGCCGCGAGGTGAGGTTCCGGAGGTGTGTGAGTCGCTTCCTGATGCCCTTAGTCCCCTTCTCCCTTCTCTCCCAGAGCTCGACCCAACTCCTCCATTCTCGGGTGTTACGGACATCGCTCCTCACCTGTCCAAAGGGGAGTTTCGAAGCCCCACCCACCCTTAGTGCCTGAAGGTCTCGAGGTGAGGGTCTTCAAATACCCACATCCTTTGCTGGGCCTTTTCAGGGCCGGCTCAGTGACGAATTTGCTTGCTGTGTGACCTCGAAGAAGTCAGTGCTGGTCTCTGCGCCCCAATTTCTCCTCCCAAATAGTGACGGGGTTAGATCTTAGAGGGGCCTCGACTTTCACCCCGAAGCCGAAAGAGTCGAGTTTGAGAGGAAAGAACGGGAATGGATTGAAGCGCCCTCCCCATCCTATACTCGCACACACAGCCGTCATTATTAGCCACCAGAAGTGCCCCAAATGGCCGTTCCCACTGGCTGCGACCTCGGGTTTTCTCCAAGTTAGACAGACCACCCAAAGAGATTGAGCTGCCCTCCCGCCCATGCCCCTTCTCTGTGCCCATCTTTCCAGGTAAACGGTTGTCCTCCACCCCCCTGGAAATCCTGTTCTTTCTGAATGGGTGGTATTATGCTACCTATTTCCTGCTGGAGCTCTTCATATTTCTGTATAAAGGTAAGGTGTGGGGCTTGACTACCCTTGTCCGCAAATCCCTTCCCCACCTCAGCCCACTTTTCTGTAGCTCCTCTTCACTGGAAAGTGGTGAATGGCTTCCTGTGGAGTGATTCAGTAGGAAGCCTCTCAGCAAGAATTGCTTGAGTTTGGGAAATGTGGGCTGCTCCATTCTGACTCTCTCCTGCACACTTCTCTTTGAGCCCATTGGTGACTCTCAGAATCTGTGGGTCAGGTACATCAGCAGCCTGTGTACCCAGGTTCACCTGATTATGTTGGAGAGTGGAGTCCTCCAGACAGGCTTTTGGAGTTGCGAGTAAAACCCCATAATAATGAGCCCACCCATAAGAGTCATAGTCACACTGAGTTAACACATTCTGCAGCAGGTTAACAGATCCTGCCTACCTCTCACTAACTGGCTCATGGAAAGCTGATAAGACTCTTGCCCTCTTTATTCCCAAGTGTGTGGGAGTTCTTATGGATGCTGTCATCTGTTGTTTGCCAGCTCTGGCTTTTGTATTGGCAGGTCTCCTGCTACCGTACCCAACAGCCAATCTGGTACTCGATGTGGTGATGCTCCTCCTTTACCTTGGAATTGAAGTGATTCGACTGTTTTTTGGTGAGTGTTGTCCAGAGAATATTTCCATTCCTTATGAGATGAGCTGGTATCTGTAACTTGATTAACAAGAAAAAAGTACATAACCTTGGCTTACAATACGAGATTGGATCTGGTGGCATATCCCATTACTACCTTTCTGAAGTTTCAAACTGCTATATATTTTGGGTCAATTTACCTGTCTGTTGCTCTGTAGAGCAAGATGTGGGCAGTAGTAGAAGATATTGGATGAGCCTGACCTGTGGTGGCGCAGTGGATAAAGTGTCAACCTAGAAATGCTGAGGTCGCCGGTTCAAAACCCTGGGCTTGCCTGGTCAAGGCACAAATGGGAGTTGATGCTTTCTGCTCCTCCCCCCTTCTCTCTCTCTCTCTCTCTCTCTCTCTCTCCCCTCTCTATAATGAATAAATAAAATCTTTATAAAAAATAAAAATAAATTAAAAAAAAGATATTGGATGATTCCTTCTGAGCTGCCTACCTCCTGTGGAAGTGCTTGGTTCCTCTCACTGGTTTGCTTGGGAGAATCAGCTCAGCTGTACTCCATGGCCAGGACAGTATGTGCCTGCACAGATCAGTACCAGGTTCCCCTCCATTCTCTGAACAACACTTTCTTTAGGACAGGCATTATATCCTCAGAAATACAGAGCAAATTTCTTACAAGTAAGAATATCTCATCTTTGAAAGTGTTAAATCACAAACTGGGAAAAAAAATACTTGCAATACATATAACAAGCGGTAAAGCAGGCTCACATAAATTACTAAGGAAAAGACAACCTAATTTTAAAAATTGGAAAAGGACACTAATAGGCAGTTCACATAAGAATAATTACAGAGAACCAATAAACATGACAGAATGCCCAAACTCACTAATAAAAAAGTAAGTTGAAACAACAAGAGAACATTTTTGCCCATCAGATTGAAAATACTCCCAATAGTATGAAAGGAGGTGTGAGGAACAGGTCTCTAGCCTCACACTCTTGTGGGTATTTATATTCTCAGACTCTTTGGGAATATAAATTCGTATGTTCTTTTTGCTAATCGTATTACCATGTAAAATTGGTATTCTTAGATCTACAACTGGTTGAAAAAACCCACTTCCACAGGTATGTAGAGATGTCTACGTGAGAATGTTTGTTGCTACATATTTTGTAAAGTCAAAACTAGAGACACCTCAACATCTATTGATACAGGGTTAAATTATGGTGTTAGTTCAATGAAATCATTCATAACCATTAAAAAAGAATTAGGGCCCTGGCCAGTTGGCTCAGTGGTAGAGCGTCGGCCTGGCGTGCAGGAGTCCCGGGTTCGATTCCCGGCCAGGGCACACAGGAGAAGCACCCATCTGCTTCTCCACCCCTTCCCGTCTCCTTCCTCTCTGTCTCTCTCTTCCCCTCCTGCAACCAGGGCTCCATTGGAGCAAGGTTGGCCCCGGGCGCTGAGGATGGCTCTGTGGCCTCTGCCTCAGGCGCTAGAATGGCTCTGGATGCAACAGAGCAATGCCCCAGATGGGCAGAGCATCTACCCCCTGGTGGGCATGCCGGGTGGATCCCAGTTGGGCGCATGCGGGAGTCTGTCTGATTGCCTCCCCGTTTCCAACTTCAGAAAAATACAAAAAAAAAAAAAAAAAAAAGAATTAGGTAGACTGACCTGTGGTGACGCAGTGGATAAAGCATCTACCTGGAACACTGAGGTCGCCAGTTTGAAACCCTGGGCTTGCCTGGTCAAGGCACATATGGGAGTTGATATTTTTTGCTCCTCCCCCCTTTCTCTCTCTCTGTCTCTCTCTCTCTCTAAAATGAATTTTAAAAAATAAAAAAAAGAATAAGGTAGTTAAGTGTGGAGAGATGTCTAACATATTAAATGGGGGAAAGTTGCAAAACAGTATTAGAGTATGATCCCATTTTTATAATAATAAATAGTAATATCTAAGTATACAAACACACAAATTGGAAACAGTATACATCTAATAATAGCTTTCTCCAGAGAGTAAGCATGGGTCTTTCAGTTTCTATATTTTCTCTATATTAGTTGAAAAGCTTTCAATAATATTGTTTATATAATTGAAAAAAAAAATTGCCCCCCCCCCCCCCCAGTCAAGATCCCAGCCTCCCTTGAATGGGAGCCAGATAGGAAGCGGGACCTCTGGAGTGAATGGCTCTAATCCTGAACTTCTCCAGAGCCTGTCATTTTTAGCACAGTGGCACCCCACTTAGAAATCTGCACATCTCTGCTCAGGTTCATTTTCTCTGCCTTGTCCGTCCATCACATCCCACCCACCTTCCTCTGAGGCCAGGGTGAGCAGGCCACTTGGAGGTGACTCTGTGGTCTGTGTCTGACAGGTACAAAGGGCAACCTCTGCCAACGAAAGCTGCCACTTGCTATCAGTGTGGCTTTGACTTTCCCCTCTGCCGTGATGGCCTCCTATTACCTGCTGCTGCAGACCTACGTGCTCCGCCTGGAGGCCATCATGAACAGCAT
This sequence comes from Saccopteryx leptura, assembly GCF_036850995.1. Taxonomy (NCBI): domain Eukaryota; kingdom Metazoa; phylum Chordata; class Mammalia; order Chiroptera; family Emballonuridae; genus Saccopteryx; species Saccopteryx leptura. The sequence continues at coordinate 12,466,783 of NC_089503.1, read as the reverse complement.
CTTGCTCTTCTTCTGTGGCTCTGAGCTGCTGCTTGAGGTGCTCACCCTGGCCACTTTCTCCAGGTACTGCAGCTGAGGGACCGTGTGCCTCCCTCTTCTTTCAGGAGGGATCCCTTGTTCTTTGGAAGTCTGGGGGTCTGGTAGACTGTTAAGGGGGAGAGGGGTGTCTGTGGGACCGCCTTTCCCATTTGGGGTAGACAGTTACCCACCCAGGAAAGATATTCTTGTTCTTTGGGGCCAGGAGGCTTGAGATATAGAATAGTTCAGGCCAGTCGCTCGTGTTCACTGGTCTTTAACATTTTCTTTCTTTCTTTCTGCCACCAGTATGGACAAGATTTGAAGTACAAAACTTGCAGCCAGCAGCCCTTGGGCTGAGAGCACACATCCTTCTGGTACTTAGGCCACACCAGTGAGAAATGGTGGATCAGGTGGGCCTGGGGAAAGTTGCAGCTTTTCCTCAGCACAGACATTTGGGCAGCAAACCGAGCATAAGGCCCCTGGGCACCACGTTCTAAACGGGACCATCAGCCTACGCTCCAGTATAGTGAGGGGTATGGCTGTCCCCCCCATCCCGGGCCATTTTCAGAACCAATTTCCTGCTGCCCTCAAGTTCTCCTCTATGATCCTTGTGGCCAGAGCACCTTGTGTGAATTGTAGGCTCCTCGGGCTTCCAGCAGGACCTGAACCACACTCACGGGACCGTGTACCTGCTGTGCCACACCCGTCACGTCCAAACACAGAGCGCCTCAGGATGGTGTGCTCCAAGTGATGCAAAAGCCTCTTCCCCTTCTTCTTCAGAGACTGAGCACCAGAACTTCTTTGGTAGCTCATAGTGTTATTTTCCTATTCATATCATGAAACAAACATTATTTTATAATAAATATATATTTTCTGTTGTGCAGCTTTTTCCTTATGTCACCTGTCCCTAGAAATTCACACAGAGGCTGTGCTTAGTGATCCAGTGCGGACCCAAAGACTGCGATGAGGTGTGCCGTTGATGGTCTTCCCCAGCTCCAGCTCGAATTAATTCCTGAAGGCACTGCCAGCTTCGGTCTTCAGGTCTGTCACCTGCAGGACTGCTTATATCCCTGATCTCTGCCCCACAGCTAGCGTCCTGTCTCATTCCTCTTACCGATAACTGTCAGCTCCTTCCTAGACGGAGGCATGAGTCATTGGAAGAAGCATATTCTAAATAAGTATTTTTTTGTTACTTATTTTAAAGTTTTGAATTAACATGAAAGGAACACATACTTTTTTTTAAGCTGGAGAAATACTGCCCTAGGTGAGTATATCATTCCCTTCTCTAAGGAATCATCTTTAAAACTTCCTCATCTTGCTTGGTAGGGGACGTTTTTATTCCTTAAACCCCAAGAAGCCACCAGGAGCCACGACAGAATCCACTATTTTAGGAAACCTTGAGTCAAGGGCCCTTCTGTCAGATGAATCCTAGAGTATCTGCACTTGCGCAAAGTAAAAAGTAATTGGCTTTTAAGCTTAAGTTTTTACCTGTTTATTTCCTCTGTGCAGGCTCATTCTCATCCTGGGATGTTCTCCACTATCCAGTGCACTGGTACTTTTTCTTGTTTTCTGACCCTCTGTGCCCTTGCCTCTCAACTGCCTCTGGGGTCTGTCCAAAAACCGTAGTAGACAGACTAACAGGGATATCGTGATATTTCCGTCACAAACCCCACTAGTGCTGACTTTCTGTTGCTTCTTGCACTGCTTCTTTAGCCCTGCTTTGAAGAAGCTGCTGGCATTAAACTGGAGAACAACCCATTCTCCATGGCCTTCCTGTTTATTTCTTTTTTTTATTTTTATTTTTTGTATTTTTCTGAAGCTGGAAACGGGGAGAGACAGTCAGACAGACTCCCACATGTGCCCGACCGGGATCCACCCGGCACGCCCACCAGGGGGTGACGCTCTGCCCACCAGGGGGCAATGCTCTGCCCCTCCGGGGTGTCGCTCTGTTGCGACCAGAGCCACTCTAGCGCCTGGGGCAGAGGCCAAGGAGCCATCCCCAGCGCCCGGGCCATCTTTGCTCCAATGGAGCCTCAGCTGCGGGAGGGGAAGAGAGAGACAGAGAGGAAGGAGAGGGGGAGGGGTGGAGAAGCAGATGGGCGCTTCTCCTGTGTGCCCTGGCCGGGAATCGAACCCAGGACTTCTGCATGCCAGGCCAACACTCTACCACTGAGCCAACCGGCCAGGGCATGGCCTTCCTGCTTATTTAGAGGTTCAGTGGTTAAGGTCATCCTCCCAGAAACACAGATAAATGAATGGAAGTCTCAGTTGGAAGTTTAAGATGGCTTATAATTTCAAGGGACTTTAGAGATTTTTTTAATGTTTATTTTGTTGATTTTAGAGAGAGGAATATCGATCTGTGCGTGCATGTGCTCTGCCCAGTGGAGGAACCAGCAGCCTCCGTGCTTTGGGATAGTGCTCTAACCAACCGAGCTATCTGGCCAGGGCTAGAGTTCCATTTTAACCTACTCTGCCACTTTGCAGGCTTAGAGGTGAGGAAGTAACATAGCCAAGCATCATACAACTGGGTACTAACAGCTGGAACTAGAAACCTTGTCTTAGTTTCAGTGTGGATTAAGTACATTTCATTTCTCAACAGGTACACTTGAGGATGAGACTGAATAGTTCAAAATAGGATTAGAACAAGAAGTCCCCTCATTTACCTCACGATTGTCTGGAAGCTTAGTGCATTGTTGCCCATGGATAGCTCCATAATGTTCATTCTTCCTGATACTTGTTGGAGCCACCTGTGTGAATGCAGTTAGTCACACCAGGGTAGAACACCATATGACAGAAACTGAGGCAGCAGAGGACAAGAATCAGTGCCACTAGTCTTTCCAGGTTAACGTGGTCAAAGGCTGGACTTGCGGGGTGCCATGGGAAGCCACTTCGTCGCCCATGCAGACCTGTAGGCACCAGCATTCTGGCAGTGGAGAGGACTGAGAATGGAGCAGGCCCTGTCTCGGGAGCTGGCAGAGGTGTGCTTGGATATTCACACTCAAGGCCAGAATTGACAAGCGACTGCATGGCCATCTCTAGGGGCTGAGGTCCGACCCCGTTCAGGAAGCACTTAGAACAGATTCAGGTTTCTGGCTCTATGGCAGCAACTTGTAGGAGACTAATGTTCATCAGTGCCTGGCAGACTGTATTTAATCCACACGATCCTAAGGCAGAAGGAAATCGAGTCAGATGTTAACTTATGTCCAAAGGCATTCAGTTAAGTATGTGAACCTGGAGAGGTATCCCAAAGGTACTTCCTAGCTGACATTGAAGATCTCTAAACTAGCAGTCTTCACACCTGAGTTTACATAAAAGTCATCTGGGGCTTAAGTAGATTTCTAGACCGTGTAGAAGTTGGTGCAGCACAGTGACAGGCCACTGTTAGGAAGCATGGCAAACCGAGACACAGGTGACATAAGATCTTGAGTAGTTTAAATTCTGAGGCACTCCCAACTATTTTTTTCCCTTCAAGTTTCACTCTCTGGGGGTGTTTTCAACTGCCAGCACACCAAAAACATCATGCTGTTCCTGAGTTAACCACCCTGATGCTGTAATGAAGATTACAGACCCAATGACTTAGACACTATAATCTTCATACATTAGGGTGGTTAACTGTTCCATGGACGGACATGAAATTTTTGGCAGGACATCACTGGTCTGCAGACTGGTGGTTGAAAAACACTGCTCTAGCTCATTTCCCTTGTTTTGTTTTTTTGACAGAGGGACAGACAGGAGAGAGAGAAGCATCAGTTCTTCATTGTGGCACCTTAGTTATCCATCAATCGCTTTCCCATATGTGCCTTTATGGTGGGGGGGGGGCTACAGTAGAGCAAGTGACCCCTTGCTCAAGCCAGCGACCTTGGGTTCAGGCCAGCAACCATGGGATCATGTCCATGATCCCATGCTCAAGCCGCCGACCTCAGAGTTTTGAGCCTGGCTGGGTCCTCCGCGTCCCAATTTGATGCTCTATCCACTGTGCCACCACCTGGTCAGGCAATTCCCCTTATTTTTAAGAAAGGTCACTTGTTTTTATAGATTTTGCCTTTACTGGTCCCAATGCACAGGATATATCTGGTCTCTGGTTCACCTTATCATGTAACTGTCTTGTTCACCTGGCTTTTTAAAAAGCCAGCCTTCTGGGATCCCAGGATCACTTCTGATCTGCACTTCCTCAGTTCAGTTTACACATGTTCATTTATCTCTGGTTCTTAAAACACATCCTGTGTGGAAGGCAGAACAGCTCTTTCATTTTACAGACGAAGAAGAGACCAAGGCTCCGTGGCTCGTGCAGGGTCATATCAATAGCTGGAAGTAGGCACTAGCAATCTTACCTTCCTACTCCTAATAGAGGTGTCTTCCCTTTCTGAACTTGAGGACATCTTGTCGGAACTGTACAGGCAGGACATTTATTCTGAGAGCCAGTCTTGGTGAAAGGATGACTTGGAATTTCTAACCAGACTGCTTAGGTAGCTAAGGAAGAAAAGCTCAACCTCAAGGGCACTTCCACAGGTGAGCACGAGGCCTCCTGGGGTACCACTGGCAACCACAAACTACACACGACTCCAGCTCAGCTTCAGGTTTTGCTGCCATCCTGCAGCCTCTGTCAGCCCATGCCCCACACACCTCAACAAATCTATTCAATGCAGAATCCATGACACAGCTCACACCCCATTTATTATTTAAAAATACTTTGTTACAAAAGGAAAAAAATACAATGCAGTATAAAAGATTGACAGTGTCATCAAGTTTATTACACAATTTTCAACCTATCAGAAAGACAAACAAATCACCGACAACAGGGGGACAGGGCCTTGGCCTTTTGAGGGTTGGGGTTTTTTTTCTTTCCTTTTGCTATCAGGAAATAAAACTAAAAATTGTGTCATTGAATAAAAACAAAACAAAGTGGGGAGAAAAAAATTCTCCGGGTAAACGGCTTTTCTGGTATTCTCTATATATTTTTCTTTACACTGTCACCTTACTTGGTTTTCCTACATTTTAAAAAGACACCCGGAGCTGCTCTTGAGGATAAGCGCATCACTTAACACTTGGCCAGTTGGGCGGGGTGCCATGTTCTGAAGTGGAGGAGGGAAGGGGATTTGGGACAGGGGAGAAAGGAGCTACACACCTGTAGCCTCTGTCCCAAGGGAATGTGCCTCTCCAACCCTGGGGGACTCCCTCAGTGACTGAGGGCTATGTCAGAAACGTGCAGGGACGAGGAAGGGTTCAGTCCAATTCAGTCTCTCCCCTTCAAGCCAGATAGGTCCCCAATGACCCTGTATCTCACATGCCACGTCTCCTCGTGTTGATGTCATGTGCCCTGTAGACGCACACACAAATAGCATCCACTGCCCCATGGGCACTGCAGGACCTGTTGCTGCTGCTTCCCTCAGCAACAAGAACACCACAATTTAGATGTTACAGGAAAAGCAATTCCATACGCCTGTGTGAAAAATGGCCCCGAGAGCGGTGGTCCTTAGAATGCTGAGCTCATTCAAGTCCGGCTCCACTTCTTCCCTGCTCCTTATCAGAGGCAGGAAGTACCTCCAGGCAGAGCAAGGACAGCTATTAAGTCAAGAGTCAAAAGGTGGAAAGACATCAAATTTGTGACCTTTACCTGTCTCCGAGTGCCAGGTTATCCCACAATAAGTAAAACTAGTACCTGGGGAACGCAAGCCCATGCTTACATCAAACCTGAAAACAGAAAAGCCTATGGGAGTAGGTTGTATCCTGCCACACTGGCGCCTTCCCCACTCCTGGTACTTCACAAGGGTTCTTCAGTGCTGAGGTCCGATGTCCCCACCCTCCCAATGGCAGTACCTTCCTCTAAAACAAGGAAGCAGCACTCTTGGGGGAAGGGCTCCACTGTGACATGGCAAAGCCCTGGGGGTAGGGAACACCTAGTAGAGCTGTTTATTCCAAGCTGCAACCAAGCAGAAGTAGCAGAGGGTAGCGACTGGCTCTGCAGAGCTCTCCAACAGAAAGCAGCCTCGTAGGCCGCCTCTGCTTAGGACGGGCGAGTCCACTGAGGCTGGGCAGCCGGAGCTGTGAGGACTCAGCCCTCTGGGAGGTCAGGGAAACAAACCGTCAATATGTAAGAGGGAAAAGCAAGAATAAAAGAAGCTTTTCTTAAGGAAATTTCTGTCCTCATGGTCCCTCCTCAAAGGGCTGGGAAGGTGAAGGAGTTAAAGTGGTATGTTAGCAAGGGTCTGGACCCTCGTGGCCCCATCAGATCGAGTGCCGAGGACAGGGCCCTGGGCATATTTGGCACACCCAGTCACTCTCCTAGATCCCACACGAAGGGTTCAGTTTCTTTGAGAAGGAAGACTTCCCATCAACCTCACCACTGCACTGCTCCTGGAGAATCAGAAACTCTTGTTTCCTTGAACAAAGCACCATTCTCTATGGAGACCAGGGGCCTGGACATCTTTTCTTCCTGTCAGCCTTCCCTCCCAAGCACCCCGAGTCTTTAGGCTCTCTCCCTGGCAAACGGGGGTGGGGCTGGGAGGGCTGCAGGCACTCTCCAGTCCTGTAGGCAGAGGGTGTCCCTGGGTGTCTGGAGGGCAGGGGTCTGGAGGGAGGGGGGGGTGGGGCCTTCGTCCTTTAGTCCTGGTCAAGGTGAGGAGATGCAAGTCCATTAAACACACGTGCTTCCAACCAGACCCCTGCAACAAGAACATCAGAAGAGAGCACGAATTAAGGTTACTTTCTGACTCACACGGACTGAATTACATGGCATTCTCTAAAGTTATAACATGAGGTAGGGGATACAGACAGAATACAAGCCTGGGAAAGTAAAAGCAAGCAGGACTGCCTGGGAGTGTCTGGCACTGTGAGAAGTGAGGGACTGGCTGGAGAAGCTACAGAGAGAAAAGCAGTGGCAGCTTTAAGATTGGGGGGGGGAGGCTGGTTGGTTGTCTCAGTGGACAGAGCATCAGCCCAGTGTGTAGACATCCCGCGTTTGACCCTTGGTCAGGGCACACACAAGAAGCGACCATCTGCTCCTCTACTCCCCTCCCTTTCCCCTTCTTTAGTCCCCTCTCGAAGCCAGTGTCTCGACTGGTATGAGCATCAGCCCTGGGCGCTGAGGATAGCTGGCTGATCTGAGCATCAGCCCCAGATGGGGGTTGCCCGGTGGATCCCAGTTGGGGTACATGTGGGAATTTGTCTATCTCCCCTCCTTTCACTTGAAAAAAACCCCAACATTGTGGGGAAAACAGACCATGAAATGAGGTATCAAAGCAGCTGGACTAAAAGAGACTTGGGCTAGAAAAATATGGAAACTACAACATTTCAAGAAAAGTTGTTAGAACACAGTAAGTTTAAATAGTGGTTCAGATAATCTATTTTGAGCAGGTCATAGCTTACCTTGAGGGAAGGGAAAACAATCTGGAAATGGGAGGTGTGATGGTGAGAAAACACGTGTACATAACCAAATCCATTAACCCGCAAACACCCAAGAGGCCCTGGCGAGGAGGACGTACTTACACAGTAAACTCCTAAATATTTTTCTTTTCCTTCTTTTTTTTAACTTAGAAATTAAATTTAAAGGCGTTACATTGATCAATAAGAATACACAGGTTTCAGGTGAACATCTCTATAGCATCTGAACTGTTGATTGTGCTGTGTGTTCATCACTCAAACTAAACTTTTTCTTCTTTAAAGAGGCCCTTGTTAAAACACAATTCAAACAGCATTCTTATGAGTACATGTGTGTGCAAGTCACATACACGCACATAAAGTCAGAAATGTTCTAAGTTGTACTAAAACTCAGTAAACTTTTTAAGTCTTTCCCCAGATGACAACTGTGGGTGAGGGACCAAGAGCACACCATCTCCAAGCAGCAGTGGTCTGGCCAGGCCAGAACAGGAAAGCAGGGCACGGAAGTAAAAGAAAAGAACCAGTAGTTACCATCCAGAAACTTAAAAAGCAGTTAAGAACTTTTATTGAACAGCAAGACATTGTTAAGCCATTTGTCACTCTTTCCCTAACTTAAGGTCCCTAGCCCACTCAGCCCTTGTTCCGATGTTGCAATACTGACCTGCGGGGAACGGCTGGGCCAGCCTGGCCACATGAAACAGAATTACTAGCTAAACGGAAAACGAGGGATTAAATACAGACTTAGGATTTCTAAGAACACCCAAACTGGCAACAAAGCCCACACCACATGCTCACCTTTTTTGTATGCATGGCTGTACATTTAAGGAGCTACCCAAGAAAACCAACACCCACAAACCATGTGATCCTTGTACACTCTGAAGTGCCACTGTTCCGGCATGGCAGCCTCAGAATCAGTGGTGGCCTCTACCTTCCGGCTCCTCTAAACACCCATGTGGGTAGGCTTCATCTCAGTTTCTATATGGAAACTGATGCCCTCAATGCTGTCTCATGGCAGCCTCAGAATCAGTGGTGGCCTCTACCTTCCGGCTCCTCTAAACACCCATGGGGGTAGGCTTCATCTCAGTTTCTATATGGAAACTGATGCCCTCAATGCCGTCTCATGGCAGCCTCAGAATCAGTGGTGGCCTCTACCTTCCGGCTCCTCTAAACACCCATGGGGGTAGGCTTCATCTCAGTTTCTATATGGAAACTGATGCCCTTAATGCTGTCTCGGTTCCACACCATTTGGGTTTCTGAATCTTTGCACTGGATCACAACTGAGCAGAAAGCTGTTTTCATTGGATCAGGAAGACAGGAACGAGGTGCAAATGACTATATTTCAAGTAGAAGGTCCTAAAACAATGAGACAATAGCTGAGAACTAGAAAAAGTCAAAGCAACTGATTATTTAAGAATATCCTTAAAAAAGAAAAAAACTATCCTCTGGCCCTTGCCAGTTGGCTCAGTGGATTGCATGTTGGCCCAGCATATGGATGTCCTGGGTTCGATTCCCAGTCAGCACACACATGAGAAGTGACCATCTGCTTCTTTCCCCCATCCTTTCCCCCTTCTTTCTCTCTTCCCCTCGAAGCCAGTGGCTCAACTGGTTCAAACATAAGCCCTGGATGCTGAGGATAGCTCGGCTGATTCGAGCATCGGGCCCAGAAGGGGGTTGCTGGGTGGATCCTGGGTGGGGCACACGTGAGAGTCTATCTCCATTCCGCTCATTAAAGCAAACAAACAAACAACAACAAAAACAAACAAAAAAGAATATCCTCAAACTCCAAAGCATATACACATATACCCTGAAAGAGCTGTACTTTGGGAACTGTCCCTACATGAGAAGATGCAGAGGAAAACTAGTGCATCAAGAGAAAAAAAACATAGCATCCAATTCTTAAAAGAGTATGACTCCATTTTGGTGATGATGTTTGAATGCAGACAGAAGCCAAACAAGCTCTGCTGTGGGCCAATCAGACCTGAGGCCGCAGAGGTGGTGCCTATCCTGAGGGAAGATGGGTGCTGATCTGCTGCTGCCGCCCAACGCAACACACCCGTGCTCTCAGAGAACACTGTCCATGCAACATAAATACTGTTACTTTCCAACTAAAAGGTATGTACATGGAGCCTGCAACGTTGAGATAAACGAGGCCCATGCACCCTCTCCCCAACATGAAATCTCCTAAGTCACAACTTGGTAACTGCAGATGGAATTAAAATTTGCTAGGATAAGAATATGAGAAATTAACACTTTTAGGGTGTCTGATTCAGTTCTTTTGGACTAAATTATTATTTGGATAGAATAATCAACATAAGAAAAATTGGAGAATTGGAAAATCTGCCTCAGAGTTCATTTTCCTCATCTTGTCATAGGCCTGCACCAGCCAAATGGCAAAGTTTTCTGGAAACTACTGAGTTACAGGAATTTTCCAGTTATCCAAAATGAATCATCCTCATAATGGGAGAAACGGTTCCATTTACAGGAGGAATAAATGAAGCAAAAGGACAGCTAACGTCTCAGGCTTTTAGGAGCAAAGCCACCAGGAATAGTGACACGCGGTTCAGGTTCGTTAACTACTCAAGTGAAGGTGGGTCACAAAGACTGTAATTTGAGCATTTCCTTTCCCTTCTTCATCCAGTCATCCACCTACCCATCCAAAGACACCAAACAGAACTCTTCTTCCTCCTCATTCTCCTTCTCGATTACCATGAGACCCACCACGCAGGAATATAACAAGGGCATTTTCGTAATGCACTTGATGGAAAGCCACACAAATGAGAAGAGATCCCAAAGGCACCTGGATCATGCAGTAGCCTTCAGGATCCACAGAGTCCGTCCCCGCCAGAGTCCAGGCTCCTTCTAAAGATCTCCTCTTACTTGCTTACATACTAGAAACAATCTCTGCCGGGAGCTTTCTTTCGGCTAGGATTGCCGAGCTGCGAAGGAAAACCGAGCAGAAGCCCCGGGTCCAGCCCAGCCTAACTCTTCAATTACCTGACAACATGCCCCACCAACTCATCGGCTTTTGTTTTGCTTAAAAAAAAAAAAAAATACACACACACACACACACACATAGTTGCTTCAATAAGTTTTCTTTCTAAAACAAATACATCCTTCCACTGACGTATCCTCTACAGCTTCTAAAGCAATTAAAAATATTTTTTCCAGATCAGCTTCCTTCTGACTAAAGTATCCTGATTTTCAAAATATTTTTAATAGAGATGAATTCTTACAATCACTAATGGTGCATCATGAAAACAAACAAGTAAGCAATGGTCTTCCTCTCCTGTATTGGTAAATTTCCCTGATTTTTTCCTTGAAGGTGGGTGAGGTTAATGTAGAACAATGCCGACAACATGGCTATCGCTTACTGAGAACTTACTATGACAGGTACTACCTAGGGATGATGTCACCGAATCCTCAGCAATCTAATGAATCAGCTGGGGGGGTTTTGTTTGTTAATTTTTTATTGATTTTAATTTGCTGTGTTTACATAGTAAATCAGCTGCTTTTATTACCGTCATTTATAAAGTGAGGAACTGTGGAACATAGAGTAATACGGCCGGCCGCAGGGGTGGGATTCACACCCTGGTACTGCCCGCAGACACTGTGCCCTAGCCATTATGCCTGCTGTCTCAGATGCCGGGGCAAGGCAGCCAAGAAACAAAAACAGCATCATCTCAGGTCCATCTCAGGGTGAGACTCCTGACAATCAGGAAATCTGCCCTCTTGAATTTTCAGTTACCTTCATAAATCAACCCACTCCCCTTATTCGCTCTAAAAAGAGAGAGAGAATCTTCACTATCAGTGACTTTTCTTTCATGAAAAGATCATCCGCCAGCCAGGAAGGGGCCTCGTCCCACCTTTCTCAGTGGTGCCGGTCCCGCTCTCTATCCCGGTGTCTCTCGTGCTCTCGGTTCCTCTCTTGGAAGTAATCATCGTGCCGATCTTCATTGTGAAGCAGGTCCCGGTGCCTCCTGCTGCTCTCCCGGGACCGGCTAGGTGACCTCTCTCGGGACCGATGTCTTTTCCTATAGAAAGAGCCTTCAGCCTCGCTCAGAGGATCTATGTCATTCCTTCCCAAGTGTTGTGTTTTCGTGTCTCCTAGTATTTGTCTAGACCAGCCTTCTACTGCTCTATTACAGACCCACTGCCTCTGGATGTTAGCTTTTTGAGGACTAGTCGTTTCTGGGAAAACAGTAACAGAACTGGGATTCCAATTCAAGCATGCACGGCTCTAAAACCCATGTTCTTAGCCACATGTCTGTCTTTTTTCCTAAATAAGCCAGCCTACTGCCCCACCCAACACAGATTAGACATTACAACATTTATTACTGTCAATATCAGGTTAATTTCTTCTCCTTGAAGGCATTCAGCCAGGTCCCTCCCGGAGACCTGGGCTCCCTTCCTCCCCCTGCTGATCCCAGGAGGAGCGCTGCTCAGGGCTGGAAGGCCGCGGAAGCAATCCTCAACTCACCTAGACGAGCTCCCGCTGGCACCCACACTGTAAGACTTGGCTTCAATGCCATGAAGACAGTCCTTGAGAGAGGAGATGAGGACTCGGCAACGCTCATCGTTGGCGACCCGGGACTGTTTGATAACAGCAATGGCTGTGAGCAGCGTCTCAATCGCGTCGCTGTAATCCCCTGATGGGATGGATGGGAAAGGCCAAGGATGAGCAGAGGCAGTAACTGGACCAAAAGGAGAACTCAGGAGGACACAAACCGAGGGTAACTAGCTGTCCCACAGAACCACAGTGAAACAGTCAAGGCAGAAGTGACAAGTATAAAACTGGATGGCACCTCTATTCCAATGGTCTGGAATCACAGATGTTCTAAGATATTGTTAGTGGAGGTATAAACTGGTGCGTCACTGTCTGAGGGCTGTTCAACAGCATCCATTAAAATAAACAATGTGCATCCTGGCCGGGTAACTCAATTGGTTAGAGCATCATCCCAATACGCCAAGGTTGCGGGTTCGATCCCTAGTCAGGTCACATACAAGAATCAACCAATGAATGAATGCATAGATAAGTGGAACAACAAATCAATGTTTCTCTTTCTCTCTCCCTTCCTCTCTCTCTAAATATCAATAAATTAAAAAAAAAAAAAGAAATTAAATAATGCATTTACTTTTGACCCAGGAATTTAAAAAATTTTCTACTTCTATTCACAACTACTTAAGTTTAACCATGCTTGTTTCAGCAATGTTTGTTGTATTAAAGAATTGGAAACAATCTTAAATTCTTCCAATAGAGTCTGGCTATATAATTATAGAACAGTGGTTCTACAGAACACTACATGGTTGTAAAGCACAAGGTTAAGCTGTATGTAAACAAGGGAATCTATGTAAAGCACTTGGCACAGTGCCAGGCACACAGCAAGGACTCAATAAATGGTAGGTATTATTTACACATGATATATGTCTAGAACATATTAGTTCAAAAAGTTACAAAATAGTATTTCATTATTGTAAAAACAATCAAAATTATATGTTTCTATATACACAGAAAAAAAAACCTGGAGGAGACACATGAAATTGTAAAAGGTGGGTTTGTAAGTGGTCCTTGAGTAGAGGACTTTATTGACACTGCATAATTTTGACTATATTATTTTAAATCTATAATCAGGTGTGTGCATACATATATGTAAAATATATCTAAAACACGTATGTAGCATATACACATGTATACATATACATATGTATATTTAAATTTTTCATTTATTTTACCATGCTGCCATCAAGAATTAGCCCCTTCATTCCCAGCTCTGAGCAATACCCAGCAGGGATAGTGGTCGCAGGGTGGGTACTGACACAAAGTTTTTCCAAGCTAAGTTAGGAGCATTAAGGGAAAGCATGAAACCAGACAAGGGTTCAGTGATTGTGGACTGGCAGCTTCCACTGTCCAGGCAATAAGAATAAAACAGAAACTGTGGAGGAGTTCAGGATACCAGCTCTGCCAGGGGAGGAAATTTTTTGCCTATTTTCTAAGCATCCAATAAATATTTGTTGTTTGAATGACTAGAATGAGAACAACAAAAATGGAGGGCAACAGAGATTGGGTCTTTGATCATTTCGGTGTAAAGAAATTGGTGAAAACCAATGATTATTTTCATTACAGTCCTCTGTATATTTGGCTTGCTTCAATGAGCACAGATTACTTTTTAATTTAAAAAGGTTTATTCAGATGCCAATGAAGAGTTTCTGGATGAAAAAAAAAAAGAATATATACACTTCCAGTCTGTAACCTACTCTGTGGGTCCATATTTTGCAGCCAAGCTGAGAAATTTCAGAAAACTCAGGGTAATATTTAGGGTTAACTTGGAGATCTGACAGTTTACATTTACATTCATGTGGGAAACTCACAGGAAGTAAGTGAATATGATTAATGTCATCAAGTGAAACTTGGACCAGAACTCTGAAACTTCCTATACTTAGAAGCTGAAGACTCTGTGCCTGGGGCTCTCAGTCATGACTTCTGATTCTACCTACTTAAAACTAACAGCAGGGGTCTTGGCCGGTTGGCTCGGTGGTAGAGCGTCGGCCTGGCGTGCAGAAGTCCTGGGTTCGATTCCAGGCCAGGGCACACAGGAGAAGCGCCCATCTGCTTCTCCACCCCTCCCCCTCTCCTTCCTCTCTCTCTCTCTTCCCCTCCCGCAGCCTAGGCTCCATTGGAGCAAAGATGGCCCGGGCTCTGGGGATGGCTCCTTGGCCTCTGCCCCAGGCACTAGAGTGGCTCTGGTCGAGACAGAGCGACGCTCGGAGGGGCAGAGCGTCGCCCCCTGGTGGGCGTGCCAGGTGGATCCCGGTCGGGCGCCTGCGGGAGTCTGTCTGACTGTCTATCCCCGTTTCCAGCTTCAGAAAAATACAAAAAAAAAACCCAAAAACCTAACAGCAGGGCAAAGTCAGCTATAAAAGCATCGACTGCCATATTATGACACTCAACAGACTCGCCTCTTTCTAGGGTAGGCTACATGGAGGCCACCAGCTCTCTCTAGACACCCCGATGGAATCAGATTCCATATCAAACCATGATCTCCTAACAACCCAGTGTCTACACTGGGCACTGGATTCACCCCATAAGACACTAGATCCACTGAGGTCAAGATCTCCATGAGGCAGGAATTTTATTCTAGAACAAACACCACAATGAAATGATTTTATTTATATACTAGGCATTAGATTGGTTTTCATGGGGCAGGTCTAGACATGAGCTAAAATAACACCACTAGAGTCCCAAAAGCCAAAACATTAGGTTACATATTGCGTTTCAATACTTGCCACTCTTGAAGATCTAACTGTGCTCCAACTTTATCTTGTTGAATTTCTTGACAATGGAAATGGCAAAGCATGGAAAAATGAAAAAACAATGGAAAGACTAAAGGCCAAGAGAAGGCAGCAAAGGTTAAGGGTGAGTTACCTGCACTGGCTCCAGATACCGCTTTGGAAATGGCACTGCTGGAAATTGCTCTGTTTCGCTTCATGATCTCTTCAAATTCTGCTTCACTCACTGTAGAGGGCGGAGGACCCGAATCTCGGCTGCACAGAAATAAAACCACTCCTGACCGCCACGCTCCTCATTATCTTTACTATACCATGTTACTTAATTATGTTCTCCTGTATTTCTTAAATGGTTCTCCGCCTGTTCAAACGTTTTGTATGTTCATGTTCTCTTCAAGTACAGGATTTATGTCATATGCTTTTGTAATTTTGACATGACCCAACAACAGCGCTAGACATTCACAGCCTCCCTGACAGCACTAATAGTACTCATTTTATTCAAGCCCCTTAAAAAGGGATATGAAAGACCTGGTTTGGGTCAAGAAGTTAAGATGCAAACGAAACACTAAATGAAAACATTATCTAACAGATAAGTATTTCCCAAGACTCAACATTATGACAACAGTTTCCACAAGGGAAATCACAAGAATTCAGCGCTCACTTTCTTCCTCCAGGAAAATATGCTTCCCCGTCTACCCTACCACACTGGCTCAGATCTGAAATAAACAAGGTAGTCCTTACCTGCCATGGTGGTTATAGGGGGCTGAGGCCTTCATGTATGTATCTGGTGGAGGCCCCACTGTAGCATTTGGTGGGGGGAAGAAGGCTGGATTGAGGTGAAGGGCAGGTGGAATGGCCCCAGGGGGTGGTACAGCCAGATGAGGAGGTAATCGAGGAGGAGGGGGCATAAGATGCTGGTAGTGGATGCCAGGAGGAGGAGGGGGGACCCCAAAGCTTGAGGAGAGAGGTGGTGGGGGTGGAATTGGAGGTGGGGGCAGACCCATCAGGGGAAGGGCTGAAGGAGGGCGATTGAAGTAGGGCAGCACGCTGGGGGGCTTATCCACTCGGGAAGATGAGGGTACAAGGTTCTCGGAGGGTGTGGCCCGTCCGTCAGCAGAATCACTGGACTCTCGGGAGTGAGCCCGTGGAGGTATTCCTAGGAAGCAAAAAAAACAACTGTTACTACCCAGGTTTTAGGCACACCCACTGGAGCAGTTCATCCTTCAGCAAGTCATCTGGTACCATACTGAGGACGTTAACAGGCAGTAAAAAGGAAGGTAAAATCATCTACTGCCTTTCCTTTGGCCTGAGAGAAAAAGGTCAGGGGCAACTTAGTTAAGACATAAACCCAGAAAGCAATACCACCTTAAATTCTATATGTCAAAGAATGTTCTTTATCCAGAACTCTCAGTGAATCACTTTACTAGTCCTTAGATTTGTTTTATATTTTTAAGTGCAGAAGGATCCCAATAACCCATGAGAAAATGACAGTGTTGAAGTATGTATGTAACTGTTCAGTTGGATTCAATCGGATTTGAAATCCCACGTCCCCTGATAAAAGAGCCGAGGGCTTCTCTCCTAAGACTGGAACTAGGTGACCTCTATCCTGCTGTACACTTGGAATGTTCTCTTTGCTGAGGCACTGTGACTAGGGAATCTGGGAGGAGAGAGGGAAGGGCCTGGGATGTATGACAGCTCCTCCACCCATATACAAACCCATGATGGAAAAGAGGCACAAAACAGAGTAGAAAGATTGGAGATCGAGAGGAAAAAAAAGAAAGTGGAAGATAAGCCAAGAAGAGATGTGCCCACACAATGAGCAGATGGCACACAGCTCAGAGCAGGGACTCCCGGCAAAAACTTGGTACAAAACATGCCTCAAATCAGGGAACTCCCTCTACATTTCAATGGCCCAAATGTTCTCAACAGGGCAGCATACCAGGAACACCATCACAGCACACCAGTATGGTCTTGCACACAACAGGGGCTCAAAACAAGTTTGTATATAGCCAGAAACATGACTCTAACACTGTCAGCCACTGGGTTAAATTTGTTCCCTCTCCCCAGTAGTCTACTGAACAAGATGAACGTGGAATCCAACAGAAGGAAACGACCACATGGCCTTGGGAGTCTTGGAAGTATATTGCTTACAAAAATTAGGGGATATTTCAAAATGAAGCAATAAAATATCGCCTAATTTTTGTGAGCAGTGTAGAAAGATGCTGCCTGAACAGGCAGGCCGTGGCGCAGCAGATAGCATGTAAGCCTGGGATGCTGAGGACTCGGGTTCGAAACCCTAAGGTCACCAGCTTGAGCCCTCCAGTCAAGGCACCTATGAGAGTAATCAATGAACTAAGGCACCACATCTATGAGTTGGTGCTTCTCACTTTCCTTCCTGTCTGTCCCTCTCTTGCTTGCTTAAAAAAAAAAAAAAGATGCCATTAGCAAACAAGTGTGGAGAGAAAGAATGCTCCTTAAACTAAAACTTGTTAGTAAACCCCAACTCCTGATTAAAGCATAAGGTAGAAGTATCACCCTGGTAACCACTATGGTTTCTATACTGAAGTATATCACCAGTGCTATCACAGCACTGCCTCACTTTTCACATCTCAAACACTTGACAATTTGCTTCTTCTCCAAGTTCTCTCAAATGGAAGAAAGTGGAATTAGTGAGTGTTATCCTTTTTTTAATTGCTTTTATTCTTTTTCTTTTTTTTTAGATTTTATTTATTCATTTTAGAGAGAGGAGACAGAGAGAGAGAGAGAAGGGGGGAGGAGTAGAAAGCATCAACTCTTATATGTGCCTTGACCAGGCAAGCCTGGGGTTTCGAACTGGTAACCTCAGCGTTCCAGGTCAACACTTTACCTACTGTGCCACCACAGGTCAGGCAGTGAGTGTTATCTTTGAAAGTTAGCCTCCTTGTCTACGGCCATACCGCCCTGAACGCGCTGATCCCGTCTGAAAGTTAGCCTCCTTCCCAGCTGTTATTTCATCGGCAAAGTTCTGTTTTGTATCTATGGATACAAAACCCAAGAATAACAACCATTTTTTAAGCAAATGAAGTCCACTGGCTATACTTTATGAATTAACAGAGGTCAAGTCCATCAACATGACATAGCAGAAAAACACCACTCAGTCACCACCACCAATTCAGTAAAGAAAGGTAACACCAAGAGAAAACAGCCAAGTGCAGGTAAGGACGTTACCCATGATGCAGCTGTAAAATTATGTATCTTAAGAAAGTATAAAGAAGGCTGAATTATAGGAAGACTCTAAAACAAAGAGAACTTGAAAATTTAAGTTGCAAGGAAGAAAAGTGTGTGCTTTCTAATCCAGAGCAACAGGAGCTCACACCACTCCATCTAGGCTCTTAGAGTTATAAGAACAAATGCTCGTATAGAAGAGCAAAGTGGCCATATTTCTACCTTCAATCAATCAATAGTTTCCCAGCAGAACACCCAATCAATACAAGGCACTATTTTGAGAGGACCTTTGCCAATCCCCCAAAACTTCCTGCTACAGTAAAAGTAAAGGCAGTTGGCGGTTTCAGGCAGGGCCGTGTAGGGTGGCTGCACATTGAGATCAGGACAATCCCAGGTCTGGTCCTCAGGTTTCACAGGTTCAGAAACTCAATTTCAACAGTTCACCTATGGGAGATTAAACCCTAGATACTGACTGCCACTAACCAAACTCACAACAGTCTGAGTCATAAACCAGAACGCCAATTTATGAATTTACAGTGAGGACTATAACTGCCATGAAGACTGGAATACTTGTGTTGGCTGGTCAGTGCACTCTCTTCCCAGTAGAAAAGCCTAGTTGGGAAACCAAATCAGTTACAGAAAGAAGTAAGGTGCACTTAAGGGACACCAGTGTTGAGCTAAGGTAGTAGGATGCAGCTTTCTTTAATAATGGAAAATACGTAGTTGCCAAGCAGACTAAAATACTCAGTTACTGAAAAGGCATCCCTGGATAATGATGGAGAAATATTGTTGAACTGTCATTCTCCAGCACTTCTTTTGGTTAACTCCGTACAGGGCACCCTTCAAATCTAGGTTTAGGACACTATTACAGCCATCTTTATATGCTTACTTACATTTTAAAGTGGCTCCTCCTTAATGTATAGACAAGTACTCCTACAATTAAGTCTATTCACTATACACTGATTTTTAAAAATAGAAACACACAATGTACAAGGGACAGGACCTTTAAACATCACCTTTCCAGTTCAGATGGGGAAATAAGCCCACAGAGAAAAGTGACTTGGCCAAGGTCATGTGACTTCGTGGCAGACTCAAACTATAACCTGAACCTATCCGACTCCCAGCAGTGTTCTTGTACACAAGCCTCGTTTGGGGCCAACCTACTGATCATGCCACCACCCACAACCGCTACCACCCCGAAGTTCCTCCACGCTGTAGGCTGAGCCTACACCACAGAAAACAAATCCAGACTCCCCCCTTCATACAGATGGTCTCCACGTACCCCCTCTTGGGACTCGGACGCACTCACGTTTCCGAGCCTGTGCCTCAAATTGTGACAGGTTCTGCCTGTTGGCTGGCCTCACGTCTACTTTTTCTCCATTAAGAACTTTTCCTGGCAAGAGTTCCAACAATTTGTGGACAGAGTTTTCAGAGGCTACCACCACCTCAGCATACCTTGAGAAAGAAAAATTAAAAACGAGGAAAAAAGTGAGTGAGATCTACTACACAGAGAGGAACAAAGAAGTTCTCTTTCACTTTTGGTGAAACTGGTAAAGCAAAAGATATCTTCCTATTATTAAACACATGCACACACATGCGCACACACACACGTTCACACACACAAAACAAAATCGTGTCAATCTATAATCTCCCTACTTCAAAATAAAGTGCAGACCGGTAATCTCAACGGTTACAAACTAAAAGGGGCTTCTCCAATCCAGACCTCACCCTTTGGATTGGCCATTTGCTCGATTCTCTGCAAATTTCAGCTCCACCACATCATAGACTCCGATGGAGCGGATAACCTGGATCAGCTGCTGGTCTGTGGTCCACTGGGGCCGGTAGGATGGAAAAGGAAGACATGTCAGGAGCTACCCCGCCCCTCCAACCCAGAATGTCCCAAACCCTTCCCCCAAACCTAGGATTCTAGTCCCAGCCGTGACCTCCCTCCCATAGGAAACCCACAAGCCCATCAATGTCTTAGTGCAGGCTTTTCTTACTGTCCTCAGCCACACAGAACTCCAAAACCACCCACCTCGCCATAATCCCCATCTTTAGAGACTAAGAATATTAAAACCTATTGTAACTTTGACAGCCATTTGGGCTGGCTGGTCATCAGTTCAAACACTGATTATTAGCAGCTTTTAATTACAGATATGACAGTTCCCATTGTCGGGAACTTTCCCCTCAGTATATACACTTCCTATTTTAGAAAACACCCCCCTACCAGCCCCAAAACATGTCACACAATAACTTGCAGAACAACAATCACCACCTACCCCGAGTGTACTAGAGCTATCAAGGTCTTTGATCCCTGTCACCCATCATTATCACAGGACCATCTAATGACCACCAAGAGTTCAAGGTATTCACTCTGAAATCTCATCCCACAGATGACCCTGCTAGACATAAAGCCCCAGGGTCAGGGGTGGTAACAAGATGGCAGAAAAAGCAACTACCCACTCAATCATTGCTTTCTTCGGCACCAGAACGTCCTCAGGATAGTTCTCTTTCAGAGATCAATCCAACCTGATCCCAGGAAAAAGAAATCCAACCCCATCAGAGCACAAAACTGCAACATCGGTTTTTGAAAATGCCATCACCTCCCAGTGCTCTCCCTCCAGCCCTCCCATAAGCCTTTCTGGTTACCCATGCTCACCCAGGAGAAGCTGCCCACATAAACGGCAGCTCGCCTATTACGCAGGCCACTGTAGGTGTACAGAATTGCAGGGGTCTTGTTATTGGGCTTGGGAGATGGCTCCTGGCGAACAGGAGGAGGTGGCTCAGTGCTGCTGCTTCTGTCATCTGAGGGCTGTGAGGTGGCTGTCAACACGTCATCATACAGGTCAATCTGATCTGTATTGTTGAACTCTGGGTCCTAAGAGATGAGGCGTCGGCAAAGGTGGGTTTGCAAACCTTTCATGTGTTCATTCTATTTCACTCTAGTTTTCTTAGAATCCATAGCCAGGAACTTTATAAAACATACTAAACTTCCATGTCCTACTCTAGGAAACTAGGTAAGGAAAACTTCCTCATTTAAAACTATTTCACTTAATCATGTCCATGTAGGTTTTTCTCCCAAGACCCTGTTACTAGTCTGCAATGTTTCTAGCTCCAGTCACCTGTGAGAATTAAAGGCACCGGATGATAAAATAACAATGTAAACTAAGAATGCATAGAGATGCACTTATTACTGTTATCAATGAGGTTAGCTTCTAAAGACCACATCTCAGATACACTAATGAACACTTAATTTCTATCTTATGCATTTTCAAAATCAAGAGTTACATAAAACTATTCTATTTAATAAGAAAAAGAGTATATTTATTCAGAAATAGAAAGCAGGGGGAAGGCATGTTAAAATGAGAAACAAAATGCAAAAAAAAGGGAGATGTAGGTTTAAATTATTTGATTTACACAAATGATTTAGGGAAGCTAAAACTCATAGTACACGATCCCATTTTTCCAATATCCATCAAAGAAACATTTTAACAAATAAAAGGGAAGGTAATAACTCTGGGGGATTTTCCCTTACTAAGTTCTCAAGTGACATGGAGATCCAATATTACCACAACCCAAATAAGAGACAGCTTTGAGCAATACCAGAGAAGTTTACTGATACACAAACAATGAAAAGTTCTCTACAATACAAGGATCAGGAAACAGGCGACGTTCCCTTATCATAAGCTATGTCACAGTGAGTGCTTACAATATAAATGTTTATTCTGGAAAATATTCAAAAGATAACTTTTGCCTGTGATATAATAGTGCATGGACTGAATATTTGTGTGTGTGTCCCCCCCCCCCCCCCCCCCCCGCATATGTTGAAACTCTACTCCACAATGTGATGGTATCAGGAGGTGGGGCCTTTGGGAGGTAATTAGGATTAAATGAGGTCTTGAGGGTGAAGCTCTCATATATGAGATTATGCCCTTACAAGAGTTAAGTGAGACTGCTTGGTCTCCTCTGCTCTCCGTCACATGAGAACATAAGAAACTGCCAGTCTACAACCCAGAAGAGGGCCCTCACCAGACCCCAAACCTGATTTTGACCTTCTAAACTCCAAAATTACGAGAAATAAATTTCCGAAGTTCAAAAGCCACCCTCCTTTGTTTTGTTACAGAAGCCCGAGCTCACTAATGCTATGTACCAAAAATCCTGAAATCACAAGTACTATCATCGAGGGACCTTCATGTTTCAGATTTTGCAATGTCATTAGCTCAGATCTTTTAAAGGATCAGACAAGTCTTTTTCTCAGCTGAAACTCTTAACATTCAGACAATGCTAAAGATGAGATGGTGCCAATATAACAGAGACAGGGAGAAGTTCAAAGTGTTTTAGGGGCACCACAGCTCATTCATGTCATTGTTGGGTTTTTTTTGTTGTTTTTTTTTGTTTTTGTATTTTTCTGAAGCTGGAAACAGGGAGAGACAGTCAGACTCCCGCATGCGCCCGACCAGGATCCACCCCGCACGCCCACCAGGGGGCGTCACTCTGCTGCGACCAGAGCCACTCCAGCGCCTGGGGCAGAGGCCAAGGAGCCATCCCCAGCGCCAGGGCCATCTTTGCTCCAATGGAGCCTTGCTACGGGAGGGGAAGAGAGAGACAGAGAGGAAGGAGAGGGGGAGGGGTGGAGAAGCAGATGGGCGTTTCTCCTGTGTGCCCTGGCCGGGAATCGAACCCGGGACTCCTGCACGCCAGGCCAACGCTCTACCACTGAGCCAACCAGCCAGGGCCTTCATTGTTTGCTTTTTAAAAGAGGAATAAAGGAAAGACCTACATTAGATAACTTGTCGAGTTCCCTGAAGAGTCATTTCCTCCTCTAAAGAACTTAGGACAGGAAGCTCCAATGACCTTCTCCCCTTCAATACCATCACAAGCACTGCTCATTCCAAAGTGAAACTAGAGGAGAGACTCACTACAAAATTCATTCATAGACCTACATCCCATCACAAACTTTTGGAAACAATCTTTTAGTTTCTTAGCTTACCTGCAGTATAACGGAAGAACACGCATACAAACGTTATTACTGGATTGTTTTGCTAGTAAAGGGGAAAGGATTCTACTTCCTAAGGCCCTGGTCGGCAAACTGCAGCTGGCAAGCCACATGTGGCTCTTTGGCCCCTTGAGTGTGGCTCTTCCACAAAATACCATGTGTGGGCACTACCTCAATAAGCAATGTATCTACCTATACAGTTTAAGTTTAAAAAATTTGGCCCCCAAAAGAAATTTCAATTGTTGTACTGTTGATATTTGGCTCTGCTGACTAATGAGTTTGCTGACCACTATCCTAAGGCATAGAAGTAATTCCAAAGGTCATGACTACTCTAAGAAATCCCACAAGGGAGGAGTTTAAAACTTGTAAAAATGTCAGAAAGAGAAAGGCAAAAAGAGAAATTTTTTAGGGGCAGCTTAAAAACAAGACTGGTGGTAGCACAATGGATCAAGTTGACCTGATATGCTGATGTCCCAGGTTCAAAACCCCAAGGTCACCAGCTTGAGCACAGGATCATCGACATGATTCCATGGTCACTGGCTTGAACAAGGGGTCACTGGTTTCCAGTCAAGACATGCAGCCTGACCTGTGGTGGCGCAGTGGATAAAGCGTCAATCTGGAAACACTGAGGTTGCTGGTTCAAAACCCTGGCTTGCCTGGTCAAGGCACGTATGGGAGTTGATGCTTCCTGCTCCTCCCACTTCTCTCTCTCTCTATCTCTCTCTCCCTATCTCCCCTCTCCTCTCTAAAATAAAAAAAGAAAAAAAAATAAAAAATAAAAAATAAAAATTAAAAAAAAAGAAAAAGAAAAAAAAAAGACATGCATGAGAAGCAATAAATGAATCATGAAGGCAAATAAGCAATGAAAGACTGTTCTAGGTAGGCAAACCTATAAAGATCTTGCATAAAAATGGGTGAGTGTGTAAAGAACAGAGTCTAACAGTGCAGGGTGGATAATAAATTGAATATGGTGTAAACAAAGCTAGGATTAACTTGACAAGCATGTTGTGTGTAAAATATTTCATAGCCCTTATGTTTCAAACGAACGCAACTCTAGATAAGTCACTTATTTATTCACATACCAGCTATGGTGATTTACCCTTGAGGTTCAAGGTAGAGAAAGCACTTGATCCTCTCCAATGATCTAATCTTGGAGAGCACTACTTCACACCAGGTTGCTTTTTAAATTTTTTTTAAATCAAGGATTTTGACATGGAACTTAAAGGGAATAAGGAAAAACATCACCTTGGCTAGTCAGTGAAATCAAACTGGGATTCCTTCCATGCAGTATCTGTGATTCAGAGATGTGTCTCAAAGTTGTAATAGAAAAATTACCACTGATGGCCCTGGCTGGCTAGCTCGGTTGGTTAGAGCGTCATCTGGAAACACCAAGCTTGTGGGTTCAATCCCCGATCAGGACACAAGTGGGAAGCGAACAATGAATGCACAATTAAGTGGAACAACAAATGAATGCCCCACCCCGTCTCTCTCTCTAAAATCAGACAATAAAAAAAAATTATCACTGATAATTGGGTACCAAGTTAACATGCAGACTTGGGCAGCCGAGGGAGCAAATGCACCACCAGGAAGCCCCCACAGCATAAGCCTACGCAAACCATTTCCTCTTTCAAGTACCTTAGAATGACAGACTCAATCCTGGAAGACCCTACTGTATGGATTACCTAAGAAACACAAAAGAATTCAGTGCAAAATGGTCACAAGATTCAAATGGTGTCTGGGAGATACAGAGCCTCTGTTCAAAGCAGCTGATGGGAACTGCTCTAATGCACAGGGCAGGCCTATTGAGGATTGTGTTGAGGTAAAACTTTATTGAAGAAACAAAGTATCAATTTGTGTTCAGATTTAAACCAGCTAACACCAATTCATTTTATTTCTTCCTTTGGTAAGACAAAAAGCAGGTAAGGGCCTGAAGTTTTTCTGATTACCAAATAAACTGGTGATTTACACAGTGATGGATTAGGTTAAGGCAAAACCTAATTCTACAAATTAAGTGAATAAAAATTTTACTTAAAGGAAAAACAAAGAAAAAGAAAAAATCAAAACAAAACAAAAAATATTTTACTTAAAAAGGAAGTATGTATTTTATACTCAATGACTATCTCACAAAGAAGTTTGTGTTTCACAGCATAGTACTGTGACTGTGTCATGAAGCTTCTTGGTTAACAAGAGAACTTGGAGAATTTTGAATTTATATAACAATTCCTCACCTGCATGCTTACCTCCAGGCCTCTTTCCCTGATATCTGAGGGGGAAAATTCTAGGATTTATTTTTCTCAAGACAACATAGTTGATAATGTTTCTTTTAATTATAAACAAAGCTAAAACTTTTGGTTTTATAATTACCATCTGCACAGTTCTCAGTCCACAGCCTCCTCCGGTCACTGACAATTGCCCTCAACCACCAGAACATCTCTTCTGAGCACATGAATGCTGTTTCCCCCTTTTACCTCACCAGGCCCATCACAGTGCCTAGCAAACAGAAGTAACTCAATCAACACTTGTTGATGGAAGAGAACTGGGCAGACCGTGCAAAGTGCCTACCTATCTTGCATAAGGAACAGAGGCAAAACACTCAGGAGAGAGGCAACCACCTCTCAGTTGCTGTTACGGAGTTCTCCCCTGGCCAAGAGAGCAGCTGTGAGTCTCCAACTCTCTATGTAACGGAGTCAAGTAGCTCTAAAGGCCTTTACAGCACATGTAAGAGATCAGAGAGTCAGCCCCATAGGGTCCCATCTAGGAAATGCATTAAGTTTTCCCTGGGGAGCAAAGTACACGTGACGGAATTTTTGTGCATGGGTCAGTTTGGGGTGAATCAATAACATTCTTAAAACATTCTAAAGCACTGTCTTGAGTGCCTTCAGTCTAAGCCTGCTTCTAACAATCCTAGCCAAACAAAGCTTTTATCATAGCTTTAGCAGCCTCCAAATTCCACTAAAACCAGCCTTACCAAAAATTAACTCACTGATGAGGGGGCAAAAAGTATTTCTCCCCCAACCTTTTTTTTTTTTTTTTGTGGGAGAGACAGCGAGAGTCAGAGAGAGGGACAGATAGGGACAGACAGACAGGAAGGGAGAGAGATGAGAAACATCAATTCTTTGTTGTAGTTCCTTAGTTGTTCATTGATTGATTTCTCATATGTGCCTTGACCGGGGGGCTACAGCAGACCAAGTGACCCCTTGCTCAAGCCAGTGACCTTGGGCTCAAGCTGGCGACCTCGGGGTCTCGAACCTGGGTTCTCCACATCCCAGTATGACTCTTTATCCACTGCGCCACCTCCTGGTCAGGCCCAACTTTCTACAAGACGTTCAAAATCTATTCTTTCTTCAACTCGCTAAGCATCAAATATTGCCTGTTTGGTATAAATTTTTACTCGATCCCACACCCCATCTTTGACCTATTTCAGATCCATTTAAAAATCCTTTTTAACAAGAGACCAGAGGATTCAAATTG
Organism: Saccopteryx leptura; assembly: GCF_036850995.1. Lineage (NCBI taxonomy): Eukaryota > Metazoa > Chordata > Mammalia > Chiroptera > Emballonuridae > Saccopteryx > Saccopteryx leptura. The sequence continues at coordinate 12,440,436 of NC_089503.1, read as the reverse complement.
TTGAAGCCAATGACTTCTACTCTGACAAAGCAGTGACCTCTGGACAAGGCCTGTGTCTTGTCCATGACCTACAACTTATACTGCTTAAGAAATAATAAAATCTCACCTGACCTATAGTGGCGCAGTGGATAGAACGTTGACCTGAAACACTGAGGTCACTGGTTTAAAACCCCAGGCTTGCCCAGTAAGGGCACATACGAGAAGCAACCAATAAACAACTAAAGTGAAGCAACTATGATCTCACTCCCTCTGTCTCTAAAATCAGTAAGTAAAATCTTAAAAAATAATGAAATAAAAAAAAAATAATAATAATGAAATCTCACTGTTAGACCAAAATATGGCTAGACCAATAGTAGTCAAGGCCCCTGTTTTGCCCATTTTCCAAAGAAGTGCTTGTATCCACCTATAGAAGAGAGCCAACTCCACCAAGGGAGTCTTGTTGCTATCTTGTAGCTAAAAAACTAACAAACCATAGCTTGCTGAAAAGTAGTCAAAGTCTGATTCAAGGTAACATGAAAATCTCCAGAAATAAATGGTTTCTAACTAATATATTAAACCTTTCTTCTTATCCATAAATAATTGTTTGACTTGTTTGAAATTAAAAAAAAGAAACTTTTGGCCCTGGCTCAGTGGATAGAGCTTTGGCCCATATGAACATCTGAGGTTCAATCCCCAGTCAAGGCACACAGGAGAAGGGTCCATCTGCTTCTCTCCCTCTTTCTCTCCCACAGCCAGTGGCTTCATTGGTTCAAGCGTGTCCCTGGGCACTAAAGACAGTTATGTTGGTCCAAGCATCAGGTGCTAAAAATAGCTTGGTACTCACGCATCAGGCCTAGACAGGGTGCTGGTGGATCTTAGGGTGCATGCAGGAGAGGTCTCACTACCCTCCCTATTCTCACTTAAAAAAATTTTTTTCATGTATTTAAGTCAATCAACAGTCACATATAGATGCATTACTAGTTAACCCGTGAAGCTGTATAATGGGTACAAGGTCATTACACTATTCTAATTTTGTGTTTTAAAAGCTCCATATTAAAAAGGCATAGTGCATTAAAGTTTTTTTTAATGTAAACTTATGTCAAGTGGAAAAAAACAGCATGTATTTCAACCTCTTCTGTTGCCTCGTATCAATCAGAGTTCAAGCAGTGTACCTCCCTTCTCTGGTTTGTTTTATCCTTTCTCCAAGTCCTAAAATACATCCATTAAAGATGCCAATGGGAAAAACCCACTTACTCAAGTAGAATGGTGCTGAAAACAATCCAGGCAAGATATTATTAAGTTTTAAGGAAACTTTGGAACATTCTTGAGATACGATCCCAAGAGCTCAGAAACAAACTGTATATGAGATTACTGTTTCAAGGGAAATTCTTGTATAACGGTCCTTGACGTAACAGAAAGGGAAAGGCACCAGCAAATCCAACTTAGGGCACATAGGTAGGTCTACGCTTGCTTTTTAACTGGTTTGTCCAAAATTTTTATCTCTCCCGTCATCCCCCAATTAGATTCATCTAGAAAATGTATTACACCAAAATGCCTATGGACTTAAGACTGGAGTCAAGCTACTGGTAGAAGATGTGAAACAATCAGAACAGCACTAAAGTTAAGTGTTAAGAGTATCTTTTTACTGTGCCTTCGCATTGCCTTATGGGCGAGGGGACTGACATTTTCCAGCTGCAGTTTGAAAGAATCAGGAAGAAACCGGTATTAACATTGTTCTCATAAATATTACAGCAAACATAATTCGGATTTATAAGTGGTTAGTCTTTGAAAGGACGGGCATCCAACTTTTGGCTTCCTGAGGCAGTACATTCCACAGGTTGATTAACCGTTCCATAAACCTGATTTTTATTTGCTCTTAAATCAAAGCCTTTAAAATTAAGCGTGGAGGTTTGTATTAACATAAAGCAGAATGGTCAGAAGTCTGAACGTCTATGCTAGAGGAACAATTTTAGACAAGACAGAGGCGTGTTCAGGCCTAGCAAATCCTCAAGGACTGGCATAACTTGGAACCACCTCAAGTATGCTGGAAGTGATTCTTCAGCTGATCCAGGAAAATCCCAGTGCTCTCCATGACCCCTCACCTGATTGAACTCCTCGTCGGCGTATATATCAATCAAGTCCACTCCTTCTGACATGGCTCCGGAGGGCAGATCGCGAGCCCGAAAAACGGACAAAGTAAGAAAGATGCCACTGCGATATCCAGAAAGAGGCAAGGGTTAGATGGCATGTAGGTCCCGGGTCGGAAGGAGGGCAATGGTTGCCAACCTCCCATCTCCAGAGACGCAGCCTGCCGGCAGCCCAGGTTCGGCCCCACCCGCTCCGCCCCGCCCCCGGCCTCGCGCCGCCCCTCGCTCTCCCAGGCCGCTCAGGCTCGCGGGGCTCGCTACCCATCACCCTCGGGCCGGAGCCGAGCTGCGCCGCGGCTGGCTGTGGCGCGGCGGCGAAGTCCAGGCCTCTGCTCCGAGGGGCCCTCGGACGGCGCTGCGAACGCCCGAGGCAAAACCCGCAGCCCCAGCATGGCCCACCTGTCTAGGCCCCAAGGCGACCCAGCCAGAGTCCCCGCGGGTCGCGGAGCTCCAGCCGCCCCCACCCAGGCCCAGTCCTTGCCCCCAGCTAGGCCCGCCCCGCTCCCTCCCCGCAGACCCGGCCCAGTGCCCTCGGCCCCCTCCCACAAAGGCCCGCGCCTCCCTCCGTCCGCCGACTCGGGCTGCCCTTAACTCAACCGACCCCCTCCCCGCCTCAGCGCAGGCCCCGAGCCCTCTTCCGGCCCAGCCGGCCCCCAGCCGCGCGCCCCCGTTACCGGGAATATGGCGGCGGAGGCGGCGAGTCCGGACTAGGCCCGAAGCGCGCGAACCGCTCTCGGCCCCCAGATCCCGCCTTCCCCCCCTATTCAGCCACGGGCGTCATACGCACAGCCACTTCCGCCATACGCAGGGAAGTGTTTTCCGGCTCAGGACGCATCTTCCGTAAGGTCGGCATCCGGAAGTTCCCGGAAGTGGCTGGGCCGCAGGTTTCCGGTACAGGTCAGGAAAAATGGCGGTGGCTGTCATGTTCCCGGCTCTGACGCGGGTGAGGAGACTGAAAGGTCTAGGGTCCTAGGCGGACCACAGTGGAAACTGAGTCTCGTCTTCCTCTGCAGTCTTGGAGACCGCGAGGAGCATCCAAAAAGCCTGATAGTCCAGGGCAAGGGCAGACCGAAGGAGAGGTCGATCTTGCAAAATTTGGATATTCAAGTCGCTTCCCCCTTTCCTGTGTGCATGTATTGTACTTGTAGTATAGTTGAACAGTTAGTCTTCCTGCGAGACCCAGTTCAGATTTCAGCTGTTGCCTCTTGGAGTTGGCCCGACCGCCCCTGGGAGCCCCAAATCTCCGTTCTTAAGTCTTTCTGTTCCAAGGTCTTCTCTAATATGTCATTTCACATCGTATCATAAGGTCTTCTTTTTAATTGTAGATGTTTATCACTATATACTTCTCTCTTAGTACTACTTTTTGCTGCATCTAATAATGTTTTGTATGCTGTGTCTTTAGTCTCATGATAATTTCCAATTTCCCTTTTGATTTCTTTGACTCATTTGCATCATTGGTTAAGTGTGTTATTTAATTTAGCATATTTGTAAATTTTCAAATTTTCCTTCGGCTATTAATTTCTAGTTTCACCCCATTATGGTCAGAAAATATCTCATATAATTTCAGTATTCTTAGACTTGTTTTGTAACTTAACATGTGATCTGTCCTGGAGAAAGTTCTCAGCGTGCTGGAGAAGAATATTTAGTCTTGCTGCTGCTATTGGGTGGAATGTTCTGCGTATGTCTGTCTGGTTAATTGGGAATGAAGTCTTGTTCTAATCCTCTATGTTTCATTATTGTTCTTCTGTCTGGAGGTTCTGTTCATTATTGGAAGTTATGAAATGAAATCTATTATCGTGTTGCTATTTCTCTCTTCAATGCTGTCAATATTTGCTTCATATATTGAGTGCTCTGATGTTGATTGCATATATATTTATAATTTTTCTATCTTTCTGGTGAATTGACCTTTTTTATCATTATGTAGTGTACTTTGTCTTATGACAGTTTTTGACTTAAAGTCTGTTTTGTCTGGTATGAGTAGGGGCTTTCTGCTCATTTTTGGTTACCATTTTCGTCCTTTTACTCTCAGCCTATGTATATCCTTAGGTCTAAAGCAAGTCTTTTGAAACAGAGTATAGTTGGATCTCTTTTTTCTTTTTTTAATCCATTCAGCCACTCTGTGTATTTTGGTTGGGGACTTACATTTATATTTAAAATAATTACTGGTAGAGAAAGATTTGCTGTTGCCATTTTGTTCATTGTTTTCTGTTTGTCTTGTAGCTTCTGTGTCTCTCTTTTCCTCTAGTCATCTTTTGTGTTTCATTGCTTTATTTTTTTTTTTATAGAACCATACTTTGATTCCTTTCTAATTTTTTATTGTGTATCTGCTATAGGTATTTCCTTTGTGGTTATTGTGGGACTTACACAGAAATATTATAATTTATTCTAAACTGGTAACAATTTAACTTTAATCTCATACAAAATTCTATTCTTCTATTTCTTCCTACTTCATTTTATTGATGTCACAGTTCCACATGTTATATTGTGTGTTTATGAACATACTTTTTTTTTTTTGTATTTTTCTGAGCTGGAAACGGGGAGAGACAGTCAGACAGACTCCGGCATGCGCCCGACCGGGATCCACCTGGCACGCCCACCAGGGGCGACGCTCTGCCCACCAGGGGGCGATGCTCTGCCCCTCCAGGGTGTCACTCTGTTGCAACCAGAGCCACTCTAGCGCCTGGGGCAGAGGCCAAGGAGCCATCCCTAGTGCCCGGGCCATCTTTGCTCCAATGGAGCCTTGGCTGCGGGAGGGGAAGAGAGAGACAGAGAGGAAGGAGAGGGGGAGGGGTGGAGAAGCAGATGGGCACTTCTCCTATGTGCCCTGGCCGGGAATCGAACCCGGGTCCCCCGCACGCCAGGCCAACGCTCTACCGCTGAGCCAACCGGCCAGGGCCAGGCTTCTTTTTTTCAGGAGCTCATAATCTCTTCCTCCCTCTGGTGTCTGTCTACGGTACTGCAGGTTCTCTGGAGCTACAACAAGCTTCCTAGTTCTCTTGGTCTCAGTAGCCCCTAGGTTTCTAGAGTATCGCAGATTCTACTAAAACTGCAAGTTGGCCAAGACAAAAACCAGTTTCTTGAGCAGCTCCTTGGAAGGCAGGAATATTGGATGCATGCTCCACTTTTCTTTCCCTCTCAGGGGAGAAGCTGCCAAGCTGTGTTGTCCTCTGTCTGCTGTACCATGGGTCCTCTGGAGCATGGGCAAGCCATCCAGCTCTCTTCTGTTCTCAGAGTCCCCCCCGGCGGCTAGAGTATGCTGGGTCCTGTCAGTGCTCTGAGACGGTGAGACAGAAACCATTCTCCTGACACCTCCCCAGACAGCTGGAACTTTAGGCGTACATTCCAACTCTTACCTCCCCAGGGAGAAGCCAGGAGTTGGAGGTTTTCTTACGCTTGCTCTGTGCTGAGCCAGGGATAGGGACCTGGTGAATGACTGTGCTAGAATGCCTTTGTTCTCAGCAGCCCCCAACCTGGCAGCCTTCCCAGCACTGACGTTCAGAGAGGACAGAAACTGGCCGGTTGGGCAGCCCCCTGAGAAGTCTGCGTGTCGGACACGTGTTTCAGGCTTCTCCTTCTCCAGGGAGAAACCAGGAGCTGAGAATCTTCTTCGGTTGCACTGGACTGAGCCGGGGGGAGGGACTGTGATGAATGATGATCATGAATTTTCCTTCCAGCTGTGATGCAGCTGCCTTTGTGCTTGCCTGGGGTTTAGGACCCTTTAACTGGTTTCTGGGTTTCTCATAAAGGTGACTGGCCCGTGTGTTGTGGAGTTGGAAGTCTGCAGGAGAAGGAGAGTGTGGGGCTTCCTGTTCTGCTGTCATGCTAACGTTACCTTCGCGTCGCATCTTGATAGTTTTTGCCCTTCTCTAGATTGAGGGCCCTCAAAGGGTTAGGGTCCATGCCATCACTGTCTGCTCAGATTTAACACAGTCCGGTGACTACAATATAAACCATACCAACCATAAGGGAATGCAAAGGAAAGAGGAAATATTTCTGCTGAAGAATTTCCGGAAGGACAGTGGTTAAGACCTGTTTGCAATTAGAGCTAGTTTTCAATTCCAACTACACTTACTACAGACATGGGCAAAAGTAGGTTTACAGCTGTTCTATGGAAAGAGACATCAGGTTATGATTGTTACAATAGCTTTATTTATTTATATAGTGACAGAGACAAAGAGAAGTAGAGGGACAGACAGATAGGGGCAGACAGACAGGAAGGGAGAGAGATGAGAAGCATCCGTTCTTCATTACAGCACCTTAGTTATCCATTGATCACTTTCCTATATGTACCTTTATGGGGGGGCTACAGCAAAGCGAGTGACCCCTTGCTTAAGCCAGTGACCCTGGGCTCGAGCCATTGACTTTAGGCTTCAAGCTAGCAACCTTTGGGCTCACGCCAGTGACCATAGGGTCATGTCTATGATCCCACACTCAAGCCAGCGACCCCGCCCTCAAGCTAGTGAGCCCTCACTCAAGCCGGATGAGTCCATGCTCAAGCCAGCGACCTCAGGGTTTTGATTCTGGGTCCTCCATGTCCCAGTCTGATTCTCTATCCACTGCGCCACCACCTGGTCAGGCGTACAATAGCTTTATTAACTCAAAGGAATGTTACAATGCAACTGGAAGCCTCCTTTGCCCACCCCTGTATTTAGGTGGCCTTGGTAAGTTTTTTTTAAGCTCTCAAGCCTCATCTTCTTAAGCTGTAAAGTGGGATCCATATCAGAATAACTTCTTAAGGAGTAAATGAGAGCAAATGCATTTAGCACCTAGTAAGTATTGAATGGATGACAGTGGTGTTATTTGATGTCGTTAAAAAATGTGGTTTATTTGTTTCAGATGCTTGCTCTGTCAAGGCACCACCTAGTGTCTCCTTTGCTCAGCATGACATCATTCAGCCGTTTCTACAGAGGTGACAGCCCGACAGATTCTCAGAAAGATATGATTGAAATCCCTCTGCCTCCGTGGGAGGAGCGAACTGACGAAGCCATAGAAACCAAAAGAGCCCGCCTGCTGTACGAGAGCAGGAAAAGGGGGATGTTGGAAAACTGCATTCTGCTCAGGTAGGGGGACGGTCTCGGTGTCACTTCTCTTTGACTGGAAATGGCCCTGTAACTTCTTTCTTTCTCACTTTTTAGCCTCTTTGCTAAAGAATATCTGCACCGCATGACAGAGAATCAGCTGAACCTGTATGACCGCCTGATTAACGAGCCCAGTAACGACTGGGATATTTACTACTGGGCTACAGGTACTGGGCGTGAGAAGCAGCAGCACGTGACAAACAGGGCGACTGGGGCTGATCTGAGTCTGGAATGGTGGCCGAGGCAGTTTTCTTTTACTCGTGCAGATAGACGCTCAAACACTTCTCAAATGTTTGCAAAGTGTACAAAAATTTGTTTGATTAGTTAGGATTCTTTGTTTGCAGACAATAGAAACCCCTCCTGTGTAACTTAAGCAAAAAGGAAATGTAGTGACGTTGGACGGGGTCAGAGGAAGGTTGGAGAAAAAGGAGGCTGACAAGGGAGTAGATTCAGACGGCTCGATAACCGCGCAGCAAGAGTCCCTCAGTAGCCTCAGTCCGGCCCGGCCTTTGTGAGGAGCAGAATGTCACTGGGTCGAGTTAGGGTTAGCACTGGCTGTGAGTCCGAGGGGTCCGCCCTGGCTGGGTGGCTCGGTTGGTTAGAGCGTCGTCCCGATATGCAAAGGTTGCCAGTTCGCTCCCCAGTCAGGGAACATACAAAACAGATCGATATTTCTCTCTCTCTCTCTCTGTCTCTTTTTCTTTTTTCTCTTTTCTCTCTTCCTCTCACTCCCTTTCCCTTCCCCTCCCTCTTCTTCCTTCCCTCTTCCCCCCCCTAAAATCAATAAATAAAATTTTTAAAAGTCCAAAACAATAATGGCTTAAGCAACACCGAGCTCTGTTTTCCTTTCTCATAACAGAAGTTCAGGGCAGTCACATAGAGGGTTTTTCTTTTTTAATGTGGGCACATTTGTTTGACTTCCTTAAAACCCCACCTCCCCCGGGCCAACATAGTGGGGTTCTTCTTTTTTTATTTTATTTTATTTTATTTTATTTTTTTATTCATTTTAGAGAGGAGAAGAAGAGACAGAGAGAGAGAGAGGAGAGACAGAGAGAGAGAAGGGGGGAGGAGCTGGAAGCATCAACTCCCATATGCGCCTTGACCAGGCAAGCCCAGGGTTTCAAACCGGCGACCTCAGCATTTCCAGGTCGATGCTTTTATCCACTGCGCCACCACAGGTCAGGCCATAGCGGGGTTCTGAAAGTCACCAGGTCGAGTCCTCTTGATTTGCTACTCCTTCACCCTCAGCGCGTGTCGTCTACCTTCCGATCCCAGACGGCTGTGGAGGCTGTCCGTCATGCCCATATTTTCCCAGGAAAAAGTTCCGCGTTCTTCATAGAGCCTTCTCAGGCAATTAGACACTGTACTTCCACTTATTTTCCATTGGCCACAATGTAGTCACATGTCCGGACTTGGCCGTAAAGAAGAAATAATAACAGTCTATACCATGTGTCCAACTAAATTGGGATTGTATTACGAAGGAAAAATGAGAGAGGAGTATTAGGGGACATCTCAGCCATTTCTCTCACACTCTGGGGCTTCTCTTTCTGTGTTTCCACTCAGTACGCACCATAAAACAAGCCATTCTGTAGGTTCCAAGACAAAATGTGATAACGGATTGTGCCTTTGGTACTGTGTCAGAGAACTTGCCTAATGTAAAGTCATAAAGATTTTCTCTGTTCTACGAATTTTATAGTTTTATTTTTTCCTTTCTTGATTTCAGAGAGAGAGAAACATTGATTTCTTGTTCCACTTATTTATGCATTCCTTGGTTGATTCTTATACGTGCCCTGACCAGGCACACAACTTCGGCATATCTGGAAGACACTAACAAACTGAGCTATCCAGCCAGGGCTTCACGTCTTCTATATTCTGACAGGTTTTCTCTGTACTTGTTCTGTCAATAAGAGCAGGTGTTGATATCTCCATCTATAATTGTAGATTTTTTATTACTCCTTTCAGTTCTCTCAGTTTTTTGCTTCCTATGTTTTGAAGCTTTGTTATTATATGAAGAAATATTAGGACTGTTATAGCTTCTTGGTGAATTGAGTCCTTTAGCATTTATAATGTCTGTCTTTATTGCTGATAATATTCCTTGATCCAAAGTGTCTGATTGTAATTTAAACACTCCAGCATTCTTTTGATTAGTGTTTGTAAGATGTGTGTTTTTGCACCTGCATAGCTTTCTATTGCTACATAATTAATGACCACAAACTGAGTGACTTTATACACCTGTTTGTTAGCCCATTGCTCTAGATCAGACAGAAGCTGTGCCCACATCTCACAGTCTGAAATCAGAGTCGGCCGTTTTTCATTCCTGCCTGGAAACTAACTTCAGGCTGTCAGAATGAGTTGTAGCACTGAGATCCCGCTTGCCGTGTTAGCTGTTGATCTCTTTCAGCCCCGATGAAGCCACTCTCAGATCTTTGCCCTATGGCCCCGGCCATTTCAGCAGGAGACATCCTTCCTCACGTGGAGTCCTTCTCGCACTTCAGATGTGTCTGATTCCCCCTGTGTGTCTCCTGCTGCAGAAAGCTCTGCTTCTGTGGAGCTTATGTGATGAGGTCAAAACCACCTGGATGATTTCCCTGTGCTCGGCCGCCTGTGCTGTAGGAACATACCCTGATCGTGGGAGGGAGTACCATCGTGTCTGCAGTCCTGGGGATTACACGAGGCGTGTACGCCAGGGGCGTGGGAAGCACTGGGCCCACCTGGCCGTCTGCCTGCCACACCGTTCTTTTGCTTGAAATTGAGCTTCTTGTAGACAGCATATGTAGTCTTTATTTTTTGTCCAGTCTTATAGTTTCTACCTTTTCCTTGGTGTGTTTTAGCCACTTACATATAGTTATCAATGTGATTGCATTAAAATCTGCCATCTTTTTGTTTCCTATTTCTTCCATCTATCCTTTGTTTCTTTTCCTCCCTGTTTCCATGGGGTTTTTTAATTGAGTATTTTAAACTTCATTTTACTCCACTGGTGATTTATTATTTATACCTCTCTTTATAATTTTTTTAGTGATTGCCCTAGGGTTTGCAGTATGCATCTTTAATCACAGCCTACCTTCAAGTAATATTATACTGCTTCATATATAATGTAAGAGCGGCACAATGGCACACTCCGTTTCTCCCCGTCTTTTGTGCTGTTGTCATAATTTCTGTTTTTACTTATGCTGTGAGCCTACACCACCTTTGTATTGTTTTACCTTAGAGTTATCTTTAGAGCAATTTAAAATAAGGAAAAGAATACTTTATGAATTATAACATATACAGCATATGTAAATACACAGGTAACATAATATATAACATTGTGATGTATAAAGTACATTATATTTTATATTTAACTTCATTTTGTCTTATGAGACCTTCATTTCTTTATGTAGATCCATTTTTTTAATCTGGTATCATATTCCTGAAGAATTTCCTTTAATATTTCCTGTAGTTCAGGTCTGCTGTTAGAAATTCTCTCAGCTTTTGTCTCTTTTTTATTTTTTACTTTTTACAGAGACAGAGAGTCAGAGAGAGGGATAGATAGGGACAGACAGACAGCAACGGAGAAAGATGAGAAGCATCAATCATCAGTATTTTGTTGTGACACCTTAGTTGTTCATTGATTGCTTTCTCATATGTGTCTTGACTGTGGGGCTACAGCAGACCGAGTAACCCCTTGCTCGAGCCAGCGACCTTGGGTCCTCGCTGGTGAGCTTTGCTCAAACCAGATGAGCCCGCGCTCAAGCTGGCGACCTCAGGGTCTCAAACCTGGGTCCTCCGCATCCTAGTCCGACGCTCTATCCACTGCGCCACCGCCTGGTCAGGCAGCTTTTGTCATTTTTGAAGGATATTTTCACTGGGTATGGAATTACAGGTTCACAGTCTTTCAGCACCTTAAAGGGATACTCGGGCGCTTTTTGTTCCTTTGCTAGGCTAGTAGTACAAAGGGTTGAGTCAGTCTGGTTAGGAACTGAGCTGGATTTGGGTTTGTTGCTTTGGTTACCTGCATTGTACCACCAGCTTCACATTCCTCTGGTGCTACCATGTGCAGGTTTGTGGTTTGCCTAGTTTCTGACAAGAGGTCGCCATGTCTTTGTTCCTTTCTATGCACTGCATCTTTTCATTCTGAATGTTTTCAACAGTTTATCTTTGGTGTCTAGCATTCTGAATATGATGTGTCTAGATGCTTGTTTTTGGTACTTATCCTGCTTAGGGTTCTCTGGGCGTGTTGGGTCCAGTTACACTTAGGTTAGACTGTCATTTCATAGCGTTTGGACTCTGTTTTGTGTTTTTTACTCTTTTTTCTTTATGAATCAGTTTTGGTAATTTGTGTTGGATAATATCTATTGCCTTATCTAATTTTTTCCTTGACTGTGTCAGGTCTTATAGTAGAACTGTTGAGGTCATTTTGCTTCTTTGCTTATTTTTGTTTTTAGCATTTCCATTGGACTTTTACAGTTTCTAACTCTCTGCTAGAATTCCTCACCTGTTCATATATTTTGTTTTCTTCTTCTACTCAAGTCTTTAGCATATTAGTCAGTTACTTTAAATTTCCTAATAGCCTAACACTTGGGTCATCCCTTAGTCTGTTTCTGTTGATTGCTTTACCTCGTCATGGTGTGTGTGTGTGTGTGTCATAATTTTTGATTGAATGTTAGGCATATGAGTAAGACAGTAAAGACAGAGGTGAGTAGTATTTATGCCTAGAAATGGGCGTGCTTCTGTTGGGCTGCTGGGTGGCGGTCAGGTCAGTGCAGTTAGGAGCTAGCGCGCTTTGTTTCTGTTACTGCTTTCTTTCCCTTCAGCGCCCCAGCCTCTGAGGTTACCATGTGCTTGGGGAGGGGCCGAGTCTCCCGAGTGTGTTTCTCCATGTTCCTGGTTTACCCTCAGCTTTCAGCCTTCCTGTATTTCTGTGCCCCGAAGGGAATCTCTCTCCCTGCTTTTACCATCTCCCAGTTGTAGATTCTTGTGGTTTTTTTACTGGGTGCGTATCAGTTTGGGGAGGGGAGGTTGGGAGAGCATTCTCCGTGATCCTGGGCCAGCGTCAGTCCCTGCGGCCCTGGGTCTCAGAGGTGGGCCTTCTCAGTGACCCTGCCCACCCCACAGGGGAGAGGGTAGATTTTTCTTCTACCAGCTCAAATGGGTCCTCAGATGTGCCCTGTAAGATACAAGATTTGCTGTCCCACTCGCAGCCACGTGTGGCTTTTGTTCTGTAGAAGGAAAGGGCTGGACTGGGCTTTATACTCTGTTTGCAGTGTTGTCTGCTCCCCTCCTCCTGGCCTGATTGCTGACAGCGCTTTCTGCAGCCTCCTGTTCTGAACCCTCTTTGTCAGGAACATATTCAGTGAAAGTTTGTTGAGAAGAACCTGTAGGTGGGTGTGAACTCACCTGTCTGTGGCTATTCCATACTTGGCTTTTCATTAAAAATTTTATTCATTAAAAATTTTGGCCAAGCCTGACCAGGTGGAGGCGCAGTGGATTGAATGTCAACCTGGGACGCTGAGGACCCAGGTTTGAAACCCTGAGGCTGCAGCTTCAGCCTGGGCACACCAGCTTGAGCACGGGGTCACTGGCTTGAGTGTGTGGTCACCAACTTGAGCGTGGGATCATAGACATGACCCCATGGTCGCTGGCTTGAGCCCAAAGGTCACTGGCTTAAAGCCCAAGGTTGCTGGCTTGAGCAAGGGATCACTGGCTCAGCTGGTCAAGGCACATATGAGAAAGCAATCAATGAACAACCAAAGTGTCACAACTACCAGTTGATGCTTCTCATCTCTCTCCCTTCCTGTCCGTCTGTCCCCCCTAACCTCCCTTGCAAAAAAAAAAAAAAATGTAGCTGAATCTTTTTCTCTGCCTGTGTCCTGCCCAGTGTCTCTTCCTGTGCTCTGTCTCAGGTGAGCAAGTGCTCATGTCGTTTCTCCTTGGAGTCCTTAGATTTTATTCTACATGGTTGCCCTGTGACCTCAGCTCTCTGATGACTTCAAGAACACTCATGATGTTTGTAGTTTATCTGGCTTTTTGTTGTTGGAATGAGAAGTGTTCTTTCCCACTTCCAGCATCCTAGGGAGGAAGCTGAATCTTGATCTTATTTTGATCATTACAAAGAAACAGGTGCCTGGTCCGCTGGACGCTAGGCCCCATGCTGAGTGAAGGGGGAGTCAGACTTGGTTTTGAGGAATTCCCCTCCTAGCCTTGCATTTAGTCTTGACAGGCGGGTAGTTCTAGAACACGTTTCCTAGGCTTTCCCGTGGGAGGCCTTGCTTGTCGTTTGAAGCGTGAGTGTCTCAGGGAGGAGAGAGGACTGGAGGGGAGCAGCACGCTGCCGGACCCCGCCCCGCCCCCGCCCCCAGGCGAGCAGCACACGCTGCCGGACCCCGCCCCCCCCCAGGCGAGCAGCACACGCTGCCGGACCCCGCCCCCCCCCCAGGCGAGCAGCACACGCTGCCGGACCCCGCCCCCCCCCCAGGCGAGCAGCACACGCTGCCGGACCCCGCCCCCCCCCCAGGCGAGCAGCACGCTGCTGGACCCCGCCCCCCCCCAGGCGTGTAGCACACGCTGCGGGACTCCCGCCCCGCCCGAGGCTGGCGTTCTCCCCGGCTGTGCTCTCGGTCCTTTGTCCGTCCAGATCTGCTTCCTCAGGGTCATGTCGCTGTTGTGGACTCTAATAGCCTTCCAATAAATTCCTTTTTGCTGAAGTTTACTTGCGTTACTAATTTCTGTCACTTAGAACCAAGGACCTTTGCCCCAGGAAATTTATAGACCAGAAGGGGAAACATAATGCCTAGAAAAGAACTGAAATCCGAAATGCAGAGCAGGATAATACAGCCGAGGTGGGACAGGCCGGAGGTCGGCGCACTTGTTTGTAAAAGACCAGACAGGACGCATTTCAGTCTTGTGGCCATATGGTGTCCGCTGCCCTCCGCCGCTGTGGCGCACAGGCAGCCGTGCACGATCTGAACCAGCTGAGCAGCTGTCCCAGTAAAACTAGTTCCAGACACGGCTGCCATTGTTTGCCCGCTCCGGTTTCAGGTAGAGGCTGCTGTGTGTATTTAGAGGCAGAATAGACACGGTCTGTGTCTGCCGAGGCTCTGGCCAAGGCCAGAGTTTCCAGTTTCAAGAGCCTTTTGCCTAAATATTGACTGATTGACATAATTCTTTCTGCCCATTCTTCCTTTGCAGAAGCAAAACCAGCCCCGGAGATATTTGAAAACGAAGTCATGGCACTGCTGAGGGAATTTGCTAAGAACAAAAACAAAGAGCAGAGACTGCGTGCCCCAGATCTCGAATACCTCTTCGAAAAGCCGCGTTGAGCTGCGCACACTTCCTGCCGTGGGGCTCAGTGCACGGACCCTCGCTGCTTGGGACGGGTACCGGCTCGGGCGCCCTGCCTTCCCTTCGCTGCTCAGCTCACCCGGCCCATCCAGCCTGCCCCACGTGATGGGCCCACGTCTCTCCCAGGACATGGAAATGCTCCGTGTCTCATTCTAACACCTTTTTCCGCTCTAGGCCTCAGAAGTGGTTTAGAAGTGTGAGGGCTTCCTCTAGCCACCCAGATATGTGTGAAATCGTCTTTAAGATTAAGTCACCTACAGATAACAGTGCTGAATTTACTTCCACTAGTTTCTTTCTGAAATCAAGAATTTAAAAAAGAAGCAGATTTTCTGTTATTTCATAAATGTGTATCCATTTTCCCTGTAGAAAAAGAGATTAAAGAAAAATTGCAAACATTAATCATTTTTGTTATTACTCCTTCCACTTAAAAATTTTACATGCCCAATAACTGCTTTGAAAATTGGCTAATTAATTTAAAACATCTTTTAAAAGAAAAGAAAGAAAAAGCGGTTTGTCAGCGTTGCGGCCCCGCTGGTCTGGTCCCTGGCTGGCCTCTGCCACAGGAGGGCGCTGTGGGAAAGCTAATGTGGCCGCTGGCCCTTCAGCGGGAGGCGTGCTGGGCGCAGAGAGGCAGCCAACTGCCCCTGCTGCTGCACGGACAGCTTCCCCCCAGCGGCCAGGGCTTTGTTCAAGTGCAAGTCTCCCCTCCCAACCCAGAAAGGTTCTTCCTGCCCCTGCCGAGGGAAGCTGACCCAGGAGCCCTGACCCGACTCTTGCAAAGACACAGCTGGCAGGATGAGGGTGCACGCGGGAGTGAGGTGTGCGATGCTGCTTAACAGCCCACTTCCTCATCACGTTTTCTCCAAAATGTTCGCTCTGTAAACTGATGGTAACGGGATGTTAAAGAGTGTTTTGAAAAGGAAAATCATAGTGCCCAACCCTCACACAATTACTTAATTTTGTCTAGTCCCATATAATCCTCAGACATGATTATGGAGTTTATAAGGTCACAATTGTAGGTTTCATTTCCATATAACAGCATAGCAACTTTTTAAAATATTTCTACAGTCTCCACAGTTATTTTCGTTGGTAAAAGAACACAAAACTATGTAGACTGAATTAAAGTGTTTGGCTCCAGGGAAGACTTCGGGGTTGCGAGGGGCGGCCTCCCTGGAGGGCGGTCCCCTCGGAGCTGCGGTCCGGTCAGAAGGGCCAGCACCAGGACTGGGCCAGCACCGCCCGAAGGTGAGGCCTTAGGAAGGCAGGCCGGACTGACCGGAGGCGGTTGACTGGCCATCAGAGCTGTGCGTGCGGGGGAAGTCCAGGTTTCGGGCGCTGTTGAGCCACGAGGGTCCTGTCTGCCCCTCGGTGCCCTGGCTAGGGGGGAAAGAGAGGAGACCTGGCCTGGACTGACACGGCCCTCAAAGCGCCACAGCGCCCCCGCAGACCAGTGGGGCTGTGCCTATTTTGTAGATGAGAAAGGGGCCTCAGAGAGTAGTCTGTCCAAGGTCAAGCAGCTGTTCCGTCAAAAAGCCAGACTCTCATTTAGTTCGGTCTGCTTCCAAAGCTCGTGAACTTTCTACTAGAACACACTACCTCCCTGCTGGAAACTCAGTAAAAACCTACGCTTTTAAAAATGATGGCACAGAAACTCCACGGTTCTCAGGCGTGTCCTGTGTGTCACACAGGCCAGGAAGCTGCCAGACGCTTACCCTCGTCGGCCCTCAGGCACCCAGGCTAGCTCTCGTCAAGCGAGGAAGCAGTGCAGGCCCTGGTTACAGGTTCAGATCCTGACTGCACTGCTTGCTGCGTAAATGAATGGGCTTGAGCCTCGGCTTCCTCATCTCTAAAATGGGGACGGCGACACTCTTTATCTTAAGCAGGGGTGAAGGTCGGATGAGAAAGGGATGAAGCATGTGCAGCTCTTGGGTGAACCCCAGCACACGGTAGGCTCTCAGGACTTAGCAAGTGTCAGCGTTGGATCACGGCCTCAGCCCAAGACGTAAAACCTGTCTCCTAACCCAGTGGTCCCCAACCTTTCTTGGGCCACGGACTGGTTTAATGTCAGAAAATATTTTCACGGACTGGCCTTTAGGGTGGGATGGATAAATGTATCACGTGACCGAGACAAGCGTCAAGAGTGAGTCTTAGACAGACGTAACAGAGGGAATCTGGTCATTTTTTAAAAATAAAACTTCTACCTGACCAGGCAGTGCTGCAGTGGATAGAGCGTCGAACTGGGATGCGGAGGACCCAGGTTTGAGAGACCCCAAGGTCTCCAGCTTGAGCACGGGCTCATCTGGTTTGAACAAAGCTTGGACCAAGGTCGCTGGCTTGAGCAAGGGGTTACTCAGTCTGCTGAAAGTCCGCGGTCAAGGCACATATGAGAAAGCAATCAATGAACAACTAAGATGTTGCAACGAAAAACTGATGATTGGTGCTTCTCATCTCTCTCCGTTCCTGTCTGTCTGTCCCTATCTAGCCCTCTCTCTGACTCTCTCTCTGTCGCTGGAATAAATAAATAAATAAATAAATAAATAAATAAAACATTGTTCAGACTTAAATATAAATAAAACGGAAATAATGTAAGTTATTTATTCTTTCTCTGCAGACCGGTACCAAATGGCCCATGGACTGGTACCGGTCCGCGGCCCGGGGATTGGGGGCCACTGTCCTAACCAATAGCCTGGCGTGTCAGGAAGGTCACCAGAGCCACACGCGGGGCAGGCTCATCTGCAGCTAGAAAGCTGAGCCTATTAACCACGGGGGTGTCTGCCCAGCCAGTGAAGACCAGAGAGAAAACAGGCCCTGGGAACGAGACGTTTGATGGAAAAATCTGCAGCACTCACCTCAGCAGGGAGTGGGAGGGAGACTTAGAAGGCAGAAAGAGCCGAGGCCCGGGGGAAGATGGATGTCACCTGGGGCGCGCATGGCAGCCTCTGGCCATTCTCTTGGGCCTCCCTTGATGTACGGTGGGGAGTAGGGTAAGCAGGCAGAGTTTATAGAGAGAGCGGTATCTGGACTGTAAGAAGGGCACGTGAACTGGGCAGCGACTGGCCCATCTATCTTGGGCATTTATGCAATAAACTCCAGTAGCCAAGTATGCCGTCGGCGTTTTGATCCCACGCGGTTTGATCTTCCTTATTCTGATTTTGTCTTATTTCACATACTGTTCAGCCGCTGCCACTTTCACCTGGGAATGCCATGCTTCTAAAGGAATTGTTTTCCTCTGCGGCTGCTGGCTTGTGTCATCTATGAAAGTGAAGGATCTTGCTAACTCCAGCTGCTCAGTGTCAGACCCAGGGGTGCTATGTAAACAGTTTTTCCCTTTATTGGGCATTAAGTAAAACTAGGCAGGCCACAGTGCATTAAAAAATTTTTTTTTTTAATAAACGTATATCAAGGGCCAGCAGCCCCCCAAGGGTCCGTGGCGAACAGAAGCTAGATTCTTTCCTCTCAGTTTGACGCATTGCTGCTCGCTGACCTCATTCAAAGCCTGCGCCGGGGCTGCTGAGCGTCTGGCCCTGCCCTGACCCATCAACCGCGGTCTCCCGAGTCCTGTCTCCAGGCTCCCACGTGACGCATCAAACTGGGTCAGTAACGGCTGTTCTCTTCCCATCATTTTCTCACTGAATCATTTTAAGTCTTCAAAATCCATAAGCCAAACACCTTTTGCCCGAGTTCGGCGCCTTCGGTGGAGCGCATCTGTTGCAGGTCATTGTGGAGGCACCTCTTGCTGGCTTCGGGCATTATCTGGAGGTCATCTGGTCTGTCTCCTCAGCCCCAGCCAGGGCGGCACTGGCACAAACCTGGCTCCTATTTTAAATATCATCAGGGAAAGAGATTCCTCTGGGAGAGGTGAGAGTCTCACATTTATCCTTCAACTCATCTGCTGCTCCTGTGGCTAGACAGGAAGATTCCATGATACGGAAGCTCAGGCAGCCTTAAATGGCAAGTGAGCCTGGCAGGCTGTGAGCTGACAGCCCCCTTTATTACTACAGCCTGTCGTGTCTGGGGACGGTGGGCCTGCCATCCTGCAGCTGTCAGGGTGACGATGCTGGTCAGCTTCTAGTTAAGCCACCTGTGACACCTCCATTTCCTACTGAACCCCCTGAGCGGTGTTAGACTCTGCCCCAGCCAGGGAGAATGGCATTGGTGGGGGACAAGGCGCCTCAGGCAAGGACTGCTCTTCGGCTCTAAGAAACCAAGGTCTGTTAGCAGTCAGACATTTCGGAGGGATGGTAGGAAAGGTGGAGGATCCAAGACAACATCAGGCTTCAGAGGAGAAGGCACGCAGAGACATCTACCACCTGGTAACCTGGGTTCACGAGAGGAGAGTGTAAGTCTTTGGCTGGGTCCCAGCTCTTGCCTGAATCCAGACACTTCTGCCAAGGAGAAGAATGTTCTTTCAAAAGGGCGATGGAAACACATTTTACAGGACCACACATCACAGCATGTCGTTTTAAAAAGCAAATGATAGGCCCTGGCCAGTTGGCTCAGTGGTAGAGCGTCAGCCTGGCGTGCAGAAGTCCCGGGTTCGATTCCCAGCCAGGGCACACAGGAGAGGCGCCCATCTGCTTCTCCACCCCTCCCCCTCTCCTTCCTCTCTGTCTCTCTCTTCCCCTCCCGCAGCCGAGGCTCCATTGGAGCAAGGATGGCCCGGGCACTGGGGATGGCTCCTTGGCCTCTGCCCTGGGCGCTGGGGTGGCTCTGGTCGCAGCAGAGCGACGCCCCTGAGGGGTGGAGCATCGCCCCCTGGTGGGCAGAGCGTCGCCCCCTGGTGGGCGTGCCGGGTGGATCCCCGTCGGGCGCATGCGGGAGTCTGTCTGACTGTCTCTCCCCATTTCCAGCTTCAGAAAAATACAAAAAAAAAAAAAAGCAAATGATAACCTGACCTGTGGTGGCTCAGTGGATAAAGCATCAACCTGGAATGCTGAGGTCTCCAGTTCAAAACCCTGGGCTTGCCTGGTCAAGGCACATATGAGAGTTGATGCTTCCCGCTCCTCCCTCCTTCTTTCTGTCTCTCTCTCCTCTATCTCTAAAAATGAATAAATAAAATATAAAAAAATTTTTTTTAAAGCAAATGATAACATTAAGATGTACATTTTATTTCCCTGCAGGCTGGGTAGCTCTGTTGGTTAGAATGTCATCTGATCGCCGAAGTTGCAGTTCTATCCTGGGCAGGACACACACACGGATCAACCAATGAACGTATACGTGGAACAACAAATCAATGTTTCTCTCACTCTCTCTCTTTCTCCCTTCCCTCTTCCCTCTAAAAGATGTACATTGTCTTTCCCGGTGGATTTCAGTGTAATTAGGATGTAATGAAATGTTCACATTTGGTGTTGCCCTGGTTCACATGTTGGAGGGAAATGGACCAGAACAGTTAAGGACTGCTGCTTGGGAATCAGACCCAAGTTAGCGTCCTGGCTTTACCATCTGTAGCTGGGTGACCCTGGGCCGGCTCTTTAACCTCTCCACACTTCTGCATCTCACCTGCAAAAAAACAAGAAAAAGCCCCTCACCTCGTGTGGGCATGAGGACTAGATGAAGTCGTGCATGCAGAGTGCTTAGCACATACCTGACGCCCTATTAACACGCGGTAGTACTAACAGCCACGGCATTGTTCTCCGATGGTGTGCCCGCTGCTAAGAGCTTCACACGGATTACATAACTCACTGCCCGCAGCAGTAACACAAGACACAGGTACAGCGATGTTCCCCTTCTACAGATGAGGAAAGCCAGGCTTGATGAGAGTAAGCTTGCTCCAAGTCGCAGGTGGGAAGTGGTGGAACGAGACCTGGAAGCCAGGCAGCGGGCCCCCAGCGCCTGTGTGCTTAGGCACCACGTGCTCCACCGCCTCAAAGCCCGGCAGCCATCGTCACTGCTGCGCTGTCAGGGGTCCTCACCCTGGATCTTTCCTTGGTCTGCGGAGCTCTGAGGTGCCGGGAACTCTGCAGAGACCCTCTTTCGGTTCCCTCTAGGACCCCCGGGACCGTGACTCTCACAGAGACGACACCACAATCTCAGCAGCTCCACCTGAACCACCTGAGTCCTCCAAGCAGGACAAGAGACGGCTTTCCAGGCGATGGTTGGAGTTCAGGGAGATTTCCTTTGGATTTGGAGGCCGGGAGGCGAAGGGCAGGGCCCTGTCTTCCCATCAGTGTTTGTCCTTTCCTTCCGAGTGGCACGCCGGTTCTGAGAGCTGGGTGTAGCTGGTTGGGAAGGCCACGTGACCTCCAGCACAGGGTCCCACGGTGACTTGCACAGCCTCCATTGCACCTGCCGGCCCCAGCGCTGTTTCCGACCAGCCAGTGCCAATTCCGCCTAAGGCCAGAGGCTCTGACGCCAGGCCCCATGTAAACTGGACCCCCACTTCCCTCCTGCTCCAACCCCCTCGCCAGGGTCGCCCAGAGGGGAGGAGGTTTTAGTAGATGCTGCAGTCGCTACTGTGTTTCTGGCACAGGTAGAAACAGGCAGCCGGTGTGGCCCACATAGGAAAAGTGGTGCTCAGCAGTCTAATCTGAAAGACACGATTGAGGGAAAGCCCCCGAAGTCTAAATTGAGGATCGATCCTGAAGAACTGACGTGTAGCCTTTTCCAACTTTATAAGAGCTTTAATAGGAGAAATAGCAGCTGACTTCCTCCTGGTGGTGGTGGACTAGAAAAAAAATCCACACCCCTCCCAAAATGAGGTCCCTTTTTTTTACAGGGGGTTAATAGCAAAACCATTCGGTCGGTAGGTAGCCACGTAGCCCAGCAGAAAGAACAATGCATTTTGAAGTTAAAAGAGAACATCAGGTGGTTGTGACTCTCTATACATTCATTAACCTTCCTCCTGGGACATGGCGTGTGTGCTTGGACGGCAGCATGTGAGCAGCCAGCCCAGCCTGAGGTTGCAGAGTCACGAGAGCACTCCCTGGCAGCGTCGTGTTTCCCAGACGCCTCTGCAGCGGGAGCCGTATTGCATCGCTACAGTGAGTTCCCCGACAGATACTCTGTGATGGCCTTCACTAGATGCTGGGGGTCAGAGAAGAATGCGGCTTGTCTGTCCTGAGGAATTCACTGTTTATTCTTTTACTCTTGGTTCCACTGACTTGCAAGCAGAGGTTGTCTGCGCTAGCATTAGGTGGTGGGTCCAGTGCCAGACCCAGAAGACACAGAGATGAATGGAGATCTAGCCCAGGCCCCGGGGAACCTCTGAAGAAGGGACAGTGAACAGAAGAGAAGTGAGGACTGGTCCATGTGTCTCAGGCCCCGACCTGAGTACAGGCCACGCATGGACACCCAGCCTTGGATGGCCCCTCTATCCCCACGGTAAGGCAAGGGGGCTCTGACATACCTACTTTTTTTTTTTTTAAATTCAGTAAAAGGAGGGGAGGCAGAGATAGACTCTCGCATGCACCCTGACCGGGATCCACCCAGCGAGTTCACTAGGAAGAGATGCTCTGCTCATCGGGGGCATTGCTCCATTGCTCAGCACCTGAGCCCTTCCTAGCACCTGAGGCGGAGGCCATGGAGTCATCCTCAGTTCCTGGGGCCAACTCACTCCAATCGAGGCATGGCTGCGGGAGGGGAAAAGAGAGAGAGAAGTAAGAGGGGGTATGGAGAAGCAGACAGGCTATTCTCCGGTGTGCCCTGATCGGGAACCAAACACAAGACATCCACACTCCAGATTGCTCTACCGCTGAGCCAAGCAGGCGACCCCAAACTACGGCCCACGGGCCGCATGCAGCCCCCTGAGGCCATTTATCCGGCCCCCCACCGCACTTCCGAAAGGGCCACCTATGTCATTGGTGGTCAGTGAGAGGAGCACTGTATGTGGCGGCCCTCCAACGGTCTGAGGGACAGTGAACTGGCCCTCTGTGTAAAAAGTTTGGGGACCCCTGGCTAGGGCACACCTACTTTGTGTGTGTGTGTGTGTGTGTGTGTGTGTGTGTGTGTGTGTGTGACAGAGACAGAGAGAGAGACATAGAGGGGGACAGATAGGTACAGATAGACAGTAAGGGAGAGAGATAAGAAGCATCAATTCTTTGTTGTGGCACCTCAGTTATTTATTGGTTGCTTTCTCATATGTGCCTTGACGGGGAGGGGGACACTACAGCAGAGCGAGTGACCCCTTGCTCAAGCCAGCAACCTCGGGGTTTTGAATCTGGGTCCTCTGCATCCCAGTCTGATGCTCTATCCACTATGTCACTGTCTGGTCAGGCCACACTTAGTTGTTGTTTTTTTTTTTTTAATAATTTATTTATTGATTGATTTTTTAGAGAGAGAGGGGAGAGAGAGAGAGAGAGAAAGAGAGAGAGAGAAGGGGGAGGAGCAGGAAGCATCAACTCCCATATGTGCCTTGACCAGGCAAGCCCAAAGTTTTGAACCAGCAACCTCAGTGTTCCAGGTCGACGCTTTATCCCACTGCGCCACCACAGGTCAGGCCGCCACACTTACTTTTAATGTCATGGAAATAACTTACCTTGCTTTGAATTCATACTCACCAATCAATTTTATAATTGTCTGGTAGATTCTTAGCCCATTGCCATGCAATTTTGCAGGTCCTCCCCTGTGACTCTAGAGTCAGCCAAGGGCCCTGCTTGGCCAATGGGATGCCTGTAATCACAGAGCAAGCAGAGCCTGGAAACGCGTTGGCACAGGTGGGCTTGCCTTAGCCCTTGTATTCGGAAAACCTGCCCAGGTGAGCTCGCAGGAGGGATGAGAGACATGTGCAAGTCATCCCTGTCACCTCAGCCAAAGTCAGCTGATAAGAAAGTGGGCCCAGGCAAGACAAGAAGAATTACCCAGCCAAGCCCAGTCCAAATGGCAAATCACTGACCTTTAAGCTAAATAAGTGTTTATTATTTTAAACCACCAAGATTTGGGATGATTTGGTAGGCAGCATTACTGTAGCAGTCGGTAACTGATAAAGATGGTAATTAGGCTTCTCAGATAGATTTGCTAATAGAGAAAAAAAATTGCTGGTCAGCATGAGTGAGTATCCTATCCCCTGGAGAAGTGAACCTCTCGTTTTAATATTTTTCAAAACGTGCCTGCTTAGGACATCAGACTGGTGAACTGAGCATGTCAGTCTCATATGAACACATATGAGACACATATAATTCCTCTTCCACTGTGTGGAACAGCGGCAGTGATGCTGACATTTACTGAGGGCTTCTTCCAGACCACACATTGGACAGGCATTGACCTGCTCAGTTCGCGGCAGCTCTGTGAAATAGGGTGTACTGTTACCTTCATGTTGCCAATGAAGAAACAGGCTCGGAGGAATCGAGTTACTCTCCCGTGGTGACGCTGACTGAACACTTGAGTGGAAGTGAACAAAGAAACTGAAAGGACCCTCAAAAAGTAAGAGATCTGTGTTAAGCACCAGCAAAAGGTATGGCAAAGCTATTGCCTGCCCGAAGCGGGAAGGTGCCCCACGTGCTGTGTCCAAGCTGGCAGCCCACGGGAGGAGGCAGGAAAGCCAGCGAGCAGTCATCTCTGTTGGCTGCTGTCATCTGCAGCTGGTGAGGACTCACCAGGAAGGCATGCGCTTGGGAGATAATTACCCGGTGTTTGGGGAGCAGTGAATGGAAACAGGATGCAGAAATCCCAGGCCTCCCAGGGTTGAAAAATCCTGCTGCACCCTAAGTAGAAAAAGATAAGATATAAAAAGGGCCCAGTAAAACTCTCCTCTTGTATAAAGTGACTCAGGACAGGATCAGATTGAAGGTGTGTTCTCCCTCTGCTTTACGGTTCCAAAAGGCCTCGGGATAGTCGTGGAGGAGAAAGGTGAGGTGTGGAGGCAAACCAGCAAAACAAGTTAGGCTCCGGAACCTGTCCAGGGTGAGTGTAGCTGCAGGCACACAAAACTGACTAGAAACAGACAGGTTAGAAGCCAAGTCTGTAGAAGAATTGTATTGCCAAGGGAACCAGGAGGGGGAGGGGTATTTCCCCCACAAATAAAGGTCCTGGACTGTTTTCAGCTGTGAAACCACCTGCGGATCTCCAACCACCCACGAGCAGTAGAGAGAGAGAGAGAGAGTTCTGCGTCCAAGGGCCACGCCCATTTCGAGGTAGCCAAGGAGGGTGACCGCCAAGCAGGAAGCTCTGTAGAGAAGGACCAGGGCCGAGGTGAAGAGCAGGTGGCATGGGAGGGCCTACCTGGGGCGGAGCAGAGTCAGGGAAGGAGGCCGCTCGGAGTTTTGTCCCTGGTCCTCCGCCCATGGCGCAGGGTGAGGGGGCAGCTTCCCCGTCTTTTCATGGGTCCCCTGACGGGGAAGAGCCTCACTGGAGGGTCCAGATGCAGGGACTGGACGGGACTTCGGGGGGGCTGTTCCTGGAGGAGAGGGTGAGCGTGTGCCACGTGTGAGAAGAATAACTTGCTGCTTTGGCAAACTGGAGGGCGGGTTGTGGCGGCGACGATGGCAGGCGCCCAGCGACCGTCTCTTCTTCCTGAGCACAGAGGAGAGCAGCATCCTCCCAGCCTCCCTCGTAGTAAGGCTGGCGCTCTGTGAAGGAGCCCGGCCAACAGAATGTGCGTGCCGGTCAGGGAAGCGCTTTCAGGCCTGGCCCCGAGAAACATCCTGAGTGATCCCCAGCCCACTGTTACTGGGCTGCAGATGGTCAGAGGGCTGGCTGCCTACACAGAGAGGGCCATCTAGACTCTTTCAGATTGTGTGAATGAGACATAAACCTTTACTGTATCAAGTCCAGGGGATTTCAGGCTTGACCCATTTCCTCATCGGTCTCTGTGTGCCAACCTCCACAACACTCTTCAACCTCTCACCCGCTCCACGACTCCTTCTGCCACAGGGCCTTTGCACATGTGGTTTTCTCTGCTCAGAATGTTCTTTCCTCCCTTTCCCTCTTCACCCCACCCTCCTCTCTTTCAGATCTCAACTCAGGGGCCACTTCCTTGAGAAGTCTTTTCTAATCTCTCAATTTAAAACCTGTCTGGTGATTCTTTGATTAAATCCCGTCTCCTCACTGGACTTTAAGTACCACCAGGATGAGGAATCGATTTTTGTTCACCTTTATATTTCTAATGCCTGGCACATTGCTTGGCACTCAGAAGGTGTTTCTAATTATTTAAAAGGTGAGTAAAAATAAAAACTGATGTGTCAGTCTGATTACAGAGCGCGAAGTAAACCTTCCCAACAGTGAGAGCTGTGGGTTTGCAGGAGTCAGAGACCTCTTGAGTCTCCTGCTCTGATGAGATTTTCCCCACTTCCTCTCGTTCCAAAGGTTCAGTGTGCTCGAAGTATTGATCCCCAGCTTTCCAGGTGGCTGGATGCCCTCGGACTGGGGCGAAGGGTTTTAATTAATTAGATATGTCTCTCTCACCATGGAGAGTTCTCGGTTCTCTGCCCAGGCCTCTGGAAGGCCTGGGATGTTAACAGAAGCAAAGTCCCAACCCCAGGTGTCCTTCAGGAAATGGACACTGCACCCGAAGTCCCTAGAGCCCAGGGCACGAGGGTCCACCCACCCCCGCCGAAGGGGGCATCACATTTTCCACAGGAGGATGTGCTGGAGAAGCAGAAATAGCTGAGAGTCGTGTCTGTGTGGGCGCTCAGTACTGGCTCCCTCTCGGCTTTCTCCTCCCCACTCAGCCTGGTGGGCTGTCTTAGAATCCCGCCCCAGCAGGTGCATGCCACTCCTTGCCCCAGCGTGTCCTTCCCACAGGTGTCCCGGATAGCAATGTCCTCTGCCCTTGTCATGTGCAGGGAGGAGGGTGATAGGCGGCCTCCCAAGCTGTTCTTTCCCTGGTCTGTCCCATGTGTACTCAGCAAGCCTCCCTCCAGAGGAGGTTGCATTATCCCGTTTCTACATGAGGAAACCAAAACCCCGAGAGGCTTGGCCACACGCACACAGCTGGGAAGGCTCCTGTCCAGGCTCCTCTGGGGCCCGTGTGCTCCAACTCCCCTGTCCAGGCTCCTCTGGGGCCCGTGCGCTCCAACTCCCCTGCCCAGGCTCCTCTGGGGCCCGTGTGCTCCAACTCCCCTGTCCAGGCTCCTCTGAGGCCCGTGTGCTCCAACTCACCTGCCCAGGCTCCTCTGGGGCCCGTGTGCTCCAACTCCCCTGTCCAGGCTCCTCTGGGACCCGTGTGCTCCAACTCCCCCTTGTCCAGGCTCCTCTGGGGCCCGTGCGCTCCAACTCCCCCTTGTCCCCGGCTGATCCCCTTCACTCCTCGCCACTCTGCACTCCAGCTCTGCTAATGCTTACTGTCTTTCTTAAACTGAGTCCCTATTAATTTTATTTATTTATTTATTTATTTATTTATTTATTTATTTATTTATTTTACAGAGTCAGAGAGAGGGATAGATCGGGACAGACAGACAGGAACAGAGAGATGAGAAGCATCAATCATCAGTTTTTCCTTGCGACACCTTAGTTGTTCATTGATTGCTTTCTCATATGTGCCTTGACCATGGGGCTATAGCAGACCGAGTAACCCCTTGCTCGAGCCGGCGACCTTGGGTCCAAGCTGGTGAGCTTTTGCTCAAACCAGATGAGCCTGCGCTCAAACTGGCGACCTTGGGGGTCTCGAACCTGGGTCCTCCGCATCCTAGTCCGACGCTCTATCCACTGCACCACTGCCTAGTCAGGCTGAGTCCCTATTAATTTTAAAAGGAAATTGTTCATCATAACTGTAAATGGAAAAAAATGTGTCAATTGCTGTCACTTGCCGAAATTAAAAAGCTAACAGTGTTGAAAGAGTTTTACAGTGAATACCCATATATCTAGCACTGAGTTTCTGCCGTTACCTTCTAACTCTACTTGCTCCATCGCACATCTGTCTTTCTTCCATCTCTCTCTCCAGCCATTGAACCATCCACTTTTTGATGCATTTCAGAGAAAATTACAGGCATCTAAACGCTTCTTCTAAATATTTCAGAATGCAGATTATGAACTAGACTTTCACATTTATTTACACTTTTTGTCTTTCGCTGTAAAATGTACATACAATGACACGCACAAATCTTGCGTGTACACTTGCTGAGTTTTGACCCAAACAGTACACTTCTGACAACCAAACTCCTATTAAGATACAGAAATTGCCATCACCCTAGAAAGTTCCCTCATGCACCATCCCAGTCGGCCCCCAGAGCACACCTCCCCACAC
Source organism: Saccopteryx leptura (assembly GCF_036850995.1). NCBI lineage: Eukaryota > Metazoa > Chordata > Mammalia > Chiroptera > Emballonuridae > Saccopteryx > Saccopteryx leptura. The sequence goes on along the minus strand of NC_089503.1, from coordinate 12,412,795 downwards.
CCCCAAGTGACGGAATCTTTGATTTTGTTTTTCCACCGTAGAATAGTTTGATCTGTTCTAGAATTTCATGTAGACCAGGGGTAGTCAACCTTTTTATACCTACCACCCACTTTTGTATCTCTGTTAGTAGTAAAATTTTCTAACCGCCCACTAGTTCCACAGTAATGGTGATTTATAAAGTAGGGAAGTAACTTTACTTTATAAAATTTATAAAGCAGAGTTACAGCAAGTTAAAGCATATAATAATAATTACCAGGTACTTTAGGTCGGATTTCCACTAAGTTTGGCAGAATAAATCTTTCTAAAACAACTTACTATAGTTAAATCTTTTTATTTATACTTTGGTTGCTCCGCTACCGCCCACCATGAAAGCTGGAACGCCCACTAGGGGGCGGTAGGGATCAGGTTGACTACCACTGATGTCGACGGACTCATTCAGTATGGACTGTTTTGTGTGTGCCTACTTTCACTCAGCAAAATATTTTTGAGACTCGTCCGTGTCATTGCACACGTCAGCATTTGTCTCCATCTATTGTTTATTCCGTCGTCTGACTCTACCACGCTTAGTCTATCCATTCTCCCATTGATGGACACCAGAGCTTATTTTTTGGTAAGTATCTAGAAATGGAATTTCTGAGTCATAGGTACATATATGTCTAGTTTAAAATCAGCTGCCAGCAGTTTTTCCAAAGGAGATGCATGCACCATTGTACACTCCCACCGACAGTGTACGACGGAGCCACTGCCCCTTGGCAGTGTCAGCAGTTCACGTTGTCGGCCCTTCAAATTTCAGCCAAGCTGGTGGGTAGGTACTGGTGCCTTGTGGTGGTTTTATTTTATTTTATTTTTTAAGATTTTATTTATTCATTTTAGAGAGGAGAGAGAGAGAGAGAAAGGGAGGACAGGCAGGAAACATGAACTCCCATATGTGCCTCGACCAGGGAAACCAGGGTTTTGAACCGGCGACCTCGGAGGTCCAGGTCGACGCTTTATTCACTGCGCCACCACAAGGTCAGGCACCTCATTGTGGTTTTTATTTGCATTTCCCTGATGGTTGATGATGTTGAATTCTTTTTCACATGTTTATTGGCTTAAGGAAGATTAAGTTCAAATAAAAGTAGTCCAATTGAATTACAAAAAGAATTTATATTTAAAAGTAAGTTCCTCACCGAGAAAAAAATGGAACTGGTTAGGACTAGTCTGTCATAAGAAGATATTTGGATTAATGTCATTTATATCTAAGATGAAGATGAAGTTCTCCATCAAAAAGCAATCCTCTCTCTCTCTCTTTTTTTTTTTTTTTTTACTCTGTGATATTTACCAGCATTAAGAGTGCCAGCAACCATCTGCATGTAGGAGGAGAGCGCAGAGGGCTGTAGCTGCCTTCTCTGATACAATTGTTTATCAGTTTGTCACATAAGAAATGGTGGTCAGCATGCAGGAGGGAACGTTTGCTGTGGCGGTGGGTGTGCAAATTCAGTGCTTGAAAACGCACACCAGCGATGCCTTCCACCTGCACTGTCCCTGGACCAGGTGGCAGGAGGTTCACGTGGTCCTGCGGTCAGCGTCCTGGCCTGTGTCCGAAGACAGTCAAGATCACGCTTCTTTTAGCTTTATCCTGAGACTAATAATAGTGAGATGAGTTTATGGTGAGAGGCACGCTTCTAAATGAGCTCATTTATTTCTCATAAGGAAAGGTAGAGGCCCCTTGGTCCTTCCCACTCTAACTGGGAAACTAGGGTGCAGAGATATTGTGCCGCTTGCCCGGGGTCACTCTGCTGGGGAGTCGGCGTAGGTGGGACAGGAAGCCAGGCAGCCTGGCTCCCCGCCAGCCCTCCCGGCCCCTCGGTAGGAAGGCCTTCTCGTAAGAACTGTACTGCTGCCATTACTGAGTAATTGTAGTGTATAAATTGGGGGGAAACCTGCTCGTCTCCATCCCTCCTAAAACATCACCGGGGAGTGTGTCCCACACTGCGCTTTGGGGCCTGCTGCCTGTGTCCTCCCGCTCACCTCTTCTCGGGCCACCGTGAGAGCAGCAGCAGCTCAGCACTGGGCCGTCCTTCCCACCCCCCGCCCTCCCCACCACCCCGCCACACGCACCCTGGGCCCTGTTACCTGCCTTGCATCTGGTTGTGGTAACAGAGAAGATCCCTCCTAATAAAATGGACCATGAAAATGAAACCCTCTGATTCAGCTCGAGAATGAGCTTCTCAGATGTTTCTCCCAACTGTCAGAGAGCTGTCAGCAGCGAAGTGACTTAGGAAGACACGGTGGAAGGGAAAAGGTGATCTGGGCGGCGAAGGCCAGGAGGTGAGACTCGCGGGGCGGGGCCTGCTCGGGGAGGCTGGCAATGGTTCTGTGGGTGAGGCTGGAACACAGGGACCTGGCGAGAAAGTGCTCGCGATGAGGCTCGGAAGGGAGGGTGGCGGATTTCCCTCGACGCTAAAACTTTTGCACTTAATTCTGAAATAAAATAATATGATTATTTTTTTATAATTATGTTTTAAAATGATAATAATTGAAAGTTAGGATGGGCTAGGTTGTGCTGTGATAACAACCAGCCCCACCCAGATCTTTGTGGATCCAAATAGCACAAGTTTATTTGTTGCTCACACTGGGGGCATGGGCTCCGCCCTCCCTGACATCCACCGATATCCACTTGGGCAGTTTCCATGTCTTGGCTCTTGGAAATAATGCCACAATGAACACGAGAGCTCAGCCGTGTCTTCCAGCCAGTGTGTGCCCTTGGGGAATGCACACAGAACGGAGTTGCTGGAGCATGTGGTAGTTCCAGTTTTCATTTCGTTGAGGAACCTTCTCACTGCTGCCAATCGTGCACAAGGGTTCCCTTTTCTCCGCAGCCCTGTCACACTCATCTCTTGTCTTTTTGGTGACAGACATGCTGACAGGTGAGAGGTGATAGCTCACTGTGGTTTTGAATGGCATTTCCTTGACGAATGGTGATGTTGAGCACCTTTTCGTGTACCTGTTGGCCATTTGTATATATATATATATTCCTTGGCAAAATGTCTCTTAGTGTCCCTTGCCCATTTTTAACCTGGGTTGTATGCCTTTTTGTTAGTGAGTTGCACGAGTCCCTTATATGTTTTGACTATTAACCCCTTTTCTGATGTGATTTTCAAATATGTCCTCCCATTCCATCGGTTCCCCTTTCACTCTGTGGATGGTTTCCTTTGCTGGGCTTCTAGCAGCTTTTTTGTTTGATGTGGCCCTACTATTTTTATTGGCTCTTGTTGCGTGTGCTTTTCATGCCATATTCCCAGACTCATTGCCAAGATCAATGTCAAGGAGCTCTTCTTTCCAATGTGTTCTTTCAGGAACTTCACCGATTTAGGTCTATAAGCTTTTAACCCACTCGTTCAGCTCTAAGCTGTTTAAAGACCAGGTCATGGTTGCCTTGGCATTACTATTCTCTCAAAATTTCAGTAGCTTTCTCATCTGTCTGCTTCTCATATCACAAAACGCAATGGTTAATTTTAGTTGTCAACCTGACTGGTCCACCGGGTACTCAGCTATTTGACCAATCGTGATTCTGAGTGTTTCTGTGAGGGTATTTTTGGACGAGATTAACATTTAAATCCATAGACTGAATAAAGCAGATTGCCCTGCCCAGAGTGGATGGGCTTCGTCCAATCAGTTGAGGGCCTGAAAGACTGATTCTTCATCAGTCTTTACAGGAGACTACAGTCAATACAAGAGAGAAGTATTTCTGCTTGTCTGACTCAGAAGTGGGATGTTGGCTCATTTTCTGCCTCTGGATTCAGGTGGAAACACTGGCTTTTCCAGGGCCTCAAGCCTCTTTAGCCTCAGATGGGAACTATACCATCGGCCCCCTGGTTCTCAGGCCTTCGGTTGCAGATGGGAAGTAAATCACCAGCTCTCCTGGGTCTCCAGCTTACTGACTCACCCTACAGATACTGGGAGTTGCCCACCTCCACAATCACATGAGCCAACTTCTTTATAATAAATCTATTTCTATTTCTTTCTATATATACATTGTATTGTTCTGTTTCTCTAGAGAACCCTGACTAATAGATGCACAGAATCACACCTAAAGCTCTTTCCCAAGAAGTCCTCAGATCTATAGTCCTTCGCTTAGGCTGCAGTAACAAACAAGATCTCAGACCTCAGGGGCTTGTAGCCGCACGGTTTTTCTCTCCATCACATCCCATCTGCGGAGGGAAATGCAACACTCCAGGGCAGCTGGGCTCCATGTGGTGACTCAGTGATCCAGGCTGCTTCCATCTTTTAGTTCTTCTGTGCCAGTATGGGGTCCCCACCCACAGAGGGTGGGGAACTCACAGCTACTCCTACCCGTCTCATACTGGGAGTGGCACCCTTCAATTCTTCACACAGTGCATTGGCCAGAACTGGCCACATGGCCCTTATCTGATTACAAAGGAGGTTGGGAAATGTAAAATAATTATAAACATTTACTGAGTGATTTTTCTCTGCCAGGCTTGTGGTAAGCTCTTAAGTATTATTGTTTTCTTCTTTCTGAATCCTCAGCCTAACTGCGCAAGCTATACCGTGACCTTGTTGTACAGCTAAGGAAACGGGGTTCGAGAAGTTAAAGAAGTCCAAGCACGCTACCTCACGAGGGCTGCATGCTCGAACCCAGGCCTCTGTGCGCCCAGAACCCACCCTCTTGACCCCGGCCCTGGGTTTCATGCTCATTGCTGCCAAAATGATCTCCATCCCATTGGAGAACTGGGATTGAGTTCTTATTTTCCATTTCATCTTCCCCAGAAGTCATGAATTTTTAAACCTTGTTCAAGATCCACCAGTTCCCCCAGAGGAGACGGTAAAAGAACAGAACAGGCAGAAACAGAACAGCCATCAAAGACGCACAATAGAGTCCTTCCAGGAAACGTCCGCCGAGGGGGGAAATGAACTGGAAGAAATTAGGCTCGTGTGGTGGGAGGCGGGGAGAGAGCGCTCAGACCCTTTGTCCAGGGAGTCATTTTCTTTCAGGAGAAACAGACAGAGAGAGGGAGTCAGCAGTTAGACGCGGGCCGTTTCAGTTCCTGGCGGTGCTGCTAGTGCCGTAAGCAGAGTCAGGGGCGCTGTCACAGGTGGGGGCTCTCGGAGCCCAGCCCCGCAGCCCGCCTGCCTCAGAAAGGTAGCGGTCTCTCCTGCAGGCCCCAGTCACACTGCGCAGAAGCTGGAAACGGGCAGAATTTGCAGTCATCTGAAGTCGGCTGCCTGTCTGCGGGCTCTCTCCCTGGACACAGTCTACGTCCATAATAATCACATCACTGTCACTCGTCACTGCCCGTTGTGCAGGTACCGCGCCGCACAGCTTAGTAGGGTCCTCATTTCATTGTCACAGCAGCCCAGGAGCAGGCCTGGGGACGCTGTCTCTGACGGAGCCAGGACTGGAACGCAGGTTGGCGAGGTATCCAGCTCTCCTACCCTCTCTGACCCAGTAGCCTCTGGATCCACTTCCCACGACCTGGGCACCTGGCCGCCCCTGAGGCCGCCAAAGCCCCGCTACCTAAGGCCCGCCCGACAACTGGGAATCCAGGCCACCATATCCCCCAACGCCGTGGACAAAAGGGGCCCATGGGCTTGGCACTGCCCCAATCACCTTCCTGCCATGAGCTCCCGTATGCCATGTCCCAGCTTCAAACTGCTCCGCCTCACAGGGTGGCTCAGGGCGGTGGGGGATGCAGGTGCCCATGCCGTGGGGGCACCTGGCCGGGGGAGGTCTGTCAGGTGGCCTTAGAAGACTCTGTGCTCAGGAACCGCATCCCCTCTGCAGAAGGAGGGAGGTGGCGAGCTCTGTTCCGGGGTCCCTGTGGCCTCTGTGGACATGCATGTGGGTCTGGGCTGGAGAGACCGCTAGTGCGGGTCCCGGGGCCCAGAGGACCAGACCACGCTAACCTGTGACAAGGCACAGGGGAAGGACTTTGAAAGAGGGTGGGCTGGGTCTGCTGCCTCGTGGATGAGGCGGGGACAGCCATCATTTCAATATCTGTTTGAAAAAAAAGTTCCAAGGCCTGAGGCCAAACAACACATCTCAAACTAAAATAATAATAATAATAATTATAATTAGCCAAACCTATTCAGGACCAGACTCTTCTTTTCACAGGCAGCTGGACCAGAAAGGGTGGATTAAAAAAGGGAAGTCACACAGCACTATTTGTGCCAGAGCCAAATGTCAAACCCAAGTTTTAGAATAGTCTCAGAAAGGAGCAGGGATTTGACTTGGGTTCACCCAAGACATGACCACCCTGGCCTGTCCTCTCCAGGCTAAAGGGGCTCAGCTGAGGCCTTACCTGGCAGGAACACCTGGTCTCACCCCTCCTCCCCAGCACCCCTCGTCTCAGGGCCCAGAAAACATTACCATCTGTGCCTGTTTCAGCCTCCAAAACAGAAACTTCAAAACTTTAATATGAACCAGCAATTCCATTTCCGGCTACATACCCCAAAGACTGGAAAGCAGGGACTCAAGAGATGCTTGTGCACCTGTGTTCACGGCAGGATTACTCACCATAGCCTAGAGGTGGATATCACCCAAGTGTCCATCTGTGGGTGGATGGGTAAACAACGTGGTATATTCACAGAGTGGAATGTTATTCAGCCTTAAAAAAGAAGGAAATTCTGACACCTGCTACAACGTGAATGAATCTTGAGGCCGTTATGCAAAGTGAATTAACCCCACTCAAAGGAACAGATATTATACGATTCCTCTTATATGAGTAGAACAGTCAAATTCATGGAGACGGAAAGTCACGTGGTGGTTGCCAGGGGCCGAGGGAGAGGGGAGAAGGGCAGTCTGTGTTTTGTGGGCACAGAATTTGAACTTGGGAAGGTGAAAGAGTTCTGAGGTGGATGGCGATGATGGTTGTGCAATATTATGATTGTATCAATACCACAGAACTGTGGGACACTTTCAAATGGCTATAATGGTAAATTTTATGCTATGTATCTTTACCACAAGTTTTTAAAAAGTACAGATGGAACCAAGTCCCCTCTCCCCATCACTTCAAGCCTCCTGCTCCGGGAGGACTCAGTTCCCTCAGCAGCGTCCCAGCATCCTTCTTCCTACTCTTTAATCGTCTTGGCCAATTTGGATGATTTTAGACCTTTGTTCCATGGGTCTTTGCCCGGCGGCGCCCAGCATAGACCAAGGAGCTGGGTGCAGGAGAGAGTATATGGGAAGATGAGTTTTTAAAAAGGATGAAAAAAAGACCTGTCATTGAAGGTCAGATTTTGAAAATAGCCTGAAGAGCCTTTAGCTCAACCCACAAAGCAATATCAACGTCATGACCGGTGTGACCTCTTAGAGCCAGCTTGCTTGGATTCACATAATAACCCCTCCCCTAGTTCGTTAGCTGGAGACGTTACACAGCCTTTCCGTGTCTCAGTTTCTTCATCTATAAAATGAAGGTGCTGAAACTGCCCACCGCATAGGAACACACCGTACCATGGTGAGGGTTAAATGTGTTCACAGGTGGGAAGTTTGGAACAGTGCCTGGCACCTCATGAAGCCTGAGTAAGAGCTTGCTATGATTGTGACCCAGATTCAAGCAGATTCAAACTTCTGTTTCCTAGATGGAGACCTCACTGCCCCCACCCCCAGCCCGTTCCCGTTAGAAAGTTAGGTGTGGTTGGAAGATTTCCCCTCCTTTAACCTGTCTCTTCCGGATAAGAGCCCTGGCCCTGCCCTCTGAGGCCAGCCATGAAGACACGTGTCACCCGCAGCAACATGCTTCTTTGCCCGAGTTGACCCTCCTTTGGGGGCCCGATGCTCACGTAGCCCGGAACACAGTGCAGATGTCTGTCCCTGTCCAGGACTGAGCAGTCACAGGGTGGTGTATAGTGGCCTCGGATCCTGCCGGGGCCTGCCCCCACTGGTCCCAGCTAAGGAGTTCCATGGGCCAGCGCCCCCAATTGTCCCCTTCCTGGTTTCTGAGGCTCCATCTTCTGGGCTTCAGAGGGGAGTCAACTGCTGGTGTCCAGGGCCAGCCTCTGTTTCTCCGTAGCCCTGCCTTCTCAATTTTCCTGCTCAGGACTGGGCAAGTCTAGAAAGAAGAAAGAGGTCATCCATCTAGCCAGGAAGGTCTGCCCTTTTGGAATCAAGTGATGTTGAGCCCACGGCTACAGTCTCAGCACTTTACAGAGAATTTGCCAGCACACCCAGCAGGCTTGATGCAATTCCTGAGTCCAAGCTGGCTCCACCCCAGCCTGTGTCTGAAGCAAGCTAGTCACTTAAAAGTTCCCTCCTAGTGTAGCTCCAGAAGTCCCCCAGCCTTTGAAGGCAGCACCTGCTGCATCTTCTGCAGTTCCAAGTTACAGACGCTGGGTGCCGCTACACAGCAAAGAAACCGCCACAGGCTACCAAGGAAGCCCGCAACTGGTGGCCTTGAGGGGAGTTCAGACTGGGGAGGCCTCCGCCTCTGGAACTCCTGCCCAAGTCTTATAGTTATTAAGTGGCAGAGCCAGGGCTCATGCAGCTGGCTTCGGAGTCTGAGCCTTGCTTGTGACCACTTCTCTGCAGACACTTTGAGGAGAGCCTCTCCTTCCCTTCGCCCTGAGGGGGCCCTTGCCCAGGGCACCCTACCTTGTGCTTCATGGGGGGAGCTCGTATAAGCCTCTGCCATCAGACTGGGAGCTCCTCGCTGGAGGGCAGGGCTGTGTGCATTCCCTTCTGACCTTGCAGCTCCCGGCCCCTAAACAGCATCATGCCGCTGGCGGGTGAGTGCCTGCCACCCCCCCATCCCTGGACCCTGGACCCCTCAGAGTTCAGGGCCTCTCTGTGGGGGTCAGGTGCAGTAGACACAGGCTTGCTCCCTGGCAGGCCCTGTCACCTTAGAGCAGGGGTCTCAAACTCAACTCAGCATGTGGGCCGCAGAGCAAGATCACAGCCGTTCGGCGGGCCGCACTAGGTCTACAAAAGGCAACTGTTACGCAACACTTTTCTCACTGCAGTTGAAAACAAAAAAAAAATCAGTACAACAAGCACAATCGTACATGCAGTTTACTCAGTGTCACAAAATGACCAGGAACTGTAGTTCGCATCACAACTGCTGTTAACTAAGCTAATATCTAGCTAGGATGCTAGAGAAATGAAAAATACAAGTAGGCCCCTAGGCTTACTTAATTTTATCCAAAATATTTTGAACTTCGTGGATTAGTCTGCAGGCCGCACAAAATTGTTCGGCGGGCCGCATGCAGCCCGCGGGCCGCGAGTTTGAGACCCCTGCCTTAGAGGGTGCCAGAGCCAGACTGTCCTCCCCACCCCCTTCATTCACACCTCACTCTCCCTCAAGGATGGGGTGCTCAGGCCGAACATGGGAACTGAAGGCAAATTTCCATGAATCTTACACTCTGATTGTTGAACTCAGCCATTGCTAAAAATTCATTCTATAAATCTAGAATTGAGTCAATTATATTAAAGATGAAGGTAACCAGTACTGCGAAGTCATTACCTCCTTGTGATGTTACTCATTTTCTGTCACTCGTAAGTGAGGTTGAGGCGACTGCTCTCTGGTAGCTGTACGGTGGAAATAGCGGATCGCGGCGGGCGGGCTACCGAGCGCGTCCGCCCAGCTCCCTGGTCAGTGATATCGCCTGGGTGGCTTGAAAGCTGTCGTGATGGGAAACTGGCAAACGTCACAGATCAGGACTCTCCCGCCCTCCCCCTCACCTCCCCAGAGAGCCAACTGTTTAACATTTACAGGCCATTAACGTAGGAGCAGGAACTTCAGGCTTGGCTCACTCCCGATATAGTCCGCCCTCTGCCCTCCGCCAACTGTGAGGCCCTGGGCGGTTTGTCCTTGGCCCTCACCTTTTCCCGTCAGCAAAATAAGGCGGAGAAGAGCAGCTTGAGAAACTGAGCCTTGCCTGACCTGTGGTGGCGCAGTGGCCAGTTTGAAACCCCAGGCACATATATAAGAGGAGTAACTACTCCGAGTTGATGCTTCCTATTCCTCCCCTCCCCCCTTTCTCCCCCCTCCTCGTCTAAAATCAATAAATAACACCTTTAAAAAATAAAGTAAAACTGAGCATCAATTACCTGTCAGGGGCTGAGTCCCTGTTCTCACCAAATCTGCCAACCGCCTGGCCAGTGGCGGCCCTGGGTGAAGATGAGGAAATGGGGGCGTTGCGAGAAGAAAACCTCATCAAAGGCTACGGGTCCGGTTTGAACCACACTCCCGACTGCTGTGGTTTATTGGGCCTGTCAACACAGAACCCAGCTCGCAGGGCGGTTTGGGGAGGATGAGAGGAGGTAGTGTGTGCAGAGGAGCTTGGCACAGATTCGGCTCTAGCAGAACACAACAAACATTAATTGACCGAGAGGCTGAGAGTGGGGTCTGGACCCACCCACGTCTGAATTATCAGCTCTATTTTCTGATTGCGAGCTCTCCGGCCACTTAGCGTGTCTAAACCTCATTTCCCCTGTGTGGCAAGAGGGATAATAATAGTTACCTGGAAGAGCCACTGAGAGCCCTGGAGATAAAGGATGTAAAGTGTCTGTTGAGAAGTGGATACTCAATAAATGAAAGTGATTGTTTGGGATTATCTTTTATTTCATGTCATTCAGACGATAGCTCTCTGCCCAGCTCTGGTGTGGAAGGTTGGTGATGGGAGCCAGAGCCCTGGAGGCCAGATCTTGCTTGGGCAGCTCCTAGCACCCCCTGCTGGCCGGGTCAGCCCCTCAGTGGGCTCTGGCCCTAGAAGGGCTTCAGAGGCTGGGACGCCGTTGCTAGGCGCCGGTTGCTAGGCAACGCACTGTTTCTTCTAGCCTGGCCAACTCCCTGAGGGCCGAGGCTTCTCTGGAGCAGCTCCGGCCTCCTGCAGCCTCTCTCTCGCAGACCTCAGAGCCACTGCGGAGGGCAGGTGAGGGTGGGACCAGTTGCAGTTGGACCCCAGAGGTGGTTGGGAGTAGAGCCAAGTTCTGTTGGGAGGTAGGCAAGGCCCAAGGAGCGGAGGGACAGATAAGGAGTCTGAGTGTGGGAGTGAGGGTGTGGCTAAAGAAGTGAGGGTGTGGCTAAAGAAGCTCAGAATTCCTGACTGGCCAGAGGTTGTCTGGCCATCAGTCCCCAGAGGTGGCCTGCGGGGTTAGACGGGAGGGGGGGGGGGACAAGGAGTCAGGGAGTCAGGTACCCTGGGTCTGAGTCCTGGTTCTACCCTATTATGAGCCAATCCTCCGTCGTTTAGAAGTTCAGTTTCCAAGCTATAAAATGGGGAGTTCATAATAAGGTGTGGAAAAGGCGAGCTGAGACAGGCTTACGAGAGATAAGTGTTGACGATGACCATGACGATGACCAGTCCATCCTTCAGTTTGAGGGGTGGGTATTGGGGGAGAGGGCCGGCCCAGGGCCTGGGGCCGCTGCCCTGTCCAGGCTCTCTGTGTTTCCTTCCTAGGCCTCCTGGGGCCTGCCCCACAGCACCATGACGGGGAAGCTCCCCCTGGGGGGGGTCTCCCCTTACGTGAAGATAAGTTCGGGGGGCTGTACGGACCCCCTGAAATTCTACGCTACCACCTACTGCACAGCCTATGGTGAGGTCATCTTTGTGCGGGAGTCACTCCCAGGATACAGGCAGGACTGGGGGGGCGTTCCTGCTGGGAGAGAAGGGGCCTTTCTGGCCTGTCACACACTCAGGGCGACCCCAGCATACTGAACTGATCGGTCCCCCGAGCCGCTGGATGACGGTGGCCACACCCATACTGTCGGGCCGGCCCCGCCCCGTCGTCCCTGTCCATGAGTCTGTCCTGTGATTCTGTCACACTGACCTTGTCCCCATCTGATGGACTATTCTCGCTGCCAGAGTCCCAAAGGGCCGGACGTTCAAGGCTCTAGCACACATGTTCCTGCCCCTGGCTCTGGGCCCCTTGGGGGAGGGGGTGCTGGCCTTGCCTCTGCCCTCTGCTGACCTTGGGCCTTGCCTCCTTGCTTCCCCTCTGGCAGGTCGGGAGGAGTTCAAGCCCCGTATAGGCACTCATAAAGGCACCGGCTACATATCAAATTACCGGCCTGTGGTCTCCTCCCAAGCCAGCCTCAATGTCCTGAATCATCCAGCCATGGGGTACGGTCTGTATACCCGCTTCTCAACCTCTGCCCTGCAGGGCCATAGTGCTCATGGACATCCATGCATGAGGACCCTGAGCCTTGCCCGCCTAGGTCTGGGGCCCTGGGGGGCTCAGGACATAGGCCTAGCCTGGAGCCCAAAGGGCTTTTGAGGCATCTGTGGGAGGTTTGAGGGAGGCTGAGAGATAAGCATTGCAAGCCCTGGTGGTCACCACTCCATTCCTGCCTTCAGGGAACAAGGCCGGGACAATTTCCAGACGGTGACCAGTCAGAATTACTGCCCCCTGGAGGTGCCTGATGGCAAATACCCACTGCCCTGTAACTTGTACCAGACCAACTCTGGCTACTCACTGGAGAAGGCCAACTTGGCACCCTCCACCAACGAGGTCAGTGGTGGGCCAGGGCCAGGGCCAGGAGAGAGGGGGAGCGCTAAGCTGGGGTGGAGGAAGAGCTGGGATGGGAAGAGTGGGGATTCCTCCAGCAGAGTGGGACTGCCCTACCAAGAAGCGGTCAGGCTGAGACGCCTGGGGATGAAGGAGCCACAGTGTGGGCTCGGGGATCCACTCACCTTTATCACCTTTTCCTTCATCCCCGTCCCCACCATCACCACCTTTCCTGCCATCCCCACCATCACCCCATCCAGGTCTGTCCCTGGGCCCATCTCCAGTCCTATTTCCCAGGACCTCCACCCCAGGGTCTCCACCCCAGGGTCTCCACCCCAGGACCTCCACCCCAGGACCTCCACCCCAGGCTCTCCACCCCAGGATCTCCACCCCAGGCTCTCCACCCCAGGATCTCCACCCCAGGGTCTCCACCCCAGGCTCTCCACCCCAGGGCCTCCACCCCAGGGTCTCCACCCCAGGACCTCCACCCCAGGACCTCCACCCCAGGCTCTCCACCCCAGGATCTCCACCCCAGGGTCTCCACCCCAGGACCTCCACCCCAGGCTCTCCACCCCAGGCTCTCCACCCCAGGATCTCCACCCCAGGGTCTCCACCCCAGGCTCTCCACCCCAGGGCCTCCACCCCAGGGTCTCCACCCCAGGCTCTCCACCCCAGGCTCTCCACCCCAGGACCTCCACCCCAGGACCTCCACCCCAGGGTCTCCACCCCAGGACCTCCACCATCCCACCCACATCTCCAAGCCCACATCACCGTTCTCACCATTGTTGTCACATTTGCTTTTGTCATTATCATCCCCATTTGTCTGTCTGCCCATCATTCTTATCATCACCATCACCAGCAGATATTCATTCATTCATTCATTGAAACAATGTTCTGAGCATCTCTTCCATATTTGAAGGTGATAAATACCAGGGGAAAAACTACAACAGGGAAGAGGCAGGGGGTGAAGCAGAAGTGAAGGGGTTGGAACTGCAAATCAAGAGGGTCAGGAAAGGTTGCTATGGAGACATTAGACAAAGACTTGGGGAAGGTTAGTGTTCTCCTCAAATGCAACAGTGTGAGGGAGGAGTGTTTCAGGTCAAGCAGACAGCAAGTGCAAAGGCCCTGAGGTGCGATGTGGAGGGGGAGGTTGTCTGATGTGAGGAGGTACAGCAAAGAGGCAGGTACTAGAAAGCAGTGGGGAGCGGGGGCGCCTTGTGAATGGCTATCAGGACTTGGGATTCTACTCTGAGAGTTCTATGAATACTGCAGGGCTCTGAGCACAGGAGGGAGAGGACCTGACCTCACTGGAAAGGGACCCCTTAGGCTCTGTGCAGATACTCTGTAAGGGTCAAGGGCAGACTCAGAGTCAGGAAGTGCTTGTCATTCCCTCACCAGGTGGGTAATTGGTCGCTTCCTCCTCCCAGGTCAGGAAGGTCCATTTTGACACCCAGGACTACGGGCCCCAGGCCATCACAGGGCTGGAGCCCAAGCACATGCCCCTGCTCCACCAGCAGCAGAACAAGGGCTCACTGGAGTGGGAGAACGCCCGCCATGTGAGTGGGCGGGCCCCAAGACAGGCCTGGACTGGACAGAGGGGCCGGCCTGACCCACCTCTTTCTCCTCCTTCTGCTCTGACTCACCCAAGAAGCCAACTAAGTGTGGGTTCAGGGCACCTAGAAAAACTGGAGCGAGCGAAGGGTTTTCTATTTCTAAGGCAGCATCAAAGTGGTCCTTATGGATACCTCAGGATTTAACCCTGGCTCCCTTCGTCCTTCTCCCCTGTCCAGACACCTTGAGTCTGGGCACTGAACTGTGAAGCGAGCGCCCCTTTTTTTCATCACTCTTTCCTCTCTCAGTGGAGACTCCGGGCCCCACTGTCACTGCCAGGAGTCCAGTGCGGGATACGGCTTAGTTTCCATTGCCGCAGGGGAACCGAGGACTTGTGGCCCTGGGATGCCTGGTCAGGGAGGAGTCTGTGTCAGGGACGTCACCAGGGGTGTCACACTGGCCCTCACCTCTCAGACCGTATCACACAGGTCTGCTCAGGGCACAGATTTTGAGAGTGGCCGCCGCCACCGGCCACCTTCCAGGCCCCAGCCTGTGTCCCCCACTGCTCCACCCTCTGTGTTCCAGGGCCCACGCTTCATGACTTCTGAGTATAATTCCAAGTATCTCAAGGAGCCTTCAAACCAGACAGGTGGGCAGTTGTCTGAGCTCACACGTCCCTGCCCCTGACTCCAGCAGAGACCCCTGGGGGACCGTGGCCAGCACAGCACTAACACCGGTGGAAAAAAGGAGGACATACCGGCAGCGTGGGGGAACCATCTCCCGGGGGTTAACCTGAGTGCCTTAGGCTTACCAAACCCCAAGGGACAGCTCCCTCACCCTGCGGAGCTGATTGAGCCTGGCCACAGTGACCCAATGGCCGACAGGCCTTGCCCTCCCTCCTGCTCCTCACTCCTTCTCTGCCCCGGATTCTGGATTCCTCCTGGTGCCCACGGTCCTGGGGGTTCAAGACTCCAGGTCCTTGGAGCCCGCTCCTGCCCCACCCTCTGGGATCCTGAGCCTCTGGGGGCCCCGCGAGGAGGGGCAGGTGGCTGGGGAGCCCAGCGTGGCTGTCTTTTACAGATCTCTTGCAGAAGAACTCCATTGGTGCCAAGGAGGAGACCGGCTTCACTGAGGAATCCACCAAGAACCCCATAGTCTCCCAGCCGCCCTCCCAGGCTCTCCCTGCAGACCCAGTAAGTCAGGCTGGGCCCCTCTAGAATCCCAGGGAGATTGAAACCATCCAGGCTGGTAATTCCTAGTTAAAAAAAAAATAGAGCTGCAGAACTTTTTGTTTAAACAAAGATAAAAGAGCTTGGGTGAAACCTACTTCTTTGGCCCAATATACCCATTTTATTGATGAGAAGACTAAGGTCTCAAGGAGAAGTCATGGAGCTGAGGTCACTCAGTATTCAGACAAGAGCTCTGCCTACGGGTGCCCGCTCAATGCCATGGCCTCCTCCCGGTTCCCCCCCATCTCTTCCCGCTCCTTGACCCCCCGGTGACACCGTTTGTGCTGAGCCCCCTCTGTGCTCAGGACAAGGGAGCATCCACCTATGTTGGGCTGACACTCCTCTGTCGGCCTCTTTCCAGGTCCCTCTTCCCGGCCAGAGTGTCACCAAGTCAGACTTTCTTCCCACGGGTCGCCTTCATGTAAGCGGGGCCAGGGGAGGGATGCCTGTCCTCGCAGCTGGGGTGCTCTGCGGGACAGTTGGGACGTGGGCTGGAGGCGCAGCAGGGCCCACACTCCGTGCCAGTGGCCGCTTTGCCGCCTTAGGGCGCTGCGCCCCTGCCCCAGCTGGCCAGAGGCTCTGAGCGGGAGACGAGCTACAGCCGAGTGAACGAGAGGATTCTCAGCTCTGGAGTAAGTGGCCTCGGGGCCCCATCAGAGGAGGGCCACTCCAGAGGGAAAGGGACAGAAGTTTCTTGGACCTTGGGTGGTCCAGAAGGATGGGAGGAGAATCAGGACATTTGGCCCCGTGGAGGATAAAGGCGGGGGGGGGGGGGGGCTGGAAAGGGAGGGCGCGTTAGAAAGATTGAATTTGGCGTGGCTGGAGGGAAAGGTCGCAGTCACAGGTCCGGGGCGGGTTGTGGCTACAGGTGCCTCTGCCTGACCTCCCTCCATCCGTGCTACCTCAGCCTGGTCACCCAGCTACCCTTCTTGGGGTTCTGTCGCCTGCAGGTGGCCCCTCCTGGCCCAGAACTCAGCAGCACGAGCCACTGGCAATTCCGGCATCCCCAGCGGGTACAACAGACGAATGTCAGCTTCCTCGGCCGGGAGACCCTGGGGAACAAGGTGAGGCCTGGGCGACCCACCGCCACCCCCACCATCTCCCCTCCTGACCTGACAGGTCCCCCTCTCTATCACGCTTTTGCAGGAGCCCACAGGGTACAGCCTTAACAACACTAGCTACGTACAGCGCCCCTCGGACCCCGACAGGGATCATCGCTACCTGACCACCTACAACCAAGGGTGAGTCCCTCCCCTGCCCAGAGCTGGGGCTGAGAAGCTGGCACTAGAGAGGGAGACCGGAACAAGTGACGAGCTCACAGCCTATGAGGGAAACCGACACGGAGGCCGCCTGCGCTCTGTTGGAGCCAACATGCCTGGGGGGAAGGGCAGGGAGGCCGCAGAGGCGGCAGAGGCCCCCCCCTGCCCGCCCACGACCCCGCCCACGACCCCGCCCACGACCCCCGCTCACGACCCCTCCCGTGCGGCAGGTACTTCGAGAACATCCCCAAGGGTCTAGACCGGGAAGGCTGGACTCAAGGTGGAATCCAGCCCCAGAAGCCTGGAGGCTACGCCCTCAACCAGCCAGTCACCCGCATGGAGGCCCCCTCCAACCCCACGGAGAACCCCAGGCTCCTGCACCCCTACGCGGGAAGGTAGCCGCCCTCCTTCCCACCCTCCCTCCCTCCCTCCTGCTCCACTTCACTGTCCTCCGCTGGTTCCGGGCCTTTCCCCAGCCCCTCCTCCCTTGCTCTGTCTGTCTGTCTGTCCTTCTGAGCTGCCCATTTCCTCTCTCTGGCTAGTTCACTGCTTCTCCTGCCCACACGTGTCCCCCCTCTCCCCAGTGGCCCAGAGGCCAGTTCCACACCTGCCCCCAGCCAGGCTGCGTGGGGGCGGGAGGCGGGGCACACAAAGCTGAAGGGACTGCGGCTGTGCCTCACTCTGATACCTTTCTGCTCAACTCAGTCCCTCAAAAATTACATTTATACCGATGGCGGCCGAGTTGGCGGGCAAAGAATGTCTGTGGCTTGCCTGCTCTGTCGGCATGCTGGCCCCTCGGGGTCATGCAGGCGGAAGAAAAGGCCCCCTCACTGCCCCAGCCCTCCCTCGTCTTGTCCCCTTTCTCCCTGCAGAGGCGTGGTCTCAGCAGACCCCTTCTACGGCTCCATACCTCACAGCAGCCGCTTCAACCTGCCCTACTGAGCCCGAGGCCTGGGTAAGGCCTGGGGGACCCCACCTGCAGCTGCTCACCGTTTGGGGGTAGCTATTGAGGGCCAGCCTCGCCCCCAAGCCCTGAGTCAAGGGAGCCCTGCTTGGGGACCCCGGCCCCAGAGTGGGCGGTGGGCGAGTGCACAGAACCACCCAGAGCCCACAGGCTTCGTCTCCCTTCCCCACAGGTCTGCCAACCCAAGGGGACAAGAGCCGGCTGCTGTCCCTATTCCCACCCCAGTGTCTCTAAGTCTCCCCAGTTACTTTCCTAATGAAATAAAGAGCAGCGATGCAGAGCAGTGCGACCGCCGCTGTCGGGGGAGCTGGGAAAGGAAGGTGAAGATGGGTGGGGTGCAGGGGTGCAGGGGTGAGGGCCAGCTGTGGAGCCAGGGAGGCCCGCTTGGACTCACTGTGACGCTATGGACAAAGCCCTTGGTTCTCCGGGCTCAGTTTCCTTCCCTGTCAAGGGGGTCTCTTATGCGCTGTGCTAAGTGCTCTGTCAAGCATGGGAGGGAGGAAGCCCCAGGGAGAGGGCCAGGGAGGAGGGGAGGCAGCGGGGTGTGGGGGTGGTTCAGATGCCTGGTCTATAAAATGAGGATGGAGTTCTGGACAGGACTTCCGGGCCTTTCTGGGTCCCACACTGGGTGGTTTAAAGGAGAGGGGAGGCCCTGGCTGGTTGCTCAGTTGGTTAGAGCATCATCCAGAAACGCCAAGGCCGTGGGTTCAATACCCGGTCAGGACATATACCAAAACCAACCAATGACTGCATGACTGATTGGAACAACAAATGCATGCTTCTCTTTTTCTCTGTCTCTGCTAATATCAATCAATAAACTTTTTTAAAAATGGAGAGGGGAGGATGACGCAGGAGGAGTCCCAGAGATCTCTCTCCGGAGACAGAGGGAGGAGAGTCCATAATAGACGGACACTTGGACACCAACACAGGGAGGAACGGGCACTGGCAGAAAGGGCTGGGGCCTTCGGGCGGCCCTTTGTGAGACCTGGGACAAGGCAGCCGTAGGCGGTCGCTTGACACCATGGCCTTCAGCCTGCAAGGCAGAACCGGGGCTGCCGCTGGCGCCTGTCACCTCTCCAGGAGCACTGTGCAGCGTACAGCTCTACAAATGTGTGCCGTGGCCCTGCTGCCACCAGCTTCCTGTTTCATCAGTGAGGAAGCTGGACCCAGAGCGGGTGCATGAGCTGCTCAAGGTCACCAGGGACAGAAAGGCGGCAGCAGCCTGTGGTTGAGGATGTCCCCAGCACCTTGCAGCCCAGCCCAGCATGCAGAGGGTGACGCGGTGGTTCACCAGCTGCTGCACTGCCCTGCAGTGGGTGTGGGAGCCAGCGCTATGGCCCTGGGCCTGGATGTCCCCAGCATTCTGGAGAGGGGCAGGCCTGGGGGCTGTCCCTGGCCTGGCTGGGGCTCCATGTGGAATGTGGGCGGCTCCAGTTGGCTCCGGCACTGGAGGAGGGGAGGCGGGGGACACAGAGTCTCTCAGCTACAAAGCCAGCCAGACTCAGGACTCAGGGACAGCCCCACACACTGTGGTTGGGACCTGCTGGTCCATAGTCCTCACTCAACAGTAGGATGAGTCACCAAATGAGAGATTTGTCACCTGGGCTGGACCCCAACCTAGGCCTGGCTACAGTGAGCTGGGAAGAGGTGGAGGTCAGCCAACCTTGCCCACGCACAGTCACACGCACACACCACCAAAGCACACACAAACACAAGAGGCACACAGACCCTTGAAGACACGCACATACAAACACGTGTGGATACAAAAATCCAGCAGGCAAGTACATGCAGACTCACTAACAACCACACATGAAAACATATGGAAACACAAACGCACACAAACACTTCTTCATATAAACACCCAAGATGCTTCTGCATGCAGACACACACACACACACACACACACACACACACACACACGCAGACCTAGAGACACATCAACACACAGACAGACACAGGCACAGAAGAGCGATGGAGGGACGGAGACTCATAGGCTAGGCCGCCCCCCACTTCTCCATTCCCGCCCCCCGTCAGCATGTGCTTGCAGCTCAGGTTTCCTGCTCAGCTTCCCTCTCTCCAGCTCTGTGGGAGATAAGGTATCAGGGACACTGAAGCGGATTACACCTTCCCTCTGTCGCCTCCCCCTCCCCCATCGTCCTGTACTCAGTTTCCAGGCCATGTGAGCTGGGGCTGCGGACTCCACCCAGGATCGGGTGCTGAGCGCCCCCTGCGATCCCTTAGCCCTTGCCTTCCCCCCCTGTAGCCTCTCTCCAGGCAGCTCATCCCGGCCTCCCTGCTAGGGTCCTGGGCCCCAGCCCAAGGGGCTGTGTGAAGACAGGGTGGCCCGGGGGTGGGATGGCAGGAAGGGGATCTAGGAGGGGCCAACGGCAAGCCTGGGTCATTCTGGAGCCTCCACCTGGGGCAGGGCCTGGGTTTCCCACCTCCCAGATGAGGAGACAGCCGAGGAGAGGTGGAGCCACTCACCCAGGTCACAGCCAGTGAGGACAGTGGTGGGGGCCTGCTGGTGAGGGGTGGACGGGGAGCCTGGAGTAGCAGTGCCTCGTGGGAGCTGGAGCGGACCCCAAGTCTCACCTGGCTTCCTAGCCTTTGCCCGCCCACTAAGTTACTCAGGGCAGGCCCCTGGCGGCAGACCTTGAATTAAATGGGCAGAGTGGTCAGTCTGGGGCCCTGAGGGAGGCAAGGTTGTGGGCAAGGACACAGAGGAGGGAAGCCTGACGCTTGGCCAGAGGAAGGGGCAGCAGGGAGTGTGGCCGAGAAGGGGCATCCCTGGGGGAAGGGGGCTGGCCAGGTTTCAGAGGCCTTGTCAG
This sequence comes from Saccopteryx leptura, assembly GCF_036850995.1. NCBI lineage: Eukaryota > Metazoa > Chordata > Mammalia > Chiroptera > Emballonuridae > Saccopteryx > Saccopteryx leptura. Next base: position 12,392,519 of record NC_089503.1, on the reverse strand, counting down.
CCATGCTGAGGAGCCTCTTTCTGTCCCTGTCCTCGATGACGGGACTCGGCAGGGCACCGGCCATGTCTGTCTTGTTCACAGCTCAAATTCAACACCCAGGACAGCGCCTGGCCCTTGTGTAGGTGCTCAGTAATTGTTAGATGAATGAATGAATGAATGAATGAATAAACTTTGCCTGCCAGCAGGGCCACCAAATGTGGGCCCTGCTTCTGGGTGTCACTTGCCCTCGCCCCAGGGTGGCAGCCACCCAAGCGCCCTGCACCTGTGCACCCCCCCCCCCCACGCCTGGAAGCCATGGCTGTGGCCCCTCAGAACGGCTCTGATTTGCCCACCAGGCTGCTCCTTTTCTCTCTGTGAGTGCCTCTTTGTTCTCTGCTCACACTGTGCCCAGCTTCTGGCCAATCCCAACTAAGCTCCCATGTGGTGGCCTGAGGGCCTCACATTCCAAGCTTGACCCCCCGCTTGGCCCCAAAGCCAATGTTGGGTCAGTGCCCGGCAGTCCTCTGTGTCTGTGTCACCGGGCAGGAGGGGTGAACCGTTCCTATCCTGTGACTACTCAGGTTACTGAAACTGTCGAAGAGACTGGCCTTTGCTGTGTCCCTCCCTCTCTGTGCTGTCAGGTGAGTGTGGGCGCTGACAATGTGGCTTCATTTTGGGGGTGCCTGTCCCTCTGTCCCTCTGAGACTTGAGTCTCGGGTCTGGCCCAGACCAGCATCAGCCCGGCACCCTTCCCTTGCCTGGGCCCCAGCTGCCAGGCCTGAGATCTGCAGTCAGATATCCTGGGTTCAAATCCCAGCTCTTCCCGCTGGAGACGGCTCCCTGCCACTTGCCATGGAGGCCGCCGGCCCGTGCTGAGCCGAAGCCAATAGCAGTACCCACCTCGTGCGCTAAGCGAGATGGCATGTGAAGTGCTCAGCGCACAAACGGTGGCCTCAGTAGGAGTGGGGGCTTGAGCAAGGCCACACTGCCGTTAGTCGCGGGGCCTGGCCTTTGTCTCCTCCTGCTCGGCCCTGGACAGGGTCCCTGGGGACCCTTCTCTGGAAGCACGGTCCCTCTGGTTCGGAGGAGCATGGGGGTGGCCCACCTGCACAGCCTGACCGGCATGGCCTCACCCGGAGACCCATGCTACCTGCCTGGGGCCAACCTCCTGCAGGGCCCCTTGGAAGCTGCCTGCCCCTCCCTCACCTGCAAACCGGGGTTTATGGTTCAGGCAATCACTCCTTCCAGCGCCAATTGTAGCTGCTGCCAAAAGCTCCCTGCCCCTCCCCACGGATATTCTAGAAACCGTTCTGAGGTGTACAATGACGACGATTAACCTTTATTAAGCCCCCACAGCCTGCTGGGTGCCAGGAATTTTCCGTGGGCCTTCATCTTTTCAACAAGAACACAGAGGGACCTCCCTCTGAGGGAAGTTTGGGGACACAGCTGGGTGCTGTGTTGACGGCATGGCTGTGGGGGTGTGGAGCCCCAAGGGCTGATGGGACAGCAGGACGGGCACAGACAGTGGGTGCCACACGATCGGGCCCCACTTCTGACGTGCACGGACATGTGTGAGGCTGCTGCTCGTCATGGCACGGGGCAGCTGATGTTGACAAGGTTCCATCTGGCCTGGGTCACATGGTGACATGCAGAGCCACCAGCTCACAGACTTGACAGCTAGCCAGCTGGGAAAAGGCATCTATCTGCCCATGGGAACTGGAGGCCAGGGGGTGGCGGGAAGCCCTAAGTGGGGAGGCTGCAGGAGGGTGGGGATGCTACACGCAGACAGATGGAGGGCCTGGAACTTGGAATCCGATCGCCAGTTTCCTCTCTGACCATCTGGAGGGCCACCCATTCCCATAGAAATGTTCCCCAAACAGCCAGATAGGCAAGAACAGCAGAGGCATCAGACCTGGGAACGCCCCAGCCATGTCCTCTGTTGAAGGTCAGAGGAGGGTCTGTTGGGGTCTCCCAGGAGTGCCGATACTTTTTGCTTCTCAGAATGTTGCTTGGCTCTGCCAAGAAAGCCCTTTGAGTCGTACAACCGTCCTGGCAGGAACCTTGTGAGAAGCAGGTCAAGCCGAGCCAGAGAGATGGAGCAACCTCCCCGAGCCACCCAGTTCAGCGCCCACACGTGGGCTTCTCGGCTCTGAGCACAGGCCTCTCCCACCACAGAACCAGACTGGGGCCTCGGGTGGGCAGACGTGGGGCCTGCAGCTTCCTGGGAGAGCCAGGCATCACATCTGCAGCCAGTGATAGGCATGCAGGTTTGTTTTCGTATGAGTGTGGGTATGAGTCTTTGTGTGTGTGCATCTTCAGAGGGCCCCGGTAGAGACGGGCCAGGAGGGCATTTGTCTCGCTCACCTATCCTTAGAGAGAGGTTGGATGAGATGCTGAAGGAACTGTATTCGGGAAAGACTTCATGAGATCTGGAACCAAACAGCTTCTCTCTGGGCCCAATGACAAGGTGTGGTCCCCACGGCCGCTTCAGGTCCCTATGGTAAGAACACTGCAGCAGGTGGGCTCTGGCACCGGGGGGGCAGAAGGCTGGCGTTGAGGAACATGGGCGAACTTATGAGCACATACAAGGCAGCTGGCAGTGTGTGGACTCCTGGGTATGACAGTGAAGGCCCTGGGGACATGGAACAGAGGTCCCTCTCCTGTGATCACGTGACTCCTGAGTGATCACCAGCTGCAGTCCTGCCATGTGGGCAGAATCAGAGCTCTTTGCAAACTACAGAAACCACCTCTGGCTACTTCGAGCAGAAGGTGACTTTGTTAAAAGGATTTTGGCGATCATAAAACCTTCAGGTGGACCTAAGAACAAAGCTTAGAGGCTACGCAGCCAGGAACCAGGGTCAAAATTGCCCTGTGGGCTTGGGCTCAGGGAGACAGCGTGCCTCTCGCATTGGTAGGCACGGGACACTGCTCCTCCAGTCACTGTAACACCTGTCGCCGAGAAGGGGTCCTGCCTGGTCTCTTCTGCTCTGCATTTCTCATGTTCAATACAAAATCAGGGCTCGGTGCACCCAGGTCACACGCCTGCATCCAACTCGCAGAGAAAGCTGCAGAGGGGAGGCCAGCAATTTCAGCTCCCACAGGACAAGCGGGTTCTGTTTCGTTAGGCAGCTGGAATTCTTTAACATAGGAGAATGCTGAGTGGCCCCGAGAATTCAATGTCCCTCACATGCGGGTGACTATTAGGAAGGAAACGAGCCCACACGGAGAGCCTCCTGCAAGCCAGTCCTCACACAGCTGGTCGGGATGTGCCAGCCTTTAGTGAGACATGGGAAAGGGTACCCTTCAAGTGCCCTAGCGGTGTACCATCTGTAAGGTCCTTGATGTGAACGGGGCCCCCTGGACGTGGTTCCATTGTGCACCACTCCCCCTGCTAAGCTATGTGCTCAGCAGGCATGGACCTCACAGGCACACAGGCGCTCAGAAATGTACCTCGGTCTCTCTGTAACTGAAAGACATCCATCTGGTCGTTTCCAGTTCAGCTCAGTCCCCTTTGAAATGAACTTTGTCCATTTGGGACTCAAATTCAATCAGGCCAGGAATTCTACCCCTTCTCTCTCTCATTATCTTCTCCTGGGAGTGTGTATACGCTCATGGAGCTTGCTGTTGAAGGAGAGACATTCATCCATGTTCACTCCCTCTGAGCATGTGATCTCTGAGGGCTTCTACCATCCACACCTGTCTTTTCTGCACCTGCCTGGAAACAGCCACAGCGCTCTGACCTCTGGATGCTGAGGTCACTCACGCAGCCCCCCCAGGTCCGCCAGCCTGCCCTCAGCCACACCTCTGCATGCCCCCCTCCAGGATGTGTAGAGGCGGAATGCTGGTGGCCGAGGCCAGGCGAGTTCACATTGGATTTGGACACGCGGCAGAGAAACTGCAGAGCTGGAAAGCGCTCCACCATTCCTGATTATTAGATTCTTGCGATGGGAGGTGAGCACACGGGCAGGGGAAAACCCACTTCCTGTGGCAGCAGCTGGCCTCTCACAGTGGCGGGCAAGCAATCTGCCCAGAGGGAAAGAAAGTACTCGTAGCCTTATATAGGCTAACACAAGTGTCTTTCTGCCACGTGCTCACGCATTAATCATGCAAAGTTCAAGCGAGCAAGCCTAACACAGCTGTTTGCCCAACAAGAGGATTCAGCGGAAGGGCTAGCTCACCTCCCTTTTGACTCTGCTGAGGATTCTCTAGAAAGTTAGGGAAGGGAAGCTTGTGGGAGGCCTGCTGCATACTCAGGCCACCCCTCATAAGAAATGCAGGTCCCTTCTCCACTGGTGTCCCCCAAATATGCCTGGGACATTCTCATGCCACACTCGGGCTCAGCCCAGAGCAGGCAGGGCTGGGACTCCTTCCTTTGCTCAGCCCAGAGCAGGCAGGGCTGGGGACTCCTTCCTTTGCTCAGCCCAGAGCAGGCAGGGCTGGGGACTCCTTCCTTTGCTCAGCCCAGAGCAGGCAGGGCTGGGGACTCCTTCCTTTGCTCAGCCCAGAGCAGGCAGGGCTGGGGACTCCTTCCTTTGCTCAGCCCAGAGCAGGCAGGGCTGGGGACTCCTTCCTTTGCTCAGCCCAGAGCAGGCAGGGCTGGGGGCATCCTGTTGAGGGACGCTGCTCTGCCTGTTCTCTCCCACCTGCTGGAGGAGCCCTTATTTCCTTCTGGGTAGGATCGCTGCTTCCTTGATGACGCATGCTTCCCCACTCCAGGGCTTAGAGCATCGGCTCCCTGTTATGCAAGCTCAAAGCCAAGCTTTTGGACCTACAAAAACATTTTCTCTCTCAAAACTCAGCTCTTGCAAGGTTATAGTCTCAGCTCTGGGTTTCAAAGCCTCTTTTGCAACTCAAAGCCAATGATTTGATGTTTGTTTTGAGTTTCCCTTGGAGAGCCGGAATATAAGCAGAATGGAGGGGAATGCATACCAGGACATTATCTACAGTGGAGCATCAGTTAATATCTCAGAATGAGAATGCTCAGCTCCCTGTTATCTCACGGATGCTTCACGATAACCCGATAACCCTTCGAGGAGAGAGTGGTTGCGCCCACTCCAGGGCTAGGGCGAGGGCAAGGTGAGGGAGCAAAGGCACTTCCCCAGCCACCAAATTTAAAGCGCCAAAGCCCGAGTAATCTTGATTTTTAAAAAACAGTTAATGCAATCATTTTTTAAAAAATTCAAAATTAGTGCAAAACATCCATGATGAACAAAATATTAAAAAATTTAAATACAGACAGGATTAGTACTAACTGATCTTTCCTTTTGCAGCGGGCTCCAATATGGTTCATCACAGCGCTGGTACTGGCCCATCTTAATTGCATTAAGTGATTATTTATCTTGATTACTGGTTTTGGGTTTTTTGGTGTTTTTTTTTGTTTTGTTTTGTTTTTTTGGCACTCCCTTAAATTTTATATCTGGGGCAAGTGCCTTGCTCAGCTAACCCTAGTCCCAGTTCAGACTCATTCCTTAGATGTGAGAATTGAGGTTCAGAGATTGTGAGTAGTTCAAGTGGAACAGATGGCCCCAGGGAACCTGTGGGACAGAGGCTCCCTGTTCGCTCATTCAACACGTATTTGTTAAGTAGGTATTGATATAATGCAGCAGGCATGGGGTTGAGGACTACGGAACATCATCGAGCAAGGTCCCTACACTCACGGAGCTTGTGTCTTAGTACAGAGGAAACCAACTTCAAATAATTTGAAGTTACTTATTTAATTGGAATTGGAATAAGTACTTTGAAGGGAAAATGTGGGAGTTTAAGAATGTATAACATGGGAGCTTGACATGCTCTGGAAGGATTCTCTGAGAGGGGGAGGTTTCAGCTAAAACCTTCAGGGATAAGCACTGTGAGCCAAATAGAGTGGGAAGAAGAGGAAACAGCATGTGCAAAGATCCTGGGGTGGAAAGAAGCTGGTGCATTTGAGAGACTGAGAAGATATGTGAGTCAGTCCAGGCTGATTCTGTAATAAATGACCCTTAAGTCTAAATGGCTAATATTTCTCATTTGCTTCACAGTCTAATATGGATCAGATAGCTCATCTTCACATTATGACTCAGGGATCCAGTTCCTTTCCACTTTTTTAAAAATTTATTAACTTTAGCAAGAGAGGAAGAGAGAGAGACACACACACACAGAAACATAGATCTGTTCCTGTATGTGCCCTGACTGGGGATTGAACTGACAACCTCTGCACTTTGGGATGATGCTCCAACCAACTGAGCTATCTGGCCAGGGCTCCTTTCCACTTTCAACGATACAGAAAATAAAAGCATGGAAGATTTTATATTAATCAGTGTCACCCCAATAAAATGCAATTTAAAAAAGAGTGGGAGATTGTGTATGGGTGTGGCCTATTACTGCTGCCCACATCTGTGGGCCCAGTGCTCACTCCAGGGTCCTGCCCCATCAGCCTGTGGAGCGCTCAGGAAGAAAGGGGGAAACAGAAGTTCGTGCCGCTTGGCTTCCCCTACCATTGGGGGGGTCGATGCCAGACAAGTCCTTGGCAGTCGTGGCCAGGAGCCAGGTCTATAGTCTTGGAACAGAAGATCCAACTTGAACTTGGCCGCAGGTCTAGGAAGGTATTAACGTAAGGGCAGCTGCCAGTCGTGACGACTGTGATCTCATCCAGCAGAAAGGAGCCCTCACGTCGGAACCCACTCCATTAGGATGGTCAGGTTCTGGTCCACGGCATGGAGGCATGTGTCCGGCACCAAGTCAGCTTCACTCCCTTGGCCTCTGTTGCTCCAGTTCTTGTGTTCCTGGGAGGGACGGGAGGCCTCTCTGCTTTCAGCTGACCAGCCAGGTCGCTCTCAAGAGCTCTGGTTTCGGGGAATGTGATCCCTGGGGTGTATCTAGGCTCCAGTTTCTAGGGGATCTGGGGAGCCGGGTGGCAGTGGCTGAGCCAGCTTCATGGGTTTGGCTATCTAATGAAGGACTCTGGGCCAATGGTGACATTGCCTGAAATTTGCTAATGGGCAAACCCTGAGCCCAGATCACAGCCCCAGGCTGACCCTGCACTTGAGGGCCTCTTGGTCTGCCTTCTTGGTCTGTTTTGGGGTTCCTAAGCCTTGCCCTGTAGGTTCTAGAATACCCCAGGTGGGCAAACCTCTGAGCCTTGGGGCCCTGGGTCAAAATCTCCAAGAAGAGCAGTTCTGGCAATCTAGCTGTTTGCAGGATGGGGGCGAGCATTTGGGCCTCCTGGCTGGTTCCTCTCGTTGTCCCAGCTGAGAGGGGCAGTAAGCTAGAGTACAATCCAGGCTTTGAAATAATACAAATTGGGTTTGAGTCCTGGCCTTGCCCTTACCAGCTGCGTGAACTTGATCAAGCTACTGACTTTCTTTGGATCTGTCTTCTCATCTCTGAGAGGGGGAGGTTTCAGCTAAAACCTTCAGGGATAAGCACTGTGAGCCAAATAGAGTGGGAAGAAGAGGAAACAGCATGTGCAAAGATCCTGGGGTGGAAAGAAGCTGGTGCATTTGAGAGACTGAGAAGATATGTGAGTCAGTCCAGGCTGATCCAAAACTGTGGTGAAAGGTAAATGAGATAAACTGAAGGTGGTCAGGAAATGATAGGCACCATTAGTTATTGTGTGGACGAGCGCCCAGATGAGAGGCAGATGAGTTATACACCCCCCCCCCCCCCCACACACACACACACTGGCTGCCGGGCTCCCTTGCTTCCTGGCTCCTTGCTGCTCCGGGGCGCCCTGCACTCTCCCGCCCACCCGGGGTCTCAGCAGGCATGGCTTGCTTCCTCTCCTCTCTTCCATCTTTGCTTAAATGCTATCCTGTCAATGAGGACTCCTGGACCGCTCCGTTTCATGTAGGTCCTCAGTCCTCCTCTCTCTCCCTTGCTGTATTTCCTCCACGGCCTGATCATCGCCTGGCACACTGTGAACTGCCTTTTGCTGAGGACCTCCACTCACAGGAATATAAGTCCCACAAAGGCAGGGTTTGGGTTTTGTTGTTGTTGCTTTTTGGTCTGCTAACATGTTTGCCCACCTGGGGGTATTCTAGAATCTACAGGGCAAGGCTTAGGAACCCCAAAATAGACCATGCTAACATGTTCACATAATCTACAGTGCCTAGGCATATGAGTAGAAACATAATGTTTGTGAATAAAAACCTGAATGAAGGCAAAGACTGTAGTTCGGGGGGTGGGGGGAGGCGTGCAGGTAAGAGGAGTGGGCCACGGCATGACGAACACTGTCACTTTCATTTTTGCCAAATGAGGGAGTTAAAGTAGGTCCCAGGAGACGGTGAATCCAAGGGAACTGTGTATAGCACTGGGTGAGTTCCTGCCTGCCTGGGTTTTTCTGGGATGAGGGTACCCAGCTTCCTGCAGACATCTGGCAGAGCCTGTGATCTCCCAGGGGAGCTAAGCACCCTCCCTGCTCTGACATTTCATGATTGGCTCTAACAAACAGGTCCTTGCTTTCGAAAGACCTGTGATGCTAACATTCCAGGATCTTATTCGTCTCAGCAGCCACAGAGGTCCTGGCCCCAAAGAGGAGAGAGGGACCCAGAGGGGGCCTTGGCAGGGTCAGCGTGGTGAGGGTGGGGGGCCTGTGAGGACGCGGGAGGGAAGACAAAGGAGACTTCTATATCATACATGCTGTCTTCTTCCTTTTATGTAAAAGCAATAGAGTTTAAAGCAAGTATGACACAATGTGTGCAGTCGTCAATGCTGGGTACCAGGTATAGGAGTGTTTATCGCAGAAAGCTTTGTCTTTTTCTGCATGTCAAAAATTTCTTTAAAAAATATAGATCTGGAGGGGGGCAGGACAGTTATAGCTTCTGATTAGGAATGGAGGGGCTGTTTCTGGGACCGGAGGAACCGGGACCTCGGGCGTTTTCCCAGCGTGTGTGTGGGCAGAAGGGAAGGCTGCAGTCTGGGCCCGTCCTCTCCTCCCCGCCCCCCCTCCAGGTCTCAGTATCCTGCCTTCCCGGGGAGCGGGGAAAAGCTGAGAGGCCCCGTGCTGGGGGTGAAGCTAATTCATTAGTGACGCCTCAACAAGGACTGGGCGCCCGCAGTGCCAGCGTGATTCATCAACATGATTGCCCGCTGCCAGCCTGCGTGGGCCCAGAACGCCAGCACATTTTACCTGTACCCACTGAGAAGGACCTGGTGGGAGGTGAAGGTACAGCATCTTCTGAGAGAAAGAAAAAGACCTGAAGAAAGGAGAGGGCTGGTCCCCTGTGCCCTTGAGCCCAGGAAGCTCTGCCAGGCTGGTGCTGGAGTTGCAAGGGTGCACGTGACTCCTGCCAGTGCAGGCAGAACCCAGGGGGACCGCCTGCTGCTGGAGCGCCAGCTCCCAGCATGTGGCGAGGAGGGCGGGCGGGCCTCCTCCTCCACAGCGACTGTTCCCCTGGGGAAACTGCTTGAGGGGCGGCAGGGGGTGGGGGTGGGGGAAGTACTCATCCTTATCCATCCGCCTGCTCGGGTTTTCCTCAGCTTTCGGGTCTTTGTGGTATCACTTCTTCCAGGAAGTTTTCCCGAATGTGTAGAAGGGAGAGCATTGGGTTGGGGATTGGGTGAGGTCTGGAAGGAGCTCGGAGCCCCTCGGGCCAAGGCTCAGATCCTTCAATACCCACGGTCTGGTGTCTGGGCTCCGCGTCTCTCTGCCTGGGTCCCCCACCTCCTCTGAAGTGCTGTCCGTGTCTCGTCAGTCTCTATCCTAGACACGGGGGTCCATGGCTGGTTTCTGGATCAGAGTAATACCTGCCTCTGTGTCCCCCCCCCCCCCATATCTCAGGACATCCCTTGCCTGCTTACAACTGCTATTGTTCCTTTGTCCCACACATCTATATGGTGTCTCTGAGCAAAAGAGGTACACAGTGAATAATTTCATTTATATGAAATTCAAGAACAGGCAAAACTGATCCGTGATGACAGAGGTCAGGATCATAGTTGCCCCTGGGAGGGGGAACTGACCAAAAGAGGCAGGAGGAAACTATGAGTGATGGAAATACTACGTGGATGTTCACATTTGTCAAAACTCAAACTGTCTACTTACACTGTCTATGCATTTCGCTGTATGTAAAGTTTGCCTTCGTTTTTTAAAAAGTTTTAAAAATTTCATTGTATAACTGCAACGTGTCAGACCCTGCGCCAGCAGGGGAGACAAAATTGCCTGCCCTGTGGAGCTGGTAGGACAGGGAGTGTGGTTCTTAGCCTGACCTTGCAATGGCCAGTGCTCTCTGCTGGTGGGCGTGATCTTCGGCAAGTCACTCAGCTCAAGTTAAATTTCTCAGAGCTTCATTTCTTCACCTTTAAAATTGAGATACCGAGGGTACCTACCCCATAGGCACCTACCTCGCAAGGATTCAACCCAATGCTCTCCGGATAGTATGGGGCGCAAGGTAGGCTCACAGTAAATGGGAGCGAGTCTTTCTGCCGGGAGTTTTGACTGGAGGGCTCTGAATGGGAGGGGAGCAGGCAGGGGCACACAGCTGGGCTGTTTGTGGGAGCATGCGCAACAGGAAGAGTCAAGGACTGAAAGTCGTCATCGTTGGTGGCGCTCAAAGGCGCTTAAGTGTCTCAGTTCCTCTGTCCACTGCAACCACACACAGGCCTACTTTGAGCATAGTTGGAAGGACAAGGCAGATTAGTGTGTGAGTGCGCTAACGAGGAACCGGTCGGGCAATGAGGGTGTCCCGGGCGGGGAGGGGGAGGAGCCAGGCTCTGAGTCCCCGAAAGTCTTTCGATGTGACCCACCCTGAAAACGGCCAGACAGTAACACTGCGCCGAATTACTATCCTGAAGTGACCCTAGGGGGGGGGGCACTAGTCGCGTGCCGCTGGACACAAGTGGCTGGCGGTGGCCGCAACCCTCAGTCTCTCCTTGAGAACCCTGTGTCCAGAGTCCTGGGTCACGCGCCGGCGTTGCGGTCCTCAGTCCCTTCTTGGACTTGCCGATCTGGGTGCACACGACCGCATACCAACGGCGCGTAGTGACTGGAGGTGTGGTGGACAGCTCGGACGTCGGATCTGTGTTGGCATAACACCAAGCTTACGAAGCGCGGACCTTGGGTTCTCTAGGCGGGAGCTGGCTTCTGGCGGGTCCAACTGGCCCGTGCGGGGCGGGCGCCGGCTTTGGGACCCCCTAGCCCGGTAGCACTGTGGCCCCGCCCCACTCCGCCCTTCCTCCGCCTCATTGGCAGCCGCGTCGGGGGTTGCCAGGGCGACGGGTCGCTTAGCTGCGAGTCAGCGCGAACCGAAGCCAGTCGGCCCGCGTAGGGAGCCTGGGAGGCCAGAGGGCTAGCGGCGGAGCGCAGCGGCGGGCGGCGGAGCCCCAAGCGGGCGCCTCCTCTCGGCCCCGCACGGCCCCCCTCCCGGCGCAGGGGCAGGCCGGGGCGGGGGGCCTCGGACCCGAGGCGGTCTCGGCCCCGTCGGGGAGACAAGGGGGTGGCCAGGGCGGAGCGATGCCGGGCAGCGGCGGCGGCGGCAGCGGCCCCGGTCGGGGCCCGTGACCATGGGCATCGCGGAGTCTACGCTGGACGAGCTGCCGTCGGACGCGGAGGAGCAGTTGCGCCACGGCGAGCAGCAACTAGAGCTGAGCGGGAGGCGGCTGCGGCGCCTTCCCAGCGCCGTGTGCGCGCTGAGCCGCCTGGAGAAGCTGTACGTGAGCGGCACCGGTCTGCGCGAGCTGCCGGAGGAGATCGAGGAGCTGCGTGAGCTGCGGATTCTGGCGCTGGACTTCAACAAACTCGAACGCCTGCCCGACGGCCTGTGTCGCCTGCCGCGTCTTACGCGCCTCTACCTGGGTGGCAACCGGCTGGTGGCGCTGCCCAACGACTTCGCGCAGCTGCAGAGCCTGCGCTGCCTCTGGATCGAGGGCAACTTCCTGCGGCGCTTCCCGCGACCGCTGCTGCGCCTGGTGGCGCTGCAGTCGCTGCAGATGGGCGACAACCGGCTGCGCGCGCTGCCCGCCGAACTGCCGCGCATGACGGGCCTGCGCGGCCTCTGGCTCTACGGTAACCGGTTCGAGGTGTTCCCGTCCGCGCTGTTGCGCATGGGCCGCCTGCACATTCTCGACATGGACCGCAACCGCCTGGGCGGCTTCCCCGACCTGCACCCGCTGCGCTCCCTGCGTGTCTTCTCCTACGACCACAACCCGGTCACTGGGCCCCCGCGCGTCGCCGACACCGTCTTCCTCGTAGGCGAGGGCGCTATAGAGCGCATGGCCGAGCGCGACGAGCCCATTCCCCGGCCGCCCCCCAGGCGCCCAGTACGGGCCTTTGAGGATGAGGAGGAAGAAGACCTGCTCATAGGGGGCGGTGCCCCCCGGGCTCTGGGACCCCCCGGGGGCAGCCTCCACGTCCTGGAAGCCTCTCCAGGACTGGGCACCTGAGCCTGTGTTCTGGGTGATGGACTTTGGCCACTCTGGGAGGAGGGGCTCTGGGAAAGTCCGAGGGAGTGGTGGGCAGAGGAGGGGCCACTTTGAGGGAGTTGCTGGGAACAGGCAGGCCTGGGGCCATCTTCAGTCCTTCCTGGGTAGTAAGAAGACTGCCTTCTGACTGGTTGCTGGGCAGTCGTCAGGCCAAGTTATATGGGCTCCATCCAGTCCATTGTATCTCTGCCCTGTCCCTGGTAGCATCACTGACAGACCACACTGTAGAGGTGCCAGCTTCCTCCTGGAACCGGGGTCACCACTGTCTGTGGAATCATCACCTTGGTTGAGTCTGAATGCCCAGGGTGCCCACCTGGGTACCTCCCTCCTCCTGGAGTTTGGATCTCCTAGGCCCACCGTTTCTGGTGCACGAGCCACTGCCTCTGGACCACCGCATGCCTCTGAGGCAGGACTGCTCTTGAAGGAGGGCCTGGCCCAGGGGCAGGGGCTTGGAGGGGCCGGTGCCCAGGACAGAAGTGGGAAACTGGGGTCGGGGCCCTAATACCACAGCTGCCCTTGCCTTTCCACTGGGGCTCATTGTACATCCCTCCCCAGAACCCCAAAAATTCATGTGGGGAAGGGGGGGACTCAGGAGGCAGCGTCTCCACCTCTGCCTTTATCCAGGTCTCTTCTCCCAGCTCGTGCCTGGAATCCTGCTGGGAAACAAGCTCCGCCTCCCTTCCCCCTGCCTGAACCTGCCAGCTGTCAGTTTTGAGAAGAAGCCACTGTGCCTCCAGGCCTCCTGCACTGAAGAGTGGCTCTCTGCTCGGGGAGGCTGCCTGGAGCCTCTCCCACTGCCTGCACTCTCCATTCCCTTAAATGGGCACAGTCGGGGTGGCTGGCAGGGCGTGGGGCATGGGACGAGCACTGTGTGCCTCCACTCCGTCACCAGGGACAGCCTCAAGTGGGTGAGGAGGGGTGCCTCACTCTGCCAGTCCCAGGGCCAGATCTTTCCCACTCAAGCAATAATGGTAGGAAGGGGCCAAGGCCAGGGACACTCAGGGACACTGTCAGGGGCAGGAGCCCCACATGGTAATGTTTTCTTTAGGAAGAAAAAACAACAACACTGGCTGTAAACATAAATTACATTTCTTGGAGAAAGAATGTGTGTTTCCCTGATGCCTGTTTATTTATAAGCCCTGGGAGCACTGAGTCCCATTGCTGTGGGGACCCTGGGCTCCCTCTGGCACTGCCCTCTGTCCATGTGCCCCAGATCTGCATCAGACTGGTCCGGCCAGCTTGTCCTTCCTGGGGAGCAAGCACAAAAGGCTCTGCTGGTGGAGGCTGGTCTCAGCCTGCTGTATCTTACTGTCTGCCTCCAGCCCCCGCTGCACCCTCTCCCTGTTCTTCTCCAGGGCAGTGCTCAGGTTCCTGACTCTTAATATGTTTCTGAATCTCCCTCAAGCTGGGCCGACCTTTCTCTCTTCCAGAGGACCTCCCCTCCTCTGTGACTCTATTCTTTCCTTTCCATCTCCCTTTCTCTGTTTTCCTCTGTCTCTCCCCCTTAGTTTCTTTTCATTCAGTTATGACATTACTTTCTCCCCTCATTGTTCGGGGGAAAAAAGTATTAAGGATTTAAAGAAAGGAAGAAAATTGTAAACCTCAAGTCTAGAGGCCCATTTCCCATGAGAGGCTGCTAGGTCACCATCACTATGGCAACAGGACTGATGTCATACAAGGCCCAAAGGTCAGGCCTGGCCCAGCAGCCCTGTGGGCCACGGGGCTGGGCCCAGGTTAGGAGGAGGCTGGGAATGCTCTGGAGCAGTCAGCTTGCAAGTGAGAGGGAAGGCTTCGAATGGACAGAGCTCGTGGGTGGGGGAGTCGGGGCTGCCCCCTCCTCCAGGGGGCAGAGGGGTCTGGGGCTGCTGCAGACTGCCCCTCCCAGAGCTCCTGGGTGCCCACGCCCACTGTGCTGTGGCTGTCAGGGCCCGTGGCCTTCCTGGGCTCTGGGAACTTAGAGGAAGGAACTGAGATGTCACATCACACAGGTTCGGTAGGAGTGACAGTTGACCAGAATGTCCTCTGACCCCGTGACTCATGTCATGGCATGGGGGAAATATTCCTGGTTCTGGGTTCCAATTGTAGCTCTATTGACGGAGTGATCTTGAATAAGTCATGACACCCTTCCCCCGGGCCTCAGTTTTTCCATCTGCACACAAGGAGTTGAGTTTATTTAGATCTGATGCTGCAACCCAGTGTTTGTCTACCTTTCCTTCAGGCAAATCTTAGATGGGAAGAGGGGAGCCACGCTCACCCTGAAATAGCTGTTGGCACCGGAAGCCCAGGTGTTCATCCTCTCTGGTCAGTTTCCCTGCAGCTTTCTCTGCCTCATCCCCCCAGTGCTCCCGGATGGGGCCGGGCCCTGTGACGAGACCCCTGGGCCATCCTGAGGCCAGGTCCCTGGCTTTGCTACTTGATTGCTCTCCATCAGGAGCCAGTTTTTACAGGGAAATTAGAGAATTTGCTTAAAGTGGTTGTGGATGCCTGGCTAGACAGTGCTACTAGGGTCTGTCGTCTTGCAGAAATAGGGCAGACCAGGGTGAGAAGGGGGCTGTTGCCAAGGACAGGTGGGCATTACGGCTCCCCTTGGTGATAAAGAGAGCACTGTATGAAGAGTCCTAGCACCCCTCCCCCACAACCAACTGCCTGTGACTCCCTCAGGGGAGCAGGGAGAAGGGGAAAGGATTTTGGAGGGCCACAAGTCATTGTGCAAGTTGTGCGGAGGCAGCCAGCGCTGAGTGGGCCGTGGGGGGCTTGAGCAGGAGGGTCCTGGGGTTGTGTTTATGCTAGACACACAGGGCAGAGGCCAGGGGAGGCGGCATCGGAGCAGGAAGGCAGGCAGTGGGTACTGGGAGGACCAGAGCCGAGGCTGCAGCAGGGCAAGAAGCAGGCCCAGGGAGGAGTGATTTGCCCATACATGGGTGTTGGGCCTCTTAAACCAGTGCTCAGTGCACGCGGAGGAGGCCCCTCTGTCCCTGGCTGGCTGGCAGGTCTGGGTGTGGAATGAGTGGTAGTTGTTAGTAACCTGCTCCTCCCCCCTCCTGGAGCCTCCTGCAGCCAGACCTCCTGGGGGGCAGAACAGCAGAGATGCGGGAAGGGTTGGACCTTGTCTAGCTTTATTACTGCCCTGCCCCTCTCCCTGTCCACCCTCAGGGCCTTGGGAGCTGGGGCCCCTGCCCAGAAGGACCCCCTGCCTCCAGTGCCACCATATGGGCCGTCCCAAAGCTTCCTTAAGACAGCTGAGCACTCTCGTTCTGAGGATGGATGTTTATTAGCACAGCCAGGTGTGCCACGCGGAACATGTATTCAGACAGGGACCCCTGCCGAGGGGGCTCACAGTCTAAAGGAGAGGCAGTACATACACACAGACACAAACACAGGAAGTGGGGCGTCATCCAAGGGTACAGGTGGTCAGGGGAGCCATGGGCTGGGGCATTCAGCCGTCCGAGCCTTGTCCTTCTGGGTGTTTTTGGGGGGGGGGGGGGAGAAAGGAGAGCAGAACATGGCCCAGGATGGCCTTCCAGCAAGCGGTAGATCCCAGGCAGGACTTCTGGAGAAAGAGAACCCCAGAGAGCAGTGGTTCCAGGCGCAGGGGAGAGGGGGCAAACCTCAGTGGGATGATGGAGGCAGAGAGAGAGAACTGACGAAGGAGAATGAGGCAACAAGTCCAGGAGGAGGTCCCAAGCCCACGGCAAGAGGCTGTCACCTCTGCTGGGCCAAGCTGTCCCTGCTTTCAGGCCGTTTCCCAGAGCCACTTTCCCAGAGAAAGCTGGATCGTAGATTCTTGAAAGGGACCCACTTGAGGCTACTTACCTGGCCCTCGGGCTCCCTCCAATCTCTGGGTCAGAGATCAGAAGACAAAAGAGATAACTACCTTTAACTGGAAATCTTACACCAGGTTGTTGAGAAACAGAAGGGGCAGGAAGGGAGAGGGTGGGTAGCTTCAGGTGGCAGTACTCTGTGTTGCGTGAGGAGGCAGCTGCCAGCCAGATGCTGGGAGCAGGAGGCATGATGGCCCCCTCACTCTGGAGCGTGGCAGGAGCCAGCAGGTGGACACATGACAACAGAGGGTACTCATTCTTTCTGAAGTACCCTGAGAGCTGCCAGACCGCAGCTTCCCCCGGCGGCGTGTGGGACGGGAAGGGAACAGGGCCGGATGCTTATTGCTGCACTGTGGTTTGAGACGGAAGGAAGGAAATAGATTACCCGGGGCCACGGCCTGTTTTGAGACGGAGAGATTTTTCTAACCTTAAAGGGTTAAACCCAGAACAGGTGCAGAGAAGCCACAGGTCCAGCAGATAGTGCTGGAGGTCCTCAGGGACCAGGAAGGAGAAACTGACCTGAAACCACAGTGGCCAACAAGAGACTTCAGATGGGGGGTGCAGAGGGGAGCGTCCCCCTTTGGCTTGTCTGACTTGCCTTGGAGGGTGGTGAGGGCCCACTGGGAACTGAGGGAGGGGGGAAGGTTGGACTGGGTGAGCTACAGGAGTACCCTCAGACCCCGTCTACTCCCAACAAGCCTTCAGGTCTGATCCCTGCTTTCTGGGCAGCTGGTGGGTTTAGAGTCTAGAGCTGAGGATGGAGTGGAAGGGCCTCATCCCCAGTGAAGACATGTCTCCAAGGTGACAAGCTGAGGGGAGACTTGGCCCCAGGCTCCCCATCACCCTCACCCCACTGCCTCTTCCCCTGGGAGGTGAGGGAGGACTGGGCCCCACGGAGGAAACAGCCAAGGCCCCACTTTTCCATGATCCTTTATTAATCAGAACGGGCCTCGCCACAAAAAGCAGGGCCCACTCCCACAAAAATATGATTTGCAAAGAGGAAATCTTGCTGGCTTAGAGGGTATGTGTAGTGGAAAGTTTTTTTTGTATGGTTCTTTTTTCCTTTTTCTCTTCAGTTTTTCTCATGTCTCTTCGCTGCAATTTTTTTTTTGTGACAGTAGGTTTTTGTTTTGTTTTTATAAAACACTTGCGCTCAAGGACTCAAACACAATACAAACAACGGCCACCAACCCCCATCCCCGGGGCCCCAGCCGGGTTGGCTTTTTTTGTGGCTGTATCCCTGGTGTCTGGCACCGGCGGGCAGGCGCGGGGTCCTGGGGTGGTGGGATTTGTACAGCAGTTCCCTGGGGAGATGGTCACAAGAAAGGGTACCTGAACAAGATAACGACTAAGTCTAGGGCACCCACAAGACAGCAGATGATGCTCATGAGGGGCCTGGGGCACAGTGAAGAGACAGATGGGCCCAGGCCGGCCTTGGCTATCCCTTGGAGGCTCTGTGGGGGGGGAGAGGCAGGTGGGCCTTGCTTTCAGGTTACAATAACAATACTTTGCTCACGGGTAGCACCTTCAGAATTCTCCTGCCTTGACCCCCTGCCCTCCCAGGTCAGCTGACGGCGGCCTCACAACCTCCCCTGTGAGGTAGGTGAAGTATTATTACCATCATTTTACAGATGAAGAAACTGAGGCCCCGGGAGTGTGGGTGATTTGCCCAAGGTCTTGGGATGGCGTCAGGGCTCTGGTGCCCACCTCCACCCTCGTTTCCCCATTCCCTGTTCTCCTACAGGCCCAGATCACCTCCGCCCTCCAATGTGCCTGGGTGGGGTCAGACTGGGAACAGACCTCATGGAGATAGATGCTCTCTGCATATGATTGGCTAAGAGTCCCGTGGGCGGGGCTCGAAAAATGGGCTGCAGTTGCCGGCTTCACTCCTTGCAAACTGGTGCAATACCCCGAGGGCTTTGCAGCAGTAGTGGGGGCCTGGGGCGGGGCTCGCTCACTCGCTGGCCTCCCACTGAGTGGAGGGGTACGGGATCCCCTCCATCTCTCGAGACAGCGCAGTCTCTTCGTTTCCCTACAGCCTCGGAGTCGCTGCCCTTCTGTCCCCACAAGGGGGTGGTCCCCAGCCGGCTCGATTAGGACGGTGCACTTGGGGGAAGACCCCCATTTTAAGCAAAGTTACAATAGAGAAAACTGGATTTACAAGGAATGGGGGTGACTATTTGCTGCACATTAGCACTTCTCACTCTACAAAATGATTCACCTACTTAGTATGATATTCCTCCAGATCCAAGGGGGCGTGGTGGGGGCGGGAGTGTGAGATTCAATGTCAGAAAATTTTGATACGGGCAAATATGTGACCCGTCTACTGCATAGGGCAGAATGCTCAGCTCAAGGGGAAGCCTACTGAAGGTGAATGGTTCCCAAATGCCCATGCTTTTGCCATGCTCTGCAAATGGAGACTTCGTCCAGAGTGTCCTTTCCTGGGGTGTCAGCCCCATCTGGGGTAGAACTGTGGTCCGAGACCGCGGTCACCGACTGCGGTTTCCGGGCGCCATCTGGCGGTGTGTACTGGCAATGTCAGGTCCAGGCTCGCGGACCCCTGGACTCGAGGCTGTCACCAAGCTGTCTTGTATCAAATACCAAAGACCCGCATGGGGGTGAGCAGGCTTAAGCAGGGATCATCCTGAAATCTGCTGTCTCCAAGGGGAAGCCAGTGAGGCGGACAAACGACCACTTCTTTGTGTGGGGCAACCTCAGAACTCACAAAATCCTGGAGTTCTCCCTGCTTCCTTGACCTGAACTGAGAGGGGCAGAGGAGTTGCTCTGAAGGACCGGGAGCAGTGGGGAAGGTGAGAAGACATTCCTGGAGCAGGTTAGGGGATGCTGATGCAGGATCCGAGATCATGACAGGAATGAAATGAAAATGAAAGGGAAGGTCTGAAGCATGGAGGCTGAAAGGGGAGAGAGGATGTGTGTGTGGGGGAGTGTCTGCACAGACAGGGGGAGATGAGGGAGGTGAAGGAGGCTGGGGTGAGGGAGGTGAAGGAGGCTGGGGTGAGGGAGGCGAAGGAGGCTGGGGTGAGGGAGGCGAAGGAGGCTGGGGTGAGGGAGGCGAAGGAGGCTGGGGTGAGGGAGGCGAAGGAGGCTGGGGTGAGGGAGGCGAAGGAGGCTGGGGTGAGGGAGGCGAAGGAGGCTGGGGTGAGGGAGGCGAAGGAGGCTGGGGTGAGGGAGGCGAAGGAGGCTGGGGTGAGGGAGGTGAAGGAGGCTGGGGTGAGGGAGGCGAAGGAGGCTGGGGTGAGGGAGGCGAAGGAGGCTGGGAATCATGTCGAATATTGCCATCGGGGCTGGGATATGAGATCTGGGACGAATAAGGGTGTCCCTGGATGAGGCTGTTAGGGGAGAAAGCTAGTGGGTGCTGGGGACCCTGAGAAGGAAGGGAGTGGTTGGGTCCTGGTGGAATGTGATACACACAGTAGGTGCCTAAAGGGCGTGAAACAATGTTCAAGAGATAAAATCACTGGGGAAGGAGCTACTGGAGAATGGGGGGGGGGAGACAGGAGGGGGAACAGCGGGAGGCAGCCCAGTTCTCAGCCCAGCTCACATCTACCCCTCTCCCCCCACCCTCCACTCACCCTCTACCTCCTCTCCTCTCCTGTCCCCTGGCTCAGTGACCTGCCCTCTCCGGGGCCTCCAGCCCGGCCTCACTCCACGAAGCCCTGTGCTCTCTGCACAGTCTTCGGCACTGCTGGCCCCAGGGGGACAGGGAGTGAGCCCCCCACTGCATACACACACGCGCGCGCGCACACACACACATACACACAAACACGGTGGACACAACACAAGTACACAGGGCTGCGGCTCCAGGACCCCAGAGGGGGCTATATACTATCCTTGGCATTCAGGGCCCAGCTGGCACCTGAAACCACCCTGGGTCTGGCCTCTCCTGGCCAGGCCGGGGCCAAATGCCTCGACCTCCCCTCTCCTGGGCCCAGACCAGGGGCTGGGGAGGGGGCAGCTTCTCTCCACTCCAGGCACTGCCTTCAAGAAAACGGGGGACCTTGTCCACCTGGCGGGCCTCTGGAGGGGTCTGCCTGTCTGCCCATCTGGCTCTCATGGCCTCCCCCACTTCTTTAGTATCAGCAAGTCAGGAAGGAAAGGGGCAAAGCAGGAAGATGGCTCCCAGAGCCCCTCCTCCAGAGCTGGACTGGTGGAGGACGGGGCTGGTGTTTCCTAGAAACGGGGCCCGAGTGATTTCTGGGTCCCTTCTCTGGCCAAGCTGTCAGGGTCCTCCCCTCACCCCTGGCAGGGGGGCCAGGCCGGGCGTTGTGCATAAAGTGGTGAGGGCATGATGGGGACCCGGTCCCTCGACCCCCGGGGCCGCCTTTGGCCTGCTCAGGCCTTCAGCTGGTGCCACTGGGCCACAGGCTGCCGGGGGCGGGCAATCATGTCTTTCCAGTGTTTCACCTCCCCAGGCCCGCTCTTCCAGGACAGGTAGATCTAAGGAGAGAGGGAAGAGGGCAGCGTTAGCGGCAAACTCTGAGGCACTGTCCTCTGTCCCCACGAGGGGGGAACACTCCATCTCCACTTATGATCCTGGGGACCAAGGGGCCCACTCAGGCAGTGACAACCGACCTTATAGAGGCCCCTCCTCCCTTCCCTGCCAGCCTGACCTATTTTCCTGTGTGAGCCTGGGCAGGCCTGGCCCTTCTGAACTTGACTCCAGACCTGTTCCGCGGGGGGCGGAATTGAAGATGGGGGTGGGGATGTTGGCTTCCATACTCTTCCCTGTCCTACATGTTGGGCACTATCTCTCCTTAATTATGATCACTCCCATCTCCTGGGCACTTACTACACATCAGGCACTGAGCTAGGGGCTTTCCACACGCAGATCATCAAATCATCCAATCCTGACCTGGGAGATAGGTATAGTATCCCCATTTTACAGATGAGAAACTCAGTGCAGAGTTGAGAGACTTGCCGGAATTTATAAGTGGTGCAGAGGGATTTACACCAGGTCTGTGTTCTGCACTCCCAGCCCGACCCTGCCGGCCTGGGCAAGGGGTTCACAGCCTCGTGGGGCTGCACACACATGATCCCTCGCCTGCTGGTGGGTGGCCGGCTAAGAGCACAGGGCTACCTAAGCTACCCAGGCTGAAGCCAGAACAAATTCCTTCTGCCTCACTCAGTCAACAGAACACAAGACTATTCCACAAGGAGCTCTAACTGGCATCTGGGGAACTCCAAACTCCAAAGGGCTAAGTTTCAGAAAAGCTTAGAAGCAGGTACAGTTACTTGGCCCTTGGCCCGAGCAGGTCAAAGAGGCCCCAGCCTCGCTCAGAACATGCAGTCCTGCTGTGGTGTGGGTGACGCAGTCCTGGGGAACTGTCTCACCTGTGACCACAGGTGACCGACCGTGCCCCCTGGGCCTTGCTGGACGGCAGGCAAGGCCAGCACCCCGCCCTGCAGCAGCCACTTCCCCCGCCCCCTGCCGACGGCTACGTTCCCCACCCCCCTCCACCTGGGCCCCCTTCCTTGTGGGGGCCCTTTCTTGTTTCCCCCACAGGGTAATGCCCCAGGAGACTCCCTGTCTCTGCTGGCTTGCTCCTGGCACCTACCCTTCCTCTCTGCCTGCCTGGGTCAAACCTCCATGTCTGAATGAACACTCATGCCCTTAGTAGGGGCGTTTCAAAAATAACTTTTCTCTTAATAGTAGCTAATATGCACGTTCCACGTTCTGTGCTAAGCATCTCATCTGTGTTACTGAACCCTCCCAGCGCACTGAGGTTGGGGCTGTCTTACTCATTTTAAGGGGGGGAAATGGGGCTCAGAAAGGTTATGACGGCCTGACTAGGTGGTGGCGCAGTGGATAGAGCATCGGACTGGGATGCGGAGGACCCAGGTTCGAGACCCCAAGGTCTCTAGGTTGAGTGCAGGCTCATCTGGTTTACGCAAAAAAAAAAAAAAAAGCTCAGGCCCTGGCCAGTTGGCTCAGTGGTAGAGTGTCAGCCTGGCGTGCAGGGGACCCCGGTTCGATTCCCGGCCAGGGCACATAGGAGAGGCGCCCATTTGCTTCTCCACGCCCCCCTCCTTCCTCTCTGTCTCTCTCTTCCCCTCCCGCAGCCAAGGCTCCATTGGAGCAAAGATGGCCCGGGTGCTGGGGATGGCTCCTTGGCCTCTGCCCCAGGCGCTAGAGTGGCTCTGGTTGCAGCAGAGCGACGCCCGGGAGGGGCAGAGCGTCGCCCCCTGGTGGGCGTGTCGGGTGGATTCCGGTCGGGCGCATGTGGGAGTCTGTCTGACTGTCTCTCCCTGTTTCCAGCTTCAGAAAAAAAAAAAAAGCTCATCAGCTTGAGCCCAAGGTCACTGGCTCAAGCAAGGGGTTACTCGGTTTGCTGTAGCCCCACGGTCAAGGTCAAGGCACATATGAGAAAGCAATCAATGAATAACTAAGGTGTTGCAACGAAAAACTGATGATTGACGCTTTTCATCTCTCTCTGTTCCTATCTGTCTGTCCCTATCTATCCCTCTCTCTGACTCTCTCTCTGTCTCTGTAAAAAAAAAGAAAAAAAAAAAAAAGAAAGGTTATGACTATTAAGGGTTAGGGCTGGGACCTGAATGCAGCAGTCTAACTTCCAAGCCCCACAGTCTTTTCATAAAAATCATAAGGAGACACAGGAACAGATGTTTCAGAGTAGAAAAATGGACGGGTGTATGTCATAGAAGCGCAATCTGGAAAAACTCAAGGCTAGGCATGGCTCTCTCGGCTAATAAATGATGTTTTACAAGAACATCCACATATGTCAGGCCATTTCTACCCCACCCTGTGAAGTGCTGTAGGGTCAGCATTAGTAGCTCCATTTTACAAACGAGAGAACTGAAGCTCAGAGACCTGCCCAAGGTCACACAGCCGTTTAGCGGGACATGAGGTAGGAAGTGAAACCAGGTTTTTGGAATCTGACTGCCCCACACAGCTCGCCCTTTGCAGACGGGACCCTGGACAACCCTGCTATGCAGTCCTTACGCTGAACGTCTTTTGGGGGACCCTGGGCAAGTCTTCCTCCCACTTTCTCTTCCCCCCTCTCTTTCCAGCAGTCTGTCCTCAGCTGAATGACCCGCAGGCTGACACTTTGGGAGAATCCCGTCCAATGCCCTCATTTTCGGAGATCCAGAGAAGGGAAGGGGGGCGGAGCCTCTCTCTCCCGCTGTCCAGCCCTGTGCCTGCCCACTGCCCCTCTTGCTTCGTGGACGGACAGACCCTTGCCAGGCGCCCGCTGGTGGCCGCTCCACCCGCCTCGCCCCTACCTTGCCGATGACGTCGTTGCGGCTGAGCTTGTCCTTGTCCATGACAGTGATGATGATGGTCGTCTCCCTCAGCTTCTCCGTGGGGATATCGAAGGCAAAGGACTCGTTGAAGATGGGGTTCAGGTTCCTCTTCATCGTCACCGTCTTCTTCTTCTCCACCCTCTTGTCCTTGTACATCAGCCACACCTTCACGTAGGGGTCTGGGGACGAGATGCGGAAGAGTCAGCGGGGCAGGGGCGGCTTCCCAGGACGCCCTTCTCCCTCGGGGTGGGGGGAGGCTGGCGCAGGCGAGGCTGTGTGCTTTCTGCAGAGGGTCAGGGGAGCCCCAGGCAGGAGGGGGATCCGCAGATGGGGGAGCTGGAAGGGACTTCCACCACCACTATTGCCCTCCCTGAACACGAGTGAGGAAACCGAGTCCCGCAGAGGCCGGGTCTCTCCCGAGGTCACAGACAGCAGTGCTGGAGCTGGGGCCAGAAGAAGGGCCTCCCTAATACAGTGTCCCCTTCTTCATGATTCTGGGAAGGACAGAGTCTAAGAGGCCAGTCCGGGCACTGCCCCACAGGGGCCGCCCGCAGCTCTAGCGTTGAGGAGCTGAGACTGGGGGTGGGGTGTGGGAGTCAGGGGTGATGTGAATAGCACTGTCCACACCCAGCATGACCCCTATGTTCCCAGAACCTCCCCGGCCCATCCGCCCTCCCTCAAGAAGCCCCCAAACCTGATGTGCCCCCGATGTCCATGGCTTTGAGGTTGCGGGCTTTGATGATGTTGACGATGATGGAGTTGGCAGAGGGGTTGTAGCAGAGAGACAAGAGTAGCTCCCCTCGGCTCCCCTAGGAGGGACAAGGAGAGGGGTGAGGCTGGGGCGCAGCTCTCCTGGGAGGGGCGAGGGGAGGGGCGAGGCTGGGGCGCAGCTCCCCTGGGCGGGGCGAGGGGAGGGACGAGGCTGGGGCACGGCTCCCCTGGGCGGGGCGAGGGGAGGGGCGAGGCTGGGGCACGGCTCCCCTGGGAGGGGCGAGGGGAGGGGTGAGGCTGGGGCACGGCTCCCCTGGGCGGGGCGAGGGGAGGGACGAGGCTGGGGCGCGGCTCCCCTGGGAGGGGCGAGGGGAGGGGCGAGGCTGGGGCACGGCTCCCCTGGGAGGGGCGAGGGGAGGGGCGAGGCTGGGGCGCGGCTCCCCTGGGAGGGGCGAGGGGAGGGGCGAGGCTGGGGCGCGGCTCCCCTGGGAGGGGCGAGGCTGGGGCGCGGCTCCCCTGGGAGGGGCGAGGCTGGGACACGGCTCCCCTGGGAGGGGCGAGGGGAGGGGTTAGGCTGGGGCGCGGCTCCCCTGGGAGGGATGAGGGGAGGGGCGAGGCTGGGGCACGGCTCCCCTGGTAGGGGCGAGGGGAGGGACGAGGCTGGGGCGCGGCTCCCCTGGGAGGGGCGAGGGGAGGGGGGAGGCTGGGGCACGGCTCCCCTGGTAGGGGCGAGGGGAGGGACGAGGCTGGGGCGCGGCTCCCCTGGTAGGGGCGAGGGGAGGGACGAGGCTGGGGCGCGGCTCCCCTGGTAGGGGCGAGGGGAGGGACGAGGCTGGGGCGCGGCTCCCCTGGGAGGGGCGAGGGGAGGGGCGAGGCTGGGGCGCGGCTCCCCTGGGAGGGGCGAGGGGAGGGGCGAGGCTGGGGCACGGCTCCCCTGGGAGGGGCGAGGGGAGGGGCGAGGCGGGGGCACGGCTCCCCTGGGAGGGGCGAGGGGAGGGGTGAGGCTGGGGCGCGGCTCCCCTGGGAGGGGCGAGGCTGGGACGCGGCTCCCCTGGGAGGGGCGAGGGGAGGGGCGAGGCGGGGGCGCGGCTCCCCTGGGAGGGGCGAGGCTGGGACGCGGCTCCCCTGGGAGGGGCGAGGGGAGGGGCGAGGCTGGGGCGAGGCTCCCCTGGGAGGGGTGAGGCTGGGACGCGGCTCTCCTGGGAGGGGCGAGGGGAGGGGCGAGGCGGGGGCGCGGCTCCCCTGGGAGGGGCGAGGGGAGGGGTAATGCTGGGGCGAGGCTCCCCTGGGAGGGGTGAGGCTGGGGTGCGGCTCCCCTCAAAGGGAGAGTGAGAGGGCTGTGGGGACCAGGGGGAGGAAATGGTGATTGGGCTCCCTGGCCGGCCTCCTGGCCCCTAGCCCTCCCCACCCTGCCCTGTCTACCATACAGGTCACGCTAGGTCTCCCCCCCTGGCAGGTCTGTGTGCTGGCCCCATGTCGCCCCTCCCTGAACACAATGCCAGAATTTTTTTTATCACAGCTCAGCTGAGCGCCCCTGTGCCCACGTCCCATCGAAGCTCAGCTGCACCCGCTCCCCACAGCTCTCCTGACCCAACAGCCCCCAACCAGGGGTCCGCGACTGCGGCCTTACACTCCCATCGCTGCATGGCTTCAGATCCTTCCAGAAGGTCTGCATCTGGGTCAGGTCCACCTTGTTGAGAGGGATGGACACCTCCCCAATGGGGTCATTGCGGCTGAAGCGGTCATAGTCCAGGACCTGGAGGTAGAGGACCCTCTGCACCACTTTCTCGTAGGGGAAACCTGGGGACAGAGAGCACAGGGGAAGAGTGGGACAGATGGGCCACACGGGGCCTGGGCAGGAAGGCCGGTGAGGAGCAGGGATGGTCTTGTCACTTCTTGCTGCCACCCCACCTAGGTACAGCAGGCCACAACCCCATTCAGACCTTCCTGACAACATAGCAAGAACTGTCATTGTTTCATTTGTTTCCAGCGACAATTCTCCGAGGTGGATGGCCTCTTGTCCCTTTTACAGATGAGGAGACTGAGGCTCAGGTGGCTTAAATCCCTTGCCCCGATCCTGCAGCTAATACAGAGCAGATCTGGGACCATTCATTCATTTACTCATTCATGCTGTATCCGTCTTGGTGACCAGGCTGTGGTCCTCCTGCTCTGCGGGCAGCCCTGCCACTGCCGGTCACCCTGAGGCAAGTCTGGGCAAGCGGCCCCGCCTGAGATGGTGGCAGCTGCCACAAAGGAAGACCAGGAGGACCCGGCAGAGGGAAATGCCATAGGCACAGAAGTCGGAGAGGATGCTTGTCCTAGGACTCTGCATGTACCCCGTGCCTCCTTCCAGTGCGCCAGCCCATCCTTCCACCCTTCCTCCACAGACCCCACCCACAGCTGTCCCCCTCCTTCCAATGCACCAGCCATCCTTCCACCTTTCCTCCACAGACCCCACCCACAGCTGTCCCCCTCCTTCCAGTGCACCAGCCCATCCTTCCACCCTTCCTCCACAGACCCCACCCACAGCTGTCCCTCTCCTTCCAATGTGCCAGCCCATCCTTCCACCCTTCCTCCACAGACCCCACCCACAGCTGTCCCTCTTCTTCCAATGCACCAGCCATCCTTCCAACCTTCCTCCACAGACCCCACCCACAGCTGTCCCTCTCCTTCCAATGCGCCAGCCCATCCTTCCAACCCTCCTCCACAGACCCCACCCACAGCTGTCCCTCTCCACTGTGCCCTCCCTCACCCGCCCCACCAGCGCCTTGTGCCTAGACAGTCACAGAGTCTCCACGCCGCCCTCCCCATTCGCTCCCTTTCTCCACAGTCCGCTCTCACCACAGCGGCCAGAGCGGGCTTTAAAAATAGCAATCACATCATAATACTCTTGCTCAAAGCCTTTCAGTGGCTCCCAGTGCACTTAGAATAAAAGCCGTGCGCCCTGTCTTGGCTTCAAATCCTTCCACAGCTTGGCCCGCTGTCCTCTCCCTGCTGGTCTCGTGACCACTCTTCACTCAATGACCGGCCCGGCCCTACCGGCCTCCTTCCCCGCCTTTCCTGCCAAGGCAGCCCGAGCAGGCCCCACCACGCCGCCTCTCCGAGTCTCCACCTTCTCTCCTGACCTCCCAGATGGGGTCATCTCTCCGGTCCTACACTCAGCACTTTCCTCTCGGAGCCCGGATCACAGGCTGTGACAGAGATCTATCTGTCTGTTTCTCTCACCAGGAAGGCTAAGATTTCCAGGAAGGCATTTCCATCCTCAATCACCGGATCCTGGCGCCTAACACAGTTTCTGGCACGTAGTAGGCACTCGATAAATATTTGTTAAGTGAATCAATAACTGAACAAGTGAACAAGCGCCGGTGAGATGGCCCGATGGGGCAGCCAGGGCAGAGGCGGGGCGAAGGCCGGAGGGAACAGGGGGAGCTCGGATGGACGGGACGGACAGGTACCAGGAAGCCAGGGGAAGGTCTGAAGCTGCAGTCACTGGACCGTGGAGGCTTAGTCCGAGGAGGGGCGGACCTGGGAGATGTAGGGGGCTCAGAGCAGCGGGGAGGACTGAGGGGATCGGATCCCGAGCCAGGGTGTGAGCAGGAAGGAGAGAGGACACACACCTTAGCCTGACTCATGGAGAAGATGAAGATCCCAGGAGGATTCTAGAGCCTTCAGCCAGAGAGGCTAGAAGCACAGAGAAGCCGGGACAGGAACAGGTGCACTAGGAGATGAAATCCTATGTTCCTTGAACCTCCAGCCTCTGAATTCCTCTGGGGCCTCTCCCTTATATTGAGGGGGGCTAAATCTGTTTTGCTTCATTTTGGAGTACCCCAGGGACCTTGCCCAGGTGACCCTTGGCATCTATTTAGGTGAAATGCATGACAAGTGTTCTGGAAATGTTGGAGGTTCCAAGAGGTCCTTACACCTGACCTCCAACTATCAGAGGAGGCAGTCTCCTATTTGGCAAACTCCTATTCATCCATCACAACCCATCTCGAATGGCCCTTCTTCTGGGAAATGTTCTTCAACACCACCAAGGGGAGCTCATACCAGGTTCCTGCAGCATCTGTCATGCAGTGCATGGCTTAATTATTTTCACATCTGTGCCCTCTATAACAGAAGTGTCTTGAGGGCCATAATTCTGTACTGCACCCCTGGTGCCCAGGAAAGTGCCTAGTTCTTCACTAATGCTAGAGGGCCGGTGGATTGAGGCTCTGCCTATAACCCTTGGCCCCCTAACTGGCTCCACACACTTCCAGGCAGCTGCGCCTCTTGCTGGTCATACCATTTCTAAACCGACCCTCATGCTGACCGGGGGAGGAAGAGGGTCCAGAAACAGACGCACTCATTAGCTCATCCTCGATTTACTTATGAGTGAGCTGGCTGCCACCTTGCGGAAGTGGTGGGGTGCCAGATGGCTGGGACCCAGATGGGAGAGAGTCCCTAGGGAGCACACGGAAGGTTCTGGGCAGCCAGGCCACCAGGGTGTGTTCTCACTGGTCGAAGAGGCCTGTGGGGAAAGGGTTATGGCTTCTCTAAGTCAGGTCCAGGCACCCAAAGGGCCTGGCACTGAAATCACTCTCTAATCACACACCAGCTTCCTGGTTACCTTGCGTCCTCAGAGACAAGAGATAAAGAAGGGCCTGTAGGACAGAGGAAGGACATCTGCCCTGCCAGGGGCATGGCTCCGAGACACAGTTCCGTGCATCCAGGGGCACTGTTGTAAGTGCTTTTACTCTCTGCTGGGTTACTGATTTCACACCAAGGCATGGAGAGGTTCAGGAGCCTGCCTCGGGCCCACAGCTAGCAGGTGGGAGAGCTGGGATTCAAACTCAGGAAGCCTGGCCACTACCCGCGGTCACTCCAGATGCTCCACCTCTGGGTCCAGGGGGCACCTCCCTGCCTTCCTGCCCTCCTCAGGGTGAGTTTTGCGTTGGGGCTGAAGGCCCAGTGGCGGCCCCGCTTCCTCCTCGGCCTCTGGCCATGATGCGGGCCCTACTCGGCGCTGTAGCCTAATCCCAGCTAGACACAAACTGCAGCAGGTTAGTTGGGTAAGACGCGTGCTGTGTGGGCGCATGCACGTGCACTTGTGTGTGAACGTGTGAGCGCGTGTCTGCGCGTGCCTGTGGTCACATGCGTACAGGCAGGCGTGTGGCTGGGCGGGGTGACTGTGGAGGGGACAGAAGCTCTGGGCGGGCGGGTGGGCGGCACCGGCCTCACCTTCAAAGAGGAAGGTTTCGTTCCAGTGGGGGTTCAGGTTCTTCCTCTTCACCTTGGTCTCCAGCTTGTGCTTCTTGTCCGGCAGCAGGTAGATCTTGACAAAAGGGTCGCTGGTGCCGCTGAAGTCCTTGGCCGGCAGCTCCTGAGCCTTCATGATCTTCACAGTGAGCGTGGACTCCTGGAAGTTGTAGCCGACACTGAACTGGATCCGGCCCAGGTTCTCCCGGCTGCAGCCCTCGTGGGCCTCGTCCTCCTCGGAGCCTGGGGAGAGCTGGGGGCAGGGCAGAGGCCAGTGGGGTTGGGGGTCGGCCAGGGTTCCGCTTCCCCAAAGCCCCCCTGCAGCCCAGCGCGGTTACAGGTCGCTCAGTGCCTGCGGCCAGTCCCGCGTCGGAGAGCTGCGCCCTCCCTCTGGTCACCAGGTGGAGCTGGTGGGGCCGCCCCACCTTCAACACCCAGGTGAGAATGCCCAGACAGAGGCCAAGAGCCTGGGGCAGCCACACAGGGAGGGAGGGCGAGCAGAGCTGGGACAGCCTGCCTCCTGGACTCCAGGGCGTGTGCACCCCACCCCGGCCTCCCCTGGACGCCCCGGGTCTGCTGCTCTCTCTGCTCCCCCACAGGCTGCCCTCGCCCCCCCTGGACGCCCCGGGTCTGCTGCTCTCTCTGCTCCCCCACAGGCTGCCCTCGCCTCCCCTGGACGCCCCGGGTCTGCTGCTCTCTCTGCTCCCCCACAGGCTGCCCTCACCCCCCCTGGACGCCCCGGGTCTGCTGCTCTCTCTGCTCCCCCACCGGCTGCCCTCGCCCCCCCCTGGACGCCCCGGGTCTGCTGCTCTCTCTGCTCCCCCACCGGCTGCCCTCGCCTCCCCTGGACGCCCCGGGTCTGCTGCTCTCTCTGCTCCCCCACCGGCTGCCCTCGCCCCCCCTGGACGCCCCGGGTCTGCTGCTCTCTCTGCTCCCCCACAGGCTGCCCTCGCCCCCCCTGGACGCCCCGGGTCTGCTGCTCTCTCTGCTCCCCCACAGGCTGCCCTCGCCTCCCCTGGACGCCCCGGGTCTGCTGCTCTCTCTGCTCCCCCACCGGCTGCCCTCGCCCCCCCTGGACGCCCCGGGTCTGCTGCTCTCTCTGCTCCCCCACAGGCTGCCCTCGCCCCCCCTGGACGCCCCGGGTCTGCTGCTCTCTCTGCTCCCCCACAGGCTGCCCTCGCCTCCCCTGGACGCCCCGGGTCTGCTGCTCTCTCTGCTCCCCCACCGGCTGCCCTCGCCTCCCCTGGTCAGCGCTGTGCTGGCTCGCCCTGGTCCTGGGCTCGCTCCTCCAGCCTCCCAGAGCCCCGTGGAGAATTTCTGTGTACTCTGTGGAGAATTTCTGTGTACTCTGTGAAACACACCAACATAGAAACCTGGGCTTCCCATCACACCAGGGAGATTATTCACATCTCAAAAGAGCACACCGTGATTTTCCTTTGGAAAGTGACTTTCTGGAGTTCTGAGGATGGTGTGATTTACAAAATGAGAGAGGCGAGCTTTCAGGAGCAACGACTATTTGTGTGAGACAGGGACACTAAAAACACAGATCCCAGGCCCGCGGCCCTGGGAGCCTGAGGAGATGGGCTTGGGAGGCCCTGGCGGCTGGGCAGCAGAGGTTCCAAAGGGGTCTCAGACGACAGTACCTCACACCGGGCTGAGGACCACTGGAAGGGAGGACTACCCTGCCCGACTCAGTCCCCGTCTCTAGGGGTGGCACTTGGGCCGACCCAGCAGCTGACAGAGGCATGGAGGGCAGCCTGGGTGTCCCGTGCCCAGGCTGACACTGAAGCGGGAAGGAATTGGGGGAGGGTCTTCCAGCCAAGTATTCCCAGCTGTGGCTGTTTATTGGGAATATACTGGTTGGTTTTAGACTCTTGCCCACTCCTAGCCACCTAGGTCCCACCCTCATGCCCCACCCCCAAACACAGGGGGTCCCTGTGGCTCAAGCATCCCCGTACTAAAAGCTCCTCAGGGTACTAGATGAGAGCCAGGGCTGGGCTCGGGATACCACGTTTAAGATGAAACTGCTGGTCCCTGTTTTCTCTCCCTACTTCTCCCATAGGAGCCCTCTCTGTGGCCCTCTGTCCTCCGGGAGAAGTGGCCCCAAGCTCTGAAATACTAAGTATACTAGGTGATAAGAACACGTATAGGGTGCACCTACCATGGCAGAAGACTCTTACATCACCTTCTTACCGATTCCTGACAACAGCGGGCAAGGCAGTTATCACCACTCTAGTGGAGGAGACTGGCCCAGAGAGGTTAAGTCACACGCCCAAGATTGCACAGCAATACGAACCCTCTCTGTTTTGAAAGCCCGCTCTTTCCACCACAGCAGGCCCACGTCCCAAGCAATGTTGAGATTTCCCCCCAGGCCAGCGAGGACTCATCTGCCCCAGGTGAGAAGCACCCAAGTCACACGAATACAGTAATCGCCAGGCGCATGGCCCTGCCCTATGCAGGGTGCTTGGCCCTCATTCTCCTGCAACGTCCCGAGGAGGCAGGCCCGGCTGTGTTCCCGTTTGGTCTGAGGCACAGATGAATTAGTAACTTGCATCAAGTCACCTATGACTAGGTGGTGAGTGGAAGCTCAAACCCAGGTGAGTGCCACCGTGAGCACCCCTCCCCGTGGCCCTCACTTTCACACTCAGGTCCGTGTCTGGGCCTCACCAGCCCCACCCTTATCCTGCCTGCAGCCAGACGGGGGGCGGAGCTGCCTCCCCGGCTTCTCCTCACAGTGCAACGGGCTCCCTCCAGTCCCTGCCCACCTGCTGCATCCACACAGCCTTGCAAGCTCCACCCCAGGTCCCCTGAGTGTGGCTTCTCTACCCAGATCCAGTTTTCCCCTGGTGCTCCTTCCCTCTCCCTTTGAACCTCAGTTTCTGCATCTGCAGAATGGGACTGTGAGACCAAGCTTGCAGGGTTCCTGGGGAGATTAAACGGGTTTAGGGCCCTTCCATAGTCCTGCTCTGCAATCTGGCCCCTGCCACTGCTGCCCTGGGGCCTGCAAAGACCTCTTGCCCCTTCCTGTTTCTCCAAAAGTTGAAGTGGAGTCCCTGGTAATGAGTCCAGGTGGCCTCAGCCCCACCTGAGGTCCCTCTGGCCATTTGGCTCTTGACTCCTAAATAAGGTGGTGGTGGTAGGGTGTGTGTGTGTGTGTGTGTGTGTGTGTGTGTGTGTGTGTGTGTGTGTGTGTGTGTGTGTGTGTGTGTGTAGCGAGTGGCCTTCACCATGGAAGCAAGCCTGCTTTTGTGCCTGCTCCCAGCCTTTCAGAACCACAGCCTTGAGCCCTAATTAACCAGCTGGGACAGCTCCAGGAGTTGTTTCCATAGCAACTGGGCTGGCCACCCCCACCACACCCCCGGTGGTGGGGGGGGGATGCTGCTTGAGCCCCTGCTCAAATAGAAGCATCAGAAAGCGTCTGGGCAGTACCAGGGCGATGACTCCGATGGGGGTGTGGCCCTGCCTCCTCTCTGGTCCTTCCTCTGGCCAGTTGTGGGTGTCCCCCTCCCTCCCCTGACCCCAGCTTCTGACAGTCTGGGGCCCCAGGATCAAACAGTGGCTTACTTCTCCCCTGGTCATCCTCGTCCTCACTGTTGATACTAATGACCTGCCTTTGGCCCTGGGCTGGGCAATTAGAGCCTGCCCGCCCTGCTCTGAGGGTCTGCTGAGCCTGTGCGGGTCACCGAGGCCTGCACTTCCTCCCTCTGCCTGCTGCTGTCCGCCCTCCCTGGGAGCAGCAGGGGCCAGAAAACGGACCGGGAAAGGGCTGTCCCTTCTGGGAACCTGGCTACTGGGAAGCTGGAACCAATTAAGAGACTGTGCAGGGAGACAGGACGGATGGTGGCAATGGCCTGTCCAGAGCTGATGGCCGGGCCATCTACATGGGTGGGGGAGGCCAGACGTGGGGCGGCGGGGGGCCAGGCATGCAAGGGCCTGCGGGCGGGGCAGAGGGAAAGGTGGCGAGGCCCAAGGGAGGCCAGGTCAGGAACAGGGAGAATCTGATGCTCTAATCCGCATTTTAACCAGATCCCCGGGCTGGGCTAGAGTGGGGCAGTGGGGATGAATGGTTAGAGCCAACCCAAACCCTCAGTGGCCGAGGGCAGAGCCTAGAGGACTCAGGGAGGGTGGCACCAGAATTCTGAATTGAATGATGTCAGCCCTGGCGAGGGCCTGAGGGCCCACCAAGCACCTTCCTTCTCTCCACAGGAGGGAGGGAGGAGGGGACCTAGTCCAGGGAGGGAAGCACTGTGTCCCAGGTCATGTCCAGTAGGAACACAGCTGGCAGTGGGCTCCCATCCTCATACCCTCCGGAAGCCCTCCTGGGGCTTCTGAGCTGCCCAAGCTTGTACTGGCTCCTGCCAGGCCACCTCTGTTCTTTGGGAAGCGTAGGTGGGGCAAATGGCTGTGACTTGCCAACGCTGCCACCAGGGGGTGCTATGTGAAGCCACAGCCTCTGCCTTGGTGAAAAATTCCGCAGAACCACAGGGCTGGGGTCCTGGTGGGGTGGGGGGTGGACAGGAGTACCCTGGCACAGCAGTCCCCTCATAGGGATCAGGACCAGGGCTCTCCTGTTCTCTGTGGACCTCAGCTGGCCCCCCAGCAGTGGGAGTTGGGGACAGTCTCTGGGATACAGACCTGCTCCATGGGGGGGGGGGGGGTGGTGGTGGATGGGGACTCTGCCTCAGACCTCTACTCAGTGGGATGCCACCCAGAGAAAGGGGAGGCACCGGCGGTCGCCAAGTCCTCTGTCCACTAGCCTTTCCTTCTAGGACCATAACAATATCTCCCACGAATGGGTTTCCTTAGGCCCCTATTCAAACCGGAGAGACTGGAGGAGGACCGGCACTCTTATTCTCACTTGACAAATGAGGAAACTGAGGCACAAGAGCCTGTTTTGATGAAAGAGCTCATCACTGTGCTGGTTTCCCTGCCTGAGTGGACGACTCCACACTGTCACCGATTTCCACACGTGCCCCTCCCTCCTCCCCGGGTCACCTAGCCCAGCTCCTGCGGGCGCACTGGGCCTCCCGTCCGTCTCACCATAAGCATCTCACTGGTGAGGGAGTTGACGAGGTCCGAGACGGAGGAGCGTGGCTCTGTCCGACGGTCCGACTCATCATGAGGCGTCTGGCTGGGCACCGGAGCCGTGTTCACCACCTTCCCTCCTGTAGGCAACCTGGGGGCAGCGGGGTCCGAATGAGCGTGGTGGAAGGTGGGTGGGGCTGGGCGGGGCGCCGTGGGCCTGGGCGGGGCACCGTGCGCCTGGGCGGCATCAGGACCTTTTCTGAAACCTCCCGCAGGCCAGGAGCAACTGTGAGCTTGTTCACGGGGAGGTCTGGTTCTTTTCCCCGCACCGCTCCAGTGTGGATCTGCCTTGACTGCCTCTGTGGGTGCTGGGGTTTTGTTTTTTTTTTGGGGGGGGGAATACTCCCACTCCACCTGTTCCCCGGAAAACTTCCCCCTTTCCGGTCACTGCCTGCATGGTGGTCTCTGAGCATGCCTCCCTCCTCAGAGGCCCCCGCACCCTGGTCGCCCTAGCTTGGGAGGGGAGGCTCCCCGGTGGCGTGTCCAGGTCGTCTCTCCGCATCATTACCCTCTGCAAACACACCCAGAGTGCCCAATCTCCCGGCCGCCCCACCTGCGTTTGTTCGGGCTCAGAGAGAATACAGGTGCCCTTCAGACATGAGACTGACTAGGTGAGGTCAGGACCAATGTCCACACAGCTCTGTCCATAGAACTTTCTATGATGACAGAAGTGTTCTATATCTGCACTGTCTATGTGTGGCTACTGAGCATTTGACACGTGGCCAGTGTGGCTGAGAAATGAAATCTTAATTTTGCTTGACTTAAACTCATTTAGATTTAAATAGGCACCTATTGGATAGGGCAAGTTGTCACCCCTTGGGTCTCCAGTCCCCGCCCTTCCCCCACTCTGAGGACTGCACTTTTGAGAAGGCTCCCCTCTAGCGTCAGAGAGAGATGGGGTACCACCAAGAAGCTCCGACCTGACCGTTCCACAAGAGGCCCTGTCTGCACCCCAACTCCATGCTGTTTCCAAGGAGCCAGGCTCTCTGGCCCAGGAGCTCAGTGGAGAGCCCAGGCTCCGTCTAGCTGGAGCTCTGGAAGGGGACTGAGCCTGTCCGGGGACCAGGCTGGAACATCCCATGAGGAGGCGGTAGGGGCAGGCAGCATGGAGGAGACGGGGAGACTGGCGGCATGGGGCTCGGGACAGGCTGCAACAGAACCGCTGTGAGAGCACCAGAGCCAGACGTGGAGACCACACAGGCTGGACACAAGCCATGGCCCTCGGTATGGACCAGCCACCAGCACACAATTGGCCACGACAGGCAAAGACGACATGCGTGGAATATGCCAGGTCTTGGAGGGGAGACACCAGGATCCAACAGCAGGGTGTGCGTGCGCGCGCACACACACATAACACACACACATGCACACACACACACACACACACACATACGTGCACATAAGCCCAACAGACACCCAGGGAAATGGGGAGAGAAGAGCACAGGCGACAGGCAGGTTGACCAGAGCAGCAAGATGGCACACATACAGGGATGTACACACTCTGGTCCCGAGAGGAAACACATTTGGGGAGACCCAGGCATGCCAAGGTGTGCTGGTGAATTGGGACAAACTGAAACAGAAAAAAAGCAGGGAGCAGGCTCAGGGACAGACACCTGAGAATCAGACACACGACACACCTGCCATGAGAACTCGGCCTTGCCCAGACAGCATAAAACTACCCCCACCCCACCCACCTGGGGACACGAGGGCGCCCCTCCCAGAGGCGCGGCCACAGCAGAGCACGCACGCACACAGACACAGATGCACGGGCGCACACACGAACACACGCGCGGACATGTGCTCACGCAGGCAAGCACAGGGAGGAAGAGGAGACTGAAATAGCTGGAGAGGTAAAGTCAGGTTAAAAATAGAGGGGGAGAGGAGAGAGCAGAGATTGACGGCTGAAGGTATGAGAAAGTCAGAGTTATTTTGGCCACACCACAGCATCAGCACAGCTGCAAGGCAGCCTGGGAAAAGATGGTCAGTGCCACGGAAGCTATTGGAGGTTACAGAACAGAGAGAGACAGACAAGTGCAGAGAGAGGCAGAGGGAGAGGCGGAGGGGCCCGGCACCGGCCCAGGGACATCCCTGTGAGGAGCAGATGGGAGGAAGGAGAGGAGGGAAGAGAGAGAGAGGCCAAGAAAGGTTAGTTGGAGACGAGTGAAGGCTGCAGGATGCACAAGGGGACAAAGAGGAGCGAGGCGGCCGAGAGGAGAGGCAGAGAGGAGGCGGGGACATACACCGCGACAGGAGAAACATGGTGGCTTTGGGGCAAGGAGAGCGATGGGGTTGGCCAGGTCCTGGCCCTGTCCCGTGCCCCACGCAGGTGCGGGCGGGGCCATGGTGGAAACCATTTGGATCCCAAGAAGCAGTGGTGAAAGGGGTGGCCGAGAGCATGAGTAGGGTACAGGTGCAGGGCAGATAGGGAAGCGAAATGCAGGGCATGGGAGCCAGGGGCAGCCTCGGCCTCCCCACCCCCGCCCTCCCGGCTCGAGAGCACTCTGAAGTTCTTGAGCGCATTGTGCTGCGGCCCAGGGGCTGGGGGACCCTGGATCGGGGGCTTCCCAGCCACCAAGAATGGCAGCGGCCACCCCTATCTGTCTCGGGACTTGGAGTGGCCACTCCTCTTCCCAGGATCCTCTTGTCTTCCAGGAGCCTGGCACTAACAAACTCTGGGGGCTGCATGTGCTCCCCAACCACAGCCGAGTTCCTACTGTTACCCCTGGAGACATCTGGCCAAGGGGTCAGCTGGGTGGAAAATGGGGCACCAGGTCTGGAGGCAGATACTAAAGAAGAAGGGACAGATGACCTAAGCCTACCATGCCAAGGTCCAAGGAGCCAGGAGCCCAGAGGGTCGTGGAGCCCCAAGGGGCCTGGTGCCCAGTGCGGGGTGCCAGTGCCAAGCATGGGGGGGAGGGAGAATGCTGGGAAGGAAATGCTAGGCTCCGGACACCCTTGTAGACACCCCAGAGACCATGAGCGATGAGTGTGCAGGACGGGGTGGGTGTGAGCGGGTGGGAATGGCGAGGGTCCACCTGGAAATTCTGGCCGGGTTGCGGCAAGGGCCCGTGGCCTCCGCCTCCCCACCCGGCTTTCCCAGGAGGGCAGGGGAGGGCTGATGTGATGATCAGAAGGAAGGGGTATATGAAAATATGGAGTGAGACCTGAGTGGCAAAGAGGTAAAAATAGGCTGTTGGTGAAAATGGAGCCAGCCAATCCCCATGAGTGATGTGAAATCTCGTTTCCAGCCTGCCTCCGCCCCCTACGCTTCCCACCTCCCCAGGTAAGGGGCGCGGGTACTGAGCGGGCTTTCCGAGGTCTCTGGCTCCGCACCTGCAGCCCCTGGCCCTCAGCCTGGCCCGTGGCCCCAGCCAGGAAGCCGGGACGCCCACCCGTAGCACCAGGTGAGTTGGAGGGGGCGGGCTCTGTTCCTCCTGCATCCTTGGACTTGAGCTCAGGGTGTGACATCATCTGTGTCACCAAGGGGAAGAACTGGCCCTGTGTCCCCTCCCACTCTGGGGGGGATTTCCAGCTTTGCCCACCACAGACATGCAACTGTGGCCTTGGACTGGAATACCGGAGAGGGCTGGTCTCCAGGAGCCACCGGAGGGGCAGGCTGGTCAGCTGTCTACCGTGGCCTTCCTTTCCTAACCCGCCGGCCCTTGGCAGCAGCTTGGGACAGCCCCTTCCTGTGCCTAAGGGCCTCTTAATGAGCAAGCATCAGGGTCCCTGACCAGCTGACAGGATCTGACAAATGCCCCAGCCCGAGGGATTGTTTGCTCATTAGGAGCTTAGCCTGTCCGAGCTGGAAGGGATCACCCTGTCCAATCCCTCATTTGACAGACGAGGAAACAGAGGCCCAGGAGGGGTGTGCCATGCCCAAGGTTGAAGCACAGCTAGGCGGCATCCTGGCTGCCGGACACGCGCTCTCCTGGAGTGTTGGGCTTTGGTCTGATCAGAGGTCAGACCTGACCCAAGTGATAAGTCCTCCTCCCATGAGTACAGGACTGAGGCCGTCCCAGCCTAGGGCCAGGTGAGAGGAGGCGGCCAGTCCTGGCACAGGGTCACCCCGCCTTTGTGATGCTGCCGGAGCCCTGGGCACCCCGTCCTCTTCCCCAGGAGAGTGCTCCACGTCCTCCCGGACACGGGGCCTCAGGAGACGCTTCCCTGGGATCCTGATGGCTGAGGTTGTGGGCAGTTCCGTGCCCAGCCCTCCGTTCCGCCCGTGCTATGGCCACACGGGCTACTCCTGGTCCCCACAGGGCCCTGAGGGCCGGCAGCAGGGCTCCCGGGGACAGGTGGCTCTCGGTCCCTCACCCTGTTCCCTCCTCTTGGTACCGCTGGCTCAGGGGCTGCCTTTCTGGTTCTTTCTGGTCACCAGGCCTCTCCCTTGCCCCAGACCCTCCCCACCAGCGGAGTAGCCAGTCCCATCCCTGCAGCGGAGCATCACCCCAGCAGGACCTCCAGGCCAGAGGGGGGTTGAGGTGGCAGGGATGAGGGAGAACGGGCTGGCGCCCCTTCCCTAACATCCCTCCCACCACCAACCACCAGAGAAACCGGGATTTCTGGGTCGGGGCAGAGATGAAAGATGAGGGGGCAGCAGGGAGAGCCAAGCAGGAGGATGGGGCAGAAAGGCTGGCTTGCTCCGGGCGAGGGCAGGCATGCCCGGGCAGCAGGCTTGATCCAGAATGGTCCCAGGACGGCCTCACTGGCCTCAGACCCGAGGGACACCACCAGGGTGGCCACCGACTGGGGAGGGGGCAGTCCTCCCGCTCCAGCGTCCTCTGAAGGCGCCGCCGCCCGTCCAGCAGCCTGGCCGGTTGAGGCGGGCAGCCTCCGCACGCCGCCTCCTCTGCCGCCGCCGCGGGCCCTCGCCTGAGCTCGTACCTCTTGTCCCCCTGAGCGTTCTGGTTCTGCTGGGTTCCTGGGTTTTGCAGGTCAGGGATATTGGCAAAGTCATCCTGTTCCGAAAGCCCTAAGACCAAGGATAGCACCACCATCCGGCCTTCCCTGCCCGGGGTGGGCGGCCCACCAGCCGGGGGAGAGGAGGAGGCCCCGTGGGAGGCGGGGCAGGGCGGGGGGAGGAGACAGAGACAGAGACAGAGACAAAAAGAGAAGAAACAAGCGTAAGAAACTGGCCCTGCAGGAGAGAAACCACACTTAGCACTGTCAACAGTTGTTGAGTAGGGTGCAGGCAGGGGGAGGCGGGGGCGGGGCAGTGGGGGGAGGTGACCACGGTCCGAGACACAGCTCGCCAGGGGGCCAGAGCAAGATTCTCTGAAGAGAGGGGGGCAGAGGCCTAACTGCGACGGCGTGTGACTGGGGCTTCCCGAGGGGACACTGGACGAAGGTCAAGGGAAGTGGAGCCCTGAACATGGCAGACTTCCAGAGGCTAATTCACCTCCAACTGAACCAAGGCCCGGCACTACGGCTGACCCTTTGGGCCCCTAGGAGGGGAGGGAGGCGCGCTGCTGCCCTCTTGCTTCAGGACTGTGAAGGCGGTTTGGCTCCAGCCGGGAGGCTCTTAGAGAGTTTGAGGTCGGTGGGCACTGCACCCTGTGCTGATGGAAGTCCCTTGTTAGGACAGCTCTCGGTCATGGTCAGCTAGGCGTGCTTGATGCCAGGAGGGGTCTTAGGAGAGAGATCTTCCTCTCCTGGGTCCCCAGACACATAACCCATCAGAGAGAAATGGAAGCCCCTTCTGGACATGGTATATCGGCCATTGTGGACCTTCTCCTGTGGGCCCTTCCTGGAGATCCAGGGAGTGCCAGCCAAGGCCATTCCCTGGAGAGCCCGTCCAGAAGGCACCGAAAAGCAAAGACGGAGTTTGAGAAAGTGCCGGAACTTGGCAAGCCCGGAGAGGTCCAGGCAGGGCTTGCAGGAGCCTCTGTCTGCAGGGACGAGTCTGGAGAATGCTGGACGGTCCCGGCAGAGCCCCGCAAGCAGACAAGGAGAAAGCAAGAACCTCTTGGGGCTGACACGTGGGCAGCAGCCTGGAGCCCGACGTCAAGGTGGAGCTCCCCTGGTCTGGCGCACTCTCAGAGGACCACTGAGCTCCCGCGGGGCCGCCCGCCATTTCCAGGGAGGAAGTGGCCCGCGGAGTGTGCAGGCGTCTTCTGGGTGCTCTGTGGAGCTCACGCAGTGCTGGGTGTCTCATCCACCAAGGGAGGGGATTCTCAGATGGGGCAGGCATGAACGCAGCTCAAGAAGCTCTCATGGAAAGATGATTAGCTGGCAGAATGTTCCGGAGGAGGGCGGGATCCTGGGACAGGAAGTCCACCCCTTCCACCGCCACCCGGGAGAAACAGCTGGCTCTGGCTGGGCCCCAGCAAGGGCACTCCAGCAGGTGAGAAACGGCCCCCGGAGGGAGGGTGGGGCACAGAGTCCGAAAATGGGAGCTGGCAGCCGGCCCTGGGGAGGGGAGGAAGCTACGTGGTCACACCGCCTTCTCTGTCTCCGTGTCTCTGACCTGGACGTGACCGCTCCAGGCTGACACTCACGCTTTGCGGACACACCCTCATTTCCTTTGTTCCCGGCCCACTGGTACCGATACTGTTTTAGAATTGGTAACATTCCATTTGGCTGCTTGGGAGCTGGTTGAGCTGGGGGAAGGCGAACCCAGTGAAAACAACATGTTTTTCCCTGGCTAATGCATTTTTCAGATATTCCCTTTGCTCATTAACAACAAAACGGCTCCTCTGCATAAATCCTCGATCTGTCATTCTCTCCGGACTGC
Organism: Saccopteryx leptura; assembly: GCF_036850995.1. NCBI lineage: Eukaryota > Metazoa > Chordata > Mammalia > Chiroptera > Emballonuridae > Saccopteryx > Saccopteryx leptura. The sequence continues at coordinate 12,351,278 of NC_089503.1, read as the reverse complement.
AGGCCAGGCCGCAAGGGCGAGAATGGGGGGCTTGAGAGGGGAGTTGGGGGGCGAGCTGGTAGTGTTGGGCAGTCTCACCCATTCAGCAGGAGAAAGGCCTCCCTCTGTGGGAGGGGGTGGGATCTTGGGGGGGCTGGCCCTCTCTAGCCCTCTCATCCTGACCACTTACCTTGCCCACCAGCGTTTGGGCCAGTGAAGGGCCTCAGAAACTAAGGCAGGGGCAGGGGCCGGCAAACTACAGCTGGTGGCCTGTTTGTACAGCTCACAAACCAGGAATGGTTTGTACATTTTAAAATGTGATCAAGACTACATGTGTCCGGCAGAAACGAAAATATTATTTACAACCCGTTCTTTACAGAACTGGCGCCCCCTGCTGGGAGGGGCTAGCTGCTAGGGCGTGGCTGGTTTCGGTTCTGTTCAATCCACAAAAACACAATTCCCTTGAGTCTTCGAATCCACGCCAGTGTCACAGCGTGTCTCAACACAGACCGCAACCTGCAAACTAGCCGGCTGGGCTGGGCCTCTTGTCTCACGCAGGTGTTCAGCGGGATTCCCAAGGGTCCTTGGGTGGGAGAGAGCCCCAGCGGGCGCACTGCCCAGAGCGGCCGGGCGGAGTCACAGGAAGCATGTCCACCACCGGGCTGGGGCCACAGGCCGCTTGCACACGTGTGGGCAGCTGACACGGCGGAGCCTCTTCTGTTGGGTGCCTCTGCCAGGAACAGCACTTCTGTCTGCCCTGGAAGTCTGGGGTCCAGCCGGAGAGGCAGAATGCCCTGAGGGACCTGCTTGCCTTCAGAATCCCCACTTCTTGCCTATGAGCTGGGGCCTTGAGCTTGGCCTTCCCCTTCCTCCTCCCTTTCTCTTCTCCCAGGCTTGTTGTGCTTGTCTCCTGCTCATGAAAAGTGCTCCCAGGAAAGACCTGGGAGGTGAATAATCCCCAGAGCCCAGAAGGAAGGTCATGTTAGGCCCAGGAAGGTGGTGATAGCAGGGGTGGAAGCCCAGATCTGCCCTAGGCTCTGAGAGTGAGCACAGGTGCCCAGAGGGGTGCTGGGAGAGGGTGCCCTGAGTGGGTGGGGCCCTACCCCTAAGGTGGGGTGGGGGATGGGCATGTGGCTGGGGGAACTGCTAAGGTTAGATACCAATGATAGTATGTTGTTACTTTTCAGAGCTGGACACTGGAAAGAAGGCTCTGATTTGGAAACAACGTTCTCTAAAGCTTTGGGAGGAACATCGGAGTCTGTCCTCAGGGGGTGGGTCATTACAGGTGGCTAGAGAAGGTGGAGAGGCAGAGGACAGAGCCCACCGCAGGGACCAGGGACTGGGAAGTGAGGGGGAGGGAGGAGATGCTGGACAGGAAGGGAAGCAGAGTGGAGTTACAGGGAAGGAGACCACTTTGGGAGGAGGGGAGGAGGCAGCGCCTGGGAGATGGAGGGGAAGGAGACCACTTTGGGAGGAGGGGAGGAAAGAGGTCCCAGGAGGAGAGGGTGAATGAGGCTGGCAGGGAGGCCCTGAGCAGCTGGGGACTAGCCCAGGAGAGGAGACAGAGCTGGGGACCTCAGTAGCTTCTCTAGTGTCTCCACTGACTTTTAGGGGGAAGCTTCTCTGAGCCCCGAGACACCAGGGTCCTAAGAGGGGTGGCTCAGATATGACTCTTCCACAGGGGGCTTCAGGCGTGAGCAGCGAGCACCAGGAGCCTGGAGAGGGGGTGGCTGGGTCTGCTCGGCACCCTGCCCTGGAGATGGAGGGCCAGCAGTTCCCAAGGAGATGTGGGGGGAAGCGGCTGGGTCAGGGACGTGGGGGGCAGCTGGCTCGGGGGGGGGGGACTTACAGGAAGGATTTCATGTCCAAGCCTCGGTTTCGAATCTGCCCCACCACGTGGTCCCAGCTGCCCGGGTTGGAGCGGCTGCGGCCAGCAGCCGCCCGGTACTTGGAGCCAGCCGAGGTGCCCTGCCGAGCCTGGCCCCTGCCATAGGCCCGGGGGTTGGGGCCGGCCCCCGAGGCCGCGTGGGCCTGCAGCTGGCCCAGGCTCTGGCTGGTGGTGGGCTGGCTGGGCTGCCGGCCCCGCTGGTGCTGGCTCAGTGGCTGCTGCAGGCTCTGCTGCCGCATCAGAGTGCGGGGTCGCTGGCATTTCGGCTCTCCCGTGGAGCTGGGGATAGACTCAAGGGTAGTGGCCGTGGACAGGGTGGAGTCCTCGAAACTTGGGGTGGGTGGAGGGGAGGAGAGAAAGGAGAAGCAGGTGAAGGGCTCACAGTAGAGAAGAAAGAAGCCTAGAGCCGGGACTGGGAGGCCCAAGTGCAGGGCGCGTTCTGCCGGACCTCGCCAGGCCTCCATCACGGTTGTCGCCGCTGCTGTCTGTCTGTCTGTCGCTGCCACCACCTTGCCCAGGAGGCCGTGAAGGCCCCACCCACCCTGAGGCCCCTGGGTCGGCCCCGCCCAGCCTGCCCTCCGGCCTTGGCTCAGCTTAGTGCCCAGATACCTCCTGTCTGAGCAGACCTCTGGGCTGGTCTGAGGAGGCCACGGAAGCTTCGGAGGCTGCCGCGTGGTGAAGGCGGGTCCCCAAGGCCCTGTGGCTGCCTGTCCTGTCCTGTCAGAATGGGAGGGGGTGGAGAGAGCTGCTGCCGCCCCCTCCCGCCATCTCGCTGGGGGACCCCTGGAAAGTCTGCCTCTGAGTTCTAAGGCCTCCTGGCCGTTGGAGACATGAGGAAATCCAGGCCAGCGCAGAGCTGGCCTAGTAACGCGCGGCGAGTCAGGGAAGGTGGCGGTTCTCCTGCTGGTCTCAGAGGCTGGAGTGTCCTCGGGCCCCCAGACCTCGGCCCCATGGCCAGGGGCTACCTAAGGATTCGGGCTCTGGCACAAATCTTCACCCTCCTTCCCGGACGACTGTTTCTGTGGCTAAGTGTCCCCCCTGAGTATCTTGATTCCTACTCAGAGGTGGGAACCCAGGAAAGGGGCAGGTGAGGTGGGAGCCCCGGGAACCCACTTGACTGGCCATTTTGCCATAATTCTGGTGGAAAACAGGGTGACTATCTTAGTCGCTATGCATTTGAAAGAGGGTGCCTCACAGCCCACCAGCTTCTCAGAAAATTGCTGGGGGTGGGGTGGGCAGGGGGCAGGGATAGACAGGAGACAGGACATGGCTGATCAGAGGCAGTACGAGGTCAGAGACCCAGGTTTAAACCCCATCTCTGCCACTTCCTAACTTAGGGACTTTGGGAAAGCGAGTCCACCTCTCAGTTCTTCATTTGTAAAATGGGAGTGAAATCCAAGCTGCCCCTGTCACAGGACCTAATGAGATCGGACACAGGGATGTGTGGTACAGGCAACGACAGTAACAGCTGCCCGTGTCTCCGGAGATGGAGGTAGGAAGGAGCCAGAGCCTCCCCTGGGCCACCTGCCTGCTTCGTACCCTGGCTAGAGGGTGCAGCACGTCCAACGGGCAGGGCCGGGGCCTCAGAGGTCCCAATCTCTTCCTCTGTCCCTTCCCTCTGGATCCCAACCCAGCAGTCTTGGGGAGAAGCTGGCAAGATATGGGCCCTTAGGCCGCTTGTTTTTGTAAATAAAATTCTACTGGAACACCGCCACTGCCGTGGATTGACAGGCACCCCTCATTTTACTGCGCGCGGCTTGACTGCGCGTCACATCCACTGTGCTTTTTGCAAATGGATGGTTTGCGACAACCCTGGGTTGAGCAAGTCTATCAGTGCCATTTTTAGCAACAAAGTATTTTTTAATGAAGGTATGTACATTCTCTTTTGACATACTGCTCTTGCACGCTTAATAGACTATGGTATAGCGGGAATGTAACTTTTGTACGCACTGGGACACCAGAAAGTTCGTACGGCCCGCTGGACTGCGACACTTGCTTTATTGCGGTGGTCTAGGGTGGGCCTTGAGCTATCTCCAAGGGGTGCCTGTGCCTCCTCTCTACGGCTGCTTGAGGGCCACAATGGCAGGGCTGAGCTGTTGAAAGACAGACTCTGTGACTCGCAAAGCCTAACTACTTCCTTTCTGGCCCTTTACAGAGAAAGCTGGCCAGCTCCTGGTCGAGGGACACCGGGCAGCCACGGACCCTGGCGCTGCCTGAGGGAGGGGGCCCCAGGCCCTTGGAGCCGCTTTCACCACTGCAATCAGACCTCAGCTCTGCTCGTGCCCTGAGCCTACCCCGGGAAGCAAAGGATAACAGTTAGGCTGCCCCTGTGGGCTGAGAGAGAGCGAGAGAGAGAAAAAGGGAAAGTTAGAGAATAGTAAAGAGAGAGAGAAAGAAAAAGAAAGAAACAGAAAGAAAGAAAAAGAGAAAAGAGCAAAACGTGACTTTGGCTGGGGTACTGGGGTGCAGCAGCCTGGCCTGGCTCAGGCCTGGGGTCGGGGCTAGCAGCAGGGGCAGGGGCAGGCCCAGCCGGCCAGGCGGGCCCACGGCTCCCTGGGGGCAGGCAGAGGCGGCCGGGAGGATGGCACCTGGGTGGCCGCCTCCTCCTCCTCGCTGACCTCATTTTGGTTTCCTATCATATCCAAAATTAGTCCAATTTACAACCTCTCAGTCACAGGAAACTAAAATTGGTTCCCCCAGGCCTGGAGCCAGCGGACGGCATGGGGGCCTCAGCCAGCCTGGAGGCTGTGGCCGGAGCGGCCTGAGAGGGTGTGCGCTGGGGCCTGGCTCTCCAGAGGGGTGTGTGGCTTCCCTCCGGACTCTCCTGGGGACCGATGTCAGCAGGGGAAACTGGCCTGTGTTCCCTCGGCCAAAAAAGCAAACGAGACCTCGGGATAGTGGGCCTCAGCGGTCCCAATGGCAGGCAGGAGTCACTGGCCTTGTGAAAAGAACCAGGAGGACCCCGAATTGAGAAAACAGGATAGCCCAGCCGCTGAGGAGTCAGGGCCGACTGGCCTGCTAAGCGAGAGACTACTCCGTTAGCTGGGAACAAAGCAGTTCTAACAGCTGAAATTAGAACCTATGTCCCAATGGGCGAGAGGGATCCTAGTTCAAAGGATTTGGCCTTGGGGGAAACAAAATTCTAAAAGCCAAGACGAGAGCAAGGCTACCCAGGGCGGGAGAAAGGGGAATATACTATCTGCTGAGAGTAGGGGCCAGACCCACATCTATCACCCAAAAGAGGGACTGATGGTCTGACAAGCTCAGACAGCTATGAAAAGGGACGTGGCCATTCTGTCTGACGTGCAGACCACCTTGACAGAAAAGAGAAGCTAGCTGGGGCTCTGCAACCCAACCTCCGAGAACACACAACCCCAAGAGCTGACAGCCTGCGGGCCAAGACTAGGACAGCCAGTGGGGATGGCCGAGATGAGGACGAACCAATAACGGGGACAGCCCGGCTGCTCGTGGCGGGCCGGCAGAACACATGGTGTTATGGTGCGAGCCAGACTGAGACAAGCCAATGGAGTCACCAGATGGTCGAAAATGGCATGGCTCAACCTCTGGGTCTAGAGCCATCTGCTGGCTGTAAGAGGGAAGGCCCAGTGGCAGATGAGTGGCATAAAAACACAGGCTGAGAGTGGGCCAGCCCCCCAGGGATGGGATGGCCCAATGGCTGAACAGCCGCAGGCCTGCTGCCCACGGAGGGGAGACCTGGCGGCTGGAATGGGGCGGCCGGTCAAAGAGGATGGGATGGCCCAAGGGCTGAAATGAAGCTGCCCCGGGGGCAGAAAATGAAATGACTTGGTCACTGGGCAAAGGAAGAGACTGATGGGGCAGCCGCCAGAGGCTGAGATAGATGCGACACTGGATGGCTGTTCATTGTGCTGGATGGCGAGGACGATGGGAGTCTCATGGAGGAATGGAGTGAGCCAGGGGCCAAGGACGGCACCTCTGGGGGCAGCAGCGGGCATGCCAGGGGTCCCGCTGTCCACCCTGGTGGGGGCAGGCCGGAGCTCACGGCTCTGGTGGCCACGGGGCCATCACTCACTTGGACAAGTTGAGCTTCCCTGCGGCCAGGTGGCTCTGCACCATCCGCCAGCGGCCTCTCCCCGCCTTGCCACCGCCGCCCGGCTCGCTGGGGGTGGCGCCGCCGCTTCTCAAGGCGTCCTCTCCGGGTGGCGGCACCGGTGCCGGCTTCTCCCCCAGCCGGCCTTCCCGCTCCACCGCCAGCCCCGCTGCTGCGGCCACTCTGGCGCCCGACAGGAGGGTGCCACTGGAGGCCCGCAGGAGGCGGCCAGGCCGGAGGGGCACCGGGGGTGGCGGTGGGGGAGAGAGGGCAGGCCACACGTGGGGGTGGGGGGGGGGAGAGGAGGAAAAACAATAACAGAGAAAAGGAAGAAAGAGACAGTGAGAGAGGAGGAGGAGAGAGACAGACGGACAAGAGACAGACAGAGAGAGAGAGAGAGAGAGAGACATCAGCACTGCAAATGGGTTAACAGCAGAGCCTGCGGAGAGGAGAGAGGGGGACCGGCGGGCTGGGGGTTGGAGAACAACGCACCACGACAACGGAGGGGGGCCCCTCCCCGCCGCCTGGGCAGGGGCGGCGGGGGTGGGGGGAGGGCAGCCGCCTCCAACTCTATCCCACAGGACAACGAAGGGTTAACGACGGAGGAAGAGCGGGCTGTCCAGGCCAGGAGGCCCCCAGGCAGGGAGAGAGAGAAAGCCATGTTAGTCAGAGTTCATCACCACCACCATCACCGCCATCACCGCCACCACCTCCGCAACCGACCACCGACCACCACCACCGAGCAGCCAGGGCAGCAGCACACAGCGGGGAGGAAAGCTGAGCCACACCGAGAAGGAGGGACCAAAACGGGCAACCCCATCCTGACTGCACAGAGGGGGCGGGGCCCCCAGGACCGGCTGGGGGCCGGTGTGGCTGCGGAGCGGGCTCTCCTGCGCGGCTGGCCCTGGGGGTGGGGACAGGAGAGGGGCAGGCGGGCGAGAGGGGGCAGGAGGGGTTGCTCGTCTCCATGGTCAGCCTGCCCATGGGGTGCAGGGTAAGGAGTGGGGGAGGGGAGCAGGAGGAGGAGAAGTGAGGGGCCGGATGGGGAGGAGGGCGTGCGCGGGTACTCAATACTGGGTACATATGATGAAACCAGGTAAAGTCACTCACTTGAGGGACAGTCGTGGGTCGCCATAAGGGGCGTAGGGTGAAATGTTTAGAATAAACTCCTTGGGAGGGTAGGAGCTCCATTTCTGCTGCACTGTGCTCTCATTGTTATTCCAAAAGTCTCTGTCTAGATCGCTGGAGGGGCAGAGAGAGAGGGGAGAAAACAGGGAAATACAAGAAGAAACAAGAACCACCAGTCCTGCGGGGCAGAGGGGCCAGTCTGGGCACACAGAGGGCAGGGTGGGCGGGGCTCGGCTCCTGCAGGAGGAAGAGAGGCAGGCGGGCTCCCAGCCGGCGCCCCTTGCACGCATACACACACACACACACACACACGCACACGCACATGCACATGCACACGCACACACACACACACCCTCGAGGGCGGGAAAAGCTGTGCAGAGAGGAAGTGAGCTTCAGGAGGGTGACTGGAGCTTCGCACCCTGGGAAACTGGTGGGAGAGAGAAAGATGGTGAGAGGAGGAGAGAGGGGAGGAGGCTGGGGAGAAGGCCCCGTGGGATGCAGTGGGGGGTGGGAGGAGGATAGGGTGCTGGCTTCTGGCTCGAAAGTGCCGAAAGGCAGATCAGACCCTGCTGTCTACTTCCTGGGCCCCATCTCCTCTGGCCTCAGTTTCCCTGCCTGTCAAACCAGAGCTTGGCTGTAACTCCTTAGTCATAAGCTACCCCAGGGTGGAGTGGAGGCCCCAATTCTGGCACCGGACCTGCTCCCCTCGTTCACCCACGCCCACTGAGCCGCCCCGGGGCAGGCCCAGCCCCCGGCCCCCCTTTCTGTCTCCTCCGCCTTGCCCTGAGGTCTCAGCCTCCTCCGCTCTCTCCCTCCTGGGGAAGGGCTGAGATGCAGCTTTCACACGAGACGGGTGGGATCTCAGCTGACCTGAAGACCCTCTCCGCTCATTGCAAATGTGGTGGTTGGGTTACTCCCCAGAACTGGAGAGCGTCTCCAGGCCTCTGACCTTGCTGAGGGAGGAACAGGGGCCCTTCAGGTCCTCGGTGCTGGGGCGTGGGTGAGAGAACCTGCGTCTCTCCGAGGGGACGACGGGCAGACTCAGCCTCGGGCCCTTGGCATACACCCGGTCAGGCAGCCCCGCCCCGTGCCTTTGCCCCTTTCCAAGGCGAGCTGCTTGGCCTGGACGGGGAGCCTCCGCCCCAGCCTCCCCACTCCCTCCTGCTCCGCGGCGTATCACGTGGAAGCAGACATGCTGGAAGCACAGAGAATTGGGGGACTTCCACAGGAGGCAGGCGCAGAAGCCTCAGCTACCAGAAGGCATGGCCTAGAAACCCCAGGAGCCAATGACAAGTGTGACCTTGGCCTTGGCTCTCAACCTCAGACTCAAAAACAAAAGACAGAAAGACAGAGAGAAGCTGAGCTGCCACCACGGGACCTCTGGGGTCTCCCTGGTGTGGACACAGCATCCACAGTGCACCTTGGAAACGTCTCACAGGGACCCTGTGATCAGGGTTCAAAGACAAAGCCCTGGGCAGCTGACGGGGAGTGGGGGCCAATGGTGGGCGAGGCAGGACAGGCCCTCAGCAGTGGGGGGCCCCTCCCTGGGCCGAAGACCCGATTCTTACTAGAGATGTCCTTCGCTCCCCCTTCTCGAGTTGACAGAGAGATGGAGCAGTTGGAAGTTCTCCCTCCCCTTACCCCCTTCAGGTCTCCCACCCTGGGTCCCGGAGGAGACCCACCCAGGGGCCCGGGTTCTCGCCGCTGTGCCCCAGGAGCCCCACGGTCCCTCCGGTTATCGCCGTAGTCCCGAGGGAGGGTCTTCACATCAGTCTGTGAAACACTGGTTCCTCCAACATAGGACTGCTGAGAGCCTTTACAGTGCCAACGAATATACTGTGCTGTGCTTCCCAGACTGGGCACTCTGTGGCCATGGAACGCTTGGTTTGTGGAAGAACTATTAGTAATTTATGAGGCACAAGTGTTCTCAGGAACACAGTTTGGGAAGCACTGCTAAAGAACGCACCTTCACAGAATTTTGACGAGCTGATCCCTTCAAAGGGGGTCCTAGCCCTGGAGCGATTGTGCCATGGGTAAGCCCGGCTTCATGCCGCCCCCTGGCTCTGGGCCACTGGGGAAGGGGCGCCATGGGTAAATCCGGCTTCATGCCGCCCCCTGGCTCTGGGCCGCTGGGGAAGGGGCGCCATGGGTAAGCCCTGGGCCGCTGGGGAGGAGGCGCCATGGGTAAGCCCGGCTTCCTGCCACCCCCTGGCTCTGGGCCCCTGGGGAAGAGGCGCCATGGGTAAGCCCGGCTTCATGCTGCCCCCTGGCGCTGGGCCCCTGGGGAAGAGGCCAAGGCCTAGGAACCTGGGGGCGTGCAGGAAGGAACGGTGGCCTCCATCCCCTGGGGCAGAGGGTCTGACGGCTCAGCAGGGGAGGCTCGGGCTGCAGAGCGGTGGGGACAGCCCACTGGTGCCCTCACTTTGTCTTTGAGAGCCTCACGGTGTTGACCCAGCCCGCAGGGCCTGCTACCCACCTCGCTACCCACCCCGCTGCCCCCCCAGCCCCTTGTGGAGAATCCCCTCTCCTCTCGGGGACCCTTTCCAGGACTTGGTCCTGCCACACACTCTCCTGTCCAGGACGGTTATGGTCACCTGGCAGAGGCAGGCCCCTTGGCCCAGGCCGTGGCTGCAAACGCAGGGGCCTGGCCTGAAGGTGGCACAGGTGCCGAGCCAGCCCGGGCTCCTCTCACGTGGTCCCTCTGCCTTCAGAAAGCCCGGAGCCCGGCTCTGCCGCAGCCCCTGAGACCTGTCGGCTCTGGCTTTGAAGACTAGAGAGTGTGCAAGTGAACGTGGCTTCAAAGGCTTCCCGAGGCCTCCTCTAGAGCCTCCTCCCCACCCCCAGCCTTGGCCTGGCCCACCCCTCCACTAACCCACCCCCCACAGACACCCCCCCCCCCGCAGCTCTGGGAAGGCCCCAAACAGGGTCAGAGCAAGAGATGAAAAGAGAGGAGGGGGAAAGGAGGGGCAGAGAGGGAAGCCCTCAGGATCGGGGAGAGGAAGAAGGGAAGGAGGAGAAGGAGGAGGGAAGGAGGAGGAGAGAACAGGAGAAAGACTGACAAGGGAGGGTGGGGGAGCCTAGGCAGTGGGAAAGGGGCAGGAGACAAGGGTGGGGGCAGGAAAGGCAGGGGGCAGCTCAGCCCTTAGCTGGCGGGCTAAGGTGGAGGGGCCCTCCGCCCTACAGCCGCACAGCCTCCCAGTGAAGGGCTGAGCTCAGGAGAGGAAGGAGCCAGGGCTACTGGCCAGAGGACACGGAGCCCCCTAGAGAGAGCCCCTCATTCCCATTGCCCCTGAGCAGGCAGGGCAGGGGGGCTTCTCTTGCTGCCTTCCAGGGACCCTCAGCAGTGGGCTGGCCCAGCCGGCCCACAGGGAAAGGCAGACCTGCCTAGTCGAAAGGCCTCTTAGAGCAAAATGGGGAAACCCAGACAAGTCGGAGGTAGCAAGGCATCAGGTGGGGCTGGGAGTGATGGGAGAAGGGCGTCTCCCCGTTACCAGCTTCCTCTGAGCAGCCCCCACGGGGCTGCGCCCCTCTGGGTCACCCGGAGAACACGGCTGGGGGGTGGGCAAGGAGTGTGTGATGTGAGGGTGGGATGGAGGAACCAGCAACTGGGGCTGAGGGAGGAGGCACACAGTGGCCCCGGAACATTGGGAGGGTCGGGGGGGCACAGGCGGAGAAGGGGGAGCCCTAGAGCCACCCTGAGGTGCAGGGGGTGTGCGGGGTGAAGGGAGAACGGCACGAGGTTGTGAGGGGGAACAGTGTGTGTGTGGCCCGATCCATGGAGGGGCAGGGGCTCCCCCCACCTGGGCGGCCTGCGCACCCCCAGCCCAAACTCCCCGGCTGGCACCTACTTGATGGCCTTCTTCTCACTGCGCCCACGCCCTGAGTCTGGCGTGCCCACCGTCTCCAAGGAGTTCTTGTAGCGTTTGCCCTATGGAGATAGCACCACGTTACTCCGGGGACCCAGGGCTGCACCCTCCCTGCCTCCCCCAAACGGGCTCCCCCTGGAGAAGGGGGATAAGCGGAGCTCAGCCTTGGCAACAAGGCCAGGGGCCAAGGTGGGAGGGTGTCACCACTGTGGGGTGCCTGCTGCATAGCTACTTGCTCTTTTGTCTGCAGAGCCTGGGCCCTAAGACCTGCCCCACCCCCGGGACCTGTACCCCATCCCTGACCCCAGGACTGGGGCCTCTCCTGTCCTTCTGTCTCCTGAGGCTCTGGCCAGGATCCCAGAATCATATCTCCCTCTGCCACAGACAGATGGCTCTCAGGCGCCTGGCCACGTCACACTGGCCACGTCACACTGGCCACGTCACTGCCCCCAGATGGTGGGGGTGGCGTCCTGCAGGGCAAGGTTGGCAGCAGCCAGTGACGTGAGCCACGGGGGCAGGGAGAGGACCTGTGCCCCGTCTTGCCCAGGCTGAGCCCCTCACTGTCCGGGGCCTCCCTGGGGTCCTCATGCCCTGGCCTGAGGCAGGGCAGGGCCGAGCACTCTCCTTTGTGAGAAGGCAGCCTCCAGAAGAGAGGTTGCCCACTGACTCTGCGGCGGGGGACAGCCCCCAGAGTGTCTCACGCCCGCGTGAGTCGGGAGGGGAGGGGCAGGGCAGAGTGGGGTGGGCACGCCAGCTCCCTGGCTAGCAGAAAGGCCATGGTGGCGGCAGCCACTGGGCCTGCTGCCCGGAAGGTGAGCACCATTCACCTTCTTGGTTTGGGTTTCTAAATTTAGCTCAAGCAGAGCCCAGCACCATTAACATTCCTGGCTGCCACCGAGCGTCCTCAGTGCACCCACGGGCCACAGGCCTGGGCTAGGCCCAGGGCTGATGTGGGTGGCAGTGGGGTGGGGGTTGTGCAGGGGCTGAGGCTGCCCCCACAGACCCTTCTCCCACTGGGCACTGGCCCGCCCCTGCCCCCGCGCGCGCGCGCGCACACACACACACACACACACACACAATTTCCCCAACATCCAGTCATATGCACCAATATCACAGCCACAACAGTCAATTATTCCATTTTCCCTAAAGCAAAATAAAAGCCGCACAGCCGTGTTCCCTGGCACTCCTGCCAGCTACAGCCCCTTCCTGGGCATAGGGCCACCTGTTTAGGGATAGTGGCAGCAGAGCTCTCTGGAAGGGTGTGTGTGAGGTCGGGGTTGGGCCCTCATTCCACCTTCAGTGCCTCTCTGTCTCAGGGGCACCAGGATCCTGGTCCCAGCAGTGCCCCACATTCTCCATGTCACTCTGGTCAAGTCCCTGGCCCTCTTTGGCCTCTCCTCCCTCCTTCCTGAAAAGGTGTGGTGTCACGGGAGCAGCCCCATGCTTCAAGCCTCTTATCACAGATGCTATTATGTCTCTCCTTATCTACTTTGACTCCCACCCCTGAGAGCATCACCCCGATGGCCCTAGTACTTGGTGTGGAACCTGGTACCCAGCAGTTCTCAAAACCATCAGTTGGAAGCGCCCTTCTCACCCGCCCTGAGGTCCAAGCCCCAGGCTGTTGCCTCTGAGCCAGAACTTTAAGAATTAAAAAAAAAAAAAAAAAAAAAAAAAGCTGCTGGATCCTACGCGTCCACAAAAGCTGCCCTTTCTCAGCTCTATCTCTGATCCTCCCATCATTACCCAGAAGTTTAAATCCCAAACAATTCCTAGTTCCAACTGGGATAATCAGAGCTGAGAGCCGCTTCATGGTGGCCAAGGGCCCCTCTCGGGGTGACCCTCAGGCAGGAGCCTCGCTCCATTCTCTAGCACTTGGGGCAGTGTGGGGCCCCTCACCTCCTCTCCTCTTTCTTCCCAGTCTTGGCAGGGAAGCTGCCCCGTAAGCACCACCATCTGAGGCTGCTCAGCTGTCCTTCCCGGAGGCCGGGCATGGATGGGTGGGCTGGGCTAGTCCCCAGTTCACCCAGGGCGGCCCCTCCCCTTCCACAGCTCAGAGAACCTTCCCCTCACGCTGCAACTCTCACTGCAGCAACGCTGGGGTGCTGTGAGGGACAGGGATCCGGAAAGGGTTTGATTTGGAGGACAGGAACCCTAGGCAGGGCCCAGGAGACATCAGGTGGCTCCGAAGGAGCTTGTGCCACCAGCCTGCTCCTCAGGGCGGGGGTTGGCTGGCGGATCTGGAAAAAGCCAGCAAAAGATTAAGGAAGTTATTAATGTTTGGAAATGGGATCTGGGCTCTCAGGGTGTCACGTCACTGCTGCTGAGCGGACAGGAGGTCAAGGAGAGCCCAGCAACAGCAGGGGGGGCATTTTAAAACCCCTTCCATGAAGCACAGAAACAGCCTGGGCAAAAGCTCCCTGGCTTCTGCAACCCAGGGGCAGAGGAGGGGTGATAGCAGGGTGGAGGGCTCGGGCAGCCCAGAGGAGCAAGTCAAAAAGGACAGACTGTGGTCTGGACCCTGGGAAATTTCCTCAGGCTGGGGGTAGGGGCGAGGCCTGGGAAGGTTCTGCATCTCTCAGCTGCCCACCTGCTACAAAAGCTGTTATCTTTGAACTCCTGTCCCCAGGTGAGCAGGGTGAGGATGAAGCATGCGTGCTCGCGCGCACACGCACACACACACACACACACACACACACACACACACACACACACTGCAGCACTTACCAGGGGAAGCTGGGACGGTGGGGCAGATGTATGCATCCGCGCACTCAGGGATCTGATGAGATTGTCCACATCTCACCATGCAGAATGAACAGACACACACACTGCACCAATCCCCTCAAAGTCAACACACTCAGCACAAAGGCCCCCCACTGAAGGTCACCAGCAGTACCTACTCATACATCTTCACTTGCCTTCCTATACAGACAGAGAGACATTCCAGTGCCGACAGACGGCCTAATGGGCCCAACAAGACACAGGGCTGCAGTGCATGCTCCGCCACTTCCACAGCCTCTGAGAACACCCGTGCATACATGGGCACATGGCCAGACCCCACCCTCACCTCCCCTGAAATTCTGAGACAGACGCAGCCACGGGAGATCCAGGAACAATGCAGGGCAGCCAGCCTGGCTCCACCTGCACGCACGGAGCAGCCTGGTCCCGCAACCACTCACACACACTTGCACGTGGGGCAGGGCTGGCCTTCTCCATGGCTGCTCCTCACAGGAAGGAGCTGCCTGAAGCTGTTTATCTCAGGATGGAGAGTCACATTCCCAATTTCTGACTGGGCCTTTCCTGAAGGAAGCACGCTGGGTCCTCCCAAGGACATCTGCCCCTCTCTTTCCTAGCAGTGGGCGAAGCCCCCGCCCACAGAGCGCCCATGGCCACAGCCCTCCCCTTTGTTTTTAAGGCCCCTCTGTGGCTGGGCAGGGAGAGAATGGAGTTCCCAGCGACCCTTCTAGGCCCCATGGGATGCCTCCCCGCCCACCGCCCGAGGGTATCCCCCTGCAGTCCCCTTAAGTTGCCACCGCACTTTTGGGCTGGGGCGGCAGGACAGGGAATGAGTGAGGGTCTCGCGGGGCAGCCTCTCTCCCGGAGCCGCGGGCTGCGGGGCGGCGGCTCAGACCAGCGCCCCTCCCCGGCGCCCTGGGTGATGAATGTCCCTCCTGACGGTCTCGTTACTTATTGATGGCCTAATCCTGCTCGTTAATTCTCCAGCCCTCGTTAAAAATGAAAAGAAGCCGTTTGTGCTTGTACAAACCTGGAGAACCAGGATGAATGTGCGGGCGCTGGGGGTGGGGCGGGGCGGGCGCGGCCGCCTCATTGGCCAGGATACCCGGCTTGGCCACGCCCATCCCTGGGGGAGGGCAGCGGGCGGAGGGGAGGGGTCTTCAATTCTCAGTCAGCGCGTGTGTGCCTGCGGCTCTTTCTGTGGGAGGTGGGGCGTGTGTGCGAGGAGTGGGGCGCGTAAGAAGGCCCCTGAGACCCGTGAGACCCACGTCTACCCACGAATGTCCCTAGGTGTGTGGCTCCAGGTGTACACACAGACATGCGGAGCCAACCCCCAGGCAAACGCAGTGCGTGTATGTGATGTGAATTTCTACGCAAGTGTGCCTGCCTATGTGGGCAGGTGGATCAGCTGCACGCGCCCTTGAGAGCGTTCACGAGCCTGTAATTGTGAGGGGCGGGGGGGGGGGCCCTCAGGAGCCTCACCAGTTTGCGCTGACACCAGTGGCAGAGGCCGCAGAGGATGACAGTGAAGCTAAGGCTGACGGTGATGATAGCGGAGACCAGCAGGACATCGCGGGTGGGCGCCCCTGGGGAGGACACGCACAGGTCAGACCCTCATTGGCCAGCCACTCTCCCTCAGCCCAGAGCCCCCAGAACAACCACCTTGCCCTTCCACCTGGCCCCCACACTAGGAGCTTTCAGTCCCAAATTTTACCCGCAGCTCTGCCTGACAGCCTGACCCTGGGAAGCCTCTTCCCCTCACTGTGCCTCAGCTTTCTCATCTGTAAAATGGGGGAATTGTGTCGGTTGACATCCCTCCTGGTCTGTCCCTGCACACGCCCTGTGTGAGCCCATGGGAACTGTACCGTCACCACCAAACTCGACATTCTTAAAGGGAGAAGCCAGAGTGCCCCTGGCCCAGCCTTCGCAGGCCTCCAAACCCCTCTAAAGCAGCCACTGCCTCTACGAGGCCTTCCTGCTCAGCATTCTTTTCCCTACTCCCATACGAGCCACAACTCCAGCCAAATTTGCCCAAAGGATTATCATTAGCTCCTGCAATCCCTCTGAGGAAAATCCCTATGAGCACTAGCAGACCCTCTTTGATCTCCGGCTAAGACTCAACAGCCACATGCAGAGTCAAAAAGGAAATCTCTGGAACCCTCTGATCAGCCCCCACCCCCTTTAGCCAGCTTTTCTTGAGCTGGAAGCCCACCCAGCTGGCTTCTGCACACCCTGCGGTCCCATCCCTTTAGTCCCTGAGCATGTTGGGTGCAATCTAAATGCTCACAGTGCCCACCCAGCAGCTTCCATTCCAAGAGCTCAGCGGTCCCACACTTCAGGAAAGGAAATCTTCATGGACTTGCCCAGGGAGGAAAATTCTAGGTTCCTGTGCAAATCCTGCCTCTTGCTCACTGTGTGACTCTGGACGAGTCACATAACCACTCAGTTTTCTCTCCTGCAGTGTGGATTAAACCTCCTCCCTGCCTTCTCACAGGTGATTGCAAACATGAGCCCAAACCAAACACAAGGAAGGCAAAACTCGATCAGAGATGATCATGTGGGGGAGGCGAGTGGGAACAGCATAGATCACACGTGCTCTGTAAACATGTGTGCACGGGATGCAGCCTGAAGTCAAGGAGACGCTGTTTATTTGCAAAGGAGCCTGCGTAGGCTTTTCGGTGCCAGTGATGATGGTAATTAAGAGTTGACGATGGCTGTCTGGTCCAGGTTCCTGTGGTTTTCGCTTCTGGGCTCCAGTCTCTGTCGCTGTGCTGCTAGCCTCAAGAGGAGGGCCCAAAGGTCATCCTCAGTGCCCAGGGCCCTCGGGGCTCTCTCCCGTCACTGCTCCGGTGCCCTGGACACCTGCTTCTCCACCTGCTCTCCCTAGAATCCTGCTTGCCCCCCCCCTCATTTCCCAATTTCCTGAGCCTCCCAGCTATGGGAAAAGGTCACTCACCTGTCCCCCATCTATCTATATGCTGGGTTAACTAAACTTTGTCTTGTCCTGAGCCCATAGCCTCAGCGCCCAGGAAGCCCCTGTCAACCTCAGGATCCATAGCACCTGGGAGCTTGGACCCGAACAACCTGCAGACACCAAAGAAGTGGCCCTGCCCTTCCCTCTCGCTAGTGGAGGGGCACATTTGCCAAATTTCTCAGGCTAAATGGGAGGCTTCCATCTTTAACCTCTGGGGAGGGGGAACAAGTGGGAGAATGACAGCCGGAATTCCACAGGGTAGTTAGCCACTAGGGGCCCAAGACCCAGGGCTGTGGCAAGGAAATGGGCAAGTGTGCCTATCGGGAAGGGGGCCTACATTTCCCCCTCTCTGCAGGAACTGCCCCTGCCCCGCTGGAAGGCTCTGCAGGGGGCAGGTGTGGGTTGGGAAAGCTGGTGACCCCACACCTTCCTTTGTTGAACTCCCTTTTCAATAAAGTAAATTCTGTTATTGGGCTGAGCATTCTTCAACCACTATCGATTGAGAATCTGCCATGAGACACTGGGGACAGGTAAGAATCCAACTAATTATTTCGTAGCATGCCGAGTGCCCCAGAACCAGCAAACGGCAGGACACCAGCCTGGGCCTCCAGGCTCCAAAATACCTGAGGAAAGACCCAAGTGTGAGTGTATCCTCTGTCTCTTTAAAAAAAATTAACATATATTCTTATAAATGTATTTTTCCTTTCTTAAGTCATTTTTTTTTTATTTTTCAATTATGGTTGACATACAATATTATATTAGTTCCAGATGTACAACCCAGTAATTAGACATTATATAACTTACGAGACTTAAATTTATTTTTCAATTATAATTGACAAGCCTCTGCCTCTTAATAGCTATGTGGCATTGGACAAGTATCTTATCCACTGTGTCTCCATTTTCTCCTGTATAAAGTGAAGATAAAATGGCATACAATCCCTGGGTTGTTGTTAGCACTCAATAGATGGGTACGAATACTAGGGCTGTCGGTGTTAGTTCTGTCTCGGGTGTAAACAGAGGGCTCTGGGAGCACAGGTGAAGAAGTGCTTGCTGGACCGGGAGCTCTCTGTGAAGGCTTACCTGAGGTGGTGTTAGGTGTGGTCTGGGGGGGTGGGGGAGAGGAGAGGGTAGGACAGTCTGGGCAGAGGGAACAGCAAGAGCAAACGTAAGGAGGCATGTTGTCTGAGGAGTTGGACTAGGGTACGGGAAGGGGAGTGTGAAGACCAGGCTGGAAATGAGAGTGGGGCCCAATGGGAAAGGGGCCTGTCTTTCAGGCACTTGTTGTGTCCTGTCGGCCATAGGAGCCGTGGAATGTCTGTGAGCAGGGGAGGGGCAGGATCAGAGGGGGTGTTAGCAACCGCATGATCTGATAGCTGTGTTGCTGTGATAGGAGGCTGCACTCTGGGTGGGTTCCCCTACACACACACACACACACACACACACACACACACACACCCCTCCTGGCCATGGGACAATTCTCCAAGGGGTCACCTCCCTGGCGTTCCCTACTCTCTTTGACAAACAAGGTCCTTTTTAAAAGCTGCTCCTCAAGCTCCTCTGTAAGTGGAAGAGACCCTCAGGACAGAGCCTGCCAACCCCAGAAGCCAGTGAGCACCCTCTGAACGGTCTCCAGAAAACTCCCATTTAAGCAGTTAGCATTCTGTGGCATGCAGAATGAGCACCGGGCTGGGAGTCTAGGAGAACTAGCAGAGGCCCTACTCTGGCCACTGTCAGTGCTGTGGCCTTGGGCAAAGCACTCAACCTTTCGGAGGTCAGTGCCTTCATCAGTGCAAGAGCTGACCCTTCCTCGCTCTGATGACAAGCAGGTGTTCTAGGTGTTCCACGCGAGGTAACAACTTAGTTCTCACAACAACTGAAGAAAGCATGACGATTATCCCCAATTTACAAATGGGGAAACTGAGGCACAGAGGGGTCAAGCACCTTGACTGATGTCATTCAGATAGTAGGTGGTAGAGCCAGGGTTGGAACCCAGGCAGCCTGGCTCAGGGTCTATACTCTTTGCTTTGTGGGCTTTGGGGAACACCTAGAGTCTCCAGAAATTTCTCAAGGGATTTAGAGGTGGGTGCTGAGTAGATGAGGCTGTGGTCCCACAGATCCTCTTCAGCCAAAGCAGCATCGTTTCCGTTTCACACCTCGAACTTTTGCAGACAATTGAGAAAAGGAACGTGTTGCTAAGGAACGCTGAGCGCCCACCCTTGGGATCAGTGATCCCAGGGTCCCCTGCCGTATGGGTGGCTGCCATCATCTGTCAGGCAGCCGGCCCTCCCCCCGGGCCCCCCAGCATCTCCTGGACAGCCCTTGAAGCTAGGGTGAAACAAACGCTTGCCGTTGCCAATTGCGTCGATGCTGTGAATAAATGTGACACGATGTCCTTAGCCAACACATGATGTTGCCATCAAGGGGAACAAGCGTGCTCTCACCTGCCAGCCACAGTGAAACCATTCCCAGAGCACAGAGTCACTGAGTCTTGGGCTGGAAGGGACCTCGGAAGTCAGGGGGTCAGGCCCCATCAATGCACAAACCCCCAGGTGGCCCTGTTGGTGACAGGAAGCTGCTTCTGCCGGAGACAGGCCCTCCACGAGTGGGCATTGTTAGGGAGGGCTGCTGTGCCTCGTGCTGAGCGAAGTCTGTCTCCCTAGAACTCCCCCTCGTGGGCCTGAGTTTGCCCTCCGGAGCTGCTGGAAACAAGTTGGCTCCCTCTGCCACATGACAGGCCTTCAAATCCTTGCCGACAGCTCTCATGTCCCCTTCTAGTCTTCTCCAGGCAAAGCCGCCCATGCCCTTCTAAACCCTTCCTCCGATGACATGCATGGTTTCAAGTCCCCTTAGCGTCAGCATATTAACATTTGGGGAAATAAAATATTACAGCCCTAGTCAGAGTCAGCCTTTTGACAGAGCTGAGTGCCACGACCTATCCTTGGGATAGGAGGAGACATCCTGGGTCCCAGAGGGCGAGACACAGACAAGGGCAGACAGATGACATCGGGAGACCCGGGAGGCAGGGTGAGCCAGGAGTGAGGAGAGCCAGGCCCCCTGGGTCTGATCCCAGGGGTGTCCTGGGAGGGAGGTGTGAACGCAGGCACATCACTGCCCCTGTGCCCAGGCCCGTGGTGGCTATGTCAGCTGATTAGAGCTCAGGATTAGTAACAATCTGACAGAGTCGTGAAGGCATCGCAGGTCCCCTGGACAGAGCCTGTGCTCCTGACCACTCCACTCCCCAGAGAGCTCTCAGGTAAAGCCTTTGCGCCCCAAAAGGCAGCCCACGTCCGAGGGTGGACAAGATGTTCACGCACAGTCTTCCCCTCTAGTATGTCTGCTCTGTGGGGGCGGGGCTTGCTCTCCTGGTCACCGCTGTGCCTGCACCAAGGACAGAGCCAAGTGTATAGAGGGTCCTTAACACATGCTTGTTGAAAGGATAGTGAGGAGGAATCTCAGGCCTCCAGGAATAAAGCTAATAATAGAGGCTACCATTTATTAAGCACCTACTATATACCTGACTACAGGGTCCATGAAAGCAGGGCTGTATCTGCTTTGCTTCTTCCAGGATCATCTGTGATAGGCTGTACACAGGAGGCACTCAGCAAATATTTATTGAATGTTCAATGCTTGTGTTTCTTATCTCAGTTGTCACCCAACCAAGTTGGGAGAGACTGTAGTGATAGATTTTGAGGACCTCTCTTACACACACACACACACACACACACACACACACACACACACACACACCAGGACCTCTTCCTCTCTTCCCTCATGCCCATCTTTGCCTGACAATTCCTGAATTTTCTAGATCCAGAGGAAAAGCACCTCCTCCAGGAAGCCTTCCATAATCTCCCCAATAGAAATTAATTTCTGCCTCTGAGTGCCCCTCACACTATGCCTGCCCTTCTCTCAGGGTGCAGTGATCAAGTGCCAGGGCTCTGGAGCCAGATTCTCTGGGCTCAGATTCTGGCTCTCATTCTTCCAAGCCATGTGGCAAAATCTCTGCATGCCTTGGTTTCCCTATCCGTGAATAATAATAGCGCAGGCCTCGCAGGACTGCTGTGAGGTTTGAATGAGTTAGCCCTCAAATGTGCTTAGCACAGCGCCTAGCCCAGAATAGGCAATGGGTGCTAGTGATGATGGCATCCCCCCATCTCACTAGGTATGAGGTACCTGGGGCAGAGTTGGTGCTCAATGAGTGTTGAATGAAATACTGAACTAGATACACATCTAGCTTTCCGCACAGCACAGCAGAGGCCAGGGGTAACATCTGACTCAATTCTGTGCACCTCCGCCTCCCCCGACCCCGCCCAGTCCCTGCTTCATGACCCAGCCCAGGGCTTGCCTGAGAGCAAGCAAGCATCAGAGAAAGCCGATGGCCAGGAGTGGGGAGGGCTGAGGCATGGGGGTTGGGGGCGGGGGTGACAGCTGGAGGCCGGGCTGGGCTTCAGGTAGGAACTGAAGACCTGACCCTGTCCCTTGCCAGGGATCTGCCCCCACTCTCAATTTCTTCTCATCTCCTCAGCACGCCATGATTTATGGATGAACAGAATCAAACAGGGCTGCTGGCTACTGAGATGCCCCGGGGAGCTGCTGGAGGGGGAGGGACTTCTGAGAGCCAGCTCACCAGCTCCCGGGGGGATGGGAGGGGAGCCAGAGGGGCGCAGGTGCACATGCGCAGGCCACAGAAGACACCATGGCACTCTCTCTCTCTCTCTCTCTCTCTCACTCACACACACACACACACACACACACACACACACACACGTGTGCATGCACCATGGAGGCTCACCCTTGGCACAGACACCCATGCCCACACTCACACACATACACATGCATGGACACCCATGCATGCACACATACACACGAGTCATGGAGACTCACTCTTTGCACAAACATCCGTGCTCACATTCACACATGCCCGGCCACCCATAGCCATAGCTATAAGAGATGCCCGGCCCACTCTGCCATCCACGAGCTCTAGGTATGCACGTACTTCCTCTAGCCTGGAATTTTCTCCCTATGCCCATTATTTGTCTACTCAAATCTGTCTGTCCTTCTGAGGCAGAGCCGTGGGGGCAGATGGCCTGGATTCAAGTCCCCCCCCCATTTTTATATGATAATTACCCCTGACCTCCCCTGCTGGATAAAGTAACAGTTCACATTAATTGAGCACATGCCTTTTGTGCCAAGAAGTTTGTAAGCACCATCTTATATGACCTCCACAACCTTGTGCCATTATTATTCACAGAGGAAGGAACAGGCAGAGAGAACTAAGGCAACTCGAGCCTGTCCTTTACCACAGTTACAGTGGCTTCCTCTGAGCTGAAGTATGTGACAACATTCTGTAGTACGCTACACTGCACAGCCTAGCCACACCCAACTCTTCTCCTTCCTCCGAGAAGGCCAACATCTTTTACACCCGGAGCTTTGCATATGCTGTTCCCTCTGCCTGGAATGTCCTTCCTTCTACTGTCTACCCTCCAGATCTCTAGACAAAGATGGTTTCCATTCCCTCCCACATTTCTTTCTGCTTCCCCTGTAACTACGGCAATTCTTCCTTGAATTAGTTCTTTCGATGTCTTTCCCCCACTGGGAGCACCTAGAGGGCTGAGACCCCAGGTCACTCATCTTTGTAGCCCAAGGACTGATATACAGGAGAGGCTAGATAAGTAAGCACTGAGCAAATGCATGAAATTATTCAAGGCCCCAGGTAAGCCCACCTCTTCCAGGAAGCCCTCCCCGATGACATGCGTTCAAAGCAGTCTCTTCCCCTCCATAAGTGAATGAACTGACCTTCTGTCCACCCTCCTCTTTTCTTGGGGGGTAGTCCTGTTCCCCCAGCAGGGCCAATGGGAGGAGACCCAGTATCCCCATTGCTTGGGGTCTCCTATAGCCCACAGCCCAGGATACAACATGGCGAAGCTGCTGGACATGCACACAGGCTCTTTTCCCCAGAGTTAACTGGCTCTCATACTTTCAGATGGTGACAGGAAAGCTCCCCAGATCTAGCCCTTCCAAAGTTGTCCCATCATCCCACACCCTCTAGACTGCTCTCCCTTTGGGGCACACCCAGACCCCAGGCCCTCGCTCACCTTCCCAGGTGCCTTTAGTCATAGTAACTAATGTACACTTAACACTGAATCGTGTTTACAGTCCTCCACACCCTTCTGAAGGCAAATACTCTTATGCTCACTTTACAAAGAAGCATACTGAGGCTCAGAAGGGTTAAGGATTTGTCCAAGCGCACACAGCAGAAGAGAGACAAAGCCAGGACTGAACTCGGAGTCTGTAACACCTCAAACCCTGCAGCTCTCACTGTGTCCCACCCCCTGGGAGCTAAGCCTTGAAACAAGTTGCTCCGAGGATAGCAGGACAAAAAGAAAAAAACTGAGTGAACCCCAAATAAAGAGCAGCAGGGGAAAGGGCTTCCACTTCCCCAAGACTTTTACCAGAGAGCCACTCCCCAGTTACCCCAAGCATTTCAGAGACCCCCCACACACCTTTCCCGGGGCTCTTTCCTCCCTCCACCGGCCCAGCCCTCGGCCTCCGCAAAGCGCTCTCAGTGGACAAAGGCTCAGTCTACCTAAAGGTCTCAGAAGAGGCTGGGGGTTAAGCACCTGCGGCTGGACAGCGTGGGAGCAGAAGAGGAGGGTGGGGTACCTGAGGACTGGCCCAGGTTGGCTTTATCTACCCGCGCTACCTATGCCAGCGCGTCCCCAGGCCGATCCCGCCTCCTCCCACCTGGTCTGCACCAGGAAGTATTATTGCCCGGCACCGCCCCGCCCATCCTCTGGCGGCTGCAGGACGACGGGCCAGGCGGGAAGCAGTGGAAGCTGGATGCGCAGGTTTCCAGAGAAAGCACCCTTGGTGAGCTCGCTGAGCAGCTGAAACGGAGTGTGGAGCGAGGGCACTGACAGGTGCAGAGCCTGTCAGCCCAGGGCTATATGGGCGTGGGGAGGGGGGGCATTTTTGGTGTGTATCATACCTCCCTACCTCCTACCAACCCAACACACACACACACACACACACACACACACACACACACACACAAGGGCGCGTGCCAGAAAAAGGCAGAGTTGGGAGGCCCTGGCCGGTTGGCTCAGTGGTAGAGCATCGGCCTGGCGTGCGGAAGTCCTGGGTTCGATTCCCGGCCAGGGCACACAGGAGAGGCGCCTATCTGCTTCTCCACCCCTCCCCCTCTCCTTCCTCTCTGTCTCTCTCTTCCCCTCCCACAGCTGAGGCTCCATTGGAGCAAAAAGATGGCCCGGGCGCTGGGGATGGCTCCTTGGCCTCTGCCCCAGGCGCTAGAGTGGCTCTGGTCACAACAGAGCTACGCCCCGGAGGGGCAGAGCATCGCCCTCTGGTGGGCGTGCCGGGTGGATCCCGGTTGGGCGCATGCGGGAGTCTGTCTGACTGCCACCCCATTTCCAGCTTCAGAAAAATACAAAAAAAAAAAAAAAAAAAAAAAGGCAGAGTTGGGAGATAGCAACAGAAAACCAATGGGCTAAACTCTGAACCCCGGACAGCCAGGCAAAGCACCAGGCCTTTGTCATGATGAATTTTCTGTCCTCTCTCCACATTAAAGCTCTCCGCTCCAGGCCACCCACCTTGGGAATGGGGGCAGCTCATTTCTTGCTACAGGAAAGAAGAAAATGAGATGGGCGATAGAAGAAAAAGAAGAGAAAGAGAGCCAGGAGCTGGTTTCCTAATTTTCCTAGGAAAGCTGAGCCTCGGCCCTACCCCCAGGCCCTCCCGACGGTCTCTCTGAGTGTCCTTCAGAAAGCGGCAGAGGCGCCCACAGCCCCTGCGGCCTCAGCCGGGGTGGGAACAAGGCTGGCAAAAGAGGAGGCCCGAGAGGAGTTGTTTTGGAAAGTTCTAAGTAGCTGAAAATAGGGGCTTAGCACGAGCAAGCCTCCTCAACCTTGACTGTAATAAAAACAGATAATGCGTGAGCGAGCTGGGGAGAGGGCCAGCAGGGGCCGCAGGGGCCGGCTGGATGCAGACAGTTTAGAATTCAGAGGAGATGCCAAGTGAGTAAACAGCGAATGAAGGATTATCCGGATGGGCCAGGAGCTGTTCCAGCAAGAAATTGGACAGGGACACGTCAGGATCCACAAGCACTCTGACTCCTCATCAGAGAGCAAGGCCTGGCAAGCGGCGAGGGCCTCATCTACCCCCTTCCCTCCCTCTGCTCTTTCTCTTCCAGCCGAGAGCACAGCCTTGGTAATAATGGCTCACATTTGTTCAGGGTGGAACAGTTTACAAAGCGCTCCCGAGTTTACCCAGGGTTTCACATTCACTGTTACATTTAATGGAGGCGATGGGGGTATCATCTCCCTGGTGGCCTCCTCCCTTCTTCACAGCCACTCCCCACCTTCCACTGACCTCCTCCCTTCTTCACAGCCACTCCCCACCTTCCACTGACCTCCTCCCTTCTTCACAGCCACTCCCCACCTTCCACTGACCTCCTCCCTTCTTCACAGCCACTCCCCACCTTCCACTGACCTCCTCCCTTCTTCACAGCCACTCCCCACCTTCCACAGTTCCTGGCTTCGGGAAGCCTGAGCACCTGACTTCCCTCCAAAGAGGGGGAGAGGGAGACAGGCTCTCGGCAGACCCCAGAAAGTTTCTTAAGTCTGGAAGTCATCGGGGTCAAAGCCACTCAGGATGAACAGGGCCAGCTGCGGTGCCAGCTCTGAGCAGGGAGACGAGGCTTGAAGCGTGTCCAGCTAGAAGTTAGGACTGGAACCTGCAATCTTCCCACTGACTCCTAACCCAAAGCTGATGATCTGTCTGGGCACTCATGAAAATGATCACATCCATCAGAGCGTAAGGACCCCAGGAAAGGAGGAGCTCAGATGGAGGGCCCCTCCATCAGGAGTGTGGAGCGGGGGCAGGATCAGGGACGTGTGATGATTAAATGCAGGCCTTGACCACTAGTTATTTTTATGAATAATACATTGTTGTGCCTTGGCCTAAATCAGCATCTTATTGTTATTAATAATACACGGCTGCAAAGAATCTGGGGTGGGAATGGTGAGCAATATTTTATTCAGGGATCTCAGAGCACTTAAGAGCTCCTTATGCTTGATGACTCAATGTTACCTCTCCAAGTCACAGGTCGGGTCGCCTGTCTTGCCCTGACACCCTCCCACCTGAGGCGTGGAGTCATGAAAGCCATAGGGACTAGGAATCCCCTGTCTTGAGATTCAGATTCTTGACCTGGGGTTTTGACGGGGGCGGAGCACACTTCATATTCGTCAGCTCGAGAGCTCTTAGGGATGCAACATAACGCGAAGCTGCTCCCAGAGGTGTTTAGGAGGGAGGGGGAACTAGTGGAAGTTTGGTTGTGGGAGTAACGGATGGAAAGAGAACCCTGGGAATCTGAGTCCAGTTCTGCCATCCACTGTGACACTATGGCTGTGTGACCTTAGGCAACTAATTCAGTTCTCTGGTCCTAAATCACCTTGTTAGAATATAAGGGTGTCTGAGATTCCCTATCAGAGGTGCCATTCTACCATATTCAGGGTATTATTTGCATCACAAATATTAGGACAGAGGCACGGAGCACGAGCCCGAACTCTGTCCATGGTGTTGAAAGCGGTGTCAACCATCTGCCGCTGTCCTTGGTGCTGAAACAGGACTCAGTCCTGGGACTGAGCCCTCCGTCAGCCCACCCTTTGCATTGCCCCTGGGCGGGATCCAACCAACCGGAATAAGGACTGCAGCATAGCGGTCCCACCTTCCGCTGTCAATTTCTCCCTGGTCATCCTTAAGCTGAAGCTCTGCCAGCGACCAACTGACCTTAAGAGCTCCCTTTCCCCCTTGAGGTCCCCACTCAGCAGTTTAACCCGAGACAAAAAGAGCCTCCCCGCCATTGTAAATGCCATATCCCATTCCCTCAAGGGGGCCTGCCACACTGCCTCCTGGAGGCTGGCGTTGGTACTGTGCTTAGAGAGGGCGCGCAGAAGGTCCCCAGTGGGGGCGCTGGGAGAATGGGGAGGGAGTAGCAGGCTGGCCGGTTCCTACCGCCCCCTCACCCCTTTGGGGCCAATCTGGTGCTTTGAACTTGCAGTGCTGCCCAACACCCGTGTTCCAGGCTGTCTGACTATGTTCAGAGGCTTTGCTTGATTCACAGTAAAGATTCAATCCCGATGGCCAACCCGGGCAGGTGAAACTTCTTGCTCCCTCCTCCAAAGGTGAGTGGGGTACACCCGTTTAAACAGATACAAGCTCACCTCCTACTGCGGGGTCAGTCCTACCAAGATGAACACAAAGACCTGTAATATCCCTTCCACAGGATAGAGGCTCCTTACCTCACATCCACCCAAATAAGAAACTTGCCCCACGCCCCCACCTAGGGAAAAGTGGGGGTCAGAGAAGGCCACAGCTACAACCCACTCCCATCCCCCACCCCAAAAGATAGGGGCTCTTTGGGAAGCAGATTTGTTTGTTGTTTGTAGGGATTGATTGATATTAGTCTCACTGGGTGTAAAAATTATTCTCCTTAAAAAAAAAAAAAAAAGCAAAACAAATAAAACCACCTGAAAGATAACACTCAAAATCACAGCTTCTCTGGATCTAGGCAGGGAGTAAAGATAATAGCCTTTAATTACATAGATACTATAGTCAACGTCATTTATTGAGTACTTACTATCGGATAAGCGAGCACTTAGCCTTTCAGTTAGCCTTCCCACCCCACCCCCAGGAGGAAATATGATCAGCATCCTACAGATGATGAAAGTGGGGTTCAGAGCGGGAAGGGGACCACTCGGGGTGGTGCAGGGGGTTAAGTGCTGAGACTCGCACGGGAAACGGCATCTGTCTGCCTTTAATCCGGCAGCGCGGCTGGGTCCACCTGCCCTGGAAGCCTGGCGGCCCCTTCGGCGTCCCCGAGACCGCCTCCCCACCACCTCCACATCCTAGCTGAGAGCCCGTGGAGGAAGACAGCAAGACCTTTTAACTCCCGCAGCACTTTACAGCCTGCAAAGTGCTTTTATAGCCACTGTCCAAGTCAACCCCCATGGTACCGAGGACCTCGTCTGATTTTACAGGAGAGAACACTAAGGCTTAAAGGAGTAAGCGGTTTTGCCCATCACACAGCGAGTAGTGAATCTAGAACTCAGAGGAAGATGGTGGGACTCCCAGCCCAGGGATACCTGCCCTCCTTCCGAAGGTGAGAGTCCTGGGAGCAAGCCAGGGAGGGGTCCTATGGTCCTTCATCTCCTGAGGGGCTTCCTGAGGCCCTGGCTTGGGCTACTTCCCTTCTCCTGCTCCCTAGGGGCCACCAGTGGGCTCAGCTCTAACTCGAAGTCTTGATTTCTCATTCTAAATGAAAATTTTTTTCTAGCCAATTACTTCCTGCTAATTAGGAGGCAACGCTGCCTGTCCCTGGGCCCTGAGCTGACCCTGTTCTTTGTTTTTTTTTTTTACTCACATGGCTCAGGGGTTGTTGAGGTACAGGGTAGCAGTACCAGCCATAGAAACGGCCTGGATTGGCCCCATCAGCTGAAGGAGGCCAGAAAACTTTTGAGGCTGGGTAGGGGAGGGCTGGTGGAGGAGTGAGGAGCAACAAGGGACTGGCAGAGGGAGGTGAGATGCTGGAGAGGGAGGGATTCTGAAGTGAGAGAACCAGGGGGCAAGAAGCTGGAAGGAGCCTAGACGGGCCACGCCGAGTCAAGGGGAGACCTGGGCTCCGAAGCAGCAGGGGAAGCCAGGAAGATCCAGAGAATGGGAACACGTGTCATGTCGTAGGAAGGAAAGAGGAGGAACCTCAGGAAGCAGAGAGACGGAGGAGGGGGAATCTCCCCTCTGCAGAGGGAGAGAGAGGAAGAAAGCTCCCTGGAAGATGGTCAAGATGACAGAAGTCGGGGAGGCAGAGAGGGGGAGATACTGGAAGAAGTATCCAGGAAGGGGAAGGAGGGAAGGACAGGAAGAGAGGAGGAACTGCTGGAGCAAAGCCTCGAGGAGAAGGGGAGGAGAGCAGAGGAGGACAGCTGGAGTGGAAGCTCCCAGAGCCTCAAGAAAGGCTCTCTCTACGTCACTGTCCTTGAGCCTGCCCCAATGTCAGTGCCCAGCCAGTCAGGCCTGGACACCCTCCTACGCACCCACAGGTACAGGCGGGCGTGATGGCAGGCCACCAGCCAGCTCAGGCCTCAGACGCCCCAGTCACCCAGGGAAGCCAGACCTCCTCTCTCCTTGCCAAATGGCCACCCTCCAGTGGGCTGAGCTAGGGACCCTCCCGGGTCACACAGCAACATGACTAGGATGCTCTGGGACTATGTGATACTGCCTCCCCACTTTATAAAGGGAGGATCAAGGCCCACAGAGGAAGTGGTGCTTGTCCAAGGTCATGTAGCAAGTGAGTGATGAGAGCTCAGTCCCAGTGGTGGGTCCTGTTCCCTCCTGGGCAAAGCCAGGAACAGAAAACAAAGACAGGTCTTGGTTACCAGCAAGGCAGTCCCTAATCAGTTTAAGCCCTGCAGAGTATGGGGTAGCAGGTGGAAGGGGGTCGGGGTATCCAGGGGCTGGAGTAGAAGCATAGGAAGTCACCATTTACAGAGCATTGGGTGGGATGGTTCCACTTTGGTTATAATTGCAGCTGACCTTATTGAGTGCTTACCAGCCACTTACAATATTACCTGCAGGATCTCATTTAACCCCCGTAATAGCTCCATAAAGTATGTATTACTGTTATTCCATTAGAGGGAAGACACTGAGACTCAGGAGGGTTGAGTAATTGGCCAAGTCCACAGGCTAACCAGTGCCATGTTTCTAACTCGGACAGCTGGCCGCAGGCCTGAAGACCCCTAAGTTCCTAAGACCCCAGGCCAGCCCTGACAGAAGCTAGGCCCCAGATGCCAGTGGAGTTACAATCCTGTGTCGTGGGAGCTTCTTGTGGCTGAAAGGGTCCAGTTTTGAACAAGCCCTGTCTTAAGGCACTGAAGTCTGAGTTCTAGTCCTGGCTCGGCCCACTAACTTCCTGTGTGACTTTGGGCAGGTCATTTGCCCTCTCTGAACCTGGCGCTCCCAGCTATATCATCAAAGGAGAAGATCAGATAATAAGAGCTAGTCTACATATGGCGGTAACTCTGTGACAGGCCTGGTTGTAGGCAGTTTACATACATTAGCTCATCAAATCCTCCCATCTGCCCACTGAAGTAGGTGCTATTATTGTCTCAATTTTACAGACGGGGAAATGCATCAATGGAAGGTAAATTAACTCACCCAACGTCACAAAGCTCAGCGATGCATGGCGGGTCTGGGGTTGGATCCCCGTTACCTCTCATCCAGAGCCCTGCTCCGGCTGTCACTCCACACTACTCGCCTAATGACTCTCTCCGCCCTTGCTTGGTGCCCCAGAGAGCTGTGTCTGTGTCCCTCTGCACAGGCCCACGTGCCAACATGTTTCCACATGAGAAGCACACACCATCACGTGTCTATATGACATGACACGTGTTTGCTTCCGCACCTGCTCCCATGCTTCCACGCGACTGCTGTCTGGCATAGCCACACCCGATCACACACTGCCACAAGCACTGCCACAAGCATTCTAGCACCAAGAACAGGTCAACCCCAGCAGGTCCCCATGCACGCGCACACACACGTCCACATCCCCCTCTCTGGGCACTGGCTGACTCGCAGGGGGCCACGCCGTGCCTCAGCACACGGCCACATGGCAGTGACGTAGGCTACCACACCCCTTCTCCCCTGCCCCCTCCGGCGCCCAGGTGACTCACGCATCACAGCTCACACCTGCCGGCACCTCTGTCCACGCTGCCTTCCTCACACCTCTCCCCTAACAATAGCGGGCACCTTCTCCAGGAAGGAATCGGTCACATGCCCAGCACTCACAGCCTCAAGATGCCAGCCAACCTGGGGGGGGGGGCGTGGAGAGGGAGGAAGAGGCACTGCCTGGAGGTCCTGGGGCCCTGGGGTCCACAGTGCCTGTCTGATGCTGAGCCCTCCTTTAGGTCTGAGTGCCCGAGCTGAGTTCTCAAGACCCCAGCGATAGCCCCCTTCATCATGGCCAGATGTGGGACTGTACAGGGGGCCTGGGGGGGTGGAGAGGGAGGAAGAGGCACTGCCTGGAGGTCCTGGGGCCCTGGGGTCCACAGTGCCTGTCTGATGCTGAGCCCTCCTCTAGGTCTGAGTGCCCGAGCTGAGTTCTCAAGACCCTAGAGATAGCCCCCTTCATCATTGCCAGATGTGGGACTGTACAGGGGGCCTGGGGGGGTGGAGAGGGAGGAAGAGGCACTGCCTGGAGGTCCTGGGGCCCTGGGGTCCACAGCGCCTGTCTGATGCCGAGCCCTCCTCTAGGGCTGAGTGCCCGAGCTGAGTTCTCAAGACCGTAGAGATAGCCCCCTTCATCATGGCCAGATGTGGGACTGTACAGGGGGCCTGGGGACCTCTGCCCATCCCTCCTGAGCAGGACTGTGGTGCTGCAAGGGTTTCTCTGGTCAAGTTATCGTTGCACCCCTGCCCCCCCATCCCTGGTCCCTGCTCTCTCCTCCCCCTGCCCAAGCATCTTGGAGTTCTGGGTATTTTTAGGCCTCAGCTGACAGGCTGTGAAATCGCTCCCTTCGCACCTCCCCAGCCAGGCGGGGGCTGGAGAGGGAGGAACGGGGTTGGGGGGGGCACACAGCCAATTCATCAGGCTTCTCAGGGCTGGCAGGTGCCAAGCAGGGAGTGAGGGGTGCCTCCCCTGAGTGCAGGGTCCTTCCACGGGGCTGTAGAGAGAGGAGACAGGACAGGACGGAGGCTCTCCCCCACTCCGGGGACTGGAAAACAATGGTTTCAGGGGACATCTTGAGCACTGACGGAGGCGCTGGGGACACCCTCTGAGCCCAGCTCTGCAGCCAGTACCAGTTTCCAGCACTTCCTTCCAAGCGATGGGCTGAGAGACAGCCTGGCTTGGATCCTAGTGGGGTACGGGAGGTGCCAGGCAGTGTGGGCCAGTGGTTACAATGGAGGCTGACCTGAAATCTCATCCCTGTTCTCCTGAGTGACCTAGTGAGACACTCCACCTCTTTAGGCCTCAGTTTCCTCGTCTGTACAACAATGATAATGACACCTCTCTGACAGGACTGCTGTGAAGATGGAATGGAGTGATGTGTGTGAGGAACACTGTGGGCTGAAGACCACCAGGCCCGGCTAGGACGTTCCCCCTTGCCACTGCCGTGACCTGCACGTCCTCCTGACCTCTCCTTCCCTGGGCTGCTTTCCTTCCCGTGAAGGGGCCCGTCGTCCTTCCTGGCATCAGGCTCTCCTGTGAAGGGGCCCGTCGTCCTTCCTGGCATCAGGCTCTCCGGCGCTCACCTGAGCCTGTCCCCCACAGGAACAGATCGTCAGCGCAGGTGGGGAGGCGACGTAGGTCATTCCCACCTCCCTGCTTCCTGCGGCAGGGCGCACAGACGCACTACACGTGCACACGCTGTGAGGCACTCACCCAGGGACGGCCCCTAGGGAAGTGAGAAGACACACCCAGGCCCTGCTGGGAATGGGCCCCTGTGGCAGGGGCCAAGGGCACAGAATGAGGACGGCCACCTAGTTGCTGTGGAAACAGACTGGCTCCGGTGGGGCCCTGGAACTCAGGCCCGGCAGGGCAGTGTGAGTGGTGGGGGCTGGGGCGGGATGAAGGGCCAATCCTCAGGAGCATCAGCTGTGTCCCCTGGGTCCTGGGCCTGCCCACCTCGGCTCCACATCCCTCCTGAGAAGGCTTTCTCTGATGCCCCCGCTCTCTAGGGAAGCGCCTGAGGGTATCCGTTCATGGCCACCTGTACCAGGCTGCCGCCTGGTCGCCCATTATCCACCGCGAGCTTCCCATTATCAGTCCAGCTAGATGCTGCGGACCTCCCTGTGGGCGTCCTGGACTCAGCCCTGTGCAGGTGAGAGGTGGTCCACCCTGTCACTGCATTCAAGTTCACAGAGAGCTGCTTGAACCACGGCTCTCCATTGCTCTGTTTTAAAAAAGTCCAACTTTTCTATTTCATTATGCCAAGACTTTCCTAAGCTGGCCCACCCTGCCTTTCCCAAGCCCGAACTCCTACAACTACCCCCAAAGGCCCCCCTTCCAGCCCCGTTCAAACACTCCTCGCTGCCTCAGCTGGCCGAGACGTGTCACCGCTCCAGGCCGCTGTGTGTGCCGTCCCCGCCACCCTGAACGCCTCGCTCCTGCTTGCTCACGTGGCATGCTCTTACTCTGCCCTCAAGAACCAAGGCCGTGGACCCAAAGCTCACCCTTAGGTCGGGCAGTGTGGCTGGAATCTCAAATCGACTTTTGCCTGCAAGTCCCCCTCCGGCTGTTCTGGTGGTAAGTGACTGACGCTGGCTAAGCGAAGCCCTCCCCTGCTCCTCCTCCAGCGGGGCTGAAGCCAGGCTTGTCCTCCTCGGAGCTTCTGGAACCCGCATCCCACACGTCAATCACCTGGGTCAGGATCACGCTAACAGCTGCTGTCGGCTGCGTGTTGTTATGTGCTGGGCTCTCTGCTAAAGATGTTTCCTGCCTTATCTTCCCTCATTCTCCAACCCTATGGAGGTAAGAACCATCATCATACCCATTTCACAGAGGAGGAAACTGAGGCCAGAGTGGCAGAGTAACTTGCTTCAGGGACACAGCAGCGAGTATCTCTGCCAGGACTTAAACAAACAGCTGTTTGACCCCAGAGACCTAGCTTAAGTAAGCCAACCCCTGCCGCACCGATGTAAGTGCTTACTTAGCGCATACTGAGCGCTCCACAAGTCAGAACTTGCTATTGTTACTGTGCTCTTGTTATCATCAGGAGAGGAAATGGGTATGCATGTAACCTGAGAGGGTTCACGTGGGCTGCCCCTGTACAAAGCATGAAGTCCCCATCCCTGGAGAAACGGAAAAGGGCTCAGAGGAGCCCTTGAGCTGCCATGGGGGTCAGGATGGTACAGAGGTGTGCAGGGAGCCCCGCTGTCTGGACCCGGTGGACCCGGAGACCCCAAGGGGTGCAGGGATGAGCAAATGCTCCAAGGAGCCTCAGTGGGCCCAGGCTGGGCAAAGTGGGAGAGGGTCCTGTGTGCCGCGGAGCTGGCCCTGCTCTCTGGCCCTGCTGACACCACCCTCTGGTAATGAGACGGATCCAATTTGTACCCAGGGCCCCGCCGGGAGCAGCTGCCGTGGCAGGGTTTGAAGTAATTTAATTGGACATATTAGCCACACAGCTCTCTCCTCCGCTGCCCTCGTGCAGGGCCTCACGCAGGCGCCCCTCACTGCCTCCCACGGCTCGTGCCGCCCCACCCTGTCTGGGGGCAGGGTGAGTCCTCGACCTACTGGCACCAACCTCTTGGCACCCCTCCTTTTCCATTCCCGAGGGGGCTTCTGGGGCTCCAGAACCAGAGGGCTGCCTGGGCTCTGCAGGCCCCTAGCTCTCCCCTTCCCTGCTGCTACAGGAGACCCTGGGGCTGCAGCTCGGACGCCTCCCTCCCTCCCTCCTGTCTCTGACAGGCAGATGGGCCGCTTCTCTCCCAGCCAGGCTGAGAGCCCCCAGCTCCCCGTGGGCCCCGGAGGGCAGGAACGGAGCAGGGCCCCGGAGAGGGGGGCAGTCTCCCTCACAGAGCTCTGAGGGCAGGGCGCGTGCGCGCGCGCGTGCACACACACACACACACACACACACACAAACACACACAC
This sequence comes from Saccopteryx leptura, assembly GCF_036850995.1. NCBI lineage: Eukaryota > Metazoa > Chordata > Mammalia > Chiroptera > Emballonuridae > Saccopteryx > Saccopteryx leptura. The sequence goes on along the minus strand of NC_089503.1, from coordinate 12,316,982 downwards.
ACGTGCACATGCACGCTCACTGACTGACCCACACACTGTCGTGGAAATGCCCATATCCGTACACACCAGAGCTTCAACATCCGTGTCCACACTCCCGCGTGCCCACAGCCAGGTGAGGCCCTGTTCCCAGCAAATGGAGGCCTCGGAAGCAGCCAAGCCGGCAGGTGGGAGGGTGTGGCAGGGGACAGGCAGGGCCTGTACCTCCCAGGGGACAGGGACCCAGGGCCAGGAGGTGCTCCCCCTCCCTGGTGCTTCCGACGGAGCTCCCTGCGCACCTCCAGGCACCTCACCACGAACCCACTCATTGGCTGCTGTTTGCAGCAGGGACGGCACTCAGAGGAGCACAGTACCACCGTGGCCGTCCGCCGCCACCCGCGCCACACGGCAGGCAGGTGCATCTACCACACCGTGCTTCTCCCCGCAGGCCCCGCCTCCCCTGCCCCCGCTCTGGGGCCCCACTCGACCATGACACTAGTGGGCTCCTAGCCCCGCCCAGCAGGGCAGACACCTTCCCAAGTGGCCCTGCCGGGTAGAAGCTGCAGAGCCCCCAGAGAAGGCCCAACATGCCGGCCCACATTCCGACCAGCTGGGTCCAGAATCCCAGGCGCCAGCTCTGGGCGCCATCCAGCCCCTTCCACAGGTCCTGCGCCGTCTGCCAACTCCATTCCAACCCCTGGGAACTCTGCTGGGTGAGACCAAACCCTGTCTTCCAGACACAAGCTGGACAGGGCCCAGACGGCTGCCCCCGCTGCCTGGAAGGTCAGAGACGTCCATGTCCATGGAACCGACCCAGTCCGCCTGGCACCATTGGCTGGGGTTCCCTGGCAAGGCGGGCAGGCACCCGGGCTTGGCCTGGCACAGGGTGGCTCTGGCACCAAGCCAGACTGGTGACTGCCCCAATAGAGAGCTGACCTCACCAGCTGCATGTGCCACCTGCAGGGCACTGCCCATGGAGCAGGGGGTCGGTGCCCACCTGGGAGGCCTTGGTGCCCTGCGCAGTGGAGCCCTCTTCCAGCCAACAGTCTCCGGGAGGCCCCTCACCACTCTCCTCCCTGCTGTTCCGGCCTCACTCCCCTGGGGGAAGCAGTTACTGAAAACGGTCCATCAGATTCAATAAGGATTCAAAGTCCCTGAGAGAATAGGGGATGGGCAGGGAGTGGGGGCGGAGGAAAGGGAGGGGAGCCACCCACTCCTCCTCTGCTTTTCCCTGAAGACCTCCTGCAACAGTAAGGCTCCAGGGGGTGAGGGAGACGGCCCTCCTAGGGCGCTCTGTTGCCTCCCATGCCCCCTGACTTCCAGCTGTCCCTCGCCTGTCACCTGCTGGCCTGTGTGTTCCCACCTGGATCAAGCCTGTTCCAGCCCCTCCTACCCAACTAAGGTGGGCTTCAAGGCTATCTTCCTCTCCTCCATCCCACAGTCCTTTAGCACTGAGCCTATTGGTCAAGCTGTCCCCACAAGGCCACTGAACAGCATGAACCAAGGCCAAGGGGGTCCTGTCTCCACGGGAAACTCTATAGCTTGGGAGCCCTGACTCCCCTGACCCAAGTCCCACGGAAGTCCTCCCTTCCTGCCTGCATTTCACACCTGCTCAGCCACAGGTGCCCCTCTAGGTCATGGCCCGTTGGAAGACCCTGTGATCTTCAGTCCTAGGCTCTGACCCAAGCCCGGATACAGGGCAGGGAGGTCTGGGAGTGTGCAGAGGGCGCAGGTAAGGGGTGGGGGGTGTATGGGCAGATGAAGGTGGGGGAGAGCTTGTCAGTGAAATGGTTAGACAGTCAGGTGTCCTTGGACCGTCCCACACTGCAGCCCTGGTCCCCGAGCCTCCAGCCCTCACAGCATACCGCTGACCTGTTCTTTCAGCCATACTTCTAATTCTTGCTCCACACATCACCCAAATAGCCACTGCCCTCAACGTGCCCAGAAGGTGCCCATTGGCCCGGGCAATCTCATGGATTCTTCTGCCTTGAGAGGGGAGGCCCGTACAGTGTGCCCTCCACACTCCCTAAGAATGACCTGCAGGCAGAGCTGCTGTAGGGAGCAGAGCCCACTAACAGGTGGAAGAGATGAGACTGCAAGTACTGCTTCCCCCAGGGACAAGCCTGCGGAGGTTCCGGGCAGGCCAGGCCAGGCCACCCTCAGGACCTCACCTCTCTGCCCGCACTGCTGTGCAGGTTCAGATTTTCCCTCTCTGGCCCTGATCACTCGCTCACTACAAGGTCACCTCTCCCTCCCTCCCTTCCCGCTGCCATCCTGCCTGCCCACTGCAACGCTGACCCCTGCAGGCCTGCTGAGGCCCTGCCTGGCCTGGGGACAGGCGTCTGAGGGGCCCAGGAAGGCCTGGCCAGGTCAGCCTGGGGGTGGGCAGAAGAAAACTGAGAACACGGAGAGGGCCACATGTCTAGGGGAGGTGGCAGAGGTGAGTTTGCAGGCATAGCTGGGGAAGGCCAGGCAGAGTTTAGAGCAGAAGCTGATGGGAGTCTTCGTTCTTTACTGGGTTCTGGCTTTTTCCCATAGTCCCTTGCTTCAGCCTTGATAGATCTGGGAAAGAACTGCCTGGGTGGGAAGGGAACTGTGCCTGTCCTGTCAAGTAAGGATCTTAGCAGTAGGCTGAGCCCTATGGGCACATGCTGAGTGAGTGGGCTGAGGAAGGGGGTACCACAGAAATCCTCTGGAACCAGCTTGGGAGATGGGAGAACAGGAAATTAAAAAAAATCTTAAAGGACTGGGCCGCAGGTGTTCCTGGGAGTAGGTTGAAAGGATTGGGATATAAAAGGTTCTGGCCCCTGGGAGACCAGAGACTAGCTTGAATCACACAGGAATTAATTTGCATGCCTCACTCCCACCTGGTGCCAACCACAGGAAAGATGGGGACCCAGAAGTGGGGGACACATAGCCCTGGCTGGAGGAGCAGAGTCTTGGGAGCCTGAGAAAGCTGGGAGGAAGTCTAGCTTGGAACTGTAGGCTTTATAGGAGGTAGGCAGAGATGCCAGGGGCACAGAGGCTAGAGTGAGATCTCTGGTCCCTCAGAGATCCCCAGGGGACTAGGAGAAAAGCAGACCCTGCTATCTCCAACCTAATACTGATCCCACCCAGCCCAGTGCCCACATCAGAGAGAAGTAGAGCGCAGGCTGGTCTGCTTCCCAGAGCTGGCCCTGCCATGGCACTGGTGGGTCCGGCAGCGGCAGTGGGAGTGGGCAAGACCGGCGTCCACACCAGAGAGGGAGGCCCATTGGTGGTGGGGGGGCGATTCGAGGGGCTGCCGCGCTGGGTCCTAGGCCCTTTGTATAGAAGATGCCAAACATGTAAAGTTGGACTCCATGGAGAGGCCAGAGGTGCTTGAAGGTGGGGTGATGTCATGGTGCCCAGGCCTGGGAGGAAAGAGAAGGGTTGGAGAGGAGAAGGCACAGCTCCAGGCCACTAACATAACAGGAGAGCGGGTGAGCAGGGGAAGGAAAGTGTCCTCACTACATCTCCCCTTCCATTCTCACATCCCAGAGCTGGTCTCTGAACTAAGCTATTGGCTTCTGAGAGGGTGATCCAACCAGGAGAATGCCTCTGCCCTTGGTCCAAGTGCTGGAAGCTGGCTGCCTCTTGGGGGAAGATGCCAGGGTAAGTAACCTGGGTCCAGACAGATGAAGGGAGGAATCTTCAAAGTCAATGTCCCTTCAGCCATAACCTAGAGGACATTCACAGATGGGCACGAGGTTCCAGAAAGGGAGACTGAGTCTCTTTCCCTGTTCTACCTGAGCCCCGAGTGAGCAATGGCTGGCCCAGCGAATCTCCCTCAGTCAGAGCCAGCTGCAGTGACTCGATGGTGGTGAGCAGACTCTTCAGGAGGCAAGGACAGGCTCAGGCCGCCCCGGAGGGAAGAGCAAAGTGGAGCCCGGACAAACGCAGAAAAGCAGGCGTCCACTGGACAGCCCTCAAAAGCCGTGGGGTCCTAGGTCCCTTCTGTGGAGGGTCATCCTAGAGCTGGTCCCTCCCCCAGACCTCCACCCCCAGGATACCGGAGTCAGGAAGCCCAGGGACTCTCTTCTGGGTGCAAGTCCTCAGGCTGGGGGGTTGGTGCTTTCAGCATCAGAGAGAAACCCAGGAACTGAGACGCTGCTGCCAGAACTGGCAGAGTGGGAGTGCTGGCCTGGGGCGGGCACCCCCGGAGGGAGCTGAGACCAGCCTGGGCAAGAACTGCAGGGGACCTGCCTACAGGTGGGCACTGCACAAGGAGGCATCGGGAGCCCGAGGAAATGGCAGAACCAACTGCCCAAGAAAGGAAGAGAGGTTCTGGGCTTGGCTGCCAGGACGCCAGGCTTCCAGGATGCCGAGCAGACGTGGGCTCCAGGCCACTCCCCGGGCTCCAGCTCGGGAGAGATGCAGAGAGCACGGCCCCTCCCCCTCCGTCTCCGACAGGACTGGAGTGAGTTTGGGGTTCTCGGCTTCCCCCCTCCCCAAGCCCAGGAGAACATTGCCCTGGCACCCCCATGCTCATGGATGTCGGCTCTCCTTCCCTCGGGTCCTCCTGCCTCCCTCCTCAACGCTCTGCGGCTCCCCAGCAGCCCCATCCCCTGCTGCTGCACCAGATTCCCACCTGCCCCCTGGCACCCTCTCAATTCACAGTTGGCACTGCCGATGTCACTTCGCTCCCCAGTGCCTGCAACCTTGGTTAAAAGCTTCCCGGGATCCCTGTCCTGGGGTCCCCCAACGTTGGCATCTCCCCTTTCATGACACTGGTGCTGGGGACCCGGGCATGCCTGAGGGCACCGGCCGGCTCCTGCGGGGGCAGCGGCTCTTCGCTCCGCCACACACGTTGTCCTTGGGCTGCTGGGGCCGGGGGGTGGTGGCGGTGGGAGGAGGTCCTTGTGGGGATACTGCGAAGCCGGCGCCGGGCACTCAGCCCGGCGGTGCTCAGACTACGGGGGCCGGGGTCCGAGCCGCGGTCGCTCCAGCCCGCGCCCCCGGGCTGCGATGACCCCGGGGGTAAGTCTCCGCGGCTCTGGCGGCCCAGGGACGGGGCTCCGAGACGGCGCCCGCGCTGCCGCCGTCCTGCCCACCGGCGTAGGGCGCCCAGCCCGCGCGGGGCCGCGCTTACCTGGGCTGGCTGCCTCCGGGTCCCGGTACATGGTCCCCTCGTCGCCGGCTCCCTCCGGGCTCCTCAGAGCCGCCCGTAGCCGCGCGCTGCTCCGCCGCCGCCGCAGGGCATGGGGCCCGGCGACCCCCGGGGGCGGGTCCGAGGGCGGGGGCCGCGCGGGCTGCACCGAGCCGCGGAGCCGGGGAGCGGGGGCCGCCCGCCAGCCCTCCCGCCCGCCCTCCGAGCACGCTGCCGCCGCCGCCGCCGAGCCTCCTCCCTCCGGCCTGCGCGCCGCGTGTGCGCGCCGGAGCGTGTGTGTGTGCGTGTGTGCGTGTGTGTGTGTATACGAGGCCGTGCGTGCGTGTGTGTGCGTGTGTGTGTGTGTGCGCGCGTGTGTGTGTGTGTGTGTGTGAGAGCGCGTGTGTGAGCGCGCCCGGGGCACCGCCGGCGCCGCCCGCCCGCTGCTGCCCGCTGCCGGCCGCGCGCCGCACTGCAGCCCGCGCCCGCCGCCGCCCGGAGCCGCCCCGAGGGCACCGCCGCCGCCCCGCGTCCCGCCTGCCTGCAGCCCCCGTGGGGAGGGCACGGCGCACTCCGGCTGCGTTCTTAGAGCCTGCGGGTCCCGTCGCACTGCGCGGCCCACTCGGCCGGTGCGTTCCTGATAGCAGCGGCTTCGAATCCGGCAGGGCCGCGGAGCCCGCCACCTCCTCCGAGGTGTTTTTTGACTCCGCTTCAAAAGGCGTGGAAATCCTGTCCAGGTTTTCCACTTGGTGACGGCTCGAGGGCGTCAGCTCGGGCCTCCAAACCGCGACGGTCCGAGGGAGACGGGCTGGTGTGTGCAAAAACGAGGAGTGGAATTTTTTGCCAGGCTGAGCCTGGATCCTCTACTCTGGCCACCTCTCAAGCTTGCACATATATGGAACCGAAAAGTCTAGGATCGCCCTAGACTAGACCTAGTGACTCTCGCCACTTAACCCAGTCTAAAGCTTAGAAGAAGAAAACAAACCTTACAGCCTGTGCTCATCTACCCGCCCCGCCCTTATTTTCCTTGACATTGCTTCCGTGTGTAGGAAGGAAATCTCTCCTTGCCCTTACAAACCTGGGACTCTCTCGGCCCTCTCTGCCCCCCTGTCAGCTCAGCTCAGTCCCAATCAGATGAACCCTGGTTCTTCTTTCTCTGCAGAACTGGAACTGTTTGATTCTGTGGCAGAGAAGAGAAGGGCCCTTTCCCTTAGCATTTGAGGGGCCTGGAACAAAACCTATCGGTGGTTTCAGGTACAGAGACCTCCCTGCACACACCTACACACCTGATTAACGACACCACCACCACCCCACGCAAGGCACACAAACACACCTCCCACACCAGCAGCTAGACGCTGAAGCGGCACACAGCCTGCCCCCACCCTGAATTGGAGGGGGTCAGCAGGAAGGTGTGATCCCAGGCCTGCTACAGCATCCGCCCATCCCTCCACTGAGAAAGCAGTTCACAGATGAGCCAGGCTTTCCAGAGTCAAGGCTTCCTCCTCCCACCCTGAGAAATCCACTGAACTGATTTTATACTGCACAGCTCACACCCAGCCACACCTCCACCTTCCCACAGCGCAGCGGGCAGCCAGCACCCACAGGGACAAACCTCGGCTCCAGTATCCCCCAACACACACACACACACACACACACACACACACACACACACGCACCATTCCCTTGAATGCACATGGGGCCAAGCAAACCTTCATGAAGATTGTTCCGGTGGAGAACAGATTTCGTTGGATTGAATGTTCTAATTAAAAATGGAAGGAAAAGAGGCATTTGTAGGTTCTAGCCCACAATTCCTCAGTGGCCATAAATCTCAGCCCTCATCCCCTGGTCAAGGGCTATTACGTTTCATATACCCACATACAGCCAAGAATCCAGGAGCTATCCACACACCCTCTTTTGGCAAACCACAGAAAGCCAAGCCAACGACTGGGACCTCAGGGTCTCCAGCTTAGCTTGTTCCCACTCCCTCCCACAGCTGCCTCTCTCATTGTCCTAGTAAAGAGCCAATAGTGTACCTTTTCCTCGCCCCCCAATCCTCCCTCCCTCACCCTCCCGAGACTCCCCCCATCAACAGGCACCACACAGAAATGTTCTCTGTTCAGGAATCTCCCCACCCATCATCCTGAGAGTCCAGAGGGGGATAGCAGAATTCATCACTGCATCTCAACAGATCTTTATAAGCATCCAGATTCACAGAGTTTTTCAGTGGTGGTGGGGGAATGGATCTGAGAGATGACCTAGGCCACCCCTCAGGTGACAGATGGTGAAGATAAGGCCTCTAGAGGGGAAGGAATTGACCCAGGGAGCTAAAGACCCCAGAGTAAAGACCCAGGGGATTGATGAGAGAGCTAGGAATAGAACCTTTGGTCCTGACTCCCAGCCTTTTGCCAATATCACTGTGAGACTCACAAGAAGACCTATGGCTGCTCCCATCCAAGAGCGTCCAGCCTGTCCCTGGCAGAAATGAAAATCCCAATCTCATTCACTGCCAGCACTCATCAGACAACCATTGTTCCAGAATATCAGAACTGGAGCATCCGTCAAACATATCAGTTAAACCCCAAGAGATTCTGTTATGGAAACTGAGGCTCTGGGGCATTGAAAACCTTTTTATTTCCTGCCTGAATCACTGATGCAGTAAAAGCTTTGAAGACACCCTTTCTCTGGGCCTCAGTCACTTTGTCTAGAGGATGCAGAGTCATTGGAAAGAGGAAAGAATACAGATTAGTGTAGTTCTGTTATGCATAGCTGTGTGACTCTGGGCAGACTACTTGACACCTCTGGGCCTCTGTGTTCTCATCCATACAATGGAGATAATAATAGCACCTAATCCCTTCTACTATTATAAAGACTAAACGAGATGATATAAATAAAGCACTTAAAATGCTACATGGAGAATTGAACTTATTGACAGATATTGAATGCCTTTATAGTTAGTTGTTTATCCTTAAGAGAGACACCACATATTCTCATTTCCATGTTTTGACTGTCAAGGAAGTTCTTCCAGATGTCTAACCGCAAACCATTCTGCTGCATTTGAAGGCTATTCTCTCCTTCCGGAGAATCAGTGAGAACCAAGCCAACTGTGAGTTCCTATCTTCTGAGCACTCGTGGAGTATGGAGCACAGGCAGGACATGAAGTCTGGGATTGAGCAGATCCTCGGAGAAAGGAGGTCAGAGGGTGTGAATACCCGTGTCCTGCCCTCAGGTCCCATCCCTCGCAGGTGAGGGCCTGGGCCTTTTGTTCTGCCTCTCCCGCCCCAGAGAGGCCTTCTCCTTCTGTGAAGCTGCTGGCCCCTGTGTCCTCGGTTCCATGACGTGTCAGGAAATGCTGGCAGCACCTAATTCCCCCAGGGCTGCCACTGCTTCCTGTGGACCCTCGGGCCTGTTTCCAATTTGGTGCTATCATAGAGGCGCAGGTGTCCTGGGTCAGCTTCGGAAGGGACTCGAAGTAGGGAAGGACGTTCTGTCCCTCAGGAGCAGATGCCAGGTGCGCACTCTTCCCAACAGGGCCCCTGAGGCTGCCTGGCTTTGTTGCTAGGCCACGGCTGAGAGGCAGACTCCTGGGTTCCCTTCCGGCTTCTGCCGGGCACGGTCTCTAATGCTGCTGTCCTGCAAGGCTCCTGTCCCCCCCAGCCCACCCCCTTGGCTGTGGCTGAATTATTAATAAAAGTGCTGAGAAAGCTGTTTGTGCAGTTCACGTGACAGAACAAACGCACTTCTTTCCTTGCCACCATTCATGAGGCGAGAGACGCAGGCTGAGCGCTCGCCTGATCCAGGAGGGACAGCAGAAGACAGCTGCGAAGGACCCGCTGTTGTGCTCGAGTGGGAGCGAGGACGGCTCTGCCACCCTGTCCCTGCAGTTGCCCCACCCCAGCTTCCCTTCCCTCTTCTGCTGAGGGCAAGAGTCTGGAGAAGGTAAAAGCATAAAATTCACAGAAGTCGCCTCCCCAGGAAGGACGCAACAGCCAACTCCTAGAAGCAGCTGCTGCCACCTCTGTGCCCACCTCATCACAATGGAGACCGAATCAATGCTTGCTGATCAACCACCTCTTCTCTGCAGAAGACCCAGGAACCACTGAATCTCGAGGCCCACCCAGGGCCCACGCAGGTCACACTTCTGCCCAGCTGCGCTTTGAAAGGACTGATACTACAGATGCAGGTCTGGCCCACAGTGTCCTGGCAAGAATCCTAGACTCGAACTCTGGTCCTGCCTCTGCCGCTAGCTAGCTATCTGGCCTCGACTGTTTACTGATGTCTCTGGGCCTCAGTTTTCTCATCCATAAAATAGGACTAAGTCGTTGCACCACATCAGTATGTGAGAGAACACTGGAGAGATGGCTAGGCAAAGGCTGAGTGTCCTTCCTGACTCCAAAGGGATGACCCCAGGCATGAAGGACCTTGCCCCAGGCTGACCTTCCATAGGCCCGGGTCCCTGTTCCTCATCCTCAGGTCATGTTGCAGGGGCCAGAAACATTCTCTTACCAGAAACGCCTTCCCCAATCTTAGCCACGCCCTAATTTCTCCGTGTAACCTCCTCCCCTCCTAGACTCAAGCCCTGAGTCTCTCTCTGTGCTCATCCTGGCACTCCCCATAGATGAAAGCTGGTCTCCCTTCTGGGCAGCCCCTGCGTGGGACAGTTCCAGCCTCAGTCAGAATCTAGGCATTAGACCCCTGTTTTGAAACACCCCTCCCTGTTCTTACTCTTGTGCAACTCTGGGACCCTGAGGCTGACGGAGAGCCAGCGGACGAGAGAGGTGTTCTTATCAGGACGCACGGTGGAAGCACTTTGGCTTGTCCATTTACAAGCCGAATGACCTGGGATAAATCACGCAATCCTTCTGAGCCTCAGTTTGCCAGTCTATACCATAAGCATGTTGGTGTTTAATCTTGATTTGGCCTTGGAATCCTTTGGGAATCTAATGAACCCCATGGACCTCTCCTCCCTAGAAAAATGCACGCCCATATATAGATGTGATATTTCCCATAATTGGGTGGCGGACTCTTACAGGCTTCAGATAGAAATCCCTGTCCTAGAGGCCTATGTGGTCACTTCCAGCTCTGACTGAGCCCAGTGCTCTGCCCTACGCACCCTCCACACAGGTGATTCTCGGGTCGGGTCGTGGTGGGGGTAGGCTTGTGGTCTATCCCCCACATTTCTGCTTCCATAGCCCCTTCCCCCAGCGCTCCCTGTGTGTGGAGTGTTCAGACCAGCGGTTCAATCCGCTTGGAGCCTAGGAACAGGCTTCACCCGCCTTTCAAGGTATTTAAAGGTTCTTTGACCAAATGCTTTTTGATCCGCTGCTGATGGGAACCAAGCAGAGGTTTTTTTCGCCAACAGCCCCTCTCCCCCCATATATTAGTGACTAAGAGCTCTTTTGATATTGCAGAAACCTTCTGTGGATTGTTCAAAGCCTTGGCCTTTGTGGCCACATTCCGCGGAGACCCACGCCGGTCAGCTCCAGCTGCCACTGCCCACCTCCAGTGGTGGCCTAGTTAATGGGCCCTCCTAGTGCTAGAAGGCTCTGCCTGCCGCTGCAGGACGCCCGACCTGAGCCCAGCTGGCAGAGGGCTGCTTCAGTCCAGCCCCTCTCCTGCCAGGAAGCCCCTGCCAGGTCCAGGTAGGATGGGCTCTGAGTTAAGTGCACCCCAGACTCGGGCACAACAACCTCCTTCTTCTTACCCAACTGAGGGTGCACTGATGGGCATGAGGCCCGCAGGACCTGTTAACCTCTTTCCAGCGTCCAGTAAATGAGACCCCTTAGCCTGAGGCTGAGAAGAAGAAACAGGCTTCGGAAACGCCTGCCTGGTACAGGCGTCGGTGATTGAGGGACAGAAGCCAGAACACATTTACTCGAGTGGCGAAGACCCACTCTGCAAGCCCCCAACACAGCCGGGACCACTCCTCCTCCAGGGCCCCAGCAGGGGTATCCTTGTGTGGGGGTGGCTGGGGGGAGAGTAGGGTAGGGGATGAAGCATTGGGCTCAGGACCACCACCCGACGGACACCCCGAGCGCTGCCTTGCTTCTTGCCAAGTTGGCGGACCCACCCAGAGCACGCAGAGGTCCCGGCGGGGTGGGGGCCTGGGCGGGGATGCGCGTGCGCGGAGGGGGCGCTCCGGAGCCCGAGCTGGAGTGAGCTGGAGAATTACTGTGTGCAGAAAGTGGATTCGTCCACGTCCACGCTCGCTGCAGAAAAGGAAGTACCAGTGCCTCCAGCGGAAGGGGGTTGACACGCCCCGAAGGAGCCCCAGCCCTGCGCCCAAGGCCCCCATCCCTGCGACCCAGCTGGAGTTGAATGGAGTTGAAGACAGCAGTGGGGGTGGAGGCCCCACTTCTCAGCTGGTGTAGGCTTATCACCGCTGAGAGAGCTGTGACTGCCCCAGTTCCACGATGCCTGGCTCTGTGCTTCGGAGGATAACAGGAGATGGGCGAGTTTAGGTCCCCTTCCTCATTAAGGGCTCGGGCGCTGCTGGGCTCATTGACCCAGCCAGACGGAGCACCAGAATCCAGTCCCGGCCCTGTAATAACCATAATAGCAGCAGCCACAATTTATTGCGCTCTGAGGGCTTGCCAGGCCCAAGTGCCAAGTGCATAACACCCATTATCCCACTTAACAGTCACAGCAGCCGGATGAAGAAGTCCAGTTGTGATCCCCTCCGGAGGCAGACGAGGCTGAGGATCAGAGGGCGTGGCTTACCCGAGGTCACACAACCGGAAGGGGTGAGGAGAGGGGCAGCTGGGAGTCCCACCCCAGCTCTGTGACCAGGTCTAGAGCCCAAGCACTTAACCACTGGGCTTCGCTGCCTTTCCACTTGGAACTTTCCTGAAGATGGGCAGGCTCTGGCCAGGGCCAGCTCTTCATCCCTGTTTAGCCCAACTCATGGAGGCTGCGGGGGAAGCAGAGGTGGGGGCAGCACTGGAAAGAGGGAGACGATTGGGGACCACTCCCCCTTTGTTCTTGGATCACCTCTCTTTGTGTTACCTCTCCCCCCAATTGTGGGCATTCCTCAGGGCTCTGTGCTTAGCTGTCACCTTCCTTCCCACCCCACACTCCCTCCTGCATGCTCATCCACTCCCACGACTTTAGCTTCCGCTTTAGCCCAACTCCTAGCTCTGCCTCTGGGGCCCTGCCCTCCCTCCCAAGCTGGCATCTGCCTTCTTATTGCAGCCTCTGCACCCCGGTGGAGTGAATCCATCACCTTCCTTGGGAAGCAGCCCCTTCCTGGGGTCTCGCCATGCCCCTTCAGGCCTCATTACTCTGCCAAGCTCCAGATCAGTTCCCCGAGCCTCCCACTGCTGTCCCTCCACATCAGATCAGTTTCCGGGCCCTTCAGAGCTGTCCTCGGGGAGCCTCTCACACCCTCAGCTCAAACTTGGCCGCTGCCTCTCTAAGTCAGACACCCGCAGCTTTCTCGCGCTCCACCTCAGCAGCGGATCCTGAATGGTTGCCTGCTCCTCCATTCTGGTCCGGTGCCCTCTTTCACTGTGATTGTCTAGTAATCTGATCATGCTGCTCCCAGCAACACGCCCCCCGGGCCTTTGGTGGCTCCCCACGGCCTGTGGAATGAGAGGTAAGAAACTACGCCTGACATGGAGTCCTCACCAGTATAATGCCCTGTGCTCCGTGTCTTGTCCAATGACCTTCCTTTAGCCTAAGGCTCTTCCTGAGTTTCTGCTGTGTTTCTAGCCTTCAAAGCCCACCTCAAATGCCACTTCCTCCAGGGAGCTGCCCCGGATCCTCCCAGGTGAGTTTGAACTCTCTCTGAGCCCCACGGTACTTCCTCCGCACTGCTCTGATGGGACTGTCTAGGTCAGTGGTACCTGTGTGCCTTTCCTGTCCTGCCCCTGCCCTGCCTACTGCCCCCCACCCATGCAATGGGTCAGGAGCTCTTCAAAGTTAAGGACTGCCCGTTACTATCCATCCTCATCTTCCTTTGTTCACTTTTTTCTTCTTTCACTCATTTTTTAATTGCTCCACCCAACAGACACGCTCCTCTGTGCTCGGTGTGGCATGTACAGGACCCCTGGTCGGGCTTCTCCTCCGGGTAACTGGCACACAGTGGGACAAGTGTCCGGGTAACTGGCACACAGTGGGACAAGTGTCCGGGTAACTGGCACACAGTGGGACAAGCGCACAAATGGAGGGGTGCTCAGGGTATGTTCACAGGGAAGTCCGGCCTGGGCAAGCCTTTCTCAGTTCCCTGAGTGCCGGACCCTGGCCTCGGCACTGGGACAGAAGGTCAGGTCGAGCAAGACGAAGCCTTGCCCTTCAGGAGGATTGTGGGTCTATAGAAACAGTCTCTGTGTGTGGGTGTGAACAAAGTACGCTAAAACCATAGAAGACAGAACAATGACTTCGGCCCTGGAAAAATCCAGTAGCTCCCCAAATGCCGAGACTTTGCACCAAGAGGGAACCGCTTTAAGTCTTGCTGAAATAAATCGGATGGGAGAAGAAATGGCACATAATACAGACCAAAGGAGAAGAGGTAGAGAGGGGAGGACAATGGCAGAGCATTGTCACCACATTTGCACAAAGTGGCCCTGCTGCCCATCCCAGAGAGAGTGTCTTATGGGCAAATGAGCTCATGAGATGCAGGCCTCTGAACTTTCAGAAAGAAAGTATCTATATATTTGTGTGTGTGTGTGTGTGTGTGTGTGTGTGTGCGCGCGCGCGTGAGAGAGATACTATTAGTCATCGGACAAGTAACTCCTTTCCAGAAACCTCAATTTTCCCTTGGGAAAATCAAGCATACCCTCTGATAACTCAATTCCCTCCCTAGGCCTCAGTTTCCCCACCTGCAACATGAAGATGCGGGAGCGTCTGTCTCTGACTCTTCCAGGGAAATGCTCTGTCGGACCCTCGTTCTCTCCTGCCCTCCACACCCTCGGCTGAGCTCAGGAGTCCCCATCATGTCACAACGGCCACTCCCTGTCCTGTTTGTCTTTCTGGCCAAACAAGGCCATGCAGAAAGTGAGGCATGTGTGGATTTTCAGCCGGAAGTTTCCTTGTAAATTTTGGGGCCCAGGCTTCAGGCCTGTATTCTGAAAAATCCCCAGGTGGGCCCCTCCCTTCCATCCCAGTTCCAAGACCTGGGTTCTCCGGGGGAAGCCCCACTTTTCTCCAGGTTACCGTGGGCTTCTCCCTTTATGGCCAGAAGTGTCGGGGCACAAGATGCCCCCAGGAGAAGGGGATGAAGGCTGCAATGCGGGAAGAGGAAAGCTCCTACCATAACCCTCCTCACCCCCTCCGATGTGGGCTCCCGCCCATTCCCTGCACCTGGCTAGTGTGCTGCCCCTCCCACCCCCCCCTCCCCGTCAATCAGACACATCTCGGCATGTTACCGCCCACCCTTTTTTCCTTGCCTGCACATTGAATTGGTGACAAGGCTTGACTGCCACCCCCCCCCCCCCCGCCATGCTTCTGGTTCTCTCTCCAATCCTTCTCACCCCACCCCCACCCCCACCCACTGCCCTAGCCTAGGTCCTCGCATTTCTCATTGGCTCTCTCTGTATCCCCTCCTCTGGCTCCAAGTGGCTCTCCTTCCTGCCACTGTCCTATGGGCACCAAAGCACAAGTGTTACCATGTTGCTTTTCAGCTCAAAGCCCTCCCATGGGCCCCCATTGCTTTGGGGGAGAGGCTTGCTCCTTGTCTGACAGGCAGAACCTTCCTGACCTAACTTAACTAGAGGGGCAAAGTCGTCTTTGAAAGGGTTCTTAGGGTGAGAAAACTGTCTGAAGGACAGTGTGGGGGCATATTTCAGAGAGGGAACAGCAAGTGCAAAAGTGGGGAGATTGGCCTGGCTTGGGCGTCCAGGGGGTCTCAGACACACCTACTATGTGCCAGACACTCTTCTCATGTTGGAAGTACAGCAGTGACCAGAACGAAGACCCTTGCCCTCTGGGAGCTGGCATCTGGCAGGAGAGACGGGCAATCAGCAATAGCAAAATAAGTAAATGTCATTGTATGTTGAAAGGTGATGAATATTGTGGAAAAATAAAGGGTAGGGAGAAACAAGGGTTTTCTGGAATGCTGGGGATGGATTGCAACATAAAGACAGGGAGGTCAAGGTTGGCCTCAGAGAAGGTGACGTCTGAGCAGAGACTTGAGGGAGGGGTTCAGCACTGTGGCTCTCTGGGTAACAGTGGGCCAGAGATAGGGAACAGCCAGAGCAAAGGCCCTGAGGTGGAACTGTTGTGTCAGGAAAGCTGGAGGAACAGCAAGGAGGCTTGTGGGCTGGAGCAAAGTGGGGGAGGCAGGGAGGCATCGCAGAGGAAGTCAGGAGAGGAAGCGGGGAGGGGGTCATGGGTCACTGTAAGAGGTTCGGGAGATGGGGAGTTTCTAGCGTGCTTTGGCTGTAGTGAGGGAGCCGGGGCTGTTAGGAGGCTGTTGCAATAATCCAGGCCAGAAATGAGGTGGTTCAGAGCAGGGTAGATACAGCGGAGGTGGTGGGGAGTGATTGGATTTTGCATCTATTCTGAAGGCAGAACCAACAGGATTTCCTGATGGATTGGATGTGGGTTGTGAGAGAAAGGGAGGAGGTGACCTCACCTCCAAGCTCTCAGTCTGAGCAATGGAAGACTAGGACTGCCATTGACCGGAATGGGAAGTTGGTGTTAGAGCAACATTTCTCAATCTTTTTTTCATTATCGCCTACCCCAAAACCCCCAAGGACACTTTCTAGAATTTTTTTCTTCAATTAACACCCCCGCCCCAATTTTAATAGTGCAGTTATAATGTATATATGCTTATATACTTTGGCTCTTCAGAGTGTCACAGACCATGGCAATATCCAAGAATTTTTGTCCCCTCCAAGAACTAATTTTCACCCGCTTGGGAGAGGTGATGCTCCTGTGGAGAAGGCACGTGTTAGAGCAAGTTGTACACGGGAGGGCAGGCGCTCAGGTTCCTGCAAGACCGAGTGGAGCAGTCTGTTCCAGGGAGGAGGTGTGGAGGAGACACCTGGACTTCTGGGTTCCAGGCTGGAGGGATGGGTCTGGGAGTCAATGGCACCCATGTGACGCCTAAAGCCATGAGACCTGTGAGATGATCACGGCAGTGAGTACAGACAGAGGCCAGGCTCGGTGACTGGGCTTGGGGTACCCCACAATGAGGGGCTTATGAGGAGAGCAAGAATCAGCTGTGGAGACTCAGAAGGAACGTCCAGAGAGGTTGGAGAAAACCAAGTGAGCACAACAGCTGGCCGGGAAGCCAAGTGGAAAGTGTGCTTCGGGGGAAGGGAGCGCCAGACTGTGTCAAATGCTGCAAGACGGAGAACTGAGCCATAGGAGATGTTGTTGACCGGGGCACTTTTGATGGGGTGAGGAGGGGGAGGACAGCCGATTGGAATGGGTTTGAGAGGAACAGGAAGAGAGGAAGGGAAGGTAGTGGACTGACTACTCCCAGGAGCTTCTCTGCAGAGGGGAGCAGGGGAGAGACGGAGGAGAGCTGGCAGGGAAAGTGGGATCCAGGCAGCTTTGTGTTAGATGAGAGGAAGAACTGGGAGTCTGTTCCCTGATGGGAAGATGGGGATGATCTGGTGGAGAGGGTGAAATAGAGGATGCAGGAGGGACAGAGTGTGGGGGACGGGCATGCTGGACCCAGGCCCTCGAGCAGCACGGGGAGCTGAGCTCCGGGGCCCAGTGCGGGCGGCAGCGTGGGTGACATGTCTCGTGGGACTGGGGAGGAAGAACGTGTGGGTGCAGATGCCGGTGAGGGTGGCTGTGCCCACACGAATCTGGAGAGTCTAGATTGTCTTCGGGAAGTGGGAAACAAGGTCAGCAGCTGAGAGTCGGGTTGGGGGAGGCTGGGACAGGGCGAGAGGCACGGTGGTGGGAAGTCGTCCCGGGAGCAACGGGGGCAGCTATGAAAGGGTCCGCAGCAGCAAGCCTCTGCCCCCTGCTGGCCCAGGCCAGCTGCCCACCCACCCCACGCTCCACGAGGAGAGGTCTCATCCCGTCCTCAGCATTCTAGTTACCAACAGGGGCTGTGCAGGCAGGCGGCCAATGTTTGAATTCTTTTCCACGAGTCACTTATTGTGTAACCTCGGGCAAGATTTCTTTTAATGTCCCCACGCCTCAGCTTTCTCACTTGTGAAATAGGGGCAATGGCAGCAGAGAGCCCTGTGTGCTGTGCTATTTTGGACCTGTTGCCTGGCGTGGAGGAGGGCTTGGTAAGTAAGTGGAGGGGAAGGCGGGAGCGGAGGGGGAGGGGGAGTTTGCTCTCGGCCCCTGCGGCCCAGGAGAGGGGGTCAGCAGGCTGGCGTCAGATCTCTGCACCCCGCCACTGCCCAGAAAAACTCTGTGGCTCACCCCCAGTGCTCAGCTCTCACCATGGAGCTGGGGGCCCTGGCAGACCCAGCTCTCAGTGTCAGCTGGGCACGGAGCCGGCATGCTGCCCAGCACAGTCGCTAACTCAGCCCACAGCCAGGGCCCCTGGCCACCCCTCACCCACCAGCGGAGCCCACCAGCGCAGGCCAGGACACAAGGGCTGGAGTCGGCACCTCCCCCGCAGGCCCCAACCTAGACTTCCTCCCCAGCCTGGCCCTTCCTGTGTTTCCTCCCTGGCCCCTGGAAGCCGTTTCCTCCACGGGGTCAGGGCAGGATGTTATTTTCTCTCTCCAGAACTCAGAGCTTGCTGGACTTGCCGACTTCTCGGTCTGGGCCATTGAGATCCCCTAGAAAATCACCCCCTGGCTAGCCCCTCCCCGGAAGCTGTGAGATAGGGGGCTATGCCAAGGGGGTGTCCCTTGTGTGTGTGTGTATATCTGTGTAGGGAGTGAACAGGAGGGTTCATGGGGGCAATGTGGCCTTGCCCTTCTCCAGTGGGCTGGCAACACACCACGGAAAGACTGTGGGATGGGAGCTGGCACCGTGGGAGCGGCTCACCGCCTGGCAGTGGGGCCGGCTTGGCCACGCCCATCTGGGTACTCGCTCCCGGAGCCGTCCTCATTCAACCACCCCGCCGCAACCTGGAGGTAGCAATAAAGCCTCCCTCACAAGGGGCCTGCGAGGAGCGGGAGCTAATGGCCAGAATGGGCTCCATGGTCCATTATGAGATCCACAATGTTTCTCAGCATTCCCAGATGCCTGGCGGGAGGCGCGGGGAGGCAGCTGCCAAATGCCAGGTAGCGGGAAGACCGGAGCAGAGGTGGGGCCAATGGAGTGCGCAGCAAGCTCAGCCCCTCGATGACCCAGCCAGCATCCGCTGTGAGCTTGGTTCTCAGGCCTGGCAGGGGCTGGCGCCGATGCCTGGCTGTCCTGATCACTCGTGTGTCCTGCAAGCTGGCAGCCGAATGGAGCCCGGGTTTCCAGGAGCCTGGCAGAGACCAGCTGCCGCGCCATTCCTGCCCCGTGCGTCCACCCTGCCTCTCCCCTCCCCAATCTGGGTACCCCATGGGGAAAGGGTCAGTGCCCGGGTTTCCAGGAGCCTGGCAGAGACCAGCTGCCGCGCCATTCCTGCCCCTCGTGTCCACCTGGCCTCTCCCCTCCCCAGTCTGGGCGCCCCCCAGGGAAAGGGTCAGTGCTCGTGTCCACCCTGCCTCTCCCCTCCCCAGTCTGGGTAACCCCCACGGAGAAAGGGTCAGTGCCCGGGTTTCCAGGAGCCTGGCAGAGACCAGCTGCTGCACCATCCCCACCCCGTGTGTCCACCCTGCCTCTCCCCTCCCCAGTCTGGGTGCCCCCCAGGGAAAGGGTCAGTGCTCGTGTCCACCCTGCCTCTCCCCTCCCCAGTCTGGGTGCCCCCCACGGAGAAAGGGTCAGTGCCCGGGTTTCCAGGAGCCTGGCAGAGACCAGCTGCCGCGCCATCCCCACCCCCTGTGTCCACTCTGCCTCTCCCCTCCCCAGTCTGGGTGCCCCATGGGGAAAGGGTCAGTGCCCGCGGGCAGGGCCGTGGCTCAGGCTCCAGGAGCCGTTCCCAGAGCCGGGGTGACTTCAGTCATCGCTTAGAATTCCCTCCATGGACTGTGGGCAGAAGCCAAACTGGAAGGACAGGAGACTTGTCTAAGGAGACACAGCAGTTCTTTCTAGGCTAGTGGCTGCCTCCCTCTGCAACAGCCGGACTCCTCCGCTTCCCTTCAGGGGACTCCGGAATTAAAGAAGTTACTCCTTTATTTGTCCACTAGTGATGTTGAGCCAAAAGTATCTTGGCAGAGTGGTAATAACTCCTCCCTTTCATTGAGGGCCTGCTGTGTGTCAGGCAGTGTTCTGGGTTTTAGGAATACGGTGGTGAGTGAGGCCAAGTCTACCATCTAACCCTGTGGCGCTCACGTTATTGCAGTAAATCCTTATAACACCCTATGTGGTCAGTATTGTGATCCCCACTTTATTATAGATGGAGTAACAGGTTCAGAGCCACTAGGGAGTGAAATGAGGCTCCCTAGCCAGTGAGTGGCAGAGCGAGGATTCGAGCCCAGGCCTGTCAGACCCCATCCACAGCCTGACCTCTTAACCATGGATACACTGGGAAGAGTCTGGACTGGCAGTTGGAAGACGGGCATTGGCCACTCACTGGACTCTGGGCTTTGGGACAGTCTTTCCCTCCCTGGGCCTCTGTTCTGTCACCCACAGATGATCCCAAAGGTTCCTGCCAGCATTTCTCTAATTCTGGAATGTCAGAAGGACTGGAAGTCTGGCTTCCTGGACGATGGGGCAGAAACCCCTCTTCTCCTTGCCACTGCACCCTGGTTGGAGGGACAGGATCCTAACCTGCCCGGCACAAACCTTTACAGCACATGGGAGGAGTAGAAGCCAGGGACAGGCTTAGACTCTGACCCTGTAATAGCCCAGCCTGGCTTTGCCACCGTCTTCAAGGTGGTTCTACTTTCTATCCCAGCTGCAAGTCCCAGCTCTGGGACTGGACTCAGAAGACCCAAGTTCTAGTCCTGCCTCTGCCGCCTCTAACTTGCTGTGTTACTGTGGGGAAGCCCAGGCCCCTCTCTGGGCCACAGTTTTCACAGTTACTGGATAAGACCATTTCTGATGTCCCCCCCCCCCCCCGACTCTGCCAATCTGGTTCTGTAAGTTTGTTGAGCCTTTCATGAGAGCCCAGCCCTTTCCGGGAATTAAGCCAGGCTCAGCTTGTCAGCTGGTCGTGGGCCGCATGCCCCTCGCCCCCATCCCATTCTCTCCTACCCCCACCCCACACTCTCCCTATAAACCAGGAAGGGAACACCGGCCTGTCTCAAGCTGGCCCAGAGGTGTCCCTTCACCTTCTGTTCCCTATGGCATCCCCACCCTGGCTCCGAGTCCCCAGCCCTGCCCTGAGGGGTGTCTTCTCCACCCCTCTCCCATTGGTCCAGGGCTAGGGCAGACAGTGGGCAGGCAGCCAGAAGATCATGCAGGTAGGGCCAGGTGGAAGTGGGAATGCCACAGAGACCACGCTCAGCAGGAAGCATTTCTCATTGTGGGCACGTCTACCAACCAGGTTGTGGGAGGATCATTTGTGTGTTTTTTTTTCTTTTTTTATCTTCCATTCAAAGTGGCTGGGAGGAAGGCAGTCCAGGAAGACTCCTGAGATGAGAGACGGGTCCACAGCCTGGGCTCAGACTGGCGGGCACTGGCATCCAGGGTCTCCTCCAATCCCACTGTGTGGACGAAGCCAGGCCCCAGGCCCGGCTGCACCCACTGGCTGGGCAGGGGAAGGCCTGGCCTGCTCTCCTCTCCTCTAGGTCTCTCGTAATATTAACTACAATACATGGGCCAGAGTGCTCCAACCCATTTCACAGGTGAGGCAACTGAGGCTCTGAGTGGAGAATTGACTGGCAAATGAGGGGGCATGGGGCAAGTGGCCAGTCTCCTGGGGGTTCTCTGGCCTTTTCATGCAGGGATAGGGGTTTGGGAAGATGACCCAATGGAAGGGAATGATTTCTACTTTTATTAGAAGCATGGAAAGAGCCAGGCAATAGGGAGAAGCAAAGAGACCAGCCAAACTACTGAGATTTCCCAGAATACACTGTGCTTCCCCTATACTCCAGACCTCTACCTAGGCTGTTCCCTCTTCCTGGAATGCTTTCCTCCACCTGGTTAACTCCTATGGATCCTTCAAGTCTTAGTTTAGATGTTGCCTCCTCCAGGAAGCTTTCCCTGGTTTTCCCAGAGTCAAATATCCCTGATGTGTGCTCCCACTGCTTCCTGGGCTTCCCTCATCAGGGTTCTAATCACCTGCTATGTTGTTGTGTTTCTCCCCATCAGACTAGTAGCTCTTTGAGGGTAAGGCTGTGCCTTATTAGCTCCTAATGTCTGTCTCCTACTACCCAGTGTAGAGAAGGGTGCACAGTTTGCCCTAAGGGCTGTTTGTTGAATGACTGAATGGCCAAATGGACATCTATAGAGATCAACTATGTCCCAGGCCTGTGCAGGGGGTCCAATGGTTAATAAGACCCAGACCCAGCCCCAGCCCGATGGAGCACCCACATGCACAGTGGCCCACGACACTGTCCAGAGTGAGCCTGGACAAGGTGTGATGGGAGCTCAGAGGAGGAGGAGGTAGCTTTGGAGAAAAGATCCTAGGAAGTTCTGCAAGAGGTAAGGGTCTGAATGACAAATACTATAGGTTGGGTCATGGGTTGGGGTGGGGGGGGGCAGCTGGTTTAGTGACCCAAGAATAGGTTACTTTGTCGTAAGTCTGGGACTGTACCTGGGAGTGGACTGGTGAAGGGGGCACTGGACAGGGAAGCCAGGTCACATTATCACCATTTCCAAGTGAGAACAGGAAGGGCAAGCGTCTTGCTCCAGGTAACATAGCGGGCAGGAGCTCCCAGCCAGGGCTCTGCGCCATCCACTGCGCTGCTCCCCCACCATCGGCTGCAGGCAAACAAGCTGCCCCAGGCCCTGAGGGTGCCGCACAGAGGGAGGTGGCGATAGAAGCTGATCAAACAGCGTGTAGGAGGCAGCCACAGATTTCAGTGCCAAGTAACCTGTGTCTAATGCTCACTTCGCAGAGCGCAAGCCTCTGGAATGTCAGCGCCCGCGGTCTGAGCCTGCAGCAGCAAGGCCGCTGGTGCCCGAGAGCGAGTGGCTCGGAGTTCCGAGAGCGCCACACCGGGGGCCGTGGGTTAAGTGGGAGAGTGTTCAGGCGCCAGACCGTCCTGGTGGCCCCAGCTGGCTGCTCCTGGGCGTGAGGAAGCACCTTCTTTGGTCCTGAAGAGGCTCTTCAACATGGAGACAGAGCTGCCCACTTACAGATGGGGAGACGCAGAGGCTGGTCCCGGAAACCGACTGCAGAGTGACTTCAGAGCCTAGTTTTACCCATGAGTCTCCTCTGCTGCTGTGGGACCTGGGGACCCTGGGCCCCTCCCCACCAGTGCTGTGGCTGTGAGGCCCCACATGGCCCACATTGGGGCCAGTCTCACCTCTGAGCCTGCAAGGCCTTGGGACTTAACTCTGCCCCGTCTCCCTGTGTGACCTCAGGCCAATCCTCAGCTCTCCTGGGCCTCAGTTTCCCCATCTGTCAAGATCCCTCCTTCTACACCAGGGGTCTCCAAACTTTTTACACAGGGGGCTAGTTCACTGTCCCTCAGACCACTGGAGGGCCAGACTATAAAAAAAAACAACTAAGAACAAATCCCTATGCACACTGCACATATCTTATTTTAAAGTAAAAAAACAAAACGGGAACAAATACAATATTTAAAATAAAGAACAAGTAAATTTAAATCAACAAACTGACCAGTATTTCAATGGGAACTATGCTCCTCTCACTGACCACCAATGAAAGAGGTGCCCCTTCTGGAAGTGCAGCGGAGGCCGGATAAATGGCCCTCAGGGGGCCACATGCGGCCCGCGGGCCGTAGTTTGGGGACCCCTGTTCTACACTATCTCACAAGGGATGAATGAAGCAACACCCCACACCTTCCCTTACCCTGCTCCTCCTTTCCTGCTCTCCAGGGTGTAGGTGTCTGTCACAAAGTAGGTGCTCAATACATTTTTGATGGCTTTTAAACCCTCAGTAGGTATCCCACCTCTCCTCTGCAGATCATTTACTGAGCAAGTCCCCAGGTTCCAATGGGGCCCCTCCTGAGAGGGGCTGCAGTGCAGCCCTCTGTGCACGTGTTGATATGCAAATCCGGAGCCCCGTTTCTAGTCCACCTTCTCCTTTCCATAGTGGGAGCGTGGGAGCCATCCGTGTCTTCTTTTAGATCCCCCGGCACTGCTAGGACGAGTGCCAGGCCTTGGTGGTACAGCCAGTGCTTCATCGAGTTGTTTACAGTCTGCCCCTGACTCACCACCATAGCCCGGAGAAGGCTCTGCCCAGGCTGGGCCCAGGCGCAGGGAAGCAAGGGAGACCATGGTCTTAAAAGCCCCTTGGGCTCCTGAAACAGGTGGGGGAGTGCAAAGGCCTTCCAGAATAGCCCTGGCCCAGGGGAGCTGGCACAGGGGTTTGAGGGGCCAAGGATGGGCCAGGCTGGGTCAGACTTGAGATCTGTTCCGGCCAACCGTTTTCAAGGCCTTGCTCTGGGTGCCCTGGGATGGGAGCTGGGGGCGCTGAGGTGAATCAGCCCAGGTCTTGACCTTCAGGAGCTCGTAGGGCGATAAAGAAGGTGACGGGTATTATGGGCTCTAATGGAGGCAGCCACAGGAGACGCGGTGATGCAGCTGAGGCTTCAGAGAGGAGTGGCTTTCCTGGCAAGAGAAACAGCACGTGCCCAGACACACAGGCCGTGCTCAGACGCAGGTGAGTGGTTGGATGCTGGCCCCGCCCCCTGCGCTGTGACCTCGGCCACGCCCTCCCCTCCCTGGGGGTGTTTCATCTGTGGTGTTGCTTGGGTAGACAGTTAGGGGCCCTCCTACAAGTTTTCCTTGGGCTTCTGTAGCCGACAGTGATCCCGTGATCCCGGCAGGGCAGGGATCTGGTGACAGTAGGTCCTGGTGGCTGGCAGACAGGACAAACAGGGCTGTCTGTTTAGGCAAGGAGGGGAGCCGGGAGTAGGACACTGCCAGCCAATTAGACTGTCTCTCCAGGCCTAGTGTTTGCTGATGGAACAAGGGAGTCAGGTGTGTCAACAGTAGGGAATGAGGTGGCCCTGAACTACACACACATGGGCTGTCCCCGGAGCATGTCATCGAGAGCACCGTGCAGGGCGTGGCTGGTGGGAGCCCGTGGAGCTTGATGTGCACTCCACCCGCTAACGGAGGTGCTCAGAGAGGGCAGCCCAGGCTGGGTCTCCGGTCCTCTTCTTCAGGCTCTGCCTCAGCCCGAGGAAGGGACCAGCAGGGCACGGCATCCCCTTCTCGGAGGGCAGACAGCCCCTGGTCCAGCTCCCGACGTCTCCTCACCGTTCCCCTGGGGAGGTCCTGCCGCATGGATTTGAGTCTTGACCCTGCCACCAGCTTCGTGGGTGACCCCGGTCAGTCCCTTCCCTCTGTCCCCACTTCAGTTTTACTCTCTGAAAATGAGAGGCAGGGAAGGAAGCACACTTTCAGTTTCCCAGAGGGCCCCCCCATCTTCTCTTCGGCCTGGTGATTCCTTCACGTGCCAAACAGCTGCCAAGCGCCCACTCCGCGCCTGGTGGGTATCAAGTCAAATGCGACAGCCAGGTTTCCTATTCCCAAAGAGTTTCCTCTTTGAAAGGGGAGCCCCTCACCCCAGAGCCTGCACTGGGGCCACGTGAGGTCCGTGGCTCTGTGAGACGCCTCCAGAGGGGTCCAGCCCCAGCACTAGCTTGTGCTAGCCAGGCGACAGTATGTCACACTTTATGCCTCATGTCCCTCGTCTGTGGACTGGATGGGAGAACCACCCATCTGGGGAGACGCCCTGTCATAAAACCTTCACAGTGTGCATGGTGGGTGCTCTCTATGTCTAAGTTGCTATTCTTATTACTGAGGATCCTGAGGGCTCCTCCCAGTTTTAGGAAGGGGTGACCACAGAGGAAACAAGTCCCCTGATGCAGGCAGTGGTAGGAGCGAGGGGATGAGGACCCCAAAAATTGGAGGGCAGGCTGGGCTGGGTAGAGCTAAAAGCTGCTAGGGGGGCAGTGCCTCTGCCCCCCATCCCACTCCATCAGACCCCTTTCTGCACCCCAAAGAAGTCAGCAGTTAATTGTCCTCTAATGGACCCCGACACGCACAGGAGACCCAGGCTTCCAGGGTGGGAAAGCTCCTTCCTGCACGAGGTCTGGTTGGCGGGGAAGCGCGGAAGGAGCCAGACGGCCACTCCATCATGCAAATGGAGACACAGAGGCTCAAGTGTCAAGAAAATGAGTCGTCTAATGTCCATCAGGGGACTTCAGGGCTCCTGAGTCCCCAGTCACATTTGTGAAGAGCAGAGTGACGTTCAGAGTGCCCTAACACCAGGCTAGGTGTCCCTTAGCCCCACCCTGCTCTTCCAAGGGGCCCAAACCCCCTGGGTGCACCCTCTGCAGAGCCTGACTCCCCAGGGGAAGCAGATGGTGCCAGGCCTGCTGAGAACTGGTTGTCCTGGAGCCCAGCTGCTGCACAGATGTGTGTGTGTGTGTGGGGGGGGGGGGAGGGCATAAGGTGGAACCCTTGGCGGCTCAGGCCTGAGTCACCCGTCAGCCCGAGAGTGGTAATGAGCAGATTAGCGTTATTACAGCTGAATGACTCGGAGCTCACTTGCTCACCCGAGCAACCGCCAGCGAAGGGCTGGTCGCACGCGGCTGCCGTGGCTGCACTCCCTGCAGTGCCTCTGTGGCCTTCACACGCCTCATTAGAGCCCCCTGGGCGCGCCTGCTGGCCCCCTGCCCAGACATCACCCCATTCCTGGGCTTGGCAAGGGGGACACTGGAGCCTGACTTGGAGCCTTGATAAGTGGGCACAGTGATCCCTGCCCAGGGAAACTGATACGAAGTCCCCCCATCTGCCAGGAACTGGGGCAAGGACAGGGTGTGGTAGGGACCCAGCCGCCAGGGCCAGTCCTTGCCTGTCTAGTCTCCTGCCAGGGGTCTGAAAACAGTGGGGGCTCCCCAAATGTGAGTCAAGGACACCTGGGTCTGTGGTGAAGGCAGCTCCCCTTTTCCCAAGACTGGACTTCATGTCTTCCCATCTGCTTCCCCTCCAAGAGCAGGAACACAGAACCGACATGTCAGGTGGCTTGGGGCCGAGTCCCAGGGTGACAGTACCAATAACAGCAGATAGCTGAGACTTGGTGCTTAGGACGTTCTGACAGGCGCCGCTCTGAGTGCCGGACCTGCCTTCGCTCTCTTTGTTTCACGTCATCCCCAGTTTATGGACGAGACTTCAGCCCAGACGGGCCCAGTAACTGGCCCCCCGTCACACAGCTGGTAAGCAATGCAGCTGGGTTTCAGTCTAAGCATTCTTATTCCAGAAGACTCTCTTTCCCCTCCCCGTTCCGTGGGTCGCTGCACCTGCCCCAGGGCCTCTCTGCCTTAGTTCGCGCCCACCCCTCATCTCTGAGAATCAGCTCGAGAGGGACACCTCTCATCACACTTGTGCCCTCGCCAGCAACCTCCCAGGTGCCCCAGTGCCCACTGGGGAAGCTTCTATCCCGGTACTCCGCCCCATCCCTCCTGATCAGCCTTCCCGCCCCCTCTGTTCCCCGTGCTCGCCCCCCACACTGCCAGGTCTCGGCTCGAATCTCCCCTCCCATCCCTCGCCGAGCGGCCCCACCTCATGCTCTTGTACAGGCTGCGCCATCTCTGGAGTGCTTACCCCCTCAGGTTCTACCCGACCCCAATGCCACCTGGCCTGGGAGCTGACCCACGACAAGCACCTATGGCAGGAAGAAGCAGGGGCTGGGGGCAGGGGCAGAAAAGAGACTGGGGACTTCAGAGCGAGTCACCTGCACTCTGAACCGGTGTCTGCAAAATGGGAATGTTCATCCGAGCTTCTCGTGAGGCTTAGAGGTGGCGTATGTGAGGTCCTGGCTCACCGGAGGTGAGACAGGGTGTCAGGAGACCCCTTCTCCATTTGCGAAGTCCAGAAAAGACCCTCTGGTGTTGGCAACAGAGGACAAGCTGTCACCTGAGGCCTTTATCCTCAGGGAGCCACCTCTCCTTACTACCTCTCTGCTCTGGTCCCACCACTAGCAACAGGGCCAGGAAGAAGGTTCTGTACACCGGGCCGCCTCAGTGACCAGTCCTGGCCGAGGGCCCTCTCCCATCTCCGGGAGCCCAGCACCAAGCAGCCCTCGTGCTGGGAGGGGGTGGGCGGCGCCCTCCCTCCTCCACGTCTCCGCTGCCTCCCAGAGGATCCAGGGAGACCGTCTCCTGGCAGCGGAGCTCTGGCAGCCCGCCCCGCTGGGTGTCTGTGACGCTGCCATGTCCGGGGCCCCAGGTGCTCTGTCTGGTATTGGGGCTGACTAGACCCTGGGAGTGGCCAGGGAGGCTGGAGACAGGCCAGCTCGAGGGGACAGGTGCCAGCATGGCTCACCCCCCACGGACTGTGGGCAGGTGGGCCAGTGGTCCTGGCTATTCCGAGCCTATTCCATCGTGAGGGACAGCACCTGGCACAGGAACCTTCCCCGGGGTGGGGCGGGGGGGGGAATTCTGAACACTTCCCCAGGGCGGGGCGGGGGGGGTTCTGAACACCTCCCCAGGGCGGGGCGTGGGGGGGGGTTCTGAACACTTCCCGGGGCGGGGCGGGGGGGGTTCTGAACACTTCCCCGGGGCGGGGCGGGGGGGGGGGGGATTCTGAACACTTCCCCGGGCGGGGCAGGGGGGTTCTGAACACTTCCCCGGGGCGGGGCGGGGGGGGGGAGATTCTGAACACTTCCCCGGGGCGGGGGGGGGGGGGGGGATTCTGAACACTTCCCGGGGCGGGGCGGGGGGGGGGGGATTCTGAACACTTCCCGGGGCGGGGCGGGGGGGGGGAGATTCTGAACACTTCCCCGGGGCGGGGGGGGGGGGGGATTCTGAACAATTCCCGGGGCGGGGCGGGGGGGGGGGGGGGATTCTGAACACTTCCCGGGGCGGGGCGGGGGGGGGGGATTCTGAACACTTCCCCGGGGCGGGGCGGGGGGGGGTTCTGAACACTTCCCCGGGGCGGGGCGGGGGCAGGGGGGGGTTCTGAACACTTCCTGGGGCGGGGCGGGGGGGGGGGGGGATTCTGAACAGTTCCCCGGGGCGGGGTGGGGGGATTCTGAACAGTTCCCCGGGGCGGGGCGGGGTGGGGGGGATTCTGAACACTTCCCCGGGGCGGGGTGGGGGGATTCTTTATACTTCCCCGGGGCGGGGCGGGGTGGGGGGGATTCTGAACACTTCCCCGGGGCGGTGGGGGGTTCTGAACACTTCCCCGGGGTGGGGCGGGGTGGGGGGGTTCTGAACACTTCCCCGGGGCGGGGGGGGGGATTCTGAACACTTCCCCGGGGCGGGGGGGGGTTCTGAACACTTCCCCGGGGCGGGGCTGGGGGGGGGTTCTGAACACTTCCCGGGGCCGGATGGGGTGGGGGGGGTTCTGAACACTTCCCCGGGGCGGGGCGGGGTGGGGGGGGGATTCTGAACACTTCCCCGGGACGGGGCGGGGCAGGGGGGGGTTCTGAACACTTCGGTGTCAGAGGGCCAGAATTCCCAGGGCAGGGGGTGATATTTGACAGTGGTTGTTGGGAGGATGTAGAGTGTTCTATCCTCCTCACACAAGGAGCAGTGGTGACATCAACCCCAGGACCCCCTGTATCTATTCATACCTGCCCACTCCTCATCAGTTTGCCTACTTTGAGCCAGAACCAGTGGACGTGGTCAGAACGTGACAAGGGCAGACCTGCCTCAAAGACATCACCAGCTGGGGGACATGGCTGGGTGGGTGTCAACGCAGCCCCTCAGTTCCAACCATTCCCTGCCTTTGACATGGGCTCAAGGTCCCAAGCCTGGCCCATCCAGTTCCTGGGGACCCTTCTCACTGCCCAAACGCAAGCCCCACTGCTGAGGTTTCCTCATCACCATTCTCAGCCCTGGAAACACGGAGCCAAAGCACATCTGAAGCTTGATCCCGGCCAGCAGGGTCTAATAAAAAAAAAAAGAGGATATTTAAAAAATAACTTACATCTGTATTTTGAATGGACAATGCATTCACATTATTCAAAATTCAAAAAGAACACACAGTGAAAGTCACTCTGCCACTCCGCCCTGGCCACCCAGGTCCCCCCCTCTCCAGAGAACGGTTACTGGAGATATTCTACACACAGACCGTTGCCTTTATACCTGCTCTCATTTGTTGTGTTTGTAAAATGCATATACATCCTGCTCTACGCCTGGCCTTCTTCCCTTAAAAATATATCTTGGTCATTGTTCTACGTCAGTTGAAAAACATTTCCTCATTTTTACTTTAGGGCCAGCTATTACTTGATTGTATGGAGGGGCCACCAATTCTTTAACTGATCCCTTATCGAAGCACATTTAGCTTGTTCCTAGTCTTTGGTAATTACATTAAATGTTGCAGTTAATAGACTTGTATATATGCCTCCTCAAATGTGTGCTCGCAAACCTGCAGGGACGTTCCGTGGTGGGATGGCTGGGCTGGCCGTGTCTGTGGGCAGCTGTGAAGGGGCAGAGAGGGTCAAACTGCCCCACACCCCCACCAGCCATGTCTGCGTTGGCCTGTTCTCCCATAGTTCTGCCAGATCAGGGTTTTAGCACACTCTGTGCACTTTGGGCCCTGGCCGGTTGGCTCAGTGGTAGAGCATCGGCCTGGCGTGCGGGAGTCCCGGGTTCGATTCCCAGCTGGGGCACACAGGAGGGGTGCCCATCTGCTTCTCCACCCCTCCCCCTCTCCTTCCTCTCTGTCTCTCTCTTCCTATCCCATAGACGGGGCTCCATTGGAGCAAAGTTGGCTCGGGCACTGAGGATGGCTCTGTGGCCTCTGCCTTAGGCGCTAGAATGGCTCCAGTTTCAACAGAGCAACTGCTCAGATGGGCAGAGCATCGCCCCCTGGTAGGCATGCCGGGTGGATCCCAGTCAGGTGCATGCGGGAGTCTGTCTGACTGCCTCCCCGTTTCCAACTTCAGAAAAAAGAAAAAAAAACAAAAAAAAAAAACCAACTCTGTGCACTTTGCCAGTTGGTGTTTGAATGCCGGTGTGTCAGTGTGGTTAGAAATGTTT
Source organism: Saccopteryx leptura (assembly GCF_036850995.1). Lineage (NCBI taxonomy): Eukaryota > Metazoa > Chordata > Mammalia > Chiroptera > Emballonuridae > Saccopteryx > Saccopteryx leptura. The sequence continues at coordinate 12,286,871 of NC_089503.1, read as the reverse complement.
AAACAGCAATGACACTGGTGGCTGTCTACTGACAAAAGGCACCCTGCTAAGCACTTGCTATATGTGACATTGTGCTCATTTCTCACAAAGAGCCATTGGAAGTAGACAGCAGCTGTCCCACTTTATATGGGAGAAAACTGAGGCCCAATAGAGTTAGGTGCTTTTCTAAGGTCCCACAGCCTTGAAGAGGCGGAGTGGAGATTTGACCCGGGATGGTCTGCCTGGTGCCTGTGCTCCTTATTTATTCCGGGCTGTGCGAGATCCCCAGGCCTGGGACCACCCCCTCCCTACCCGCCATAATCTCATTCCAGCTTTGGCCCGGTCAGGAGTGTTGCTTCCCAGGAGTGGGTGAGAGATGAAGACTTGGTGCCCTATGGCCCTTCCTCGGGGCGGGGCCTCCCTGGGAAAGACTCCCAGAGCCCCGGCTCCGCCTCCCCACCAGGGCAGAGGCTCAGTAGGAGGTGGGCTTTGCTGGTCTTAGCTCCCTGGGCTGCATCACTGGGGGACAGAGCCAACCAGCTCCCTTGTCGCTCGCGAGGGTTCGGGGATTCGTTTCCCGGCAGCGGTTTCCACAGGCTGCTCCCCCAGGCCTCGCCCTCTCCGGGGCCCTCCCCCCTGCCCTCCCAGGCAACCCACAGCCCCAGGGGCCTGTCCGCACTCAGCGCCTGGTCCCTCAGTCCTGGCCCTCTGCCCTCTGAAGTCATGCCCCCAGATCTCTCCATCACAACCAACAACCAACAGATGAGCATGTCCAGATTCCCACTTGGCGTCCGCCTCACTGCATGGCCCTGGGCCTGTCTATCTGCCTCCCCTGAGGCCTTGCTGCGCCCATGGCCTCCTACAAACTGTAAAGTGCCTTCCAGACCTGCCAGCTCTACCAGGAATGGCGTCTATCCCAAGGGAGGCTGAGGAGCCCCCAGCTGCTGGGAGGCGCTGGTCCCCCATTCCATCCGCCTGGGGACTGTGAGGTCCTTTTTCCCCTGCTCTCCTCCCCCCAGGCCCCAGTGGCCCAACAACAACTCTGAACTCTGATCCCAGCCTGTCCAGCACGGGTGGGGCGGTAGCTTCTGTCAACAGCAGCAGAAACTAGTTACGCGAATGTCAATAGGATTAAAGGCTCTGACGGTCCAGTAGCCCAGTGAAAATGAGTAAGTTTGCAAATGAAGATTGAGCTCTGGGAGAAGCGTTCTGCCCTGGAAGCTTCTGAGGAGGCTGTGGACAGAGTCCCCAGGGACTCAGAATGGCAGCTTTGTCACTCAGGCAAGGATGAGCTGTATCAAGCACCCACGGGGTGTCAAGTTCTTCCCTGGTTGTGGGGGGCAGGTGGGAGCTGGAAGAGCAAAGAGAGAAGGAGGTCGACTCAGCCGTGGGGTTTCCAGATGCACGAAGGAGGGGACATGGAACCAACTTAGAAAGATCCTTGACCCCACGTCCTGGGGCCACAGATGAGTCTGAGGCCCCAAGAGGCTAGGTGAAGGTCTCAAGGTCACTCAGCAAGCCAGGCGAAGGTCTGGCCCTGAGCCCAGGGTCCTGGCCCAGTCCTCGCTGCCCAGTGCCTTGTTCTGCACAGTTAAATGGGACACGTGCACTCACACACACACACAGACTCTCGGTGCCTGGTGCAAGATGCGGAGGACATCTTTCCAGGTCTGCTAGGCTCAGCAATTTGCAGGAAGGGGGCCAGGAATGGCGGGGGCTGAGAGGAGATTAGAGCGCTGCTTCCCATGATGCAGGTAATGATGCAGACACGGGTCTGAGTCCCAGCTCCATCATTCTCAGGGTGGTTAGGAGGTTTAACGCAAAGCCCCTGGCTCATAGCAGGGCTCCAGGTCTCTGCATGGGATGATCAGCAAAGTCTCATTGATGGACTTGGCCCGGGAAAGCATCTGGATGAAGCCAGATAAATAGAAAGGGGCCTGGTTGGTGCCCAGTTGTTTTTCCCATGACTGGCCCCCTGGATCTCTCAGCCACAGAGCCAAGACGGCTGACATTGGAAATCCCAGGTTGACAGCTGGGTGCCAGCAGGGCAGGCCCTAGCCAGAGCTGAGGCCCCTCCCCCCACGCACACCCCAGGGTCCTTCCTGGGGAAGTGCCTGCAGAGTGGGAAGTCCCAGAGCTCCCTAGTTCTGAACAGAGCCCAGGACTTGTGCTGTGCCCACACTGCCCAGGCTGCTGGCTGGTACACAGGCAGGCAGGCAGGCAGGCTGGCCAGCGGGCACTGGGAGTGTAAATTCCACATTTGCATCGTGGATGTTCCTGGTCCCAAGGGCTACTGACCTTTACAGCTTCTGTCTCGGTCCTTCTTCCCCTGCCAGGGCGCCGAGCTCAGCCAGGCTGGGGCTGGCCATCGGAGGCCATGCGGAGCCTTGTAAAACAGCAGGAGGGGCAAGGACCAGGGTGCAGGGGGTCAGTGGGCAGGGGGCCGGGGAGGCGGTCCCTGCAGAGACCAGTTTGCCCTCCCCTCCTCTCTCAGGCAGGGGGAGCCCACTGCCCCTGACTCAGCATCAGGCCCTCAGCCGGGCTCTCCTCCACTTCCCACTTGGAGTCACTGCCTGACGCACAGGCAGCCTGGGCCCCAGATTAGCAGTGACCCTGAGAATCAGTGGCCCTGGCTGCCTGTGCCATCCCCCTGGGGATTGCCTCATCTGTGCCGATGGCAGCAATGCTGAGCACACTGTCAGCTTCTCTGGGCTCAGCAGTCAGGCCTGCCCCTCTGAGGGGCAGAAAGCCCTCCCTAACCCATCTGTACCCTCTGCTGGCCCCGGAAGACTCTTGTCACGGGTGGCTTGGCCAGTCAACCAGCTCGGCAAATTCCCGAAGATGCATCTAAGCTAAAACCCACTTTCAGGCCCTCCAGGAGGGCAGGCTCTGCCTGGGTCCCCAACACGCAGAGATGGGGCCACTGACTCTTGCCCTTGGGGGCTCACAGTCAGAATATCCCACTTATTACTTTTTATTGGCCACCCCACAGATTCCTCTGGGGCCAGGCGCTGGGGATGCTGATGAGTACTTTGGGTTGAACTTGTCCACTCAGGGGTTGTGCTGAAGTCTAGCCCCCCAATAGCTCAGAATATGACCTTATTTGGAAATGAAGTCATTGCAGAGGTAATCGGGTTAAGGTGAGGTCACACTGAAGTAGGGTACCCCCACCCATCCAGTATGACATCTTCTTACAAGAAGAGGGAGGATGGCCATGTGAAGGCACAGACACGAGCAGAGCGCCCCATGTGACGACAGAGGCAGGCGTGGGGAGGCAGCGGTGAGTCCAGGGACACCCAGGATTGCCGGACACTGCCGGAGCCTCAAAGGGACAAGCGGGGGGTCTTCCCCCATGGGTTTCGGAGGCAGCAGGGCGCTGCGGATGCCTTGATTTTAGACTGTGAGACGGTTCATTTCTGTTGTTGTGAGGTGACCATGTGGTCCTCTGTTCCAGCAGTCCTGGGGAAGCAAGACAATGAGTGACAGGGTCCTAGGTTCCGGGAGTTACTGTGTAGCCGGGGTGGGGGGTGTGGGGGAGAGGAGGGTGAGACCACAAATATGAATAATCACAAGACGCCACACTCAGGTCATATAGTAGCGGACCTTTGCCGAGTGTTTGCTACCTGCCTGCCAGTGTTATAAGACTTTTTATGTAACTCTTTCAACCCCGACACCGAACTGTGAAGTAGGTGTCCATATGCAGCCATCAGGAAACTGAGGGTCAGAAAGGTTGAGTGACTTGCCCGAGGTCACACCTGGTATGTGGCAGGGAGAGGGTTTGAACTCTTGCAGGGTGTGGCTCTGGATCCCACACACTTCACCACTACTCCGTGACCCTGTGCAAGAAGCTGACAGGAAAATAAGGATGAGTAGGCGGGGAGGGACCATTTAGAAAGAGAAAACAGATGAAGAACAAATGAGACCATGTTGCCCGCCTCTTGCTCAGACCTTTAAGGGCTCCGGGTTTTTCAGGTCCGGGCTCCTCACTCACTTTTGCCGCTACAGGACTCCACTACGTCATGGCTGAGAGCACAGGCTCTTGAATCCTGGACTCTTGAATCCCAGAAGCTTGGATCCCGGGGCTTGGATCCCGGCTCTGCCAATTGCTAGCAGCGTGACCTGTAAAACGAGACTGGGCACAGGACCCCCCGGTTACTGGAGGGTTTCATGAAATAGGGAGTGAACAGTGCCTGCTCACAGCATAAACGGCCCCACCCTGGGCCCCTCGCTGCCCCGCCCTGGAAGTCACCGCAGGACGGACCCTGGCATGCTGGCAGGTCCTCATACATACTTTGCTCATGTTGTCACCTTGCCTGGAATGCCTTTGCCTCTCTGCTTTGTTTCCAAGATCCCTAACCTTCCGTCAAGATCCAGTCTGAGCCTGACCAGGTGGTGGCGCAGTGGATAGAGCATCGGACTGAGATGCAGAGGACCCAGGTTCAAGACCCCGAGGTCGCCAGCTTGAGTGCGGGCTCATCTGGTTTGAGCAAAAGCCCACCAGCTTGAACCCAAGGTCGCTGGCTCCAGCAAGGGGCTACTCAGTCTGCTGAAGGCCCACGGTCAAGGCACGTATGAGAAAGCAATCAATGAACAACTAGGTGTTGCAACGCGCAATGAAAAACTAATAATTGATGCTTCTCATCTCTCTCCATTTCTGTCTGTCTGTCCCTGTCTATCCCTCTCTCTGATTCACTCTGTCTCTGTAAAAAAAAAAAAAAAAAAAAAAAAAAAAAAAAAAAAAAAGATCCAGTCTGAAATGTTCCCTCTCCTGCCCTCTACCTCCCTCCCTCTGCTGCATGGGGTTAGATGTCCCCCACAAAGACCTCCAAGGGACATCTCCCAGGGACCTGGAGACCCATCAACAAGAGAAGTCCTGCTCGCTAGCTCACTCTATCCATGGGCAGGGGTCTAGCCTCAGTTTACCCTGACGGTGCTGTGGCACCTGGCATCCTCGCTCGGCCTCAGTCCCACTGTCTTCCCTCACTTGCCCATCTGCCTACCAGCTGGACCCCCATCACCCTCCCGGACTGGCTGCCCTGCCACCCCCTGTCCATCAAGTGCAGCCTCAGCAGGGGGTGGAAGAGGAGGTCTGCCCCGCTCTCCCGCTGACAGGCAGATTATACGCCTGTCTCTCCCAGAAGAGAGTGGGTGACAAGGGTCATGAGCTGCCTGCCAGCTAGCCACCTGAGGAGCTGGCTCTGCCCGTGGGAGATGACAACAGGGAAGGCCTTCCTCACCTCCCACCATGGCCGATGTCTCCCCTCCTTCTGAAGATTTCTGGGTGCTGGAACCTTGGGGGTCCCCAACTCCTGAGTTATCTAAAAGAGTCTTATCAATCAAAAAGTCATGTCATGTTGGAGTGGCAGTAGAAAGAATTCTGCCTGTGGCTCCAGAAAGCTCAGGTCCCAGTCTACCCCTGCTTTTTGTTGTCTGAAATCCCTTTTTATTTTTGAGCAAATCCCTTCCCCTCTGTAAACCCAATGCCTTCTTAGAATAACGGGAAGGATGAACTCCATGCCCTCTCCACAGTGTGACTGGCCAACCTGCTGACTGCCCACCCACTGCCCACCCCCGGCTGACCACACTGCAGCTGTGTACGGGGTTGCCTTGCCCTTCATCCCCATGGGTGGGTCAGGGGCAAGTCGGAGCTAACAATGCTCCCCCATTCCCCAGCGTCCCCCCTCCCCAAGTCTGTGGCTGACCAATGAGCCATGAACAGAAGTGGACTATGTGAGGTTTCAGGAGATTTTTGGATAATTAAAAAAATAATAAGGAGCAGACTGGGATGTTAGGGCACCCTTTGATTCCAACGTCCCTTTTTCTCGCCAGGAACCTAAACACAATGCCTGGAGGTGTAGCAGCTGTGGCGGCATCATAAGGTGGAAAGCCAACATCTAAAGACGGTGAAAGACGTCCGGAGGCCAGTGCACCAGCCCTGGGCAGCTGGCCTCTAGCTTCCTTATTCGGGGAGAAGGGGAGGCCCTGAAGTGTTTCAGCCACAGTTTTCAGGTTTCCTTCGGCTGGTGACGAATGCATTCTCGCCGATGCAGATCAGACTCTGTGGATGTCTCCGTTGCTCTGGATCACTGTAAGGTACTTGGAGCCTGTGCTCAGCGGCACCATTACGTTCGTACCTGTTGGTTGACTGACTGCATGACTGAGTGAATAGTAAGGATCACGTTTACATAAGTTCATGACAATAAGAATTGTCACATTATGATTATGGCCTCATGTAATGAGGACGTGCTGTCCCCTCTAGATGAAGCTTTTATCTTACTTCATCCTCACAGCAACACTATGAAGTAGAATCCTAACTCTCCCCATCGTATGGACGAGGCTCAGGTCACACAGCTGGGAGGTGGTGAGGCTGGAGTTTGGCCCAGGCTGTGGGCTCCAGTGTTCACCTCTGTGCCCCCGACCTCACAGCCTCAGGTCAAGGAAACCAGCTTGATCATTTTGTCTTTGACCAGAGAACAGTATGGGTGTCGCTGGACAGGGTGGTCCCTGCACTTCCCGAATCTCAGCTGTCATGTGCAACAGTTCTGAACTTGGGGAGCTGAGGGCCGGAAGTCAAGGAAAGCTGGAAGAGGGGACCTGGGAGGGAGGGCTCAGAGGCTTGTGGTGGACCAGGCTACAAGGAATGTGTCCCCAGGGCCTCTGGCCTCAGCCTTCCCGATCATGGGGGAGGGGGACCACAAAGTGCCACCTGCCCGGCCCCAACTACTTCCCAGACTCCTCTGGGGGGGGGCCCTACTTGTTCCTCAGAGCTATTACCAGAGAGGAAAAGGCTGTGGAAGAAGCTGGGTCCAGCTCTCTCCTGGCCCCTCACATAGTGGAGTCCCCTGCACAGTCGGCTTGGCCCAGGCCCTGTTCTGGGATGGAGCTATGAGCAAGGTGACAGTTCCCTGCCCGTCATCCTCGAGGGAAGCCAGAAAGACAAGGGAGGTCACAGGAGGGGGAGAGCCAAGGAAAGACAAGAGCCAACGCTAGGGAGTGTTCCAGAAAGTGGGACCCTCAAAGGCAGAGGGCTGGCTGGCTTGACAGGGAGAGTGGGGGGCAGAGGAGAGAGAGAAGGCCGGAGTCACTGAAGGCCCGAAGGCCCGTCCCCGGGCCCGGGAGCTCTGCAGCGTTACACAGAGGTGTAGGGGGTGGGGGAGCTCTGCAGCGTTACACGGAGGTGTAGGGGGTGGGGGAGCTCTGCAGCGTTACATGGAGGTGTAGGGGGCAGGGGTGGGCGGGGCAGGGGTGGGCAGCGGCCGCCTGGACTCGGAATGTTCAGGCCAGAGGGAGCAGGCATGGGGCTCAATTTGGAGCCTCCCTCACAACTCTCTCGGCTTAAACATCTGAGTCTGAGCCCACAGCCTCAAAAAGCTGCGCAAGGTGAGCACCTGGCACATGAGTGAGAACTAACCCAGGGAAGGTCTGCGGGGGCCCCCAGCCCCACTCTCAGACCGGGGCGGGGACCGAGGGCCCCTTTTCCTGCTCTTCTTCAGTACTAACTCTGGCCTCCAGTGGTTCCTGTTAATTAATGCGACACCCACCCACGGTGTTGCCATCACCGTGGCGGCTGACGGGCGTTTATCTTGTGATGTGTAAACAATTCACATCGCTCTTAAATTTGGGTATACATAAATTCAGACACAACACGCGCACGTGTGATACTCATGCTTTGCACGACCCACTGAAGGGGCTCTGAACACTAGAATTGCTAACAGTGTTATTTTGTCAACAATGTTTAGTAACATTTCATTTACAGTCCCCCAAAATTAATGGAAATTCACATTTGATTTCAAACGTCTTATGAATTACAATTTGTACTCGTATGCTCTCGTTTCTCTTCAGATCGCATAAATCTTTCGCCTTTTACAATTTGTATTCTGCCTCTTCATTTCAATACTTTTGAACATGTTAGAAAGACGTCTTTTTGAAAATAATTTTTTTTTAAATTTAGAGATTACATTGAATGAGGTGACACGGGTCCGTAGGAACACCTCGGTTTCAGCTGGACGCCTCCAGGGCGCGTCAATACTCATTGCGTTGTGTGCCCATCACTCAAAGTCACGCCACCGAAAATACTTTAAAAATGTTAAATTTACTATCACTTATCTTTTTGATGAAAACTAAATTACTCTTGTTATTAGAACCCAAATTAGTAAATTTGGTGAAATGAGAGCATGAACATTTTTATGGAATAAAACTATAATAATTTATGAGTTAACTATATCTTTATTTTGTCACTTGTCCAAACACAACCAGTCCATCAACAGAATACCCATATATGCCAGCCTTCAAGCATATCAAAACTATAGCTTTATACATACTTTTCAATTTTGCCACTAGGGAGGGATGTTTGTCAAGGTAAGAGAAGGAAACATTTTATTTAACAGCTTGTTTGCTTGATTTTTAAAAACATTTAGGTATATGGTATGTAGCTCTCCGCTTGTGCTCCTGAGGATATTAGAGGCAGATCTGTTTATAACAATTGTATGGATATAGAATTCACATACCACACATTTCACCCTTTTAAAGTATAAAACTCAGTGGTGTTTAGTATATTTATAAAGTTGTATATTTACCACCACTACTTAATTCCAGAACACTCACATCACCACCCAAAGAAAGCTTGCTGTCACTTCTCATCCTTCCTGGGTCCCCAGCACCTAGAAATCACCAATCTGCTTTTTGTTTCTATGAGTTTGTCTGTTCTGGATACTTCTTATAAATGGAACCATATAGTATGTAGCCTTTTGCATCTGGTGACTCTTTCATTTAGTACAGTGTCTTCAAAGGTTCATTCATGTTGTAGCATATGGGATGCTACATCACCCTTTCATCGTTTTTAAGGCTGACTAAGATACATTGTACAGAGAGACTACATCTTGTTTATCCATTCCTCGGCTGGTGGGCATTTGGATTGCTTTTACTTTGGGGCTCTTATGAACGGGGCTGCTATGAACGTTCATTCAGGTATAATTTTTTGTACACATGTTTTCAGTTCTCTTGGGCATATACCTAAGAGTGGATTTGCTGGGCCATATGGTAACTCCATGTTTAACTTTTTGAAGAACTGGCAAATTGCTTTCCAAAGTGGCTGTACCAGCAATACCCAAGGATTCTGATTTCTTCACCCGCTTGTCAGCACTGTGGTTCTAGCCACCCGAGTGGGTGTGAAGGGGCATCTCATGGTAGTTTTGGTTTGCTTTTCTCCCTGATGGCTTATGATGTTGAGCGTCTTTCTCGGGCTTACTGGTCATTTGCATATCTGCTTTGGAGAAATATCTATTCAAATCCTTCGCCCACTTTTATTTACTTTTTTTTATTTTTATTTTTTAGAGAGACAGAGAGAGGGATAGATAGGGACAGAGACAGGAACAGAGAGAGATGAGAAACATCAATCATCAGTTTTTCGTTGCGACACCTTAGTTGTTCATTGATTGCTTTCTCATATGTGACTTGACCGTGGGCCTTCAGCAGACCGAGTAACCCCTTGCTGGAGCCAGCGACCTTGGGTCCAAGCTGGTGAGCTTTTTGCTGAAACCAGATGAGCCCATGCTCAAGCTGGCGACTTTGGGGTCTTGAACCTGGGTCCTCCTCATCCCAGTCCGACGTTCTATCAACTGCGCTACTGCCTGGTCAGGCCGCCCACTTTTAAATTAGGGAATTCAGATCTGATTTTAATACTTATAGGGATACAGCAACAATCATTATGACCCCTAGACAGAAAGCTCATGCTTGCTTCGACACCAGTCTGCACTTTGGGGTGGACAACTTACCTATAAGTCTCTGTAGAGGCAGTTCTTATCACTTCGAATGCCTTTGCTCCTCTTGGCGAAGCCATCCTGGTGATTTTTCTCTGGCCAAGAGGGTGCTACCTGAGCACGCTCCTGTGGCTCAGAGTTAGCGGCAGCCGTGACTCGGAGCACAGGCTCTGAGGCCAGCCCCCCAGGTTCGCGCTCCCCCAAGCCTCCGCTGTGCAGATTGGAACAGCTAACTTCTCCATCTCCTCTGTGAGATAGGATTGATGATTCCTTTTTTACAGAGTTGCTGAGAGCAAATGTATCAATCTTACTGCACATTATGCATGATCAATAGTTGGTGGGTATCCCCCTGGGCAGAGCGCTGCTGATGACAAGGAGGCATGACTTTCAGGCCCGGACTTTCCATTTGTGGATGCTGTTAATTGGAGGACGCCCTTGGGATGTTTGGCCGAAAATCGCTTCCCTGTGATGCCCACGGCCAGGCAGGCGGGGGCTACACGGCAACAGGGGCAGTGTCCAGGCCCGGGCAGCCCTGCCCCGCCAGCCCTCGAGTCCGGGGTGAAGGCTGTGAGCTCCCCAGCCTCTGGCCCCAACTGTCCGTCCACTCCTCCCCACTCCTCCCTCCTGCCTGAGTGGCATGTGACTGCTCAGGGGACACGAGAGGCAGCGCGAAAGTGACACAACACCCCTTAATTACCCTTGTTTCTTCTAGATCTCAGCACCTAAATATAGCCAGCGGAGCCTGGGCTCAGAGGACCCAGCTCCTCCCAGTGGGAAGTCCCCCATCCTCAGCAGAGGCGGAAAAATGGCGCCCAAGACAGGGGTTCTCATCCTAGCCCCTGCTCCTCGCTGCCCCGGGGGCAGGGCGGGCACTTTCTGAGAGGCCATGCGGGATGGGGAGGGATGGGGGGTGGTAGGAGCAGCAGGGACCCTTCCTGCTTCTGCTGAAATCTGGGCCTGCAAGTCCTGGGGGGAGCAGAATGCCTCCTGCCCAACCCGGCGCTTTTTAATGATGGGAGGGCGGGAGAAACTGGCCAGCCCCGGGTTCTGGCTTCCGCTCTGCTACCCGCCAGCTCTGGGACCCTGGGCAAGCCAGCGAACCTCTGTGGGTGTGTTTCTGCATCTGAGAATCGGGGCCAATCACAGGGTCTCATGAGAAGATGCGTGTAAAACGTGCAGCACCAAGCACGTGTCCAACGGGCTCAACCGCGGTTTGTGTCGGAGTTGATTGACATACGGATGAAGACCCAGGCCTCTGGACTCACACTCTTCATCAGTGACTCCTCACGCCTCTGTTTCAGGTGAGGACACCGAGGCAGAGAGAGGTTGATGACCAGGCCCACGGTCACCTGCCTAGTGGACTACCAGACTGGCAGTCAAGCCTAGGCCAGCAGGCACCAGAGTTCTCAGCAGCTATGCCCTTCCCTGCGTTGCTTTGCAGAGGGGCCTCGCCTCTTCCAAGTCTGTCTGAAGGCCCACCCCCTCCAGGAAGCCTTCCTGGCTGCTCCCGGGCAGGTTCCTTCCCAGGCTCCAGAACAAGTTCTAGAAGGGAAGGGTTTGTTTGTTGTTTCTATGAACCCTTGAAGCGACAGGACACAGGTGGTGCGCAGTCACTGTTCTTTGGGATAAACAGACAGGAGGAGCCAGCAGACAGGAATAAAAAAATGAGTCGGTGGGGAGGTTGGCCCTGGAAGGAGGGAGTCAGCTGAGGGACAGTGTGCCTGCCCGCTCTGCAGCCCAGAGACGGGTGACAGTGGCTTCAGCGGGGAGCCGAGAGGATGGATGTCTTGGTCAGGAATGGGGGGCTCCAGGGGATGTCAAGCCTAGGATCGATACCCTATTTCTGAGTCTCTGGGCCTCATTCCTCATCTGCAGAAGGGGCAGTGAATGCCGTCCTCAGTGCTGCTGAGAGGATGAAGTGGGACACACAACGGGGCACCAGTGTGCCCCGCCCTGGGCCCCCCGCGGTGGTCGGGCCTTCGGGCTCACCAGGAAGGCTGAGCAGAGTCGGAATCTCCTGTTTCACCTGAGGCAGCCACTCAGGTGTGGCTCCTCTGTGCAGGGTGCTTCCAGGAACAGCCCGCCCCCAACACACACACACACACACACACACACAGACACGCACACACGCGCACGCACACACGCGCACACACACGCACGCACACACGCGCACGCACGCACGCACACGCGCACACGCACACACGCACGCACACACGCACGCACACACACATACACAGACACACACACACGCACGCACACACGCACGCACACACGCACACACACATACACAGACACACACACACGCACACACACACACGCACACACGCACACACGGACACGCGCGCACACACACACGCATGCACACACACGCACGCACACACGCACACACACATACACAGACACACGCACGCACACGCACACGCACACACGCACGCACACACGCGCACACACACGCACACACACGCACACGCACACACACACGCACACACACACACACACACACACCCCGCTTCTTGGCCACATTGGAGCCCCTGGGAACTATTTCTCAGGGGCCCCGGGGGGTGTGGCCTGGGGCAGCACCCCCTCTACTGCCCTGACCCTACTCTCCCCACACCACCAATGCCAGGCTGTCATCAGGGCGCCCCGGGCACTGAGACCTCCCAGGGAGTCACTGTCATCAGCCCATGTCACAGGTGAGGGAACCAGGACACAGAGGTGTTAAGGAATGTTCCAGAAAGACAGACTTGGATTCAGACCCAGGCAGTCTGACCCCAGAGTCTGTGCTGTAAACCACTGCACTCCTCTGCCTCCCGGAATGAGACCAGACCGTCTTCCTGCTGGGCAGGAGTAACTGGGCAGCTTTACCGCGGGGACAGGGACCCTTCAAGGTGTGGGCTTGTGAGGTCGCAGCTGAGAAACTGAATTCTCCCCTGGAGGTTCCCCTCACTGAGGCTCGTCGAGTTTGAGTTTCTATCTTACAATACCTCAATAGGAATAATAATAATGCAAACAAGAATACACGACTAACAGCTATCTTCTTCCAGCCCGTGTTACACACCACGCGCCCATCCTAAAACCTGGCATGCGTGAACTCATCTGATCCTCACGACGGCCCCAGGAGGGAGGTCTCGTGAGCGGCTTGGCCGTCCGGGTGAGGAAACCGAGGCTGAGAGAGTAAACCAGCAGGTGAATCCCAGAGCCGGCTTGGAGCTCAGGCAGCCCAGCTCCCATCACCCCACAGCCCCTTGACCTCAGCCTCCTGCCTCCGGCCATACCTGGTGCAGACCCCTGCCCCCTCACCTGGTGCAGACCCCCACACACACCTGGTGCAGACCCCTGCCCCCTCACCTGGTGCAGACCCCCCCCCCCACCTGGAAGACGGGCTTGTCCCCAGCAGCCAGGATGAGGCGGGCCAGCGGAGCGCCAGCCCCAGCACGGGGAAGACGGTGGGCTTGTCCCTAGTGGTGGCCTGGGTGGTCCTGGCAGACCCCCCCTGGCTCTCCCCCGGCCTTCCCTCTGCAGGTGTGGCCGGGCCAACACACTCCGGGAGCCCTACAGACTGCTACCGAAGGCGAAGGCACACGTGAGACTTGGAGACAGAAGGACGTGAGCCGTGGAGAGGAGAGAAGTGTTTTCCCAGCCGCCTCCCTCTCTGGATACCACTCCCGCCCCGGATCCAGTAAGTGGCATGACGACCGTGCAGAGCAGTGCCCAGGCCTCTAATGACTGCTTTCTCAGTTACACGAGGAGCTCGTCCCGGAAAGGGCCCCATTAAATCCTTAGCTAAGGGCTGCACTCTCTTCCTTCTCCATTTCAGCCGAGGGGAGGGAAGGCATTTATCCAGTCCTCTGGTAGAGAGTTGGACACTGGAGGGTCTTCATTAAATGGCAGCTATTAATAATATTATTATTATTATTATTATTATTATTTCATCATGTCGGAGAGAAGACCACACAGCCCTGTGTGTTGGGAGAAGGCAGGAATGCCAAGGGGGTTAGCTAAAGTCTCTCTTGTGTTTGGAGAGGGGGGCCTGGCACTGGGGCCAAGCTCTCTCAGGAGGCTGCAAATTTTCGCCAACAAAGCTCATTTCTAAGCATCCTACTGAAACTGCAGGGAAGGAAGATTCTGGAACGTGTCCAGTGAGTGGAGTATGATACCTGGAAGGTCATTGTAGTGTGTTTGTTGTTGCTACTCAGGAGGGGTCAAGACCCCTGCTGTTTTCCTTTTTTATTTTGTTTGTGGATTTATTTCAGTGCAGAACAATTGGATGTGAGGGCTCTTGAAGTTCACTGCTGACTTGTGTGTTGTTTAGGGTTCGGTTCAGCTGAAGAAGAAGATTAAAAAAAAACACACAATAAAAACAAAAAAACCAAAGAAATAGTGTGTTAAACAATGTAGACGCTTATTTTTCTTCCACGTAAGAAACATTTGCAGGTTTCTAGTCCGGGACTGACGTGGCAGCTCCATAAACATCAGGGTCCAGATCGCTCTCTTCCCTCTTGTTGTTTGGTCACCCTTAGTGGGTGGCATCTGCCTCGTGATCCAAGATGGCTGCACCAGCTCCAGCAGTCACAGGCATATTCCAACCAGCAGAAAGGAAGAGACAAAAAGGGTTCAACCCCCTGCCTTTGAGTGACACTTCTTCTTACCTCCCAGTGGCAGACTTGCTCACGTGGCCATAGCTAGCTGTAATGAAGGCCGGGGAATGTAGTCTTCATTTCAGATGGTGTTGTGCCCAGCTAAAAGCCAGAGGTTCTATGGCAAAGAAGACCGGAAGAAGAGGTATTGGGGGATAGTTAGCAGTCTCTGGCACACTATAATGTTCTTCTATTCCACTGGAAAGGATGGTCATGACTTTCTGGCACAGTGCCCCGGCAGCCTGGGATTGACCTTGACTTGTTCCTGTGTGTTGCTCTTCACGTCTTTTCACAAAACCAGAACTACCCTGAGAGCGATGGGGAGAAACAGTCTGGGGTGCCTCCTAGTGAGAGCAAGAGGCAGACCCCAGAGTAAAACCCTGTCCCTGGCATTCAAGGCCCTTGGTCATGGGCTTTCTCACCTGTCATAAGCCTGTACAGCCTTTGCTCAGCCACTCTGAGCCACCCACCTACTCCATTCCTTGCTTCACCAGATTGTCCCCTCTGCCTGAATGCCCCCTCTCGGACCTCTTCTGCCAAGGGGACCCCTGTTCAACCTCAAAGACTCACTACGGAAATGCTGCCCTGTCAGAGCCGTCTCAGGGCCCCTCCAGGAGAATCAGAACCCTCTCTTCCGCCCTCCCTCGGGCTTCCGGACCTTCCGTCATCCCTCTATTTATAGCCCATTGGAGTCAGGTGCCCCAGCGCACGTTGCTGGGAGGGAGGGAAGGGCCCCAGGCGGGGAGAACAGGTCCTGTAACCTGCCCCGGGGAAGGGCTGGGATTTTCCAGGATGACTCCTCTGGCCCCTGCCTGCCTTGTTCATCGCTCTCCTGGGGAGACGGAGCCCCCACACCTGCAGCAGCCCCCCTCACTGTGCGTTTCCCCTTGGCATTGCCACGTGTCCTGGGGCCCGGGCTGTGCGCAGCTCCACCTTAGACCCAGAGCCCAGCCCTGGGCCTGACCGTGCCTCCATCACTGCACGCTGACCTGAGTGATGGGGACAGGGTCAGAGGTCTCAGTCCTGGGGAAGGGGGCCAAGTAGATTCAGCCCTATTCTAGGGGAGGGTCCTGCCAGGAAGAGCCCGACTGGGTAGAGGACAAGAGCTGGCTGTCACTCTGGGGGATCCAGGAGCTCTCTTCTCTGACACTGGCTTCCCTGCTGCTTCCCTGGCCAGTCCAGACCACCCACTGCAGGTGGTAAGGGAAGCAT
Organism: Saccopteryx leptura; assembly: GCF_036850995.1. NCBI lineage: Eukaryota > Metazoa > Chordata > Mammalia > Chiroptera > Emballonuridae > Saccopteryx > Saccopteryx leptura. The sequence goes on along the minus strand of NC_089503.1, from coordinate 12,271,285 downwards.
CCACCTTCCAGAGAGCAGGGCTGGCAGAGAATGGCCCACACTCAATGTCACTGTCACCTCCCCTCACCCAGCCCAGTTCCTTTTGTATACTGAAGCACCTCCCGGTCAGCCAATCTGAACCCTGAGCCAGAGTGACCTGGGGGTCCCGAGCCACACCCACTGCCCCTCTGCCCGCACCCTCACTTAAACATCCACTTGCTGGTACAGATGCCAACGTCAATGCCAGCAACATCCACCAGCTGTCGGCTGAGCGCCGCCCCGCCCCTTTCCGGAGCTCGCGTGCCCGGCCCTGATCGCCTGGACCGAGCCCTTGACCCTTGAGCAACAGAAGGACACTCTAAGGAAGGCCCAGCCCTTTTACCACCATCGAGGCTCACAGGCCCAGCTGACCAGGACCTGCCTGCCCGTTGTGGGCCGATCGATGATAGGCTGAGTCTAGGGCACCCACCCTGAGCCTCCCCGAACCAGAACTGGGCTCTGGCATTTAGAATCAGACAGACCTGGCTGTGTGACCTCGAGCAAGTTACCAACCCTCTCTGAGCCTCTGATATTTCTAGCTGACTCCAGTCTGGCACATGGAGCTCACAGGGAATCCAGGGAAGGGACCTGCGGGTTTGAGACCCCTCTCTGACCTCCCTTACCCTTGGAAAGTGAGGGCCAGGAGGGACAGGGAAGACCAGTGTGATTTCCAACCTTGCCCCAGGAGCTGGCCCCCAGCCCCACCTAGCTCAGAGACCACCCCGGGCAGAGACCACACGGGGTGAGGATGAAGGTGCTGGTGCCAACAAGAAGAAACAGTCTCGAGTGCCTCCTAGTGGACACCAAGGGAACATCTGCCCCAGCAGTGGACAATTGACATCCCCTCCGTGGAGGGCTCTCAGCTTGGAGAAGGAGCCGGGTACTGACCCATCACTGCCAGCCAGAGCAAAAGTCACCTCTGCTCAGGAAACCTCGGTTTCCTCATCCCCCGAATAGAGAGAAATGCTAACAGTACCACTGCAGAGGACCACAGCGAGGCCTCAACCCTGCCTTCACACGGGCACGTTTTCCGGGGTCCAGAGAGGTAGGGCTGTAGCAGGCTGGGGGAGCAGCCAGGGGTGGCTTCCTGATCCAGAACTCTTTCCACTCCTGGCTGCTTTCAGTGTAACCTTGGACTCTCTAGGCCTATTAATTCCTCCACATGGCTCTGGGCATTTTCAGATGTTTTAGCGCTATTAACACGTCTGTCCAAGGAACAAGCTTATGACAGCATCCAATTAACCTTCCTGCCAACAATTGTGGGATGCGATTTCTTTTGCAGCACTCACAGGGATGTCTCTGTTCCCATCTCCTTCCCAAAAGACAGAAGCCTTGTGTGAGCCCTGAGGTGGCCGTGAAGTCCCTCCAGCTGAGGCCATGTGACCCCTGGGTCCTCCACCAGGACGCAAGGCTGACCTGCTCAGCTAGGCCCCTGAGGTCGGAGTGGGACCTTATTTCTGCACCCGGCAGGAAACTCTGTGTGTGTGTGTGTGTGTGTGTGTGTGTGTGTGTGTGTGTGTGTGTTGATGATACAGAGAAAGAGGTCTTCTCAGAAGGGTAAGGGGACGCAAAAGGGGAGCCCCAGCCCCGGCCAACCCGGTTATCTGGTCTCTAATAGTGCTGCAAGGGGACCTTCCCGAAGTGCATGCTGGGTAGGGGCCTCTACCCTGGGGCACGGAGCAGACTGGAGGGGCGCTGGGGGGCTCAGCCCCGTGCTGTGGTGGCATCCCTTTGCACTGGGCTTAGTGCTCCCCTGGGGTGAGGATGGGGTGTGGACCTCTCCAGCTCCCTCATGCTGGGGCCCCTATCCATAGAGCCCCCAGAACTCCTCCTACGTCCTAGGGAGGTCCCAGGGCTTCCTGAGATCTGAGGGGCCATACTCAGAACCTCGTGCGTGCTGTGGCACCCCAGCTTTTAAGAGCTACCCATAAACACACAGACACAGAGCCAGGCAAAGACAGGACCATGTGGCCACACAAGCCTGAAGAGACTCACACAGACCCAGACAGAAGTGACAGGAAAGCAGCAGGGCCCGTGGGACACAGCTTGGCCCCGGGAGCCGGCGGAGAGCTGGGGAAGTGTACGGAAGCTGGAAGGCCCTGGGGGTTCTGTGGAAACGGAGCTAGGCCCCCTCCCACCCAGATCACCTTGCCCAGGCTCCCACCCAGTGTCCCAGAGTGGCCTGTGATGAGGACTCAGGCCTGAGGCTGGTTCTTGGAGCCCCAGGGCTCCAGGAGGGCAGGGTGGAGCCAGCTCCGGAGGCCCTCACCCTCCGTCTCCCACTCCTCACCCAGCAGAAAGGGGCTTTTACCTTTCTCCCTGGGTGCTCCTCCCCATCCCCTTCCTCTTCTCACATTTCACTATTCTCTCAGCTCGCTCTCCCCTTCCCCTCCCCGGCTCCCGCCCCTCCCTTATCTTCCCCTCCCCTGCCTTCCCTGGGGGGCCCTCAGCCCAGAGCCCCACCCCGCTGCACCCCTGCCCTTGCTTCCACCCCAGCCCTGGACAAACAGCAGCTCAGCATCCCAGGCCCAGCGCCTTGCCTTCTTCTCTGAGACGATCTCCTGCCTCCCCTCCCCACGGGAGCTGCTCTACCTCCTGGTGCCCGGGGCGGGGTCCTTGCCCAGACCCGTGCCATAGTTCCAAAGCCTTCCTGTTGTCATGGTCCATCGACGCACCTGACGCTCTGACTCTGCTGAGAAGGCTGTGATTTTTTTTTTTTCTATTTTGTTCCAAGGGCAATGGGAGGCTGAGCCACGGTCTTAATGGAGCTGCGTGAGGATCGGGTTTGTGATTTAGAAAGGCCACACGGGGGCAGCTGCACGGTGGAGGGAGCTGGAAGGGGGGTGGGCCTCGGGCTCCAAAGGGGGAGGTCGAGGCAGGCGAGGCGGGCAGATCGGGGAGCTATTCAGAGTGTAGCCTCTCCACAACCAGTGGTCCCCAACCCGGCTGGCTCTGCACCAGATCCCCTGGGGAGATGTAAAAAAATTAAGATCTCAAGGGTTAAGGGCCAAAAATCTGTATTTTTTTTAATTGTAGTTAAAAACAAACAAACAAAAAACATATAACTTGAAATGTACCATCTGAAGCATTTTAAAATAAATTTGCCTTGTTGTGAAACAGAGCTCCAGAGCTCTATCCTTCTTGCAAATCAGAAGCGCAACACCCATTAAACAGCTCTGCTCCCCCGAGCCCCTGGCGAGAGCTCTTCTACCTTCCGTCTCTGTGACTCTGACGACTTTAGATGCCGCAAGTCAGGGGACTCGTGCAGTATTGGTCTTTTTGTGACTCAGAATCTATTTTTCAGAATCCCCACCTGGTTCTGATGCGGCTGGTATGTGGCCGGGAGTTTGAAAGCTACTGTCCTTGTCACTCAAGCTGAAAGGTGCCCTCTGTGCTCTTAGGAGCAAAACCAGATCCTCTGACCTTGACAAGTGTTTCTTCTGACATCTGGGGAGAACTGGCTCCCAGGCAGGCCCTTGTAGTCTACTAACGTCATATCGGGTAACACCCCGAACTATGATTAATTTTCGTGACCTACGTTTATATAGCGTTCTGGATCCTGGCTATTCAAAGCCTGATCCTGAGCGAGCAGCTTCGCCCCCCCCTGGGAGCTGGTGAGAAATGCGATTCTCAGGCCTCCCCCTGCTGTTGAGTCAGAATCGGCATTTTAATAAGCCCCCCCCCCCCCGGGGAGGGCAGTCTGCTCAGGAAAGTTTGGGAAGCCCATCGTCTTTAGGCTTTGCAGAGGGGGTCTGCTGGGGGTTGGGAAGGTGGCCCGGGATGAAGTGGGCTTGGCTTCGTTTCCCGCACCCCAGAGCCATGCTCAGCTTTGAACGAAGCTATCCTGACACACCTGTCAAAGGCCATGCGCCCTAGGGCGGCCCCTGGGGACATAGCTTCTGCACCACAGTCACCTGCCTCACCGTCAGCTCTCCTGGGCCTCAGAGGCTTGTTCCCAGGGCTCGGGCCTCTGCCTGGGAAACCTGCTGGCCCCTTCACAGCCCGGCTGTGGGAGAGGGCCCTGCACTGGCCTTCCGTTCCCTGGCCTGGCCTGACGCGGCCACTTCCAGCAGGGCCCCCTGCTCTTGTGACGTTCCAGCAATCCCGTCTGGTCCTCACAGTGACTCAGCGGTTGGTCGTAGCAGTAATAATGTCTTCCTGAGTATTTATTAAGCTGCAGACAGTGGGAAAGGGGCTCGGTCCTTCCAGGACCCTGTGAGGATGGCCAGAGGGGTCCACCCCCATTTGGTAGATGGGGAAACTGGGGCTCAGAAAGGCAAGGTGACTTGTGAGGTCTCGTGACTAATTTGCTGGATGGAGATTTGAACTTGAGTCTGTCGGTGTGAGTTCTCACCTGGATACCTCCATTCTTAATGTCTTGTCACAGATAAGGACACTGAAATTTAGCTTTATGACCTGCCCGAGGTCATAGGCTGCTAAGTGCCGGACCTAGGACTCAATCTCAGGACTGTGGACCCCCCAGGCCCTGAATTCTTAGCTGGTGGGTTTGCTTTACCCCATTTTACAGATGTGGGGCTCAGAAGCTGAGTGAGTCAGCCTGAGCGGGTGAGAGTCTGATGGGTTGGTCTGCCTCATCTCCAGCTGCCTGTGCTCCCCGCTTGGTGACGTCAGCCCCCTCCGCCTGGGCGGTCACCTCAGCGATAACTGGCGCTGATGGAACCACCATCCTTGGAGCCACCAAGGCAGCCCAGAGCGTGCAGGGAGCTCAACACCGTGGGGAGAAAGGGAGAGTGACGCTTCTCGGCCCCAGGGCTCCGGGCCTGAGCAGAGGAGCAGATAGCACATGTGGGCACGGGAGGCGGCAGGGCACAGCTACCGGCAGCGGATCAGGAGGCAGCGGGAACGGAAAGCGACAGCTCACCCACCAGGGCAGCCGGACACCGCGCGCAGCTGGGGCGGAGGCTGGGGCCTGATGGGGCCGCAGAGCTCCGGGGACCGCCCCTGCTTAGCTCCTCAGGAAGGGGCAGGGGATTTCAGCTGACTCCCTACACAACAGCAGGATGGGAGGGGATGGGGGGGGGGTGGCGACAGGCATGAATTCAAACAGCCTGACCCATCACGAGCTCCGCACCTGCAGACAAGCTGCTCACCCTCCCTGGGCCTCGGTTCCTCGTCCGGGAAGTGTGGGTGGTCATAGTGCCTCTGGCGCTGCTCCGAGCGGGTGGGAGCGTGATATATGACGGGCCCAGCACCCAGGACACTTCATCATCTGGTCTGATCAAGCTCAGGAAAGACAATTTACACCCGTGGCTCGGACTCCCAGGGGACGGGAGGCCCTGCGGAGGGAGAAGGGTGTGCTGAGCCAGACGGCCGCCCGTGGCTCTGCGGGGCTGTCCCTGCGGGGCTGTCCCTGCGGGTGAGGACGGGAGCATTTCCATCCGCTTGTCTTCTCTGCGTCTCCTGCTCCTGTAGAGACAGGAAAAAAAGAACCGTAAATAAAGCTCCAGTTAAGAAAAAGCACAGTGTTCTCGTAGTGTGAGCTCTGTATCAGTAATAGGTGTCATGAAGGGCAGGGCTGGCTACGTAACTGGCAGAGCTCGGTGCAAAATGAAAACATGGGGCCCTTGTTCAAAACTCATTAATAATTCCAAGACGGGGCTAGTAGAACATTAAACCAAGCCTGGCGCTCTACGTGACCGCCCAGGTCACACAGCTGTGAAGCCAGGCCTGACCGGGATATAGGACACCTGGGTCCTTTTAGGGACTCGGCTGTCTGTCATCTGCAAGGTCGCCTGTCTGCTCAAAGCTGGAGCTGGGTGGGGAGAGCTTTGCCACCCCTGCCTCTGATCTTCAGATCATCCCCGTGTTCCCGGGCGCTCCGCAGCCCCTTCTCATCAGCCCCGTTCCGGGTTCACTTGTCTTGGATGAGAGAGGCCCACGGGTCTGCCCTGTACTTTGGGCCCTTCCTGAGAAGCCCAGGATTCTTGAATGTTAGGGCAAATGACCCTTTGAGATCATCCCCACGTCCATCTCAAGCCAGGAAGGTCCTGCCCATGGAAGCACAGGGCCCGCGGAGGGCAGGATGAAGACCGTGGCCTGACTTCGAGGCTGGGAGTCCCTTCTCCTGGAAGCAGCTCAGACTCCCAGGTGATTCGGGGCCCTGCCGTGGAGAAAGGGTGTGCTGAGGACGGTCATCGCGCATGGCTCTGCTGGGCTGTCCCTGGAGGTGAGGATGGAAGGATTTCTGTTCTCGTGTCTTCTCTCCATTTTCTGAAATGGCACCAATTGCTTTTGTTTATAATAACAGGAACAAAACATAAATAAGCCTTCATTTAAGGAAAAGCACAGCATTCTCATAGGAACCAAAGAGATGGTGCTCTCGGTGCAAAGTATACTCAGGAGGGAAACAATTAAAAATGCAGAGCCCTGGCCAGTTGGCTCAGTGGTAGAGCATCGGCCTGGCGTACAGGAGTGCCGGGTTCGATTCCTGGCCAGGGCACACAGGAGAAGCACCCATTTGCTTCTCCACCCTTCCCCCTCTCCTTCCTTTCTATCTCTGTCTCTCTCTTCCCCTCCCACAACCAAGGCTCCATTGGAGCAGAGTTTGCCCAGGCACCGAGGATGGCTCCATGGCCCTCGCCTCAGGCGCTAGAATGGCTCTGGTTGCATAGGATGGGCAGAGCATCGCCCCCTGGTGGGCATGCCGGGTGGATCCCGGTCAGGCACATGCGGGAGTCTGTCTGACTGCCTCCCTGCTTCTCATTTCAGAAAAATACATACATACATACATACATAAATAAATGCAGAGACGATTAGATTAGAGCAACTGATTTTGTAAAAACTCCCTCAATGAGCCCTGGCCGGTTGGCTCAGCGGTAGAGCGTCAGCCTGGCATGCGGGGGGACCCGGGTTTGATTCCTGGCCAGGGCACATAGGAGAAGCGCCCATTTGCTTCTCCATCCCCCCCCTCCTTCCTCTCTGTCTCTCTCTTCCCCTCCCGCAGCCAAGGCTCCATTGGAGCAAAAGATGGCCCGGGCGCTGGGCATGGCTCCTTGGCCGCTGCCCCAGGCGCTAGAGTGGCTCTGGTCGCGGCAGAGCAACGCCTTGGAGGGGCAGAGCATCGCTCCCTGGTGGGCAGAGCGTCGCCCCTGGTGGGCATGCCGGGTGGATCCCGGTCGGGCGCATGCGGGAGTCTGTCTGACTGTCTCTCCCCGTTTCCAGCTTCAGAAAAAATACAAAAACAAAACAAACAAACAAACAAAAAACAACTCCCTCGACACTCTCACCTCCTCCACCTGGTTTGAGGGACTAAGAGGATCAATTCCCACCTGGGCTCTGAGATTCTGGGTGGAGCAGGCCGTGTGTGTGTCAGAGTGAGTCTATAGTGTGATTATGTGAGTGACTCTGTGTGTGTGTGTGTGGGGGAGGCAGTTGGTTCCTCTGGAAGCCAGGCCAGGTGCCCCCGGGCTGATGAGAAAACAGGGCTCGGAACCAGGCCGAGTCGGGCGGTATAATCCCAGTCCCACCAACGACTTTGTCGCTTTGCTTGTCTGAGCTGCACTTCTCTCATTTATAAAATGGAGAAAACAATGTCTGTGTCACAGGGTCGTAGCTGTGGCGATTCAATAAAAATTTGAGTTGGCACAAAAGATTAGCATGGTGTAATTCATTAGCAAGGTGTTCAAACCTTGTGAGACAGACCTCCTTCTCTCCACCAACAATCCCTTCCCCTTACACTGACATTGTGCTGGGCAATTTCAGAAGCTGGTCGTCATCAGGATCTGTGACCTGATCCCAGGGGCGAGCAGCGGGAACAGATGCCATCCTGGAGGTCAGGACACGACGTCTCACTCCAGTCACCATCTAACAGGGGCTCTGGACGGTGCATGCTCCTCCAAATTAGCCATTGCCAGTGGAACCCTTGGAGAATGAACCCTGGAGTAGCATTTGGTGGAGCGTAGAGACCTCTAGTGGCCCCATGCGGGACTGCACCTTTCTTAGTGAAACCTCACTCCTGGAGAGATGCCGCTCTACGGCCCTGGGACTACCCTCCTTGGCTCAGAGAACATTTCTTGAGCCTCTACACAGTGCCAGGGCTCGTGCTAAGTGCTGTGGAAGCACGAAGTGGGTGGCACCCACCCCAGAGAGGCTCACGACCAGGAGAATTGCAGAGGCTGGGCCATCCAACTCCTACAATCACATACATCCCCAAAGAAGAAAATTCGGGGATCAGTCAAGGGAGGTAGGGCAAGACACCCTATCTCCCAGGTCTCACTCTCTGCATCTGCCTCGTGGAGACAATGCTGCACAGAGAGCTCCTGGAATGAGCAAGAGTTTTTAGTCTGACCAGGTGGTGGCGCGGCAGATAGAGCGTCGGACTGGGACACGGAGGACCCAGGTTCGAAACCCGGAGGTTGTCAGTTGATCACGGGCCCATCCGGCTTGAGCACAGGGTCACTGGCTTGAGCGTGGGATCATAGACACGACCCCATGTTCGCTGGCTTGAGCAAGGGGTTACTCGATCCGCTGGAGTCTCCCTGTTCAAGGCACAAATGAGAAAGCAATCGATGAACAACTAAGATGCCACAACAAAGAATTGATACTTCTCATCTCTCTCCCTTCCTGTCTGTCCCTCTCTCTGACTCTGTCTCTGTCCAAAAAATGGGTTTTTTTAAAAATAATTATGATTATTAAAAGAATAAAAGAGCAGATGCCTTGGGCCAGGGTCATAGTCCCTTGTTCCTCTTCAAGTGCATTGGGAACTGCTAGGTACTTGCTTGTAACAAGTGCTCGTGATGTGCCAGCTACTGGCAGAAGCCTTTTGCGTAGCGCGCCTCACCTGATCTCTGAGAAACAGACACTGCAGGCCTGGGGACAAGCAAGCTGACTGACACTCAAGGGGGTTCAGGTGAGTAGGTGGGGCCAGCTTGTGAACCCAGGTCTACCTGGCTCAGAGCCCACCCACCTGTGAACGAGGCAATGTGTCTGCCTTGTGGTGCAGCAGTGACTTACCACGTGGACTGGCTCGCCTCTCTGGGCCACAGAACCCCTGTCGTTGTTTGCTTTGTTCCATTTGTTTGCTGCTGGTTTTTAAGATCATGTTCCCAGCCTGGCTGCATTGGTTGCACTGGGTTTTTGCAGGTGATTTCAACGTGCATCAAGGGCTGGGGAGGACCTTGTGGGCCATGGCACAGAGATTAAACCTTATTCTGCTAGGTAGTCTCAGAGGCCCCCTCCCTCTCCCAATGCCCAGGTCTTATCCAATGCCTTTTATTATTTACTTATTAAATAAAATTCCTCCTTTGCCTGACCTGTGGTAGCACAGTGGATAAAGCATCTACCTGGAACTCTGAGGTTGCCGCTTCAAAACCCTGGGTTTGCCTGGTCAAGGCACATATGGAAGTTGATGCTTTTTTCTTCTCCCCACTTCTCTCTCCTCTCTAAAATGAATGAATAAATTAATTAATTAAAATAAATAAAATAAATTTTCTCCCTTTAAAGTGTATGGTTCAGTGGGCTCTAGTATATTCACTCATTTGTGCAACCATTCTCACTATCATATTGCACAACATTTTATCACACCCCCCCCCCCCCGTGGATTTGCCTGTTCTGGACATTTCATGGCAATGGGATCACACAACAGGTGGGCTTTGTGTCCAGCTTTTTAAATTTACCATAATATTTTTAGTCCATCCATGTTGCAGCATGTACCAGTGCTTTACTCTCTTTTTATCTCTGAATACTATCCCATTGTATGGATGTACCACATTTTTTAAGCTATTCAACAGTTGACAGATGGTTTTAAGGCTCTTACATTCTCTTGGCCAATAGAGGTGAAGGGATTTCACTTGATCCTGCCAAAAGGAAACCCCAGAGGAAAAAGGATGTGAAAAATCAGCCCTGAAGAGCTCTGGGGGACAGACTGGCTAGACGCTGAGCAGCAGCGAGAGGTGGGCCACGCCCATCTCTCCACCTCCCTCAGTCAAGATAACCAGGGACCGGCACACGGCTACATTCGCCCTTTGACTCTATGTTTTGTCCTAAATCTACATTTTGTCTTATAAGTAGAGTTATGCAGAGATGATATATGAGGTTAGGTGCTGTAGTATAGCTTAATATAGATTCCAAAAGATTGGAAACAACTTAAACATGCATTTTATAGAGGATTGGTTAATTAACTTTGGTAAGGATACGATACAATTATAAAAAATATCAAGAAAGCACTCTAGCCTGACCAGGCGGTGGCGCAGTGGATAGAGCGTCTGACTGGGATGCAGAGGACCCAGGTTCGAGACCCCGAGGTCGCCAGCTTGAGCGCCGGCTCATCTGGTTTGAGCAAAAAGCCCACCAGCTTGAACCCAAGGTCACTGGCTCCAGCAAAGGGTTACTCGGTCTGCTGAAGGCCCACGGTCAAAGCACATATGAGAAAGCAATCAATGAACAACTAAGGTGTCGCAAAGTTCAATGAAAAACTAATGATTGATGCTTCTCATCTCTCCGTTCCTGTCTGTCTGTCCCTGTCTATCCCTCTCTCTGACTCTCTCTCTGTCTCTGTAAAAAAAAAAAAATAATTAAAAAAAAAAAAAAAAAGAAAGCACTCTATACTGCTAGGGAAAAAGCACTCAGATATATTTTTAAAATTTTTATTTATTTATTTGAGAGAGAGAGAGAGAAAGGTGATGGGGAGGAGCGGGAAGCATCAACTCATCATAATAGTTGCTTCTCATATGTGCCCTGACCGGACAAGCCTGGGGTCTCGAACCAGCCACCTCTGCATTCCAGATTGAAGCTATATCCACTGCACCACCACAGGTCAGGCATGCACCGAGATATTTTTAATGAAAAGACCAAGATTCAGTGTGTTTATGTAGCTACTTCTGTATAAAGAAGAGAAGAAGGGAGAATATATATTTTGCATCTGCACTTTATCATAACAGTGCTGGAAGGCAGAGTGATAAACTATTTAACGGCCAGTACAGAGCAAATGGCAACTGGCCCTGTAACCACTGCACAAGGGACTCCCAGGAAACTAGGGAATGTGGCTTCCTATAGAGACAGAAAAGCGGGGTGAGCAGGACGGGGGTGGGGAATGAGGCTGACTTCTCAGCCTCTCTGCGTTTTTATACTGTTTTAGTTTTTGAACCATGGGACTATATTGCCTGGTCAAAAAATATAACTTTCTTTTTAAGAAATTTTTTTTTTAGATCTTTAAAGTTATTTATTCATTTTTATTAGAAAGAGGGAGGAGAGAAAGAGAGAGAGAGAGAGGAAAGAGATAGAGAGAGAGAGAAGGGAGAGGAGCAGGAAGCATCAATTCCCATATGGCAAGCCCGGGGTTTTGAACCTCAGCATTCCAGGTCGATGCTTTATCCACTGCGCCACCACAGGTCAGGCTAAAAATATAACTTTCAAAACAGCACACACAAAATAGTGGCTGCCAGACCTGCTCCTCCAGCCCTGGGGCATGAGGAAGGCTGGGAGAGTGGAGGTGGGGGCCGCAGTGAGCGCTGGGTGTTGGGACAACCCCGGGGACAGCGCCCCTCTGTCTCCGTCTGCCTGCTGCTTCGGCTCAAGGGGGAAGCCTTGGACCGTCTCTGGGGCATCAACCCCACGACAGTGGCCCCGGTCTGTCGCAGAGACATAAGTAAGAGACAGGGGTGCTCCTCCCCTTTTCAAAGGGCCCTCAAGCTTTCTGTTGGGGGGGGGGCAAAGATCCTGAGGATTCCTCCGCTGCCTTGGCTTGGCACAGTGACCACCAGCACATAGTAGGCTCTTAGTAAGCATTTGTTTAATTAATTGCACACACACAGCCCTCGCTGGCCTGATTATTTCATCGTTGGAGTGGTAAGCCTCTTACCCACACGGATCTGCCCTGGTGGTTTAAGCCGTGGAGTTGCTGGTACGTTAGGCTGTATTACTTTAATCAGATAATCAGATTACTTCTTCCTTTGCATCTGGCGAAGACCAGGACATTACGGAGGGAAATGAAAGCATAAAACATCCATCCCATTGGGCAGACGTTTATCAAGTACCTGCCATGTCCAGGCCCCAGGCTTGGGCTCCGCGAGGCAGCGTGCGTGCGTGCCCTTGGACTTCCTCTGCTAGGGCAGCCCGTTCTCTGCGCACCTGGTCTCCTCTGGGGGTGACTCGTCATTGCTCTGATTTACGGAGTGCTCACACACGTAAGGGCTGTGCTGAGCACTCCACACAGAGCGTCTCTCCTGGTCCTCCCACTGGCCCGGCACAGGAAGCACTTTCATTATTTGATGCCTGCAGGGGCAAAGTGATACAAAACAGACTAAGAGTCTTTTAATCAAGAGGAGATTTTATGGACTGGTACGACTGAAGGTCGGGAGGCTTCGGGTAGGGTAAGAGCCAGGCTCTGGCTGTTTCTCTGCCTTCCTCTGTATCCCCTCGGTCCTCAGACTGGCTTTCCCCCATGGCGGCAAGACGGCCGTCGGGGCCAGACCGGGCAGGATGTCTCCTCGTCTGTGTCTAGCCCAGGAGAGGCTGAGCTTTCCAGGAAGGTTCTTTCCCCAAAGCTACCAGTAAGCCTCACCTCACATCTCATTAGCACAAATTGGCTTAGACCTGTCGGCCCTGTAATCCAGCGGTTCTCAACCCTGGGACTGCATATCAGCACTGCACCAGGAGTTACCGAAAAAGGCACATGGTGCCCGCGCGTCCTAGTCAATCAGAAACGCGGTGGACGGGGCCCGGGCCTCAGCATTTCACAAACACTTCCCAGTTCTAATGAAACAACAAGTGCCTCAAGTGCCTCAGGGTTAGGCTGTGGGCATTGTGTACCGAGAAAGTTGTGAGCCCAGTGACAGAGAGCCTGACCTGATTGAATGAAGACACCGTCAGAAAACTCCGCACCTGTCGCCCATTGCTGGACCCTGCTGCCCGTAGCCAACCAGCAATTAATAATTTTAGTCAATCCTATAATTTTCTTGTGAATAGCATAATTATATTGTTCAGCAATTTGAGTGTATGCTGAAAGCATTAATTTGTTAAATGTAAACATCTAAAATATACCACAATTATTGTAAGCCATGGTAGTATGTCTTATTTTATTTTATTTTATTTTTTTCATAAGCTGGGAGTTTCCAAAACTGGAAGTAGCCCAGCCATCCCGGCTACTGAGAAGAGTCCCAGCCTGAATTCTGACCACAGCCTGAGCCCCCATCCCGAGGCCTTTCTTTTCTCTGGTAGTTGGAATTTTTCATCCCAATTCTCCATGGCCTTGTAGTAGTGTTACCCCTCTCCTTGCTCTTGACATTAAGCTTGGCCACGTGACCTGCTGTGACCAGCGGGTAAGTGGTGAAGAGAACTCTGCAGAAGCTTGAACTGTACTTCTCTGGCCGAGCTTGCCCCTCCCACCTCTGCCATAGCCACGGGAAGAACACGTCCCATATGACTGCCGTCCCTTCCGTCGGGGCCCCAGGATGTGACGTGTATCTGAGCGGAGCCTCACAGCCAAGCCTAACCGAGCTGCAGTCCCACCAGCATGTGACGATGTGATGCTTGTCTTAAGCCGCTGAGATTTGGGGTGCTTTGTTATGCAGCATTATTGTAGCATTTGTTGCTGAACACACCTTCTCAGACTGTGCTGTGGACAGACGTAGCAGCCCCAAGCTCTTTCGGTTCCAGAGGACATTAGGGGCCCAGCACAACCGCGAGGAGTGTCTGAATGAGAGCATTTTCCTTCTGGGACCCAGTGATAGCATTTAGTGTTTATGAAGGGTATGGCCAGGCCTTAGTGTAAGTGTAGTGACCACAAGAAGGGGCTATTTTGCAACCTGCTGGGTTTGAAACTCAGCTCTACCGCTTATATGCTGTGTGGCCTCGAACAGGTCACTTAACTTCTCTGGGCCTCAGGTACCTCACCTATAGAACGAGAGTGATGATAACAGTCCCTACCTCTGTGGTGCAGACTGAACAAATTAATTTGTATAAAATGCCTAGTGCAGTATCCTGTGCAGGGCATGTAATAAACATTGTATAAGTATGGGTTCCTAGTATTAAGTACTCTCTCCACATTTTATTTCTCTCAACAAAGTAACCCCAGAGCCTTCTCACTGTTTTGTGGATAAGGGAACTGAGGTTAAGAGAGGTCAAATGACTTGTCCAAGGTTACACAATGTGTGAGTCACTGAACCAAAATATGAAAACAATTTCATCTGCTTCCAAGCCATTTCTTATCTCTGTATCCTCCACACTCATGCAGGCTTGTGCCTGATGGGCATCAATGAATGTCATCAAAACAAGGAACGGGCATGGCTAGCTGGAAGGAGGGTGACCTGTGACAGAACTCCCTATCCAGTGCTATCTTTACTTCCCCTGGCTTGTAACTGGGCTGGCGTCTGGTGCATGAGTGGGGACCTCCCCCAGGATAGTGGGTGCAATGGGAGCTCCCTGGGTTGGGGGGTTGGGTCCTGCGTCCAAGTCTGGCTCTGTCGCGTCCAACTGTGTGTCCCAGAACCTGCTGCTTTCCAAACCCTCTGAGGCTCAGCGTACTCCCAGCTCAAAGCAGGTTCCTGCGAAGGAGAGCCAGGGAGCCTCGGGGCAGCCAAGGCCAGGGTCATGCTCCAAGCCCCAGAGCCTTCCCTGTCCTTTACTGAAAGGCTTCCTCCTTCCCAGAAGGAAACCGGAGCCCTGCTGAGCTGGCGGATTCTGGGGACCAGACAGCTGTGTCCTCCTGTCCCCAGCCCAGAGCGAAGGCATGCCCCGGGCTTGACCCACAGGCTGGGCTCTAGGGCCACATGCCCAGGCCTCCCTCCCCTGCTGGAGAAAGTCAGGCAGAGCCCCGGGCCTGGTGGAGAGGCAGGAGGACCTGCTAACAGAGACCGGCGGTCGCATCCCAGCTCTAGTTACTTCGCCACACGGAGCAAAGTGAAACGGGAATCATAGTTCCCGCGACCTTAATACTGTGCAGAAACTGCAAAGCGGCCCTGGACGGAAGGACCCTCTGTCAACGGCCGGGGCTTCTGCTCCAGGAGGCTGCGCTCTGGACCTCAGTTCTCTGTCTAGAAATGAGACAAGGAGCTCAAAGGATCCTTCTAGCTCAGGAGACCCTTCGGCCTAGCTCTGGAACAAATCGTCACCTTCACTCGGTGTCACCCGTGAGATGTTACGTGGCCTCTGGAGTGATGCATTGTGAGGTATCACCACAGCCTGTGACGTCTCCTCCGCCAAATGCCGAACAACTCAAGATTGCTGGGAATACAGGAGCCACAGGAACGAGCCCAACGTGGAAGCAGCAAGGAGACACATCCTGCAGGTGGAGCATTTTGCAAGACAACCTGTTCAGTCTTCACAAGTCGTTGACATAGAGGGGACCTGCCAGGACAAAGGCACCTGAATGCGTCCAAGCAGAGGGTCCTGACAGCACCCTGCTCTGCGCGAATCATCAGAAAGGACATTTGAGGGACAGTGAGGGAATCTGAATAGAGGCTGTACACTAGGTTTCTAAAAATGTATTGACATGGAAAGGTCAAGGTTATTAATTGAGAAAGAAAAAAAAAAAGAAAGAAAATTGCAACGCAACAAGAATACCATGATCTTGTTTGGATAAAAAATGTATATGCAAAGAATTTTTATAGAAAAGAATTTTGGGAAGACAGACAACAAGGTGTTTGCATTGATCCTCCCCAGATGGTAGGAATAGAGTGGTTTTCCTCTCTTATTTTTGCTTATCTGTGTGCTCCAGCTTTTTGCCATGTGATAATCAAAGGTTATTTTAAATTAGAGAGGTTCCCGGCACAGTCCTGGCTCTGACGGTCCCCTCTGGCCTCAGCCTCCTCTCCCAGCTCCTGCCCCATCTGGCACGGACCATCAACACAACCAGGATGCAGCATCTGGGGTCACAGCCTGCCTCCCTCCCTCCCTCCCTCCCTCCCTCCCACCATCCTTCCTATCATGGCTCTGTATGGAGGAGCGTCCACTAAATTACAGTAACAATCCAGCTCTCTCTTCATGCCCACTCCCTCCTCCTCCTCTGCAAAGAAGTGACTCATCTGATGCCCCAGTGGGGACAGGCTCTTGGGTAAGCCTGGCCCAGCCCCTTCTCATTTTGAAGCCCCTACCGGTCTGCTCCTGCCTGTCAGTCAGAAGCCTCCCACATCCCCACTTGGGCCAAGAACTAGGTGATTTCAGTGGGTGAATGTCAAGTTCAAGGGTGGGAAAGTAGGAAGCTCACCTGGCCACTAATCTGAAGTCACAGCCACAGAGGACTATTTCAAACGTCGTCTGGCTGGCTGTTGGGGTGTCTCTCTCAGTTGGTACCGAACTCAGATAGGGAAGAGGCGTGCTCTTTACTGGATCCTTTAAAGCCCAACATCTTGCTCTCTTTCCCCCCAGTGGCCACTGTTCCCCTGCTCAGCTTCCAGCCCTGGAGGAAGTCAATCTTCTAGAGGCATCTTCTAGAGGTGGCACTTCAGGACTGAGTTTCTACTGAAGAAGAGAAAGACAGGAAGTCCCTGGTGCCGCCCGCAGTGAAGGTGAGGGTGGTGGTGGGGATTGGGCATCCGCACAGAGGCAACAGCGTGGGCAAAGTCACAGAGGCTGGTGGCCGATGGGAGAGGAGGAGTGGGCCCGGATGAGGCTGTGCCCTGCCCACGGCTCCAGGTGGCCCTGCGGGATCCCCCTGACGTGCACCATGGCAGATGAGGGGCCACAGAAGAGTTTCAAGTCGAGATGTGGCACAGTCACACTTGTTTATTGGGGATATCTCTTGGGGCCACTCTGTGAGGACAGCTGAAGGAGGGAGTGGCCTGGGAGTGAGGAGACGAGCAGCAGGATTGTTAACTCAGAACGCTAACAGGGGAGAGGAAAAGAGCCCTTTAAAAGAATCAATGACAGCCTGACCAGGCGGTGGCGCAGTGGATAGAGCGTCGGACTGGGATGCTGAGGACCCAGGTTCGAGACCCCGGGGTTGCCAGCTGGAGCGTGGGCTCATCTGGTTTGAGCAGATCTCACCAGCTTGGGCCTGAGGTCGCTGGCTTGAGCAAGGGGTTACTCGGTCTGCTGAAGGCCCGCGGTCAAGGCACATATGAGAAAGCAATCAATGAACAACTAAGGTGTCGCAATGCGAAACGAAAAACTAATGATTGATGCTTCTCATCTCTCCGTTCCTGTCTGTCTGTCCCTGTCTATCCCTCTCTCTGACTCTCTCTCTGTCTCTGTAAAAAAAAAAAAAAAAAAAAAAAGGAATCAATGACAGTGGCAGCCTCTCCACTTGAGCGACACCCCTTCTGGTTGGTCAGAAACACACCCCTTCTGGTTGGCAGGTGCTCAGAACGGGCTTCTCGGGTATTGCAAAGACGGGCCCTTGTGCGGTGGTCCCAAACCCTGCCCCCTCCGCAGGCTGAAATGAGATCCATAAATAGTCACACATACTCACATACTTAAAAAAAAATCAATGTAATATCCTAACCATAATACGAAGGAGAACCAAGAGGAAAGTAACGTATGATAAAATAATCAAGGATGAATACGTGTGAGCCGGCCAGAGCAGGAGACGCGATGAGCGGCCTGGTATCGCTCCCAGAGGTGGGACCACCGCAAACACAACAGCCTCGGAGGCAGACAGGCCCAGGTGGCCCCGACGGTGACTCAGACACCTCGACAGCGGGGCTGTTGCTAGTGACGTGAAATGGGCAACATGTCTTGGCCAAATTCCAAGCAAAACAAAGGACGGTCTTCTCTTTTGGTGAACATAATAGTCACATTCCCAGAAAATTCTATGCGTTAAAAACATGCAAAAATTACTCTGTTTATATATAAACAGGTACACACACACACACACACACACACACACACACACACATATACACACACACACACCCTTGTTGATTTCCCAGACTCCTCCTAAGGGGGCTGTTTTGGCTTCATTGAGCATCATTGCCTTAGAGCATCTTGTGTAATGACGGCAATTGAGACCAAAATGGAAATGGCTTGAAAAATCAACTGTTCATCTCCTGGTCGCTGAGGGGGGGCTGGGAGGAGACTCCAAGCCCCAAGAAATGGCCTCAGACTCCGGTCCAGAGCAGACAGCTGGCTGGTGAGACGGTCCCGAGGATAGGGATGGACAAGAGAGGCTGGACGTGGTGAGGTCCCGGTTCAGCTGTACATCGTTCCGAAGCAGGGCTATAATCTCCTCCTGTGTCCCTAAACCTTCCATAAAACCAGCCTGGTCAGGGGATAAATCCAAACGACGGCTCGTGCCTCCTAACTGCCCGCGCTGGGTGCTCTACCCGCCTCGACTCACGCGCCCTCCTGCCAGCTCGAAGGGGGAGGGGCGACACTTGCTCTTGTTTTATAACGAGACAGCCAAAGCCGAGAGAGAGAGAGAGAGAGAGAGAGAGAGAGACGGAGTACTTTGCCCAAAGTCAGTCAGTCCATTAATGGCAGAACTGGGCTTTGAACCCCGGCAGCCTGGCTTACCCCATCAGCAAGGGCCAGGCGTGGTGAAGAACTTCGGTGGGAGATCACAGCAGCAGTGCGGACCTGGGCGAGGTCCCAGGAGACTAACCTAAGAGGTTGCGGGAGATGACAAACATCCATCGGAGGTTTCCAGAGACATCCAGAGGATTCTGGACCTTCCCAGCACCAAGAAGAGGGACTCGAGCCATTTCTCCTGGATCTTTCAGGGAAGGGTGAGTCCACCCACCCTCATTGAGGGAACCTTAAAATGGCCATATTCGGTTACACCCAGGACCGAACTGAACCTTTGTTTTATGAACTCTTACGTTTCAGCAGCTTGAACTATTCCCACCTCATTCGTTAATAGCTGTATTTTTTTTATGTTCAGTGGCTAAGAAGAAAAAAATACCAAAGACCACTGTGAACTCAGTGAATTCAAATGTTATTAATCACAATGGCATCCGCATATAGTTGAAAAACGTTACATATGTGGAAACCAAATGTTACAATGATTGGGGGACCTGTACACAATGCCAGGCTAAGGGCACAGAGGGGAACTAGGAAAAGCCACAGAGGGGTAGTTGATGCATCAGTGACACAAACACCCAGACCCCAGATTGCCCCTCTGGGGAGGCTCAGCAGTCCTGATCCATGTCACCGGCTCCTTGTTGGTGTATCTTCTGAAAAAAAAGGTTCTGACTTGGTGGTCTTCATGCCACACTAATTTGGGTCCTAATTCTAATACATGGGGGAAGGGGGTCCCCCGTACCAACCAGCCAGCTTCCTACACCAGCAGGTGTCTGAGAATTCAGCTCAAATCTGACGCTATCTGCCTGGGAATAGAATCAGATCGCACAGGTTGAGGACTCAGTCCCGCAAGACTGCCCCCCACTTCAGATGCCAATCACAAGTCCAAGTTGTCACCTGTGCTTCTGACAGACTGGCTATCCATCAGAGGTTCCCACGACCCCTCCTTGGGTTCAATTAATTTGCTAGAATAGCTCGCAGAGCTCGGGAAACCAGTTTAGTGACTAGATTACCGGTTTATTACAAAGGATATTAGCGGATACGAGTCAACAGCCCGATGAAGAGATACAGAGAGAGAGAGAGAGAGAGGTGCCGAACAAAGGAGCTTCTATCCTCACGGGGCTTGGGATCTGGCCCGCAGGCATGTGGCCGCTCTGGCTCCCCAGTGTGGAAGCTCTCTGAACCCCAACCTTTAGGATTTTATGGAGGCTTTCTTACGTAGACATGATTGATGAAACTGTGGGTCACTGGTGGTTGATGCAACCGCCAGTCCCTTTCCCTGGAAATCGGAGGGTGAGGCTGAAAGTTCTAACTCTTTATTCATGGTTGGTTCCCCTGGCAACCAGCCCTTATCTTTAAGTGCCTTCCAAAAGTCACCTCATTACCATAAACCCAGTTTATGTTAGAAAAAAAGGACTTGTGAGGAATAGCAGGACACGTATTTCACCTTCATGGATCCGAAGAGACTTAAGCAACTAAGGACAAAAGACCAAATATGATAATAAAAGATGCTCCCATTGCTGTTATTGTAAAGCAATCAGCTCTGACCAATTGAGCCACTGAAGCGGATGGGGATGGGAACAAGTTGGGGACATAGTCCTCATAAGGTGGCTGGAAGATTGGCTAAAACAGAAAGGAATGACCATACCAAGTGTTGCAAGGGTGTGAAGCAGCAGAACTCCCACACATGGCTGATGGCAGTGGAAACTGGTAAAACTGATTTGTAAAACCGGAAGAACTGACCAAACCGAACATATGTAGACCCTAAGACCCAGAAAACCTGTCCCTAGGAATATACTCAACAGAAATGGGTACATGCACAGGTTCACCAAGAAATACACCGAAGACTGATCTGTGTTGGTGCAGTGGATAGAGCATCGACCTGGAACACTGAGGTCGCCAGTTCGAAACCCCGGGCTTGCCTGGTCAAGGCACATACAATAAGCAATCAATGAACAACTAAAGTGAAGCAGCTATGAGTTGATACTTCTTGCTCTCTCTCTCTCTCTCTCTCTCTCCTTCTCCTCTCTAAAATCAATAAATAAAAATCTTTTAAGAAAATTAAATCCTATTGAAAATGGCCAATAAACACATGAAAAGTTACTCCACATCACTAATCACCAGGGAAAGCCAAATCAAAACCACAATGAGATACAACTTCATACCCATTAGGATGACTATTATGAAAGATCAACAAAGAGCAAATAATATGTGTTGGCACGGATGTGGAGAAACTGGAACCCTTGTGCATTCCTGGTGGAAATGTAAAATGTACAGCCACTAAGAATTAGACATAAAAATCACCATATGATCCAGCAATTCTGCTTCTGGGTGTTAAAAACAAGATAATAGGCCTAAAATGGAGTTGCTTATGCTAAGCCCCACATCACCAAACCAAGATTTAACTAAATCACATTCTGAGTCTCCCAGAAAGTTAGACAAGAATCTCCTGTTCATCACTAGTTAAGTCATCTGCCTGACAGATCCCAGCATCCCCTAAAGCAAGGGTCTCAAACTCAACTCAGCATGTGGGCCGCAGAGCAAGATCACAGCCGTTAGGCGGGCCGCACTAGGTCTACAAAGGGCAACTGTTACGCAACACTTTTCTCACTGCAGTTGAAAACAAAAAAAAATCAGTACAACAAACACAATCGTACATGCAGTTTACTCAGTGTCACAAAACGACCAGAAACTGTAGTTCGCATCACAACTGCTGTTAACTAAGCTAATATCTAGCTAGGATGCTAGAGAAATGCAAAATACAAGTAGGTCCCTAGGCTTACTTAATTTTTTTTTTTTTTTTTACTTTTTTTTTTTGTTTTGTTTTCATTTTTTCTGAAGCTGGAAACAGGGAGAGACAGTCAGACAGACTCCCGCATGCGCCCGACCGGGATCCACCCGGCACGCCCACCAGGGGCAACGCTCTGCCCACCAGGGGGCGATGCTCTGCCCATCCTGGGTGTTGCCATATTGTGACCAGAGCCACTCTAGCGCCTGAGGCAGAGGCCACAGAGCCATCCCCAGCGCCCGGGCCATCTTTGCTCCAATGGAGCCTCGGCTGCGGGAGGGGAAGAGAGACAGAGAGGAAAGCGCGGCGGAGGGGTGGAGAAGCAAATGGGCGCTTCTCCTATGTGCCCTGGCCGGGAATCGAACCCGGGTCCTCCGCACGCTAGGCCGACGCTCTACCGCTGAGCCAACCGGCCAGGGCTGGCTTACTTAATTTTATCCAAAATATTTTGAACTTCGTGGATTAGTCTGCGGGCCGCACAAAATTGTTCGGCGGGCCGCATGCGGCCCGCGGGCCGCAAGTTTGAGACCCCTGCTCTAAAGGAAAGTAACTGTAATAACCAGCCTGCTTCAATTGCTTAGAATAACTTCCTTGTTCTTCCTTCCTTCTGCCAGAAAAGTCCCAGCTCCTCAGAGCTCCTTCCTATCTACTAGATTGGACACTGCCTGATACAAATCAAGTTCTGGCATAAATAAATTGAAAACACTTAATATATCTCAATTAATTTTTACCCTGGGTGTATACCCATAATAATTGAAAGCAGGGACTTGACCAGATATTTGTAGACTCGTGTTTATATTGTTATTATTCTTATTATCATATCATCGTCATCATCATTATCATTACCAAAGGTATAAACAAGCCCGTGCCCACCGATGGATGAAATGTGATACATATATAGGATGGAATATTAGTCAGTCTTAAAAAGGAATAAAATTCTGACACGTGCTACACCACGGATGAATCTTGAGCATCCTGCTAAGAGAAACGAGCTAGACACAAAAGGACAAATATTGCGCGATCCCACGGTGGGTGAGCAAGAAAACCTCCTCTACCCTTGTAAGTTCTCCCGGCCGGTCTATTAATTAAATCTGCATGAGACGAGTTAACAAGAGAAAATAACCCCAGTTTAATTCCATACACACGTATGGGAACCTTCCATCCATGGGAGCACCAGAGACCCTGCCTGCATGAGAGGTTCTGAGACAGAAAAGGAAAATGAGGTCTTTATGGTGTTCTGAGCCAAGGATGAGCAAGACGTTCTGGGGCCGCAGAGGGGGGGAAGGTCTTTCGCGGAACGTTAAGAACAGATGTTCAGTAAGTAGAAGTTTGCCCTGCCCTATAGATAGCTCATAAGAAGGGATTTCTGGTAATAACTCTTATGGGCAAGGCCCCAGTTGGAATTCTTTAAAGAAAAAGTAAGAGCTTCTTGGGAGCCCACAGGGTCTTGACCGCTATCAGCTCAAAGGAATCCACATGCTGAAGTGACTCATCTTGGAGCTCCTGCTCTGAACCGCTTCCCCATGCACACAAGGTTCCTAGAACAGTCAAATTCACGAGACAGAAAGGCGAATGGTGGTTGTGAGGAACTGCGGGGAGGAGAGAATTGGGAGTTCTTGTTTATGGGATAGAGTGTTGGGATGGGCCGATGGAAAAGTTTGGGAAATGTTTACACAACAACATAAATGTCCTTAATGTCACTGACTTGTACACTTAAAATGGTTCATTTTATGTTGTATATATTTTACCACACAGAAAATGTGTTTGTTTTTTTTTAACTTCTCAGGAAAGAGTATTTGAGCCCTGGCCAGTTAGCTCAGTGGACAAAGCATTGACCCAGCATGCCAGAGGTTGCGGGTTCAACCCTCTGGTCAGGGCACGTACAAGAAGCAATCAATGTGTACACAACTAAATGAAATAACTAAGTGAAACAGTAAGTTGATGCTTTTCTCTCTCTCTCCCTCCTTTCTTCTCTCGCTCTTCCCTTCAAATCAATGGAAAAAAGAAAGAAAGAAAGAAAGAAAGAAAGAAAGAAAGAAAGAAAGAAAGAAAGAAAGAAAGAAAGAAAGAAAGAAAGAAAAAAGCATGTCTGAGCTCCAAGGCTGGCCCTGCGGTTGGTTCCCTGGATCTGCCCTGCCCACCGCAGCCTGTGTGGTTCTTACCCCTCTTGTGTCTGCTGTCCCAGGGGCTCCTATCGCAAACCTGCCTCCAGTGCCCCGTGGTCCCAGTGCTCGCTGCCCCCTGCCGACCTGATTTCCAGAGGCTGGGAAGTCTCTGTAAGGCAAGTGGTCCCTTTGGAGCCCATTAGGTAGCCATCACCATTCATGAATCTACCAAGAAAAAGACAGCACTTTCTGACTCACACCACAGGACGGAATGGATGACATCAACTGGTCTAATCAAATACCAGCCTGCAGTGTCTGCTAACTATGCTCTGTTCAGCGTAGAAGGTCACCTAAGCCCCAGGATTAAGGTTCAGGGAAAGCACGTTGGCTGAGCACCCACGACATGCCAAGGGCCATGCCTAGAATCCTGGCCACCGCCCCACCAAGGCAAGACTATTGAACCCATTTTCCTGACCAGGAAACCGGAGCCTCAAAGATGGATTCACAGTCAGAAAAGCGGGCTGGTTCGTCGTGAGAGCCAGCCACGTGTGGCTCCCAAATCTTGCTGTGGACCTCCCAGCTCCATGGCCGGCCTGGGAAGGGGCGGGCTACAGGAGCTTGGTGGCAGTGCAATCCTTTCTCAGAGATAAGAAGAGGCCCGGGAGAGAAGGCAAAGTGCACTCCTCAAGGTCTATCAAAATAGAAGTCCCGGCTCCCTCCCAGCCGTGCAGGGGCTCATCACCCTGAAGTAGTTGCTTGAGAAGGCTTCTGGCTGGACATTTCCGGTGTCTTCCACAGAATATCACTGTCCTCCCAACTTTGCCTGTGTCCCATGCAGTGCCAGGGTCACCCTGACCCTTCCCAGAAAGCAAAGTCATGGGAAGAGAGAGAGAGAGAGTGAGGAAGAGAGATTGTGTGTGTGTGTGTGTGTGTGTGTGTGTAGGGGAGGTGGGTAACCTTGAATGGAAGAGAAACGGGTGGCTCAGAACAAGGCTGAGAGGGAGCGCTTCCCTGATGGGCCTGGGATGAACAGAAACTCACTCTCTGAATTCAGAAGTCCTCAGAATCAACTCAAAGGCTGAGGGCAGCCGAGGGCAGCAGGGCCTGCAGCGGGGTGGCGTACAGAAGGGGCCCTCGCTGCTTCCGGAGGCTCTTCCAGGAGGCAAAGGCAGAACTAACGTGACATTAGCAGCAGAGAAGCCAGTCACTGTGGATCTCAACCCCAGCTGCGTGCTGCAATGCCCAGGGGAGCTTTAAAAATTCCTGCCGCCTGAGTCTAACCCTCAGAGATCTGATCCCGCCTGAGTCTAACCCTCAGAGATCTGATCCCGCCTGAGTCTAACCCTCAGAGATCCGCTCCTGCCTGAGTCTAACTCTCAGAGACCTGATCCCGCCTGAGTCTAACCCTCAGAGACCCGGCCGCCTCGCCCGGGGTGCAGCCGGGGCAGACGGTCCCGCCTGAGTCTAACCCTCAGAGATCTGGCCGCACTGCTCGGGGTGCAGCCAGGACGGACGGTCCCGCCTGAGTCTAACCCTCAGAGATCCAGCTGCATCGCCCGGGGTGCAGCCGGGGCAGACGGTCCCCCCTGAGTCTAACCCTCAGAGATCCGCTCCTGCCTGAGTCTAACCCTCAGAGATCCGGCTGCCTCGCCCGGGGTGCAGCCGGGGCGGACGGTTCCGCCTGAGTCTAACCCTCAGAGATCTGATCCCGCCTGAGTCTAACCCTCAGAGATCCAGCTGCACTGCCCGGGGTGCAGCCGGGGCAGACGGTCCCGCCTGAGTCTAACCCTCAGAGATCCAGCTGCACTGCCCGGGGTGCAGCCGGGGCAGACGGTCCCGCCTGAGTCTAACTAACCCTCAGAGACCCGGCTGCACTGCCCGGGGTGCAGCCAGGACGGACGATCCCACCTGAGTCTAACCCTCAGAGACCCGGCTGCCTCGCCCGGGGTGCAGCTGGGGCAGACGGTCCCGCCTGAGTCTAACCCTCAGAGACCCGGCTGCCTCGCCCGGGGTGCAGCCGGGGCAGACGATCCCGCCTGAGTCTAACCCTCAGAGATCCGGCTGCCTCGCCCGGGGTGCAGCCAGGGTAGACGGTCCCGCCTGAGTCTAACCCTCAGAGACCCGGCTGCCTTGCCCGGGGTGCAGCTGGGGCAGACGATCCCGGGGTACTGGGGTGAGAACCAGTGACCTGGCAGAAGGCTGGGTCTGCTCAGAGGCCAAGGAGGGTGGTTCATGGAGGCCAAATAGGTCAGAGGGTGGCCGTCCCAGCCCCGGGGACAAACAGGCCGTGTTCCGAACAATACGAGGACTTGGGGAGCCCCAGGAAGGCCACTTGGTAGTAAAGCAGGGACGAACTCCCATCCCCAAGACCCTACCCCCACCCCCCATCTGGGATCACAGATAAGACACAGAATGCCCAGTTAAATTTGAATTTTAAAATTAATTAAATTCAGATTTAATTGGGTATCATGGGTTTTTTTGTTTTTGTTTTTGTGGGGTTTTTTTTCTTTTTTCTTTTCTTCTTTTTTTTTTTTTTTTTTTTGCTAAATCTGGCAAAGTCTACCCACTGCACCCTCAGCTGGGCGTCGAGAGCCCCAGCGTCAGTCCCCAGCTCTGACTCGAACACATCAGGGAGCCTCGGGCAGCTCGCGGCCCCTCTCTGAGTCTCCTTCTCCTCGAGACTGACACGCCACCTCCCTCCCCTCTCCGGGGCCAGGCTGGCTGCTTCCAGGGCGTGCGCATGACTCACCGGGCCCTGGAAAGGCCTCGAGCCTGTGAAGGAAAACAGCGCATTTCTCTCTAAGACATCAGCACTTTCCTCCTGTAGTGTGGTCCCAACGAAGAGCCTTCAAGAGTCTCCCTGCCCCGGAGACGCTGGGTGGTGAAGGAGACTGAGACCTAGGCAGAGGGCAGAACCCAGGCTGCTGTCCCCAGGGCGTGTGGAGACTGAGACCTCGGCAGAGGGCAGAACCCGGGCTGTCCCCAGGGCCTGTGGAGACTGAGACCTCGGCAGAGGGCAGAACCTGGGCTGCCGTCCCCAGGGCGTGTGGAGACTGAGACCTCGGCAGAGGGCAGAACCCGGGCTGTCCCCAGGGCGTGTGGAGACTGAGACCTCGGCAGAGGGCAGAACCCGGGCTGTCCCCAGGGCGTGTGGAGACTGAGACCTCGGCAGAGGGCAGAACCCAGGCTGCCGTCCCCAGGGCCTGTGGAGACTGAGACCTCGGCAGAGGGCAGAACCTGGGCTGCCGTCCCCAGGGCGTGTGGAGACTGAGACCTCGGCAGAGGGCAGAACCTGGGCTGCCGTCCCCAGGGCGTGTGGAGACTGAGACCTCGGCAGAGGGCAGAACCTGGGCTGCCGTCCCCAGGGTGTGTGGAGACTGAGACCTAGGCAGAGGGCAGACCTGGGCTGCTGTCCCCAGGCCGTGTGTCTGTCCCTCCTGTCCTCTTCCCTCTCCCCCTGCTCTCCTCATTCTCCCGCACCCTCGCTGCATCCAGACAACTCCCCCACCCTATCGAGCACAAAGAGTTTATTTGACATTGAGTAACTGCTGTGGGCCTACTATGTGCTAGGCCCGAGGACTTAGTGCTAGAGGACACAATAGTGACCCAGTCCCTGCCCGCACTGAGCTTCTAGTTTGGGGATGAGGTGGGGGTGCGAGAAAGTCAACCACGTCATGGAATATGTTATAGCAAACTTTGACAAGTACCCCTCAGGAAAAGAACAGAGTGTTTGGAGGGCCCACTGGTAACAGGGTTCTTGACCTCCTTCTTTGAGGGTGTATCCTGGGAATTGATATCTAAAGAGTGGGGGAGGGGGAGGCCATCCCCGCAGAGGAAGCAGCACATGCAAAGGACGCCTCTCAAGAGCAGTGTGGCCGGAGGACGCAGGGCACAGCAGAGAGTGGCCTGAGGTGGGGGAGGGCACGTTGGCCGGATTAGGCAGGCTGGGTGGTAGGGACCATGAGAAATTGTACCTTAAGCCCATTCAATGACCCAGCAATTCCACTTCTAGGCATCTACCCGCATGCGTTTCCCATTGCTACTCTAAGAAATTGCCACTAACTTGGTGGCTTAAAACAAAACAAATCTATTATCTTATCATTCTGATGGTCAGAAGGCCAAAATGGGTGTTCCTTCCGGAGGCTCGAAGGGGTGACCTGTCACTTCACCTTTTCCAGCTCCTCGAGGTCGCCCGTGTTCCTGGGCCCGTCTTCAGAGCCACCACGGCCGGCCCACGTCTCACGCCGCTGTTTCTCTGGCTCTCTCACTCAGCTCCTCTCTTCTATTTATGAAGACCCTTGTGATTACATTGGACCCACCCCGCTGATCCAGAATAATCACCCCATCTCAGGGTCAGCTGATTAACAACCTTAATTTCACCTGCAGCCTGACTTCCCCTTGGCCGTGTAATCTAACACATTCACAGGTTCCGGGGATGAAGACAAGGACATCACTGGGGATACTATTGTTCTGCTTACCACACGACCCAAGATTTTTACAGGAATGTTCCTAGCAGCCTTATTCATTAGAGCCCCCAATTTAAAAAAGCCACCTATCCATCAATAGCAGACTAGACAAACCAATCATAGTATATTCATCTAATAAAATATTTCATAACAATAAAAAAGAACTATTGATACACATAATAACATGGTTGAAGGCCCTGGCTGGTTGGCTCAGCGGTAGAGCGTCGGCCTGGCGTGCGGGGGACCCGGGTTCGATTCCCGGCCAGGGCACATAGGAGAAGCGCCCATTTGCTTCTCCACCCCCACCCCCTCCTTCCTCTCTCTCTCTCTCTTCCCCTCCCGCAGCCAAGGCTCCATTGGAGCAAAGATGGCCCAGGCACTGGGGATGGCTCCTTGGCCTCTGCCCCAGGCGCTAGAGTGGCTCTGGTCGCGGCAGAGCGACACCCCGGAGGGGCAGAGCATCGCCCCCTGGTGGGCAGAGCGTCGCCCCTGGTGGGCGTGCCGGGTGGATCCCGGTCGGGCGCATGCGGGAGTCTGCCTGACTGTCTCTCCCCGTTTCCAGCTTCAGAAAAATACAAAAAAAAAAAAAAAAATAACATGGTTGAATCCCATAGGCACAAAGTTGAGCAGAAGAAGCCAGACACAAAAGAGTACATACAATACGGACCCATTTTCAGGAAGTTCAGGAACAGATGAAACTAATCCATGGCATAGAAGTCCCAGTGGTGATTACTCCAGGGGAGAGGGGGCACTGACCGTGAAGGGCACAAAGAACTAGAAGTGTTCTGTATCTTCGCCTGGGAGTAGTCACAGGAGTGAGCATATGTAGCAATTCATCAAGCTGCACATTCCACTGTGCACGTTAAAAAAGTTGGGTCTGTATTTTAAGAGGGATAAGAAACCACAGCAAGGTTTTAAGCAGTGACATGACATAATCTGATGTTCATTTATAAAAGGTCACTTCACTCTGTTGGGTGGAAGACAGCTGAGAAATGACAGTAGTTGCAGTTTCTCTGAAGAGAAAAAAAGGAGCCCTGGGTTTGGGTGGTGCTGGTGGGAATGGACAGAAATGGGTAGTTTCAAAGATATTTATGAGAAAGGATAGATAGGACATGATTTAGGATATGTTGGGTGGATGAGTGGGTGGGTGAGTGGATGGATGGATGGATGGATGGATGAGTAGAAGAAGAGGTGGGTACAAGTGGGTGAGTGGGTGGATGGATGGATGGATGGATGGATGAATGGATGGATGGGTAGATGGGTGGATGGGTGGATGGATGGATGGATGGATGGATGAGTGGATGGAGGAATTGGTGGACGGATGAATGAGTGATGAATGAATGAGTGACCGGAATGGACAGACTGGGTAAAAGGATGTGTGAGCGGATGAATGAGTAGGTAAGTGCATGGGTGGGTGAAGAGGCAGGTGGGAGAATGAGTGGGTGGGTGAATGAGTGGATAGATTAAACTATCTCAAGAGGACAGACTCTACTCTTGTTATTGGTGTCCAGAAAGTACAGATGAATTGCACCAGTCAGTCACCATGTAAGCTTTCCTCTGAGATATCTCTGTTTACACTTCGATGGCTCCCCAATGCCCCTAGGAGAAAAACTAGTTACAATACCCATCAGGGAGCAAACATTTACAAATGGGCTGGTTTAATGAGATGCAAGGATCCCCCAATCCTGTGGGTTTTACAGTGAAAGTGCTGGCGATACCCAAGTGAATGGAGGATGAGACAGGAACGGCAAGCCCCCTCAGACTTTCCCTTGGAAGCCACCAGTCCTCTGTCTTCTCCCTGTCATCACCACCATCCCAATCATCATCACTATCTTCTCTTCCACTCTCTCCCCCGTTATCACCCTATCATGACACAGATTTGTTGAAACTGCAAACTGTGCTTACTGAGGTAAAAGGTATGAACCTGGAGACTCCCCTCTGGTGGGAGGGAACAGTTTGCCTCTCACATGGGACTTCAGCACATCCCAGTGGGGGCTGAGCATTTAATCCCTGGGCTGCCAGCACAGCCACATGGTCCAGCCCCCACCCCCCTCGTCAGGCTATTTGTCCCTGTGACCCACTCCTGTATCTCATAGCAAGTGAGAACAGCAGCTTTCAGAGGGAAGAAGGGCTGACAGGCCGCCAGGAGATGCCCCTATGATCCAGAGCTGGCTCCAAGTGCCCCAAACCCCAATTCACATGCATTTCCTAGACCTCAGAAGATGGCTAATTTCTCTCCCCGTTGGAGTCCAACAGCTTAGCCTCCAGAGCTTTACTTACTCCCGCTTCTCCAGGAAGGCTGAGACTTTGCTATCTGGGTAAACAACATTCCCCTTGCACATCAGATGCATATTTATTTACTGGGTGGTGCACTCAGCAATTCCTTCTCGCTCACCTCATCACAGGTACCAGGGCTCGGAGTGGGAGCCAGCAGCACCCTACAACACTCAGGAATGGGGGACCCAGCATCTGGGTATGAGCAGTGATCTCACACTGGCTACAGGGAAAGTCTCATTCACTATTTCACGCAGGGACCTTTCTGGATTACAGCTAGGCTAAAGTCACCATGCCCCAGAGCTGTGGTTTCATCCAGTTATCTTATACCCTACATCCAAGCTAAAATATAGTCATTGGATCTCCTCCGGCCATGAGCAGACACTTTATACTTTAAAACCTTGCATGCTTTCAATCCCCCCCCCCCCAGTCCTAAATCAGCGTGCCATGCTGGCTCCCCTGCCCTTAAACTGTCAGGAAAGGCAGTCAGTCACTCAATCCCTGGGGCCACAGGGCAATGCAGTCAGGGGGTTGGTGCCCAGCTTAGGAATTCTGCAGTTGTCTTTTTGCAGGAGGCTTTACCCTGATGCAATTACTGGCCAAGCCATCCCATTCTGCAGCTGCTGGGAGCCCAGCGTCTGGGGCAGGGCACAGCTGTGCCAGCTGTCGGAGACAGATTACGCTATGCAGCTGAGCTGTGACTCACATTCCAGTACAGGGGAAATGCGCAAAAGTTATATACACTGCTTTGGGGGTGCCAAAAAATCATCTTGCTTTTGTCTTGCAAGATGTTCAGCTTGCAGAGCATGGGGCAGACGGAGGAAGGGGGTGGGGAGGAGGCGAGGGGAGCAGATCGGTCTCCAGTAGACTGCCTGTCACACACCCTCCATCGCTCTAATAACAGCACTCAGCATTTAATCAGCCCCTTTGTGGAAGCAGACGCTGTCACACTCATTAATTAGTTAATCCACACAGCCCCACTGCGAGGAGGAGCCATGTTATTATCCCCACGGGGACGCAGAGGGAAACTGAGGCCAGGGTGGGAATCTGGCACTGCACTGAGGCAACATAGCCTGGCTGCTGGACCAGAACCAGTCTATGCTGGTGGCCAGTTCTGCTGCCCTCACTGCTGTCCTCCTCTTCCAATCTGCTCCTAATGCTGGCGGCTGTCACCAAAGACACCTGGACAAACCCCGTCAGCAGCACTCAGGGTACCGGAGGAGAGAAGGTGCAGCCTGGTAGCTGGACCAGGCCAGGCCCCCAGCGAACGTGTGCTCTGAACCAGGCACCTGCGAGGGTACTTCCAAAGGGTCTCAGAACGAGGGGTGGCGGCGATGATGGTGACTCTCACTGTCATCAGATTGTTTGCTGTCTCCTTCTTGCTCAGGCAACTCTGGGTTTTCACTGTCTGATGGTTTTAGAACCGAAGGGAGGAACATCCCACCAGGAGGCACAGTAATGGTCCCACTGGATTGGAAACAGACTGGCATCTGGCCGTTTGGAGATCTTCGGATCATGCACACACCACACAGGAGGGGTATGGGTAGAACCCGGGGTCCCCATGGGGCACCTCCCACATTATCGAACCCAGTGGTAAACGGAGATGGACACCTGCTACGATGCTTTAGAGCCGGGATGCCCAAATGGCTCAGGCCCTCAAGGATGAAGACTCAGGTCAGTTCACAGGACAAAGAACTCTGACTAAACGAGATGCAGGCAGAGGGCAAGGGGGACACGGAATACGGAGTTAGAGGAAGGAAGCCATAAACACCTTTTAAGAGTTTGTGACCAGTAGCAAAAATAAAAAGCACAGCCTCAACCTGTATTTCCTTACTGGTTACTGAAGCTACTAAAGATGAAACAAGGATGCTTTTCCTATTTTCTTTTTAAACAGGAATGGTCACAATTTAAAAATGTTTCTCATCTCTCTCCTTCTCTTTCCCTCAACATTTATGACAACATGCTTCTCAAACTTCAGTGTGCATACCAATCACAGATCTCGTAAATCTGCTGAGACTCTTGGGCCTGAGATTCTGCATTTATTTTGTTTTCTCTCTCTTTTTAATGCTAATGCTCACTGCCATGCTCATGTCTTGTTTTTTTCTTTTTTATTGAATTTATGGGGGTGACATTGGTTGATAAAATGATATAGGTTTCAGGTATACAATTCTAAAATACATCATCTGTATATTGTATTGTGTGTTCACCCCAAGTGAAGTCTTCTATCACCATTTATCCTCCCCAAACCCTCTTCGACCTCCCCCCAGCCCCTTCCCATTCTGCATTTTTAACAAGGTTCCAAATGGTGCCAAGGCCATGCTTTGAGTAGTAAGAGTTCAATGGACATATAGTTGAAGGTTAAATTTACCCTTTAATTCAATGGTTAAAGGTTCAGATGGGATCACCATAGAACCTGAGGAAACGAGAAGATTACCTCAAAGATCTTGAACTTGGATCTTGATCATGACATCCAGCCTGGAGGTGGCTGGCTGAACAGGGACTATTGGAACGTGTTTGGTGAGGACAACATTGACTGAATAGAAGAAAGGGTGTGTGTGTGTGTGTGTGTGTGTGTGTGTGTGTGTGTGTGTGTGTCCGTATGAGTTTGTGTGCACAGGACAGCTAAGAGGTGGAATGCAGTACACAGTCTTTGAACTGGCTGTTCAGGTCGTGAGTCCCCCTTCTCTGAGAACTTCCCTCACTAACGGAGGAGTGGGCTGACATGTTTGGATTAGGTGGCATTTGTTCCCCTGGCCATAGCTGATTGTCCACAGCCCAAGCAGCACCACTAAGATTCTTTCCTCTGGGGCTCTAGAACTTTAAACCAAGGGAGATCAGGTTTGGCAGTTTTTATTCTGATTATTTGCAATAGTCTAGAAAGAAAGTCCCGAAAGGGCTAATGCTACAGTCAGTCCTAAAAGCCTCCGCTGACCCCTGCCCTTCCGATGCTGGGAGGGTTCAACTCTTCCTTGTATCCCCTGAGGCACTCCACTCACTATTT
This sequence comes from Saccopteryx leptura, assembly GCF_036850995.1. Lineage (NCBI taxonomy): Eukaryota > Metazoa > Chordata > Mammalia > Chiroptera > Emballonuridae > Saccopteryx > Saccopteryx leptura. The sequence goes on along the minus strand of NC_089503.1, from coordinate 12,238,219 downwards.
GTCACACCTATCACCCCCATTTTCTATTTTTCTTAATGTTTGACATTAAAATAACCGCAAGTACCACAGAACACCTTCCCAAGAAGCTCCCACCTGCTTGAACGGAGGGGAAGTCTGTCCTGGCCTGAGAGTCTCACTTTGAACCCAGATGTCCAGACAACTTTCAGGCTGGGACTCCACCCCAACCCCTCTTCTACACAGCTGCCTTGGCACCGATGTGGCCCCTATTTGCACGAACTGCTGCCCACCACCCTGTTTTCTTGTGATGACAAACAGGGCCCAGAGAATGTGTCAGGGGCACTTCCCCTGCAGAAACCCGCTATTCCACTTTTCGCCTCTGAAGAATTTCTTCTCCATCTCTGAGACCGAGCTGGGTCATCACTAAGCTGATCAAGTGCCCCTTTTAAAGGCTGTCAGCTCCCACACCGCATGCACCCTGTATTGTGAAGGTCCGGTGCAGCAAAGACTGAGATCCTTGAGGGCAGGGTCCGGGTCCTGCGTGTCTTCGTGTCCACCCACTCCCCCAGTGAAGTACAACCCATGTGGAGACCGCAGCACTTCCTGCTCAAGAACAGCCCTCGGGGAAGGTGCGTTAAGTGACTTACAGTGTGAATGAATGGGGTGTGTGAAGAGGAATAGGAGGGGCTATTTCCTTCATTTACCAGAAATTTAAAATCGACCCAGTGCCCATTTGGACGCCAGGCATGATGCTGGGTTCTATGGGCGTGAAGGTGGGATAAGGACACAGATGAAGCTCTCCAATCCCTCAAGGAGCTCTTAGTAACCCCGGGAGGTCGAACCCATCTCTCTTTTTCCCTCCCCCGAAATGAACCAGTCCTCCAGTGATCCTACTTGGTTTTTGCCTCTCCCACGCTAAGCCCGGTCACGCGGGGCCTGAAGGAGGGGGACAGAGGCAGCTCCCTTCCTCGCAGGCAGCGCGGCCCTTCCTGCCCCTACTGGACGCCCACGGAGCCATGGTCGAGGCCGGAGCCCAGAGCCCGGCGCCCACCGCCCCCACGCGCGGGGCCGCTCAGGAGAAAGGCTCCGCTTGCTCCGGCCTCGGCGCCGCTCCCCTCCCTGGCACAAGGGGGCGCTGCCGCCCCACGGTGGTCGCCATGGTCACCGCTGGCGGCGGAGTGGGGTTTACGTAAAGGACGCGGCGTCCCCCGGGGGGCGGAGGCGGCCTTCGCGCCGGCGCCGGCGCCCTGCGGAAGCGGCGTTAGTGAATCGGGGCCTTGGGGAGCCCAGGATGGAGGTGGCGGTCGCGGCGGCGGCTGCGGCAGGCCGAGCCCTGCGGAGGGCGGGAGGTAAGGGGGACCCTGGGCGCTGGCGCGGTGCGAGCGGCGCGACCGGCGGGGCAGTGTTCGGGGCGCGCGGTGGCTGGCCCGACGGGTCCGCGGGCGGAGGTGCGGCTGCCACGCGCGCCCGTGGCAGGTGTGAGTTCTGTGGAGCCCCTGGCACCAGCGCGGGGATGTGACACTCGTGACACGGGCGTGGGCAGTGTGAGTCTGGCACAGGCAGCGTGGTTTTTCTGGCACGGCTGTCAGAAGTCTTACCGCCACCTTGGTGCAGTGGTGGCCGCCCAGGTGTGAGGCGGGTGCAGCCCTCTGTGCAGGTAGGTGGTGGGCACAGCAGTGGGACTGATTTCAGGGTGGCGGTGGCCAGCTTGTGGGCACATGGTGGTGTCCGTGGCATGAGTGTGAGGAAGTGCTGCCATTGCTAGGGTGTTGGATTGTTCTGGCCTTGCCATGGTCTGGAGAGATGGCACCCGGGGCTTAAAGAATTGGTGTCCTCAGCATGACAGGAGTTCCTGGGGACCGTGAGAAATGGCCTTGGCACAGCATGGTGCTGGGGCAGGGGTGGGGGCTGCCTAGCCCTGTGAGGGCAGAATCTGTGGCCCTCAGACCCAGGTGGATGGGAAGGGTATATGCCCATCCTCCCAGTCTGCTGATAATGAAGGGGCATTGCCTCTGTTACCAGGCCCTTTAATGCCAGCTGGGTACACTGGAGACTGGGAGAAGGTTGGTGCCCTTTATAATGGACATAAAAGAGAGACACCAGGAGATGCTTCTACCATGAGGACCCTGATAGTAACCCAGGCAGAGATCTGCCCAGGTACTGGCATTACCTGGGCTCATGAATTCAGATCCAGCTCTGGAGAAGGGAGGTGGGTGGTTCTCAGCGGTGATCGCTATCCATGAACATGTGTCAGGAGAAACAGCACAGGGCTGAGGGGTGACCTGTGTCAGCTGGCTGGCTGGGAGAGGTGTGGCACACCGTTTATCTGGAGTCACAGGCCCAGCCTTCTCCTAGGTTGATGGTTTGCTCAGGCTGTCTGGGAGTTGCCTCCCTCTTTGATTCTTGGAAGCCTTTGGGTCCAGAGGATCATTTGGCCAATGCTTGGAAGATGAAGGGGTCTGTAGCCACCGGGAGTGTGCTAGGGCTGTGTCTGTTCCCGCCAGGCCGTTGGGAGGCTTTAGGTAAGGGTCTCTGCCTCCGTGTCACATGGTATTGTACTTCACAGGCATTTTAAAGATCCTCCAGAGAGTTCTGAGGGTGTGGAGGAAATCTTGAGGTCTCTGTGGATCTCTGGATAAGTGGAATTGGGGTAGAAGAATAAATGTGGCGAGCCTGACCTGTGGTGGTGCAGTGGATAAAAAGCATCGACCTGGAATGCTGAGGTTGTCGGTTCGAAACCCTGGGCTGTCCCGGTCAAGGCACATATGGGAAGCAACTACTTTGAATTGATGCTTCCCACTCTTCCCATCCCTTTTCTATCCCTTCTTTCTCTAAAATTAAATAATAAAATCATTTAAAAAAATGTGGTGAGATTGGGCAGAGGTGGGTCAGGGGGATGCCTTTAGGAATCCAGAAAGATGATGTTGAGGGTATGGGGGACTAGGGTGGCAGGTGGGGAGCTCATTTGCCCAGGTGGGTGCTTGGAGGTGCAGCCGAGAGCCCCCTAAAGCTGAAGCATCGCCCAGTGCATTTGGAGGCAAAAAACTTGAATTCTAGTCTTGGCTGTGTGACCTTGAGCAGGTGACTTTCCCTCTCTGAGTCATGTCACAGGGTGGTCAGAGAGGGTGAATGGAGATAGTGCCCATGAAAACCCTTTGTAAACCGTGGAACGCTGTCCAGAGGTCAGGGATTGTCACCAGGTACGGAGCCCACAGTGTGAGGCGATAGGAAACTGAGGCGCAGAACCGTGACTGGGAGGGAAGATGGCCGGAAGGTCGAAGACCTGTCACGAGGAATTAGAGGCCCTGAGGATAAAGGCTCTGGAGGGGAAAAGTGGGATCTGTTGACAATGTGAGTCAGCTGCTGAGTCCCGAGCGCGGCCGCAGCAGCCCTGGAGTCCTGCAGGAGTGGCCTGAGCCAGAGGCGGCCCACTGCCCGGCTGCAGACGTGCTCTCGGGGTCCACGCAGGGCTGGGCGGCGTCTGTGGCTGACAGATCTGGGGTACCTGCGTGGGAGGGAGACTTGGAGATGTGTGTTTTCTCTTGAGAATTTCCTTTGGCTCTGGGTTCTGAGGGTGGGGGTGGGGAGCCATCGCATCAGCATTTTTGAAGCTGTGGCCCGAGGAAAGCAAAGTGGGTCAGAACCACCAGGTGGACTCCGGGCCTTGTGGTCCTGTGAGGGAGGCTGGGGCTGGGTGGTAGGGGGGCAGGGGGTGGTGAGGGATGCCCTCAGACATGTGGGCAAGGAGAAGGGGCAATGGGCACCCTCAGAGGGGTCCTCAGGGGCCAACACGTGTGGCATGAATTCCCCGGGACATCTCTCCCGACAAGGTTCCGGTTCCACCCGAAGGGCCTTCCCAAGTCGGGAAGATGAGGTGGCTGCGCATTGCTGTGCCTTCTGCCGCCAGGGGCCTGGTTCCCGACACCAGGCTGCAGAGTCTGGGTTACAGACCCGCTCTGCTGCGGGGCTTTGCCCTGCCACACCCCTTCTTGAGCCCTCCTTGTGAGTATCTGCCTTGGCCAGCCACCCATTGCAAAAGCTTGCTCCTGAGGCAGAGAGTTCTTGCCCTGGGACCAGGCTGCAGTGTCAAGCCGTGTGGGTAGAAGGGGCCACGGCCCTGCCAGGCTGACTTCTCCATGCTGCCGCCTGGACCCTGCCTGGCCCTGCAACTGCTGCCTGGGCCACCCGTTCCCAGGGCGGGTCCGAGAGGCCTGGGAGGCCTGTTCCGCACACTCCCTGTGGCGCCTTTCTCTGCCGCCCCAGGAGTTGCCAGGACATCAACTCCTGCTTGGAACACTCTCCTAAGTGCAAGTCCATTAAGGGGAGGCTTCAGGACTCCCTGTTGGGAATATTCAGCATTCGTGTTCCCTCGGCGCACCCTCTGCACCCCGCGGTTTGTTCCCATGTGTAGCGAGCTCAGCCTCACGGGCTGGGGCTCGGAAGCCATTTGCAGCCACCCCTTGCCATCTGCTTGGGTCACTGGGCCTCTGCATGGCACAGCTGGGTGGTGGCTGGGGCAGGCCGGAGAGGAGGCATGGCCTCTGTTCCCCAGAAGCAGAGCTGAGCTCCTCTCCAAGTCCTTGTGGTGGAGGGCAGCCAGGGCCCAGCTGGGGGACTGCTCCTTGTCGCTGTGCACGGATGCTGATTTTCAGCAGATCTCAGCTGGGGGCAAGGCCGGGACTGTGGGAATGGACATCGAGGGCAAGCAGCTCACAAGCTGGGGTGGGTTTTTTCTTTTTCAACTTCAATCCTCAGTCCTATTCCCATTTCTTTGTCCATGTTTCTTCAAAAGTTGCTTAACTCAGCTCCTGGCAACCTTTCCTTCCTCGGCTCATAAATCACGGTGCCCCGCTGCTCTGCTTGGGGGTGCCGGGGAGTCAGGCACCTCTGCACAGGCGTCTAGACCAGAGCTGAGAGCGCTGGACCGGCCGCTACGGCTGAAGACACGGCCCGTCCGTGGAAGCCGCTCCTCCACCCTGCCCCTCTTCCTGGGACCAGAGGGAGACCTGGGGTTTAATCACCTGTTGGCCCAGCGCCCCACCTGCCTTCAATATCTTACCGGAGTAGCTTTACATTACACTCCAGCGGACCAGGCAAGTGGCGCCGGGGGAAACATCAATGAGCTTGTGGTCAGAGGAAGATAAATCTTTCAGAACCGCCAGCCCCAGGATGTGGTTACCTCCCCAGTGGTCAGGGCTGAAAACTGTTTATCTTGATTTTCTTTTTTTTTTTTTTTCCCTTTGAGATACCAATTCTGGCTGGGTGAGACAGGGGACTGTGTAGACCAGGAAGACCCAGGGAACTAACTGCCTGACCCAGGGGGACCCCTTGGCCGCCGGAGAAGGGGGTCCAGGAAGGCCCCTCCTGACGTGGAGGGGAGCCGTGTGGTCACAGGTGAGGGTGTTCGGCAGGAGTGCCCGAGTCCTCCACGAGACCGTGGTTGAGATGAGGAGGTGTGGGGCTGTCACCGCCAAAGGGCTGCCCAGGGATTGCACATGTGTGGAGCCACGTGTGCCTGTAAGTGTTTCTGTGGGAAGTGAGGGCTGAGGGGGTGTGGAGCGCCTGGCGGTGTGGGAACTCGTGGGCTTCTGTGTCTGGCTGGCCTGATGTCAGTGGGTGTGCAGAGCGGGGCGTTGCTGGGCTCCGGAAAGCAGGAGAGAACAGTGGGAGCAGGGGAGGCCGCCTTGCAGCTCGGGGGGCGGGGCGGATTTAGCATCTCCCGTTGTGATTCTTATAAGACTTTCTGCTTTCTCAGTATTCCTTAGAAGCTAGCCCAGGCTGGAGGTGTGGCTCTCAAACACCCGTGCGTGTTCACACACGCCCGCTTCCATGCTCCTCCTCAAGGACCCTTGGAATTCAGTTGGGGACAGGCAACCTCTCGATGACAGAAGATAGTGTTATAGCCCGGGGGCGTTACAACTTGAGAGTCTGAAGTCAGGCAGACCCAGATCTGTGTTCCGGAACCTTTCTACACCTCAGTTTCCTCATCTGTAAGATGGGGACAGAAAAACCTCTCACAGGGGGGTTGTAAGAATGCCATGCCTAATAATGCCTGGAGAGTGGAGGGACCAGGATGAGAGCAGCCACTCTCAGTAAATGTTGTTGGTCTTGCAGTCAAAATCTTTTCCACAGAAAGGCAGTTACATCATGATCTGCATACATTAGCAAGGAAGCTGTCATAGGTCATGTCCCCTTTCTTGATGAGCAGAAGTTAACTCCACCCTATCCTTGGCATGGACGGAATCTTGCATATCTGTCCACAGAGTTGTACATAAAATGTCTTTGTCTCCGGGGGCTGTTTCCACTCGGATCCTGTGGATACTTATTTCTCGAGCACCGCCTGAGGGCTGGTGTCAGCACGGCCGGCAGTGGTGATGAGCTGGCCGTTCCCGAGCTGATTAGGTACCTGTTCCGCCCTCAAGGCATCCAGAATCTAGTGAGAAGATACAAGATGGACATAAAGGTCCGTGCTGCTATTTCAAGAGGTAGAGCTGGAGGTCAAAGGTTGAGGGACCCGAATGAGGGAGATCAGGGGAGGCTTGGGTGGCAATGGCCTCTAACCGGGGCCACCCAGGTGGTTGCAGAGGGCGCAGCAGCAAGGGGGGGTTGTCTGAGGAAGTGGCGCTCTGACCATTGAGGTCTGGATTGAATGTCGGGTGCACAGAATAGAAGTAACGAAGGCTGAGGTTGGAGCTGCGTCCCCGGCCGCCGGGACTGCGGGGCGATGTCACCCGGGGGAAACATAAGCAGTCAGGGACGTGTGCTGAGCCGGAGTGTGGACACCAGGGAGAGGGGCCCAGCAGCAGGTGCCGGGGAGGACTGGGGGACGGGAGCGGAGAGGCCAGCTGGCGGCGGGGGCAGGCGCCAGGTGAGGAGGGCTTCAAGCTGGGCAGTAGCCGCTGGGGGGGGCAGTGGGCAGACCGGCCTGATCGGCTATGGAGGTGCAGTGGGGGCCGTGAGGGTTGTCCGTTGGGTCTGTAAGAGGTGGGCATGGGGCAGGGCCTGCAGGCCGGGCCTGAAGAGGAGGGGCAGGGCCTCCGGGCCCCGCCGGGGGGGGGGGGGGTGCGCTTCCCACACTTGACTTTCAGCTGCTTCGACTCCGGCGCGTTCCGAGCCGGGAGTGTGAGGAGAGGCTCTCAGGATCCCTGTGAGGCTGTGCGTGCCGCCCGCGGGCTGTCCTCCTGCCTGCGGAGCCCACGGGCTCCAGCCTCCCTAGCATTTGCTTCCAGGCGCTTATCATTTCCTCATCAAATCACCCCCTGAAATTGCGCCTGCCCGGGTTCTGCCCGGCGGTTACTATTCAGAGAAGTTCCATCAGAACCCTTTGGGAGTTCTCTGAGCCGAGGGGCGGGGGTGGGGGAGAACAGGGCTTGTCTCCACCTGTGTTTGGGGAGCAGATTTCTGCACCTGGAGATGGGGGGTGGCGGAGGGCGAGGGAGGGTGGGCCGCAGCTGTGCCCAGCCTTTGTTGTTGCCTCTTCTGGAGCCATTTAATTAATTTATGATCGACGTTCCTGGACTTCCTTGAGGTTAATTTATTATTGATGGCCCTTCGTGATGTATAATCCACCCGGCACCTCCCACCCAGCACAGGGCTGCGCCCGCTGGGCAGGCCGCATGGCGGGGTGAGCTCCCTGGGGCTGCGCCTCCGCCCACCAACCCCTAACCCCCAGGACAGAGCCTCGCACTTAGCTTCTTATCAAACCCTTTCAGGTTTGGGGGTCTGGGAAGGCTCCCACGTGTCTGTCTCCAGGAGGCTTTGCTCAGCCACAAAATAGCAATAGTCATAGCAATGGTTTCTATTCTGTGAAGGCGGAGGAAGCAACCCCAGCATAGTATGCAGAGGGTCTCACTCCTTGCGAGGGCGCTGCCTGCATTCCCCATCCCTCCAGCCCTGTCTCACAGGAGGCTTAGAGAGGTGCCGGGACCTGCCCAGGGACACAGCAAGGAGGTGGGGAGCCAGGGTTCGAACCAGGAACCTTCCCTGTCCTGTCCAAGCCGGACCTCTCCTTCAGGCCCACGCAGCCCTCCTCTCCCATGATGCCTTTCTTCGTGCCGCACTGAACCCCAGGACTGTCCTAGCGAACAGGACTCAGGGGCATTGTACCGGTGTCCCCGAGAGTGTATGTTGTTAAATGTTGGTGGCTTGTTCCCCTCACTAATCTATCCCTTCATTGAAGACTAACAATAACGGCAAAACAGCACTTACTGAACACAGATGCCAGGCGCTGTGCCAAGCACTTTTCATCCGTTAGCTCATTAAACCCTCATAACCACCCCGAGAGACAGGCGATATTAGCCCATTTTACAGATGAGGTTTAGCAACGTGCTCTCGGCACTCAGCTAGTGGGCGGCAGGGCCGGGATTTGGAGCCCAGCAGCCTTGAGATGCGGGGGCTTCTCTGGTTCTCCTTGTATTCCCTTCCCTCTCCTTGGGCCTGGGTTAGTCGCCTGTCTGGGTGTTTATCCAGTGGCTCAGCCACTTCTGCTTGTCTGGCCTGAAGTGTTGGTCTGCATCAGGCCCCCTCTTTTGCTGTGAGGACCAGGAGCACCCACTCACACATGATGATGATTTTAGAGAGACAAGGCATGTGAGGGTGCTGGCCCTGGATTCTGCCCCTGGCTCTGCTGGGCAACTTCAGATGAGTCGCTCAGCCTTTCTGAGCCTCAGTTACCCCATCTGTATAATAGCAGCGATGATATTTATTCTCTCTCCCTCGCTGGCTCTCCCCATGCTCAACGGTGACGGGAAAGCCATCGTGCTAATCAAGGATCAGAATTACCTGTGTCTGCCATTCAGGGCCTGGCATGAAGGCCGAGAATGCCCAAGCCCAGGCTGGGGCCTCGGCACCCACCCCCTGGACTGCCTGGACAGGCGAGTTGTTCTATGGCTTGTCAGTTGGCAGAGACTTGCTCAAGGACTCTGTTGCGCCAGTAGCTGGGCAGGAGGTGCCTGGAGCGAGTGCCAGGCCCCAGCTGGGTGTCCTGGTTGGTTGAGCAGCGCTGGGTCAGTGGGGGCATTCCTCCCTGCTCTGGGCCTTGGGTCTGTGGGCCCCGCCCACCACTCCTCTCTCTCCCACGCGCCTGGGCAGCCTGACTAGGTCCGCTCAGGCTGGGTTTGGTGAGGAAGGCTAGCTCCCCAAGCAGCTGCCAGGGCCTCCTCTTACCCCTCAAAATACACAGAAGGCCTGGTGAAGAGGTGAGCCCTGCATCTGTTGTTCCGGAAAGCGGGGAGACTGTCAGCCTCTCGATGGCAGGGTTCCCAGGGCGTTGGCTAGGAATCCTCTGCTTTCTCGTCAGCTGTACTCTTGAGCACGTTTCTGCTTCGAGCTAGGCCCGGGAGCCTGACGGGTCTGCCAGGGCGCCCCCCGCCCCGGCCGCAGGCCCCGAGGAAGAGGACAGGGGCCTCCGGCTGTGGACGAGGGCGAGGCAGCACTGGCATGTCTGCTGAAAGCTGTGGCCTGGCTGCTGTGGGTGATGTTTTGTTTCACTCCCCAGGTTCCCGCCCTCTGCAGGCGGGGTGACATCAGGCGCCCTGGCCCGCCCTTTATCCGACTCCCCGCTTCACCCAGGCTCCCGCGCTGCCGCTTCCTGGCAGCCCGAGGCCCAGCGGCGGAGGGGACTCGCGTGGCCTTTTCAGTCTCAGCCGCGGGGGGCCCGTCCTGCAGTCAGCATGTGCCCGCCTGGCCCGCTCAGAGCTGTCTGCCTCCAGGACCTGACTGCTCTCGCATTCCCTTGGTCATCTACTTCTGCTACACACACCCCCCCATCTCCTTCCGGCCAGCACAGCGCAGGCCTGCAGACGCAGACTGGAGCATAAAGGGTTTCACTGGGGTCCGATCTGCTTGCGCAAGCCGCTCAAACCCAGCCTCAGTTTCCTCCTGTCCGCCGGGGGGGCTCTGAGGGAATGTGGCGCGCTGGGCTGCTGTCAGGACCCAGTGAGGCCGCACGGCGGAGGTTCCGCCCGGGGCCAAGGACAGAGCAGGTTCTCAATAAAGAGCACCTGCTATTTATTAAGCATCAGGATTATTTCCTTGACTCTCTCTGCCAGCCCAGGGCGGTGCTAAGCTCAGAGAGCCTCCCGTTCCTGAGGTCCTCTCCTCCATGGCCAGGTAGCCCAGCCCCGCGCCCGCCCGTGGGGCAGCTTCACTCCCCTCGGCCTCTGGGCCTCTTCTCAGCGGGCAGTGTCCCCCGGCCCCTGGCATCTTGCCCAGTTCCGTTCCCGCCCAGCCCCCCCCCCAGGCTGGCTCGAGCCCCCCAGTTCCGTTCCCGCCCAGCCCCCCCGGGCTGGCTCGAGCCCCTCAGTTCCGTTCCCGCCCAGCCCCCCCCCGGGCTGGCTCGAGCCCCCCAGTTCCGTTCCCGCCCAGCCCCCCCCGGGCTGGCTCGAGCCCCCCAGTTCCGTTTCTGCCCAGCCCCCCCCAGGCTGGCTCGAGCCCCCCAGTTCCGTTCCCGCCCAGCCCCCCCCGGGCTGGCTTGAGCCCCCCAGTTCCGTTCCTGCCCACCCCTCCCGGGCTGGCTTGAGCCCCCCAGTTCCGTTCCCGCCCAGCCCCCCCGGCTGGCTTGAGCCCCCCAGCTCCTTTCGGCCCCTTTCCTGCTTTGGTTTCCTTCCCTTTGGCACCTGGTCCATTGGGCTGGCTTTTCTTTTTCCACCTTTTCCTTCCCCGAGGCCTTTGGGGGAGACTCTCTGGCCCTCCTGGACCAGTGGCAGCCCCATGGCCCCTTGGCTGTGGGAAGGTGGCCGGCCAGTGGGTCAGATTGGGCATCGCCAGCTCAGGGCCAGGACTGGTCCTCACAGCCGGGAACACTAACGGCCTTGGCACATTGGGAGTCCTGTCGTGTTCTCTCTAGCCCTGGCCGCCTGTCAGTCAGGGCAGAAGGCCAGCCAAGCGTCCAGGGGGACCCGGCCTGTGGGGGCCACACAGCCCCACCTGAGGCTCAAGGTCCCAGTCACGGCATGTCCTCCTCGGTTCCCAGGACAGGCAGAGGGAGAAGGCCAGCATCACCCCTGGTGTCCCCGAACCAGAAAACCAGCCACATCTGGAGTCTCTTTCCTCCTGGGAAGTCAAGGAATTTTTCTCAAGAGGTTGTTTTGGTTTCATAACTTTGGAAAGAACTTGGTCTTCCTCCGACACCTGCCTTGGCCTTGGGCCTTGGGCCAGACTGGGGAGCAGAGAACGGTCTTGCCACTTGTAATCTCCTGTGCGCTCGTTTTCATGGAGTGGTTTCGTTGTTGTTGTTTACTGATTTGAGAGAGAGAGAAGCATGGATTTGTTGTTGCACTTAGTTATGCGTTCATTGATTGATTCTTATAGGTGCCCTGACCAGGGATAGAACTCGCAACCTTGGTGTATCGAGATGATGCTATAACCAACTGAGCTACCCTGCCGGGGCTTTTTCTTTTAGAGGAAGGGTGACTGGCTCTAAACTTAGTGCCCTAGAGCTGGTAATAATAAGAGAAAGGTTACCACCTGGTTCTGAGGGAGTTCTGGTTGACTGACGTGTAACAGACAATTTACAATGTAACAACAAGTGAGTGATTGACATGTAACAATTTATACTGTAACAATAGCAACAATAGCAGACACTTCCTAGCATTCCTCTTTGCCAGGCTCCTTCTAAGTGCTTTATGCTAGTAACTCAGTCATGCGGAGGATAGTGACAGTTCCTGTTCAGTGGGCGCACACCCAGCTCTAGGCTCTGTGCTCAGGCTGGTGCCTACCGCACCCCCAGCCCCAGCCCAGAGGAAGGCATTTGGGTTTTACAGCAGATGACGGGCCAGGACCTCAATTTCCTTGGAGGACTGAAGGATTCTGCTAGAGGTCCCATGTCAGGCCACCCATCTGTCTGGCACCTGCTTGCAGGGCGTTTCTCCCCTTCCCCGGCCTTGCCTTGGGTCTGGTGACCCTGCGAGCCACAGGGACAACAGGTTCCTACAAAAGGAAGGCTCCTTTGGCCACTGTTGCTGAGAGGACCAGCCTCCCCCCTCCCAGGAAGTCTGTCGTTCCCCATGCATAGGCCATCTGTGGCTGTGGCCGCCTCCTCAGACCTGGCACCTTGCCTATCCCCGGCAGGCGGCTTTTAGGTGCACGCGGGCTTGTTCCTCTCACCCCGAATGCCCCCTGCCAGTAATGCTGGGCTGCTGCGGACTGTGCGTCTTGCTGCCAGCCTGCTCTACCATACAGGTTAATAAACGGCTAATGGAGGGCCCCTGTTCTCCGAGCCGCCTTCTCCACTTCTCGAAAGCCTGGCCCCCCGCCCTTCCCCAGGTGAACCCATTCATCAGGCTTCCGGCAGCGGTAACTAAGCCGGGCACCCAGCCCACCATCTGCTCAGTACTTTATAAAAGTTTAAGCATCATGGGGTAATGAACTCCCATCATAAAGCAGCTGGAGCAGTGCATCCTGGGATGTATAAATTACAGGAGCCCTCTGAAGTTGTAATTGCAAATGGCAGCAACTGGGAGGTTGAAAGAGGCCGGCCTCGCTGGGCTGAGCACAGCTATTCTCTGCTTCCTTTCAGAAGGCATGCAAAACTGAGCCTGGCTGGGAAAAAAGAACGTCCTCAGACCAAACCGAGCTCCTGGTTCCTCCGCCCCAGTTCCCACTTCCTGAGCCCCGGCTGTGTCTGCAGAACCTGCGGGCTGTGGAGGCGGGACCCCCACCCAGGCCCTGCGCTCTGGCTGTGCGGCTCGGACGAGTGGGCCAGGAGGGGAGGATCGCGGGCACGGACACGGCCAGCGGGTGGGCTCCGAGTCACCTGTTTCCCGGGGCAAGAGTCAGAGCAGTTGGCCTGTCTTCCTGCCTCCGGGGCCTCTGCAGTCAAGTGGAGCGTTCGAGCCCCACCTGGAGGAGTGGTTCCGGGGAGTGGATGGGAAGCCACAGGGGCGTTGTGACCTGGGGCTCCGGCTGGACCCGCCGGCCTCCCGTGGCAGCTCCTGCTGGTGGCACTTGTGAGACATAACCACGGCTGTTCTTTCCACCTGTGCCGTCGGAGGAACGAGGAGCTGCGTCTGAGCAGCGCTAGGAGAATGACGGGGAGAACGACAGGGGTGATGCATGTCAAGGACTCAGCACGGTGCTGCTTTAATGGGGACATGGGTCACCTGGGAGCTGGCCAGTGCAGATTTCCGCTCAGGCTAGAGGAGGCCCCAGGTCAGCTCCTAGCAGTGTGGCTCACAGACCACACTCTGAGTGGCCAGGGCATAGTGTTTGAACCATAAGAAGAGGCTTCCTAAGTTCTGGCTGTGGTTATCCATCTGGGCAAAGTGCCCATCACCTGCCCCTGCCCACACCTGTCCACAGTGCCCAGATAGGTTTAGTTCAGCGCTCCCGGTGGGGCCCAGGAGCCAGCAGCAGCAGCGTCGCCTGGAAGCGGGTCAGAAAGGCAGAATCTCAGTGCGGCCCCCCATCCCAAGTCAGAACCTCTGGGCGTGTGGCCCAAGAGTCTGCAGCGGGAGCCGCTTCTGCTTGCTCGGGTAGGAGAAGCTGGTAGGACTCATCCTGGAGCCCAGTGTCTCTGTCTCTGAGTGTGGGGTGGCTGTCCCCAGCATCAAGATCTCCGTGGTGGGGCTCACTCAGAATATAGGTTCCTGGGCCCTACCTTGGACCAATCCACCCGGAATTTCTGGGTGGAGAATCTGCGTTTATCATTCAAGTGTGGGAGTCCCTGAGAGTCATTCAGAGCTTGAGAGCTGAGGACAGAATCTTCTCCCTTCTCGTGCAGGAAGCTTTGCCTCTGGGTGGAGGGGTGGGGTGAGCACTAGGTGGGCGCAGACTTCAGGGGCCCAAAGCTCCATCACAGTCCTGCTCGGGGCCCCCCAAGCTGCCAGCAGTTTTTCAGAGGGACACAGCCTCATTAATGGCCACCAGCGGGGAACTGGTCAAATAAACTCATATGCACCAGCCGGGTGGACTACCTGCAGTAAGGAAAGAGGGAGGATTGGGCTGGAAACAATGTTTCATGAAATGTTTACCTTGAGCTCCCTGGAAGAGTGGTAGGTGCAGAATGGCCCCATATTTGGACAGAGGAAAAAGAAAGAGTGGACAGATGTTAACAATAATTTTCCTGGAGGGATCATGGGCGTTTTCTATTGGTTCTCCCTCCCCCACCCCTCGTTTCTATTTTCTAAGGAGAACATGGATTTTGTAATAAGAAGAAAAAACTAAGCCTAAGATGCACATTTTCAGTCCAGGGTCCGAAGGTCCCAGGTGCCGTGGCGGGCCCAGATGCCCAGGCCAGCGCTGCCCTCGCTTGCCCTCCCTGCTAGGGTGACTCCACCCTGGTCTTCCTCACCCCCAGGCTGGGCCTGGTGATCCCCTGTCCCCCACACTGTTTCTCCCACTTGTTTACTTTCTATCTGCCTTGACTCTTCCTGGCCATGGCAAGGGTAGCTCCTCCCCTTCACAACAGAGGAGAGAGTGGGGAGAGGGGGAGCAGAGAGGTGGGAGCCCACCCAGCTCACAAGCCTCTGGGTGGAGTTCAGTTTTCACCCATGCATCACATAGGCGCCCAAACTAAGTACCAGAGTCTAGCCTCAGAGGACGTGCTCGGGGAGTCATGGTCGAATGAATGAGGCTTGGAATGTAGCCAAAGACCGGGCTGGGGCCCATCACTGTGTGACCTTGGGCTTGTCAGCGTACCTCTCTGGGCTTTAAGGTCACCATCTCTAAAATTCAGGGAGTCAGGGAGGCTTGAACTCTGATTCCCCTGGGCCCTTCTAGCTCTAATCTCCGGGGAGTTACGTAACTCCCCACTCGGCCCCCTTGTCTGGTTTTCTAAGTTATGTGTGCTGTCCACGAAGACCCGCAGCTGTCTGTTCCAGCTGCCCAGTGAGAGTGTGTGCAGAAACAGCTGCTCAGGGCAGGGCCCTCCAGACATGGGCGGAGGGGGAGCAGGAGAGGAGGAGACATCCCCTCTGTCCTCACAGAGAAGGAAAGTAAGCCACTCATAGTGGCGAGCTCCAGGGCGCCCGGTTCCCGAGTCTGACACGGGCCTCCCGCGAACTCCTTGTGCTGCCTGTGGCTAGGTGTCCGCTTTTCATCTGCTCCTGCCCAGAGCTGCCCTTGCCCCAGGGCCCCTTGCCTGGCTTTGTGGCTGAGACCCCTTTTCCTTCGGGCCCCAGCAACCCTGAGCTCCCACGCTTTGAGCTGTTGTTTTCCGATGAGTGGTTTAGTGGGGAGAGAGGGTGGGAGAAAGCTCTCAGGCCGTTTCCTTTAAAGCCGTTTCAGTGAACCCATGGGATTGTTGTGGTCACATCTTTGCCGTTTCCTTCCAAAGAAACGATGGGCTTCTTCTGGGTCTCTCCCTCTTCCAACTTCCTTGCCTGAACCATAGAGAGGGGACTGTCAAGGCTGGCGGGGCCGGGGTGACCTGAAGGTGGAGGGGCTCTGGATACCTGTCGAGGTAACACCAGGCCTGTGTCTGCCTGTGATGCTGGAGAAACAGCCCGGAGGCCTGCTGTGCACCTAGGACTGGGTTCCTGGTGCAGGGAGCCCGTGTCTGCCTGTGATGCCGGAGAAACAGCCCGGAGGCCCGCTGTGCACCTAGGACTGGGTTCCTGGTGCAGGGAGCCCGTGTCTGCCTGTGATGCCGGAGAAACAGCCCGGAGGCCCGCTGTGCACCCAGGACTGGGTTCCTGGTGCAGGGAGCCCGTGTCTGCCTGTGATGCCGGAGAAACAGCCCGGAGGCCCGCTGTGCACCTAGGACTGGGTTCCTGGTGCAGGGAGCCCGTGTCTGCCTGTGATGCTGGAGAAACAGCCCGGAGGCCCGCTGTGCACCCAGGACTGGGTTCCTGGTGCAGGGAGCCCGTGTCTGCCTGTGATGCCGGAGAAACAGCCCGGAGGCCCGCTGTGCACCCAGGACTGGGTTCCTGGTGCAGGGAGCCCGTGGAAACCAGCTTAGCCAGCATCCCAGAGGCAGGAGGAGCTGGGAAGTCGTGGTGGTGCTCAGCACAGAGCCCTTGAGGACGGAGGTGGGGGGACAGGCCGCCGTGCTGGCTGGGGTCAGACCCATGCACACGGTGCACTTACCTTCCTGGGTTGGGGGCCTTTTGTGTAGGGGCAGGAGGAGGGAGAAAAGAACAAGGGGGCCTTGCGTTCCCTCCTTTTTCTGCCTGGTGGTCAGCGCCCTGCAGGGAGCCTTCTCTGTCTGCCCTGGCTGTGCGGTCCCCGGAGTCATAGCCCTGAACTCTTTGACTTGAGCGTGGGTTTCCTGGTCATTCTGTCCTGTGAGCTCCTCCTGATGGGGCTTGTCACCTTCTTGTTGATACCCTCAGGAGATCCTCCTCAAGGTCCTGCTGAGTACACTGGAAGCCCCGGCTGGAACCTCCAGCCCCCCCCTCCGCTCCTCCCCACTGGTCTGGGGGCCCCCCTGAGGCAGTGGGCCAGGTGTACTCAGAACAGCGCCCTCCCCCAGGAGTCAGGCTGGAAGGGAATGGAGTAACGGGGTAGGTGGCATTCAACAGAATGTCCCAGGAGACCGACCAGCTGGCAGCTGCCACAGGCAGGGCCCGCAGGCCCCCTCCCCTGCACCCTCAGGCAGCCTGGCAACCGTGGAGTGGCCACTAGCCGCTAACCGGTCTGGCAGGTTTGTGGGGACCTGGCTGGGTTTCTTGAGGGACCGGATGTCCTGCTGGGAGCTGCCTTTGTGCCTGTCCTTTCTGTCCCCCTTTCAGGCCCTCAGGCCAGCCCTCTCTGGGCCTTGTGCTCCTCTTTGCCCCTCCTCTGTCCTCACAGGGAGGCCTTGACCCAGCCCTTCCTGGGGTCCAGGGCAGCATGTAGTGGGGGGTTCCCCGGGCAGGACACAGAGGTCAGGAGTCCCACAGGAGCGAGGTAAGATGTCCACAATGTGCCCCATGAGGCCCTGGGGTTACTGAGGTCCCAGGAAGCAGGCCAGCCAACGGATGGGGTGACAGTCACTGGGCAAGAGCTGGCGGGGGCCACGGTGAACATTCCCCCCCCCTCCCCCACTGACAAAGATAAGGGGCCAGAGGCCCGAAGAGGCCGCAGAGGCGAGGTGCAGGCCCAGGACAGCAGCCCTCTGAGGCTCCTCCCGCTCTGCTGCCAGGCCCCCCCCCTCCGGGAGCAGGAAGTGGGGGTGGGGAGCCCTGGCGCTCCTCTCCCCCTCTGCTGGGAGGGGCTGGGTGCCCCACTCCGTAGGTGTCAGCAGAACTGTCACCCAGCGCGGCGCTGGTGCTGGGATTCCCCTGGCTGACTCAGCCTGGCCTGGCCGTGCCTCAGCCCTGGCACGAGCTGTCTCGGAAGGTGTCTGGGTGGCAACAGCGACTCACATGGAGGGAGTCCTCGGAACTGGGGGGGGAGGTGGGGACCCCGGCTGGCTGTGAGCAGCACCCCCACCGAGCTCTTCGCCTCCCCCCAGCCCTGCTGCCTTCTCCTCACACTCCGGCGGTCGGAGGTCGTGGCTCTGCAGCCAGCACCGCGCCCGCTTCTCTACAGGCAGGAGCAGGGAGGCCTCGGGGGTCCTCAGCACAGAGGGTCCTGTCTCCCTGGAGGAGCCCCCGCCCCCACCCAGGGCCCAGGGCCCAGGGCCGCGCCCACTTCTCTACAGGCAGGAGCAGGGAGGCCTCGGGGGTCCTCAGCACAGAGGGTCCTGTCTCCCTGGAGGAGCCCCCGCCCCCACCCAGGGCCCAGGGCCCTCTACAGGCAGGAGCAGGGAGGCCTCGGGGGTCCTCAGCACAGAGGGTCCTGTCTCCCTGGAGGAGCCCCCGCCCCCACCCAGGGCCCAGGGCCCAGGGCCGCGCCCACTTCTCTACAGGCAGGAGCAGGGAGGCCTGGGGGATCCTCAGCACAGAGGGTCCTGTCTCCCTGGAGGAGCCCCCGCCCCCACCCAGGGCCCAGGGCCGCGCCCGCTTCTCTACAGGCAGGAGCAGGGAGGCCTGGGGGGTCCTCAGCACAGAGGGTCCTGTCTCCCTGGAGGAGCCCCCGCCCCCCACCCAGGGCCCAGGGCCTTTCGTCCAGAGAACAGAGACACCATTGAGTCCCCAGTCCACAGAAGGGCGACCCTTTGGGGGACTGTGCGAGGCAGGAAGGGGGCCAGCGCAGTGACCCAGCCGGGGGGCCAAGGACCCCTAGAGAAGGGACAACTGCAGGCTTTGCCCCTGCAAGAATTCACACACGTCTGTGTGCAGTTTGGGGACACCCATGAAGGGGTCACAGTTACGGAGTGCGGGGGACGGGGTTCGGGCGAGCAGCTGGAAACGGGGAGTGCACGCTCGCGAGGAGGCCTGTGGAGGCAGCTCAGAGCCGCTCGGGCCTCCGGGTTGGGGGGGCTGTACTGTTCGGGGTGATCGCCTGAGACCCTGCCTTCCTGCCGGCAGTGGGCGCGGGGATGCCCTCTGACCTCTCCAGAGTGGAAGGGCAGGGGCCCGAGGTTCACAGGGGGGCATTCGGGACTCGGACTTGGCTTGGTCTCGGCAGGCAGCCTTCTCAGCCCCCTTCTCACCCTCTGACCCGGTAAGAAATGCAGCGGTTTCTGTTGGCCGGGTGCCACGGGGCAGCTCCAGTGTGTCTCTGATGAGTACCCTGCCTGACCCCCTGCAAGCACGTCCAACCCCATCGGCCACACTAATCCCTCCATGAGCAGGCGCAGGGCAGGGCAGGGCAGGGCAGCGCAGCCGGGGAAGGAATGTGGCCTCGGCCCAGCCTCCGAAATGACGGGACTGGGGGCCCAGCCAAGAGGGCAGGGCTGTCTCCCATGCTGGCTCTCAGCTGGGCCCACTGCTGCGGCCAGGAGCACTGAGGCCGACCGGCTGCATCCCCAGCGAGCAGCGGTAACAGGCAGGGCGCTGGGGAGGGGAGAGCCCACACGGCAGGGCCAGCAGCCCTTCGTCTTCTACGGGAGGACTGTCTTCAAAGACCAGTGGGCAGCCCTGAGGGGGAGCCTGCTCCTCGCCCGCTGCTGACCTGTGTGTGGCCTGGGCCGGGAGTCTGCTTCCTTGGCTTTTCACCCTAAAATGTGCATGTTTGACTCAGTGGCCCAGAAGGTTCCTTCCCACCTGGTGTTCTCCTGTTGTGTGTTAAGCCCCCAGGCTTAGAGAACAGAGGGCCCTCTGATGGGCTCGGTGGTGGCGGGTGGGGTCGCTCTGCAGAGAGGCGGGCAGCGGTCCCCTCTGGGCCTCTGCTTTCTCCTCCTCCCTGGGGTGAGGCGGTGAAGGGAGATAATGGCTACGAATTCCTGTAAGGGCCTTCTGGCAGGCAGTGGGTTACTTTTATCATCATTACGTTTGAGTCGCTATCATCATTATTGTGGAATTGGCTCCCCAGAGCCTGGCGGGGGGCTTCCTGGAAGAGGCGACATGGTTGTTTAGGCTGGCGTCCTGGCCCCAGGTCTGCTTGAGACACAGCGAGTCAGACTGGAGCACAGAGGGTCTGGGCGGGCATGGGGGGGGCCGGGTGCCCCTCGGGCTTGGCTCGGTTGCCAGCTCCCATCTGCAGAGGGGCGGCCCACCCGCCATGAGTTGGCTGGGAGACCTCAGAACTGAGGAGTGCGTGTTCTCCAAACATCTTGTTCACAGCAGATGGCAGCCACAACTCCCTTTCCCCCTGCAGTTCCGGTGGCACTTCCCTTCGCTCACCCCTCCTGTCGGGAACTTGGGTTTCTGCATTAGAGATGGGAAGGCAGTCGGCAAGCCCCAAAGCCGCCTGTGACTGACTGGTGAGGCTTGGTGCTCAGATTGTGCACAGTTTGCAAAGGAGAGAAGACCTTGAGCCCCAGCTGCCTTGTCAGGGCAGCTCAGCCCTGCCCAGTTCCCACGCACGTCTGAGTCTCTGGCCAGACGGGCCAGCCTCGTGCTCTCAGAACAGGGGAGCTGGTCCCAGGGCCTGGTCTGACATTTCCTGAGCAGCTGGTACGTAACCAAGCGCTATGCTGGCTGCCAAGGACGTGGGCAGAAGGTGCAGCCCTGCCCTCTGGGAGCTCCTAGCCTAGTGGCGAGCCAGGATGCCTGGGGCAGGAATGGGGGGCACCGACCAGGTCTGCTTTGGGGTTGGCACACTTCTGGAGGCCTCACAGAAGAGCTGGTGTTTAGGCTAAGCCCTGGGAGGCTGAGGAGTTCCCGGGAGAGTAAGACTGGAAGAGGTTTTCTGTGCAGAAAGCAGCCTGTGCAAAGGCACTGAGGCATGAAGAGCTCTGACCCTGCAGAACACTCAACAGTGGCAGGTAGTGGAGCAAATGAAGGCCAAGCTACCTCCTCAGCATGTTCAACCCCAGGGTGGGGTCCGTGAGGAAGAGACACGCTCCTCTGGCTGCTTGTGGGGTGCAGTCAGCCTGAAGCAGAAGCTCGGTATGGGGTGCCCATGATGGCACAGCCTTTTCTCAGCTGGAGGGGCTTCCAGGACCTGGCTCATAGCTGCCTTGCCAGCTGGATCAGCCCCGATGGTGGAGTAGCTCTCGCTGGTGGAGCAGCCCCTGCTGGTGGAGCAGCCCCTGCTGGTGGAGCATTGTGCACCGTAGGTCAGAAGTCTCCCCGGGGGCCGAGACCAGGGGGCCGCAGAGCAGCTGAGTGAACATGCCCTCGGAGGGTGTGGTGCCGTGACTTCCACAGTGCTGCCTCTGTTCTGTGACCTGTCCGGCCTCACCCTGCATCTGTGTGGCACTGGGCAGAGCATCCATGTATCGGTGCCGTCACCTGTGCCAAGCTCTGCGCTGAGTGTTTCCACCCGGGCCTCCTCCCATTTAACCCTCATGAGGGCCGTGCACGTGGGCCTCCCTGGCCCCCAGGTCCTGACACTTGGTCAGGTCACCCAGCCAGGTCGTGGCTGAGCAGAGACCGCGTGCCCTGGCCCCTGGAGTGGGGTGCAGGGGTGGCACCCAAGCCTCGGCAGCCCTGCTCCGTGGGCACGCGTACCCTGCCCGTTCTCCCCTGTTGCCTGACCCCCCTCACCTTGCCCTCAGGCCTCTCTCAGGGAGGGGTGGCAGAGAAGGGGTGAGAGCCAGGCCATTCCCCCGGGGCCCCGGCGGCAGCTGCGGGCGAGGACACCCCGGCAGCGGAGTGCCCTCCTGTGGGGCAGCAGCCCAGCAGAGCCGTTGCCCACGGTGTTTGCTTTTCCCAGCCCTGCGTTTGCTGTGCTGCTCGTACCTGGCTCGCTGTTTGCCTAAGGACTTGCCTTCCAGGGCAATGGGTGGGGAGCAGGTGGTCCGTCACGTTTGGGCTTCTAGCTTTTCTGCGTAACTAAGGAGGGCTGCACGCCGTAAGTGCCACGCCCGGTGGTCCCCAGAGCTGCCCAGCAGTGCTGTGCTTCGCCCGCGCAGAACATGTGGTTTCGCAGTGCCAGGCCTGGCGTGCCTGGCGTGCCAGAGCCGCAGTGGCGGCAGCAGCTGGATGGCTGGCAAAGAGGAGGAGAGTCCCCAGAGCCCTGGTGTTGGCACTGGCCCCGGGGTGTGGAGGCAAGGGGGCGAGGGGCCACATCAATGGGACTTCTGTGTAGCCAGGGACAGAGGAACACATGGCCCAAGCCCCGGCTCATCTGCTACTTTCTTCCCTGGACCTGTCCACGACCCGCACCCTCCCTCCCAGCGAAGAGAGCTCGCCTGTCAGCCAGGGCCACCCCGCCCTTCCTGTCACCCCCTTTCAGATGAATCAGCCCCAGGAACTGGACGATTTCCCCTGCAGCCTCCGCGCCTGCCCTCCTGAGAGCGGCCTCCCAGCATCCCCTCCCTCCGCCTGAGCTAGCCGCTGCGTGGGCAGCCACTGCCCAGGGAATGTGCTGGCCGCGCCTGGGGCCACGGGCGATGGGAACTGACTAGGTAAACAGAGGCTGGACGGGCCTGGCGTCCCGGGGGAGAGGGGGCCCTCTCTCCCCCACAGCTGGAACCTTGGGGAGAAGCCTGCGTTAGCTGCGCAGGGGGCCGGGCCTCCCTCCCTGCCACCCCCCTGTGGTCTGGTCAGCCTCTCTGAGCGACTCTGGTCCCGGGAGGGTGAGGAATGTCGGCACCACCACCGGGCGTCCACCCTGCTTTGCACTGTGGTCTTGAGAAAACTCCCTGCTCTGGCCGTGGTCTCCTCACGACCTGGTAGTTGTCAGACAAGCTGCGAGGAAAAGCAGGTTGTCAGCAAGCGGCTGTGCTGTGCCCCTCCAGGGGCAAAGAGCTCTCTAAACAGAGGGCAGCCTGGAGCCTGTCATCAGTGTCAGCGCCCAGGCTTGGGGACAGCTGCCGGAGGCTGCCTGGCCACGCCCATGCTGGCTCCTGGCTGTGGGGAGCCCAGGCCCCGCCCCCACCTCCCGCCTGGAGCAGGACAGATGCAGAGGAGGGGCGTGCTGGGCTCCTGAGGGCTGTAACCTGTTCAGGTCGCTGTGGCCGCCAGACCCCAAAGCCCTCTCTCCTGTTGCTGGTCAGCGGTGGGTGCAGGCCTGGGGGCAGACACGGGTCTGCAAGCCTGGGCACCATTGCAGGGAGCCCCACCCTCGGGCCTTCGGTCCCACCTGTCTCCACTCCCCAGCAGCAGTGGTGGTCCCCGGCCAAGCATTCGGTGGCCACTCCTCACGGTAGTGCTGTGAGGCTGGTGCCCTCGCCGTTCCCATTTGAAGGGGAAGGCCACTCCTGTCTGTGTCACTGAGATGTTCTCTATCCCCTTTCACAGGAACCTGGGTCCACATCTCCGAGTGGCGAAGCCCAGTACCAAACCCGGGTTCCCCGATCCCGACCCCCGCGCGATCCCGGTCTGCCCTGCAGCGAACAAGGCGCTAATAAATGAGCACACTGATTCATAATTGATCCCACCTTGGGTCCCTTGGGCCTTTTTCTCTCTGAGGAGCTCTGAGCACTTCCCGGACATGATCTCCTGTGCCCTCCTGAGCCCCGAGAGGAGGCCCCATGCAGAACTCTCCCTGGAAGGGAGGACCGGCAGGGGGCGGGCCACAGGGCTAGATCCCAGTCCCCACTGTCCAGGCCCCTCCTCGGCCCCTGCCCCTGGGAGGGGAGGGCTGGGGTGAGGGCACGCCTCTCAGGGCCGCTGCTCTGCCCCGGTCCCTGTGCGTGCAGGTGGGAGCCCGGAGTATCTGGACGAGGCCCAGGGCTCTGTCTTCTACGGAAGGCATGGTGTCGCTGAGGCTTTTTATAGAGCATTCCTCCTCAGGAGCCTCCTCTGGGTCTTGTTTGTCCTCCTCACATTCCTAGGAAGTTGGCAGAGAGCATATCAGAGTCACGGAAAGGAGGATCTAGAGGACAGGCCCTTGACCAAGTCCCCGCCCGTCCTCAGCCGCCCAGCGGGCAGCAGCTGCTCTCGTCTCCATTGTCTGGAGAGGAACTGGGGCTTAGACACTCCCCGAGGTCACGGGCAAGTCAGTGATGGGTAGGTTTTAAACTCAGTTCAAGTTGGTGCCCTTCAAACACTGGGCAATTCTTACCCCATCCACCTCCCAGGACGGCTGTGAGGTGGGGGTGTTTGTACTCCTGAGTCTTCCTGGGATCGTATTCCTGAGGTGGAGATTGGAGATCCTTGGACATTGTCTGTTCAGGGGGAACAGAGAGTGGGTCTAGGGAAACCGGGCATCTTGTCCACGCAGGGGGAACAGGGAGTGGGTCTAGGGAAACCGGGCATCTTGTCCACGCAGGGGGAACAGGGAGTGGGTCTAGGGAAACTGGGCATCTTGTCCACACAGGGGGAACAGAGAGTGGGTCTAGGGAAACCGGGCATCTTGTCCACGCAGGGGGAACAGAGAGTGGGTCTAGGGAAACCGGGCATCTTGTCCGTTCAGGGGGAACAGAGAGTGGGTCTAGGGAAACTGGGCATCTTGTCCACGCAGGGGGAACAGGGAGTGGGTCTAGGGAAACCGGGCATCTTGTCCGTTCAGGGGGAACAGAGAGTGGGTCTAGGGAAACCAGGCATCTTGTCCACGCAGGGGGAACAGAGAGTGGGTCTAGGGAAACCGGGCATCTTGTCCACACAGGGGGAACAGGGAGTGGGTCTAGGGAAACCGAGCATCTTGTCCATGTAGGGGGAACAGAGAGTGGGTCTAGGGAAACCGGGCATCTTGTCCACACAGGGGGAACAGAGAGTGGGTCTAGGGAAACCGGGCATCTTGTCCACGCAGGGGGAACAGAGAGTGGGTCTAGGGAAACCGGGCATCTTGTCCACGCAGGGGGAACAGAGAGTGGGTCTAGGGAAACTGGGCATCTTGTCCACGCAGGGGGAACAGAGAGTGGGTCTAGGGAAACTGGGCATCTTGTCCGTTCAGGGGGAACAGAGAGTGGGTCTAGGGAAACCGGGCATCTTGTCCACACAGGGGGAACAGAGAGTGGGTCTAGGGAAACCGGGCATCTTGTCCACGCAGGGGGAACAGGGAGTGGGTCTAGGGAAACCGGGCATCTTGTCCACGCAGGGGGAACAGAGAGTGGGTCTAGGGAAACTGGGCATCTTGTCCACGCAGGGGGAACAGAGAGTGGGTCTAGGGAAACCGGGCATCTTGTCCGTTCAGGGGGAACAGGGAGTGGGTCTAGGGAAACTGGGCATCTTGTCCGTTCAGGGGGAACAGAGAGTGGGTCTAGGGACACCGGGCATCTTGTCCGTTCAGGGGGAACAGGGAGTGGGTCTAGGGAAACCGGGCATCTTGTCCACACATGGGGAACAGAGAGTGGGTCTAGGGAAACTGGGCATCTTGTCCACGCAGGGGGAACAGAGAGTGGGTCTAGGGAAACTGGGCATCTTGTCCGTTCAGGGGGAACAGAGAGTGGGTCTAGGGAAACTGGGCATCTTGTCCACGCAGGGGGAACAGAGAGTGGGTCTAGGGAAACTGGGCATCTTGTCCACGCAGGGGGAACAGAGAGTGGGTCTAGGGAAACTGGGCATCTTGTCCGTTCAGGGGGAACAGAGAGTGGGTCTAGGGAAACCGGGCATCTTGTCCACACAGGGGGAACAGAGAGTGGGTCTAGGGAAACCGGGCATCTTGTCCACGCAGGGGGAACAGGGAGTGGGTCTAGGGAAACCAGGCATCTTGTCCACGCAGGGGGAACAGAGAGTGGGTCTAGGGAAACTGGGCATCTTGTCCGTTAGGGGGAACAGAGAGTGGGTCTAGGGAAACCGGGCATCTTGTCCGTTCAGGGGGAACAGAGAGTGGATCTAAGGAAACCGGGCATCTTGTCCACACAGGGGGAACAGAGAGTGGGTCTAGGGAAACCGGGCATCTTGTCCGTTCAGGGGGAACAGAGAGTGGGTCTAGGGAAACCGGGCATCTTGTCCGCGCAGGGGGAACAGGGAGTGGGTCTAGGGAAACCGGGCATCTTGTCCACGCAGGGGGAACAGGGAGTGGGTCTAGGGAAACTGGGCATCATTTGGCCAAGCCCCGTGTTTTCAGAGGAAGCCCAGGCTCTGATGGGAAGTCACGTCCCCTGGCCCTTCCTTCTCTTCTTGCTGACAGCCTGGCTGCAGGTCCTGGCTGAGCCCCCCAACCACCACACACGGCCTGGGCCCCAGGCTGCGGGCCCACAGGGCGCCAGGCTAAGGGAGAGGGCTCGCGGGCCCAGCTGCACCTGGGAGCAGGACCCTGCGTGCTCTCCCCACGGAGGGGCCACTTCTCTCCAGCAGTGTGCTTTTCGGAGGGGGATGCCACAAGTCACCGTCCCACAAGGAGAAGTCGGGGCGCAGGGCTGGGCGGGGAGAGGACCTCCCTGGATAACTGGCCACGGTCCACCAGCTGCTCCTCACTGTGTCCCCTCAGGCAAAGCACCCAACACCCCTTCCCACCAGTTGCTGCCTCAGGGAGACGAGGACGTCCCGCTTCTCCCCTGCTGCCCCCACAACGTGGCGGCTAGGCCCCAGCGAGCTCCCTCCGGGGTGGCTGCTGCAAAGGAGCCAGGCAGGCAGGGCTGGGGTCCACGCGGCCCACGGACGTGCGTGGGAAGAACCAGGACCGGGGCTCAGGGCTCCCGGTCCCCCAGGCTGTGCTCGGACACGTCCCTCCTCAGACAGCAGGGACTCAGGGACGCCTGGCCTTCTGCTGGGTCCTGGGGACACGGCAGGGCAGAAGACAGGGGGTCCCTGCCCTGGAGCCACACCGGGGGAGGCAGTGGGAAACACGGTGACAAGTATAAATAAGCCGGCAAGTGTTAGCTGGGGGAAGTGCACAGCAGAGGACTGTGACAGAGGGGACAGGAGCACCTGAGATCCTGCCGGCCGGTTGGAGGAGCCACGTCTGAGTCAAGAAACCAGTGACAGGAGAGAGCCAGCCGCGGAGGTTGGGGCGGGGAACGTGTCCGGGCAGGGAGGCCTGAGGCCGTGGCGCTGGGACCGGACAGTCTGGACTGTGTGAGGGCCCGAGTGCTGGAGGGTGGTGGGCCCGGCAGCAGGGCGATGGGGCAGGTGGGCCGGCAGTGTGTGTGGGGGGTGCTCTCAGTGCCATGAGCTCTGCAGGGTGGTGAGCCCAGCAGCAGGGCGATGGGGCAGGTGGGCCGGCAGTGTGTGTGTGGGGTGTTGTCAGTGCCTTGAGCTCTGCAGGGTGGTGAGCCCGGCAGCAGGGCGATGGGGCAGGTGGGCCGGCAGTGTGTGTGTGGGGTGCTGTCAGTGCCATGAGCTCTGCAGGGTGGCTGGAAATGCGGGGGAGGGTTGCCCAGCAGGCACGGTCCTTCGTCCCAGTCTCCGTCGTCTGCGATCTCCTCTGCCCGGTTAGGGTCCCTCCGTGAGGTCCTGTCCATGGTCAGAGCTGGGTGGCAGTGAGCATAGGAGCTGAATGTTCAGGGGAAGTGCCTCCAGCGTCCAGCTCATCCTGAGGACCACCCTGTTCAGGGGAAGTGCCTCCAGCGTCCAGCTCATCCTGAGGACCACCCTGTTCAGGGGAAGTACCTCCAGCGTCCAGCTCATCCTGAGGACCACCCTGTTCAGGGGAAGTACCTCCAGCGTCCAGCTCATCCTGAGGACCACCCTGTTCAGGGGAAGTACCTCCAGCGTCCAGCTCATTCTGAGGACCACCCTGGCTTGCTGCACCCCGGAGGGCAAGGCTAGGCCGAGCTGAAACCCTGGGGAGCATGTCACCGTTGGGGTGAGCAGGCTGCCCGGTCCTCTGTTCTCATGGCGTCCCCCAGGATGGGGTGGACCAGGGCACCGTCCCTCCTGCTCTGCCTGCAGGAGGTGCCCCAGGAGCGTGATGGTCCCTGCCGTTCCAGGAGCCGCCCCAGGGGTCAGGGCAGACGCCAGGGCGGCCGCCGTCCAGCTGCACGGGCCACCAGGCGGCGGCAGCCTTGACGGTGCGCTCCCCCTTTCTGCCCCTCCATCCCGTCTGTTCCCACTGCCTGCCGGGGCTCTGGGCGCCCACTTCCCTGCACCCTGGTGCCCGCCCTGGTCCGCAGTTTCCGGTTGCTCTCCAGATGAAGCTCAGACTGGCCGCACCAGCCTCTGCGCCTCGGCCCTCCTCGCTGCCTCTGCCGCCGGGCCAGTCTCTGCACCATCCTGCGCGGTCCCTGCGTGCGCCCTCCCGCTGAGGGCGTTCCCCCCCTGCCCTCTCCCCGTGGCCTCCTCCCCAGCCTGTCCTCAGGTCCCAGCTCTGGCTCCCTGTCCCTCCGGCAGCTGCCCCTCCCCTCCCTACTCAGGCTCTGACAGGACCCCCTTCCGAGTGCACGGAGCAATTTTTTTCATTGTTCTCTGTGAAAATTAGCTTGAAACCTCTTCTCCCGGCCTGTAGGCTCCGTGAGGGTTGTCTCATATCTTTTATTTATCGCTGGGGCCCCTGGCGTGTCGTTGGCACTCTGATTATCTGTTGGATGGATGCAGAGTGGCCGCAGGCATGAATTATTTTTAACTAGACTTCACCTGTGTTCACACCACCTCGTGCCCACCCCTGGAGCTGTTTCCAGCCTTTTCTCCTCTCAGATCCCGGCCCTGCCCTACGCCAGGGAGCCTGGGCCCATACCCTGGCCACATGTGAGGGTTCGTGTCCTCACACCGGACCCAGAGTCACCTCCGGGTCAGAGCAGCCTGAGCCCTGGGGCCTGGGTCTCTGGAGCAGGGAAGGGCCCCCTTCGAAGCTACTGGGCTGAACAGCTGTCCAGCATTCTCACCGGACCTGTCAAAGTAGAGTGCATCCCAGAGTGGCTTTGCACGTGACGGCAAGTTTGGAAACCAGGTCACATCCAGCATGGACCGTGGGACCGAGAAGGTGGGGGAGGAGACGGGCACCAGTGGCTTCCCCGTGTCCCTCCCCGCGCTCGGGGCCAGAGGAGGCTCAAGGCAGTCTCGGGCCAAATCTCCTCTGCAGGCTGGTCAGGCCTCTGCGCTGCAGGGAGGCTGTGTCCTCAGCACCGGCCCGCCCGAAGCTGGTAGAAGTGCCGCAGCCGTCCCCCTCAACTCCTGGGGTTTCCGAGGCCCTGCCTGGTGGGGGCGGGCTCGCGGGCTGTGAGGATGTTCGGGTCAGGCAGGTTTGGTCTAACACCGGCAGGGAGGGGGCACCCAGGGGGCCCCAGAGCCCACAATTCTAGGTCACCTCCTATAACATCCAGAAGCAGGAGTGGTATTTATAGCAGCCACCAAGAGTGGAGCACTCAGCAGGAGCAATGACGTAGCTCCCCCCCCCCCCCGCAATGACGTAGCCCCCCTCCCCCCGCGGTCCCCTAGCTCTCACTGACTCGAGCTCGCCGGCCACTCCCCTCTCCAGAGCCTGCCTGGGGCCAGCAGCGAGGGCTGGCCCTGCAGAGACAGCAGGTGCTGTCACACTGCCTCTGCGAGCCCTGGAGGAGACCAGGTGCTGCTTTCTGCCAGCGGGCGCCTCTGCCTCAGCCAGCCTGGCCAGGACCTTGTCTGTCTCCTCGGCCCCAGTGGGCATCCCATTAGAACTCAGTGCCCGGGGCCTGCTGCTCTCTCGATGGCACTGTCTGCTCTTGTTGAAAGGTTCATTCTCTCGAGTCACCAGCATGCCACCCACGTCCCCAGAGCTTGCCGTGGTGAGGAAAAGGTCTGCCTCGTGCCTGCTACCAGCCGGCAGTTATTGGGGCTGGGAGCGCCTGCCCCAGGATGACAGGGAGCCCCGTCAAATGCCTTCACCTCTCTGGAGTGCCACTCGGGGCTGGAGGGCAGTGGTCCCAGCCTATGGTCACCAGGGCACTGCTGGGCGTGTGGCCTCAGCTCCACCTGCTGCCACTCCCAGGGAGCAGGCTAGGAAAAAGTGATGATGTCGGGACTGGGGCCCCAAGCCATGAGGAGGAGTCCTCTGGGAAGGGAAATGACATCAAACTCCAGCCCAATGGTCAAGCCTCTTCTTACCCAGACGGAAAGTGGGTCCCTCGGTCCTGTCTAGACATGAATGGGCAGAACGGTGACATTATTCAGGTGACTGGTGGGGGGAGACTTGGGCTTCCCTCCTGGGTTCGCCCCATTTCCACTTTCTGTCCCCAGACCCTCCGGGCCCGCCCCCGCCCCTGTCCAGCCGGGAAAGAAGCAGGGGAAGGCCGAAACTTTTCCCTCGGGAGACTCCATGTAACATTGATCAGTCAGGTGCACCAGGAGCAGGCGGGCAGGGGGTGGACCAGCCAGGGAAGGGCCATGAGGCCACGTGGGGACGGGCCCCAGCTCCAGCAGGGAGGAGCCTCTGAAGTGAGGGGGCTCAGGGAGGAGGAAGCCCCGGCCCGAGCTCGGTGCCCTGATGGGCAGGCAGGAGAAGCGATGGGGGCCAGGAGTGGGCTTGCCCTCTCACAGGGACGGGGGTGGGGGCAGCGGGTGGCGGAGAGCTTTATAGCTAATGGTTGGGAGTTTTAATCTTATTTAAAGAGCATTTAGGAGCCATGATATGCTTTTGAGAAGACGGCTTATTTAATTAAAATTTTAAACTATGTGTGGCATAGCTAATGCCGCCCGCCTCCCGCTGCACCGGCCGCTGCTCTCAGCACTTTACGACTAGGAACCTTGTCCCCACGGCAGCCCCCAAAGGGGGCCGTGTCATTGCCACCCCCTTTACCGACGAGGGGACAGCAGATGGTTCGTCCTCGGAAGTGGCCTCCGCACTGTGCTCGGAAGGCCCTGGGTTCTGCGTGAACAGCGGCACGAGGACAGAAGCTGGGTCTGCACTGTCCTCCACCTGGTGGCAGGGGGCCTCTGAGCTCCCAGGCCTTCGTGGAGGCCTGTGCTCGCCTCTGCTTGGGTCTGCACTGTCCTCCACCTGGTGGCAGGGGCCTCTGAGCTCCCAGGCCTTCGTGGAGGCCTGTGCTCGCCTCTGCTTGGGTCCGCACTGTCCTCCACCTGGTGGCAGGGGGCCTCTGAGCTCCCAGGCCTTCCTGGAGGCCTGTGCTCGCCTCTGCTTGGGTCTGCACTGTCCTCCACCTGGTGGCAGGGGGCCTCTGAGCTCCCAGGCCTTCGTGGAGGCCTGTGCTCGCCTCTGCTTGGGTCCGCACTGTCCTCCACCTGGTGGCAGGGGGCCTCTGAGCTCCCAGGCCTTCGTGGAGGCCTGTGCTCGCCTCTGCTTGGGTCTGCACTGTCCTCCGCCTGGTGGCAGGGGGCCTCTGAGCTCCCAGGCCTTCGTGGAGGCCTGTGCTCGCCTCTGCTTGGGTCTGCACTGTCCTCCACCTGGTGGCAGGGGGCCTCTGAGCTCCCAGGCCTTCGTGGAGGCCTGTGCTCGCCTCTGCTTGGGTCCGCACTGTCCTCCACCTGGTGGCAGGGGCCTCTGAGCTCCCAGGCCTTCGTGGAGGCCTGTGCTCGCCTCTGCTTGGGTCCGCCTCTGTCGTGTCCAGCGGTGGGAGGAGACGGGATGGCCTGAGGGACAGAAGAGTCAGCCACGGGCCTGGTCTTCGAGCTCCTGACTTAGTGTTTTCTGGGCCTCGGTTGCCCTCGTGACTCAGGCCAGGAGACACGTGTGATGGTGGACTTAGCGTGGGCTCCCGCCTGGAGCCCCAAGGTTCCCTCCTCAGCCATCCGGAACCAAAACAGCGAGTGGAACTCTAACAGTCAAGACCAGAATGGACCCGAGAGGCCATCCTAGCCGGTGCCTCTCAAACACTTTCAAGCCTCGAGACTCGAATTCAAACACAGAGTTACAAGGAACGCCGACGTGTATCCAGCTCAGAGCTGCTCTGACGGTATCTCCTGCCAGCCCCAGCTGAGACCACCTCGCCCCACCTGGGGGTGCCCGAAGGGGTCCCGGAAACCCACTTTGGGGAGCACTGACATCCTCAGAGAACTGACTCACTGGGCACAGGAGAGGAGAGCCACAGAGGGTGGGGCCTGGGCCCATGCCCACCTCCACCCATGCCCTGTGGGGACAGAGGATGTCAGCCCTTCCTGTCACATACAGGAACTCCGCAGACCTCCTCCCCTGGGAAAGAGCTCCTGTTACGAAGTCACTCGATCCCTACCTGCTTCTGCGATGCCCGGGGAATGGTCGAAGTGAAACCCAATAGCCCGAGTGGCGGTCTGTGCCCTAGATGGCCGTGCTGCCCCGGGCGGTGGCCCCTCCGCACAGCCGTGGCCCATGCAGCCTTCAGGAGTCTGGGCGGCATCTTCCCCAGTGCAGGCCAGACCCTGAGGCCTGGCCACATCCTGAGGAGGCGTGACAGGACAGGACCCCGGTGGCATAGGGTATGCTGGGCATGGCAGTGGGACTTCCTCGAGGGGAGGTGTTAGGCTAGCTGTGCCCACTTAGCAGCCTCATTAATGGCCTCATTAGGGGGCCCCTAATGAAGTGGAAGGTGCTAATTCCTCTAGGAGGTGCTGCCAGCACCTGGGACAGGGATTCTCTCCTGGGGGAAGTTCTGAGAAGCAGTCAGAATACTGCAGATGAACAGCCGGCTGGGGTGGGAGCTCCCAGCAGGTGGCTGGCAGGAGAGCAGAGTCCTGGGGGAGGCTGTGGGTGGGGGCAGGGCTGCGGGTTAGAATCCTGGACTTGACTGATGGACACGAGGGGTGGGCCCCTGCGGTGAGCGTCCAGAGGTGGAGCTGGGTAGGGGCCTGCAGGACCACCCTGAGACGCAGAGACACAGACAGGCGCGGGGCACTGCGGCAGGCGTGGCCGTGGGCCTGCGCTCCGCAGTCTGAGCTGACCTGTGGCGAGGCGATTCCCATCTCACTGGCTCATTGTGGATTAAAGACCCAGGGTTGGCTCAGCCTGGGCAGGTGGGCTCCTGAGGCATGACGCCATCCCTACCTGAGAAGGTAGGTCAGGGCGTTGTGCAGGGTGGCCAGGTTTCGGGCCGGCATGGGTCAGCCTGGTCACCGGGCACAGAGAGCAGGGCCTTTCTGTTTGGGAGAGCTGACTTAGATCACAGAGAGATTAGCGCGGCTGCCACACCTCGGGGCAGGGACTTTGCACTCTCGGGAGGGACGGTTAATAATAACGAGGGCCGCTAGCACTTTCATGTGGGCTGAGCGTGTGATAGACGTTACTTTGTCATGATTCCCTGTGAAGTGGGCACCTTTATTATCCCAGTTTGCAAGTGAGGAAAATGAGGCTCAGAGAAGTGAAGGTCACAGACGAGTAGAAGCGATGGGCCAGGGCTGCCCCCAGCCAGGGCTGAGGCCAGGGGCAGGGGAGTCCCCAGGGAGACCGGGTAAGGACGTGTTGGAGCACGAGGGGACGTGAGACAACCACAGGGGCGGCTCGGAGAGGACTCGCCCAAACAGAAACAGACCTGGGCGGGGACCCACATCCCCCACACAGACAGGCAGCCTGAGGTGGTCCTGGGCTCGGAGACCCCGGCGGCCGGGCAGTGCCATCAGGAAGCCAGCTGTGCCCACCCGTCAGCTGCACCGGGGCACCTCTGCCCCCCATGACCGAATGAGTGTAGGACTAGGGCCCATTCTTAGTTTCAGGAAAATAAACAGTCTCCAAGGAAGAATTCAGAAATAAAACCTGGAACCCCTTCTGCCACTGGGAACCGGTCCCTGCCAGCCCTGCTAAGTGCGCCCTGTCGTAACCCCCCTGGACAGGGCACCGGGGTGGGGCGGGGGGCTCAGGTGGGAGCAGGGAAGGTCCTGCTGCGCTCCGGGCCCTCCTCCTCATTCCCGGTAGCCAGCCGCCTCCTGGAACAGTCCAGCAGGAAACTAAAGGCCCCAATTGATTCCTGGGGAGTTGGCTGGAGTCAGTGACAGGGCCGGTGGCAGATGGCAATTTCTACTTGTTGAAGACGAGTGGAAAATACTTAGTGTGAGAATCAAAGCTGGAGCTTCCAGGAGAAGGGATAAATGGAGCCGGATGAGGGCTCCCAGGGAGGGTCAAGGGGGCACAGCCGAGGGGAGTCTCGGCTCGGGCCTGGCTCTGCGCTCACTAGCTGGGTGACCTTGGGCGAGTTACCGAACTGCTCTGGGCTTCGGTTTCCTCCTCGGTAAGATGGGGATAAGAATAACTTGCCTCCTGGGGTTGTTAGAAAGATGAAATTAGAGAAGGCAGTGTTCCTGAACTGCCCGCCACAGTGCCTGGCATGTAGTAAATGTTACATAAGAAGTTTTAAAAAATAAGCAGGTGACAGAATAATGGTTGGAGCTATTTCCGTGCCCAGCCCGGGACGGCTGCGGGCACAGCCTCCAGTAGTTGGAGCTGCCCCTTTCCATCCTCTGCGCTGGACTTCGTGCCTGGTACCAGCTGGCCCTTTGGGAGGGCGGGGCTCCGGCCAGCAGGCACGTTGACGTGGAGAGAACACAGCTGGCCCGGGGCCTCACTGACTGGGTGATTTAACCTCTCAGAACCTCAGTTTCCCCATCTGTGACGTGGGCACAGCCATACGCCGCCCCCAATAGGGTTGTCGTGAGGGACGCAGGAGGCGACTCCCGGCCCTTCCAGGCCATCGGGGCCAGGGCTGTGGGGAAGGTGCTTGTGCACCTAGGGTGTCCGAGAGCCTAGGGTCAGAGGGGGACACGTGGCAGCGGCGTCCCCCTCCTGGCCTGGCCACGCCGGGCACCCTGCTGCCATCCCGGGGCCTGGGTGTGTGAGGACCCATCTTGAGCTGAGATCCGGCCCCGGGCCTGGGCAGGCTCGGCTCTGCCTTCTGCTCCGGCACAGCTGATGCGAGAAAAGCGACAGCTTTCGGCCCCTAACTTGGGCTGCGCACACCCGGGCACAGGCTGGTGAAGCATGTGGCCCCCGGCCCACGCACGCTCTCTCTCTGTCACCTCCCTCGCCGCCTTCTCCCTTCCTGTGCCTTTCAGAGCCCAGCCCCTGTGCGGGGCCGCGGACCTGGGGAGGGGAAGGGCCTTCGGGGAGGAAGGGACGCGTGGGCCTTGCCAGTGCGCGGGGGAACCAGGACGCGGACCGAAGGCAGAGAAACTTTCTCGAGTAGCTCGCAGAGGTGCTTGAGCTTCCCAGCTCTGCCTGGTCCTTGTCACAGGACCTCCGGGCAGACACGGAGCCTCTCTGAGCCTCGGTTTCTTCATCTGTAAAGCTGGGGTGCTCCCCCTCATGGCCTGATGGGGCTGGAATGAGAGGACACATCGAGTTTTAGCCCCGTGCGTGCTCCCAGCGCCACGGCCTGCTCCCCCCGGGACCCCCCGCCGAGCTCCCCTGGGCTCAGTTCTCCTCATCTGCAGAACGGGGCGACACCCGCACTCTCCCCCGTGCTGTGAGGACGGTGCTGAGGCCTCGCTCCACAAGAGGATGCTTGAAGCCAGCTCCTGGCACCAGAAACAGGCGTTTAGCTGCGTCCTGCTCAGAAGCAGCGCATAGTGGTTCAGACACAGGCTCTGGATGTAGGCTGTGTGACCTGGGGCAAGACACTGTACCCTGTCTATAAAATGTGGTGACAGCAGTAGCAACCTCCCAGAGTGGTTATGAGGATGAAGTGAGTTGTTTGTGAACGGCTTCGACACGGCCCAGTGCATGGTAGGCAACTGACCAGTGCCACGGGAGGCAAGACGACAGGGTCCCCAAACCACAGACGGACCCCTGGAACCGCCCCGCCGCGTTGGGAAGTGATTCCAGCTATGACAACGTGTTGATCACCTCCCTTGGAGGGAGGTTAGCCAGCCCTGCAGCTAAGACGTGGAAGAACAGGGATTTGACCCCCAACGAGGCCCACACTCTGGACACTGCTGAGGAGAGCAGGGACCATCTACTCATCTAGTTAGGTAAGAGGGGGCTGTTGGCGAGCCTGCCCAGAGACCACGGCCTCTAGGGCCACCGGTCACCCTGCAGGCTGCCCGGACCCAGCTGCACTGTTGTCAGTACCCCTCACCCCATCAGATGCCCCCCAAGACTCCAAGACTAGACAAGCTCCAGCACCCAACACAGAAACACATGGAATCAGATAGGCCAAGGGGCCTAGCAGGCAACAGCTACCTGTCCCTGTCACCTTCTTTAGAGCACTTTCCGATTTTAAAGCCCTTCCCGTGGAATTGCATTCATCGTGGGGATGGAGTCCTGGGCCCTCCCCTCGGGCACTGAGGGTCAGAACCCCCTGCAGAGCTTCAGAGCCCTTGCAGACCCCCCAGCCTCCCTTTGCACTTCGGCCACCAGGAAGTTGGGAGTCTGACAGTCGTTTCATGGGAAGCCACCGTGTGGGCCTTTATGTCTTGCATGTGTGCAATGGATTCCCCCAACCTTCTGTCTTAATTTTACTTCGTTCTTTTTTTTTTTTTGTATTTTTCCAAAGTTATATAGAAGCAGAGAGGCAGAGAGACAGACTCCCGCATGCATCCAACCGGAATCCACCCAGCATCCCCACTAGGGGGTGATGCTCTGTCCATCTGGGGCGTGCTCCATTGCAACTGGAGCCATTCTAGCGCCTGAGGTGGAGACATGGAGCCGTCTTCAGCACTGGGCCAACTTTGCTCCAGTGGAGCCTTGGCTGCAGGAGGGGAGGAGAGAGAGAAAGAGAGGAAGGAGAGGGGGAAGGGTGGAGAAGCAGATGGGTGCTTCTCCCGTATGTCCTGACTGGGAATCAAACCCAGGACTTCCACACGCCAGGCC
This sequence comes from Saccopteryx leptura, assembly GCF_036850995.1. Classification (NCBI taxonomy): domain Eukaryota; kingdom Metazoa; phylum Chordata; class Mammalia; order Chiroptera; family Emballonuridae; genus Saccopteryx; species Saccopteryx leptura. The sequence continues at coordinate 12,202,438 of NC_089503.1, read as the reverse complement.
AATGCTCTACCACTGAGCCAACCAGCCAGGGCTTAATTTTACTTAGTTCTTGTTTTGAGGTTTATTGGTTTTTAAGTTTGTACAGGCAGTCCCCACGTTATGATCGAGATGGATTCTGTAAGATTGTTCTTAAAAGTTGAATGTGCATGTAAGTGGGAACAGGTACAGTTATCTATTAAATGCAACTTAGATGTTTGCCTTAACATAGTATTTATTTTTACCTGTCTGAGCATATCAATGCTTAAACATTTCCAAGCCTACAAAGCCTACCTGGTCTGTAACCCCAGGACTGCCTGTACCCTACATTGTCCATTGTTTGTGGTTCCTACAAGGCACACACAGTCATTTGTCGTGAATACAAATAAATACTAATGTTTATTAACGCACAAGACCACAAGCCTCCCGTTAGTCTCACTTCTTCTTCTTCAGAAGCGGAAGGTGAGGACAGGAGGGGCGGTGACTCTCTGGCCTGGGGACACCGCTCTTGGTCCGGCCGTGGCTACATCTGGCCCAGTCACCAGCCTCGGTCCAGGGGGCCCAGGGAAGGTGGGCTCGGGTCTGAGGGGCTCGCCTCCTTCGGCAGCCGAGCTGCGGAGCGACGGGAGCCCTGCCTGCCCGGGGTGGAGAGAGCCGGCCGGGGGTGCCTGGGGAGCCAGCCCATCCCTGAGCCCACCCCTGAGCCTGGGGAGCCGTGCCCGTGCTGGCTGCCTTCCCGCAGACGGGTCTCCGGCAGGGAGCTCGCCAGGATTTTGCCGGCTTCCGACAGGGTTATGCATCTTCAAGAGCGTGATGGAGAGGATCTCAGCCCGGGCTCCCTGCGGTGACACTCAGTGAATGGCGTGCCTCTCGGGGAGTTCGAGGACCCTGGGGTGACACTCTGTGAATGGTGTGCCTCTCGGGGGGTTCGAGGGCCGTGGGGTGACACTCTGTGAATGGCGCGCCTCTCGGGGAGTTCGAGGGCCGTGGGGTGACACTCTGAATGGCGTGCCTCTCGGGGGGTTCGAGGGCCGTGGGGTGACACTCTGTGAATGGCGTGCCTCTCGGGGAGTTTGAGGGCCGTGGGGTGACACTCTGTGAGTGGCGTGCCTCTCGGGGAGTTCGAGGGCCGTGGGGTGACACTCTGTGAATGGCGTGCCTCTCGGGGAGTTCGGGGACCCTGGGGTGACACTCTGAATGGTGTGCCTCTCGGGGAGTTCGAGGACCCTAGAGTGACACTCTGTGAATGGCGTGCCTCTCGAGGAGTTCGGGGACCCTGGGGTGACACTCTGTGAATGGCGTGCCTCTCGGGGAGTTCGAGGGCCGTGGGGTGACACTCTGTGAATGGTGTGCCTCTCGGGGAGTTCGGGGCCCTGGGGTGACACTCTGAATGGTGTGCCTCTCGGGGAGTTCGAGGACCCTAGGGTGACACTCTGTGAATGGCGTGCCTCTCGGGGAGTTCGGGGACCCTGGGGTGACACTCTGTGAATGGCGTGCCTCTCGGGGAGTTCGAGGGCCCTGGGGTGACACTCTGTGAATGGCGTGCCTCTCGGGGAGTTCAGGGACCCTGGGGTGACACTATGTGAATGGCGCGCCTCTCGGGGAGTTTGGGGACCGTGGGGTGACACTCTGAATGGCGTGCCTCTCGGGGAGTTCGAGGACCCTGGGGTGACACTCTGTGAATGGCGTGCCTCTCGGGGAGTTCGGGGACCGTGGGGTGACACTCTGAATGGCGTGCCTCTCGGGGAGTTCGAGGACCCTGGGGTGACACTCTGTGAATGGCGCGCCTCTCGAGGAGTTCGGGGACCCTGGGGTGACACTCTGTGAATGGTGCGCCTCTCGGGGAGTTCGGGGACCCTGGGGTGACACTCTGTGAATGGCGTGCCTCTCGGGGAGTTCGGGGACCGTGGGGTGACACTCTGAATGGCGTGCCTCTCGGGGAGTTCGGGGACCCTGGGGTGACACTCTGTGAATGGCGTGCCTCTCGGGGAGTTCGGGGACCCTGGGGTGACACTCTGTGAATGGCGTGCCTCTCGGGGAGTTCGGGGACCCTGGGGTGACACTCTGTGAATGGCGTGCCTCTCGGGGAGTTCGGGGACCGTGGGGTGACACTCTGAATGGCGCGCCTCTCGGGGAGTTCGAGGGCCGTGGGGTGACACTCTGAATGGCGTGTCTCTCGGGGAGTTCCAGGGCCGTGGGGTGACACTCTGAATGGCGTGTCTCTCGGGGAGTTTGAGGACCGTGGGGTGACACTCTGTGAATGGCGTGCCTCTCGGGGAGTTCGAGGGCCCTGGGGTGACACTCTGAATGGCGTGCCTCTCGGGGAGTTCGAGGGCCGTGGGGCAGGAGGAGGAGGAGGGAGTGGGCCTTCGTGGGGGGCTCCAGGACAGTGTGTCAGTAGGAAGAGCCGAGAGCCTCAGGGCCTTGCTGAGCCTCAGTCTCCTCACCCGTAAAAGGGGGTGGCAGGACTGTTTCTGAGACCCCTCTTTGTTTTTGAAGACTTTATTCATTTTAGAGAGGAAAGAGAGAGAAGGGGAGAGGAACAGGAAGCATCGACTCACCTATGTACCTTGACCAGGCAAGTCCAGGGTTTCAAACCAGCGACTTCAGTGTTCCAGGTCGACGCTTTATCCGCTGCGCCACCACAGGTCAGGCTCTGAAGCCCCTTCTCACTGGCCTCCCTGCGTTAGATGTGGGCTCTGGATGGCGTTAGGTGTGGGCTCTGGATGGTGTTAGGTGTGGGCTCTGGATGGCGTTAGGTGTGGGCTCTGGATGGCGTTAGGTGTGGGCTCTGGATGGTGTTAGGTGTGGGCTCTGGATGGCGTTAGGTGTGGGCTCTGGATGGTGTTAGGTGTGGGCTCTGGATGGCGTTAGGTGTGGGCTCTGGATGGCCCTCCTGTCCGCTCAGCCCCCTGCTCCTCGGGAGGTCACGGGCCGGCGTCTCTGAGCCCAGTCTGTCCCTCTGCAGCGGTAACGATACTAAAAGAGCCCGCACCTGCTCAGCACTTACGGGGTGACCGGTGCAATCTTAGGCTTGTGATGCATTTCGCCCTCACGACAGTTCTGAGGCAGATCCTGTCTCTGCCCGGCGTGAGGAATGAGGACCCAAGGCATGAGGGGTTAAGTAGCTTGTCCGAGGTCACACAGACGGTCATCGTAGAGCCAGGACTTGGCACGGGCAGAGCGTGGAGGATGTGGAGCGAGACCGCTGCGTCGCCACGTCACTGCTGCGGGGACGGAAGGCGCTGCGTCCCGGATTGGGACACAGGCGAGATGCAGCCGGTGTCAGACTTGTCCCCGTGGCCTAGACCTGGCGGTCCTCCCTTGAGACTCACCCTCCAGAGCCCATCCCTGGGCCCAGAGGCCTGAGGCTGCCTCTGGGCAGGGGGGAAAGGCCACGAGCTGACGTGGAAGCTGGAAGTGGGACTGTTGGGGTCTCTCACAGGGCATCGTCCTGTCCCTGTGGGCACTGGGACCTCAGGCAAGCAAAGGGACCTTCGGCCTCCTCCAAGGCCAGACCCTGCACGGGGCCATCTGGAGTGCAGACCAGAGGCAGCCCACGCCCCCTCGCTCCCCTGGGGGCTCTCGGCACCCTTCAGCTGGGACCCTCTGCCCAGGGGCTCTTCTCTCTGAAAGCTGCTCCCAGGACCAAGCCCAAAGGGACCTTAGGGTCAGGGGACGAAGCCCAGCCTGGGTGCTGTAGCCAGCAGCCCCTACCCCCCCCCCCAGGGCTCACGGCGGGGGCGGGGCGGGGTGTTTCAGTCAGGACTCCACAGCGCTGACCCACCCCAGGTCTGGCCACAGTCCCCCGCCAGCAGTCTCAAGAGCTCTGTTAATATGACAGTCACCACGAGTGGAGGCCTGCGGCCTGCCAGGGTTGTGCAAACCCTCTGGTGACATCATCCCAGTCAGTCCTCCCTGCAGCCTTCCAAGGGGGTGGTGTCAGCCCTGTTTGGCAGGAGAAGCCATAGAAGCCCTCAGGCCGTGAGGACAGACTCGGGAGAGGAGATGGTTCTCCCTGAGGCCGGGGAGGCAATGGGTGGGGCATTCCCCCCAAAGCCAAGGCTGTGAGCTAAGAGGACTTTTATGACAGGAAGGGAGCACCCTCAGGGGGGCTTGGGGATGGGGATGCCTCTGGGGGAGCAGTGAGGGTTTGGGACCGTCTGTGAGGCTGCTCAGGAGGCCAGGGGCTGGCTTTGAGGTTGGATGTGCTCATACTCCAGGGGCAGGAGAGGGGGTGTGAAGATGAAGGACATGCCAGCCCCCCCCCCACTGTCATTTGAGCTGGGGCAGGGATGGGTAGCAAGGAGTCCAGGAGTTTACTGTAAGACAGTGTGCCCAGGGCTACAGGGGGGTGAGGGCCTCAGGATACATTAGGGGGCAGCCTGTTCAGCGTGAGGATGGGGTGGCTGGGGGCTATCAGGGAGGGTTTCAAAGAGGAGGTGACTTTTGGTGGATCTAAAAAGATGAGTAGGGCCCTGGCCGGTTGGCTCAGCGGTAGAGCGTTGGCCTGGTGTGCGGGGGACCTGGGTTCGATTCCCGGCCAGGGCACACAGGAGAAGCGCCCATTTGCTTCTCCACCCCTCCCCCTCTCCTTCCTCTCTGTCTCTCTCTTCCCCTCCCGCAGCCAAGGCTCCATTGGAGCAAAGATGGCCTGGGCGCTGGGGATGGCTCCTTGGCCTCTGTCCCAGGTGCTAGAGTGGCTCTGGTCGCGCAGCAGAGTGATGCCCCGGAGGGGCAGAGCATCGCCCCCTGGTGGGCAGAGCGTCGCCCCTGGTGGGCGTGCCAGGTGGATCCCGGTCAGGCGCATGCGGGAGTCTGTCTGACTGTCTCTCCCTGTTTCCAGCTTCAGAAAAAAAAAATAATAATAAAAAATAAAAAGATGAGTAGGGCTTTCCTGGTAGAGGAAGTGGGGTAAACAAAGCACAGAACCTTCCAAAGAAGTAAGTTCAGGGAGCAGCAGGCGTGGGGGCAGCAGGGAAGGAGGGTCTGGGCAGTGTGAGGAGGAGCTGGGACCTCTCCCCAGCCAGAAGGAACCGGTGGCTGAGGGCAGGATCTGCTGCAGTCTGTCCCCACAGGGTGGTATCTTTTCCTGCTCCAGGACTCAGAGCAGGCCACCTGCCCAATGTTGCAGAGCCTGCCTGCTGGTGACTGAGGCCCTTAGCCATTGCCTGGGACGCATGGACTTCACCCTGCAGACCACAGGGAGCCATGGAAGGTTTTTATTTATCTACTTATTTACTTTTAGGCGATAGGAGGGGAAACAGATAGACTTCTGCATGTGCCCTTACCAGGATCCACCCAGCAACCCCATCTGGAGCTGATGCTCGAGTACCGAGTTATTTTTAGTGCCTGAAGGTGACTTGCTGGGACCAACCGACCTATCCTCAGCACCTGGGGCCACGCTTGAGTCCATCAAGGCACTGGGTGCGGGAGGCGAAGACGGAGAGAAGGGGGAGAGAGGGAGAGAAGCAGGAGCAGATGGTTGCTTCTCCTGTGTGCCCTGACTGGGAATCAAACCTGGGACGTCCATACGTCTGCCCGACGCTCTGCCCACTGAGCTACGGGCCAGGGCGGAAGGTTTTTAAAGTAGGGGACAGCATGTGCATTTTTAAAAAAGACTCTTTGCAGTTTTAGGAAGAGGAACTCCCAGAATGAGGCCTGGGTCGCCCTCAGGAAAATTGGGCTCTGTGGGCAAGGGAAGAAGGTGGCTCCGAAGGGCCATTCAAGTCATCTTATCCATGTGGGGGGTTCCTCGCACCTCATTCCTACCTGCCTGGGCCAGGGGCTCGGCCAGGGGGGTGGGGAGCCTGGCAGTGCCCCTGGTCTCCCCCCACGGGAGGGGGCGCCCTGGGGTGCCACTGGGCTGGGGTTCGGTGGCGGGGAGGCTTTGTGCCCGTCCAGCATGGTTGTTGGAGGGCACTGATCCTGTGCCCCAGGGGAGGAGAGCCGGATGACTGGCAGCTCCCGACCAGGAAGCAGCCTCTGCCCTCCCCCTCCTGAGACATTTCCTCCAGATGAAATCACATCCCCAGCAGCGGAACAGGCCCCCATTGTGAGGAGCTGGGGTCTCAAGAGAAAGGAGAGAAAGGATGTCTTTCAGGCCCTTAAAAATAGCAGCCCTGAGATTTATGAATCCGCATGGAACGGCGCTGTCCCGTCCTCCCCCCGGCAGCAGCACAGGCCCTGTCACCCTCAGCCCAGAGCGGGCCCGGGTGCTGACCTGCTGGAGAGTCCACAGGCCCAGGCGGGGAGGGGGGCAGTCACACACTCTCCCTCTGCCTCCCCTCCCCTGCACTTTCCAGCCTGGCTAGGGCCTCTGCGGACAATTTCCTCTGTGGTCCTCAACAGAACTCTTAGCAGGTGGGAATAATCAACAGATGAGGAAACTGAGGCACAACTAGTAAGTCACACATTAGCAGGTGGTGGAACCTGGCTGGAAGTTTCCAGCACTGGGCCTAGGATTCTGCAGTAGGAGGCTGGCCCCAGCAGGGGCAGGAGTCCGTGTGATCTGGTGGGCACTGGCACTGACCTCAGCTGTGGGACTCAGGCTGGGGGCAGAGGCTGCCGCCGGCCACTTCACTCCAGTGCCTAACAGACCTTTAGCTGCCTCAGCAGGGCCAGGTGCCTGGCTGGCCCTCTTTCTCCCACCTGGAGGCAGGGAGGGCGGGGCCGTGTGCGCACGTGGGGCTGCGCGTGAGTTAGAGGGGGATGTGCGAGTGGTATGTGCGAGTTAAGGAGTGTCCGTCATTGTAGACTCCCCAGAGGTAAAGGGTAGGAGCAAGGGGCGACTGGGAAGGTTCCCCGGGGCATACCTGAGGACAAGATGTTCTGGGCTGCTGGCAGGGGCAGGGTCCTCACTGCCCCCCAGGGGCTGGGGCTCCTCTTCCTCCACCCAGGCCTGTCCTGATTGGAGCAGGAGGTGGAGCCACAGTGCTTGCTGGGACCGCACTGGCCCCATGCTGGCCCCGGACCTCTGTCATTCCTTCTGAATGAGGAGGCCCCTTGAGCCAGACCCCACACTCCACCCGCCCCTCCGGGAGCCATCTGGAGACCGGGAGGGGCTGTGGAGAACCCGTGGCTAAGCCTCAGCTGTCGGCAGCTCTGGCTTGCCCTGGCCCTGCTGCGGCTCACGGTGTCCCAGCCCCTCCCGTCCCATCCTTTCTGACCGAAGCTGGTGCTGTCAGACACTTGTCACAGACACAGCGCTCTAGCTCCAGCCCGCGGCAGCCCCAGACCACACCCGGCCGCCCCACCATGCGGCTCTGTGCTCTCCATCCTTCTCCCTGCTTCCCAGAACCCGTGCTCCGACTCCTCCTTGTCGAAAGTGGGATGATGTCACTTCCTGAGGGTGGGGGGAGGAGTAGGCACGACCCCGGCAGGCTAGCCCGCCAGCCCGCCTGCCAGGCCGCCAGCTCACCGGGAGAAGTCAGGCAGCAGCTAGATGAAGTGGCTGCTCCCGGGCGAGGGAGGTGGAGACGGGCTGGGCTGGACATGCCGGCCGGCCCCATGCCCCCTGGCCCACCCTGAGGGCTGTGCCCATTAGCTGGGGGAGACTTGCCCGCTTCCTTCCTGAGTGATGCTGGTCTCTGAGGATACTCGTTTTCTCTGGAGGCGTCACGGGGAGAGGACTTGCCACCTGCCCGTGGACCAGGTGCCATGTAAGCTTGCCGGCCTGGGCAGCTGTCCACCAGAGGGGCACCCAGCCTCCACAGCAGGGGTCACTCTGCACAGCTCAGCACGGGGCTATTCTGGATTCCCTCCCCGGGGTCCCTGGGCCAGCCCCCCTGTGGGAGCCCTCGGGCCTGCTCCACTACCCTGTTCTCCCAGCTCTCAGGAGCCGGGACCGGATTCCTGGGCACTCTTCCCTGATCTTCCCTTGGCGAATTTGAACTCTGTGGCTTTAGAGAGTTGAGAACAGGGTGGTAAAGACTGCTTGGCTCGGGGGAGGTCTGGGAGGTGTGGTTTCCAGGAGGGTGGGTCACCCAGCACCCTTCTAGCAGGGGACCTGGGGGTGCCTCGGGCATGCTCTGGGCCCTGGATCTCAGCCATGTCAATCATCTTCCCTTCCTAGAGGCATAGCTGAGGTTGGGAATTTTTTCTAGTGGGTGCAAAACCAAGTCATAGAGCGTGCTCCCAGGGTTCCAGAAAAGTGAGAAACTGAAGAACCCCATTCAACAGATATTCCCTGAGTCCCTGCCATGTGCTGGCACTCCCCCTCCATGCCCGCCGTGCCCTCTGTGCCCCTGCCCCGGGGCCCTTAGCCTCTGCCTGCCCTGCTCAGCTCATGCCAGGAGACAGGCTCTTGCTTGATCTGGGAAGCCCCACCCCACCCAAGGACAGTGTGCCCCGGGCTGAGTCTCCCTGAGAAGAGGCAGGAGCAGGGCTGAGGGAGCCCCCTGGCCCCACGGAGGGGAGGCAGACTGTGAGCCCAGGCCTTCAGTGGAGCTGAGCGGTCACTGTTGGATGAACCCTGCGCAGAGCTGATCCCGAGGGGCGAGTGCCAGTCTTAGGGCTGGAGAGACCTCAGGAGTAGGGTAAAGCCAGAATCTGGCTGCTTAAGTCCTTTATGTTGGCTCTGGCGGGTGGATACGGCAGAGGTGGGTCCTGCCCAAAGGTGGGTGAGCATTTCCGGTGGCCTGGAAGCCGCCGGGCTGTGGGAACTGGGCGAGATGCCTGCGCTCCCAGACACACCTAACCAGAGGGCGGCGGCCCTGGGCACCGTGGTGGCCCAGGCAGCCACAGGGTGCTCGGCTCTCTTTCAGGAGGTGAGCGCCAGGCCCGCTGAGCCTCTGCAGAGCCGCCAGCCATGCCCGGGATCGTGGTGTTCCGGCGGCGCTGGTCTGTGGGCAGCGATGACCTCGTCTTGCCGGCCATCTTCCTCTTCCTCCTGCACACCACCTGGTGAGTCCTGGGGCCGTGCCGCCAGCCTGGGTTTGAAGGAAAGGGCTAGAAGGAGGCTGTCCAGCCATCTGTCCTGATCCTGTCATGCTCCCAGCTCCCAAGTGGTATGCTTGAAACATACAGCCCCTGAGGCAGGACCCACGCGGAACCCAGGGACCCGCCCGGCCACCACCAGACCCGGGCCCAGCCCTGGGCAGAGCTGCCGCTGTCTCTCTCCCACGGCTGCCATCTGGGCTACTCGCTCTTGCTTCCCTGCCCCTGGCAGCCTGTGTCCGCAGAGGCACGCGATGCCAGGTGGACAGGGGTCTTGTAGCCGCCGCGTCCAGCAGGCGGGGCTGCGGGGGCGGGGCAGCCTGCCGGCCCCTCCCACGTGCGCGTCCTCGCAGGTTTGTGATCCTGTCCGTGGTGCTCTTCGGCCTGGTCTACAACCCGCACGAGGCCTGCTCGCTGAACCTGGTGGACCACGGTCGCGGCTACCTGGGCATCTTGCTCAGCTGCATGATCGCGGAGCTGGCCATCATCTGGCTGAGCATGCGCGGAGGCATCCTCTACACAGAGCCCCGAGAATCCATGCAGTACGTGCTCTACGTGCGCCTGGGTAAGGGCCGCCCGCCTCGGGTGGGGGCTGCTTCGGACCCCCTCACCTGCGCCCTCCCCCTGTGCCCCACCATTCAGCCAGTGCTCGTTGGGACATGCGATGGGGTCCAGCAGGCCGAGGGGCTTATGTTCTAGACTAGGACCGGGCAGGCCTCAGCCTGAGGCTCTGATCCAGCCTGCTCTCTGTTTCTGTGAATAAAGTTTTATTGGAGCCCAGCCACACACGTTCATTCACGGACTTGTCTCTGGCTGCTTTTGTGTGACAACAGCAGGCTGAGTCGCTGCGACAGAGGGTATAGCCCGCAGAGCCTGAAATAGTTACTCTCCGGCCTTTACAGAAGAAAGCTTGCCGACCCTGCCCTAGGCTGTCTCTCCAGCTGCTCTGGGAGCCTCTCCAAACAGCCCCTACCCTGGGGAAAGCCCTCGGCCTGGCCAGCCAGTTCCCAGGAGGGCCCGCTTGTGTCTGTTCTGGGCTTCTCCCGGTCGGATCCGTCGTCCCTAGTGAACATATCTGTGCTTCCACGAACTGTGCTGAGTCCTTTCCTCGCGTTCATTCTGGGGGAGCTATTATTATCTCATTTTACAGATGAGGGAGTCTGGGGCCCAGAGAGGTTAATCCTTTTCCTCAGAGTCATGCAGCTACTGTGGATGTGTCAGAGCTGAGATTTGAACCCAGGTTCTCTGGCTCCAAAGCCTGTGAAGCTGGGGCTTCCAGTGTTGCCCCAATTACGCCACCCCACCCCCATCTCAGCCCTGGGGTCAGTGCTCTGGCCGGAGCTCGGTGCCCTGAGCAGCCCCCACCCCATCTCAGCCCTGGGCTCAGTGCCCTGAGCAGCCCCCACCCCATCTCGGCCCTGGGCTCAGTGCCCTGAGCAGCCCCCCACCCCATCTCAGCCCTGGGCTCAGTGCTCTGGCCGGAGCACGGTGCCCTGAGCAGCCCCCCACCCATCTCAGCCCTGGGCTCAGTGCTCTGGCCGGAGCATGGTGTCCTGAGAAGCCCCCCACCCCATCTCAGCCCTGGGCTCGGTGCTCTGGCCGGAGCACGGTGCCCTGAGCAGCCCCCCACCCCATCTCAGCCCTAGGGTCAGTGCTCTGGCCAGAGTACGGTGCCCTGAGCAGCCCCTACCCCCATCTCAGCCCTGGGGTCAGTGCTCTGGCCGGAGCAGCCCCCCACCCCATCTCAGCCCTGGGGTCAGTGCTCTGGCCGGAGCACGGTGCCCTGAGCAGCCCCCCATCCCATCTCAGCCCTGGGCTCGGTGCCCTGAGCAGCCCCCACCCCATCTCAGCCCTGGGCTCGGTGATCTGGCCGGAGCACAGTGCCCTGAGCAGCCCCCCACCCCATCTCAGCCTGGGGTCAGTGCTCTGGCCGGAGCTCGGTGCCCTGAGCAGCTGGCTGCAGGGCCTCCTCCCTCCTTCTGCCTCAAGTGCTAGAGTCTTTTTCCTGGGGAAATAGCTTGTTTCCCTGAAATAAGTGCTCGCTCATCTAATTCTTACACAGTAACATACTGTAGATCTTGTCACTCATTTTACAGATGAGGAAACAGAGGCTCAGAGAGACTAGGTAACTTGCCTAAGATAGATCTGATTCCAAAGTTCACGGATGCAATTCCAAAATCCTGAAAGAACAAGGAAATATCTCTTCATTGTCCACCTTTCCAGTCACCTTCTCAGGGAATGTCAGGGCCTGAGGGCACAGTCCAACAGGACCCTGTTGGGGACAGCCACTCTCCCTGGGCCCTCTCTTCCACGAAGCCTGTGGGCGGCAGGGGGTGGGGGTGGGGGGGACCTGGTGCCCTGGCTGCCGGCAGAGGCCCCGTGGCAGGAGGGGCCAGGCCGAGGTTCCAGGGCCCTCCAGCCAGCACCCTGCTGTCCTCACAGCCATCCTGGTGATTGAGTTCATCTACGCCATCGTGGGCATCGTCTGGCTCACTCAGTACTACACCTCCTGCAATGACCTGACCGCCAAGAACGTCACCCTTGGTATGTCAGCCCGGGCTGGGAGGGCCAGAGGGGAGGGACAGGCTGAGCGCCAGCAGAGGGAGACGGGCTCTGTGAGGGTCTTGGCCTCCGTCCCCGAGGCCTGGGAGGGCCAGAGGGGAGGGACAGGCTGAGCGCCAGCAGAGGGAGACGGGTTCTGTGAGGGTCAGAGGGAGACGGGTTCTGTGAGGGTCAGAGGGAGACGGGCTCTGTGAGGGTCAGAGGGAGACGGGCTCTGTGAGGGTCAGAGGGAGACGGGCTCTGTGAGGGTCAGAGGGAGACGGGCTCTGTGAGGGTCTTGGCCTTCGTCCCCGAGGCCTGGGAGGGCCAGAGGGGAGGGACAGGCTGAGCGCCAGCAGAGGGAGACGGGCTCTGTGAGGGTCAGAGGGAGACGGGCTCTGTGAGGGTCTTGGCCTTCGTCCCCGAGGCCTGGGAGGGCCAGAGGGGGGGGGACGGGCTCTGTGAGGGTCAGAGGGGGACGGGTTCTGTGAGGGTCAGAGGGAGACGGGCTCTGTGAGGGTCAGAGGGAGACGGGCTCTGTGAGGGTCAGAGGGAGACGGGCTCTGTGAGGGTCAGAGGGAGACGGGCTCTGTGAGGGTCAGAGGGAGACGGGCTCTGTGAGGGTCAGAGGGAGACGGGCTCTGTGAGGGTCAGAGGGAGACGGGCTCTGTGAGGGTCTTGGCCTTCGTCCCCGAGGCCTGGGAGGGCCAGAGGGGGGGGGACGGGCTCTGTGAGGGTCAGAGGGGGACGGGTTCTGTGAGGGTCAGAGGGAGACGGGCTCTGTGAGGGTCAGAGGGAGACGGGCTCTGTGAGGGTCAGAGGGAGACGGGCTCTGTGAGGGTCTTGGCCTTCGTCCCCGAGGCCTGCAGCAGCTGAGGGCCCCTCAGCGTCTCACTAGAAGACTACAGAACTGCCTGCTCTTTGCCAAGCGTGGACCTTGGGGTCATGGCCCAGCAAGCGGACGGCTTCTGGGGGGCAGGGAGGCTCCAGCGCCCTTTTCTTTAGAGCTTGTGTGCCAGGGAGGTGTCCCCAGCACCTCCCCCTCTTGCTTCCCACTGCTGCCCCCGCAGGGATGGTCGTCTGCAACTGGGTGGTCATCCTCAGCGTCTGCATCACCGTCCTCTGCGTCTTTGACCCCACGGGCCGCACCTTCGTCAAGCTGAGAGCCACCAAGAGAAGGCAGCGTAACCTGCGGACCTACAACCTACGGTGAGTTGGCGGGCGGTGGCAGCCCCTCGTGGGGTTTGTTGACAGGTGGGCAAGGCTGGCCCGACACCTCCCAAACTGCATCGCAACCTGTGTGAGCCACGGGCTTGGTCCACGGCTTCGCCTCTCCCTATCTTAGTGTTCTGGTCTGTAAAGTGGGAATGATGGTAGTTCCTGCCTCACGCTGCGGTTGTGAGATTTAAATTAGCTAATATGTGCCAAGTGGTCGACACAGTGCTCCCATTATTTCGTGCTCAGTAAATGGTAGCCATTGTTATCATTCTTATCTCTTCAATGCGGACGCCAATGATCACGACAGTAAGAGCAGGAAGTATGTGCAAGTCGAGCCGGTCGTGTATGCTAACTAACAGTAACTCCGTGAGGTAGCTGTTACCATCACCCTCGTAATACAGATGAAGAAACTGGGCCACAGAGAGGTTATGTGACTTGCCTGAGGTGACTCAGCTGGTATATGGGGGAGGGGGGCTAGGACTGGCTTTAGAGCCTGTGCTCTTAACCACTAGGCTAGGGTGCCTGTAGCATTGAGGGGGCTGAAGGAGGTTAATCAAGGAAGGCTTCCTGGAGGGGTTATGTTTTCCACAGGGTTTTGAAGAAGGAAGAAGGTTGTGCCATGGCAGAGAGAATGAAGGAGGGGCCCCAGGGTCATCGTGATTCTTGTTTATTGATAGAAAACTAGCAGGGGTTTCCAGGGTGGGTCACAGTACAGTCCTGTTCATTGAGCTTCTGCTGAGAGTCAGGCCCTGCCCTGAGCTGTTTCCACCATCCGCCCTTCCGCCAACCCTGGTGCAGCTGCGAGTCCCATTCTTCAGGTAGGAGTCGAGATCCCAGAGAGGCAGAACACTTGCCCCGAGTCAGGTTGGTGGGGCATGGAACTGGCTCTACGTCTCTGACCCAGGGCCGTGGGGTCAGGGGCCCTCAGGCAGGGGGCGGGGCCCAGCTCCCCCAGCCCAGCCGGAACCTCCCCGCCCCTCCCTCCTGCCTCCACGTCAGCTCAGCTCGGCCCTGCAACCAGAGCCACACCCAGGCCTGGGCTGGCCATCTCCCAGCCCGAAGTGCCAGGCCCGAGAGCCAAAGCCCGGGAGCCTGGCCCCCGCCCGGTGCCGCTGGCCACCACCCCCTCCCGGTGCCGCTGGCCACCACCGCCCGTCCCATTTTGCTCATTCTGAGCACACTCCCCCACCTGACCTGGTTTCTGGGCTCCTGGGGCCCTGGGAAAAGTCTCTCCCTGACTCTGGGTAATTGCCTTTGGGCCCAGTTACCGCCTGTGCAGCTGGGGGTTGGCACTGGCTGTCGTTTTAACCAGAAAGTCTCCTGCTATCTCTGGGCCCCGTGCTGGTGGGTCAGAGGCCTGAGAACTCCTGGGTCCCGTCCTGTCGCAGTTTCTCCGGGCCTCAGGTGGGGTCTGGGAGGGCGGCCCCGGCCACAGCGCACTTAGTGTGACCACCTCTCAGACTGTCCACTCACCCCCCCTCTGCTCCAAAACCAACAGTTTTTCCAACAAGGACATTTCCAAACCTGCCGACCTTTCATGCACTTCCAGGTTCAGGATGCACGCAAGCCCTGCCGGGCCTCCCTGACAGGTTAATTCACTCTCTGGAAGTCAGGCAGCTGTCAAAGTCCTTGGCCTCTTTCTCTTTCCAGTGACATCTGCTGGGAGTCGGGAGGTGGGTTGTTCCCAGCATTACTCTCCGGGAGCCTTGACCTTGGATCTTGGCAGGAGGATATCTGTCCTCCCTTCACTTTAGTGAGTTCCAGGGCAGAGGGCGGCTGGTCTGTGAACTTTCTCCGTCGGGGTTTAGTTTGTCTCACCCTGTGTTGGTCTCTGTAGCCTAACTTAGTGCATTAGGCCAAACCTATCACCGGCTTCATCTCCCCCCTGCTGGACATGCGGAGTACTGCAGGGCAGTGTACAGTCAGCACCTCCGTCAGGCCAGAGGCTGAGCAGGATTTTCTCTTTGACCCTTTGAAAACCCTGTTTGGTTAGAAAGGGTTAAAAGAATATGCTGCTCTGGGAGCCCAGCTGGGCCAGCACACCTTCCCTTTATCAGGCCCCTGGCAGGTGGGACATCGAGTTAGGAGGTCAGCTTGTCACCCAAGTCCCTTCGGGCTGGCGGGTCCCAGAAACAGCAGTTCCCGTGCACCCTCTCCTGTGCCCTCCTGCCGCCCTGGGAGGCCCTCTGGCTTCCCCTGGCCTTGTAGAGCCAGGATTGGGCGCAGGAAGTGGCCTTTGCCACGGAGAAGAGCCGAGAGGCTCGGGAAGGAGGGCACAGCCCGTCGCTCCTGCTGGACGCTAAGTGCCTCGCAGGCATTCGGGGCCGCCCCTGCCTTCCCCTCCTGACCGCCGGGCATTCAGGGCTGCCCCTGCCTTCCCCTCCTGACCGCCGGGCATTCAGGGCCGCCCCTGCCTCCCCCTCCTGACCGCCGGACATTCGGGGCCGCCCCTGCCTTCCCCTCCTGACCGCCGGACATTCGGGGCCGCCCCTGCCTTCCCCTCTTGACCGCCGGGCATTCAGGGCTGCCCCTGCCTTCCCCTCCTGACCGCCGGGCATTCGGGGCCGCCCCTGCCTTCCCCTCCTGACCGCCGGGCATTCGGGGCCGCCCCTGCCTTCCCCTCCTGACCGCCCGGCATCGGGCTCTGACAGCACCAGCGATAAGGCACACATCACATGAGCAGGCCATTCCTTCTTGCTCTGTCTAGAAATGTACATTTTAAATATTGGATCTGTTATCTTTATGCTCAAAACATACCACACACCAACTTCTGGGCACCCAGCAGTGGAAGGGCCTCCGTGGATAACTGGCCAATCACTCTGCCTTCGGATACAGACTGCTGGACACCTGGTGCCCCATCCGACCAGCTCGGGGGCTGGGGGTTGGGGTGGGAATGCCAGGGCCAGCCACGCAGAGGAAGGCTGGGGCGGGGGGCTGCCCCCCCAGATCCACGGAGCTGGGAAGCCCTTACACTTCCCCCGAGTAGAGAACGGGAGTATCTGAAATCCTTTTGAGGGGAAGCAGCTCTGTCTGACAGGCTTGGGCTCCCAGCTCCAAAGCCCCCAAGGCATGCTGGTGTTCATTCTGCAAAAGCTCGGTGCCTGGGCCTGGCCTTGGCCATCGAAGTCCCCCCCCCCCAGGGGACAGCCAGGTCACTGGCACCCAGCTTTGGCTGGGCCTCGGCCTGTTCTACCCTAGACCTCCTGTCAGGGAGCCCTTTTGTGGGGTCCTGGGAACAGGCCAACCTGTTTCCATAATGTCAGGGCCCTAGCTTGGCCGTTCCGGCCGTGTGACCTCACACATACCAACTCTCCCCCTTGGCAGGCACCGATTAGAGGAGGGTCAGGCCACCAGCTGGTCGCGCCGGCTCAAAGTGTTCCTCTGCTGCACTCGGACGAAGGACTCCCAGTCAGTAAGTACCGGGAAGTGGCGGCCCGAGGGCTCACGTCCTGCGGCCTGCCACTTGGGGGCCGTGGCTCACTGGCCGAGCCGGGTGGACCGGGCTGGCGGAAGGAAGCTGGGTTCTGCGCACGAGCCAGGGGGCAGCCTGCCTGCCTGAGTGCCCTCCCGCCCTCCCGCATGTGAAACAGCTGACCCCTCGCTTTGTCAAGGGAACAGAGAGATTTGAGGATTTTTTCATTGACCCCCTTGGAGCTCAGAGTCTAGTTTAGGAGAAGAGATACTAAAAAACCAGGGTGACCCAAAGACAAGCAGCGTGTCACCGGCTGCAGGTTACTCCAGAAGCTCCGATGGAGCTAGCAAGTACCCAGTGTGGCCCAGCGCGCAGTCAGCGGGGCCGCCAGAGGGCCAGCCCTGTCGGTGGCAGGGGGCTGCATGGGGCACCAGGTCCGCTGCGGGCAGCCCCTGGGGGCGGGGCCCTTAGAGGTCTCCTAGTCCCTTCCCTTATTTTGCAGATCGGGCAGCTGAGGCCCAGGGAGGTGGAGTGACTTGCCCCGCGTCCCACAGCCAGTTAGTGGCAGAGCCAGTGGGGTCAGGAGGCTCCTCCTCCCTGAACCGCACAGCTGGTGGCTTCCATGGAAGCCACCGGAAGCCTTGAGTGTCTCTTTCCCACCAGCAGCCCCTCCTGAGCTGTAGAATGAGTAATCACGTGTAAGAAAGTCCCTCCCCAAGGTGCCCTGGTGAGTGAGGAACACCCCCACAGGCCTAGGGGGTCCCACGGGTCACAGCCCAGGCCTGGCCCACAGGTGGGCCGTGCAGGGGGCAGGGAGCAGTCCCCTGGCAGGCCGGGGGCGAGAGCACGCAGCAGCGTCAGGCTGGTGCTGGAGGCTGGTGAGAGGCAGAAGGTCACAGAGGGGATGGGTCAGGTCCAGTTCAGAGGACGTTTTTTTCGCTTCAGCCTTTGCTGTGTTGCTTAAACACTTGAATCAGACGCCAGCATTTAAAAATCAGGGTCGTGTATGTAAACTTCGGTATTTCCGGATCCGGCCACGTCGGCCCCTCGCAGGCCGCTGAGGTCAGCCGGAGCTGACCCGGAGCTGACCCGGAGCTGGCTCTGTTGGGCCCCCTTAGGCATCTGGGTTTGCACCCCTCGATTTCTTTTCTCTTACAAGTGCCAGGTCGTCCAGGGGGAAACCAGAGAGAGAGAACCAGTTGCCCTGAGCTTGCTCCCGCCACAGCCTCTCCTGACATGTCAGGGATGAGGCCCCAGCTGCAGCGTGGTGCAGGGCAGGGAAGCAGAGCTCACAGGCCGGCAGGGCTGTCCTGAGGACAGGGGGCCCCGGCCAGCATCACGCCCTTCTCCAGGCACCGGGCGGGGGGTCCCCGAGCCTGCAGCCCCGGGCAGGAGGGGGGAAGGCACCCCGAGCGGGGAGGAAGCAGCAGGAGCTTAGTGTGGGCTTCTCTGCTAGAGAGAAAGGCCGGAGGAGGACCCCGCGGGCTGTGCAGGCCTTGGTCCCTAGTGTCTGGGGAGAGAGCAGGAAATGGCTCCGCTTGGCATCTGTGCGTGCTAGACGGTGAGTGCCCGAGGAGCTCCGAGGACAGAGGCGGGCTGGGCGGTGGAGATGGACAAGGGCCAGGGCTGCGGGGCCCGGAGCAAGGCCCTCAGGCTCCCACTGCGGACGGCCGCCCGGGGCCGCACGGGCTCAGGCCCAGCGGGCGCCGTGAGCGCCGGGGCAACCTGCGTAGGGGCCCAGAGCAGACGCCAGCCCTGGGGGTTCACTCCTGGTCTCTGTCCTCTCTCCTGCTCCCCCGCCCCCGCCTCCCGCCTCCCCGGACCTCATAGGATGCCTACTCGGAAATTGCCTACCTCTTTGCTGAGTTTTTCCGGGACCTGGACATTGTGCCATCTGACATCATCGCTGGCCTGGTCCTGCTCCGGCAGCGACAGCGGGCCAAGCGCAACGCTGTGCTGGACGAGGTGTGCGCCCAGCCTCTCCCCTGGAGCCCCCCCCCCCAGCCGCTTCTGCCCAGGCCTCTCCCTGTCTGCTGCTTCTGGCTCCCTGGGCTCCGCACCTGCACCTCGTCCTGGGCCCTGGAGGTCCCCCTCCGGTGCTCACGCCCCTCGCTTCCCCGGCTCTTCCCTGCAGCCGTCACTCATGGATCTTGCTTCAGCGACCTCCCTCTGCTGGGCCATGTGTGGCTGCTTCCCAGGCCGGGCCACCACAAGGGACCTCTGACCACAGGGGCTAATGAATGAGGCAGCTGGGGCCTCTGCCTGCGCATTGCCTCTCCTGCCCGCCCAGCCCACCCCCCACAACACATCAGTTCCAGCTGGGGTCTCCCAGCAGGTCCTGCCGGTGCCTTTATTGGGCCTGGTCTAGGAACGCCCCCAGGAGGGGCTGGGGGTGATGCTTTGCGTGGAAGGGGAGCAACTGGAAATGTGACAGGTCCTCGGTGTTTGGAAAACTGGCTGGGCCACGGAAGAGCTAGAAACCACTTACTCCTTGGGCCCTGGGAAGCAGGCAGAGCACAGGGCTGGGCGCCCGGACCCCTCTCCCAGCGTGCAGCCGGGTCAGGGGCAGCCGCCCTCACACACCTGTTTCACAGGCCAACAACGACATCTTGGCCTTCCTGTCTGGGATGCCAGTGACCAGAAACACCAAGTACCTCGACCTCAAGAACTCAGTGAGTCACCCAACCCTGTCCCAAGTCCCTCTGTCCGCCTGCAGGAATGACCTGAGCAAACCACCTGCTCCAGCGCGAGCCCACAAATGAACCCCGAGTTTGCGGGACCATGCTCGGGACATATGGCCCTGGCCTCTCACCAGAGCGAGCTGCTGCTGTTATTGCTGTCATCGCTGTTGTCATGTGGGGCAGTGGGACGTGGCACTTCTGTTTCCATCTTCCGGGGGCAGGACCTCTTCTCTAGCGCTTTTAGTAGAAATCCAGTCAGCGTGTGTGTGTCACAGGGAAGGTGAGGGAAGGTGGGCAGGGGGATGTCCAGTGTCCAGTGCCGTCAGCCGGCTCTGCCTCAGGAGCAAACCGGCTAGGTGTTCATCCACTCCCCACTGTGGCTGTGGCCTCGAGCCAGTCCCTGACCCCCTGAGCCTGTTCTCTCACACACATGCGTAGATGGACTGGGCCTCAGAGCTCGGGTGGGAGGAAGTGAGCCATCCTGAGCCCAGTTCTCAGCACGGGCCGGCAAACAACGGTGCCGGACAGGACGCCACTAGGCAGGACTCATCCTTGCATCTGAATCCCCTGGAAAAGCCCCCAGTCCCCAAAGCAGGCCTTTGTATCCCCTTCTGCAATCAGCCGAGCCTGGAGGTGCTGGGGTCCCGCCTGCCACCTGGCAGAGGCTGCCGGCCCCGCCCTACAGCCCGAGCTCTGACACACACACAGGATAATTACCTTCCCCAGCTCCTTCCTGAAGAGTAGGCAGAGGGGCCCAGGGCTCCACTACTCCAGGCCCTGATTAAGGTGATACCTTTTCCTCTTCCCGGGATGACTAATCACCCTCTTTAACTTTTACAAGGTGACTAATTCCCTCTAAGTGCAGGAGTCCTCCGGTCCCCGTCCCCGGGGTTCTAGGACTCTGGACGCAGCTTCAGCTTGGCTTTGCGAGGACACCCATGCCTTCTGGCCTCCCTCCCGCCCTCGGGCTGATAACAGCAGCCCCTGGCCTCAGACACTGGGTTTCCAACTGGCGCCTTCTCTGGAGAGATCCCAATCTGCCAGGGGCCCCTTTCGAGCCAGTGACTCAGAGCATCAAGCTAGAGAGTCGGTGATCTGTCTGGGTGCCTAGTGTGGATGTCCCGGGCAGGCCCCACTGCTCAAGGCCGGGACGCCCCCGGAGGGCCCAGGGCCTCTCAGGGTTAAGTTTTCCTTCCCAGGCCTGGCTGCCGAGGCCGGGTGATGGCCGCTCAGGCCTTCCCCTCTCTTCCCTTACTGGGAAACTGGGCGAGGGAATCGACCCAGTGCTCTGAGTGTTTTTCTGTCCCCAAATCATTAATTCTGAGACTGGAGCCACAGGACAGGTCTCGAGAGGATATGTGCCCTGGTTGCATGGAGATAATTAGGGAAATGCAATTATCATTTGGAGGCGCGGCCCCTCCTCCAAGGCGGGAGGGGGTCTGCGGCCCGTGAGGAGCCCAAGGGCCCTGCGGTAGGGTGGCAGCGGGGGCAAAGGTCAGGAGGTGACCACCCGCTGCCTCCTCCCTTCCAGCAAGAGATGCTCCGCTACAAAGAGGTCTGCTACTACATGCTGTTCGCGCTGGCCGCCTACGGCTGGCCCATGTACCTGATGCGGAAGCCGGCCTGCGGCCTCTGCCAGCTGGCGAGGTCCTGCTCGTGAGTACCGTCCTGCGCGCCCTCCGCGGGCCTGTGCGCAGGGGCTCAGACCGTCCTGCGCGCCCTCCGCGGGCCTGTGCGCAGGGGCTCAGACCGTCCTGCGCGCCCTCCGCGGGCCTGTGCGCAGGGGCTCAGACCGTCCTGCGCGCCCTCCGCGGGCCTGTGCGCAGGGGCTCAGACCGTCCTGCGCGCCCTCCGCGGGCCTGTGCGCAGGGGCTCAGACCGTCATGCGCGCCCTTCCTCGGGCCTGTGTGCCCTTCCACGGGCCTGTGCGCAGGGGCTCAGACCGTCCTGCGCGCCCTCCGCGGGCCTGTGTGCAGGGGCTCAGACCGTCCTGCGCGCCCTCCGCGGGCCTGTGCGCAGGGGCTCAGACCGTCCTGCGCGCCCTCCGCGGGCCTGTGTGCAGGGGCTCAGACCGTCATGCGCGCCCTTCCTCGGGCCTGTGTGCCCTTCCGCGGGCCTGTGCGCAGGGGCTCAGACCGTCCTGCGCGCCCTCTGCGGGCCTGTGTGCAGGGGCTCAGACCGTCCTGCGCGCCCTCCGCGGGCCTGTGCGCAGGGGCTCAGACCGTCCTGCGCGCCCTCCGCGGGCCTGTGTGCAGGGGCTCAGACCGTCATGCGCGCCCTTCCTCGGGCCTGTGTGCCCTTCCGCGGGCCTGTGCGCAGGGGCTCAGACCGTCCTGCGCGCCCTCTGCGGGCCTGTGTGCAGGGGCTCAGACCGTCCTGCGCGCCCTTCCTCGGGCCTGTGTGCAGGGGCTCAGACCGTCCTGCGCGCCCTCCGCGGGCCTGTGTGCAGGGGCTCAGACCGTCCTGCGCGCCCTTCCTCGGGCCTGTGTGCAGGGGCTCAGACCGTCCTGCGCGCCCTCCCGCGGGCCTGTGTGCCCTCCCGCGGGCCTGTGCGCAGGGCTCAGACCGTGGAGCTGGGCCCGGGGTGGGGGGCAGGGGCTCTTCCTAAGCAGGCCGCGTGCGCCCTGGCGGCCCCCCCAGAGACCTGTGCTGCTTCTCTGCCACCCCATCTCTGGGCCTCAGCCTCCCTCGTCCCACATGAGCTGTGGCCTGGGAAGACGTGGGCTTCGGGACCACACAGTTCCGGGTCTGAATTCAGACTTGGCTGCTTGCAGCTTTGGGCAAGTCCGTCTCCCTCTGCCGGCCTCAGTTTCTTTATCTGCAAGGTGGGGATGGTGATACACACCTCCTGGACTGGGTTTGGGGGACCACACGTCCCCCGGCCTCTCACCCCCTGCCCTCTACCACATCGCCCCTTCTCCCGCCCGCGCCCCCTGCCCTGCCTTTCAGAGCCCAAGGACTTTCCTAGCAGAGGGTCCCCTCCCATCCTGTCCTGTCCCGTGGGGGCTCAGGGGAGGCCCTTCAGTGAATGGCTCCTCCCAGAGCCAGCGGCCTCGGCCTGACCCGTCTGCAGCCAGCGCCGCCCTCAGTCCAGGCCAGGGACCAGGGTGCATTCTTCCCCTGGGGGACAGAGGAGGGCGCCGCTCCTGGAGGGCCCCTCCCTGTACTCGCCGTCTCCACTGTCAGCCCAGGCCGGGCCGGAGGAGGACAGCTGCCCTGTCCCCTGGCCCAGGAAAGCAGGTGTGCTGGGCAGGCAGCTTCCACGACGCCCCTGCCCTCGGGGCCCAGAGCACCCAGCCCTCCTGTAGAGCCTTCCTTTCCACAGAAAGCTGGGTGGCTCTCTGTACTTGTTTTTACCATCCCCCCCCAGCAAGTGACAAAAGGGACCGGGGCCACCATGCCCACCCCCTGTCCCTGCCAGCCCACACGCAGCTGGGTCGTCCCTGCACCCTTGGGAGCTCCCGCTGGGACTGGGAACATCTCAGAATGAGCACCGGCCCGGGAGTCCCCTGATGGGGGCTCTGACCAGCCCCGCTCAACTCCTCACCAGCGGGGTGGGGACACCTGCCCGGCAGTGTGTGTCCTGCCCGCCCATAGGCTATCTCGGGAGCCAGGGTGTCACGGGCAGACCAGGCTCTCCGCGACAGGCTGGATGTGGGCATTTGCAGCAGCTTCTCGGTGTTGCAGGGAGAGAGCGGAGGGCCCTCAGACCCCTGCCTCGAGCCCAGGCCCTTCCCTTGGCCGCTGTTCTCCCGTCCCGCGTCCCGGGCCCCTCGGAGAGCATGGCAAGCCAGGCCTGCCTGAGGCTCTGCCCAACGCGGGCCCTGCTGCTGGCGTCTATCCTCGGGCCCCCAGACCACCGGCTCAGTCGGCGACGGTCCTCTCCCCGGACAGAGGGAGAGCCGCCCCTGACCGAGCGCCTGTGGTGTGCGGGGCCCTCCCGCATGCCGGCCTCTGGCCTCACACTGACCTGTGGGTAACCGTCAGCCAGAGGGAGAGCCGCCCCTGACTGAGTGCCCATAGTGTGCGGGGCCCTCCCGCATGCCGGCCTCTGGCCTCACACTGACCTGTGAGTAGCCGTCAGCCAGAGGGAGAGCCGCCCCTGACTGAGTGCCCATAGTGTGCGGGGCCCTCCCGCATGCCGGCCTCTGGCCTCACACTGACCTGTGAGTAGCCGTCAGCCAGAGGGAGAGCCGCCCCTGACTGAGTGCCCATAGTGTGCGGGGCCCTCCCGCATGCTGGCCTCTGGCCTCACTCTGACCTGTGAGTAGCCGTCAGCCGCCCTGGCAGAGCAGGGAGCCGCCTGTGGGGGGCCCGATGCCCTCCGGCTCTCGCGTTCAGGGGGGCACATGGCAGGCCCAGGACTCAGTTTCCAAAGGCCACGCCGTGGTGGTCCCACGGTCAGTGCTAAAGGAGGGGGCTGAGGTTGGACAGAGCGGACGGCTGCCCGAGAACAGGAGCTGGGACCCCAGACCCAGGCTCGCCCCCGCTTGGCGGAGACTCTCTCCGCACGCGTTGAGGTGGTGGTCGCCCGATGGCTTCCGAGGTTTGGCTCCGCTCTGGGTCTTCTCAGCAAGTCCTCTCCCCTTTGGGAGGTGTGGAACATCCCTCAGGTGCTACTCGAGTGAGGACAAACCTCTCAGCATCACCCACAGTCAGGATTCTTCATAACATCTCAGCTGTCGTCTCCAGACGACAGGCCCTGGTCCTGCGCTCTCGGGGCTCCTGGCGCGACCTGTTGGGTGCTGGCTCCCTCTGGTGGCCTGAGGAGCACCTGCACCCCTTGCTGGGTGCCTCCCTCTGCCGCTGGCACCCATTCATTAGGGGGGAGCCTCGAATGTGCCTGGGCGCCGGTAGTGTGGGGGCTCAGGAGAGGCCCCTCAGTGAAGGGCTCCTCCCAGAGCCAGGTGGCCCTCTCCAGGCGCTCGTTCTGGGTGCTGGAGACACAGTTCTGAAGCCGAGCAAAGCCTGCCCTCTGCAGCCTATCACCAGGCACAGACCAGGGAACAGAGCCTGCTGAAGCAGATGAGCGCTCTGGAGAAAAATAAAGCTAGGTGTTGGGACACTCGCCGGTGGGGGACTGGCTGTGTGAGGCGAGGTGGCCGGAGTGGACCGCTCCTCACAAACATTCAGCACAGGCCTGCGGGGAGTGAGGAGCCCAGCCACACAGGATCCAGGAGGAGGGTGTGTCAGGCAGAGCAGGTCATGGGTGCAAAGGCACTGCGGCAGGAATACGGCCAGCATGTCTGAGGGGAGAGCAGGAAGGCCAGTGTGGCTGGAGGGCCGTCGGAGGCTGCAGGCCGGGGATCGGAGGCTGCGGGCCGGGGCAGCGGGGCCGGGTGGGGCAGGGCCCTCGGCCGCTGGGAGGATCCGGCTCTTACACGGGGCAGGAAGGGCAGTGTTGTAAGGTTTTGAGCCAAGTGACATGGGTTGACATATCTTAAAGGGTCACTCTGGCTGCTGACCGAGAAGGTAGGCGCAGGTGCTGAGGCAGATGAGGGAGACCAGGCTGATGTAGACAAGGGAGGCCACGGTGACACTCCGAGGCAGAGAGGACGGTGGCGTGGGGCAGGGTGGAGGGCGGAGGCCAGGGAGAGCCATCCGAGTCTGGTGGTGAATCTGAAGGTGGAGCAAGCCAGCGTGCCAGCCCACTGCACGTGGGATGTGAGGCAGGGAGGGGACCCAGAGATGGCTCCCAGCGAGCATGGGGCTGCGGTGAGCAGGGTGTGGCTCAGTGGGGAGCGCTTGCAGCCTGGGGCCCCGCAGGGGCCGGGGTCCTGTGGGGAGCTGGGTGGGAGCACCTGGGCAGCCCGTCAGCGCACGGGCATCAGTGAGGCTGTGCCCGGATGGGGAGCTGGGTGGGGGCACCTGGGCAGCCCGTCAGCGCACGGGCATCAGTGAGGCTGTGCCCGGATGGGGAGCTGGGTGGGGGCACCTGGGCAGCCCATCAGCGCACGGGCATCAGTGAGGCTGTGTCCGGATGGGGAGCTGGGTGGGGGCACCTGGGCAGCCCATCAGCACACGGGCATCAGTGAGGCTGTGCCCGGATGGGGCCCCGCAGGGGCTGAGGTCCTGCGGGGAGCTGGGTGGGGGCACCTGGGCAGCCCATCAGCACACGGGCATCAGTGAGGCTGTGCCCGGATGGGGAGCTGGGTGGGGGCACCTGGGCAGCCCATCAGCGCACGGGCATCAGTGAGGCTGTGCCCGGATGGGGAGCTGGGTGGGGGCACCTGGGCAGCCCATCAGCACACGGGCATCAGTGAGGCTGTGCCCGGATGGGGCCCCGCAGGGGCTGAGGTCCTGCGGGGAGCTGGGTGGGGGCACCTGGGCAGCCCATCAGCACACGGGCATCAGTGAGGCTGTGCCCGGATGGGGAGCTGGGTGGGGGCACCTGGGCAGCCCGTCAGCGCACGGGCATCGGTGAGGCTGTGCCCGGATGGGGAGCTGGGTGGGAGCACCTGGGAAGCCCATCAGCACACGGGCATCAGTGAGGCTGCTGTGCCCGATGGGGCCCCGCAGGGGCAGGGCCACCCAGAGGGGAAGGGTCCAGGGCCGACTTCTGGGCCTCAGTGGGAGGGTGGGCTGAGGGGGCTTCCAGGGGGGGAGACACCGTCCAGGAGAGAGGGCATCTTCAAGGGAGGGAGGGGCCCTCTGGTCACAGGTCACCTGCTGCCAAGAGGCCAAGTTAGAAAGGGCTAGGCACCGGCTGGCAGAGCCTGGTAAGGAAGCTTGGGCGGGGGCAGGGGGTTGATTCCAGAGAGGATGACTGAGAAAACTGCTCTCTGTCGGGAGTCGCTGGCCCTGAGCCCCCGCCCCTCCACCCCACCCCAGGTGTTGCCTGTGCCCCGCGAGGCCCCGGTTTGCCCCCGGCGTCACCATCGAGGAAGACAACTGCTGCGGCTGCAACGCCATCGCCATCCGGCGCCACTTCCTGGACGAGAACATGACGGCGGTGGACATCGTCTACACCTCCTGCCACGATGCGGTGAGGGGCCCGGCCGGCGGGCAGGGCCAGGCTGGGGCGCAGCGTCCCCCGGCTTCTGTCCTCGGCAGGCTGCGGGGCCCGGCCGGTGGGCAGGGCCAGGCTGGGGTGCAGCGTCCCCCGGCTTCTGTCCTCTGCAGGCTGCGGGGCCCAGCCAGCAGGCAGGGCCAGGCTGGGGCGCAGCGTCCCCCGGCTTCTGTCCTCTGCAGGCTGCGGGGCGGGGTGGGGGGGCAGGGCCAGGCTGGGGCGCAGCGTCCCCCGGCTTGTCCTCTGCAGGCTGCGGGGCGGGGTGGGGGGGCAGGGCCGCGGCCAGTGTGAGGAGCGGGCAGTGCCAGGGGCCTGGCCGCCCACACCGGCCCATAGGCAGCAGGAGCCCTCGGCACTGCCCGGAGCCGCCTCTAGACCTCCCCTAGCTGGGCAGACCAGTGGGCCCTGCTTCCCACAACCCCTCCAGGCCCAGGAAGTGGACCCCAATGCCACACTCAGGGTTGGTGCTCTCCCGCCTCCGCCTTTGGGGGAAGGACTCGGGGGAGAGAACAGCGAGGCCCCGGGGAGGGGCAGCCCCCTCTCTGGGTGCAGCGGGCAGGCGGCAGCACCCAGGCTGCTTGAGTCCGGAGCCGGGAAGCAGGGTGGGCTGTGAGCTGGGCGGGGTCTGCCACGGTGGCTGGGGGCCCGGCAGACGGGCAGGGGCCTGGCCGCTGGTGCAGGCAGAGCCCCCGGCTGGGAAGGACATCGGCTTAGATCACTGGCCTGAGGCCGGCCCCATTCCAGGGCTGCTCAGGCTCACAAGCCACCCGCCTCCTAGGTGTACGAAACCCCCTTCTATGTGGCGGTGGACCATGACAAGAAGAAGGTTGTGATCAGTATCCGGGGAACCCTGTCCCCCAAGGTATGCTGCCTGCAGGTCCGGCTCACCTCTGGGAACCCCCTGCAGTCCCCAGGGATGCTGCTTCCCTCTTCCTCTCCTCACCCCGCCCCTCCCTGCTGCCTCTCGCCCCAGGACGCCCTGACAGACCTGACCGGGGACGCGGAGCGCCTGCCCGTGGAGGGGCACCACGGCACCTGGCTGGGGCACAAGGTACCCGCTGCGTGGGCCCCAAGACCCCGGCCTTCGCCCCTGCTAGCGTGCAGACCTGTGCAGGTGGTGCGGTGGGGGTCCTCCCTGCTTGCTGGGCTCACTGGTAGCTGCTGGTCCGAGAGGTGTGGGTTTGCTGCAAGGTCCACTGGGTCTCCCTCCCGGGACCCCCACAGCACTGCCCAGCCTGGATCCTGGCCTAGAGGAGCCTGAGGAGGCAGCTGTGAAGAGATCACCCTGGGTTCTCTCAGACACACAACCCTCCTGAGCCTCAGTTTTCTCATCTGTGAAATGGAAACGATGTGATCAAGTGTCCAGCAGCCCCACAGTCGTGTTACGAGGCCAAAAGGGGGAAGTGGGCAGGAGCGGGGAGTGAGCTGCTGGTCACTGGTTTGGCTGGCCCCCGGGAGGCCGCCGTCCCTCCTGGGTCCTCCCCGCGCGCTCACCTCTCCTCCTCCTCACCCAGGGGATGGTCCTCTCGGCTGAGTACATCAAGAAGAAGCTGGAGCAGGAGATGGTTCTGTCCCAGGCCTTCGGGAGGGACCTGGTGAGGCACTTCCCACGCATCAAGCCCAGTCTAGTTGTTGGGCACAGGGATTGGGACAGGTGACCCAATGACGAGAGCAGAGTGTAATCATGTCCTGTAAAGGTCATTCCCAAGTATAGGAGCAACGGCCAGGAGGGAGGGGCCTCTCCTAGGAAATCAGGAAGGGCTTATCTAAAGAGGTAGCTCCTGAGCCAGGTTTTGAAGGATGAGTAAGAGTTTGTTAGAATAGTCTCCCCAAGAAGCTGCTCTGCGGGCGGCCAGCTTGGCCTTCCTGCTGCCCCAGCGGCCGCGCCACACGGACGTGCTCCCGGGCCCTGGCCGACTCCTCCCTCCCGGGTATCGGCGCAGGCAGCTTGTCAAGCAGTGGGCTGGGTCTCCTTCTCTCGGTTCCAGGGCCGCGGGACCAAGCACTACGGCCTGATCGTGGTGGGCCACTCCCTGGGCGCGGGCACCGCAGCCATCCTCTCCTTCCTCCTGCGCCCCCAGTACCCCACCCTCAAGTGCTTCGCCTACTCACCCCCGGGGGGCCTGCTGAGGTGAGCTGCCTGCCCGGCCTGCAGGGTTCTGGGGCTGGGGGCTGGAACGGGCCGTCTGGCTTCTGGTCAGTGGGGGCCTGGCAGTGGCCTGGCAAGTGGAGGGGGGCTCTGTCCAGTGCCAGAAGGACCCCAGATCGACCTCTGGCAAAGCCCTCCTGGCAGGAAGGGCGGGGCAGGAGCAGGCAGTGCAGCCTGGCACCTGTGAGCTCCTCAGGGGCCTTGAGTCTAGAAACTGCCCCCAGGAGTGCTGGAGCAGGGCACCCTCCCCTGCCTGGGCACACCCCCTGCCTGAGCACACCCCCCCCGCCTGAGCACCCTCCCTGCCTGAGCACCCCCCTACCTGAGCACCCTCCCCTGCCTGAGCACCCCCCTGCCTGAGCACCCTCCCTGCCTGAGCACCCCCCTGCCTGAGCACCCTCCCTGCCTGAGCACCCCCCTGCCTGAGCACCCCCCTCCCCTGCCTGAGCACCCCCCTGCCTGAGCACCCCCCTGCCTGAGCACCCTCCCTGCCTGAGCACCCCCCTGCCTGAGCACCCTCCCTGCCTGAGCACCCCCCTCCCCTGCCTGAGCACCCTCCCTGCCTGAACACCCCCCTCCCCTGCCTGAGCACCCCCCCTGCCTGAGCACCCCCCCCCCGCCTGAGCACCCCCCTGCCTGAGCACCCTCCCTGCCTGAGCACCCCCCTGCCTGAGCACCCCCCTGCCTGAGCACCCCCCCTGCCTGAGCACCCTCCCTGCCTGAGCACCCCCCCTGCCTGAGCACCCTCCCTGCCTGAGCACCCCCCTCCCCTACCTGAGCACCCCCCTGCCTGAGCACACCCCTGCCTGAGCACCCTCCCTGCCTGAGCACCCCCCTCCCCTGCCTGAGCACCCTCCCTGCCTGAGCACCCCCCCTGCCTGAGCACCCCCCTCCCCTGCCTGAGCACCCCCCTCCCCTGCCTGAGCACCCCCCTGCCTGAGCACACCCCTGCCTGAGCACCCTCCCTGCCTGAGCACCCCCCTCCCCTGCCTGAGCACCCCCCTCCCCTGCCTGAGCACCCCCCTCCCCTGCCTGAGCACCCCCCCCCCCGCCTGAGCACCCCCCCCGCCTGAGCACCCCCCCCGCCTGAGCACCCCCCTGCCTGAGCACCCTCCCTGCCTGAGCACCCCCCTGCCTGAGCACCCCCCTGCCTGAGCACCCCCCCTGCCTGAGCACCCTCCCTGCCTGAGCACCCCCCCTGCCTGAGCACCCTCCCTGCCTGAGCACCCCCCTCCCCTACCTGAGCACCCCCCTGCCTGAGCACCCCCCTGCCTGAGCACCCTCCTGCCTGAGCACCCCCCTGCCTGAGCACCCTCCCTGCCTGAGCACCCCCCCTGCCTGAGCACCCCCCTCCCCTGCCTGAGCACCCTCCCTGCCTGAGCACCCTTCCTG
Source organism: Saccopteryx leptura (assembly GCF_036850995.1). Classification (NCBI taxonomy): domain Eukaryota; kingdom Metazoa; phylum Chordata; class Mammalia; order Chiroptera; family Emballonuridae; genus Saccopteryx; species Saccopteryx leptura. The sequence continues at coordinate 12,173,123 of NC_089503.1, read as the reverse complement.
CCTGAGCACCCCCTTCCCCCTCCTGAGCACCCTCCCTGCCTGAGCACCCTCCCCCTCCTGAGCACCCCCTTCCCCCTCCTGAGCACCTCTTCTGCTTCCTTTGCAGTGAGGACGCCATGGAGTACTCCAAGGAATTTGTGACAGCTGTGGTTCTGGGCAAAGACCTCGTCCCCAGGCAAGTCCCTGCTTCCTCTCTCCACCGTCCCAGCCGAGGCTGTTCCTCCTTCCACCGGGCCTCACCTGGGCTCCTCGGTGCTCACTCAGGCTCCTATCTCCCTGAGGGACGCCAGCACCCGTCTGTGCCTTCAGGTGTCCAAGCCCCGAGCTGCCAGCTGCCTGGCTTGGCCTTGCTGAGCCACAGACTTCCCTGCGCCCACCCTGTGACCCTGACAGCCTGGTCGTCCTGCTCCTGTCCCTGGGCCTGGCATCAGCCTGCCCGCTGCACTCTCCCTCTCCTGTCCCTGGGCCTGGCATCAGCCTGCCCGCTGCACTCTCCCCGTACCTCTCCTGTCTCTGGGCCTGGCATCAGCCTGCCCACTGCCCTCTCCCCGTACTTCTCCTGTCCCTGGGCCTGGTATCAGCCTGCCCGCTGCCCTCTCCCCGTACCTCTCCTGTCCCTGGGCCGGGCATCAGCCTGCCTGCTGCCCTCTCCCCGTACCTCTCCTGTCCCTGGGCCTGGCATCAGCCTGCCCACTGCCCTCTCCCCGCACCTCTCCTGTCCCTGGGCTGGGCATCAGCCTGCCCGCTGCCCTCTCCTCGTACCTCTCCTGTCCCTGGGCCTGGCATCAGCCTGCCCGCTGCCCTCTCTCTGTACCTCTCCTGTCCCTGGGCCTGGCATCAGCCTGCCCGCTGCCCTCTCCCCTCACCTCTCCTGGTCCCTGGGCCTGGCATCAGCCTGCCCGCTGCCCTCTCCCCGTACCTCTCCTGGTCCCTGGGCCTGGCATCAGCCTGCCCGCTGCCCTCTCCCTGTACCTCTCCTGTCCCTGGGCCGGGCATCAGCCTGCCTGCTGCCCTCTCCCCGCACCTCTCCTGTCCCTGGGCTGGGCATCAGCCTGCCCGCTGCCCTCTCCCCGAACCTCTCCTGTCCCTGGGCTGGGCATCAGCCTGCCCGCTGCCCTCTCCCCATACCTCTCCTGTCCCTGGGCCGGGCATCAGCCTGCCCGCTGCCCTCTCCCCATACCTCTCCTGTCCCTGGGCCTGGCATCAGCCTGCCCGCTGCCCTCTCCCCGTACCTCTCCTGTCCCTGGGCCGGGCATCAGCCTGCCCGCTGCCCTCTCCCCGTACCTCTCCTGGTCCCTGGCCGACACTCCTCTTGTTCTCTTCCCCCAGGATCGGCCTCTCCCAGCTGGAAGGTTTTCGCAGACAGCTCCTCGATGTCCTGCAGCGAAGCACCAAACCCAAAGTGAGAGCCCTCCCCCATCCCGGTGGGGCACCCAGCTCTGGGCACCTTGTCTGCCTTGTGCCCTGCTTGTCCCTTGGCCCAAAGCACAGCGGCCCCAGCCATGGTGGCCAGGCTGGGGTGTGGTCCTGGGGACCTCAGGCCATTAGACCCTCAGCATCTCCAAGGTCATCTCACCTGTCCCCTACCAGTCCTTGTACAGATGGGGAAACTGAGGCCCAGAGTGGAAAAGGGACTTACTTTGCTTACACAAGTTGTAACTGTCAGGTGAGGGCCCCTGTCCCACCGAGCTGCCAGAAGTCAGGAGAAAGCCATCACCTAGGCCCAGCCTGCTCTGGGCTTCTAGGGTGTGGCGGGGTCTTTTCCCACGCCTGCTGTGGCTCCCGGCTCGGGGAGGCTGGCACTCGCCGGGGGGGTCGGGGCGGCCAGCTCTGACTTTCCTCTGTGGCCGAGAGGAGAGGATCAGCCCCTCCTAACCTCTCCCCGGGGCTTTGGGGGATCCTGGGGCCCTTCCTCTGGCTAGCGGGCCCTCCGCAGGTTAGCCAGGGCCGGGAGAAGGCTGTGGCAGGCAGGTCCTTTATGCCCCCAGCCCTCAGCCTGTTTGCTGTCTCAGCTCAGTTTGGACTCTTCCTAGCCTCGTTACAGCTGACCCTCTGGTGGGCAAGACCCTGAGCCAGGTATTGGGCACCATGTGCCAGGCACCAGGGTGGGCCAGACAGCAAGTGTCGGCCCAGAGGAGCTTGGTTCAGGATGTGGGGCTGCCCCCGTCAGGTCCAGTCCTGGGCCCGTGCCAGGCGCGGGGGAGGGGGCCAGGAGTGAGGCTGCCAGGCCTGGCGGGGGCAGCTGAACTGAGCCTAGGGCTGTTCTGCCTCTGAGCTGCCGAGTGGCCTAGAGCGAGCCCCTCCCCCTCCCCTCGCTGGCCCTTCCCCTCCCCTCGCTGGCCCCTCCCCCTCCCCTCGCTGGCCCCTCCCCTCCCCTCGCTGGCCCCTCCCCTCCCCTCGCTGGCCCCTCCCCCTCCCCTCGCTGGCCCTTCCCCTCCCCTCGCTGGCCCCTCCCCCTCCCCTCGCTGGCCCCTCCCCCTCCCCTCGCTGGGCTGACTGGTCCTCCAGGGCCTCTCCAGCCCTGAACCCCAACAATCCCACGCCATCTGTCCCTGGTGTCTTTTTGGCCGTCATGGCTGCCTTCTATCTCAGACGCTGCCTCTTCAGATGGGCACTGCCCTTCCCTCTGCCTCGTGGCCACCCTAGTTCCCACCTGTCACCTCTGGGCCCTTCATCTGAGCACCTCTGTCCCCCCCCCACCCAGCTGACACGGCTCAGCTGTCCCCATCTTCCCCCTGCCTGCACAGTGGCGAATCATTGTGGGGGCCACTAAGTGCATCCCCAAGTCGGAGCTGCCTGAGGAGGTGGAGGTGACCACCCTGGCCAGCACCCGGCTCTGGACCCACCCCAGCGACCTGACCATAGCGCTGTCGGCCAGCACCCCGCTCTACCCGCCTGGCCGCATCATCCACGTGGTCCACAACCACCCGGCGGAGCAGTGCTGGTGAGTGCTGCCCAAGACCCCGGGCGGCGGGCACCACGGCGGGCTTGCCCCCGCCTCAGGCTCCGGAAGCGGAATAAAGGGCCAGTCCAGAGCGGGAAGGACTCCAGGTTCCTCTCTTATCCGCAGTGTCAGCCTCTCCCTGCTCTTGTCCCCTGGGCAGCTCTCCCCACTGTGGTTCATTTAAAAGTGGATGTCCCAGAGGGGTCACCCGAAGGCCCTGGCCAGCTCATACCTCAGTTGTCACTTGGCATCATCTCTGGGATTAGGTGGCAGACAGTTTGAGCGGGGAAGAGGGATGTGTGACAGACAAGGATGGCGAGGACTCGCCTTCTCCTGTCACGCTCGTTCAGGGGGCTGGGCCCGAGACCCCCGGCACCGTGGGCTTGTGAGCCGGGCCTGCCCAGGGTGGAGCAGGTGTGGCCCGGCTCACAGCACGCAGAGGCTGGGTAGGGGCCCCGGCTGAGGTCAGCCTTTGCAGGCCTCTGGTTGGAGTGAATGTTCCCAGCCGGGCTGGGAGTGGGGCGGGGGTAGGAGCTGAGGGTGAGACCAGAGCAAGGAGCCGGGGACACAGCCCACCTGGGCCTGCTGGGCAGGAGTCCTCCAGCCACCCCTGCTGAGCCAGGGCCTGGGGGTCAAGGCCAGGCTGCCAGGCCCCCTCAGTCCCCCTCTGGCTCCTGTGCCCCCTCAGCTGCTGCGATCAGGAGGAGCCCACGTACTTCGCCATCTGGGGCGACAACAAGGCCTTCAATGAGGTGATCATCTCACCAGCCATGCTGCACGAGCACCTCCCCTACGTGGTCATGGAGGGGCTCAACAAGGTGAGGCCCTGGGCGGCCCTGGGCAGTGACACCTCGTCCGAGTCCCGTGGTGCCTCGCGCACGGGGTCTCCGTCCCGTGTTGCAGGCGAGGGTGTGGGTGCTCAGAGGAGTTAGCCAGAGCCCCCAGCTGGGCTCTGCACCCCTCTCTGTCCACGTTGCCGCGTGGCCCCGTGACAAGGAGATGTTTCAGAGACTCCCAGAGACCCGTCCGAGGCAGGCTGAGCTCAGAGGCCCTGAAGGCCACCCGGCGCTTGTCAGATGAACAGCCGAGCAGGGGCAGTCTTGGCCGTCACCCGGCCACAGAAAGGCTGACTCAGAGAAGGGAAAGTGTCCTGGCCCGTCTGTGCCGAGGCGTGGTCACAGGGCCAGTCTGGGGCCTTCCTGCAGGGTAGGGGACCTGGGAGGAGGAGAGTGGGGCCCAGTGACCCCATGCAGCTCTGTTTGGCCTGAGAGGCCCGGCCTGCTGCCCGACCCCCAATGTGATTGTCACCCCTCCACCAGCACCAGCTTCCCCATCCTGTCCCCAGGTGCTAGAGAACTACAACAAGGGGAAGACGGCTCTGCTCTCCGCTGCGAAGGTCATGGTGAGCCCCACTGAGGTGGACCTCACGCCTGAGCTCATCTTCCAGCAGCAGCCGCTGCCCACGGGGCCACCGCTGCCTGCCGGCCTCGCCCTGGAGCTGCCCGCCGCAGACCACCGCAGCAGCAGCGCCAGGTGAGCCTGCCCCCGGCCCTGGCCCGGAGGGGGTGCAGGGCCACCGTGTGGTTTCAGAGCACGTACGCTTGTGCACGGGTGTCCCATGCACAGACCGAGCTGGTGTGTTCACTCGGCTCTGCACACACGTGCAAGAAGGGGCTAGTTTGCCCCCTCTGCTGCAACTCTCTCCCGCCCTGCTGCCACTGTCCCCCCGCCTGCTGTCCTTGAAGCCCACCTGGGCTAGTGGGCATCTAAGGACACATGGCCACCTGGTCACGTAAACACATGGATTTGTTCATAGCCATTTAGACCCAAACAGGTGGACACCCGCGTACACACATGCGTTTATGCATTTGCACTGAAGCTTACGCATGCAGGTGCGTGCCTCCCAAGTAGCTCCAAGCACACACAGCCCCATACAGATACACTTGTGGAGGACACACACTGAGACAGGTGGAGATACATATATGCAGGACACACTCGGACGGGCAGCCCTGCATGTGGATGACCCAGTCACACAGACATACGTGGGCTGGGACATGCAGACAGCTAGAATGTACATGGTACAAACACTGAGCGTGCACACATGCTCCTAGACACACAGCCCACATTCACACACACAATGGGGGATCCTCCTCACTCTCTGAGACCCTTCCTGCCCAGGTCCTGAGCCCAAGGAGGGCACAGATCTGGCCAGGAGGCCGATGAGAAGGGTGACCGACTGCTTCTTGGGCCTCTCTGCCCGCCTTCTGTGCATTGTCTGAGGCAGCTGCGTGACCAGATGAGGGAGCCCGTGTCTGTTCTCACTGCTGTAACTGCTACAGCCCCCCTCTCCCAACCTTCGTTCCCACCCTGCAGGCGGGTGGACAGCCAGGGGCTCCAGGACGCCCCCCTGACCGGAGGGTGACACTCCACGAGCGAGGCAGGAGGGACCGCGGTGTGAGGGAGGAAGGGATAGAGCTCTGGGAGAGACCCAGAGTTGCTGGCCCCTCAGGAGTGACCCAGGGCCGCCAGGCTCTTCGGGCCTGTCTCCCACGGGTGCGTGGACAGCTTCAGGACGGGCACCCCAGCAGGTCCCCTGGGGTCTGAGTTCCACCAGGGCCGCAGGCCGTTAGCGGGCCACCCTGGCTCAGCCCAGCATCAGCCCTTTCTCTGTCTCGGGTTCTTGTGAGTTGTTTTTTCTAAGGAGTCCCTACTCCCAAACAGTTTAACAATCACTCAGTGACTTTCCCCTCGACCCCAGCCCCAAGTTCCCTGCAGCCGGGGGTCAGCGTCCGCACCCCTCCTGCGTCTCACCCCCTCCTGGTCCTCCCCTTCTGCAGGAGCAAGTCCCAGTCCGAGATGAGCCTGGAAGGCTTCTCGGAGGGGCGGCTGCTGTCCCCGGTGGCCGCGGCCTCGGCGGCCCGCCAGGACCCCGTGGAGCTGCTGCTGCTGTCCACCCAGGAGCGGCTGGCGGCGGAGCTGCAGGCCCGGCGGGCGCCCCTGGCCACCATGGAGAGCCTCTCGGACACCGAGTCGCTGTACAGCTTCGACTCCCGCCGGTCCTCGGGCTTCCGCAGCGTCCGCGGCTCGCCCAGCCTCCACGCCGTGCTGGAGCGCGACGAGGGCCACCTCTTCTACATCGACCCGGCCATCCCGGAGGAGAACCCGTCCCTGAGCTCGCGCACCGAGCTGCTGGCCGCGGACAGCCTGTCCAAGCACTCCCAGGACACCCAACCCCTGGAGGCGGCCCCGGGCAGCGGGGGCGCCACCCCCGAGCGGCCCCCCAGCCTGGCGGCTCCCGAGCAGGAGGAAGAGGCGGGCGGCGGCGGGGCGGCCCCCCGGGGCGAGCTGGCGCTGCACAACGGGCGCCTGGGGGACTCGCCCAGCCCGCAGGTGCTGGAGTTTGCCGAGTTCATCGACAGCCTCTTCAACCTGGACAGCAAGAGCAGCTCTTTCCAGGACCTCTACTGCATGGTGGTGCCGGAGAGCCCCACCAGCGACTACGCGGAGGGCCCCAAGTCCCCCAGCCAGCAGGAGATCCTGCTCCGTGCCCAGTTCGAGCCCAACCTGGTGCCCAAGCCCCCGAGGCGCTTTGCCGGCTCCGCCGACCCCTCCTCGGGCATCTCCTTGTCGCCCTCCTTCCCTCTCAGCTCCTCGGGGGAGCTCATGGACCTGACGCCCATGAGCCTCAGCAGCCAGGAGTGCCTGGCAGTGGACAAGATCCGGACTTCTACCCCCACCGGCCACGGCGCCAGCCCCGCCAAGCAGGATGACCTGGTCATCTCGGCCCGCTAGCACCCGGGAGCGGCTGCCGCCGAGGCCTGGGCCCGAACGGCGGCCCCTCGGGGTCTGGGTGGCTGCCGCCAGGGCCAGACAGCTTTGAACAGAGGCCGGTTTAGCCTCAGGCGTGGGGCGCTGCTGCTGAGCTGGGGGTCCATATCCCTACCTCAGCTTAGGACCCCCAGGGCCACGGCAGCTGGACTCTGGGCCCTCCAAAGGGAGGTGTGGGGAGTGGGGAAGAGCCTGAGGCAGCCTGCCAGCCAGATGCCCCAGAGGCACCCTGGCAGCCCCTGTTCCGGGACAGGAGTGGGCACACTGACTCCCTCCACTGCCCTCCGGCTGCTCGCCCATGGCTAAGATGAGGAGTGGCCCCCGCCCACATGTTCTCATCTGAGGTCCTGGCTGGCATCTGGCCTGGCCGCCCCCCAGATCTGGTGCCTGCTGGCCAGCCCCTGGGGTGACCCCTCGCCTAGGGGCCCCGCAGTGCTGTGTGTGTTTACAGAAGCTGCCGGGCTGGGCTCAGGATGTCTCCTGGGCTGGCACGCCCCCCCAATCATGTGTTCAGTAGCCCCTCTCTGAGGTGGGCAGGGGTCTGGAGGGGCCTGGAGGAGGGTAGGGTCAGGACTGCCCCTTCTCTACTTGCGTCCCTCACGCTGACCCCTCTGTCAATGGGCCCTGGACACCCAGGCCTTCCCTGCCTGCCCAGTACTTCCTGGCTCGTGTTCTGCCCCTGGGGGCCCTGGCCATTCAGGAGTCGGTGCCATGGGAGGACGGAGGACACCCTAACCCCTCTTCCTTTGAGGGCCCCATGTGACAAGCCCTTCGCATCACCTGCCCCCACGCCCAGGCAGCCCCAGACCCTGCTCTGAAGCCAGACACTCCTCGATCCCCTGACCCCTCCTCGCTGGCCTGGGCTCTCACCTGGGCTTGCTTCCTCCCAACCCCTAATCCTGTCGCTGGGAAGTGGAGCCGGGAGTGAAGCATTGTGGCACCTTGCTAGAGACCCCTGCTCACTGCTGGGGGTGGCGCAGGAGGGCCAGGGCTTCTGGGGCTGTCCCGGCTGGAGGGGTTCCTTCCCCGTCGGGCTAAGGAAGCAGTGAGGAGGCGGAGACCAGGCCTTTTCCTAGAGGCCACGTAGGGGAGCTTGTGCATGCTCACGTGGGCGTGTGTGTGTGCATGTGCATGGGTGTGCGCCGTTCCTGAGGAGGGGGCTGCCGGGCGCCCACCCCACCCGGCCCGCCTGCCCAGCTGCCCTCTCCTCACTGCCACAGCCAGTGAGCGCCATGTGGCCGAGACCAGGGGCAAGCTCAGTTTCGGACGTCACCCGTTCCCCTTGTCTAGCCTGCCGCTCTGACCCCTGGTCAGGAGAACCCGTGTGCCGTGTGCCGAGGCGCTGACCGCCCACTGTGCCTTCGTCTCCTCGGAGGCATGCTCCCCTGCTCTGGCCCCGCCCACGGCCTCCCTGGGTCAGCTCGGCTTCGCTGACTAAGAAGCCCCAGCTCACGATCACTGGGTCTGCAGCTTGCACCCTGACCCCAACCCCACACACACCTGCGACTGGCCCAGACCCTGCCTGGGACCCCTGTCCACCCCGACAGGTGGCACAGAGACCTGAGAACGGGGCCTTCCTCACTCTGTGACCCCTTCCACACCAGGCTCCAGGACCCTGCCCCTGCTGAGGGCCCCGCTGCTGGCATAGCCTGGGCCCAGCGCAGAAGCAAGACAAATCAATGGCTCTCTTAAGAGTTAAAAAAAAAAAAAAAATTTATAAATCAGAGTAACGTTCCAACAAGCACCCTGGCCAATAGCAGGGAGACTTTTGGTCTGGCCTTTTAATTTCTCCTCTGCCAAGGTGGACCTGAGACCTCTAAGGGGGTGTGGCGCCCACCGTGCCCAGGACTGAGCCATCAGGGACAGACGCCCCACCCCAAGGCTGCTGCCACGCAGGGTTACAGGCTTGGGGCTGGGCAGACTTGGACTCAGCCCTGGACACCCCCCCCCCAAGGGTCAGCCCACCTCCAGGTTGCTCCCGCCTAAAGGTCGGGCCTGCTGCGTGTCTCTCCCCGCCTCCCACAACACCCGGGGGGGTCTGAGCCACCCCCCAGCTCGGCTCAGCTTGACCCCTCCTCTGTCCCTCGGCCCGCAGCCGGGCGCGGGCCTGCCCTCCCGGGGCCTGGGCGGCCTCCGTATGCAATCCCCAGCAAGCAGCCGGGCCCTCCGACACACGCACTCCACGTGCCATGCTCCCGTGACCTTTTTTTTGTACTTAATGTATGAAAGATCCAAACTAATATTGCTGTAAAAAGGAGAGACAAATTAATATAGCTTATTCTATAAATATATCTGTATATAAAGGTTTCTGTATATTGTATAGAGCTGTGTATAAACTGGATGTAGAAGCACACAGGCTGCCTTGAGTGACCTCTCTTCCCAGCAGGTGGGGTCAAAGAGGGTAGTACGTTGCTCAAGACCAGGCTGGTCTAACTGCCCACCCTTCCATCCCATGCTGAGCACTAGGGCAGGGGAGGGACTCCACTAAACCCTCCATCCGGGTGTGCGGGGACCACCGGAGGTCTTTTATGGCAGCCTCCCTAGGAATGTGCAACAATCCCGGCCAGGTCCAGGGAACCCGGCCCCACCTAGCTGCAGGACAGTAGGACCTCGGAGCAGCTGCCAGGCCCTCAGGGTAGGTGGGCACCTTGGCCTCCTGCCTGCCCCATGTCCGGGCCTGCCCTCTTCGTACACCAGATGGCGCTGTTTCTCCAGCCAGTCCCACCGTAGGGGCAGTCTGGCCCAGGCACTGACCCAGCCAAGCTTTGACCTAACCTTGACCTTCTCCTTTTCCCTACACTGCGCACCCTCCCACCCCGAGTCCAGAGCAGCCCTACTTGGTGAGGAGTTGGGAAGGATGATGGAACTGTGCCTGTCTTCCTTCAAGTCCGCTCTGAACAGAAGAAGAAACTGAGGCAAGATAATGGCGAAGACCTGCTCCAGGTCCCTCGGGTGGTAGGGACAGATCTAACCGGAATGCAGACCTCCCCACCTAGGACTCTGACCTCCACGCTCGCCTAGTGGTTTTCAGAAGTTCTCCCCACCCCGGAGTCTCATTCGGTGTGCAAATCGTCCTGTCCAATTAGTGGAGCAGAAGGAGAAGCAACTGAGGACCAGAGAGGTTCTGTGATTGGCCCAAGTCACACAGCCAGAGTGCAGAATGGGGAGGGACTTTCACAAGGGGCAATTCGGGGAGAGGCTGAGGTGCCACCGTGCCTCCCTGTGCCCACTCAGGCCGCTCGGCCGCTCCCTCCGTCTCAGCTGGGAGGGTGAAGGGAGGGAGAGTGAGTAAGGGCCCCCAGGCCCAGGTGTGCCCTCTCACCCGGATCAAGTGAAGCTGGGCCCCTGGCCTCATTGACTCTCCGGGTTCCCACTCACCGCCGTTCGGGTGTCTCTGTCAGGCGGGTGGATGCCAGGGCTGTGGGGGCCCGTGGGAGGGCAGGAGTGCTGCGTAGGGAGGCTGGCCGGTCCACTGAGCCCCACCCTCCCCTGGGCCGGCCTCCAGCCTGTTACTCATTAACCCTTAGGTCCCTGCCTCCCTTTCCCCAGCGCTGCCTCCCATCCTGCCGCCTCCTCCTCCTGCTCCTACTGCCACTCAGGGGCCAACACTGGACACTGGGAACTGACCTGGGATCATAGAAAGCACTGTTTTCTGATCTCTCCCCTGGCACCTGACCTACACTGAGGTGGGGAAATGGGCTGATGTACATTGATCACTCCCCTGGCACCTGACCTACACTGAGGTGGGGAAATGGGCTGATGTACAGATGAGGCTTCTAAGGAGCAGAGGACAGGACCTTGGAGCATGGCGGAGCCAGCCGCAGGGGACAGCCACACCTGCTGGGCCTGGGCTCAATGGTCCCTCACTCACTGTGGCTGGTAGGGAGCGGGTGCAGAGGGCAACTCCTTTCCACGAACGGGCCCCTCAAGGCCCTGGTGATACCAGTCTCCCTGGGGTTGCCTCAACAGCCCAGTCACTGCCCTGCCCCCACAGGCTCGGCCCCGTTTGGGTGAGTTGGGGGATGGCATCCTTAACTCTTGGCTGAGCCCTCGAGTCTGGGACATTTCAGTCACCCCTTTCCCCCAGCCCAGAGATGAAAATCCCTGGGGACAGTTGCTCAGTGGCCTGGTGGAGTCGGGGGAGATGTCGGGACCTGAGCCCCTAACCAGGCCAGCTCCCTGGGGGTGAATGGGAGGCTCCCCAGAGACTTAAGCCAGCCGGAGGAGTTGGGGTGTTGGGGATGAAATACCCTTATCTCCCCCAGCCCCACCCATTGATGACCAAGACGAGGGCAAGGCTTAGCTTCCTGGGGATGGCCCTTGAATGATGAATATTCTGGCACCACGTGGGACAGGACTGAAAGACCTGTGGGTGGGGAAGGTTTATAAAGAAGCTGGTTTTCCAGTTGGTCCTGGGCCACTCCTAAAATAAGTTCATTTTCAAAAATCACGTGGCGCAGGTGGGTGTCTACTTCGTCCGCATGGCGAGCCCGACCCAGGCGGGGGAGAGGCAGCGCGGAGAATAACAATTGTCTTCAGGGAGGCTGCGGAGGGAGAGGAACCTCTGGGGTGTATCAGCTGGGGAAGAATAGGCGCCTCAGTGTGGCCCTCTCCCCCCTCTCAGCCCTGCCCGGCGGGGTGGGGGCCCACACAGCTGGGGCCTCCAGCAAAATCCCATTCTATATATCTAAGAGCAACAGTTTGAGGCCCCCAGGGGACAAAACCTCATTGTGAGACACCCGCCGGCCTGGGCACCCCCTCCCCCAGCTGCAGAACTGTCATGGCATTGACCCTCCTCAGCAGTGGCCACAGGCCGGCTGACTGGGCCACATCTGGGGCTCAGGCCCCGGCCACCCCTCCCCCCTCGCTGGCCACTGAGGAGGGGGGGGCAGCCTGGGTGGGAGCGGATTGGCAGGCTCTCACCCCAGCCCCTCCGGGCAGCCCAGCGTGTCCCCGTCCTCTTCCTCTGGGGGTGCCCCTGGCTGGCAGAGGGGAGAGCTCTAGGGTGAGTCGGCTGCCATCTGCTCTGCCGGAGGTCCTCCTGTCCCTCTGGGCCACAGTGTCAGTTGTGTTGCGTGTCAAACAGCAGCGTGGTGGGATCGGATTTTCCAGCTCTGACTTGCTGGGTCCGAGTTGAGGCGTTCCGTAGTGAGATGACTCACTGACTCTGGGATTCCAGAATTCCCGGCTTCCAAGGTTTCGGAGGTCCAGGACTTTGCACTTTGAAAATGCCGTCATCCATTCATTCAACACATATTTCTCAAACACCTACCGTGTGCCAGGTAGTGTGTACTTGGTCCTGAAGCTACAGCCATGACCAAGCCAGAAAAATCTCTTACCCTCATAGGGCTTCCGTTCTAGCGTGAGAAGGATAATAACAAACACTAAATAAAACTCTTTTATGGTGAGAAAGGAAGGCCTGAACAGGGGCAGCCACTTTAGACAGGGTGGCGGAGAGGCGACGTGTGAGCTGGGACCCGAGTGCTGAGAAGGAATCCGCCGTGTGGGTTCAAGATTGACAGACAGAACAGCACGTGTCTAGCTCCTGCGCCATGTTCGAGTCTTGGTGGTTGAGACTTAGTGACCAGTGGACAGAAAAGTAGGAGCTGAAATCAGTGGTCCAGACCGTACAAGGCCCTGGGAACCAGGGCAAGAGGTTCGGATACTGTTTTGAGTGCAAAGGGTTTTAGCAAAGGAATTGACATGATCTGATTTCCTTTTTTTTTTAATTTTAAAATTTTTTATTTATTTATTTTTAAGATTTTATTTGTTGATTTTATTGGGGGGGGATTGAGAAGTCTAGTTGCTTTACTGTAGATGTTCATTGCTTGCTTGTGTGTGCCTTGACCCAGCAAGCCCAGGGTTTTGAACCGGCAACCTCAGTGTTTCAGGCCGATGCTCTATCCGTTGCGCCACCACAGGCCAGGCTGATTTGGAAGGGTTTGAGGGATCAGTGACGAGGGAGGCTGTGTAGTGGGCGGGACGGAGATGAGGAGGCCCTCCGAGGGCAGAGGCGGGCGGCTGAGAGAAGTGGGTCGATACAGGACGCTCCTGGATGTAAAACCTTGGGGTCCCACCGGCCACACCGGGACACAGTGGCTGAGAGGACGGCTTCCCAGGTGACCGGCATCTGGCTCCGAATGCTGGTTTGACCCTAATTACCTTGAAACACTTAGACGTGTGCTATCCAGTACTGTAGCCGCCCACGACTATCGAGATCTAACCCAATTACAATGAACTAAAGTGGAAAAGTCAGCTCCTCTCAAGTAGTCACATTCCAAGCGCTCAGTAGCCACACGTGGCTAGCGGCTACCATATCAAACAACACAGGGGACATTTCCAGCGTCAGTCGCTCACACAGTACATACTGTCGCTGAGCCTCGGTTTCCTCATCTCTAAAATCACATTCATACTAGTGTCTCTTTGGTAGGATACCTATAAGGACTGAATGAGACAAGCCCTGTAAAGTGCTCAGCACAGGCCGGCACAGAACAAATGCTCATTAAATTCTGATTATTATTATTGCGGAGATGGAGGGTGGGGAAGGAGAGTAAATGGAGGATGTCTCTGAGGTTTGGATCTGAAAATCTAGGATTCAGAATCCTGCGATCCTCCCCTGCCCAAGGGGAGAGGGAGGACGACCCCAGCCTAGCCTGCAGGCCCTTCCCTCCCTGCACGAGGCCAGGTCGCCCGGCGATCCCCCACCAGGGGAGGACCCTTGGCCAGCGCCTCCCGGGGGGCCGCGCGCCCCGCCCGGCAGAGGGCGCAGAGCGCGGCGGGCGGGCGGGCGGGGCGCGGGGGCCGGGCGGGGGCCGGGCCAGGGCAGCGCAGGGGGCGAGCGCGGCAGCCGAGCAGCGGGACCACAGCGGGAGCCGAGCCGGGACTGTCGCGCGGGCCGCGCCGGCGATGCCGCGCCCCCGGGCCGGGCTGTAACGGGGCCGGGGCGGAGTGCGCGCCGGGAGGCCGGACATGGAGGTGGTGGACGAGACCGAGGCGCTGCAGCGCTTCTTCGAAGGTGAGGGACCGCGGGGCCGGCGGGGGCGGCCAACTTCTCGCGCTGGGAACCCCCCTCTGATCTCCTCGAGGACTGGGACCCCCGACGGGGCTTTCACCGTGCTGGGAACCCCCGGGACGCCTCCTCTAGGCTGGGGCCCGACTGCAGGCGGGCCCTAGCCTGCCGTGCTGGCGGGAGACTCCCGGAGGTCACTACCCACCTCCAGTCAAGTTGGGCTCCCGGTCCCCCAGCACACAACTTCTCTGGAGCTGTGTCCCTTCTGTGCTCGGTCCTCCTTAATGCCTTCCAAGACCTGTGGCAACCCCCCTGTCCGCGAAATTCTGACACCTCCCCCCCTCAGCGCACTTCCCACTTCCAGAGTCCGGGGACCCTTCACCCAGGCCCGGACCCCCAGCACCCTTGCTGGAATCTTCCATGTTTCTCCAGCAAGCCCCCCAATCCCCAGTGTGGGGCCCGGAGGTGGGACCACCGCCCGGGGACCCAGGCCCCTGGTGTGCCTTTCAGGTGCTCCCTCCCCACAGCCTGCCCTCCAGGGAGCTAGGACCCTCCTCCAGTGTTTCCTTGAGACTGGGACCCCCTTCAAGACTGTCACCTGCCTTCTGCAAGGATGCTCCCTCCCCCAGGCTGTAATTCCCCTTGAAGCAGCTATCCCTCCCGGGCCTGGGACCCCTCCCCAGCATCCCTCGGGGGGGGGGGGGCTGGGGCCCTCCACCCCCACCCTGACCTGAGTGCTCCCCTTGGGCTGGAACCTCCTTGACGTTGGTGCCCCTCCTGCCAGCCGCCTCCAAATGGGACCTTCCCGAAGCTGTGAGCTGCATCCTGCCAGCCATCAGCGGCCCCCGGCGTGTTGCCCATGCCTGGCCCTAGAGCTTCACCTCCTCTGGCTGTCTCCTCACCCTTCACCTTGAACCCGTCAGGGTCCTCCCCAGGGCTGGGATCTACACACACCTTGCAATATTTTCTTCTATAACTTCCCCCCTGGTGTGTGTGCGTGCACGGGCGCGCGCGCGCACACACACACGCGCACACACACACGCGCACACACACACACGCGCGCGCGCACACGCACACGCACGCACACACACGCACGCGCGCGCACACACACACGCACACGCACACACGCACACACACACACACACACACTGGTTTGGCAGGTCTGCAACATCTGACCTCTCCTCAGTCTGCAGTAGCCTTTGCCCCTCCGCCAGGGCTGTCCCCCTCCTCCAGGTCCTGGATTCAGGAGGGATGGGACAGTGTGGGAGGGGAGGAGAGGTGTAGGTGACATGTCCCAGCCCATGCTGCTGCTCAGACCCCTCGCTGGAGCGCCTAGCCAGGCCCTCTGGCTCCTTCTGCGCCCCTCTCCACCAGGTTGGGGAGCCCGGCCTCTGTCCTACCCTCTCCCCCCAACCCCTCAGCCCACACCCTGCTCCTCAGTGCATTCAGAACCCAGAACTCAGTGAACTAGAAATTTCCATTGGTGTGTATCTGCCCCTGGGGGTCTGAGGGTGACCCCTGGGGCACTGCGCTGGGGCTGGTGGGCCACAGGGACCTGGAATCATGGCCCCGCTTTCAAGCCCAGCGCCCAGACCCCAGGTCCCATGAGGAGGAGAAGGTCCTTCTTTGCCTCAGTGCCTCCCTTCCTGTGGCTTGGGGATGGGATCCTCCGTCTGCTCCTGTTTGTTGAGCAACCCAGGGAAGGGCATCCCCAAGCCTCAGGCCTCCCCGCGCTAGGACTCTGGGTACTCCAACAGACCCAAGAAATCAACTCTCGGGTTTGAACTGGATTAAATGGAGGTATTGGCCGTTTGTGAGTCCAAGCAGCCCCTTATCAGCCCCAGGGTTCTCGGTCTTCCCAGACACAGTTCACCTCTGCGAACCTTTGGGGGGGGCAGCATGGGGGCTGGGGACCCCTGGGGAGGTGGGGAAAAGAGGCAGGTCCCAGCTTGGGAGGGGTACTGTTTTGGAGATGTCCTGAGCCTGCTAACACCCCAGCTGACCTGTGGGCCCGGCCACCTTGCTCCCTCCCTACAGACATCCCTGTGTCTCCTCCCCCAGAACCCTGGGCCCTGGCAGAGGGATGGGCCCGGCTGGCCCGGGCTCCCTGTCTCCTGAGCCAAACTTTCCCTCCTGGCTGTGGGTGGGGGGTGGGAGCTGACGCCACGGCTTAGCCATGCGGCTGGCCTGGCTGGGAGGCTGTGCTGCTCCCTCCAGAGAGATAAGAGGAGACTCAAGAATGTCGGTGGGGAGCCGGGGGCAGTGCGGGCTGCCCACTGAGGAGGGCTCGGAGGGGCCAGGTGCTGGAGAAGCGTTCCCAGGACCTGACACGGGGGGGGGAAGGGCGGGGCGGGCGCCGGGGGCGGGGGTCTCTGGGGCCACGTGGGGGGGCAGCCTGGCAGGCAGTGAGGTGGCTGCAGACCCAGTGTGGGTGCTGGGGAGCTCCCGGGTGTGGCAGGGCCTGAGTGCGCCCGTGAGTGTACAGAGGAAAGTGCCGGGGCTGGGAAGCTGTGCTTGTGCGTGTGGATGTGCTCCTGAGAGTGTGGGAGCGCTGTGTGATCTCACGCTCGGGGCTGGGGACGCCTGATCTGGTCCGGTCCCTGCTCGGCCTTGGTCACTCCCTCCAGACACAGGGGTATAGGAAGCAGGGTCTGTCCTTTCTGCTTGGGAGAGCGTCGAGGCCCCTCACCGGACACGGCCCACTCCCTAGGCACACCAGGCGTGTGTCCTGGGCCTGCCCTGCGTGGGTGGGCCGATCTGTGCCCGCCCCAGGGTGGTAGGCTGAGGCTGTAAGGCGCTTTGGGCCTCAGGTGGGAGGCTGGGACAGGGCGGCCCCGTCAAGGCTGGTACGGCGGTCCCCGTGACTGCCCCGCTAATCCCTGGAGGGAGGCTACAGTCGCCCAGCTCAGCGGGCACCGGGCCTGTAGAGAGGAGACCCTCGGGCAGGATGCACTGGCTCCCAGAAGGTAACAGGGTCGCGGTCGCAGGTTTACTCCTCACCACTTTGCCTGTGGCCTTGACTTCCCAGAGCCTGCTTAGGGACAGTGGCAAGGCAGCGTCAGAGGACCCCAACAGGGCCTTAGAAGTTCTGGTGAAGCCTCGGCCACCGGGAGCTGTGTGACCCTATACAGAGCTCTTGCCCTCTCTGGGCCCCCTTTCTTCACCTACAAACAGGAGGGGGTGGCATAGAAGGTCTTGATGATACCCTCAGCTCTGCTGAGCCTCATCTCGGCCCTGGGAAAGAGCATGGAAGGGGGAGTGTGCGCCCCCTGACTCTAGGGTCAGGCGGGGTTTGAATGAGCCTCCCAGTGCCCCCCAGAGAGCAGGCTGATGTGGAGGAAGCTTTAGAGACTGATTGGAACTGGCCTTCCAGCAGGTACTAGAAAGGCCACTGAGTGGCTGGGGACCTCACGCAGTCTCTACAGCCCTGCCAGAGCTGGAGGCAGGGGGCGGGCTTTCACTCCTTCCGGGCCTGACAGGTGGCTTGGGCTGGTAACTTCTCTTCTCTGCTGTCCTGTCCCCTCCTGGGGGGGGGGGCAGGTGGGTTAGATCAGAGATGGGACTTCCCATGTGATTCTTTTTAGCCACCGAAGAAAGACAAACTCTTTTGTCTTCGGCCTCTTGATAAGATACACGCTAGAAACAAGAAGCTGGGCCCCACAGTTCTCCAGCGCACCAGGGTCCTGGTTTGAAGCCACCCTTCACCCCGCTCTGAGATGGGGGTGGCATTGTCCCCCTCCTCCAGGGACCAAGGCCACGGCTCCAAGAGAAGGAGTGAGCCAGTGTTAGCCAGAGCTGACACCCACCCCTGACTCTCTCCCAGGCCTTCCCACGGGAACCGGAGTCTCTGCCTCTTAAGGGAGGCAGGCTATAGGGGAGAACCCCCCATGCTGGACAGGAGCTGGGGTGTGTGAGGGGCGCCGCGCCCCCGGGAGGAGGTGGAGGCTTGGCGGCCAGACCCCTGACTCTTCAGCGATGAGATGGTGTGCCTCCTAGGTCCACCCGGAGTCCCTGGGAGCGTTCCTGTCCCGGCCCCATCTCCCGGGTCCTGAGTCCAGCCGGCGGGGCCATGGAAGGGGGGAGTCTGACTCATCCCCTGTCCCCAACCCTCGCTGCCACACGGGACGGGGGGAGGGCAGGAAGTGTTCTCAGGGTCAGAAAGCAACAATGGCTGTGTGAGCAGAGGCGGTGGGGGGCACCTGGACCGCCCGCTCTCCGGAGGGCCTAGGCCTAGGGTCAGTCCAGGAGAGGAGAACTGGCCGCTTCCCCCCTGCTGGTCTCTGGGCCTCTCCTGAGTCTGGGGGCCTGGCCAGAGGGCCCCTTGGGGGTCTTAGGCAGGGCCAAGCACGGGGTTTGGGAGGAAGACAGGCCACTCTGGGCAGAATGGCCTCCTCCTGGGGACCTGGCCCCCACTTTCTGACTTCCAAGGGCTTACAGGACTTGGGGGGGGCCTTGGCAGCAGAGGCTGCTGGGTAACAGCCCAACAGGGCCCCTGATTGGTGGCTGCCCTTGGACTTTGCCCTCCTGATAAGGACAGAGAACAGAAATCATTAACTGAATCATTAACGGGGCAGCCCCGCCCCACCTGGGCCTTCTGCCCTTCCTCTCCACCTTCTTCCGTCTCAGGGCCCCTCCTCCGCGCCTCAGTTTCCCTCCCAGCCTGGGCGGGCGTGTGGGCGGGGCCTCCTCGCCCACCTCAGAGTCTCCGGCCCCTGCTTCCACCGGGTGTGGGTAGCCCCTCGGTTGAGGCCAGGGGTTGATGATGTCATGGTCTGACCGCTCACTGGGCGTGCGGTGGGGTCTGCCCCCAGCGCCGCTGCTCACCCACGGTCCTCTGGGCATGTCGCCGCTCCTCCTGGGCCTCCGTTTTCTCCTTGTCCAATGGGAATACAGCTGCAGTCACAGTGCCTACCTCAGGCTTTCTGGGGGATTAGGTAAATGAGGGCCAATCAGGGGCCTAGTACAGTGCCTGGCACAGGAACACCCCCCAGATCTCAGGCTGGGCTGCAAATATGATCCCTCACGGCAGGTATCATGCCCTTACTTTGAGGATTTACTGGTCCACAGGGTAGGGTGGTGCCCCCAAGCTGGGGCTGGAACCTTTGGCTAGCCCTGTGTGCCTGGGGAAAGCCCCCCACCCTCTCTGGGCTGCTTTTTCTAACCATGAGGGAAGGCTATCAGCCTTGTTGAGCATGCGCGACAGGCCTGGCCCTGCTGGGTCCTGATGCCTGCTGCCGGTCCCGGGCCCCTCCAGCTAGGCCCCCCCCTGACCCTCCACCGCAGAGCTTTGGAACTCCGGCAGGCAGGGGGACGAGGGGGAGGGGCTTGGCCAGCCTCGGTCTTGACCTGCAGCGTCCAGGCCAGGCCGGGGGGTGTTTGCATGTGTCGTCTCCCAGAAACCCTGGAGCTCAGTGGAGGTGCAGGCGGTGTCCTCTCACTCCCCACAGGGCGTGCCGAGGCGGGAAGGATGGTGACATGTCACTCAGGGTGACCACAGCAGAGCTGGGGCAGGATCCCGGGTCCTCTGACCTGCAGCCACTCACGGGGGCCGGCCTGGAGGGAGGCAGGGAAGGGGCCTCTTCTCCTGTGCGCTGAGGGTCCTCTCACTGCTGATGGTGACTCCTGTGCAGCCCCTTAACCTCTGAGCCTCACTCAGATGGTCAGGGTTGTGTGATATAAGCAGTGAGACCCCAAGAAGGCCAAGGCCTGGAGCAGGAAGGGAAGCAAAGGCAAAACCCTGGGTCAGGGCGGTGGGGTCTAGAGATCTGGCTCAGCTGGGCTGTAGACTGGGGGCTCTAGGACATCCTGCCGCCCCCTCCACACACACACACACACACACACACACACACACACACACACACACACTTCCAGGCCGCGTCCGTGCGAAAGATCTCCCTCCATCTGGCCAAGATCCGTCCAGCCCCCGCAATGCATAACCACGCTTCCATTTCTCTATGGCAGTGGTCCCCAACCCCCGGGCCACGGACTGGTACCGGTCCGTGGGCCATCTGGTACCGGTCCACAGGGAAAGAATAAATAACTTACATTATTTCTGTTTTATTTATATTTAAGTCTGAACGATGTTTTATTTTTTAAAAATGACCAGATTCCCTCTGTTACATCCGTCTAAGACTCACTCTTGACACTTGTCTCGGTCACGTGACACATGTATCCGTCCCACCCTAAAGGCTGGTCTGTGAAAATATTTTCTGACATTAAACCGGTCCGTGGCCCAAAAAAGGTTGGGGACCACTGCTGTGTGGAGTCTGAGGACACTCCCTCCCTCAGGGGCCTCTCTCCCCTCTTCATCTCTCAGCCCCTGTGCTCTTTCCTCCCTCTGCAGTCCTCCCTCCTGGGGCCTGGGCCTGGGGTGGGGGAGGGGGATCCCCATCCCTTGCCCTGCTGGCTTGGAGGGGGCTGCCTTTGTCAGGGCATTTGCGGGTCTTGGCACTGAGTTTGCTGTTAGATCTGGCTCCAGCTAGAACTGTTGGGGAGATGCGTTGGCCTGGGCCCTTTGGGTCAGTGAGCATTTGTGAGCATGAGTGTACAAGTCTGTGACATATGCTGAGATGTGAACATGCACAAGCATGCTGTGCCTCAGGGCCTTTGCACTGGCTCCCCACCACCTGGAATGCTCTTCGCAGGTACCCATGTGGCTCACTTCAGTGAGGCCTGCCCTGACCATCCTACATAGAACCGCAGTTTCTGCCTACTCTCCTGACACCCAGGCCCCCTCTCCCTGCTTTTTCTCCATAGCGTTTGTCACCTTCTAAAATGGTACCGATTTTACTGACCTGTCTTGCCATCTGACTCGGCCTCCAGAATGTCAGCTCTGTGTGGGCAGGAGGTTTTGTTTATTTTATTTACTGCTATATCGCCAGAGCCTACTGCCCCTGACACATAGTAGATGCTCAATAAATACCATATTTTTCGCTCCATAGGATGCACCTGATCATAAGACACACCTAGGGTTTTAAGGAGAAAAATAAGAAAAAAATATTCTGAACCAAATGGTGTGTTAAAATATTTAATAAAATACCATATTTTTCGCTCCGTAAGACGCACGGGCATTTTCCCCTCCACTTTGGGGGTGGGGGGAGTGCGTCTTATGGAGCGATAAATACGGTACTTGTTTAAATGAATGAGCGCATAGGGAGCATGCTGGTATGTGTACATGTGCGTGTCAGTGTGGGAGGGGTATGCCACTGTGTATATGTGTGTGTTCATATGTACACAGTCATGTGTGTGCCAGTGGATACACGCCGGAGAGTACAGTACACCCTGTGTACACACGTGTGTGGGATATGCTGGTGTGTGAACTCAGGTGGGCGTGGGTGGCTCTACACCAGGGGGAGTCAACCTTTTCATACCTACCGCCCACTTTTGTATCTCTGTTAGTAGTAACATTTTCTAACCGCCCACCGCTTCCACAGTAATGGTGATTTATAAAGAGGGAAGTAACTTTACTTTATAAAATTTATAAAGCAGAGTTACAGCAAGTTAAAGCATATAAGAATAATTACTTACCAAGTACTTTATGTCGGATTTTAGCTAAGTTTGGCAGAATAAAGCTTTATAAAACAATTTACTATAGTTAAATCTATCTTTTTATTTATACTTGGGTTGCTCCACTACCACCCACCATGAAAGCTGGAGCGCCCACTAGTGGGCAGTAGGGACCAGGTTGACTACCACTGATCTAGAGCAGTTGTCCCCAACCCCCGGGCCGCGGGCCAGTACCGGTCTGTGGGCCATTTGGTACCGGTCCACATAGAAAGAATAAATAACTTACATTATTTCCGTTTTAGTTATATTTAAGTCTGAACGATGTTTTATTTTTTAAAAATGACCAGATTCCCTCTGTTACATCTGTCTAAGACTGACTCTTGACGCTTGTCTCGGTCACGTGATACATTTATCCATCCCACCCTAAAGGCCAGTCTGTGAAAATATTTTCTGACATTAAACTGGTCCCTGGCCCAAAAAAGGTTGGGGACCACTTCTCTAGAGGATACCTGCCCCTGCCCAGCCCCTGCCCCTGCCCCTGCCCCAGCCCCTGCTCTAGCCCCTGTCCCCTGTCCCTGCCCCTGTCCCCTGCCCCTGTCCCCTGCCCCTGTCTCCTGTCCCCTGCCCCTGTCCCTGCCCCTGCCCCTGCCCCGGCCCCTGCCCCCTGCCCCTGCCCCTGCCCCTGCCCCTGCCCCCTGCCCCATGCTGCAAGGTCTCTATTCCACCTTTGTGAGAAGGGGTCTTCCCCCAGCCTGCCTCCCCTCATCCCTGTGGGAGAGAGCTGGGGGCACTGGGTGGGAGCTATCTCAGGCCTGCGAGTCAGGGCTAGGGACCCCCAGGGCAAAGCACAGGTCCCTAAGGACAGGTCCCAGCTGCTGGGCTCAGTTAGGTTGAACCTGGCTTGGTAGCATCCTGGAGCTGTGAGCTCAGCCTCGTGCTGACAGCAGACAGTGTGGCAGCCAGTTGGGGATGGAGGAGGACGTAGCTGTAACCAAGGGTAGCGCGAGATCCCAGGGTCCTTGGAGGAGATGGGTCCACGCAGGCAGACTGCGGGAATCTCCTACAGTTTTAGTAAGAAGTTGAGAGGACACAAAGACAACCATGGATCAGATTTAAGGACCTGATGGCAGTGACTTGAGTGCCACATCCTTGTCATTCAGCCCTAGGCTAATGGGATTTGTTACAGAGTGCAAAGGGTGTCTTACAAAACCGTGGTTCTGAACTGAAGGCATTTTAAGTGAGAAGACTCTGGTCGCAATTTGAAACCTGAAGCAGGGATAGCTAGAAGTTATCATATTAATCATGACCTTATTAACAAAGATAGAAAATCCAAACCAAAGGAGGTGAGAGACCACCGTGCCCTGTCCCAGTGTGAACTAGTTTGGGGTGTGTCGACTAGCTCTGTCAATGTTGGGAGACAAGCCACCACACTGGGGGCCCTCTGTGACTGAGGTAATTGAAAGGCTTGCTGGGGCAGCAGTCACAGAAGGCTGACCCACGCGGGGGGTGGCTAGACCCACGGCCTAGGGGCTGGGCTGTGTCGTGCGTGTGCCAGAGTAGCAGCATGGTGCTGGTCACGCCTCAGAGGGGCTGGGAGACAGGGCGAGCGCCCCTCGGAGGCTCCTTGGAGCTGGCGTGCAGTGAGGTGGAGAAGCACGAGGAACGGGAGGGCCCGCTGGCAGGAAAGGAGATGGAGGGCCCTAGAGAGATGGAAACAGCGGTTCGTGCTGATGAGGGATGGCCTCCTGGGGGGAGGCGCCCTTCCGCCGTCTCCCTGCGGATGCTGGGATCTCGGCTCCACCGACAGAGAGGACGCCGAGCCCAGGGAGGTCAGGTCACTTGCCTAAGGTCACAGAGCAATGAAGGCGGGGTGGCGGGTCACCGCAGCCAGGCCTCTTGACCCCAGGGGTCTCTGAGGGCATCGTGGGGATGCCAAGGTGGGCAGTCCCCTGACCACCCCACCCTGGCTATCGCCTGGAGCCAGGGTGCCCTCCGATTCTAACACCCGGGGTGGACATTCAGCACAGCATGGGGACAGGGTTGGGCCTTGTGTCCTGTTGACCCCAGGTTCAGATCAGCTAGGCCTGGCCAGCATCCTCAGGCCCCTGGCCTGCCCTGCTCACAGCCACGTGGCCTCGTGTCCTGTTGACCCCAGGTTCAGATCAGCTAGGCCTGGCCAGCGTCCTCAGGCCCCTGGCCTGCCCTGCTCACAGCCACGTGGCTGACGGGATGTCCGCCATGTTTGGGGCATGAATTGACAAGTGCCCCATTGACGGGCAGGGGGGAGGGTGTGGGCAGGGCACAAGCCACCCACTGTGCCGGGTCCCCACCCTCCCCCGTCCCCCAGGACAATGGTCGAGACTCAGCCAGTGGCCACAGCTGGTGGGGAGGGGGTGGGCATGAGCACGAAGGGGGGGGGAAGGGCGGGGTCCAGGGCAGAGGACCACCTGGGCCCCCACCCGTCCTCTTCCTGCACCTGGTCCATGTCCCCTCAGTTCCCTTCTGCCCAGCTGAGTGGCCTTAAAGGAAGGAGGAGAGAGGTGGGAGGGGGCTTCCTTCCCACAGCCCCGGTCCCAGCCTGCCCGGGAAGGGCCAGTGTCTGGAGCCTGTTAAAAGCAGGTAATAAAGGACCTAATTAATGAGAAGCAGCTGGGTTGTGCAGCTCAGCAGGGCAGGGATGGCACCTGGGGGAGCCCTGTCTGGCCCTGACTCCTGACCACGGCATGGCTGGCCGGGGTCCCCGGACACAGGCGGGCCTGGTTCCGGCGTCCCGCTCCACTTGGCCCGTTCGTTCCGTGAACGTTTATTGAGTGCCTATTGTAGGCTTAGATGCTCAGGACCCAGAGAGACAGAACAGGGAGGGGCTCAGCCCAGCCCCCACATCTGCAGGAGATGGAAGACACTTGTCCTTTCTGAGCCTCCGTTTCCTCATCTGTAAAACAGAGGACAAGAAAACCACCTACCCCAGGGGTTGTTATGAGGATTCAGTGTAAGTCCTATAAAGTGTGTGTCGTGGCGTTGGGCTCCGAGTGTGAGCTGCGGGCAGTGGATGGGCTGTGGACACACCCTCCGCCGCCTGTAGAAATGGGCTTTCTTCAGCTTTCTCCTGCTGTGCGAGGCAGGGTGTTGGTCCCAGGACCGATGAGGCAGGGAGGAGAACTGGACGGGCGGGAGAGGAGGCTTTGGGGCAGGCAGGGCGCTGACCTTGGCAGGCCTCGGACCACAGAGGGCTCTGGTCATCCCGAGCAATGGGAAGTTGTTGATGGGTCTGGGGAGGGGGAGGGCAGGGATGCTGCTCTGTGACCTGGTGGTACCATGTTCTGGCTGTGGGACCTTGGGCAACCTCTCCACCTTCCAGGGAGGTCTGGAAGATCAGCAGGAGACAGTTTCCTGCTGACAGGTATCTGTTAGCTCAATGGAATTCCAGGGCTTTTTCTGGAGCTGTGGGGGAAGGGGACCCCCGAGAGTGTGCCCTGCCTCCCTGCTGGGTTCCTGGGGGCTCTGTCCCAGCCTCAGGACTCCCTGGGTTCCCACCAGCCCCGACTCTTGTCCTCCTGGACTATTTGGCTAGAAATCTGCAGTGTGGTCCATGGGGCAGGCTGGGGGCATTTCCCTGGTAGCTGGGCTCTTGAGGCTGGCCAGGCTGTGTGGGGAGAAACCCAGGCAGGTCTCGAGGGCACCCAGCAAAGAAGGAAATGCGGGGTCAGTGTGCCTCAAAAGGCCCACCAACCCCCAAACCTCAAACTTCTCTCCACTCGTCGGCCCAGCCCCATCCTGCCCGGTGCTCCCTCCCCCCCCTCGGTCCCGCCGGCCCCTGGCACGGGAGGGTCTCTCCTCCCCCCAACCACATCTGGTTCTCGTTAGGGTCTCCCAGGATGCCTCTGCCTGAGGCCCCCCTATCCTGGGGGAGGTGGGCAGGAGGATTAGGGGTGATTAGGAACACTCCTGGCCAGGCAGAAGGAGGAGGGAATGAGGGGGCCTGGCCTGTTATAAATAGCAACACCATGACTCCATCACCCCATCATTCACTGTAGATCCCAAGTTCAGTCTCTCAAACCTGCCGCTTCAGCAGCCGGGGCGGAGGGGGGGGGCCTGCTCCCGGAACCTCTCCCTCTCCCTCTCCCTCTCCCTCTCCCTCCGCACCTCCTCTGTCTGACCCTCCCGCAGGAACCCCCAGCCCCTCAAGTGGGCCAGCCCAGGATGGCCCGGAGGTCTCAGTAACCACCAACCACACCTGCCCCCTTGTCATCAGGCCCCTGCACCTGGGTTTGACCCCTTCTCGCTGTGCTGCCTTGGGCAGGAGACTTGACCTCTCTGAACAAAGGGAATGATGCTAATGACACCAAGTCTGCAAAGTTGATTGGGAGGTCACCCCAGAAAGCACTTAGAATAGGGCGGGGCCTGGCAGTCAGAATGAGCCATCGTTGTCTCTACAGGTTGGGGAGATTGTCACCCTGCACGAGGAGCCTGCAGGATACCTTGCGTATCATAAGCTCCTGTGATTATTTATGTACTTGGGCTCCAACAGCGCCGGGCACACAGTAGGTGCTCAATAAATGGGACCTGCAGTTAGCAGAGAAAGATGGTATGGGGGCCAGAGTGTAGACGGGAGTTCTAGAACCTCAGCATGCAGACTGGTCATTCCTGGCTTGAGAAGCGTCTCCAGCCCCGGCCACACGGGGCGCTGGACGGCCATTGGCCGTGCTTGGGTGGGTGTCCCTGTTCCGAGCTGGGTGAGCCACGGGGAGCAGGAGGGCCTGTCCCAGGCAGCGCGTGACTCCTAGGAGGGCTTAGCCTTCATTAATCACCTAAGCGGGGCTCAGCATTCTTGAAATGCCGGCCAGGGCCAAGGAGGGGCCTGGCGGGGGGCTCTTGGGGACCCCAGGGCTCTGGAGACTGGGCAGAGGTCAGCCGTTCCGTTTGCTGAGCACCCACTCCGTGCCAGGCACCTTACATCCCTCAAAATGAGACTATGAAGTGTTAGCTGTTCCTGTCGGCATTTTACTATTGAGGAGACTGAGGCACAGAGAGGGTATGTGACCTGCTCAGTGTCACACAGCAGGGAGTAGGTGAGCCAGGCTTTGTTCCTGGACCTGTCTGAGCTCTGTTCCCAGGGATTGCCAGGGGAGGAAGCATGGGGTATAGACCCCAGACTCAGGCCCCGGGACCCTGTGGGAGGGTGTCTTCTGCCTCAGTGGGGCTGGCCAGCCTGGGTCAGCGGTGTGGGTGGGGCCGTCCTCCATTATCGGTTTGACGCACCTCCCACGTCAGCCCCGTTATCACCCCGCCCTCGGGCTCCCCCCACAAGGTGACCCTGGGAGGGAAAAGGCCAGCGCCTCCCCTTCTCCTCCCTGCTGATGCCCAAAAGCAGTGAGCCGCCTTTGCTGGGCGTCTCTCCCTTCTGTGGGGCCGGGGCCAACAAGCCGGGCCCAGGAGAGGGTGGGCGGAGGAGCCAAGCCCAGTCCACCATCATTTCATCGCTGTGAAGCCAGGGCAAGCCCTCACCTCTCTGGGCCTCTCACCTCCGCAAAACCGGGGCTAAGCTGCCAGCCCTACCGTGGGGTGATGGACACATGCAATGAGAGTAAACTGGACTTGGCACCCCTGATTCCCTGATCCCGATCCCCACTCCATCTCCATATGGGGCCTGGGGTACAAGAGGCTTCCCCGGCCCATGGCCCCCTAGGATGTGTGGTCCCGTCCAACCAACCAGGCCTCACACTCCTGGATGCCCACCAGCAGGGCCTGACTCCTGAACAGGGCAGGACAAAGCCATCAAGGGTGACAGGCATCCACTAGGCATTCGACCTAATGAAGCACCTTGTTTGTTCTTCATGGTCCCCCCATAAGACAGGGGGACGAGTAGGTGAGAGGAAGGGACTTGCTCATCGGAGGAAGCTAGAAAGGATGGATGTAGGGCAGGAAGCGGCTTGTCTGTCCCAGATCTGCCTCTGGTCCCCTCTGCTCCTTGGAGACTCCAGGTGGTAGCCTTGTGGGCTAGGGGAGGTCACTGCCTCCTGGGGGACAGGGAGACGGGCGGTGGACATGAAGGCCTCTGCCCCCCCCCCACAGGGATGGGTGCACAGAGGGGGAGGAGCCTGGGGAGACTTGGAGAGCTGGGTGCAGAGGCCTAGGGTCTCGGGGAGCCGCACCCCTCCCCAGCTCACATCTGCCCTTCCCCCGCAGGCCACGACATCAACGGTGCCCTGGAGCCCTCCAACATAGACACCAGCATCCTGGAGGAGTACATCAGCAAGGAGGATGCCTCCGACCTGTGAGTGGCCTGGGACAGCCTTGGCCCCACCCCGAGGCCCTCTGGAGGTGGGACAGGGACCCGCCTCTGAAGGTGGCTCCTGGTCCTTTCCCAGTGGCTGACCCCTCTGCAGTCTGCCCTTCAGGTGGGGGCTCAGGAGGGGGGGCTGGCGTCCTGGCCGGCTCTGAGCTTCCCCCCTTCTCCGCAGCTGCTTCCCTGACATCTCTGCTCCAGCCAGTGCCGCCTCCTACGCCCACGGGCAGCCGGCGATGCCCGGCTCCAGCGGGGCCCACCACCTGAGCCCCCCTGGGGGTGGGCCCTCCCCGGGGCGCCACGGCCCCCTCCCGCCCCCTAGCTACAGCGCTCCGCTCAACTGCAACAACAACAATGGCATGGGCACGGCTCCCAAGCCCTTCCTGGGGGGCTCTGGGCCCCCCATCAAGGCAGAACCCAAGGCTCCCTATGCCCCAGGGTGAGTGAGGGCAGGGAGCGTGTTGTGTTGGGTGGTTAGAGGCAGGGCCCGGGGGCAGGCAGGGCGTGGGGCCAGCGACCGTGGGCCTGGGAGGAGCTGGCCAAGGCCTGGCAGCGGTGATCAGGCTGCCCGGTAGGCAGGGCAGGTGGGGTAGGACTAGAACCAGGCTGAGGACGGACTGGTGGTTTTGTTCCGAGGCAGCGGGCAGCGGAGGGTTCTGTGTAGGGGAGTGATGAGCCCTGTTGGAAGTGCTAAACCTTTCCCTGAGAGCTGCACGGAGAGTGGACAGGAGGGGGCGGGACCGGAAGCCAAGCTGTCTGCAGGCACGTGTGCACACACAGCACACAGACCCCTCACTCAAGTGCCAGCGCCCCCACCCAGTCGTGCATTTAGCCACTATTTACTGTGGTGGCAGGGAGCTGGCTGGCGGTGCAGATGTGGCACCTCATGTCCCCCCCCACCCCCACTCAAGCCAGCCGCCAGGCCCTCCCCCCACATCAGAGGAGTGCACACCCGCGGCCTGACTGCCTGACTCGAGGGCTCGGCTTGGGTCTGGCTGTGACCAAAGGTTCCAGGTGGCCACCAGCCCAGCCAGCCAGACCCCAGGGCAGCCCACGGACACATGCTCATGGGGACATCAGGGAACTTGGGCTCTGCACAGGGGCTCGGAGAAAGTTCTAGGTTCCCCAGCCAGGGACAGGGACCCTGTCTGTGGGCAGAAGAGTCATTGCGTGCTGGGAACATGGCACCGCTCAGACAGCCCGGCTCCATTGCCAGCTCCGCCATGGCCAAGCCTGGTCAGGGAAAGTTCTGGGTTCCCCAGCCAGGGACAGGGACCCTGTCTGTGGGCAGGAGAGTCACTGCGTGCTGGGAGCATGGCACCGCTCAGACAGCCCGGCTCCATTGCCAGCTCTGCCATCGCCAAGCCTCTGGTCAGGGCCTCCGCTCCGCTCTGTACCCTGAGCCCCAAATGCGCCCCCTCCAGGTGGGAATAAAGGGAGGAGGTGCTGGGGACCCCAGCCGTTTCCCGGCTTACACTGGAGGCGAGCTGGGGGTCCCGGGGTCAGCTGCAGAAGACGGCATTCCATGGAGGGCTGGTGGAGGCTGAAAGGCCGTCCAGAAGCCACAGACCCTGAAGGGAGGGAGAGGAGAGGAGAAAACTAACGTGTACTGAGGCCCGCTGGGTGCCACTGCTGTAGCCCCGGCCCTGCGTGAGGAGAAAACTAACGTGTACTGGGTGCCCGCTGGGTGCCACTGCTGTAGCCCCGGCCCTGCGTGAGCTCATCGGCCGTCCCCGGTCACTGGCCTTGGAGGAGAGCCCGCTGGTCCTCCAGCGGGACCCTAACGGCACACGAGGTCACTTCTCAGAGAGGGAAAGGGCTGGTTCGGAGCCACACAGGGACTCTGTCGCCTTGGCCTTGCCCTGCCCCACCCCTGCCAGGCCCTGTTTGAGGGGGTAAACAAGACAGGCACATCCCTCCTGCTGTGGATACTGCAGTCTCGTTGGGGAGGGAGTTATCGATCAGTCAGTCACCACGTGGTGGACAAATGAACACCCCAAGGAGTTAGGAGGAGAGAACACGGGGTCCTGTGGACTGGGGGCAGGTGATCCCAGGGGTCAGAGGGCGTGGAAGACCCTGCCACACTGGAGAAGCCCAAGGCCACTGTCAGGGGAGGGCAAGGAGCCGGTAGGAAGGTAGGAGCTGACGGACTTGGAGCTAGCAGGGGTCCCCAAACTTTTTACACAGGGGGCCAGTTCACTGTCCCTCAGACTGTTGGAGGGCCGCCACATACAGTGCTCCTCTCACTGACCACAAATGAAGGAGGTGCCCCTTCTGGAAGTGCGGCAGGGGGCCGGATAAATGGCCTGAGGGGGCTGCATGTGGCCCGCGGGCTGTAGTTTGGGGATGCCTGACTAGAGCCTTCTGGTCAGCAGTGAGGACCGTCGCGAGGACTCGGCCCCGTCCCTCCCCACTGTCCCTGTCATCCTCACACGGCCTGTGGGGCTGGGTGGACGGCCTGTCTGGGGGAGCACCAGCACCCTGTCTGGGGGAGCACCAGCACCCTGTCTGGGGGAGCACCAGCACTCGGGGGGAGCACCAGCACTCTGTCTGGGGGAGCACCAGCACCCTGTCTGGGGGAGCACCAGCACTCTGGGGGAGCACCAGCACCCTGTCTGGGGGAGCACCAGCACCCTGTCTGGGGGAGCACCAGCACTCTGGGGGAGCACCAGCACCCTGTCTGGGGGAGCACCAGCACTCTGTCTGGGGGAGCACCAGCACCCTGTCTGGGGGAGCACCAGCACTCTGGGGGAGCACCAGCACCCTGTCTGGGGGAGCACCAGCACTCTGTCTGGGGGAGCACCAGCACTTGGGGGGAGCACCAGCACTCTGTCTGGGGGAGCACCGGCACTCTGTCTGGGGGAGCACCAGCACTCGGGGGTCAGCCCCAGGCTGTGTCCATGATGGCTGGGTAGAGCGGTGGGCGGTCTCTCCAGACTCTGCCGACGTGAGGACCAGGGGTTCCCATGTGGGGCCACATCCCCCACTGGGCAAGTGCAGGGTTCATGCAGGACGTGGTGACCTCTCAGGATTGAGTTTGTTCTTTTGCTTGAACCACTGATAAAACAAAACCTGCAAGAAAAAAATAAGCCCAGGCCCAGCCAAGCTGGCTCCCTGCCCAATCCACACCTGCCCCTGGTGGGGCAGCCCCCCAGTGACCTGCGCGGCCCGCGAGGACCCTGCGTTTCCAGGAAGTGGGAGCTTCGTGGGTGCAGGAAGGGAGGAACAGGCCTGGGCCCTCAGACTGGGCAGGGAGCCTTTGAATGTCTGTGCCATCATCGGGGCACTGGTAACTGGCCCCCAAGTGCCCAGGAGGCCTGAGGGGATGCTAGGCAGAAGACCAAGGCTCCCCCCCAACAACTGCCAGGCACCCCAAGGTGGACTGGTGCAGAGAAGCGCTCCTAGGGTGGACATGCGGAGACCTCGGTGCCTCCAGCCTCCCGGGCCTGTGGGCCTTTGCCCCACAGAGGAGCCGCCCGGCTTGACAGCGGCCGCAGCCGCCCTCCCAACAGCCCCTTCCTCCTCTCCTGCAGCACCCTGCCTGACTCGCCCCCAGACTCCGGCTCCGAGGCCTATTCCCCCCAGCAGGTGAATGGTGAGTCCGGCGGGCACCGCCCTCCCCCTCCGGGGTTTGGGCAAGTGATTGGGGCGGCCTTATCGGGGAGGGCGGGAGCGAGGAGGGAGGGGTCCAGCGGCGGCCCAGCAGGCCCAGATTATCGCTGGTCAAATACTCCCTGGCGCGGGCCATTGTTTCTCCCCTGGTGGGTGGGGAGCCTGGCCCTGCCTCTGAGCCTCTGAGCCAGCGTCCCTGCTGGCGATGCCACCCACCTGCCCGCCTGCGCCATCATGGATGCGCCCTTCGGCGGTAAGTGGACGGCCGGGGGAGGCCGTGGCCCTGGCCTGAGCGCAGGCCTCGCCAGCTGCCGGGCCCGCCTCACCCCGGGGGATGCTCAGGGGTGCTGGGGCCCCCAGGCGGCCAAGAGCGGAAGGACCAGGGGCAGCAGTCTCCCCGGAGCCCAGAGAGGGGTCAAGAGTTCTGTTTATCTTACCAAAAACATCTCTGGAATGCCTCCTGGGGAACAAAGGGAGCTGGGGCCTCCCCCCGCAGGCTGGGGGCTGGCCCCTGAAAGCCTGGTAGAGGGGCTGCCGGAGGGAGGATGCTGCCCTGGGCACTGGGGGGTCTCTGGAGCCTCCTCCGAGGCCCCGGGGAGGATCGGGCCTGAGAGGAGCTTTGCAGAGTCTGGGGATGTGGGACCTCCCTGGGGAGCAGGTGCCCAGCGGCCCAGGGGAAGGAGCTAGCTACGGGCCGCTTGCCTCCCTGCCCAGCACCCTAGGGGCCAGGTTTTAGGCTGCCTGGCCCTCCTCCCACATGGGGGAGGTCTCTGATGCCCACTCCCCTTCTCTCCCACAGATCCCCACCTCCTACGCACCATAACCCCGGAGAGCCTGTGCCACGTGGGAGGGCCCCCCCGCCTGGAGCACCTGCCCCCACCTCCAGCCCACCTGCCGGGCCCGCTGCCACCCCCGCCTCACTACCCCGTCCTGCAGCGGGACCTGTACATGAAGGCGGAGCCCCCCATGCCCCCGTACGCTGCCATGGGGCAGGGGCTGGTGCCCGCAGAGCTGCACCACACCCAGCAGTCGCAGATGCTGCACCAGCTGCTGCAGCAGCACGGAGCTGAGTAAGACTGGGCAGCCGCTCTGGGGCGGGGAGATGAAGTGGGGGGTCAGGGCACGGCCGGCAGGACAGAGGCGGGGACAGGGATGAACCCAGGAAAGGCAGGAGGCTCTGAACCCAGGACATGGGGTCCAGGACATATGTGACCACGTGTGCCCAGCAAGGCAGCGGGGATTGCCAGCCAGGGCCGAGTCTCCCGACGGCCTCGTTCAGCAGGCATGGCTGCCCCCGTGGCCCACATGGGTAAACTGGGCTCTGAGGGGGAAGTGCTGTCCAGGTCAGGGAACTAGGAAGGACAGAGCGAAGACCTGGACCTGGGCAGTGCTGTCACCCTAACACCAGTGACTTTCCAGCCGTCTCGTGGAGGCCCCCGGCTTCTGGGGAGGTTCCAGGCATAGACCCAAGCTCCCCGGTCTGGCTCCAAGCCGCAGAATGGTCTTTTCCTGTTTTACGCATTGAGATTTCACGAAGGATTTAGCTCAAGGAAAGATGCCACTGCCAAACTCATTGTCAGCCCAAAGGAGAAGGAGAAGGAGGTGCCGTGCGGACCCCCAAGTCTCCATCCCCCATCCGACACAGTCCCCTTCCTGCCCTGGTGGCCCGGCCCTCTATGGCGTGTTTCTAACCGCGGACAGACAGATGCTGCCCTCCAGAGAGTCCTCACCATAAAGGGTGACACTGAGAGTGACGGCGGGGGAAGGGACAGACTCAGTCACTCCACCGACGGTCCTGAGCACTGTGTGGACCAGGCCCACTGCCGGGCGCGAGGGGGACACACAGACAAGTCAGGAGTGGCTCCTGCCCTCCTGGATTCCACAGTTTGGGGCACATGGCAGAGTGACAGGAACAGGGAATGACAACACCGAGTGACAGGGAGCTCTGGGGAGGCAGAGCCCATGGGCGTCCTGCAGAAGGTCTCCTCCGGGCTGGGCCTAGCCTGCGAAATAGGGGGGAGGGGAGGGGGTGCAGGGGGAGCCGGCCCCCCACGGTGTGCACCGCTGTCCCCCCAGGCTGCCCACCCACCCCTCCAAGAAGAGGAAGCACTCCGAATCTCCCCCTGGCACCCTCAACGCCCAGATGCTGAACGGGATGATCAAGCAGGAGCCCGGGACCGTGGCGGCCCTGCCTCCGCACCCGCCTCGAGCCCCGTCCCCGCCCTGGCCCCCCCAGGGCCCGCTCTCCCCGGGCCCCGGCTCCTTGCCCCTCAGCATCGCCCGGGTCCAGACGCCGCCTTGGCACCCCCCAGGTGCACCGTCACCAGGTACCTGGCTGGCCCGGGGCTGACCCTTCCAGTGGGGGAGGGGGCCTGGGACCCACCGAGGCGTTCTGTCCTTCCAGGTCTCCTGCAGGACAATGACAGCCTCAGTGGCTCCTACCTGGACCCCAACTATCAGTCCATCAAGTGGCAACCACATCAGCAGAACAAGTGGGCGACGCTGTTCGACGCGAACTACAAGGAGCTGTGAGTGGTCTGTGCCGCTCCCCACCGTCCTGGCCCCCATCTGGGCCCCCCCACCGTCCTGGGCCCCCCCACTGTCCTGGTCCCCATCTGGGCCCCCCTCATCTGGGCCCCCCCACCGTCCTGGTCCCCATCTGGGCCCCCTCATGTGGGCCAACCCTGGCATCATGGTCCTGGAGCGGGGCCTGGGCACACTGAGCACCAGATGACCCATTTTACAGAAGAGCAGACGGGTTCAGGGCAGAGCTGGGACTGTGCTCAGGATGCCTGCCTCCCGGGTCAGACCGAGGCCTCCTTAAGAAGGTGGTGTCAGCCCGGGGCGGGGGGCAGTCAGGGAAAAGTGTGAGGGGAGGTGTGTTCTGGCTCCTCCCACCCCCTCCCACCCCCATGACCCCTCCACCGCCTCCTCCTGCATTCCAGGAAGGTAGCAGGAAGCTGTGTTAGCAAGGCCCTTCCCGTAGCCCCCTCCCTGGAGGAGAGGGCCGAGGGGGTGGGCGAGGACTCCTTCGGAGACTGCCTGGCATTCCTAGCCTTTCCTCAACACCCCCCGGGATTCCGCCTCGTGGCCTGGCCAGGAGCACTGTGGGACCACTGCCCTTACTCTCGTAGAAGGCCAGTGAGGGGTGAGGGGTGAGGGGTGAGAGTGTGGCTCCCCCAACTCACCCAGGGCACTGCCAGGCCTGGGCAGGGTGGCTGGGCTCGGGCCCTCTCACAGGTGGACCAACCTCCTTGAGTGGGCACCCTGGGCTCTGTGGGATTCTTACCCAGAAGCCCTCAGGGCTAGAGGGGTCCCGCTTCTCTGGTGGCTAAAGGGTCCCTTGAGGCCCTGCCAGAGTTGAGGGGAGGTCTTTGAGGGGTTCAGCCTCTATGGCCTGGTAAGGATCCCCCACTTCTGCCTCTTGGGCCAGCCCTGCCACCCCACAACCCAAGGCCAGGAAGCTGGCAGCTGAGGCCCCAGTGTGGCCCGAGCACTTCCTGGGTGTTTCTCTGGCACAGGCAGGTGGGTGGGGCGCTGGGAGGAGAAGCAGTGAGCCCTGGGCCTTCCTGTAGACATTAGCCAGGCCCCAAGTCCTCTTCCCACACGTTGGAAACACTTTCCCTGCCCACCTGCCCCCGGCAGGCACCGGGCATCGGGGGCACAGTTTATGCCTGGGGACCCGGGTGAGGGCCGGCCAAGCTGTAGACCAGTAATCCCTCCCTTTTCTCCCACCTGGCGGTCCCCCAGAGGGTACAGACTTGGAACACTTTCCCAGCAACAGATGGGTAAACTGAGGCTGAGTCCAGCTGCTCAGGGCGCCCCTGTCCCCACCTGGGCGTGCGGAGGAGTCAGAATGAGGATGTGTAGGGTCTTGTGGGCAGGGGCTGGGCCAGCTCCGAGCTGGCGCCTGGTCACACCGTTTCCATGGCAACCAGCTGTCAGGCACAGTGAGGCTCCGCAGACCGTCCCCTCTAACCCCATCTCTCATGAGGGCAGGGGCTTCGGGCAGTGTTCTGGGAAGGAGCCGAGTGTGGTGAGGGGCACCAAGCCCCTTCCTCAGGAGCTCACTCCCACCTGGAGGGCCTCGGGCCTCTGGCCCTGTGTCCCCCGCCCCCGGGGCAGAGTGGTTGGCTCCGGGCGCGGAGAGGAAAGAACAGGGAGCGAGGAGGTGGCAGACCTGAGCCCACATCCTCTGGGTCCGTTCCCACTGCTGGGCGGTGGGGGCAGCACCGGGATCGGGGGTCTGGGGCAGGAAGCTGGCACACAGGCCTGGCGTTGGGGCCTCCGGTGAGCGCCCGCCCCGCCCCCAGGCCCATGCTCACCTACCGCGTGGACGCCGACAAGGGCTTCAACTTCTCGGTGGGGGACGACGCCTTCGTGTGCCAGAAGAAGAACCACTTCCAGGTGACCGTGTACATCGGCATGCTGGGTGAGCCCAAGTACGTCAAGACGCCCGAAGGCCTCAAGCCCCTCGACTGCTTCTACCTGAAGCTGCACGGCGTGAAGGCAGGTCGGGGGCTCAGCAAGGAGGGTGGCAGGGGAGCCAGGAGGGCCAGGAGGGGTGGCAGGAAGGCCAGGAGGGGTGGCAGGGGGGCCAGGAGGGGTGGCAAGAGGGCCAGGAGGGGTGGCAGGAGGGCCAGGAGGGGTGGCAGGGGGGTCAGGAGGGTGGCAGGGGGGCCAGGGGGGCCAGGAGGGGTGGCAGGAGGGCCAGGAGGGGTGGCAGGGGGGTCAGGAGGGTGGCAGGGGGGCCAGGAGGGGTGGCAGGAGGGCCAGGAGGGCCAGGAGGGCTCCCGGGCACTCCCCACGGCCACGCCCACCCCATCTCTTCTCCCTCCGATGCCCCTTCACTGTCAGGGTCCTTGTCCCTTCTCCACCCTGGCCCCAAGTCTGTGTCCCCGGCCCAGGGGTCTCCTGTCTGCTCCGTCAGCCGCCTCAGGGTCACGAAGGGACCCCCTGCGAGCCTGCCCCTCCCTCGGGGGTTCCGTCTCAGGAACGGGGCTCAGGCCGCGACTGCGGGGCCCACACCTCACCCTGCACCAGGCCCGCTGTGCCCTCTCCCCAGACAGGGCCACCCCGTCTCCTTGTCTGAGTGTCCACGCCTTGCCCTCTGGCTCCCACCTCAACTCCACTGAGACATGGGGGGCGGGGGGCATGACGCTCTCATTCTCTCACGGCCCCACTGTCCCCCTGGCAAAGCCTCGACTTCTGGACCTCGCCCACACAGGCCTTCGGGGCCCGGCCCTGCCACTTGCTGTGCCCCAGACCGCTGTGCCCACGCACAGTCCCTGCCTTCCCCGAGCGGCTCCGCTCACCGGCCGCCCTCCTTCTAGCTGACCGCTCCTTGACCTTCACTGTCCCCTCGACTACACCTGTCCTCAGGCTCATCCTGACTGAGGGGCCCCGCCCTGTGGCCCCCACGTCCAGCACAACCTTAGTGTGCCTTGATTTTGAGGCCCATGAGCTCTGGGGGTATCCATCAATGTCATGAGGAGAGGTTGAGGGGACATGGGAGGGGGCTGGGAGTGAGTGGGTGTGGGTGTGACGGGGTGTTTGTGGAGGCTGCTTTGGGGTGTGTGCTCAGGCTGTGGGAGTGTGGGTGTGGATTGGGGGCTCGGAGGGTGACAGGGGTGTGTGTACGCTCACACGTGTGTGCAGAGCTGTGGGCGGGGTGTGGGTCTGGGTCTGTGCGGTGTGCGACTGGTACCTGAGTTAGTGGGGAAGTGAGGCTGAGGCAAGGGCGGTGCCTGTCTCATGAGCTCCAGCGGGGCCAGGCCTGGGCTGATAGGCTAACGGGGGCCAGGGCCAGGTGGGGGCCAGGCCTGGGCTGATAGGCTAACGGGGGCCAGGGCCAGGTGGGGGCCAGGCCTGGGCTGATAGGCTAACGGGGGCCAGGGCCAGGTGGGGGCCAGGCCTGGGCTGATAGGCTAACGGGGGCCAGGGCCAGGTGGGGGCCAGGCCTGGGCTGATAGGCTAACGGGGGCCAGGGCCAGGTGGGGGGCCAGGCCTGGGCTGATAGGCTAACGGGGGCCAGGGCCAGGTGGGGGGCCAGGCCTGGGCTGATAGGCTAGCGGGGGCCAGGGCCAGGTGGGGGCCAGGCCTGGGCTGATAGGCTAACGGGGGCCAGGGCCAGGTGGGGGGCCAGGCCTGGGCTGATAGGCTAACGGGGGCCAGGGCCAGGTGGGGGGCCAGGCCTGGGCTGATAGGCTAACGGAGGCCAGGGCCAGGTGGGGGGCCAGGCCTGGGCTGATAGGCTAACGGGGGCCAGGGCCAGGTGGGGGCCAGGCCTGGGCTGATAGGCTAACGGGGGCCAGGGCCAGGTGGGGGCCAGGCCCTGAGGTGCCCCTGGGCTCTGCTCCTCCCCCAGCTAGAGGCTCTAAACCAGTCCATCAACATCGAGCAGTCTCAGTCAGACCGCAGCAAGCGGCCCTTCAACCCTGTCACGTGAGTGTCTGACCCCTGGGGGTGGCACCCGGGAGGGCTGCTCCCGGAACTGGCTTGGGAGCTGGGGGGAGCTAGGTGGGTGCCCACAACGCCCACCTCCCACACCTGGGTGCCCCCTGGTGGCCCAGCTCTCCAGAGCCCCCCTCCCACCTCCGTGCCTCCCCTCTGCAGGGTCAACCTGCCCCCGGAGCAGGTCACGAAGGTGACTGTGGGGCGGCTGCACTTCAGCGAGACCACTGCGAACAACATGCGGAAGAAGGGCAAGCCCAACCCTGACCAGAGGTGAGCGGGCTCCTCCTCCGCCCCATTTCTGAGGAGGAGGGTTGGGAAGATGCCACCCTGCACAGCATGCCGGCCACAGAGTCCCACAGACGGGCCCATTTTTCAGATGAGGAACCTGAAACTAATAGCCCTTCATTGACTTAAGGATGGGAGGGCAGAAGCCTGGCTTCTGGGTTAGGAAGCAGCTCTGACTGCCTAGCTGAGGGGCCTGGGGCACTTCCGCCCCCTAGTGGACACTCAGGTTCCTCCTCGGAAGGATGGCATGTTCATTCCCACCTCCCAGGGTGCTGGGAGCCGGGAGAGAACTGAGCAGGCAGTCCTGTGCCCTGTGCATCTGCCCTGGGGAGGGTTGCAGGGGGTGGGGGGGGAGAGAACTGAGCAGGCAGTCCTGTGCCCTGTGCATCTGCTCTGGGGAGGGTTGCAGGGGGTGGGGGCGGGGGGAGAGAACTGAGCAGGCAGTCCTGTGCCCTGTGCATCTGCCCTGGGGAGGGTTGCAGGGGGTGGGGGTGGGGGTGGGGAGAACGGAGCAGGCAGTCCTGTGCCCTGTGCATCTGCCCTGGGGAGGGTTGCAGGGGGTGGGGGTGGGGGTGGGGGTGGGGAGAACTGAGCAGGCAGTCCTGTGCCCTGTGCATCTGCCCTGGGGAGGGTTGCAGGGGGTGGGGGCGGGGGGAGAGAACTGAGCAGGCAGTCCTGTGCCCTGTGCATCTGCCCTGGGGAGGGTTGCAGGGGGTGCGGGGGGGGGAGAACTGAGCAGGCAGTCCTGTGCCCTGTGCATCTGCCCTGGGGAGGGTTGCAGGGGGTGGGGGTGGGGGTGGGGAGAACTGAGCAGGCAGTCCTGTGCCCTGTGCATCTGCCCTGGGGAGGGTTGCAGGGGGTGGGGGGTGGGGGTGGGGAGAACTGAGCAGGCAGTCCTGTGCCCTGTGCATCTGCCCTGGGGAGGGTTGCAGGGGGTGGGGGTGGGGAGAACTGAGCAGGCAGTCCTGTGCCCTGTGCATCTGCCCTGGGGAGGGTTGCAGGGGGTGGGGGTGGGAGAGAACTGAGCAGGCAGTCCTGTGCCCTGTGCATCTGCCCTGGGGAGGGTTGCAGGGGGTGGGGGGGGGGGAGAACTGAGCAGGCAGTCCTGTGCCCTGTGCATCTGCCCTGGGGAGGGTTGCAAGGGGTGGGTGGGGGGGAGAACTGAGCAGGCAGTCCTGTGCCCTGTGCATCTGCCCTGGGGAGGGTTGCAGGGGGTGGGGGTGGGGTGGGGGGAGAACTGAGCAGGCAGTCCTGTGCCCTGTGCATCTGCCCTGGGGAGGGTTGCAAGAAGTGGGGGGGGGGGAGAACTGAGCAGGCAGTCCTGTGCCCTGTGCATCTGCCCTGGGGAGGGTTGCAGGGGGTGGGGGTGGGGGTGGGGAGAACTGAGCAGGCAGTCCTGTGCCCTGTGCATCTGCCCTGGGGAGGGTTGCAGGAGGTGGGGGTGGGGAGAACTGAGCGGGCAGTCCTGTGCCCTGTGCATCTGCCCTGGGGAGGGTTGCAAGGGGTGGGGGGGGGGAGAACTGAGCAGGCAGTCCTGTGCCCTGTGCATCTGCCCTGGGGAGGGTTGCAGGGGGTGGGGGTGGGGGTGGGGAGAACTGAGCAGGCAGTCCTGTGCCCTGTGCATCTGCCCTGGGGAGGGTTGCAGGGGGTGGGGGTGGGGAGAACTGAGCGGGCAGTCCTGTGCCCTGTGCATCTGCCCTGGGGAGGGTTGCAGGGGGTGGGGGTGGGAGAGAACTGAGCAGGCAGTCCTGTGCCCTGTGCATCTGCCCTGGGGAGGGTTGCAAGGGGTGGGTGGGGGGGAGAACTGAGCAGGCAGTCCTGTGCCCTGTGCATCTGCCCTGGGGAGGGTTGCAAGGGGTGGGGGGGGGGGAGAACTGAGCAGGCAGTCCTGTGCCCTGTGCATCTGCCCTGGGGAGGGTTGCAGGGGGTGGGGGTGGGGGGGGGGGAGAACTGAGCAGGCAGTCCTGTGCCCTGTGCATCTGCCCTGGGGAGGGTTGCAAGAAGTGGGGGGGGGGGGGAGAACTGAGCAGGCAGTCCTGTGCCCTGTGCATCTGCCCTGGGGAGGGTTGCAGGGGGTGGGGGTGGGGGTGGGGAGAACTGAGCAGGCAGTCCTGTGCCCTGTGCATCTGCCCTGGGGAGGGTTGCAGGAGGTGGGGGTGGGGAGAACTGAGCGGGCAGTCCTGTGCCCTGTGCATCTGCCCTGGGGAGGGTTGCAAGGGGTGGGGGTGGGGAGAACTGAGCAGGCAGTCCTGTGCCCTGTGCATCTGCCCTGGGGAGGGTTGCAGGGGGTGGGGGTGGGGTGGGGGGAGAACTGAGCAGGCAGTCCTGTGCCCTGTGCATCTGCCCTGGGGAGGGTTGCAAGAAGTGGGGGGGGAGAACTGAGCAGGCAGTCCTGTGCCCTGTGCATCTGCCCTGGGGAGGGTTGCAGGGGGTGGGGGGAGAGAACTGAGCAGGCAGTCCTGTGCCCTGTGCATCTGCCCTGGGGAGGGTTGCAGGGGGGGGGGGGGGGAGAGAACTGAGCAGGCAGTCCTGTGCCCTGTGCATCTGCCCTGGGGAGGGTTGCAGGGGGTGGGGGGGGAGAGAACTGAGCAGGCCGTCCTGTGCCCTGTGCATCTGCCCTGGGGAGGGTGGGAGGGGGTGGGGGTGGGGGGGGAGAGAACTGAGCAGGCAGTCCTGTGCCCTGTGCATCTGCCCTGGGGAGGGTTGCAGGGGGTGGGGGGGGGGAGAACTGAGCAGGCAGTCCTGTGCCCTGTGCATCTGCCCTGGGGAGGGTTGCAAGGGGTGGGGGTGGGGAGAACTGAGCAGGCAGTCCTGTGCCCTGTGCATCTGCCCTGGGGAGGGTTGCAGGGGGTGGGGGGGGAGAGAACTGAGCAGGCAGTCCTGTGCCCTGTGCATCTGCTCTGGGGAGGGTTGCAGGGGGTGGGGGCGGGGGGAGAGAACTGAGCAGGCAGTCCTGTGCCCTGTGCATCTGCCCTGGGGAGGGTTGCAGGGGGTGGGGGTGGGGGTGGGGAGAACGGAGCAGGCAGTCCTGTGCCCTGTGCATCTGCCCTGGGGAGGGTTGCAGGGGGTGGGGGTGGGGGTGGGGAGAACTGAGCAGGCAGTCCTGTGCCCTGTGCATCTGCCCTGGGGAGGGTTGCAGGGGGTGGGGGTGGGGAGAACTGAGCGGGCAGTCCTGTGCCCTGTGCATCTGCCCTGGGGAGGGTTGCAAGGGGTGGGTGGGGGGGAGAACTGAGCAGGCAGTCCTGTGCCCTGTGCATCTGCCCTGGGGAGGGTTGCAGGGGGTGGGGGTGGGGTGGGGGGAGAACTGAGCAGGCAGTCCTGTGCCCTGTGCATCTGCCCTGGGGAGGGTTGCAAGACGTGGGGGGGGGGGGGAGAACTGAGCAGGCAGTCCTGTGCCCTGTGCATCTGCCCTGGGGAGGGTTGCAGGGGGTGGGGGGGGGGGGGGGGAGAACTGAGCAGGCAGTCCTGTGCCCTGTGCATCTGCCCTGGGGAGGGTTGCAGGAGGTGGGGGTGGGGAGAACTGAGCGGGCAGTCCTGTGCCCTGTGCATCTGCCCTGGGGAGGGTTGCAAGGGGTGGGGGGGGGGAGAACTGAGCAGGCAGTCCTGTGCCCTGTGCATCTGCCCTGGGGAGGGTTGCAGGGGGTGGGGGTGGGGTGGGGGGAGAACTGAGCAGGCAGTCCTGTGCCCTGTGCATCTGCCCTGGGGAGGGTTGCAAGAAGTGGGGGGGGAGAACTGAGCAGGCAGTCCTGTGCCCTGTGCATCTGCCCTGGGGAGGGTTGCAGGGGGGGGGGGGGGGGGGGGGGAGAACTGAGCAGGCAGTCCTGTGCCCTGTGCATCTGCCCTGGGGAGGGTTGCAGGGGGGGGGGGTGGGGAGAACTGAGCGGGCAGTCCTGTGCCCTGTGCATCTGCCCTGGGGAGGGTTGCAAGGGGTGGGTGGGGGGGAGAACTGAGCAGGCAGTCCTGTGCCCTGTGCATCTGCCCTGGGGAGGGTTGCTGGGGGTGGGGGGGGGGGGGGGGGAGAACTGAGCAGGCAGTCCTGTGCCCTGTGCATCTGCCCTGGGGAGGGTTGCAAGAAGTGGGGGGGGGGGAGAACTGAGCAGGCAGTCCTGTGCCCTGTGCATCTGCCCTGGGGAGGGTTGCAGGGGGTGGGGGGGGGGGTGGGGAGAACTGAGCAGGCAGTCCTGTGCCCTGTGCATCTGCCCTGGGGAGGGTTGCAGGAGGTGGGGGTGGGGAGAACTGAGCGGGCAGTCCTGTGCCCTGTGCATCTGCCCTGGGGAGGGTTGCAAGGGGTGGGGGGGGGGGGAACTGAGCAGGCAGTCCTGTGCCCTGTGCATCTGCCCTGGGGAGGGTTGCAGGGGGTGGGGGTGGGGTGGGGGGAGAACTGAGCAGGCAGTCCTGTGCCCTGTGCATCTGCCCTGGGGAGGGTTGCAAGAAGTGGGGGGGGAGAACTGAGCAGGCAGTCCTGTGCCCTGTGCATCTGCCCTGGGGAGGGTTGCAGGGGGTGGGGGGAGAGAACTGAGCAGGCAGTCCTGTGCCCTGTGCATCTGCCCTGGGGAGGGTTGCAGGGGGTGGGGGGGGGAGAGAACTGAGCAGGCAGTCCTGTGCCCTGTGCATCTGCCCTGGGGAGGGTTGCAGGGGGTGGGGGTGGGAGAGAACTGAGCAGGCAGTCCTGTGCCCTGTGCATCTGCCCTGGGGAGGGTTGCAGGGGGTGGGGGTGGGGGGGGAGAGAACTGAGCAGGCAGTCCTGTGCCCTGTGCATCTGCCCTGGGGAGGGTTGCAGGGGGTGGGGGGGGAGAGAACTGAGCAGGCAGTCCTGTGCCCTGTGCATCTGCCCTGGGGAGGGTTGCAAGGGGTGGGGGTGGGGAGAACTGAGCAGGCAGTCCTGTGCCCTGTGCATCTGCCCTGGGGAGGGTTGCAGGGGGTGGAGGTGGGGGGAGAACTGAGCAGGCAGTCCTGTGCCCTGTGCATCTGCCCTGGGGAGGGTTGCAGGGGGTGGGGGTGGGGGTGGGGAGAACTGAGCAGGCAGTCCTGTGCCCTGTGCATCTGACCTGGGGAGGGTTGCAAGGGGTTGGGGGTGGGGAGAACTGAGCAGGCAGTCCTGTGCCCTGTGCATCTGCCCTGGGGAGGGTTGCAGGGGGTTGGGGGGGGGAGAACTGAGCACGCAGTCCTGTGCCCTGTGCATCTATCTGCCCTGGGGAGGGTTGCAGGGGGTGGGGGTGGGGGTGGGAGAACTGAGCCGGCAGTCCTGTGCCCTGTGCATCTGCCCTGGGGAGGGTTGCAGGGGGTGGAGGTGGGGGGAGAACTGAGCAGGCAGTCAGTCCTGTGCCCTGTGCATCTGCCCTGGGGAGGGTTGCAGGGGGTGGGGGTGGGGTGGGGGGAGAACTGAGCAGGCAGTCCTGTGCCCTGTGCATCTGCCCTGGGGAGGGTTGCAGGGGGTGGGGGGGGAGAGAACGGAGCAGGCAGTCCTGTGCCCTGTGCATCTGCCCTGGGGAGGGTTGCAGGGGTGGGGGGTGGGCACAGGCAGTGGGCCAAGCCCCAGGGGCCTCTAAGACCCTTGTGTGCCCCAGGTACTTCATGCTGGTGGTGGGGGTGGGCACAGACAGTGGGCCAAGCCCCGGGGGCCTCTAAGAGCCTCGTGTGCCCCAGGTACTTCATGCTGGTGGTGGTGGTGGGCACAGGCAGTCCTGTGCCCTGTGCATCTGCCCTGGGGAGGGTTGCAGGGGGTGGGGGTGGGCACAGGCAGTGGGCCAAGCCCCGGGGGCCTCTAAGAGCCTCGTGTGCCCCAGGTACTTCATGCTGGTGGTGGTGGTGGGCACAGGTAGTCCTGTGCCCTGTGCATCTGCCCTGGGGAGGGTTGCAGGGGGTGGGGGTGGGCACAGGCAGTGGGCCAAGCCCCGGGGGCCTCTAAGAGCCTCGTGTGCCCCAGGTACTTCATGCTGGTGGTGGCCCTCCAGGCCCGTGCGCAGAATCAGAACTACACGCTGGCCGCCCAGATCTCAGAGCGCATCATCGTGCGGGTGAGGGCCACCCCCCCCCAGGGGCTTGAGAGCTGGCAGAAATAGTGGGGTACTGGGGAGTCAGGGCCTGGAGTGCTGGTCCTGCTGGACACTGGCTGTGTGGCCTTGGGCAAGGCTCCACCCTCTCTGGGGCTCGGTCTCCTTCTTCATAAAGTGACCAGGTGGACAGGACCTGCTGGCTTTCTGAAACCCCACAGGGGACTGGAAATGACCATGATGAGGGGGACAGTTTAGGTTGGGCGTAGGGGGGTGAGGAGCCCTGGCTGGAGCTGGGGGGGGCGGCTGCGGTCTCTCCCTCTCCCAGGGGGCCGCAGGCCTCCTATCTCCCAGGCCTGACCAGTTCAACCCCAACTCCTGCCAGGCCTC
Source organism: Saccopteryx leptura (assembly GCF_036850995.1). Lineage (NCBI taxonomy): Eukaryota > Metazoa > Chordata > Mammalia > Chiroptera > Emballonuridae > Saccopteryx > Saccopteryx leptura. Next base: position 12,128,814 of record NC_089503.1, on the reverse strand, counting down.
CAACCCAGGCCAGTTTGAGAGCGACAGCGACGTGCTGTGGCAGCGGGCACAGGTGCCCGACACGGTCTTCCACCACGGCCGCGTGGGCATCAACACCGACCGGCCCGACGAGGCGCTGGTCGTGCACGGCAACGTCAAGGTCATGGGCTCGCTCATGCACCCCTCGGACCTTCGGGCCAAGGAGCACGTGCAGGAGGTAGGGGTGGGGCGCGGGTGGGGACCCTGAGCTGCTAGTGGGCGGGGCGATGGCCGGAGAAGGAAGGCGGAGAGCCGGGTCTGGACCTCTGGACCCCGGTATCAGGGTCACCCCTCCACTCTGCAGCCTCTGGGCTGCCACCCCCTTGGGCTCCAGGCCCCGGACCAGCCCAGAGGGGAGGGGTTCCGTCTCAGACCTGTCCCCGTGCAGGTAGACACCACGGAGCAGCTGAAGAGGATCTCCCGCATGCGGCTGGTGCACTACAGGTACAAGCCGGAGTTTGCCGCCACCGCCGGCATCGAAGCCTCGGCGCCAGAGACGGGTAAGGGCCGGATTGCGAACAGGGGGCTGGAGTCCAGGAACCCAGTAGCCCTGCCCCCCCATCCTCTGTCCCTCCTCCTGGGGGCCCCACCCCTGGGAACCCTGCTCTCTAGAAGTCCCGTCCTTCAGCCCCTGGGAAATCACGCCAACCCAGGTGGGTCCTTCACTCCTGGACTCTGGAAGTCCAGGAATCGTGCCCAGGGTCCTTGGGTCCAGGGTCCTTGCCCCTCTGCTCTGGGCTGAATCCTGCCTTCGGCTTCCTGGATCCCTGCTCCCTTCCCATGGGATTCTTACTCCTGGGGATCCATCCCTTCCCCCAGCCAGGGGAACCCCACACCTTGACCCCTGGAACTGTGACCCTGTGAACACCTGTCCTCGCAGCCCATGCTTCAAGGCTACTTGGAGCTCAAATCTCTAGTAGCGCCCAGAACTTGGCCTCTCCAGCCCCCGCCCCTCTTTACCTTCGGTGCTGAGGCTGGTTATCCCCGCCCTCCACACATACTTGGCCTGTCCCTCCCCAGGTGTCATCGCCCAGGAAGTGAAGGAGATCCTGCCTGAGGCCGTGAAGGACACCGGAGATGTGGTCTTTGCCAACGGGAAAACCATAGAGAACTTTCTGGTGGTGAACAAGGTCTGCACCGAGGAGGAGCCCGACGGAGCCCAAGGGGCGAGGGGCGGGCCAGCTGGAGGACATCCACCCCTCCGAAGGACGGGGGCCCCGAGGGCAGTCCACAGAGGGCAGGGGCAGCCCGATCCTCCCTCCTGCTGCCCCGGAGTGCCCTGCCCAATCCCACAGGGAAGGGAATGAACTCCAACGGGGAGGTGGGGACTTGGCCACTCTGTGGCTGTGTGACAGGACAAGAGGAACCTTGCTGAGGGTCAGTTTCCTCCCCTGCGGAAAGAAGGTGCCAATAGTAACTGCTGAGACATTCTCATGTGGCTACCGCAAAGCTTAAACACGTGGTCTCTCGTGAGGATGGTGCCTGCACCTCTCCTGGCATGAGGCTGGGCACCAAGGGGCATGTAACATGCTGTGGAGTCAAGCTGAACAGTCAAGTGCCGAAGTGTGAGGCACATTCGTTAGCGGGGGAGATGGGAGAGCAGGAGCCCCTGGGAGAGGGGCGCCGACAGGGGGCGGGGAGGGCTGTTCAGGCGGGGGAGGTGGCCTGAGCCCAGGGCAGGGGCCGGGGCCAGCTGGGGGCAGGCACAGGGAGCCAGGGGAGCTGAGGCTGGACCGGAGGAGAGGCTGGCCTGGGGAGGGAGGCTTCGAGCCCCCCGCCCCCGCTCCCCAGCGGGCATCTGGGCAGACCGCGCCCTCAACACGGGCCGTTGGCTGTGTCAGGAGCGCATCTTCATGGAGAACGTGGGGGCCGTGAAGGAGCTGTGCAAGCTGACCGACAACCTGGAGACGCGCATCGACGAGCTGGAGCGCTGGAGCCACAAGCTGGCCAAGCTGCGGCGCCTGGACAGCTTCAAGTCCACCGGCAGCTCGGGCGCCTTCAGGTGGGGGCGCGGGCCGGGGCGGGCAGGACCGCGCCCCAGAGTCACCTCTGACCCTGGCCCTCTTGCTGCAGCCACACAGGGAGCCAGTTCAGCCGGGCGGGCAGCGTCCCCCACAAGAAGAGGCCCCCTAAGGTGGCCAGCAAGGTAAGGGCGGGCATAGGCAGGAAACAGATTGACCTGGGGGGGCTCGCCATCCCCCACGGTTTTCCCTTCCTGTCCTGACCCCCTGCCCGCCCAGCCCTGTTTTTCCTTCCTTTCCCTCTGCTCGCCATGGGAATGAGTCAACCTTGGCACACCCTCTTCCAGCAAAACCCTAAGTCTTGGGCTTTTCTGCTTCTTCCCTTTTCCTCTGGGTCCTCAGCCATCGTCGGTGGTCCCGGACCAGGCCTGCATCAGCCCACGCTTCCTGCAGGGGACCATCATTGCCCTGGTGGTGGTCATGGCCTTCAGGTGACTTGTTCTGCAGGCCCTGGGGTGGCTGGCTAGGGGAGCTGAGCTGCTCACGGGCCAAGGCCTGGGGGAAGAGGAAGATGTGGCCTAGGAAGGCCCCTGAGGTCTTGGGGAGGGAGGTGGGCTGCTTCATTCTGCCTCGTTCCCCCGGGGCCGGGAGCCCAGACCCTGCCCGAGAGAGGGGGCTAAACTGTGGCTCCACCTCTCACCGTCGCCCTTTCCTGCGGTCCCCAGCGTGGTGTCCATGTCCACCCTGTACGTGCTGAGCCTGCGCACCGAGGAGGACCTGGTAGAGACGGACGGGTATGTCTCTGGAGGCCTGGCTGCCCACTGGGCCACCAGGTCAGGCAGGGCTTCGGTGTGCAACCCGGGGTTAGCGGATCATGGAGGCCGTGCCCTCTAAAGGGGGTTCCACCCTAGGCTGTCAGCCTGCTGGAGGCTTGTAGGGCTGGGTGGGAGGGTCTCCGGGGGGGGCAGGCTGTTTGCCAGTCCCCACAGAAGCTGACATTTCTCTCTAGCCCAGTCAGTGCTCCTCCGGGGAGCTGGACCTGAGGGTCAGAGGCACCTGACGGGCCCAGGGTGGGCAGGGGCAGGGGCAGGAGGGCTAGGGGGGACCTTGGGCGCTGTCTGCCCACTGCCAACATCAGCCCCGGGGCCATCTCTGACTGTGTCTTCTCTCTCCTCCCCTGTGCATGTCTCCCCCTTTTCCTCTGTGCTGCCCCTTAGCTCTTTTGCCGTGTCTACTTCCTGTCTTCTGGCCCTGCTCCGGCCCCAGCACCCTGGGGGGAGTGAGGCCATGTGCCCATGGTACGTGTCTGGGTCCAGCCCCTCCCTGCTGCCTCTGGCTCTCGCTGCCCTCTGCTGGCCCCTCTCCCCTTCCCTGTGCTCCTCCTCCCGTCCCTCCTGCTTCTTGGGGACTCCCAGGCCTCCCTGCTTGGGCTCGCCCAGCCCGCTGAGCTCAGCCCACCCTTCCCCAGCAGGTCCAGCCAGAGCTTCGGGACCACTCAGCTCCGGCAGTCTCCTGTAACCACTGGGCTGCCAGGCGCACAGCCCTCTCTGCTGCTGGGTGCGTGCCTGGGGTGGGCTTGGCGGAATGCGATGGGGGAGAGGTGGCTGTGTTCTGGGTGGGGGGCAGCAGAGCCCCCCGCCTGGCTCATACAGCCTCTGGCTTCTTCAGTCACCACCAGCCTGACCAGCTCAGCCTCGGGACCAGCCGTCCGCACCTTAGACCTGTGCTCCAGCCGCCCCTGCCCAGTCGTCTGCTGCTCCTCCCCCACCCCGAGCCCTACCACCGACCCTAGTCTGCACCCCAGCTCTAACCCCAACCACGGGCTCAGCCCCAGCCCCAGTCCCCCCACTAACCACTCAGGTATGACTGTTTTGGGGCCAGAGCTGGGGTTGGGTTGGGTTTGTTTTTAACCTGAACGCAGAGGACGACCCCAAAGACTCATTGTGGCGCGGTGGCAGGGTGTCCTAGGGCCCAGAATGAGGCTCTGGAAAAGTTTGGGGGTCGCCTTGGGGGGACTACGAGACAGAAGAGTGTCGCCAGAGTCCAGTGGGTTCCTAGAGACAGGTGGGAAGGAGGCGGCCAGCTCCCGCTTCTCAGCCTGCCCTGGTCCCATCCACAGACCCCAGCCAGATGGCCCTGCTGCCGGTCACCAACATCAGAGCCAAGTCCTGGGGCCTGTCAGCCAATGGCATTGGCCACTTCAAGTATCCAAAGAGCGTGGAGCCTGTGGCCAGTCCTGCGGTCCCCTTCCCTGGGGGGCAGGGCAAGACCAAGAACAGCCCCAACCTCCGCATCCATGGCCTCCACGGCCGGGCCCGCCGAGGGGCCCCCCAGCCCGGCCTGGGCCCCGCCCATCCCACCCAGACCCGGGACCAACCAGGTACTTGTCCTGCCCCTCTCAGCCCAACCCAGCAAGGCCCACTTCAGCCCAGTCTCCTGAGTGCCTGGGTGCAGCACTGTCGATCAGCAAACACTTGCTGAGCATTACTAAGCACCCAGGAATCCGGCCAGGAGCCTTACACAGATCGCCTTACTTCATCTTCACAATACTGCTGCAGGAGAGGAACTGTCCTCATTTTTCAGAGGAGAAAACAGAGAGGTAGACAAGCGAAGTGACTTGTCACGGGTCGTGTCATCCATCTGAGGCAGAGCTGGAATCTGATACCAGGTCTGCCTGACTCCAGGGCTTGGCTCCTGTGCTTTTCCAAACCTCAAACCTTTGGTTTAACCAAGCCGGAGAACCCTTTCCCGCAGAGGTTTCCAAACCCGGTTCCTCTGCGGTGCCCGGTGAGCTGCCGGGGAGGCCGAAGGGGAGGCCCAGAGCCTTTCTGGCTTCCACCAGGTATTGGGCCTCCTCATCAACTTTCATCTGATGGGTTTTGTGGCTTAAAGGAAGAAAAAAAAAAAAGCTGAGAACTGTGGCTTGTTGAGACTGATGTTCAAAGTGACGGGGAACCCCACGGGGCAGATGCTCAGCAGACAGCCATTTCCTGGGCCTGCTCGGTGGCTGGCTCTGTACAGGGCACTGGGCAGAGACATGCCTGGCCCCAGGGAGCTCCCAGACATGAAAACACAGCAGTGCGATGAGACTCCCACAGGACTCACGGGCGGCTTGGTGGCTGCGTAGGACGCTCAGCCCAGGCCAAGGTGGGGAGGTGGTCAGGGAAGGGTCAGGAAGGACTGGGATTCGGTCTCTGCTGAGAGTAGGAGTTTGCCCGAAACAGAAGTGGAAGGGCGCTATCCATAATGTCCTTACCTGATACCCACCCATGGCCCCGTGGACGTCTGGGTCCTGTTGGGTTCCTTGGGGCCTCACAGAGTTGCAAATGTACCAGGTCCAGTGGCTAGTGGCCCCAGGTCCCCTTCCTGGGTGGACGGTTAGGTAGCAGCAAGCCTGGAGACGGGCTGAGATGAACAAGAAAACCTGCCCCCCACCCCAAGTCACACTCAGTCCCAGCCGCACCCAGCCGATCTGTCAGTGGTGGGCTTGTTCAGAGAGGACCACAGCAGAGGTATGCTGGTGTATGTTTAACAGCAGGCTTTCGGGGGTGGGGGCCCTGGTTTGTGTGTGTGAGCACTCCCGCTGGGACTGATTTCCAGCCACCCAATCGACTGAGTCCAGAGAGGGTTAGGGGTGTGTGCAGTCGGGAAGAGAGGCCCAAGTGTGGCCTCCTGGACGCCCTGGCAACGGAGGTGGAAGACCCCTGCCCCTGGGCGTTCTGGGCCTCAGGTGGAAGACCCCTGCCCCTGGGCGTTCTGGGCCTGTCCATGAGACGGGCCTCAGGTGGAAGACCCCTGCCCCTGGGCGTTCTGGGCCTCAGGTGGAAGACCCCTGCCCCTGGGCGTTCTGGGCCTGTCAATGAGACGGGCCTCAGGCTCCTGGGGACTGGCTAGTCCCAGGCCTGCTGAGAAAGAGGGTGCTGTGCCGCAGCCACTGTGGGGGGCTGGAAAGAATAACATGCTTTATTCATACTAAGTGTGAGTAACCAGATCTGTCAAGGCAAGGCCTGGCTGCTTCCCGTCTGCGTGCTGCCTGGTCACCCTCCTCCTCCTTGCCCTAACAGCCTCCTTCCCCGCAGGCCCTGCACCCTCCCTGACCTCCGTCCAGGTGCTGGAGAACCTGATGCCCATCACCTCCCAGTACTGTGCCCCACAGGATGCCTGCAGGTGGGCGTGGCCCCCTCCCTCCACCCCAAGGACAGGGTTCCTCCGGTGACATGAGCCCAGGCAGTACCGATGTCCAGATCGTGCCTCGCTCAGGGAGGAACCCCCCCACAAGGTGGGGCAGTCCTTTTCTAGGCCCCTGAAGGGTTCCAGTATAGGCCGGGGGCTGAGGGGGCAATTGGGGTGGGGGCCCGTGGGGGTGGCCTTGGGCTGAGGAGCCAGCTCTGTCCCTCCAGGCCTGGGAACTTCACCTACCACATTCCTGTCAGCAGCAGCACCCCACTGCACCTCAGCCTGACCCTGCAGATGAAGTGAGTGCGGCCGGGGGAGGAGAGAGACATTGGGGAAGGGCACGGAGGGTGCTAACTTGGCCTGCTCTGTGCTTCACTGGCGGTGTGACCCTGGCCGTCTCTGGGCTCCACTTCCCCGTCTGTAGAATGGGCCGCTGTGTCACAGAGACCCTGAGGACCGGAGGGCAAGCCTCCGTGTGGGAGGGTTTGTAGCTGTTTGGGACCTTGACCTTCAGGTGACATGTTCAGGCTGTGTGAGGATTCTGTGGCTTGTGTCAGCGGGGTGGGGGTGGGGTGAGTGGAGGGCTGCAGAGGGAGGCTGGGGTGGAGGACCGTGGAAGCCCACTCCCCTGCTAACTTCCCTTCCCCAGCTCCTCATTCCCCGTGTCCGTGGTGCTGTGCAGCCTGACGTCGGAGGAGCCCTGTGAGGAGGGGGGCTTCCCACAGAGCCTCCACGCCCACCAGGACACCCAGGTAGGGGCAGCTGGGAAGCTTGGGCCAGCCAGGCCCCAGAGCACAGCTGGGCCCCCACATGGGTGAGGAGAGGGAGCTGGGGGTCAGAGTCAAGGCCTCTCCACAAGGGACACTTGGGGGCCTGGGCCTCTGTGCGTGGGTGGGGAGGTATGTGCACCATTCACTGCTGAGCGTCTCCGGCCCCGGCCCTGCCCTGCCCTGGCAGAGCCCTGCAGAAGAAAACGGTCCCACAGGATTAACTTGAGGGCAATGGTAGGGACAGAAGGGAGTCCTGGGTGCCCAGGGCAGGGAGAGCTAACCTTATCTGGTCTCCAGGTCATGACAGCCGTTGGAAAAAATTATGTTTAATTAGGATGAGCGCTGAACGACAATTTGGGGACAGTGTCCCAGGAGTAGGGGAACAGCAGGTGCAGAGATCTGGAGGCAGGGAGAGCGTGGCATGTCGGCAGAGGTGGAAACATAGTGGGGGCTGAGTTGGGAGGCCAGCAGGTCAGGAGCCTGGACCTCCAGCTCAGGCTGGGCAAGTGGCACCGTTCCCTCTTGATTTTTGGAAGAGCCCTTGGGCTACAGGCAGAGGGCGGCCTCCTGTTCCGGGGGCCACTGTCTAGTTCTTCACTGGCTGTGACCTGAAGTTGTGACTTTCAGCACAAGTTAAGGGGAATTTCTTCTACCCTTCAGGTGTTTAGTCAACAAACATTCACTGGGACCTCCTCTGTAGCAGGCCCTGTGCTGGGCCCCGTTGCGGGGAGGTGGAGACGGGAGTGCGTGTGCACAGGCCTCGCCTCCCAACAGTGCACTAGCCAGATAGAAACAATGCGCAGGAAGTACCCTGGCTGGAGGATGGAGTGGGTGAGGGTCCTGGGAGGCCCGGGCCCTGGGGCCCCGCAGAGAAAGGAGCACAGGAAAGTGAGGGACAGCCAGCCCCGCAGGGTGCCGTGTGGACGTGGAGCCCAGGCCTGAGCACACACACGACAGACGTGGCCAGCTCAGGTAGGGCTTGGGCAAGCCACCTGTGGCAGGCTTCACACTGTCCTGCCGGGAGACAGCGTGACAGGCCTGGGTTTGTCCCGCTCTGACACGTCAGTGGGGTTTTGGGCAAGTAACTGTTTCTTCATCTGTAAGCAGTGCCAGCACACTGGGCTGCAGTGAAGAGGTTAGTGAACTACTCTGATGTGCGAGAGCATAGTGGACAGAACACAGGGGAGAGAGGCAGGCGCCAGCGCCCTGGGCTGCAGTGAAGAGGTTAGTGAGATACTCTGATGTGCCCAGAGCGTAGTGGACAGTACACAGGGAGAGAGGCAGGCGCCAGCGCACTGGGCTGCAGTGAAGAGGTTAGTGAGATACTCTGATGTGCCCAGAGCGTAGTGGACAGTACACAGGGAGAGAGGCAGGCGCCAGCGCACTGGGCTGCAGTGAAGAGGTTAGTGAGATACTCTGATGTGCCCAGAGCGTAGTGGACAGTACACAGGGAGAGAGGCAGGCGCCAGCGCCCTGGGCTGCAGTGAAGAGGTTAGTGAGATACTCTGATGTGCCCAGAGCGTAGTGGACAGTACACAGGGAGAGAGGCAGGCGCCAGCGCACTGGGCTGCAGTGAAGAGGTTAGTGAACTACTCTGATGTGCCCAGAGCGTAGTGGACAGTGCACAGGGGAGAGAGGCAGGCGCCAGCGCCCTGGGCTGCAGTGAAGAGGTTAGTGAACTACTCTGATGTGCCCAGAGCGTAGTGGACAGTGCACAGGGGAGAGAGGCAGGCGCCCGGTGAGGCCAGCCATAGACTCGCAGGTACTGGCCAGGCTGCCTGAAGGCGGCTGCCACCACCCCCCAAGGCAGAGCCCGCTCCTCCCACCCTCCTCAGCCGCCCTCCCCGCCCTACACCGTGCTGCGGAGACAGGGCTGGCAGCCGTGTGAGGGCCGGGGCCAGCCACCCTGACTCTCCACTTTCTCCAGGGCACTTCCCACCAGTGGCCGGTGACCATCCTGTCCTCCCGGGACTTCACCTACCACTTCCAGGTGGCACCGCTGGTGAGCACAGAGCTCAGGGCAGAACCTGGGGGCCCTGGCCGGTTGGCTCAGCGGTAGAGCGTCGGCCTGGCGTGCGGGGGACCCGGGTTCGATTCCCGGCCAGGGCACATAGGAGAAGCGCCCATTTGCTTCTCCACCCCCGCCCCCCCGCCCTCCTTCCCCTCTGTCTCTCTCTTCCCCTCCCGCAGCCAAGGCTCCATTGGAGCAAAGATGGCCCGGGTGCTGGGGATGGCTCCTTGGCCTCTGCCCCAGGCGCTAGAGTGGCTCTGGTCGCGCGGCAGAGCGACGCCCCGGAGGGGCAGAGCATCGCCCCCTGGTGGGCAGAGCAGTCGCCCCTGGTGGGCGTGCCGGGTGGATCCCGGTCGGGCGCATGCGGGAGTCTGTCTGACTGTCTCTCCCTGTTTCCAGCTTCAGAAAAATACAAAAAAAAAAAAAAAAAAAAAGAACCTGGGGCAGTGTGTGTGGGGAGGCTCCGGCCTTGCAAAGCCAGGCCGCCTCACCCGGTCCCGCTGCCTTTCCACCAGGGTCAGGCCAACTGCAGCGCGGAGGCCCCGGTCCGGCCGGCCACGGACTACTACTTCCGCTTCTACCGCCTGTGTGACTGAGCTGCCCTCCCCAGGCGGCCCGCCCCAAGGCCCGGGCGCCGGGCACCCCTGCCACACTGGACGCGATGGTGTCACACTGGAGCCTGCGCCCACCAGCTCTCCACCCTCCACTGGCGCTCCCTCCGAGACTGAGCTGGGCCTGGCCCTCCCCCGCCTGTGAAACTGGAAGTCCTCACACTGGAGCTGCTGTTCCTGTTACCACTCCTGCCACGCGCCCTGGAGCCAGGGACCAGGACGGGACCGGTTCACAAATATGGGGGGTGGAGGGCCGGCTTCAAGAGCCCTGGAAACAAGAGGAAGCCTGCGGCTCTGTCCAGAGCCCACCCTCCCCTTTTGAGACTGGGCGCCATATTCTGGGCCTCCGAGAACCGGGCTGCCTGAGACCAGCAGGGGCTTGGACGGGAACCCTGAGACTTGGCTGGAACCGTGCCTTAGTGGCGGGTGGACAGCCCTCAGGCTCAGAGCTGCACCCGAGGGCGGCAAGGTGGTGGAATCTGGGGGTTTGACTGTTACGCTGGACTTGCACTTCAAAGCTTTAAGTGTGGCCAGGTCTCTTCCCCCTGGGAGAGCCTGGCTCCAAGAGCTCCCGGGGCAGCGAAACCAGCCCCGATGGGCTGGAGACTGACCAAGTGCCTCATGTACACTTAGTCCCTGGCTGGCCCAGTGGCCCAGTGGGCCGGGTAGGCCTTGGCCCCCTGAACCTGGACTATCCTGGAAGGGAAGGTCCCTGTGAGCTGCCAGGTGGTGCAGCCCCAGGGACTGGGCTCTTGGGCACTGCCACAGCTCACACTGGTGTTGGTGACCCATCATTCTCTGGGCAGAGGAGCAGGAATCCTTGCAAGGCAGCAGGCCGTCTGGGCTGATGGGTAGTGGACACAGATAGCTTTTGCTGTTATTAATGAGTTACTAAAATGCACTTAAACCCAGACAGGAGTGGGAGGATGGTGACGGAAAGCCCAACGTGGGCCAGAGCCCTGGGATGACATTGCAAAGACCGGACCCGGCTCTGACCCGTCCCAGGGGCCTTGAGATACCGACCCCACTCCTGACCACCAAGACTCTGGCCCCTCCCTCCACTCTTGTCTGCTGGTGGCCTTGTCGCCCCAAGTCAAGGGCTCCCCTGCTGAGCCTGGACAGTCAAACTGGAGGGACCAATGCCTGGCAGCGGCCCCATCTCTGCCCAACCTCCTCCCAGGAATGGGATGGGGGCTCAGGTTAGGGCAGAAGTCTTATCTTCAGTGCCAACGTTAACTTGTCCGAGTGGGTGCCTGCAGCAGACCGAGGCCACATCTGGCTTGTGGATAGGGTACGGAAATCATTTAGCCGTGTCTGCCATGGGTTCAGACATGCAGACAGGACCGCCCGCCTGTCCTGTCCGCCACCTCTTTGGGAACTAGGCCTCGTCCCTCTCCTACCTCTCATTCTGTCTGAACGGGAGGCCTTTCTGTCGGGGCGGAATCTTGAAACTGCAGGCCCCCTTCCGCGGTGGCTCTCAAAGCACTTACCCTAAGGATGGGGAGACAGCGGGGGTCTGAGTGCCAGCTGCTCAGCCCCTCCCCAATGCAGCCCCACTCCCTCATTCTGACTAGGAATCCCCTGGCTCTCATACCATGCAGGGGGCCCAGCCTTAGTACTGCTCTGTTCTCTCCTCCCACAGGGGGATCCTCCCTAAACGCCTTAAAACTGCTGAGCCTCACTCCTTTGTGATAGGATGCTGGGGCTTCCTCAGTGGGGGGTGTGTTCTCGGACTGCGGCCCCTCAGTTCTTAACTGGAAAGTGACCCTCCACTGCCCCCTGGAGCCCATCTGGACACAGCATAGCCCCAATCTGGTTAGCAGCTGGCTGTTTCCATGCCTGGGGTGCGGATCCTCAGTGCCCGGTTGGGGCCAGACAGGGGCTCCAAGCTGCTCGAGGGGGGTCAACCTTGGACCAAAGTTGCCTTCAGCCCAGTAAGGCGATAGGGCCTCAGGGAAGGGGAAGGGGCCGCCTGCAAGTGCTGCTGAGTGGGTCTCGGCTCCAAGCCCTGCCCAGGGTCCGGCAGCCAGCTCTCCCTTTCTCACTCCCCTTTGGGCTAATCTCCCCCAAGCTTCAAGCTGTACATAGGGCCTCTCAATGCACAAGACCCCTGCCCTCATTCTCTCTCCCGTAAAAGCCTGCGTGTGCATAGAGCGCCCTCCCTCCCTGTTAACACCCCCCCCCCCCCCCGTTCCTGTCCCCAAGCTTTGAGTCGTATTTATCGTGTACCAACTCCCTCTGACTCTGGAGCAGGCCGAGGGGAGCAGCCCTGGGCCTGTCTGCTTCCTGTCCCCTGAACTGTTCTTTTCTTCCGAAGTAAATACACGTATATAAATAAATGTATAAATACAGCTTTGTATCTGAGCATGCCCCCGTCTCTTCTTCAGATTGTTCTGGTGGGAGATGAAGTCGCCTGAGGGCCTAGGAGATAACACACTCTTGGGGTTCCCTGGCCGATGGAAGCTTTACACCCCACTATCTTTTTTAGCCTCGTGCGAGGCTTGGGGACTGGACTCAGCAACCCCTTCCCTTAGCAACACCCTAGGAACCTCCCACTGCCTGACCCGGCTCAAAGGTGGCCGTCCTAGGGAAAAGCTCAGCCTTGCCCAGGGAACAGCCCGGGAAGGGCGGTGGCAGCTGCAGCAGAGGACTGGCCCAGGGCAGACTGGTTGGTGCGGGCTCCTAGATAAGTCTGCTCTAGAAACAGCAGAAGAGGGGAGGCCTGCCCCTTCCCGTCCACAGTGAGCCTTCAACCACAAGCACTAGACACCTCCCCACCCGTGCCCCTCCCAGGGACGGAGCAGGTCCCCACAGCAGGAACCGTCTGGGAGGCAGAAGAGAAACAGGAAGGGCTGGGACTGGGGAAGCAAGGTAGGTCCCAACCCCAGCACCCACTCCCACTGCAGAAGGGGCACCGGACAAGATGGTCACACTTCTGCCTTTATTGTGAGCAGCAGGCGGGACACTTCCAGCAACAGTAAAAAAGTTAATTTACAAAAGCAGGGATTCGGTGAAGCTGCCCTGTGGAACCTAAGAAAGGAGAGGGGTGTCAAAATGAGACCAGAGATCTCCTTCCCACCCGCTTTCTACCGAGCCCCGAAGCTCCCGGGCACCCCCTTTGAAGCTAGCCCATTCTCATGACCTGTTTGGTGGGTTATCTGTATTTTGTTCTTTTATCACTTAGTCAAGATTTATTTCAATGGCCAAAGACATTCAGACTAATCCAAACAGTGCTCCTTGCGGCAAGTGGTAAGCCTTATACCCCCTCTGGCCCCCTCCTCAACAGCCTGTCCAAGTTCCTGGGTAAGAGCCCAGAGGCACGGACACGGGAAGTCCTCCCACAGCCCGGTCGAGGCCCTGGCTGCCGCCTGCTAGTTGGCTCCACAGGTGTTGGTTTCCTTCCCAAAGTTTAGGGATGGTTATGAGGTAATGTCTGTGAAAGAGGGCTGTACACAGACAGAATGTACAGCTGACAACGTAGGTCTCCCTGGGCTCCAACCCCCACTGGGAACAGGGAAGGAGGCGCATGGGTCTGGTGCTCCTGTCTGTCCTTCTGAGTCTGTCTCCGTGAACCGAGGAGGCGTGCAGGCCCGAGCACCCAGTGCTGTGGGCCTGGGAGCTTGCTCCAGCGTCCCGCCCGGGTACAGCTCTTACCCTTGGGAGCTTATACGTAGATGCCGACCCAGAGCAGCAGGAAGAGGACTCCAAAGCCCATGAAGAGGGAGGCCACCAAGGAGATGAGCAGCTCTTTGTAGATGTCCCGAGTGTACTTGGTGGAGGTGACCTCGTAACTGCCAAGACGGTTCAGGAGAAGCAAAGGGACTGACTGTACGGAGCAGGGCGCACGGCCACTGCAACTCTGGGGGAAAGGTCTGGGCTGTGGGCTCTCTGCAAGGTTTGTCTGACTTAGTGCAGCCAGGCAGAGGCCCAAGAGATGACCTAGACTCTGTTGCTCCATACTACCCCTCTATGACCCAGGAAGAAAATGAGGCCCAGAGGGGTTAGGACACTTGCCCCAGGTCACACAGCAATGAATGGTGGAATAAGACTAGTGTTCAGAGCTGCTGACACCAGGAGGCAGCTCTCTCTATACCACCTTCCCAACTTCATATCTGCCCCGAGTCCAGTCCAGCCAGGTCCTCTACTTACTGCCCTAGAAATCTGAAGAGCAAACTGAACTCGCCTGAACTTGAAAGTGAATGCCACAACCTAATCCTGAACACCAACGGCCTTCCCTCGACCTCCTTCCAGCCCCACACCAGGTCAAAATTGGCGGGGTTCATTCACGGTTTCTGCCTCAGTTTCCCACATCCCCGATTCAGGCCCATTTGCTGCTCAGTGGAAGGATACACGAAGAACCAGGCCGTGAAGAACATGCCAATGGCCAACAAGACCACGGTCAGGTGGGGGAAGACAGCGGGGTTCACTGGGCTGGTGTATCTGCTCATGGCCTCGAGCTCCTAGGAGAGGACATGAGATCGGAGCCATTAAAGAATCCCACGACTTCAGCTCGAGGGGGGGGGGGGGGGACGACAGGGTCCCAAGGAGCCTCCTGTTGCTGTGACTGCTTAAGGCCTGTTTCAACCTGCGAAACGCGGAAATCCTTCAGAACCAACATCAACCGATTCAGTTTGGGAGTGACAACAATTACATCTGAAACTAAGGTGGCACTTTATCTTTTTAATTATGAGACAAGACGGGCGTCTGACAGTCAGGCCAGGACACAGAAGATGACTGATGAACTATAGGTTGATGGCCCCTAATACTTCCTGGGGCTACGGACCACTGTGGAAAAACAGTGATGAAAGGTTTGGACTCTCTGCCTAAGAAAAACCATATATTAAGAAAAAGTCTGCCTATAATTTTAGGAGCTTTATGGACACACATCTGTAGGCACTAGACCAGTACTGAGACCTCAACTTCTAATTTTGTGTTTTTCTCACTACGCTACTATGGAATCTCAGGATCTACAGGCAAAAGACATCAGTTAAAATTCTGGCTCTACTAGGTGAACGCGAGTCTCAGTCAAGGAGTTAGAACATCTCACCGGGGTGACGTATGATTTAAGAAAGATGATGAGGCCCTGGCCGGTTGGCTCAGCGCTAGAGCGTTGGCCCGGCGTGCAGGAGTCCTGGGTTTGATTCCCGGCCAGGGTACACAGGAGAGGCACCCATTTGCTTCTCCACCTCTTCCCCTCTCCTTCCTCTCTGTCTCTCTCTTGGAGCAAAGATGGCCCGGGCGCTGGGGATGGCTCTGTAGCCTCTGCCTCAGGCGCTAAAATGGCTCTGGATGCAACAGAGCGACGCCCCAGATGGGCAGAGCATCGCCCCCTGGTGGGCATGCCGGGTGGATCCCGGTCGGGCGCATGCGGGAGTCTGACTGCCTCCCCGTTTCCAGCTTCAGAAAAAAAAAAAAAAAGAAACATGAATGTCAAAGCATCTGGCTACTGCCTGGCATATAGTTGGCTCGATAGGTGTTTGTTTCCCTCTCAAAGTTTAGGGACGATTATGAGGTAATGCCCATGAAAGAGGGCTCTAAACATACAGTTCCGTACAAATGCTAACTTCCATTGTCACCCACCAGCCACCGCTTCTCAAGTCCTGAACATAACAACTCTAGAGAAGTAAATCGACCCCATTGTTGTAAGAGACACTGGACTTCAATTCGGTAAACATTTATGCTCTTCGCCCCTCCCCAAATGATAAAGACAATCGCTGCCATTTACTGCGCCTCCAGTTGCAGGCCCCGTGTTTGGCACTGGGAATACAAAGATGAATAGACATCATTTCAGGGCTAGAGGCACGTCAGACGGTGGTCACGAGGAGGCGTGGCAGGTAACAATGAAGTCCAGGATACGTGGCAAGAAGTCTTTTACAGAGGATGGGGGGGCTCCAAGGAGGGGCCCATTGGCTGAAAGGACTGGAAAGACTTCACCAAGAAGGTGACATTTGCCCAGGGCCTTGTAGTATGAGTACGAGTGCGGCAGGGAGAAGAAACTTCTAGACAGAGAGAACAGCCTGATCACGAGTAAGAGAGATAAAAGCGCCAAGATATTAAAAATGCACCTCACGTTCCCCGCCCTTAAAACTGAAGAGAGAGAAAACCTCAGCCTCAGGGGTCCACGGCGGGGGGCTTCCCGGTCCCGCCCCTCAGCCCAAGCCGGAGGCTATGGGAGCCTCGCGCTCCCTGGATCACGGGCGTCCGAGGCCTCTGCGAGAGAGACAGGATTTGGGACGGCCCCCGAGGGGTCCTCACAGCCCTGGTCCAAACGCCCCTCAACCTTCTCACCATTTTGCTGGGTACAGGATAACCCGCCGTTCCGCCACCGGAAAAACACGTCGGCAGACAGGAGCGCTGTGCAGCCGGAAAAGGAAGTGCGCCTGCGCAAGTGGCATTGTGGGACTTGTAGTCCTGTTTTGGGTGTAATGAGAGCTAGGGCCTGCGAGGACCTTGGACGGAGTGAGGGCAAGCGGTGGAGAAGGATAGGATAGCGTCCCTGAGAGGGGCCGTTCACCTTGCCGGAACTGTTTGACGTGAGAAGCTGGCTGAGAGGTCGGGGCCTGCACTACACTTCCCAGGAGGCTGTGCGCACAGCGGGTCACGTGACGTGAGCGCGGGCTTTGGAAGGCGGTGGAAAGAGAAGACCCGCGGGCGAGCTGAGACGGGAGCGGGGCTGAGGACTGTCCTGGGCGACACCGCGCCAAGCGCTAGCTGCCGAGACCTCGCGCCCCTGCAGCCAGGTGAGACCCCAGGGGAAGCGTCTCCGAGGGCGGGCGGGGCCTGCTTTGCGCTGGGGGCTGGCGGGGGCCGGCTGCCGCGCGGGGCGGAACGGGAGTGCTGTCCCGCCACTTTCCCGCAGTGGTAGGACCAGTGGCATGACCTCCGAGCCCCTGTATCCATTTGTAGAAAGAGGATGATAACCCCATCTCGAGGGATCGTTGAGAATTTTAGCCAAGGTCCTGTGTAGACCTCGCTGTCGGATGCTGTGGGGGGACCGCCGGCTGACAGGGCATTGCCCCCCCCCCAGCGGTGTGCGGGTGCTGGGGGACCCGCCGGCTGACAGGGCATTGCCCCCCCACGAGCGGTGTGCGGGTGCTGGGGGGACCGCCGGCTGACAAGTGCAGTGTGCGGGGGGTGGGGGGGACCGCCGGCTGACAAGTGCAGTGTGCGGGTGCTGGGGGGGACCGCCGGCTGACAAGGCATTGCCCCCCCCCACCGAGCGGTGTGCGGGTGCTGGGGGGCCCGCCGGCTGACAGGGCATTGCCCCCCCAGCGGTGTGCGGGTGCTGGGGGGACCGCCGGCTGACAGGGCATTGCCCCCCCCCAGCGGTGTGCGGGGATGGGGGGACCGCCGGCTGACAGGGCATTGTCCCCCCACCGAGCAGTGTGCGGGTGCTGGGGGGGACCGCCGCCTGACAGGGCATTGCCCCCCCACCGAGCAGTGTGCGGGTGCTGGGGGGCCCTCCGGCTGACAAGGCATTGCCCCCCCACGAGCGGTGTGCGGGTGCTGGGGGGCCCTCCGGCTGACAGGGCATTGCCCCCCCAGCGGTGTGCGGGTGCTGGGGGGGGCCCGCCGGCTGACAAGTGCAGTGTGCGGGGGGTGGGGGACGCCTATACAGCACCCAGTGCGTGCCGGGACTTCCTCGCTGTCACTGCAGTTAGTCCTCGCAGTGATTCTGCCACACAGGCATGGGATCCATCTTTTATTTTACAGATGAGAAAAACCAAACTTTTTTTTTTTTTGCTTAAGCCTTTCATTCTTTTCACCCATAAAACCAAAGTTAAACTACTTAGTAACGTCACACAAGAAGTGACTGATGCTACCACAGATGGTTTCAAGGCCACTGCCATCCACAGGGAGACAGAAGAGAGGGACCTGAGAAGGGGCTGGAGGATGGGGGGGGAAGGGCTCAGCTGGGTGGGAGTGGGGAGAGGCGGCCCCACCCAGGGCGCAGGGGGTGGGACCTGAGCACGAGATGGGAGGGTCTTTCTGCCACCCGAGATGTTTGAGCTTAAGTAGGAGGAGGCGTGGAACAAGGTCCCTGTGCTTTATTCGGAAGGAACTCTGTGCGGGAAGAACGAGAACAATTAGAAAGCCTAATATGTAATATTTCGTAGAATATTGAACACATGCCACCAGTGGGTACATGGTGGCTTTAAGTGAGTGACACACACACACACACAATCCTTTTTTTTTGTATTTTTCTGAAGCTGGAAACGGGGAGAGACAGTCAGACAGACTCCCGCATGCGCCCAACCGGGATCCACCCGGCTTGCCCACCAGGGGCGATGCTCTGCCCACCAGGGGGCGATGCTCTGCCCCTCCGGGGCGTCGCTCTGCCGCGAACAGAGCCATTCTAGCGCCTGGGGCAGAGGCCAAGGAGCCATCCCCAGCGCCCGGGCCATCTTTGCTCCAATGGAGCCTTGGCTGCGGGAGGGGAAGAGAGAGACAGAGAGGAAGGAGGGGGGTGGGGGTGGAGAAACAAATGGGCGCTTCTCCTATGTGCCCTGGCCGGGAATCGAACCCGGGTCCCCCGCACGCCAGGCCGACGCTCTACCGCTGAGCCAACCAGCCAGGGCCCACAATCCTTTTTTAACAGTTATACATTTAACACGTGTAAACTAGAACTGATGTAACAGACATGGCTGCAAGTGAGTTCTCTTTTTCAAGTTCTCTTAGTCTTTAAACAGTTGTGTTCGTTTTAATGAAAATCTTAAGTGAATGAAAGCACAGGTTTTGATGGAAGTAGCAAAAACTGTGCGTGGGGGGGGCGTGGTTTCGTCCTGGCCGCAGTTTGGGGAACACCACCTTAGGAAGTACTTGTTGAGGGGCCTGAACCACAGAGATGCAGTACTGGGCGGAGAGACGAGGTCAGCACCTGGGGTGAGAGCCCTGGAAGGCACACTGCAGAGAGAGCATGCCAGGAAAGGGTCGAGCGCTCCTAGCGACATTGCGGCAGAAGTAGAGACTCTTCGTTGCTGAGGGGACACTGCATGAGAAAGCCACATTGGACCTGAAGTGACTTGTTTTAAGGAATCGGCTCAGGTGATGACAGAGATTGACAAGTTTGAAAGTGGCAGGGCGGCAGGCTGGGAACTGAGGCAGGACTTGACGCTGCAGTCCTGAGGCGGCAGTCCTTCCTCGTGAACGCTCAGGGTTCGCTGTGGAGGTTGTTCCGATGGTTCGGGTGAGGCCCAACCCCAGGATGGAGAGCAGTCTCCTTTACTTTCAGTCAGCTGATTGTAGATGTTAGCCACATCTACAAAATAGGGTCACAGCAACACCGGGTTCAGTGACTGGGTACTGGAGCCTCCCAGCCCACACACAAAACTAAGCATCACAGCTGTACGGGGAGGGAGGCGGAGGCGTGAGTGTCGCGGAGGCGTGAGTGTCGTGGAGGGAGGTGGAGGAATATATTGGCAAGAAGATGGATGCTCATTTTTATTTTACCACTTGACACATTCAGTCGTGTAGTATATTATGGTTGCTCTGGTATCTGTCTCATCTCACCTTTGTCTAACCCAGGGGTCCCCAAACTACGGCCCCGGGCCATTTATCCGGCCCCCGCTGCACTTCCGGAAGGGGCATCTCTTTCATTGGTGATCAGTGAGAAGAGCACATTGACCATCTCATTAGCCAAAAGCAGGTCCATAGTTCCCGTTGAAATACTGGTCAGTTTGTTGATTTAAATTTACTTGTTCTTTATTTTAAATATTGTATTTGTTCCCGTTTTGTTTTTTTACTTTAAAATAAGATATGTGCAGTGTGCATAGGGATTTGTTCATAGTTTTTTTTATAGTCTGGCCCTCCAACGGTCTGAGGGACAGTGAACTGACCCCCTGTGTAAAAAGATTGGGGACCCCTGGTCTAACCAGTATTTGCCTGTCCTTCAGGGCTCAGTTCTGCCTTTGTGATCCCTAGACTCCTCGAGTTGGCCAGGTACACTCTGGATTTACATGGTCCTTGATGCAGATGTCTGCTGTGGCCCTCACCCTAGTGTTGTCTTAACCACAAAACTTGTTTTAATTTTAGAGAAAGAGGAAGGGAGAGAGAGAGAGATAGGAACATTGATCTGTTCCTGTATGTGCCCTGACTGGGGATCTAACCCTTAGTCTCTGTGCTTCAGGATGATGCTCTAACCAACTGAGTTATCCAGCCAGGCATTATCTACAAAATTTTAAGGCCCTTAAGGACATCAGCAGTGTCTTATTCCTCTTAGTACCCAGTTCATTTATACTCAAGAAGCCTTAGTTCGTATTAATTGAGTGTAGTCCCTTGCTAGACTGTAAGTTTCAGCAGTGGAAACCTTGTCTTGTTCATCTTTTCATTTTCTGCAGTGCTCACTTGGTGTCCTTTTTGTTGTACCAAATTTATTTAGATGAAGGCTTGAAGTTGGTGAGATAGCACCAATTATAACTTTTTTTTTTTTTTTTTTGGTATTCTTCTGAAGTTAAAAGCAGGGAGGCAGTCAGACTCTTGCATGTGCCCAACCGGGATCCACCCGGCATGCCCACCAGGGGGCGATGCTGCGTTGTGGCCAGAGCCATTCTAGAGCCTGAGGTGGAGGCCGTGGAGCCCAGGGGAAGAGAGAGACAGAGAGGAAGGAGAGGGGGAAGGGGGGAGAAGCAGATGGGCGCATCTCCCATGTGCCCTGGCCAGGAATCAAACCCGGGACTTCCACACACCAGGCCAACACTCTACCGCTGAGCCAACTGGCCAGGGCTCAATTATAACTTTTTTTTTTTTCATCTTTTCAGTTCCTCCCTGACTTACTTGCCTTTCTTTTTCAGCTACCCCTTCCTTTGCACTGCTATGGGTATTCAAGGCCTGGCCAAACTGATTGCCGATGTGGCCCCCAGTGCCATCCGGGAGAATGACATCAAGAGCTACTTTGGCCGCAAGGTGGCCATTGATGCCTCCATGAGCATTTATCAGTTCCTGATTGCTGTTCGCCAGGGCGGGGATGTGCTGCAGAATGAGGAGGGCGAGACCACCAGCCACCTGATGGGCATGTTCTACCGCACCATCCGCATGATAGAGAACGGCATCAAGCCCGTGTATGTCTTTGATGGCAAGCCGCCACAGCTGAAGTCCGGCGAGCTGGCCAAACGCAGTGAGCGGCGGGCTGAGGCCGAGAAGCAGCTGCATCAGGCTCAGGCTGCTGGGGCCGAGGAGGACGTGGAGAAGTTTACTAAGCGGCTGGTGAAGGTCACCAAGCAACACAACGATGAGTGCAAGCACCTACTGAGCCTCATGGGCATCCCGTACCTCGAGGCACCCAGCGAGGCAGAGGCCAGCTGCGCAGCCCTGGTGAAGGCTGGCAAAGTCTATGCTGCGGCCACGGAGGACATGGACTGCCTGACCTTCGGCAGCCCTGTGCTAATGCGGCACCTGACTGCCAGCGAGGCCAAGAAGCTGCCCATCCAGGAGTTTCACCTGAGCCGGATCCTGCAGGAGCTGGGCCTGAACCAGGAGCAGTTTGTGGACCTGTGCATCCTGCTGGGCAGCGACTACTGCGAGAGCATCCGGGGCATTGGGCCCAAGCGGGCCGTCGACCTCATCCAGAAGCACAAGAGCATCGAGGAGATCGTGCGTCGGCTCGACCCCAACAAGTACCCCGTGCCGGCAAACTGGCTTCACAAGGAGGCCCAGCAGCTCTTCCTGGAGCCTGAGGTGCTGGACGCGGACTCCGTGGAGCTGAAGTGGAGCGAGCCAAAGGAAGAAGAGCTCGTCAAGTTCATGTGCGGCGAGAAGCAGTTCTCCGAGGAGCGGATCCGCAGTGGGGTCAGGCGGCTGAGCAAGAGCCGCCAAGGCAGCACCCAAGGTCGCCTGGATGACTTCTTCAAGGTGACCGGCTCTCTCTCGTCAGCTAAGCGCAAGGAGCCAGAACCCAAGGGATCTGCTAAGAAGAAGGCAAAGACTGGAGCAGCAGGGAAGTTTAAAAGGGGGAAATAAATGAGTTTCCCTTCGTTATACCCCCTTGGCCCCAGAACGTCTGCCTCGTACCCTTAAGTTAGTGCTAGAGAGACGTCCCGGGGCCGGCGGGGTGCTTCTCCAGCACTGCCCTCGCAGTCCTGCATCTCCCGTTTACTTGATCTTACGGCAGGAAAGGCCACAGAGTACTTTGTTTTCTTTTCTTAGCTCAGGAAAGCGTGTCAGGCTTAAACCACCTTTCAGTCAGTTGAAGGGACACCGAATCTTGTTACTTAAAAGTGATAGCAACAAGCTCTGAAGAAGGGAGAGGAAGGTACATGGTAGAGAGAAGACTGTGGAAATGACTTCCTGGCTGACCAGCTGTTGTACAGGGATGACGGAACCAGACCGTACTTCCCTGTCTGGTTCAGCCCTGACCCGCCTGAAGGACAGCCGGAAGGAATCTTCAGGCTTACCAGATAGGAAGATGCTGAGATAGAGCAGGCTGGAGTCCCTGGAGCTGGAAACATGGGTTGGATTACTGGCTGTGCCCGGGGGTGGGCAGAAACTTGAACTTGCTATGTAACTTGAATCTTAGTTATTTAGAGGCATAAGGTGGCTTAGTTCTCATGGTCTCTTGAGGCAATCAAGTGAGTTGAGACTGGGATAAGAAACTATTGCCATGTGCTGTTTTTGGTTTAAATGTATGAGAAAAGAGTCAATAAAATTATAAAAGTAGGCAGAATATAGTGTTCTTTTCACTCGAGAGCGGGCTGGAATGGCACCCTGTTGACAGGTGGTTTCAGCGTGGCCACAGGATGGCGCCGTGCTCCAGTGAATGGCCCGAGCAGCTTGGGTGGTCATGAGCCATTTGGAAAGAGATGCTGGTTTTATGTCATTTTTTACCTACTGTGTATGATAAAGAAACTTTTTTGACAAAGCCTCACATTTTACTTCATTAATTTTTTTTAAAAATTCACTGATTTTAGAGATTGAGACGGGAGGGGAGCGGGAAGCAACTATGAGGAGTTGTTGCTCCTCATCTGTGCCTTTACCGGCCCAGCCCAGGGTTCCCAACCCGCAGCCTCACATTCCAGGTCAGCACTGGAGAAATCCTCACAGTTCAGGTCAACTGAGGTGCACTCAAGCATTCACCAGTTTGTGTGTCGTCAAAGCTGCCATTCAGAAGTCACTTCCTTGTTCCTTTTGCGACATCAGATTCAGGTTTCTTTCTCAGAGATGGGATGTTTTTGTACTTGGCAGGCTTTGTGATCCTGGTGAAACTTGGTGGGGAGCTGTCCTGTTTCAGTGTTTCTTGTTTTTAGCATTCCTATCATTGCCATGGGAAGTTAACAAGAACACACAAGTGGTCTGAAATCTTAGTGTTTTTGACAGATTAAGTAGGTAGGACACCAGAGATCCATGGTTTTCAACTTTTGATGGAGCAACCTACTTTTCAAACGAAGATCTTACGAGGAATCTCAGGATGTAAGAGCCCCTCTGGCTGAAGCAGGACTAGGATAGTTGTGACAGGGGGCTGGGAAAACCACTGGTGCTGACACAAGAGTTCTGTCCTGGGAATGGGTCTTCATTTTGTTTCCTGTTGTCTCAGTTGATGAATAAAACCAATCTTTCCAGATTGAGCCAAGCTACACCCTTATTTGGGCTCCATTTTTTTTTTTTTTTAACAGAGACAGAGAGTCAGAGAGAGGTATAGATAGGGACAGACAGGAACGGAGATGAGAAGCATCAATCATCAGTTTTTTGTGGCAACACCTTAGTTGTTCATTGATTGCTTTCTCATATGTGCCTTGACCGCGGGCCTTCAGCAGACCAAGGAACCCCTTGCTAGAGCCAGAGACCTTGGGTCCAAGCTGGTGAGCTTTTGCTCAAACCAGATGAGCCCGCACTCAAGCTGGCTACCTCGGGGTCTTGAACCTGGGTCTTCTGCATCCCAGTCTGACACTCTATCCACTGCGCCACTGCCTGGTCAGGCTGGGCTCCATTTTTTGATTCACATTAATTGGATACTAAAGCTGTGGTAATGGTGCTGGGTCCCAGAGATGGTAGGATTCTGTGGGCGCTCAGAAGCAGTCACCCTGCGCTGTGCCTCTGGTATGCAGACTGTTCTGAGCTAAAGGCAACCTCAGCCACAGGTTCAAGAGAAACCTCTGCACCTCCCTTACTACCTTAATTTGAATTAGGGAACTTGTTCCATATAAGATGATCAGACCTCTTCTGTAGAGCAGGACAAACTTTTTACTATCCACCTGCTCCTCTTCTCCAGGGATGACCCTTCGAAGTCTCCAGGCACCTTACCCGATTCCTAGCTCAGGTTATCTTATATACCCATCCCTTCTTCTCTCGGAACCTCTTGTGCTTGTGCAATCTAGGCGGGGGCTCCCACACACGTTAACTTTGGTCATTTCTCTTGCTAACCTCGGGTCTGATGACACCAGCCAGAACCTTGAGGGAAGAGGAAAGTCGGTTCCTCCACAAATTCTTAGGACTTCCTGCCTCAATGCGAAAGCTCCAGTTAAGAACTTGCACCCTGTTGTAGACAGGCATGTTGTGGTTTGTTTTCCTCTTGCGGTTGAATTGCAGAGTCTTTTCTAGATGCTGATTAACCACTGCACACTGCAGGGAAAATCAGTTCTGCTGCAAATTTTTATTTAGCAAGTCCTAATAGATTGCTGTTCTCGGAAGATGGAGGTCTCAAGGCGTTGCTTTGCAGCCCAGCTCTAAGGCACTGTGCCTGCAGAGGAAGAGTTAGGCAGAGAGACCTACAGGGACTACCCATACCGAAAACAGAAACGAGTTCAAGGGTGAGGCCGTTACCTCACGATAGGTAGGGAAGCAGGTAACACCTAGTGCATCCAGCTAGTGTTTGAGCGGACGGGTGTCATGAGAAGGCGATGGCTTTTCCTTTCCTTTCCTTTCCCTGCCCCTGCCCCTGCCCCTGCCCTTGCCCTGCCCTGCCCTGCCCTGCCCTGCCTTGCCTTGCCTTGCCTTGCCACAGTCCCCCTGTGCTCTGGTGTGTTCTTAAAAGCCTAGGTACACAGAGTCCTACTGATGTACAGAGGAACATTGTGATTACAAGCGAACAGCCTTCCCTTGGTCAAAATTAACTTTATTTTCCAGCTTGACTTCGTTGGGATGTGGTAACAAAACTGGCACATACAAAAAGGGATAGTGACATTGGGCTTAGAGTAATTGCCTCTGGCTTAGTGGTGGGAAGAGGCAAGTAACAAAGACAAACACAGAGGCTGGGAGGTTTTCAAAAGTGAGTTCAGATGTTCTGCCAATTTGTGACCGGGGGTGACTTGTCCTGTCCAAGCCTGTTTTCTCACCTGTCACTGGATTTGAGATCACTCATGTTACCACTGTAACACTGAGGCTTCTGTCACTGGTGTGTCCGTTTTTGGCCACATGAGACCACACTGGCCCAGGCCAAGGAGAGAAGGCACGTTAGAGGTGCTTCGCGGATCTGGACTTGGCTCAGTAAGCTTCACTGGGCTTGCTTAGCCGGGGCCCAAAGCCAGCTATTCTGACAAGCAGGTGACACCACACCCAAACCCTAGGTAGCGGGAACAAGGATGGGGAAGGATCAGCACCTTTTCTGGAGGAAGGAAGCCGATGAGAATAGAACTCCTCATTTCTGCTTCTGATTTAAACCAGGTTCTGCCCAAATGAAAAAGATCTGAACTCTTCTGCAACCTGTTCTCTGCCATTTGTTTTAAAATTTTTCTGTTTTGACAAACCTCTAAATAATCACAACCTCCTTGCCATAGATGGTGCCTCTGGTCCATCCCAGCATGTCTTAGGGACCTTCATCTCCCTGGTAGCCTTTCTCCCCAAGGAAATGCAAACTCTCCCTTCTAGTTTGAGGCCCCTCCTCCCAGTGTCCGAAAGGAGGACTCCTCCCATCTGGACTGAATGGCCGTGGGTGTGGGAGGGAAGAGGGTGTGATTGCTGGTGACAAGCCCTGGGGTTAAGGCGGGACTCCTGGGGCACATTCCTCTGTTTGCTCTCTAGAGATGGGTTAAACTTTGCATTTCAGTATCAGTATCAGACCAATAAGAGATATCCTAAATTCCTGCCTGGTCTCCAGCAGAGATACTTGAACATAGTTGACCAGTAAGAGGCCTAAAGACAGCAACAGACGAGCACTTCTCTGTGTTGATCTTCCTATTCCTGGTTAGGCACTATGAAGTGATTACGTTGAACCCCACTGCTCTTGCTCAGAAGTAATGCTGTAATAGTTTATGTTATGATCAAACTTGTATTTTCCTCATGACTGCTAATTCAGTATCTCCCACCTCGGTCACTCATGCTCACTGACGTCTAGTATGTTAAATTTGGAACACTAGGAAGCAAAGAGAAGCCATTCGGAGCCCCCATGTTTCTAAGGAGGAGAAAATTGAGTTGTCCCATCTGTTCATTTGTTTATACAGCAAGAAAGGGACACCCTGTCCTAGGTGATTCACTCCTTAGGTGCTGGTTAGAAGAGGTGAGTCAAAAGCTGAAGGGAGTTTTAATGGCCAGCAACTCTCTGTACCCCTGTGGCAAGACCCAGGACCTTGGACTCCGGATAGAACACGGGGCCCCAATCAGCAGTGGCAAGATCCTTCAGGGACAGATGTCTTCAATGCCACGGTCCTGGCTCTTGCCTTCCCTGCTTCTCTTCAACAAAAGTGGAGAAGCTGCTTCTTCAGGAGCCTGAGGCAGACATCACAACCCCAGAGTGACTGGGCTGCCAGGCCTCAGGGGGAGCAGTAATGCTTCCTTTCTAAACCCTGCTGCAAAGGTTCAGCGGCTGTCTCCCTCCAGCCTGCGACACTGAGGTTCCAGGGAGGGCGGAGAAGGCACCGAGAAGCGGACCAGTAAGATGAGCGGTCTCTCCTGGGTGAAGTTTTCCTGCTAGATCTCCTGATGTCTGGGCTCAGTTTGTCCTCCCTGTTCTTCTAACCCCTTCCCGACTCCCTCTTTGTCCACCTGCCACCTGTATCTGACACACTAGGAAAAAGAAACAAAACCCACATCCCTGCCCCAGCAGCTCCATCCCTTCTCCAGAGGTCTCGCATATTCCCCCTCCCTCTTTGGGTCCCAGATCTGCCTAGGTGGGAGGGTTTGAGCTCACCCCCCCCCATATTAGAAGTGTAGTGGCATTGTCCTTCAAGGTCCCCTCTGCTCTGGCTCCAGAGGCTCCTCTTCCAGGTGGGAGGTGGGGGGCAGTTGTTATTGGTGAAGATAAGCGTCTAGCCAGAGTTGCCCGGACTCCTTCAGCGAGCTGCAGGGATAGAGGGGAGCAGGCAGTGAGGGAGACGGGGCGGAGGTGAGCCCCAAAGCCTGACCACCCACCGGGAATGCAGTGGGAAGCTCCTACAGAGGCACGGGAACTTGTCTCCATGACATCAGGCACCGTCCCATGTAAACACTGGCCTCCCCTTTGTCTGAGAGAGAGCTTGGGCCATGGCCCTGATGGCAAAGGACTGACCTGGCCCCCGTACCAATAGCGTGCCCTGCTTTCGCCTTACTGACCTCCATTCCATTGGGGAACCTTCCTACAACTTCAACCCCGCCCTCCACACACACCCGGCACTGCCCGCCCTCTTCCTGCCCTACCAGCCGTCTTCCCAGGCCCGGGTACTCACTGAACGATGTCGGCAAAGGCTGAGAGCAGGGACTTGGACTGGTACTCAATGCCATGCTTGGCACACAGGGACTGCACCAGGGGAGCCACCTTGTGGTAATTGTGTCGAGGCATCGTGGGAAAAAGACTCGAGGGAGAACGTTACAGTCAGTGAGTGGCTCCTACTTCTGTTCCCCCCCACCCCCCACCCACTTGGCCCCTGCCCAAGACCCTGCTTCCCAGGTCTCCCTGCTTACTGGTGCTCGATCTGGAAGTTGAGATGCCCACTGAACCAGTCATTGAAGGCAGACTTGTGGACGTTGCATGTGGCCTGGAGCTGGAGGAGAAGAAGGAGGGTGCAGAGCTCTGGGGACTGGGTGTGAAAGCCAGTCCCGCCCTCTCCAGGTGAGGCTGCCTGAGGGGCTCCGGGCCTGCCCCTGGCCCCTGGCCACTCCCATCCCCACATGGTAGCAGAGCTAATGAGGCAATGCCCTGGGAACTCTTGTTACTGCCCACCCACCTTTCTTTAGTTGTGTCATGCCTAGGTCTTCCAAGTCACCGTCCCTTACCTGGGTGGAGACCCAGTCCCTGTTCCGGTCGTGATCAATGTGCATAGGGATATGGTTCATCTGGGTCACCCACACAAACCAGTTGCTTTCCAGAAATCTGGCGGGTATAACAAAAACAGTACAGCGGAGCCCAGAGTTCCCACTCCTCACAGATAAACGCTCCAGCCTGGCCACCTTCCTGAGCCAACACCTGAACCACGCCGTCACCCAAAGCCCCGCACAGCCCTCGGCCCAGACTGGTCACCCCCAAACACCTCCTCCTCTTTCCCTACCCCCCCAGCCCCGCACAGCCCTCGGCCCAGACTGGTCACCCCCAAACACCTCCTCCTCTTTCCCTACCCCCCCAGCCCCGCACAGCCCTCGGCCCAGACTGGTCACCCCCAAACACCTCCTCCTCTTTCCCTACCCCCCCCAGCCCCGCACAGCCCTCGGCCCAGACTGGTCACCCCGAACCCCTCCTCCTCGTCCCCCCCCCCTCCTCGTCCCCCCCCCTCCTCCTCGTTCCCCCCCCCTCCTCCTCGTTCCCCCCCCCTCCTCCTCGTTCCCCCCCCCTCCTCCTCGTTCCCCCCCCCTCCTCGTCCCCCCCCTCCTCGTCCCCCCCCTCCTCCTCGTCCCCCCCCCTCCTCCTCGTCCCCCCCCTCCTCCTCGTCCCCCCCTCCTCCTCGTCCCCCCCCCCTCCTCCTCGTCCCCCCCCCCTCCTCGTCCCCCCCCTCCTCCTCGTCCCCCCCCCCTCCTCGTCCCCCCCCCTCCTCCTCGTCCCCCCCCTCCTCCTCGTCCCCCCCCTCCTCCTCGTCCCCCCCCTCCTCCTCGTCCCCCCCCTCCTCCTCGTCCCCCCCCCTCCTCCTCGTCCCCCCCCCTCCTCCTCGTCCCCCCCCTCCTCCTCGTCCCCCCCCTCCTCCTCGTCCCCCCCCCTCCTCGTCCCCCCCTCCTCCTCGTCCCCCCCCTCCTCGTCCCCCCCTCCTCCTCGTCCCCCCCCTCCTCCTCGTCCCCCCCCTCCTCCTCGTCCCCCCCCTCCTCCTCGTCCCCCCCCTCCTCCTCGTCCCCCCCCCTCCTCCTCGTTCCCCCCCCCTCCTCCTCGTCCCCCCCCCTCCTCCCCGTCCCCCCCCTCCTCCCCGTCCCCCCCCCCTCCTCGTCCCCCCCCTCCTCGTCCCCCCCCCCCCATACCTGACCATGAAGAAAAGGCCCAGCAAGCCTCTCACTCCCAACAACGGCCCGTAAGTGAGGAAGACGCGGATGTAGAAGGTGAGCATCCAGGCCAGGTCCTGCGGTGAGAGGCAGGGAGCGTCACGGCGGCACAGAGCACCTCTTCCTCTTCCTCTTCCTCTCACTTCACCTCTCTGCACGGTGTGGCTGGCCATCCCCCTGGTACCCGGGCTGGGGCGCTGTCACCGTCAGCGTCGCTCTCGCTTGCCCAGCCCCGCGGTATCTGGTGCCGCTGCTCCCTCCTTCCATTCCTGGTGGCACCCCCGGCTCTGCTTGCCTGTTTCCTTCACAGGCCTCCCTCGCTCCAGCTCCTCCCAGCCCATCCGAGTCCTTCATCCCTTCCTCATGCTGCCAAATGAATCTTCCCGCAGCCCCATGACGGCTCAGTCCTTGCCGACGTCCTGATCAAATCTCCAATCACTTCTGCGCCAGATGCCTCCCCTGGCACTTGAGTCCGCCATGAAACTTCCAGTGGAAAACTCACCCCTCAGTCCCCCGCTGCTCTGCTCGAGTCCATCCTCTCCCCCCCACCACCTGTCTCTCCTCCAAAGCCAGTCAGAAAGGACTTGGACAAAGACTTTCCGGAGGCCTCCCCTCAGCCGTTTGTGGTCAGGCCCCTTTCGGAATCTCAGAACCTTGCCTGTAGCCCCTTTCTGGTGTCAGCCACATCCTGCTTCATCAGAAGTTTCCTGAGAGTCGCTGCTGTCTCTTCCTCATTCCCCCCACGCCCCAGCCCCTCCTGGCTCTTTGCGCCCAGCTGGGGAGCCTCAGAACTACAGAATGAAACGGGGCCCTGAGAGTCGGGTGGTCTGAGCCCAGACCGTCCCACTAGAGACAATAACTCGACCTGGTTCCAGTTCTTTGCTCTGTCTTAGGCCTGAGTGAATCTCAGTGGAGCTTTCTCTGGAGAGCCCCTTTTCCCTCCCGCAGGGTACTGAGCCCAGAGGATGGGAAACCCTTGGGCCATGGATACTCACCACCCACTTCTTGCGCTGGATAACGAAATAGAAAATATACCACTGGAAGTAGAGAGGCAGCAAGGCTGGGGGCCCAACTGGGGAGGAAACAGAGACAGGGAGGAGGTGTGAGCAGCATGAGGGTCCCTAAAGGGCTGCCGGGTGCTGCAGGGATGGCCTCAGCATCTCGGCCATCTCCCGCTGTCCCTCCTCAGTCCTCTGGGACCAGCAGGAAGGCGGGAATGAATGCGAGTGTGAAGAAGGCAAAATCTCCCAAGAGGATGCCGGAGGGTGAGGGGTGGGAGTGGCAGTCTTTTCCAGTGGAACAGGGCAGCTAGGGAAATCCAGGCTCTAGTCATGGATCTTCTCTGCGCCCATGCCTTTTAAAGGGCATGGCTAATACCCCGAAGTTGTCCTGGCTACAGCCCTGCCCCTGCCAGGGACCCTCCTACTGACCCGATGCCTGTCCTTGCAGTCATCTGCCCAGTGTTCCCGGCTGCTCCACCACGCGAAGGGGCAGGAGCAGGAAAGTGTGTGTACGCGTGCGTGTGTGCATGTGGATGGGGACCTGCTGCCCCTTCACGGGCTAAAAGCTCACTTCCTCGGACTTGAGAAATGAGCTTGTGCCACCCAAGCTGCAGCCGAGGGGTCAGCTGTGAGAAGCCACAGAGGGGCTTCTCCTCACACTGGGAGTGGAAGTGGGTCCCATCCAGG
The DNA here is from genome assembly GCF_036850995.1 of Saccopteryx leptura. Lineage (NCBI taxonomy): Eukaryota > Metazoa > Chordata > Mammalia > Chiroptera > Emballonuridae > Saccopteryx > Saccopteryx leptura. The sequence continues at coordinate 12,098,280 of NC_089503.1, read as the reverse complement.
GTGCTGTCCTGTTTCCTTTCAGGCGTCCCATCTCTGTATAAGCCCCGCATTACCACGCGGACCCGAGGCTCCTCCACCCCGAGGGGTCATGCGTTCTAACCTTCTTTCTTCCGGACATTTCCGTCCCACCCTCTACCCTATCCCCTTTCTCCAGCAGGGACGGCTGGTAATAGGCAGTTAGGATAAATTCCTTTGAACTAAAACGGGATCGACGGAATCATCCCTTCCCTTCCTTTAAAAACTTGAATTATTTCCTTCTTTTTTAAAAAGAAAGAAAATAGAATTTCTATAGGAGTTTTAAAACTCCAATTTTAAGCATTATGGAGATTTTTGAAGCAAGGAACATACAGCCGTCTTCAGAAAGAGCTTAAGACAACTACAGAAATGTCTTCTCCTTTCTCCAGCAGCTCTTCCAATCCCTCTTCAGGGGCTGGACCTCCATGGCGACATCCGGGGGATTGGACTGTACCCTGGGTCACCTTGACCCAGGTCTCTGTTTGACAATGTTCAAGGTGAGGTTTAAAGCTAATCAGGATGGCCCCACGCAGCCACTCAGTTCCCTTGTGGAAACCAGGGTGGGACTGCAGGAACGAGCTTGCCCCCAGCACACATGAACTTTGACCAAACATTAGCCTCCCTGATGACTTTGCTTAGCTGAGAGGGTGGACGGCTGCCCAGCACTTGTTGGGAGTGGAGTACTCCATCCAGACTTTTCCTAAAATACCGTGATCCCTTGGAGAGGCGTCTCCTCCTCAGGTCCGTTCAGCACCCCCCCCCCCCCCCCCCGAAGGTAGTCTCCCTGTGGTGGATGGGGACACTCACTCAAGAAGAAGTATTTGTGCTGGTGGTTGTATGGCATGTACTTTTTCTTCTGTTTCCCAAGCTGTGAAGAAAAGCAAACACGAATCAGCACCCACGGACCAGTCACCCATGGCTCTCCCCTTTGACCATGGCTGTTCTCTGCTCAGGAGCTCAGGGCTACTCCTGGGGCTGTCAGCTTGTTGGTGTCACTGGAAGGCTCCAGCAGACCCAGTCTGACCTCCAGCACCCGGCACATGAAGCCCAGGCCACACCACGGCATGCAGCTCAATGGCCCACGCCACAGGAGGCATGTCCACCACAGTCTCTGAAAGGCCCAGGACTCCTCACGTTGACTCCAAGACACCTTCGTCACAAGGTTCCCAGGCCCCTCCCCCTCTTTCTCTTACACCCCTGCACAGGTCAGGACGCCCTCTACATCCAGCCCTTGTACTCCTCATTAAAATCTCTTGGTCTCTTGACTTCCACCTGAGCTTTATAAACCCCCTTGAACACTAAGCCAAGTTTGGCAGGTATTTATAGACAAGGTACCAAGAATCTGAACGGCAGTCTGAAGATTCTGGCAAGGTTCTTTCCAGCAGGTGGTGGTTATTTTGCCAAACTGCTGGAGAAGACAAGCTGGGACCAGCAGGTCAACCAATCAGCATGGAGCCCCTAGCGCTGCTCTCACTTGACGGCTCCTTCTGCTCCTCTTGCCCCACTTAGTTGTGGCGACCAGACAGCCACGGAGCGGGGGAGGCACCTTACCCAGAGCAAAACGCCTGCTCCTTCTTCTTTCGTACGTCGACCCGCTGTTTTGACAGGTCATTTATTGAGAGTGTATTCTGTGCCAGGCACTTCTGCTAAGTGATGCATTCTTTCTCTGTTAACTGATTCATTCAGCAAGGACTTACTGAGTACCTACTATGTGCCAGGCATTGTTCTCAATGCTGAGGATACAGCGGTGAACAGAACAAGCTTACTATCTTCATGGAATCTGGAATCTGCCAGGAAGCCGGTGATAAATCTAAAAGCAGGGCTCACGGTATAGATTAAAAACAAAATATTAACAGAAGGTGAGGGAAGCAGTGTTTGGGCTGGGGTGCTCAGAAATGACCTCCCTGAGGTGCTGAGGTATGAACTGAGAACGGAATGATGAGAGGGGCCAGGACCTCGAAGGTTCGGGGGAAGAGCATTTACAGCACGGAGAGCTGCCATACGAAGGCTTGGGGTAGTCAAGGAACAGAAAGGGGTCAGCATGACCAGGAACACCAGGGGAAGAATAGTTGAGAAAGCCGAAAAACAAGGCCTGGCCAAATCACGTCAGACCTCCGAAAGCCCTTGGTAAGCCCTGGTAAGATTGGATTTTATTCCAGTGGTGATGGGAAGCCACTGGGGAGGCTTTCCATGGGTTTGGCATGATTTGCTTTGTGATTTAAAGCAGTGTTCCTCAACCTTTTTTGGGCCACGGACTGGTTTAATGTCAGAAAATATTTTCATGGACTGGCCTTTAGGGTGGGACGGATAAATGTATCACGTGACTGAGACAAGCGTCAAGAGTGAGTCTTAGACGGATGTAACAGGAAATCTGGTCATTTTTAAAAAATAAAACATCATTCAGACTTAAATATAAATAAAACGGAAATAATATAAGTTATTTATTCTTTCTCTGAGGACCAGTACGGGTCCGTGGCCCAGGAGTTGGGGACCACTGCTTTAAAGGACTCCCTGGCCCTGGCCAGATAGATAGCTTGGTTGGTTACAGCATTGCCCTAAAGTGCAGAGGTTGCTGGTTCAATCCCCAGTCAGGGCACATATAGGACCAGATCCATGTTCCTCTTTCTCCCTCTCCCTTCCTCTCTCACTAAAATCAATCAATAAAAATTTTTTAAATAAATAAATAAAAGGCTCCCTGGCTGGCAGTGGTGAGAATGAACTGTAGGGGGCAGGTATAGTCTCAATGAGAAGGCTAGAACAGTGGTTCTCAAAGTGTGCGCCCTAGAAGATTTCCAGGTGTGCCCTATGGTATTCTAGAGAAATACGTGCCTGTTGGGGACCAAAAAAACAACAAGAGTTTTTGGAGTTTAGATTTTTGGGAACAGAGGTGTGGGGAATTGGCTGTAAGCTGAGTCTGCCCAACCCCCCACCTCACTTGCCTGATTAGGTTGCAAAAGGCTGTTAAGCTGTGGTGCTGGATTGTTTACACTACCCCCATGTTCCCCAGAAAGACTGGAGGCAAGTTTCTTCTATCCTTTGTTTGGTGTAAAGTTAAGATGATGTGTATGGTGGGGATTTTCTGCACTTAACACAGTTAAGAGTAAAAAAGAGAGGAATCCTTCAATGTATTGATGAGAAAATGAGAGTTTGCCTTTCAAATATCTGCCCAAACATTGAAGAAATTGCTAGGACACATCAGGCTCATGTTTCTCATAAACACAAGAATGAAAAAACTTAACATGTTCGTACCAGGACCTGCTAAATTTACTAAATCTTACTAAGAATGAATCTATATATATAAAAAGATAATTTTTTGTCTTTTTTTTACTTTTTAACCCTTTTACGAATTCTAAAAAGCATACCTAAAAAAATGTGACATAAAAATGTTTTTTAATGTCAGAATAAATTTAATTTTGTTGTATTTATTTCATTTAATTACCATAAAAGCACGCTTGGACTTTATATTTTTTTCTTTGATAGTTGACTTAATTATTATAACATATTTCTCAGAAATTTGTATATAGTGAGCCTACAATTATCTGTAGGATTTTAAATGCGCCCCAACTTCAAAAAGTTTGAGAACCACTGGGCTAGAGCAATAATCTAGAGCCTGGCTGGATCAGACCTGGGGAAGGGAAGCAATGGAGCTGGAGAAGTCAATGGGTTTGGGGTACGTGTTAGAAGCAGTATTAACAAGGCTTGATGGTGTAGAAGTCCATCCCACCCCAAGCAACACTAATCGAGAGGGGGAAACTGGAAGAGGAGCAGCTGTCTTATCCGATGCGTGGATGGGCTGGAACTCTGGCCTCCTACTTCGGAAGAGCTGTGGAAGGAAGCCCCGTCTGGCCTCCTTGAATGGCAATCACATGCCATTAGGATCCTAATAAACTGCCTCCTTGTACTTTGGCTCTTGAAAATCAGAAGGGTTATATTTAGGGTGAAGTGTTCCCTGTATCGCTTGTCCTCTGGGGGAGCTGGGAGGCACTGAGGTGGACCAGCACGGAGATCAATGCCCAGGGAACTAGACCCAGGGAGGGTGAGCCGAGCCCCAAGCAGCCTGTACCCAGTGCAGTTACTAACATGCTGACAGGGTGCTCACCTTCAACTTCATAACTAGGCAGAAAACGGGGGTGGGCATTCTGGTCCCAGATCATTCTCAATTTTTAGGGTCTATAGGTAGGAGTTTCCTAAAACCCTAGTGCCAAGAAGCAATACAGGCAGTGGTGCAAGAAGGCTCTCTTCCACTTAAAACCCCCACCTTTTTTTTAACCCGCTATAATAACAACAGATGTGCTACCAGGAGCTCCACGATCTGCCTCATAAGTAACCCACACTGCTCTCAAAGCAGCCACTGAGCCAGGAGACGGCCAGGGCTTGGTCATCTTCCGCACAGTGTTGACTGTCACACTACTGGACATGTAGCAAACCAAACAAGTACCCGCTTAGGAGGTGGGAAAATTAGGGCATTACAGACAGGTGAGAAACAAGTTTCAAACGAGGGGCTTCTGGTGCTGGGACAGCCAGTGCTGCCAAAGCCTTTCCGCAGAGTTCTCACGGCCAGAGGGGAGAGAGCCAGGCCACCTTGAACTCATTCCTGGTACTGAATGAAACGTGTTTAATGACAGTTTAATTCTAGGCAGGCTGAAATGTCATAAAGTGGTGGAAGGGGACCTCCTGACTGCACCCTAGAGCAAGGGTCCCCAAACTATGGCCCGCGGGCCACATGCGGCCCCCTGAGGCAATTTATCTGGCCCCGCCGCAGTTCTGGAAGGGGCACCTCTTTCATTGGTGGTCAGTGAGAGGAGCACAGGACCCCGCAAAGCGCGGCGTCGCTCACATACAGTACTACTTCCGCACGGCCCCAGAAGCGCATCGTATCACTTGTTACGGCTAGCAGTGACAAATATGGAACCGGACATTGACCATCTCATTAGCCAAAAGCAGGCCCATAGTTCCCATTGAAATACTGGTCAGTTTGTTGATTTAAATTTACTTGTTCTTTATTTTAAATATTGTATTTGTTCCCGTTTTGTTTTTTTACTTTAAAATAAGATATGTGCATTCGATTCCCGGCCAGGGCACACAGGAGAAGCGCCCATTTGCTTCTCCACCCCTCCGCCGCGCCTTCCTCTCTGTCTCTCTCTTCCCCTCCCGCAGCCAAGGCTCCATTGGAGCAAGGATGGCCCGGGCGCTGGGGATGGCTCTGTGGCCTCTGCCTCAGGCGCTAGAGTGGCTCTGGTTGCAACATGGCAATGCCCAGGATGGGCAGAGCATCGCCCCCTGGTGGGCAGAGCGTCGCCCCTGGTGGGCGTGCCGGGTGGATCCCGGTCGGGCGCATGTGGGAGTCTGTCTGACTGTCTCTCCCTGTTTCCAGCTTCAGAAAAATGCAAAAAAAAAAAAATAATAAGATATGTGCAGTGTGCATAGGGATTTGTTCATAGTTTTTTTATAGTCTGGCCCTCCAACGGTCTGAGGGACAGTGAACTGGCCCCCTGTGTAAAAAAGTTTGGGGACCCCTGCCCTAGAGCCTTGGGACAAAGGTTTTACATGAACTTTTCAAAGGTCACGGCAGGCCGTTGCATTGCGCTCCCTGAAAGCCCGCCAGCTCCACCCTCAGGCGCTCTTCTGTAAGCGGCTGCATTCCGACTTGCTCACAATCTCAGATGACAACTCAAACCCAACAGTGACTGAGCACCCAGGAAGTGAGACTGGGATCAGGTGGGTGGGAAGAGTTATCTGGTGAATGAATGTTCCAGCCACAGGGTGCCAAAGAAGAGGAAGACAGTTACGCCTTGATGGAGGAGACAGACACAGTAAGATATCAAAGAGTAAGAGAGGAATAGAGTGTGGCACGGGGCAGGGCGGGGATGACTGCCTAGGCTAGGAGTGTCAAAAAAGCCAACAAGGGCCATCTATCACCAAGGATGAGCAAGGGTTTGCTCTTGTTTATCCTTTAGGTCCTTAGCAGCCTCTGGTACCTTTATTTTACAAGTTGAACTCACTAGGGAGTACAGGTGAGTCCTCCTCGGGCCGCCATTTACTGCCCGCTGCCTCCCACACGACTTCCAAACAGCAGGGAGCCAGCCCCCAATGTCTTCCCCACACTGACAGCCCTGTGAGCATTTCTCCCAAAGCCCTCTGTGCTTGCACGTTTCCATTCTCCAAGCCCTTTCCGCGCATAACTGCTCACCTCCACAGAGAGGATCTTCCCCAAGGCAAAGAAGAAGGGGTGCATGTTGATGTCTGGGTCTTTGCGGAAACAGTTGGGCTTGGCATGGTGCTGGAAGTGCATGTGGTTCCACCAACTGGCCGGGGCCCCCTACAGAAAAGCGGGGACATGAATATGAAAACCTAGTGCCCCCCCCCCCCAGTAGTCCTTCATGAGCCAGAGTTTCAGAAAGCCCCTCCCGATCCACTGACCTTCAGGTGGCCAATCACAAAATGATGTAGCAGGTGGTTCCACGTAGAGGTGCTGAATACAGATAGGTGCCCAAAATCATGCTGCAGCCAGCCAGCCTGGGCCTGGGTGAGAAAGCAGCACTGAGAGCAGCCCACCAGCCCAGCACCCCTCTCACTGACCTCAGGGAGGTTCTCAGCCTCGAGGCCTGTGATGGCTGCAGTACCCTAACTTAGCACACCAGGAAAGGAGTTGGGAAGCCTGGGCCCTAACTCTCGCTCTGGCACTAACTCACGTAAGAGTTGGGTCAAATCACTTTCCCTTCCCTGCCCATTAGTTTCCCTCGCTCTGGAGGTCTGTGACTTATGATGGACTGAACATCCAGGCTGCAGGAAAGGACAGAAAGTGACAAACTCAAAGGCTTGGCAAATGGATTCGGACAGCCAGATATCAGAGCCTAGGCACTGTGAGCACGGTGGGCAGTCTTGCGGTAGGGAGGACGCCAAGCTTGCTGATAAACCAGAGTCTTGGTTCTTGGCACACTTGGGCTACAGCAGAACCTAAATGTGAAGTTTCAGAGGAGAAATTCCCCAGGAAGAAGGAGACCCTGGGAGAAGCAGCTGGAGAGGCAGTGAGAGGAAGGAAGGTGCGCAAGTGACTGATGAGCAGACAAAAGCCACAATGGCATGTGTGTTCCCTTTCGTACCAACTCTCTGCCCATTAAAGGGGAGGGCCCCTTGGCCCCCTGAGGGCTACGAAGAGCTCTCCCTAGGGGAGACACAAACCCACCTGAACTGTGCTGAGCAGCACCGCACAAAGGACGAAGGGCACAAAGGACGTCCCAAAGACCCGAAGGGTGAGCCAGGCAGCAACATCCAGCAGCAGGATGTGCAGCAGGTACAGCAGGAAGAAGACGTGGTTGGCCTTCATGAGCCCCATTTGTTCCACTGTGGTCCGTAGCTCCCGGAACTCATCGGTCAGCTCTTTCTATGGAGCGGAGAGGGAGGCTGTTATACTTCCCAAAGCTGCAAGCCAACACTGCTGGTGACAAGGGCCCCCTTCAGCTTAAGGCCATCGCACCAGGGTCGCAGTGGGAAGTCCACAGTCCTAGATAAAAGTACCACAAGACTGAGGAAGGATGATAGAAGGTGCTATGGGATCACGCCTAAGAGCACATAGTCTTTGGAAGTTCGACTTGGTTCAAGTCCCTGCTCTGCCATTTACTAACAGTATGATCCTTGGCCACACTGCTTTAACTTCTCTGAGCCTCAGTATTCTCATCTGTAAATATGTTTGAGGGTTATATGAGGCTATGCTTGGCACAGAGTAATTGCTCAAGATAGGTCCCATGCTGCTGCTGCTGATGACAACAGTGACAGCTTTGTGAGAACCATGGGTCCCTAAGCCCTGCTCTCTTAGGCATGTGACCCAATGACTATGGAAGAATCAGAAACCTCAGGATTCCCAAGAACTACTGACAGTAGTGTCCTGTGATCCCACCTAGGCCTTTCTGCCATCCCCTGCCCCTCCACAACCACAGGGTTTGCAAACAGCAAACAGGGCCTCACATTCTTAGTGGGCTCAAAGCTAGGCTGCTCCGGAGACAGTTCTCCAATCAGGAGAGAGCTCATGTACTTCCTCACAAGGCCCTTGTTGATGTGGAATGCCACAAAGGGATCCTGCAAAACAGAGAATGCAAAACAGTGAGGAAGCCAGCCCAGGTCTCCTGAGCTCTTGGAGGGCGCCCACCAAAGGTAATCCTCCTGACCCAGCAAGGAGACTGTACCAACGTTCAAACAGACACCACCTCCGTCCAGCCAGCTGTCCTTTGAGGGTGCTCAGACCTCTTCCAGGTGTCCACAGCGCAGGATCACCCAGCATCTGCGGTCCAGTAAGGACACCACACCAACCAATAAGAAGCACAGGTGGGGGAACCACAGAAAGACGTCCCGTGCCTGGCCTTTCCTCTGGGCCAGGGACAGCTTTTACATGTGAATTTAGATATTGGTGAAAAACAGAAGGGGAAGTGAGGCTACCAGACTTTTCTCTATCTTTTTCTGTGGGACTTAAACCCCTCTCTGAGCCATCAGTCTCAATAAACTGTTTTGAGAATCCCCAGGAACTTGAGCATTTCTCCTTCGCTCTGCGCTCTGTTCCAGGTGGGCTTCCATATTTCCCTAGTACTTTAACACATCCTGCCCTAGCGCTGCTAATTTCGGTTAAGCGAGGTGTGTGTGTGTGTGTGGGGGGGTGTCCTTGGTGATAAGATTCAGGTCCTTGGGTCAGGAGGCCCCAGGCCTAGGGGGAATCCGAAGAAGAGGCGGGAACCGGGGCGGAGCCGGTGGCCGGTGGCGCCACGCAGCCGGACCAATCGCCGTCCCAGCTGAGGTCGGCCCCGGCCCCAAATCACACTACAGGAAGCCTTGGAATTACTGCCTGTTCGTTCTGCGCGTGCGCGGGTCCAAGCCGTGGCCTTCTGCCACGGTCTGGGCTTTCCAGTGGTCACTCCCGGTGACAAGCGCAAGCTATGGCCTCGTTCCCCAGGCCTGCCGCGTAAGATGGAAGGGCGGGCCCTCACCTTGAAGGGCCTGTGTTCCTTTGCGACATAACGGGAATCCTGACGGCCCGGGACGCCCTCCAGGATGGCAAGGGCTGAGGGTGGCTACAGCGGAAGAGGTCGAGCCGCTGGGCGCGAGATGGGAGGAGGATATAGGGGAAGGAGATGAGGCGAAGCGAACGCTCCAATCTTTGGGTCCCAAGATGTGATCCCAAGCTCTCCAACCCGGGAAGAAGCCAGATGTCTTAACTCTGAGAGCCAGGGGGTCTAAAAAGGGAAGCAGGACCTGGGCTGGGGCACGCGCTGACCCCGCAGGGCAGCTGGAGGGAGGGTTGCGACCCTGCACCAGGACTACAGCCCTGGAACGCAAAGAGCTGTCCGCTGCGGCGAATAGCTGGAGACCCCGCCGGCCTGCGGCTGAGTGAACGCCCCACAGGATTAGAGGACCGTTCCGGGGTCCTCGCCAAGTGTGTGTTGATGCAGCCCCCCACCTTCAGCACGTCACGGCCTTCTCCCTGTGCACGAGCAGCCGCTACCCTCTCCGGCTGCTGCGGCCCCTTCCCCGCCCTCCCGCCTGCACCCTGTTGTGCAGGGGTTCCCAAGAGAGGGGGCGCCATGTGGCTTCCCACCTCAGCCCTTTCCCTGAGAGTGGTTCCCTGTCCAGCTCCCGCTCGCGAGTGTAGCCCAGCACACTCAGTCCAGACGTGGTTGCGCTCCCTTCCAAACCACCGTCGACACCCCCTGCCACTGACCCCTCCTCCCTCGGCCATGGCAGCACGACCAACCCGCGCCCTGCATCCTTGCTGTCCTCCCTCCTAGCCCTGCTCAGGGCTGGCCCACGCCTGAAGACCGCAGACTCGCGGCCACAGATGGAATGCATGCAGTCCCGTGCGGCCCTTTGTGTGTATGTTGCCGGCCTCCATCCCCACTTCCCAGACTCGTTTTCACAGCCTCTCCTGCCCTTGCACCCTGTGTGCACAGCACACCCAAGTATGCTCGGGCGTCTTCAGCTTTCCGCCTGAATTAGTTGGTGTTAGCCAAACTTGCTGTCTCGCACAGTGAGCCTCTGGCCGCGGCCGCCGGCCCCGCCTCCTCCCGTGTCCCAGTCTAGCAGTGCTCACCGTAGCATCCTGCCCCGCGTAATGGCTGATGACTCGGGAGCCTCCGGGGTGCCGGCGGGTGAACTCGCTGATGTTATACACCTTCCGCTCGATCACCAGCCACCGCTCCTTCTCGCGCCCGGAGCGCTGCGCCACTTCGTCCCAGGTGAAGTAGCGCGGGGTCGGCCCCTGGGCAGCGGTCTCGGGAGCCATTCAGGCCTGGCGTTGTCGCGCGCGGACAAAGCGGAGGCAGCCAGGCGCGCGCTTGAGGCCCCCGGATAGCGCGCGCCGGCCTCGCGTGCTTGGCGAGCTGGTCTGCTGGCGCGCGCCCGGATCCTGCGGCCCGCGCGCCGGGTTTTCAGCACCCGCCGCAGGGACCGCTGCGCACGCTCCCATTGGTCGAGCCGCGTGGCGCGGGATCGAGCCCCCGCCTTGCAGTGAGGGCGGGCAGTTGCAGGCCTGTCGCAGGCTAGGAGGCCGCCCCCTTGCGGGCTCAGTAGCGGGGTCACCTCTGGGTCCCACTTCCCGATTCGGCGGCTTTCGCTCCCAGGAGGCGCTGTGGGTGAATAACGGTTCCGGTGGAGGCTCTTTGATGCGGGGTCAGCTCACTAAGGACAGTGGCTCCGAGTGTGCAGGTGGTCCTGGGGCTTTAGAGCTGGAGTTGGCTCCGCTGGCGGCCAGGGCCTGGCGACAAGAGAGGCTGTCCATCTGGCGAGGTTAGGGAGCGTGGTAAGGGAGGTGGAGAGGATCTGTCCCTGCTGCTGAAGTTGTCCCGGGGCTGAGGCTGTCCCATTGATGGAAGCTGTGGTCCTATTGATGGAAGCTGTCCCAGGGGCATTGTCTGTAGGCTATGAACGCCCTCGCCAGCGTCCATACCCTGCCTGACCTTTGGCAGTGTACCTGATGAACTATTTCCTCTGCATGCTGCTCCACGGCCGGGTAACTCTTGAGAACACCTGGCAATTATCTTGTGAACAGAATAATTGTAGTGTATTGGGGGGGGGGGGGTTGTTATTGCTTTGCTTGATATAACATTAAAAATGCTCCTCAATATTTGTAACCGTGTGTGTCTTTTTGTTGTTTTTTATTTTTGTTCTGTTTTAAAATTAACTGAGATCCTTGCCCTGGCCCCATAACGCAGTTGGTTTGGGCCACGGACGGGTTTAATGTCAGAAAATATTTTCACAGACCAGCCTTTAGGGTGGGACGAATAAATGTATCACGTGACTGAGACAAGCATCAAGAGTGAGTCTTAGACAGATATAACAGAGGGAATCTGGTCATTTTTTTAAAAATAAAACATCGGCCCTGGCCAGTAGCTCAGTGGCAGAGCGTCGGCCTGGCGTGCGGGAATCCCGGGTTCGATTCCTGGCCAGGGCACACAGGAGAAGCTCCCATCTGCTTCTCCTCCCCTCCCCCTCTCCTTCCTCTCTGTCTCTCTCTTCTCCTCCGAAAGCCAAGGCTCCATTGGAGCAAAGTTGGCCTGGGCGCTGAGGATGGCTCCATGGCCTCTGCCCCAGGCGCTAGACTGGCTCTGGTCGCAACCGAGCGACGCCCCGGATGGGCAGAGCATCGCCCCCTGGTGGACAAGCCGGGTGGATCCCCGTCGGGCGCATGCGGGAGTCTGTCTGACTGCCTCCCCGTTTCCAGCTTCAGAAAAAATAAAAAATAAATAAAATAAATAAAACATTGTTCAGACTTAAATATAAATAAAACAGAAATAATGTAAGTTATTTATTCTTTCTCTGTGGACCTGTACCAAATGGCCCATGGACCGGTACTGGTTCGCGGCCCAGGGGTTGGGGACCACTGGCTTAGAGCATTGTAGGGATACACCATGTTTGTGGGTTTGATCCCAGGTCAAGGTACATAGAAGAATCAACCAATGGCCTAGCCTGTGGTAGCTCAGTGGATAGTGTGTTGACCTGGAATGCTGAGGTGGCTGGTTGGAAACCCTCGGCTTGCTGGGTCAAGGCACATATGAAAAGTAAACAATGGACAACTAAAGTGAAACAACTATGAGTTGAGGCTTCTCATTCCTCCCCCCACCTCTCATCTCTGTAAAATCAATACATCTTCAAAAAAACAAAAACAAAAAACAACCAATGAATGCATAAGTAAGTGGAACAACAAATCAATCACTCTCTCTCCCCCTCTCCTCTCCCTCTCATTCTTGTTTCCTCTCTCTCTTAAAAAAAAATCAACAAATTAACTAGATCCTTAAATAAGAGGAAATATCAGAGATTTCTAGGAAGCCCTGTGTGAAGAGCCTGGGCCTTCAAGCTGAGGCAGCTACAGTACTCCATTCTGGGGGCAGCTGGGCTGTATGAGAGATTTGGGGCTCAGATTCCCGGGCTTTAGGAAGCAGTAAGAAGCACCCAGAGGCTGGGGCACCAGTCACAGAGCTGTTGTGGTATAAAGAGACCCACAGTTTACATGTTAATTTTTTTTTTTTTGTATTTTTCTGAAGCTGGGAACAGGGAGGCAGTCAGACAGACTTCTGCATGCGCCCAACCGGGATCCACCCGGCACGCCCACCAGGGGGCGATGCTCTGCCCATCTGGGGCGTCTCTCTGCTGCAATCAGAGCCATTCTAACGCCTGAGGCAGAGGCCCCAGAGCCATCCTCAGCACCCTGGCAAACTTTGCTCCAATGGAGCCTTGGCTGCAGGAGGGGAAGAGAGAGAGAGAGAGGAAGGAGAGGGGGAGGGGTGGAGAAGCAGATGGGCGCTTCTCCTGTGTGCCCTGGCCGGGAATCAAACCCGGGACTCCCACACGCCAGGCCGACGCTCTGCCACTGAGCTAACCGGCCAGGGCCACATGTTAATTTTATTAAACATATTATACAGCACTTAACTAGTGCCAGGCGACCATCCTTAATGTTCTGCTCATTTCATTCTCATAGAAACCTTATAACAGGGGTCCCCAAACTTTTTACACAGGGGGCCAGTTCACTGTCCCTCAGACCGTTGGAGGGCCGGACTATAAAAAAAACTATGAAAAATCCCTATGCACACTGCACATATTTTAAAGTAAAAAAACAAAACGGGAACAAATACAATATTTAAAATAAAGAACAAGTAAATGTAAATCAACAAACTGACCAGTATTTCAATGGGAACTATGCTCCTCTCACTGACCACCAATGAAAGAGGTGCCCCTTCCGGAAGTGCGGCGGGGGCCGGATAAATGGCCTCAGGGGGCCACATGTGGCCCGCGGGCCGTAGTTTGGGGACCCCTGCCTTATAAGGTAGAAACTATTGTTAACCTCACAAATGGAGAAACTGAGGCACTGAGAGGGTATTTTGTCACATAGCTAGTAAGTGGCAGGCTGTGCTCTGAACCCATAGGCTCTGCTGCGTCTCCTCTAGTGGTGGGGCACTGTGATGGGGCTGCAGACAAGGGGGAGGAAGCAAAGCTTCATCCCATGCACTGAACTAAGTCTGAGCCCCCGGGAGTCAGGGTGATATAGAACTGACTGGGAGAAATACAACTAAGATGGCTGGTAGAAAAGGCCCTTAATCCATCCAATTCAAATCCCTCATTTTATAGGTAAGAAAATTAAGGTTCAGAATGGGGAACCTCAGGTGACCTGGCTTTCAGCTAAGATGCCAGACTGCTGTGCCTTGCTCAGGAAAGGTGGTGCAGGCAGCTGCTCTTCGGTACAGTCGGCTTTCCTTTAAAAAAAAAAAAAAAGCAAGCACGCAGCTTGACCAGGTGGTGGTACAGTGGATAGAGCATCAGACTGGGATGCAGAGGACCCAGGTTCGAGACCTCAGTGTCACCAGCTTCAGTGCAGGCTCATCTGGCTTGAGCGCAGGTTCACTGGCTTGAGCGCAGGGTTGCTGGCTTGAGCATGGGATTATAGACACGACCCTATGGTCACTGGTTTGAGCCCAAAGGTTGCTGGTTTGAGCCCAAGGTTGATGGCTTGAGCAAGAGGTCACTTGCTCTGCTGTAGCCCCCAGTCAAGAAAGAAATCAATGAACAACTAAGGAGACTAAAGAGCCACAACGAAGAATTGATGCTTCTTATCTCTCTCTGTTCCTGCCTTGTCTGTCCCTATCTAGCCCATTCTTTTTCTTTTCTTTTTCTTTTCTTTTTTTTTTTTTGTGGCAGAGACAGAGAGAGTCAGAGAGAGGGACTGACAGATAGGAAGGGAGAGAGGTGAGAAATATCAATTCTTCGTTGTGGTTCCTGAATTGTCCATTGATTGATTTCTTATATGTGCCTTGACTGAGGGGCTATAGCAGACCGAGTGACCCCTTGCTTGAGCCAGTGACCTGGGCTCAAGCTGGTGACCTCGGGGTCTCGAACCCAGGTCCTCTGCATCCCAGTCCGATGCTCTATCCACTGCGCCACCACCTGGTGAGGCTCTATCTCTTTCTAAACAAACAAACAAACTTGCCCAGCAACTCAGCAGTGTGTAACAAGAGCTATAAAATTATTTGTACTCTTTGGTCAAGTAATTTTACTCTTGGGAAAGTGGGGGACAGGAAATTGCAAAGATATTTATAGCAACAACTGGAAATGACTGAGTCCTAACAATAAGAAATCATCCAGCTTGCTGGGAGGTATAAAAGCACCCCGAGAAATTACAGAGCAATTGACAATAACCAAGAGGCCCTGGCCGGTTGGCTCAGAGGTAGAGCGTCGGCCTGGTGTGCAGGGGACCCGGGTTCGATTCCCGGCCAGGGCACATAGGAGAAGCGCCCATTTGCTTCTCCACCCCCACCCCCTCCTTCCTCTCTGTCTCTCTCTTCCCCTCCCGCAGCCAAGGCTCCATTGGAGCAAAGATGGCCCGGGCGCTGGGGATGGCTCCTTGGCCTCTGCCCCAGGCACTAGAGTGGCTTTGGTCGCGGCAGAGCGACGCCCCAGAGGGGCAGAGCATCGCCCCCTGGTGGGCAGAGCGTCGCCCCCTGGTGGGCGTGCCGGGTGGATCCCGGTCGGGCGCTTGCGGGAGTCTGTCTGACTGTCTCTCCCCGTTTCTAGTTTCAGAAAAATAGAAAAAAAAGAAGAAAAAAAAAAGAAAATAACCAGAGGCGAACTATGTCATTAGGGAGGAAAAGCAGAACCCAAAGTAGCAGGGACTCAGGTGACAGCTATGTAAGAAACCCGTGAGTACTAAACAGAAAAGTTCGCTGTGATGAGAACATTTCATAGTTTAACATTTTTAAGTTTATTTTTCTGTAAAGTTACTTGATCTCATTAAAGAAAAAATAAAAGACCTTGCTGAAACCATTATTCTGGTAGTGATAGTGCTATGGGATAGACACTCGCTTAGACTTCTAGTGGGGATGTAAATTGATTAACTTTACTGGAAAAATAGTTTGGCAATTTTATTTAGAACCTGAAAAATGAATGTTCCTGGACACTGGCCAATTGTCTCAGTGGTAGAGTGTCAACCCCACATGTGGATATCCTGGGTTCTATTTACGGTCAAGATGCACAGGAGAAGCGCCTGTCTGCTTCTTCACCACTCCTCCTTCCCCTTCTCTCTCTCTCTCTCTCTCTCTCTCTCTCTCTCTCTCTCTCTCTCTCTCTCTCTCCTCCTCCTCTTCCTCCTCCCACAGCCATGGTTCGATTTAGCTCAGTTGTGCTCATGGTCCCAGATGGGCAGAACATTGGCCTCAGGGGTTGCCATGTGTATCCTGGTCAGGGCCCATGTAGGATTCTGTCTATTTCCCCTCCTCTCACTTGGAAAAAAAGGGGGGGAAATGAATATTCCCAATAATTTCATGTTTAGGGATATAGTCTAAGGCAGTGATTTTCAACATTTTTCAGCTCACAGCATACATAAACTAATTACTAAGATTCTGCGACATACCCAAGAATATATTTTTTGCCAACCTGACAAAAAAAAAAAAGGTATAATTGTGATTTATTCACAGTGGATGGCTATTGTTGTTGGCTGTTGTCGATTTTTTTTATTTGATAATTTAATGTAAAATAGGACAGTGTCCCTGACTGAATAGTCGTGTATTTGATGTTTTAAAAATTCTCGTGGCACATGGGTTGAAAATTGCTGGCTTGGAGGATGATTCTTTGATTCACTCACCTACCTGAAACTATTAAGTGTTTCAGTCAACATTTGTGGAGTGTTAGCTCTTTGTCATATTTTGAGAGGAGCTGCAAGTACAAAATTCAATACGGTCTGGATCGTGCTTAGCTGAAGCGCACTGAGGAAGACAGACAGACAGTCATTGATTATAGGTCAGTAGGATAGAGGCAAGTTATTCCTTTTTCCATTATGCAACATGTAAGCAACTTTTGTGACGGGGATCTGCATTCACATTTCTTTGTTTCATAAGTGTTCTTATGCCAGTGCCTTGTATGTTGGCTACCTCCCTAACTCAGTTGCAACCTGGGACAGGGACTGTGGTTTCTTTTTACTGCTTCCTGATAGCAAGAATATGCATGTTTGGGGTTCTATATAGACTCAAAAAATTTGTTGAACGGATTATTTTAACCTGAAAAAAAAATACAGTTTAGCAAGTGTGAGGTCGGTTGACAATGGGGGAAGGTCACGTGAGAAACCAGGCCCAGGAACTTTGGCTGGAACCGCCCACACCCAGGCCCGACAAAAGAAACTTCCCAGGAGCCCTCTGAAAAAGAACGACTGTCTGTCAGCCAGTGAAATTTCACACGTCATATCAACCTGACCACCCTACTGACGCTATAAATTACCCCCAAACAGGGGAGGCGGCGTGACTTCTCTGGCCTGTTTTGCGGACCAGAGAACCTCATCTGGGATGCACTCTAATAAATAAAGCTTTTGCTATTCCACACTTGGGGGCTATGCCCTTCTTTCTTCCATGGCGGGGAAAATACCTTACGTTTGGTGCCAAAACTGGAGAGGAGCTTGGAGCCTGCTGGGGCCGCTCCTCTCCCCTTCCCTTCTGAGGAAGAACCAGGATCTCCGACCTCCCACCCACTTCGGCATGTAGTGCGGTAGGTCCCATGCCTCCAGCCTCCCCTCAGTTCTTTCCGCTGAGACTCCCTGTTCGTAACCGCATCTGCGTCAGGGACCTCTTATCCATTCCAAGTGCGTGTGTGCCCGTGGAGATGTCCCGGACACACCCACTCTACCTAACCATCCAGTGACCAGAGCTTGAGTTGTGGCACGCCAATTCTCATCTCTGATCACTCCGAGGACTGAGGGTGGCCATAGAAGCACAGGAATCTAAAAACCTGACTCAAAGACACTCCTGGAGTGCCTTATCCGGAATCTCTCCCTCCCTAAAGAAGAAGAAACTGATCTTCTCCAATGTGGCCGGGCCACAGAACCCACTGGATAACCAGACCAGGTGGCCTCCTGAAGGGACTTTTGATTTTAACAACCTCACCAATTTAACTATTGCCAAAGAACTGGGAACTGGTTGGAGATCCCTTACATTCAGGGCTTCTAGTATATGCACTCCCATCCTAATCTCTGTGCTGCCTGCTACATGGTGCAGGCCCTTTTTGGCCAGTGTAGTGGAATAATCCACTACATGGCCTTGGATGGGAACACAGCCAACAAGAAAAGAATGTTTTGCCAAGAGAATTGTTTTGTGACTTGAAGGCGGGTCACTGAAACAGGTCTATGTGACTGAAGGCAGTACGGGGCTTTTCTCAGTAAAACATTCTCATAGGATTTCTGTTCCTTTCAAGGTTATCCCTTAAGATAAAGGGAGGAATGTTGTGGGAACCATAGAAGCAATAGCAATTAATGCCTTTTGATATTATATTATTATTAAGCTATCATGCAGGTGTACTCCACGTATCTTTAAGTAAAAGTTATGCTTGATGTTATGCCAATTTCTCAGTAAATAAGTTTTTTGAAGTCTTGTGAATAAAAGACTTCAAAATAAAACAGGCCAGAGAAACCTCAGCTAAATCCTCCACTCCTGATCTTTCCTCCTTTGCCAACCCCCAACTCTCTCCCCCTCCTGCCCGACCCCTGGGGGGCGCCCCTCTCTCGGGACCCCTCTCTGGTCCCTCTGCAGACCTCTTCCACTCGGGTCTCTTCTCTCCAGGAAGCCTCCTCCCCTGCTGGCCAGGATTCCCTCCCTTCTCTGCTGTGTTCTTAAGCCCCTCCCCCGTCAGGCCCTCTTCTGCCGGCCATTGGCCCTCACACAGGTTTGCAGGGCTCCTGACCCCACGGCCTAACCCCAGTCTTCTTCTTTTTTTTTTTCTGTATTTTTCTGAAGCCAGAAACGGGGAGAGACAGTCAGACAGACTCCCGCATGCGCCCGACCGGGATCCACCCGGCACGCCCACCAGGGGGCGACGCTCTGCCCCTCTGGGGCGACGCTCTGTTGCAACCAGAGCCACTCTAGCACCTGGGGCAGAGGCCGAGGAGCCATCCCCAGCGCCCCGGCCATCTTTGCTCCAGTGGAGCCTCGGCTGCGGGAGGGGAAGAGAGAGACAGAGAGGAAGGAGAGGGGGAGGGGTGGAGAAGCAGATGGGCACGTCTCCTGTGTGCCCTGGCCAGGAATCGAACCCAGGACTTCTGCACGCCAGGCCGACGCTCTACCACTGAGCCAACCGGCCAGGGCCTAACCCCGGTCTTCTTGCAGGAAGGCCTGGCCCTGTCCTGCCTCTGGTTCCGGTGTTTCCAGATGGATCTGGGTGCTGGGCTCCCCAGGAGCCCCCCCTCCTCTTATTCTCAACCCCCAAAGCCCTATCCGACACCTGATGAACATGGCATTTAAAGTTTTTAATGGTCGTGGCTAGTAGGAAAAGGCCGAGGCTGCTCGCCAGGCCCGCATGCAGCAAAAGGTGACGCTCCAAACCCAGGCTCTTGTGACAGCCCTGAGGCCGGCAGAGCAACAGGGGTAAGGGATAGGAGATGCCCGACCCAAGTCCGAGCCGCAAAGAGGAACCCTACCAGGAGCTTGCTTTAAGTGTGGCAAGGAGGGTCACTGGTCCCGGCAGTGCCCCTGCCTGAGGCCGCCTACTAAGCCCTGCCCTGACTGCAAGCAGCCTGATCTCTGGCAGAGCGATTACCCCCTTTGGGTAACAGGCTCTTTCTTGGCACCTCCACGTGGAGGACAAACCGCCCAAATGGGAGGCCAATCCAACCAGGCGGGCCCATCGCTCGAACTCTCATGGACGACTTACCTGCTACCTGCAGTATTACCCTGGGCCCAGACTTGAAGACCCCCATCACCCTCGCCGAGCCCAGGGTAATACTGCAGGTAGCGGGTAAGTCCATCTCATTTCTTGTGGACATGGGGGCTACCTTCTCTGTTTTGCCATCACACTCTGGACCTCTAGTTCCCTCACGGGTCTCGGTTATGGGAGTGGACGGGACCCCTTCTTTTCTCCTTCGCGCACCACTCCCGACATGCAGTTTGAACGGAATTCCCCTTTCTGCACTCCTTCAGATGCTTTCTTCCCTTGCTCTAATAGGCTTCTTTAGACACTGGATTCCCAATTTTGCTCTCTTAGCCAAACCCCCCTCCTCTCGCCACCTACCTCCCCTTTCTGTCTTTACTCTGCCATCTTCTCAGGGAACACATGGACCGGACCCTTCCTCCCATAGGGGGTCCAGATGAAGCACACCCAGCGGTCCCCATCCAACCAGGAGACAGGGTTCTTCTGAGGGAGCTCCAGCCCGGCTCCCTACAGCCCAGGTGGACGGGACCCCATACGGTAATACTGACTACTCCTACCGCAGCCAAGCTCCTAGGGCAGACACCTTGGTGCCATGTCTCTCGCCTCAAGCTCGCCCCCATACAGGACCGCTGGCAGTCGGAACCACTGGGCCCCACCTGTCTCTGGCTCACCAAAAGATTGGGCCCTGAAGATCCCCCCGTTGCTCCTGTCCCTCCCACCAGGAACCTGCCGCCAGAGTGAGGTAAAGCAGGGAGCAATGCTGTGCAGTGAGACTGGCCCGAGGGAAGGAAACATCAATGTCCTCAACCGTCTACAAGAGAAACTGCACAAGGCCCTCTCCTCCTACAGCCGCTTCACTCCTGGTGGCAGCCACCCATCCTCACCTGGGCTGCCCCTATCCTAGGTCCTCCTCTAGTTATCAGCATATTACTCATGTTTGCTCCTCTTTTTCTTAGATTCTTACAGGGCCGCATCCGCGAGGTTTCTCGAGTCACGGTCAACCCGATGCTCCTACACCCACATACACAACGCCCCTCAGAGCCGCCACCTTCCGACCTCCCTTTCCCCCGACGCCCCTAACCAGCAGGAAGTAGCCAGAGGAATAGCGGCGCCCTATCTGACATAAAAGGTCGGAACGTGAGGTCGGTTGGCAATGGGGGAAGGTCACGTGAGGAACCAGGCCCGGGAACTTTGGCTGGAACCACCCACACCCATGTGCGCCCAAAGAAACTTCCCAGAAGCCCTTTGAAAAAGAACGACTGTTGGCCTGACCTGTGGTGGCGCAGTGGATAAAGCATCGACCTGGAACACTGAGGTCGCCGGTTCAAAACCCTGCACTTGTCTGGTCAAGGCACATATGGGAGTTGATGCTTCCGGCTCCTCCCCCCTTCTCTCTCTCTCTCTCCTCTCTAAAATGAATAAATTAAAAAAAAGAAAAAGAAAAAGAACGACTGTTTGTCAGCCAATGAAATTTCGCCACGTCATATCAACCCGGCCACCCTACCGACGCCATAAATTACCCCAAACGGGAGGCAGCGCGTTTTGTGGACCAGAGAATCTCATCCCTGATAAAGCTTTTGCTGTTCCACACTTGGTGGCTCTGCCCTTCTTTCTTCCTCGGCGGGGAAAATACCTTACAGCAAGCTTTAGGGCCACTATGCAAATGTGCCTATCCTCCTACACAGGGTCATGCAGATTGTAAACACACTATTTCCTGGCTTGAGTCAGGGGTGGCAGGGAAGGGTGGCAACTGGACAAATCCTTTGCCTTGTGGGCACTGTTGATCCTACACTGTCTTATCCAGGAAATAAATCACATGCTTAATTCCGGGTTGGGACTTGTGAATGCTCCTAATTGTTGTGGCTAGATTTATTAAGGGGACAGAGAAATCAGCTTAAGATTCTAATGCTAATTCCGACCAGACCATATTTAAGTAACGTGCTTGCTAAAAACCATTGCGGTAACCTGAGATGTGAGTTCACATTCTGATCTGTTTTGAGAAAAGACACAGCAGTCAAAGGCCTGGACCCTTTACAAAGGCGTCAGGTGCAGGAGGAAGGATAGTGGTTGTATTCAGCCCCCGCTGTAGCCTTTCCTGATTGACAGCCCCGCAGGCCACTAAACATCAAAGCCATTTTCTAGTATCTGGGTTTCTGTGAAATTAGGTAATTTACTGGGGGTGGAATTAGATTCTTTATGGCACAGAGTAGGCACTAATAAAGTTAACTGAACCGGTCTTTGTGGAGCCTCCTGTTTTATAGATAAGGTCGCTGCGATCCAAAGACTTGGAGCCACATGCAAAAAATAGGAAATCTGCGGCTGGAATTTGCCCCAGGACTCGTTTATACCTTTAGTTCCTCTCTGCAGCAATTTCTAAACAGCGGGTTTAATAAGTGTGTTTGATACAAGGCCACCCTGGCTCCAGGAAGCGGTGCCAGGGTCATTTTGCTGTTGGAGCAGCTTCTTCCTTCCTGGTCCTTATGCCAGCCACAGCCTCCGCAAAGCTGGAGCAGGCAGGCCCGCGCAGGGGGCCCGCTCAGGGCTCCCCAGGAAGTGGTCCTCGTCCCAGGCTCCCACGGCAGCTTTTGCTAGTCTTTTCATGCAACTTCACAGTACAAAGGATCTCTATCGAAAAGAAAAGAAGGGAAGGGAAGAGAGGGAGGGGAGAGAAGGGGAGAGAAAGGGGAAGGAAAGGGATAGGGGAGGAGAGGGGAGGGAGGGGAGGGGAGGGGAGGGGAGAAGAAGGGAAGGAAAGGGAAGGGAAGGGAGGGGAGGGGAGGGGAGGGGAAGGGAGGGGAGAAGAAGGGAGGGGAAGGGAGGGGAGGGGAGGGGAGGTAAGGGGAGGGGAGGGGAGGGGAGAAGAAGGGAAGGGAAGGGAGGGGAGGGGAGGGGAAGGGAGGAAAGGCGACTGGAAGAGAGGGGAAGGGAGGGGAGGGGAGGGGAGGGGAGGGGAGGGGAGGGGAGGGGAGGGGAGGGGAGGAGAGAAAGAAAGAAAGAAAAGAAAAGAAAAGAAAAGGGCTCAGCTCAGGATACTTATCACAAGAAGGTCGTTCACTTCACTGTAGCAAGTCACCATAAACATATACCCTAAAATCCCTTTCTCTATTATTGGACATTTGTTTAGAAGTGTTTGCTTGTATAAAATTGAAGTGATGAACCATTTTTTTTTTTGCCCATAATTAAAACTACTGAAAAACTGAGACCAAAATAGATCACTGTTATATAGATACTTACAAAAGTAAATGTAATTACAGTATCTTGGTAGATTAACCTGAATTACTAAACTGATAAAGGCTATATATTTTTCTATTTCTCTTCCAAGGATGGATGTGGTAGATCTCTAGCCAAAGGCACATTGGTCCTTTCACAAGCCCAGCCCTTCCATATCTCTGAGGAGACGCCCCTGGCCAGCGCATGCCATTTGCAGTGATGGACTTTTACAAAAAGCACTAGCCAGAGGGAAAGGTGGGGGGTGGGGGTAGAGGGCTGGGGGCAAAGGGGGGGTAATGGGGTGGAAAGAGACTTTGCATGGGGCATGACATGGAGTGTAGAGGGTGTTGTTATACTGAGTGAGACACTCGAAAATAAAATAAAAAGCATAGTGAGTCCTGGCTGGGGAGCTTAGTTGGTTAAAGTGTAGTCCCAATATGCCAAGGTTGTGGGTTCGATTCCAATCAGGGTGCATACAAGAATCAACAGTTGCCTGACTGGGCAGTGGCGCAGTGGATAGAGCATCGAACTGGGATGTGGAGGACCCAGGTTCGAGGCCCCAAGGTCACCAGCTTGAGCGCGGGCTCATGTGGTTTGAGCAAAGCTTACCAGCTTGGACCCAAGGTCTCTGGCTAGAGCAAGGGGTCACTCAGTCTGCTGAAGGCCCATGGTCAAGGCACATATGAGAAAGCAATCAATGAACAACTAAGGTGTCACAATGCGTAACGAAAAACTAATGATTGATGTTTCTCATCTCTCTCCATTCCTGTCTGTCTGTCCCTGTCTATCCCTTTCTGACTCTCTCTGTCACTGTAAAAAAAAAAAAAAAAAGAAGAAGAAGAAGAATCAGCCTGACCTGTGGTGGCGCAGTGGATAAAGCGTCAACCTGGAAACACTGAGGTTGCCGGTTCAAAACCCTGGCTTGCCTGGTCAAGGCACATATGGGAGTTGATGCTTCCTGCTCCTCCCCCTTCTCTCTCTCTCTCTCTCCACCCCCCCTCTAAAATGAATAAATAAATTTTATAAAAAAGAATCAATAGTCAACCAATGAAAGCATAAATAAGTGGAATAACAGGTCGATGTTTCTCTCTCTTTAAAATCAATAAAGAAATATATATATTAAATAGTGAACTGATGTTACCTCAATAAATTCAGTAATTTAAAAAAGAACATAGATATTGGTTTATACTTATATTGGTTTATCTAAGGATAAGTTCTACATGTATAACTAGCAGATTAAAAGATAAGAACATTTTAGGCTCCTGTTATTTGTTGCCAAACTGTTAGTCAGCAAAGTTTATTGAGCACTTACTGTGTTCTTCAGTTTTAACTGCAGCTGCTGTCCCCAGCACAGGAAAGGAATGTCTTCCTGCTGCTCCCTGGCCAGCTGCCTCCCCACCAATGCTCTGAGCTCTAAACATGCAGCAAAACCACTCTGGGTCTCTCGGCGAGTCTCCCGGTGCCCTTGAGTTCTATCCAAATAACTGCATCATTGAACTGCAATCAAACTCTATTCTAACGCATTTCATAGAGAGAGAGGGTCCATTAAATTCCATCAGGGTGAGCAGGGAAGAGAAGCCATGTGGTAGATAGACTGATTGGTATTTTAAGAGATGCAGGACCTGACCCTGCTACTCCACGATCTCTGTTCACCTAGAGATCGTGCTTCTCATAATAACTGATAGGTTTGTTCCCCAACCTGCCATCTTAAGGCAACTGAGTTTGACACACCTGGGTAAGTGTATGCCATTTTTATTGTTGATAAAATTTGAATGTTATTTAAATGGTTATGATGTTCACCAGAAGTGAATAAGTTGCTATCTAATGAGCTTGGTGTAAAGTAGTTTGGGCTGACAAAAGTTGTTAGCTAAGGCCTGACCAGGCGGTGGCGCAGTGGATAGAGCATCGGACTGGGATGTGGAGGACCCAGGTTCGAGACCCCGAGGTCGCCAGCTTGAGTGCGGGCTCATCTGGTTTGAGCAAAGCTCACCAGCTTGGACCCAAGGTCACTGGCTTGAGCAAGGGGTTACTCGGTCTGCTGTGACCCACGGTCAAGGCACATATGAGAAAGCAATCAATGAACTGAGGTGTCACAATGAAAAACTGATGATTGATGCTTCTCATCTCTCTGTGTTCCTGTCTGTCCCTCTCTCTGACACTCTGTAAAAAAATAAATAAATAAAAGTTGTTAGCTAAGCTAACACACGTGTGGCATTTTCACAGACCCTGTGTTCTTCATTCCTCCTTATTAAAACAAAACAAACAGTAGGTGAGATGGGTCAGAAATTTCCACTTTTATCATGACAAAGCTGAGGGGCTGAGAGGCTGTGAGACCTCACAACCTGCAGTGGTTGACAGAATAGGAACACTGTGTGGCTCAGCGGCTGCCCTGGTGACCTGGGCCTAGGCAGTGTCTCGTTCCCCTGACAACAGTCACTGGTTTAAGGGGTAGCTACGTGGCCTCAAGCCCATTAGAGTCAGTTCCTGGGATTAATTCATGGAAGCAGGGCACAGGCGGGCATTCCTTCTGCTAGGGTTGATTAGCAGGCACAGCCGTGTTTTCTGTCACGCGGAGAAGACCTTTCTGCACCAAGAGAGAATCAGGCCAACAGAGAATGAAAAGCGGAGGCAAATAGAAAGTGTTGAATGGCTGCTTCCAGAGGCCCTAGTTCCCACTGCTCTGTAGTTTTACGACCTATCTGCCCAGTCTTTCAGGCTCGGTGAGTCAATACAGTTCTTTTTCCTTGATGCTAGTTAGAACTTTTTTATCTTTTGTCATTTGTCACCCAGAAATGAACCTAGAACCTCTGGTTTTCAGGCCAGGGTCCTTTCTTCTAATGTTAATGATTGCTGTGAGTAGTTGGACACTTACAATGTGCCAGGCAGCGTGCTAAACACTCCCTTCTGTTTACTGTTGTTCCGAAACAAAAGCCCCAATTCAGAAGGGCTAAATATAAAATCCTGGAAAAGAGACCCCCTTCCCCAGGTACTGTGGCCTCTAAACCATCTTTTTTAAGAAGTGAGGAGATAGGAACTTTTATAAAAATGTGACCAAGTGATTCTGCCCTGGCAGAGAAGGACACCTAACTGTGGGGGGAGGGCTCCAGACCATAACACCCCCCTTCTACAGGGAGGGAGCTAACCCTTCCCCTCTCTCCTCCCTGCTAAGTGCTTCCTCATTCTCATCGGCCATTCTGACTCAATAATGTGCATTGTGTTTTTTGACAGAAAGGTTTGATATAAGAGCAAGATCTATTTCATTGCTAAATCATGCTTTAAAATTTTCTAATCCATTGCTATTTTTTTAAGTGGAGGTACAATTGACGTAGAGCATTATGTTACTTTCAAATGCACAACATAATGATTCGATATTTATGTATATTGCCAAACAGTCACCACAATAAGTCCAGTTAATGCTACATCCTTCTAGATGGCAAAACTCTAAATGTCCACGTCATTACATTTAATTATTCTCAGACTTCACACTGAGAACACAAAAAGCAGTTCCCATTAAATTTATGTTTAATCCAGACCACTCTTTTGAGCTTCTAATTCACAGAACCAGAACCAGTGGCTTCTTGCCACTTCTGCTGATATGTCTTACCATCATCCCTAAATTAGCATGTCCAAGCCTGAACTTTCTACCTCCCATTTCACCTCCCAAACCAGCTCTCCTTCTGTCGCCTCCTCCACGGTGACGGATGCTTTGTTCTTTCGGTGAGATAAGCCAAAGACCTGAGCGTCATTTTTGAAACTTCATTCTCCGTGAGCCCCCACCATTGATTCCTTATCAAGGCCTGCTAGTTACACCTCCGGAAATGTCATACATTTCCTCCCTTCCCTCAATCTCCAGAGTCTCCACTCTCCCCAAGCTATTGTCACTTGCTCAGATTTCTGCACTAGTGTCCTGACCGCCCCCCTGCCTTTATCTACCCTGGACTTCCTCCTATCCACTCACAGAATAGCTCCAGTGATCTTTGAGAATTTAAGATTGTATCAGTTTCCTGCTTAAAACCTGCCCTTAGTTTCCCGTAGCACTTGAAATAAAAGTCATACTCCCGCAGCCCCTACCTACCTCTCCAGTCTCATCTGGTGGCACTCTTCCCCTCACCGGGGACACTGCAACCATGTGGCCTTTCTTCCCCTGAACCAGGCTAAGCTCCTTCCGGAATTAGAGCTTTCACATATGGCTGTTCCTTCTGCCTGAAACATGATCCCTTGCTTCTCACATGATTGTCTCCTTCTTAACCATCTGTTCCCAAGGTACATTTCATTTCTTCAATACTCCTTCCATAACTACCACTTTTTTTTTAATTTATTCATTTTAGAGAGGAGAGAGAGAGAGAGAGACAGGGGGAGGAGCTGGAAGCATCAACTCCCATATGTGCCTTTACCAGGCAAGCCCAGGGTTTCAAACTGGCGACCTCAGCATTTCCAAGTCGAGGCTTTATCCACTGCGCCACCACAGGTCAGGCCCACTTTTTTTTTTTTAAGTGTGAGTGGGGGAGATAGACTTCTGCATGTGCCCCTACCGGAATCCAGCTGGAAACCCCAGTCTGGGGCCAATGCTCTGACCATCTGGGGCCAATGCTAGCAACTGAGCTATTTTTAGCACCTGAGGTGGAGGCTCCATAGAGCCATTCTCAGCACCCAGGGCTGACCCACTCAAATCAATTGGGCCATGGCTGTGAGAGGGGAAGAGAGAGAGAGAGAAAGAAAGGAGAAAAAGAGAGAGGAGAAGAAACAGATGATCTCTTCTCTTGTGTGCCCTGACCAGGAATCAAACCCAGGACTTTCACACGTTGGATTAACACTTTACCACTGAGCCAACCGGCCAGGGCCACTCCCACTCTTTCTAAGGAAGATACGCCCCCCAGCCGCTATTCTCCCTACTGCTGCTTCCTCGTGGTTTTAACCCCTTCTTTGTTTTCTTCTCGCAAAACGTGTAATTGTTTCATTCTTTCTTTGCTAATTTTCCTTCTCCCAGACTGGATGATACACTTCATGAGGGAGCGGCTTGGTCTTGTCCACTGTCGTAGTCCTACTATGTACTCAACACAATCAGCTGGGTAAATGACTACAACCAGTAACCAAAAAACAAGCCAGAATGGGTGACACCAGCAGGAGGTTAGGAGGTTATACGGAAAAAATGCGTAGAGAGCCAGTAAACACGAGAAGGTGCTCAAACTCTGTCCCGGGATTTTAAAAAGAGTTGTGCTTTTCATGTTATCAGAACGGCAAATGTAGAGGTTTAGCCATATCTCTTAGACTTGGCAAGAGTTTGGAAAAACAAGTTGTGATTTAGTGCAGTGTTTTTAGAAAGCATTTGGCAATATCTAACAAGTTATAAAAGGCTTATAGCCATGACCCAGGAATTCCAGAGATAGGTTTGCACAACAGTCAAGTAAATATGTTCCAGAATGATCATGGCAGCATTGTTTGGAACAGGAAGAACGTGGAATAATAACAGCAAAATGTTCGCAAACTCACTGTGTTCCCTGAGCTGTTCGGAGACCTCTGCGTGCAGTATCTCATATACTTCACAGAGCAGCCCAATGACGTAGTTGTTGTTCTTTTATCCCTATTTATTTTTTAAGATTTTACTTCTTCATTTTAGAGAGGAGGGCGGGGATGGGAGAGGAGCAGGAAGCATCAACCCCCATATGTGCCTCGACCAGCCAAGCCCGGAGTTTTAAACCTGCGACCTCAGTGTTCCTGTCAACACTTGATCCACTGCGCCACCACAGGTCAGGCTGCATCCCAATTTATAAGTGAGGGAGATGAGCTGGTAGCTTCCTCAAGGACACACAGCCAGTAAGTGGCAAAGCCAGGAATTTAACCCAGAGCTGCCCACTTAATCATTATGCTATAACATCATTTAGCACAACCAAATTACCCACTAAAGTAGAGAATGAGTTACACACCTGGCCCTCCGAACTAAATAAAGCTATTGTCTGGGACACTGTACACTAGGCAGTGCAAGACTGTGACCCCCAAGTGAAAGGAGGACACAGAGTGAATCCCACTGTCTCCCTGGCCTTGTGCCCAGTGGCCCTTGGGACACAAGCAGAGAGCAGCTACTGGGCCTCACAGCACTGGGTGACACAGAGTTCCTATTAGCCAGACTCAGAGACCTCAGCAGATACGCTGAGCACTCAGTTGAGACCCCAGTAAGGCATGCATTAGTAGGCTACTCTAGCTAGCTCTAGACTATGTGCTACTCTAGGCCTTTCCAATAAAGCTTAAAAATAAGCTTTAGAAGACAATGGGGAAAGTACTCTCAACCTAGGAATCGATATCTATCTATCATCTATCTATCTATCTATCTATCTATCCAATTTTTTCTTGAGAGAGGGGAAGGAAGAGAGAACCATCAACTCTTTGTTCCACCTAATTGTGAACCCACTGATTGCTTCTCATACGTGCCATACCAGCGCCCCCGGGATGGAACTGGCGACCTCAGCGCTTTGTGACGACTCCAGCCACCGTGCCACCACCAGGGTGAAAATATCCTTGATAAATGAATGCCTGTGTGCAGAGAAGGGAGAATGCAGGGGTATGTGAGACTTTTCTGTACTTTTCACTCAATTTTGCTGTGAACCTAGAACTGTTCTAAAAAGTCTATTTTTGAGGCCCTGGCTGGTTGGCTCAGTGAATAGAGCATCAGCCCAGCTTGTGGGCATCTGGGTTCAAGCCCTGATCAGGGCACACAAGAGAAGCAACCGTCTGCTTCTCTCCCCTCCCCCTTTGCAGCCAGTGGCTGAGGATGGCTTGGTAGATTCGGGCATCGGCCCCAGACAGCATCTGCTGGGTGGATCCCGGTTGGAGCACATGCAGGAGTCTGTCTCTCTATCTCCCCTCCTCTCACTTAAAAAAAAAAAAAAAAGTCTATTTTTAAAAATGAAGCCAATGCCCTGGTCAGATAGCTCAGTTGGTTGGAGCGATGTCCTGATATGCCGAGGTTGCAGGTTCAATCCCTGGTCAGAGCTCATACAAAAATGAACCAATGACGGCATGAATGGGTGGAGAAACAATACATGTTTCTCTCTCTGTCTCTCTTCCTTCCTCTCTCTCTAAAAATCAATAAGTAAAAAAAAAATTTAGTGAAGTTAAATTAAAATATTTTTAGCCAAAAAGGCTGAGAGAATTCATCAGTAGACCTGCGCTGCCAGAAATGATGTTAACGCAAATTCTTTAGATCAACGGAAAATGATGTAAGATGGAAACTTTCATTTATAGAAAGGAATGAAAAGCACCAGAAATGGTGCTTATGTGGGCAAATAAAAAATACCTTTTCCCACTTGTTACCTTCCTTTAAAAGATAATTAACTGTTCAAAGAAGAAATAACGACACTATATTGTGAGGTTTATACAACGCATAAAAAGAATGCAAACTGGCTCAGCGGTAGAGTGTCGGCCTAGCGTGTGGAGGACCCAGGTTCGATTCCCGGCCAGGGCACATAGGAGAAGCGCCCATCTGCTTCTCCACCCCTCCGCCGTGCTTTCCTCTCTGTCTCTCTCTTCCCCTCCCGTAGCCAAGGCTCCATTGGAGCAAAGATGGCCCCGGCGCTGGGGATGGCTCTGTGGCCTCTGCCTCAGGCGCTAGAGTGGCTCTGGTTGCAACATGGCGACGCCCAGGATGGGCAGAGCATCGCCCCCTGGTGGGCAGAGCGTCGCCCCTGGTGGGCGTGCCGGGTGGATCCCGGTCGGGCGCATGCGGGAGTCTGTCTGACTGTCTCTCCCTGTTCCCAGCTTCAGAAAAATGAAAAAAAAAAAAAAAAAAGAATGCAAACAAGGGGAGCTTATCTCAGGAATGCAAGTCTGCTTTAAAATTTGAAAATCACTGCAATTCACCACAGTTTACAGGATGAAGAAGAAAAACCATATGATCTTTTCACAGTAGATGCAGTAAAAGCATCTGACAAAATTCAATGCCCTTCATGATAAAAACCCCCAATTACCTAAGAATAAAAGGGGACTGCCTTAACTTTTTTAAGATTTTATTTATTTATTTTAGGGAAGAGGGAGAGAGAGAGAGAGAAGGGAGGAGGAACAGGAAGCATCAACTCCCATATGTGCCTTGACCAGGCAAGCCCAGGGTTTTGAACCAGCGACCTCAGCGTTTCAAGTCGATCCTTTATCCACTGCGCCACCACAGGTCAGGCAGGGGACTGCCTTAATTTGACAAAAGCATCTACGAAAAACCTACAGCAGACATGTACTTAATGGTAAAAGGCTAAATGCTTTCCTCCTAACGACAGAGGCAAGAATGTCTGTCCTCATGACTGTTCAACAGCATCACAGGAAAAGAAATAGAAGACACAGATTGAAAAGAAAGAAGTGAAACATTATGTACAATGTGATGTGTATGCAGAAAACATGATGGAATCTATAAAACAAACACACAAACCCACACCAAACTTGCTAAGTGAAATCATCAAGGTCACCAGATATTAAGTTGACAATTAAAAATCAATTGTAATTCTATTTTTTTTTTTCTGAAGCTGGAAACGGGGAGAGACAGTAAGACAGAACCCAGCACGCCCACCAGGGGCGATGCTCTGCCCACCAGGGGGCGATGCTCTGCCCCTCCGGGGCATCGCTCTGCCGTGACCAGAGCCACTCTAGCGCCTGGGGCAGAGGCCAAGGAGCCATCCCCAGCACCCAGGCCATCTTTGCTCCAATGGAGCCTTGGCTTGCGGGAGGGGAAGAGAGAGACAGAGAGGAAGGAGGGGGGGGGGGAAGCAAATGGGCGCTTCTCCTATGTGCCCTGGCCAGGAATCAAACCTGGGTCCCCCGCACACCAGGCCAACGCTCTACCGCTGAGCCAACCGGCCAGGGCCGATTGTAATTCTATGTACTGGCAATGAAGAGATGGAAAATGAATGTTTAAAACTGCCATTTACAGTATTAAAAAATACATGAAATATTTGGGATCTATTTTATGGAAAGATAAAGTCTCTATACTGACACTTCCATGGGACTGTATTGTAGCTATTTCAAACCTAATGTTAAAAAATGGAATTTTTTATTCTTCATCCTTACCCCCACTCCACTTCCCCATTCCAGTAATGGTATCATTATCTATTCAGTTGCTTGAGCCAAAGGCTAGGAGTCTTCCTTGATTTCTCTCATTTCTTCGTCACCACCACCGACCCTGCCCTGGTACATCCAGTTCATTCGTAGGCCTTAATTCTACCTCCAAAAGATTCTGAATTTAGCCACTTGTCTCCATTCCATCCCGTCTGCCCTTAGTGAAGCCACTTTCTTTGCCTGGACCACTACGGGGGTCTCCTTTCTAGGCTCCCTGTTTCCATTCTTGCCCCTTTAGAACCCACTTTTTGTACATAAGCCAAAGTCATCTTTAAAAAAAAAAAAAAAGTCAGATTATTCCTCTCCCCTGCTTTTAAAACCCTCCAGTGGTTTCTCAATGTACCTAAAATATAAACTCACTGAGACCTTTGAGGTCTTGAGTGATCTGGCCACCGCCTTCCTCTCAAACTTGATTTATCGCTGGTCCCGCGCCCCCCTGCCCCCGCCCCCAGACGCTCTGTGCTCCAGCCACACTGTCTTTCTTCTTCCACCTCAAACACTCCAAATTCATCACCCTCTTGTTGGTCTCTCTTCTTGGAATACTTTCCTCTCAGATTTTTATAAGTCTGTCTCCTTCTTATTCGGTTCTCAGCTGAAATAAACATCCTTGTCTCAGAGGGGCCTTTCTTGCCTTCCTGCAATGTTCAGATTAGATTAGAGATGGGCACGATGCGAACGCGCGCACGCGCGCACACAGAGAGCCGCTCCCCACGAATGCCGACACAGGCATAGGAAGGGGCGTGGCTCCTCAGCAGAGCCGCGTGTCGGCCTCAACTCTTCGCTCGCTCCCTGGTCCCTCAGCACAAGAAGGGTCCTGCCAGAACCCAGGAGGAAACCAGATTCCTGCCACATTTCTGCTTTTCTAAACTCAGGCTTACGTACGTCACTGTGTGGGAAGACTGCACTAACAACCGCGTGCTTCCATGTAAGGGCAACTTTGTACGCCCGGGCTCTGCCGGCTCTGAAACAGACTGAGCACCGGCGGGACTGCACCCTCCTCCAGGAGAGATGAGCCTCATCTCTGCACTCAGCGCTCTCCTGTGCCACACAGCCTGTCTCCCCCTGGAACCCCCTCTCTTCCTGGCCTCTGCCAGTGACACTTTGCTGCTCTGTTCCTGCTTCTTCAAGACTTACCACTCTCGGGAGGTATTTGTTTTCCTGTTTCCCCCCACTGAACTATGAGGACCCTGTGAGCAAGACCTTTTCTTTCTTGTTCACAGCTGTCCTTCCAACACGTAGAACAGCGCTTGGCCCAGAGCAGATAAGCAGTAAAAATGTGTTGAGTGAATGAATGAGTTTACCTCCTGCCTCGGCTATGGCCACACTCTAATTCCCATGCCACCTGTAGCCACTCAGTCTCCTGGCTCCTCACTGACCTTGTGATGAAGTGTAATTCCTGGTCATGACCTGCAAGGCCCTTCGTGAGCTATGGCTGCTCGACCCTCAAGCTCTGCCTCTCACTTTCTTGCCTGGAATTCACTCGAGAGCCGGTGTCATTCCTTAACACTCAGCTCTTAGCTCCTTAGTACTTAACTCCCTGTCTTGTGAGTGATGTGTATTCATTGTCACCTCTCCATGCTGGGAGCTCCGTAGGACCAGAGGTTAGTTCATTTAATTGTATATATGTTCACACACACACACATCTTAGAAGAATGCATACAGTGCTAGTAAAGTAGATTGTGTCTGAGTGGACAAGGTGTTTTTTAGGTTTAAAAACATTGATTTGTATTTTCTGATTTTCAAAACAAATATCTCAACAACAAAAAAACACAATTGTAAGACTTACCATAAAGCTACAGTGATCGTAACAGTGTGACATTAACAAAAAAGTCGAAAAATGGGTCAGTGGAACAGAATAGAGTCTAGAAAGAGACCCAAACATATATAGTTGTCAACTGATCGTTGACAGAGGAGCAGAGCAACGAAATGGAGAAAAGATAGCGTTTTCAACGGATGGTATTGGTACAACTGGACATTCATATGCAAAAAAAGGGAATCTAGACCTTAGATGCCTCACAAAAATAAACTCAAAATGGGTTATAGACTTAAATGTAATTTTAAAAAATTTATTGATTGATTTTAGTGAGAGAGGCAGGGAGAGGCGGGGGAGAGACAGGAACATCAATCTGTTCCTGGATATGCCCTAACCAGGGGTCGAACTGGCAACCTCTGTCCTCTGGGACGCCGCTTTTAACCAACCTAGCTATCCAGCCAGGGCTATAGACCTAAATGTAAAACACAAAATTATAAAATTCCTAAGAAGATAACATAGGAGAAATCTAGATGATCTTAGGTTTGGCAATGTCTTTTTTTTTTCTTCAGAGAGAGGAATGGGGAGCGACAAGTATCAACTGACAGTTGCTTCACTTTCCATGTTCATTGCTTGCCTGTTGCTTGTCGTATGTGCCTTGACGGGGCAAGCCCAGGGTTTCAAACCGGCATCCTCAGCGTTCCAGGTCGACGTTCTGTCCACTGCGCCACCACAGGTCAGGCCGCAGGGGAATGGGAAGACACGCCACAGCCTGGGAGAAAATATTTATAAAGGGCATATCTGATACAGGACTGTTACCCAGATATACAGAGAACTTGTAAAACTCAAAAATAATAAAACAGCCTGACCTGTGGTGGCGCAGTGGATAAAGCGTCGACCTGGAAATGCTGAGGTCACCGGTTCAAAACCCTGGTCTTACCTGGTCAAGGCACATATGGGAGTTGATGCTTCCAGCTCCTCCCCCTTCTCTCTCTCTCTCTCTCTCTCTCTCTCTCTCCTCTCTAAAAATGAATAAAAAAAATTATTTTAAAAAAATAATAATAAAACAAACGGGAGAAAATACTTGCAAAGTATATATCTGATAAGGGGTTACTATCCAAAATATATCATATAAAGAACTCACTTTAGGGCTATATATATTCTTAATAGCAAAATAAAATAAAATTCATTTTAAAAATGGGCGAAGTACCTTGTGAGATAAGAGAGAATAGACTGCTCAAAAAAAAAATGAGGGGATATTTGATCGCTTCGTATTCATCTTGACATGTCCCCGCATTTCTGTGAGCAGTGTATGTACTGGTCTGGGCCCTGGGTTCCTGGCAGGGCGCCCGAAACCCTTGTACTGTCCTGGGTGATAGGATTACCTTTTGTTCTAAGGAGGTGACTCTGGGTGGGCTCTTGCATGGGGCCAGTCACCAGAAAGAAAAGCCATAATTAGAAGCATGGAATTTTCACCACCACCACCCCCCCATTCTCCAGAGAGGGTAGAGGGGCTAGAAATGATTGATTATGCCTTTGTGGTGGAGCCTTCACAA
This sequence comes from Saccopteryx leptura, assembly GCF_036850995.1. NCBI lineage: Eukaryota > Metazoa > Chordata > Mammalia > Chiroptera > Emballonuridae > Saccopteryx > Saccopteryx leptura. The sequence continues at coordinate 12,063,501 of NC_089503.1, read as the reverse complement.
AAATCTCAAAAGTCTGAGGTTTGGAGAGCTCCCAGGCTGGAGGACACAGGGAGATGTGGGCAGATGGGTGCGCCCGTGGAGTGGGAGCTCCGCACCCCTTCCCACACACGCATCTCTCCCACCTGGAGGTCCATTGTATCCTTTCTCGTGTGTGTTTTGTGCCATTGAATCAGCTCTGACTCCCGACAGCCCTGTGAATGAGTGACGTCCACAGTGTCTGTCCTCAACAGCCTCTCTCGGCGCCCATGGACTCCTGCCCTTGGCTTCTCTTAGGGAGTCAGCCCACCTCCTGTTTGGTCTTCTCCGGTCCCTGCTGCCGTCTAGTTTCCCCAGCATTACTGGGTTTTCCAAAGACCCCTGCCTTCTCATGATGTGAGCGAAGTAGGACAGCTTCAGTTCTGTCATCTTTGCCTCCAGCAATGTTTCAGGCTTAATTTTATCTAGGACCCACTTGTTCATCTTTCTGGTGGTCCAGGGTATCCCCAGATCTCTCCTCGGACACCCTATTTCCAATGAACCCATTATTTTTCCCTAACAGCCTTCTTCACTGTCCAACCTTCACATCCATACTTAGTAACTGGGTGTGTGAGGGTGTGGATGATCTCAATTAACTTCCGTCTCTAATGACGCCTCTTCGCTTTCCGGGATTTCTAGTTTCCTCCACTGCAGCCCTCCTGAGTCTCAGCCTTCTCTGAAGTTCCTGGCTGCAGTCTCTATCTGGATTGATGACTGAACCAAGCAAGAGAAGCAAAACCTCTAACAATTGCGATATCTTCCTTGTCTCTGTTAAAGTTGTATCTTTATTCTGTAGTCCTGCCTTTTGTCTCCTTGATGTTCAAATACAGTCCTGCTTTGGCACCCTCATCTATCAAATCTTTTTATTATATACTGGCAAAGAGAAAGTAAACATTTCCTGAGTTCTGTGAGCTGCTCCAGAAAATTTATAGAACCCAACGAGGGCATCCTGGGAACCTCAGATTTATCGCTGATTGGTCAGCAACAACCTGGACTTTTCGACTGGCATTTACAGTCATGGTGGAGGGAGTCTTGTGGGGCCGAGCCCTTCACCTGCAGAATCTGATGCCATCTCCAGGTAGATAGTGTCCGAACTGAGTTAAATTTTTGGTGTCCCAAAATTGCTTGATGTAGGGACCCCCCCCCCCACACACACACACATTTGGTGACCAGAGAAGTGTCATAAGTGAAGTGTTCTAAAAGTGAAGGAGAGACATAGGACATAAAGACGACTTAGTTTTCCTAATATAGACCTGCATGGACATTTTTCCAAAGAAGATACACAAATGGCCAACAGGTACAGGAAAAGGTACTCAATATCACGAATCAGGCCCTGGCCGGTTGGCTCAGCGGTAGAGCGTCGGCCTGGCGTGCAGGGGACCCGGGTTCGATTCCCGGCCAGGGCACATAGGAGAAGCGCCCATTAGCTTCTCCACCCCCCCCCTCTTTCCTCTCTGTCTCTCTCTTCCCTCCTGCAGCCAAGGCTCCATTGGAGCAAAGATGGCCCGGGCGCTGGGGATGGCTCCTTGGTCTCTGCCTCAGGCGCTAGAGTGGCTCTGGTAGCGGCAGAGCGACTCCCTGGAGGGGCAGAGCATCGCCCCCTGGTGGGCAGAGCGTAGCCCCTGGTGGGCGTGCCGGGTGGATCCTGGCCGGGCGCATGCGGGAGTCTGTCTGACTGTCTCTCCCCGTTTCCAGCTTCAGAAAAATACAAAAAAAAAAAAAAAAAAAAAAAAAATCACGAATCATCAGGCAAATGAAAATCAAACCCACAGTGACATATCACACTAGAGAGGATGTCATTTATTAAAAAAATGTGTTAAGAGTTGACAAGGGTGTAGAGAAAGGAGAACCCTTTGCACTGTTTCTTTGTTTTACTGTATTGATTTTAGAGAGAGATGAACAGCAAGGTGGCGGGTCGGGAGAGAAACAATGTTCTTTTGTTTCACTTACTGATGCCGCCGCTGGTGGTTCTTGTGTGCGCCCTGACCCAGGGTCAAACCCGCAACTTTGGCATATCAGGGACGACACTCTAACGCAGGGGAAGTCAACCTTTTCATACCTACCGCCCACTTCTGTATCTCTGTTAGTAGTAACATTTTCTAACCGCCCACCGGTTCCACAGTAATGATGATTTATAAAGTAGGGAAGTAACTTTATAAAATTTATAAAGCAGAGTTACAGCAAGTTAAAGCATAGAATAATAATTACTTACCAAGTACTTTATGTCGGATTTTTGCTAAATTTGGCAGAATAAATCTTTATAAAACAACTTACTATAGTTAAATCTATCTTTTTATTTATATGTTGGTAGCTCTGCTACCGCCCACCATGAAAGCTGGAGCGCCCGCTAGTGGGCGGTAGGGACCAGGTGGACCACCACTGCTCTAACCAATGGAGGTGCCCGGCCAGGGCCCCTTGTACACTGTTGATGGAATGTAAATTGATACAACCACTATGGAAAATAGTGTAGAAGTTCCTAAAACAATTGTAAATAGAGCTACCATCTGATCCAGCAGTCCCAGTTTGGGGTACATATCTGAAGGAAAGGAAATAACTATCTCAGAGAGAGATCTGCATTCCCTTGCTCACTGCAGCATTATTCACAAGAGCCAAGACACGGAAACAGCCTAAGTGTCTGTTGATAGATGAATGGACTAAAAAAATATGGTATGTTTACAGAATGCATTATCCAGCCATAAAAAAGAAGAAAATCCTGTTAGTTGCAACATGGACAGACCTTGAGGCCATTATTCTAAGTGAAATGACTCAGGCAGAAAAAGACTGACTGCCTGGCCTGTGGTGGCACAGTGGATGAGGCGTCGACCCGGAACGCTGAGGTCGCCGGTTCAAAGCCTCGGGTTTGCCTGGTCAAGGCACATATGAGCAGTAACTATGAGTTGGTGCTTCCCGCTCCTTGCTGTCTCTCTCACTCTCTCTCTCTCTCTTTCTCCCCTCTCTCTAAAACCAATAAATAAAATCTTAAAGAAAAAAAGAAAGAAAGAAAGAAAGAAAGGAAAAAAAGAAAGAGACGAATACTGTATGTTCTCATATATGTGGAGCCTAAAAAAAGCAAACTCCTAGAAACAGACAGTAGAGGAGGTATGGAGGATGGGTGGGCGAGATGGGTGATGGTAGTCAAAGGATATCAATTTCCAGTTACAAGATGGATATCTAATGTACGGCACGGTGACTCTAGTTAATAGCACTCTGTTGTATCTTTGGAAGTTACTAAGGGAGTAGATCTCAAATGTTCTCATCAGACACACACAGAGGTAACTATGTCAGGAGATGAATGTGTTAATTAACCTTATTGTGGCAATCATTTTGCAATATATGCATGTATCCAATCATCACATTGTACACCTTCAAGTTGTACGATGTTATATGTTAAATATATCAGTACAGCTGGAAAAAATAAGAAAACGAACAATTTGCCTGACCTATGGTGGCGCAGTGGATAAAGCGTCGACCTGGAATGCTTAAAATCCCGGCTGGCCCGGTCAAGGCACATATGAGAAGCAACTACTACAAGTTGATACTTCCCACTCCTCTCCTGCCCCCTTTCTCTCCTTTTCTCTCTCTCCTCTCTCTTTAAAATAATAGCAATAATTAATAATAATAATAAATCAATAAATAAAATCTTAAAAAAAAGAAAGAAAGATAACGAACAACTCGATTAAAAAGTGGGCAGCCTGACCTGTGGTGGCGCAGTGGATAAAGCGTCGACCTGGAAATGCTGAGGTCGCCGGTTCGAAACCCTGGGCTTGCCTGGTCAAGGCACATATGGGAGTTGATGCTTCCTGCTCCTCCCCCCTTCTCTCTCTCTGTCTCTCCTCTCTGTCTCTCCCTCTCCTCTCTAAAATAAATAAATAAATAATTTAAAAAAAAAGTGTGCAAAGGACTTTAAGAGATACTTCCCCAAAGAAGATATACAGATGGAAGTAAGCCTTTGAGAAGGTGCTCAACACCCTATGTAGTTGGAGAATTGCTGATTAAACCAACAGTGAGCTCCCACTCCACAGTTACTAGGATGGCAGAAACCCAAAGCACTGATTACACCGAATGCTGGCAAGGGTACGGGGCAACAGGAGTTTGTGTTCGTGGCTAGAAGGAGTGCAAAGGTCCACCACCTGACAAGACCTTTGGGCAGTGTCCTACAAAGCTCAGCATGCTCTCACCCTGCAAGCCAGCGGCCGAGCTCCTTCTCTTTGCCTGACTGAACTGGAAACTTATGTCCACACAAAAGCCTGCCACTAATGTTTGGCTTTATTCATAAGCACCAAAAACTTGAAGCAACCAAGATGTTCTTCATAGGTAAATGGACAAACAGACGGGTACATCCAGACAACAGAGTTTCTTCAGTGCTGAAGAGAAACGAGCTCTCCAGCCACCAGAACTGCATGGAGGCACCTTAGCTGCACACGGCTGAGGGAAAGGGGTCTCTCGGACCGCTCTAATGGAGAACTAGACACTGGGTGGCTTGTGAGCGACGCACATGTACTTCTCACCTTCCCGGAGGCGGGGAAGTCCCAGATCAAGGCACTGGCAGATTGGGGGTCTGATGACAGGGTCCACTTCCTAGCCAGCTGTCTTTTCACTTAACCTCACATGTGAGAAGGGTCAAGGGACCTGGATCTCTGTGGGGTCTCTTTTACAAGGACACGAATCCCTTTCATAACCTAATCACTCCCCCCCTCAAAAAAAACCCCATTTCTAAACTCCATCACATTGGGGATTTGGTCTCAACATTGGCATCCTGAGGGAGACACAAATATTCAGATACAGTATACTCTGTGGTTCCATGTATATGACATTCTGAAAAAGGCAAAAATTACAGAGACAATGCACTCTGTCATATCTGGTACTGAAATATAGAAAAGAAAGGCCCTTAGCATGAATAACTCTTAGCAGAACTTACTTTCTCTAAAACAAAGAGACTTGCCTGACCAGGCTGTGGTGCAGTGGATAGAGAGTCGGACTGGGATGCCGAGGACCCAGGTTCGAGACCCTGAGGTCGCCAGCTTGAGCGCAGGCTCATCTGATTTGAGCAAAACGCCTACCAGCTTGAACCCAAGGTCACTGGCTCCAGCAAGGGGTTACTCGGTCTGCTGAAGGCCCGCGGTCAAGGCACATATGAGAAAGCAATCAATGAACAACTAAGGTGTTGCAACGTGCAATGAAAGGCTAATGATTGATGCTTCTCATCTCTCTTCGTTCCTGTCTGTCTGTCTCTGTCTGTCCCTCTCTCTGTAAAAATAAATAAATAAAATAAAATGTCGGTTATGGCCTTTAAAAAAAATAAATAAATAAATAAAACAAAGAGACTTTTGGCAGGACTTACTGTTCTAAAAAGACTTCCTATTGGCCTTGAGGCCGGCCTCCTGGACTGTGGCCTTGAGCTAGCTTTGCAAGGTTGCAGGTGTTCTCAGAATGTTTCCTCCTGAATTAATCCTTTAGATAAACATTGTAAGAAAGCTTGTTTCACTGCTTTGTCCTACTGCTATGTTTCCTCTCCTCCCCATTTCTCAATCAGTACATAATTTTGCCTTTAAAAGCTAGCCCCAGACTATATTCGAGACCACATGATTTGAAAGACTCAGGCTTCTTTTTTTTTTTTAATTTTTTAATTTATTTATTCATTTTTAGAGAGGAGAGAGACAGAGAGGGAGAGAGGAGAGAGAGAGAGAGTGGGGAGGAGCTGGAAGCATCAACTCCCATATGTGCCTTGACCAGGCAAGCCCAGGGTTTCGAACCGGCGACCTCAGCATTTCCAGGTCGACACTTTATCCACTGCGCCACCACAGGTCAGGCGATTCAGGCTTCTTGATTGTGTGGCAGGACGTCTCTTTCTCGCTGTTCCGATACAACAGTACCAGTTTGTGGATCAGCTCTTGTGCTGGCTAAATAATACCTCCCAACCGTAGTCCTGGGAGGCCTTATGCATGTTAGTCCTTGTGTTGCAGAAGGTCCACAGCAGATATCCTTAGTGCTGGGCCTGAGCCAGAAGTGAAGAAGAAATGCCAGCACTGGAGCCCGTGCCCTGCGTGCTGGGCCCATTATTATTAATACTAAAAACAACCCTGTGGAGTAGGGATTGTGGGTGACGTGCTGAGGCTTGGGAAGAGCAAGCAACCCGCCCAGGGTCATACTGTCGTAGGCATCTAGGCAGCACCAGGACGCAGGCCTGGGCCTGTCTTGACTTCAAAGCCCATGTTGTTTCTGCCCAGCACTCTCTTTTCTTATGGAAGCAATATTCTCCTCTTCTAAAAAATGGCTCCTCCCCCCCTTCCCCCACTCCAACATGTGATTACTTGAGGTCCAACTCCAGGCCACAGCTGATTCATCCCGGCCTGGGAACTTGATCCACAGAGGGAGTGCCTGTCCGGGTTCTTCCTCGTGTGTTTGAGTTCACAGCTCAAGAGACGAGAAGGCGTTACAGGCCAATACAGCAAGCCACGGGGTCTGAGACTCAGCCGTTTTCAGCAGTCTCGTCCCCGGGACTGGCCTGCAAAACGAGAGAGAGAGAGAGAGAGAGAGAGAGAGAGAGAGAGAGAGAGAGAGAGCAGGAGAAACCTGGCAGCCTGCGAATCCCTAGAGCCACTTGTTCCCGAGACCCCCATCCCCACCTTTTCGTGGTTAGATTGTTTCACTCTCCCTGGGATTTAGTGTTAGATTGTTTCACTCTCCCTGGGATTTAGTGTTAGATTGTTTCACTCTCCCTGGGATTTAGTGTTAGATTTTTTCACTCTCCCTGGGATTTAGTGTTAGATTGTTTCACTCTCCCTGGGATTTAGTGTTAGTTTCACTCTCCCTGGAATTTAGTGAGTCCTAAATCCTTCCTTTTTCCTGGGCCAATGCAAGTTTCTATCACACTCGATCAGAACAGCTTGGATTCCAGCATTGTCATTCTTTTTGCCAGGAAGGAGCCAGCACTGCATTCCGGTGGAAAGAATGTGGACTTCTGCGTGTGGTCCTTGACCAGATGTGGACAAAACAGTTCTTCACCGTGTCAGAGCTTCAGAAACTGTCAGAAGCACTTCCCTTAGCAATCAACAAACAACTAAAAGTGCCACAACTATGAGTTGATGTTTCTCATCTCTCTCCCTTCCTCTCTCTCTCTCTCTCTAAAATTAAAAAAAAAAAAAAAAAAAAAAAAAAGATCAGAAGCACTTCCCTTAAGCCACCCCAAAAGGGACAAGAGACGCCCTGGCCGGTTGGCTCAGTGGTAGAGCGTCGGCCTGGCGTGCAGGAGTCCCAGGTTCGATTCCCGGCCAGGGCACACAAGAGAAGCACCCATCTGCTTCTCCACCCCTCCCCCTCTCCTTCCTCTTTGTCTCTCTCTTCCCCTCCCGCAGCCAAGGCTCCATTGGAGCAAAGTTGGCCCGGGTGCTGAGGATGGCTCTGTGGCCTCTGCCTCAGGCGCTAGAATGGCTCTGGTTGCAACAGAGCAACACCCTGATGGGCAGAGCATCACCCCCTGGTGGGAGTGCCGGGTGGATTCTGGTTGGGCGCATGCGGGAATCTGTCTGACTGCCTCCCTGTTTCCAACTTCAGAAAAATACAAAAAAAAAGTACAAAAAAAAAAAAAAGGGACAAGAAACTGAGCTGTTGTCTCAAACACCAGACAGTGCATTTGGGCTGTTACTGTGCTGGAGACACAGATCTTAGATCTACTTGAAGGAAAACAAACCGCTAACCTGTATGTTTATTTTCAGTTCAGTCACTTTTGAAGTCATAACAGAAAGTGCAATTATGAACTGAAACTCTCTTCTCCACCAGTCATGCTTTCTAATTTTAACATTTTACAATTGTACTTTCTTTTCTAGAACATATTACGGGCATTCAAATGGTTCAAAATGCAAAAGGCCCCCCAAAAAGAAAATGATACAAATTCTTCCTTTCATCCGCTCCACTGCCCCAGTTTTCTGTAAACCCCCCCCCCCCCCCGCCCCAGACAAGCGTAATCAGCCAAGAAGTCTTCCCACTGGTCTCTCTGCATGTGTATATTGGCTTTTGCTGCTTGACAAGTCACTCCAAAATGTAGCGGCTTAAAACAACAAGCGTTTGCATTAGCTCAAGATTCTCAGGGCCAGACGGACCGTTTTTGTCTGAGCGTGTTCAACGGACTCGATGATCTAGAATGGCCTTAGTCACAAGTCTGACAGTTGACAGGCTCCTTGGGCTCGGGGGTCTTCACCTGCCTGGAGGCTGGCTCTGTGTCAGCCGCTATGAGAGCCTCACACCCCCCACTGTGCCACAGGCCAGCCTGACCTCACTCATGTTATGACAAGACCTCCCAGAAGGGAAAGAGCGTAGCTCCCGCGCACAAACCCTGCACGTTGCTGCTTTCACCGCAGTCGCTCACGAAGCTTTGGCCGAAGCACATTGAATCAAAGCAAACAGCCAGGTCCCGATTCAAGGGGTCTGAGGGAATAGACTTCGCTTCTGGATGAAAGGAGCTGTGAAGTCACACTGCCCAGGGGCATCCGTGCAGGGAGGAGAAGAATCTGTGGCACTTTTCTCAGTCTACCGCAGCCTATGTTTCTGAATACGAGTGTATGTGTGTGTATACTTTTTCTCAGTTTTTACAAAAAGGGTAGTATATAATTTTTATGGCTTTTTGTAAATATTTGAAACCTGTTTCACAAACCTCGATGTCTATCAAAACAGGAAAGTTGATGTGTTAGATGGTAAAGACAGATTGCAGTCAAACAATTTGGCAAGAGAGTTGGTTTCTCTTTATGTCAAAGGGTAGGAAGAGCAGGCGGAGGGACCTGTGACTTACAAGTCGAGAACGGAACTGACTTCAGTGGCGCTCGGTCGTCTCCCCGAGTGAATCGTCGCGGATCAGGACCTCGGAATCGTTCCCTAAGATTGGAATGTCAGCTCCCCCCGCAAGCATCCACTCTCAGCATCCAAATAATCAGAGTAGTTTTTGGTCCAAGGATTTCTTTCATAGTCTCCCTTTAATTAGAGCTGATTCCCTTCTTGAAAGAAGACTCATTATATATATATATATATATATATATATATATATATATATATATATATATATATATATTTATATATAGTTTATAGTTTAGTTTATATATAGTTTAGTTTATATATAGTTTAGTTTATATATAGTTTATATATAGTTTATATATAGTTTATATAGTGTATATATATATATATGTACTATATATATATATATATAGTTATCCCTTATCCAAGAGGGGGTTGTATTGTTCTTTGTTGGGTCTCAAATGCCACCTCTTCGGGAAGGTTTCCCACCCAGTGGGAAGGGGTACCTCACTTCAACTGCTGGCTTCCCCTGCCCCTGTCCAGCTCTACTCTCTTCTGTAAGCACAGTTGCCACCTGGCCTGCCACGTCGTTCTCTGTTTGTCTGCGCGCCACCCATCTAGACCTAGCTCTAGGAGGACAGGGAGTTTGTCTTGTTTACTCCTGTGTGTGTCCCCAGCACCCGGAACGGTCACTGACACGTCGACGGCCCTTACTAAAGACGTACGGAGTGAGTGAAAATAGCGCGTATTGTCACACGCTGGGTACCTTGCCTAGCCTCAGTTCCCTCATCTTTAAGATGGAGGTTTTTCATACCGCCTTCACTAAGTTTCCCTGCAGTCAGGGAGTTGTGTACGTACGACACCTCATGTCACGGGAGGTGTCTGGACAGACGGACCTCCACTGCCCGTCTGTCAACCAGGTGTGCTCACAGCCTTTGCTTATACCAGGGCGTAAGTGTCTACAACACAAGCAGCGCCCTTTCGGAGGCCACTTGAGCTTTGGGTGAAAAGAAGAAAGTTAGCTCTATCTAAGGTTACTCGGGACATCCCTTGCAGTACAGCAAGTGGGACCTGCATGCGTGTCTTCCCCACCTCCTGGTACTCCATCAAAATGAGAAAAAAATAAGCAAACAGAAAACTAAACTCATAATACTGAAGACAACAGGATGGATCATCAGAAAATGAAGGATTTCCATGAATTTCCAGAAGATATAAGGTAGATGGAAACGTCTTGAAAAGGAATGGAGGAGGCTCCGGCCAAGAACAAGCCCTGGAGGATACAGTCAGCGAGCGGAGCAGAAACGCAGAGAGAGGGGGTGCCTCCGGGCCGAGACAGGAATTCCGGCTACGCCAGGGATTCATGCCAGCCCGTCTGCTGGACAACTGCACCCACCAGCTGCTCTCAGTCCTGTCCCCTCCCTTCACTCCCCTGCCTGTGCCAGCAGCTAGCCAGCCATGGATCCCTACCCGAAAATCCGGAAGGAATATTCTTTAAGGAAACGGAATGAACTGCAGCTACATTGTCTGTTGGCACCCCAGAGGGGCAACCTCTCCATTCATCCTGCCGTGGGAGGGTTCCCACACCCCAAAGGCGAGCTCCTGGTCCATTTACCCCAGCGTAACACGTGTGAACCCACAGGCCCTGCCCAGCCGCTCGGATGGGCCAGTCAGGAGAGGGCTGCTAGAATAATCCACCTTGCCCTCGTTTACAAACGTCAAACGTCACACAGGGGTGAGGGCCAACCGCACGGGAGGGAAAGACAAGACGTCCTTGCGCAGAGAGCCGAGGTCAGTCATGCGCTCAGGCCCGAGCCAGGCTTCTCCGAGGGAGAGGACAGATGACCCCTGGGCGAGTGTCAGGACAGGAGAGAGAGGAGCCACGTCGTAAGCACGGACATCTGCCCCCGTGAGGGTGCAGAAATGCGTACAATCAGCCCCTCTCTCATACTCATGGGGATCGGGGAGGACTTCACAGAAAGGGTGTGTCTGAGGGGCTCTCAGACGACATGGTGGGTCATTGTTCGCATCGACGTGGCTGAGCCCTGGTGCCCAGGTCCTTGGTGAAGCACTGTTCCGGATGGTTCTGTGAGGGTGCTTTTGGTTGAGATCGATGTTTAAATCAGTGGACTTTGAGTAGAGCAGATTGCCCTTCATAAGGTGAGTGGGCCTTAGCCATTCAGTTCAAGGCCTTAAGAGAGAAAGACCGACCCTCCCCGAGCAAGAGGGAACTCTGCCAGCGGACGGCCTTCAGACCTGAGCGGCAACACTGGCTCTTTGGTGGAGCTCCAGCCTGCCCACCCTGCGGGTTTGGGGGTGGGCAGCCTTCGTTATCACCAGAGACAATTCCTTAAAACAGTGTCTCTCTCTTTCTGTGTACACACACACACACACACACACACACACACTCACACACACTCACACACTCACACACTCTCTGTTCTGCTTCTCTGGAGAGCCCTGACTAATCCTGACGGGCATCTCTGGTCCTCTCCAAGGGTGTTCGTGGGAAAGAAGGGTGTTTGCCAGGACATATTAGACAGCCAACCATGGGCAGGGTTGACGGAGAGTCATTGTATGCGGAGAAGGCAGACGTCAAGCCAGGGAGTTCTTTGTCATAAGAGAGAGTGAGGTGAGTGCAAAGCCTCATCTTTGCCATTTTCCAGCTGAGGGGCTCGGGCACTAGGCTAAGCACTGGGAATGTGGTAACGCGCAAGTCTCTGAGGAAGAAGACTTGAAGATATCATTGATTGATGGCAAATGTGGCATATGCTGCCAAGGAGAAGCGTGAGTGCTCAGGGTGTTGAGAGATCATGGCTGGTTGGAAGGTCAGGGAGGGTTCCTCCGAGGAAGTGATATTTAGCTCAGATCCAAAGAAGGGGTAGAAGTCAGAAGGGTAGGAGTGGCGGGAGCCTTCCAGGTAGAGGGAACAGCATGTGGAACAGCCCAGGCTAGGAAGTCTGCAGAGCTGAGAAGTCCAGCATGGCTGAAGTGGGTGAAGGAGGGAGTGATGGAGCTGAAATTGGAGAAGTAAGCAGGTAAAGTAGGTGGGTAGAATCTTATAGGTCTGCCTGAGCAGGCCGTGGTGCAGTGGATACAGTGTCGAACTGGGACACGGAAGACCCAAGTTCGAGACCCCAAGGTTGCCAGCTTGAGCACGGGCTCATCTGGTTTGAACAAAGCTCACCAGCTTGAGCTCAAGGTCGCTGGCTCGAGCAAGCGGTCACTCGGTCTGCTGTAGCCCCCCTCCCCTGTCAAGGCACATATGAGAAGCAATCAATGAACAACTAAGATGCCGCAACAAAGAATTGATGCTTCTCATCTCTCCCTCTTCCTCTCTGTCTTTTTTTTTTTTTTTTTTTTTTGTATTTTTCTGAAGCTGGAAATGGGGAGAGACAGTCAGACAGACTCCCGCATGCGCCCGACCGGGATCCACCCGGCACGCCCACCAGGGGGCGACACTCTGCCCACCAGGGGGCGATGCTCTGCCCCTCCGGGGCGTCGCTCTGCCACAACCAGAGCCACTCCAGCGCTTGGGGCAGAGGCCAAGGAGCCATCCCCAGCGCCCGAGCCATCTTTGCTCTGATGGAGCCTTGGCTGCGGGAGGGGAAGAGAGAGACAGAGAGGAAGGAGGGGGGTTGGAGAAGCAAATGGGCGCTTCTCCTATGTGCCCTGGCCGGGAATCGAACCCAGGACTGCTGCACGCCAGGCCGACGCTCTACCGCTGAGCCAACCGGCCAGGGCTCTTCCTCTCTGTCTTTATCTGTCCCTCTCTCTGACTCTGTCTCTGTCACACACACACACACACACACACACACACACACACACACACACACACACACACAGAATCTTGTAGGACCACATGAGGAGTGTGGCCCTGGCCGGATGGCTCAGTTGGGCAGAGCATCGACCCGAAGCACAGAGGTTGTGGAGTCGGTCTCTGACCAGGGCACATACAGGAACAGCTCGGTGTTCCTGTCTCTCTCTCTCCCTCCCTCTCTCTCTCTTTCTCTCTAAAATCAGTAAATTAAAAAAAAATTTTTTTAAACATAAGGAGTGTGGATACTTTTTTTTAAGCACAGACACGTGGAAAATTATGGAATGGTTTTCTTTGGGAAAGTGGCCTGATTATTTCTTCAGCTACTTTTTCTGTCTTGCCCCGTCTCTCCCTCACTTCTGCAACTCCAGGGACACATGGGCGAGTGCTCACTATTTCCACGGGTCACTGATGCTCTGCTCATTTTTCATTGTTTTTTTTTTCTTCTCTATTCTTCATTTTGGACCACTTTCTACTGCTATGTCTTCGAACTCGCTTATCTTTTTCTGCAGTGTCTGATGTGCAGCTTATCCCATCCAGTGCAGTTTTCGTGCTAGTTATTGGCGTTTTCAGCTCTAGAAGTTTCGTTTGAGTCCTTGTGTTATAGCTTTCGTTTCTCCTCTCGTCTTGTTTCTGTTCCCCTCCCCCACCCACCGCTTCTTGAACATGTGGAGTGTGCCTATGATGGCTCGTTCATATCCTTGTCTATAATTTCGTTCTCTCTGTCACTACCGGCTCTCTTTCTATTCATCAGTTTTCTTCCAGGATATGGGCCGGATTAGTTGCTTATTTGACATCGTCAAGTTTACACTGATGGATGAGAGATCGTGTTGTATGCATTTAAGTCAGCCATTTTCAACCTTTTCCATCTCATGGCACCCATAAATGAGTTACTAAAATTCTGGGACACATCAAAAATATATTAATATTTTGCCAATTTGACAAAAAAAAATCAAGTATCTTTTTGATTCATTCACACCGGACAGCTATTGTTGTGTTGGCTGTTGACATTTTCTTATTTGACCTTCTAAGGGAAGAGAGGTCAGGGCCCCTGACTTAGTAGTCAGGTATTGTATGTTTTAAAAATTCTTGTGACACACTGGTTGAAAATCCCTGCCATAGGTGGTGTCGGCCTTTGTTCTGACATGCAGTGAGTTGCTCAGAATCAGTTTGATCCTTTTGAGACTTGCTTTAAAGCAGGGGTCCCCAAACTACGGCCCGCGGGCCACATGCGGCCCCCCGAGGCCATTTATCCAGCCCCCCGCCGCACTTCCGGAAGGGGCACCTCTTTCATTGGTGGTCAGTGAGAGGAGCATAGTTCCCATTGAAATACTGGTCAGTTGGTTGATTTAAATTTACTTGTTCTTTATTTTAAATATTGTATTTGTTCCCATTTTGTTTTTTTACTTTAAAATAAGATCTGTGCAGTATGCATAGGGATTTGTTCATAGTTTTTTTATAGTCCGGCCCTCCAATGGTCTGAGGGACAGTGAACTGGCCCCCTGTGTAAAAAGTTTGGGGACCCCTGCTTTAAAGCTTTGCTAGGGCCGGTCCGTAGCAGCCTTTAAGCTAGGTCTGGTTCCTCCCCACCACGAAGGTGCTGCCCTGGGCGTCGTGCGGCCCTTCCGCTCCGGCTGCTGGAACCAGCGCCAGCCTTGCGTGAGGCCCAGGAAGCTTTTGGCTCACAGCTGTCTGGCGGTTCTTTCTCTGGACCCACTCGTGTTCTGGTCACTGCAGAACTGGCAGGTGGAGGAGAGTCTCCTGCAATTCTCTTTGCATCTCCTCTTGATTGGTGGGGACTTTCTCGTGACTCGGTCAGGGTGGGTTCAGGATGCCACGGTGGTACTGGTTCCCCTTTCCTGCCCAGGGGCCTCGGCTGGGCTCCCGGGCACTTGGCTCTCGCTGTGCGCGGTCCTGTGCTTGCCTTCTCAGTTCAGCCGGAAGGTGTGGTTTCCAGGAATGAAACGCAGCGGCTGATGAAAGTTTCTTGAACTGGGATGATACTGCTTAGGTCAGCAGCTTTCAACTGGTGTGCCGCCAAAAGTTTTACAACAGGCGACAGCTGGCTCTCTAGTCAGGGCACCGACCTCTTTTCTCTCAGATTGTCCAATAAAAAGAAAATGACAACAGCCAACGCAACAATAGGCTTCTGGTATAAATGCATCAAAATTATACTTTTTGGCCCTGGCCGGTTGGCTCAGCGGTAGAGCGTCGGCCTGGCGTGTGGGGGAACCGGGTTCGATTCCTGGCCAGGGCACACAGGAGAAGCGCCCATTTGCTTCTCCACTCCCCCCCTTCCTCTCTGTCTCTCTCTTTTCCCCTCCCGCAGCCGAGGCTCCATTGGAGCAAAGATGGCCCAGGCGCTGGGGATGGCTCCTTGGCCTCTGCCCCAGGCGCTAGAGTGGCTCTGGTTGCAGCAGAGCGACGCCCCGGAGGGGCAGAGCATCGCCCCCTGGTGGGCAGAGCGTCGCCCCATGGTGGGCGTGCCGGGTGGATCCCGGTCGGGTGCATGCGGGAGTCTGTCTGACTGTCTCTCCCTGTTTCCAGCTTCAGAAAAATACAAATACACACACACACACACACACACACACACACACACACACACTTTTGGGGGGGGCAGATTGGCAAAAAAACAATTATTTTTTGTGTGCCACAGAATTTTAGTAATTAGGTTTACATGTGCTATGAGATTTTTTAAAAAGGTTGAAAATCGCTGGCTTTGGTGAAACTACAGAAAATGGCACTTTAAGGAATTCCTATTGGAGTTCTGTCCCGGAATCAGAAACCCATTAGCTGACTTCGGATGTGCGGTCCTGTGACGCTCAGGTCACACAAGGGCATCTGATGTTCTGACCTGCCCTGACTGAAATCCGCGGAATCCAGTCATGCAAGCATCTACGAACGCGTTTTAAAACAAATCTTTCAAGAGGAATCTATGTTTCTTTTGGCTCTTTTTGAGGGGTTGGGCCAGCAATAAAAGACTGGGCTTGTTGGGCAGATAAAATGTATTATGCTCACTTTGTTAAAGATGACGCTGCCCACGAGGAGGCTGTTGCCCAGGTGATATTAATGTATGTATGTTGGGGTGGGCTAAAAGTAGGCAGGATCCTTGTAGCCTGGGGCTTGGTTTTGGGATTAAGCCTTTCCCACCCTTTTTGATGTGGGGCGGTACAATCCCATCATGCCTCAGAAAGTGACTTTGTATTAGAGACTTCCCTATTTTGTATATTGGATTAAAGGTTGTGAAGCTACACTATAAAATGGGGGCAGAACAGGAGCTTGCTCTCTTGGTTCCTGGGATGATTAGCATGAAGAGAGCAGAGAGGTCACAGCAGAGAGCAGAGTAAGGCCACGTGGAGTAGGCCAGGAGGAGCAGCCAAGATGGCGGAGTATTGAGTGAGAGGCCAGTTTGTGCAGTTTGACGCTGGAGAAGGAAGGAGATGGGGAACAGAGGTGAATAAGGCTGGTGAGCTAGAAACCTTTGATTCTAGGAAACTCGGATAAATCAGTGGCTTTGTGAGCACTGAATGTGAGTGGGTTTTGGAGCCCAGTGTGTGTTTTTACTTGCCCGCCAGGTGCAAGCTAAAATTAAAGATGACAGCCCATCAGTTTTTGGCTCCGTTGTTTCTTTACCGACTGTCCGAATCCAATGCGAACCTGCATGGGCCAGGCAGCTGTGATAGCAGCCCTGGCGTGGATACTGGCTTTACAGGGCTACACCAGATAATCTGGGTCACCACGATTTAGAGCCCAAGGTTTCCGATGGGTGTGTCAGAAACGTCTAGAGACAGGCGACTGAGGAAAGCTAAATCCTTGATGTCTTAGCAGGGGGCATCTTGACAAAGGTGGGGCAGGGCTGGAGAGGAACCACAGGACCCAGCTTCTTAAGGGAGAAGCCCTTTCGTTTTCTTTGTTTCTTGTTTAAATTGGGGTAAGATGGATGTAACATAAAATGAACCCCTTCAAAGTGTAAATTCAGTGGCATTTCGTACCTTCACAGTGTTGTGCGACCATCACCTCTGTCCAGTTCCAAAACATTTTTGTCGGTCTGAAGGGAGCCCTGGGCCCGGCAAACAGTCTCTCTCCGTCCCAAGCCCCTGGGAGAAGCACTTTTCGGCACAGGGTTTCTGAGTGTCAAGGTTGGCACTAAAAATCTTGGGTTGTTTTTTTTTTGTTGTTTGTTTGTTTGTTTTTTTAAATTAAGTACTTTGATACACAGAGAAAAGAATACGCATGGGTTTTAGGGTCAAACCGGGCCAGGTTCTAGACCAGCTTTGTTATTTATCTGTTTAACCCTAAACCCAGTTGCATAATCTCTCTAAGTCTCAGCTTGAGCATAAAATCAACATCATATCCAGTGTTGAAATACCTGCAGGGAGGTATTTCATAAGAATTAAAAGACAGATGTGTGGGCCTGACCTGTGGTGGCGCAGTGGATAAAGCGTTGACCTGGAATGCTGAGGTCGCCGGTTCAAAACCCTGAGCTTGCCTGGTCAAGGCATATATGCGAGTTGATGCTTCCTGCTCCTTCCCCTGTTCTCTATCTCTCCCTCTCTCTCTCTCTCTCATAAAAATGAATAAATAAATAAAAATCTAAAAAAGTAAAAAGACAGGTGTGTGGCTGCTGGTCCGGCTCAGGGGCGCTTACACTTGGTCCTGATGTCCTTCCATTAGCCATTAGCAGCAGGGAAGCCGTAGGAACTTGTATTCAAGAATATTGCAGGTCATCGGCCTCTACTTCTAATATTTAATACTGCGCTTGGCTCATAGATAGTCGGGAGTAACTGGATACATGAGGCAGTCATCACCTTACTCGGGCCATTCTGGAGACGTGTTGAGAGTTGAGTCTGGGTGTTAATTGAGTCTGGTTCATAATTGTAGTTCTGTGGGATCCATGGGCCCCTAAAAGGGCTGGTGGAAATTCCCTTGCAGGGTTGCAAACAACATTACCCCTTCGGAGTTCTTTGCCTCTTAGACCCTTGTACTGGATGGAGTATCACGATGGCAGAGGGGACAGTGGGAACCCTGGGCATGGGCCAAACTTATCCTGTGGCCTGGTGTGCCCTCAAAGGCACTGGCCCCCCAGTATAAGAAGCACAGATACGGGATAGTCGCTGGGCTCCCCTCCCTCAAGCCCACACAGGAGGGGAGGTTCCCGGAGCCGCGATGGACGGGAGCCTGTTTCTGTGACAGCGGTGAACTCGTGTCACTGTGAGTTCCCTGCTTTTCTGCGGTGTCATCTGTGAGTAGCGTAAGTAGATTCTGCAGGTTGGTGACAGTCTTGTCTGGGCTATCTGGCTGGAAGAACAGACTGACAAGGGTGTGGGGGTCTTTAGCAAATAAGCAACTTTGGAGAAGGCCTAGCAACTTTGCAACTCAGCCTTGCAAGTTCTCGAGTCCCAGGGTGCATGCAGAACTGGCCCATCTCCCAGGCCCTTCTGGGCAGAGCTGACTCAAGCGAAGGGGCTGGGAGTCTCTGTCGAGTCTGCCACCGGTCAGGATGATTGCTTCCGGCCCCAATGGTCAGACATGGCTTCACTTGCTTAAGCAAGTCCTAGCAAGAGGAGAAGTTCTAGGAGTTCAGAGGAGCTGGAGCCTGTTCTGTGACATGGGCCAAGAATGCAGTTCTTGAATGTAACATTCAAGCCCCAAGAATGCAGTTCTGGGGCCAATGGAAGCCCTAACCGGAAGCCTCAGGGGTCAGCGACGCTGTTCGGAAGACGTGATTTGCTGGACTTGAGAAGTTCAGAAGAACAGGCAGGGTTTGTTAGCGGTGGGGGAGGAGCGGGGCCGGCTTGGCCAGATCCAGGGTCAGGGCGTTTCCAGCATGAGTTGTGGGGTTATCCTTTTATTAGCGTCCTCCCCAATCCTGGCAAAATTCAATAACCTCCTCACTATTTTCTGACAGGTAAGCCACCACCCATGGGCGGCTCATTTGTCTTCCTGAAAGGCAGTGGCTCTTTGCATTACAGAATGAATGCCAAGGGGGGAGGTCACCGGCCACTGGGAATCCCCTCCCAAGCCCTGGGCCAGTCTCTGGAGATCAGCTCCGGACAGAAAGGAGGCCAGCAGCCCTGGTGGCCCGTGGGCCTCGGTTTGCCTGCCTGTGTGGAAAAAAAAGTGGCCCTAAACCTTCCACAGTGAGGCGGTTTCTCTCTCTCTCTCTCTCTCTCGCTCTCGCTCTCTCTCGACTTCTGGAGAAACTGAGGGCTTCTTTGTCACCCAGGGGTGGCTGGGCCTTGGCGTTTGTTCTGGTAGTTTCCCTGCAGGATTGTGTAACGAGAGCCATCCCCCCCCCCCCCCCGGAAGGCACAGCATGGGGGGGGCAGGGAGGGAAGGCTGCCCAGTCTGGGACCGGAGGTCTCGAGAGGCGTGGAGGCCAGATGGGCAGCGATAACGAGGGAGCTAGCCACCCCGCCTGCCCTGCTCAGTAAGACGTGGGCAGAGAGCCGCACTGCTTCTGACGGGAATGAGAAATCGGGAAGTTGAAGCAGCCGAGGGGATGACGGGACTCGCCGGGAAGGACCCGGGGCTGCAGCGTGGGAATGGCGGGTGGTCGGGCTGGGGTCATGGCAGCGGAACTCGCCGGGAAGGACCCGGGGCTGCAGCGTGGGAATGGCGGGTGGTCGGGCTGGGGTCATGGCAGCGGAACTCGCCAGGAAGGACCCGGGGCTGCAGCGTGGGAATGGCGGGTGGTCGGGCTGGGGTCATGGCAGCGGAGTGGAATGAAATGGATGGACAGGTCTCTATGTTGATTGAACCCAGCAAGAAACCCGGAGAGAAACCAATAGTGATTTTTTTTTTTTTTTTTTGTCTTGGGCAAACAGTGGTGCCATTGGCTGAGAGAGGGAAAGTGGGGTACAGGATATGAGGGGGTATGATAAGCTTAGGTTTGGATGTCCTGGTCTGAGAAATGTGTGACACCCAGGTGAGGTCGTCCAGTCAGCAGATGGAGGGAGAGCTCTGGTTAGAGACGCAGGTGCGGGAGCTCTTAGTTGGTGGAGGAGGCAGAGGAGCAGCTGACCCTGGGGAGTGAGAAGGAAATCCTGGGACAAAGCCCTGAGGAAGGTCCCCAGCGAGGTGCTGGGCCGGGGGAGGGGAGCCAGCAGAGGAGGCCGAGCAGAGGCAGTCGGATAGAAGGCGGAAAGCCAGGACAGGACAGGACAAGACCATGGCAGCCAGGGCAAGAGTTTGTTTTTAAAAGGAGAAGGGGAGTGGTAAAAGCCTCGAAGAGGCCAGCGGCTAGTCAGAAAGGACTCCGCATGGTGTGTGCGTGTGCACCGAGGAGAAACACCAGTATATTCTCCCGGGGTTGCGTGGGAATCTGGGTTCTTGGCTCATTCGGCTTGCTTGGGCCCTCTGGTCCTGTCCTACAAGCCGTTGCTGCCGGGCCCACCTGAGCCAGTGGCTCTGACAGGAGGGGACTCCTGGCGGGCAGTTCTAGCCACATGGTTACTTGATACCTCCTGGTCAGTCACTCCATCGCTACCAGGAACCAAAGCATGCCAGGGGCTGACGTTCAGAGTCTCTGCTGCAGATGACATAGCCTTGTTTCAGGGCTCTGAGGGTTTATGATGTGATTCCCAGTGTGGAATTTGACATAAACTCCACCCATCTTTTCAGAGCCCAAATACCTCTAATACTGTGGTAGCAGAGGTGGGGCGACCTGTGGTTCCTGCGACCGAGCCAAGCAGCAGGACTTCTGCTTCAGCCTGGACCTCCTGCAGAAGCCTCTCCCTCTACGGAACCCCACTCAGAACTAGCCCGACGCTCGCTGGCTTGAGCAGGTCTCGCTGGCTGGCTGGAGCCAGCTGCTCAGGGCACGTATGAGGAGCAATCCATGAACAACTGAAGTTACGTAACTATAAGTTGATGCTTCTCCTCTCTCTCCTCCCTCACTCTCTCCCTTTCTGTCTGTCTGTCTGTCTCTCTCTCTCTCTCTCTGTCACACACCAAAAAAAAAAAAAAAAAAAAAGAGAGAGAGGTTTTCCACTGGACCTTTGACTCTTCATAGGATTTCTCTCCTATCCTTTGAAATAAATATATCTTATCAAGGCCTCCAGTAAACCTTCTACTTTTGCTCATGGATATAGTGTATCAGTGAGATATTCTACAGGATTTCCAGATGGTCCGGACCTTTGTAGTGTATGAGAGAGGACAGAGAGTTAATATACCTTGGGGCAAGATCATCATGTATGCTGTTGTCCATCCTTGTGAATGCGAACTGCTTCCGGTCGTCCCCCTTCTAGACAGGGATAGAACGCATCCGCGTATCAACAGCTGCATGCCACGTGCGTGCCTGAACTGGACCGGCTCCTCGTCGTTGACTTGAATTGGAGCAACCTTCAATGTGAGATCTCACTGCCTCCACCAGTCACTGGATTTGGGCTGCCCCAGGGAGGGGCCTAACCTTGGGTGAGGCAGCCCCCTTCAGCCGAGGGCAGTTCCTGGGGAAGGTCTCAGCTGTGAGCAGCCAACACTACCGGCAGCTGCAGGACAAGTGCCTCGCACGTGGAAGGGGGAAGTCTAGGCTGCGTTCCACCGCATCTGCCGCACAGGTTAGTCAACCAAGTGAAGATGTTGGGCAGGCAGGCGATTCAGTGAGTCTGGAGTCGAAAGAGAGACCTAGGGCTGGAAACACGAAGTGGAAGTCTGTCATGAAAATGTCATCTAGGCCCTGGCCTGTTGGCTCAGTGGTAGAGCGTCGGCCTGGTGTGTGGAAGTCCCGGGTTCGATTCCCGGCCAGGGCACACAGGAGAAGCACCCATCTGCTTCTCCACCCCTCCCCCTCTCCTTTCCTCTCTGTCTCTCTCTTTCCCTCCTGCAGCCAAGGCTCCACTGAAGTAAAGCTGGCCCAGGCACTGAGGATGGCTCCATGGCCTCTGCCTCAGGTGCTAGAATGGCTCCGGTTGTAACAGAGCAACGCTCCAGATGGGCAGAGCATCGCCCCCTGGTGGGCGTGCCAGTGAATCCTGGTCGGGCGCATGTGGGAGTCTATCTGACTGCCTCCCTGCTTCTAACTTCAAAAAAATAAAAAATAAAAAGTCATCTAAAGCCACGAGACCAGGTGGGATCATCAAGAGAGGGAAAGTAGGTTAAAAATAAGAGCAAGGGAACCCAAGACTGAGCCCTGAACCCCTCAGCGTTAAAAGAGAATCCAGGGGGGCAGGGGTTCTCCTTGTCTCTTTCATTCACTGATGAGTCCCAAGAGCTTAGAATGCAGGTTAAGTATTTGTTGACTAAATAATCAACCATTTAAAGAAGATGCATTATTCTGTGTTACACACTGAATGTTTGTGTCTCCCCACCTCCCACCCCATTTATATGTTGAAACACCAATCCTCATTTGGGATGGAGCCTTTGGGGGGTAATTAAGTCACAAGGATGGGGTCCCGGTCTGATGGGATTAGTGCCCTTATGAGAAAAGACAGCAGAGAGCTCATCCCCGTCTCCATGTTCACGCACCGAGGAAACACCGTGTGAACACACAAGGAGAAGTCGGCCCCATCTGTAAGCCAGGAAGACAGCCCTCACCAGAATTCCGTCCTGCTGGCACCCTGATCTTGGACTTCAAGCAGATGTCTGCTGTTTAAGTCACCCAGTCTGTGGTATTTTGTTCTGGCAGCCTGCGCTAACTAATAAGGTCGTGTACCCAGAAAGATGTGCGGGCCCTCCCCCAGGAAAACCTCAGCAGGAAAAACAAACAAAATTATCAGCAACCAAGAGCATTCGATTTTAACGCCAGGCCAGCTCCAGCACAAAACAAATTCCAAAGAGCAACACGCAGGCGACCAGAAGGCCTGAGCGGGTAACTGGAGGGCCTGCGTGGGGCAGTCATGTGATCTCAGTCCAAGCATTGCCGCCTCTGCCCCCGCCTCGACTCCCACTCAGCTGAGACGGTCGGACTCTTCGAGTCCTGTGACTATGTGCTATCGTGACCGTTTTTAAATAGAGACGTGGTCCATGTCCGCCGCAGAAAGGCGTAGGGTAAAATGTGAACGCCTTTCTCTGTGCAGAGTGAGCCAGTCACCAGTGCAGCCGACCTCTTCCCAAAGCCTTCTCTGCCGTGGCCCTGCTCAGATTTCACCCCTTCGGGAAACCTTCCCACGTCCCAGGCCCCATCTTTCCCCTGCTCTCTCCCCCCTGGCGTTCTGTGTGGGGAGACGGGGCTACGGAGACGGGATGCGGAGAGAAGGGGCCGCTCCTGTGCGCAGGCTGGGGGGGGGGGGGGGGAGCGGCTGGGAGCCTCACACGGGTCAGAGCAGGAAACCCCTGAGAAGCCGTTCATGGCACCGTCCACCCGGCTCCCAGCTGACTCGGAGAGCAAGGCGGCTGGCATGGCATGCTCCCACTGGGGGGGCGAGGGTCACAGTGTCTATCTTAAATGACACATTTTGGCTGTATTTAGTCATTTAATTTTTTTTTTAAACCAAGGCATAGCACACCTATAGTCAAGTGCACAAATCATAAGCATACACCTTGAAGAATTTTGACACACACACACGCCCCTATGCAACTACCCTCCGGACAAGGAGCTTTTCCAACACCTCGGTGTCACCCTCCGCTCTTCCCACGCAGCCCCCCACTCCCAACCTCATCACTGTTCTGACTCGCACCGCCGTCTGTTAGTTTTCCCTGCTCTTTGTTTTAAATTAATTAGTTTACTTATTTAGACAATTAGATTTAACAGGGTGACATTGGTCAATCAGAGTACCTAGATTTAAAGTAAAAATCTCCACATCATTTGGACAGTGATGCTGTCTACCCACCATCCACGTTTTCCCGTGCTTGACCCTCATCTGGATGGACTCGCACAGCGTGTAGCACTTGACGGCCGCCATCTTTTTTTTTTTTAATTAAAGGCATTTAAAAAAATTTTTAAATTTATTTATTCATTTTAGAGGAGGCAGAGAAAGAGAGACAGAGAGAAGGGGGGGGAGGAGCAGGAAGCATCAACTCCCATATGTGCTTTGACCAGGTAAGCCTAGGGATTTGAACCGGTGACCTCAGCATTCCAGGTCAACACTTTATCCACTGCGCCACCACAGGCCAGGTAATGTCCGCCATCTTTTGCTCGTCATTATGTCTGCAAGATTCCTCCAAGTTGTTGCATGTGGCAGTCGCTTGTTCACATTTCTTGCTGAATAGTATTTAGTTGTAAGACTATATCACAATTTATTTATTTTTCTGCTCTGGCTGGACATTGGCTGTGGTTCCAGTTAGTGGCTATTATGAATAAAGCCCTGATTCTTCTTGTACTTGTTTTTTTTTTTGTTTGTTTGTTTGTTTTTTGATGGGCACATGTGCTCATTTCCCTTGTGAATCTACTAAGAATGGAATTATTGGCTCATGATTTGATTCTTAAGGAAACTTCCAGAAGGATTGGCAGGGATTTGCCCTGGCCATGAATGCCAAGGCCACCGCAGGAGCCATAAGGATGGTTGAGAAGCGTCTGTTCCTGACAAGGTCATCCCTGTCTGGAAGGGGCAGCGGCCAGGGCTGACGTTAGCCCCCATACTGCGGGGAAGCTTTCTTGCCTAGTCCCTACAGCCTGAGCAAAGCTAGTGGCCCATTCCAAGGCCTGTGTTTCAGTGACCTCCCCGGCTGTTTTTCTGAGCTTTGTGACTTGGCCCTGCAGATCGATGAGTGACTTGGGGAATAAGTTCACGTCCTTGGAGCGGCAGGCAGGCTCGCTCTGCTCTGGGCCAGGTTCTGCGCCTCCCTAGAGGAGGACTTTGAATTTGGGGGAATGAGCCCTGGTGCGCAGGAAGCCAAGAACAGAACAGCAGCCCAGCCACAGCAGACAGACCCGGAGCTCCAGAGGGCTCCCCCTGTGGTTCCACCAGGGCCAGCAAATCCCAGTCTGAAAGCAGAGGGCAGTCAGGTCCTGGACACCTCATGGTGTCTGGAGTCAGTCGGGGATGCTGGATGCCTCTACGGAAACCTGAAACCTAGTGAGCACTGTTCACAACCTGACCCACCAGAGCACCACTGGAACCAGCCGGAAGCGGAGGAGAGACCTTTTCCCTGCAGCCGTCAGTCTGAGGGCGCCCAGCGCAGCCCCCAGACCTCCGGCACAGCTCCCTCTACTCACACAGTGGCAACGGGAAGACGTGGGAAACAGTGTCGCCAGCCTGGCCGTGGAGCCTGAGCCCCAGACCTACCAGCGACTGCCTGGTGACTGCACGTCACTTTCCCTCTGGAACCACAGTGTGCTCCTGGGGACTAGGGGCTGGTAGTCCCTGTTTCTATGTGCCACCCAGAGTTATTCTGAGAATCACTTACGCACTGCTCACCAGAGGAGCAAATACGGCTCTGGAAATAGAAAATACGGTATTAAGCCTCAGAAACCGTTTATGGTCGGAGGCAATGATCAGCAAAGTGGTGGTGGCTGAGGGCTGTCTAGCCAGGAAGAGTCCTTCCTCGGGCCTCATCGTCACTTCCGTCCCCAGACAGAGCTGATGGCCGCAGCACAGCCTGAGCCCACGACAGGAAATCACGCGGCCTTCGGGGCCATGGAGTCAGTGGGTTACCAATTTCACGACTATTATTCTCTTTATTTGTAGGTGAAAAGACAGAGGTTCAGAGGTTAAGAAATGTAGTCAGGATGGCCCTGGAGCGTCGTCCTGACACGACAAGGTCCAGGTTCAATCCTCAGCCAGGAACAGACATGAAGGAACCGATGGACGCACAGCTAAGTGGGACAACAAATAAGTGCTTCTCTCTCTCTCTCTCTCTTCCTCCCTCTGTCTCTCTAAAAGCAATCAGTTAAAAGCAAACAAACAAAAAAGGAAATGTACTCCGGCTCACGAAGTCATCAGCAGAGCTGGAGCCGGGACCCACTCCTGTTCTGTCCCCACCCCACCCCCACCCCCCGCCCCCGGAGTTCCTCCTCTAGGGAGGCGCAGAACTTGGCTCCGTGTCAGAAGCTGACTGGCGGAGGCTGACTCAGGCAGGCCAGTGAGGCCCAGGGAATTCTCTTTCCTACCTGAGAAATCACCTGAACTCTGCCTGACAGAAATCCGTGAGTTAACATGGAACTTCACAGAGCCAGAGCCTCAGTCAATACTCCACAGAAAGTCAGATACAGGTTCAGACCCCTAGATCAAGAGTCAGCAAACTATACAGCTCATGGGTCAAATTCAGCCCTCCACTTGTTTTTGTTAATAAAGTTTTATTGGAACCCGCATGCTCATTGGTGTATTCATTGTCTATGATTGCTTTTGTGCTGTGTTGGCAGAGTTGAGTAGTTGTGTAGCTGTGACCAGAGATTATATGGCCTGTTAAAGCTAAAGATATTTACCATCTGGCCCTTTACAGAAAAAGGTTCCCAACCCCTGATTTGTCCTAGGAATTTTTTCTTTTTCAGTTTTTTTTTTTTGGGGGGGGGTGTAGGGAAATACACATAACATAAAATTTACCATCTCTCACCTGACCTGTGGTGGCACAGTGGATAAAGCGTCGACCTGGAATGCTGAGGTCGCCGGTTCAAAACCCTGGGCTTACCTGGTCAAAGCACATATGGGAGTTGATGCTTCCAGCTCCTCCCCTCTTCTCTTTCTCTCTCTCTCTCTCTCTTCCTTCTCTCCTCTCTAAAATGACTAAAGTCTTAAAAAAAAAAACCATCTCAACCTTTTTTTTTTTTTACAGAGACAGAGAGAATCAGAGAGAAGGATGGACAGGAAGGGAGAGATGAGAAGCATCAATCATTAGTTTTTCGTTAGGCATTGTGACACCTTAGTTGTTCATTGACTGCCCTCTCATATGTGCCTTGACCGTGGGCCTTCAGCAGACCGAGTAACCCCTTGCTCAGCCAGCGACCTTGGGTCCAAGCTGGTGAGCTTTGCTCAAACCAGATGAGCCCGCACTCAAGCTGGCGACCTCGGGGTCTCGAACCAGGATCCTCAGCATCCCAGTCCAACACTCTGTCTACTGCGCCTGGTCAGGCCTCAACCATTTTTAATTGCATAGTTTGGTGGTACTGAATACCTTCTTCCCATTGCTGGGCAACCATCATCGCTATCCATCTCTAGAACTTTTTCAAAACTCTGTACTGTTTCAACAATAACTACTGCCCCCACCCCTCTCTCCACCAGTACCAGGAAACCTCTGTGTTACCATTCGCCTCTATGAATGTGACTATAATAGTGACCTCCAATAAGTGGAACCATACAGTATTTGTTTTTTGTGATGGGCTTATTTAACTTAACATCATGTCCTCTAGGGTCATCCATGTTGAAGCATGTGTTAGGATTTCCTCCCCTTTTAGCCCTATCGATTTGAGAAAGCGAGCGGCTGAGCGAGAGAGAAGCATCAACTTGCTATTCCACTTGGTTATTCCATTTAGTTGTGCACTCACTGATTGCTTCCTGTACGTGCCTGACCAGGATTGAACCCTTGATGTCAGTGCACTGGGACGATGTTTTATCAACCGAGCCACTCGGCCAGGGCAGGATTTCTTTCCTTTTTAGGGCTGAATAGTTTTCCAGTATATAAATATGCACATTTTGCTTATCCATTCATTGGTCAATGGATACTGGGTTGCTGGGATGTATTAGCTATTGTGAATAATGCCGTTAGGACCATGGGTGTAAAATATATCTTCTAGATTCAGCTTTCGATTCCTTTGGATATAAACCCAGAAATGGAATTGCTGGGTCATATGTTAATTCTATTTTCAGTTTTCCAGGGTTTTTTGTTTGTTTGTTGTGACAGAGACAGAGAGAGAAGAGAGAGGGACAGATAGGGACAGAAGACAGACAGGAAGGGAGAGAGATGAGAAGCATCAATTCTTTGTTGTGGCACCTTAGTTGTTCATTGGTTGCTTTCTCATATGTGCCTTGACTGGTAGGCTACAGCAGACTGAGTGACCCCTTGCTCGAGCCGGTGACCTTGGGCTCAACCTGGTGAGCTGTACTCAAACTAGATGAGCCCGCACTCAAGTTGGCAACCTTGGGGTTTTGAACCTGGGTCCTCAGTGTCCCAGTCCGAAGCTCTATCCACTGTGCCACTGCCTAGTCAGGCTCTATTTTCAGTTTTTTAAGAACTGCCATACTGCCTGACCAGGCGGTGGTGCAGTGGATAGAGCATCGGACTGGGATGCGGGTTCGATTCCCGGCCAGGGCACATAGGAGAAGCGTCCATTTGCTTCTCCATCCCCCCCCTCCTTCCTCTCTGTCTCTCTCTTCCCCTCCCGCAGCCAAGGCTCCATTGGAGCAAAGATGGCCTGGGTGCTGGGGATGGCTCCTTGGCCTCTGCCCCAGGCGCTAGAGTGGCTCTGGTCTCCGCAGAGTGACGCCCCGGAGGGGCAGAGCATCGCCCCCTGGTGGGCAGAGCATCGCCCCTGGTGGGCGTGCCGGGTGGATCCTGGTCGGGCGCATGCGGGAGTCTGTCTGACTGTCTCTCCCCATTTCCAGCTTCAGAAAACAAACAAACAAACAAACAAACAAAAAACTGATTGATGCTTCTCATCTCTCTCTGTTCCTGTCTGTCTGTCCCTGTCTATCCCTCTCTCTGACTCTATCTCTGTAAAAAAAAAAAAAAAAAAAAAGATCTGCCATACTATTTTCCACAGCAATGTCACCATTTTACATTCCCACCCACAAGGGTTTCAGTTTCTCCGCGTCCTCCCCAACACCTACTATTTCCTATTCCTTTTTTTTTTATAGTAGTAATCCTGATTTCCCAGCCTTTTTGTACCTACTCCCTACCTCACCTACCTCACCTCCAACACTCTGCATCAAGTCACTCGTGTCGTCCGGCCGCCCAGATGGTCAGACCCTGCCGGCATGGACAATGGTCTCTGCGTCCAGCGCAGTGACCGGCACACTTGTCATCTTGAGTGGCCCTGATTCCCAGGAGCTTACACTTCGGAGGAGGAAGTAAAAACTACTCTACAGATGCCAGAAAAGGCAAGGAAAGAGCAGCAGGACGGTCGCCGCGAGGGTGCCTTAAGGCCCCAGCAGGGGATGGCGGCATAGGCCCCCTCCCGGCCTCTGCCCTCTCAGGGGATGGCGGCATAGGCCCCCTCCCGGCCTCTGCCCTCTCAGGGGATGGCGGCATAGGCCCCCTCCCTCCCGGCCTCTTCCCTCTCAGGGGATGGCTGCATAGGCCCCCCCCTCCCGGCCTCTGCCCTCTCAGGGGATGGCTGCATAGGCCCCCTCCCTCCCGGCCTCTTCCCTCTCAGGGGATGGGTGCATAGGCCCCCTCCCGGCCTCTGCCCTCTCAGGGGATGGCGGCATAGGCCCCCTCCCGGCCTCTGCCCTCTCGGGGGATGGCAGCATAGGCCCCCTCCCGGCCTCTGCCCTCTCTGTTGCCTGCGCACCACCTGCCTCTGGAGTTCTCTCAGAAACAGAGCTGTAAGCCCTGGCCGGATAGCTCAGTTGGTTAGAGCATCGTCCCAAAGCACAGAGGTTGCTGGTTCGATCCCCAGTCAGGGCACATACAGGAACGGATTGACTGATGTTCCTGTCTTTCTTTCTCTCTCTCTCTCTCTCTCTCTTAAATTAATAGTGTAAACATTAAAAAAAAAAAACAACGACACACACACAGCTGTGATACCACAATGCTGGTCAATGCTTCTGCATTCCCTCATTGCTCAACAATAAAGTATAGACTTCTTGGAAGGTCAGTGCAAGGACCGGTTGACTCTATTGTCCCAGCCATGGCTGCAGCGACCCCCCTGCTGTCTCCTCTGTGTCAGGGCCGCTGGACACCCCCATTTCCTGAGCACACATACACTGTGCCGTTCTTGGCTTTCAAGGCCTGCCTCTAAATGCCTGTCCCACACACCCTCCCCCAGGCCAGAAGCTTTCACACTAATTCCCAGTTCCCTTTTTATTTTTGAAAGAGAGAGAAGAAGGGAGAGAGAGAGAGAGAGAGAGGAAGGAAGAAAAGCATCAACTGGCTGCACTTAGTTGTGCCATTGCTTGCTGACAATGCTCTATCCACTGCGCCACCGGCCAGGGTGCCCCGTTCAAGTGTTCTGCTGCGGTGCGTGTCATACCTGGAGCAGGAGGAAGAGCACCGAGAGAAGTCTGAAGATGCGTGGGGTCTAGCCACTCCCACCAGCGGGCTTTCTGTCTTGGGTGAGTCAGTCTACCTCTTACTTCTCCATGTTTAGAAAAAGGAAACTGGGCCAAGTCATCTAGAAGTTTCCATCTATAGCTAAACTCCATCATCCAAAATAATTTGTATTTTCCTTATCTCCCCGCCAGACTGATGTCCACGGGGGGACGTTCCAAGACCCCAGTGGTTGCCTGAAGCCACAGATAGAACTGAGCCCTACACATCCATGCTTTTTCCTATGCATAAATACCTACGATAAGCTTCAATTCCTAAGCGAGGCACAATAAGAGATCAACAGCATCAACTAATAAGAAAACAGAATAATGATAATATACATAATATACGATTAAAAAAACCTGTTATATAAATGGCTTTGGGACCATTCTTTTTTTTTTTTTTTACAGGGACAGAGAGAGAGTCAGAGAGAGGTTTAGATAGGGAGAGACAGACAGGAACCGAGAGAGATGAGAAGCATCAATCATTAGTTTTTCGTTGCAACACCTTAGTTGTTCATTGATTGCTTTCTCATATGTGCCCTGACCGTGGGCCTTCAGCAGACCGAGCAACCCCTTGCTCGAGCCAGTGACCTTGGGGTCTCGAACCTGGGTCCTCCGCATCCCAGTCCAACGCTCTATCCACTGCGCCACGGCCTGGTCAGGCAGGACCATTCTTAAGTAAAATAAGGGTTCCCTGAACACACTGTGATACTGTGACAGTCGGTCTGATAACCTAGACTGCTACTCAGTAGCTAATGGTCAGGGAGCGTCTACCGTGTGGATACGCCAGAGAAAGGGACGAGTCACGTCCTGGGTGGGACGGAGAGGGACAGCACAAAGCTCATCATGTTAACCAGAGCGACCTGCAATTTAAAACTAAGGCGTTGTTTATTCCTGGAATTTTTCATGTAATATTCTCAGGCCATGGCTGGCCACGGGTAACTGAAACCCCAAAAGGGAACTGTGGATGTGGGGTGACTACACTACTGTAATTTATTCTCTGGTCGCTTTCCGGGTGGTGAGTGCTCAGGATGATTCTTGGATGGGTCGCTGTGGGGCCCCGTGATATGCTGTGTCTCGCTCACGGTGTGAGCTCCGTCTAGAACGCCCCCTCCTCCTCCTCCTCAGAGCCGGCGGGGATGCCATTGCCTGCAGTGGGGTTACTGCAGCTCTGCGGGAACCTGCAGCCGTCGACTTCACTGGACTGTGAGCTCCCAAGGGGCACAGTCATCGCCTCCTCCTTGTCATGGACACTCCAGGGCACTTGCCAGCTGTTTGCAGACAGGAGCAGGTGGAGCTGGCAGGGCCGAGCCTAGGACAGCATCATATCCATGCCTGTTCAGACGGCCTGCTTCCATTCTGGCTGCACCAGAGGCTGTGAGGATGTCGCCTCACGGAGCCCAGCCCCGTGCCACAGCAGTGGGTGACATGAACTCCCATCTCCCTGTGTCCCCTCTCCTTATTCTCCCAGGTGAGGCCATCGCCTTTCGGCAGCCCCTTCTCAGCTACACCCCCGAGTGTGGCTGCTGCATCAGGCTGCTCCTGCGGACAGTTGGTTCTCAGCAGGGACAGCTAACCGGGTCCGAGAGCCGAGGGGAAGGCGGCCTGACGATGGAGCTCTGTGGGGTGAGCCTCAGCTAAGTCTGGGACCAACGCCTTCACTGCAGAGCCCTCAGACCCAACACGGCCTCCTCCTTCCTTCTGGGGGCTGGGGAGGCTGGGACCGCAGCCTGAATGACCGCACTGTGCAGCCAGACATATGGGAAAACAGACAGAAGGATGCTGCCGCCCCCAGAGAGGTCCCAGGCTTCGGGAATGGGGGAGCAGAGAGGCCTGGAGCAGGGAGGCAGACACATTGGAGGAGGTGGGTGTTGGGCAGATAAAATGTATTATGCTCACTTTGTTAAAGACGGCGCTGCCCACATGGAGGCCGTTGCCCAGGTGATATTAATGTGTGTTGGGGGCAGGCAGGATCATTGTAGCCTGAGGCTTGGTTTTGGGATTAAGCCTTTCCCACCCTTTTTGATGTGGGGTGGTACAATCCAATCATGCCTCAGAGAAGTGACTTTGTATTAGAGACTTCCCTATTTTGTATATTGGATTAAGGGTTTGGATTTCTACACTATAAAATGGGGGCAGAACGAGAGCTTGCGCTCTTGGTTCCTGGGATGATTAGCATGAGAGAGCAGAAAGAGGCCATGTGGCCAGGAGAAGCAGCCAAGATGGCGGAGTGCTGAGTGAGATGCCAGTTTGTGTGCAGTTTGTGCAGAGTTTGTATCTGGGATAAGGAACTCCGGAGATGGGGAACTGAGGAGAATAAGTCTGGTGAGCTAGAAACCTTTGATTCTAGGAAACTCGGATAAGTCAGTGGCTTTGAGAGCACTGAATGTGACTGGGTTTTGCAGCCCAGTGTGTGTTTTTACTTGCCCGCCGGGTGCAAGCTAGAATTAAAGACTATGGCCCACCAGTTTGTGGCTCCCTTGTTTCTTTACCGACTGTCCGAAACCAATGTGAACCTGCATGGGCGGGCTGCTGTAATAGTGGCCCTGGCCATGGCTCCTGGCTCTACAGTGGGTAAGTGGTGACTGCGGTGGTCCCGTGAGAGGGAGGCTGGGGAAGAATGGCAGGATGGGGCAACTTCCTAAACCTGCCTAAGCATGGGACTCCCCTGGGAGTTGCACTCCGTGTTGTTTTGTTATTGAGAGATAAAAGGGCTACTCTGCCACCATCTTAAAAACAACGCAGGCCTGAAGGAGGAAGAAGGACTTGCTTACTCCGTAATCCGGCTCAGCCCGCCCCTGCAGCTGGATGCTGAAGAGGGATGATTGGATCAGGTGCAGACAGTTTTGAGGAACTGTGTTGCCACGCCCAATCACAGGCGGAGGAGGAAGCCATCTTGCAGCTGCCTTTGCCCGAGGCCCTTTGCTGAATTCCTGTAACCTCTCTCCCATTCCTCCCTTGGGGCTAATGCCCTTTGCTGGTCTCAGCACATCTGCGCCCAGACTCTTGTAAAATAAATTCTCCTTTTGGAACACATTAGCCTCGTGTTTTTGTGTTTTCAGTTCAGCCTCAGTTCCTGCCTGTAAAGCCAGCAGGCAGGGCCGGGGCCACTATCACAGCCGCCAGGCCCATGCAGGTTCGCATTGGATTCGGACAGTCAGTAAAGAAACCATGGAGCCAAAAACTGGTGGGCCATAGCCTTTAATCCCACCTTGCACCCGGCGGGCAAGTAAAAACATACACTGGGCTCCAAAACCCACTCACACTCAGTGCTCACAAAGCTACTGACTTATCCGAGTTTCCTAGAATCAAAGGTTTCTAGCTCACCAGCCTTCTTCTCCTCAGTTCCCTATCTCCTGCCTTATCCCAGATACAAACTCTACACAAACTGGCATCTCACTCAGCACTCCGCCATCTTGGCTGCTTCTCCTGGCCTCCTCCACGTGGCCTGTCCCTATTTTATAGTGTAGAAATCCAAACACTTAATCCAATATACAAAATAGGGAAGTCTCTAATACAAAGTCACTTTCTGAGGCATGATTGGATTGTACCACCCCACATCAAAAAGGGTAGGAAAGGCTTAATCCCAAAACCAAGCCCCAGGCTACTAGGATTCTGCCTGTCTTTAGCCCACCCCAACACACATTAATATCACCTGGGCGACGGCCTCCTCATGTTATCTTTAACAAAGTGAGCATAATACATTTTATCTGCCCAACAATCCACCCCTATGCTCACTTTACTACCCACAATCTATACCACTGGCATCCCTGTGCAAGGAAATTAGGCACATTACATAAATTACAATTTCAACAATTACAAAGGTACACTTCACTAGTCTCTGAGCACTTTGCCCAAAGCGCAAAATGTCCTCGGCCTATGGGAAAAGCTTCCCGGGGCAGGGGAGTGCTTCCAGCAAAGCCACCCCCCACCCCCATCAGGGTATTTTACATTGTCCAAAATCCATAATCCGTAAGTCCATCCAACAAAGGAGCCAATGCCCACTCCGGTCGTAGTCCAGGAAATCAGTCCGTGCACATGGGGTGTCAGCCACCCCCCTCATCCCTGCCGTCCTGGCAGGTCTTACACTGTCCCAAAGAGGGCCACATGGCAATGGCAGTCAGCATTTCCATCTCTGCTCCGGATAGCATGTCCAGCCCTATGTCCCAAAATCGCAGACCTACCGGGGCCGCAGTAGGTGCTCCTTCCAGCTGGGCTTCCATCTTCTGGAGCCTGTAGATCACAACTCCAGCTCGATTCTCCTCATCTTCCAAAGAGGAACTGAAAACACCAGCTCCAGCTGCTGGGCTCGAGCCTCCGTCCGCTGCCGCCTTCTGCTCCGCAGACCTTGCAGCTCCGGACCTGGCCTCAGCTCCAGCCTCAGCCTCAGCCTCAGCCTCAGCCTCAGCCTCCTGCCACTGCTGGCTCTCCGCAACATCCAGGGCAAGCTGCAACTCACGAACCTCTGAATCCTCCTCCAGCGTTTGCTCCATTTCCAGGCGAATCTCGCAAACCTGGTCGGCCTCCTCCTCCAGCGCTTTCTCCAGCTCCAGGGTCAGCATTGGTTTCTCCTGTGTTTGCTCCAACTCCTTCCACTGCTCGGTTTGCAGGTCCCGGGCAGCCTCTTCCACAGAGCTCTCAGTTTCCTCACGCATGGCTGTAAAAGTCAGCCAGCCTACAATCCCCAAAAGGACAGCCATGGGGAACCCTAACACTAGCCAGTCCTCTACTCCACCACTCAAAGGCTCCTTGCCGATCTGTATCGAATCCTGCCACAGACTACGCCAAATGTAAAGCCAGGAGCCGCCATCGTGGCCATTCACATGCAGGTTCGCATTGGATTCAGACAGTCGGTAAAGAAACCATGGAGCCAAAAACTGGTGGGCCATAGCCTTTAATCCCACCTTGCACCCGGCGGGCAAGTAAAAACATACACTGGGCCCCAAAACCCACTCACACTCAGTGCTCACAAAGCTACTGACTTATCCGAGTTTCCTAGAATCAAAGGTTTCTAGCTCACCAGCCTTCTTCTCCTCAATTCCCTATCTCCTGCCTTATCCCAGATACAAACTCTACACAAACTGGCATCTCACTCAGCACTCCGCCATCTTGGCTGCTTCTCCTGGCCTCCTCCACGTGGCCTGTCCCTATTTTATAGTGTAGAAATCCAAACACTTAATCCAATATACAAAATAGGGAAGTCTCTAATACAAAGTCACTTTCTGAGGCATGATTGGATTGTACCACCCCACATCAAAAAGGGTAGGAAAGGCTTAATCCCAAAACCAAGCCCCAGGCTACTAGGATTCTGCCTGTCTTTAGCCCACCCCAACACACATTAATATCACCTGGGCGACGGCCTCCTCATGTTATCTTTAACAAAGTGAGCATAATACATTTTATCTGCCCAACACTGCCTTTCAGTTATGAGACAGTAGAGCCATAAATTAAATAGAGGTGGATAATATCTCAACAAAAGACCAACCTGATTGGTAAGGTTAATCAATCTACCTAAGGTCCTGGTGAGGAGCAATGATTGACAGTGTGTCTAGGGTGGAGGATCCTGACTTGGTGTAAAGCCAGTATCCAGGGCCAGGGCTGCCACTATCACAGCAGCCTCCTGGCCCATGCAGGTTCGCATTGGATTCAGACAGTCGGCAAAGAAACAACGGAGCCAAAAACTGGTGGGCCATAGTCTTTAATTCTAGCTTGCACCTGGCGGGCAAGCAAAAACCACACACTGGACTCCAAAACCCACTCACATTCAGTGCTCACAAAGCTACGGACTTATCCGAGTTTCCTAGAATCAAAGGTTTCCAGCTCACCAGACTTTATTCGCCTCTGTTCCCCATCTCCTTCCTTCTCCCTGCACAAACTCTGCACAAACTGGCATCTCACTCAACACTCAGCCATCTTGGCTGCTTCTCCTGGCCTCCTCCATGTGGCCTTTCTCTGCTCTCTGCTCTCTAATGCTAATCTCAGAAACCAAGAGAGCAAGCTCCTGTTCTGCCCCCATTTTATAGTGTAGAAATCAAAACCTTTAATCCAATATACAAAATAGGGAAGTCTCTAATACAAAGTCACTTATCTGGGGCATGATGGGATTGTATCACCCCACATCAAAAAGGGTGGGAAAGGCTTAATCCCAAAACCAAGCTCCAGGCTACAAGGATTCTGCCTGCCCACCGTCTGCCCCCAACACACATTAATATCACCTGGGTGACGGCCTCCACGTGGGCAGCGCCATCTTTAACAAAGTGATCATAATACATTTTATCCGCCCAACACTTGGGTAACTCAAGAGACCAGGGGTGTGTGGCCCAGCGGAGCAGCAGTGACAGATGTGTGATGCTACCACATGGGATGGATCTCTACCTAGACATGAGGTTCCCATCGATGGCCACAGTTGGGGCTGAGGGGTACTTTAGGCGCCTGGTTCCAAGTCATTGTACAGGAAGAGTGGGGGAGAGACCCCTTGTTGGGCAGATAAAATGTATTATGCTCACTTTGTTGAAGACAGCGCTGCCCACGAGGAGGCCATCGCCCACGTGATATTAATGTGTGTCTCTGTGGGCAGGTAGAATCCTTGTAGCCTGGGGCTTGGTTTTGGGATTAAGCCTTTCCCACCCATTTTGATGTGGGGTGGTACAATCCCATCATGCCTCAGAGAAGTGTCTTTGTATTAGAGACTTCCCTATTTTGTATATTGGATTAAAGGTTTGGGATCTATACTATAAAATGGGGGCAGAATGAGAGCTTGCTCTCTTGGTTCCTAGGATGATTAGCATGAGAGAGCAGAGGGAGCAGAGCAGAGAGCAGAAAGAGGCCATGTGGCCAGGAGAAGCAGCCAAGATGGCGGAGTGATGAGTGAGAAGCCAGTTTGTGCAGAGTTTGTATCTGAGATAAGGAAGGAGATGGGGAACTGAGGAGAATAAGGCTGGTGAGCTAGAAACCTTTGATTCTAGGAAACTCGGATAATTCAGTGAGCACTGAATGTGAGTGGGTTTTGGAGCCCAGTGTATGTTTTTACTTGCCCGCCGGGTGCAAGCTAGGATTAAAGACTATGGCCCACCAGTTTTTGGCTCCGTTATTTCTTTACCGACTGTCCGAATCCATTGCGAACCTACATGGGCTGGGCTGCTGTGATAGTTGCCCTGGCCGTGGCTACTGGCTTTACACCCCTTCGTCTGTTTAAACCATAGACTCCCATGCTCTTGACTGAGCATCTCCAGCAGCGGGGCGTTGAGTCCCAATGTAGTCCGCCTGGCACGGGCCCTAGGACAGCGCTCTCAGCCTGGGGGGTGGACAGGAGCACTGACGGGGATGGGGAGCTGAGCTGCTGACCCAGGCCTACCCAGTCTTAGCTGTGTGGAGCCGGGCTGCCTCGTCCCTACTTGTCTTCATCTCTCATTCTTCACGTGATCCGACCGGAAGTAAACATGCCTCCGTGGAGCTCTGCTGGAGGAACTGGAGACGGCGGAGGTGGAGTGTCTGCTGGCCCGCTGCCCCTGACACGTGGACCCAGGGCTGTCAGCCACCTGCTCGTGCTAATCATTAAGCCTCAGGAGGAGATCTGTGTGTTTTGCGATTCGCAGGGGGCAGGTGGGGCGGGAGTGGGTTGGTGTCCCAGGCCTTGAGCCCAGATGCTCACACCCTCTCAGATGACAGTGACAAAATCCGATTGGTTTAGGTGCCCCAAGTCATTGGTAATATGTCTGCCCCCGTACCGTGGTGGTCCCTGAGCAGGAAAAGGCAGCGTCAGGAAGGCCTGGGTGTGGGCACAGGGTTCCTGCAGGGTGAGACAGACACGAACTGCCCAGGCCTCTGAGCCTCTGCTGGGTGGCCCGTGCTGACGGTCCTGAAACGCTGAGCCGGAGGGTCCCAGAGGCAGGGGCAGTCTCAGGGACCTCATTGCTCTGATAAGAACCTGGGGGTTCGCAGAGGGAAGGGCTCCTGCTTAAGGTCACATGACAAATTAGCGTCACAGCCTGTGGTTTCGGGAAACCTCCCCCTCACTGAACTCAGGTGTGGCTGAGGGTCGGCACAAGTGAGGGTTGCGGAGAGGGTGGACACTCTCCTGGGGGCTCTGTACCCACAGCAGCGAGGAGATGGCCCCAGATCCGGGGATCTGTAGCCTCTCGGAACATGAACCCTCAACCTCTCATCTCTGATTCCTTTAGCAGGGAATTTAGGGAATATTCAGACAGGCAAACAGCGGAGAGGTGGGCCGGGGGGAGGCCAGCAATATTCTTTCTTGGTTGGCACTTTCTGTGCAGGGTAAGGTCAGGGACAAAGGCCCAGCTGCTGGGTCCGTTCTGAAGGATTTAAGCTAAGCCTGGAATACCTCAGGTCAAAGATGGTGTCTGTTTGGTGCCATGTTGCTGCCCTCTGGGAGGAGGAGGAGGGGCCAATATTTGAAACTGGTAGAGAAGTGGCGAACACACTGTTTGCAGGTGCATGGTCACCCGTGGTATTAGAAATGCTCTCCTCAGGCCCTGGCTAGTTGGCTCAGCGGTACAGTGTCGGCCCAGTGTGTAGAAGTCCCGGGTTTGATTCCCAGGCCAGGGCACACAGGAGAAGCGTCCATCTGCTTCTCCACCCCTCCCTCTCTCCTTCCTCTCTGTCTCTCTCTTCCCCTCCAGCAGCCAAGGCTCCATTGGAGCAAAGTTGGCCCAGGCACTAAGGATGACTCCATAGCCTCTGCCTCAGGCACTAGAATGGCTCCAGTTGCAACAGAGCAATGTCCCAGATGGGCATAGCATCGCCCCCTGGTGGGAATGCCAGGTGGATCCCCGTTGGGCACATGTAGGAGTCTGTCTCTCTGACTCCTTGCTTCTCACTTCAGAAAAATACAAAAGAAAAAAAAGCATGGGCCAGGCTGACCTGTTGTGGCGCAGTAGATAAAGCATTGACCAGGCACACTGATGTTGCTGGTTCAAAACTCTGGACTTGCCTGGTCAAGGCACATGTGAAAAAAAAGAAAAAGAAAAGAAAGAAAGAAATGCTCTCCTCGTGAACTACGAATCCACATAGGATGCACCTTGACGCGGCCCCTGCCTGCCTCACCAACCCCCTCCAGAGCGGGTATGATCCCCCCAGGCCTGTCTTCCTGCCCACCCCTGGCTGCCAAGCTCTCTCCCCCTCAGGCCATGCGCCCACCTCTCTCCACGGCACTCTGCTGCCCACTTCTCCCACGAGGCTCCTCCTCACCCTCCGTCTCACTATAACATCCCTTCCTAATCAACCTTGGAAGCAAAGTCCCCTCCCTGCTCCTCTGTGTAATGCTGATCACAATATATATCCACTCATGTTTATTGCTACATGGACTGTGGTGAAACTCACATTATAAAGTCAACCAGCCACGTTAAAGTGCACAGTGTCGTTTAGTACACTTACGACGTCGTTAGTCACCTCTATCTAGTACCAAAACGGGTTTCATCAGCCCAGAAAGAAACCCGTGCCCCTTCCGCAGTTGCTCCGAGTTCAGCCGCAGACAGGCTCTATCTGCTTTCTGTCTCTGAACCTCCCTTTCTGGCCATTTCAATAAACAGAATCAGACAGCCCTGGCCAGGTAGCTCAACTGGTTAGAGCATCACCCCAATACACCCAGGTTGTGGGTTTGATCCCTGGTCAGAGCACATACAAGAATCAACCAATGAGTGCATAAACAACTGAAACACAAATCTCTCTCAAATCAATCAACAACAACAACATTTTTTTAAATCACACATGTGTGGCCTTTGTGGCTGGCTTCCTTGACTTAGCACGTTTTCCAGGTTCTCCTGGTAGTATTTATGGCCCAAAAACGTCCCATTGTCTGGACAAACGCGTCTGTTATCCCCTCGTGGACGTTCGCACTGTTTCCACCTTTTATTGCTATGAACGTTCATGCGCAAGCATCTGTTTGAATACCTATTTTTAGTTATTTGGGGCATCTCCCTAGAGAGCGAATTGCTGGGTTACACGGTAAGTTCTGTGTTTAACTTTTGGAGGAACCATTTGTTATCTTTGATGTCTTCCTAACCCCTGGCCTTCACCTTCCAATACGGTAGCCACAGCCCCATGTGGTTATTTAAATTAAAATTAAAAAATAAATAAATAAAGATTCAGAACCTCAGTCACACGGGTTCTGTGCCGATGTAAGAAATATCCCAGAATTTTTTAGTTTATCTGAGCCAAACTGATGACAGTTGTTAGGGAGCAAGATCTCCAATGCTTTGGAGAAAGATGGTTTTTGCAGTTTCTATCATGCATCTGAAATCATGGAGGGAATATAAGGGAGGTGACAGGAAGGCAGGGGAAAAGCAAGGCGGAGATCAGAGTACAGGATGTTAAGATTCTGTGCTCTCTCCAGGGTGATCAGGCCTTTGCCATGTCAAAGATGTGTTGAGTTAGATGCACAGGAACAGTGGACAAGGCTGGCTTACAAAGCGTCCACTAAAGAAGCTACAGGCCCGGGAAATGACTGACTACCCACCGTGACCTGCCCGGTTAGGAATTTATGATTTATTACAGCACCTCTTTTTTTTTTTTTTTGGCAGAGACAGAGAGAGTCAGAGAGAGGGACAGGTAGAGACAGACAGACAGGAAGGGAGAGAGATGAGAAACATCAATTTTTCGTTGCAGCTCCTTAGTTGTTTATTGATTGATTTCTCATATGTGCCTTGACTGGGGGGCTACAGCAGACCGAGCGACCCCTTGCTTGAGCCAGCGACCTTGGGCTCAAGCTTGGTGAGCCTTGCTCAAACCAGATGAGCATGCGTTCAAGCTGGCGACCTCAGGGTCTTGAACCCGGGTCCTCCACATCCCAGTTTGACGCTCTATCCACTGCACCACCGCCTGGCCAGCACTTCATTTTTTTTTTTTTAATTATTATTGGGATGACACTGGTAAATAAAATTGTACAGATTTCAGGTGTACAAGTCTATCATACACCATCTGTATGTGGCATTGAGTGTTCACCACCCAAGTCAAGTGTCCTCCTATCACCATTTATCTCCTCTCCACCCTCCTCTGCCTTCCCCTGCCCCCTTTCCCTCCTGCAATCTCCACCCTGTTCTCTGTGTCTATAAAATCTATTTTTTGGCCCTGGCCAGTTGGCTCAGCGGTAGAGCGTCGGCCTGGCGTGTGGGGGACCCGGGTTCGATTCCCGGCCAGGGCACACAAGAGAAGCGCCCATTTGCTTCTCCACCCCTCCCCCTCTCCTTCCTCTCTGTCTCTCTCTTCCCCTCCCGCAGCCAAGGCTCCATTGGAGCAAAGATGGCCCGGGCGTTGAGGATGGCTCCTTGGCCTCTGCCCCAGGCGCTGGAGTGGCTCTGGTCACAACAAAGCGACACCCTGGAGGGGCAGAGCATTGCCCCCTGGTGGGCAGAGCTTCGCCCCTGCTGGACGTGCCGGGTGGATCCCGGTCGGGCGCGTGCGGGAGCCTGTCTGACTGTCTCTCCCCGTTTCCAGCTTCAGGAAAATACAAAATAAATAAATAAATAAATAAAATCTATTTTCTTTGCTTAATCCCTTCACCTTTCTCACCCAGCCCCACAACCCCCATCCCATCTGGCAGTTTGTCCACATACAGTACGTTTCAAGTGCCCACTAGCTGCATGTGATTAGCAGCTATTATAGTTCCATCACCCCAATAAGTGTGATTAGCCCTGCTAGATAAGTTGGTTGATTAGGGCATCGTCCCGAAGCACAGAGGTTGCCGGTTCGATCCCCGGTCAGGGCACATACAGGAACAAATCAATGTTTCTGTCTCTCTCTCTCTCTCCCTCCCTTCTTCTCTTGCTAAAATCAATCAAAAATTAAAAAAACAAAAAACATGTGATTAGACAGCACTGGTCTACACAGTAAGAGCTTCCCTGAAGGCAAGAACCGAATCTTTCTGGCTTACTACAATATACCCAAG
This sequence comes from Saccopteryx leptura, assembly GCF_036850995.1. NCBI lineage: Eukaryota > Metazoa > Chordata > Mammalia > Chiroptera > Emballonuridae > Saccopteryx > Saccopteryx leptura. Next base: position 12,021,920 of record NC_089503.1, on the reverse strand, counting down.
GCCCAGAAAAGTACCTGGTACATAGGATTGTTATTTTCGGAAAGGAAGGAGGGAGGGAAGGACAGACTCCTTTCAGAGTGATTCCTTCCTTTGCTCTTCTCAACAGGTCTGTAAGGGAGGCAGGGAAGAACGAGTCCCCTTCTGTGCAGATGAAGAACAGGCTGAGGGAGTGAGATGCCATTCCCAGTGTCACTGAGCTGGTCCGGATTGTGGCCCTCGACCCGCCCAGTCTCTCCACCAGCCAGACCTTCGTTGGCTCCTGAGATGCCTGGACAGAATAGTGAGTAGGCAGCCCGGGGCTGGAAAACACCAGAGGCAGCAGGACCAATCAGTCTGGCTGTCACCAAGTTAGGGCATTTTCCATCTGAAAAGAATTCAGCAGGACTTTGTCTGCTCTCTGGATTTTCTAGACTAGAAAAGAGGCCACAAGAAGTTATGCGTGCATGGGAGGAGCTAAGAGCAACGCCGCTGGGGCGACCAGCCCTTGCAGGGCTTGGAGGGAGAGGCTGCAGCTTTTTTTTTTTTAACTGCTTTTAGAGGGGTAGGGGGAAAGAGAGAGAAACATCAATTTGTTCGTTCCATCTATTTTTTTTTTCTGAAGTTGGAAACGGGGAGGCAGTCAGACAGACTCCCGCATGTGCCCAACCGGGATCACCCAGCATGCCCACCAGGGGGCAATGCTCTGCCCATCTGGGGCGTTACTCTGTTGTGACCAGAGCCATTCTAGCGCCTGAGGCAGAGGCCATGGAGCCATCCTCAGCGCTTGGGCCAACTTTGCTCCAATGGAGCCTTGGCTGCGGGAGGGGAAGAGAGAGACAGAGAGGAAGGAGAGGGGGAGGGGTGGAGAAGGAGATGGGCGCTTCTCCTCTGTGCCCTGGCCGGGAATCGAACCTGGGACTCTTGCACACCAGGCCAATGCTCTACCACTGAGCCAACCGGCCAGGGCTTCGTTCCATCTATTTATGCATTCATTGTTTGAGTCTTGTATGTGTCCTGACCGCAGATCAAACCCACAACTTTGGCATATTAGGCCGGCGCTCTAACCAACTGAGCTACCTGATGAGGGCAGGGCTGCAGCTTTGGGGGATTCACGAAAGGTTTTACAGTAGAGAGACGAGTTCCGTGGCCTCTTAATCACACCCGTCTGGTAGCATCCATGGGCTGGACCTGAGCTGAGACTGAAGGAGAGACCCGCAGGGGAGCACCTGTAACCCGAGGCAGGATGGGGTCAACGGGACGGATGGGAGCACCTATAACCCGAGGCAGGATGGGGTCAACGGGGACGGGTGGGAGCACCTGTAACCCGAGGCAGGATGGGGTCAACGGGACGGATGGGAGCACCTGTAACCCGAGGCAGGATGGGGTCAACGGGACGGATGGGAGCACCTGTAACCCGAGGCAGGATGGGGTCAACGGGACGGATGGGAGCACCTATAACCCGAGGCAGGATGGGGTCAACGGGACGGATGGGAGCACCTGTAACCCAAGGCAGGATGGGGTCAACGGGGATGGATGGGAGCACCTGTAACCCGAGGCAGGATGGGGTCAACGGGGACGGATGGGAGCACCTGTAACCCGAGGCAGGATGGGGTCAACGGGGACGGATGGGAGCACCTGTAACCCGAGGCAGGATGGGGCCAACGGGGACGGATGGGAGCACCTGTAACCCGAGGCAGGATGGGGTTGACGGGGACGGATGGGAGCACCTGTAACCCGAGGCAGGATGGGGTCAACGGGGACGGATGGGAGCCAGTGAACTCTGGGGCAATAGGGACCTTCAGTTTTTGTGACTTGGAGCCAGGAAGTATAATAATATCTGTCACTTGCAGAACATTCTAGCTAAATTTTTTTTTTTATTTTGGGACTTTGTAAGTGATATCTAATCCTACCTCTTATAGGAGTTTTATGAGTGGGGAAACTGAGGCCCAGAGAGCTGAAAGGGCTGGCTGGAAGGCATAGCATGTGTGAAATATAGAACTGGACCTGAACTCTAGCCATGTGTCCTTTCACCCAGTGAGACTTTCGCTCCGGCCACACAAACTCCCCCTATCTCTCTTCACCCCAGCCAAGACCTCCCAATGTGCATCCCCTGGCTGAGGAACAGATGTTATTTGACTTCACACACACTTGCATCCTCTCTAGTGAAATCTGACTTGATCATAGATTACATAAGATGTTTAATCCACATACAAATCTTTCATCACATACCCTTAGGATTTAAGAACACGATCTGTTCTGACAAAGAACTCTTAATGGCTTTTCAGTTAACACCTTTGCTGTTTGGGGCACATTGCATATTGCCTCTGCTTTACGTAAAATGGCCATGACAGCCTGACCAGGCGGTGGCGCAGTGAATAGAGCGCCGGACTGGGATGCGGAAGGATCCAGGTTCAAGACCCCGAGGTCACCAACTTGAGTGCGGGCTCATCTGGTTTGAGCGAAAGCTCACCGGCTTGGACCCAAGGTCGCTGGCTCCAGCAAGGGGTTACTCGGTCTGCTGAAGGCCCACGGTCAAGGCACATATGAGAGAGCAGTCAATGAATAACTAAGGTGTCGCCAAAAAAACCTGATGATGATGCTTCTCATCTCTCTTTGTTCCTGTCTGTCTGTCCCTTTCTATCCCTCTCTCTGACTCTCTCTCTCTCTGTCTCTGTTAAAAAAAATAAAATAATAAAATAAATAAATAAAACTGTCTTTAAAAAAACTAATAATAAAATAAAATGGCCACGACAGAACCTACTGCACAGGCAGCGCCCCGTCCATGAGGCAGTGATGGGAGCGCCCAGCAGAGACCAGGTATTCCCTTCCCCCAAGAGCAGAGCAGAGCAGAGCAGAGCAGAGCTGGGTAGGTTGGCTAATAACAGCATGAGGTTAGCTGAATCAGGGAGACCAAAGACATGAACATTCCTTGAAAACAGAAACCCCTGGTGTTGCCAATGGCACGATGCGATGGCATGGCTGAACTGGGTTTGGGGACTGTTTCCGTGGCACTCTGGTAGGAGTCAGGACCGTTCCTGGGGAAGCAGAGGGTGCTTGCAGCCCGTGGGTGTTGGTAACGTTGCTGGTGCTGTAGGGGTGCTGACCAAGCCTCCTCTCCCCTTCGGACCCGCGGGGGCCTATTCCCGGAAGCAGGTGGAGGAGGAATCACCCTTCCTACCATCCCCCTGGGGATGGAAGAGTTTGAAACTTACCTCCCAGGTGAGTAACCCCTGAGTTTTAGGGATGATGAAGGTTGTGAAGTCTCCCAGGGACACTTGGAGCCTCTCCTCGGAGAATATTGGGCCCCCTCCCTGGCCTCAGTACCTCTTGTCACCTGCCCATGTGAAGGCCTAATAGCAGTGCTGGTCCTTGAACGTGGGGTGGGAGACAGTCACGTCCATTCGTACCAGCCCGCTTCTTATAGCACGGCATGCACTCAGTCATGCGTGGAGTCCTCACTCAGCAAACAATGGCCCACGCTTACTCTGTGCTGGGCACGCGGCTAGGGGTTGAGTAGGGGGCAAATGGACTTGGTCCCTGCCCTCAGGAAGTTTCTAGTCTAGTGGAGAGAAAGACGATGAACCAGCAAAGAAAGTGTGATGCAGGTTATGAAGGAAACAAAAACAGAATAGTGGAGAACGAGGGGTTGTCAGGATGGTGGAGGGTCATAGGGAAAACTCTGAGGGTCAGACCTGCACAGCGGGAGAGAAGGAACATTTTGGGCAAAGCCAGCAGTTTGAGTCAAGGCCATGAAACAGGAAAGAACTTGGCTTTTCAAAACCAGAAAGCAGCCTGACCAGGCGGTGGCGCAGTAGATAGAGCGCCGGACTGGGATGCCGAGGACCCAGGTTCGAGACCCCGAGGTCACCAGTTTGAGCACGGGCTCATCTGGTTTGTGCAAAAGCTCACCAGCTTGGACCCGAGGTCTCTGGCTCAAGCAAGGGGTTACTCGGTTTGCTGAAGGCCTGCAGTCAAGGCACATATGAGAAAGCAGTCAATGAACAACTAAGGTGTTGCAACGAAACACTGATGATTGATGCTTCTCATCTCTCTCTCTTCCTATCTGTCTCTATCTCTATCCCTCTCTGACTCTCTCTCTGTCTCTGTAAAAAACAACAACAACAACAACAAAAAAAAAAACCCCAGAAAGCAATCTTGACGTGAGGCGTTCGGACTGTGCCAAGGACAGTAGGAAAGATTTTTAGCAGAGGAGGGGCAGGGTCCATCCAACCTACGTGCCTACATGTTACAACCACTCGAGCTGAATGGGGCAGGGTAAGCTGGGAGGTGGCAGGAGGCTCCTGGGGGGAAGGAGAGGACATGTGGCTGCTGCTCCAGACAGGCTCACTGGGGGGCTGGCTACAGGGGTGAGGAAGGAGGAGGTCCCCACCAAGCTAACTGCTGGAACAGCCTCAGGCTAGCGGCGCTGTGCCGGAAGCGGATACACAAGCAGGGACTTAGCTCAGTAGAGCGCACCGCAGTCTGCACCAGACCTCAGAAACCCTTGCCATGCCTGTCATGAGCCGGCAGCGTCCTAGACAGCCTGGAGATGACCGTGAGCCCCGGAGTGACATGTGGACAGATCAGGACTTTGGAAGAGACTAGCCTGGTGCTGAAGAAAGGCGGCGTGTGGGGGTGGAGGGCTGTAGGCTCCTGTGATGTCCCTGGTGGCAGGGTGCTCAGGGGTTAGGGACTTGTTGTTACTAATGATACGGCCTGGACATGGGGATCTGAATGCATTTCGCTGGCTCTTGCATCTACCTACACAATGGTGGGACTTTAGGCCGTCTGGGCTAGTGTGTCCAAACTTTATTTTCTTTCTAGAAGGTTCAAAGTTATATTGTCTTGAGCTATAATGTTCTCATATAACTGTACCATTTTCTCCCCTAACAATCATCTCATAAAGTTACTACTTTATTTATTTTAGCTCAGCTTTTTATCGAACGTGTCACAAAAGAGGTTTAGTCAGAAAGACCCAAGCCCGGGCCGTCCTCACACTCCTCAGCTTCTCCTTTCTCGGCTTCCACTTTCTCCTCCCCCGGGCGGGTCCGCCAGCCCCGATGTTGCAGACGAGGCTTGGATGTTGACATTGCCCAGAGCTTGCTGCAGATGAGCCTGGCCAGGAGGGCTCAACACTTACACCAGCGGCTTTAATGAGGGCGCCGATCTTGTCCTTCATCACCGTCCCCTCGTGACCGTGCAGGGTAAGGGCCGAGGAGACGCAGGCGAGATTCCGGACGGAGCCCGTGGCCTGGGCAAGTGCTGGGCGAATGTAGCCAGGTGCGACACTAGTCGCAGGATGAAGTGAGGGCCGCGCCCGAGCATGGCCTCTGCGTCCCCAGGAGGACCAACACCTTAGCTGGGGGAAGGCATCTCATAATTTAAAGAATGATGTGCTTGGTTCTGGCCGGGGAGCTCAGTAGGTTAGAGCATTGTTCCGATTCACCAAAGCTGTAGGTTCGATGGGGTCAGGGCACATATGGGAACAGATGGATGTTGGTGTCCTTCTCCCTCTCTCTTCCCCCTTCCTCTCTCTAAAACCAATACAAAAATATAATTAAAAAAATGTAAAAATAGAATTTTAATACCCCATATAGCTGTTTATGTATTGTATGCACATCTATATTTATAGAGAGAAAAAGCAAGACTTTTTTTAATTTTTTAATTTTTTTTATTTTTCTGAAGCCGGAAACAGGGAGGCAGTCAGACAGACTCCCTGCATGCGCCCGACTGGGATCCACCCGGCATGCCCACCAGGGGGCGATGCTCTGCCCATCTGGGGCATTGCTCTGTTGCAACCAGAGCCATTCTAGCGCCTGAAGCAGAGGCCATGGAGCCATCCTCAGCGCCCGGGCCAACTTGGCTCCAATGGAGCCTTGGCTGTGGGAGGGGAAGAGAGAGACAGAGAGGAAGGAGAGGGGGAGGGGTGGAGAAGCAGATGGGCGCTTCTCCTGTGTGCCCTGGTCGGGAATCGAACCCGGGACTCCTGCACGCCAGGCTGATTCTCTACCATTGAGCCAACCGTCCAGGGCGCAAGATTTTTTAAAATCAATTATTTTTAGAGAGAGAGGATGGGAGAGAGAGAGAGAGAGAGACAGAGAAGAACATCAATTTTTGTTGTTCCACCTATTCACACTGTCATTGGTTGATTCTTGTATGTGCCCTGGGGATCAAACCTGCAACCTTGGCCCGTCAAGATGATGCTCTAACTAACAGAGCTTAGAGCTCACCTGGCCAGAGCCTTTATATATATATATGTATTTGCAGTTTTCATCCCTTTGGGGTGATCCTGTCGCTCTGGAAATGCAGGCTGTAGATCAGAGTCTCCCCCAGTCGAGGCCACAGGGAGTACCTCACCCGTCTCACCCACATGCCCACTTGCTTCCTGCGAGAACCTGCCTTGCCCAGCTCCCCGCGTCCCGCAGAGGGCCCTGTGCCGCCCAGCTCCCCGCGCCCCGCAGAGGGCCCTGTGCCGCCCAGCTCCCCGCGCCCCGCAGAGGGCCCTGTGCCGCCCAGCTCCCCGCGCCCCGCAGAGGGCCCTGTGCCGCCCAGCTCCCCGCGCCCCGCAGAGGGCCCTGTGCCGCCCAGCTCCCCGCGCCCCGCAGAGGGCCCTGTGCCGCCCAGCTCCCCGCGCCCCGCAGAGGGCCCTGTGCCGCCCAGCTCCCCGCGCCCCGCAGAGGGCCCTGTGCCGCCCAGCTCCCCACGTCCCGCAGAGGGCCCTGTGCTCCCAAGGTCCCCCAAGGTCCCCTTCCCCTTCTCCGGAAGCGCCAGAAGCCTTGAGGAGCTCACCGCACCGGGTTCCCTGCAGACCTCCCCTACCCCAATCCTGCCGATGGCCCCCAGAGAAAAGGCGCGTACCTTATTTCCTTCATAAATTGTGTCTCCAGGCTGGAGCCATTCTTCTCAGAGATCTCACGACCGTCCTCCAGCTGAGCCGAGCCTTGCCTTGCGGCCAGCTGAGCAGGCCAGCACTGTCTCTCCCCCCGGGTCTCCCAAAATGGGCTTCTTGAAGAGCCCTCTTTGCAACTACAGATCGGCAGCCACAGCCGAATCCTGGGACCCCAGCGTGGGCTCTGCTGGACAATGGAGCGTCTGCAATACACCCTCACTTGTGTAAGCCACCTTGTTGTTCTGATAACGGTCCACTTCACAGAGACTCTGAGAGGTTCGGAACTCAGCAGGTCAGAGGCTGAGCAGTTCCCAGGCCTGTTTTCTTCCGAGTCTCCCCACAGAGCCCACCCCTCTGGGAGCTGGGACCACACCCCGGACTCTGGTCTCTGTGGGGAGCCCAGGCCCACTCAAAGTGCAGCCCACGCGGCAGCAGCGCCTGGCCACAAACTGTCTGGTACTTGTCCACACCGAGGTAAGTGCAGGAATCAGAGTAGCATTTAGAAGTGTTTATAGCAATTCGATGGAGAAATTTTATGCCGGTGAACTCTAATAGTAAAAACTCTAGCCCTGGCCCTGGCCGGTTGGCTCAGCGGTGGAGCATCGGCCTGGTGTGCAGGGGACCCGGGTTCGATTCCCGGCCAGGGCACATAGGAGAAGCGCCCATTTGCTTCTCCACCCCCGCCCCCTCCTTCCTCTCTGTCTCTCTCTTCCCCTCCCGCAGCCGGGACTCCGTTGGAGCGGGGATGGCCCGGGCGCTGGGGATGGCTCCTTGGCCTCTGCCCCAGATGCTAGAGTGGCTCTGGTCGCGGCAGAGCGACGCCCCAGAGGGGCAGAGCATCGCCCCCTGGTGGGCAGAGCGTCGCCCCTGGTGGGCGTGCAGGGTGGATCCCGGTCGGGCGCATGCGGGAGTCTGCCTGGCTGTCTCTCCCCGTTTCCAGCTTCAGAAAGGTACAAAAAAAAAAAAAAAAAAAAAGAAAAGAAAAGAAAAACTCTAGCCCTGGGTACTGTACTTTCTTTCATTGACAGTTTTCTGATTCATTTTCACTGTATTTTACAAAAGTGTCGATTTGTGATAGATTAGATTTTTCTAAAGCTGGTCTTTTATCACTGATAGTGTGAGAAGCAGTATGGAGGCTGTGTGACCCCCCAACACACACACACACACACACACACAAACACACACCATGAAAGGTCTTTGACCTCAGGATTACAGAAAGAAAAATAACCTGTGGTTGTTTGGCTGAGCTAACAGGTGGATGGAGCTCAAAGTTCTCTCTTCTAGCCTGGGCTGACACAACCTCAAGGTCATCCGAGCCCGGCTCTTGGGAGTTCTTCCAGCCCAGGGCGTGGCTTCCTACGGCCCCACACTTACTGTAGGAGAGGGCCTGGCTGCTCAACCCCACACGGGGGCCACGAGGCAGGCCACCCCACCGGGCTGGGGTGAGTCCCCCTGCTCATAAGGATCTTTTCCTCGGAGCTGTCCCAGGGGTTTTCACAAACACACAGCCTGTGCCCCACCCTGAGGACTTGACTCTGAGTCAGGCCCTTCCCAGGGAAGCCGACAGGGATGGGGATGGAGGTAGATGTATAAATAATTTGATGCCATATATGCTTCGGGAGCACAGAGCAGGAGACGCCTGACTTTGGCACGGTGGAAGCGTGGAAGTAGAAAGCCCAGACTTGTACGGTCGAGTGGGAGTTGCAGGCAGACATGAGGGGAAGGGCCCTCTGGCCAGGAGATGAACTTGGGTCAAAAGCCAGGGGATTGAGACATCGTGGCCATGCTGGGGGGACACTGGGCACGGCCACGTGGCTGCAGGTAGGACAACTGGAGGGGAGAAATGAGCAGCCAGGAAAGCGGAGCAGGAGCCAGACCACACAGGGGCGCCCACGCTAGAACCCTGGCAGCAAGATGCAGACGGCTGGACTCGGTCAGAGCCTGTGGGCAGGGCCGCAGGAAACACACACCAGAGACAGTGAGAGCTAGAGGTCAGCTGGAAGACCCCTGGCATCTCTGTGAAGGTGTGAGAGAGTGTAGGTTTGGTTTTTTTGTTTTTGTTTTTGTTTTTTTATAGGGACAGAGAAAGAGTCAGAGAGAGGGATATATAGGGACAGACAGGAACGGGGAGAGATGAGAAGCATCAATCATCAGTTTTTTGTTGCGCTTTGCCACACCTTAGTTGTTCATTGATTGCTTTCTCATATGTGCCTTGACCGTGGGCCTTTAGCAGAGCGAGTAACCCCTTGCTCGAGCCAGCCACCTTGGGTCCAAGCTGGTGAACTTTTTGCTCAAACCAGATGAGCCTGTGCTCAAGCTGGCGACCTCGGGGTCTCGAACCTGGGTCCTCAGCATCCCAAGCCAATGCTCTATCCACTGCGCCACCGCCTGGTCAGGCAGAAGGTGTAGGTTTGACTTTGGGGGCTCATAGCAATGGCAGACAAGGATGAGAAAGCCAGTTGCTGAGTCACACAGACCCGGTGTCAGGGCCAAGGGCAGGAGGTGGAGAGAGGTGAGGCCAGACCGGTAGCCTCTTCAGCCTCAGGGTGGACCTCCCCGATGGGCATGAGGTCCCAGCACTCGCCAGTCTGCGGATACAGCTTGGACAGGCCTCCCGATGCCTCTTCAGCCTCGGGGTGGACCTCCCCGATGGGCATGAGGTCCCAGCACTGCGGATACAGCTTGGACAGGCCTCCCGATGCCTCGTCAGCCTCGGGGTGGACCTCCCCGATGGGCATGAGGTCCCAGCACTGCGGATACAGCTTGGACAGGCCTCCCGATGCCTCGTCAGCCTCGGGGTGGACCTCCCCGATGGGCATGAGGTCCCAGCACTGCGGATACAGCTTGGACAGGCCTCCCGATGCCTCGTCAGCCTCGGGGTGGACCTCCCCGATGGGCATGAGGTCCCAGCACTCGCCAGTCTGCGGATACAGCTTGGACAGGCCTCCCGATGCCTCTGAAACCTGGGAGCCGATGCCTCCCGTCAGCCAGCACCTGGGACAGGCTGGCCCTGCTCACATGGCCCCGACGGCATCCTCCGCTTGGCCACCATGAAACAGGGGAGGTGGGGCCTTTACCTTGAAACAACTGCTGTTCTTGGAGAAAACAGAATCACAGATTAGAAGAGAATTTAGAGGTTATCTACTTAAAACCATTTTCTTGGCCCTGGCCCACTAGCTCAGTTGATTAGAGCATCATTCCGACATGCCAAGATTGAGGGTTCGATCCCGGGTCAGGGCACATACAAGAGTCAACCAGTGAATGCATAAATAAGTGGAACAACGTTCTCTCTCTCTCTAAAAATTAACAATAATAATAAGTAAAGTGGTATCATGATCAAATTTCTTTATAAGAAAGGAGAGAGCCCTGGCTGGTTGGCTCAGTGGTGGAGCGTCGGCCTGGCGTGCAGGAATCCCAGGTTCGATTCCCAGCCAGGGCACACAGGAGAAGCGCCCATCTGCTTCTCCACCCCTCCCCCTCTCCTTTCTCTCTGTCTCTCTCTTCCCCTCCCACAGCCAAGGCTCCATTGGAGCAAAAGTTTGCCCGGGTGCTGAGGATGGCTCTGTGGCCTCTGCCTCAGGCGCTAGAATGGCTCTGATTGCGGCAGAGCGATGCCCCAGATGGGCAGAGCATCATCCTCTGGTGGGCGTGCCGGGTGGATCCCGGTCGGGTGCATGTGGGAGTCTGTCTGACTGCCTCCCCATTTCCAACTTCGGAAAAATACAAAAAAAAAAAAGAAAAGAAAGGAGAGAGCTGCCTGACCAGGCGGTGGCACAGTGAATAGAGCGTCAGACTGGGATGTGGAGGACCCAGGTTCGAGACCCCAGAGGTCACCAGCTTGAGCGCGGGCTCATCTGGTTTGAGCAAAGCTCGCCAGCTTGGACCCAAGGTCGCTGGCTCGAGCAAAGGGTCACTCAGTCTGCTGTAGCCCCCCAGTCAAAGCACATATGAGAAAGCAATCAATGAACAACTAAGGTGTCGCAACGAAAAACTGATGATTGATGCTTCTCATCTCTCTCCATTCCTGTCTGTCTGTCCCTACCTATCCCTCTCTCTGACTCTTTCTCTCTCTGTCCCTATAAAAAAAAAAATAAAAAAAAAAGAAAAGAAAAGAAAAGAAAAAAAGAAAGGAGGAGAGAAGCCAAGAGGTACAAAGTGAGGACAATGGACTTGGGCCTGTTTGCCCCTGCTTGGTGTTCTCACTGCACACCTGTCATCTGGTTGTTTCCTGCTTTGCTTGGCCTCCATCTCCAGAGAGAGACGGCTGAGGACATCAGATGTCAGTGCCTGGGCAGGGTGTCATCAGCCAGGGGGCAGGGTCCAGGGTAAGGGACACTGCTCCGCTGGCACCAAAGCAAGGTCATCGGAAGGTCTGAGCAGCCTCTGCACAGCTGAGGCCATCGGTGGTTGCTGCATTTTAGCGATACTTTCTATCTTTTATCCAGGACTTTGAGTTCGTTTCAGTGAGAGGACAGATCTAGATGCCCAGACCACCCCATTAGAAACGAATCTCTCAGGTTCCTCACTGCTCAGTGATTTCTGGACAAGCCAATCTCTGGGCCTCAGTTTCCCTGTCTGAAAGGCAAGCCCAGATAATCAGCAGGCGGTTCCCCACTCCTAGTTAGGGCATTCCTGCCCCCTGTCCCGTCGTGGCTGTGCCTGGGGCTGTGTGGGCCAAAGGGGCTCCTGCCTCAGGGCTCACGGCTGCACGCCTCGGGTGTCCAGCTCTGACCCTATGGCCACCTGCAGCTCCCTTTCCTGCCAGTGCTCCCTCTACCCCACCGCCAGCCTCTCCAAGATGGTCATACACCAGCTGGACTCCGAGGGCCCGACAGCGAATGTGGGAGGAGAGCCATTGAAGTGGAGCAGCAACATCCCTGCCCCTCCCTGCTGGCTCGGGAAGACTGCCCACCCCCTGGAAAAGCCCTGGATTAGACAGCAAGACATCAACTCAGCCACCACCCATGCTGCAATCAGATATTTAGATTAGATGCTGCATCGCCTCTAATCTATAGATGGGTATCTACAATACATTACTTAGCCTGCTTTATTTACTTATTTATTTATTTATGTAGAGAGACAGGAAAGGAGAGAGATGAGAAGCATCAGCTCATAGCTGTGGCACCTTAGTTGTTCATTGATTGCTTCTCAAACATGTCTTGATGGAGAAGGGGGGGGTCTAACTGAGCCAGTGACCCCTTGCTCAAGCCAGTGACCTTGGGCTTTAAGCCTGTGACCTTTGGGCTCAAGCCAGTGACCATGGGATCATGTCTATGGTCCCAAACTCAAGCTGATGACCCCATGCTCAAGCTGGTGAGCCCATGCTCAAGCTGGCACCCTTGAGGTTTTGAACCTGGTACCTCAGCATCCCAGTTCAATTGATGTTCTATCCACTGTGCCACCACCAGTTAGGCACTTAGGGGTTTTCACGAATGATTTGAAAGTGTTTTTCTACCATTATTGTATTGGAATAATGCATTGCATGACCTTAGATGGGAACACAGCCAATAAGAAAAGAATGTTTAGCCAAGAGAATTGTTTTGTGATTTGAAGGTGAGTCATTGGAACAAGTCTATGTGACCGAAAGCAGTTGCTAGATTTTCTTCTCAGTAAAACATTCTCATAAGATTTTACTGTTCCCTTCAAGGCTATTTCTTGAGATAAAAGAAAGGAATGTTGTGGGAACCATAGAGGCAATAGCAGTTAATGCCTTTTGATATTGTACTGTGATTAATCTATCATGCAAATGTATTCCATGTATCTTTTCTTTTTCACTTTTTTTTTTTTGTATTTTTTCTGAAGTTGGAAACGGGGAGGCAGTCAGACAGACTCCCACATGCGCCCGGCCAGGATCCATCCAGCACACCCACCAGGGGGCAATGCTCTGCCCATCTGGGGCATTGCTCTGTTGCAACCAGAGCCATTCTAGCGCCTGAGGCAGAGGCCACAGAGCCATCCTCAGCGCTCGGGCCAACTTTGCTCCAATGGAGCCTTGGCTGCGGGAGGTGAAGAGAGAGACAGAGAGGAAGGGGCGGGGGTGGAGAAGCAGATGGGCGCTTCTCTTGTGTGCCCTGGCCAGGAATTGAACCCAGGACTCCTGCACGCCAGGCCGACGCTCTACCACTGTGCCAACTGGCCAGGGCTATTCCATGTATCTTTAAGTAAAGGTTATGTGGAAGGACCCAGGTTCGAGACCCCGAGGTCACCAGCTCGAGCAGGGGCTCATCTGGTTTGAACAAAAAGCTCACCAGCTTGGACCCAGGGTCGCTGGCTCGAGCAAGGGGTTACTTGGTCTGCTGAAGGCCCGTGGTCAAGGCACATATGAGAAAGCAATCAATGAACATCTAAGGTGTCACAACGAAAAACTGATGATTAATGTTTCTTTTTTTTTTTTTTTTTTGTATTTTTCTGAGGCTGGAAATGGGAGAGACAGTCAGACAGACTCCCGCATGCGCCCGACCGGGATCCACCTGGCACGCCCACCAGGGGCGACGCTCTGCCCACCAGGGGGCGATACTCTGCCCCTCCGGGGCGTCGCTCTGTTGCGACCAGAGCCACTCTAGCACCTGGGGCAGAGGCCAAGGAGCCATCCCCAGCGCCCGGGCCATCTTCGCTCCAATGGAGCCTCGGCTGCGGGAGGGGAAGAGAGAGACAGAGAGGAAGGAGAGAGGGAGGGGTGGAGAAGCAGATGGGCGCTTCTCCTGTGTGCCCTGGCCAGGAATCGAACCCGGGACTTCTGCACGCCAGGCCGACGCTCTACCACTGAGCCAACCGGCCAGGGCCGATGATTGATGTTTCTCATCTCTCTCCATTCCTGTCTGTCTGTCCCTATCTATCCCTCTCTCTGACTCTCTCTCTGTCCCTGTAAAAACAAACAAAACAAAACAAAACAAACAAACAAAAAGGTTATGCTTGATGCTATGCCAATTTCTAAGTAAACAAGCTTTTTGAAATCTTGTGAATAAAAATAGGACACAGTGCAAACTCGGCCCCAGCGGTGGTCCTTTGCTAGTTCATGAATATTTCGTCTGCTGATCTCTCTCTCTGCGCCCCGACTCACAACACATTATATATCAAGTGATTGTCACACGAAGCCTTTGGGGGAAGAGGATGTATACGCTTCCCTTTTTTACAAATAGGAACTCAGAGCATCAGAAGGGTTAAATGAGTTGCCTGAAGTGATGCTAATTTGGAAAGAGCTTCTTGTACTTTGGAATTGGATTTGGAAGTCAAATCCTAGTCACACCAATTACATAACTTCACTAAGCTTTGATTTCCCAACTGTACAGCAGAACAATAAGGTCACGTCCGCGTCTCAGTAAGTTCCCTCCTTTAAGTCACCCTATGTTTGAGCACAACTGTGAGAGCCGGCCACATGGTGAAGCAAAGGCTGGGCTGGGGGGCTGGGGACCAGCCCAGCTAGTCCCTACCCGAGCGCCCCGGAGCCTCCTAACCCTGGGTTTCTCCAAGGGAAGGCAGAGGGCCGGAGCGCAGCAAGGCGCGAGGGCAGGAGGAGCCCTCTGTCCAGGCTCCGAGGGCCTGGGGAGCTCTTTGATGCCACAAGCTTCACGCTCAAACGCTTGTGCATATTTGTGCTGTTGGATCAGGTCCTGCCATCTGTACGTGTCTTGCTCGTTGTCAGCAACTAAACCATAATCGAGAAAGCACTGACCTTTAAGTCAGAAAACTGGAATTTCTAGTTTCTGTTCTGCCACCAATTTGCTACTTGGCCTTGTGAGGCCCTTTGCTATCGGCATGACAGGCCCTGGATGGCATTAGGAAATGAGTGTGCGCACTTGAACTTCGTGGGCTTGAAAGCAGAGCCGAAGGTCTGCGGGGCAGCTCTTCGTCCCAGGGGAGGGCTGTCCAGTCTGCTGACACTGCCTGCATTGGCCACTTGGGCCTGGCCTATGTGGACACTCAACACACAGCTGTTAGAGGATGTGTTATGCATTTGGGCACCTCAAACCTGTCTAATTTTGTTAACCTGTGTCATTCCAATAAATTCAATAAAAAGGAACCCCCCCCCTAAAAAAAACCAAATAGAGCCCTGGCCGGGTGGCTCAGTGGTAGAGCGTCGGCCTGGCGTGCAGAAGTCCCGGGTTTGATTCCTGGCCAGGGCACACAGGAGAAGCGCCCATCTGCTTCTCCACCCCTCCCCCTCTCCTTCCTCTCTGTCTCTCTCTTCCCCTCCCGCAGCTGAGGCTCCATTGGAGCAAAGATGGCCTGGGCGCTGGGGGTGGCTCCATGGCCTCTGCCTCATGCGCTAGAATGGCTCTGGTTGCAACAGAGCGACGCCCCAGATGGGCAGAGCATCGCCCCCTGGTGGGCATGCCGTGTGGATCCCGGTCGGGCGCATGCGGGAGTCTAACTGCCTCCCCGTTTCCAACTTCAGAAAAATACAAAAAAAAACCAAAACAAAAACCACAAATAGCTGTTGCATAAGTGAATGAATGGCTCTAGGTTTGCCCGTTTATCTTTATTTTTTCTTTTCTTTAATGTTTTTTCTTCTTTTGTTTCTTCATTTTATTTTTTTATTTTTTTCCCCCATTTATTTTGGTTTTCCCATTTATCATGGAGACACTGCTCTCGTCACAGTTATGCCGTCCTGGGAAGGGGGTGGGCTACAGCGTCAGACAGATTCCGTCTCTGCTGATAAATATGGGGCAGTGAGCAGACGACTTAACCTCTCTGAGCCTTAGTGTCCTTTGTAGTCCTTGTGGGATTGTCATGAGGGTCAAAACAGATGGTGGATTTAAGAAATTTAACACAGTGCTTAGTGCACAGTAAGCGCTCAGGAGATGCTAATTAGCAGTGCTGGCTGCCCAAACAACAAACACTGGCAGTGGCTCCAAAGACCTGGAGCTATGGATACAATAACAGCAACAGCAGCAAGAATAATAGCTCCCTTATGATGGGTATAGTCGGACTTTGCAACCGGTCAAACGGCTTTAGTTTTTATTGTATTTGTCTGATTTTTGTCTTTAATAATCCTTACAGAGGAAGAGACTGAGGCTTAGGGAAATAAAGTGACAAGGTCAAGGAAGGTCCACACAAGCAATAAAGACCAGAGCTTGTGCCAGAATCCAGGACTTTTCATACCTGTATTCTCTGGGGCCTGGCTTGTGGTCCATCATGCCATTGTCCTTCCCTGACAGGGACACAGAGGGACACACTGTAAAAGTGTATGACAACCTGATCTGATGCGAGACTCACAGATTGGACACCACCCCCGCAAGCCTGATTCCCCAAGTATCCAGAGCGGCATCACCCATTCCTATACTGCTTCCCACTAGATAGTCAGTTTTCATTTTCTTTTTCTTTTTTCGACAGAGACAGAGAGACAGAGAGACAGAGAGATAGAAAGGGACAGACAGACAAGAAGGGAGAGAGATGAGAAGCATGAATTCTTCGTTGAGACATCTTAGTTGTTCATTGATTGCTTTCTCATATGTGCCTTAACCGTGGGGCTACAGCAGAGCGAGTAACCCCTTGCTCAAGCCAGCGACCTTGGGTCCAAGCTGGTGAGCTTTGCTCAAACCAGATGAGCCCGTGCTCAAGCTGGCGACCTCGAGGTCCCAAACCTGGGTCCTCCGCATCCTAGTCTGACGCTCTATACACTGAGCTACCTCCTGATCGGGTTCTGTTTTTATTTTTAAGACTAATTATTTTCTTTTCTTTTAAATTGTTTTATATATTGATTTTAGAGAGAGTAGAAATGAGAAAGAAAGAGAGAAATATCCATTTGTTGTTCTACTTATTTATGCATTCATTTGTTGATTCTGGTACATGCCCTGACGGGGGATGGAACCCACAACCTTGGTGCATCAGGAAGATGCTCTATCCACCTGAGCTACCCAGCCAGGGTGTCCTTGTTCCTCTTTCACACTGAAGACCCATGAGAAGCATCCTTTTGCAGTAATACATACATCTCTTTAGTCATTCATGGACTTCATGATCAGAACTACATGGGATATTCCCATGGGAACTACAGTACTATGATTTTGTGCAAAAATGAGGTAATTTTCAGCCCTGGTTGGGTAACTCAGTTGGTTAGAACATCGTCCTGATACACCAAGGTTACGATCCCCAGTCATGGCACATATAAGAATCAACCAGTGAATGCATAAATAATTGGAACAACAAATCGATGTTTCTCTCTCTTTCTCTTTCCTTTCCTCTCTCTCTCAAATCAATCAATACTTTTTTTTGTTTTTTTTTTTTAATACGGTCATTTCCCTCAGCATCCTTTCTGATGACATCCTATATATTTTTAGACATTTGGGTTGGAGCTTTGGGCAAGGCCAATGTCGTTAGGGAACACTATCAGTATTTACGTGCTTTCTTTCTCTCCCTGTTCATGCTTGCTTACTTCAGTAGGCAGTGAGAGACCATGAGATGTCCCAGAAGAGCTGGGCGCAGCGAAACGACATCACAGCCGTGGCTGCAACGGTTGATGTTGGGACCCTGACCCAGGGCAGCCGCGGCAGCAACGGAATAAAAGGAGCATGTGGGAAATACTGTTGGAGGTAGAATCCATTGAACACAACAACTTTTTTTTGCACGGGTAGGAGACAGAAGTAGAAGACATGCTGGAATTCTGAGACGGAATTTAAGAGCAAGGAGCAATGCCATGAATAGAAATGAAGGAGTTCACAGGAGGGCTCATTTTTTGGAAAGGAAGATGACAAATTCAGTGTTGCAGCCCAAACAGTGAAGGGCTGGACCTGGATGGACCCACAGGCAGAGGCGGATTTAACGGCAGGTGCACCGGGCACGTACCCTGGGCCCCAACTTCTGAAAGGCCCCACAAAACTGCAGCTTTCCCCTTTTTTCTAATGATAACAAGTTTGGTTTCATATGTGCAATTTTAACATTAATAGTACATAATATTTTTCATTTATTTAAAAATATGGTTAACATGTATTTTTATTTTCCCTGTCTGTCTGTCTGTCTCTCTCTCTCTCTTTTTTTTGTATTTTTCTGAAGCTGGAAACGGGGATAGACAGTCAGACAGACTCCCGCATGCGCCCGACCGGGATCCACCCGGCACGCCCACCCGGGGGCGACGCTCTGCCCACCAGGGGGCAATGCTCTGCTCCTCCGGGGCATCGCTCTGTCGCAACCAGAGCCACTCTAGCGCCTGGGGCAGAGGCCACGGAGCCATCCCCAGCGCCCGGGCCATCTTTGCTCCAATGGAGCCTCGCTGTGGGAGGGGAAGAGAGAGACAGAGAGAAAGGAGAGGGGGAGGGGTGGAGAAGCAGATGGGCGCCTCTCCTGTGTGCCCTGGCCGGGAATCGAACCCGGGACTTCTGCACGCCAGGCCAACGCTCTACCACTGAGCCAACCGGCCAGGGCCTCTCTCTCTCTTTTTTAACAGAGATAGAGAGAGAGTCAGAGAGAAGGATAGATAGGGACAGACAGACAGGAACGGAGAGAGATGAGAAGCATCAATCATCAGTTTTTTTGTGGCGACACCTTAGTTGTTCATTGATTGCTTTCTCATATGTGCCTTGACCGCGGGCCTTCAGCAACTCGAGTAACCCCTTGCTCGAGCCAGCAACCTTGGGTCCAAGCTGGTGAGCTTTTGCTCAAACCAGATGAGCCTGCGCTCAAGCTGGAGACCTCAGGGTCTTGAACCTGGGTCCTCCGCATCCCAGTCCGACGCTCTACCCACTGCGCCACCACCTGGTCAGGCTGTCTCTCTTTTTTTAAAGGCCTGTAAGGCCAGTAGCCATGGCCACCATCATAGCCGCCTGGCCCATGCAGGATCGAATTTGATTCGGACAGACTTTAATGAAATAACAGAGCAAGGAACTGGTGGGCCATTAGCTTGCACCCGGCAGGAAAGAAATACACACAGTGGGAAAACACTTCCCTTTCTAATCAGGGCTCCCAAAGCCACTGACTTATCTGACTTTCCTAGAATCAAAGGTTTCTACCTCACCAGCCTTATTCACCTCCGTTCCCCAACTCCTTCTCTCTGCACAAACTCTACCCAAACTGGCTTCTCCTTCAGCACTCCACCATCTTGACTGCTTCTCTTGTCCTCCACGTGGTATTGCTCTGCTTTCCTCCAGCATGGGCTCCTCTGCTCCATTTTATAGTGTAGAAATCAAAACCTTTAATCCGATATACAAACAAGGAAGTCTCTGATACAAAGTCACTTATCTGAGGCATGATGGGATTCCTCATGAGAGTGCACCACCCCCTATCATGCAACAGTCAAGGGTGTGGGGAAAAGCTTAGTTTTGAAAAGATTTTAGTATTAAAAAGGTGGGAGAGGTTTAGTCTTAAAACTAAGCCTTAAAAAAACAAAAACAAAAAAACACCCACTAAGCCTTAAGCTATAACAACCCTGCCTGCTTTCATCCTGTCCCCCACACCCAATGCAAACTATAAGCGAGCAAACATATATATCATATTTACAAACTTATTTGACCAACAGGGCCCAATATTTTCTTCTGCACCCGAGGCCTCAACGGACCTTAATTCACCTCTGCTCAAAGGATATATTTGCTAATAACCTGTCCATTGATTCCAGGAAGTGACATTGAGTTTGAGATGTGTTGGTCAAATAAGTTTGTAAATATGATGTATATGTTTGCTTGCTTATAGTTTGCATTGGTTGTGGGGAGACAGACTGAAAGCAGACAGGGTTGTTATAGTCTGAGGCTTAGTTTTAAGATTAAGCCTTTCCCACCTGTAAAGCCAGTATCCACAGCCACCATCACAGCCACCCAGCCCATGCAGGTTCGCATTAGATTCGGACAGTCGGTAAAGAAACAACGGAGCCAAAAACTGATGGGCCATCATCTTTAATCCTAGCTTGGACCTGGCGGGCAAGTAAAAACACACACTGGGCTCCAAAACCTTCTCATTTAGTGCTCACAAAGCTACTGACTTTATCCGAGTTTCCTAGAATCAAAGGTTTCTAGCTCCCCAGACTTATTCACCTCTGTTCCCCATCTCCTTCCTTCTCCCTGCACAAACTCTGCACAAACTGGCTTTTCCTTCAGCACTCTGCCATCTTGGCTGCCTCTCCTCTCCTCCAAGTGGCCTTTCTCTGCTCTCCTCTCTAATGCTAATCTCAGGAACCAAGAAAGCAAACTCTCGTTCTGCCCCCATCTTATAGTGTAGAAATCAAAACCTTAATCCAATATACAAAATAGGGAAGTCTCTAATACAAAGTCACTTATCTGAGGCATGATGGGATTGTACCGCCCCACATCAAAAAGGGTGGGAAAGCCCAACCAGGCGGTGGTGCAATGGATAGAGCGTTGGTCTGGGATGCAGAAGGACCCAGGTTCAAGACCCCGAGGTCACCAGCTTGAGCATGGGCTCAACTGGTTTGAGCAAAAGCTCACCAGCTTGGACCCAAGGTCACTGGCTTGAGCAAGGGGTTACTCAGTCTGCTGAAGCCCCATGGTCAAGGCACATATGAGAGAGCAATCAATGAACACCTAAGGTGTCACAACAAAAAACTGATGATTGATGCTTCTCAACTCTCTCCATTCCTGTCTGTCTGTCCCTATCTGTCCCTCTCTCTGACTCTCTCTCTGTCTCTGTAAAAATAAATTTAAAAAAAAAAAAAAAAAAGGGTGGGGGCCCTGGCCGGTTGGCTCTGTGGTAGAGCGTCAGCCTGGCGTGCAGAAGTCCTGGGTTCGATTCCCAGCCAGGGCACACAGGAGAAGCACCCATCTGCTTCTCCACCCCTGCCCCTCTCCTTCCTCTCTGTCTCTCTCTTCCCTCCCTCAGCGAGGCTCCATTGAAGCAAAGATGGCCCGGGCGCTGGGGATGGCTCCTTGGCCTCTGCCCCAGGCGCTAGAGTGGCTCTGGTTGCAACAGAGTGACGCCCCGGAGGGGCAGAGCATCGCCCCTGGTGGGCAGAGCTTCTCCCCTGGTGGGCGTGCCGGGTGGATCCCGGTTGGGCGCATGCGGGAGTCTGTCTGACTGTCTCTCCCGGTTTCCAGCTTCAGAAAAAAAAACAAAAAAACAAAACGGTGGGAAAGGCTTAGTCCTAAAACCAAGCCCCAGGCTACAAGGATCCTGCCCCCAACACACATTAATATCACCTGGGTGACAGACTTCCATGTGGCCAGTGCCATTTTTAACAAAATGAGCATAATATATTTTATCTGCCCAACACTCGTATAAGTCAGTAGCTTTGGGAGCCCTAATTGGAAATGGAAGTGTTTTCCCACTGTGTGTGTTTCTTGCCTGCCGGGTGCAAGCTAGGATTAAAGCTAATGGCCCACCAGTTCTTGGTTCCATTCTTTCATTACCATCTGTCCGAATCCAATGCGAACCTGAACAGGCCAGGTGGCTGTGATGGTGGCTATGGCTACTGGCTTTACAAGGTGCTAGTGGGGCATTCAGCTTTGCATAAATAGGAGGTAAGTAGATGTAGATTCAAGATAGAGAGTCATTGCAGATGTAGTCCCTAAAGGAGAAAATGTTGAGTGAGCCAAGGGCAAGAACATTTAGGGGGAGGGGAGGAAGAGAAACAGATAGAGGAAACACAAAAGGGGTTCCCCCAACAGTAGAATCCGATTGTTGGTTAAATAAGTTTGTAAATATGATGTATATGTTTGCTCACTTATAGTTTGCATTGGGTGTAAGCAGGCAGTGTTGTTATACCCTAGGCTTAGTTTGTTTTGTTTTTGTTTTTGTTTTTGTTTTTGTATTTTTCTGAAGCTGGAAATGGGGAGAGACAGTCAGACAGACTCCCACATGCGCCCAACCGGGATCCACCCGGCACGCCCACCAGGGGGCGACGCTCTGCCCACCAGGGGGCGATGCTCTGCCCCTCCGGGGCGTCGCTCTGTTGCGACCAGAGCCACTCCTAGACTTAGTTTTTTTGTGTGTGTGTTTTTTTGTATTTTTTTTTTTTTCTGAAAGCTGGAAACGGGGAGAGACAGTCAGACAGACTCCCGCATGCGCCCACCCGGGATCCACCCGGCATGCCCACCAGGGGCGACACTCTGCCGAGACCAGAGCCACCCTAGTGCCTGGGGCAGAGGCCAAGGAGCCATCCCCAGCGCCCGGGCCATCTTTGCTCCAATGGAGCCTTGGCTGCGGGAGGGGAAGAGAGAGACAGAGAGGAAGGAGGGGTGGGTGTGGAGAAGCAAATGGGCGCTTCTCCTATGTGCCCTGGCCGGGAGCCGGGAATCGAACCCAGGTCCCCTGCACGCCAGGCCGACACTCTACCGCTGAGCCAACCGGCCAGGGCCCTAGGCTTAGTTTTAAGACTAAGCCTTTCCCACCCTAAGTGACTTTGTATCAGAGACTTCCTTGTTTGTATATTGGATTAAAAGTTTTGATTTCTGCACTATAAAATGGGGCAGACCGGGAGTTTGCTCTCTCTCAGTTCCTGAGATTAGCCATTAGAGAGGAGAGCAGAGAAAGGCCACGTGGAGAAGAGAAGCAGCAGCCAAGATGGCGGACGGAGTGCTGAAGGAGAAGCCTATTTGTGCAGAGAGAAGGAGATGAGGAACAGAGGTGAATAAGGCTGGTGAGGTAGAAACCTTTGATTCTAGGAAACTCGGATAAGTTAGTGGCTTTGGGAACCCTGAATGGAAAGGGAAGTGTTTTCCCACTGTGTGTATTTCTTGCCGGCCTGGTGCAAGCTAGGATTAAAGCTAATGCCCCACCAGTTCTTGGCTCCATTATTTTATTACCATCTGTCTGAATCGAATGCAAACCTGCATGGGCCAGGTGGCTGTGATGGTGGCCGTGGCTACTGGCCATACACAGACCATGTGCTGTCAAAGGACCAAGAGAGCATGGGATTACAAGAGGAAAGGGAGGTCAGCTGGCCAGATGCCTCTAAGAGGTCTTGGACTTGCTTATGACCTTTCAAAGAGGGTTCTAGAAGGCTTGATGGGAGCAGGGTCTGGAGTTTGTGTTCTAGAACTCAGTGTACCTTCTGCTGGCTGCTGGCTAGACCTGTTATCTCCCTGACCATCTGTGTTCTCTTCTGTAAAGATAAGAGTATTAATATGTTTGGCCTTGATGTGAAGGACGAAATAGGGAGGAGGAAGGATAAAACCACCATCTACTGAACCCGTTTTCTGTACCAGGCATTGTCCATTATTGGAGTTCTTTGCCCACCGGAACCTAACAGGATTAAAGATTGTGATGCTCAAACAAATGAACGGGAGATAGAAAGCAGGCCCCGACAGGGCTGACCGCTCACTCACAACATTCAACAATTAAGGGACTATGAAAGATAGGGGCCATGACTTGATAAAAAAAAGTCGACTTTGAAGATTTTTTTTTTCTTAAGATGAGGATACCGTGGCCGTATTTATCAATCAAGGCAACAGAGAGTGGTCTGCATAGGCAGCTGGTCTCTGCCCATGTGGTGATCTGTGTCTGAAGCACCTGTCCTCTCTGGGTGTCTTTCACTTTCACTCTCTCTCTCCCTCTGAAGAACTTGGGTGACCCTGCCTGTCTCCCAGCGGACATCAGAAACTCCTTGCAAGGGGAAGATGGAAAGCCCCCCCCCACCTGTCTTTTGGGGACTGGTGCCACTGACTGCAGCCCTTCGGGCCCTGTCTTTCCATTCTACCCAGGTTTTTTGTTTTGTTTTGTTTTGTTTTTTTCATTCTTCCGAAGCTGGAAACGGGGAGGCAGTCAGACAGACTCCCGCATGCGCCGGACCGGGATCCACCCGGCACGCCCACCAGGGGGCGACGCCCCGCCCCTCCGGGGCCTCGCCCCGCCGCGTCCAGAGCCACTCTAGCGCCCGAAGCAGAGGCCACAGAGCCACTCCAGCACCCCAGGCAGAGGCCACAGAGCCATCCCCAGCGCCCTGGCCATCCCCGCTCCAATCAAGCCTTGCCGCAGGAGGGGAAGAGAGAGACAGAGAGGAAGGAGAGGGGGAGGGGCGGAGAAGCAAATGGGCGCTTCTCCTATGTGCCCTGGCCGGGAATCGAACCCGGGACTCCCGCACGCCAGGCCGACGCTCCACCACTGAGCCAACCGGCCAGGGCCTCTACCCAGGTTTTCACGCACGTGGCTGAGAGGACATGAGCTCTAAGCCACACAGGCTGGTCTCTTATTTCTGATACAGTGTGACGATGGTGTGGAATTCCCGGTGAGTGCCCCCTGAAGCTGCAGTCCTTGGTACTGCGAGAGGCAGTGGGAGGGGTTCTGTGGGGCAGAAGGAAGCCATGGGAACCTCCTCCCTCTCTGAGATCGCCCGTTTTCCTAAGTGACTCTGGAGTCAGCTGGATACTATGGGCTTTTCTCTAAGGGAACAGTCTTACCAGTCCACCCAAGCAGTGAGAGCCATAAATAAGAGTAGGGAGAGAGCAGATGGGGACAAAACAGTGTCTGCTGTGGGCTTCAGCCGTCTCAAGTGAGGTCAGGCCCCTCCTCCTGCCTCCTCTGGAGTGCTTCCGTGGGCCCTGAGCTGATCTTGCTGTTTCCAGGGCTTCTTCCCCACATCCCATCCCAGCCCCAGCCTGCCTCCCGAAATCTCTTTCCACACCATAGATCTCGGTCACAGCACACTCCTGCTTTATGCATATTCTCACCTCCTCCAGGATAAAGGCCTCCATCCTTACCAAAGCGTGCGAGGCTTTCCCAGTTTGATCCCTGCTCACGGCAGGTCACATCCAGAACCCTCACCAGAACCATTCCTCACTGTTTCATTCATTCACTCATTCATGAATGTTGGAATCCGTGGGAGTCCGAAAGACCAGAGTCACAGGCTTTATTGAAAGGAAGAAAGGAACCCTGCCAGGCACTTCCTGGGGAGAAGAGCACCGGTTACAGACTAGGGGCGAGTTATATAGCGTTTGGGAGAGCCTGAGGGGATATTCCCTTTTATGGTATATTCCCTTTTATGGTTTTAGGATTTCAGCTTTCTGGAATGCTCCTTCTTGGGGCAGATTGATCAGCTTTCTGGAATTCCTCTGTCTCAGGGGCGATAGTCCAGTAAGGGTGAGGTCTGACAGGTAAGTGGAACATCAAGAGGGCAGTTTGGCCTGACCTGTGGTGGTGCAGTGGATAGAGCATCGACCTGAAATGCTGAGGTCGCCAGTTCGAAACCCTGGGCTTGCCTGGTCAAGGCACATATGGGAGTTGATGCTTCCAGCTCCTCCCTCCCTTCTTTCTCTCTGTCTCTCCTCTCTCTCTCTCTCTCTCTCTGTCTCTCCCTCTCCTCTCTAAAAAATGAATAAATAAATAAATTAAAAATTAAAAAAAAAAGAGGGCAGTTTGGAATTCACGTATCTATCAATTCATGTCTTCAGCAAATGTTTCTCAGGGCCTACTCTGGGTGGGCCCTACACTCAGATCTGCTGGGAACCCCAAGCCCTGGCCGGTCCACACTTCTTGTCCACTCCAAACATCCTCGCTGCCTTTCAGGGCCTGGTGACTTCTCACACACCCTGTTCTCCGTGAGCTATATTCCCTGGGTCTCCCTTTCAGATAGCTCTCTTCCTCTGAGCTCCACAACCTTTGAAATTTTTTCATTAAATTTATCTATGTATTGTGTTAATCTCTTTTGAAAAAATTGCAATGTTGGGCACTATTTCAGTAAGCCTTTAACAGGCATAGAAGTCAGAGTTCCTAGCGTGTGCTTCATCCTCTCTTATCTTGCGAGCCAGGCTTTCGGTTTGGATGTCTGTTCCACTCTTCAAAACCAAAGGCCTTGTTCTCTTTCTGCCCGGAGTTTGCAGCATGAGTGAGGGACGCTGGGGATGGATACCAGCATGATATGACAGTGCTATAGAGACCCACCACTGCGGGAATGGCATGCCAGGGACCGGTGTGCCACCCCCACTACCCTGTACCCCACCATCTGACCAGAGTGAGCTTCCCCTACAACCCCTGCGTCAGGTTGCTCCCCGCAAAGTTTCTACAATGGCTTCTTTCCACTGACCGCATGAGGAGAGGGGCTGTGTGATGTCTGGAGGGGGCACACCTGTGCCCCTTGTGCATTTGGCTATTTCATCTCTCCTAAACCTGTCCCTCCATGTTTACATACAACATCCGGCCTGTTCACCTCACAGGGTTGGAGTGAGACACTGACAAGGAGAGAATGTCTCCTTTCATGGACCTGGAAATCATCCTATTGAAATCTGAGGGCCCCTTATTAACTCCGGATTTCCAAGGTCTTCCTCAGTGTCTCCCCCCCACCCCCTTCATCCTTACTTCCCACTTGTTCTCAACCAGCCTCCTGCATCCAGGGCTTCTGGCCAGCCCTGTCCTCAGGGCACTGATCTAAGCAGCTTCATTTGGCTGCGGTCTGGGGGCCTGCTCCTCCACCTATCCTTTTAACACCCCCATCTTTATTTTCCGGAGCCTCTACTACAACACTGCCTAATTAATCGTGTGTGGTCCTGTAATGTTTCCATGTTCGTCTCCCAACTAGGCTGTGATCTTCCTGCACCCAGGGCAAGAACCTGCACTGTTCATGGTCGCCTCCCCCGCTGCCCCCACCATGGCGCTTCTTCCTCCCCCCACCATGACGCTTAGCACAACAAAGCAGAAGAGATTATTTTCTAAGATCGTCTAGTTACAGGGTTCAGGGCCCTGGGCGAGTTCGAGGCCGGCTCATTCTCCCAGGGAGGCAGCAGGAAGGCGCCAATGCGGAAAGCGCAATGTGGAGATACTGGAGTCCCGATTCCAGAGCATTGGGGAGAGGCGTCACCTAGCCAAGCCAGTGCCGAAGTGCAGCTCGCGGGCCGGGTGGCTCGGCGCCACCCATCCGCCAGCCTGCCCCAACCGCGGCGAATAGCGCCGCGCGGCCGACCCGTCTTTGTGCCGGAATCAGGTGCAAACTCTGGGAGTGCGGGGCTTGCGCGCACGCGCTCAGGAGCGCGCGGAACCTAGCAGCGGCCTCAGCTCGCCGGGCATGCTGCTCTGGGATGTCCTCCTGCGCCCCAGGCGGGGGCAGTAGAAGGGAGGAGGTCGGACACGTAGCCAGCCTCGCGGCTGGGCCCGACTCGGCGAGGCCGGGCGGGCGGGGGAGCCGGGGACAGCAGCTCCAGCCCGCTGGCCTTCGAAAGATCCTCCTGGGCCAATGGCAGGCGGGGCGACGAGCCCGGATTGGTGCAGGCGCTCTGCTGATCACTGTGGAAACCCAGGCGGCGGGGAACGCGGGAGGATGCGGAGCTCGGGGCGGGGGGAGCCAGAGGGGCGGGCGGAGGAGGCGTCGAGGGTTTGAGCACCCGAGTTTTTACTGGTGGCAAAAGTCCCTCGCGGGCTGGCGGGCGGAGGGCGGGGCGCAGGAAGGGGACTGCTTAGGGGCACTGGGAAGCCAGGGATATTCCGAGGGATATTTGGCAGCACACTCCCGAGCAAAGTCGAGGAGGTTGGGGGAGGGGGCGCGGTGGGAGGAGGAGTAGGAGAAGACAAAAGCCGTAGGCGGGAGGGCCCGGCCGCACACTCGGGCAACCGGCGCCGGGAGGCCGCAGTACACGGGGGATCCCGGTCGGTAGGCAGCATGGGGAAGGGGGGGAACCAGGGAGAGGGGGCCACCGAGCGCGAGGCGCCGATGCCCACCTTCAGCTGGGAGGAGATTCAGAAGCACAACCTGCGCACCGACAAGTGGATCGTCATCGACCGCAAGGTCTACAACATCACCAAATGGTCCAGCAGGCACCCGGGGGGCCACCGGGTCATCGGGCACTATGCGGGGGAAGATGCTACGGTAAGGGTTTGGGGGTTCTCTTGCCACTTTTCTCTGCTGAAGGCGGGAGTTAGGAACCATGGGTCCCAGGGCGCCAAACCTGCACCGCTGAAGGGAGCACAAGGCGCCCAGGAAGGAAAGAAAGTGTGTCTGCGGCGCTCATCCGCTGCTCCGAATCTTTGTCCCATGGGACAGCGGGGCCAACCTGGCGTGGGAGTCTGCCTCGGGAGGCAGAGCCGCGATGGCGGTCGGAGCAGTGGAGAATCGTGCAGGATCTACCGCGCGCGCTGGGACCCACGCGTCCGCTTCTTCTGCGGGATTCACTGGAGCTAGGGACGCCCCAAAGAGGGCGCTCGGGCCCTAGGACTTTGGCGCCCCCGGCGTAGAAGATGGCCGCCCGGGGCGCTAAGTAAAAGCGCAGAAAAGGAGCCAGGTGTGGGACCCAGAGCGCGACTCTTACTTTCCAGGCGAACTAGGGGGCGGGGAAGGAAAGCCAGTCCTCGGCCCGGGCTTCCTCCTGCCTGGAGTCTGGTCTATGGAGGTCCGCAATGGCTGCCTCGGAAAGACTGTCTGGGAGCTCCTGTTCCCACGCTCTTAAAGACTCCCAGGACCCACCTCACTCCAAGGATCAGCCTTCTTGGGGACTCGGGTGAGAACTTGGGGGAAAAGGAGAAAGGGCTGGAACTTGCAAAGCCCAGGTCAAAAGGCGTCGTAAACTGCGTGAATTTAGCTGCACTGGGCTGGCTTGGCAACAGGTCCAGCTGCACCCGAGGTTACTCTGGGACGTTCAACTCAATGGTCCTCTGTTTTAAATCCGGCCAGGAAGACCCTGGCCGGTTGGCTCAGTGGTAGAGCGTCGGCCTGGCGTGCAGGAGTCCCGGGTTCGATTCCCGGCCAGGGCACACAGGAGAAGCGCCCATCTGCTTCTCCACCCCGCCCCCTCTCCTTCCTCTCTGTCTCTCTCTTCCCTCCCGCAGCCGAGGCTCCATTGGAGCAAAGTTGGTCCAGGCGCTGAGGATGGCTCTGTGGCCTCTGCCTCAGGCGCTAGAATGGCTCTGGTTGCAACAGAGCGATGCCCCAGATGGGCAGAGCATCGCCCCCTGGTGGGCATGCCTGGTGGATCCCGGTCGTGCACATGCAGGAGTCTGTCTGACTGCCTCCTTGTTTCCAACTTCAGAATAATAAAAAATAAAAAATAATAATAATAATAAAATCAATAAATCCGGCCAGGACTGCCCTTGCCTCATCTCGCTCAACCCCTATCCCAGAAACTTCTAAGATCAGACTTTCAGAGCATGAAATGTACTAGTACTAGCTGGGGATATAGTTTAATAACAGCGGAGTGAGAACTGGACATTCTCTTCCCTCAACCTCCACCCCCATGGGGAATCCGGGAAGAGGATTTGGAGAGAGAGGACGAAACAGGCTAGGAGTCAAGAGAATTTTGTTTTTATTTATTTTAACATTTTTTATTGATTGATTTTAGTGAGAGAGGAAGGGGAGACAGGAACTCCGATCTGCTCCTGTGTGTGCCCTGGCCATGATTGAACCGGCAGCCTCTACACTTTGGAAGGATGCCCTAACCAATTGAGCTAATGGGCCAGGGTGAGAGTTTTGTTTTTAGGATGTTGAGCAGGTACTTTGTCCCTTGGGACAGGGAGCTGACCTCTTCCTCAGAGTTTGGGGGAGTGACTCTGTGATGAGCCACAAAAGTTTGGGGAGGGGACTGATGGGCAGATAGAGGTCGCATCCCCTGAAACACTTTAATGCACTGTTAGGAGTCAATCAAAATGCAGTCAGATCCTCACAAGAGGCTAAAAGTC
Source organism: Saccopteryx leptura (assembly GCF_036850995.1). NCBI lineage: Eukaryota > Metazoa > Chordata > Mammalia > Chiroptera > Emballonuridae > Saccopteryx > Saccopteryx leptura. The sequence goes on along the minus strand of NC_089503.1, from coordinate 11,992,582 downwards.
AAGGAAGCTCATAATTCAGTCTCCGTAGGGAATTTCCTATTAAGAACTTCCTCCTCCTCCTTGTTGTCCTCAGAAGGATGATCTAATGGAAGGGCAAGAGCAGTTGTCATTTGGAACTTGTGCAGAAGTTGTAATTTTTTGGCCTTGCCTGTTGGAAAATAGTTGCTTAATTTTTACAGTTTACAAATCTCATTCATATTTAGTACCTCATTTAGCCTGGGAACAACACTAGAGGCCTGTCCGATTGGTCATTGCTCTTTAAACACTTGCTCAAGCAAGTACCGTATTTCCCCATGTATAAGACGCTCCATTTAAGACGCACCTTAATTTTTGGGCCTGAAATGTGAAAAATGTGTATTACATAAAGTTATTGAACTCAGGTTTTATTCATCATAAAATTCGTACAACTTCTCATCACTCAAAAAAGCGGGAAATGGCCTGACCAGGCGGTGACGCAGTGGATAGAGCATTGGACTGGGACATGGAGGATCCCGGTTCGAGACCCTGAGGTCTCCAGCGTGAGCGTAGACTCATCTGCTTTGAGCAAGGCTCACCAGCTTGAGCCCAAGGTCACTGGCTGGAGCAAGGGGTCACTCGGTCTGCTGTAGCCCCACGGTCAGGGCACATATGAGAAATCAATCAATGAACAACTAAGGAGCAGCAACGAAGAATTGATGTTTCTCATCTCTCTCCCTTCCTATCTGTCTGTCCCTCTCTCTAACTCTCTCTCTCTGTCTCTGCCACAAAAATAAAATAAATTAAAAATTAAAAAAAAAAAGTGGGAAATGCAAGTAAAAAAAAATCTACAACCACTGTGTAAGAAGCACCCAGTTTTTAGACCCCAATTTTTCGGAAAATGGTGCGGCTTATACATGAGAAAATACGGTAACCCCTGGGCCTAAACAGAAGACCTACCATCACTGAGTCTTTGCTCCCTATTTCACCTCTGGTCTCCGGATATCTCACTGCTCTGCTCTGCTGTGGCAAAAGGAACCCTCACCTGTGTCCCAAGGGTGTCTGCTCTTCTCATGTCAGAGTCCCCACGGCAGAGCTTTCCCCACTGGGGACTTGTATCTTCCGCTATAATTTCGCCACTCATTCATTCAGTGTCACCATGGCTCAGAGCTGGGCCCCGGGCACAAAGATGAGTAATCCACCCACGGTGACGGCCTCTGCTTGGTTTGCTTCCTTCTTTCCTCTCCGGCTGGGGCTGGACTGCGGGCCCTCCGGCTCTAGCTGCCAGCTCCCTCCACCCGCCTTGTGCACCACTGGCCTGCCCTGGCCCCTCCTAGAGCCCAGAGGAGAGGAGAGGTCCCTCTATCTTACCCTGCTCCTACGCTGTGCTTGTGAAAGGCACCTGACACCTGGAGTGGGGCCGGGATGGGGATCATGTCTTCTTGCAGAAGGTTGAAAATGGAATGGCTCTCTATCCTCCTTTAGACAGGACAGGAGGGTCACAGAGGCGGAGGACCCGGGTTTGGGTGCCGGCCCTGTCAATTCCTGGGCAGGACACTCACCTGGAACTTCCCTTTCCAGGTCTAGGAGGTGGGGAAGTTGTTGTCCGGCTTAAGTGGGCTGCCCCGGAGGTCACTGTTTAAACTTCAGAAGGCTCTGCAGGTGTGCGGGATCATTACAAGTGTATGTGTCCAGCACGCTCAGTGGGGAGCTCAGTAGATAGGAAAAGGAGTGTGAAGAAGGAGAACCTAAGTGACCCCACTTTTCACCAAAGGAAAAGGCATTTCCGGCAGTAGAAGCTCCTCCCCTGGTTGTGCCTGCGGGGCAGTTCCTTCTGCTCGCTCAGGTGGATCTGGGGAGGAGGGTCCAGTGCCTGCTCCACAGCCTCCGGGAAGATCCCACACCAGCCCAGATACTCTGCTCTTAGGAGAGAGGCAGAAGCCTATTTCCCCACTGGAACCCCATCAAGCCCAGGCTTCCTGCGTGGGGCCCAGTTCCTGTGTAGCCCACCCTCCCAACCCCCAGCAGGGCGTGTACCCGGCATCAGGGGCACTCACCAGGGGCTCTAACCCCCAGCAGGGCATGTACCGGCATCAGGGACACTCACCAGGGGCTCTAACCCCTAGCAGGGCGTGTACCCGGCATCAGGGACACTCACCAGGGGCTCTAACCCCTAGCAGGGCGTGTACCCGGCATCAGGGACACTCACCAGGGGCTCTAACCCCCAGCAGGGCATGTACCGGCATCAGGGACACTCACCAGGGGCTCTAACCCCCAGCAGGGCATGCACCTGGCATCAGGGACACTCACCAGGGGCTCTAACCCCCAGCAGGGCATGCACCTGGCATCAGGGACACTCACCAGGGGCTCTAACCCCCAGCAGGGCGTGTACCTGGCATCAGGGACACTCACCAGGGGCTCTTTGGGCACGGCACTGTCCCACCAGCCTCCATTGCTTCTTTCTCTTGGAAGGGACATGGCACGGGGCTTCCTACCGGGCCTGCATCTCTGCTTTGGAAAGGAAGTCCACGTCTACGGCCGTACCACCCCGAGGGCGCCCGATCTCCCTCTGATCTCGGAAGCTAAGCAGGGTACAGCCTGGTTTGTGCTTGGACGGGAAAGGAAGTCAGCATCCCCGTCTCCAGCTGAGATCCCAGGGTCCCTCCTCTGCTTCTCCCTCTCGTGCAGAGTCCCGGTTCCCAGGGCTGCTGCCTGGAGCACTGTGTGCCTGGAGCTGGCTCCTCCCGCACTTCTGAGTCCCGGGCTTAGTGCCCGGGGTGAAACTGGATTAGAGACCAGCCTTGCTCTGCAGAGAAGGTGGACACAGCCAGAAACAAATCATGGCACCTGACACCTGGAGTGGGGCCGGGATGGGGATCATGTCTTCTTGCAGAAGTTAGCTGGCATGGAGCTGGGCCATGGCAGAGGCAGCAACTGTGAAGGCCAAAACGTGTGACATACACTTGTCTTGCGTGTGGGAATCGGGGTGCTCTGGCCCTCCCTCCTGCTGCCTGACTCCTTTCACGACCTATCCTGCTGGGGGTGCGGTCTGCTCTGCCTGTTTGCTACTCCTTTCTCTTCACCTATACCCTTGGCCTTTTCCTGAAAAGTCCTTGGCTTCCCTTCCCGTCAGATAAGGATAGAGCCTGGTTCCAATTCTTGTTCCAAAATCAACCTCTGGGTCGCCGCTGGCCTGCCTGGCCCCACAGCCTGCTCCGCAGCAGCAGGAACTTCTGTGACACAACGGCTATTGGGAACCTTCTGCAAGTGCACGTGGCACATCTGGGACATGGAAGGGGGAGACACAAACAGTGATCACCTCTGGAAGGAAGAGGAAACTCAGTTTGATTGAGGTCTTTGTATTCACAATGGAAAGCTCTGGAGTGTGACCAGGGACAAGTAGCTTCGTCTCCCTCGGTCTCTTCTCAGCTCTACAATAGGATCTGTCTCAGAGTTGGGTCCAGATTAGTGGCTTGTGTCTGCAGAGCCCACGGCGCAGTGGCTAGCCCACGTAACCTCAGCGTGCGGCTCCTCTACCAACCACCAGTGTGTAAGTGCTGGAGAAGGGGAGGTGTTCCGGTGTTCCAGCGCGTAAGCTGAGTTGTGCAAAATGGCAGGAAAAGTCTGAATGTGAGGAAGGGGCAGGCCTCTTGGGATTGGGGGTGCACAGCCATGGGGTCCTGAGGTGATTGCAACAAAAGAGACAGGCATGTCCTCTCCCTGTCTTTCATACGCTAGTGGGGAAGACAAGCAATAAAGAAGTAAGCACAGGTAGTCCCCGACTTACAATGGTTTGACTTAGGATTTTGACTTTATAATGCTGTGAAAGTGATATGCGTAGTGCATTGCATGAGATAATAAGTTTTTTGTGTATTCTTCCGAAGCCAGAAATGGGGAGGCAGTCAGACAGACTCCGCATGCACCCGACGGGGATCCACCCGGCACGCCCACCAGGGGGCGATGCTCCGCCCATCCGGGGCGTAGCTCTGTTGCTACCAGAGTCACTCTAGTGCCTGAGGCAGAGGCCACGGAGCCATCCCCAGTGCCCAGGCCAACTTTGCTCCAATGGAGCCTTGGCTGCGAGAGGGGAAGAGAGAGACTGAGAGGAAGGAGAGGGGGAGGGGTGGAGAAGCAGATGGGCGCTTCTGTGTGCCCTGGCCGGTTATCGAACCCGGGACTCCTGCACGCCAGGCCGACGCTCTACCACTGAGCCAACCGGCCAGGGCCAGATAATCAATATTTTATTATAAAGTAGGCTTTGCATTATTAGATGGTTTTGCCTGACTGGAGACTAGTGTGTGTTCTGAGCACGTTTCAGGTAGGCTGGGCTGAGCCACGGTGTTTGGTAGGTTAGGTGTATTGCGTGCGTTTTCTATTTCCGATGCAGTCCTTTCAACCTGCAATGGGTTCGTCGGGAGGCAACCCCACTGTAAGATGAGGAGCGTCTGTACATAATGCAGCCTGTGATGTTGAGAGCTGCTCTGAAGAAGATAGAAGACGTCTCAGAAAGTGTGGGGCTGGAGGGTGGCCATTTCAGATGGGGTGATTGGGAAAAGCCTTTCTGAGGCACATCCCAAATGGAGCCAGCCATAGGACACTGTGGGAGCAGGATTCCAGGCAGAAGGAAAGAGCTGTGCAAAGGCCCTGGGGTAGAATGAGCTTGGTGTGTTCAAGGGTGTTTTCTACCAGGCCTGCTCAGAAAACTGCCGGATCTACCAGGGACAATGAGACAGTCCAACAGCAGCGCTCAGCTTGAAGTGTGGGGAGCCAGTCCCTGAGTCAGGTGAACTGGGATTTGATCCTGGCTCTGCCACCGGGAGCACAAGATGCCACCTTCCTGAGCTCCAGGGTCTTCATTGTCAAGTAGGGCTTGAGGCCTCAGGGAGGTAACAGAACAGCGCTCCAGCTCCCTGTCTGGCTCCTGGTAGCCTGAGAGCTCCACCAGGCCCCCAGCCCCGGCAAGGGCCTGGGGGTATGACCTGGACCTGGCTGGCAGTGGGAGCTGCAGGCAGGGTACCTGCACTTGCAGACCACTGTACTGAATTGCACCTCTCCGTGAAAAGTAGAGAGTAACCGTTTGTCAGACAAGGCGGTTCCTCAGGAAGCTGCCTTTTATCGAGAACTTCCTGTTCATGTCCCAAAAGCTGTGGTCTGATGTGAGGAGGACCAATGAAAGTTTAGGCCCATCTTGGGGAGGCAGCTCTGCTCACCACAGTGCCACTGGCACGCTGGGCCTGACTTGGAAGCAGCGCTGGGCCTTTCCCAGGGCCTTGGAACATCGGAGCCTGGAGGGTCCTCCCTTTGCAGGGTGGGCCCAGCTGGTCAGGACTGGACCCCAGGCCTCCTCACTGCCGGCCGTGGTCCCTGGAATAGCAACAGGTCTCTTCTCTAAAAATATACATCATGCGATCCTCTGCTACCATCTCTTTCCTGTTCCGGAGGTGGGGGGTGGGGGCGACAACCACAGACCTTTTTTTTTTTTTTTTTTTTTTTTAAGAAAACAACTCTGGGCCCAGTTTTCGTCTGCACAAAGTATTGCTTTGTAAGTCTGTTCTGGACACCTATAGAACAAAGACCAGGCAAAGACTTGGTGCTAGGCAGGGGTGCGGTAAGGAAATGGGAGAACACGGGCAATTACTACTGCGAGGTCCTGGAGTGGGCAGTGGGGGCGACGGAAAACATTTTTATGCGTTGTCAGCCTTTCCCCCATTTCTCCTCACCTTTTTTCCACTTGAAAATTTCCAAACACACAGAAAGGGTGAAAGAATAAGTAAGTGAACATCAGCATAGCGTCCACCAAGATTGACATTTTAACACTTTGCGCCATTTGCTTACGCCCTGTTTACGCATGCGCAGTCGTGTGGAAACAATTTGTTAACGTACCAGCGCAGCCCTCAGTTCTAAACCAGCTTCTCCTAAGAATTGGGGTATTCTCCCTCATAATCACAACACCTTTATCAAACTTAAAAAAATTAATAATTATTTTATATGATCAGATACCCAGTCCATATTTAAATTTTCTCATTCAAGTCCAAAAAAAATGTCTTCTAGAACAGCTGGGGTGTTTTTTCCCCATCCAAATGGAGTCTTTCAAATCCAGCATTGCAGTTTTCTTTTTTAAATATCTTTTTGTTTTCTCTTTTTCAGTCTCTTGATCCTGACATCCCTCTCCCCCCACACTCCCAGCTCCCTGCCCCCCCCCCCCCACGACATTGATTTTCCTTATTGGTTCTCCGCGGCTTCCTGCAGGGGGAAGGAATCCTCTCCCGCGGGGACATCATCCTGTGGGCCGTCAGGGGGACCCGGTGGCAGGTTATCTCCGAGATAGATGCTATATTTCTTATGAGATGATTTACAAAATGTACATGATACGAATAGAAATAACACTGGACAGAAATATGCTAAAATCCTAGCGATAGTGGTCACTGGCTGGGTGGTATTTATTTTCTTCTTTGTTCTGCACATTTTCTAGGTTTGGCCAAACTATGCCCTTTATTATTACTTTATAATCAGAAAGATGAAAATGGACAATTTTTTTTTTTAATTTTAAAAGCAATATAGCAATGTTGGAGAAAGTTTGGAAAGTAATGAAAATAAAGCAAGCACCCTGGCTGGTTGGCTCAGTGGTAGAGCGTCGGCCTGGCGTGCGGGAGTCCCGGGTTCGATTCCCGGCCAGGGCACACAGGAGAAGCGCCCAACTGCTTCTCCACCCCTCCCCCTCTCCTTCCTCTCTGTCTCTCTCTTCCCCTCCCGCAGCCAAGGCTCCATCCGAGCAAAGGTTAGCCCAGGCGCTGAGGATGGCTCTGTGGCCTCTGCCTCAGGCGCTAGAGTGGCTCTGGTTGCAACAGAGCAACGCCCCAGAGGGGCAGAGCATTGTCCCCTGGTGGGCATGCCAGGTGGATCCCAGTCATCGGGTGCATGCGGGAGTCTGTCTGACTGCCTCCCCGTTTCCAACTTCAGAAAAAAAAAAAAAAAAAAAAAAAAAAAAAAAAAAAAAAAAAAGCAAGCAAGCCATAATGCCACCGGCTTAACATGTAATAGTTTATAGAGTCTTCCATAAAAATTATTTTCATAATTTCATGCTTTTTCAATTATGAAAAGCTTTTTTCAGAAGTGCTTTAACCTAATTCTGCATTTGCTTTTAGTTTCACGTTGTCTTCTTAAGCGCATTTTCCACGTGTGGTACTTTCGAGCCTTGTTCTCATTGATAGCCGTGTGCCAGGGTTGTGGGTGGCCCACTTGGCGGGGCCCCAGGCACCCAGCCGAGGAGCCCAAGGAAGCTCACGTCCTTCCTTGGCCCAGCCGAGCCGAGCCCGGTGCTGGCACCTGCATCTCTCCCTGGCGCGGCGCGTTGTGCTCACTCGCCCAGAGGCAGCCGCACATCCCTCTGTGCACCCTTAGTGAGCTCTGGGGCCCCCTCATCAAGGCAGAGAGGCCCGGTGGCACCATGGTGGGAGGTGGGAGCCGGACACTGAGGGATCCCTGCCCACGGGAGGCCGCATCCGGGTCTGAGTGGGAAGCACACAGAGGTTTTGCTGGTGAGCCCTGCCCTCCCCAGTGGGGGTGCAAGCTGAGGTTGGGGTTCCCACTCACCAGCTACCCCCCTGCCCCCCAGGATGCCTTCCGCGCCTTCCACCGCGACCTTGATTTTGTGCGCAAGTTCATGAAGCCCCTGCTGATCGGTGAGCTGGCCCAGGAGGAGCCCAGCCAGGACCGGGGCAAAAACGTGAGTTAGATGGGACCAAGGAAGGGGGGGGGGTTGCGGGGAGGTGAGGACCCCACCTCCAGGTGGAGATAGCGGGGTGTAGAGCAGGGAAGCTTTATGCCAGTCCAGGAGGAGCCACCGCCCATCCCCTGGGGTCAGGGAGGACCGGGAGCCCCTGCGGGAGCACTCCCTCCTTGCCCTATCTGGCTGCCAGGCTGGCTGACCTCTCCACTTGGGACTAATTCAGTCTCAGCTTTTTTTTTTTTTTACCTGTGGGGCTTTCGTGGGTGGCCGGGCTGGGCAGAGGGTATGTCCTCCAGACGTCAGCCTCCCCTCCTGCTGGCTCTCCCCGTCTGCCCCTCCTTGCTTTCCCTCCAGGGCTGATGAGATTGCCTTCACTCCTCCTGGAGCGGGGCTGGTGTCCCACCTGGCCTTCACACATGGCTGCCACTGTTTTCCCCTTTTCCCTGCTGCTTTTAAGTTGTTGCCAGAGATATTCTTCAGATTATTCACTTATCACCCAGGCTCCCAGATCTGACCTCCTTCACCCACATGTGTCACCGGTCTGCCTTTCAAAGTACCCCGGGTGTGTCTCTGTAGATGCCAGCAGCCCCTGCCCGCCTGCCCATCTCCCAGTGCTGCCCACAGTTCCTCAGAGCCATCCTGGGCTCTGCCTCGATGACCCCTGACCCTACCGGTCCTCCCCTGCCTCCCTCCCTCAGCTCTGGGAGGGCAGGGACTTCATCCTGCACAGTTTTCCTGTCACCTGCCTCAACCTCCTCAAGGCCTGGTAGGGGACCCAGGACAAGCACATTGTACCCAGTAGTGGAAATAGCAAGCATTTTGTGTGTGTGTGTGGGGGGGGGGGGGGGTTGGGGGGGTAGAATAGACATAAAATAAAATTTACCGCCTGACCTGTGGTGGCGCAGTGGATAATGCATCGACCTGGAAATGCTGAGGTCGCCGGTTCGAAACCCTGGGCTTGCCTGGTCAAGGCACATATGGGAGTTGATGCTTCCAGCTCCTCCCCCCTTCTCTCTCTCTGTCTCTCTCTTTCTCCCTCTCTCTCTCTCCTCTCTAAAAATGAATAAAGAAAAAAAAAGAAAAAATAAATAAATAAAATTTTACCATTTTAACCACTTTTAGGTGTACAATCAGTGGTTTTGAGTTCGTTCACACTGTGGTACAACCATCACCACCATTTATCTCCGGAACGCTTTCATCTTCCCCAAATGAGACTGTCCCCGTTAAACATTCTCCCTCCCCCAGCCCATGCGAAACCCTGTTCTACTTTCTCTCTCTGCATTTGCCTGTTCTAGTACCTCAGATAAGTGGACTCAATCGAGAATTGGTTAGTTTGTGCCTGGCTTAACCGCACATAACATAGTGTCTTCAAGGGTCATCCGTGTTGTTGTAGCACGCGTGAGCATGTCCTTCCTTTTTTAAGTCTGAATAACGTTCTGATGCGCGGCGGACCACGCTGTGCTTAGTCATCCATCCACCGGCAGTATCTGGCTTGTTTCTGCCTTCTGCCAGTTGTGAGTAATGCTGCCCTGAACACGAGTGCGCAGCATGCAAGCTTTGGAGTTGAATGCTTTCTCTGCCGCTTACCTGGCTGTGGACAATCGCACCGTCCCCGGGGCGGTGCCAGGCCCAGGCAGGCGCGTGGTCATGACAGCGCTTGTTGTGCCTGGTGGCTCCGTGGCCGACACCCGCCCTCTGTTCTTGCCCCATAGTCCCAGATCACCGAGGACTTCCGGGCCCTGCGGAAGACCGCCGAGGACATGAACCTGTTCAAGAGCAACCACCTCTTCTTCCTGCTGCTCCTGGCCCACATCATCGTCATGGAGAGCATCGCGTGGTTCACCATCTTTTACTTCGGCAACGGCTGGATTCCAACCGTCATCACGGCCTTTGTCCTTGCTACCTCTCAGGTGAGGGGTTGACGCCCTCCCCCGTCGCTCGAAGGCCCCGACTGCCCCAGCTCGCAGAGGCCTGGCGGCCTGCGTGCCACTGCCGAGTGAGCACTGGTGGCTCTCTCCCCCCAGGCCCAAGCTGGATGGCTGCAACACGATTACGGCCACCTCTCCGTCTACAAGAAGTCCACGTGGAACCACATCGTCCACAAGTTCATCATCGGCCACTTAAAGGTAAACACCGGCGACCCTAGGCATCTGTCCTGGCCGTTGGTGGTTAGAAGTGCTGTCTCCCTTTGCTCGGAGGCCGGATCCCCTCTCAGGCCAGCTGTGAGCCTCTTTCAAACCCTCCCCTTCTTCGACCTCCCGAGCCCCGGCTCCGTATCTCATTAGACCCACAAAACCAGTGTGTTAGTTATGAAGACAGACACATGCCTCTTGTCTGTTGACTCAATTGATTATATTGTTTGCTCCTTATCTAATAAACTCCTTTTATTTGGGGCCAGTAGAGAAACAGTTTCTCTTGATGAATTGGAGTGTTTCCCTCCCTGGGTAATGTGAGCTGTGTAATACATAGAGTTCCTCTGTTGCCTCCTCCCGGGAGACACAAAGGAGGACTTGGAACGGCGGCCATCCTTAGTCTGGCTTTTGTTAAATGTATCCTCCTCTCTTATGACAGGTCATTTATCTTCATTTTAATCATTTGGTTGTATACAAGTCCTTTATCATAAGCCGTCTCAGATAGGGGTGTGGCAAGGAGATGCTGTCATCATACAAGTCTTTAGATAAGGAGACTTCCCACAGTGTGATGAGCAGCTGAGCCAAAGGGTGAGAGTTGTTTAAAATGCAGAAGGTAAGGCGGTTTTACTGTCCACCATACAGATGAGGAGGCCAGCCCCCGGAAGTAGCAAGTTTGTAAAACCCTAGTTGGACTTGCCATTGACCTGTGCTGATCTGATAGGCGTGGTCTCCTTGGTTTTGGAAATAACATCCTTGGCCAGCTCTCTCTCTGGTAGGGATCATCCTCTGCCCCACCCCTTTCCCAGTGACAGTCAGCTGCTTCCAAAGAAAGACTTCCACCCTCCCCACCCCAGCTTGGGAGGAGCTACCCCTCCCGGTGAACTTTGAACTTATCCCCCTGCGACCCAGATGCATTGAGCCCTGGGCTTGCAGTCTCTAGATCTGGTTGAGGGTGAACTCTCGTTGAACTAGTCACCAGTCCTGCACCAAGTGGTTGTCCTGGCCCTGAGCTGGAAGCTGACAGAGAAACTGGTTTCTTTCCAGAATTTCAGGGGTGAAGGGAAGGGGTGTGCATAGTGGAACGCTTTGTTTCATTCTGTATGCTTTGCTGGCGGATAAAACCCTCCTAGTATCGGAAAGTAACATTTCACTGCTGACCCATGTTATCCCCACATGCTCAACAAAGATGGGCTGTGTCCTGTTTCCAGATTCTGGGCAGGAGCCAGGGTGAGGGGTGGGGGCTTTCCTGCCTGATGTCCCTCGGTCCTTGAAGGGCTCTGGAGCACAGCTCTGTGTCATATGGAACAAGGTCAGGACAATAGATTGGCCTCCATGGAAAACCCTGTATTATGAAATCTGGAATGACAGCAAGGGCGGTCTTTGGGCTCAGGGACTAGAGGAGGTCAGGGACATGGGTTCCACTCGTGGCTCATTAGCCCCCACTAGCTGTGTCCTTCGTGCTGTGTCTAGGCCAGTGTCCTGGCCATGCAGCTCATCTAGGGGGGCCCCAGAGCCAGAACGATCACAGCTCCTCTGGAATGGCTCTGGTATTTGGTGACCACAAAGCTGCAGGCAAGTCTTCTTTTTAAGTTTATATTGATTGATTGATTTCTAGAGAGAGAGAGATCAATTTGTTGTTCCACTTATTCATGCATTCACTGGTTGATTCTTTTTTTCAGAGACAGAGAGAGAGTCAGAGAGAGGGATAGATAGGGACAGACAGACAGGAACGGAGAGATAAGAAGCATCAATCATTAGTTTTTTGTTGCAACACCTTAGTTGTTCATTGATTGCTTTCCCATATGTGCCTTGACCGTGGGGCTACAGCAGACCAAGTAACCCTTTGCTCGAGCCAGTGACCTTGGGTCTAAGCCGGTGAGCTTTGATAACTTTTTTTTTTTTTTTTAGATTTTATTTATTCATTTTAGAGAGGGGAAGAGGGAGAGAGAGAGAAGAGGGGAAGAGCTATAAGTGTCAACTCTCATGTGCCTTGACCAGGCAAGCCCAGGGTTTTGAACCGGCAACCTCAGCATTTCCAGGTTGACGCTTTATCCACTGCTCCACCACAGGTCAGGCTAGGCCGGTGAGCTTTACTCAAACCAGATGAGCCCGCGCTCAAGCTGGCGACCTCAGGGTCTTGAACCTGGGTCCTCCGCATCCCAGTCTGATGCTCTATCCACTGCGCCACCGCTTGGTCAGGCCTCTGGTTGATTCTTGTATGTGCCTTGACCCCAGATTGAACCTGCAATCTTGGTGTATCAGAATGATGGTCCAAGCAATTGAGCTACCAAGCCAGGGCCAGACAAGTCTTATAAGGCCATTTGTTCCTCTGGTCCCTTTGCTGAGACAAAAAGGGGTGACTATAGGGAGCCCTGATGTTCTAGCACAAGCAGTGAGGACAGTGAATCGGATGCCAGGAGCCTTGAGGGGCTGGGACCTACTTTTTTTTTTTAATGAGAGAAGGAGAGGCAGAGAGACAGACTCTTGCATGCACCCCTACTGGGATCCACCCATCAAGTCCACTAGGGGGTGATGCTCTGCCCGTCTTGGGGTCCTTGCTCCATTGCAACTGGAGTCATTTTAGCACCTGAGGCGGAGGCCATGAAGCCATCCTCAGTGCCCGGGGCCAACTCCCTCCAATCGAGCCATGGCTGCAGGAGGTGAGGAGAAGAGAGAGATATAGAGAGAGAAGTGAGAAGGGCAGGGGTGGAGAAGCAGATGGGCGCTTCTCCTGTGTGCCCTGGCCGGGAATCGAACCCGGGACTCCTGCACACCAGGCCGACGCTCTACCACTGAGCCAACCGGCCAGGGCCGAGGATTGTCTTATGTAAGGACAATTCTAAGCAGATGTACCTCTGCTTAACACCCTTTAATCATTCAGCATTGTACTTAGGATAAAATGCGGACAGCAGGGCTTGGCACCATCTAGACTCTGCATCTGGAGGTGGAAACCTGGACACCTGCCAGCCTGTTCACAATCTCATCTCGGGCCACTGCGGCCAGGGCAGGGTGAGGCAAGGGAGGCATGTACCTCGGGTGCAAAATTAAGGGGACACCAAATAAAAACAACTCAGTAATTGCAATAACTTTTTTTTTTTACAGAGACAGAGAGAGTCAGAGAGAGGGATAGATAGGGACAGACAGGAACGGAGAGAGATGAGAAGCATCAATCATCAGCTTTTCATTGCGACACCTTAGTTGTTCATTGATTGCTTTCTCATATGTGCCTTGACCGTGGGCCTTCAGCAGACCGAGTAACCCCTTGCTCGAGCCAGCGACCTTGGGCTCAAGCTGGTGAGCTTTGCTCAAACCAGATGAGCCCGCGCTCAAGCTGGCAACCTCGGGGTCTCAAACCTGGGTCCTCCGCATCCCAGTCCGATGCTCTATTCACTGCGCCACCACCTGTTCAGGCGAAATAACATTTTAATGCAATATTTTCTCTTTTTTTCTCCTTTTTTAGGGAGAGAAGGAGAGACAGACATTTACAGGAAGGGGGGAGAAAGATGAGAAGCATCAACTCATAGTTGCGTCACTTTAGGTGTTCATTGACTGCTTTCTCATATGTGCCTTGATGGGGAGGGAGCTACAGCAGAGCCAGTGACCCCTTGCTCAAGCCAATGACCATTGGGCTCAAGCCAGTGATCGTAGGGTCATATCTATGATCCCACGCTCAAGCCAGTGCCCTTGGGGTTTCAAACCTGGGTCCTTACTGTCCCAGCTTCACACTCTATCCACTGCGCTACCTCCTGGCCAGGCAATGCAATATTATCTTTAAAAGCATAATTAATGCAGAAAAATTCACAATGAACAAAATACCAACTTTTTAAAAAATTTTTTTAAATTTTTTAATTTTTTTACAGAGACAGAGAGTCAGAGAGAGGGATAAAGAGGGACAGACAGGCAGGAACAGAGAGAGATGAGAAGCATCAATCATCAGTCCTTCGTTGCGACACCTGAGTTGTTCACCGACTGCCCTCCCATATGTGCCTTGACAGTGGGCCCTCAGCAGACCGAGCAACCCCCCGCTCAAGCCAGCGACCTTTGAGTCCAAGCTGGTGAGCTTTGCCCAAACCAGACGAGCCCGCACTCAAGTTGGCGACCTCGGGGTCTCGAACGTGGGTCCTCCGCATCCCAGTCTGACGCTCAATCCACTGCGCCACTGCCCAGTCAGGCAATATCAACATTTTAAAGATCAGTCTGGATTGTGCTAAGCCATATTGGAACTGGAGGCAAAAGGAAAAACTTGTGCCCCTGTCTACATGTTTTATGTGTTTTCTTTTTTTCTTTTTTCTTTTTTTTTTTTTGTATTTTTCTGAAGCTGGAAACGGGGAGAGACAGTCAGACAGACTCCCGCATGCGCCCGACCGGGATCCACCCCGCACGCCCACCAGGGGCGACGCTCTGCCACGACCAGAGCCACTCTAGCGCCTGGGGCAGAGGCCAAGGAGCCATCCCCAGCGCCCGGGCCATCTTTTGCTCCAATGGAGCCTTGGCTGCGGGAGGGGAAGAGAGAGAAAGAGAGGAAGGAGGGGGGGGGCTGGAGAAGCAAATGGGCGCTTCTCCTATGTGCCCTGGCCGGGAATCGAACCCCGGTCCCCTACACACCAGGCCGATGCTCTACCGCTGAGCCAACCGGCCAGGGCCATGTGTTCTTTTCTTAATGGTTGATCCCCCTCCCCAGAGCATTAAAGTAGTTGACAAACACTTAAAATTGAAAAGCTAGTGTATTAAAAGCCCCAACATTAAGCTTATTTATCTTAAGATTTATTTATTGATTTCAGAGAGAGAAAGAGAGAGAATGGGGTGGAGGGAGGAGCAGGAAGCGTCAACTCATACTAGTTGCTCCTCACACGTGCCTTGACCGGGCCAGCCTAGAGTTTCAAACTGGTGACCTCAGCGTTTCAGGTCGACACTTTATCCACTGCGCCGCCACAGGTCAGGCTAGGTTTGAATATATTATTTATTACCACAACAGAGTTGACTATTTTATTTCAGTTAATTGGAAATCGTTGAAGATGGTTGCTTGGCTGAAATTGTCAGCCTTAGCAGCGTTCTCGACTGAAAACGAGGTGAACCAAAGAGCAGGTTGGGAAACTCTCGGCGCTGAGGTTGCACCTGTTCCAACCTGGGTGCAGCTTTCCTTTCCCCTCGGGCTCTGACGTGGCTCAGCCCAGCACTTCCAGCCGCCGTCCTGGGTCTCAGGCCTTCCTTCGGCTTCTGGCACAGTCCACAGTGCCCCCTCCTGCACCCTGGAGGCCCTCACCTTGGCTCTCGCCCTCTGTCTCTGTCGGCAAAGCCCCTGCACTCGCCTGGTCCCCCCTCCCAGCCGGCAGACCAGGTGCAGTCCTGAGCGGCCTCCCGGGACCTGTCCACCTCCATGGGCCCCATCATGGCGGTGTGATGCCGACTCCCCCACTAGAGGAGGGCTCGCCTCTCCTTCCCCCCTTCATCCATGGGGCAGGCAGTGTCGCCACCCACATTCTGAGAACACGGGCCGGGTCGCTGTGCCAGGGAGAGCAGGGCTTCATGGGAAGGAGGGTTCGTGAAGCGTAAGGAGGGGCTCTGCCTGGAGAAGAGGAATGGGAGAGAATCACAGCAGAGGAATGCCACGGTCAAAGAGACTTTGTCGCCTGACCTGTGGTGGCGCAGTGGATAAAATGTCGACCTGGAAATGCTGAGGTTACTGGTTCGAAACCCTGGGCTTGCCTGGTCAAGGCACATATGGGAGTTGATGCTTCCAGTTCCTCCCCCCTTCTCTCTCTCTGTCTCTCTCTCCTCTCTCTTCCTCTCTGTCTCTCTCTCCATCTTTCTCTCCTTTCTAAAAATGAATAAATAAAATAAAAAAATTAAAAAAAAAAAAGAGACTTTGTTGGCCCTGGCCGGTTGGCTCAGTGGTAGAGCGTCGGCCTGGCGTGCAGAAGTCCTGGGTTTGATTCCCGGCCAGGGCACACAGGAGAGGCGCCCATTTGCTTCTCCACCCCTCCCCCCCCCTCCTTCCTCTCTGTCTCTCTCTTCCCCTCCCGCAGCCAAGGCTCCATTGGAGCAAAGATGGCCCGGGTGCTGGGGATGGCTCCTTGGCCTCTGCCCCAGGCGCTAGAGGGGCTCTGGTTGCGGCAGAGCGACGCCCTGGAGGGGCAGAGCATCGCCCCCTGGTGGGCAGAGCGTCGCCCCTGGTGGGCGTGCCAGGTGGATCCCGGTCGGGCGCATGCGGGAGTCTGTCTGACTGTCTCTCCTCGTTTCCAGCTTCAGAAAAAAAAAAAAGAGAGAGACTTTGTCATCACATCTGATCCATGTGCAGGGATGACCCCTTCTCTGCTGTTCGCAGCCCATCTCGCTGCCCTGCGGTTGGTTATTCATTCAACAAACATCACGTTTGCTGATAATATGCCTTGCCTCTTATTTCTCTGTTCCAGAGATTTTCAAGTTCATTTGTCTCAGAAATGTGGTTCCTTCGACGAGAAGGATAAATGTGTCATTTGATTCCTCGATCCTCTAAGCTCTCACTCGCCGACACTTACGGGTTTTAAGGCCCACCTGCTTATAGGTGCTTGGGGTCACCGTAGAGGCCATAGTTACTCGCGACTTCCTGCCCACGGTGTCCAGAGACTGTGTTTCTCCCACGTAGAATGTTTCTGTTGGCTGTTAGACCTTTTTCGTAGATGGCCAGACCCCTGGCCAGGGCACGGACGGGTCCAGCCACAGCTCAGCGTGGGGTCCTCATGGCGGGTTAGAGGGGCCCTGCTTCTTTCTGTGCATCCTGGGGCCGCTGTGTGGAGGCACGTGCCCGCAGAATGGGGCGAGATCTTGAGCTGGGGAGACAAATCTGTGGCCTGGAAATACATACTCATGCAATGCTTCTTACCTCCTAGAATCTTGATTTTACACTGACACGTTAGAGCCAGAGAGCTCTTCCCTGTGCGCGTTAGCGATGTAGGCAGTGCTCCCGGTCGCCGTCCCCACGACTCGGTTCTCACCCCTGAGTGCCTAATGTTGTGTCTGGCTGCTGGTTGGACTGTCGCTTGCCAACTACTTTGGGCCCTTGTTTTGTTTGAAAAGGGTTTACGGAGATACACGTCACATAATCTACCATTCGCCCATTGAAAGTGTACAAGCCAGTGACTTAACCATCGTCACAGTTAATTTTGGGATGTCTTCATTACCCCTAGAGAAATCCCTGCCTCTTAGCCATCACCTCCTAGTCCTCTCATCCCTTCCTACCACCCCCAGCCCTGGCCCTAGGCGACCACTCATCTTTCCGTCTCTAGATTTCTCTGTTCTGAACGTTCCATATAAATGGGATCCTCTACAGCAGTGGTAGTCAACCTGGTCCCTACCGCCCCCTAGTGGGCGCTCCGGCTTTCACGGTGGGCGGTAGCGGAGCAAACAAAGTATAATATAAATAAAAAGATAGATTTAACTATAGTAAGTTGTTTTATAAAGATTTATTCTGCCAAACTTAGCGAAAATCTGACATAAAATACTTGGTAAGTAATTATTATTCTATGCTGTAACTTGCTGTAACTCTGCTTTATAAATTTTATAAAGTAAAGTTACTTCCCTACTTTATAAAATCACCATTACTGTGGAACCGGTGGGCGGTTAGAAAATTTTACTACTAACGTAGATACAGAAGTGGGCGGTAGGTATAAAAAGGTTGACTCCCCCTGCTCTCTGTGGTACTTTGGGGCTGGCTTCTGTCACTCAGCCTGAGGTTTTTCCAGGTCCGCCCACGTTGGAACGCCTGTCAGCACTTCACTCCCTTTCAGGTGGGCCGCGCAGCCTCTCAGTGCACGGCTCTTCCTCGCTTTAATTATCCATCCATCAGTTGGTAGCCATTTTGCTTGTTTTGCGTAATGCTGCCGGGAACATTCCCATACACATTCTTGTGTGGCTATGTTTTCATTTCTCTCGGGTTCACGTCAACACCACTTCTTACTGTCCCTGAAACCCGTTACACAGCAAGGCGCCCAGGAGACGCGCCCAGGGTGGGGGCCTGACGGCTCGCGCCCAATGTTGGCGGAGAGCGAGACCACCCCACACCTGCCGCCACTCTCGCTGCGTCGTGGTGCATTGCCCGGGGTCCCCACCACTGTCACCGTCACTGTCTTGCTGTTGGGCAAAAAGGCCTGGAGGCATGGAGTGACGTGACTTCATTCTGAAGTCCTGGCCACAGGGCGGCCGCGGACTTTTGTGGGCAGGAACCTTGTGTGTAAGAAAGAACTCGGCCCGCGTGTTGAGGGCGCTAGCTCCCTAGGACCTCGTACTGAGCAGGGCCTGTCGCCAGCGGGCTCAGGTCCCCCCGCAGACTGTGCTCCTCACCCCCTTGTCCCCCCCCGCAGACTGCGCTCCTCACCCCCTTGTCCCCCCCCCCGCAGACTGCGCTCCTCACCCCCTTGTCCCCCCCCCCCGCAGACTGCGCTCCTCACCCCCTTGTCCCCCCCCCCGCAGACTGCGCTCCTCACCCCCTTGTCCCCCCCCCGCAGACTGCGCTCCTCACCCCCTTGTCCCCCCCCCCGTAGACTGCGCTCCTCACCCCCTTGTCGTCCCCCCCCCCCGCAGACTGCGCTCCTCACCCCCTTGTCCCCCCCCCCCGCAGACTGCGCTCCTCACCCCCTTGTCCCCCCCCCCGCAGACTGCGCTCCTCACCCCCTTGTCGTCCCCCCGCAGACTGCGCTCCTCACCCCCTTGTCCCCCCCCCCCCGTAGACTGCGCTCCTCACCCCCTTGTCGTCCCCCCCCCCGCAGACTGCGCTCCTCACCCCCTTGTCCCCCCCCCCGCAGACTGCGCTCCTCACCCCCTTGTCCCCCCCCCCGTAGACTGCGCTCCTCACCCCCTTGTCCCCCCCCCCGCAGACTGCGCTCCTCACCCCCTTGTCCCCCCCCCCCCCCGCAGACTGCGCTCCTCACCCCCTTGTCCCCCCCCCCCCCGCAGACTGCGCTCCTCACCCCCTTGTCCCCCCCCCTCAGACTGCGCTCCTCACCCCCTTGTCCCCCCCCCCCCCGCAGACTGCGCGCCTCACCCCCTTGTCCCCCCCCCCCCCCGCAGGGTGCCTCCGCCAACTGGTGGAACCACCGCCACTTCCAGCATCACGCCAAGCCCAACATCTTCCAGAAGGATCCAGACGTGAACATGCTGCACGTGTTCGTCCTGGGCGAATGGCAGCCCATCGAGGTACGGCGGAGGGGGCGGCGCTGACAGGGTCTGAGGGGGCCCGGGAGAGGGAGTCTGGAGCGTGACTGTCCAGCCGGACCTGACGTGTAAATGGAAACCTCTGCCGGTCGCCCTGAATTATTCAAGCTGGGGTTTCTGTGGAATGGGGTCACATGTAAATAATGGACACAGCTCCTTCTCGGGGGGTTTGTGGTGGTGAGACGCCTCCCTCTCTCCCACCGGCCAGGGACGGGGAATCTGGTGTTGGTTTGTGGGAGACAAGGTCGTTCCCGGGCTCACGCTTGGTCCCTCCAGGCCAGCTCAAAGAGAGCTTATTTGGAAAGTCACAGTCCTTGACGCTGGAAGAGACGTGGCATGTTCTGTCCACCCGCCTCACCATCGAATGACAAAGCCGGGCTCAGCGGGCGGAGGGGGTGTGCTCAGGGTCACAGGTTAGACCGCTAGCCATTTTCTTCCACTACGTCAGCCGGCCTTATTTTAATAATAACGCTGTGTTGGGTTTTTATTATTATTATTATTTTTCATTTTTCCGAAGCTGGAAATGGGGAGGCAGTCAGACTCCCGCATGCGCCCGAGGGATCCACCCGGCATGCCCACCAGGGGGCGATGCTCTGCCCCATCTGGGGCGTTGCTCTGTTGCAACCAGAGCCATCCTAGCGCCTGAGGCAGAGGCCACAGAGCCATCCTTAGTGCCCGGGCCATCTTTGCTCCAATGGAGCCTCGGCTGCGGGAGGGGAAGAGAGAGACAGAGAGGAAGGGGGGGGGGTGGAGAAGCAGATGGGCGATTCTCCTGTGTGCCCTGGCCGGGAGTTGAACCCGGGACTCCTGCACGCCAGGCTGACGCTCTACCACTGAGCCAACCAGCCAGGGTTTTTTATTATTATAAATACAGAGCATACCTGTTAGAAGCATTTAAGTAACACAGAAATATACAGAATTTAAAAATGAGTCTGCTGTTATCTTCACCATCGCCCTCTCTGCCCCAAATGTCTTGCCCCTGATGGTGACCCCTGCTGACAACATGCCATATATTTCATGTGTGTATGTAAACACGCATTTATCTGTTTTTCAAAAGCAAAAATGAAAACTTGCTCTATTCTGCAACTTGCTGCCTCAGCAGACGCGGCCCTTTCTGAGTGAGGGGCCCGTCTGTCGGCCTCCGCCTGGGGCGGTCCATTCTCCGCTCTGGTCCTGTTCCGCAATGTTGCCCATACTGTTTTATAAGACAGGAAAACTTGGTGTTGCTCGTTCTTAATTTCCTTTTAATAAAAGCACTCCCAGCTTATTTGAAGAGTGTCCTTATTTAATGCATTTCTCTTAAAAAAAGGAACCTCTTTGTGACAAACTCTATTATGGTTCATTTTACAAAAACATGTCTATGTGGGCTTTGATTTTTGGAAGTTCATTGATGAGGTAAAAAAAGAAAACCAAAGACGAGAATACCCTCGCTGTTTTCACGCTGATCTTAGCATCTCAGAGCGGGCACAGAGTGTGGGCGCGCAGGCTCCTCGGTAAGGAGCAGTGGCTTGAATTTCATCCTCTGCCCAGCGGTGCTGGTGTCCAAGGCCCGCAGCGAGGAGGGGAGAGAGCCTGCCCCCCCCAATTCTGGTGTGTACCTCCTCTCTCCTGTTTCCTGTCCACACGAGAGAGTGTCTGAGCAGAAACATGGATTTCCTGTGGCATCGTAATTCAGAAGAAATTAGCCAAAACTCGGTACTTTGGAAGCATGGGGTCTCTGTGCCAAAGTACATGTTAAGAGTTTTTCTTGGAGGAACGTTTGCTGGCTTTGATTGGCGGGGTCTCGCTAGTGGACCTGATTGACTGTCTCTCCCCTTGCCAGTGGAGACTAAGGACCCTCGAGCTAGGTGAGGCTTTATGTTGTAGAGCAGTTGGCTGTCCTGACAGATACTCTGCGTCCCTAACAAGATCTGGTGTCAGCCACCAGCGCTGCCAGGAAGGTGTCTTTCCCGTCTGCCTCGTAGCCAGTGAAACCTCTTCCAACATCTCTTTCTAGACTCTTCTCCGATGCTGGCCTTGGGGCAGAGGATGGGCAGAAGGTGGTGGTGGGGGTGGGGGTGGGGGTGTCTGGTAATCCAGTCGCCAGGAGCATTTGAGCAGCCTCGGCCAGGGCCGCAGTGCTCCGTGCGGTCCTCCTGTCTCACTGTTTTGCGTTCCTGGCTTGAGCTGCGCCCTGCTGTCCGCAGAACTGTGCGGCCCTGGGAGGGACCCCGGTGATGGTGGGTCTGATGGCACTGGTCCCATGCCAGCCCCACGCACCACACCGGGACCAGCCTCCGAGCTGGGAGGCCAGGGCTCTTATCTCTGCGCACCACGAGCGAACCAGCCCAGCCAGGCGCTGCATCCGGCCGCCCAGTGCACAGAAGTGTGAGCAGCGGCCTCCGAGGGAGCATTCTGCCTCTTGGTCTTTGACTTCCAGGGAGAATTTTTTTAAAAGTTCTTTTAGTTTTCTTTTTATTACTGCTTTTAGAGAGAGAGGAAGGGAGAGAGAAAGAGAGAGAGAGAGAGACAGACAGACAGAAACAGCCGTACCCGTCGTGGCGCAGTGGATGGGGCGTTTGACCTGAAACGCTGAGGTTGCCGGTTCGAGACCCTGGGCTTGCCTGGTCAAGGCACGTGTGGGAGTTGGTGCTTCCTGCTCCTCCCCGCCTTCTCTCTCTCTCTCTCTCTCTCTCTCTCCTCTTTAAAATGAATAAATAAAGTCTTTTAAAAATAAATAAATAAAATGAAGTCAAAGCTTTTTAAACATTAATTAAAAAAAGAAAGAAAGAAGAACAGAAACATCCATCAGTTCCTATATGTGCCCTGACGGGGAATCGAACCCACAACCTTTGCTTATTGGGATAATGCTCTAACCAACCAAGCTATCCGGCCAAGGCTCAGACGTTTCTTTATATGTATTGAGGATGTTTCTCTTTCAGTTTAGTCCTAGGTGTTTTCTGGTTTTGTCCTTACGATTGGGGTTTCTCGGGTATGCAGGGAAGCTGTTGACGTTTGGCTAGCTCAGGGGGAGTCAACCTTTTCATACCTACCGCCCATTTCTGCATCTCTGTTAGTAGTAACATTTCCTGACCGCCCACCGGTTCCACAGTAATGGTGGTTTATAAAGTAGGGAAGTAACTGTAGTTTATAAAATTTATAAAGCAGAGGTACAGCATATAATAATGATAATTACTTACCAAGTACTTTATGTCGGATTTTCGCTAAGTTTGGCAAAATAAAGCTTTATAAAACAACTTACTATAGTTAAATCTATCTTTTTATTTATACTTTGGTTGCTCCGCTACCGCCCACCGTGAAAGCTGGAATGCCCACTAGGGGGCGGTAGGGACCAGGTTGACTACCGCTGGGCTAGCTAGTTGTCTGAGGTGCACGTTGTGTCCACTTATGTGTCACTGTGATTCTAGTTGCTTTCCAGTTGATTCTTTTGCGTTTCCTGGGTATCCTTGAAAAGATCGTAGCCTTGGAAACGATGGAAATTCAGTCTCGTTCTTTCTGATGGCTCCACACTCTTCCTTCGGGCTCGGGTATATGGCACTCCTGGGCCGTCCCGAACAGCAGTGATGTCACTGCTCAGTGGCACCCTGTCATGGAGGCTATTGTCCCTGTGGCGCTGTGTTTCTGCCTCGCTGCCCGAGCTCCGGGGTGACCGCCTGGCTGGGACAGAGCTCTCCCTGCCCCTCCGTTGGCCCGCTGCACACCCTCTCGGCTTCCCGGTCCAGGCGGCCTTTCGGGAACAGGCCAAGCGGCCAGTTCTCCCTTGTACTGGCCACGGGCCTCCTCTCTGGGCCCCTGGGCTGGGCTTTGGGGTCTTGCCAGTCGGCCATGCCTGGTGTGGTCCTGTTGCTCACGCTCTTGTGAGCTTGCAGGTTCCCGGAGGCTGGGGTTAGACTTTGCAACAGCTCTCCTCCCCCACCCCTGAACAGACAAGAAGGCCCTTGTCCTCCTTTAGACAGTGTGTTCCAATGCTGAGAAGTCCCCTGCACATGCCCCTGGCAGCCAAGCCTATAATCCAAGGCTGGCCTTGTGGTCCCGCGGAGAGTCTGGGTACAGGAGGGCCAGCCGGCTGGGGCAGAGGGCTGTGGGCCGCTGGGAAAGCCAGACCACCGGCTGGCTGCGCTCCCCCTCCCCGGGTCCCTGGCCTGTGTCCCTGTCGCCCTCAGCTTGGGAATGCGTCAAAGAGAGCCCTGTCCGCCGCCACCTCCTTCTCGGGGTCCGGACACCGGGGAGAAAGCACCCCTGTCCTCCTGCGTCTCAGCCCCACCACCTGAGGCTCTCTCTCCGTGTGTGGTGAGGGCTGTCCTGAGGGTTACGGGGTCCCCGTGGGGAGGAAGGCAGACCCTTAGCTTGTGAGGCCAGGGCCTCGCACTGGGCTGAGCATGTGGCATGCGGGGCGTCACTGAAGCCTTGTGTAACTGTGAGGCAGAAGCTATCAACAAACCCATTTGATAGGTAGAACAACTAAGGCCAACAGAGAAGAAATAACTCACTCAAGGTTACAGCTAGAAAAAGCCGCGCCACCATCCCGACCCAGGCCGTCTGGCTCCAAGCCAGGGCTTCTGGGTCCTATGGGACCTTGCCCAGGGCCACCACCTGGTAGACATTAGGGAAAGGTGTTTGTTGGATCACTCCAGCTTTCTGATGAAGAAAGAAGGCAGGAGTCCCCCGCCCCCCCCCCCCGAGCTTGTACATTCTAAAATATCCTTTCCTGCGCCCACGACATATATGGCTGGGTTTTGGCAGAGAACTGAGCGTGTAAAGACAAGAGGCAGCTCACTCCAGCTTTCTGATGAAGAAAGAAGGCAGGAGTCCCCCCCCCCCCCCCCCCCCCCGTCCCGAGCTTGTACATTCTAAAATATCCTTCCCTGCGCCCATGACATATATGGCTGGGTTTTGGCAGAGAACTGAGCGTGTAAAGTCAAGAGGCAGTGAGTTAGCCCCATGCCGGGCTTGGCCTCGGCCAACCACAGCTGTACTTTCTGGTTTTCGGAGGAAAACGCCCCCTGGGCCAGCACCCCCTGACAGATACCTTTGCAGCTGTCCCTCTCAGGAAGGGACTAGATGCCAGTGACGTTTCAGTGTGTCTCCACACGCAGGCACACGTGTTCCCATGACTAACCTTCCCTTCATGGTCCCGAGGTGCTTTTATATCCGCGTCCTCCACCGGTCCCTCAGTAACCCTATGAAGTGCCCACCAAACCTCCAGTTGACCAATAAGGACCCCAAAGCTCGTGGCGTGGAGGGTGGGGAAGCAGTGTGCTCAAATAAAGACTGTTTCCTGATCTCCAGCCCCTGCCTCCGGAAGCCTGGGAGTCTGCCGCAGCAGCAGGGACCCGTCAGCCCTCCACGTGGGTCTGGGGCATGGGAGGTCTCCAGCCTGGGGTGGCTCCTATAACCCTTCTTACCCCCCCCACCCCAAAGGTTACCAGAAATAAAGGAAAACCATGTGTTTCTTTCTGTGCAAATGCAACTTCATTTTATTTATTTATTTTTTTTACAGAGACAGAGAGAGAGTCAGAGTGAGGATAGACAGGGACAGACAGACAGGAACGGAGAGATGAGAAGCATCAATCATTAGTTTTTCGTTGCGCATTGCGACATCTTAGTTGTTCATTGATTGCTTTCTCATATGTGCCTTGACCACAGGCCTGCAGCAGACCGAGTAACCCCTTCCTTGAGCCAGAGACCTTGGGTCCAAGCTGGTGAGCTTTTTGCTCAAACCAGATGAGCCCACGCTCAAGCTGGCGACCTCGGGGTCTCGAACCTGGGTCCTCAGGATGTCAGTCTGATGCTTTATCCACTGCGCCACCGCCTGGTCAGGCACAAATGCAACTTCAAAGGAATTTCCCCTCCCAGCAGTTCGGTCACCCCCAAGTCCTTCTGTGGGGACACTCTGGTCTCTGCTGACTTGCCCGGGGCCCTCCCTGGGGTGACCTGTGTGGCCGAGAGGTGGAGAAGGCTCCTGTCCAGGGTCAGAGGCGCCTACAGAGGCTGCCTTGCGGGTGCTGGCCGGTGTGCTGGCTCCTGGGAGGGCGTTGGAGCAGAACCCAGGGGCCTAGTCTGTGGGCCATCTGCTCCCCAGGCCCCTGGGTGGCCACACTTTCTCCCCTGGAATGGCCACCTGGGGTTCTCCTGCCACCTCTGAAGCCTCCCTGCGTGGGGCCTCTCCAAGACCGGCCCCAGCGCCGACAGTCATGATAGTCTTCGAGCGAGGGGACACACGTTCTCGGGACGGGTGAGACCCTGCCAAGCACAGGAGGCCACACGGAACTGAGGGGGTGATTCCGGCGGCACGTCAGCCGGGTGTGCTCTGACCGTGGCTGCCGGCGGCAGGATGCGAGCCTTGGGGACGGGGGGGGGGGGCTTTGTCCCTCTCCAGAGCCCCTCTTTTCAGGAGGCCACGGACCCTTCCTCTGTTTTTTTTTTGTTTTGTTTTGTTTTTTGTATTTTTCTGAAGCTGGAAACGGGGAGAGACAGTCAGACAGACTCCCGCATGCGCCCGACCGGGATCCACCCGGCACGCCCACCAGGGGGCGACGCTCTGCCCACCAGGGGGCAATGCTTTGCCCCTCCGGGGCGTCGCTCTGCCTCAACCAGAGCCACTCTAGCGCCTGGGGCAGAGGCCAAGGAGCCATCCCCAGCGCCCGGGCCATCTTTGCTCCAATGGAGCCTTGGCTGCGGGAGGGGAAGAGAGAGACAGAGAGGAAGGGGGGGGGGGGTGGAGAAGCAAATGGGCGCCCCTCCTATGTGCCCTGGCCGGAAATCGAACCCGGGTCCCCCGCATGCCAGGCCGATGCTCTACTGCTGAGCCAACCGGCCAGGGCCCTTCCTCTGGTTTTGACGGTCACTCTCCTCTCTGTTGTCACCCGGAGAACCTTGCTGTGACTTCCTAGCAATAAGCTGGCCACCACCTGACCTGTGGTGGCGCAGTGGATAAAGCGTCGACCTGGAAATGCTGAGGTCGCTGGTTCGAAACCCTGGGCTTGCCTGGTCAAGGCACATATGGGAGTTGATGCTTCCAGCTCCTCCCCCCTGTCTCTCTCTCCTCTCTCTCTGTCTCTCTCTTCTTCTCCCTGTCCTCTCTAAAATGAATAAATAAAAAAATAAAAATAAATTAAAAAAAAGCTGGACACCGTTGGAGGAGGGAGGCTCTGGCCGTCGGCTCCAGGGAAGGGCTGCTGAGGAGTAGTGTCCCCAGGGTCAGCACCTGGCATTCAGGCCCATGTTCTCATTGTCTCTTCTTCTTCTTCTTCTTCTTTATAATTTTTATGTATGGATTTTAGTGAGAGAGGAAGGGAGAGA
This sequence comes from Saccopteryx leptura, assembly GCF_036850995.1. Lineage (NCBI taxonomy): Eukaryota > Metazoa > Chordata > Mammalia > Chiroptera > Emballonuridae > Saccopteryx > Saccopteryx leptura. The sequence goes on along the minus strand of NC_089503.1, from coordinate 11,966,275 downwards.
GAGAGAGAGACAGGGACAAGGATTTGTTCCTGCAGGTGCCCTGACGGGGGATCGAACCGGCAACCTCTGCATTTCGGGATGATGCTCTAACTAACTGAGCCATCCTGTCAGGGCTCGTTGTCTCTTCTTAACAACCAGAGATGTGTGGATGCCAGACGGGGCTCAGAGGACCCAAGCGACCTGTGCAGGGTCTCAGCCCTGGCCTGGCTCCCCACACAGCCCCCCGGCATGACAGACAAGGAGAGCAGGTGCCACTCTGCAGGCAGCCTCTGAGGAGCAGGGCGGGCTGGGCCTCTGGGCCTAGGCATCAGGATTAACGGGCTGCAGGGACCCCGTGAAGCCTGGCCCTCCGACTGCCTTGTGCTTAGAGCGGCCCGAGCAGCTCTGTACAGCGAGGACGCCCAGACCCCAGCCCGGCCCTCCTCCCTCAGAGTGTCCGGGCGTCGGGGTCCCCACGGGTGTGGGCTCCGCTGTGGAGGGAGAGATTAGCTTTGGAAATGGCAGGAGGCTCTGAGGAAGTGGATGCTCCCAGCCTGTGACTCTTCGTAAATCCCTAGGCCCTTATCTGGGTTCTTGCAGCTGCTTCAGGCTCTGGGGAGCCCCTCAGGGTGGTCTGGCAGCTTTTCTCATTCCCCGAGGCATGGAACCCAGCCCAGGCGCTCCCTCTGGGAGCCAGTGCCCTGGGTGAGTGGTTCAGTTGTGCATTCACGCCAACAGACAAGTATTTAGTGGCTGTCACTTGGGCTCTGAATGAGCTTACCTAGGTCCAGGTCCCCGCTGGGCCCACTGGCCTGTGGCCTTGGGCAGGGACTCGGCTTCACAAGTGCTGGCTCATGAGCTCAGGCACCACGTGCAGCGCCGTGCAGCACACTCGGCCAGGGCTGAGGACCTGTTGGCCGCTGCTAGCCAAGCAGCTCTGGCGGGGGTGGGGGTGGGGGTTCAGGGTGCAGATTGACAGGAAGGGGACAGGTGCCCTAAGCAGGAGGCGGAGATGGTGGCTGCAGAGCGGGCGCGGGCGGGCATGGGCGGCTGGGCCCCGAGGGCCGCGGGTGTCCGGCGCTCACGGTCTCTGCTTTCCCCTCAGTACGGCAAGAAGAAGCTGAAGTACCTGCCCTACAACCACCAGCACGAGTACTTCTTCCTGAGTGAGTGCGGAGCGCCCACAGCCCCACCCCGTCTGCCGTCCTCCCACTCACGCCCTTTTTGGACTCGGAAAGTGGCACTGAGCCTGTTGGGAGAAGAGGGGCTATAGCAGCCGCCCTGTGCGGACCCCTCCTGGCCCATCATACAGACGGGACACAGAGGCCAGGAAATCACGTGCTCCGTGATCTGTGGGGGAGAGGTGGGGCGGAGTGGAGGTGCTGTCTGCCCCAGCCCCCTCGGCTGGGCCAGGGCCTCTGTGGGAGCTGCAGGTTCTGCGTCCCGCCCGGTTCCCGCTCTTACAGCGCGGACCAGGAGGGACGGGACCAGGAGGGACGGGACCAGGAGGGCCGGGCCGGGCCTGGTGGGGCAGGACCAGGAGGGACGGGACCAGGAGGGACGGGACCAGGAGGGCCGGGCCGGGCCTGGTGGGGCAGGACCAGGAGGGACGGGACCAGGAGGGACGGGCCGGGCCTGGTGGGGCAGGACCAGGAGGGACGGGACCAGGAGGGACGGGACCAGGAGGGACGGGCCGGGCCTGGTGGGGCAGGACCAGGAGGGACGGGACCAGGAGGGACGGGACCAGGAGGGACGGGACCAGGAGGGACGGGCCGGGCCTGGTGGGGCAGGACCAGGAGGGACGGGACCAGGAGGGCCGGGCCGGGCCTGGTGGGGCAGGACCAGGAGGGACGGGACCAGGAGGGCCGGGCCAGGCCTGGTGGGGCAGGACCAGGAGGGACGGGACCAGGAGGGACGGGACCAGGAGGGACGGGCCGGGCCTGGTGGGGCAGGACCAGGAGGGACGGGACCAGGAGGGACGGGCCGGGCCTGGTGGGGCAGGACCAGGAGGGACGGGACCAGGAGGGCCGGGCCGGGCCTGGTGGGGCAGGACCAGGAGGGACGGGACCAGGAGGGCCGGGCCAGGCCTGGTGGGGCAGGACCAGGAGGGACGGGACGGGCCTGGTGGGGCAGGACACGCTGAGCCCCGCTCCGCTCTCCCCGCAGTTGGGCCGCCGCTGCTGATCCCCATGTACTTCCAGTACCAGATCATCATGACCATGATCGTCCGCAAGGACTGGGTGGTGAGTTGCTGGAGCCCCCGCCGCCCGGGGCGGGGAGGCGGGAGTCTGGGCGGTGGGCTCTGGGGGCCTGCGTGCTGGGCCATGCCCCTTTGTGCCTTTGTGGGGGAGGGGGGGCTGAGGTACCTTGTCACTCTCAGGAAGGGACCTGCTGAGGCTGCCACAGGCCATTGCCCCCCACTGTTAGAGACCCCCCTATACAGGGGAGCCACTGCTTTTGCAGACAGAGCTCCCTCAGAAAGTTCCCGAAGGCGATGTGATCAGAGCCAAACGCAGCGCACTGTGCATGGCTCTGCCGCAGCCATTGCCCTCTGTGTCTCTGTGCCGCCTCCCAGACCCGTGAACTGGGTCGCACGGCACTCGGGTTGGTAAGTAGAGAGCAGCAGGGCGGTGGCGGAGACGACAGGGGTATCAGTCGTCTGATCAGGGATTAAAGGGCTGCAGGGACCCCGTGAAGCCTGGCCCTCCGACTGCCTCATGCTTAGAGCGGCCCGAGCAGCTCTGTACAGCGAGGACGCCCAGACCCCAGCCCGGCCCTCCTCCCTCAGAGTGTCCGGGCGTCAGGGTCCGGCACATCAGTGTGTTCAGGCTGCGTGATAGAGCTCCACAGACGGAGTGGGGGGTCTGTGAGCAGCGGAATGTGTCGTCTCACAGCCCAGGGGCTGGGGGTCCCAGGCGGAGCTGTGGCTGTGGTCGTTCCTGAGGCTGTGAGGGAGGCTCTGGTCAGGCCTCTCTCCTGGGCTTCTGAGTGGCCACCACCCCTTCCGCCCGTCTCTTCACAGTGTCTTTCTTGTGCGTGTGTCTGTATCTGTGTCTAAATCCCCCTTTTTATAAGGACACCAGTTGTAGTGGGTTAGGGTCCTCCCTGATAACCTCGTCTTAACCCATTACATCTGTAGCGACCCTTTCTCCAAATAGGGTCACGTTGTGAGGTCCTGGGGGTTAGGGCTTCAACATAGGCATATTAGGGTGCACAGTGCAGCCCATAATGCCAGACTAGAGGGGGCCGCCAGTGTTGTGCACGCAGCCAGTGGCCTGGTGCAGACGTGCAGGCATCACGCTGCCTAAAGGGTGTTACGGCCACGACAGAATGACCTGGAGGGAACAGCCGAGTTGGAGCGGCTTCAGTGGGACAGGGACAGGGCCCTGCCCTACAGAGTCCCTCGGTAGGTATGGCCAGTCTCTCTTACCAGTCTTTTTAACTCAGTTTCATAAGTGAAGATGTGGAGACTCAGAGTTTGGGACTTGCCCAAGAGGACACTAAGGGGGTGGGCGCTAGAACCCAGGCCTCCCGGCGCCGTGTCCTGGGCCCTCCTCCACATTCAGCCACCAGTCGCTCTGAAATCACAGTACCTCCTGTTTGCATCGCATTTGTTTTTGTTTTTTGTATTTTTCCGAAGCTGGAAACAGGGAGGCAGTCAGACAGACTCCCGCATGCGCCCGACCGGGATCCACCCAGCACGCCCACCAGGGGGCAATGCTCTGCCCACCAGGGGGCGATGCTCTGCCCCTCCAGGGCGTTGCTCTGTCACGACCAGAGCCACTCTAGCGCCTGGGGCAGAGGCCAAGAAGCCATCCCCAGCGCTCGGGCAAACTTTGCTCCAATGGAGCCTCGGCTGCGGGAGGGGAAGAGAGAGACAAAGAGGAAGGAGAGGGGGAGGGGTGGAGAAGCAGATGGGCGCTTCTCCTGTGTGCCCCGGCCGGGAATTGAACCCAGGACTCCTGCATGCCAGGCCGATGCTCTACCACTGAGCCAACCGGCCAGGGCACTGTTTGTGTCGCATTTGAAGGGCCTCCGAGCACTTTGTCTCACATCCTCTCATGGAAAGTACAGGGGGAGGGGTCAGGCTGCGGCTTCCGCCAGGAGTGCCGGGACTGGGCTGGCGAGCAGGTGGGGTGGTCAGGGAGGAGCCGTGGCTCTGGAGGTCTCCACCAGCGCCATGCTGCCAGGACCTGTACGGCTCCCTTCCAGCATAGGCTCTTTTCCCAAAAGTGGGGCATGTCACTAGTGCTGTGTTCTAGGGACAGTCCAGCACCGCCCGCATCGGGCCATTCCAGCACGCTTTACCAAGGAGGCCAGAGTGGGCTAGGGGGGTGGGGTTTCTGCATCAGGTCAGTGATGGGAATTTGAACCCAGATCTGCTCCTCCGGTGAGCGCTGTTTGCACCAGGCTCGCCTGGGCGCTGGGGGGTGGTCACGACTGACCAGGAGTGTGAGCGTGTGCACGCCGCTGAGCCGAGCTGGGTCAGGGGACGCTTTAATCTGCATTCAGAGCAGATGACTTCTGATGTGAATATTTAATTATTATTACTATTGTTGTTTATTCCGTAAGGAACAAAGCCATTAAAAAGGGACATCAGGAAAGGAAATCAGATGATACACCCGAACAGGATCAGGTGGCAGAGCCCGGGAAATGGATCAGGCCTCCGTGGCCCTGCCCTCGCGCCTGCTGGGAAATAGGGTTCAGCCTCCTGGCTGTTCCCGGACTGGGTGTTGGAGATTCTTGGTGGATATGACTCAGCGGCCCCCTCGGGCCCAGGACCGTGTGGGCAGACACATGGCCCGCACTGCGGTCTGATTAGGACAACAGTGAGCTTAGGTGCCACGTAAAGCTGTGACGTGGGGTAGCGTCCTCAACGGGGCTGATCTTCACTGTCACAGCCTGGGGGGGGGGGGGAGGGTGCCACTGGTATGTAGTGGGCATCTAGCCAGGGAGGCAGCTGGACATCCTGCCATGCACAGAGCGGCCCCGGGTGCGGACTGTGTGGGGGCCGAGAAGCCTGGCCCGGAGGAGGGCTTGTCACACTCCAGGCGAGGGGGGGCTTTACCACTGGCAGTGCTGCCGGCTGTCACGTCCTGGGGTGTTTCCCGGGCCGCACCTTGGAGGGCGGGGGTGGGGGGGGGTCCCTGGGGTCTGACACCACTACCAGCTCCCTCCTGAAATTCTCCCTGTTGGCGTCTGAGTCCCCCCTGCTGGGTCTCTCCCTGCTCCCTGTGTCCCCACGTCTCCATCCCGCCCTCCCACTGAAACCAGTGCCGCGGTCACGCATCCCCTCGCGGGAAAAGAGGTGGGTAGGCGTGCACCCCCACAGACACAGGGGTGCTCACCGCTGCAGCACAGACAGAAGAACGGTGTCAGAATGCCCGTTCGGTGAAAGGAGCGGGACCTCTCAGGCTGGCTCCCTCCGCCCCTGAGGTCTTGCCCTGGGCTCCCCGTTGGCCCTGCCCGCGCTGCCTTCCCAGGCGCTCCCCTCCCACCTTTCTCAGGAGGGCGCCGTTCCCTGGTGCCACCGCCCCTGCCTGCCCTTAAGTAGCTCTGGGCCCGCTGCCCACTCACCACCCCAAGCACACGCCCTCTGCCGTCTCCCCCTGTCTGGGCTTTTCTCTGTATCCCTGTCTCTCCTGCAGATGTCCTTCCTGCTGGCATTGCTGGGCTGACCTCTGGTGTGCCCCCGCCCCTCAGGCAGGCCTCTCCTAAAGCCCAGGGTAGTGCTGGGACCCCCTGCCCTGTTTCCGTCACCCTCGTAACTATCTGTCCCCCCTCCTTGTGATGTTCAAGGAGTTTCTTGACAAGCCTGCCCTTGCAGACGCGGGGCTTCTGAATGACCTCTTGCTCCCAGGCCCCTGACACACAGAGCAGGCATTTGCTGGATGTTTGTGGAGCTTAACTGAACAGAGCTGGGCTGAAGGATGAGTTTGCTGAGCAGATAAGGGAAGGAGGAGCCCCCGGGCAGATACAGCCTGGACGCAAACACTGAAGCAAGACGGAGCACGCCCTGGAGCACGCCCTGGCCGGGCGCACGTAGGAGCAGGCGAGGGAAGGGCCGTGTGTCCTACCCGGGGGCTAGATTTTGTCCTTTGTCCCCTGGCAGGGAAGGAAGCCAGCAATGGCTTGGAGGATGGCAGTGGCGTGATCCAGGTCGCATGTTAGGAAGGTCTCTGTGGTGGTGCAGTGGGCTGTCTAGAGTTGTGAGAGCTTACTGTAGGAGACGCTTATTGTTAGAACACACACACACACACACATTCAAGCCATGTAGAACGTCAGTGGGAGGGTCTCCTCCCATCCTGCTGATGAGGGAGCTGAGGCACAGCTGAGGGAACCCCCGACAGCTACACAGAGCCACTGGTGGAGCTGGAAGGAGCACAGGCAGCCTGACCTGGAGCCTGTGCCCCTGGCTACCCTGCCAAGGCTCTGGGGGAGAAGTGGTGGGGGAACCCAGTTACTGCACAAGCATTCTTGGCTGAGGAAACGGTCAGGGCAAAGGCCCTGAGGTGATCTCTGAACATTGGGTAGGGTGGGAGGCTTAGCAAGGGAGAGACGGGGTTTGCTTGGTGTTCGGAGGGCCACTCTTTGTCACTCTTGTACAAGGGAGAGCCAGAGACCCATGGGAGGCTTCTGTGGTTCAGCAGAGACACCTGGATTCAGGTGACAGACAGGAGGCGGAGTCCATGTCTGCAAGTGTCTCTGGCCCCCGCCTTCCCACACTGGATGAGCATGGAGGAAGAAGTTCCCAGGTGCCGATGAGTACAGACAGGAGCGCGGGGCCGTTCATGAGCTGCCGGGTGTCGCGGGATGGGTTGGACTGTATGCATGTGCAGTCAGAATCCTTGGGACCAGAACCCCTGCCCGGGGATGCCCTCAGCTGATGTCCCTGGTCCCCATCCCTGTCTCCTTCTCTGAAAGTAGAGCACATAGCTCCCTCCCTGCCGCCAGAACACTCAGCATTTCCCTAGAAACAAAGACTGTCGCGAAAAACCTGCACAAGGCAGCGCCTGCTGCTCAGCGGGCCTGGTGCCCACCTTCCAAGAGGCCTGTTGGAGTTAGACACCTGCGCCTAGCAGGGCATACGAGGTGCTGTGTATACACCTGTGGCCAGGACACAGTGCCAGGGAGGGCTGGGCCCTCCCACACGTAACTGTTTCTCTTGGCAGGACTTGGCCTGGGCCATCAGCTACTATGCTCGTTTCTTCATCACCTACATTCCTTTCTACGGCATCCTGGGAGCCGTCCTTCTCCTCAACTTCATCAGGTGCCTGAGCTTTGCTGGCTAATCTCTGGGCCCCCGAGCACTGGTGCGGACGGGAGCTTTGTCAGGAGAGACCCATGGGGAAAGGCTCAGAGGTCCCCACTTCCTGCCCTGTGCCCCACGTCCTGCCACCTGAGCTTACCCCCCGACACCTGCCCTGGGCCAGTGAGCGTTGGGAGGAAGGAGCCGCTCCCACTGTGGCCGGGGCCCATGGAGAGCCGGCTGGCCACCTGCCCTGGGCCAGTGAGCGTTGGGAGGAAGGAGCCGCTCCCACTGTGGCCGGGGCCCACGGAGAGCCGGGTGACCTGGGCTCCAGCCCTGAGCTGAGCTGCACTCTCTCCCAGGTTCCTGGAGAGCCACTGGTTTGTGTGGGTCACGCAGATGAATCACATTGTCATGGAGATCGACCGAGAGCCATACCGAGACTGGTTCAGCAGCCAGGTGAGGTCACGAGGGCCCTTCGTCCTGGTCAGGAAAGGGTGGCAGGGCCCTTTAAGAGGGAGCAGTGGGAAATCTGGGTGGGCTGAGGACTCGGGGCAGAACAGTATGGCATGAGGCCTCAGGTGAGGCTGACCCTAAGGGAAGGCAAAGAGGCCCTTCGTTGACTCCCAGCCGCTCCTCCCGCTTCCCCATACAGCTGGCGGCCACCTGCAACGTGGAGCAGTCCTTCTTCAACGACTGGTTCAGTGGGCACCTCAACTTCCAGATCGAGCACCAGTGAGTGCAGGCGCGGGTGGCCGGGGCAGGCGGGCCACAGACAGGGGACGGAAGTGGCCATCAGCCCCATCTAGGCAGAGGGCAGCACTTGGGGGATCCCTCTCCCCGCCCCCCCCGCCCCGGTGAGATTCCTCGCCCCCAGCCCTGCAGCGTGCTCCACAGCCAGCCAGCCGCGCCGAGGCCAGGGGAGGGGCGCTCTGTGCCCTGTGCCACGCGGTCACAGTGCCAACTGCCCCTTATGTGTGGCTGGAGCTTCGTAGTTCCAGAGAGCTTACAGTCCAGCTCCCTTGACGCGCGGCCGGCAGGGCAGGGCAGGGCGGTCAGTCCACTTCATTGACAGGGAAACCGGCCCAGCTCGGTCAGAGAGCTTGCCTTGGAACGGACACACCAAGGGGCTACCCTCCACACCCCCACGACCTCTGCTGTCCCTCATCCTCGCCTCCCCCCTGGTCACTGTTTCTTTCCCTCTCAGTCCCTCTAGTTTATTTATTTCCTTTTTAGAAAAATACAGTGTTTTGTCTCTAGCCATGGAGTTTCTTTCCAACCCCAGAGCACAGACACCCCCCCAGCGCCTCAGGGGGCACACAGGAAGGGCCGGAGCTGGAGCTCCCCGGGATCGCCTCTCATCTGTGGGTGGGGACAGGAGGCGGGCACCGTCACACTCTGTCCCCCACCCTCTCCCCAGCCTCTTCCCCACGATGCCCCGGCACAACTTCCACAAGGTCGCCCCGCTGGTGAAGTCCTTGTGCGCCAAGCACGGCATCCAGTACCAGGAGAAGCCCCTGCTGAGGGCCTTGCAGGACATTGTCAGGTAGGGGGCCCCGTGCACAGCCCGTGGGTGCTGGGGCCCGGTGTGGGCGAGGACAGTCACCGGGTAGGGGGCCCGTGCACAGCCCGTGGGTGCTGGGGCCCGGTGTGGGCGAGGACAGTCACCGGGTAGGGGGCCCCATGCACAGCCCGTGGGCGCTGGGGCCCGGTGTGGGCGAGGACAGTCACCGGGTAGGGGGCCCCGTGCACAGCCCGTGGGCGCTGGGGCAGTGTGTGGGCGAGGACAGTCACCGGGTAGGGGCCCCGTGCACAGCCCGTGGGCGCTGGGGCACGGTGTGTGGGCGAGGACAGTCACCGGGTAGGGGGCCCGTGCACAGCCCGTGGGCGCTGGGGCAGTGTGTGGGCGAGGACAGTCACCGGGTAGGGGGCCCCGTGCACAGCCCGTGGGCGCTGGGGCAGTGTGTGGGCGAGGACAGTCACCGGGTAGGGGGCCCCGTGCACAGCCCGTGGGCGCTGGGGCAGTGTGTGGGCGAGGACAGTCACCGGGTAGGGGGGGCCCCGTGCACAGCCCGTGGGCGCTGGGGCAGTGTGTGGGCGAGGACAGTCACCGGGTAGGGGGCCCGTGCACAGCCCGTGGGCGCTGGGGCCCGGTGTGTGGGCGAGGACAGTCACCGGGTAGGGGGGCCCGTGCACAGCCCGTGGGCGCTGGGGCCCGGTGTGTGGGCGAGGACAGTCACCGGGTAGGGGGCCCCGTGCACAGCCCGTGGGCGCTGGGGCATGGTGTGGGCGAGGACAGTCACCGGGCCGGGACCGCTCGGAGACAGTGGCAACCACCAGGGGACTCCACCAGCCCACCCCCTTCCTCTGGACCGCCCGGCTGCTCTGGGCCGGGGAGGCCTTCCCTCTGTGGTTCCACGGGAGGTCTTTCCACAGAGAGCTGAGAGGAAGCACCTGCCTGCCCCGAGTGGCCTCCCCACCCACTCCCGAGGGCTCCCTGGCGCCTCTCCTGGCCTCTGACTGTCCCCACCCCCTTTCCTCTCAGGTCCCTGAAGAAGTCGGGGGAGCTGTGGCTGGACGCCTACCTCCACAAATGAAGCCGCCGCCCGCGGGTGCCCACGGGGAAGGGGGAGCAGGCGGGGAAGACGGCCGGGGCGGGAGGGTGGGTTTTTGTTCCGAGGCGTGTCTGTGAGGCTGGGGTCCATGCCGGCTCACAGACCCCAGTTTCGGTCTTTCTCCTGTTTTCCTCTCCTTAGTCCTTTCACTTCACCCTCCAACACCCTCCCTCGTGGGGTCTGCCCTCTGAGTCCCTCCCCCCCAGGGAGCAGAGAGAGATGGCTTTGCACCTGCCTCCGCCCCTAAACATCCGCCAGACCAGAGGCCGCCAGGCATGCCTGGCCCCCTGCCGCCTGGCCCCTGCCGCCCGGCCTTCAGGCCTCACACTCCCTCTGTGCTCCCTCCGCTGCTCTGGGGCTCCGCGGGGCTGGGTCCTCGTGGGGCGAGATGGCTCCCTGGCCCTGCAGACCTGGCTCCACCCTCCGACGGTGCCCACGGTCTGCGCTTTGATAGGGAGATGCTGTGTGATTCCAGGCTGCCGCTGGCCCAGACCTCGGCCCCAGGACAGTGTCCTCCTCGCCCCGCGGGAGCCCTCTGGCCCAGGGCTTGTGCACTTCCGGGCCCCCACCTTCCAACCTCCAGAACCCGCAGCCTGGGGGCCAAGGGGCAGCCCCTCAGGTGGGCTCTGCGGAGGTCAGGGGCCCGTAGGCTCGGCCCACCTCCCGTCCTGTTCCGATGTTCGTCCTAGCTGGGAGGCCTGTGACTCTGGAGCGTTCGAACCCAGCTCCAAAGTGTTGTCACCTGCCAGGCAGCCACGCTGGGGCCGCCGCGGTGGACAGGCTCTCGCTGTCTTCTGCTCTCATGCCTTTTACTGTTTTTTAAAAAAAAAAATCTCTTGCTGCAGAATATACATTCTGACGAGGTGTCACTGGGGCTGCGTCTTATGACAATCTGCCTTTGACCGCCTGCCCATTGAGGCCTCCCCCAGGGCCCCCAGGGGGCTGATCTGGGCTCCCTCCCCAGGACCCTCGGGGCCTTGGAGAGCAATGGGGCAGACAGGGAGGGAGTCCTGGAGGAGGTGACTCCCAGGAGCCGGGGCATTGGTGGGGGGACCTAGTGAGAGCCACGTGGGAAGTGCAACTTAGGAGAGTCCGGGGCTGGCGGCCAGGAGCGGAGGGGACAGGAGAGTTGAGAAGTGGGCGAGGAGCCCACCACCCCAAGGAGGGACTCAGAGCGATTGCGTCTGGAAACCTAACCCACTAACCAACATTTAGTTTCGGGGCAGCACGGGCAGGAACAAGTGCAGAGCGGGGGCCTTGGGGGGAGGACGGACGTGTCGACACCCCCGGCTCTGGCCGGCCAGGAGGGACCAGTGTCTACTGTGACAGACCTTTGAGTTGCCGAGGCAACGGGCCCACCTGAGGCTCTGCTGCTGGGAACACGGGCCTCAAGGAGCTGCTGTCTCTCCTGAGGCCAACGGGTCCGTAGGGAACTGATCCTAACTTCTATCACGTTGCTCCCCTGGCCCTACATTTTTGGAAATAAAAGAGGTAATTTTATTCTCACTTCCTTGCTGAGTGGGCTGCCTGCGCTCCTGACTAATGCTAAGGAGGTGTTGAGGTCCCGAGCCTGGGACGAGACCAAAGGGATGTACCAGGGTCACTTGCGCAGGTGGTCCCACACTGCTCCATGACCATCCGCTCCTGGGCTGGCTCAGGGGCCACGTCAAACTGGGCAGGCTGGGGAAGGGCGGCGGCAGGAGCCAAGGCTGGGCACTGGCGGCCCTTCTCTGTCCCTTCGTCCCCTGTGGTCACCCTACCCCTGCTGCCTCTGCTCAGGAACTTCCTCTCCCCCTTCCCAGACCAGAAACTTTGGGTGACCCAAAGAAATAGACCCGCCTTCTACCTGGGACTCTCCACAGCTCAGGCAAAGCCAACTCCCAAAGGCCCTGGAGCTGCGTGGAGCCTCCTCGAAGCCTCCCCGAAGGTCTCTGAAGGGCAGCAAGGAGGGGCCGGCCCAGGCCATCTTCCCAACGTCATGCCCATCCCCGTCTCCATCCTGAGGCAGGCTGTGCACCCACAGCCTCAGGTCAGCCAGCCAGCTTCTGCCCACCTCCTGGTCAGCACACAGCTCCGGGGGGCAGAGAGCCACAGGAGCTCTGAGGAAAGCACTGGATACTGGCACGTCCAGCTGTGATGACCCTGTGCCCCTGCAGCGGCTCGTTCGGTCCCCACACCTTTGGGGAAAGCCTGCGTGCGTCATCCCAGCCTCACGTCACTCACCGGTTCACGGGCAACGCCGTGGAGGCTAGGTCCAAGGAGGCAGTCCCGCAAGGGGGCTCTCGACCTCCGAGCCTGGGACGAGACCAAAGGGATGTACCAGGGCCACTTGCGCAGGTGGTCCCACACTGCTCCATGACCGTCCGCTCCTGGGCTGGCTCAGGGGGCCACGTCAAACTGGGCAGGCTGGGGAAGGACCAAGCACCATATCTGGTGCTGTGAAGGCACCGGGTAAACCTTGGCTTAGGTTGAGGGGCACTTGGATCTTTTCTGACTTCTTACCTTGCCCTTGGGTCAAGAAGCTGGGGGCTTGCCCTGGCTGGGTAGCTCAGTTGATGAGTGTCTTCGTACATGAAGGTTGCAGGTTCCATTCTCAGGACACACACAAGCATCACCCAATGAATGCACAAACAAGTGGAACAACGTTTCTCTAAAACCAACATACAAAAAAATAATTTTTTTTTTTTTAAATCATGTCTCAGTGCCTCGGTAGATAGAGTTTCGGCCCATACATATATGGATGTCCTGGGTTCGATTCCTGGTCAGGGCACACAGGAGAAGCAACCATCTGCTTCTCTTCCCCTCCCTCTCTGCCTTCTCTTCCTCTTTCCCTCCCGCACAGCCAGTGGCTCCATTCGTTCAAGTGTGGCCCTGCGTGCTGAGGATAGCTCAACTGGTCTGAGCCTGTCAGCCTCAGGTGCTAAAACATAGCTAGGGACTCGAACACTGGCTCTAGATGTGGTTGCCAAGTGGGTCCCAGTTGGGGTGCATGCAGGAGTCTGCGCATCTCCCTCTCACCTAAAAAATAAATAAATAAATAAAAGCCTTGGCCCTGGCCATTGGTTCAATCGATAGAGCGTCGGCCTGGTGTGCAGACATCCCAGGTTCGATCCCTGGTCAGGACACATGAGAAGTGACTGGCTGCTTCTCCCTCCACTCCCCTTTCTCCCCTTCCCATCCCACAGCCAGTGGCTCAGTTGACTCCAGCATCGTCTCCGGTGCTGAGGGTAGCTCGTTTGGTCTGAGCATTGGCCTGGGTGCTGAGGATAACTCAGTTGGTTTGAGCATCAGCCCCAAACAGGTTGCCGGGTGGATCCCAGTCGGGGTGTGTGCAGAGGTAGGTCTATCTCCCTCTCACTTAAAAAAACAAACCATGTCTCTACTGTCCTCTACCATTATAAATGTTTGTTTTAATTTTGAAGGTTTTTCTTCCAAATCATCTGGTTCAGAAGCAAGTGTCTTAGAGAATTAGTAATGGGCACCAAGAGCTTGCTTGGCAAGGGCCACGTTGACCAGGGCAGCCAAGGACTTCAGGGCATGTGTGGGGGAGGGGGATTGTGGGGAAGGCTTATGAAAGGGCCACTACTTGGTCACAAAAGTCTGTCATCGCTACCAGGCCCTCAGGACATAACAGGCAAGGACTGGTGCTTGTGACTTCTTTGCCACCACCTGGCTGGGTCAGCACACAGGTGACTTAGAGTAATGACTTCCCTCAGTAGTTTTGTGTTTCTTTGGGGCCCAAGACTGCAGACCATAGAGCAGGGACAGGGTTCCTTAGAGGGCCTGCCCTGTAATTCCCTTCTCCCTTTCACAAACCCCACACATGCCTCCAAGTTCTTACTCAGTGACTGCCTAAGAGACCTACAGCTGGAGAAGGGAGAGCTCGGCTCAGGTGCAGGGTGGCGACCTGTCCCCAGGGGCTCTAGTATGGAGGACAGAGTGGGACATGGGCAAAAATGTCTGGCCCGTGGAGGATTCCAGGCAAAAAGGAGATCTGGGAGTGGCTATTTGTTATAAGGGAGCCTCCCCAAGGGTCCTTTAAGCCAGTGGTCCCCAACCTTTTTTGGGCCATGGACCGGCTTAGTGTCAGAAAATATTTTCACAGACCCGCCTTTAGGGTGGGACGGATAAATGTATCACATGACCGAGGCAAGCATCAAGAGTGAGTCTTAGACAGATATAGCAGAGGGAATCTGGTCATTTTTAAAAAATAAAACATCGGCCCTGGCTGGTTGGCTCAGTGGTAGAGTGTCGGCCTGGTGTGCGGGAGTCCCGGGTTCAATTCCCGGCCAGGGGACGCGCCCATCTGCTTCTCCACCCCTCTCCTGCTCCTTCCTCTCTGTCTCTCTCTTCCCCTCCTGCAGCCAAGGCTCCATTGGAGCAGCGTTTGCCCTGATGCTGAGGATGGCTCTGTGGCCTCTGCCTCAGGCGCTAGAATGGCTCTGATTGCGGCAGAGCGACGCCCCAAGATGGGCAAAGCATCGCCCCCTGGTGGGCATGCTGGGTGGACCCCAATCGGGCACATGCAGGAGTCTGTCTGACTGCCTCCCCGTTTCCAATTTCAGAGAAATACAAAAAAATAAAAAATAAAAATAAAACATCGTTCAGACTTAAATATAAATAAAACAGAAATAATGTAAGTTATTTATTCTTTCTCTGTGGACCGGTATCAAATGGCCCACGGACCGGTACCGGTTCACTGCCCAGGAGTTGGGGACCACTGCTTTAAGCAAATGACGGCAACTACCCATTTGCAGACGAGAGGTTACACTGCCCACTTGCTACCACCAGGGGCAGCATGGAGCAGGGCCTGCCCCACAACGGTGCAGATACTCCGGGCGCCCCAGGGTGGTGCTGCAGGCTCAGTGTTGGCTCTGGGTGGGGGCATGCTGCTGTAGAGTCCAGGGTATTCTATCTCCCTGATGAAGGCATCAGAGGCACGGCAGGAAACGTACTGCCCGGTCTGCTCAGGCGAGGGGGACAGAGGGAATGCCATCCAAGGGCCCCCGTGGCACTAGGCTTTCCACAGGAAGGGGGACTCCTGGCAGAGGGAGGAGCCTGTGCAGGGCCTGAGTGTGAGCCCTGCCCTGGACATAAACAATTTGCTTTCAAGATAGAAATACCTTTCAAGAAGTAAACAGGCTCAGAGACAGCCAAGGGCTTGTCCCAGGTCAGAGCAGGTGATGGCCCCAGGGTGCCGAATCGTGTGCACACAATTTCAAAACACAGTTCTGAGCTCTGTTGCAGGGCCCTATGTCAAGAGGCTTCCACAACATCCCTTTTATCTTCCATCACCCTAGCCTAGGGGGTCACACGACCCTCAGAGAGGTTGCATAAAGTCCCCAAGGTCACACAACCTGAGTTCTAACAGAGAAGCAAGACCTGCAGCTGGTCAGCCAGACAGCAGAGAGGAGGGGAAGCCCTGTGGGATGAATGAGGGTGGAGCTGAGTGACCCCAGGAAAGGCTGAACAAGAAACACAATACCGTGCCCCTGCCCCCGCCTGCTTCCTGTAGGACCCAGCCCCGGGGCATTGGGGGCCAACAGAGTGGGGGACAGTGCTCAGCTGCCGGCTCCCATTCCGGCAGGGCCCTCCAAGCATTTCAGTATTTTCTTGAAATTGCTGACACTTCTTCAAATGGAACCTTTGTCTCAGCTTAGAGCTGTTACAGTGTGGGGGTACTGGGGTCTCAGGGGTCCAGCAGCCCAGCCCCCTCTTCCTCCCACCGTCAGGAAGTCCCAAGGGGCAACTCAAAGCCCTCCACAGAATTGTTGAAAACCACAGGCCCAAGGCCAATTGCACCCATTTTCCAGGAGCCTGAGGCTTAGGGAAGGACACTGGCCACTTCTCAGACTTCAGGGGTGGAAGTGGCTATTTCTCAGGGGCCCACTTAGTCACTGCAGCAATGACGGGCAAGCCCCTGGCTCCAGGCAGGCATGGGGAAGAGTCGGTGTC
Source organism: Saccopteryx leptura (assembly GCF_036850995.1). Lineage (NCBI taxonomy): Eukaryota > Metazoa > Chordata > Mammalia > Chiroptera > Emballonuridae > Saccopteryx > Saccopteryx leptura. The sequence continues at coordinate 11,950,477 of NC_089503.1, read as the reverse complement.
ACTTCCTGTGGGTGACTGAGTGGGGTCCAGCTGTGCTCCCACTGGTGCACTGGCAAGTGTGATACTGAGATCGGCAGGTGGCCCACTGCCCATGGCCCTCTGAGGCCCCTCACCACAGAGGCTGCAGGAAGAGATGGCTTCCCCATCCCCTGCTCCAGGGCCACCTGCAGACATGGCCCTCAGGTCTGGACCCACCCCGATCCCACTGTGCCCAGGAGTCAGGTCAGGGGAGCCCACGTGACCACCCAAGGCTGCGGGTGAGCGGGTGAACAGGAAGGGCCCGGGCCTCAGGCGGATGTGAGCCGGAGGCAGCTGCAGCTCCCCTGCCCCGAGTAGAGGGAACCGAAAGGCACCCCCACCCCCACCCCCACCCTGCCCCCAACACCCTGCTGACCCCAGGGCCTGAACTCTTGGGGATCTCAGCAGACTAAAGTGCCAAAAGTCATGCAAGTTCAATACTTTATTTCATAATATATCTGAGTTTGTTTTTATATAAAAATAACAGTTTTCCCAAAATTTTTGCTCTAGGAAAACATCCCGTGTTCATCGTGTGGCTCTCTATCCCACTCCCCCTCGCCCTCGTCCTGTCGGGCAGAGAGCTGTGGCCTTAGGGCTGCTGAGCAGACAGGCAAGAGGGAGGATGGCAGGACCAGGAGGGCAGCAGGACCCCCAAGCCCCGTGGCGGGGGGGGGGGGTTTGGTCGAGTCTGCCTGTGCCCGCTGGATGGTTGCTGGGGTCCCCGCCGCTGCCGTCACTGTTGGAGGTAGGCTTCCAGCCAGACTTTGCCAGACTTCTTCAGGGACCTGGGAGGCAGGGGTGGGGGAAGGCGCTGGGAACTCAGTTCCAAGATACCAAGCCCCTTCCCTCGGGAGGATGAGTGTGTGGAGGTATACCCATTCCCCTGCGGCAGGCAGCAGGTGGGGCTGAGAGGGGACTGGGAGATGAGGCTGCCCTCTCAGGAACTGGACCGGCTTCTAGACCTGGCGTGGAGGCAGGGGGAGGGCTAGAGCCAAGGCCGAGTCCCGGCAGGAGCCAGGGTGGGCCTGGCCCTCTTTTCCCCAGATCTGTTCCCTCCTTCCGCTGGGCCCTGCGGCCCAGAGACTTGTGAGGCCTGGCACCTGCCCACCGGCAGCCTGACATCAGGCAGAGGAGCCAGAAATATCAACGGCTACGGAAACCCTGTGCCAGGTGTTCTGACGGGGCCCGGCTGCGTGGCAGGGGCTCAGGGGACGGGGCCGGGAAGGGGCCCGGCTGCGTGGCAGGGGCTCAGGGGCCGGGGCCGGGGAGGGTCGTAAATGAGAAGCAGGATTCACACACGACAGAAGGAAGGGCCTGCACGCAGACAGCACAGCGCGTGTGGAGGCAGAGAGGTGGAAGGGCTTCGGCTGTGGAATCCAATCCCGCGTCCCTCCTCCGCTCAGCGGCCCTCCCACGCTCTGCACCTGCCTCAGGGCCTCTGCACCAATGTTCCCTTGCCCAGAATATTCTTCCTCCAGATGTCTCCGTGGCCAGCCTGCCCCCTCTTCCCTGTCTCTGTTCACCTGTCACCTCAACACCAGCCACCTGCCGCGCTATTAAAAGCTGCAGCCACTGCCTGCACTCCCAGTCCCTCTCCTGTTCCCACCCTTGGGTTTTGTAGTTTTGTTTTTTGCCAAAGTACTTCTCCCTTTCACCCATTTTCTGTAACTTACTTAATTTATTGTAAGTAAGCTTGTTTTCCGTTTCCCCTGCTAGGACGTCAGTGCCAAGAAGGCAGAGCCCCCGGCCTGTTTTCACTGGTGTTTTAATAGCAAGCACCCAGGCTCACGGCAGGTGGTGAGTGAGCGCCGGGAAAGGGAGGCCACAGGCCGAGGACAGAAAGACCGAAGGGAAAGACCTCGAGTGTCAGCTCTTAAAGAGGGACCAGTGTGGGCTCAGACAAGAGGCTGACGGGCCAGGGTGAACAGGGTCCCCGGGGAAGCCACCATGAGCCCTTACCCAACAATGTCCACCAGGGCAGTGAGGAAGGGCTTCACCTCGTAAATGAGGCCGTGCTTGGCACACAGCGCCTTGACCAGCGGTGCGACCCTGTGGTAGTTGTGCCTGGGCATCGTGGGGAAGAGGCTGGGGGAGGAGAGCATGTGCTGGCACCTGAGGTGGGGGGCTGCCAGGGGGACCACCGCCCCATCACCAGCCAGGCCCTGCTCACCACCCCTTGCAGGCCCCAGGGAAAGCCTCACTCCCACCCCTGCTGGGCCCCAGGGCCTGCACTCACTGGTGCTCAATCTGGAAGTTGAGGTGCCCGCTGAACCAGTCAATGAAGAGTGAGGGCTCCACGTTGCAAGTGGCCGCCAGCTGTTAGGAGTAGGCGAGGGCACAGATGAGGGAGGCTGGCACGAAGCCCCAAGCTCGTGGCATGCTGAACCTGGCAGCCCCATCAAGGGCCCCTTCCCTCCCAGTGGGGAGCCCACCTCCCACCCCAGAAGATACCCCTCCCCGCCTGCCCCTGCTGCCCACCTGAGAGCTGGCCCAGTCCCGGTGCTTCTCATGGCCAATCTCCTTGGGGATGTGGTTCATCTGTGTGATCCACACGAACCAGTGGCTCTCCAGGACCCTGTGGGGGAGGCACTGCCCCATGTCCAGCTCACCACTTAGACCAGACCTGAGCCTCAGCTTCCTCATCTGTACAATGGGATTGCAGTAAACCCTCCCCCGCTGGTGCTTAGAGCTGCTGAGAGGAGCAGGCGCCCTGCCAGGCTGAGCCCAGAGCAGGCCTGCTCAGGAGAGGGAACACCCACAGGGCCACTTGCCCCAGGCCCACTGTCCCCAGGAGCCCAGGAGCCCGCCCCTCTCGGATCATTTGATTCTTGCATAACCCAGGGAGGCAATCCTGCTGTTCCCGTTCTGCAGATGGGGAAGTGGAGGATGCGAGGGTGGAGGGCTATGGGTCCCCTGCTGCTGGCACGTGACCGCCCCATCCCTGCCATGCCGAACCGCCGTACCTGACAGCCACGAAGAGGAGCAGCACCCCAGAAACGCTGTAGAAGGGGACGTAGGACCAGAAGAAGCGGAAGTAGAAGCTGGCAGCCCAGAGCAAGTCCTGCAGACAGCAGAGGGCAGAGGTCTCGAAGCAGCTGGGACGGGGAGCCGAGCTCATCCACCCCTCCTGCTTGATGTGCCCCGAGCCCTGGACCGGGCACTGCTCCTCGCTGGGGCCTTGGTTTTCTCAGCCAGGTAAAGGGACAAGGTCCTCACCCTGCCAACTGAGCACGGAAGTGCAAGGGCCACGCAGGGGCTGAGATGGGTGAACAAGTGCCTGGTGGAGTCAGACCAGTGGATCCCCACCACGGGGACCCCCCAACATGAGACCATGAATGCCACACCCTGAGCACACACTCGCTCCCCTCCTGCACGTTCGGCACACTGAGGCATGCGCAGATGCACACCATCTGCATTTGTGGACAGGGGCTGCCCCCTGAAATGCCCCCCACCGCCGTCACAGCCATGTGCCAGGGGGACTGGAGCAGGGCCCACTCACCCTCCACTGCATGCACACCAACATGTAGGCCAGATTCTCCACCTCAAAGTTCACCAGGGTGAGCAGCGGGGGGCCGACTGCAAGGAGGGCAGAGAGGGCTCAGCCACAGGGCAGGGGCGCCAAGCCGGCTGGCGGGGGAGGTGGGGGAGGGGACTTAACTCCAAGCACAGCCAGCTGGGGTGACCCGGCACGACCCACAAGCCCGGTCCACATTCTTCCCTCAGCATCCGAGCCTCCCCAGGCTGACCCTCACCTCGCTGCTGCAGGTCGGGGCTGGCCTTGCCTGTGCCCACCCTGCCTGCTTTGCCCACACGCCTGTCCACCCCAACAACTGCTCAGAGGCTCTGGAACTCTGCCTGGGCCACCCCGACGTGAGGGCAGGAAGGCACTCTGAAAGCTCGGGCTGGGCAGTGACCACCTCTGGCCGGAACCGGGCCTGGCAGTGGGACAGTCAGCACGGGCTCAGGCTGGGGCAGCAGAGCAGAGGCTGGGAGAGGCTTGGAGGTTCCGTGCTGAGGGATGGCTAACAGGCACCCCTGCCCCAAGAGGCTGCTGGGAGCTGCCCAGGGTTGGCAGGCACGAGGCAGACAGCGCAAGCTCAGGTGTGGTCCCCGGCCCAGCTATGTCCCCACCCTTGGGCACACAGAGGGACACTCACTCAGGAAGAAGTACAGGTGCTGGTGGTTGTAGGGTAAGTATCTGCGTTTCTTCCTGCCGTACTGTGGAGACAGGCGGCAGCTGGGGAGGGCAGCTCGCCAGGACCCCCTCCCGGGCAGGGGCAGGGGCAGGGCGCTGGCCAGGGCCACGGGGCAAAGGCAACTCTGGATGCCAGCAGCTGGGCCCATCATCACCAGAAGGCTGGAAGGTGGGGAGGGGACACCTCTGGGGGTGAAGGCTCAGCCTTGAACCAGCATGGGGGGCTCGGTTAGGGGCTGGGCCACAGTGGGGGCCCCTCAGCAGCAAGCCCAGCCCATATGTGTCCACGGCCCCCCACGAACCTCAACAGATGACTCCCCTAAGAGGAAGACGGGCGCCAGAGTCACATCTGGGTCTTTGTGGAAGATGTTGGGCTTGGCGTGGTGCTGGAAGTGGCGGAAGTTCCACCAGTGGGCGGAGAAGCCCTGCGGGGAGAGGCGGCTCTCAGGGGTGGTCCCGGCGTCCCCCGCACCACGCTCGCACACTGGGCGGGCCCTGCATGGCGCCCCAGGTCGGCCGCTGGCTGCCCACCACCCACCGCCCCCTCACCTTCAGCTGGCCCATCACAAACTGCTGGGCCAGGTGGTTCCACCGGGACTTCCTGAAAACAGAGGTGTGGCCCAGGTCGTGCTGCAGATACCAGCTCTGAGCCTGCAGGAGAGAGGCAGGCTCAGAGCCCTGGCCCCGGCTCTGGCCGTGGGGGAGGGTGCTGGCTGCCCAGGGGCCCAGCCCCGGAGTCCCAGGGAGCCCCCGCTCACCAGGCACACCCACAGCTAACGCTCCATTTTAGGACCCTGGGCACCAGCTAGCTTCCTCTTTGTACAGAGCAGCGAGTTTCGGGACGTCCAGGGGTCTGCCCGTCATGAGGCTGAGGGGGTGCAGCCTCCTGGCTCCCCATCCTATGCTCACCCGAGGTTAAGGAGCTTCCTCAGCTCATGCAAAATGCAGCTTGAGCCTGACCAGGCGGTGGCGCAGTGGATAGAGCGTTGGACTGGGATGCCGAGAACCCAGGTTCGAGACCCCGAGGTCGCCAGTTTGAGCGTGGGCTCATCTGGTTTGAGCAAAGCTCACCAGCTTGAACTCAAGGTCGCTGGCTCGAGCAAGGGGTTACTCGGTCTGCTGAAGGCCCACGGTCAAGGCACACATGAGAAAGCAATCAATGAACAACTAAGGGGTCGCAACAAAAAACTGATGATTGATGCTTCTCATCTCTCTCCGTTCCTGTCTGTCTGTCCCTATCTATCCCTCTCTCTGACTCTCTCTGGCTCTGTAAAAAAAAAACAAAAAAACAATGCAGCTTGCCCCTCAGACACACCTCGCGGGGCCTCTGGCTGGTCGTTCACTCGTCCGTTCATTCATTCACTCGTCCATTCATTCAGCACATCTGTCCAGAATGTTCACACATGTCTGCTGGACAGTGTAGGGGCTGCAAGGCGGTGCTGGGTCACCTGGGAGACGGCTAGGATGAGGGCAGCGAGGGTGCTGGGCGCCCAGCCGGGGCCGAGGAGGTAGACAGTGAGCCAGGCGAGCACCTCCATGGCCAGGATGTGGCCCAGCAGGAGAGCGAAGAAGGTGGGCTTGGCCTCGAACAGCTTCATGTCCTGAGCTGCCTGGCGCAGGGCACGGAAGTCCTCGACCAGCTGGGCCTGCCATCGTGAGTGGTCAGTCAGGCAAGGGGCGAGGTCCCAGTTCTCCCCAGAAACTGCCCACAGCCACTCCTCCCACGCCAGGCCCAAGGGGTGTGGCCAAAGGGGTCAGAGGGACAAGAGCACCTGGCTTGGGGTGTGACCTGGATTGCTGCCTGGTGGCAAAGGCTCCCCTGCAAAAGGTGGGCGGGATGTGAGAAGCAGAAAAAGCCGGAGCGGACAAAACCCTTCCAGCGCAGTGGAGATGGGGACGCTGGGCCAGCCAGGGAGGGCGTGTCTGGGGACAAGTGCTGGCCCAGCCAGAACCGAGGCCCTCGGCTCCTCGCAGGCACCCCTACAACCGCCGGCCCAGGAGGGGATGGCAAAGCAGCCTGGGCCCCAGGGCCCCTCGGGGCACTGCAGGCGGGGCCGCTACCCACCACGCCCCGCCAGCCCCCCAGGGACGGCTGAGCCGCCACCAGCGTCCTGCTCACATTCTGGGGTCCATCCTGGCTGGGCTCCTCGGGGGCCAGCTCTCCGACCAGCAGCGGCTGCAGGAACTTGCGTACAAAGCTGAGGTCCTGGTGGAAGGCATGGAAGGCATCCTGAGGGAGAGCAGACAGTCAGGTGGGCAGACAGACAGACAGCTGGAGCAGCACCCAGAGGCGGCAGGCGAGGTGGCGGGACTGTCAATGGAAGGGCAGAGCAGACAAGAGAGACGAGTGGAGGGAGAGTCAGCTGGTTGTTTAGCGGTCACAAACACCAGGTGGGCCCGCCTGGCACGGGAGCCTGTCCTGGTCCTCCCGGGCCCTCGGTGCCCTCAGTGCCCTGCCAGCCAGGCCCCGGCTGCGTCGCCCAGCACCGGGGCCCTTCTCCAAACCTGGCTGGGTGTCTATAAGTCTGGGTTTGCAGAAAGGTCTCCCTGGAAGACTCCTGATTCCTTTTATGACAGGGCTCAACTTTTCCAAAAAAAGATCTCTGAAAAGTCTTCCTGAAATCACATGGTTTTCTACTGCAGATAAAATAAGGTCTGGCCTGACCAGGTGGTGGCGCAGTGGATGGAGCATTGGACTAGGACACAGAGGATCCAGGTTCAAAACCTGAGGTTGCCAGCTTAGGTGTGGGCTCATGTGGTTTGAGCAAAGCTCACCAGCTTGGACCCAAGGTCGCTGGCTTGAGCAAGGGGTCACTCGGTCTGCTGTAGCCCCCCAGTCAAGGCGCATATGAGAAAGTAATCAATGAACAACTAAAGTGCCACGACGAAAAATTGATGCTTCTCATCTTTCTCCGTTCCTGTCTGTCTGTCCCTAACTATCCCTCTCTCTGACTGTCTCTGTCAAAAAAAAATAATAATAATAAGGTCTGGATCACAAACGTCACACATACGCAGCACTCACAAACACAACCAGCTGAAGTGTGGGTGGGGACATGTAACTGAGGACCACTAGGCCACTGGGAGAAAGAAAATCAGTTGAGGGCCACACAGACTGAGTTCTTAGGAGGTCTGCAAGGAAGATATTTGAACACTTAAACCAACAATTTTAAAAGCAGGAGCAGAACATGTAAGTTTTTTAAAAAGTAAATTAAATAATCTAACATGCTCTAGTTATGGGGAGGGGGTGGGGAGCAATGAAGGCGAACAGGTTAGAGGAGAGACAGAAGAGAAATAAAAAACCCCTAGTCAGGAAGTGGCCTGGGCATTTCTGAAGTGATGGTAACCTTGACATTCACACCTGTGGCTCGTATGGTCTCCCCGATCGAGCCTGGGTGTAACTGGCTCCTCCCTGTTCACAGCTCTTCAACTGATTGTTACACCTGGGCTTTCAGAGGCGCTCTCTGACAAGCTGGCCACAGCCACCTGGGGGTTGAGGGGAAGAAGCAGTGCCTAGAAAGGTGTTGTCGCCTGACTGGTGATGGTGGCACAGTGCATAAAGCATTGACCTGGAATGCTGAGGTCGCCGGTTCAAAACCCTGGGTTTCCCCAGTCAAACCACATACCAGAGGCTGCTTCCTGCTCCCCTCCCCCTCTCTCCTAAAAATCAATAAAAAAAATCAGAATGGTGCTGTCCCCATGGGCCTGGGGCAGGTGACTGCTGGCCTGCTAAAGGAAATACCCTGAAGGCTGAGAACAGCGGCCTCCTATTGTCCTCTCACAAACGAGCCTACCCACTTCTGGTGAGTGTTAAAAAAAGAAGTGACGGCCTTACCGGTGGTGGAACAGTGGACAGAGCCTCAACCTGGGATGCTGAGGTCCCAGGTTCGAACCCCGAGGTCGTGGGCTCCTCCAGCTTGAGCGCAGGCTTGCCAGCTTGATGATTGCATGGTCATTGGCTTGAGCCCAAAGGTCGCTGGCTTGAGCCCAAGGTCACGGGCTTGAGCAGGGGTCATTGGCTTGAGCAAGAGGTCACTGAATCGGCTGGAGCCCCCTGGTCAAGGCACGTATGAGAAGCAATCAATGTACTCAAGTGACACAACTACAAGGTGATGCTTCTAATCTCTCTTCCTTCTTGTCTCTCTCTCAAGAGAGACAGACAGAGAGAGAGCGAGAGAGCAGTGACAGCCAGGCCTGTACTTGCTGCCGGACAGCCCCGAGTCTTGGGGAGAGGAAGCAGCTTGGGCAGCCCCCCCAGACCCCACGCAGAGGCTACACCCGCAGGACGGCTGCTCTCTCACTGGCCAGGGCAGCCTGAGACCGGGACACGAGTGGGGGGGGGGGGGCAGGAGCTCTCTCACTGGCCAGGGCAGCCTGAGACCGGGACACGAGTGGGGGGGGCAGGAGCTCTTTCACTGGCCAGGGCACCCTGAGACCGGGACACGAGTGGGGGGGGGCAGGAGCTCTCTCACTGGCCAGGGCAGCCTGAGACCGGGACACGAGTGTGGGGGGGGGCAGGAGCTCTCTCACTGGCCAGGGCAGCCTGAGACCGGGACACGAGTCGGGGGGGGGGGGGGCAGGAGCTCTCTCACTGTCCAGGGCAGCCTGAGACCGGGACACAGGTGGGGGGGGGGCCCAGGAGCTCTCTCACTGGCCAGGGCAGCCTGAGACCGGGACACGAGTGGGGGGGCAGGAGCTCTCTCACTGGCCAGGGCAGCCTGAGACCGGGACACAGGTGGGGGGGGGCAGGAGCGCTCTCACTGGCCAGGGCAGCCTGAGACCGGGACACGAGTGGGGGGGGGCAGGAGCTCTCTCACTGGCCAGGGCAGCCTGAGACCGGGACACGAGTGGGGGGGGCAGGAGGAGGTGGGCGGGTGAGGCTTCCGGAACAACCTGGGCCCTCAGGAAGGCTGATTCGGGGCTCCTCCCTGGAGTTCCCAACAGAAGAGGGGGCTGTGTGAGCGGTTAAGGGCAGACCTCCTCTCCGGAGGGCGCGGCCCAGCGGGAAGCTGTGCGGGGAGCTGGGGAGACTGCTCTGGTCAGCTGACTCCCCTCACTGTGAGTCTGTTTTATTGGAACTAGGCAAAGGCAGGGGCAAATCTAGGGGCAAGGGGGCAAGGCTCCAGGGCCATTCTGGCTCCTGAATGAAGTATCCTTTCTTTTCCCCTTATTCTTAAAATTATAGTAAAGCATACATAAAATTTGCCTTTTTTTGGGGGGGGTAGAGATAAGATGCATCCACTTGTAGTTGCTTCATTTCAGTTGTTTATTGACTGCTTCTCATACATGCCTTGACTAGGCACCTCGAACTGAGCTAGTGACCCCTTGCTCAAGCCAGAGACCTTGGGCTCAAACCAGCAGCCTTGGCTTCAGGCCAGCGACCTTGGGATTACATCGGTGATCCCGCACTCAAGCCGGCGGCCCCGTGCTCAAGCTGGCAGGCCCACACTCAAGCCTCTGACCCCCAAGCTCAAGCTGTCAACCTCAAGGTTTTGAACAATGGCCCTCAGCATCCCAGGTTGACATCAACCCACTGCACCACCACTGGTCAGATTGTTCCAACCATTAAAAAAGAATTTTTTTTAATTTATTGACTTAAGAGAGAGAAAGAGCAAGAGACAGGAACATAGATTTGCTCCTAAATGTGCCCTGATTAGGGATCTCACCAGCAACCCCTGCACTTCAGGATGCCACTCCAACCCAGTCATCCGGCCAGGGCCCTTTTCACCAGTTAAGTGTACAGTTCGGTAGCATTAAGTGTATTCACCACCCTCCACCTCCAGAACTTTGTCATCCTCCCAAACTAAACTCTGTCCCCATTAAACAAACTGCCCACCCCCCTCACCCCGCTGCTGGCCCCCACAGGTCTGCTTTCTGTCTCTCTGAATGTGACTACCCTAGGGACCTCAAAGAAATAACAATGTTTGTCCCTTTGTGACTGCATTGTCACTGAGCATGTCTTCAAGGTTCCTCTATGTTGTGGCCTATGTCGGGTCTCCTTCCTTTGTAAGGCCAAGTGAGCGGGAGTCTGATTCCCTCTGCGTTCCTCAGCCCCCTGGCGGCTTGCCATGCTTGTGGGCACACTCGCGGGCACACCCACCAGGAGCCAGAGGCGCACACCTGTCACAGAAATGCAGTCAGTGTCTGCCGCCTGGGCCTCCACACGCTCCACTCACCTGGCACCGAGACTCGGACACACAGACGCACACTCGGAAACACGCAGTCACAAACACGCAGACGAGCAGAACACGAGCACACTCAGGCAGATACGGCCTCACGCACGCACTCACAGAGCAGGACTCACGTGCCGTGGCCGAGACCCCAGGGTTTCCTGTCCCCCAGGCCTTTCTCTCTCCCACCCCGTGTCTGTCCTGGGGCTCCCAACCCCAGGGCTCGCTGGGGGCCTCACCAGGAGGCTGGGCACCATCCCAAGCAGTGGGCTGCGCTAGGCGCCCCAGGGCCACGCCCTTGAGCTGACTTGCTGCGGGAGCAGGTCCACTTCCCCGACTCCGTTCCCTTGGTCCTGATCCACCCAGGTCAGGCCTGGAGATGAGCTGGGGGCGAGGACAGAGCCAGGTGCACCCAAGGGACCTCCAGCCAGGGCTACCCTTTGCAGTGACAAGGGGAGGTGTGAGTGCTCGGGGCCCAAGGGGAGGTGTGAGTGCTCGGGGCCCGAGGGGAGGTGTGAGTGCTCGGGGCCCGAGGGGAGGTGTGAGTGCTCCGGGCCCGAGGGGAGGTGTGAGTGCTCCGGGCCCGAGGGGAGGTGTGAGTGCTCCGGGCCCGAGGGGAGGTGTGAGTGCTCGGGGCCCGAGGGGAGGTGTGAGTGCTCCGGGCCCGAGGGGAGGTGTGAGTGCTCCGGGCCCGAGGGGAGGTGTGAGTGCTCCGGGCCCGAGGGGAGGTGTGAGTGCTCCGGGCCCGAGGGGAGGTGTGAGTGCTCCGGGCCCGAGGGGAGGTGTGAGTGCTCCGGGCCCCGGGTCTGGGCTTCCGCGGCAGAAAGGGGCTGGGCAGGTCCGGGAGAGCGGGGCAGGCACCTCTGGGCTCGGGCTTCCCGGCTTTCAGCACCAGCCGGGTGGGCCCCTGGCCTCAGCACCAAGCTTGATGCACCAACAAACAGCACTTTTCTGGTACACTGGCTGGGCCTCATAACTCAGTTCTCTTTGGCCTCTCTTTAGGACCCAGGGGCCCGACAGAAAACTCAGAGGATGATAAGCCAATCATCCAGCTCCATTTGGAGGCCGGATCAGACCCAGTCTGACCGACTGTAGAACTGTGCTTGTAGCCGCTCGGCCGGAGCCCCAGGGTGGCCACTCCTGGGCCGGAGGGGAGGTGGCGGACCTCCCAGGTGAGGGGGGATTCCTCCCCATGAGGCTGGGCACCATCCCAAGCAGCCAAGAACCCGGCTGTCTGGGACTTGGTTGTCAGGGACAGGAGGGTGGGCTTGGTGTTTCGTGGCCACAGTGACCCAGTTTCAGGGCACCCACCCCCGATGCACTTGGAAGAATCCTTCCAGGGAGTGAAAGCAAACCCATGGTCCTCCCCCACCTAACAAGTCAAAGGCGGTAGTCAAGGTCTCTCATTGGGGCCTAGAGCAAAGCTGGGAATGACTGCTGGGATAAAAATGGTGCTCTCAATGGCACTGCTGGTGGCAGCGCTGGGCTCTGATGACAGCGGTGTCCTCGGAGGAGGGGCTGGAGAGTAGGTGTGAGCGGACACGAGCCAGCCCTCCCCAGTCCATGAGCAGGGGTGTGAGTCATTTCACTGGTGGGGACCAGAGGCACAGTGCGGGGGGAACACCTGCCCAGGTCAGAGTGTGCCGTGCGGGGATGGCACTGACACCCGGGTCCATCTCCTGTGACATCCATGCCCTCAGGATGCAGCCACCACTCAGCCCTGCCTCGGTTCCTGGCAACCGTAGAGTGGCCCCTGCCCTGCCTCAGTTCCTGGCAACCGTGGAGTGGCCCCTGCCCTGCCTCGGTTCCTGGCAACCGTAGAGTGGCCCCTGCCTGCCCCGGTGCCTGGCAACAGTGATGTGGCCCCTGCCCTGCCCTGGTCCCTGGCAACCGTGGAGTGGCCCCTGCCCTGCCCCGGTCCCTGGCAACCGTGGAGTGGCCCCTGCCCTGCCCCGGTCCCTGGCAACCGTGGAGTGGCCCCTGCCCTGCCCCGGTCCCTGGCAACCGTGGAGTGGCCCCTGCCTGCCCTGGTCCCTGGCAACCGTGGAGTGGCCCCTGCCCTGCCCCGGTCCCTGGCAACCGTGGAGTGGCCCCTGCCCTGCCCCGGTCCCTGGCAACCGTGGAGTGGCCCCTGCCCTGCCCCGGTCCCTGGCAACCGTGGAGTGGCCCCTGCCCTGCCTCAGTTCCTGCAACCGTGGAGTGGCCCCTGCCCTGCCCCGGTCCCTGGCAACCGTGGAGTGGCCCCTGCCCTGCCTCAGTTCCTGCAACCGTGGAGTGGCCCCTGCCCTGCCCCGGTCCCTGGCAACCGTGGAGTGGCCCCTGCCCTGCCTCAGTTCCTGCAACCGTGGAGTGGCTCCTGCCTGCCCTAGTCCATGGCAACCGTGATGTGGCCCCTGCCTACCTCGGTCCCTGGCAACCGTGATGTGGCCCCTGCCTCCCCCGGTCCCTGGCAACCGTGATGTGGCCCCTGCCCTGCCTCAGTTCCTGGCAACCGTGGAGTGGCCCCTGCCCTGCCTCAGTTCCTGGCAACTGTGGAGTGGCCCCTGTCCTGCCTCAGTTCCTGGCAACCGTGGAGTGGCCCCTGTCCTGCCTCAGTTCCTGGCAACCGTGGAGTGGCCCCTGCCCTGCCTCAGTTCCTGGCAACCGTGGAGTGGCCCCTGTCCTGCCTCAGTTCCTGGCAACCGTGGAGTGGCCCCTGCCCTGCCCCCAGCCCTGAGCTCCATGCAGCAGCTGGTTAAGGGGTGGCGGGGGGGGGGGGGGGGGGCTGGAACCAGCCTGCTAGAAATGGAATCTGATCTGCCACTTATGAGCTGGGCCATGGGGACACAAAGATCACACTCTCTCTCTGTTCTCTATTTTCTCATCAGTGAATGAGGAGCTACAAATGTCCCTCTCGAGGGCCAGTGGGGAGGACCCAGCCAGCGCAGGTGGAGCACGCAGAAGGGGCCGCACGTCCAGCGGGCACTCCACAGCGAGCTCTGACCCGAGCCCCTACCGGCCTGAGCGCCCTAGAACAGTGAGCCCACAGCGGTGACATGTGGTAGGACAGTGTACCCTGCGGGTCTCGTCCTGGCCAACCTGAGGCTGAGGAATGAGAGGACTGGTAGCATCCCTTCACCCGAGACACAGAGGGGGTGGGGCAGCATGTCTGGCTACTCTTCAAAGATTCTGGAATGTTCCAGATCAGAAGGGGGGGACAGGGCTTTGGGGGTGGTCTGGATCTGCTCCTTAAGCCTTTGCTGAGGTGGCAGTGGGTTTTGGAGATGGGGGATAAGGAGATATGCCTCCAACGACACCCCAGGAATCCTCCATCCCTCTCCCAGGTGGGAAGACAGGGCAGGAACTCACACCAGCATGAGGCTGACAGACAGGCACTATCGGTACCCCCATTTTACAGATGTGGAAACTGAGGCACAAAGAAGCCAAAGGGCACACAGCTCTGACCATGGCACATCCAACTCCCACCCACGCAGCACAGCACAGCTTCAGGAGAGTTGCCCCTCTCGCCCTGGCACGGCTGGTGTCCCCAGTGACAGGCTGGCACACACGTTGGGGCCTCCTCCACCCAGCACCCTTGGCCTCACAAGTGTCACTAACCCCAGGGTGGCCCCAAAGTGGCCAGGCTCTCTGGCTCTTGGTCCTCTCCACCACTAGGCTCTGGCTCCTCTCTGCTGTTACACGAAAAGCCCAAGGCAGCTCGGGACCCTTGGGAAGACACGAGAAGGCTGCCAGCAGCCCCACCTCTGTACACTGTGTCCCTGCCCACTGCTGGGCAGTCTCAGCTCCTTCTCCAGGGAGGGAGCAGGCCACCACAGCAACACTGGGAAGGGGCCCGGGGGCGGGGACGTCACAGTAAATGCCTACAGAGCCCAGAGAGGTCACAGGCCATTAGGCAGCAGGGCTATCCCGGCAGCCAGTGTGGTGGATGGAAGAGTGTGGGCTCTGGAGCCAGGTCCCCCAAGTTCATGGCCAGTTCCCTGGGCCCCTCACCCTCACTCCAGAGCCTCAGGATCTGCCCTGCCTCCTCAACTCCACCAAGGCCCCACCCCACCCTCCAAGCCCAAGACGGAAGGCCCTGCTGTTCAAGGGCCCTAAGAATGTCCCTTTACACCACCCATACACAGCCTCCGTCTCCTCATATGCAAAACAGGTGAATACCAGCACCCGCCTTATAAGGGTGCTGTCTGAAGGCCACACTGAGCTACATCCCAATGGCTCCCCTGCGCCCACGGCACCTCTTGCCCTGCCCTGGCCACACCTGCCCTTTGGGACCTCTCATCTCTTCCCTTACCCCCTGCCCTTCTCCTGGGAGGCTCTGCCTTCTCCCTCCCCATTAGGGTTCCTTTTAAATCAAGACAGATTCCCCCAGCTCCCCTGTTGTACCCTGCAAGGCCCCCTTAGAATAAAACCACAGTCCTTCTTCCAAGGACACAGAAGAGCAGCAGAAGCAGCCGCTGCCACCCCTAGACCTAACCACTGCTCGGCTCCCGCGGCGCAGACGGCCCTGTGGCTCCTCGATCACGTGGAGCCGGGTGCCTCCTCGGAGCTCTGCTCTGGCTGGTCCACCCCCAAGGAGCGCCCTTCTGGCAGAGGGTTCGTTCCCAGCTATATCTTCAGAGGTGAGAACAGAGTCTGGCACTTAGGACATGTTCATTGAATATCTCCGGTGGGTTTAATGATTCAGTAGTTGAAGAATGCATGACTGAACGGAATAAACAGCTAAGTCACAGTGTAGCACGTGCTGAAGGGCATAGGCTGTGGGTTCAAATCCCAGGCTAACTTTTAATTTCAAGTCACTTTGCTTCTAGTCCTAGTTTCCTCTTTTGTAAAGTGGGAATAATCACAGTACTACCTGCCTCACAGGGGGATCTTGAGGCTTAAAAGAGAGAATCTATAGCCTGACCAGGTGGTGGCGCAGTGGATAGAGCGTCGGACTGGGATGCGGAAGGACCCAGGTTCGAGACCCCCAGGTCGCCAGCTTGAGCACGGGCTCATCTGGTTTGAGCAAAGAGCTCACCAGCTTGGACCCAAGGTCGCTGGCTCCAGCAGGGGATTACTTGGTCTGCTGAAGGCCCATGGTCAAGGCACATGTGAGAAAGCAATCAATGAACAACTAAGAAGTCGCAACGCGCAATGAGAAACTGATGATTGATGCTTCTCATCTCTCTCCATTCCTGTCTGTCTGTCCCTGTCTATCTCTGCCTCTGTAAAAAAAAAAAAAAAAAAAAGAGAGAGAGAATCTATAAAGCTGACTTCGGCGCCATAGTGGGTGCTTGGCGCCTGGCCTGGTCGACTTCTGACCATGGAGTACTGTGACGTCTTGGGACAGGACACAATCTCTTTTGCAGCAGCCGGGCCGGGCCTCACCCCGCCCGCCTGGCCGCACTCGCCTCAGGCTGCCTATGACTCTTAGACAAACCTGGCCCGGGGCCCAGAGCACTCTCCCTAGGGTACCCGCTTTGTATCCCAGGATGGCCACAGGCTGACTCAATGGCACAGGAACTCTGAGAATTTCCTGGCAGGAAGGCTTCTGTTGCCTGGACAGGAGAACAGCTGATGGATGGCCAGGGCGGGTGGAGGTAGCTTCAGAAACTCCGCCCTAGCAAGACAGCTGCCCCACCCCACCTGTGCTCTGGGACCTGGGACGGGATGCCTGGGGTCTGGGCTGGCCCACACAGGGCACTGGGCTCATCCAATCCTTGGTCTGCCCGGGGGGGCCCATTACGGACAAAGACTGGGCTCCCCCAACTCCAGCCACCTCATTACCCCTTTGGCCTGAGCAGACCAGGTATTTCTGGCAACTTCAGCCCAGTGTGGGGCCTTGAAGAAGTTAAGAGATGGCCCTAGTGCAACTCTTTCCTGTTACAGACATCGGCAGAGCCAGGCAAGGTCACCCAGCAGAGGGGTGGCTATGCCATCGCTGTCCCAATGCACTATACAATGTGCAGGGTTACACCCACACTTACCAGCCAGCAACATATACCCACCAGGAACAATGACATGGCAGCACTGGGGCCAGGGAGTCGAGAAGGCACAGTCCTGCCCTCAGCTGGCTTGCTGTCTGGCCCAGCTCTCCCCATCTTACTGACAAGGAAATCAAGGCTTAGAGCAGGGGTCCCCAAACTTTTTACACAGGGGGCCAGTTCACTGTCCCTCAGACCATTGGAGGGCCGGACTATAAAAAAAACTATGAACAAATCCCTATGCACACTGCACATATCTTATTTTAAAGTAAAAAAACAAAATGGGAACAAATACAATATTTAAAATAAAGAACAAGTAAATTTAAATCAACAAACTGACCAGTATTTCAATGGGAACTATGGGCCTGCTTTTGGCTAATGAGATGGTCAATGTGCTCCTCTCACTGACCACCAATGAAAGAGGTGCCCCTTCTGGAAGTGTGGTGGGGGCCGGATAAATGGCCTCAGGGGGCCGCATGCGGCCCACGGGCCGTAGTTTGGGGACCCCTGGCCTAGAGGAATGACATACCTGGTTCAAGGTCACTCAGGGCCTCCCGTGGCTGAGCCCTGACCCAGCCCCAGGGGAGGGACAGAATGCTTTTTGAAAACAAGATACAGACTTCACTGTGATGATGACTCAGTAAGAAAACTGTCAGATGGAGGTCTCGGGTCAAGAGCCACCTGTGTGACGGGGTTCCCACGTGGGAGGGTCCCCAGCACAGGTCCGGGCAAGGAGAAAAACGCAGTTGACGAATGCTCTCCGTCATCGCCTTCTCGCCTGCCTGCATCCTGTCCTGCAGATCAGCAGCTGCAAGTAGGGTCCTAGAGGGGTGGTCAGGGCTCCCCCAGGCAGAGGAGGGGCTGTGGCGCCTTGTACCCCCCTACCCGGACAGGCGTGCACACGTGTACAACCACACACAGACACACGCAGCATTCACACACATGCAGGCACGTACACAGTCACACACCGTGCGCCTATGGTTAGCTTCCACTCCACGGCCACCACCCGGCCCCTTGGCACCTAAGGACAAGGTTTTCTGTCCATCTCTAGAGTTTTAGGAAGCTTCTGACCCTAACCCCTCAGCTTCCTGGGGAAGAAGTGGGGGAAGAAAGACCTCTCTCCTCTAAAACAGTGATTTTCAACCAGTGTTGAAAGAAGCGCTCTGTCCTGCAAAAATTTTAAAACATGCAATACCTGCCTATTCAGCCGGGGGCACTGGCTCTTTTCCCTGAGATTGTCAAATAAAACAAAAATGACAACAGCCAACACAACAATAGCTGCCCGGTGTGAATGAATCAAAATTATACCTATTCTTTTGGTCAGATCAGCAAAAAATATATTTTTGGGTGTGCTGCAGACTTTCAGTAATTAGTTTACGTGTGCCGTCGCCGGAAAAGGCTGGAAAGCGCCGCTCTGGAAGAGCTCTGTGAAGAACGCCCAACGCAGGGGTGAAGGCAGTGGCAGAGCGCTGGTGGCCCAGCGACAGGGACACTGATCCTCTCGGGATAAGACACAATCTCTTCAGCTGACTCAAGTTCTGCCGAGTTAGGAATTCATTCCCTGGAATCTTGAAGACTTTCCTGGTACCCAGCCCGGCCTACCTAGTATTTCAGATGGTCAAAATCAGAGTATCACAGCCCCAACTCCTGTCCCCACCATGGGGGACTGTGGGAAAGGAGTTGATGGGAAGTCCCTCTACCACTGGGCTCCAGCCAGAAGGTCTCCCTGGGCCAGGCCACACCCTTTCATGGCCAAAACAAGTCTAGACACGGCCTGGGAAGGGGAAGTCGAGGCCCCCAGGGGCCAGCCTGTTCCTGGGGTGACTGTGCTTCCCAAGGAGGCCCACCCAACTTGGTTGGCAAGGTTCTCCCCCATGCGGCTGCCAGTCTGGGAGAGGTGAGTCACTGACCCTCACTGGCACTGACAGGCAGCTCTTGGGCAAGCCACATACCTCTGGGCCCAGTCCAACTTTTGTTGCCCAGTCCCCAACCTCTGATGGCACATCCTTGCCCAGCCCCTAGGGTCTCAGCCTTACCCCCGCACGCCGCATGAGGGACCTAATCTGGAGAAAGCCAGAACTGAGAATGCCCTGTTCTAAGGAAGATTCTTTCGGCCATGACACACCCACCTCTGAGCGCCCCTTCCTCCAGCACAGCCCGGCTCTGGTCCATGGCCGGATGTGCGGTCCTCCGCGCAGGGATGTGTCCCCCTTACCCTGCCTCAGGCCCTTGCCAGTCCATCTCAACTCAGGGTCCCCGGCCAGGAGGTCAAAGGTCACCTAGGGAAGGGCGCTAAGGCCCCGCTGGCGAAGCGGGACACAACACCCACGATTAGGCCCCAGCGAGCGCCAGGCTCCACCCCGTTGGCGGCGGAATTCCTTACCGTGGCGTCCTCAGCGCCGTGGTGGCCAATGAGGCGGCTGCCCCCCGGGTGCCGCTGTGCCCAGCGGCTGATGTCGTACACTCGGCGCTCGATGACCAGCCACTTGTCGCCCGGCAGGTTGTGCGGGCGGATCTGCTCCCAGCGAAAGGTGGGCAGCGGCGCCCCACGCTGCGCGGGCTCCTCGCGCGGCCCCGGCTCCGGCCCCCCGCCGGGCTCCCCAGCGCCGCCCATGGCTGCGTGCACAAGTCCTCTGGCACCAGGATCCTTCCGAAGTCCCCGCGAGACACGAGGGGCGCGAGGTGGCCTTCCCTGGGGCTCGCTCCGCCGCCACCAGCTCTCCTGCGGCCCCGCCCCGCTGCAGCAACCGGCGTACGAGCGTGCGCCTCCCGGCTCTCCCTGCCGCGCAGAACTTTCCTCTCTTATATCCGCGCCGGCTGCTCGCCCGCCGCCCGCCCCCGGCCGGCCCGGCCGGCTCCACCGCCCACCCCGCGCTCCAATCCCGGCGCAGCGCCCGGGCCCCCATTGGCTGCGCGGCGCAGGCCGCCGGGGAGGACCGTGTCGAGGCGGGCCAGCCCCGCCCTCAGGCCCGCGGCCACCACGCCCGGCCCTTCCCCGCGCTCCGGCCCTGCCCCGGGCTGTGTCCGCTAGTGGGCTCCGGGCTCGGCGGGGCCGAAGGGGGAGGGGCGGGGACAAATAACCACAGCTGGTGTCCGCCGTGCCCTCGGGGACCCACGTCTGCGCCTGGCGGGTCTGGAGCAACAGTCTGCGGATGATAGGCTTCCTGCCACGCGTCCCGGGACATCAAACCCTGAGCGCACAGAGCTGGGGACACTACTTTGGGGCGACTGTAAACAGCATGCAAACAGTGGAGCCACAGCATCTGCACAACTAGGCCACCGTGGGGCTGAGGGACCGACCCCGGGGTGGGGGTGGGGCGGTGGTCTTTCTGCTGTCCTAGCTGTAGGGTTGAGGATGTCCAAGGCTGGCCACTGGGGCAGAAGTGATGGAGGGTCACTGGAGTAGGCAGTGGGGGCTGTCATTCACTGACGGCTCGTTTGGATGGTTTGCTTGTTACCCTTCCCCCCATTTTTTACTTAAACTCAAATTCTTTTGAGAGTGTAGGTTTTGTCCACATGACTGTATTTCTTTAAGATAAAGATCCTTGTTCCTAAAAGTTAAGAGTTCACACCCAAGGCAGATGAAATCAGGCTAAAGTTATGCTTCAGGGCAGTCGTGTCACCCTGGCTTGCACATCAGAATTACCAGAGAACTTAAGGTGAAACCACAGGGCTTCCGAATGGAATTTCAGCAGGTCTGAGAACTGAATTTCTAAGTTTCCAGGTGCTGCTGATGTGCTGGTTCTGGAATACACTTTGAGACCACTGGGTTGACTCTTGAACAATAGGGGTTTGAACTTTGTGGGTGGAATTTTTTTTTCTTTCAGTAAACATATGGGTTCTGGCCAGTGGCTCAGTAGATTAGAGCCTCACCCCGTGTATCGACGTCCCAGGTTCAATTCCTGGTCAGGGCACACAAGCTAAGTGACATCTGCTTCAGTCCCCTTCCCTCTCCCTCTTCTCTCCCTCTCCCTCTTCTCTCCCTCTCCCCTCCGGCAGCCACTTGGCTTGATTGGTTCAAGCATAGCCCCGGGCACTGAGGGATAGCTCTATTCAAGCATCAGCCCCAGACCAGGTTGCCAGTGGATCCCTAGTCTGCCTGCCCGCCCTCCACTCATCAAAACAAACAAACAATAAAACATACACTGGGCCCTCCATTTTTCTTGGTTTCTTGTCCGCAGATTCAACCCACTGCAGATGAAACAGTATTTTCCTTCCCAGGTTGGGAATCCCTGGAAGCAGAGGGCTGACTGTATGCATCTTCTACACCAGTGGTAGTCAACCTGGTCCCTACCGCCCACTAGTGGGCATTCAGCTTTCATGGTGGGCGGTAGCGGAGCAACCAAAGTATAAATAAAAAGGTAGATTTAACTATAGTAAGTTGTTTTATAAAGCTTTATTCTGCCAAACTTAGCGAAAATCCAACATAAAGTACTTGGTAAGTAATTATTATTATATGCTTTAACTTGCTGTAACTCTGCTTTATAAATTTTATAAAGTTACTTCCCTACTTTATAAATCACCATTACTGTAGAACTAGTGGGCGGTTAGAAAATTTTACTACTAACAGAGATACAGAAGTGGGCGGTAGGTATAAAAAGGTTGACTCCCCCAGTTCTACACCATTTTGGATAAGGGACTTGAGCATCTGTGGATTTTGGTATCTGCGGGGGTCCTGGAACCAATCCCCCAAGGATACCACAGACAACTGAAGTTTTGGAGGACTCAAAAGTTACATACAGATGTAGATGTTCAACTGAGAGGGCATCCGTGCCCCCTAGTCCCTGTGATTTTCAAGGGTCAACTGTATAGTCCTCTGATATGCTAACATTTTATTTTGGTCTGACAGTTTGTAGAATATCATTCTAGCTAACATTTGTGGGTTAGGCAGACCAGGGCCCAGAAGAAGGGCTAAGGAGGCCACTGGTTCTCCTTGGTACCAAGAGCACCTGTTTTGGTTGCCAGGACAACCAGTGAGGCTGTGAGGTCATCCGCAGTGGGACTGCCTGAGCCCTTTCTACTGTGGCATCCTCAGACCGACTCCACAGCCTGTGTGTGTGGGTAGCGGGGGTAGAGAAGTGTGGCTGGCAGCTGAGGCTGGCTCCCCCTACGCCCACCATGTTCACAATGGGCATGAGGATAGAGGATGCAGCCTCTTGAAGGAAATAAACTTCCCGCACCAAAATATAGAGACATAAGCTGATGGTTGCCAAAGGGGGAGGGGTGGGTGAAAAAATAAAATGGCACCCCCCCCCCCAAACTTCCGGGCTTGTGGAGAGCCTGCGGGCTGCTCTCTCCTTCCGGCAGCTGTGGGTCAGCAAGGAGCAGGAGGAGGAGTCGGCCCCACCCCCTGGCCACTGCAAATACCTCTAAATGATGCAACTGCATAGTGTTTGTTGCATGAGTTCATTTACAAGTATAACTTTGCCCTGGCAAAATATATACACTTATGCCAAAAAGAAAAAAATGGATTAAATTCTTAAACGTAAGACCTGAAGCTATAAAACTCCTTAAATAAAACAAGGGCGGAAGGCCCCTGGACGTTGGTCTTGGCAACCGTTTCCTGGGCACAACACCGAAAGTGCCAGCAACAGAAATAAACATAAAGAAATGGGATTACATTGAACCAAAAAGCTTCTGCACAGCAAAGGAATCAACAAAACGACAAGGGAATCTTCTAGAATGGGAGAAAAGATTTGCAAATAATATATCTGATAAGAGGTTAATATCCAAAATATGTAAAGAACTCATACAACTGAACAGCAAAAAGGCAAACAATCTGATTTAAAAATGGACAAAGGGGCCCTGGCTGGTTGGCTTGGTGGTAGAGCGTCGGCCTGGCGTGCGGAAGTTCCGGGTTTGATTCCCGGCCAGGGCACACAGGAGAGGCGCCCATCTGCTTCTCTACCCCTCCCCCTCTCCTTCCTCTCTGTCTCTCTCTTCTCCTCCCGCAGCCGAGGCTCCATTGGAGCAAAAGATGGCCCGGGCGCTGGGGATGGCTCCTTGGCCTCTGCCCCAGGTGCTAGAGTGGCTCTGGTCCCGACAGAGCGACGCCCCGGATGGGCAGAGCATCACCCCCTGGTGGGCGTGCCGGGTGGATCCCGGTCGGGCACATGCAGGAGTCTGTCTGACTGCCTCCCCGTTTCCAGCTTCAGAAAAATACAAAAAAATAAATAAATAAAATTTTATAAAAAAAAAAAAATGGGCAAAGGAACTGAATAGACGTGTTTTTCCAAAGAAGACTGTTGGTCAAATAAGTTTGTAAATATGATATATAGGTTTGCTCACTTATAGTTTGCATTGGGTGTGGGGGACTGGCTGTAAGCAGGCAGGGTTGTTATACCCTAAGGCTTAGTTTTAAGACTAAGCCTTTCCCACCCTAAGTGACTTTGTATCAGAAACTTCCTTGTTTGTATGTTGGATTAAAGGTTTGGATTTCTACACTACAAAATGGGGGCAGACCAGGAGCTTTCTCTCTCTCTCTCTCTCTCTCTCTCTCTCTCTCTCTGTTCCTGAGATTAGCATTAGAGGAGAGAGCAGAGAAAGGAGAGCAGAGAAAGGCCACATGGAGGAGAGGAGAGGCAGCCAAGATGGTGGAGTGCTGAAGGAGAAGCCAGTTTGTGCAGAGAGAAGGAGATGGGGAACAGAGGTAAATAAGGCTGGTAAGGTACAAACGTTTGATTCTAGGAAACTCGGATAAGTCAGTGGCTTTGGGAACCCTGAATGGAAAGGGAAGTGTTTTCCCACTGTGTGTATTTCTTGCCCGTGAGGGCAAGCTAGGATTAAAGGTGACTGACGGCCCACCAGTTCGTGGCTACGTTGTTTCATTACCATCTGTTCGAATCAAACCTGAACCTGCATGGGCCAGGCGGCTGTGATGGTGGCTGTGGCTACTGGCCATACAAAGACATAGAAATGGCCAACAGGGAAATGCAAATCAAAACCATAATGAGATATTACCTCACACTTGTTGCAAACCAAAACCACAATGAGATCTCACCTCCCACTTGTTAGAATGGCTTTCATTTAAAAAAAAAAAAAAAAAAGACAAGAGATAAGTGTTAGCGAGAATGTGGAAAAAGCGAACCCTTGTGCACTGTTGGTAGGAATGAAAATTGGTACAGCCACTGTGGAAAACAGAGTTTTCTTAAAAATTAAAAATGGAACTACCATATGGTCTGGCAATTTCACTTCTGGGTACATAGCCAAAGGGGGAGAAACCCACAATCTGGAGGCAGCTGCGCTCCTGTGGTCCTTACGACAGTGGTGTTCCGAGGACCAGCAGTTGAAAACACTACATTACAGAATCGTTCGCAGTAGCCACGACATGGAAACAACTCGAGTGTCCATCCACCAACAGAGGAGAGGGTAAAGCAGCTGTGTGATGATGTGGACTATTATTCAGCCCTGAAAAGGAAGGGAATCCTGCCATGGTGACCACCTGGGTGAACCTGGAGGGAATTATGCTAAGTGACGTAAGTCAGACAGAGTCAGACAAATGCTGTATGACCTCCCTCATGGTGCGGAACCTAAAAAAGCCAAACTCCTGGAAACAGGGTGTAAAATGGTGGCTAACAGGCTGAGGGGTATGGGAAATGCAGCGAAGTTGGCCAAAGGGTTGAAACTTTCAGTTATAAAATGCATCAGTGTTGCAGATCGAATGTCTAGTGTGGCGATTCTAGTCGATACTACACTGTATACTGGAAAAGCGGCGAAGAGGGTCAGCCTTCAGTGTTCTCATCCAGGCCTCCACGGCCCTCACGTGGTGTTCAGCAGCTGTCAGTGGTTGGGGGCGCTGATCCCTGCCGCCCTCCCCCGGGGCCTGGGGCCTGCTCTCAGCTTCCGTACGGGTCCCTCAGGAGGTTACACAGGGACAGGGCTCGGTGCCACCCGCCCCTCCAGGCACTTCACCCAACAAGAAGGTGGAAGCACACGGGCCCTCCTGGCACCCGAGCCGTGTTCCCATAAAGCCTGAATTGTGTCTCCTCCCCACAGCGTCCCCCCTGATTTCTCTGCAGGCCTTGGTGCCCTCGGTGGGTTGCTTTACCTCTCTGGGCTGCAACCCAGTGGATCTTGCAAATCTCCTAGAATCAGGGGGAACCTGGGAATTCATTGTCTCCAAACCCCTATCGGGGCAACTGAGCCCTTTCTGACCACTTGGAAAGGGCGAGGTACCACTTGACATTCCTGAGCTGCCACTGGGCCACTGCCAGAGTGTTTGGTTTAGGGAGGGGGGGGGGGGGAAGCTAGCCAAGAGGCAAGGGGAGGGGGGGGTCTGGCCAGCCAGAGCATTTTGGGAAGGGACACTCAAACACAGCCCTTGTCCCAGGCCCCGCCGGCTTCTCCCTACCGCAAGCTGCCACACAGGCCTCTTGTTGGCCACACTGAAGTCTCCACCCCGATGGGGCCGCCAGCCACTGTCCTGGAGCCAAATGATGCTTGTACTGGCCAGCGGGGCTCGGGCAGGCCATGGACACACAGCGGCCCAGGCAGGCACATTTACGGGATGGTGCCAGCGCCGGGCTTCCCGGAGACAGCGCTCACAAAGCCTGGCCGCTGGTCTGCAGCAGACGCACCAACGGGCTCGAGTCAGAGCTCTGGAGTTTGGCTTGGAGTGAGAGCCTGCCACACAGCCAGCTTGACTACTCATCCCGGTCACAGCGCTTTTGTGACGGGAGGACTGGGCCCTGGGGTGGCAGGGCCCGCAGAAGTATTCAAGTGCTATGGCCCCACCAGCCACAGAAGACATCTCTGAAGGCCCTGAGTAAAAAGAAGCTGAGCAGGGAAAGGTGCTCAACGTCCTTAGTCCTCCCAGAGATGCAAATCGAAACCACAAGGAGTTACTGGCTCACAGCCATCAGTGTGGCCTTTATCAGACGGCACCAATGGCGAGGACGTGGAGAAAGGTGGGACCCTCGCACACTGCGGGAGAGATTGTAAACTGGTGCAGGCACTGTGGGAGATAGTCTGGAGGGTCCTCAAAAGATTAAAAATAGAACTATCGTATGATCCAGCAATCCCACCTCTGGGTGAATGTCTGAAGGCATTGAAAGCAGGGTCTCAGAGCGGTGTCTGCTCGCCGTGTTCCTACGGCATTTTTCACAATAGCCAAGAGGTGGCACCCCCCCCCCCCCGCCCCTGAGTGTCCAGCGGCGGATGGATGCAGCAGATGTGGTGTACACGCACAACGGAATGTTCTTCAGCCATAAAAGGAAAGACAGCCGGTCCCACGCTGCAACATGAATGACCCTTGAAGTCAAATAAGCCAGTCACATAAAGACGAGGACTGCGTAACTCCACTTCAAGTCGCCAGTCAACTTCATAGACACAGGAAGTAGAATGCGGTGGCCAGCAGCAAGGGGAGGGGAGTTGTCGGGGGGGGGGGGGGTGTATGGAGTTTCAGACCGCAAGATGAAAAAGCTCTGGAGACCTGTTTCATAACGATGTGAAGATAACGCAACTGACCAGCACACTTAAAAACGGTTAAGAGGGTAAACTTTATGTGTTCTTTTATTACAATAAAATAAATGAAACAAGAGGGAGGGGAGCTACGAAGGTCACTTAGTCCGATCTTTACAACCCACAGATGGGAAAACTGAGGCCCAGCGAGGAGTGGGTCGCCCAGGGACACCGCCCCGGCAGGATCAGACCAGGCCAGGTTTGGTTGATTGTGAAATGTAGCAGCAGAGTGAGGGGTACAGCCAGCCGCTGCGTGGAGGCCTCAGGCTCAGTGGCCACGGCTGGTACCAGCTTTCAAGAGCTGGCCCCATGCGCCAGGGCCAACTGGGTTATCTAGACAAGTGCTTTTCAACCTTTTACACTTACAGACAGGTGAAAATAGAATTATTTTGGGGAGTGCTAAAGCAGAACTCACCGTGAGAATAAGCAAATTTGACTAAGATCATTAGGTCTATAACCTTCACACACCAGGGGGGTTCACGCTTTTGCAGAGCAGCACGAACTTTCTGGTGGACCTATCCGCTGACCGGTGATTGAAAAACACTGATCTAGAGAATTCGCTTAAGAGGAACAACTCCTGTGTGGCTGATGTCAGCTGTCCCCTCTCAACTCCAAGAGCCAGAGCCCCGAGCTCCTTAGAGAGCCCCCACCCCTACCCCACACCAGGATAACAAGTATCAGGGCCGCAGTCACCAGGCAAAGTGTGGGAAACAAACGGAGATCAAGATCTGACTGCCCGAGTCCCAATTTGTCCATCTCTGAAAAACAGGGAAGGGCCTGACCGGGTCCAGGCGTGGGGCGGATGTCTGGTGAGCGGAGTCCGGGATGCTGGACGTCTGGTGAGCGGGTCCAGGCGTGGGGCGGATGTCTGGTGAGCGGAGTCCGGGATGCTGGACGTCTGGTGAGCGGGTCCAGGCGCGGGGCGGACGTCTGGTGAGCGGGTCCAGGCGCGGGGCGGACGTCTGGTGAGCGGGTCCAGGCGCGGGGCGGACGTCTGGTGAGCGGGTCCAGGCATGGGCGGACGTCTGGTGAGCGGAGTCCGGGATGCTGGACGTCTGGTGAGCGGGTCCAGGCGCGGGGCGGACGTCTGGTGAGCGGATCCAGGCGCGGGGCGGACGTCTGGTGAGCGGGTCCAGGCGCGGGGCGGACGTCTGGTGAGCGGATCCAGGCGCGGGGCGGACGTCTGGTGAGCGGGTCCAGGCGCGGGGCGGACGTCTGGTGAGCGGGTCCAGGCGCGGGGCGGACGTCTGGTGAGCGGGTCCAGGCGTGGGGCGGACGTCTGGTGACCGTGTCCAGGCGTGGGGCGGACGTCTGGTGAGCGGGTCCAGGCGCGGGGCGGACGTCTGGTGAGCGGGTCCAGGCGCGGGGCGGACGTCTGGTGAGCGGATCCAGGCGCGGGGCGGACGTCTGGTGAGCGGGTCCAGGCATGGGCGGACGTCCTGGTGAGCGGGTCCAGGCGCGGGGCGGACGTCTGGTGAGCGGGTCCAGGCGCGGGGCGGACGTCTGGTGAGCGGATCCAGGCGCGGGGCGGACGTCTGGTGAGCGGGTCCAGGCATGGGCGGACGTCCTGGTGAGCGGGTCCAGGCGCGGGGCGGACGTCTGGTGAGCGGGTCCAGGCATGGGCGGACGTCTGGTGAGCGGAGTCCGGGATGCTGGTTAGTGACGCTGTGGGCTCTGAGGCTGGGCTCATTCATTCCTATCGCGGGGCCACCATTTCCTCTGGGTGACATCTCGGTGAGTGCCTCAGTCAATTCATCTGCAAATTGGGAAACTAATAGTACCTCTTCAGGTTGCGGTGAGGGTTAAATAAATATTTATTCATCTAAAGGGCCTGGGATCAGGCGTGGGACATACAAAGTGCTCAGAAGTTAGTTATTGTTGGGAGACAATGGGGCCAGTGTGTATGTCCTGGTCCCACACACACACGCCTCTGCGTATCTCAGCTATTGTTTATTCATGATGGCCCCATGTGTGTCTGATGACAGACATGTCATCTGTCTCAGGCAGGCCAAGCAGGTCTGGGCTGTGGGACCTTCTGCCAGACCTGTAAAATGTCGCTTGGTGTCTCCTTGGCCCTGGGTGTGCCTGGACGAGGGGCATGGGTGCTGGGGGCAGGGATGCTCAGTACCAGGGCTCAGAACTTCATCCTCCTTTGCCCCAACGCTACTCCAGTTCCTGCCTGTGCCGCTGGCAGACGTCACCCATCAATCCTGCCACCATCCCGCGAGCACCAGGCAGCCTCCAAGTTTTGACCCTGGGCTCCGGGCTTCCATAAGGCTGAGGCAGGGAGGAGGGGACCTGCCCAATGCCCAAGAGGCAGTGGCAGAGCCAGCTCTTCTCCCCGACAGCAGCCGCTCCGCAGGGGACAGGAAGCCGGGTTCATCCCCCACCAACCCACAGCCCCACGGACTCGAGTAGTCCTCCCAACAGCGATCCCTTCAGGATTGGGGTTTAATCCCAAGCACGAGGGTGGGTGGGCAAGCGAAGGATTTGGTTTCCTTCCTTTAGGTGCCCGAGCCTTGGCCCGAGCCCCAGGGCACAGGAGTAAAGGCGTGTGGCTGCCGGCCTCGACCAACAAAGGCTTCCTTTATTAAATAGAGATGGCGTTACATTCCATTTGGAGGAGGAAATCGGACGTGGTGAGGGATGTGTCCAGGTTGTACCCTGGTCCCGAGTGGACTGGGAGGGATGAGGACGGGCCCAGGTCCTGCCCATCCCGATCCAGTCCTGGGTGCAGGGCTTGGTGACCTCAGCCCCCGCTGTCTGAACGGACACCCACAGCTGAAAACAGACGCGGCACCCCGAGGCCTTGTCTGGTTATACTGGGGGAAACGCGCCCCAGGCCTTCCAGCGGTGGGGGGGGGCACGGCCTCCTGGAACACAAGGCTCAGATAGGGGTGGGGGGAGCCGAGTGGGAGGGGCCCTTGGTCCACAGTAGAGCTTCAGGCAGTTCGCAAGCAGATACCAGCTGGCGTCAAGTCCCTGCTGGCCCCTCCTAGCACCACTGACCCAAGGGAACTTAGAATGGCAGGCTCCCTGGGGCAGTCAGAGGGGAGGCCGCATGGGGGGAGGGATGGCCACAAGGGGTGCTGGTGGCCTAGGGCTTGGGCACTGGGGTGGGGGAACTTGGGGTCAGGCCACCGAGCTGGGCTCCTTTCTGAGGAGAAGCAGCCACAAGGCACCTGCAGGCAGCAGCCCCCAAACTGGGGGTTAGGGGTGCGGGCTGGCCTGGGTGTCTCCTCCCCAAAGCGGAACCCTGAGTATGGGTCCGGGCTCCTTGGTCTTTGGTGCTTTCTGGAGTCTCTCCTGCAGCTGTAGTACCACCGTGGAAGGGTGAGGGCCAGCTCACAAGGTCCTGTCTGTCCTGGGATGGACGTTTGGTACCAGTTCAGCGCTGCCTCCATGGCCTGGCCATTTGTCCGTCTGTTCAGCTTCTGGCTCAGGGCTGGCTCCAGGACCCAGTCTTCCCGTCTGTCTGTCCGTCCTGGGGCAGATGTCGGCTCCAGCTCCGAGGCCACTTCAGGCCTGGGCCAGGCCCTAGGCCTCATGGGGGAAGAAACCCAGCTTGGCCAGCGCCATCTCCTTCCGCAGCCTCATGATCTCCCAAAATACCGGCTCTGCTGTAGGCAGAGAGAAGGGTGGACAGCTTGGTGACAGCTCAGAGTCACCTGAGGCCGACGGCCTGGGCCCCTCCCCTGGCTATGGGCAGGCAGCTGCTGGACACTCTAGAGCTTCCCAGTCCCCAGGACAGATGACCTCGGAGAGTGGCCGAACACTGAACTCCAGTCTGGGGCCGGGCAAACTGTAGAGTGCCAGACGCACTGGAAGGGTCGGTATCATGGTGGGGGGCACACCCACAGCCCGACACAGATGTGCACGGGCACACCGTCACACACTCGCAGATGCTTCCCAAGCTCGCCTCTCTGGGGTCTCGCAGAGACCCTGAGCACTGAGCAGGGCCCCCGTGTCAGTCCATGTACCTGGGAGGAGGTGGCCCCTCGGGGCGCACCCCCTGGCCAGCGTCGGCCTTCCACAGAAACTTGAGCCCCACATTGCGGAGGAGGCTCAGACTCCAAACCGGTTAGGGAGAAGACGCATCCGGGAACAGAGTTTAGGGGAGCAGGAAGTTTGCAGAATGGGAGGAGGGGCGTGGGTGGAGGGAGGACCTGCCAGGCAAGGGCACAGTGGGAGGTCCGTGTTCGGAGTAACATAAGGACACCACACCTAGAGAGGAGGGGATTACCACGGAAGGAGGGGACCCTTCACCCATGTCCTCAAATGCCAAGCCAGTAAGAGGGAGCTGTCCCTGCAGGCCCCGGGGGCAGGGAGAGGTTTCTGGGCAAGAGAAAACAGTCAGACCTGGTACGGGGGTGGCACGGGGCTAGCTTTCCCGATAAAGCAGGGCCAGGAGGCTCCTTCTGTGGCTCATCTCAACACCAGCAGGCTTACCAGCCCTTTACTAACCCTTGATCTCCCTCCTCACAGAATCCTAGCCTGAGACACGGACAGCAGAACCCCAAACTACGGGCCCGCAGGCCGCATGCGGCCCCTTGAGGCCATTTATCTGGCCCCCGCTGCACTTCCAGAAGGGGCACCTCTTTCATTGGTGGTCAGTGAGAGGAGCATAGTTCCCATTGAAATACTGGTCAAGTTTGTTGATTTAAATTTACTTGTTCTTTATTTTAAATATTATATTTGTTCCCGTTTTTGTTTTTTTACTTTAAAATAAGTTATGTGCAGCCTGACCAGGCGGTGGCGCAGTGGATAGAGTGTCGGACTGGGATGCAAAGGACCCAGGTTCGAGACCCCGAGGTCGCCGGTTTGAACGCGGGCTCATCTGGTTTGAGCAGAGCTCACCAGCTTGGACCCAAGGTTGCTGGCTCGAGCAAGGGGTTACTCGATCTGCTGTGACCCACGGTCAAGGCACATATGAGAAAGCAATTAATGAACAACTAAGGTGTTGCAAAGCGCAATGAAAAACTAATGATTGATGCTTCTCATCTCTCCGTTCCTGTCTGTCTATCCCTCTCTCTGATTCACTCTCTCTGTAAAAAAATAAATTAAAAAAAAAAGATGTGCAGTGTGCATAGGGATTTGTTCATAGTTTTTTCTATAGTCCGGCCCTCCAACGGTCTGAAGGACAGTGAACTGGCCCCCTGTGTAAAAAGTTTGGGGACCCCTGCTCTGGTTGATCCTCCTGCTGCGGGCCTGCACGATGCCCCCAGGGCTCCATCCCCCTCCGGCCACCAGGGGGCGCTCACCGTCCTGCCGCACCAGGCCTTGCTGGATGTAGCGGATGTAGGTGAAGAAGTTGCACACAGCAGTGATCTGTGGGAAGAGGGGGGGATGGTGTGACCGGCCAGTCCTCAGACTGCCAGCGTGGGTCAGAGACTAGGCGGGAAGCTGCGTATACTGTCCCAGAGCCAGATAATGCTCCCTGAATTGAACAGGGCTGGGCTGTTTAATGAACAATAGCTCTACTATTACTAATTCTAAATAAAATAAACAATTGCAGCAACTAACATTTAATCAAGTACATGCATCCAATGAGGCAGACATGCTTATCATTCTCATTTTACACTTGGGGAAAATGGAGGCCCCAAAATGAACTGAGGTCACAGAGCTAACAGTGGCAGAGCTGGACCATAAAACCAGGCAGCCTGCCTAGAATCTGCGCTCACCCAGGGGCCTGCTTGCTGCGTCTGCTGGGGGCCCCGGCCAGCCAGGCCTGAGCCAGCTGCTCTCTGTAACGCCCTGAGACACACAGGGATCAGAAGTCGCTCACCTAGAGGCCCCAGCTCCCTGTGCCCGAAGACCCCACCCGGCCTGATGCCTGCTCTATGCCAGGCCCTGAACTCACAGCAGGGCCCTGCCATGAAGACTCCCAGACCGTGGAGAGGGCACTGCTGGTGCCCTGCCCAGGCCCCTTACCCAGACTAGGGCCCCATCCCCCTTGCTGAGAGTGTTGGCCACTACTGGCTCAGAGATGCCCCTCTGCCACGGATGGGCTGGCATGGAGGTATGACGCCAGCTAAGGCCACACCCCGGCTTGCTCCCCCACTTCCTCCTGCCTTCCACCCCATTCTGCTGCCTTCACCAGCTCCTCAGACTTGCACAGAACTTCTCTTGAGCTCTGCTTCTGGGGAAAGCCGGCCTCGGATAGGCTGGGAGACAGCGGGCAGCCGCGCCCATGGCAGCCCTGCTGAGGGTTCGGCATTCCGGGGACGGGAGGCCCAGAGCGTGTGGGCCACAGTCTGGGGAGTGGAGAAAGTGGCAGGGAGGGGCAATGCTGCTGCTGGTCCTCACACAGGAGCTCTAGTCAGGGGGACAAAGTGGGTGTGGGGCTGGTGCCCGGGGAAAGGCAGGGAAGTGTGAAGAGAGCGTGGCTAAGTGAAGGGGCTCACGAGCAGGTGTTGGCAGGGAGCTGGGGGGTTCCCCCCCCCCGGCTATGCTTTGGGGACGGAGCTCTTCTCCCTAGGAACTCCACACTCCTTGGTGTCTTCAGGATGCGGACCACATCCTAGGGGACCACACCCTAACTCTTCACACCCTTTTCATCCCCCATGCTAGGGCTGCCCAGCACAGTGGACATGCAGGCCTGGGAGGAGCAAAGTTAAAGAAAGTTTGCTAGGCACAGGGTGCTAGGTGCGGGGGTGCTAGGCGCGGGGGTGCTAGGCGCGGGGACGTTAGGCACGGGGGTGCTAGGTGCGGGGTGCTAGGCACGGGGACGTTAGGCACAGGGGTGCTAGGTGTGGGGACGTTAGGCGCGGGGACGTTAGGTGTGGGGGTGCTAGGCACGGGGGCGTTAGGCACAGGGGTGCTAGGTGTGGGGACGTTAGGTGCGGGGACGTTAGGTGTGGGGGTG
Organism: Saccopteryx leptura; assembly: GCF_036850995.1. NCBI lineage: Eukaryota > Metazoa > Chordata > Mammalia > Chiroptera > Emballonuridae > Saccopteryx > Saccopteryx leptura. Next base: position 11,917,810 of record NC_089503.1, on the reverse strand, counting down.
CTAGGCACGGGGACGTTAGGCACAGGGGTGCTAGGTGTGGGGACGTTAGGCGTGGGGACGTTAGGTGTGGGGGTGCTAGGCACGGGGACGTTAGGTGCGGGGGTGCTAGATGCGGGGTGCTAGGCGCGGGGACGTTAGGTGCAGGGTGCTAGGTGCGGGGTGCTAGGCGCGGGGACGTTAGGTGCAGGGGTGCTAGGCGCGGGGATGTTAGGCACGGGGGTGCTAGGCGTGGGGACGTTAGGTGCGGGGACGTTAGGTGCGGGGTGCTAGGCGTGGGGACGTTAGGTGCGGGGTGCTAGGTGTGGGGACGTTAGGTGCAGGGTGCTAGGTGCGGGGTGCTAGGCACGGGGACGTTAGGCGCGGGGACGTTAGGCGCGGGGGTGCTAGGTGCGGGGGTGCTAGGTGCGGGGACGTTAGGTGCGGGGGTGCTAGGTGCGGGGTGCTAGGCGCGGGGACGTTAGGTGCAGGGTGCTAGGTGTGGGGACGTTAGGCGCGAGGGTGCTAGGCACGGAGATGTTAGGCGCGAGGGTGCTAGGCACGGAGATGTTAGGCGCGGGGGTGCTAGGTGCGGGGACGTTAGGTGCAGGGTGCTAGGTGCGGGGGTGCTAGGTGCGGGGGTGCTAGGTGCGGGGACGTTAGGTGCAGGGTGCTAGGTGCGGGGGTGCTAGGTGCGGGGACGTTAGGTGCGGGGTGCTAGGTGTGGGGACGTTAGGTGCAGGGTGCTAGGTGCGGGGTGCTAGGCACGGGGACGTTAGGCGCGGGGACGTTAGGCGCGGGGGTGCTAGGTGCGAGGACGTTAGGCGCGGGGGTGCTAGGTGCGGGGACGTTAGGTGCGGGGGTGCTAGGTGCGGGGTGCTAGGCGCGGGGACGTTAGGTGCAGGGTGCTAGGTGTGGGGACGTTAGGCGCGAGGGTGCTAGGTACGGAGATGTTAGGCGCGAGGGTGCTAGGCACGGAGATGTTAGGCGCGGGGGTGCTAGGTGCGGGGACGTTAGGTGCAGGGTGCTAGGTGCAGGGTGCTAGGTGCGGGGGTGCTAGGTGCGGGGACGTTAGGTGCAGGGTGCTAGGTGCGGGGGGTGCTAGGTGCGGGGACGTTAGGTGCAGGGTGCTAGGTGCGGGGGTGCTAGGTGCGGGGACGTTAGGTGCAGGGTGCTAGGTGCGGGGGTGCTAGGCGCGGGGACGTTAGGTGCGGGGTGCTAGGTGCGGGGACGTTAGGTGCGGGGGTGCTAGGTGCGGGGTGCTAGGCGTGGGGACGTTAGGTGCGGGGTGCTAGGTGTGGGGACGTTAGGTGCAGGGTGCTAGGTGCGGGGTGCTAGGCACGGGGACGTTAGGCACAGGGGTGCTAGGTGTGGGGACGTTAGGTGCGGGGATGTTAGGTGTGGGGGTGCTAGGCACGGGGACGTTAGGCACAGGGGTGCTAGGTGTGGGGACGTTAGGCGTGGGGACGTTAGGTGTGGGGGTGCTAGGCACGGGGACGTTAGGTGCGGGGGTGCTAGGTGCGGGGTGCTAGGCGCGGGGGCGTTAGGCACAGGGGTGCTAGGCACGGGGACGTTAGGCACAGGGGTGCTAGGTGTGGGGACGTTAGGTGCGGGGACGTTAGGTGTGGGGGTGCTAGGCACGGGGACGTTAGGCACAGGGGTGCTAGGTGTGGGGACGTTAGGCGTGGGGACGTTAGGTGTGGGGGTGCTAGGCATGGGGACGTTAGGTGCGGGGGTGCTAGGTGCGGGGTGCTAGGCGCGGGGACGTTAGGTGCAGGGTGCTAGGTGTGGGGACGTTAGGCGCGAGGGTGCTAGGCATGGGGATGTTAGGCGCGGGGGTGCTAGGTGCGGGGACGTTAGGTGCAGGGTGCTAGGTGCGGGGGTGCTAGGCGCGGGGACGTTAGGTGCGGGGGTGCTAGGCGCGGGGATGTTAGGCACGGGGGTGCTAGGCGTGGGGACGTTAGGTGCGGGGACGTTAGGTGCGGGGTGCTAGGCGTGGGGACGTTAGGTGCGGGGTGCTAGGTGTGGGGACGTTAGGTGCAGGGTGCTAGGTGCGGGGACGTTAGGTGCGGGGGTGCTAGGTGCGGGGTGCTAGGCGCGGGGACGTTAGGTGCAGGGTGCTAGGTGTGGGGACGTTAGGCGCGAGGGTGCTAGGCACGGAGATGTTAGGCGCGAGGGTGCTAGGCACGGAGATGTTAGGCGCGGGGGTGCTAGGTGCGGGGACGTTAGGTGCAGGGTGCTAGGTGCGGGGGTGCTAGGTGCGGGGACGTTAGGTGCAGGGTGCTAGGTGCAGGGGTGCTAGGCGCGGGGACGTTAGGTGCGGGGTGCTAGGTGCGGGGACGTTAGGCGCGGGGGTGCTAGGCGCGGGGATGTTAGGCGCGGGGGTGCTAGGCGCGGGGACGTTAGGTGCGGGGTGCTAGGCGTGGGGACGTTAGGTGCGGGGTGCTAGGCGTGGGGACGTTAGGCGCGGGGTGCTAGGTGCGGGGTGCTAGGCACGGGGACGTTAGGCGCGGGGACGTTAGGCGTGGGGGTGCTAGGTGCGGGGACGTTAGGCGCGGGGATGTTAGGCGCGGGGACGTTAGGCGCGGGGGTGCTAGGTGCGAGGACGTTAGGCGCGGGGGTGCTAGGCGCGGGGACGTTAGGCGCGGGGGTGCTAGGTGCGGGGACGTTAGGCGCGGGGGTGCTAGGTGCGGGGATGTTAGGCGCGGGGATGCTAGGTGTGGGGATGTTAGGCACGGGGGTGCTAGGCGTGGGATGTTAGGTGCGGGGCGCTACGCGCGGGGACGTTAGGCGCGGGGGTGCTAGGCGCAGGGGTGCTAGGTGTGGGGGTGCTAGGTGCGGGGACGTTAGGCGCGGGGGTGCTAGGCGCAGGGGTGCTAGGTGTGGGGGTGCTAGGTGTGGGGACGTTAGGCGCGGGGGTGCTAGGTGCAGGGACGTTAGGCGCGGGGACGTTAGGCGCGCAGGGTGCTAGGTGCGGGGTGCTAGGCACGGGGACGTTAGGCGCGGGGATGTTAGGCGCGGGGGTGCTAGGCGTGGGGACGTTAGGCGCGGGGGTGCTAGGTGCGAGGACATTAGGCGCGGGGGTGCTAGGTGCGGGGTCGTTAGGCGCGGGGGTGCTAGGTGCGGGGACGTTAGGCGCGGGGATGCTAGGTGTGGGGATGTAGGCACGGGGGTGCTAGGTGCGGGGACGTTAGGCGCGGGGATGCTAGGTGTGGGGATGTTAGGCACGGGGGTGCTAGGCGTGGGGATGTTAGGTGCGGGGCGCTACGCGCAGGGACGTTAGGCGCGGGGGTGCTAGGCGCAGGGGTGCTAGGTGTGGGGACATTAGGCGCGGGGGTGCTAGGCGCAGGGGTGCTAGGTTTGGGGACGTTAGGCGCGGGGACACCAGGTACAGGCATGGGGACGCTTCTGCTGAACCCTAGCTGGGACTGGAAAAGGGGACCGAAAGGGCTCTGGGCAAAGACGTCTAGGATGGGGCTGCAGCCAAAAGAGACCGGATTCAGAATGGGGGACCCCAGGTTCGCTGAGCAGCCCCAGGCCCCTTTCCGTTCTAAGGCTCAGACCCCCTTGGGTAAATGGGAGCCCAGCTCCGACACGCTCGGTCGAGTTCCCTGCGGAACCTGTCGGCACCATATAAGCTGCCTGCGCTGACCAGTCTGCTGCCCGGTGCCAGGGCCATTTGTCCAGTTAACCCCCAAGAGGAGCCCCTCGAAGGTCAAATAGGGGAGACATTTCCTCAAAGAGAGCCTGTCTCCACTGTGTCACCCTTGCACCAAACTCAGAGTTTTCCAAACACATTCTCTTTTGTTCCTTATAATCCTCTTCACTGTCTATGAGGGGACAGAGGAATAGGGACCACCCCACCCTAACCTCCCCGCTGAGTGAGGCCCCCTGATCCAGCCTGGGTCACACAGCAAGAGAAGGCAGGAGCTGGGGGTCGAGGGTACCCTTGGCACCGGCAGCTGACTGTCAGTCAGGCTCTGTGACAGACATGCCACAAAACCCTCTCCAAAGGCTGGGGTCAGGAGCCTGGAGCTGTCACCTGAACTCCAGGGTCACCCCGTGAGGAGGTTACAGTAAACAGCAGAGGTCATGGATGTCACTCTGCGATCACGTTTTGGCTGGCAAGAAAATAGGTAGCTCAGTCCTTCAGCCTCAAGGAACTGAATTCTGCCAACAGCCATGTGTGCTCAGAAGAGGACCCAATCTTCAGAAAGGAGGCAGCTGACTGACACCTTGACTATACAGTCCAGGGACCCTGAGCTGGGGACCCGGCTAGAGCTGTGCCCAGACTCCTGACCCAGGGAGATGAGAATAAATGGGTGTTGATTTAAGCCACCACGTTTATGGTAATCTGTTATGCAGCAGCAGCAGCAGCAGCAGCAGCAAACTAGGACGCCTGGCTCGGCTGTGTGGCCCAAGTCTCTGCGCATCACTGAGCCTGCTCTGTAGAGCAGGGGTCCCCAAACTACGGCCCGTGGGCACCATGCGGCCCCCTGAGGCCGTTTATCTGGCCCCTGCCGCACTTCCAGAAGGAGCACTTCTTTCATTGGTGGTCAGTGAGAGGAGCATAGTTCCCATTGAAATACTGGTCAGTTTGTTGATTTAAATTTACTTGTTCTTTATTTTAAATACTGTATTTGTTCCCGTTTTGTTTTTTTTACTTTAAAATAAGATACGTGCAGTGTGCATAGGGATTTGTTCATAGTTTTTTTTATAGTCTGGCCCTCCAACGGTCTGAGGGACAGTGAACTGGCCCCCTGTGTAAAAAGTTTGGGGACCCCTGCTGTCGAGGAAGGCCTGAGGCCCAGAGGGCCCCTAAGGAGCCAAGTGACACGCCCAAAGGGATGACTCACCCTGGCCCGGGAAGATGGTGAGATGTAGTAGTGGCTCTCGGAGTCCCCGAGCCGGATTCGGTGACGACAGGCACGGGCCAACCCGCTCAGGGCACATGTGCTGGGGGAGAGCAGATGGAGGGAGCCGTGGGGGCTGACTGGGACTCGCCCACCCAGCTCACGCAGGAGGACGCAGCAGCCAGGAGGTGGCCCAGTGGGAGGGGCAGCAAACACGTGGGGGTGGAGCCTGGTATCCTCTCCCCAGGTCCAGCCTCCCCAAGGAGCCCAGGGCAGGCCAAGGAGTCCCCGGGACGGGCCTTCAAACCCAGCTAGACCCATCCCAGAACCTCTGTCCTTGTCTCTCTGGGAAGGAGGGCCTGGTGAACCTCATGTCGGGTAAACCAAAGCCCCACCCCCGGGAGTCCCTGAAACGGCCTCTCCTACCTCACTGGGGGCCTCAGACCCGTCACCCCTTCCCCCAGCCAGGCAGGTGTCCACTCTCTCCTCCACTGAGTCATCAAGTGCCCAGGTGTGGCACGCCGACGGGGCCTTGGGCCGCGCTCCCCTCAACCCCTTTTTCTTCACGTTACTGTGGGTGCCGAGGGGCTGGGGCTCCTCCAGAATCCCACACCTCACCCACCGCCCTGCTCTGCTGCTTACCTGCCGCCCAGGAACTAGACACGGGGCAGCCTGGGTAAAGCAACATTAAGTCGGTTCCTTGGCTGTGGGACTGGTCAGAGCTTTCGCTGCCTCCAGGTTCACTATGACTCTCTGATTGGACCAGGGAACCCTCTTTTTCAAGGACATCTTTTGACGGTTTGTGAACCGCTGACCCAGCAGGTTAAAGCCCAGATCTCATCTGAGGGCCTCTTCACTCTGGCCCCAGGCGCGCTCTGCAGCCTCGCCCTTCCCCCAGCCTTCCCCACAGCCGCGCCCTCCGGGTGGGTGGCCCTCTGGCGCTAGCCCAGCTCCTCATCCCTGCGCTCATTCTGCTGTCCAGAAGGCCTGTCCCTAGTTGGCATATAGCTGCTGACTCTTCAAACCTGGCTCAAACGTCCCCTTCTGTCCCGAGGCTCCTACCACAGGGACCCCCCCTTGCAGGCCACGGCCTGGGCGGCCGAGGGGAAGTGCCCCCCCCCCCCGCTGGCAGTGCCCCCCCCCGCTGGCAGTGCGCCCCCCCCCCCAGCTCGCTCTGCCCCTTGCTCCACCCTGGCGATCTGCTCTGCTCTGCTCTAGCCCAGCTCAACGCCAGTTGAGGAGCAGGAAGGACAGGACACCAGGGCTGTGTGGTTATTTGTTAGCAGAAGGTAGAGCTGGCTACTGAAATCACTTACATGTCAATCGGGGCCCGGAACCCACTGCGGGAGAGAGGGGAGTGGGAGGGGCGTCAGGTCAGCCAGGATTGGGAGGCCCAGATCCTGGACCACCTGGAGAGCCTGGGGCCGCATGGCAAGGGGCAGGATGTGTCAGTGGGCAGAGACAAAGATGCTTTCTTGCTCTGTGTGGGAGGCCACTGTCCCTCTTCCGCCAGGTGCCTCTGTACCCCTCCCTGGCCCGGCCTATACGCCACACCCTGCCCACCCCAGGAGCCACACCAGAACCCCCGCAGACAGGCCCGAGCCTCAGTCCTCCGTGGCCACCCCCTCTGCGGAGCCAAGTGGGCGGGAAGGGGTGCGGGGAGCTCAGCTTACTTGGTGCTGCCGTATTCGACGGCGGCCACCTTCATGGCGGGCGGTGTCTGTGAAGCCACGGGCTCGATGGTGAGCGTGTTGTCCTCCACGGCGGCCCGAACCAGCGCCGAGAGCTGCAGCAGAGCGGGGCGGCGGTGAGGGCGGCCCGGCTGAGGCGCAGGGCCCCCGGCGGGCGGCCCGCGGCCCGACTCACCTCCTGCATGGTGAAGTCCAGGCACGGGCCCACGTCCTCCCGGTATACCCTTTCGAGGAAGGGGCTGGTCTTGTCCAAGGTGGGCGATTCCCGCCAGGCCTGAAACTCTGCAAACAGGGTTGTGTCCACCTGTGAGGGAGGGCGAGCGGGGTGGGGTGGTCAGGGCACCGGGGACCAGCCCGGCAGAGCCAGGCGGAGCAGAAGGCGGCGGGAGCCGGGGGGAGGCAGGGCAGACGGCAGCGCGCCCGCGGCCCCATCCCCAGCGGCCCTGTCCCCAGTGGCCCTGTCCCCAGCGGCCGTGCAGGACACCTGTGACTGGAGGAAGAGACTTCCCTCTGCGTCAGAGACTGTGTAACTCAGACTTCCCCTTCCCTGCCCCTGGCGCTGCCCAGTCACAGAGGTGGGTCCAGGGCCTCGTCCTGAAGACCCTCCCTGTGCCCTGGAGGAGGAGAGGCCGCAGGGACCGCAGGAACCCCAGGCACGACACAAGCGCATGCAGGCCGAGGGACAGGCAGCGCCCAGAGGCTGCCCTCTGCGCCGGGGGTGCATGCAGAGTGAGTGAGGCGGAGAGGACAGACGGGGTGCATGCAGAGTGAGTGAGGCGGAGAGGACAGACGGGGTGCATGCAGAGTGAGTGAGGCGGAGAGGACAGACGGGGTGCATGCAGAGTGAGTGAGGCGGAGAGGACAGACGGGGTGCATGCAGAGTGAGTGAGGCGGAGAGGACAGAGGCTGGTCCCTCTCCGGAGCCATTACCTGCCGAGAAAAGGAGAGACAGGGAGCGGAGGTGGGGGCTGCGGGGGGCTCCCCGGGCGGGAGCAGCCAGGCCGGCTCGTAGGTCAGGTGAACCGCCCTGCTGGGGACCACACAGAGGAGCAGGGAGAGGAGGGCGGGCAGCCCGGGCTGGGCGGCGGGGGCGGCGGGGCAGACAGACGCACAGACAGAGACAGAGACAGACAGGAGGAAGCAGATGTTAGTGTCCAGTCAGAGGCTCCGAACTCAGAAGGGGGACAAGAGGCCTGGCCTGAGCCTCCTCCCGGGAAGCTCTGGAGACACAGACAGGACGGGGCTGGGGGCCGTCTTGTGTCAGGGGACCCCAGGAAGCTGCAGTCCCCTGGAGAACCCCGTGGACACTCGCTGGGTCCAGCCCGACCTGAGCTCTGGCCATCCTCAGCTCTTCAGTTCCTCTAGAGCCCCGAGAGTCCCCCCTGACCACGCGAGGGAGCTGCAGTCTACCAGAGAACCTCATGGACACTCGCTGGGTCCAGCCCCGACCTGAGCCCTGGCCATCCTCAGCTCTTCAGTTCCTCTAGAGCCCCGAGAGTCCCCCCTGACCACGCGAGGGAGCTGAGGCAACGACAGGTATCCCCACTTGCTCAAGGACCCCTGGCCAAGGATTTCACAGCCACTGTCCAACCCGGACCACGTGCTCCACGTACCCAGCCCGGACGGAAGGGGCACACAGCCCCGCCCAGGCCAGGCCAGTCTCAGCCCCGCAGGCGGCGGGTGCCGAGGACCCTCGCGTCCAGGGCGGTCACGGGCAGTCCTGGGCCTCAGGGCTGTGGCCACACAGGGCCCAGGGAGTGTGTCTCCCCGTCCTGTGTCCGCTGCCCGCCCTCTGTCCCTCACCTCTTTGCCCTCCTTGTCCGGGGTGAGGATGTGGCTCGCAGCAGGGCACACGACGGGGCAGAGGGCGCTGCTGGTGCTCTTATGACGCAAGTGGCCCTTGCGGGGCGCGGCCTTGGTGGGGCTCAGCAGCTGCGGGTGGAGCTCGCGGTTGGGAGAGGCTGGTGTGGACGTGATGACCAGCGTCTTCAGGGCCGTCACCTCTGCCTGCAGCATGTCGATCTGGACAGGAGGGCTGCCAACGTGAGCCCAGGGTGCCTGCCACCCCGGCTGCCACCGCCTGCTACCCCAGCTCCGGACAGCAGCCACTGGCACCTAACCCTACCGGGTGCCCTTGGAATAGCCTCCACGGTGGGGGCTGAGAAACCCAATTTACAGACAAAGGAACCCAGGCTCAGAGAGGAGACGAGGCCTGCCTGAGGTCACACTGTAAGCCAGGACTCTGTCAGGTGCCCTGGTCTGGAGCTGCGTGGGCCTCCCACCGAGGGGCACCCAGGGGCCAGGAACAGCCCAGCCCTCACAGTCTGCAGATCAGACAGACGGGCGTCAGTAAAGCAATGGGAAGTTACTTGGCCAGGCTCACACAGCCAGACAGAGGTTTCTGTTGTGTAGAGGGGATATGGGGTGTGTGTGTGTGTGTGTGTGTGTGTGTGTGTGTGTGTGTGTGAGAGAGAGAGAGAGAGAGAGAGAGAGAGAGAGTGCAGAATTGACAATGACCATGGGATCCTCCCAGCCCCTGGAATGTCCCAGAAAGGCCTCTGTGGTGCCCTGGGAATTTCAGTGACATAATCTCTGCCCCGCCCTCCTGGGCCTCAACCTGCCCATCCTTGGCAACCCCATCTGGCCTGCGAGGGTCTGACTGAACAGGAAGGAGGCCGGAGCTCTGGGCAGGCCTGGGTGTGGGGGAGCAGGGGGCGAGGCTCACCTTGCCCCGAGCCTCTTTCAGCTGCTTTTCCGATGCTGCCTGCTTCGTGTTGGCTTCCCGAACCATCTTGTGGGCTTCCTGGGGAGGAGGCGGGGGTGAGGGCTGAGGGACACCCAGCAGACCTGGGCCCCGGCCTGACCCCCGCTGGCCGGCCACCTCACCTCGAACAGGCTGGCTGTCAGCTCCTCCAGCTCCTGTTCCAGCTGCTCCCGGACCTTGGACAGCCGCTCACACTCCTCATCCTTCAGCTTTAGCTCCTGGGGGGGCATGGCGTGGGCGGCTGTCAGCCCCTCAGGCGCCCCCAGGCCTGACACTGGGGAGACCAGGCCCCCTGACCAGACTCCACGCCCCAGGCACCCTTCTGGAGGCCTGAGCTCGCCCCCCGCTGGTGCTCCAGGGTATGAGGCATTTTCCACTGAGCTCCTGGAGGGAGGCGGAGACCCCACTGTCCACCCGCTGGGACTTGGGACGGGTTTCAGCGCAGTCCGGACTCCTGCAAGCCGTTCCAGACCTGGTCTGCCCCTTGGACTTCCCTCACGCCCCGCACAGGCCTGGGTAGGTGCGTGCGATCTCTGGGCATCTGGCGCGAGCCGCAGACCTCCCGGCGCCCCGGGCCCCACCTTCTGGGCTCTGTGCAGCTCCTCCTTCAGGAACTCCGAGCCCTTCTCGCGGATCTCCACGGACGAGCTGCGCAGGCGGGCCACGTCCAGCCTGGCGGCTGCAGCGCCCTCCTCACCTTGGGGCTCCTCCCCGGCAGAGGTCTCCACCAGGCCTCCCGGGGTCTCCCTGAGGCTTTTGCAGGAGCCCACACTCTTCCAGGGAATCGGGACAGCTTCAAGAGGTGGTGGGTGGCCCTCGTCCAGGTGGGGCTGGCTAGGAAGCAAACAGCAAACATGGGGCGGGGGCCTGAGACCTAGAGAGCCGACCCTAGGGACCAACCCTGGGCGACACCCTAGCCACTCTGGGCCTCAGTTTCCCCATCTGTAAAATAGGGATGCTACCAGGGAGGTCATCACCAGGGTTGTCACAAGGGCAGAATGACCAAACACAAAACTTTCGGTGGCAAGAATAGGACTCATTTATCTTTTCTCCCCGCCCCCCTCCCAAGCCTAGGGCCTAGGGCTGTGTGTGGCACACAGTAGGTGGTCAGCACCAGCAGGTGCTGGGTTCTGTTCCTCCAACAGGTGACTGTCCACACGTCAGTACTGAGAGTCTGAGTTTCCAGTTCTACAAAGTGTGGACAATCCCAATGGTCCTACCTCAACAGTCCCTGAATGCAGAGAGAGCTGCACAAAACCTTGGCACACAGGAGGCACTTAAGTGGGAACTGCCTTTGTGATTACTGTTAATGTAAATTTTATGTAAATTAAGAGCAGACCAGAGAGGAAGGACCAAACAGAACAGGCAGGGCTGAGAGGCCGGAAGATTCGGCAAACAGCCAGGCAGGCAGACCCACTTCCTGCCCCCCGGACCTGAGGGCCTGCTCCGTGACCTCAGGCAAACACCCATGCTCTGGGCCTCAGGACCCTCTCCCCGGAGGCAGCGTGGGGCGGGGGCCACCAGCCTCTGCCCTCCTCTCCTTTCGCCAATCCACACTCCTGCCTTCCCCTCTGAAGCAGACCTCCGGGAGAGGGAGGGAGAGGCTTGGCCAGCAGCGGTTTGTGCCGAGACAGCACCTCCGGACTCGCTCAGTCAGCAGAAGCCCGGGCTCCTGAGCCAGCAGCTTCTGAGCGCAGGGGCCGGGCTGAGGGTGGGGGGCTGGGCCAGCCACTGATAACAGTGCGGAAGTGGAGGGGACGGGGCCCAGGGGGCCCACACAGGAGGGAGGAAAGACAAGGCCAGAGAGTCCTGGGATTCAGGATTGCCGAAGGGAAAGTGTGAAAGGCAAGGTTGGGGACCGGTCCCTCCTCCTTGTCCTTTGGACCCTGGACCCCAGCAATGAGCCCATTCCTTCACTCTAGTTGTTCATTGCTTGCTTGTCATATGTGCCTTGACCAGGCAAGCGCAGGGCTTTGAACCAGTGACCTCAGCGTTCCAGGTCAACGCTCTACCCACTGCGCCACCACAGGTCAGGCACTGAGCCCCTTCCTAGCCCTACATATGGCCCTGGGCAGCCCAGTCTGCCCTCTGCTTTGGAACTGGCCCAGAGTGTGGTCTCGGGGTCTCGGGCTGGGTCCCGCCTGGCAGGGATGCGAGGCTTGGGAGAGTAAAGTGGGAGCACACAGCCATCGCTCCATCAGCTGTGTATGTGCCTGACTGGGACCTCCCGAATACCCTTGTTTGGGAAAGTCTTTTTGGAAGGGGTCCCTGAGGCTTGAGGGGCTGTGGCAGTACTATAGTGGCCCTGGGCCACTGCACCCAGGGGACTTACACTGTCCTAGAATCCACACGGTGTGCTCTGCCCACACTTATCTCATTTAAAACTCTCAACAGCAGTCATGGTACTGTTGCCATTCTACAGATGAGGGACACAGACTCAGAGAGATGACAAAACTTGGCCAGCGTCACACATCTAGCTGGCGGGTGGCAGTGCTGAGACAGGTGGCCAAGCCCTCAGATCAGGCCCAAACCTCCCAGTGGGTGGGGGTGACCCACAGAGAGTGCGCCGGGCACAGACAGGATCCCCGGTCTGGGACCCAGACTGCACGCCTTCCCTCTGCAAGGACCACCTGCTGCCATTCCCCACACCGCGCCCTAGAAGAAGGCCACCAGCCCCTCCCCTGAGGGTCAAACTTTGTCCACCAGTGTGGTCCGGGCCTCTGGCCACTGTTCAAGACTCTCCTGCTGGTCCCGAGGGTACGGGCTGGGAGTGGTCCCCCTATTATTTCCACAACAGGCCCTCACTTCAGCCCACTGCTAGGGAGGCGGGGAGGAGACCCTATTCTGCAGCCAGAGGGAACAGTGATCCCGGGAGGCCTGAGACAGAGTCTGTGATAACCTCCCTCTCCCCCCACTGGAAAAGCCCAATGTGCAAATCCTAACGCAGAAAGCGTGGGAAGAGCAGGACCACCCTGTAGTCCCCCACTGTTCAACGCCTGGGTTGGGGGCGCAGAAGGAAAGGAGGGCCTACCCTAGCCTGGGAGGGAAGCTCCCATCTCAGGACCCTCCTCCTCCCACTTCCGGGCTGTGAAGCCAGCTCGGTGACTCAGAAGCTTCAAACTAAGGAGGAGCCCCAGGCCCCTCGCGCCTGGGGTCCAGCCCAAGCCAGAATACCCATCCTCCACACACCTCAGCCTCCCAGACCACAGGCCTGCAATGCTGGGTGTTGGCTCTGCGGAGGGCAGGGCATACTTCTCTCTCAGGTGAGCACAGGCCGCCACTGAAGTTCTTCACTCTGTCCCCCTCCCTCGAGCCCAGATCCATGCCCTCTGCTCAAACCTTCTCAGTCCCGGGTCCCTGCAGAATCAGAGTCCAGAGCCCAGGACACGACACTGCAGGGACCACGGGGAAGGGGTCTTCTGCTCAGGGGCAGGAGACAGTAAGAGTCAAGGTCACAGGGAGATGGGGGCCTGGAGCCCACAGCAGTTCATACAGGGAACTTCCTGCTGGGTCATGTCCCCAGGAGACACACAAGGCTGGCGGGAATGCAGTCACCATAACCCTCACAGCGCATCCATCAGGCCTGCCCCAGCGGGGCTTTTGTCCCCACCCACAAAGAAGGGCACACTGAGAACGTGGACCCCTGGGTTCTATGGTTCCCAGTCACCCAGCAACCCCCACTGGACCAGAGGCCATTCCTGAGGCCAGAAGAGCCCAACTAGGGTCCTGTGTGCCCTCTTCCAGCCCCAGCCAGACCAGCCTGCCAGGAGGTCTTTCTGACTCCCAGCCTCTCCCTCCCCACCCACCGGTGCGCCCAGGTCACCTCTTTGATCCAAAGACCCCTGAGCTGATGGGCATAACAGGTTCACTAAGCAAGCAGGGATGTGGCCAGCAAGGGAGTTCTGAAACTGGGGGAAGAGGAGGGCTGGGCGGGCACGCTGGGACCGGACCTCTCTGCCTGGGGCCACCAGGTCCCTGGTCCAGGGTGGCTGCAGCCGATCTGGTTTGAAGGAACTCCGACTCTGTGCCCAGCTCTGGGGCAGCGCCACGGCATAGTGGCCAGGTTTAGACTCATGCTCATGAACTTAGGGGCAGTCCAGTAAGCCCCAAGGGCACTGAGGCTGACAGTCACGTCCCTCTCGTCCAGGGGCCACGGACTTCCCAGAAAAGGTTTCATGCGTTGGCTCCCTGATCAGCTTCGGCTTACTAAGAGGGGACAAGTTTTCAGCGCCAAAGCCACCAGCACATTAGAATCCCAAGTCCCTGCCACACACGCCCACCCCAGCCCACCACGCCCCTGGACGGGGTGTGAGCATTATGCTGGCTGCCTTCCCCCCACCCTTGACATCCGTACCCACAGACGTCTCTGGGGGTGACTCGTTATGCCATTGCTAGGAGACGCTCCGCTCATCCCGGTTTGAACCACAAGGTACCGAGGTTCAGAGAGGTTTGGTGCCTTGGCCGGAACACATAGAGCAAGGAAGTGGCAGGGTGGGTACTGAACCCACAGTCCTGGCACCCGTGAGTCACGTGCCCCATCACCCAGAGAAGCCCAGAGGGGAGGAACGGGGAGGAACGGCGCTTTCGGAGAAACAAGGCAGGACGCAAATGGGTTTGAGGAAGTCTGAGAGGGTGCCTGAGTGGTGGTGGTGGGGGTGGGGCTACAGCCCTACGGCCCCACGGCCCCACGGTGGTCCCTACGGCCAGGCAGGCTCTGAGCGAGGAGGGGACACACAGACACAAGAGACTCTGAGAGGGGCTCGGAGGCTGGCTAGGGGGACAGAAAAAAATAAGCTGCAGTAATTAATGAATAAAATAAAAAAAAAAAAAGAGAAAAGGTGAACGAGGGGGAGTGGCCCCCACGGCAGGAATGAGGAACTGGGTGGGCCTTTCAGGGAAGGGAGGGGTGACTGGGGGGGGGGCACCAGACCCGAGGGAGCGGCCACAGCCTGAGCCTGGAGGAGGGAAGGGGGACAGAGGTGTGGAGGCCAGGCAGCCGGGACGTCGGAAGAGGAGCCATCCCAGGCGCTGGAGGGGAGGGCTCTGGAAGAACGGGACAGCAGTGTCACACAGGGGACAGGACAGCAAGATTCAGGGGTGGGAGCCGGGAAGCCTGGGCCGCGCCAGGAAGGGGGAGCCGGTGTGTGCACGGGAGGCGGGAGCCGGGAGCGGCAGCAGGGCCTCGCGGGAGGACACCACGCAGGAGCAGCCTGTGGACGCTAAGAAGGGAGGTCAGAGCACCTGAAGCAGGCGGGCCAGGCCTGCCTCTCCCGGCCACAGCCCCAGGCCCCCAGCCCTGCTGAGGAAACCCAGCCCTGTGTCTCCACTGAGAGCCAGCTGCACCCTTTGCTGGGGCAGGACACAGGCAGGGCACACAGCACACGCCTCGTACCCACCTGTCCACTACTAGAACCGGCCACCCCGAGACCTCAAACGCCCAGCGTGTACACAGCGAGCATCCTGTGCCAGCAATCTCAGCCCTGACCCACCCGATCTGCATGGCCTCTCGCTGCCAGCAGCTTCACCCAGCCCGTCTCACCACACGCTAACCGCCCCCCCCCCCACCCTGTTGGGCACAGACCCTGTGCAGAGTCTAGGACAAGCAGGGCGCTAGCGAGGGTGAGTCCCGCATAGATGTGCTGATTATGGAACAGCAGGAAAGATCTCCATCTGCTGAGGGGGAGGGGGCGGGGGAGGTAGTGATTCATGGAGGGCATCCAGGAAGAGGCCACAGTGAAGAGTGCATAAGCTCCTTCCCCCTGCTTTGGACCCGGAGCCCCAGGCCATACTTTACAACTGTCTCAGGAAAGTATTTGGGATCTTGCTTCCTGGCAATGTGATCAGTTTGGCTTAAATTAAATCTTATAAAATTTTTTTTTAAAAGTTGTCTTTGAGCTATAGTCTCCTGTGACTTAGGCCTTAGGCAAAAGCTCACAAACTCAAACCCCTTAAGGTGGCTGTGGCCCAGAGCAGTTAAGTGACTTGCTCAAAATCACACAGCCCTTCTCCAGCCCTGGAGCTCTCCAACACCCTGCTTGGCGCAAAGACACAATCCCCTACCCCTGGCAGGTTGGGTGGTCTCACCCCATTCCTGGGCGGTCCCTCAGAGCCTGGCCCTCCCTAGAATATGTGTGGTTAGCTCCATCTGTCAGGTGGGGAAATTGAGACTGAGGGGCTATACCAACATCGTGTGGTCATTAAGTGGCAAAACACTAACCCCAACCAAATTCCTGACCTCTGCTGATCAAGTCCCAAGTGCCCAGCACAGCGTTAGCTGCAGAAGGACCTAAGATGCCGTCCTCACTTCGTCCTCTCAGAGCAGGCTCGGCGTCCAAACTATGGACATGGGCACTGTGGGGACTGGGAGAGGTGCAGCCCAATCTGGGGGTTGCTTCTGGGTCCCGAGATACGGCCCACATTGAGAGTCCCAAGAAAGGAGGTCCACCGAGTTCCTGTAGAGTCCGCCACTGCCACCTACCCCAGGAGAGCAGCCCTGGGTCCAGGGCCAGGGGCTGAACTGGCACCAGCCCTGGCCATTAACGGCAGTCGTCCAAGAGGGATCCCTCAGTTCACCTTACAGAGGAGGACGCCAGGGTCACCGACTGCTAGTCCCAGATTCCTCCTGGCCTAGGATGAGGTGCACAGCTGCCCAGAGTTCTCACGAGCTACGGGGGCCACACACAAGCGGCGTGTCAGAGTTATGAGGGCAAGAGTGACCCCCAGGCAGGGTCTCTCTAGCTGCTGACGGGGTCTGGATGAGCTCCGAGGAGAACAGGCCCCAGTGGGTGCCGGCAGCTTGGCCGTGATCTGGATCCCCGCCTCCAATATCTAAATGAGGGGTCCCTGAAAACGTAGCGGTCAAGGTAACCCCAAAACTCTGCCCCTCACTCCCAGGTGCCCGGCTCCTCGTTCTGCCCCCTCATGCTTCCCATCTGCCTTTATGAAGCCACTTTGTGCTCCACACCCGGCTAGCCTCGGGGGATCGAAATGTTCATAAAAGAAGTGAGACTCATGAGGTCATGGGGGGGCCAGTTGGCAGCCTGGGTCATCCCCAAGGTTCCTGGGAATATGGCAGGGAGGGTGGACTGAGGACTTTTTCCAGAACCTTGAGTTGTCCCTTTGACTATGTCCTTAAAGAGAGCGTGGTGCCGAGCCTCGTCTGTCCGGGCCTGGCTCGAATGCCTGCAGGGAAGGGCATTCTCTGGGCCTGCATCACTCCCCACGTACGCACGACCTGCTCACTGCACCTAGCGGCCAGGGAAAGGGAGCCCGTGCTCTCCAGATCACGCAGCAACTCAGCGGCCGGGTTTTGCCTTGGGCACACCTGGCACAAGAGGCCACAAGTTTCCTCCAGACCAGGCTGCTCCTCAAATCAGCTGACGCCAGGCACGGCTGTCCTCACTTCTGCAGGTACCACCAACCCATCTCAACCACCTGCTCCCGGAGCTCAGTCTCCTTCCCTCCAGGCGTAATTCCAAAGAACGCAAGCTCCGCCTCAACACTCTCCCTTTAAGAGTCTGGGGCCTCTGCACACCTGACCCCGCTGGGAGCTCATTCTCTCAGCACCCCTTGCGGGGATGAAGCCTGCTCTGCCCCCAGCATCTCAGCTCAAGCTTTGCTGGATGCCTGTGAGGAGGGTGGGTCTGGCCTGCATCAGAAAACTCTCCAGCCCACCAGCTTCTGAGGGGCGGGGGTGCTTCCCTCACTCCCCAACTGTGTCTGGGAGCCCTGTCCTGCGACCACCCAGCTGGCCCAGTTCTTTCCAGGAGTACAACCCGCCCCCACTCTGGCCACATCCCCATCCAGGACCTAGTCTTTCCAGGCCACGGGAAAGAGGAAGTGTTTACCCAGCTCCATGAAGACCACAGCCTCTCTGCACATACAGGGCCAGGGGAGGCGGGGGCCAGGGACTAGCCCAAGAGCCCGATGAACAGGTCTGGGTGCTGGGGGGAGACCCCATCCTACATTGCTGAGCCCTGCTGAGTCCAGGGGCCCCAGATGGAGGCTCAGCAACTTGCAAGTGACTTTGGCACAGATCCAGCCCCCTTTCCCCAGCAGCGCAGCTTTCCAAGGGTTCTTCAAGCCTGGGGCCCCTCCTCTGGATGTGTACCCCCGATTTCCTCTGACTTGCACCCCTCCCCCATCTCATTTGCTCTCCAGATGAGCCAGGAGGAGTTGGCGCTGTCATGCCCACGGGGGTCTGCAGCCCACCTCTCATATCCCCCAGCCCCAGAACCCCCTAGTGACCTCTCCCGCCGACTGTCCTTCCATCTCCCTTTTTACAGCGGCTCTGCGGTCCTCGTGCTACAACAGGCTCCTCCGCCCGGACAGGGCTGCGGAGCAGAGCATCTCCCAGGCGGGGGTGCAGATCCGCAGGGATCCCCCATCCCCCAGGCCGGACGCAGCCGCGGCCCGACCCCGCGCAGAGCTGCGAGCTCGCCCGGACATACCCGCTCCACATCCCGGAGCCTCGGGCGCCCCGGCGTTCGTCCCCGCCGTCGCCTCCAAGATCTTCCCGCACCGCGTCCCCGCCAGGTCCCCGCCGCCGCCGACTCCGCTCCGGCCGGCCCGCCTGCCCTGCCGCCTGTCAGTCCTGTCCCCAGCCTGTCTGTCCGTCCGGCCGGCGGCGGATCGCGCCCGGGCCCCCAGCCAGCCCCGACCCTGCCCTCGGGGGTCACGTGGCCGAGAGGGTGGCCCGAGGACACGTGCCCGGCCCCGCCCCTCCGCCCGCCCGCGGCACAGCTCCCGCGCGCGCCTGGGGCCTAACCCCACCCGGCCGCTCGCTCCAGGACCAGGCGCGGTCGGGAGTGCGGGGAGGAGCCCGGGCCCCATCACCGCGGCCAGCGCGGCGCGGATGCTACCCGCCGCTGCTGATCACCGGCCACCCCCGCCCAGCGCCGCGCAGCACCTACTCTGGGCCACTCCGCTCAAGAACCTACAATGGTTCTCGGGCTTTCTGCTGCTGACTCTTATTGGATTGTCCCTCTAGGTCAGCAGACATCCTCCCAACCCATCACCCGGCCCTCTGGCCATCACTCCTTCCTGAGCTCCCTGCTCCCTGCCTGTCCCTGTGCAACATCCTGCCTGGTGAGAAAGGGGGGCAGACCCCCAAACAAGTGTTCCCCGGCTTACTCTCTGAGAGCTCAGCCCAGGCAGGACCCACGTTTGGCCCGAGTCTCCAATCCCAGCTCCTCCCTATGAACAGGCCCTGCCCATCCTTGCCTTTGCCCACATCTTCTCTCTGGAGGAACCCCTCCCCCACCCCACCCGGGCCACACACACACCTGTCTGGTCCCACAACCTCTGCAAGACCTTTCCCTGAATCCCAGACCCTTGGCCTTCATGAACTTCAATGTCTCTGACCCCTCTCACCTATCCTGAGCTCTGACCATTGCATTGGGCCTCAACTTCAACCTGAAACCTGACCCAGTGAGAGCATAACCCCCTTCTCTCCTCCTGGGAACCACGGCTCCCACCCTCCTAATCTAGGGGAGGACTGGGAGGGCTGGGATGAGATACTTCTCTTCTGGATGCTACCAGAACTCTAAGCAGCCATCTTCCAGGCCCACAGAAGCTTCATCCAGGGGTACGTAGGTATTTCATTCATTCAACCATCCTTTCTGAGTACAGACCATGGACCGTACAAGGGCTGGGACCCCAAAGAAAACTGTTAGACACAGGCTCTGTCCTCTTGGGGCTCCATTATAGTGGGGAGATGGGATTATGGGGACGTATTCTCAAGGACGTCCACTTCGAGGGCCACTACTTGCCCAGGGCACACCTGCCTTGCTCAGTAATGATATCTTTGTTCAAAATAGAAAACAGCACTCTTTCCCTAGGCGGGCACGACCCATGCCAAGGTTCAGGACTGGGAGAGTGGCGAGCAGGCTGGATTTCATGCCTTGCTCCCTCGGCCCCTTGGCCAGCGCCTTGCACAGTGGACCACCAGGGCATCCCTTCCAACTTTCCAGAATCATCCTGCCCAAGTCTTCCTTCCAGAATCATTCCATACCCTTCCTTCAGTAGAGCAGCTGTTCCCCTGACTGTGGCTTCTCAAGGACAGGGACCAGCGCCTCCCTAGAGCTGCGTTTCCCCACCCGGCCCAGCCCAGCCCAGGCCAGGCTGAAAGTTAGACGTCATCATGCTTGTTGACTCGAATCCTTCACCAAGTAAGTCTTGAGCAACTCCTATCTTCCTGGCCCTTGCTCTGTTCACTATGTAGGGGCAAAAGGAGAGGATGACACAAGGCGCTCAGGGCAGGACAGGACACTTAGCTTCCATCTTCACAAGCCCAGGCCGAAGATAAGACCCGGTCCGAGTCTGGCAACCCTGACCGGTGGGAGATAAGGGGTGGTGGGTATGTCAGCCCAGGACCAGCGCACTCGAGGAAGAATCCTCAGTGTGGGAGGCCTCGTGGGCCGTGGAGGCCCTTGAATGAGGCCTCGATGGACAAGTGTGGGGTCACAATTCTGGGAGCATTGACACCCCAATTACTAGTCAAAAATACCCCCTCAGCTTTGCAGCCAGTTCCCTCGGCCTCCCAGGCTTCGTTAGCTTCTCCCACAGCCCAGGAAGCTCTTCTCCTCAGCTGAAAAGGAAGGGCTCAGAGAAGGTCAGGACCCTGCCTGATGCCACACAGCCAGGGGTGGTGGGGCTGAGACCCCTTATCCCAGCTGTCTGAAAAGACAGCCCGAGAACCAGAGGACTCACTGGAAGCTGCAGCTCCGTGCAGCCAGGCGACAAGGGGTGCCCACGAGCGCCTGGCCTACAGGTGGGGAGGGGGGAAGAAAAAGCGGTGTGTCCCCTGCCTGCCCCCAAACCTCTGGCCTCCCCAAATTCCCCCCAACCTCCCTGGCCATCCCCATCCCATCATCCCACCTTTGGCCACAGTCCCTTGGCTGAAGGGACATTTGGAGCAGAGCTGACAGCCTGGGTGACCCAGGCCTTGACTCTGTCCTCAGTTCAGTGTGTGACCCAGGATGCGGGTCTACTTCCTGAGCCTCGGACTCTACGTGGTTATACAGATAACCGCCAAGCCGGACAAACACACTCAGGGCCACCCTCTGGCGCTGACCTTATAAGAGGCTCATGCAGTTCCTCATAGTTCCAGGCCAGTCTCCTGTCCGGAACCTGGCTTCTCAACCCCTCCCCCACCTGCCCTGTAGAGTGGCAAGATTCCTCCCTCCCCTGCATGTCCCAGGTCACTGGCTCACCTGTGTGTGTCCCCGGACTCCTCTCCCAAGTTCCCCTCAAGTGCAGGGCCTAGACCCGATGGGGCATAGCGGGCGGTCCCTGAGCTCAGCGCCAGGTACACTGGGCACGTCCCCCGGGCAGGGCATCTGGCGCATTCCTCACGGGGGTTCATGCTTGGAGGGCCAGACCAAGGGTCCCTCTGGCGACTGTCAGGCAGGCAGGTGGCAGGAGCCTTCTCCCCACCTCCAGGGTCACACTAACCTTTGCTATCTTTGAGAAGCAGCTGCTTGTGAGGGAGGAGCCTCCTAGACAGGCCTCTATCTCCTTACGCCCATAATTATTAACTCCTGTGGCTCAGCAGGCAGCACAGCACTCTGGGGCCCTCCTGCCCGGGCTCTGGGCCTGGCAAGGTGGGACCTCAAAGGGAGGTGGGAGCCTCCTCCTCCTCCCCGAGGGCCCAGGCTTCCACCAGGCCCACGGACAGACGAGGCTGCCTGTTCCTCCCAGCCCAGGGGGGCAAGCTGGAAGGAAGAAGCCTGTCCAGCCGTGGCTCTGTCACCAGATGGCTCTGTGGCCTTGGCTAAGCCCCTGCCTCCCCCTCCCTAATCCCTGGCCTCAATGTCCCCTTGAAACCTGTAACAACCAACAAAAAGAGACAACTCGGTAAAGCAGTGAAGAATACAGGCCTCACGTCAGACAGGCTGGATTCGATCCTGCTTCCAGACTGTGATCCTCTTGGCCTCTCTGGGCCGCAGTTTCCCCAGCTGTAAAATGGAATCTTACCCTCCAAGGCACGCTAGGCCAGTGGCTCTCACCCAAATATGCCCCACCCCATCTCTCTCCTGATATAAACCCCTCGCTCTGCAGCTTCCACCCCACCCCACCCTGCTGATCAATTTCTCTTCTGCTTATGCCCCTTCCTCCAGGAAGCCTTCCTCCGTGAATTGCTTTCTTCCTCTGCAGGCATCAGCCTCTAGCCCTCAGACACGTGGTCTGCCTTGTGACATCGTAGGTGCCCCGTGGTACTATTGGAACCCCCACAAAAGCTGAGTGACCCCTGCGTAGAGGCTGGCTCACACGCATCACCAGGTCCCCAGGGCCCCCCTTGCCTGGCACACGGCCAGCAGCAGTTCACCCAGGAGGGGGTCGAAGGTTTCACCCTGTCTCCTTTGGCCTGAATTCTACTCCCAGTTCTGCTATTCTCCGGCTGTGTGAGCTTGGGCAAGTCACTTAACCTCTCTGGGGCTCGGTTCCCTCATCTATGAAGTGAGAACAATTTTCCCCTGTGACGTTGTGAACATCTAAGGAGGTCAGATTTGTGAAGTGTCTGCCTCAGCGGAGACTGAAATGAGCCTTTCCCGACCCTTCTACCCAGCCTCCCCTCTTCTTTCCTGTCAGCCTCCGAGTTCCGAGTTCCGAGTTCCGCTGGGGAGAAGCTGCCAGTTCCTGACCAGCGGCCACACCCTGCCCGCCCACCCGCCTACGGATAACAATATCTCCCACTCAGGCTCTGGGCTTCCAAGCTCTCCGCCTTAATGCGAACCAGATGCCGGCCTGCCTTTCCTAGCCATGAATTTTCCACGGCCGGCTCCCACCCCCTTCCTGTTTTTGCTCCTCACTGGTCCCCCTGCTAAATTCTTCTGTGCCCCCACCTTCCTTCGCAGGGCAACCTCTGGGCCCACCTGGAAACAATTAATGGAAAACAGGATGTGTGAAAAGGGGGAGTCTCTCCATCACCCCAACATGGCAGGAGGGGAAGGGGCTCTCAGTCCAGCCAGTGACGGAGTGTGTGACAGATAGTCCTTCGCTCCCAAGCCCCGATCAACAAGGGGGAAACTGAGTCATAGCAGCTCTGGGAGCTGTATAGAAAACTCGGCCACTTTCTGGATGTTCAGGTCCAGCTGGGACTGCATGGGGAACTGGTGAGGGCCTTATCCTTGGCCGTGACTTCTTAGAAAACTCAGAGCCAGAAAAGGCCCAGCCCCTTCCTGCTGCAGGTGAAGAAACTGAGGCTCAGAGACCTGTCCTGGGTCACTGGTGAAGCCGAGGCCGGAGGCAGCCAGGTCAGAGACTGGCTGCCAATAAAAGCTGCTGGCGAAGTCACCTGCGGGGATGCTATCTCAGCATCCGCCATTACCCCCCCGCCCCCGGCCCCATGAGCCTAGTCACGAGGGGAGGCTCACAAGCTGCTCAGCCACCTCCCAGCCAGCAGGCAGGAGTCTGTGCTGCACACCTGGCCCGCAGACCTGGCCTCCCCGCGCCCCCCGGGGGGCTGGACGCTCTGGAGGGAGGCCTTGGGCAAGCTCCCAGTGCCCACGGCCTGTGGCTGTGGGGGGCTTTTCCTTTACCCTCTGGGCCCTGTGAATGCCCTCAGGGCAGTCAGGGCTGGTCCTCCCGGGGAGGACTCCGCCACTTCCAACAGCCCGAGGGCTCCCAAAAGCCTGCCTTGGGCTGCCCCTCCCTCTGCCAGCTGTGCAGTGTTTGGACAACTGGGTGGAATGTTTCGCAATGAGTGAGTCCTCCCTGGATCCCTGAGCTCAGATTTCCAGAGGGCGGGGAGGAGAGGATGCCGGCTCCAGGGAGAGGGCAAGGGGCTCAAGCAGTCAGATGTGGGCCTGGAGGCCCCCTCCCAGGGCTGGCCAAGACACTGCCCACCCGGACCCAGGGTCCTGGGGAGCTGGACTCGGACCCGGTGTCTGTAGGAAGGATGGGACAGAGGGTGGAGGCTGCCAAATGGAGTCAGCTGATAGGGCCAACCTGGTGAAGTCAGGCCCCAGGGACAGTCTGGGCTCCAGGAGGGGCCAGGCCCAGGACAATGCTTTGAGAATATTAAGCTTCTATGACAAAGATGGTTACATCTACCACCACCCCATTCTACAGATAGGGCAACTGGTGTCCAGAGGAGGCAAGCGCTCTCCCCAGCTGGGTCTGCAGCTGGGCTGGAATCCAGGGTTCCTGATCTTCAGCTGGCTCTCCTCACTGTCCAGGCTGTCCCTAACTCACTCCTGGCCCCAGACACACATACACCCCAGCCAGTGAATGGTCATTGTTGGGCAGATAGAGTATATTATGCTCACTTTGTTAAATATGACGCTGCCCATGAGGAGGCCGTCGCCCAGGTGATATTAATGTGTTGAGAATCCTTGTAGCCTGGGGCTTGGTTTTGGGATTAAGCCTTTCCCACCCTTTTTGATGTGGGGTGGTACAATCCAATCATGCCTCAGAGAAGTGACTTTGTATTAGAGACTTCCCTATTTTGTATATTGGATTAGGGGTTTTTGGTTTTCTACACTATAAAATGGGGGCAGAACCAGAGTTTGCGCTCTTGGTTCCTGGGATGATTAGCATGAGAGAGCAGAAAGAGGCCATGTGGCCAGGAGAAGCAGCCAAGATGGCGGAGTGCTGAGTGAGATGCCAGTTTGTGCAGTTTGACGCTGGAGAAGGAAGGAGATGGGGAACTGAGGAGAATAAGCCTGGTGAGCTAGAAACCTTTGATTCTAGGAAACTTGGATAAGTCAGTAGCTTTGTGAGCACTGAATGTGAGTGGGTTTTGGAGCCCAGTGTGTTTTTTTACTTGCCCGCCGGGTGCAAGCTAGAATTAAAGATAACAGCCTATCAGTTCTTGGCTCCGTTGTTTCTTTACTGACTGTCCGAATCCAATGAGAACCTGCATGGGCTGGGCTGCTCTGATGGTGGCCCTGGCCGTGCCTCCTGGCTTTACAGTCATCATCCTTGCTTTTCCCAAGTGACCACTACTCCAGTGTGGTGCTCCAGGTTCACAAAGAGAATACGCAGACACTGAGCTCCCCGCCAGCACTCACTCACCTGGGGACAAGGGGGAGGCCCTGACAGCCAGGATTCATGCACCAGCTCCTACCCTGGGGCCAGAGCTCCCCCACATTCTCCACCACAGCTGCCCAGCCTCCCAGAGCCCCTTGAATAAGGCTGAGAAGTTTAAGTCCTAGACCCACTGCATGGAAAAGAGTTTGAGCCTCGGTTTACTCCAGCGGTTCTCAACCTGTGGGTCGTGATGGCTTTAGGCGACCCTGTGTTTTGGTCATTCGATCCCCGCCGGGGTCGCGACCCACAGGTTGAGAACCGCTGGTTTACTCAATCCAAATTGGGAGGATTATCCTTGCTTTACTTGACTCATCGTATTTGTGGGTGCTGATGGTAAGGGGCAGGGGGTGCCAGGGGACCCCTCTGGAGCCTTAAACATTTCCCAGTGACAAAACTATTGGAGCTTGCATGAAAAAAAGGAAAGAGGAGATTCCTTTGGGTTCAAATGGGTGTGGGAATCCCACCTAGGTGCCCGAGGGCCTGGGCTGGATTCCTTGGATGGAACCTGTTTGTTCACTCCCAGCTCCCAAGCGGAAAATCTCAGCCACGTCATGGAACTTGAGAAACTGCCAAACCTTCAGGGGCAGATGTGACTAGAGGACGGGGGTAAGACATCATCCCTACCCACCCTCACACACAGACACCTGGCCCCTGACTCCCTTTCAAAATGGCAGAATGTGGAGTGGGCTGGGACCATGCCAGGGTATTTACATGTGATATCAAACTTAGTTCACATTTGGTCCTATCCGGTTGGCTCAGTGGTAGAGCGTCAACCTGGTGTATAGAGGTTCCTGGTTCAATTCCTGGTCAGAGCACACATGAGAAGTGATCATCCGCTTCTTTCCCCTCCCCCTGACCCTTCTCTCTCTCTCTCTCTCTCTTCCCCTCTGCAGCCATGGCTAGATTGATTTGAGCACATCAGTCCCAGGTGCTGAGGATAGCTCCGTAGACCAATGAGGATGGACTCATTGGAGCCTCAGGTGCTAAAAATAGTTCTATTGTGAGCATCAGCCCAAGACAGCGGTTGCCAGGTGGATCCCGGTTGGAGCATGCATGGGAGTCTTTCTATCTCTCTTCCTCTCACTTAAAAAAGAAAAAATCTTAGTTCACCCTTGCAACCATTCAATGTGGTCACTCACTGCCTTCTGTTCCCATATTGAAGATAAGGAAACTGAGACTTGGAAGGATTAAATAACTTGTTAATAGTGAACAACTGATGGAATTAGGATTTTAATCCAGGTTTGTTTGAGTCCAAAGCTCACGTTCTTTTTTTTTTTTTTTTAATTGAATTTTATTGTGGTGACACTGGTTAACATTATTACACAGTTTTCATTCTGCAACACATCTCTGTACACCCTGCTGTGTGTTCACACTCAACCCCATTCCACCCCTGCCGAGCAAAGCTGAAGTTCTTATCCTTCTGGCATGTACTCTCTTGGGAAGAAGGATAAGGTCAGACTCTTTTTGGAACGGAGGGCTTAAAGAAATAGTACGATGTACATATATAGAAATGAAAAATAAAAGAAATGGAGGGTGAGCATTCTGCGCAGAGGGCCCATCAGGAGCAGAAGCTTGGAGGTGGGGCAGAGCAGGCACACACAAAGAGCAGTAAAGCTTCACTTTGGTGGAGCTCACGCTGACTGGAGCCCAGTGAAGACTAAATGGGCAGTCTCGAGATGAATCAGGGAAAAAGTCTTGGAGGTCAACTTGAAGAGTTTGGACTTTATTCTAAAGGCTCCAAGGGGACATTGGGCAGGAGAGTGATGTGATCAGGGCCTCGCTTTTGGGAGCTCAAATTGACAGCAACGGGCACAGAAAACACAAAGAAACGCTTATCAAATATCCAGAGAGGAACAGACTTTCTAAACTTAGAAAAGTTTCAAGAATCCTCAAAAGAAAAATCAATAGATCTATTTACATTAGAATTTAAAACTTCTCCATGTTCCTCCCTTCTCCAAAAATTAACCAAAATTAAAAGGGAAATAGCCTGGGGAAAATATTCCCAGCAAATGGCAAAGTGTTAAATCTCTACTCTATAAAGAAGCCACAAAAACCAGTAAGAAAAACACTGGGAGCTCAATAAACAGGTTCATTCACTCATTCAACAAATATTTAATGAGCACCAGTGCCAGGTTCTGAGGAGATAATGGTGGACGAGACAGAGTCTCTGCACCCGTGAAGTACACAGTGCGGGGAAGGGGCAGGTAGAGGGCATTCCGACAGCTAATTACAGCCCTGTGTGACCGGGACAGGTGCAGGGATGGGAAGCGCCTCCGGGGGCGCCTAACCTAGACCTGGGATTTGGGAAGTGGTCCCAAAACAGGGGTTGGGAGTTAGAAGGGGGACTATTGAGAGAGAGAAATCTGGCAAAGGCAGCAGGGGCTAGATCGCAAGGGGCCTTGTGTGCTAGGTAAGGAGTTCAGACTTTATAATGGAGGGCAAAGGGGAGTCATTGAAGGGCTGAAGCAGGAGCATAATGTGAGACTCACACGTCAGACAGTGACATGGAAGTGGCTCCTGTGGATATGTGTGGAACGGATGGGAGAATTTCTGCTTCTAGTGATGTGGTGGGCTTGGAGCAGTGGGGAACTTTCCTACTACAGAAAAATCATATCCCATACAGAGAGTCCGTGATTCCTCGAGGCCCTGTTGTTTACCAAGATCTCCAGAAACCACTTCCTAATCCACAAAGGAAAGTGAGAGTGAAGATGGGAGGTTGGCCGGGAGAGAGGGTGAGCTGGATCTTGGGCAACTACATTGATCCAGGATCCTCAAGGAAGGCTGAAATGTTCCATGTTGGTGATATCCCTCGGCTCCTGGCAGGAGCAGTCGCAAATACCCTTTGGAAGAAAAGTGTCCAACTTTAAGTCTGAAAGATTGCCATTGGTTACTATGGATCAGTGAGCTCACAGAGATCGCCAGCACAGGAGGCTAGCCGCTAGGAGTAAGAATCAGCAGCAACAGTACACACAGATTAACATGCTAGAGGACTTCAGCTATTCGGGTCCTTTATACAATATAGAAAGGTTAGGTATGAATTTAAGATGAACAAGCAACAAGAGGTTATCAAGGACAACCAAGATGATATTTTAAATGACCAACTAAAACACACACACACACACACACACACACACACACAATAATGGGTTAAATAGACTAGACACAGCTACAGAGAGAATTAGAATCCTGGAAGATACATCTAAGGAACGCAACAGAAAGCAGCACAGCGAGTCACACACAGAGATGGAAAATATGAAAAAGAGGTTTCAAAAAAGATTTCGAGTCTGACCTATGGTGGCACAGTGGATAAAGTGTCGACCTGGAAATGCTGAGGTCGCTGGTTTGAAACCCTGGGCTTGCCTGGTCAAGGCACATATGGGAGTTGATGCTTCCAGCTCCTCCCCCCTTCTCTCTCTCTGTCTCTCTTCTCTCTCCCTCTCTGTCTCTCTCTCTGTCTCTCTCTCTCTCTCTCCTCTCTAAAAATGAATAAATAAAAAAAATTAAATAAAACTCAAATAAATAAACAGATATAAAAAATAATTAAAAAAAAAGATTTAGAGCATAGACTTGTAGGTCTGTAAAACCCAAGAAGAGAAAATAAAAAAGCATGGAGGGGAGGTGATATTTGTTTAGCAGATACAGAATTTCAGTTTGGGAAGATGAAGAAAAGATATGTAGATGGATGATGGCTATGGTTGCACAACAATGGAAATGTACTTAATGCCTATAAGCTGTACACTTAAAACCGATTAAAATGATTTTAAAAAACATGCACCCGACACATCTCAGCGTAAGAATATGGAAAAGTTAAGCTTGAAAAAGTTATACCAAGAAATATAGAGCCAAAGAAAGGCAGTATACCTTTCTTAGTAACTGAACTTTAAGACAAATCATATTTAAGGCTAGAGATGGCCACTATGCAGAAATAATAAAATAATGACAATGTTAAGTAAAATAAAAATTAAATTCACCAGAAAGATGTAACAATTCTAGATTAATACGTGCTTCATAAAATAGCCTAAGAATATTTAAAGCAAAAACCAACCAGAGCTAGAGCGGAACACTGGACAAATCTATAATTATGGGGTAAAGTGTCAACAAATCTCTCTCAATTGTGAATAGATCAAGGAAACAAAAGTATCAGGAACTGGCAGCAACAGAGACCTCCAGCCCCGGCAGGGTAGTAACGGCTAAAACACTGAGCTCTAGATCAAAGCTGGTTGAGAAGCAATAGATGCCCACATCTCCTCCCCTGCTTCATGTCATTGGGCAACTTCTTTCCAGGTCTAGTGTAAGATTAGAAATTTATTCCCTGGACATGGTAGGCCAGAGAATCTTTGAGCCATTAACTGACTAAGGGGATTAAGTGATTGTATACAAATTGGAAACATAGGCACTTCTTCCCTCCCCAGCCATCTTCCCTTGGCAGCCAGACCTTTCCCTTTCAGGAGCAGGTTGGAAGAGCTTTCCCTGGGGACTCTGGCCAGCCGAAGAAGAGAGAACTAAAGACCTTAAGTCTAGTGTCCCAGAACAACTAAGGTGTCGCAACGAAAAACTAATGATTGATGCTTCTCATTTCTCTCCGTTCCAGTCTGTCTGTCCCTGTCTATCCCTCTCTCTGACTCTCTGTCTCTGTAAAAAAAAAAAAAAAAAAAGACTAGTGTCCCAGGACAAAGACTGTGTATAGCACAGAGAGCAACCAGCCCAGATAAAATAGAATGGTGGTCATTAGAAATAATGTCTCTGTGGAAAGTCACTGACAGATTAATATGATTGAAGATACTGCAGGTGTGAGAAGAACTAACAATAGGGGATACAAAAAAAGCAAAACAATTAGTAATTTTAGAGAAAACCAAAAGTAGAAAATATAATTATAGCTTCTAAAGTGTTCAGCAATGAATAACAGTTGAGTAGGTATAAAAATGTAAAGCTCAAATACTTTCTCAGCTGTTATTGTGCTAACTCACAGTGGTGTCAAATAACTAAACCCTCACCTACCAAATAAGACGTCCATAGATTAAATGATTAATTAAGTTGTCGGTATACTCGTTACCTAGAGATAAGAAAAATGTGTAGATCCCAGATGGCACAGCTAGAGCGGTGGAGGAGAAAATTGCTGTTTCATTATAAGCCTTTTTGTGACCATTGACTTTTTTTCTTTTCTTTTTTTTTTTTTAATTGAGTGAGAGACAGACAGAGACAGACAGACAGGAAGGGAGAGAGATGAGAAATATCAACTCATAGTTGCGTCATTTTAGCTATTCATTGATTGCTTCTCATACGTGCCTTGACTGGAGGGTTCCAGCAGAGCCAGTGACCCATTGCTCAAGCCAGCGACCTTGGGCTCAAGCCAGCGACCATAGAATCATGTCTATGATACCACGCTCAAGCCAGATACCCCACACTCAAGCTGGATGAGCCAGCACTCAAGCTGGCAACCTCGGGTTTCAAACCTGGGTCCTTAGCATCCCAGGTCAATGCTCTATCCACTGTGCCACCACCTGGTCAGATTGTGATCACTGGCTTTTTAAATTATATACACATTACTACTTTGATAAAATCAAAATTAACCTGACCAGGCAGTGGCGCAGTGGATAGAGCGTTGGACTGGGATGC
This sequence comes from Saccopteryx leptura, assembly GCF_036850995.1. NCBI lineage: Eukaryota > Metazoa > Chordata > Mammalia > Chiroptera > Emballonuridae > Saccopteryx > Saccopteryx leptura. The sequence continues at coordinate 11,887,877 of NC_089503.1, read as the reverse complement.
AGAAGACCCAGGTTCGAGACCCCGAGGTCGCCACTTGAGCGCGGGCTCATGTGGTTTGAGCAAAAGCCCACCAGCTTGAACCCAAGGTCGCTGGCTCCAGCAAGGGGTCACTCGGTCTGCTGAAGGCCCACGGTCAAGGCACATATGAGAAAGCAATCAATGAATAACTAAGGTGTTGCAACACGCAATGAAAAACTAATAATTGATGCTTCTCATCTCTCTCCGTTCCTGTCTGTCTGTCCCTGTCTATCCCTCTCTCTGACTCACTCTCTGTCTCTGTAAAAAAAGAAAATTAAAAAAAATCAAAATTAATTTTAAAAAGAAAAAGAGAAACCCAACAAGGATGTATGAAACGGAGAAGTATAAGCCAATGTCACTAATTTTATTTATTAATTTTACAGAGAGACAAGAGAGAGAAGGACAAGGAATGAGAAGTATTAACTTACAGCTGCTTCACTTTAGTCGTTCACTGATTGATTCCTTGTCGTATGAGCCTTGACCGGGAAAGCCCGGGGTTTTGAACCAGTGACCTCGGCATTCCAGGTTGACGGTCTAGCCACTGTGCCACCACAGGCCAAGCTCACTAACTTTAGGTGCAAGAATTCTAAATGTAACATTAGTGAACTGAACCCAGCAATGAGTACATAAGGATTGATATATAGATCAATGGAACAGAATTGAGAGTCCAGAAATAAACCCACACTTTTATGGTCAACTGAGTTTCAACAGCATGCTAATACCATTAGATGGGGGAAGAAAATAGTCTTTTCAACAACAAATGGAGCTGGGACAACTGGATATCTGCATACAAAAGAATGAAGTTGGTCTTGACCTGCGCCTCAGTTGGTTAGCGCGTCACCGATAAGCCGAAGCTGGGGGCTCGATCCTCTGTCAGGGCACCTAGAAACATCAACCAATAAATGCACACACAAGCGGAAGGACAAACCTGTTTCTCTCTTTCTCTCTCTCCCATCCCGTCTCTAAAAATCTATCAGTGAATAAAATTAAAGAAAAAAGAATGAAGTTGGACCTTTACCTCACACCATATACAAAAATTAACTCAAAATAAGTCAAAGACCTAAATGGAAGAGTTACAGTTAAAAAAAATTTTTTTAAAGAAAATGTAAGGGCAAGTCTTCATGACCCTAGATTTATTTGCTTGTTTGTTTATTTATTTATTTATTCTAAGAATCTTTAACATTCTTTGTGTGTGTGTGTGTGTGTGTGTGTGTGTGTGTTTGTGTATTTTTCTGAAGTAAGACAGGGAGGCAGAGAGACAGACTCCAGCATGTGCCTGACCGGGATCCATCTGGCATGCCCACCAGGAGGTGATGCTCTGCCCATCTGGGGTGTTGCTCCGCTGCAACCAGAGCCATTCTAGCACCTGAAGTGGAGGCCATGGAGCCATCCTCAGTGCCTGGGCCAACTTTGCTCCAATGGAACCTTGGCTTCAGGAGGGGAGGAGAGAGATAGAGAGGAAGGAGAGGGGGAGGGGTGGAGAAACAGATGGGCGCTTCTCCTGTGTGCCCTGGCCAGGAATCGAACCCGGGACTTCCACACACCGGGCCAACACTCTACCACTGAGCCAGCCAGTCAGGGTAACATTCTTAATTCTAAATACTTTTTAATTGATCTTAGAAAGAGAGAGAGAGGTAGAAATGTCAATCTGTTTCTATATGTGCCCTGACTGAGGATCATACCAGCAACCTCTGTGCTTGGAGACAATGTCCTAACCCAGTGGGCCACGGACCGGTTTAATGTCAGAAAATATTTTCACGGACTGGCCTTTAGGGTGGGACGGATAAATGTATCACGTGACTGAGACAAGCGTCAAGAGTGGGTCTTAGACGGATGTAACAGAGAGAATCTGGGCATTTTTAAAAAAATAAAACATCATTCAGACTTAAATATAAATAAAACAGAAATAATGTAAGTCATTTATTCTTTCTCTGTAGACCGGTACCAAATGGCCCACGGACCAGGACCTGTCTGCGGCCTGGGGGTTGAGGACCACTGTTCTAACTAACCAAGCAATCCGGCCAGGGCATGACTTTGGATTTAGAAATAGTTTCTTAGATATGACACCATAACACAAGCAACAGAAAAATAAAGACACCTGATAAACTGGACTTCATCAAAATTAAAAACTTTTGGACCCTGGCCAGGTAGCTCAGTTGGTTAGACAGAGTGTTGTCCCGATATGCCAAGGTTGCAGGTTCGATTTCCGGTCAGGGCATTGTTGAAGTTTCTCTCTCTTTCTCTCTTTCTAAAATCAATTAAAAAATTTTTAATGAAAAATTTTTGTGCTTCAAATGACGTTTTTTATTTTTATTTATTTTTTTACAGAGACAGAGAGAGGGATAGATAGGGACAGACAGACAGGAACAGAGGGAGATGAGAAGCATCAATCATCAGTTTTTCGTTGTGACCCCTTAGTTGTTCATCGATTGCTTTCTCATATGTGCCTTGACCGCTGGCCTTCAGCAAACTGAGTGACCCCTTGCTCGAGCCAGAGACCTTGGGTCCAAGCTGGTGAGCTTTTGCTCAAACCAGATGAGCCTGCGCTCAAGCTGGCAACCTCAGGGTCTCAAACCTGAGTCCTCTGCATTCCAGTCCGACGCTCTATCCACTGCGCCACTGCCTGGTCAGGCCAAATGACATTTTTAAGAAGATGAAAAGACTACTCACAGAGTGGGAGAAAAGTATTTGTAAATCATATCATATATATCTTATCAGGGTCTAGGATCCAGAATACATAAATGACTTAAATGACTCTTACAACTCAATGATAATCAATCCAATTGAAAAAAAATGGGAATGAGCAAAGGAATTGGATAGACTTTTCTTTTTTTGTTGTTTTTTTTTTGTTTGTTTGTTTGTTTTTGTATTTTCCTGAAGTTGGAAACGAGGAGGCAGTCAGACAGACTCCTGCATGCGCCCGACTGGAATCCACCCAGCATGCCCACCAGGGGGCGATGCTCTGCCCATCTGGGGTGTTGCTCTGTTGCAACCAGGGCCATTCTAGCACCTGAGGCAGAGGCCACAGAGCCATCCTCAGCACCCAGACCAACTTTGCTCCAATGGAGCCTTGGCTGCGGGAGGGGAAGAGAGAGACAGAGAGGAAGGAGAAGGGGAGGGGTGGAGAAGCAGATGGGTGCTTCTCCTGTGTGCCCTGGCCGGGAATCGAACCTGGGACTCCTGCACACCAGGCCGACGCTCTACCACTGAGCCAACTGGCCAGGGCCGGATAGACTTTTCTTTAGTGAAGATATACCAATGGCCAATAGGCACAGGAGATGTTTAACATCATTTGTCATTAGGGAAATGCAAATCAAAGCCTTGATGAGATATCATTGCGCACTCACTAGGATGGCTCTATTCAAATTGAAAAAATAGCCTGACCTGTGGTGGCACAGTGGATAAAGCATCGACCTGGAAATGCTGAGGTCGCCGGTTCGAAACCCTGGGTTTGCCTGGTCAAGGCACATATGGGAGTTGATGCTTCCTGCTCCTCCCCCCCTTCTCTCTCTGTCTCTCTCCTCTCTCTCTCTCTCCCCGCTCTCTCTCCTTTCTAAAAATGAATAAATTAAAAAAAAATTGAAAAAATAATAGCAAGTGTGTCTGTGGATGTTGAGATACTGGGACTCTCATACAACGCTGGTGGTACAGCCTCTATGGAAAACAGTTTGGCTGTTTTTCAAAACATTAACCATAGAATTATTATCAGACCCAGCAATGTCACTCCTGGATATGTCTTCCAAAGAACTGAAGACAGAAGTTTAAATAAAAACTTTTACATAAATATACAATAATAGCCCCCAACATGGAAACAAACAAACCAAATGTTCATAACTGATAGATGAATAAACAAATTGTGGTCTATCCATATCCTTCAACCAAAAAGTAATGACGTGCTGGTCCATGCTACCCCGTGAACGAACCTTGGAGACATTACGCCAAGTGAAAGAAGCCGGACACAAAAGGACACTCTGAGTGACCCCATGTTTATGGAATGTCAAGAACAGGCAAATCCTTTGAAATAGAAAGCAGAGTCATGGCTGCTAGGGGCTGTGGAGGCGGGGCTGGGAGTGATTGCCTAACGGGAACTGAGCGTTCACCTGGGGTGGTTACAATGTTCTGGGATGAATGACTGGTGATGGTTGAATAACTCAAAACCACTGATGTACTGGAAGGAAATACATCAAAATGACAACCTTTGCTGGTTTTTTTCCTGCATACAATGAACGCGCAGTTCAATAATAAACTTAAATCTCTCCTGCCGTTTTCTGAAGCAAGCGTCTTGAATTTTCACGGGCACACAGATCTCCTGGGGGCTTTAGTAAAATGCAGATTCATATTGGGTAGGTCCAGGGTGGGGCCTGAGAACCTGCATTTCTAACAAGCTTGCAAATGCCCATTGTGCCAGGAGAGGGTGGATGGACGGGGCGATTTGGATACACCAAAGCTAAGGTGCCAACACCTGTTGCTTCTGAAGCCCACCCCTCCCCTCAGAAGCCTGTACGTAGGGTTGTTGTTGGTCTGAAATTCGTACTTAGCGGACTGTCCTGCATTTTTATTTGCTAACTCTGGAGCCCTGGCCTGGGGCAGAGAAAGAGGCGGAGCTGGGATCTCCCAGGTAACCATGGCCTGAAACACCTCAAGGCAACTGAAGGTGGCTTGCCAGGCGGTCCTGTTGATCTAACCGATGTCACCCATGTGGCTTACTCCTGGTCTGGTGTGCCCTGTGCCATCCTCCCCTGCTGTCCTTGGGTCAGTTCCACCCAGCTGGCCACTTCCTGAGTAAGGTTCCCTGAAAATTGACACAAAGATTCCCAGAGCAGGTCCAACCACCAACCCAGCCAGGCTAGGGGTCCCCTCCAGGGCGTCCCTGCCAGGGTCCTCACCCTGACCCTGTGGACAGTAACTAGGAGCCAGGAGGCAGTTTGCACCGTCATTCCTGCAAGACCTCTGGACTAGGCAGACCTGGACTCCAGTGGAGGCTCAGTCCAGCTCCTTACCTTCTTTTCTGGGCCTTGGCCCACCTGTAACAGGTGGCTAGCCCTTCCTACACCCTGGGGTTTGTTCTGATGAAGAGATGAGGAGATCACTTCTGCACAGCGCTTAGTGTGCTGCCTGGCAGCCAGTCAATGCCCAGATAGGGGAGAAGCCGTTGTTTCTTCTCTCCCCCACCCACCCCACCCCCACAAAGCCCACCCACCGCAGCGCTAAGCCCAGCTGCATTTAGCAGTGGAACTGAAACCACAGCGACATTCGGGAACAGCAAAGACACACCCTGCTCTGACGCAGACGACGACCTCCTTACGCCAGCCCTGACTCTAATTTTGGTGACTCGAGGCAAGTCAATTCCTTTCTGAACGCTCGGGTTTCTTTATCTGTACAACGAGCAGCTGGACAGGAGCCGTTCACGTGCTCTCAGAGCGGGCTGAACCGCTGACCTGCCTGAGCAGTGAGCGTGAGACGGACCAGGCCCGCCCACACCCTTGCTTTCCGGGAGAAGCCCCACCTGGGACACGCCTCCCTCCTCCCCGGCTCCCAGGCCCCAGTTCCGAGCTGGGGGCTGGGTGGGGGGTGGGGGACGTCGATGGGGGCTGTGCCTCACCTGGCTGGCCTCAGCGGGGCAGAGGCCATGGGGACAGAGCCGCTCGGAGATCCGTGTTCTCCCCGGACAGTGGTGAACCCTCTGGCCCTGCGTGGCCGGCTCTGGCCTCTGCCATGCTTCTCCACTGTCACGGGTAGGTCTGGGCTGGGCGAAGCTGGACCCAGGCGTGCCCCAGCCTCTCCCTGCCTCTTCCGGTCCCTGTGTCTTTCTGCAGGAGCCAGAGCTTATGTGTCCATCTCTTTGAATGTTACGTCTACTAGCCCTTCAGGGGTGAGGCTGCCTGGCCCCAGGGGGTAGGTGTCTGTCTTATTTCTAGCCCCCGGGCGGCCAGTCTTCCATTCTCCTCTGCCCAGCTATGCCAAGCCCTTCTTTTTCTCTCTTGACTTCTGCCCTGCTCGTTCCTGTTTGCCCCAAGAGGGGTGTGGGCTGGCCGGAGCCCTATGCAGAGCCTGGCGGCAGCATCCAGGACTGGTGGGCTCACCGCAGGGTCCCCTGCCCACTGCCCCCAGCCAAGCCGGGTCTTTTTCTTATGCCCGGCTGAGGCAGGTCCTGGAAGGGCACAGTGGCAGCCCCTCTGTGATGATACTGTTGCCATGGTGATTCTAGATAAGAATACCATAGCGTTCTGCCTTTGGAACTCCACCCACCTGCACAGCTCTGCTCTGCCTGCCCCCCGAGATGACTTCCCACTAGGGGGCTTGAGCACATGGGCTCTGCTCTCATCAAAGTATTTTCCATGGCCCTGGCCGGTTGGCTCAGTGGTAGAGCGTCGGCCTGGCGTGCAAGGGGTCCCGGGTTGGATTCCCGGCCAGGGCACACAGGAGAAGCGCCCATCTGCTTCTTCACCCCTCCCCCTCTCCTTCCTTTCTGTCTCTCTCTTCCCCTCCCGCAGCCAGCGAGGCTCCATTGGAGCAAGGATGGCCCGAGTGCTGGGGATGGCTCCTTGGCCTCTGCCCCAGGTGCTGGAGTGGCTCTGGTCGCTACAGAGCGACGCCCCGGAGGGGCGGAGCATCGTCCCTTGGTGGGCGGAGCGTCGCCCCTGGTGGGCGTGCCAGGTGGATCCTGGTCGGGCGCTTGCGGGAGTCTGACTGTCTTTCCCCGTTTCCAACTTCGGAAAAATACAGAAAAAAAAAAAAAAAGTATCTTCCATGCATCCCCATCCCTTGGACCTCCTTTCAACCCCCAACAGAGACCACTAGGCTAACACACAAGGCTCCACCCCTCAGAAACCTCCGCTGGGGAGGTGACGGTGGATAATGGACAGTGCACAGGATTCATAACAGATGGTCCGTATTCCAGTCCCCACCTGGCCCTTTCTGGCTGAGTGCCCTTGGACAAGGCTGGTTTAGCTTCAGCACTCTCCTCTGTAAAATATGGGTAACAATGCCATACTGACCCTCTCCTCGGCAATTCCTCTGTGACTGCCCACGGGCTATTTCCTTCGTATGGAATGCTCTTCCATTCTTCTCAGTTCAGGCGAACTTCTACGCACGCTTCAAGACCCAGTTCAAATACTCTTTTCTTTGCAAAAGTTGCCCTGACCTCTGTGCACTTGGTACAGATATTAGGCCCTGATGTTCTGTGTTAGAGTTATTGTTTCCTTGGTTTTTATTTGACTATGAATTCTTTAAAAAAATTTTTTTTTAAAATGGTTATTATTAGAGAGAGGGGAGAGAGGCAGAGAAAGCGGGGTGGGGCAGGAAGCATCAACTTGTAGTAGCTGCTCCTTGTACGTGCCTTGACCGGGCGAGCCCGGGGTTTCACACTGGCGACCTCAGTCTTCCAGTTTCATGCACTGGGCCACCACAGGTCAGGCTAAGAATTATTCTTTAAATTACAGTTGACATACAATATATTAGTTTCAGGCATACAACACTGTGACCAGGCATTTATATAACTAACAAAGTGATCACCCCTGTAAGTCTAGAAGCCAACTGGCACCGTGCACAGTTTTTACAATATTATTGATTACATTCCCTACGCTGCACTTTACATCCCTGTGAGTATTTTGTAACTGCCAATTTGTACATCTTTTTTTTTTTTAATTTATTTATTTTTTACAGAGACAGAGAGTGAGTCAGAGAGAGGGATAGACAGGGACAGACAGACAGGAATGGAGAGAGATGAGAAGCATCAATCATTAGTTTTTCATTGCACATTGCAACACCTTAGTTGTTCATTGATTGCTTTGTCATATGTGCCTTGACCGTGGGGCTACAGCAGACCGAGTAACCCCTTGCTGGAGCCAGCGACTTTGGGTCCAAGCTGGTGAGCTTTGTTCAAACCAGATGAGCCCGTGCTCAAGCTGGCGACTTCGGGGTCTCAAACCTGGGTCCTCTGCATCCCAGTCCGATGCTCTATCCACTGCGCCACCGCCTGGTCAGGCTTTTTTTTTTTTTTTTTTAAAGGTTTTGTTTATTGATTTTAAAGAGAAGAGAGAGAGAGAAAAAGGGAAGGCGGGGAGGAACAGGAAGCATCAACTCATAGTAGTTCCTTCCTGCATATGCCTTGACCAGGCGAGTCCTGAGCTTTGAACCTGTGACCTCAGTGTCCCAGGTCGGCACTCTGTCCACTGCACCACCACAGGTCAGGCCAGTATATATATCTTAATCTCTTCCTCTTTATCATCCATTCCCCCAACCCCCTCCCATCTGGCAGCCATCAATTTGTTTCTGTTTTGTTTGTTCATTTATTTTGATTTTTAGACTCCACATATAAGTGAAACCATGTGGTATTTGTCTTTCTCTGTCTGACATTTTATTTAGCATAATACCTTTTGGTCCATCTATATTGTTGCAAATGGTGATGTTTTGTTCTTTTTTATGGCTGAGTAATATTCTGTTGTACCACATATTTTTTATTCATTCACCTACCAATGGACAATTTGGTTGCTTCTATGTAAATAATGTGATAAACACAGGAATGTCTATATCTTTTTGAATTAATGTTTTGGATTTCTTTGGATAAATTGACTATAAATTCTTGGAGATGGGAATCAGGATAATCTCAGTTTGGGCATCAGAAATGGTTTGTTGAGCGAATACTTGGCAGACGGTAAGTAGAAGAGACTTACTCTGACTGCATTGGGACCCTGGAAAAGGTCAGTCCTGGGGCCCCTTGTCCAAGCATGACTTGGGTCAATCAGTGCTTCTTGTGGCTTTTCTGTGTGCCCGAGCTGTCCCTGGCTGGCTGAGAACATTTTCATGGCCCAGTCCCAGTGGGAGATACCATCACTTGTGCCAGGGTGTGCCTGTCTTAGCGCTGCGGTGGTGCCAGGCACACCTAGCTGCTCATGGGTATTTCTGGGGACATCCTGGAGCATCTGGGAGGGGAAGGGGGCCTGGGGCAGCACTGTCAGCTGGTTCTGGGATGTTGTGAAGGAACCCCCAGTTCAGGAAAAAGGGAGGGAGGACTCCAGTGTCTCCCAGCTCCCTTTTATGGCTCTATAGCTGCTGGCCAGGGTCAAGGAGATGAGGGAGCCATCCAATGTAAGCTCCAGGGTTCACAGATTCTGAGCCAGCAGACCAGCTTCGGCGTGAGAGCCAGATAGTCAATGGCGCCCTCTAGCGGCCATCATGGGGCAGTCAAAACCCTGATCCCACAAAGGCCGGTGTTTTCATTTATTCTTTCAACTAATATATACAAAGTGAACATTGCGAAATTGTGCCAGGTGTGGTGCCAGTCACATATTTCAGTTTTAATTAGAATACATATTTATTAATCATTTGCTAACTGGAAAACTCTCTCTCGAGTGTTATGGGGGGTGGGAAATACATGATAGACAAATATTCCCTTACAGCAGCGGTTCTCAGTCCGACTGTCCCTTAGGCTTGCCTGGGGAACTTGAAAAGCCACCAGCACCTGGACCCCGTGCAGACGAATGGGATCTGGAGGGGTGGGCAGAGGCACCCTGGTTCTCAGGTGGTCCAGGAAAAGTTAGCAGGCAGCCAGGCATGAGAATCACTGGTTTGGAGAGTTGACTGAAACATTTCTTGTCCCGCATTCTTACTTAGCTGTCCAGGTAGGTGTTATTATTATTGTCCCATTTCGCAGAAGAGAAGACTGAGGTTCAAGTGAACCTGCCCCTTTCCCGGTTCAGTTAAGGACAGCGATGGGAAAGGTGCTTCCCACAGCATGGGTGGCAGGGATGCAACCAACACTCCTCCAAGGCTGTCCCTGATCTCTGAAGAGGCTCCCTCATGATAGTGTGCCACAGAGGCAGATTTAACGGCGGGTGCACCGGGCGTGCGCCCTGGGCCCCAACTTCTGAAGGGCCCCGCAAAACCCCAACCTTACACTTTTTTCTAATAACACCAAGTTTGGTTGCATATGTGCAATTTTAACATGAATAACACAAAATATTTTTTATTTATTTAAAAATATGGATAACATATATATATATATATATATATTTTGTATTTTTCTGAAGCTAGAAATGGGGAGAGACAGTCAGACAGACTCCCGCATGCGCCCGACCGGGATCTACTTGGCACGCCCACCAGGGGGCGACGCTCTGCCCACCAGGGGGCGATGCTCTGCCCCTCCAGGGCGTCGCTCTGCCGGGACCAGAGCCACTCTAGTGCCTGGGGCAGAGGCCAAGGAGCCATCCCCAGCGCCCGGGCCATCTTTGCTCCAATGGAGCCTCGGCTGCGGGAGGGGAAGAGAGACAGAGAGAAAGGAGAGGGGGAGGGGTGGAGAAGCAGATGGATGCTTCTCCTGTGTGCCCTGGCCGGGAGTCGAACCCGGGACTTCTGCACGCCAGGCCGATGCTCTACCACTGAGCCAACCGGCCAGGGCCGATAACATGTATTTTTATTTTCCCTCTTCCTCTTTTTTTTTTAAGGGGCCTAATATTTTCTTCTGCGCCCAGGGCCTCAATTGACTTTAATCCACCTCTGGTTTGCCATGAATACAAAAAAGCCAATTGTAAAATAATTATGAAAATTTTTCAGGCGCTGACTTATAGCAGCAAAAGTGGTGTGCACCGAAATCCCCCTCAGTCTCGGCACTGTTAGCACTTAGGGACTTGTCAGAGAGAGAGGAAGGGGCTGGTGGGTTTACTTTACGGCTCAGGATCAGGTTGTAAGTCAGGGCTTCTGAAAGTGGGGTCCGAAGGCCACTAGCATCATAATCCCACGGTGCTCCTTGGAAATGCAACATCCCCTGGGCGCAGAATCAGATGCTGGTGAAAGAACCTGGCAGCCGCACATTTAATTACGATTCCCAGCCCTCCTTATGGCCACTGAAGACCAAGTGCCATTACTATTTTGGCCTTTCCCTCAATTCAAGAGGAACATGTCCTAGACACACGTCACTTCTGGTGGCTTAGGAGGGCCCTCAAGTATGGATTGATGTGTTAAAATGAATGAAACCCGCCCTGGCCGGGTAGCTCATTTGGCTAGAGCATCATCCCCATACACCAAGGTTGCAGGTTCCATCCCCAATCAGGGCGCATATAGGAATCAACCAATGAACGAACAAATAAGTGGAACAACAGACAGATGTTTCTCTCGCTAAAATCAATAAATTAAAAAAAAATTTAAATATACGAAACTAGCTGCTGAGCTATTAACCAGCTGCCCTCAGGGACCTGAGCACACACCCCATTTCTCTTGGGCTGGCTGGGAGCCAGAGGCATGAACCCCAGGCCTGGCCCACCCCCATTCTCCTTCCCTAGCTCTGAACCAACCTGCTAACTCTGTCCTGCCAGCCAATCACCGAAAGAATAGCTGATGTCATCAGTAGCCAATCAAAGTTCCTCACCGGCATACAGCAGAATTCTGTCACTCTTGCAGAGGTGATGGAAGCTGAAGAAATGCCATCCTTTGCGGATAGGAACACTGAGGCCTAGAGAGGAGCAGAGGCCCTCCCAGAGTCACTGCACACAGGTGGCAGAGTCAGGACTTCTGAGTGTGGCTCCCGGGGCTGCCACCGCCTCACAGGGCCTGGGCAGAGGCTCCCGTCTGCACGTCTGCAGACAGCCCTGGCCCTCTTCCCCACAGCACTCCCCGCAAGCCCTCAAGGGTCAGAAGTGAACTCCTCAATCTTGGGATTTTAGAGCCCCCAGAAAATGGCGGGATTGGCGGGCCCTGGTGGAAGGGGTTTGCTGGAAGTTCACCCCGGCTCTCGGCCCTCACCAACACACACCCAGGAAGGAATTAAAGGGGTCCTGGCGGCTGCTTATGGACAGATTATGGGGAGGAACCAACACAAGGGCTCCTTTGTGGAGCTGTTGGCTTAGGGAGTCAAGTGACCGCTTAGCACCCACATGGGCAGTGCCAGCCCCTAAGTGTAGGCAGGGGCATTGGCCACAGGACCCCAGAGAATCTCATCAGTCCAGTGGCCAGACCTTTTGTGGAATCCCCCGACCAGGCTGGAGGCCCACCTGTGAGTAGGGGCTGCCTGGGTGGGCTGCTCTGGGGCTTTGAGGGCCTGTGGGGTAGATGACTATCCAGCATATGTGTGTGCAATGTATACACACAGGCAACACGTGTGGAGATGCGTGGGCACCTGTGTGTCTAGGCCAGTGGTCGGCAAACTCATTAGTCAACAGAGCCAAATATCAACAGTACAACAATTGAAATTTCTTTTGAGAGCCAAATTTTTTAAACTTAAACTATCTAGGTAGGTACATTCCTTATCGAGGTAGCGCCCACACGTGGTATTTTGTGGAAGAGCCACACTCAAGGGGCCAAAGAGCCACATGTGGCTTGCGAGCCGCAGTTTGCCGACTGGGGGCTGTGCAAAGGCATTGAGGCAGGAGTGAGCTTGGTGTGCACTAGGCACAGAGAGACAGCCAGTGTGGCTGCATTAGAGCGACTGAGGGAGGGTGCGTGTCAATCATTGCTGCAATAAATTTTTATCAAGCTCCTCCTCTGAGAACACAATAGGAGCCTCTGTCTTAAGGAAGGAATAGGCAGTAAACAAGCAGATAGTCTGCAAAATATAATTTCAAGTATAACATAATTAAGTGGTGTTTAGAAAAATTGAACAAGGTGAGGGGACGGAAAGTGTGGTGGCACCGGGATGCTATTTCCAGGTAGGACAGCTAGGGACATTCTTTTTGAAGAGGTGATCTGAAGTGGGAATGAGTCATACTGTTAGATCAGGAAGAACATCCCCAGGGCAGGAAGATCAGCAGGTGGAAAGGCCCTGGGGTCACCGTTCAGTAAACATTGTTTGAACATCTCTGCCAGCCAGGCCCTATTCTGAGAAGTGGGGACAGGACAGTGGACAAGACTGACCAGGCCTCTTACCAATTCTTTCTTCAAGGGGGTTGAGGGAGCTTGGAGAACTTACAAATAAGATGGGCCCAGAACAGAGGACAGCCCAGTGCGTGCAGAGGACAGCCCAGCGTGTGCAGCGCCATTGTCCTTGTCATACAGTTCAAGGGCACAAACCTCTCTGTGTCTTCCCTGCTGAGGTTGGGGGCAGCCTCTGGGTTCACTGCCCACCTCCCACAGGCAGTCAGAGCGGGAAGAGCCCGGGGACCACCACATCCCCATCTCGGGGTCTTGAAGGAAGAGTGGGGTCCAGAGCAGGGAAAGGGTCCTGGCTAAGGTCACACATGAGCCCCAGACTTCCTCTGACCAAGGCCCTGCTCCATCCCAGCCCCCATCGGTGTCTCCCTCTGACCACCAGGACCCAGCCCACCTTCCGCAGCCCAGTGCCTGACCATGACTGTCACCTACTCGAGCCAAGTGGCGAATGCCCGCTTAGGCTCCTTCTCCCGCCTGCTGCTGTGCTGGCGGGGCAGCATCTACAAGCTGCTCTACGGCGAGTTCCTCATCTTCCTGCTCAGCTACTACACCATCCGCTTCATTTACAGGTACAGGCGGAGGGCTGAGGCGGGGCCCGGGAGGGGCGCAGCTGGGCCTTGGCCATCTCCTCAGAGCTCCATTGGGGGTGCGGCCACCAGAGACCTATCAGGCTCAGCTGAGCATGTGACCCAGCCCCGGAGTCGAGAGTCGGGGCTGGGGAGGAGAGTAGAGGAGGGAGCCTCTCAGACACCCATTCCTCCAGCCCCCGGAGGGTCCTAGGACCCAGGCCTTACCTGGTCCCATGCAGCTGGGCCATTTTCCTGAACCTTACACAGGCTTACAGGTTCAGATCGTACCTTTTTCTTTCCCCAATAAAAATGTTTACATAAACAATAACATATGGACAGATATAATCACAGACTATACACTAGCATTTTAAATGGAAAAAGCATTAATAACTGAATGGATTGAGTATATCCACTACATAATTTTTTTGAGTCCATAGTGATAAAACTAAAGCACATTGGCTTTCTTTGGTTGTTGCTAGGATACTAATATACTTTTTTTTTTTATTAGACTTTATTTTTTAGAGCTGTTTTAGGTTCATAGCTGAATTGAGCAGAAGATACAGAGTTTCCATAAACCCCTCCCCCATATACACAGCCCCCCCACTATCAGTGTCCCACAGCAGAGTGGGTACACTTGTCATAGCAGATGGACTCTCGTGGACACACCCTTATGACCCAAAGTCCACTTCATAGTTTACGTTAGGGTTCACGTTTGGCGTTGTACAGTCTATGGTGTCCTAAAAAAAATAGGCCCTGGCCGGTTGGCTCAGTGGTAGAGCGTCGGCCTGGCGTGCAGAGGTCCCGGGTTCAATTCCCAGCCAGGGCACACAGGAGAAGCGCCCATCTGCTTCTCCACCCCTCCCCCTCTTCTTCCTCTCTGTCTCTCTCTTCCCCTCCCGCAGCCAAGGCTCCATTGGAGCAAAGATGGCCCGGGCGCTGGGGATGGCTCCTTGGCCTCTGCCCCAGGCGCTAGAGTGGCTCTGGTCGCAACAGAGCGATGCCCCAGAGGGGCAGAGCATCGCCCCCTGGTGGGCAGAGCGTCGCCCCTGGTGGGCGTGCCGGGTGGATCCCGGTCGGGCGCACGCGGGAGTCTGTCTGACTGTCTCTCCCCGTTTCCAGCTTCAGAAAAATACCAAAAAAAAAAAAAAAAAAAATAGTTTCACTGCCCTAAAATCCCTCTGTGCTCTGCTATTCATCCCTCCCTACCGTACCTTTTTTTTAAAGACCAAATATCTTTTGTTTTAACCTACTTAAAAAAACAACAACTGTCATTTGGAGCCTTTAAAAGGCCCCCAGAAAATGGCAGGATTCGCAGCCTTTCACGGAAAACCTCCCTGGGGACCTCCTTCAGCCATGGCACTCGGCTGGGGTTCACGCTACCGGAGCAGTGGGACCCAGCCCAGGCAGCCAGAGCTGGAGGGCCCAGTGAACGGGCCAGGGAAGCCGCAGGGCAGTACAGAGGCAGCCACACGCCTACCCTGGGGCCAGTCTCCGCCTGTGCTCCCAGTGTCGCCCCATCTCCGCCTCCCCACCCCTTCCCCAGGATGGCCCTCACGGACGAACAGCAGGTGATGTTTGAGAAGCTGACTCTGTACTGCGACAGCTACATCCAGCTCATCCCCATTTCTTTCGTGTTGGGTGAGCTCCCTCTTCCGGGCGTCCGCGTCCCTCTGGCCGTTAGGACCGCAGGGAGCTAGCAGCCGGGTGGGGGGTGTGGGGGGAGATCAGTGTCAGGTCCGTGGCTCTCGGTAGTTCAGGGATACGGGGAGACTGCAGCCGGAGGGACTGACGTTAGACTTGAGGAAGGACTCCTGCTGTGAGCACTGAAGACCTCCGTTTCCGGGGCAGCGCCGGCACCACCGTCCCTGGAGCCGCTGCGCAGGCGGGAGCGGGCTCTGGCGGATTTCTGGGATGGGCGGCGGAGGGTGTGGGAGAGATCACTCGAGGCTCTCCGCCTCCACGCGGGACTCTGACGGCCTCCCCTCCCGCGCGCCCTCCTGGAGGAACCGGCTGGGCCCGCTCCGTTAGGGAGATGGAGAAGCCGAGGCGTCGCCGCGCTGGGCGCCGGCCGCAGCCTGGGCCCTCGCCTCTCGTCCCCCCACCCCTTCTGCCCAGGCTTCTACGTGACGCTGGTCGTGACCCGCTGGTGGAACCAGTACGAGAACCTGCCGTGGCCCGACCGCCTCATGAACCTGGTGTCCGGTTTCGTGGAGGGCCGGGACGAGCAGGGCCGGCGGCTGCGGCGCACGCTCATGCGCTACGCCAACCTGGGCAGCGTGCTCATCCTGCGCAGCGTCAGCGCCGCGGTCTACAAGCGCTTCCCCAGTGCCGAGCACCTGGTGAAAGCAGGTGGGCGGGGCCGGGCTGGAGGTGGGTGGGGCCAGAGGCCCTGGGCTGAGGATTGGGTGCGGACCCGGAGCGAGTGCGGTCGAGACCTGGGGGCCGAACTGGTAGGGTGGAGTTAGGTGCCTGCAGCTGGGGCCAGGCCAGAAAGCTGCCCTAGCGGGACAGGGGTTTGAGGTGGGGTTAAGGACCCTTGAGGGATAAGAGAAGAGCAGGTAGGGGGCAGGAGATCGGGGAACGGGGTAGGGGGTCCTTGGAAAGAGACGAGGTACTAAGGTCTACCTCCCTCGACCATTCCCCATCCTGTCCTCCTGTTCTCTGGTTTCCAGGCCTGTACATCTGTGACCATGGTCTCTGGCCTTTCCTGACCGAGTCCCGGTTAATAAGACAGACCCCTCTTAAGTGCTCTGTCCAGAAGAGCACTTAGTAGGCACTCAGTAATTACTCTTTGAAAGAAAGAGGATGGCAAAAGAGCTCCGAGCTCCCTACAGGCTCAGCAGGAGTTTGGGCCTGAATCCTGAGGACCCTCCCACCCCCAGGGCTTGGCCACCACCTTCTTGCAGGTTCCCCGATCCAGTGGTTCTTCCCTCTACCCTGCAGGCTTCATGACGCCCGCGGAACACAAGCACTTAGAAAAATTAAACTTGCCACACAACACGTTCTGGGTGCCCTGGGTGTGGTTTGCCAACCTGTCAATGAAAGCTTGGATCGGAGGTCGAATCCGGGACCCTGTCTTGCTGCAGAGCCTGCTGACTGTGAGCCCACTGCGCAGATGGCCGGGCGGCAGAGCAGGGAGGGTTGTGCCCCAGGGGGAACAAGGATTTCAACAAAGAGGAGGCTTGAGTCCCTGAGGGTCTTCCTAGAGCCTGCCTTGGGATTGTAGGATCTTTTCCAACAGGATTCCACAGTCCCAAGTGGCCCCTCCCAAAGTCCCCTTAAAGTGAGCTTCTGAGAGCCTTGTTCCTCTTTGATAGATGAGGAGGCTGAGGCACAGAGAGGCCAAGTGACTGCCCAGGACCACACAGCTTAGGGCTAAGCCATAAGCACCAGACCCTGGTACCTGGGAAAGAGCCTGGGAGAGCAGGTGGCGGCGGAACCCCAACCCTCCGTCCTGTCCCCCAGGAGATGAACACCTTGCGTACGCAGTGTGGACAACTGTATGCCTACGACTGGATCAGTGTCCCGCTGGTGTACACGCAGGTGAGGACAAGGTCGGTGAAGCTGCCCCTTTAGAACTGAGGCTAGGGGGTCCCAGGAGGCAGCCTGTGACGAGAGGGACTCACTTAAGGGCTGAGAAAGAGGCTCACCCCGGGAGCTGGGTCTGGACTTCGCAGGCTCTCTCTAGTGTCATGTTGGAAGAGCCCAGGCTCCTGCCTGTCTAACCCGGTGGAGGCAGTGTCATCATCCCCATTTTAAAGAGGAGACCACAGAGACCAAACTCACACTAGTGTGAGGGTGAGAGCAAGGCCTCGTCCTCCCAGCCCCGGGAACATCCTGGCCCCAGGCGGCCACCCAGCCCGTTTTCACCGCCCCCTTCTTTGCCCAGGTGGTGACCGTGGCGGTATACAGCTTTTTCCTGGCCTGCCTGATTGGACGGCAGTTTCTGAACCCAGCCAAGGCTTACCCGGGCCATGAGCTGGACCTCGTTGTCCCCGTCTTCACATTCTTGCAGTTCTTCTTCTATGCTGGCTGGCTGAAGGTGAGCCTCCCGGGCCAGGCTGGGCTGTGGGTGTGGCCGGAGAGGTCACTGCCAGCCGCTAGAGGAGAGTCTCCGGGGTGGAGAGCAGGGCACCGCGGTGGTCCTGACCATGACCCAGTCTCTCCACCTCTTTACACACAAAGAGACTGAGACCCAGACGGAGCGGAACCTGTGTGAGGCCCGTGTCTGATGGCACTGCTGCGCCCAGGCCTGGAACTTAGCAGGCATGGGAGGCATAGGGAGAGTTCAGCTGTCAAACCATCTGATGCCTCCTCAAGAGAACAATCTCCACGTTTGTCCAGAACGAGGGAAACACATGAACAAGAGCGGTGGTGGCAGGCCGTGCTGGCGCGGCAACTTCTCACAGTCCCCAAGGATTAGGTCCCAAATCTGTTTCCTCTGCTTAGTGAAACAAAGCCCTGAGGCTAACTACCCCCAGCCCTCATCCTTTATAAGACAGATGTGCACCTCCTCTCTTTACTCAAGTTGTCTGTGGTGGGGTCATGCGGGTCCTGGGCCCCACTCCAGGTGGCTTATTAAAGTATCACTTCCCATCACAACCAGTGCTCTTTCTAACAGGAATTCTGAATGACAGTGTTCTGTCCACCTCTTTCTCTTGCCACCCATTTCCCACCCATTCTCCCATCCTTCCTTTCTTTTGTGGCAGCGGTAGTGGTGGTGTTTCTCTCTCCCACCTCTCCATGTCTCTCTCTCTCTCTCTCTCTCTCTCTCTCTCTCTCACACACACACACACACACACACACGTATTTCCCCCCTTCCCCAGATCAAACCACATCACACCATTTTGATGCTTGGAATTCGGGTGGTACCTGCTGGCTTGCGGGATGCCGCCGACCCCTTAGCACGCTGCAGCTCACCGCCAGCGCAGGGCTGTGTCAGGCGAGGTCAGAGGTCAGTGCCAGGATCTGCCTGTGGCTCTGCCCTTTAATTCAGCACAGCCTCAGCACGTAGGTCTGTTGCATTAGCAAATAATGAATAAGAGAATGTTTGAAAGCATGAATGAGTAACTGAACAAATGTACAAAACTATGCCACTCCAGGTAAGATGCAGTGCCGGGTGATAAAGGTGGTGACTGGGCTGAGTGACACCCTCACAGCCAGCTCTGGGTCTGCAGCGGGAGGACTGGCTCAGGGGAGTCAGAAAGACTCGCTGTCCCAGAGGGCAAGGCCATGTGTGTGGGTGACCACACGTGTGGGTGGCTAAAGCCCTTAGACAGTGGCTTTGGAGACAATGGTCACACAGGAGGGACATCCGGGAGGGGCGGGAGGTGGAATGTCGGAAGCTGGGGTTTGTGGGTGGGAAGCGAGGCTGCAAGTCCCACCTGAGGACTCCCAGAGCTACACCTACCCCCAAGGTGGCAGAGCAGCTCATCAACCCGTTTGGAGAGGATGACGACGACTTTGAGACCAACTGGATTGTCGACAGGAGCTTGCAGGTACGGAGGAGGGAGGGAGCCCGTGCCATGGAGCCTCCCCTAAGTAGACCTGTGGGGGATCCCCACACTGGACCTGGGGAGGGGACCCAGAAACTCTGTAGAGGGGCCTGACAGTGAACTGCCTCCCCCTCTTCCCCACCAACCATTCACTCGTGGGATTCCCACCCCTGCTTTTGAGGCTTCAGGTACACATCAGTCTCTCCATTTTGCAAGTAGGTAAACTGAGGCCCAGAGACACAGAAGTGGCCTCTCCAAGCCACCTGGCAAGTTCATGGTCCTGCTTGGGCTGATCTTTCTGTTGGACGTCTGCTTCTGTCCCCGGCACCCAGGTGTCCCTGTTGGCAGTGGATGAGATGCACCAAGACCTGCCCCCAGTGGAGCAGGACATGTACTGGAACGACCCGGAACCACACCCGCCCTACACAGCCGCTTCTGCCCAGTCTCGCAGACCCTCCTTTTTTGGCTCCACCTTCAATATCAGGTAGGCAGTGCCGGGGAACCATTTCAGTGGACAAAACCCAAGTGCAGCGGCCTGCCTAGGAACTTAGAATAGCCTAGTTAATGCGGATGGGTGCTTGCTAAGTGCAGGCACTGTTCTAAGTTCTTTACATACAGTATAGGAACTGTTTTTTGCTTTCCACTAACCTTGGTTGGCTGTCTCCAGTTTCCAGATGATTCATTCCAGGTTCAGAGAGGTTAAGTAAGGTGCCCAGCCCGCTGTCCCATAGCCAGCAAGCAGCACCTGTGGGCCAGGGTCTGGCTCACCTCCACCTTGTACTGCTTCAGGGTTCTTGGGCGCCTCCAGTCTAACCCCGTGTCCACAGATGGAAACTGAGGCCCAGCGAGAGAAGGGACTTCCTCAAAGGCAGTCAGTGGTCAGCGAGACAGTGGGGACATCAGGGCCTGGGGCCTGACTCTGGTCCAGAGCTGTTTTCTGCTAGGCCAGGGTGTTTGGATGGGGAGCAGAGTGGCGGTGGTGGGAGGGGGTGGCCCTGGGATGTGGGAGGGGTGGCAGGCATGACCCAGCAGGATGTACCTGCTGGGTAGTACAGTGTGACCCAGCCTCAGATCACCTACAGCAGCCAAACTTCCCTCCACTTGGGTCCCATTTTTCTGATTTGGTCAGAAATCCTTACCTGACCGGGCGGTGGTGCAGTAGATAGAGTGTCGGACTGGGACGCAGAGGGCCCAGGTTCAAAACCCCAAGGTTGCTGGCTTGAGCATGGGCTCAGCAGTTTCAGCAAGGGGTCACTGGCTTGAGCCCAGAAGGTCGCTGGCTTGAAACCCAAAGTCGCTGGCTTGAGCAAGGGGTCACTGACTCTGCTGTAGCCCCCCTCCCTGGTCAAGGCACATATGAGAAAGCAATCACTGAACAACTAAGGAGCTGCAATGAAGAATTGATGCTTCTCATCTCTCTCTCTTCCTGTCTGACTGTCCCTATCTGTTCCCCTCTCTGACTCTCTCTTTGTCTCTGTCAAAAAAAAAAAAAAAGAATTCCTTTTGAGCTGCTGCTGGGCCACCATGGGCTAGAGGCCACCCCAGAGAGAGGATGCTTGTTGCATGGCGGGGTCCATACCATCAAGGTTTCTTCTGCAGTATTAAGCTCTTATTCTCTTCTTGTTCTATAGAACCCACTATCCTATTATCTGTAATTAGAATTTGCTGGAGCTCCCTAGTTTGCGTGCACAAAGTTTGGAAAAGGGATCAAACGAAGGCTTACTTAGGCCAGAAACATTTCCAGAGGTTGCCTTTGAGCTCTACGCAATCCGTCCTCCAGCAGCTGAAGGCTGGGGACAGCGCGGGGGAGTAACAGAAAATAATAATGCCTAGGGCTTGCCTCTGAGGAGTACAGTCTAGTCATGCAGGGGTCCCCAAACTTTTTACACAAGGGGCCAGTTCACTGTCCCTCAGCCCTTTGGAGGGCCGCCACATACAGTGCTCCTCTCACTGACCACCAATGAAAGAGGTGCCCCTTCCGGAAGTGCGGCGGGGGCCGGATAAATGGCCTCAGGGGGCCGCATGTGGCCGCGGGCCTGGTAGTGAGCAAGCTCAGACTCTGGGCCCAGTGTAGGGGCTGGGCGCCCGGGGCAAAGGTCAGACCATGGGAGGAGCCTCTGGCTGGGCTGCACCTGGGCCCTGAAGTATGGGGAGAGAGTTTGGACAAGGGCAAGGGCGGGCCACCCTCTGGCGTGGCTGGGCTTTCTCTCGCCCAGTCCAGGCCTTGGGCTCCCAGGTAGCCAGACTTGGGGATGCTGCTGCCCAGCTGGAACCACAAACCCCTGACTTGCCGAGTCACTCCTGGGCTTCCTCTAGCCACCCCTCCCTGGGGCCAGTAATTCCGACTGGCATGAGGGGGTGTGAAAGGGAAGACGCAGTGATGACGAAGAAGCCCTTGAATGCCAGGCTAGGAGTCTGAATGTAATGTGGGCAAGAGGGGGCCACAGCACGGTGTGGTGCGCTGGGCCAGAGGGACTAATCGGGAGGTACAGGGTGGGTCGGGAGGGAGCCACAGCACGGTGTGGTGCGCTGGGCCAGAGGGACTAGTCGGGAGGTACAGGATGGGTCGGGAGGGGGGCGAGTCAGGCACCGTGAGGAACACCGTGTCCTTGACCTTGGGCCAGAGGGAGGGAGGAGCAGCAGGGAGAAATAGATCAGGTTTGGTCCTTTGTTCCCCTTACTCAACCCTCAGCCTCCTGCTTCTTTCCAGCCTGCATAAGGAAGAGATGGAGTTCCAGCCGAACCAGGAGGAGGAAGAGGAAGAGGGTGCTCACAATGGCATCATCGGCCGCTTCCTGGGGCTGCCGTCCCACGACCACCACCCCGCCAGGACAGCCTCAAAGACCAAACTACTGTTGCCCAAGAAAGAAGCCCTTCTCCACGAGGGCCAGCCCGAGAACCTCGGTGGGGCCAGAAAGAGCGCTCGAGATCAGGAAGATGGCCGGGCCTGGACGATGAAGGGGGAGGACGCCTTTCTGCCCACGGCGCTGTACGGGAGGCCAGGCTACCACAGCGCCCCGCAGACGCCCCTCAGCCCCGCCCCGATGCTGTTCCCGCCGGGACAGACTGCACCCTCAGGGCTGCGCCGAATCTCAGGCGGAGACAGTGCTGTCAAGGACCAAAGCCTACAGCCTGGGACTCCTGGGACCAAGAGCTTTGAACTGCTCCCAGAGTGTGCTGGGGCCTCAGTGGAGCACCTGGAATTGTGTCACATCAAGAGGAAAACTGTCGAGTTTAACCTGACCAACATGTCAGAGGCCCCTGCAAGTCATCTCAGAGAACCACGTACACAATCAACAAGCAACCTACACACTATCCTCAAAGATCATGACCCCTACTGGGCCTTGGAAAACAGGTCTGTCCTTTACCCGAACCAGGGTCACTGCACCCCCTCTTTGGGTGCACCCCCACTTCTCTCGCTTTGAGTCTGCCCTTCTTCCACGATTTCCAGAGCATGCCAGACCTACGCCCAGCACTGGCTTGGGGCATACACTTGGCCACCCCAGCAGGAGCCCTAGGGAAGTGCTGGGCCTTTTGCTCATTTCACCCACCAGCCTGGTATCACCAGGCAGGAGTCCCGGGACCTAGGTGAAGGAAGGGGCTGCACTGACAGGCATGACAGCAGGGCCCAGGCTTGCATGGGGAGATGTGATCACTGGATCCAGCTGACCTTTGTTTGAATAGTGTGACAGACACAACTCAGGGGGTAGAACTGGAGGCTTTAGGTTGTAGCCCAGGAATTTTACCTCCCTGCCCACACTCAGCGGGAGACTGTATTTGAGCACTCCCCCACAACCAGGCCTTGAAGCTCCTACAAAGGCCCCCATACCTCTGGGAGCAGATGACTTAAGGCGAGGGTGTACAGGTCCCTGCTTCGGGGACCTCAGCAGACTTAACTTAAACGTGCTCTTCCTGCCTCACGCATGTGCATGTGCGGAGTCAATCCAAGCTCTTCCAAAACCCTAAGTATATCCCTTCATTCCATCTCTACTGGACACTCACCCAATTACACATCTGCCTCATCCCAACCCCAATCATGATATGGGAAACTTAATACTAAGCAGTTTCTCTCACGGTCAGAATACATCATTTTGACTGAAAACTTAAAAAGGCTACCATCTCTACCTTGCTTCTAGTGCTAGACAAACATCCTTGTGGCTTGTTTGGGGGAGGGGTATTAATGGCTCTGCAATCTCTTGACAATAGCCATTGTTTTTTTTTTTTGTTTTTTTTTTTTTATTCATTTTAGAGAGGAGAGGGAGACAGAGAGAAGGGGGGAGGAGCTGGAAGCATCAACTCCCATATGTGCCTTGACCAGGCAAGCCCAGGGTTTTGAACCTGCGACCTCAGCATTTCCAGGTCGAAGCTTTATCCACTGCGCCACCATAGGTCAGGCTGCCATTGGTTTTTAATAATTAAGCTGCCTCAATCTTTGATCTCCTACTGCAGCTAATTTAGTATTGAAGTTATCTTCTATACTCATGTTGTCAATTTTCTCCAATTTTCAATAGGGATGAAGCCCATTCCTAGCCGGTTTCCCAAGGGGATGCTTCACCAGCCTGGTCCCACCTGCGTGTACACCAGCGGGACACTGACCCAGTCCTAGTCATCTAGTTCTCCACACTGCAGTGTTCCAGGACAGCCTGAACTCAAGGGTTAGCTCCATGGATAATAGTTAGTTTCAGGACCACTTAAGCCTTTAAATGCTTAATGAACCACTGGAAACGTAATTTAGTCATGAGTCCTTAAGTTCTGATTTCAGACACCCAAGCCTTGGTATCGTTCCCAAACTTAGGTGTTTCATATAACTAAGGTTTAATAAACTAAGGACTTTCACAAATACAAATCCTCTTAGGTGTTTCATTCTGATTAGTGTGAACTGTGGCACTTAAAAGATTTAGTGAAGACAGCCTAGATACATTCTTAGCCCATCCCAAGAATTCAAAGGTAACAGCTGGGTACCAAATTACTTTATTTGAAGGAATGGTACAAATGAAAGGACATAAGTGGATGATTTGGTACAAGTTTTAGAAAAGGTAAAGGTAACTCCAACATGCACATACACTGCTTTGGTGACCAGGGAAGTCACGCTGTGGACATGGGCAGCCAGCCTAAGGCTTAGCTGTCTCCATCTCCCAGGGTGTGCTTGTCAAAGAGATACTCTGCCATGCCTGTTTCAGGGGCCCCCAACCTGCGCAAGTT
Source organism: Saccopteryx leptura (assembly GCF_036850995.1). Taxonomy (NCBI): domain Eukaryota; kingdom Metazoa; phylum Chordata; class Mammalia; order Chiroptera; family Emballonuridae; genus Saccopteryx; species Saccopteryx leptura. The sequence goes on along the minus strand of NC_089503.1, from coordinate 11,863,732 downwards.
GGTTATGTGGTCACCCAGTTCTTTGATGGATTTCACCTGCTCATCCAGGTAGTGAGTCTCAATGAAGTCACACAACTAGAAAACAGAATGGAGAAGAAAGTTATTGGTGAAACTCTCCCAACAACCAAGGGAAATGATTCCCTCCATTTACTCCCTGGTTGCCAATACTCACATGAGGGTCATTTTTGTCAGTGGCCAGTTTGTGCAATTCCAGTAGTGACTGATTCACACTTTTTTCCAAGTGCAATGCACACTGCATTGCATTCAGCCCGTTTGCCCAGTCGTCGGAGTCCGGTTTCTGAAGGAGAGAAGCTAGGTCAATACGTCCAATCTCCACCAATCAAACCATGACAACTTAGCGGGCATCTAATATGTAACCTTTCGGCAAAAAGGACATCTAAGTTTCTCTTGATAACAATGTCCAATTCAACATCCTTGGCCATTACCATTTGCCTACTTTGGCTTAGATGGTGGGCCAAAATAGCACAAAAGCCCAACGTACCCTCCTTTTAAAAGGGCAACTGCTGGTCTGAGCGGTTTCTGACACTCGAGGACTGACTGCTAGATAAATGTAGCACAACATCCCCACCATCCTTTGTTCACCTTGATGTCCTGAAGGAAGATGCGGCCACCACGCTGGTTCTGCAGCTTCATCAGTTTTTCAGCATGTTCCCTCTCCTCATGAGATTGGTGAAGAAAATATTTGGCAAAGTTCTTCAGAGCCACATCATCGCGGTCAAAGTAATAAGACTGAAAGAGAAACACAAACACGTTATGTTAGGGGCAAGCTGTGTTCCTGGACTGAACACAATAATTACTTTCTAGTCCAAAATACAGAAATGAAACCTGGTCCTTGAAATCGAAAGCTTACTACAAGGAACCTTGAGACTATCACAGGAATTACCCGCAGTATACGGAAGGTCTTCAGGACCTGTATTACTGCAAAGTTCTTACAGCTGGTGTCAGATTTCACTGGTGAGGGTGCAGGAGGCTTTTCCCTGCACTTTTAGTGCCTTCTTCCCCTCCCTCCCTGATAAACCCACGTTGAAACACAAGTTTGCCAGCTTACAGGCAGACTAAGAATTTCTAAAATTAACCGGCTAGGCAAGGGGACAACTGTGGGAAATGCTAATGTAGACAAAATGTTATCAATAGAAGCAAAAATCTGATTCAGTTTTTGACATTTCCTGTAGTCAAGGAGTTCCTTAAATGGAACAGCAGTCACAGAAATCCAGGCCTGTTTTCAAATCCATCTGGAACATATCTATTCTTGGATGACTGCACAATCATAAGACAACTCTAAAACTCCCACCACACCACCTAAAATCAGGATTTGGGGGAAAACCGATCTCCCGATTACAGGGGTAAATTCCTTGTTAACTGTTGGTGGATTTTATCCAAGAACTGCGCGTTCGGTTAGAGGGACTACAGTCCAGTTTTTAGATACAAAAAGGACAAAGAAGTACCCAAGCACTAGGATGGTGAGTAAGACAACTTCGTGTCCACAGTAGACAATTCTAGAGATATCCTTAAATTCAAGTGGGGTTTACAGATAAGCAGAGGGGAGCGGACAGCTGTTAGGGAGTGGTCGGCCCAGGCAGATAAGCCACTTAGCACCAGCCCCCAAGGTTGCCATCCGACACCATTACCCAGCAGGCTCCGCCATGCCCAGGGGGATGGGAGCTGGACCTCTATGCCCGTTAGTCAAGAAAACCGAGGGCCTCAGGGACACGTGATCAGACTCAGAGGAGGCGATGAAAATGCAAAAATCCACCTTCCTAACTGCAGAACTGTATGCGATGTAGGTGCAGCAATCCCAGGATTTCTGGAAACTAGGCTCCCCTTAAACGCAGTGGTGCGCAGAGGCAGACCTTGCGCACCCTCCCAGAAGATAGTCGGAAAGGGCGAAGTGCCCGGAATTTCTGCGCACAGGTCCCAAGAGACCCAGAGGAACCTCCATTTTCTCCAAGGGCGCATGCGGGCGGGGGACCCCCACCGGTAGCCCCACCTCCGTCCAGCCCCGAGAAACCGCCCCCGTCCCGCCCAGCCCAGCCCAGCCCAGCGGCCAGGCCGCACCAGCCCTCACCATGGACAGGTAGGTATAGGAAGCGTAGAGCTCCAGGTTGATCTGGCGGTTGATGGCGGCTTCAGAGTCCTGGTGGTAGTTCTGGCGCACCTGCGAAACGGTGGGGGTCGTCATGGTGGGCGGCTGAGAAGAGGCGGCTGGACGGCGCTGGAGCTGTGGCGGTGGCCTTGGGACGGTCTGAGGACGATGTGAGGCGGTGGCGGAGGAATGAATCCGGTCGGCCGGCTGGGATGGGGGGGAAGTCGAGCGCCGGGTTCCGTTCAAGCACTGTTGAAGCAGGAAACCCCAGCGACTCCGGCGAAGACTGTGGCGCAGGCTCCAGCCGCCCGCTTTTATAGCGGGAGCGGGCGTCCGGCCCGCCCTGGCCAATCACACCGCCCGCCCTTGGCGCCCCGCCCCGCCCCGCCCCTCGCCGTGGGCGCGCGCCACCGCCCCGCTGGGCCAATGGGGGCGGGAGGCACGGGGCCTGCGCGTGTGCGTGGGAGCCTGCGGCGGGGGAGGCTGCCTCTGCTTTGTGTGGAGCGCTTGGTGTGCTTTCAGGGATGACCTGGGGGAGGAGTGGGAGGCCCAGCTCGGCAGCTCGGTCCGGACCCCACTGGGGTCTTGGGTCAAGGAACCACGGGAAACCGCCCCTGGCCCCTGGTGCTGTGGGTCAGGGCTGTTAATCAGCGCTGCACAGTAGCAGTTACCACACTCCGAGGTCACCTAAAGCAAATTGGGAAACACAGGCCCTAGGAGGCCGAGGGAGTCAGGCTGGGCTGGCAAAGAGTGCACTTCTGTTCCTTAAAGTCTGGGGAGAAGCGAAATGGAGGCGGAGTGGGGCTCACGCCATCTCGGATCAGCCTGTTGCCTTTTGCAGAAAGTAAATATGGCTCCTCGGCAGTTCATGCGACAAAGGGCGGGCGGGCAGGCGGGCGGGAACACAGAAACTGCCTTCCCCGAGGGAGCCACGGGGGTGAGGGAGCCACCTGGGTTTCTGAGGAAATGACTGATGGCGCTTTTAAAACTCAAGAGATCGAAGGTTAGAAAAAAAAGGAGAAGCGACTTGGATCTGAAGACGATGCTGGGTGGCCATTTTGAAATGGCCTCTTTTGTTCGGTGCGACAGGCGCCCCGGACCCCCTGAGGGGCAAGTCCACTGCATGTGGCTTGCAGCTGTGGCCCAGGCTGGGTGTGAATTCATGGGTGCAGGACTGGAGCTAAGCTGAGCTCTTGTCCCCGAGTCTCCTGGCTTCAAGGTTCTCTATTCTTAGCCAGGTCCTTCTACACGTAGGTGGGAGACCCATCCAAGACCCCTCTCAGGTTGCTTACAGACATGAAACTGGTAGCCAGACTTTCAACCCTTAAAAAAAGGGGGTGGTGGAATCCTATTAACATATTTTAAAAAGTTGTTGATGGAGTTATGGCACTTTCTCTTTCTTGGGTCTTTATTCATTTCAAAATAAGTGTATATTACTTTCAGGACATATTTAGTGGGGCTAGAACTACAATAAGGTAAGCAGAAAGATGCTGGGAGAGGAGACGAATGCTTTACCCCGTCTGGGATAGGAAGTCAAGGAAGGCTTCCTTAAAAAAGTGACACTTGGGCTAAGTTTGAAGGAAAAGTTAAGAAAAAGGTGAAATGCAGGAGGGAGGTGGGGGAGGGAAGTCTAGGCAGAGAGAACAGCACATGCAAAGGTGTAAGTGTGGGAATGTGTGTCTGTTCAAGGTACCTTAAGAAAGTGTATTGGCTTGGAAAGAAGAGTTATGTTGGAGAATGCTGGAAGAGTAGTCTGGGGCCAGCTCAGAAGGGGTAGGGGCCAGGTAGTCTTGTGTGCCATAAAAAGAGGTTAAATTTTATCCTGGAAGACATGGAGACACTAAGGGATTTCTAGCCAGGGTGATACCATGTTGGTTTGTTTTTGGAAACTTGACACTGAATCAACAGAATAACCATTAGGCTAAGAGTACAGCAAAGTCATCAGTTGCAAAACTTTTGTATAACAATAACCTTGAGTTAGAAAGTGTAATGAAAGAAAAATCTTTCATCTACATTGGCGAGAGAAGCTTAAAGTACCCAGGAATAAAGTTAACAAGAAACGTGTGAAGAAAACTATTATAAATATTTATCTCTGGATAGGTATGAAAACTTGCTTCAGTGAGGAGACACCATGCTTCTAGATAGCCAACCTTGGTTTTGTAAAAATGTCAGTTTTCCTAAATAAACTTATAGATTCAGTGCACTTTCTATAAAACTCAGTGGTTTTTGGGGAACTTGACAAAATGATTCCAAAGTTTATTGGGAAAAGTGTGTAGAATAAGTGATAAACATTTGGGGGTGAAAAGGTTAGGAGGGTTGATTTGTCCTCCCTGATATATATAGATATATATATGCTATAAAGGATTGTGAACAGTTGGTACTGGCACAGGGAGAGGCGACTACATCAGTGCAACAAAACAGCCCTTCTACTCTCATTGTACGGGAACCCAGTAAATGCTAAAGTGGCATTTCAAATTAAGGGAGAAAGAAGGGTTTCAACAAATTATGTTGAAACAATTGCTAGTCATGTGGAAGATAATGACTCATTGTATTTCAAAACATATTCCAGACTGATTACATGTTCAAGCCTTAAAAAAAAAAAAGCCTATGAAGTTGTTAGAAGATTATGTAGAAGATTATCTTAGAATTTTGTGATAGGGAGTATTTTTCTGAAGCTATCAAAAACCATAAAAGGACAGTTGACAGGTTTGACTACTTAAAAATAAAAAGCTCTAAGACAAAAGTTGCCATAAAGTTAAAATTCAGATGACAAATTGAGTTGATGATACCTGTAGCTCCTGTAAACAGTGAAGATGAATAACCAGTAATGTATATTTATTTGCATAAGTCACACCTTGTAATGCCTTTTTGATGATCTTCCCTGCTACTGTATACGGTGAGCTGCTGGAGCGCAGGCATTATTTCATCCTGGGCTCCCAGCAATGTGCAAGGTGTTTGTTCCTTGGTGCTCAGTCCTTGTCTATTGAACAAATGGCCGCATGATTGACTGTGGAGGGTGGATTAAGGTCAGGCCAGTGGGCTCGGCAATAGCCCTAGTTCTCATTGAGCAGAGGAGGCAGAAAGCAGAGCTGAGAATCTGGAGAAGACAGAACAGACAGGATGAGGTGGCTGATTAGATGTCATGAGGGGTGGGGGTTGAGGGGTGGGAGGTGGGCAAGAGAGCAGGGTGAGACAGGGTGCCAGGAGGAATGCAGTCGGGGGAATAGGCCCGCTGGGTTTCAGAGCCTCCAGGACATCCACGTGGACAGAGCCAGCATGAGGTCGCGCCCACAGGAGTAAGGTTGGTCTGTTGCAGAAAGGAGGTGTTATGAACCAGTACTGGCACCGCGCTTGGTTAAACACAGCGGCTGCACAGACTTTCACTGCAGAACTGAGGGACAGCTTGGCCCAGAGGTCACCCGGGGAGGCTCGCTGGGAAGAGTGAAAGGAAAACCTTGTGTGTGTGTGTGTGTGTTCGCTTGCTATTCCCCACCTTCTGGGGTGTCAGAACGGCCAACTCTAAGCTTCTAGAGCCTTCCAAAGCAAGGGCCTGGTCTTTGGTTCTTTGTTGACCAGGATGCAGGCTCCCTCCCCTCCAGCCTGAGCATCTTGTGACTTTGAGGAGGAGGGGAGTGTGGCTGACTTCCCGGAACAGCCGCCTCGGTGGGGAGGAGGAGCCACACGCAAGAGCCGGGGGAGGATTGTTTCTGGAGGGCGCAGGCTCCATGCGGGTTGCGGTGGAAGCTGCTGTCCCACCGTGACTCAGCACTCTGCTGTTCTGGAGGGGTTGGGCAAGGGCTCCAAAAGTGCTTTGTCAAGGAGAGGGAAGGGAGGGCTTGGAGGGCTGTTGTTTCCCTATAGGGTGGGGGAGGGAGAGCAGCCCCCATTTCCTCCTGTGGCTGGCTGCCCAGGCTGGACCAGGAACAAAGGGGCTGCATCACCAAGCCAGGCCCTACACTGGGTTTTTGCTGGAAAGGGGCCTGTGTCCCTTTCCTACCCACCTTCCTCAGGGCCTTCCTGCCTTGTGGGGAGTTCTCAACAGACGTTGGTTTCTCCCTTTTGGGGATCGTTGCTCTGGGGTTACAACTTAGGATGCCACTGCTGGAAAAAAATCATACTTTCAGAATGTCAAGCTTAGAAAGGACTGGAGAGTTTCCACATTACCGTGTTTTACAGATAGAGAGAGGGGAACACCATAGAAGGCCAGAGCTTGTCCAGGGCTGTAGTCACGGGCAGAAACAAGGTGTAGGACTGGGCGCATAAGGGAATATGGCGTGTTAAAAATAATACATTTGTTGGTGGAATGTGTATGTGAAATGAAAGCTGAGGGTTGGGAGAGAATAGGCTGAGTCAGGTTTTCACCAAATAGCTGATGTTTTCAGTGTCTGGGATTCTCCCTGAAGTTAAGTCAAGGGATGTGTGTAAGAGACTAGAGTTCAGGAATTCTGAAATTGAGACACAACAATCCTGGGTGAGATTCAGGTACATTTCTGGATGATGCAACCATGATTCAGAGAGCTGGTTCGGAAGCCTTTTCTTGAAAACTCACAGAGCAACGTAGACTGGAAGTCTGGGTAGGATCCCCCTTATCCAGGAGGTTAAGGTCAAGAGCCTTGACCTGGGCTGTTAGACAGTGACAGAGGATGGAAGGCCCACTTCCTTCAGGCAGCTGGGGCCTTGCTGCCTCTGTGGGAGTTTGGGGTGGGGCAGCACACTGCACCCCTGCCAGACCGACACCCTGGGCTCTGGCTGTTGGCTTGTCTGCCTTCTCACTAGACTTTGAGCTCCATGTTATGCTGCGTCTCAGACCCTAGAACAGCCCAGGGGCCCTTCCCATCTGTTGGGCAAATAAGTTTGTAAAAAAAATGGCCGCTCCTCACATGATGATGCTGCCATGTGGCCTTCCTGCTTGGGAAGGAGCTTGGTTATGCTAATGTGTGCTGGAGTGGGGTTGGTTGTCACACAAGAAGGTTTGTGAAGAAGGAAGAGCTAGGAGGCCATTTTGGAAGGGAAGCCACGTTGTGGCAGAGGAGGCAGGCAGCCAAGATGGAGGTGTGCAGATGGGGAAAGGGAGGTGGCTGAGCTAGCAGGGCCTTTGATTCTAGGAAAACTCGGCTGTTTCAGTAGCTTTGTGAGCACTGAATGAGTGGGTTTTGGAGCCCCGTGTGTTTGTGTTTAATCACCTGCCAGGTGCAAGCTAGAATAAAAGAAATGGCCCACCATTTCTTGGCTCCATTGTTTCATGACCGTCTATCTGAATCTATTGTGAACTTGCACGAGCCAGGCGGCTGTGACGGCCGCGACTGCTGGACTTACACAGTCCTAAACCTGCAGCTGTGCAGCCATCCTCTGGGATCATCGCGCCTGGTGGAATGTATGGTGTCTGCCTTCGAACCATAGGCCCTGGAGGTCAAGGACCTTGCTTTTTTTTTTTTTTTAAAGACTTCATTTATTTATTTTAGAGAAGAGAGAGAGAGAGAAAGAGACAGAGAAGGGGGGAGGAGCAGGAAGCATCAACTCCCATATGTGCCTTGACTAGGCATGCCCAGGGTTTCAAACCGGTGACCTTAGCGTTCCAGGGTCAATGCTTTATCCACTGCGCCACCACAGGTCAGGCAAGGATCTTGCCTTTGGTTCTCTGCTGTGTCCTTCCAAATTACCTCCTGGGTATCTGCCTGCATTCTAGACACTTCAAAGTCACCTGGCCTTTCTGAACTTTGATTCCTATATTGATTTACAATATCTGGAGCCAGTCTTCTCCCATGTTAGCACGGGTGTCCCCCAACTTTGGGTGCCCTTGTCACCGCAGCTTATGTTGCATGCCATGATCTAGCATCCCAGAAGCCGACCCCTCACACATCAGGACTTGGCCCAGCTGGTCTCTCTCCCCAGCTGCCTTCCCCTGACTTTTCTGCCTGAAAAATGACCCAGCTCTCAACACCCAGCTCACATGTCCTAAGCCAGGCTTCCCTCACTCCCCCTGCAGAGGCGAGAATTTCCATTCCTGTGCCCTCCAGCAGGGCTGCTACCCTACACCGCCTGCAGCAGCTAGGTACCTGCCTCCGCACTGTAGGGGGCCCCTGCCCCCTTCACCTTGGCAAGGCCTCTCCCTTCCCCAGCTCAGTCCGCAGCAAAGCGCTGGGCTCACTGGCTGCGGAGAACCACCTGTCGTTTTCGCTTCAGGCCCCGCTCTTACTCACCTTTCCTGTAACTGAGGACTGGGCCCCCAGCCCTTGCCTCCCGGGTTTGCCTTTCCCTGTTTACTCAGGTTACACTCGCTCGCTAGCTCTGCCTCCCACCTGGAAGATGCAGAGAGAAAGCGGATCTTTCCGGGGACGAGGGTTATTTCCCAGCAGAGACCTGAGAACACCGTGACCAGCTGGGCCATGGGGATGGTGATGCCACAGTCACGGGCTCCCTGCTCTTCGCCGGCTTCGGTGGCAGAGGGAATTCGTGGGAGGCCACAAGGAGCCAGGGAGGAAGTGTAGAAGGGTTGATTCTGACAGAAAACATACCCCGTGCTTCCTGGAGACCAGACCAGAACGTCCTTGGAGCCACTGCCTTCCCGTAAACACAGCATGCCGGAGAGTTCACACAAAGCGAGTTGACACCTTGTGGTGGCTGAAACAACCTCTGAGGAGGAGGTAGGGCAGGTAGCCTCGTAAGCAGTCTCCACTTTTCAGGGGAAACGAAAGGTCAGAGAGGTTCAGTGACTGCCTCGCCCAGGGTTGCACAGCTAGCAAGAGACAGGGCTGTGACTGGAACCCGGAGTCTCATTGGGGGACAGTTTAATTTTCCGGATCTGGGGCCCTGATGTACGCATGCAGTTTTGAAAATCAGCTGGTGGTACATGACTGTCAGCCACGGGCACGGAGGACAGGCAGTCCTTGAGATGCTGGTTGCCTGGAGACCGGAATACCCTTGCAGATGGAGAGGAGTTCCTGCAGTCCCAAATCCAGGCGAGGGCCAGCCTGACATAACCAGAAAATACGGTTACCTTGGGAGCAGGACAGCGGAGCTGGGACGCCCAGGTCTGTCCCTTCCGAGTGCAGTCCTGCATGTAGGTCTGTTTGGAGACCTCTGTGGGGCCCAGCACTCAGGTTTTGGAGTCCTGTAGGCCGTTTGTGTATTTTATTTAGAGAAATATCTATTCAAGTCCTTTGCCCGTTTTTAAGTTGGGTTATTTGGCTTTTTGTGCTTTATATGTTCTGGATATTCACCTGTTATTTGATATAGTTTATAAGTATTTTCTTCTATTTCATAGTTTGCAGTTCATTCAGTTGATTATTTCCTTTGCTAAGAGAGCTTTTAAGTTTGGTTTAGTCCTGCTTGTTTATGTTTGCTTTTGTTAACTGTGCTTTTGGTGTGATACCCGAGAAATGCTCACTGCTCATTACAATGTCATGAGCTTTTTCCCTTATGTTTTCTTCTGGAAGTTCTATATAGTCTCAAGTTTTATGTTTAGCTATGTAATCCACTTTGAGTTAATTTTTGTGTATGTGTGCTTTATGCCAGCACCATACTGTTTTGATTATGGTAACTTTGTTATGTATTTTGAAATCAGGACATGTGATACCTTCCACTGGGTTCATCTTTCTAAAGGTTGTTTTGGGTAATGGGGAGTCCTTTGAGACACCACATGAACTTCTGGATTTTTTTGTCCATTCTGCAAAAATGGATAAAATGCCGTTGGGATTTTGATAGGGATTGCATTGACTCTTTAGATAATCTTGGATAGTGTGAACATTTTAACAATATTAAGTCTTCCAATCTGTAATCACAAATGTCCTTCCGTTTGTGTCTTCTTTAATTTTATTCAGCAATGTTTTGTAGTTTACAGCATGCAAGTCTTTTGCCTCCTTGGTTAAAGAATCACTAAAAGTTCTAAACCCCTTTTATTATTGAGAATTTGCAATGCTCACCAAAATATAGAGACTGTTCTAGTGAATTTCCATGTATCCATTGCCTCGTTTCAACAATGCCGACATCGATTTGTTGTTCCACTTATTTATGCATTCATTGGTTGATTCCTGTATGTGCCCTGACTGGGGATGGAACCCACAAAGCTTGGCATGTCGGGATGACACTCCAACCAACTGAGCTAACTGGCCAGGGCTACTATGCCTTTTTAGACTCTTTTAATAGATTTCCCCTCCCTTCCCCCCCCCCCCCCAGCCCCTCAGCAGTCTGGATCTTGCTGACTATATCCTTTTGTTGTTATTTAATATGTTCCTCTGTCCCTTAAAATTCCTAGGAGTTAAACCTTGAGGTTTGGTCATATTTTATTTTTATTTATTTATTTATTTAATTTATTCATTTTAGAGAGGAAAGAGAGAGAGGAGAGAGAGACAGAGAGAGAGAGAAGGGGGGGGAGGAGCTGGAAGCATCAACTCCCATATGTGCCTTGACCAGGCAAGCCCAGGGTTTCGAACCGGCAACCTCAACATTTCCAGGTCGACGCTTTATCCACTGCGCCACCACAGGTCAGGCCTTGGTCATATTTTAGAGAGAATATATTTTGGCAGAATTACTGGTGGTATTATGTTCTTTCATTAGGAGGCACGTAGTATCCATAGTATAAGGTCTACCGGAAAGTTCTGTCTGTTTTTGGAATAAAACAAAATACAAATTTTTCTTACCGTCAATAAACTTTATTAAATAATATAATTGCCATTATTATTAATGATTTCTTGCCAGTGTGAGGGCAATTTGTATATTCCATTTTTGAAAAATGTTTTATCTTTTGATGCAAAAAATTGAACCAGTGCTTGTTTGATATCTTCTTCATTTTTGAATTTTTGCCCTTCAAAAAATTTTGTAAGGACAAAAACAAGTGATAAGTCGAGGTGCTAAGTCCGGGAAATATGGTGGATGTGTGACAGACATGCTTCTGTACATTTTCTTCCTTGTTGAAATTCGTCAAAATTACAGTGGCATAAATGAACTTTATCAGTAGCCATGGGTACACTATCGCTTCACACATAAGACTAACGTGAATCAACTTTGTTTTAGTTAATTTGCTACGTCAGTAGGTATACATTAAGTGATAAAAATAGGGAGGCACACATGCACCAAATAAACGTGCTTACGTGTCAAAACTTGTTGTGGTAGGCCCTGGCCGGTTGGCTCAGCGGTAGAGCGTCGGCCTGGCGTGCAGAAGTCCCGGGTTCGATTCCCGGCCAGGGCACACAGGAGAAGCGCCCATCTGCTTCTCCACCCCTCCCCCTCTCCTTCCTCTCTGTCTCTCTCTTCCCCTCCTGCAGCTGAGGCTCCATTGGAGCAAAGATGGCCCGGGCGCTGGGGATGGCTCCTTGGTCTCTGCCCCAGGTGCTAGAGTGGCTCTGGTCTCAACAGAGCGACGCCCTGGAGGGGCAGAGCATCGCCCCCTGGGGGGCGTGCCGGGTGGATCCCAGTCGGGCACATGCGGGAGTCTGTCTGACTGTCTCTCCCCATTTCCAGCTTCAGAAAAATACAAAAAAACAAACAAAAACAAAAACAAAAACTTGTTGTGGTAGAAACGGACAGAACTTTCCAGTAGACCTTATATTTGTCTTTCTGCTTGTTAGCAACTGTTGATCTATTTATTCATTAGGATTTGCAAAGCGGTGACAATCAAATCTATCAGTCCTTCTTTGGTTATTATGTGGACCCTTTCTACAGAGAGAAGCTTTCCCTTGTCAACTGTTTGCTCACCCTGAGGTATAGTTCTTAAGGAAAAGACAGAATAAATACTTGATGCCTTCCCTCATTTACTAGTTTTCCCAATAAGTTAGTTCTCTGGTATCCACCAAAGGTGACCAATGAATTTTTTAAACCACGATGAATTCAGAGATTTAAATGTATATGACGTGTTTCCATGAACTGCAATTCTTATTATTACCGGTATTGCCTTTCAAGGTTGTCTCGTTTTGGATTCAGTGGCAGCCTGGACTCCATTACCCTTGAGTCTTGCACACACAGCCTCGTATTAGAGGCCTTTGACAAATTCTTTGCTTTCTGGGATGACAAGCTGTTCCAAGCTCCAGCCCACTTTGTCCCTTTGTTCCCCCCGGTTTTTAGCCAGCTGTTTCTCCAAAAACCCCTGGTTCCTTTTATTTGAAAATGGTATTGAGAGGCCACCAACCGGGTCCTAGAAGCACTCATGGCCTCTGTGTATTCAGTAACGCTGGGTCTTTTCAGAGAACAGAGACTCGATGTTTTTTTAAAGACGAAATATAAGTTCATACTCTTACTTTCCATTCAAATTCAGAATTCTAGGGGTTTTGTTTAATCTTAATAGCTTTTATATCTGAATCGCCATTCTCCCGTGCTTCAAAACTCAGTTCTCAAGGGCACCACATAATCGTTTAGTTATATTTTTTCTCCACTGCATACACAACAGGCTTAGAGTAACAATTCTAATACTACTACCAAGTAATGATTATTGAAATCAGGTTAATATTTTGCTTTTGTAGTTTTCTTCTTAAAGTAAACCCCAACTAGGAAGACAGAGTCCAATTAATGTGTTTAAAATTTTTTTTATCGATTAGAGGGGGTGGGAGAGAAATGGACCCATTGTTCCGCTCATCCATGCACACTCATTGGCTAATTTGGGGATGGAAGTTCATGTGTTTTACAGCTACTTGGAACAGTGCCTTTCTGTGTGTTTTTGCTACCAATTCATCACTCAAGAGCATTGACTTTGTTTTGCTCTCAGTTTGTAGGGCTTGCTTTCTAAAATTTAATTTAGTTTTCTCTTTTCTGCCAGAACAAAGCCACGGGCATCTCTTAGGACAGCTGGCACAAGCACCGCAAGGCCAGGGGCAAGAGAAGGCCTCACAAGCAGCGAAAATATGAGCTGGGAACCGTGTACCCACTGTCTGCATGTGAGGGGGCCGTAGCAGCAAGACGTGCCAAGCCTGGAGGCTGGACGTGGGCAGTTCTCCTGGGGCTCTCGGACTGTTGTCTGCCCAGAACGAGGATGTTGTCTGCACTGCACCCAGCCACAAGCTGGTCCCCCCCAAGACCCCCGTGAAGAACTGCATTGTGCTCGTTGACAGTGCACCGTGCCCACAGTGGGGCGAGTCCCTCTAGGCATGGCCCCCCTGGGCTCCTGAGAAGGAGGAGATTTTCAATAAAAATCAAAGAAAATTCAGAAGAAATGTGATGAAAGGAAAAAGATGGCACCGTTAGCAGTCCCCTAGAAGAGCAGTCCCAGCCAGGCCAGCGTCCTGCGCGTGGCGCCAGGACCCCGCCAGGGTGGCCGCAGACACCCATGTGCCGGAGGGAGGGCCAGGAGCTGGAGCCCTGGCCGAGGAAAACCAGCGCCCAGAAAGGCAAGTGCAGCCCCCTCCCTCCGCTTATAAGGCTGTGTATTCTACAAAAAGGTTAATTTAGTTTTATAGTTATGTGAAGCCCATACATGGTCAAAGTCAAACCTATATGGTAGAATATGTTTAAAGGGACCTAGCATCTGTTCTTTTCCTCTATCGCCTCCCTTCTTCCTGTTCAAACCACCAGTTTATAGTTTCATTATAAATAATCTATTTATATTTTATCTTTCTTTCTTAGGTAAGTAGTACATTATACACACTTTTCTCCACCTTGTGTTTTTCTTTTAACGTGGCATCCTGAGGATCCCACTGTAGGAAAAAGTATGTCCTTTTTTTTTTTGTAAACATAACTTGCCGTCTTAACCATGTTTAAGCGTCCAGTTCAGGGCCGTGAAGTGCATTCCCACTGCCGTGCAGCCATCCCCACCACCCGCCTCTAGACCTCTCCATCCCGTGAAACGGGAGCTCTGTGCCCGGGAGGCCCTGACGGCCCGCCACGCTCCGCCAGCCCCGGCAGCCACCATTCCGCCTCTGTCTCTGCGAGTGTGCTCACGCTGGGAGCCTCAGATAAGATGAATTGTACAGTATTTGCCCTTTTGCGATGGGCTGATTTCATTTGGCACGTTGTCCTCAAGGTTTATCCATATTGTGGCAGGCGGCAGATTCTCCTAACTTTTTAAGACTGGAAAGTATTCCATGGTATGTGTAGGACACATTGTGCTGACCCATCCCTCCGTCAGTGGACACTGGGGTAGCTCCCATGTTCCGCTGCTGTGAACTGTGCTGCTATGAACGTGCCATGTGGCCCTATCTCCTCAAGACCCCGTTTTCAGTCTTAGTGTACAGCCAGGCGTGGCGTTGCTGGATCATTTGGTAATTCTATTTTTAGTTTTTTTTGAGGACCTTTCCTCATTCTTTCCGTGGCTGCAAAGTACTCCATTGGGTAGATATACTATTGTTTATTCTACTGAGCCTTATTGATGGATATTTTACTTTTTTCCAGGCTTTGGATATTCCAAATAGAGCTGCAGTAAATGTCTGTCCCTGTGTCCATTTGGACCGTTTGCGGTGGCTCTTTAGGGTGCATTCCTAGGAGTGGAGGAAGAAGCAAGTACACACGGCATTTTGTCAGGTGTTGGCGCACTCCCGTCAGTGGAGACGGTGCCATCTCCCATTCCCGCCAGCAAAGGGTGAGTGTCTGTTTTCTCACAGCCTAGACAAGAGAGTATTCTGTTAAACTTTTAGATTTTGGCCAATCTGATCAGCAAGAAATAGTTCCTGGAGGAAGTTGGCATTTTTTAAACTGTAAGTCAGGCTGAGCACCTTTTCATTATAGATTCAAAACACTTGCCTTCCTTTTTCTGTAAACTGTTCATATTTTTAGCGCATTTTTCTTGTAGGTTGTTGGCTTTTTAATTTTACTAGAAGCTCTTTACATTCTTTTTTTAAATTGATTTTGAGAGAGAGAGAGAGAGAGAGAGAGAGAGACATTGGTTTGTTGTTCTACTTATCTATGCATTCACTGGTTGATTCTTGAATGCGCCCTGACTGGGTATCAAACCCACAACCTTGGACTATCGGGACGAGGCTCTAACCAACTGAGCTATCAGTCAGGGCCCACTCTTTATAGTCTAAGAATATTAACCCTTTGTCTGTGATGTAGGTTGTGAACTTATTTCATTTTTTACCAGTCTGTCATTTGTTTTTTTTTTTTATTTTACTTGTTTATTTAAATGGATTTTTTTTTTTTTTTGCCACATAAAACTTCAATTCCTTAAAACTTATTAGTCTTTCTCCTTATTGCTCGTGGATGTTGAGCCAGAATTAGGAACGCTTTCCCCACTCCCTAAGTAGAGAAAAATGTCCCTATGTTCCCTTTAGTTCTCGGGCAGTTTCATTCCCGCACTGACTCCCCAGTCCCTCTGTAGTGACGTGTCCTGGTATATAGAACAGAGCCCTGCTTCTCCTGACTTCACGGGGTTCTCCAGGCATCCTGACACTGACCGTTAAATCGCCCCCCACCCCATGTCTGAGGCCGCCTTGATCATATATGAGCTTCCCTGGGTCGGCAAGGGGCTACTTCTGGGTTCTGTACACTGTTCTCCAGAGGACTCACTTCAGTTCTGTCACCCCTGCTCAGGACCCCTGTCCCCGGGCCAGGCATCTACCTTCCACCAAAGCCTTCCGCGCTAGGCTCAGAGGTCAAGCTTTGGTGGGAGATGCTCCTGAGAGGGAGATGTGGGGGGACCACATTCCCAAGAACACGCACTCTGTGGCTCAGGAACTGTTTCCCGAGAGTCACCCTCAGAGAGGAGGGTCCCTGGAGTAGGAGAAGTATGTGCCCTGCGGATGGGATGGAGGGGACCAGTACTCTGTGCTCACCACCAGCCCTGGGGCCCGGGGAGAAGCATGTGGTGGCCGATGGTGACCCTTTGAAGGGTCATACGAAAGACAGAACAAGGTTTCCTCTAATCCGCGGCAAAGACCGTGCTTTGTGCTGTGGGGAAGGGAGTTCGCAGCTGTTCGGGCCTCTTTTGGAGTGATGAGAGCAGAAGCTCTGAGAGCTGCAGGTGTCATAAAAAGAGGGGTTGCTTTGTTTTCTGAGCAGTGGTCACTGCAGCTGCTTCAGTAAATCAATGTCCTTGTCAAAACTCGATCGGCTAGAAATACGACTTCTAGCAGGAAGCAAGGCCCAGGGACCTGGCACGGCCGGGGCAAACTTTAATGACAAGTTAAGCTCTCGTTCTCTGAGCAGACGAAGCAAAGCGACAAAAAGTACTTTCTGAAAGTTTAGAAGGGGAGAGATTATGTCCAGCTTGGGGGCTCTAAGGGAAATTTTTGTTGAATTGATTTTTGGTGGGCTGGTTTTCAGTGAACTGATTTGTCTATGCAGGCGTCCCCAAACTACGGCCCGCGGGCCGCATGCAGCCCCCTAAGGCCATTTATCCGGGCCCCCGCTGCACTTCCGGAAGGGGCACCTCTTTCATTGGTGGTCAGTGAGAGGAGCACTGTATGTGGCGGCCCTCCAGCGGTCTGAGGGACAGTGAACTGGCCCCCTGTGTAAAAAGTTTTGGGACCCCTGGATAGCGTGGGCTCTGGGAACGCAGGCTCACAGCACCTGACGGGCAGGCCTGGAGGTCTGGAGCTGAGCAGACTGTGAGAAGTGGGAGCCTATCTTTTTCCCATCTCTGGACACCTGCATGATGTCCCAGCTGCGCTACTCACCTCATAAGGCTCACTGTGAGAATAGACGCATGTGTAGACACTGTCTATGTAATTAGACTTATAAATGCCCCACAATATTATTGTTCATATGGCCTAGATTTTGCAACCAATGTCCCTGCCACCAAACAGCCATTCACAGCTTAACAGCTCTGTCCCCTGTCCTCCCTAGAAGTCCCAGGAGACCTGGCAGCCCCAGTTTCCCAGAATCAAGGGCATAGACGTGTTCGAGTTAGAGTGACCCTAGAACTCGTGGTGAGCAGTGAGTGTCAGTGTGGGAGGTACTTTGGTTTAGGTAAAGAACTGCGGCAGGTGTGGGTACTGCTGCCTGCACAGACGGACTTTCCTGGGAAGTCAAGTGTCCTGAGAGAGGGTGTCCCCCGTGAGTATGGTAGAGGCGCCCAGGTTGTCTGGTTCTAATCCAGCCTGCTCCAAGTGCAGGCTTCCTCCAGGTCTGGGACGAGCCTGGTGACGCTCCCCTGCTCTCCTGAACTGTCCCCTCGGGCCGGGAGAGCCAGAGGCTCAGCATGAGCAGGGTGGGGGGGGGCGGCCACCGGAGGTAGCCCCTTCTCCTGCTGGGCTGCAGCCGAATTGGGCTGTTCTCTCTTAGAATGAAGTGATCTCTGCCTATTTCTCCAACTCTGGGGAGTTACACTCATGTCATCTAAGCATCCTCTGCCATATTGCCCTCCACTCTCTAATTGTAAAAAAACTTACTGATTGATCTTAGAGAGGAAGGGAGAAAGAGAGACAGAGACAGAAACACCATTGTGCTCCTGTGTGTGCCCTGACTGGGGATGGACCCCGCAACCTCTGTGCTTCAGGAAAACGCTCTAACCAGCCGAGCCCTCCAGCCGGGCGCCCTCCCACTCTAGACTGGCACCTGCTTCCCTTGCCTCTGCCCCACCTGGCATGCTTTCCAGCAGTCCTTGTCCTGGTCCCCTCAGCAGCCTCCCTCTCCTCCTGCTGGCGTGAAGCCCAGTGCTGAGAAGAGAGGGACAGTAATGACCCTGACGGGGAGCATGGCCTGGCCTCGTGCTGCCCACGGTGACTGGGAGAGAACGGCTTTTGAAGGAGGAAACGGCTCCATGAAGTGAGGAAACCAAGCACCCAGCACCCTGAGACGGGAGGGGTTTGAATGATCCCCCCTCTCCACAGACTTACTAGGATGTTTTCGTACAGAAAACCTAGCCCCAGGGGCCAAATCTCCCGTCCCGGTGTCAGCGGGAGGACAGAGCAGTGGATACTGGGACTCAAAGTCCCTCAGCTCATCTGTCCTACCACCAAGACCCTGGCGTTTACCGATAACGTCAGATAGACTGCATGAGCTGAGCGGGGACTGGGCAGCTTGGAGACCAGGGCGGAGGGAGGCGCTTTGGGCCGAGCCGCGCCGTTAGGTCACGGTGTGAGGACGGCCTTGGCCAGGAGCTGCCGGCCGGTTAATCAGTACCTCGTCTGGCTCCACGTCTCCTGGGAGGAGAGTTCACGGCCCTTGACCCTCAGCTCTGAGAGGTGTTTTGGGCCTACCCTGCCAAAAGGACTGTTTGGGTTCGTAAGCTTTCAACGCACTCGTGTCCAGAAAGAAGCAAGTTGAAGCTCCTGCGGCTGGACAGGGAGTTCCGTCGTCTCCGTCCCGGGCACGCCGAGTCAGCGTTCTGGGCGAAGCGGCCAGGCCTCTGGCTGCACGAGGCACTAGGAAGGGAACACAAGGCCGCGTCTGTTCTGAAAGCTTTGGGTTCCCCGGCAAAGAGCGCTGCTTTGTCACAGGGACACTCCAGCTAAATGTGTCCACCCTTCGTGCAGCCGCACGAGATTTTCTGCTTCTATGATCATCTCTGCGAGGAACCCGATGAAAGGAAAAGGGATCCCAAGAGATTCCTCAGAGATCTCCCTGGATCTCCTGGTTCTGGCCATTCAGTGTAACTCAGGACTTCCGTACTTGCTGTTCCCTCTGCCCAGAGGCCCTTCCCCAGGTCTTGACTGGACTGGCCCCTTCCTGGCATTGATGGCTCAGTCGGAACATCAGCTCCTGGTTGACTTCCCCGACCCCTCCCCAGAGTAGCTCATCCCCCTGAGACTCAGTGTGTCTTAAGCCGTTACTGTTTCTTCTCTTGTAGTCAAGACGGTTTCTGTTTGATACGCTCACTTCCTTTTCGCAGTCTCCACGGCTCCATCGTGAACTCAGAGCCGGGCCTGCCTGTGGCGATCATTGCCACATCCAAGTACCTCGGCCGATACCTGGCACCTCGTGGATATTCAGTCGGTATCTGTCGCCTGGGTGGGCGGGCCTTGAATTTGATGGGGAAGGGAAAAAGACGGCTTTGAGGGAGAAGTGGACACAGAAGGGAGGAGACGGCTTTCTGTCAGTTTCCTCGTCGTGTGCGTTCAGAGGTTCTGATCACGTGAAGAAAGAGGCATCCCACCAGTCTCTGTCCCTTTAAACACCTTTCCCGGCCCCCTTGAGGCTGGGGTCAGGCAGATGGACCACCCCCTAACAGAGGTGTATGTGGGTCAACAGGATTCACACTGGCCACTGTTCTTGGCCAGATAAATCCAAACAAACACGTCCAGCCCCCTGAGCAAACCCACTAGAAATACGTTGAACATTCTTCTTGGTCTGCGTGTGGCTGGAACCCTGGGGCCCCGTGTTGGAAAAAGTGGAGTGGGTCCCTGTGACTTGCTGGACTGAGGTAGGTGACACAGGTGGGAACAGGCCGGAGGAGCGGTGTTCTTCTGTTCGGTGTGCTTTCAAGCTCCGACCTCTTCTGCCATCCCTGGTCGCCTCTGCTCTGCCCTGTGCCGGCCCGAGCTGGACTGAGCCCCTCAGAGGCAGATCTGAGATCGGGGAGCATATGGAGGAAGCGCTGTCAGGATGAAACTGGTAACGAAGGAGGGAACGCTGGGTGGGGCAGAGGTGAAGAAGACGAGCAAAGCTGTTTCCGCTCCGGCCGGACCCCAGACCGACCCCACGGCTGCCTAGAGTGCGAATGGCACCGCAGAGCTGTTCCACATTGGCACCGGCGTGGGCCTCTGTAACCCTGTGTCACACCGTCGTTGGCCGCAGGTCACCCCCGGCTGGTGTGAGGACGAAGAGGCTCCTGTCAATCAAAGGAGAAGGGTACAATATGGGCCGGCAGCGCCCAACATCACAGCTGGAGAGTGGGTGCACCTGCCGGTGATGGGGACCTGGGAGGGGACATTTGTTGCGTCTCCTGAGCCTCCAACCTGGCCGCCTTCTGCTCCAGAATGAACCACAACCGCCCCCCGGTGCTTGTGCCTCTGCCGTCTCCTCTGCCTTCAAGGTCCCCTTGCCACTCCTCTGAAGTCCGGCCTGAGCAGCTGCGTCACAGCCTTGGGTCCTTACGGTGCTGCTGGCACCAGTCGTGCCTCCCTGCCTCCTTAGTCCGTTCTGGAGTGTGGGCCTGTCTCCACATGCCCTCGCCAGGCAGGGACCACCCCTGTCTGTGT
Organism: Saccopteryx leptura; assembly: GCF_036850995.1. Classification (NCBI taxonomy): domain Eukaryota; kingdom Metazoa; phylum Chordata; class Mammalia; order Chiroptera; family Emballonuridae; genus Saccopteryx; species Saccopteryx leptura. The sequence goes on along the minus strand of NC_089503.1, from coordinate 11,843,626 downwards.
CTCTAACGGGACTTCAAAAGGAGCTGTCCATCTGTGAAGTGGCTCAGAGTAGACCCCACAGAATTCCGAGGACCCTAAGCCCAGGAGGCCACAGCCCAGGGCCTGCCCCTGGTCTCTGGGCTGCAGGAAGAGCCAGGATTAGAACTCACGATGCCACTTGAATCTCGCTGCTGCCACGGCCAGACGAGTGTGCATGTTTTCTTTTCTTTCTCTTTACACTTTTATGTATTGATTTTAGAGGGAGAGGAAGGGAAAAAGAGAGAGAGAGGCAGGAATATAGATCTGCTCCTGTACGTGCCCTGACTGGGGATTGGCAACCCCTGCGCTTCGGAATGGTGCGCGAACCAGCCGAGCCACCCAGCGGGGCAAGAGCACGTGTTTGCCAACTCCCTCGCCTGTGTTTCTGGTGTCAGCTTTGTCGGGATCGTAACCCTTGCTCTCCCGAGTTGGGAACTCTTTGTGTATAAGCTTAGTGCAGTTGGCCCGCTGCTCAGAAAACTCGTGAGCCAAAACCCCCAGAATTGGGACACACATATTGCAGCAGGCTCAGAGGTCGAGTGGGATTTCCAGAGGAAGTGAAAGCTTCAGCACCGGCCAGAACACCCAGAACAGCTGGCCACAGCCCATCCCCACAGTGCGCTGTGCTTTAGAACCCAGACAAGCTGGTTTCCCCTGAGCCAGAGCTCACAAGCCCCCAGCGGACAGCTGGGCCTCTCCCAGTGCCCCCCCCCAGCGGTGTGTCCCCCGAGGGCCCGGGAGGTGCCAGAAAGGCTGAGGCCCGGCCGTGGACTTTGCACTTAGAAAGCAAAGAGTCTCTCTCTCTCTCTCTCTCTCTCTCTCTCTCTCTCTCTCTCTCTCTCTGTCAAATGAGTTGTCCTAGGATCCAGCCCCAAGACAGCCAGGAACGGACAGGACAGACAGAAGGCAAAAAAGGCATTCCTGGACGACTCAGAGGCAGTGTCTTATCTGTTCTCTCACAGAGCCAGAGAGGACGTGCCCATCGATCACTCTGAACGGGAGTCAAGGCAGCAGCTGGGCTGTGCCTCCAAACAGTCTGGAGGAGGAAAGCAGTGCGAAGAACGGGTATTCAGGGCCACAGACAGCCTCTCCCTCCCGCTCAGTCCCCCCTCACTCCCTGAAACGCTTCCCACCCACGGGCACCAGCCGTGTCTGTCCCGTGACGGGTGTGGGGGGGAATCGGAGCACCGGTTGCCCAATTCTGCCTGGCCAGCTGGCTGCAAACTGTCGGTCATGGAGCACAAGGGGCTCTGGGTCGGAGTGATGTTCCCCAGACACCGCATGTCAGTCCTGAGGTGTCTTGTGTTTGCTGCCACCCAGGGACCTAAGATTTTCCTCTTTCAAACCGGGCAGCTGGACTCAGCCTTTTCTTTCAGAAGGTTTGTGACCGGAAGGTTTGATGAGAAGCCCCCCTGACACAGTATGGTGGCCACGGGCTTCCCCAGAGAAAGTGACTTCCAGGCCAAGACCTTGCAGAGTCTTATCTGTGTTTTTCCGACTTGGACAGCTGGTTGGGAAGAAAAACTAGAGAGTGGTTTTCGGTGTGTGTCTGCGCCCCGGCACTAAAAGGAAGGAACTAGAAACACACAGCTTGCTGAATTGCAAAGTCATCATGCTGAGCGAAGGAAGCCAGTCTCAAAGGTTATAGCTATACTTCCATTTATATGACATTCTTGAGGACAAAACGATGGGGGGGCTGATGAGCAGTTGTCGGGGGTAATATGAGTGGGGGAAGGGAGAGGGACAGAGGAGGGAGTTTTCAGGAAGATAATGAACTGCTGTGTATTCTGATTATGGTGACAGTTACATGAATCTATACATGTACTAATTCAAAGAAGTGTTTGCCAAAAAGGGTTGATTTTACTGTAGTGATAATTTTTTAGATATAAACCTTAAAAGTCAATGACAATAATAATGGCTGACATTTGCTTCCAACATGCCCAACTCTGTGCCAGTTGCAATATAGCCATGACTTCATTTATTCCTCTCGAAAAGCCCACCTGACATTCCGGAGACGCAGCTTGCTCATGGGCCATGTAGTAAGTGGCAGAGCGGAGACTTGAACCCATGTCTCTCGGACTCAAGGGCCTGTGATCTGACCATTGGGCACTGGTGCCTCCTTTGGGGGCAGGAGTGGGAAATGGTATCACAGTATTTAAGGCCCTGGCTTGGAGAGGAACCAGTGAGAATCAGGCTTTCTTCTAATGAAGAGAAACTGTCAGGGGGAAGGCTACCTATGGTTCTAGACAGGCCCACAGAGTTGAATTTACATCCGTCTGCTTGAGATGAGTCTTGGTGACCCAACCCCGTTTCTCTGGTTCTCCCCCAGGGTCGGGGGTAGGTGGCTGAGTGGAACGCTTGTCCACTAGAAGCTACACATGGAAGGAAAATCGTGATTGGACCGGTGTTACAGTCAGCAAGAGTCCTCCCACCCGCTGGCAGAGCCACACAGCAGACACTGAGAAGCGCAGTGAGGAGATATGGGCTATGTTACTATGAGTGGTGCCCTCCAGAAGAGTGGGAAATTTCCTCAGGTCTAAAGGACAGTTCTGAGGTCTGTTCCCATGTCCCTTTGTCTGGTTTCATGGGAAAGTAGCCAGGGGGCTCATTCTACCTTAAGGCTCAGGTACTGAAACAACAGGTCAGGATGCTATCTTTAGCCTGCCAGAAGTCCAGACCTTGTGATCAGTCTTTTGCTGCCTTGAAGGTTGCTGATTATCAGGGGAAAGGGTAGGTCTCTGAGAAAGAGAGAGAGAGAGAGAGAGAGATGATTTCTAGAGCAAGGATAAAAATTGGGATTTTTTTCATTAAAAGGGTATTTTTCCTTCTTTTCTTATTTATATGTCCCATAAATTGACTTCTTTTCCTATCTTGTTAAAGAGGGTTTCCTGTGCTGGACCAGCAGGTGGTGAAGGACCGCTGGCAGGCGCCTGCGAATTACTGAGGTGTTCCCCAGAAGTCAGAGGGGGCTCCACGTTCACTGGGAACGCCTGCCCCCAGGAGCCACTGCCCCCAGGAGCCCCGGCCTCTGGGCCTCTTCTCAGAATCAGGAGGAATCCTGGGGGGTGAGGGGTGCACAGCCAGCCCTCAGCAAGTGCATTCTGGGAACTTCCAACCTAACAGGTCCTTGGAAATGGAATCCTCAGGCCCTGCAGGGCTGAGGCCGGCTCAAGGTCACAGGGCCTCCGGAGCAGGCAGGTGCAGTGGGGGATGGCAGGCAGGCTGGAGAGAGACAAAGGTGAGTCAGAGATCAGAAGGAAGATCGGCCTTGAGCAATGCAGGGAAGGAAAGGGCCCAAGTTCCCAGGCCCTGCTGACCGGGGGCCAGCTCCCTCTCCCTGCTTCCCGCTGGGGCAGCGAGGTGGGCCTGCACACACAGTGCTGGAGGGGCCGGCCCTGGAATGCTGGGAGTCTGGGCCTGGAACAGCCTTGTTCTGGTTTCCTCCAACTCCCTGGGAGGCTGAGCTGCTGGGAGGTTCCCACCGCTTACCATGCCTCCTGGCTTTCCTGGATCCTTCTGTAGAGGCAGCCAAGGAGAGCTTTGCCCACGGGCCCCGGAGCTACAAACCCTCTCTGCCCGGGGTGGAAGACTTCAATGACAATAATAGCCGAAGGGAGCAGGACTGTGGTTGAGTGACTGCTCTTCCTGTCCCAGGCAGTTTTTCCCTCATCTCATTTAGTTCTCCCAACAAGACTAAGAAGTGTCCTGTTGGTTTTATAGATGAAACAGGTGCAGAGAGTCTGAGTAACCTCCCAGGGGTCACTCCAGCCGAGAAGGGACAGGTCCGCATTCCCTTCCAGGCTTATTGGCCTCTCCTCTGCGTCAGGCGACGGTGCAGGTGCCCGGATGATGAAGCCCGTGCTCTACGTGCTCTACCCCTACACGGGGCCCGTGGGGTCTGGTCCCCGCGAACGGCTCACCCCCCAGACCGCCCTCTGCATGTGCCGTTCCCTCTGACTGGAAGGTCCTTGCCCCCTCCGCCCCTCTCCCACACAGATTCTTCTTGGCTAATTCCTGCCAGGGCCTCAAGGCTCGGTTCCTGCCCGTGGACTTGCGTCTTAGGGGTAGAGGGGAATCTCCTGTGGGAGGCCGTTATACTGACCTGTACTTTCCTGGAAGCGTGAAAGACTTCGTAATTAAAACTAGATGACCATGTGTGTCCTTCTGTGGGGCATCGTGATAAGGTAAATAATGTCCCCCCCCCAAAAAAAAAAAAAAAGTTCAGGTCCTTCCATATCTCAGGACCTGTGAATATGTTACCTTCCATGACAGACTGCACCGTGCAGATGTCATTAAGTTAAGGATTTGGAGGGAGAGGGATTATCTGGGTGGGAGGGGCAGGAGTCTGGGAGCCAGGAGACAGGAAGATGGAAGGAGAAGTTGGAGTGATGTGATCCTGGGCCAAGGAATGTGGGCCATCCTCGGAGACAGGAAGTCAAGGGACTGACCTTCCCCTGGGGTCCCCAGGAGGAACGTGGCCCCGTTGGCACCCTGCTGGCCTCTGTAGGACTCATTTCAGATTTCTGACATCCGGAACTGTGAGATAATACACTTGTGTGGTTTTAAGTCACCAAGTTTGTGGCAATTTGTTGCAGCAGCCACAGGAAGTAAATAGAGACGTAGTTGCAGTCCTCATTGTAGCAACTGTGCCATTGGTGGTGATACAACTTCTCAGAGTCAGAACCAGAGACCCAGGAGGGCACACCAGCGTCCCCGAGCCCTGAGTCCCCAGCCCCGTGCTTCCCTGCAGCTGGGCAGCTCTCTAACTTCAGCAGGAAAGCAAGGACCCCAAAGGCTCTTGGAACCAAGAGCTCTGGTCTGTGTGGTCCACATCACACCCTGTCAAGGCCTCAGATACCCGATTCCCGGTGCCAAGATACAAGATACTTCTAGAGGTCCTGGGTTACTGCCTGGCCTTCTCTCCTGGGTCTTGCAGATGGACACCAAGTACTTCTTCTTCTTCTTCTTCTTCTTTTTTTTTTTTTTAACAGAGAGAGAGACAGAGAGAGGGATAGATAGGGACAGACAGGCAGGAACGGAGAGAGATGTGAAGCATCAATCATCAGTTTTTCCTTGCGACACCTTAGTTGTTCATTGATTGCTTTCTCATATGTGCTTTGACTGTGGACCTTCAGCAGACCAAGTAACCCCTTGCTCGAGCAAGCAACCTTGGGTCCAATCTGGTGAGCTCTATGCTCAGGCCAGATGAGCTCGCGCACAAGCTGGTGACCTCTGGGTCTCAAACCTGGGTCCTTCCGCATCCCAGTCTGACGCTCTATCCACTGTGCCACCGCCTGGTCAGGCGACCAAGGACTTCTCATTCTTCACACTGTTGCCTTAGGGCTCTGGTTCTGTTGCCCTGGAGGTGGCTGGTCAGAGAACCGTGGCTTCTGACCTCTGAGCCAATGCACCAACTCTGTGGACACCAGGTCTGTGCCGGTTCTGGGTTCTGGGGCAGTTGCTGAACCCCATTCTCCTTCGGCGCTCATGGTCTGGCTGGGGCCATGTAGCAGGATAGCCGCAGAATAAGGAAGCAGGTGACTAGCAGGAGGGAGGGTCTGAGATCCCACACTTAGTGCGTCAGTTACTGGTTAAGGCTCCAGAATCATCTCCCATCTGCCCAGTTAGGCTCTGAATGCTGAAAATGTGGTCCTTTGTCCTGAAGGAGCAAAGAACCTGACTAGAGAGAAAACACAGGCAAATAAAACATTTACTAGCAGTACCCAGCAGTGTTGGTAAGGATGTGCGTGCCCTGCTTTGTGGAGACAGCACGGGACCCAGAGAAAGGGACGGCTCTACGGGGGTGGTGGGGGAGGTTGGACTCAAGCTGGGAGACCCTCAGAACTGTGAGGGGAAAGACTTGGCGGTGGGGGGGGGGCTGCAGTCAGAGATTTGAAGGGGGAAAGGTTTGAAGGTGTTGATGAAAAGGTGTTCACAGTTATGAGTGGGTCAGGAGTGACTGGCATTAGCTGTTGAGGAAGGTCAGGCTTTTGTGTTGGGAAATAATCTATGTCCATTAAATTAAACCCATGACAAACCTACGTGTCCCTTAATGTCTTATCAGTGTCCCTGCAGTACCTGTTCAGCCTTCACTGGGGAGTCTGTCCGGGCATCAGGGAGCAGGGACTCAGAAGGTCTGGCCAGGACAGATGGCCTGAAGGGACAGGCTAAGGAGGAAACGGGACAGGACAGGACAGGACGGGACGGTCTCCTAAGTAAATGTGCTCATAAATATGTGTGTGTGTAGGGGGCGGGGAGGCTGGCAGGACAGGTCGAGGGGTGAGGGTTAACTGGAAGAGCTGAGGGAAGGAGATTTCTCCCAGGAAATGAAAGATACCAGCGAGGATTCAGGCGCAGTCACCTTCCCTGGAAACATGATCGGAACTTCAGCGAGAAGCAGGATTGTTTTGTTGACATTCAAATCTGTCTGAAGGACAATGTAGAGCCACTGTCACATAGCCAGAGGGGGCCTGTGTGTGTGTGTGTCCCTGTGCATGCCGGAGTCTGTCTCTCTGCCTCCCCGCTTCTCACTTAAGAAAAATATATAAATAAAAACAAGTAAGGGGGACAGACAAAAGCTGGAGGCAAGAGAGGAGGGAGGAAAACCTGAAGAAAATGAACAGTAACCAAGACGGGGTAAAAACAAGATGATCATGCGGAAAGCACAGGTTCTGGGAACAATGGGTCGTGGGAGAGAAAAACAAAGGCCCCAGAGCCAGCACAGGCTCCTGGAGGCAGTTCCAGGCTTTGGTTACACAATGGGGACTAAGAGCGTCTGCCAGACACAGTGGCCCGTGCCCTGCTGTCTCGCTGGGCGGGGAAGTGGTTCTACAGTGAACCGCATATTCCCTGAACATGGTTCCCACGCACTGGAAGCCCTAACGACTGAGGTGGGCTCCGTCTGCAGAGCAAGACGTCCAGGGTGTCTCACGCCGGCAGGGCTGGGAGGGAACCAGGCCACGAGGTGACTGCAGGTCTTCGTGGAGGCGATGCTGGAGGCTGGAAAGTCAAACAGCAGCGTCTGATACAGCAACACGAAATAAAAACCCAGTCAAGGTACCTGTTTGTACCGTCACTGATAGTTGTGTTTCATCTGGACGGGAGTGTAATGTACCTTACAGGGGACAATATGCTGTGGTGGCTGGCGTGCAGGCTCCGTGCTCTACTGGCCTGGGTTCATATATCTGCTCCGCTCTGCTGCTAGCAGGGAGAACCCTGCCTCAGTTTTATGAGCTGCAAAATGGGTACAATGGTAATACGCACCTCATAAAGTTGCTGTGAATATTAAGTCTGCATTCATGTTAAGAGCTTAGAATAGCACCTGGCACACAGAAAGTGTCCACTCCCTGGTGGTAATTATGATTTATTAGAGTTCATAAGCACAGGAAGTAGAAGGGGGCCCTCAGGTAAGGGAGGAGAAGTTACTTTTGAGTCAGCTGTGTGTGTGTGTGTGTGTGTGTATGTGTGTGTGTGTGTGTGTGTGGCTGCCTGCTGAAGCTGGGGGTTCGGGTGTGGCCCTTCCTGGGGTTCGAGAGTGTTTCAGAGTGAACTAAGCCCAAGAAACCAAGAGCCTCATCCGTTCACTAAGTAACAAACGCTCTGGGTGAATTATGTGCTGGGCCCCTGGCTGAATTCCTCCCCAGCCCTGGAGACCTGTAACACAGCCCAGCAGTTCGACATGTGGAGAAACAAAATCAGGTTTGGGTTCTGCCGCTTGCTGGCATTGTGACCTTCTTTGCCCTCAGTTTCCTCCTGTGGCCCAGAGAGCTGGTGGGAAGGGCCAGCTAGTAAAGCGAGCAATTGCACTCCTTGGTATTTACCCAAAGGACCTGAAAACATGTCCACACACAAGCCTGCACACGGATGCTTAAAGCAGCTTATTCATAATTGCCCAGACTTGGAAACAAGCAAAATGTCCTTTAGTAGGTGAATGGATCCATAAACTGTGGTGCATCCAGACAATGAACTATTACTCAGTGCCAAGAAGAAATGAGCTACCAAGCCGTTAAAGGCCTTGGAGGAACCTTGCTTGAATATTATCAATGAAAGAAGCCAATCTGAAAAGGCTGTCTATGGTATGATTCTAACTATATAGATGACGTTCTGGGGAAGGGAAAAGTATGGAGACAATGAAAATATCAGTGGGCGGGGGAGGAAGAGATGAATAGGCTGACTACAGAGGACTTCAGGGCACTGAAGTGACTCTAGAACACTGTACCATTGTTGTGGATACGTGGCATCACACATTTGTCCAAGCCCATACAGGGCGGGCAAAAGTAGATTTACAGTTGTGAGTACGCGAAACACAGTTTATTCTTGTATTATCGTTTATTAATTATTGTGCTATTTTCTATAGGAGTAACTGTAAACTTCCTCTTGCCCCACCTTGTAGAGTGTACAACACCAGGAGCGAACCCTGAGGGAGATTTGAACTTCGGGTGGCTACGACGTGTCCGCGTAGGTTCATCCTTGGTCAAACTGCACCGTTCCGATGAGCTATGGTGGCCCTGGCGGAGTCTGCGCACGGGTGGGGCCAGGGCGTGTTTGGGACGTCTCTGAACCGCCCTCCCAATTACGTTGTAAAGCTAGACCGGCTCTAAACAAAGTCTTAACAAATAAAAAAGAGGCCAGGCCCGTACCTGTCTCGCCTGGGCCATTTTTTCAGGAGCTTAGAACAGTGTCTGGTGAGAAATGTGTCTTGAATGACTGAACAAAAGCTAGTTAGCGCCCGAGTCACCCAGCTGAACACCCAGATCTACGCAAGTGGGAGACACGTTCCGGTGGTCCCCTCCTCCAAGGTCTGCGTGAGGGGCTAGTTAGCGCCCGAGTCGCCCAGCTGAACACCCAGATCTACGCAAGTGGGAGACACGTTCCGGTGGTCCCCTCCTCCAAGGTCTGCGTGAGGGGCTAGTTAGCGCCCGAGTCACCCAGCTGAACACCCAAATCTACGCAAGTGGGAGACACGTTCCGGTGGTCCCCTCCTCCAAGGTCTGCGTGAGGGGCTAGTTAGTGCCCCAGTCACCCAGCTGAACACCCAGATCTACGCAAGTGGGAGACACGTTCCGGTGGTCCCCTCCTCCAATCACCCAGCTGAACACCCAGATCTACGCAAGTGGGAGACACGTTCCGGTGGTCCCCTCCTCCAAGGTCTGCGTGAGGGGCTAGTTAGTGCCCGAGTCACCCAGCTGAACACCCAGATCTACGCAAGTGGGAGACACGTTCCGGTGGTCCCCTCCTCCAAGGTCTGCGTGAGGGGCTAGTTAGTGCCCGAGTCACCCAGCTGAACACCCAGATCTACGCAAGTGGGAGACACGTTCCGGTGGTCCCCTCCTCCAAGGTCTGCGTGAGGGTTCACGACATCTTCTTCCCGGCAAAGATCCCAAAGCCCAACTGTCCGTACAACACCCCTCTTCCCCCCGCTGCCCGGGAGTGGGGGAGTGGGGATGAGAATTCCGTGCTCTTGCTGTTAAATCTGGAAGTTTCCACCCCATTCCCTGAACTCTAGAGGGGGAGGCGACCGCTGGGTTTGTTGATCCAGGAAGCAGAGCGCTCCGTTAGCTTGGGGAAGTGAGTCAGCTCCTCGCCACACACGGATTTCAAAATAGAAGGGACAGCAGACGTGACCGTGACTGAGAGGAGAAACCCCGCTGACAGCGTGTTACATCAGGTGAGCTGAAGTCAGCGGGAGCGCTGTGCAGTCAGCAGACACCCACAGGAGGCGGCAGGGTTCTTCTGACCACACCCCTCTCAACACTTACAGACGAGCCAAAGGGAAAAGCCCAGACACCATGACTTGCAGAAAAGTGACCATTTGGGGAAAGTACAGTATGTTTTTTACAAAACTGTGTTTTCAACACATACGGCGCGGCCTTCTCGTCACTGTGTGTGCAAAGACCGAACCAGCCAATGGCTCTGCTCGCTGGAAACGGCTGAACACTACTGCTCTGCACATGAGTGTCCCCTGAAAGGCCACCACTCTGTTGTGTTCGTGGTTCTTCTGACCTTCTCTGGTGGAGGCCACAGTTCTTGTTTGAACTTCAGAGCAGCGGTGTTCAACCTTGGTTGCGCCCTACAATTACCCTGAGAGCTGTTAAAACTCCCAACCCAGGCCCTGGCCGGTTGGCTCAGTGGTAGAGCGTCAGCCTGGCGTGCAGAAGTCCCGGGTACGATTCCCGGCCAGGGCACACAGGAGAAGCGCCTATCTGCTTCTCCACCCCTACCCCTCTCCTTCCTCTCTGTCTCTCTCTTCCCCTCCCGCAGCAGCCGAGGCTCCATTGGAGCAAAGATGGCCCGGGCGCTGGGGATGGCTCCTTGGCCTCTGCCCCAGGCGCTAGAGTGGCTCTGGTCGTGGCAGAGCGAAGCCCCGGAGGGGCAGAGCATCGCCCCCTGGTGGGCAGAGCGTCGCCCCTGGTGGGCGTGCCGGGTGGATCCGGCGGTCGGGCGCATGCGGGGGAGTCTGTCTGACTGTCTCTCCCCGTTTCCAGCTTCAGAAAAATACAAAAACAAAACAAAACAAAAAAAAAACTCCCAACCCGGTCGCCCCCAGATCAGTGGAACCGGAACCCCTGGGAGCTGTTGCAGCATCAGCATCGTCCCTGAGGTGGTGCCGATGTGCAGCCCAGGTTGAACAGCACCGCTTTGGGTCCCGCCTAGAGGACGTAGTCAGTACAGATTTATTAAATAAAACGTGAAAAGGGATTCCTTCAGCGGAGGCCAAGGGAGGCACCTGTCCTGGGCGTTTCCCTGGGATGGGCTGTAAGTGAGAATCACCTGCCCAAGGCTGGCTGGCTGGCCCTCTCCTCCTGTGGGTCCCACAGGAAAATGGCTTAGCTGAGGGCACGAAGGGGACCCTGGGGCCTTCAAGCTCAATAGTCCCCGAGCCTCAGGGTTGCTGCTCTGGGATCTGTTGCATCTGGCGCCAATCTGAGGGGACCCCACGGGAACCCACTTCTGCAGCGCCCATCGGGTGGGTGGCGAGGGCCGGGAGCTGCAGCCCGGGCCCCAGCGGACCCGGAGGCCCTCTGCGGAGCCTCTTACTCCTCTCCCTCCAGCTGCCCCTTCCGGGCTGTCCCGTAGTTCTCCTGGCGGGCAACACGGATAGGGTTGGACGTGAAGGCAGAAAGGAAACTCACGGTAACCGAGACAGTGCGAGGGGAGCAAAATTTGAGCTCTATCCGTCAGTTAACGGGGCCCACAGGAATTCTCACATTCTTTTGGGCTCTTCTCTCTAGAGAAACCCTCCTGATAGCTGAGACTGGAGATAACAACAGTGTTTATTGTATTGTATTGTATTGTATTTTCCGAAGTTGGAAACTGGGAGGCAGTCAGACAGACTCCCGCATGCGCCCGACCGGGATCTACCCGGCATGCCCACCAGGGGGCGATGCTCTGCCCACCAGGGGGCGATGCTCTGCCCCTCCGGGGCGGCGCTCTGGTGCAACCAGAGCCACTCTAGCGCCTGAGGCAGAGGCCACAGAGCCATCCTCAGCCTGGGCCAACTTTGCTCCAATGGAGCCTCGGCTGCGGGAGGGGAAGAGAGAGACAAAGAGGAAGGAGAGGGGGAGGGGTGGAGAAGCAGATGGGCGCTTCTCCTGTGTGCCCTGGCCGGGAATCGAACCCGGGACTCTAGCATGCCAGGACAATGCTCTACCACTGAACCAACTGGCCAGGGCCAACAACAGTGTTTATTTTATTTTAAGTTATGGTAAAATACACAAAACATAAAATTTACCATTTTTTTTTTGCCATTTTTCAGCGTACAGGTAAAGGGCTTTAAGTACGTTCACATCGTTGTACTACCATCACCACCGTCCCCTCCAGAACGTTTTCCTTCTAGAATGGAGACTCTGTCCCACTGAACAGTGAGCCCCTGTTCCCCTCCCCCAGCCGCCGCCAGCCGCTGCCAGCCGCCAGCCTACTTTCTGTCTCTATGGACCTGACGGCTCTAGGATCTTCAAGTAAATGGAATCATGCAGTGTTTGTCCCTTTACGACTGGCTTCGTTCACTTAGTGTGTCTCTGAGGTGCATCCGTGTTGAAGCCTGTATCCGAATGTCCTTTGTAAAGGCTGAGTTATAGGCCATTGAATGAATAGACTACGTGTTGTTCGTTCGTTCATCCATGATAGACACATGAGTCATTTCCACCATTTGGCTATCAAGTGACGAGTCCCTCTGAGCACTCCCTCCCAGCAGCTGGCCTCTCCTAAGTCATTTCATCTTTCCAGCAGCCTGTGAGTCAGGTTCTCTTATCACCACCCATTTTTCGGATGAGGAAACTGAGGCATAGAGAGGTCAAGGAGCTCGCCTGGGTACTCAGCTAGCGGGAGACGGAGTCAGGACTCTAACCCGACATCTAGTGTCTCGGGCCACGAGCCCGGGACCATCACAGCAGGAGGGGACTCAGCTACCGTGTGTCCAAATTCGTTTACAGATGGGAAACTGAGGACTTAGGTGTTAAATGACTTGTCCCGTAGCTATGGAGACCATATTACCTGAACCTCCCACTCAAGATGTGTAGCTTCATATTTTTACTGTTTCTTGGTAAAAAAAAAAAAAAAAAAAAAAGAAATGTCAAGCTGAGAGGTGTAATTTAAAAGGACTCCAAAAGGCCAGTGACACTGGATCATCTTGAGGGTTTAAAATGGACTCTCTCAGACAGAGCACTGTGCTTTTTTGGTAGAACTTGGGCCTATCCCTCCAACTGGTATACAAGTCTTCCTCTGAAAGTAAGGACTCCTGGCAACGTGAGTCTGCCCATCATGAAGACGGGCAGATTTCTGCTCCTTCAGGACGTGGGACACAGCTTCCATCTGCCCGGGCACAACCTCGCTCTGGGCCCTGACTAGTCTTATATCATCTTCTGCCTTTGCACATGAGGGGGCAGGGGAGAAGAGGGGATGTGAAATTAGCTCAACCTGCTACCCTCCATGGGAAGGACAGCACAGCACTGAACCCCTGCCAGAGAGGACAAGGCCGCTCATTCAAAGGAGTCCCTAGTCAAATTTTTCACCTGTGGGTTTTATCCTGTCCTGCACTTTGCAAAGAGCTTCCCTTTCCATCACAACAGCCCCCTGGTAACTCCTCCTTTGGTTCCTGACGGCTAATTCATTTTCACCTTGCTACCAGATATCTTATAAAGTGTTTGATCATGCCACTCTCCTCCTCAAGCATCCACAATGGCTCCCCATTGCCTGCAGAGTGTGAACACGAGGACCCTGGCATTACCCATCCCCCATTACGGAGCCCCATGGCTCCTTGACAGCCTCACCAGCCGTCTGCACCCTACGCTCGAAGTCAGACTCCCCACGCCACCTGGCCCCAACTCCAGACCCTTCCTCTTGGCTCTCCAGCTAAGCCCACTCCCGAAATGCTTCCTCCTTTGCACACCTGCCCTTCCCTGCCCCTTCCGGTCAGAATTAGTCACTCCTTCCTCAATGCCATCACCGCAAATGGCAGCTGAGCCAGCCCAGCCCTCCTGCTGCCCTGCCTCGGGTCCCTGTGAGGTGTCTGCATTCCTCCCCCTACAGACAATAGGTTCTCCAAGGGCACTGACCATGAGTTCACCTTTGTGTCGGGCAGAAACCCAAACTCTTCTATTTGCAGGCAATACGATATCCTCTCTGGGTATAGCATCCTGTCCTAGCCACCATCTCTCTGTCCTTTTCTTTTCTTTCATAGCAGTGTTTCTTAAAATGAGATAGTGGGAAGGTGACATCGGCTGAAAGTCACCCCGTGATGAACACAGCACGAGGTACTAATCTAGTGTTGGATAGAGCAGGAAAAACAGTCAAGAACCACTCCTTGGCAGCCGCACAGTTTGAAAGAACAGCCCAGTTTTGTCTCCTGTTGGCTCAACCCATTGCAGATAGGATGTGGAATGTGGGCCCTACAGAGCCACCGAATCCCTTTCTCTAAGGTGAGCCCCCAGGAGCAAAGCCCAGGACATGGTTTGGCACTCAACACTGTCAGGAGCATTGCCCTCTCCTTCCTCCGCTGGGCTGGTCCCTGTCTAAACCCCTCGTACTTGATTATCTGAACTCAACTCACGTTAGTGATGCTCTTGCCCAGAAAACGTACTTGTGGGGCATCGGTTGCTACCTAGATGCAGAAGAACCAAGCCCTGGTCTATATTTGAGAATTTACGGAGCTGCGGATTAGAATTTCTGACTCCTAGCTGGATGCCACTGTGAGGGCGGAAAAAGCTTTCTCCTAACCCTCAAGGTTCTCTCAGCTGGCCTAATAATAAACGTGAAACAGGTTACATAGAGAAAGTAACCAAACAATGCATACATATGTCTGGGAGCCGTGGGCTACGTGAGAGACAGACCCCACGTGCACGAGAGTGGCTCAGAGACAGAAAGGGAACACGGGTATAGACGCCATCCTGAGCGAGGGGGTAAGTAAAGTAGCTCAGGGGCTTCAAGAGGTCACTGCGGGGTGCTAAGAGCAGCTCCCCGGCCACATGCTTCTGTGGGAGCAGAATGGCTGGTCGTAGGGTTTTCATAGTTTTGAAAGGATTGCTCTGGCTGCGGAGAGTGGGTGTTCAGGGAAGGATAGGAGGTAGGGAGACCAGAGGTGGGGAGCGTTACTGCAGGGGTCTCAGAGCGAGCGTGCTGGGAGCAGGGCCGGGCTGCCCACACAGGCCTCGGCCTCCTCCTGCAGCGGCAGCTGCTGGGCCCCCGTGGGCGCCCACCGCTCCGGCCACCCGAACCCGAACGAGTCTCCGAGCCTTCCTCTCTGATCCCCTCGCACATCACACCCCATACCCCGCTTCTGCAGTCCTCTCCCCCGACCCAGTGAGCACGGTTCAGACCTCCTGCCCACTAGGATCCTTCCCTGGCTGACGGCACCCCCCGGACTCCCCCAACAGACAACTAGGTGACCCCGCTTCGTACGATTTAATAGTCAGTGTGATGCTTGCCCTAAGTCGGTTTCCTCAATGCATTTTAGACAGCTCCTCTCTTAGGGGTTTCATCTTTGTAGTGGGTTCTGCCTCCCGCAGGCCACTGAGTGGGCACTGAAGGAAGGAGTGAGGGACTGAATGCATTCTTGGGGAGATCAGCGGGCAGATACACTCCTCACTGTGGTGATTAGGAAACTGAGGGCCACGCGGATGAGCCCGGCGGGCGGCATCACTGGGAAACAGCCGGTAAAGTGGCCGAGCCAGAACTGGAAACTACAGGGAATATTATATATATATGTATGTATGTGTATGTATATATATGTATATGTATATATATATGTATGTATATGTATGTATATGTATATATATGTATATGTATATACACACACACACACACATACACACACACACACACACACACACACACACACACACACACATATATATGAGGACTCCTCGAAAGAAAAAGCCTAGGAAGGCGGAGTTGAGGTGAAGTGGCTCCCGGAGTGATTGGCACCCGTGCTGGGCAGAGGGAGAGGAGCTAGAGGCTCCTGGGGCTGGAGCCTCCCAGGAATGGAAGCCTGGAATTTACCTTGCTGTTGCTTAACAGGGAATAAGTCCCTGTTATCTCTACTCTGGCCACGTGAGCGTGAGCGGTTGTTGCAGCCACCTCTGCCCCGAGATAGGGCCCGAGGCCCTGCTCCTATCAACGTGAGTTCTTGGCTCTGTTCCTCCCCATTCTCCAGATAAGTTGCAACATGCAGAGATAAGTTAACTCATAAAAATAAGGTCAAACCATTCAGTTAGTTGGCAATGGAGATTCTGGAGAAAGAAAAAGGGAGATTAGAAAGAGAAGAGGAAGGAGGAAGTGGAGCCGAGTCGCGTGAGAAGGGGAGACAGTGAATTATAAAGTAGTTATTAATTCTATTATTTAGTCCTACTAGAGAAGGCGTTTTATTAAAACACAGCAAATTGTCCCCAGATGGGCGAGGCCGGCGCTACCCAACCTGGATGCCAGGGACAGGGACTGACTCACGGACTGCGTGTTACCAGTCCACGAGGAAACACATACACAGAAGTTCAGAGAAAATTTCTGGAAAGTTTCACAGCAATCGAACAGAATAATTTTCCTGGCCGTCGAGTCTAATAACGAAAACAGGACTTGCATTGTGTAAGTCTTTAAAATGTTTTATTTTTCTAGTGTAAGGCAGTCCAATTTTACCTCTACCCTCCTAAGGGTTTTTGGCTGGGACTGAGAACTATATACTGACTTAAGACAGATTAACAGGAGAAAAGCATACACATTTATACATTTATTTAACATATGTGTTAGGTAACACAGGAGCCCTTAAAAGGAAATGAAGACCTCAAGACCTGACCAAGCCTAAATGTTTTTATACTAGGCTGAACGAAGAGAGGGGATTATAGAAAAGTAGCTAGATTATATGGGAGGCCAAAGGGTACTTTACCAAAGTCTGTTTGTTTAGAATTCCCTCAGCTTCCACTTCCTGTCCTGGTGGTAGGAACTACTCTCCTCCTGGTGAGGCGGGAGAGGAAGAAGCAAGGGAAATCCCTTGGTCAGTGGGATGGGGAAACTGAGACAGACAGATGGCTCAACAAACTGGCTGAGTAATTTACAGCCAGAATCAGACGGAAAGCCCCGGGTGCCTAGCAACGGGCAAAACTGGTGCTGGACTTCGCCCCCAGTGTGACCTTTCCTCCCCTGGCCTATGGCTGCCTTGTGCAGTTTAGACCCCTGACCGCATGTCGCTGGCCATGTGGTTTAGACCCCCCCTGACCTTTCCTCCCTGGAGGTGACATCTAGGCCTTAGCTCCAGGCCCAGGAAAGCAGCAAGACCAGGCGGGCAACACCAGGACCAGCTGCAGTGACTACTGACTCCCTGCCCTGGTGCTGACGGGGGGGACCACGACCCTGAAAGGGTACAACTGGAAAACCCGATGGACGTTCTACTGAGATCCTTCCCTAAGGCCTCCCCTAAGATCCCAGCCTTTAAAACCCTCGGGACCCAGC
This sequence comes from Saccopteryx leptura, assembly GCF_036850995.1. Taxonomy (NCBI): domain Eukaryota; kingdom Metazoa; phylum Chordata; class Mammalia; order Chiroptera; family Emballonuridae; genus Saccopteryx; species Saccopteryx leptura. Next base: position 11,826,673 of record NC_089503.1, on the reverse strand, counting down.
ACAGACTGCCCCTCCAGAAATGGGGGGTGGGGTGGGGGAAAACAACGTCTTTTCCTGCCGCCTCTTCCCCCCCCCCCCCCCCCCCCCCCCGCCTTGGATGAATGGCCACTCCTGGACAGAGACGCAGCCACAAGCATGGATGAGGGGCTGTTGCAAAGAACAAAGACCGGCCAGTCGCCACAGGTGGACACAGAGAAACATGACACTCCCGTTGCCAACACCAAAAGAAGAAGTGCAGGAGAGAGAGGAAGTGGGGGACCCCCCCCCTCCCCTCGTGCCTCCCCCGGCCTGGCCCCTGACAAGTCCAAGCCACTGCTCTCTGGGCAGGGTTGGGAAGAGACGGGACCAAATGACATTGAAGTTCTTAAGTGTTACAAGTCGTAGTGACCGAAGTGCGACTCCCAGAGGGGTTTGCTCCGGGACACGTTTCCCCACGGCCTCGGCATGCCCTCTGAGGTGCTCTCGGGGATCTCCATGCTGTCATAGCTGTCGAAGTCAGTCCAGAGCGTCCTGGATTGTGCTGAGGAATTGCTGCTGCCGTAGGCTTCCATCTCTGCATTTTGAGGCTGCCCAGACCCCAAACTCCGACAAAGCCCCTGTGAATGAACCCAACTTGGTGAGCCCCGCACGCCGGCCTCAGTAGGGGAGGAGAAGGAGCGAGTCCTCCAGGAGCCAAGATGGCGCAGCACTGAAAATGCCCGACGACAATGGGACAATGGGTAACAACCTAGCACACACAACAGGTTTCTTAAAGCAGCACATCCTCTGCGTCCTAATTAACGAGAGTAATGACTGTGTAAAGAGAGGCTTCTTTGAAGACAGACTTGGGTTAGAAGGCGGTAAGAGTTCAATTGAGTTGCTCGTTTTGTGTTTTGGCGAGAAGGCAGAGGAAAGAACATGACAGTGGAGGACTGGCCAGAACGACAAATGGCTTCTTGGGTAACGAATGCACGGTAAGCGAGCCTGGTCTATATCGCAGGGTGATTGACACCCCAAAGGGTAATAAAACCGGACTCAAAGAGCAGCCTCCGTGTTGGCCATAATTGCACGACTTGCGATAAGGAAGTCACTTTGGAATCATGAGGATCAGCCAACCAGGGTGATAACATCTCTGGTTACAACTAGTGGAGGAGAAGCAGGAACCTGCGCACATCCAAGGAGAATGGTTAGTGTCATCCAGACATAAAATGAGAGGGGCAGTTCCCTGTGCGGGATGCCAGGATGTGAGGAGGTGCCTGCTCCCTGTCCCAGTCCCCTGTCCCGGCTATAGGTGGGCGTGGCCTGTCTCGCCTTCCAGGATGCACGTGGGCGTGGCCTGCCCGCCTCCCGCACTGCACGTGGGCGTGGCCTGCCTCGCCTCCTGCACTGCAAGCTCCTGTGTCTTTCCAGCAGACAAAAAAAGTGGGGAGCTGGATCCTGTGCCCACAGCAGAAACGCCGGAGCAGAACCTGGGCAGCTGCCCGCAAGCTAGAACTGAGCCTTGCTATAGCACCCGATTTCTTTCTAGAACATTCTCTCTGTTCATATATGCTAAAACTCTCTTTTTCTGGGAAAAAGGGTAGGAGGCTATTTTTTGTTTTCAGAAACCCTCAAGGAGCAAACCCCAACTTGTAAGGCCTGGAGGGGGAACTAGCCTGACGCCCCGCCAGCTCCCTCTGGCTCAGCCCTCAGGCTGGGCCGGTCCTGCAGGAGGCTCCTGGAGCCCCTGGAGGACCCACGGCCTTGTGTCCTTTGCTTGTTCATTTTCATTGAGCGGATATGAGTGTGGTCTCAGCACAACCCCGCACTCCGGAGAGTCTCTGCTCATCGTCTTCCTCCAGACTGGCCTGGCTTCCTACGTTCCCCACCCTGCTCAGGCCAGAGGCCCGGGGTCATTCTGGATCCCTCTCCCTCATTTGCTCTCCTCCTCCCATCACCATCCCTGCTCCGCCACCATCTGATCAACCACCACATCCTCTCCCCTCACCGTCCACAACCTCCAGTGTGAAATGTCGGTAACTGAGGACCAGGGCTGCTGGGTATCTGGAGGGTCATCACACTGTCCTCTCTAGCGTGTGTGTGTGTGTGTGTGTGTGTGTGTGTGTGTGTGTGTGTGTGTGAGAGAGAGAGAGAGAGAGAGAGAGAGAGAGAGAGAGACAGTCAGTTTCTAGACCAGAAAGTGAAATTGAACAAAAGAGAAATAAAATTCCTCAAGTCGGCCCCTCTGTTCCGCTCCTTCCGAGTCCAGACTCTCATCACCTCTTGCCAGAATGACCTCTTTGCAATCTCTTTGCCTCCTGGTCTCGCCCAGCGCAGCTCCAAGCCCTCGGGGCTCCCCCCAGCCGCCCTGAGATCGACAGACGATCTTCCCTCAGTGCTGAACGTAGATGCCAGCTGCAGGTGTCCTCCCACTAAACGGTAGTTTCAATTGCTTTTAATTGAAGGATTGACAAGACGTGAGACATAGATTAGCACTCTGCCAGGCCTGCTTTACCCCGGGGCTGAGGGAGCGCTCCTGGGCTCCAGTACCTGCTCCGCTGCCAGCCAGGCAGGCGGCCCGGTCCGCGGGAATGAAACACACAGAAGCAGCGCTAGCCCTCGGTCTGTGATTTCATCTTCAAAGAGATTTGAAGAACGTTATGGTCCTGTTTGAATCTCAAAACAGACCTATGGGGATGGTCGGGCATGTTTTAAGGTTATTTCAGCCAGTCCTTGGCAAGGTAGGTAACAAACACCTTCCCTCCATCCCCCCCAGCCCTCCCCCAGAAGAGGGCTGACACATGTCTGGTTCAAACAAATTACCCGGTTCATCTCAGCTGACTCACTTGTCTGAGACACGTTCAAGTGCCAAAGCCAACGGAGAAGAAGAGAGGCTTTGTAGGAAGAAAAACAGACACATATTTCAACTTATTAAGATGTAATTCTAAAGGCATGTATTTTTAAAAAATATTTTTTATTTATTCATTTTAGAGAGACAGACAGACAGACAGAAAGGAGGAGCAGGAAGCATCAACTCCCATATGTGCCTTGACCAGGCAAGCCCAGGGTTTTGAACCGGCGACCTCAGTGTTTCCAGGTCAACACTTTATCCACTGCGCCACCACAGGTCAGGCAAGGCCTGTATTTTAAAATATGCAATAGGCAAGGACCTTTTCTCTGGAAGACCAACCTGAATGAAGTTTGCAGAGGAAATAATTCTTAGTAATAATAGTAAGGGTAAACAATAATAACAGTGTCAGCAGAAATCACTTATTCTGTATCAGGAGCAGCAAAATGAGCTTTTCTCACTGAATCCTTACAGTGAACCTGAGAGATATGAATAACATGTCCTTTATATAGATGAGGAAACAGATCCAAAGAATCGAATCACAAGTCCTGGAAACAGGAATGGATCGCTGCTCCAATGCACGCCATGCCCTGTGACCACTGCACCATATGTCCTCTGGCTGTGCCAGGTCATTTCCCAGTTACTGTCGGAGCTGGGACAACACTCAAGTGTCCACACAGGGTCCGTCCCCCCCCCCCCCCATTATACCTGCCATCCTCTCAAATGGTAGCCAGGGCTTTCCTAGTCCAGGGAGAGTGTGACCTGCAAAATCCAGACTGTAGGAAACACTTCAGGCCTGCCAGAGAAACAGCGGGGGAGGGACGGAGCCAGGGAAAGTCCAGAAACGGGGAGGCCTACAAGACACATCCGATTAAACAAATGAACAAGACTAAATCAACTATAGTGTCTAGTGTGTGCACACTTGGGGGGTACAGCTATAAAAAGCTCGCGTCTATGATTCCCGTGACCACTGTAGAAGTCACGGGGCCCCTGTTGTTGGGGGAGGGAGGGCGTGGCCTGAGAGCAGGGATACAGGAGGGACTTTGGGGAAGAGTTCTGCTCTTAGACCTGGGTAGTGGTTACAAAGTTGTGCCCCTTCTAATAACTCATTAATGCCATACGTTTGTTTTGCGTGATTTTCTTTGCCTGGGTCATATTTTATTTTTACATTTATTTTATTGTTGTGTGTGTGCTTGTGTTGTGACAACAAAATAACTTGAAAAAATTTACCCCGGGGCTGCCGCACAAGGGCCACACCTTCCAGCGGTTGCTCACCCATCTATCTGCCTTTGACCTCAGCGTGATCCACTCAGAACCTTCTGAAGATATGCCAAGGCCCAGAAAAGACTCACTCCAAGCTGAAGTGCGCGCGCGTGTGTGTCCCCAATCATATGTAGCCCCCACCCCTCACTTTTCAGATTATAACTCCTGAGGCGAGTGGGAGCCTCTCCCCTTCCAAGTTCAAGTGCCTGTGGCATGGCTTTTCCTTCCCTGACGTGGGGAGAACGTCTCTCTCAATTGCTTGTATCGACTCTGTTACCTGGTGGTCAGTAAGCGTCACATTTTTACCACGGGACTGCCACCTTCCCGTCTCGCTCTGCTCTTTCCCTTTCTTTATCTTCCCTTCTTGCTTCACATGAATTTTTGCTCCTTTCTGCATTTGGAAAGAAACTGGTGTGCGTGTGTGTGTGTGTGTGTGTGTGTGTATGTGAGGGAAATTCATAAAAGGCAGTAGAGAAAAATGGCCATAGAGAGACCTCCCATTGTCCCGAATGCTGTCTGCTCAGACATGTGTGCCCTCCACTGACCCAGTGTCCGAAGGCAATTGTCCCTGCCCTCCTCCCTCTAACAGGCAGGGGAGGAGCGGGGGTGGGGTCAGGGTGTGGGGGGGGGGGTATAATGCTGTCTTCTGCGGGCGCGGTCCTGTGCGCCTCGGAGAGTGTTTATAGAGTCTCTTCCCTCCAACAGGTCAGGAGAACCCTGTTGCCAGGGAGCACCCAGTTCCCCAGAAAAGCCTGGGCAGGAAAGATAAAGTGGAAAAGCCCAAAGTCCAAAAAAGGGAAAGAAAAACAGAGGTGCGGCCTTAGAAAAAGACAAACAAGTGTCCGCTATTCTGTAACTGGTCCCTACCTGCATACTATACTTAGGGACCCTCTCTTCCTCTGGTGCCCAAAAGGACAGAGCGGCGTCATCTTTGTCCACACCGGTTTGTACTGACCGACCCACCGGGAGGTTCTCGCTCTTCCCGAGCCTGCTGCTTCTCCTGCTTCCTCGTGGGCTATTTTTTCCCCTTGACTTTTCCACTGTCCCCTCCTCCTCCTCGGGGGAAGCCCCAGTGAACGCCATGGTGTGCACTGACAGGTGGAGCAAGCCCAGAGCGGAGCCCATTCACTGCCGCCGCCTTGGCACGCCCCGCCTGGCATGCGGTCATTTTGACAATCCTCGAGGTGCCAGGCAGGGAACAGCTGTCAAGCTCAGGGGGCCCTGAGGTAACAGGAACTCAAGGCTGGATTTGAGGGACTGCAGATTAGTGTGGACAAGGCCAAAATTATGCCTGAGCCCATATCAACTCAGGGCTTTCACAGGCAGCAAAGTCCCCCGGGCCCCTCCAATGCCCGTGTCATTGCTTCATAATCTCTTATCTGAGCAGTGAGCGCATCAACATTCCCCCCTGTTCAGGCAGCGTGTGTGGGAGGAACAAAGTCCCCTCTGCCCCCACGGCTCTGGTGGCTGGTCTAATAACCAAACAGACCCCAGACGGGGTTAGCAAGGAAAAAATGGCCAAATTTAATACATGCGCGTGCACGGAAGCCCCACATACACAGGACAGCCAGAGACGACCGCACGTGCAGGACAGGTTCAGAGGGAGGTGTAGCAGACATCCTGAGCTGGGGAGGAGGTAACGCACCTGGGGGGCATCAAAGGGTCATTGCAGGAGGGTAAGAAAAGCAGGCGTGGCCTGACCTGTGGTGGCGCAGTGGGTAAAGCATCGACTTGGAAAGCGGAGGTCGCTGGTTCAAAACCCTGGGTTTACCTGGTCAACATATGGGAGTTGATGCTTCCTGCTCCTCCCCCCTTGTCTCTCTCTCTCTCTGTCTCTCTCTCTCCTCTCTCCAATAAATAAATAAAACCTGAAAAAATAAATAAAATCCTTAAAAAAAAAAAAAGAAAAGCAGGCGTGAAGTTTGTCTTACCCTCTAAATCAGGGGTCCCCAAACTTTTTACACAGGGGGCCAGTTCACTGTCCCTCAGACCGTTGGAGGGCCGGACTATAAAAAAAACAACTATGAACAAATCCCTATGCATACTGCACATATCTTATTTTAAAGTAAAAAAACAAAACGGGAACAAATACAATATTTAAAATAAAAAACAAGTAAATTTAAATCAACAAACTGACCAGTATTTCAATGGGAATTATGCTCCTCTCACTGACCACCAATGAAAGAGGTGCCCCTTCTGGAAGTGCAGCGGGGGCCGGATAAATGGCCTCAGGGGGCCGCATGTGGCCCGTGGGCCATAGTTTGGGGACCCCTGCTCTAAATGGGCCAAAAGAAGTTATTTCTGACAATCCTTTATTACGGCCTTCCATCCCTAATTCAATTTCTTCAAAGTAGTTAAAGGGAGGAGTAGGAGTTTCTCTTGAGCCTGAAGCTAAAATTGCCTTTAGCTCAAAGGACTCTGCATCCCACAGAGCGCATCTTGGGGTGGTTTATCCTAAACCCTCACAACTGCTTACTCGCTGAGTGCCTGACCCTAACACTCTGCAAAGTGCTGTGGGTGACACCAAGCTGTAGAGCAGTGCCATCCTTCCCATGGCTCTCAGGCGGTGGACTAGGACAAACCTGTGGGAGAGAAGCACATCCTGGGGCATGCGGTTCGTTCAGCATCAAATGGAGCACACAGTTAACGTGTGCCAACGGAAGTCCAAAGGGTTTGGGGAGTGGATTAGTGTCCTAAGCCTGCCCTAACAAAGGACCACAGACTGGGTGGCTTCCATCAGCAGGGAAGTATTGTCTCCCAGTTCGGGAGGCCGCAAGTCTGAGGTCAAGGTGTTGACAGGGCCCGGCTCTTTCCTCAGGCTCTGCGCATGTGCGTGCGCGCGTGTGCGCGTGTGCGTGTGTGTGTGCGCGCGTGTGTGTGTGTGTGTGTGGGGGGGCTCCTTCCTTGCTTCCTGCAGAGTCTGGTGGCTGCAGGCAGTCCTTGGTTTGTGGCAGCGCACTCCAGTTTCTGCCCCTGTCTTCACGTGGCCGTCTCCTCTGTGTCTTCTCTGTGTCTTAAAAGGACACTTGTCATCGGGTTTAGGGCCCACCTGGGTGATTCAGCGTGATCTCATCTTGAGAGCCTTAATTTAATTATATCGGTAAAGATCGTTTTTCCAAAAGAGGTCACAATTCCAGGAAGTCTGAAGTCTGAACAACCAAGGAGAACCTAAAAAATGGAGAGTAGAAATCATTGGACAAATAACTCAAGAAAATTATCATCTGTATTACATGTGTATATATGTTAATATGTATCTGATTCATTTTTACTGCTGAAAAACTCCTTGTATAACTATGCCCATTTACTGAGCTATTCTCCTTATAATAAAGTAAGGGTAATTAAGTAGTTCCTCATCTTTTTTTTTTTTTTTGTATTTTTCTGAATCTGGAAACGGGGAGAGACAGTCAGACAGACTCCCGCATGCGCCCAACCGGGATCCACCCGGCACGCCCACCAGGGGCGACATTCTCCCCACCAGGGGGCGTCGCTCTGCCGAGACCAGAGCCACTCTAGCGCCTGGGGCAGAGGCCAAGGAGCCATCCCCAGCGCCCGGGCCATCTTTGCTCCAATGGATCCTCGGCTGCGGGAGGGGAAGAGAGAGACAGAGAGGAAGGGGGGGGGTGGAGAAGCAAATGGGCGCTTCTCCTATGTGCCCTGGCCGGGAATTGAACCCGGGTCCCCCGCACGCCAGGCCAACCGGCCAGGGCCAGTTCCTCATCTTCTTATTAGCACATTGGAATTCTTTTAATATTCTAAACACTCATCTATTGTTTGGTTATGTGGTATGCAAAATTCTTCCTTGGTCTGTGGTTTATCTTTTTGCTTCATTTATGATGTCTTTGAAATACAGGATTTTACATTTCAAAGCCAAATATATCTACCTTTTATTTTATGCATTTTGAATTGAATGAAATCCTTCTTTATCCAGAGGCAATAAGTATTCTACACTTTTAAAAGGATTTTAAAGATTGCTTTTAACATTTAGATGCCTGATTCGCCTTGGTTTTATTCACCTGTTTGGTATGAGGTGGGTGTCTCTGTCCGTATGTGTGAGTTTCTCTCCGGCAGGGTGCACATGCACAGGAGAGTAGCCTTGGGAGCTTGGGGGAAATAAACAATTTTGGAGCCTTGTCCCAGAATTGATGAAACCTTAATCTCTGAGGGTGGAGCGCAGACATCCGGTTTAAAAAGAACAACTCCTCCAGATGGTTCTAACATGCAACCAGGGTTGAGAAACTCTCCGCTAAGGTCAGAGCAAGAGTGGAATGGCTGGGTGTATGTTATATCCCTGGCTAGGCTGGGTAGTGCTTGCGCTCTGTAAAGTGACTGGAACGAATTACGGTCCTTCCTGCAAGAAAGTTCCGGTTGCTTCACATCTTTGATTATCCCGATTAAGTGATAAAGAAACCCCTGCTTAGAGTTTACTCACTAGCGTCACTGGACAAGGACACTGGCAACGTGTATGGGTCTGTATACCCCATCTGGCTTCTATTTGGACTCTAAACTCAACCTTGGTTTAAAGAGAGAGAGAGAGATTCACCATTCAGCTAATTTCTTCTGAAACTCGGGGGTCAGCCACTTCCATAAGCCCAGGCTTTCAAAACACACAGAAACATCAAGGGAAGGGGGTCTGAATATGGACCAAGGAGTTAGTTCTCAAATGCCAGTTGGCAACTTGGAGTTTGTCAGCTTTATAAAAATGTATGTATTCCTACCTGTGTGCCAGAGAGCAGGTAAGATGTTCTAAGTCTCGGCAGTATAGGTAGGGTTCCTGCTTTTTGGAGATACTGAGACTCTAACGTAAGTGAGAAAAGGCTTACGCAACTCAGTTTTAAGTTATCATTAGAGAGTGTTAGGTGGTATAATTTCAAAGAAGTGATTCATTTGAACGAGCCATTCAACTAGGGGGAACATTTCAACAGTAGTAGGAAAAGTCCTAAGATTATACTTTGGTATCTTTGAACGTGTGACTCTTATTTTAAGGGGCCTTCACTGAATAACCTTGTATGTAACTGCTTTCTCATTGTCAATGATTACAGAGTGAAACAGACAAAAAGTAACCAGTTCAGTTCACAAGTAGATGAGTCGGATATCGAATAGAAGTGCTGAATCAAGTTAAAACTATGCTGGGAACGAATAGGGGAGAGAGTTCTAGTTTTTCCTTTTAAAATAACATGCTATCTGTTTATAATTATGTTTCAAATAGCACATTTGATAAGTACCATGAAGTATTTTACCCTCTCACTTGTATTCTCTGTGGAATGCTCCTCCTTTGAACATTCACTGCTAATCTCTAAAGCAGGGGTCGGGAACCTTTTTGGCGGAGAGAGCCATGAACACCACATATTTTAAAATGTAATTCCGTGAAAGCCATACAACAACCCGTGTACGTTACCCATTATCCAATAAAAATTTGGTGTTGTCCCGGACAGCTGTGATTGGCTCCAGCCAGCTGCAACCATGAACGTGAGCTGTAGGAAATGAACGGATTGTAATACATGAGAATGTTTTATATTTTTAATGTTATTATTTTTTATTAAAGATTTGTCTGCGAGCCAGAAGCAGCCATCAAAAGAGCCACATCTGGCTCACGAGCCATAGGTTCCTAACCCCTGCTCTAAAGGGTTGTCGACAGGAAGCATCATTCCAATTGGTTCTGCCTTAAAGACTTAACCAGGCCTGACCTGTGTTGGCATAGTAGATCAAGTGTCGACCTGGAATGCTGAGGTTGCCTATTGGAAACCCTGGGCTTGCCTGGTCAAGGCCCATATGGGAGTTAATGCTTCCTTCTCCTCCCTCCTTCTCTCTCTCTCTCTCTCTCTCTAAAATGAATAAATAAAATCTAAAAAGAAAATTAATAATAATAAAAAAGACTTAACCAGGATGTCAGCAAAACAGAAGGTACAAACAATAGGATATGGAGGAGTATTCAGCTTCGCTGGGAACCAAAGATATGTGTATTAAACATGAGCAATTATTTGTAGATTCTGTTCAGTTAATAAAGATTTGGAAGCAAAACAAAGGCTAATATAGGCAAACGCACACTTTCACAGATTCCCAGTGAGTAACAGCAGCAGAAACAAAAAACCTTTCCGTCCTCAGACTCAACAGGGGAGTACGAACTCAGTGTGCCTCCCAAGAGAAGGAAGTTCGCAGCCGGCGGAAGTGAGACTCACAGTGGTGACATGGTGAGATGCACTTGCACAGCAAGTGACCAGAGAATGCAAGCTGCTCCGGGCTCCATGATGACAGCTGTTTCTACACACACATGCATGCGTGCGCGCGCGCGCACACACACACACACACACACACACACACACACAAAGGGGGGAATACGCAGGAAGAATAAGGGCTGTGAGGAAACAGAGCAGGATCAGGTGCTGAGATTACGACGGTCCTTTTCTACTTCTGTCTTTCCCCAAAGTTTCTATAATGAGGATATATTACTGTAGTATTTTTTTTTTACTTTCTGTTTTATGTTTTAAAAAAAATGTTTGAATTATGTAAAAACCCATTGGTCAAGCATCCCAGATCTGAAGGTAGAGAGCCTCAGTTGTGGGGGCAGTTGACCAGTCCATAACGTTCTCCTGAAGGGTTCTAGAACATCCCTGGGGGCCTCACAGCCTACCCTAGGGAACAAGGCTACATGTATCTTTGGGGAAAGCCGTACTACCTGCCAGCTCTTTGATCTAACAGCAGAAGCTTTATAATCCTAAACAATGTTTCTACTTATTTCAACGCCTTCCCCTTTTGCAGCCCATCTGGAATGCTTGCTGTAAAGCCAGTAGCCAAGGCCACCATCACAGCCGCTCCGCCCATGCAGGTTCTCATTAGATTCGGACAGTCGGTAAAGAAACAATGGAGACAAAAACTGATGGGCCATCATCTTTAATCCTAGCTTGCACCCGGCGGGCAAGTAAAAACACACACTGGGCTCCAAAACCCACTCATTCAGTGCTCACAAAGCTACTGACTTATCCGAGTTTCCTAGAATCAAAGGTTCTAGCTCACCAGACTTTATTCACCTCTGTTCCCCATCTCCTTCTTTCTCCCTGCACAAACTCTGCACAAACTGGCTTCTCACTCAACACTCCGCCATCTTGGCTGCTTCTCCTGGCCTCCTCCACGTGGCCTTTCTCTGCTCTCTGCTCTCTAATGCTAATCTCAGGAACCAAGAGAGCAAGCTCCCATTCTGCCCTCATTTTTATACTGTAGATTCATAACCTTTAATCCAATATACAAAATAGAGGAAGTCTCTAATACAAAGTCACTTATCTGAGGCATAATTGGATTGTACCACTCCACAGCAAAAAGAGTGGGAAAGGCTTAGTCCTAAAACCAAGCCCCAGGCTACAAGGATCCTGCCTGCCCACAGCCTGCCCCCAACACACATTAATATCACCTGGGCGACGGCTTCTACGTGGGCAGCGCCATCTTTAACAAAGTGAGCATATTATATATATTTTATCTGCCCAACACTTGCTCTCAGCTTTCCTGAGGCAATGAAATCTTTGGGTGTAATTTCAAGCTCAGGAGAGAGGTTGTGATAAGAGCCTCTCTCCATTTCGAGCAGTTGTGGTTTCCTGTTCTCCTGTAGGTAGGTGGAGGTCCCCCGGAGCTCCTGCTTGTCTCAGGAGCTGACAGTGCCCTGCCCGCAGTGCCCACAGTGCCCACAGTGCCAGGTGGGAGCCCTGAATGCCCCTACAACCCAGGAAGCATCCTGGATTGATGTTTACTTATTAGAAGAGAGGCAGAGTGTTTAAGAGACAGCAACATGCAGCATTATCAACCAAACAGAACATGGGTATGGTCTTATGATAAAAAAAAAAACCAAACAAAAAAAAACTCCTACAGGAATTTTACCCTGACTTGTGCATACCCAGTAAATCCGACAAAGGGTGAAGGTGGTTTTTTTTAAGTATGTCTTTTCTCAGACAATATAATGTAAGATACAGATAAATTTGAAGCACATGGATTGCTGGGAGGAACGTGGTTTGCTAAAACTGGGATGCTTTTTAAAAAGAAACGCCAGCATTATCTGCGTGGATGCCGCTAATGTATGGTGTCCTGGAACTCAGTAGACTAGGAGGAGGCACTCTGCCAGAAGCCACTGCGTAGGTAAAAGCGGGAATTCTGGGGTCTCAGTTGCTCTTTGGGATTGTTACCCTCTCCCTTTGCCGCCTGCTCTGCAGTTGCTGAGTGTGAGTGTTGGGCAGGGCCCACACAGCGACAGTCCACATAGCGACAGTCTCCACCATAGCCAGCCAGCCAGGCAAGGGCTTAATCTACCTCTTACTGGTCCAGTAGGTCTGCGTTCGCAGAAGGAAACTTTCTCTCTCCCAACCCCCATTCTACTTTAAGCAGGGGTCCCCAAACTACGGCCCGCGGGCCGCATGCGGCCCCCTGAGGCCATTTATCCGGCCCCTGCCGCACTTCTGGAAGGGGCACCTCTTTCATTGGTGGTCAGTGAGAGGAGCACATTGACCATCTCAGCCAAAAGGAGGCCCATAGTTCCCATTGAAATACTGGTCAGTTTGTTGATTTAAATTTACTTATTCTTTATTTTAAATATTGTATTTGTTCTCGTTTTGTTTTGTTTTGTTTTTACTTTAAAATAAGATATGTGCAGTGTGCATAGGGATTTGTTCATAGTTTTTTTTTTATAGTCTGGCCCTCCAATGGTCTGAGGGACAGTAAACTGGCCCCCTGTGTAAAAAGTTTGGGGACCCCTGACTTTAAGTGTAATTTAAGCTTCAGGAGTGTTTTATCATACAGGAATAGAAGTTACAGATCTTCTTCCAGGAAGTTCTTTGGCATTTCGGCTTTAAAAGTCATCCTTTGGGCTGAGCATCGCCCCCTGGTGGGCGTGCCGGGTGGATCCCGGTCATCGGGCGCATGCGGGAGTCTGTCTGACTGCCTCCCCATTTCCAGCTTCAGAAAAATACACACACACACACACACACACACACACACACACACACACACACACACAAAGTCATCCTTGCCCTCCCTCGCTGCTGTCTTACCCTGCGTGGACATCCTCAGCCTCCTGCACCTCTTGAAGGGCGTCATTGACAGGCAGAGATGGAGCCTTTGTTACTTTGGCCAGTTCCTTAACACAGTGGCTCGCGGGCAGATCTGTGGGCTGGATTCGGTGGGCGACAAGGATTTCACTGATTTGCACAAAGTGAGACGATGAAGAACAATGTAAGAGTTTTTCATAACGGCATTTATTTAGCTCACTGTGATGTATTCTGAGACTGTGTACTCTCTACTTTTTGAGTTAAATGCCTTTTCTTTTATAACAGTAGGATCATAAAAAAAATGATAGGTTTAAAATAAAAACATGTAATAAAACAACAACAAACAAAAACCAAACACCCAATCAATAAAATTATCCAGTGCAGAAACCCAAATGTTTTTGTTAATTTTACTGCTTTGGGCGATCCCAAAGTCCAGAGAACCACCATTTTAATGAATTTAATCGGATATTTAACTTGAGATCATGGATTTAATGATGTAGAGGTTCGGAACAAGTCACCCTGAGATATGCCACTTTGGCCTGTGAAATACTGAGCTGAAGGCAACCAAAACCTTGCAGCTTGTGATAAACTGTCACCTCTCCTTTAAAGAATTTAAATTAGGGGCCTTGCCCATAATAACAATGATCACCAGAAATAACTTTTGGTGACCAGTCTATAGAGCAGAGCAAAATTCAACATCTCATCACCCTTACGTGACCCTCCTCCCCTCTGAAGTCCAAGGGTACCGTCCCATCCTTAGCTCAGGATGTCATATATACCTCCTTCTCCCTTTTTGTCTTTGAACCTCTCATGTGTTTGGGGTCCTCAACTCTTACGTATGTAGAGTTCCCATTTATATGTATATAATTGAATTTGGTCATTTTCTCTGGTTAACCTGTCTATTTGGTTATTAGAACAACTGAAAGAACCTTGAGGGTAGGGGAAAGAAAGTTTATTCCTCACCAACAATGAGATTTAATTGAATCTCATTCTGATGGGGGAGGTTTTGAATAATCCATCTCTGCACATTCAAAAAGTCAACCTACTTGGAAGCAACGAAGGTGTGCTTTTAGTAGGTGAATGGATAAATAAACTGTGGTCTATCCTGACCAGGGAATATTATTCCACACTAAAAAGAAATGAGTGATCAAGCCATGAAAAGACACGAAGGGAACTTAAATGCATTTACTAAGTGAAAGAAGCCAATCTGAAAAGACTATATACTGTATGAATCCAACTACTATATGACATTCTGGAAAAGGTAAAACTTTGGAGACAGTGAAAAGATCGGTGGTTGCCAGGTGCTGAGAGGGAGGAGGGATGAACAGGCAGAGCACAGAGGGTTCTTAAGGCAGCGAGGCTATAATGGTAGATACATATCATTATACATTTGTCTAAATCCATAGAACGTACAACGCCAAGAGTGAGCCCTCATGTAAGCTCTAGAGCAGGGGTCCCCAAACTTTTTACACAGGGGGCCAGTTCACTGTCCCTCAGACCGTTGGAGGGCCGGACTATAAAAAAAAAACAACTATGAACAAATCCCTATGACACTGTACATATCTTATTTTAAAGTAAAAAACAAAACGGGAACAAATACAATATTTAAAATAAAGAACAAGTAAATTTAAATCAACAAACTGACCAGTATTTCAGTGGGAACTATGCTCCTCTCACTGACCACCAATGAAAGAGGTGCCCCTTCCGGAAGTGCTGCGAGGGCCGGATAAATGGCCTCAGGGGGCCGCATGTGGCCCACGGGCCGTAGTTTGGGGACCCCTGCTCTAGAGTCTGGGTGATAATGAGGTTTCAATGTAGGTTAATCGGCCCTGGCCGGTTGGCTCAGCGGTAGAGCGTCGGCCTAGCGTGCGGAGGACCCGGGTTCGATTCCCGGCCAGGGCACACAGGAGAAGCGCTCATTTGCTTCTCCACCCCTCCGCCGCGCTTTCCTCTCTGTCTCTCTCTTCCCCTCCCGCAGCCAAGGCTCCATTGGAGCAAAGATGGCCCGGGCGCTGGGGATGGCTCTGTGGCCTATGCCTCAGGCGCTAGAGTGGCTCTGGTCGCAACATGGCGACGCCCAGGATGGGCAGAGCATCGCTCCCTGGTGGGCAGAGCGTCGCCCCTGGTGGGCGTGCCGGGTGGATCCCGGTCGGGCGCATGCGGGAGTCTGTCTGACTGTCTCTCCCTGTTTCCAAACTTCAGAAAAATGAAAAAAGAAAAAAAAAAAAAAAAAAGGCAATGTAGGTTAATCAATTGTAACAAATATACTACTCTGGTGGGGGATGTTAATAGCCAGGAAGGTTACACATCCGTGGGGCTAGGGAATATATGGGAAATCTCTGTACATTCCATTGAATTTTGCTGTACCTAAAATGCTCTAAAAAATAAAGTCTAGTTTTTAAAAAAGTCAACCTACCAAGCAAAATTTAATGCTTAGTTTGAACCACTACAGGGGAGCCGAGCTCACTGGCCAGGTATAGCTGCTGAGACCTGAACATCAGACTGTTAGACTTCAAGGACCTTCCGAGCTCACCTCTCATGAAGAGCTGAGAGACTGGCCTTGATGGTGTCTGGTCCTGGTGCTGCAGCTCCTCATCATGTGACCGTGAGCTAGCCACTGGCCATTCTGGTCTGTTTCCTCAATGGCAAAGAGCCCTTCCAGATCTGAAGTTCTGTAGTCTCCAAGTTCAACATAGTAAGAAAAACTGATAGTTTCTCACGGGCGAGGGGTCAAGTCTGGGGAAAGTCAGACTGATGCGGAAAGCAACAAAACATTCATTTTTTTCCTTATTGCCTGAAATGGACATGACTTATAAGTTACCAGTCTAGAGTAGCTTGGTTTATTTTTTTTTATTTTTTTATTTATTCATTTTAGAGAGGAGAGGGAGAGAGAGAGAGAGAGAGACAGAGAGAGAGAGAGGAGAGACAGAGGGGGGGGGAGAAGCTGGAAGCATCAACTCCCATATGTGCCTTGACCAGGCAAGCCCAGGGCTTCGAACCGGCGATCTCAGCACTTCCAGGTCGACGCTTTATCCACTGCGCCACCACAGGTCAGTAGAGTAGCTTGGTATTTGAGGGAAAACTGAGAAGAAATTCCTTAACTCACCCCCTTACCCCCCCACCCCCTTTAAACATTTTTGTTTTATGTTAACTGAAGTCTGGTGAAGTGAGGCATCTGTTCAAAGGGCAGGGATTTAAACACAGACAGTTACTGCCTCCTAGTGGACACAGCATGGGGCTCATCTCTAAATCCAGAGGTTCTAACAGGATTTCCCAGGGGCTGTAAGCACTTATCTTTAGAGCTGGAGGGGCCTTAAGAAACCACCTGTTTCACTTCCTTCACTTTACAGAAGGGGATGTTGACGCTCAGAGTCATACACTGGGGCCCAGGGCCGCTGACCCCAAGCGTAGGCCCTCTACATTGCACTGCAGCTTCGTTAGGCTGCAAGGACGCCACCCGTACCTGCAGACGTCCTGAGTGCTGGGTACCTGCAGCAGGGAGAGGAGGGTCCCACCCCTGTCGAGAACTTTGGCTGCAGCGGGCCACCTCAGACATAGCCGTGTGGCCCGATAAGGGAGGCACACAGGAGAATGCCATGAAACCTGAAGGGAGAGATCGCGTCTGCAGTGTCGCCAGCAGACCGGCCAGGAGAGCAGGCCTGACACAGGGCTCCGTCACAGGTCCCAGAAGGCACTGACCCCACCGGCACCTTGGCCTCGGACTCTGTCTTCCAGAACCGTGAGACAATACTGCCATCGAAGCCACTCTGCTTTTGGTAGTTTGCTACAGCAGCCCTAGCTAACGAATAGAGACTTTGTAGACTTTCTCTGTCAAACACCTTCCAGTTGTCAATCACACTTTGATTTTGCAGAAATGAAGCTGTCTTTTCTTCAAAGCTGCCAACCACTGTGAGCTTCCTTTTTTCCTTTCCTTCCTTCCCTTCCTTCCCTTCTTTCCTTCCTTCCCTCCCTCCCTCCTTCCTTCCTTCAGTGAGAGGAGGGGAGATAGTGAAACAGACCCCTGCATGCACCTCGGATGGGATCCACACAGCAACCCGTCTGGGGCCAAATACTCGAGTACCGAGCTATTTTTAGCACCTGAGGCTGATGCGCTCAGACCAACTGAGTTATCCTCAGTGCCCAGGGCTGACGCTCAAACCAATTGAACCACTGGCTGCAGGAGGGTGTTGGGGACCGAAAAATAAACAGGGTATTTTGCGGTATGGATATCTCGGGGATAGAAGTGTTGAGCCCAACCCCCCACCTCACCTGCCTAGTTAAGTTAACAAAGAGCTGTGTTCACTGGTCTTTCTGCCCACCCATGTTTCCCCGGAACAGACTGGAAGCTAGTTTCTTATTGGTGTAAAGTTAGATCGACTGGCATGGTGGGGGTTGTCTTTGAGTTGCCTTGGAAACTTAATTGAATTGCTAATTGCTCACAGTTGGCCATGAATAAAGTCAGATGTCTTTCTTGGGGAGCCATGTTGCGGCTCAGGAACAGTAGTGACTGTTGGCAAGCCATGGCGTCTTCCCGAACCCATCCAGTATGTATATATCTTTAAGTCTCTGTCTATTTTTATTTTATTTTTTAAATTTTTTATTATTATTATTATTATTATTATTTTTTGTATTTCTCTGAAGCTGGAAACGGGGAGAGACAGTCAGACAGACTCCCGCATGCGCCCGACCGGGATCCACCCGGCACGCCCACCAGGGGGCGATGCTATGCCCACCAGGGGGCGATACTCTGCCCCTCCGGGGCATCGCTCTGTTGTGACCAGAGCCACTCTAGCGCCTGGGGCAGAGGCCAAGGAGCCATCCCCAGCGCCCGGGCCATCTTTGCTCCAATGGAGCCTTGGCTGCGGGAGGGGAAGAGAGAGACAGAGAGGAAGGAGAGGGGGAGGGGTGGAGAAGCAGATGGGCGCTTCTCCTGTGTGCCCTGGCCGGGAATCGAACCCGGGACTTCTGCACGCCAGGCTGACGCGCTACCACTGAGCCAACCGGCCAGGGCCTCTGTCTATTTTTAATTCAATTTTGTATCTTTTCCTGCTTGGGACCCTGGAATAATACTCGTCGCGGCTGGTCCGCGACAGGAGGAGAAGAGGGAGAGGGAGGGGTGGAGAAACAGATGGTGGTTTCTCTTGTGTGCCCTGACTGGGGATCAAACCTGGGATGTCCATATGACAGGCTGACACTCTGTCCACTGAGCCAACGGCCAGAGCCACTGTGAACTTTCAAAATGTGAAAAGGACCAGGTAAACAGAATCTTAGAGTTACGAGATAGAAAGAACACAGTCCAAGCACTCATTCTGCGTGGGAATTCCTTACTCAGAGTCTCCTTCAGCCAGGGGCAGAAGAGACTGCTGAACCACAGGGCGCAAAGAAGGTGATTCAGGAGTGACTGTTTTCTTAAAATATTCAGTTTATTAAAGTTAGGTCTTAAAATCCTGATTCTTCCTGAAGTTTAAAAAAGTTCATTTTACATGGAAAAAGCTGGCATTTTAATAATTACTTCTAAGGTATCATTTTACAAACTTAGTCAAACTTCTTTAAATGTTTTAGGTTATGTTTAAATTTTTACCCATTTAATTTTTTTAAGGACTTCAGTAGTCTGGTTTAACAAACCATCCCAGATATTAGGTTGAATCATATCAAACTGCATTTTTGTAGGTAAAACAACTCCAAAAACCAGTTAACCCAAGCCCGGGTCAAGGTGGACGCAATTCTAATGTTGCCATCGTGCTTGGGCTTACACCACGGAGGACACCTGCAGTCTTTGCCAAGGCTGACCCCAACCAATAGGGCTGCCGGAGTCCAAGCCACTGTGCATACCCAGAGCGGAAGCTGAGCCGCCATTGCACCTCCCCTGGGCCAGCGCTGCCACAGCCCCCATCCCAGCACTAATGGACACCAGGCCCTGGCACTAAGTGGTATCCTCTCTGCTGTGACTTCTTCTTATGGAAAAAAGGAGAGCGGGAGATCCTAGCAGTCATTGCCACCAGGTACCTAAGCAGCCCTCAGCACCCTGTGGACACCCTCAGCCTTTGATACTGAGGCTCTTTATAGCCTCTGTTGACCCTGACCTCCACTGTGGAGCTTTCTGGAGTCCGTGCCACCACACTCCATTAGAGCTGTCGTTGTTCCTGTGCTCCCTTTAGAGCTGTAGTCACCATACCCCATCTAGTTGGCATCCTCACACCCAACTCCAGTTAAAGGTCTTTCGTCACCAAAGCCAACGACAAAAGTTTGGAAGAGGTGACTTCTCCTTTAAATGTGCTGAGGGGCGGGGCTATAAGGAAATATGACATCAGCAAAAGAACAATACATTCCTAGCAACCAATCCCCAAAAGATGGAGTTCAGTTCTATGAATTGCCTGATAAAGAATTCAAAAATAACTGCTTAAGAGAAGCTCAGTGAGTTCTTAGAGGACACAGAAAACTCCATGAACTCAGGAGAACAACACATGAACAAAATGAGAAATGAAGGGATAGAAATCATGAAAGTGAACCAAACATCCCTGGCTGGTGGCTCAGTGGATAGAGTGTCAGCTGGCATATGGCCGTCCTGGGTTTGATTCCTGATCAGGGAACACAGGAGAAAGGACTATCTGTTTCCCCCTCCCCCCTCCCTCTCCCCCTTCTTTCTCTCTTTTACCCTCCCATAGCCAGTGGCACGATTGGTTTGAGCATGGCCCCGGGCACTGAGGATAGCTGGGTTGGTCCAAGTGCCAGCCTCAGGTGCTAAAGATAGCTCAGTACTCGAGCATTGACCTAAGACAGGGTTGCCAGGTAGATCCTGGTTGGGGCACTCTATGTGGTCTATCTCTCTATCTCCTCTCCTCTCACCCCCCCAAAAAAGAACCAAACAGAAATTCCAGAGCTGAAGAATATAATGAATGAAATGAAACAAGCAATAAACAGCTTCAGCAGCAGGTTCAAACAAGTCAAAGAATCTGCTACCTTTAAGGCAAGTTATTTGAAATCATCCAGTCAGAGGAGAAGAAAAAGAAGAAGGAAAAAGAAGGAAGAAAACTTGTTATTTATGGGGCATGAATATCGACATGAGAATCTCAAAAGAAGTGAGAGAAAGGGGCAGGGAGCTTAAAGAAATAACGGCTAAATCTTCCCAAATCTTGGTATGAAAATGGACTCCCAGATTCACGAAGAAGACTAGACTAAGATACATTATAATCTCATTGTCAAAAGTCAAGGACAAAATAAGGAATTTTGAAAGCAGCAAGAGACAAGTGACTTGTTACATATGAGAGAACACCCAGAAAGCTATCAGTGAATTTCTCAGCAGAAACCTTACAGGCCAGTGGAGAGTAGTATGGTATATTCAAAGTACTGAACGACAAGAAAATAAAGGCCACATGTGAAAATCCCACAGCTAACATCAGAATCAGTAGGAAAAAACCGAAAGCTTTCTCTTCAAGATTCAGCAAGGATGCCCAATCTGGCCACTTCTTTTCAACATAGTACCAGAAGTCCATACAAAGCAGCAGTTAGACAAGACAAAGCAATAAAAGGCATTCAAATCAGAAAGGAAGAAGTAATTTCATCTCTGTACATTAGTGGTCCCCAACCCCCGGGCCGCGGACTGGTACCGGTCCATGGGCCATTTGGTACCGGTCCGCAGAGAAAGAATAAATAACTTACATTATTTCTGTTTTATTTATATTTAAGTCTGAACGATATTTTATTTTTTAAAAATGACTAGATTAAAAAAAAATGACCAGATTCCCTCTGTTACATCCGTCTAAGACTCACTCTTGACGCTTGTCTTGGTCACGTGATACATTTATCCGGCCCATCCTAAAAGGCCCGTCCGTGAAAATATTTTCTGGCATTAAACCGGTCTGTGGCCCAAAAAAGGTTGGGGACCACTGCTGTACATGACATGGTAATATATGTAGAAAATCCTAGGGACTCAACAACAACAACAACAAAACCCCTGTTAGAACTAATAACTTAATTCAGTAAAATTTCAGGACACAAAATCAACATACAAAAATCAGTCCCATCTCTACACATAAACAATGAGTAATCTGAAAAGGAAATTAAGAAAACAATAGCATTCATAACAGCAACAAAAAGAATAGAATTCTTAGGAATAAACTTAATCAAAGAGATGAAAGGCTTATATAGTGAAAATGATAAAACATTGGTCATGAGAATGAAAGAAGACTCACATAAATGGAAAGTCATCCTGTGCTCATGAATTGGAAAACAATATCATTAAAACATCTTTACTATCCAAAGCCATCTAGAGATTCAATGCAATCCCTACCTAAATCCTAATGGCATTCTCTATGGAAGTAGAAAAAAGATCCTAAAATCCATCTGGAACTTCAAAAGACCCCAAATAGCCAAAGCTACTTCTTGACCAAGAAGAAGAAAGTTGGAGACATCATACTTTCTGATTTCAAAATGTACTACAAGACTATATAGTAATCCACATGTATGGTACTGTCATAGAAACAGAAATGCAAGCCGATGGAGGAATAGAGAGCCCAGAATTAAACCCATGCATGTACAGCCAACTAATCTTTCCACCAAGAATACAACTGGGAAAGGACAGACTTTTCCATCAGTAGTGTGGGGAAAACTGTATATTCACATGCAGAAGGATGAAACTGGATCTCTCTCTTACACCACTCACAAAAATGAACTCAAAATGGATTAAAAACTTACATAGAAAACCTGAAGTGAAACTCCTAAAAGAAAATGGGAGAAACTCCTTGATACATGTCTTGTCAATGATTTCTTGGATATGACACTAAATGCACAGTCACAAATAAAAATAAACAAACAGGACTACATCCAACTTTAAAACTTCTGCACATGCAGTGGATAAAGCATCAACCCGGAATGTTTAGGTCACTTGTTCGAAACCCCCAAGGTCTCTGGCTCTGAGCATCGGCTGGTCAATGTGTGGCTGCTGGCTTCAGCAGGGGATCATCCATTTCATCCCAAAGCTCGCCAGCTTGAGCCCAAAGGACACTGGCATGAAAACACCAACGTCACTGGCTTGAGCTAGGGGATACTGGCTCAACCCCAGTCAAGACATGTAGGAGAAGCAATCATTGCACAACTAAAGTGAAAGCAACTTATAAGTTGGTGTTTCTTGTTCTCTCTGCTCCCTTGGAAGCAATCAATGTGCATCTAAAGTGAAAGCAACTATGAGTTGATGCTTCTCATCTCTTGCTCCTTTCCTGTCTCTTCTCTTACACGCTCTCTCTCTCTCAGAAGAAAAACTTCTGCAGAACAAGAATGAACAGTGAAAAAGGCAACCTATAGAATGGGAGAAACTAGCTGCAACCATATATCTACTAAGGGGTTAATATCCAAAATATATACAGGGTTGGGCAAAAGTAGGTTTACACTTGTGAGTATTTGAAATGGAATTTATTCTGTATTATTTATTAATTATTGTTTTATTTTCCATATGAACAACTATAAACCTACTTTTGCCCCATCCTGTATAAAGACCTCTTACAATTGAACGACAACAACAAAATCCAAATAGCTTGATTAAAGTAAGTGCCAAGGACTTTTTCTTTTTTTCCCCTTTCATCTACTGATGGACATTTAGGTCAGTGGTCCCCAACCTTTTTTTGGCCACGGACCAGTTTAATGTCAGAAAATATTTTCACGGACCGGACTTTTAGGGTGGGACAGATAAATGTATCACATGACCGAGACAAGCATCAAGAGTGAGTCTTAGACGGATGTAATAGAGGGAATCTGGTCATTTTTAAAAAATAAAACATTGTTCAGACTTAAATATAAATAAAACAAAAATAATGTAAGTTATTTATTCTTTCTCTGCGGACTGGTACCAAATGGCCCACGGACCGGTACTGGTTTAGGTTACTTCCACCCCTTTTTTCCCCCTACGCCAATACGTACCTATCAAATCTACCTTTCGGCCATTCCAAATAATGCTGCAATGAGCATGGCTGTGCAAATAACAGTTCCAGACTTAAAGAGTTTTTACTTATTTATTTACAGAGACAGAGGGAGAGTCAGAGAGAGGGATAGCTAGGGACAGACAGACAGGAAAGGAGAGAGATGAGAAGCATCAATCATCAGTTTTTCGTTGGGACACCTTAGTTGTTCATGATTGCTTTCTAATATGTGCCTTGACCGCAGGCCTTCAGCAGACCGAGTGCAAGTGACCTCTTGCTTAAGGCAGGGGCCTTGGGTCCAAGTTGGTGAACTTTGCTCAAACTAGATGAACCTGCGCTCAAGCTGGCAACCTCGGGGTCCCAAACCGGGGTCCTTCACATCCCAGTCCAATGCTCTATCCACTGCGCCACCACCTGGTCACGCAGAACAGTTCCAGATTTAACTGCTTTAATACGTGATGGCAATCCAACTCACATAGTAGAGTGACAGTTTGAAGCAGCTTCTCAACACCAGTGATACTGGCATTTTGAGCCAGTTACTTCTCTGCTGTGGGGGCTGTCTGTGCACTGAAGGGTGATTAGCAGCGTGGCCTGCCCCTACCCACTGAATAAATGCCAGTAGCAACTCCCTTCCCCTAAAACAAGATGTATTCATACAGTGCGGGGGTGGGCGCGGGCACAAAGTCGCCCAGGTTGAGAACCACTACTTCAAAGAAACACTAGGGGCTCAGTATTGGTGGGATCCAGGATGCTGCTGCCCAAGAGGTGACCGAGGGCTCTCCATAAATATAGTCTTCGACATGACTTGGAATTTTTTTTGTGTGTGTGCTTTTCAAAAATGACAGAGATCGGAAGGATGTCTTTCAACACGGAAGACAAAACTGGATGAAAAAGGCAAAGTGGAAGACTCCTTGAACAAGCATGACCTCCGGGGTCCAGGAGTCCCGCCCACGGAGCCACTAGGGGCGCATCCCACGCCCCGAGGGGCCTTCGCAGTGCACACTGGGGCTGGTAGTTCCGCCGTATGAGGTCCGACGCGGGCATCCGCATCGCGGGGCGACTTCCTCTTCAGGCCGCTGGACGCGGCTCACGGAAGTTGAGCAAGTTAAAGTTTCAACGCTTCCTTTCCCCGCCTCTTGGTCCCGCAGACTGCCAACCCAAGTAACCAATAGGTGGCCTGATTGGCGCTTTCCTTTACCTGACTGGCTTAGAGTTTTGCAACTGTCCAAACAAATTTGCCTGGGATTGGTCGAGCTTTCAGTTTTGAAAATCGTAGGTTTCCCCCGCGCTGTACCTCCCCATTGCTTGCCTGGAGCTGTGGTCCTCCGAGTACGGGAGCTGCGGGTCTGGGCGGGCGGGGAGGGTCTTCTCGGGAGGCCGCCGGACTTGGATCGGAGCAGCACTCAGAAGACGCGGTGCAACCGAGTGAGTGTGCGCGGGCAGCCAGCGGGGGGTGTTGGGAGGCTGAGCGATTTGTTACCCCTCCCGCTAACTCCGAACCGGGTGCGTGACCCCTTGCCCTCCTTCGGCCTGGGAATGGACAGGTCATTTCTTTCACGTGGCGAGGTGACCCACCTTAGTCCTAGGGCCTGAGATGCACTGGTCCGCCCCCACTTCGACCCCGTCCCCTCCCGGAGCCTCGCACGCTTGTGCGCCCAGGGGGCCGTTTGTTGACTTGGACGCGGAGGAAGCGCACACCGACCGGGTTGTGTGGTGGGATTATGCCAGATGGCATTTCTCTGTACAGTTAACCTTCGCTCAACACCTCCCGCCGCCAGCTGAGCGACATTTCATTTATTTATTTATTTATTTATTTATTTATTTTATAAAGCTTAGTTTTTAAAAATTTAATTAATTAATTAATTTTATATTTTATTTATCCATTTTAGAGAGAGAGAGAGAGAGAGAGAGAGAGAGAGAGAAAAGGGGGGAGGAGCAGAAAGCATCAACTCCTGTCTGTGCCTTAACCAGGGGAGCCTGGGGTTTCAAACCGGCAACCGCAGCATTCCAGGTCAACACTGTTCCCACTGTGCCACCGCAGGTCAGGCTGAGCGACATTTTAAACTAACCCTTTCCGGATGCCTGTGCCGCCCCTTGTCAGCCCCCAGGTGTGTTCGCTGCCTGCGATTCAGTTCCATCCCGCCACCGTGGCCTTCTCCGGAGATGCCCAGAGCCAAAACTTGACGCCTGCCTTTCAGAGGCTGAAATCGGGGAGGCGGCATAGCTGGTGGTTAAGAACACAATTTAAATCCGGGCCCCGGGGTATCTGTTAACTTCTCTTTGCCTCAGTTTCCTCATCCACACACGGGTGTCCTTGAGGTTGAGGTGAGATTTAAATGAGATGATGATGACTGATCTGAGCGTGGAGTAGGGTTCCGCGAATGGGAGCGGCTGTTAGGACCGCTCTTCACTGAAGAATGAATGGTAGACGGTGAGGTCCCCAACTTCCTGCACCCTCAAAAGAGCAGGCATTGCAAAGGAGGACGGAGGGGCCTCTAGTCTGGTGTATGGTGTGAGGGAAGTATTGGCAGGGAAAGAAGCTATCACCCACTTGGCTGTTTTGAACAGATACTTTAAAATAAAAGTGATAGCAAGTTGCTTTTCTGTGAACCTTTGTCTTGGTTTTGGCCCCTTACCTGGCTTGGAACTGGCTGGGGTCTTGCACTTTGCCAGGACTGAACTCTGGTGCAGAAGGGCAGAGGGAGCCAGAGTGATGTCGGTGGGGAGACCAAGCCCTCGACTGGCTGGCTGCAGAGCCGTCTCAGTGCGGCTCTGCGGTCCTGCCCAATGGGCCCTGCCCCGATTAGGGCTACTCTTGGCATCTCGGAGCAGGAGCTTTGAATGAGAATGACGTGCCCTAACCCGTGTAGAATGAGCTTATTTGGTGTCTGTGTGTGAGGGTGGGGTGGGAAGAGAATGCCTAGGAGGTTTTTATTTCAAGGTTTAGAGTTGATAGGTGGAGTAACTCATTCAACCAGTATTTCTTTCATGCCAGGCACTGTGCTGGGCTCTGGGCTTTCAGCTATAAGGAAGGCAGTCAAGAGCTTGCCCCCGGGAGCAAGGTTTAGTGGGCAGAGACAGGCAGGAAGCAAACAGATCCAGAGTCACCTAAGTGCTGTGCAGAGAATTGAAATGAATGGAGGTGGGATCATGGCTGATGGTCAGCTCCTCCCTGAGTTGCTGAGATCCCAAGTAATGTGGAGAACTGTACAGTAGGAGACACTAGGTTCCAGAGGGCAGACCTTATTCAGGGAACAAGGCTGTGTGCTCTGGAAATCAGATCCCAGAAAATCCCGCGAGGCTGCGGCAGGACCTGGTGTTAAGCTCTTAGCCTAGCCCCCCCCTTCTAGGTGCTTCTGTCTTAGGTGGGAGGTTGAGCTTTGCATGGGTCTTGGTTTTGAAGGTGTAGATCCGGGTGGTGGGTCTTCGCCGTGTCATGAGACGTGCAGTCTGTTATTATGACTTACGACCTTCACCCATTCCCTTCTGTTCATTCGTTCCAGTAGGGATATTTACTGAGCCCTTGCTATGATTAATGGAGCACTTCTTCCTTGACTGGGACTTTGGTGATATTATAAGCGAGGCTTGAGGATGCCTGAGCTGCTAGATGTTAAGAAACTGAGTGAAAACTGGGTTTGTATTTCCCCCAGTGCCGCAAACCAGCGAGGCTAGCAATTCCAGGTCCTGAGTGGGAATAACACAGAATGTAGAAAATAGAGAGGAAAAGGATGGGCTCAGGAGGACTCTCTGCAACCCAGAAAGAGAGCTTGCAAAAGGCAAGCCTCCACCCACCTGTCCGCTTTACTTACAGGGCAAAGGGAGGTAATTCGCAAACCTAAGAGATCACTAAAACAAAATCACATTTCCCAGGCAACCCAACAATTCTCCCAAGAGCAGGAAACCCCCACCATACAGAACATCTTAACTTCACAAAACACAAGATAAAAAGAAATCGCCTCAAGTCTCCTGAGGGACAAGGAGGATAGGATGAGTATAAACAATCCAGCATCACAGCGGACAGGGAGGTGTGGAAAAAAACAGCCTTTAGCATCTTCACTAAGCAAGTGCGGTGGGGGGGTTGGGGAGACTGTCAGTTTACTGCCTGTTCCCTACACCTCTGTCCCCCAAAAATCTAAACTGCAAAGACCCTGTTGGCTTGTGGTACCCAACACCCCACCAGTATTTCTACACAAGTTATCTTTTTTATATATTTTAGTTTTCTTTTATTAGAGACAGAGGGACAAATAAGAACAGACAGGAAGGGAGAGAGATGAGAAGCATCCATAATTCGTTGCCTCACCTCAGTTGTTCATTGATTGCTTTCTTATATGTGCCTTGAGGGGAGGGAGGCACAGTGGAGCCAGTGACCCTTTTCTCAAGCCAGCGACCTTGGTCTTCAAGCTAGTGACCTTTGGGCTCAAGCCAGAGACCATGGGGTCATGTCTATGGTCCCATGCTCAAGCCAGTGACCCTGCACTCAAGCCAGATGAGCCTGCACTTAAGCCGGCAACCTCCAGGTTTTGAACCTGGGTCCTTTGCGTCCCGGTCTGACACTCTCCACTGTGCCACCAACTGGTCAGGCTGTACACAAGTTTTCTTAAAAAAAATAAGACATAGCTTATATACTCCCCTTCCTCATCCATTTCTAGGGCATTTCAGCTCAAGGGAGAGAGGGTTGTGGGGCCTCTTGGCGGGGAGCAGTCTCTGCCCCCTTCTTTCTTACCGACTCCTTTGGAATGCAGAACCCCTTCCGTTCAGTTCACTGGTCTCTTGAAGAGGCAGTTGGATTTGAGGTTCTTTGTCGTGTGGCCTGGGTTCAGCTCATGTCTAGCTCACGGTGGCTGGGTCTAAGCCTTGCTCATCCACAGGGAGGAAGAGGAGAGCCCGTGAGAGAGTAAGAGCAGGATTGTGTTTGGGCAGGTAGACCGGGGCCCTGTGATGGCTGCAGTTTCTCCCTGGTCCAGGAAAGCAGTTGGCCATGCCTTGTCATTGTAAGCCCCAGAAAAGGCCATTTGAAAGAAGGACTCTAGATACCAGAATCGGCTTGGTAGTGTGGACTTATGCCACAGGGACTTGGGGTTGGAGAGAGGGAAGGCATTTGCAGAGTGTGAGTAGGACAGGCCCTTCTTTAAGCACAAACGGGGCTAATGGGTTGGCATTTGGAGTTCTGCATCTCTGGGCAGTGGCGGTGGGCGGGGAGGGGCCCAGCTTCGGGCATGTGGTGTCTTGTGATTAGGGGATGGGTGCTGTGGCCTGGCAGGCTGCTTCTCTGGAGATGGTTCCAGTCCCGTGCCTCTTTTCTTTGTTTTTTATTTTTATTTTTTTGTGAGACAGAGCCACCATGGGGACGACAGCCCCCGGGCCCATTCACCTGCTGGAGCTGTGTGACCAGAAGCTCCTGGAGTTTGTCTGCAACGTGGACAATAAGGACTTGGTGTGGCTCCAGGAGATCGAGGAGGAGGCCATACGCATGTTCACCAGGTGAGGATGGGGTGTGCTGGTGGGAGGGCCGGGGACACAGCAGCCCGCTTCTCACTGGACAGGCAAGACAGACAGGCTGCCAGGGGTCTCGAGAGCCCAGTGTGCTAGGGGCCCACCTGGTATAATGGGAAGAGGAGGGAGAGGTGTTGGGCTGAGCCTCAGAGGACCGGGCTGCACATGATCGCCTGGCAGCCTTGCTCCCTGCCGCATCCCTGGGAGGAAGCCTGAGCACTTGGCAGGGGACCTGCCATGACCTTGGAGAGCTCACCTGGTCTTGGTCACCCAGCTTGACCTTTTCACTGGCAGGAAATGGGCAGGGCCGGGTGGGTATGGGAGGGGCCGGGGGTTCCCAGGTGGCCGCAATGATCGCCTTCCCTGTACCACACAGAGAATTCAGCAAAGAACCTGAGCTAATGCCCAAAACACCTTCTCAGAAGAACCGACGGAAAAAGAAACGGGTTTCTTACGTTCAGGATGAAAACAGAGACCCCATCCGGAAGAGGTAGGGGGGCCGGGCTGCCGCTGGGCAGGCGGGGCTCAGCTGCGCTGGGGTCTGGAGGCGTCGTGCCTCCCGGGAGAGCGTGATTCCCAGAAGGTCACTGGGAGCGGAGGCTTGCAGGCCTGGAAGTGGGTGGCACACGGGCCATGCTGCGGGGCCAATGTCACGGGGAAACTAAGCATGACCTATGACTGTGGAGTCCAGAGAGAGAGAGAGAGAGAGAGAGAGAGTGTGTGTGTGTGTGTGTGTGTGGGTAAGGGTGTGATCTGGGCCTTAGAGGAGGGGAAGGGTTTCCAGAGGTGGGAGAAGAAAGAATCCCACCTTCTGCTTGGGTGAGAGCCAGCAGAGATGTGGACCAGGGCCTCCGAGCGCCTGTACCGGGTGCTTGGCACGGGGTGAGCTCAGTCAGCGAGAGGTTTCTGTGAATTCCATCTTTCTAGCGGTTCGGGGGGACTGGCGTTATCCCCAGTTTACAGGCTGGGAGACAGAGGCTCAGAGAGGCGTGGCCGCTGGCCTCGTGGCAGGGGGTGGCAGAGCCTGGGCTAGGACCCTGCTCTTCTGCCTCCAAGCCCTCCACTTTGTCCTCCGCCCAAGCTGGTGGCTCCTGGGGAGAAGGCGCCCCGCTCGAATGCTGGGGTGCCTTCCTGCCCTGCCGGGCCCTCTCAGCTTCCGCTCTGCGCCTTCGGCAGGTTGTCCCGCAGGAAGAATCGGAGCAGCCGGCTGAGCTCCCAGCAGCTGCTCGGCAAGGACAAAGGGGAGCAGCTGGCCAAGGTGGCAGGGGAGAATGGCTCTGTCCCGCGGCGAGTGACCCGTGCTGCGGCGGCGGCGGCGGCTGCGGCGGCCACCATGCCTCCTGCTTCGCCGACCCCGGAGTCGCCCACAGTGCTGACCGGGAAGCCCAAGAAGAGTGTCACCCAGTGCCAGCTGGTGCCCGTGGTGGAGATCGGCACCAGAGAGCGCTGCAGCGCTGAGCGGTATCTTGGCCAGCACGGTCCTGCCCGGGCTCCGTCCCCAGCTCCGTGCACGGCCCTGGCTCCAGGGGCAGCTCCGACCAACCAGGTCACCTTGCTATCGGATGAGGAGTCAACACCCAAGAAGTCAGAGGCCGGCAGACTGGAGTCTGTCGCCGTGAGTTCCCTGATGACTACACCCCAGGACCCCAAGGGCCGAGGGGCCAAAGCTGGGCGCTCTGCCTCCAAGCTTAGGATTGCACGGACCTCCCCAGACCCGAAGGACTCTCCCGGCTCCCCAGCCTCCCCGCGGCGGGCGCAGGTGCTGGCTCCCATCCTGCCGGATAACTTCTCCGTGCCCGCGGGCTCCCGTGGGGACCGGCCGTCAGTGCGGCGCAGCCTGACGGCCCCATCCTTCCCTGCTTCCCCGAGATCTCTGGCCCAGAAGTCCGCCTCCCAGAAGGCCACCAAAGAGCCAGCTGCCTCTGCCCGCATCATCTGTGAGTCCGTGGGTACGGCGGGGGTAGGTACAGTGGGGGGTCCTTGGTGCCCAGCTTGGCCGGAGGGGCTCTGGGGGTCCATCTGATACTCTGGCAAGGAGCTGCCATAGAACTTTCCGTGATGATGTAAATGCTCCATATCTGGTAGCCACAAAATGTAGCTGGTATGACTGAGGACTGGATTTCTACTTTTATTAATTTAGTTAATTTTGGTTTAAACAGTGCCACTTAGCTGGCGTTAACCGCATTGGGCAGTGCAGATGCTGGCCAGTCCTGTTGTTTCACACGAGGAACCTGAGGTCCAGGGAGGTTGCACACCGTGTCCCTGTGGTTAACGCCGTTCTGGGACTCGAACCCAGGCCTTTTCCCCAGGCCAGTGGTTTTTTTTTTTGTATTTTTCTGAAGCTGGAAACGGGGAGAGACAGTCAGACAGACTCCAGCATGCGCCCGACCCGGGATCCACCCGGCCCGGGATCCACCCGGCACGCCCACCAGGGGCGAGGCTCTGCCCATCAGGGGGCGAGGCGGGAGTCGCTCTGCACGACCAGAGCCACTCTAGCGCCTGGGGCAGAGGCCAAGGAGCCATCCCCAGCGCCCGGGCCATCTTTGCTCCAATGGAGCCTTGGCTGCGGGAGGGGAAGAGAGAGACAGAGAGGAAGGAGGGGGTGGGGGTGGAGAAGCAGATGGGCGCTTCTCCTGTGTGCCCTGGCCGGGAATCGAACCCGGGTCCCCCGCACGCCAGGCCGACGCTCTACCGTTGAGCCAACCAGCCAGGGCCCCCACGCCAGTGGGTTTGTCCTCCTGCAGGGGCTCTCAGGTTCACCTCGTTTGTGGGCCGCTCCCGTGAGTGAAGCTGTTTAGTCTCGAGCTACTGGGCTGAAGAGAGGTGATGGTCCTCATAGCCAGCTCACTGCGATGGACAGATGCTGGGTTTGAGTGCCAGCTCAGCCAGTACCTTCCCTGCGACCTCGGGCAGGTGACAGGAACCTCTTCACAGGCCTCAGTCCTTCGTCTGTCACTGGGGTGATAGTAGCATCACCGTCACGGGTTGCTGTTTCTTCAGCTAACCCATGCAGTGTGCTTAGAACGGTGTTTGCCACGCCCTGTACAGAGATGATCTGTGACTTGAGCGGTGTTTATCGTCGGATCCTAGCTCAGACAACCATTGTCCCAGGGGGAGCCACAGAGGACGGGCAGCTGATGCATCAGGGCTGGCTGTGTGCAGGAGGCAGGTCCTGCTATGAAATATGGAAAGGTGTCTGGAAGAGGGAACAGCCAGTGCGAAGACCCTGAGGCTGGGATGCGAGCGAGGGGGTGCCATGTGCCACACGGGCTTGGGCTCGATTCCGCCAGTGTGGGATCACATTATGTGTGGGGTCACAGAGTGTGGCTGTGGCCCTTGATGGCTGTTGGGAGGTCACTGGCACTGTATAAAAAGTGACCAAGAGGGAGAGACACCAGGCAGGAGGCTGCTACGAGGGTCCAGCCAGAGGATGGATGGGAGTGGGGTCGATGGAGAAGATGGGGCAGTGTTTACATTAATGTGTATTAAAATTATTGTTGACATCTGCCTGGCACTTTAAGATTTATTAAACTTGAGATGATCTTTGGTCCCTGCAGCGGTTCTGTTAGCCTGTTAGAATTTCCCTACTTCACAGAGGAGGAAACTGAGGCTTAAGGAGGTCGCTGAGTCTATAACCCGGGGACCTAGAGCCTGAGCCCCACTGTTTGGTCCTTTCTAGGCTAGCAGCCACTTGTTGAGGACGTAGAATGTCCCAGCTGGGGCACCGTCAGGAAGGTGCGGGCACCTCACCTTGCCAGGTTTCTTCCCTACCTGCTCTGGGCCATGGGGCTCAGCGATGCTAAATCTGGGGTACACGCAGGTGTGTGGCCTGACCCACCATCTGATTTTGGGTCTTCCGAGGGGCTCAGATGGTTCTGACCTGCCTCAGAGATTTCCTCTGGCCTGAATCTGGTCCCGGGAAGAGGCCCCAAGGGGCGGGTGAGCCTGCAGCTTCAGGGAGAGGGGGGGAGAGACGGTAGAGCCACGCCTGCCCTGGGATCCAAATCCAGATCCCCAGTAAGCCATTCCGATCGCTCCTCCCCCTCAACCTGCGCATTTGATTTGCATTTGACACCAGCTGTTCTGACTCCTCTCCACCTTGAGAGGAGGGAAGACAGGAGAGAGGGAGGCAGTTCTGGTCTTCAGGTATTAGAACCATCTAGGTATTAGGAAGCTTTGAAGCTCATAGTGGTGGATACTTATTTTCCAAAACTCTGTTTATGTTTATTTTCTCTCTCTCTCTCTTTTTGGCTCAATTCTTTATTATTGTCAACAAATACTGTTAGTTGTTTTAAGTGACTAAGTTACTTTATTCATTTTTTTTTTTTTTTTACAGAGACAGAGAGAGAGTCAGAGAGAGGGATAGACAGGGACAGACAGACAGGAACGGAGAGATGAGAAGCATCAATCATTAGTTTTTCGTTGTGACACCTTAGTTATTCATTGATTGCTTTCTCATATGTGCCTTGACCGCGGGGCTACAGCAGACCAAGTAACCTCTTGCTCGAGCCAGCGACCTTGGGTCCAAGCTGGTGAGCTTTGCTCAAACCAGATGAACCGGCACTCAAGCTGGCAACCTTGGGGTCTCGAACCTGGGTCCTCGGCATCCCAGTCCGATTCTCTATCCACTGCGCCACCGCCTGGTCAGGCACTTTATTCATTTTTAAGAAAATATCTGCCAGGTACCCAGGCTTGAACAACCACAGTCTGTCACTTGTTCCTTCAGTTAAAAATGGTCTTCCATGAGAAGAGTGGCTAGTTTGGCTGGGAACTCGTACATGTGTGCTCTTCCCAGAGACTTGGCATTCTGCGTCTTCTGCTTTTTTTTTTTTCTGTTTAGCCATTTCATACAGGAGGAGGACCCAGATAAATTCTCCCTCTTCAGATCATGGCAACTTTATTTATTTATTTGTTTGTTTGTTTTTTAAATTTTTATTTTAATGGGGTGACATCAATAAATCAGGGTACATATATTCAAAGAAAACATGTCCAGGTTATCTTGTCATTCAATTATGTTGCATGCCCATCACCCAAAGTCAGATTGTCCTTCGTCACCTTCTATCTAGTTTTCTTTGTGCCCCTCCCCTACCCCCCCTCTCCTTCCTTCCCTCCCCCCCCCATAACCACCACACTCTTGTCCATGTCTCTTAGTCTCGTTTTTATGTCCCACCTATGTGTGGAATCCTGCAGTTCTTGTTTTTTTCTGATTTACTTCTTTCACTCTGTATAATGTTATCAAGATCCCACCATTTTGCTGTAAGTAGATCATGGCAGCTTTAATCTATCCCATAAGTTGCATCTTCTGCTTTATCACACAGAGTCTTAGGAAGTCATGTTCTTCAGTTTAGGTTTAATGAAGAGAGTAGTTTCTACTCCTTCATCAAAGAGATTCTCAAACGAAGCTAGGCTTTTCTGTCCTGTGAGTCTGGAGAGCACCTGTCTAGTGAAGGGAGGGGGTCTCTGAGCTGGAGAGGGTGTGGCCACGCTCCCACCAGCCCGGTCCCTGGATCTCTTGGAGTGGCACCTGACCCGTTTTTAAAGGTCATTTTTTGTTCCTTTGTTTTTCCCTCAGGTCACAGTTACCTGGAGAGGCTCCTGAATGTTGAGGTGCCCCAGAAGGTCAGGTGAGTTCAGTTCCAGAGCTTGGGGATCCTCCCCGGGGGAGGGGGGGCTGGGCACGCTGGGGCCAGGATGGAAGTACTGCCCATGCCTGACCCTTCCCTCCTCCTGGGGACTGCCTGTCGGTGTAGCCCCGCCCCCGCCCCGCCCCCGTCTAACCAGGCGGTGAGTGACAGTGTCAAGTCTGCATCGGCCCTGGTCTGGCCTTGACCCCTCCGAGCCTTATCCTGGGACGTGGGCTCCATAGGTTGTCGGGTCCCAAGGCCTATGGATGAGCTAGTGCAGCCATGAGGGACCACGTTCAAGTTTGGGTGGGCAGGACGGGAGCTGGGCTGCTCCCTGCCCCTGGATTACACCCCAGCACTGCTCCGGGCCAGCGCGCCCCGTCTTGCAGGCCACGTCCTGCTATCACTAAACTGTTGTTCACACCCTTGCTTTGGAACGGAAGCTCGGTGCTTGGGATGGGGAGACAGGGTGACTGGGCAGAGCCACTGGCCTTGCCGGCCCTGTGGTGAGTGGAGGGCTGGCTTCCAAAGAGACGTGGCTCATCCAGGCCCAAGGGGCTGAGGAGGAGCAGGGCGAAGGCTCCTGTCCTGACTCGACCCTGCTGGAGGTGACGTGAAGCCAGACTGGAAGCTGGATCCTTGCCCACCCGGGCCCAGCTGCTCTCGGGAGCCATTGGCTCTGGCTGTGGTCGGCCCGTCCTGCCTGGGGCTGTGGGTTTGTGGCCCAGGCCAGAGCAGCTGACATGGACCCCTCGAGGATTCTACCCTAGGGACTGGGGCCGAATGGGTTGGTGGGTCCCACAGTGTCCCCTGCTCTGCTTTCAGCCCCCAGGAGGACCCCAGCAAGGAGGTGGAGCCTATGGAGGAGGCTGTGGCAGAGGTAAGTGGCCGGCCAGGGAGGGGAGGGCTCGAGGGCCTTGGGCTTGTGCTCTGGGCTGTGAGTCCCAGGTGCTGACCCCTACAGTCTTGGTTCTTCCCCCAGACCCCCAAGAATGAAGAGAGTACCTTGGGGCCCTGCAGTGCCACCAAGACGGTCATTAGCATGCCTGGCTTGCGGCCTGCAGCTGGTGGCCAGGAAACACCCTCTGTGGGGCAGCGAGGTGAGTCTCCCTGACTCGGTGTGTGCAGAGGCCTGGAGGTCTTGGCCTGACGACTTTCTCTCTGGAGAGAGGAAGCCGCGTGCTCTGGGCTGTGGGCTGAATGGGACCCAGGGGTGCACAGACCTGAGTCTGCAGCTGTCCTCGCCCACCTTTTGGCTGGAGCTGCTGCCAGGTGCCGTGTGAGTGGCCACAGCTGGTTGGTGCAGGAGATGGGAGAGTGGGGGGAAGGTCCTGAACCGGGCAAGGCCTTGAGCTTCACTCCGAGGGCCAGCAGGGGAACTGGAAGCTGGGGTCTCGTTCTGTCCTTGCCGTGGGCTCCCTTCTCACCATGTGGGTCCCCTGTCTGCAGAGAGCGGGAGCGCTGTAGGCTCTGGGCTTCGGCACCCCCAGTCTGCCAGAGGTGCCCCAGGGTCCACTTCTCGTCTCCCTGGTGAGAAGGGCACTGTTGTTGTGAGGACTTGAACATGCTTCCCCCAGTGACTCTGGGTCAGTCCCCTAGCCCCGTGGGGGCTGTAAGGACCCTTTGGGATGAAGGTGTCAGAGGGCAGGGGAAGGATGAGTGCTTTCTTCTGGCAGTGACGCAGAGTGCACTGACCCGCACCCCCATGTGGACCCTGTGTGGGAGCCCTTCCCTCCTCCAGTCACATCGGCCCAGCTGGG
This sequence comes from Saccopteryx leptura, assembly GCF_036850995.1. Classification (NCBI taxonomy): domain Eukaryota; kingdom Metazoa; phylum Chordata; class Mammalia; order Chiroptera; family Emballonuridae; genus Saccopteryx; species Saccopteryx leptura. Next base: position 11,790,793 of record NC_089503.1, on the reverse strand, counting down.
AGGGCGGGGAGGAGTGGTTTCCACATCAGTCAAGGGCCTGTGAGAGCTTGTACTTTCCATGGGCTCTAATCCTGAAAGGCACCCTGGCTCTGTCAGCAGTGGCCAGGTCATGGCTGGGGCTGCCTCGGGATTGTCCTGCAGTCCTCATTCCAGAGGCCGGGCTTGGGGGTGAGGTCTGTGGGCTGGGTACAGCATGCTGGCCTCTGGCGAAGGCAGTGCTTCTGCCTCCGACCTCCCCGGGGTCTGCAGGGAGCCTCCGACCTCCCCGGGGTCTGCTAGTCTGCCGGGAGCCGGCCTTGCCCCCCTCCCCGGGATCTGCTAGACTGCCAGGAGCCGGCCTTGCCCCCCTCCCCGGGGTCTGCTGGAAGAGGGCCTCACCCTCCCTGGCTGCCCCGCCCAGCCTTCCCCGGCCCCTCCATGCTGTCCCCGCAGTCTCTCTGATGTTGCTCTCTTCACAGAAGCCAAGATCAATCAAGCAGATGGCCCCAAGGAGCCACCCCAGAGCGTCAGGTTTGTGTCTGGGAAGGGGTGTGTAGGCCAGTGTTCTAAAGGGCCTGAAGGGGCATGGACCTCGAGTCCTCTTGGGAGGGTGGGTGGCTGTGTGGTCAGGGGCTTAGTCTCCTCTCAGCTCTGGCTTAAGGGATGAAGCAGCTTGGTGCTGTGGGAGGAGCCTGGCCTGGGAGGGAGTGACCAGTCCCTGGACCCATCCTCCTGTGTCCTCCTGGTCATGTGACCATGGGCGGATCACTTCCCTTTCTCTGACTGGGCAGCAGGGGGTGGGGGTCGGTCAGGGCGACCCCACCTCTGCAGCGGTGAGTCCTACGGGCCGGTCTCAGTTTTCTTCACAGGCATGACTTTTTATGGGGTGTGGCTAGGGCTCTGGAGGGGGTCCCCGGGTCAGGCCTTGGACGCTGCTGCCCCCCGCACCCCGCAGGAGGAAGCGCAGCTACAAGCAGGCCGTGAGTGAGCTGGACGAGGAGCAGCAGCTAGAGGATGAGGAGCTGCAGCCCCCCAGGAGCAAGACCCCCTCCCCGCCCTGCCCAGCCAGCAAGGTGCGTGGGCGTCAGCCCCCTCTCCCCCCTCCCTGCCTCCGCCCCGCCCCGCCCCCGGGGTCCTGACCTGGTGCCCCTCTGCAGGTGGTACGGCCTCTCCGGACCTTCCTGCACACCGTGCAGAGGAACCAGATGCTCATGACCCCAACCTCAGCCTCCCGCGGCAGTGTCATGAAATCCTTCATTAAGCGCAACACCCCCCTGCGCGTAGACCCGAAGGTGAGGCAGCCTGTGTCCCCGGCTGAGCTTCGCTGGAGTTGGGCTGCATGGCTAGAGGCTCCTAGGCGTCCCCTAGGCTGCTGGGAGCAGCATGGGTCTGGGCCAAGGCGCTGTGACCTGACACTGGTCAAGGGCCAGCTCAGGCCTCTCCGACCACGGGCTGCCTCAACATTTGGGGATTGTCCTGACCTCTTGGGTTCTGTACTAGAGGCTTGGCCAAGTGGTATGACCCCTGGGCTGGGAAGTTGCAGAATTGGCCCAGCAGGCCCCTACCCTGACCACCCACCCCGCATCCCCAGTGCCTGAGGGTTTAGGTGGGGGACACACGTGCGATGGTTTCCTGCGTTGGGATGCGGGTGGGTGAGGGGACTGCAGGCCCCGAGCAGACTCGCTGGCATGGCCAGGAGCCTGGCCAGCTTCTCGGATGCCCCTTGGCCTTGCACTGACTCTTGGCTTTTTCCTTGTCTCCTCTTCTCCACAGTGCAGCTTTGTTGTAAGTAAAGCCTTTTCCTGTCCTTGTAACCTCGCCCCCCCTCGCACTTAGCTGCTGTAGCCGTCCTTGCAAAACTGACCGCACCTACAGAGGCACTAACATGCTAAGCGGAAGCCGTAGGGGAGGTGGGCGGTGACCCAGAGGCGCTAGGTGGCAGCTGGAGGCGCCAGCGGGTCGGGCTGGACCAGGCCTCCTCCCTGCCGCTCTGCCTTTGACTCTGCTACCAGGAGGCGGAGTCTTAGCCTCCCAGATGCAGAAGGAAGCAAAGGATGTATGACCTGCAGCCGGCACCAGGGCCACAGCTTCAAGTTCCCCGCAGCCGCTTCCCACGCTGCTCTCCAACCCTGGGCTTCTAGTTATGGTCGAAGCTGTGCTTTACTGGGTCACACGCCTGCGCTGCCGCCTTGCAGGAGCCGCAGAGTAATGAGTGGTGGAAGGCCAGGCAGGTGACTGAGGGTGGAACTGTCAGTAGTTCCACAGAACTGCTGTTCTCTTGGACACCTCAGAGCTGAGCTGGGCCGCCAGCCATGAGCAGGGAGCCACGGAGCGCTGGGATGTGCTGGGCCCGCAGTCCTGGCGCTCAGGGACTTCGAGTGGCCCGGCTGCAGCCCCTTCATTCCTTAAGTTCTCCCTGGTGTTTTGAGGGCTTCTGCCCCCATCGAGGGCCTCAGCTGCAGTGCCTTGGGCTTGGCAGGTCATGGGGCTGGCCCAGCAGTTGGATAGGTGGACCCTAAATTTGCCTGTCCTGCCGGAAGGCTGGCTTCCTTTGGGTGGCCCTGGTAATGGGCTTACCTTCCAATATGCCAGTAAGCGGACTGGGAGACCTTACATTCCCGTTTTTCTGCTAGGCGCCTGCTAGGCACCTGAGTCCAGAGCAGTGGGCCAGACTCAGACTTCCTTGTTCACCCTGCGGGGAACTTCTAGGCTCCATCCAGACTAATGGGGGCCTTGCTGGGTTCCTGGTGATGACTGAGAGGTCCAGGATGCCTTTTCCTGCTTTAGGGACCCCAGGTCCCTGCCTAGGGCATCTGGTAGTGGTAGGACACTCCTGAGTTTGGAGATCAGGGGCCTAGGTAGGTCACAGGGACCTTGGACTGGCATCCTTTGGGCCTGAGTGTCCTGCCTGAGTGGGACAGAAACCCGTTTTGCTGACCCCTGTGGGACGCAGGAGTCTGTTGGGCTCTTGGGGCAGGAAGGGATGATGGTGGGCACCCTCTGGGCCACCCAGCTCTCTCTTCCAAGGTGCTTTCCTCACAAAAGAGCAGGTGGGTGTGGTGGATGGAGGTCTGGCCTCCTGCTGGTCACCTCTGGGGCAGGACACTGGTGAGCGAGAGCCAGCCAAAGGCCACCTGCCCCCTGCCCCCGTGGGGCCTCCCAAAGGCCCGTGTCCTCCTCCAGGGCCCTCCTGCACCGGCTTAGCCCCCATGGCTCACGGTCACTTCTCTTTCCTTCTATTTCTCTCTGTTACAACAACAAAACCAAAACCTTATTTTAATAAGTTATACAGTAAAGCTTATATTAAGAATTATACAGTAAAACCTATACTGCATAAATGTTCACTTGAACATCTTCTAGTATTCCATTTTAATTTGTCTATTTTGGTTTTGACTGTTTTGTTCTGTAGTTTTTTACTGGTTGCTCTAGGCATTACGGATTTAACTTTCAGGATCACTCTAGAATCGCTGTCGGTTCAATTGTGATGTAGAAATCTTACTGCCCTCCCCCCTGTGTGCTATTCTTGTCTTACTTGTTATGTCTTCATACATTGACAACCCCTGGCAGATGCTGTTAGAATTTTTGCTTTCAACTGTCAAACATTGTGTGAGAACTCAAGAGAAAAAGAATAGTCGGTTGATATTTACCCAGTAGTTATCATTTTTATTGTTCTTTTATTCTTGATATTTCATGTGTCCTGGTATCATTTCTTCTTTTTTGTTTGGAGAATTTCCTTTAGCGAGTCTTTGGGAAGGAGCCTTCTGCCAACAAATTCTGTAGTTTTTCTTCATTTGAAAGAGGCTCTTTCCTCTTTCACGTCATTTCCGAAGGCTGTTTTCACTGAATATGGACAGTTCTGGGCTAACTGGTCTTTCCTTTAAGCCAGTGGTCCCCAACCCCTGGGCTGCGGACTGGTACCGGTCCGTGGGCCATTTGGTACCGGTCTGCAGAGAAAGAATAAATAACTTACATTATTTCCGTTTTATTTATATTTAAGTCTGAACGCTGTTTTATTTTTTAAAAATGACCAGATTCCCCCTGTTATATCCGTCTAAGACTTACTCTTGATGCTTGTCTCGATCACGTGATACATTTATCCGTCTCACCCTAAAGGCTGGTCCGTGAAAATATTTTCTGATATTAAACTGGTCCATGGCCCAAAAAGGTTGGGGACCACAGTTTTTTTTTTTTTTTTGTGTGTGTGTATTTTTCTGAAGCTGGAAACGGGGAGAGACAGTCAGACAGACTCCTGCATGCGCCCGACCGGGATCCACCCGGCACGCCCACCAGGGGCAACGCTCTGCCCACCAGGGGGCGATGCTCTGCCCCTCCGGGGCATCGCTCTGCCGAGACCAGAGCCACTCTAGCGCCTGGGGCAGAGGCCAAGAAGCCATCCCCAGCGCCCGGGCTATCTTTGCTCCAATGGAGCCTTGGCTGCGGGAGGGGAAGAGAGAGACAGAGAGGAAGAAGGGGGGGGCGTGGAGAAGCAAATGGATGCTTCTCCTATGTGCCCTGGCCGGGAATCAAACCTGGGTCCCCCGCACGCCAGGCTGACGCTCTACCGCTGAGCCAACCGGCCAGGGCCGGGGACCACAGTTTTAAGCACTTTACAAATGTGGAGCCAGTTCTTTCTGGCATCCATAGTTTCTGAGGAGAAGTCTGCAGTCATTCAGATCATTGTCTGCTCTGGACACCCAACCCCCGAGGCAATGATTCTCTTTTTGGCTGCTTTTGAAAATATTTTTGTATTGAGTTTTCCGCAGTGTGATTACGATGTGGGCCAGACGTGGGTTTTCTTGGCTTTATCCTACTTGGGTTCCAATGGCCTTTTTGAATCTGTAAGTTTATATCTTTTACCAAATTTGCAGCATTTCCAAGCCAGTATTTTTCTACATTGTGTCCCCCCACCGCATTGCACTCTTCCCATTGTGGGGTGACGCTGGCACAAATGATAGACCTTTGGGTGTCACCTCACATTTGCCTCAGGCTCTGTTAATTTTTCTTCAATATCTTTTCTCTGTGTTTACTTGGATACATGTTATTAATTTCTCTGCATGCTCTGATGGTGTCTGTCTTCTTCATCTGTTTTTGGACCCGTCCCTTGAATTTATTTGTTATTATTAGTTTTAAAATTTCTATTTTGTTTCTCTTTGGGTCTTCTGCTTGCTGAGATTTCCTGTTTTTCAGGTTGCCTTAAGAATGTTTGTGATTACTTGTTAAAGTGCATGCACGTGCATACACACACAGTAAAATAGTTATAAAGCATAATAATAAATTACCGATCTCATTCTTCATTCTCCTACAAATGCACTTGTACATAGTTATCAGGGTGCACGTCCAATTTTTGTGCAGCCCACGATTTGGCAGGGCTGAGTCAAGGACACTGGTGACGCAGGCCCTTGGGAGGCCTTAGGGTCCCCCAAGGAGAAAGGTCGAAGCCCCAGGCCTCACTGAGGGTGGCAGTGAGAGTGTTTGGGGCAACTCTGCCCTCAGAAGCAGTCTGGTGCTGCTGCCCGTCTGGCTGGAGGCTGGAGGCTGGAGGCTGAGGGGCGGTCTTGGCAGCCCTGTTCCTGCCCAGCACTGGGCCGTCCTCGCTCACACCCCCACCCGCCTCCCACCCAGGAGAAGGAGCGGCAGCGCCTGGAGAACCTGCGGCGGAAGGAGGAGGCAGAGCAGCTCCGCAGGCAGAAGGTGGAGGAGGACAAGCGGAGGCGGCTGGAGGAGGTGAAGCTGTAAGTGGTGCGGCCCCCGGCCCCCCACCCCGCAGGCCGCGGCGGGCTCCCCTGATTGCCCTGTGCTCACAGGAAGCGCGAGGAGCGCCTGCGCAAGGTGCTCCAGGCCCGGGAGCGGGTGGAGCAGATGAAGGAGGAGAAGAAGAAGCAGATTGAGCAGAAGTTTGCTCAGCTGGATGAGAAGACTGAGAAGGTGTGCGCCGTGGGCTGGTGGGCGGCCGCGTTGCCGTGGGCTGTTCCCTGCTGGGGCCCAAGCAGGTCCAACTTGGTGGCCCGAGGGTTAGGACTGGACCCCTTCGACACCCTTGGACCCTCTCCTGTCCATGTGGCGGCCCTGGAGTGGCTCTGAGCCCAGCTGAGGGTGGCAGGTCTCTGCCCTGGACCAAGGAGCAGCCCTTTGCGAGTGGGTGGGCTGGCGCTCCGGGGCAGGGCGGGCTTCCGGGGGCCCCTCCCTGGGCTGCGAGGGGTCTCGGGTGCCTGTCAGTTTGGGGCCCGCTGTGTGCGGTTGAGGGGGTAGGGCTGCTCTAATGGGCATGTGGGTGGGCTCTGCAGGCCAAGGAGGAGCGACTGGCTGAGGAGAAGGCCAAGAAAAAGGCAGCGGCCAAGAAGATGGAGGAGGTGGAGGTGCGCAGGAAGCAGGAGGAGGAGGCGCGGAGGCTCCGGTGGCTGCAGCAGGTGGACAGGGGCTCGGGCGTGGAGGACTGCTGGGTGTACCCCACTTTGTTGGCTTAATCTTGGTGGATCTTGTGGCGTCAAGCCCTGAGGGCATTCAACAAAGGCCTTGGAGACGGGGATGGCGACGGTAACCTGCCTCCCGTTTTTCTGTAGAGGTGACACTCTGAGGGTTAAGCACACGGACTCTGGAGTCAGACTTCCAGTGCTTTTTATTAGCTGTGTGACCCTGCACAGGTGACTTGACCTCTCTGTGCTTTGGTTCCTTCAGGTAGCAGTGGTATCCACTTGCTAGGGCTGTTGTGAAGATGAGATGTTCTGCTTGTAAGAGTGAGAGTCTATGCCTTCCTCGCAGCTGTTGATCTTAGAACTCTAGGGACACAAATCTGCTGCTGGGGTTATAATACCAGTGGCTAAACTGTATTGAGTATTTACTACGTGCCAGGCACTGTTTTAGGTATATTATGTATAAGCTCAGCAACTTCATGAAGTGTAGGTATTACTGTTGTTCCCATTTTATTGTTGAGAAAACTGAGGCCAGAAGGCTTAAGTGACAGCCCAGTGTCACACAGCTAGCATCTCTGGCTCCAGTCTGTACCCTTAGCTACTAAATCTGCTGCAGCAGCAAGCGAGGTTGTCACAAGATGCCTTTTCAGGCTGGTGGTGGTGATTCTGGGGCACCTGGCGTGGGGGCATGGGGTGGCCTGGCTCAGTGCCTGACGGCGCCACTGGGCCCTGGGCTGCGGGGAGGGAGCTGCCCCCTGCCAACCCCCCTTTGCTGTCCAGCCCACGTCTGGCCTGAGGCCCTGAGCCGGCGCTGTGTTCACAGGAGGAGGACGAGCGGCGGCACCAAGAGCTGCTGCAGAGGAAGAAGGAGGAGGAGGAACAGGAGCGGTCGCGGAAGGCGGCCGAGGCCCGGCGGCTGGCCGAGCAGCGCGAGCAGGAGCGGCAGCTGGCAGAGCAGCGCGAGCAGGAGCGGCGGCGCGAGCAGGAGCGGCTCCAGGCTGAGAGGTGAGGGCGCCCGAGGGCCAGGCTGGTGGGCCTGACCGGGGATCCCCCCGGGGGTCCAGGCGGCACCCTGCCCTGCGTGTGTGGATGAGAGGTGGGGCATCCTCTGGAAGCGGCTCCCACCTTCGCTCGGGGTTTGTAAAGGAGCGACCTGCTTCCCTTGGCTCCGAGCCCAGGGACACGCAGCAGCGGACCACCCGACGGTGGTGAGCTGGCTTTGGGAGGTCGCAGACATAATGGGTGGGGTCACTTGGAACTCAGTTCTGCCTCCAGCCAATGTTTGGTTCATTTTGTCCTCAGTTGACATGGGAGGCGCTGTAGGGTGAGCCAGTATTTCTCAGCAGGACCCCATGGGCGCTGGGCAGGAGTTCTTTGTGGTGCATTGTAGGACCTCTGGCATCCTTGGCCCCTGCCCACTAACTGTGCCTCCTCTGTGGTGATGAGGACTCAGATCCTCTGCCCACGCCGCCTCCTTCCTCCCCAACATTTCCCCACTGCCTCCCTTGGGAGCTGGGGCTGAAGAGCCTGCAGGTCTTGCAGCTCCCTGGGCAGCAGGCAGGGTTCCCACCCGGAGTTCTCCAGGCCCGTGTCTGGGGCTGGCCCTGTGCTTGGTGTGCGGGATCCTGAGGAGGCCGCGGAGGACGCACCACAGTCACTGCTGGCCGGGACAGATGGGGCCCAGCCTGCGCTGAGTCTGCTTGTTTGCGGACACGGAGAACTGGGCTCGTGTGTGTGAACAGACAGGTGGCAGTACCCAGACACGGGGCCAGCAGCTGCCTGTCTCCCGCCGCCGCCTCCTGGGAACCACCTGGCAACTTGGCTTGTCTGTCTTTGGGTGGCTTCGGGCCCAGTGGAAAGTGTGGTTGGAAACCGGAGTGCTGAACTGCATCGGGGGCCATCTCCCTGGGCTTCTTGATCGACAAAAAGGTGTCCCTGGTCCTGTGGTAGAGCCAGAGACAGGAGTCTGGGAGGGGACAAAGGTGGATGGGTGACAGTCGATGTAGTTTTAGAATTGTATGTGTGCTGGACGATGCCAGGGACTTCGAGGGGGTGCTGATGCTCGTAATGGTTGCAGCTTTGGTGGGTACTGAGCTGTGTGCTTTACGCATGGACCCTTGTTGAATCCTCAATGGAAGGCCGCTGTGGCATAGGAAGCAGCAGCTCTGCTTTCCAGAGGGGAGCAGGTGCAGAGAGGTTAAATGACTTGTTCAAGTCACAAGCTAAGTAAGTGGAGGTGGTTTAAAGCCCAAGAACAGCCCAGCCCTGCCTCACAGCAGGCGTGGAGCCCAATGTCCACCCTGTGGGCCAGGACGATCGGAGCTAACTCCGATTATCTCATCTAATTCTGTGGTGACTCGGGAGGTAAGGTGTATGATCCCTATCGTACAGCAGACAAGTCGTAAGCCGAGACCTCAGTTGTGTGGACGCGCGAGCGCCAGGTCAGATGGACTTGTGCAGAGCTGAGCGCTCCCTGCTCCCTGGCTGTGCACTCCCCAGTCCTCGGTGCAGGTGCTGCTGCCGCTGCGCGCCCTTGGCGCTGTGCCCTTTCTGCCCTTCCGTCTTCCACGGCCAGTGCCGCTGGCCCTGGCTTTCCTGGCGGGGATGGACACAGCCGGGGCTCAGCTTCCTGCCCTGACCGGCTCTTGTTCGGCCCTCAGGGAGCTGCAGGAGAGGGAGAAGGCCCTAAGGCTCCAGAAGGAGAAGCTGCAGAGGGAACTGGAGGAGAAGAAGAGAAAGGTACAGGGCGGAGCTTGGGCTGGGGAGCCCTCTAGCGGTTCCTGGGGCAGGAGCTATCTTGCTTGCTTAGCTGCGCGGGGCTGGCCTGGGGACAGGGGAGAGCAGTTCACACGGTCTCTAACACCCGGCTGCCCTCTGGTCCCAGGAAGAGCAGCTGCGCCTACAGGAGGAGCAAGAGAAGAAAGCCAAGGAGGCCGGGGCGGCCAGCAAATGCCTGAACGTGACCATGGACGCGCAGGTGAGGCGGGGGCCGCAGCAGAGAGGGGGGCGGGGCCTCCAGCTCTGATGATTCTCTTCCCGGTAGTGGGCGGGGCGGACCATATCTGAGGGCCATGAGTAAGAGGAAGGATACGGGTGGCCCAATAGTTTTTACTGTTTTTGATATGTGTATTCTTTCTTATTCTCAAAATAGAATTTGTTCAAAAAAACCCACAAAACTAAATTTTATAAAAGAGTATGAAGTAAGAGGAAGGCACCCTTGAATGAGAGCTGGTGCGTCTCCCTGTGCCTTTTACTCGCACAGACAAGTCCTAAGTGGACACAGACTGTACATACTGCCCCTACACTGTTCAGGCTGCTTGAACAAAGTGCCACAGACGAGGTGGCTGAAAAAGAACATTCATTTGAGACCGGGGACTCCGAGCTCAAGGTGCTTCAGATTCGTGTCTGGTGGAAGCCTTCTTCCCGGTTCAGACAGCTGTTTCCTCGCTGTGACCTCACATGGGGGACGGGAGACTGAGCTCTCTGGAGTCTCTTTTTTAAGGGTGCTAATCCCATTCGTGAGGGTTTTGCTCTCATGACCTACACATCTTCCAAAGGCCCCGCCTCCTAATAGCATGATATTGATGAATAGGATTTAACATAGGAATTCTGGGGGGGACAAACATTTACTTCCTAGTACAGACCATTTGACAGCTTGATTCTTTCTTCCCGTTTTTTTCCTTTTTAGTATATTGTAGATACCTGTCTACTTCAGCATTTGTAAATGTCTTGTTTTTGATTGTGTAACACCTAGTTGTATCAGAATATCATTAACCTGTGAGCTTATTGACAAGCTTTCTGGTGACTTTCAGTTTACTGCTTTACAAGGTGTAGCCGGATAGCTTGGTGGGTTAGAGCATTGTCCTGAATTGCAGAGCTTGCTGGTTTGATACCCGGTCAGGGCACATACAGGAATAGGTTGATATTCCTGTCTCTTTCTCTCTGTCTCTCCCTCTCCCTTCCTCTCTTGCTAAAATAAATAAAAATTTTACAAACAAAATGTACTATGAGGAGGGGTTTTCAGTGCAGCCTAGGTAAATATGTTGGAAAGTTGGAAGTTAGCAGTTAGCTGAGCATTCATCTTACGGATGTTTTGTTTTATTATTTTTTTTTATTTATTTTTTACAGAGACAGAGAATCAGAGAAAGGGACAGATAGGGACAGACAGACAGGAACGAAGAGAGATGAGAAGCATCAATCATCAGTTTTTCGTTGAGACACCTTAGTTGTTCATTGCTTGCTTTCTCATATGTGCCTTGACCATGGGGCTACAGCAGATCGAGTGACCCCTTGCTAGAGCCAGCGACCTTGGGCTCAAGCTGGTGAACTTTGCTCAAATCAGATGAGCCCACACTTAAGCTGGCGACCTCGGGGTCTCGAACCTGGGTCCTCTGCATCTCAGTCCGATGCTCTATCCACTGTGCCACTGCCTGGTCAGGCTCATCTTAGGGATGTTTAAGTTACAAATCATGGGGTTTCTAGTGGAATCCCTGGGAGCTGTTCACAGCAGACATGCTGACCTGGAAGTACATTGCTTTAACAGGAAAGAGGAAGATACATAGTTGTGTGTGTCGTGTGACTTTGTGACCCTGAGACTTGATTTTTCCCGTGCGGGGAGGCAGCCCGAGCCCCATGGTGGTGGGAGGCGCAGGAGAGGGGCGGGGGCACTGACAACCTTCTTGATCTTTTCCAGTCTCCAGCTTGTACCTCATATCAGATGACTCCACAAGGGCACAGGGGTCCCCCCAAGATCAACCCGGATAACTATGGGATGGATCTGAATAGCGATGACTCCACGGATGATGAGGCCCACCCCCGGAAGCCCATCCCCGCCTGGGCCAGAGGTAAGCCGGGCCCGAGCTCCCTGGGACCTAGGCCTCACTTGCGGCTTCTGGGACCCTGGAGGGAGCGCCTTGGTGCTGTGAGTGCAGGAAGCTGTTGTGCTCATGGACTAGCCGCTAGACACTGGATGTGCTGGCTCAACCATCCTGCATTGGGCCTGGGGACGCCCGCAGGGAAGGCTGGTCCTTCCGTGGCCAATGGGCTCATCTTTGGATCAGGTGTCCGATGACTTTGTTCCAACCAGTGTATTAAATTGTGGCTGGCTGTTGGCACCATGGTGCTGGGTGTTCCAGCTCGGGCTCTGACCCCTCCTTGGAGACCTGCCCAGCAGGCCAGATGAGACTTGGACCCCAATAAGTGGCCTGGGGTGGGACTAGAGCCCTGGTCGGCAAACTGCGGCTCGTGAGCCACATGCGGCTCTTTGGCCCCTTGAGTGTGGCTCTGCTACAAAATACCACGTGTGGGTGCTACTTCGATAAGGAATGTACCTTCCTATATAGTTTAAGTTTAAAAAATTTGGCCCTCAAAAGAAATTTCAGTCGTTGTACTGTTGATATTTGGCTCTGTTGACTAGTGAGTTTGCCGACCACTGGACTAGAGTAAGAGTGGTAATGGGTCTAGCAGTGCCTGGAGAGCTCAGACTGGGAGTTCCAGCCAGCTGGGGTGAGGAAGGCCCTGTGGTGGGGGGCAGGGCATGTGAGCAGGATGTGACCCTGGAGTTTATAGGCCTCAACTCCAGGCCCCAGCATCTCCCAGGAGTGCGGTGAGCGTGGTTGCGGCCTAAGGTGTGGGTGTGGAGGAGCCTGCTGGCAGTGGAGCGGGGCCAGTGCACACAGTGGGTGCTTTACAGAGTTCGGCCTAAGGTGTGGGTGTGGAGGAGCCTGCTGGCAGTGGAGCGGGGGCCAGTGCACACAGTGGGTGCTTTACAGAGTTTGGCCTAAGGTGTGGGTGTGGAGGAGCCTGCTGGCAGTGGAGTGGAGCCAGTGCACACAGTGGGTGCTTTACAGAGTTCGGCCTAAGGTGTGGGTGTGGAGGAGCCTGCTGGCAGTGGAGCAGGGGCCAGTGCACACAGTGGGTGCTTTACAGAGTTCGCAGGGTGGAGGGCAGGCGGGCTGCAGTCTCATTGCTCGGGGGATAATGCTCTGTATAAGGCAACTTGCTCTTGTGAGTGTCACCTCATTTGAATCTCACAGTAACCAGAATCTGATTTAGTCTCCCTAATTACCAGCATCAAGCCACTTGGCAGGTGTCAACAAGCAGGTGTCAGTGTGGCCAGTGGGCCAGATGACTGGCAAAGCCATCTAGTTGTAGTTGACCCTCCCTCCCTCCCTCCCTCCCTCCCTCCCTCCCTCTCTCCCTCCCTCTCCTTCCCTTCCCTCCCTCCCAAACTACCTCCCTCCCTCCCTCCTCTCCCTCCCTCTCCTTCCCTTCCCTCCTTCCCGAACTACCTCCCTCCCTCCCTCCCTTCCTTCCTACCGAACTATCCTGAGCTCCTGGGGCCAATGCTTGAACCAGTTGAGCCACTGGCTGCGGGAGTGGAAGAGAGAGAAGGGGGAATGTGAAGGGGAGAGAAGCAGATGGTTGCTTTTCCTGTGTGCCCTGACTGGGAATTGAACCCAGGATGTTCATACACTGGGCTGATGCTCTATCCATTGAGCCACCGGCCAGGGCCAGCCAGCTTTTTAAACTTCTCATCTGTGAAATGGGCATGTTAACAGGACCCAGTTGAGAAGAGTTATTGAGGGTGAAGTGAGTTTAGTACATGGAAGGCCCAGTGTGGAGCAAGCTGGGTGCATGTTGCACCTGATCCTCCCTGTTGGCCGGGGTGTGCCACCCACAGCCTTCGCCCAGAGGCCCCCTGAGCCTGCACCCTCCACCTCGGGGCCTGGGCGGCTGTCTGATGAGATCCATAGCCAACCACGACAGTCAAGGATGGCATCATAGGCTGAAATTCTGGAGCTAGACTTGGCTCCAAACCCCGGCTCTGCCAGTTATTAGCTGTGTGCCTTTGGCAAATCTCGCCGTTAAAAATGGGGAGCATAAAGGACCCGGCTTCCAGGAGGGTGTAGGGGTGGCGTGGTCACGCAGCGAGGGTTCAGCCAGGTGCCCGGCCCCGGTGAGCTCCCGAGGACCTGTGCTCAGACTGGGCTGCCAGGCGACGACAGTTGGGGCGTGCAGGGGGGTTCGGTGGGGGGCCGGAGGAGTGGGGTGCAGAGGAGCTGGCACGGCAGGAGGTGAGGGCATGCTGGCGTGGAGAGGGTGGCCAGGGCTCCGGGCTTGGGGAGCCCCAGGGCGGTGATGCGGCTGCTGTTCCCCTGCAGGCACCCAACTCAGCCAGGCCATCATCCACCAGTACTACCACCCCCCGAACCTGCTCGAGCTCTTCGGAACCATTCTTCAGCTGGACTTGGAGGACATCTTCAAGAAGAGCAAGCCTCGCTACCACAAGCGCACCAGCTCTGCTGTCTGGAACTCGCCACCCCTGCAGGGCCGCAGGGTCCCCAGCAGCCTGACCTACAGCCTGAAGAAGTACTGAGGCCGGCCCACCCGCCTCCGTGCCGGTCTCGGCCCGTCCGTCTGTCTGTCTGTCCCTCTCTCTGTTGGTCTGGGGCCCTCCTGCCTGGTGTTCTGTCTCTGAGTCTGGTCACGTGTGTATAAGCAGAAACGTTCTGTGTGCTGCTGGCGGAAGTGGCCCCAGCCCTGTGCTTGGTGGGCATGTGGGGAACGCCAGGCCAGCCCCGCAGGGCTCGTAGGAAGTAGTACCCTGTAAATAGATTGTTATAATTTTAGCCTCTAGTGTTTGAAAGCTGGATTAATAAAGTCTGTTCTGTCAAGCCTGTTGTGGGTTTGTGAAGACCAGGGGCCTCGCCGACTCTGGACCCTGGTCCTGCAGCCACAGACGGGCTGGAGGAGCGAGGCGCTGCTCCTTGTTCTGCGGTGGGCCTCGAGGTCAGCTGGGCCCCACCTCCAGAGAGGATGACGTTGTGGGTGACTCTGATGCCATCCCTGGGCAACCTGGGGACGCTGCTGTGCTCCTGAGGGGGCGGGTGAAGAGACTTTCTGTTCTTCCGGGTAGCTCCCTGTCTGTAAAGGGCTTATTCACAGGAGAGACCTGGGCTCGAGGTCAGGAGAACTGGGCTCTCGACACAGTTCTGCCCCTTCAGGAGGTCGTCTAGCCCCTTGCTGCAAGGACGACGGGTTGAGCTGCTTAAGCAGGATTAGAAAAGGGGTGACAGAAAGGAGCTGGCTCTCAAAACTACCTTGGGGCCAGTGCTTCTAGGCAGTTGAGATGTTTTTCCAACAAAACGGGGCAGCTGCTAGTAGAATACTCAGTGCTAATTGAGGCTGGCCCTGGCCCTGCCCCATGGCTATCAGCTGAGTTCTAAACACATGATGGCTGCCCTTGTCCTCTGCTGCGCCAGCCCCTGGATCGGGGCAGTGGCCAAATCAAGCCACGGCCACTTTCTGTAAGTTTGATCGGAACCTAGCCAGCAGAAACAAATGCCCATCGTCTCTGGCTGCTCTGCTGAGGGCAGAGTTAAGTAGTTGCAACAGAGCTCTCATGGCCCGTAAAGCTGAAAATATTTACTATGACCCTTTACAGAAAAAGTTTGCTGACTCCTGCTTTAGAACTAAATGCAGGCTGAATTCCAGAGCGCTTTAGAAAACAATGAGGAAATAGTGAACGTACACGGCAGGCTGAAAGCTGGAGGATTCTGCCCGCCAATGAAAACATTGTCCACTCCATTCAGATATGGTGCACAGTTCGGATTTGTTCTGTGTTCACTGACTAGCCCTTTGTGCAGGGTCGACTGGTGAGTGTCTGCTGAAAGTCAATGTCAAAACATTACTTCTTGTAAGGATGTTTATATAGGGTTGGAGAAAAACTTGTCATGCAGCAAAAAGGTAGTTCCAGGTTCTCTGCGTCTTCATCAACACTTGGTATTGTTAGTATTTCTTATTTTGGCCATTTAAATAGATATATCAAGAAATCTCATTTTTTCTTTTTGTTTTTTTGCCTTTTTAAAAAAAGTTTTATTTTCCTAGTTTTTTTGGTTCATTTCTAAATTGGGTAGTTTTCTTACTGTCAAGTTTAGTATCTTTATGTATAACATTACAAATCTGTTACCAGTTACATGCTTTGCAATGTTTTCTCCTACTGACTTGCAGCTAGCTCGTCTCTTCATTCACTTAACTGTTTTTCATTGAGCAGCAATTTTTATTTGGCTGAAGCCCATTTTATCCATTTTTTTTCTTGTATGGATTGTGCCATGTTGAAGACTTTTATGTTTTCCAGTGAGAGAAGGGGAGGTGGAGACAGACTCCTACATGTGCACTGACCCAGATCCACCTGGAAAGACCACTGGGGGGCGATGCTCTGCCCATCTGGGGCCTTGCTCTGTTGCTTAGCAACCGATCTATTCTTAGTGCCTGAAAAGGAGGCCATGGAGCCATCCTCAGTGCCCAGAGCCAACTCACTCCAATTGAGCCATGGCTGCAGCAGAGAGTTAGGGAGAGAGAGAGAAGCGAGGGGCAGGGGTGGGGAAACAAATGGGTGCTCCTGTGTGTTCTGACTGGGAATCGAACCTGGGACATCCACATGCCCGGCTGATATTCTACCACTGTGCCAACTGGCCAGGGCCTTGAAGAAGTCTTTGTCTAGCCTCATTTCTGGAAGATTTTCTTCTAAGTGTCTTATAGTTTAACATATTCCATTTAGATTTATGATCTATTTTGAGTTAACTTTTTTATAAATGTGAGGTTTGTTTTCTGTTTGTATTTGGGGCATGTGGATGATTGGTTTTGCTAGGACCATTTGTTGCAAAGACTATCCTTTTTCTACTGAATTTCTTTTGTATCTGTCAAAAATCAATTTGCCATTTCTGGACTTTGTATTTCTTATATTGATCTATGAGTTATCCTTTTATCAATACTACATGATCAAGATTACTTGTAGCTTTTAGTATAAATCTTACAAATCTGGTAGTGTGATTCCTACAAATTTAGGCAAAATAATATTGCCTTTCTGTATAAATTTTCAAATCAACTTATCTGTTCAAAAGCTCTGCTGGGATTTTCTCTGGATTTGCATTAAATCTACAGATAATTTTGGGGAGAATTCACATATTTAAACCAGTGTTTTTCAACCGCTAGTTTGCAGACTGGCACCAGTCCACAAGAGTTAACCACCGTGATGTATGAAGATTCTAGAGCAGGAGTAGTCAACCTTTTTTTTTTTTTCACAGGGACAGAGTCAGAGGGATAGATAGGGACAGACAGACAGGAACGGAGAGAGATGAGAAGCATCAATCATCAGTTTTTCCTTGTGACACCTTTTAGTTGTTCATTGATTGCTTTCTCATATGTGCCTTGACCGCGGGCCTTCAGCAGACCGAGTAACCCCTTGCTTGAGCCAGTGACCTTGGGTCCAAGCTGGTGAGCTTTTTGCTCAAGCCAGATGAGCCCGCACTCAAGCTGACGACCTCGGGGTCTCGAGTCTGGTTCATCGGCATCCCAGTCCAACACTCTATCCACTGTGCCACTGTCTGGTCAGGCCATAAACAACCTTTTTATACCTACTGCCCACTTTTGTATCTCTGTTAGTAGTAAAATTTTCTAACCGCCCACCGGTTCCACAGTAATGGTGATTTATAAAGTAGGGAAGTAACTTTACTTTATAAAATTTATAAAGCAGAGTTACGGCAAGTTAAAGCATATAATAATTACTTACCAAGTACTTTATGTTGGATTTTCGCTAAGTTTGGCAGAATAAATCTTTATAAAACAACTTAATATTATTTAAATATATTTTTTATTTATACTTTGATTGCTCCGCTACCCCCCACCATGAAAGCTGGAATGCCCACTAGTGGGCGGTAGGGACCAGGTTGACTACCACTGATCTAGAGTCTATAATCATTGGGTATATAATCATACAACATCGGGGTGATTAACTCTCACTGACCAGCATGAAATTTCCAGCGGACCACAGTGGTCCGCAGACTAGCAGCTAAAAACCACCGTTTTAAGCCATGAGCATGACATGTGTCTCCATCTATTTTCATTTTTGGTTTCTTTCATTAATACTATATAACTTCAGCATATAGATCCTGAACCAGTTTTGTTGGATTTAGAGCTAAGTATTTATTTTCTTGGGGCCATTGTAAATGGTGGTTTTTTTCTAATTTTGCTTTCTACTTGTTCGTTGCTGCCATATGGAAATAGAGTTGATTTTTGTGTTGAACCTATATCTTGTGATGCAATGAAAGAAGTACTTAGAGGGAAATTTATAACACTAGATGTTAACGTTAGAAAAAAAAAATCTCAAATGAGTGACCCCAGCTATTATTTAAGGAAAGGAAGAGCAAACAAAAGTATAAGCAGAAGGAGGGAGTGTCGGTCTTGTACAAGCTGTGCCTTCATAGGGAGAAGGGGATGTTTGCACGGCTTCTTTACTGGCTACATGATGTCTTTCATAATTTTGAAATTTTTCTCATGAATTATTTCTTTAGATATTTATTCCATTAGTTTCACTTATTTCCTTTGTGCTTTCTAATTATTCATACGACCTTTTAAACTGATCATGGGGAAGGTGTGGCACAGTCAGGTCCACTGTGGGACTGGCACACAGGAGGAAACATCCAGGGAGATTTTCTCAGACTGAACAGGCTGTAAGGTCTGCACCCCCAGGTGGCACCATTTCTGGTAGAATCCGATCGCTCTGAATGCGTGCAGTCTACCCTTTGTCGCCAGGGGGCACCTTAAGCTTTGTTTTAGATGCAGTGGCCAAAGTGACCCAAAACCACAGGTTCAAGTTGGCCCTAGGCACTGAGGATGGCTTTTCATGGCCTTGCCTCAGGCGCTGGAATGGCTCCAGATCAGCAGGCCCAGATGAGCAGAGCATGAACTCCAGACTAGGATTGCCCAGCAACAGATCAACAGCCCCAGATGAGCAGAGCATCAGTTCCAGACGGGGGTTGCAATGTGGATCTTGGTCCCGGCGCATGCAGGAGACTGTCTCTGCCTCCCTGCTTCTCACTTAGAGAGAGAGAGAGAGAGAGAGAGAGAGAGAGAGAGAGGTTCACTCGAATTTGTACTATTCAGAACAACTGATTAGCTCTGCTCTTCTTGACAAAAGGGGGCTCTTCCCAGTCACGCCGGGTGTGTTTAATGGCTGTCTCTTCCGACTTCACACCCACGGAGCAGCAGAGGAGATTTAGGGCAACATAAGCTGATGAAACCAAACAAAAACGACTTCAAGTCCCTGGTAAAGCGTGCCCACAGAGGGCACAGGTAACAGAGGGGTGGACAGAGGGTGCATTGGTGCTGGGGAAGGACAAGCGAGGAAAATATGGAGCACGGAGCTGGGAGGAGTGAGGACGAATGGTCCCCAAATTCTACATTGTGTCGCAAAGGGTCCCTGGACTGGATTCCCAGTGTTATGAAGGCACAGCGCACAGTGAGAAATGTTCTGGGATATTCAGGAGCAAAGGGAGCATTTTCTGCATTTTTCTGCCTTCTCCCTCCCACGCTATGTCACAGAAAGGAGAATTGCCACCACAGTCCCGTCGCTTCATGGCAAGAGCTGGTGAAGGAGAAGAAGGAGACACTCCGCTGCCCCATGGCCTTTCCCCTCTATGGGCTTCCCTTTGCAGCTCACAGCCCGCAGGAGGAGGTCAGAGCCCCGTCAGGGGTCTGGGGGCTGCGGGCAGGTGTCTGTGGGAGCAGGAAGGAGCGGTGCAGCCTCTCACACGTTTCCTTCATCAGCTTCAGGGCATGAACCTCGCAGGTTCAACCACACACCAGGTAAAGGTAGAAGTAAGAAAACGATGTTGAGAAATTCATAACACATTGCTGTCATGGTACCGGTAGGGATGCTTACGACTTTGAATAAAGACCTGACACATTTTTAATTAAATTATTAATTATTTTCCTAAGTTAGAAGTGAGAAGGCAGACGAACTCCCGCATGCACCCGACCAGGATCCACTTGGCATGCCCACCAGGGGGTGATGCTCTGCCCATCTGGGGTGTTGCTCTGCTGCAACCAGAGCCATTCTAGTGCCTGAGGTGGAGGCCATGGAGCCATCCTTAGCGCCCAGACCAACTTTGCTCCAATGGAGCCTTGGCTGCGGGAGGGGAGAGAGACAGAGAAAGGGAAGAGTGGAGAAGCAGATAGGCACTTCTGTATACCCTGGCTAGGAACCGAGCCAGTGATTTCCACACGCTGGGGTGACACCCTACCTCTGGGCCAACCTGACACATTTTTGATACATCTTTGCCATGAACCAGTGCAGCTAGTAATTCCAGGTCCTGAGTGGGAATGGTGTGGAATTAAGAAAATAGGTTTAAAGAAATAAAGGATAGGGTGGGGAGGGCTCTGAAATTGCTGCTGGCAAGAAGAGATCGTGCTCCACACCCATTTCTTGCTTTATTTATAGGGCACAGTGAGGCCATTAGCAAATCAGAGATCTCTGATCACATTTCCAAGGCAACCCAAGAATTTTACCAAGTGCAGAAAACCACCACCATACATAACATCTTAACTTTACACAAAACAAAGGATAGGAGAAACTTGCCTCCAGTCTTTCCTGGGGACGTGGTGGATAGGATGAGTATAGCACCACAGCTTAACAGCCTTTTGCAACCTAATCAGACAAGTGAGGTGGGGGGATGGGCAGGCTGTCAGCTTACGGACATTGCCTCGCACCTCTGTCCCCCCAAAATATAAACTGCAAAAACCCTTTTGGCTTTTCGGTCCCCGACACATCTTAAATACATGACGTAAAATGTTATTGATAAAGCATCTTTTAGTGAACAGAAAGAGGCCCTGCTTTAATTTTATATACTTGTGCATAATATCATTTTTAGACAAAATGTGGTAATTTTCTTTATGTTTTCATCATAAATTCTGAAAAGATTTGTTGCAGGTATGTGCAGATGCAAAAATAATGAGTTTGTGGTAGTGAGTCTTTGAATTGTTTGGGCTATTGACTAAATACTGTGTCACTATAATTTGTCACTTAAAATTATTTTCAATTATTCATCAGCCATAGCTAAATGGGGGTCTCCTTTGATTTATAAAAGCAAGGGATTAAAAACTACTTTCTATAGAAAACATTTTGTCCACAAAATGCTTCAATACCTTATTTTGAAGCCCAGTAATTCACATGTGAGAGTCAGTGCTGAGTATAAGGTTCGGATAGGGGACGATCAGTCCATGTCCTGGGAATGTTGGTGTGGGACTGACTGGAAAATGGAGGCAGAGACGGCGGTGGGCACGGCCACATGGGTATAAATGGTAAAGTAGAGTGGATGCTACAATCTAGAAGTGATCCCTTAAAAGTTTTCATCCCCCTTGTGTGTGTTTACCTGTTTGAAGACCAAAGAGGTAGGATTCCTAAGATTTCACCCTGAGTCATGTGGGATGCTGTGTGCCCAGCGCATCTCCCTGAGGGAGGAGTCCAGAGACCCTGTGTGTCTGTGGTAGATAATACCTATCCCCACCTACCACCCCTCTACCCTTAGTTTCAATATCCAGTATTCAGGATTTTAAAATTGCAGTAACAGTGACTTAGATGTGATTATAAAACAGTAAACTGAGTGATCGCAAAGTAATGACCTTTCTTTCACTGATAGAAATCCCAATGGAACCAGGGCCAAATTCAGAAGCACACTGAGTTCACACCCAGGATAGCAAACATTCCTTGTTGGCAGAGTCAGTCAGCTTAATCCGATATTGATTTTGAGGATTAGGTAATTTATTCTGTTTGATATAGTATTTCCATTTGTTTTTCTCTCTCTCTTTTAATTTTTATTAATAAGTGAGAGGCAGGGAGCAGAGAGACAGACTCTCTCCTGCACCCAGACTGGAGTCCACCCGGGAAGCCCACTAGGGGATGATGCTCTGTCCATCTGGGGCCCCTGCTCTGTTGCTCGGATCTGAGCTATTTCAGTGCCTGAGGTGAGGCCATAGAGCCATCCTCAGCACCCAGGGCCAAATTGCTCCATTCAAGCCTTGGCTTCAGGAGGGGGGGGGGGGGGGAGAGAGAGAGAGAGAGAGAGAGAGAGAGAGAGAGAGAGAGAGAAGGTGGAGGTGGAGGTGGAGGGGTGGAGAGTAGATGGTCACTTCTCCTGTGTGCCCTGACCAGGAATCGAATCCGGGGTTTCCACATGCCGGGCTGATGCTCTACCACTGAGCAAACTGGCCAGGGCCATTTTTCTATTTTTTAAAAATAACATTTACCACCAGACACTATGTTGAGCATTTTCCTAGATTAATCCATTTATCTTCACACAAATCCTTTGAGGTTGGCATTGTGATACACTCTACTGTACAGATGAGGAAACTGAGAGTGAGAAGTCAGCACTGTGCTGAAGACCCCACAGGTAGAAGGTTTTAGAGCTGACCTGAGACCCATTAGTCTGGGCCCAAAGTCAGGTTCCTCCCTACTAATCAGGAAATAAAAGGGCAGACAGATGAGGATGTATGTGTTTTGGAGGAAAAGAATGATCAGAGACTCAGAACTTACACAACCAAATTGAGTATATTGCCCTTTGGTCCTATCTCTCAGCAGAGTGTTTTCCAAAAATACACAGAACAGCAACTGAATAACATATTTTCAGTAGTTATTTTGGAGCGGGATGTGGAGGAAGGTACAGGATGATAAATGGTGATGGATGAAAACTTGACTTGGGGCAGTAAAAAAACACACAATATCGTGTAGAATTGTGACCCTGAAACCTCTGTAATTTGTTAACCAACATTACTGCAACAAATTCAATAAAAAGTAGTTATTTTTCATTACACTTTTAATACACGTAGGCATGTGCATTGTGCAGCAATTCTTCAAACTGGATTTACTCTCTCTTCCATTTCTTTTACTTCTTTGGTCTTTACTCAAATGTCTGTTCTTAGTGGGAGGAATATCAGTGTTTGGGTCTTCCCAAGTCTCTTAATGTCTGGCTCAGTAGAAGTCAGATGGAACACATACTTGCTTCCACCTTAACTCCTTTGCAACATCACATGCCATGTAGTCTTCAGAAAATTCCACTGTCTTGTGAGAGCATGAGAGTGACCTGGGAAAATAAACCTCCACATTATGATTAAAATAGTTTTTTCTTAGACCCCCTGAGTCTCAGGGTCCCATCAGCAGTCTCTGGAACAGCTGTAGCAGGTCAATTGTGTGTGTGTAGTGAAATTTCTCCTCTGTGTACCTATTAGATAAAGACCATAAGGAGACTTGCCTTTAAAACTTACACATATACAGTGGATTCCAGAAGCAAGTGTTACCTCAAATACAGGACACTATAATCAACATTATTACTTCAACAAATGTATGTGTACAATCTAATGAACTTTCTTAGTAGAAATTCTAAGAAAAGAAAGTATAGAAGAAAATTAGTTAGAACCAAGAAAATCAATTTTCAAAGCCAACAGCAAACATCACTGTAAAATAGTGAGTGCTAAAGGTAATTATATTAAAACAGGAGGAAAGTGCCTGATATACCCATTATTAGTCAGAATGGATCTGTGAGTTGTGTCACACTAAAATAAGAAAATAAAAGAATTGTAACTATTTCCAAAGATAAGATGAAAAAACTTCCATTTGCAGACAGTATGATTCTTTTCCCAGGAGACGTGAGACATGCTTACAGAGCTCCACCAAGAGGATTACAATAATAAGATGAGATGCATGGAAGTGTCTGGATACATGCTAAATATATAAAAACACAACAGCTTGATTATACTACATGCAATATTGAGAATTCAGAATGGAAAAAGATATCTCATTTAAAAATGTGTCAAATTATAGAATGTTAAAGAAAAAATCTAATGAGTGAGGTAGTATATTGGAAGACTAATTACAAAAATGTCAATATTTCCAAAATTTATATACAGATTCAATGTACTATCAGCCTGAATCCCAGTGGAGTTTTATAAGAAACTGGATAAAATTATTTTAAAATTCATACGGAACAATCTATGTCTGAAAATGGCCAAGAACATTAGGAAAAACACTAAGTTGTTGATGGCCATATCAGATACTGAAACTTACTAAAAAAAAGTCATTCTCCTTGATCCAGATTAGACTTGGATAGTTAAATTAGAAACAGACAGCTATGCTGTAGATTATAATAGGGAGCTCCAAAATGGATCCATATATATATAGGAGACTTAATATATAGCATCAATGACGTTACAACTTAGTCGTTAAAGGACTATTTATGTTTTGGTCAGACATCGCTAATAACCATCAGGAAAATAAAAAAAAGACTTCTGTCTCTTACAATATACAAAATTTAAATTGGCCTCAAGATTACTATGGAAGAAATCAGGACTTTCAGTATAATAGTTGGGGTGGAAGCCAGATTGCATGGGGACGAGAGATGAAAGGAAGGTGACTAATGGGACCAGTGACTGGGATGCTGTGAAGTAAACACTCCAGGGGCTTGGGAAGCGGCCTGGCTGAGACCCTGCGGACCCATGTGGCACACCCTGGTTTCATCCACAGAGGCCTGGATTTCTTTCTCAGCCTCATGGAGGCCATTTTCCTGACCAATAAAAAACTTAATAACAGGTAAAAGATAATAGCCTACAACATGACAAAGGTGACTTAATTAGCATAATATATACCTTAAATAATTAGCGATTAATAAGGACCATTATCTATAGGAACAAAAGACTTTAACTGACCCCTTCACTACAAAAGCCTTTTCAAAAAGAAAGGTCTTTCTGGTGAGCAAGGAATCAAGTTAAGAACAGTAAATAATCTTGAGGATCCTGTAGTGAGAATTAGCTGGTCTGTTTCCTGGGCCATCTCACAAGCCCTGAGGCCTTTTGGCCTCTTTTTCCAGGGTGTTCCTCCAGAATACACAGGCTTCCTTCAGTCTGTCCTGGGAGCCACAGTGTGATGCCTTTGTGCCCTAGGGTCAATGCATAGAAAATCTGCTTATTTTCATCATTGTAAATGCCAGCTGTGTGTGCACAGGACTCAGACTTCCCTGTTGGGGAGGTCATTAGTGGCATTGTGACTTGCTGTCCTCAGTTTCTTGCTCACATGAGGGGCTGACGTACAAGGAGAAGCATGTGCCTCAAGCAGGGACCAGCGCACCTACTGACTGTGGGCGGGTCAGGAGGAGCTGTGAGGACGGGGCCTCACTGCTAGAGGCAGTTCTTCCTCGGGATTCTTTATGGAGCTTCCTCTCCCATAGAACACATGCACTGTAACAGAGCCTCCCTGGGCCTGCTGACCTCGATCCCGCTGCAAAGGGGCTTAGGCTGGAAGGAGAGTCCCTGAGCTCAGTGTCTTCTACTACTGGGGGAAGGAAGTCACTGGGCACCCCCTGGAAATGTCATGGGCCTAGGCAGTGTTATGTCTGCAGAGCCCCAAGCTCCTCTGAATGCAGCCTGCAAGATCACTGTGACTTTGAGAGGGCCTTAAGCCACTTTTGGGTTTTTTGTTTGTTTGTTTTTTTGTAATTTACTCAATCCCTAATATACCACTGGACTTGGGTCTGAGTTTTCTGGAGCTCTGGGATGGGATGGGGTCATGGCTGTAATTTGATGAGTAAGACTTCGCATATCTGCTGGATGATTTGTCTCACAAGCTGAGGTTCTTGGTTTAGTCTTTTTTTTTTTTTTTTTAATGAAATACCCCAAAGGCACTGCACACTGGAGCAAAGGAGTAACACGTCAATAGTTGATGGTCTGGATAAATTCATGGTAGTGATGCCAGTCCATTAAACATATTTCTTTGGACAATGAACCAAAAATGTCATTGTGATCTATCACTCCAAACCATTTTACACCTGATCTTAGGCCTAGGACCGAGAAGTGATCAAAATAATTTCTAAGGACTAATCAGCCATGGCTGAATTCGGTCCTTTCTGATGGTATTCAAAGCAAGGACACAGAAACAGGTCTCCACAGAAACAATGTGTGCCACCAAATACTGCTTGTAGTGTTTTTCTTTTTCTTTCTTTTTTTTTTAGAGCTTAGAGTTGTATGTGCTGAGTCAATGTTATTAGAATCTAACAGATGACCTGTAGCTATTTCTCTTTATCAAATGGAACAAGGATGATTGTGACAGAGGAGGTAGAACATAAAAACCATGGTCGGCCCTGGCCGGTTGGCTCAGTGTTAGAGCATCCGCCCGGTGTGTGGAAGACCCGAGTTTGATTCCTGGCCAGGGCACACAGTAGAAGCGACCATCTGCTTCTCCACCCTTCCCCCTTTTCCTTTCTCTTTGTCTCTCTCTTCCCCTGCCGCAGCCAAGGCTTCATTGGAGCAAAGTTGGCCCGGGCACTGAGGATGGCTCCATGGCTTCTGCCTCAGGCACTGGAATGGCTCCGGTTGCAGTGGAGCAACGCCCCAGATGGGCCAAGCATTGTCCCCTGGTGGGCATGCCAGGTGGATCCTGGTCAGGTGCATGTAGGAGTCTATCTATCTGCCCCCCCTTCTCACTTCGGACAAAAAAACAAACAAACAAAAAAACCCATGGTCACCAGATGATATATATACTGCAAAACTATACTAGTTCATCACGATCCAGAAATGAGGACTGAAATGTGTCCATCCCCCTGCTGGCCAGTTAGAGACTGAGCTAGAGGAGCCCTGGGATTTCAACAGTAGCCAAAGGACATGGATCAGCAGCACATCCTGCTGAGGACAGGAGTTCAGAGACCCTGTGTCTTGGGATGGAGAATATCTATCCCCACCCACTAGCTTCATGGACCCTTAGCTCCAATATCCAGTAGTGAGGATAATAAAGTCCCGAGAACAGTCACATCAATGCCATCATAAAACTACATTAAGTGATTGGAAAGCAATGATCTTATTTTCCCTAGAGAAGCCCCGATGGAACCAGAGCCAACTCAGAAGCAGGCGGTGTTAGCTCCCAGGTAAACAGTTCCCTCCCTGGCAGAGTTGGTGAGATTCAGTCTCATATTTGCCCTTAAGGATAAGGTGATCTATCTGTTTGACTTATTACTTATAGATTTCCTATTGTTGCATAATTGTAATAGCTGACATTTACTGCCAGATACTGTGATGAGCATTTCCCTGAATTAATATATTTATCCTAACAGACTCCATGATATCACCCTTGTTTACAGATGATAAAATTCAGGTAGAGAGGGTCAGCACCTTGCTGATGGCAATACAGGTAGAAAGTTTCAGAGCTCAGTTTGAATCCATGTAGACTAGTCCTAAAATTAGAGTCTTCTTTACAAGTCAGTAAGTGAAAACGTTCTAAATTTGAAAGAATCAAACAGCACTTAAGAATTCAAAACAAAGTGTAAAACTGCCTGGTTAGGATTCTTTTTTTTTTTTAATTTTATTTAATCATTTTTAGAGAGGAGAGAGAGAGAGAAACAGAAAGAGAGAAGGGGGAGGAGCAGGAAGCATCAACTCCCATATGTGCCTTGACCAGGCAAGCCCAGGGTTTCGAACCGGCGACCTCAGCATTTCCAGGTCGACGCTTTATCCACTGCGCCACCACAGGTCAGGCTGGTTAGGATTCTGATGTGGGGGCAGAGGCAGATTAAGGTTCGTTGAGGCCCTGGATGCAGAAGAAAATATTCAGTCCTTAAAAAAAAAAAGAGAGACAAAAATAAAATATATTATATACTATTATATAAAAATATTATATACTATTAATGTGACAATAAAAATAAAATAAAAAATATTATAAAGTATTAATGTTAAAATTGCACATATAAAAGCAAACTTTGGTGTCATTAGAAAAAAGAGTAAAGTAGTTGGGGTTTTGTGGGGCCCTTCAGAACTTGGGGCCCCGGGTGCGTGACTGGTGCACCCATCGTTAAACCCCCCCTCTTTGTGTGGGGGGATTGAAACTGTAGAACATCTGAGAATACAAAACTTCTCTTTACGTTTTCACTATTTCTTCAGGAATGAGCTCTGAGCCTTGGTGATTTTAGATCCCTTGTTCTATCTGTGAGTAAATTTTATGATTTTATCCTTCAAGGTGTACACATTTCAAGTGAGTGTGTGACCTTCAGTATATTTCTGTTGCTGCTAGAGTTCCGGTTGCCATGGTGTCATGGTTTCTGTCCGCCACGCGGTGGTGCAGGTTACAGGCAAGGACGGGTGTTCCCTGCTGATCCTGTGTTCAGCCACATCGTGAACTCGCACCATTCTGACGGTTTTTTTTTGTTGTTTTTTTTCTGGTATTTCTCTGAAGCTGGAAACGGGGAGAGACAGTCAGACAGACTCCAGCATGCGCCCAACCAGGATCCACCCGGCACGCCCACCAGGGGGCGATGCTCTGCCCCTCCGGGGCGTCGCTCTGTCGAGACCAGAGCCACTCTAGTGCCTGGGGCAGAGGCCAAGGAGCCATCCCCAGCGCCCGGGCCATCTTTGCTCCAGTGGAGCCTTGGCTGCGGGAGGGGAAGAGAGAGACAGAGAGGAAGGAGAGGGGGAGGGGTGGAGAAGCAGATGGGCGCTTCTCCTGTGTGCCCTGGCCGGGAATCAAACCCGGGACTTTCTGACAGTTTTTTTTAGAAGATTATCTAAGATTTCCCTGATAGTTAATCAACTACCTGTGTATCGTGAACAATTCATCAGTTCAGTTTTTTTTTATCTGTTTTCATTTATTTGAAGAGAATGTTTTCAACAAAATGTTTTCCCTCTTTTTTTTTCACTAGTCTTTATTTTCAAGCAGTTTTAAGTTCACAGCAATATAGAGCAGAAAGTACCCAGAGACTCCATGTATCCTGATTTCCAGACACACACAGCCTTCCCAGCTCAGCGTCACACACCTGGTGGGACCTTTGTTCCCAGAAAGTACAGTTGCTGCACTGTGTGGTAAGAGGACATTTAGTTCTCAGGGAAAAAGCACCCCCAAAGTGTCTGCACCCTCTGCATTCCACCAGCAGTGAAGAAGAGTCTGTGCTCCCGGCCTGGGCAGCGCTCACTGCTGTCAGTCAGTGATCTAATTGAAAAGGAGAAGAAGATAAAAGAGTTGAACAGACAGATGAAGGAACTAGAATGAGCATCAACTAGAGAGTTCGACTGAGGCAGAACCTGAGCTGTGAGCAGCTGAGCTGGGACTTCACTGTCACCACCTCGTCTGCATGTGACCCGTCCCCACTAGCAGACACCCCGACTGGGTAGCACTGGGTACTTTATCCTGCACATCAGTGCCTGAGCGCGACCTAGCGGCCTCCCAACTCTGCCAGTTTGAGCAAGTCTCCTACTTTCTGAAAGTTACCTGACTCAACTGTTAAGATGGGAAATGTAATAGCTTACTGATTAGTAGTGATGCTTAAATATGATAAATTATGTTTGCACATTGACCTTAGGTACCAATAAAAATCATTACTATTCTTTTAATTACTGCAGTTATTATCAACAAAGCTTTGTCTCCCAAAGGACCCCTATGCAGGGTGACGATGGTTGTTTGCAGCTCTAATCAGTTCACAGTTACCTTGATGACTTTATTTTACTGAAAATTGTTCCCTCACCACCAGGCCCCTTGGAACCACCTTCTATGTTCTGTTTCCATGAATCTGACTGCTCTAGGAACCTCATGAGTAGGAATCACACATTACTGTCTTCTGTGACTGGCTTATGTCATGCAGTGTACTGTCCCCCACGTTCACCCCGATGCAGCATGTGACGATGTCCTGCCTTACCGTGGGGATAAGGGCAATATCCCATTATCAGTGTGCTCTGACTCTGTTTACCCACTCATCCGTCCATGGACACCTGGGCTGCTTCCTGCTCTTGGCCATTGTGAATTGTGCTGCGATAAATGGGTGTGCAAGTAAGTGTTTGAGACCCTGCACATGTACTCAGAGCTGAGCTTGACCCGTCACACTGTAATTCTAGTTGTAATTTTTTAGGGAACTCCAGTCCCTTTTATTACTGGCTGCACCAATTACATCTGCACAAAAATGCATCCTTGCCAACACTTGTAATTTTTTCCTATTTGTTTAACCCTTTTTATTAATTTTTGAAAATAAATCATTTTAAAAACTCTTGTGACGTTGACCTGAGATGGGAAACAGAGCAGGAAAACCCGGGGGGCACAGTGTCCAGCTGGGTCTCTCCCACCTACCCACCCGCCCCCAGGGCTCCCGGAGAACAATAGGGACCCTCCTGACTCAGCCCTTCCTGCCTCCCCAGTCACAAAGCCTCCCCTCCTCCACCAGGCACGCCTGTGTTTTAGGGTAACACGAGCCCTTGTCCCTATAAGCCACCTGGCTGATGGTGTCTTGTCTTCCTCCAGACTGTTCCCTCAGGACCCCTCCTCCTACCATTTCCTACTTGTCACAATTGTCCCCTTCCTGAGTGGCTCCCCAGAATGATCCTCTGTGACCACACTGCCTCCTCATGTCTTCCTCAGAACTGGCCATGCCTCCCCCGTGTTTCCATGGAGCATCTGGTTATGGCTGGGGACACGCAGAGGATGGGCCCTGTGGGCACTTGTTTGTACTGCTGGGGCCCTGATGACTCTGAAGGGGCGATCCTCCTAACTGACAGGTGAATCCATCAATCAGGACAGTTTAGTGTTGGATGTGATTCAAAATAGCTCCATATTATTTAAACAATAGACAAAGAGTAGGAACTTGCTTTGATTTGATATAAAATGTCACTTGATAGTTTCGATACGTTAGATTAAGTAGAAAGTTAGGAGTTGGGATGTAATTTTCCTCTTGTCACAGGTTTCTCTCGGGAACAGAACACCTCTGATTTCTGTACAAATGTCTCCAGCCCTCTGACCTTTCTCCCTCCACTGCCAAAGGAGCCCTGACACAGCAGGCATCATCTCACACTAAAGATGCTCCCTCACCCACCTGAGTAGTTTGTTAATTCATAGTCCTGCACACCCAGGGGTACTTGCTGACCCTCGTCTCTGTGCCCGGCACCAGGCTGAGAGTGATCAGCAAACCAGACACGGCCTAGAATTAAGGAGCCAAATTCAGGGGCCTCCTTTCAATCACTGAGTATACATTTCTAACCCCACCCTCAGTGTTGCTGCAAAAGAGTTGCCAGGGTTCCAGCAATGCAGATCGTTGACCAAGTCACTAGAGTCTGTGACATTCAAGCATGGCATCATTCCTCAGAGGAACGGTGGGCTATAACCAGGTCTGGTGACCTGCCACATCCTTTGTGGGAATGACCCTCAAAGCGTATAACCCCGGGCTCAGCAGGCTCCTGTGTCCAGCTCCTAATTCCTCTGTGTTCCTATAGCTGAACGCAAAGTGAAGTCCACCAGGAAGCCAGTCCTGTGTTACTGCTGGTCACTGGCCTTTTGCTGCTATGAGAGTATCATTTGTAATTGAAGTACAATTAGCTTGGGTAAGTAACCTTCTCTAAACTGGGTGATGTATTAGGAACTGGGAGTGAGCAGAGTAGAATCGAAACCTTTCCTGGCACTTGTGGACTAGCTCCCAGAAGCCAAGGCTCATTGTACCAATTCCTAAATATCAGGAACTTTCTGAGACATCACTGCAGGCTCGTTTTAAGGGTTCTCCATCGGAATCCTCATCCCTGTCTGTGGTCTACGTGTCAGAGCAGCATGATGTAATGGAACCTGGTTGTGAGTCATGACTCTGCCATTCAGCAGCGCTGTGACCTTTAACAAATGCGTAATCTCTCCAAGTCTCCTCTTGTCCTTGCTTTTCACAGTTGCCGCCCAGAGTGGCTCTGACAGAGCAGTGAGATGCCGGGTGTCAGAGGGCAGCTCCAGGTCCCATCAGACGTTCTGCTTCCCTGGGTGTTTTAGGTGCCGGTTGAGTCCACGGCCTGTGAACTCGTGGATTCAGACTCATACGATGTGCAGGCTGGAGGGGCTTTAGCAGAGTTCTCAGTTCAGGAAAAGCCAGTGTTGTCTGAATCTCTGATTTATCAATCTTCCCGTGGGCTCTGAGAACTGGCAGCCCTCAGCCAGTCAACACGTTCTGCTCGTTCTCTAGGCGTCCGGCCAGGATTTGAGACCCAGTGACATCGTTTGGGTGACAGCTGCTATTTTCCTGGGTTTGTTCTAGGCATCTGTCGAAGAATACTTTGATGAGACTTCACACCCTTGATATGGACCCAAGTCCTTTTGAGTCGTTCTCTTTCATCTGCCTTTTTGAACCTCCTTCTTTTCCCTCGTGTGGCCTCCAATCTGACCCTCTCACCATCTCCGCATACCTGCTGTCTGATGGAGGGGCAGCTGCTGGGGGCTCTGCCAGCTCTCACAGAGCTGAGGCCACCCCTGTACATCACCCCACGTTTCCCAGCCAGGGAGCCGCGACCCTCCCTGTGTCCTCTGCAGCCCCGTGTGGAGCTGAAACACTTCAATCATGTCCTCATGGAGAGATCACACAGATGTAAAGGTGTCTCTCAGCACGTCCGCCCTGGAATTAAGTCAGGTTTCACACAAATGTCCTCACTAGCTGGATTCTCAGTGTGGGGAAGTCTGTGTGCCATGTAGGGAATGTCCACTCCTGGAGGCGGGACATCTGCAGGCAGAACAGCCCACATCCCCACCCACCCCATCCTGGTCCCTCAGCCCTGCGTCCCTGTTTAGTGACAAGTGGAGTCCTCATCCTGGGACTCAGAGAAAGGACACCGGGCTGCTCTGCCCAACTCCTGAGCCTCCTCCTCGCTCCACTAGAGACCTGCGCCCTTCTCTGGGGACACGCAGGGTTTATCTGCGGGGTGTGGACATGGTTCTCTCCTGACTCGCACGGTCTGTGCAGACTGGACCAGGACTATTGAATTCCCCACACGCACGGCTACCTGCCTGGTGCCTCCTCTTCCCTTTGCTGGTTGCAGTTTCTTCCACATCTGGGTTGTGGACAACAGTCTGTGTTATTATGTCATCTGCAGGGGCTCATGACTGATGTTTCTTTTCTTTCTTTTTCTGTTTCAGCGAAAAATACTAACGGAATGTAACAGATATATATATATATATATATATATATTTATTTATTTTTTATTTATTCATTTTTAGAGAGGAGAGAGAGAGAGGAGAGAGAGACAGAGAGAAGGGGGGAGGAGCTGGAAGCGTCAACTCCCATATGTGCCTTGACCAGGCAAGCCCAGGGTTTCGAACCGGCAACCTCAGCATTTCCAGGTCGACGCTTTATCCACTGCGCCACCACAGGTCAGGCCCGTAACAGATATATATTAACAATCTTCCATGCTAGTTTCCTGTTGTTCAGCGATGATCTGACCTCTCCCGGACAATGTGAAGGTTTCAACGTCTTGCTTCAATAAATTTCTTTCCTGCACTTCGCTGCCTGTCTTGTTTTATCCAACAGTCTCTGGCTTGAGTTGGGTGGTTTCATCATGAAGCGGCCTGTGGGTGGTGTCAGGAGTAAAGTAGGGAGACCAGCGTCCAGGGACCATGGAGCCTGAGTGCAAGGGTCCCGGCGGGAACACGGGCTCAGGGGCCATCCTGCATGACCCCACAGACTGCCCCGTCACGTGGCCCCGAGGGCGGGGCGGTTGAGGGTAAAAGCTCTAGAACGCGCTTCTCTGGGGCACGGACTACGGACACAGCAGCCTGATGGCGGTCACATGGTTCCCACCAGGCAGCATCGCTGCTACTGCGCCCTCATTGTCAGCACTAACCCTGCTCGATCCTCACCTCATCCTTGGGGTCAATGCCCGGATGGCCCCGTGTGACATGATCTCTGTCCACTTCTCCTCTTGTAGTGAATCCGCAGGGTTCAACCTTTGCTTCCTCCCTGCACTCTGCACATGCGCATCGCTCACCTCCATCCCTGCTACCAATTCCTCCCTCAGGGTCTCCCTATAACTCCGGACACGGGGTCCATCCCCATGGGGACAGCTCCATGCACACCATCCACACTTACTGCAGGAGGAACACGTCAGAGGAGCACAGTGTCTCCCCACCTACTCCTCTTCCATGAGCCCATCCAGGCTAATGGGCCCCATCCAATGAGGCAGCTGACTCAGATGACGGATACATCACAGATTGGGATTGGTGGCCAGGGGCTGCTGTGACACAGCCACACACTTGGTGGCTTCAGTTAAGTTCTCTTTTCCATGTGCGGATGACAAAAGTCTAAAATCTGTAACCTCTGCTGAAATCACAGTGTCAGGAGGCCATGCTGGCTCTGGAACATCGAGGGGAACATCTATCTCTGGTGCCTCCAGCCCAGGACTGATGACTGTTCTCGTCTGGTACCCACATTCCTCCCATCTCTGCCCCATGACGGGACATTGCTGTATTGTTTCTGTGTGTTTGATAATCTTGTGGTGTTCTTCATATAGAATATGTGGGATGGCATTTCGAGGTCACCAGAAAATTCAGAATCATCTCCCTAATTCAAAATCTGTAACTTTATCACATCTACAAAGTCCTTTTTCCCATGGCAGAGAATTGACAAGTCTGGGTTTTGTGTGTGGATCTGTTTGGGGGCTCTTATGGGCCTACGTTAGCGTCTCTGCCTGCTGACCCTAAGAGTCCACTAGGTCCTGCCCCTCCACGGCCAAGCCTCCCTCAAACACACTTTTGCAACTTTGAAACAGTGGAGGTCATGTGTTTCTAAATATTTTAAGTAAGAGGACTTATTATTAGACCTACACCCCTTCTCTAATAATACATTATATATTTATAGAAAATATGGTTGAGAAAATGGAAGATAAGTGTTATCTACTGTTATTAGTTGTGCCTGGCCTGACCCCGTTCTGGGCTCCCCTCTGTCCCCATGTCCCTGCTCACCCAGACACTGTGCTCAGCCATCCTGTCTACATGTCATTCACTCGTCATGATGGTGAATCACAGCACTGCACGTGGGCTTGTATTGGTCCCTTTTCCTCTATGTTGTTCCTGCCCAGGACAGCTGACAGCCTTGTGTGCAAGGTCTGTGTCCCGTCTCCGGATCAGTGAAGCCATCTCTCCCTCTCAGACCCTGAAATAACCCTTCATACACAGTCACACTGTGTGCACGAAACAACTCACACTCACATACATGTTTTAACACACAGCCAGAACCATGCACACCCATACATGCACAGACACACCCAGAGACACAGGCACACACACACACACATACAGATGGGCACACTCATCCCTCTGTGGTCACTTCATTCTTCTGTGATATAAGAGTCCCATCAAGAGCTCTTTTGGAAATATTTGGAATAAATGATCAATATCAAAACAATAACTATCAATCATTGTTAATATTTCTAGAATGTTTAAGAGTTTACAAGCATGGAGACCCCTATGGGCAGCCATTGACCTGGAAGGTTACAGATTCTCTCTCACTTTGTCCTGACAGGCTTCAGGAAGGGAATAGACTGTTACTGTCATTGGACGTGTGAAAAACGATGTCCCACCACTGGCCTCCAGCCTGGCTCTGTGTCTTCTCAGCATCAACTGGGAAGATTTCAAAAGCAAGTGATGTGCAGGCCCCAGTCCAGGACCAACGTGAGTACCTCTGCGGGTGGAACCGTGTGGTCCCCATCCCCACCTCCCCTGCTGCGGGTGCAGCACCACGTGACTGTGGAGGCCATGACAGCCCCTGAACTGGGGAGGACAGCCAGACTGTGCATGAGCCAGAGACTCCCAGCATCACCACGGGGTCACCTGGAGACCTTTCCTTGGCCACTTCTCTAGCTCTGCAAGGTGGGCACGGCAGGGCATTTATCGGTATTACTGTGATAACAGTGACAGATAGGGTCTTGGGCAGGAATGTGTCCTTCCTGAGCTGGTGACGGTGCAGGAGATGAGGTGATGCACAACCGTAAAGGCTGGGCCGGGAGGGACAGGGCTGGGGAGCGAGGTTAATGGCTAGGGCCTCTGATCGGGATGATTGTGGACGTGGATGGTGGAAAAATGGAGACCATGACGTACCCAATGCCAGTGAATTCTGCCCTTAATAAAATCAAAATGGTAAATATTATTTTTGTATATACGAAAACATAGAAAAATTATCTCAGAACGGAGCTTTCTGAGAGGCAGCCGAAAGAGACCTGCCCATGGGAACAGGGTTTGTATTTCAATCCCCTGGACACTCTCCTTGCATTGCTGACACCTCCTGTCAGATCAGGTCTGGTGTCAACTCTCTGTTTGATTTGCCTCCTGTGATTTTTTTTTTCCGGAAGACACTACGTATGGTGACAAACTCTGCTTCAAACTCACAAACTGAGTTTAGCAGCTACAAAGGATTGATCTGCAGAGTCTCTTGACTTTATCTTTGAAACAAATGTCATCACTTTCTTGCTAGAGTCTGTTCCTCAAATGTCTTCTCTCTGTACCATCCTACTCTCTGTGACAAGTTCAATATTCCAAGCCCAAGGCTGTGGTTTCTCATATGTTTACTTAGAGCAACCTTTCAATGGCTCTCCACTCCTATAATATGACAGTCAGTCTCCATTCAGAAATGAGTGCATTCTTGCCTGTAGGATAACAAAATCTTTACCATACATAAAAATTAATACTGTTCATTCTTCCCTTTCTTTTCATTCTACTATGTGTCTCCCAGATGCTAATTATCATTTCAGGCAGACTGAGGGCATTAAAATGGAGAGCGACAGAGAGCAAGTAAGTTCTTAATAGACACTTAGTTTTATGAGACAGATCGAAGTTCTCTGGGCCAGACAACTCTCTCTCGTGGGACATGTCATGGGTCTTTAGAAAGTTCAGATTACTACAATCCGTTCTTTGTTATGAGTATTAAGCATTCAAAGTAAAACAGAGAACTTTGGAAATATGATGAATATGACAACTAGATTGAATCATAAAGAATTTAGAAGACATAATGTGACAAAGTGTGTGTATGTGTATACCTGCGTATGAAGATAAAGAACAGAAATAAGAGAGGAAAGATAAGCATGTTCAGACAAGGATGTAATAGGTCCACTTATAAAATTTTTTTTTTAAATGAGACAGATTGTGCTCAAAGAAAATCACCAAGAAATACATCAAGAAAATGCCCCCACAGCGAAGACTATGAACTAGAACAGCCTACTCATTCCCCACATCAGAACACATTTTGTGACATTTGAAAACATCACCTTAGACCTGCCAGGACGGCAGGAATGAGGGGGGTGGCTGATGCTCCACGTGTGTGGACTGATTTCTGGGACTACAACCGGAGTGGGCATTTGGCTCCTTTGTTGGATGGACTTACGGATTATGGATTTTGGACAATGTGAAATACCCTGATGGGGGTGGGGGATGGCTTTGCTGGAAGCACTCCCCTACCCTGGGAAGCTTTTCCCGTGGCTAGAAAGAAGGCCGAGGACATTTTGCGCTTTGGGCTAAGTGCTCAGAGACTGGTGAAGTGTATTTTTGTAATTGTTGAAATTGTATGATTTGCCATGTTGTTGTAATTTGTGTAATGTGCCTAATTTCCTTGCACGGGGATGCCGGTAGTATAGATTGTGGGTAGTAAAATGAGCATAGGGGTGGATTGTTGGGCAGATAAAATGTATTATGCTCACTTTGTAGCCTGGGGCTTGGTTTTGGGATTAAGCCTTTCCCACCCTTTTTGATGTGGGGTGGTACAATCCAATCATGCCTCAGAGAAGTGACTTTGTATTAGAGACTTCCCTATTTTGTATATTGGATTAAGGGTTTGGATTTCTACACTATAAAATGGGGACGGAACGAGAGTTTGCACTCAGAGAGCAGAGAGAGTAGAGCCAGCAGCAGAAGGAGGCCATGTGGAGGAGGCCAGGAAAAGCAGCCAAGATGGCAGAGTGCTGAGTGAGATGCCAGTTTGTGTAGAGTTTGTATCTGGAGGAGGAAGGAGATGGGGAACTGAGGAGAATAAGGCTGGTGAGCTAGAAACCTTTGATTCTAGGAAACTCGGATAAGTCAGTAGCTTTGTGAGCACTGAATGTGAGTGGGTTTTGGAGCCCAGTGTGTATTTTTACTTGCCCACTGGGTGCAAGCTAGAATGAAAGAAAATGGCCTATCAAAAAAACAAACAAACAAAAAAAAAACATCACCTTATAGGTAGGAGATTCTTTCAAAAAGAAACAGTAGGTCACCTGCCAGGATGGGGAATAAAAGTAGAATGAGCACCAACTGGAGGGCACAGAGGAACACTGAAAGTTCAGAGGTCTGGCCTGTACCTGTGCACAAACAGAATTCTGAGGCAAATCAGCTAGCATTTCAGCATGAACATAAACACATCTCAGAAGAGCATTAGATCTGCTGAAGTTTTATCTCCCATGAGGTTTTTCTCAGAATGTAGGGGAGAATTTTCTCTACAGAAAGGACTGGATGAAGATAGACAAGGCAGGCAGCCCAGTGCACACAGGATATAACACAGGTGTTTGTAGATGAGCCGCAGAGAAGGTGCACACAGAGAGATGCCCACGTCCCCAGCAGGAGACGCGGTGAACGCTGCTGTGGGGAGGAGGTGACAGCGTGGTGTGGATGAGGTCGCAGAGGCTTCTTGGGCTTCTCACTGCAAGTGGTTTTCAGTCTTTGCTTTTTTGAGCAATGTTTCTACATCACTATTTTAATATAAAAAATTTGAAAATTACAGGAAATTGTCAGAGAGGAATGACAAGAAAGACAGCATTGAAATTTGCCAAACTATGGTCATAATTAGTTAATAAGTGGCAAATCATCTAAGGGCTGGGAGGAATCTCAGCTGCACCAAACATAGGGACACTTGATGTATTTTGTTGAAGGAAGAAATGAATTTTCTTATTAATTGATTATTGTATTAAATGAAAAGAGATAAGGCTGGGAAGTGAAGAATAGTATGTTATATCATAGAATGAGATTCTACCTGAGAAATTAAAGGTCTATAGACATTCAACAGAGAACAAAGCCCTTGTGGGCTTGCATTCTCCTAGATGAAGACTGTGATCAGGTGAGAACTGAGTGGGTCCTCAAGGACAAAGTCAATGAGGGTGACAAGAGGAGAAGGTGGGGACCTCCAGGAGGGAGGACAAGCCTGGCAAAGTCCCGAACTTGGAGATGAGCTCCATGCACTAGAGGTCACACGTGATGACTCTACTGCTTCCATCGGTCAGCACGGCGGCTCCTCACTGTCCTCTGGGTGTGAGGCCACCAGTCTGTCCTCATCCTTTGCTACAAGGACGAATGCTGTCAGGGGTGTCTCTATGACTGGGTGTCTCGGCCGTGGGTTTAGTGTCATTGGTGGTTGAGGAGTTCATTTTTGAGTGGGTGCCTAGAACAGCGCAGGTTGTTTAGCGGCAAACTTGGAGCACACATTTGATGCCAATGGCCACCCACCCACCCCAGGGAACGCCAAAATATCTGGACATGACAAAGTCTACAACAGTGACAGGAAGGAGGGAGAAAAACAGCCCCAGCAGAGAATCGTGGTTCAGCACTGGGAATACGTATTAAATCTGCCCTATTTCCTTTTGTCACACTCCTAAGACCACAGATTCACACTCTGGAGGGCAATGGTTAGCAAGAAAACAGGCACATTAACTGCAGGGAAACTAGTAACTGAATAGAGAAGATTTGCTGTATTAATCTGAGGAAGCACATGGACTGTCACTTGTGTGTGGTATGAAATATTTAACCACACATTTTGTAGAAATATCAAATTGTGAAAGTTCAAGGTTTTGGTGAATGAGCCAAAAAGAATTAAGTGGAGGTGCCACCTGATCCCGACTCAGCTTCCAAATTTGTCTCTTGGTCCCCAGTCAGTAGATGGATCAGGGTTAGATGAAATCAAAGTAATGTTTACTTCTAGGGAACAGAAGGACTGCGGTGTCCCTGTCCCTGGCTGTCAAGGCTCAACTTCTTTCTCTCCCCGCCCAGCCGTGCCAAGTGTGATCCCACAGCTCTCTCCAGGGACAGAGAAAACACGGTGTTAGCACAATGATGTTTGGCTGATGCCGGGGTTTAGTGTTGAGGTGAGCCTTGTCTTTTTACAGTGTTTATTTTATTTTTTACTTTTATTTATTTATTTTAACAGTTTTTATTTTAAATGAGTCTCACTTTCAAAATAAACCCACCAATGAAACATGTTTTATAATCAGAGAATTCTTTGTACAATCGCAAACTGTCCCCGTGTGTCACGACTGTCACATGCTGACCAGATATCGCAGGTCATGCTCTCTAGGAGCTGAACAGGGAGGAACGAGTTATGAGAACAAGTCCTCCTCACCAGGAGAAAGGTGCACACAAGAGTCACAGGGTCATGAGTAGGTCACTCCAGAGATTCAAGTCCACAATCCAACAGTGACACGGGGCTGCCTTTGGTGTGACATAGGGAATAAATAGTTTCAACCTAAAGGCACCCAGGCAGGGACAGTGGAGAAGAAGACTTCATGTGGAGCAAAGGCCTCGAGCAGAACACTGTGGGGCCAGCACAGAAATCTTCCTGGAGGCCACAGATAGGGCAGTTGTGCAGGTCAGGGTCACAGGAATCCATTTGACTCATAGTGTGGAGGTCCATAGGATCAAACTAAGTTGATGAGCAGTGTTGAGAGCTCTCTGATCCTGGACACCTGCCTCCTTACCTGGCTCTGCCTCCCACTGACTGTGGGCCGTGGTCAACTTACTGAGGTCTCTTTTTTCATTAAGCTGGACAGACGTCCCATACCTCCCTCATGGGACGGACATCACACATCAGGTTGCTCAGGGGAATGCTGGTTTGTGCCGCTGTCCTTGCGTTCTGTCCATTTAGTGACCTCTTCTACCTTCTCAAGTGCCCCACGTAGGACAGTAAGTTTCATCATCACTCTACTCATGGTTGTTGTGAAGATTAAGAGAGGTGGACACAGTGTCTGTATGGAGTCAGTGCTATGGAACCGATTGCCATTCATGTGTTACTGTATCTGGAAGTAAGGAACACTGGTGGGGGCTAGACATGGAGAGCTCCATGGGCCAGCAGCAGGTAGCATGTGTTCAGAAGCCAAGCTTTCTCTGTACAACTATTTAAGAATGAGTCAGAAAGATATCAAGTAAGAACAAATGGAAATATAGTTCTTTGTGTTAAACTGTGGGCCTCTCTTTTCCTCTCTGAGTGTGATCGTCTCTGGATGTCTCAGAGCAGTGGTTCTCAACCTTTCTAATCCCGTGACCCCGCAATACAGTTCCTCATGTTGCGGTGACCCCAAACCAAAAAAAATTTTGGTGGCTACTTCATAACTGTAATTTTGCTACAGTTATGATTCAGAATGTAAATACCTGATATGCATTATGTATTTTCTGATGGCTTTAGGCAACCCCGCCGGGGCTGCGACCCACAGGTTGAGAACCATTGTCTTAGAGGATGTAGATTACTAGCATATTTTGAGGGTCTGTCGTGGTCCCAGTCATCCTCTGAGGTTTATAGAACAGCTGTCTCACTGTTTTAAATCAATGGCTGCCGGCTGACATGCAGAGAGCTCCTACTCTGTGCCCAGCCCTGTCTGAGGACTTACACGCTGTAGCTCATTCAGCCTCATGACAAACCGAGGACTGTTCCCATTATACAGAGACCTGGCTGAGAAAACTCCCAGCAGTCCTGGTCCAAGACATGGGAGGCGCCTGGTCTAGGAATGGCCTGGAAACCGTGATCACCAAACATCTCTCTGCCACCAAGATCATGCCAAGATCAGGGCCTTTCCCGAAGTTTCTGGTCTAGAAAAGGAGCACTGTTCTCAACTGTTTGATGTTGGTGTGATCTTGAAGAAGAAGAAGTTTACCTCCAAAGAACATGCCTGAGGTGATCACACGGCCTGGGAATGAGGGGCAGACTTGATTTACAGACTGAGTGAATGAAGTGCAGGGTTTCTGGTGCCCAGATACTGTGGGGCCGATTTCTATGACTAACTTACAATTAACAAAGGTGTAATAACCATCTAAATGTCAGAACTCATTTTTAAAGTCTTTATTTCAATACATGGATCACTAAGAATAAATATAGCTCTCACTGAATGTTATTACTCTGTTCAGTATGGCAGTCCTCAAATAACCAACATATCAGCGTGAGTTATTTCAGGACTTGTAAGAGCCCGAGGACAGGCCAGCTAGAACTCTCTCTCACCCTCGTGTCTCCCTCAGTGAGGACACAGGAGGTCAGGGAAGAACCTGAGTCATTCTCCTCCACAGCAGGTTGGCCTCAGAAAGGGCCCACACACACTGAGACCAAAGGCCACTTCCCTCTGCTGGGACAGAGGTGAGGATGTGAATATGAGTCACAGTCCCTTTGGGAGGAGAAAACATCAGGCCGGTAACACAGGCATTCAAACCTCTTACATTCTTCAATTTCAGCTTGGGAATGCTTGCTTTTATATGAGTCATTTGTGAGCTAAGGAGTAATTCTCTCATTCCTGAGAATGGTCACTGAGGGCTCTGGAGAAACACAGGGGTAAAGAAGCACACACTTGTTGCATGTGACGTGGGAGCATTTTGCTGAGGAAGAACCTGTGAAGGGTCCTGTGTCCCAGCAGACAGCAGGGCAGGCAGGGCCAGACTCTGGGCTCCAGGCAGGTCCTCACTGAGTCCCGTTCAACGAGACAGTCTTCCCTTCTGTTACGGTGGTCTCGCACTCGCCTTAGGATTGAAGACTGCCAACAGTGTCACCTGGGAGAGGGCACACACATGAGATCACAGCCCTTTCTGCATTTCTCTCTTCCCAAATCAACATTGTTCTTGAAAACTTACAATTTAGCACCCAGCCCAGGTGTCTGGTGAAACAGGGGAACAGAAACAGATTTTGAGCACTTTTTACCTTGATGAAGAAGCAGAAGAGAAAAAAGGGAGAAACAGGGGTTGGGAGGAGGGAGGAGGACAGGGCGGGGGAGGGAGGGAGAGTTAACAGGGATGGAGGAGGTGAAGGATGACAAGCATGACAGTAATAACAGAGCAGGATGACACACAGGTCACAGTGTTGTCACATATTTATTGTTTAGAAAGCACTTCTACATCCATTTCATCTACTGACATGGCCATTGCTACAGTTTTAACTTTTTCATGGTTCTTATAGCTCTGCCTCCTATGTTTCTACACACAGAGCACAGGCTGGTGGGTTCTGGTGGATTTCATGGTCTTTTCCTGGCCCAGTGCCAGGTGTGTCTGGTGACTCGTTCCTTCATCCATGGGAGGGGACAAGGTGGCCTCCTGGAGAATAAAAGGAGGAGTTCTGGGCACTCACCTCCAAAGTGAGATCCTTCTTTCCTGCCACACCACAGTGACCAGCCAGAGCCGCTGCCGGGACCATGAAGCTGCTCCCAGTCCTCGTGCTCGCTGCCCTCCCCTTTTACTGCTACGCAGGTGAGTCCGCACGGGGCGGGGCTCGGGGGCTTGTTGTCAGGGCCGCTGTGGGAGATCTCTGCTCCCCTCACCCAGGACAGGGCACATCACTTCTCTAGTTTGTGTGTGTGTGTGCGTGTGTGTGTGTGTGTGTGTGTGTAACAAGGAAGCAGTGTGTGAGGGCTTAAAGAATACCCAGACCCTGAGTTACTGTCGAGGACTCAGACCATTCCCCGTCATCTTTCTGAATGGACGTGCAGCTGGGATGTGGGAGAAGGACAAGCATCACGGCTGCCCAACAAGGAGTTCATGCCTCTGTGACCGAGCAGCTTTTGCACGCTTTCATCCCAGGTGTTGGCTGTGCAGTTCTGGAAAACACTCTCAGTGATTTAACTCAGTGGTCCCCAACCTTTTTTGGGCCACGTACCGGTTTAATGTCAGAAAATATTTTCACTGACGGGCCTTTTATGGTGGGCTGGATAAATGTATCACGTGACTGAGACAAGCGTCCAGAGTGAGTCTTAGACGGATGCAACAGAGGGAATCTGGTCATTTTTAAAAAATAAAACATCATTCAGACTTAAATATAAATAAAACGAAAATAATGTAAGTTATTTATTCTTTCTCTGCGGACCGGTACCAAATGGCCCACTGACCGGTACCGATCCACAGCTCGGGGGTTGAGGATCATTGATTTAACTGATATTCAAGTGAGCACGGATGATTTCCTAGAAAAATATCAACAATACCTACCGAATGAAGAAAGTGTAGAGGTCATGAATGAAGGATTGCTTTGGGCCCAGGATGAGGAATCTCTGGACAATGTTAGATTGATGTTGGTAAGTTTGGTTTCTTCTTTAAAGCACTGGACAGGGACAAGCAGGAAGTTACTGTGTTTATCGCTCCATAAGACGCATCTGACCATAAAACACACCTCAGGCTTTTAAAAATTTTATTTATTTATTTATTGTATTTTTCTGAAGCTGGAAATGGGGAGGCAGTCAGACAAACTCCCGCATGCTCCTGACCAGGATCCACCCGGCATGCCCCCTGGGCAATGCTCTGCCCATCCGGGCGTCGCTCTGCTGAGACCAGAGCCACT
Source organism: Saccopteryx leptura (assembly GCF_036850995.1). Classification (NCBI taxonomy): domain Eukaryota; kingdom Metazoa; phylum Chordata; class Mammalia; order Chiroptera; family Emballonuridae; genus Saccopteryx; species Saccopteryx leptura. Next base: position 11,747,289 of record NC_089503.1, on the reverse strand, counting down.
CTAGCGCCTGGGGCAGAGGCCAAGGAGCCATCCCCAGCACCCGGGCCATCTTTGCTCCAATGGAGCCTTGGCTGCGGGAGGGGAAGAGAGAGACAGAGAGGACGGAGAGGGGGAGGGGTGGAGAAGGAGATGGGCGCATCTCCTGTGTGCCCTGGCCGGGAATCGAACCCGGGACTTCCGCACGCCAGGCCGACGCTCTACCACTGAGCCAACCGGCCAGGGCCGACACACCTCAGGTTTTAAGGAGGAAAATAAGAAAAAAAATATTCTGAACCAAATGTTGTGCTAAAACATTTTATGAAGTATCGTACTTTTTGTTCCATAAGACGCAAGGATATTTCCCGTCCACTTTTACGGGAGTAAAGGATGTCTTATGGAGCAAAAAATATGGTAGTTATTATTTTTTTCCAGGGAGTGTTCCTTATGCTTTATTTTATTTCACTGAATTTTATTGTTGGTGAGTGGGAGTACTCTGACACCAGGAAAGCCATCCAAGCTGGTGTTGGGGAGCCTGTGCACTTTGTGGAGTCTCTAGTGAGTGATTCCTGGAAAGGCGAGAGGGAAAAGGGTGTTTGGGCAAAGGCTTCCCTTCCCCTCAGCTGAAGAGACCCCGAGTCTCAAGAAGACCCTCACTCGTAAGAGTGATCGGCAAAAATATCCTTTTGTTCATCAAAACAAATAGTAGAACATTTTAAAGAATTTTCAAAAGAGTTGAAAAATTTATATTTGAGGATGATTCCTTATACTGTATATATTAATTAACACTATCTTCAATATAGGTGTAAGTGATTGAATTTCTTGACTATTAATTATAGTCCATGAGTGAGAAGTGGAGACCTTGGCTCTGATATGGCTGCGGGTGATGTCATTGATGAAAACCAAATCAATGGTTAAACAATAAGCTAGTCCTGCTGTTTATAACAGAGACTGTGAAGTTATTTCCAGCAGTCATTCCCTACCCTAATGTTCCATTCACAACGTCCCCGGGTAACCATTTGGCAATATTGCCACAGCACAAAGATAACTAACTGTCAATCACTAAAGGATTTCTGACAACGTGGATGAACTTGGGGAATTTTTAAAAAAAATTTTTTTATTTATTCATTTTAGAGAGGAGAGGGAGAGACAGAGAGAGAGAAGGGGGGAGGAGCTGGAAGCATCAACTCCCATATGTGCCTTGACCAGGCAAGCCCAGGGTTTCGAACCAGCAACCTCAGCATTTCTAGGTCGACGCTTTATCCACTGCACCACCACAGGTCAGGCGAACTTGGGGAATTTTGATAAAAAAAATAAATCAGTCCCAAAGAGAGAGATATTGCATTTTTAAAAATTAATTAATTATTTTTAATTTATAATTTTACTTTGTGTTTACATAGATTCAAGTGTCCCATCAAATATATCTCCACACACCCCCTTATTTCCCCTCGGCCCCCCCCATGCCCCCTCCCCACAATGCCTTCCCCCCTTCCCTCCAGGATTTGCTGTCCTGCTCTCTATAATGCTGTGTTATGTATGTATAATTTCATTAATCTTTCCCTTCTCTGATCCCATCTTCTCTTCTACTTTCCCTCTGACCGCTGCCCTCTGGTCCCTTTGACCCCACCTCTGACTGTTCCACTCCTCAGTTCACATTGTTCATTGGGTTCCTCACATGAGTGAGAATATATGGTATTTTTCTTTCTCTGCCTGGCTTATTTCACTTAGCACAATAGTTTCCAGGTCCATCCAAGTTTTCATGAAAGGTAAGATTTCCTTCTTCCTCATGGCCGCGTAGTATTTTATTGTTTATTTGTACCACTGCTTTTTAAACCACTCGTCCACTGATGGACACTTGGGCTGTTTCCAGATCTTGGCTATTGTAAACAATGCTGCAATAAACATGGGGGTGCATTTCTCCTTTTGAATCAGTGATTTGGTATTCATAGGATATATTCCTAAAAATGGGATAGCTGGGTCAAAGGGCAGTTCCATTTTTAATTTTTTGAGGAATCTCCATATTGTTTTCCACAGTGGCTGCACCAGTCTGCATTCCCACCAGCAGTGCAGGAGGGTTCCCTTTTCTCCACATCCTCGCCAGCACTTATTCTGTGTTGTTTTGTTGATGAGCGCCATTCTGGCTGGTGTGAGGTGATATCTCATTGTGGTTTTAATTTGCATTTCTCTAATAATTAGTAATGTTGAACATTTTTTCATCTGTCCATTGGCCATCTGTATGTCCTCTTTGGAGAAGTGTCTATTCATTTCTTTTGCCCATTTTTTGATTGGATTGTTTATCTTCCTGGTGTTGAGTTTTACAAGTTCTTTTTTTTTTTTTCATTTTTCCGAAGCTGGAAACGGGGAGGCAGTCAGACAGACTCCCGCATGCGCCCGACCAGGATCCACCCGGCATGCCCACCAGGGGGCGATGCTCTGCCCATCTGGGGCGTTGCTCTGTTGTGTCCAGAGCCATTCTAGCGCCTGAGGCAGAGACCACAGAGCCATCCCCAGCGCCCGGGCCAACTTTGCTCCAATAGAGCCTCGCTGCGGGAGGGGAAGAGAGAGACAGAGAGGAAGGAGAGGGGGAGGGGTGGAGAAGCAAATGGGTGCCTCTCCTGTGTGCTCTGGCCGGGAATCGAACCCGGGACTCCTGAACGCCAGGCCGACGCTCTACCGCTGAGCCAACCGGCCAGGGCCTACAAGTTCTTTATAAATTTTGGTTATTAACCCCTTATCAGATATATTGGCAAATATATTCACCCATTGTGTGGGTTGTCTTTTTATTTTGTTAATGGTGTCTTTTGGTGTGCAAAAGCATTTTCATTTCATATAGTCTCATTTGTTTATCCTGTCCTTTATTTCACTTGCCTATGGAGGGAAATCAGCAAAAATATTGCCACAAGAGATATTGGTGAGTTTACTGCCTATGTTTTCTTCCAAGATGTTTATGGTTTTGTGACTTACATTTAAGTCTTTTATCCATTTTGAGTTTACTTTTGTGAATGGTGTAAGTTGGTGATCCAGTTTCATTTTTTTGCAAGTACAATACCTGTCCAATTTTCCCTACATTATTTGTTAAATAGACTGTCTTTATTCCATTGTATGCTCTTACCTCCTTTGTCAAATATCAATTGTCCATATAGGTGTGGGTTTATTTCTGGGTTCTCTGTTCTGTTCCATTGTTCTGTAAGCCTGTTCTTATGCCAGTACCAGGCTGTTTTGAGTAAGATGGCCTTGTAGTATGACTTGATATCAAGAAGTGTGATATCCACCATTTTATTCTTCTTTTTCAGGATTGCTGAGGCTGTTTGTGTTCTTTTTTGGTTCCATATAAATTTTTGGAATATTTGTTCTATATCTTTGAAGTATGACATTGGTATTTTAATTGATGGTAATTCAATGCCATAGGAATTGCATTGAATTTATAGATTGTTTTTGGTAATATAGACATTTTAATGATGTTTATTGTTCCTATACATGAGCATGGTATATGCTTCCACTTGTTTTTATCTTCTTGATTTCCTTTAACAATGCTTTATAATTTTCTGAGTACAAGTCTTTAACCTCTTTGGTTAAATTTACTCCTAGGTACTTTATTTTTTTTGTTGCAATAGGGAAGGGGATTGTTTTCTTAATTTTTCTTTCAGACAGTTCATTGTTGATGTATAAAAATGCCACTGATTTCTGAATATTGATTTTATATCCTGCCACCTTGCTGAATTCATTTATCAGGTCCCATAATTTTTTGACTGAGACTTTAGGGTTTTCTATGTACAGTATCATATCATTGGCAAATAATGATAGTTTTGCTTCTTCTTTTTCAATTTGGATGCCTTTCATCCTTTCTCTTGTCTGATTGCTGTGGCTAGGACTTCCAGAACTATGTTGAATAAGAGTGGTGAAAGGGGGCACCTCTGCCTTGTTCCTGAACTTAAGGAGATTGCTTTTAACTTTTGCCCATTGAGTATGATGTTGGCTGTGGGTTTGTCATAGATGGCCTTTATCATGTTGAGGTATGATCCCTGTATCCCCACTTTGCTGAGAGTTTTGATCATAAATGGGTGCTGGATTTTATCAAATGCTTTTTCTGCATCTATTGATATTATCATGTGATTTTTATCCTTTCTTTTGTTTATGTGTTGAATCACTTTGATTGATTTGTAAATATTGTACCAACCTTGTCTCCTTAAAATAAATCCCACCTGATCATGATGTATGATTTTTTTTCATGTATTGCTGGATCTGGTTTGCTAATATTTTGTTGAGAATTTTAACATCTAAGTTCATCAGGGATATTGGTCTATAGTTTTCTTTCTTTGTGTTGTCTTTGGCTGGTTTTGGAATGAGGATTATGCTTGCCTCATAAAAGGAGTTTGGAAGTCTTCCCTCCTCTTGAATTTTTTAAAATAGCTTGAGAAGGATAGTTCTTTGAATATTTTGTAAAATTCCCCTGTGAAGCCATCTTGCCCAGGACTTTTGTTTGTTGGGAGTTTTTTGATAACTGTTTCAATCTCATTTGATGAAATCAGTCTGTTTAGGTTTTCTGATTCTTCTATATGTATTTTTGAAAGATTACATGTTTCGAGGAATTTGTCCATTTCGTCAAGGTTGTCTAATTTTTTTGGCATACAATTCTTCATAGTATTTTCTTACAATTCTTTGTATTTCTGCTGTGTCAGTTGTTACTTCTCTCTCATTTCTAATTTTATTTATGAGTCCTCTCTCTCCCTCTCTCTCTCTCTCTCTCTCTCTCTCTCTCTTTTTTGGTGAGTCTGGTTAAATGTTCATCAATTTTGTTTACCTTTTCAAAGAACCAGCTCTTGGTTTTATTGATCCTCTGTATTTTTTTTTATCCTCTATGTCATTTATTTCCACTCTGATCTTTATTATTTTTTTCCTTCTACTTCCTCTGGGTTTTACTTGCTGTTCTTTTTCTATTTTTTTTAGATGCAGGGTTAAATTGTTTATTTGAGCTCTTTCTAGTTTCTTAAGGTATGCCTGTAGTGCTATAAACTTCCCTCTCAGGACTGCTTTTGCAGTGTTAATAAATTTTGAGTTGTTGTATGTTTATTTTCATTTGTTTTAAGGAAAATTTTGATTTCTTTCTTGATCTCATTGTTAACCCATTCATTATTTAATAACATGTTACTTAGTTTCCAAGTGTTTGAGTGTTTTTCAGTTTTTCTATTGTAGTTGATTTCTAGCTTTACGCCATTGTTATGTGAGAAGATGCTTGATGTGATTTCAATCTTCTTAAATGTGTTGAGACTCATTTTGTGTCCTAACATGTGGTCTATCCTAGAGAATATACCATGAGCACTTGAAAAGAATGCATATTCTGCTGCTTTAGGGTGAAAGGTTCTGAAGATATCTATTAAATCCAGTGATTCCATGTGTCCTTTCAGTCTGTTGTTTCTTTGTTCATTTTCTTTCTTGAGGATCTATCCTGTGGTGTTCATAGGGTATTAAAGTCCCCTACTATTACAGTATTGCTGTTGATCTTGTCCTTTATGCCAATCAAAATCTGCTTTATATATTTAGGTGCTTCTATACTAGGTGCATAGATATTTATAATGTTTATATCTTCCATTTGGATTGCTCCCTTTATCATTATGTAGTGTCCTTCTTTATCTCTTACTATAGTCTTTGTCTTAAAGTCTATTTTGTCTGATATAAGTATTGCTACCCCAGCTTGTTTTTCATTTCCATTTGCATGAAATATTTTTTTTCCATTGCTTTGTTTTCAGTCTCTGTGTATCTTTCGTTTTAAGGTGTATCTCTTGTAGACAGCATATGTACAGGTCCTGTTTTCTTATCCATGCAGCTACCATATGTCTTTTGATTGGAGAATTTAATCCATTTACATTTAAGGTTATTATTGATATGTAGTTGTTTATTGCCACTTTATTCTTTAAACCTACATTCCTCTTTTACTATATTTTTTCGCCCTCTGTTCTGTTTACACCAGGCCCCTTAACATTTCTTGTAGTATTGATTTGGTTGTAATGAATTCCTTGAGTTTTTTTTTTTTTTTGTCTGGGAAGTGTTTTATTTTTCCTTTAAGTTTAAATGATAGCCTTGCTGGATAGAGAAGTCTTGGTTGTAGGCTCTTGTTTTGCATTACTTTGAATATTTCTTGCCATTCCCTTCTGGCTTCTAATGTTTCTGTTGAGAAGTCACATGTCATCCTTATGGAAGCTCCTCTGTAGGTAATAGACTGCTTTTCTCTTACAGCTTTCAGTATTCTTTTTTTATTTCTTAATTTTTGTATTTTAATTATGATGTGCCTTGGTGTTGGTTTTGGGTTCATCCTGAATGGAACTCTCTGGGCTTCCTGAACTTGTGTGACTTTTTCCTTCATCAATTTTGGGAAGTTTTCAGCTATGATTTCTTCAATCAGATTCTTTATTCCTTCTTTATTCTCTTCTTCAGGAACCCCTATGATGCTGATGTTATTTCTGTTCATGTTATCACAGAGCTGTTTTAGAGTTTCCTCAGACTTTTTGAGCCAATTTTTTTTTGCTACTCTGCTTCTGTGCTTTTGTTTATCTTGTCCTCTAACTCACTGATACAATCCTCAGCTTTCTTCATCCTGCTTTTAATTCTTTCCAGTGTGGTCTTCATTTCTGATATTGTATTTGTCATTTCTGACTGATTCTTTCTTATTATTTCAATGTCCTTTTTAATACTTGCTATCTCTTTATTTAGGTGCTCCTTATGTCCATCCATTGTTGCTCTAAGATCTTTGAGCATCCTAACAATCATTATTTTAAGCTCTGCATCCCGTTATTTCTGTCTCATTCAAATCTTTTTCTGGGGATTTCTCTTGATATATTTGGGTTGCATTTCTCTGCCTGCCCATTTTGTCTGTGTATGAGAAGGGTGTGGTCACAGGAGTCCAATGGGTGTGGCCTCTGTGTTCCCTAGGTATGGTTTGTCCACAGGCACACCACCCCCTCTGCCACAGCCTCTGGTATTCAGGCACAAGCATTGCTGGTGTAGGCCCACTGCGGCGGTTACTGCAGTTTCACTTCGCCTCCACGGGTGGGACTGTGTTTGTGTGCCTGGGTTGCAAGCCATAGCTGGCCTCCTGCCTCTGATCTGCTCCCACCAGCGAAACTGTGTTCCTGCATTCAGGCCACAAGCCTTGGCCATCCCCTGACCTTTGCCCCGCCCCCACAGGCAGGACTTTGCTTGCGCTCCGGGGCCACAAGTCTCGTCTCCATGGGTGGGACTCCATTCCTATGCTTGCGCTCAGGGGCCACAAGTCTCGTCTCCATGGGTGGGACTCCATTCCTATGCCCAGCTGCAAATTTTCGGTGCCTTTCCCATGCAGGGAGGACTGCAAGCGGGACAGCTCTCAGTTGCCCCACCTGCAGCTGTGGGTTGGACCGCTTCTGTGTGCCTCTTTTGCCGCTGCGGTCCCCTTCAGTCTCTGCCCCACCAGGCAGGACTTTGCTTGCACTGGGCCTCAGTTGTAGCCAACATTAGCTTCTGCCCCTGTTGGCTGGATTGCCCTCACACTTGGGCCGCAGACACAGCCAGCACCCGGCTTCCACCCCCGACAATGAGACCGCACTTCTGTGTCCGACCATCACCCGCCCTTTGGCAAACACTCAGCAGTGTAGTGGTGGCGATGCAGCTCAGACCTTAGCATTCCATACTGTATCCCTGATGGCTCCCTGCTTCTAAGTGATTCTTTGCTCTGACTGCAGAAGAAGAGCTTCTGTTTCACTGGTGACCTGCTTCCCTTGCTGGTGTTGCTGGTTCCAGGAAAAATATTCACTTTAGATTTGGGGAGTGCCTCAGCCCAGGGTTTAGGGTGCTGTCCCTCAAAAGTGTTTCTCCCTGTGCCTCCTAGATTACACTCTCTTTTTGCTACTCTGGTCCTCTCAGCTCTCCCCGTCCCCCAGAATCCAGGTGAGTGGTTCTGAAAGAGGTTTACAGTGTGGACCCTTTAAGACAAATCCTGGGTTTGAGAAATCTGTCTCTTTCTTGCAAACAGTATCCTGGCTTGTTTCACAGCTACTACTGTCTGTACGCCTCTTCTAGGATCTGCAGCTGCAGGCTGGGGCTTTGTTCCTGGGGCCCAGGACCATCCCCTCTCTGCTAAACTCACATTCCTCCATGCGAGTCTCTCCAGGCTGCTGGTCGCTACTGGGAGCTGGGCAGCCCTCTCCATGTTTCCACTTTTCCTACCAGTCTCAGTGTGGCTTCTTCAGTGATCCTTTATAAAGCGTCCTCTCAGTTTAGTCTAAAGTTGATTTTTTCAGATGATTGTTCTCAAATGAAGTTGTAATCCACTTTGGTTCTGGAAGGTGGAAGTTGGTATGCTCGCCTACTCCATTGCCATCTTGCCCAGAGTTGAGAGACACCACATTTTGAAGAGTAAAAAACCCCTAAGAAACACAGTAAATAAAGTGATTTGTAGTGAAGGGCGGTTGGAAATGGGAGATGTTAAGGGTTGAGAGTTTCATGTATGTGAATGAAAAAGTCCAGGAGATAGGGTTGCTCTGCAGAGTGAATGTTCTTAACATCACTAACTGCACATTCAAACGCAGACAGGAATAATATTTCTTATGTATACTTACCATGATCATATTTTTTAAAAATTAATAACTTCCGCTGAGGTTGCCGGTTCAAAACCTTGGGGTTGCCTGGTCAAGGCACATATGGGAGTTGATGCTTCCTGCTCCTCCCCCCTTCTCTCTCTCTCTCTCTCTCCTCTCTATAATGAATAAATAAAAAAATAAAAATTAATAACTTCTCAATTAAAGATGAAGGGAACTTTAAATAAAAACCCTAGATCAGACAAATAATGGTGGAGTGCCCATATCCAAAGTTTTGTAATCTCAAAAGGATATGGTGCGGGCATCTGTCCGTTTGCTCGTGTTTTAACATGCAGGCTGTGCAGGAACTCAAATTGCATGCTATCCCATATTTGGGCTGAGGTATTGAAAACTGACAACACAGTGTATTTTTGGGATAAGTTTTCAATGAAGAGGAAACATGCAGAGAAAATCAGCAAGGGATCCCCTCTGGAGAAAGTGCTGGAAGCACTGGCTCCTCTGGCATCAGCAGAGGTCTCCTGAGCGGGAGGACACAGCACAGAATTCCGATGTTACTTCCAGCACCAGTTCTCTGCCGCTGGTGTGGACCAATCCAGGGAAACAATAGAGGAAATCTTTGTTTTCCAGGATTGTCCTTTGTAAGAAGAACAAAATGTATGTGATGAGTCTGTTCCTGTTTTCCAGGATTCATTATACAACAGTGAATGGTGTAGTTCATATTAACTTTCCACCAGATCTTTGGCTCAGACTACAGGGAATGATCAGAAACCGACTGACGATGGGTAGAAACCACGACTTAGCACCCTTTCCTGCCTTTTGGTCTACAGACTGCAAGACAATTGTTGAAACCTCACATACATTTTCTCTTTAATAAAGCATCTGCAAACATAACGTTCTTCCTTGGTGACTAACAAGGGGGTTTAGAGAGACACAGTGACACACGTGTGGCTCTTGCACACACACACGCTGCAGGGACCTCACTCTGCCCCTTGACATGGGCTCTCTGGAGCCGGCTCTGCCCTGCCCCATCTCCAGCATCCCTGCCCGCACCCTCGTGGGCTTGGCCCGCTGGCAGTCACTGACGTTCTCGGCACAATCCACATCGTTCATACCGGCTCTTCTTAGGAACACAGACAAAGGTCCTCTGACTGACACCTCTAACCGTGTCATCAGATGAGAGGTGCACCCAGGACACACAGGAGCACGTAAACGGTGCCCTCCCTTCCCTGAGGAAGCTCAGGGCAGTGCTGATGCTGCAGTGGCCAAAGTGGGCAGTGCAGAGTCCGAGGAAGTAGGAACTTCCCAGGCCACCTTATCAGGCTTCACCTGTGACCCTGCCTCCTGCTCCCATCTCTCCTCGGAGCTGCTATTGCTCAGAATCCTGAGGCCTTTCCTCCCTTGCGACTCGGTGGCCAGTCTTAACTGGGTAATCGGGATCCAGCGACTACAGCCCTATCTCTCCTTGGGACTCCCCAACAGGGCCTTCTCCTGCTCTGTGGACACGCCCACTGCAGCCTGAGAGGACAGGCTCCTCCCAGATGGCTCAGGACTCATCTGAGCAAATGCAAACATCTACACTTGTGTCAGAGAACCAGAACTGAGCATGGCCCATGAGTTCTTAATAAGTGTGTGTGTGTGTGTGTGTTTGTGCACACGTGTGTGTAATAAGTGAAATGTTATGAGTGGAATTTGAGAAAGGGTCCTTTTCTCTGGATCTAATGGCCAGAGGTGATTTGAAGAAATGGGAGGGGTTCCTCATATGACTTATTGAGTCTTAGGTACTTGTGGCCATTTCTCCATAAAAACATGATGTAAAGATGCATAAACCCCACAGAGGTTCATTGATGCATATTTATTATTACTATAGTCACTTCTGCTTAATATATTTAAAGATATTGTAACACTTTTGTGGAACCAACAGGTACTGTCTGCCTCATTCCCTGTTTGGGATATGGCTGGTGGAAGTCAGCCCTGGCAGGAGCTGAGTTGTCCTGAGAAGGGATCAGGGCTCATGCTGAGTGACAGGGACCCATGCTGGTGTGAGCAGAGGGCGCTCGTCGCTCATCCCTGGTGTCAGGATAGTGGGGACGGGCCACAGTGAGGAGAACTGAGTCCGAGTTAAATTCACTCACTTTGCTTCTTTCCCAGGGAATTCCAACCTCACTGCTGGTTGTCACTGTGGGATGAAAGGGTGGACCACACTGCCCCCTGCAGGCCATGACCAGGGACAGTCACACAGTTGAAGGAAAGACCAAACATATCCATAATTAAAGTAAATAAATTTGTAATACAATATTTTTAGAGTTCAAAATTGAGGCCACACACCAATCTTTGAATCAAGACAGGATTCAGCCCTGCTTTGCCTGAGTCACCTCTGTCACTGGCTCTGTCCCCTCAGTGCTCCTCTGGTCAGGGACAGAGAGCGCTCAGAGAGGAGCCTGGCCGTGGTGAGCAGGGTGCGGTGTAGACATGGGGACAGCAGTGGATCCGGGAACCTGAGCAGCTACTTCTCCCGACCTGAGAGCCCACAGTGCAGGTGTTGTAGCCAGTGCTTTATGTGAAAAAGAAAAATGCGCTCAAAAAGAAGAATTAAAACTATATTCAGAGATGGTTGTAGATAATTTGATAGGTGGATGAAGGGTCCCCAAACTCTAGGTTGCATCCCCAATGGCCCCTGGACTGGGTCCCCAGCGTTATGAAGGCACCGTGCACAGGGATATTCAGGAGCAAAGGAAGCATCTCTGACATTTTCCTGCCTTCTCCCTCCCAGGCTGTGTCACAGAAAGGAGAAGTGGCCACCACAGTGCCATCGCTTCATGGCAAGAGCTGGTGAAGGGGAGGAAGAAGACACTCTCCGCTGCCCCATGGCCTTTCCCCTCCACGGGCTTCCCTTTGCAGCTCACAGCCCACAGGAGGAGGTCAGAGCCTCGTCAGGGGTCCGGGGGCTGCGGGCAGGTGTCTGTGGGAGCAGGAAGGAGCGGTGCAGCCTCTCACACGTTTCCTTCATCAGCCTCAGGGCACGAATCTCTCAGGCTCAACCACGCACCAGGCAAGGGAAGAAGGGAGAAAGCATTGAGAAGTTCATAACACAGAGTACATTGCTGACATGGTACTGGTCGGGATGCTTACGACTTAGATAAAGACCTGACAGGAACATTTTTGAGATATTGTTAAATACATGGTGTGAGATGCTATTGATAAATGCATCTCTTAATGAGCAGAAGGAGGCCATGCTTAATTTTATATACTTCTGCATAATATTATTTTTAGACAAAATGTGGTAATTTTCTTTATGTTTTTCATCTTCATAGATGTGATTCTAAAAAGATTTGTTGCAGGTATGTGCAGATGCAAAAATAAAGAGTTTGTGCTAGTGATGTCACCTGAGTCTTTGAATTGTTTTGGCTATTAACTAAACATTGTGTCACTATAATTTGTCACTGAAAATTATTATCAGTTATTTATTAGTCATGGCTAAACATGCTTCTCCTTTTTATTAAAGCACTTCCTATAGGAAACACTTTATGTCCACAAAATGCTTCAAATCATTTTTTTGAAGCCTGGTGGTTCTTAGGGAAGAGTCAGTGCTGAGTATGTGGTTCGGATGGGGGACGGTTCGTCCATGTCCTGGGAATGTTGGAGCAGGACTGATTGGGACACTGGAGGCAAAGACGGCGGTGAGCACGGCCACATGCGTGTAAATGGTAAAGTAGACTGGATGCTACATCTAGAAGTGATCGCTTAAAAGTTTCCATCCGTTGGTGTGTGTTTACCAGTTTGAAGACCAAAGCCCTAGGAAATTCCTGGGATTTCCCCCTGAGTCACGAGGGGTGCTGCGTGCCCAGCGCATCTCCCTGAGAAAGGAGTCCAGAGACCCCGTGTATCTGCGGTATTTGATACCTATTCCCACCAGCCACCCGCCTCTGCTCTTAGTTTCAATACCTGGTATTCAGGATTGTAAAATCGCAGTAACAGTGATTCAGATGTGATTATAAAATCGTGAATTGAGAGATCGCAAGGTAATGATATTAGTTTTCACTGATAGAAATCGCTATGGAACTAGGGCCAAATTCGGAGCACACTGTGTTAGCACCCAGGATAGCAAACATTCCTTGTTGGCAGAGTCTATTTGTTTAATCTGATGTTTGATTTCGTGAATCAGGTGATTTCTTCTGTTTGACTTAGTATTTATATTTGTTTCTTTTCATTTATTTTTTTAATGGTATTTACCACCAGACACTACATTGAGCATTCTTCCTATATTGATCCTTTTATCCTCTCACAAATCCTTTGAGGACGGCACTATGATACACCCTTACTGTACAGATGAGAAAACTGAGACTGAGAAGTCAGCACTGTGCTGAAGACCCCACAGGTAGAAGGTTTTAGAGCTGACCTGAGACTCATTAGTCTGGGCCCAAAGTCAGGCTCCTCCACACTAATCAAGAAATAAAAATGGGCTAATTCTGAGGCATCTAGAATTTATTTTTAAATTCAAAACAGAGTACAAGCTATGCTGTCTGAAGTCAGTGGGGAGTACACGAAACTTGTAGAATTATGTGAGAATAGTCGACATCTTTAAATTTATAGGAATTTCCTTAAAGAACAAGGTATGTACCTCTGTTTATTTAGACTGCCCTTCCCATCTGTGAGTAAAGTTTCATGATTTTTCCTGAAAACAGTGCACATATATGAAGGTATTGTTCAGAATGCTCCTTCTCATACTGTGCCCGTTGCCAGATGACCTCATAGTCCCCACGATGTCATGTGATGGCCGCAGCTGGTTTATATGAAAGGAATCGATGTTTGTACGCTGAGCATGTGTTTGGCTAACAGTTAATTCTATCAGTTTCAATAGTGTTTTAGTATATTATATTATAGTTTTAATTTATTTTATACATCTTTTCCTTGTTTGAAGAGAATATTTTTTACAATATCCTTCTTTCATTAATAGACTTATTATTTTCTTTAGAGTAGTTTAGGTTCACAGAGAAATTGAACAGAAAATGCAGACTTTACACATATGTCCTACTCACAAACCATCTACTAAGGTGACCAATCATTCTACTTTAGGGAGGACAGTCCTTCTTTTGTAAGTTTCATCCTCCCTTGAAAACTGTCCTCCTTTTTGATATTGGAAGACTAATCTGTAAATGTTCGTATTTGATAGATGCAGAGTCAATCCATTGCATGTGATGTGACGGATTTGTATCTGACATGACGATTCGTCAAGGATCAGTACAGTGTGGCGAGACACGATTATGAGACGCATGCGCTCCGCACGGGAGAACTTGAGAGCACACGATGGACCGAGCGTGCAGGTGGCTCTGTGTACTTCTTACTGAAACACAACATGGCACATACGACATTGTAGACTCATGATTATTTCTTTCTCAGTGAATATTCAATCATAGACAGGTAAGCACAATTCACGTTTTATTAATTCATTATCTATTGAATAAATTCCTAATACATATAATTTTATTTACAAGTATTTTCCCAAAATTTGAGTTTTAAAGTGGAAATCTAACCTCAACCATATCTATTAGTAATGCATTTTGATTAAATAGTTGCATAAAACAGACTTTTTAAATTAGAAAATGATAAATGCACCCTAATATCACTCCAAATTAGTGGTTTTGTTTGATTTTAGTTTTACTAAATGAGTAGTTTTTTCTTACAATTATTATTAAATATTAATAGGCATGTAAGCATAATTACAATATAAAATATTATAAATGCTTTTATTATGTATTTATAATATTACAATGTATTATTGTTGAAATGAATAAGATGGGTTTTTTATTTATGATAGTATTTTCTTCAATTTATTTTTGTCCTCCTTTTCATTGTAAAGAAGTTGGTCACCTTACATCTACAGCCCCCACCAGCCTGGGACATATGTTACAGTCGATGAACCTGTACTGACACATCATCGTCACCCAAGGCCCATAGTTTACATCAGGCTTCACACTTGTGTTATAGAATTGTGTTGTGAAACCTGCATAATTTGTTAATCAGTGGCAGTCTAGTAAATTCAATAAAAAGTGGTTGTTTTTAATTCCATTTTTAAAACACGTAAGCATGTGCAGTGCGCAGCAATTCTTCAAACTGGATTTACTCTCTCTTCCATTTCTCTTACTTCTTTGGTTTCACTTGAAAGTCTGTATAGTGAATAGAGTATCAGTGTTCGGGTCTTCCCAAGTCTCTTAATGTCTGGCTCAGTAGAATTCAGATGGAACACGTATTTGCTTCCATCTTAACTCCTTTGCAACATCACATGCCATGTAGTCTTCAGAAAATTCCACTGTCTTGTGAGAGCATGAACGTGACCTGGGAAAATCAACCTCCACATTATGATTAATGTAGTTTTGTCCTAGACTCCCTGAGTCATAACGTCCCATCAGCAGTCCTCGGAATGCCTGTGCAATGTCAGCTGTGTGTGTGTAGTGAGATTTCTCCTCTGTGTATCAATTAGATGAAAGCCATGAGGAGACTTGCCTTTATAACTTAAATAGTGGATTTCAGAAGCAAGAGTCTACTTCAACTACAAAAACTATCTCAACTTTATTATCTTAACAAATGTATGTAGTACAATCTGATACAATTTCTTACTAAAAATTCTAAGTAAGAGCCTGGGTTGGTTGGCTCAGTAGTAGAGTGTCAGCCTGTCATGTGGAAATCACGGGTTTGGTTCTTTGTCAGGGCACACAGGAGAAGCTTCCATCTGCTTCTCTACCCCTCCACCTCTCCCTTCTCTCTCTGCCTCTTACACTCCTGAAGCCATGAAAAAATGCTTAGAGCAAGTTGACTCTGGTAGTTGAGGATGGCTCCATGGCCTGCCTCAGGCACTAAAATTGCTTGGTTGCAGAGCATTGGAGCAGCAGCCCCAAATGGACAGAGCATTGCCTGGTAGGGGTTTTTCCAGGTGGATCTTGGTTTCAGTGCATGCAGAAGCCTGTCTTTCTGCATCCCCACCTCCCACTTAATATGAAAAATTCTAAGTAAGGATAGAAGAAAACTGTTTAGAACCAAGAAAATCAATTTTGAAAGTCAACTGCAAACATCACTCTAAAAGAGTGAGTGCTAAAGCTAATTATATTAAAATATGGGGAAAATGCCTGATAAGTCCATTGTTTGTCAGTATGGATCTGTGAGTTTTAAGTGTCATACTAAAATAAGAAATTTAAAGAATCTTAACTATTTCCAAAGATAAGGTGAAAAACTTTTAATTGCAGATAATATGAACCTTTCATCAGGATACATGAGACGTGCTCACAGAGCACCACCAAGAGAAATAAAATAATAGGATGAGATGCATGTAAGTGGCTGGATATATGCTAAATACATAAAAATACAAAAGCTTGAGCATGCCACAAACAATAGTGAGACTAAAAAATGGATTAAAGATGTCTCATTTATAAGTGTGACAAATTATAAAACACATAAAAACAAATCTAATGAGTGAGGTAGTATATACCATGTTTTTGGAAGACAACTTACAAAAACATAAATATTTCCAAAATTTATACACAAAATCATTGTGGTATTTTCATCCTGAATCCCATTGGAGCTTTATCAGAAGCTGGATAAAATTATTTAAAATTTTTTAGGGAACAATCTATGTTTGAAAATGGCCAAGATATTTGAAAGAACACTGAGTAGTTACTTGCTGTAACAGATACTAGAACTTACTAAAAAAAATAATTGTCCTTGATCCAGATGAATAGGAGTAGAAATGGACAACAGCCTGACCAGGCAGCTGTGCAGTGGATAGAGCATTGGACTAAGAAGATGAAGAACCAGGTTCAAAACCCTGAGGGCGCCTGCTTGAGCACAGGCTCCTGACATGACCCCATGGTTGCTGGATTCAGCCCAAGGTCACTGGCTTGAACCAGAGATTTGCTGGCTTGAAGCCAAAGTCACTGGTTTGAGCAAGAGGTTACTGAATCAGCTGGAGCCCCCTGGTCAAAGCACATATGAGAAAGCAATCAATGAACAACTAAGCTGCCACAACTATGAGTTGATGCTTCTCATCTCTCTCCCTTCCTGACTGTCTGTCTGTGTCTCTCCCTAAACAAAAAATAAAAAATAGACAACTATACTGTAGACCATTAGAGAGCTCTAAAATAAATCTATATATATAGGGGTCTTAATGTATATCATCAAAGTTACAATTTAGTCATTAAAGAACTATTTATGTTTTGGTCAGACATGACTAATAACCATTGGGAAAATAAAAAGATTTCTATCTCTTACAATATACAAAATTTAAAGTGTCTTTAAGATTACTATGGAAGAAATCAGAACTTTCAGTATAATAGTTGGGGTGGAAGCCAGATTGCATGGAGACGAGAGGTGAAAGGAAGGGGACTCGTGGGACCAGTGACTGGGATGCTGTGAAGTAAACACTCCAGGGGCTTGGGAAGCGGCCTGGCTGGGACCCTGCGGACCCATGTGGCACACCCTGGTTTCATCCACAGAGGCCTGGATTTCTTTCTCAGCATCGTGGAGGCCATTTTCCTGACCTATACAATAGTTAATAGCAAGTAAAAAATAATAGCCTACAACATGACAAAGATGACTTAATTCTCATAATAAACACGTCTATCAGGAAACAAACTTCATTGGTCAGTGCCTGTGTACTAGGCAATTCTGGGTAAGAAATATTTTGTAAGGCTCTGACCAGACAGGTCAATTGCCTAAAGCATCGTCCTGAAGCACAGAGGTTGCTGGTTCTATTCCTGGTCAGGGCACAGAACAGAAACAGGCTGATGTCCTGTCTCTCCCTCTCCCTCCCTTCTTTTCTGTGTAAAATGAATAAATTAAATATTTCTTTAAAAACAAGAGTTATAGTCCTGGAAGATCTTATGTCTTATGTTTAAACCCAAGAAACAGCAGTTTCAAAATGATAGAAATTTGGAGACAATGTTAAGGTTACCTGGGTATACACCTAGATGATTAGTGATTACAGAGGACTGATATCAGCATGGAACAAAAGACTTTAATTGTCCCCTTCACTAAAGTCTGTTCAAGAAGAAATGTCTTTCTGGTGAGCAAGGAATCAAGTTAAGAACAGTAAATAATCTTGAGGATCCTGAAGTGAGAATTAGCTGGTCCGTTTCCTGGGCCATCTCACAAGCCTTGAGGCCTTTTGGCCTCTTTTTCCAGGGTGTTCCTCCAGAATACACAGGCTTCCTTCAGCCTGTCCTGGGAGCCACAGTGTGAAGCCTTTGTGCCCTAGGGTCAACACTTAGAAAATCTGCTTATTTTCATCATTGTAAATGCCAGCTGTGTGCACAGGACTCAAACTTCCCTTTTGGGGAGGTCATTAGTGGCATTGTGACTTGCTGTCCTCAGTTTCTTGCTCACAGGAGGGGCTGACATACAAGGAGGAGCATGTGCCTCAAGCAGGGACCAGCGCACCTACTGACTGTGGGCGGGTCAGGAGGAGCTGTGAGGACGGGGCCTCACTGCTAGAGGCAGTTCTTCCTCGGGATTCTTTATGGAACTTCCTCCCCCGTAGAACACATGCACTGTAACAGAGCCTCCCTGGGCCTGCTGACCTCGATCCCGCTACAAAGGGTCTTAGGCTGGAAGGAGAGACCCTGAGCTCAGTGTCTTCTACTACTGGGGGAAGGAAGTCATTGGGCACCGCCTGGAAATCTCATGGGCCCAGGACAGTGTCATGTCTGCAGAGCCCTAAGCTTCTCTGAATGCAGCCTGCAAGATCACTGTAACTTTGAGAGGGCCTTAAGCCACTTTTGGGTTGTATTTTTGTAACTTACTCTGCCCTGAATTTGCCACAGGACTTGGGTCTGAACTTTCCGGAATTCTGGGATAGGGTGGGATCATGGCTGTAATTTGATGAGTAAGACTTCACATATCTGCTGGATGATTTGTCTCACAAGCTGAGGTTCTCAGGTTTTGGGTTTGTTTTTTTTACTAGAATACCTCAAAGAGACCTCACACTGGAGCAAAGGGGTAACACGTCAATGATTGGTGGTTGTGGTAATGTGCACAGGTGTTTTTCTAATACAGGTCATTGCAACATTTCTGTCACTTTGATGCTATTTTCAAGTTCGAAGTTCAATGTTGCATTTCTGAAGCAAAATGTATTGTGATGAACAGGCTCCTGACCTTCCTGGGAAGAAAAGTCAGCACTGCCGGGAGAGCACGTGATACAGCCGGTCACGGAGTGCCCCCGTTGGGGACGGTGCAGGAGTCCATGTGCACTCCAAAGAAGTGTCCTCCCCCTCCAGGTCGTGTCTGCAATGGCTCCTGGACTGATATCAGCATGATGAAATGCACAAATCAGGCAGTGTGCACAATGAGAATCTAGGGAGAAATCTGGGCAAAACTGTAGCATTCTTAATACTGGGAAACAAAATTTTTGTTGCATCCAAAAAAACACTTGTTCTTACCTAATTCGAGTATGTTGATCTCAAATCTGACATGAGTTTTTCTCTGTAAGCTACAGTTTTTTGCAATTTAAGGTTTTAGATTTTCATCTTATTGTAAAAATTTCAACATTTAGTTTAACATCATGAAGTAGAATGTGTTCTTAGGCATCATCTTTGTGAAAATATAATAATTTATATAATGCAGCAAGTACACTAATACACTAAAAGGTATGATTGCATCAGAATTTGTTCACAATTTCGAAATAGAACATATTAAAACACTTATTTTAATCATAAAATTTGCGCAAAACTTATTTAAATTCTATTCAGGCAAATATTTGCATTTGTAGCTCTTGCATTTGTGTACTTGTTGAGGACAATCTCATTTGATGCTCCAGTAGTAGTCTGCTCATCACTAATAGCTCCAAGATTTTCGGGAAACTTATCAAGGTGACTGTTCAGGAAGTGAATCTTAACGCTCATGTTACATCCAATGTTGTGGAAAGCCAACAGCATCCTTTGAACCAGAAGTACATAGTTTCCTGCCTTTTTGTTGCCAAGAAAGTTCTTTGTAACTGCCACAAAAAATTGCCATGCTGTTTTCTCCTCCTTATTCATCTTCCTGGGAAATTCTTTGTCATGTGTGAGCGTTCAAATTTGAGGTCCATCGAATATACCTGCTTTCATCTTGTTAAAAGACAAGGCAGGAAAAGCAGAAATAATATGTTGAAAGCATTCACTTTCTCTATTCAAAGCCTGAACAAACTGCTTCATTAAGCCAAGTTTGATGTGAAGTGGGGGAAAAATGATCCTGTCTCAATTAACTACAGGTTCATTTGTAATATTTTGCATCCTTCCTTCCAGAGCTTCTCATTTTTGCCACTCCTTCTATGTCCAGTGTTTCTCCGGAGCTTGGCTGTCCCACAAACACAGAAAGCGAGGATACTTTGTGAAACCTCTCTGTTGTCCTAGCAGGAAATTTACCATTTTAAGATCCACACAAATGATCCAGTTATGCTCCTCATACTTCAGAAAGTCAAGGACATTTTTTATGTCATTATAATGATCTCGCAGATGAGTTGAATAACCAATTGGAACCACTGCATAAAAATTACCATTGTGTAGGAGGACACATTTCACACACTGTTTAGAGTTGTCAAGAAATAGCCGCCATTCTGTTGGACTGTAAGTTGTAACACCTAGCTGGCTGAGAAGACTACTGATATCATGACAGTAAACAAAGTGTTTGTCTTTGGAAAAAAAGTCCACAAAAATTTGTTCATGCTTCCTGAAATGGGATACTTTAGCTGACTGGTGAAGTACATTCTTTTCTTGAAGCCTGAAGGCTAATAACTCATCTGTTTTCTTTGATAGGCCCAAATCTTTTACTAAGGCATTCAATTCGGGTTGGTTAAACTGCTGAGGGGTTAATGACTGCTTGGCATCAGAAGACCCTTCAGATTCTACAACCATTTCCTCATGCATCTTATCAAAATACAATTGATCACCATGTTCACTTTCTTCATCCTTAGAAGAAATAAAACCATTGAAAACTGGAACAGGGAGTGTCTCAGAGTGTGGGATAGGTCATATTGCTGAAGGAATCTTTATTATATGCAGATTAAGTGTCTGTTTGTTGCTGATAGCTTATTGGTTGCTTGCATAACTGTACTAGCCAATGGGGTGAAGTTGCCACGGCTGAATGCAAATTGAGCAGGTCAGGGGGAAGATGAACATTTGTTTGCATTGGCAATCATCTGTTTTACATAAAAACGACGTCTTAATGTAATTTCTTTTAAGAATGCCTCCTAGAAAATACAGCACTGAAGAGGAGAGAAAAGGAGCTAACGCTGCACAAAAACTACTTTCTCGACAAAAAGAAACCACTGAGCAGAGAAAGACAAGGCTTGCTTCAGTCGCAGAGCAAATGCGTTTTTCTCGGCAAAATGAGACTGATGAGCATAGAGAAACAAGGCTTGCCTCATATGCAAGACAAAAAAGCCTGTCTCAACAAAATGAGTCCCTTGAACAAAGGCAGGAGAGAAATGCAAAAAAAATGACAGAGTAATGCTGACCGAAATGCAAAAAGGATTAAAACAGTTTCAAACGGAGAAACTTTAATTTTTGAGCATTCCTCTGGTGACATGAATATTAAATGTGAACACTGTCAGTCCTTAAACTTCAAGTTAGAAACTAATCGATTTGACTGTGGCAAGAAAGGATTTTCTCAATGTTGCAAGTACGGAAACATTGTAGTTCCACTAATTGAGAATTATCCATGTAGACAATTTCCTGTAAAACTTGCCTTTGCTATGACCATCAATAAGTTTCAGGGCCAAACGCTTAAGCGTGTTGGCATTTTTTTACCTGAGCCTGCATTTGGGCACGGTCAACTTTATGTTGCCTGTTCAAGAGTTCGTGAAAGAACAGACGTAAAATTAAAAATAATTGATGGTCCTCTGCAAGGCGAGCTTAAAAATGATGGAAAGATCTACACAAGAAATGTTGTGTACAAAGAGATCTTTGACATGTGAATTAACATTTTATTATTTAAATCACCTTTATTTATTGAGCTAGCAGTGGCTCTTAAGAAATGTACCACCAGTGGTTTCCTTCATTGCGCTCTACTTTAAGCAGTTAAGCAAGTAGAAGGGGGAAACCCCGTGGGGCACTAAGCAAAGGGGCGTCCTCGCCGCCTGCCCTGGGTAATTCAGTTTGAATTAGCAGACACCTTTGCACAAAATCATTTTAATTACAATTTATAATATCTAGAACAGCGGTCATTTCGTATGACCGCCGGGCTTTCTAGTATAAGGATATGTGATCATATGCCATTTTTTCTTGCCAATGCCCTTTGTATAGATCAGACAGAAATAACAGTCACTGCTGTGGTCCTTAGGTTCACACCAAACCATGGGAATAGCAAAAGGCATTCCTTTGTTTTTTCCTTTGTCCAGTCATGAAGCATTTTCTCACAATTATGACACACAATATGAGGAACCCAATTCTTATCTTGATCGCCATGGAGAACTTGAAAATAGGCAATATATGCACATGTCACAAATGATGAAATATTGTGCCTTTGACATTGAAGTGTGTAACAGCCACATATATCACAGAAGGTGTCAGGACTATTCTTACATTTATGCCTACTTGAAGAAGCCATGATTCAATCTTAAAACAAAATAAGAGGGTATTTTTTATCAGATAATAGTTTTTTACATTTTAAAACAACTACAATTATGTAAGAGTGATGTTTGTAAAATATTAATTGCCTTGTGGTTATGTTCAATCCAAGAGTCGTTGCCCTTTAACTCCAATTTAAATACCAATGCATGCCATTAACTATAACAAAAATAAATTAAAATTGCATGAAAACTAGAATATGCACCAAAAAACGGATTTCAGATTTGGAATCAGCGATGCAGATATATATAGAAACAGTTCTAAAACCTCATGCAACAGAAAATGAAAAATAAATTTGTTCCCCAGTGTAATTTTTCCTCATTATTATTATTACCTTTTATCTATGTACAACTCAGAGCACAATTAAGTCATGGCAAGAGTTAGTGAACAAGAAGAAGAAAATCATTGATGGTCCACAGTCCTCTCCCTGCCGAGGCTTCCCTCTGCAGCTCACAGCCTACAGGAGGAGGTCAGAGCCCTGTCAGGGGTCCAGGGGCTGCAGGCAGGTGTCTGTGGCAGCCAGAAGGAAGGGTGCAGCCGCTCACAGGTGTCCCTGATGCCTCAGGGCCAGTGGTGGGATTCAAATAATTTAACATCTGGTTCTCTGTCCTAATGACTGTTTTAAGTACAAAAAAGGATATACTGAAAGTAGTTTATTATTTCATGCATTTAATGCTTAAATGAGAATAAAAATGGATCACAAAACTAGATTATAAATGTTTTAAAATATTAATGAGAAAATATTAAATAACATCTGACAAAAACAATAAAACTGTTATGTAAGATATTTTTGTATTGCTTCTTGATTGGCATCAATCAGCACTTGCAATTTTTTAACTTTTAAATGAGCATCATCAGCTGTGTGATTTATCCTTAACCATCTTCTCACTGTACGGGTAGAATCCCATTTCTTTACTTATGGATGGAATGAACATTACTACGGGCGCTTAGAATACGCTGTTGTGCAGATGAATGTTAAAAAACAGTAAGGAATGTAAATTTGTGTTTTGCACATTGGGCAGCTGCCCAGGTGCCCACCTAAGAGAGAACCCTGATTACAAGTGTCATTTTGACAACCGGTTCGCCAAACTCAACAAAAAATTAGGTATTGGTTCTACCAAACCTGTGAGAGCCAGCTGAATCCCACAACTGCTCAGGGCATAAATTTCATGACTCATCAGTGCACAATGGCGAGGGAAGAGATACTAACATGGCTTGTGGAGTTTGTAAGGTGACGGACATGCTGACTTGGGCACCAGCTGCAATCTTGCTGCTTTGGATAAATATCAAACATAAATTTTGAAATCTCATGCTTCTAAAATGTATGTAGTAAGATGTTGTGATAAACATATCTCTTAATGAGCTGAATGAGGCCTGATGCTGATTTAATCTATCCAAGGATAGTATTATTTTTTGATTAAAATGTGACATTTTAGTCACAAGTTTTATATTTAGATGTCTTTATTCTGAAAACAGTTGTCACATGAATGTGCAGATGCAGAAAGGATAAGGTCATGGTAGTGACGTCAAGCAATTAAAAGTATTCCTTTGGAGTATTGTAATTGTACCAAAAATGTAATTGTATTCAATCATTCCAAATTGTTTCTACACTTGATCTTAGCCTAAGAGTGAGAAGTGATCAAAATCATTTTTAGTGACTTATTAGATGTGGTGAATTAGGTCCTTTCTTATGTTGTTCAAGCAAGGACACCAGGAACCAGTCTCCATAGGAAAACTGTGTGTGCACAAAATATTACCTTGTTGTTGTTTTTTTGGAGGCTAGAGTTGTATGTGCAGAGTCAGTGTTAACTAGGAATGGACAGATGACGTGTACAGCATCTCTCTTGGTCAAATGGAACAAGGATGTTTATGACAGGGAGGTAGGACATGACAACAAGTGTCACCAGAAGATACAGAAATTGTGAAACTATACACGAGGTCATTGAGACCCAGAGGTGAGGCCTGAAATGTGTCCATGTAGCAGGAAATGGCCACAAGGGGAGGATAACAGACACCCAGACAACTGGATAGAGGAAGAACAATTTATTAGTAGCTGGTGGAGCACGGGGCTTAGTAGCACCAAAGCATGAACTCCCCAAAATTATTTATTTATTTATTTATTTATTTATTTATTTATTCATTTTTAGAGAGGACAGAGAGAGGGAGAGAGAGAGACAGAGAGGTAGAGAGAGGAGAGAGAGACAGAGAGAGAGAGAAGGAGGGAGGAGCTGGAAGCATCAACTCCCATATGTGCCTTGACCAGGCAAGCCCAGGGTTTCGAACTGGCGACCTCAGCATTTCCAGGTCGACGCTTTATCCACTGCGCCACCACAGGTCAGGCCCAAAATTAGTTTTTTAGAGTCTAATATCCCTTTACAGCTTTAGTTTTCATGTGACAAGTGCCTGATTTCTTTGACTTCTTTGTTTGCAGACCTACATGACTTTTGTGTCTCTGGGAGGGGAGAGAGTAAGTGAGGAGGTTAGCCTGTCTGTCCTTGACTACTCACACATCCCATTCCTCTTACTGGTGCTCCAAATTTATTTCAGGGAACTGATACGGGAGTCTGTCTGACTGTTTCTCCCCATTTCCAGCTTCAGAAAAAAAAAAAAAAAAAAAAAGGTTATAGCTATGAGTTGTTACTTTTCAGACTTTCTCAGTCAACCCTTCCTCCCTCAGTCTGAAACCCAGAGGTCACTGACTTGAGCATAAGATCACAGATATTGCAGGACCCCTCTCCTGCATTCTTCTGGTTTCTCCCCTCTCAACCAACACCACGTACCTGCTAACCAGTTAGAGACTGAGCTAGAGGAGCCCTGCGATTGCAACAGCAGCCAAAGGACATGTGTCACCAGCACATTCTGCTGAGGACAGGAGTTCAGAGACCCTGTGTTTTGGGATGGAGAATATCTATCCCCACCCACTAACTTCATGGATCCTGAGCTCCAATATCCAGTAGTGAGGATAATAAAGTCCCGAGAACCTTCACATCCATGTGATCATAAAACAGTAAATTAAGTGATTGGAAAGCAATGATCTTTTTCCCCTAGAGAAGCCCTGATGGAACCAGAGCCAACTCAGAAGCAGGCGGTGTTAGCTCCCAGGTAAACAGTTCCCTCCCTGGCAGAGTTGGTGAGATTCAGTCTCATATTTGCCCTTAAGGATAAGGTGATTTATTCTGTTGGACTTACTACTTATAGTTTCATATTGTTGCATAACTTTAATAGCTGACATTTACTGCCAGATACGGTGCTGAGCATTTCCCTGAATTAATATACTTAACCTAACACAGACTTCATGATATCACCCTTGTTTACAGATGATGAAATTGAGGCAGAGAGAGTCAGCACCTTGCTGATGGCAATACAGGTAGAAAGTTCCAGAGCTCAGCTTGAATCCAGGTAGTCTGGTCCTAAAATTAGAGTCTTCTTTACAACTCAATAAGATAACACGTTCTAAATTTGAAAGAACCAAACAGCTGTTCACAATTCAAAGCAAGTGTAAAACTGCCCCATTGGAATTCTGAAGGGGGAGGGATTGAAACTGCAGAGAGTCTGAGAACACAGGACTTCTTTCCCTTTTCTACCGTTTCTTCAGGAACACTGTGTGAGCCTTGGTGTTTTTAGATCCCTTTTTGTATCAGTACATTTTATGATTTTATCCTTCAAGGTTTCCATGTTCAAGTGTGTGGCCTTCAGTACATTTCTGTTGTTGCTAGAGTTCCGGTTGCCATGGTGATATGGTTTCTGTCCGCCACGCGGTGGTGCAGGTTACAGGCAATGACGGGTGTTCCCAGCCGATCTTGTGTTCAGCTATATCGTGAACTTTCATTCATTCTGACAGTTTTTTCTGAGGATTATCTAAGATTTCTCTGATAGTTAATCACCTATCCATGTATCGCGACCAATTCATCAATTCATTATTTATCTTATGTTTCCATTTATTGGAAAAAAATGTTTTCAAGAAAATGTTTGCCCTCTTTTTTTTTTTTACTAGTCTTTATTTTCAAGCAGTTTTAAGTTCACAAAATGTTGAGCAGAAAGTACCCAGACATCCCATGTACCCTTATGTCCAGACGCGCACAGCCTTCCCAGCTCAGCGTCACACACCTGGTGGGACCTTTGTTCTCAGAAAGTGCAGTTGCTGCACTGTGTGGTAAGAGGACGTTTATTTCTCAGGGATAAAGCACCCCCAAAGTGGCTGCACCCTCTGCATTCCACCAGCAGTGAAGAATCTTGAGTCTGTGCTCCCGTCCTGGGCAGCGCTCACTGCTGTCAGTCAGTGATCTAATTGAAAAGGAGAAGAAGATAAATGAGTTGAACAGACAGATGAAGGAACTAGAATGAGCATCAACTAGAGAGTTCAACTGAGGCAGAACCTGAGCTGTGAGCAGCTGAGCTGGGACTTCACTGTCACCACCTCGTCTGCATGTGACCCGTCCCCACTAGCAGACACCCCGACTGGGTAGCACTGGGTACTTTATCCTGCACATCAGTGCCTGAGCGCGACCTAGCGGCCTCCCAACTCTGCCAGTTTGAGCAAGTCTCTTACTTTCTGAAAGTTACCTGACTCAACTGTTAAGATGGGAAATGTAATAGCTTACTGATTAGTAGCGATGCTTAAATATGATAAATTATGTTTGCACATTGACTTTAGGTAGAAATAAAAAACATTACTATTCTTTTAATTACTGCAGTTATTATCAACAAAGTTTTGTCTCCCAAAGAACCCGTATGCAGGGTGATGATGGTTGTTTGCAGCTCTAATCAGTTCACAGTTACTTTGATGACTTTATTTTACTGAAAATTGTTCCCTCACCACCAGGCCCCTAGGAACCACCCTTCTATGTTCTGTTTCCATGAATCTGACTGTTCTAGGAACCTCACGTGTAGGAATCCCACATTACTGTCTTCTGTGACTGGCTTATGTCATGCAGTGTACTGTCCCCCACGTTCACCCCGATGCAGCATGTGACGGGTGTCCTGCCTTACCGTGGGGATAAGGGCAATATCCCATTATCTGTGTGCTCTGACTCTGTTTACCCACTCATCCATCCATGGACACCTGGGCTGCTTCCAGCTCTTGGCCATTGTGAATTGTGCTGCGATAAATGGGTGAGCAAGTAAGTGTTTGATATCCTGCACATGTACTCAGAGCTGAGCTTAACCCATCATACTGTAATTCTACTTTTAATTTTTTGAGGGAATTCTAGACCCTTTCTTTAATGGCTGCACCATAATGTATCCATGTCAATATTCATATTTTTTATTTGTTTATTCCTTTTATTATTTTTTGAATATAAATCATTTTGAAAATTCTAACTGACACTGACCTGAGATCTGAAACAGAGCAGGAAAGCCCGGGGGGCACAGTGTCCAGCTGGGTCTCTCCCACCCACCACCCGCCTCCAGGGCTCCCGGAGAAGAATGGGGACCCCCCTGACTCAGCCCGTCCTGCCTCCCCAGTCACAAAGCCTCCCCTCCTCCACCAGGCCCTCCTGTGTTTCAGGGTGACACGAACTCCTGGCTGACGGTGTCTTGTCTTCCTCCAGGCTGTTCCCTTGGGACCCCTCCTCCTAACATTTCCTACTGTCACAATTGTCCCCTTCCTGAGTGGCTCCCCAGAATGCTCCTCTGTAACCTGCTGCATCCTAATGTCTTCTTCAGAACTGGCCATGCCTCCGCCGTGTTTCCATGGAGTATCTGGTCATGGCTGGGGACAGACAGAGGACAGGGCCTGTGGGCACTTGTCCTGCTGGGATTCTGATGCCCCAGAAGGTGTGATCCCCCTAACTGACAAGTGAATCTGTCAATTAGAACAGTATAGCATGTGATTTGAGTTGGGATCTGTTTTGATATTTTTTGAAACAGTAGATTAGAATGAGATGTTGTTCTGATTTGATTTGAAATGTCACTTGATAGTTTGGATATGTTAGATTAAGTAGAAGTTAAGATTTGGGAGGTAATCTTCCTCTTGTCATAGGTTTCTCTTGGGAACCCAACACCTCTGATTTCTTCACAATTGTCCCCAGCCCACTGACCTTTCTCCCTCCACTGCGAAAGGAGCCCTGGCACAGCAGGCATCATCTCACACTAAAGATGCTCCCTAACCCACCTGAGTAGTTTGTTAATTCATAGTCCTGCACACCCAGGGGTACTTGCTGACCCTCGTCTCTGTGCCCGGCACCAGGCAGACAGAGATCAGCAAACCAGACACGGCCTGGAATTAAGGAGCCAAATCCCAGGGCCTTCCTGTCAATCACTGAGTATACATTTCTATCTCCACCCTCGGTGTTGCTGCAAAGGAGATGTCAGGGTGCTAGCAATGCCTAGCTTTCTAAGTCATTTGATTCTGTGACACAGAAACATGGCTTCCTTCCTCAGGGAGGAGGTTAGTGCTGGAAGCCAGGCTTGGTGACCTGCCACACCCTTTGTGGGCAGGACCAGCGAGGCTCACTGGGTACAAATAACCTCAGGCTCCGTAGGCTGTTGAGTCCAGCTCTTAGTTGCTCATTCTTGTTAAAGCTGAACTCAAAGCAAAGTCCACCATGAAGCCAGTGTTGTGTGTCCTGCTGGTCACTCTGGCGTTTTCCTGTTATGAGGGTGAGTATCATGTCTAATGTGAGTACCATCTGCCTGGTTAAGTAACCTTCTTTATACGAAGTGAATTATTATGGGTGGGAGGTGAGCAGATCAGAATCCAAACCCTTCCTGCCTCTTGTGGACTAGCTCTCTACAGCCAGGGCTCATTGTTTCAATTCCTAGTGATCTGGAACTTTCACAGACATCACTGCAGGCTCGTTTTAAGGGTTCTCCATTGGACGCCTGATCCCTCTCTGTGGTCTACCTGTCAGAGCAGCATGATGTCATGATGTAATGGAACTTGGTTGTGAGTCATGGCTTTGTCACTCAGCAGCACTGATACCTTGAACAAATGCGTAATCTCTCCAAGTCCCCTCTTGTCCTTGCTTTTCACACCTGCCGCCCAGAGTGGCTCTGACAGAGCAGTGAGATGCCGGGTGTCAGAGGGCAGCTCCAGGTCCCGTCTGACGTTCTGCTTCCCTGGGTCTTTTAGGTGCCGGTTGAGTCCACGGCCTGTGAACTCCTGGATTCAGACTCATACGATGTGCAGGCTGGAGGGGCTGTAGCAGAGTTCTCAGTTCAGGAAGAGCCAGTGTTGTCTGAGTCTCTGAATGATCAATCTTCCCGTGGGCTCTGAGAACGGCAGCCCTCAGCCAGTTGACATGTGCTGCTCGTTCTTTAGGCGTCCGGCCAGGATTTGGAGATCTTGTGCCATTGTTAGGGTGGCAACTGCTACTTTTCTGGGCTCATTCTAGCCATTCATAAAAAAAAAATACTTTGGGAATGATTTGGGATCATTCATTTCCTTGATACTGACTCAAGCCTTTGTTTCTTTTCTTTTCTTTCTGCATTTTTTTGAAGTGAAAAGAGGGGAGGCAGAGAGACAGACTCCCATATGCGCCGGACCGGGATTTACCTGGCATGTCCACCAGGGGGCAATGCTCAGCTCCTGTGGGGCATTGCCCTCATTACAACTGGAGCCATTCTAGTGCCTGAGGCAGAGGCCATGGTGCCGTCCTCAGCGCCCGGGCAAACTTTGCTCCAATGGAGCCTTGGCTATGGGAGAAGAAGTGAGAGATAGAGAGAAAGGAAAAAGAGGGGTGGAGAAGCAGACGGGATCTTCTGAGTCCCTGGGCCTGGGATCAAACCTCGGGCTTCTGCATGCCAGACCGATGCTCTACCACTGAGTCAAATGACCTCAAGTCCTTTTGAGTCATTCTCTTTCATCCGACTTTCTGAACCTCTTCCTGTTTCCCCGTGTGGCCTCTGATCTGACCCTCTCACCATCTCCGCATAGCTGTTATCAGATCCGGTCAGATCAGAGCCTGGTAGGGCACATTCTGGGCTGCACGTGGTTGCAAAGGCTTGGGGTGAGGGTTGGGGAATCTAGACCAGAGAAAGTGGTCACTTCAGGTCTCAGCACAATCCCAGTGGGGTCGGTAGTAAGCCCCAGTTCCCACCTCCCACCTTCTCTGAGGAATTCTGTACATCAGTGCAGGACACAAGAGCCATCATGACATGTGCATAATTTCAGATGTGTGAAACTCAAGAGTCATTTTTTTTCAGAAGCGTTTCAATCTTCTTCATCCAATGACATAATCCTATAGCCTAATTTAGTCTCAAAGGAGCATCTTCTAATATTAATAGATTTTCTCATTCCTCTCCAGATTTAGTCTCCTTTCTTTGACCTCTAGTAAGTTCTGACTGCCATTCAGTTGAAAGACTGACTGATAATTTCTCCTTTCTCTCCATATCAAGACTAAAGAAGGTGTCACTGTACTGACAGGCAAACCTTAAGTTTTATAATCTAGGGAGTGTGAATTTCAACAAAGCAGGAGATCTGGAAAGTCGCAGGTGTACTTCACAAAGGATAAATCTGAACGAGGGATTGGCCAAACAGCTTTCTAGACTGAGCTCTGCGGAGTGCTCTCTGATCTTGACAAAGTCACAACGTCCAGGATTTTGCCAGTTAGGAGATGTGCCCATAAACCTTGCGAGACTCTTGTACACTGTAAGGTACGGAGCCATAGGAAAAAGTCAGTTTTCTTACATCGATTGTTTTTCTTTTTCTGCTACTCTAGCAAAACTAGTCTGCCCAGCAGTTCTTTCTCAAGTCAGGAGCTTATTTTTAGATTCTGTCAGCGTTTACCGTAAGGAACTTCAGAGATACGGTGCACCTCCGGCAGCTGTGGAGGCCAAGGTGAAAGTGAAGAAGTGTTTGGATAAGATTTCTCCTGAAGCCACAATGGAAATTCTCAAATATGTGGTAATTTTTTCTCTATTACATAGAGGCTGCTGCTCAGCTGTGCAGCCAGGAGGGAGGTCAGGGTGCTGCTCTGGGGACACAGGGTGTGACGGCAGCTGCCCCTCTGCTCACGTCTGATCGAGTGGCCATGGTCACAAGGTCCATGATAACGTGACACCTGCTGAGCTGGACTAAGGCTGCACACAGCGCTGGGCATGTTCGTCCTTCTCAGGTCACCTCCCTGGGCACCAGGCTCCCCACAGTGTCCTGAGGAGAGGGACAGCCAGGCCCACAGGGTGTGATGGGGCAGGGCCAGAGACGGTTCCCCCAGCAGGACGGGCCCCTCACCCAGTGGCACAGTCCCTGGGACTCTCACGGGAGGACTGGGAGGGAGAAGGGGACACAGCGAGAGGGAGAGAGCCGGCCCCGCCCTCTGTCAGGATGGAGGGACGTCTGCTGGGGGCTCTGCCAGCTCTCACAGAGCCGAGGCCACCCCTGTACCTCACCTCACGTTTTCCGGCCAGGGGGGCCACGACCCTCCCTGTGTCCTCTGAAGCCCGTGTGGAGCTGAAACATTTCAATCATGTCCTCATGCAGAGATCACACAGATGTAAAGGTGTCTCTCAGCATGTCCGCCATGGAATTAAGTCAGGTTTCACACAAATGTCCTCACTAGCTGGATTCTCAGTGTGGGGAAGTCTGTGTGTCGTGTGGGGAATGTCCACTCCTGGAGGTGGGACATCAGCAGGCAGAATGACCCACGGCCCCACCCATCCAGTCCCGGTCTTTCAGTCCTGTGTTCCCGTTTAGTGACAAGAGGAGCCCTCATCCTGGGACTCAGAGAAAGGACACAGGGCTGCTCTGTCCAACTCCTGAGCCTCCTCCTCGCTCCACTGGAGACCTGAGCCCTTCTCTGGGGACACGCAGGGTTTATCTGCGGGGTGTGGACATGGTTCTCTCCTGACTCGCACGGTCTGTGCAGACTGGACCAGGACTATTGAATTCCCCACACGCACGGCTACCTGCCTGGTGCCTCCACTTCCCTTTGCTGGTTGCAGTTTCTTCCACATCTGGGTTGTGAACAACAGTCTGTGTTATCATGTCTTCTGTGGGGCTGCATGACTGATGTTTCTTTTCTTTCTTTTTCTATTTCAGATCCGCACGGAAGATGAATGTAACAGACAGGTTTAACAATCTTCCTTGCAAGTTCTTTGTCGTTCAATGATGACCTGATCTTTCCCAGACAATGTGAAGGTTTCAACGTCTTGCTTCAATAAATTTCTTTCCTGCACTTTGCTGCCTGTCTTGTTTTATCCAACAGTCTCTGACCTTGAGTTGGGGTGGTTTTCATCGCGCAGGGGCCTGGGGGTGGCGTCAGGAGTAATGTAGGGAAACCCTGTGTCCAGGTGTCATGGTGGCCTGAGTGCCAGGGACAAAAGTGTAAACTCTGTAACCTCTGCTGAAATCACAGTGTCAGGAGGCCATGCTGGCTCTGGAACGTCGAGGGGAACATCTATCCCTGGTGCCTCCAGCTGAAGGCTGGTGGCTGTCCTCGTCTGGTACCAACATCCCTCCTTTCTCTGCCCCATGAGGGGACATTGCTGTATTTTTTCTCTGTGTATGAAAATCTCCTGGTCCCTTTCATGGACAATGTGTGGGATGACATTTAGAGGTCACCAGAAAATTCAGTATCATCTCCTTAATTCAAAATCTGTAACTTTATCACATCTACAGAGTCCTTTTTCCCAGGGCACAGACATGACAGTCCCAGTCTCAGGTGTGGATCTGTTTGGGGACGGAATGAGCCTACTTGAGCTTCTCTGCCTGCTGACCCTAAGAGTCCACTGAGTCGTGCCCCCTCCACGGTCTAGCCTCTCTTCGAACATCCTTTCGTACTCTGAAACACTAGAGCTCATGTGTTTCTAAATGTTTCAAGGAAGAGGATTTGTTATTAGACGTACACACATTTTTTAAGTATTATTGGTATATTGTACATACTATTCTTTCCTTTGCACCCCTGCCTGGCCCGGCTTCTATAAACATTCTTGAGAAAAGAGAAAATAAAAAGTAAGTGGTACCTACAATCATCAACTGTGTCCAAAACCTTTCAAATAAATGTGATCACAGGGGGATCATGTCCATGTAAATTAGTCTCTATTTTCTGGAACGTCTTCTTGTTCATCCACATCTGTGCTCTGTGGACACAGGGTCACGGAGCTCTTGCCATAGCCTGAGAAACGCAGCCTGGAATCGTGCGGGGAGACAAGGCCCTCATCGGCGGGTCATACAGGCCTGGCCTGACCCTGTCCTGGGCCCCCTCTGTCCCCATGTCCCTGCTCACCCATATGCTGTGCTCAGCCATCCTGTCTACGTGCCATTCACTCGTCATGACGTTGGGTCACAGCAATGCCCGTGGGCTCGTCCTGGTCCCTTTCCCTCTATGTTGTCCCAGCACAGGACAGCGAACAGCCTAGTCTGCAAAGCCTGCGTCCGTCCCCTGCTCGGTGAAGCCTTCTCTGCCTCTCAGACCCTAAAATAATCCTTCATACACAATCACAGTGTGTGCATTAAACCACGCGCACTCATATACACATATTTACGCACATCGGAAACATGTCCAATTAGTGATGCACAGACACACCAGAGACACACACAAGGAAACACACACACACACACACAGGCAGACACACACAAGCAGGCAACTATCCCTCTGTTGTCACGTTATTCTTTTGTGATATAAGAGTCCTGTCACTGAGAAGTTTGGGTGTCCATTTGGGAAAAAGTAACAATATAAAGAACAAATACTATCAATCAATGTTAATGTTGCTAAAATGCTTAAGAGTTTACAAGCATGGAGATCCCTATGGGCAGTCATTGTCCCGAAAGGTTACAAGTTTGTCCTGACAGGTCTTCAGGAAGGGCATAGACTGTTACCACCGTTGGATGTGGTTCAAAGGATGTCCCTCCACTGGCCTCCAGCCTGGCTCTGTGTCTTCTCAGTATCAACTGGGAAGATTTCAAAAGCAAGTGATGTGCAGGCCCCAGTCCAGGACCAACGTGAGTACTTTGCGGGTGGAACCGTGTGGTCCCCATCCCCACCTCCCCTGCTGCAGGTGCAGAACCACGTGACTGCGAAGGCCATGACAGCCCCTGAACTGGGGAGGACAGCAAGACTGTGCATGAGCCAGAGACTCCCAGCATCCCCATGGGGTCACCTGGAGACCTTTCCTTGGCCACTTCTCTAGCTCTGCAAGGTGGGCACGACAGGGCATTTATCGGTATTACTGTGATAACAGTGACAGACTAGGGTCTCGGGCAGAAACGTGTCTTCCCTGAGCTGCTGACATGGAGGCAGGTGAGATATCTCATGATCACAAAGGCTGGGCCGGAGCGGACGGGGGAGTGAGGTTAATGGCTAGACCCTCCTTCCAGATAATTCTGGACAAGAATGGTGGTAAAATGGAGACTGAATATAACACATGCCAGTGAATTCTTCACATAATTTGATTAAAATTATAAATTTTATGTTTGTAATTTATTTTCTTCTTTTCCAAGCAAGAGGAGGGAAGATAGAGAGACAGACTCCTGCATGTGCCCCAACCAGGATACACACAGTACCCCAAAAGGGGCTGATGCTCTGTTCACTTTGGCCATGCTCAGAACTGAGCTACTTTTAGTGCCTGAGGTAGAAGCTCCATGGAACCATCCTCAGAACCCAGGGCCAGTGCACTCAAACCCATCAAGCCATGGCTGTGAGATAGGAAGAGAGAGAGAGAGAGAAAGAGAGGGAGGGGTGGTGAAGCAGATGGTTGCTTCTCTTGTGTGCCCTAAGAGTCAAACCTGGGTCATCCACACGCCACGTGCATGCTCTACCACTGAGCAAACCGGCAAGGGCCTATGTTTGTATATTTTACCAAAACACAGAAGAAGATTCCATAGAATCTCGCTCTCTGAGAGGCAGCCATAAGAGACCTGCCCATGGGAACAGGTTCTGTATTTCAACCCTCAGGACACTCTCCCTGCGTTGCTGACACCTCCTGTCAGATCATGTCTGGTGTCAACTCTCTGTTTGTTGCCTCCTGGGACTTTCTTTCTTGAGGACCTCACCTATGTTTAGAAACTCTGCTTCAAACTCACAAACTGAGTTTACCAGCTACAAAGGATTGATCTGCAGAGTCTCTTGACTTTATCATTGAACCTCGAATCCTCCCTGGGACACGTGTTATCACTCTCTGCTTAGACTCTACCCCTTAAATGTCTTCTCTCTGCATCCCTCCTACTCTCTGTGACAAGTTCAATAAACCAAGCTCAAGGCACTGGTTTGTCATATGTTTACTTAGAGTAACCTGTCAGTGACTCTCCACTCCTATAAATGGCGGTCAAAGTCTCCAATCAGTATTGAGTGTATTCTTGGATGTAGGACAACAAAAACTTCACCTTAATCAAAATTAACACTCTTCATTCCTCCCTTCCTTTTAATTCTACTATGTGTCTCCCAGGCACTAACCTGGGAGGGCATGAAAATGGAGAGAGACAGAGAGCTAACAAGTTCTTTTTTTTTTTTGAATTTTTCTGAAGCTGGAAATGGGGAGAGACAGTCAGACAGACTCCCGCATGCGCCCGACCGGGATCCACCCGGCACGCCCACCAGGGGCGAGGCTCTGCCCACCAGGGGGCGATGCTCTGCCCCTCCGGGGCATTGCTCTGCGGCGACCAGAGCCACTCTAGCACCTGGGGCAGAGGCCAAGGAGCCATCCCCAGCGCCTGGGCCATCTTTGCTCCAATGGAGCCTTGGCTGTGGGAGGGGAAGAGAGAGACAGAGAGGAAGGAGGGGGGGGGGTGGGTGAAGAAGCAAATGGGCACTTCTCCTATGTGCCCTGGCCAGGAATCGAACCCGGGTCCCCCGCATGCCAGGCCGACACTCTACCGCTGAGCCAACTGGCCAGGGCCACAAGTTCTTAAGACACATAATCTTATGAAGAGATCAAAGTTCTCTGGGCCAGAAAGAACTCTCTCACGTGGGACATGTCATGAGTCTTTAGAAAGTGAAGATTACTACAATATGTTCTTCCTTGTGGGCAACAGACATTTAAACTAAAACAAGAACTTTGGGGAAATAATAAATATGACAGCTAGACAACAGCATAAAGGATTTAGAAGACAAACTCTGCTTGTGTGTGTGTGTGTGTGTGTGTGTGTGTGTGTGTGTGTAATAGAACAGAAATAAGAGAGGAAAGATGAGTCTGTCCAAACATCAATCCAAGAGTTCCAACTAATAAAAAATGTTAAATGAGAGAGACCATGCTGGGAGGAAACCACCAAGAAACACATCAAGAAAATGCCCCCACAGCAAAGACTATGAACTAGAACAGCTCACTCATTCCCCACATCAGAACACATTTTGTGATGTTTGGAAACATCACCTTAAAGGGAGGAGATTCCTTCAAAAAGAAACACTAGGTCACCTGCCAGGATGGGGAATAAAAGTAGAATCAGCCCCGACTGGAGGGCACAGAGGAACACTGAAAGTTCAGAGGTCTGGCCTGTACCTGTGCACAGACAGAATTCTGAGGCAGTCAGCTAGCATTTCAGCAGGAACATAAACACATCTCAGAAGAGCAGCAGATCTGCTGAAGTTTTATCTCCATGAGGTTTTTCTCAGAAGGTAGGGGAGAATTTGCTCTACAGAAAGGACTGGATGAAGAAAGACAAGGCAGGCAGCCCAGTGCACACAGGATATAACACAGGTGTTTGTAGATGAGCCGCAGAGAAGGGTAAATGATATAATTTCACACATCAACACCATGCGATGCAGTGATCCCATTTGTGGGGAGGTGGAGATGGCATGGTGTGTATAAGACTGGGCAGTCATCTAGTGCTTCTCATTGGAAGAAGTTGTTTTTCCATTTTTGACCAATTTTCTGACATCATTATTTTAAAATAAAAAATTTGAAAATACAGGAAAGTGTCAGACAGAAACGACAAGGAAGGATGACTGAAATTTGCAAGAACTAAATATGGTAGAAAAGAGTTAAGATGTGGCACATCATTGAAGGCCACATAGGGATCTATGTGGCACCAAACTTAGGAGATTCTTGATGTATTTTGTTGAAAGAACTAGTGAATTTTCTGAAAGAATTGATTGTCATATTAAATGACAAGAAATAAGGCAGGGAACTGAAGAATAATATGTTATATCAAGAATGAGTTTTTACCTTAGAAATTAAAGGCCTACAGACATTCAGCTGAGAACAAAGCCCTTGTGAGTTTGCATTCTCCTAGATTAGACTGTGAGCAGGGGAGGACTGAGTGGATCCTGAAGGACAAAGTCAATGAGGGTGACAGAGAGAAGAAGGAGGGGACTTCCAGGTGGGAGGACAAGCCTGGCAAAGTCCTGATCTTGGAGATGAGCTCCATGCACCAGAGGTCACACATGATGACTCTACTGCCGCCTTCGGTCAGCACGGCAGCTCCTTACTGTCCTCTGGGTGTGAGGCCACCGGGCAGTCCTCATCTTTTGCCATAAGGACAAATGTAGTCAGGGATGTCTCTATGACTGGGTGTCTTGGCCGTGACTTTAGTGTCATTGGAGGTTGAGGAGTTCTTTTCTGAGTAGATGCCTTGAGTAGCTCAGGTTGTTTAGCAGCAAACGTGGTCTTATCCATTTGATGCCAATGGCCACCACCCACCCCAGGGGACAGAAATATATCTCTGGGCAAGGACCAATGCCCACAATGGTGGGTGCAAGGAGGGAGAAAATCAGCCATAGTAGAGAATCATGGTTCTAGCGCTAGAAATATGTATTAGATCTCCCTTATTCCCCTTGTAACATCCCTATGACCACAGATTCAAGTTCTGGAGTCCAATAGTTAATACGAAAACATGGGCATTAGCTGGAGGGAAATTAGTAACTGAATAGAGAAGATTTGGTGTATTAATCTAACAAGCCATATGGACTGTCACATGTTTTTGCGGATTAAATATTTAATCACAGATCTTGTAGAAATATCAAGCTGTGTAAGTTTTGGTTAATGAGCCAGAGAGAAATACCGGGAGGTGACAAGTGATATTGACTCAGCTTCCAAATCCGGCTCTCTGTCCCAAGTCATTAGATGGATCCGGGATAGATTGAATCAAGCTAATATTTATTTCCAAAGAACAGAGCGCTGAGGTGGCCCCGCCCCTGGATGTCAAGTCTCCCACTTCTTGTTTTCCTACCCTGGCCCTACTGATGGGTGATCTTCTAGTTATCTCTAAGAAAATTAAGTCTGCGGTGTTAGCACCATGATGTCAGCTTGATGTCTGGGTTTAGAGTTGGGGATGAGCCTTGCCTTTTAGAGTCTCTATTTTAAATGACTAACTCCTTTTAAATAAACCCACTAATAAATCATGCCATATACTCAGAGAATTCTTTGTAGAATTGCAATCTATCTTCAAAAACAGTAATAAAACAACTAATTAGACACCCATTTTATCACAACTGTCACACACAGTCCAGAAGAGCGCAGGTCATGCTCTCTAGAAGATGAACAGGGAGGAAAGAGTCATGAGGTCAGGTCCTTGTCACCAGGACACAGGTGAACATTGGAGCCATGGGTCCTGGTAAGGTGAACTCAAAGATTCGAGGCCATGATCTGACACCAGCAGTGGGTTCTCTCTTCGGTGTGTTATTGGAAGTAAATAGTTTCAACTAAAAGGCCCCCAGGCAGGGACAGTGGAGAGCACTTCACATGGAGCAAAGGCCTTGAGTAGAACACCGTGGGGCCTGCACAGAAATCTACCTGGAGGTCACATAGAGCTGCTGTGCAGATCAAGGTTACAGAAATCCACTTGACTCATAAAGTAAAGTCCATAAGTGTTAAACTAAGGAGATCAGTAGAGTTGAGAGCTCTCTTTTTTCACAACACCTACCTCCCCACCCATCTATGCTACCCAGTAGCTGTGTGGCTATGATCAAGTCACTTGAGTTCTTCTGTCGCATTCCCTATAGCTGGACACAGATGATATGTCTACCTCATGGGAGGGAGACCACACATCAGTTTGCTCAGGGGAGTCAGTCTGTGCTGCTGCCGTGGCATTCCGTCCATTTAGTGACGGACCCTCTACATCAATGTCATCTACTGACATGGCCATTGCTACAGATAGAAAAAATTTGAGGGTTTCTACAGCTCTGTCTCATTGGTTTCTACACACAGAGCACAGACTAGCTGGGTTCTGGTGGATTTCCACGGTCCTTTCCTGGGCCAGTGCTAGGTGTGTCTGGTGACTCTTTCCTTCATCCATTGAAGAAATCAAGGTGGCCTCCTGGGGAATAAAAGGAGGAGTTCTGGGCACTCACCTCCAAAGTGAGATCCTTCTTTCCTGCCACACCGCAGTGACCAGCGGGAGCCGCTGCCGGGACCATGAAGCTGCTCCCAGTCCTCGTGCTCGCTGCCCTCCCCTTTTACTGCTACGCAGGTGAGTCCGCACGGGGCGGGGCTCGGGGGGCTTGTTGTCAGGGCCGCTGTGGGAGATCTCTGCTCCCCTCACCCCAGGACAGGGCACCTCACTTCTCTAGTTTGTAGGTGTGTGTGTGTGTGTGTGTGTGTGTGTGTGTGTAACAAGGAAGCAGTGTGTGAGGACTTAAAGAATACCCAGATCCTGAGTTACTGTCCGAGGACTCAGACCATTCCCCGTCATCTTTCTGAATGGACGTGCAGCTGGGATGTGGGAGAAGGACAAGCATCCCGGCTGCCCAACAAGGAGTTCATGCCTCTGTGACTGAGCAGCTTTTGCACGCTTTCATCCCAGGTTCTGGCTGCACACTTGTGAGCCAGGTGATCAATCAGGCAATTGACCCTGAAGTGAGCAAGGATCAATACATAGAAAATTTTAGAGAGTTCATACCGGATGCAGAAGCAGAAGAGGCCATAAGACAAGCGAAGCAGTGCTTTCTCCAACAGAGTGAAGAAACTCTGACAAATGCCCAGGTGATGGTGGTAAGTTTGGTTTCTTCTTAACTGCTTTTAACCACTATACAGAAATAGACAATGTCAAAGTTGGTTACTAATTTCTTCAAAGCTAGTGT
Source organism: Saccopteryx leptura (assembly GCF_036850995.1). NCBI lineage: Eukaryota > Metazoa > Chordata > Mammalia > Chiroptera > Emballonuridae > Saccopteryx > Saccopteryx leptura. Next base: position 11,707,263 of record NC_089503.1, on the reverse strand, counting down.
TGTTCACAGTTTACTTTATTTCATTGAATTTATTGTTGGTGAGTGTGAATACTCTGACACCAGGAAAGCCATCCAAGCTGGTGTTGGGGAGCCTGTGCACTTTGTGGAATCTCCAGTGAGTGATTCCTGGAAATGCGAGAGGGAAAAGGGTGTTTGGATAAAGGCTTCCCTTCCCCTCAGTACAGCGGTGTGCAAGGGAGGGCTGTGAGGAAGTGGGAGATATTAGGCCTGGAGAGTTGCACATTAGCTGATCACAAGGTCTAGGAGATTGGTTGCTCTGCTGGGTGAATATTCTTACCACAACTAGTCTGTATATTTAAAGTGCAGAAATGGGTGTTATGTGTATTTATCATGATTAAAACTTAAAAAAAATTAACAACCTCTTCAATCGAAGATGAGGGGAACTATTTAAAAAGAAAACACTAAATCAGACAAATCTGTAAGATTGAACATCTGGAAAGTTTAGTAGCCTAAAAAAGGATAGGGTGCGGGCATCTGCCCATTTGCCCTAGTTCTTAACATGCAGGCCATGCAGGAACTCAAACTGCACACTGCCTCGTATTTGGACTGAGGTACTGAAAACTGACAACACAGTGTATTTATTGGGTAAGTTCTTGAAGAAGAGGAAACATGCAGAAAAATCAGCAAAGGGATCCCCGCTGGGGAAGTGCTGGAAGCACCGGCCCCTCTGGCATCAGCAGAGGTCTCCTGAGTGGGAGGACACAGCACAGAATTCCGATGTTACTTCCACCAGCAGCTCTCTGCCGCTGGGTGTGGACCAATCTGGGGATAAGATAGAGGAAATGTTTGTTTCTCAGGATTGTCCTTTGTTAGAAGAACTGACATGTAAGCGATGACTGTGTTTGTTTTCCAGGATGCAATATACAATAGTGTTTGGTGTAAGCCATATTAACTTTGCCCCAGACCTTTGGCTCAGACTACAGGGAATGATCAGAAACCGACCGACGATGAGTAGAAATCACGACTTAGCATCCTTTTCATCTTTTTATCTACAGACTGCAAGACAATTGTTGAAACCTCACATACATTTTCTCTTCAATAAAGCATCTGCAAACCTAACGTTCTTCCTTGGTGATTGACTAACACGGGGGTTTTAAAGACACAATCACACACATGTTGCTCATGTGCGCACACACCTGTACACAATCCTCATCACAGAACTCATGAATGGAGGGTTGAGAATCAGAAAGGCACTCTGTCCCTCAGCATCTGCTGCCTGTCATGGACCCGGTGCATTGAAAAGCGATGCTCTCTCCTCATCATCCCACCTTCCTGGGTCCATCTGAGCACTGTGGGCTCTCAGGTCTTGTGTCTGCATCTGCTCAGCTTCCTGTCCCGGATCCACTGCTGTCCCCATGACCATGCCGTGCCCTGCTGTCCACTCAGACTCCTCCCTGGGTGCTCTCTGTCCCTGACCAGAGGTGCAGGGAGGGGACAGAGTTAGTGCCAGACGTGACTCAGGCAAAGCAGGGCTGAAACCTGTCTTGATCGGAAAATTAATGTGTGACCTCAATTTTGAATTTTAAAAATATTTCATTACAATTTATTTACCCTATTATGGATATCTTTGGTCCCTCCTTCAACTGTGTGACTGTCCCTGGTCATGGCCCTGCAGGGGGCAGTGTGGTTCACCCTTTTATTCCCACAGTGACCAACCACCAGTGAGGTTGGAATTCCCTGGGAAGGAAGCAAAGTGAGTGATTTTAACTCGGACTCAGTTCTCCTCACTGTGGCCCGTCCTCACTATCCTGACACCAGGGGTGGGTGACGAGCGCCCTCTGTTTACACCAGCACAGGTCCCTATCACCCAGCCTAAGCCCTAATCCCTTCTTGGTACAACTCAGCTCCCGCCAGGGCTGACTTCCACCAGCCATATCCCAAACAGGGAACAAGGTAGACAATACCTTTTGGTCCTACAAAAGTGTTACAATGTCTTTTAAAATGTTAACCAAAAGTGAATATAGTAATAATAAATATGCACCAATGAACCTCTGAGGGTATATGCATCTTTATATAAACGCCATTATAAGATACATTATTTAACATGTTTTACGAAGAAGTGGCCATAAGTACCAAAGACTCAATAAGTCATATGAGGAAGTCCCTCCCATTTCTTCAAATCACCTCCAGCCTGTGACACCATTAGGCCCAGGTAATAGGGCCCTTCACCTGGACCTATGGTTTAAATCTTATTTGTTATATACATATGTGCATACATGTGCACACACACACAAACACACTTATTAAGAACTCATGGGCCATGCTCAGTTCTGGTTCTTTGACGCATTTACAGAAGTTTGCATTTGCTCAGATGAGCCCTGGTTCATCTGGGAGGAGCCTGTCCTGTTCAGGCTGCAGTGGGTGTGTCCATGGAGAAGGAGAACGTTCTGTTGGGGAGTCCCAAGGAGATATAGGGCTGCAGTCACTGGATCCCCATTGACCAGTCAGATCGGCCAGGGGCTTGCAAGGGAGGAAAGGCCTAAGTATTCTGAGTGATGGCAGTTCCGAGGAGGGATGGGAGCAGGAGGCAGGGTCACAGGTGAAGCCTGATTGGGTGGCCGGGATGCCCCTGCCTCCTTGGACACTGCACATTGCCCACTTTGGCCCCGCGGTCTCAGCACAGCCCTGAGCTGCCTTGGGGGAGGGTGGGCACCGTTTACGTGCTCCTGTGTGTCCCGGGTGTACCTCTCATCTGATGACATGGTTAGAAGTGTTAGAAGACATTTGTCTGTGTTCCTAAGAGGAGCTGGTATGAACAATGTGGATTGTGCTGAGAACATCAGTGACTGCCAGGGGGCCAGGCCCACCAGGGTGCGGGCAGGGATGCTGGAGATGAGGCGGGGAAGAGCTAGCTTTAGAGAGCTGGTGCCAAGGGGCAGGGTGAGGTCCCCAGCAGTGTGCGTCATTACGTCTCTCTAAAACCCTGGTGTTAGTCAGTTACCAAGGAAGAATGTTAGGTTTGCAGATGGTTTATGGAAGGAATTGAAATATTTCTTTTATCATGGGTGTTTTTATTTTAAGTTTCCCTCATTCTTAATTGAGAAGCTGTTAATTAAAAGAAAATTTAATCATGGTAAATGACATAACATAAATGTTACCCTTCTCTGTACTTTAAATTTACAGTTTCGTCAAGTTAGGAACATTCACTCTGCAGAGCAACCAATCTGGATCTTCTCATCACCTAATGTGCAAGTCTATACCCTTAGCATCTCCCATTTTCTCACCACCCACCACTGCAAGCTACATTTCTACCTTCTGTTCTTAGAGGTGTTTTACTCTACAAAATACAACAATTGTCTTTTTATGACTGGCTTATTTCTTTTTTTTTTTTTTTTTTTTTTTTTTTTTTCATTTTTCTGAAGCTGGAAACAGGGAGAGACAGTCAGACAGACTCCCGCATGCGCCCGACCGGGATCCACCCGGCACGCCCACCATGGGGCGACGCTCTGCCCACCAGGGGGCGATGCTCTGCCCATCCTGGGCGTCGCCATGTTGCGACCAGAGCCACTCTAGCGCCTGAGGCAGCGGCCACAGAGCCATCCCCAGCGCCCGGGCCATGTTTGCTCCAATGGAGCCTTGGCTGCAGGAGGGGAAGAGAGAGACAGAGAGGAAAGCGCGGCGGAGGGGTGGAGAAGCAAATGGGCGCTTCTCCTGTGTGCCCTGGCCGGGAATCGAACCCGGGTCCTCCGCACGCTAGGCTGACGCTCTACCGCTGAGCCAACCGGCCAGGGCCTGACTGGCTTATTTCTTTTATCATACTTTCTCAAGGTTTATCCATGTGGTCAGAAACCCTGGGTCTGAAGAATTTAGTGATGGACACGTATCTTTGTGCTGTGGCAATATTGCCAAATAGTTACCTGGGAACGTTGTGAATGGAACATTAGGGTAGGGAATGCCTGCTGGAAATAACTACACAGTCTCTGTTATAAACAGCAGGAATAGCTCATTGTTTAACTACTGATGTGGTTTTCATCAATGACATCACCCTGGCAGAGTCACAGCCATGGTTTCCACTTCCCACTCACGGGACTGCAATTAATTAATGGTCATGAAGTTTGGGCCACAAAAACAACATCAGCAAATTCAGAAAAATCAAAGTTGTACCAAGCATATTTTCTGATCATAAAGCCTTGAAACTAGAATTCAATTGCAAAAAAGAGGAAAAAAATCCCACAAAAATGTGGAAACTAAACAACATACTTTTAAAAAATGAATGGGTCAAAGAAGAAATTAGCGCAGAGATCAAAAGATATATACAGACAAATGAAAATGACAATACGACATATCAGAATCTATGGGATGCAGCAAAAGCAGTGATAAGAGGGAAGTTCATATCACTTCAGGCATATATGAACAAACAAGAGAGAGCCCAAGTGAACCACTTAACTTCCCACCTTAAGGAACTAGAAAAAGAAGAACAAAGACAACCCAAAACCAGCTGAAGAAAGGAGATAATAAAAATCAGAGCAGAAATAAATGAAATAGAGAACAGAAAAACCATAGAAAAAATTAATAGAACAAGGAGCTGGTTCTTTGAAAAGATCAACAAAATTGACAAACCCTTTGCAAGACTTACCAAGGAAAAAAGAGAAAGAACTCATATAAACAAAATCCAAAATGAAAGAGGAGAAATCACCACGGACACCGTAGATATACAAAGAATTATTGTAGAATACTATGAAAAACTTTATGCCACTAAATTCAACAACCTAGAAGAAATGGATAAATTCCTAGAAAAATACAACCTTCCTAGACTGAGTCAAGAAGAAGCAGAAAGCCTAAACAGACCTATTAGTAGAGAAGAAATAGAAAAAACCATTAAAAACCTCCCCAAAAATAAAAGTCCAGGCCCAGACGACTAAACCAGTGAATTTTATCAAACATTCAAAGAAGACTTGGTTCCTATTCTACTCAAAGTCTTCCAAAAAATTGAAGAAGAAGCAATACTTCCAAACACATTTTATGAGGCCAACATAACCCTCATACCAAAACCAGGCAAGGATGGCACAAAAAAAGAAAACTACAGACTAATATCTCTAATGAATACAGATGCTAAAATACTAAACAAAATACTAGCAAATTGAATACAACAACATATTAAAAAAATAATACATCATGATCAAGTGGGATTCATCCCAGAATCTTAGGATGGTTCAACATACGTAAAACGGTTAATGTAATACACCATATCAACAAAACAAAGAACAAAAACCACACGATCTTATCAATAGACGCAGAAAAGGCTTTCGATAAAATACAACACAATTTTATGTTTAAGACTCTCAACAAAATGGGTATAGAAGAAAAATATCTCAACATGATAAAGGCCATATATGATAAACCATCAGCTAACATCATATTAAATGGCAGGAAACTGAAGGATTTCCTCCTTAAATCAGGAACAAGACAGGGTTGTCCACTCTCTCCACTCTTATTTAATGTGGTACTAGAAGTTCTAGCCAGAGCAATCAGACAAGACAAAGAAATAAAAGGCATTCATATTGGAAAAGAAGAAGTAAAGGTATCACTTTTTGCAGATGATATGATCCTATACATCGAAAACCCCAAAGAATCCACAAAAAGACTACTAGAAACAATAAGCCAATACAGTAAGGTCACAGGATACAAAATTAACAGACAGAAGTCAATAGCCTTTCTATATGACAACAATAAAACATTTGAGAACGAACTCAAAAGAATAATCCCCTTCACAATTGCAACAAAAAAAATAAAATACTTAGGAATAAACATAATAAAGAATGTAAAGGACTTATATAATGAAAACTATAAACCATTGTTAAAGGAAATCGAAAAAGATATAATGAGATGGAAGAATATTCCTTGTTCTTGGTTAGGAAGAATAAATATAATCAAGATGGCCATATTACCCAAAGGAATATACAAATTTAATGCAATTCCAATCAAAATTCCAATGACATTTTTTAAAGAAATGGAGCAAAAAATCGTCAGATTTATATGGAACTAAAAAAAACCCCGAATAGCCAAAGCAATCCTAAAGAAAAAGAATGAAGCTGGGGGCATTACAATACCTGACTTCAAACTATATTATAGGGCCACGACAATCAAAACAGCATGGTATTTGCAGAAAAATAGACACTCAGACCAATGGAACAGAATAGAAAACCCAGAAATAAAACCACATATATATAGTCAAATAATTTTTGATAAAGGGGCCAACAACACACAATGGAGAAAAGAAAGCCTCTTCAATAAATGGTGCTGGGAAAACTGGAAAGCCACATGCAAAAGAATAAAACTGGACTACAGTTTGTCCCCCTGTACTAAAATTAACTCAAAATGGATCAAAGATCTAAACACAAGACCTGAAACAATAAAGTACATAGAAGAAGACATAGGTACTAAACTCACGGACCTGGGTTTTAAAGAGCATTTTATGAATTTGACTCCAAAGGCAAGAGAAGTGAAGGAAAAAAAAAAAAAAAAAAAAAAGGAAAAAAAAATGGTCATGAAGTTCAGGAACTACAGGTTCTACAAATATTAGGAACAACTTATAGTAATAAATTTGAAAATTTAAATGAAATGAGCACAAATTTCTTAGATTTATTTAAGAAGGAGAAGAAAACCTGCAAGCTTTAGATATATAAAAATATGGATTTGTAATTTAAAACCTCACAAAGCATATTGTAGGATACTTTATTCTTCTAATTTTTTTTTTTTTGTATTTTTCTGAAGCTGGAAACGGGGAGAGACAGTCAGATAGACTCCCGCATGCGCCCGACCGGGATCCACCCGGCACGCCCACCAGGGGCGAGGCTCTGCCCACCAGGGGGCGATGCTCTGCCCCTCTGGGGTGTCGCTCTGCTGCGACCAGAGGCACTCTAGTGCCTGGGGCAGAGGCCAAGGAGCCATCCCCAGCGCCTGGGCCATCTTTGCTCCAATGGAGCCTTGGCTGCGGGAGGGGAAGAGAGAGACAGAGCGGAAGGAGGGGGTGGGGGTGGAGAAGCAAATGGGCGCTTCTCCTATGTGCCCTGGCCGGGAATCGAACCCGGGTCCCCCGCACGCCAGGCCGACGCTCTACTGCTGAGCCAACCGGCCAGGGCCTTGTAGGATACTTTAAAACAATTTTGTGAAGAAGAATATATTTAATACAAAAAACTTTCTTTTTTCTTTTTTTTTGTATTTTTTCTGAAGCTGGAAACGCGGAGAGACAGTCAGACAGACTCCCGCATGTGCCCGACTGGGATCCACCCGGCATGCTCACCAGGGGGCGATGCTCTGCCCACCAGGGGGCGATGCTCTGCCCCTCTCGGGCGTCTGCCACTCCAGCGCGTGGGGCAGAGGCCAAGGAGCCATCCCCAGCGCCCGGGCCATCTCTGCTCCAATGGAGCCCCGGCTGCGGGAGGGGAAGAGAGAGACAGAGAGGAAGGAGGGGGCGGGGGTGGAGAAGCAAATGGACGCTTCTCCCATGTGCCCTGGCCGGGAATCGAACCCGGGTCCCCCGCATGCCAGACCGACGCTCTACCGCTGAGCCAACCAGCCAGGACCTACAAAAAACTTTTAGGATATTCAAAAGTTCAATGCCTCGCTCTAACACCTGCTATAAAGCGTGTTCTACAATTATTGAATATTTGGGCCTCTCCGTTCATATTTTTCAAGTTTAGACAGATGTCCTAAAATTCTGCAATCATTTTTCAATAATAAAATATCTGAGATATTAATGTATTTTGTACATAATCAAGCATCTGTTTTTCACAAAACGATTCAAAGATTGAAGGTGAACACATTTCAGCTACGGAAGTTAGTCTTCTTTTGAACGACTTTATCCTTCAATATAAATTTTTTTTTTATCAAAGAAGTGCAGAATTTTTACCAGACATGTATTGAAGAATGGTCTGAAACAAACATCACAGGAAATATCAGTTTTCAATGATGTTTTTTTGACTTCATCGCAAGTATATTGGACAGATATTAAATCTTGTCTGGAGTTTTTAGCTAAAGAAATGCCAAACATCAAAATAGACGACAATTGTCTCTTTGAAGAAATTAGAAGACTGAATGTATATTTAAGTTCTGAAAAATTAATACAATGGGAAAATGAACACATCAAAATTGACAAAAGATGGGTGGAAATATTCATCAATTTTAAAAATGAACATATTCCATGTGTGAATTTATTTATTCTTGTTCAATTGACATTGTGCTGCCCTGGAACTAATGCAGTAGTTGAAAGAGTGTTTTCAATTGCTAATGATTTTTGGACAAGTGAGAAATCAAGATTGAATGTTGATATTCTAGCTGCAGCACTTGCCGTAAAATTCAGTATGAAGAATATTTCTTGTTCAGATATTTCCAATATATTGTTACAGGATGATACATTGACAAAAAATATTCACTCAGTGGGAAAGTACTCATGTAGATAATATTATATCATGAGTACTCATGAGGATAATATTATCTACATGAGTACTTTTTTCTTATAATTATTATTAAAAATCAATAGGCATATAAGCATAATTATAATATTAAATATTATAAATGTTTTTATTATGCATTTGTCATATTATAGTGTATTATCGTTGCAATGAATACAATGTTTCTTTAATTTACCATAATGTTGTCAATTTATTTTTGTCCTTCTCTGTAGCCGCCCTTCTCCTAGAACCCCGCCCCTCGTGTACACACTGCTTTGGTTGCTCAGCAACACTGGCTGACACCTGGTTTTCATACTTCAGTTTAGATTTTCCATCTGCACTTGGAAGCAGTGTCGGTCTCATTTAAGCTGTGCCGTCCTCGGCCGGCGGGGACGTTTGCACGGCTTCTTTATCTGGCGCTTGATGTTTTTCATAAGGTTGGAATTTACTCATGAATTATTTCTTCAAATATTTATTAACCGCTAAGTTATTTCCTTTGTGCTTTCTAATTATTCATACGACCTTTGAAACTGATCATGGGGAAGGTGTGGCACAATCAGGTCCACCGTGGGACTGCACACAGGAGGAAACATCCAGGGAGATTTTCTCAGACTGAACAGGCTGTAAGGTCTGCACCCCCAGGTGGCACTATTTCCAGTAGAATCCTGGGTCGCCCCGAATGCGTGCAGTCTACCCTTTGTCGCCAGGGGGAACCTTAAGCTTTGTTTTGGATGCAGTGGCCAAAGAGTCCCAAAACGACAGGTTCACTGGCATTGGTCCTAGTTCAGAAGAACTGACCAGCTCTGCTCTTCTTGACAAAAGAGGGCCCTTCCAAGACCCACCCGGTGCGTTTAATGGCTGTCTCTTCCGACTGCACACCCACGGAGCAGCAGAGGAGATTTAGGGCAACATAGGCAGATGAAGCGAAACAAAAATGACTTTGGGCCCACGGTACAGCATGTCCACGGAGGGCACAGGTAACAGAGTGGCGGATAGAGGGAGCATTGGTGCTGGGGAAGGACGAGGGAGGAAAATGTGGAGCATGGAGCTGGGAGGAGTGAGGATGACCCCAAAGTGCCTTATTTGTAGAGGAATGCCGGCCCCTGGATTTAGCGTTCCTGTTCGGGGGAGAATCTGATAGGACACGTTGCTCAGTGTCTCACAGACCTGCGATCAGTTAATTCCTGTTATTCTCTGGTAAATAAAGAAGAGTTTCCATTTAGTGGCACTTAGAAAAACTCAATGACTCTCTTAAGCAGACCTAGTCCATAGACCCCCAGTTGGAAAATTGGATCCACATTCCAAATCCAGATGTTCCTGAACAGTCTGCCTGCCTCTTCCCTGTCTGTCTTGGGAAGGCGTCAGGAAACCAGTCATGGTGTGCTATCCACAGACCGAGTCCAACCTGGTTTTCTCCCTTAAATGGTATTGAAACCATTTCGCTGCTACAGAGATCTTTATCTCTGTCATTATATCTTTATCTCTGTCATTATATCCAATATAGGAAATTCAGGTTTCTCAGTAAAGAAACAAATTTCGAAAGGAGATGTATTAGCTTAAAAAGTAACCCATAAAGAAACTTCCCTTTGCCACCACAAGGTCATGACCAGCCAAAGCCCCTGACTGCAGTGGCAATCAGCACACTGCCGAAGACGGAATTGGCAGAGCAGACTGACCATGAGTGTAATCTCTGCCCATCCTCCTTTGAAGTCCCCACTGCCACCAAAAAAACCCCGCAGAACGATGTTAATACAACAAAAGAACAGAGTGCTGAACTCAGCAGTGTGGGGGGAAAAGAAAGTGATGAGAAGTGTTTTCCCACAGAGAGCGGGCAGATGAGATGAAACCTACTGAGAACTGAATCCAGAGGAAGTGAGGTACAAGTGCGGGCTGGAACAAAGCCCTTCAGAGAGGGCAGATTTCTGGGCAAAGGGGGAATCGGGGTTAGGGGAGGACTTGAATAATTGTTGGAGAAGCCAGTGGCATGGAGTGTGAGTAGAAGTACTCCAGCAGCACCAGGCAGCTACGTCACCCCTTTTCTCTGTTGCCTTAACAGTGGTAGGCAAACTCATTAGTCAACAGAGCCAAATATCAACAGTACAACAATTGAAATTTCTTTTGAGAGCCAACTTTTTTAAATTTAAACTATTTAGGTAGGTACATTCCTTATCGAGGTAGCGCTCACATGTGGTATTTTGTGGAAGAGCCACACTTAAGGGCCAAAGAGACCTATATGGCTCCCGAGCTGCGGTTTGCCGACCAGGGATTTAAGACGTGGTCTTTCACCACAGAAGACAGAAGTAAAAGGTTGTACAACCGACTTCTTTTAGGTAAAATAAGTTACAGGTCAGCTGGTGACAGCAAAATTACACCACATCTAAAAATATTATTTAATGTCAATGATCAAATGAGCTGCTCTTTGGCAATGTTTCTGAAGTCTGGGTCATAGTGTCGATCACGTGCGTTTGAAGATCCAGCATATTTGTTCAGAGAATGTAAAACACTCTGAACATTAAAGTTTAATGTGTGTTGACATTAAACTTTTCTCTAACTGACCTTCAGTGTGTCCCATAGTCCTGACCGTGATGGGGCCTCTCTATTCCCTTTGTGATGCTGCAAGTTATGCGTTTTCGTGCATGCAATCAAGTTAGCTATACATAGTGTTTTCTAGTGTTTATCAGTTTGTGTCCAGTAAGGAAAGAGAAAACTGCCTAGGTCTGTTAAGCAGGTAGAATTTCATCCAGGAATTGGTGATAAAGGTGTTTTCAGGGCTGGAGAAGCAAGAAAGAGAATCCAAAGGCTGTCCATTGATTGCAGAGGCCGGCAGACTGTTCCCAGAAGAGGAAGAGAAAAACGACGGCTGGTGTTGCTGAGCGCGCACAACTGCAGGTGAAGCTTAGGCTGCGCTGTTGGGAATGAATTGGTTGAGCAAGAACCCAGGAGCCCATACATGGCAGCCACCCCTGTGGACACACCCTTCCTGGGCTGTGGTGAGTGTCATACACACTGCTCCTGCAATCACTGCAAGAGGTGAGGACAAGGCTGAGAATCATCGCAGCTGTCTCTTCCCACCTTTCATTTCCATCAGGGCCTTCCACTAGAGAAGCTAACACAGAGCAGCTGGAAGGGAGTCTGAATGTGTAACTCGCAGGCCTTCAGCTGTAATGACAGAGAGATGAGTATGACAAACAGCTCTGAAACTCAGACAGTAAAGACCCAACCTGGCCCTGTTGTTGTAATTCCCTTTTGTGTGTGTGTGTGTATTTTTATGAAGTGAGAAGCAGGGAGGCAGAAAGACAGACTCCCACATGTTCCCAACAGGGATCCACCCAGCATAGTCCTCTAGGGCGTGATGCTCTGCCCATCTGGGAATGTTGCTCTGCTGCAATTGGAGCCATTCTAGCACCTGACGTGGAGGCCATGGAGGCATCCTCAGTGCCCGGGCCAACTTTGCTTCAATGGAGCCTTGGCTGTGGGAGGGGAAGAGAGAGCTAGAGAGAAAGGAGAGGGGGAAGGGGTGGATAAGCAGAAGGGTGCTTCTACTGTGTGCCCTGACCAGGAATCGAACCTGGGACTTCCACATGCTGGGCCAATGCTCTACCGCTGAGTCAACTGGCCAGGGCTTTTTTTTTTTTTTAAATTAAGTGAGAAGCAGGGAGGCAGAGACAGACTCCCACATGTGCCCTGACTGGGACCCACCTGGCAAGCCTACTAAGGTGCAATGCTCTGCCCACCTGGGCTGCTGCTCCATTGCTCGGCAACCAAACTAGTTTAGTATCTAAAACAAAGTCATGGAGCCATCCTCAGCACCTGGAGCTAACTTTGCCCGAACCATTCAAGCCATGGATGCAGGAAGGGAAGAGAGAGAGAGATGGAGGGTGAGGGGTGGAGAAGCAGATGGTCGCTTCTCCTGTGTGCCCTGACTGGGAATCAAATCTGGGACTTCCACACACCAGGCTGATGCTGTACTACTGAGCCAACTGGCCAGGGCAGGTCATTTTAATTCAGTCTTCTTATTCTCTCTCTTTCTTCCTCTTCTTTCTTGTTTTTCTTCTTCTACTTCTTCTCCTCCTCCTCCTCCTTCTTCTTTTTCTTCTTAACTTTTATGAAGTTGAGTCAAAAATAACATTTGCCTGCAAGCAGGATCTTAAATGCTTCCTATAAAGACTATTCTTGTTCGGGGCCAGTTGGAGGCCATTTATCGGATCCTTACAAGAGTTACAGCAGGTAGTTTGTGGCCCACAACCTGATAAACAAATTACATTAACTTGAAAATAGTCTTGAGGATGCTACATTATTAGCTCACCTTTATTCCTGTCAATCTCAGAAATCCTGAGGTTATTTGACCTCTTTTGCTATGGAGTTCTTCCAAAATTTATAAAACAACTCTCTTCAACCCGGTGTGGATGCCACAGGGTGACTGCTTCCAATCCCAGGCTAACAACGAGAACAATCCTCTTGGTTTCATTCGTCATCAGTGGCACATAAATGCCACTTTACCTAGGTGTTTGCAGTGGACTCAACTCCCTTGTCTGGGAGGTTCCTTAGATGGGTTGTGACTTGTTGGCCTCAGGTTTGTTGTTCACTTGCCGGGCTGACTTACAATGAGGACCACGTGCCTCAAGGATAAACCAGCGCAGCTACTGACTGTGGGGAGGATCAGGAAGAGTTGTTAGTGCCTGGCCGTCACAGCTGTGAGGCAGTTCTCTCTGGGGATTTATGTAACATCAGTTCCTCAGGAAGAACAGATGTGTTGACAAGAGCCTCACCTTGATCTGGTGCTTGACTCCTGCTGAAAAGGAACTTAGGATGCAGAGAATCACTGACCCTCAAGTGTCTTCTCTCTGTGGATGACAATCCCTGGGGTACCACCTGGAAATCTCATGGGCTCATGGCAATGTCATCCGTGCTGAGAGCCCCACAGTTATGCGAATGCAGCCGGCATGTTCACTGGGACAGTGAGAAGGCTTTCGCGAACACCAGTCCTGCTCATTGTAGTTTTCTTAGTTTTGTTTTTGTGCTGCATTTATTCATGACTCTGCCAGAGCTCTGGACTTGAGCACGGATATAAAGTTGTACTTTGATGACTAAGGCTTTGCATACTAATTGGAAATTTTGTCCCATGGTTGAAACTATTGGCCTGTTATTCTTGAGCAGAATTCCCCAGAAGAGACTGCATAACAAAGTAAATGGAGATTCTGGAAAAGGTTTACAGGTGTTCTTCTAGTGTATACATTATTGCAACATTTCTATAAGTTTGAAGTTATTTCTATGCACAAAATTAAAAACTGTGTTCTCAAGGCCAAATGTATGGTCATGAACACAGCTCCTGTCTTCTTGGGAGAAGAAGGCTTGAGGACTCCCAGAGGTCATGAGTGTACGAATTCATGGGAGGTGGGGTATAAAGTCCATATACAGGTGGACGAAGGGTCATGAAACTCCAGGTTGCATCCCAAATGGCCCTGGACTGGGTCCCCAGTGTTATGAAGGCACAGGATGAGGAGAAACGTTATGGGATATTCAGGAGCAAAGGAAGCATCTCTGACATTATCCTGCCTTCTCCCTCCCAGGCTGTGTCACAGAAAGGAGAAGTAGCCACCACAGAGCCATCGCTTCATGGCAAGAGCTGGTGAAGGAGAGGAATGATCACTCCACTACCCCATGGCCTTTCCCCGCCGTGGGCTTCCCTTTGCAGCTCACAGCCCGCAGGAGGAGGCCCTGCTTTAGTTTTATATACCTGTGCATGATATCATTTTTGGACACAATGTGGTAACTTTATGTTTTTTATACTTATAGGTGTAATTCTGAAAAGATTTGTCACATGAATATTCAGATGCAAAAGAATGAGTTTGTGGTAGGGGTGTGACCTTAATCTTTGAATTGTTTGGGCTTTTGACTAAATACTGTGTCACTGTAATTTCTCACTCAAAACTTTTCAATTATTTATCAGCCATGGCTAAAGGAGTGTCTCCTTTGATGTATAAAAGCAAGGGATTAGAAACCACTTCCTATAAAAAACATTTTAGTACCTCAAAACGTTTCAATACCTTTTTTTTGGAAACCTGGTGTTTCACATGTGAGAGTCAGTGCTGAGTACGTAGTCAGATGGCGGATGGTCAGTGTGTGTCCTGGGAATGTTGGAGCTAAAGTGATTGGGAAAATGGAGGCAGAGACGGCCGTGGGCATGGCCACATGGGTGTAGATGGTAAAGTACAGTGGATGCTACAATCTAGAAGTGATCTCTTAAAAGTTTCCATCCCCCTGGTGTGTTTACCAGTCTGAAGACCAAAGCCCCAGGGAATTCCTGGGATTTCGCTCTGAGTCACGAGGGACGCTGCGTGCCCAGCGCTTCTCCCTGTGGAAGGAGTCCAGAGACCCCGTGTGTCTGCAGTAGGCAATGCCTGTCCCCATCCGCCACGCACCTCTACCCTTAGTTTCAATATCCAATATTCAGGATTTTAAAATCACAGTAACAGTGATTCAGATGTGATCATAAAACAGTAAATTGAGTGATTGGAAAGCAATGATCTTATTTTACCTAAGAAGCCCCGATGGAACCAGAGCCAATTCAGAAGCACACAGTGTTAGCTCCCAGGATAGCAAACATTCCTTGTTGGCAGAGTCTGTCCATTTAATGTGATGTTTGACTTTGCGAATCAGGTGATTTATTCTGTTTGTCTCAGTATTTATATTTGTTTGTCTTTTTTTTTAAAATGACATTTATCACCAGACACTGTGTTGAGCATAATCCATTCTCCTCACACAAATCCTCGAGGATGGCACTATGATATCACCCTTGTTGTACAGATGAGGAAACCGAGAGTGAGAGGTCAGCACTGTGCTGAAGACCCCACAGGTAGAAAGTTTAGAGCCGACCTGGGACCCATGTTCTGGGCCCCAAATCAGGCTCTTCCTCAGAAGAACTTGCACAACCAAACTGAATAGAGTAACCCCTTGCTCCTGTGTCTCAGCAGCGTGTTTTCAAAAATATGCAGAGCAACAGCTGAATAGCATATTTTTAGTAGTTATTTTGGAGGGGGATGGGAAGGAAGGTTGCAGGAGATAAATGATGATTAATGAAGACTTGACTTGGGGTGGTGAATGAAACAATATGGTGTACTGGATGATATGTTGAAAGAATTTTGTTAATCAGTGTCAGCCCAATAGAGTCAATAAAAAAGTACCAATTTTTAATTACATTTTTAAAACACATAGGAATATGCAGTTGCAATAATTCCTCAATAATGTTTTACTCTCTCTTCCATTTCTCTTACTTCTTTAGTCTTGACTTGAATGTCTGTTCTTAGTGGGTAAAGTATCAGTGTTTAGATTCTCCCAAGTCTCTTAATGTCTGGCTCAGTAGAACTCGCATAGAACACATACTTGCTTCCACCTTAACTCCTTTGCAGCATCACATGCCATGTAGTCCTCAGGAAATTCCACTGCACACTTGTGAGAGCATGAGAGTGACCTGGGAAAATAAACCTTCACGTTATTATTAATGTAGTTTTGTCCTAGACTCCCTGAGTCATAGCGTCCCATCACCAGTTCCTGGAATAGCTGTAGCAGGTCCATTGTTTGTGTGTGTACTGAAATCTCTCCTCTGTGTACCTATTAGATGAAGGCCAGAGAGGAGACTCGCCTTAAAAACTTAAACATAAGTAGTAGATTCTAGAAGCAAGTTTCCACCTCAAATACAAGACACTATAATCAACATTATTACTTCAACAAATGTATGTAGTACAATCTGATGAACTTTCTTAGTAAAAATTATAAGTAAAGTAAGGATAGAAGAAAACTAATCATAACCAATAAAATCAAATTTTAGAGTCAACAGCTTACATCACTCTCAAACAATGAGTGCTGAAGGGGCTTCTATTAAAACAGGTGGAGAGTGCCTGGTATATCCATTAGTCAGTATGGATCTGTGAGTTCTGTCACACTAAAATAAGAAAAAAATTGTAATTATTTCCAAAGATGAGATGAAGAATCTTCCATTTGCAGACAATATGATTCTTTCATCAGGAGACATGAGACATGTCCACATAGCAGCACTGAGAGTATTAAAATAATAAGATGTGGTTCTGACCGGTGGCTCAGCACATAGAGCATCAACTTGGCTTATAAACATCCCCAAATTGATTCCATGTCAGAGCACATAGTGGAAGCAGTCATCTGCTTCTCTCTCCCTCCTTCTCCCCCTTCTCTCCCTCTTCCCCTCCAGCAGCCAGTGGCTGGATTGGTTCCTGCATGGCCCTGAACACTGAGGATAGCTCTGTCAGACTACAGTAGCCTCAGGTGCTAAAGATTGCTCAGTACTAGCATCAACCCAAGATACGGTTGCTGGGCAGATCCTGTTCGGGGTGCATGCAGGAGTCTATCTCACTATCTCCCCTCCTCTCAGCTATTAAATAAAACACAATAAGATAAAATAAAATAAAATAAAGCATTATAAGTGGCTGCATACATACTAAATATATAAAAACACAACAGCTTGATTATGTTCTAGGCAAATTAAAAATGGAAAAAAGATGTCTTAATTGCAAATGTGACTAATTATAAAACACTTAAGAACAAATCTAATAAGTGAAATAGTATTTACAATGTCATTGGAAGACTAATAAAAAATGTCAATATTTCCAAAATTTATATACTAATTCAATGCACTTTCAACTTGAATCCCAGTGGAGCTTTAACGGGAACTAGATAAAATTATTTCAAATTCATATGGAACAACAATCTATGTCTGAAAATGGCCAAGAACGGTAGGAAGAACACTGAGTGGTTACTGGCCATATCAGATATTGTGTCTTACTAGATATATAATTCTCCTTGATCCAGTTTAGAGTTGAATTAAAAGTAGACAACTTTACTAAAGATCACAATAGGGAGCTCCAAAATGGATCCATATATATCAGAGATCTAATCTATAGCCTCATTGATGTTACAACTCAGTAGTTAAAGGAATATTTATCATTTGGTCAGACATTGCCAATAACAAACGAAAAGAAAAAGAAACAAGACTTTATCTCTTATAGTATACAAAACTTAAAGTGTCTTCAATATTAATATGGAAGAAGTCAGGACTTTCAGTATAATAGTTGGGGTGGAAGCCAGATTGCATGAGGACGAGAGGTGAAAAGAAAGGGACTTGTGGGACCACTAACTGGGATGCTGTGAAGTAAACACTCCAGGGGCTTGGGAAGCGGCCTGGCTGAGACCCTGTGGACCCATGTGGCACACCCTGGTTTCATCCACAGAGACCTGGATTTCTTTCTCAGCCTCATGGAGGTCATTTAACTCACCTATAGAAAAGTTAATCGCAGGTAAAAAGATAATAAATAGCCTACCACATGACAAAGATGACATAGTTAACATAATAAACACTTCGGCTAATGAACACGTCACCTCCATTGGTCAGTACCTGTGTACTAGGCAGTGCTGGGTAAGAATATTCCTGTAAGATCTTACGTCTTACACCCAAAGAGCAGCAGGTCCACAGTGAGAGAGAGCTGGAGAAGATGCCAAAGCTACGTGTATATACACCTTACATGGTTAGTGATTAGTGAAGGCCCATGTCTGCGCAGAACAGAAGACTGTAATTGTCCCCTTCACTACAATGGTTTGTTCAAGAAGCAAGTTCTTTCTGGTGAGCAAGAAATTAAGTTAAGAACAGTAAATAATCTTGAAGATCCTGAAGTGAGAATTAGCTGGTGAGATTCCTGGGCCATCTCCCAAGCCCTGAGGCCTTTTGGCCTCTTTTTCCAAGGTGTTCCTCCAGAATACACAGGCTTCCTTCAGCCTGTCCTGGGAGCCACAGTGTGATGCCTTTGTGCCCTAGGGTCAACGCGTAGAAAATCTGCTTATTTTCATCATTGTAAATGCCAGCTGTGTATACACCGGTCTCAGACTTCCCTGTTGGGGAGGTCTTTAGTGGCATTGTGACTTGCTGTCCTCAGTTTCTTGCTCACAGGAGGGGCTGACATACAAGGAGGAGCATGTGCCTCAAGCAGGGACCAGCACACCTACCAACTGTGGGCAGGTCAGGAGGAGCTGTGAGGACGGGGCCTCACTGCTAGAGGCAGTTCTTCCTCGGGATTCTTTATGGAACTTCCTCCCCCGTAGAACACATGCACTGTCACAGAGCCTCCCTGGGCCTGCTGACCTCGATCCCGCTGCAAAGGGGCTTAGGCTGGAAGGAGAGTCCCTGAGCTCAGTGTCTTCTACTACTGGGGAGAGAAAGTCACTGGGCATCACCGTGAAATCTCATGGGCCCAGGACAGTGTCATGTCTGCAGAGCCCCAAGCTCCTTCGAATGCAGCCTGCAAGATCACTGTGACTTTGAGAGGGCCTTAAGCCACTTTGGGGTTGTATTTTTGTAACTTACTCAGCCCTGAATTTGCCACTGGACTTGTGTCTGAACTTTCTGGAGCTCTGGGATGGGGTGGGATCATGGCTGTAATTTGATGAGTAAGACTTCGCATATCTGCTGATCTGCTGGATGAATTGTCTCACAAGCTGAGGTTCTCAGGTTCTGTTTTTTTTTTTTTTTTTAACTAGAATACCCCAAAGAGACCTCACTTGAGAGCAAAAAAAGTAACATGTCTACAGCTGGTGGTTTAGGTAATGTGCTCAGGTGTTTTTCTAATACAGACCATTGCAACATTTCTTTAACTTTGATGTTATTTTCAAGTTTGAAGTTAAAAATTGTGTTTCTGAAGCAAAATGCATTGTGATGAACATGCTCCTGGCCTTCCTGGGCAGAAGGGTCAGCCATGTGGGGAGAGCACGTGATACAGCACATCACGGGAGTGCCCCCAATGGGGGACGGTGCAGGAGTCCATGTGCACTTTTTTTTATAAATAAATTTTTATTAATGTTATTGGGGTGACATCAATAAATTAGGGTACATATATTCAAAGAAAACATGTCCAGGTTATCTTGTCATTCAATTATGTTGCATATCCATCACCCAAAGTCAGATTGTCCTCTGTCACCTTCTATCTAGTTTTCTTTGTGCCTGTCCCCCTCTCTCTTCCCCTCTCCCCCACCCCATAACCCCCACACTCTTGTCCATGTCTCTTAGTCTTGTTTTTATGTCCCACCAATGTATGGAATCATGCAGTTCTTCATTTTTTCTGATTTACTTATTTTACTCCATATAATGTTATCAAGATTCCACCATTTTGTTGTAAATGATCTGATGTCATCATTTCTTATGGCTGAGTAGTATTCCATTCCATAGTGTATATGTGCCACATCTTCTTTATCCAGTCTTCTATTGAAGGGCTTTTTGGTTGTTTCCATGTCTTGGCCACTGTGAACAGTGCTGCAATGAATATGGGGCTACATGTGTCTTTACATATCAATGTTTCTGAGTTTTGGGGGTATATACTCAATAGAGGGATTGCTGGGTCATAAGGTAGTTCTATTTTCAGTTTTTTTGAGGAACCACCATACTTTCTTCCATAATGGTTGTACTACTTTACATTCCCACCAACAGTGTATGAGGGTTCCTTTTTCTCCACAGCCTCTCCAACATTTGCTGTTACCTGTCTTCTTGATAATAGCTAATCTAACAGGTGTGAGGTGGTATCTCATTGTACTTTTGATTTGCATTTCTCTAATAACTAATGAAGATGAGCATCTTTTCATATATCTGTTGGCCATTTGTATTTCTTCCTGAGAGAAGTGTCTGTTCATTTCCTCTTCTAATGTTTTTATTGGTTTGTTTGTTTGTTTGTTTGTTGTTGAGTTTTATGAGTTCTTTGTGTATTTTGGATATTAGGCCCTTATCTGAGCTGTTGTTTGAAAATATCATTTCCCATTTAGTTGGCTATCTGTTCATTTTGTTGTCAGTTTCTCTTGCTGAGCAAAAACTTCTTAGTCTGATGTAGTTCCATTCATTTATCTTTGCCTTCACTTCTCTTGCCTTTGGAGTCAAATTCATAAAATGCTCTTTAAAATCCAGGTCCATAAGTTTAGTACCTATGTCTTCTTCTATGTAGTTTATTGTTTCAGGTCTTATATTTAGGTGTTTGATCCATTTTGAATTAATTTTAGTACAAAGGGACAAGCTGTAGTTGAGTTTCATTCTTTTGCATGTGGCTTTCCAGTTTTCCCAGCACAATTGTTGAAGAGGCTTTTTTTTCTCCATTGTGTGTTGTTGACCCCTTTATCGAAAATTATTTGACCATATATTTATACATGTGGTTTTATTTCTGGACTTTCTATTCTATTCCATTGGTCTGAATGTCTATTTTTTTGCCAATACCATGCTGTTTTGATTGTCGTGGCCCTATAATATAGTTTGAAGTCAGGTATTGTAATGCACCCAGCTTCATTCTTTTTCCTTAGGATTGCTTTGGCTATTCAGGGTTTTTTATAGTTCCATATAAATCTGATAATTTTTTGTTCCATTTCTTTAAAAAATGTCATCGAAATTTTGATGGGAATTGCATCAAATTTATATATTGCTTTGGGTAATATGGCCATTTTGATTATATTTATTCTTCCTATCCAAGAACAAAGAATATTTTTCCATCTCATTGTATCTTTTTCGATTTCCCTTAACAATGCTTTGTAGTTTTTGTTATATAGGTCCTTTACATTCTTTGTTATATTTATTCCTAGGTATTTTATTTTTCTTTTGCAATCATGAAGGGAATTATTTTCTTGAGTTCATTTTCTTTTTTTTTAATAAATAAATTTTTATTTTAATGGGGTAACATCAATAAATCAGGGTACATATAATACATATATTCAAAGAAAACATGTCCAGGTCATCTTGTCATCCAATTCTTTTTTTTTGTTTTTTTAATAAATTTTTATTTTAATGGGGTGACATCAATAAATCAGGGTACATACATTCAAAGAAAACACTTCCAGGTTATCTTGTCATTTAGTTCTGTTGCATACCCATCACCCGAAAAGAGATCATCCTCCGCCACCCTCCATCCAGTTCTCTCTGTATCCCTCCCCCTCCCCCTCTCCCTCCTTCCCTCCCCCCACCCCCCATAGCCACCACACTCCTGTCCATGCCTCCTAGTCTCGCTTTTATGTCCCCCCAATATATGGAATCCTGCAGTTCCTGTTTTTTTCTGATTCGCTTATTTCACCCTGCACAATGCTACCAAGAGTCCACCATTCCGCTATAAGTGATCCGATGTCACCATTTCTCCTAGCTGAATAATATACCATGGTGTATATGTGCCCCATCTTCTTCATGCAGTCCTCTATTTTTTTTACAGTGATTAAAAGCCTTTAAGCAAACTCTTGGCCCATACAGCAAGAATCCCTGAAAGGGTAGTGTCCTTAACATGTTCCCCAAGTCCAAGATGGCCCCATCACCATGCCAAATCCCTGAAAAATGCAACCCAACCACAGTTCAGTCTGTTAGGAGCTGTCACAGGGAGCAGGAGTCCAGGAAAGTTCCCCACAGGAAAAGTCCGCATGGCACTGGAATTGTTGTCACCATTCTATACTTTGCAGCTCATGTCCAAGTCCCAATGACCGCTGCTTCTAGCTGGTAATGATTCAGGTAGACTGGAAAAAGCCATTTGCAGCATGCGTGGATATGGAGATTATGTTCTCCTCTGCCTGGAGAGATGAGACCAGGTTGCTTTTCCCTGGAGCTCTGTGACTGTGGCCTGGTAAAGAGAACCTTGGGGTACACTAAGCTGGGTGGCAAAGGTAAATTCATAATACAAGTTGGCAAAAGGAGGAAAGAGAGCTCTAAATTAGGAGTAGGTCCCAGCCTGAAATATGAGTGGGGCATTGAGGTAGGAGGGATAAAGGAAACACTATATATTAAGCAAAGCAGCAGAAAATAGGACTATCAACACCCACAACAGAGATCTTTGAGGGAAGAATAAAAAACCTGACTATTCAGGCAAAATATAGTTAAGTGGCCCTTGTGCGAATGAGATCAGTTTACCTGCTTCTTGGAAGAAATACCCTAGGCTCATCCACAGTATCGTAGATGGGGTCCACGGCCCTGGGCACCTTCAGCCTTCAGTGGCAAACCCCAGCTTTCTGGGCAAGGTTAGGTCATAGGTGGCTGGAGCAGGGCTGGAAGAGACTGAACCCTCCCTTAGAGGAGCGAGGGGGAAGCCCACTTTCCAGTGTCCCTGTTTCCTCACAGCAGAGGCGTGTAAGCCTGGCAGGCTTTAGCTCAATGACCTTCCTTTCCACTATTGAAGCAGGACCCAGATGGCATCCTATGAGACCCCTTTGGGGTGTTGGAGCCTTTAAGGGTGTATCCTAAAAGCTGGTAGTTCCCCTGATCTCTATTAGGCTTTTTCTGCCTCTAGGTATCTTAAAAGCCATTCTCAGAAGATCTCGCTGAGGGGTTTGAGGATCCCCATCTGCCTATATAAATCTTTTCCATATATCTGGAGCTATTTGGAAAAAAGACAGAACAGTGTTATTAGCTAGATCTAATAAAGAAGGTAGTAGTTTGCAGGCGAAAAAGATTTGGTGTCTCCTGTTCAAAAGAAATGTAATTTTTTTTTTTTTTTAAGTAGAAAGCATGATATGGTAGACCCGTCGGAGTCCTTGGCCTGGTGTGCAGGATTCCCGGGTTCGATTCCTGGCCAGAGCACACAGGAGAAGCACCCATCTACCTCTCCACTCCTCCTCCTCTCCTTCCTCTTCGTCTCTCTCCTCCCGCCCACAGCCAAGGCTCCACTGGAGCAAATCCACCCTGGGCACTAAGGATGGCCCCATGACCTCTGCCCCAGTCACTAGAATGGCTCCGGTCCTAACAGAGCAAGACCTCAGATGGGCAGAGCATTCCCCCCAGTAGGCATGCCAGGTGGATCCCAGTCAGGCGCATGCAAGAGTCTGTCTGACTGCCTCCCCATCCCTATCCTCAGAAATATACAAAAAATAAATAAATAAAAGAAAAAATACTCAAAAAAAAAAAAAAAAAAGGGGGGGGGGGCATTCCCTTGTGCTTAAGCTCCAGGGAGCATGGAGTGAGCTTGAGTATGTCCTATGAAACATGGAGCTCTATGTTGACATATAAGTCTTTGAAGAAGGAGGAACTGCTGAAATAGTTTATCAGCATTTGTCCCTAAGACAGCAGTCTTTAAAGTGGGAACACCATATGTAAATATTTGCTGTCTGTCTATAGATTAAGCGGGGAATATGGCAAATGCTGAAAAGCCATGATCTTTGTGCCCCTCCCCTCCCCAACCCCCTCCCTCTCCTCCCCCCACCCTGTAACCCCAACACTGTTGTTCATGTCTCTGAGTCTCATCTTTATGTCCCACCTATGTATGGAAATGTATAGTTCTTAGTTTTTTCTGATTTACTTCTTTCACTCAGTATAATGTTATCAAGGCCCATCCATGTTGTTGTAAAAGATCCTATGTCATCATTTCTTATGGCTGAGTAGTATTCCATAGTATATATATACCAAAGCTTTTTAATCCACTCGTCCTCTGATGGACACTTGGGCTGTTTCCAAATCTTTGCTATTGTGAACAATGCTGCCATAAACATGGGGGTGCATTTCTTCTTTTGAAACAGTGCTATGGTGTTCTTGGGGTATATTCCTAACAGTGGTATAGCTGGGTCAAAAGGCAGTTCGATTTTTAATTTCTTGAGGAATCTCCATACTGTTTTCCACAGTGGCTGCACCAGTCTGCATTCCCACCAGCAGTGCAGGAGGGTTCCCTTTTCTCCACATGCTCGCCAGCACTTATTCTGTGTTGTTTTGTTGATGAGCGCCATTCTGACTGGTGTGAGGTGATATCTCATTGTTGTTTTAATTTGCATTTCTCTAATCATTAGTGATGTTGAACATTTTTTCATATGCCTATTGGCCATCTGTGTGTCCTCTTTGGAGAAGTGTCTATTCATTTCTTTTGCCCATTTTTGGATTGGATTGTTTGTCTTCCTGGTATTAAGTTTTACAAGTTCTTTATAAATTTTGGTTATTAACCCCTTATCAGACGCTATGTCAAATATATTCTTCCATTGTGTAGTTTGTCTTTTTATTCTGTTCTTATTGTCTTTAGCTGTGCAGAAGCTTTTTAGTTTGATAAAGTCCCATTTGTTTATCCTGTCTTTTATTTCACTTGCCTGTGGAGACAAATCAGCAAATATATTGCTGCGAGAGATGTCGGAGAGCTTACTGCCTATGTTTTCTTCTAAGATGCTTATGGTTTCATGGCTTACATTCAAGTCTTTTATCCATTTTGAGTTTATTTTTGTGAGTGGTGTAAGTTGGTGGTCTAGTTTCATTTTTTTGCAGGTAGCTGTCCAGTTTTCCCAACACCATTTGTTGAAGAGGCTGTCTTTACTCCAGTGTATTGTCTTACCTCCTTTGTCAAATATCAGTTGTCCATAGAGCTGTGGGTTTATTTCTGAGTTCTCTGTTCTGTTCCATTGATCTATATGCCTGTTCTTATGCCAGTACCATGCTGTTTTGAGTATAATGGCCTTATAATATAACTTGATATCTGGAAGTGTGATACCTCCCGCTTTTTTCTTCCTTTTCAGGATTGCTGAGGCTATTCGTGTTCTTTTTTGGTTCCATATAAATTTTTGGAATATGTGTTCTATGTCTTTGAAGTAAGTCATTGGTATTTTCATTAGTATTGCATTGAATTTATAAATTGCTTTGGGTAATATAGACATTTTAATGATGTTTATTCTTCCTAACCATGAGCACGGTATATGCCTCCACTTATTCGTATCTTCCCTGATTTCTTTTATCAATGTTTTATAATTTTCCGAGTACAAGTCTTTAATCTCCTTGGTTAGATTTATTCCTAGGTACTTTATTTTTTTGATTGCAATGGTAAAGGGGATTGATTCCCTGATTTCTCTTTCTGACAGTTCATTATTAGTGTATAAAAATGCCTCTGATTTCTGAGTATTGATTTTATATCCTGCCACCTTGCCAAATTCTTTTATCAGGTCTAGTAGTTTTTTGACTGAGACTTTAGGGTTTTCTATATACAATATCATGTCATCTGCAAATAATGATAGTTTTCCTTCTTCTTTTCCAATTTGGATGCCTTTTATTTCTTTTTCTTGTCTGATTGCTGTGGCGAGGACTTCCAGAACTATGTTGAATAAGAGTGGTGAAAGAGGGCACCCCTGCCTTGTTCCTGATCTTAAGCGGATTGCTTTTAATTTTTGCCCATTGAGTATGATGTTGGCTGTGGGTTTGTCATAGATGGCCTTTATCATGTTGAGGTATGTTACCTGTATTCCCACTTTGCTGAGAGTTTTGATCATGAATGGGTGCTGGACTTTATCAAATGCTTTTTCTGCATCTATTGAAATTATCATGTGGTTTTTCCCCTTTCTTTTGTTTATGTGATGAATCACGTTGATTGATTTGCGAATGTTGTACCAGCCTTGCCTCCCAAGAATAAATCCTACTTGATCATGGTGTATGATTTTTTCCATATATTGCTGGATCCGGTTTGCTAATATTTTATTGAGGATTTTTGTATCTAAGTTCATCAGGGATATTGGCCTATAATTTTCTTTTTTTGTGTTGTCTTTGCCTGGTTTTGGAATCAGAATTATGCTCGCCTCATAAAAGAAGCTTGGAAGTCTTCCTTCTTCTTGAATTTTTTGAGATAGCTTGAGAAGGATAGGAGTTAGTTCTTCTTTGAATATTTGGTAGAATTCACTTGTGAAGCCATCAGTCCCAGGACTTTTCTTTTTTGGGAGTTTTTTGATAGCTGTTTCAATCTCATTTGTTGTAATTGGTCTGTTTAGGTTTTCTAATTCTTCCAGATTGATTTTTGGAAGATTATATGATTCAAGGAATTTGTCCATTTCATCTAGGTTGTCTAGTTTTTTGGCGTACAGTTCTTCATAGTATTTTCTTACAATATTTTGTATTTCTGTTGTGTCAGTTGTTATTTCTCCACTCTCGTTTCTAATTTTATTTATTTGAGTCCTCTCTCTTTTTTTCTTGGTGAGTCTTGTTAAAGGTTCATCAATCTTGTTTACCTTTTCAAAGAACCAGCTCCTGGTTTCATTGATTCTCTGTATTGTTTCTTTAGCCTCTATGTCATTTATTTCTGCTCTGATCTTTATTATTTCCTTCCTTCTACTAGCTCTGGGCTTTACTTGCTGTTCTTTTTCTAGTTCTTTTAGATCCAGGGTTAAGTTGTTTATTTGAGCTTTTTCTAGCTTCTTGAGGTATGCCTGTAATGCTATAGACTTCCCTCTCAGGACTGCTTTTGCTGTGTCCCATAAATTTTGAGTTCATGTATGCTCATTATCGTTTGTTTCTAGGAATTTTTTAATTTCTTCTTTGATCTCCATGTTAACCCATTCGTTGTTTAATAACGTACTATTTAGTTTCCAAATGTTTGAATGTTTTTCAATTTTTCTATTGTGGTTGATTTCTAGTTTAATGCCATTGTGATCAGAGAAAGTGCTCGATATGATTTCAATCTTCTTAAATTTGTTGAGCCCGCTTTTGTGCCCTAACATGTGGTCTATTCTAGAGAATGTACCATGAGCGCTTGAAAAGAATGTATATTCTGCTGTTTTAGGGTGAAAG
Organism: Saccopteryx leptura; assembly: GCF_036850995.1. Classification (NCBI taxonomy): domain Eukaryota; kingdom Metazoa; phylum Chordata; class Mammalia; order Chiroptera; family Emballonuridae; genus Saccopteryx; species Saccopteryx leptura. The sequence continues at coordinate 11,680,308 of NC_089503.1, read as the reverse complement.
GTTCTGAAGATATCTATTAAATCGAGTTGATCTAGTATGTCCTTTAAGTCTGCTGTTTCTTTGTTAATTTTCTTTCTTGAGGATCTATCTAATGATGTTAATGGGGTATTGAAATCTCCTACTATTATAGTATTGTTGTTGATCTCGCCCTTTAAGTCTATCAAAGTCTGCTTTATATATTTAGGTGCTCCTGTATTAGGTGCGTAGATATTTATAATGGTTATATCTTCCTTTTGGATTGCTCCCTTTATCATTATGTAGTGACCTTCTTTATCTCTAACTATGGTCTTTGTTCTAAAGTCCATTTTGTCTGATATAAGTATTGCTACCCCAGCTTTTTTTTCATTTCCATTTGCGTGAAATATTTTTTTCCATCCTTTTATCTTCAGTCTGTGTGCATCTTTTGATTTAAGGTGTGTCTCTTGTAGACAGCATATGCATGGGTCCTGTTTTCTTATCCATGCAGCTACCCTATGTCTCTTGATCGGATCATTTAATCCATTAACATTTAAGGTTATTACTGATATGTAATTGTTTATTGCCATTTTTTTTCTTTAATACTGTTTTTCTCTTTTGCTATATTCTTTTTTTCCTTTGATCTGCTTACAACAGGTCCCTTAGCATTTCTTGCAGCCTTGGTTTGGTTGCAGTGAAATCCTTGAGTTTTTTTTTGTTTGTAAAGCTTTTTATTTCTCCTTCAATTTTAAATGATAGCCTTGCTGGATAAAGTAGTCTTGGTTGTAGGTTCTTGTTCTGCATTACTTTGAATATTTCTTGCCATTCCCTTCTGGCCTCAAGTGTTTCTGTTGAGAAGTCAGAAGTCATCCTTATGGGGGCTCCTTTGTAGGTGATAGTCTTTTTTTCTCTAGCAGCTTTTAATATTTTCTCTTTATCATTTAGCTTTGGTAATTTAATTATGATGTGTCTTGGTGTTGGTTTCTTTGGGTTTCTCCTTAATGGAGTTCTCTGTGCTTCCTGAACATGTGAAATGTTTTCCTGCCTTAATTGGGGGAAGTTTTCCGCTATAATATGTTTGAACAAAGTCTCTATCCCTTGTTCTTTCTCTTCTTCTTCAGGAACCCCTATGATGCGGATGTTATTTCTCTTCATGTTTTCACAGAGCTCTCTTAGAGTTTCCTCAGACTTTTTGAGTCTCTTTTCTTTTTTCTGCTCTGCTTCCGTGCCTTTATTTATTGTGTCCTCTAACTCACTGATTCAATTCTCTGCTTCATCCATCCTGCTTTTAATTCCTTCCATTGTATTCTTTATTTCAGATATTGTATTTGTCATTTCTGACTGATTCTTTTTTATTATTTCAATGTCCTTTTTTATATTTGTTATCTCTTTATTTAGGTTTTTGTAATGGCCATCTATGGTGGTTCTAATATCTTTGAGCATCCTAACAATCGTTATTTTAAACTCTGCATCTGGTAATTTGGTTATATCTGATTCACTTAGGTCCTTTTCTGGGGATTTCTCTTGGTTTATTTGTGTTGTATTTCTCTGCCTCCGCATTTTCTCTTCACAGGAGTGGCTGTGATCACGTGCTTGGGTGCACAAGGGTTGGTTGTCTTGGCCTTTGCCCCGCCCCTGTGTGTGACGTTATGCTCGTTCCTGAGGGCACTGGCGAGCACCTTTGTTCAGCTGCGGGTCTCCGCTGTTTCCAAGCTTTCGCCCTGCCTTTGCAGGATGATCCCACTCAAGGAACAGCTGCTAGCCTTGGCTCTACTGTCGGGCAGGGCTGCGTGCTCAAGCTCAGCTCCGTAGCGGAACTCCGCCTCTTCTGGGTTTTTGGCTCCACCCCCGCGGGAGGAGCTGGCTACCAAGTCAGACCGCAAGCCTGGGTTGCACGGGCAGGGCAGGGATGTGCTCCTCTACCCTTGCTCCGGGGCTGGTTTCTACCCTTTCCAGGTTTCTCGCCCTTCTCCCGGAGGCTGGATTACAGGCTGCCGGCAGCTGAGCTTGGCCGCTTTTGCACGCCCCCTTCTCCCTAGTCGGGCAAGATTGAGCTCACACCTGAGCCCACTGGTGGCCAGCCGGCTTCCGCCCCTGCCAGCAGAACCGCGCTTTTGTCTCCCGCTGCCGCCCGCTCTCCGGTGCGCCCTCAGCCGCGTGGGTGGGGGTGTTGCAGCTCGGACCCTAAGACTCACTACTGTAGACCCGAAAGCTCCCTCCTTCTATGCTACTCTGCTCTGAATGCTGCGGGGGAGCTTGTTTGGCTGCTCTCCTGCTTCCCTTTGCTGGTATTGCTGTTTCCGGGGGAAATATTCACTTCAGCTTTGGGGAGTGACTCGTCCCAGGGGTTAGGGTGGCTATCTCCCAAAATGTTTCTCCCTATGCCTCCTAGATTGCACTCTCTTCCTGTTACTGTGGTTCTCTCCCCTCTCCTTCCGTCCCCAGGAGCCCCGGGTTAGTGTTTGTGAGAGAGATGTTCTGTGCGGTCCCTTTAAGAAGGATCCTGGGTCTGAGAAATCAGACTCTCTCTCAAATAGTATCCTGACTTGTTTCCAGCTAAATACTTTCCTTACGCTTCTTCTGGGCTCTGGGGCTGCAGGCTGGGGCTTTGTTCCTGGGGCTCAGGACCTTTTCCCCTCTGCTAAACTGACTTCCCGCCACGCGAGCCTCTCCCTGCTGCCGTTCGCTCCGAGAAGCTGGGCAGCCCTCTCCGTGTTTCCGCTTTTCCTACCAGTCTCTGTGTGGCTTCTTCAGCATTCCTTGGTTGAAGAGTCCTTTTAGTTTAGTCCAAAGTTGGTTTTTCCAGCTGATAGTTCATAAAATTAGTTTTTAATCCACTTTGGTTCTGGGAGGTAGATGCTGGTACGTCCGCCTACTCCAGCGCCATCTTGTCTCTCCTTTGTTTTGTTTAAAGTTAAGATGTTATCTATGGCCTAACCAGGTGGTGGTGCAGTGGATAGATCATCAGACTGGGATGCAGAGGACCCAGATTCAAGACCTCGAGGTTGCCAGCTAGAGCGTGGGCTCATCTGGTTTGAGCAAAGCTCACCAGCTTGAGCCCAAGGTTTCTGTCTCGAGCAAGGGGTTACTCAGTCTGCTGAAGGCCCGTGGTCAAGGCACATATATCTTGTCATTCAATTCTGTTGCATACATTTAACCCAAAGTCAGATTGTCCTCCGTCACCCTCCATCTAGCCCTCTTTGTGCCCCTCCCCCACCCCCCCTCTTCCTTCTTCCCTCCCCCTGCCCCCTGTAACCACCACACTCTTGTCTGTGTCTCTTAGTCTTGTTTTTATGTCCCACCAATGTATGGAATCCCGCAGTTCTTGTTTATTCCGATTTACCCATTCCATTCCATACAATGTTATCAAGATCCCATCATTTTGTTGTAAGTGATCCGATGTCATCATCTCTTACGGCTGAATAGTATACCATGGTGTATATGTGCCACATCTTCTTTATCCAGTCCTCCATTTTTTTTTTTTTACAGTGATTAAAGCCTTTAAGCAAACTCTTGGCCAATACAGCAAGAATCCATAAAAGAGTAGTGTCCTTATTGAGTTCGTTTTCTAATATTTCATTGTTGGCATATAGAAAGGCTATGGACTTTTGTATATTAATTTTGTATCCTGCGACCTTACTGTATTGATTTATTGTTTCTAGTAATCTTTTTGTGGAGTCTTTGGGGTTTTCGATGTATAGGATAATATCATCTGCAAAAAGTGATACCTTTACTTCTTCTTTTCCAATATGGATGCCTTTTATTTCTTTCTCTTGTCTGATTGCTCTGGCCAGAACTTCTAGCACCACGTTAAATAAGAGTGGAGAGAGTGGAAACCCTGTCTTGTCTCTGATTTAAGGGGGAAAGTCCTCAGTTTTATGCCATTTAATATGATGTTAGCTGATGGTTTATCATATATGGCCTTTATCATGTTGAGATATTTTCCTTCTATACCCATTTTGTTGAGTGTCTTAAACATAAAGTTGTGTTGTATTTTATTGAATGCCTTTTCTGCCTCTATTGATAAGATCTTGTGGTTTTTGTTCTTTGTTTTGTTGATATGGTATATTACGTTAACCATTTTACATATGTTGAACCATCCTTGAGATTCTGGGATAAATCCCACTTGATCATGATGTATTATTTTTTTAATATGTTGTTGTATTTGATTTGCCAGTATTTTGTTTAGTATTTTAGAATCTGTATTCATTAGAGATATTAGTCTGTAGTTTTCTTTTTTTGTGCCATCCTTGCCTGGTTTCGGTATGAGGGTTATGTTGGCCTCATAAAATGTTTTTGGAAGTATTGCTTCTTCAATTTTTTGGAAGACTTTGTGTAGAATAGGAACCAAGTGTTCTTTGAATGTTTGATAGAATTCACTAGTGTAACCGTCACGGCCTGGACTTTTATTTTTGCAGAGGTTTTTAATAGTTTTTTCTATTTCCTCCCTGCTAATTGGTCTGTTTAGGCTTTCTGCTTCTTCATGACCTGGCTAGGAGGGTTGTATTGTTCTAGGAATTTATCCATTTCTTCTAGATTGTTGAATTTGGTGGCATATAGTTTTTCATAGTATTCTATAATACTTCTTTGTATATCTATGATGTCTGTGGTTATTTCTCCTCTTTCATTTTGGATTTTGTTTATATGAGTCCTTTCTCTTTTTTCCTTGTTGAGTCCTGCCAAGGGTTTGTCAATTTTGTTGATCTTTGCAAAGAACCAGTTCTTTGTTTTATTAATTTTTTCTATAGTTTTTCTGTTCTCTATTTCATTCATTTCTGCTCTGATTTTTATTATTTCCTTTCTTCGGCTGGTTTTGGGTTGTCTTTGTTCTTCTTTTCGAGTTCCTTAAGGTGTGAAGTTAAGTGGTTTACTTGGGCTCTCTCTTGTTTGTTCATATAGGCCTGAAGTGATATGAACTTTCCTCTTATCACTGCTTTTGCTGCATCCCATAGATTCTGATATGTCGTATTGTCATTTTCATTTGTCTGTATATATCTTTTGATCTCTGCGCTTATTTCTTCTTTGACCCATTCATTTTTTAAAAGTATGTTGTTTAGTTTCCACATTTTTGTGTTTTTTTCCCCTCTTTTTTGCAGTTGAATTCTAGTTTCAAGGCTTTATGATCAGAAAATATTCTTGGTACAATTTCAATTTTTCTGAATTTGCTGATGTTATTTTTGTGGCCCAACTTATGGTCAATTCTTGAGAATGTTTCATGTACACTAGAGAAAAATGTATACTGTCGCTTTGGGATGAAGTGTTCTGTAGATGTCTATCATATCCAGGTACTCTAGTATTTTGTTTAAGGCCAATATATTTTTATTGATTTTCTGTTTGGATGAATGATCTAGAGCAGGGGTCTCAAACTCGTGGCCCGCGGACCGCATGTAGCCCACCGAACAATTTTGTGCGGCCTGCAGACTTCGGTCTCAAACTCGCAGCCCGCGGGCCGCATGTGGCCCGCCGAACAATTTTGTGTGGCCCGCAGACTTTGTGGATTAGTCTGCGGGCCGCACAAAATTGTTCGGCGGGCTACATGTGGTCCGCGGGCCGCGAGTTTGAGACCCCTGATTTCTAGAGCCATCAGCGGTGTATTGAGGTCTCCAAGTATGATTGTATTTTTGTCAGTTTTTGTTTTTAGGTCAATAAGTAGCTGTCTTATATATTTTGGTGCTCCTTGGTTTGGTGCATATATATTAAGGATTGTTATATCTTCTTGATTCAGTGTCCCTTTAGTCATTATGAAATGACCATTTTTGTCTCTGAGTACTTTTTCTGTCTTGTAGTCAGCATTATTAGATATGAGTATTGCTACACCTGCTTTTCTTTGGATGTTATTTGCTTGGAGTATTGTTTTCCAGCCTTTCACTTTAAATTTGTTTTTATCCTTGTTGCTTAATTGTGTTTCTTGTAGGCAGCATACAGTTGGATTTTCTTTTTTAATCCATTCTCTACTCTGTGTCTTTTTATTGGTGAGTTTAATCCATTTATATTTAGTGTAATTATTGACACTTGTGGGTTCCCTATTGCCATTTTATAAATTGCTTTCTGTTAGTTTTATATCTTGTTTGATTCTTTTCTTTTATTTTTCTATCATTTGTTTTTGTGTGTTTGTATTCCATACTTCTTTCCTCTGTAGCTACCTTTTTTAAGTCATGTGCTTCTGTGGTGGTTTTTTCAAGGGTGGTTACCATTAAGTAATGAAAAGGGTACCTACCATATTTATTGTAGTACCCTATTTTATGAGTGTTTCTGTACTTCATTGTCCCTTGCTACTGTTAATCTTCGTCCTCTCCCCTTTTTTTGTTTTTGTTGTCACAGTTTAAATTTGGTTTTATTGTGTTCTTGGTGGAACTTTTACTTGTGGTTTTGTTTTGTTTTGTTCTTTGTATCTGGTGGGAAAACCTCCTTTAGTATTTCCTGGAGTGTGGGTTTTCTGATGATAAATTGATAAATTCCCTCATCTTTTCTGTATTTGTGAATGTTTTTATTTCTCCTTCATATTTGAAGGATAGCTTTGATGGGTATAGTATTCTTGGCTGAAAGTTCCTCTCTTTCAGGGCTTTAAATATTGACATCCACTCTCTTCTAGCTTGTTGAGTTTCTGCTGAGAAATCTTATGATAATCTAATAGGCCTTCCTTTGTATGTTGTATTCTTCTTTTCCCTGGCTGCCTTGAGAATTTTTTCATTGTCATTGGTTTGTGCCAATTTCATTATGATGTGCCTTGGAGTAGCTTTGTTGTGGTTAAGAAAATTCGGTGTTTTGTTTGCTTCTTGAATTTGAGGCTTTAGTTCTTTCCACAGGCTTGGGAAGTTCTCATCTATTATTTGTTTGAATATATTCTCCATTCCATTTTCTCTCTCTTCTCCCTCTGATATACCTATTATTCTTATGTTATTCTTTTTGATGGAGTCAGAGAATTCATGTAGGGCTTTCTCATTTTTTTTTAAAATTTTTGAGTGTTTATCTTCTTCTCTCTGTTGTGCCTGAAGTTGCTTGTCTTTTATTTCACTAATCCTACCTTCTATCTGGCCTGTTCTATTAGCTAAGCTTGTTACCTCGTTTTTTAGTTCATGAATTGAGTTTTTCATCTCTGTTTGATTTTTTTTCAGCTCAATTTTTAATTATTTTTATTTATTTATTCATTTTAGAGGGGGGAGAGAAAGGGAGAGAGAGAGAGAGAGAGAGAGAGAGAGAGAAGGGGGGAGGAACAGGAAGCTTCAACTTTCATATGTGCTTTGACCGATCAAGCCCAGGGTTTTGAACCGGCAACCTCAGCATTCCAGGTCAACCCTTTATCCACTGTGCCACCACAGGTCAGGCTGATTTTTTTTTATATATGGTCTACTGGAAAGTTCTGTCCATTTTTAGAATAAAACAAAATACAATTTTTTTTTACCGACAATAAACTTTATTAAATAATATAATTGCCATTATTATTAATGATTTCTTGCCAGCGTGAGGGCAATTTGTATATCCCATATTTGAAAAACGTTTTATCTTTTCTCCTTATTTTATTTGATTAATTTTAATGGGTGACATTGATAAAATTGTCTTCCCTCACCCTTTAACTGGTTTTCTTTCTGCCCCTCCCCTCCCCCAACACCCACCCTCTCCTCCCCCCCAACCTGTAACCCCAACACTGTTGTCCATGTCTCTGAGTCTCATTTTTCTGTCCCACCTATGTATGGAATCATGTAGTTCTTAGTTCTTTCTGATTTACTTATTTTGCTCAGCATAATGTTATCAAGGCCCTTTCATATTGTTGTAAAAGATCCGATGTCATCATTTCTTATGGCTGAGTAGTATTCCATAGTATATATATACCAAACCTTTTTAATCCACTAGTGCTCTGACAGAAATTTGGGCTGTTTCCAGATCTTTGCTATTATGAACAATGCTGCCATAAACATGGGGGTGCATTTCTTCTTTTGAAACAGTGCTATGGTGTTCTTGGGGTATAATTCTAACAGTGGTATAGCTGGGTCAAAAGGCAGTTCGATTTTTAATTTTTTGAGGAAACAGTGTGGAAGACCATACTGTTTTCCACAGTGGCTGCACCAGTCTGCATTCCCACCAGCAGTGCAGGAGGGTTCCCTTTTCTCCACATCCTCACCAGCACTTATTCTGTGTTGTTTTATTGATGAGCGCCATTCTGACTGGTGTGAGGTGATATCTCATTGTTGTTTTAATTTGCATTTCTCTAATGATTAGTGATGTTGAGCATTTTTTCATATGCCTATTGGCCATCTGTATGTCCTCTTTGGAGAAGTGTCTATTCATTTCTTTTGTCCATTTTTGAATTGGATTGTCTGTCTCTCTGGTATTAAGTTTTACAAGTTCTTTATATATTTTGGTTATTAACTCCTTATCAGACACATTGTCAAAAATATTCTCCCATTGTGTAGTTTGTCTTTTTATTCTGTTCTTATTGTCTTTAGCTGTGCAGAAGCTTTTTAGTTTGATAAAGTCCCATTTGTTTATCCTGTCTTTTATTTCACTTGCCTGTGGAGACATATTGGCAAATATGTTGCTGTGAGAGATGTCGGAGAGCTTACTGCCTATGTTTTCTTCTAAGATGCTTATGGTTTTATGGCTTATATTTAAGTCTTTTATCCATTTTGAGTTTATTTTTGTGAATGGTGTAAGTTGGTGGTCTAGTTTCATTTTTTTGCAGGTAGCTGTCCAATTTTTCCAACACCATTTTTTGAAGAGGCTGTCTTTACTCCATTGTATTTCCTTACCTCCTTTGTCAAATACCAGTTGTCCATAAAAGTGTAGATTTATTTCTGGGTTCTCAGTTTTGTTCCATTGATCTCTATGCCTGTTCTTATGCCAGTACCAGGCTGTTTTGAGTACAATGGCCTTATAATATAACTTGATATCCGGAAGTGTGATACCTCCTGTTTTATTCTTCCTTTTCAAGATTGCTGAGGCTATTCGTGTTCTCTTTTGGTTCCATATAAATTTTGGAATATGTGTTCTGTATCTTTGAAGTAAGTCATTGATATTTTAATCGATATTGCATTGAATTTATAAATTTCTTTGGGTAATATAGACATTTTAATGATGTTTATTCTTCCTAACCATGAGCACAGTATATGCCTCCACTTGTTTGTATCTTCTCTGATTTCTTTTATCAATGTTTTATAATTTTCCAAGTACAAGTCTTTAATCTCCTTGGTTAAATTTATTCCTAGTTACTTTATTTTTTTGGTTGCAATGGTAAAGGGGATTGATTCCTTAATTTCTCTTTCTGACAGTTCATTGTTAGTGTATAAAAATGCCTCTGATTTCTGAGTATTTATTTTTTATCCTGCCACCTTGCCAAATTTATTTATCAGTTCTAGTAGTTTTTTGACTGTGACTTTAGGATTTTCTATATACAATATCATGTCATCTGCAAATAATGATAGTTTTCCTTCTTCTTTTCCAATTTGGATGCCTTTTATTTCTTTTTCTTGTCTGATTGCTGTGGCTAGGACTTCCAGAACTATGTTGAATAAGAGTGGTGAAAGAGGGCACCCCTTCCCTGTTCCTGATCTTTGGGGCATTGCTTTTAATTTTTGCCCGTTTAGTATATGATATTGGCTGTGGGTTTGTCATAGATGGCCTTTATCATATTGGGGTATGTTCCCTGTATTCCCACTTTGCTGAGAGTTTTGATCATGAATGGGTGCTGGATTTTATCAAATGCTTTTTCTGCATCTATTGAAATTATCATGTGGTTTTTCTCCTTCCTTTTGTTTATGTGATGAATCACATTGATTGATTTGCGAATATTGTACCAGCCTTGCCTCTCAAGAATAAATCCCACTTGATCATGGTGTATGATTTTTTTCATATACTGCTGGATCCGGTTTGCTAATATTTTGTTGAGGATTTTTGCATCTAAATTCATCAGGGATATTGGCCTATAAGTTTCTTTTTTTGTGTTATCTTTGCCTGGTTTTGGAATCAGAATTATGCTCGCCTCATGAAAGAAGCTTGGAAGTCTTCCTTCCTCTTGAATTTTTGAAATAGCTTGAGAAGGATAGGAGTTAGTTCTTCGTTGAATATTTGGTAGAATTCACTTGTGAAGCCATCAGTCCCAGGACTTTTCTTTGTTGGGAGTTTTTTTTATAACTGTTTCAATCTCATTTGTTGTAATTGTTCTGTTTAGATTTTCTGATTCTTCCAGATTAATTTTTGGAAGATTGTGTGTTTCAAGGAATTTGTCCATTTCATCTAGGTTGTCTAGTTTTTTGGTGTACAGTTCTTCATAGTATTTTCTTACAATAATTTGTATTTCTGTTGTGTCAGTTGTTATTTCTCCACTCTCATTTCTAATTTTATTCATTTGAGCCCTCTCTCTTTTTTTCTTGTTGAGTCTGGTTAAAGGTTCATCTATCTTCTTTACCTTTTCAAAGAACCAGCTTCTGGTTTCATTGATCCTCTGTATTGTTTCTTTAGCCTCTATGTCATTTATTTCTGCTCTGATCTTTATTATTTCCTTCCTTCTACTACATTTAGGTTTTACTTGCTGTTCTTTTTCTATTTCTTTTAGATGCAGGGTTAAATTGTTTATTTGAGCTTTTTCTAGCTTCTGAAAGTGTGCCTGTAGTGCTAGGAACTTTCTTCTCAGGACTGCTTTTGCTGTGTTCCATAAATTTTGAGTTGTATGCTCATTGTCATTCGTTTTTAGGAATTTTTTTTACTTTTTCTTTGATCTCGTTTTTAATCCATTTGTTATTTAACAACCTTCTATTTAATTTACATGTGTTTGAGAATTTTTGAGCTTTTCTGTTGTGTGTTATTTTTATTTTCATGCTGTTGTAATCGAAGAAAGTGCTTGATATAATTTCAATCTTCTCACATTTGTTAAGAGCACTTTTGTGCCCTAACGTGTGGTCTATCCTAGAGAATGTACCATGAGCACTTGAAAAGAATGTATATTCTGCTGCTTTAGGGTGAAAGGTTCTGAAGATATCTATTAAATCTAGTTTATCTAGTGTGTTTAATAAGTCTGCTGTTTCTTTGTTAATTTTCTTTCTTGAGGATTTATCTAGTGATGTTAGTGGGGTATTGAAATCCCCTGCTATTATAGTATTGCTGTTGATCTCTCTCTTTAAATCCATCAAAGTCTGCATTATATATTTAGGTGCTCCTATATTAGGTGCATAGATATTTATAATAGTTATATCTTTCTGTTGGATTACTCCCTTTATCACTATGTAGTGGCCTTCTTTATCTCTTACTATATCCTTTGTTTTAAAGTCCAATCTGTCTGATATAACTATGCTACCCCAGCTTTTTTTTCATTTCCATTTGCATGAAATGTTTTTTTCCATCCTTTTACCTTCAATCTATGTGCTTCTTTTGTTCTAAGGTATGTCTCTTGTAGACAGCATATGTACAGGTTCTGTTTTCTTATCCACACAGCTACCCTATGTCTATTGATTGGATCATTTAATCCATTTACATTTATGGTTATTATTGATATGTAGTTGTTTATTGCCATTTTATTCTTTAAAGCTGTATTCCTTTTTTGCTATATTCTTTTCCCACTTTGATCTGTTTACAACAGGCCCCTTAACATTTCCTGCAGCATTGGTTTGGTTGTAATGAATTCCTTGAGTTGTTTTTTGTCTGGAAAGGTTTTTATTTCTCCTTCAATTTTAAACGATAGCCTTGCTGGAAAAAGTAGTCTTGGTTGTAGGTTCTTGTTCTGCATTACTTTGAATATTTCTTGCCATTCCCTTCTGGCCTCAATTGTTTCTGTTGAGAAGTCTGATGTTATCCTTATGGGGGCTCCTTTGTAGGTTATAGCCTTTTTTTCTCTGGCAGCTTTTAATATTTTCTGTTTACTTAGCTTTGGTATTTTAATTTTGATGTGTCTTGGTGTAAGTTTCTTTGGGTTTCTCTTTAATGGAGTCCTCTGTGCTTCTTGAACTTGTGAGAGTTTCTCCTGTATTAATTTAGGGAAGTTTTCAGCTATGATATGATTGAACAAAGTCTCTATCCCTTGTCTTTTTCTTCTTCTTCAAGAACCCCTTAAGTGGATGTTATTTCTCTTCATGTTGTCACAAAGCTCTCTAAGAGTTTCCTCAGACTTTTTGAGTCTCTTTTCTTTTTTCTTCTTTGCTTTCATGCCTTCATTCCAGTTCTCCTCCCACTCACTGATTCGATCTTCAGCTCTGTCTATCCTGTTTTTAATTCCCTCCATTTTGGTCTTTATTTCTGACATTGTATTTTTCATCTCCAACTGATTCTTTTTTAGACTTGCTATTTCTTTATTTAGGTGTTCATAATGACCATCCATTGTTGTTCTAAGATCCCTAAGCATCCTTACAATAATTATTTTGAACTCTGCATCTGGAAATTTGATTATTTCCATATCACTCAGTTCATCTCCTGAAGGTATCTCTGTGGTTTCATTTCGATTGCACTTTTTTGTCTTCTCATTGTGTTTGGGTGTTTTATTTGTAGAGATGGTTGAGTCTAGGCTTGGTGTTGTCTGCCTCCAGTTTTCAGTTGTGTTATTTCTAGGTCTTCTTGGGTTGGTATCAGCTATTATTTGTTTTTTTTTTTTATTTTTTTTATTTTTTTTTATTTATTCATTTTAGAGAGAAGAGGGAGGGAGAGGGAGAGAGAGAGAGAGAGAGGGAGAGAGAGAGAGGGAGAGAGAGAGGAGACAGAGAGAGAGAAAGGGGGAGGAGCTGGAAGCATCAACTCCCATATGTGCCTTGACCAGGCAAGCCCAGGGTTTCGAACCGGCGACCTCAGCATTTCCAGGTTGACGCTTTTATCCATTGCGCCACCACAGGTCAGGCGGTATCAGCTATTATTTGTAATCCACTTTTGGATTTGGGCCGCTTTGAAGTCTTGATTTGTTTGTTTTCTTAACAGGTGATAGTCTTGTTTATTGATTTCAGCAGGGGGCTTTCTTGAAACTGTATCCAGCAATGTGATGGGAGTAACCTGAGACTCTGACGGCGTTTTCTGCCAACTAATCTTTCTGAGGGCAGGGTGTTTTCTCAGCTTCAGTAGACAGAGGTGTATCTCAGATCTCCATGGAGACCTGAGTTACTGCCCCTCCTCCCCACTTCTTTTTTTTAGCTCTGTCTTGTTGCGCTGATTGGAGCTGGAGAGATGTCTGGAGATGTCTGATCTGGAAGCAATTCAGTATTGTTTTATGGAAGGTTCAGTCCTCCCCCAGCTATGGCCACCTCCAGCATGGATGAGTCAGCTTTTTTAGTTTGTCTCCTGCATTCCTTAGTTCCTCACAGTCTGTCCCTCTCTCTGTCCTTTCCACTTGGGAAATAAGCTGGTCTTTTCAACACAGCACGCTCCCTGGTCACCAGGCTAGTGGCTGTGAGCAGTATTTTCTGCTCTTTTCCATGGGGTGAGATCCCCTCTGGGCTCTCAGCCTCCCCCTCCCCTCTGTTTATGTAAGCAGGGGAGATTCAGGCACTCCCTACCAGGTTTGTTGTGGCTTCTTCTTTGCTCCTTGGTTTTTGAGAGCTGTTCTTGTTGTCCAGAGTTGGGTTTTCATGCTGATTTTTCCTAAATTGATTTGTATTCCAGTTTGGTGGTGAGAGCTGGGTGTCTGCGTGTCTGCCTACTCCACTGCCATCTTCTAATCTCCTATAGTCTTTGTCTTAAAGTTCATTTTGTCTGATATAAGTATTGCTACTCCAGCTTTTTTTTTCATTTCCATTTGCGTGAAATATTTTTTTCTATCCCTTTATCTTCAGTCTATGTGCATCTTTTGATTTAAGGTGTGTCTCTTGTAGACAGCAGATGTATGGGTCCTGTTTTCTTATCCATGCAACTACCCTATGTCTATGGATTGGATCATTTAATCCATTTACATTTTAGGTTATTATTGATATGTAATTGTTTATTGCCATTTTATTTTTTAAAACTGTATTCCTCTTTTGTTATATTCTTTTTCTTCTTTGATCTGTTTACAACAGGTCCCTTAGCACTTCTTGCACCCTTGGTTTGGTTATAGTGAATTCCTTGAGCTTTTTTTTGTCTGTAAAGCTTTTTATTTCTCCTTCAATTTTAGTTTTTTTTTTGTTTTTTGTTTTGTATTTTTTCTGAAGCTGGAAATGGGGAGAGACAGTCAGACAGACTCCCGCATGCACCTGACTGGGATCCACTGGGCACGCCCACCAGGGGCGATGCTCTGCCCCTCCGGGGCATAGCTCTGCCATGACCAGAGCCACTCTAGCACCTGAGGTAGAGGCCAAGGAGCCATCCCCAGCGCCCGGGCCATCTTTGCTCCAATGGAGCCTTGGCTGAGGGAGGGGAAGAGAGAGACAGAGAGGAAGGAGGGGGGTGGAGAAGCAAATGGGCACTTCTCCTGTGTGCCCTGGCTGGGAATCAAACCCGGGTCCCTGCACGCCAGGCCGACGCTCTACCACTGAACCAACCAGCCAGGGCCTCTCCTTCAATTTTAAATGATAGCCTTGCTGGATAAAGTAATCCTGGTTGTTGACTCTTGTTCATGCATTACTTTGAATATTTTTTGCCATTTCCTTCTGGCCTCAAGTGTTTCTGTTGAGAAGACAGAAGTCATCCTTATGGGGGCTCCTTTTTAGGTGATAGTCTTTTTTTTGTCTAGCAGCTTTTACTATTTTCTCTTTATCACTTAGCTTTGGTATTTTAATTATGATGTGTCTTGGTGTTGATTTCTTTGGGTTTCTCCTTAATGGAGTTCTCTGTGCTTCCTGAACATGTGAAATGCTTTCCTGCCTTAATTGAGGGAAGTTTTCAGCTATGATATGCTTGAACAAAGTCTCTATCCCTTGTTCTTTCTTTTCTTCTTCAGGAACCCCTATGATGCGGATGTTATTTCTCTTCATGTTGTCACAGAGCTCTCTGAGAGTTTCCTCAGACTTTTTGAGTCTCTTTTTTTTTTCTGCTCTGCTTCCATGCCTTTATTTATCATGTCTTCTAAGTTGCTGATTCCATTCTCCACTTCATCCATCCTGCTTTTAATTCCTTCCATTGTGTTATTTATTTCACATACTGTATTTGTCATTTCTGACTGATTCTTTTTTATTATTTTAATGTTCTTTTTTTATATTTGCTATCTTTTTATTTAGGTGTTTGTAATGACCATCTATTGTTGTTCTAATATCTTTGAGCATCCTAAGAATTGTTATTTTAAAGTCTGCATCTGGTAATTTGGTTATATCTGATTCATTTAGGTCCTTTTCTGGGGATTTCTCTTGCTTCATTTGTGTTGCATTTTTTTGCCTTTGCATTTTCTCTGTGTAAAGGAAGGTTTTGGCCTCTGGAGTCCACTGGGTATGGCCTCTGTTCCTTAAGTATGGTCTGTCAGCAGTCCCTCCACCCCCTCTTTTGTTGCTGCCTAGGGCTTTTGGGTTTGGGTGTTGTCAGTGCCTGCCCACTGGGGATGTTGCTGTGGTTTCCACCTCTTCTTCACGGGAGTGGCTGTGGTCACGTGCTCGAGTGCACAAGCCTTGGTGGCCTTGTCCTTTGCCCCGCCCCTGTGGGTGGTGTTATGCTCGGCCCTGAGGGCAGTGACGAGCACCTTTGCTCAGGTGCAGGTCTCTGCTTTTTTCTATGCTTTAGCTCTGCCCTTGCAGGAGGAGCCCACTCGTGGAACGGCTGCTAGTCTTGGCTCTAATGGTTGGGCAGTACTGCGTGTCCATGCTCAGCTCAGTAGTGTAACTCTGCCTGTTCTGGGCTTTTGGCTCCACCCCCACGGGAGGAGCTGGCTCCCAAGTCAGACCACAAACCTCGGTTCCGCGGGCGGGGCAAGGCTGTGCTGCTGTGCCCTTGCTTAAGGGCTGGTCTCCACTCCTTCCAGGGTTCTTGCCCTTCTCCCTCAGGCTGGATTACAGGTTGCCAGCAGCTGGGCTTGACGGCTTTTGCCCGCCTACTCCACGTTAGCCGGGCGAGACTGAGCTCACACATGAGCCCAGTGGCAGCCAGCAGGATTCTGCCCTTGCCGACAGAACCGCGCCTCTGCTTCCAACCGCCACCCGCCCTCTGGCAAGCCCTCAGCTGTGTGAAGTGCGGGTGCTGCAGCTCAGACCCTAGCATTCACTACTGTAGACCCGAAAGCTCCTTCCTTCTAAGCAACTCTGCTCTGAGTGCCATAGGAGAGCTTGTTTGGCTGGTGTCCTGCTTCCCTTTGCTGGTATTGCTGTTTCCAGGGGAAATGTTCATTTCAGATTTGGGGAGTGACTCGTCCCAGGGGTTAGGGTGGCTGTCTCCCAAAATGTTTCTCCCTGTGCCTCCTAGATTACACTCTCTTCCTGCTGCTCCAGTCCTCTCCTCTCTCCCTGTTCCCCAGAGCCCTAGGTGAGTGATTGTGAAAGAGGTTTTCCGCACCATCCCTTTAAGAAGAATTCTGGATCTGAGAAATCAAACTCTTTCTCATAAACAATATCCTGACTTGTTTCCAGCTAAATATTGTCCTTATGCCTCTTCTAGGCTCTGGGGCTGCAGGCTGGGACTTTATTTTTGGGACTCAGGACCCTCCCCTCTCTGCTAAACTCACTTCCCGCCACACGAGTCTCTCCCAGCTTCTGTTCGCTCCAGGGAGCTGGGCAGCCCTCTCTATGTTTCTTCTTTTTCTACCAGTCTCGATGTGACCTCTTCAGTGTTCCTTGATTGAAGAGTCCTCTTAGTTTAGTCCAAGGTTGGTTTTTCCAGATGATTGTTCTTAAAATTATTTTGTAATCCACTTTGGTTCTGGGAGGTGGATGTTGGTACATCCGCCTACTCCAGTGCCATCTTGTCTTCTCTCCATTCATCAGGTTTTTTTGAAGGTGTTCTGTTTTATCTTTTGATGCAAAAAATTGAACCAGTGCTTATTTAATATCTTCTTCATTTTTGAAATTTTGCCCTTCAAAAAATTTTGTAAGGACAAAAACAAGTGATAGTCAGAGGGTGCTAATTCTTGGGAATATGGTGGATGTGACAGAATTTCCCAGTCTAGTTCTGCAATTTTTTTATGAGTCCCCAAAGCAGCATGTGGCCTGGCATAATCATGATGCAGTATGATGTTCTTCCTATTAAACATCGCTGGTCTCTTTTCTTGGATTGTTGTCTTTAAATTATCCAGATGCTGATAATACTTCTCCGAATTGAGCTTTTCATTTGTTTTTTTTTTAACTATAGGATTTTTTTTTTTTTCTGTATTTTTCTGAAGCCGGAAACGGGGAGAGACAGTCAGACAGACTCCTGCATGCGCCCGACTGGGATCCACCCGGCACGCCCACCAGAGGCGACGCTCTGCCCACCAGGCGGTGATGCTCTGCCCCTCCGGGGTGTCACTCTGTCGTGACCAGAGCCACTCGAGTGCCTGGGGCAGAGGCCAAGGAGCCATCCCCAGCGCCTGAGCCATCTTTGCTCCAGTGGAGCCTCGGCTGCGGGAGGGGAAGAGAGAGACAGAGAGGAAGGAGAGGGGGAGGGGTAGAGAAGCAAATGGGCGGTTCTCCTGTGTGCCTTGGCCGGGAATCGAACCCGGGACTTCTGCACGCCAGGCCGACGCTCTACCACTGAGCCAACCGGCCAGGGCCTTCATTTGGTTTTAAAAGCTCATAATGTATTGGTTTTCGAAAGTCCCACCATATACACAACATTCTCTTATTCAGAGTTAAATTTGATTTAGAGGTGGAAGGGCTAGGTTTTTTTGGTTCACAATATGCCCTTTTCCTTACAATGTTTTTGTAGGTAATCCACTTTTCATCCCCAGTTATCATCGGTTCAAGAAGGGCTCGATTTTGTTCCAAGCAGGTAGAGATGTGCATATGATGAATTGATCATCCAAATTCTTCTGACTTAATTCATGTGGCACCCATCTTGAATATTTCCACACCAATCCTATCTTCCAAATATGGTCCAAAATGGTTTGCTGAGCTGAATTAAGCCTTTCTACGATCTTTGATGTTGACAGAAAAGGATCTTGCTCCAACATGGTCTTAACAACATCGTCATTGATCAGAGATAGTCGCACAGAACGTGGCTTATCAGAAAGGTCGAAATCACCTGTTTTGAATTTTTCGAACCATCTTCTGCATGTCCTATCAGAAACTGTACCTTCACCAAATACTTTCAATAAATTTCTTCATGCTTCTGTAGCATTTCTTCCTTGTTGAAATTCATATCAAGTACAGTGGCGTAGATGAACTTTATCAGTATCCATGGGTATGCTATGGCTTCACACATAAGACTAACGTGAATCAACTTTGTTTTAGTTAATTTGCTACATCAGTATGTGTACATTAAGTGATAAAAATAGAGAGGCACACATGCGCCAAACAAATGTGCTTATGTGTCGAAACTTGTTGTGATAGAAACAGACAGAACTTTCTGGTAGACCTGATAGTTTCAATTTCCTTGGTAATATATTCTTTGTGTTCATTGAGTTGTTTTCTGAGCTTCCTAAATTGCCTTTCTGTGTTTTCTTGTATATCTCTGAGTATTTTTAGGATTTCTATTTTAAATTCTCTGTCATTTAGCTCTAAGGTTTCCAATATATTAAATTTTTTCTCCATAGATTTTTCCACATCTGTGCTACTTCTCTATCTTTGGTATCCATGATATTCAATTTCCTTTTTCTTAATGGCATCTGAGGGTGGTCTTGTTGATAGCACTAATGAGAATTAATAAAGATTAAAAAGTAAAAAAAAATAAAAAAAATATAAAATAAAACAACAACAATAATAATTTATTATCCCCCCCCCTTTTTTTTCTTCTCTTCCCTTCCTCTCCCCTCCTCCTTAGGAAAATATTGTGATGAAATGTGAATTATATTATGCTAAAGGAATAAAAACTGCCTATAATGGAGGGCCTGAGTTGGGGGGAAGTGTTCAAGGGGCAAAAAAGGAGGTAGGGATCCACCAAATGCAAAAAAGGAAAAAATTTGGGTCAAGCATAAAATGATTTGCTTGTAAGTAATGGTTGACTAAGAGATATAATGAAGGGATGAGGAAACAGAAAAAAGGAAAAAAAATTACTATTGTATTAAGTGGAGCAAAAACTAAATAGAATGGAGAGCCTGGGTTGGGAGGAATACTAATAAGTTAAAAAGTGAAGTAAAAAGCACTCAAAATGCCACAAAAAAACACACTTGAGTTCCAAATAAAATAATTTGTTTGTGATTAAGGATTGAATGAGAGGAAAAGTAAAAGGAGAAAAGAAGAAACCAATAGAGAGGGAGAAAAAAGAAAAAGGGGAAAAGGGAAAGAAGAAAAAAGAAAAAAAACAAAAAGAGAGAGAGTTAAGGGTTTTGGAGTGTAACTCTTATGGAGAGTAAGGAAGAAGAAAAGAGATAAAATGGGAAATGTAACACTTATGGGTAGTGTAGTTCAAGAAGAGGAAAGAATAAGATGGGCAGAGAATAAAAGGACCAACGTGGAAGAAAAAAATAATAAAGACAAGAAGAGGAAAGAAACAAAAAAATAGTGGAAGAAGTTATAAAGTCTGTGGATTTTTCTTGATTTTGAGAGGTTAATTTTTTCCTTTTTCTTTCCTCTCCCTCTTCCTGGTCGGTGACTCTGTACCCCATGCTCTGCTCCTGTGGCACACTTAGGTAGAGATTTGCACGGTGATGTATAGGCTTCAGTCTCGTTGGTAGTCAAGGCTTGTTAGCGTTTGCAGGCTCCAACAATGAGAGAGTCCGTTTTCCCGGAGCCTCTCTCCTAGTCTTTCCTTCCTGAATTAGCAGCCTGATGATCCAGCTATGAGGTTGCCGCTGCCTCTGCCTGGGGAGTAAGAGGCTCAAAGAGCTGGGAAATCCCCACTCTATCCCCACTCAATGCAGGGCTCTGGGTAAGGCTTTGGCAGTCAGAGCCGCCAGCGTAATCAGGTGGGGCTGGGAGCCAATTGTTCTCAAGGTGACTTTCTATGAGCCTCCAGGCCTGTTCAGCACGCCTAGCACTCTGTGGGACCACTCTCCCCAGGCTTTGTGCACTTTGTAACCTCTTTTGGCTGGGAAGAAGATGTCCTAGTCGCTGCCTGCAGTACAAGAGGTCTTAACATCTGCCAAGTCCCTCTTTTTAGCGTATATCCCTGAGTATGAAAGCTCTGCCAATCAGAAGTTGCCCCCACCCCTTTAGCAAGAGGCACTAAAAAATATCATGCCTCTTATCTTAGATCGCTGAACTGAGAGAGATCTTGTCAGTTAGAGCCGCGTAAGTCAGTTGGGAGGTGAGCAGACTGTGGGTTAAGCTAATTTCAGCGATTGGATCCGAGGATCTGCTCCAAGAAGGACTACAGACTACCTGTGCGCCCCTCCCCCGAGGGTCTTCTCCAGGAAGGACTGCAAGCTGCCTGCGCACCCATTCCCCAGGGTCTGCTCCAGGAAGGACTGCAAGCTTCCCGCGTGCCCCTCCCCTGATGCTTGATTGTTAGCTTGAATGGCTGGGTGAGGTGCCCCACCTGCCCAGAGAAGCTCGGGCATAGGGAAGTTTGCTTTGGTGCACTCCCCGGGTGCCGCTGGCAGCTGCTGCTCACGACGCGGTCAATAGCTCGTGTGGGCTGATTCACCACAGGCACACTCTTTCCTTGGCTTTAATGAACATCTGTGCCGCAGCCTAGCTTCCTCCACACCCTTAATCCCCCCGATTCTCAGTTCCAAGTGAAAGCAGCCCTTGCTCAGGTTAGTGAGGAAGGCAGAGTGTTCCTTTCTCCATCTTATTTCCTTCAGGGTTGATTATATATTTAGTCAATTTTTCACTTGATCATACCTTCGTTTTCAGTGTGTGGAACTCCAGATGCTCCAAGGATAGATTTTTCTGTCTCTGCTTGATGAACTTGTTGAAATTTTGGGGAGATTGGTCGGTTGCACTCCTCACGGCACCATTTCTCTGATATCACTCCCATGTGCACTTGAAAGAAGGGTCCTCCACCTCCAGGTCGTGTCTGCAGTGGCGCCTGGACTGAATACCAGCATTATGAAATGCACAAGTTACGCAGTGCACACAATGAGGATCTAGTAAGAAATCTGGGCAAAAACCCAGCATTACTGATTTTATCCCATTATTATTATTATTATTATTATTATTATTATTATTATTATTTTACCTATTTACAACACAAACGAGAGATTAACACATTATAGAACAATTAATTATGGTAAGAGATAGTGCACAAGAGAAGGAGACACTCTCCGCTGCCCCATGGACTTTCCCCACCCAGGGCTTCCCTTTGCAGCTCAAAGCCCGCAGGAGGAGGTCAGAGCCCTGTCAGGGGTCCAGGGGAGGCAGGCAGGTGTCCCTGAGAGTGGGAAGGACCAGTGCAGCAGCTCACAGGTGCCCCCGAACCCTCAGGGCATAAATTTCATGACCCACCAGTGCACAATGGTGAGGGAAGAGGTACTAACATGGCTCATGGAGTTTGTAAGGTGAGGGACATGGTGACTCGGGTACCATCAGAGATCTTGCAGCTCTGGATAAAGAGCAAACACATACTTTGAAATCATATACTTCTTAAATGCATGAAGTATAAATAAAATATTATCGATAAATTCTTCTCTTAATGAACTAAATGAGGCTTTTTAAAAATTTAATCCATTCATAGATAATACTATTTGTGTGTGTGTGTGTGTGTGTAAAAATGAGGATGTCTAGTCATGGATTTTATTCTTCGAGGGCTTAATTCTGAAAATATTTGTCACATGAATGTGCAGATGCAGAAAGGATTAAGTTCATAGTAGCAATGTCAATCGATTAAGCATATTTCTTGGACTATGGTCCAAAAATGTCATTGTGATCTATCACTCCAAATTATTTTATACTTAATATTAGGCCTAAAGTGAAGAAGTGATCAAAATAACTTTTAAGGACTTAATTAGGTCCTTTTAATTTTATTCAGAGCAAGAACACAGAAACCGCTCTCAGTAAGGAAAATGGGTGTGCTGCAAAATATTGCTTACATTTTTTATTTTGGACACTAAAGTTGTCCACGCAGAGTCAATGTTATATAGGTCTGACAGATGTTGTGTAGCCATCGGTCTTTATCAAATGGAACCAAGATGTTTATGATGAGGAGGTGGGACATGACAACCAGTGTCACCAGATGATATATATACTGTAAAACTATATGAGGTTATCACATCCAGAGGTGAGGTCTGAAATGTGTCCATCCCCCTGCTGGCCAGTTAGAGACTGAGCTAGAGGAGCCCTGGGATTTCAACAGCAGCCAAAGGACATGGGTCACCAGTGCATCCTGCTGAGGACAGGAGTTCAGAGACCCTGTGTCTTGGGATGGGGAACACCTGTCCTCACCCAATACCCTCCTGTACCCTTAGCTCCAATATCCAGTAGTTAGGATAATAAAGTCCCAAGAACCGTCACGTCAATGTAATCATCAAACAACATTAAGTGATTGGAAGGCAATGATCTTATTTTACCTAAGAGAAGCCCTGATGGAACCAGAGCCAATTCAGAAGCAGGCGGTGTTAGCTCCCAGGTAAACAGTTCCCTCCCTGGCAGAGTCGGTGAGATTCAGTCTCATATTTGCCCTTAAGGATAAGGTGATTTATTCTGTTGGACTTACTACTTATAGTTTCATATTGTTGCATAACTGTCATTTACTGCCGGATATGGTTCTGAGCATTTCCCTGAATTAATATATTTATCCTAACATGGACTCTATGATATCACCCTTGTTTATAGATGGTGAAATTCAGGCAGAGAGGGTCAGCACCTTGCTAATGGCAATACAGGTAGAAAGTTCTAGAGGTCAGCTTGAATCCAGGTAGTCTGGTCCTAAAATTGGACTGTTCCTCACAACTCAATAAATGAACACGTTCTAAATTTGAAAGAACCAAACAGCACCTCAGATTCAATAGAAAGTGTAAAAGTGCCCGGTTGGGATTCTGAAGGGGGGGGGGGATTGAAACTGCAGAGAGTCTGAGAACACAGGACTTCTTTCCCTTTTCTACTGTTTCTTCAGGAACGAGGTTGGGCCATGGTGATTTTAGATCCCTTGTTGTATCTGTGAGTAACTTTTATGATATTATTCTTCAAGGTGCACACATTTCAAGTAAGTGTGTGACCTTCAGTATATTTCTCTTGTTGCTAGAGTTCCGGTTGCCATGGTGTCATGGTTTCTGTTTGGTCACACCCCTTGTGACCACCATTCTATTTTCTGTTTCTATGAATTTGACTGCTCTGATCCCACATTTATAAGAATCACACATTACTGTCCTCTTGTGACTGGCTTATGTCACGTAGTGCACTGTCCTCCACGTTTACCCCGATGCAGCATGTGATGAATTTTCTACCTTAACGTGGGGAAAAGGGCAATATCCCATTATCTGTGTGCTCTGACTGTTTACCCACTCATCCATCCATGGACACCTGGGCTGCTTTCAGCTCTTGGTTATTGTGAATTGTGCTGCGATAAATGGGTGTGCAAGTAAGAGTTTGAGACACTGCACGTATACGCAGAGCTGAACTTGACCCATCACACTGTAATTCTAGTTTTAGTTTTTTGAGGGAACTCCAGGCCTTTTCTTTAGTGGCTGTAGTAATTTACATCCACGCCCAAAATGCATCCTTGACAACACTATTAATATTTTCTGTTTGTTTACTCCTTGTTACTATTTTTTTGGAAAGTAACCATGTTAATGGGTGTGGAAAGCCCATATGACATTGACCTGAGATGGGAAACAGAGCAGGAAAGCCCGGGGGGCAGTGTCCAGCTGGGTCTCACCCACTCACCACCCGCCCCCAGGGCTCCCAGAGAAGAATAGGGACCTTCCTGACTCAGCCCTTCCTGCCTCCCCAGTCACAAAGCTCCCCTCCTCCACCAGGCACTCCTGTGTTTCAAGGTAACATGGGCTGCGGTCCCTACAGGCCACCTGGCTGATGGTTTCTTCTATTCCCCCAGACTTCTCTTAGGACCCCTCCTCCTAACTTTTCCTATTGTCACAATTGTCCCCTTCCTGAGTGGCTCTTCAGAATGCTTCTCTGTGATCCACTGCATCCTAATGTCTTCCTCAGAACTGGTCATGCCTCTCCCGTGTTTCCATGGAGCATCTGGTCATGGCTGGGGACAGGCAGAGGACAGGCCCTGTGGGCACTTGTACTGCTGGGGCCCTGATGACTTAAAAGGTGCTATTCCTCCTGACATGTGAATTGTCAATTAGGACAGTATAGTGTTGGATTTCATTTGAAATCTCTCCTGATATTTTATGAAACATTAGAGTAAGAAGTTGGCTTGAGTTTTTTCCCTCCTTCATTTTTGAGAAAGGTATAGAGAGAGAGAGAGGGGGGGGAAGGGGGGACAGAAAACATCAATTCCCAAATGTGCCTTGACCAACTAAGCCCAGGGTTACGAACTGGTGACCTCAGCATTCTAAATCTATGCTTTATCCACTGCACCACCAGAGGTCAGGCAGCTTGAGTTGATTTAAAATGTCACTTGAGAGTTTTCAGTATGTTATATAAAGTAAGAAGTTAGGAGTTGGGAGGTAGTCTTCCCTTTTTCTGTGCTTTCTCTCGGGAACAGAACACCTCTGATTTCTTCACAATTGTCACCAGCCCTCTGACCTTTATCCCTCAACTGCCAAAGGAGCCCTGGCACAGCAGGCATCATCTCACACTAAAGATGCTCCCTAACCCACCTGAGTAGTTTGTTAATTCATAGTCCTGCACACCCAGGGGTACTTGCTGACCCTCGTCCTGTCCCGGCACCAGGCTGACAGAGATCAGCAAACCAGACACGGCCTGGAATTAAGGAGCCACATCCCGGGGGCTTCCTGTCAGTCACTGAGTAGACATTTCTAACCCCAACCTCAGTGTTGCTGCAAAGGAGATGTCGGGGTGCCAGCAATATCTATCATTGACCAAGTCACTTGGTTCTGTCACATCAAAGGATGGTATCTTTTATCAATTAGGACAGAGGGCTTGAAGCCAGGTCTCGTGACCTGCCACATCCTTTGTGGGCAGGACCTATAGGGCTCACTGGGTACAAATAACCTCAGGCTCTGCAGGCTGCTGAATCCAGCTCCTAATTGCTCAGTGTTCTAGAGCTGAACTCAAAGCAAAGTCCACCATGAAGCCAGTGTTGTGTGTCCTGCTGGTCACTCTGGCCTTTTGCTGCTATGAGGGTGAGTATCATGTCTAATGTGAGTACCATCAGCCCGGGTAAGTACTTTCTCTCAACTAGGTGACTTATTGGGGGAGGGGGTGAGCGGATCAGAATTCAAACCTTTCCCACTACGTATGGACTAGCGCCCAACAGCTGGGTTCATTGTATCAATCCCAATGTTTTGGAACTTTCTCAGACATCATGGCAGGATCGTTTTAAGGGTTCTCCATCGGAAGCCTCATCCCTGTCTGTGGTCTACGTGTCAGAGCAGCATGATGTAATGAAACTTGGTTGTGAGTCATGGCTCAGCCACTCAGCAGCGCTGTGACCTTGAACAAATGCTTAATCTCTCCAAGTCCCCTCTTGTCCTTGCTTTCCGCAGCTGCCGCCCAGAGTGGCTCTGACAGAGCAGTGAGATGCTGTGTGTCAGAGGGCAGCTCCAGGTCCCATCTGACGTTCTACTTCCCTGGGTCTTTTTTTTCCTTTTTAAGTGAGTGGAGGGGAGATAGTGAGACAGACTCCTGCAAGTGCCCCAGCAGGGATTTTCATGACAACCTGACTGTGGGGCTGATGCTTAAATCAGCCACGCTAATTTTAGCACTTGAGCCTAACTCTCAGACTATCGTCAGCCCTGTGGCTGACCGCGAACTAATCAAGCCACTGGCAGCAGGATGGGAGAAAAAGAGAAGGGGGAGAGGAGTGGTGGAGAAGCTGATGGTCACTTCTTCTGTGTGCCCTGACCATGAATCCAATCTGGGACAAGCATATGCAAGGCCAGTGCGCTATGACTGAGACACCTGTCCAAGGATGCCAGGGTCATTTAGGTGCCACTTGAGTCCATGGATTGTGGACCCCTTGATTCAGAGTCACAGTGTTCTACTTGAAAGGGCTTTAGCAGAGTTCTCAGTTTGGAGGAGCTGGTGTTGTCTGAATCTCTGATTGATCAATCTTCCCGTGGGCTCTGAGAACCGGCAGCCCTCAGCCAATTGACACGTGCTGCTCATTCTCTAGGCGTCCGGCCAGGATTTGGAGACACAGTGACATTGTTCAGGCGGCAACTGCTGCTTTTCTGGGTTTGTTCTAGGCATTTGTCGAAGAATACTTGGTGTGTCTTCACCCCTTGACATTGACCCAAGTCCTTTTGAGTCATTCTCTTTCATCTGCCTTTCTGAACCTCTTTCTGTTTTGCCCTGTGGCCTCTGATCTGACCCTCTCACCATCTCCAAATAGCTGCTGTCTGATCTGGTCAGATCAGAGCCTGGAGGACACATTCTGGGCTGCTAGTGGTTGCAAAGACTTGGGGGAGGTGTAGAGAATCTAGACCAGAGAACGTGGTTACTTTGAGTCTCAGCACAATCCCAGTGGGGTCGGTAGTAAGCCCCAGTTCCCACCTCCCACCTTCTCTAAGGAATTCTGTACATCAGTGCAGGACACAAGAGCCATCATGACATGTGCATAATTCCAGATGTGTGAAACTCATAGAGTCCTTTTGTCAGAAGTTTTTTCGCAGTCTTCATTCAATGACATAATCCTATAGTTTAATTTAGTTTCAAAGGAACATCTTTTAACACTAGATTTCCTCACTCCTCTCCAGATTTAGTCTTTTTTCTCTGACCAAGGCATGGCCAACATACGGCCCGCAGGCCGGATTCTACCCTAATAATGACTTTATGTGACCCGCAATTAAATTTTTAATGTTCTCCGCTACTTCAAAATCTCAGCTACTCAGAAGCAGAATCATCTTTGGTTATTGGAAATCAAGACATTTAAGAAGATAGTGATATGCGGAAAAGAATTGCCGTGGGACTAATCTAGGGTTAACTTCCAATAATTGGTCCAATGGATTCGCGATACTTCTTTGTCATCTAAAAAAATTCCATTATAAAGATTTACAACTTTCGTACTCGTTTGTACTCGATATAAACTGTTTGACGTTTAGCGGTGATGTGAAACCCACATTCTGTTAGGCGAAGTTTGCCAGTGCGCACCCAAGGTCAAACAATTCGTTATTTTTGTGGTCAAGTGTGCTGAATCAAGTGGCAGTGTAGCACAGACAATAGCTGCAGTTGATAACTGAAAATGTGTCCAAGCTGTTTGTAAAATGAAATAATTGTTTTATTTGTGATATAACCCCTTCAAGCTCATTCTATTAATTAAATATTGTTTCGATTGGTTGTGATAGATTGAATATTTATATGGTATGTAATTATATTTTTATTAAAATACATTTTTATTAAAATAATATTGTATATTAAAATTATTTTCACTTATATTTATTTATAAACAAATGATATAATAAAATTTTGTTTACTTAAACGATTTGTTTTTATATTGAACATTTTTTTAATTTTAATATTTAGTACGGCCCATGAAAAAGTTTTCTTTCTAATCTGGCCCGGGGGCAAAAACTGTTGGCCATGCCTGTCTGACCTCTAGTAGCTCTGACTCTGCCACTCATTGACAGACTGATTACTAACATCTGCTTTCCCCCATATCAGGACTAAAGAAGGTGTCACTGTATTGGCAGCGAAACCTTAATTTTTGAAATCTAGAGTGTGAATTTCAGAAAAGAAGGAGAATCTTGGAAAGTGGCGGGTGTACTTTACAGAGAATAAATATGAACTAGGGATCAGTCAACCTGCTCTCCAGACAGAGCTCTGCGGCCAGCTCTGGGATCTTGAGCGAGTCATTACTTCCAGGATATTGCATTGTCCTTGGCACAGTTATCAGACATGACCATATTCCCCAGGGGTTCCAGTTTACCTCTAAGGTCAAGAGCCATGGGAGAAAGTGGCTTTTCTTTTTTTTTTCTTCATTTTTCTGAAGCTGGAAACGGAGAGGCTGTCAGACAGACTCCCGCATGCACCCAACCGGGATCCACCCGGTATGCCCACCAGGGGGCGATGCTTTGCCCCTCTGGGGCGTCGCTCTGTTGCATCCAGAGTCATTCTAGCGCCTGAGGCAGAGGCCACAGAGCCATCCCCAGCGCCCGGGCCATCCTTGCTCCAATGGAGCCTTGCTGCTGTGGGAGGGGAAGAAAGAGACAGAGAGGAAGGAGAGGGGGAGGGTGGAGAAGCAAATGGGCGTCTCTCCTGTGTGCCCTGGCCGGGAATCAAACCCGGGACTCCTGCACGCCAGGCCGCCGCTCTACCGCTGAGCCAACCGGCCAGGGCCGAAAGTGGCTTTTCTTAATTAATTGTATTCCTTTTTCTTTTGCTCTAGCAAATGCAGCAGTGTGTTCACCACTTGTTTCAGACCTGGCGCGCTTCTTTTGGGAAACTCCCAGCAACTTCCGTGCCAATCTTAAGAAATATAATGCACCTAGACAAGCAGTCCAGGCTGTGGTAAAGTTGAAGGGCTGCGTGGATCAAATGCCCGATGACAAAAGAATGAAGTTTATCGAGACTTTGGTAATTTCTTTCTCCCTCTGCATAGAGGCTGCTTCTCAGCTTCAGAGCCTGGGGGGAGGTCAGGGTGCTGCTCAGGGTTGGCCAAGGTGGGTAGGGAGCAACCCCTCTGTGCACATCATACTGAGAGGCTCTGGACACAAGTCAATGATAACGTGACACCTGCTGAGCTAGACTAACACTGCACACAGTGCTGGGCATGTTCGTCCTTCTCAGGTCATCTCTCTGGGCACCAGGTTCCCCACAGTGTCCTGAGGAGAGGGACAGTCAGACCCACAGGTGTGATGGGGCAGGCCCGGAGACCCTAGCCCCCAGCAGGATGGGTCCCTATCCCAGAGGCACAGTCTCTGGGACTCTCACGGGAGGTCTGGGAGGGAGAAGGGGACACAGCGAGAGGGAGAGAGCCGGCCCCACTCTCTATCAGGACGGAGGGGCGGCTGCTGGGGATTCTGCCAGTTCTCACAGAGCCGAGGACACCCCTGTACCTCACCCCATGTTTCCTGGCCAGGGGGCCGTAACCCTCCCTGTGTCCTTTGCAGCCCTGTGTGGAGCTGAAACCCTTCAATCAGGTCCTTATGGAGAGATGACACAGATGTAAAGGTGTCTCTCAGCTTGTTCGCACCTGGAATTAATTCAGGTTTCACACAAATGTCCTCACTAGCTGGATTCTCAGTGTGGGGAAGTCCATGTGCCGTGTGGGGAATGTCCATTCCTGGAGGCGAGACATCTGCAAGGAGAACGGCCCACGCCCCCTCTCATCCTGACCCAGTCCCTCAGACCTATGTCCCCGTTTAGTGACAAGTGAAGTCCTCGTCCTGGGACTCAGAGAAAGGACACCGGGCTGCTCTGCCCAACTCCTGAGCCTCCTCCTCGCTCCACTGGAGACCTAACCCTTCTCTGGGGACACGCAGGGTTTATCTGCGGGGTGTGGACATGGTTCTATCCTGACTCGCACGGTCTGTGCAGACTGGACCAGGACTATTGAATTCCCCACACGCACGGCTACCTGCCTGGTGCCTCCACTTCCCTTTGCTGGTTGCAGTTTCTTCCACATCTGGGTTGTGGACAACAGTCTGTGTTAACATGGCTTCTGTGGGGGCTCATGACTGATGTTTCTTTTCTTTCTTTTTCTATTTCAGAGAAATGTAGTGGTCGCATGTAACCAATAGGTTTTTAATATCTTCCATGCGAGCTCCCTGTTATTCAGTGATGACCTGATCTTTCCTGGATATTGTGAAGGTTTCAACGTCTTGCTTCAATAAATTTCTTTCCTGCACTTCGCTGCCTGTCTTGTTTTATCCAACAGTCTCTGGCTTGAGTTGGGTGGTTTCATCATGATGCGGCCTGTGGGTGGTGTCAGGAGTAAAGTAGGGAGACCAGTGTCCAGGGACCAGGGCGGCCTGAGTGCAAGGGTCCCGGCGGGAACATGGGCTCAGGGCCATCCTGCATGACCCCACAGACTGCCTGTCACGTGGCCCCGAGGGTATGGCGGTTGAGGGTAAAAGCAGGAGAACGTCCTGCTCCGGAGCGTGGACTGTGGAGACTGCAATCTGACGGCGGTCACATGATTTCTACCCAGCAGCATCGCTGCTACTGCGCCCGCGTCGTCACCACAAACCCTGCTTGGTCCTCACCCCATTCCTGGGGTCAATGTCTGGATGGCCCCGTGTGACATGATCTCTGTCCACTTTTCCACTTGTAGTGAATCCACAGGGTTCAACTGTCACTTACTCCCTGCACTCTGCACATGCGCATTGCTCACCTCCCCACCGGGTACCGCTTCCTCCCTCAGGGTCTCCCTATAGCCCCGGACACGGGGTCCATCTCCCATGTGGGCAGCTCCATGCACACCATCCACACTTACTGCAGGAGGTACACGTCAGATGAGCACAGTGTCTCCCCACCTACTCCTCTTCCAGGAGCCCATCCAGGCTAATGGGCCCCATCCAATGAGGCAGCTGACTCAGATGACGGATACATCACAGATCATAGTTGGTTTCCAGTGGCTGCTGTGACACACAGCCACATACTTAGTGGCTTCAGTTAAATTCTTTTGTCCAGGTACAGAGGTCTAAAGTCTTAAAATCTGTAACCTCTGCTGAAATCACAGTGTCAGGAGGCCATGCTGGCTCTGGAATGTTGCGGGAACATCTATCCCTGGTGCCTCCAGCTGAGGGCTGATGGCTGTCCTCTGGTACCCACATCCCTCCTACCTCTGCCCCATGAGGGGACATTGTCAAAATTTTTTGTCTGTTTGAAAATCTCCTTGTCCCCTTCATATAGAATATGTGAGATGGCATTTAGAGGTCACCAGAAAATGCAGGATTATCTCCCTAGCTCAAAATCTCTGACTTTAACACATCTACAAACTCCTGATTGCCATGGAGGGCACATGATATGTCCCAGTTTAGGGTGCGGGTCTGTTTGGGGGTCTTATAAGCCTACTTCAGCTCCTCTGCCTGCTGACACCTAAGAGTCCACTGAGTTCATCCCCCTCCATGGACAGGCCTCCCTCAAACACCCTTTTACAACTTGGAAATATTAGAGGTCATGTGTTTCTGTTTCAAGTAAGAGGACTTATTACTAGACCACCATTTCGCCAATAATAAAGGATATAGTTATACAAACTATGGTTCAGAAAATAAAAAATAAGTGTTAGCTACTATTATCTATTGTGTCCAAAGCTTTCCCTACAGTAAATGTGATCACAGGGGAAACATGTCCACTTAAATTAGTCTCTATTTTCTGGAACGCCTTCTGTGTTCATTCACAGCCTGTGCCCAGCAGAAACAGGGTCACAGAGCTCTTGCCACAGCCTGAGAAACACAGCTTAGAATAACATGGGGAGGACAAGGCCCCTCACTGGTGGGACACATAGGCCTGGTCTGACCCTGTCTCGGTCTCCCCTCTGTCCCCATGTCACCCAGATGCTGTGCTCAGTTATCCTGTCTACATGTCATTCAGCATGTATTTCAAGTCCCCAGACACTCTCCCTGCATTGATGACACCTCATGTCAAATCATGTGTGGTGTCAACTTTCTGTTAGATGTGCCTCCTGAGATTTTCTGTTGAAGATATCATAAATCTTTAGAAACTCATGTGCCAATGCATAAATTAGTATAACTCGGTAGAAAGAATTGATTCTGCAGAGTCTTTTGCTTTTATCTTTGAGGTTCCAGTTCTCCTTGGGACAAGTGTCATCAGTCTCTGCCTAGATTCTGTCCCTCAAATGTCTTTTCTCTGCATCCCTTCTACTCTCGTTGACAACTTAGAAATGCCAAGCCCAAGGCACTGGTTTGCCAAATGGTCACTTAGAGCAAACTTTCAAGGGCTCTCCACTCCTATAAAATAAGACTCAATGTCTTCATTCTTTAATGAGTGTATTCTTGAATGGAGGATAATCAAAACTTTACCAACATCAAAATGGACACTTTCCTCCTCCTTTTATTTTAATTACATGTGTGTCTTAGATTCTAACTATCATTTCTGACATATTGAGGGCATGAAAATGGAGAGAGACAAGAATTCATGCAAGTTCTTAAGAGACACATAGTCTTATGAAGAGGTCAATGTCCTCTGGGCCAGGCAGAACTCTGTCTTGTGGGACAAGTCATGGGTCTTTAGAAAGAGCAGATTACTACAATATGTTTTTCCTCAGGGTTAATAAACATTCAACATAAATCAAAAACTCTGGGAAATAATTAATATGACACTGAGATAAAGCCATAAATATTTGGAAGATAGTGTAAAAATTGTGTGTGTGTGTGTGTGTGTGTGTGTGTGTGTACAAGAGAGAGAGAGAGAGAGAGAGAGAGAGAGAGAGAGAGAGATTGGGTGTGTAATATAAAGAAGAAACAAGAGAGACGATAAGCATGTTAAGACATCAATCCAAGATTTCCAACTAATAAAAATTTAAATGAGAGAGATCATGCTGAAAGAAAATCACCAAAGAAATACATCAAAAAAATATCCCTATAGTGAAGACTATGAACTAGAACAGCTCACTCATTCCCCATATCAGAACACATTTTGTGACATTTGAAAACATCACCTTAAAGGAAGGAGGTTCTTTCAAAAAGAAACACTAGGTCACCTGCCAGGATGGGGAATAAAAGTAGAATCAGAACAGACTGATTCTACTTTTATTCCCCATCCTGGCAGGTGACCTATTGTTATAGGGTATAGAGGAAAGTTCAGAGGTCTAGCCTGTACCTGTGTACAAACAGAATTCTGAGGCAGTCAGCTAGCATTTCAGCATGAACATAAACACATCTCAGAAGAGCATCAGATCTGCTGAAGTTTTATCTCCCATGAGGTTTTTCTCAGAGGGTAGGAAAGAATTTGCTCTACAGAAAGGACTGGATGAAGAAAGACAAGGCATGCATCCCAGTGCACACAGGATATAACACAGGTGTTTGTAAATGAGCTGCAGAGAAGGGTGAAATGATATAATTTTACACATCAACACCATGAGATGCAGTGATCCCATTTGTGGGAAAGTGGAGATAGCATGGTGTGTATAAGATTGGGGATTCGAGGGGAAGAAAGATGGCGATGGAGTAGACTGATGTACCAACTTCCACTTCCCAGACCGAAGTGGATTACAACTTAATTTTAAGAACCATCATCTGGAAAAACCAACTTTGAACTCAACTAGGAGGACTCTTTAACCAAGGATCACCGAAGAAGGCACATTTAGACTGGTAGGAAAAGTGGAAATGTGGAGAGGGCTGCCCAGCTCCTGGGAGCAAACGGCAGCCCGGAGAGACTCGCATGGCGGGATGAGAGTTTAGCGGAGAGGTGAGGGTCTTGGGCCTCAGTAACAAAACCCCAGCCTGCAGCCCCAGAGACTAGAAGAGGTGTATGGACAGTATTTAGTTGCAAAACAAGCCAGGATACTTTTTTTTAGAAAGAGATTTCTCAGACCCAGGATTCTTCTGAAAGGGACTGTGCAGAAAACCTCTTTCACAACCATTCACCTGGGGATCCGGGGGATGGGGAGAGATGAGAGGACCAGAGTAGCAGGAAAAGGGTGTGTTCTAGGAGGCACAGGAAGAAACACTTTGAGGGACAGCCATCTACACCCTGGGCTGAGACATTCCCCAAATCTAAAGTGAATATTTCCCCTGGAACCAGCAATACCAGCAAAGTGAAGTAGGACACCAGCCAAACAATCATCCTGTGGCACTCAAAGCAGAGTCACTTAGAAGGAGGGAGCCATCAGGAATACAGTATTGAGTGCTAGGGTCTTAGCTGAAGCATCCCCACCCACTCTGCTGAGTGCTCACCAGAGAGAGGGCTGCAGGGGTTGTGGAAGCGCGGTCCTGTTGGCAGTGGCAGAAGCTGGGCCAGCCAAGAATGAGGCCTGGTATGAGCTCAGTCCCCCCTGGTGTGGGCAGAAGAGGTACACAAAAGTGGACAAACCTGGCTTTGGGCTGGATGAGCAAGAACGGTCCCACTTTCAATCCCTCCCGCAGGGGAAAGGTGAAGGCTGGGGAACTGCAGATACCTGTGGCTGATCAGCAGCATGCAGCCCTGCATGGTTTGTGGAGCCAGGGCTTGTAGACTGATGTGTGAGCACAACTCTGCCCACAGGGGCATGGTGAAAGTTTGGGAACAGGCAGAGACCCGCAGCTGAGCATAGTTGTGCAGCACTGCCCAGGGTGCTGAGATGTGCAGCCCAGGGTGTGGCATATAGCCCCACCTGCGGGGGCTGGGTCTTGTAGAACTGGGCACGTGAACACACCACCTCCTGTGGAGGAGAGGCAGAACCTGCAGCAACAGTGGCAGTGGGTCGGCGCTGGCAATGCCCATACCTGAACACTCGAGGCAGTGGCAGAGGGAGTGGCCAGCCTGCAGACAGACCACACATAAGGGGACACAAAATCCGGTGGCCACAACCTTCTTATACACAGACAACATAGGAAAGCAGAGAAATGCAACCAAAATGAATCAAGAGAAATCTTCAGAAAAGGACACGAATGAGTCAGATATAGCCAAATTACTGGATGCAGAGTTTAAAACAGTGATTGTTAGGATGCTCAAAGATCTTATAATAACAAGAGATGGACATAATGAACACCTAAATAAAGAGATAGCAAGTACAAAAAAAGACATTAAAATAATAAAAAATAATCAGTCAGAAATGACAAATACCATATCAGAAATAAAAATCACAATGGAGGAATTAAAAGTAGGATGGATGAAGCTGAGGATAGAATCAGCTTTTTAGAGGACAATATAAACAAAGGCACAGAAGCAGAGCAGCAAAAAGAAAAGAGACTCAAAAGGTCTGAGGAAACTCTAAGAGAGCTCTGTGACAACATGAAGAGAAATAACATCCGCATCATAGAAGTTCCTGAAGAAGAAGAGAAGAAACAAGGGATAAAGACTTTGTTCAATTATATCAAAGCTGAAAACTTCCCTAAATTAATGCAGGAGAACCTCTCACAAGTTCAAGAAGCACAGAGAATTCCATTAAAGAGAAACCGAAAGAAATCTACACCGAGACACATCATAATTAAAATACCAAAGCTAAGAGATAAAGAGAAAATATTAAAAGCTGCTAGAGAAAAAATGACTATCACCTACAAAGGAGCCTCCATAAGGATGACATCAGACTTCTAAATAAGAACACTTGAGGCCAGAAGAGAATGGCAGAAATATTCAAAGAAATGCAAAACAAGAGTCTACAACTAAGACTACTTTATCCAGCAAGGTTATCATTTAAAATTGAAGGAGAAATAGAAAGCTTTGCAGAAAAAAACTCAAGGAATTCATTACAGTTAAACCAATGCTGCAGGAAATGTTGAGGGGCCTGTTGTAAACAGATTACAGGGGAAAAAGAATATAAAAAAAGAGGAATACATCTTTAAAGAATAAAATGGCAATGAACAGCTACATATCAATAATAATCTTAAATGTAAGTGGAATAACTGTTTCATGAAAAGACATAGGCTAGCTGCGTGGATAAGAAAACAGGACCCATACATATGCTGTCTACTAGAGACACACCTTAAAACAAAATATGCACATAGATTGAAGGTAAAAGGATAGAAAAAAAATTTCATGCATATGGAAATAAAGAAAAGCTGGGGTAGCAATACTTATATCAGACAAAATGGACTTTAAAACAAAGGCTTTAGTCAGAGATAAAGAAAGACACTACATAATGATAAAGGAGCAATCTAACAGGAAGATATAACCATTATAAATATCTACGCACCTAATAAAGGAACACCTAATATATATAAAGATGACTTTGATGCATATAAAGGGTGAGACCAACAGCAATACTATAGTAGTAGGAAATTTCAATACCCCAGTAACATTACTAGATAGATCCTTAAGAAAAAAATTAACAAAGAAACAGCATACATAAAGGACACACTAGATCAAATGGATTTAATACATATCTTCAGAACCTTTCACCCGAAAGCAGCAGAATATATATTTTTTTCACATGCTCAGGGTACATTCTCTAGGATAGACTTCATGTTACAGCACAAAAGCGGTCTCAACAAATTTAAGAAGCTTGAAATCATACCAAGCATTTGCTCTGATCACAATGGCATGAAACTAGAAATCAACCACAATAGAAAAACTGAAAAATACTCAAACACTTGGAAACTAAATAGAATGTTATTAAATAATGAATAAGTTAACAATGAGATCAAAAAAGAAATTAAAAAATTTCCTAGAAAAGAATGATAACGAGCATACAACAACTCAAAATTTATGGGACACAGCATAAGCAGTACTGAGAGGGAAGTTCATAGCTTTACAGGCATACCTTAAGAAGCTAGAAAAAGCTCAAATAAACAACTTAACCCTGCATCTAAAAGAACTAGAAAAAACCCCAGAAAGTAAAGCCCAGATGTAGTAGAAGGAAGGAAATAATAAAGATCAGA
The DNA here is from genome assembly GCF_036850995.1 of Saccopteryx leptura. Classification (NCBI taxonomy): domain Eukaryota; kingdom Metazoa; phylum Chordata; class Mammalia; order Chiroptera; family Emballonuridae; genus Saccopteryx; species Saccopteryx leptura. The sequence continues at coordinate 11,643,965 of NC_089503.1, read as the reverse complement.
GTAGAAATAAATGACATAGAGGCTAATAGAGGCTAAAGAAACAATAGAGGATCAATGAAACCAGGAACTGGTTCTTCGAAAAGGTAAACAAGATCAATGGACCTTTAACCAGACTAACCAAGAAAAAAAGAAAGAGAACTCAAATAAATAAAATTAGAAATGAGAGTGGAGAAATAACAGCTGACACAGCAGAAATACAAAGAATTATAAGAAAATACTATGAAGAACTGTTGCCAAAATATTAGACAACCTAGATGAAATAAACAAATTCCTTGAAACATACTATCTTTTAAAAATCAATCTGGAAGAATCAGAAAACCTAAACAGACTGATTACAACAAATGAGATGGAAACAGTTATAAAAAAACTTCCAACAAACAAAAGTCCTGGGCCTGATGGCTTCACAAGTGAATTCTACCAAATATTCAAAGAACTATCTGCTATCCTTCTCAAGCTATTTCAAAAAATTCAAGATGAAGGAAGACTTCCAAGCTCCTTTTATGAAGTGAGTATAATTCTGATTCAAAAATCAGGCAAAGACAACACAAAGAAAGAAAATTATAGGCCAATATCGCTGATGAATTTAGATGTTAAAATTCTCAACAAAGTATTGGGTTGGGGAATAAGTTTGTAGCGTTTTTATATTTTCTTTTATTTTACAATGATTTGTTTGCTGTTTGGCAAAGGGTAAGTATTCATTCGATAAAACTCTTTCTGCTCTACAAAACTATGTTAATTGTATTTTTGAGTTATTTAATTTTTTATTAGTTTTGAGGCTTAGAAATGGAATACCCAAGAGGCAAAAATCAACATTTTCGACACCTGCTCTTCTTTGCTTTTCATCGAGGTCAAAAAGCTGCCGAAGCAGCCCGGGACATTTGTGACATGTATGGAGAAGGTGTCATAGGCGAGTCTACAGCATGGAAATGGTTTGCAAAGTTCAAAAATGGCGACTTTGACGTCGATGACACGTGCCGCAGCGGAAGGCCTTCTGAATTCGATGAAGAACTGGGAAATGCTCGAAAAGAATGCCACGGTCAACAAGGAGCTCTACATTGCCCAGCTACACCGCGTGAATGAGGCTATTCGACTGAAAAGACCTAATCGACATGGTCAAACCATGCTCCTTCACGACAACGCCAGGCCCCATGTTGCACAAGTTGTCAAAGCTGCACTCCAAGAGCTCGAATGGAAGGTCCTTCAGCATCCGCCATATTCTCCGGACCTTGCACCGACCGATTACCATCTTTTCCACTCCCTGTCAAACCATATGAAGGGCATTACCTTCGATAACAAAGAGGTCCTTAAAAACTGGCTCAACAACTTCTTTGACACCAGACCAGGCGATTTTTGGCGGAACAGCATCAACAAATTAGTCGAGAGGTGGGAAGAGGTTGTAAACAGCAACGGCGAATATATAATTGATTAACTTATTGATATAATTATTGTTTTTTGTTTAAATAAGTCTTTGGTAAAAACGCTACGAACTTATTCCCCAACCCAATATTACCAAACCGGATCCAGCAGTATATGGAAAAAATTATACACCATGATCAAGTGGGATTTATTCTGGGGAGGAAGGCTGGTACAATATTCACAAATCTATCAATGTGATTCATTACATAAACAAAAAGAAGGCAAAAAACCACATGATAATTTTAATAGATGCAGAAAAAGTATTTAATAAAATCCAGCACCCATTCATGATCATAACTCTCAGCAAAATGGGATTACAGGGATCATACCTCAACATGATAAAGGCTATATATGACAAACCCAGCGCCAACATCATACTCAATGGGCAAAAATTAAGAGCAATCCCCTTAAGATCAGGAAGAAGGCAGGGGTGCCCCCTTTCACCACTCTTATTCAGCACAGTCCTCAAAGTCCTAGCCACAGCAATCAGACAAGAGAAGAAATAAAAGGCATCCAAATGGGAAAAGAAGAAGTAAAACTATCATTGTTTGCAGATGATATGGTATTGTATATAGAAAACCTTAAAATCTCAGTCAAAAAACTACTGGACCTGATAAATGAAGTCAGCAAGGTGGCAGGATATAATATTAGTACTCAGAAATCAGAGTTATTTTTATACATCCAACAATGAACTGTCAGAAAAAGAAAAATTAAGGAAACAATTCTCTTCACTATGGCAACCCAAAAAATAAAATACCTAGGAGAAAATTTTACCAAGGAGATTAAAGACATGTACTCCGAAAATTATAAAACATTGATAAAAGCAATCGAGGAAGATACAAACAAGAGGAATAATATACCGTGCTCATGGTTAGGAAGAATAAACATCATTAAAATGTCTATATTACCCAAATCAATCTAGAAATCAATGCAATACCAATTAAAATACCAATGACATACTTCAAAGATACAGAACACTTATTTCAAAAATTTATATGGAACCAAGAAAGAACATGAATAGCTTCAGCAATCTTGAAAAGGAAGAATAAAGTGGGAGTTATCACACTTCTTGATATCTAGTTATACTACAAGTCCACTGTACTCAGAACAGCTTAGTACTGGCATAAGAACAGGCATATAGATCAATGGAACAGAACTGAGAACCCAGAAATAAACCCACACCTGTATGGAGAACTGATATTTGATAAAGGAGGTAAGATCATATATTGGAGTAAAAAGCCTCTTCAAGAAATGGTGTTGGGAAAATTGGACAGCTACCTGCAAAAAAGTGAAACTAGACCACCAATTTATACCATTCACAAAAATAAACTCAAAATGGATAAATGACTTAAATGTAAGCCGTGAAATCATAAACACCTTAGAAGAAAACATAGACAGTAAGCTCTCTGACATCTGTCGCAGTGATATATTTGCTAATTTATCTCCACGGGCAAGGGAAATAAAAAACAGGATAAACAAATGGAACTATATTAAACTAAAAAGCTTTTGCACAGCTAAAGACAATAAGAACAGAATAAAAAGACAACTGCACAATGAGAGAACATATTCGACAATACATCTAATACGGGGTTAATAACCAAATTTATAAAGAACTGGTAAAACTCAACACCAGGAAGATAACAATTCAATCAAAATATGGGTGAAAGAAATGAATAGACACTTCTCCAAAGAGGACATACAGATGGCCAATAGACAGGTGAAAAAATGTTCAACATCACTAATCACTAGAGAAATGCAAATCACCTCACACCAGTCAGAATGGTTCTCGGTTCTCATCAACAAAACATCACAGCATAAGTGTTGGTGAAGATGTGGAGAAAAGGGAACCCTCCTGCACTGCTGGTGGAAATGCAGACTGGTGCAGCCATTGTGGAAAACAGTATGGAGATTCCTCAAACAATTGGAAATGGAAGTGCCTTTTGACCCAGCTATCCCACTTTTAGGAATATACCCCAAGAACATCAAAGCACTGTTTCAAAAGGAGTAATGCACCCCCATGTTTATGGCAGCATTGTTCACAATAGCAAAGATCTGGAAACAACCCAAGTGTCTGTCAGTGGATGAGTGGATTAATAAAGCTGTGGTACATTTATACAATGGAGTACCATGGGGCTCCGAAAAAGAAGGAAATCTTTCCTTTTGCGACAACATAGATGGACCTGGAAACTATTTTGTTAAGTGAAATAAGCCAGGCAGAAAAAGAAAAATATCATATGCCCTCACTCATTTGAGAAATCCAATGAACAATGTGAACTGAGAGACGGAATTGAGACAGAGAAGGGATGAAAGGGACCAGAGGAAAAGAGGACAGAGGGAAAGGGGATGATAGGATGGGATAAAGCTGAAGGGAAGGGGGGAGGGTGCTATTGGAAGGGGGATAAGGGAGATGTTGACGGGAATACAGGGGAGGGGGGATGCATTTGGGGCAACACTAGAATCTATGTAAACACAATAAATTAAAATCAATAAAAAAAAAGATTGGGGGGTCATCTAGTGCTTCTCATTGGAAGTTGCTTTTCCATTTTTGAACAATTTTCTGACATTATTTTAAAATAAAATATTTGAAAATATAGGGAACTGTCAGACAGAAACAACAAGGAATGACAGGACTAAAATTCACAGACAAAATATGGCAAAAAATGAGTTAAGTTGTGGCACATCATTGAAGACCATGTAGGGATCTATGTGGCACCAATCTTATGAGATTCTTGATGTATTTTGATGACAGAATGAATGAATTTTCTTAGGGAATTGATTATCATATTTTTTTTTGCCAGAAATATATTTTTAATTTTAGTTGACATACACTATTATATTAGTTTTAGGTGTACAACATAGTGATTCAAGATTTATATACCTTATGAAATGATTACTGTAAGTCTAGTAACCATTTGTCACCATATCAAATTATTATAATGTTATTGACTATATTCCCTGTGCTGTATATTACATCCCCATGACTTACTTATTTTATAACTGTAAGTTTGTATCCCTTTTTTTGATTAATTTTAATGGGGTGACATTGATAAAATTGTCTTCCGTGGAGATGACGTCAGAGTAATGGCGGGGTAGGAATCGATACCGATAAATCTCCCCCAAAACTCAACAAGATCTTCAACCAGAAACAGAAAAACCTATACTTGGAGCTTCCAGATGCTTCGCAATACACCCAAAGGTATGATTGAGTGAAAAATTGGCTAAATATATAACCAAACCCCGAAGGAAATAGGGAGTAAGAAATGCTCCGCCTTCCTCACTAACCTAAACAGGGCGGCTTTCTCTGGTAACTGTGAATATAGAAACTGAGGCGGGCAAAGGGGGTGAATACATCCAGGCCACGACACAAACGGCAGAACCAGGCTGTGGCACGGAGATCCAAGCCGAGGAAAATCTGATCCTGTGGCAACCCGGGCAATACAAGCTAACACTCGCGCCAAACCCAAACAAAGAAAGACAAGCGGCGCGGCCATTTTACCCGGTCTCCTGGCTGGTGCGCAGTTAGTGGGCGAGAGATTTCTTCCTAGGCCCCGGGAGTCAGTGCCCGTGTTGCCTCACGGAGAGGCAGGGTCAGAGGCCTTTCTGTGGGCCGAGGGCAGAGTCTCTGGGCAGCCCCAGCGCCCTGGGAAAGCCACGCACGGGAGGGAGTGAGAACTAATTCCAACGGTGGAGATTTTCCGTGCCGGAGGGTGTTTCATATCCTGGTTTGCGCGCGCAGATAAGGAGTGAGCGATTCCTCCGAGTGCCCCGGAAGTGCGCGCTCGTGTTATCGCATAGAGGAGCAGAGTCAGGGGCCTTTGTGTGGGCCGAAAGCGGAATCTCGGGCCGCCCCAGCGCCTTGCAAAAGCCGCGCACGGGGACGGAGCGAGACTCAATTCCAACGCTGCAACTTTGCCCTGCGGTTGGGGGTTTCACTCAGAGCGTGAGACTGCTGGCCGGATATCCTGGTCTGCGCGCGCAGCCAGTGAGTGAGAGTTTCCTCCAAGCGCCCCGGAAGTGGGCACCCGCTTGTGTTACCGGACAGAGTGGCAGAGCCAGAGGTCTTTGAATGGCCGGAAAGCCCGCCTGATTATGCTAGCAGCTCTGACTGACTGAGCCTTACCCAGAGCCCTGTGCTGAGTGGAAATAGAGTGGGGAGTTGCCAGCTCTTTGAGCCTCTTACTATCCAGGCAGAGGCAGCAGCAACCCCATAGCTGGATTATCAGGCTACTAATTGAGGAAGGAAAGACTAGGAGAAAGGCTCTAGGAACACGGACTCTCTCACTGTCGGAGCCTATAAATGCTAATAGCCTAGACTGCCAACGAGACTAAAGCACAATACATGACATTGCCATAGAGACTTATCAACTGCAAACCTCCACCTGAGCGTGGCAAAGGGGCAAAACCCGGGGTACAGAGTCACCGACCAGGAAGAGGGAGAGAAAAGAAAAAGCAAGAAGATAACCTCTCAAAATCAAGAATAATCTACAGACTTTATAACCTATCCCATTTTATTATATTTGTTTGTTTGTTTCTCTTATCTTCATTCTTGATACTTTTTTTTTCCTCCTCCAATTTGGCCGATTAACTCTCTACCGGTCTTACTCTCTCCTCTCCTTGAACTACACTACCCATAAGTGTTACATCTCCCATTATCTTTTCTCTTCTCTTCCTTTCTCTCTATGAGGGTTGCACTCCAAAACCCTTAACTCTCTCTCTCTCTCCCCTTTCTTTTTTCTTCTTTTAGTGGTTCCCTCTTTTTTTTTCTCTCTCTCTCTCTCTTTCTTTTCTCCCTCTATATTAGTTTCTTCCTTTCTCCTTTACATCTCCTCTCACTCAAACCTCAATAACAAACAAATTATCTTATCTGGGACTCAAACTTATGTCTGTGGCATTCTGGGGGGTTTTTACTTCACCTTTTTAACTCACTAGCAGTGTTCCCATCCCTGGCTCTCCATATTATCTAGTTCTTGTTCCACTAAATACAATAGTAATTTTTTAATTTGTCCCCCCATTTTTCCGTTTTCCTCTTAATCCTCTCATCATAACTCTTAGACAACCAACACCTAAAAGCAAATCATTTTATTCTTGACCCAAATTTTTTCCTTATTTGCTTTTTGTGGGTCCATACGCTCTTTTTTTTTTTTTTTTTTTTTTCTTCTTTTTTCTTTCTTTTTTTTTTTTTTTTTTGTTTTGTTTTGTTTTGTTTGCCCCTTTATTACTTTTCCCCAATTCAGGCCCTCCATCACAGGCATTGTTTGTTATAATTCACAGTCCACCACAAGATTTTAACAAGAAAGAGGGGAGAGGAGAGGAGAGGAAAAAAGGAGGGGGGGAATAATTTCCTTTTTTTTTTTTTTTTTTTTTTTTTTAATTTTTATTTTATTTTTTTTTTCTTTATTTCATTCTTAATTTTTTTAAAAAAAAAAAAAACAACTTTTTTCGATTTTTTTTATTATTTTTTTTAAACTTTTTATTCTTTATTAAATCTCATTAATACTATCAACAAAACCACCCTCAGATGCCATTAAGGAAGAGAAAATCGAATATCATGGATACAAAAGAAAGAGAGGTAACACAGCTAGATGAGGAAAAATCTATGGAGAAAAAATTTAATATATTGGAAACCTTGGAGCTAAATGACAGAGAATTCAAGATAGAAATCCTAAAAATCCTCCGAGATATACAAGAAAACACAGAAAGGCAATTTAGGGAGCTCAGAAAACAACTCAATGAACACAAAGAATATATGTCCAAGGAAATTGAAACTATAAAAACAAATCAAACAGAGATGAAAAACTCAATTCACGAGCTGAAAAACGAAGTAACAAGCTTAGCTAATAGAACAGGTCAGATAGAAGAGAGGATTAGTGAAATAGAAGACAAGCAACTTGAGGCACAACAGAGAGAAAAAGAAAGAGACTCAAAAATTAAAAAAAATGAGATAGCCCTACAAGAATTATCTGACTCCATCAAAAAGAATAACATAAGAATAATAGGTATATCAGAGGGAGAAGAGAGAGAAAATGGAATGGAGAACATACTCAAACAAATAATAGATGAGAACTTCCCAAGCCTGTGGAAAGAACTAAAGCCTCAAGTTCAAGAAGCAAACAGAACTCCAAGTTTTCTTAACCCCAACAAACCTACTCCAAGGCATATCATAATGAAATTGACACAAACCAACAGCAAAGAAAAAATTCTCAAGGCAGCCAGGGAAAAGAAGAATACAACATATAAAGGAAGGCCCATTAGATTATCATCAGATTTCTCAGCAGAAACTCTACAAGCTAGAAGAGAATGGACCCCAATATTTAAAGTCCTGAAAGAGAGGAACTTTCAGCCACGAATACTATACCCATCAAAGCTATCCTTCAAATATGAAGGAGAAATAAAAACATTCACAGATACAGAAAAGATGAGGGAATTTATCATCAGAAAACCCCCACTCCAGGAATTACTAAAGGGGGTTCTCCAATCAGATACAAAGAACAAAAAAAAAACAGAGCCACAAGTAAAAGCTCCAAGAAGAACACAATAAAACCAAATTTAAACTGTGACAACAACAAAAAGAAAGAGGGGGAGAAGATGGAGATTAACAGTAGCAAAGGACGATGGAGTGCAAAAGTACTCACAAAATAGTTCGCTACAATGAACAGGGTAGGGACCCTTTTCATTATTCAAAGGTAACCACCATTGAAAAAACCACCACAGAAGCACATGAGATAAAAAAGATAGCAACAGTGGAAAGATGTATGGAATACAACCAAATAAAAACAAAAGATAGAAAAACAAAAGAGAAGGATCAAACAGGACACAAAACTAACAGAAAGCAAGATATAAAATGGCAATAGGGAACCCACAAGTATCAATAATTACACTAAATGTAAACGGATTAAACTCACCAATAAAAAGGCACAGAGTAGCAGAATGGATTAAAAAAGAAAATCCAACTCTATGCTGCCTACAGGAAACTCATCTAAGTAACAAGGATAAAAACAAATTCAAAGTGAAAGGCTGGAAAACAATAATCCAAGCAAATAACATCCAAAAAAAAGCAGGTGTAGCAATACTCATATCGGATAATGCTGACTACAAGGCAGGAAAAGTACTCAGAGACAAAAATGGCCATTTCATAATGGCTAAGGGGACACTGAATCAAGAAGACATAACAATTCTTAATATATATGCACCAAACCAAGGAGCACCAAAATATATAAGACAGCTACTTATTGATCTTAAAACAAAAACTGACAAAAACACAATCATACTTGGAGACCTCAATACACCGCTGACGGCTCTAGATCGGTCATCCAAACAGAGAATCAACAAAGACATAGTGGCCTTAAACAAAACACTAGAGCACCTGGATATGATAGACATCTACAGGACATTTCATCCCAAAGTGACTGAGTATACATTTTTCTCCAGTGTACATGGATCATTCTCAAGAATTGACCATATGTTGGGCCACAAAAACAACATCAGCAAATTCAGAAAAATTGAAGTTGTACCAAGCATATTTTCTGATCATAAAGCCTTGAAACTAGAATTCAACTGCAAAAAAGAGGAAAAAAATCCCACAAAAATGTGGAAACTAAACAACATACTTTTAAAAAATGAATGGGTCAAAGAAGAAATAAGTGCAGAGATCAAAAGATATATACAGACTAATGAAAATGACAATACGACATATCAGAATCTATGGGATGCAGCAAAAGCAGTGATAAGAGGGAAGTTCATATCACTTCAGGCATATATGAACAAACAAGAGAGAGCCCAAGTGAACCACTTAACTTCCCACCTTAAGGAACTAGAAAAAGAAGAACAAAGACAACCCAAAACCAGCCGAAGAAAGGAGATAATAAAAATCAGAGCAGAAATAAATGAATTAGAGAACAGAAAAACTATAGAAAAAATTAATAGAACAAGGAGCTGGTTCTTTGAAAAGATCAACAAAATTGACAAACCCTTGGCAAGACTTACCAAGGAAAAAAGAGAAAGAACTCATATAAACAAAATCCAAAATGAAAGAGGAGAAATCACCACGGACACCGTAGATATACAAAGAATTATTGCAGAATACTATGAAAAACTTTATGCCACTAAATTCAACAACCTAGAAGAAATGGATATATTCCTAGAAAAATACAACCTTCCTAGACTGAGTCAAGAAGAAGCAGAAAGCCTAAACAGACCTATCAGTAGAGAAGAAATAGAAAAAACCATTAAAAACCTCCCCAAAAATAAAAGTCCAGGCCCAGACGGCTATACCAGCGAATTTTATCAAACATTCAAAGAAGACTTGGTTCCTATTCTACTCAAAGTCTTCCAAAAAATTGAAGAAGAAGCAATACTTCCAAACACATTTTACGAAGCCAACATAACCCTCATACCAAAACCAGGCAAGGATGGCACAAAAAAAGAAAACTACAGACCAATATCTCTAATGAATACAGATGCTAAAATACTAAACAAAATACTAGCAAATCGAATACAACAACATATTAAAAAAATAATACATCATGATCAAGTGGGATTCATCCCAGAATCTCAAGGATGGTTCAACATACGTAAAACGGTTAATGTAATACACCATATCAACAAAACAAAGAACAAAAACCACATGATCTTATCAATAGACGCAGAAAAGGCTTTTGATAAAATACAACACAATTTTATGTTTAAGACTCTCAACAAAATGGGTATAGAAGGAAAATATCTCAACATGATAAAGGCCATATATGATAAACCATCAGCTAACATCATATTAAATGGCACTAAACTGAAGGCTTTCCCCCTTAAATCAGGAACAAGACAGGGTTGTCCACTCTCTCCACTCTTATTTAATGTGGTACTAGAGGTTCTAGCCAGAGCAATCAGACAAGACAAAGAAATAAAAGGCATCCATATCGGAAAAGAAGAAGTAAAGGTATCACTTTTTGCAGATGATATGATATTATACATCGAAAACCCCAAAGAATCCACAAAAAGACTACTAGAAACAATAAGCCAATACAGTAAGGTCGCAGGATACAAAATTAACATACAGAAGTCAATAGCCTTTCTATATGCCAACAATGAAACAACTGAGAAGGAACTCAAAAGAACAATCCCCTTCACGATTGCAACAAAAAAAATAAAATACTTAGGAATAAACATAACAAAGAATGTAAAGGACTTATATAATGAAAACTATAAACCATTGTTAAGGGAAATCGAAAAAGATATAATGAGATGGAAGAATATACCTTGTTCTTGGCTAGGAAGAATAAATATAATCAAGATGGCTATATTACCCAAAGCAATATACAAATTTAATGCAATTCCCATCAAACTTCCAATGACATTTTTTAAAGAAATAGAGCAAAAAATCATCAGATTTATATGGAACTATAAAAAACCCCGAATAGCCAAAGCAATCCTAAAGAAAAAGAATGAAGCTGGGGGCATTTCAATACCTGACTTCAAACTCTATTATAGGGCCACGACAATCAAAACAGCATGGTATTGGCAGAAAAATAGACACTCAGACCAATGGAACAGAATAGAAAGTCCAGAAATAAAACCACATATATATAGTCAAATAATTTTTGATAAAGGGGCCAACAACACACAATGGAGAAAAGAAAGCCTCTTCAATAAATGGTGCTGGGAAAACTGGAAAGCCACATGCAAAAGAATGAAACTGGACTACAGTCTCTCCCCCTGTACAAAAATTAACTCAAAATGGATCAAAGATCTAAACATAAGACCTGAAACAATTAAGTACATAGAAGAAGACATAGGTACTCAACTCAGGGACCTGGGTTTTAAAGAGCATTTTATGAATTTGACTCCAATGGCAAGAGAAGTGAAGGCAAAAATTAATGAATGGGACTACATCAGACTAAGAAGTTTTTGCTCAGCAAGAGAAACTGATAACAAAATAAACAGAAAGCCAACTAAATGGGAAATGATTTTTTCAAACGACAGCTCAGATAAGGGCCTAATATCCAAAATATACAAAGAACTCATAAAACTCAACAACAAACAAACAAACAATCCAATAAAAAAATGGGGAGAGGATATGAATAGACACTTCTCCCAGGAAGAAATACAAATGGCCAACAGATATATGAAAAGATGCTCATCTTCTTTAGCTATTAGAGAAATGCAAATCAAAACGGCAATGAGATACCACCTCACACCTGTTCGATTAGCTGTTATTAGCAAGTCAGGTAACAGCAAATGTTGGAGAGGCTGTGGAGAAAAAGGAACCCTCATACACTGTTGGTGGGAATGTAAAGTAGTACAACCATTATGGAAGAAAGTATGGTGGTTCCTCAAAAAACTGAAAATAGAACTACCTTATGACCCAGCAATCCCTCTACTGGGTATATATCCCAAAAACTCAGAAACATTGATACGTAAAGACACATGCAGCCCCATGTTTATTGCAGCATTGTTCACAGTGGCCAGGACATGGAAACAACCAAAAAGCCCATCAATAGATGACTGGATAAAGAAGATGTGGCACATATACACTATGGAATACTACTCAGCCATAAGAAATGATGACATCGGAACATTTACAGCAAAATGGTGGGATCTTGATAACATGATACGAAGCGAAATAAGTAAATCAGAAAAAAACAGGAACTGTATTATTCCATACGTAGGTGGGACATAATAGTGAAACTAAGAGACATTTATAAGAGTGTGGTGGTTACGGGGGGGGAGGGGGGAATGGGAGAGGGATAGGGGGTGGGGAGGGGCACAAAGAAAACAAGATAGAAGGTGACAGAGGACAATCTGACTTTGGGTGGTGGGTATGCAACATAATTGAACGACAAGATAACCTGGACTTGTTATCTTTGAATATATGTATCCTGATTTATTGATGTCACCCCATTAAAATAATAAAATTATATAAAAAAAAAAAAAACAAAAATTAAAAAAAAAAAAAAAAAAAAAAAAAAAAAAAAAAAAAGAAAAAAAAAAAAAAAAAAAAAATTGTCTTCCGTCACCTTCTAACTGGTTTTCTTTGTGCCCCTCCTCTCCATCAACCCCTCCCTCTCCTCTCCCCAACCCTGTAACCCCAACACTGTTGTCCATGTCTCTGAGTCTCATTTTTATGTTCCATCTATGTATGGAATCATATAGTTCTTAGTTTTTTCTGATTTACTTATTTCGCTCAGTATAATGTTATCAAGGTCCATCCATGTTGTTGTAAAAGATCCGATGTCATCATTTCTTATGGCTGAGTAGTATTCCATAGTATATATGTACCAAAGCTTTTTAATCCACTCGTCCTCTGACGGACATTTGGGCTGTTTCCAGATCTTCGCTATTGTGAACAATGCTGCCATAAACATGGGGGTGCATTTCTTCTTTTCAAACAGTGCTATGGTATTCTTGGTTTATTCCTAACAGTGGTATAGCTGGGTAAAAAGGCAGTTCGATTTTTAATTTTTTGAGGAATCTCCATACTGTTTTCCACAGTGGCTGCACCAGTCTGCATTCCCACCAGCAGTGCAGGAGGGTTCCCTTTTCTCCACATCCTTGCCAGCACTTATTCTGTGTTGTTTTATTGATGAGCGCCATTCTGACTGGTGTGAGGTGATCTCATTGTTGTTTTAATTTGCATCTCTCTAATGATTAGCGATGTTGAGCATTTTTTCATATGCCTATTGGCCATTTCTATGTTCTCTTTGGAGAAGTGTCTATTTCATTTCTTTTGCCCATTTTTGGATTGGATTGTCTGGCTTCCTGGTATTAAGTTTTACAAGTTCTTTATAAATTTTGGTTATTAACCCCTTATCAGATGCATTGTCAAATATATTCTCCTATTGTGTAGTTTGTCTTTTTATTCTGTTCTTATTGTCTTTAGCTGTGCAGAAGCTTTTTAGTTTGATAAAGTCCCATTTGTTTATCCTGTCTTTTGTTTCACTTGCCTGTGGAGACTAATCGGCAAATATATTGCTGCGACAGATGTCAGAGAGCTTACTACCTATGTTTTCTTCTAAGATGCTTATGGTTTTACGGCTTACATTTAAGTCTTTTATACATTTTGAGTTTATTTTTGTGAATGGTGTAAGTTGGTGGTCTAGTTTCATTGTTTTGCAGGTAGCTGTCCAATTTTCCCAACACTATTTGTTGAAGAGGCTGTCTTTACTCCAATGTATGCTCTTACCTCCTTTGTCAAATATCAGTTCTCCATACAGGTGTGGGTTTATTTCTGGGTTCTCAGTTCTGTTCCATTGATCTATATGCCTGTTCTTATGCCAGTACCAGGCTGTTTTGAGTACAATGGCCTTATAATATAACTTGATATCAGGAAGTGTGATACCTCCCTCTTTATTCTTCCTTTTCAAGATTGCTGAAGCTATTCGTGTTCTCTTTTGGTTCCATATAAATTTTTGGAATATGTGTTCTATATCTTTTAAGTAAGTCATTGGTATTTTAATAAGTATTGCATTGAATTTATAAATTGCTTTGGGTAATATAGACATTTTAATGATGTTTATTCTTCCTAACCATGAGCACGGTATATGCCTCCACTTGTATCTTCCCTGATTTCTTTTATCAATGTTTTATAATTTTCCAAGTACAAGTCTTTAATCTTCCTGGTTAAATTTATTCCTACGTACTTTATTTTTTTGGTTGCAATGGTAAAGGGATTGATTCCTTAATTTCTCTTTCTGACAGTTCATTGTTAGTGTATAAAAATGCCTCTGATTTCTGAGTATTGATTTTTTATCCTGCCACCTTGCTGAATTCATTTATCAGGTCCAGTAGTTTTTTGACTGTGACTTTAGGATTTTCTATATACAATATCATATCATCTGCAAATAATGATAGTTTTACTTCTTCTTTTCCAATTTGGATGCCTTTTATTTCTTTTTCTTGTCTGATTGCTGTGGCTAGGATTTCCAGGACTATGTTGAATAAGAGTGGTGAAAGGGGGCACCCCTACCTTTTTCCTGATCTTAAGGGGATTACTTTTAATTTTTGCCCATTGAGTATGATATTGGCTGTGGGTTTGTCATAGATGGCCTTTATCATGTTGAGGTATGTTCCCTGTATTCCCACTTTGCTGAGAGTTTTGATCATGAATGGGTGCTGGATTTTATCAAATGCTTTTTCTGCATCTATTGAAATTATCATGTGGTTTTTCTCCTTCCTTTTGTTTATGTGATGAATCACATTGTTTGATTTGCAAATATTGTACCAGCCTTGCCTCCCAAGAATAAATCCCACTTGATCATGGTGTATGATATTTTTCATATATTGCTGGATCCAGTTTGCTAATATTTTGTTGAGGATTTTTGCATCTAAATTCATCAGGGATATTGGCGTATAATTTTCTTTTTTTGTGTTGTCTTTGCCTGGTTTTGGAATCAGAATTATGCTCGCCTCATAAAAGGAGCTTGGAAATCTTCCTTCCTCTTGAATTTTTTGAAATAGCTTGAGAAGGATAGGAATTAGTTCTTCTTTGAATATTTGGTAGAATTCAGTTGTGAAGCCATCAGTCCCAGGACTTTTCTGTTTTGGGAGTTTTTTTATAACTGTTTCAATCTCATTTGTTGTAATTGCTCTGTTTAGGTTGTTTTCTGATTTTTCCAGATTGACTTTTTGGAAGTTTGTATGTTTCAGGGAATTTGTCCATTTCATCTAGGTTGTGTAGTTTTTTGGCATACAGTTCTTCATAGTATTTTCTTACAATATTTTGTATTTCTGTTGTGTCAGTTGTTATGTCTCCACTCTCATTTCTAATTTTATTTATTTGAGTCCTCTCTCTTTTTTTCTTGGTAAGTCTGGTTAAAGGTTCATCGATCTTGTTTACCTTTTCGAAGAACCAGCTCCTGGTTTCATTGATCCTCTGTATTGTTTCTTTAGCCTCTATGTCATTTATTTCTGCTCTGATCTTTATTATTATTTTTTTCTACTAGCTCTGGGCTTTACTTGGTATTCTTTTTCTATTTCTTTTAGATATAGGGTCAAGTTGTTTATTTGAGCTTTTTCTAGCTTCTTGAGGTATGCCTGTAATGCTATATAACCTTCCCTCTCAGGACTGGTTTTGCTGTGTCCCATAAATTTTGAGTTGATATATGCTCATTATCATTTGTTTCTAGAAATTTTTTAATTTCTTCTTTGATCTCATTATTTATCTATTCGTTATTTAATAACATTCTATTTAGTTTCCAGGTGTTTGAATATTTTTCACTTTTTCTGTTGTGGTTGATTTCTAGTTTAATGCCATTTTGATCAGAGAAAGTGCTTGATATGATTTCAATCTTCTTAAATTTGTTGAGACTGCTTTTGTGCCCTAACATGTGGTCTATTCTAGAGAATGTACCATGAGCTCTTGAAAAGAATGTATATTCTGCTGTTTTAGGGTGAAAGGTTCTGAAGATATCTATTAAATTGAGTTGACCTAATATGTCCTTTAAATCTGCTGTTTCTTTGTTAATTTTCTTCCTTGAGGATCTATCTAATGATGTTAATGCTGTATTTAAATCCCCTACTATTATAGTATTGCTGTTGATCTCGCCCTTTAAATCCATCATAGTCTGCTTTATATATTTAAGTGCTCCTATATTAGGTGCATAGATATTTATAATGGTTATGTCTTTCTTTTGGATTGCTTTCTTTATCATTATGTAGTGACCTTCTTTATCTCTAACTATAGTCTTTGTTTTAAAGTCCATTTTGTCTGATATGAGTATTGCTACCCCAGCTTTTTTTTCATTTCCATTTGCATGAAATATTTTTTCCATCCTTTTATCTTCAGTGTATATGCATCTTTTGATTTAAGGTGTGTCTCTTGTAGACAGCATATGTATGTGTCCTGTTTTCTTATCTATGCAGTTATCATATGTCTTTCAATCTAATCCATTTACGTTTAAGGTTATTATTGATATGTAGTTGTTTATTGCCATTTTATTCTTTAAAACTGTATTCCTCTTTTGCTATATTCTTTTTCTTTTTTGATCTGTTTACAACAGGTCCCTTAGCATTACTTGCAGCCTTGGTTTGATTGTAGTGAATTCCTTGAGTTTTTTTTGTCTGTAGAGCTTTTTATTTCTCCTTCAATTTTAAATGATAGTCTTGCTGGATAAAGTAGTCTTGGTTGTAGTATCTTGTTCTGCATTACTTTGAATATTTCTTGCCATTCCCTTCTGGCCTCAAGTGTTTCTGTTGAGAAGTCAGAAGTCATCCTTATGGGGGCTTCTTTGTAGGTGATAGTCTTTTTTTGTCTAGCAGCTTTTAATATTTTCTCTTTATTACTTAGCTTTGGTATTTTAATTATGATGTGTCTTGGTGTTGATTTCTTTGGGTTTCTTTTTAATGGAGTTCTCTGTGCTTCCTGAACATGTGAGATGTTTTCCTGCCTTAATTGAGGGAAGTTTTCCGCTATGATATGCTTGAACAAAGTCTCTATCCATTGTTCTTTTTCTTCTTCTTCTTCAGGTACCCCTATGAAGTGGATGTTATTTCTTTTCATGTTGTCAGAGAGTTCTCTTAGAGTTTCAGCAGACATTTTGAGTCTCTTTTCTTTTTTCTGCTCTGCTTCTGTGTCTTTATTCATTGTGTCCTCTAACTCGCTGATTTGATTCTCCACTTAATCCATCCTGCTTTTAATTCCTTTCATTGTGTTCTTTATTTCAGACACTGTATTTATCATTTCTGACTTATTCTTTTTTCTTATTTCAATGTCCTTTTTTATATTTGATATCTCTTTATTTAGGTGTTTGTAATGACCATCTATTGTTGTTCTAATATCTTTGAGCATCCTAAGAATTGTTATTTTAAACTCTGCATCTGGTAATTTGGTTATATCTGATTCATTTAGGTCTTTTTCTGGGGATTTCTCTTCGTTCATTTGTGTTGCATTTCTTTGCCTTCAAATTTTCTCTGTGTAAAGGAAGGTTGTGGCCACTGGAGTCCTCTGGGTATGACCTCTGTTCCCTAGGTATGGTCTGTCTGCAGGCCCGGCACCCCCTCTTCTGTTGCTGCCTAGGGCTTTTGGGTTTGGGTGTTGTCAGTGCCTGCCCACTGGGGTGTTGTTGTGGTTTCCACCTCTCATTCCTGGGAGTGGCTGTGATCACGAGCTCAGGTGCACAAGCCTTGGTGGCCTTGGCCTTTGCCCTGCCCCCATGGGTGGCATTATGCTTGGCTCTGAGGGCAGTGGTGAGCACCTTTGCTCAGCTGCGGGTCTCTGCCTGTTTCTGGGCTTTTGCTCTGCCCTTGCAGGTGTAGCCCACTCATCGAATGCCTGCTAGCCTTGGCTCTACCTGCTGGGCAGGATGCGTGTCCACGCTCAGCTCAGTAGTGGAACTCCGCCTCTTCTGGGCTTTTGGCTCCACCCCCATGGGAGAAGCTGGCTTCCAAGTCAGGCCACAAGCCTCAGTTCCATGGGCAGGGCAAAGTTGTGCTCCTGCTCCCTTGCTCAAGGGCTGGTCTCCACCCCTTCTGGGGTTCCCGTCCTACTCCCGCAGGATGGATTACAGGATGCCGGCAACTCGGCTTGACCACTTTTGCACGCCTACTCCTCTTCAGCTGGGCAAGACTGAGCTCACATGTTAGCCCAGTGGCGGCCAGCAGGCTTCCGCCCCTGCCGACAGAACCACACCTCTGGTGAGCCCTCAGCCATGTGGTATGCGGGTGCTGCAGCTCAGACCCTAACACTCACTACTGTAGACCCAAAAGCTCCCTCCTTCTAAGCAACTCTGCTCTGAGTGCCACGGGAGAGCTTGTTTGACTGGTGTCCTGCTTCCCTTTGCTGGTATTGCTGTTTCCAGGGGAAATGTTCACTTCAGATTTGGGGAGTGACTCATCCCAGGGGTTAGGATGGCTGTCTCCCAAAATGTTTCTCCTTTTGCCTCTTAGATTACACTCTCTTCCTGCTACTCCGATCCTCTCCTCTCTCCCCATTCCCCGGAGCCCGGAGTGAGTGATTGTGAAAGAGGTTTTCTGCGTGGTCCCTTTAAGAAGAATCCTGGGTCTGAGAAATCAGACTCTTTTTCAAAAACAGTATACTGACTTGTTTCCAGCTAAATACTTTCCTTACTCCTCTTCTAGGCTCTGGGCCTGCAGGCTGGGGCTTTGTTCCTGGGACTCAAGACCTTCCCCTCTCTGCTAAACTCACTTCCCGCCAGGCGAGTCTCTCCCAGCTACCATTCGCTCCGGAGAGCTGGGTAGCCCACTCCACGTTTCAGCTTTTCCTACCAGTCTCAGTGTGGCTTCTTCAGTGTTCCTTGGTTGAAGAGTCCTCTTTAGTCTAAAGTTGATTTTTCCAGATGATAGTTCTTAAAATTATTTTGTAATCCACTTTGGTTCTGGGAGGTGGATGTTGGTACGTCCGCCTACTGCAGCGCCATCTTATCTTCCCTGATTATCATATTAAATGACAAAAGATAAGACAAGGAAGTAAAGAACAGTATGTTATATCACAGGGTGAGATTTTATTGTAGAAAATAGAGACCTACAGACATTCAACAGAGCACAAAGCCCATGTGAGCTTGCATTCTTCTAGATTATACTGTGAACAGGGGAGGACTGAGTGGATCCTGAAAGACAAAGTCAATGAGGGTGACAAAGAGCAGAGGGTGGGGACCTCTAAGAGTGAGGACAAGCCTGGTAAAGTCCTGACCTTGGTGATGAGCTCCATGTATTAGAGGTCACATGTGATCACTCTATTGCCACCATCAGTCAACATAGCGGCTCCTCATTGTTCTCAATGTGAGTGTCCTCATCTTTTCTTCCAAGGATGAATGCTGTCAGAGATTGCTCTATGATTTGTCTGAACTGTGACTTTAGTGCCATGGAAGTTGAAGAGTTTTTTTTTCCTGAGTGGGTGCTCTGAGCACTGCAGGTTATTTAGCTTCAAAACTGGTCTTACACATGTGATGCCAATGGCCACCACGCGCACCAGGGGACAGCAAAATATCTCTGGACTTGACAAATTATTGTAGAACAACTGGTACAAAAAAAGGAGAAAATCAGCCCCAGTAGCGAATCACAGTTCTAATATTGGAAATAAGTATTATTATATCTCTCCTATTCTCATTGTAACACCCCTAAGATTCACAGATTCAAACTCTAGAGGACAATGGTTAGCAAGAAAACATGGGCACTAGCTGGAGGGAAAATTAGGAACTGAATAGAGATTTGGTGTTGAAATCTGATGAACCATATAAACCATCACATGTGTGTGTTTGTTAAATATTTAACCACACATTGTATAGAAATATCAAGTTGTGTAAGTTCAAGGTTTTGATGAATGAGCCAAAACGAATTAATTGTAGGTGACACTTGATTCTGACTCGGCTTCCAAATCCGGTTCTTGGTCCCAAGTCATTAGATGAATCCGGGTGCGATTAAATCAAGCTAATGTTTATCTCCAGAGAACAGAGGACTGAGGTGTCTCTGTCCCTGGATGGCAATGTTCCAACTCTCTCCAGGTTCATAAAGAAAGTGGTGGTGGCATCATATTGGCAGTCTGATGTCTGGGTTTACTGTTGGGCTAAACCTTGACTTTCTGGAGTTTCCATTTTAAATGAGTTCCTCCTTCTAAATAGACCCATTAATAAAACATGTTATATAATCAGAGAATTCTTTGTAGAATCTTGAACTTTTCCAAAAAAGCAGTTATACAATAGGTAATTAGATACCCACTGTTTCACTATTGTCACACACAGACCAGAAGAGCTCAGGTCATGCTTTCTAGGACCTGAAGAGGTAGGAAAAGCTATGGACTCAGGTCCTGGTCACCAGAAGAATACTACACACAAGGGCCATGTGGTCTTGAGATGTTGACCCCAGAGATTGAAGGACACAATCTGACACCAGCATCGGCTGTCTTTGGTGTGGCATTAGGAATAGGTAAAGAGTTTCAACCTAAAGGCACCCAGGCAGGGACAGTGGAGAAGAAGATTTCACATGGAGCAAAGGCCTCGAGCAGAACAACGTGGGCGGTGCACAGAAATTTACCTGGAGGCTACATAGGGCAGTTGTGCAGGTCAAGGGCACAGGCATTAATCTGAGTTATGAAGTGGAGGTCTACAAGGTCAAACTAAGGAGATCAGTAGTATTGAGAGCTCTGATCCTAGACACAGGCCTTCTTATTTGACTCTGCCTCCCACTAGCTCTGTGCCTTGGTCAGGTTACTGAGATGCAGGTTCATCAATTGAAAGAATCAACAGTTAAAATGGCCTTATTACCCAAAGCAGTATGGAACAAACTTAATGCAATCCCTATCAAAATTCCAATGTCATTTTTTAAAGAAAAAGAACAAAAAACCACCAGGTTTTGTATGGAGTCATAAAACAACATGAATAGGCAAACCAATCCTGAGAAAAAGGAATAAAGACAGAGGTATGACACTGCCTACTTCAAATTATTTTAAAGAGCCATGATTATCAAAACAGCATGGTATTGGAAGAAAAACAGACATGCAGACCAAGGAAACAGGATCCAGAGCCCAGAAATAAAACCACATATATATGGACAAATAATCTTTTACCAAAGAGCCAAAAGCACACAATGGAGAAAAGAAAGCCTCTTCAGTAAATGGTGCTGGGAAAATTAGAAAGCCACCTGCAAAAGAATAAAACTTGACTAGTTTCTCCCCTTGCAAAAAAATTAATTCAAAATATAAGAAAGACTTAACTTTAAGATCTGAAACAATAAATTACATAAAAGAAAACATAGATACTAAACTTATGAGCCTTGGCTATAGAGAACAATTTATGAATTGGAATCCAAAGGCAAGGAAAATAAAGGCAACAATTACTGAATGTGACTATATCAAACTAAAAAGCTTCTACACAGCAAAAGGATCTAACAATAAAACAAAAAGGCAGCCAATCAAATGGAAGATGATATTTACAAACAATAGTTCTGATAAAAGGTTAATATTCAAAATATATAAAGGCCTTACATTTGTCAGCAACGTATAAGCAAATAAACCAATTAATAATGGGGAGAGGCGTTGAACAGACACTTGTCCCAAGAGGACATTTAAATGGCCAGCTGGTATATGAAAAACTGCTCATCTTCACTAGATCTTAGTGAAATGCAAATCAAAACTACAATAAGAAACAACCTCTCACCTGTTAGATTGGCTATTATCGGCAAGACAGATAATAACAAGTGTTAGAGAGGCTGTGGAGAAAAAGAGAACCTCAATCACTGATGCTGGAAAGGCAAGGTTGTACAACCATTATGGAAGAAAGTATGATATTTCCACAAAATATTAAGACTAGAACTACCATATGACCCAGCAATCCCTTTATTGGGTATCTACAAAAAATCCCCTCGAAAACATAGGAACGAAAAGACATGTGCACCCCCATGTTCGTCGCAGCATTATTCACAGTGGCCAAGACATGGAAGCAACTAAAGTGTCCCTCAATAGAGGATTGAATAAAGAGGTGGGACATACAGACAATGAAATATTACTCAGCCATAGAAAATGATGACATAGTGAATTTACAACAACATGAATGGACCTTGAGAACATTATACTGAGTGAAATAAATAAATCAGAAAAAGTTAAGAGCTACATGATTTCACCTATAGGTGGAGTATAAAAATGAATCTCATGGTCCTAGAGATTGGTTGCTCTGAAGAGTGAATGTTCTTAACACGACTAAAGTATACACTCAAATACAGACAAGGATAATATTTATGTTATGCATATTTACTATGATTAAAATTTTTAAAAAGGACAAGAGTGTGGTGGTTACTGGGGGAGGGGGGAGGGAGGGCGGGAGGGAAGGAGGGAGAGGGGAAGGGGGAGGGAGAGCGGCACAAAGAAAACTAGATAGAGGGTGACGAAGGACAATCTGACTCTGGGTGATGGGTATGCAACATAATTGAATGACAAGATAACATGGACATGTTTTCCTTGAATATATGTACCCTGATTTATTGATGTCACCCCATTAACATTAATAAAAAATTATTAAAAAAATTTTTTTTAAAAGTAAGAACCTCTCAAGTAAAGATGAGGAGAACTTTAATAAAACCTCTAGACCAGACAAGTCTATAAGAGTGAGCATGTCCAAAGTTTTGTAGTCTCAAAAGGATAGGGTGCCGTCATCCATCCGTTAGCCCAAGTTCTAACATGCAGGTCATGTAGAAACTCACATTGTACATTGCCTGAATTTGGGCTGAGGAACTGAAAACTGACAACACAGAGTATTTATTGAGTTCTTGAAAAAAAAGAAAGATGCAGGGAAAATCAGCAAAGGGATCCCCGCTGGGGAAGTGCTGGAAGCACCACCCCTCTGGCATCAGCAGAGGTCTCCTGAGCGGGAGGACACAGCAGAGAATTCCAACGGTACTTCCAGCACCAGCTCTCTGCCGCTGGTGAGGACCAATCCAGGGAAACAATAGAGAACATGTTTGTTTTGCAGGATTGTCTTTTGTAAGAACAATAAAATATAAGTGATGACTCTGTGTTTGTTTTCCAGGATGCAATATACAATAGTGTTTGGTGTAAGTCATATTAACTTTGCACCAGACCTTTGGCTCAGACTACAGGGAATGATCAGAAACCGACTGACGATGAGTAGAAACCACGACTTAGCACCCTTTTCTGTCTTTTGATCTACAGACTACAAGACAATTGTTGAAACCTCACATACACTTTCCCTTCAATAAAGCATCTGCAAACCTAACGTTCTTCCTTGTAACTGACTAACAGGGGGTTTTAGAGAGACGTAATGACACGTGTTGCTCTCCCGCACACAAGCTGCTGGGGACCTCACCCTGCCGCTTGACATGGGCTCTTGGGGGCCAGCTCTGCCCCGCCCCGTCTCCAACATCCCTGCCCGCACCCTGGTAGTCACTGATGTTCTCGGCACAATCCACATCGTTCATACCAGCTCTTCTTAGGAACACAGACAAATGTCCTCTGACTGACACCTCCAACCGTGTCATCAGATGAGAGGTGCTCCCAGGACACACAGGAACCCGTAAACAGTGCCCTCCCTCTCCTGAGGCAGCTCAGGGCTGTGCTGAGGCCACTGGTGCCAAAGTGGACAGAGGGCAGAGTCTGAGGAGGCGGGGGCGTCCCGGCCACCCAATCAGGCTTCACCTGTGACTCGGCCTCCTGCTCCCGTCCCTCCTCGGAGCTGCTATTGCTCAGAATCCTAAGGTTTCTTCTCCCTAGCAAACTGGTGGCCAGTCTAACTGGGCAATGGGGATCCAGCGACTACAGCCCTATCTCCCCTTGGGACTCCACAACAGGGCCTTTTCCTGTTCTGTGGACACGCCCACTGCAGCCTGAGGGGACAGGCTCCTCCCAGATGGCCCAGTGCCCATTTGAGCAAATGCAAACTTCTGTACACGCGTCAGAGAACCAAAACTGAGCATGGCCCATGACTTAACGTGTGTATGTGTGTGTGTGTGTGTTTGTTGTGTGTAATATAATATAAGGACTGGGTCGGGGAAAGTGTCCTTTTGCCTGGACTTAATGGTGTCACTGGCTGAAAGTGTTTTGAAGAAGTGGGAGGGAGTTTCTCATATGATTTATTGAGTCTTTGGTATTTGTACCCACTTCTCCATAAAAACATGTTAAATAATATATCTTGTAATGGCATTGATATAAAGATGCATGTACCCACAGAGGTTCACTGGTGCATATTCATTATTACTATAGTCTCTTTTGGTTAATATTTATAAAGACATTATAACACTTTTTATGGAAACAACGGTATTGTCTGCTTGTTCCCAGTTTGGGTTATGGCTGGTGGAAGTCAGCCTTGGTGGGATCTGAATTGTCCTGAGAAGGGGTCAGGGCTCAGGCTGGGTGAGAGGGACCCATGCTGGTGTGAGCAGAGGGCACTCGTCACCCACCCCTGGTGTCAGGATAGTGGGGACAGGCCACAGTGAGGAGAGCTGAGTCCGAGTTAAAATCACTCACTTTGCTTCTTTCCCAGGGAACTCCAACCTCACTGCTGGTTGTCACTGTAGGAATGAAAGGGTGGACCACACTGCCCCCTGCAGGGCCATGACGAGGGTCAGTTACACAGATGAAGGAGGGACCAAAGATATCTGTAATTACCATAAAAATTTAGAAATGAAATATTTTTAAAAGTCAAAATTTGGGCCATACCTCAATGTTTAAACTAGACAGGATTCAGCCCTGCTTTGCCTGAGTCACCTCTGTCACTGGCTCTGTCCTGTCCCTGCCCCTTTGGTCAGGAATGGAGAGCTCCCGGTGAGCAGGGCATGGCGTGGACATGGGGACAGCAGTGGATCTGGGAACCTGAGTAGCCACTGCCCTCGGACCTGAGAGCCCACAGAGCAGGTGGCTGTAGCCAGTGTTTTAAGTGAGAAAGAAAAAGGCACGAAAAGGAAGAATTGAAACTGTATTCAGAGATGGTTGTAGAAAATCTGATAGGTGGACAAAGGGTCCCCAAACTCTAGGTTGCATCTGCAATGGCCTCTGGACTGGGTCCCCAGCGTTATGAAGGCACCGTGCACAGGGATATTCAGGAGCAAAGGAAGCATCTCTGACATTTTTCTGCCTTCTCCCTCCCGGGCTGTGTCACAGAAAGGAGAAGTAGCCACCACAGTGCCATCGCTTCATGACAAGAGCTCGTGAACGAGAGGAAGGAGACACTCTCCGCTGCCCCATGGCCTTTCCCTTCTGCGGACTTCCCTTTGCAGCTCACAGCCCGCAGGAGGAGGTCAGAGCCCCGTCAGGGGTCCGGGGGCTGCGGGCAGGTGTCTGTGGGAGCAGGAAGGAGCGGTGCAGCCTCTCACACGTTTCCTTCATCAGCCTCAGGGCACGAATCTCGCAGGTTCAACCACGCACCAGGCAAGAGAAGAACTGAGAAAACGGTTTTGAGACATTCATAACACAGAGTACATTGCTGTCATGGTACTGATAGGGATGCTTACGGCATTAGATCAATCTGACAGGAACATTTTTTTTGTTTTTTTTTGTGTTTTTTATAATTTTATTAATTTTAGTTCATTGTGAGAACATGGATTCCTGTGTCTCAGTCAATATAGCACCTCCTCTTTAACCACATGGCCCCCATTGCATTCCTTTGTCTCCCTTCTCCTAACTCCCTCGCTCCCTTCCCTCTGGGACGTGCTGTCCTGTTATCTGTACCCATGTGTTTTGTATATATAATTTCACTAATGCCTTCACCTTCTCTGATCCCATCCCCTTATTCTCCTTCCCTCTGACAGCTCTCCCTCTGCTCTTCATGACCCCGCCTCTGCCTCTATTCCGTTCCTCAGTTCACCTTGTTCATTAGATTCCACATATAAGCCAGATCATATGATATTTTTCTTTCTCTGCCTGGCTTATTTCACTTAGCATAATAATCTCCAGGTCCCCCCATGCCATTGCAAATGCTAAGATCTCCTTCTTTTTCACAGCCATGTAGTATTCCATTGTGTATAAATACCACAGCTTTTTTATCCATTCGTCCACTGATGGACACGGGCTGTTTCCAGATCTTGGCTATTGTAAACAATGCTGCAATAAACATGGAGGCACATATCTTCTTTTGAATCAGTGTTTTGGAATTCCTAGGATATATCCTAAAAGTGGGATAGCTGGGTCAAAAGGCAGTTCGATTTTTAATTTCTTAAGGAAATACCATACCATTTTTTACAGTGGCTGTACCAGTCTGCATTCCCACCAGCTGTGTAGGAGGGTTCCCTTTTCTCCACACCCTTGCCAGCACTTACTGTGTGTTGATTTGTTAATGAGCACCATTCCGAAAGGTGTGAGGTGATATCTCATGTGGTTTTAATTTGAATTTTTTCTGATGATTAGTGAAGTACATTTTTTTTATATCTGTATTCCTACTGGCCATATGTATGCCAATATACCTCATGGGCAAGTGAAATAAAGGAGAAAATAAACAAATGGGTTTATATCAAACTAAAAAGCTTTTTCACAGCAAAAGACATCCCACACGATGGAAGAACATATCGCCAGTATGTCTGATAATGGGTTAATAACCAAAATATATAAAGAACTTCTAAAACTCAACACTAGGATGGTAAGCAATTTAATAAAAAAATGTGCTGCCTGACCAGGTGGTGGCGCAGTGGATAGAGCATTGGACTGGGATGCGGAGGACCCAGGTTCGAGACCCCGAGGTCGCCAGCTTCAGCATAGGCTCATCTGGCTTGAGCAAAAAGCTCACCAGCTTGGACCCAAGGTTGCTAGCTTGAGCAAGGGGTTATTCGGTCTGTTGTAGCCACATGGTCAATGCACATATGAGAAAGCAATCAATGAACAAATAAGGTGGCACAACTATGAGTTGATGCTTCTCATCTCTCTCCCTTCCTGTCAGTCTGTCCCTGTATGTCTGTGTCTCACTCTCTCTCTCTCACTTTCTAACTAAAAAAAAAAACACAAAAAACAAACAGCTATACTGTAGTGTAAACCAGTATCGGGAGCTCCAAAATGGATCCACATATAAAGGAGACTTAATATATAGCATCAACAATGTTACAACTCAGTCATTAAATGATTAGTTGTCAGAGAAATATACTACTCACAAAAATTAGGGTATATTTCAAAATGAATATGAAGTGATAAAATATCCTCAAGTTTTTGTGAGCAGTATAGTAAAATATGGTCAGACATTGCCAATAACCATCAGGAAGAAAAGAAGCAAGGCTTCTAATTCTTATAATATATAAAATTTAAAGTGTCTTTAAGATTACTATGGAAGAAATCAGGACTTTCAGTGTAATAGTTGGGGTGGAAGCCAGATTGCATGGGGATGAGAGGTGAAAGGAAGGGGACTCGTGGGACCAGTGACTGGGATGCTGTGAAGTAAACACTCCAGGGGCTTGGGAAGCGGCCTGGCTGAGACCCTGCGGACCCATGTGGCACACCCTGGTTTCATCCTCAGAGGCCTGGATTTCTTTCTCAGCCTCATGGAGGCCATTTTTCTTACATATAGAAAAGTTAATAGCAAGTAAAAGATAATAGCCTACCACATGACAAAGATGACATAGTTAACGTAATAAACACATCCACCAGTGAACATATAACTTTCATTGGTCAGTACCTGTGTACCAGGCAGTATTGGGTAAGAAACCTTCCTTTAAGGCCTTAGCCAACAGGTCGGTTGATTAGAACATTATCCTATAGGACAGAGATTACTGGTTTGATCCACAGTGAGGGCACATACAGGAACAGATCGATGTCTTCTCTCTGTTCCTCCTTTCTCTTTCTCAAAAATCAATAAAGTAAACATTTTTTTAAAAAACAAGAGAAATATTACTTTAAGGTTTCCTCTCTTATGTCTTACATTAAGAAGCAGCATGTCCACCGTGTGAGAGAGTTGGAGAAGATGCTAAGGCTATATGTATGTACACCTTTCATGGTTAGTGATTAATGAGGATTAATATTAACAAGAAACACAAGACTTTAATTGTCCCCTTCCCTACAAAACTCTGTTCAAGAAGAAAGATCTTTCTGGTGAGCAAGGAATCAAGTTAAGAACAGTAAATAATCTTGAGGATCCTGAAGTGAGAATTAGCTGGTCCGTTTCCTGGGCCATCTCACAAGCCCTGAGGCCTTTTGGCCTCTATTTCCAGGGTGTTCCTCCAGAATACACAGGCTTCCTTCAGCCTGTCCTGGGAGCCACAGTGTGATGCCTTTGGGCCCTAGGGTCAACGCATAGAAAATCTGCTTATTTTCATCATTGTAAATGCCAGTTGTGTATACACAGGACTGAAACTTCTCTGTTGGGGAAGTCATTTAGTGGCATTGTGACTTGCTGTCCTCAGTTTCTTGCTCACAGGAGAGGCTGACGTACAAGGAGGAGCATGTGCCTCAAGCAGGGACCAGCGCACCTACTGACTGTGGGCGGGTCAGGAGGAGCTGTGAGGACGGGGCCTCACTGCTAGAGGCAGTTCTTCCTCGGGATTCTTTATGGAACTTCTTCCCCCATAGAACACATGCACTGTAACAGAGCCTCTCCTGGGTCTGCTGACCTCGATCCCGCTGCCAAGGGTCTTAGGCTGGAAGGAGAGTCCCTGAGCTCAGTGTCTTCTACTACTGGGGGAAGGAAGTCACTGGGCACCACCTGGAAATCTCATGGGCCCAAGACAGTGTCATGTCTGCAGAGCCCCAAGCTCCTTTGAATGCAGCCTGCAAGATCACTGTGAGTTTGAGAGGGCCTTAAGCCACATTTCGGTTGTATTTTTGTAACGAAGTCTTGAATTTGCCATGGAATTTGTGTCTGAACTTTCCAGAGCTCTGGGATGGTGTGAAACCAGTTTACACGGCGACTATTGCAGCCACCTGTCCCATGTAGGTTCTGATTGGATTTGGACAGTTGGTAAAAAAACAATGGAGCCAAAAACTGGTGGGCCATCATCTTTAATCCTAGATTGCACCTGGCGGTCATGTAGAAATCCACAGTGGGCTCCAAAACCCCCTCATTCAGTGCTCACAAAGCTACTGACTTATCTGAGTTTCCTAGAATCAAAGGTTTCTAGCTCACCAGACTTATTCACCTCTGTTCCCCATCTCCTACCTTCTCCCTGCACAAACTTTGCACAAACTGGCTTCTCACTCAGCACTACACCATCTTGGCTGCTTCTCCTGGTCTCCTCCACGTGGCCTTTTCTCTGCTCTCTTCTCTAATGCTAATCGCAGGAACTGAGGGAACAAACTCTCGGTCTGCCACACTTTATAGTGCAGAAATCAAAACCTTTAATCCAATATACAAAATAGGGAAGTCTCTAATACAAAGTCATTTATCTGGGGCATGATGGGATTGTACCACCCCATATCAAAAAGGGTGGGAAAGGCTTAGTCCTAAAACCAAGCCCCAGGCTACAAGGATCCTGCCTAACCATAGCCTGCCCCCAACACACATTAATATCACCTGGACGACGGGCTTCCACGTGGGCAGCGCCATCTTTAACAAAGTGAGCATAATATATTTTATCTGCCTAACAGATGGGGTGGGATGCAGGGCTGTAATTTGATGAGTAAGATTTCACATATCTGCTGGATGATTTGTCTCACAAGCTGAGGTTCTCAGGTTTTGTTTTTTTTACTAGAATACCCCAAATAGACCTCACATTGGAGCAAAAGCTGCAACATGTCAATAGTGGGTGGTCTGGGTAATGTGCACAGGCCTTTTTCTAATAGAGATCATTGCAACATCTCTGTCACTTTGATGTTATTTTCAAGTTTGAAGTTAAAAATTGTGTTCCTTATGCAAAATGCATTGTGATGAACACACTCCTGGGCTTCCTGGGAAGAAGGGTCAGCCATGTGGGGAGAGCACGTGATACAGCGGGTCACAAAGTGTCCCCGATGGGGGACAGTGCAGGAGTCCATGTGCACTTGAAAGAAGGGTCCTCCACCTCCAGGTCGTGTCTGCAATGGCTCCTGGACTGATATCAGCATTATGAACTGTTCAGGTTAGGCAGTACACACAATGAGAATCTAGGGAGAAATTACTGCTTTTTCCTATTAATATGACATTATGACCTTTTACCTATATTCAACACAGAGATCCATTAAGTTGTGTTAAGAGCTGGTGAAGAAGAAGAAACACTCCGCTGCTCCAAGGCCTTTTTCAGCCCGAGCTTCCCTTTGCAGCTGTCAGCTGGCAGGAGGAGGTCAGAGCCCGGTCAGGGGTCCAGGGGCTGTGGGCATGAGTCTATGGGGAGAGGAAGGAGCGGTGCAGGTGCTCACACTTGTCCCCGAACCCTCAGGGCATAAATTTCATGACTCACCAGTGCACAATGGTGAGGGAAGAGGCACTAACATGGCTCATGGAGTTTGTAAGGTGAGGAACATGGTGACTCGGGTACCATCAGAGATCTCAGAGCTTTGAATACATAGCAAAGATATACTTTGAAATCAGATACTTCTTTAATGTATATAATTAGATGTTACTGATAAATACAACTGTTAATGAGCTGAGTGAGGCCTGTTTTTAATTCATCTATCCATGGATATTATTATTTTTTGGTAAAAATGAGGTCATTTTAGTCACAGATTTCATCCTTGGAGGTTTTAATTCTGAAAATACTTGTCACATGACTGCACATGTGAAAAGGATAAGTACATGGTAGTGATGTGAATTGATTAAACATAATCCTTTAAAATATTGACCACAAATGTCATTGTGATCTATCACTCTAAATTATTTTCACACTGGATCTAAAGCCTAAGGCTGAGAAGTGATCAAAATAAATTTTTTTTGTATTTTTCTGAAGTGAGAAGCGGGGTGGCAGACAGACAGACTCCCACATGTGCCCGACCTGGATCCACCTGGCATGCCCACCAGGGGGCGATGCTCGGCCTCTATGGGGCATTGCCGCCATTGAAACTAGGAGACATTCTAGTGCCTGATGTGGAACCCATAGAGCCATCCTCAGCACCAGGGCCATTTTGCTCCAATGGAGCCTTGGCTGCAGGAGAGAGAGATAGGGAGAAAGAAGAGGGAGGGTAGAGAAGCAGATGGGCGCTTCTCCTATGTGCCCTGGCCAGGAATCAAACCTGGGACTTCTATACACCAGCTCAACCCTCTACCACTGAGCAAACTGGCCAGGGCCTCAAAATAATTTTTAAGGACTAACTAGTCATGGCTGAATTAAGTCCTTCCTTATGTTATTCAAAACAAAGACACAGAACCAACTCCCTAGGAAAAATTTGGGTGCTAAAAAATATTGATTAGTTATTTATTTGGAGTCTAGAGTTTTACATGCAGTCAGTGTTACGTAGGATCTGAGAAATGATGGGCAGCTGTCTGTCTTTCTCAAATGGAACAAGGATGTTAATGACAGGGAAGGTGGGACATGAGAACCAGTGTCACCAAAGGATACATTCCTATAAATCTATATGAGGTCATCAAGACCCAGGGGTGAGGTCTGAAATGTGTCCATCGCCAGGTACCTGCTGACCAGTTAGAGACCTGGCTAGAGGAGCCCTGGGATCTCAACAGCAGCCAGAGGACGCGTGTCAGCAGTGCATCCTGCTGAGGACAGGAGTTCAGAGACCCTGTGTCTTGGGAAGGAGAACACCTGTCCCCACCCACTAACTTCATGGACCCTGAGCTCCAATATCCAGTAGTGAGGATAATAAAGTCACCAAAACAGTCACATCAATGCAATAAAACAGTAAATTAAGTGATTGGAAAGCAATGATCTTATTTTCCCTAGAGAAGCCCCGATAGAACCAGAGCTAATTCAGAAGGAGGCGGTGTTAGCTCCCAGGTAAACAGTTCCCTCCCTGGCAGAGTCGGTGAGATTCAGTCTCATATTTGCCCTTAAGGATAAGGTGATCTATCTGTTTGACTTATTACTTATATTTTTCATGTTATTGCATATTTCTAATAACTGAAATTTACTGACTGATACTGTGCTGAGCATTTCCCTGAATTAATATACTTAACCTAACACAGACTCCTTGATGTCACCCTTGTTTACAGATGATGAAATTGAGGCAGAGAAGGCCAGCACATTGCAGAAGACATTACAGGTAGAAAGTTCCAGAGCTCAGATTGAATCCAGGTAGTCTGGTCCTAAAATTGGACTGTTCCTCACAACTCAATAAATGAACACGTTCTTAATTTGAAAGAACCAAACAGCACCTCAGAATTCAATACAAAGTGTAAACTGCCCGGTTGGGATTCTGAAGGGGGGATTGAAACTGCAGAATATCTGAGAACACATGACTTCCTCACCTTTTCTACTGTTTCTTCAGGAACGAGGTGTGAGCCTTGGTGTTTCTAGATCCCTGTTCTATCTGTGAGTAAATTTTATGATTTTATCCTTCAAGATGTGCATGTTTCAAATAAGTGTTTGACCTTCAGTACATTTCTGTTGCTGCTAGAGTTCCGGTTGCCATGGTGTCATGGTTTCTGTCCCCGGTGCGGTGGTGCAGGGTTACAGGCAAGGACGGGTGGGTGTTCCCTGCCGATCCTGTGTTCAGCTACATCGTGAACTTTAATTTGTTCTGAGTTTTTCTCAGTAGATTTTCTAAGATTTCTCTGACAGTAGATTTACTATGTGTAATTCATGACCAATTCATTGATTGATTTTATACAGTGTGTCCATAAAGCCATGGTGCACTTTTGACCGGTCACAGGAAAACAACAAAAGACGATAGAAATGTGAAATCTGCACCAAATAAAAGGAAAACTCTCCCAGTGTCATACCTATTCAGTGCAGTTCGATGTGGGCTCACGCATAGACTTTTTAGGGCTCCTTAGGTAGCTATCCCATAGAGCACTACAGACTCGTCACTGACTGATGGCCTACCAGAACGGGGTTTCTCCACCAAACTGCCGGTTTCCTTCAACTGCTTATCCCACAGAGTAATGTTATTCCTATGTGGTCGCGCTTCGTTATAAACATGCTGATATTCACGTTGCACTTTGGTCATTGATTTGAATTTAGTGAGCCACAGAGCACACTGAACTTTCCTCTGTACCGTCCACATCTCGACTGGCATAGAAGTGGGCTGCTTCGCTGTGTACACGGTGTTACGTCATCATCTGTGCATGCACACATGCTGCCACATCATGCTACAGAACTGGGAGGGTTTTCCTTTTATTTGGTGCAGATTTCACATTTCTATCATCCTTTGTTGCTCTCCTGTGACCGGTCAAAAGTGCACCATGACTTAAAGACACACTGTATTTGATGTTTTTTGTTGTTTGAAGAGAATGTTTTCAACAAAATGTTTTCCCTCTTTTTCTTTACTAATCATTATTTTCAGAGTTTTAAGTTCACAGCAATATCGACCAGAAAATACCCAGAGACACCCTGTTCCCTGAATTCCAGACACGCACAGCCTTCCCCAGCTCAGCGTCACACTCCAGGTGGGACCTTTGTTCTCAGAAAGTGCAGTTGCTGACCCTGTGGTAAGAGGATGTTTGGTTCACAGGAAACGGGAAGCCGTCCCCCAAAGTGTCTGCACCCTCTGCACTCCACCAGCAGTGAAGAAGAGTCTGTGCTCCCGGCCTGGGCAGCGCTCACTGCTGTCAGTCAGTGATCTAATTGAAAAGGAGAAGAAGATAAAAGAGTTGAACAGACAGATGAAGGAACTAGAATGAGCATCAACTAGAGAGTTCAACTGAGGCAGAACCTGAGCTGCGAGCAGCTGAGCTGGGACTTCACTGTCACTACCTCGTCTGCATGTGACCCGTCCCCACTAGCAGACACCCCGACTGGGTAGCACTGGGTACTTTATCCTGCACATCAGTGCCTGAGCGCGACCTAGCGGCCTCCCAACTCTGCCAGTTTGAGCAAGTCTCCTACTTTCTGAAAGTTAGTACACTCAACTGTTAAGATGGGAAATGTAATAGCTTATTGATTAGTAGTGATGCTTAAATATGATAAATTATGTTTGCACAATGACTTTAGGTACAAATAAAAATTATTACTATTCTTTTTAATTACCGCTGTTATTATCTACAGAGCTTTGCCTCCCAAAGCACCCATATGCAGGGTGACGATGGT
Source organism: Saccopteryx leptura (assembly GCF_036850995.1). Lineage (NCBI taxonomy): Eukaryota > Metazoa > Chordata > Mammalia > Chiroptera > Emballonuridae > Saccopteryx > Saccopteryx leptura. The sequence goes on along the minus strand of NC_089503.1, from coordinate 11,610,080 downwards.
TGTTTGTAGCTCTAATCAGTTCACAGTTACCTTGATGACTTTATTTTACTGAAAATTGTTCCCTCACCACCAGGCCCCTTGGAACCACCCTTCTATGTTCTGTTTCCACGAATCTGACTGCTCTAGGAACCTCATGTGTAGGAATCCCACATTACTGTCTTCTGTGACTGGCTTATGTCATGCAGTGTACTGTCCCCCATGTTCACCCGGATGCAGCATGTGACGGATTTCCTGCCTTACCGTGGGGATAAGGGCAATATCCCATTATCTGTGTGCTCTGACTCTGTTTACCCATTCATCCGTCCATGGACACCTGGGCTGCTTCCAGCTCTTGGCTATTGTGAATTGTGCTGCAATAAATGGGTGTGCAAGTAAGTGTTTGAGACCCTGCACGTGTCCGCAGAGCTGAACTTGACCCATCACACTGTAATCCTAGTTGTAATTTTTTAGGAAACTCCAGTCCTTTTTATTACTGGCTGCACCAATTACATCTGCACAAAAATGCATCCTTGCCACACTTGTAATTTTTTCCTATTTGTTTAATCCTTTTTATTATTTTTTGGAAATAAATAATTAAAAAAACCCCATATGACCTTGACCTGAGATGGGAAACAGAGCAGGAAAGTCCGGGGGCACAGTGTCCAGCTGGGTCTCACCCACTCACCACCTGCCCCCAGGGCTCCCAGAGAAGAATAGGGACCTTCCTGACTCAGCCCTTCCTGCCTCCCCAGTCACAAAGCTCCCCTCCTCCACCAGGCACGCCTATGTTTCAGGGTAACACGAGTCCTTGTCCCTGTAAGCCACCTGGCTGATGGTGTCTTGTCTTTCTCCAGGCTGTTCCCTCAGGACCCCTCCTCCTACCATTTCCTACTGTCACAATTGTCCCCTTCCTGAGTGACTCCCCAGAATGATCCTCTGTGACCACACTGCCTCCTAATGTCTTCCTCAGAACTGGCCATGCCTCCCCTGTGTTTCCATGGAGCATCTGGTCATGGCTGAGGACACGCAGAGGACGGGCCCTGTGGGCACTTGTTTGTACTGCTGGGACCCTGAGGACTCAGAAGGGGCGATCCTCCTAACTGACAGGTGAATCCATCAATCAGGACAGTTTAGTGTTGGATGTGATTTGAAATAGCTCCATATTATTTAAACAATAGACAAAGAGTAGGAACTTTCTTTGATTAAAAAAAATATTTTTATTTATTTATTTATTCATTTTAGAAAGGAGAGAGAGAAGGAGAGAGAGAGAGAGGAGAGACTCAGAGAGAGAAGGGGGGGGGGAGCAGGAAGCATCAACTCCCATATGTGCCTTGACCAGGCAAGCCCAGGGTTTCGAACGGGCGACCTCAGCATTTCCAGGTCAACGCTTTACCCACTGCGCCACCACAGGTCAGGCCCGGAACTTGCTTTGATTTGATATAAAATGTCACTTGATAGTTTGGATATGTTACATTAAGTAGAAAGTTAGGAGTTGGGATGTAATTTTCCTCTTGTCACAGGTTTCTCTCGGGAACAGAACACCTCTGATTTCTTCACAATTGTCTCCAGCCCACTGACCTTTCTCCCTCCACTGCCAAAGGAACCCTGGCACAGCAGGCATCATCTCACACTAAAGATGCTCCCTAACCCACCTGAGTAGTTTGTTAATTCATAGTCCTGCACACCCAGGGGTACTTGCTGACCCTCATCCTGTGCCCGGCACCAGGCAGACAGAGATCAGCAAACCAGACACGGCCTGGAATTAAGGAGCCAAATCCCAGGGGCTTCCTGTCAATCACTGAGTGTACATTTCTAACCGCAACCTCAGTGTTGATGCAAAGAATTTGTCAGGGTTCCAGCAATGCAGATCGTTGACCAAGTCACTAGAGTCTGTGACGTTCAAGCACGGCATCATTCCTCAGAGGAACGGTGGGGTATAACCAGGTCTGGTGACCTGCCACATTCTTTGTGGGAATGACCCTCAAAGCTTATAACCCCGGGCTCAGCAGGCTCCTGTGTCCAGCTCCTAATTCCTCTGTGTTCCTATAGCTGAACGCAAAGCAAAGTCCAGGAGAAAGCCAGTCCCATGTTGCTGCTAGTCACTGGCTTTTTGCTGTTATGAGAGTATCATTTGTAATTGAAGTACAATTAGCTTGGGTAAGTAACTTTCTCTAAACTGGGTGATGTATTAGGAACTGGGAGTGAGCAGAGTAGAATCCAAACCTTTCCTGGCACTTGTGGACTAGCCCCAGCAGTCAGGGCTCATTGTACCAATTCCTAAATATCAGGAACTTTCTGAGACATCAGTGCAGGCTCGTTTTACGGGTTTTTCATCGGAATCCTCATCCCTGTCTGTGGTCTATGTGTCAGAGCAGCATGATGTAATGGAACTTGGTTGTGAGTCATGGTTCAGCCACTCAGCAGCGCTGTGACCTTGAACAAATGCGTATTCTCTCCAAGTCTCCTCTTGTCCTTGCTTTTCGCAGCTGCCGCCCAGAGTGGCTCTGACAGAGCAGTGAGATGCTGTGTGTCAGAGGGCAGCTCCAGGTCTTGTCTGACATTCTGCTTCCCTGGGTCTTTTAGGTGCCGGTTGAGTTCACGGCCTGTGAACTCGTGGATTCAGACTCATACGATGTGCAGGCGGGAAGGGCTCTAGCAGAGTTCTCAGTTCAGGAAGAGCCGGTGTTGTCTGAATCTTGGAATGATCAATCTTCCCGTGGGCTCTGAGAACCGGCAGCCCTCAGCCAGTCAACACGTGCTGCTCGTTCTCTAGGCATCCGGCCAGGACTTGGAGACCCAGTGCCATCGTTTGGGTGACAGCTGCTATTTTTCTTGGTTTGTTCTAAGCATTTGTTGAAGAATATTTTGGTGTGACTTCATACCCTTGATATGGACCCAAGTCCTTTTGAGTCGATCTCTTTCACCTGCCTTTCTGATCCTCCTCCTGTTTCTCTGTGTGGCCTCCAATCTGACCCTCTCACCATCTCTGTATAGCTGCTTTCTGATCCGGTGTGATCATAGCCTGGTAGGACACGTCCTGGGCAGCAAGTGGTGACAAAGGCTTGGGGGTGGGTGGAGGATCTAGACCAGAGAACGTGGTCACTTCAGGTCTCAGCACAATCCCGGTGGGGTCGGTAGTAAGCCCCAGTTCCCACCTCCCACCTTCTCTGCGGAATTCTGTACATCAGTGCAGAACACAAGAGCCATCATGACATGTGCATAATTTCAGATGTGTGAAACTCAGAGTTGTTTTCTCAGAACATTTTTGGCAGTCTTCATTTAATGACATAATCCTATAGCCTAATTTAGTCTCAAAGGAGCATCTTCTAACATTAATAGGTTTCCTCACTGCTCTCCAGATTTAGTCCTTTTTCTCTGACCTGTAGTAAGTCTGACTCTGCCATTCATTGAAAGACTGATTACTAACATCTGCTTTCCCTCCATATCAGGACTAAAGAAGGTGTCACTGTATTGGCAGGCAAACCTTAATTTTTGAAATCTAGGGAGTGTGAATTTCAGCAAAGTAGGAGAGTCCTGGAAAGTGGCGGGTGTGATTCACAAAGGATAAACCTGAACTAGGGATCGGTCAACCAGCTTTCCAGACAGAGCTCTGCGGCTTGCTCTGGGATCTTGAGCAAGTCTTTACTTCCAGGATATTGCATTGTTCTGGGCACTATTAGGAAGGGGGTTATAAACTCCCAGAAGTTTCTGTCAGATTCTAAGTCAGGCACCATAGGGGAAATGTGACTTTATTTGCATAACTTGTTTCTTTCTTCCTTCTGCTCCAGCAAATGCAGGACAGGTCTGTCCAAATGTTGTTACTGAGTTAGCAGAACTGTTTTTGCCCCCCGCCTTCATGTACAAAGCCAGTCTTCAGAAATACGATGCCTCTGCAGAAGCTGTTGAGGCCAAGGAGACAGTGAAACAATACATAGATAACATCTTGTTTTGAAAAAGAATGAAGGTCTTCGGTGCCTTGGTAATTTCTTTCTCTGTTGGCAGAGAGGCTGCAGCTCAGCTGTGCAGCCAGGAGGGAGGTCAGGGTGCTGCTCTGGGGACACAGGGTGTGAAGGCAGCTGCCCCCTGCTCACCTCTGATCTAGTGGCCCGTGCACACCAGGTCCATGATAACATGACACCTGCTGAGCTGGACTAAGGCTGCACACAGTGCTGGGCATGTTCGTCCTTCTCAGGTCACCTCCCTGGGCACCAGGTTCCCCACAGTGTCCTGAGGAAAGGGACAGCCAGGCCCACAGGATGTGATGGGGCAGGACCAGAGACTGTTCCCCCAGCAGGACGTGTCTCCTCACCCAGTGGCACAGTCCCTGAGAGTCTTACTGGAGGACTGGGAAGGAGAAAGGGACACAGCAAGAGGGAGAGAGCTGGCCCCGCCTTCTGTCAGGATGGAGGGGTGGCTGCTGGGGGCTCTGCCAGCTCTCACAGAGCCGAGGCCACTCCTGTACCTACCCCATGTTTCCCAGCCAGGGGTCCGCGACCCTCCCCGTGTCCTCTGCAGCCCCGTGTGGAGCTGAAACACTTCAATCATGTCCTCATGCAGAGATCACACAGATGTGAAGGTGTCTTTCAACATGTCTGCCCCTGGAATTAACTCAGGTTTCACACAAATGTCCTCACTAGCTGGATTCTCAGTGTGGGGAAGTCTGTGTGCTGTGTGGGGAATGTCCACTCCTCGAGGCGGGACATCTGCAAGGAGAATGGCCCACGTCCCATCCTGTCCCAAATTAATACCTCAGCCCTGTGTCCCCGTTTAGTGACAAGAGGAGTCCTCGTCCTGGGACTCAGAGAAAGGACACCGGGCTGCTCTGCCCAACTCCTGAGCCCCCTCCTCGCTCCACTAAAGACCTGAGCCCTTCTCTGGGGACACACAGGGTTTATCTGCGGGGTGTGGACATGGTTCTCTCCTGACTCGCACGGTCTGTGCAGTCAGGTCTGGACCAGGACTATTGAATTCCCCACATGCACGGCTACCTGCCTGGTGCCTCCACTTCCCTTTGCTGGTTGCAGTTCCTTCCACATCTGGGTTGTGAACACCAGTCTGTGTTAACATGGCTTCTGCAGGATCTTCATGACTGATACTTCTTTTCTTTCTTTTTCTATTTTAGAGAAATATACTAATGGAATGTAACAGATATATATTAACAATCTTCCATGTGAGTTTTTTGTCGTTCAATGATGACCTGATCCTTCCCGGACAATGTGAAGGTTTCAACTCAACTCTTACTTTAATAAATTTCTTTCCTGCAGTTCGCTGCCTGTCTTGTTTTATCCAACAGTCTCTGGCTTGAGTTGAGTGGTTTCATCATGAAGCGGCCTGTGGGTGGTGTTCGGAGTAAAGTAGAGAGACGCAGAGTTCAGAGACCAGGGCAGCTTGAGTGCAGAGATCCCGGCGGGTATATGCGCTCAGGAGCCATCCTGCATGACCCCACAGACTGTCCGGTCATGTGGCCTTGAGGGCGGGATGGTTGAGGGTAAAAGCAGAGAACATACTGCTCGGGGCGCGGACTGCGGAGACAGCAGTTTGATAGCGGTCACATGGTTCCCACCCAGCAACATCGCTGCTACTGCGCCCTCATCGTCAGCACAAACCCTGCTCAGTCCTCACCCCATCCCTGGAGTCAATGCCCGGAAGGCCCCGTGTGATATGGTTTCTGTCCACTTTTCCACTTGTAGTGAATCCGCAGGGTTCAAACTTCAGTTACTCCCTGAACTCTGCACATGCGCATTGCTCACCTCCACCCCAGCTACCGCTTCCTCCCAAAGGGTCTCCTTAAAGCCCTGGACATGGGATCCATCTCCCATGTGGACAGCTCCATACACACCATCCACATTTATTGCAGGAGGAACACGTCAGATGGGCATATTGTCTCCCCACCTACTCTTCCATGAGCCCATCCAGGCTAATGGGCCCTGTCCAATGAGGCAGCTGATTCAGATGACGGATACATCACAGATCGGGATTGGTTTCCAGTGGCTGCTGTGACACACACTTGGTGGCTTCAGTTAAGTTCTTTTTTCCATGTGCGGATGACAATAGTCTAAAATCTGTAACCTCTGCTGAAATCTCAGTGTCAGGAGGTCATGCTGGCTCTGGAACATCGAGGGGAACATCTATCCCTGGTGCCTCCAGCCCAGGACTGATGACTGTCCTCATCTGGTACCAACGTTCCTCCTATCTCTTCCCCATGAGGGGACATTGCTGTATCGTTTCTGTGTGTGTGATAATCTTGTGGTCTTCTTCATATAAAATATGCGGGATGGCATTTAGAGGTCACCAAAAAATTCAGGATCATCTCCCTAATTCAAAATCTGTAACTTTATCACATCTACAAAGTCCTTTTACCCATGGCAGAGACTTGACAAGTCTGGGTTTTGTGTGTGGATCTGTTTGGGGGCTCTTATGGGCCTACGTTAGCTTCTCTGCCTGCTGACCCTAAGAGTCCACTAGGTCCTGCTCCTCCACGGCCAAGCCTCCCTCAAACACATTTTTGCAACTTTGAAAAAGTGTAGGTCATGTGTTTCTAAATGTTTTAAGTAAGAGGACTTATTATATGATCTGCAGCCTTTCTCTAATAATACATTATATATTTATACAGAATATGGTGGAGAAAATGGAAGATAAGTATTTTCTACTGTAATCAGTTGTGTCCAAAGCTTTTACAATCTATGTGATCACAGGAGGGAACATGTCCACTTAAATTAGTCTCTATTTTCTGGAACGCCTTCTGTGTTCATTCACATCCTGTGCTGGGTGGACACAGTGTCATAGGGCTCTTACAACAGCCTGAGAAACGCAGCCTGGAATCGTGTGGGGAGGACAAGACCCTTCACCAGCAGGGCACACAGGCCTGGCCTGATCCTGTCCCAGGCTCCCCTTCACCCCCATATCCCTGCTCACCCAGACGCTCTGCTCAGGCATCCTGCCTACATGTCATTCTCTCATCATGACGGTGGATCACAGCACTGCACGTGGGCTCGTCATGGTCCCTTTTCATCTATGTTGTTCTTACACAGGACAGCTGACAGCCTTGTGTGCAAGGTCTGTGTCCCGTCCCCAGATCAGTGAAGCCATTTCTCCCTCTCAGACCCTGAAATATTCCTTTGTATACAGTCACACTGTGTGCACGAAACAACACACATTCACATTCATGTTTTAACACACTGCCAGGACCATGCACACCCATACACGCACAGACACACTCAGAGACATACGCATGCACACACACACACATGTTGACAGGCACACTCATCCCTCTCTGGTCACTTTATTCTTCTATGATATAAGAGTCCCATCAAGAGCTGTTTTGGGAACATTTGGAATAAATTATCAATATCAAAACAATAATTATCAATCATTGTTAATATTTCTAGAATGTTTAAGAGTTTACAAACATGGAGACCCCTGTGGGCAGCCATTGTCCTGGGAGGTTTGTAGGTTCTGTCTCACTTTGTCCTGACGGGTCTTCAGGAAGGGAATAAACTGTTACTGTCGTTGGATGTGTGACAAAGGATGTCCCACCACTGGCCTCCAGCCTGGCCTCTGTGTCTTCTCAACATCAACAGGGAAGATTTCAAAAGCAAGTGATGTGCAGGCCCCAGTCCAGGACCAACATGAGTACCTCTGTGGGTGGAACCGTGTGGTCCCCATCCCCACCTCCCCTGCTGCGGGTGCAGCACCACGTGACTGCAGAGGCCATGACAGCCCCTGAACTGGGGAGGACAGCAAGACTGTGCATGAGACAGAGACTCCCAGCATCCCCAGGGGGTCACCTGGAGACCTTTCCTTGGCCACTTCTCTAGCTCTGCAAGGTGGGCATGGCAGGGTCTTTATCGGTGTCACTGTAATAACAGTGACAGATAAGGTCTTGGGAAGGAATGTGTCCTTCCTGAGTTGGTGACGGTGCAGGAGATGAGGTGATGCACAACCGTAAAGGCTGGGCCGGGAGGGACAGGGCTGGGGAGCGAGGTTAATGGCTAGGGCCTCTGATCGGGATGATTGTGGACATGGATGGTGGAAAAATGGAGACCATGATGTACCCAATGCCAGTGAATTCTACCCTTAATAAAATCAAAGTGGTAAATTTTATTTTTGTATATTTTACGAAAACATAGAAAAATTATCTCAGAATGGAGCTCTCTGAGAGGCAGCTGAAAGAGACCTGCCCATGGGAACAAAGTATTTGCGACAAATAGCATTGCTGTTGATCTCACTCTTTATATCCATCAAAATCAGCTTTATATATTTAAGTGCTCCTATATTAGGTGTGTAGATATTTATAATAGTTATGTCTTCCTGTTGGATTGCTTTCTTTATCATTATGTAGTGGCCTTCTTTATCTCTTACTATATTCCTTGTTTTAAAGTCCATTTTGTCTGATATAAGTATTGCTACCCCAGCTTGTTTTTCATTTCCATTTGCATGAAATATTTATTTCCATCCTTTTACCTTCAGTCTATGTGCATCTTTTGTTTTAAGGCGTGCCTCTTGTAGACAGCATATGTACTGGTCCTATTTTCTTATCCATGCAGCTACCCTATGTCTTTTGATTGGATCATTTAATCCATTTACATTTAAGGTTATTATTGATATGTAGTTGTTTATTGCCATTTTATTCTTTAAAGTTGTATTCCTCTTTTGCTATATTCTTTTTCTACTTTGATCTGTTTATACCATGCCCCTTAACATTTTCTGCAGCATTGGTTTGGTTGTATTGAGTTCCTTGAGTTTTTTTTTTGTTTTGTTTGGGAAACTTTTTATTTCTCCTTCAATTTTAAATGATAGTCTTGCTGGATAAAGTAGTCTTGTTTGTAGGCTCTTGTTCTGCATTACTTTGATTATTTCTTGCCATTCCCTTCTGGCCTTAAGTGTTTCTGTTGAGAAGTTTGATGTCATCCTTATGGGGGCCCCTTTGTAGGTGATAACCTTTTTTGCTCTCGCAGCTTTTAATATTTTCTCTTTATCACTTAGCTTTGGTATTTTAATTATGATGTGTCTTGGTGTAGGTTTTTTTGGGTTTCTCTTTAATGGAGTTCTCTGTGCTTCTTGAACTTATGAGAGTTTCTCTTACATTAATTTAGGGAAGTTTTCAGCTATGATATGATTGAACAAAGTCTCTATCCCTTGTTCTTTCTCTTCTTCTTCAGGAACCCCTAAAATGTGGATGTTATTTCTCTTTATGTTGTCACAGAGCTCTGTAAGAGTTTCCTCAGACTTTTTGAGTCCCTTTTATTTTTTCTTCTCTGCTTTCATGCCTTCATTCCAGTTGTTGCTCCAATTCGATCCTCAGCTCTATCCATCCTGTTTTTAATTCCTTCCATTGTGGTCTTCATTTCTGATATTGTATTTGTCATCCCCGACTTATTCTTTTTTAATATTTCAATATCCTTTTTTATACTTGCTATTTCTTTATTTAGGTGTTCATAATGACCATCCATTGTTGTTCTAATATCCTTAAGCATCCTTAGAATCATTATTTTGAACTCCGCACTCAGAAGTTTGGTTATTTCCATATCACTCAGTCATCTTTTAAAGGTTTCTCTTGTGTTTTCATTTGAATTGCACTTCTTTGTCTTCTCATTATCTGTGTTTGGGTGTTTTGTCTGTAGAGCTGGTTAAGCTAGGCTTGGTGTTGTCTGTCTCCAGTTTTCAATTGTGTTATTTCTAGGTCTTCTTGGCTTGGCATCAGCTATTATTTGTAATCCACTTTCATATTTGGGCCACTTCGAAGTCTTGGTTTGTTTGTTTTCTTAACAGGTGATAGTCTTATTTGCTGATCTCAGCAGGGGGCTTATTTGAAACTGTATCCAGGAATGCCGTGGGTGTGACCTGAGGCTCTGAAGTCCTCTTCTGTCAGTTAATCTCTCTGGGGGCGGGTTGTTTTCTCAGCTTCAGTAGGGGGAGGTGTATCTCAGATCTCCATGGAGACCTGAGTTACTGCCCCTCCTCCCCACTTTTTGTTTTCAGTTGTGACTTGTTGTGCTGATTGGAGCTGGAGAGATGTTTGTATCTCTGTGACCTGGAAGTACTTTTATATTTTGCTTTGTGGAAGGATCAGCCCCTACCCCAGTTATGCCTGCCTCCAGCACTGAATGAGTCAGCTTTTTAGATTGTCCCCCTGCATTCCTCTCCCCCTCACCATCTGTCTCTCTCTCTCTCCTTTCTTTTTGGAAGACAAGTAGGTCCTTTCAAAACATCTCATTCCTTGGTCACCAGCCAAGTGGCTATCAGCAGAATTAATGCTCTTTTCCTTGGAGTGAGAGCCCAGCCTCACTCCCCCCCCCTCTGTTCCTGTAAGCAGGGGAGATTCAGGTGCTCCCTACCGAGTTTGTTGTGGCCTCTTCTTTGCTCCTTGGTTTTTGATAGCTGTTCTTGTAGTCCAGATTTAGTTTTTCATGCTGATTGTTCATAAATTAGTTTATAATCCAGTTCTGTGGTGTGAGCTGGGAGTCTGCGCGTCTGCCTACTCTGCTGACATCTTCAGGAATCAACTTATTGTTTTCTTTAAAGTGGTTTAGGTTCACAGAGAAATTGAACAGAAAGTGCAGTTTCCACATACATCCTACTTACAAACCATCTACACCCCCATCAGCCTGGGACATGTGTTACAGTCGATGAACCTATCCTGTACTGACACATTATTATCACCTAAAGCCCACACTTTTCATTAGGGTTCACACTTGTGTTGTAGAATTGTGTCTGTGCAAGCCACATAATTTGTTAACCAGCATCACCCCAGTAAATTCAATAAAATCTGTTTTTTTTTAATTGCATTTTTAAAACATATAGGCATGTGCAGTGTGCAGCAATTCTTCAATGCTGCTTTACTCTCACTTCAATTTCTGTTATTTCTTTGGTCTTTACTTAAATGTCTGTTCTTAGTGGGTGAAGTATCAGTGTTTGGGTCTTCCCACGTCTCTTAATGTCTGGCTCAGTAGAAGTCAGATGCAACACATATTTGCTTCCATCTTAACTCCTTTGCAACATCACATGCTATGTAGTCTTCAGAAAACTCCACTGTCTTGTGAGAGCATGAGAGTGACCTGGGAAAATCAACCTCCACATTATGATTAATATAGTTTTTTCCTAGACTCCCTGAATCATAGCATCCCATAACCAGTCCCCAAAACTGCTGTGGAATGTCTTTTGTTTGTGTGTAGTAAAATTTCTCCTCTGTGTACCAATTAGATTAAGGCCATGAGGAGACTTGCCTTCATAACCTAAATAGGAAAATTCAGAAGCAAGGGTTTATTCAGCTACAAACAACTATATCAACAGTGTTATCTCAACAGATGTATGTAGTACAATCTGATAAACTTTCTTAGTAAAACTTCTAAGTAAGAACCTGGGCTGGTTGGCTCAGAGGTAGAGCGTCAGCCTGTCATGTGGAAATCCCAGGTTTGATTTCCAGGCAGGGCACACAGGAGAAGCTTTCATCTGCTTTTCTACCCCTCCATCTTTCCTTTCTCTTTCTCTTTCTTACACTCCTGAAGCCATGGCTTGAATGCTTAGAGCAAATTGACTCTGGTAGTTGAAGGTGGCTCCATAGCCTGCCTCAGGCACTAACATTGCTTGGTTGCAGAGCAGTGGAGCAGCAGCCCCAGATGGACAGAGCATTGCCTGGTAGGGGGTTTGCCAGTTGGATCCCGGTTTGGGTGCATGCAGGAGCCTGTCTGTCTGCCTCCCCACCTCCCACTTAATATAAACAGTTCTAAGTAAAGATAGAAGAAAACTATTTAGAACCAAGAAAATCAATTTTCAAAGTCAACTGCAAACATCACTCTAAAAGAGTGAGTGCTAAAGCTAATTATATTAAAATATAGGGAAAATGCCTGATATATCCATTATTTATTAATTGTTAGTATGGATCTGTGAGTTGTAAGTATTACACTAAGATAACAAAATGAAAGAATCTTAACTATTTCCAAAGATATGATGAAAAAACTTTCATTTGCAGACAATATGAATCTTTCATCCGGAGACATGAGACGTACTCCCAGAGCACCATTCAGAGAAATAAAATAATAGGATGAGATGCCTGTAAGTGGCTGGATATATGCTAAATATATATATATAAAAATACAACAGCTTGGGCATGCTACAAACAACAATGAGAATTAAAAATGGAATAAAGATGTCTCATTTATAAGTGTGACAAATTATAAAACACATAAAACAAATGTAATGAGTGAGGTGGTATATACTGTGTTTTTGGAAGACAAATTACAAAAAAATATCAATAGTTCCAATATTTATACACAAAATCATTGTAGTACTTTCATCCTGAATCCCATTGGAGCTTCATCAGAGACTGGTTAAAATTATTTTAAAATTCCTAGGGAACAATCTATGTTTGAAAATGGCCAAGATATTAGGAAGAACACTGAGTAGATACTTGGCATATCAGATATTAAAAATTACTAAAAAAATAATTCTTCTTGATCCAGATGAGTTCACATAGAAATGGACATCAGCCTGACCAGGCAGTAGTGCAATGGATAGAGCATTGTCCTAAGACTATGAGGACCCAAGTTCAAAACCCCGAGGGTGCATGCTTGAGCATGGGCTCATAAACATGACTCCATGGTCGCTGGTTTGAGCTTGAAGGTCACTGGATTGAACCCCAAATCTTCTGGCTTACAACCAATGTCACTGGTTTGAGCAAGGGGTCACTGAATCAGCTGGAATCCCCCAGTCAAACGTATGAGAAAGCAATCAATGAACAACTAAGGTGCTACAACTATGAGTTGATGCTTCTAATCTCTCTCCCTTCCTGACTGTCTGTCTGTCTCTCTTTCTCACTAAAAAGAGGAAGAAAAAAGACAACCATACTAAGGACCATTAGAGAGCTCTAAAATGGATTTATCTATATATAAGGGACTTAAATTATAGCATCAATGTTACAATTCAGCCATTAAAGGATTATTTATGTTTTGGTCAGATATTGCCAATATCCATTAGGAAAATAAAAAAAGACTTCTACTTCTTACAATATACCAAATTTAAATTGGCTTCAAGATTAATATGGACGAAATCACGAATTTCAGTTTAATAGTTGGGGTGGAAGCCAGATTGCATGGGGACGAGAGGTGAAAGGAAGGGGACTCGTGGGACCAGTGACTGGGATGCTGTGAAGTAAACACGCCAGGGGCTTGTGAAGTGGCCTGGCTGAGACCCTGCGGACCCATGTGGCACACCCTGGTTTCATCCACAGAGGCCTGGATTTCTTTCTCAGCCTCATTGAGGCCATTTTCCTGACCAGTAAAAAAACAATATCAGGTAAAAGATACCTTACAGCATAAAAAATATGACTTAATTACTATAATAAATAGAGATCAACCAATGAATATATAACCTATATTGGTCAGCACCTGTGTATTAGACAGTGCTGGGCAAGAAATATTCCTGTAAGGCCCTGGCCAGATAGCTCCTTTGTTTAGAGCAGTGGTAGTCAACCTGGTCCCCATCGCCCACTAGTGGGCGTTCCAGCTTTCATGGTGGGCGGTAGTGGAGAAACTAAAGTATAAATAAAAAGATAAATTTAACTATAGTAAGTTGTTTTATAAAGATTTATTCTTCCCAACTTAGTGAAAATCTGACATAAAGTACTTGGTAAGTAATTATTACTATATGCTTTAACTTGGTGTAACTCTGCATTATAAATTTTATAAAGTAAAGTTACTTACCTACTTTATAAATCACCATTACTATGAAACCGGTGGGAAGTTTTAAAATTTTACTAGTAACAGAGATATGAAAGTGGGTATAAAAATGTTGACTACCCCTGGTTTAGAGCATTGACCTGAATCAAAAAGTTGACAAGTCTATCCCCACTCAGCACACATACAGGAACAGATAGATGTCCTGTCTCTCCTGCTCCTGTCCTCCTCCCTCCCCCCCCAAATTTAAATACAAGAGAAATATTCCTGTGAGATCTTATGTTGTATGTCTTACACGAAAGAACAGTAGGTCATAAATGATAGAAATTTGGAGAAGATGCTAAGGCTATGTGTCTGTACAACTAGATAGTTCGTGATTACGGAGGACTGATATCAGCATGGAACAAAAGGCTTTAATTGTCCCCTTCACTACAAAAGCCTGTTTAAGAAGAAAGGACTTTCTGGTGAACAAGGAATCAAGGTAAGAACAGTAAATAATCTTGAGGATCCTGAAGTGAGAATTAGCTGGTCTGTTTCCTGGGCCATCTCACAAGCCCTGAGGCCTTTTGGCCTCTTTTTCCAGGATGTTCCTCCAGAATACACAGGCTTCCTTCAGCCTGTCCTGGGAGCCACAGTGTGATGCCTTTGTGCCCTAGGGTCAACGCATAGAAAATCTGCTTATTTTCATCATTGTAAATGCCAGCTGTGTGCACAGGACTCAGACTTTCCCCTTGGGGAGGTCATTAGTGGCATTGTGACTTGCTGTCCTCAAGTTTCTTGCTCACATGAGGGGCTGACATACAAGGAGGAGCATGTGCCTCAAGCAGGGACCAGCGCACCTACCAACTGTGGGCGGGTCAGGAGGAGCTGTGAGGACGGGGCCTCACTGCTAGAGGCAGTTCTTCCTTGGGATTCTTTATGGAACTTCCTCCCCCTTAGAACACATGCACTGTAACAGAGCCTCCCTGGGCCTGCTGACCTCGATCCTGCTGCAAAGGGTCTTAGGCTGGAAGGAGAGACCCTGAGCTTAGTGTCTTCTACTACTGGGAGAAGGAAGTTACTGGGCACCCCCTGGAAATCTCATGGGCCCAGGCAGTGTTATGTCTACAGAGCCCCAAGCTCCTCTGAATGCAGCTTGCAAGATCACTGTGATTTTGAGAGGGTTTTAAGCCACTTTTAGGTTGTATTTTTGTAACTTAGTAGTGAATTTGCCCCTGGACTTGGGTCTGAACTTTCTGGAGCTCTGGGATGGGCTGGGATCATGGCTATAATTTGATGAGTAAAACTTCGCATATCTGCTGGATGATTTGTCTCACAAGCTGAGGTTCTCAGGTTTTTGTTTGTTTTTTTTAACTAGAATACCCCAGAGACCTCACACTGGAGCAAAAGCACAACACGTCAATAGTGGGTGGTCTGGGTAATGTTCACAGGCCTTTTTCTAATAGAGATCATTGCAACATTTCTGTCACTTTGATGTTATTTTCAAGTTTGAAGTTAAAAATTGTTTCTGAAGAAAAATGCATTGTGATGAACACGTTCCTCGCCTTCCTGGGAGGAAGGGTCAGCCATGCGGGGAGAGCATGTGATACAGCAGGTCATGAAGTGCCCCCAATGGGGGACAGTGCAGGAGTCCATGTGCACTTGAAAGAAGGGTCCTCCACCTGCAGGTCGTGTCTGCAATGGCGCCTGGACTGAATACCAGCATCATGAAATGTTCAGGTTAGACAGTGCACACAATGAGAATCTAATAAGAAATTTATGCAAAAACGAAGCATTCCTAATTTTTTTCCATTATGATTATTACTTTTTATCTATATACTACACAGGGCTCAATTAAGACATGGCAAGAGCTGGTGTATGAGAGAGAGACACTCTCAGCTGCCCCATGGCCTTTCCCTGCCCCAGGCTTCCCTCTGCAGCTCACAGCCCGCAGGAGGAAGTCAGAGCCCGTCAGGAATCCAGGGGCTGCGCGCAGGTGTCTGTGGGAGCAGGAAGGAGCAGTGCACTTGTCACAGGTGTTCCTGATGCCTCAGGGCCAGTGGTGGGATTCAAATAATTTAACAACCGGTTCTCTGTCCTAACGACTATTTTAAGTATAAAAAAGTATATACTGAAAATAGTTTATTATTTCATGCATTTATTACTTAATAATAAAACAAGTTCACAAAAGTAGATTATAAGAAAGTGTTTTAAAAATTAAGAAAAAATATTAAATAATATCTGACAAAAACCAATAAAACGGTTATTTAAGATATTTTTGTATTGCTTCTTGATTGGCATCAGTCAGAACTTGCAATTTTTTAACTTTTAAATGAACATCATCGGCTGTGTGATTTTTCCTTAACCATCTTTTCACTGTACGGGTACAATCCCATTTCTTTACCTATGGACAGAATGAACATTACTACGGGCGCTTAGAATATGCTGTTGTGCAGACGAATGTTAAAAAACAGTAAGGAATGTAAATTTGTGATTTGTACATTGAGCAGCTGCCCAGGTTCCCACCTTAGAGAGAACCCTGATTACAAGTGCCACTTTACCAAGCGGTTCACCAAACTCAACGAAAAATTAGGTATTGGTTCTACCGAACCTGGGATAGCCAGCTGAATCCCACAACTGCTCAGGGCATAAATTTCATGACTCATCAGTGCTCAATGGTGAGGGAAGAGGTACTAACATGGCTTATGGAGTTTGTAAGGTGATGGACATGGTGAGTTGGGCACCAGCTGAAATATTGCTGCTTTGGGTAAATATCAAATATATTTGGTTCAGTTTATTTATTTTATTTTTTTAATTTTAAATTTTGTTTAGAAAATAAACATGGTTACATTGATCAATAAGTACATAGGTTTTATGTAAACATTTGTATAGCATTTGAACTGTTGATTATGTTGTATCCTCATCTCCCAAAGTCAAATCATTTATTGTCACCTTATATTTGTCCCTCATTATACTCTTTACCCCACTCATCCCCCCTCTAACTCCTTCATATCCCCTTTCTTTTGGTAACCACTTCATTTTTATTTACGTCCATGAGTCTCAGTTTTATTAAACTGATAGGAACAGATACTACACTTGATCTTAGCCAAAAGGCCGAGAAGCGATGATGAGTCTCAGTTTTATGTGCCACCTATGTGTGAAATCACACAGTTGTTAGCTTTTTAGATTTACTTATATCACTCAGTATAACATTTTCAAGGTCCATCCATGTTGTCATAGATGTCACTGTCATCGTTTCTTATGGCTGAGTAGTATTCCATTGTATATATGTACCAGTTCTTCTTTCCTGTACCCTCTTTAAATTTTATAATTTTATAGACAATTAATTTTAACGGGGTGACATTGATCAACTAGAGTACATAGATTTAGAGAAAACATCTCCAGATCATTTTGACATTCGATTATGTTGTATACCAATCACCCAAAGTCAAATTGTCCTCTGTCACCTTTTATTAGATGTTCTTTGTGCCCCTCCCCTCCCACATTATGTCCCTCTCCTCCCTTCCCCTCCCCCTGCATCCACTGCACTCTTATCTATGTCCATGAGTCTCAATTTTGTGTCCCACCTATGTATGGAATCATACTGTTCTTAGTTTTTTTCTGATTTACTTATTTCACTCAGTATAATGTTATCAAGATCTATCTGGCCCTATGTCATCATTTCTTATGGCTGAGCAGTATTTCATAGTATATATGTACCACATCTCCTTTTTTCAATATTCTGATGAAGGGCTTCTTGGTTGTTTCCATGTCTTGGACACTGTGAACAATGCTGCAATGAACATTGGGCTGCATGTGTCTTTACATACCAATATTTTTGAGTTTTGGTGGTATATACCCAGTAAGGGAATTGCTGGGTCATTTGGTAGTTCTATTCTTAATTTTTTGAGGAGCCACCATACTTTCTTCCATAATGGTTGTACTACTTTACATTCCCAGCAACAGTGAATGAGGATCCTTTTTCTCCACAGCCTCTCCAGTACTTGTTATTATCTGTCTTGTTGATACAAGCTAATCTAAGAGGTGTGAGGTGGTATCTCATTGTAGTCTTGATTTGCATTTCTCTAATAGCTAGTGAAGATAAGCATCTTTTCATATATCTTTTGGCCATTTGTATTTCCTCTTGGGATAAGTGTTTGTTCATGATCTCTTCCCATTTTTTATTGGATTGTTTGTTTGTTTGTTGTAAAGTTTTATGAGTTTCTTATATATTTTGGATATTAGGCCCTTATCTGAGCTGTTGTTTGAAAATATCATCTCACCTTAGTTGGCTGTCTGTTTGTTTTGTTGTCAGTTTCTCTTGCTGTGCAAAAGCTTCTTAGTCTGATGTAGTCCCATTCATTTATCTTTGCCTTCACTTTCCTTGCCTTTGGAGTCAAATTCATAAAATGCTCTTTATGGCCAAGGTCCATGAGTTTAGTACCTATGTTTTTTTCTATGTAATTTATTGTTTCAGATCTTACATTGCAGTCTTTGATCCATTTTGAATTAATTTTGTGAAAGGACACAAACTGTATTCGAGTTTCATTCTTTTGCATGTGGCTTTCCAGTATTCCCAGCACCATTTACTGAAGAGGCTTTCTTTTCTCCATTGTATGTTTTTGCCTTCTTTTTCAAAGATGATTTGACCATATATATGTGGTTTTATTTCTGGACTCTCTATTCTGTTCCATTGGTCTGAGTGTCTATTTTTCTTCCAATACCATGCTGTTTTGATTATCATGGCTCTGTAGCATAATTTGAAGTCAGTTATTGTAATGCCCTCAGCTTCATTTTTTCTTTTCCCCTTAGGATTACTTTGGCTACTCAGGTTTTTTTTTTTTTTTTTTTTTTTTTTACCTTTAGGGGTTTTTATGGTTTCATATAAACGTGATGATTTTTTTGTTTCATTTCTTTTAAAAATGACATTGGAATTTTGATGGAAATAGCATTAAATTTATATATTGCTTTGGGAATATGGTCGTTTTAACTATTTTTATTCTTCCTATCTAAGAATAGAAAATATTTTTCCATTTTATTGCGTCTTTTTTTTTTTTATGGGGACAGAGAAAGAGAGAGTCAGAGAGAGGGACGGATAGGGACAGACTGAAAGGAACAAAGAGAAATGAGAAACATCAATCATCAGTTCCTTGTTGCAACACCCTAGTTGTTCACCAACCGCCATTTAATATGATGTTAGCTGATTGTGTGTCATAAATGGCCTTTATTATGTTGAGATATTTTTTTTGTATACCTATTTTGTTGAGTATTTTAAAGATAAAATGGTTTTATCAAATGCTTTTTCTGCATGTATTGACAGGATCCTATGGCTTTTGTTCTTTGTTTTGTGTATTGTTAATTGTTTTTTAGGTATGCAGAACCATCCTTGTTATTCTGGGATAAATTTCACTTGATTATGGTGAATTATTTTTTTAATGTTTATTTGACTTGCTAGTATTTTTTTTTTTTTTTTAAGATTTTTGCATCTGTATTCATCAGAGATATTTCTCTGTAGTTTTCTTTTTGTGTGTGTTGTCTTTGCCAGGTTTTGGTATGAGGGTTATGTTGGCCTTATAAAATGTGTTTGGGGCCCTGGCCAGTTGGCTCAGTGGTAGAGCGTTGACCTGGCGTGCAGAAGTCCCAGGTTCGATTCCCGGCCAGGGCACACAGGAGAAGCACCCATCTGCTTCTACACCCCTCCCCCTCTCCTTCCTCTCTGTCTCTCTCTTCCCCTCCCACAGCCAAGGCTCCACTGGAGCAAAGATGGCCCGGGCGCTGGGGATGGCTCCTCGGCCTCTGCCCCAGGCGCTAGAGTGGCTCTGGTCGCAACAGAGAGATGCCCCAGAGGGGCAGAGCATCGCCCCCTGGTGGGCAGAGCGTCACTCCCTGGTGGGCGTGCCGGGTGGATCCCGGTCGGGCGCATGTGGGATTCTGTCTGACTGTCTCTCCCCGTTTCCGGCTTCAGAAAAATACAGAAAAAAAATGTGTTTGGAACTATTGTTTCTTCTCCAATTTTTTGGAAGATTTAAGTAGAATAAGAACCAAATCTTCTTTGAATGTTTGATAGAATTCACTACTATAGCCGTCTGGCCCTGGACTTATTTTTTTGAGGTTTTTGATAGTTATTTCTATTACCTCCTCGCTTATGGATCTGTTTAGGCTTTCTACTTCTTCATGATTCAGTCTAGGAAAATTGTATTGTTCTAGGAATTTATCCATTTCTTCTAGATTGTTAAATTTGGTGGCATATAATTTTTTATAGTATTCTATGATAATTTTTTGTATATCTATGATATCTGTGGAGATTTCTCCTCTTTCATTTTGGATTTTGTTTATATGAGTCCTTTCTCTTTTTTCCTTAGTGAGTCTTGCCAAGGGTTTGTCTTTTTTGTTGATTTTTTCAAAGATCCAGCTCCTTTTTTATTGATTTTTTCTATAGTTTTTCTTTTTTCTATTTCATTTATTTCTGCTCTGATTTTTATTATTATTTTTTTTTCTGTTGGTTTTGGGTTGCCTTTGTTCTTTTTTTTTCTAGTTCCTTAAGATGTGATGTTAAGTTGTTTACTTGGGCTTTTTTTTGGTTTGTACATATAAGTCTGTAGTGATACAAACTTACCTCTTATTACTTCTTTTGCTGTATCCCAGAGATTCTGATATATTGTGTTGTCATTTTCATTTGTCTGTATATATCTTTTGATCTCTGCTTTTATTTGGTTTTTGACCCACTCATTTTTTCAAAGCATAGTATTTAATTTCAATATTTTTGTGGGTTTGTTTACTTCTTTTTTGAAGTTGAGTTCTAGTTTCAAAGTTTAAGGTCAGAGAATTTGCTCCATATAATTTCAATTTTTCTGAAATAGTTAATGTTAATTTTTTGGCCCAACACATGGTCAATTCTTGAGAATGTTCCATGTACACTGAAGAAAAATGTATACTCCAGCGTTTTGGGATGAAGTGTCCTGTAGATGTCTATCATATCCAATTTTTCTGTTTTGTTTAAGGCCAATATTTCTTTATTGATTTTCTGTTTGGATGAATGATCTAGAGGTGTCAGTGGTGTATTGAGGTCTCCAAGTATGATTGTATTTTTGTCAGTTTTTATTTTTACATCAGTTAGATGTCTTATATACTTTGGTGCTTCTTGGTTTGGTTCATATATGTTAAGAAGTGTTATGTCTTTTTGATTCAATTTCCCCTTTATCATTATGAAATGATCATCTTTGTCTCTGATTACCTTTTTGTCTTATATTCAGCACTGTTAGATATGAATATAGCTATACCTACTTTTCTTTGGATATTGTTTGCTTGGAGAATCGTTTTCCAACCATACACTTTGAATCTGTTTTTATCCTTATAGCTTAGATGTGTTTCTTGAAGGCAGCATACAGTTGAATTTTTTTTTTTGATCCACTCTGCTACTCTATCTTTTTATTGGTGAGTTCAGTCCATTTACATTTAATGTAATTATTGACACTTCAGGGTTTCTTATTGTCATTTTATATATTGCTTTCTGATAGCTCTGTTTTTTGTTTGATTCTTCTTTTTTGTTCTTCTGTCATTTGCTTTTGTTTGGTTTTTAAGCCATGTATTTCAGTAGTGGTATTTTCAGGGGTGTTTACCATTAGGCAATTAAAATGATATATATCATATTCATTGCAGTCCATTTTCTCATGAGTGCTTTTGGACTCCATCCTCCTTTGCTACTGCTAATTGTTGCCTTCTCCCCTTTTTTCTTTTTATTGTCACAGATTATTCTTGTTTTTACTGTGATCTTATTAAAGGTTTTACTTGTGACTTTGTTTTGTTTTGTTCTTTGTATCTGGTCGGATAACCCCCTTTAGTATTTTCTGAAGTGAGTGTTTCCTGGTGATAAATTCCCTCATGTTCTTTATATCTGTGAATGTTTTTATTTTATCCTTTCATATTTAAAGGATAGTTTTGATGAATATAGTATTCTTGGCTGGAAGTTCCTATCTTTCAGTACTTTGAATATTGGGGTCTACTCTCTTCTGGCTTTTAGAGTTTCTGCTGAGAAATCTGATGATAGCCTAATGGGCCATCCTATATATGTTGTACTCTTCTTTTCCTGGCTGCTGTGAGTAATTTTTCTTAGTCATTGATTTGTGAAAATTTCATTACGATGTGCCTTGGAGTAGTTTTGTTTGGGTTAAGGTAACTCAGTGTTCTGTTTGCTTTTTGAATTCAAGGCTCTAATTTGTTTCACAGGCTTGGGAAGTTCTCATCAATTATTTGTTTGAATATGTTCTCCATTCTTTTTCTCTCTCTAGTCTTTCTGATATACCCATTATTCTTATGTTGCTATTTCTGATAGAGTCAGACAATTCTTGTATGGCTTTCCATTTTTTTAAAAAAAATTTGTGAGTCTCTCTCCTCTTCTCTCTGTAGTATCTGTAGTTTCCTGTCTTCTGTGCCACTAATACTCTCCTCTATCTGGTCTGTTCTACTAGCTAAGCTTGTTCCCTTGTTCTTAGTTCATGTATTAAGTTTTTCATCTCTGTTTGAGATAGTTTTTAGTTTCAATTTTCTTGTTAATGTATTCTTTTAGATCATTACATTGTTTTTTGAGCTCTCTAAATTGCATTTCAGAGTGTTCTTATATTTTATTGAGTATTTTTAGGAGTTCAATTTTAAATTCCCTGTCATTTTACTCTAAGTTTGTCATGTAATTGAAATTTTTTTCTAGAGATTTTTCATCATCTATCTGAACTACCTCTCTATCTTTGTATCCATAATATTTGATTTCTTTTTTCTTAGTGGCATTTGAAAGTGGTATTGTTAATAACACTTATAGGAGATAATTAAAAATAAAATAAAAAGGGAAAATATACAGTGATAAAATGAAAATTTTGTAATGATAAGTGGAACAGAAACTACAGAGAACACGGAACAGGAACTGAGGAAAAATGACTAAAAAGAGGAAAAATGAAGTAAAGAAAAGCTGAATGCACACAAAAAATACGAGTACAAAATATAATAATTTGATAGTAAGGAATGATTTGATGAGAGAAAAAAAAGAGAAAGGAGAAGAAGTGGGAAGTGAGAAGAAAGAGAAAAAATGGAACAACAAAAAAAGAACACCCAAATAATCTCCCAAATAAACAAACAAAAAATATTTCTGAAATGAAACCCTCACAAAAAAACAAGAATGAAAAATATAACAACTATGGATAATAAAGTTCAAAATGAAAAGAAAAAAAAGGAAAAAGAGAAAAGAAAAAGGAAAGGAGAAGAAAATGACCAAAATGACAAAAAGCCTTATAAAAATGTAATTTTTTCCCGGTTTTGAGAAGTAACTTCTTTTTTTGGGAAGGTGGCACTATACTACGAGTTTTTTTTTTTTTTTTCTGTGGGGCTTTTGGGCAGAAATCTGCTGATGTTTCCCTGGGGCAATGACGTAGGCTGAGTCTCAGTCTCTTTTGTAGGTAGGGCTTGTTAGGGCTTTGCAATTTTATTACTCTAGCAATGGCAGTCTCAGTTTTCCAGGTGCCGTTCCCCATGTCTCTTACACCAGAGCTAGCAGCCTGGAAACTTAGCTGTGTGGTCTGCCTCAGCCACTGTCTGCAGAGCAAGAGTGTCTATGTGCAGCCAGGTCCTTCCTCCAGTACCGTTCAAAGCACAATTCTAGGCATCATTGAGAGTCACTAACAAAAACAAGCAGGGTAGGGTGCAGATCGCTGAACAAGTGCCTTTCTGCTACCATAGGCAATATTCTATGTGCCGGCAGGCAGGTCTAGCATGCCTCAATGCATCGCGCATCTAATCTCCACGTGTTTCTTTCTCTTATACTGTTTGGTAGCTCACAGTCAGCCCTGTGTGTGTCCAGTTCCTACAACTCCAGCAATGCACAAGGATGCCTGCATCTGCCGACTCAGGCCCCCAGCGCTTGTGATCTTAGAGCCGGGAATGCACAGAGACGCTGGTATCAGTCCACAGAGGCACCCAGCACGGGCAGCCTCAGGCGAAAGCTTTTGACCCATGCACATGCCCCATGCTGATGATTGTGGAGCCAGGAATCTTCAAGGATGCTGGCAATGGCCCACAATGGTGCCTAGTGCTGATAATCTCAGACTAAGCACTCCGGCCTGTGTGCCCAGTGACAGTGATGCTAGGTAGAGCCACTCGCACAATGCAGTGATGGTGAATCCAGGAATGCTCAAAGATGCTGGCCATGGCCCACGTGGGCACCCTCCACTGGTAATTTTAGGTGGAGCCTACTGCCCATGCGTGCCCAGTGTCCATGATTTCAGGCAGAGCTGGTGTGTTCTTTCTTTAGTTTGAGCACCTACCCTAACTCAGCTCCTTCCCCTCTATCTCAGTCTCTCCACTTCCCTCGAAACCAAACAAAAGTGCCCCTTCCTCAAATCAGTGATGAAAGCAAAATGCCCCATTCTCGATCTTATTTCCTTCAGAGTGGATTATATATTCAGCCACATTTTTACCCAATTTTACCTTTGTCTGGTGTGTGTATATTTCAGGTACTCCAGAGATTTTTTCTCTGTGTTTAGTTGTTGAATGTGTTGACATTTCAAGGGGAGAGATCGGGAGCACCCTTCATGGCACTATTACTCTGACGTCACTCTCAAACACATATTTTGAAATCTCATGCTTTTTCAATGTATGTAGTAAGATGTTGTGATGAACATATCTCTTAATGAGTTGAATGAGGACTGATTCTGATTCAATCTATCCATGGATAGTATTTTTTTTTTTATTAAAATGAGGTTTCATTTTTAGACATTTAAATTCTGAAAACAGTTGTCACATGAATGTGCAGATGCAGAAAGGATAAGTTCATGATACTGATGTCAATTGATTAAAAGTATTTCTTTAGAGTATTGGCCAAAAATGTCATTGTGATCAATTATTCCAAATTGTTTTTACACCTAATCTTAACCTAAGGGTGAGAAATGACCCAAATCATTTTTAGTGACTTATTAGATATGGCTAAATTAGGTCCTTTTTTTATGTTGTTTAAGCAAGGACGCCAATAAATAGTATCCATAAAAAAAATGTATGTGCCACAAAATATTGCTTAATTGTGTTTTTTTGAGGCTAGAGTTGTATGTGCAGAGTAAGTGTTATGTAGGATCTGACAGATGATGTGTGACAGGGAGGTAGGAAATGTAAGGTGTCCAATCGTCCTCCTTTAGGGAGGACAGTCCTTCTTTTGTTAGTTGTGTCATCCCTCAAAGAGTGTCCTCCTACATGTTCTCATTTTTTTTTTGTATTTTTTGTATTTTTCTGAAGCTGGAAACGGGAGAGACAGTCGGACAGACTCCTGCATGCGCCCGACCGGGATCCACCCGGCACACCCACCAGGGGCAACGCTCTGCCCACCAGGGGGCGATGCTCTGCCCCTCTGGGGCGTCGCTCTGCCGCGACCAGAGCCACTCTAGCGCCTGGGGCAGAGGCTAAGGAGCCATCCCCAGCGCCCGGGCCATCTTTGCTCTAGTGGAGCCTTGTCTGTGGGAGGGGAAGAGAGAGACAGAGAGGAAGGAGAGGGGGGGTGGAGAAGCAAATGGGCACTTCTCCTATGTGCCCTGGCAGGGAATCGAACCCGGGTCCCCCGCATGCCAGGCCGACACACTACCGCTGAGCCAACCAGCCAGGGCCCATGTTCTCATTTTTGATATTCAAAGACCAATCTGTAAATGTCCGTATTTGATCGATGCATAGTTGATCCTTTGCGTGTGATGTGATGTATTTGTATTTGACATGAAAATTCCTGAATGATCAGTACCGTGCGGCAAGATGAGATTACGAGACACATGTGCTCTGCACAGGAGACCTTGAGAAAGCCTGTGCTATACCAAGGTGCTAGTGGCTTTGAGTACTTCTTATGGAAACACAATACGGCACATACAACATTGTAGACTCACAATTATTTCTTTTTCAGTGAAATATCAATTCTAGGCAGGTAAGCACAAATCATGTTTTATTAATTCATTATTTAATAATTTCCAAATATGTAAAATTTTATATACAAGTATTTTCCTGAAATTTGAGTTTTAAAGTGAAAGTCTAACACAAATTATATCTATTAATAATGCATTTTGATTAAATAGTTGCATAAAACAGACTTTAAATTAGATAATAAATACACATGAATATCACTCCAAATGGTGGTTTTGTTTGATATTTAGTTTTATTAAATGAGTACTTTTTTCTTACAATTATTATTAAAAATTAATAGGCATGTAAGCATAATAACAGAATAAAATATTAGAAATGTTTTTATTATGCATTTATCATATTATAGTATATTATTGTTGCAATGAATAAAATGTTTCTTTTATTTATGATATTATTTTCTTCAATTATTTTTGTTCTCCTTTTCATTGTAAAAAAGTTGGTCACCACAGGGAATGACAACAAGTGTCACCAGAAGACAGAAATTGTGAAACTATATACGAGGTCATCACGACCCAGAGGTGAGGCCTGAAATGTGTCCATGTAGCAGGAAATGGTCACAAGGGGAGGATAACAGACACCCAGACAAGTAGATAGAGGAAGAACAATTTATTAGTAGCCGGCACACACATGGGGTTAGTAGCACCAAAGCACAAACTCCCCCAAATTAGTTTTTTCTGAGTCTAATATCCCTTTACAGCTTTAGTTTTCGTGTGACAAGTGCCTGATCTTTGATTTCTTCATCTGCAGACTTACATGACTTTTGTGTCTCCGGGGGTGGGAGGTGAGGAGAGAGGGTAGGAGAGGAGGTTAACCTGTTGGTCCTTAACTATTCACATATCCCATTCTTCTTGCTGGTGCTGCAAGTTTGTTTCAGGGAACTGAAAAAGGGTCTACAGTTATGATTTGTCTCAGTCAACACTTCCTGCCTCATTACGAAACCCAGAGGTCACTGACTTGAGCATAAGATCACAGACATTGCAGGACCCCTCTCCTGCATTCTTCTGCTTTCTCCCCTCTCATCCATCGCCACATACCTGCTGACCAGTTAGAGACTGAGCTAGAGGAGCCTTGGGATTTCATCAGCAGCCAAAAGACACGTGTCAGCAGTGCATCCTGCTGAGAACAGGAGTTCAGAGACCCTGTGTTTTGGGATGGAGAATATCTATCCTTACCCACTAACTTCATGGACTCTGAGTTCCAATATCCAGAGGTTAGCATAATAAAGTCCCAAGAAAAGTCACATCAATGTAATCATAAATCAGTAAATTAAGTGACTGGAAGGCAATGAATTTATTTTACCTAAGAGAAGCCCCGATGGAACCAGAGCAATTCAGAAGCAGGCGGTGTTAGCTCCCAGGTAAACAGTTCCCTCCCTGGCAGAGTAGGTGAGATTCAGTCTGATATTTGCCCTTAAGGATAAGGTGATTTATCTGTTTGACTTATGACTTATAGTTTCATATTGTTGCATAATTTTAATAGCTGACATTTACTGCCAGATATGGTGCTGAGCATTTCCCTAAATTAATATATTTATCCTAACACAGAATCCATGATATCACCCTTGTTTACAGATGATGAAATTCAGGCAGAGAGAGTCACACGTTTTTGAAGACTCTACAGGTAGAAAGGTCCAGAGCTCAGCTTTAATCCAGGTAGTCTGGTCCTAAAATTGGACTCTTCTTAACAACTCAATAAGGTAACGTTATAAATTTGAAAGAACCAAACAGCAGTTCACAGTTCAATACAAAGTGTAAAACTGCCCGGTTGGGATTCTGAAGGGGAGGGATTGAAACTGCAGAATATCTGAGAATACATAACTTCCTCACCTTTTCTACTGTTTCTTCAGGAACGAGGTGTGAGCCTTGGTGTTTCTAGATCCCTTGTTCTATCTGTGAGTAAGTTTTATGATTTTGTCCTTCAAGGTGTGCATGTTTCAGTAAGTGTGTGACCTTCAGTACACTTCTGTTGCTGCTAGAGTTCCGGTTGCCACGGTGTCACGGTTTCTGTCCGCCAAGCAGTGGTGCAGGGTTACAGGCAAGGACGGGTGGGTGTTCTCCGCTGATCCTGTGTTCAGTTATATCGTGAACTTTCATCTGTTCTGACAGTTTTTCTCAGTAGATTATCTAAGATTTCTCTGACAGTAGATTGACTATATCTGTATCATGATAAATTCATTGATTGATTTTATATTTGACGTTCCCTCTTGTTTGAAGAGAATGTTTTCAACAAAATGTTTGCCATCTCTTTTTTTTATTAGTCTTTATTTTCAAAGCAGTTTTAAGTTCACAGCAATGTTGAGCAGAAAGTACCCAGACATCCCATGTGCCCTGATTTCCAGACGCGCACAGCCTTCCCCAGCTTGGCCTCACACGCCGGGTGGGACCTTTGCTCTCAGAAAGTGCAGGTGCTGGGCTGTGGGGTACGAAGACGTTTGTTCTCAGGGAACAGCCAAGCCGTCCCCAAAGGGGCTGCACCCTCTGCATTCCACCAGCAGTGAAGAAGAG
Source organism: Saccopteryx leptura (assembly GCF_036850995.1). NCBI lineage: Eukaryota > Metazoa > Chordata > Mammalia > Chiroptera > Emballonuridae > Saccopteryx > Saccopteryx leptura. The sequence goes on along the minus strand of NC_089503.1, from coordinate 11,582,011 downwards.
TCTGTGCTCGCGGCCTGGGCAGCGCTCACTGCTGTCAGTCAGTGATCTAATTGAAAAGGAGAAGAAGATAAAAGAGTTGAACAGACAGATGAAGGAACTAGAATGAGCATCAACTAGAGAGTTCGACTGAGGCAGAACCTGAGCTGCGAGCAGCTGAGCTGGGACTTCACTGTCACCACCTCGTCTGCATGTGACCCGTCCCCAGTAGCAGACACCCCGACTGGGTAGCACTGGGTACTTTATCCTGCACATCAGTGCCTGAGCGCGACCTAGCGGCCTCCCCACTCTGCCAGTTTGAGCAAGTCTCCTACTTTCTGAAAGTTAGTACGCTCAACAGTTAAGATGGGAAGTGTAATAGCTTATTGATTAGTAGCAATGCTCAAATACGCTAAATTATTTTTGCACATTATCTGACCATACTTAGCATTCAAAATCATTACTATTCTATTAATTACTGCTGTTATTATCTACAGAGCTTTGCCTCCCATAGTCCCATATGCAGGGTGATGATGTGTCGGGGTCTAGCCCCGGGGGGAATCCCGGGGTCCCACAGGAAGAGACGGCGTCAGCACGAATCGAGTGAGAGAGCCGAATTCTTTTCTTTCTCTTTATTCTCTCGTTAGCATTTACTGCCAGGCATCTCTGCCAATGGCTGGTCTAGCTTTATTTTTATACACACTCACTAAGTTACAATCACATGATATTCTGAATACATTGATTAATCATTGTTTTTGTTTCACTATGGTTACATATTTCTAGGCAACAATTAATTCATTTCTATAAGCTATAAATCAGATGGTAAGTCATTCAAAGTACAGTTATACAATAACTTGAACAGCAATAACAGTATTGGTACAAACTTCTAAAAGGTCAGTACTGATTAATAACTCTACCTTACCTAAGATCCTATTGTGTAGTCAAATTTTATTTATCTACTATATTCATACACTAGTTAAGTTCTAACTTTATTCTTCTCAGAGTGTTCCACCACCTGCAGGTCAGGTATGCAAGAAGAAAGGAAAGTTTCTCTACTCTACCACATGAAAAGGCTAGGGAGGTAAAGTAATGAATTAAGTGAAGGCTGAAAGGTGCTCTGTGTATAGTTACTGTTTCCTACCTATTCATAAGTCACAATCTATTTTTTCTAACATGATTTATAAGAAGAAATTCTCCTACAAACTTAACCCTTTACGAGGGATGTCATAGCCAGCCTCTTATGTCTGTGAGCCCAGTTCAAGGGGCTTACAGGCTTTTCTGTGGAACTCACACCCTCTGTCTCATTTCCAAAGAAATCACTATGAATCTACAGGGAAAGCATGGTACTATTATCCCTGTGCTATAAATGATAGCATACACCCAGAAAGGGGGGAAATAAGGCCAGATTAATTCAAAAGGTCAAAGGGGGAAGTATCATTGTGTCTTTCCTCTGTGGTGACTTTGTCAACCAGCAGCCATTGGTCTTCTCTGCTGTGACTTTGTCAATCAGCAGTTGTGGATCTTCTCCTGCTGTGACCTTGTCAGCCAGCAGTTGTGGATCTTCTCTGCTGTGACCTTGTCAGCCAGCAGTTGTGGATCTTCTCTGCTGTGACCTTGTCAGCCAGCAGTCGCTGATCGGCTCCCGACAATGATGGTTGTTTGCAGCTCTAATCAGTTCACAGTTACCTTGATGACATTATCTTACTGAAAATTGTTCCCTCATCACCAGGCCCCTTGGAACCACCCTTCTATCTTCTGTTTCTATGAATCTGACTGCTCTAGAAACCTCATGAGTAGGAATCCCACATTACTGTCTTCTTGTGACTGGCTTATGTCATGCAGTGTACTGTCCACCACGTTCACCCCGATGCAGCATGTGAGGGATTTCCTGCCTTACAGTGGGGATAAGGGCAATATCAAATTATCTGTGTGCTCTGACTCTGTTTATCCACTCATCCGTCCATGGACACCTGGGCTGCTTCGAGCTCTTGGCCATTGTGAATTGTGCTGCGATAAATGGGTGTGCAAGTAAGTGTTTGAGACCCAGCACGTGTACTCAGAGCTGAACTTGACCCATCACTTTGTAATTCTATTATTATTTTTTTAGCAACTCCAGGCCCTTTCTTTATTGGTTGTACCAATTACATCTGCACAAAATATATCCTTGCCAACATTTGTAATATTTTCTTATTTAATAATTTTTACTAATTTTTGGAAATAAATAATTTAAAAAGCCCGTGTTTCATTGACCTGAAATCTGAAACAGAGCAGGAAAGCCCGAGGGCACAGTGTTTACCGGGGTCTCATCGACCCACCTGCCCGCCCCCAGGGCTCCCAGAGAAGAATGGGGACCCTCCTGACTCGGCCTGTCCTGCCTCCCCAGTCACAAAGCTCCCCTCCTCCACCAGGCACTCCTGTGTTTCAGGGTAACATGGGCTCCTGTCCCTACAGGCCTCCTGGCTGATGGTGTCTTGTCTTTACCCAGGCTGTTCCCTCAGGACCCCTTATCCTAACTTTTCCTACTGTCACAATTGTCCCCTTCCTGAGTGGCTCCCAGAATGCTCCTCTGTGACCCATTGCATCTTAATGTCTTCCTCAGAACTGGCCATGCCTCCCCCGTGTTTCCATGGAGCATCTGATCATGGCTGGGGACAGGCAGAGGACGGGCCCTGTGGGCACTTGTACTTCTGGGATCGTTAGGACTCAGAATGTGGGATCCCCCTAACCGACTAGTGGGTCCATCAATTAGGACAGTCTAGCATTGGAATTGATTTGAAATCTCTCGATATTTTTTAAACAATAGATAAGAGGAGGAACTTTCTTTGATTTGATATAAAATGTCACTTGATAGTCTCAATACGTTAGATTAAGTAGAAGTTAGGAATGGGGTCATAATCTTCCTCTTGTAACAGGTTTCTCTCGGGAACCAAACACCTCTGATTTCTTCACAATTGTCTCCAGCCCACTGACCTTTCTCCCTCCACTGCCAAAGGAGCCCTGGCACAGCAGGCATCATCTCACACTAAAGATGCTCCCTAACCCACCTGAGTAGATTGTTAATTCATAGTCCTGCACACTCAGGGGTACTTGCTGACCCTCGTCTCTGTGCCCAGAACCAGGCTGACAGAGATCAGCAAAGCAGAGACGGCCTGGAATTAAGGAGCCAAATCCCAGGCGGCTTCCCGTCAATCACTGAGTATACATTTCTATCCCCAACCTTGGTGTTGCTGCAAAGGAGATGTCACAGTGCCAGCAATGCCGATCGTTGAGCAAGTCCCTTGAGTCTGTAACATTCAAGTATGGCTTCATTCCTCAGAGTGGATGTTAGGGCAGGAAGCTGCCACAGCCTGGTGACTTGCCACATCCTTTGTGGGCAGGACCAGCGAGGCTCACTAGGTATAAATAACTCCGGGCTCTGCAGGCCGCTGAGTCCAGCTCCTAATTGCTCAGTGTTTTCTGAAGCTGAATGCAAAGCGAAGTCCACCATGAAGCCAGTCCTGTCTGTCCTGCTGGTCACTCTGGCCTTTTGCTGCTATGAGGGTGAGTATCATTTGTAATTAAAGTACAAGTAGCTCCGGTAAGTAACCTTCTCTAAAGTAGGTGACTTATTAAGGGCAGGGCATGAGTAGATCAGAAACCACATCTTCCCCACCACTAGTGGACTAGTCCCCAGCCGTTAGGGCTCATTGCATCAATTCCTAATGATCTGGAACTTTCTCAGACATCACGGCAGGCTCATTTTAAGGGTTCTCCATTGGAAGCCTCATCCCTGTCTGTGGTCTACGTGTCAGAACAGCATGATGTAATGAAACCTGGTTGTGAGTCATGACTCTGCCACTCAGCAGCGCTGTGACCTTGAACAAATGCTTAATCTCTCCAAGTCTCCTCTTGTCCTTGCTTTTCACAACTGCCACCCAGAGTGGCTCTGACAGAGCAGGGAGATGCCGGGTGTCAGAGGGCAGCTCCAGGTCCCATCTGACGTTCTGCTTTCCAGGGTCTTTTAGGTGCCGGTTGAGTCCACGGCCTGTGAACTCCTGGATTCAGACTCATACGATGTGCAGGCGGGAAGGGCTGTAGCGGAGTTCTCAGTTCAGGAAGAGCCAGTGTTGTCTGAGTCTCCAAATGATCAATCTTCCCGTGGGCTCTGAGAACCAGCAGCTCTCAGCCAGTCAACACATTGTGCTTGTTCTCTAGGCATCTGGCCAGGATTTGAGACCCCAGTGCCATCTTTAAGGTGGAAACTGCTACATTTCTGGGCTCATTCTGAGCATTTATTCAGCAATACTTTGGTGTGACTTCACTTCCTTGGCACTGGCCCAAGTCCTTTTGAGTCGTTCTCTTTCATCTGCCTTTCTGATCCTCCTGCTGTTTCCCCATGTGGCCTCCAATCTGACGTTCTCACCAACTCCACATAGCTGTTGTCTGGTCTGTTCCGATCACAGCCTGGTAGGGCACATTCTGGGCAGCAGGTGGTGACAAAGGCTTGGGGGAGGGGTGGAGGAGCTAGACCATAGAAAGTCGTCACTTAAGGTCTCAGCACAATCCCAATGGGGTTGGTAGTAAGCCCCAGTTCCCACCTCCCACCTTCTCTAAGAATTCCGTACATCAGTGCAGATCACAAGAGCCATCATGACATATGCATAATTCCAGATGTGTGAAACTCATAGAGTCTTTTTCTCAGAATCTTTTTGGCAGTCTTCATCCAATGACATAATCCTATAGCCTAATTTAGTCTCAAAAGAGCATCTTCTAACATTACTAGATTTCCTCACTCCTCTCCAGATTTAGTCTCCTTTCTTTACCTCTGGTAAGTTTTGACTCCCATTCACTTGAGAGACTCATTACTAACACCTCCTTTCTTTTCATATCCGGACTAAAGAAGGTGTCACTGTATTGGCACGCAAAACTTAATTTTTGAAATCTAGAAAGTTGGATTTCAGTAAAGCAAGAGAGTCTTGGAAACTGGCGGGTGTAATTCACAAAGGATAAACCTGAACTAGGGGTCGGTCAACCAGCTTTCCAGACAGAGCTCTGCGGCTTGCTCTGGATCTTGAGCGAGTCTTTACTTCCAGGATATTGCATTGTTCTGGGCACTATTAAGGAATGTGACCATAGACTCCCAGGAGTTTCTGTCTGGTTCCAAGATCCAGCACCACAGGGAAAATGTGAGTTTTTTTACATGACTTGTTATTTTTTTTCCTTCTGCTCCAGCAAATGCAGGAGACGTCTGTCCAAATGTTGTTGCCGACGTAGCAGGACTGTTTTTTATCCCCACCTTCATCTACAAAAGCAGTCTTCAGAAATACAATGCCCCTGCAGAAGCTGTTGAGGCCAAGTTGACAGTGAAGGAATGCATAGATAAGATCTCACTTTGGAACAGACTGAGGGTTCTCGGCGCTTTGGTAATTTCTATCTTCATTGTCATAGAGGCTGCCACTCAGCAGCGCAGCCAGAAGGGCGGTCAGGGTGCTGCTCGGGGATACAGGGTGTGAATTCCGCAACCTCTCTGCTCACCTCTGATCGAGTGGCCCGTGCACACCAGCTCCGTGAACGTGACACCTGCTGAGCTGGACTAAGGCTGCACACAGTGCTGGGCATGTTCGTCCTTCTCAGGTCACCTCCCTGGGCACCAGGTTCCCCACAGTGTCCTGAGCGGAGGAATAGCCAGGGCCACAGGGTGTGATGGGACAGGGCCAGAGACTCTCTAGCCCCCAGCAGGACGGGCCCCTCACCCAGTGGCACAGTCCCTGGGACTCTCACAGGAGGACTGGGAGGGAGAAGGGGACACAGCGAGAGGGAGAGAGCCGGCCCCGCCCTCTGTCAGGATGGTGGGGCGGCTGCTGGGGGCTCTGCCAACTGTCACAGAGCCGAGGCCTCCCCTGTACCTCACCCCACGTTACCCGGCCCGGGGGCCACGGCCCTCCCTGTGTCCTCTGCAGCCCCGTGTGGAGCTGAAACACTTCAATCATGTCCTCATGCAGAGATCACACAGATGTAAAGGTGTCTCTCAGCACGTCTACCCTGGAATTAAGTCAGGTTTCAGAGAAATGTCCTCACTAGCTGGATTCTCAGTGGGGGAAGTCCATGTGCCATGTGGGGAATGTCCATCCCTGGAGGTGGGACATCTCCGGGCAGAACAGCCCACGTCCCCTCCCACCCCATCCTGGTCCCTCAGTCCTGTGTCCCTGTTAATGACAAGTGGAGTCCTCGTCTTGTGACTCAGAGAAAGGACACCGGGCTGCTCTGCCCAACTCCTGAGCCTCCTCCTCGCTCCACTAGAGACCTGCGCCCTTCTCTGGGGACACGCAGGGTTTATCTGCGGGGTGTGGACATGGTTCTTTCCTGACTCGCACGGTCTGTGCAGACTGGACCAGGACTATTGAATTCCCCACACGCACGGCTACCTGCCTGGTGCCTCCACTTCCCTTTGCTGGTTGCAGTTTCTTCCACATCTGGGTTGTGAACTATAGTCTGTGTTAACATGTCATCTCCACGGCAGCATGACTTATGTCCCTTTATCTTTTCTCTATTTCAGACTAGAGTATTAAACGAATGTAACAGATAGATGTAAAAATCTTCCGTGCGAGGTCCCTGATGTTCAACGATGACATGATCTTTCCAGGACAATGTGAAGGTTTCAACGTCTTGCTTCAATAAATTTCTTTCTTGCACTTTGCTGCCTGTCTTGTTTTATCCAACAGTCTCTGGCTTGAGTTGGGTGGTTTCATCATGAAGCGGTCTGTGTGTGGTTTCAGGAGTAAAGTAGGGAGACCAGCGTCCAGGGATCATGGCGACCTGAGTGCAGGGGTCCCAGCAGGAACACGGGCTCAGGTGCCTTCCTGTGTAACCCCACAGACTGCCTGGTCACGTGGCCCCAAGTGTGGGGCAGTTGAGGGTAAAAGCATGAGAAGGCCTGTTCCAGGGCGCGGACTGCGGAGAGCGCAGTCTGACGGCAGGTACAAGGTTCCCACCTAGCAGCATCGCTGCTACTGTGCCTCATCGTCAGCACAAACCTTGCTCCGTCCTCACCGCATCCCTGGGATCAATGTCCTGATGTCCTTGTGTGACATGATCTCTGTCCACTTGTAGTGTGACATGATCACTCCACTTGTAGTGAATCCGCAGGGTTCAACCTTCGCTTACTTCCTGCTCTCTGCACATGTGCATTGTTCACATCCACCCTGGCTACCACTTCTACCCTTAGGGTCTCCCTATAGCCCCGGACATGGGCGTCCATCCCCATGGGGACAGCTCCATGCTCACCATCCACACTTACTGCAGGAGGAACACGTCAGATGAGCACAGTGTCTCCCCACCTACTCCTCTTCCATGAGCCCATCCAGGCTAATGGGCCCCCATCTAATGAGGCAGCTGACTCAGATGATGGTTACATCACAGATCAGGATTGATTTCCAGTGGTTGCTGTGACACACAGCCACATACTTGGTGGCTTCAAATAAGTTTTTTATTACAGGTGTGGAAAATAAAATCTAAAATCTGTAACCTCTGCTGAAATCACAGTGTCAGGAGGCCATGCTGGCTCTGGAATGTCGAGGGGAACATCTATCCCTGGTGCCTTCAGCTGAGGGCTGATGGGTGTCCTTGTCTGATACCCATATCCCTCCTATCTCTGCCCCTTGAGGTGACATTGCTATATTGCTTCTGTGTGTTTGAAAATCTGTTTGTCTCCTTCATATAGAATATATAAGATAGCATTTAAAGGTCACCAGAAAATTCAAGATCATCTCCCTAACTCAAAATCTAAATTTATCACATCTACAAAGTCTTTTTTCCTGTGGCAGAGACATGACAAGTCTGGGTTAGGGTCTGGATCTGATTGGGATCATTATGAACCAACTTTAGCTCCTCTGCCTGCTGAGTCTAAGTGTTCACTGAGTCCTGCCCTTCCACAGACAAGCTTCCCTCCAACATCCTTTTGCAACATTGAAACAGTAGAGGATGACGTCAGAGTAATGGCGGGGTAGGAAGCGATTCCGATAAATCTCCCCCAAAACTCAACAAGATCTTCAACCAGAAACAGAAAAACCTATACTTGGAGCCTCCAGATGCTTCGCAATACACCCAAAGGTATGGTCGAGTGAAAAATTGGCTAAATATATAACCAAACCCTGAAGGAAATAGGGAGTAAGAAATGCTCCGCCTTCCTCACTAACCTAAACAGGGCGGCTTTCTCTGGTAACTGTGAATATAGAAACTGAGGTGGGCAAAGGGGGTGAATAGATTCAGGCCACGGCACAAACGGCTGAACCAGGCTGTGGCACGGAGATCCAAGCCGAGGAAAAACTGATCCTGTGGCAACCCGGGCAATACAAGCTAACACTCGCGCCAAACCCAAACAAAGAAAGACAAGCAGGGCGGCCACTTTACCCGGTCTCCTGGTTGGTGCGCAGTTAGTGGGCGAGAGATTTCTTCCTAGGCCCCGAAAGTGGGTGCCCGTGTTGCCCCACGGAGAGGCAGGGTCAGAGGCCTTTCTGTGGGCCGAGGGCAGAGTCTCTGGGCAGCCCCAGCACCCTGGGAAAGCCACGCACAGGAGGGAGCGAGAACTAATTCCAACGGTGGAAATTTTCCGTGCTTCTGGGGATTTCACTCAGAGGGAAACGTGGCCGGCCTCATATCCGGGTTTGCGCGCGCAGATAGTGAATGAGAGATTCCTCCGAGTGCCTTGGCAGTGCGCGCCCGTGTTATCGCACAGAGGGGCAGAGTCAGGGGCCTTTGTGTGGGCCAAAGCGGAATCTCGGGCCGCCCCAGCGCCTTGCAAAAGCCGCACACGGGGACGGAGCGAGACTCAATTCCAACGCTGCAACTTTTCCCTGCGGTTGGGGGTTTCACTCAGAGCGTGAGACTGCTGGCCGGATATCTGGTCTGCGCGCGCAGCCAGTGAGTGAGAGTTTCCTCCAAGCGCCCCGGAAGTGGGCGCCCGCCTGTGTTACCGGACAGAGTGGCAGACAGAACCAGAGGTCTTTGAGTGGGCGGAAAGCCCGCCTGATTATGCTAGCAGCTCTGACTGACTGAGCCTTACCCAGAGCCCTGTGCTGAGTGGAAATAGAGTGAGGAGTTGCCAGCTCTTTGAGCCTCTTACTATCCAGGCAGAGGCAGCAGCAACCCCATAGCTGGATTATCAGGCTACTAATTGAGGAAGGAAAGACTAGGAGAAAGGCTCCAGGAACACGGACTCTCTCACTGTCGGAGCCTATAAATGCTAATAGCCTCGACTGCCAACGAGACTAAAGCACAATACATGACATTGCCATAGAGACTTATCAACTGCAAACCTCTACCTGAGCGTGCCAAAGGGGCAGAACCCGGGGTACAGAGTCACCGACCAGGAAGAGGGAGAGAAAAGAAAAAGCAAGAAGATAACCTCTCAAAATCAAGAATAATCTGCAGACTTTATAACCTATCCCATTTTATTATATTTGTTCGTTTGTTTCTCTTATCTTCATTCTTGATACTTTTTTTCCTCCTCCAATTTGGCCGATTAACTCTCTACCAGTCTTATTCTCTCCTCTCCTTGAACTACACTACCCATAAGTGTTACATCTCCCATTATCTTTTCTCTTCTCTTCCTTTCTCTCTATGAGGGTTGCACTCCAAAACCCTTAACTCTCTCTCTCTCTCTCTCTTTCTTTTCTCCCTCTATATTAGTTTCTTCCTTTCTCCTTTACATCTCCTCTCATTCAAACCTCAATAACAAACAAATTATCTTATCTGGGACTCAAACTTATGTTTGTGGCATTTTGGGGGTGGTTTTACTTCACCTTTTTAACTCACTAGCAGTGCTCCCATCCCTGCCTCTCCATTTTATCTAGTTCTTGTTCCACTAAATACAATAGTAATTTTTTAATTTGTCTCCCCATTTTTCCATTTTCCTCTTATTCCTCTCATCATAACTCTTAGACAACCAACACCTAAAAGAAAATCATTTTATTCTTGACCCAAATTTTTTCCTTATTTGCTTTTTGTGGGTCCATACGCTCTTTTTTTTTTTTTTTGCCCCTTTATTACTTTTCCCCAATTCAGGCCCTCCATCACAGGCATTGTTTGTTATAATTCACAGTTCACCACAAGATTTTCTCAAGAAAGAGGGGAGAGGAGGGGAGAGGAAAAAAGGAGGGGGGGAAATAATTTCTTTTTTTAAAAAAAATTATTTTATTTTATTTTATTTTTCTTTATTTCATTATTATTTTTTTTTAAAAAAACAACTATTTTCGATTTTTTATTTTTTTTATTTTTTTAACTTTTTATTCTTTATTAAATCTCATTAATACTATCAACAAAACCATCCTCAGATGCCATTAAGGAAGAGAAAATCGAATATCATGGATACAAAAGAAAGAGAGGTAACACAGCTAGATGAGGAAAAATCTATGGAGAAAAAATTTAATATATTGGAAACCTTGGAGCTAAATGACAGAGAATTCAAGATAGAAATCCTAAAAATCCTCCGAGATATACAAGAAAACACAGAGAGACAATTTAGGGAGCTCAGAAAACAACTCAATGAACACAAAGAATATATGTCCAAGGAAATTGAAACTATAAAAACAAATCAAACAGAGATGAAAAACTCAATTCATGAGCTGAAAAACGAAGTAACAAGCTTAGCTAATAGAACAGGTCAGATAGAAGAGAGGATTAGTGAAATAGAAGACAAGCAACTTGAGGCACAGCAGAGAGAAGAAGAAAGAGACTCAAAAATTAAAAAAAATGAGATAGCCCTACAAGAATTATCTGACTCCATCAAAAAGAATAACATAAGAATAATAGGTATAACAGAGGGAGAAGAGAGAGAAAATGGAATGGAGAACATACTCAAACAAATAATAGATGAGAACTTCCCAAGCCTGTGGAAAGAACTAAAGCCTCAAGTTCAAGAAGCAAACAGAACTCCGAGTTTTCTTAACCCCAACAAACCTACTCCAAGGCATATCATAATGAAATTGACACAAACCAACAGCAAAGAAAAAATTCTCAAGGCAGCCAGGGAAAAGAAGAATACAACATATAAAGGAAGGCCCATTAGATTATCATCAGATTTCTCAGCAGAAACTCTACAAGCTAGAAGAGAGTGGACCCCAATATTTAAAGTCCTGAAAGAGAGGAACTTTCAGCCACGAATACTATACCCATCAAAGCTATCCTTCAAATATGAAGGAGAAATAAAAACATTCACAGATACAGAAAAGATGAGGGAATTTATCATCAGAAAACCCCCACTCCAGGAATTACTAAAGGGGGTTCTCCAATCAGATACAAAGAACAAAAAAAAAAACAGAGCCACAAGTAAAAGCTCCAAGAAGAACACAATAAAACCAAATTTAAACTGTGACAACAACAAAAAGAAAGAGGGGGAGAAGATGGAGATTAACAGTAGCAAAGGACGATGGAGTGCAAAAGTACTCACAAAATAGTTCGCTACAATGAACAGGGTAGGGACCCTTTTCATTACTCAAAGGTAACCACCATTGAAAAAACCACCACAGAAGCACATGAGATAAAAAAGATAGCAACAGAGGAAAGATGTATGGAATACAACCAAATAAAAACAAAAGATAGAAAAACGAAAGAGAAGGATCAAACAAGACACAAAACTAACAGAAAGCAAGATATAAAATGGCAATAAGGAACTCACAAGTATCAATAATTACACTAAATGTAAACGGATTAAACTCACCAATAAAAAGGCACAGAGTAGCAGAATGGATTAAAAAAGAAAATCCAACTGTATGCTGCCTACAGGAAACTCATCTAAGTAACAAGGATAAAAACAAATTCAAAGTGAAAGGCTGGAAAACAATACTCCAAGCAAATAACATCCAAAAAAAAGCAGGTGTAGCAATACTCATATCGGATAATGCTGACTACAAGACAGGAAAAGTACTCAGAGACAAAAATGGCCATTTCATAATGGCTAAGGGGACACTGAATCAAGAAGACATAACAATTCTTAATATATATGCACCAAACCAAGGAGCACCAAAATATATAAGACAGCTACTTATTGATCTTAAAACAAAAACTGACAAAAACACAATCATACTTGGAGACCTCAATACACCGCTGACGGCTCTAGATCGGTCATCCAAACAGAGAATCAACAAAGACATAGTGGCCTTAAACAAAACACTAGAGCACCTGGATGTGATAGACATCTACAGGACATTTCATCCCAAAGTGACTGAGTATACATTTTTCTCCAGTGTACATGGATCATTCTCAAGAATTGACCATATGTTGGGCCACAAAAACAACATCAGCAAATTCAGAAAAACTGAAGTTGTACCAAGCATATTTTCTGATCATAAAGCCTTGAAACTAGAATTCAACAGCAAAAAAGAGGAAAAAAATCCCACAAAAATGTGGAAACTAAACAACATACTTTTAAAAAATGAATGGGTCAAAGAAGAAATAAGTGCAGAGATCAAAAGATATATCCAGACTAATGAAAATGACAATATGACATATCAGAATCTATGGGATGCAGCAAAAGCAGTGATAAGAGGGAAGTTCATATCACTTCAGGCATATATGAACAAACAAGAGAGAGCCCAAGTGAACCACTTAACTTCCCACCTTAAGGAACTAGAAAAAGAAGAACAAAGACAACCCAAAACCAGTCAAAGAAAGGAGATAATAAAAATCAGAGCAGAAATAAATGAATTAGAGAACAGAAAAACTATAGAAAAAATTAATAGAACAAGGAGCTGGTTCTTTGAAAAGATCAACAAAATTGACAAACCCTTGGCAAGACTTATCAAGGAAAAAAGAGAAAGAACTCATATAAACAAAATCCAAAATGAAAGAGGAGAAATCACCACGGACACCGTAGATATACAAAGAATTATTGTAGAATACTATGAAAAACTTTATGCCACTAAATTCAACAACCTAGAAGAAATGGATAAATTCCTAGAACAATACAACCTTCCTAGACTGAGTCAAGAAGAAGCAGAAAGCCTAAACAGACCTATCAGTAAAGAAGAAATAGAAAAAACCGTTAAAAACCTCCCCAAAAATAAAAGTCCAGGCCCTGACGGCTATACAAGCGAATTTTATCAAACATTCAAAGAAGACTTGGTTCCTATTCTACTCAAAATCTTCCAAAAAATTGAAGAAGAAGCAATACTGCCAAACACATTTTATGAGGCCAACATAACCCTCATACCAAAACCAGGCAAGGATGGCACAAAAAAAGAAAACTACAGACCAATATCTCTAATGAATACAGATGCTAAAATACTAAACAAAATACTAGCAAATCGAATACAACAACATATTAAAAAAATAATACATCATGATCAAGTGGGATTCATCCCAGAATCTCAAGGATGGTTCAACATACGTAAAACGGTTAACGTAATACACCATATTAACAAAACAAAGAACAAAAACCACATGATCTTATCAATAGACGCAGAAAAGGCTTTTGATAAAATACAAAACAATTTTATGTTTAAGACTCTCAACAAAATGGGTATAGAAGGAAAATATCTCAACATGATAAAGGCCATATATGATAAACCATCAGCTAACATCATATTAAATGGCACTAAACTGAAGGCTTTCCCCCTTAAATCAGGAACAAGACAGGGTTGTCCACTCTCTCCACTCTTATTTAATGTGGTACTAGAAGTTCTAGCCAGAGCAATCAGACAAGACAAAGAAATAAAAGGCATCCATATCGGAAAAGAAGAAGTAAAGGTATCACTTTTTGCAGATGATATGATCCTATACATCGAAAACCCCAAAGAATCCACAAAAAGACTACTAGAAACAATAAGCCAATACAGTAAGGTCGCAGGATACAAAATTAACATACAGAAGTCAATAGCCTTTCTATATGCCAACAATGAAACAACCGAGAAGGAACTCAAAAGAATAATCCCCTTCACGATTGCAACAACAACAAAAAAATACTTAGGAATAAACATAACAAAGAATGTAAAGGACTTATATAATGAAAACTATAAACCATTGTTAAGGGAAATCGAAAAAGATATAATGAGATGGAAGAATATACCTTGTTCTTGGCTAGGAAGAATAAATATAATCAAGATGGCTATATTACCCAAAGCAATATACAAATTTAATGCAATTCCCATCAAACTTCCAATGACGTTTTTTAAAGAAATAGAGCAAAAAATCATCAGATTTATATGGAACTATAAAAACCCCCGAATAGCCAAAGCAATCCTAAAGAAAAAGAATGAAGCTGGGGGCATTACAATACCTGACTTCAAACTATATTATAGGGCCACGACAATCAAAACAGCATGGTATTGGCAGAAAAATAGACACTCAGACCAATGGAACAGAATAGAAAACCCAGAAATAAAACCACATATATATAGTCAAATAATTTTTGATAAAGGGGCCAACAACACACAATGGAGAAAAGAAAGCCTCTTCAATAAATGGTGCTGGGAAAACTGGAAAGCCACATGCAAAAGAATGAAACTGGACTACAGTCTCTCCCCCTGTACAAAAATTAACTCAAAATGGATCAAAGATCTAAACATAAGACCTGAAACAATTAAGTACATAGAAGAAGACATAGGTACTCAACTCATGGACCTGGGTTTTAAAGAGCATTTTATGAATTTGACTCCACAGGCAAGAGAAGTGAAGGCAAAAATTAATGAATGGGACTACATCAGACTAAGAAGTTTTTGCTCAGCAAGAGAAACTGATAACAAAATAAACAGAAAGCCAACTAAATGGGAAATGATATTTTCAAACAACAGCTCAGATAAGGGCCTAATATCCAAAATATACAAAGAACTCATAAAACTCAACAACAAACAAACAAACAATCCAATAAAAAAATGGGAAGAGGATATGAATAGACACTTCTCCCAGGAAGAAATACAAATGGCCAACAGATATATGAAAAGATGCTCATCTTCTTTAGCTATTAGAGAAATGCAAATCAAAACGGCAATGAGATACCACCTCACACCTGTTCGATTAGCTATTATTAGCAAGTCAGGTAATAGCAAATGTTGGAGAGGCTGTGGAGAAAAAGGAACCCTCATACACTGTTGGTGGGAATGTAAAGTAGTACAACCATTATGGAAGAAAGTATGGTGGTTCCTCAAAAAACTGAAAATAGAACTACCTTATGACCCAGCAATCCCTCTACTGGGTATATATCCCCAAAACTCAGAAACATTGATACGTAAAGACACATGCAGCCCCATGTTTATTGCAGCATTGTTCACAGTGGCCAGGACATGGAAACAACCAAAAAGCCCATCAATAGATGACTGGATAAAGAAGATGTGGCACATATACACTATGGAATACTACTCAGCCATAAGAAATGATGACATCGGAACATTTACAGCAAAATGGTGGGATCTTGATAACATGATACGAAGCGAAATAAGTAAATCAGAAAAAACCAGGAACTGTATTATTCCATACGTAGGTGGGACATAATAGTGAAACTAAGAGACATTGATAAGAGTGTGGTGGTTACGGGGGGGAGGGGGGAATGGGAGAGGGAAAGGGAGTGGGGAGGGGCACAAAGAAAACAAGATAGAAGGTGACAGAGGACAATCTGACTTTGGGTGGTGGGTATGCAACATAATTGAACGACAAGATAACCTGGACTTGTTATCTTTGAATATATGTATCCTGATTTATTGATGTCACCCCATTAAAAACAAAAAAAACACACAAAAAAAAACAGTAGAGATCATGTATTTCTAAATGTTTTAAGTAAGAAGACTTATTATTAGACCTACACCCTTTCTCTAATAATAAACTATATATTTATAGAAAATATGGTGGAGAAAATAGAAAATAAATGTTATCTTCTATTAGCTATTGTATCTAAAGCTTTTACAGTAAATGTGATCACAAGGGAACAGTCTACTTAAATTAGTCTCTATTTTCTGGAATGCCTTCTGTGTTCACCCACATCCTGTGCTCAGTGGACACAGGGTCACATAGCTTTTGCCGCAGCCTGAGAAATGCAGCCTGGAATCGCGTGGGGAGGACACGGTCTCCCACTGACATGGCACACAGGCCTGGACTGACCCTGTCCCCAGCTCCCCTCCATCTCATGTCCCTGCTCACCCAGACGCTGTGCTCAGTCATCCTGTCTACATGCCATTCACTCATGCATGACTTTTGGTCACAGCACTGCTCGTGGGCTCATCGTGGTCCCTTCCTTCTATGTTGTCCATGCACAAGACAGCTGACAGCCTTGTCTGCAAGGTCTGTGTGATCCCCTGCTCGGTGAAGCAATCTCTGCCTCTCACACCCTAAAATAAACCTTCATACACAGTCACACTGTGTACACTAAACACACTCTCACAAACAAATTTTAACACATACCCAGACCATGCACAATTATACATGCACAGACACACCTAGAGACACAAACAAGGAGAAACACACACACACACACACACACACACACACACAAACACAGGCAGGCAAACTCATCTCTCTGTTGTCACTGTATTTTTTTTGTGATATAAGAGTCTTATGACAAAGCTCTTTTGGGAACATTTAGAATAAATTAACAATATCAATAACAAACACTATCAATCATTGTTAATATTTCTAGAATGCTTAAGAGTTTACAAGCATGGAGACCCCTATGGGCAGCCATTGTCCTGGAAGCTTACAAGTCATGTCTCACTTTGTCCTGATGGGTCTCCACAAGCCAAAAGACTGTTACTGCCATTGGATGTGTGACCAAGGATGTCCCTCCACTGGCCTCCAGCCTGGCTCTGTGTCTTCTCAGCATCAACTGGGAAGATTTCAAAAGCAAGTGATGCACAGGCCCCAGTCCAGGACCAATGTGAGTACCTCTGAGGGTGGAACTGTGCGGTCCCCATCCCCACCTCCCCTGCTGCAGGTGCAGCACCACGTGACTGTGGAGGCCATGACAGCCCCTGAACTGGGGAGGACAGCCAGACTGTGCATGAGCCAGAGACTCCCAGCATCCCCACGGGGTCACCTGGAGACCTTTCCTTGGCCACTTCTCTAGCTCTGCAAGGCGGGCACGACAGGGCATTTATTGGTATTAATGTGATAACAGTGACAGATAGAGTCTCAGGCAGGAATATGTCCTTTCAGAGCTGCTGATGGGGCGGGAGATGAGGTGACACACAATCACAAATGCTTGGTTGGAAAGGACGGGGCAGGGGAGCGAGGTTAATGGCTAGGGCCTCTGATTGGGACGATTGTGGACATGGATGGTGGTAAAATAGAGACTGTACTGTAACCCATGTCAGTGAATGTGCACTTAACAAGATAAAATGGTAAATTTCATTTTGTATATTTTACAAAAACATAGAAAAATATTCTTAGAAAGCAGCTTTCTGAGAGGCAGCCGAAAGAGACCTGCCCATGGGAACACGTTCTGTATTTCAATCCCCTGAACACTCTCCGTGCGTTGCTGACACCTCCTGTCAGATCACGTTTGGTGTCAACTCTCTGTTTGATTTGCCTCCTGAGATGTTTTTTGCGGAAGACAGCCCCTGTGTTTAGAAACTCTGATTCAAACTCACAGACTGAGTTTAGCAGCTACAAAGGATGCATCTGCAGTCTCCCTCTCTCTCTCTCTTTTTTTAAATAGGCCTATATTTATTTTAAAAATTGAATTATTAATTAATAACCTTCCAAAACTCAAAGCAGCAGGCTCACATAGGTTCCGTGATTCTTCCAAACATTTGAGGAAGGAATAATATCAATTCTCCACAATCTCTATTAGACAATAGAAGAGAAAATACTTTCTAAATCATTCTATGAAGCATAATTACCCTAATACTAAAGAGAGACAGTGATTCTAAAGGAAAACTACAAACCAATATTTCTCTTAAACAAAGATACAAAAAAATCCATAACAAAATATTAGCAAATCCAATTTGACAAAGTATGAAAAGAATTACACGTCACAGCCAAGTGGGATTTATCCTAGGTGTGCGCACCTTGCTCAGCATTAAAGAATGGACCCATTTCAACAGGTTAACGAATAAATATCATATGGTAAGTCAATAGACGCAGAAAAGCATTTGACAAAGTCTAGCCCCATCCATGATAAACACTCGAAACAAACAGGAACAGGAGGAATTTTCCTGTACTTGATAAAGACACTTATAGAACAACCTACAGCTAACACCTCACCATTATTATTTATTTATTTAAATTAATTTTAATGAGGTGACATTGATAAATCAGGGTACATATGTTCAGAGAAAACATCTCTAGGTTATTTTGACATTTGATTATGCTGCATTCCCATCACGCAAATTCCAATTGTCTTCTGTCACCTTCTAAATGGTTTTCTTTGTGCACCTTCCCTCCCCCAAACTTCTCCCTCTCTTCTCCCCCAACCCATAACCTCCACACTCTTGTCCATGTCTCTGAGTCTCATTTTTATGTCCCAACTATGTATGGAATCATATAATTCTTAGTTTTTTCTGATTTTCTTATTTTGCTCAGTATAATGTTATCAAGATCCATCCATGTTGTTGTAAATGATCCGATGTCATCATTTCTTATGGCTGAGTAGTTTTCCATAGTGTATATGTACCAAAGCTTTTTAATCCCCGCATCCACTGACGAACACTTGGGCTGTTTCCAGATCTTTGCTATTGTGAACAATGCTGCTATTAACATTGAAGTGCATTCTTCTTTTAAAACAGTGCTATGGTGTTCTTGAGGTATATTCCTAAATGTGGTATAGCTGGGTCAAAGAAAGTTTGATTTTTAATTTCTTGAGGAATCTCCATACTGTTTTCCACAGTGGCTGCACCAGTCTGCATTTTCACCAGCAGTGCAGGAGGGTTCCCTTTTCTCCACATCCTTGCCAGCACTTATTCTGTGTTGTTTTGTTGATGAGCGCCATTCTGACTGGTGTGAGGTGATATCTCATTGTGGTTTTAATTTGCATTTCACTAATCATTAGTGATGTTGAGCATTTTTTCATATGCCTATTGGCCAACTGTGTGTCCTCTTTGGAGAAGTGTCTATTCATTTCTTTCTCCCATTTTTTGATTGGATTGTTTGTCTTCCTGGTATTGAGTTTTACAAGTTCTTTATAAATTTTGGTTATTAACCCCTTTTCAGATATATTGTCAAATATGTTCTCCCATTGTGTAGTTTCTCTTTTTATTCTGTTTTCATTGTCTTTAGCTGTGCAAAAGCTTTTTTTAAAAAATTAATTAATTTACGACAGTGATGGCTTGGTAGGAAGCGATACCGAAAATCTCCCCATAAACTCAACAAGTTCTTCAACCAGAAACAGAAAAACCTATCCTTGGAGTCTTCAGATGCTTCACAACACACCCGAAGGTAGGATCGAGTGAAAGATTGGCTAAATATATGGTCAAACCCCGGGGGAAATAAGGAGTAAGAAATGCTCCGTCTTCCTCTCTAATCCAAACAAGATGGCTTTCACTGAGATCTGAGAAACTAAGGCGGGCATAGGGAGTGAATAGATCCAGGCCGCGGTACAAACAGCCAAACCAAGCTGTGGCACGGAGATCCAAGCCGTGGAAAAACCTGGGCAATTCAAGCTAACACGCGTGCCAAACCCAGACAAAGAAAGACAAGTGGGGCAGCCATTTTCCGCATCTCCTGGTTGGCGCGCGCATGGTTAGTGGGCAAGAGATTCCTACGAACACTTCAGGAGTGGGTGCAGCCCGTACTAACCCACAGAGAAGCAGAGTCAGAGGCCTCTGTGTGGGCAAAAAGCAGCACCTCCTAGGAGCCCCAGCGCCCTGAGGGGACCAGGCACGGGAAGGGAGCTGGAGCCAACTCCAACGGTGGAACTTTTCTGTGCGGGAGGAGGGCTTTCTCGGAGCGAGAGGCATCCCGCCTGAGCCTCATAATCTGGTCAGCGCCCACGCACGCAGAGTGGGCAGGAGATTCCTCCGAACTCCTCAGGGGTGGGCGCCTGTGTTTTCCCTCAGAGGAGCAGAGTCAGAGGCCTGTGAGTGGGCCAGGAGCGGAAGCCCCAGCGCCCTGGGAAAGCCTCACGGGGACAGAGCGAAAGCCAATTCCAACCCAGTAACTTTTCCGTGTGGGCAGAGGGCTTTCTTGGAGTGAGAGGCGTCCCACCTGAGCCTCATAATCTGGTCAGTGCACACAGAGGAGCAGAGTCAGAGGTCTGTGAGCGGGCCAGGAACGGAATCTCAGGCAGCCCTAGCCCCTTGGGAAAGCCGCACGGGGATAGATCGAAAGCCAATTCCAAAGCTCGATCTTCTCCGTGTGGGTAGGGATTTCACTCGAAGTGTGACCTGTCTGGTCTGACATCCTGGTGGGTGCGCACAGAGAGTGGGCAAGAGATTCCTCCGAACGCCTCAGGAGTGGGCACTCGAGTTATCCCACAGAGGGGCAGAGCCAGAGGTCTTTGAGTGGGAGGAAGCCACGCCTGATTATGCTAGCAGCTCTGACTGACTGAGCCTTACTCAGAGCCCTGTGCTGAGTGGGAATAGAGTGGGGAGTTGCCAGCTCTTTGAGACTCTTACTATCCAGGCAGAGGCAGCAGCAACCCCATAGCTGGAATATCAGGCTTCTAATTGTGGAAGGAAAGACTAGGAGAGAGGCTCCAGGAACACTCTCACAGTGAGAGATCCTCTCACTGTTGGAGCCTATAAACACTAATGAGCCTCGACTGCCAATGAGACTGAAGCCCAATACATGACATCGCCATAGAGATTATCAACTGCAAACCTCTTCCAGAGCGTGCCACAGGGGCAGAACCCGGGGTACAAACTCACCGACCAGAAAGACAGAAAAGAAAAAGCAAGACAACAACCTCTCAAAATCAAGAATAATCTGCAGACTTTATAACCTATCCCATTTTATTATATTTGTTCGTCTGTGTCTCTTTTCTTCATTCTTGATTTTTTTTTCTACTCCAATTTGGTCATTTAATTCTCTCTCAGTCTTACTCTCGCCTCTCTTTGAACTACACTACCCATAAGTGTTACATCTCCCATTATCTTTTCTTTCCTCCTCCTTTCTCTCTATGAGGGTTGCAATCCAAAACCCTTAACTCTCTCTTTCTCTCTCCTCCTTTTTCTTTTTTCTTCTTTAAGTGGTTCCATCTTTTCTCTCTCTCTCTCTCTCTCTCTCTTTTCTCCCTCTATATTAGTCTCTTCTTCTCTCCTTTACGTCTTCTCTCATTCAAACCTCAATAACGAACAAATTATCTTTTCTGGGACTCAAACTTAAGTTTGTGGCATTTTGGAGGGTTTTTACTTCACCTTTTTAACACATTAGCAGTGCTCCCATCCCTGGCTCTCCATTTTATCTAGTTCTTGTTCCACTAAATACAATAGTAATTTTTTAATTTTCCACCCCTTTTTCCTGTTTCCCTCTTATTCCTCTCATCATAACTCTGAGTCAGCCAACACCTAAAAGCAAATCATTTTATTCTTGACCCAAATTTTTTCCTAATTTGCTTTTTGTGGGTCTATACTGCTCCCCCCTTTTTTATATATAAATATTTTTTTCTTTTATTTCTTTTTCTTTTTTTTCTTTTTCCTTTACCCCTATATTACTTCTCCCCAATTCAGGCCCTCCGCTACAGGTATTGTTTGTTCTATTTAGTACAATATAATTCACAGTTCATCACAAGATTTTCTCAAAAAAGAGGGGAGAGGAGAGGAGAGGAAAAAAGGAGGGGAAGGAATTATTCCTTTTTTTTTCCTCAAATTTTTATCTTATTTTATTTTTCTTTATTTAATGATTAATATTTAAAAAAACGCAATTTTTTATTTTTATTTTTTTATATTTTTATTCCTTATAAATTCTCATTAATACTATCAATAAAACCACCCTCAGATGTCATTAAAGAAGAGAAAATCGAATATCATGGATACAAAAGAAAGAGAAATAACACAAGAGATGAGGAAAAATCTATGGAGAAAAAATTTAAGATATTGGAAACCTTGGAGTTAAACGACAGAGAATTTAAAATAGAAATCCTAAAAATACTCAGAGATATACAAGAAAACACAGAAAGGCAATTTAGGGAGCTCAGAAAACAACTCGATGAACACAAAGAGTATATCTCCAAGGAAATTGAAACTATAAAAACAAATCAATCAGAGATGAAAAACTCAATTCATGAGCTGAAAAATGAGGTAACAAGCTTAGCTAATAGAACAGGCCAGATAGAAGAGAGGATTAGTGAAATAGAAGACAAGCAACTTGAGGCTCAACAAAGAGAAGAAGAAAGAGATTCAAAAATTAAAAAAAATGAGATAGCCCTACAGGAATTATCTGACTCCATCAAAAAGAATAACATAAGAATAATAGGTATATCAGAGGGAGAAGAGAGAGAAAATGGAATGGAGAACATACTCAAACAAATAATAGATGAGAACTTCCCAAGCCTGTGGAAAGAACTAAAACCTCAAATTCTAGAAGCAAACAGAACTCCAAGTTTTCTTAACCCCAACAAACCTACTTCAAGGCACATCATAATAAAATTGGCACAAACCAACTGCAAAGAAAAAATTCTCAAGGCAGTCAGAGAAAAGAAGAATACAACATATAAAGGAAGGCCCATTAGATTATCATCAGATTTCTCAACAGAAACTCTACAAGCTAGAAGAGAGTGGACCCCAATATTTAAAGTCTTGAAAGAGAGGAACTTTCAGCCACGAATACTATACCCATCAAAGCTATCCTTCAAATATGAAGGAGAAATAAAAACATTCACAGATACAGAAAAGATGAGAGAATTTATCACCAGAAAACCCCCACTCCAGGAAATACTAAAGGGGGTTCTCCAATCAGATACAAAGAATAAAAAAACAACAACAACAAAGCCACAAGTAAAAGCTCCAAGAAGAACATAACAAAACCAACTTTAAACTGTGACAACAATAAGAAAGGGGGGGAGAGGATGAAGATTAACAGTAGCAAAGGGCGATGGAGGGCAAAAGTACTCACAAAATAGTGCACTACAATGAACAGGGTAGGAACCCTTTTCATTACTTAATGGTAACCATCATTGAAAAAACCACCACAGAAGCACATGATTTAAAAAAGATAGCAACAGAGGAAAGATGTATAAAACACAACCAAATAAAAACAAAAGATAGAAAAACGAAAGAGAAGAATCAAACAAGGAACAAAACTAACAGAAAGCAATCTATAAAATGGCAATGAGGAACTCACAAGTGTCAATAATTACACTAAATGTAAACGGATTAAACTCACCAATAAAAAGGCACAGAGTAGCCGAATGGATCAAAAAAGAAAATCCAACTGTATGCTGCCTACAAGAAACTCATCTAAGTAACAAGGATAAAAACAAATTCAAAGTGAAAGGCTGGAAAACAATGCTCCAAGAAAATAACATCCACAAAAAAGCAGGCGTAGCAATACTCATATCTGATAATGCTGACTACAAGACAGCAAAAGTACTCAGAGACAAAAATGGCCATTTCATAATGGCTAAGGGGACACTGAATCAAGAAGACATAACAATTCTTAATATATATGCACCAAACCAAGGAGCACCAAAATATATAAGACAGCTACTTATTGACCTTAAAACAAAAACTGACAAAAATACAATCATACTTGGAGACCTCAATACACCGCTGACGGCTCTAGATCGGTCATCCAAATAGAGAATCAACAAAGACATAGTGGCCTTAAACAAAACACTAGAGCACCTGGATATGATAGACATCTACAGGACATTTCATCCCAAAGTGACAGAGTATACATTTTTCTCCAGTGTACATGGATCATCCTCAAGAATGGACCATATGTTGGGCCACAAAAACAACATCAGCAAATTCAGAAAAATTGAAGTTGTACCAAGCATATTTTCTGATCATAAAGCCTTGAAACTAGAATTCAACTGCAAAAAAGAGGAAAAAAATCCCACAAAAATGTGGAAACTAAACAACATACTTTTAAAGAATGAATGGGTCAAAGAAAAAATAAGTGCAGAGATCAAAAGATATATACAGACAAATGAAAATGATAATACGACATATCAGAATCTATGGGATGCAGCAAAAGCAGTGATAAGAGGGAAGTTCATATCACTTCAGGTCTGTATGAACAAACAAGAGAGAACCCAAGTGAACCACTTAACTTCACACCTTAAGGAACTAGAAAATGAAGAACAAATACAACCCAAAACCAGTCAAAGAAAGGAGATAATAAAAATCAGAGCAGAAATAAATAAAATAGAGAACAGAAAAACTATAGAAAAAATTAATAGAACAAGGAGCTGGTTCTTTGAAAAAATCAACAAAATTGACAAACCCTTGGCAAGACTTACCAAGGAAAAAAGAGAAAGAACTCATATAAACAAAATCCAAAATGAAAGAGGAGAAATCACCACGGACATTGTAGATATACAAAGAATTATTGTAGACTACTATGAAAAACTTTATGCCACTAAATTCAACAACCTAGAAGAAATAGATAAATTCCTAGAACAATACAACCTTCCTAGACTGAGTCAAGAAGAAGCAGAAAGCCTAAACAGACCTATTAGTAGAGAAGAAATAGAAAAAACCATTAAAAACCTCCCCAAAAATAAAAGTCCAGGCCCAGACGGCTATACCAGCGAATTTTATCAAACCTTCCAAGAAGACTTGGTTCCTATTCTACAGAAAGTCTTCCAAAAAATTGAAGAAGAAGCAATACTTCCAAACACATTTTATGAGGCCAACATAACCCTTATACCAAAACCAGGCAAGGATGGCACAAAAAAAGAAAACTACAGACCAATATCTCTAATGAATACAGATGCTAAAATACTAAACAAAATACTAGCAAATCGAATACAACAACATATTAAAAAAATAATACATCATGATCAAGTGGGATTCATCCCAGAATCTCAAGGATGGTTCAACATACGTAAAACGGTCAACATAATACACCATATCAACAAAACAAAGAACAAGAACCACATGATATTATCAATAGATGCAGAAAAGGCCTTTGATAAAATACAACACAGTTTTATGTTTAAGACTCTCAACAAAATGGGTATAGAAGGAAAATATCTCAACATGATAAAGGCCATATATGATAAACCATCAGCTAACATCATACAAAATGGCACAAAACTGAAGGCTTTCCCCCTTAAATCAGGAACAAGACAGGGTTGTCCACTCTCTCCACTCTTATTTAATGTGGTACTAGAGGTTCTTGCCACAGCAATCAGACAAGACAAAAAAATAAAAGGCATCCATATCGGAAAAGAAGAAGTAAAGGTATCACTTTTTGCAGATGATATGATCCTATACATCGAAAACCCCAAAGAATCCACAAAAAGACTTCTAGAAAAAATAAGCCAATACAGTAAGGTCGCAGGATACAAAATTAACATACAGAAGTCAATAGCCTTTCTATATGCCAACAATGAAACATTTGAGAATGAACTCAAAAGAATAATCCCCTTCACGATTGCAACAACAACAAAAAAATACCTAGGAATAAACATAACAAAGAATGTAAAGGACTTATACAATTAAAACTATAAACCATTGTTAAGGGTATTCGAAAAAGACATTATGAGATGGAAGAATATTCCTTGTTCTTGGTTAGGTAGAATAAATATAATCAAGATGGCCATATTACTCAAAGCTATATACAAATTTAATGCAATTCCCATCAAAATTCCAATGACATTTTTTAAAGAAATGGAGCAAAAAATAATCAGATTTATATGGAACTATAAAAAGCCCCGAATAGCCAAAGCAATCATAAAGAAAAGGAATGAAGCTGGGGGCATTACAATACCTGACTTCAAACTCTATTATAGGGCCACGACAATCAAAACAACATGGTATTGGCAGAAAAATAGACACTCAGACCAATGGAACAGAATAGAAAGCCCAGAAATAAAACCACATATATATAGTCAAATAATTTTTGATAAAGGGGCCAACAACACACAATGGAGAAAAGAAAGCCTCTTCAATAAATGGTGCCGGTAAAACTGGAAAGCCACATGCAAAAGAATGAAGCTGGACTACAGTTTGACCCCCTGTACTAAAATGCACAGCGGTTAGAGTGGCTGTCTCTCAAAATGTTTCTCCCTGTGCCTCCTAGACTACAGTCTCTTCCTGCTACTCTGGTCCTCTCCTCTCTCCCCATCCCCCAGAGCCCTGGGTGAGTGGTTGTGAGAGAGGTTTTCTGTGCGGTCCCTTTAAGAAGAATCCTGGGTCTGAGAAATCAGTCTCTTTCTCAAAAACAGTATCCTGTCTTGTTTCCAGCTAAATACTGTCCATATGCCTCTTCTAGGCTCTGGGGCTGCAGGCTGGGGCTTTGTTCCTGGGACTCAGGACCCTCCCTTCTCTGTTAAACTGACTTCTTGCCACACGAGTCTCTCCTGGCTGCCATTCCTTTGAGGAACTGGGCAGCCCTCTCCGTGTTTCAGCTTTTCCTACTAGTCTCAGTGTGGCTTCTTCAATGTTCCTTCGTTGAATAGTCTTCTTAGTTTTGTCCAAAGTTGGTTTTTCCAGATGTTGGTTCTTAAAATTAGTTTGTAATCCACTTTGTTTCTGAGAGGTGGAAGTTGGTACGTCTGCCTACTCCATCGCCATCTTATCTTTGATCTGCAGAGTCTCTTGACTTTGTCTTTTAGGCCTTGAATTCTCTTTGGGATAAATGTCATCTCTCTCTGCCTATACTCCGTTCCTCAAATGTCTTCTGTCTGCATCCCTCATCCTCTCTGTGACAAGTTCAATATTCCAAGTCCAAGGCACTGGTTTGTCATACGTTTACTTAGAGCAAAATTTCAGTGACTCTTCACTCCTATAATATGGCAGTCAGTTTCCATTCAGAAATGAGTGCATTCTTGCCTGTAGGATAAGAAAATCATTACCTTATGTAACAATTAATACTGTTCATTCTTCCCTTTCTTTTAATTCTACTATGTGTCTCCCAGATGCTAATTATCATTTTAGGCAGACCGAGGGAATAAAAATGGAGAGAGACAGAGAGCAAGTAAGTTCTTAAAAGACACTTAGTTTTATGAGACAGATCGAAGTTCTCTGGGCCAGACAGAACCCACTCTCATGAGCCATGTCATGGGTTTTTAGAAAGTTCAGATTACTACAATCTGTTCTTTGTTATGAGTATTAAGCAATCAAAGTAAAACAAAGAACTTTGGAAATATGATGAATATGACAGCCATATAGAAGCATAAAGAATTTAGAAGACTTAATGTGACAAGGTGTGTGTATGTGTGTACATGCATATGTAAGATAAAGAACAGAAATAAGAGAAAAAAATAAGCATGGTCAGACAAGGATTTAATAGGCTCACTTATAAAAAAAATTTTAAATAAGAGGGATTTGCTGGAAGAAAATCACCAAGAAATACATCAAGAAAATTCCCCCACAGCAAAGACTATGAACTAGAACAGCTCACTCATTCCCCACATCAGAATACATTTTGTGACATTGGGAAACATCACCTTAAAGGAAGAAGGTTCTTTCAAAAAGAAACACTAGGTCACCTGACAGGATGGGGAATACAAGAATACAAGTAGAATCTGCACCGACTGGAGGGCACAGAGGAACACTGAAAGTTCAGAGGTCTGGCCTGTACCTGTGTACAGACAGAATTCTGAGGCAGTCAGCTAGCATTTCAGCAGGAACATAAACACATCTCAGAAGAGCATCAGATCTGCTGAAGTTTTATCTCCCATGAGGTTTTTCTCAGAAGGTAGGGGAGAATTTGCTCTACAAAAAGGACTGGATGAAGAAAGACAAGGCATGCATCCCAGTGCACACGGGATATAACACAGGTGTTCATAGATGAGCCACAGAGAAGGTGCAAAGAGAGAGTTGCCCATGTCCCAAGCAAGAGACACGGTGAACGGTGCTGTGGGAAGGAGGTGACAGAGTAGTGTGGATAAGGTCGCAGAGGCCTTTCGGGATTCTCACTGGAAGTGGTTTTCAATCTTTCATTTTTTGAACAACGCTTCAACATCACTATTTTAATACAGTATAAAAATTTGAAAATTACAGAAAATTGTCACAGAGGTATGAGAAGAAAGGACAGCTCTGAAATTCATAAGATAAAATATGGTTGAAATAAGTTAATAAGTGGCAAATCATCTAAGGCCACATAGGAATCTCAGCTGCACCAAACTTAGGAGACACTTGATGTATTTTGTTGAAAGAATGAAGAAATTTTCTTAAGGAATTGATTGTCATATTAAATGACAGGAGATAAGGCCGGGAAGTGAAGAATAGTATGTTATATCATAGAATGAGATTCTACTTTGAAATTAAAGGCCGATAGACATTCCACAGAGAACAAAGTCCTTGTGAGCTGTCATTCTCCTAGATGAAGACTGTGAACAGGTGAGGACTGAATGGGTCCTGAAGGACAAAGTCAATGAGGGTGACAGAGAGGAGAAGATGGGGACCTCCATGAGGGAGGACAAGCCTGGCAAAGTCCCGACCTTGCAGATGAGCTCCATACACTAGGGGTCACATGTGACCACTCTTCTGCCAGCATCGTTCAGCAGGATGGCTCCTCATGTCCTTTGGATGTGAGGCCACTGTTCTGTCCTCATCCTTTTCCACAAGGACGAATGCTGTCAGGGATGTCTCTAGGACTGGGTGTCTCGGTTGTGGCTTTAGAGTCATTGGAGTTTGAGGTGTGCTTTGTTGAGTGGTTGCCCTGAACAGTGCGTGTTGTTCAGCAACAAACATGGTCTCACCCATTTGATGCGAATGGTCTACCACTCACCCTTTGGGACAACAAAATACTTCTGGACATGATAAAGTGTACAACAGTGAGAGGAAGGAGGAAGAAAAATAGCCTTAGCAGAGAATCGCAGCTCAGCACTGGGAATACATATTAAATCTTCCCTATTTCCTTTTGTCACACTCGTAAGACCACAGATTCACACTCTGGAGGGCAATGGTTAGCAAGGAAACAGGCGCATTAGCTGCAGGGAAACTATAACTGAATAGAGAAGATTTGCTGTATTAATCTGAGGAAGCACATGGACTGTCACTTGTGTGTGGTATGAAATATTTAACCACACATTTTATAGAAATATCAAGTTGTATAAGTTGAACGTTTTGGTGAACGACCCAAAAAGAATTAAGTGGAGGTGCCACCTGATCCTGACTCAGCTTCCAAATCTGTCTCTTGGTCCCCAGTCAGTAGATGGATCAGCGTTAGAAGAAATCAAAGTAATGTTTACTTATAGGGAACAAAAGGACTGCAGTGCCCCCATACCTGGCTGTCAAGGCTCAACTTCTTTCTCTCCTCGCCCAGCCGTGCCAAGTGTGATTCCACAGCTCTCTCCAGGGACAGAGAAAACATGGTGTTAGCACAACGATGTCTGGCTGATGCTGGGGTTTAGTGTTGAGGTGAGCTTTGCCTTTTTAGAGTTCTTATTTTAAAAGAGTCCCCCTTTTGAAATAAACCCACCAATGAAACATGTTTTATAATCAGAGAATTCTTTGTAGAATCACAAACTGTCCCCCAAAAGAGTTATAAAGCAAGTAGACGCCCAGTGTGTCACGCATGTCACACACAGATTAGATAGCACTGGTCATGCTCTCTAGGAGCTGAACAGTTAGTAAAGAGCCATGGGGTCAGGTCCTGCCCCCAGGGGAAAGGTGCACACAAGAGTCACGGGGTCATTGGAAGGTGACCTCATAGATTCAAGGTCACAGTCGTCTTACACTAACTTTGGGCTGCCTTAGTGTGTCATAGAGAATAAATACTTAAAGGCACTCAGGCAGGGACAGTGGAGGAGAAGATTTCATGTGGAGCAAAGGCATCGAGTGGAGTACCATGAGGCCTGCACAAATATCCACCTGGAGGCCATATAGGGCAGCTGTGCAGGTCAAGGTCACAGGAATCCATTTGACTCATAGCGTGGAGATCCATAGGGTCAAAATTAGTGGATGGGCAGTGTTGAGAGCTCTCTGATCCTAGACACCTGCTTCCTTACCTGGCTCTGCCTCCCACTGGCTGTGTGCCATGGTCAACTTACTGAGGTCTCTTCTTCCATTAAGCTGGACAGACGTCCCATACCTCCCTCATGGGAGGGACATCACACATCAGGTTGCTCAGGGGAATCCTGGTTTGTGCTGCTGTCCTTGCTTCTTGTCATTTAGTGATCTTTTCTACCTTCTCAAGTGCCCCAGGTAGGACAGTAAGTTTCATCATCACTCTACTCATGGTTGTTGTGAAGATTAAGAGAGGTGGACACAGTGTCTGTATGGAGTCAGTGCTATGGAACTGTTTGCCATTCATGTTTTACTGAATCTGGAAGTAAGTAACACTGGTCGGGTTAGACATGGAGAGCTCGATGGGTCAGTGACAGGTAGAATGTGTTCAGAAGCCAAGTTTTCTCAGTACAACTATTTATGAATGAGTCAGAAAAATATCAAGTAACAACAGATCAAAATATAGTGTTTTATGTTAAATTATGGGGCCTCTTTTCTCCTTTCTAAACACGACCACTTCTGGATGTCTTAGACGATGTAGATTAGCAGCATATTTTGGGGGTCTGTCATGGTTCCATTCATCCTCCGAGGTTTATGGAACAGCTGTCATCTCACTGTTACAAATCAATGGCTGCCGACTGACATGCAGAGAGCTCCTACTCTGTGCCCAGCCCTGTCTGAGGACTTACACGCTATAGCTCATTCAGCCTCATGACAAACCGAGGACTGTTCCCATTATACAGAGACCTGGCTGTGAAAACTCCCTGCAGTCCTGGTCCAAGACATGGGAGGCACCTGATCTAGGAATGGCCTAGAAACCGTGATCACCAAACATCTCTCTGCCACCAAGACAGCTCTAGGATCAGGGCCTTTTCTAAATTTTGGTCTGTAAATGAGCACCATTCTCAACTGTTTGATGTTGGTGTGATGTTGAGAAGAAGAGGTTTATCTCCAAAGATCATGCCTGAGGTGAACACACAGCCCGGAAATGAGAAGCAGACTTGACTAACAGACTGAGTGAACAAAGTGCAGGGTTTCTGGTGCCCAGATTCTGTGGGGCCAATTTCTATGACTAACTTACAATTAAGAAAAAGTCATCGAACATCTAAAGGTCACAACTCATTTCTATTGGTTTTGTTTCAATACATGGATCACTAAGAATAAAAATAGCTCTCACTGAATGTTATTACTCTGTTCAGCATGGCAGTCCTCAAATAACCAACATATCAGCGTGAGTTATCTCAGGACTTGTGAGAGCCCGAGGACAGGCCAGCTAGAACTCTCTCTCACCCTTGTGTCTCCCTCAGTGAGGACACAGGAGGTCAGGGAGGAACCTGAGTAATTCTCCTCTACAGCAGGTTGGCCTCAGAAAGAGCAAGCACACTTAGACCAAAGTCTACTTTACTCATCTGATACCGAGTTAAGTTGTGATTATGAGTCAAAGTCCATATTGGGGAGAAGAAAACATCAGGCTAGAAATACATACATTCAAACTTTTTGGTTTCATCTGTTTCAGCTTGGGAATGCTTGCTTTTAAATAAGTCCGTTGTGTGAGCCAAGGTGTAGTTCTCTGATACCTGAGAAAGGTCACTGTGGGCTCAGGAGAAAACACAGGAGTAAAGAAGCACACACTTGTTGCATGTGAAGTGGGAGCGTTTTGCTGAGGAAGAACCTGTGAAGGGTCCCGTGTCCCAGCAGACAGCAGGGCAGGCAGGGCCATACTCTGGGCTCCAGGCAGGTCCTCACTGAGTCCCGTTCAACAAGACAGTCTTCCCTTCTCTTACGGTGGTCTCGCACTTGCCTTAGGATTGAAGACTGCCAACAGTGTCACCTGGGAGAGGGCACACACATGAGATCACAGCCTTTTCTGCATTTCTAGCCTCTTCCCAAATCAATATTGTTCTTGAAAACTTATAATTCAGCACCCAGCCCAGGTGTCTGGTGAATTAGGGGAACAGAAACAGATTTTGAGCAGTTTTTACCTTGGGAGGAGGGAGGAGGACAGGGCGGGGGACGGAGGGAGAGTTAACAGGGATGGAGGAGGAGGATGGATGACAAGGATGACAGTAATAACAGAGCAGGATGACCCACAGGTCACAGTGTTGTTATTTCTTTATTGTCTAGCAAGCACTTCTACATCAATTTCATCTACTGACATGGCCATTGTTACAGTTTTAACTTTTTCACGGTTCTTATATCTCTGTCTCCTTTGTTTCTACACACAGAGCACAGGCTGGTGGGTTCTGGTGGATTTCCACGGTCCTTTTCTGGGCCAGTGCCAGGTGTGTCCAGTAACTGGTTCCTTCATCCATGGGAGGAAACAAGGTGGACTCCTGGAGAATAAAAGGAGGAGTTCTGGGCACTCACCTCCAAAGTGAGATCCTTCTTTCCTGCCACACCGCAGTGACCAGCCAGAGCCGCTGCTGGGACCATGAAGCTGCTCCCAGTCCTCGTGCTCGCTGCCCTCCCCTTTTACTGCTACGCAGGTGAGTCCGCACGGGGCGGGGCTCGGGGGGCTTGTTGTCAGGGCCGCTGTGGGAGATCTCTGCTCCCCTCACCGTAGGACAGGGCGTCTCACTTCTCTAGTTTGTGTGTGTGTGTGTGTAACAAGAAACTAGTGTGTGAGGGCTTAAGGAATACCCAGATCCTGAGTTACTGTCCGAGATCATTCCCTGTCATCTTTCTGAATGGACGTGCAGCTGGGATGTGGGAGAAGGACAAGCATCCCGGCTGCCCAACAAGGAGTTCATGCCTCTGTGACTGAGCAGCTTTTGCACACTTTTATCCTAGGTGTTGGCTGTGCAGTTCTGGAAAACACGCTCAGTGATTTAATTGATATTAAAGTGAGCACAAATGAATTCCTAGAAAAATATCAACAATTCCTACCGAATGAAGAAAGTGTAGAGGTCATGAATGAAGGATTGCTTTGGGCCCAGGATGAGGAAACTCTGGACAATGTTAGATTGATGTTGGTAAGTTTGGTTTCTTCTTATCTGCTTTTAAAGCTCTGGACAGGGACAAGCAGGAAGTTACTGTATTTATCGCTCCATAAGACGCATCTGACCATAACTCACACCTCGGGTTTTAAGGAGGAAAATAAGAAAAAAAATATTCTGAACCAAATGTTGTGTTAAAACATTTTTTTTTAATTTTTTTATTTTTCTGAAGCTGGAAACCGGGAGGCAGTCCGACAGACTCCCGCATGCGCCCGACCAGCACGCATGCGGGATCCACCCGGCAGGCCCATCAGGGAGTGATGCTCTGCCCATCCGGGGCGTCGCTCTGTCGCAACCAGAGCCACTCTAGCGCCTGGGGCAGAGGCCAAGGGGCTATCCCCAGCGCCCGGGCCATCTTTTGCTCCAATGGAGCCTCGGCTACGGAAGGGGAAGAGAGAGACAGAGAGGAAGGAGAGGGGGAGGGGTGGAGAAGCAGATGGGCGCCTCTCCTGTGTGCCCTGGCCAGGAATCAAACCCTGGACTTCCGCACACCAGGCCAATGCTCTACCATTGAGTCAACTGGCCAGGGCAGTGTTAAAACATTTAATAAAATTCCATACTTTTTTTTTTTTTTTGTATTTTTCTGAAGCTGGAAACGGGGAGGCAGTCAGACAGACTCCCGCATGCGCCCGACTGGGATCCACCTGGCATGCCCACCAGGGGGCAATGCTCTGCCCATCCGGGCGTTGCTCTGTCGCGACCAGAGCCACTCTAGCACCTGGGGCAGAGGCCAAGGAGGCATCCCCAGCGCCCGGGCCATCTTTTGCTCCAATGGAGCCTCGGCTGCGGGAGGGGAAGAGAGAGACAGGAGGAAGGAGAGGGGGAGGGGTGGAGAAGCAGATGGGCGCCTCTCCTATGTACCCTGGCCAGGATTCGAACCCGGGATTCTCGCACACCAGGCTGACGCTCTACCACCGAGCCAACCGGCCAGGGCCAAAATACCATACTTTTTGTCTCATAAGACGCAAGGGCATTTTCTCCTCCACTTTTGTGGAAAAAAAAGGGTGCCTTATGGAGCGAAAAATACGGTATTTATTATTTTTTTACAAAGGGAGTGTTCCTTATGCTGTATTGTATTTCATTGAATTTTATTGTTGGAGAGTGGGAGTATTCTGACACCAGGAAAGCCATCCAAGCTGGTGTTGGGGAGCCTGTGCACTTTGTGGAGTCTCTAGTGAGTGATTCCTGGAAAGGTGAGAGGGAAAAGCGTGTTTGGGCAAAGGCTTACCTTCCCCTCAGCTGAGGAGACCCCGAGTCTCAAGAAGACCCTCTCTTATAAGAGTGATTGGCAAAAATATCCTTTTGTTCATCAAAACAAATAGTAGAACATTTTAAAGAATTTTCAAAAGAGTCAAGAAATTTATATTTGAGGTGATACTGTATATATTAATTAACACTATCTTCAATATAGGTGTAAGTGATTGAATTTCTTGACTATTAATTATAGTCTATGAGTGAGAAGTGGAGACCTTGGCTCTGATTTGGCTGCTGGTCATTGATGAAAACCAAATCAGTAGTTAAACCATGAGCTATTCCTGCTGTTTATAACGGAGACTGTGTAGTTATTTCCAGCAGGCATTCCCTACCCTAATGTTCCATTCACAACGTCCCCGGGTAACTATTTGACAATATTGCCACAGCACAAAGATAACTAACTGTCAATCACAAAAGGATTTCTGACAACATGGATGAACTTGGGGAATTTTGATAAAAAAATAAAACAGTCTCAAAGAGAGAGATATTGCATTTTTAAAATTAATTATTTTTAATTTATAATTTTACTTTGTGTTTACATAGATTCAAGTGCCCATCAAATATATCTCCATGCATCCCCTTATTCCCTTCGACCCCCCCATGCCCCCTCCCCACAATGCCTTCCCCCCTTCCCTCCAGGATTTGCTGTCCTGCTCTCTATAATGTTGTGTATGTATGTATAATTTCATTAATCTTTCCCTTCTCTGATCCCATCTTCTCTTCTACTTTCCTCTGACCACATTTCCTTTGACCCCACCTCTGACTGTTCCACTCCTCAGTTCCCATTGTTCATTGGATTCCTCACATGAGTGAGAATATATGGTATTTTTCTTTCTCTGCCTGGCTTATTTTACTTAGCATAATAGTTTCCAGGTCCATCCAAGTTTTTGTGAAAGGTAAGATTTCCTTCTTCCTCATGGCTGCGTAGTATTTTATTGTTTATTTGTACCACTGCTTTTTAATTCACTCGTCCACTGACAGACACTTGGGCTGTTTCCAGATCTTGGCTATTGTAAACAATGCTGCAATAAACATTGGGGTTCATTTCTTCTTTTGAATCAGTGATTTGGTATTCATAAGATATATTCCTAAAAGTGGGATAGCTGGGTCAAAGGGCAGTTCCATTTTTATTTTTTGAGGAATCTCCATACTGTTTTCCACAGTGGCTGCACCAGTCTTCATTCCCACCAGCAGTGCAGGAGGGTTCCCTTTTCTCCACACCCTCTCCAGCACTTATTATGTGCTGTTTTGTTAATAAGCGCCATTCTGACAGGTGTGAGGTGGTATCTCATTGTGGATTTAATTTGCATTTCTCTAATGATTAGTGATGTTGAACATTTTTTCATCTGTCCATTGGCCATCTGTATGTCCTCTTTGGAGAAGTGTCTATTCATTTCTTTTGCCCATTTTCTTTTTATAAATAAAATTGAAATAACATAAGTTATTTATTATTTCTCTGTGGACCGGTACCAAATGGCCCACTCACCAGTACCAGTCCGTGGCCTGGGGGTTGAAGGCCACTAGTCTACGGGAATCACAGAGGGCATACTGTGCATCGTGACGGGTCTCATTTGAGAGATCTTCTCTGGGTTCAAATGATTAGTGTTGAGACAACTCATGTGCAGAGAATGCTGCTTTCTTCCTTGAGGCCTTGCTTTTCTCCACCTGA
Organism: Saccopteryx leptura; assembly: GCF_036850995.1. NCBI lineage: Eukaryota > Metazoa > Chordata > Mammalia > Chiroptera > Emballonuridae > Saccopteryx > Saccopteryx leptura. The sequence continues at coordinate 11,546,153 of NC_089503.1, read as the reverse complement.
TACCTCATTGAGTTTCCTTCATTTTCTCTCCTGAAACCATTTTGAGCCTTTCAGCTGTTCTTCGTCATAATCCTAAAACTGAACTTGCAGGATCCATTGATGTTAAGTCCTAAGAAGTGTATGCATATCTATCTACTGTTGTTTCCTTCTAATCCATTCTTTTTTATTATTATTATTAAATTTAATGCAGTGACATTGATAAATCAGGGTACATATGTTGAGAGAAAACATCTCCAGATTATTTTGACATTTGATTGTGCTGTATAACCCTCCCCCAAAGTCAAATTGTCTTCTGTCACCTTCTATCTGGTTTTCTTTGTCCCCCTCCCCTCCCCCACCCCCTCTCTCCTTCCTCCCCCCCTCCCCCCTCCTCCCACCTCCCACACCCGTTGCCATCACATTCTTGTTCATGTTTCTGAGTCTCATTTTTATGTCCCATCTATGTATGGATTCATATAGTTCTTAGTTTTTTCTGATTTACTTATTTCACTCCGTATAATGTTATCAAGGTCCATCCATGTTACTGTAAATGATCCGATGTCATCATTTCTTATGGCTGAGTAGTATTCCATAGTATATATGTACCAAAGCTTTTTAATCCACTTGCCCTCTGATGGACACTTGGGCTGTTTCCAGATCTCCGCTATTGTGAACAATGCTGCCACAAACATGAGTTTGCATTTCTCCTTTTGGAGCCGTTCTATGGTGTTCTTGGGGTATATTCCTAAAAGTGGGATAGCTGGGTCAAAAGGCAATTCGATTTTCAGTTTTTTGAGGAATCTCCATACTGTTTTCCACAGTGGCTGCACCAGTCTGCATTCCCACCAGCAGTGCAGGAGGGTTCCCTTTTCTCCACATCCTCTCCAGCACTTATTCTGTGTTGTTTTGTTGAAGAGCACCATTCTGACCCGTGTGAGGTGATATCTCATTGTGGTTTTAATTTGCATTTCTCTAATGACTAGTGATGTTGAGCATTTTTTCATATGCCTATTGGCCATCTGTATGTCCTCTTTGGAGAAGTGTCTATTCATTTCTTTTTTCCATTTTTATAAAATTCTTTTTATTTATTTATTCATTTTAGAGGAGAGAGAGAGAGAGAGAGAAGGGGGGAGGAGCAGGAAGCTTCAACTCCCATATGTGCCTTGACAGGGCAAGCCTAGGGTTTTGAACCGGCAACCTCAGCATTCCAGATCGATCCTTTATCCACTGCACTACCACAGGTCAGGCGACTTTCCCCCATTTTTTGATTGTATTGTTTGTTTTCCTGGTGTTGAGATTTACAAGTTCTTTATAAATTTTGGTTATTAACCCCTTATCAGACGTATTGTCAAATATGTTCTCCCATTGTGTAGTTTGTCTTTTTATTCTGTTCTTGTTGTCTTTAGCTGTGCAAAAGCTTTTTAGTTTGATATGGTCCCATTTGTTTAACCTGTCTTTTATTTCACTTCCCCGTGGAGATAAATCAGCAAATATATTGTTCTGAGAGATGTCAGAGAGCTTACTGCCTATGTTTTCTTCTAAGATGCTTATGGTTTCACGGCCTACATTTAAGTCTTTTATCCATTTTGAGTTTATTTTTGTGAGTGGTGTAAGCTGGTGATCTAGTTTCATTTTTTTTGCAGGTAGCTGTCCAATTTTCCCAACACCATTTGTTGAAGAGGCTGTCTTTACTCCATTGTATTTCCTTACCTCCTTTGTCAAATATCAGTTGTCCATAGAGCTGTGGGTGTATTTCTGGGGTCTCTGTTCTGTTCCATTGATCTATATGCCTGTTCTTATGCCAGTACCAGGCTGTTTTGGGTACAATGGCCTTGTAGTATAACTTGATATCTGGAAGTGTGATACCTCCTACTTTATTTTTCTTTTTCAAGATTGCTGAGGCTATTCATGTTCTTTTTTGGTTCCATATAAATTTTTGGAATATGTGTTCTATATCTTTGAAGTATGTCATTGGTATTTTAATTGGTATTGCATTGAATTTATAGATTGCTTTGGGTAATATAGACATTTTAATGATGTTTATTCTTCCTAACCATGAGCACGGTATATGCTTCCACTTGTTTGTATCTTTTTTGATTTCTTTTATCAATGCTTTGTAATTTTCCGAGTAAAAGTCTTTAGTCTCCTTGGTTAAGTTTACTCCTAGGTACTTTATTTTTTTGGTTGTAATAGTGAAGGGGATTGTTTCCTTAATTTCTCTTTCTGACTGTTCATTGTTGGCGTACAAAAATGCCTCTGATTTCTGAGTATTGATTTTATATCCTGCCACTTTGCTGAATTCATTTATCAGGTCCAGTAGTTTTTTGACTGAGACTTTAGGGTTTTCTATATACAATATCATATCATCTGCAAATAATGATAGTTTTACTTCTTTTCCAACTTGAATGTCTTTTATTTCTTCTTCTTGTCTGATTGCTGTGGCTAGGACTTCCAGGACTCTGTTAAATAAGATGGTGGAAGGGCGAACCCCTGCCTTGTTCCTGATCTTAAGGGGATTGCTTTTAATTTTTGCCCATTGAGTATGATGTTGGCTGTGGGTTTCTCATAGGTGGCTTTTATCATGTTGAGGTATGTTTTCTGTATTCCCACTTTGCTGAGAGTTTTGATCATGAATGGGTGCTGGATTTTATCAAGTGCTTTTTCTACATCTATTGAAATTATCATATGGTTTTTCTCCTTCTTTTTGTTTATGTGATGAATCACATTGATTGATTTACAAATATTGTACCAGCCTTGCCTCCCCAGAATAAATCCCACTTGATCATGGTGTATGATTTTTTCCATATATTGTTGGATCCGGTTTGCTAATATTTTGTTGAGGATTTTAGCATCTATATTTATCAGAGATATTGGCCTATAATTTTCTTTCTTTTTGTTGTCTTTGTCTGGTTTTGGAATCAGAATTATGCTCGCCTCATAAAAGGAGCTTGGAAGTCTTTCTTCCTGTTGAATGTTTTGAAATAGTTTGAGAAGGATAGGAGTTAGTTCTTCTTTGAATATTTGCTAGAATTCACTTGTGAAGCCATCAGGCCTTGGACTTTTCTTTGTTGGGAGTTTTTTGATAACTGTTTCGATCTCATTTGGTGTAATGGGTCTGTTTAGGTTTTCTTATTCTTCCAGATTGATATTTGGAAGGTTGTATGTTTCAAGGAATTTGTCCATTTCATCTAGGTTGTCTAGTTTTTTGGCATACAGTTCTTCATAGTATTTTCTTACAATAATTTGTATTTCTGTTGTGTCAGTTGTTATTTCTCCACTCTTTTTAAATTTTATTTATTTGAGTCCTCTTTCTCTTTTTCTTGGTGAGTCTAGTTAAAGGTTCATCAATCTTGTTTACCTTTTCAAAGAACCAGCTCCTAGTTTCATTGATCCTCTGTATTTTTTCTTTAGCCTCTATGTCATTTATTTTTGCTCTGATCTTTATTATTTCCTTCCTTCTACTACATTTGGGCTTTACTTGCTGTTCTTTTTCTAGTTCTTTTAGATGCAGGGTTAAGTTGTTTATTTGATCTTTTTCTAGCTTCTGAAAGTGTGCCTGTAGTGCTATGAACTTCCCTCTCAGTACTGCTTTTGCTGTGTCCCATAAATTTTGAGTTGTTATATGCTCATTGTCATTCGTTTCTAGGAATTTTTTAAATTTCTTCTTTGATCTCATTCTTAATCCATTCGTTATTTAATAACCTGCTATTTAGTTTCCATGTGTTTGAGAATTTTTGAGCTTTTCTGTTGTGGTTCATTTCTAATTTCATGCCATTGTAATCGGAGAAAGTGCTTGATATGATTTCAATCTTCTTAAATATGTTGAGACCACTTTTGTGCCCTAACATGTGGTCTATCCTAGAGAATGTACCATGAGCACTTGAAAAGAATGTATATTCTGTTGCCTTAGGGTGAAAGGTTCTGAAGATATCTATTAAATTGAGTTGATCTAGTGTGTCCAAAAAGTCTGCTCTTTCTTTGTTAATTTTTTTTCTTGAGGATCTATCTAGTTATGTTAGTGGGGTATTGAAATCCCCTTCTATTATAGTATTGCTGTTGATCTCGCCTTTTAGTAAAAGGTGAAAGATTTATATGATCTGAAGAGAAACCAGAGCATGATGTCACCTTTTAAATCCATCAAAGTTTGCTTTATATATTTAGGTGCTGCTATATTAGGTGCATAGATATTTATAATAGTTATATCTTCCTATTGGATTACTCCCTTTATCATTATGTAGTGGCCTTCTTTATCTCTTACTGTATCCTTTGTTTGAAAGTCCAATTTTTCTGATATAAGTATTGCTATTTCAGCTTTTTCTTCATTTCTATTTGCATGGAATGTTTTTTCCATCCTTTTACCTTCAATCTATGTGTATCTTTTGTTCTAAGGTGTGTCTCATGTAGACAGCATATGTACAGGACCTGTTTTCTTATCCACGCAGCTACCCTATGTCTTTTGATTGGATCACTTAATCCATTTACATTTATGGTTATTATTGATATGTAGTTGTTTATTGCCATTTTATTCTTTAAAGCTGTATTCTTTTTTTGCTATATTCTTTTCCCACTTTGATCTGTTTACAACAGGCCCCTTAACATTTCCTGCTGCTTTGATTTGGTTGTAATGAATTCCTTGAGTTATTTTTTGTCTGGGAAGCTTTTTATTTTTCCTTCGATTTTAAATGATAGCCTTTCTGGATAAAGTAGTCTTGGTTGTAGGTAATTGTTCTGCATTACTTTGAATATTTCTTGCCATTCCCTTCTAGCCTCTAGTGTTTCTGTTGAGAAAGATGTCATCCTTATGGGGGCTCCTTTTAGGTGATAGCTTTTTTTTTTTTCTTGCAGCTTTTAATATTTTCTCTTTATTGCCTAGCTTTGGTATTTTAATTATGATGTATCTTGGTGTAGGTTTCTTTGGGTTTCTCTTTAATGGAGTCCTCTGTGCTTCTTGAACTTATGAGAGTTTCTCCTGCATTAATTTAAGGAAGTTTTCAGCTATGATATGATTGAACAAAGTCTCTATCCCTTGTTCTTTCTCTTCTTCTTCAGGAACTTCTATGATGCGGATGTTATTTCTCTTCATGTTGTCACAGAGCTCTGTAAGAGTTTCCTCACACTTTTTGAGTCTTTTCTTTTTTCTTCTCTGCTTTCATGCCTTCATTCCAGTTATCCTCCTACTCGCTGATTCGATCCTCAGCTCTATCTATCTTGTTTTTAATTCCTTCCGTTGTGGTCTTTATTTCTGATATTGTATTTGTCATCTCCCACTGATTCTTTTTCATACTTGCTGTTTTTTATTTAGGTGTTCATAATGACCATCCATTGTTGTTCTAAGATCCTTAAGCATCCTTATAATCATTATTTTGAACTCTGCATCTGGAAGTTTGATTATTTCCATATCACTCATTTCATCTCCTAAAGCTTTCTCTTGTGGTTTCATTTAGATTGCACTTTTTTGTCTTCTCATTGTCTGTGTTTGGATGTTTTGTTTGTAGAGTTGGTGGAGTCTAGGCTTGGTGTTGTGTGCCTCCAGTTTTCAGTTGTGTTATTTCTAGGTCTTCTTGGGTTGGTATCAGCTATTTGTAATCTACTTTCGGATTTTGGCTGCTTTGAAGTCTTGATTTGTTTGTTTTCATAACAGGTGATAGTCTTGTTTACTGATATCAGCAGGGGATTTCCTTGAAACTGTATCCAGGAATGCGATGGGTGTAACCTGAGACTCTGAAGGCCTCTTCCACCAACTAATCTTTCTGGGAACAAGGTGTTTTTCTCAGCTTCAATAAGGGGAGGTGTATCTCAGATCTCCATGGTGACCTGAATTACTGCCCCTCCTCCCCACTTCTTGTTTTCAGCTGTGTCTTGTTGCGCTGATTGGAGCTGGAGAGATGTCTGGAGATCTCTGATCTGGAAGCAATTCAGTACATTTTTGTGGAAGGATCAGTCGCTCCCCCAGCTATGGCCACCTCCAGCACAGATGAGTCAGCTTTTTTAGGTCATCTCTTAATTTCTTAGCCCCTTATAGTCTGTCCCTGTCTCTCTGCTTTCCACTTGGGAGATAAGCTGGTCTTTTCAACACACCTCGCTCCCTGGTTGCCAGGCAAGTCACTGTGAGCAGTATTTTCTGCTCTTTTTCCTGGAGCTAGATCCCCTCTGGGCTCTCAGCCTCACCCTCCTTTCTGTTCCTGTAAGAAGGGGAGATTCAGGCACTTCCTACCAGGTTTTTTTGTGGCTTCTTCTTTGGTCCTTGGTTTTTGAGAGCTGTTCTTCTATTCCAGAGTTGTTTTTTCACACTGATTTTTCTTAAATTGATTTGTATTCCAGTTTGGTGGTGAGAGCTGGGCATCTGTGGGTCTGCCTACTCTGCTGCCATCTTCTGGTCTCCTCTTTTCCTAATTTTTGATTGGATTGTTTATCCTCCTGGTGTTGAGTTTTACAAGTTCTTTATAAATTTTGGTTATTAACCCCTTATCAGATATATATTGGCGAATATATTCTCCCATTGTGTGGGTTGTCTTTTTATTTTGTTAATGGTGTCTTTTGCTGTGCAAAAGGTTTTTAGTTTGATATTGTCCTATTTGTTCATCCTGTCCTTTATTTCACTTGCCTTTAGAGAAAAATCAGCAAAAATATTGCTACAAGAGATATTGGTGAGTTTACTACCTTTGTTTTCTTCTAAGATACTTATGGTTTTGTGACTTACATTTAAGTTTTTTATCCATTTTGAGTTTACTTTTGTGAATGGTGTAAGTTGGTGATCCAGTTTGATTTTATTGCAAATACCTGTCCAATTTTCCCAACATTATTTGTTAAATAGACTGTCTTTATTCCATTGTATACTCTTACCTCCTTAGTCAAATATCAACTGTCCATATAGGTTTGGGTTTATTTCTGGGTCCTCTGTTCTGTTCCATTGTTCTGTGTGCCTGTTCTTATGCCAGTACCAGGCTGTTTTGAGTACAATGGCTTTGTAGTATAACTTGATATCAAGAAGTGTGATACCACTTTATTCTTTTTCAGGATTACTGAGGCTGTTTGTGTTTTTTTTTTTTGGTTCCATATAAATTTTTGGAATATTTGTTCTATATTTTTGAAGTATACCATTGGTATTTTAATAGGAATTGCATTGAATTTATAGTTTGTTTTGGGTAATATAGACATTTTAACAATATTTATTCTTCTTATCCATGAGCATGGTATATGCTTCTACTTGTTTGCATCTTTGATTTTCTTTAACAATGCTTTGTAATTTTCTGAGTAAAATTCTTTAACCTCTTTGGTTAAATTTACTCCTAGGTACTTTATTATTATTATTATTTTTTTTTGCAATAGTGAAGTGGATTGTTTTCTTAACTTTTATTTCAGATAGTTCATTGTTGGTGTATAAAAATGCCACTGATTTCTGAATTTTGTTTTTATATTGTGCCACCTGGCTGAATTCATTTATCAGGTCCAGTAGTTTTTTGAATGAGACTCTAGGGTTTTCTATGTACAGTATCATATCATTGGCAAATAATGATAGCTTTACTTCTTCTTTTTCAATTCGGATGCCTTTTATCCCTTCTCTTGTCTGACTGCTGTGGCTAGGACTTCCAGGACTATGTCGAATAAGAGTGGTGAAAGGGGGCACCTCTGACTTGTTCCTGAGCTTAAGGGGATGGCTTTTCACTTTTGCCCATTGAGTATGATGTTGGCTGTGGGTTTGTCATAGATGACCTTTATCATGTTAAGGTATGATCTTTGTATCCCCACTTTGCTGAGAATTTTGATCATAAATGGGTGCTGGATTTTATCAAATGGCTTTTCTGCATCAATTGATATTATATTGTGGTTTTTTATCCTTTCTTTTGTTTATGTGTTGAATCAGATTGATTGATTTGCAGATATTGTACCATCCTTGTCTCCTTAGAATAAATCCCACCTTATCATGCTGTATAATTTTTTCATGTATTGCTGGATCCAGTTTGCTTGTATTTTGTTGAGAATTTTAGCATCTAAGTTCATCAGGGATATTGGTCTATAGTTTTCTTTCTTTGTGTTGTCTTTGCTTGGTTTTGGAATCAGTATTATGCTTTCCTCATAAAAGGAGTTTGGAAGTCTTTCCTCCTCTTGAAATTTTTGAAACAGCTTGAGAAGGATAGTTCTTTGAATATTTGGTAAAATTCCCCTATGAAGCCATCTAGCCCAGGACTTTTGTTTGTTGGGAGTTTTTTGATAACTCTTTCAACCTCATTTGATGAAATCGGTCTGTTCAGGTTTTCTGATTCTTCTATATGGATTTTTGAAAAATTACATGTTTCGAGGAATTTGTCCATTTCATCTAGGTTGTCTAATTTTCTGGCATAAAGTTCTTCATAGTATTTTCTTACAATCTTTTGTATTTCTGCTGTGTCTGTTGTTATTTCTTCTCTTTCATTTCTAATTTTATTCATGAGTCCTCTCTCTCTCTTTTTTTTTTTTGGTGAGTCTGGTTAAAGGTTCATCAATTTTGTTTACCGTTTCAAAGAATAAGCTCTTGGTTTCATTGATCCTCTATATTGTTTTTTTTATCCTCTATGTCATTTATTTCCACTCCAATCTTTACTATTTCTTTCCTTCTACTTCCTCTGGGTTGTATTTGCTGTTCTTTTTCTAGGTTTATATTTTTAAAATTTATTTTTATTAGAGAGAGAGAGACAGACAGAGGAAAGAGACAGATTGAATGGGCGGATTAGCAGGAAGAATCAACTCCCATATTTGCCTAGACCAGGCAAGCCTGGGGTTTCAAACCACCGAACTCACCATTCCAGGTAGATGCTTTATGCACTGCGCCACCACAGGTTAGGCTTTCTATTTTTTAAGATGCAGGGTTAAATTGTTTTTTTGAGCTTTTTGTAGCTCCTTTTTTTTTTTTTTGCATTTTTCTGAAGCTGGAAACAGGGAGAGATAGTCAGACTCCCGCATGCGCCCGACCGGGATCCACCCGGCATGCCCACCATGGGGCGACGCTCTGCCCACCAGGGGGCGACGCTCTGCCCACCAGGGGGCGATGCTCTGCCCATCCTGGGCGTCGCCATGTTGTGACCAGAGCCACTCTAGCACCTGAGGCAGAGGCCGCAGAGCCATCCCCAGCGCCCGGGCCATCTTTGCTCCAATGGAGCCTTGGCTGACGGAGGGGAAGAGAGAGACAGAGAGGAAGGCGTGGCAGAGGGGTGGAGAAGCAAATGGGCGCTTCTCCTGTGTGCCCTGGCCGGGAATCAAACCCGGTCCTCCACTCGCTAGGCTGACGCTCTACCGCTGAGCCAACCGGCCAGGGCTGTAGCTTCTTAAAGTATGCTTGTAGTGCTATGAACTTCCCTCTCAGGACTGCTTTTGCAGTGTCTCATAAATTTTAACTTGTTGTTTTTTCATTTTCATTTATTTCAAGGAAATTTTTTATTTCTTTCTTGATCTCATTGTTAACCCATTCATTATTTAGTACCATGTTACTTAGTTTCCAAGTGTTTGAGTGTTTTTCAGTTTTTCTATTGTAGATGATGTTTAGTTTTACGCCATTGTCATCTGAGAAGATGCTTGATATAATTTCAATCTTCTTAAATGTGATGAGACTCATTTTGTGTCCTAGCATGTGGTGTATCCTAGAGAATGTACCATGAGCACTTGAAAAGAAGGTATATTCTGCGCTTTAGAGTGAAAGGTTCTGAAGATATGTATTAAATCCAGTTGATCTAGTGTGTCCTTTAAGTCTGATGTTTCTTTGTTCATTTTTTTCTTTTTTTTTTGTTTTTGTTTTTGTTCATTTTAGAGAGGAGAGAGAAAGGGAGAGAGAGAGAGAGAGACAGAGGACAGAGAGACAGAGAGAGAAGGTGGGGAGGAGCTGGAAGCATCAACTCCCATATGTGCCTTGACCAGGCAAGCCCAGGTTTTCGAACCGGCGACCTCAGCATTTCCAGGTCGAGTTCATTTTTTTTCTTAAGGATCGATCCAGTGATGTTAGTGGGGTATTAAAATCCCCTACTATTACAGTATTGCTGTTGATCTTGTCCTTTATGCCAATCGAAATCTGCTTTATATATTTAGGTGCTCCTATATTAGGTGCATAGATATTTATAATGTTTATAACTTCCATTTGGATTGCTCCCTTTATCATTATGTAGTGCCCTTCTTTATCTCTTACTATAGTCTTTGTTTTAAAGTCTATTTTGTCTGATATAAGTATTGCTACCTCAGCTTGTTTTTCATTTCCGTTTGCATCAAATATTTTTTCCATTGCTTTGCTTTCAGTCTATGTGTATCTTTTGTTTTAAGGGATGTCTCTTGTAGATAGCATATGTACGGGTCCTGTTTTCTTATCCACGCAGCTACCCTATGTCTTTTGATTGGAACATTTAATCCATTTACCTTTAAGGTTATTATTGATATGTAGTTGTTTATTGCCAATTTATTCTTTAAATCTACATTCTTCTTTTACTAGATATTTTCATTCTTTGTTCTGTTTACATCAGGCCCCTTAATAATTTTGTAGTATTGGTTTAGTTGTAATGAATTCCTTGAGGTTTTTTTTTTTTTTTTTTTGCCTGGGAAGCACTTTATTTCTTCTTCAAGTTTAAATGATAGCCTTGCTGTATAGAGAAGTCCAGATTTTAGGCTCTTGTTTTGCATTACTTTGAATATTTCTTGCCATTTCCTTCTGGCCTCTAATGTTTCTGTTGAGAAGGCAGATGTCATCTTTATGGGAGTTCCTCTGTTTGTAATAAATTGCTTTTCCCTTACAGCTTTTAGTATTCTTTCTTTATTTCTTAATTTTTGTATTTTAATTATGATGTGTCTTGGTGTTGGTTTTGGGTTCATCCTGAATGGAACTCTCTGTGCTGCTTGAACTTGTGTGACTTTTTCCTTAATCAATTTAGAGTAATTTTCAGCTATGATTTCTTCAATCAGATTCTCTATTCCTTCTTCATTCTCTTCTTCAGGAACCCCTATGATGCTGATTTTATTTTTCTTCATGTTGTCACACAGCTCTTTTAGAGTTTCCTTAGACTTTTTGAGCCTTTTTTTTTTCTGCTGCTCTGCTTCTGTGCTTTTGTTTTTTTTTTATCTTGTCCTCTAACTCACTGATTTAATCCTCAGCGTTATTCATCCTTCTTTTAATTTCTTTCAGTGTGGTCTTCATTTCTGATATTGTATTTGTCATTTCTGACTAATTCTTTTTTATTATTTTAATGTCCTTTTTAATACTTGCTATCTCCTTATTTAGGTGCTTGTTACGTCCATCCATTGTTGCTCTAAGATCTTTGAGCATCCTAACAATCATTATTTTAAGCTCTGCATCCCATTATTTCTGTCTCATTTAAATCTTTTTCTGGGGATTTCTCTTAATAAATTTGGGTTGCATTTCTCTGCCTTCCCATTTTGTCTGTGTATGAGAATGGTGTGGTCACAGGATTCCAAGGGGTGTGGCCTCTGTGTTTCCTAGGTGTGGTCTGTCAGCAGGAACACTACCTCCTCTGCCACAGCCTCTGGTATTCAGGCACAAGCATTGCTGGTATAGGCCCACTGCGGCAGTTGCTGCAGTTTTCACTTCGCCTCCATGGGTGGGACTGTGTTTGCATGCCTGGGCTTCAAGCCATGGATGGCCTTCTGCCTCTGATCTGCTCCCACCAGTGAAACTGTGTTCCTGCATCCAGGCCACAAGCCTTGGCCAGCCCTTGACCTTCACCTTGCCCCCACAGTCAGGATTGTGCTTGTGTTCCGGGGCCACAAGTCTTGTTTCCATGGGCAGGACTCCGTTCCTGTGCCCAGCTGCAAGTTTTAGCTGGTTCCTTGGCTTTCGCCTTTCCCATGCAGGCGGGACTGCAAGTGGGACAACTCTCAGTTGCCCCACCTGCAGCTGTGGGTTGGACCGCTTCCATGCGCCACTTTTGCTGCTGCAGTTTCCTTCAGTTTCCACCCTGCCAGGCAGGACTTTGCTTTTGCCGGGCCTCAGTTGTAGCCAACATTAGCTTCTGCCCCTGTGGGAAGGATAGCACTCACACTCGGGCTGCAGACACAGACAGCAACTGGTTTCCACCCCTGACAATGAGACCGCACTTTTGTGTCTGACTGTTACCTACCCTTTGGTGAACATTCAGCAGTGTAGTGGTGGCGATGCAGCTCAGACCTTAGCACTCAATACTGTATTTTTGATGGCTCCCTCCTTCTAAGGGATTCTTTGCTCTGACTGCAGAAGAAGAGCTTCTGTTTTGCTGGTGACCTGCTTCCCTTTTCTGGTGTTGCTTGTTCCAGGAAAAATATTCACTTTAGATTTGGGGAGTGCCTCAGCCCCACGATTAGGGTGGCTGTCCCTCAAAGTGTTTCTCCCTGTGCCTCCTAGATTACATTCTCTTTTTTCTACTCTGGTCCTCTCAGCTCTCCCCGTCCCCCAGAATCCAGGTGAGTGGTTCTGAAGGAGGTTTACCGAGTGGACACTTTAAGACGAATCCTGGGTCTGAGAAATCTGTCTCTTTCTTGCAAACAGTATCCTGACTTGTTTCACAGCTAAATACTGTCTGTGCATCTCTTCTAGGATCTGGGGCTGCAGGCTGGGGCATTGTTACTGGACCTCTCTGCTAAACTCACATCCTGCCATGCGAGTCTCTCCAGGCTGCAGGTTACTATGGGAAATGGGCAGCCCTCTCTGCATTTCTGCTTTTCCTACTAGTCTCAGTGTGGCTTCTTCAGTGATCCTTGATAAAGCATCCTCTCAGTTTAGTCTAAAGTTGATTTTTTCAGATGATTGTTCTCAAATTAAGTTTTAATCTTTTTTTGTTCTGGAAGGTGGAAGTTGGTACGCCCACCTACTCCATCGTCATCTTGCCTAGAATTGAGAGATACCGCATTTTGAAGAGTAAAAAACCTCTAAGAAACACAGTAAAAAAAGTGATTTGTAGTGGAGGGCAGTTGGAAATGGGAGATTAAGGGTTGAGAGTTGTGCATAAGTGAATGAAAAAGTCCAGGTGATAGGTTGCTCTGCAGAGTGAATGTTCCTAACATGATTAAATGTACATTCAAATGCAGACAGGAATAATATTTTTTATGTATACTTATCATGATCATATTTTTAAAAAATTAATAAGTTCTCAATTAAAGATGAAGGGAACATTAAATAAAAACCCTAGATCAGACAAATAACGTTGGAGTGCCCGTATCCAAAGTTTTGTAATCTCAAAAGGATATGGTGCGGACATCCGTCTATTTGCCCATGTTCTAACATGCAGGCTGTGGCGGAACTCAAATTGCATGTTGCCCCATATTTGGGCTGAGGTATTGAAATCTGACAACACAATGTATTTTTGGAGAAAGTTTTCAATGAAGAGGAAACATGCAGAGAAAATCAGCAAGGGATCCCTGCTGGGGAAGTGCTAGAAGTACTTCTGGCATCAGCAGAGGTTTCCTGAGTGGTAGGACACAGTGCAGAATTCCGATGTTACTTCCACCACCAGCTCTCTGCTGCTGGTGTTGACCAATCTGGGGATAAGATAGAGGAAATGTTTGTTTTCCAAGATTATCCTTTGTAAGAAGACCAAAATGTAAGTGATGAGTTTGTTTCTGTTTTCCAGGATTCAATATACAACAGTGAATGGGGTATTTCATATTAACTTTCCACCAGACCTTTGGATCACACTACGGAGAATGATCTGAAACCGACTGATGATGAGTGAAAACCACGACTTAGCACCCTTTTCTGTCTTTTGATCTGCAAACTGCAAGACAATTGTTGAAACCTCACATATATTTTCTCTTCAATAAAGCATTTGCAAACCTAACGTTTTTCCTTGGTGACTGACTAACATTGGGGTTTTAGAGAGACAAAATCACACACATGTTGCTCTTCCACACACAGGCTGCTGGAGACCTCACCCTGCCCCTTGGCATGGGCTCTCTGGAGCTGGCTCTTTCTCGCCCTCTCTCTCGCATCCCAACCCACACCTTGGTGGGGTTGGGCCTCTGGTAGTCACTGGTGTTGTGGGCACAATCCGCATCGTTCTTACCAGATGTTCTTAGCAACACAGACAAATGTCCTCTGACTGACACCTCCAACCATGTCATCAGATGAGAGGTGCACCTGGGACACACAGGAGCACATAAACGGTGCCCTCCCTCCCCCGAGGCAGCTCAGGGCTGTGCTGAGGCTGGTGGGGCCAAAGTGGGCAAAGTGCAGAGTCCGAGGAGGCGGGGGCATCTGGGCCACCCAATCAGGCTTCACCTGTGATTCTACCTCCTGCTTTTGTCCTTTCTCGGAGCTGCTATTGCTCAGAATTCTGAGGACTTTCCTCCCTTTCAAGCTGGTGGCCGGTCTAACTGGGTAATTGGGATCCAGCGACTACAGCCCTATCTCCCCTTTGTACCCCCATCAAGGCCTTCTCCTTCTCTGTGAACACGCCAACGGCATTTGGAAGGGACAGGCTGCTCCCAGATGGCCCAGTGCCCATCTGAGCAAATTACAACTTCTACACTGTGTCAGAGAACCAAAACTGAGCATGGCCCATGAGTTCTTAATAAGTGTGTGTGTGTGTGTGTGTGTGTGTGTGTGTGTGTGTGCGCGCGCGCATGCGCACGCATGCATAATAAGTGAAATGTTATGGGTGGAATTCTGGAAAGGGTTCTTTTCCCTGGATCTAATGGCCAGAGGAGTTTTGAAGAAATGGGAGGAGTTCCTCATATGACCTATTGAGTTTAGGTACATGTGGCCAGATCTTTCAAAAGCATGATATAAAGATGCATAAACACCACAGAGGTTCAATGATGCATATTCATTATTACTATAGTCACTTCTGTTTAATATTTTTAAAGACATTGCAACTCTTTTGTGGGGCTAAAAGTATTGTCTGCCTCATTTTCTGTCTGGGTTATGGCTAGTGGAAGTCAGCCCTGGCAGGAGCTGAGTTGTCCTGAGAAGGGTATCAGGGTTCAGGCTCGGTGAGAGGGACCCATACTGCTGTGAGCAGAGGGAACTCATCACCCACCCCTGGTGTCAGGATAGTGGGGACGGGTCACAGTGAGGAGAGCTGAGTCCGAGTTAAAATCACTCTCTTTGCTTCTTTCCCAGGGAATACCATCGTCATTGCTGGTTGTCACTGTGGCAATGAAAGGATGGACCACACTGCCACCTGCAGGACCATGACCAGGTTTAGACACAGAGTTGAAGGAAGGACCCAAGATATCTGTAATTAAAGTAAATCAATTTGTAATACGGTATTTTTAGAGTTCAAAACTGAGGTTACACACCAATGCTTGAATCAAGGAAGGATTCAGCCCTGCTTCGCAGGAGTCACCTCTTCACTGGCTCTGTCCCCCTCAGTGTTCCTCTGGTCAGGGACAGAGTGCACTCAGAGAGTAGCCTGGTCATGGTGAGCAGTGAGCGGCTTGGATACAGGGACAGCAGTGGATCCGGGAACCTGAGCAGCTACTTCCTCTGAACCTGAGAGCCCACAGTGCAGGTGGCCGTAGCCAGTGCATTATGTGAAAAAGAAAAATGTGCTCAAAAAGAAGAATTAATATTATATTGAGAGATGGTTGTAGATAATCTGATAGGTGGACAAAGGGTCCCCAAACTCTAGGTTGCATCCCCAATGGCCCCTGGACTGTGTCCCCAGTGTTATGAAGGCACCGTGCACAGGGATATTCAGGAGCAAAGGAAGCATTTCTTTAATTTTTTTGCCTTCTCCCTCCCAGGCTGTGTCACAGAAAGGAGAAGTAGCCACCACAGTGCCATCGCTTCATGGCAAGAGCTGGTGAACGAGAGGAAGGAGACACTTTCCGCTGCCCCATGGCCTTTCCCCGCCGTGGGCTTCCCTTTGCAGCTCACAGCTCACAGGAGGAGGTCAGAGCACTGTCAGGGGTCTGGGGCTGCGGGCAGGTGTCTGTGGGATCAGGAACCAGGCAAGGGAAGGAGAAAATGGTGTTGAGAAGTTCATAATGCAGAGTACATTGCTGTCATGGTACGAGTCGGGATGCTTACGGCTTAGATAAAGGCCTGACAGGAACATTTTTGAGATATTGTTAAATACATGGTGTGAGATGCTATTGATAAATGCACCTCTTAACGAGCAGAAGGAGACCCTGCTTTAATTTTATATACTTGTACATAATATTATTTTTAGACAAAATATGGTAATTTTCTTTATGTTTTTCATCTTCATAGATGTGATTCTGAAAAGATTTGTCGCAGGTATGTGCAGATGCAAAAATAATGAGTTTGTGCTAGTGATGTCAACAGAGTCTTTGAATTGTTTTGGCTATTAACTAAATACTGTGTCACTATAATTTGTCACTGAAAATTATTTTCAGTTATTTATTAGTCATGGCTAAACGTGCTTCTCCTTTTTATTAAAGCACTTCCTATAGGAAACACTTTATGTCCACAAAATGCCTCAAAACATTTTTTTGAAGCCTAATGGTTCTTATGGGAGAGTCAGTGCTGAGTATGTGGTTCGGATGAGGGACAGTCAGTCTGTGTCGTGGGAACGCTGAAGCAGGACTGATTGGGACACTGGAGGCAGAGACGGAGTGGGCACGGCCACACGCGTGTACATGGTACAGTAGACTGAACGCTACATCTAGAAGTGATCCCTTAAATGTTTCCAACACCTGGTGTGTGTTTACTGTCCGAAGACCAAAGCCCTAGGAAATTCCTGAGATTTACCCCTGAGTCACGAGAGACACTGCGTGCCCCGCGCATCTCCCTGAGGAAGGAGTCCAGAGACCCCGTGTGTCTGCGGTAGGTAATACCTATCCCCACCCTCCACCTACCTCTGATTTTAGTGTCAATATCTGGTATTCAGGATTGTAAAATCACAGTAAAAGTGATTCAGATATGATTATAAAATCGTGAATTGAGAGATTGAAAGTAATGACCTTAATTTTCACTGATAGAGATCCCTTTGGAACCAGGGCCAAATTCGGAACACACTGTGTTAGCACCCAGGATAGCAAACATTCCTTGTTGGCAGGGTCTGTTTGTTTAATCTGATATTTTACTTTGTGAATCAGTTGATTTCTTCTGTTTGACTTAGTATTTATATTTGTTTCTTTTCATTTATTTTTTTAATGATATTCACCACCAGACACTACATTGAGCATTCTTCCTATATTGATCCATTTATCCTCACACAAATCCTTTGAGGTCGGCACTATGATACACCCTTACTGTACAGATGAGAAAACTGAGACTGAGAGGTCAGCACTGTGCTGAAAACCCCACCGGTGGAAGGTTTTAGAGCTGACCCCACAGGTGGAAGGTTTTAGGTTTTGACCCATTAGTCTGGGCCCAAAGTCAGGCTCCTCCACACTAATCAAGAAATAAAAATGGGCTAATTCTGAGGCATCTAGAGTTTATTTTTAAATTCAAAACAGAGTACAAGCTATGCTGTCAGAAGTCTTGTCGGGAGTACACGGAACTTGGAGAATTATGTGAAGATAGTCGACATCTTTAAATTTATAGGAATTTCCTTAAAGAACAACATATGTACCTCTGTTTATTTAGACTGCCCTTCCCATCTGTGAGTAAAGTTTCATGACTTTTCCTAAAAACAGTGCACATATATGAAAGTATTGTTCACAATGTTCCTGCTCGTACTGTGCCCATTGCCAAATGACCTCATAGTCCCCACGATGTCATGTGATGGCTGAAGCTGGTTTATATGAAAGGAATCAATGTTTGTACACTGAGCATGTGTTTGGCTGATGCTGTGAATTCTATCAGTTTCAGTAGCGGTTTAGTATATTATATTATAGTTTTAATTTATTTTATATATCTTTTCCTTGTATGAAGAGAATATTTTTTACATTATACTTCTTTCATTAATAGACATATTATTTTTTTTTAGAGTAGTTTAGGTTCACAGAGAAATTGAACAGAAAATGCAGACTTTGCACATATGTCCTACTCACAAACCATCTACTAAGGTGACCAATCCTTCTTTTGTAAGTTCCATCCTCCCTTGAAAAGTGTCCTCCTACATGTCCTTCTTTTTGATTTTGGAAGACTAATCTGTAAATGTTCATATTTGATCGATGCAGAGTCAATCCATTGCATGTGATGTGACGTATTTTTATCTGACATGACGATTCGTCAAGGATCAGTACAGTGTGGTGAGACACAATTATGAGATGGAAGCGAGACATGATTATGAGAGCATGCGCTCTGCATGGGAGAATTTGAGAGATCGCAATGTACCGAGCGTGCAAGTGGCTTTGTGTACTCCTTACTGAAACACAACATGGCACAAACGACATTGTAGACTCATAATTATTCCTTTCTCAGTGAATATTCAATCATAGACAGGTAAGCACAATTCATGTTTTATTAATTCATTATCTATTTAATAAATTCCAAATACATATAATTTTATAACAAGTATTTTCTGAAAATTCAAGTTTTAATGTGGAAATCTAACCTCAAACATATCTATTAGTAATACATTTTGATTAAATAGTTGCATAAAACATGTTTTTTAATTAGAAAGTGATAAATAAACCCTAATATCACTCCAAATTAGTGGTTTTGTTTGATGTTTAGTTTTACTAAATGAGTACTTTTTTAACAATTATTATTAAATATTAATAGGCATCTAAGCATAATTATAATATAAAATATCACAAATGTTTTTATTATGTATTTGTCATATTATAATGTATTATTGTTGAAATGAATAAAATGTTTTTTATTTATGATATTATTTTCTTGAATTTATTTTTGTCCTCCTTTTCTTTTATTTATTTATTTATTTATTTATTTATTTATTTATTTATTTATTTATTTATTTATTTATTTTTTCCCCATTTTTCCAAAGCTGGAAACGGGGAGGCAGTCAGACAGACTCCTGCATATGCCTGACTGGGATCCACCCGGCACGCCCACCAGGGGGTTATGCTCCGCCCCTCCGGAGCATCGCTCTGTCGCATCCAGAGCCACTCCAGCACCTGAGGCAGAGGCCACAGAGCCATCCCCAGTGCCCGGGCCATCTTAGCTCCAGTGGACCCTCACTGCGGGAGGGGAAGAGAGAGACAGAGAGAAAGGAGAGGGGGAGGGGTGGAGAAGCAGATGGGCGCTCCTCCTGTGCGCCCTGGCCGGGAATCCAACCCGGGACTCCCGCACGCCAGGCCGACGCTCCACTGCTGAGCCAACCGGCCAGGGCCTGTCCTCCTTTTCATTGTAACAAAGTTGGTCACCTTACATCTACAGCCCCCACCAGCCTGGGACATATGTTACAGTCGATGAACCTGTACTGACACATCATCATCACCCAAGGCCCATAGTTTACATCAGGCTTCACACTTGTGTTATAGAATTGTGTTGTGAAACCTGCATAAGTTTTTAACCAGCGTCACTCCAGTAAATTCAATAAAAAGTGGTTTTTTAAATTCCATTTTTAAAACATGTAAACATGTAAAGTGTGCAGCAATTCTTCAAACGTGATTTACTCTCTCTTCCATTTCTCTTACTTCTTTGGTCTTTACTTCAATGTTATTAGTTGTTATTAGTGGGAGGAGTATCAGTGTTCAGGTCTTCCCAAGTCTCTTAATGTCTGGCTCAGTAGAATTCAGATGGAACACGTATTTGCTTCCATCTTAACTCCTTTGCAGCATCACATGCCATGTAGTCTTCAGAAAATTCCACTGTCTTGTGAGAGCATGAACGTGACCTGGGAAAATAAACCTCCACATTATGATTAATGTAGTTTTGTCCTGGACTCCCTGAGTCATAGCGTCCCATCAGCAGTCCTCGGAACGGCTGTGGAATGTCAGTTGTGTGTGTGTAGTGAGATTTCTTCTCTCTGAACCAATTAGATGAAGGCCATGAGGAGACTTGCCTTTATAACTTAAATAGTGAATTCTTGAAGCAAGGGTCTACTTCAACTACAAAATCTATCTCAACTTTATTATCTTAACAAATGTATTTAGTACAATCTGATAATATTTCTTACTAAAAATTCTAAGTAAGAGCCTGGGCTGGTTGGCTCAGTTGGTAGACTGTCAGCTTGTCATGTGGAAATCCCAGGTTTGGTTCTATGTCAGGGCACACAGGAGAAGTTTCCATCTGCTTCCCTACCGCTCCACATCTCCCTTCTCTCTCTCCCTCTTACACTCCTGAATTCATGGTTCAAATGCTTAGAGCAAGTTGACTCTGGTAGCTGAGGATGGCTCCATGGCCTGCCTCAGGCACTAAAACTGCTTGGTTGCATAGCAGTGGAGCAGAAGCCCCACATGGACAGAGCACTGCCTGGTAGGGGGTTTGCCAGCTCGAACCTGGTTTGGGTGCATGCAGGAGCCTGTCTGTCCACATCCCTACCTCCCACTTAATATAAAAAATTTTAAGTAAGGATAGAAGAAAACTGTTTAGAATCAAGAAAATCAATTTTCAAAGTCAACTGCAAACATCACTCTAAAAGAGTGAGTGCTAAAGCTAATTATATTAAAATATGGAGAAAATGCCTGATAAGTCCATTGTTTGTCAGTATGGATCTGTGAGTTTTAAGTGTCACACTTAAATAAAATGAAAAAATCTTAACTATTTCCAAAGATTAGGTGAAAAAACTTTTAATTGCAGACAATATGAATCTTTCATTAGGAAATACGAGATGTGTTCACAGAGCACCACTAAGAGAAATAAAATAATAGGATGAGGTGCATATAAGTGGCTGGATATATGCTAAATACATAAAAATACAAAAGCTTGAGCATGCCACAAATAATAGTGAGAATAAAAAATGGAATAAAGATGTCTCATTTTAAGTGTGATAAAGTATAAAACATATAAAAACAAATCTAATGAGTGAGGTAGTATATACCATGTTTTTGGAAGACAACTTACAAAAACATAAATATTTTCAAAATTTATATACAAAATCATTGTAGTATTTTAATCCTGAATCCCATTGGAGCTTTATCAGAAATTGGATAAAATTATTTTAAAATTCCTAGGGAATAATCTATGTTTGAAAATGGCCAAGATATTTGAAAGAAACACTGAGTAGTTACTTGCTGTAACAGATATTAAAACTTACTAAAAAAAAAGTTGTCTTTGATCCAGATGAATAGGAGTAGAAATGGACAACAGCCTGACCAGGCAGCTGTGCAGTGGATAGAGCATTGGACTAAGAAGATGAGGAACCAGGTTCAGAACCCTGAGGGCGCCTGCTTGAGCACAGGCTCGTAGACATGACCCCATGGTTGCTGGCTTGAGTCCAAGGTCACTGGCTTGAACCAGAGAGTTGCTGGCTTGAAGCCAAAGTCACTGGTTTGAGCAAGAGGTTACTGAATCAGCTGGAGCCCCCTGGTCAAAGCACATATGAGAAAGCAATCAATGAACAACTAAGCTGCCACAACTAAGATTTGATGCTTCTCATCTCTCTCCCTTCCTGACTGTCTGTCTGTATCTCTCTCTAAACAAACAAACAAAAATAGTCAACTGTACTGTGGAACATTAGAGAGCTCTAAAATGAATCTATATACATAGGGATCTTAATATATAGCATCAACATTACAATTCAGTCATTAAAGAACTATTTATGTTTTGGTCAGACATGGCTAATAACCATTGGGAAAATAAAAAGTTTTCTACCTCTTACAATATACAAAATTTTTAAGTGTCTTCAACATTAATATGGAAGAAATCAGAAATTTCAGTATAATAGTTGGGGTGGAAGCCAGATTGCATGGGGATGAGAGGTGAAAGGAAGGGGACTCGTGGGACCAGTGACTGGGATGCTGTGAAGTAAACACTCCAGGGGCTTGTGAAGCAACTGGCTGAGACCCTGCGGACCCATGTGGCACACCCTGGTTTCATCCACAGAGGCCTGGATTTCTTTCTCAGCCTCATGGAGGCCATTTTCCTGACCTATACAATAGTTAATAACAAGTAAATGATAATAGCCTACAACATGACAAAGATGACTTAATTCACATAAGTAAACACATCTATCAAGGAATATATAAACTTCATTGGTTAGTACCTGTGTACTAGGCAGTTCTGGGTAAGAAATATTTCTGTAAGGGTCTGACCAGACAAGTTGGTTCACTAAAGCATCGTCCTGAAGCACAGAGGTTGCTGGTTCTATTCCCGGTCAGGGCACAGAACAGAAACAGGCTGATGTCCTGTCTCTCTCTCTCCCCCCTTTTCTTTCTGTGTAAAATCAATAAAATGAATATTTCTTTAAAAACAAGAGTTATAGTCCTGTAAGATCTTATGTCTTATGTTAAAATCTAAGGAACAGCAGGTTCAAAATGATAGAAATTTGGAGACAATGTTAAGGTTATGTGTGTATACACCTAGATGATTAGTGATTACAGAAGACTTATATCAGCATGGAACAATAGACTTTAGTTGTCCCCTTCACTACAAAAGTCTGTTCAAGAAGAAAGGTCTTTCTGATGAGCAAGGAATCAAGTTAAGAACAGTAAATAACCTTGAGGATCTTAAGTGAGAATTAGCTGGTCAATTTCCTGGGGCATCTCCCAAGCCCTGAGGCCTTTTGGCCTCTTTTTCCAGGGTGTTCCTCCAGAATACACAGGATTCTTTCAGCCTGTCCTGGGAGCCACAGTGTGATGCCTTTGTGCCCTAGGGTCAACACTTAGAAAATTCGCTTATTTTTTTTTTAATGACAGCTGTGTGTGCACAGAACTCAGATTTCCCTTTTGGGGAGGTCATTAGTGGCATTGTGACTTGCTGTCCTCAGTGTCTTGCTCACAGGAGGGGCTGATGTACAAGGAGAGCATGTGCCTCAAGCAGGGACCGCGCACCTACCGACTGTGGGCGGGTCAGGAGGAGCTGTGAGGACGGGGCCTCACTGCTAGAGGCAGTTCTTCCTCGGGATTCTTTATGGAACTTCCTTCCCTATAGAACACATGCACTGCAACAGAGCCTCCCCTGGGCTTACTGACCTCGATCCTGCTGCAAAGGGGCTTAGGCTGGAAGGAGAGTCCCTGAGCTCCGTGTCTTCTACTACTGGGGGAAGGAAGTCACTGGGCACCACCAGGAAATGTCATGGGCCCAGGACAGTGTCATGTCTGCAGAGCCCCAAGCTCCTCTGAATGCAGCCCGCAAGATCACTGTGACTTTGAGAGGGCCTTAAGCCACATTGCTGTTGTATTTTTGTAACTTTGCCCTGAATTTGCCTCTGGACTTATGTCTAAACTTTCTGGAGCTCTGGGATGGGGTGGGATCATGGTTGTAATTTGATGAATAAGACTTCACATATCTGCTGGATGATTTGTCTCACAAGCTGAGGTTCTCAGTATTTTTTTCTTTTTACTAGAATACCTCAAAGAGACCTCACATTGGAGCAAAGGAGTAACACGTCAATGGTTGGTGGTTGAGGGAATGTGCACAGGTGTTTTTTTAATACAGGTCATTGCAACATTTCTGTCAATTTGATGCTATTTTCAAGTTTGAAGTTAAATGTTGCGTTTCTGAAGCAAAATGTATTGTGATGAACAGGCTCCTGACCTTCCTGGGAAGAAAATTCAGCCCTGTGGGGAGAGCATGTGATACAGCCGGTCACGGGAGTGGCCTTTATGGGGGATGGTGCAGGAGTCCATGTGCACTTGAAAGAAGTGTCCTCCCCCTCCAGGTCGTGTCTGCAGTGGCTCCTGGACTGATATCAGCATGATGAAATGCACAAGTTAGGCAGTGCACACAATGAGAATCTGGGGAGAAATCTGGGCAAAACTGAAGCATTCTTAACACTGGGGAACAAAATTTTTGTTGCATCTACAGAACACTTGTTCTTACCTAATTCCAGTGTGCTGATTAAATCTGACATGAATTTTTCTCTGTAAGCTACATTTTTTTGCAATTTAAGGTTTTAGGTTTTAATCTTATTATAAAATTTTCAACACTTAGTTTAACATCATGAAGTAGAATGTGTTCTTGGGCATCATCTTTGTGAAAATATAATAATTTATATAATGCAGTAAATACACTAATGCACTAAAAGGTATGATTACATCAGAATTCATTCTCAATTTCAAAATAGAACCTATTAAACACTTACTTTGATCATAAAATTTGTGCAAAAGTTACTTAAATTCTATTCAGGCAAATATTTGCGTTTGTAACTCTTGGGTTGGTGTACTCGTAGAAGACAATCTCATTTGATGCTCCAGCAGTAGTCTGCTCATCACTAACAGCTGCAAGATTTTCGGGAAACTTATCAATGTGACTGTTCAGGAAGTGAATCTTAATGCTCATGTTACATCAAATGTCACAGAAAGCCAACAGCATCCTTTGTACCAGAAGTTCATAATTTTCTGCTTTTTTGTTGCCAAGAAAGTTCTTTGCAACTACCAGAAAACCCTGCCATGCTGCTTCCTCCTCCTTATTCATCTTCCTGGAAGATTCTTCGTCACATATAAGCGTTCAAATTTGAGGTCCATCGAATACAACTGCTTTCATCTTGTCAAAAGACAAGGCAGCAAAAGGAGAAATAATATGTGGAAAGCTTTCACTTTCTTTATTCAAAGCCTGAACAAACTGCTTCATTAAGCCAAGTTTGATATGAAGTGGGGAAAAAATGATCATGTCTCAATTAACTACAGGTTTATTCACAATATTTTGCATCCCTAATTCCAGAGCTTCACGTTTCAGCTACTCATTCTGTGTCGAGTGTTTCTCTCGAGCTCAGCTGTCCCACAGACACAGAAAGCAAGGATACTTTGTGAAACCTCTCTGTTGTCCTAGCAGGAAATTTACCATTTTAAGATCCACACAAATGATCCAGTTATGCTCCTCATACTTCAGAAGGTCAAGGATAATTTTTATGTCATTATAATCTTCTCGCAGATGAGTTGAATAATTAATTGGAACCGCTGCATAAATATTACTATTGTGTAAGAGAACACATTTCAGACTTCATTTAGAACTGTCAAAAAATAGCCACCATTCTGTTGGACTGTAAGTTGTAACACCTAGCTGGCTGAGAAGACTACTGATATCATGACAGTAAACAAAGTGTTTGTCTTTGGAAAAAAGACCACAAAAATTTGTTCACTCTTCCTGAAATGGGATACTTTAGCTGATCAGTGAAGTACATTCTTTTCTTGAAGCCTGGAGGCTAATAAATCAGCTGCTTTCTTTGATAGGCCCAAATCTCTTACTAAGTCATTCAATTCAGGTTGGCTAAACTGCTGAGGGGTTAATGACTGCTTGGCATCAGAAGAAGACCCTTCAGAATCTATAACCATTTCCTCATGCATCTTATCAAAATATACTTGATAACCATGTTCACTTTCTTTATTCTTAGAAGAAATAAAACCTTTGAAAACTAGAACAGAGGGTGTCTCAGAGTGTGGGATAGGTCATAACACTGAAGGAATATTAGGACATGTGATCATATGCCATTTTTTTCTTGCCAATGCCCTTTGCATGGATCAGACAGAAATAAGTTTCTGCTGTGGTCCTTAGGATCATGCCAAACCAAGGGAATACCAAAAGGCATTCCTTTGCACTTTTCTTTTGTCCAGTCATGAAGCATTTCCTCACAATTATGACACATAATATGAGGAGCCCAATTCTTATCTTGATTGCCAAGAAGAACTTGAAAATAGGCAATATACACACACATGTTACAAATGATGAAATATTGCACCTTTGACATTGAAGTGTGTAACAGCCACATATATAACAGAAGGTGTCAGGACTATTCTTACTTACATTTATGCCAATTCAAGGAATCCATGATTCAATCATTTTTAAAATTAATTTTACTAGAGTGACAGCAATAAATCAGCTTACATATGGTCAAAGAAAACATGTCCAGGTTATCTTGTCAATCAATTATGTTGCATACCCATCACCCAAAGTCAGATTGTCCTCTGTCACCTTCTATATAGTTTTCTTTGTGCCCTTGCTCCTCCCCCTTTTTCTCTCCCTCCCCCCACCCCCCGTAACCACCACACTCTTATCAATGTCTCTTAGTCTCTTTTTTATGTCCCACCTACATATGGAATAATACAGTTCTTGTTTTTTTCTGATTTACTTATTTTACTTCGTACAATGTTATCAAGATCCCACCATTTTGTTGTAAATGATCTGTTGTCATCATTTCTTATGGCTGACTAGTATTCCATAGTGTATATGTGCCACATCTTCTTTATCCAGTATTCTATTGAAGGGCTTTTTGGTTGTTTCCATGTCTTGGCCACGTGAACCATGCTGCAATGAACATGGGGCTGCAAGTGTCTTTGTGTATCTATGTTTCTTAGTTTTGGGGGTATATGCCCAGTAGAGGGATTGCTGGGTCATAAGGTTGTTCTATTTTCAATTTTTTGAGGAACCACCATACTTTCTTCCATAATGGTTGTACTACTTTACATTCCTACCAACAGTGAATGAGGGTTCCTTTTTCTCCACAGCCTCTTCAACATTTGCGATTACCTGTCTTGTTAATAATAGCTAATCTAACAGGTGTGAGGTGGTATCTCATTGCAGTTTTGATTTGCATTTCTTTAATAACTAATGAAAATGAGCATCTTTTCATATATCTGTTGGCCATTTGTATTTCTTCCTGAGAGAAGTGTCGGTTCCTGTCCTCTTACCATTTTTTTATTGGATTGTTTGTTGTTGAGTTTTATGAGTTTTTTGTATATTTTGGATATTAGGCCCTTATCTGAGCTGTTATTTGAAAATATCATTTCCCATTAGTTGGCTGTCTGTTTATTTTGTTGTCAGTTCTTAGTCTGATGTAGTCCCATTCACTTATTTTTGCCTTCACTTCTCTTGCTTTTGGAGTCA
Source organism: Saccopteryx leptura (assembly GCF_036850995.1). Lineage (NCBI taxonomy): Eukaryota > Metazoa > Chordata > Mammalia > Chiroptera > Emballonuridae > Saccopteryx > Saccopteryx leptura. The sequence goes on along the minus strand of NC_089503.1, from coordinate 11,519,425 downwards.
AATTCATAAAATGGTCTTTAAAACGAAGGTCCATGCGTTTAGAATCTATGTCTTCTTCTATGTACTTTATTGTTTCACGTCTTATATTTAGATCTTTGATCCATTTTGAATTAATTTTAGTACAAGGGGACAAACTGTAGTCGAGTTTCATTCTTTTGCATGTGGCTTTCCAGTTTTCCCAGCACCATTTGTTGAAGAGGCCTTCTTTTCTCCATTGTGTGTTATTGGCCCCTTTATCAAAAATTATTTGATCATATATATGTGGTTTTATTTCTGGACTTTCTATTCTGTTCCATTGGTCTGAGTGTCTATTTTTCTGCCAATACCATGCTGTTTTGATTGTCGTGGCTCTATAATATAGTTTGAAGTCAGGTGTTGTAATGCCCCAGCTTCGTTCTTTTTCTTTAGGATTGCTTTGGCTATTCGGGGTTTTTTATAGTTCCATATAAATCTAATGACTTTTTGTTCCATTTCTTTAAAAAATGTCATTGGAATTTTGATGGGAATTGCATTAAATTTGTATATTGCTTTGGGTAGTATGGCTATCTTGATTATATTTATTCCTTATATCCAAGAGCAAGGAATATTCTTCCATCTCATTGTATCTTTTTCGATTTCACTTAACAATGGTTTGTAGTTTTCATTATATAAGTCCTTTGCATTCTTTGTTATGTTTATTCCTAAGTATTTTATTTTTTTTGGTTGCAATCGTGAAGGGGATTATTTTTTTGAGTTCGTTCTCAAATGTTTCACTTTTGGCATATAGAAAGGCTATGGTCTTTTGAATGTTAATTTTGTATTCTGCGACCTTACTGTATTGGCTTATTGTTTCTAGTAGTCTTTTTGTAGATTCTTTGGGGTTTTTGATGTATAGGATCATATCATCTGAAAAAAGTGATACTTTTACTTCTTCTTTTCCAATATGTATGCTTTTTCTTTCTTTGTCTTGTCTGATTGCTCTGGCTAGAACCTCTAGCACCACATTAAATAAGAGTGGAGAGAGTGGACAACGCTGTCCTGTTTCTGATTTAAGGGGGAAAGCCTTCAGTTTTGTGCCATTTAATATGATGTTAGCTGATGGTTTATCATATATAGCTTTTATCATGTTGAGATATTTTCCTTCTATACCCATTTTGTTGAGAGTCTTAAACATAAAATTGTGTTGTATTTTATCGAATGCCTTTTCTGCATCTATTGATAAGATCATGTGGTTTTTGTTCTTTGTTTTTTTGATATGGTGTATTACGCTAACCGTTTTATGTATGTTGAACCATCCTTGAGATTCTGGGATGAATCCCACTTGATCATGATGTATTACTTTTTTAATATGTTGTTGTATTCGATTTGCTAGTATTTTTTTTAGTATTTTAGCATCTGTATTCATTAGAGATATTGGTCTGTAGTTTTCTTTTTTTGTGCTGTTCTTGCCCAGTTTCAGTATGAGTGTAATGTTGGCCTCATAAAATGTTTTTGGAAGTATTGCTTCTTCTTCAATTTTTTGGAAGACTTTCAGTAGAATAGGAACCAAGTCTTCTTTGAATGTTTGATAGAATTCACTAGTATAACCGTCTGGGCCTGGACTTTTATTTCTGGGGAGGTTTTTAATAGTTTTTTTCTATTTCTTCCCTACTAATTGGTCTGTTTAGGCTTTCTGCTTCTTGACTTAGTCTAGGAACGTTGTATTGTTCTAGGAATTTATCCATTTCTTCTAGATTGTTGAATTTAGTGGCATAAAGTTTTTCATAGTATTCTACAATAATTCTTTGTATATCTACGGTGTCCGTGGTGATTTCTCCTCTTTCATTTTGGATTTTGTTTATATGAGTTCTTTCTCTTTTTTCCTTGGTGAGTCTTGCCAAGGGTTTGTCAATTTTGTTGATCTTTTCAAAGAACCAGCTCCTTGTTCTATTAATTTTTTCTATAGTTTTTCTGTTCTCTAATTTATTTATTTCTGCTCTGATTTTTATTATCTCCTTTCTTCGGCTGGTTTTGGGTTTTCTTTGTTCTTCTTTTTCTAGTTCCTTAAGGTGGGAAGTTAAGTGGTTCACTTGGGCTCTCTCTTGTTTGTTCACATATGCCTGAAGTGATATGAACTTCCCTCTTATCACTGCTTTTGCTGCATCCCATAGATTCTGATATGTTGTATTGTCATTTTCATTAGTCTGTATATATCTTTTGATCTCTGCACTTATTTCTTCTTTGACCCATTCATTTTTTAAAAGTATGTTGTTTAGTTTCCACATTTTTGTGGGATTTTTTCCTCTTTTTTGCAGTTGAATTCTAATTTCAAGGCTTTATGATCAGAAAATATGCTTGGTATAACTTCGATTTTTCTGAATTTGCTGATGTTGTTTTTGTGGCCCAACATATGGTCAATTCTTGAGGATGATCCATGTACACTGGAGAAAAATGTATACTCAGTCACTTTGGGATGAAATGTCCTGTAGATGTCTATCATATCCAGGTGCTCTAGTGTTTTGTTTAAGGCCACTATGTCTTTGTTGATTCTCTGTTTGGATGACCGATCTAGAGCCGTCAGCGGTGTATTGAGGTCTCCAAGTATGATTGTATTTTTGTCAGTTTTTGTTTCAAGGTCAATAAGTAGCTGTCATATATTTTGGTGCTCCTTGGTTTGGTGCATATATATTAAGAATTGTTATGTCTTCTTGATTCAGTGTCCCCTTAGCCATTATGAAATGGCCATTTTTGTCTGAGTACTTTTGCTGTCTTGTAGTCAGCATTATCAGATACGAGTATTGCTATGCCTGCCTTTTTTTGATATTATTTGCTTGGAATATTGCTTTCCATCCTTTCACTTTGAATTTGTTTTTATCCTTGTTGCTTAGATGAGTTTCTTGTAGACAGCATACAGTTGGATTTTCTTTTTTAATCCATTCTGCTACTCTGTGCTGTTTTATTGGTGAGTTTAATCCATTTACATTTAGTGTAATTATTGAAAGTTTGAGTTTCCTATTGCCATTTTATACATTGCTTTCTGTTTGTTTTGTGTCTTTTTTGATCCTTCTTTTTTATTTTTCTATCTTTTGTTTTTGTTTGGTTGTATTCCATACATCTTTCCTCTGTTGCTACCTTTTATAAATCATGTACTTCTGTGGTGGTTTTTTTCAATGGTGGTTACCATTAAGTAATGAAAAGTCTTCCTACTCTGTTCATTGTAATGCTCTATCTTGTGAGCATACTTTTGCACTTCATCATCCTTTGCTACTGTTAATCTCCATCCTTTCCCCCCCTTTTTTTTGTAGTAACAGTTTAAATTTGGTTTTATTGTGTTCTTGGTGGAACTTTTACTTGTGGTTTTGTTTTGTTTTGTTCTTTGTATCTGGTTGGAAAACCCCCTTTAATAATTCCTGGAGTGGGGGTTTTCTGATGATAAATTCCCTCATCTTTTCTGTATCTGTGAGTGTTTTTACTTCTTTTTTGTATTTGAAGGATAGCTTTGATGAGTATAGTATTTGTGGCTGAAAGTTCCTCTCTTTCAGGACTTTAAATATGGGGGTCCATTCCCTTCTAATTTGTAGAGTTTTTGTTGAGAAATTTGATGATAATCTAATAGGCCTTCCTTTATATGTTGTATTTTTCTTTTCCTTGGCTGCCTTGAGAATTTTTTCTTTGTTGTTGGTTTGTGCCAATTTCATTATGATGTATCTTGTAGTATGTTTGTTGGGGTTAATAATACTTGAAGTTTGTTTGCTTCTTGAGTTTGGGGCTTTAGTACTTTCCACAAGCTTGGTAAGTTCTCATCTATTATTTATTTGAATATGTTCTCCATTCCATTTTCTCTCTCTTCTCCCTCTGATATACCTATTATTCTTATGTTATTCTTATGTTATTATTCTTTTTGATGAAGTCAGACAATTCATGTAGGGTTTTCTCATTTTTTAAAATTTTTGAGTCTCTTTCTTCTTCTCTCTGTTGTGCCTCAAGTTGCTTGTCTTCTATTTCACTAATCCTACCTTCTATCTGGCCTGTTCTATTAGCTAAGCTTGTTACCTTATTTTTCAGCTTGTGAATTTAGTTTTTCATCTCTGTTTGATTTGTTTTTATAGTTTCAATTTCCTTGGTAATATATTCTTTGTGTTCATTGAGGTTTTTTTTGAGCTCACTAAATTGCTTTTCTGTGTTTTCTTGTATATCTCTGAGTATTTTTAAGATTTCTATTTTAATTTCTCTGTCATTTAGCTTCAAGTTTTCCAATATATTAAATTTTTTCTCCATAGATTTTTCTTCATCTATCTGTGTTACCTCTCTGTCTTTTGTATCCATGATATTCCATTCCTTTTTTTTTAATGGCATCTGAGGGTGGTTTTGTTGATAGTATTAATGAGAATTAATAAAGAATAAAAAGTTAAAAAATAAAAAAAGAATAAATAAAAAAATTGTTATCCCCCCCTTTTTTTCTCTTCTCTCCTCTCCCCTCCTTCTTGAGAAAATCTTGTGGTGAACTGTGATTATAGTGTGCTAAATAGAACAAAAACTACCTTTAATGGAGGGCCTGAGTTGGGGAGAAGTAATAAAGGGGCAAAAAAGGGGATATGGACCCACAAAATGCAAGAAAGGAAAAAATTTGGGTCAAGAGTAAAATGATTTGCTCTTAGGTGATGGTTGACTGAGAGATATGATGAGAGGAATAAGAAGAAAACAAAAAAAAAGGGAAAAATTAAAAAATTACTATTGTATTTAGTGGAACAAGAACTAGATAAAATGGAGAGCCAGGGTTTGGAGCACTGCTAGTGAGTTAAAAAAGTGAAGTAAAAAAACCCCAAAATGCCACAAAAAAATTGAATTTCAGATAAAGTAATTTGTTCGTGATGGAGGATTGAGTGAGAGGAAAAGTAAAGGAGAAAAGAAGAAACTATTATAGAGGGAGAAAAAAAAGAAAGAGGAAAACACAAAAAGAAGAAAAAAGAATAAAAGGAGAGAGAGAGAGAGAGAGAGAGAGAATTAAGGGTTTTGGAGTGCAACCCTCATAGAGAGAAAGGAAGAAGAAAGAAAAGATAATGGGAGATGTAACACTTATGGGTATTGTATTTCAAGGAGAGGAGAGAGTAAGACCAGCAGAGAATTAAACGACCAAATTGGAAGAGGAAGAAAATAATCAAGACAAGAAGATAAGAGAAACAAATGAACAAATATAATAAAATGGGATAGGTTATAAAGTCTGTGGATTATTCTTGATTTTGAGAGGTTATCTTCTTGCTTTTTCTTTTCTCTCCCTCTTCGTGGTCAGTGACTCTGTACCCCTGGTTCTGCCCCTGTGGCACACTTAGGTAGAGGTTTGCAGTTGATAAGTCTCTATGGCGATGTCATATATTGGGCTTCAGTCTCATTGACAGTTGAAGCTCCTCTCTTTTAGTCTTTCCTTCCTGAATTAGTAGCCTGATGATCCAGCTATGGGGTTGCTTCTGCCTCTGCCTGGAGAGTAAGAGGCTCAAAGAGCTGGCAAATCCCCACTCTATTCCCACTCAGTGCAGGGCTCTGGGTAAGGCTCAATCAGTCAGAGCCGCTAGTATAATCAGGTGGGGCTTCGGCCCACACAAAGACCTCTGACTCTGACCCTCTGTCCAGGAATCTCTCGCCCACTACCTGCGCTCGCCAACCAGGATATCCATCCAGCTGCCTCTCATTCCTGGTGAGACACCTCGCCGGCACGGAAAAGTTTGAGCGTAGGGAATTTCGCTCCCGCTCACTCCCCACACGCTGCTTTTTGGGTTGCAAGGGTGACCTCAAAACTCCAGTTTCAGCCCACAGAAAGGCCTCAGACTCTGCCCCTCTGTCCATGAATACGGGCGACCACTCCTGGGGGAATCTCTCGCCCGCTCTCTTTGCTTGCCGACCAGAATATCAGGCCAACTGCCTCTCACTCTGAGTGAGGCGCCCCATCTGCACAAAAAAGTTTGAGCAAATAGGAAATTTTGCTTCTGCTCCCTCCCCACGTGCTGCTTTTTGGGGCGCAGGGCAGACCCCAAGATTCTGGATTCAGCTCACAGAAAGGCCTCTGACTCTGCTCCTTTGTCCAGTAACATGGGCGCCCACCCCCAGGGCTCTAGGAGGAATCTCTTGCCCACTATCTTTGCGCGCCGACTAGGAGATCAGGGCGGATGATTGTTCCAAGTGCCGTTCTTTTTTTTTTTGATACTTTATACTCATTTCACTTTATTATTTTTTTATTAAATAAATTTTTATTTTAATGGGGTGACATCAATAAATCAGGGTACATATATTCAAAGAAAGCATGTCTAGGTTATCTTGTCATTCCACTCTGTTGCATACCCATCACCCAAAGTCAGATTGTCCTCCATCACCTTCTATCTAGTTTACTTTTTGCCCCTCCTCCACCCCCTCCCTCTCTTCCTCCTTCCCTCCCCTACCCCCTGTAACCACTACACTCTTGGCTATGTCTCCTAGTCTCGTTTTTATGTCCCACCAATGTATAGAATCCTGCAGTTCTTGTTTTTTTCTGATTTACTTATTTCCCTCCATATAATGTTACCAGGATCCTGCCATTATGTTGTAAGTGATCCGAAGTCATCATTTCTTATGGCTGAAGAGTATACCATGGTGTATATGTACCACATGTTCTTTATCCAGTCTTCTATTTTTTTTTACAGTGATTAAAGCCTTTAAGCAAGCTCTTGGCCAATACAGCAAGAATCCATAAAAGACTAGTGTCCTTAACATGTTCACCAAGTCCAAGTTGGCCCCAACACCATGCCAAATCCCTGAAAAATGCAACTCAACCCCAGTCCAGTCTGTTATGAGCTGGCATAAGGAGCAAGAGTCCAGGAAATGTCCACATCCAGGAAAAGTCTGCATAGCACTGGAATTGTTGTCACAATTCTATACTTTGCAGCTCACGTCCAAGTCCCAATGACCACTGCTTCTAGCTGGTAATGATTCAGGTAGACCGGAAAAGCCATCTGGAGCATGTGTGGAGATGGAGCTTCTGTTCTCTGTCTGGAGAGATGAGACCACATTGCTTTTCCCTGGAGCTCTGCGACTGTGGCTTGGTAAAGAAAACCTTGGGATACACTAAGCTGGGTGGCAAAGGTAGATTCATAATAAAAGTTGGCAAAAGGGGGAAAGAGAGCTCTAAATTAGAAGTAGGTCCCAGCCTGAAATATGAGTGGGGCATTGAGGTAGGAGGAATAAAGGAAACACTATATATTAAACAAAGCAGCAGAAAATAGGACTATCAACATCAACAAAAGAGATCTTCGAGGGAAGAATATAAAACCTGACTATTCAGGCAAGACATAGTTAAGTGGCCCTTGTGCAAATGAGATCAGTTTACCTGCTTCTTGGAAGAAATACCCTAGGCTCGTCCACAGTGTCATAGATGGGACTGACAGCCCTGGACACCTTCAGCCTTCAGTGGCAAACCCCAGCTTTCTGGGCAAGGTTAGGTCACAGGTGGCTGGAGCAGGGCTGGAAGAGACTGAACCTTTCCTTAGAGGAGCGAGGGAAAAGCCTACCTTCCAGTGTCCCTGTTTCCTCACAGCAGAGGCATGTAAGTCTGGCAGGCTTTAGCTCAATGACCTTCCTTTCCACTATTGAAGCAAGCCCCAGATGGCATCCTATGAGACCCATTTGGGGTGGTGGAGCCTTTAAGGGCGTATCCTAAAAGCTGGTAGTTCCCCTGATCTCTATTGGGCCTTTTCTGCCTCTTGGTATCTTAAAGGCCATGCTCAGAAGATCTCACTGAGGGGTTTGAGGATCCCCATCCACCTATATAAATCTATTCCATAAATCTGGCCTGACCTGAGGTGGCGCAATGGATAAAGTGTCAACCTGGAAATGCTGAGGTTGCTGGTTCGAAACCCTGGTCTTGCCTGGTCAAGGCATATATGGGAGTTGATGCTTCCAGCTCCTCCCCCCCTTCTCTCCCTCTGTCTCTCTGTCTCTCCTTCTCCTCTCTAAGAAAATGAATAAATAAAAAAATTTAAAAAAAATCTGGAGCTATTTGGAAAAAGACAAAACAGTGTTATTAGCTGGATCAAATAAAGAAGGTAGTAGTTTGCAGGAGAAAAAGATTTGGCATCTCCTGTTCACCAGCATTCAAAGGAAATTTAAAATTTTTTTAAGTAAAAAGCACGATATGGTAGACCCACAGGAGTTCCAGGATATGACTCCCCCCTTTGAAATTTTTTTAAATTGACCTTAAAATATTTGCTGGGTACACTTTAGTAATACCTTGACTTTAAAGATTGTAAGAATGACAAAATACAGTAAATGCTTTTGCTCCATATGCAGGAGCATTGTCAGTTTAACCAGTTTAGGAAATCCAATAATAGAACAGTGCATACAGACAATGAGCTATAACATGCTTAGCGGCCTCTCCTGTTCTGACAGAGGTTACTATAAATCCAGAATAGGACTGTTTGCCAAATGAAGGTATATGAGTAACATCCATTTGCCAAAGTTGTCCTGGTAGGGGTCCTTGAGGGTTAACTCCAAATGAAGGGGCAGATTGTAGTATAGGACTCCTTGGACAGGATTTCCCAATCTGCCATGCTGCTTCCTGCGAAAGTTGAAACTGTTTACACAGGGCTGCAGCGTCCTGGTGATAAATAGTATGAGACTGAATTGCTCGATCTGTCATGGTTGCTTCAAATAATTTTCTTTTGGGTAGCTTGATCAACAAGAGCATGCCTAGGCCCTGGCTGGTTGGCTCAGTGGTAGGGCGTCGGCCTGGTGTGCAGGAGTCCCAGGTTCAATTCCCAGCTAGGGCACACAGGAGAAGCACCCATCTGCTTCTCCAACCCTCTCCCTCTTCCTCCCCTCTGTCTCTCTCCTCCCCTCCTGAAGCCAAGGCTCCACTGGAGCAAAGTTGGCCCGGGCACTGAGGATGGCTCTGCAGCCTCTGCCTCAGGTGCTAGAATGGCCCTGGCTGCAACATAGCAACACCCCAGATGGGCAGAGCATCCCCCGCTGGTAAGCATGCCAGGTGGATCCCTGTCGGGCGCATGCGGGGAATCTGTCTGACTGCCTCCCCGTTTCCAATTTTAGAAAAATACAAAAAAAAAAAAAAAAAAAAAAAAAAAAAGGTCAATTCCTTGTGCTAAAGCTCCAGGGAGCATGGAGTGAGCTTGAGTATGTCCTATAAAACCTGGACCTCTATGTTGACATACAAGTCTTTGAAGAAGCAGAAACTGCTGGAATAGTTCATCAGCATTTGTCCCTAAGACAGCAGTCTTTATAGTGGAAACACCATAAGTAAATATTTGCTGTCTGTATATAGATTAAAGGGGGAATATAGCAAGTGCTTAAAAGCCATGATCATGGCATATAATTTTAGACTTTGATTTTAAGTTGACAGTTTCAGTATAAAGTTGTCCATTGATTTGCAAGAGCGATTTGCCATTTAGTGGAAGTTTCCCAGAGCCATTGTTGTTGATTCTTTGAAAAAAAGAACAAAAATAATTTTGAGGCTCAAAACCTAGAAGCTATAACGGTCACCTATGCCCCTTGATAATCCAGGAGGCAACAAGATCAAAATATGGAAGTGTATTTCATGGGCTATTAGATGGTTCAATGTGCCCAAGCTGTAGCTGCTCTTATACCAATTGAGCAGCTGCCCTAAGTTTCTCCTGAGAAAGGGGCCATTGGTCTACACATACAGGATTATCTGATTTCCAAGTAATTGGGTCTGCACAATGTGTTATTGAGGTAGCAGGAGCTACCAAGGCCCCTATACTAAATTTTGATATCCTAATCCACACCTTCTAGTATTGGGCGCCATTTCTATGGGGATGAGAATTCCTTGCTGTTCATTCCCTAGTCCCTTGGTGGGCAAAAATCCCTGATCAAGCATCTGAGTACTGAGAGTAAACCATTAGGACTGACAAGCAACACTCCCCTATTTTTCAAAGCATCTCTTCCTCACAAATTAACTGGCCAACCAGGGAGCACATAAGGCTTAAAACATCCAGAATGGCCTTCTTAATCTTCCCAGTATAGAAAATTAGAACTTTGTTGAGGGGATTTACTCTGCCCTATACCTTGTAATTCTGTGGCTGCTGCATGAGTGGGCCAGGAAGGAGGCCAATGTAGCTTAGCAATAACAGATACATCAGCTCCAGTATCTAAAAGTCCTTTAAATTTATGCTCATGTATAGTTAATTCCATTTCAGGGCGTTCCTCACCTCTTTTTTTAAAATTCAATTGGCAAAATCAGAGGAGCCAAATCACCAATTTGCTTGGGGCCCCTTTTGCAGGATTTGGCCTGAGTAGCAGAATTAGCATCCTTATACTATTCTTTCAAATGCCTGAATTACCTGTGAGACACATACTTCTTTTTTTTTTTTTTTTTGATTAATTTTGATGGGGTGACATTGATAAAATTGTCTTCTGTTACATTCTAACTGGTTTTCTTTGTGCCCCTCCCTTCTTCCAACCCCCTCCCTATCTTCTCCCCCCCCTGTAATAGCAACACTGTTGTCCATGTCTCTGAGTCTCATTTTTATGTCCCACCTATGTATGGAATCATATAGTTATTATTTTTTATGGTTTACTTATTTCGCTCAGTATAATGTTATCAAAGTCCATCCATGTTGTTGTAAAAGATCCGATGTCATCATTTCTTATGGCTGAGTAGTATTCCATAGTATGTATGTATATGTATATGTATACATATATATATATATATATATACATATACATATACATATATATATATATATATATATATATATATATATATATATATATATATATATCAAAGCTTTTTAATCCACTCGTCCTCTGATGGACACTTGGGCTGTTTCCAGATCTTTGCTATTGTGAACAATGCTGCCATAAACATGGGGGTGCATTTCTTCTTTTCAAACAGTGCCATGGTATTCTTGGGGTATATTCCTAACAGTGGTATAGCTGAGTCAAAAGGCAGTTCAATTTTTAATTTTTTGAGGAATCTCCATACTGTTTTCCACAGTGGCTGCACCAGTCTGCATTCCCACCAGCAGTGCAGGAGGGTTCCCTTTTCTCCACATCCTCGCCAGCACTTATTCTGTGTTGTTTTATTGATGAGCGCTATTCTGACTGGTGTGAGGTGATATCTCATTGTGGTTTAATTTGCATTTCTCTAATAATTAGTGATGTTGAGCATTTTTTCATATGCCTATTGGTTATCTGTGTGTCCTCTTTGGAGAAGTGTCTATTCATTTCTTTTGCCATTTTTGGATTGGATGGTTTGTCTTCCTGGTATTAAGTTTTACAAGTTATTTATAAATTTTGGTTATTAACCTCTTGTCAGATATATATTGGCAAATATATTCTCCCATTGTGTAGTTTGTCTTTTAATTCTGTTCTTATTGTCTTTAGCTGTGCAGAAGCTGTTTAGTTTGATAAAGTCCCATTTGTTTATCCTGTCTTTTATTTCACTTGCCTGTGGATACAAATCAGCAAATATATTGCTGCAAGAGATGTCAAAGTGCTTACTGCCTATGTTTTCTTCTAAAATGCTTATGGTTTTATGGCTTACATTTAAGTCTTTTATCCATTTTGAGTTTATGTTTGTGAATGGTATAAGTTGGTGGTCTAGTTTTATTTTTTTGCAGGTAGCTGTCCAATTTTTCGAACACCATTTGTTGAAGAAGCTATCTTTACTCTTACCTCCTTTGTCAAATATCAGTTGTCCATAAAAGTGTGGGTTTATTTCTGGATTCTCTGTTCTGTTCCATTGATCTATATGCCTGTTTCTATGCCAGTACCAGGCTGTTTGAGTACAATGGCCTTATAATATAACTTGATATCAGGAAGTGTGATACCTCCCTCTTTATTCTTCCTTTTCAAGATTGCTGAGGCTGTTCTTGTTCTCTTTTGGTTATATATAAATTTTTGGAATATGTGTTCTATATCTTTGAAGTAAGTCATTGGTATTTTAATCGGTATTACATTGAATTTATAAATTGCTTTGGGTAATATAGACATTTTAATGATGTTTATTCTTCCTAACCATGAGCATGGAATATGCCTCCACTTGTTTGTATCTTCCCTGATTTCTTTTATCAATGTTTTATAATTTTCTGAGTGCAAGTCTTTAATCTCCCTGTTTAAACTTATTTCTAGGTACTTTATCTTTTTACTTGCAATGGGGAAGGGATTTATTCCTTTATTTCTCTTTCTGACAGTTTATTGTTAGTGTATAAAAATGCCTCTGATTTCTGAGTATTGATTTTTTATCCTGCCACCTTGCTGAATTCATTTATCAGGTCTAGTAGTTTTTTTACTGCAACTTTAGAGTTTTCTATATACAATATCATATCATCTGCAAATAATGATAGTTTTACTTCTTCTTTTCCAATTTGGATGCCTTTTATTTCTTTTTCTTGTCTGATTGCTGCGGCTAGGACTTTCAGAATTATGTTGAATAAGAGTGGTGAAAGGGGGCACCCCATCCTTGTTCCCGATCTTACGGGGATTGCTTTTAATTTTTGCCCATTGTGTATGATATTGGCTGTGGGTTTGTCATAGATGGCCTTTATCATGTTGAGGTATGTTCCCTGCATTCCCACTTTGTTGAGAGATTTGCTCATGAATGGGTGCTGGATTTCATCAAATGCTTTTTCTGCATTTATTGGAATTATCATGTGGTTTTTCTCCTTCCTTTTTTTAATGTGATGAATCACATTGATTGATTTGCGAATATTGTACCAGCCTTGCCTCCCAAGAAAAAATCCCATTTGATCATGGTGTATGATTTTTTCCTATATTTCTAGATCCAGTTTGCTAATATTTTGTTGAGGATTTTTGCATCTAAATTCATCAGGGATATTGGCTCATAATTTTCTTTCTTTGTGTTGTCTTTGCCTGGTTTTGGAATCAGAATTATGCTCACCTCATAAAAGGAGCTTGGCAGTCTTCCTTCCTCTTGATTTTTTGAAATAGCTTGAGAAGAATAGGAGTTATTTCTTCTTTGAATATTTGGTAGAATTCATTTGTGAAGCCATCAGGACCCAGACTTTTGTTTTTTGAGAGTTTTTTAATTACTGTTTCAATCTCATTTGTTGTAATTGGTCTGTTTAGGTTTTCTGAGTTTTCTAGATTAATTTTTGGAAAATTATATGTTTCAAGGAATTGGTCCATTTCATCTAGGTTGTCTAGTTTTTTGGCATACAGTTCTTCATAGTATTTTCTTACAATATTTTGTATTTCTGTTATGTCAGTTGTTATTTCTCCACTCTCGTTTCTAATTTTATTTATTTGAGTCCTCTCTCTTTGTTTCTTGGTGAGTCCGGTTAAAGGTTCATCAACTTGTTTACCTTTTCAAAGAACCAGCTCCTAGTTTCATTGATCCTCTGTATTATTTCTTTTGCCTCTATGTCATTTATTTCTGCTCTTATCTTTATTATTTCCTTCCTTCTACTAGCTCTGGGCTTTACTTGCTGCTCTTTTTCTAGTTCTTTTAGATGTAGGGTCAATTTGTTCATTTGAGCTTTTTCTAGTTTCTTGAGGTATGCCTGCAATGGTATGAACTTCTCTCTTTGGACTGCTTTTGCTGTGTCCCATAAATTTTGATTTGATGTATGCTCATTATTGTTTGTTTATAGGAATTTTTAAATTTCTTCTTTGATCTCATTGTTTACCCATTGTTATTTAATAACATGCTATTTAGTTTCCAATGTTTATTTTTCAGTTTTTCTGTTGTGATTGATTTCTTGTTTCATGCCATTGTGATCAGAGAAAGTGCTCGATATGATTTCAATCTTCTTAAATTTGTTGAGGCCAGTTTTGTGCCCCAACATGTGGTCTATTCTAGAGAATGTACCATGAGTGCTTGAAAAGAATGTATATTCTGCTGTTTTAGGGTGAAAGGTTCTGAAGATATCTATTAAATCGGGTTGATCTAATATGTCCTTTAAGTCTGCTGTTTCTTTGTTAATTTCCTTTCTTGGGGATTTATCTAATGATGTTAATAGGTTATTGAAATCCCCTACTATTATAGTATTGCTGTTGATCTCACCCTTTAAATCCATCAAAGTCTTCTTTATATACTTAGGTGCTCCTATATTAGTTGTGTAGATATTTATAACGGTTATATCTTTCTTGTTGGATTCTCCTTTTATCATTATGTTGTGACCTTCTTTATCTCTTACTTTAGCCTTTGTTTTAAAGTCCATTTTGTCTGACATAAGTATTGCTACCCCAGCTTATTTTTCATTTCTATTTCTGTGAAATATTTTTTTCATCCTTTTATATTCAGTCTATATGCATCTTTTGTTTTAAGATGTGTCTCTTGTAGACTGCATATGTATGGGTCCTGTTTTCTTATCCATATAACTACCCTGTGTCTTTTGATCGGATCATTTAATCCATTTACATTTAAGGTTATTATTGATATGTAATTGTTTATTGCCATTTTTTTTCTTTAAAACCGTATTCCTGTTTTGCTAAATTCTTTTTCTTTTTTGATCTGTTTACAACAGGTCCCTTAGTATTTCTTTCAGCCTTGGTTGGGTTGTAGTGAATTTCTCGAGTTTATTTTTGTCTAGAAAGCTTTTTTTTTCTCCTTCAATTTTAAATGATAGCCTTGCTGGATGAAGTAGTCTTGGTTGTAGGCTCTTGTTTTGCATTACTTTGAATATTTCTTTCCATTCCCTTCTGGCCTCAAGTGTTTTTGTTGAGAAATCAGAAGTCATCTTAATGAAGGCTCCTTTGTAAGTGATAGTCTTTTTTTCTATAGCAGCTTTTAATATTTTCTCTTTATCACTTAGCTTTTGTATTTTAATTATGATGTGTGTTGTTGTTAATTTCTTTGGGTTTCTTTTTAATGGAGTTCTCTGTGCTTCCTGAACATGTGAGATGTTTTCCTGCCTTAATTGAGGGAAGTTTTCAGGTATGATATGCTTGAATAAAGTTTCTATCCCTTGTTCTTTCTGTTTTTCTTCAGGAACCCCTATGATGCAGATGTTATTTCTGTTCGTGTTGTCACGGAGTTCTCTTAGAGTTTCAGCAGACTTTTTGAGTCTCTTTTCTTTTTTCTGCTCTGCTTCCATGCCTTTATTTATCATGTCTACTAACTCGCTGATTCGATTCTCAGCTTCATCCATCCTGCTTTTAATTCCTTCCATTGTGTTATTCATTTCTGATACTGTATTTGTCATTTTTGACTGTTTCTTTTTTATTATTTCAATGTCCTTTTTTATATTTGCTTTCTCTTTATTTAGGTTTTTGTAATGACCATCTATTGTTATTCTAATATCTTTCAGTATCCCAAAAATTGTTATTTTAAACTCTGCATCTGGTAATTTGGTTATATCTGATTGATTTTGGCCCTTTTCTGGGGATTTCTCTTGGTTCATTTGTGTTGCATTTCTCTGCCTTCACATTTTCTCTGTGTAAGGAAGGTTTTGGACCCTGGATTCCACTGGGTATGGCCTCTGTTCCCTAGGTATGATCTGTTTGCAGGCCTGCCAACCCCTCTTCTGTTGCTGCCTAGGGCTTTTGGGTTTGGGTGTTGCCGGTGACTGCCCACTGGGGCTGTTGCTGTGGTTTCCACCTCTCCTTCACGGGAGTGGCTGTGCTCACTTGCTCCGGTCCACAAGCCTTCATGGCCTTGGCCTTTGCCCCGCCCTCGTGGGTGGCATTATGCTCGGTCCTGAGGGCACTGGTGAGCACCTTTGCTCAGCTGCGTGTCTCCTCCTGTTTCCGGGTTTTGCCCCGCCCTTGCAGGAGGAGCCTGCCTGTGGAATGGCTGCTAGCCTTGGCTCCACTGACTGGGCAGGACTGCGTGCCCACGCTTAGCTGAGTAGCAGAACTTTGCCTGTTCTGGGCTTTTGCCTCCACCCTCAAGGGAGGATCCGGCACCCAAGTCAGGCCACAAGCCTCGGTTCCACGGGCAGGGCAAGGCTGTGCTCCTGCGCCCTTGCTCAAGGGCTGGTCTCCACCCCTTCCGGGGTTCCCGCCCGTTTTCCGCAGGTTGGATTACAGGCTGTGGCAGCTGGGTTTGAACCCTTTTGTGCGCCTACTCCTCCCCAGCCCAGCAAGATTGAGCTCACACGTGAGCCCAGTGGCGGCCAGAAGGCTTCTGCTCCTGCCAACAGAACCACCCCTCTGCGTCCCGCTGCCACCCACTCTCCAGCGAGCCCTCAGCCGTGTGGGGAGCAGACACTGAAGCTCAGACCCTAACACTCACTACTGTAGCCCCAAAAGCTCCCTCCTTCTAAGCAACTCTGCTCTCAGTGCCACGGGAGAGCTTGTTTGACTCCTCTCCTGCTTCCCTTTGCTTGTATTGCTATTTGCGGGGAAAATATTCACTTCAGATTTGGAGAGTGACTCGACCCAGGGGTTAGGGTGGCTGTCTCCCAAAATGTTTCTCCCTGTGTCTCCTAGATTACACTCTCTTCCTGCTACTCTGGTATTCTTTTCTCTCCCCGTCCTCTGGAGCCCTGGGTGAGTGGTTGTGTGAGAGATGTTCTGCGCGGTCCCTTTAAGAAGAATCCTGGGTCTGAGAAATCAGACCCTTTCTCACAAAAAGTATCCTGTCTTGTTTCCAGCTAAATACTATCCTTAAGACTCTTTTGGGCTCTGGGGCTGCAGGCTGGGGCTTTGTTCCTGGGGCTCAGGACCCTCCCCTTTCTGCTAAACTCACTTCCTGCCATGTGAGTCTCTCCCAGCTGCTGTTCACTTTGGGGAGCAGGGCAGCACTCTTTACGTTTCCACTTTTCCTACCAGTCTCTGTGTGGCTTCTTCACTGTTCCTTGGTTGAAGAGTCCTCTTAGTTTAGTCCAAAGTTGGTTTTTCTAGATGATAGTTCTTAAATTGAGTTTTTAATCCACTTTGGTTCTGGGAGGTGGAAGTTGGTATGTCTGCCTACGTCATCGCCATCTTGTCTCTCCCTCAAGGACACTACTCTTTTATGGATTCTTGCTGTATTGGCCAATAGTCTGCTTAAAGGCTTTAATCACTGTAAAAAAAATAGAAGACTGGATAAAGAACATGTGACACATATACACTATGGTAAACTACTCAGTCATAAGAAATGATGACATCGGACCATATATAACAAAATGGTGGGATCTTCATAACATTATACGGTGTGAAATAAGTAAATAAGAAAAAACCAAGAACTGCATGATTTCATACATTGGTGGGATATAAAAATGAGAGTAAGATACATGGACAAGAGTGTGGTGGTTACAGGGGGGAGGGCAGGAAGGAGAGAGGAAGGTGCAGGGGGATGGGGAGGGGCACAAAGAAATTTAGATAGAAGGTGACGGAGGACATTCTGATTTTGGGTGATGGGTATGCAACATAATTGAATGACAGGATAACCTCGAAATGTTTTCTTTGAAAATATGTACCCTGATTTATTGATATTACCCCATTAAAATTAATAAAAATTTATTTATAAAAGAAATGAGATTCTAACTTAGAAAATAAAGGCCTATAGATATTCAACGAGAACAAAACCCCTGTGAGATTGCATTCTTCTTGAGGAAGACTGTGAGCAGGGGAGGACTGAATGGATCCTGAAGGACAAAGTCAATGAGGGTGATAGAGAGGAGAAGGTGGGGACCTGCAGGTGGGAGGACAAGCTTGGCAAAGTCCTGACCTTGGAGATGAGCTTCTTTTACTAGAGGTCACACGTGACCTCTCTACTGCCTCCATCAGTCAGCACAGCGGCTCCTCACTGTCCTCTTGGTGTGAAAGCACAGGGCAGTCCTCATCTTTTGCTACAAGGACAAATGCAGTCATGGATGTCTCTATGATTGGGTGTCTTGGCTATGGCTTTAGTGCCTTTGAAGTTTGAGGAGTCTTTTCTGAGAGGGTGCCCTGAGCAGCCAAGGTTTTTTAGCAGCAAACATGGTCTTAGCCATTTGATGCCAATGGCCACCACCCACCCCAGGGGACAGCAAAATATACTGGGGATGGACAAATGCCCACAATGGTGGGTGCAAGGAGGGAGAAAATCAGCCATATTAGAGAATCATGCTTCTAGCACTGGAAATACGTATTAGATGTCTCTTATTCCCCTTGTAACACCCCTATGGCCACAGATTCAAGCTCTGGAGTCCAAGGGTTAATAAGAAAACATGGGCATTAGCTGGAGGGAAATTAGTAACTGAATAGAGAAGATTTGATGTATTAATCTAACAAGCCATATGGACTGTCACATGTATTTGTGGATTAAATACTTAACCACATATTTTGTAGAAATATCAAGCTGTGTAAGTTTTGGTGAATGAGCCAAAGATAAATACAGGGAGGTGATAAGTGATATTGACTCAGCTTCCAAATCCGGCTCCCTGTCCCAAGTCATTAGAGGGATCCGGGTGAGATTGGATTAAGCTAATATTTATTTCCAGGGAACAGAGGGCTGAGGTGGCTCCATGCCTGGATGTCAAGGCTCCCACTTCTTGTTTTCCTACCCTGGCTCTACTGATGGAAAATCCCCCAGTTATCTCTAAGAAAACTATGTACATGGTGTTAGCACCATAATGTCAGCTTGATCTGGGTTTAGAGTTGGGGATGAGCTTTGCCTTTTAGAGTCCCTATTTTAAATGACATAACTCTTTTTAAATAAATTCACTAATAAAACATGTTATATACTCAGAGAATTCTTAGTAGAATTGCAAACTGTCTCCAAAAACAGTAATAAAACAACTAATTAGACACCCACTGTATCGCAATTGTCACCCACAGTCCAGAAGAGCACAGGTCATGCTCTCTAGAAGATGAACAGGGCGGAAAGAGCCATGAGGTCAGGTCCTCGTCACCAGGACACAGGTGAACACTGGAGCCATTGGGTCCCGGGAAGGTGAACCCAAAGATTCAAGGCCATGATCTAACACCAGCAGTGGGTTCTCTCTTTGATGTGTTATTGGGAGTAAATAGTTTCAACTAAAAGGCGCCCAGGCGGGGACAGTGGAGAAGACTTCACATGGAGCAAAGGCCTTGAATAGAACACAAATAGGCCTGCACAGAAATCTACCTGGAGGTCACATAGAGCTGCTGTGCAGATCAAGGTTACAGGAATCCACTTGACTCATAAACTGAGGTCCATAAGGCTTAAACTAAGGAGATAGGTAGAGTTGAGAGCTCTCTGATCCCTCAAAACCTACCTCCCCACCCATCTCTGCTACCCACTAGCTGTGTGGCTATGATCAAGTCATTTGAGTTCTTCTGTCGCATTGCTTATAGCTGGACACAGATGATATGTCTACCTCATGGGAGGGAGACCACACATCAGTTTTCTCAGGAGAATCAGTCTATGCTGCTGCTGTGGCATTCCGTCCATTTAGTGACGGACCTTCTACATCAATGTCATCTACTGACATGGCCATTGCTACAGATAGAAAAAAATTGAGGGTTTCTTCAGCTCTGTCTCCTTAGTTTCTACACACAGAGCACAGACTGGTGGGTTCTGGTGGATTTCCACGGTCCTTTCCTGGGTCAGTGCCAGGTATGTCTGGTGACTTGTTCCTTCATCCATGGGAGGAGTCAAGGTGGCCTCCTGGAGAATAAAAGGAGGAGTTCTGGACACTCATCTCCAAAGTGAGATCCTTCTTTCCTGCCACACCGCAGTGACCAGCCAGAGCCGCTACCAAGACCATGAAGCTGCTCCCAGTCCTCGTGCTCGCTGTCCTCCCCTTTTACTGCTACGCAGGTGAGTCCGCACTGGGCGGGGCTCGGGGGCTTGTTGTCAGGGCCGCTGTGGGAAATCTCTGTTCCCCTCACCCCAGGACAGGGCGTCTCACTTCTCTAGTTTGTAGCTGTGTGTGTGTGTGTGTAACAAGGAAGCAGTGTGTGAGGGCTTAAAGAATACCCAGATCCTGAGTTACTGTCCGAGGACTCAGACCATTCCCCGTCATCTTTCTGAATGGACGTGCAGCTGGGATGTGGGAGAAGGACAAGCATCCTGGCTGGCCAACAAGGAGTTCATGCCTCTGTGCCTGAGCAGCTTTTGCACGCTTTCATCCCAGGTTCTGGCTGCCCACTTGTGAGCCAGGTGATCAATCAGGCAATTGACCCTAAAGTGAGCGATGATCAATACATAGAAAATTTCAAACAGTTTATACCGGATGCAGAAGCAGAAGACGCCGTAAGACAAGCGAAGCAGTGCTTTCTCCAGCAGAGTGAAAAAACTCTGACAAATGCCCAAGTGATGGTGGTAAGTTGTTTTCTTCTTAACTGCTTTTAACCACTAGTCAGAAATAGACAATGTCAAAGGTAGATACTAATTTCTTCAAAGCTACAGTTGTTCACAGTTTATTTTATTTCAGTGAATTTAATTGTTAGCGAGTTTTAGTACTTTGACACCCAGTGAGTGATTACTGGAAATGTGAGAGGAAAAAGGGTGTTTGGATAAAGGCTTCCTTTTTGCTCAGTACAGTGGTGTGCAGGGGAGGGCAGTGAGGAAATGGGAGATATTAGGCCTGGAGAGTTGCACATTAGTTGATC
The DNA here is from genome assembly GCF_036850995.1 of Saccopteryx leptura. Taxonomy (NCBI): domain Eukaryota; kingdom Metazoa; phylum Chordata; class Mammalia; order Chiroptera; family Emballonuridae; genus Saccopteryx; species Saccopteryx leptura. The sequence continues at coordinate 11,499,004 of NC_089503.1, read as the reverse complement.
ACTGGTCTAGGAGATTGGTTGCTCTGCTGGTGATATTCTTACCAATTAGTCTGTATATTTAGAGTGTAGAGACGGGTGTTACGTGTAGTTATCATGATTAAAACTTAAAAAATATTAACAACCTCTCCAATCAAAGATGAGGGGAATTATTTAAAAAGAAAACACTAAATCAGACAAATCTGTAAGAGTGAACATCTGGAAAGTTTAGTAGCCTAAAAAAGGATAGGGTGTGGGCTTCTGTCCATTTGCCCTAGTTCTTAACATGCAGGCCATGCAGGAACTCAAACTGCACGCTGCCTCGTATTTGGGCTGAGGTACTGAAAACTGACAACACAGTGTATTTATTGGGTAAGTTATTGAAGAAGAGGAAACATGCAGGGAAAATCAGCAAAGGGATCCCCACTGCGGAAGTGCTGGAAGCACCGGCCCCACTGGCATCAGCAGAGGTCTCCTGAGCGGGAGGACACAGCACAGAATTCCGATGTTACCTCCACCACCAGCTCTCTGCCGCTGGGTGTGGACCAATCTAGGGATAAAATAGAGGAAATGTTTGTTTTTCAGTATTGTCCTTTGTTAGAAGAACTGACATGTAAGCGATGACTGTTTTTGTTTTTCCAGGATGCAATATACAATAGTGTTTGGTGTGAAGCATATTAACTTTGCACTAGACCTTTGGCTCAGACTACAGGGAATGATCAGAAACCGACCGATGATGAGTAGAAACCATGACTTAGCATCCTTTTCTGTCTTTTGATCTACAGACTGCAAGACAATTGTTGAAACCGCACATACATTTTCCCTTCAATAAAGCATCTATAAATCTAACATTCTTCCTTGGTGATTGACTAACACGGGGGTTTTAGAGACACAATCACACACATGTTGCTCATGTGCACACACGCCTGTACACAATCCTCATCACAGAACTCATGAATGGAGGGTTGAGAATCAGAAAGGCACTCTGTCCCTCAGCATCTGCTGCCTGTCATGGACCCGGAGCGTTGAAAAGCGATGCTCTCTCCTCATCAACCCACCTTCCTGGGTCCATCTGAGCACTGTGGGCTCTCAGGTCTTGTGCCTATGTCTGATCAGCTTCCTGTCCCGGATCCACTGCTGTCCCCGTGTCCATGCCCTGCCCTGCTTACCACTCAGACTCCTCTCTGGGTGCTCTCTGTCCCTGACCAGAGGTGCAGGATGGGGACAGAGCCAGTGACAGAGGTGACTCAGGCAAAGCAGGGCTGAATCCTGTCTTGATTGGAAAATTAATGTGTGACCTCAATTTTGAATTTTAAAAATATTTCATTACAATTTATTTACCCTATTATGGATATCTTTGGTCCCTCCTTCAATTGTGTGACTGTCCCTGGTCATGGCCCTGCAGGGGGCAGTGTGGTCCACCCTTTCATCCCACAATGACCAACCAGCAGTGAGGTTGGAATTCCCTGGGAAAGAAGCAAAGTGAGGGCATCACTGTGGCCCGTCCCCACTATCCTGACACCAGGGGTGGGTGACGAGCGCCCTCTGCTCCTCACACCAGCACATGTCCCTCTCACCCAGCCTGAGCCCTGATCCCTTCTCAGGACAACTCAGCTCCCACCTGGGTTGACTTCCACCAGCCATATCCCAAACAGGGAACAAGGCAGACAATACCTTTTGGTCCCAAAAGAGTGTTACAATGTCTTTTAAAATGTTAATCAAAAGCAAATATAGTAATAATCAATATGCACCAATGAATCTCTGAGGGTATATGCATCTTTATTTATTTATTTATTTATTTTTATTTTTTGTATTTTTCTGAAGCTGGAAATGGGGAGGCAGTCAGACAGACTCCCGCCTGCGCCTGACCAGGATCCACCCTGCATGCCCACCAGGGGGCAATGCTCTGCCCATCCAGGGTGTCGCTCTGTCGCGACCAGAGCCACTCTAGCGCCTGGGGTAGAGGCCAAGGAGCCATCCCCAGCACCCGGGCCATCTTTTGCTCCAATGGAGCCTCGGCTGTGGGAGGGGAAGAGAGAGATATAGAGGAAGGAGAGGGGGAGGGGTGGAGAAGTAGATGGGCGCTTCTCCTGTGTGCCCTGGCCGGGAATCGAACCCAGGACTTCTGCAGCCAGGCCGACGCTCTACCACTGAGCCAACCGGCCATGGCCTGCATCTTTATTTTAATGTCATTATAAGATATGTTATTTAACATGTTTTTACGAAGAAGTGACCACAAGTACCAAAGACTCAATAAGTCATATGAGGAAATTCCTCCCATTTTTTCAAAACACCTCCAGCCTGTGACACCATTAGGTCCCGGCAAAAGGACCCTTTACCTGGACCTACCCTTTACATTTTATTTGTTATATACATATGTGCATACATGTGCACACACACATAAACACACTTATTAAGAATTTATGGGCCATGCTCAGTTCCGGTTCTCTGATGCATTTACAGAAGTTTGCATTTGCTGGGCCACCTGGGAGGAGCCTGTCCTCTTCAGGCTGCAGTGGGTGAGTCCACAAAGAAGGAGAAGGTCCTGTTGGGGCGTCACAAGGGGAGATAGGGCTGTAGTCACTGGATCCCCATTACCCAGTCAGATCGGCCAGGGGCTCGCAAGGGAGGGAAGGCCTAAGGATTCTGAGCAATGGCAGCTCCGAGGAGGGACAGGAGCAGGAGGCAGAGTCACAGGTGAAGCCTGATTGGGCGGCCGGGATGACCCCGCCTTCTCTGACTCTGCACTTTGCTCACTTTGGCCTCATCCAGCCTCAGCACAGCCCTGAGCTACCTCAGAGGAGGGAGGGCTCGTTTACAGGCTCCTGTCTGTCCCAGGTGCACTTCTCATCTGATGAAACAGTTGGAGGTGTCAGTCAGAGGACGTTAGTCTGTGTTCCTAATAAGAGTTGGTATGAACGATGTGGATTATGCCGAGAACACTAGTGAGTGCCAGCAGTCCAGGCCCACCAGGGTGTGGGCTTGGATGCTGGTGATGGAGGGCGGCAGTGCAGGGTCCAGAGAGCCAGTGCCAAGGGGTAGGGTGACATCCCCAGCTGCATGTGTGTGTGTGTGTGTGCACACGCGCAAGAACCACGCGTGTGTCGTTGTGTCTCTAAAACTCCCGTGTTAGTCAATCACCAAGGAAGAATATTAGGGTTGCAGATGGTTTATTGAAGGAACTGAAATATTTTTTGTATCACGGTTGTTTTTATTTTGTTTTCCTCATTCTTAATTGAGAGGCTGTTAATTAAAAGAAAATTTAATCATAGTAAATGCACATAACATAAATGTTACCCTTCTCTGCACTTTAAATATACAGTTTAGTCGGGTTAGGAACATTCACTCTGCAGAGCAACCAATCTGGACCTTCTCATCACCTAATGTGCAAGTCTATACCCTTAGCATCTCCCATTTTCTTACCACGCTCCACCACAAGCTACATTTCTGTTCTTAGAGATATTTTACTCTACAAAATACAATTGTCTTTTTATGACTGCCTTATTTCTTTTATCATACTTCCTCAAGGTTTATCCATGTGGTCAGAAACCCCGGGTCTGAAGAATTTAGTGATGGACACTTATCTTTGTGCTGTGGCAATATTGCTAAATCGTTACTGGGGGATGTTGTGAATGGAACATTAGGGTAGGGAATGCCTGCTGATAAACTAAACAGTCTCTGTTATGAACAGCAGGAATAGCTCATTGTTTAACTACTGATGTGGTTTTCATCAATGACATCACCCGTGGTGGAGTCACAGCCATGGTTTCCACTTCCCACTCACGGACAGTAATAAATTAATGGTCACAAAGTTCAGGAACTACAGGTTCTACACATATTAGGAACAACTTATGGTAATAAATTTGAAAATTTAAATGAAATGAGCACAAATTTCTTGGGAGATATAAAATATCTTAGATTTACTTAAGAAGAAGAAAACCTGCAAGCTGCAGATATATAAAAATATGGATTTGTAATTTAAAACCTCACAAAGCATATTGTTGGCTACTTTAAACAATTTTGATAAGAAGTAAATATTGAATACAAAAAACTTTTAGGATATTCAAAAGTTTGATGGCTTGCTCTAACACGGTGTTTCCCAATGTGGGGCCCACGCCCCACAGGGGGGCAATTCGATAGTTAATGGGGGCAATTTGAAAATGGACTCGACACAACTTTAACTCTTTCGCCCCGGGCCATTTAAATGCAATGCTAGATATCGGTGCCAAATTTAACAAAAAATGCAATTCTTAAATAATTGCGGTAAATAATTATTAAGTATAATTTCATTTGACGAGACCAAAATATCAACTGGGTGATTGGCGTCGTCAAGTAAACTTCGTCCTGGGTTCACCATGGAGCGTGCCGTCTGCCACGGGGAACCCCGGACGTTTTAAAAACTCACTAAACAACGCAGTTATTCTCACCAAATTGGCTCATTGCAACTTCTGTAGTGTTTCACATCATTCAGTTGGTGTTAATTTGAAATAAGTGTCAGTCAAAACTGTTGTAAAAGCTCGTTGATTTAATAAATATACATATATATATTGTATAGATATAATTGGTAAGTATTTCATTTTATTTTTATCAGTATTAAACTCTTTATTAAGTACTTCTTGCATCAGGGCTAGAAAGCAATAATATTTTATAAATATTATTGGGGCTATAATAGTGCATGCACGACAATTTTAATTTTAGAAGCATAACTTTCCAGAAAATTTTGTCAAGTGGAAAAAATATAGATACCTTTTGATTTGCGGTGGTAGTGTAATAAATGTGTTATATACATTTAAATAAATATGAATTTTTAGTATACGTTTACTCAATGCCACATTGAATATATTTTAACACATATTTTAATATTAGTTTTTAATTGATCTTATTTTTATTATAGCCCATAGTAAAATGAGTGGTGCAAGCAAGAAAAAAACTCGTCAATATTCGGAGGAATATTTAAAATTTGGGTTCATACCCGCTAAGATGCGAATCCAGAAATGATTCTTGTGCATTGTGTTATTCATAGGGAAAACTTGGTAGCTAAAAACATCTCGCCTGTTCTGAATGAAGTATTATATACAGTAATAAAGTGTGTTAATGCTATTAAAGCTAGTGCCAAATGTGAGCGTCTTTTCAAGCTATTTTGTGAAGAACAAAATGAAGACCATGTGAGACTTTTACTTCATACTGAAGTAAAATGGCTATCTAAAGGAAACTGTTTGAAAAGATTTATGGAACTGTTTGATAGTCTTAGTGATTTTTTAAGCGACAAACCTGAAATGAAGTATCTGTTAACAATAGATGGTAAAGCATTTGTGAGTTATTTAGCCGATATCTTTGAAAAACTAAATATATTAAATAAGCAACTTCAAGGAACAAATAAAACTCTTGTCGATGCAAAAGCAAAGATATTTGGTTTCATTACCAATATTGAGTTATGTCAGAAACATATTAACAACAAAACTTTAAACAGTTTCATTGGCTCCAAAAATGTGAAGTAACTGATACCGTTTTACTTATTATTGTCAATCATTTGAATATTCTATCGGCTGATTTAAAAGAAAGATTTTCTGATTTAAAACAAATTGATTTCCCAACATGGATGATGCAGCCAATGTTAGTGGATTTGTCTGATATATCAAATATGCAGTATCAAGAAGAACTCGCAGAATTGCAAAATGATGAGTCAGTTAAAGCTTTATTTAATATCAAAGGAGCGATGGCATGGCTTTGTGAGGAAACAGAAATCAAATACCCAAATTCAACCAAATGTGCAAGAAAACTATTGCTACCATGTCCATCTTCATTTTTAGCTGAATGTGGATTTAGTGCTGTAAATGATTTACTGGTAAAAAAAAAAAAAATCGGCTGGATATAACACAATGTGGAGACTTGAGACTAAATCTAACCAAATTGGAACCTAATATAAAATCTCTGTGCAGCAAGCATCAAGCGCAAGGATCACACTAAATTAAAATAATAAATTAATATAGAAAATCTGTATTAAAATTATTTGGAATTTAAATTTCTGTTTTTCATTATATGTTTTGAAATTTTACTTACTGTGTTTTGTTAACAATTTCATAGTGATTTCTTCCTAGAACCTATCATTTATGTTTATTAAGTGAACAAATCAATTTTTTAATGTTAAAAATTATGTATGTTACATGGGGGGGGACATAAAAATTTTAGAAAGGTTAAGGTGGGGCATGGCACAAAAAAGGTTGGGAAACACTGCTCTAACTCCTTCTATAAAATGAGTTCTATAATTATTTGGGCCTCTCTGTTCATATTTTTCAAGTTTAGACAGATGTCCCAAAATCCTGGAATCATTTTTCAATAATAAAATATCTGAGATATTAATGTATTTTGTACATAATCAAGCATTTGTTTTTCACAAAATGATTCAAAAGATTGAAGATGAACACATTTCATCTATGGAAATTAGTCTTATTGTGAATGACTCTATCCTCCAATATAAATTTTGTTTATCAAAGAAGTGCAGAATTTTTACCAGACATGTTTTGATTATATTGAAGAATGGTCTGAAACAAACATCACAGGAAATAACAGTTTTCAAATGGTGTTTTTTTACTTCATCACAAGTATATTGGACAGATATTGAATCTTGTCTTGAGTTTTTATCTAAAGAAATGCAAGCATCAAAATAGATGACAATTGTCTCTTTGAAGAAATTAGAAGACTGAATGTATATTTAAATTCTGAAAAATTAATACAATGGAAAAATGAACACATCAAAATTGATAAAAGATGGGTGGAAATATCCAGCAATTTAAAAAATGAACATATTCCATGTGCGAATTTATTTATTCTTGTTCAATTGACATTGTGCTGCCCTGGAACTAATGCAGTAGTTGGAAGAGTGTTTTCAATTGCTAATGATTTTCGGACAAGTGAGAAATCAAGATTGAATGTTGATACTCTAGCTGCAGCACTTGCCGTAAAATTCAATATGAAGAATATTTGTTGTTCAGATATTTCCAATATATTGTTACAGGATGATACATTGACAAAAAATATTCATTCAGTGGAAAAGTACTCATGTAGATAATAATATTTTTTCTTACAATTATTATTAAAAATCAATAGCATAATTACATATAAAATATTATATGTAAGCATTATATTGTAAGCATAATTACAATATAAAGTATTACAAATGTTTTTATTATGCATTTTCATATAATAGTGTATTATCGTTGCAATTAATAAAATGTTTCCTTTATTTACCATATTGTTTTCTTCAATTTATGTTTGTCCTCTCTTTCATTGTAAAAAGGTTGGTCACCTTACGGAAGGGTATGGTGGCTCCCAGCCCTGCACTCACTTCGCTGTAGCCGCCCTTCTCCTAGAACTCCGCCCCCTCATATCCACACTGCTTTGGTTGCTCAGCAACACTGGCTGACACCTGGTTTTCATACTTCAGCTTAGATTTTCCACCTGTTCTTGGAGGCAGTGTCGGTCTCATACAAGCTGTGCTGTCATCGGCCATAGGGGACGTTTGCACAGACAGCTTCTTTATTTGGCACTTGATGTTTTTCATAACTTTGGAATTTTCTCATGAATTATTTCTTGAAATATTTATTAACCGCTAAGTTATTTCCTTTGGGCTTTCTAATTATTCATAGGACCTTTGAAACTGATCATGGGGAAGGTGTGGCACAATCAGGTCCATCGTGGGACTGCACACAGGAGGAAACATCCAGGGAAATTTTTTCAGACTGAACACTCTGTAAGGTCTGCACCCCCAGGTGGCACCATTTCAGGTAGAATCTGGGGTCGCCCTGAATGAGTGCAATCTACCCTTTGTCGCTAGGGGGCACCTGAAGCTGTGTTTTGCACCAGGTTCACTGGCATTGGTCCTAGTTCATAAGAACTGACCAGCTCTGCTTTTCTTGACAAAAGAGGGCTCTTCCCAGTCACTCCGGGTGTGTTTAATGGCTGTCTCTTCCAAATTTACTCCCACGGAGCAGCAGAGGATATTTAGAGCAACATAGGCAGATGAAGTGAAACAGAAACGACTTTGCGCCCACGGTACAGCGTGCCCAAGGAGGGCACAGGTAACAGAGTGGCGGATAGAGGGAGCATTGGTGCTGGGGAAGAACGAGGGAGGAAAATGTGGAGCACGGAGCTGGGAGGAGTGAGGATGACCCCAAAGTGCCTTATTTGCAGAGGAATGCCGGCCCTTGGATTTAGCGTTCCTGTTCGGGGGAGAATCTGATAGGACACGTTGCTCAGTGTCACACAGACATGCGATCAGTTAATTCCTGTTATTCTCTTGTAAATAAAGAAGAGTTTCCATTTACTGGCACTTAGAAAAACTCAATGACTCTCTTAAGTGGACCTAGTTTATGCCCTCCCCCCAGTTGGAAAATTGGATCCACATTCCAAATCCAGATGTTCCTGAACAGTCTGCCTGCCTCTTCCCTGTCTGTCTTGGGAAGGCGTCAGGAAACCAGTCGTGGTGTGCTATCCACAGACCGAGTCCAACCTGGTTTTCTCCCTTAAATGGTATTGAAACAATTTCCCTGCTACAGAGATCTTTATCTCTGTCATTATATCCAATATAGGAAATTCAGGTTTCTCAGTAAAGAAACAAATTTCAAAAGGAGATGTATTAGCTTAAAAAGTAACCCATAAGAAACTTCCGTTTGCCACCACAAGGTCATGACCAGCCAAAGCCCCTGACCACAGTGACAATCAGCGCACTACTGAAGATGGAATTGGCAGAGCAGACTGACCATGAGTGTAATCTCTGCCCATCCTCCTTTGAAGTCCCCACTGCCACCAAAAAAAACTCCACACAACAATGTTCATACAACAAAAGAACAGAGCGCTGAACTCAGCAGTGTGGGGGGGAAAAGAAAGTGATGAGAAGTGTTTTCCCACAGAGAGCAGCACATGGGATAAAACCTACTGAGAAATGAATCCAGAGGAAGTGATGTACAAGTGCGGGCTGGAACAAAGCCCTTCAGAGAGGGCAGATTTCTGGGCAAAGGGGGGATCGAGGTTAGGGGAGGACTTGAATAATTGTTGGAGAAGCCAGTGGCAGGGGGTGTGAGTAGAAGTACTCCAGCAGCACCAGGCAGCTACGTCACCCCGATTCTCTCTGTTCCCTTAACAGGGGTCGGCAAACTCACTAGTCAACAGAGCCGAATATCAACAGTACAATGACTGAAACTTCTTTTGAGAACCAAATTTTTTAAACTTAAACTATTTAGGTAGGTACATTCCTTATTGAGATAGCACCCATACGTGGTATTTTGTGGAAGAGCTACACTCAAGGGCCAAAGAGACCTATTTGGCTCCCGAGCTGCGGTTTGCTGACCAGGGCTTTAAGACATGGTGTTTCACCACAGAAGACAGAAGTAAAAGGTTGTACAACTGACTTCCTTTAGGTAAAATAAGTTACAGGTCAACTGGTGACAGCAAAATTACACCACATCTAAAAATATTATTTAATGTCAATGATCAAATGAGCTGCTCTTTGGCAATGTTTCTGAAGTCTGGGTCATAGTGTCGATCATGTGCGTTTGAAGATCCAGCGTATTTGTTCAGAGAATGTAAAACACTGGACCGTGTGTTGACATTAAACTTTTCTCTAACTGACCTTCAGTGTGTCCCATAGTCCTGACCGTGATGGGGCCTCTCTATTCCCTTTGTGATTCTGCAAGTTATGCGTTTTTGTGCATGCAATCAAGATAGCTGTACCTAGTGTTTTCTAGTATTTATCAGTTTGTGTCCAGTAAGGAAAGAGAAAACTGCCTAGGTCTGTTGAGCAGGTAGAATTTCATCCAGGAATTGGTGATAAAAGTGTTTGCAGGGCTGGAGAAGCAAGAAAGAGAATCCAAAGCTGTCCATTGATTGAAGAGGCCGGCAGACTGTTCCCAGAAGTGGAAGAGAAAAACAACGGCTGGTGTTGCTGAGCGCGCACAACTGCAGGTGAAGCTTAGGCTGCGCTATTGGGAATGAACTGGTTGAGCAAGAACCCAGGAGCCCATTCATGGCAGCCACCCCTGTGGACACAGCCTTCCTGGGCTGTGGTGAGTGTCATACACACTGCTCCTGCAACCACTGCAAGAGGTGAGGACAAGGCTGAGAATCATCGCAGCTGTCTCTTCCCACCTTTCATTTCCATCAGGGCCTTCCACTGGAGAAGCTAACACAGAGCAGCTGGAAGGGAGTCTGAATGTGTAACTTGCAGGCCTTCAGCTGTAATGACAGAGAGATGAGTATGACGAACAGCTCTGAAACTCAGACAGTAAAGACCCAGCCTGGCCCTGTCGTTGTAATTTTTTTTTTTGTACTTTTATGATGTGAGAAGCAGGGAGGCAGAAAGACAGACTCCCACATGTTCCCGACTGGAATCCACCCGGCATGCCCACTAGGGCTTGATGCTCTGCCCATCTGGAGTGTTGCGCTACAACTGGAGCCATTCTAGCACCTGAAACAAAGGCCATGGATGCATCCTCAGTGCCCTGGCCAACTTTGCTTCAATGGAACCTTGGCTGTTGGAAGGAAATAGAGAGATAGAAAGAAAAGAGTGGGGGAAGAGGTGGAGAAGCAGATGGGTGCTTCTACTGTGTGCCCTGACTGGGAATCAAACCCGAGACTTCCACACGCCAGGCTGATGCTGTACCACTGAGCCAACTGGCCAAGGCAGGTCATTGTATTTTAGTTTTCTTATTCTCTCTCTTTCTTCCTCTTCTTTCTCCTTTTTCTTCTTCTCCTCCTTCCCCTCTTCTTCTCCTCCTTCCCCTTTTTCTTTTCCTTCTTAACTTTTATGAGGTTGAGTCAAAACAACAATATATGCCTGCAAGCAGGATCTTAAATGCTTCCTATAAAGACTATTCTTGTTTGTGGCCAGTTGGAGGCCATTTATCGGATCCTTACAAGAGTTATAGCGGGTAGTTTGTGGCCCACAACCTGATAAACAAATTACATTAACTTGGAAATAAATATTCTTGAGGATGCTACATTATTAGCTCACCCCTATCCCTGTCAATCTCAGAAATCCTGAGGTTATTTGAGCTCTTTTACCAGGGAGTTCTTCCAAAATTTATAAAACAACTCTCTTTAACTCGATGTGGATGCCACAGGGCGACTGCCTCCAACCCTGGGCTAACAATGAGAACAATCCTCTTGTTTTTATTCATCATCAGTGGCACATAAATGCCACTTACCTAGGTGTTTGCAGTGGACTCAACTCCCTTGTCTGGGAGGTTCCTTAGATGGGTTGTGACTTGTTGGCCTCAGGTTTCTTGTTCACTTGCCGGCTGACTTACAATGAGGATCACGTGCCTCAAGGATAAACCAGCACAGCTACTGACTGTGGGGAGAATCTGGAAGAGTTGTTAGTGCCTGGCCGTCACAGCTGTGAGGCAGTTCTCTCTGGGGATTTATGTAACATCAGTTCCTCAGGAAGAACAGATGTGTTGACAAGAGCCTCACCTTGATCTGGTGCTTGACTCCTGCTGAACAGGAACTTAGGATGCAGAGAATCACTGACCCTCAAGTGTCTTCTTCCTGTGGATGACATCCCTGGGGTACCAACTGGAATCCTCATGGGCTCACGACAATGTCATCTGTGCTGAGAGCCCCACAGTTATGCGAATGCAGCCGGCATGTTCACTGGGACAGTGAGAAGGCTTTCGCGAACACTAGTCCTGCTCATTGTACAATAAAAAAGGACATTGAAATAATAAAAAAGAATCAGTCAGGCCTGACCAGTGGTGGCACAGTGGATAAAGCATTTACCTGGAAATGCTGAGGTCACCGGTCCAAAACCCTGGGCTTGCCTGGTCAAGGCACATATGGGAGTTGAAGCTTCCAGCTCCTCCCCTCTTCTCTTTCTCTGTCTCTCTCTCCTCTCTAAAAATGAATAAATAAAATAAAAAAATAATCAGTCAGAAGTGACAAATACAGTATCTGAAATAAAGAGAAGAATGGAAGGAATTAAAAGCAGGATGGATGAAGCAGAGAATCGAATCAGCGAGTTAGAGGACACAATAAATAAAAACATGGAAGCAGAGCAGAAAAAGAAAAGAGACTCAAAAAGTCTGAGGAAACTCTAAGAAAGTTCTGTGACAACATGAAGAGAAATAACATCCACATCATAGGGGTTCCTGAAGAAGAAGAGAAAGAACAAGGGATAGAGTCTTTGTTTAAGCATATCATAGCTGAAAACTTCCCTCAATTAAGGCCGGAAAACATATCACATGTTTAGGAAGCACAGAAAACTCCATTAAGAGAAACCCAAAGAAATCAACACCAAGACACATTATAATTAAAATATCAAAGCTAAGTGATAAAGAGAAAATATTAAAAGCTACTAGAGAAAAAAAGACTATCACCTACAAAGGAGCCCCCATAAGGATGACTTCTGACTTCTCAACAGAAACACTTGAGGCCAGAAGGGAATGGCAAGAAATATTCAAAGTAATGCAGAACAAGAACCTACAACCAAGACTACTTTATCCAGCAAGGCTATCATTTAAAATTGAAAGAGAAATAAAAAGCTTTAGACAAAAAAAACCTCAAGGAATTCACTACAACAAAACTAAGGCTGCAAGAAATACTAAGGGGCCTATTGTAAACAGATCAAAGGAGAAAAATAATATAGCAAAAGAGGAATATAGTTTTAAAGAATAAAATGACAATAAACATGTACATATCAATAATAACCTTAAATGTAAATGGATTAAATGATCCAATCAAAAGTCATAGGGTAGCTCCATGGATAAGAAAACAGGACCCATACATATGCTGTGTACAAGAGACACACCTTAAATCAAAAGATGCACATAGATTGAAGAAAAAAGGATGGAAAAAATATTTCAAGCAAATGGAAATGAAAAAAGCTGGGGTAGCAACACATAGACAAAATGGTCTTTAAAACAAAGACTATAGTCAGAGATAAAGAAGGTCACTACATAATGATAAAGGGAGCAACCCAAAAGGAAGATATAACTGTTATAAATATCTACATACCTAACATAGGAGCACCTAAATATATAAAGAAGACTTTGATGAATTTAAAGGGTGAGATCAACAGCAATACTATAATAGTAGGGGATTTTAATACCCCATTAACATCATTAGATAGATCCTCAAGAAAGAAAATTAACAAAGAAGCAGCAGACTTAAAGGAAATATTAGATAAACTTGATTTAATAGATATCTTCAGAACCTTTCACCCTAAAACAGCAGAATATACATTCTTTTCTAGTACTCATGGTACATTCTCTAGAATACACCACATGTTAGAGCACAACAGTTATCTCAACAAATTTAAGAAGATTGAAATAATATCAAGCACTTTCTCTGATCATAATGGCATTAAACTAGAAATCAACCACAACAGAAAAACTGAAAAATACTCAAACACCTGGAAACTAAATAGCATGTTACTAAATAACAAATGGGTAAACAATGAGATCAAAGAAGAAATTAAAAAATTCCTATAAACAAACAATAATGAGGAGTGACGTCACGGAAATGGTGCCATGAGCAGCGCGTCCGACAGATCTCCTCAAAATCTCAATAAGTTTATCAACTAGAAACAGAAAAATTTATCCTCAGAGCATTCCGGAGTTCCACACACACTGAAAGCGAAAGGACTGTTATCACTTGAATCTGAGAGACAATCAGAACTGACGGTGTGAAGGAAGCTAACTACCGCACGGTCGTTCATTCAAGCCAAGGAGGGGGTACGCCTGTGGTGAGTCAGCCCACGCGTGCAACTGCCCACCCACACTCGGGGAGCGGCAGCCTGGGCGCTGGAGGCTGCCAGCGTGCCCTGAGAAACCGTGTGCGCGCCCCGTGCCTTGGTCCGGAGAGTCCCCAGCCACTGGCGTGCCCTGAGAAACCGTGTGCGCGCCCCGTGCCTTGGTCCGGAGAGTCCCCAGCCACCGGCGTGCCCTGAGAAACCGTGCGCGCGCCCCGTGCTGTGGTCCGGAGAGTCTCCAGCCACCAGCGTGCCCTGATAGACCGTGCGTGTGCCCCGTGCCCCGGTCCGGGAGGGGCTCCAAGGCTGTCTTCCCCATTCCGGAGATTCTCTCCATGGGCGGGGCACCTCACCCAGCCATTCAAGCTAACAATCAAGCGTTGGGAAAGGGGCACGCAGGCAGCCTGAAATACTTTCTGGAGCACAGCTGCAGATCCAATCACTGAAATCAGCTTAACCCACGAAATCTGCGCACCCACGGGGCTCTAATTGATAGGATCTCTCTCAGTTTAGCGATCCAAGACAAGAGGCGTGATATTTTTCAGTGCCTCTTGCTAAAGGGGTGGGGGCAACTTCTGATTGACAGAGCCTCCATATTCAGGGATATACGCTAACAAGAGGGACTTGGCAGATATTAAGATCTATATAGCAAGCAGTGACTAGTGCCTCTTCTTCCCAGCCAAAATAGGTTACAAAGTGTGGAAAACCTGGGTTGAGTGGTCCAACTGAATGCTAGACACTGAACAGTCACCTTGACAACAATTGACTCCCAGCCCCACCGGATTACGCTGGAGGCTCTGACTGCCAGAGCCTTACCCAGAGCCTTGCGCCGAGTGGGGATAGAGTGGGGATTTCCCAGCTCTTTGAGCCTCTTACTCCCCAGACAGAAGCAGTGGCAGCCTCATAACTGGATCACCAGGCTGCTAATTCAGGAAGGGGAGACTAGGAGAGAGACTCCAGGAAAGCAAACTCTCTCATTGTTAGACCCTGCAAATGCCAACAAGCCTTGACTACCAGTGAGACTAAAGCCAATTATATGACATTGCCATAGAATCCCATCAACTGCAAATCCCTACCTAAGCATGACACAGGGGCAGAGCCTGGGGTACAGAGTCACCGACCAGGAAGAGGGAGAGAAAAGAAAAAGGAAGAGGTTAACCTCTCAAAATCAAGAAAAATCCACAGACTTTATAACTTGTTCCACTAATTCTTCATTGTTGTTGTTTTTTTCTTCTATCTTACTGCCTTTATTATTATTTCTATTTCCTCACTTCAGTCCTTTTATTCTCTGCCCATCTTATGCTTCCCTTTTCTTGAACTACACTACCCATGAGTGTTACATTTTACTTCTTTTCTTCAGCCTTACTCTCCTTTAGGGTTACACTCCAAAACCCTTAACTCTCACTCTCTCCCCTTTTGTCTTTTTTTCTCTTCCTTTTTTTCTTCCTTTGTTTCTCTCTTTTTCTTATTTTTTCCTTTCTATTCGTTTCTTCTTTTCTCCTTTTACTTTTCCTCCCATTCAATCCTCAATCACAAAAAAATTATTTAATTTGGGACTCAAGGTTTTTCTTTTTTGTTTTTGCTTTTGTTTTTGTTTTTCCTTTGTTTGTTTGTTTTTGTGGCATTTTGGGTACTTTTTACATTGCTTTTTAACTCACCAGCATTCCCCCCACCCAAGGTCTCCATTGTAGTTAGTCTTCGCTCCACTTAATACAACAGATTTTTACTTATTATTTTTATTTTTTTCTTCTTTCCCTACTCCCTTTTTTGCCCCTTGAACTCTTCACCCCAAATCAGGCCCTCCATTATAGGCAGTTTTTGTTCCATTTAGCATAATATAATTCACAGGTCATCACGATATTTCCCTAAGGAGGGGAGAGGAGGGGAAGAGAAGAAAGAAAAAAGGGGGAAATAATAAATTATTACTGTTTTTTTTTGTGGGGTGTTTTCTTTTTTTTTCCATTTTATTCTTTATTAATTCTAATTAATACTATCAACAAGACCACTCTCAGATGCCAATAAGAAAAAGGAAATCAAATATTATGGATACAAAAGATAGAGAGGTAACACAAATAGATGTGGAAAAATCTATGGAGAAAAGATTTAACATATTGGAAGCCTTGGAGCCAAATGACAGAGAATTTAAAATAGAAATCTTAAAAATACTCAGAGATATACAAGAAAACAGAAAGGCAATTTAGAGAGATCAGAAAACAACTCAACGATCACAAAGAATATATTACCAAGGAATTCGAAACTATAAAAACAAATCAAACAGAATTGAAAAACTCAATTCACGAGCTGAAAAATGAGGTAACAAGCTTAGCTAATAGAACAGCCCAGATAGAAGATAGGATTAGTGAAATAGAAGACAAGCAACTTCAGGCACAACAGAGAGAAGAAGAAAGAGACTCAAAAATAATAAAAAACGAGAAAGCCCTACAGGAATTGTCTCACTCCATCAGAAAGAATAACATAAGAATAATAGGTATATCAGAGGGAGAAGAGAAAGAAAATGGAATGGAGAATATACTCAAACAAATAATAGATGAGAACTTCTGAAGCCTGTAGAAAGAACTAAAGCCTCAAATTCAAGAAGCAAACAGAACACAGAGTTTTCTTAACCCCAACAAACCCACTCCAAGGCACATCATAATGAAGATGACACAAACCAATGACAAAGAAAAAAATTCTCAAGGCAGCCAGGGAAAAGAAGAGTACAACATATAAAGGAAGGCCTATTAGATTATCATCAGATTTCTCAGCAGAAACTCTACAAGCTAGAAGAGAGTGGACCCCAATATTTAAAGCCCTGAAAGAGAGAAACTTTCAGACAAGAATACTATACCCATCAAAGCTATCCTTCAAGTACGAAGGAGATATAAAAACATTCACAAATACAGAAAAGATGAGGGAATTTATCATCAGAAAGCCCCCACTCCAGGAAATACTAAAGGGGGTTTTACAACCAGATTCAAAGAACAAAAGAAAACAAAACCACAAGTAACAGCTCCACCAAGAAAACAATAAAACCAAATTTAAACTGTGACAACAAAAGAAAAAAAGGGGGGAAAGGATGAAGATTAACAGTAGCAAAGGACGATGAAGCGCAGAAA
This sequence comes from Saccopteryx leptura, assembly GCF_036850995.1. Taxonomy (NCBI): domain Eukaryota; kingdom Metazoa; phylum Chordata; class Mammalia; order Chiroptera; family Emballonuridae; genus Saccopteryx; species Saccopteryx leptura. Next base: position 11,482,168 of record NC_089503.1, on the reverse strand, counting down.
TACTCATAAGATAGGGTACTACAATGAATATGGTAGGTACCCTTTTCATTACTTAATGGTAACCACCATTGAAAAAACCACCACAAAAACACTTGACTTAAAAAAGGAAGCAACAGAGGAAAGAAGTATGGAATACAAACAAACAAAAACAAATGATAGAAAAACAAAAGAGAAGAATCAAACAAGATACAAAACTAACAGAAAGCAATTTATAAAATGGCAATAGGGAATCCACAAGTGTCAATAATTACACTAAATGTAAATGGATTAAACTTACCAATAAAAAGACACAGAGTAGCAGAATGGATTAAAAAAGAAAATCCAACTGTATGCTGCCTACAAGAAACACATCTAAGCAACAAGGATAAAAACAAATTCAAAGTGAAAGGCTGGAAAACAATACTCCAAGCAAACACCACCCCCAAAAAAGCAGGTGTAGCAATACTCATATCTAATAATGCTGACTACAAGACAGAAAAAGTACTCAGAGACAAAAATGGTCATTTCATAATGATTAAGGGGACACTGAATCAAGAAGACATAACAATCCTTAATATATATGCACCAAACCAAGGAGCACCAAAATATATAAGACAGCTACTTATTGACTTTAAAACAAAAACTGACAAAAATACAATCATACTTGGAGACCTCAATACACCGCTGACGACTCTAGATCGGTCATCCAAACAGAGAATCAATAAAGATATATTGGCCTTAAACAAAATACTAGAACAACTGGATATGATAGACATCTACAGGACACTTCATCCCAAAGCGACAGAGTATACATTTTTCTATAGTGTACATGGAACATTCTCAAGAATTGACCATATGTTGGGCCACAAAGACAATATCAGCAAATTTAGAAAAATTGAAATTGTACCAAGCATATTCTCTGATCATAAAGCCTTGAAACTAGAATTCAACTGTAAAAAAGAGGGGGAAAAACCCACAAAAATGTGGAAACTAAACAACATACTTCTAAAAAATGAATGGGTCAAAGAAGAAATAAGCGCAGAGATCAAAAGATATATACAGACAAATGAAAATGACAATATGACATATCAGAATCTCTGGGATGCAGCAAAAGCAGTAATAAGAGGAAAGGTCATATCACTTCAGGCCTATATGAACAAACAAGAGAGAGCCGAAGTAAACCACTTAACTTCACACCTTAAGGAACTAGAAAAAGAACAAAGACAACCCAAAACCAGCAGAAGAAAGGAGATAATAAAAATCAGAGCAGAAATAAACAAAATAGAGAACAGAAAAACAATAGAAAAAATCAATAAAACAAGGAGCTGGTTCTTTGAAAAAATCAACAGAATAGACAAACCCTTGGCAAGACTCAGCAAGGAAAAAAGGCACAGGACTCAAATAAATAAAATCCAAAATGAAAGAGGAGAGATCACCACGGACACCGTAGATATACAAAGAATTATTGTAGAACACTATGAAAAACTATATGTCACCAAATACAACAATCTAGAAGAATGGATAAATTCCTAGAACAATACAACCTTCCTAGACTAAATCATGAAGAAGTGGAAAGCCTAAACTATTAAAAACCTCCCCAGAAATAAAAGTCCAGGTCCAGACGATTATACTAGTGAATTCTATCAAACATTCAAAGAAGACTTGGTTCCTATTCTACCCAAAGTCTTCCAAAAAATTGAAGAAGAAGCAATACTTCCAAACACATTTTATGAGGCCAACATAACCCTCATACCAAAACCAGGCAAGGATGGCACAAAGAAAGAAAACTACAGATCAATATCTCTAATGAATACAGATACTAAAATACTAAACAAAATACTGGCAAATCAAATACAACAACATATTAAAAAAATAATACATCATGATCAAGTGGGATTCATCCCAGAATCTCAAGGATGGTTCAACATATGTAAAACGGTTAACGTAATACACCATATCAACAAAACAAAAAACAAAAACCACATGATCTTATCAATAGATGCAGAAAAGGCTTTCGATAAAATACAACACAATTTTATGTTTAAGACTCTCAACAAAATGGGTATAGAAGGAAAATATCTCAACATGATAAAGGCCATATATGATAAACCATCAGCCAACATCATATTAAATGGCATAAAACTGAGGACTTTCCACCTTAAATTAGGAACAAGACACGGTTGTCCACTCTTATTTAACGTGGTGCTAGAAGTTCTGGCCAGAGCAATCAGACAAGACAAAGAAATAAAAGGCATCCATATTGGAAAAGAAGAAGGAAAGGTATCACTTTTTGCTGATGATATGATCCTATACATCGAAAACCCGAAGAACTCCGCAAAAAGATTACTAGAAACAATAAACCAATAGAGTAAGGTTGCAGGATACAAAATTAACATACAGAAGTCCATAGCCTTTCTCTATGCCAACAATGAAATATTAGAAAATGAACTCAAAAAAATAATTCCCTTCAGGATTGCAACCAAAAAAATAAAATACCTAGGAATAAACATAACAAAGAATGTAAAGGACCTATATAACGAAAACTACAAGGCATTGCTAAGAGAAATAGAAAAAGACACAATGAGATGGAAAAATATTCCTTGTTTTTGGATAGGAAGAATAAATATAATTAAAATGGCCATATTATCCAAAGCAATATATAAATTTAATGCAATTCCCATCAAAATTCCTATGACATTTTTTAAAGAAATGGAACAAAAAATCATCAGATTTATATGGAACTATAAAAAACCCCGAATAGCCAAAGCAATCCTAAAGAAAAAGAATGAAGCTGGGGGCATTACAATACCTGACTTTAAACTATATTATAGGGCCACGATAATCAAAACAGCATGGTATTGGCAGAAAAATGGACACTCAGACCAATGGAACAGAATAGAAAGCCCAGAAATAAAACCACATATATATGGTCAAATAATCTTTGATAAAGGGGCCAACAACACACAATGGAGAAAAGAAAGCCTCTTCAACAAATGGTGTTGGGAAAAACTGGAAAGCCACATGCAAAAGAATGAAACTCGACTACAGCCTGTCCCCGTGTACTAAAATTAATTCAAAATGGATCAAAGACCTAAATATAAGACCTGAAACAATAAAGTACATAGAAGAAGACATAGGTACTAAACTCATGGACTTGGGTTTTAAAGAACATTTTATGAACCTGACTCTAATGGCAAGAGAAGTGAAGGCAAAGATAAATGAATGGGACTACATCAGAATAAAAAGTTTTTGCTCAGCAAGAGAAACTGATATCAAAATAAACAGACAGCCAACTAAATGGGAAATGATATTTTCAAACAACAGCTCAGATAAGGGCCTAATATCCAAAATTTACAAAGAACTCATAAAACTCAACAACAAACAAACAAACAATCCAATAAAAAATTGGGAAGTGGACATGAACAGACACTTCTCCCAGGAAGAAATACAAATGGCCAACAGATATATGAAAAGATGCTCATCTTCATTAGTTATTAGAGAAATGCAAATCAAAACTACAATGAGATACCACCTCACCCCTCTTAGATTAGCTATTATCAACAAGACGGGTAATAGCAAATGTTGGAGAGGCTGTGGAGAAAAAGGAACCCTCATTCACTGTTGGTGGGACTGTAAAGTAGTACAACCATTATGGAGGAAAGTATGGTGGTTCCTCAAAAAACTGCAAATAGAACTACCTTATGACGTAGCAATCCCTCTACTGGGTATATACCCCAAAACCTCAGAAACATTGATACGTAAAGACACATATAGCCCCATGTTTATTGCAGCACTGTTCACAGTGGCCAAGACATGGAAACAACCAAAAAGCCCTTCAATAGAAGACTGGATAAAGAAGATATGGCACATATACACTATGGAATACTACTCAGCCATATTAAATGATGACATCAGATCATTTACAGCAAAATGGTGGGATCTTGATAACATTATACGGAGTGAAATAAGTAAATCAGAAAAAAACAAGAACTACATGATTCCATACATTGGAGGAACATAAAAATGAGACTAAGAGACATGGACAAGAGTGTGGTGGTTACCAGGGGTGGGGGGAGGGAGGACCTAGGAGGGAGGGAGGGAGAGAGTTAGGGGGAGGGGGAGGGGCACAGAGAAAACTAGATAGAGGGTGATTGAGGACAATTTGTCTCTGGGCGAGGGGTATGCAACATAATTTAATGACAAGATAACCTGGACATGTTTTCTTTGAATATATGTACCCTGATTTATTAATGTCATCCCATTAACATTAATAAAAATTTATTAAAAAAACCAATAATGAGCATACATCAACTCAAAATTTATGGGACACAGCAAAAGCAATCCTGAGAGGGAAGTTTAGAGCATTACAGGCATACCTCAAGAAGGTAGAAAAACCTCAAATAAACAACTTGACCCTACATCTAAAAGAACTAGAAAAAGAACAGCAAGTAAAGCCCAGAGCTAGTAGAAAGAAGGAAATAATAAAGATCAGAGCAGAAGTAAATGACACAGAGGTTAAAGAAACAAAACAGAGGATCAATGAAACCAGGAGCTGGTTCTTTGAAAAGGTAAAAAAGATCAATGAACATTTAACCAGACTCACCGAGAACAAAAGAGAGAGGACTCAAATAAATAAAATTAGAAACGAGAGTGGAGAAATAACAACTGACAAAACAGAAATACAAAATGTTGTAAGAAAATACTATGAAGAACTGTACGCCAAACAACTAGACAACCTAGATGAAATGGACAAATTCCATGAAACATATAATCTTCCAAAAATTAATTTGGAAGAATCAGAAAACCTAAATAGACCAATTAAAGCAAATAAGATTGAAACAGTTATCAAAAAACTTCCAACAAACAAAAATCCTGAGCCTGGTGGCTCCACAAGTAAATTCTACCAAATATTCAAGGAAGAACTAACTCCTATACTTGTCAAGCAATTTCAAAAAATTCAAGAGAAAGGAAGACTTCCAAGCTCCTTTTATGAGGTGAGCATAATTCTGATTTCAAAACCAGGCAAAGACAACACAAAAAGTGAAAATTATAGGACAATATTCTCGATGAATTTAGATGCAAAAATCCTCAACAAAGTATTAGCAAACCGGATCCAGCAATATATGAAAAAAATCATACACCATGATCAAGTGAGATTTATTCTTGGGAGGTAAGGCTGGTACAATATTCTCAAATCAATCAATGTGATTCATCACATAAACAAAAGGAAGGAGAAAAACCACATGATAATTTCAATAGATGCAAAAAAACGTTTGATAAAATCCAGCACCCATTCCTGATCAAAACTCTCAGCAAAGTGGAAATACAGGGAACATACCTCAACACGATAAAGGCCACCTATGACAGGCCCACAGCCAACATCATACTCAATGGGCAAAAATTAAAAGCAATCCCCTTAAGATCAGGAACAAGGATGGGGTGCTCCCTTTCATCACTCTTATTCAATATAGTTCTGGAAGTCCTAGCCACAGTAATTAGACAAGAAAAAGAAATAAAAGGCATCCAAATTGGAAAAGAAGAAGTAAAGCTATCATTATTTGCAGATGATATGATATCGTATATAGAAAATCCTAAAGTCTCAGTAAAAAAACTACTAGACCTGATAAATAAATTCAGCAAGGTGGCAGGATACAAAATATATACTGAGAAATCAGAGGCATTTTTATACATTAACAATGAACTGGCAGAAAGAGAAATTAAGGAATCAATCCCCTTTACCATTGCAACCAGAAAAATAAAGTACCTAGGAATAAATTTAACCAGGGAGATTAAAGACTTGTACCATGAAAAGTATAAAACATTGATAAAAGGAATCAGGGAAGATACAAACAAGTGGAGGCATATACCGTGCTCATGGTTAGGAAGAATAAGAAAGAGAAAAATCACATGATAATTTTAATAGATGCAGAAAAAGTATTTGATAAAATTCAGCACCAATTCATGATCAAAACTCTCAGCAGAGTGGGAATACAGGAATCATACCTCAACATGATAAAAGCCATCTATAACAAACCAACAGTCAACATCATACTCAATGGGCTAAAATTAAGAGCAATCTCCTTACGATCAGGAACAAGGCGTGGGTGCCTCCTTTCACCACTCTTATTCTACACAGTCATAGAAGTTCTAGGCACAGCAATCAGACTAGAGAAAAAATAAAAGGCATCCAATTTGGAAAAAAAGAAGTAAAACTATCCTTATTTGCAGATGATATAATATTGTATATAGAAAACCCTAAAATCCCAGTCAAGAAACTTCTGAACCTGATAAATGAAGTCAGCAAGGTGGCAGGATATAATATTAGTACTCAGAAATCAGAGGTATTTTTATACATCCAACAATGAACTGTCAGAAAGAGAAATTAAGGAAACAGTCCTCTTCAGTACTGCAAATAAAAAAAATAAAGTACCTAGGAGTAAATTTAACTAAGGAGATTAAAGATATGTACTCTGAAAATTATAAAACATTGATAAAAGCAATAAAGGAAAATACAAACAAGTGGAAGCATATACCGTGCTCATGGTTAGGAAGAATAAACATCACTAATATGTCTATATTTCCTAAACCAATCTATTAATTCAATGCAATACCAATTAAAATACTAATGAGATACTTCAAAGATACAGAACACATATTCCAAAAATTTATATAAAACCAAGAAAGAATACGAATAGCTTCAGAAATCTTGAAAAGGAAGAATAAACTGGGAGGTATCACACTTCTTGATATCAAGTTATACTACAAGTCCACTGTACTCAAAACAGCTTAGTACTGGCATAAGAACAGGCATATAGATCAATGGAACAGAACAGAGAATCCAGAAATAAACCCACACCTTTATGGACAACTGATATTTGACAAAGGAGGTACGAACATACAATGGAGTAAAGACAGCCTCTTCAAAAAAGGTGTTGGGAAAATTGGACAGCTAACTGCAAAAAAATGAAACTAGACCACCAATTTACACCATTCACAAACATAAACTCAAAATGGAGAAATGACTTAAATGTAAGCCGAGAAACCATAAACACCTTAGAAGAAAACATAGGCAGTAAGCTCTCAGACATCTCTCGCAGCAATATATTTGCTAATTTATCTCCACAAGCAAGTGAAATAAAAAAAAGGATAAAAAAATGGAACTATATCAAACTAAAAAGCTTTTGCACAGCTAAAGAAAATAAGAACAGAATAAAAAGACAAACTGCACAATGAGAGAACATATTTGACAATACATATGATAAGGTGTTAATAACCCAAATTTATAAAGAACTGGTAAAACTCAACATCAGGAAGATAAACAATCCAGTCAAAATATGGGCGAAAGAAATGAATAGAAACTTCTCCAAAGAGGACATTCAGATGGCCAATAGACAGGTGAAAAAATGCTCAACATCACTAATCATTAGAGAAATGCAAATTAAAACCACAATGAGATATCACCTCACACCAGTCAGAATGGTTCTCATCAACAAAACATCACAGAATAAGTGCTGGCGAGGATGTGGAGAAAAGGGAACCCTCCTGCACTGCTGGTGGGCATGCAGGCTGGTGCAGCCACTGTGGAAAACAGTACGGAGATTCCTCAAAAAATTAGAAATGGAAGTGCTTTCTGACCCAGCTATTCCACTTTTAGGAATATACCCCAAGAACATCAAAGCACTGTTTCAAAAGGAGAAATGCACCCCATGTTTAAGGCAGCATTGTTCACAATAGCGAAGATCTGGAAACATTCCAAGTGTCTGTCATCGAACGAGTGGATTAAAAAGCAGTGCAGTACCATGGGGCCACAAAAAAGAAGGAAATCTTACCTTTTGCAAAAACATGGATGGACCTGGATACTATTTTGTTAAGTGAAATAAGTAAGCCAGGCAGAAAATGAAAAATATCGTATGACCTCACTCATTTGAGGAATCCAATGAACAATGTAAAGTGAGGGACAGAATTGAGACAGAGAAGGGATCAAAGGGAGCAGAGGAAAAGAGGACAGAGGGAAAGGGGATGATAGGATGGGATAAAGCTGAAGGGAAGGGGGGAGGGTGCTATTGAAAGAAGGACAAGGTTGATGTTGTTGGGAATACAGGGTAGGGGGATGCATTCGGGGAAACACCAGAATCTATGTAAACACAATAAATTAAAATCAATAAAAAAGATTGGGGAGTCATCTAGTGCTTTTCATTGGAAGTTGTTTTTCCATTTTGAACAATTTTCTGACATTATTATTTTAAAATAAAATATTTGAAAATTTAGGAAACTGTCAGACAGAAATGACAAGGAATGACAGGACTAAAATTCACAAGGACAAAATATGGCAAAAAATGAGTTAAGACGTGGCACAGCATTGAAGGCCACATTGGCATCTATGTGGCACCAAACACAGGAGATTCTTCATGTATTTCATTGAAGGAATTAATGAATTTTCTTAGGGAATTGATTATCTATTAAATGACAAGAGATAAGACAGGAAAGTGAAGAACAGTATGTTACAACACAGGATGGGATTCTATGGTAGAAATTAGAGACCTACAGACATTCAACAGAGAACAAAACCCTTGTGAGCTTGCATTTTCCTAGATTAGACTGTGAGCAGGGAAGGACTGAGTGGGTCCTGAAGGACAAGTCAATGAGGGTGACAGAGAGCAGAGGGTGGGGACCTCTAAAAGGGAGGACAAGCCTGGCAAGGTCACAAACTTGGAGATTAGTTCCATGCACTAGAGGTCACACGTGACCACTCTACTGCTACCATCAGTCAACACAGCGGCTCCTCGCTGTCTTCATGTGAGGTCACTGGGCTGTCCTCATCTTTTGTTACAAGGACGAATGCTGTCAGGGATAGCTCTATGACTAGGTGTCTCAACCCTGACTTTAGTGCCATGGAAGTTGAAGAGTTTTTTTTTCCTGAGTGGGTGCTCTAAGCACCGCAGGTTATTTAGCTTCAAAACTGGTCTTACACATGTGATGCCAATGACCACCACGCACACCAGGGGACAGCAAAATATCTCTGGACTTGACAAATTATTGTAGAACAACTGGTGCAAAAAAAGGAGGAAATCAGCCCCAGTAGAGAATCGCAGTTCTAATATTGGAAATAAGTATTATTATATCTCTCCTATTCCCATTGTAACACCCCTAAGATCACAGATTCAAACTCTAGAGGACAATGGTTAGCAAGAAAACATGGGCACTAGCTGGAGGGAAAATTAGGAACTGAATAGAGATTTGGTGTCGAAATCTGATGAACTATATAAACCGTCACATGTGTGTGTCAGTTAAATATTTAACCACACATTGTGTAGAAATATCAAGTTGTGTAAGTTCAAGGTTTTGATGAATGAGCCAAAAGAATTAATTGTAGGTGACATTTGATTCTGACTCAGCTTCCAAATCCGGTTCTCGGTCCCAAGTCATTAGATGGATCTGGGTGAGATTAAATCAAACTAATGTTTATCTCCAGGAAACAGAGGACTGCGGTGTCTCTGTCCCTGGATGTCAAGGTTCCAACTCTCACCAGGTTCATAAAGAAAGTGGTGGTGGCGTCATATTGCCAGTCTGATGTCTGGGTTTACTGTTGGGGGTGAACTTTGACTTTCTGGAGTTTTCATTTTAAATGAGGTCCTCCTTCTAAATAGACCCACTAATAAAACATGTTATATAATCAGAGAATTCTTTGTAGAATCTTAAACTTTTCCAAAAAATCAGTTATACAACAGGCAATTAGACACCCACTGTTTGACTATTGTCACACACAGACAGAGCTCAGGTCATGCTTTCTAGGACCTGAAGAGGGAGGAAAATCCATGGAGTCAGGTCCTGGTCACCAGAGAATGGTACACAGACAGGCCATGCCGTCTTGAGAAGTTGACACCAGAGATTCAAGGACACAATCTGACACCAGCATGGGCTGTCTTTGGTGTGGCATTGGGAATAAATAAAGAGTTTCAACCTAAAGGCGCCCAGGCAGGGACAGTGGAGAAGAAGATTTCACATGGAGCAAAGGCCTCAAGCAGAACAACGTGGGCGGTGCACAGAAATCTACCTGGAGGCCACATAGGGCAGTTGTGCAGGTCAAGGGCACAGGCATTAATCTGAGTTATGAAGTGAAGGTCCACAGGTTCAAACTAAGGAGATCAGTAGCATTGAGAGCTCTGATCCTAGACACCGGCCTTCTTATTTGGCTCTTTCTCCCACTAGCTGTGTGCCTCGGTCAGGTTACTGAGATGCATGTTCATCGATTGGAAAAATCAACAGTTAAAGTGGCCTTATTACCCAAAGCAATATACACACTTAACGCAATCCCTATCAAAATTCCAATGTCATTTTTTAAAGAAAAAGAACAAAAAACCACCAGGTTTGTATGGAATCATAAAACAACATGAATAGGCAAACCAATCCTGAGAAAAAGGAATGAAGGCAGAGGTATGACACTGTCTACTTCAAATTATTTAAAGAGCCATGATCATCAAAACAGCATGGTATTGGAAGAAAACGAGACAAGCAGACCCAGGAAACAGGATCCAGAGCCCAGAAATAAAACCACATATATATGGACAAATAATCTTTTACCAAAGAGCCAAAAGCACACAATGGAGAAAAGAAAGCCTCTTTAATAAATGGTGCTGGGAAAATTGGAAAGCCACCTGCAAAAGAATTAAACTTGACTCGTTTTTCCCCTTGCACAAAAATTAATTCAAAATGTAACAAAGACCTAACTTTAAGATCTGAAACAATAAATTACATAAAAGAAAACGTAGGTACTAAACTTATGGGCCTTGGCTATAGAGAACAATTTATGAATTTGACTCCAAAGGCAAGGAAAATAAAGGCAACAATTACTGAATGTGATTATATCAAACTAAAAAGCTTCTACACAGCAAAAGAATCTGACAACAAAACCAAAAGGCAGCCAATCAAATGGAAGATAATATTTACAAATAAAAGCTCTGATAAAAGGTTAATATCCAAAATATATAAGGGACTGTTGTGGACCGTTAATGGCAGGAAGCCATTATAGATTCAAAGCTTAGCGAAAGGCTAAGTTCTCCCCCCTCCATCTCCATATTTGGCTTTGATGCTGAGTATTTGCACCCCAATCCACTTGCTTCCTTGGGTTGCAGGAAGCAATATACATGCCCTTCCTCTGACTCTTTGTTTGTTTCAGATGTTTGTAAATTTCACTAATATATCCTGTTTTTGCCTTGGGAGAGTTCCTGTCTTAGCCTTTGATGTGCAACTTTGTATCAGGGTCCTTGATTTGCATAGGTCTATATAATAAAGCGAACTGGGGCTATGAGGCACTCAGATGCTGCCAGGCAGTTTGAGGAGTCCTCCTGGTCCCATTGGTTTTGTTCTGACAAAGTGTGTTTCCTTAATTCTGCACCGTTATTTGGAGCTGCGCTGGTCTGCGGCAAGTGGCGCCCGAACAGACGACTTGAGTATGAGTATGAGGAAACTAAAACTGAAGGAAGGTGATGGAACTCCCAAAAGTGAAGTGTGCACAGTGAGTAAAGAAAGTTTTTGGGGAAAGTGTAGTTGGGAGTAAAAGAATATGGGACAGATAGGGTCAAAAGTAAGGGACCTTTATGTAAAAATGTTTCCGTATGAAGACAAATCATTGTCTGAAGAGTATCAGGGTGAGCTGGAAACAGAGGGATGTGAATACAAGGATAACTTGGAGTCTGAGGATGACAGGGGGGATGAAAAATCCGTGGCTATGGCTGCCTTAGCCACGGGGCCTCCGCTGCCCTCAGCTCCTTCCTACATTCAACCCTCTGCTTCTCCGTTCCCTTATCAGGCTGATTACCAGGCTCAAAATATAGGGGAAACAATAAATGATGGTTTTACCCATTTTCCTGTTGTAGAAAGACAGGATGATACAGGGAGATTAGTGCGAGAACATGAACCTGTACCTTTTAGAACTCTGAAAGAGCTTAAACTTGCTTGTGTTCAGTATGGGCCTAATGCCCTTTTTTCACTTGGTTTATTAGATACTATTAGGGCAAAGGCTCTTCCCCCAAATAACTGGAAGGCGGTTGCTTGTGCTTGGCTCTCTGGGGGTAATTATTTGCTGTGGAAGTTGGACTTTCATGAAGGGGCTGTTGAGGTAGGAGAAAAATCTCCGCATAGTCAACCTGAGCCGCCAGTTACAGCAAATATAGAATTTGAGAATGGATAGGAGATTCAGGTATTAGGAAAATTACAGCTTTTCCTGTCCTGATCTGATTTTCTTTAATGTTTTAACTATGATCTTCTGAACTATCATTTTGTTTCTTTCTTGTTATTTGCCTGGAGGTTGAGGCAGGGGACCTGTGTTGGATCTGACTATGGAAAATATCCCAGCAGCTGCAGAGAGCAATTTTTCTCGGGGAGATTTTGTTTAGTCACATCCTTCAGTCCCTCTGTCAGAAAATGCCCTGACTAATATCAGGCAAGCATCTTTCTAATCTGGATGTGCTCTGAAATCCTGGGTTTCTCTCTGGTTTGTCTGGTTCATCTAATTCTTGTTTCTGTTTAGTCTTTGTTTAATGTTGTCAAAATGTGTCTGTTTTTAAGGCCTGAATTAAGGCATTTTTTGCATGCAAAAATTGGAAATGCTGGCTCTAATATTTAGAAAAAATAAAATGTTTTTAGAACTTGTAAGGAGCACTCATTTAAATTTAAATAAAATAGAATGTAGATCTTTAAGACTTACTGATTTGGTTAGTGCATTGTGAGGTGTGTTCAGAGTTAGGAGCCAAATAGCAACTTAAATATTAGGAAACTCCTGCAAATTTTCTTTGTCATGCTCTTTTTACTTTCAATTTTTTGAATACTGATGTACAGGGTCATTCAGCAACAGAGAGACTCTGGAACCCTGCAAGGAAAGCCTTCCCTGAAGTGTGATGGAGGGACCCACTCACAGGAATCTGGCAAGGGCCAGACCCTATTCTCTTATGGGGCCAAGGATATGTGTGTGTTTTTCCTAGGTCTGCTGAAGCTCCTTGGTGGATCTCTGAATGACTGGTGAGACACCATGATTCTAGATGAGAGACTCACTTTACAAGAGCAATTGCATAAGACTTACTATGCTCTCTTCCCTTTCTCAATTATTATCTATTTTTTTAATGTTTTAGATCATTTTATTTTCCTGATCCATTGCTTGAAAAGAGGGCGAAAGGGGGGCCTGATTTGGGTATTGCTGAATAGAAATCTCATACGGCCATCTTGAGATTTTTCGAGAGAGATCTCTGTTTAGTATATATCCTTATTACGTTCCTATTAAGGTAGCCCTACTTAAGATCAAGCAGGCCATAGTTTAATCTCTAAAACCCCGGGTTTCACTCTTGATTTGTGTGATTGTATGTGAAGTCTTTGTTTAATGTCTAAGTGTTTTTGTTTATAAGGCCTGAATTAAGTCCTTACATGAAAAGTAATGATGATAATAGTTTTGGAAATGCCGGCTGTAGTATTGAAAACAAAATGGGAATAATTTCATTTCCCTATATAAATATAATTTTGTTTGGAATAAGTAGAGCACGCTCATTTTGGATCCAAAAGACTTGCTGGTTTGGCCAGGCTGCTCCAGGCCGCAAGTGAAAGGCTTGAAGCAGCATAGATTTACATAATAAAGGTGTAAAGATTTTTTTTGCTGTAGAAGAATAATGAAGATCACAATGGGATTTTTCAGTTTTGATATGTACTCTCTAAAGTGCCTGTTAATTAATGTTAAGGGGGTGTTTTGATAAGTGTGGGAATGTTGTTTGAAGGTGCTTTTACTCTATTTTTGTTAAAAGTTAACAAAGTCAAGAATTTCTTGCAATATTTGAAGTCAAAATATTGTAAAGTGTGATTCACTTGTAAATAATATAAAAAGAAAGGGGGGGAGTCATGTCCTGGAGCTCCTGCAGGTCTACCCTGTTACGCTTTTTACTTCAAACAGTTTATCTTGAATGCTGATGTAAAGAGATGCTAAAATTTTTGTCCTGCAAACTACTACCCTTTTTTTATTTTTATTTGATTCCAGCTAATAACACTGTTTTGTTCTTTTCTGAATAGCTCCAGATATATAGGCAGATAGGAACTCTCAAGCCCCTCAGCGAGATCTTCTGAGCATGGCTTTTAAGGTACCAAGAGGCCAAAAAAGCCCAAAGGAGATCAGGTAAAATACTAGCTCTTGGCATACGCCCTCAGAGGCTCCAACGCTCCAACTGGAACTTCATCAGGGCCCTGCTTCAATAGTGGAAAGGATGGTCATTTAAGCCAAAGCCTGCCAGGCTTACATGCCTTTGCTGTGAGGAAGAAGGGACGCACTGGAAGGTAGGCTTCCCCCTCACTCCTCTAAGGGAGGGTTCAGTCTCTTCCAGCCCTGCTCCAGCCACCTGTGACCTAACCTTGCCCAGAATACTGGGATTTGCCACTGAAGGCTAAAAGGTGCCCAGGGCCGTCGGCCCCTTCTACGACACTGTGAATGAGCCTGGGGTATTTCTTCCAAGTAGCCAGTAGACTGGTCTCATTTACACAAGGGCCATTTAACTAGGTCTTGCCTGAATATTCAGGTTTTTTATTCTTCCTCGAAGATCTCTGTTGTGGGTATTGATAGTCCTGTTTTCTGCTGCTTTGGTTAATATATAGTCTTTTCTTTATTCCTCCTGCCTCAATGCCCCACTCATAGTTTAGGCTAGGACCTACTCCTAATTCAGAGCTCCTTTTTTCCTTTTTTGCCAACTTACAAATTTACCTCTGCCACCCAGCTTAGTGTATCCCAAGGTTCTCCTCACCACTCCATGGCTGTAAAGCTCAAGTATAGGACCCCTGGGTTCATCTTTCCAATTTGAGGAAAACGGAAGCTCCGTCTTCATGCGTGCTGCAGATGGCTTTTCCAGTCTACCTGAGTCATTGCCAGCTGGGAGCAGTGGTTATTGGGACTTTGACACTAACTGCAGAGTGTGGAAGTGTGACAGCAATTCCAGTGCCATGTAGACTTCTCCTGAATGTGGACTTTTCCTGGACTCCTGCTCCTGTGACAGTTTTTGATAGACTAAACTGGGGTTGGGTTGAATGGTGTTGGTGCCAACTTGGACTTGGTGAACACTTTAAGGACATTACTCTTTTATAGATTCTTATTGTATTAGCTTAAAGAGTTTGCTTAAAGGCTTTAATCACTGTGATGTATTAGTATACTTGTTTTTGGGTATCTGTTAGCATTGGCTATACTAATTTTGTGTTTGTTCTGTATTTTTTCCATCTGCCTCCAAATTGGAATCTGGGAAACTAGGAAATAAGATAAGTGCAAATCTCAGCACACAAATTAAAAATAAAAAAGAAAAGGAGGATATGTTGTGGACCGTTAATGGCAGGAAGCCATTATAGATTCAAGGCTTAGCGAAAGGCTAAGTTCTCCCCCCTCCATCTCCATATTTGGCTTTGATGCTGAGTATTTGCACCCCACTCCACTTGCTTCCTTGAGTTGCAGGAAGCAATATACACGCCCTTCCTCTGACTCTTTGTTTGTTTCAGATATTTGTAAATTTCACTAATATATCCTGTTTTTGCCTTGGGAGAGTTCCTGTCTTAGCCTTTGATGTGCAACTTTGTATCAGGGTCCTTGATTTGCATAGGTCTATATAATAAAGCGAACTGGGGCTATGAGGCACTCAGATGCTGCCAGGCAGTTTGAGGAGTCCTCCCGGTCCCATCGGTTTTGCTCTGACAAAGTGTGTTTCCTTAATTCCGCACCGTTATTTGGAGCTGCGCTGGTCCGCGGCAAGGGACTCATATTTGTCAGCAACATATAAGCAAATAAGCCAATTAATAATGGGAAGATGTGCTGAACAGACACTTCTCCGAAGAAACATTAAATGGCCAGCTGATATATGAAAAATTGCTCATCTTTACTAGCTATTAGTGAAATGCAAATCAAAAGTACAATAAGAAACCACTTCACACCTGTTAGATTGGCTATTATCAACAAGACAGATAATAACAAGTGTTAGAGAGGCTGTGGAGAAAAAGAGACCCTCAGTCACTGATGCTAGAAATGCAAATTTGTACAACCATTATGGAAGAAAGTACAGTATTTCCACAAAATATTAAGACTAGAACTACCATATGACTCAGCAATCCCTTTACAGCGTATCTACAAAATAACTCAAAAATGTAGGTACGAAAAGACATGTGCACCCCCATGTGCATCGCAGCATTATTCACGGCGGCCAAGACATGGAAGCAACCAAAGTGTCCCTCAATAGAGGACTGAATAAAGAGGTGGGACATACATACAATGAAATACTACTCAGCCATAGAAAATGATGACATAGTGACATTTACAACAACATGAATGGACCTTGAGAACATTATACTGAGTGAAATAAATAAATCAGAAAAAGTTAAGAGCTATATGATTTCACCCATAGGTGTAGTATAAAACTGAATCTCACAGTCATAGATAAAGGGAAGTGGCTAACAGGCTGAGGGAGTTGTGGAGGAGGGGACTAAAGAGACAAATTCACGATGATAAAATGATATGACTTTGAATAATGGGTATACAACATAATCAACAGTTCAAGCGCTGTAGAAATGTTTACCTGAAACCTAGGTAGTCTTATTGATTAGTGTCACCCCATTAATTTTACTTGAAAAAACTCAATGATTAGCTAAAGTTACAAACTCATTATTATAGGCTTTCTTTCAATACATGAATCACTAAGAATAAAAATAGCTCTCACTGAGTATTATTACTCTGTTCAGTATGGCAGTCCTCAAATAACCAACATATCAGTGTGAGTGTATCCCAGGACTTGTGAGAGCCCGAGGACAGGCCAGCTAGAACTCTCTCTCACCCTCGTGTCTCCCTCAGTGAGGACACAAGAAATCAAGGAGGAACCTGAGTCATTCTCCTCCACAGCAGGTTGGCCTTAGAAAGGGCACACACACTGAGACCAAAGGCCATTTTTCTTCACTGGTAACGAGCTGAAAATTCAGATGTGAGTCAAAGTCCATATTGGGAGAAAAACCTGAGACCAGTAATACCGGCATTCAAACCTCTGGATTCCTCAATTTCAGCTTGGGAAAGGTTACGTTTAAATGAGTCTTTTGTGAGCGGAGGTATAGCTCTCTGATACCTGAGAAAGGTCACCGTGGGCTCCGGAGAAAACACGGGGGTAAAGAAGCACACGCTTGTTGCACGTGACGTGGGAGTGTTTTGCTGAGGAAGAACCTGTGAAGGGTCCCGTGTCCCAGCAGACAGCAGGGCAGGCAGGGCCAGACTCTGGGCTCCAGGCAGGTCCTCACTGAGTCCCGTTCAACGAGACAGTCTTCCCTTCTGTTACGGTGGTCTTGCTCTTGCCTTAAGATTGAAGACTGCCAACAGTGGTCACCTGGGAGAGGGCACACACATGAGATCACAGCCTTTTCTGCATTTCTGGCCTCTTTCCAAATCAATATTGTTCTTGGCATCTTAGGATCCAGCACACGGCCCAGGTGTCTGGTGAATCAGGGGAACAGAAACAGATTTTGAGCTTTTTGTACCTTGATGAGGAAGCAGAAGAGAAGAAGAGGAGAAGCAGGGGTGGGGAGGAGGGACGAGAACAGGGTGGAGGAGGGAGGAAGAGTTAACTGTGCTGGAGGAGCTGGAGGGATGACAAAGATAACAGTAATAACACAGCAAGACAACACACAGGTCACAGTGTTGTCTTCTTTATTGTCTACCAAGCACTTCTACATCCATTTCGTCTACTGATATGGCCATTGTTACAATTCCAAAAATTTTCAGTGTTCTTATAGATCTGCCTCCTTTGTTTCTACACACAGAGCACAGGCTGGTGGGTTCTTTCCTGGCCCAGTGCCAGGTGTGTCCGGTGACTGGTTCTTTCATCCATGAGAGAAGTCAAGGTGGCCTCCTGGAGAATAAAAGGAGGAGATCTGGGCACTCACCTCCAGAGTGAGATCCTTCTTTCCTGCCACACCGCAGGGACCAGCCAGAGCCGCTGCTGGGACCATGAAGCTGCTCCCAGTCCTCGTGCTCGCTGCCCTCCCCTTTTACTGCTACGCAGGTGAGTCCGCACGGGGCGGGGCTCGGGGGGCTTGTTGTCAGGGCCGCTGTGGGAGATCTCTGCTCCCCTCACCCCAGGACAGGGTGTCTCATTTCTCTAGTTTTCTAGTTTATAGGTGTGTGTGTGTGTGTGTGTGTGTGTGTGTGTGTGTGTGTAACAAGGAAGCAGTGTGTGAGGGCTTAAAGAATACCCAGATCCTGAGTTACTGTCCGAGGACTCAGACTATTCCCGTCATCTTTCTGAATGGACGTGTAGCTGGGATGTGGGAGAAGGACAAGCATCACGGCTGCCCAACAAGGAGTTCATGCCTCTGTGACTGAGCAGCTTTTGCACGCTTCCATCGCACGTTCTGGCTGCACACTTTTGAGCCAGCTGATCAAGCAGGCAATTGACCCTCAAGTGAGCAAATAACAATACATAGAAAATTTCAGAGAGGTCATACTGGATGCAGAAGCAGAAGAGTCCATAAGACAAGAGAAGCAGTGCTTTCTCCAGCAGAGTGAAGAAACTCTGACAAATGCCCAAGTGATGGTGGTAAGTTTGGTTTCTTCTTAACTGCTTTTAAACCTCTAGACAATAACAAGCAGACTGAAAGATGGTCATTAATTTTTTCAAAGAAAGTGCTGCTCATGCTTTACTTTATTCCAGTGAATTTAATTGTTGGTGAGTGTAAATACTTCGACACCAAGTAAGCCAACCTAGCTGGTGTTGGTGTGCCTGTGCACTTTGTGGAATCGCTAGTGAGTGATTACTGGAAAGGGCAGGAGGGAAAAGGGTGTTTGGGCAAAGACTTACCTTCCCCTCAGCTGAAGAGACCGAGTCTCAAGAGGACCCTCACTCATAAGAATGATGAGCAAAAGAATTCCTCTTGTTCATCAAAACAAATAGAACATGTTAAAGAATTTCCACAAGATTCTGGAAAAATACAATTGAGCATGATTTCTTACATCTTATTAGCACAATCTGCAACGCACTGTAAGGAACAGAAGATTGCTAGTGTAAGGGATCGAATTTGTTGACCACTAATTACAGTTCTGTGAGTGAGAAGTGGAAACCATGGTTGTGAGTCAGCTATGGGTGATGTCATTGATGAAAACCAAATCAGTAGTTAAACAATGAGCTGTTCCTGCTGTTTATAACAGAGACTGTGTAGTTATTTCCAGCAGGCATTCCCTACCCTAATGTTCCATTCACAATGTCCCCGGGTAACTATTTGGCAATATTGCCACAGCACAGAGATAAGTGTCCATCACTCAGGGGTTTCTGACAACATAGATGAAATTTGAAGAACTATGATAAAAAAGAAACCCAGTCACAAAGGACAGGTATTGCATTTCGTAGACTAAAGAATCTCAGGAAACCAGGATGAAAATGGATTGCAGTGGAGGGTGTGAGGAAAGGGGAGATGTTAAGGGTCTAGAGTTGCACGTTAGCAGAAGAGAAGGTCCTAGAGATTGGTTGCTCTGGAGAGTGAATGTTCTTAACACGACTAAAGTATACACTCAAATAAGGACAAGGGATAATATTATGTCATGCATGTTTACCATGATTAAAATTTTTAAAAAGTAAGAACCTCTCAAGTAAAGATGAGGGAACTTTAATAAAACCTCTAGACCAGACAAGTCCATAAGAGTGAGCATGTCCAAAGTCTTGTAGTCTCAAAAGGATAGGGTGCCGTCATCCGTCCGTTAGCCCAAGTTCTAACATGCAGGCCATGCAGAAACTCACATTGTGCATTGCCTGAATTTGGGCTGAGGAACTGAAAACTGACAACACAGAGTATTTATTGATTTCTTGAAGAAAAAGAAACATGGAGGGAAAATCAGCAAAGGGATCCCTGCTCGAGAAAGTTCTATAAGCACAGGCCCCTCTGGCATCAGCAGAGGTCTCCTGAGCGGGAGGACACAGCACAGAATTCCAATGGTACTTCCAGCACCAGCTCTCTGCCGCTGGTGTGGACCAATCCAGGGAAACAATACAGAACATGTTTGTTTTGCAGGATTGTCCTTTGTAAGAACAGTGAAATATAATTGATGACTCTGTTTTTGTTTTCCAGGATGCAATATACAATAGTGTTTGGTGTAAGTCATATTAACTTTGCCGCAGACCTTTGGCCCAGACGACAGGGAATGATCAGAACCTGACTGACGATGAGTAGAAACCATGACTTAGCACCCTTTTCTGTCCTTTGATCTACAGACTGCAAGACAATTGTTGAAACCTCACATACATTTTCCCTTCAATAAAGCATCTGCAAACCTAACGTTCTTCCTTGGTAACTAACACGGGGTTTTAGAGAGACGCAATGACACACGTGTTGCTTTCCCGCACACATGCTACTGGGGACCACAGCCTGGTCCGCTGGCAGTCACTGGTGTTGTCGGCACAATCCACATCGTTCATACCAGCTCTTCTTAGGAACATAGAGAAATGTCCTCTGACTGACACCTCCAACCGTGTCATCAGATGAGAGGTGCGCCTGGGACACACAGGAGCATGTAAAGGTGCCCTCCCTCCCCCAAGGCAGCTCAGGGCTGTGCTGAGGCCGCTGGGGCCAAAGTGGGTAAAGTGCAGACTCTGAAAAGGCAGGGGTATCCTGGCCACCCAATCAGGACCCTGCACTCTTGTTCCTGTCCCTTCTCGGAGCTGCCATTGCTCAGAATCCTAAGGTTTTTCCTCCCTTGCAAGCTGGTGGCCAGTCTGACTGGGCAAAGGGGATCCAGCGACTATAGCCCTATTTCCCCTTGGGACTCCCCAGCAGGGCCTTCTCCTGCTCTGTGGACACGCCCACTGCAGCCTGAGGGGACAGGCTCCTCCCAGATGGCCCAGTGCCCATCTGAGCAAATGCAAACTTCTGTACATGCGACAGAGAACCAAAACTGAGCATGGCTCATGAGTTCTTAATAAGTGTGTGTGTGTTTGTTGTGTGTAACTAATATAATGTAAGGAGAGGGTCTGGGAAAGTGTCCTTTTGCCTGGACCTAATGGTGACACTGGATGAAAGTGTTTTGAAGAAGTGGGAGGGAGTTTCTCATATGATTTATTGAGTCTTTGGTATTTTTAGCCATTTCTCCATAAAAACATGTTAAATAACACATCTTATAAAGGCATTGATATAAAGATGCATGTACCCAAAGAGGTTCATTGGTGCATATTCATTATTACTATAGTCTCTTTTGGTTAATATTTATAAAGACTTTGTAACACTTTTATGGAAACAACAGTATTGTCTGCCTCGTTCCCAGTTTGGGATATGGCTGGTGGAAGTCAGCACTGGTGGGAGCTGAGCTGTCCTGAGAAGGGGTCAGGGCTCAGGCTGGGTGAGAGGGACCCGTGCTGGTGTGAGCAGAGGGCACTTGTCACCCACCCCTGGTGTCAGGATAGTGGGGACGGGCCACAGTGAGGAGAGTTGAGTCCGAGTTAAAATCACTCACTTTGCTTCTTTCCCAGGGAATTCCAACCTCACTGCTGGTTGGTCACTGTGGGAATGAAAGGGTGGACCACACTGCCCCCTGCAGGGCCATGACCAGGGACAGTCACAGAGTTGAAGGAGGGACCAAAGATATTTGTAATTAGGGTAAAAATTAGAAAATAAAATGTTTTTAAAAGTCAAAATTTGGGCCACATCTCAATGTTTAAACTAGACAGGATTCAGCCCTGCTTTGCCTGAGTCACCTCTGTCACTGGCTCTGTCCCCTCCCTGCCCCTTTGGTCGGTAATGGAGAGCTCCCGGTGAGCAGGGCACGGCATGGACATGGGGACAGCAGTGGATCTGGGAACCTGAGTAGCCACTGCCCTCGGACCTGAGAGCCCACAGAGCAGGTGGCTGTAGCCAGTGCATTAGGTGAGAAAGAAAAAGGCACGAAAAGGAAGAATTGAAACTGTATTCAGAGATGGTTGTAGAAAATCTGATAGGTGGACAAAGGGTCCCCAAACTCTAGGTTGCATCTGCAATGGCCTCTGGACTGGGTCCCCAGCGTTATGAAGGCACCGGGCATGGGGAGAAATGTTATGGGATATTCAGGAGCAAAGGAAGCATCTCTGACATTTTCCTGCCTTCTCCCTCCCAGGCTGTGTCACAGAAAGGAGAAGTGGCCACCACGGTGCCATCGCTTCATGACAAGAGCTGGTGAACGAGAGGAAGGAGACACTCTCCGCTGCCCCATGGCCTTTCCCCGCCGTGGGCTTCCCTTTGCAGCTCACAGCCCGCAGGAGGAGGTCAGAGCCCCGTCAGGGGTCCTGGGGCTGCGGGCAGGTGTCCGTGGGAGCAGGAAGGAGCGGTGCAGCCTCTCACACGTTTCCTTCATCAGCCTCAGGGCACGAACCTCGCAGGTTCAACCACACACCAGGCAAGGGAAGAACTGAGAAAACGGTGTTGAGATGTTCATAACACAGAGTACATTGCTGTCATGGTACCGGTAGGGATGCTTATGGCATTAGAGAAATCTGACAGGAACATTTTTTTGTTTTATTTTGTGTTTTTTTATAATTTTATTAATTTTAGTTCATTGTGAGAACATGGATTCCTGTGTCTCAGTCAATATAGCACCCTCCTCTTTAACCACATGGCCCCCATTGCATTCCTTTGTCTCCCTTCTCCTAACTCCCTCGCTCCCTTCCCTCTGGGACGTGCTGTCCTGTTATCTGTACCCATGTGTTTTGTATATATAATTGCACTAATGCCTTCACCTTCTCTGATCCCATCCCCTTATTCTCCTTCCCTCTGACAGCTCTCCCTCTGCTCTTCATGACTCCGCCTCTGCCTCTATTCCGTTCCTCAGTTCACCTTGTTCATTAGATTCCACATATAAGCAAGATCATATGATATTTTTCTTTCTCTGCCTGGCTTATTTCACTTAGCATAATAATGTCCAGGTCCACCCATGCCATTGCAAATGCTAAGATCTCCTTCTTTTTCACAGCCATGTAGTATTCCATTGTGTATAAAAACCACAGCTTTTTTTATCCATTCGTCCACTGACGGACACTTGGGCTATTTCCAGATCTTGGTTATTGTAAACAATGCTGCAATAAACTTGCGGGCACATGTCTTCTTCTGAATCAGTGTTTTGGAATTCCTAGGATATATCCTAAAAGTGGGATAGCTGAGTCAAAAGACAGTTCCATTTTTAATTTCTTAAGGAAAAGCAATACCATTTTCCACAGTGGCTACTCAAGTCTGCATTCCCTCCACCCATGCAGGATGGTTCCCTTTTCTCCACACCCTCGCCAGCACTTACTGTGTGTAGATTTGTTAATGAGCACCATTCTGACAGGTGTGATCTGGTATCTCATGTGGTTTTAATTTGCATTTTTTCTGATGATTAGTGAGATAAATTTTTTTTCACCTGTAACCCTATTGGCCATACGTATGCCAATATATCTCCACAGGCAAGTGAAATAAAGGACAAAATAAACAAATGGGTTTATATCAAACTAAAATCTTTTTCACAGCAAAAGACATCCCACACAATGGAAGAACATATTTGCCAGTATGTCTAATAATGAGTTAATAACTAAAATATTTAAAAAACTTCTAAAACTCGACACTAGGATGGTAAACAATTTAATTAAAAATTGTGCAGCCTGACCATGTGGTGGCGCAGTGGGTAGAGCGTTGGACTGGGATGCGGAGGACCCAGGTCGAGACCCCAAGGTCGCTAGCTTCAGCGCGGGCTCATCTGGCTTGAGTAAACAGGTCACCAGCTTGGACCCAAGGTTGCTGGCTTGACCAAGGCGTTACTTGGTCTGCTGAAGGCCCCTGGTCAAGGCACATATGAGAAAGCAATCAATGAACAAATAAGGTGGCAAAACTATGAGTTGATGCTTCTCATCTCTCTCCCTTCCTGTCTCTCTGTCCCTGTCTGTCTGTGTCTTAGTCTCTCTCCCTCCCTCTCTAACTAAAAATAAATAAATAAATTAATTAACAGCTATACTGTGAACCATTATCGGGAACTCCAAAATGGATCCACTTATAAAGGAGACTTAATATATCGCATCAACAATGTTACAACTCAGTCATTAAAGGATTAGTTGTCAGAGAAATATACTGCTCACAAAAATTAGGGTATATTTCAAAATGAATATGAAGTGATAAAATATTTCCAAGTTTTTGTGAGCAGTATAGTAAAATATGGTCAGACATTGCCAATAACCATCAGGAAGAAAAGAAACAAGGCTTCTAATTCTTACAATATATCATATTTAAAGTGTCTTTAAGATTACTTTGGAAGAAGTCAGGACTTTCAGTGTAATAGTTGGGGTGGAAGCCAGATTGCATGGGGACGAGAGGTGAAAGGAAGGGGACTCGTGGGACCAGTGACTGGGATGCTGTGAAGTAAACACTCCAGGGGCTTGGGAAGCGGCCTGGCTGAGACCCTGCGGACCCATGTGGCACACCCTGGTTTCATCCACAGAGGCCTGGATTTCTTTTTCAGCCTCATGGAGGCCATTTTACTCACCTATAGAAAAGTTAATAGCAAGTAAAAGATAATAGCCTACCACATGACAAAGATGACATAGATAACATAATAAACACATCCACCAGTGAACATATAACTTTCATTGGTCAGTACCTATGTACCAGGCAGTATTGGGTAAGAAACATTCCCTTAAGGCCTTAGCCAACAGGTCGGTTGATTAGAACATTATCCTGAAGGAGAGAGATTGCTGGTTCGATCCACAGTGAGGGCACATACAGGAACAGATCGATGTCTTCTCTCTGTCCTTCCTTTCTCTCTCTCAAAAATCAATAAAATAAACATTTTTTAAAAAAACAAGAGAAATATTACCGTAAGGTATTCTCTCTTATGTCTTACACCTAAAAATCAGCATGTGCACCAGGTAGAGTTGGAGAAGATGCTAAGACTACATGTATGTACACCTTTCATGTTTAGTGATTAATGAGGATTAATATTAATAAGAAACACAAGACTTTAATTGTCCCCTTCACTACAAAGGTCTGTTCAAAAAGCAAGGTCTTTCTGGTGAGCAAGGAATCAAGTTAAGAACAGTAAGTAATCTTGAGGATCCTGAAGTGAGAATTATCTGGTCAGTTTCCTGGGCCATCTCACAAGCCCTGAGGCCTTTTGGCTTTTTTCCAGGTTGTTCTTCCAGAATACACAGGCTTCCTTCAGCCTGTCCTGGGAGCCACATGTGATGCCTTTGTGCCCTAGGGTAAACGTATAGAAAATCTGCTTATTTTCATCATTGTAAATACCAGCTGTGTGTACACAAGACTCAGACTTCCCTGTGGGGGAGGTCATTAGTGTCATTGTGACTTCCTGTCCTCAGTTTCTTGCTCACAGGAGGGGCTGATATACAAGGAGGAGCATGTGACTCAAGCAGGGACCAGAGCACCTACGGACTGTGGGCGGGTCAGGAGGAGCTGTGAGGACGGGGCCTCACTGCTAGAGGCAGTTCTTCCTCGGGATTCTTTATGGAACTTCCTCCCCCGTAGAACACATGCACTGTAACAGAGCCTCCCTGAGCCTGCTGACCTCGATCCTGCTGCAAAGGGGCTTAGGCTGAAGGAGAGACCCTGAGCTCAGTGTCTTCTACTACTGGGGGAAGGAAGTCACTGGGCACCCCCTGGAAATCTCCTGGGCCCAGGATAGTGTCATGTCTGCAGAGCCACAAGCTCCTCTGAATGCAGCCTGCAAGATCACTGTGACTTTGAGAGGGCCTTAAGCCACTTTTAGTTTGTATTTTTGTAACTTCGTCCTGAATTTGCCACAGGATTTGTGTCTGAACTTTCCAGAGCTCTGGGATGGTGAGAATCCAGTATCCACGGCCACTACCACAGCCACCTGGCCCATGCAGGTTCTCATTGGATTCAGGCAGTCGGTAAAGAAACAACGGAGCCAAAAACTGGTGGGTCACCATCTTTAATCCTAGTTTGCACCCAGAAGGCATGTAAAAACACACATGGGGCTCTAAAACCCCCTCATTCAGTGCTCACAAAGCTACTGACTTCTCTAAGTTTCCTAGAATCAAAGGTTTCTATCTCACCAGACTTATTCACCTCTGTTCCCCATCTCCTTCCTTCTCCCTGCACAAACTCTGCACAAACTGGCTTCTCACTCAGCACTCCACCATCTGACTGCTTCTGCTGGTCTCCTCCACGTGACCTTTCTGTGTTCTCTTCTCTAATGCTAATCCCAGGAACCAAGAGAACAAGATTTCAGTCTGCCCCACTTTATAGTGCAGAAATCAAAATCTTTAATCCAATATACAAAATAGGGAAGTCTCTAATACAAAGTTACTTATCTGAGGCATGATGGGATTGTACCACCCCACATCAAAAAGGGTGGGAAAGGTTTAGTCTTAAAACCAAGCCCCAGGCTACAAGGAACCTGCCTGCCCACAGCCCGCCCCCAACACACATTAATATCACCTGGGCGATGGGCTTCCATGTGGGCAGCGCCATCTTTAACAAAGTGAGCATAATATATTTTATCTGCCCAACAGATGGGGTGGGATGCAGGGCTGTAATTTAATGAATAAGACTTGGCATATCTGCTGGATGATTTGTCTCAGAAGCTGAGGTTCTCAGGTTTTGTTTTTTTAACTAGAATACCCCAGAGAGACCTCACATTGGAGCGAAAGCAGCAACCTGTCAATAGTGGGTGGTCTGGGTAATGTGCACAGGCCTTTTTCTAATAGAGATCATTGCAACATCTCTGTCACTTTGATGTTATTTTCAAGTTTGAAGTTAAAAACTGTGTTCCTGAGGCAAAATGCATTGTGATGAACACACTCCTGGGCTTCCTGGGAAGAAGGGTCAACCCTGTGGGGAGAGCACGTGATACAGTGGGTCACGGAGTGCCCCCGATGGGCGACGGTGCAGGAGTCCATGTGCACTTGGTAGAAGGGTCCCTCACCTCTAGGTCATGTCTGCAGTGGTTCCTGGATGATTTCAGCATCATGAAATGTTCAGGTTAGGCAGTGCACACATTGAGAATATAGGGAGAAATTACTGATTTTTCCTATTAATATTATAACCTATTACCTATATTCAACACAGAGATCCATTAAGTTGTGTTAAGAGCTGGTGAGGAAGAAGGAGACACTCCGCTGCTCCAAGGCCTTTTTCCTCCTGAGCTTCCCTTTGCAGCTCACAGCCCGCAGGAGGAGGTCAGAGCCCCATCAGGGGTCCAGGGGCTTTGGGCATGAGTCTGTGGGAGCAGGCAGGAGCAGTGCAGCTGCTCACATGTGTCCCCAAACCCTCAGGGCATAAATTTCATGACTCATCAGTGCACAA
Source organism: Saccopteryx leptura (assembly GCF_036850995.1). Lineage (NCBI taxonomy): Eukaryota > Metazoa > Chordata > Mammalia > Chiroptera > Emballonuridae > Saccopteryx > Saccopteryx leptura. The sequence continues at coordinate 11,454,883 of NC_089503.1, read as the reverse complement.
TGGTGAGGGAAGAGGTACTAACATGGCTCATGGTGTTTGTAAGGTGACATGGTGACTTGGCTACCATCAGAGATCTCAGAGCTTTGAATACATAGCAAAGATATACTTTGAAGTCAGATATTTCTTAAATGTATATAGTTAGATGTTACTGATAAATACAACTGTTAATGAGCTGAGTGAGGCCTGTTTTTAATTCATCTATCCATTGATATTATTATTTTTTGGTAAAAATGAGGTCAGTTTAGTCACAGATTTCATCCTTGGAGCTTTTAATTCTAAAAATACTTGTCACATGACTGCACATGTGAAAAAAATAAGTACATGGTAGTGATGTCAATTGATTAAATATAATCCTTTAAAATATTGACCACAAATGTCACTGTGATCTATCACTCTAAATTATTTTCACATTTTATCTGAAGCCTAAAGCTGAGAAGTGATCAAAAGAATTTTTTATTTCTATTTTTCTGAAGTGAGAAGTGGGGTGGCAGACAGACAGACTCCCACATGTGCCCGACTGGGATCCACCCAGCATGCCCACCAAGGGGTGATGCTCGGCCTCTATGGGGTGTTGCCTCTGTTGAAACTGGAGACATTCTAGTGCCTGGTGTGGAACCCATAGAGCCATCCTCAGCACCAGAGCCACTTTGCTCCAATGGAACCTTGGCTGCAGGAGAGGAAGAGAGATAGACAGAAAGAAGAGGAAGGGAGGGTGGAGAAGCAGATGGGCGCTTCTCCTATGTGCCAGGAATCAAACCTGGGACTTCTACACACCAGCTCAACCCTCTACCACTGAGCAAACTGCCAGGGCCTCAAAATAATTTTTAAGGACTAATCAGTCATGGCTGAATTAAGTCCTTCCTTATGTTATTCAAAACAAAGACACAGAACCAATTCCCTAGGAAAAATTTTGGTGCTAAAAAATATTGATTAGTTATTTATTTGGAGTCTAGAGTTTTACATGCAGTCAGGGTTACGTAGGATCTGAGAAATGATGGGCAGCTGTCTATCTTTCTCAAATGGAACAAGGATGTTAATGACAGGGAAGGTGGGACATGAGAACCAGTGTCACCAAATGATACATTCCTATAAATCTATATGAGGTCATCAAGACCCAGGGGTGAGGTCTGAAATGTGTCCATCGCCATGTACCTGCTGACCAGTTAGAGACTTGGCTAGAGGGGCCTTGGGATCTCAACAGCAGCCAGAGGACACGGGTCAGCAGTGCATCCTGCTGAGGACAGGAGTTCAGAGACCCTGTGTCTTGGGATGGAGAACATCTATCCCCACCCACTAACTTCATGGACCCTTAGCTCCAATATCCAGTAGTGAGGATAATAAAGTCCTGAGAACAGTCACGTCAATGCAATAAAACAGTAAATTAAGTGATTGGAAGGCAATGATCTTATTTTCCCTAGAGATGCCCCGATAAAACCAGAGCCAATTCAGAGGCACACGGTGTTAGCTCCCAGGTAAACAGTTCCCTCCCTGGCAGAGTCGGTGAGATTCAGTCTCATATTTGCCCATAAGAATAAGGTGATCTATCTGTTTGACTTATTACTTATATTTTTCATGTTATTGCATATTTGTAATAATTGAAATTTACTGCCTGATACTGTGCTGAGCATTTCCCTGAATTAATATACTTAACCTAATACAGACTCCTTGATGTTACCCTTGTTTACAGATGATGACATTGAGGCAGAGAAGGCCAGGACATTGCAGAGGACATTACAGGTAGAAAGTTCCAGAGCTCAGATTGAATCCAGGTAGTCTGGTCCTAAAATTGGACTCTTCTTCACAACTCAATAAAGTAATGTTCTAAATTTGAAAGAACCAAACAGCAGTTCACAATTCAATACAAAGTGTAAAACTGCCCCGTTGGGATTCTGAAGGGGGAGGGATTCAAACTGCAGAATATCTGAGAACACATGACTTCCCCACCTTTTCTACTGTTGTGAAGCTTGGTGTTTCTAGATCCCTGTTCTATCTGTGAGTAAATTTTATGATTTTGTCCTTCAAGGTGTGCATGTTTCAAATAAGTGTGTGACCTTCAGTACATTTCTGTTGTTGCTAAAGTTCCGGTTGCCACGGTGTCATGGTTTCTGTCCCCCGTGCGGTGGTGCAGAGTTACAGGCAAGGACGGGTGCGTGTTCCCTGCTGATTCTGTCTTCAGGTACATCGTGAACTTTAATTTGATCTGACAGTTTTTCTCAGTAGATTTTTCTAAGATTTCTCTGACAGTAGATTTACTATATGTAATTCATGACCAATTCATTGATTGATTTTATACAGTGTGTCCGTAAAGTCCTGGTGCACTTTTGACCAGTCACAGGAAAACAATAAAAGACAATAGAAATGTGAAATCTGCACCAAATAAAAGGAAAACTCTCCCAGTGTCATACCTATTCAGTGCAGTTTGATGTGGGCTCACACACAATTTTTTAGGGCTCCTTAGGTAGCTATCCCATATAGACTCTACAGAATCGTCACTGACCGATGGCCTACCAGAACGGGGGCTTCTCCACCAAACTACTGGTTTCTTCAACTGCTTATCCCACCGAGTAATGTTATTTCTATTTGGTGGCGCTTCGTTATAAATGCGCCGATATTCACGTTGCACTTTGGTCATGGATTCGAATTTAGTGAGCCACAGAGCACACTGAACTTTCCTCTATACCGTCCACATCACGACTGGCATGGCCGTGGGCTGCTTCGCTGTATACACGGTGTTACATCATCATCTGTGCATGCGCACATGCTGCCACATCATCCTACAGAAACTGGGAGGGTTTTCCTTTTATTTGGTGCAGATTTCACATTTTTATCGTCTTTTGTTGCTCTCCTGTGACCGGTCGAAAGTGCACCATGACTTTACGAACACACTGTATCTGATGTTTCCCCTTGTTTGAAGAGAATGTTTTCAACAAAATGTTTTCCCTCTTTTTCTTTACTAATCATTATTTTCAGAGTTTTAAATTCACAACAATATCGACCAGAAAGTACCCAGAGACACTCTGTTCCCTGAATTCCAGACACGCACAGCCTTCCCCAGCTCAGCGTCACACTCCAGGTGAGACCTTTGTTCTCAGAAAGTGCAGTTGCTGACCCTGTGGTAAGAGGATGTTTGGTTCACAGGAATCGGCCAAGCCGTCCCCAAAGGGGCTGCACCCTCTGCATTCCCTCCAGCAGTGAAGAAGGGTCTGTGCTCCCGGCCTGGGCAGCGCTCACTGCTGTCAGTCAGTGATCTAATTGAAAAGGAGAAGAAGATAAAAGAGTTGAACAGACAGATGAAGGAACTAGAATGAGCATCAACTAGAGAGTTCAACTGAGGCAGAACCTGAGCTGTGAGCAGCTGAGCTGGGACTTCACTGTCACCACCTTCTCTGCATGTGACCCGTCCCCACTAGCAGACACCCCGACTGGGTAGCACTGGGTACTTTATCCTGCACATCAGTGCCTGAGCGCGACCTAGCGGCCTCCCAACTCTGCCAGTTTGAGCAAGTCTCCTACTTCCTGAAAGTTACCTGACTCAACTGTTAAGATGGGAAATGTAATAGCTTACTGATTAGTAGTGATGCTTAAATATGATAAATTATGTTTGCACAATGACTTTAGGTACAAATAAAATCATTACTATTCTTTTAATTACCGCTGTTACTATCTACAGAGCTTTGCCTCCCAAAGCACCCATATGCAGGGTGACGATGGTTGTTTGCAGCTCTAATCAGTTCACAGTTACCTTGATGACTTTATCTTACTGAAAATTGTTCTCTCACACCAGGTCCCTTGGAACCACCTTCTATGTTCTGTTTTCATTAATCTGACTGCTCTAGGAACCTCACATGTAGGAATCCCACATTACTGTCTTCTTGTGACTGGCTTACGTCATGCAGTGTACTGTCCCCCATGTTCACCCGGATGCAGCATGTGAGGGATTTCCTGCCTTACCGTGGGGATAGGAACAATATCCCATTATCTGTGTGCTCTGACTCTGTTTATCCACTCATCCTTCCATGGACACCTGTACTGCTTCCAGCTCTTGGCTATTGTGAATTGTGCTGCAATAAATGGGTGTGCAAGTAAGTGTTTGAGACCCTGCACATGTCCGCAGAGCTGAACATGACCCATCACCCTCCCTGTGTCCTCTGCAGCCCCGTGTGGAGCTCAAACACTCCAATCATGTCCTCATGGAGAGATCACACAGATGTAAAGGTGTCTCTCAGCACGTCCGCCCCTGGAATTATGTCAGGTTTTACATAAATGTCCTCACTAGCTGGATTCTCAGTGCGGGGAAGTCTGTGTGCCATGTGGGGAATGTCCACTCCTCGAGTTGGGACATCTGCAAGGAGAATGGCCCACGTCCCATCCTGTCCCAAATTAATACCTCAGCCCTGTGTCCCCGTTTAGTGACAACTGGAGTCCTCGTCCTGGGACTCAGAGAAAGGACACCGGGCTGCTCTGCCCAACTCCTGAGCCTCCTCCTCGCTCCACTGGAGACCTGCGCCCTTCTCAGGGAACACGCAGGGTTTATCTGCGGGGTGTGGACATGGTTCTCTCCTGACTCGCATGGTCTGTGCAGACTGGACCAGGACTATTGAATTCCCCACACACACGGCTACCTGCTTGGTGCCTCCACTTCCCTTTGCTGGTTGCAGTTTCTTCCACATCTGGGTTGTTAACAACAGTCTGTGTTAACCTGGCTTCTGCAGGAGCTTCATGACTGATATTTCTTTTCATTCTTTTTTTATTTCAGAGAAATATACTAATGGAATGTAACAGTTATATATTAACAATCTTCCATGTGATTTTTTTTGTCGTTCAGTGATGATCTGACCTTTCCCGGACAATGTGAAGGTTTCAATGTCTCACTTCACTAAATTTATTTCCTGCACTTTGCTGCCTGTCTTGTTTTATCCAACAGTCTCTGGCTTGAGTTGGGTGGTTTGATCATGAAGCGGCCTGTGGGTGGTGTCTCGAGTAAAGTAGGGAGACCCAGAGTTCAGAGACCAGGGCAGCTTGAGTGCAGAGGTCCCGGCGGGAATATGCACTCAGGAGCCATCCTGCATGACCCCACAGACCGCCCGGTCACGTGGCCTCGAGGGCCGGGATGGTTGAGGGTAAAAGCAGAAGAACGTCCTGCTCGGGGACGCGGACTGCGGAGACCACAGCCTGATGGCGGTAACATGGTTCCCACCAGCAGCATCACTGCTACTCTGCCCTCATCGTCAGCACAAACCCTGCTCAGTCCTCACCCCGTCCCTGGGGTCAATGCCCGGATGGCCCCGTGTGACATGGTCTCACTCCACTTTTCCACTTGTAGTGAATCCACAGGGTTCAACCTTCGCTTCCTCCCTGCACCCTGCACATGCGCATTGCTCACCTCCACCCCGGCTACCACTTCCTCCCACAGGGTCTCCTTAAAGCCCCGGACACGGGGTCCATCTCCCATGTGGACAGCTCCATGCACACCATCCACACTTACTGCAGGAGGAACACGTCAGATGAGCACAGTGTCTCCCCTCCTCCTCCTCTTCCATGAGCCCATCCAGGCTAATGGGCCCCCGTCCAATGAGGCAGCTGACTCAGATGACGGATACATCACAGATCGGGATTGGTTTCCAGGGGCTGCTGTGACACACGGCAACACACTTGGTGGTTTCAGTTAAGTTCTTTTTTCCATGTGTGGATGACAATAGTCTAAAATCTGTAACCTCTGCTGAAATCTCAGTGTCAGGAGACCATGCTGGCTCTGGAACGTCGAGGGGAACATCTATCCCTGGTGCCTCCAGCCCAGGACTGATGACTGTCCTCATCTGGTACCAACGTTCCTCCTATCTCTTCCCCATGAGGGGACATTGCCGTATTGTTTCTGTGTGCTTGATAATCTTGTGGTCTTCTTCATATAAAATATGTGGGATGGCATTTAGAGGTCACCAGAAAATTCAGGATCATCTCCCTAATTCAAAATCTGTAACTTTATCACATCTACAAAGTCCTTTTCCCCATGACAGAGACTTGACAAGCCTGTTTTGTGTGTGGATCTGTTTGGGGGCTCTTATGGGCCTACGTTAGCTTCTCTGCCTGCTGACCCTAAGAGCCCACTAGGTCCTGCTCCTCCACGACCAAGCCTCCCTCAAACACACTTTTGCAACTTTGAAACAGTGGAGGTCATGTGTTTCTAAATGTTTTAAGTAAGAGGACTTATTATATGATCTGCACCCTTTCTCTAATAATACATTATATATTTATACAAAATATGGTGGAGAAAATGAAAGATAAGCGTTTTCTAGTGTTATCAGTTGTGTCCAAAGCTTTTACAATCTATGTGATCACAGGGGGAAACATGTCCACTTAAATTAGTCTCTATTTTCTGGAACGCCTTCTGTGTTCATTCACATCCTGTGCTGGGTGGACACAGTGTCATAGAGCTCTTGCAACAGCCTGAGAAATGCAGCCTGGAATCGTGTGGGGAGGACAAGGCCCTTCACCAGCAGGGCACACAGGCCTGGCCTGATCCTCTCCCGGGCTCCCCTTCACCCCCATGTCCCTGCTCACCCAGACGCTCTGCTCAGGCATCCTGTCTACATGTCATTCCCTCATCATGACGGTGGGTCACAGCACTGCACGTGGGCTCATCATGGTCCCTCTTCCTCTATGTTGTTCCTGCACAGGACAGCTGACAGCCTTGTGTGCAAGGTCTGTGTCCCGTCCCCAGATCAGTGGAGCCATTTCTCCCTCTCAGACCCTGAAATAACCCTTCATACACAGTCACACTGTGTGCACAAAACAAGACACATTCACATACACGTTTTAACACACAGCCAGAACCATGCACACCCATACATGCACAGACACACCCAGAGACACACGCGCGCGCGCACACACACACACACACATGTTGACAGGCACACTCATCCCTCTGTGGTCACTTTATTCTTCTATGATATAAGAGTCCTATCAAGAGCTGTTTTGGGAACATTTGGAATAAATTATCAATATCAAAACAATCACTATCAATCATTATTAATATTTTTAGAATGCTTAAGAGTTTACAAACATGGAGACCCCTGTGGGCAGCCATTGTCCTGGAAGGTTTGTAGGTTCTGTCTCACTTCATCCTGATGGGTCTTCAGGAGGGAATAGACTGTTATTGTCATTGGATGTGTGACAAAGGATGTCCCACCACTGGCCTCCAGTCTGGCCTCTGTGCCTTCTCAGCATCAACGGGGAAGATTTCAAAAGCAAGTGATGCACAGGCCCCAGGCAAGGACCAACGTGAGTACCTCTGTGGGTGGAACCGTGTGGTCCCCATCCCCACCTCCCCTGCTGCGGGTGCAGCACCACGTGACTGCGGAGGCCATGACAGCCCCTGAACTGGGGAGGACAGCAAGACTGTGCATGAGCCAGAGACTCCCAGCATCACCACGGGGTCACCTGGAGACCTTTCCTTGGCCACTTCTCTAGCTCTGCAAGGTGGGCACGGCAGGGTCTTTATCGGTGTCACTGTCATAACAGTGACAGATAAGGTCTTGGGAAGGAATGTGTCCTTCCTGAGCTGGTGACGGTGCAGGAGATGAGGTGATGCACAACTGTAAAGGCTGGCTGGGAGGGACAGGGCTGGGGAGCGAGGTTAATGGCTAGGGCCTCTGATCGGGATGATTGTGGACATGGATGATGGAAAAATGGAGACCATGACGTACCCAATGCCAGTGAATTCTGCACTTAATAAAATCAAAATGGTAAATTTTATTTTTGTATATTTTATGAAAACATAGAAAAATTATCTCAGAATGGAGCTCTCTGAGAGGCAGCCGAAAGAGACCTGCCCATAGGAACAGGGTCTGTATTTCAATCCCCTGGACACTCTTCCTGCATTGCTGACACCTCCTGTCAGATCAGGTCTGGTGTCAACTCTCTGTTTGATTTGCCTCCTGTGATTTTTTTTTTTTTTTTTTTTTTTTTGCGGAAGACACCACATATGTTGACAAACTGATTCAAACTCACAAATTGAGACTAGCTGCTACAAAGGATTGATTTGCAGAGTCTCTTGACTTTATCTTTGAAACCTTGAATTCCTTTTGGGACAAATGTCATCACTCTCTTCCAAGACTCTGTTCCTCAATTTTCTTCTCTCTGTACCATCCTACTCTCTGTGACAAGTTCAATATTCCAAGCCCAAGGCTGTGGTTTCTTGTATGTTTACTTAGAGCAACCTTTCAATGGCTCTCCACTCCTATAATATGACAGTCTCCATTCAGAAATGAGTGCATTCTTGCCTGTAGGGTAACAAAATCTTTACCTTACGTAAAAATTAATACTGTTCTTTCTTCCTGTTCTTTTAATTCTACTATGTTTCTCCCAGATGCTAATTTAATTTCAGGCAGACTGAGCGCATTAAAATGGAGAGCGACAGAGAGCAAATAAGTTCTTAAAAGACAGTTTTATGAGACAGATCGAATTTTTCTGGGCCAGACAGAACTCTCTGTCGTAGGACATGTCACGGTTCTTTAGAAAGTTCAGATTACTACAATCTGTTCTTTGTTATGAGTATTAAGCATTCAAAGTAAAACAAAGAACTTTGGAAATATGATGAATATGACAACTAGATTGAATCATAAAGAATTTAGAAGACATAATGTGACAGTGTGTGTATGTGTGTACATGCGTATGAAGATAAAGAACAGAAATAAGAGAGGAAAAATAAGCATGTTCAGACAAGGATTTAATAGGTCCACTTATAAAAAAGTTTTTAAAGAAGGGAGAATGTGCTGAAAGAAAATAACCAAGAAATACATCTAGAAAATGCCCCCAGAGCGAAGACTATGAACTAGAACAGCTCACTCATTCCCCACATCAGAACACATTTTGTGATGTTTGAAAAGATCACCTTAAAGGAAGGAGGTTTTTTCAAAAAGAAACACTAGGTCACCTGCCAGGATGGGGAATAAAAGTAGAATGAGCACCGACTGGAGGGCACAGAGGAACACTGAAAGTTCAGAGGTCTGGCCTGTACCTGTGCACAGACAGAATTCTGAGGCAGTCAGCTAGCATTTCAGCATTGACATAAACACATCTTGGAAGAGCATTAGATCTGCTGAAGTTTTATCTCCATGAGGTTTTTCTCAGAAGGTAGGGGAGAATTTCCTCTACCGAAAGGACTGGATGAAAAAGACAAGACAGGCAGCCCAGTGCACACAGGATATAACACAGGTGTTTGTAGATGAGCCGCAGAGAAGGTGCAAACAGAGAGTTGCCCACGTCCCCAGCAGGAGACGCGGTGAACGCTGCTGTGGGGAGGAGGCGACAGCGTGGTGTGGATGAGGTCGCAGAGGCTTCTCGGGCTTCTCACTGGAAGTGGTTTTCAGTCTTTTCTTTTTTGAGCAATGTTTCTACATCATTATTTTAATATAAAAAATTTGAAAATTACAGGAAATTGTCAGAGAGGAATGACAAGAAAGACAGCATTGAAATTCGCCAAACTATGGTCATAATTAGTTAATAAGTGGCAAATCATCTAAGGACTGGGAGGAATCTCAGCTGCACCAAACTTAGGGACACTTGATGTATTTTGTTGAAGGAAGAAATGAATTTTCTTAGGAATTGATTACTGTATTAAATGACAAGTGATAAGTCCGGGAAGTGAAGAACAGTTTGTTACATCATAGAATGAGATTCTACCTTAGAAATTAAAGGCCTATAGACATTCAACAGAGAACAAAGCCCTTGTGAGCTTGCATTCTCCTAGATGAAGACAGTGATCAGGTGAGAACTGAGTGGGTCCTGAAGGACAAAGTCAATGAGGGTGACAAGAGGAGAAGGTGGGGACCTCCAGGAGGGAGGACAAGCCTGGCAAAGTCCCTACGTTGGAGATGAGCTGCACTCTTTAGACGTCACACGTGACCTCTCTAAAGCCGCCATTGGTCTGCACCGTGGCTCCTTACTGTCCTCTGCATGTGAGGCCACCGGTCTGTCCTCATCCTTTGCTACAAGGACGAATGCTGTCAGGGGTGTCTCTATGACTGGGTGTCTCGGCCGTGGCTTTAGTGTCATTGCAGGTTGAGGAGTTCATTTTTGAGTTGGTGCCTAGAACAGCAAAGGTTGTTTAGCGGCAAACTTGGAGCACACATTTGATGCCAATGACCACCACCCACCCCAGGGAACATCAAAATACTTCTGGACATGACAAAGTCTACAACAGTGTGTGGAAGGAGGAAGAGAAACAGCCCAAGCAGAGAATCGCGGTTCAGCACTGGGAATACGTATTAAATCTGCCTTATTTCCTTTTGTCACACTCCTAAGACCACAGATTCACACTCTGGAGGGCAACGGTTAGCAAGAAAACAGGCGCATTAGCTGCAGGGAAACTAGTAACTGAATAGGGAAGATTTGCTGTATTAATCTGAGGAAGCACATAGACTGTCTCTTGTGTGTGGTATGAAATATTTAACCACACATTTTGTAGACATATCAAGTTGTGTAAGTTGAAGGTTTTGGTGAGTGAGCCAAAAAGAATTAAGTAGAGGTGCCACCTGATCCCGACTCAGCTTCCAAATCTGTCTCTCGGTCCCCAGTCAGTAGATGGATCAGGGTTAGATGAAATCAAAGTAATGTTTACTTCTAGGGAACAGAAGGACTGCGGTGTCCCTGTCCCTGGCTGTCAAGGCTCAACTTCTTTCTCTCCTCGCTTAGCCGTGCCAAGTGTGATTCCACAGCTCTCTCCAGGGATAGAGAAAACATGGTGTTAGCACCACGATGTCTGGCTGTGCCTGGGTTTAGACCTGAGGTGAGCCTTGTCTTTTTACAGTTTTTATTTTAAATGAGTCCCCCTTTCAAAAGAAACCCACCAATTGAAACATGTTTTATAATCAGAGAATTCTTTGTACAATCGCAAACTGTTCCCCAAAAGAGTTATAAAGCATGTAGACACCCAGTGTGTCACGACTGTCACATGCAGACCAGATAGTGCAGGTCATGCTCTCTAGGAGCTGAACAGGGAGGAACGAGTTATGAGATCAAGTCCTCGTCACCAGGAGAAAGGTGCACACAAGAGTCACAGGGTCATGACTAGGTGACCCCAGAGATTCAAGGCCACAATCCGACAGTGACACTGGGCTGTCATTGGTGTGAAATAGGGAATAAATAGTTTCAACCTAAAGGCACCCAGTCAAGGACAGTGGAGAAGAAGACTTCATGTGGAGCAAAGGCCATTGAGCAGAACACTGTGGGGCCAGCACGGAAATCTTCCTGGAGGTCACAGATAGGGCAGCTGTGTAGGTCAGCAACCCATTTGACTCATAGAGTGGAGGTCCATAGGGTCAAGCTAAGTTGATCAGCAATGTTGAGAGCTCTCTGATCCTAGACACCTGCCTCCTTACCTGGCTCTGCCTCCCACTGGCTGTGTGCCGTGGTCAATTTACTGAGGTCTCTTTTTCCATTAAGCTGGACAGACGTCCCATACCTCCCTCGTGGGACGAACATCAGACATCAGGTTGCTCAGGGGAATCCTGGTTTGTGCTGCTGTCCTTGCATTCTGTCCATTTAGTGACCTCTTCTACCTTCTCAAGTGTCCCACGTAGGACAGTAAGTTTCATTGCCACTCTACTCATGGTTGTTGTGAAGATTAAGAAAGGTGGTCACAGTGTCTATATGGAGTCAGTGCTATGGAACTGATTGCCATTCATGTTGTACTGAAAATGGAAGTACGTAACACTGGTTGGGTTAGACATGGAGAGCTCAATGGGCCAGTGACAGGTAGAATGTATTTAGAAGCCAAGTTTTCTCAGTATAACTATTTAAGAATGAGTCAGAAAGATATCAAGTAAGAACAGATAGAAATATAGCGCTTTATGTTAAACTGTGGGCCTCTCTTCTCTCTGAGTATGATCGTCTCTGGATATCTTAGAGGATGTAGATTAGCAGCATATTTTGAAGGTCTGTCGTGGTCCCAGTCGTCCTCCTAGGTTTATGGAATAGCTCTCTAACTGTTACAAATCAATGGCTTCCGGCTGACATGCAGAGAGCTCCTACTCTGTCCCCAGCCTTGTCTGAGGACTTACACGCTGTAGCTCATTCAGCCTCATGACAAGCCAAGGACTGTTCCCACTATACACAGAGACCCGGCTGTGAAAGCTCCCAGCAGTCCTGGTCCAAGACATGGGAGGTGCCTGGTCTGGGAATGGCCTGAAATCCATAATGAACTAACATCTTTCTGTCACCAAGATGATGCCAAGATCAGGGCCTTTTCCGAAGTTTCTGGTCTGGAAAAGGAGCACCGTTCTGAACTGTTCGATATTGGTGTGATCTTAAAGAAGAAGAAGTTTACCTCCAAAGATCATGCCTGAGGTGATCACACAGCCTGGGAATGAGGGGCAGACTTGATTTACAGACCGAGTGAATGAAGTGCAGGGTTTCTGGTGCCCAGATACTGCGGGGCCGATTTCTATGACTAACTTACAATTAACAAAGGCGTAATAACTATCTAAATGTCAGCACTCATTTTTAAAGTCTTTCTTTTAATACATGAATCACTAAGAATAAAAATAGCTCTCACTGAATATTATTACTCTGTTCAGCATGGCAGTCCTCAAATAACCAACATATCAGCGTGAGTTATCTCAGGACTTGTGAGAGCCCGAGGACAGGCCAGCTAGAACTCTCTCTCACCTCGTGTCTCCCTCAGTGAGGACACAGGAGGTCAGGGAGGAACCTGAGTCATTCTCCTCCACAGCAGGTTGGCCTTAGAAAGGGCACACACACTGAGACTAAAGCCTACGTGTGCCTTTGATGGTACCGAGCTGAGGATGTGGATGTGAAACAAAGTCCCTTTGGGAGGAAAAAACATCAGCCAAGTAATACAGGCATTCAAGCCTCTTCGTTTTTTCAATTTCAGCTTGGGAATGCTTGCTTTTAAATGAGTCCCTTGTGAGCGGAGGTGTAGTTCTCTGATTCCTGATAAAGGTCACCACGGGCTCCGCAGAAAACACGGGGGTAAAGAAGCACACACTTGTTGCACGTGACGTTGGAGCATTTTGCTGAGGACGAACCTGTGAAGGGTCCCGTGTCCCAGCAGACAGCAGGGCAGGCAGGGCCATACTCTGGGCTCCAGGCAGGTCCTCACTGAGTCCCGTTCAACGAGACAGTCTTGCCTTCCGTTACGGTGGTCTCACACTCGCCTTAGGATTGAAGACTGCCAACAGTGTCACCTGGGAGAGGGCACACACATGAGATCACAGCCTTTTCTGCTTTCTAGTGTCTTCCCAAATCAATATTGTTCTCAATATTTTAAATTGGATCTATCACCCATCCCAGGTGTCTGGTGGATCAGGGGAACAGATATAGGATTTGAGCATTTTGTTCCTTGAAGAAGAAGCAGAGGTAAAAAGAGGAGAAGCAGGGTTTGGCGAAGAGGGAGGAAGACAGGAATGAGGACGGAGGGAGAGTTGATGAGGATAAATGAGGAGGTGGACGACAAGCATGACAGTAATAACAGAGCAGGACGACACACAGGTCACAATGTGTTCATTTCTTTATTGTTTAGAAAGCATTCCTACATCCATTTCATCTACTGACATGGCCATTGTTATACTTTAAAAATTTTCAGCATTCTTATATCTCTGCCACCTTTGTTTCTACACACAGAGCACAGGCTAGAGTGTTCTGGTGGATTTCATGGTCCTTTCCTGGGCTAGTGCCAGGTGTGTCCGGTGACTCGTTCCTTCATTCATTGGAGGAGTCAAGGTGGCTTCCTGGAGAATAAAAGGAGGAGTTCTGGGCACTCACCTCCAAAGTGAGATCCTTCTTTCCTGCCACACCACAGTGACCAGCCAAAGCCGCTGCCGGGACCATGAAGCTGCTCCCAGTCCTCGTGCTCGCTGCCCTCCCCTTTTACTGCTACGCAGGTGAGTCCACACGGGGCGGGGCTCGGGGGCTTGTTGTCAGGGCTGCTGTGGGAGATCTCTGCTCCCCTCACCCCAGGACAGGGCTTCTCACATCTCTAATTTGTAGTTGTGTGTGTGTGTGTGTGTGTTTGTGTGTGTAACAAGGAAGCAGTGTGTGAGGGCTTAAAGAATACCCAGATCCTGAGTTACTGTCCGAGGACTCAGACCATTCCCCGTCATCTTTCTGAATGGACGTGCAGCTGGGATGTGGGAGAAGGACAAACATCACGGCTGCCCAACAAGGAGTTCATGCCTCTGTGACTGAGCAGCTTTTGCATGTGTTCATCCTAGGTGTTGGCTGTTCACTTATGGAAAATGCAATCAAAGATTTAGGTGATATTCAAGTGAGCACGGATGAATACCTAGAAAAATATCAACAATTCCTACAAAATGAACAAAGTTTAAAGATGATGAATAAAATAAAGAGTTGCTTTGGAGATCTTGGTGAGGAAACTCTGGACAATATCAGTGTGATGTTTGTAAGTTTGGTTTCTTTTTATCTGAACACGGACAAATAGGAAGTTAGTTATTATTTTTTTCAAAGGGAATGTTTCTTACATTTTATTTTATTTGAGTGAATTTCATTGTTGGTGAGTGGGAGTACTCTGACACCAGGAAAGCCATCCAAGCTGGTGTTGGGGAGCCTGTGCACTTTGTGGAGTCTCTAGTGAGTGATTACTGGAAAGGCGAGAGGGAAAAGGGTGTTTGGGCAAAGGCTTCCCTTCCCCTCAGCTGAAGAGACCCCGAGTCTCAAGAAGACCCTCACTCGTAAGAGTGATCAGAGGAAAAAATCTCTTTTGTTTATCAAAAGAAATAGAATACTTTAAAGAATTTTCAAAAGATTTGAAAAATTTACATTTGAGGATGATTCCTTACATATATTAATGCTATCTTCAATGAAGGTGTAAGTGGTGAATTTCTTGACTAGTAATTACAGTCCATGAGTGAGAAGTGGAAATCATGGCTGTGACTCCACCATGGGTGATGTCATTGATGAAAACCGAAGCAGTATTTAAACAATTTGATATTCCTGCTGTTTATAGCAGATACTGTTTAGTTACTTCCAGCAGTCATTCCCTACCCTAATGTTCCACTCACAACGTCCCCGGGTAACTATTTCTCAATATTGCCACAGCACAAAGATAACTGTCAATCAAGGAGGGATTGCTGACAACATGGATGAACTTTGGGAAATTTTGATGAAAAAATAAATTAGTTCCAAAGAGAGAGATTTTGCATTTTTCAGAGTAAAAAATCTCTAAGAAAACACTGTAAAAATATGATTTGCAGTGGAAAGTGGTGGGAAAATGGGAGATGGTAATGGCCAATAGTTGCACGTTAACGAATAAAAAAGTCCAAGAGATTGTTTGCTCTGCAGAGGGAATGTTTTTAACACTACAAAACCGCACATTCAAATGCAGACAAGAATAATATATCTTATGTATACTTATCATGATCATATTTTTAAAAAATTAATAACTTCTCAATTAAAGTTAAGGGAACTTTAAATAAAAACCCTGAGTCAGACAAATACGTCGGAGCCCCTATATCCAAAGTTTTGTAGCCTAAAAACTATATGGTACAGGCAACCGTCCGTCCGTTTGCTCCAGTTCTAACATGAAACTCAAATTGCATGCTGCTCTGTATTTGGGCTGAGATATTGAACACTGACAAAACAGTGTATTTCTTGGATAACTTTTCGAAGAAGAGGAAACATGCAGGGAAAATCAGCAAAGGGATCCCCGCTGGGGAAGTGCTGGAAGCACCACCCCTCTGGCATCAGCAGAGGTCTCCTGAGTGGGAGAACACAGCACAGAATTCCGATGTTACTTCCAGCACCAGCTCTCTGCCGCTGGGTGTGGACCAATCCAGGGAAACAATAGAGGTAATGTTTGTTTTCATGATTGACTTTTGTAAGAAGAAGAAAATGTAAATGATGACTCTGTTCTTGTTTTCTAGGATTCAGTATCCAACAGTGAATGGTGTAGCTCATATTAACTTTCCACCAGACCTTTGGCTCAGACTACAAGGAATGATCAGAAACCGACTGACGATGAGTAGAAACCACGACTTAGCATCCTTTTCTATCCTTTGATCTACAGACTACAAGACAATTGTTGAAACCTCACATACATTTTCACTTTAATAAAGTATCTGCAAACCAAACGTTCTTCCTTGGTGATTGGGTAAAACTGGGTTTATAGAGAGACACAATGATACACGCGTGGCTTTTGTGCATGCGCGCGCGCGCGCACACACACACACACACACACACACACACGCTGCTTGGGACCTCACCCTGCCCCTTGGCACGGGCTCTCTGGAGCCAGCTCTGCCCCATCTCCAGCATCCCTGCCCGCACCCTGGTAGGCCTGGCCCGCGGGCAGTCACTGGTGTTGTCGGCACAATCCACACCGTTCATACCAGCTCTTCTCAGGAACGCAGACAAATGTCCTCTGACTGACACCTCTAACTGTGTCATCAGATGAGAGGTGCACCCGGGACACTCAGGAGCACGTAAACGGTGCCCTCCCTCCCCGGGGGCAGCTCAGGGCTGTGCTGAGGCCACTGGGGCCAAAGTGGGCAAAGTGCAGAGTCTGAGGAGGCCGGGGAATCCGGCCGCACAATCAGGCTTCATCTGTGACTCTGCCTCTTGCTCCCATCTCTCCTCGGAGCTGCCATTGCTCAGAATCTTTAGGCCAGGGGTCGGGAACTTTTTTGGCTGAGAGAGCCATGAACGCCACATATTTTAAAATGTAATTCCATTAGAGTCATAGAATGACCCGTGTACCTTAGGCATTATCCAATAAAAATTTGGTGTTGTCCCGGAGGACAGCTGTGATTGGCTCCAGCCTCCGGAACCATGAATATGAGCGGTAAGAAAAGAATGGATTGTAATACATTAGAATGTTTTATATTTTTATCGTTATTTTTTTTTATTAAAGATTTGTCTGCGAGCAAGATGCAGCCATCAAAAGAGCCACATCTGGCTCGCGAGCCATAGATTTCTGACCCCTGCCTTAGGCTTTTCCTCCCTTGCAAGCTGGTGGCCAGTCTGACTGGGCAATGGGGATCCAGCGACTACAGCCCTATCTCCCCTTGGGACTCCCCAACAGAGCCTTCTCCTGCTCTGTGGACACACCCACTGCAGCCGAAGGGGACAGGCTCCTCCCAGATGGCCCATTGCCCATCTGAGCAAATGCAAACTTCTGCACATGCTTCAGAGAACCCAAACTGAGCATGGTCCATGAGTTTTTAATGTGTGTGTGTGTATGTGTGTGTGTGTGTGTGTGTGTGTGTGTGTGTGTGTGTGTGTGTAATAAGTGAAATGTTATGGGTGGATCTGGGTAAAGGGTCCTTTTACCTGGATCTAAAGGCCAGAAGTGTTTTGAAGAAATGGGAGGAGTTCCTCATATGCTTTATTGATTCTTAGGTACTTGTGTCCACTTCTCCGTACAAACATGATATAAAGATGCATGAACCCCACAAAGGTTCATTGGTGTATATTCATTATTACTATAGTCACTTCTGTTTAATATTTTTAAAGACATTGCAACTCTTTTGTGGGCCCAAAAAGTATTGTCTCCCTCGTTCCCTGTTTGGGATATGGCTGGTGGAAGTCAGGCCTGGGGGGAGCTGAGTTGTCCTGAGAAGGGGTCAGGGCTCAGGCTGGGTGAGTGGCACCTGTGCTGGTGTGAGCAGAGGGTGCTCGTCACCCACCCCTGGTGTCAGGATTGTGAGGACGGGTCAGAGTGAGGAGAGCTGAGTCCGAGTTAAAATCACTCGCTTTGCTTCTTTCCCAGGGAATTGAAACGTCACTGCGGGTTGGTCACTGTGGAAATGAAAGGGTGGACCACACTGCCCCCTGCAGGGCCATGATCAGGGACAGTCACACAGTTGAAGAAAGGACCAAAAATATCCGTAAATAAATTTGTAATAAAATATTTTAGAATTTAAAACTGAGGCCATACAGCAATTTTTGAATCAAGACAGGATTCAGCTCTGCTTTGCCTGAGTCACCTCTGTCACTGGCTCTATGCCCCCCCCCCCCCCTGCACCTGGGGTCAGGGACAGATAGCGCCCAGAGAGGAGCCTGCCCATGGTGAGCAGGGTGCGGTGTAGACACGGGGACAGCTGTGGATACAGGAATCTGAGCAGTCACTGCCCCAGGACCTAAGAGCCCACAGTGCAGGTGTTGTAGCCAGTTCATTAGGTGAAAGAGAAAAAGATACCAAAAGGAAGAATTGAAACTGTATTCAGAGATGGTTGTAGATAATCTGATGGTGGATGAAGAGTCCCTAAACTCTAAGTTGCATCCCCAATGGCTTCTGGACTGGATTCCCAGCGTTATGAAGACAGTGTGCAAAGGGAGAAACATTATGGGATATTCAGGAGCAAAGGAAGCATCTCTGACATTTTTCTGCCTTCTCCCTCTCAGGCTGTGTCACAAAAAGGAGAAGTAGCCACCACAGTGCCATCGCTTCATGGCAAGAGCTGGTTAAGGAGAGGAAAGAGACACTCCCCTGCCCCATGGCCCTTCCCGCCCTGGGCTTCCCTTTGCAGCTCACAGCCTGCAGGCGGAAGTCATAGCCCTGTCAGGGGTCCGGGGGCTGCGGGGGTTGTCTGTGGGAGCAGGAAGGAGCGGTGCAGCCTCTCACACGTTTCGTTCATCAATTCAGGGCACGAATCTCGCAGGGTCAACCACGTATCAGGCAAGGGAAGAAGTGAGAAAACGGTGTTGAGAAGTTCATAACACAGAGTACATTGCTGTCATGGTACCGGTAGGGATGCTTAGGGCTTTGGATAAAGACCTGACACTTATATTTTTGAAACATCTTAAATACATGATGTAAAGTGTTAATTGATAAATGCATCTCTTAATGCACAGAAGAGGCCCTGCTTTAATTTTATATAATTGTGCATAATGTCATTTTTAGACAAAATGTGGTACTTGTGTTTATGCTTTTCATCTTCATAGATGTGATTCTGAAAATATTTGTTGCAAGTATGTGCAAAGACAAAAATAATGAGTTTGTGGTAGTGATGTCACCTGAGTCTTTGAATTGTTTGGCTCTTGACTACACATTATGTCACTATAATTTGTCCCTCAAAATTATTTTCAATTATTTACTAGCCATGGCTAAATGTGGTTTTCCTTTTGATAAAAGCACTTCCTATAGTACATAGGGACATTTTATGTCCACAAAATGCTTCAAAATGTTTTTTTGAAGCATTGTGTTTCTTAGGGGACACTCAGTCCGTGTCGTGGGAACGCTGGAGCAGGACTGATTGGGACACAGGAGGCAGAGACGGAGTGGGCACGGCCACACGTGTGTACATGGTAAAGTAGACTGAATGCCACGATCTAGAAGTGATCCCTTAAATGTTTCCATCCCCCTGGCGTGTGTTTACCAGTCCGAAGACCAAAGCCTTAGGAAATTCCTGGGATTTCCAGAGTCACGAGGGTTGCTGTGTGCCCAGCGCATCTCCCTGAAAAGGCGTCCAGAGACCCCGTGTGTCTGCGGTAGGTAATACCTATCCCCACCTGCCACCTGCCTCTACCCTTAGTTTCAATATTCGGTATTCAGGATTGTAAAATCGCAGTAACAGTGACTTAGATGTGATCGTAAAATGGTAAAATGGGTGATTGAAACATAATGACTTTACTTTCACTGATAGAAATCCCAGTGGAACCAGAGACAAATTCAGAAGCACACTGAGTTCGCACACAGGATAGCAAACATTCTTTGCTGGGAGAGTCTGTCACCTAACTATGATAATTGACTTTTTGAATCAGGTGATTTATTGTTTGACTTAGTATTTATATTTGTTTCTTTTTATTTATTTTTTAAACGATATTTACCACCAGCCTCTGTGTTGAGCATTTTCATGGCACTATGATACCCTCTTATTGTATAGATGAGGAAACTGAGACTGAGAAGTCAGCACTGTGCTGATGACCCCAGTAATAGAAAGCTTTAGAGTTGACCTGGGACCCATTAGTCTGGGCCCAAAGTCAGGCTCCTCCACACTAATCAAGAACTATAAATGGGCTAATTCTGAGGCATCCTGACTTTGTTTTTAAATTCAAAACAGAGTACAAGCTATGCTGTCAGAAGTCAGCGGGGAGTACACAGAACTTGTAGACTTATGTGAGAAGAGTCAACATCTTTAAATTTATAGGAATTTCCTTCAAGAACAAGGTGTGTGCCTCTGTTTTAGATTGCTTTTCCCATCTGTGCGTCGTTTCATGATTTTCCCTGAAAACAGTGCACATTTCTGAAGGTATAGTTGTATAGTTCAGATTGTTCCTGCTCGTACTGTGCCTGCTGCCAAATGACCTCATAGTCTGCATGATGTCATGTGATAGCACAGCTGGTTTCTAGAAAAGGTATCGATGTTAGTACGTTGACCATGTGTTTGGCTAGTGCTGTGAATTCTATCAGTTTCAGTATATTATCTTACAGTTTTAATTCATTTAATATATTTTTTTCCTTGTTTGAAGAGAATATTTTTTACATTATCCTTCTTTCATTAGTAGACTTATTATTTTCTTTTTTTATCTTATTTTTATTAATTGTAATGCAGTGACATTGATAAATCAGGGTACATATTTTCGAGAAAACCTCTCCAGATTATATTGACATTTGATTATGCTGCATACCCCTCACCCAAAGTCAAATTGTCTTCTGTCACCTTCTATCTGGTTTTCTTTGTGCCCCTCCCCTCCCCCTCCCCCCTCCCTCTACTTCCTCGCACCCTCCTCACCTCTGTTACCATCACATTCTTGTCCATGTCTCTGAGTCTCATTTTTATGTTTCATCTATGTACGGGTTCATATAGTTCTTAGTTTTTTCTGATTTATTTATTTCACTCCGTATATTGTTATCAAGGTCCATCCATGTTATTGTAAATGATCCAATGTCATCAGTTCTTATGGCTGAGTAGTATTCCATAGTATATATGTACCAAAGCTTTTTAATCCACTTGTCCTCTGACGAACACTTAGGCTGTTTCCAGATCTTTGCTATTGTGAACAATGCTGCTATAAACATGGGGGTGCATTTCTCCTTCTGGAACCATTCTATGGTGTCCTTGGGGTATATTTCTAAAAGTGGGATGGCTGGTTCAAAAGGCAATTCGATTTTTAATTTTTTGAGGAATCCTCATACTGTTTTCCACAGAGGCTGCACCTGTCTGCATTCCCACCAGCAGTGCAGGAGGGTTCCCTTTTCTCCACATCCTCTCCAGCACTTATTCTGTGTTGTTTTGTTGATGAGTGCCATTCTGGCTGGTGTGAGATGATATCTCATTGTGGTTTTAATTTGCATTTCTCTAATGATTAGTGATGTTGAGCATTTTTTCATATGCCTATTGGCCATTTGTATGTCCTCTTTGGAGAAGTGTCTATTCATTTCTTTTGCCCATTTTTTGATTGGACTGTTTGTCATTCTGGTGTTGAGATTTACAAGTTCTTTATAAATTTTGGTTATTAACCCCTCATCAGACACACTGTGAAATATGTTCTCCCATTGTGTGGTTTGTTTTTTTATTCTGTTCTTATTGTCATTGGCTGTGCAAAAAGCCTTTTAATTTAATGTAGTCCCATTTGTTTATCCTGTTTTTTATTTCCCTTGCCCGTGGAGATAAATCAGCAAATATATCGCTGCGGGAGATGTCGGAGAGCTTACTGCCTATGTTTTCTTTTAAGATGCTTATGGTTTCACACCTTACATTTAAGTTTTTTATCCATTTTGAGTTTATTTTTGTGAATGGTGTAAGTTGGTCTTCTAGTTTTATTTTTTTGCAGGTAGCTGTCCAATTTTCCCAACACCATTTGTTGAAGAGGCTGTCTTTACTCCATTGTATTTCCTTACCTCCTTTGTCAAATATCAGTTGTCCATAGAGCTGTGGGTTTATTTCTGGGTTTTCCGTTCTGTTCCATTGATCTATGTGCCTGTTCTTATGCTAGTACCTCGCTATTTTGAGTACAATGGCCTTGTAGTATAGCTTGATATCAGGAAGTGTGATACCTCCCCCTTTATTATTCTTTTTTTAAGATTGCTGAGGCTATTCATGTTCTCTTTTGTTTCCATATAAATTTTTGGAATATTTGATATATATCTTTAAAGTATGTGATTGGTATTGTAATTGGTATTGCATTAAATTTATAAATTGCTTTGGGTAATTTACATTTTAATGATTCTTCCTAACCATGAACATGGTATATGCTTCCACTTGTTTGTATCTTCCTTGATTTCTTTTATCAATATTTTATAATTTTCAGAATCTTTAGTTTCCTTGGTTAAATTTACTCCTAGGTACTTTATTTTTTGGTTGTAATAGTGAAGGGAATTGTTTCCTTAATTTTTCTTTCTGACTGTTCATTGTTGGTGTATAAAAATGCCTCTGATTTCTGAGTATTAATTTTATATCCTGCCACTTTGCTGAATTCATTTATCAGGTACAGTAGTTTTTTGACTGAGACTTTAGGGTTTTTTATATACAATATCATATCATCTGCAAATAATGATAGCTTTACTTCTTCTTTCCCAATTTGAATGCCTTTTATTTCTTCTTCTTGTCTGATTACTGTGGCTAGGACTTCCAGGACTATGTTGAATAAGAGTGGTGAAAGGGGGCACCCCTGCCTTCTTCCTAATCTTAAGGGGATTGCTCTTAATTTTTGCCCATTGAGTATGATGTTGGCTATGCGTTTGTCACAGATGGCCTTTATCATGTTAATGTATGTTCCCTGTATTCCCACTTTGTTGAGAGTTTTGATCATGAATGGGTGCTGGATTTTATCAAATGCTTTTTCTTCATCTATTGAAATTATCATGTGGTTTTCCTCCTTCCTTTTTTTTATGTGATGAATCACATTGATTGATTTGCAAATATTGTACAAGCCTTGCCTTCCTAGAATAAATCCAACTTGATCATGGTGTATGATTTGTTCCATATATCGCTGGATCCAGTTGGCTAATATTTTGTTGTGGATTTTAGCATCTATATTCATCAGATATTGGCCTATAATTTTCATTCTTTGTGTTGTCTTTGCCTGGTTTTGGAATCAGAATTTTCCTCAACTCATAAAAGGAGCTTGGAAGTCTTTCTTTCTCTTGAATTTTTTTAAACAGTTTAAACAGCTTGAGGAGGATAGGAGTTATTTTTGTTCTGTGAATATTTGCTAGAATTCACTTGTGAAATCATCAGGCCCCAGACTTTTCTTTGTTGGGAGTTTTTTGATAACTGTTCCAATTTCATTTGGTGTAATCGGTCTGTTTAGGTTTTCTGATTCTTCCAGATTGATTTTTGGAAGATTGTATGTTTCAATGAATTTATCCATTTCATCTAGGTTGTCTAGCTTTTTGGCATATAGTTTTCCATAGTATTTTCTTAGAATATTTTATATTTCTGTTGTGTCTGTTGTTATTTCTCCCCTCTCATTTCTAATTTTATTTATTTGAGTCCTCTCTCTCTTTTTCTTGGTGAGTCTAGTTAAAGGTTCATCAATCTTGTTTACCTTTTCAAAGAACCAACTCCTAGTTTCATTGATCCTCTGTATTGTTTCTTTAGTTTCTATGTCATTTATTTCTGCTCTGATCTTTATTATTTCTTTCCTTCTACTACATTTGGGTTTTACTTGTTGTTCTTTTTCTAGTTCTTTTAGATGCAAGGTTAAGTTGTTTATTTGAGTTTCTTCTAGCTTCTTAAAGTGTGCCTGTAGTGCTATGTACTGCTTTCACTGTGTCCCATAAATTTTGAATTGTTATATGCTCATTATCATTTGTTTCTAGGAATTTTTTTATTTCTTCTTTGATCTCATTCTTAATTCATTTGTTATTTAACAACCTGCTATTTAGTTTCCATGTGTTTGAGAATTTTAGAGGTTTTCTGTTGTGGTTGATTTCTAGTTTCATGCCATTGTGTCAGAGAAAGTGCTTGATATGATTTCAATCTTCTTAAATTTGTTGAGAGCACTTTTGTGCCCTAACATGTGGTCTATCCTAGAGAATGTACCATGAGCGCTTGGAAAGAACGTATATTCTGTTGCTTTAGGGTGAAAGGTTCTGAAGATATCTTAAATCGAATTGATCTAGTGTGTTTTATAAGTCTGCTGTTTCTTTGTTAATTTTGTTTCTTGAAGATCTATCTAGTGATGTTAGTGGGGTATTAAAATCCCCTACTATTATAGTATTGCTGTTGATCTCACTCTTTATATCCATCAAAGTCAGCTTCATATATTTAGATGCTCCTATATTAGGTGTGTAGATATTTATAATACTTATATCTTCCTGTTGGATTGCTTTCTTTATCATTATGTAGTGGCCTTCTTTATCTCTTACTATAGTCTTTGTTTTAAAGTCCATTTTGTCTGATATAAGTACTGCTACCCCAGCTTATTTTTCATTTTCATTTGCATGAAATGTTTTTTCCATCCTTTTACCTTCAGTCTATGTGCATCTTTTGTTTTAAGGTGTGCCTCTTGTAGACAGCATATGTACTGGTCCTGTTTTCTTATCCATGCAGCTACTCTATGTCTTTTGATTGGATCATTTAATCCATTTACATTTAAGGTTATTATTGATATGTAGTCATTT
Source organism: Saccopteryx leptura (assembly GCF_036850995.1). Lineage (NCBI taxonomy): Eukaryota > Metazoa > Chordata > Mammalia > Chiroptera > Emballonuridae > Saccopteryx > Saccopteryx leptura. The sequence continues at coordinate 11,430,339 of NC_089503.1, read as the reverse complement.
ATTGCCATTTTATTCTTTAAAGTTGTATTCCTCTTTTGCTATATTCTTTTTCTACTTTGATCTGTTTATACCATGCCCCTTAATATTTTCTGTAACATTGGTTTGGTTGTATTGAATTCCTTGAGTTTTTTTTTTTTGTTGTTGTTTTGTTTTTTGGGAAACTTTTTATTGCTCCTTCAATTTTAAATGATAGCCTTGCTGGATAAAGTAGTCTTGTTTGTAGGCTCTTGTTCTGCATTACTTTGAATATTTCTTGCCATTCCCTTCTGGCCTCAAGTGTTTCGGTTGAGAAGTCTGATATCATCCTTATGGGGGCCCTTTTGTAGGTGATAGCCTTGTTTTCTCTCGCAGCTTTTAATATTTTCTCTTTATCACTTAGCTTTGATATTTTAATTTTGATGTGTCTTGGTGTAGGTTTCTTTGGGTTTCTCTTTAATGGAGTTCTCTGTGCTTCTTGAACTTGTGAGAGTTTCTTTTGCATTAATTTAGGGAAGTTTTCAGCTATGATATGATTGAACAAAGTCTCTATCCCTTTTTCTTTCTCTTCTTCTTTAGGAACCCCTAAAATGTGAATGTTATTTCTCTTCATGTTGTTACAGAGCTCTGTAAGAGTTTCCTCAGACTTTTTGAGTCTCTTTTCTTTTTTCTTCTCTGCTTTCATGCCTTCATTCCAGTTGTCCTCCAACTCGCTGATTCAATCCTCAGCTCTATCCATCCTGTTTTTAATTCCTTCCATTGTGGTCTTCATTTCTGATATTGCATTTGTCATCCCCAAGTTATTCTTTTTTAATATTTCAATATCCTTTTTTATACTTGCTATTTATTTAGGTGTTCATAATGACCATCCATTGTTGTTCTAAGATCCCTAAGAATCCTTATAGTCATTATTTTGAACTCCGCATTCAGAAGTTTGTTTATTTCCATATCACTCAGTCATCTTTTAAAGATTTCTCTTGTGGTTTCATTTGAATTGCACTTCTTTGTCTTCTCATTATCTGTGTTTGGGTGTTTTGTTTGTAGAGCTGGTTGAGCTAGGCTTGGTGTTGTCTGCCTCCAGTTTTCAATTGTGTTATTTCTAGGTCTTCTTGGTTTGGCATCAGCTATTATTTGTAATCCATTTTCGTATTTGGGCCACTTTGAAGTCTTGGTTTGTTTGTTTTCTTAACAGGTAATTGTCTTGTTTGCTGATCTCAGCAGGGGGCTTATTTGAAACTGTATCCAGGAATGCAGTGGGTGTGACCTGAGGCTCTGAAGTCCTCTTCTGTCAGTTAATCTCTCTGGGGGTGGGTTGCTTTCTCAGCTTCAGTAGGGGGAGGTGTATCTCAGATCTCCATGAAGACCTGAGTTACTGCCCCTCCATCCCACTTCTTGTTTTCAGTTGTTACTTGTTGCACTGATTGGAGCTGGAGAAATGTCTGTATCTCTGTAACCTGGAAGTACTTTTATATTTTGCTTTGTGGAAGGATCAGCCCCTACCCCAGTTATGTCTACCTCCAGCACTGAATGAGTCAGCTTTTTAGATTGTCCCCCTGCATTTCTCTCCCCCTCACCATCTTGTCTATTTCTCTCTCTTCTTTCTTTTTGGAAGACAAGTGGGCCCGTTCAACATACTTCGCTCCTTGGTCACCAGACAATTGGCTATCAGCAGAATTAATGCTCTTTTCCTTGGAGTGAGAGCCCAGCCTCACTCCCCCCTTCTCTTCCTGTAAGCAGCGGAGATTCAGGTGCTCTCTACCAGGTTTGTTGTGTCTTCTTCTTTGCTCCTTGGTTTTTGAGAGCTGTTCTTGTAGTCCAGATTTAGTTTATCATGCTGATTGTTCATAAATTAGTTTATAATCCAGTTCTGTGGTGTGAGCTGGGAGTCTGTGCATCTGCCTACTCTGCTGCCATCTTCAGGTCTCAACTTATTGTTTTCTTTAAAGCGGTTTAGGTTCACAGAGAAATTAAACAGAAAGTGCAGTTTCCACATACGTCCTACTTACAAACCATCTACACCCCCACCAGCCTGGGACATGTGTTACAGTCGAGGAACCTATCCTGTACTGACACATTATTATCATCTAAGGCCCATAATTTTCATTAGGGTTCACACTTGTGTTGTAGAATTGTGGCTGTGCAACTCACATAATTTTTTAACCAGCATCACCCCAGTAAATTCAATAAAATCTGTTTTTTTTATTGCATTTTTAAAACATGTGGGCATGTGCAGTGTGCAGCAATTCTTCAATCCTGGTTTATTCTCACTTCAATTTCTGTTACTTCTTTGGTCTTTACTCAAATGTCTGTTTTTAGTGGGTGGAGTATCAGTGTTTGGGTCTTCCCAGGTCTCTTAATGTCTGGCTCAGTAGAAGTCAGATGGAACACATATTTCCTTCCATCTTAACTCCTTTGCAACATCATATGCCATGTAGTCTTCAGAAAATTCCACTGTCTTTTGAGAGCATGAGAGTGACCTGGGAAAATAAACCTCCACATTATGATTAATGTAGTTTTGTCCTAGACTCCCTGAATCATAGCATCCCATCACCAGTCCCCAAAACTGCTGTGGAATGTCTTTGTTTGTGTGTAGTGAAATTTCTCCTCTGTGTACCAATTAGATGAAGGCCATGAGGAGACTTGCCTTCATAACCTAAATAGGAGAATTCAGAAGCAAAGGTCTACTTCTGCTACAAACAACTATATCAACATTGTTATCTCAACAGATGTATGTAGTACAATCTGATAAACTTTGTTAGTAAAACTTCTAAGTAAGAGCCTGGGTTGGTTGGCTTAGTGGTAAAGAATCAGCTTGTCATGTGGAAATCCCAGGTTTGATTTCCAGCCAGGGCACACAGGAGAAACTTCCATCTGCTTCTCTACCCCTCCATCTTTCCCTTCTCTTTCTCTTTCTTACACTCCTGAAGTCGTGGCTCGAATGCTTAGAGAAAATTGACTCTGGTAGTTGAGGATGGCTCCATGGTCTGCCTCAGGCACTAACATTGCTTGGTTGCTGAGCAGTGGAGCAGCAGCCCCAAATGGACAGAGCATTGCCTGGTAGGAGGTTTGCCAGTTGTTTCCCGGTTTGGGTGCATGCAGAAGCCTGTCTGTCCGCCTCCCCACCTCCCACTTAATATAAACAATTCTAAGTAAAGATAGAAAAAAACTATTTAGAACCAAGAAAATCAATTTTCAAAGTCAACTGCAAACATCACTCTAACAAAGTTGAGTGCTAAAGCTAATTATATTAAAATATAGGGGAAATGCCTGTTATATCCATTATTTATTATTTGTTAGTATGGATCTGTGAGTTGTAAGTATTACACTAAAATAACAAATTGAAAGAATCTTAAATATTTACAAAGATATGATGAAAAATCTTTCATTTGCAGACAATATGAATCTTTCATCTGGAGACATGAGATATACTCACAGAGCACCACTCAGAGAAATAAAATAATAGGATGAGATGCATGTAAGTGGCTGGATATATGCTAAATATATATATAAGAATACAACAGCTTGTGCATGCTACAAACAACAGTGAGAATTAAAAATGGAATAAAGATGTCTCATTTATAAGTGTGACAAATTATAAAACACATAAAAAGCAATGTAATGAGTGAGGTGGTATATACTATGTTTTTGGAAGACAAATTACAAAAATATCAATATTTCCAAAATTTATACACAAAATCTTTGTAGTACTTTCATCCTGAATCCCATTGGAGCCTCATCCAAGACTGGTTAAAATTATTTTAAAATTCCTAGGGAACAATCTATGTTTAAAAATGGCCAAGATATTAGGAAGAACACTGAGTAGATACTTGGAATATCAGATATTAAAAATTACTAAAAAAATAATTCTTCTTGATCCAGATGAGTTGGAGTAGAAATGGACATCAGCTTGACCAGGCAGTAGCTCAATGGATAGAGCATTGTCCTAAGACTATGAGGACCCAAGTTCAAAACCCCGAGGGTGCATGCTTGAGCATGGGCTCATAAACATGACCCCATGGTCACTGGTTTGAGCTTGAAGGTCACTGGATTGAACCCCAAATCTTCTGGCATGTAACCAATGTCACTGGTTTGAGCAAGGAGTCACTGAATCAGCTGGAATCCCCCAGTCAAACGTATGAGAAAGCAATCAATGAACAACTTAGGTGCTACAACTATGAGTTGATGCTTCTAATCTCTCTCCCTTCCTGACTGTCTGTCTGTCTCTCTTTCTCATTAAAGAAGAAGAAGAAAAAACACAACCATACTAACGGCCATTAGAGAGCTCTAAAATGGATATATATATATATATATATATATATATATATATATATATATATATGGGACTTAAATTATAGCATCAACATTACAATTCAGCCATTAAAGGATTATTTATGTTTTGGTCAGATATTGCCAATATCCATTAGAAAAATAAAAAAAGACTTCTACTTCTTACAATATACCAAATTTAAATTGGCTTCAAGATTAATATGGAAGAAATCAGGAATTTCAGTTTAATAGTTGGGGTGGAAGCCAGATTGCATGGGGACAAGAGGTGAAAGGAAGGGAACTCGTGGGACCAGTAACTGGGATGCTGTGAAGTAAACACTCCAGGGGCTTGGGAAGCGGCCTGGCTGAGACCCTGCGGACCCATGTGGCACACCCTGGTTTCATCCTCAGAGGCCTGGATTTCTTTCTGAGCCTCATGGAGGCAATTTTCCTGACCAGTAAAAAACCAATATCAGGTAAATGATAACTTACAGCATAAAAAATATGACTTAATTACTATAATAAATAGAGATCAACCAATGAATATATAACCTATATTGGTCAGCACCTGTGTATTAGACAGTGCTGGGCAAGAAATAATCCTGTAAGGCTCTGGCCAGATAGCTCCTTTGTTTAGAGCAGTGGTAGTCAACCTGGTCCCTACCGCCCACTAGTGGGCGTTCCAGCTTTCATGGTAGGCAGTAGTGGAGCAACTAAAGTATAAATAAAAAGATAAATTTAACTATAGTAAGTTGTTTTATAAAGATTTATTCTTCCCAACTTAGTGAAAATCTGACATAAAGTACTTGGTAAGTAATTATTATTATATGCTTTAACTTGCTGTAACTCTGCATTATAAATTTTATAAAGTAAAGTTACTTACCTACTTTAAATCACCATTACTATGAAACCGGTGGGAAGTTTTAAAATTTTACTATTGATAGTAACAGAGATACAAAAGTGGGTGGTAGGTATAAAAATGTTGACTACCCCTGGTTTAGAGCATTGACCTGAATCAAAAAGTTGACAAGTCTATCCCCACTCAGCACACATACAGGAACAGATAGATGTCCTGTCTCTCCTGCTCCTGTCCTCCCTTTTTAAAATAAAAAAGAATTTAAATACAAGAGAAGTATTCCTGTGAGATCTTATGTCGTATGTCTTCCACGAAAGAACAGTAGGTCATAAATGATAGAAATTTGGAGAAGATGCTAAGGCTATGTGTCTGTACACCTAGATAGTTAGTGATTACGGAGGACTGATATCAGCATGGAACAAAAGACTTTAATTGTCACCTTCACTACCAAAGCCTGTTTAAGAAGAAAGGACTTTCTGGTGAACAAGGAATCAAGGTAAGAACAGGAAATAACCTTGAGGATTCTGAAGTGAGAATTAGCTGGTCAGTTTCCTGGGCCATCTCACAAGCCCTGAGGCCTTTTGGCCTCTTTTTCCAGGGTGTTCCTCCAGAATACACAGGCTTCCTTCAGCGTGTCCTGGGAGCCACAGTGTGATGCCTTTGTGCCCTAGGGTCAATGCATAGAAAATCTGCTTATTTTCATCATTGTAAATGCCAGCTCTGTGTGCACAGGACTCAGACTTTCCCCTTGGGGAGGTCATTAGTGGCATTGTGACTTTCTGTCCTCAGTTTCTTGCTCACATGAGGGGCTGACATACAAGGGGGAGCATTTGCCTCAAGCAGGGACCAGCGCACCTACTGACTGTGGGCAGGTCAAGAGGAGCTGTGAGGATGGGGCCTCATTGCTAGAGGCAGTTCTTTCTCGGTATTCTTTATGGAACTTCCTCCCCCGTAGAACTCATGCATTGTCACAGAGCCTCCCTGGGCCTGCTGACCTTGATTCTGCTGCAAAGGGGCTTAGGCTGAAAGGAGAGACCCCGATCTCAGTGTCTTCTACTACTGGGGGGAGGAAGTCACTGGGCACCACCTGGAAATGTCATGGGCCCAGGCAGTGTTATGTCTGCAGAGCCCCAAGCTCCTCTGAATGGAGCCTGCAAGATCACTGTGATCTTGAGAGGGTTTTAAGCCACTTTTGGGTTGTATTTTTGTAACTTACTCAGTAGTGAATTTGCCCCTGGACTTGGGTCTGAACTTTCTGGAGATCTGGGATGGGGTGGGATCATGGCTGTAATTTGATGAGTAAGACTTCGCGTATCTGCTGGATGATTTGTCTCACAAGCTGAGGTTCTCAGGTTTTTTTTTTTAACTAGAATTCCCCAAAGAGACCTCACACTGGAGCAAAAGCACAACACGTCAATAGTGGGTGGTCTGGGTAATGTGCACAGGCCTTTTTCTAATAGAGATCATTGCAACATTTCTGTCACTTTGATGTTATTTTCAAGTTTCAAGTTAAAAATTGTTTCTGAAGAAAAATGCATTGTGATGAGCACACTCCTCTCCTTCCTGGGAAGAAGGGTCAGGCATGCGGGGAGAGCATGTGATACAGCGGGTCACGGAGTGCCCCCAATGGGGGACAGTGCAGGAGTCCATGTGCACTTGAAAGAAGGGTCCTCCACCTCCAGGTCGTGTCTGCAATGGCTCCTGGACTGAATACCAGCATCATGAAACGTTCAGGTTAGGCAGTGCACACAATGAGAATCTAATAAGAAATTTATGCAAAAATGAAGCATTCCTAATTTTTTTCCATTATGATTATTACTTTTTATCTATATACTACACAGGGCTCAATTAAGACATGGCAAGAGCTGGTGTATGAGAGAGAGACACTTTCAGCTGCCCCATGGCCTTTCCCTGCCCCAGGCTTCCCTTTGTAGCTCACAGCCCACAGGAGGAGCTCAGAGCCCCGTCAGGAGTCCAGGGGCTGCGCGCAGGTGTCTGTGGGAGCAGGAAGGAGCAGTGCACTTGTCACAGGTGTTCCTGATTCCTCAGGGCCAGTGGTGGGATTCAAATAATTTAACAACCGGTTCTCTGTCCTAAGGACTATTTTAAGTATAAAAAAGTATATACTGAAAATAGTTTATTATTTCGTGCATTTAATATTTAATAATAAAACAAGTTCACAAAAGTAGATTATAAGAAAGTGTTTTAAAAATTAATAAAAATATTAAATAATATCTGACAAAAAACAATAAAACTGTTATTTAAGATATTTTTGTATTGCTTCTTGATTGGCATCAATCAGAACTTGCAATTTTTTTAACTTTTAAATGAGCATCATCGGCTGTGTGATTTGTCCTTAACCATCTTTTCACTGTACGGGTAGAATCCCATTTCTTTACCTATGGACAGAATGAACATTACTACGGGCGCTTAGAATATGCTGTTGTGCAGATGAATGTTAAAAAACAGTAAGGAATGTAAATTTGTGATTTGTACATTGGAATCTGCAGAGTCTCCCTCCCTCTCTCCCTTTTTTAAAATAGGCCTATATTTATTTTAAAAATTAAATTATTAATTAATAACCTTCCAAAACTCAAAGCAGCAGGCTCACATAGGTTCAGCGATTCTTCCAAACATTTGAGGAAGGAATAATATCAATTCTCCACAATCTCTATTAGACAATAGAAGAGAAAATACTTTCTAAATCATTCTATGAAGCATAATTACCCTAATACTAAAGCCAGACAATGATTCTAAAAGAAAACTACAAACCAATATTTCTCTTAAACAAAGATACAAAAAAATCCATAACAAAATATTAGCAAATCCAATTTGACAAAGTATGAAAAGAAGTACACATCACAACCAAGTGGGATTTATCCTAGGTGTGCGCACCTTGCTCAGCATTAAAAAATGGACCCCCCTGGCCAGTTGGCTCAGTAGTAGAGTGTCGGCCTGGCGTGCGGGGGACCCGGGTTTGATTTCCGGCCAGGGCACACAGGAGAAGCGCCCATTTGCTTCTCCACCCTCCCCTCCTTTCTCTCTGTCTCTCTCTTCCCCTCCCGCAGCCAAGGCTCCATTGGAACAAAGATGGCCCGGGCGCTGGGGATGGCTCCTTGGCCTCTGCCCCAGGCACTAGAGTGGCTCTGGTCGTGGCAGAGCAACGCCCCTGGTGGGCATAGCGTCGCCCCTGGTGGGCGTGCCGGGTGGATCCTGGTCGGGCGCATGTGGGAGTCTGTCTGACTGTCTCTCCCCGTTTCCAGCTTAAGAAAAATACAAACAAAAAACAAAAAACAAAACAATGGACCCATTGCAACAGGTTAACGAAGAAATATCATATGATAAGTCAATAGATGCAGAAAAGCATTTGACAAAATCTAGCCCCATCCATGATAAACACTCTAAACAAACAGGAACAGGAGGAATTTTCCTGAACTTGATAAAGACACTTATAGAACAACCTACAGCTAACACCTCATCATTATTATTTACTTATTTATTTAAATTAATTTTAATGAGGTGACATTGATAAATTAGGGTACGTATGTTCAGAGAAAACATCTCTAGGTTATTTTGACATTTGATTATGCTGCATTCCCATCACCCAAATTCCAATTATCTTCTGTCATCTTCTAAATGGTTTTCTTTGTGCCCCTTCCCTCCCCCAACCCCCTCTCTCTCTTCCCCCCACCCATCACTCCCACACTCTTGTCCATGTCTCTGAGTCTCATTTTTATGTCCCACCTCTGTGTGGAATCATATAATTCTTAGTTTTTTTTTTATTTTCTTATTTCGCTCAGTATAATGTTATCAGGATCCATCCATGTTGTTGTAAATGATCCAATGTCATCATTTCTTATGGCTGAGTAGTATTCCATAGTATATATGTTCCAAAGCTTTTTAATCCTTGAGTCCACTGACAAACACTTGGGCTGTTTCCAGATCTTTGCTATTGTGAACAATGCTACTATAAACATGGAAGTGCATTTTTTCTATTAAAACAGTGCTATGGTGTTCTTGGGGTATATTCCTAAGTGTGGTATAGCTGGGTCAAGGAAAGTTCAATTTTTAATTTCTTGAGGACTCTCCATACTGTTTTGCACAGTGCTGCACCAGTCTGCATTGCCACCAGCAGTGCAGGAGGGTTCCCTTTTCTCCACATCCTAGCCAGTACTTATTCTGTGTTGTTTTGTTGATGAGCGTCATTCTGACCGATGTGAGGTGATATCTCATTGTGGTTTTAATTTGCATTTCTTTAATGATTAGTGATGTTCAGCATTTTTTCATATGCCTATTGACCATCTGTATGTCCTTTTTGGAGACGTGTCTATTCATTTCTTTTTCCCATTTTGATTGGACTGTTTGTCTTCCTGGTATTGAGTTTTACAAGTTCTTTATAAATTTTGGTTATTAACTCCTTTTCAGATGTATTGTCAAATATGTTCTCCCATTGTGTAGTTTCTCTCTTTATTCTGTTTTTATTGTCTTTAGCTGTGCAAAAGCTTTTTAGTTTGATATAGTCCCATTTGTTTATCCTGTCTTTTATTTCACTTCCCTGTGAAGATAAATCAGCAAATATACTGCTTCGAGAGATGTCAGAGAGCTTACTGCCTATGTTTTCTTCTAAGATGCTTATGGCTTCACTGCCTACATTTAAGTCTTTTATCCATTTTGAGTTTATTTTTGTGAGTGCTGTAAGCTGGTGATCTAGTTTCATTTTTTTGCAGGTAGCTGTCCAATTTTCCCAACACCATTTGTTGAAGAGGCTGTCTTTACTCCATTGTATTTCCTTACCTCCTTTGTCAAATACCAGTTGTCCATAGAGCTGTGGGTTTATTTCTGGGTTCTCTGTTCTGTTCCATTGATCTATGTGCCTGTTCTTATGCCAGTACCAGGCTGTTTTGGGTACAATGGCCTTGTAGTATAACATGATATCAGAAAGTGTAATACCTTTCACTTTATTTTTCTTTTTCAAGATTGCTGAGGCTATTTGTGTTCTTCTTTGGTTCCATATAAATTTTTGGAATATTTGATCTATATCTTTGAAGTATGTCATTGGTATTTTAATTGGTATTGCATTGAATTTATAGATTGCTTTGGGTAATATAGACATTTTAATGATGTTTATTCTTCCTAACCATGAGCACAGTATATGCTTCCACTTGTTTGTATCTTCCTTGATTTCTTTTATCAATGCTTTGTAATTTTCCGAGTACAAGTCTTTAGTCTCCTAGGTTAAGTTTTCTCCTAGGTACGTTATTTTTTTTGGTTATAATAGTGAAGGGGATTGTTTCCTTAATTTCTCTTTCTGACTGCTCATTGTTGGCGTACAAAAATGCCTCTGATTTCTGAGTATTGATTTTATATCCTGCCACTTTTCTGAATTCATTTATCAGTTCCAGTAGTTTTTTGACTGAGACTTTAGGGTTTTCTATATACAATATCATATTATCTGCAAATAATGATAGTTTTACTTCTTTTCCAACTGGAATGCCTTTTATTTCTTCTTCTTGTCTGACTGTTGTGGCTAGGACTTCCAGGACTATGTTAAATAAGAGTGGTGAAAGGGGCACCCCTGCCTTGTTCCTGAACTTGAGTGTATTGCTTTTAATTTTTGACCGTTGAGTATGATGTTGGCTGTGGGTTTCTCATAGGTGGCTTTTATCATGTTGAGGTATGTTTTCTGTATTCCCACTTTGCTGAGAGTTTTGATCATGAATGGATGCTGCATTTTATCAAATGCTTTTACTACATCTATTGAAATTTTCATATGGTTTTTCTCCTTCTTTTTGTTTATGTGTTGAATCACATTGATTGATTTACGAATATTTTACCAGCCTTGTCTCCCCAGAGTAAATCCCACTTGATCATGGTGTATGATTTTTTCCATATATTGTTGGATCTGGTTTGCTAATATTTTGTTGAGGATTTTATCATCTATATTCATTAGAAATATTGGCCTATAATTTTCTTTGTTTGTATTTTCTTTGCCTGGTTTTGGAATCAGAATTATGCTCGCCTCATAAAAGGAGCTTGGAAGTCTTCCTTCCTCTTGAATGTTTTGAAATAGTTTGAGAAGGATAGGAGTTAGTTCTTTGAATATTTGCTAGAATTCTGTTGTGAAGCCATCAGGCCCCGGATTTTTCTTTGTTGGTAGTTTTTTTTTGATAACTGTTTTGATCTCATTAGGTGTAATGGGTCTGCTTAGGTTTTATTTTTCTTCCAGATTGATTTTTGGAAGATTGTATGTTTCAAGGAATTTGTCCATTTCATCTAGGTTGTCTAGTTTTTTGGCATACAGTTCTTCATAGTATTTTCTTACAATATTTTGTATTTCTGTTATGTCAGTTGTTATTTCTCCACTCTCATTTTTAATTTTATTTATTTGAGTCCTGTTTATCTTTTTCTTGGTGAGTCTAGTTAAAGGTTCTTTAATCTTGTTTACCTTTTCAAAGAACCAGCTCCTAGTTTCATTGATCCTCTGTATTGTTTCTTTAGCCTATATATCATTTATTTCTTCTCTGATCTTTATTATTTCCTTCCTTCTACTACATTTGGGCTTTACTTGCTGTTGTTTTTCTAGTTCTTTTAGATGCAGGGTTAAGTTGTTTATTTGAGTTTTTTCTAGCTTCTTAAAGTGTGCCTGTAGTGCTATGAACTTCCCTCTCAGTACTGCTTTTGCTGTGTCCCATAAATTTTAATTTGTTGTATGCTCATTGTCATTCATTTCTAGGAATTTTTTAAATTTCTTCTTTGTTCTCATTCTTAATTTATTCGTTATTTAACAACCTACTATTTAGTTTCCATGTGTTTGAGAATGTTGAGCTTTTCTGTTGTGGTTCATTTCTAGTTTCATGCCGTTTTGATTGGAGAAAGTACTTGATATGATTTCAATCTTCTTAAATATGTTGAGACCACTTTTGTGCCCTAACATGTGGTCTATCCTAGAGAATGTACCATGAGCACTTGAAAAGAATGTATATTCTGCTGCTTTAGGGTGAAATGTTCTGAAGATATCCATTGAATTAAGTTGATCTAGTGTGTCCAATAAGTCTGCTATTTCATTGTTAATTTTTTTCTTGAGGATCTATCTAGTTATGTTATTGGGGTATTGAAATCCCCTTCTCTTATAGTATTGCTGTTGATCTCGTCTTTTAAATCCATCAAAGTTTGCTTTATATATTTAGGTGCTCCTATATTATGTGCATAGATATTTATAATAGTTATATCTTCCTGTTGGATTACTCCCTTTATCATTATGTAGTGGCCTTCTTTATCTCTTACTGTATCCTTTGTTTGAAAGTCCAATTTTTCTGATATAAGTATTGTTATTTCAGCTTTTTTTTAATTTCTATTTGCATGAAATGCTTTTTCCATCCTTTTACCTTCAATCTATGTGTATCTTTTGTTCTAAGGTGTGTCTCTTGTAGACAGCATATGTATGGTTCCTGTTTTCTTAGCCACGCAGCTACCCTATGTCTTTTGATTGGATCATTTAATCCATTTACATTTATGGTCATTATTGATATGTAGTTGTTTATTGCCATTCTATTCTTTAAAGCTGTATTCCTTTTTTTCTATATTCTTTTCCCACTTTGATCTGTTTACAACAGGCCCCTTAACATTTCCTGCAGCTTTGGTTTGGTTGTAATGAATTTTTTGAGTTGTTTTTTGTCTGGGAAGCTTTTTATTTCTCCATTGATTTTAAATTATAGCCTTTCTGGATAAAGTAGTCTTGGTTGTAGGTAATTGTTCTACATTACTTTGAATATTTCTTGCCAGTCCCTTCTGGCCTCAAGTGTTTCTTTTGAGAAGTCAGATGTCATCCTTATGGGGGCTCCTTTTAGGTGACAGCTTTTTTTTTGCTTGCAGCTTTTAATATTTTCTCTTTATTGCTTAGCTTTGGTATTTTAATTATGATGTGTCTTGGTGTAGGTTTCTTTGGGTTTCTCTTTAATGGAGTCCTCTCTGATTATTGAACTTGTGAAAGTTTCTCCTGCATTAATTTAGGGAAGATTTCAGCTATGATATGATTGAACAAAGTCTCTATCCCTTGTTCTTTTTCTTCTTCTTCAGGAACTTCTATGATGCAGATGTTATTTCTCTTCATGTTGTCACGGAGCTCTGTAAGGGTTTCCTCAGACTTTTTGAGTCTTTTCTTTTTTCTTCTCTGCTTTCATGCCTTCATTCCAGTTGTCCTCCTACTCGCTGATTTGATCCTCAGCTCTATCTATCCTGTTTTTAATTCTTTCCATTGTGGTCTTTATTTCTGATATTGTATTTGTCATCTCCAACTGATTCTTTTTTATACTTGCTATTTTTTTATTTAGGTGTTCATAATGACCATCCATTGTTGTTCAATGATCCTTAAGCATCCTTATAATCATTATTTTGAACTCCGCATCTGCAAGTTTGATTGTTTCCATATCACTCATTTCATCTCCTGAAACTTTCTCTTGTGGTTTCATTTGGATTGCACTTTTTTGTCTTCTCATTGTCTTGTTTGGTGTTTTGTTTTTAGAGTTGGTTGAGTCTAGGCTTGGTGTTGTCTGCCTCCAGTTTTCAGTTGTGTTATTTCTAAGTCTTCTGGGGTTGGTATCAGCTATTTTTTGTAATCCACTTTCAGCTTTGGGCAGCTTTGAAGTCTTGATATGTTTGTTTTCTTAACCGGTGATAGTCTTGTTTACTGATCTCAGCAGGGGCTTCCTTGAAACTGTATCCAGGAATGCAATGGGCGTAACCTGAGACTCTGAAGGCCTCTTTTACCAACTAATCTTTCTGGGGATAGGGTGTTTTCTCAGCTTCAGTAGGGGGAGGTGAATCTCAGATCTCCATGGAGACCTGAGTTACTGCCCCTCCTCCCCACTTCTTGTTTTCAGCTGTGTCTTGTTGTGCTGATTGGACCTGGAGAGATGTCTGGAGATCTCCGATCTGGAAGCAATTCAGTACAGTTTTGTGGAAGGATCAGTCGCTCCCCCAGCTATGGCCACCTCCAGCACAGATGAGTCAGCTTTTTTAGTTCATCTCCTGCATTTCTTAGCCCCTCACAGTCTGTCCCTGTCTCTCTCCTTTCCACTTGGGAGATAAGCTGGTCTTTTCAACACACCTTGCTGCCTGGTCGCCAGGCAAGTGGCTGTGAGCAGTATTTTCTTCTTTTTCCTGGAGTGAGATCCCCTCTGGGCTCTCAGCCTCACCGCCTCCCTCCGTTCCTGTAAGCAGGGGAGATTCAGGCGCTCTCTACCAGGTTTGTTGTGGCTTCTTCTTTTCTCCTTGGTTTTTGAGAGCTGTTCTTGTAGGCCAGAGTAGTTTTTTTACGCTGATTTTTCCTAAATTGATTTGTATTCCAGTTTGGTGGTGAGAGCTGGGCATCTGTGCGTCTGCCTACTCTGCTGCCATCTTCAGGTCTCCTCTTTTCTCTATTTTTTGATTGGATTGTTTATCTTCCTGGTGTTGAGTTTTACAAGTTCTTTATAAATTTTGGTTATTAACCCGTTATCAGATATATTGGCGAATATATTCTCCCATTGTGTGGGTTGTCTTTTTATTTTGTTAATGGTGTCTTTTGCTGTGCAAAATGTTTCTAGTTTGATATAGTCCTATTTGTTCATCTTGTCCTTTATTTCACTTGCCTTTAGAGAGAAATCAGCAAAAATATTGCTACAAGAGATATTGGTGAGTTTACTACCTTTGTTTTCTTCTAAGATACTTGTGGTTTTGTGACTTACATTTAAGTCTTTTATTCATTTTGAGTTTACTTTTGTGAATGATGTAAGTTGGTGATCCAGTTTGATTTTTTTGCAAATACCTGTCCAGTTTTCCCAATATTATTTGTTAAATAGACTGTCTTTATTCCATTGTATACTCTTACCTCGTTAGTCAAATATCAATTGTCCATATAGGTGTGGGTTTATTTCTGGGTCCTCTGTTCTGTTCCATTGTTCTGTGTGCCTGTTCTTATGCCAGTACCAGGCTGTTTTGAGTACGATGGCTTTGTAGTATAACTTGATATCAAGAAGTGTGATACTCATCACTTTATTCTTTTTCAGGATTACTGAGGCTGTTTGTGGTTTTTTGTTTTTTTTTTGGTTTCATATAAATTTTTGTAATATTTGGTCTATAATTTTGAAGTATGCCATTGGTATTTTATTAGAAATTGCATTGAATTTATAGATTGTTTTGGGTAATATAGACATTTTAACGATGTTTATTTTTCCTATCCATGAGCATGGTATATGCTTCTACTTGTTTGTATCTTCTTTGATGTCCTTTAACAATGCTTTGTAATTTTCTGAGTACAATTCTTTAACTTCTTTGGTTAAATTTACTCCTAGGTACTTTATTTTTATTATTTTTTGCAATAGTGAAGTGGATTGTTTTCTTAACTTTTATTTCAGATAGTTCATTTTTGGTGTATAAAAATGCCACTGATTTCTGAATTTTGTTTTTATATTGTGCCACCTGGCTGAATTCATTTATCAGGTCCAGTAGTTTTTTGACTGAGACTTTAGGGTTTTCTATGTACAGTATCATATCATTGGCAAATAATGATAGTTTTACTTCTTCTTTTTCAATTTGGATGCCTTTTATCCCTTCTGTTGTCTGATTGCTGTGGCTAGGACTTCCAGGACTATGTTGAATAAGAGTGGTGAAAGGGGGCACCTCTGACTTGTTCCTGAGCTTAAGGGGATGGCTTTTCACTTTTTCCCATTGAGTATGATGTTGGCTGTGGGTTTGTCATAGATGATCTTTATCGTGTTAAGTTATAATCTTTGTATCCCCACTTTGCTGAGAGTTTTGATCATAAATGGGTGCTGGATTTTATCAAATGGCTTTTCTGCATCTATTGATATTATATCGTGATTTTTTTATCCTTTCTTTTGTTTATGTGTTGAATCAGATTGATTGATTTGCAGATATTGTATCATCCTTGTCTCCTTAGAATAAGTCCCACCTTATCATGCTGTATAATTTTTTCACGTATTGCTGGATCCAGTTTGCTAGTATTTTGTTGATAATTTTAGCATCTAAGTTCATCAGGGATATTGGTCTATCTTTGTGTCTATCTATTGGATATTTATTCTTTCTTTGTGTTGTCTTTGCTTGGTTTTAAAATCAGTATTATGCTTGCCTCATAAAAGGAGTTTGGAAGTCTTTCCTCCTCTTGAAATTTTTGAAATAGCTTGAGAAGGATAGTTCTTTGAATATTTGGTAAAATTCCCCTATGAAGCCATCTGGCCCAGGATTTTTGTTTGTTGGGAGTTTTTTGATAACTCTTTCAATCTCATTTGATGAAATTGGTCTGTTCAGGTTTTCTGATTCTTCTATATGAATTTTTGAAAAATTACATGTTTCGAGAAATTTGTTCATTTCATCTAGGTTGTCTAATTTTATGGCATACAGTTCTTCATAGTATTTTCTTACAATCCTTTGTATTTCTGCTGTGTCTGTTTTTTAATTCTCCTCTTTCATTTCTAATTTTATTCATGAGTCCTCTCTCTCTCTCTTTTTTTGGTAAGTCTGGTTAAAGATTCATCAATTTTGTATACCGTTTCAAAGAATCAGCTCTTGGTTTCATTGATCCTCTATATTGTTTTTTATCTTCTATGTCATTTATTTCCACTCTGATCTTTATTATTTCCTTCCTTCTACTTCCTCTGGGTTTTATTTGCTGTTCTTTTTCTAGCTTTTTAATTTTTTATATTTTTAAAATTTATTTTTATTAGAGAGAGAGAGAGAGAGAGGAAAGAGACAGATTGAACAGGGGGATTAGTAGGAAGAATCAACTTCCATATTTGCCTTGACCAGGCAAGCCTGGGGTTTCAAACCGGCGACTTCAGCATTCCAGGTAGATGCTTTATCCACTGCGCTAGACAGGTTAGGCTTTCTAGTTTTTTTAGATGCAGGGTTAAATTGTTTATTTGAGCTTTTTGTAGCTTTTTAATGTATGCCTGTAATGCTATGAACTTCCCTCTCAGGACTGCTTTTGCAGTGTCTCATAAATTTTAACTTGCTGTTTTTTCACTTTCATTTATTTCAAGGAAATTTTTGATTTCTTTCTTGATCTCATTGTTAACCCATTCATTATTTAAGTTACTTAGTTTCCAAGTGTTTGAGTGTTTTTCAGTTTTTCTATTGTAGTTGATTTTTAGTTTTATGCCATTGTTATCCGAGAAGATGCTTGATATAATTTAATCTTATTAAATGTGTTGAGACTCATTTTGTGTTCTAGCATGTGGTTTATCATAGAGAATGTACCATGGGCACTTGAAAAGAATGTATATTCTGCGCTTTAGAGTGAAAGGTTCTGAAGATATGTATTAAATCCAGTTGATCTAGTGTGTCCTTTAAGTCTTCTGTTTCTTTGTTCATTTTCTTTCTTGAGGATCTATCCAGTGATGTTAATGGGGTATTAAAATCCCCTACTATTACAGTATTGCTGTTGATCTTGTCCTTTATGCCAATCAAAATCTGCTTTATATATTTAGGTGCTCCTATATTAGGTGCATAGATATTTATAATGTTTATATCTCCCATTTGGATTGCTCCCTTTATCATTATGTAGTGCCCTTCTTTATCTCTTACTATAGTCTTTGTTTTAAAGTCTATTTTGTCTGATATAAGTATTGCTACCTCAGCTTGTTTTTCATTTCCATTTGCAAAGAAATATTTTTTCCATTGCTTTGCTTTCAATCTATGTGTATTTTTTGTTTTAAGGGGTGTTTCTTGTAGATAGCATATGTACGGGTCCTGTTTTCTTATCTACGCAGCTACCCTATGTCTTTTGATTGGAACATTTAATCCATTTACATTTAAGGTTATTATTGATATGTATTTGTTTATTGCCAATTTATTCTTTAAATCTACATTCCTTTTTTACTAGATATTTTCATTCTTTGTTCTGTTTACATCAGGCCCCTTAATAGTTTTGTTGTATTGGTTTGGTTGTAATGAATTCCTTGAGGTTTTTTTTTTTTTTTTGCCTGGGAAGCACTTTATTTCTTCTTCAAGTTTAAATGATAGCCTTGCTGTATAGAGAAGTCCAGATTTTATGCTCTTGTTTTGCAATACTTTGAATATTTCTTGCCATTCCCTTCTTGCCTCTAATGTTTCTGTTGAGAAGGCAAATGTCATCTTTATGGGAGTTCCTCTGTTGGTAATAAATTGCTTTTCCCTTACAGCTTTTAGTATTCTTTCTTTATTTCTTAATTTTTGTATTTTAATTATGATGTGCCTTGGTGTTGGTTTTGGGTTCATCCTGAATGGAACTCTCTGTGCTGCTTGAACTTGTGTGAATTTTTCCTTCATCAATTTAGGGTAATTTTCAGCTATGATTTCTTCAATCAGATTCTCTATTCCTTCTTCATTCTCTTCTTCAGGAACACCTATGATACTGATTTTATTTTTCTTCATGTTGTCACAGAGCTCTTTTAGAGTTTCCTCAGACTTTTTGAGCCCTTTTTTTTGTTTTGTTTTGTTTTTTTTGCTGCTCTGCTTCTGTGCTACTTTTTATCTTGTCCTCTAACTCACTGACTTAATCCTCAGCTTTATTCATCCTGCTTTTAATTTCTTCCAGTGTGGACTTCATTTCTGATATTGTATTTGTCATTTCCGACTAATTATTTTTTATTATTTTAATGTCCTTTTTAATACTTGCTATCTCTTTATTTAGGTGCTCATTACGTCCATCCATTGTTGCTCTAAGATCTTTGAGCATCCTAACAATCATGATTTGAAACTCTGCATTCCATCATTTCTGTCTCATTTAAATCTGTTTCTGGGGTTTTCTCTTAATAAATTTGTGTTGCATTTCTCTGCCTTCACATTTTGTCTGTGTATGAGAATGGTGTGGTCACAGGATTCCAAGGAGTGTGGCCTCTGTGTTCCCTAGGTGTGGTCTGTCAGCAGGATCACCACCTCTTGTGCCATAGCCTCTGGTGTTCAGGCACAAGCATTGCTGGTGTAGGCCCACTGCAGCAGTTGCTGCAGTTTTCACTTCGCCTCCATGGGTGGGACTGTGTTTGCATGCCTGGGCTGCAAGCCATAGCTGGCCTCCTGCCTCTGATCTGCTCCAACCATGAAACTGTGTTCCTGCATCTAGGCCACAAGCCTTGGCCAGCCCTTGACCTTCACCTTGCCCCCACAGGCAGCACTGTGCTTGTACCCCGGGGCCACAAGTCTCGTCCCCATGGGCAGGACTCCGTTCCTGTGCCCAGCTGCAAGTTTTAGCTGGTTCCTTGCCTTTCACTTTTCCCATGCAGGCGAGACTGCAAGTGGGACAGCTCTCAGTTGCCCCACCTGCAGCTGTGGTCTCCTTCATTCTCCACCCTGCCAGGCAGGACCTTGCTTGCACCGGGCCTCAGTTGTAGCCAACATTAGCTTCTGCCCCTGTGGGCAGGACAGCACTCACACTCGGGCTGCAGACACAGACAACACCCAGTTTCTACCCCCGACAATGAGACCACACTTCTCTGTCCGACTGTCACCTGCCCTTTGGTGAACATTCAGCAGTGTAGGAGTGGCGATGCAGCTCACACCTTAGCACTCAGTACTGTATCCCTGATGGCTCCCTCCTTCTAAGGGATTCTTTGCTCTGACTGCAGAAGAAGAGCTTCTGTTTTGCTGGTGACCTGCTTTCGTTTTCTGGTGTTGCTTGTTCCAGGAAAAATATTCACTTTAGATTTGGGGAGTGCCTCAGCCCCACGGTTAGGGTGGCTGTCCCTCAAAGTGTTTCTCCCTGTACCTCCTAGATTACACTCTCTTTTTGCTACTCTGGTCCTCTCAGCTCTCCCCGTCCCCCAGAATCCAGGTGAGTGGTTCTGAAGGAGGTTTACCGAGTGGACACTTTAAGACGAATCCTGGGTCTGAGAAATCTGTCTCTTTCTTGCAAACAGTATCCTGGCTTGTTTCACAGATAAATACTGTCTGTACATCTCTTCTGGGATCTGGGGCTGCAGGCTGGGGCATTGTTACTGGACCATTCCCTCTCTGCTAAACTCACATCCTGCCATGCGAGTCTCTCCAGGCTGCAGGTTACTATGGGAAATGGGCAGCCCTCTCTGCATTTCTGCTTTTCCTACCAGTCTCAGTGTGGCTTCTTCAGTGATCCTTGATAAAGCATCCTCTCAGTTTAGTCTAAAGTTGATTTTTTCAGATGATTGTTTTCAAATTAAGTTTTAATCTTTTTTTGGTTCTGGAAGGTGGAAGTTGGTACACCCACCTACTCTATCGTCATCTTGCCCAGAATTGAGAGATACTGCATTTTGAAGAGTAAAAAACCTCTAAGAAACACAGTAAAAAAGTGATTTGTAGTGAAGGGCGGTTGAAAATGGGAGATGTTAAGGGTTGAGAGTTGCACGTATGTGAATGAAAAAGTCCAGGAGATAGGTTGCTCTGCAGAGTGAATGTTCTTAACATGATTAAATGTACATTCAAATGCAGACAGGAATAATATTTTTTATGTATACTTACCATGATCATATTTTTCAAAAATTAATAACTTCTCAATTAAAGATGAAGGGAACTTTAAATAAAAACCCTAGATCAGACAAATAACGTTGGAGTGCCTGTATCCAAAGTTTTGTAATCTCAAAAAAATATGTTGCGGGCATCCATCTATTTGCCCATGTTCTAACATGCAGGCCATGCAGGAACTCAAATTGCATGTTGCCCCATATTTGGGCTGAGGTATTGAAATCTGACAACACAGTGTATTTTTGTAATAAGTTTTCAATGAAGAGGAAACATGCAGAGAAAATCCGCAAGGGATCCCTGCTGGGGAAGTGCTAGAAGCACCGGCCCCTCTGGCATCAGCAGAGGTCTCCTGAGTGGTTGGACACAGCACAGAATTCCGATGTTACTTCCACCACCAGCTCTCTGCTGCTGGTGTTGACCAATCTGGGGATAAGATAGAGGAAATGTTTGTTTTCCAGGATTGTCCTTTGTAAGAAGAACAAAATGTAAGTGATGAGCCTGTTTCTGTTTTCCAGGATTCAATATACAACAGTGAATGGTGTAGTTCATATTAACTTTCCACCAGACCTTTGGGTCAGACTACGGAGAATGATACGAAACCGACTGATGATGAGTGAAAACCACAACTTAGCACCCTTTTCTGTCTTTTGATCTGAAAACTTCAAGACAATTGTTGAAACCTCACATACATTTTCCCTTCAATAAAGCATTTGCAAACCTAACGTTTTTCCTTGGTGACTGACTAACATGGGGGTTTTCGAGAGAAAAAATCACACACATGTTGCTCTTCCACACACAGGCTGCTGGAGACCTCACCCTGCCCCTTGGCACGGGCTCTCTGGAGCTGGCTCTTTTCCGCCCCCTCTCCCGTATCCCAACCCACACCTTGGTGGGCTTGGGCCTCTGTCAGTCACTGGTGTTGTGGGCACAATCCGCATCGTTCTTACCAGATGTTCTTAGCAACACAGACAAATGTCCTCTGACTGACACCTCCAACCGTTTCATCATATGAGAGGTGCACCCGGGATACACACAGAGCACATAAACGGTGCCCTCCCTCTCCCGTGGCAGCTCAGGGCTGTGCTGAGGCTGCTAGGGCCAAAGTGGTTCAAGTACAGAGTCCGAGCAGGCGGGGGCACCTGGGCCACCCAATCAGTCTTCACCTGTAATTCTACCTTCTGCTTCTGTCCTTTCTCGGAGCTGCTATTGCTCAGAATCCTGAGGACTTTCCTCCCTTTCAAGCTGGTGGCTAGTCTAACTGGGTAATCAGGATCCAGCGACTATAGCCCTATCTCCCCTTTGTACCCCCAACAAGGCCTTCTCCTTCTCTGTGAACATGCCCATGGCATTCGGAAGGGACAGGCTCCTCCCATATGGCCCAGTGCCCATCTGAGCAAATGAAAACTTCTATATTTGTGTCAGAGAACCAAAACTGAGCATGGCCCATGAGTTCTTAATAAGTGTGTGTGTGTGTGTGCGCGCGTGTGCACACACATGCATAATAAGTGAAATGTTATGGGTGGAATTCGAGAAAGGGTCCTTTTCCCTGGATCTAATGGCCAGAGGAATTTTGAAGAAATGGGAGGAGTTCCTCATATGACCTATTGAATTTAGGTACATGTGGTCAGATCTTTCAAAAGCATGATATAAAGATGCATAAACACCACAGAGGTTCAATGGTGCATATTTATTATTACTATAGTCACTTCTGTTTAATATTTTTAAAGACATTGCAACTCTTTTGTGGGGCTAAAAGTATGTTTGCCTCATTTTCTGTCTGGGTTATGGCTAGTGGAAGTCAGCCCTGGCAGGAGCTGAGTTGTCCTGAGAAGGGTATCAGGGTTCAGGCTCGGTGAGAGGGACCCATACTGCTGTGAGCAGAGGGAACTCGTCACCCCTGGTGTCAGGATAGTGGGGACGGGTCACAGTGAGGAGAGCTGAGTCCGAGTTAAAATCACTCTCTTTGTTTCTTTCCCAGGGAATACCATCGTCACTGCTGGTTGTCACTGTGGGAATGAAAGGATGGACCACACTGCCACTTGCAGGACCATGACCAGGGAGAGACACAGAGTTGAAGCAAGGACCCAAAATATCCGTAATTAAAGTAAATCAATTTGTAATACAGTATTTTTAGAGTTCAATACTGAGGCCACACACCAATGTTTGAATCAAGGTAGTATTCCGCCCTGCTTTGCTGGAGTCACCTCTGTCACTGGCTCTGTCCCCCTCAGTGTTCCTCTGGTCAGGGACAGAGAGCGCTCAGAGAGTAGCCTGGTCGTGGTGAGCAGTGTGTGGCGTGTATACAGGGACAACAGTGGATCCGGGAACCTGAGCAGCTACTTCCTCTGAACCTGAGAGCCCACAGTGCAGGTGGCTGTAGCCAGTGCATTATGTGAAAAAGAAAAATGTGCTCAAAAAGAAGAATTAATATTATATTGAGAGATGGTTGTAGATAATCTGATAGGTGGACAAAGGGTCCCCAAACTCTAGGTTGCATCCCCAATGGCCCCTGGACTGTGTCCCCAGTGTTATGAAGGCACCGTGCACAGGGATATTCAGGAGCAAAGGAAGCATTTCTTTAATTTTTTTGCCTTCTCCCTCCCAGGCTGTGTCACAGAAAGGAGAAGTGGCCACCACAGTGCCATCGCTTCATGGCAAGAGCTGGTGAACGAGACGAAGGAGACACTTTCCACTGCCCCATGGCCTTTCCCTGCCGTGGGCTTCCCTTTGCAGCTCACGGCTCACAGGAGGAGGTCAGAGAACTGTCAGGGGTCCGGGTGCTGCAGGCAGGTGTCTGTGGCATCAGGAACCAGGCAAGGGAAGGAGAAAATGGCGTTGAGAAGTTCATAACGCAGAGTACATTGCTGTCATGGTACGAGTCGGGATGCTTACGGCTTAGATAAAGGCCTGACAGGAACATTTTTGAGATATTGTTAAATACATGGTGTGAGATGCTATTGATAAATGCATCTCTTAATGAGCAGAAGGAGGCCATGCTTAATTTTATATACTTGTGCATAATATTATTTTTAGATAAAATATAATTTTCTTTATATTTTTCATCTTCATAGATGTGATTCTGAAAAGATTTGTCACAGGTATGTGCAGATGCAAAAATAATGAGTTTGTGCTAGTGATGCCACCTGAGTCTTTGAATTGTTTTGGCTATTAACTTAAATATTGTGTCACTATAATTTGTCACTGAAAATTATTTTCAGTTATTTATTAGTCATGGCTAAACGTGCTTCTCCTTTTTATTAAAGCACTTCCTATAGGAAGCACTTTATGTTCACAAAATGCTTCAAAACATTTTTTTGAAGCCTAATGGTTCTTATGGGAGTGTCAGTGCTGAGTATGTGGTTCGGATGAGGGACAGTCTGTGTTGTGAAAATGCTGAAGCGGGACTGATTGGGACACTGGAGGCAGAGACGGAGTGGGCACGGCCACATGCGTGTACATGGTAAGTAGACTGAACGCTACATCTAGAAGTGATCCCTTAAATGTTTCCAACATCTGGTGTGTGTTTACTGTCCGAAGACCAAAGCCCTAGGAAATTCCTGAGATTTACCCCTGAGTCATGAGAGACACTGCGTGCCCCGCGCATCTCCCTGAGGAAGGCGTCCAGAGACCCCGTGTGTCTGCGGTATTTGATACCTATTCCCACCCGCCACCCACCTCTGTCCTTAGTTTCAATATCTGGTATTCAGGATTGTAAAATCACAGTAACAGTGATTCAGATGTGATTATAAAATCGTGAATTGAGAGATCGAAAGTAATGACCTTAATTTTCACTGATAGAGATCCCTTTGGAACCAGGGCCAAATTCGGAAGCACACTGTGTTAGCACCCAGGGTAGTAACATTCCTTGTTGGCAGAGTCTGTTTGTTTAATCTGATATTTTACTTTGTATATCAGGTGATTTCTTCTGTTTGACTTAGTATTTATATTTGTTTCTTTTCATTTATTTTTTTAATGGTATTCACCACCAGACACTATGTTGAGCATTCTTTCTATATTGGTCCGTTTATCCTCTCACAAATCCTTTGAGGTCGGCACTATGATACACCCCTACTGTACAGATGAGAAAACTGAGACTGAGCGGTCAGCACTGTGCTGAAGACCCCACAGGTAGAAGGTTTTAGAGCTGACCTGAGACCCATTAGTCTGGGCCCAAAGTCAGGCTCCTCCACACTAATCAAGAAATAAAAATGGGCTAATTCTGAGGCATGTAGAGTTTATTTTTAAATTCAAAACAGAGTACAAGCTATGCTGTCAGAAGTCTTGTCGGGAGTACATGGAACTTGTAAATTTATGTGAGAATAGTCGACATCTTTAAATTTATAGGAATTTCCTTAAAGAACAAGGTGTGTACCTCTGTTTATTTAGACTGCCCTTCCCATCTGTGAGTAAAGTTTCATGATTTTTCCTGAAAACAGTGCACATTTATGAAAGTATTGTTCAGAATGCTCCTGCTCATACTGTGCCCATTGCCAAATGACCTCATAGTCCCCACAATGTCATGTGATGGCCGCAGCTGGTTTATATGAAAGGAATCGATGTTTGTACGCTGAGCATGTGTTTGGATGATGCTGTGAATTCTATCAGTTTCAGTAGTGTTTTAGTATATTATATTATAGTTTTAATTTATTTATATATCTTTTCCTTGTTTGAAGAGAATATTTTTTACATTATACTTCTTTCATTAATAGACGTATTATTTTTTTTAGAGTAGTTTAGGTTCACAGAGAAATTGAACAGAAAATGCAGACTTTGCACATATGTCCTACTCACAAACCATGTGCTAAGGTGACCAATCGTCCTCCTTTAGGGAGGACAGTCCTTCTTTTTTAAGTTCCGTCCTCCCTTGAAAAGTGTCCTTCTACATGTCCTCCTTTTTGATATTGGAAGACTAATCTGTAAATGTTCGTATTTGATAGATGCAGAGTCAATCCATTGCATGTGATGTGACGTATTTTTATCTGACATGACAATTCGTCAAGGATCAGTACAGTGTGGTGAGACACAATTATGAGATGGAAGCGAGACATGATTATGAGATGCGTGCGGTACATGAGAGATCGCAATGTACCGAGCATGCAAGTGGCTTTGTGTACTTCTTACTGAAACACAACATGGCACAAACAACATTGTAGACTCATAATTATTCCTTTCTCAGTGAATATTCAATCATAGACAGGTAAGCATAATTCATGTTTTATTAATTCATTATCTATTTAATAAATTCCAAATACATATAATTTTATAACAAGTATTTTCTGAAAATTCAAGTTTTAATGTGGAAATCTAACCTCAAACATATCTATTAGTAATACATTTTGATTAAATAGTTGCATAAAACATGTTTTTTAATTAGAAAATGATAAATAAACCCTAATATCACTCCAAATTAGTGGTTTTGTTTGTTGTTTAGTTTTGCTAAATGAATACCTTTTTAACAATTATTATTAAATATTATTAGGCATCTAAGCATAATTATAATATAAAATATTACAAATGTTTTTATTATGTATTTGTCATATTATAATGTATTATTGTTGAAATGAATAAAATGTTTTTTATTTATGATATTATTTTCTTGAATTTATTTTTGTCCTCCTTTTCATTGTAACAAGGTTGGTCACCTTACATCTACAGCCCCCACCAGCCTGGGACATATGTTACAGTGGATGAACCTGTACTGACACATCATCGTCACCCAAGGCCCATAGTTTACATCAGGCTTCACACTTGTGTTATAGAATTGTGTTGTGAAACCTGCATAAGTTGTTAACCAGCGTCACTCCAGTAAATTCAATAAAAAGTGGTTTTTTAAATTCCATTTTTAAAACACATAAGCATGTGCAGCGAGCAGCAATTTCAAACTGGATTTAATATCTCTTCAATTACTCTTACTTTTTTGGTCTTTACTCAAATGTTTGTTCTTAGTGGGAGGAGTATCAGTGTTTGGGTCTTCCCACGTCTCTTAATGTCTGGCTCAGTAGAATTCAGATGGAACACATACTTGCTTCCATCTTAACTCCTTTGCAGCATCACATGCCATGTAGTCTTCAGAAAATTCCACTGTCTTGTGAGAGCATGAGAGTGACCTGGGAAAATAAACCTCCACATTATGATTAATGTAGTTTTGTCCTAGACTCCCTGAGTCATAGCGTCCCATCAGCAGTCCTCGGAACGGCTGTGGAATGTCAGCTGTGTGTGTGTAGTGAGATTTCTTCTCTCTGAACCAATTAGATGAAGGCCATGAGGAGACTTGCCTTTATAACTTAAATAGTGGATTCCAGAAGCAAGTGTCTACTTCAACTACAAAAAATATCTCAACTTTATAATCTTAACAAATGTATTTAGTACAATCTGATAATATTTCTTACTAAAAGTTCTAAGTAAGAGCCTGGGCTGGTTGGCTCAGTTGGTAGAGTGTCAGCTTGTCATGTGGAAATCCCAGATTTGGTTCTTTGTCAAAGCACACAGGAGAAGTTTCCATCTGCTTCTCTACCGCTCCACATCTCCCTTCTCTCTCTCCCTCTTACACTTCTGAATTCATGGTTCAAATGCTTAGAGCAAGTTGACTCTGGTAGCTGAGGATGGCTCCATGGCCTGCCTCAGGCACTAAAACTGCTTGGTTGCAGAGCAGTGGAGCATAAGCCCCACATGGACAGAGCACTGCCTGTAGGGGGTTTGCCAGCTCGAACCTGGTTTGGGTGCATGCAGGAGCCTGTCTGTCCACATCCCTACCTCCCACTTAATATAAAACATTTTAAGTAAGGATAAAAGAAAACTGTTTAGAACCAAGAAAATCAATTTTCAAAGTCAACTGCAAACATCACTCTATAAGAGTGAGTGCTAAAGCTAATTATATTAAAATATGGGGAAAATGCCTGATAAGTCCATTGTTTGTCAGTGTGGATCTGTGAGTTTTAAGTGTCACACTTAAATAAAATAAAAGAATCTTAACTATTTCCAAAGATTAGGTGAAAAAACTTTTAATTGCAGACAATATGAATCTTTCATCAGGAGATATGAGATGTGCTCACAGAGCACCACCAAGAGAAATAAAATAATAGGATGAGATGCATATAAGTGGCTGAATATATGCTAAATACATAAAAATACAAAAGCTTGAGCATGCCACAAATAATAGTGAGAATAAAAAATGGAATAAAGATGTCTCATTTATAAGTGTGACAAATTATAAAACATATAAAAACAAATCTAATGAGTGAGGTAGCACATACCATGGTTTTGGAAGACAACTTACAAAAACATAAATATTTTCAAAATTTATACACAAAGTCATTGTAGTATTTTCATCCTGAATCCCATTGGAGCTTTATCAGAAATTGGATAAAATTATTTTAAAATTCCTAGGGAACAATCTATGTTTGAAAATGGCCAAGATATTTGAAAGAACACTGAGTAGTTACTTGCTGTAACTAATATTAAAACTTACTAAAAAAAAAAGGTTGTCCTTGATCCAGATGAATAGGAGTAGAAATGGACAACAGCCTGACCAGGCAGCTGTGCAGTGGATAGAGCACTGGACTAAGAAGATGTGGAACCAGGTTCAAAACCCTGAGGGCACCTGCTTGAGCACAGGCTCCTGACATGACCCCATGGTTGCTGGCTTGAGTCCAAGGTCACTGGCTTGAACCAGAGATTTGCTGGCTTAAAGCCAAAGTCACTGGTTTGAGCAAGAGGTTACTGAATCAGCTGGAGCTCCCTGGTCAAAGCACATATGAGAAAGCAATCAATGAATTACTAAGCTGCCACAACTATAAGTTGATGCTTCTCATCTCTCTCCCTTCCTCTCTGTCTGGGTCTCTCCCTAAACAAACAAAAATAGTCAACTGTACTGTGGAACATTAGAGAGCTCTAAAATGAATCTATATACATAGGGATCTTAATATATAGCATCAACATTACAATTCAGTCATTAAAGAACTATTTATGTTTTGGTCAGACATGGCTAATAACCATTGGGAAAATAAAAAGTTTTCTACCTCTTACAATATACAAAATTTAAAGTGTCTTCAAGATTAATATGGAAGAAATCAGAAATTTCAGTATAATAGTGGGAGTGGAGGCCCTGGCCGGTTTGCTCAGCGGTAGAGCGTCGGCCTAGCGTGCGGAGGACCCGGGTTCGATTCCCGGCCAGGGCACAAAGGAGAAGCGCCCATTTGCTTCTCCACCCCTCCGCCGCGCTTTCCTCTCTGTCTCTCTCTTCCCCTCCCGCAGCCAAGGCTCCATTGGAGCAAAGATGGCCCGGGCGCTGGGCATGGCTCTGTGGCCTCTGCCTCAGGCGCTAGAGTGGCTCTGGTCGCAATATGGCGACGCCCAGGATGGGCAGAGCATCGCCCCCTGGGGGGCAGAGCACCGCCCCTGGTGGGCGTGCCGGGTGGATCCCGGTCGGGCGCATGCGGGAGTCTGTCTGACTGTCTCTCCCTGTTTCCAGCTTCAGAAAAAAAAAAAAAAAAAAAAAAATAGTGGGAGTGGAATCCAGATTACATGGAAACGAGAGGTGAAAAAAGGGGGACTCATGGGACCAATAACTGAGATGCTGTGAAGTAAACACTCCAGGGGCTTGTGAAGCATCCTGGCTGAGACCCTGCGGACCCATGTGGCACACCCTGGTTTCATCCACAGAGGCCTGGATTTCTTTCTCAGCCTCATGGAGGCCATTTTCCTGACCTATACAATAGTTAATAACAAGTAAATGATAATAACCTACAACATTATAAAGATGAATTAATTCACATAAATAAACACATCTATCAAGGAATATATAAACTTCATTGGTTAGTACCTGTGTACTAGGCAGTTCTGGGTAAGAAATATTTCTGTAAGGCCCTGACCAGACAAGTTGGTTCACTAAAGCATCGTCCTGAAGCACAGAGGTTGCTGGTTCTATTTCCAGTCTGGGCACAGAACTGAAACAGGATGATGTCCTGTCTCTCTCTCTCCCCCCTTTCCTTTCTGTGTAAAATCAATAAAATAAACATTTCTTTAAAAACAAGTTATAGTCCTGTAAGATCTTATGTCTTATGTTAAAACCTAAGGAACAGCAGGTACAAAATGATAGAAATTTGGAGACAATGTGTTAAGGTTATGTGTGTATACACCTAGATGATTAGTGATTACAGAAGACTTATATCAGCATGGAACAATAGACTTTAATTGTCCCCTTCACTACAAAAGTCCGTTCAAGAAGAAAGGTCTTTCTGATGAGCAAGGAATCAAGTTAAGAACAGTAAATAACCTTGAGGATCTTAAGTGAGAATTAGCTGGTCAATTTCCTGGGGCATCTCACACGCCCTGAGGCATTTTGGCCTCTTTTTCCAGAGTGTTCTTCCAGAATACACAGGCTTCCTTCAGCCTGTCCTGGGAGCCACAGTGTGATGCCTTTGTGCCCTAGGGTCAACACTTAGAAAATTTGCTTATTTTTTTAATGACAGCTGTGTGTGCACAGAACTCTGATTTCCCTTTTGGGGAGGTCATTAGTGGCATTGTGACTTGCTGTCCTCAGTTCCTTGCTCACAGGAGGGGCTGATGTACAAGGAGGAGCATGTGCCTCAAGCAGGGACCGCGCACCTACCGACTGTGGGCGGGTCAGGAGGAGCTGTGAGGACGGGGCCTCACTGCTAGAGGCAGTTCTTCCTCGGGATTCTTTATGGAACTTCCTCCCCCTTAGAACACATGCACTGTAACAGAGCCTCTCCTGGGTCTGCTGACCTCGATCCCGCTGCAAAGGGGCTTAGGCTGGAAGGAGAGTCCCTGAGCTCAGTGTCTTCTACTACTGCGGGAAGGAAGTCACTGGGCACAACCTGGAAATCTCATGGGCCCAGGACAGTGTCATGTCTGCAGAGCCCCAAACTCCTCTGAATGCAGCCTGCATGATCACTGTGACTTTGAGAGGGCCTTAAGCCACATTGCTGTTGTATTTTTGTAACTTTACCCTGAATTTGCCTCTGGACTTATGTCTGAACTTTCTGGAGCTCTGGGATGGAGTGGGATCATGGTTGTAATTTGATGAATAAGACTTCACATATCTGCTGGATGATTTGTCTCACAAGCTGAGGTTCTCAGTATTTTTTTATTTTTACTAGAATACCTCAAAGAGAGCTCACATCGGAGCAAAGGAGTAACACATCAATGGTTGGAGGTTGAGGTAATGTGCACAGGTGTTTTTTTAATACAGGTCATTGCAACATTTTCAACATTGCTATTTTCAAGTTTGAAGTTAAATGTTGCGTTTCTGAAACAAAATGTATTGTGATGCACAGGCTCCTGACCTTCCTGGGAAGAAAAGTCAGCCCTGTGGGGAGAGCATGTGATACAGCCGGTCGCGGGAGTGGCCTTTATGGGGGACAGTGCAGGATTCCATATACACTTGAAAGAAGTGTCCTCCACTTCCAAGTCTTGTCTGCAGTGGCTCCCGGACTGATATCAGCATGATAAAATGCACAAGTTAGGCAGTGTGCACAATGAGAATCTGGGGAGAAATCTGGGCAAAACTGAAGCATTCTTAACACTGGGGAACAAAATTTTTGTTGCATCCACAGAAACACTTGTTCTTACCTAATTCCAGTGTGCTGATTAAATCTGACATGAGTTTTTCTCTGTAAGCTACAGTTTTTTGCAATTTAAGGTTTTAGGTTTTAATCTTATTATAAAATTCTCAACATTTAGTTTAACATCATGGAGAAGACTGTGGTCTTGGGCATCATCTTTGTGAAAATATAATAATTTATATAATGCTGTAAATACAATAAAAGATATGATTACATTAGAATTCATTCACAATTTCAATATATCAATAGAACCTATTAAAACACTTATTTTAATCATAAAATTTGCGCAAAACTTATGTAAATTCTATTCAGGCAAATATTTGCGTTTGTAACTCTTGGGTTGGTGTACTTGTTGAAAACAATCTCATTTGATGCTCCAGCAGTAGTCTGCTCATCACTAACAGCTGCAAGATTTTCGGGAAACTTATCAATGTGACTGTTCAGGAAGTGAATCTTAATGCTCATGTTACATCAAATGTCACAGAAAGCCAACAGCATCCTTTGTACCAGAAGTTCATAGTTTTCTGCTTTTTTGTTGCCAAGAAAGTTCTTTGTAACTACCAGAAAACCCTGCCATACAGCTTTCTCCTCCTTATTCATCTTCCTGGCAAATTCTTCATCACATATAAGCATTCAAATTTTAGGTCCATCGAATACAACTGCTTTCATCTTGTCAAAAGACAAGGCAGGAAAAGGAGAAATAATATGTGGAAAGCTTTCACTTTCTTTATTCAAAGCCTGAACAAACTGCTTCATTAAGCCAAGTTTGATATAAAGTAGGGGAAAAATGATCATGTCTCAATTAACTACAGGTTTATTCACAATATTTTGCATCCCTAATTCCAGAGCTTCATGTTTCAGCCACTCCTTCTGTGTCGAGTGTTTCTCTCGAGCTCAGCTGTCCCACAGACACAGAAAGCAAGGATACTTTGTGAAACCTCTCTGTTGTCCTAGCAGGAAATTTACCATTTTAAGATCCACACAAATGATCCAGTTATGCTCCTCATACTTCAGAAGGTCAAAGATAATTTTTATGTCATTATAATCTTCTCGCAGATGAGTTGAATAATTAATTGGAACCGCTGCATAAATATTATTGTTGTGTAAGAGAACACATTTCAGACTCCATTTAGAGCTGTCAAGAAATAGCCGCCATTCTGTTGGACTGTAAGTTGTAACACCTAGCTGGCTGAAAAGACTACTGATATCATGACAGTAAACAAAGTGTTTGTCTTTGGAAAAAAGACCACAAAAATTTGTTCACTCTTCTTGAAATGGGATACTTTAGCTGACCAGTGAAGTATATTCTTTTCTTGAAGCCTGGAGGCTAATAACACAGCTGCTTTCTTTGATAGGCCCAAATCTCTTACTAAGTCATTCAATTCAGGTTGGCTAAACTGTTGAGGGGTTAATCACTGCTTGGCCTCAGAGGAAGACCCTTCAGAATCTATAACCATTTCCTCGTGCATCTTATCAAAATATACTTGATAACCATGTTCACTTTCTTTATTCTTAGAAGAAATAAAACCTTTGAAAACTAGAGCAGGGCGTGTCTCAGAGTGTGGGATAGGTCTATTACTGAAGGAATATTAGGACATGTGATCATATGCCATTTTTTCTTGCCAAAGCCCTTTGTATGCATCAGACAGAAATAACAGTTACTGCTGTGGTCCTTAGGATCATGCCAAACCAAGGGAATACCAAAAGGCATTCCTTTGCACTTTTCTTTGTCCAGTCATGAAGCATTTCCTCACAATTATGACACACAATATGAGGAGCCCAATTCTTATCTTGATTGCCAAGAAAAACTTGAAAATAGGCAATATATGCACATGTTACAAATGATGAAATATTGCACCTTTGACACTGAACTGTGAAACAGCCACATATATAACGGAAGGTGTCAGGACTATTCTTACATTTATGCCTATTCAAGGAATCCATGATTCAATCTTTTTTTTAAATTAATTTTACTAGGGTGACAGCAATAAATCAGGTTACATATGTTCAAAGAAAACATGTCCAGGTTATCTTGTTGCATATACATCACCCAAAGTCAGATTGTCCTCCGTCACCTTCTATCTTGTTTTCTTTGTGCCCTTCCTCCTCCCCCTTTTCTCTCCCTCCCTCCCTGCCCCCCCCCCCCCGTAACCACCACACTCTTATCAGTGTCTCTAAGTCTCTTTTTTATGTCCCACCTACATATGGAATAATAGAGTTCTTGATATTTTCTGATTTACTTATTTTACTTCATACAATGTTATCAAGATCCCACCATTTTGTTGTAAATGATCCGTTGCCATCTTTCTTATGGCTGAGTAGTATTCCATAGTGTATATGTGCCACATCTTCTTTATACAGTCTTCTATTGAAGGGCTTTTTGGTTGTTTCCATGTCTTGGCCACTGTGAACAATGCTGCAATGAACATGGGGCTGCAAGTGTTTTTATGTATCAATGTTTCTGAGTTTTTGGGGTATATGCCCAGTAGAGGGATTGCTGGGTCATAAGGTCGTTCTATTTTCAGTTTTTTGAGGAACCACCATACTTTCTTCCCTAATCATTGTACTACTTTACATTCCTACCAACAGTGAATGAGGGTTCCTTTTTCTCCACAGCCTCTCCAACATTTGCGATTACCTGTCTTGTTAATAATAGCTAATCTAACAGGTGTGAGGTGGTATGTCATTGCAGTTTTGATTTGCATTTCTCTAATAGCTAAAGAAGATGAGCATCTTTTCATATATCTGTTGGCCATTTGTATTTCTTCCTGAGAGAAGTGTTGGTTCCTGTCCTCTTCCCATTTTTTTATTGGATTGTTTGTTTGTTGTTGAGTTTTATGAGTTCTTTGTATATTTTGAATATTAGGCCCTTATCTGAGCTGTTATTTGAAAATATCATTTCCCATTTAGTTGGCTGTCTGTTTATTTTGTTGTCAGTTTCTCTTGCTGAGCAAAAACTTCTTAGTCTGATGTAGTCCCATTCATTTATTTATGCCTTCACTTCCCTTGCCTTTGGAGTCAAATTCATAAAATGCTCTTTAAAACCAAGGTCCATGCATTTAGAATCTATGTCTTCTTTTATGTACTTTATTGTTTCACATCTTATATTTAGGTCTTTGATCCGTTTTGAATTAATTTTAGTACAAGGGGACAAACTGTAGTCGAGTTTAATTCTTTTGCATGTGACTTTTCAGTTTTCCCAGCACCATTTGTTGAAGAGCCTTTCTTTTCTCCATGTACATTGTTGGCCCCTTTATCAAAAATTATTTGATCATATATATGTGGTTTCATTTCTGGACTTTCTATTCTGTTTCATTGGTCTGAGTGTCTATTTTTCTGCCAATACCATGCTGTTTTGATTGTTGTGGCTCTATAATATAGTTTGAAGTCAGGTATTGTAATGCCCCCAGCTTCGTTCTTTTTCTTTAGGATTGCTTTGGCTATTCGGGGTTTTTTATAGTTCCGTATAAATCTGATGATTTTTTGTTCCATTTCTTTAAAAAATGTCATTGGAATTTTGATGGGAATTGCATTAAATTTGTATATTGCTTTGGGTAGTATGGCTATCTTGATTATATTTATTCTTTGTATCCAAGAGCAAGGAATATTCTTCGATCTCATTGTATCTTCTTCTATTTCCCTTAACAATGGTTTGTAGTTTTCATTATATAAGTCCTTTATATTCTTTGTTATGTTTATTCCTAAGTATTTTATTTTTTTTGTTGCAATCGTGAAGGGGATTATTTTTTTGAGTTTGTTCTCAAATGTTTCATTTTTGGCATATAGAAAGGCTATGGACTTTTGTATGTTAATTTTGTATCCTGAGACCTTAGTGTATTGGCTTATTGTTTCTAGTAGTCTTTTTGTAGATTCTTTGGGGTTTTATATGTATAGGATCATATCATCTGCAAAAAGTGATACCTTAACTTCTTCTTTTCTGATATGGATGCCTTTTCTTTCTTTGTCTTGTCTGATTGCTCTGGCTAGAACCTCTAGCACCACATTAAATAAGAGTGGAGAGGGTGGACAACCCTGTTCTGTTTCTGATTTAAGGGGGAAAGCCTTCAGTTTTGTGCCATTTAATATGATGTTAGCTGATGGTTTATCATCTATGGCCTTTATCATGTTGAGATATTTTCCTTCTATACCCATTTTGTTGAGAGTCTTAAACATAAAATTGTGTTGTATTTTATCGAATGTTTTTTCTGCATCTATTGATAAGATCATGTGGTTTTTGTTCTTTGTTTTGTTGATATGGTGTATTACATTAACCGTTTTACATATGTTGAACCATCCTTGAGATTCTGGGATGAATTATTACTTTTTAAATATGTTGTAGTATTCGATTTGCTAGTATTTTGTTTAGTATTTTAGCATCCATATTCATTAGAGATATTGGTCTGTAGTTTTCTTTTTTTGTGCCATCCTTGCCTGGTTTTGGTATGAGGGTTATGTTGGTCTCATAAAATGTGTTTGGAAGTACTGCTTCTTCTTCAATTTTTTGGAAGACTTTCAATAGAATAGGAACCAAGTCTTCTTTGAATGTTTGATAGAATTCACTGGTATAGCCGCCAGGGCCTGGACTTTTATTTTTGGGGAGGTTTTTAATGTTTTTTTTCTATTTCTTCTCTACTAATAGGTCTGTTTAGGCTTTCTGCTTCTTCTTGACTCAGTCTAGGAAGGTTGTATTGTTCTAGGAATTTATCCATTTCTTCTAGGTTGTTGAATTTAGTGGCATGGAGTTTTTCATAGTATTCTACAATAATTCTTTGTATATCTACAGTGTCTGTGGTGATTCCTCTTTTTTCATTTTGGATTTTGTTTATATGAGTTCTTTCTCTTTTTTCCTTGGTAAGTCTTGCCAAGGGTTTGTCAATTTTGTTGATCTTTTCAAAGAATCAGCTCCTTTTTCTATTAATTTTTTTCTATAATTTTTCTGTTCTCTATTTTATTTATTTCTGCTCAGATTTTTATTATCTTCTTTCTTCGCTTGGTTTTGGGTTGTCTTTGTTCTTCTTTTTCCAGTTCCTTAAGGTGTGAAGTTAAGTGGTTCACTTGGGCTCTCTCTTGTTTGTTCATATATGCCTAAAGTGACATGAACTTCCCTCTTATCACTGCTTTTGCTGGATCCCATAGATTCTGATATGACGTATTGTCATTTTCATTAGTCTGTATATATCTTTTGATCTCTGCGTTTCTTTCTTCTTTGACCCATTCATTTTTTAAAAGTATGTTGTTTAGTTTCCACATTTTTGTGGGTTTTTTCCTCTTCTTTGCAGCCGAATTTTAGTTTCAAGGCTTTATGATCCGAAAATATGCTTCGTACAGCTTTGATTTTTCTGAATTTGCTGATGTTGCTTTTGTGGCCCAACATATGGTCAGCTCTTGAGAATGATCCATGTACACTGGAGAAAAATGTATACCCTGTCACTTTGGAATGAAATGTCCTGTAAATGTCTATCATATCCAGGTGCTCTAGTGTTTTGTTTAAGGCCAAGATATCTTTATTGATTCTCTGTTTGGATAATCGATCTAGAGCAGTCAGCAGTGTATTGAGGTCTCCAAGTATGACTGTATTTTTGTCAGTTTTTGTTCTAAGGTCAATAAGTAGCTTTCGTATATATTTTGGTGCTCCTTGGATTGGTGTATATATGCTAAGAATTGTTATGTCTTCTTGATTCAGCATCCCCTTAATCATTATGAAATGACCATTTTTGTCTCTGAGTACTTTTGCTGTCTTGTAGCATTATCAAATATGAATATTGCTATGCCTGCCTTTTTTTTATGTTATTTCCTTGGAATATTGCTTTCCATCCTTTCACTTTAAATTTGTTTTTATCCTTGCTGCTTAGATGAGTTTGTTGCATTCCATCATTCTTTGCTACTGTTAATCTCCGTCCTCTCCCTGCCTTTTTTTTGTTGTAATAGTTTAAATTTGGTTTTATTGTGTTCTTCGTGGAGCTTTTACTTGTGGTTTTGTTTTGTTTTGTTCTTTGAATCTGGTTGGAAAACCTCCTTTAGTAATTCCTGGAGTGGGAGTTTTCTGATGATAAATTCCCTCATCTTTTCTGTATCTGTGAGTGTTTTTATTTCTTCTTTGTATTTGAAGGATAGCTTTGATGGGTATAGTATTCATGGCTGAAAGTTCCTCTCTTTCAGGACTTTAAATATTGGGGTCCACTCACTTCTAATTTGTAGAGTTTCTGTTGAGAAATCTGATGATAATCTAATAGGCCTTCCTTTATATGTTGTATTCTTCTTTTCCCTGGCTGCCTTGAGAATTTTTTCTTTGTTGTTGGTTTGTGCCAATTTCATAATGATGTGCCTTGTAGTAGGTTTGTTGGGGTTAAGAATACTCGAAGTTTGTTTGCTTCTTGAATTTGAGGCTTTAGTTCTTTCCACAGGCTTGGTAAGTTCTCATCTATTATTTGTTTGAATATGTTCTCCATTCCATTTTCTCTCTCTTCTCTCTCTGATATACCTATTATTCTTATGTTATTCTTTTTGATGGAGTCAGACAATTCATGTAGGGTTTTCTCAGTTTTTAAAATTTTTGAGTCTCTTTCTTCTCTCTGTTGTGCCTCAAGTTGCTTGTCTTCTATTTCACTAATCCTACCTTCTATCTGGCCTGTTCTATTAGCTAAGCTTGTTACCTTTTTTTTCAGCTTGTGAATTGAGTTTTTCATCTCTGATTTGTTTTTATAGTTTCAATTTCCTTGGTAATATATTCTTTGTTTTCATTGAGTTGTTTTTTGAGCTCACTAAATTGCTTTTCTGTGTTTTCTTGTATATCTCTGAGTATTTTTAAAATTTCTATTTTAAATTTTCTGTCATTTAGCTCCAAGATTTCCAATATATTAAATTTTTTCTCCATAGACTTTTTCTCATCTATCTGTGCTATCTCTCTGTCTTTTGTATCCATGATATTCCATTTCTTTTTTCTTAATGGCATCTGAGGGTGGTTTTTTTGATAGTATTAAGGAGAATTAATAAAGAATAAAAAGTTAAAAAAATTAAAAAAAGAATAAATAAAAAAAATTATTATCCCCTCCCTATTTTTTTCTATTTTTTTTTTTTGTATTTTTCTGAAGCTGGAAACAGGGAGAGACAGTCAGACAGACTCCCACATGTGCCCGACCGGGATCCACCCGGCACGCCCACCAGGGGCGATGCTCTTCCCACCAGGGGGCGATGCTCTGCCCCTCTGGGGCGTCGCTCCACTGCGACCAGAGCCACTCCAGCGCCTGGGGCAGATGCCAAGGAGCCATCCCCAGCACCCGGGCCGTCCTTGCTCCAATGGAGCCTTGGCTGCGGGAGGGGAAGAGAGAGACAGAGAGGAAGGAGGGGTGGGGGTGGAGAAGCAAATGGGCGCTTCTCCTGTGTGCCCTGGCTGGGAATCGAACCCAGGTCCCCCTCATGCCAGGCCGATGCTCTACCTCTGAGCCAACCAGCCAGGGTCTATCCCCTCCCTTTTCTTCTCTCCTCTCGTCTCCCCTACTTCTTGAGAAAATCTTGTGGTGAACTGTGAATTATATTAGGCTAAATGGAACAAAAACTACCTATAATGGAGGGCCTGAGTTGGGGAGAAGTGATAAAGGGACAAAAAAAGGTGGTATGGCCCCACAAAATTCAAGAAAGGAAAAAAATTGAGTCAAGAATAAAATGATTTGCTCTTAGGTGATGGTTGACTAAAAGATATGATGAGAGGAATAAGAGGAAAACAAAAAAAGGTGGAAAAATTAAAAAATTACTATTGTATTTAGTGGACCAGAACTAGATAAAATGGAGAGCCAGGGTTGGGAGCACTGCTAGTGAGTTTAAAAAGCAAAGTAAAAAAACCCCAAAATGCCAGAAAAAAAAATTGAATTTCAGATAAAGTAATTTGTTTGTGATGGACGATTGAGTGAGAGGAAAAGTAAAGGAGAAAAGAAGAAAGTATTATAGAGGGAGGAAAAAAAAAGAAAGAGGAAAACACAAAAAGAAGAAAAAAGAATAAAAGGAGAGAGAGAGAGAGAGAATTAAGACGTTTGGAGTGCAACCCTCATAGAGAGAAAGGAAGAAGAAAGAAATGATAATGGGAGATGTAACACTTATGGGTATTGTATTTCAAGGAGAGGAGAGAGTAAGATCAGCAGAGAATTAAATGACCAAATTGGAAGAGGAAGAAAATAATCAAGACAAGAAGATAAGAAAAACTAATGAACAAATATAATAAAATGGGATAGGTTATAAAGTCTGTGGATTATTCTTGATTTTGAGAGGTTATCTTCTTGCTTTTCCTTTTCTCTCCCTCTTCGTTGTCAGTGACTCTGTACCCTGGGTTCTGCCCCTGTGGCACGCTTAGGTAGAGGTTTGCAGTTGGTAAGTCTCTATGGTGATGTCATATATTGGGCTTCAGTCTCATTGGCAGTCGAGGCTCATTAGCATTTGCAGGCTCCGCCAATGAGAGAGTCCATATTCCCTGATCCTCTCTCCTAGTCTTTCCTTCCTGAATTAGTAGCCTGATGATCCAGCTATGGGGTTGCTACTGCCTCTGCCTGAAGAGTAAGAGGCTCAAAGAGTCGGCAAATCCCCACTCTATTCCCACTCAGCGCAGGGCTCTGGGTAAGGCTCAATCAGTCAGAGCCGCTAGTATTATCAGGCGGGGCTTCGGCCCACACAAAGACCTCTGACTCTGACCCTCTGTCCGGGAATCTCTCGCCCACTATCTGCGCTCGCCAACCAGGATATCCAGCCAGCCGCCCTCACTCCTGGTGAGATGCCCCGCCCGCACAGAAAAGTTTGAGCGTAGGGAATTTCGCTCCCACTCACTCCCCGCGTGCTGCTTTTTGGGTTGCAAGGGTGACCTCAAAACTCTGGTTTCAGCCCACAGAAAGGCCTCTGACTCTGCCCCTCTTTCCACTCCTGGGGAAATCTCTCGCCCACTCTCTGCGCTTGCCGACCAGAATATCAGGCTGACTGCCTCTCACTCCGAGTGAGGTGCCCCGCCCGCACAAAAAAGATTGAGAGAAGGAAATTTTGCTCCTGCTCCCTCCCCATGCGCTGCTTTTTGGGGTGCAGGGCTGACCCTGAGATTCCGGTTTTGGCCCACAGAAAGGCCTCTGACTCTGCCCCTCTGTTCAGTAACACGGGCTCCCAACCCCAGGGTTCTAGGAGGAATCTCTTGCCCACTATCTGCGCACGCCGACCATGAGATCAGGGTGGATGGATGTCCCAAGTGCCTTTCTTTTTTTTTGAAACTCATTTCACTTTATTTATTTATTTATTTATTTAATAAATAAATTTTTATTTTAATGGAGTAACATCAATAAATCAGGGTACATATATTTAAAGAAAACATGTCTAGCTTATCTTGTCATTCCATTCTGTTGCATACCCATCACCAAAAGTCAGATTGTCCTCCATTAC
Organism: Saccopteryx leptura; assembly: GCF_036850995.1. Lineage (NCBI taxonomy): Eukaryota > Metazoa > Chordata > Mammalia > Chiroptera > Emballonuridae > Saccopteryx > Saccopteryx leptura. The sequence continues at coordinate 11,389,776 of NC_089503.1, read as the reverse complement.
CTTCTATCTAGTTTATTTTTTGCCCCTCCTCCACCCCCTCCCTCTCTCCCTCCTTCCCTTCCCCCGCCCGCTGTAACCACTACACTCTTGTCCATGTCTCTTAGTCTCGTTTTTATGTCCCACCAATGTATGGAATCCTGCAGTTCTTGTTTTTTTCAGATTTACTTATTTCACTCCGTATAATGCTATCAGGATCCCACCATTTTGTTGTAAGTGATCTGAAATCATTATTTCTTATGGCTGAAGAGGATATCATGGTGTATATGTGCCACATGTTCTTTATCCAGTCTTCTATTTTTTTTTTACAGTGATTAAAGCCTTTAAGCAAACTCTTGGCCAATACAACAAGAATCTATAAAAGAGTAGTGTCCTTAACATGTTCACCAAGTTCAAGTTGGCCCCAACACCATGCCAAATCCCTGAAAAATGCAACCCAACCCCAGTCCAGTCTGTTATGAGCTGTCATAAGGAGCAGGAGTCCAGGAAATGTCCACATCCAGGAAAAGTCCGCATGGCACTGGAATTATTGTCACCATTCTATACTTTGCAGCTCATGTCCAAGTCCCAATGACCACTGCTTCTAGCTGGTAATAATTCAGGTAGACTGGAAAAGCCATCTGTAGCATGTGTGGAGATGGAGCTTCTGTTCTCCTCTGCCTGGAGAGATGAGACCACGTTGCTTTTCCCTGGAGCTCTGCGACTATGGCTTGGTCAAGAGAACCTTGGGATACACTAAGCTGGGTGGCAAAGGTAGATTCATAATACAAGTTGGCAAAAGGGAGAAAGAGAGCTTTAAATTAGGAGTAGGTCTCAGCCTGAAATATGAGTGGGGCATTGAGGTAGGAGGAATAAAGGAAACACTATATATTAAACAAAGCAGCAGAAAATAGGACTATCAACACCCACAACAGAGATCTTTGAGGGAAGAATAAAAAACCTGACTATTCAGGCAAAACACAGTTAAGTGGCCCTTGTGCAAGTGAGATCAGTTTACCTGCTTCTTGGAAGAAATACCCTAGGCTCGTCCACGGTGTCGTAGATGGGGCTGACAGACCTGGGCACTTTCAGCCTTCAGTGGCAAACCCCAGCTTTCTGGGCAAGGTTAGGTCCTGGTGGCTGGAGCAGGGCTGGAAGAGACTGAACTTTCCCTTAGAGGAGCGAGGGAGAAGCCTACCGTCCAGTGTCCCTGTTTCCTCACAGCAGAGGCATGTAAGTCTGGCAGGCTTTAGCTCAATGACCTTCCTTTCCAGTATTGAAGCAAGCCCCAGATGGCATCCTATGAGACCCATTTGGAGCGGTGGAGCCTTTAAGGGCGTGTCCTAAAAGCTGGTAGTTTCCCTGATCTCTATTGGGCCTTTTCTGCCTCTTGGTATCTTAAAGGCCATGCTCAGAAGATCTTGCTGAGGGGTTTGAGGATTCCCATCCACCTACATAAATCTATTCCATAAATCTGGCCTGACCTGTGGTGGTGCAGTGGACAAAGTGTCAACCTGGAAATGCTGAGGTTGCTGGTTCAAAACCCTGGGCTTGCCTGGTCAAGGCACATATGGGAGTTGATGCTTCCAGCTCCTCCCCCCTTCTCTGTCTCTGTCTCTCCGTCTCTCCTTCTCCTCTCTAAAAAAATAAATACATAAAAAAATTTTAAAAAATCTGGAGCTATTTGGAAAAAGACAAAACAGTGTTATTAGCTGGATCAAATAAAGAAGGTAGTAGTTTGCAGGAGAAAAAGATTTGGCATCTCCTGTTCATCAGCATTCAAAAGAAATTTAAAATTTCTTTAAGTAAAAAGCATGATACAGTAGACTCATAGGAGTTCCAGGATATGACTCCCCCCTTTAAAATTTTTTTTAATTGACCTTAAAATATTTGCTGGGTACACTTTAATAATACCTTGACTTTAAAGATTGTAAGAATGACAAAATACAGTAAATGCTTTTGCTCCATATGCAGGAGCATTGTCAGTTTAACCAGTTTAGGAAATCCAATAATACAACATGCATACAGACACTGAGCTATAACATGCTTAGCAGCCTCTCCTATTCTGACAGAGGTTACTATAAATCCAGAATATGTATCCACTGTAACGTGGACATAGGACTGTTTGCCAAATGAAGGTATATGAGAAACATCCATTTGCCAAAGTTGTCCTGGTAGGGGTCCTTGAGGGTTAACTCCAAATGAAGGGGCAGATTGTAGTATAGGACCCCTTGGACAGGACTTCCCACTCTGCCATGCTGCTTCCTGAGAAAGTTGAAACTGTTTACACAGGGCTACAGTGTTCTGGTGATGAATAGTATGAGACTGAATTGCTCGATCTGTCATGGTTGCTTCAAATAATTTTCTTTTGGGTAACTTGATCAACAAGAGCATTCCTAGGCCCTGGCCAGTTGGCTTAGTGGTAGAGCATCAGCCTGGTGTGCAGGAGTCTCAGATTCAATTCCCAGCCAGGGCACACAGGAGAAGCACCCATTTGCTTCTCCAACCCTCTCCCTCTTCCTCCCCTCTGTCTCTCTCCTCCCCTCCCGCAGCCAAGGCTCCATTGGAGTAAAGTTGGCCCAGGCGCTGAGGATGGCTCTGCGGGCTCTGCCTTAGGTGCTAGAATGGCCCTGGCCGCAACATCAACACCCCAGATGGGCAGAGCATCCCCCCCCCCAGTAAGCATGCCGGGTGGATCCCAGTCGGGTGCATGCGGGGAGTCTGTCTGACTGCCTCCCTGTATCCAATTTCAGAAAAATACAAAAAAAAAAAAAAAAAAAAAAAAAAAAGGGCATTCCCCTTGTGCTAAATCTCCAGGGAACATCGAGTGAGCTTGAGTATGTCCTATAAAACCTGGACCTCTATGTTGACATACAAGTCTTTGAAGAAGGAGGAACTGCTGGAATAGTGCATCAGCATTTGTCCCTAAGACAGCAGTCTTTATAGTGGAAACACCATAAGTAAATATTTGCTGTCTGTATATAGATTAAAGCGGGAATATAGCAAATGCTGAAAAGCTATGATCATGGCATATAATTTTAGACTTTGAGCTGATTTTAAGTTGACAGTTTCAGTATAAAGTTGTCCATTGATTTGCAAGAGCGATTTGCCATTTAGTGGAAGTTTCCCAGAGCCATTGTTGTTGATCCTTTGAAAAAAAGAACAACAATAATTTTGAGGCTCAAAACGTAAAAGTTGTAACGGTCTCCTATGCCCCTTGATAATCCAGGAGGCAACAAGATCAAAATATGGAAGTATATTCCATGGGCTATTAGATGGTTCAATGTGCCCAAGCTGTAGCTGCTCTTGTACCAATTGAGCAGCTGCCCTAAGTTTCTCCTGAGAAAGGGGCCATTGGTCTACACATACAGGATTATATGATTTCCGAGTAACTGGGTCTGCACAATGCATTATTGAGGTAGCAGGAGCTACCAAGGCCCCTATGCTAAGTTTTGATATCCTAATCCATACCTTCTGGTATTGGGTGCCATTTCTATGGGGGCGAGAATTCCTTGCTGTTTTTTCCCTAGTCCCTTGGTGGGAAAAAATCCCTGATCAAGCATCTGAGTACTGAGTAAACCATTAGGACTGACAAGCAACGCTTCCCTATTTTTCAAAACATCTCTACCTCACAAATTAACTGGCCATCCAGGGAGCACATAAGGCTTAAAACATCCAGAATGGCCTTCTTAGTCTTCCCAATGTAGAAAACTAGAACTTTGTTGAGGGGATTTACTCTGCCCTATACCTTGTAATTCTGTGGCTGCTCCATGAGTGGGCCAGGAAGGAGGCCAATGTAGCTTAGCAATAACAGATACATCAGCTCCAGTATCTAAAAGTTTTTAAAATTCATGCTCATGTATAGTTAATTTAATTTCAGGGCGTTCCTGACCTATTTTTTTAAAATCCAATTGGCAAAATCAGAGGAGCCAAATCACCAAATTGCTTGGGGCCCCTTTTGCAAGATGTGGCCTGAGAAGCAGAATTAGCATCCTTATACTATTCTTCCAACTGCCTGAATTACCCGTGAGATCTTGAGACACATTCCTTTTTTTTTTTTTTTTTTTTTGATTAATAATGATGGGGTGACATTGATAAAATTGTCTTCCGTTACATTCTAACTGGTTTTCTTTGTGCCTCTCCCCTCCCCCAACTTCCTCCTTCTCTTCTCCCCCCCCCCCCCCGTAACCCCAACACTGTTGTCCATGTCTCTGAGTCTCATTTTTATGTCCCACCTATGTATGGAATCATATAGTTCTTATTTTTTATGATTTACTTATTTTGCTCAGTATAATGTTATCAAGTTCCATCCATGTTGCTGTAAAAGATCCGATGTCCTCATTTCTTATGGCTGAGTAGTATTCCATAGTATATATATACCAAAGCTTTTTAATCCACTCGTCCTCTGATGGACACTTGGGCGGTTTCGAGATCTTTGCTGTTGTGAACAATGCTGCCATAAACATGGGGGTGCATTTTTTCTTTTCTAACAGTGCTATGGTGTTCTTGGGGTATATTCCTAACAGTGGTATAGCTGAGTCAAAAGGCAGTTCGATTATTTAATTTTTTGAGGAATCTCCATACTGTTTTCCACAGTGGCTGCACCAGTCTGCATTCCCACCAGCAGTGAAGGAGGGTTCCCTTTTCTCCACATCCTCGCCAGCACTTATTCTGTGTTGTTTTATTGATGAGCGCTATTCTGACTGGTGTGAGGTGATATCTCATTGTGGTTTTAATTTGCATTTCTCTAATAATTAGTGGTGTTGAACATTTTCTCATATGCCTATTGGCCATCTGTGTGTCCTCTTTTGAGAAGTGTTTATTCATTTCTTTTGCCCATTTTTTGATTGGATTGTTTGTCTTCCTGGTATTAAGTTTTACAAGTTCTTTATAAATTTTGGTTATTAACCTCTTGTCAGATATATATTGGCGAATATATGCTCCCATTGTGTAGTTTGTCTTTTTATTCTGTTCTTATTGTCTTTAGCTGTGCAGAAGCTTTTTAGTTTGATAAAGTCCTATTTGTTTATCCTGTCTTTTATTTAACTTGCCTGTGGAGACAAATCAGCAAATATATTGCTGAGAGAGATGTCAAAGTGCTTACTGCCTATGTTTTCTTCTAAAATGCTTATGGTTTTATGGCTTACATTTAAGTCTTTTATCCATTTTGAGTTTATTTTTGTGAATGCTGTAAGTTGGTGGTCTAGTTTCATTTTTTTGCAGGTAGCTGTCCAATTTTCCCAACACCATTTGTTGAAGAAGCTATCTTTACTCCAATGTATGCTCTTACATCCTTTGTCAAATATCAGTTGTCCATAAACGTGTGGGTTTATTTCTGGGTTCTCAGTTCTGTTCCATTGATCTATATGCCTGTTCATATGCCAGTACCAGACTGTTTGAGTACAATGGCCTTATAATATAACTTGATATCAGGAAGTGTGATATCTCTCTCTTTATTCTTCCTTTTCAAGATTGCTGAGGCTGTTTGTGTTCTCTTTTGGTTCCATATAAATTTTTGGAATATGTGTTCTATATCTTTGAGGTAAGTCATTGGTATTTTAATAGGTATTACATTGAATTTATAAATTGCTTTGGGTAATATAGACATTTTAATGATGTTTATTCTTCCTAACCATGAGCACAGAATATGCCTCCACTTGTTTGTATCTTCCCTGATTTTTTTTATCAATGTTTTATAATTTTCTGAGTGCAAGTCTTTAATCTCCCTGGTTAAACTTATTCCTAGGTACTTTATTTTTTTAGTTGCAATGGTGAAGGGGATTTATTCCTTAATTTCTCTTTCTGACAGTTCATTGTTAGTGTATAAAAATGCCTCTGATTTCTGAGTATTGATTTTATATCCTGCCACCTTGCTGAATTCATTTATCAGGTCTAGTAGTTTTTTGACTGTGACTTTAGAGTTTTCTATATACAATATCATATCATCTGCAAATAATGATAGTTTTACTTCTTCTTTTCCAATTTGGATGCCTTTTATTGCTTTTTCTTCTCTGATTGCTGTGGCTAGGACTTTCAGAACTATATTGAATAAGAGTGGTGAAAAGGGGCACCCCTGCCTTGTTCTTGATATTAAGGGGATTGCTTTTAATTTTTGCCCATTGTGTATGATATTTGCTGTGGGTTTGTCATAGATGGCCTTTATCATGTTAAGGTATGTTCCCCGTATTCCCACTTTGCTAAGAGTTTTGTTCATAAATGGGTGCTGAATTTCTTCAAATGGTTTTTCTGCATCTGTGGAAATTATCATGTGGTTTTTCTTCTTACTTTTGTTTATGTGATGAACCACAGTGATTGATTTGCGAATATTGTACCAGCCTTGCCTCCCAAGAATAAATCCTATTTGATCATGGTGTATGATTTTTTTCATATATTGTTGGATCCGGTTTGCTAATATTTTGTTGAAAATTTTTGCCTGGTTTTCTTTGCCTGGTTTTGGAATTAGAATTATGCTCACCTCATAAAAGGAGCTTGGCAGTCTTCCTTCCTCTTGATTTTTTGAAATAGCTTGAGAAGAATAGGAGTTAGTTCTTCTTTGAATATTTGGTGGAATTCACTTGTGAAGCCATCAGGCCCCAGACTTTTGTTTTTTGAGAGTTTTTTAATTACTGTTTCAATCTCAGTTGTTGTAATTGGTCTGTTTAGGTTTTCTGATTTTTCCAGATTAATTTTTGGAAGATTATATGTTTCAAGGAATTTGTCTATTTCATCTAGGTTGTCTAATTTTTTGGCATACAGTTCTTCATAGTATTTTCTTACAATATTTTGTATTTCTGTTGTGTCAGTTGTTATTTCTCCACTCTCGTTTCTAATTTTATTTATTTGATTCCTCTCTCTTTTTTTCTTGGTGAGTCCGGTTAAAGGTTCATCAACTTGTTTACCTTTTCAAAGAACCAGCTCCTAGTTGCATTGATCCTCTGTATTGTTTCTTTAGCCTCTATGTCATTTATTTCTGCTCTGATCTTTATCATTTTCTTCCTTCTACTGACTCTGGGCTTTACTTGCTGTTCTTTTTTTAGTTCTTTTAGATGTAGAGTCAAGTTGTTTATTTGAGCTTTTTCTAGTTTCTTGATGTATGCCTGCAATGCTATAAACTTTCCTCTCAGGACTGCTTTTGCTGTGTCCCATAAATTTTGAGTTGATGTATGCTCATTATTGTTTGTTTATAGGAATTTTTTAATTTCTTATTTGATCTCATTGTTTACCCATTTGTTATTTAATAACATGCTATTTAGTTTTCAAGTGTTTGAGTATTTTTCAGTTTTTCTGTTGTGGTTGATTTCTTGTTTCATGCCATTGTGATCAGAGAAAGTGCTCGATATGATTTCAATCTTCTTAAATTTGTTGAGGCCGCTTTTGTGCCCTAACATGTGGTCTATTCTAGAGAATATACCATGAGTGCTTGAAAAGAATGTATATTCTGCTGTTTTAGGGTGAAAGGTTCTGAAGATATCTATTAAATCGAGTTGATCTAATATGTCCTTTATGTCTACTGTTTCTTTTTTTTTTTTTTTTTGTATTTTTCTGAAGCTGGAAACGGGGAGAGACAGTCAGACAGACTCCCGCATGCGCCCGACCGGGATCCACCCGGCACGCCCACCAGGGGGTGACGCTCTGCCCACCAGGGAGCGATGCTCTGCCCCTCCGGGGCGTCGCTCTGCCGCGACCAGAGCCACTCTAGCGCCTGGGGCAGAGGCCAAGGAGCCATCCCCAGCGCCCGGGCCATCTTTGCTCCAATGGAGCCTTGGCTGCAGGAGGGGAAGAGAGAGACAGAGAGGAAGGAGGGGAGGGGGGTGGAGAAGCAAATGGGTGCTTCTCCTATATGCCCTGGCCGGGAATCGAACCTGGGTCCCTCGCACCCCAGGCCTACGCTCTATCGCTGAGCCAACTGGCCAGGGCCTCTGCTGTTTCTTTGTTAATTTTCTTTCTTGGGGATCTATCTAATGATGTGAATGGGGTATTGAAATCCCCTCCTATTATAGTATTGCTGTTGATCTCGCCCTTTAAATGCATCAAAGTCTTCTTTATATATTTAGGTGCTCCTATATTAGTTGTGTAGATATTTATAACGGTTATATCTTCCTTGTTGCATTCTCCTTTTATCATTATGTAGTAACCTTCTTTATCTCTTACTATAGCCTTTGTTTTAAAGTCCATTTTGTTTGATATAAGTATTACTACCCCAGCTTATTTTTCATTTCCATTTCTGTGAAATATTTCTTTTCATCCTTTTATATTTAGTCTATATGCATCTTTTGTTTTAAGATGTGTCTTTTTTAGACAGCATATGTATGGGTCCTGTTTTCTTAGCCACGCAGCTACCCTGTGTCTTTTGATCGGATCATTTAATCCATTTACATTTAAGGTTATTATTGATATGTAATTGTTTATTGCCATTTTTTTAAAAAAACTGTATTTCTGTTTTGCTAAATTTTTTTCTTTTTTCATCTGTTTACAACAGGTCACTTAGTATTTCTTTCAGCCTTGGTTTGTTTGTAGTGAATTTTTCAAGTTTATTTTTGTCTAGAAAGCTTTTTATTTCTCCTTCAATTTTAAATGATAGCCTTGCTGGATGAAGTAGTCTTGGTTTTAGGCTCTTGTTTTGCATTACTTTGAATATTTCTTGCCATTCCCTTCTGGCCTCAAGTGTTTTTGTTGAGAAATCAGAAGTCATCCTAATGAGCGCTCCTTTGTAAGTGATAGTTTTTTTTTCTTTAGCAGCTTTTAATATTTTCTCTTTATCACTTAGCTTTTGTATTTTAATTATGATGTATGTTGGTGTTAATTTCTTTGGGTTTCTCCTTAATGGAGTTCTCTGTGCTTCCTGAACATGTTAGATGTTTTCCTACCTTAATTGAGGGAAGTTTTCAGCTATGATATGCTTGAACAAAGTTTCTATCCCTTGTTTTTTCTGTTCTTCCTCAGGAACCCCTATGATGTGGTGTTATTTCTGTTCATGTTGTCACAGAGTTCTCTTAGAGTTTCAGCAGACTTTTTGAGTTTCTTTTCTTTTTTCTATTCTGCTTCCATGCCTTGATTTATCATGTCCAGTAACTCGTTGATTCGATTCTCAGCTTCATCCATCCTGCTTTTAATTTCTTCCATTGTGTTCTTTGTTTCTGATACTATATTTGTCATTTTTGACTGTTTCTTTTTTATTATTTTAATGTCCTTTTTTATATTTGCTATCTCTTTATTTAGGTTTTCATAATGACCATCTATTGTTGTTCTAATATCTTTGAGCATCCTAACAATCATTATTTTAAACTCTGCTTCTGGTGATTTGGTTATAACTGATTGATTTTGGTCTTTTTCTGGGGATTTCTCTTGGTTCATTTCTGTTGCATTTCTCTGCCTTCGCATTTACTCTGTGTAAGGGAAGGTTTTGAACCCTGGATTCCACTGGGTATGGCCTCTGTTCCCTAGGTATGGTCTGTTGGCAGGCCCGCCATCCCCTCTTCTGTTGCTGCCTAGGGCTTTTGGGTTTGGGTGTTGCCGGTGACTGCCCACTGGGGCTGTTGCTGTGGTTTTCACCTCTCCTTCACGAGAGTGGCTGTGCTCACTTGCTCGGGTCCACAAGCCTTCGTGGCCTTGGCCTTTGCCCCACCCTCATGGGTGGCATTATGCTCGGTCCTGAGGGCACTGGCGAGCACCTTTGCTCAGCGGTGGTTCTCCGCCTGTTTCCGGGCTTTCGCCCGCCCTTGCAGGAGGAGCCCGCTCATGGAATGGCAGCTAGCCTTGGCTCTACTGGCCAGGCTGGACTGCATGCCCATGCTTAGCTAAGTAGCAGAACTTCACTTGTTCCGGGATTTGGCTCCACCCTCACGGGAGGAGCGGGCTCCAAAGTCAGGCCACAAGCCTCGGTTACATGGGCAGGCCAAGGCTGTGCTTCTGCGCCCTTGCTCAAGGGCTGGTCTCCACCCCTTCCAGGGTTCCCACCCTTCTTCCGCAGGTTGGATTACAGGCTGCGGCAGCTGGGCTTGAATGCTTTTGTGCGCCTACTCCTCCCCAGCCCGGCAAGACTGAGCTCACACATGAGCCCAGTGGCGGCCAGCAGGCTTCCACTTCTGCCGACAGAAGCGCCTCTCTGCGTCCCACTGCCACCCACCCTCCAGCAAGCCCTCAGCCGTGTGGGTTGCAGACGCTGCAGCTCAGACCCTAACACTCACTACTGTAGCCCCAAAAGCTCCCTCCTTCTAAGCAACTCTGCTCTCAGTGCCACGGGAGAGCTTGTTTGGCTGCTCTCCTGCTTCCCTTTGCTGGTATTGCTGTTTCCGGGGGGAATATTCACTTCAGATTTGGAGAGTGACTCGACCCAGGGGTTAGGGTGGCTGTCTCCCAAAATGTTTCTCCCTGTGCCTCCTAGATTACACTCTCTTCCTGCTACTCTGGTATTATTTTATCTCCCCGTCCTCTGGAGCTCTGGGTGAGTGGTTGTGAGAGAGTTGTTCTTTAAGAAGAATCCAGGGTCTGAGAAATCAGACTCTTTCTCACAAACAATATCTTGTCTTGTTTCCAGCTAAATACTGTCCTTACGCCTCTTCTGGGCTCTGGGGCTGTAGGCTGGGGCTTTGTTCCTGGGGCTCAGGACCCTCCCCTCTCTGCTAAACTCACTTCCCGCGACGCAAGTCTCTCCTGGCTGCTGTTCGCTTTGGGGAGCAGGGCAGCCCTCTTTACATTTCCGCTTTTCCTACCAGTCTCGGTGTGGCTTCTTCACTGTTCCTTGGTTGAAGAGTCCTCTTAGTTTGGTCCAAAGTTGGTTTTTCTAGATGATAGTTCTTAAATTGAGTTTTTAATCCACTTTGGTTCTGGGAGGTGGAAGTTGATATGTCTGCCTACTTCATCTCCATCTTGTCTCTCCCTCAAGGATACTACTCTTTTATGGATTCTTGCTATATTGGCCAATAGTCTGCTTAAAGGCTTAAAGTTTAATCACTGTAAAAAAAATAGAAGACTAGATAAAGAACATGTGGCACATATACACTATGGTAAACTACTCAGTCATAAGAAATGATGACATCGGACTATGTACAACAAAATGGTGGGATCTTCATAACATTATACGGAGTGAAATAAGTAAATCAGAAAAAACCAAGAACTGCATGATTTCATACATTGGTGGGATATAAAAATGAGAGTACGATACATGGACAAGAATGTGGTGGTTACAGGAGGGAGGGAAGCAGGGAGAGAGGGAGGGGCAGGGGGATGGGGAGGGGCACAAAGAAATTTAGATAGAAGGTGACGGAGGACATTCTGATTTTGGGTGATGGGTATGCAACATAATTGAATGACAGGATAACCTCGAAATGTTTTCTTTGAAAATATGTACCCTGATTTATTGATGTTACCCCATTAAAATTAATAAAAATTTATTTATAAAAAAATGAGATTTTAACTTAGAAAATAAAGGCCTATAGATATTCAACAGAGAACAAAACCCCTGTGAGATTGCATTCTTCTTGAGGAAGACTGTGAGCAGGGGAGGACTGAATGGATCCTGAAGGACAAAGTCAATGAGGGTGATAGAGAGGAGAAGGTGGGGACCTGCAGGTGGGAGGACAAGCCTGGTTAAGTCCTGACCTTCGAGATGAGCTCCATTCACTAGAGGTCACATGTGGCCTCTCTACTGCCTCCATCAGTCAGTGCGGCGGCTCCTCAGTGTCCTCTTGGTGTGAATGCACAGGGAAGTCCTCATCTTTTGCTACATGGACAAATACAGTCACAGATGTCTCTATGATTGGGTGTCTTGGCCGTGGCTTTAGTGCCTTTGGAGTTTGAGGAGTCTTTTCTGAGTGGGTGCCCTGAGCTGCCAAGGTTGTTTAGGAGCGAACATGGTCTTATCCATTTGATGCCAATGGCCACCACCCACCCCAGGGGACAGCAAAATATCCTGGGGATGGACAAATGCCCACAATGGTGGGTGCAAGGAGGGAGAAAATCAGCCATAGTAGAGAATCATGCTTCTAGCACTGGAAATATGTATTAGATGTCTCTTATTCCCCTTGTAACACCCCTATGGCCACAGATTCAAGCTCTGGAGTCCAAGGGTTAATAAGAAAACATCGACCTGTGGTGGCGTAGTGGATAAAGCGTCAACCTGGAAACACTGAGGTTGCCGGTTCAAAACCCTGGGCTTGCCTGGTCACGGCACATATGGGAGTTGATGCTTCCTGCTCCTCCCCCCTTCTCTCTCTCTCTCTCTCTCTCTACTCTCTATAATGAATAAATAAAGTCTTAAAAAAAAGTTTAAAAAAAATTAAAAAAAAAAAAAAGAAAACATGGGCATTAGCTGGAGGGAAATTAGTAACTGAATAGAGAAGATTTGGTGTATTAATCTAAAAAGCCATATGGACTGTAACATGTGTGTACGGATTAAATACTTAACCACGCATTTTGTAGAAATATGAAGCTGTGTAAGTTTTGGTGAATGAGCCAAAGATAAATACCGGGAGGTGACAAGTGATATTGACTCAGCTTCCAAATCCGACTCCCTGTCCCAAGTCATTAGATGGATCCGGGTTAGATTGAATTAAGCTAATATTTATTTCCAGGGAACAGAGGGCTGAGGTGGCCCCACGCCTGGATGTCAAGGCTCCCACTTCTTGTTTTCCTACCCTGGGTCTACTGGTGGGTGATACCCCAGTTATCTCTAAGAAAATAAAGTACGTGGTGTTAGCACCATGATGTCAGCTTGATGTCTGGGTTTAGAGTTGGGGATGAGCCTTGCCTTTTAGAGTCCCTATTTTAAATGACTTAATTCCTTTTAAATAAATTTACTAATAAAACATGTTATAGACTCAAAGAATTCTTAGTAGAATTGCAAACTGTCTCCAAAAACAGTAATAAAACCCCTAATTAGACACCCACTGTATCACAATTCTCACTCACAGTCCAGAAGAGCACAGGTCATGATCTCTAGAAGATGAACAGGGAGGAAAGAGCCATGAGGTCCGGTCCTCGTCACCAGGACACAGGTGAACACTGGAGCCACTGGGTCCCGGGAAGGTGAACCCAAAGATTCAAGGCCATGATCTGACACCAGCAGTGAGTTCTCTCTTCGGTGTGTTATTGGGAGTAAATAGTTTCGACTACAAGGCATCCAGGCAGGGACAGTGGAGAAGACTTCACATGGAGCAAAGGCCTTGAGTCGAACACCGTGGGGCCTGCACAGAAATCTACCTGGAGGTCACATAGAGCTGCTGTGCAGATCAAGGTTACTGGAATCCACTGGACTCATAAATTGAAGGTCCATAAGTGTTAAACTAAGGAGATCAGTAGGGTTGAGAGCTCTCTGATCCCACAACACCTACCTCCCCACCCATCTCTGCTACCCAGTAGCTGTGTGGCTATGATCAAGTCACTTGAGTTCTTCTGTCGCATTGCCTATAGCTGGACAGAGATGATATGTCTACCTCATGGGAGGGAGACCACACATCAGTTTGCTCAGGGGAATCAGTCTGTGCTGCTGCCGTGGCATTCCGTCCATTTAGTGACGGACCTTCTACATCAATGTCATCTACTGACATGGCCATTGCTACAGATAGAAGAAATTTTAGGGTTTCTACAGCTCTGTCTCCTTAGTTTCTACACACAAAGCACAGATTAGATGGGTTCTGGTGGATTTCCACGGTCCTTTCCTGGGTCAGTGCCAGGTGTGTCTGGTGACTTGTTCCTTCATCCATGGGAGGAGTCAAGGTGGCCTCCTGGAGAATAAAAGGAGGAGTTCTGGGCACTCATCTCCAAAGTGAGATCCTTCTTTTCTGCCACACCATAGTGACCAGCCAGAGCCGCTACCAGGACCATGAAGCTGCTCCCAGTCCTCGTGCTCACTGCCCTCCCCTTTTACTGCTATGCAGGTGAGTCCGCACTGGGCAGAGCTCAGGGGTTTGTTGTCAGGGCCGCTGTGGGAGATCTCTGCTCCCCTCACCCCAGGACAGGGCGTCTCACTTCTCTAGTTTGTAGCTGTGTGTGTGTGTGTGTGTGTGTGAGTGTGTGTGTGAAACAAGGAAGCAGTGTGTGAGGGCTTAAAGAATACCCAGATCCTGAGTTACTGTCCGAGGACTCAGACCATTCCCCGCCATCTTTCTGAATGGACGTGCAGCTGGGATGTGGGAGAAGGACAAGCATCACGGCTGCCCAACAAGGAGTTCATGCCTCTGTGACTGAGCAGCTTTTGCACGCTTTCATCCCAGGTTCTGGCTGCCCACTTGTGAGCCAGCTGATCAATCAGACAATTGACCCTAAAGTGAGCGATGATCAATACATAGAAAATTTCAAACAGTTTATACCGGATGCAGAAGCAGAAGATGCCGTAAGACAAGCGAAGCAGTGCTTTCTCAAGCAGAGTAAAGACACTTTGACAAATGCCCAAGTGATGGTGGTAAGTTGTTTTCTTCTTAACTGCTTTTAACCACTAGTCAGAAATAGACAATGTCAAAGGTAGATACTAATTTCTTCAAAGCTACAGTTGTTCACAGTTTATTTTATTTCAGTGAATTTAATTGTTAGCGAGTTTTAGTACTTTGTCACCCAGAAAGCCATCCAAGCTGGTGTTGGGGAGCATGTGCACTTTGTGGAATCTCTAGTGAGTGATTACTGGAAATGTGAGAGGGAAAAGGGTGCTTGGATAAAGGCTTACCTTTCCCTTAGTACAGCGGTGTGCACGGGAAGGCAGTGAGGAAATGGGAGATATTAGGCCTGGAGAGTTGCACATTAGCTGATCACTGGTCTAGGAGATTGGTTGCTCTGCTGGTGAATATTCTTACCAATTAGTCTGTATATTTAAAGTGCAGAAACGGGTGTTACGTGTAGTTATCATGATTAAAACTTAAAAAATATTAACAACCTCTCCAATCAAAGATGAGGGAAACTATTTAAAAAGAAAACACTAAATCAGACAAATCTGTAAGAGTGAACATCTGGAAAGTTTAGTAGCCTAAAAAAGGATAGGGTGTGGGCATCTGTCCATTTCCCCTAGTTCTTAACATGCAGGCCATGCAGGAACTCAAACTGCACGCTGCCTCGTATTTGGGCTGAGGTACTGAAAACTGACAACACAGTGTATTTATTGGGTATATTCTTAAAGAAGAGGAAACATGCAGAGAAAATCAGCAAAGGGATCCCCGCTGCGGAAGTGCTGGAAGCACCAGACCCTCTGGCATCAGCAGAGGTCTCCTGAGCACAGCACAGAATTCCGATGTTATGTCCACCACCAGCTCTCTGCCACTGGGTGTGGACCAATCTGGGGATAAGATAGAAGAAATGTTTGTTTTTCAGGATTGTCCTTTGTTAGAAGGACTGACATGTAAGCGATGACTGTGTTTGTTTTCCAGGATGCAATATACAATAGTGTTTGGTGTGAAGCATATTAACTTTGCCCCAGACCTTTGGCTCAGACTACAGGGAATGATCAGAAACCAACTGACGATGAGTAGAGTCCACGACTTAGCACCCTCTTCTGTCTTTTGATCTACAGACTGCAAGACAATTGTTGAAACCTCACATACATTTTCCCTTCAATAAAGCATCTATAAATCTAACATTCTTCCCTGGTGATTGACTAACACGGGGATTTTAGAGACACAATCACACACATGTTGCTCATGTGCGCACACGCCTGTACACAATCCTCATCACAGAACTCATGAATGGAGGGTTGAGAATCAGAAAGGCACTCTGTCCCTCAGCATCTGCTGCCTGTCATGGACCTGGAGCGTTGAAAAGCGATGCTCTCTCCTCATCATCCCACCTTCCTGGGTCCATCTGAGCACTGTGGGCTCTCAGGTCTTGTGTCTGCATCTGCTCAGCTTCCTGTCCCGGATCCACTGCTGTCCCCGTGTCCACGCCCTGCCCTGCTTACCACTCAGATTCCTATCTGGGCGCTCTCTGTCCCTGACCAGAGGTGCAGGGAGGGGACAGAGCTAGTGACAGAGGTGACTCAGGCAAAGCAGGGCTGAAACCTGTCTTGATCGAAAAATTAATGTGTGACCTCAATTTTGAATTTTAAAAATATTTCATTACAATTTATTTACCCTATTATGGATATCTTTGGTCCCTCCTTCAACTGTGTGACTGTACCTGGTCATGGCCTGCAGGGGGCAGTGTGGTCCACCCTTTCATTCCCACAGTGACCAACCAGCAGTGAGGTTGGAATTCCCTGGGAAAGAAGCAAAGTGAGTGATTTTAACTCGGACTCAGTTCTCCTCACTGTGGCCTGTCCTCACTATCTTGACACCAGGGGTGGGTGATGAGTGCCCTCTGCTCCTCACACCAGCACGGGTCCCTGTCACCCAGCCTGAGCCCTGATCCCTTCTCAGGACAACTCAGCTCCCGCCAGGGCTGACTTCTACCAGCCATATCCCAAACAGGGAACAAGGCAGACAATACCTTTTGGTCCCAAAAAAGTGTTACAATGTCTTTTAAAATGTTAACCAAAAGCAAATATAGTAATAATCAATATGCACCAATGAACCTCTGAGGGTATATGCATCATTATTTTAATGTCATTATAAGATATGTTATTTAATATGTTCTTATGAAGAAGTGGCCACAAGTACCAAAGACTCAATAAGTCATATGAGGAAATTCCTCCCATTTCTTCTAAACACCTCCAGCCTGTGACACCATTAGGTCCTGGCAAAAGGACCCTTTATCTGGACCTACCCTTTACATCTTATTTGTTATATACATATGTGCATACATGTGCACACACACACAAACACACTTATTAAGAATTTATGGGCCATGCTTAGTTCTGGTTCTCTGAGGCATTTACAGAAGTTTGCATTTGCTCAGATGAGCCCTGGGCCACCTGGGAGGAGCCTGTCTTCTTCAGGCTGCAGTGGGCGAGTCCACAAAGAAGGAGAAGGTCCTGTTGGGGAGTCCCAAGGGGAGATAGGGCTGCAGTCACTGAATCCCCATTACCCAGTCAGATCGGCCAGGGGCTCGCAAGGGAGGGAAGGCCTAAGGATTCTGAGCAATGGCAGCTCCGAGGAGGGACGGGAGCAGGAGGCAGAGTCACAGGTGAAGAGTGAATGGGCGGCCGGGATGCCCCCACCTCCTCTGACTCTGCACTTTGCTCACTTTGGCCTCATCCAGCCTCAGCACAGCCCTGAGCTGCCTCGGGGGAGGCAGGGCTCGTTTACATGCTCCTGTGTGTCCCGGGTGCACTTCTCATCTGATGACACAGTTGGAGGTGTCAGTCAGAGGACGTTAGTCTGTGTTCCTAATAAGAGTTGGTATGAACGATGTGGATTGTGCCGAGAACACCAGTGAGTGCCAGCAGTCCAGGCCCACCAGGGTGCGGGCTTGGATGCTGGTGATGGAGGGTGGCAGTGCTGGGCCCAGAGAGCCAGTGCCAAGGGGTAGGGTGACATCCCCAGCTGCATGTGTGTGTGTGTGTGTGTGTGTGTGCGTGCGAGAACCACGCTTGTGTCGTTGTGTCTCTAAAACCCCCGTGTTAGTCAATCACCAAGGAAGAATATTAGGGTTGCAGATGGTTTATTGAAGGAACTGAAATATTTTTTGTATCATGGTTGTTTTTATTTTGTTTTCCTCATTTTTAATTGAGAGGCTGTTAATTAAAAGAAAAGTTAATCATAGTAAATGCACATAACATAAATGTTACACTTCTCTGCACTTTAAATGTACCTTTTAGTAGAGTTAGGAACATTCACTCTGCAGAGCAACCAATCTGGACCTTCTCATCACCTAATGTGCAAGTCTATACACTTAGCATCTCCTGTTTTCTTACCACCCTCCACCACAAGCTACATTTCTACCTTCTGTTCTTAGAGATGTTTTACTCTACAAATACAACAATTGTCTTTTTATGACTGCCTTATTTCTTTTATCATACTTCCTCAAGGTTTATCCATGTGGTCAGAAACCCCGGGTCTGAAGAATTTAATGAGGGACACTTATCTCTGTGCTGTGGCAATATTGCCAAATCGTTACCCGGGGACGTTGTGAATGGAACATTAGGGTAGGGAATGCCTGCTGGAAATAACTACACAGTCTCCGTTATAAACAGCAGGAATAGCTCATTGTTTAACTATTGATATGGTTTTCATCAATGACATCACCCGTGGTGGAGTCACAGCCATGGTTTCCACTTCCCACTCACAGACAGTAATAAATTAATGGTCACGAAGTTCAGGAACTACAGGTTCTACACATATTAGGAACAACTTATGGTAATAAATTTGAAAATTTAAATGAAATGAGCACAAATTTCTTGGGAGATATAAAATATCTTAGATTTACTTAAGAAGAAGAAGAAAACCTGCAAGCTATAGATATATAAAAATATGGATTTGTAATTTAAAACCTCACAAAGCATATTGTAGGCTACTTTAAACAATTTTGATAAGAAGTAAATATTGAATACAAAAAACTTTTAGGATATTCAAGTTTGATGGCTTGCTCTAACACCTGCTATAAAATGTGTTCTATAATTATTTGGGCCTCTTCATTCATATTTTTCAAGTTTAGACAGATTTCCCAAAATCTTGGAATCATTTTTCAATAATAAAATATCTGAGATATAAATGTATTTTGTACATAATCAAGCATTTGTTTTTCACAAAATGATTCAAAAGCTTGAAGGTGAACACATTTCATCTATGGAAGTTATCTTATTGTGAATGACTCTATCCTCCAATATAAATTTTGATTATCAAAGAAGTGCAGAATTTTTACCAGACATGTTTTCAATATATCGAAGAATGGTCTGAAACAAACTTCACAGGAAATAACAGTTTTCAAATGGTGTTTTTTTACTTCATCACAAGTATATTGGACAGATATTGAATCTTGTCTTGAGTTTTTATCTAAAGAAATGCAAACATCAAAATAGATGACAATTGCCTCTTTGAAGAAATTAGGAGACTGAATGTATATTTAAATTCTGAAAAATTAATACAATGGGAAAAAGAACACATCAAAATTGATAAAAGATGGGTGGAAATATTCAGCAATTTCAAAAATGAACATATTTCATGTGTGAATTTAGTTATTCTTGTTCAATTGACATTGTGCTGCCCTGGAACTAATGCAGTAGTTGAAAGAGTGTTTTCAGTTGCCAATGATTTTTGGACAAGTGAGAAATCAAGATTGAAGGTTGATACTCTAGCTGCAGCACTTGCCGTAAAATTCAATATGAAGGGTATTTCTTGTTCAGAAATTTCCAATATATTGTTACAGGATGATACATTGACAAAAAATATTCATTCATTGGAAAAGTACTCATGTAGATAATATTATTTTTTCTTACAATTATTATTAAAAATCAATAGCATAATGACATATAAAATATTATATGTATTATATTGTAAGCATAATTACAATATAAAGTATTACAAATGTTTTTATTATGCATTTTCATATAATAGTGTATTATCGTTGCAATTAATAAAATGTTTCCTTTATTTATCATATTGTTTTCTTCAATTTATGTTTGTCCTCCCTTTCATTGTAAAAAGGTTGGTCACCTTACGGAAGGGTATGGTGGCTCCCAGCCCTGCACTCACTTCGCTGTAGCCGCCCTTCTCCTAGAACTCCGCCCCCTCATATCCACACTGCTTTGGTTGCTCAGCAACACTGGCTGACACCTGGTTTTCATACTTCAGCTTAGATTTTCCACCTGTTCTTGGAGGCAGTGTCGGTCTCATACAAGCTGTGCCGTCATTGGCCATAGGGGACGTTTGCACGGCTTCCTTAATTGGCGCTTGATGTTTTTCATAACTTTGGAATTTTCTCATGAATTATTTCTTCAAATATTTATTATACGCTAAGTTATTTCCTTGGGCTTTCTATAATTATTCATACGACCTTTGAAACTGATCATGGGGAAGGTGTGGCACAATCAGGTCCACCGTGGGACTGCACACAGGAGGAAACATCCAGGGAGATTTTCTCAGACTGAACACGCTGTAAGGTCTGCACCCCCAGGTGGCACCATTTCAGGTAGAATCTGGGGTCGCCCTGAATGAGTGCAGTCTACCCTTTGTCGCTAGGGGGCACCTGAAGCTGTGTTTTGCACCAGGTTCACTGGCATTGGTCCTAGTTCAGAAGAATTGACCAGCTCTGCTTTTCTTGACAAAAGAGGACTCTTCCATGTCACGCCGAGTGTGTTTAATGGCTGTCTCTTCCAAATTTACTCCCACGGAGCAGCAGAGGAGATTTAGGGCAACATAGGCAGATGAAGCGAAACAGAAACGACTTCGATCCCACGGTACAGCGTGCCCAAGGAGGGCACAGGTAACAGAGTGGCTGATAGAGGGAGCATTGGTGCTGGGGAAGAACGAGGGAGGAAAATGTGGAGCACGGAGCTGGGAGGAGTGAGGATGACCCCAAAGTGCCTTATTTGCAGAGGAATGCCGGCCCCTGGATTTAGCGTTCCTGTTCGGGGGAGAATCTGATAGGACACGTTGCTCAGTGTCGCACAGACATGCGATCAGTTAATTCCTGTTATTCTCTTGTAAAGAAAGAAGAGTTTCCATTTACTGACACTTAGAAAAACTCAATGACTCTCTAAAGTGGACCTAGTCCATAGACCCCCAGTTGGAAAATTGGATCCACATTCCAAACCCAGATGTTCCTGAACAGTCTGCCTGCCTCTTCCCTGTCTGTCTTGGGAAGGCGTCAGGAAACCAGTCGTGGTGTGCTATCCACAGACCGAGTCCAACCTGGTTTTCTCCTTTAAATGGTATTGAAACCATTTCGCTGCTACAGAGATCTTTATCTCTGTCATTATATCCAATATAGGAAATTCAGGTTTCTCAGTAAAGAAACAAATTTCAAAAGGAGATGTATTAGCTTAAAAAGAAACCCATAAGAAACTTCCGTTTGCCACCACAAGGTCATGACCAGCCAAAGCCCCTGACCGCAGTGACAATCAGCACACTGCCGAAGACGGAATTGGCAGAACAGACTGACCATGAGTGTAATCTCTGCCCATACTCCTTTGAAGTCCCCACTGCCACCAAAAAAACTCCACACAACAATGTTCATACAACAAAAGAACAGAGCGCTGAACTCAGCAGTGTGGGGGGAAAAGAAAGTGATGAGAAGTGTTTTCCCACAGAGAGTAGGCAGATGAGATAAACCTACTGAGAAATGAATCCAGAGGAAGTGACGTACAAGTGCGAGCTGGAACAAAGCCCTTCAGAGAGGACAGATTTCTGGGCAAAGGGGGAATCGGAGTTAGGGGAGGACTTGAATAATTGTTGGAGAATCCAGTGGCATGGAGTGTGAGTAGAAGTACTCCAGCAGCACCAGGCAGCTACATCACCCCGATTCTCTCTGTTACCTTAACATGGGTCAGCAAACTCACTAGTCAACAGAGCCAAATATCAACAGTACAATGACTGAAACTTCTTTTGAGAGCCAAATTTTTTAAACTTAAACTATTTAGGTAGGTACATTCCTTATTGAGAGAACGCCCACACGTGGTATTTTGTGGAAGAGCCACTCTCAAGGGCCAAAGAGACCTATTTGGCTCCCGAGCTGCGGTTTGCCGACCAGGGCTTTAAGACATGGTGTTTCACCACAGAAGACAGAAGTAAAAGGTTGTACAACTGACTTCTTTTAGGTAAAATAAGTTACAGGTCAGCTGGTGACAGCAGAATTACACCACATCTGAAAATATTATTTAATGTCAATTGTCAAATGAGCTGCTCTTTGGTAATGTTTCTGAAGTCTGGGTCATAGTGTCAATCACGTGCGTTTGAAGATCCAGCGTATTTGTTCACAGAATGTAAAACACTGGACCGTGTGTTGATATTAAACTTTTTCTCTAACTGACCTTCAGTGTGTCCCATAGTCCTGACCGTGATGGGGCCTCTCTATTCCCTTTGTGATGCTGCAAGTTATGTGTTTTCGTGCATGCAATCAAGTTAGCTATACATAGTGTTTTCCAGTGTTTATCAGTTTGTGTCCAGTAAGGAAAGAGAAAACTGCGTAGGACTGCTGAGCAGGTAGAATTTCATCCAGGAATTGGTGATAAAGGTGTTTGCAGGGCTGGAGAAGCAAGAAAGAGAATCCAAAGGCTGTCCATTGATTGAAGAGGCCGGCAGACTGTTCCCAGAAGAGGAAGAGAAAAACGACGGTTGGTGTTGCTGAGCGTGCACAACTGCAGGTGAAGCTTAGGCTGCGCTGTTGGGAATGAACTGGTTGAGCAAGAACCCAGGAGCCCATTCATGGCAGCCACCCCTGTGGACAAGCCTTCCTGGGCTGTGGTGAGTGTCATACACACTGCTCCTGCAACCACTGCAAGAGGTGAGGACAAGGCTGAGAATCATCACAGCTGTCTCTTCCCACCTTTCATTTCCATCAGGGCCTTCCACTGGAGAAGCTAACACAGAGCAGCTGGAAGGGAGTCTGAATGTGTAACTCGCAGGCCTTCAGCTGTAATGACAGAGAGATGAGTATGACAAACAGCTCTGAAACTCAGACAGTAAAGACCAGCCTGGCCCTGTCGTTGTAATTTTTTTTTTTGTACTTTTATGATGTGAGAAGCAGGGAGGCAGAAAGACAGACTCCCACATGTTCCCGACTGGGATCCACCCAGCATGCCCACAAGGGTGTGATGCTCTGCCCATCGGGGGTGTTGCACTACAACTGGAGCCATTCTAGCACCTGAGGCGGAGACCATGGAGGCATCCTCAGTGCTCGGGCCAACTTTGCTTCAATGGAGCCTTGGCTGTTGGAAGGGAATAGAGAGATAGAAAGAAAAGAGTGGGGGAAAGAGTGGAGAAGCCGATGGGTGCTTCTACTGTGTGCCCTGACCGGGAATTAAACCTGGGACTTCCACATGCCGGGCCAATGCTCTACCACTGAGTCAGATGGCCAGGGCTTTTTTTTTTTAATTAATTGAGAATCAGAAAGACAGAGACAGACTTCCACATGTGCCCTGACTGGGACCCATCTGGCAAGCCTACTAGGGGGCAATGCTCTGTCCACCTGTGCTGCTGCTTCATTGCTCGGCAACCAAAGTACTTTAGTGCCTAAAACAAAGCCATGGAGCCATCCTCAGCACCTGGAGCTAATATTGCTCGAACCATTCAAGCCATGGATGCAGGAAGGGAAGAGAGAGAGAGATGGAGGGAGAGCAGTGGAAAAGCAGATGGTTGCTTCTCCTGTGTGCCCTGACTGGGAATCAAGCCCGGGACTTCCACATGACAGGCTGATGCTGTACTACTGAGCCAACTGGTCAGGGCAGGTCATTGTATTTTAGTCTTCTTATTCTCTCTCTTTCTTCCTCTTCTTTCTCCTTTTTCTTCTTCTCCTCCTTCCCCTCTTCTTCTCCTCCTTCTCCTTTTTCTTTTTCTTCTTAACTTTTATGAGGTTGAGTCAAAACAACAACATATGCCTGCAAGCAGGATCTTAAATGCTTCCTATAAAGACTATTCTTGTTCATGGCCAGTTGGAGGCCATTTATCAGATCCTTACAAGAGTTACAGCAGGTAGTTTGTGGCCAAGAACCTGATCAACAAATTACATTAACTTGAAAACAAATATTTTTATTTATTAGCTCACCCCTATCCCTGTCAATCTTAGAAATCCTGAGGTTATTTGACCTCTTTTTCTAGGGAGTTCTTCCAAAATTTATAAAACAACTCTCTTCAACTCGATGTGGATGCCACAGGGCGACTGCCTCTAACCCTGGCCTAACAACGAGAACAATCCTCTTGTTTTTATTCGTCATCAGTGGCACATAAATGCCACTTACCTAGGTGTTTGCAGTGGACTCAACTCCCTTGTCTGGGAGGTTCCTTAGATGGGTTGTGACTTGTTGGCCTCAGGTTTCTTGTTCACTTGCCGGGCTGACTTACAATGAGGACCACGTGCCTCAAGGATAAACTAGCGCAGCTACTGACTGTGGGGAGGATCAGGAAGAGTTGTTAGTGCCTGGCCGTCACAGCTGTGAGGCAGTTCTCCCTGGGGATTTATGTAACGTCAGTTCCTCAGTAAAAACAGATGTGTTGAAAAAGGCCTCACCTTTTATTATGTGTTAACATAATAAACACATCGGCTAATGAACACATAACCTCCATTGGTCAGTACCTGTGTACTAGGCAGTGCTGGGTAAGAATATTCCTGTAAGATCTTACGTCTTACACCCAAAGAGCAGCAGGTCCACAGTGAGAGAGAGCTGGAGAAGATGCCAAAGCTACGTGTATATACACCTTACATGGTTAGCGATTAGTGAAGGCCCATGTCTGCGCAGAACAGAAGACTGTAATTGTCCCCTTCACTACAATGGTTTGTTCAAGAAACAAGTTCTTTCCGGTGAGCAAGAAATTAAGTTAAGAACAGTAAGTAATCTTGAGGATCCTGAAGTGAGAATTAGCTGGTTAGATTCCTGGGCCATCTCACAAGCCCTGAGTCCTTTTGGCCTCTTTTTCCAGGGTGTTCCTCCAGAATACACAGGCTTCCTTCAGCCTGTCCTGGGAGCCACAGCATGATGCCTTTCTGCCCTAGGGTCAAGGCATAGAAAATCTGCTTATTTTCATCATTGTAAATGCCAGCTGTGTATATACCGGTCTCAGACTTCCCTGTTGGGGAGGTCTTTAGTGGCATTGTGACGTGCTGTCCTCAGTTTCTTGCTCACAGGACAAGCTAACCTACAAGGAGGAGCATGTGCCTCAAGCAGGGACCAGCACACCTACCAACTGTGGGCGGGTCAGGAGGAGCTGTGAGGACGGGGCCTCACTGCTAGAGGCAGTTCTTCCTCGGGATTCTTTATGGAACTTCCTCCCCCGTAGAACACATGCACTGTAACAGAGCCTCCCTGGGCCTGCTGACCTCGATCCCGCTGCAAAGGGGCTTAGGCTGGAAGGAGAGTCCCTGAGCTCAGTGTCTTCTACTACTGCGGGAAGGAAGTCACTGGGCACCACCTGGAAATGTCATGGGCCCAGGACAGTGTCATGTCTGCAGAGCCCCAAGCTCCTTCGAATGCAGCCTGCAAGATCACTGTGACTTTGAGAGGGCCTTAAGCCACTCTTGGGTTGTATTTTTGTAACTTATTCAGCCTCGAATTTGCCACAGGACTTGTGTCTGAACTTTCCAGAGCTCTGGGATGGGGTGGGATCATGGCTGTAATTTGATGAGTAAGACTTCACATATCTGCTGGATGATTTTTCTCACAAACTGAGGTTCTCAGGTTTTATGTTTTTTTTTTGTTTGTTTGGTTTTTTTTACTAGAATACCCCTCGGAGACCTCAGACCAGAGCAAAAAAGTAACATGTCAACAGTTGGTGGTTGAGGTAATGTGCACAGGTGTTTTTCTAATACAAATCATTGCAACATTTCTGTGACTTTGATGTTATTTTCAAGTTTGAAGTTAAAAGTGTGTTTCTGAGGCAAAATGCATTGTGATGAACACGCTCCTGGCCTTCCTGGGAAGAAGGGTCAGCCATGTGGGGAGAGCACGTGATACAGCGGGTCACGGAGTGCCCCCGATGGGGGACAGTGCAGGAGTCCATGTGCACTTGAAAGAAGGGTCCTCCACTCCCAGGTCGTGTCTGCAGTGGCTCCTGCACTGATTTCAGCATTACGAAATGCACTAGTTAGGCAGTGCACACAATCAGAATCTAGTAAGAAATCTGGGCAAAAACCCAGCATTACTAACTTTATCCCATTATTAATTATTATTATAATTATTATTTTACCTATTTACAACACAAACGAAAGATTTACACCTTATAGAACAATTAATCATGGTAAGAGTTAGTGCACAAGGAGAAGGAAACACTCTCCGCTGCCCCATGGTCCTTCCCCACCCAGGGCTTCCCTTTGCAGCTCACAGCCCGCAGGAGGAGGTCAGAGCCCTGTCAAGAGTCCAGGGGAGGCAGGCAGGTGTCCCTGAGAGCAGGAAGGACCAGTGCAGCAGCTCACACGTGTCCCCGAACCCTCAGGGCATAAATTTCATGACTCACCAGTGCACAATGGTGAGGGAGGAGGTACTAACATGGCTCATGGAGTTTGTAAGGTGAGGGACATGGTGACTCGGGTACCATCAGAGATCTTGCAGCTCTGGATAAAGAGCAATCACAGACTTTGAAATCAGATACTTTGTAAATGCATGAAGTAAAATATTATTGATAAATTTTTCTCTTAATGAACTAAATGAGGCTTTTAAAAAACTTAATCCATTCATAGATAATACTATTTTTCTTGTGTGTGTGTGTGTGTGTGTGTGTGTGTAAAAATGAGGATGTCTAGTCACGAATTTTATCCTTCGAGGGCTTAATTCTGAAAACATTTGTCACATGAATGTGCAGATGCAGAAAGGATAAGATCATGGTAGCGATGTCAATTCGATTAAGCATATTTTTTGGACTATGGTCCAAAATTGTCATTGTGATCTATCACTGCAAATTATTATTATACTTAATATTAGGCCTAAAGTGAAGAAGGGATCAAAATTACATTTAAGGACTTACAGCCATGGCTGAATTAGGTCCTTTTTATTTTATTTAGAACAAGAACAGAGAAACCGCTCTCTGTAAGGAAAATGGGTGTGCCATGAAATATTGCTTACGTTTTTTATTTAGGACACTAAAGTTGTCCACACAGAGTCAATGTTATATAGGGTCTGACAGATGTTGTGTAGCCACCGGTCTTTATCAAATGGAACCAAGATGTTTATGATGAGGAGGTGGGACATGACAACCAGTGTCCCCAGATGATATATATACTGTAAAACTATATGAGGTTATCACGATCCAGAGGTGAGGTCTGAAATGTGTCCATCCCCCTGCTGGCCAGTTAGAGACTGAGCTAGAGGAGCCCTGGGATCTCAACAGCAGCCAAAGGACACGGGTCAGCAGCGCATCCTGCTGAGGACAGGAGTTCAGAGACCCTGTGTCTTGGGATGGAGAATATCTCTCCCCACCCAGTAACTTCATGGACCCTTAGCTCCAATATCCAGGAGTGAGGATAATAAAGTCCCGAGAACAGTCACATCAATGCAATAAAACAGTAAATTAAGTGCTTGGAAGGCAATGATCTTATTTTCCCTAGAGAAGCCCCGATGGAACCAGAGCCAATTCAGAAGCAGGCGGTGTTAGCTCCCAGGTAAACAGTTCCCTCCCTGGCAGAGTCAGTGAGATTCAGTCTCATATTTGCCCTTAAGGATAAGGTGATTTATTCTGTTGGACTTACTACTTATAGTTTCATAGTGTTGCATAACTGTAATAGCTGACATTTACTGCCAGATTATGGTTCTGAGCATTTCTGTGAATTAATATATTTATCCTAACATGGACTCTATGATATCACCCTTGTTTATAGATGGTGAAATTCAGGCAGAGAGGGTCAGCACCTTGCTGATGGCAATACAGGTAGAAAGTTCTAGAGGGCAGCTTTAATCCAGGTAGTCTGGTCCTAAAATTGGACTATTCCTCACAACTCAATAAATGAACACATTCTAAATTTGAAAGAACCAAACAGCACCTCAGATTCAATAGAAAGTGTAAAAGTGCCCGGTTGGGATTCTGAAGGGGGAGGGATTGAAACTGCAGAGAGTCTGAGAACACAGGACTTCTTTCCCTTTTCTGCTGTTTCTTCAGGAACGAGGTTGGGCCACAGTGATTTTAGATCCCTTGTTGTATCTGTGAGTAATTTTTATGATATTATTCTTCAAGGTGCACACGTTTCAAGTAAGTGTGTGACCTTCAGTATATTTCTGTTGTTGCTTGAGTTCCGGTTGCCATGGTATCATGGTTTCTGTTTGGTCACACCCCTTGTGACCACCATTCTATTTTCTGTTTCTATGAATTTGACTGCTCTGATCCCACATTTATAAGAATTACACATTAATGTCTTCTTGTGACTGGCTTATGTCACGTAGTGTACTGTCCCCCACGTTCACCTTGATGTAGCATGTGACGGATTTTCTACCTTAATGTGGAGATAAGGGCAATATCCCATTATCTGTGAGCTCTGACTGTTTACCCACTCGTCCATCCATGGACACCTGGGCTGCTTCCAGCTCTTGGTTATTGTGAATTGTGCTGTGATAAAATCGGTGTGCAAGTAAGAGTTTGAGACCCTGCACGGGTACGCAGAGCTGAACTTGACCCATCACACTGTAATTCTAGTTTTAATTTTTTGAGGGAACTCCAGACCTTTTCTTTAGTGGCTGTAGTAATTTACATCCATGCCCAACATGCATCCTTGACAACACTATTAATATTGAATATTTTCTGTTTGTTTATTTCTTGTTACTATTTTTTGGAAAGTAGCCATGTTAATGGGTGTAAAAACCCCATATGACCTTGACCTGAGATGGGAAACAGAGCAGGAAAGCCCGGGGGGCACAGTGCCCAGCTGGGTCTCACCCACTCACCACCCGCCCCCAGGGCTCCCAGAGAAGAATAGGGACCTTCCTGACTCAGCCCTTCCTGCCTCCCCAGTCACAAAGCTCCCCTCCTCCACCAGGCACTCCTGTGTTTCAAGGTAACATGGGCTGCGGTCCCTACAGGCCACCTGCTGATGGTTTCTTCTATTCCCCCAGACTTCTCTCAGGACCCCTCCTCCTAACTTTTCCTATTGTCACAATTGTCCCCTTCCTGAGTGGCTCTTCAGAATGCTTCTCTGTGATCCACTGCATCCTAATGTCTTCCTCAGAACGGGCCACGCCTCCCCGTGTTTCCATGGAGCATCTGGTCATGGCTGGGGACAGGCAGAGGACAGGCCCTGTGGGCACTTGTACTGCTGGGGCCCTGATGACTGAGAAGGTGCTATTCCTCCTGACATGTGGATTTGTCAATTATGACAGTATAGTGTTGGATTTCATTTGAAATATCTCTTGATATTTTATGAAACATTAGATTAGAGTAAGAAGATGGCTTGAGTTTTTTTCCCTTCCTCATTTTTGAGAAAGAGAGAGAGAGAGAGAAGGGGAGGAACAGAAAACATCAACTCCCATATGTGCTTTGACCAACCAAGCCCAGGGTTTCGAAATGGTGAGCTCAGCATTCTAAATCGATGCTTTATCTACTGCAGCACCAGAGGTCAGGCAGCTTGAGTTGATTTAAAATGCCATTTGAGGGTTTTCAGTACGTTATATAAAGTAAGAAGTTAGGAGTTGGGAGGTAACTCTCCTCTTGTCACAGGTTTCTCTTGGGAACAGAACACCTCTGATTTCTTCACAATTGTCTCCAGCCCACTGACCTTTCTCCCTCCACTGCCAAAGGAGCTTTGGCACAGCAGGCATCACCTCACACTAAAGATGCTCCCTAACCCACCTGAGTAGTTTGTTAATTCATAGTCCTGCACACCCAGGGGTACTTGCTGACCCTCGTCTCTGTGCCCGGCACTAGGTTGACAGAGATCAGCAAACCAGACACGGCCTGGAATTAAGGAGCCACATCCCAGGGGGCCTCCTGTCAATCACTGAGTACACATTTCTAACTCCAACCTCAGCGTTGCTGTAAAGGAGAATTCGGGGTGCTAGCAATGTCTATTTTGACCAGGTGATTTGGTTCTGTCACATCAAAGGATGGCATCTTTTATCAATTAGTACAGAGGGCTTGAAGCCAGGCCTGGTGACCTGCCGCATCCTTTGTGTTCAGGACCTACAGGGCTCACTGGGTACAAATAACCCCGGGCTCTGCAGGTTGCTGAGTCCAGCTCCTAATTGCTCAGTGTTCTAGAGCTGAACTCAAAGCAAAGTCCACCATGAAGCCAGTGTTGTGTGTCCTTCTGGTCACTCTGGCCTTTTGCTGCTTTGAGGGTGAGTATCATGTCTATTGTGAGTACCAACAGCCCCAGTAAATACTTTCTCTCAACTAGGTGACTTATTAGGGGAGGGGGTGAGCAGATCAAAATCCAAACCTTTCCCACTACATATGGACTAGTGCCCAACAGCCGGGCTTATTGCACCAATCCCAATGCTTTGGAACTTTCTCAGACATCATGGCAGGATCGTTTTAAGGGTTCTCCATCGGAAGCCTCATCCCTGTCTGTGGTCTACGTGTCAGAGCAGCATGATGTAATGAAACTTGGTTGTGAGTCATGGCTTTGTCACTCAGCAGCGCTGTGACCTTGAACAAATGCTTAATCTCTCCATGTCCCCTCTTGTCCTTGCTTTTCGCAGCTGCCGCCCAGAGTGGCTCTGACAGAGCAGTGAGATGCCGTGTGTCAGAGGACAGCGCCAGGTCCCATCACATGTTCTGCTTTCCAGGGTCTTTTTTTTTCCTCTTTAAGTGAGTGGAGGGGAGATAGTGAGACAGACTCCTGCAAGTGTTCCTACTGAGATCTACATGGCAATCTGAGTCTGGGGCTGATGCTCAAATCAGCCACGCTAATTTTAGCACTGGAATCTAACTCTTAGACCAGCGGTTCTCAACCTGTGGGTCGCGACCCTGGTGGGGTTCGAACGTCCAAAACACAGGGATCGCCTAAATCCATTGGAAAACACATATTTCTGATGTCTTTAGCCACTGAGAAGCCGCACTACCGTCTGCAGCAGCGCTATTCAGCTTGAACGCATGCCGTTATGGACGTGCGATCCAAACTGAATGCCCGCGGTCATGCGCAGATGTGATTGCATCATCCTTCCGGGGCTAAGGGGAGGGGGAAGCAGGGTTGGGGGTGGGGGGATGCTCCACAGTCCATAGCAGCGCGGCTGCTCGTCCATAGCAGCGCATTATGTGTGTCCAGCGCTTGCTGATGTCATCAGTGGGTGGGTGCGGCAAGCACCGGAGGACAGAAGCCTAGGAGGTGGAGAGGCAAGAGGCGGAGAGCCAAGAGAGCCTGCGAGACAGCCTGCTGGTGTAAAAAAGGTTAATAATGTAAAAACAGTACACACACCATACACACAA
This sequence comes from Saccopteryx leptura, assembly GCF_036850995.1. Classification (NCBI taxonomy): domain Eukaryota; kingdom Metazoa; phylum Chordata; class Mammalia; order Chiroptera; family Emballonuridae; genus Saccopteryx; species Saccopteryx leptura. The sequence continues at coordinate 11,358,946 of NC_089503.1, read as the reverse complement.
TACTGTGTAAGTGTAAGGTGCTTGTGTGTAGTCATTACACAGTACACGAAGCAGCTTACACTTACACAAAGCACCATACATTTACACAGTGTGAACTACATCGGTCTTATACTATAAGAGACCACTGTAAGATGTAGTTCACACTGTTCCCCAATGTATAATTATCTCCCATATCTCCCACTACTTTCCCATATTCTGAATGAGGAAACTGCTGAAATTAGCGGTTTCCGGCATTGAATCCGCCTCCTATTGATTTCATTGGGAGTGCGGTGGATTTTGTGGAAGAGAACTCCCGAGAATCTCGGGTTACCACACAATCCTCCTTTTGATTTCAGTAAGAGGCAGAGAAATGACAGTTTCCAACACATTTCTTCCTCTCCTATTCAAGTCAATGGGAGGCTGTAGCAGATTTCGCTCAAATATAGAGCATGTTGCTTAATTTTTTTCAAGCTAGAACTTTTCCTAGAGCAGAAAAATTCCAAAAGTGGAATCCGCCACCCCCAATAGACTGAAAGAGGCCTCACACTGAGGAATCTGCTGTGCGGATTCTGTAGTGTAAAAGATCTGCCTCCTATAGAAGTCCATTAGTAATAAATATTTCTCAATATATAATTAAATATTATTTTTGTGATTAATCACTATGTTTAAATTATGATTGATTTGTAGCAATGAGAATACATAGTGCATACCAGGTATTTACATTCCGAATCATAATTGTAGCAAAATTACAGTTATGAAGTAGCCACCAAATTATTTTTTTGGTTTGGGGTCACTGCAACATGAGGAACTGTATTGCGGGGTCACGGCATTAGAAAGGTTGAGAACCACTGTCTTAGACTAACAAGCTATCATCAGCCCTGTGGCTGACCACAAACTAATCAAGCCACTGGCAGCAGGATGGGAGAAAAAGGAAAGGGGAAGAGGGGGTGGTGGAGAAGCTGATGGTCACTTCTCCTGTGTGCCCTGACCATGAATCGAATCTGGGACATACGCCAGGCCAACACTCAATCACTGAGACAACTGACCGAGGATGCCAGGGTCATTTAGGTGCCACTTGAGTCCATGGATTGTGAACCCCTTGATTCAGAGTCACAGAGTGTTCCACTTGAAAGGGCTTTAGCAGAGTGCTCAGTTCGGAAGAGCTGGTGTTGTCTGAATCTCTGATTGATCAATCTTCCCGTGGGCTCTGAGAACCGGCAGCCTTCAGCCAATTGACACGTGTTGCTCATTCTCTAGGCATTCGGCCAGGATTTCGAGACTCAGTGACATTGTTAGTTTGGCAACTGCTGCTTTTCTGGGTTTGTTCTAGGCATTTGTCGAAGAATACTTGGTGTGTCTTCACCCCTTGACACTGACCCAAGTCCTTTTGAGTCATTCTCTTTCATCTGCCTTTCTGAACCTCCTCCTGTTTTGCCCTGCAGCCTCTGATCTGACCCTCTCACCATCTCTGCGTAGCTGCTGTCCGATCCGGTCAGATCAGAGCCTGGTAGGGCACATTCTGGGCTGCAGGTGGTTGTAAAGACTTGGGGAAGGGGTGGAGAATCTAGACCAGAGAACATGGTCACTTCAGGTCTCAGCACAATCCCAGTGGAATTGGTAGTAAGCCCCAGTTCCCACCTCGACCTTCTCTAAGGAATTCTTTACATTAGTGCAGAACACAAGAGCCATCATGACATGTGCATAATTCCAGATGTGTGAAACTCAGAGAGTACTTTTTTCAGAAGCTTTTTTAGCAGTCTTCATTCAATGATATAATCCTATAGTTTAACTTAGTTGCAAAGGAACATTTTTAACAATACATTTCCTCACTCCTCTCCAGATTTAGTCTTTTTTCTCTGACTGAGGCATGGCCAACATATAGCACGCAGGCTGGATTCTGCCCACGTAATGAGTTTATGTGGCCCACATTTAAATTTTATTCATTTATTTATTTTTTATAGAGACAGAGAGTGAGTCAGAGAGAGGGATAGACAGGGACAGACTGACAGGAACGGAGAGAGATGAGAAGCATCAATCATTAGTTTTTCATTGCGCTTTGCAACACCTTAGTTGTTCATTGATTGCTTTCTCATATGTGCCTTGACCGCGGGCCTTCAGCAGACCGAGGAACCCCTTGCTGGAGCCAGCGACCTTGGGTCCAAGCTGGTGAGCTTTTGCTCAAACCAGATGAGCCCGCAGTCAAGCTGGTGACCTTGGGGTCTCGAACCTGGGTCCTTCTGCATCCCAGTCTGATGCTCTATCCACTGCGCCTCTGCCTGGTCAGGCTATGTGGCCCACATTTAAATTTTTAATATTCTACGCTACTTCAAAATCTCAGCTACTCAGAAGCAGAATCATCTTTGATTATAGAAAATCGAGATATTTAAGAAGATAGTGATATCACAAAAAAGAATTGCCGTGTGACTAATCTATAGTTAACTTCCAATAATTGGTCGAATGGATTCGCGATACTTCTTTATTTAAAAAATAATTTTCATTATAAAGATTTACAACTTCTGTACTTGTCTGTACTCGATAAGAACTGTTTGAGTTTAGCAGTGATGTGAAACCCACATTCTTTTAGGCGAAGTTTGCCATTGCGCACCGAAAGTCAAACAATTAGTTATTTTTGAAGTCAAGTGTGTTGAATCAAGTGGCCTTGTAGCATAGACAATAGCTGCAGTTGATGACTGAATACATGTCTAAGCTGTTTGTAAAATGAAATAATTGTTTTATTTGTGATATAACCCCTTCAAGCTCATTCTATTAATTAAATATTGTTTCAATTGATTGTGATACAGATTGTATTTTTATACAGTATGTAATGATATTTTTATTAAAATATATTTTTATTAAAATAATATTGTATATTAAATTTTTTTTCACTTATATTTATTCATAATCAAATTATATAATAAAATTTTGTTTACTTAAACAATTTGTTTTTATATTTAACATTTTTTAATTTTAATATTTCATACATCCCAGGAAAAAAGTTTTCTTTCTAATCTGGCCCAGGGGCAAAAACTGTTGGCCATGCCTGTCTGACCTCTAGTAGCTCTGACTCTGCCACTCATTGACAGACTGATTACTAACATCTGCTTTCCCCCCATATCAGGACTAAAGAATGTGTCAGTGTATTGGCAGGGAAACCTTAATTTTTAATCTAGAGTGCGAATTTCAGAAAAGAAGGAGAGTCTTGGAAAATGGCGGGTGTACTTTACAAAGAATAAATCTATACTAGAAATTGGTCAACCTGCTTTCCAGACAGAGCTCTGCGGCCAGCTCTGGTATCTTGAGCAAGTCACTAGTTCCAGGATATAACATTGTCTTTGGCACAGTTATCAGACGTGACCATATACCCCAGGGGTTCCAGTTTAGCTCTAAGGTCAGGAGCCATGGGAGAAAGCGACTTTCCTTAATTAATTGTATTCCTTTTTCTTTTGCCCCAGCAAATGCAGCAGTGTGTTCACCACTTGTTTAAGACCTGGGGCGCTTCTTTTGGGAAACTCCCAGCAACTAACGTGCCAATCTTGAGAAATATAATGCACCTACGAAAGCATTTCAGGCTGCACTAAAATTAAAGGGCTGCATGGATCAAATGCCCGATGACAAAAGAATGAAGTTTATCGAGACTTTGGTAATTTCTTTCTCCCTCTGCATAGAGGCTGCTTCTCAGCTTTAGAGCCAGGAGGGAGGTCAGGGTTCTGCTCAGGGTTGGCCAAGGTGGGTAGGGAGCAACCCCTCTGTGCACATCACACTGAGAGGCTCTGGACACAAGGTCGATGATAACGTGACACCTGCTGAGCTAGACTAAGGCTGCACACAGTGCTGGGCATGTTCGTCCTTCTCAGGTCACCTCTCTGGGCACCAGGTTCCCCACAATGCCCTGAGGAGAAGGACAGCCATGCCCACAGGGTGTGATGGGGCAGGGCCAGAGACGGTTGCCCCAGCAGGACGGGCCCCTCACCCAGTGGCACAGTCCCTGGGACTCTCACGAAAAAACTGGGAGGGAAAAGGAGACACACCGAGATGGAGAGAGCTAGCCTCGCCCTCTGTCAGGACAGAGGGGACACTGCTGGAGGCTCTGCCAGCTCTCACAGAGCCGAGGCCACCCCTGTACCTCACCTGATGTTTCCCTGCCAGAGGGACGCAACCCTCCCTGTGTCCTCTGCAGCCCCGTGTGGAGCTGAAACACTTCAATCATGTCCTCATGGAGAAATCACACAGATGTAAAGGTCTCTCTCAGCACGTCTGCCCTGGAATTAACTCAGGTTTCACACAAATGTCCTCACTAGCTGAATTCTCAGTGTGGGGAAGTTCGTGCGCCGTGTGGGGAATGTCCACTCCTGGAGGCGGGACATCTGCAAGGAGAACAGCCCATGTCCCCTCTAGCCCTGGTCCGGTCCCTCAGCCCTGTGTCCCCATTTAGTGACAAGTGGAGTCCCCTTCCTGGGACTCAGAGAAAGGACACCGGCTGCTCTGCCCAAGTCCTGAGCCTCCTCCTCGCTCCACTGGAGACCTGAGCCCATCTCTGGGATCACGCAGGGTTTATCTGCGGGGTGTGGACATGGTACTCTCCTGACTCGCACTGTCTGTGCAGACTGGACCAGGACTATTGAATTCCCCACATGCACGGCTACCTGCCTGGTGCCTCCACTTCCCTTTGCTGGTTGCAGATTCTTCCACATCTGGGTTGTTAACAACAGTCTGTGTTAACATGTCTTTTTCAGGGGATTCAGGACTGATGTTTCTTTTCTTTCTTTTTCTATTTCAGAACATTGTAGTGAATGAATGTAACAGAGAAATGTAACAATCTTCCATGTGAGTTCCCTGTTTTTCAACCATGATCTGATCTTTCCTGGACAATGTGAAGGTTTCAACATCTTGCTTCCATAAATTTCTTTCCTGCTCTTCGCTGCCTGTCTTGTTTTATCCAACAGTCTCTGGCTTGAGTTGGGTGGTTTCATCATGAAACGGCCTGTGGGTGGTGTCAGGAGTAAAGTAGGGAGACCAGCGTCCAGGGAACTGGGCTGCCAGAGTGCAAGGATCCGGGCAGAAACAGAGGCTAAGGCAGGGGTCCCCAAACTTTTTACACAGGGGGCCAGTTCACTGTCCCTCAGACCGTTGGAGGGCTGGACTATAAAAAAAGCTATGAACAAATCCCTATGCACACTGCACAAATCTTATTTTAAAGTAAAAAAACAAAATGGGAGCAAATACAATATTTACAATAAAGAACAAGTAAATTTAAATCAACAAACTGACCAGTATTTCAATGGGAACTATGCTCCTATCACTGACCACCAATGAAAGAGGTGCCTGTTCCGGAAGTGCGGCGGGGGCCGGATAAATGGCCTCAGGGGGCCGCATGTGGCCCGTGGGCCGTAGTTTGGGGACTCCTGGGCTAAGGAGACATCCTGCATGACCCTACAGCCTGCCTGGTCACGTGGCCCTGAGTGCGGGGCGGTTGAGGGTAAAAGCACGAGAACGTCCTGCTCCAGGTCGCAGACTGAGGAGCCTGATGGCGGTCACATGGTTCCCTCTCAGCAGCATCACTGCTACTGTGCCCTCATCATCAGCACAAACCCTGCTCGGTCCTTACCCATCCCTAGGGTCAATGCCCGGATGACCCTGTGTGACATGATCTCTGTCCACTTCTCCACTTGTAGTGAATCTGCAGGGTTCAACTATCGCTTACTCCCTGCACTCTGCACATGCGCATTGCTCACCTCCACCCCGATACTACTTCCTCCCTTAGGGTCAGGAACATCTATCCCTGGTGCCTCCAGCTGAGGGCTGATGGCTGTCCTCTGGTACCCACATCCCTCCTATCTCTGCCCCATGAGGGGATATTGTCAATTTTTTTTCTGTCTGTCTAAAAATCTCCTTGTCCCCTTCATATAGAATATGTGAGATGGCATTTAGAGGTCACCAGAAAATTCAAGATCATCTCCCTAGCTAAAAATCTCTGACTTTCACACATCTACAAACTCCTGATTGCCATGGAGGGCACATGATCTGTCCCAGTTTAGGGTGCGGGTCTGTTTGGGGCTCTTATAAGCCTACTTCAGCTCCTCTGCCTGCTGACACCTAAGAGTCCACTGAGTTCATCCCCCTCCATGGACAGGCCTCCCTCAAAAACTCTTTTCAACTTGGAAATATTAGAAGTCATGTGTTTCTGTTTCAAGTTAGAGGACTTATTAGTAGACCTACACCCTTTTGCCAATGATAAAGGATATAGTTATACAAACTATGGTTCAGAAAATAGAAAATAAGTGTTAGCTACTATTATCTATTGTGTCCAAAGCTTTCCCTCCAGTAAATTTGATCACAGGGGGAACATGTCCACTTAAATTAGTCTCTATTTTCTGGAACGCCTTCTGTGTTCATTCACATCCTGTGCCCAGCAGAAACAGGGTCACAGAGCTCTTGCCACAGCCTGAGAAACACAGCCAGGAGTAACGTGGGGAGGACAAGGCCCCCCACTGGTGAGGCACACAGGATTGGTCTGACCTGGTCTCGGTCTCCTCTCCGTCCCCATGTCACCCAGATGCTGTGCTCAGTTATCCTGTCTACATGTCATTCAGCATGTATTTTAAGTCCCTGGACACTCTCCCTGCATTGCTGACACCTCATGTCAAATCATGTGTGGTGTCAACTTTCTGTTAGATGAGCCTCCTGAGATTTTCTATGTTGAAGATATCATAAATCTTTAGAAACTCATGTGCCAATGCATAAATTAGTATAACTCAGTAGAAAGAATTGATTCTAAAGAGTCTTTTGCCTTTATCTTTGAGGTTCCAGTTCTCCTTGGGACAAGTGTCATCATTCTCTGCCTAGACTCTGCCCCTCAAATGTCTTTTCTCTGCATTCCTCCTACTCTCATTGACAACTTCGAAATGCCAAGCTCAAGGCACTGGTTTGCCAAATGGTCACTTAGAGCAAACTTTCAAGGGCTCTCCACTCCTATAAAATAAGACTCAATGTCTTCATTCAGTAATGAGTGTATTCTTGAATGGAGGATAATCAAAACCTTACCAACCTCAAAATGGACACTTTTTCCTTCTCCTTTTATTTTAATTCGAGGACATGAAAATCGAGATAGACAAGAATTCATGCAAGTTCTTAAGAGACACAGAGTCTTATGAAGAGATCAAAGTCCTCCAGGCCAGGCAGAACACTCTCTCATGAGACACAGTATGGGTTTTTAGAAAGAGCAGATTGCTACGATATGTTTTTCCTCAGAGTTAGTAAACATTCAACATAAATCAAAACCTCTGGGCAATAATTAATATGACACCTAGATAAAGCCATACCTTTTTGGAATATAGTGTGAAAATTGTGTGTGTGTGTGTGTGAGAGAGAGAGAGACAGAGAAAGAGAGAAAGAGAGACAAAGAGAGAGAGAGAGAGAGTGTTTGTGTGTAATATAAAGAACATAAATGAGAGAGATGATAGTCATGTTAAAACATCAATCCAAGATTTCCAACTAATAAAATTTAAATGAGAGAGATCTTGCTGGAAGAAAATCACCAGAGAAATACATTTAAAAAATGTCCCTACAGTAAAGACTATGAACTAGAACAGCTCACTCATTCCCCACTTCAGAACACATTTTATGACATTTGGAAACATCACTTTAAAAAAAAGGAGATTCTTTCTAAAAGAAACACTAGGTCATCTGCCAGGTTGGGAAATAAAAGTAGAATTAGAACAGACTGAAGGGCATAGAGGAAAGTTCAGAGGTCTGGCCTGTACCTGTGTACAAACAGAATTCTGAGGCAGTCAGCTAGCATTTCAGCAAGAACTTAAACACATCTGAAAGGAGCAGCAGATCTGCTGAAATTTTATCTCCCATGAGGTTTTCCTCAGAAGGTAGGGGAGAATTTGCTCTACAGAAAGGACTGGATGAAGAAAGACAAGGCATGCATCCCAGTGCACACAGGATATAACACCGGTGTTTGTAAATGAGCTGCAAAGAAGGATAAAATGATATAATTTTACACATCAACAGCATGAGATGCAGTGATCCCATTTGTGGGAAAGTGGAGATGGCATGGTGTGTGTAAGATTAGGGATTCGAGGGGCAGAAAGATGGCGATGGAGTACACGGCCGTACCAACTTACACCTCCCAGAACCAAAGAGGATTACAACTTAATTTTAAGAAACATTATCTGGAAAAATCAACTTTGGAATAAACAAAGAGGACTCTTTAACCAAGGATCACTGAAGAAGCCACATAGAGACTGGTAGGAAAAGTGGAAATGCGAAGATGGCTGCACAACTTTCTGGAGCAAATGGCAGCCTGGAGAGTCTTGTGTGGCAGAAAGAGAATTTAGCAGAGAGGGGAGGGTCCTGGGCCTCAGGAACAAAGCCCCAGCCTGCAGCCCCAGAGACTAGAAGAGGTGTATGGACAGTATTTAGTTGCATAACAAGCCAGAATACTGTTTGCGAGAAAGAGATTTTTCAGACCCAGGATTCTTCTTAAAGGGACTGCGCAGAAAACCTGTTTCACAACCATTCACCTGGGGCTCTGGGGGATGGGGAGAGATGAGAGGACCAGAGTAGCAGGAAGAGAGTGTGATCTAGGAAGCACAGGAAGAAACACTTTGAGGGACAGCCATCTACACCCTGGACTGAGTCATTCCCCAAATCTAAAGTGAATATTCTCCCTGGATCCAGCAATAACATCAAAGAGAAGTAAGACACCAGCCAAACAACCTTCCCACGGCACTCAGAGCAAAGTCACTTAGAAGGAGGGAGCCATCAGGAATACAGTATCAAGTGCTAGGGTCTTAGCTGCAGCAGGCCCACCCACACTTCTGAGTGATCACCAGAGGGCGGGCTGCAGGGGATGTGGAAGCGCTGTGCTGTTGGCTGTGGCAGAAGCTTGGGCGGCCACGAATGAGGCTTGATGTAAGCTCAGTCCCCCGGGGGGGGGCAGAGTCAGTTCATAAAAGTGGATGAACTTGGTTGTGGGCTGGATGAGCAAGACCGGTCCCACCTGCAATCCCACCCGCAATGGAAAGGTGAAGGCTGGATAACTGCTGAGACCTGTGGCTGATCACCAGCATTCATCCCTGCATGGCTCACGGAACCAGGGCTTGTGGCCAGAAATGCGAGCACAGATCTCCCTACAGGGGCATGGTGAAAGTTTGGGAACAGGCAGAGACCTGCAGCTGAGCATAGTTGTGCAGACCTACCGAGATTGCTGAGATGTGCAGCCCATGGTGCAGTGCATAGCCCCACCTGCAGGGGCTGGGTGAAGACTAGGGCATGCTGAGGCTTGTAGACCCGGGCATGTGAACACAACACCTCCTATGGAGGAGAGGCAGAAACTGCAGTGACAGTGGCAGTGTGTCAGCACTGACAAATACCATACCTGAACATCCGAGGCAGTGGCAGAGGGAGTGGCTGGCCTGCAGATAGACCACACATAAGGGAACACAGAATTTGGTGGCCACACCTTTCTTATACACAGACAAAATAGGAAGGCAGAGAAATGCAACCCAAATGAATCCAGAGAAATCCCCAGAATTACTTGAATGAGTCAGATATAGCCAAATTACCGGATGCAGAGTTTAAAACAATGATTGTTAGGATTCTCAAAGATCTTAGAACAATAAGAGATGGATATAACGAACATCTAAAAAAGAGATAGCAAGTACATAAAACGACTTTAAAATTATAAAAAAGAATCAGTCAGAAATGACAAATACAATATGAGAAATGAAAATCACAATGGAAGGAATTAAAAGCAGGATGGGTGAAGCTGCAAATTGAATCAGCTAGTTAGAGGACAATATAAAAAAAGAAACAAAGGCAAGAAGCAGAGTAGGAAAAAGAAAAGAGACTCAGAAAGTCTGAGGAAATTCTAAGAGAACTCTGTGACAACATGAAGAGAAATAACATCCACATCATAGGAGTTCCTGAAGGAGAAGAGAAAGAACAAGGGATAGAGACTTTGTTCAGTCAGATCATAACTGAAAACTTCCCTAAATTGAGGCAAGAAAAGTCACACAAATTCAAGAAGCACAGAGAATTTTATTAAAGAGAAACAGAAAGAAATCTACACCAAGACACATCATAATTAAAATACCAAAGCTAAGAGATAAAGAGAAAACATTAAAAGCTGCTAGAGAAAAAATGGCTATCACCTACAAAGGAGCCCCCATAAGTATGACATCAGACTTCTCAATAGAAACACTTGAGGCCAGAAGGGAATGGCAAGAAATATTCAAAGTAATGCAAACAAGAGCCTACAACCAAGACTACTTTATCCAGCAAGGTTATCATTTAAAATTCAAGGAGAAATAAAAAGCTTCCCAGAAAAAAAATGAAGGAATTCATTACAACCAAATCCATGCTGCAAGAAATGTTGAGGGGCCTGTTGTAAACAGATTAAAGGAGGGAAAAGAATATAGGAAAAGAGGAATACATCTTTAAAGAATAAATGGCAATAAACAACTACATATCTATAATAACCTTAAATGTAAGTGAATTAATTGATCCAATCAAAAGACATAGGCTAGCTGCGTGGATAAGAATAAAGGACCCATACATATGCTGTCTACTAGAGACACACCTTAAAACAAAAATGCACATAGTTTGAAGGTAAAAGGATGGAAAAATATTTCATGCAAATGGAAATAAAGAAAAGCTGGGGTAGCAATACTTATATCAGACAAAATGGACTTTAAAACAAAGGCTATAGTCTGAGATAAAGGACACTACATAATGATAAAGGGAGCAATCCAACAGGAAGATATACCCGTTATAAATATCTATGCACCTAATATAGGAGCACCTAAATATATAAAGCTGACTTTGATGCATATAAAGGGTGAGATCAACAGCAAATACTGTAATAGTAGGGGATTTCAATACCCCACTAACATCACTAGATAGATCCTTAAGAAAAAATACTAAGAAAGAAACAGCAGATATAAAGATCACACTAGATCTAATGGATTTAATAGATATCTTCAGAAACTTTCACCCTCAAGCAGCAGAATATACATTCTTTTTAGTGCTTATGGTACATTCTCTAGGATAGACTCCATGTTATGGCACAAAAGCGGTCTCAACAAAATTAAGAAGATTGAAATCATATCAAGCATTTGCTCTGATCACAATGGCATGAAACTATAGATCAACCACAAGAGAGAAATTGAAAAATACTCAAACACTTGGAAACTAAATTGCAAATTATTATATAAAGAATAAGTTAACAATGAGATCAAAGAATACATTAAAAACTTCCTAGAAAAGAATGATAATGAGCATACAACAACTCAAAATTTATGGGACACAGCAAAAGCAGTACTAAGAGGGAAGTTCATAGCTTTACAGGTATACCTTAAGAAGTTACAGAAAGCTCAAATAAACGACCCTGCATCTAAATGAACTAGAAAAAGATCAGCAAGTAAAGCCCAGATGTAGTAGAAGGAAGGAAATAATAAAGATCAGAGTGGAAAAAAATGACATAGAGGCTAAAGAAACAATACAGAGGATCAATGAAACCGGGAGCTGGTTCTTTGAAAAGGTAAAGAAGATTGATGAACCTTTAACCAGACTCACCAGAAACAAAGAGAGAGGACTCAAATAAATAAAATTAGAAACGAGAGTGGAGAAATAACAACTGACACAACAGAAATACAAAGAAGTGTAAGAAAATACTATGATGAACTGTTGCCAAAATATTAGACAACCTAGATGAAATAAACAAATTTATTGAAACATATAATCTTATAAAAATCAATCTAGAAGAATCAGAAAACCTAAACAGACCAATTACAACAAATGAGATTGAAACAGATATAAAAACACTCCCAACAATCAAAAGTCCTGAGCCTGATGGCTTCACAAGTGAATTCTACCAAATAGTCAAAGAAGTAACTCCTCTCCTTCTCAAGCTGTTTCAAAAAATTTAAGAAGAAGGAAGACTTCCAAGCTCCTTTTATGAGGCCAGCATAATTCTGACTCCAAAATCAGGCAAAGACAACACAAAGAAAGAAAATTATAGGCCAATATTCCTGATGAATTTAGATGCTAAAATTCTCAACAAAATGTTACCAAACAGGATCCAGCAATATATGAAAAAAATTATACACCATGACCAAGTGGGATTTATTCTGAAAGGCAAGGCTGGTATAATATTCACAAATCAATCAATGTGATTCATCACATAAACAAAAAGAAGGAGAAAAACCACATGATAATTTTAATAGATGCAGAAAAGCATTTGATAAAATTCAGCACCCATTCATGATCAAAACTCTCAGCAAAGTGGGACTATAGGGATCATACCTCAACATGATAAAAGCCATCTATGACAAACCAACAGTCGACATCATACTCAATAGGCTAAAATTAAAGCAATCTCCTTACGATCAGGAACAAGGCATGGGTGTCTCCTTTCACCACTCTTATTCTACACAGTCATAGAAGTTCTAGCCACAGCAATCAGACTAGAGAAAAAATAAAAGACATCCAATTTGGAAAAAAAGAAGTAAAACTATCATTATTTGCAGATGATATAATATTGTATATAGAAAACCCTAAAATCCCAGTCAAAAAAGTACTGGACCTGATAAATGAAGTCAACAAGGTGGCAGGATATAATATTAGTACTCAGAAATCAGAGGTATTTTTATACCTCCAACAATGAACTGTTAGAAAGAGAAATTAAGGAAACAGACCTCTTCAGTACTGCAAATAAAAAAAATAAAGTACCTAGGAGTAAATTTAACCAAGGACATTAAAGACGTGTACTCTGAAAATTATAAAACATTGATAAAAGCAATCAAGGAAAATACAAACAAATGGAAGCTTATACCGTGCTCATGGTTAGGAAGAATAAACATCATTAATATGTCTATATTACCTAAAGCAATTTATAAATTCAATGCAATACCAATGAAAATACCACTGACATACTTCAAAGATACAGAACACATATTCCAAAAATTTATATAAAACCAAGAAAGAATACGAATAGCTTCAGCAATATTGAAAAGGAAGAATAAAGTGAGAGGTATCACACTTCTTGATATCAAGTTATATTACAAGTCCACTGTACTCAAAACAGCTTAGTACTGGCATAAGAACAGGCATATAGATAAATGGAACAGAACAGAGAATCCAGAAATAAACCCACACCTTTATGGACAACTGATATATGACAAAGAAGGTAAGAGCATACAATGGAGTAAAGACAGCCTCTTCAAACAAGGTGTTGGGAAAATTGGACAGCTAACTCCAAAAAAATGAAACTAGACCACCAATTTACACCATTCACAAACATAAACTCAAAATGGAGAAATGACTTAAATGTAAGCCGAGAAACCATAAACACCTTAGAAGAAAACATAGGCAGTAAGCTCTCAAAAATCTCTCGCAGCAATATATTTGCTAATTTATCTCCACTGGCAAGTGAAATAAAAAACAGGATAAAAAATGGAACTATATCAAACTAAAAAGCTTTTGCATAGCTAAAAAAAATAAGAACAGAATAAAAAGACAAACTGCACAATGAAAGAACATATTTGATAATACATATGATAAGGGGTTAATAACCAAAATTTTTAAAAACCTGGTAAAACTCAACACCAGGAAGATAAACAATCCAATCAAAATATGGGCGAAAGAAATAAATAGAAACTTCTTCAAAGAGGACATTCAGATGGCCAATGGACAGGTGAAAAAATATTCAACGTCACTAATCATTAGAAAAATGCAAATTAAAACCAAATGGGATATCACCTCACACCAGTCAGAATAACGCTCATCAACAAAACATCACAGAATAAGTGCTGGCGAGGATTTGGAGAAAAGGAACCCTCCTGCACTGCTGGTGGGAATGCAGGCTGTTGCAGCCACTGTGGAAAATAGTATGGAGATTCCTCAAAAAATTAGAAATGGAACTGCCTTTTGACCTAGCTATTCCACTTTTAGGAATATACCCCAAGAATATCAAAGCACTGTTTCAAAAGGAGAAATGCACCCCCATGTTTATGGCAGCATTGTTCACAATAGCGAAGATCTGGAAACATTCCAAGTGTCCATCAGCGAATGAGTGGATTAAAAAGCAGTGGTACATATATACAATGGAGAACCATGGGGCTACAAAAAAAAAAGAAATCTTACCTTTTGTGAAAACATGGATGGACCTGGAAACTATTTTGTTAAGTGAAATAAGCCAGATAAAAAAAGAAAAATATCATATGACCTCACTCATTTGAGCAATCCAATGAACAATGTAAACTGAGGGACAGAATTGAGACAGAGAAGGGATGAAAGGGAGCAGAGGAAAAGAGGACAGAGGGAAAGGGGATGATAGGATGGGATAAAGCTGAAGGGAAGGGGGGAGGGCACTATTGGAAGGGGGACAAGGGAGATGATGTTGTTGGGAATATGAGGGAGGGGGATGCATTCGGGGCAACACTAGAATCTATGTAAACACAATAAATTAAAATCAATAAAAAAAGATTGGGGAGTCATCTAGTGCTTCTCATTGGAAGTTGTTTTTCCATTTTGAACAATTTGCTGACATTATTATTTCAAAATAAAATATTTGAAAATTTAGGAAACTGTCAGACAGAAACGACAAGGAATGACAGGACTAAAATTCACAAGGACAAAATATGGCAAAAAATGAATTAAGACGTGGCACAACATTGAAGGCCACATTGGGATCTATGTGGCACCAAACACAGGAGATTCTTCATATATTTCATTGAAGGAATTAATAAATTTTCTTAGGGAATTGATTATTATATTAAATGACAAGAGATAAGACAGGAAAGTGAAGAACACTATGTTATATCACAGGATGGGACTCTATCATAGAAATTAAAGGCCTATAGACATTCAACAGAGAACAAAGCCCTTGTGAGCTTGCATTCTCCTAGATTAGACTGTGAGCAGGGGAGGACTGAGAGGGTCCTGAAGGACAAAGTCAATGAGGGTGACAGAGAGGAGAGGGTGGGGATCTCTAAAAGGGAGGACAAGCCTGGCAAGGTCCCAAACTTGGAGATGAGTTCCATGCACTCTGCTGCCACCATCAGTCAACACAGCAGCTCCTCACTGTCCTCATATGAGGTCACTGGGCTGTCCTCATCTTTTGTTACAAGGACAAATGCTGTCAGGGATGCCTCTATGACTGGGTGTCTCAACTGTGACTTTAGTGCCATGGAAGTTGAAGAGTTTTTTTTTCCTGAGTGGGTGCTCTAAGCACCGCAGGTTATTTAGCTTCAAAACTGGTCTCACACATGTGATGCCAATGGCCACCACGCACACCAGGGGACAGCAAAATATCTCTGGACTTGACAAATTATTGTAGAACAACTGGTGCCAAAAAAGGAGGAAATCAGCCCCAGTAGAGAATTGCAGTTCTAATATTGGAAATAAGTATTATTATATCTCTCCTATTCCCACTGTAACACCCCTAAGATCACAGATTCAAACTCTAGAGGACAATGGTTAGCAAGAAAACATGGGCACTAGCTGGAGGGAAAATTAGGAACTGAATAGAGATTTGGTGTCGAAATCTGATGAACCATATAAACCGTCACATGTGTGTGTCAGTTAAATATTTAACCACACATTGTGTAGAAATATCAAGTTGTGTATGTTCAAGGTTTTGGTGAATGAGCCAAAATGAATTAATTGGAGGTTACACTTGATTCTGACTCAGCTTCCAAATCTGGTTCTCGGCCCCACGTCATTAGATGGATCCGGGTGAGATTAAATCAAGCTAATGTTTATCTTCAGGGAACAGAGGACTGAGGTGTCTCTGTCCCTGGATGTCAAGGTTCCAGCTCTCACGAGGTTCATAAAGAAAGTGGTGGTGGCGTCATATTGGCAGTCGGATGTCTGGGTTTACTGTTGGGGGTGAACCTTGACTTTCTGGAGTTTCCATTTTAAATGAGGTCCTCCTTCTAAATAGACCCACTAATAAAACATGTTATATAATCAGAGAATTCTTTGTAGAATCTCAAATTTTTTCAAAAAAACAGTTATACAACAGGTAATTAGACACCCACTGTTTCACTATTGTCACACACAGACCAGAAGAGCTCAGGTCATGCTCTCTAGGACCTGAAGAGGGAAGAAAAGCCATGGAGTCAGGTCCTGGACACAAGAAGAATGGTACACACAAGGACCATGCGGTCTTGAGAAGTTGACCCCAGAGATTCAAGGACACAATCTGACACCAGCATGGGCTGTCTTTGGTGTGGCATTGGGAATAGATTAAGAGTTTCAACCTAAAGGCACCCAGGCAGGGACAGTGGAGAAGAAGATTTCACATGGAGCAAAGACCTGGAGCAGAACAACGTGGGCGGTGCACAGAAATCTACCTGGAGGCCACATAGGGCAGTTGTGCAGGTCAAGGGCACAGGCATTTATCTGAGTTATAAAGTGGAGGTAACAGGGTCAAACTAAGGAGATCAGTAGTATTGAGAGCTCTGATCCTAGACACTGGCCTTCTTATTTGGCTGTGCCTCCACTAGCTGTGTGCCTTGGTCAGGTTACTGAGATGCAAGTTCATCAATTGGAAAAATCAACAGTTAAAATGGCATTATTACCGAAAGCAATATACAAACTTAATGCTATCCCTATCAAAATTCCAATGTCATTTTTTAAAGAAAAAGAACAAAAAAACACCAGGTTTGTATGGAATCATAAAACAAAATGAATAGGCAAACCAATCCTGAGAAAAAGGAACGAAGGCAGAGGTATGACACTGTCTACTTCAAATTATTTAAAGAGCCATGATCATCAAAACAGCATGGTATTGGAAGAAAACGAGACAAGCAGACCCAGGAAACGGGATCCAGAGCCCAGAAATAAAACCACATATATATGGACAAATAATCTTTTACCAAAGAGCCAAAAGCACACAACGGAGAAAAGAAAGCCTCTTCAATAAATGGTGCTGGGAAAATTGGAAAGCCACCTGCAAAAGAATTAAACTTGACTCGTTTTTCCCCTTGCACAAAAATTAATTCAAAATGTAACAAAGACTTAACTTTAAGATCTGAAGCAATAAATTACATAGAAGAAAACATAGGTACTAAACTTATGAGCCTTGGCTATAGAGAACAATTTATGAATTTGACTCCAAAAGCAAGGAAAATAAAGGCAACAATTACTGAATGTGACTATATCAAACTAAAAAGCTTCTACACAGCAAAAAAATCTGAGTACAAAGCAAAAAGGCAGCCAATCAAATGGAAGATGATATTTACAAACAACAGCTCTGGTAAAAGGTTAATATCGAAAATATATAAGGGACTCACATTTGTCAGTACCATATAAGCAAATAAGCCAATTAATAATGGGGAGAGGTGCTGAACAGACACTTCTCCCAAGAAGACATTAAATGGCTAGCTGATATGTGAAAAACTGCTCATCTTCACTATTAGTGAAATGCAAATCAGAACTACAATAAGAAACCACTTAAGACCTGTTAGATTGGCTATTATCGACAAGACAGATAATAACAAGTGTTAGAGAGGCTGTGGAGAAAAAGAGACCCTCAGTCACTGATGCTAGAAATGCAAAATTGTACAACCATTATGGAGGAAAGTACAGTATTTCCACAAAATATTAAGACTAGAACTACCATATGACTCAGCAATCCCTTTACAGCGTATCTACAAAATAACTCGAAAATGTAGGTACGAAAAGACATGTGCACCCCCATGTTCATCACAGCATTATTCATGGTGGCCAAGACATGGAAGCAACCAAAGTGTCCCTCAATAGAGGACTGAATAAAGAGGTGGTACATACATACAATGAAATACTACTCAGCCATAGAAAATGATGACACAGTGACATTTACAACAACATGAATGGACCTTGGGAACATTATACTGAGTGAAATAAATAAATCAGAAAAAGCTAAGAGCTATATGATTTCACCCATAGGTGTAGTATGAAACTGAACCTCACAGACATAGATAAAGGGAAGTGGCTAACAGGCTGAGGGAGTTGTGGAGGAGGGGACTAAAGAGACAAATCTACGATGACAAAATGATTTGACTTTGAATAACGGGTACAGAACATAATCAACAGTTCAAGTGCTGTAGAAATGTTTACCTGAACCCTAGGTAGTCTTATTGATTAGTGTCACCCCATTAATTTTACTTGAAAAAACTCAATGATTAGCTAAACTTATGAATTCATTATTATAGGCTTTCTTTCAATACATGAATCACTAAGAATAAAAATAGCTCTCACTGAATGTTATTACTTTGTTCAGTATGGCAGTGCTCAAATAACCAACATATCAGCATGAGTGTGATGGACTTGTGAGAGCCCGAGGACAGGCCAGCTAGAACTCTCTCTCACCCTCGTGTCTCCCTCAGTGAGGACACAGGAGGTCAGGGAGGAACCTGAGTCATTCTCCTCCACAGCAGGTTGGCCTTAGAAAGGGCACAGGCACTGAAACCAAAGGCCATTTCCCTCTGCTGGTAACGAGCTGAAAATTCAGATGTGAGTCAAAGTCCATATTGGGGAGAAAAAACCTGAGACCAGTAATACCGGCATTCAAACCTCTGGATTTCTCAATTTCTGCTTGGGAAAGGTTACATTTAAATGAGTCTTTTGTGAGTGGAGGTGTAGTTCTCTGATACCTGAGAAAGGTCACCGTGGGCTACGGAGAAAGCACGGGGGTAAAGAAGCACACGCTTGTTGCACGTGACGGGAGAGCATTTTGCTGAGGAAGAACCTGTGAAGGGTCCCGTGTCCCAGCAGACAGCAGGGCAGGCAGGGCCAGACTCTGGGCTCCAGGCAGGTCCTCAGAGTCCCGTTCAACGAGACAGCATTCCCTTCTGTTACCATGGTCTCGCTCTTGCTTTAGGATTGAAGACTGCCACCAGTGTCACCTGAGAGAGGTCACACACCTGGAATACAGGCTTTTCTGCATTTCTGGCCTCTTCTCAAATCAATATTGTTCTTGGCATCTTAGGATCCAGCACCCGGCCAAGGTGTCTGGTGGATCAGGGGAACTGAAACAGATTTTGAGCTCTTTGTACCTTGATGAGGAAGCAGAAGAGAAGAAGAGGAGAAGCAGGGTTCAAGAGGAGGGAGGAGGACAGGGCGGAGGAGGGAGTGAGAGTTAACTGTGCTGGAGGAGGTGGAGGGATGACTAAGATTACAGTAATAACACAGTAGGACGACACACAGGTCACAGTGTTGTCATTTCTTTATTGTCTACCAAGCACTTCTACATCCATTTCATCTACTGATATGGCCATTGTTACAATTCCAAAAATTTTCAGTCTTCTTATAGCTCTGTCTCCTTTGTTTCTACACACAGAGCACAGGCTGGTGGGTTCTTTCCTGGCCCAGTGCCTGGTGAGTCCGGTGACTGGTTCCTTCATCCATGGGAAAAGTCAAAGTGGGTCCTAGAAAATAAAAGGAGGAGTTCTGGGCACTCACCTCCAAAGTGAGATCCTTCTTTCCTGCCACACCGCAGTGACCAGCCAGAGCCGCTGCCGGGACCATGAAGCTGATCCCAGTCCTCGTGCTCGCTGCCCTCCCCTTTTACTGCTACGCAGGTGAGTCCGCACGGGGCGGGGCTCGGGGGGCTTGTTGTCAGGGCCGCTGTGGGAGATCTCTGCTCCCCTCACCCCAGGAGAGGATATCTCACTTCTCTAGGTTGTAGTTATGTGTGTATCTGTGTGTGTGTGTGTGTGTGTGTGTGTGTGTGTGTGTGTGTGTGTAACAAGGAAGCAGTGTATGAGGGCTTAAAGAATACCCATTTCCTGAGTTACTGTCTGAGGACTCAGACCATTCCCCGTCATCTTTCTGAACGGACGTGTAGCTGGGATGCGGGAGAAGGACAAGCATCACGGCTGCCCAACAAGGAGTTCATGCCTCTGTGACTGAGCAGCTTTTGCACGCTTTCTTCCCAGGTTCTGGCTGCACACTTTTGAGCCAGCTGATCAATCAGGCAATTGACCCTCAAGTGAGCAAGGATCAATACATAGCAAATTTCAGAGAGTTCATACCGGATACAGAAGCAGAAAGTCCATAAGACAAGCGAAGCAGTGCTTTCTCCAGCAGAGTGAAGATACTCTGACAAATGCCCAAGTAATGGTGGCAAGTTTGGTTTCTTCTTAACTGCTTTTAAACCACTAGACAATAACAGGCAGGCTGAAAGATGGTCATTAATTTTTTTCAGATAAATTGCTATTCATGCTTTACTTTATTCCAGTGAATTTAATTGTTGGTGAGTGTAAATACTTCGACACCAAGTAAGCCATCCAAGCTGGTGTTGGTGTGCCTGTGCACTTTGTGGAATCTCTAGTGAGTGATTACTGGAAAGGGCGGGAGGGAAAAAGGTGTTTGGGCAAAGCATTACATTCCCTTCAGCTGAAGAGACCGAGTCTCAAGAGGACCCTCACTCATAAGAGTGATGAGAAAAAATTCCTCTTGTTCATCAAAACAAATAGAACATGTTAAAGAATTTCTAAAAGACTCAGGAAAAATACAATTGAGCATGATTTTTTACATCTTATTAGCACAAGCTTCAATGCACTGTAAGGAACGGAAGATTGCTAGTGTAAGGGATTTAATTTCTTGAACACTAATTACAGTTCTGTGAGTGAAAAGTGGAAACCATGGCTGTGAGTCAGCTACGGGTGATGTCATTGATGAAAAACAAAACAAGGCCCTGGCCGATTGGCTCAGTGGTAGAGCGTCGGCCTGGTGTGTAGAAGTCCCGGGTTCGATTCCCGGCCAGGGCACACAGGAGAAGCGCCCATTTGCTTCTCCACCCCTCCCCCTCTCCTTCCTCTCTGTCTCTCTCTTCCCAACCCGCAGCCAAGGCTCCATTGGAGCAAAGATGGCCCCGGCACTGGGGATGGCTCCTTGGCCTCTGCCCCAGGCGCTGGAGTGGCTCTGGTCATGGCAGAGCGACGCCCCAGAGGGGCAGAGCATTGCCCCCTGGTGGGCAGAGCGTCACCCCCTGGTGGGCGTGCCGGGTGGATCCCGGTCGGGCGCATGCGGGAGTCTGTCTGACTGTCTCTCCCCATTTCTAGCTTCAGAAAAATACAAAAAAAAAAAAAAAAAAGAAAGAAAGAAAACCAAATCAGTAGTTAAACAATGAGCTATTCCTGCTGTTTATAACAGAGACTGTGTAGTTATTTCCAGCAGTCATTCCCTACACTAATATACCATTCACAACGTCCCTGGGTAACTATTTGGCAATATTGCCACAGCACAAAGATAAGTGTCCATCACTCAGGGGTTTCTGACAACATAGATGAAATTTGAAGAAGTATGATAAAAAAGAAACCCAGTCACAAAGGACAGGTATTGCATTTTGTAGACTAAACAATCTCTAGGAAATGAGGATGAAAATAGTTTGCAGTGGAGGAGTGTGAGGAAAGGGGAGATGTTAAGGGACTAGAGTTGCACGTTAGCAGATGAGAAGGTCCTAGAGATTGGTTGCTCTGGAGAGTGAATGTTCTTAACACGACTAAAGTATACACTCAAATACAGACAAGGATAATATTATGTCATCCATATTTACCATGATTAAAATTTTTAAAAAGTAACAACCTCTCAAGTAAAGATGAGGGAACTTTAATAAACCTCTAGACCAGACAAGTCTATAAGAGTGAGCATGTCCAAAGTCTTGTAGTCTCAAAAGGATAGGGTGCCGTCATCCGTCCGTTAGCCCAAGTTCTAACATGCAGGCCATGCAGAAACTCACATTGTGCATTGCCTGAATTTGGGCTGAGGAACTGAAAACTGACAACACAGAGTATTTATTAAGTTCTTGAAGAGAAAAAAACATGCAGGGAAAATCAGCAAAGGGATCCCTGCTGGGGAAGTGCTGGTATCAGCAGAGGTCTCCTGAGCGGGAGGACACAGCACAGAATTCCAACGGTACTTCCAGCACCAGCTCTCTGCCGCTGGTGTGGACCAATCCAGGGAAACAATACAGAACATGTTTGTTTTGCAGGATTGTCCTTTGTAAGAACAGTGAAATATAAGTGATGACTCTGTGTTTGTTTTCCAGGATGCAATATACAATAGTGTTTGGTGTAAGCCATATTAACTTTGCTGCAGACCTTTGGCCCAGACAACAGGGAATGATCAGAACCTGACTGACTATGAGTAGAAACCACGACTTAGCACCCTTTTCTGTCCTTTGATCTACAGACTGCAAGACAATTGTTGAAACCTCACATACATTTTCCCTTCAATAAAGCATCTGCAAACCTAACGTTCTTCCTTGGTAACTAACACGGGGTTTTAGAGAGACGCAATGACACACGTGTTGCTTTCCCGCACACATGCTGCTGGGGACCACAGCCTGGCCCGCTGGCACTCACTGGTGTTGTCGGCACAATCCACATCGTTCATACCAGCTCTTCTAAGGAACATAGAGAAACGTCCTCTGACTGACACCTCCAACCCTGTTATCAGATGAGAGATGCACCTGGGACACACAGGAGCACGTCAACGGTGCCCTCCCTCCTCCGAGGCAGCTCAGGGCTGTGCTGAGGCCTCTGGGGCCAGAGTGGGTAAAGTATAGACTCTGAAAAGGCAGGGGTATCCCGGCCGCCCAATCAGGACCCTGCACTCCTGCTCCTGTCCCACCTCAGAGCTGCCATTGCTCAGAATCCTAAGGTTTTTCCTCCCTTGCAAGCTGGTGGCCAGTCTGACTGGGCAAAGGGGATCCAGCAAATACAGCCCTATCTCCCCTTGGGACTCCCCAGCAGGGCCTTCTCCTGCTCTGTGGACACGCCCACTGCAGCCTGAGGGGACAGGCTCCTCCCAGATGGCCCAGTGCCCATCTGAGCAAATGCAAACTTCTGTACATGCGACAGAGAACCAAAACTGAGCATGGCTCATGAGTTCTTAATAAGTGTGTGTGTGTTTGTTGTGTGTAACTAATATACTATAAGGAATGGGTTTGGGAAAATGTCCTTTTGCCTGGTCCTAATGGTGACACTGGATGAAAGTGTTTTGAAGAAGTGGGAGGGAGTTTCTCATATGATTTATTGAGTCTTTGGTATTTGTAGCCATTTCTCCATAAAGACATGTTAAATAACATATCTTATAAAGGCATTGATATAAAGATGCATGTACCCACTGAGGTCCATTGGTGCGTATTCATTATTACTATTGTCTCTTTTGGTTAATATTTATAAAGACTTTGTAACACTTTTATGGAAACAACGGTATTGTCTGCCTCGTTCCCAGTTTGGGTTATGGCTGGTGGATTTCAGCCCTGGCGGGAGCTGAGCTGTCCTGAGAAGGGGTCAGGGCTCAGGGTGGGTGAGAGGGACCCATGCTGGTGTGAGCAGAGGGTGCTCGTCACCCACCCCTGGTGTCAGGATAGTGGGGACGGGCCACAGTGAGGAGAGCTGAGTCTGAGTTAAAATCACTCACTTTGCTTCTTTCCCAGGAATTCCAACCTCACTGCTGGTTGGTCACTGTGGGAATGAAAAAGTGGACCACACTGCCCTCTGCAGGGCCATGACCAGGGACAGTCACACAGTTGAAGGAGGGACCAAAGATATTTGTAATTAGGGTAAAAATTAGAAAATAAAATGTTTTCAAAATTCAAAATTTGGGCCACACCTCAATGTTTAAACTAGACAGGATTCAGCCCTGCTTTGCCTGAATCACCTCTGTCACTGGCTCTGTCCCGTCCCTGCCCCTTTGGTCAGGAATAGAGAGCTCCCGGTGAGCAGGGCACGGCGTGGACATGGGGACAACCGTGGATCTGGGAACCTGAGTAGCCACTGCCCTCGGACCTGAGAGCCCACAGAGCAGGTGGCTGTAGCCAGTGTATTAGGTGAAAAAGAAAAAGGCACGAAAAGGAAGAATTGAAACTGTATTCAGAGATGGTTGTAGAAAATCTGATAGGTGGACAAAGGGTCCCCAAACTCTAGGTTGCATCTCAAATGGCCCCTGGACTGGGTCCCCAGCGTTATGAAGGCACCGTGCACAGGGATATTCAGGAGCAAAGGAAGCATCTCTGACATTTTTCTGCCTTCTCCCTCCCAGGCTGTGTCACAGAAAGGAGAAGTAGCCACCACGGTGCCATCGCTTCATGGCAAGAGCTGGTGAACGAGAGGAAGGAGACACTCTCCACTACCCCATGGCCTTTCCCCTCCACGGGCTTCCCTTTGCAGCTCACAGCCCACAGGAGGAGGTCAGAGCCTCGTCAGGGGTCCGGGGGCTGCGGGCAGGTGTCTGTGGGAGCAGGAAGGAGCGGTGCAGCCTCTCACACGTTTCCTTCATCAGCCTCAGGGCACGAACCTCGCAGGTTCAACCACACACCAGGCAAGGGAAGAACTGAGAAAACGGTGTTGAGAAATTCATAACACAGAGTACATTGTTGTCATGGTACCTGTAGGGATGCTTACGACTTAGATAAAGGCGTGACAGGAACATTTTTGATATATTGTTAAATATATGGTGTGAGATGCTATTGATAAATGCATCTCTTAATGTCAGAAGGAGGCAATGTTTAATTTTATATACTTGTGCATAATATTATTTTTAGATAAAATGTTGTAATTTTCTTTTTGTTTCATCTTCATAGATGTAATTCTGAAAAGATTTGTTGCAGGTATGTGCAGATGCAAAAATAAAGAGTGTGTGCTAGAGATGTCACCTGAGTCTTTGAATTGTTTTGGCTATTAACTTAAATATTGTGTCATTATAATTTGTCACTTAAAAATATTTTCAGTTATTTATTAGCCTTGGCTAAACATGCCTCTCTTTTTATTAAAGCATTTCCTATAGGAAACACTTTATGTACACAAAATGCTTCAAAATATTTTTTGAAGCCTAATCGTTCTTAGGGGAGAGTTTTTGCTAAGTACGTGGTTTGGATGGGGTCAGTTTATGTCGTGAGAATGCTGAAGCAGGACTGATTGGGACACTGGAGGCAGAGACGGCGCTGGGCTCGGCCACATGCATGTACATGGTACAGTAGACTGGATGCTATGATCTAGAAGTGATCTCTTAAACGTTTCCAACCCCTTTTGTGTGTTTACAGTCTGAAAACCAAAGTCCTAGGAAATTCCTAGTATTTGCCCCTGAGACACGAGGGATGCTGTGTGCTCAGTGCATCTCCCTGAGGAAGGAGTCCAGAGACCCCGTGTGTCTGCGGTAGGTAATACCTATCCCCATCAGCCACCTACCTCTGTCCTTAGTTTCAATATCTGGTATTCAGGATTTTAAAATCACAGTAACAGTGATTCAGATGTGATTATAAAATCATGAATTGAAAGATTGCAAAATAATGACCTTAATTTTCACTGATAGAGATCCCTATGGAACCAGGGCTGAATTCGGAGCACACTGTGTTAGCACCCAGGGTTGTAACATTCCTTGTTGGCAGAGTCTGTTTGTTTAATCTGATATTTGACTTTGTGAATCAGGTGATTCTTCTGTTTGACTTAGTATTTATGTTTGTTTCTTTTCATTTATTTTTTTAATGGTATTCACCACCAGTCACTATGTTGAGCTTTCTTCCTATATTAATCCGTTTATCCTCACACAAATCCTTTGAGGACGGCACTATGATACACCCTTACTGTACAGATGAGAAAACTGAGACTGAGAGGTCAGCACTGTGCTGAAGACCCCACAGGTAGAAGGTTTTAGAGCTGACCTGAGACCCATTAGTCTGGGCCCAAAGTCAGGCTCCTCCACACTAATCAAGAAATAAAAATGGGCTAATTCTGAGGCATCTAGAGTTTATTTTTAAATTCAAACCAGAGTACAAGCTATGCTGTCAGAGTCAGTGGGGAGTACATGGAACTTGTAGAATTATGTGAGAATGGTCGACATCTTTAAATTTATAGGAATTTCCTTAAAGAACAAGGTGTGTACCTCTGTTTATTTAGACTGCCCTTCCCATCTGTGAGTAAAGTTTCATGATTTTTCCTGAAAACAGTGCACATTTATGAAGGTATTGTTCACAATGTTCCTGCTCATACTGTGCCCATTGCCAAATGACCTCATAGTCCCCACAATGTCATGTGATGGCCGCAGCTGGTTTATATGAAAGGAATCGATGTTTGTATGCTGGGCATGTGTTTGGCTAACACTGTGAATTCTATCAGTTTCAATAGTGTTTTAGTATATTATATTATAGTTTTAATTTATTTTATATATCTTTTCCTTGTTTGAAGAGAATATTTTTTACATTATACTTCTTTCAATAATAGACATTTTTTTTTAGAGTAGTTTAGGTTCACAGAGAAATTGAATAGAAAATGCACACATTGCGCATATGTCCTACTCACAAACCATGTACTGAGGTGACCAATTGTCCCCTTTATGGAGGACAGTCCTTCTTTTGTAAGTTTCATCCTCCCTTGAAAAGTGTCCTCCATGTCATCCTTTTTGATATTGGAAGACTAATCTTTAAATGTCCTTATGTGATCGATGCAGAGTTGATCCATTGCATGTGATGTGACGTATTTCTATTTGATATGACGATTGGAGAAGGATCAGTACAGTGCAGCAAGACATGATTATATGAAACGCATGCACTCCGCACGGGAGAACTTGAGAGAGCACGAAATACCGAGCGTGCAAGTGGCTCTGTGTACTTCTTACTGAAACACAACATGGCAAACGACATTGTACAATCATGATTATTTCTTTCTCAGTGAATATTCAATCATAGACAGGTAAGCACAATTCACGTTTTATTAATTCATTATCTATTTAATAAACTCCAAATACATATAATTTTATATACAAGCGTTTTCCCGAAATTTGAGTTTTAATGTGGAAATCTGACCTCAACCATATCTATTAGTAACACATTTTGATTAAATAGTTACATAAAACAGATGTTTTTTAATTAGAAAATGATAAATACACCCGAATATCACTCCAAATTAGTGGTTTTGTTTGATGTTTAGTTTTACTAAATGAGTACTTTTTTATAATTATTATTAAATATTAATAGGCATGCAAGCATAATTACAATATAAAATATTACAAATGTTTTTATTATGTATTTGTCATATTATATTATTTTTGAAATGAATAAGATGGGTTTTTAATTTATGATATTATTTTCTTCAATTTATTTTTGTCCTCCTTTTCATTGTAACAAAGTTGCTCACCTTACATCTACAGCCCCCACCAGCCTGGGACATATGTTACAGTCGATGAACCTGTACTGACACATCATCGTCACCCAAGGCCCATAGTTTACATCAGGCCTCACACTAGTGTTATAGAATTGTGTTGTGAAACCTGCTTAATTTGTTAACCAGTGTCGCTCCAGTAAATTCAATAAAAAGTGGTCGTTTCTAATTACATTTTTAAAACACGTAAACATGTGTAGTGCGCAGCAGTTTTTCAAACTGGATTTACACTCTCTTCCATTTTTCTTACTTCTTTGGTCTTTACTTAAATGTTGGTTCTTAGTAGGTAGAGTATCAGTGTTTGGGTCTTTCCAAGTCTCTTAATGTCTGGCTCAGTAGAAGTCAGATGGAACACGTATTTGCTTCCATCTTAACTCCTTTGCAACATCACATGCCATGTAGTCTTCAGAAAATTCCACTGTCTTGTGAGAACATGAGAGTGACCTAGGAAAATAAACCTCCACATTATGATTAATGTAGTTTTTGTCCTAGACTCCCTGAATCAAAATGTCCCATTAGCAGTCCTCGGAATGGCTGTGGAATGTCAGCTGTGTGTGTGTAGTGAAATTTCTCCTCTGTGTATATATTAGATGAAGGCCATGAGGAGACTTGCCTTTATAACTTAAATATTGGATTTCAGAAGCAAGCATCTACTTCAACTACAAAAACTATCTCAACTTTATTATGTTAACAAATGTATGTAGTACACTCTGATAAAATTTCTTACTAAAAATTCTAAGTAAGAGCCTGGGCTGGTTGGCTCAGTTGTTAGAGCGTCAGCTTGTCATGTGAAAATCCCAGGTTTGGTTCTTTGTCAGGGCACACAGGAGATGCTTCCATCTGCTTCTCTACCCCTCCATCTCTACTCTCTCTCTCTCTACTTCTTACACTCCTGAAGTCATGCTTCAAATACTTAGAGTAAGTTGACTCTGGTAGCTGAGGATGGCTCCATGGCCTGCCTCAGGCACTAAAACTGTTTGGTTTCAGAGCAGTGGAGCATCGGCCCCAAATGGACAGATCATTGCCTGGTAGGGGTTTTGCCAGCTCGATCCTGGTTTGGGTGCATGCAGGAGCCTGTCTCTCTGCTTCCCCACCTCTCACTTAATATAAAAAATTCTAAGTAAGGATAGAAGAAAACTTTTTAGAACCAAGAAAATCAATTTTCAAAGTCAACGGCAAACATCACTCTAAAAGAGTGAGTGCTAAAGCTAATTATATTAAAATATGGGGAAACTGCCTGATAAGTCCATTGTTTGTCAGTATGGATCTGTGAGTTTTAAGTGTCACACTAAAATAAGAAATTTAAAGAATCTTAACTATTTTCAAAGGTAAGGTGAAAAAAGTTTTAATTGCAGACAATATGAATGTTTCATCAGGAGAGATGAAATGTACTCACAGAGCATCACCAAGAGAAATAAAATAATAGGATGAGATGCATGTAAGTGGCTGGATATATGCTAAATACATAAAAATACAAAAGCTTGAGCATGCCACAAATAATAGTGAGAATAAAAAATGGAATAAAAATGTCTCATTTATAAGTGTGACAAATTATAAAACACATAAAAGCAAATCTAATGAGTGAGGTAGTATATACCATGTTTTTGGAAGATAACTTACAAAAACATAAATATTTCCAAAATTTATACACAAAATCATTGTAGTATTTTCATCCTGAATTCCATTGGAGCTTTATCATAAATTGGATAAAATTATTTAAAAATTTTTAGGGAACAATCTATGTTTGAAAATGGTCATGATATTTGAAAGATCACTGAGTAGTTACTTGCTTTATCAATTATTAAAACTTACTTAAAAAATTGTCCTTGATCCAGATGAATAGGAGCAGAAATGGACAACAGCCTGACCAGGCAGCTGTGCAGTGGATAGAACATTGGACTAAGAAGGTGAGGAACCAGGTTCAGAACCCTGAGGGCGCCTGCTTGAGCACAGGCTCCTGACATGACCCCATGGTTGTTGGCTTGAGCCAAAGGTCACTGGCTTGAACCAGAGATTTGCTGGCTTAAAGCCAAAGTCACTGGTTTGAGCAAGAGCTTACTCAATCAGCTGGAGCCACCTGGTCAAAGCACATATGAGAAAGCAATCAATGAACAACTAAGCTGCCACAACTATGAGTTGATGCTTCTCATCTCTCTCCCTTCCTGACTGTCTGTCTGTGTCTCTCCCTAAACAAACAAACAAAAATAGTCAACTGTACTGTGGAACATTAGAGAGTTCTAAAATGAATCTCTATATATAGGGGTCTTAATATATAGCATCAATGTTACAATTCAGTCATTAAAGAACTATTTATGTTTTGGTCAGACATGGCTAATAATCATTGGGAAAATAAAAAGATTTTTACCTCTTACAATATACAAAATTTAAAGTGTCTTCAAGATTAATATGGAAGAAGTAAAACATTTCAGTATAATAGTTGGGATGGAAGCCAGATTGCATGGGGACAAGAGGTGAAATGAAGGGGACTCATGGGACCAGTGACTGGGATGCTATGAAGTAAACACTCCAGGGCCATATGAAACGGCCTGGCTGAGACCCTGCAGACCCATGTGGCACACCCTGGTTTCATCCACAGAGGCCTGGATTTCTTTCTCAGCCTCATGGGGGCCATTTTCCTGACCTATACAATAGTTAATAACAAGTAAAAGATAATAGCTTACAACATTATAAAGATGACTTAATTCACATAAATAAACACATCTATCAAGGAATATATAAACTTCATTGGTTAGTGCCTGTGTACTAGGCAGTTCTGGGTAAGAAATATTTCTGTAAGGCCCTGACCAGACAGGTTGGTTGACTAAAGCATCGTCCTGAAGCACAGAGGTTGCTGGTTCTATTCCTGGTCAGGGCACAGAACAGAAACAGGCTGATGTCCTGTCTCTCTCTCTCCCCCCTTTCCTTTCTGTGTAAAATCAATAAAATAAACATTTCTTTAAAAATAAGAGTTATAGTCCTGTAATATCTTATGTCTTATGTTAAAACCTAAGGAACCGCAGGTACAAAATGATAGAAATTTGGAGCAATGTTAAGGTTACCTGGGTATACCCCTAGATGGTTAGTGATTACAGAGGACTGATATCAGCATGGAACAAAAGACTTTAATTGTCCCCTTCACTACAAAAGTCTGTTCAAGAAGAAAGGTCTTTCTGATGAGCAAGGTATCAGGTTAAGAACAGTAAATAACCTTGAGGATCCTGAAGTGAGAATTAGCTGGTCCGTTTCCTGGGCCATCTCACAAGCCCTGAGATCTTTTGGCCTCTTTTTCCAGGGTATTCCTCCAGAATACACAGGCTTCGATAAATGTGCTGCGATAAATGGGTGTGCAAGTAAGTGTATGTATTCAGAGCTGAACTTAACCCTTCACACTGTATTTCTAGTTTTAATTTTTTGAGGGAATTCTAGACCATTTTTTTAGTTGGTGTACCATAATGAATTCATGTCAATATTCATATATTTGTTTGTTTATGCCTTTTCTTATTTTTTGGAAATAAATAATTTTAAAAATTGTAACTGACATGACCTGAGATCTGAAACACAGCAGGAAAGCCCGGGGGGCACAGTGTCCAGCTGAGTCTCTCCCACCCACCACCTGCCTCCACGGCTCCTGGAGAAGAATGGGGACCCCCCTGACTCAGCCCGTCCTGCATCCCCAGTCACAAAGCCTCCCCTTCTCCACCAGGCCCTCTTGTGTTTCAGGGTGACACGAGCTTCTGGCTGACGGTGTCTTGTCTTCCTCCAGGCTGTTCCCTTGGGACCCCTCCTCCTAACATTTCCTACTGTCACAATTGTCCCCTTCCTGAGTGGCTCCCCAGAATGCTCCTCTGTAACCTGCTGCATCCTAATATCTTCTTCAGAACTGGCCATGCCTCTCCCATGTTTCTATGGAGTGTCCAGTCATGGCTGGGGACAGGCAGAGGACGAGCCCTGTGGGCACTTGTACTGCTGGGATTCTGATGACCCAGAAGGTGTGATCCCCTAACTGACAAGTAAATCCGTCAATTAGAAGAGTATAGCATGTGAGTTGAGTTGGGATCAGTTTTGATATTTTTTGAAACAGTAGATTAGAGTGAGATGCTGTTCTAAATTGATTTGAAATGTCATGTGATAATTTTGATACGTTAGATTTAGTATAAGTTAAGACTAGTGATGTAATCTTCCTCTTTTCACAGGTTTCTCTCAGGAACCAAACACCTCTGATTTCTTCACAATTGTCTCCAGCCCACTGACCTTTCTCCCTCCACTGCCAAAGGAGCCCTGGCACAGAAGGCATCATCTCACACTAAAGATGCTCCCTAACCCACCTGAGTAGTTTGTTAATTCATAGTCCTGCAGACCCAGGGGTACTTGCTGACCCTCGTCTCTGTGCCCGGCACCAGGCTGAGAGTGATCAGCAAACCAGACATGGCCTGGAATTAAGAAACCAAATCTCAGGGACCTCCTGAGTATACATGTCTACCCTCACCCTCGCTTGCTGCAAAGATGGCAGGGTACCAGCAATGCCTAACGTTTTAAGTCATTTGATTCTGTGACACAGAAGCATGGCATCATTCCTCAGAGAAGAAGTTAGTGCTAGAAGCCAGGCCTTGTGACCTGCCACATCCTTTGTAGAGAGGACCAGCAAGGCTCACTGGGTGCAAATAACCTCAGGCTCTGTAGGCTGCTGAGTCCAGCTCTAAGTTGCTTGTTCTTGTTAAAGCTGAATTCAAAGCAAAGTCCACCATGAAGCCAGTGTTGTGTGTCCTGCTGCTCACTGTGGTGTATTCCTGTTATGAGGGTGAGTATCATGTCTAATGTGAGTACCATCTGCCTGCTTAAGTAATCTTCTTTATACGAGGTTAGTTATTATGGGTGGGAGGTGAGCAAATCAGAATCCAAACCCTTCCTTCCTCTTGTGGACTAGCTTTCTACAGCCAGGGCTCATTGTTTCAATTCCTAATGATCTGGAACTTTCTCAGACATCATGGCAGGCTCATTTTAAGGGTTCTCCATTGGCAGCCTCATCCCTGTCTGTGGTCTACCTGTCAGAGCAGCATGATGTAATGTAACTTGGTTGTGAGTCATAGCTTTGTCACACAGCAGCGCTGTGACCTTGAACAAATGCATAATCTCTCCAAGTCCCCTCTTGTCCTTGCTTTTCACAGCTGCCGCCCAGAGTGGCTCTGACAGAGCAGTGAGATGCCGGGTGTCAGAGGGCAGCTCCAGGTCCCATCAGGCATTCTGCTTTCCAGGGTCTTTTAGGTGCTAGTTGAGTCCATGGTCTGTGAACTCCTGAATACAGACTCATATGATGTTCAGGCTGGAAGGGCTTTAGCAGAGCTCCCAGTTCAGGAAAAGCCAGTGTTGTCTGAATATTTGAATGATCAATCTTCCTGTGGGCTCTGAGAACCGGCAGCCCTCAGCCTGTTGACATGTGCTTCTCATTCTCTAGGCGTCTGGACAGAATTTGGAGATCTTGTGCCATTGTTAGGGTGGAAACTGCTAATTTTCTGGGCTCATTCTGGCCATTCATCAAAAAAAAAAACAACTTTGTGAATGAGTTGGCGATCCTTCATGCCCTCAATACTGACTCAAGCCTTTGTTTCTTTTCTTTTCTTTCTGCATTTTTTTGAAGTGAAAAGTGGGGATGCAGAGAGACAGACTCCCACATGTGGCGGACCTGGATCCACCTGGCATGTCCACCAGGTGGCAATGCTCAGCCCCGGTGGTGCGTTGCCCTCCTTGCAACCAGAGCCATTCTAGTGCCTGAGGCAGAGGCCATGGAGCCGTCCTCAGCACCTGGGCAAACTTTGCTCCAATGGAGCCTTGGCTGTGGGAGAAGAAGAGAGAGACAGAGAGAAAGGAAAGAGGAGGGGTGGAGAAGCAGATGGGAACTTCTGATTGCCTGTGCCTGGGCCCGGGATCAAACCTGTGATTTCTGCATGCCCACCAATGCTCTACCACTGAGCCAAATGACCTCAAGTCCTTTTGGGTCATTCTCTTTCATCTGACTTTCTGAACCCCCTCCTGTTTTTCCATGTGGCCTCTGATCTGACCCTCTCACCATCTCCGTGTAGATGCTGTCTGATCCGGTCTGATCAGAGCCTGGTAGGGCACATTCTGGGTAGCAGGTGGTTGCAAAGACTTAGGGGAACGGTAAATAATCCAGATCAGCGAAAGTGGTTACTTCAGGTCTCAGCACAATTCCAGTGGGGTTGGTAGTAAGCCCCAGTTCCCACCTCCAACCTTCTCTAAGGAATTCTGTACATCAGTGTAGAACACAAGAGTCATCAAGACATGTGTATAATTTCAGATGTGTGAAACTCATAGAGTCATTTTTTCCAGAACCGTTTCAGCGGTTTTTATCCAATGACATAAACCTATAGCCTAATTTAGTCTTAAAGGAGCATCTTCTAACATTAGTAGATTTCCTCGTTCCTCTCAAGATTTAGTCTCCTTTCTCTGACCGCTAGTCAGTTCTTACTGCCATTCAGTTAAAAGACTGACTGATAACTTCTCCTTTCTCCCCATATCAAGACTAAAGAAGGTTTCACCATACGGACAGGCAAACTTTAAGTTTTGAAATCTGGAAAGTGTTAATTTCAACAAAGCAGGAGATCTGGAAAGTCGCAGGTGTACTTTACAAAGGATAAACCTGAACTAGGGATCTGCCAACCAGCTTTCCAGACTGAGCTCTGTGAAGTGCTCTGTGATCTTGACAAGGTCACAACGTCCAGGATTTTGCACTGTCATTGCCAGTTAGGAGATGTGCCCATAAACCCTGCGAGGCTCTTGTACACTGTAAGGTACGAAGCCGTAGAAAAAAGTTTTTTACATCTATTGTTTGTTTTTCTTCTATTCTAGCAAATGTAATAGTCTGCCCAGCAGTTCTTTCTCAAGTGATGAGCTTTTGGATTCTGTCAGCGCTTACCGTGAGGAACTTCAGAGATACGATGTATCTCAGGAAGCTGTTTAGGGCAACGTGGAAGTGAAGAAGTGTTTGCATAAGATTTCTTCTGAAGACACTGTGAAAATTCACAGATATGTGGTAATTTATTCTCCATTACATAGAGGCTGATGCTCAGCAGCACAGGGTCCTGCTTTGGGGTCACAGGGTATGAAGGCAGCTGCCCCTCTGCTCACCTCTGATCGAGTGGCCCATGCACACCAGGTCTATGATAACGTGACACCTGCTGAGCTGGACTAAGGCTGCACACAGCGTGGGCATGTTCCTCCTTCTCAGATAACCTCTCTGGGCACCAGGTTCCCCACAGTGTCCTGAGGAGAGGGACAGCCAGGTCCACAGGGTGTGATGGGGCAGGGCCAGAGACTGTTCCCCCAGCAGGACGGGACCCCTCACCCAGTGGCACAGTCCCTGGGACTCTCACGGGAGGACTGGGAGGGAGAAGGGGACACAGCGAGAGGGACAGAGCCGGTCCTGCCCTCTGTGAGGACAGAGGGGCGGCTGCTAGGGGCTCTTCCTGCTCTCACAGAGCCTAGGCCACTCGTGTACTTCAACCCACGTCTCACAGCCAGGGGCTGCGACCCTCCCTGTGTCCTCTGCAGCCCCGTGTGGAGCTGAAACACTTCAATCATGTCCTCATGCAGAGATCACACAGATGTAAAGGTGTCTCTCAGCTCGTCTGCCCTGGAATTAATTCAGGTTTCACACAAATGTCTTCACTAGCTGGATTCTCAGTGTGGGGAAGTCCCTGTGCCATATGGGGAATTTCCTCTCCTGGAGGCGGGGCATCTGCAAGGAGAACAGCCCACGTTCCCTCTCATCCTGTACTGGTCCCTCAGCCCTGTGTTCCCGTTTAGTGACAAGTGGAGTACTCATCCTGGGACTCAGAGAAAGGACACCGGGCTGCTCTGCCCAACTCCTGAGCCTCCTCCTCGCTCCACTAGAGACCTGAGCCCATCTCTGGGGACACGCAGGGTTTATCTGCGGGGTGTGGACATGGTTCTCTCCTGACTCGCACGGTCTGTGCAGACTGGACCAGGACTATTGAATTCCCCACACGCACGGCTACCTGCCTGGTGCCTCCA
This sequence comes from Saccopteryx leptura, assembly GCF_036850995.1. Lineage (NCBI taxonomy): Eukaryota > Metazoa > Chordata > Mammalia > Chiroptera > Emballonuridae > Saccopteryx > Saccopteryx leptura. The sequence continues at coordinate 11,323,760 of NC_089503.1, read as the reverse complement.
CTTCCCTTTGCTGGTTGCAGTTTCTTCCACATCTGGGTTGTGAACAACAGTCTGTGTTAACATGTCTTCTGTGGAGGCTTCATGACTGATGTTTCTTTTCTTTCTTTTTCTATTTCAGATCCGCACGGAAGATGCATGTAACAGACAGATTTAACAATCTACCATGCCAGTTCTTTGTCGTTCAATGATGACCTGATGTTTCTTGGACAATGTGAAGGTTTCAACATCTTGCTTCAATAAATTTCTCTCCTGCACTTTGCTGTCTCTCTTGTTTTATCCAACAGTCTCTGACCTTGAGTTGGAGTGGTTTTCATCACGCAGGGGCCAGGGGGTGGCATCAGGAGTAATGTAGGGAAACCCTGTGTCCAGGTGTAATGGTGGCCCAAGTGCCATGTACAAAAGTGTAAAATCTGTAACCTCTGCTGAAATCACAGTGTCAGGAGGCCATGCTGGCTCTGGAACGTCGAGGGGAACATCTATCCCTGGTGCCTCCAGCTAAAGGCTGGTGGCTGTCCTCGTCTAGTATCAACATCCCTCCTTTCTCTGCCCCATGAGGGGACATTGCTATATTTTTTCTCTGTGTATGAAAATCTCATGGTCTCTTTCATGTACAATGTTTGGGATGACATTTAGAGGTCACCAGAAAATTCAGTATCATCTCCTTAATTCAAAATCTGTAACTTTATCACATCTACAAAGTCTTTTATCCCACGGCACAGACATGACAGTCCCAGTCTCAGGTGTGGATCTCTTTGGGGACGGAATGAGCCTACTTGAGCTTCTCTGCCTGCTGACCCTAAGAGTCCACTGAGTCATGCCCCCCCCACGGTCTAGCCTCTCTTCGAACATCCTTTCGTACTCTGAAACACTAGAGCTCATGTGTTTCTAAATGTTTGAAGGAAGAGGATTTGTTATTAGACATACACACGTTCTTTAAGTATAATTGGTATATTGTACATACTATTCTTTCCTTTGCACCCCAGCCTGGCCCGGCTTCTATAAACATTCCTGAGAAAATAGAAAATAAATAGTAAGTGGTACCTACAATTATCAACTTTGTTCAAAACCTTTTGAATAAATGTGATCACAGGGGGATCATGTCCATGTAAATTAATCTCTATTTTCTGGAACGTCTTCTTTTTCATCCACATTCAGTGCTCTGTGGACACAGGGTCACGGAGCTCTTGTCACAGCCTGAGAAACGCAGCCTGGAATCGTGCGGGGAGACAAGGCCCCCATAGATGGGTCATACAAGCCTGGCCTGACCCCGTCTTGGGCTCCCTTCTGTCCCCATGTCCCTGTTCACTCATATGCTGTGCTCAGCCATCTTGTCTACATGCCATTCACTCGTCATGACGTTGGGTCACAGCAATGCCCATGGGCTCATTACGGTCCCTTTCCCTCTATGCTGTCCCAACACAGGACAGCGAACAGCCTAGTCTGCAAAGCCTGTGTCCGTCCCCTGCTCGTTGAAAGCCTTCTCTGCCTCTCAGACCCTAAAATAAATCTTCATACACAATCACAGTGTGTGCATTAAACCACACACACTCATATACACATATTTACGCACATCAGAAACATGCCCAATTAGTGATGCACAGACACACCAGAGACACGCACAGGAGACATGCACACACACACACACACACACACACACACACACACACAGACAAAGACACACAAGCATGCACTATACCTCTGTTGTCACGTTATTCCTTTGTGATATAAGAGTCCTGTCATTGAGTGGTTTGAGTGTACATTTGGGAAAAAGTAACAATATAAAGAACAAACACTATCAATCAATGTTAATGTTGCTAAAATACTTAAGTGTTTACAAACATGGAGACCCGGATGGGAAGCCATTGTTCCGGAGATTACAGGTTCTGTGTCACTTTGTTTTTATGGGTCTTCATTAAAGGAATAGATTGTTACCACTGTCGGACGTGGGATGAAGAATGTCTCACCACTGACCTCCAGCCTGGCTCTGTGTCTTTTCAGCAACAACTGGGAAGATTTCAAAAGCTAGTGTTGCGCAGGCCCCAGTCCAGGAACAATGTGAGTACCTCTGTGGGTAGAACTGTGTGGTCCCCATCCCCAGCTCCCCTGCTGCAGGTGAAGTACCACATGACTGTGGAGGCCGTGAGAGCCCCTGAACTTTGGAGGACAGCAAGACTGTGCATGAACCAGAGACTCCCAGCATCCCCACGGGGTCACCTGGAGACCTTTCCTTGGCTACTTCTCTAGCTCTGCAATGTGGGCATGGCAGGGCATTTATCAGTATTACTGTGATAACAGTGACAGACTAGGGTCTTGGACAGGAATGTGTCTTCCCTGGGCTGCTGAGGGGTGGGAGGTGAGATATCTCATGATCACAAAGGCTGGGCCGGAGAGAAAAAGTGAGATTAATGGCTATGCCCTCGGTCTGGATAACTCTGGACATGGATGGTGGTAAAACGGAGATTGAATATAACACATGCCAGTGAATTCTGCACATAATATGATTTAAAATATAAATTTTATGTTTGTAATTTATTTTCTTCTTTTCCATGCAAGAGGAGGGCAGTTAGAAAGCAGACTCCTGCATGTACCCTGACCAGGATACACAGAGCATCCCAAAAGGGGCTGATGCTCTGTTCACTTTGGCCATGCTCAGAACTGAGCTACTTTTAGTGCCTGAGGTAGAAGCTCCATGGAACCATCCTCAGAACCCAGGGCCAATGCACTCAAACCAATCAAGCCATGGCTGTGAGATAGGAAGAGGGAGAGAGAGAAAGCGAAAGAGGGGGAGGGGTGGTTAGGCAGATGGTTGCTTCTCCTGTGTGTCCTAAAAGTCAAACCTGGGACATCCACAAGCCAAGTGCATGCTCTAACACTGAGCAAACCGGCAAAGGCTTATGTTTGTATATTTCACCAAAACACAGAAGAAGATTCCACAGAATCTCACTCTCTGAGAGGCAGCTGAGAGAGACCTGCCCATGAGAACAGGTTCTGTATTTTAACCCTCAGGATACTTTCTGCATTGCAGACACCTCCTGTCAGATCAAGTCTGATGTCAACTGTCTGTTTGTTGCCTCCCGGTATTATCTTTCTTGAGGACCCCACCTATGTTTAGAAACTCTGCTTCAAACTCACAAACTGAGTTTACCAGCTAAAAAGGATTGATTTGCAGAATCTCTTGACTTTATCATTGCACCTCAAATCCTCCCCAGGACATGTGTTATCACGCTCTGCCTAGACTCTGCCCCTCAAATGTCTTTTTTCTGCACCCCCTACTCTCTCTCTGACAAGTTCAATACACCAAGCCTAAGGCACTGGTTTTTCATATGTTTACTTGGAGCATACTTTCAGAGGCTCTCCACTCCTATAGTATGGTGGTCAATGTCTCCAATCAGTATAGAGTGTATTCTTGGATGTAGGACAACAAAAACTTCACCTTAAGTCAAAATTAACACTCTTCATTCCTCCCATCCTTTTAATCCTACTCTGTGTTTCCCAGGTGCTAACCATTGATTTTGACAGATTAAGGGCATGAAAATGGAGAGAGACAGAGAGTTAACAGGTTCTTAAAAGACACATAATCTTATGAAGAGATCAAAGTTCTCTGGGTGAGACAGAACTCTCTCATGTGGGACATGTAATGGGTCTTTAGAAAGTGCAGATTACTACAATATGTTCTTCCTTTGAGTAACAGACATTTAAACTAAAACAAGAACTTTGTGGAAATAAAAAATATGACAGCTAGACAACACCATAAAGGATTTAGAAGACAAACTCTGCATGTGTGTGTGTGTGTGTGTGAGAGAGAGAGAGAGAGAGAGAGAGAGAGAGAGAGAGAGATAGAACAGAAATAAGAGAGAAAAGATGAGCATGTACAAACATCATCCAAAACTTCTAACTAATAAAAAATTTTAAATGAGAGAGACTGTGCTGAAAGAAAACTACCAAGAAATACATCAAGAAAATGCCCCCATAGCAAAGACTATGAACTGGAACAGCTCACTCATTCCCCACATCAGAACACATTTTGTGATGTTTGGAAACATCAGCCTAAAGGAAAAAGTTTCATTCAAAAAGAAACACTAGGCCACCTGCCAGGATGAGGAATAAAATTACAATCTTCACTGACTGGAGGGCACAGAGGAACACTGAAAGTTCAGAGGTCTGGCCTGTACCTGTGTACAAACAGAATTCTGAGGCAGTCAGCTAGCATTTCAGCATGAACATAAACACATCTTGGAAGAGCAGCAGATCTGCTGAAGTTTTATCTCCCATGAGGTATTTCTCAGAAGGTAGGGGAGAATTTGCTCTACAGAGAGGACTGAATGAAAAAGACAAGGGAGGCAGCCCAGTGCACACAAGATATAACACAGGAGTTTATAGATGAGCCACACAGAGGGTAAAATAATATAATTTCACACATCAACACCATGAGATGCAGTGATGCCATTTGTGGGGAGGTGGAGATGGCATGGTGTATATAAGATTGCTGAGTCATCTAATGCTTCTCATTGGAAGTTGTTTTTCCATTTTTTACCAATTTTCTGACATCACTATTTTAAAATAAAAAATTTGAAAATACAGGAAACTGTTAGACAGAAATGACAATGAAGAACGACTGAAAATTGCAAGAACAAAATAGTGTAAAAATGAGTTAAGATGTAGCACATCACTGAAGGCCATGTAGAGATCTATGTTGCACCAAACATAGGAGATTCTTGATGTATATTGTTGAAAGAACTAGTAAATTTTCTTAAGGAATTGATTGTCATATTAAATGACAAGAGATAAGGCAGAGAAGTGAAGAATAATATGTTATATCAAGAATGAATTCTAGGAATACAATATGGCGCTGGAATAGGTGGACGTACCAACACCCACCTCCCAGAACAAAAGTGAATTACAAACTAATTTTAAGAACTATCATCTGGAAAAACCAACTTTGGACTAAACTAAAAGGACTCCTTAACCAAGGAACACTGAAGAAGCCACACCGAGACTGGTAGAAAAAGCAGAAACATGGAGAGGGCTGCCCAGCTCCCCAGAGCAAATGGCCACTGGGAGAGACTCGCATGGCTGGAAGTAATTTTAGCAGAGAGGGGAGGGTCCTGAATCCCAGGTACAAAGCCCCAGCTTGCAGCCCCAGAACCTAGAAGAGTCGTATGGACAGTATTTAGCTGAAAACAAGTCAAGATAGTATTTGTGAGAAAGACACTGATTTCTCAGACCCAAGATTCTTCTTAAAGGGACCGCGCAGAACACCTCTTTCACAACCACTCACCTGGGGCTCCGGGGGATGGGGAGAGAGGAGAGGACCAGAGTAGCAGGAAGAGAGTGTATTTTAGGAGGCACAGGGAGAAACATTTTCAGAGACAGCCACCCTAACCCCTGGAACAAGTCTATCCCCAAATATGAAGTGAATATTTTCCCTGGAAACAGCAATACCAGCAAAGGGAAGCAGGACACCAGCCAAACAAGCTCTCCCGCAGCACTCAGAGTATGGTCACTTAGAAAGAGAAAACATTTGGGACTACAGTAGTGAGTGTTAGGGTCTGAGCTGCAGTGCCCCCATCCACATGGTTGAGGGCTCACTGGAGTGCGGGCAGCAGCGGGACACAGAAGCGAAGTTCTGTCGGCAAGATTGGAAGTTGGCTGGCCACCACTGGGCCCAGGAATGAGCTCAGTCTTGCCCAGCTGGGGAGGAGTGGGCATGCAAAAGCAGTCAAGCCCAGCTACAGGCAGCCTGTAATCCAGCCTATGGGAAAAGGGCAGGAGCCCTGAAAGGGGTTGAGACACACCCTTGAGCAAGGGCACAGGAGCACAGCCTAGCCCCTCCTGCGGAACCCAGACTTGTGGCCTGACCTAAGAGCCCGGTCTTCCAAATGGGGTGGAGCCAAAAACCCAGAACAGGCAGAGTCCTGCTACTGAGCATGGGCACGCATTCCCACCTGGCCTGCGGAACCAAATCTTGTAGCCGTCTCATGAGCGAGCTCCTCCAGCAGGGGCAGGCGAAAACCTGGAAACAGGCAGAAACCCACAGCTGAGCAAAGATACTCACTTCTGCTCTCAGGGACGAGCATATTGCCACCCATGGGGGCAGGGCAAAGGCCAAGGCCACCAAGGCTTGTACAACTGAGCACGTGATCACAGCCACTCCCATAAAAAAGAGGTGGAAACCACAGCAACAGCCCCAGGGGGAAGGCACCGGCAACGGCCATACCTGAACACCATAGGCAGCAATAGCAGAGAGGGTGGTGGGCCTGCAGAAAGACCATATCTAGGGAACACAGAGGACATGTCCAGTGGACTCCAGTGTCCAAAACCTTCCTTTACACAGAGAAAATAAGAAATCAGAGAAATGCAACACAAATGAATCAAGAGAAATCCCCAGAAAAGGACCTGAATGAGTCAGATATAACAAAATTACCAGATGCAGAGTTCAAAATAACAATTATTAGGATGCTCAACGATATTAGAACAACAATAGATGGTCATTATGAACACCTAAATAAAAAGATAGCAAATATAAAAAAGGACATTGAAATAATAAAAAGGAATCAGTCAGAAATGACAAATACAATATCAGAAATGAAGAACTCAATGGAAAGAATTAAAAACAGGATGGATGAAGCTGAGAATCGAATAAGCGAGTTAGAGAACAAGATAAATAAAGGCACAGAAGCAGAGCAGAAAAAAGTAAAGAAACTCAAAAAGCTTAAAAAACTCTAAGAGAGCTCTGTGACAACATGAAGAGAAATAACATCTGCATCATAGGGGTTCCTGAAGAAGAAGAGAAAGAACAAGGGATAGAGACTTTGTTCAAGCATATCATAGCTGAAAACTTCCCTAAATTAAGGCAGAAAAACATCTCACATTCAAGAAGCACAGAGAACTCCATTAAGAGAAACCCAAAGAAATCCACACCAAGACACATCATAATTAAAATACCAAAGCTAAGTGATAAAGAGAAAATATTAAAAGCTACTAGAGAAAAAAAGACTATCACCAACAAAAAAGCCCCCATAAGGATTACTTCTGACTACTCAACAGAAACACTTGAGGTCAGAAGGGAACAGCAAAAAATATTCAAAGTAATGCAGAACAAGAGCCTACAACCAAGACTACTTTATCCAGCAAGGCTATCATTTAAAATTGAAGGAGAAATAAAAAGCTTTCCAGACAAAAAAAAAAAAAAAAAAAAAATCAAGGAATTCACTACAGCCATACCGAGGCTGCAAGAAATGCTAAGGGGCCTGTTGTAAACAGATCAAAGGAGAAAAAGAATATAGCAAAAGAGAAATACAGTTTTAAGGAATAAAATGGCAATAAATAATTACATATCAATAATAACCTTAAATATAAATGGGTTAAATGATACGATCAAAAGAGTAGCTTCATGGATAAGAAAACAGGACCCATACATATGCTGTCTACAAAAGACATTTCTTAAAACAAAAGATGCACATAGACTGAAGATAAAAGGATGGAAAAAAATATTTCACGCAAATGGAATGAAAAAAAAAAAGCTGGGGTAGCACTACTTATACCAGACAAAATGGACTTTAAAACAAAGGCTATAGTTAGAGATAAAGAAAGTAAGTACATAATGAAAAAGAGCAATCCAACAAGGAAGATATAACAGTTATAAATATCTATGCACCTAATATAGGAGCACCTACATATATAAAGCAGACTTTGATGGATATAAAGAGCGAGATCAACAGCAATACTATAATAGTAGGAGATTTCAATACCCCACTAACATCACTAGATAGATTCTCAAGAATGAAAATTAACAAAGAAACAGCAGACTTAAAGGACATACTTGATCAACTCGATTTTATAGATATCTTCAGAATTTTTTCCCCCTAAAACAACAGAATATAAATTCTTTTCAATTGCTCATGGTACATTCTCTAGAATAGACTACATGTTAGGGCACAAAAGCGGTCTCAACAAATTTAAGAAAATTGAAATCATATCGAGCACTTTCTCTGATCACAATGGCATGAAACTAGAAATCAACCACAACAGAAAGACTGAAAAATACTCAAACACTTGGAAACTAAATAGCATGTTATTAAATAACAAGTGGGTAAACAATGCGATCAAAGAAGAAATTTTAAAAATTCATAGAAAGAAGCGATAATGAGATTACATCAACTCAAAATTTATGGGAAATAGCAAAAGCAGTCCTGAGAGGGAAGTTCATAGCATTACAGGTATACCTCAAGAAACTAGAAAAAGCTTAAATAAAAAACTTGACCAGACATCTAAAAGAACTAGAAAAAAAAGAACAGCAATAAAGCTCAGAGCTTGTAGAAGAAAGGAAATAATAAAGATCAGAGTAGAAATAAATGTCATAGAGGTTAAAGAAACAATACAAAAAATCAATGACACCAGGAGCTGGTTCTTTGAAAAGGTAAACAAGATCGATGAACCTTTAACCAGATACACCAAGAAAAAAAGAGAGAGGACTCAAATAAATAAAATTAGAAATGAGAGTGGAGAAATAACAACTGACATAACAGAAATACAAAATATTGTAAGAAAACACTATGAAGAACTGTACGCCAAAAAACTAGACAACCTAGATGAAATAAACAAATTCCTTGAAACATATAATCTTCCAAAAATTAACCTGAAAGATTCAGAAAACATAAAAAGACCAATTACAGCAAATGAGATTAAAACAGTAATCAAAAACTCCCAAAAAACAAAAGTCCTGGGCCTGATGGCTTCACAAGTGAATTCTAACAAATATTCAAAGAAGAACGAACTCCTGTCCTTCTCAAGCTATTTCAAAAAACTCAAGAGGAAGGAAGACTTCCAAGCTCCTTTTATGAGGCGAGGAAAATTCGGATTCCAAAACCAGGCAAAGACAACACAAAGAAAGAAAATATAAGCCAGTATCCCTGATGAATTTAGATGCTAAAATCCTCAAGAAAATATTAGCAAACCGGATCCAGCAATATATGAAAAAAGATCATACACCATGATCAAGTGGGATTTATTCTTGGGAGGCAAGGCTGGTATAATATTTGTAAATCAATCAATGTGATTCATCACATAAACAAAAGGAGGGAGAAAAACCACATGATAATTTCAATAGATGCAGGACAAGTATTTGATAAAATTCAGCACCCATTCATGATCAAAACTCTCAACAAAGTGGGAATACAGGGAACATACCTCAACATGATAAAGGCCATCTATGTCAGGCCCACAGCCAACATCATACACAATGGGCAAAAATGAATAGCAATCCCCTTAAGATCAGGAACAAGGCTGGGGAGCGCCCTTTCACCACTATTATTCAACATAGTTCTGGAAGTCCTAGCCACATCAATCAAACAAACAAACAAACAAACAAACAAACAAAGGCATCCACATTGGAAAAGAAGAAGTAAAGCTATTATTTGCAGATGATATGACATTGTATATAGAAAACCCGAAAGTCTCAGTAAAAAACTACTAGACCTGATAAATGAATTCAGCAAGCTGGCAGGATATAAAATTTATACTCAGAAATCAGAGGCATTTTTATACACTAACAATGAACTATCAGAAAGAGAAATTAAGGAAACAATCCCCTTTAGCATTTCAACCAAAAAAATAAAGTACCTAAGAATAAATTTAACCAGAGAGAGTAAAGACTTGTACTTGGAAAATTAGAAAACATTGATAAAAAAAATCAGGGAAGATAAAAACAAATGGAAGAATATACCATGCTAATGGTTAGGAAGAATAAACATCATTAAAATGTCTGTATTACCCAAAGCAATTTATAAATTCAATGCAATACCAATTAAAATAACAATGACTTACTTCAAAGATTTAGAACACATATTCCAAAAATTTATATGGAACCAAAAAAGAACTCCAATAGCCTCAGCAATCTTGAAAAGGAAGAATAAAGTGGGAGGTATCACAGTTCTGGATATCAAGTTATAAGGCCATTGTACTCAAAACAGCCTGTTACTGGCATAAGAACAGGCATATAAATCAATGGAACATAACTGAGAGCCCAGAAATAAACCCACACTTTTATGGACAACTGATATTTGACAAAGGAGGTAAGAATATACATTGGAGTAAAGACAACCTCTTCAAGAAATGGTGTTGGAAAAATTGGACAGCTACCTGCAAAGAAATGAAACTAGACCACCAAATTATACCATCCACAAAAATAAACTCAAAATGGATAAAAGATTTAAATGTAAACCATAAAACCATAAGCATCTTAGAAGAAAACATAGGCAGTATGCTCTCTGACATCTGTCGCAGCAATATATTTGCCAATTTATCTCCACAGGCAAGTGAAATAAAAGACAGGATAAACAAATGGGACTTTATCAAACTAAAAAGCTTCTGCACAGCTAAAGACAATAAGAACAGAATAAAAAGACAAACTACACAATGGGAGAATATATTTGACAATGCATCTGATAAGGGGTTAATAACCAAAATTTATAAAGAACTTGTAAAACTCAATACCAGAAAGACAAACAATCCAATCCAAAAATGGGCAAAAGAAATGAATAGACACTTCTCCAAAGAGGACATACAGATGGCCAATAGGCATATGAAAAAATGCTCAACATCACTAATCATTAGAGAAATGCAAATTAAAACCACAATGAGATATCACCTCACACTAGTCAGAATGGCGCTCATCAACAAAACAACACAGAATAAGTGCTGGCGAAAATGTGGAGAAAAGGAAACCCTCCTGGACTGCTAGTGGGAATGCAGACTGGTGCAGCCACTGTGGAAAACAGTATGGAGATTCCTCAAAAAATTAAAAATTGAACTGACTTTTGATCAAGCATATCACTTTTAGGAATATACCCCAAGAACACCATAGCACTGTTTGAAAAGAAGAAATGCACCCCCCATGTTTATGGCAGCATTGTTCTCAATAGCAAAGATCTGGAAACAACCCAAGTGTCCGTCAGTGGATGAATGGATTAAAAAGCTTTGGTAGATATATACTATGGAATACTACTCAGCCATAAGAAATGATTACTTTGGATCATTTACAACAACATGGATGGACCTTGATAACATTATACTGAGCAAAATAAGTAAATCAGAAAAAAATAATAACTGTATGATTTCATACATAGGTGGGACATAAAAATGAGACTCATAGACATTGACAAGAGTGTGGGGGTTACAGGGTGGGGGGAGGAGAGAGAGGTGGTTGGGGGAAGATATGGGCACTAAGAAAACCATTTAGAAGGTGATGGAAGACAATTGGACTTTGGGTTATGGGAATGCAGCATAATAAAATGTAAAAATAACCTAGAGATATTTTTTCTGAACATATGTACCCTGATTTATCAATGTCACCCCTTTAAAATTAATAAAAAGTAAAGAATTTGTCTCACGGCTAATTCAGGCAGTTGGAAGAATAATATAAGGATGCTAATTCTGCTTCGCAGACCACATCCTGCAAAAGGGGCCCCAAGAATATTGGTGATTTGGCTCCTCTGATTTTGCCAATTGGATTTAAAAGAAATAGGTCAGGAAAGCCCTGAAATGAAACTAACAATACATGGGCATAAATTAAAAGGACTTTTAGATACTGGAGCTGATGTATCTGTTATTGCTAAGCTACATTGGCCTCCTTCCTGACCCACTCATGCAGCAGCCACAGAATAACAAAGTATAGGACAGAGGAAATCCCCTTAACAAAGTTCAAGTTTTTTACATTGGGAAGATTAAGAAGGCCACTCTGGATATTTTAATTCTTATGTGCTCCCTGGATGGCCAGTTAATTTGAGGGGTAGAGATGTTTTAAAAAAAAGTGAGAGTATTTCTTGTCAGTGCTAATGGTGTAGTCAGTACTTTGATACTTTTTCGGGGATTTTTGCCCACTTAGGGACTATGGAAAGAACAGCGAGGAATTCTCATCCCCATAGAAGTGGCACCCAATACCAGAAGGTGTGGATTAGGATATCAAAATTTAGCATAGGGGCCTTGGTAGCTCCTGCTACCCCAATAATGCATTGTGCAGACCCAATTACTTGGAAATCAGATAATCATGTATGGGTAGACCAAGGGCCCCTTTCTCAGGAGAAACTTAGGGCAGCTGCTCAATTAGTACAAGAGCAGCTACAGCTTGGGCACAGTGAGCCATCTAATAGCCCATGGAATACACTTCCATATTTTGATCTTGTCGCCTCCTGGATTATCAAGGGGCATAGGCGACCCTTACAGTTTATAGGTTTTGAGCCTCAAAATTATGGCTGTTCCTTTTATCAAAGGATCAACAACAATGGTTCTGGAAAAGTTCCACTAAATGGCAAATTGCTCTTGCAAATCAATGGACAACTTTATACTGAAACAGTCAACTTAAAATCAGCTCAAAGTCTAAAATTATATGCCATTATCATAGCTTTTCAGCATTTGCCATATTCCTCCTTTAATCTATATACTGAGAGCAAATATTTACTTATGGTTGTTTCCACTATACAGACTGCTGTCTTAGGGACAACTGCTAATGAACTATTTCAGCAGTTCCAAATGCTTTTTCTGCATCTATTGAAATTATCATGTGGTTTTTCTCCCTCTTTTTGTTTATGTGATGAATCACATTGATTGATTTACAAATATTGTACCAGCCTTGCCTCCCAAGAATAAATCCCACTTGATAATGGTGTATGATTTTTTTCATATATTGCTGGATCTGGTTTGCTAATATTTTGTTGAGGATTTTAGCATCTAAATTCATCAGGGATCTTGGCCTATAATTTTCTTCCTTTGTGTTGTCTTTGCCTGGTTTTGGAATCAGAATTATGCTTGCCTCATAGAAGGAGCTTGGAAGTCTTCCTTCCTCTTGAATTTTTTGAAAAAGCTTGAGAAGGATAGAAGCTAGTTCTTCTTTGAATATTTGGTAGAATTCATGTGTGAAGCCATCAGGCCCAGGAATTTTGTTTTTTGGGAGTTTTTAGATAACTGTTTCAATCTCATTTGTTGTAATTGGTCTGTTTAGGTTTCTAATTCTTCCAGATTAATTTTTGGAAGATTATATGTTTCAAGGAATTTGTTTATTTCATCTAGGTTGTCTAGTTTTTTAGCGTACAGTTTTTCATAGTATTTATTACAATATTTTGTATTACTGTTGTGTCAGTTGTTATTTCTCCACTCTTGTTTCTAATTTTATTTATTTGAGTTCTCTGTCTTTTTATCTTGGTGAGTCTGGTTCATCGATCTTGTTTACCTTTTCAAAGAACCAGCTCCTGGTTTCATTGATCCTCTCTATTGTTTCTTTAGCCTCTATGTCATTTATTTCTGCTCTGATCTTTATTATTTCCTTCCTTCTACTAGCTCTGGGCTTTACTTGCTGTTCTTTTTCTAGTTCTTTTAGATACAGGGTCAAGTTGTTTATTTAAGCTTTTTCTAGCTTCTTGAGGTATGCCTGTAATGCTATGTACTTCCCTCTCAGGACTGCTTTTGCTGTGTCCCATAAATTTTGAGTTGATGTATGCTCATAGTCATTTGTTTCTAGAAATTTTTTTATTTCTTCTTTGTTCTCATTTTTAATTCATTCGTTATTTAACAAACTGCTATTTAGTTTCCCTGTGTTTGAGAATTTTTTTTTTAATTTTATTTTTTTAATGGGGCAACATCAATAAATCAGGATACATATATTCAAAGATAACAAGTCCAGGTTATCTTGTCGTTCAATTATGTTGCATACCCATCACCCAAAGTCAGATTGTCCTCTGTCACCTTCTATCTAATTTTCCTTGTGCCCCTCCCCTTCCCCCTTTCCCTCTCCTTTTTCCGCCTTCCTTCTGTAACCACCACACTCTTATCAATGTATCTTAGTTTCACTTTTATGTCCCACCATCGTATGGAATAATGCAGTTCCTGGTTTTTTCTGATTTACTTATTTTGCTTCGTATCATGTTATCAAGATCCCACCGTTTGCTGTAAATGATCCGATGTCATCATTTCTTATGGCTGAGTAGTATTCCATAGTGTATATGTGCCACATCTTCTTTATCCAGTCATCTATTGACGGGCTTTTTGGTTGTTTCCATGTCCTGGCCACTGTGAACAATGCTGCAATAAACATGGGGCTGCATGTGTCTTTACGTATCAATGTTTCTGAGTTTTTGGGGTATATACCCAGTAGAGGGATTGTTGGGTCATAAGGTAGTTCTATTTTCAGATTTTTGAGGAACCACCATACTTTCTTCCATAATGGTTGTACTACTTTACATTCCCACCTACAGTGTATGAGGGTTCCTTTTACTCCACAGCCTCTCCAACATTTGCTATTACCTGTCATGTTAATAATAGCTAATCTAACAGGTGTGAGGTGGTATCTCATTGCAGTTTTGATTTGCATTTCTCTAGTAGCTAAAGAAGATGAGCATCTTTTCATATATCTGTTGGCCATTTGTATTTCTTCCTGGGAGAAGTGTCTGTTCATATCCTCTTCCCATTTTTTTATTGGATTGTTTGTTTGTTTGTTGTTGAGTTTTATGAGTTCTTTGTATATTTTGGATATTAGGCCCTTATCTGAGCTGTTGTTTGAAAATATCATTTCCCATTTAGTTGGCTTTCTGTTTATTTTGTTATCAGTTTCTCTTGCTGAGCAAAAACTTCTTAGTCTGATGTAGTCCCATTCATTAATTTTTGCCTTCACTTCTCTTGCCTGTGGAGTCAAATTCATAAAATGCTCTTTAAAACCCAGGTCCATGAGTTTAGTACCTATGTCTTCTTCTATGTACTTAATTGTTTCAGGCCTTATGTTTAGATCTTTGATCCATTTTGAGTTAATTTTAGTAAAGGGGGACAAACTGTAGTCCAGTTTCATTCTTTTGCATGTGGCTTTCCAGTTTTCCCAGCACCATTTATTGAAGAGGCTTTCTTTTCTCCATTGTGTGTTGTTGGCCCCTTTATCAAAAATTATTTGACTATATATATGTGGTTTTATTTCTGGGTTTTCTATTCTGTTCCATTGGTCTGAGTGTCTATTTTTCTGCCAATACCATGCTGTTTTGATTGTCGTGGCCCTATAATATAGTTTAAAGTCAGGTATTGTAATGCCCCCAGCTTCATTCTTTTTCTTTAGGATTGCTTTGGCTATTCGGGGTTTTTTATAGTTCCATATAAATCTGATGATTTTTTGCTCTATTTCTTTAAAAAATGTCATTGGAATTTTGATGGGAATTGCATTAAATTTGTATATTGCTTTGGGTAATATAGCAATCTTGGTTATATTTATTCTTCCTAACCAAGAACAAGGTATATTCTTCCATCTCATTATATCTTTTTCGATTTCCCTTAACAATGGTTTATAGTTTTCATTATATAAGTCCTTTACATTCTTTGTTATGTTTATTCCTAAGTATTTTATTTTTTTTGTTGCAATCGTGAAGGGGATTATTCTTTTGAGTTCATTCTCAATTGTTTCATTGTTGGCATATAGAAAGGCTATTGACTTCTGTATGTTAATTTTGTATCCTGCGACGTTACTGTATTGGCTTATTGTTTCTAGCAGTCTTTTTGTGGATTCTATGGGGTTTTCGATGTATAGGATCATATCATCTGCAAAAAGTGATACCTTTACTTCTTCTTTTCCGATATGGATGCCTTTTATTTCTTTGTCTTTTCTGATTGCTCTGGCTAGAACCTCTAGTACCACATTAAATAAGAATGGAGAGAGTGGACAACCCTGTCTTGTTCCTGATTTAAGAGGGAAAGCCTTCAGTTTAGTGCCATTAATTATGATGTTAGCTGATGGTTTATCATCTATGGCCTTTATCATGTTGAGATATTTTCCTTCTATACCCATTTTGTTGAGAGTCTTAAACATAAAATTGTGTTGTATTTTATTGAAAGACTTTTCTGCGTCTATTGATAAGATCATGTGGTTTTTGTTCTTTGTTTTGTTGATATGGTGTATTACGTTAACTGTTTTACGTATGTTGAGCCATCCTTGAGATTCTAGGTTGAGTCCCACTTGATCATGATGTATTATTTTTTTAATATGTTGTTGTATTCGATTTGCTAGTATTTTGTTTAGTATTTTAGCATCTGTATTCATTAGAGATATTGGTCTGTAGTTTTCTTTTTTTGTGCCATCCTTGCCTGGTTTTCGTATGAGGGTTATGTTGGCCTCATAAAATGTGTTTGGAAGTATTGCTTCTTCTTCAATTTTTTGGAAGACTTTGAGTAGAATAGGAACCAAGTCTTCTTTGAATGTTTGATAAAATTCGCTGGTATAGCCGTCAGGGCCTGAACTTTTATTTTTGGGGAGGTTTTTAATGTTTTTTTCTATTTCTTCTCTACTGATAGGTCTGTTTAGGCTTTCTGCTTCTTCTTGACTCAGTCTAGGAAGGTTGTATTGTTCTAGGAATTTATCCATTTCTTCTAGGTTGTTGAATTTAGTGGCATAAAGTTTTTCATAGTATTCTACAATAATTCTTTGTATATCTACGGTGTACGTGGTGATTTCTCCTTTTTCATTTTGGATTTTGTTTATATGAGTTCTTTCTCTTTTTTCCTTGGTAAGTCTTGCCAAGGGTTTGTCAATTTTGTTGATCTTTTCAAAGAACCAGCTTCTTGTTCTATTAATTTTTTCTATACTTTTTCTCTTCTCTAATTCATTTATTTCTGCTCTGATTTTTATTATCTCCTTTCTTCGGCTGGTTTTGGGTTGTCTTTGTTCTTCTTTTTCTAGTTCCTTAAGGTGTGAAGTTAAGTGGTTCACTTGGGCTCTCTCTTGTTTGTTCATATATGCCTGAAGTGATATGAACTTCCCTCTTATCACTGCTTTTGCTGCATCCCATAGATTCTGATATGTCGTATTGTCATTTTCATTAGTCTGTATATATCTTTTGATCTCTGTACTTATTTCTTCTTTGACCCATTCATTTTTTAAAAGTATGTTGTTTAGTTTCCACATTTTTGTGGGATTTTTTTCCTCTTTTTTGCAGTTGAATTCTAGTTTCAAGGCTTTATGATCAGAAAATATGCTTGGTACAACTTCAATTTTTCTGAATTTACTGATGTTGTTTTTGTGGCCCAACATATGGTCAATTCTTGAGAATGATCCATGTACACTCGAGAAAAATGTATACTCAGTCACTTTGGGATGAAATGTCCTGTAGATGTCTATCATGTCCAGGTGCTCTAGTGTTTTGTTTAAGGCCACTATGTCTTTGTTGATTCTCTGTTTGGATGACCTATCTAGAGCCATCAGCAGTGTATTGAGGTTTCTCAGTATGATTGTATTTTTGTCAGTTTTGTTTTAAGTTCAATAAGTAGCTGTCTTATATATTTTGGTGGTCCTTGCTTTGGTGCATATATATTAAGAATTGTTATGTCTTCTTGATTCAGTGTCCCCTAGCCATTATGAAATGGCCATTTTTGTCTCTGAGTACTTTTGCTGTCTTGTAGTCAGCATTATCAGATATGAGTATTGCTACGCCTGCTTTTTTGTGTATGTTATTTGCTTGGAGTATTGTTTTCCAGCCTTTCACTTTGAATTTGTTTTTATCCTTGTTACTTAGATGAATTTCCTGTAGGCAGCATACAGTTGGATTTTCTTTTTTAATCCATTCTGCTACTCTGTGCCTTTTTATTGGTGAGTTTAATCCGTTTACATTTAGTGTAATTATTGACACTTGTGAGTTCCCTATTGCCATTTTATATCTTGCTTTTGTTAGTTTTGTGTCTTGTTTGATCCTTCTTTTTCGTTTTTCTATCTTTTGTTTTTATTTGGTTGTATTCCATACATCTTTCCTCTGTTACTACCTTTTTTATCTCATGTGCATCTGTGGAGGTTTTTTTAATGGTTGTTACCTTTCAGTAATGAAAAGGGTTCCTACCCTGTTCATTGTAGTGAACTATTTTGTGAGTACTTTTGCACTCCATCGTCCTTTGCTCTTGTTAATCTCCATCGTCTCCCCCCCCCCCTTTTTTTATTGTTGTCACAGTTTAAATTTGGTTTTATTGTGTTCTTCTTGGAGCTTTTACTTGTGGCTTTGTTTTTTTTTTTTTTTTTTTTTTGTTCTTTGTATCTGATTGGAGAACCCCCTTTAGTAATTCCTGGAGTGGGGGTTTTCTGATGATAAATTCCCTCATCTTTTCTGTATCTGTGAATGTTTTTATTTCTCCTTCATATTTGAAGGATAGCTTTGATGGGTATAGTGTTCGTGGCTGAAAGTTCCTCTCTTTCAGGACTTTAAATATTGGGGTCCACTCTCTTCTAGCTTGTAGAGTTTCTGCTGAGAAATCTGATGATAATCTAATGGGCCTTCCTTTATATGTTGTATTCTTCTTTTCCCTGGCTGCCTTGAGAATTTTTTCTTTGCTGTTGGTTTGTGTCAATTTCATTATGATATGCCTTGGAGTAGGTTTGTTGGGGTTAAGAAAACTCGGAGTTCTGTTTGCTTCTTGAACTTGAGGCTTTAGTTCTTTCCACAGGCTTGGGAAGTTCTCATCTATTATTTGTTTGAGTATGTTCTCCATTCCATTTTCTCTCTCTTTTCCCTCTGATATACCTATTATTCTTATGTTATTCTTTTTGATGGAGTCAGAAAATTCTTGTAGGGCTATCTCATTTTTTTTAATTTTTGAGTCTCTTTCTTCTTCTCTCTGTTGTGCCTCAAGTTGCTTGTCTTCTATTTCACTAATCCTCTCTTCTATCTGACCTGTTCTATTAGCTAAGCGTGTTACTTCATTTTTCAACTCGTGAATTGAATTTTTCATCTCTGTTTGATTTGTTTTTATAGTTTCAATTTCCTTGGAAATATATTCTTTGTGTTCATTGAGTTGTTTTCTGACCTCCCTAAATTGCCTTTCTTTGTTTTCTTGTACATCTCAGAGTATTTTTAGGATTTCTATCTTGAATTCTCTGTCATTTAGCTCCAAGGTTTCCAATATATTAAATTTTTTCTCCATAGATTTTTCCTCATCTAGCTATGTTACCTCTCTTTCTTTTGTATCCATGATATTCAATTTTCTCTACCTTAATGGCATCTGAGGGTGGTTTTGTTGATAGTATTAATGAGATTTAATAAAGAATAAAAATTTAAAAAAATAAAAAATTGAAAATAGTTTTTTTTTAAAAAAATTTATAATGAAATAGAGAAAAATAAAATAAAATAATAAAAAAAAGAAAATTATTTTCCCCCCCCTTTTTTTTTCCTCTCCTCTCCTCTCCCCTCTTTCTTGAGAAAATCTTGTGGTGAACTGTGAGTTATAACAAACAATGCCTGTAATGGAGGGCCTGAATTGGGGAAAAGTAATAAAGGGGCAAAAAAAAAAAAAAAAAAAAGAAAGAAAGAAAAAAGAAGGGGGTATGGACCCACAAAAAGCAAATAAGGAAAAAATTTGTGTCAAGAATAAAATGATTTGCTTTTAGGTGTTGGTTGACTAAGATTTATGATGAGAGGAATAAGAGGGAAACAGAAAAATGGGGGGACATATTAAAAAATTACTATTGTATTTAGTGGAACAAGAACTAGATAAAATGGAGAGCAAGGGATGGGAGTGCTGCTAGTGAGTTAAAAAGGTGAAGTAAAAACCCCCCAAAATGCCACAAACATAAGTTTGAGTCCCAGATAAGATAATTTGTTTGTTATTGAGGTTTGAATGAGAGGAGATGTAAAAAAGAAAGGACGAAACTAATATATAGGGAGAAAAGAAAGAGAGAGAGAGAAAAAAAGAGGGAAACACTAAAAGAAGAAGAAAGAAAAAAGAAGAGAGAGAGAGAGAGAGAGAGTTAAGGGTTTTGGAGTGCAACCCTCTTAGAGAGAAAGGAAGAGGAAAGAAATGATAATGGGAGATGTAACACTTATGGGTAGTGTAGTTCAAGGAGAGGAGAGAGTAAGACCGGCAGAGAGTTAATCAGTCAAATTGGAGGAGGAAAAAAAATATCAAGAATGAAGATAAGAGAAACAAACGAACAAATATAATAAAATGGGATAGGTTATAAAGTCTGCAGATTATTCTTGATTTTGAGAGGTTATCTTCTTGCTTTTTCTTTTCTCTCCCTCTTCCTTGTTGGTGACTCTGTACCCCAGGTTCTGCCCCTTTGGCACGCTCAGGTAGAGGTTTGCAGTTGATAAGTCTCTATGGTGATGTCATGTATTGTGCTTTAGTCTCATTGGCAGTCGAGGCTCATTAGCATTTATAGGGTCCAACAGTGAGAGACTCCGTGTTTCTGGAGCCTTTCTCCTAGTCTTTTCTTCCTCAATTAGTAGCCTGATAATCCAGCTATAGGGTTGCGGCTGCCTCTGACTCTGCCTAGATAGTAAGAGGCTCAAAGAGCTGGCAACTCCCCACTCTATTTCCACTCAGCACAGGGCTCTGGGTAAGGCTCAGTTAGCATAATGAGGCGGGGCTTCCACCCACTGAAAGACCTCTGGCTCTGCCACTCTGTCCGGTAACACAGGCAGGCACCCACTCCCGGGGCGCTTGGAGGAAACTCTCGCTGACTATCTGCGCGCACAGACCTGGATATTCGGCCAGCAGTCTCACGCTCTGAGTGAAACCCCCAACCGCATGGAAGAGTTCCAGCGTTGGAATTGGCTCTCGCTTTGCCCCCGTGCGTGGCTTTTTCAAGGCGCTGGGGCAGCCTGAGATTCCGCTTTGGCCCACACAAAGGCCCCTGACTCTGCCCCTCTGTGCGGAGGCACTCGGAGGAATGTCTCACTCAATATTTGCGCGCGCAGACCAAGATATCAGGCCGGCCGTGTTTCCCTCTGAGTGAAACCCTCAACAGCATGGAAAAGTTTCACCATTGGAATTAGTTCTCGCTCCCTCCTGTGCGTGGCTTTCGCAGGGCGCTGTGGCTGCCCAGAGATTCCGCTTTCGGCCCTCACCAAGGCCTCTTACTCTGCCTCTGTGTGGGACAACATGGGCGCCCACTCCCAGGGCTTTGGAAGAAATCTCTCGCCCACTATCTGCGGGCACTGACCAGGGGATCGGGGAAAATGGCTGCCCCGCTTGTCTTTCTTTGTCTGGGTTTGGCACGAGTATTAGCTTGTATTGCCCAGGTTGCCACAGGAACAGTTTTTCCTCAGCTTGGATCTCCGTGCCACAGCCTGGTTCAGCCGTTTGTGCCGCGGCCTGGATTTATTCACCCCCTTTGCCCACCTCAGTTTCTATATTCACAGATCCCAGAGAAAGCCGCCCTGTTTAGGTTAGTGAGGAAGGTGGAGCATTTCTTACTCCCTATTTCCTTCGGGGTTTGGTTATATATTTAGCCAATTTTTCGCTTGACCATACCTTTGGGTGTATTGCGAAACATCTGGAGGCTCCAAGGATAGGTTTTTCTGTTTCTGGTTGAAGATCTTGTTGAGTTTTGGGGGAGATTTATCGGTATCGCTTCCTACCCCGCCATTACTCTGATGTCATGTTTGAGAATTTTTGAGCTTCTCTGTTGTTGTTGATTTCTAGTTTCATGCCATTGTGATCAGAGAAAGTGCTTGAAAAGATTTCAATCTTCTTATATTGGTTGAGACCACTTTTGTTCCCTAATATGTGGTCTGTCCTAGAGAATGTACCATGAGCCCTTGAAAAGAATGTATATTCTGCTGCTTTAGGGTGAAAGGTTCTGTAGATATCTATTAAATCAAGTTGATCTAGTGTGTTTTATAAGTCTGTTGTTTCTTTGTTAATTTTCTTTCTTGAAGATCTATGTAGTGATGTTAGTAGGATATTAAAATCCCCTACTATTATAGTGTTGCTGTGGATCTCACTCTTTATATCCATCAAAGTCTACTTTATATATTTAGGTGCTTCTATATTAGGTGCGTAGATATTTATAATAATTATATCTTCCTGTTGGATTGCTCCCTTTATTATTATGTAGTGGCCTTCTTTATCTTTTACTATATCCTTTGTTTTAAAGTCCATTTTGTCTGATATATGTATTCCTACCCCAGCTTCTTTTTTATTTCCATTTGCATGAAATTTTTTTTTTCATCCTTTTACCTTCAACCTATGTGCATCTTTTAAGGTGTGTCTCTTGTAGACAGCATATGTACGGGTCCTGTTTTCTTATCCATGCAGCTACCCTATGTTTTTGGATTGGATCATTTAATCCACTTATATTTAAGGTTATTATTATTATTATTATTTTTTTGTATTTTTCTGAAGCTGAAAACGGGGAGAGACAGTCAGACAGACTCCCGCATGCGCCCGACCAGGATCCACTCGGCACGCCCACCAGGGGGCGACGCTCTGCCCCTCCGGGGCGTTGCTCTGTTGCAACCAGAGCCACTCTAGTGCCTGGGGCAGAGGCCAAGGAACCATCCCCAGCGCCCGGGCCATCTTTGCTCCAATGGAGCCTCGCTGTGGGAGGGGAACAGAGAGACAGAGAGGAAGGAGAGGGGGAGGGATGGAGAAGCAGATAGGCGCTTTTCCTGTGTGCCCTGGCTGGGAATTGAACCCGGGACTTCTGCACGCCAGGCTGACGCTCTACCACTAAGCCAACCAGCCAGGGTATTTAAGGTTATTATTGTTATGTGGTTGTTTATTGTCATTTTATTCTTTAAAGCTGTATTCCTCTTTTGCTATATTCTTTTCCCACTTTGATCTGTTTACACCATGCCTCTTAACATGTCCTGTAGCATTGGTTTGGTTGTAATGAATTCCTTACGTTGTTTTTGTCTGGCAAACTTTTTATTTCTCCTTCAATTTTAAATGATAGCCTTGGTGGATAAAGTAGTCTTGGTTGTAGGTTCTTGTTCTGCATTACTTTGAATATTTCTTGCCATTCCCTTCTGACTTCAATTGTTTCTGTTGAGAAGTCTGATGTCATCCTTATGGGGGCTCCTTTTTAGGTGATAGCCTTTTTTTCTCTGGCAGCTTTTAATATTTGCTGTTTATCACTTAGCTTTGGTATTTTAATTATGATGTGTCTTGGTGTAGGTTTCTTTGGGTTTCTTTTTAGTGGAGTTCTTTGTGCTTCTTGAATTTGTGAGAGTTTCTCCTGCATTAATTTAGGGAAGTTTTCAGCTATGATAAGATTGTACAAAGCCTCTATCCCTTGTTCTTTCTCTTCTTCTTCAGGAACCCCTATGATGCGGATGTTATTTCTTTTTATGTTGTCTCAGAGCTCTCTAAGAGTTTCCTCAGACTTTTTGAGTCTCTTTTCTTTTTTCTTCTCTGCTTTCATGCCTTCATTCTAGATGTCCTCCAACTCGCTGATTTGATCCTCAGCTCTATCCATTCTGTTTTTAATTCCTTCCATTGTGGTCTTCATTTCTGATATTGTATTTGTCATCTCTGACTGATTCTTTTTTAATATTTCAATATCCTTTTTTATACTTGCTATTTCTTTATTTAGGTGTTCGTGATGACCATCTATTATTGTTCTAAGATCCCTAAGCATCCTTACAATCATTATTTTAAACTCTGCATTCGGATGTTTAATTATTTCCATATCACTCAGTTCATCTCCTGAAGGTTTCTCTTGTGGTTTCATTTGGATTGCACTTCTTTGTCTTCTCATTGTGTCTGGGTGTTTGGATGTTTTCTTTGTAGAGCTGGTTGAGTCTAGGCTTGGTGTTATCTGCCTCCAGTTTTTACTTGTGTTGTTTCTAGGTCTTCTTGGGCATCAGCTATTGTTTGTAATCCACTTTAGGATTTTGGCCGCTTTCAAGTCTTGATTTGTTTGTTTTCTTTACAGGTGATTGTCTTGTTTGCTGATCTCAGCAGGGGGCTTATTTGAAACTGTATCCAGAAATGTGGTGGCTGTGACCTGAGGCTCTGAAGTCCTCTTCTGCCAGTTAATCTCTCTGGGGACGGGTTGCTTTCTCAGCTTCAGTAGGGGAAGTGTATCCCAGATCTCCATGGAGACATGAATTACTGCCCCTCCTCCCCACTTCTTGTTTTCAGCTGTGCCTTTTTGGGCTGATTGGAGCTGGAGAGATGTCAGTATCTCTGTGACCTGGAAGTACTTTTGTATTTTGCTTTGTGGAAGGATCAGCCCCTCCCCCAGTTATGGCTGCCTCCAGCACTAAATGAGTCAGCTTTTCATGTCATCATCTATATTCCTCTCCCCCTCACCATTTGTCTCTCTCTCTATCCTTTCATTTTGATAGACAAGCAGGCCCTTTCAACACACCTCATTCCCTGGTCACCAGGCAAGTGACTGTGAGCAGTATTTACTGCTTTTTTCCTTGGAATGAGAGCCCAGCCTCACCCCCCCCCCATTCCTTTAAGCAGGGGAGATTCAGGACCTCCCTACCAGGTTTGTTGTGGCTTCTTCTTTGCTCCTTGGTTTTTGAAAACTGTTCTTGTAGTCCAGATATTTTTTTCATGCTGATTATTCATAAATTAGTTTATAATCCAGTTTGGTGGTTTGAGCTGGGAGTCTGTGCGTCTGCCTACTCCGCTGCCATCTTCAGGTCTCACAACACTTTTTTTTTTAAGTGAAATGACAGAGAGACAAATATACAAAAAGACAGGAAGAAAGAACCTGACAGGATGGTAGTGCAGTGGATGGAGCATTGATTTAGGATGTGGAGGTTCCAGGTTTGAGACTCCGAGGTCACCAGCTTGAGCACGGGTTCATCTGACTTGAGCAAACAGGCTCACAAGCTTGAACCCAGAACCGCTGGCTTGAGCAAGGGGTTACTCAGTTTGCTGAAGGCCTTGTTTTCTGTAGCCCAAGAGGAAAGTCTCCCCCTTAGTATTTCTTGCAGCCTTGGTTTGTTTGTAGTGAATTCCTTGATTTTTTTTTTTTTTTTTTTGGTCTGGAAAGCTTTTTATTTCTCCTTCAATTTTAAACGATAGCCTTGCTGGACAAAGTAGTCTTTGTTGTAGGCTCTTGGTTTGCATTACTTTGAATATATCTTGCCATTCCCTCTGGCCTCAAGTGTTTTTGTTGAGAAGTCAGAAGTCATCCTTATGGGGGCTCCTTTTTAGATGATAGTCTTTTTTTCTCTAGCAGCTTTTAATGTTTTCTTTTTATCACTTAGCTTTGGAATTTGTTTATGATGTGTCTTGATGTAGATTTCTTTGGGTTTCTCCTTAATGGAGTTCTCTGTACTTCTTGAACTTGTGAGATGTTTTCCTGCCTTAATTGAGGGAGGTTTTCAGCTATGATATGCTTGAACAAAGTCTTTATACTGTGTTATTTCTCTTCTTCTTCAGGAACCCTTATGATGTGGTTGTTATTTCTCTTCATGTTGTCAGAGAGCTCTCTTAGAGTTTCCTCAGACTTCTTGAGTCTCTTTTCTTTTTTCTGCTCTGCTTTTGTGGCTTTGTTTATATTATCCTCTAACTTGTTGATTCGATTCTCCACTTCATCCATCCTGCTTTTAATTTCTTCCATTGTGTTCTTCATTTCTGATATTGTATTTGTCATTTCTGACTGATTCTTTTTTATTATTTTAATGTCCTTTTTATATTTGCTATCTCTTTATTTAGGTGTTTGTAATGACCATCTATTGTTCTAATATCTTTGAGCATACCAACAATTGTTATTTTAAACTGCTTCTGGTAATTTGGTTATATCTGACTCATTCAGGTCCTTTTCTGGTGATTTCTCTTGATTCATTTGTGTTTTATTTCTCTGCTTTCTCATTTTGTCTGTGTAACAGAAGGTTTTGGCCACTGTAGTCCACTGCATGTGTCCTCTGTGTTTCTTAGGTGTGGTCTGTCTACAGGCCCACCACCCCCTCTGCTGTTACTGTCTAGCACATTTGGGTATGGGCATTGCCAGTGCCTTCCCTCTGGGGCCGTTGCTGTGGTTTCTGCCTCTCCTTCACAGAAGTGGCTGTGATCATGTGCTCAGGTATATAAGCCTCAGTGAATTGGCCTTTGCGCTGCCACTGCCGGTGGCATTATGCTTAGCCCTGAGGGCAGATGTGAGCATCTTTGTTCTGCTGCGGGTGTCCACCTGATTTCGGGCTTTCACCCTTCCCTTGCAGGAGGAGTCCGCTCATGGTATGGCTGCAGGCCTTGGCTTCACAGGCTGGGCGGGACTGCATGCCCACACTCAGTAGCAGGGCTCTGCCTGTTCTGGGCTTTTGGCTCCACCACTGCAGGAAGAGCTGGCTCCCAAGGCAGGCCACAAGCCTCGGTTCCACGGTTGGGACAGGGCTTTGCTCCTGCACACTTGCTCAAGGTTAGGTCTCTGCCCCTTCTGGGGCTCCTGCCTTTCCCCCGCAGGATGGATTGCAGGCTGTCCTTAGCTGGGCTTGACCACTTTTGCATGTCCCCTGCTCCCTAGCCAGGCAAGACTGAGCTCATACCTGGGCCTCAGTGGTGGCCAGCTGGCTTCCACCCTTGCTGAGAGAACCCAGAACCGCACTTCCGCATCCGGCCACCATCCATCCTCAGATGAGCCCTCAGCTGTGTGGGTGGGGGTGCTGCAGCTCAAACCCTAAGACTCACTACTGTAGTCCCGAAAACTCCCTCCTTCTCAGTGACTCTGCTCTGAGTGCCATTGGAGAGCTTGTTTGGCTGGTGTCCTGCTTCCCTTTGCTGGTATTGCTATTTCCAGGGAAATATTAACTTCAGATTTGGGGAGTGACTCAGCCCAGGGGTTAGAGTTGCTGTCTCTCAAAACATTTCTCCCTGTGCTTCCTAAATTACACTCTCTTCCCATTGCTCCAGTCCTCTTCTCTCTCCCTGTCAACTGGAGCCCCAGGTGAGTGGTTGTGAAAGAGGTGTTCTGCGTGGTCCCTTTATGAAGAATCCTGAGTCTGAGAAATCAGTCTCTTTTTCACAAACAGTATCCTGTCTTTTTTTTCTTTTTTTCTTTATTCATTTTTAGAGAGGAGAGAGAGAGGGAGAGAGAGAGAGAGACAGAGAGAGAGAAGGGGGAGGAGCTGGAAGCATCAACTCCCATATGTGCCTTGACCAGGCAAGCCCAGGGTTTCGAACCGGTGACCTCAGCATTTCCAGGTCAATACATTATCCATTGTGCCACCACAGGTCAGGCAGTATCCTGTCTTTTTTCCAGCTAAATACTGTCCAAATGCGTCTTCTAGGCTCTGGAGCTGCAGACTGGGGCTTTGTTCCTGGAACTCAGGACCCTCCCCTCTCTCGTAAACTCACTTCCCACCACGTGAGTCTCTCCTGGCTTCCGTACGCTCTGAGGAGCTTAGTAGCCCTCTTTGTGTTTCTGCTTTTCCTACCTGTCTCCCTGTGCCTTCTTCAGTGGACCTTGGTTGAAGAGTCCTTTTAGTTTAGTCCAAAGTTGGTTTTTCCAAATGATGGTTCTTAAAATTAGTTTGTAATTCATTTTGGTCTGGGAGGTGGAAGTTGGTATGTCTGCCTACTCTATCGCCATCTTACCTCTCCCTCAAGGTCACTACTCCTTTATGGATTCTTGCTGTATTGGCCAAGAGTCTGCTTAAAGGCTTTAATCACTGTAAAAAAAAAATAGAAGACTGGATAAAAAAGATGTGGCACAAATACACTATGGTAAACCACTCAGCCATAAGAAATGATGATATTGGATCATATACAACAAAATGGTAGGACCTTGATAACATTATATGGAGGGAAATAGGTAAATCAGAAAAAACCAAGAACTTCATGTTTCCATACATTGGTGGGACATAAAAATGAGAGTAAGAGACATGGACAAGAGTGTGGTGGGTATGGGGGCGGGGTGCGAAGGAGGGAGAGGGGGAGGGGAGTGGGAGGGGCACAAAGAAAACTAAATAGAAGGTGACAGGGGAAAATCTGACTTTGGGTGATGGGTATGCAACATAATTGAATGACAAGATAACCTGGATATATTTTCTTATAATATATGTACCCTGATTTAGTGATATCACCTCATTAAAATTAATGAAAAATTATTTATAAAAAAAGAATGAGATTCTACCTAAGAAATTAAAGGCCTATAGACATTCAACAGAAAACAAAATTCTTGTGAGCTTGCATTGTTCTTGATGAAGACTGTTAGCAAGGGAGGACTGAATGGATCCTGAAGGATAAAGTCAATGAGGGTGAAAGAGAGGAGAAGGTGGAAATCTGCAGGTGGGAGGACAAGCCTGGTAAAGTCCTGACCTTGGAGATGAGCACCATTCACTAAAAGTCACACGTGACCTCTCTACTGTCGCCATCGATCAGCAGGGTGGTTCCTCACTGTCCTATTGGTGTGAAAGCACAGGACGGTCCTCATCTTTTGCTACAAGGACAAATGCAGTCACGGATGTCTCTATGACTGGGTGTCTTGGCAGTGGCTTTAGTGCCATTGGAGGTTCAAGAGTTCTTTTCTGAGTGGGTGCACTGAATAGCACAGGTTGTTTAGCAGCAAATATGGTCTTATCCGTTTGATGCCAATGGCTACCACCCACCCTAGGGGACAGCCAAATATATCTGGGCATGGACCAATGCCCACAAAGGTGGATGCAAGCAGGGAGAAAATCAGCCATAGTAGAGAATCATGATTCTAGCACTGGAAATATGTATTTGATCTCCCTTATTCCCCTTGTAACACCCCTATGATCACAGAGTCAAGCTCTGGAGTCCAATGGTTAATAAGAAAACATGGGCATTAGCTGGAGGGAAATTAGTAACTGAATAGAGAAGATTTGGTGTATTAATCTAACAAGCCATATGGACTGTCACATGTGTGTGCGGATTAAATATTTAGCCACACATCTTATAAAAATATCAAGCTGTGTAAGTTTTGGTGAATGAGCCAAAGAGAAATACCGGGAGGTGACAAGTGATATTGACTCAGCTTCCAAATCCGGCTCCCTTTCCCAAGTCATTAGATGGATCCGGGATAGATTGAATCAAGCTAATATTTATTTCCAGGGAACAGAGGGCTGAGGTGGCCCCGTGCCTGGATGTCAAGGCTCCCACTTCTTGTTTTCCTACCCTGGCCCTGCTGATGGGTGATCCCCCAGTTATCTCTAGAAAATTAAGTACGTGGAGTTAGCACCATGATGTCAGCTTGATGACTGGGTTTAGAGTAGTAGATTAGCCTTGCCTTTTAGAGTCCCTATTTTAAATGACTAACTCCTTTTAAATAAACCTACTAATAAAACATGTTATATACTCAGAGAATTCTTAGTAGAATCGCAAACTGTTTCCAAAAACAGTAATAAAACAACT
Source organism: Saccopteryx leptura (assembly GCF_036850995.1). NCBI lineage: Eukaryota > Metazoa > Chordata > Mammalia > Chiroptera > Emballonuridae > Saccopteryx > Saccopteryx leptura. The sequence goes on along the minus strand of NC_089503.1, from coordinate 11,294,696 downwards.
AATTAGACACCCACTGTATCACAAATGTCACACACAGTCCAGAAGAGCAGAGGTAATGCTCTCCAGAAGATGAACAGGGAGGAAAGAGCCATGAGATCAGGTCCTCATCACCAGGACACAGGTGAACACTGGAGCCATGGGTCCTGGTAAGGTGAACTCAAAGATTCGAGGCCATGATCTGACACCAGCAGTGGGCTCTCTCTTTGGTGTGATATTGGGAGTTAATAGTTTCAACTAAAAGGCCCCCAGGCAGGGACAGTGGAGAAGACTTCACACAGAACAAAGAACTTGTATAGAACACCAATGGGCCTTCACAGAAATCTATCCGGAGGTCACATAGAGCTGCTTTGGAGATCAAGGTTACAGAAATCCACTTGAGTCCTAAACTGAAGGTCCATAAGGGTTAAAGTAAGGAGATCAGTAGAGTTGACAGCTCTCTTTTTCCACAACACCTACCTCCCCACACATCTCTGTTACTCACTAGCTGTGTGGCTATGATCAAGTCACTTGAGTTCTTCTGTCGCATTGCCTATAGCTGGACAGAGATGATATGTCTACCTCATGGGAGGGAGACCACACATCAGTTTGCTCAGGGGAATCAGTCTGTGCTGCTGCCGTGGCATTCCGTCCATTTAGTGACGGACCTTCTACATCAATGTCATCTACTGACATGGCCATTGCTACAGATAGAAAAAAATTGAGGGTTTCTACAGCTCTGTCTCATTGGTTTCTATACACAGAGCATAGGCTGGTGGGTTCTGGTGGATTTCCAAGGTCCTTTCCTGGGTCAGTGCCAGGTGTGTCTGGTGACTCGTTCCTTCATGCATGGGAGGAGTCAAGGTGGCCTCCTAGAGAATAAAAGGAGGAGTTCTGAGCACTTACCTTCAAAGTGAGATCCTTCTTTCCTGCCACACCACAGTGACCAGCCAGAGCCGCTGCCGGGACCATGAAGCTGCTCCCAGTCCTCGTGCTCGCTGTCCTCCCCTTTTACTGCTACGCAGGTGAGTCCGCACGGGGCGGGGCTCAGGGGGCTTGTTGTCAGGGCCGCTGTGGGAGATCTCTGCTCCCCTCACCCCAGGACAGGGTGTCTCACTTCTCTAGGTTGTAGCTGTGTGTGTGTGTGTGTGTGTGTGTGTGTGTGTGTGTGTGTGTGTGTAACAAGGAAGCAGTGTGTGAGGGCTTAAAGAATACCCAGATCTTGAGTTACTGTCAGAGGACTCAGACCATTCCCCGTCATCTTTCTGAATGGACATGTAGCTGGGATGTAGGAGAAAGACAAGCATCACAGATGCCCAACAAGCAGTTCATGCCTCTGTGACTGAGCAGCTTTTGCACGCTTTCATCCCAGGTTCTGGCTGCCCACTTGTGAGCCAGGTGATCAATCAGGCAATTGACCCTAAAGTGAGCGATGATCAATACATAGAAAATTTCAAACCGTTTATACCGGATGCAGAAGCAGAAGACGCCGTAAGACAAGCGAAGCAGTGCTTTCTCCAGCAGAGTGAAAAAACTCTGACAAATGCCCAAGTGATGGTGGTAAGATTGGTTTCTTCTTAACTGCTTTTAACCACTGGACAGAAATAGACAATGCAAAGGTAGTTACTAATTTTTTCAAAGCTAGAGTTGTTAACTGTTTTGTTTTTTTTTTCCAGTGAATTTAATTTTTAGCGAGTTTTAGTACTTTGACATTTGGAAAGCCATCCAAGCTGATGTTGGTGTGGCTGTGCCCTTTTTGAAATCTCTAGTGAGTGATTACTGGAAATGAGAGAAGGAAAAGGGTGTCTGAATAAATGCTTACGTACCCATCAGTACAGTGGTGTGCAGGGGAGGGCGGTGAGGAAGTGGGAGATGTTAGGTGTGGAGAGTTGCACATTAGCTGATCACAAGGTCTAGGAGATTGGTTGCTCTGCTGGGTGAATACTCTTACCACAACTAGTTTGTATATTTAAAGTGCAGAGATGGGCGTTATGTGTATTTATCATGATTAAAACTTAAAAAATATTAACTATCTCTTCAATCAAAGATGAGGGGAACTATTTAAAAAGAAAACACTAAATCAGACAAATCTGTAAGATTGAACATCTGGAAAGTTTAGTAGCCTAAAAAAGGGTAGGGTGTGAGCTTCTGCCCATTTGCCCTAGTTCTTAACATGCAGGCCATGCAGGAACTCAAACTGCATGCTGCCTCGAATTGGGGCTGAGGTACTGAAAACTGACAACACAGTGTGTTTATTGGGTAAGTTTTTGAAGAAGAGGAAACATGCAGAAAAATCAGCAAAGAGATCCTGCGTGAGAAGTGCTGGAAGCACCGGCCCCACTGGCATCAGCAGAGGTCTCCTGAGCGGGAGGACACAGCACAGAATTCTGATGTTACCTCCACCACCAGCTCTCTGCCACTGGGTGTGGGCCAATCTGGGGATAAGATAGAGATAATGTTTGTTTTTCAGGATTGTCCTTTGTTAAAAGAACTGACATGTAAGTGATGACTCTGTTTTTGTTTTCTAGGATGCAATATACAATAGTGTTTGGTGTGAGCCATATTAACTTTGCACCAGACCTTTGGCTCAGACTACAGGGAATGATCAGAAACCGACTGACGATGAGTAGAAACCATGACTTAGCACCCTCTTCTGTCTTTTGATCTACAGACTGCAAGACAATTGTTGAAACCTCACATACATTTTCCCTTCAATAAAGCATCTATAAATCTAACATTCTTCCTTGGTGATTGACTAACACGGGGTTTTAGAGACATAATCACGCACATGTTGCTCATGTGCGCACACGCCTGTACACAATCCTCATCACAGAACTCATGAATGGAGGGTTGAGAATCAGAAAGGCACTCTGTCCCTCAGCATCTGCTGCCTGTCATGGACCCGGTCCATTAAAAAGTGATGCTCTCTCCTCATCAACCCACCTTCCTGGGTCCATCTGAGCACTGTGGGCTCTCAGGTCTTGTGGCTGCGTCTGCTCAGCTTCCTGTCCCAAATACACTGCTGTCCCCATGTGCATGCGTGCCTTGCTGACCACTCAGACTCCTCTCTGGGTGCTATCTGTCCCTGTCCAGATGTGCAGGGAGGGGACCGAGCCAGTGACAGAGGTGACTCAGGCAAGGCCGGGCTGAATCCTGTCTTGATTGGAAAATTAATGTGTGACCTCACTTTTGAATTTTAAAAATAAGTACAAAAGACTCAATAAGTCATATGAGGATGTTCCTCCCATTTCTTCAAAACACCTCTAGCCCATGACACAATTAAGTCCGGCAAAAGGACCCTTTACCTGGACCTACCCTTTACATCTTATTTGTTATATACATATGTGCATACATGTGCACACACATAAACACACTTATTAAGAATTTATGGGCTATGCTCAGTTCTGGTTCTCTGACGCATTTCCAGAAGTTTACATTTGCTCAGATGGGCCCTTGGCCATCTGGGAGGAGCCTGTCCTCTTCAGGCTGCAGTGGGCGTGTCCACAGAGAAGAAGAAGGTCCTGTTGAGGAGTCCCAAGGGGAGATAGGGCTGTAGTCCCTGGATCCCTATTACTCAGTCTGATCGGCTAGGGGCTCGCAAGGGAGGAAAGGCCAAAGGATTCTGAGCAATGGAAGCTCCGAGGAGGGATGGGAGCAGAAGTCAGTGTCACAGGTGAAGCCTGATTGGGTGGACAGGATGCCCCCGCCTCCTCTCACTCTGCATTTTGCTCACTTTGGCCTCATTCAGACTCAGCACAGCCCTGAGCTGTCTCGGTGGAGGGAGGACACCATTTACGTATTCCTGTGTGTCCCGGGTGCACTTCTCATCTGATGACAGAGTTGGAGGTGTCAGTCAGAGGACGTTAGTCTGCGTTCCTAAGAAGAGTTGGTATCAACCATGGGGATTGTGCGGAGAACACTAGTGAGTGCCAGCAGTCCAGGGTGCGGGCAGGGATGCTGGTGATGGGGCGGGGCAGAGCTGGCTCCAGAGAGCCCATGCCAAGGGGCAGGGTGAGGTCCCCAGCAGCATGTGAGCGAGAGCAACACGTGTGTCATTACATCTCTCTAAAACCCCCGTGTTAGTCAATCACCAAGGAAGCATGTTAGGTTTGCACGTGGTTTATTGAAGGAACTGAAATATTTCTTTTATCATGGTTGTTTTTATTTTGTTTCCCTCATTCATAATTGAGAGGCTGTTAATTAAAAGAAAATTTAATCATAGTAAATGCACATAACATAAATGTTACACTTCTCTGCACTTTAAATGTACAGTTTCTTCGAGTTAGGAACATTCACTCTGCAGAGCAACAAATCTGTACCTTCTCATCACCTAATGTGCAAGTCTGTACCCTTAGCATCTCCTGTTTTCTCACCACACACCACCACAAGCTCCATTTCTACCTTCTGTTCTTAGAGATGTTTTACTCTACAAAATACAACAATTGTCTTTTTATGACTGCCTTATTTCTTTTATCATACTTCCTCAAGGTTTATCCATGTGGCCAGAAACCCCGGGTCTGAAGAATTTAATGAGGGACACTTATCTTTGTGCTGTGGCAATATTGTCAAATCGTTACCCGGGGACGTTGTGAATGGAACATTAGGGTAGGGAACGCCTGCTGGAAATAACTACACAGTCTCTGTTATAAACAGCAGGAATAGCTCATTGTTTAACTACTGATGTGGTTTTCATCAATGACATCACCCGTGGTGGAGTCACAGCCATGGTTTCCACTTCCTACTCATGGACAGTAATAAAGTAATGGTTATGAAATTCAGGAACTACAGGTTCTACACATATTAGGAACAACTTATGGTAACAAATTTGAAAATTTAAATGAAATGAGCACAAATTTCTTGGGAGATATAAAATATCTTAGATTTACTTAAGAAGAAGAAAACCTGCAAGCTGTAGATATATAAAAATATGGGTTTGTAATTTAAAACCTCACAAAGCATATTGTAGGTTACTTTAAGCAATTTTGATAAGAAGTAAATATTGAATACAAAAAACTTTTAGGATATTCCAAAGTTTGATTGCCTGCTCTAACACCTGCTATAAAATGTGTTCTATAATTATTTGGGCCTCTCTGTTCATATTTTTCAAGTTTAGACAGATGTCCCAAATTCTGGAATCATTTTTCAATAATAAAATATCTTAGATATTAATGTGTTTTTTACATAATCAAGCATCTGTTTTTCATAAAATGATTCAAAAGCTTGAAGGTGAACATATTTCATCTATGGAAGTTAGTCTTATTGTGAATAATTCTATCCTTCAATATAAATTTTGTTTATCAAAGAAGTGCAGAATTTTTACCAGACATGTTTTCAATATATCAAAGAATGGTCTGAAACAAACATCACAGGAAATAACAGTTTTCAATGGTCTTTTTTGGCTTCATCGCAAGTATATTGGACAGATATTGAATCTTGTCTTGAGTTTTTATCTAAAGAAATGCAAACATCAAAATAGATGACAATTGTCTCTTTGAAGAAATTAGGAGACTGAATGTATATTTAAATTCTAAAAAATTAATACAATGGGAAAATGAACACATCAAAATTGATAAAGCTGACTTTGATGCATATTAAGGGTGAGATCAACAGCAATACTATAATAGTAGGGGATTTCAATACCCCACTAACATTACTAGATAGATTCTTAAGAAAAATATTAACAAAGAAACAGCAGATGTAAAGAACACAGTAGATCAAATGGATTTAATAGATATCTTTAGAACCTTTCACCCTCAAGCAGCAGAATACACATTCTTTTCAAGTGCTCATGGTCCATTCTCTAGGACAGACTGCATGTTATGGCACAAAGTAATCTCAACAAATTTAAAAAGATTGAAAACATATCAAGGATATGCTCTGATCACAATGGCATGAAACTAGAAATCAACCACAACAGAGAAACTGAAAAATACTCAAACACTTGGAAACCAAATATCAAATTATTAAATAACAAATGTTAACTATGAGATCAAAGAAGAAATTAAAAACTTCCTAGAAAAGAATGATAAAGAGCATACAACAACTCAAAATTTATGGGACACAGCAAAAGCAGTAGTGAGAGAGAAGTTCATAGCTTTATAAGTGTACCTTAAGAAGCTAAAAAAAGCTCTAATAAACAACCCTGCATCTAAATGAACTAGAAAAAGAAAAGCAAGTAAAGCCCAGATGTAGTAGAAGGAAGAAAATAATAAAGATCAGAATGGTAATAAATGACATAGAGGCTAAAGAAACAATACAGAGGATCAATAAAACCAGGAGCTGGTTCTTTGAAAAGGTAAACAAGATCGATGAATCTTTAACCAGACTCACCAAGAAAAAAAGAGAGAGGACTCAAATAAATAAAATTAGAAAGGAGAGTGGAGAAATAACAACTGACACAACAGAAATAGAAAAAAAGTGTAAAAAAATACTATGATGAACTGTTGCCAAAATATTAGACAACCTAGATGAAATGGACAAATTTTTTGAAACATACAATCTTCCAAAAATCAATCTGGAAGAATCAGAAAACCTAAACAGACCAATTACAACAATGAAATTGAAACAGATATAAAAAAAACTCCCAATAAACAAAAGTCCTGGGCCTGATGTCTTCACACGTGAATTCTACCAAATATTCAAAGAAGTAACTTCTATCTTTCTCAAGCTATTTCAAAAAATTCAAGAGGAAGGAAGACTTCCAAGCTCCTTTTATGAGGTGAACATAATTCTGATTCAAAAATCAGGCAAAGATAACACAAACAAAGAAAATTATAGGCCAATATCCCTGATGAATTTAGATGCTAAAATTCTCAACAAAATATTACCAAACTGAATCCAGCAATATATAAAAAAAAATTATACACCATGATCAAGTGGAATTTATTCTGTGGAGGCAAGGCTGGTCCAATATTTGCAAATCAATCAATGTGATTCATCACATAAACAAAAAGGAGAAAAACCACATGATAATTATAATAGATGCAGAAAATGCATTTAATAAAATCCAGAACCCATTATGATCAAAACTCTCAGCAAAGTGGGAATACAGGGATCACACCTCAACATGATAAAGGCCATCTATGACAAACCCACAGCCAACATAATACTCAATGGGCAAAAATCAAAAGTAATCTCCTTACGATCAGGAACAAGGCATGGGTGCCCCCTTTTATCACTCTTATTCTACACAGTCAAAGAAGTTCTAGCCACAGCAATCATACAAGAGAAAAAATAAAAGGCATCCAAATTGGTAAAAAGGAAGTAAAACTATCATTATTTGCAGATGATATAATATTGTATATAGAAAACCGTAAAATCCCAGTCAAAAAACTACTGGACCTGATAAATGAAGTTAGCAAGGTGGCAGGATATAAAATTTATACTCAGAAATCAGAGGTATTTTTATATATCCAACAATGATCTGTCAGGAAGAGAAATTAAGGAAACAATCCTCTTCAGTATTGCAAATAAAAAATAAAGTACCTAGGAGTAAATTAAACCAAGGAGGTTAAAGATGTGTATTTTGAAAATTATAAAACACTGATAAAAGCAATCAAGGAAAATACAAACAAGGTGAAGCATATACCGTGCTCATGGTTAGGAAGAATAAACATCATTAATATGTCTATATTACCCAAAGCAATCTATAAATTCAATGCAATACCAATTAAAATACCAATGACATATTTCAAAGATACAGAACACATATTCTAAAAATTTATATAAAACCAAAAAAGAACACATATAGCCTCAGCAATCTTGAAAAGGAATAACAATTCCACTGTACCCAAAAAAGCTTAGTACTGGCATAAGAACAGGCATATAGATCAATGGAACAGAACAGAGAATCCAGAAAAAAACCCATACCTTTATGGACAACTGATATTTGACAAAGGAGGTAAGAGCATACAATGGAGTAAAGACAGCCTCTTCAAAAAATGGTTTTGTGAAAATTGGACAGCTACCTGCAAAAAAATGAAACTAGACCACCAATTTACACCATTCACAAACATAAACTCAAAATGAAGAAATGACTTCAATGTAAGCCAAAAAACCAGAAGCATCTTAGAAGAAAACATAGGCACTAATCTCTCAGACATCGCTCACAGCAATATATTTGCTAATTTATCTCCACGAGCAAGTGAAATAAAAGACAGGATCAACAAATGGAACTATATCAAACTAAAAAGCTTTTGCACAGCTAAAGACAATAAGAACAGAATAAAAAGACAACTGCACAATGAGAGAACATATTTGACAATACATCTGATAAGGGGTTAATAACCAAAATTTTTAAAGAACTGGTAAATCTCAACATGAGGAAGATAAACAATCCAATCAAAATATGGGCAAAAGAAATGAATAGACACTTCTCCAAAGAGGACATACAGATAGCCAATGGACAGGTGAAAAAATGTTCAACGTCACTAATCATTAGAGAAATGCAAATTAAAACCACAATGAGATATCACCTCACACCAGTCAGAATGGCACTCCTCAACAAAACAACACAAAATAAGTGCTGGCGAGTATGTGGAATAAAGGGAACCCTCCTGCACTGCTGGTGGGAATGCAGATTGGTGCAGCCACTGTGGAAAATAGTATGGAGATTCCTCAAAAAATTAGAAATGGAAATGCCTTTTTACTCAGCTATCCCACTTTTAGGAATATACCCCAAGAACATCAAAGCACTGTTTCAAAAGGAGAAATGCACCCCCATGTTTATGGCAGCATTGTTCACAATAACGAAGATCTGGAAACAGCCCAAGTATCTGTCAGTGGATGAGTGGATTAAAAAGCAGTGGTACATATATACAATGGAGTACCATGGGGCCACGAAAAAGAAGGAAATCTTACCTTTTGTGAAAACATGGATGAACCTGGAAACTATTTTGTTAAGTGAAATAAGCCAGGCAGAAAAAGAAATATATCATATGACCTCACTCAATTGAGGAATCCAATGAACAATGTGAACTGAGGGACGGAATTGAGACAGAGAAGGGATCAAAGGGAGCAGAGGAAATGAGGACAGAGGGAAAGGGATGATAGGATGGGATAAAGCTGAAGGGAAGGGGGGAGGGCACTATTGGAAGGGGGACAAGGGAGATGTTAATGGGAATACGGGGTAGGGAGGATGCATTTGGGGCAACATTAGAATCTATGTAAACACAATAAATTAAAATCAATAAAAAAAGATTGGGGAGTCATCTAGTGCTTCTCATTGGAAGTTGTTTTTTTATTCTGAGCAATTTTCTGACATTATTTTTTTAATATAAAATATTTGAAAATATAGGAAAATGTCAGACAGAAACGACAAGGAATGACAGGACTAAAATTCACAAGGACAAAATATGGCAAAAAATGAGTTAAGACGTGGCACAGCATTGAAGGTTACGTAGGGATCTATGTGGCACCAAACATAGGAGATTCTTTATGTATTTCACTGAAAGAATTAATAAATTTTCTTAGGGAATTGATTATCATATTAAATGACAAGAGATAAGACAGGAAAGTGAAGAACACTATGTTATATCACAGGATGGGATTCTATCATAAAAATTAGAGACCTATAGACATTCAACAGAGAACAAAACCCTTGTGAGCTTGCATTCTCCTAGATTAGACTGTGAGCAGGGGAGGACTGAGTGGGTCCTGAAGGACAAAGTCAATGAGGGTGACAGAGAGGAGAAGGTGGGGAACTTTAAGAGTGAGGACAAGCCTGGCAAGGTCCCAAACATGGAGATGAGCTCCATGCACTAACAGGTCACATGTGACCATTTTACTGCCACCATCAGTCAACACAGCGGCCCTTCACTGTTTTCAATGTGAGGTTACTGGGCTGTCTCATCTTTTGCTACAAGGATGGCTCTATGACTCGGTGTCTCAACTGTGACTTTAGTGCCATGGAAATTGAAGATTTTTTTTTTCGTTAGTGGGTGCTCTAAGCACCGCAGGTTATTTACCTTCAAAACCGGCCTTACACATATGATGCCAATGGCCACCATGCACACCAGGGGACAGCAAAATATCTCTGGACTTGACAAATTATTGTAGAACAACTGGTGCAAAGAAAGGAGGAAATCAGCCCCAGTAGAGAATCGCAGTTCTAATATTGGAAATAAGTATTATTATATCTCTCCTATTCCCATTGTAACACCCCTAAGATCACAGATTCAAACTCTAGAGGACAATGGTTAGCAAGAAAACATGGGCACTAGCTAGAGGGAAAATTAGGAACTGAATAGAGATTTGGTGTCAAAATCTGATGAACTATATAAACCGTCAATATGTGTGTCAGTTAAATATTTAACCACACATTGTGTAGAAATATGACATTGTGTAAGCTCAAGGTTTTGATGAATGAGCCAAAATGAATTAATTTGAGGTGACACTTGATTCTGACTCAGCTTCCAAATCTGGTTCTCAGTCCCAAGTCATTAGATAGATCCGGGTGAGATTAAATCAAGCTAATGTTTATCTTCAGGGAACAGAGGACTGAGGTGTCTCTGTCCCTGGATGTCAAGGTTCCAGCTCTCACCAGGTTCATAAAGAAAGTGGTAGTGGCATCATATTGGCATTCTGATGTCTGGGTTTACTATTGGGGGTGAACCTTAACTCTCTGGAGTTTGCATTTTAAATGAGGTCCTCCTTCTAAATAGAGCTGCTAATAAAACATGTTATATAATCAGGGAATTCTTTATAGAATCTTAAACTTTTCCAAAAAAGCAGTTATATAACAGGTAATTAGACACCCACTGTTTCACTATTGTCACACACAGACCAGAAGAGCTCAGGTCATGCTCTCTAGGACCTGAAGAGGGAGGAAAAGCCATGATCAGGTCCTGGTCACCAGAAGAATGATACACACAAGGGCCATGCGGTCTTGAGAAGTTGACCCCAGAGATTCAAGGACACGATCTGACATGAGCATTGGCTGTCTTTGGTGTGGCATTGGGAATAGATTAAGAGTTTCCACCTAAAGGCACCCAGGCAGGGACAGTGGAAAAAAAGATTTTACCTGGAGCAAAGGCCTTGAGTAGAACAACGTGGGGTGTGCACAGAAATCTACCTGGAGGCCATATAGGGCAGTTGTGCAGGTCAAGGGCACAGGCATTTATCTGAGTTATGAAGTGGAGGTCAACAGGGTCAAACTAAGGAGATCAGTAGAATTGAGAGCTCTGATCCTAGACACTGGCCTTCTTATTTGGCTCTGCCTCCCACTAGCTGTGTACCTTGGTCAGGTTACTGAGATGCACGTTCATCGATAGGAAGAATCAAGAGTTAAAATGGCCTTATTACCCAAAGCATTATACAAACTTAATGAAATCCCTATCAAAATTCTAATGTCACTTTTTAAAGAAAAAGAACAAAAAACAACCAGGTTTGTATAGAGTCAGAAAACAACAAGAATAGGCAAACCAATCCTGAGAAAAAGGAATGAAGGCAGAGGTATGATACTGTCTATTTCAAATTATTTAAAGAGCCATGATCATCAAAACAGCATGGTATTGGAAGAAAAACAGACAAGCAGACCAAGGAAACGGGATCCAGAGCCCAGAAATAAAACCACACACATATATATATGGTAAAAATCTTTTACCAAAGAGTCAAAAGCACACAACGGAGAAAAAAAAGCCTCTTCAATAAATGGTGCTGGGAAAATTGGAAAGCCACCTGTAAAGAATAAAACTTGACTCGATTTTCCCCTTGCTCAAAAATTAATCAAAATGTAACAAAGACATAACTTTAAGATCTGAAACAATAAATTACATAGAAGAAAACATAGGTACTAAACTTATGAGCCTTGGCTATAGAGAACAAATTATGAATTTGACTCCAAAGGCAAGGAAAATGAAGGCAATAATTACTGACTGTGACTATATCAAACTAAAAAGCTTCTACACAGCAAAAGAATCTGACAACAAAACAAAAAGGCAGCCAATCAAATGGAAGATAATATTTACAAATAACAGCTCTGATAAAAAGTTAATATCCAAAATATATAAGGGACTCACATTTGTCAGCAACATATAAGCAAATAAGCCAATTAATAATGGGGAGAAGTGCTGAACAGACACTTCTCCCAAGAAGACATTCAAATAGCCAGCTGATATATGAAAAACTGCTCATCTTCACTAGCTATTAGTGAAATACAAATCAGAACTACAATAAGAAACCACTTCACACCTGTTAGATTGGCTATTATCGACAAGTCAGATAATAACAAGTGTTAGAGAGGCTGTGGAGAAAAAGAGACCCTCAATCGCTATGCTGGAAATGCAAATTTGTACAACCATTATAGAAGAAAGTATGATATTTCCAGAAAGTATTTTAAGACTAGAACTACCATATGACCGAGCAATCACTTTACAGCATATCTACAAAAAAACCTCGAAAGCATAGGTACAAAAAGACATGTGCACCCCCATGTTCATCGCAGCATTATTCACAGTTGCCAAGACATAGAAGCAACCAAAGTGTCTCTCAATAGAGGATTGAATAAAAAGGTGGTACATATATACAATGAAATACTACTCAGCCATAGAAAATGATGACATAGTGACATTTACAACAACATGAATGGACCTATAGAACATTATACTGAGTGAAATAAATAAATCAGAAAAAGCTAAGAGCTATATGATTTCACCCATAGGTGGAGTATGAAACTGAATCTTATGGACATAGATAAAAGTGAAGTGGCTAATAGGCTGAGGGAGTTGTGGAGGAGGAGACTAAAGAGACAAATTCATGATGACAAAATGATTTGACTTTGAATAATGGGTATACAACATAATCAACAGTTAAAATGCTGTAGAAATATTTACATAAAACCTAGGTAGTCTTATTGATTAGTGTCACCCCATTAAATTTTTTTGAAAAAACTCAATGATTAGCTAAACTTACGAACTCATTATTATAGGCTTTCTTTCAATACATACATCACTAAGAATAAAAGTAGCTCTCACTGAATGTTACTATTTTGTTCAGTATGGCAGTCCTCAAATGACCAACATATCAGCGTGAGTGTATCTCAAGACTTGTGAGAGCCCGAGGACAGGCCAGCTAGAACTCTCACCCTCGTGTGTCCCTCAGTGAGGACACAGGAGGTCAGGGAGGATCCTGAGTAATTCTCCTCCACAGCAGGTTGGCCTTAGAAAGGGCACTGAGACCAAAGGCCAATTCCCTCTGCTGGTAACGAGCTGAAGATTCAGATGTGAGTCAAAGCCCATATTAGGGAGAAGAAACCTGAGACCAGTAATACAGGCATTCAAACCTCTTGATTCCTCAATTTCTGCTTAGGAAAGTTAACAATTAAATGAGTCTTTTGTGAGCAGAGGTGTAGTTCTCTGATACCTGAGAAAAGTCACCGTGGGCTCCGGAGAAAGCACGGCGGTAAAGAAGCACACACTTGTTGCACTTGACGTGGGAGCGTTTTGCTGAGGAAGAACCTGTGAAGAGTCCCATGTCCCAGCAGACAGCAGGGCAGGCAGGGCCATACTTTGGGCTTCAGGCAGGTCCTCACTGAGTCCCGTTCAACGAGACAGTCTTCCCTTCTGTTACGGTGTTCTTGCACTCGCCTTAGGATTGAAGACTGCCAACGGTGTCACCTGGGAGAGGGCACACACCTGAGTTCATAGCCTTTTTTGCATCAATCAATATTGTTCTTGGCATCTTATGATCCAGCACCCGGCCCAGGTGTGTGGTGGATCAGGGGAACAGACACAGATTTTGAGCTTTTTGTACGTTGATGAAGAAGAAGAAGAGAAAAAGAGGAGAAGCAGGGGTTGGGGAGGAGGGAGGAGAAGAAAAAGGTGGAGGGAGGGAGAGTTAATTGTGCTGGAGGAGGTGGAGGGATGACAAAGATAACAGTAATAACACAGCAGGACAACACACAGGTCACTGTGTTGTCATTTCTTTATTGTCTAACAAGCACTTCTACATCCATTTCATCTACAGACATGGCCATTGCTACAATTCCAAAAATTTTCCGTTTTCTTATTTTCCTTTGTTTTTACACACAGAGCACAGGCTGGTGGGTTCTTTCCTGGCCCAGTGCCAGGTGTGTCCAGTGACTGGTTCCTTCATCCATGGGAGTAGTCAAGGTGGCCTCCTAGAAAATAAAAGGAGGAGTTCTGGGCACTACCTCCAAAGTGAGATACTTCTTTATTGCCACACCGCAGCGACCAGCCAGAGCCATTGCTGGGACGATGAAGCTGCTCACAGTCCTCGTGCTCACTGTCTTCCCCTTTTACTGCTACACAGGTAAGTCTGCACGTGGTGGGAGTGGGGGGAGCTTTTTGTCAGGGCCACTGTGGCAGACAACTGCTCCCCACAGCCCAGGACAGGGCACTTCACTTCTCTAGTTTGTAGGTGTGTGTGTGTGTGTATGTGTGTGTGTGTGAGTGTGTGTGTGTGTGTGTGTGTGTGTGTAACAAGGAAGCAGTGTGTGAGGGCTTAAAGAATACCCAGATCCTGAGTTACTGTCCGAGGACTCAGACCATTCCCCGTCATCTTTCTGAATGGACGTGCAGCTGGGATGTGGGAGAAGGACAAGCATCACGGCTGCCCAACAAGGAGTTCATGCCTCTGGGACTGAGCAGCTTTTGCATGCTTTCATCCCAGGTTCCGGATGCACACTTGTGATCCAGGTGAACAATCAGGCAATTGACCCTCAAGTGAGCAAATAACAATACATAGAATATTTCAGAGATTTAATTACGGATACAGAAGCAGAAGAGGCCATAAGACAAGCGAAGCAGTGCTTTCTCCAGCAGAGTGAAGAAACTCTGACAAATGCCCAAGTGATGGTGGCAAGTTTGGTTTCTTCTTAACTGCTTTTAAACCACTAGACAATAACAGGCAGGCTGAAAGATGGTCATTAATTTTTTCAAAGAATGTGCTGGTCATGCTTTACTTTATTCCAGTAAATTTAATTGTTGGTGAGTGTAAATACTTCGATACCACATATGCCAACCTATCTTGTGTTGGTTTGCCTGTGTACTTTTTGGAATCTCTAGTGAGTGATTACTGGAAAGGGTGAGAAGAAAAAGGGTGTTTGGGCAAAGGATTACCTACTCCCTCAACTGAACAGACCACCGAGTCTCAAAAGGACCCTCACTCATAAGAGTGATGAGCAAAAGAATTCCTCTTGTTCATCAAAACAAATAGAACATGTTAAAGAATTTTCAAAAGATTCTAGAAAAGTAAAATTGAGAATGATTTTTTACATCTTATTAACACAATCTTCAATGCACTGTAAGGAACGGAAGATTCCTAGTGTAAGGGATTGAATTTCTTGAGCATTAATTACAGTTCTGTGAGTGAGAAGCAGAAACTATGGCTGTGAGTCAGCTACGGGTGATGTCATTGAGGAAAACCAAATCAGTAGTCAAACAATGAGATATTTCTGCTGCTTATAACAGAGATTTTTAGTTATTTCCAGCAGTCATACCCAACCATAAGGTTTCATTCACAATGTCCCTGGATAACTATTTATTTGGATAACCAATATTGCCACAGCACAAAAATAAGTGTCCATCACTAAGGGGTTTCTGACAACATAGATGAAACTTGAAGAACTATGATAAAAAGAAATCCAGGACATACTAGATCAACTCGACTTAATAAATATCTTCAGAACCTTTCACCCTAAAACAGCAGAATACACATTCTTTTCAAGTGCTCATGGTACATTCTCTAGAATAGACCACATGTTAGAGCGCAAAAGCGGTCTCAACAAATTTAAGAAGATTGAAATCATATCGAACACTTTCTCCGATCACAGTGACATGAAACTAGAAATTAACCACAACAGAAAAACTGAAAAAATACTCAAAAAATTGGAAACTAAATTGCATGTTAGTAAATAAGTAATAGGTAAACAATGAGATCAAAGAAGAAATTAAAAAATTTTTAGAAATGAATGATAATAAGCATACATCAACTCAAAATTTATGGGACACAGCAAAAGCAGTCCTGAGACGGAAGTTCATAGCATTACCGGCATACCTCAAGAAGCTAGAAAATGCTCAAATAATCAACTTGACCCTACATCTAAAAGAACTAGAAAAAGAACAGCAAGTAAAGCCTGGAGCTAGTAGAAGGAAGGAAATAATAAAGATCAGAGCAGAAACTAATGACATAGAGGCTAAAGAAACATTACAGAGGATCAATAAAACCAGAAGCTGGTTCTTTGAAAAGGTAAACAAGACCGATGAACCTTTAACCAGACTCACCAAGAAAAAAAGAGAGAGGACTCAAATAAATAAAATTAGAAACGAGAGTAGAGAAGTAACAACTGACACAGGAATACAAAATATTGTAAGAAGATACTATGACGACCTGTACGTCAAAAAACTAGACAACCTATATAAAATGGACAAATTCTTTGAAACATATAATCTTCCAAAAATTAATCTGGAAGAATCAGAAAACCTAAACAGACCAATTACAACAAATGAGATTAAAACAGATAAAAAAAATTCCCCAAAAAGAAAAGTCCTGGGCTGATGGATTTACAAGTGAATTCTACCAAATATTCAAAGAAGAACTAACTGCTATCCTTCTCAAGCTATTTCAAAAAATTCAAGATGAAGGAAGACTTCCAAGCTCTTTTATTGAGGCAAGCATAATTCTGATTCCAAAACCAGGCAAAGACAACACAAAGAAAGAAAATCATAGGCAAATATCCTTGATGAATTTAGATGCTAAAATTCTGAACAAAACATTAGCAAACCAGATCCAGCAATATATATAAAAAAATCATACACCATGATCAAGTGGGATTTATTCTTGGGAGGCAATGCTTGTACAATATTTGCAAATCAATCAATGTGATTCATCACATAAACAAAAGGAAGGAGAAAAACCACATGATAATTTCAATAGATGTAGAAAATGCATTTGATAAAATTCAGCACCCATTTATGATCAAAACACTCAGCAAAGTGGGAATACAGGGAACATACCTCAACATGATAAAGGCCATCTATGACAAACCCACAGCAAACATCATACTCAATGGGCAAAATTTAAAAGCAATCACATTAAGATCAGGAACAAAGCAGAAACGCCCCCTTTTACCACTCTTATTCAACATAGTTCTGGAAGTTCTAGCCACAGCAATCAGACAAGAAAAAGAAATAAATGGCTTCCCAATTGGAAAAGAAGAAGTAAAACTATCATTATTTGCAGATGATGTGATATTGTATATAGAAAACCCTAAGGTTGCAGTAAAAAAACTACTGGACCCGATAAATGAATTCAGCAAGGTGGCAGGATATAAAATTAATACTCAGAAATCAGAGGCATTTTTATACACTAACAATGAACTGTCCGAAAGAGAAATTAAGGAATCAATCCCTTTTACCATTGCAACCAAAAAAATAAAGTATCTAGATATAAATTTAACAAGGGAGATTAAAGACTTATACTCGGAAAATTAAAAAACATTGATAAAAGAAATCAGGGAAGATACAAACAAGTGGAGGCATATACCGTGCTCATGGTTAGTAAGAATAAACATCATTAAAATGTCTACATTACCCAAAGCAATTTATAAATGCAATGCAATACCAATTAAAATACCAAAGACTTCCTTCAAAGATATAGAACACATATTCCAAAAATTTATATGGAACCAAAAGAAAACACGAATAGCTTCAGCAATCTTGAAAAGGAAGAATAAAGCGGGAGGTATCACACTTTCGGATATCAAGTTATATTATGAGGCCAATGTACTCAAAACAGCCTGTTACTGACATAAGAACAGGCATATACATCAATGGAACAGAACTGAGAACCCAGAAATAAACCCACACTTTTATGGACAACTGATATTTGACAAAGGAGGTAAGAGCATACATTGTAGTAAAGACAGCCTCTTCAAGAAATGGTGTTGGGAAAATTGGACAGCTACCTGGAAAAAATGAAACTAGACCACCAACTTACACCATCCACAAAAATAAACTCAAAATGGATAAAAGACTTAAATATAAGCCATAAAACCATAAGCATCTTAGAAGAAAACATAAGCAGTATAATCTCTGACATCTGTCGCAGCAATATATTTGCCGATTTGTCTCCACAGGCAAGTGAAACAAAAGACAGGATAAACAAATGGGACTTTATCAAACTAAAAAGCTTCTGCACAGCTAAAAAGACAATAAGAACAGAATAAAAAGACAAACTACACAATGGGAGAATATATTTGACAATGCATCTGATAAGGGGTTAATAACCAAAATTTATAAAGAACTTGAAAAACTTAATATCAGGAAGACAAACAATCTAATCCAAAAATGGGCAAAAGAAATGCATATACACTTCTCCAAAGAGGACATACAGATGGCCAACAGGCATATGAAAAAATGCTCAACATCACTCATTATTAGCAAAATGCAAATTAAAACCACAATGAGTTATAACCTCACTCCAGTCAGAATGGCGCTCATCAATAAAACAACAAAGAATAAGTGCTGGCGAGGATGTGGAGAAAAGGGAACCCTCCTGCACTGCTGGTGGGAATGCAGACTGGTGCAGCCACTGTGGAAAACAGCATGGAGATTCCTCAAGAAATGAAAAATCAAACTGTCTCTTGACCCAGCTATACCACTGTTAGGAATATACCCCAAGAACACCATAGCACTGTTTGAAAAGAAGAAATGCACCCCCATGTTTATGGCAGCATTGTTCACAATAGCAAAGATCTGGAAACAGCCCAAGTGTCTGTCAGTGGACGAGTGGATTAAAAAGCTTTGGTATATATATATACTATGGAATACTACTCAGCCATAAGAAATGATGACATCAGATCTTTTACAACAACATGGATGGAACTTTATAACATTATACTGAGTGAAATAAGTAAATCATAAAAAACTAAGAACTGTATGAATCCATACATAAGTGGGACATAAAAATGAGATTCAGAGACATGGACAAGAGTGTGGGGGTTTCAGGGTTGAGGGAGGAGAGGGAGGGGTTTAGGGGAGGGGAGGGGGACAAAGACAATCAGTTAGAAGGTGACAGAAGACAATTTGACTTTGGGCAAAGGAATGCAGCATAATCAAATGTCAAAATAGCCTAGAGATGTTTTCTCTGAATATATGTACCCTGATTTATCAATGTCACCCCTTTAAAATTAATAAAAAAAAGAATTTGTCTCACAGCTAATTCAGGCATTTGGAAGAATAGTATAAAGATGCTAATTCTGCTTCGCAGGCCACATCCTGCAAAAGGGGCCCTAAGAAAATTGATGATTTGGCTCCTCTGCTTTTGCCAATTTGATTTTAAAAAATAGGCTAGGAATGCCCTGAAATGGAACTAACAATACATGGGCATAAATTTAAAGGACTTTTAGATACTGGAGCTGATGTATCTGTTATTGCTAAGCTACATTGGCCTCCTTCCTGGCCCACTCATGCAGCAGCCACAGAATTACAAGGTATAGGGCAGAGTAAATCCCCTCAACAAAGTTCTAGTTTTCTACATTGGGAAGATTAAGGCCATTCTGAATTTTTAAAGCTGTATGTGTTCCCTGGATGGCCAGTTAATTTATGGGGTAGAGATGTTTTGAAAAATATGGGATCATTGCTTGTCAGTCCTTATGGTTTAATCAGTACTCAGATGCTTTAGTGGGGATTTTTGCCTACTAAGGGACTATGGAAAGAACAGTGAGGAATTCTCACCCCCATTAAAGTGGCACCCAATACCAGAAGGTGTGGATTAGGGTATCAAAATTTAGTATAGGGGCCTTGGTAGCTCCTGCTACCCCAATAATGCATTGTGCAGACCCAATTACTTGGAAATCAGATAATCCTGTATGTGTAGACCAAGGGCTCCTTTCTCAGGAGAAACTTAGCGCAGCTGCTCAATTGGTACAAGAGCAGCTACAGCTTCGGCACATTGAACCATCTAATAGCCCATGGAATACACTTTCATATTTTGATCTTGTTGCCTCTTGGATTATCAAGGGGCATAGGCGACCCTTACAGTTTATAGGTTTTGAGCTTCAAAATTATTGTTGTTCCTTTTTTTCAAATGATCAACAACAATGGCTCTGGGAAACTTCCACTAAATGGCAAATTGCTTTTACAGATCAATGGACAACTTTATACTGAAACAGTCAACTTAAAATCAGCTCAAAAACTAGAATTATATGCCATTATCATGGCTTTTCAGCATTTGCCATATTCCTCCTTTTATCTATATACAGAAAGCAAATATTTACTTATGGTTGTTTCCACTATAAAGACTGCTGTCTTAGGGACAACTGCTGATGAATGATTTCAGCAATTCCTCCTTCTTCGTAGACTTGTATGTCAACATAGAGCTCAATTTTTTATAGGACATAATCGAGCTCACTCCATGCTCCCTGGAGCTATAGCAAAAGGGATGTCCTTATTGATCAAGCTACCCCAAATAAAATTATTTGGAGCAACGATGATAGATTGAGCAATTCAGTCACATACAATATATTCAAAACCAGAACGCTGCAGCCCTGTGTAAACAGTTTCAACTTTCTCGGGAAAGAGCATGGCAGATTGGAAAATCCTGTCCAAGTGGTTCTATACTACAATCTGCCCCTTCATTTGGAGTTAACCCTCAAGGACCCCTACTAGGACAACTTTGCCAAATGGATGTTACTCATATACCTTCATTCAACAAACAGTCCTATGTCCACATTACAGTGGATACATATTCTGGATTTATACTAAACTCTATGAGAACAGGAAAGGCTGCTAAGCATGTTATAGCTCATTGTCTGTATGCATTTTTCTATTATTGGGTTTCCCAAACTGATTAAACTGACAATGCTTCTGCTTATGTAGCAAAATCATTTACTGTATTTTGTCAAACTTTTCGAATTATGGGTATTTCTTACAATTGTTAAAGTCAAGGTATCATTAAAGTGTACCCAGCAAATATTTTAAGGTCAATTTAAAAAAATTTTAAAGGGAGGAGTCATATCCTGGAACTCCTAGGGGTCTACCATACCATGCTTTTTACTTAAAAATTTTAAATTTCTTTTGAATGCTGATGAGCAGGAGAAACCAAATCTTTTTCTCCTGCAAACTTCTACCTTCTTTTATTTGATCCAGCTAATAACACTGTTTTGTCTTTTCCAAAATTGCTTCAGATATATGGAAACCGTTTATATAGGTGGATGGGGATCCTCAAACCCCTCAGCGAGATCTTCTGAGCATGGCTTTTAAGGTACCAAGAGGCAGAAAAAGCCCAAAAGAGATCAGGTGAACTACCAGTTTTTAGGATATGCCCTCAAAGGCTCTAATGCCCCAAAGGGGTCTCATAAGATTCCATCTGGGTCCTGCTTCAATAGTGAATAGGAAGGTCATTGAGCTAAAGCCTGCCAGACTTACATGCCTCTGCTGTGAGGAAAAAGGGACACTGGAAGGTAGGCTTCCCCCTCGCTCTTCTAAGGGTGGGTTCAGCCTCTTCCAGCCCTGCTCCAGCCACCTATGACTTAACCTTGCCCAGAATGCTGGGGTTTGCCACTGAAGGCTGAAGGTGCCCAGGGCCATTGGCCCCATCTATGACACTGTGGATGAACCTAGGGTATTTCTTCCAAGAAGCAGGTAAACTGATCTCACTTGCACAAGTGTCACTTAATTATGTCTGGCCTAAATAGTCAGGTTTTTTATTCTTCCCTCGAAGATCTCTGTTGTGGGTATTGATAGTCCTATTTTCTGCTGCTTTGTTTAATATACACTGTTTCCTTTATTCCTCCTACCTCAATGCCCCACTTATATTTTAGGCTGGGACCTACTCCTAATTTAGAGCTCTCTTTCCCCCTTTTGCCAACTTCTATTATAAATTTAGCTTTGCCACTCAGCTTAATGTATCCCAAGGTTCTCTTTACCACACCACAGTAGCAGAGCTCCAGAAAAAAGCACCCTGGTCTCATTTCTCCAGGCAGAGGAGAACAGAGGATCCATCTCCACACATGCTGCAGATGGTTTTTCCAGTCTACCTGAATCATTACCAGCTAGAAGCAGTGGGCATTGGGACTTGGACGTGAGCTGCAAAGTATAGAATTGTGAAAACAATTTCAGTGCCATGCGGACTTTTCTTGGATGTGGACTTTTCCCTGACTCCTGCTCCTTGGGACAGCTCCTAATGGACTGAACTGGGGTTGGATTGCATATGCAGGGATTTGGCATGGTGTTGGTGCCAACTTGGACTTGGTGAACATGTTAAAAACGGTACTCTTTTATGGATTCTTGCTGTATTGGCCAAGAGCTTGATTAAAGACCTTAATCCTTGTAAAAAAATAGAAGGCTGGATAAAGAAGATGTGGCACATATACACTATGGTATACTACTCAGCCATAAGAAATGATGACATTGGATTATTTACAACAAAATGGTGGGATCTTGATAACATTATACTGAGTGAAATAAGTAAATCAGAAAAACAAAGAACTGCATGATTCCATACATTGGTGGGACATAAAAACAAGGCCAAGATACATGGACATGGTGTGGCGGTAATGGGGGGGATGGAAGGATGGAGAGGGGGCAGAGGAGGGGGAAGGGCACAAAGAAAACTAGATAGAAGGTGACAAAGAACAATCTGACTTTGGGTGATGGGTATGCAACATAATTGAATGTCCAGATAACCTGGACATGTTTTCTTTGAATATATGTACCCTGATTTATTGATGTCACCCCATTAAAAATAATAAAAATTAAAAAAAAAGAAACCCAGTCACAAAGGACAGGTATTGCATTTCGTAGACTAAAGAATCTCTAGGAAACGAGGATTAAAATGGTTTGCAGTGGAGGGTGTGAGGAAAGGGGAGACGTTAAGGGTCTAGAGTTGCATGTTAGCAGATGACAAGGTCCTAGAGATTGGTTGCTCTGGAGAGTGAATGTTCTTCTTTTTTTTTTTCTTTCATTTTTCCAAAGCTGGAAACGGGGAGGCATTAAGACAGACTCCCGCATGCGCCCGAACGGGATCCACCCGGCATGCCCACCAGGGGGCGATGCTCTGCACATCTGGGGCGTCGCTCTGTTGCATCCAGAGCCACTCTAGCACCTGAGGCAGAGGCCACAGAGCCATCCTCAGTGCCCAGGCCATCTTTGCTTCAATGGAGCCTTGGCTGCGGGAGGGGAAGAGAGAGACAGAGAGGAAGGAGAGGGGGAGGGGTAGAGAAGCAGATGGACGCCTCTCCTGTGTGCCCTGGCCGGGTATTGAACCCGGGACTCCTGCATGCCAGGCCGACGCTCTACCACTGAGCAAACCAGCCAGGGCCGAATATTCTTAACATGTCTAAAGTGAACACTCAAATACAGACAATGATAATATTTCTGTCATACATAGTTACCATTATTAAAATTTTTAAAAAGTAACAACCTCTCAAGTAAAGATGAGGGAACTTTAATAAAACCTCTAGACCAGACAAGTCCATAAGAGTGAGCATGTCCAAAGTTTTGTAGTCTCAAAAGGATAGGGTGCCGTCATCCGTCCGTTAGCCCAAGTTCTAACATGCAGGCCATGCAGAAACTCAAATTGTACATTGCCTGAATTTGGGCTGAGGAACTGAAAACTGACAACACAGAGTATTTATTGAGTTCTTGAAGAAAAAGAAACATGCAGGGAAAGTCAGCAAAGGGATCCCTGCTCGAGAAAGTTCTATAAGCACAGGCCCCTCTGGCATCAGCAGAGGTCTCCTGAGCGGGAGGACACAGCAGAGAATTCCAACGGTACTTCCAGCACCAGCTCTCTGCCGCTGGTGTGGACCAATCCAGGGAAACAATAGAGAACATGTTTGTTTTGCAGGATTGTCCTTTGTAAGAACAGTGAAATATAAGTGATGACTCTGTGTTTGTTTTCCAGGATGCAATATACAATAGTGTTTGGTGTAAGCCATATTAACTTTGCCCCAGACCTTTGGCTCAGACGACAGGGAATGATCAGAAACCAACTGACTATGAGTAGAAACCATGACTTAGCACCCTTTTCTGTCCTTTGATCTACAGACTGCAAGACAGTTGTTGAAACCTCACATACATTTTCCCTTTAATAAAGCATCTGCAAACCTAACATTCTTCCTTGATAACTAACACGGGGGTTTTAGAGAGACGCAATGACACACGTGTTGCTTTCCCGCACACAAGCTGCTGGGGACCACAGCCTGGCCCGCTGGCACTCACTGGTGTTCTCGGCACAATCCACATCGTTCTTACCAGCTCTTCTAAGGAACATAGAGAAACGTCCTCTGACTGACATCTCCAACCCTGTTATCAGATGAGAGGTGCACCTGGGACACACAGGAGCACGTAAACGGTGCCCTCCCTCCCCCGAGGCAGCTCAGGGATGTGCTGAGGCCACTGGGGCCAGAGTGGGTAAAGTGCAGACTCTGAGGAGGCAGGGGTATCCCGGCCGCCCAATCAGGACCCTGCACTCTTGTTCCTGTCCCTTTTTGGAGCTGCCATTGCTCAGAATCCTAAGGTTTTTCCTCCCTTGCAAGCTGGTGGCCAGTCTGACTGGGCAAAGGGGATCCAGCAAATATAGCCCTATCTCCCCTTGGGACTCCCCAACAGGGCCTTCTCCTGCTCTGTGGACACGCCCACTGCAGCTTGAGGGGACAGGCTCCTCCCAGAAGGTCTATTGCCCATCTGAGCAAATGCAAACTTCTGTACATGCGACAGAGAACCAAAACTGAGCATGGCTCATGACTTAACAGGTGTGTGTGTGTGTGTGTGTGTGTTTGTTCTGTGTAATAAAATATAAGGAGTGGGTCTGGGAAAGTGTCCTTTTGCCTGGACTTAATGGTGTCACTGGCTGAAAGTGTTTTGAAGAAGTGGGAGGGAGTTTCTCATATGATTTATTGAGTCTTTGGTATTTGTAGCCACTTCTCCATAAAAATATGTTAAATAACATATCTTATAAAGACATTGATGTAAAGATGTATGTACCCAAAGAGGTTCATTGGTGCATATTCATTATTACTATAGTCTCTTTTGGTTAATATTTATAAAGACATTGTAACACTTTTATGGAAACAACGGTATTGTCTGCCTCGTTCCCAGTTTGGGTTATGGCTGATGGAAGTCAGCCTTGGTGGGATCTGAATTGTCCTGAGAAGGGGTTAGGGCTCATGCTGGGTGAGAGGGACCCATGCTGGTGTGAGCAGAGGGTGCTCGTCACTCACCCCTGGTGTCAGGATAGTGGGGACGGGCCACAGTGAGGAGAGCTGAGTCCGAGTTAAAATCACTCACTTTGCTTTTTTCCCAGGAATTCCAACCTCACTGCTGGTTGGTCACTGTGGGAATGAAAAGGTGGACCACACTGCCCCCTGCAGGCCATGACCAGGCACAGTCACACAGTTGAAGGAGGGAACAAAGATATCTGTAATTAGGGTAAAAATTAGGAAATGAAATGTTTTTAAAGGTTAAATTTGGGCCACACCTCAATGTTTAAACTAGACAGGATTCAGCCCTGCTTTGCCTGAGTCACCTCTGTCACTGGCTCTGTCCCGTCCCTGCTCCTTTGGTCAGGAATTGAGAGCTCCCGGTGAGCAGGGCACTCTTGGGGACAGCAATGGATCTGGGAACCTGAGTAGCCACTGCCCTCGGACCTGAGAGCCCACAGAGCAGGTGGCTGTAGCCAGTGCATTAGGTAAAAAGAAAAAGGTACCAAAAGGAAGAATTGAAACTGTATTCAGAGATGGTTGTGGAAAATCTGATAGGTGGATGAAGGGTCCCCAAACTCTAGTTTGCATCTTCAATGGCCCCTGGACTGGGTCCCCAGCGTTATGAAGGCACCGTGCACTGGGATATTCAGGAGCAAAGGAAGCATCTCTGACATTTTTCTGCCTTCTCCCTCCCAGGCTGTGTCACAGAAAGGAGAAGTAGCCACCACAGTGCCATTGCTTCATGGCGAGGGCTGCTGAATGAGAGGAAGGAGACACTCTCCGCTGCCTCATGGCCTTTCCCCACCCAGGGCTTCCCTTTGCAGCTCACAGCCCGCAGGAGGAGGTCAGAGCCCTGTCAGGGGTCCGGGGGCTGCGGGCAGGTGTCTGTGGGAGCAGGAAGGAGCAGTGCAGCCGCTCACACGTTTCCTTCATCAGCCTCAGGGCACGAACCTCACAGGTTCAACCACGCACCAGGCAAGGGAAGAAGTGAGAAAACAGTGTTGAGAAGTTCAAAACACAGAGTACATTGCTGTCATGGTACCGGTAGGGATGCTTACGACTTTGAATAAAGACCTGACAGGAACATTTTTGATACATCTTAAATACATGATGTAAGATGCTATTGGTAAATGCATCTCTTAATGAGCAGAAGAGGCCCTGCTTTAATTTTATAGAACCGTGCATAATATCATTTTTAGACAAAATGTGGTAATGGTGTTTATGCTTTTCATCTTCATAGATGTGATTCTGAAAAGATTTGTTGTAAGTATGTGCAAAGACAAAAATAATGAGTTTGTGCTAGTGATGTCACCTGAGTCTTTGAATTGTTTGGCTCTCGACTAAACATTGTGTCTCTATAATTTGTCCCTCAAAATTATTTTCAATTATTTATTAGCCATGGCTAAATGTGGTTTTCCTTTTTATAAAAGCACTTCCTATAGTACATAGGGACATTTTATGTCCACAAAATGCTTCAAAACATTTTTTTGAAGCGTTGTGTTTCTTAAGGGAGAGTCAGTGCTGAGTATGAGGTTCGGATGGGGGACAGTCAGTCCGTGTCGTGGGAACGCTGAAGCAGGACTGATTGGGACACTGGAGGCAGAGACGGAGTGGGCACGGCCACACGCATGTAAATGGTACAGTAGACTGAATGCCACGATCTAGAAGTGATTCCTTAAATGTTTTCATCCCCCTGGTGTGTGTTTACAGTCCGAAGACCAAAGCCTTAGGAAATTCCTGGGATTTCCTGAGTCACGAGGGATGCTGTGTGCCCAGCGCATCTCCCCTGAAAAGGCATCCAGAGACCCCGTGTGTCTGCGGTAGGTAATGCAGACTATGCAGACTATGAGGTCATTTGGCAGCAGGCACAGTGCTGCCATCCCCACCCGCCACCCGCCTTTATCCTTAGTTTCAATATTCGGTATTCAGGATTGTAAAATCGCAGTAACAGTGACTTAGATGTGATCATAAAATAGTAAAACGGGTGATTGCAACATAATGACCTTATGTTCACTGATAGAAATCCCAGTGGAACCAGAGCCAAATTCAGAAGCACACTGAGTTCGCACCCAGGATAGCAAACCTTCTTTGTTGGGAGACTCTGTCACCTAACTATGATATTTGACTTTTTGAATCAGGTGATTTATTGTTTGACTTAGTATTTATATTTGTTTCTTTTTATTTATTTTTTAAATGGTATTTACCACCAGCCTCTGTGTTGAGCATTTTCATGGCACTATGATACCCCCTTATTGTATAGATGAGGAAACTGAGACTGAGAAGTTAGCACTGTGCTGATGACCCCAGTAATAGAAAGCTTTAGAGTTGACCTGGCACCCATTAGTCTGGGCCCAAAGTCAGGCTCCTCCACACTAATCAAGAACTATAAATGGGCTAATTCTGAGGAATCCTGACTTTGGTTTTAAATTCAAAACAGAGTACAAGCTATGCTGTCAGAAGTCAGCGGGGAGTACATGGAACTTGTAGAATTATGTGGGAAGAGTCAACATCTTTAAATTTATAAGAATTTCCTTCAAGAACAAGGTGTGTGCCTCTGTTTTAGATTGCTTTTCCCATCTGTGCGTCGTTTCATGATTTTCCCTGAAAACAGTGCACATTTCTGAAGGTATAGTTGTATAGTTCAGATTGTTCCTGCTTGTACTGTGCCTGCTGCCAAATGACCTCATAGGCTGCATGATGTCATGTGATAGCACAGCTGGTTTATAGAAAAGGTATCGATGTTAGTACGTTGAGCATGTGTTTGGCTAGTGCTGTGAATTCTATCAGTTTCAGTATATTTATTATCTTACAATGTTAATTCATTTAATATATTTTTTCCTTGTTTGAAGAGAATATTTTTTACATTATCCTTATTTCATTAGTAGACTTATTATTTTCTTTAAAGTGGTTTAGGTTCACAGAGAAATTGAACAGAAAGTGCAGAGTTTCCACATACGTCCTACTCACAAACCACCTAAACCCCCACCAGCCTGGGACGTGTGTTACAGTCGATGAACCTATCCTGTACTGACACATTATTATTAGCTAAGGCCCATAATGTTCAATAGGGTTCACACTTGTGTTGTAGAATTGTGTCTGTGCAACCCACATAATTTGTTAACCAGCAGCACCCCAGTGAATTCAATATAATGTGGCTGTTTTAAACTGCATTTTTAAAACACGTAGGCATGTGCAGTGTGCAGCAATTCTTCAATCCTGGTTTACTCTCTGTTCAATTTCTCTTACTTCTTTGGTCTTTACTCAAATGTCTGTTCTTAGTGGGTAGAGTATCAGTGTTTGGGTCTTCCCATGTCTTTTAATGTCTGGCTCAGTAGAAGTCAGATGGAACATGTATTTGCTTCCATCTTAACTCCTTTTCAACATCACATGCCATGTAGTCTTCAGAAAATTCCACTGTCTTGTGAGAGCATTGAGAGTGACCTGGGAAAATCAACCTCCACATTATGATTAATGTAGTTTTGTCCGAGACTCCCTGAATCATAGTGTTCCATCACCAGTCCCAAAAATTGCTGTGGAATGTCTTTGTTTGTGTGTAGTAAAATTTCTCCTCTGTGTACCAATTAGATGAAGGCCACAAGGAGACTTGCCTTCATAACCTAAATAGGAGATTTCAGAAACAAGGGTCTATTCAGCTAAAAACAACTATATCAACATTGTTATCTCAACAAATGTATGTAGTACAATCTGATAAACTTTCTTAGTAAAACTTCTAAGTAAGAGCCTGGGATGGTTTGCTCAGTGGTAGAGCATCAGCCTGTCATGTGGAAATCCCAGGTTTGATTTCCAGCCAGGGCACAGAGGAGAAGCTTCCATCTGCTTCTCTACCCCTCCATCTTTCCTTCTCTTTCTCCCTCTTACACTCCTGAAGCCATGGCTTGAATGCTTACAGCAAGTTGACTCTGGTAGTTGAGGATGGCTCCATGGCCTGCCTCAGGCACTAACATTGCTTGGTTGCAGAGCAGTGGAGCAGCAGCCCCAAATGAACAGAGCATTGCCTGGTATGGGGTTTGCCAGTTGGATCCCGGTTTGGGTGCATGCAGGAGCCTGTCTGTTTGCCTCCCCACCTCCCACTTAATATAAACAATTCTAAGTAAAGATAGAAGAAAACTTTTAGAACCAAGAAAATCAATTTTCAAAGTCAACTGCAAACATCACTCTAAAACAGTAAGTGCTAAAGCTAATTATATTAAAATATAGGGAAAATGCCTGTTTATATCCATTATTTATTATTTGTCAGTATGGATTTGTGAGTTGTAAGTGTCACACTAAAATAACAAAATGAAAGAATCTTAACTATTTCCAAAGATATGATGAAAAAACTTTCATTTGCAGACAATATGACTCTTTCATCTGGAGACATGAGATATACTCACAGAGCACCACTCAGAGAAATAAAATAATAGGATGAGATGCATGGAAGTGGCTGGATATATGCTAAATATATATATAAGAATACAACAGCTTGGGCATGCTACAAACAACAGTGAGAATTAAAAATGGATTAAAGATGTCTCATTTATAAGTGTGACAAATTATAAAACATAAAAACAAATGTAATAAGTGAGGTAGTATATACTGTGTTTCTGGAAGGCAAGTTACAAAAATATCAATATTTTCAAAATTTATACATAAAATCATTGTAGTATTTTCATCCTGAATCCCATTGGAGCTTCATCAGAGACTGGATAAAATTATTTTAAAATTCCAAGGGAACAATCTATGTTTGAAAATAGCCAAGATATTAGGAAGAACAATGAATAGATACTTGCCATATCAGATAAAAAATTACTAAAAAAAATAATTCTTCTTGATCCAGATGAGTTAGAGTAGAAATGGACAACAGCCTGACCAGGCAGTAGCACAATGGATAGAATATTGTCCTAAGATGATGAGGACCCAAGTTCAAAACCCCGAGGGTGCATGCTTGAGCATGGGCTCATAAACATGACCCCATGGTCGCTGGTTTGAGCTTGAAGGTCACTGGATTGAACCCCAAATCTTCTGGCTTATAACCAATGTCACTGGTTTGAGCAAGGGGTCACTGAATCAGCTGGAGTCTCCCAGTCAAACGTAAGAGAAAACAATCAATGAACAACTAAGATGCTACAACTATGAGTTGATGCTTCTAATCTCTCTCCCTTCCTGACTGTCTGTCTGTCTTTCTCACTAAAGAAGAAAAAAAAAGATAACCATACTAAGGACCATTAGAGAGCTCTAAAATGGATATATATATATATATATATATATATATATATATATATATACACACACACATATACACATATACATATATACATATATATATATGACTTAAATTATAGCATCAACTTTACAATTCAGTCATTAAAGGATTATTTATGTTTTGGTCAGATATTGCCAATAACCATTAGGAAAATAAAAAAAGACTTCTACTTCTTACAATATACCAAATTTAAATTGGCTTCAAGATTAATATGTATGAAGTCAGGACTTTCAGTATAATAGTTGGGGTGGAAGCCAGATTGCATGTGGACGAGAGGTGAAAGGAAGGGGACTCGTGGGACCAGTAACTGGGATGCTGTGAGGTAAACACTCCAGGGGCTTGGGAAGCGGCCTGGCTGAGACCCTGCGGACCCATGTGGCACACCCTGGTTTCATCCACAGAGGCCTGGATTTCTTTCTCAGCCTCATGGAGGCCATTTTCCTGACCAAAAAAAAACACAAACAAACCAAAAAACCAATATCAGGTAAACGATAACTTACAGCATGAAAAATATGACTTAATTACTATAATAAATAGAGATCAACCAATGAATATATAACCTATATTGGTCAGCACCTGTGTATTAGACAGTGCTGGGCAAGAAATATTCCTGTAAGGCCCTGGCCAGATAGCTCCTTTGTTTAGAGCAGTGGTAGTCAACCTGGTCCCTACCGCCCACTAGTGGGCATTCCAGCTTTCATGGTGGGCAGTAGCGGAGCAACTAAAATATAAATAAAAAGCTAAATTTAACTATAGTAAGTTGTTTTATAAAGATTTATTCTGCCAAACTTAGCAAAAATCTGACATAAAGTACTTGATAAGTAATTATTATTATATGCTTTAACTTGCTGTAACTCTGCTTTATAAACTTTATAAAGTAAAGTTACTTACCTACTTTATAAATCACCATTACTATGGAACCAGTGGGCAGTTAGAAAATTTTACTACTAACAGAGATACAAAAGTGGGTGTTAGGTATAAAAATGTTGACTACCCCTGGTTTAGAACATTGTCCTGAATCAAAAAGTTGACAAGTCTATCCCCACTCAGCACACATACAGGAACAGATAGATGTCCTGTCTCTCCTGCTCCCATCCTCCCTCTCTAAAATAAAATAAAAAAATTTAAATACAAGAGAAATATTCCTGTGAGATCTTATGTCACATGTCTTACACCAAAGAACAGTAAGTAGGTCATAAATGATAGTAATTTGGAGAAGATGCTAAGGCTATGTGTCTGTACACCTAGATAGTTAGTGATTACGGAGGACTGATATCAGCATGGAACAAAAGGCTTTAATTGTCACCTTCACTACCAAAGCCTGTTTAAGAAGAAAGGACTTTCTGGTGAACAAGGAATCAAGGTAAGAACAGTAAATAACCTTGAGGATCCTGTAGTGAGAATTAGCTGGTCCGTTTCCTGGGCCATCTCACAAGCCCTGAGGCCTTTTGACCTCTTTTTCCAGGGTGTTCCTCCAGAATACACAGGCTTTCTTCAGCCTGTCCTGGGAGCCACAGTGTGAAACCTTTGTGCCCTAGGGTCAACACTTAGAAAATCTGCTTATTTTCATGGTTGTAAATGCCAA
Organism: Saccopteryx leptura; assembly: GCF_036850995.1. Lineage (NCBI taxonomy): Eukaryota > Metazoa > Chordata > Mammalia > Chiroptera > Emballonuridae > Saccopteryx > Saccopteryx leptura. Next base: position 11,262,707 of record NC_089503.1, on the reverse strand, counting down.
CTGTGTATACACAGGACTCAAACTTTCCTGTTGGGGAGGTCATTAGTGGCACTGTGACTTGCTGTCCTCAAGTTTCTTACTCACATGAGGGGCTGACATACAAGGAGGAGCATGTGCCTCAAGCAGGGACCAGCGCACCTACTGACTGTGGGCGGGTCAGGAGGAGCTGTGAGGACGGGGCCTCACTGCTAGAGGCAGTTCTTCCTCGGGATTCTTTATGGAACTTCCTCCCCGTAGAACACATGCACTGTAACAGAGCCTCCCTGGGTCTGCTGACCTCGATCCCGCTACAAAGGGCTTAGCTCCTGAGCTCAGTGTCTTCTACTACTGGGGAAGGAAGTCACTGGGCACCCCCTGGATATTTCATGGGCCCAGGACAGTGTCATGTCTGCAAAGCCCCAAGCTCCTTCGAATGCAGCCTGCAAGATCACTGTGACTTTGAGAGGGTTTTAAGCCACTTTTGGGTCTTATTTTTGTAATCTATTCAGTAGTGAAATTGCCACTGAACTTGGGTCTGAACTTTCCAGAGCTCTGGGAAGAGGTAGGATCATGGCTGTAATTTGATGAGTAAGACTTCGCATATCTGCTGGATGATTTGTCTCACAAGCTGAGGTTCTCAGATTTTGTTTTTTTAACTAGAATGCCCTAAAGAGACCTCACACTGGAGCAAAAGCAGCAACACGTCAATAGTGGGTGGTCTGGGTAATGTGCACAGGCCTTTTTCTAATAGAGATCATTGCAACATCTCTGTCACTTTGATGTTATTTTCAAGTTTGAAGTTAAAAATTATTTCCTGAGGCAAAATGTATTGTGATGAACATGTTCCTGGCCTTTCTGGGAAGAAGGGTCAGCCATGTGGGGAGAGCACATGATACAGTGGGTCACAGGAGTGCCCCCGATGGGGGATGGTGCAGGAGTTCATGTGCACTTGAAAGAAGGGTCCTCCACCTCCAGGTCGTGTCTGCAATGGCTCCTGGACTGAATACCAGCATTATGAAATGTTCAGGTTAGGCAGTGCACACAATGAGAATCTAATATGGAATTTATGCAAAAATGAAGCATTCCTAATCTTTTTCCATTATTATTATTACTTTTTATCTATATACTACACAGAGTACAATTAAGTCATGGCAAGAGCGGGAGTATGAGAGGAAGGAGACACTCTCAGCTGCCCCATGGGCTTTCTCTGTCCCGGGCTTCCCTTTGCAGCTCACAGCCCTCAGGAAGAGGTCAGAGCCCCGTCAGGAGTCCAGGGGCTGCAGGCAGGAGTCTGTGGGAGCGGGAAGGAGCGGTGCACCTGTCACACATGTTCCTGATGCCTCAGGGCCAGTAGTGGGATTCAAATAACTTAACAACCGGTTCTCTGTCCTAATGACTGAAGTATAAAAAAGGACATACTGAAAGTAGTTTATTATTTCATGCATTTAATATTTAAATAATAATAAAACAAATTCACAAAAGTAGATTATAAGAAAGTTTTAAAATAATAAAAAATATTAAATAATATCTGACAAAAAACAATAAAACTGTTATTTAAGATATTTTTGTATTGTTTCTTGATTGGCATCAATCAGCACTTGCAATTTTTTAACTTAAATGAGCATCATCAGCTGTGTGATTTGTCCTTAACCATTTTTTTACTGTACGTGTAGAATCCCATTTCTTTATCTGTGAACAGAATGAACATTATTACGGGCACTTCAAATACGCTGTTGTGCAGATGACTGTTAAAAAACAGTAAAGAATGTAAATTTGTGATTTGTACATTGGGCAGCTGCCCAGGTTCCCACCTTAGAGAGAACCCTGATTACAAGTGCCACTTTACCAAGCAGTTCACCAAACTCAACGAAAGATTAGGTATTGGTTCTACCGAACCTGTGAGAGCCGGCTGAATCCCACAACTGATCAGGGCATAAATTTCATGACTCATCAGTGCACTATGGCGAGGGAAGAGACACTAACATGGCTTATGGAGTTTGTAAGGTGACGGACATGGTGAGTTGGGCACCAGCTGAGATCTTGTAGCTTTGGGTAAATATCAAATATATTTGGTTCAGTTTATTTATTTTATTTTTTTAATTTTTAAATTTTATTTAGAAAATAAACATGGTGACATTGATCAATAAGAGTACATAGGTTTTATGTAAACATTTGTATAGCATTTGAACTGTTGATTATGTTGTATCCCCATCACCCAAAATCAAATATTTATTGTCACCTTATATTTGTCCCTCATTATACTCTTTACCCCACTCCTCCCCCCACTAACTCCCTCATATCCCCTTTTTTTTGGTAACCACTTCATTTTTATTCATGTCCATGAGTCTCAGTTTTGTTAAACTGATAAGAACAGATACTACACTTGATCTTAGCCAAAGGCCTGAGAAGAGATGATGAGTCTAGTTTTATATGCCACCTATATGTGAAATCACACAGTTGTTAGCTTTTTAGATTTACTTATATCACTCAGTATAACATTTTCAAGATACATCCATGTTGTCATAAATGTCACTGTCATCGTTTCTTATGGCTGAGCAGTATTCCATTGTATATATGTACCAGTTCTTCTTTCCTGTACCTTCTTTAAATTTTATAATTTTATTTAGACAATTAATTTTAACGGGGTGACACTGATCAACTAGAGTACATAGATTTAGAGAAAACATCTCCAGATCATTTTGACATTCGATTATGTTGTATACCAATCACCCAAAGTCAAATTGTCTTCTGTCACCTTTTATTAGATGTTCTTTGTGCCCCTCCCCTCCCCCATTACCTCCCTCTCCTCCCCTCCCCTCTCCCTGTATCCACTGTACTCTTATCTATGTCCATGAGTCTCAATATTGTGTCCCACCTATATATGGAATCATACTTTTCTTAGTTTTTTCTGATTTACTTATTTCACTCAGTATAAGGTTATCAAGATCCATCTATGTTGTCGGAAATGGCCCTATGTCATCATTTCTTATGGCTGAGTAGTATTCCATAGTATATATGTACCACCTCTTCTTTTTTCAATATTCTGATGAAGGGCTTCTTGGTTGTTTTCATGTCTTGGCCACTGTGAACAATGCTGCAATAAACATAAGGCTGCATGTATCTTTATATACCAATGTTTTTGAGTTTTGGGGGTATATACCCAGTAGAGGAATTGCTGGGTCATTTGGTAGTTCTATTCTTAATTTTTTGAGGAGCCACCATACTTTCTTCCTTAAAAGTTGAACTACTTTACATTCCCAGCAACAGTGAATGAGGGTTCCTTTTTCTCCACAGCCTCTCCAGCACTTGTTATCATTTGTCTTGTTGATACAAGCTAATCTAAGAGGTGTGAGGTGGTATCTCGTAGTTTTAATTTGCATTTCTCTAATAGCTAGTGAAGATGAGCATCTTTTCATATATCTTTTGGCCATTTGTATTTCTTCTTGGGAGAAGTGTTTGTTCATGACCTCTTCCATTTTTTTTTATTGGGTTGTTTGTTTGTTTGTTGTAAAGTTTTATGAGTTTCTTGTATATTTTGGATATTAGGCCCTTATCTGAGCTGTTGTTTGAAAATATCATCTCACCTTAGTTGGTTGTCTGTTTGTTTTGTTGTTAGTTTCCTTTGCTGTGTGAAAGTTTTTTAGTCTGATGTAGTCCATTCATTTATCTTTGCCTTCACTTCCCTTGCCTTTGGAGTCAAATTCATAAAATGCTCTTTATGGCCAAGGACTATGAGTTGAGTTTAGTATATATGTTTTCTTCTGTGTAATTTATTGTTTCAGATCTTACATTGCAGTCTTTGATCCATTTTGAATGAGTTTTGTGAAAGGAGACAAACTGTAGTCAACTTTCATTCTTTTGCATGTGGCTTTCCAGTTTTCCCAGCACCATTTACTGAAGAGGCTTTCTTTTCTCCATTGTGTGTTTTTGCCTCCTTTTTCAAAGATGATTTGACCATATATATGTGGTTTTTATTTCTGGACTCTGTATTCTGTTACATTGTTCTGAGTGTCTATTTTTCTGCCAATACCATGCTGTTTTGATTATCATGGCTCTGTAGTATAATTTGAAGTCAGTTATTGTAATGCCCCCAGCTTCATTTTTTCTTTTCCCTTTAGGATTACTTTGACTGTTCAGTGTTTTTTTTATTTTTGTTTTTATCTTCAGGAGTTTTTATGCTTCCATATAAACCTGATGATATTTTTGTTTCTTTTCTTTTAAAAATAATATTGGAATTTAATAGGAATAGCATTAAATTTGTATATTGCTTTGGGTAATATGGTCATTTTAACTATTTTTATTCTTCCTATCTAAGAATAGAAAATATTTTTCCATTTCATTGTCTCTTGTTTTTTTTGTTTTTTTTTTTACGGGGACAGAGAGAGAGAGTCAGAGAGAGGGACAGGTAGGGACAGACTGATAGTAACAAAGAGAGATGAGAAACATCAATCATCAGTTCCTTGTTGCAACACCCTAGTTGTTCACCGACCACCTTTTACTATAATGTTAGCTGATGGTTTGTTATAAATGGCTTTTATTAGGTTGAGATATTTTTCTTGTATACCTATTTTGTTGAGTATTTTAAAGATAAGATGATGTTGTATTTTATCGAATGCTTTTTCTGCATATATTGATAGGATATTATGGCTTTTGTTCTTTGTTTTGTATATTATGTTAATTGTTTTTTAGGTATGCTGAACCATCCTTGTTATTCTGGGATAAATCTCACTTGATTATGGTGAATTATTTTTTTAATGTTTATTTGACTTGCTAGTATTTTTTTTTAAGATTTTTGCATCTGTATTCATTACAGATATTTCTCTATAATTTTCTTCTTTTTTGTTGTGTTTGCCAGGTTTTGGTATGAGGGTTATGTTGGCCTTATGAAATGTGTTTGGAAGTATTGTTTCTTCTCCAATTTTTTAGAAGACTTTGAGTAGAATAAAAACCAAATCTTCTTTGAATGTTTGATAGAATTCACTAGTATAGCCGTCTGGCCCTGGACATTTTTTTTTTGAGGTTTTTGATAGTTATTTCTATTACCTCCTCACTTATGGGTCTGTTTAGGCTTTCTACTTCTTCATGATTCAGTCTAGGAAAATTGTATTGTTCTACGAACTTATCCATTTTTTCTAGATTGTTAAATTTGGTGCTTATAGTTTTTCATAGTATTCTATGATAATTCTTTTTATATCTATGATATCTGTGATGATTTCTCCTCTTTCATTTTGGATATTGTTTATATGAGTCCTTTCTCTTTTTTCCTTAGTGAGTCTTGCCAAGGGTTTGTCTATTTTGTTGATCTTTTCAAAGATCTAGCTCCTTGTTTTATTGATTTTTTCTATAGTTTTTCTTTTCTCTATTTCATTTATTTCTGCTCTGATTTTTATTATTTCCTTTTTTTCTGCTGGTTTTGGGTTGCTTTTGTTCTTCTTTTTTCTAGTTCCTTAAGATGCGATGTTAAGTTGTTTACTTGGGCTTTTTTTTTGTTTGTACATATCAGCCTGTAGTGATACAAACTTACCTCTTATTACTGCTTTTGGTGTATCCCAGAGATTCTGATATATCCTGTTGTCATTTTCATTTGTCTGTATATATCTTTTGATCTCTGCTTTTTTTTGGTTTTTGACCCACTCATTTTTTCAAAGTATAGTATTTAATTTTAATATTTTTGAGGGTTTGTTTACTTCTTAATTGAAGTTGAATTCTAGTTTCAAAGTTTAAGGTCAGAGAATTTTCTTCATATAATTTAAATCTTTCTGAAATAGTTGATGTTAGTTTTGTGGCCCAACACATGGTCAGTTCTTGAGAATGTTCCATGTGCACTGAAGAAAAATGTATACTCTGGCATTTCGGGATGAAATGTCCTATAGATGTCTATCATGTCCAATTGTTCTAATGTTTTGTTTAAGGCCAATATTACTTTATTGATTTTCTGTTTGGATGAATGATCTAGAGGTGTCAGTGGTGTATTGAGGTCTCCAAGTATGATTGTATTTTTGTCAGTTTTTATTTTTAGATCAGTTAGTCTTATATACTTTGGTGCTTCTTGGTTTGGTTTATATATGTTAAGAAGTGTTATGTCTTTTTGATTCAATTTCCCCTTTATCATTATGAAATGATCATCTTTGTCTCTGAATACTTTTTGTCTTATATTCAGCACTGTTAGATATGAATATTGCTACACCTGCTTTACTTTGGATATTATTTGCTTGGAGAATCATTTTCCAGCCATAGACTTTGAACCTGTTTTTATCCTTATAGCTTAGATGTGTTTCTTGAAGGCAGCATACAGTTGATTTTTTTTTGATCCACTCTGCTACTCTGTCTTTTTATTGGTGAGTTCAATTCATTTACATTTAATGTAATTTTTGACCCTTGAGTGTTTCCTATTGTCATTTTATATATTGCTTTCTGATAGCTCTGTTTTTTGTTTGATTCTTCTTTTTGTTCTTCTGTCATTTGCTTTTATTTGATTGTATTCCATACTTCTTTCCTCTGTTTCTTCCTATTTTAAGCCATGTATTTCAGTAGTGGTATTTTAAGGTGTGGTTACCATTAAGCAATTAAAAGGATATATATCATATTCATTGTAGTCCATTTTGTCATGAGTGCTTCTGCACTCCATCCTCCTTTGCTACTGCTAATTGTTGTCTTCTCTTCTCCCCTTTTCTCTTTTTATTGTCAGAGATTATTCTTGTTTTTACTGTGATCTTATTGAAGCTTTTACTTGTGACTTTGTTTTATTTTGTTCTTTGTATCTGGTCGAATAACCTCCTTAATATTTTCTGAAGTGAGTGTTTTCTGGTGATAAATTCCCTCATTTTCTTTATATCTGTGAATGTTTTTATTTCCCTTTCATATTTAAAGGATAGGTTTGATGAATATAGTATTCTTGGCTGGAAATTCCTATCTTTCAGTACTTTGAATATTGGGGTCCACTCTCTTCTGGCTTTTAGAGTTTCTGCTGAGAAATCTGATGATAGCCTTATGGGCCATCCTATATATGTTGTACTCTTCTTTTCCCTGGCTACTGTGAGTAATTTTTCTTTGTCAATGATTTGTAAAAATTTCATTAGGATGTGTCTTGGAGTAGGTTTGTTTGGGTTAAGGTAACTCAGTGTTCTGTTTGCTTTTTGGATTCAAGGCTCTAATTTGTTTCACAGGCTTGGGAAGTTCTCATCAATTATTTGTTTGAATATGTTCTCCATTCTTTTTCTCTCTCTAGTCTTTCTGATATACCCATTATTCTTATGTTGCTCTTTCTGATAGAGTCAGACAATTCCTGTATGGTTTTCCATTTTTTAAAAAAAAATTTGTGAGTCTCTCTCCTCTTCTCTCTATAGTATCTGTAGTTTACTGTTTTCTATGTCACTAATACTCTCCTCTATCTGGCCTGTTCTATTAGCTAAGCTTGTTACCTTGTTTTTCAGTTCATGTATTAAGTTTTTTATCTCTGTTTGGTTCCTTTTTATAGTTTCAATTTCCTTGGTAATTTATTCTTTTAGTTCATTACATTGTTTTTTGAGCTCTCTAAATTGCTTTTCAGAGTGTTTTTATATTTTATTGAGTATCTTTAGGACTTCAATTTTAAATTCCCTGTCCTTTTACTCAAGTTTTCCATATAATTGAAATTATTTTCTAGAGATTTTTTGTCATCTATCTGAGCTATCTATCTGTCTTTTGTATCCATAATATTTTATTTCTTTTTCCTTAGTGGCATTTGAGAGTGGTGTTGTTAATAACACTAGTAGGAGGTAATTAAAAAATAAAATAAAAAAGGAAAAGATACAGTGATAAAATGAAAATTTTGTAATTATAAGTGTAACAAAAACTACAGAGAACACAGAACAGGAACTTAGGAAAAATGACTAAAAATAGAAAAAAATGAAGTAAAAAAAAAAAAGCATTATGCACACAAAAATATGAGTACAAAATATAATAATTTGATAGTATAGAATGATTTGATGAGAGAAATAAAAGAGAAAGGAGAATAAATGGGAAGTGGGAAAAAAGAGAAAAAAATGGAGGAACAAAAAAAAGAAAACCCAAAATAATCTCCCAAACAAATAAACAAAAAATATTTCTGAAATGAAACCCTCACAAAAAACAAGAATGAAAATATAACAAGTATGGATAATAAAGTTTAAAATGAAAAGGAAAAAAAAAAGAAAAAAGACACAAGAAAAAGGAAAGGAGAAAAAAATGACCAAAATGACAAAAAAACCTTATAAAAATGTAATTTTTTTCCCAGTTTTGAGAAGTATCTTCTTCATTTTGGGGGGAAGGTGGTGCTGTACTACAATTTTTTTTTTCTGTGGGACTTTTGGGCAGAAATCTGCTGATGTTTCCCTGGGGCAATGACGTAGGCTGAGTTTCAGTCCCTTTTGTAGGTAGGGCTTGTTAGGGCTTTGCAATTTTATTACTCTAGCAATGGCAGTCTCAGTTTCCCAGGTGCCGTTCCCCACATCTCTTCCACCAGAGATAGCAGCCTGGAGACTTAGCTGCGCGGCCTGCCTCAGCCACTGTCTGCAGAGCAAGAGTGCCTATGTGCAGCCAGGTCCTTCCTCCAGTACCGCTCAAAGCACAATTCTGGGCATCATTGAGAGCCACTAGCAAAAGCAAGCAGGGCAAGGTGCAGATCGCTGATCAAGTGCTTTTCTGCTACCACAGGCAATATTCTATGAGCCGGCAGGCAGGTCTAGCCTGCCTCAATGCATCACACGTCTAATCTCCACGCCTTTCTTCCTCTTACGCTGTTTGGTAGCCCACAGTCAGCCATGTGTGTGTCCAGTTCCCACAACTCCAGCAATGCACACGAATGCCTGCATCTGCCCACACAGGCCCCCAGCACTTGCAATCTTAGAGCCGGGAATGCACAGAGATGCTAGTATCAGTCCACACAGGCACACAGCACTGGCAATCTCAGGCTAAAGCTTTTGACCCATGCGCATGCCCCATGCTGATGATTGTGGAGCCAGGAATCTTCAAGGGTGCTGGCAATGCCCCACGAGGGTGCCTAGCGCTTATAATCTCAAACTAAGCACTCCGGCCTGCGTGCCCAGTGACAGTGATGCTAGGTAGAGCCTCTTGCACAAGGCAGTGATGGTGAATCCAGGAATGCTCAAAGATGCTGGCCATGGTCCACGTGGGCACCCTCCACTGGTAATTTTAGGTGGATCCCACTGCCCGTGCATGCTCAGTGTCCATGATTTCAGGCAGAGCTGGTGTGTTTTTTCTTTTGTTTGAGCACCTACCCTAACTCAGCTCCTTCCCCTCTATCTCAGTCTCTCTATTTCTCTCAGATCCAAACAAAAGCACTCCTTCCTCAGATCAGTAATGAAAGTGAAATGCCCCATTCTCCATCTTATTTCCTTTAGAGTTGATTATATATTCAGCCACATTTTCACCCAATTATACCTTTGTCTTGTGTGTGTATATTTCAGGTGCTCCAGAGATTTTTTTCTCTGTGTTTAGTTGTTGAATGTGTTGATATTTCTAGAAGAGGGATCGGGAGTAGCCCTCATGGCACTATTACACTGATGTCACTCCCAAACACATATTTTGAAATCTCATGCTTTTTAAATGTATGTAGTAAGATGTTGTAATAAACATATCTCTCAATGAGTTGAATGAGGCCTGATTCTGATTCAATCTATCCATGGATAGTATTTCTTTTTTATTCAAATGAGGTTTCACTTTTAGACATTTTAATTCTGAAAACAGCTGTCACATGAATGTGCAGATTCAGAAAGTATAAGTTCATGATATTGATGTCAATTGACTAAAAGTATTTCTTTAGAGTATTGGCCAAAAATGTCATTGTGATCAATTATTCCAAATTGTTTTTACACTTAATCTTAACCTAAGGATGAGAAGTGACCAAAATCATTTTTAGTGACTTATTAGATATGGCTAAATTAGGTCCTTCCTTATGTTGTTCAAGCAAGGACGCCAGAAACTAGTATCCATAAGAAAAATGTATGTGCCATAAAATATTGTTTAATTGTGTTTTTTTGAGGCTAGAGTTTTATGTGTAGAGTCAGTGTTATGTAGGATCTGACAGATGACATGTACAGCATTTCTCTTAATGAATTGGAAAAAGGATGTTTATGACAGGGAGGTAGGAAATGTAAGGTGTCCAATCATCCTCCTTTAGGAAGGACAGTCCTTCTTTTGTTAGTTGTGTCATCACTCAAAGAGTGTCCTCCTACTTGTCCTCCTTTTACATATTCGAAGACTAATCTGTACATGTCCGTATTTGATTGATCCGTTGTCGATCCATTGCGTGTGATGTGACCTATTTGTATTTGACGTGAAAATTCCTGAATGATCAGTATAGTGCGGCAAATGAGATTATGAGACACATGTGCTCTGCACAAAAGACCTGGAAAGAGCCTATAATATACCAAGCTGCAAGTGGCTTTGTGTACTTTTTATGGAAACACAATATGGCACAAACAACATTGTAGACTCACAATTATTTTTTTTTCAGTGAAATATCAATCCTAGGCAGGTAAGCACAAGTCATGTTTTATTAATTCATTATTTAATAATTTCCAAATGCGTAAAATTTTATATACAAGTATGTTCCAGAAATTCGAGTTTTAAAGTGAAAATCTAACACAAATCAAATCTATTAGTAATGGATTTTGATTAAATAGTTGCATAAAACATACTTTTAAAATTAGATAATGATAAATACACATGAATATCACTCCAAATTAGTGGTTTTGTTTGATATTTAGTTTTATTAAATGAGTACTTTTTTCTTAGAATTATAATTAAAAATTAATAGGTATGTAAGCATAATAACAATATAAAATATTATAAATGTTTTTATTATGCAGTTATCATTTTATACTGCATTATTGTTGCAATGAAAAAAATGTTTCTTTTATTTATGATATTATTTTCTTCAATTAATTTTGTTCTCTTTTTCATTGTAAAAAAGTTTGTCACCTCAGGAAATGACAACAAGTGTCATCAGAAGACAGAAATTGTGAAACTATATATGAGGTCATCATGACCCAGAGGTGGGGCCTGAAATGTGACCATGTAGCAGGAAATGGTCACAAGGGGAGGATAACAGACACCCAGACAACTGGATAGAGGAAGAACAATTTATTAGTAGCTGGGGGAGGACGGGGGGTTAGTAGCACCAAAGCATGAACTCCCCAAAATTAGTTTTTTCTGAGTCTAATATCCCTTTACAGCTTTAGTTTTCATGTGACAAGTGCCTGATCTTTGACTTCTTTGTCTGCAGACTTACATGACTTTTGTGTCTCTGGGGGTGGGGGTAAGGAGAGAGGGTAGGAGAGGAGGTTAGCCTGTCGGTCCTTGACTATGCACATATCTCATTCTTCTTGCTGGTGCTGCAAGTTTATTTCAGGAACTGATAAAAGGGGTTACAGTTATGATTTCTTACTTTTCAGACTGTCTCAGTCAACACTTCCTCCCTCATTCCGAAACACAGAGGTCACTGATTTGAGTGTAAGATCACAGACATTACAGGCCACACTCTCCTGCATTCTTCTGGTTTTTCCCTCCTCATCCATTGCCACTTACCTGCTAACCAGTTAGAGACTGAGCAAGAGAAGCCTTGGGATTTCAACAGCAGCCAAAAGACATGTGTCAGCAGTGCATCCTGCTGAGGGCAGGAGTTCAGAGATCCTGTGTTTTGGGATAGAGAATATCTATCCCCACCCACTAACTTCATGGACTATGAGTTCCAATATCCAGAGGTTAGCATAGTAAAGTCCCAAGAGCAGTCACATCAATGTAATCATAAATCAGTAAATTAAGTGATTGGAAAACAATGATCTTTTTCCCCTAGAGAAGCCCCAATGGAAACAGAGCCAATTCAGAAGCAGGCATGTTAGCTCCCAGGTAAACAGTTCTCTCCCTGGCAGAATCGGTGAGATTCAGTCTGATATTTTCCCTTAAGGATAAGGTGATTTATCTGTTTGAGTTATTACTTATAGTTTCATATTGTTGCATAATTTTAATAGCTTACATTTACTGCCAGATACATTGCTGAGCATTTCCATGAATTAATATATTTATCCTAACACAGACTCCTAGATGTCACCCTTGTTTACAGATGATGAAATTGAGGCAGAGAGAGTCAGCACCTTGTTGAAGACTCTACAGGTAGAAAGGTCCAGAGCTCAGCTTTAATCCAGGTAGTCTGGTCCTAAAATTGGACTCTTCTTCACAACTCAATATAAATTAGAAAGAACCAAACAGCAGTTCACAGTTCAATGCAAAGTGTAAAACTGCCCGGTTGGGATTCTGAAGGGGAGGGATTGAAACTGCAGAATATCTGAGAACACAGGACTTCCTCACCTTTTCTACTGTTTCTTCAGGAACGAGGTGTGAGCCTTGGTGTTTCTAGATCCCTTGTTCTATCTGTGAGTAAGTTTTATGATTTTGTCCTTCAAGGTGTGTATGTTTCAGTAAGTGTGTGACCTTCAGTACATTTCTGTTGCTGCTAGAGTTCCGTTTGCCACGAGGTCATGGTTTCTGTTCGCCACGCAGTGGTGCAGGGTTACAGGCAAGGACGGGTGGGTGTTCCCCTCCGATCCTGTGTTTAGCTATATCGTGAACTTTCATCTGTTCTGACATTTTATCTCAGAAGATTATCTAAGATTTTTTTTGACAGTAGATTGACTATATCTGTATTATCATAAATTCATTGATTGATTTTATATTTGACGTTCCCTCTCGTTTGAAGAAAATGTTTTCAACAAAACGTTTGTCATCTCTTTTTTTTAATTAGTCTTTATTTTCAGAGGAGTTTTAAGTTCACAGAAATATTGAGCAGAAAGTACCCAGACATCCCATGTTCTCTGCATGTGAGGCCACCAGACTGTCCTCATCCTTTGCCACAAGGACGAATGCTGTCAGGGGTGTCTCTATGACTGGGTGTCTCGGCTGTGGCTTTAGTGTCATTGGAGGTTGAGGAGTTCATTTTTGAGTGGGTGCCCAGAGCTGCACAGGTTGTTTAGCAGCAAACTTGGAGCACACATTTGATGCCAATGGCCACCACCCACCCCAGGGAACGCCAAAATAATTCTGGACATGACAAAGTCTACAACAGTGTGTGGAAGGAGGAAGAGAAACAGCCCCAGCAGAGAATCGCGGTTCAGCACTGGGAATACGTATTAAATCTGCCTTATTTCCTTTTGTCACACTTCTAAGACCACAGATTCACACTCTGGAGGGCAATGGTTAGCAAGAAAACAGGCACATTAGCTGCGGGGAAACTAGTAACTGAATAGAGAAGATTTGCTGTATTAATCTGAGGAAGCACATGGACTGTCACTTGTGTGTGGTATGAAATATTTAACCACACATTTTGTAGAAATATCAAATTGTGTAAGTTCAAGGTTTTGGTGAATGAGCCAAAAAGAATTAACTGGAGGTGCCACCTGATCCCGACTCAGCTTCCAAATCTGTCTCTTGGTCCCCAGTCAGTAGATGGATCAGGGTTAGATGAAATCAAAGTAATGTTTACTTCTAGGGAACAGAAGGACTGTGGTGTCCCCGTCCCTGGCTGTTAAGACTCAACTTCTTTCTCTCCTCGCCCAGCCGTGCCAAGTGTGATCCCACAGCTCTCTCCAGGGACAGAGAAAACATGGTGCTAGCACCACGATTTCTGGCTGATGCCGGGGTTTAGTGTTGAGGTGAGCCTTGTCTTTTTACAGTTTTTATTTTAAACGAGTCTTACTTTCAAAAGAAACCCACCAATGAAACATGTTTTATAATCAGAGAATTCTTTGTAGAATCTCAAACTGTCCCCCAAAAGAGTTATAAAGCAAGTAGACACTCAGTGTATATGACTGTCACATGCAGACCAGATAGCGCAGGTCATGCTCTCCAGGAGCTGAACAGGGAGGAACAAGTTATGAGATCAAGTCCTTGTCTCCAGGAGAAAGGTGCACACAAGAGTCACAGGGTCATGAGTAGGTGACCCCAGAGATTCAAGGCCACAATCCGACAGTGACACGGGGCTGTCTTTGGTGTGACATAGGGAATAAATATTTTCAACCTAAAGGCACCCAGTTAAGGATAGTGGAGAAGAAGACTTCATGTGGAGCAAAGGCCTCTAGCAGAACACTGTGGGGCCAGCACAGAAATCTTCCTGGAGGTCACAGATAGGGCAGCAGTGCAGGTCAAGGTCACAGGAATCCATTTGACTCATAGTGTGGAGGTCCATAGGGTCAAACTTAGTGGATGGGCAGTGTTGAGAGTTCTCTGATCCTAGACACCTACCTCCTTACCTGGCTATGACTCCCACTGACTGTGTGCCGTGGTCAATTTACTGAGGTCTCTTTTTCCATTAAGCTGGACAAACGTCCCATACCTCCCTCATGAGGGGGACATCACACATCAGGTTGCTCAGGGGAATCCTGGTTTGTGCCGCTGTCCTTGCGTTCTGTCCATTTAGTGACTTCTACCTTCTCAAGTATCCCACGTAGGACAGTAAGTTTCATCATCACTCTACTCATGGTTGTTGTGAAGATTAAGAGAGGTGGACACAGTGTCTGTATGGAGTCAGTGCTATGGAACTGTTTGCCATTCATGTTGTACTGAATCTGGAAGTAAGTAACACTGGTCGGGTTAGACATGGAGAGCTAGTTGGGCCAGTGGCAGGTAAAATGTGTTCAGAGCCAAGTTTTCTCAGTACAACTATTTAAGAATGAGATCATATAAGATATGATATCAAATAAGAACAGATTGAAATATAGTGCTTTATGTTAAACTGTGGGCCTCTCTTCTTCTCTATGAGTATGATCGTCTCTAGATGTCTTAGAGAATGTAGATTAGCTGCTTATTTTGAAGGTCTGTCGTGGTCCCAGCCATCCTCTGAGATTTATGGAACAGCTGTCTCACTGTTATAAATCAAGCATTTATTATTGTTATTATTTAGCATGCACTTCTACATTCATTTCATCCACTAACACGGGCATTGTTACACTTTTAAATTTTTTAGGGTTCTTATATCTCTGTCTCCTTTGTTTCTAAACGCAGAGCACAGCCTGGTGGGTACTGGAGGATTTTCACGATCCTTTCCTGGCCCAGTGCCAGGTGTGTCTGGTGACTCGTTCCTCCATCCATGGGAGGAGTCAAGGTGGCCTCTTGGAGAATAAAAGGAGGAGTTCTGGGCACTCACCTCCAAAGTGAGATCCTTCTTTCCTGCCACACCGCAGTGACCAGCCAGAGCCGCTGCCGGGACCATGAAGCTGCTCCCAGTCCTCGTGCTCGCTGCCCTCCCCTTTTACTGCTACGCAGGTGAGTCCGCACGGGGCGGGGCTCGGGGGGCTTGTTGTCAGGGCCGCTGTGGGAGATCTCTGCTCCCCTCACCCCAGGACAGGACAGGGCGTCTCACTTCTCTAGTTTGTAGATGTGTGTGTGTGTGTGTGCATGTGTGTTTGTATAACAAGGAAGCAGATATGTGAGGACTTAAAGAATACCCAGATCCTGAGTTACTGTCCGAGGACTCAACCCTTCCCCCTCATCTTTCTGAATGGACGTGCAGCTGGGATGTGGGAGAAGGACAAGCATCCCGGCTGCCCAACAAGGAGTTCATGCCTCTGTGACTGAGCAGCTTTTGCATGCGTTTATCCTAGGTGTTGGCTGTGCAGTTCTGGAAAACGCGCTCAGTGATTTAACTAATATTCAAGTGAGCACGGATCAGTTCCTTGAAAAATATCAACAATTCCTACAAAATGAACAAAGTGTAAAGGTCATGAATAAAGTAAAGAGTTGCTTTGGGGATCTGGATGTGGAAACTCTGGACAATGCCAGAGCGATGTTGGTAAGTTTGGTTTCTTTTTTCTGCTTTTAAAGAACTGAACAGGGACAAACAGAAAGTTAGTTATTTTTTTCAAAGGGAATGTTTCTTACATTTTATTTATTTATTTATTGATTTATTTATTTATTTTTTCCCAGAGACAGTGAATCAGAGAGAGGGATAGACAGGGACAGACAGACAGGAACGGAGAGAGATGAGAAGCATCAGTCATTAGTTTTCATTGCGCGTTGCAACACCTTAGTTGTTCACTGATTGCTTTCTCATATGTGCCTTGACCGCGGGCCTTCAGCAGACTGTGTAGCCCCTTGCTGGAGCCAGTGACCTTGGATTCAAGCTGGTGGGCTTTTGCTCAAACCAGATGAGCCCGCGCTCAATCTGGCGACCTCGGGGTCTTCAACCTGGGTCCTCTGCATCCCAGTCCGACGCTCTATCCACTGCACCACCGCCTGATCAGGCTCTTACATTTTATTTTATTTTAGTGAATTTTATTGTTGGTGAGTGTGAATACTCTGACACCAGGAAAGCCATCCAAGCTGGTGTTGGGGAGCCCGTGCACTTTGTGGAGTCTCTAGTGAGTGATTACTGGAAAGGCGAGAGGGAAAAGTGTGTTTGGGCAAAGGCTTACCTTTCCCTCAGCTGAAGAGACCCCGAGTCTCAAGAGAAACCTCATTTGTAAGAGTAACGAGCTGAAAAAATCTTTTTTGTTAATAAAAACAAATAGAATATATATATTTTTTGTATTATTCTGAAGCTGGGAACAGGGAGGCAGTCAGACAGACTCCCGCATGCGCCGACCGGTATCTACCCGGCATGCCTATCAGGGGGCGATGCTCTGCCCATCCGGGGTGTCGCTCTGTTGTGACCAGAGCCACTCTAGCGCCTGGGGCAGTGGCCAAGGAACTATCCCCAGCGCCCGGGCCATCTTTTGCTCCAATGGATCCTCGGCTGCGGGAGGAGAAGAGAGAGACAGAGAGGAAGGAGAGGGGGAGGGGTGGAGAAGCAGATAGGCGCCTCTCCTGTGTGTCCTGGCCGGGAATCGAACCTGGGACTTCCACACGCCAGGCCGACACTCTACCACCGAGCCAACCGGCCAGGGCCACAAATAGAATAATTTAAAGAATTTTCAAAAGATTCAAGAAATTTATATTTGAGGATGATTCCTTACATACATTAACTGTATCTTCTGCACCCCAGTCCAACGCTCCATCTATTGTGCCACCTCTTGGTCTGGCTTAACGCTGTCTTCAATGTATGTGTAAGTGATGAATTTCTTGACTAGTAATTACAGTCCATGAGTGAGAAGTGGAAACCATGGCTTTGACTCAGCCACAGTGATGTCTTTAATGAAAACCAAAGCGGTAGTTAAACAATGAGCTATTCCTGCTGTTTATAACAGATACTGTTTATTTACTTCCAGCAGTCATTCCCTACCCTAATGTTCCACTCACAACGTCCCCGGGTAACTATTTCGCAATATTGCCACCACAGTCCAAAGATAACTGTCAATCAAGGAGGGATTTCTGACAACATGGATGAACCTTGGGAAATTTTGATGAGAAAATAAATTAGTTCCAAAGAGAGAGATTTTGCATTTTTCAGAGTAAAAAATCTCTAAGAAAACACTGTAAAATTATGATTTGCAGTGGAGAGTGGTGGGGAAATGGGAGATGGTAATGGTCAAGAGTTGCACGTTAGCGAATGAAAAAGTCCAGGAGATTGTTTGCTCTGCAGAGTGAATGTTTTTAACACGACAAAACTGCACATTCAAATGCAGACAAGAATAATATTTCTTATGTATACTTACCATGATCATATTTTTAAAAAATTAATAACTTCTCAAATAAAGTTGAAGAAAACTTTAAATAAAAACCCTGAGTCAGACTAATACGTCGGAGCCCCTATATCCAAAGTTTTGTAGCCTAAAAACTATATGGTACAGGCAACCGTCCGTCCGTTTGCTCCAGTTCTAACATGGAACTCAAATTGCATGCTGCTCTGTATTTGGGCTGAGATATTGAACACTGACAAAACAGTGTATTTCTTGGATAACTTTTCAAAGAAGAGGAAACATACAGGGAAAATCAGCAAAGGGATCCCTGCTGGAGAAAGTGCTGGAAGCACCAGCCCCTTTGGCATCAGCAGAGGTCTCCTGAGCGGGAGGACACAGAGCAGAATTTTGATGTTACTTCCAGCACCAGCTCTCTGCCGCTGGGTGTGGACCAATCCAGGGAAACAATAGAGGTAATGTTTGTTTTCATGATTGACTTTTGTAAGAAGAACAAAAAGTAAGTGATGACTCTGTTCTTGTTTTCTAGGATTCAATATTCAACAGTGAATGGTGTAGTTCATATTAACTTTCCATCAGATCTTTGGCTCAAACTACAGGGAATGATCAGAAACCCACTGCGATGAGTAGAAACCAAAAGTTAGCATAGCACTCTTTTCTGTTTTTTTGATCTATAGACTGCAAGACAATTGTTAAAATCTCACATACATTTTTCCCTTCAATAAACTATCTGCAAACCTAACGTTCTTCCTTGGTGATTGGGTAAAACCGGGTTTATAGAGAGACGCAATGTTACATGCGTGGCTGTCGAGCACACGCTAGCGCGCGCGCGCACACACACACACACACACACACACACACACGCTGCTGGGGACCTCACCCTGCCCCTTGGCACGGGCTCTCTGGAGCCAGATCTGCCCCATCTCCAGCATCCTTGCCCGCACCCTGGTAGGTCTGGCCCGCGGGCAATCACTGGTGTTGTCGGCACAATCCACATCGTTCATACCAGCTCTTCTCAGGAACACAGACAAATGTCCTCTGACTGACACCTCCAACCGTGTCATCAGATGAGAGCTGCACCCGGGACACTCAGGATCACGTAAACCAAGGGTCCCCAAACTTTTTACACAGGGGGCCAGTTCACTGTCCCTCAGACCGTTGGAGGGCCGGACTATTAAAAAAAACTATGAACAAATTCCTATGCACACTGCACATATCTTATTTTAAAGTAAAAAAACAAAACGGGAACAAATACAATATTTAAAATAAAGAACAAGTAAATTTAAATCAACAAACTGACCAGTATTTCAATGGGAACTATGCTCCTCTCACTGACCACCAATGAAAGTGGTGCCCCTTCCGGAAGCATGGCAGGGGTTGGATAAATGGCCTCAGGGGGCCGC
Organism: Saccopteryx leptura; assembly: GCF_036850995.1. Lineage (NCBI taxonomy): Eukaryota > Metazoa > Chordata > Mammalia > Chiroptera > Emballonuridae > Saccopteryx > Saccopteryx leptura. The sequence continues at coordinate 11,243,719 of NC_089503.1, read as the reverse complement.
CTGTAGTTTGGGGACCCCTGACGTAAACGATGCCCTCTCTCCTCTGAGGCAGCTCAGGGCTGTGATGAGGCCACTGGGGCCAAAATGGGCAAAGTGCAGAGTCCGAGGAGGCGGGGGCATCCCGGCCACCCAATCAGGCTTCACCTGTGACTCTGCCTCCTGCTCCCATCCCTCCTCAGAGCTGCCATTGCTCAGAATCTTTAGGCCAGGGGTTGGGAACTTTTTTGGCTGAGAGAGCCATGTACGCCACATATTTTAAAATATAATTCCATTAGAGCCATAGAATGACCCGTGTACCTTAGGCATTATCCAATAAAAATTTGGTGTTGTCCGGGAGGACAGCTGTGATTGGCTCCAGCCTCCCGAACCATGAACGTGAGCGGTAGCAAATGAATGGATTGTAATATATGAGAATGTTTTATATTTTTAATGATATTATTATTTTTTATTAAATATTTGTGAGCCAGATGCAGCCATCAAAAGAGCCACATCTGGCTCGTGAGTGATAGGTTTCTGACCCCTGCCTTAGGCCTTTCTGCTCTTGCAAGCCGGTGGCAGGTCTGACTGGGCAATGGGGATCCAGCGACTACAGCCCTATCTCCTGTTGGGACTCCCCAAGAGGGCCTTCTCCTGCTCCGTGGACATGCCCACTGCAGACCAAAGGGGACAGGATCCCCCAGATGGCCAAATGCAAAATTCTGTACATGCCTCAGAGAACCCAGACTGAGCATGGTCCATGAGTTCTTAATGAGTGTGTGTGTTTGTGTGTGTGTGTGTGTGTGTGTGTGTGTGCACGCGCGCACGCGTAATAAGTGAAATGTTATGGGTGGAATTTGGGAAAGGGTCCTTTTGCCTGGACCTAATGGTGTCACCGGCAGGCAGTGTTTTGAAGAAATGGGAGGAGTTTCACATATGATTAAATGAATCTTAGGTACTCGTGGCCACTTCTCCATAAAAACATGATGTAAAGATGCATAAACCCCACAGAGGTTCATTGGTGCATATTCATTATTACTATAGTCACTTTTGCTTAATATTTTTAAAAACATTGAAACAGTTCTGTGGGAACAAAAGATATTGTCTGCCTCGTTCTTTGTTTGGATTATGGCTGGTGGAAGTCAGCCCTGGCGGGAGCTGAGTTCTCCAAAGAAGGAGTCAGGTCTCATGCTGGCTGAGAAGGACCCATTCTGGTGTGAGCAGAGGGCACTCGTCATCCACCCCTGGTGTCAGTAAAATCACTCGCTTTGCTTCTCTCCCAGGGAATTCCATCCTCACTGCTTGTTCGTCACTGTGGGATTGAAAGGGTGGACAACACAGCCCCCTCCAGGGCCATGACCAGGGACAGTCACACAGTTGAAGGAAAGACCAAAAATATCCGCAATTAAAGTAAATCAATTTGTAATACACTATTTTTAGATTTTCAAACTGAGGCCACATACCAATCTTTGAATCAAGACAAGATTCAGCCCTTCTTTGCTGGAGTACCTCTTTCACTGGCTCTGCCTCCTTCCTCCACCTCTGGTCAAGGACAGAGAGCACCCAGGAGAAGCCTGCCTGTGGTGAACAGGGAGTGGTGGGGACACGAGGACAACAGTAAATTCAGGCACCTGAGTAGCTACTTCTTCTGAACCTCAGAGCCCAAAGTGCAGGTGGTTGTAGCCAATGCATTATGTGAAAAAAGAAAAATGCGCTCAAAAAGAAGAATTAAAGGTATATTTAGAGATGGTTGTAGAAAATCTGATAGGTGAACGAACTCTAAGTTGCATCCCCAATGGCCCCTGGACTGGGTCCCCAGCGTTATGAAGGCACCGTGCACAGGGATATTCAGGAGCAAAGGAAGCATCTCTGACATTTTTCTGCCTTCTCCCTCCCAGGCTGTGTCACAGAAAGGAGAAGTAGCCACCACAGTGCCATCGCTTCATGACAAGAGCTGGTGAATGAGAGGAAGGAGACACTCTCCACTGCCCCATGGCCTTTCCCTTCTGTGGGCTTCCCTTTGCAGCTCACAGCCCGCAGGAGGAGGTCAGAGCCCTGTCAGGGATTGGGGGGCTGCAGGCAGGTGTCTGTAGGAGCAGGAAAGAGTGGTATAGCCTCTCACGTTTTCTTTTTCTTTCTTTCTTTCTTTTTTTTTTTTTTTGTATTTTTCTGAAGCTGGAAACAGGGAGGCAGTCAGACTCCCGCATGCGCCCAACCGGGATCCACGCAGCATGCCCACCAGGAGGCGATGCTCTACTCATCTGGGACATCGCTCTGTTGCGACCAGAGCCACTCTAGCGCCTGAGGCAGAGGCCATGGAGCCATCCCCAGCGCCCGGGCCATCTTTGCTCTAATGGAGCCCCAGCTGCAGGAGGGGAAGAGAGAGACAGAGAGGAAGGAGAGGGGGAGGGGTGGAGAAGCAGATGGGCGCCTCTCCTGTGTGCCCTGGCCGGGAATCAAACCCGGGACTTCTGCACGTCAGGGCAATGCTCTACCACTGAGCCAACCAGCCAGGGCCTCTCACGTTTTCATCATCAGCCTCAGGACACAAATCTCGCGGATTCAAACATGCACCAGTCAAGGGAAGAAAGTGAGATAACGGTGTTGAAAAGTTCATAACACAGAGTACATTGCTGTCATGGTACCGATACGGATGCTTAGGACTTAGATAAAGACCTAACAAAAACATTTTTGAAACATGTTAATTACATGATGTGAGATGCTACTGATAAATGCGTCTCTTAACGAGCAGGAGATCCTGCTTTAATTTTATATACTTGTGCATAATATCATTTTTAGACAACATGTGGTAATTTTCTTTATGTTTTTCATCTTCATAGATTGATTCTAAAAAGATTTGTCACAGGTATGTGCAGATGCAAAAATAATGAGTTTGTGTTAGTAATGTCACCTGAGTCTTTGAATTGTTTTGGCTATTAACTAAATACTGTGTCAATAAAATTTGTCACTTAAAATAATTTTCAGTTATTTATTAGTCATGGCTAAACGTGCTTCTCCTTTTTATTATAGCACTTCCTATAGGAAACAATTTATGTACACAAAATGCTTTAAATCATTTTTTTGAAGCCTGATGGTTCTTAGGGAAGAGTCAAAGCTGAGTATGTGGTTCGGATGGGGGACGGTCCGTCCATGTCCTGGGAATGTTGGAGCAGGACTGATTGGGACACTGGAGGCAGAGACGGCGGTGGGCACGGACACACGCGTGTACATGGTACAGTAGACTGGATGCTGCAGTCTGGAAGTGATCCCTTAAACGTTTTCACCCCCCTGGTGTGTGTATACCAGTTCGAAGACCAAAGCCATAGAAAATTTCTGGGATTTCGCCGAGTTAAGAGGGTTGCTGTGTGCTCAGCGCATCTCCCTGAGGAAGGAGTCCAGAGACCCCATGTGTCTGCCGTAGGTAATACCTATCACCATCTGCCACCTGCCTCTTCCCTTAGTTTCAATATCTGGTATTCAGGATTATAAAATCACAGTAACAGTTATTCAGATATGATTATAAAATCATGAATTGAGAGATCACAAGGTAATGACATTAATTTTCACTGATAGAGATCCCTATGGAACCAGAGCCAAATTCGGAAGCACACTGTGTTAGCACCCAGGGTAGTAACATTCCTTGTTGGCAGAGTCTGTTTGTTTAATCTGATGTTTGACTTTGTGAATCAGGTGATTTCTTCTGTTTGATTTAGTATTTATGTTTGTTTCTTTTCCTTTATTTTTTTAATGGTATTTACCACCAGACACTATGTTGAGCATTCTTCCTATATTGATCTGTTTATCCCCACACAAATCCTTTGAGGTCCGCACTATGATACACCCCTACTGTACAGATGAGAAAACAGACTGAGGTCAGCACTGTGCTGAAGACCCCACAGGTAGAAGGTTTTAGAGCTGATCTGTGACCCATTAGTCTGGGCCCAAAGTCAGGCTCCTCCACACTAATCAAGAAATAAAAATGGGCTAATTCTGAGGCATCTAGAATTTATTTTTAAATTCAAAACAGAGTACAAGCTATGCTGTCAGAAGTCTTGTCGGGAGTACACGGAACTTGTAGAATTATGTGACAATAGTCGACATATTTAAATTTATAGGAATTTCCTTAAAGAACAAGGTGTGTACTTCTGTTTATTTAGACTGCCCTTTCCATCTGTGAGTAAAGTTTCATGATTTTTCCTGAAAACAGTGCACATATATGAAGGTATTGTTCAGAATGTTCCTGCTCGTACTGTGCCTGATGCCAAATGACCTCATAGTCCCCACGATGTCATGTGATGGCCGCAGGTGGTTTATACGAAAGGAATAGATGTTTGTACGCTGAGCATGTGTTTGGCTAATGCTGTGAATTCTGTCAGTTTCAGTAGTGTTTTAGTATATTATATTATAGTTTTAATTTATTTTATATATCTTTTCCTTGTTTGAAGAGAATATTTTTTACATTATCCTTCTTTCATTAATAGACTTATTATTTTCTTTAGAGTAGTTTAGATTCACAGAGAAATTGAACAGAAAATGCAGACTTTACACATATGTCCTACTCACAAACCATCTACAAGGTCACCAATCGTCCTACTTTAGGGAGGACAGTTCTTCTTTTGTAGGTTCTGTCCTCCCTTGAAAAGTGTCTTCCTCCATGTCCTCCTTTTTGATATTGGAAGACTAATTTGTAAATGTTCATATTTGATGGATGCAGAGTCGATCCATTGCATGTGATGTGACCTATTTGTATTTGACATGACGATTCATCAAGGATCAGTACAGTGTGGTGAGACACGATTATGAGACGCATGCGCTCCGCATGGGAGAACTTGAGAGAGCACCATGTTCCGAGTGTGCAAGTGGCTTTGTGTACGTCTTCCTGAAACACAACATGGCACATACGACAATGTAGACTCATGATTATTTCTTTCTCAGGTGAATATTCAATCATAGACAGGTAAGCACAATTCACGTTTTATTAACTCACTATCTATTTAATAAATTCCAATTACATATAATTTTATATACAAATATTTTCTCGTGTTTTAAAGTGGAAATTTAACCTCAAAACATATATATGTATATATATATATATATATATATATATATATATATATATATATATATTTTATTTCTCTGAGGCTGGAAACGGGGAGGCAGTCAGACAGATTCCTGCATGCGCCTGACCGGGATCCACCCGGCACGCCCATCAGGGGGCGATGCTCTGCCCATCCAGGGTGTCGCTCTGTTGCGACCAGAGCCAGTCTAGCACCTGGGGCAGAGGCCAAGGAGACATCCCCAGCGCCCGGGCCATCTTTTCCTCCAATGGAGCCTCGGCTGCGGGAGGGGAAGAGAGAGACAGAGAGGAAGGAGAGGGGGAGGGATAGAGAAGCAGATGGGCTCCTCTCCTGTGTGCCCTGGCCGAGAATCGAACCCGGGACTTCCGCACACCAGGCCGATGCTCTACCACTGAGCCAACAGGCCAGGGCCTCAAAACATATTTATTAGTAACATATAAAGCTGATATTTTTTAATTAGAAAATGATAAATACACCCAAATATCACTCCAAATTAGTGGTTTTGTTTGATGTTTAGATTTACTGAATGAGTACTTTTTTCTTAAAATTATTAAAAATTAATAGGCATGTAAGCTTAATTACAATGTAAAATATTAAAAATGTTTTTATTATGTATTTGTCATATTATACTGTATTATTGTTGAAATAAAAAATGTTTTTTTATTTATGATATTATTTTCTTCAATTTATTTTGTCATCCTTTTCATGTAAAGAATTTGGTCACCTTACATCTACAGCCCCCACCAGCCTGGGACATATGTTACAGTGGATGAACCTGTACTGACACATCATCGTCACCCAAGGCCCATAGTTTACATCAGGCCTCACACTTGTGTTATAGAATTGTGTTGTGAAACCTGCATAATTTGTTAACCAGCGTCACTCCATTAAATTCAATAAAAAGTGGTTGTTGTTAAATCCATTTTTAAAACACATAAGCATGTGCATTGTGCAGCAAATCTTCAAATTGGATTTACTCTCTCTTCCATTTTTCTTACTTCTTTGGTCTTTACTTAAATGTTTGTTCTTAGTAGGTAGAGTATCAGTGTTTGGGTCTTTCCAAGTCTCTTAATGTCTGGCTCAGTAGAAGTCAGATGGAACACGTATTTGCTTCCATCTTAACTCCTTTGCAACATCACATGCCATGTAGTCTTCAGAAAATCCCACTGTCTTGTGAGAGCATGAGAGTGACCTGGGAAAATAAACCTCCACATTATGATTAATGTAGTTTTGTCCTAGACTCCCTGAATCATAACGTCCCATCAGCAGTCCTCGGAACGGCTGTGGAATGTCAGCTGTGTGTGTGTAGTAAAATTTCTCCTCTGTGTATCAATTAGATGAAGGCCATGAGGAGACTTGCCTTTATAACTTAAATAGTGGATTCTAGAAGAGGGTGTCTACTTCAACTACAAAAACTATCTCAACTTATTATCTTAACAAATGTATGTAGTACAATCTGATAAAATTTCTTACTAAAAATTCTAAGTAAGAGCCTGGGCTGGTTGGCTCAGTGGTAGAGCATCAGCTTTTCATGTGGAAATCTCAGGTTTGGTTCTTTGTCAGGGCACACAGAAGAAAATTCCATCTTCTTCTCTACCCCTCTAACCTCTCCCTTCTCTCTCTGCCTCTTACACTCCTGAAGCCATGAAAAAATGCTTAAGGCAAGTTGACTCTAGTAGTTGAGGATGGCTCCATGGCCTGCCTCAGGCACTAACATTGCTTGGTTGCAGAACATTGGAGTAGCAGCCCCAGATGGACAGAGCACTGCCTGGTAGGGGTTTTCCAGGTGGATCTTGGTTTGGGTGCATGCAGGAACCTGTCTGTCTGCTTCCCCACCTCCTACTCAATACATAAAATTCTAAGTAAGGATAGAAGAAAACTGTTTAGAACCAAGAAAATCAATTTTCAAAGTGAACTGTAAACATCACTCTAAAAGAGTGAGTGCTAAAGCTAATTATATTAAAATATGGGGAAAATGTCTAAAAGGTCCATTGTTTGTCAGCATGGATCTGTGAGTTTTAAGTGTCACACTAAAATAAGAAATTTAAAGAATCTTAACTATTTCTGAAGACAAGGTGAAAAAAATTAATTGCAGACATAATGAATGTTTCATCAGGAGATATGAGATGTGCTCACAGAGCACCACCAAGATAAATAAAATAGTAGGATGAGATGCATGTAAGTGGCTGGATATATGCTAAATACATAAAAATACAAAAGCTTGTGCATGCTACAAACAATAGTGAGAATTAAAAATGGAATAAAGATGTCTCATTTATAAGTGTGACAAATTATAAAACACAAAAACAAATCTAAAGATTGAGGTATATATACCATGTTTTTGGAAGACAACTTACAAAAACATAAATATTTCCAAAATTTATACACAAAATCATTGTGCTATTTTTATCTTGAATCCCATTGGAGCTTTATCAGAAACTGAATAAAATTATTTAAAAAATTTTAGGGAACAATCTATGTTTGAAAATGCCAAGATATTTGAAAGAACACTGAGTAGTTACTTGCTGTATCAGATATTAAAACTTACTAAAAAAAAAATGTCCTTGATCCAGGTGAATAGGAGTAGAAATGGACAACAGCCTGACCAGGCAGCTGTGCAGTGGATAGAACATTGGACTAAGAAGATGAGGAACCAGGTTCAGAACCCTGAGGGCACCTGCTTGAGCACAGGCTCCTGACATGACCCCATGGCTGCTGGATTCAGCCCAAGGTCACTGGCTTGAACCAGAGATTTGCTGGCTTGAAGCCAAAGTCACTGGTTTGAGCAAGAGGTTAGTTACTGAATCAGCTGGAGCCCCCTGGTCAAAGCACATATGAGAAAGCAATCAATGAACAACTAAGCTGCCACAACTATGAGTTCATGCTTCTCATCTCTCTCTCTTCCTGACTGTCTGTCTGTGTCTCTCCCTAAACAAAAAATAAAAAATAGACAACTAAGGCCCTGGCCGGTTGGCTCAGCGGTAGAGCGTCGGCCTGGAGTGCAAGGGACCCAGGTTCGATTCCCGGCCAGGGCACATAGGAGAAGCGCCCATTTGCTTCTCCACCCCCCCTCCTTCCTCTCTGTCTCTCTCTTCCCCTCCCGCAGCCGAGGCTCCATGAGCAAAGATGGCCTGGGCGCTAGGGATAACTCCTTGTCCTCTGCCTCAGGCGCTAGAGTGGCTCTGGTCGCGCTAGAGCGATGCCTCGGAGGGGCAGAGCATTGCCCCCTGGTGGGCAGAGCGTCACCCCTGGTGGGCGTGCCGGGTGGATCCCGGTTGGGCGCATGCGGGAGTCTGTCTGTCTCTCTCCGTTTGCAGCTTCAGAAAAATAAAAAAAATAAAATAAAAAAAATAGACAACTATACTGTAGATCAGGGGTCTCAAACTCGCGGCCGGCCGAACAATTTTGTGCGGCCCGCAGACTAATCCACGAAGTTCAAAATATTTTGGATAAAATTAAGTAAGCCTAGGGGCCTACTTGTATTTTTCATTTCTCTAGCATCCTAGCTAGATATTAGCTTAATTAACAGCAGTTGTGATGCGAACTACAGTTTCTGGTCGTTTTGTGACACTGAGTAAACTGCATGTACAACTGTGTTTGTTGTACTGATTTTTTTTTTGTTTTCAACTGCAGTGAGAAAAGTGTTGCGTAACAGTTGCCTTTTGTAGACCTAGTGCGGCCCGCCTAAGGGCTGTGATCTTGCTCTGCGGCCCACATGCTGAGTTGAGTTTGAGACCCCTGCTGTAGATCATTAGAGAGCTCTAAAATGAATCTATATATATAGGGGTCTTAATGTATAGCATCAACGTTACGATTTAGTCATTAAGAACTATCTATGTTTTGGTCAGACATCGCTAATAAGCATTGAAAAAATAAAAAGATTTCTTTCTCTCACAATATGAAAAATTTAAAGTGTCTTTAAGATTACTATGGAAGAAGTCAGGACTTTCAGTGTAATAGTTGGGGTGGAAGCCAGATTGCATGGGGACGAGAGGTGAAAGGAAGGGGACTCGTGGGACCAGTGACTGGGATGCTATGAAGTAAACACTCCAGGGGCTTGGGAAGCAGCCTGGCTGAGATCCTGCGGACCCATGTGGCACACCCTGGTTTCATCCACAGAAGCCTGGATTTCTTTTTCAGCCTCATGGAGGCCATTTTACTCACCTATACAATAGTTAATAACAAGTAAAAGATAATAGCCTACATTACAAAGATGACTTAATTCGCATAATCAACACATCTATCAAGGAACATATAAACTTTATTGGTCAGTGCCTGTGTACTAGGCAGTTCTGGATAAGAAATATTTCTGTAAGGCCCTGACCAGACAAGTTGGTTCACTAAAGCATTGTCCTGAAGCACAGAGGTTGCTGGTTCTATTCCCGGTCAGGGCACAGAACAGAAACAAGATGATATCCTGTTTCTCTCTCTCCATCCCTTTCTTTCTGTGTAAAATCTATAAAATAACATTTCTTTAAAAACAAGAGTTATAGTCCTGTAAGATCTTATGGCTTAAGTTTAAACCTAAGGAACAGCAGGTTCAAAATGATAGAAATTTGGAGACAATGTTAAGGTTACGTGTGTGTACATCTAGATGGTTAGTGATTACATAGGACTGATATCAGCATGGAATAAAAGACTTTACTTTCCCCTTCAGTACAAAAGTCTGTTGAAGAAGAAAGGTCTTTCTGGTGAGCAAAAAATCAAGTTAAGAACAGTAAATAATCTTGAGGATCCTGACATGAGAATTAGCTGGTCAGTTTCCTGGGCCATCTCACAAGCCCTGAGACCTTTTGGCCTCTATTTCCAGGGCATTTCCCCAGAATACACAGGCTTCCTACAGCAGGTCCTGGGAGCCACAGTGCCCTAGGGTCAACACTTAGAAAATTCGCGTATTAATTGTAAATGCCAACTGTGTGTACACAGGACTCAGACTTCCCTGTTGGGGAGGTCATTAGTGGCATTGTGATTTGCTGTCCTCAGTTCCTTGCTCACAGGAGGGGCTGATGTACAAGGAGGAGCATGTGCCTCAAGCAGGGACCAGCGCACCTACGGACTGTGGGCGGGTCAGGAGGAGCTGTGAGGACGGGGCCTCACTGCTAGAGGCAGTTCTTCCTCGGGATTCTTTATGGAACTTCCTCCCCCGTAGAACACATGCACTGTAACAGAGCCTCCCTGGGCCTGCTGACCTCGATCCTGCTGCAAAGGGGCTTAGGCTGGAAGGAGAGTCCCTGAGCTCAGTGTCTTCTACTACTGGGGGAAGGAAGTCACTGGGCACCCCCTGGAAATCTCATGGGCCCAGGACAGTGTCCTGTCTGCAGAGCCCCAAGCTCCTTCAAATGCAGCCTGCAAGATCACTCTGACTTTGAGAGGGCCTTAAGTCATTTTTGAGTTGTATTTTCATAACTTAGTTCTGAATTTGCTACTGTACTTGGATCTGACCTTCCAGGGGTCTCTGATGGGTTGGGATGCATGGCTGTAATTTGATGAGTTAGACTTTGCATCTTATCAAAATGCACTTGATCACCATGTTCACTTTCTTCAACCTTAGAAGAAATAAAACCATTGAAAACTAGAACAGGGAGTGTCTCAGAGTGTGGGATAGGTCGTATTACTGAAGGAATATTAGGATTTGCGATCATATGCTGTTTTTTCTCGCTGATGCCTTTTGTATGGATCAGACAGAAATGACAGTCACTGCTGTCGTCCTTAGGTTCACACCAAACCATGAGAATACCAAAAGGCATTCCTTTGTGTTTTCATTTTGTCCAGTCACGAAGCATTTTCTCACAATTATGACACACAATATGAGGAGCCCAATTCTTGTCTTGATTGCCAAGGAGAACTTGAAAATAGGCAATATATGCACATGTCATAAATGATGAAATATTGTGCCTTTGACATTGAAGTGTGTAACAGCCACATATATAACAGAAGGTCTCAGGACTATTCTTACATTTACGCCTACTTGAAGAAGCCATGATTCAATCTTAAAACAAAATAAGAGGGTGTTTTTATCAGATAATAATTTTTTACATTTAACAACATGTACAATTATGTAAGAGTGATGTTTGTAAAACATTAATTGCCTTGTGGTTATGTTCAATCCAAGAGTCCTTGCCCTTGAACTCCAATTTAAAAACCAATGCATGCTATCAACTCTAACAAAAAGAAATTAAAATTGAATAAAAACTGGAACATGCACCAAAAAAAAAAAAGATTTCAGATTTGGAATCAGCAATGCAGATATATATAGAAACAGTTCTAAAACGTCATGTAACAGAGAATAAAAAATTAATTTTTACCCCAGTGTAATTTTTTTTCACTATTATTATTACCTCTTATTTATGTACAACTCAGAGCTCAATTAAATCATGGCAGAGTTAGTGAACAAGAAGAAGAAAATCTTCGATGGTCTACAGTCCTTTCCCTGCCGCGGGCTTTCCTCTGCAGCTCACAGCCCGCAGGAGGAGGTCAGAGCCCCGTCAGGGGTCCAGGGGCTGCGGGCAGGTGTCCGTGGGAGCCAGAAGGAAGGGTGCAGCCGCTCACAGGTGTCCCTGATGCCTCAGGGCCAGTGGTGGGATTCAAATAATTTAACATCTGGTTCTCTGTCCTAATGACTGTTTTAAGTACAAAAAAGGATATACTGAAAGTAGTTTATTATTTCATGCATTTAATGCTTAAACAAGAATAAAAAAGGAGCAAAAGACTAGATTATAAGAAAGTGTTTTAAAATATTAATGAGAAAGTATTAAATAACATTTGACAAAAAACAGTAAAACTGTTATGTAAGATATTTTTGTATTGCTTCTTGATTGACATCTGCACTTGCCACTTTTTAACTTTTAAATGAGCATCATTGGTTGTGTGATTTATCCTTAACCATCTTCTTACTGTACGGGTAGAATCACATTTCTTTACTTATGGACACGGAATGAACATTACTAAGGGTGCTTAGAATACGTTGTTGTGGAAATGATGTTAAAAACAGTAAGAAATGTAAATTTGTGATTTGCACATTGGGCAACTGTCCAGGTGCCCAACTTAGAGTGAACCCTGATTACAAGTGTCATTTTAACAACCAGTTTGCCAAACTCAACAAAAAATTAGGTATTGGTTCTACTGAACCTGTGAGAGCCGGCTGAATCCCACAACTGCTCAGGGCATAAATTTCATGACTCATCAGTGCACAATGGCGAGGGAAGTGATACTAACATGGCTCATGGAGTTTGTAAGGTGATGGACATGGTGAGTTGGGCACCAGCTGCAATGTTGCTGCTTCGGATAAATATCAAACATATATTTTGAAATTTCATGCTTCTTAAATGTATGTAGTAAGATGTTCTGATAAACATATCTCTTAAGGAGCTGAATGAGGCCTGATGCTGATGTCATGGTTTCTGTCCCCCGTGCGGTGATGCAGGGTTACAGGCAAGGACGGGTGGGTGTTCCCCGTCGATCCTGTGTTCAGCTGTATCGTGAACTTTTATCTGTTCTGAGAGTTTTTCTCAGTAGATTACCTAAGATTTCTCTGACAGTAGATTGACTATATCTGTATCATAATAAATTCATGGATTGATTTTATATTTGACATTCCCTCTTGTTTGAAGAGAATGTTTTCAACAAAGTATTTGCCATTTTTTTTATTAGCCTTTATTTTAAGAGCAGTTTTAAGTTCACAGTAAATTAAGCAGAAATTACCCTGAGACTCCACGTATCCTGATTTCAGACACAGACAGCCTTCCCAGCTCAGCGTCACATGCCAGGTGGGACCTTTGTTCTCAGAAAGGGCGGTTGTTTGGCCATGTAGTAAGAGGACTATTAGTTCTCAAAAACTGGCCAAGCTGTCCCCAAAGTGGCTTCACCCTCTCCATTCCACTAGCAGTGAAGAAGAGTCTGTGCTCCCGTCCTGGGCAGCGCTCACTGCTGTCAGTCAGTGATCTAATTGAAAAGGAGAAGAAGATAAATGAGTTGAACAGACAGATGAAGGAACTAGAATCAACTAGAGAGTTCAACTGAGGCAGAACCTGAGCTGCGAGCAGCTGAGCTGGGACTTCACTGTCACCACCTCGTCTGCATGTGACCCGTCCCCACTAGCAGACACCCCAACTGGGTAGCACTGGGTACTTTATCCTGCACATCAGTGCCTGAGCGTGACCTAGCAGCCTCCCCACTCTGCCAGTTTGAGCAAGTCTCCTACTTTCTGAAAGCTACCTGACTCAACTGTTAAGATGAGAAATGTAATAGCTTATTGATTAGTAGCGATGCTTAAATATGCTAAATTATGTTTGCACATTATCTGACCATACTTAGCATTAAAAATCATTAGTATTCTTTTAATTACTGCTGCTATCTATAGAGCTTTGCCTCCCAAAGACTCGTTTTCAGGGTGACGATGGTTGTTTGCAGCTCTAATCAGTTCACAGTTACCTTGATGATTTTATCTTAATGAAAATTGATCCCTCATCATAGGCACCTTGGAACCACCCTTCTATGTTCTGTTTCCATGAATCTGACTGCTCTAGGAACCTCACCTGTAGGAATCCCACATTACTGTCTTCTTGTGACTGGCTTATGTCATGCAGTGTACTGTCCCCCACGTTCACCCTGATGCAGCATGTGATGGATTTCCTGCCTTACCGTGCGGATAAGAGCAATATCCCAATATCCATGTGCTCTGACTCTGTTTATCCACTCATCCATCCATGGACACCTGGGCTGCTTCTAGCTCTTGGCATTGTGAATTGCTCCATGATTAATGAGTGCCCAAGTAACTGAGTCCCTGTAAGTGTACTCAGAGCTAAGCTTGACCCATCACTTTGTAATTCTATTATTAATTTTTTAGGGAACTTCAGGCCCTTTCTTTATTAGATGTACCAATTACATCTGCACAAAATACATCCTTTCCAACACTTGTAATTTTTTTTGTGTGTATGTATTTTTCTGAAGCTGGAAACGGGAGGCAGTCAGACAGACTCCATATGCGCCTGTCCAGGATCCACCCAGCATGCCCACCAGGGGGTGGTGCTCTGCCCATCTGGGGCAACCAGAGCCATTCTAGCACCTGAGGCAGAGGCCATGGAGCCATCCTCAGCACCCGGGCCAACTTTGTTCTAATGGAGTCTTGGCTGCGGGAGTGGAAAAGAGAGACAGAGAGGAAGTGGAGGAGGAGGGGTGGAGAAGCAGGTGGGCGCCTCTCCTGTGTTCCCTGGCTAGGAATTAAACCCAGGACTCCTGCATGCCAGGCCGATGCTCTACCACTGATTCAACTGGCCAGGGCTATATTTTTTTATTTAATACTTTTAATTAATTTTTGAAAATAAATAATTTAAAAAGCCATGTTACATTGACCTGAGATCTGAAACAGAGCAGGAAAGCCCGAAAGCACAGTGTTTACCTGGGTCTCACCGACCCACCTGCCCACCCCCAGGGCTCCCAGAGAAGAATGGGGACCCTCCTGACTCGGCCTGTCCTGCCTCCCCAGTCACAAAGCTCCCTTCCTACACCAGGCACTCCTGTGTTTCAGGGTAACATGGGCTCCTGTCCCTACAGGCCACCTGGCTGATGGTGTCTTGTCTTTACCCAGGCTGTTCCCTGGGGACCCCTCCTCCTAACTTTTCCTACTGTCACAATTTTACCCTTCCTGAGTGGCTCCCAGAATGCTCCTCTGTGACCCACTGCATCCTAATGTCTTCCTCAGAACTGGTCATGCCTCCCAGGGTTTCCATGGAGCATCTGGTCATGGCTGGGGACAGGCAGAGGACAGGCCCTGTGGGCACTTGTACTGCTGGGATCGTTAAGACTCAGAAGGGGTGATCCCCCTAACTGACAAGTGGATCCGTCAATTAGGACAGCCTAGCATTGGAATTGATTTGAAATCTCTTGATATTTTTTAAACAATAGATAAGAGTAGGAACTTTCTTTGATTTGATATAAAATGTCAGTTGATGAGTTAGGAGTGGGCATGTAATCTTCCTCTTGTCACAGGTTTCTCTTGGGAACCAAACACCTCTGATTTCTTCACATTTGTCAGCAGCCACTGACCTTTCTCACTCAACAGCCAAAGGAGCCCTGGCACAGCAGGCATCATCTCACACTAAAGATGCTCCCTAACCCACCTGAGTAGTTTGTTAATTCATAGTCCTGCACACCCAGGGGTACTTGCTGACCCTCGTCCTGTGCCCGGCACCAGGCTGACAGAGATCAGCCAACCAGACACGGCCTGGAATAGGGAGCCACATCCCTAGCAGGCTCGTTTTAAGGGTTCTCCATTGGAAGCCTCATCCCTGTCTGGGGTCTACGTGTCAGAGCAGCATGATGTAATGGACCTTACTTGGGAGTCATGACTCAGCCACTCAGCAGCGCTGTGACCTTGAAAAAATGTTTAATCTCTTCAAGTTTCCACTTGTCCTTGCTTTTCATAGCTGCCGCCCAGATTGGCTCTGACAGAGCAGTGAGATGCCGTGTGTCACAGGGCAGCTCTAGGTCCTGTCAGTTGTTCTGCTTCCCTGGGTCTTTTAGGTGCCGGTTGAGTCCATAGCCTGTGAACTCCCGGATTCAGACTCATACAATGTTGAAGCAGGAAGGGCTGTAGCAGAGTTCTCAGTTCAGGAAGAGCCGGTGTTGTCTGAATCTCTGAATGATCAGTCTTCCCGTGGGCTCTGAGAACCAACAGCCCTCAGCCAATCAGCACGTTCTGCTTGTTCTCTAGGCGTTCGGCCAGGATTTCAGACCCCCGTGCCATCCTTAAGGCGGCAACTGCTACTTTTCTGGGCTCATTCTGGGCATTCATCCAGCACTTTGGTGTGACTTCACTCCCTGGGCACTGACCCTATTTTCTTGAGTCATTCTCTTTCATCTGCCTTTTGGAATCTCCTGCTTTTTCTCCACGTGGCCTCCAATCTGACCCTCTCACCATCTCCACATAGCTGCTGTCTGATCCGGTGTGATCACAGTCTGGTAGGGCACGTTCTGGGAAGCAGGGGGTGACAAAGGCTTGGGAGATGGGTGGAGGATGTAGACCAGCCAAAGTGTTTACTTCAGGTCTCAGCACAATCCCAGTGGGGTCGGTAGTAGCCCCAGTTATCACCTCCCACCTTCTCTAAGAATTCCGTACATCAGTGCAGAACACAAGAGCCATCATGACATGTGCATAATTCCAGATGTGTGAAACTCATAGAGTCCTTTCCTCAGAATCTTTTTGGCAGTCTTCATCCAATGACATAACCCTATAGCCTAATTTAGTCTCAAAAGAGCATCTTCTAACATTAATAATTTCCTCACTCATCTCCAGATTTAGTCTCCTTTCTTTACTTCTGTTAAGTTTTGACTGCCATTCTTTTGAAAGACTCATTACTAACACCTCTTTTACCCTCATATCAGGAGTAAAAAAGGTTTCACTGTACTGGCAGGCAAAACTTAATTCTTGAAATCAAGAGAGTTGAATTTCAGCAAATCAGGAAAGTTTTAGAATGTGGCGGGTGTAATTCACAAAGGATAAACCTGAACTAGGGATCAGCCAAGCAGCTTTCCAGACTGAGCTCTGCGGCTTGCTCTGGGATCTTGAGTGAGTCATTACTTCCAGGATATTGCATTGTTCTGGGCACTATTAAGGAACGTTACCATAGACTCTCAGATGTTTCTGTCTGGTGCTAAGGTCAGGCACCACAGGAAAAATGTGAGTTTTTTTACATGACTTGTTATTTTTTTCCTTGTGCTCCAGCAAATGCAGGAGAGGTCTGTCCAAATGTTGTTACCGAGGTAGCAGGACTGTTTTTTATCCCCGCCTTCATCTAAAACTCAGTCTTCAGAAATACGATGCCCCTGCAGAAGCTGTTGAGGCCAAGTTGACAGAAAAGCAAGACATA
Organism: Saccopteryx leptura; assembly: GCF_036850995.1. NCBI lineage: Eukaryota > Metazoa > Chordata > Mammalia > Chiroptera > Emballonuridae > Saccopteryx > Saccopteryx leptura. The sequence goes on along the minus strand of NC_089503.1, from coordinate 11,226,798 downwards.
GATAAAATCTCACTTTGGAACAGACTGAGGGTTCTCGGCGCTTTAGTAATCTCTATCTTCATTGTCATAGTGGCTGCCACACAGGAGCACAGCCAGGAGGGAGGTCAGGGTGCTGCTCTAAGGAACACAGGGTGTGAAGTCAGCTGCCCCTCTGCTCACCTCTGATCGAGTGGCCCGTGCACACCAGCTCCATGATAACATGACACCTGCTGAGCTGGACTAAGGCTGCACACAGCGCTGGGCATGTTTGTCCTTCTCAGGTCACCTCCCTGAGCACCAGGTTCCCCACAGTGTCCTGAGGAGAGGGACAGCCAGGGCCACAGGGTGTTATGGGACAGGGCCAGAGACTCTAGCCCCCAGCAGGACGGGCCCCTCACCCAGTGGCACAGTCCCTGGGACTCTCACGGGAGGACTGGGAGGGAGAAGGGGACACAGCGAGAGGGAGAGAGCCGGCCCCGCCCTCTATCAGGATGGAGGGGCGGCTGCTGGGGGCTCTGCCAGCTCTCACAGAGCCGAGGCCACTCCTGTACCTCACCCCACATTTCCCAGCCAAGGGTCCATGACCTTCCTTGTGTCCTCTGCAGCCCCGTGTGGAGCTGAAACACTTCAATCATGTCCTCATGCAGAGATCACACAGATGTAAAGGTGTCTCTCAGCACGTCCACCCTGGAATTAAGTCAGGTTTCACACAAATGTCCTCACTAGCTGGATTCTCAGTGTGGGGAAGTCCGTGTGCCGTGTGGGGAATGTCCACTCCTGGAGGCGGGACATCTGCAGGCAGAATGGACCAGGTCCCCTCCCACCCCATCCTGGTCCCTCAGCCCTGTGTCCCCTTTTAGTGACAAGTGGAGTCTTCAGTGCTGAGACTCAGAGAAAGGACCCCGGGCTGCTCTGCCCAACTCCTGAGCCTCCTCCTCGCTCCACAGGAGACCTGCGCCCTTCTCTGGGGACACGCAGGGTTTATCTGCGGGGTGTGGACATGGTTCTCTCCTGACTCGCACGGTCTGTGCAGACTGGACCAGGACTATTGAATTCCCCACACGCACGGCTACCTGCCTGGTGCCTCCATTTCCCTTTGCTGGTTGCAGATTCTTCCACATCTGGGTTGTGAACAATAGTCTGTGTTAACATGTTATCTCCATGGGCAGCATGACTTACGTCCCTTTTTCTTTTTTCTATGTCAGAACATTGTAGTGAAAGAATGTAACAGATACATATTAACAGTCTTTCATGTGAGTTCCCTGTTGTTCAATGATGACTTGATCTTTCTCGGACAATGTGAAGGTTTCAACGTCTTGCTTCAATAAATTTCTTCCCTGCACTTTTCTTCCTGTCTTGTTTTATCCAACAATCTCTGGCTTGAGTTTGGTGGTTTCATCATGAAGCGGCCTGTGGGTGGTGTCAGGAGAAAAGTAGGGAGACCAGCGTCCAGGGTCCAGGGAGGCCTGAGTGCAGGGGTCCTGGCGGGAATATGGGCTCAGGAGACTTCCTGCATAACGCCACAGACTGACTGGTCACTTGGCTCCGAGGGTGGGGCGATTGAGTATAAAAGCATAAGAAAGCGCTTTTCTGGAGCGTGGACGGCAGAGACCGCAGCCTGATGGCAGTCACATGGTTCCCACCAGCAGCATCTTTGCTACTGCACCCACATCGTCAGCACAAACCCTGCTCGGTTTTCATCCCACCCTGGGGTCAATGCCCGGATGGCCTCATGTCACATGATCTTTGTCCACTTCTCCACTTGTAGTGAATCTGCAGGGTTCAAACTTCATTTACTCCCTGCACTCTGCACATGCGCATTGCTCACCTCAACCTCGGCTACCGCGTCGTCCTTCAAGGTCTCCCTATAACCACTGACACGGGGTCCATCTCCCATGTGGACAGCTCCATGCTCACCATCCACACTTACTGCAGGAGGAACACGTCAGATGAGCACAGTGTCTCCCCACCTACTCCTCTTCCATGAGCCCATCCAGGCTAATGGGCCCCGTCCAATGAGGCAGCTGACTCAGATGAGGACAGATCATAGTAGGTATCCAGGGGCTGCTGTGACACACGGCGACACTCTTGGTGGCTTCAATTAAGTTCTTTTCTTCAGGTGCAGATGACAAATTCTAAAATCTGTAACCTCTGCTGAAATCACAGTGCAGGAGGCCATGCTGGCTCTGGAACATTGAGGGGAACATCTATCTCTGTGCCTCCAGCCCAGGGTTATGGCTGGTCTCGTCTGGTACCCACATTCCTCCTATCTCTGCCCCATGACGGGACATTGCCGTATTGTTCTCTGTGTTTGAAAATGTGCCTGTCTCCTTCATATGGAATATTTGGGATACCATTTAATGGTCACCAGAAAATTCAGAATAATTTTCCTAACTTAAAATCTAAATTTATCACATCTACAAAGTCCTTTTTCTCATGAGAGAGACATGACAGGTCTGGGTTTAGGGTCTGGATCTGATTGGGGCCGTTACGAGCCTACTTCCGCCCCTCTGCCTGCTGACTCTAAGAGTCTACCTAGCCCTGCCCACTCCACGGCCAAGCCTCCCTCCAACATCCTTTTGCAACTTTGAATCAGGAGAGGTCATGTGTTTCTAAATGTTTTAAATAAGAGGACTTATTATTAGACCTACACCCCTTCTCTAGTAGGTCTAATAATAAGATAAAAAATAAAAATAAAAATATTTTTTATTTTTATCTAAAAATATCTAAAATAAAAAACTATATATTTATATAAAATGTGGTGGAGAAAATGGAAAATAAGTGTTAGCCTCTATTATCTATTGTATCTAAAACTTTTACGGGAAATATGATCACATGGGAACATGTCCACGTAAATTAGTCTTTATTTTCTGGAACGCATTCTGTGTTTATCCACACCCTGTTCTCAATGGACACAGGGTCATGGTGCTCTTGTCACAGCCTGAGAAATGCAGCCTGTAATCATGCGGGGAGGACAAGGCACACAGCCTGGTCTGACCCTGTCTCAGACTCCCCTCTGTCCCCATGTCCCTGCTCACCCAGACGCTGTGCTCAGCCATCCTGTCTACGTGCCATTCTCTCGTGCATAATGTTGGGTCACAGCACTGCTCGTGCTCTTGTCGTGGTCCCTTCCCTCTATGTTGTCCGTGCACAGGACAGCTGACAGCCTTGTCTGCAAGGTCCGTGTCCTATCTCCTGCTCAGTGAAGCAATCTCTGCCTTTCACACGCTAAAATAAATCTTCATACAAAGTCACACTGTGTACACTAAACTACGCATACACACAAACACATTTTAACACATACCCAGACCATGCAGAATTATACAAGCACAGAGATACCTAAAGACATGAATAAGGGGAAATACACACACACACAGGCAGGCGTACTCATCCCTCTGTTGTCACTGTATTTCTTTGTGATATGAGTCCTATTACAGAGCTCTTTTGGGAACATTTAGAATAAATTAACAATATCAATAACAAACACTATCAATCATTGTTAATATTTCTAGAATGCTTAAGAGTTTACAAGCATGGAGACCCCTATGGGAAGCCGTTGTCCTGGAAGTTTACAAGTTCTGTCTCACTTTTTCCTGATGGGTCTCCACAAGCCGAAAGACTGTTACTGCCGTTGGATGTGTGACCAAGGATGTCCTACCACTAACCTCCAGCCTGGCTCTATGTCTTCTCAGCATCAACGGGGAAGATTTCAAAAGCAAGTGATGTGCAGGCCCCAGTCCAGGACCAACGTGAGTACCTCTGCGGGTGGAACCGTGTGGTCTCCATCCTCACCTCCCCTGCTGCGGGTGCAGCACCACGTGACTGCAGGCACCTCCCCATGACAGCCCCTGAACTGGGGAGGACAGCAAGATGGTGCATGAGCCAGAGACTCCCAGCATCACCACGGTGTCACCGGGAGACATTTCCTTGGCCAATTCTCTAGCTCTGCAAGGTGGGCACGGCAGGGCATTTACCGGTATTACTGTGATAACAGTGACAGATAGAATCTGACAGACATAATGTGACAAAGTGTGTGTATGTGTGTACATTCATATATAAGATAAAAAACAGAAATAAGAGAGGAAAGATAAGCATGATCAGAGAAGGATTTAATAGGCCAACTTATAAAAAAAATTTTAAATAAGAGGGATTTTGCTGAAAGAAAATCACCAAGAAATACATAAAGAAAATGCCCCCACAGCAAAGACTATGAACTGGAACAGCTCACTCATTCCCCACATCAGAACACATTTTGTGACATTTGGAAACATCACCTTAAAGGAAGGAGGTTCTTTCAAAAATAAACACTAGGTCACCTGCCAGGATGGGGAATAAAAGTAGAATCAGCACCGACTGGAGGGCACAGAGGAACACTGAAAGTTCAGAGGTCTGGCCTGTACCTGTGCACAGACAGAATTCTGAGGCAGTCAGCTAGCATTTCAGCAGGAACATAAACACATCTCAGAAGAGCATTAGATCTGCTGAAGTTTTATCTCCATGAGGTTTTTCTCAGAATGTAGGGGAGAATTTGCTCTACAGAAAGGACTGGATGAAGATAGACAAGGCAGGCAGCCCAGTGCACACAGGATATAACACAGGTGTTTGTAGATGAGCCGCAGAGAAGGTGCAAACAGAGAGTTGCCCACGTCCCCAGCAGGAGACGCGGTGAATGCTGCTGTGGGGAGGAGGCGACAGCGTGGTGTGGATGAGGTCGCAGAGGCTTCTCGGGCTTCTCACTGCAAGTGGTTTTCAGTCTTTCCTTTTTTGAGCAATGTTTCTACATCACTATTTTCATATAAAAAATTTGAAAATTACAGAAAATTATCAGAGAGGTATGAGAAGAAAAGACAGCATTGAAATTCATAAGACAAAATATGGTTGAAATAAGTTAGTAAGTGGCAAATCGTCTAAGGCCACATAGGAATCTCTGCTGCACCAAACTTAGGAGACACTTGATGTATTTTGTTGAAAGAATGAAGAAATTTTCTTTTTTTTTTTAAATTTTTTAGTTTTATTTTATCTATTCATTTTAGAGAGGAGAGAGAAAGGAAGAGAGAGAGACAGAGTGGGAGAGAGAGAAGGTGGGGAGGAGCTGGAAGCATCAACTCCCATATGTGCCTTGACCAGGCAAGCCCAGGGTTTCGAACTGGCGACCTCAGCATTTCCAGGTCGACGCTTTATCCACTGCGCCACCACAGGTCAGGCAAGAAATTTTCTTAAGGAATTGATTGTCATATTAAATGACAGGAGATAAGGCCAGGAAGTGAAGAACCGTATGTTATATCATAGAATGAGATTCTACTTAGAAATTAAAGGCCGAGAGACATTCCACAGGGAACAAAGCCCATGTGAACTTGCATTCTCCTAGATGAAGACTGTGAATGGGTGAGGACTGAGTGGGTCCTGAAGGCAAAGTCAATGAGGGTGACAGAGAGGAGAAGATGGGGAAATCCAGGAGGGAGGACAAGCCTGGCAAAGTCTCAACATTCGAGATGACCTCCATGCACTGGAGGTCACACGTGACCACTCTTCTGCCACCATCGGTCACCATGGCAGCACCTCACTATCCCTTGGGTGTGAGGCCACCAGTCTGTCCCCACCTTTTGCCAGAAGGACAAATGCTGTCAGGGATGTCTCTATGACTGGGTGTCTTGGCCGTGGCTTTAATGTCATTGGAGGTTCAGAATTGCTTTGTTGAATGGTTGCGCTGAGCTGTGCACATTGTTTAGCAACAAACGTGGTCTCACCCTTTTGATGCCAATGGTCTACCACTCACCCTTTGGAACACCAAAATACTTCTGGTCATGACAAAGTTTACAACAGTGGGTGGAAGGAGGACAAAAACAGCCCCAACAGAGAATCGTGGTTCAGCACTGGGAATACGTATTAAATCTGCCCTATTTCCTTTTGTCACACTCCTAAGACCACAGATTCATACTCTGGAGGGCAATGGTTAGCAAGAAAACATGCACATTAGCTGCAGGGAAACTAGTAACTGAATAGAGAAGATTTGCTGTATTAATCTGAGGAAGCACATGGACTGTCACTTGTGTGTGGTATGAAATATTTAACCACATATTTTATAGAAATATCAAGTTGTGTAAGTTCAAGGTTTTGGTGAATGAGCCAAAAAGAATTAAGTGCAGGTGCCACCTGATCCCGACTCAGCTTCCAAATCTGTCTCTCGTCCCCAGTCAGTAGATGGATCAGCGTTAGATGAAATCAAAGTAATGTTTACTTCTAGGGAACAGAAGGACTGCGGTGTCCCCGTTCCTGGCTGTCAAGACTTAACTTCTTTCTCTCCCCGCCTAGCCGTGCCAAGTGTTATCCCACAGCTCTCTCCAGGGACAGAGAAAACATGGTGTTAGCACCTCGATGTCTGGCTGATGTCGATGTTTAGTGTTGAGGTGAGCTTTGCCTTTTTAGAATTCTTATTTTAAACGAGTTTCCCTTTCGAAAGAAATCCCTCAATGAAACATGTTTTATAATCAGAGAATTCTTTGTAGAATTGCAAACTGTCCCCCAAAAGAGCTTAAAGGAAGTAGACACCCAGTGTATCATGACTGTCACATACACACACTAGATAGCGCAGGTCATGCTCACTAGGAGCTGAACAGGGAAGAAAGTGCCATGGGGTCAGGTCCTGTCACCAGGAGAAAGGTACACACTAGAGTCACGGGGTCATTGGAAGGTGACCTCAGAGATTCAAGGCCACAATCTGACAATGATATTGGGCTGCCTTTGGTGTGGCATAGAGAATAAATACCTAAAGGCACCCAGGTAGGGACAGTAGAGAAGATTTCATGTGGAGCAAAGGCATCGAGTGGAGTACCGTGTGGCCTGCATAAATATCCACCTGGAGGCCATATAGGGCAGCTGTGCAGGTCAAGGTCACAGCAATCAATTTGACTCATAGCGTGGGGGTCCATAGGGTCAAACTTAGTGAATGAGCAGTGTTGAGAGCTCTCTGATCCTAGACACCTGCCTCCTTACCTGGCTCTGCCTCCCACTGGCTGTGTGCCATGGTCAACTTACTGAGGTCTATTTTTCCATTAAACTGGATAGACGTCCCATACCTCCCTCATGAGAGGGACATCACACATCAGGTTGCTCAGGGAAATCCTGGTTTGTGCTGCTGTCTTTGCATTCTGTCCATTTAGTGACCTCTTCTACCTTCTCAAGTGCCCCAAGTAGGACAGTAAGTTTCAGCATCACTCTACTCACTGGCTGTTGTGAAGATTAAGTGAGGTGGTCACAGTGTCTTAATGAAGTCAGTGCAATGGAACTGTTTGCTATTCATGTTGTACTTAATCTGGAAGTAAGGAACACTGGTGGGGGCTAGACATGGAGAGCTTGATGGGTCAGAGGCAGGTAGCATGTGTTCAGAAGCCAAGTTTTCTCTGTAAAACTATTTAAGAATGAGTCAGAAAAATATCAAGTAACAATAGATCAAAACATAGTGTTTTACGTTATATTATGGGGCCTCTTTTCACCTTTCTAAACACGACCACTTCTGGATGTCTTAGAATGTAGATTAGCAGCTTATTTTGTGCATCTGTCTTGGTCCAAGTTGTCCTCAAAGTTTTACTGAACAACCCTCTCACTGTTACAAATCAATGGCTGCCGGCTGACATGCAGAGAGCTCCTACTCTGTGCCCAGCCCTGTCTGAGGACTTACACGCTGTAGCTCATTCAGCCTCATGACAAACCGAGGACTATTCCCATTACACACAGAGACCCGGCTGTAAAAACTCCCCACAGTCCTGGTCCAAGTCATGGGAGGCGCCTGGTCTAGGAATGGCCTGGAAACCGTGATCACCAAACATCTCTCTGCCACCAAGACAGCTCTAGGATCAGGGCCTTTCCTGAGGTTTTGGTCTGTAAATGAGCACCATTCTCAACTGTTTGATGTTGGTGTGATGTTGAGAAGAAGAGGTTTATCTCCAAAGAACACACCTGAGGTGATCACACAGCCCGGACATAAGGAGCAGACTTGATTTACAGCCCGAGTGAACAAAGTGCAGGGTTTCTGGTGCCCAGATACTGTGGGGCCAATTTCTATGACTAACTTACAATTAAGAAAAGGTCAACGAACATCTAATGGTCACAACTCATTTATATAGGTTTTGTTTCAATACATGGATCACTAAGAATAAAAATAGATCTCACTGAATGTTATTACTCTGTTCAGCATGGCAGTCCTCAAATAACCAACATATCAGCGAGAGTTATCTCAGGACTTGTGAGAGCCCGAGGACAGGCCAGCTAGAACTCTCTTTCACCCTCGTGTCTCCCTCAGTGAGGACACAGGAGGTCAGGGAGTTATCTGAGTAATTCTCCTCCACAGCAGGTTGGTCTTAGAAAGTGCAAGCACACTTAGACCAAAGGCTACTTCCCTCCAATGGTACCGAGCTCAAGTTGTGATTATGAGTCAAAGTCCATATTGGGGAGAAAAAAACATCAGGCCAGTAATAGATACATTCAGACATTTTGGTTTCATCTCTTTAAGCTTGGGAACTCTTGCTTTTAAATAAGTCCTTTGTGTGAGGCATGGTGTTGTTCTCTGATATTTGAGAATGGTCACCGCGGGGTCTGGAGAAAACACGGGGGTAAAGAAGCACACACTTGTTGCACATGATGTGGGAGCATTTTGCTGAGGAAGAACCTGTGAAGGGTCCCGTGTCCCAGCAGACAGAAGGGCAGGCAGGGCCATACTCTGGGCTCCAGGCAGGTCCTCACTGAGTCTAATTCAACAAGACAGTCTTCCCTTCTGTTACGGTGGTCTCGCACTCGCCTTAGGATTGAAGACTGCCAACAGTGTCACCTGAGAGAGGGCACACACATGAGATCACAGCCTTTTCTGCCTTCTAGTCTCTTCCCAAATCAATATTGTTCTGGAAAACTTACAACTCAGCACCCAGCCCAGGTGTCTGGTGAAACAGGGGAACAGAAACAGATTTTGAGCACTTTTTAACTTGTTGAAGATGTAGAGGAGAAAAAATAGGAGAAACAGGAGTTGGGAGGAGGGAGGAGAACAGGGCAGGGAATGAAGGAGGAGGAGGGATGACAAAAATAACATTAATAACACATAAGGACGACACACAGGTCACAGTGTTGTCATTTCTTTATTGTCTAGCAAGTACTTCTACATCCATTTCATCTACTGACATGGCCATTGCTACAGTTTTCACTTTCACGGTTCTTATATCTCTGTCTTCTTTGTTTCTACACTCAGAGCACAGGCTGGTGGGTTCTGGTGGATTGCCATGGTCCTTTCCTGGGACAGTGGCAGTTGTGTCCAGTGACTCATTCCTTTATCCATAGGAGGGGACAAGGTGGCCTCCTAGAGAATAAAAGGAGGATTTCTAGGCACTCACCTCCAAGGTGAGATCCTTCTTACCTGTCACACCACAGTGACCAGCCAGAGCCACTGCCATGACCATGAAGCTGCTCCCAGTCCTCGTGCTCGCTGCCCTCCCCTTTTACTGCTACGCAGGTGAGTCCGCACGGGGCGGGGCTCAGGAGAACTTGTTGTCATGGTTGTTGTGAAAATCTCCTGTTCTCCACACCTGAGGACAGAGCATCTCACTTCTCTAGTTTATAAGTGTGTGTGTGTGTGTGTGTGTGTGTGTGTGTGTGTGTGTAACAAGGAAGCAGTGTGTGAGGGCTTAAAGAATACCCAGATCCTGAGTTACTGTCCGAGGACTCAGACCCTTCCCCGTCATCTTTCTGAATGGACATGCAGCTGGGATGTGGGAGAAGGACAAGCATCACGGCTGCCCAACAAGGAGTTCATGCCTCTGTGACTGATCTGCTTTTGCACGCGTTCATCCTAGGTGTTGGCTGTGCAGTTCTGGAAAACACGCTCAGTGATTTAACTGATATTCAAGTGAGCACGGATGAATTCCTAGAAAAATATCAACAATTCTTACAAAATGAAGAAAGTGTAGAGGTCATGAATAAAATATGAGAAAACTCTGGACAATGTCAGATTGATGTTGGTAAGTTTGGTTTCTTCTTATCTGCTTTTAAATCACTGGACAGGGACAAGCAGGAAGTTACTGTATTTATCGCTCCATAAGATGCATCTGACCATAAGACACACCTCGGGTTTTAAGGAGGAAAATAAGAAAAATAATATTCTGAATCAAATGTTGTGTTAAAACATTTAATGAAATTCCGTACTTTTTGTTCCTTAAGAAGCAAGGGAATTTTCCTGTCCACTTTTGCAGGAATAAAGGCATCTTATGGAGCAAAAAATAAAGTAGTTATTATTTTTTTCAAGGGAGTGTTTCTTATGCTTTATTTTATTTGAGTGAATTTTATTGTTGGTGAGTGGGAGTACTCTGACCAGGAAAGCCATCCAAGCTGGTGTTGGGGAGCCTGTGCACTTTGTGGAGTCTCTAGTGAGTGATTACTGGAAAGGCGAGAGGGAAAAGCGTGTTTGGGCAAAGGCTTCCCTTCCCCTCGGCTGAAGAGACCCCGAGTCTCAAGAGGACCCTCACTTGTAAAAGTGATCAGCAGAAAAAATTTCTTTTGTTTATCAAAACAAATAGTAGAACATTTTAATAAATTTTCAAAAGAGTCGAAAAATTTATATTTGAGGATGATTCCTTATACTGTATATATTAATTAACACTATCTTCAATATAGGTGTAAGTGATTGAATTTCTTGACTATTAATTATAGTCCATAAGTGAGAAGTGGAGACCTTGGCTCTGATATGGCCACGGGTGATGTCATTGATGAAAACCAAATCAGTAGTTAAACAATGAACTAGTCCTGCTGTTTATAACAGAGACTGTGTAGTTATTTCCAGCAGTCATTCCCTACCCTAATGTTCCATTCACAACGTCCCCGGGTAACTACTTGGCAATATTGCTACAGCACAATGATAACTAACTGTCAATCACTAAGGGATTTCTGACAATGTTAGATGAACTTGGGGAATTTTGATAAAAAAATAATTTAGTCCCAAAGAGAGAAATATTGCATTTTAAAAAGGTAATTAATTAATTATTTTTAATTTATAATTTTACTTTGTGTTTACATAGATTCAAGTGTCCCATCGAATATATCTCCATGCATCCCCTTATTTCCCCTCGGTCCCCCCATGCCCCCTATCCCCAATGCCTTCCCCCCTTCCCTCCAGGATTTGCTGTCCTGCTCTCTATAATGCTGTGTTATGTATGTATAATTTCATTAATCTTTCCCTTCTCTGATCCCATCTTCTCTTCTACTTTCCCTCTGACCGCTGCCCTCTGGTCCCTTTGACCCCACCTCTGACTGTTCCACTCCTCAGTTCACATTGTTTATTGGATTCCTCACATGAGTGAGGATATATGGTATTTTTCTTTCTCTGCCTGGCTTATTTTACCTAGCATTATAGTTTCCAGGTCCATCCAAAATTTCGTGAAAGGTAAGATTTTCTTCTTCCTCATGGCCGCATAGTATTTTATTGTGTATTTGTACCACTGCTTTTTAATCCACTTGTCTACTGATGGACACTTGGGTTGTTTCCAGATCTTGGCTATTGTAAACAATGCTGCAATAAACATTTCTTCTTTTGAATCAGTGATTTGGTATTCATAGGATATATTCCTAAAAGTGAGATAGCTGGGTCAAAGGGCAGTTCCATTTTTATTTTTTTGAGGAATCTCCATATTGTTTTCAACAGTGGCTGCACCAGTCTGCATTCCCACCAGCAGTGCAGGAGGGTTCCCTTTTCTCCACATCCTCTCCAGCACTTATTATGTGTTGTTTTGTTAATAAGCACCATTCTAACTGGTGTGAGGTGATATCTCATTGTGGTTTTAATTTGCATTTCTCTAATGATTAGTGATATTGAACATTTTTTCATCTGTCTATTGGCCATCTGAATGTCCTTTTTGGAGAAGTGTCTATTCGTTTCTTTTGCCCATATTTTTATTAAATTGTTTATCTTCCTGGTGTTGAGTTTTACAAGTTCTTTATAAATTTTGTTTATTACTCCCTTATCATATATATTGGCAAATATATTCTCCCATTGTGTGGGTTTTCTTTTTATTTTGTTAATGGTGTCTTTTGCTGTGCAAAAGCATTTAGTTTCATATAATCCCATTTGTTCATCCTGTTTTTTTATGACTTGCCTGTGGAGAGAAATCAGCAAAAATATTGCTACGAGATATATTGGTGAGTTTACTGCCTATGTTTTCCTCCAAGATGTTCATGGTTTTGTGACTTACATTTAAGTCTTTTATCCATTTTGATATTCCTTTTGTAAATGCTGTAAATTGGTGATCCAGTTTCATTTTTTTGCAAGGACCTGTACAATTTTTCCAACATTATTTGTTAAAGAGATTATCTTTATTCCATTGTATGCTCTTTCCTTCTTTGTCAAATATCAATTGTCTATATTGGTGTGGGTTTATTTCTGGGTTCTCTGTTCTGTTTCATTGATCTGTATGCCTGTTCTTATGTCAGTACCAGGCTGTTTTGAGTATGATGGCCTTGTAGTATGACTTGATAACAAGAAGTGTGATACCCCCTATTTTATTCTTCTTTTTCAGAATTGCTGAGACTGTTTGTGTTCTTTTTTGGTTCCATATAAATTTTTGGAATATTTGTTCTATATCTTTACAGTATGCCATTGGTATTTTAATAGTTATTGCATTAAATTTATAAATTGTTTTGGGTAATATATACATTTTAATGATGTTTATTCTTCCTACCCATGAGCACGGTATATGCTTCCACTTGTTTGTATCTTCCTTGATTTTCTTTAACAATGTTTTATAATTTTCTGAGTACAAGTCTTTAACCTCTTTGGTTAAATTTACTCCTAGGTACTTTATTTTTTTAGTTACAATAGTGAAAGAGATTGTTTTCTTAATTTTTTTTCAGACAATTCATTGTTGGTGTATGAAAATGCCATTGGTTTCTGAATATTGATTTTATATCCTGCAACTTGCTGAATTTATTTATCAAGTCCAGTAGTTTTTTGACTGAGACTTTAGGGTTTTCTATGTACAGTATCATATCTTTGGCAAATAATGATAGTTTTACCTCTTCCAATTTGTATGCCTCTATCCCTTCTTTTTGTCTTATTGCTGTGGCTAGCACTTCCAGAATTATGTTGAATAAGAGTGGTGAAAGGGGGCACCGCTGCCTCGTTCCTGAGCTTAAGGGGATTTTTTTTTTTAATTTTTGCCCATTGATTATAATGTTGACTTTGGGTTTGACATAGATGGCCTTTATCATGTTGAGGTCTGATCACTGTATCTTCACTTTGCTGAGAGTTATGATCATAAATGGGTGCTGAATTTTATCCAATGCTTTTTCTCCATCTATTGATATTATCATGTGATTTTTATTTTTTCTTTTGTTTTTATGTAGAATCACATTGATCGATTTGCAGATATTATACCAGCCTTGTCTCCTTAGAGTAAATCCCACCTAATCATGCTGTATAATTTTTTCATGTATTGCTGGATCCAGTTTGCTAATATTTTGTTCAAAATTTTAGCAACTAAGTTCATCAGAGATACTGGTCTATAGTTTTCTTTCTTTGTGTTGTCTTTGCCTGGTTTTGAAATTAGTATAATGCTTGCCTCATAAAAGAAATTTGGAAGTCTTCACTCCTCTTGAATTTTTTGAAATAGCTTGAGAAGGATAGCAATTAGTTCTTTGAATATTTGGTGAAATTCCCCTGTGAAGCCTTCTTTCCCAGGGCTTTTGTTTGTTGAAAGTTTTTTGATAACTGTCTCAAGCTCATTCAATGAAATTGGTCTGTTTAGGTTTTTTGATTCTTCTACATTGATTTTTGAAAGATTATATGTTTTGAGTAATTTGTCCATTTCATCTAGGTTGCCTAATTTTTTTGGCATACAATTCTTCATAATATTTTCTTACAATCATTTGTGTATCTGCTGTGTCGGTTGTTACTTTTCTCTCATTTCTAATTTTATTTACTTGAGTCCTCTCTCTCTCTCTCTCTCTCTCTTTTTTTTTTTTTTTTGGTGAGTCTGTTTAAATGTTCATCAATTTTGTTTACCTTTTCAAAGAACCAGCTCTTGGTTTCATTAATCCTCTGTATTTTTTTTTAGCCTTTATGTCATTTATTTCCACTCTGGTCTTTACTATTTCCTTCCTTCTACTTCCTCTGGGTTTTACTTGCTGTTCTTTTTCTAATTTTTTTTTTTTGTATTTTTCTGAAGCTGGAAACGGGGAGACAGACAGACTCCCGCATGCGCCCGACTGGGATCCACCAGGCATGCCCACCAGGGGGCGACACTCAGCCCACCAGGAGACAATGCTCTGCCCATCCGCAGCGTTGCTCTATTGTGACCAGAGACACTCTAGCACCTGAGGCAGAGGCCATGGAGCCATCCCCAGCGCCCGGGCCATCTTTGCTCCAATGGAGCCTCAGCTGCGGGAGGGGAAGAGACAGAGACAGAGAGGAAGAAGAGGGAGAGGGGTGTAGAAGCAGATGGGTGCTTCTCCTGTGTACCCTGGCTGGGAATCGAACCTGGGACTTCTGCACGCCAGGCCGACGCTCTACCACTGAGCCAACCGGCCAGGGCCTCTATTTCTAATTTTTTTAGATAAAGGGTAAAATTGTTTATTTGAGCTTTTTCTAGCTTCTTTTTTTTAATCATTTTTAATTAAATTTAATGCAGTTACATTGATAAATCAGAATACATATGTTGAGAGAAAACATCTCCAGATTATTTTGACATTTGATTATGCTGTATACCCCTCACCCAAAGTCAAATTGTCTTCTGTCACCTTCTATCTGGTTTTCTTTGTGCCCTTCCCCTCCCCCACCCCTTCTCTCCTTCCTCACCCACTCCCCCCCACCCCACACCTCCATTACCATCACATTCTTGTTCATGTCTCTGAGTCTCATTTTTATGTCCCTTCTATGTATGCATTCATATAGTTCTTAGTTTTTTCTGATTTCCTTATTTCACTCCGTATAATGTTATCAAGGTTCATCCATGTTATTGTAAATGATCCGATGTCATCATTTCTTATGGCTGACTAGTATTCCATAGTATTTATGTACCAAAGCTTTTTAATCCACTCATCCTCTGACGGACACTTGGGCTGTTTCCAGATCTTGGCTATTGTGAACAATTCTGCGACAAGCAAGGGGGTGCATTTCTCCTTTTGGAGCAGTTCTATGTTGTTTTTGGGGTATATTCCTAAAAGTGGAATAGCTGGGTCAAAAGGCAGTTTGATTTTCAGTTTTTTGAGGAATCTCCATACTGTTTTCCACAGTGGCTGCACCAGTCTGCATTCTCACCAGCAGTGCAGGAGGGTTCCCTTTTCTTCACATCCTGGATAGCACTTATTCTGTGTTGTTTTGTTGATGAGCGCCATTCTGACTGGTGTGAGGAGATATCTCAGTTTTAATTTGCATTTCTCTAATGACTAGTGATGTTGAGCATTTTTTCATATACCTATTGGCCATCTGTATGTCCTCTTTGGAGAAGTGTCCATTTCTTTTGCCCATTTTTTGATTGGATTGTTTGTCTTCCTGGTGTTGAGATTTACAAGTTTTTTATAAATTTTGGTTATTAACCCCTTATCAGACATATTATTGAATATCTTCTCCCATTGTGTAGTTTGTCTTTTTATTCTGTTCTTATTGTCTTTAGCTGTGCAAAAGCTTTTTAGTTTGATATAGTCCCATTTGTTTATCCTGTCTTTTATTTCACTTCCCCGTGGAGATAAATCAGCAAATATATTGCTCTGAGAGATGTCAGAGATCTTACTGCTTAAGTTTTCTTCTAAGATGCTTATGGTTTCACAGCCTACATTTAAGTCTTTTATCCATTTTGAGTTTATTTTTCTGAATAGTATAAGTTGGTGGTCTAGTTTCATTTTTTTGCAGGTAGCTGTCCAATTTTTGCAACACCATTTGTTAAAGAGGCTGTCTTTACTCTATTGTATTTCCTTATCTCCTTTGTCAAATATCAGTTGTCCATAGAGCTGTGGGTTTATTTTTGGGTTTTCTGTTCTGTTCCATTGATCTATAAGCCTGTCTTATGCCAGTACCAGGCTGTTTTGAGTACAATGGCCTTGTAGTATAACTTGATATCAGGAAGTGTGATATCTCCCATTTTATTCTTCTTTTTTAAGATTGCTGAGGCTATTCGTGTTCTCTTTTGGTTCCATATAAATTTTTGGAATATGTGATCTATATCTTTGAAATATGTCATTGGTATTGCATTGAATTTGTAGATTGCTTTTGGTAATATAGACATTTTAATGATGTTTATTCTTCCTAACCATGAGCACGGTATGTGCTTCCACTTGTTTGTATCTTCCTTGATTTCTTTTATCAATGCTTTATAATTTTCTGAGTACAAGTCTTTAGTCTTCTTGGTTAAATTTACTCCTGGGTACTTTATTTTTTTGGTTGTAATAGTGAAGGGGATTGTTTCCTTAATTTCTATTTCTGACTGTTCATTGTTGGCATATAAAAATGCTTCTGATTTCTGAGTATTAATTTTATATCCTGCCACTTTGCTGAATTCATATATCAGGTCCAGTAGTTTTTTTACTGATACTTTAGGATTTTCTATATACAATATTATATCATCTGCAAATAATGAGAGTATTACTTCTTCTTTTCCAACATGAATGCCTTTTGTTTCTTTTTCTTGTCTTATTACTGTGGCTAGGACTTCCAGGACTATGTTGAATAAGAATGGTGAAAGGGAGCACTCCTGCCTTGTTTCTGATATTAGGGGGATTGCCTTAATTTTTGTCCATTGAGAATGTTGTTGGCTGTTGGTTTCTCATAGATGGCTTTTATCATGTTGAAGTATGTTCCCTGTATACCCACTTTGCTGAGAGTTTTGACCGTGAACGGGTGCTGAATTTTATCAAATGCTTTTTTTGCATCTATTGAAATTATCATGTGGTTTTTCTCCTTTTCTTTGTTTATGTGATGAATCACATTGATTGATTTGCAAATATTGTACCAGCCTTGCTCCCCAGAATAAATCCCACTTGATCATGGTGGATGATTTTTTGCATATATTGTTCGATCCGATTTGCTAATATTTTGTTGAGGATTTTTTTTTTATTATATAATTTTATTTTTTTAATGGGGTGACATCAATAAATCAGGATACATATATTCAAAGATAACAAGTCCAGGTTATCTTGTCATTCAATTATGTTGCATACCCACCACCCAAAGTCAGATTGTCCTCTGTCACCTTCTATCTTGTTTTCTTTGTGCCCCTCCCCACCCCCTATCCCTCTCCCATTCCCCCCTCCCCCCCGTAATCACCACACTCTTATCAATGTCTCTTAGTTTCACTATTATGTCCCACCTACGTATGGAATAATACAGTTCCTGTTTTTTTCTGATTTACTTATTTCGCTTTGTATCATGTTATCAAGATCCCACCATTTTGCTGTAAATGTTCCGATGTCATCATTTCTTATGGCTGAGTAGTATTCCATAGTGTATATGTGCCACATCTTCTTTATCCAGTCATCTATTGATGGGCTTTTTGGTTGTTTCCATGTCCTGGCCACTGTGAACAATGCTGCAATAAACATGGGGCTGCATGTGTCTTTACGTATCAATGTTTCTGAGTTTTTGGGATATATACCCAGTAGAGGGATTGCTGGGTCATAAGGTAGTTCTATTTTCAGTTTTTTGAGGAACCACCATACTTTCTTCCATAATGGTTGTACTACTTTACATTCCCACCAACAGTGTATGAGGGTTCCTTTTTCTCCACAGCCTCTCCAACATTTGCTGTTACCTGACTTGCTAATAACAGCTAATCGAACAGGTGTGAGGTGGTATCTCATTGCCGTTTTGATTTGCATTTCTCTAATAGCTAAAGAAGATGAGCATCTTTTCATATATCTGTTGGCCATTTGTATTTCTTCCTGGGAGAAGTGTCTATTCATATCCTCTTCCCATTTTTTTATTGGATTGTTTGTTTGTTTGTTGTTGAGTTTTATGAGTTCTTTGTATATTTTGGATATTAGGCCCTTATCTGAGCTGTCGTTTGAAAAAATCATTTCCCATTTAGTTGGCTTTCTGTTTATTTTGTTATCAGTTTCTCTTGCTGAGCAAAAACTTCTTAGTCTGATGTAGTCCCATTCATTAATTTTTGCTTTCACTTCTCTTGCCATTGGAGTCAAATTCATAAAATGCTCTTTAAAACCCAGGTCCCTGAGTTGAGTACCTATGTCTTCTTCTATGTACTTAATTGTTTCAGGTCTTATGTTTAGATCTTTGATCCATTTTGAGTTAATTTTTGTACAGGGGGAGAGACTGTAGTCCAGTTTCATTCTTTTGCATGTGGCTTTCCAGTTTTCCCAGCACCATTTATTGAAGAGACTTTCTTTTCTCCATTGTGTGTTGTTGGCCCCTTTATCAAAAATTATTTGACTATATATATGTGGTTTTATTTCTGGGTTTTCTATTCTGTTCCATTGGTCTGAGTGTCTATTTTTCTGCCAATACCATGCTGTTTTGATTGTCGTGGCCCTATAATAGAGTTTGAAGTCAGGTATTGAAATGCCCCCAGCTTCATTCTTTTTCTTTAGGATTGCTTTGGCTATTCGGGGTTTTTTATAGTTCCATATAAATCTGATGATTTTTTGTTCCATTTCTTTAAAAAATGTCATTGGAAGTTTGATGGGAATTGCATTAAATTTGTATATTGCTTTGGGTAATATAGCCATCTTGATTATATTTATTCTTCCTAGCCAAGAACAAGGTATATTCTTCCATCTCATTATATCTTTTTCGATTTCCCTTAACAATGGTTTATAGTTTTCATTATATAAGTCCTTTACATTCTTTGTTATGTTTATTCCTAAGTATTTTATTTTTTTTGTTGCAATCGTGAAGGGGATTATTCTTTTGAGTTCCTTCTCAGTTATTTCATTGTTGGCATATAGAAAGGCTATTGACTTCTGTATGTTAATTTTGTATCCTGCGACCTTACTGTATTGGCTTATTGTTTCTAGTAGTCTTTTTGTGGATTCTTTGGGGTTTTCAATGTATAGTATCGTATCATCTGCAAATAGTGATACCTTTACTTCTTCTTTTCCGATATGGATGCCTTTTATTTCTTTGTCTTGTCTGATTGCTCTGGCTAGAACCTCTAGTACCACATTAAATAAGAGTGGAGAGAGTGGACAACCCTGTCTTGTTCCTGATTTAAGGGGGAAAGCCTTCAGTTTAGTGCCATTTAATATGATGTTAGCTGATGGTTTATCATATATGGCCTTTATCATGTTGAGATATTTTCCTTCTATACCCATTTTGTTGAGAGTCTTAAACATAAAATTGTGTTGTATTTTATCGAAAGCCTTTTCTGCGTCTATTGATAAGATCATGTGGTTTTTGTTCTTTGTTCTGTTGATATGGTGTATTACGTTAACCGTTTTACGTATGTTGAACCATCCTTGAGATTCTGGGATGAATCCCACTTGATCATGATGTATTATTTTTTTAATATGTTGTTGTATTCAGTTTGCTAGTATTTTGTTTAGTATTTTAGCATCTGTATTCATTAGAGATATTGGTCTGTAGTTTTCTTTTTTTGTGCCATCCTTGCCTGGTTTTGGTATGAGGGTTATGTTGGCTTCGTAAAATGTGTTTGGAAGTATTGCTTCTTCTTCAATTTTTTGGAAGACTTTGAGTAGAATAGGAACCAAGTCTTCTTTGAATGTTTGATAAAATTCGCTGGTATAGCCGTCAGGGCCTTGACTTTTATTTTTGGGGAAGTTTTTAATGGTTTTTTCTATTTCTTCTCTACTGATAGGTCTGTTTAGGCTTTCTGCTTCTTCTTGACTCAGTCTAGGAAGGTTGTATTTTTCTAGGAATTTATCCATTTCTTCTAGGTTGTTGAATTTAGTGGCATAAAGTTTTTCATAGTATTCTACAATAATTCTTTGTATATCTACGGTGTCCGTGGTAATTTCTCCTCTTTCATTTTGGATTTTGTTTATATGAGTTCTTTCTCTTTTTTCCTTGGTAAGTCTTGCCAAGGGTTTGTCAATTTTGTTGATCTTTTCAAAGAACCAGCTCCTTGTTCTATTAATTTTTTCTATAGTTTTTCTGTTCTCTAATTCATTTATTTCTGCTCTGATTTTTATTATCTCCTTTCTTTGGCTGGTTTTGGGTTGTCTTTGTTCTTCTTTTTCTAGTTCCTTAAGGTGGGAAGTTAAGTGCTTCACTTGGGCTCTCTCTTGTTTGTTCATATATGCCTGAAGTGATATGAACTTCCCTCTTATCACTGCTTTTGCTGCATCCCATAGATTCTGATATGTCGTATTGTCATTTTCATTAGTCTGTATATATCTTTTGATCTCTGCACTTATTTCTTCTTTGACCCATTCATTTTTTAAAAGTATGTTGTTTAGTTTCCACATTTTTGTGGGATTTTTTTCCTCTTTTTTGCAGTTGAATTCTAGTTTCAAGGCTTTATGATCAGAAAATATGCTTGGTACAACTTCAATTTTTCTGAATTTGCTGATGTTGTTTTTGTGGCCCAACATATGGTCAATTCTTGAGAATGATCCATGTACACTGGAAAAAAATGTATACTCAGTCACATTGGTATGAAATGTCCTGTAGATGTCTATCATATCCAGGTGCTCTAGTGTTTTGTTTAAGGCCAGTATGTCTTTGTTGATTCTCTGTTTGGATGACCGATCTAGAGCCGTCAGCGGTGTATTGAGGTCTCCAAGTATGATTGTATTTTTGTCAGTTTTTGTTTTAAGATCAATAAGTAGCTGTCTTATATATTTTGGTGCTCCTTGGTTTGGTGCATATATATTAAGAATTGTTATGTCTTCTTGATTCAGTGTCCCCTTAGCCATTATGAAATGGCCATTTTTGTCTCTGAGTACTTTTCCTGTCTTGTAGTCAGCATTATCCGATATGAGTATTGCTACACCTGCTTTTTTTTGGATGTTATTTGCTTGGAGTATTGTTTTCCAGCCTTTCACTTTGAATTTGTTTTTATCCTTGTTACTTAGATGAGTTTCCTTTAGGCAGCATACAGTTGGATTTTCTTTTTTAATCCATTCTGCTACTCTGTGCCTTTTTATTGGTGAGTTTAATCCGTTTACATTTAGTGTAATTATTGACACTTGTGAGTTCCCTATTGCCATTTTATATCTTGCTTTCTGTTAGTTTTGTGTCTTGTTTGATCCTTCTCTTTTGTTTTTCTATCTTTTGTTTTTATTTGGTTGTATTCCATACATCTTTCCACTGTTGCTATCTTTTTTATCTCATGTGCTTCTGTGGTGGTTTTTTCAATGGTGGTTACCTTTGAATAATGAAAAGGGTCCCTACCCTGTTCATTGTAGCGAACTATTTTGTGAGTACTTTTGCATTCCATCGTCCTTTGCTACTGTTAATCTCCATCTTCTCCCCCCCTTTCTTTTTGTTGTTGTCACAGTTTAAATTTGGTTTTATTGTGTTCTTCTTGGAGCTTTTACTTGTGGCTCTGTTTTTTTTTTGTTCTTTGTATCTGATTGGAGAACCCCCTTTAGTAATTCCTGGAGTGGGGGTTTTCTGATGATAAATTCCCTCATCTTTTCTGTATCTGTGAATGTTTTTATTTCTCCTTCATATTTGAAGGATAGCTTGGATGGGTATAGTATTCATGGCTGAAAGTTCCTCTCTTTCAGGACTTTAAATATTGGGGTCCACTCTCTTCTAGCTTGTAGAGTTTCTGCTGAGAAATCTGATGATAATCTAATGGGCCTTCCTTTATATGTTGTATTCTTCTTTTCCCTGGCTGCCTTGAGAATTTTTTCTTTGCTGTTGGTTTGTGTCAATTTCATTATGATGTGCCTTGGAGTAGGTTTGTTGGGGTTAAGAAAACTTGGAGTTCTGTTTGCTTCTTGAACTTGAGGCTTTAGTTCTTTCCACAGGCTTGGGAAGTTCTCATCTATTATTTGTTTGAGTATGTTCTCCATTCCATTTTCTCTCTCTTCTCCCTCTGATATACCTATTATTCTTATGTTATTCTTTTTGATGGAGTCAGATATTTCTTGTAGGGCTATCTCATTTTTTTTAATTTTTGAGTCTCTTTCTTCTTCTCTCTGTTGTGCCTCAAGTTGCTTGTCTTCTATTTCACTAATCCTCTCTTCTATCTGACCTGTTCTATTAGCTAAGCTTGTTACTTCGTTTTTCAGCTTGTGAATTGAGTTTTTCATCTCTGTTTGATTTGTTTTTATAGTTTCAATTTCCTTGGACATATATTCTTTGTGTTCATTGAGTTGTTTTCTGAGCTCCCTAAATTGCCTTTCTGTGTTTTCTTGTATATCTCGGAGGATTTTTAGGATTTCTATCTTGAATTCTCTGTCATTTAGCTCCAAGGTTTCCAATATATTAAATTTTTTCTCCATAGATTTTTCCTCATCTAGCTGTGTTACCTCTCTTTCTTTTGTATCCATGATATTCTATTTTCTCTTCCTTAATGGCATCTGAGGGTGGTTTTGTTGATAGTATTAATGAGATTTAATAAAGAATAAAAAGTTTAAAAAAATAATTAAAAAAATTGAAAAGAGTTGTTTTTTTTAAAAAAAATTAATAATGAAATAAAGAAAAATAAAATAAAATAAAAATTAAAAAAAAAAAAAAAAAAAGGAAATTATTCCCCCCCTCCTTTTTTCCTCTCCTCTCCTTTCCCCTCTTTCTTGATAAAATCTTGTGGTGGACTGTGAATTATAACAAACAATGCCTGTGATGGAGGGCCTGAATTGGGGAAAAGTAATAAAGGGGCAAAAAAAAAAAAAAAAAAAAAAAAGAAAGAAAAAAGAAAAAAAAAAAGAGCGTATGGACCCACAAAAAGCAAATAAGGAAAAAATTTGGGTCAAGAATAAAATGATTTGCTTTTAGGTGTTGGTTGTTTAATAGTTATGATGAGAGAATTTAGAGGAAAATGGAAAAATGGGGGGACAAATTAAAAAATTGCTATTGTATTTGGTGGAACAAGAACTAGATAATATGGAGAGCCAGGGATGGGAGCACTGCTAGTGAGTTAAAAAGGTGAAGTAAAAACCCCCCAAAATGCCACAAACATAAGTTTGAGTCCCAGATAAGATAATTTGTTTGTTATTGAGGTTTGAATGAGAGGAGATGTAAAGGAGAAAGGAAGAAACTAATATAGAGGGAGAAAAGAAAGAGAGAGAGAGAGAAAAAAAGAGGGAACCACTAAAAGAAGAAAAAAGAAAGGAGAGAGAGAGAGAGAGAGAGAGTTAAGGGTTTTGGAGTGCAACCCTCATAGAGAGAAAGGAAGAGAAGAGAAAAGATAATGGGAGATGTAACACTTATGGGTAGTGTAGTTCAAGGAGAGGAGAGAGTAAGACCGGTAGAGAGTTAATCGGCCAAATTGGAGGAGGAAAAAAAAAGTATCAAGAATGAAGATAAGAGAAACAAACGAACAAATATAATAAAATGGGATAGGTTATAAAGTCTGCAGATTATTCTTGATTTTGAGAGGTTATCTTCTTGCTTTTTCTTTTCTCTCCCTCTTCCTGGTCAGTGACTCTGTACCCCGGGTTTTTCCCATTTGCCACGCTCAGGTGGAGGTTTGCAGTTGATAAGTCTCTATGGCAATGTCATGTATTGTGCTTTAGTCTCGTTGGCAGTCGAGGCTCATTAGCATTTATAGGCTCCGACAGTGAGAGAGTCCGTGTTCCTGGAGCCTTTCTCCTAGTCTTTCCTTCCTCAATTAGTAGCCTGATAATCCAGCTATGGGGTTGCTGCTGCCTCTGCCTGGATAGTAAGAGGCTCAAAGAGCTGGCAACTCCCCACTCTATTTCCACTCAGCACAGGGCTCTGGGTAAGGCTCAGTCAGTCAGAGCTGCTAGCATAATCAGGCGGGCTTTCCGGCCATTCAAAGACCTCTGGCTCTGCCACTCTGTCCGGTAACACAAGCGGGCGCCCACTTCCGGGGCGCTTGGAGGAAACTCTCACTCACTGGCTGCGCGCACAGACCAGGATATCCGTCCAGCAGTCTCACGCTCTGAGTGAAACCCCCAACCGCAGGGAAAAGTTGCAGTGTTGGAATTGAGTCTCACTCCGTCCCCATGCGCGGCTTTTGCAAGGCGCTGGGGCGGCCCGAGATTCCGCTTTGG
Source organism: Saccopteryx leptura (assembly GCF_036850995.1). NCBI lineage: Eukaryota > Metazoa > Chordata > Mammalia > Chiroptera > Emballonuridae > Saccopteryx > Saccopteryx leptura. Next base: position 11,202,693 of record NC_089503.1, on the reverse strand, counting down.
CCCACACAAAGGCCCCTGACTCTGCCCCTCTGCCGAGGAATCGCTCACTCCTTATCTGCGCGCGCAAACCAGGATATGAGGCCGGCCGTGATTCCCTCTGAGTGAAACACCCTCCAGCTCGGAAAATCTCCACCGTTGGAATTAGTTCTCACTCCCTCCCGTGCGTGGCTTTCCCAGGGCGCTGGGGCTGCCCAGAGACTCTGCCCTCGGCCCACAGAAAGGCCTCTGACCCTGCCTCTCCGTGGGGCAACACGGGCACCCACTTCCGGGGCTTAGGAAGAAATCTCTCGCCCACTAACTGCGCACCAACCAGGAGACCTGGTAAAATGTCCGTGCCGCTTGTCTTTCTTTGTTTGGGTTTGGCGCGAGTGTTAGCTTGTATTGCCCGGGTTGCCACAGGATCAGATTTTCCTTGGCTTGGATCTCCGTGCCACAGCCTGGTTCGGCCGTTTGTGTCGCGGCCTGGATATATTCACCCCCTTTGCCCGCCTCAGTTTCTATGTTCACAGTTACCAGAGAAAGCCGCCCTGTTTAGGTTAGTGAGGAAGGCGGAGCATTTCTTACTCCCTATTTCCTTCGGGATTTGGTTATATATTTAGCCAATTTTTCACTCAATCATACCTTTGGGTGTATTGCGAAGCATCTGGAAGCTCCAAGTATAGGTTTTTCTGTTTCTGGTTGAAGATCTTGTTGAGTTTTGGGGGAGATTTATCGGTATCGCTTCCTACCCCGCCATTACTCTGACGTCATCTCCCTTTGTTGAGGATTTTAGCATCTATATTCACCAGGGATATTGGCCTATAATTTTCTTTCTTTGGGTTGTCTTTGCCTGGTTTTGGAATCAGGATTATGCTCGCCTCATAAAAGGAGCTTGGAAGTCTTCCTTTCTCTTGAATTTTTTAAAATAGCTTGAGAAGAATAGGAGTTAGTTCTTTGAATATTTGGTAGAACTCAATTGTGAAGCCATCAGGCCCTGGACTTTTCTTTGTTGGAAGTTTTTTTGATAACTATTTTGATCTCATTTGGTGTAATCAGTTTGTTTAGGTTTTCTGATTCTTCCATATTGATTTTTGGAAAATTGTATGTTTCAAGGAATGTGCCCATTTCATCTAGGTAATCTAGTGTTTTGCCATATAGTTATTCATAGTATTTTCTTACAATATTCTGTATTTCTGTAGTGTCAGTTGTTATTTCTGCACTCAAATTTCTAATTTTATTTATTTCAGTCCTCTCTTTTTCTTGGTGAGTCTAATTAAAGATTTATTGATCTAGTTTACCTTTTTAAGGAACCAGCTCCTAGTTTCGTTGATCCTCTGTATTGTTTCTTTAGCCTCTATCTCATATATTTCTGCTCTGATATTTATTATTTCCTTCCTTCTACTAGCTCTGGGCTTTCCTTGCTGTTCTTTTTCTAGTTCTTTTAGATGGAGGGTTAAGTTGTTTATTTGAGCTTTTTCTAGTTTCTTGAGGTGTGCCTGTAGTGCTATGAACTTTCCTCTCAGTACTGCTTTTGCTGTGTCCCACAAATTTTGAGTTGTTGTATGCTCATTGTTATTCGTTTCTAGGAATTTTTTTATTTCTTCTTTGATCTCATTGTTTACCCATTCATTATTTAACAACCTGCTATTTAGTTTCCATGTGTTTGAGAATTTTTGAGCTTTTCTGTTGTGATTCATTTCTAGTTTCATGCCATTGTGATCAGAGAAAGTGCTTGATATGATTTCAATCGTCTTAAATTTGTTGAGACCGCTTTTGTGCCCTAACATGTGGTCTATCCTAGAGAATATACCATGAGCACTTGAAAAGAATATACCAAGAGCACTTGAGATATACTGCTGCTTTAGGGTGAAAGGTTCTGAAGATATCTATTAAATCGAGTTGAAATAATGTGTCCTTTAAGTCTGCTGTTTCTTTGTTAATTTTCTTTCTTGAGAATCTCTCTAGTGATGTTAGTGGAGTATTGAAATCCCCTACTATTATAGTATTGCTGCTGATCTCACCCTTTTAATCCATCAAAGTCTGCTTTATATATTTAGGTGCTCCTATATTAGGTGTATAGATATTTTTAATAGTTATATCTTCCTGTTGGATTGATCCCTTTATCATTATATAGTGGCCTTCTTTATTCCTTACTATATCCTTTGTTTTAAAGTCCATTTTGTCTGATATAAATATTGCTACCCCAGGTTTTTTTTCATTTCCCCTTGCAAAAATGTTTTTTTCCATCCTTTTACCTTCAATCTATATGCATCTTTTTTTTTAAGGTGTGTCTCTTGTAGACAGCATATGTACGGGTCCTGTTTTCTTATCCATCCAGCTACCCTATGTCTTTTGTTTGGATCATTTAATCCATTTACATTTAAGGTTATTATTAATATGTAGTTGTTTATTGCCATTTTATTTTTTAAAGCTGTATTCCTATTTTGCTATATTCTTTTCCTTCTTTGATGTGTTTACACCAGGCCGCTTAACATTTCCTACAGCATTGGTTTGGTTGTGTTGAATTCCTTGAGTTGTTCTTTGTCTGGGAAGCTTTTTATTTCTCCTTCGATTTTAAATGATAGCCTTGCTGGTAGAGTAGTCTTGGTTGTAGGTTCTTGTTCTGCATTACTTTGAATGTTTCTTGCCATTCCCTTCTGGCCTCAAGTGTTTCTGTTGAGAAGTCAGATGTCATCCTTATGGGGGCTCCTTTGTAGGTGATAACTTTTTTTTCCTCTAGCAGCTTTTAATATTTTCTCTTTATCACTTAGCTTTGGCATTTTAATTATGATGTGTGTTGGTGTAGGTTTCTTTGAGTTTCTCTTTAATGGAGTTCTTTGTGCTTCTTGAACTTGTGAGAGTTTCTCCTGCATTTAGTTAGGGAAGTTTTCAGCTATGATATAATTGAACAAAGTCTCTATCCCTTGTTCTTTCTTTTCTTCTTCAGGAACCCCTATGATGTGGATGTTATTTCTCTTCATGTTGTCACAGAGCTCTCTAAGAGTTTCCTCAGACTTTTTGATTCTCTTTTCTTTTTTCTTCTCTGCTTTCTTGCCTTCATTGAAGTTGTCCTCCAACTCACTGATTTGATCCTCAGCTCTATCCATCCTGTTTTTAATTCCTTCCATTGTTGTCTTCATTTCTGATATTGTATTTGTCATCTCCAACTAATTCTTTTTTAATATTTCAGTATCCTTTTTTATACTTGCTATTCCTTTATTTAGGTGTTCATAATGACCACTCATTGTTGTTCTACGATCCCTAAGCATCCTTACAATCATTATTTTGAACTCTGCATCTGGAAGTTTGATTATTTCCATATCACTCAGTTCTCCTCCTGAAGGTTTCATTTGGCTTGTACTTCTTTGTCTTCTCATTGTCTGTGTTTTGTTTGTAGAGTTGGTTGAGTCTAGGCTTGGTGTTGTCTGCCTCCAGTTTTCAGTTGTGTTATTTCTAGGTTTTCTTGAGTTGGTATCAGCTATTATTTGTAACCCACTTTAGGATTTGGACAGCTTTGAAGTCTTGATTTATTTTTTTTCTTAACAGGTAATAGTCTTGTTTACTGATCTCAGCAGGAGGCTTCCTTGAAACTGTATCCAGGAATGAGGTGGGTGTAACCTGAGACTCTGAAGGCCTCTTCCACCAACTAATTTCTCTGGGGGCAGGGTGTTTTCTCAGCTTCAGTAGGGGGAGGTGTATCTCAGGTCTCCATGGAGACCTGAGTTCCTGTCCCTCCTCCCCACTTCTTGTTTTCAGCTGTGTCTTGTTGCGCTGATTGGAGCTGGAAGGATGTCTGGAGATATGTGATCCGGAAGCAATTCAGACTTCTGTTTTGTGGAAGGATCAGTCCTTCCCCCAGCTATGGCCACCTCCAGCATGGATGAGTCAGCTTTTTAGGTTGTCTCCTGCATTCCTTTCCCCCTCACAGTCTGTCCCTCTCTCTCTCCTTTTCACTTGGGAGATAAGCTGGTCCTTTCAACACACTTCGCTCCCTGGTCACCAGGCAAGTGGCTGTGAGCAGTATTTTTTGCTCTGTTCCCTGGAATGAGAGCCCCTCTGGGCTCTCAGCCTCCACCTCCCCTCCATTTTTGTAAGCAGGGGAGATTCAGGCACTGCCTATCAGGTTTGTTGTGGCTTCTTCTTTGCTCCTTGGTTTTTTGAGAGCTGTTCTGTAGTCCTGAGTTGGTTTTCCATGCTGATTTTTTCTAAATTGATTTGTGTTCCAGTTTGGTGGTGAGAGCTGGGCGTCTGTGCGTCTGCTTACTTCGTTGCCATCTTCAGTTGTACCTCTAGCTTCTTAATGTATGGCTGTAATGCTATGAACTTCCTTCTCAGGACTGCTTTAGCTGTGTCCCATAAATTTTTAGTTGTTATATGTTCATTTTCATTTGTTTCAAAAAAAATAATTTTTTTTATTTCTTTCTTGATCTCATTGTTAACCCATTCCTTATTTAATAACATGTTACTTAGTTATTAAAGTTTCCAAGTGTTTGAGTGTTTTTTTAGTTTTTCTATTGTAGTTGATATCTAGTTTTACTCCATTGTGATCCAAGAACATGCTTGATATGATTTCAATCTTCTTAAATGTGTTGAGGCTCATTTTGTGTCCTAGCATGTGGTCTATCCTAGAGAATGTACCATGAACACTTGAAAAGAATGTATATTCTGCTGTTTTAGGGAGAAAGGTTCTGAAGATATCTATTAAATCAAGTTGATCTAGTGCAGGGATAGTCAAACTTTTTATACCTACTGCCCACTTTTGTATCTCTGTTAGTAGTAAAATTTTCTAACCGCCCAGCAGTTCCACAGTAATGGTGATTTATATAGTAGGGAAGTAACTTTACTTTATAAAATTTAAAAAGCAGAGTTACAGCAAATAAAGCATATAATAAAAATTACTTACCAAGTACTTTATGTCGGATTTTGGCTAAGTTTGGCAGAATAAATCTTTATAAAACAAATTACTAGGGTTAAATCTATCTTTTTATTTATACTTTGGTGCTCTGCTACCGCCCACCATGAAAGCTGGAACGCCCACTAGGGGGCAGTAGGGACCAGGTTGACTACCACTGATCTAGTATGTTCTTTAAGTCTGCTGTTTCCTTGTTCATTTTCTTTCTTGAGGATCTCTCCAGTGAGTGTGGAGTGTTACAATTCCCTACTATTACAGTATTGCTGTTGATCTTGCCCTTTATGCTCATCAACATCTGCTTTATATAGATATATAGGTGCTTCTATATTAGGTGCATAGATATTTATAATGGTTATATCTTCTTTTTGGATTGCTCCCTTTATCATTATGTAGTGACTTTCTTTATTCCTTACTAAAGTCTTTGTTTTAAAGTCTATTTTGTCTGATATAACTATTGCTACCCCAGCTTTTTTCATTCCCATTTGCATAAAATAATTTTTTCATCGCTTTGTTTTCAGTCTATGTGTATCTTTTGTTTTAAGGTGTGTCTCTTGTAAACAACATATGTGTGGGTCCTGTTTTCTTATCCATGCAGCTACCCTATGTCTTTTGATTGGAGCATTTAATCTATTTACATTTAAGGTTATTATTGATATGTAGTTGTTTATTGCTATTTTATTCTTTAAATCTACATTCCTCTTTTACTAGATTTTTTCATCCTTCTTCTCTGTTTACATCAGGCCCCTTAACATTTCTTGTAGTATTGGTTCGGTTGTAATGAATTATTTGAGGTTTTTTTTTTTTGTTTTTTTGTTTTTTTTGTCTGGGAAGCTTTTAATTTCTCCTTCAAGTTTAAATGATAGCCTTGCGATATAGAGAAGTCTTGGTTGAAGGCTCTTGTTTTGCATTACTTTGAATGTTTCTTGCCATTCTCTTCTGGCCTCTAATGTTTCTGTTAAGAAGTCAGATGTCATCCTTATGAGAGTTCCTCTGTAGGTAATAAACTGATTTTCTCTTACAGCTTTTAGTATTCTTTCTTTATCTCTTAATGTTTGTATTTTAATTATGATGTGCCTTGGTGGTGTTTTTTTTTTGGGGGGGGCGGTTCATCCTTAATGGAACTCTCTGTGCTTCTTGAACTTGTATGACTTTTTCCTTCTTAAATTTAAGGAAGTTTTGAGCTGTGAATTTTTTCAATCAGATTCTCTATTCCTTGTTCATTTTTCTTCAGGAACCCCTATGATGCAGATGTTATTTCTCTTCATGTTGTCACAGAGCTGTTGTAGAGTTCCTCAGACTTTTTAAGTCTCTTTCTTTTGCTTTTCTACTTCCATGCGTTTGTTTATCTTGTCTTCTAACTCACTGATTCAATTCTCAGCTTAATTCATTCTGCTTTTAATTTCTTCCAGTGTGGTCTTTATTTTTGATATTGTATTTGTAATTTTTACTAATTCCTTTTTATTATTTCAATGTCCTTTTTTTATACTTGCTATCTCTTTATTTAGATGCTGGTTATGTCCATCCATTATTGCTCTAAGATATTTCAGCATTTTTTTTTTGTATTTTTCTGAAGTTGGAAACGGAGAGGCAGTCAGACAGACTCCCGCATGCACCTGATCGAGATCCACCTGGCACGCCCACCACAGGGCAATGCTCTGCCTATTTGGGGTGTCACTCTGTTGCAAACCGAGCCATTCTAGCACCTGAGACAGAGGCCACAGAGCCATCCTCAGTGCCTGGGCCCAACTTTGCTCCAATGGAGCCTTGGCTGCAGAAGGGGAAGAGAGACAGAGAGGAAGGTGAGAGGGAAGGGTGGAGAAGCAGATGGGCGCCTCTCCTGTGTGCCCTGGTGGGAATCAAACCCAGGACTTCTGCACGCCGGGCCAGTGCTCTACCACTGAGCAAACCGGCCAGGGCCGATCTCTGAGCATTTTAACAATCATTATTTTAAATTCTGCATCCTGTAATTTGTTTTTTTCTGTCTTGTTCAATCTTTTTTCTGGTGATTTCTTTTGATATATTTGGGATGCATTTCTCTGCCCTCCCATTTTGTCTGTGTATAAGAAGGTTGTGGCCCCAGGAGTCTGATGGCTGTGGCCTCTGTGTACCCTAGGTGTGATCTGTCTACAGGCCGCCAACCCCTCTCCACTGCCTCTGGCATTTGTGCAGTGGCCCACCTGGCGGTCGATGAGATTTTTACCTCATCTTGGCGGGTGGGACCCTCTTCATGTGCCTGGGCTGCAAGCCTTAGCTGGACTCCTGCCTCTGATCTGCACCCACAGGTGGAACTGTGTTTCTGCATCCAGGCTACAAGCCTTGTCCAGCCCCCAACCTTCGCCTTGCCACCACAAGCAGGACTACGCTTGCACGCCGGGGCAGCAAGACTCGGCCCCATGGATGGGGCTGCGTGCCTGTGCCCAGCTGCAGGTCTTAGCCCATTCCCCAGCTTTTGCCTTTCCTATGCAGACAAGACTGCAAACGGGACCGCTCTCCTTTGACTTGCCCACAACCACAGACTGCTTCTCTGCGCCCCTTCCGCCATTGCAACCCCCTTCAATCTCCACCCCCACCAGGTGGGACTGTCCTCACGCTGGGCCTCAGTTGCAGCCACCTGGGCTTCCACCTCTGTGGCCAGGAGTTTGCTCATGCCCGGAGCCACAGACACAGCCAATGGCTGGCTTGAGCCCCTGCCAGTGGGACTGCAGTTTTGCCTCCCGCTGATACTCTCCCTTCAGTGAACACTCAGTAGTGTAGGGGTGGCAATGCAGCTCAGACCTTAGCACTCGATACTGTATCCCTGATGGCTTCATGCTTCTAGGTGATTCTTTGCTCTGACTGCAGAAGGAAAGCTTATCTTTGGCTGGTCACCTGCTTTCCTTTGCTGGTTCCAGGAAAATATTCACTTTAGATTTGGAGAGTGCCTCAGCCAAGGGTTTAGGGTGCTGTCCCTCAAAGTGTTTCTCTCTGTGCAACCTACATTATACTCTCTTCTTGCTATTCCAGTCCTCTCAGCTCTCCCCATCACCCAGAATCCAGGTGAGTGGTTGCGAAGGAGGTTTTCAGTGTGGACCCTTTAAGATAAATCTTGGATCTGAGAAATCTGTCTCTTTCTTGCAAACTGTATCATGGCTTGTTTCGCAGCTAAATACTGTCTGTACGCCTCTTCTAGGATCTGCGGCTGCAAACTGGGGTTTTGTTCCTGGGGCCCAGGACCCTCCCCTCTGTGCTAAAGTCACATCCCGCCATGCAAGTCTCTCCAGGCTGCTGGTCGCTACCGGGAGCGGGGCAGCCCTCTCTGCGTTTCCACTTTTCCTACCAGTCTCGATGTGGCTTCTTCAGTGATCCTTTATAAAGCGTCCTCTTAGTTTAGTCCAAAGTTGGTATTTTCAGATGATTATTCTCAAATGAATTTGTAAACCACTTTGGTTTAGGGAGGTGGAAGTTTGTATACCCACCTACTCCATTGCCATCTTGCCCAGAATTGAGAGACACTGCATTTTGAAGAGTAAAAAACCTCTAAGAAACACAGTAAAAAAATGATTTTTAGTGCAGGATTGTCCTTTGTAAAAAGAACAAAATGTAAGTGATGAGTCTGCTCCTGTTTTCCAGGATTCATTATACAACAGTGAATGGTGTATTTCATAGTAACTTTCTACCAGACCTTTGGCTCAGACTACAGGGAATGATCAGAAACCAACTGACAATGAGTAGAAACTATGGCTTAGCACCTTTTCTGTCTTTTGATCTACAGACTGCAAGACAATTGTAGAAACTTCACACACATTTTCCTTTCAATAAAGTATCTGCAAACCTAACGTTCTTCCTTGACAGACTAACAAGGGGCTTTTAAAGAGACACAATGACACATGCATGGCTCTAGCACACACACGCTACTGGGGACCTCACCCTGCCCCTTGGCAGGGGCTCTCTGGAGCTGACGCTGCCCCGCCCTGTCTCCAGCATCCCTGCCCGCACCCTGGTGGGCCTTGCTCACTGGCAGTCACTGGTGTTGTCAGCATAATCCACATCTTTCATACCAACTCTTCTTAGGAACACAGACAAATGTCCTCTGACTGATACCTCCAACCATGTCATCAGATGAGAGGTGCACCTGGGACACACAGAAGCATGTAAATGAGCCCTCCCTACTTGAGGCAGCTCAAGGCTATGCTGAGGCCGTTGGGGCCAAAATGAGTAAAGTGCAGTGTCCAAGGATGTGGGGGAATCCTGGCCACCCAATCAGGTTTCACTTGTGACCCTGCACTCCTGCTCCTGTTTCTCCTCGGAGCTGCCATTGCTCAGAATCCTGAGGCCTTTCTACCGTTGCGAGTCGTGGCCTATGTGACTGGGCAATGGGGATCCAGCGACTACAGCCCTATTTCCCCTTGGGACTCCCCAACAGGGCCTTCTCGTGCTTCATGGTCACGCCCACTGCAGACCAAAGGGGACAAGCTCCTCCCAGATGGCCCAGTGCCCATCTGAGCAAATGCAAACTTATACACTTGTGTCAGAGAACCAAAACTGAGCATGGCCCATGAGTTCTTAATAAGTGTGTGTGTGTGTGTGTGTGTGTGTGTGTGTGTGTGTGTGTGCACGAGCAATTAATAAGTGAAGTGTTATGGGTGGAAACTGGGAAAGGGTCCTTTTGCCTGGACCTAATGGAGTCACTGGCAGGAGGAATTTTGTTGAAATGGGAGAAGTTCCTCCTATAATTAATTGAGTCTTTGATATTTGTTGCCACTTCTCCGTAAAAACATGATGTAAAGATGCATAAACCCCACAGAGGTTCATTGGTGCATATTCATTATTACTGTAGTCACTTTTGCTTAATATAATATATTTAAAGACATTGAAACAGTTCTGTGGGAAAAAAAGATATTGTCTGCCTCGTTTTCTGTTTGGATTATGGCTGGTGGAAGTTGGCCCTGGTGGGAGCTGAGTTCTCCAAAGAAGGTGTCAGGTCTCATGCTGGGTGAGAAGGACCCATTCTGGTGTGAATAGAGGGCACTCATCATCCACCCCCGGTGTCATTAAAATCACTCCCTTTGCTTCTTTCCCAGGGAATTCCATCCTCACTGCTGGTTGGTCACTGTGGGAATGAAAGGGTGGACCACACAGCCCCCTCCAGGGCCATGACCAGGGACAGTCACACAGTTGAAGAAAGGACCAAAAATATTTGTATTTAAAGTAAAATCAATTTGTAATACACTATTTTTAGATTTCAAAACTGAGGCCACACACCAATCTTTCAATCAAGACAGGATTCAGCCCTTCTTTGCTGGAGTCAACTCTGTCACTGGCTCTGTCCCCTCCCTCCACCTCTGGTCAGGGACAGAGAGCGCCCAGAGAGGAGCCTGCCTGTGGTGAATGGAGTGGTGGGGACACGAGGATAGCAGTAAATCCAGGCACCTGAGGAGCTACTTCCTCTGAACCTCAGAGCCCACAGTGCAGGTGGCTGTAGCCAGTACATTATGTGAAAAAGAAAATGAGCTCAAAAAGAAGAATTAAAGCTACATTCAGAGATGGTTGTAGAAAATCTGATAGGTGGATAAACTCTAAGTTGCATCCCCAATGGCCCCTGGACTGGGTCCCCAGCGTTATGAAGGCACCGTGCACAGGGATATTCAGGAGCAAAGGAAGCATCTCTGACATTTTTCTGCCTTCTCTCTTTCACTCTGTGTCACAGAAAGGAGAAGTAGCCACCACGGTGCCATCGCTTCATGACAAGAGCTGGTGAAGGAGAGGAAGGAGACACTCTCCGCTACCCCATGGTCTTTCCCCGCCGTGGGCTTCCTTTTGCAGCTGGCAGCCCGCAGGAGGAGGTCAAAGCCCCATCAGGGGTCCCGGGGGCTGCGGGCAGGTGTCCGTGGGAGCAGGAAGGAGTGGTGCAGCCTCTCACATGTTTCCTTCATCAACTTCAGGACACGAACCTCGGAGGTTCAACCACACACCAGGCAAGGGAAGAAGTGAGAAAACGGTGTTGAGACGTTCATAACACAGAGTACATTGCTGTCATGGTACCGGTAGGGATGCCTAGGACTTAGTTAAAGACCTGACAGAAACATTTTGAAACATGTTAAATACATGTTGTGAGATGTTATTGATAAATGCATCTCTTAACGAGCAGAAGGAGGCCCTGCTTTAATTTTATATACTTGTGCATAATATCATTTTTAGACAACGTGTGGTAATTTTCTTTTTGTTTCATCTTCATAGATGTGATTCTGAAAAGATGTATCACAGGTATATGCAGATGCAAAAATAATGATTTTGTGTTAGTGATGTCACCTGAGTCTTTGAATGGTTTTGGCTATTAAGTAAATACTGTGTCACTATAATTTGTCAGTGAAAATTATTTTATTTATTAGTCATGGCTAAATGTGCTTCTCCTTTTTTTTAAAGCACTTCTTATAGGAAACAATTTATGTACACAAAATGCTTCAAATCATTTTTTTAAAGCCGGATGGTTCTTATGGGAGAGTCAGTGCTGAGTATGTGGTTCCGATGGGGGACGGTCCATCCATGTCCTGGGAATGTTGGAGCAGGAATGATTGGGACACTGGAGGCAGAGACGGAGTGGGCACGGCCACACGCGTGTACATGGTACAGTAGACTGGATGCTACATCTAGAAGTGATCCCTTAAACGTTTTCACCCCCCTGGTGTGTGTTTACCAGTCTGAAGACCAAAACCCTATGGAATTCCTGGGATTTCGCCCTGAGACACGAGGGATGCTGTGTGCTCAGTGCATCTCCCTGAGAAAGGAGTCCAGAGACCCCGTGTGTCTGCGGTAGGTAATACTTATACCCCATCCGCCACCTGCCTCTTCCCTTTGTTTCAATATCTGATACTTTGAATTTTAAAAATCACAGTAACAGTGATTCAAATGTGATTATAAAATCGTGAATTGAGAGATCGAAAGTAATGACCTTAATTTTCACTGCTAGAGATCCCTATGGAACCGGGGCCAAATTTGGAAGAACACTGTGTTAGCACCCAGGATAGCAAACATTCCTTGTTGGCAGAGTCTGTTTGTTTAATCTGATGTTTGACTTTGTGAATCAGGTGATTTCTTCTGTTTGACTTAGTATTTACAATTGTTTCTTTTCATTTTTTTTAATGGTATTTACCACCAGACACTATGTTGAGCATTCTTCCTATATTGATCCGTTTATCCTCATACAAATCCTTTGAGGTCCGCACTATGATACACCCTTACTGTACAGATGAGAAAACTGAGACTGAGAGGTCAGCACTGTGCTGAAGACCCCACAGGTAGAAGGTTTTAGAACTGACCTGTGACCCATTAGTCTGGGCCCAAAGTCAGGCTCCTCCACACTAATCAAGAAATAAAATGGGCTAATTCTGAGGCATCTAGAATTTATTTTTAAATTCAAAACAGAGTACAAGCTATGCTGTCAGAAGTCTTGTCGGGAGTACACATAACTCGTAGAATTATGTGAGAATAGTCTTTAAATTTATAGGAATTTCCGTAAAGAACAAGGTGTGTACTTCTGTTTATTTAGACTGCCCTTCCCATCTGTGAGTAAATTTTCATGATTTTTCCTGAAAACAGTGCACATATATGAAGGTATTGTTCAGAATGCTCATGCTTATACTGTGCCCGATGCAAATGACCTCATAGTCCCCACGATGTCATGTGATGGCCGCAGCTGGTTTATATGAAAGGAATCAATGTTTGTACGCTGAGCATGTGTTTGGCTAACGCTGTGAATTCTATCAGTTTCAGTAGTGTTTTAGTATATCATATTATAGTTTTAATTTATTTTATATATCTTTTCCTTGTTTGAAGAAAATATTTTTTACATTATTTTTCTTTCATTAATAGACATGATTTTCTTTAGAGTAGTTTAGATTCACAGAGAAATTGAACAGAAAATGCAGACTTTGCACATATGTACTACTCATAAACCATCTACTAAGGTGACCAATCATCTTCCTTTAGGGAGGACAGTCCTTCCTTTGTAAGTTCCGTCCTCCCTTGAAAAGTGTCCTCCTCAATGTCCTCCTTTTTGATATTAGAAGACTAATCTGTAAATGTTCGTATTTGATGGATGCAGAGTCGATCCATTGTGTGTGATGTGACATATTTGTATTTGACATGACAATTTGTCAAGGATCAGTACAGTGCAGCAAGACATGATTATGAGACGCATGCACTCCGCACGGGAGAACTTGAGAGAGCACGATGTACCGAGCATGCAAGTGGCTCTGTGTACGTCTTCTTGAAACACAACATGGCACACACGACATTGTAGACTCATGATTATTTCTTTCTCAAGTGAATATTCAGTCATAGACTGGTAAGCACAATTCACGTTTTATTAATTCATTATCTATTTAATAAATTCCAAACACATATAATTTTATATACACATATTTTCTCGTGTTTTAAAGTGGAAATTTAACCTCAAATCATATCTATTATATAACGCATTTTGATTAAATAGTTGCATAAAGCAGATGTTTTTTAATTAGAAAATGATAAATACCCCCGAATATCACTCCAAATTAGTGGTTTTGTTTGATGTTTAGTTTTACTAAATGAGTACTTTTTTCTTACAATTATTATTAAAAATTAATAGGCATGTAAGCATAATTACAATATAAAATATTACAAATGTTTTTATTATGCATTTGTCATATTATAATGTATTATTGTTGAAATGAATAAGATGTTTTTTTTATTTATAATATAACTTTTTTTCAATTTATTTTTGTCCTCCTTTTCATTGTAAAGAAGTTGGTCACCTTACATCTACAGCCCCCACCAGCCTGGGACATATGTTACAGTGGATGAACCTATACTGACTCATCATCATCACCCAAGGCCCATAGTTTACATCAGGCCTCACACTTGTGTTATAGAATTGTGTTGTGAAACCTGCATAATTTGTTAATCAGCATCACTCTAATAAATTCAATAAAAAGTGATTGTTTTTAATTCCATTTTTAAAACACATAAGCATGTGCAGTGTGCAGCAATTCTTCAAACTGGATTTACTCTCTCTTCCATTTCTCGTACTTGTTTGATTTTACTTGACAGTTTATCTAGTGGGTAGAGTATCAGTGTTTGGGTCTTTCCAAGTTTGTTAATGTCTGGCTCAGTAGAAGTCAGATGAACACATATTTGCTTCCATCTTAACTCCTTTGCAACATCACATGCCATGTAGTCTTCAGAAAATTCCACTGTCTTGTGAGAGCATGAGAGTGACCTGGGAAAATAAACCTTTTTTTCTAGACTCCCTGTATGAAAATGTCCCATTACCAGTCCTCCGAATGGCTGTGGAATGACAGCTGTGTGTGTGTAGTGAGATTTCTCAATTATGTACAAATTAGATGAAGGCCATGAGGAGACTTGCTTTTATAATTTAAATAGTGGATTTCAGAAACAAGTGTCTACTTCAACTACAAAACGTATCTCAACTTTATTATCTTAACAAATGTATGTAGTACAATCTGATAAAATTTCTTACTAAAAATTCTAAGTAAAAGCCTGGGCTGGTTGGCTCAGTGGTAGAGCATCAGCTGGTAATGTGGAAATCCCAGGTTTGGTTCTTTGTCAGGGCACACAGGAGAAGCTTCCATATGCTTCTCTAACCCTCCATCTCTCCTCTCTCTCTCTCCCTCTTACACTCCTGAAGTCATGCTTTAAATGCTTAGAGCATGTTGACTCTTATAGTTGAGGATGGCTCCATGGCCTGCCCCAGGCACTAACATTGCTTGGTTTCAGAGCAGTGGAGCAGCAGCCCCAGATGGACAGAGCATTGCCTGGTAGGGGGTTTGCCAGGTGGATCTTGGTTTGGGTGCATGCAGGAGCCTGTCTGTCTGCCTCCCCACCTCCCACTTAATATAAACAATTCTAAGTAGGAATAGAAGAAAACTATTTAGAACCAAGAAAATCAATTTTCAAAATTAACTGCAAACATCACTCTAAAAGAGTGAGTGCTAAAGCTAATTATATTAAAATATGGGGGAAATGCCTGATAAGTCCATTGTTTGTCAGTATGGATTTGTGAGTTTTAAGTGTCACACTGAAATAAGAAATTTAAAGAATCTTAACTATTTCCAAAGATTAGGTGAAAAACTTTTAATTGCAGATAATATGAATCTTACATCAGGAGACATGAGACGTGCTCACAGAGCACCACCAAGAGAAATAAAATAATAGGATGAGATGAATGTAAGTGGCTGGATATATGCTAAAAATATAAAAATAGAAAAGCTTGAGCATGCCACAAACAATAGTGAGAATTAAAAATGGAATAAAGATGTCTCATTTATGAGTGTGACAAATTATAAAACACATAAAAACAAATCTAATGAGTGAGGTAGTATATACCATATTTTTGGAAGACAACTTTCAAAAACATAAATATTACCAAAATTTATACACAAAATCATTGTAGTAATTTTATCCTGAATCCCATTGGAGCTTTATCAGAAACTGGATAAAATTATTTAAAAATTTTTGAGAACAATCTATGTTTGAAAATGGCCAAGATATTAGAAATAACACTGTACTCAGGGTTGTATCTAACTTGCTGTATCAGATATTAAAACTTACTAAAAAATGTCCTTGATCCAGATGAATAGGAGTAGAAATGGACAACAGCCTGACCAGGCAGCTGTGCAGTGGACAGAGCACTGGACTAAGAAGATGAGGAACCAGGTTCAGAACCCTGAGGGCACCTGCTTGAGCACAGGCTCGTAGACATGACCCCATGGCTGCTGGATTCAGCCCAAGGTCACTGACTTGAACCAGAAAGTTGCTGGCTTGAAGCCAAAGTCACTTGTTTGAGCAAGAGGTTACTGAATCAGCTGGAGCCCCCTGGTCAAAGCACATATGAAAAAGCAATCAATGAACAACTAAGCTGCCACAACTATGAGTTCATGCTTCTCATCTCTCTCCCTTCCTGACTGTCTTTTGTGTCTCTGCCTATAGAAGAAAAAAAATAGACAACTATACTGTGGACCATTAGAGAGCTTTAAAATGAATCTATATATGTATACAGGGGTCTTAATGTATAGCATCAGCGTTACAATTTAGTCATTAAAGAACTATTTATGTTTTGGTCAGACATCGCTAATAACCATTGGAAAATAAAAAGATTTCTACCTTTTACAATATACAATATTTAAAGTGTCTTTAAGATTACTATGGAAGAAATGAGGAATTTCAGTGTAATAGTTGGGGTGGAAGCCAGATTGCATGGGGACCAGAGGTGAAAGGAAGGGGACTCGTGGGACCAGTGACTGGGATGCTGTGACGTAAACACTCCAGGGGCTTGGGAAGCGGCCTGGCTGAGACCCTGCGGACCCATGTGGCACACCCTGGTTTCATCCACAGAGGCCTGGATTTCTTTCTCAGCCTCATGGAGGCCATTTTCCTGACCTATACAATAGTTAATAACAAGTAAAAGATAATAATAGCCTACAACATGACAAAGATGAATTAATTTGCATAATAAACACATCTATCTTGGAATATATAAACTTCATTGGTTAGTGCCTGTGTACTAGGCAGTTCTGGGTAAGAAATATATCTGTAAGGCCCTGACCAGACAAGTTGGTTGACTAAAGCATTGTCCTGAAGCACAGAGGTTGCTGGTTCTATTCCTGGTCAGGGCACAGAACAGAAACAGGCTGATGTCCTGTCTCTCTCTCTCCCCCCTTTCCTTTCTGTGTAAAATCAATAAAATAAACATTTCTTTAAAAACAAGAGTTATAGTCCCATAAGATCTTATGTCTTATGTTTAAACCTAAGGAACAGCAGGTACAAAATGATAGAAATTTGGAGACAATGTTAAGGTTACCTGTGTATACACCTAGATGGTTAGTGATTACAGAGGACTGATATCAGCATGAAACAATAGACTTTAATTGTCCCCTTCACTACAAAAGTCCGTTCAAGAAGAAAGGTCTTTCTGGTGAGCAAAGAATCAAGTTAAGAACAGTAAATAACCTTGAGGATCCTGAAATAAAAATTAGCTGGTCAGTTTACTGGGACATCTCACAAGCCCTGAGGCCTTTTGGCCTCTTTTTCCAGGGTGTTCCTCCAGAATACACAGGCTTCCTTCAGCCTGTCCTGGGAGCCACAGTGTGATGCCTTTGTGCCCTAGGGTCAACACATAGAAAATTCGCATTATTTTTTTAAATGACAGTTGTGTATACACAGGACTCAGACTTCCCTGTTGGGGAGGTCATTAGTGGCATTGTGACTTGCTGTCCTCAGTTTCTTGTTCACAGGACAAGCTGACCTACAAGGAGGAGCATGTGACTCAAGCAGGGACCAGTGCACCTACCGACTATGGGCGGGTCAGGAGGAGCTGTGAGGAGGGGGCTACTGACCTCGATCCCGCTGCAAAGGGGCTTAGGCTGAAGGAGAGTCCCTGAGCTCAGTGTCTTCTACCACTGGGGAGAGAAAGTCACTGGGCACCACCTGGAAATGTCATGGGCCCAGAACAGTGTCATGTCTGCAGAGCCCCATGTTCCTTCGAATGCAGCCTGCAAGATCACTGTGACTTTTAGAGGGTCTTAAGCCATTTTGCTGTTGTATTTTTGTAACTTACTCAGCCCTGAATTTGCCACAGGACTTGGATCTGAACTTTCCAGAATTTGGAATGGGGTGGGATCATGGCTGTAATTTGATGAGTAAGACTTCGCATATCTGCTGAATGATTTGTCTCACAAGCTGAGGTTCTCTGGTTTTTCTTTTCTTTTCTTTTTTTTCTTTCTTTCTTTTTTTTTTTTACTAGAATACCCTAAAGAGACCTCTCACTGGAGCAAAAAGAGTAACATGTCAATGGTTGGTGGTTGAGGTAATGTGCACAGGTGTTTTTCTAATACAGATCATTGCAACATTTCTGTCACTTTGATGCTATTTTTAAGTTCAAAGTTAAATGTTGCATTTCTGAAGCAAAATGTATTGTGATGACCAGGTTTCTTACCTTCCTGGGAAGAAAAGTCAACCCTTTGTGGAGAGCATGTGATACAGTATGTCAGGGGAGTGGCCTTTATGGGGGACAGTGCAGGAGTCCATATACACTTGAAAGACGTGTCCTTCACCTCCAGGTCGTGTCTGCAATGGCTCCTGGACTGATATCAGCATGATGAAATGCACAAGTTATGCAGTGCGCACAATGAGAATCTAGGGAGAAATCTGGGAAAAAATGAAGCATTCTTAACACTGGGGAACAAAATTTTTGTTGCATCCACAAAAACACTTGTTCTTACCTAATTTCAGTGTGCTGATCTCAAATCTGAACATGAGTTTTACTCCGTAAGCTACAGTTTTTTGCAATTTAAGGTTTTAGGTTTTAATCTTATTATAAAATTTTCAATATTTAGTTTAGCATCATGAAGGAGAATGTCTTTTTGGGCATCATCTTTGTGAAACTATAATAATTTATATGATGCAGTAAATACACTAATGCACTAAAAGATATGATTGTATCAGAATTTGTTCACAATTTTGAAATAGAACATATTAAAACACTTATTTTAATCATAAAATTTGCGCAAAATTTATTTAAATTCTATTCAGGCAAATATTTGCGTTTGTAGCTCTTGCGTTTGTGTACTTGTTGAGGACAATCTCGTTTGATGCTCCAGCAGTAGTCTGCTCATCACTAACAACTCTAAGATTTTTGGGAATCTTGTCAAGGTGACTGTTCAGGAAGTGAATCTTAATGCTCAAGTTTTATCCAATGTCGCAGAAAGCCCATAGCATTCTTTGAACCAGAAGTACATAGTTTTCTGCTTTTTTGTTGCCATGAAAGTTCTTTGTAACTGCCACAAAACCCTGCAATGTTGCTTTCTCCTCCTTATTCATCTTCCTGGCAAATTCCTCATCACATATGAGGGTTCAATTTTGAGGTCCATTGAATACACCTGCTTATATCTTCTCGAAAGACAAAACAGGAAAAGCAGAAATAATATGTTGAAAGCATTCACTTTTTCTACTCAAAGCCTGAACAAACTGCTTCATTAAGCCAAGTTTGATGTGAAGTGGGGGGAAAAAGATCCTGTCTCAATTAACTACAGGTTCATTCACAATATTTTGCATCCCTCCCCAGAGCTTCATGTTTCGGCCACTCCTTCTGTGTCCAGTGTTTCTCCCGAGCTTGGCTATCCCACAAATACAAAAAGCAAGGATACTTCGTGAAACCTCTCTGTTGTCCTAGAAGGAAATTTATCAGTTTAAGATCCACAGAAATGATCCAGTTATACTCCTCATACTTCAGACAGTCAAGGAAAATTTTTATGTTATTATAATCTCCTCGCAGATGAGTTGAATAACCAATTGGAACTGCTGCATAAAAATTACTGTTGTGTAGGAGAACACATTTCAGACTCCATTTAGAACTGTCAAGAAATAGCCGCCATTCTGTTGGATTGTAAGTGGTAACACTTTGCTGGCTGAGAAGACTACTGATATCATGAGAGTAAACAAAGTGTTTGTCTTTGGAAAAAAAGACCACAAAAATTTGTTCATGCTTCCTGAAATGGGATACTTTAGCTGACTGGTGAAGTACATTCTTTTCTTGAAGCCTGGAGTCTAATAACTCAGCTGCTTTCTTTGATAGGCCGAAATCTCTTAATAAGTCATTCAATTTGGGTTGGATAACGTGCTGAGGGGTTAATGACTGCTTGGCTTCAGAAAAAGATCCTTCATATTCTATAACCATTTCCTCATGCATCTAATCAAAATACACATAATCACCATGTTCACTTTCTTTATCCTTACAAGAATAAAACCATTGAAAACTGGAACAGGGGGTGTCTCAGAGTGTGGGATAAGTCGTATTGCTGAAGAAATATTAGGATATGTGATCATATGCCATTTTTTCTTGCCGCTGCCCTTTGTATGGATCAGACAGAAATGACAGTCACTGCTGTGGTCCTTAGGTTCACACCAAACCATGGGAATACCAAAAGGTATTCCTTTGCATTTTCATTTTGTCCAGTCATGAAGCATTTTCTCACATGACACACAATATGAGGAGCCCAATTCTTGTCTTGATTACCAAGGAGAACTTGAAAATAGGCAATATATGCAAATGTCACAAATGATAAAATATTGCTCCTTTTATGTTGAAGTGAGTAACAGCCACATATATAACAGAAGGTGTCAGGACTATTTTTACATTTACGCCTACTTGAAGAAGCCATGATTCAATTTTAATACAAAATAAGAAGGTTTTTTTATCAGATAATAATTCTTTACATTTAAAAACAACTATAATTATGAAAAAGTGATGTTTGTAAAACATTAATGGCATTGTGGTTCTGTTCAGTCCAAGAGTAGTTGCCCTTTAACTCCAATATAAAAACCAATGTATGCCATTAAATGTAGCAAAAATAAATTAAAATTGCATAAAAACTAGAGCATGCACCAAAAAACGGATTTTAGATTTTGAATCAACAATGCAGAAATATATTGAAACGGTTCTAAAAAATTGAACAGAAAATAAAAAAAATTGTTTCTCAGTGTAATTTTTTTCACTATTATTATTACCTCTTATCTATGTGCTCTTACAACTCAGAGCACAATTAAGTCATGGCACGAGTTAGTGAACAAGAAGAAGAAAATCTTCGATGGCCCACAGTCCTTTCCCTGCCGCAGGCTTCCCTCTGCAGCTCACAGCCCACAGGAGGAGGTCAGAGCCAAGTCAGGGGTCCAAGGGGTGCAGGCAGGTGTGTGTGGGAACAGGAAGGAAGGGTGCAGCCACTCACATGTGTCCCTGATGCCTCAGGGCCAATGGTGGGATTCAAGTAATTTAACAACTGGTTTTCTGTCCTAAGGACTGTTTTAAGTACAAAAAAATATACTGAAAGTAGTTTATTATTTCATGCATTTAATACTTAAATAAGAATTAAAAGAATCACAAAACTAGATCATAAGAACGTGTTTTAAAATATTAATGAGAAAATATTAAATAACATCTGACAAAAAACAATAAAACTGTTAAGATATTTTTGTATTGCTTCTTGATTAAATGAGCATCATTGGCTGTGTGATTTATCCTTAACCATCTTCTCACTGTAGGAGTAGAATTCCACTTCTTTACCTATGGACAGAATGAACAGTACTACGGGCGCTTAGAATACGCTGTTGTGCAGATGAATGTTAAAAAACAGTAAAGACTGTAAATTTGTGATTGGCACATTGGCAGCTGCCCAGGTGCCCACCTAAAAGAGGACCCTGATTACAAGTGTCATTTTACCAAGTGGTTCACCAAACTCAATGAAAGATTAGGTATTTGTTCTACGGAACTTGAGAGAGCCCGCTGAATCCCACAACTGCTCAGGACATAAATTTCATGACTCATCAGTGCACAATTGCGAGGGAAGAGATACTAACATGGCTTATAGAGTTTGTAAGGTGACAGAGATGGTGACTTGGGCACCAGCTAAGATCTTGCTGCTTTGGATAAATACCAAACATATAATGTCTACCAGAAAGTTCTGTCTGTTTCTATCACAACAAGTTTTGACAGGTAAACTCATGTTTACTTGACGCATGTGTGCCTCTCTAGTTTTATCACTTAATGTATACCTACTGATGTAGCAAATTAACTAAAACAAAATTGATTCACTTTAGTCTTATGTGTGAAGCGATAGTGTACCCATGGCTACTGATAAAGTTCATTTACACCACTGTAATTTTTACAAATTTCAACAAGGAAGAAATGCTACAGAAGCATGTCTGTCGCATCCACCATATTCCCCAGACTTAGCACCCTCCAACTATCACTTGTCTTTGTCCTTACAAAATTTTTTAAAGAACAAAAAATTCAAAAATGAAGAAGATGTCAAACAAGCACTGGTTCAATTTTTCGCATCAAATGATAAAACATTTTTAAAAAATGGGATATACAAATTGCCCTCATGCTGGCAAGAAATCATTAATAATAATGGCAATTATATTATTTAATAAAGTTTATTGATGGTAAGAAAAATTTGTATTTTGTTTTATTCCAAAAATGGACAGAACTTTCCAGTAGACATTATATATTTTGAAATCTCATGCTTCTTAAATGTATGTAGTAAGATGTTGTGATAAACATATGTCTTAATGAGATGAATGAGGCTTGATGCTGATTTAATCTATCCATGGATAGTATTATTTTTTGATAAAATGTGGCATTTTAGTCACAAGTTTTATTCTTAGATGTCTTTATTCTGAAAACAGTTGTCATATGAATGTGCAGATGCAGAAAGGATAAGGTTGTGGTAGTGACGTCAAGCGATTAAAAGTATTTCTTTGGAGTATTGGCCAAAATGTAATTGTATTCAATTATTCCAAATTGTTTTTACATTTGATCTTAGCCTATGGCTAAAAAGTGATCAAAATAATTTTTAGTGACTTATTAGACATGGTGCATTAGGTCCTTTCTTATGTTGTTCAAGCAAGGACACCAGAACCCAGTCTCCATAGGAAAAATATGTGTGCCACAAAATATTGCTTAGTTGTTGTTGTTGTTTTTTTGGAGGCTAGAGAAGTATGTGCAGAGTCAGTGTCAACTAGGAACAGACAGATGACGTGTACAGCATCTCTCTTGATCAAATGGAACAGAATGTTTATGACAGGGAGGTAGGACAGGACAACAAGTGTCACCAGAAGATACAGAAATTGTGAAACTATATACGAGGTCATCGAGACCTAGAGGTGAGGTCTGAAATGTGTCCATGTAGCAGGAAATGGTCACAAGGGGAGGATAACAGACACCCAGACAACTGGATAGAGGAAGAAAATTTATTAGCAGCTGGAGGAGCACAGGATTTAGTAGCACCAAAGCATGAACTCCCCAAAATTAGTTTTTTAGAGTCTAATATCCTTTATAACTTTAGTTTTTATGTGACAAGTGTCTGATTTCTTTGACTTCTTTGTTTGCAGACCGACATGATTTCTGTGTCTCCGGGAGGTGAGAGGGTAAGCGAGAGGGTTAGCCTGTCTGTCCTTGACTATTCACATTGCTCTTGCTGGTGCTCCAAATTCATTTCAGGGAACTGATAAAAAACATATTATAGCTATGAGTTGTTACTTTTCAGACTTTCTCAGTCAACCCTTCCTCCCTCAGTCTGAAACCCAGAGGTCACTGACTTGAGCATAAGATCACAGGTATTGCAGGACCCCTCTCCTGCATTCTTCTGGTTTTTCCCCTCTCAACCAACGCCACGTACCTGCTAACCAGTTAGAGACTGAGCTAGAGGAGCCCTGCGATTGCAACAGCAGCCAAAGGACATGTGTCACCAGCACATTCTGCTGAGGACAGGAGTTCAGAGACCCTGAGTTTTGGGATGGAGAATATCTATCCCCACCCACTAACTTCATGGACCCTTAGCTCCAATATCCAGTAGTGAGGATAATAAAGTCCCGAGAACCTTCACATCCATGGGATCATAAAACAGTAAATTAAGTGATTGGAAAGCAATGATCTCATTTTACCTAAGAGAAGCCCTGATGGAACCAGAGCCAACTCAGAAGCAGGCGGTGTTACCTCCCAGGTAAACAGTTCCCTCCCTGGCAGAGTCGGTGAGATTCAGTCTGATATTTGCCCTTAAGGATAAGGTGATTTATCTGTTTGACTTATTACTTATAGTTTCATATTGTATAATTGTAACAGCTGACATTTACTGCCAGATAAGGTGCTGAGCATTTCCCTGAATAATTATATTTATCCTAACAGAGACTCCATGATATCACCCTTGTTTACAGATGACGAAATTGAGGCAGAGAGGGTCAGCATCTTGCTGATAGCAATACAGGTAGAAAGTTCCAGAGCTCAGCTTGGATCCAGGTAGTCTGGCTCTAAAATTAGAGTCTTCTTCACAACTCAATAAGGTAGCACGTTCTAAATTTCAAAGAACCAAACAGCTGTTCACAATTCAAAGTCAAGTGTAAAACTCCCCATTGGGATTCTGAAGGGGGAGGGATTGAAACTGCAGAGAGTCTGAGAACACAGGACTTCTTTACCTTTTCTACCGTTTCTTCAGGAACACTGTGTGAGTTTGGTGTTTTTAGATCCCTTTTTGTATCTGTATACTTTAGGGTTTTATCCTTCAAGGTTTCCATGTTCAAGTGTGTGGCCTTCAGTACATTACCGTTGTTGCTAGAGTTCCGGTTGCCATGGTGTCGTGGTTTCTGTCCGTCACGCGTTGGTGCAGGTTACAGGCAAGGACGGGTGTTCCCAGCCGATCCTGTGTTCAGCTACATCGTGAACTTTCATTCATTGTGACAGTTTTTTCTGAGGATTATCTAAGATTTCTCTGATAGTTAATCACCTATCCATGTATTGTGACCAATTCATCAATTCATGCTTTATCTTATGTTTCCATTTATTTGAAAAGATTGTTTTTAACAAAATGTTTGCCTTTTTTAGTTTTTATTTTCAAACAGTTTAAAGTTAACATCAGTATTGAGCAGAAAGTAACCAGACATCCCATGTACCCTTATGTCCAGACGCGCACAACCTTCCACTGCTGAGCGTCACACACCTGGTGGGACCTTTGTTCTCAGAAAGTGCTGTTGCTGGACTGTGTGGTAAGAGGACGTTTAGTTCTCAGGGAAAAAGCACCCCCAAAGTGTCTGCACCCTCTGCACTCCACCAGCAGTGAAGAAGAGTCTGTGCTCGCGGCTTGGGCAGCGCTCACTGCTGTCAGTCAGTGATCTAATTGAAAAGGAGAAGAAGATAAAAGAGTTGAACAGACAGATGAAGGAACTAGAATGAGCATCAACTAGAGAGTTCGACTGAGGCAGAACCTGAGCTGTGAGCAGCTGAGCTGGGACTTCACTGTCACCACCTCGTCTGCATGTGACCCGTCCCCACTAGCAGACATCCCGACTGGGTAGCACTGGGTACTTTATCCTGCACATCAGTGCCTGAGCGCGACCTAGCGGTCTCCCAACTCTGCCAGTTTGAGCAAGTCTCCTACTTCCTGAAAGTTACCTGACTCAATTGTTAAGATGGGAAATGTAATAGCTTATTGATTTGTAGCAATGCTCAAATATGATAAATTATGTTTGCACATTGACTTTAGGTAGAAATAAAAAAACATTACTATTCCTTTAATTACTGCAGTTATTATCAACAAAGCTTTGTCTCCCAAAGGACTCCTATACAGTGTGATGATGGTTGTTTGCAGCTCTAATCAGTTCACAGTTACTTTGATGACTTTATTTTACTGAAAATTGTTCCCGCACCACCAGGTCCCTTGGAATCACCTTCTATGTTCTGTTTCCATGAATCAGACTGTTCTAGAAACCTCATGAGTAGGAATCCCACATTACTGTCTTCTTGTGACTGGCTTATGTCATGCAGTGTACTGTCCCCCACGTTCACCCCGATGTAGCATGTGACGGATGTCCTGCCTTACCGTGGGGATAAGGGCAATATCCCATTATCAGTGAGCTCTGACTCTGTTTACCCACTCATCCGTCCATGAACACCTGGACTGCTTCCAGCTCTTGCCATTGTGAATTGTGCTGCGATAAATGGGTGTGCAAGTAAGTGTTTGAGATCCTGCTCATGTACTCAGAGCTGAGCTTGACCCATCACACTGTATTTCTAGTTTTAATTTTTTGAAAGAATTCTAGACCCTTTTTTAGTGGCTTCATCATAATGTATCTATGTCAATATTCATATTTTTTGTTTGTTTATTCCTTTTATTATTTTTTGGAAATAAGTTATTTTAAAAATTCTAACTGACACTGACCTGAGATCTGAAACAGAGCAGGAAATCCCGGGGGGCACAGTGTCCAGCTGGGTCTCTCCCACCCACCACCCGCCCCCAGGGCTCCCGGAGAAGAATGAGGACCCCCCTGACTCAGCCCGTCCTGCCTCCCCAGTCACAAAGCCTCCCCTCCTCCACCAGGCCCTCCTGTGTTTCAGGGTGACAGGAGCTTCTGGCTGACGGTGTCTTGTCTTCCTCCAGGCTGTTCCCTTGGGACCCCTCCTCCTAACATTTCCTACTGTCACAATTGTCCTCTTCCTGAGTGGCTCCCCAGAATGCTCCTCTGTAACCTGCTGCATCCTAATATCTTCTTCATAACTGGCCAAGCCTCCCCCATGTTTCTATGCAGCCTCCAGTCATGGCTGGGGACAGACAGAGGACGGGCCCTGTGGGCACTTGTCCTGCTGGGAATCTGATGACCCAGAAGATGCGATCCCCCTAACTGACAAGTGCATCTGTCAATTCGAGGAGTATAGCATGCGATTTGATATGGAAAATTGTTTTGATATATATATATATTTTTTAAACCACTGAGTGTGCACTTTATTTATTTATTTATTTATTTATTTTTAAGATTTTATTTATTCATTATAGAGAGGAGAGAGAGAGAGAAGGGGGGAGGAGCAGGAAGCATCAACTCCCCATATGTGCCTTGACCAGGCAAGCCCAGGGTTTTGAACCGGCAACCTCAGTGTTTCCAGGTTGTTTTGATATTTTTTGAAACACTACATTAGAGTGAGATGCTGTTCTGATTTGATTTGAAATGTCACTTGATAGTTTGGATATGTCAGATTAAGTAGAAGTTAGGAGTTGGGAGGTAATTTTCCTCTTGTAACAAGTTTGTCTTGGGAAACCAACATCTCTGATTTCTTCACATTGTCAGCAGCCCACTGACCTTTCTCCCTCCACTGCCAAAGGAGCCCTGGCACAGCAGGCATCATCTCACACTAAAGATGCTCCCAAACCCACCTGAGTAGTTAGTTAATTCATAGTCCTGCACACCCAGGGGTACTTGCTGACCCTCGTCCTGTGCCCGGCACCAGGCAGACAGAGATCAGCAAACCAGACACGGCCTGGAATTAAGGAGCCAAATCCCAGGGGCTTCCTAGCAATCACTGAGTATACATTTCTAACTCCACCCTCAGTGTTGCTGCAAAGGAGATGTCAGGGTGCTAGCAATGCCTAGCTTTCTAAGTCATTTGATTCTGTGACACAGAAGCATGGCATCATTCCTCAGGGAGGAAGTTAGTGCTGGAAGCCAGGCCTGGTGACCTGCCACATCCTTTGTGGGCAGGACCAGCGAGGCTCACTGGGTACAAATAACCTCAGGCTCCGTAGGCTGCTGATTCCAGCTCTTAGTTGCTCATTCTTGTTAAAGCTGAACTCACAGCAAAGTCCACCATGAAGCCAGTGTTGTGTGTCCTGCTGGTCACTCTGGCGTTTTCCTGTTATGAGGGTGAGTATCATGTCTAATGTGAGTACCACCTGCCAGGTTAAGTAACCTTCTTTATACGAAGTGAATTATTATGGGTGGGAGGTGAGCAGATCAGAATCCAAACCCTTCCTGCCTCTTGTGGACTAGCTCTATACAGCCAGGGCTCATTGTTTCAATTCCTAATGATCTGGAACTTTCTCAGACATCATGGCAGGCTCGTTTTAAGGGTTCTCCATTGGACGCCTGATCCCTCTCTGTGGTCTACGTGTCAGAGCAGCATGATGTCATGATGTAATGGACATTACTTGTGAGTCATGGCTTTCTCACTCAGCAGCACTGTGACCTTGAACAAATGCGTAATCTCTCCAAGTCTCCTCTTGTCAAGTCCCTTTGAATCGTTCTCTTTCACCTGCCTTTCTGAACCTCTTCCTGTTGTTCCCTATAGCCGCTGATCTGACCCTCTCACCATCTCTGCATAGCTACTGTCTTATCCGGTCAGATCAGAGCCTGGTAGGTCACATTCTGGGCTGCACGTGGTTACAAAGACTTGGGGGATGTATAGAGAATCTAGATCAGAGAACGTGGTCACTTCAGGTCTCAGCAAAATCCCAGTAGGGTCGGTAGTAAGCCCCAGTTTCCACCTCCTACCTTCTCTAAGGAATTCTGTACATCAGTGCAGAATGCAAGAGCCATCATGACATGTGCATAATTCCAGATGTGTAAAACTCAGAGAGCCATTTTTTTTCCAGAACAGTTTTAGCTGTTTTCATCCAATGACATAATCCTATAGCCTAATTTAGTCTCAAAGGAGCGTCTTCTAACATTAGTAGATTTCCTCACTCCTCTGCAGATTTAGTCTCCTTTCTCTGACCTCTAGTAAGTTCTTACTGCCATTCAGTTGAAAGGCTGACTGATAACTTCTCCTTTCTCCCCATACCAAGACTAAAGACGGTGTCACTATACTGACAGGCAAACCTTAAGTATTGAAATCTAGAAAGTGTAAATTTCAACAAAGCAGGAGATCTGGAAAGTCGCAGGTGTATTTTACAAAGGATAAACCTGAACTAGGGATCTGCCAACCAGCTTTCCAGACTGAGCTCTGCGAAGTGCTCTGTGATCTTGACAAAGTCACAACGTCCAGGAATTTGCACTGTCATTGCCAGTTAGGAGATGTGCCCATAAACCCTGCGAGGCTCTTGTACACTGTAAGGTACGGAGCCGTAGGAAAAAGTGAGTTTTCTTACATCGATTGTTTTTGTTTGTTTTTCTTCTACTCTAGCAAATGTACTAGTCTGCCCAGCAGTTCTTTCTCAAGTGAGGAGCTTACTTTTGGATCCTGTCGGTATTTACCGTGAGGAACTTGAGAGATACGATGCACCTCCGGAAGCGGTCCAGGCCAACTTGGATATAAAGAATTGCTTGGATAAGGTTTCTCGTGACCACAGAGGGAAAACTCTCAGATTTGTGGTAATTTATTCTCCATTACATAGAGGCTAATACTCAGCAGCACAGCCAGGGCCGCAGTCAGGGTGCTGCTCTGGAGACACAGGGCATGAAGCAGCTGCCCCTCTGCTCACCTCTGATCAAGTGGCCCACGCACACCAGCTCCATGATAACGTGACACCTGCTGAGCTGGACTAAGGCTGCACACAGCGCTGGGCATGTTCGTCCTTCTCAGGTCACCTCCCTGGGCACCAGGCTCCCCACAGTGTCCTGAGGAGAGGGACAGCCAGGCCCACAGGGTGTGATGGGGCAGGAACAGAGACTGTTCCCCCAGCAGGACGGGTCCCCTCACCCAGTGGCACAGTCCCTGGGACTCTCACGGGAGGACTGGGAGAGAGAAGAAGACACAGCGAGAAGGAGAGAGCCGTTCCCACCCTCTGTCAGGACAGAGTGGCAGCTGCTAGGGGCTCTGCCAGCTCTAACAGAGCCGAGGCCACCCCTGTACCTCACCCCACGTTTCCCAACCAGGGGGCTGCGACCCTCCCTGTGTCCTCTGCAGCCCCGTGTGGAGCTGAAACACTTCAATCATGTCCTCATGGAGAGATCACACAGATGTAAAGTTGTCTCTCAGCACGTCCTCCCTGGAATTAAGTCAGGTTTCAAATGTCCTTACTAGCTGGATTCTCAGAGTGGGGAAGTCTGTGTGTCATGTGAGGAATGTCCACTCCTGCAGGTGGGACATCTGCAGGCAGAATGACCCATGGACCCACCATGCAGACCAGATCTCTCAGCCCTGTGTCCCCGTTTAGTGACAAGTGGAGTCCTCATCCTGGGACTCAGAGAAAGGACACCGGGCTGCTCTGCCCAACTCCTGAGCCTCCTCCTCGCTCCACAGGAGACCTGCGCCCTTCTCTGGGGACACGCAGGGTTTATCTGCGGGGTGTGGACATGGTTCTCTCCTGACTCGCACGGTCTGTGCAGACTGGACCAGGACTATTGAATTCCCCACACGCACGGCTACCTGCCTGGTACCTCCATTTCCCTTTGCTGGTTGCAGTTTCTTCCACATCTGGGTTGTGAACAACAGTCTGTGTTAACATGTCTTCTGTGGAGGCTTCATGACTGATGTTTCTTTTCTTTCTTTTTCTATTTCAGATCAACTCGCAAGATGCATGTAACAAACAGATTTAGCAATCTTCCATGCAAGTTCTTTGTCGGTCAATGATGACCTGATCTTTCTTGGACAATGTGAAGGTTTCAACGTCTTGCTTCAATAAATTTCTTTCCTGCACTTTGCTGCCTGTCTTGTTTTATCCAACAGTCTCTGACCTTGAGTTGGGGTGGTTTTCATCACGCAGGGGCCTGGGGGTGGCGTCAGGAGTAATGTAGGGAAACCCTGTGTCCAGGTGTCATGGTGGCCTGAGTGCCAGGGACAAAAGTGTAAACTCTGTAACCTCTGCTGAAATCACAGTGCAGGAGGCCATGCTGGCTCTGGAACGTCGAGGGGAACATCTATCCCTGGTGCCTCCAGCTGAAGGCTGGTGGCTGTCCTCGTCTGGTACCAACATCCCTCCTTTCTCTGCCCCATGAGGGTACATTGCTGTATTTTTTCTCTGTGTATAAAAATCTCCTGGTCCCTTTCATGGACAATGTGTAGGATGACATTTAGAGGTCACCAGAAAATTCAGTATCATCTCCTTAATTCAAAATCTGTAACTTTATCACATCTACAGTCCTTTTTCCCAGGGCACAGACATGACAGTCCCAGTCTCAGGTGTGGATCTGTTTGGGGACGGAATGAGCCTACTTGAGCTTCTCTGCCTGCTGACCCTAAGAGTCCACTGAGTCGTGCCCCTCCACGGTCTAGCCTCTCTTCGAACATCCTTTCGTACTCTGAAACACTAGAGCTCATGTGTTTCTAAATGTTTGAAGGAAGAGGATTTGTTATTAGACGTACACACATTCTTTAAGTATAATTGGCATATTGTACATACTATTCTTTCCTTTGCACCCGTGCCTGGCCTCGCTTCTATAAACATTCTTGAGAAAATTGAAAATAAAAAGTAAGTGGTACCTACAATCATCAACTGTGTCCAAAACCTTTCAAATAAATGTGATCACAGGGGAACATGTCCATGTAAATTAGTCTCTATGTTCTGGAATGTCTTCTTGTTCATCCACATCTGTGTTCTGTGGACACAGTGTCACAGAGCTCTTCCCACAGCCTGAGAAACGCAGCCTGGAATCGTGCGGGGAGACAAGACCCCTATTGGCGGGTCATGCAGGCTTGGCCTGACCCCATCCTGTGTCCCCTCTGTCCCCATGTCCCTGCTCACTCATATGCTGTGCTCAGCCATCCTGTCCACGTGCCATTCACTCGTCATGACGTTGGGTCACAGCAATGCCCGTGGGCTCGTCGTGGTCCCTTTCCCTCTGTGTTGTCCCAGCACAGGACAGCGAACAGCCTAGTCTGCAAAGCCTGTGTCCATCCCCTGCTCGGTGAAGCCTTCTCTGCCTCTCAGATCCTAAAATAAACCTTCATACACAGTGACAGTGTGTGCATTAAACCACACACGCTCATACACACATATTTACGCACATCGGAAACATGCCCAATTACTGATGCACAGACACACCAGAGACACACACAAGGAGACACACACAAGGAGACACGCACACACACAGACACACACACAAGCAGGCAACTATCCCTCTGTTGTCATGTTATTCTTTTGTGATATATGAGTCCTGTCACTGAGAAGTTTGGGCGTACATTTGAGAAAAAGTAACAATATAAAGAACAAATACTATCAATCAATGTTAATGTTGCTAAAATGCTTAAGAGTTTATAAACATGGAGACCCGAATGGGCAGCCATTGTCCCGGAAAGTTACAGGTTATGTCTCACTTTGTCCTGAAGGGTCTTCAGGAAGGGCATAGACTGTTCCCACCGTCGGACGTGGGACAAAGAATGTCCCACCACTGGCCTCCAGCCTGGGTCTGTGCCTTCTCAGCCTCAACTATGAAGATTTTAAAAGCAAGTGATGTGCAGGCCCCGGTCCAGGACCAACGTGAGTACTTTGCGGGTGGAACCGTGTGGTCCCCATCCCCACCTCCCCTGCTGCAGGTGCAGAACCACGTGACTGCGGAGGCCATGACAGCCCCTGAACTGGGGAGGACAGCAAGACTGTGCATGAGCCAGAGACTCCCAGCATCCCCAGGGGGTCACCTGGAGACCTTTCCTTGGCCACTTCTCTAGCTCTGCAAGGTGGGCACGACAGGGCATTTATCGGTAATACTGTGATAACAGTGACAGACTAGGGTCTCGGGCAGGAACGTGTCTTCCCTGAGCTGCTGACAGGGCGGCAGGTGAGATATCTCATGATCACAAAGGCTGGGCCGGAGCGGACGGGGGAGTGAGGTTAATGGCTCGACCCTCGGTCCAGATAATTCTGGATAAGGATGGCGGTAAAATGGAGACTGAATATAACACATGCCAGTGAATTCTGCATATAATGTCATTAAAATTATAATTTTATGTTTGAAACTTATTTTCTTCTTTTCCAAGCAAGAGGAGGGGAGATAGAGAGACAGACTCCTGCATGTGCCCCGACCAGGATACACATAGCACCCCAAAAGGGGCTGATGCTCTGTTCACTTTGGCCATGCTCAGAACTGAGCTACTTTTAGTGCCTGAGGTAGAAGCTCCATGGAACCATCCTCAGAACCCAGGGCCAGTGCACTCAAACCCATCAAGCCATGGCTGTGAGATAGGAAGAGAGAGAGAGAGAGAGAAAGAGGGGGAGGGGTGGTGAAGCAGATGGTTGCTAATCCTGTGTGTCCTAAGAATCACCCTGGGTCATCCACACACCACGTGCATGCTCTACTACTGAGCAAACCGGCAAGGGCCTATGTTTGTATATTTTACCAAAACACAGAAGAAAATTGCACAGAATCTCGCTCTCTGAGAGGCAGCGGAAAGAGACCTGCCCATGGGAACAGGTTCTGTATTTCAACCCTCAGGACACTCTCCCTGCGTTGCTGACTCCTCCTGTCAGATCATGTCTGGTGTCAACTCTCTGTTTGTTTTGCCTCCTAAACTTTCTTTCTTGAGAACCCCACCTATGTTTAGAAACTCTGCTTCAAACTCACAAACTGAGTTTACCAGCTACAAAGGATGGATCTGCAGAGTCTCTTGACTTTATCATTGAACCTCGAATCCTCCCGGGACACGTGTTATCACTCTCTGCCTAGACTCTGCCCCTCAAATGTCTTCTCTCTGCATCCCTCCTACTCTCTGTAGCAAGTTCAATAAACCAAGCTCAAGGCACTGGTTTCTCATATATTTACTTAGAGTAACCTTTCAGTGACTCTCCACTCCTATAATATGGCAGTCAAAGTCTCCAATCATTATAGAGTGTATTATTGGATGTAGGAGAACCTTAATCAAAATTAATGCTCTTCATTCCTCCCTTTCTTTTAATTCTACTATGGGTGTCCCAGGTGCTAACTATCGATTTTGAGAGACTGAGGGCATGAAAATGGAGTGAGACAGAGAGCTAACATGTTCTTAAAAGGCACATAATCTTATGAAGAGATCACAGTTCTTGGGCCAGACAGAACTCTCTCACATGGTACATGTCATGGGTCTTTAGAAAGTGAAGATTACTACAATATGTTCTTCCTTGTGAGTAACAGACATTTAAACTAAAACAAGAACTTTGGGGAAATAATATATATGACAGCTAGACAACAACATAAAGGATCTAGAAGTCAAACTCTGTGCTTGTTGTTTGTTTGTGTGTGTGTGTGTGTGTGTGTGTGTGTGTAATATAACAGAAATAAGAGAGGAAAGATGAGCATGTCAAAACATTAATCCAAGAGTTGCAACTAATAAAAATTTTAAGTGACAGAGGCCTTGCTGGAAGAAAACTACCAAGAAATATATCAAGAAAATGCACCCACAGTAAAGACTATGAACTGGAACAGCTCACTCATTCCCCACATCAGAACACATTTTGTGATGTTTGCAAACATCATCTTAAAAGAAGGAAGTTCTTTCAAAAGAAACACTAGGTCACCTGCCAGGATGAGGAATAAAAGTAGAATCAGCCCCGACCGGAGGGCACAGAGGAACACTGAAAGTTCAGAGGTCTGGCCTGTACCTGTGCACAGACAGAATTCTGAGGCAGTCAGCTAGCATTTCAGCAGGAACATAAACACATCTCAGAAGAGCAGCACATCTGCTGAAGTTTTATCTCCCATGAGGTTTTTCTCAGAAGGTAGGGGAGAATTTGCTCTACAGAAAGGACTGGATGAAGAAAGACAAGGCAGGCAGCCCAGTGCACACAGGATATAACACAGGTGTTTGTAGATGAGTCGCAGAGAAGGGTAAAATGATATAATTTCACACATCAACACCATGAGATGCAGTGATCCCATTTGTGGGGAGGTGGAGATGGCATGGTGTGTATAAGACTGGGGAGTCATCTAGTGCTTCTCATTGGAAGTTGTTTTTCCATTTTTGAACAATTTTCTGACATCATTATTTTAAAATAAAAAATTTGAAAACATAAGAAACTGTCAGACAGAAATGACAAGGAAGGACGACTGAAATTTGCAAGAACTAAATATGGTAGAAATGAGTTAAGATGTGGCACATCATTGAAGGCCACGTAGGGATCTAAGTGGCACCAAACTTAGGAGATTCTTGATGTATTTTGTTGAAAGAACTGGTGAATTTTCCTAAAGGAATTGTCATATTAAATGACAAGAGATAAGGCAGGGAAGTGAAGAATAATATGTTATATCAAGAATGAAATTCTACCTTAGAAATTAAATGCCTACAGACATTCAACAGAGAACAAAGCCCTTGTGAGCTTGCATTCTCCTAGACTAGACTATGAGCAGGGGAGGACTGAGTGGGTCCTGAAGAACAAAGTCAATGAGGGTGACAGAGAGGAGAAGGAGGGGAATCCAGGTGGGAGGACAAGCCTGGCAAAGTCCTGATCTTGGAGATGAGCTCCATGCACCAGAGGTCACATGTGACGACTCTACTGCCGCCTTCGGTCAGCACGGCAGCTCCTTACTGTCCTCTGGGTGTGAGGCCACAGGCCTGTCCTCATCTTTTGCCATAAGGAAAAATGCATTCAGGGATGTCTCTATGACTGGGTGTCTTGGCCGTGACTTTAGTGTCATTGGAGGTTGAGGAGTTCTTTTCTGAGTAGGTGCCTTGAGTAGCTCAGGTTGTTTAGCAGCGAACATGGTCTTATCCATTTGATGCCAATGGCCACCACCCACCCCAGGGGACAGCAAAGTATCACTGGGCATAAATCAATGCCCAGAAAGGTGGGTGCAAGGAGGGAGAACATCAGCCAAAGTAGAGAATCTTGGTTCTAGCACTGGACATATGTATTAGATCTCCCTTATTCCCCTTGTAACACCCCTATGACCACAGATTCAAGTTCTGGAGTCCAATGGTTAATAAGAAAACATGGGCATTAGCTGGTGGGAAATTAGTAACAGAATAGAGAAGATTTGGTGTATTAATCTAACAAGCTATATGGACTGTCACATGTGTGTGCTGATTAAATATGTAACCACAGATCTTGTAAAATATCAAGCTGTGTAAATTTGGTGAATGAGCCAAAGAGAAATACCGGGAGGTGACAAGTGATATTGACTCAGCTTCCAAATCCGGCTCCCTGTCCCAAGACATTAGAGGGATCCAGGTGAGATTGAATCAAGCAAATATTTATTTCCAGGGAACAGAGGGCTGATGTGGCCCCATGCCTGAATGTCAAGGCTCCCACTTCTTGTATTCCTACCCTGGCCCTGCTGATGGGTGATCCCCCAGTTATCTCTAAGAAAATTAAATACGTGGTGTTAGCACCATGATGTCAGCTTGATGTCTGGGTTTAGAGTTTGGGATGAGCCTTGCCTTTTAGAGTCCCTATTTTAAATGACTAACTCCTTTTAAATAAACCCACTAATAAAACATGTTATATACTCAGAGAAATCTTTGTAGAATTGCAAACTGTCTCCAAAAACAGTAATAAAATGACTAATTAGACACCCACTGTATCACAATTGTCACCTACAGTCCAGAAGAGCGCAGGTCATGCTCTCTAGAAGATGAACAGGGAGGAAAGAGCCATGAGGTCAGGTCCTATCACCAGGACACTGGTGAACACTGGAGCCATTGGGTCCCAGGAAGGTGAACTCAAAGATTCAAGGCCATGATCTGACACCAGCAGTGAGTTCTCTCTTTGGTGTGTTATTGGGAGTAAATAGTTTCAACTAAAAGGCGCCCAGGCAGGGACAGTGGAGACGACTTCACATGGAGCAAAGGCCTTGAGTAGAACACCGTGGGGCCTGCACAGAAATCTACCTGGAGGTCACATAGAGCTGCTGTGCAGATCAAGGTTACTGGAATCCACTTGACTCATAAAGTAAAGTCCATAAGTGTTAAACTAAGATCAGTAGAGTTGAGAGCTCTCTTTTCCACAACACCTACCTCCCCACACATCTCTGCTTCTCACTAGCTGTGTGGCTATGATCAAGTCACTTGAGTTCTTCTGTCGCATTGCCTATAGCTGGACACAGATGATATGTCTTCCTCATGGGAGGGAGACCACACATCAGTTTGCTCAGGGGAGTCAGTCTGTGCTGCTGCCGTGGCATTCCGTCCATTTAGTGACGGACCTTCTACATCAATGTCATCTACTGACATGGCCATTGCTACAGATAGAAGAAATCTGAGGGTTCCAAAAGCTCTGTCTCCTTAGTTTCTACACACAGAGCACAGACTGGTGGGTTCTGGTGGATTTCCACGGTCCTTTCCTGGGTCAGTGCCAGGTGTGTCAAGGTGGCCTCCTGGAGAATAAAAGGAGGAGATCTGGGCACTCACCTCCAAAGTGAGATCCTTCTTTCCTGCCACACCGCAGTGACCAGCCAGAGCCGCTGCCGGGACCATGAAGCTGCTCCCAGTCCTCGTGCTTACTGCCCTCCCCTTTTACTGCTACGCAGGTGAGTCCGCACGGGGCGGGGCTCGGGGGCTTGTTGTCAGGGCCGCTGTGGGAGATCTCTGCTACCCTCACCCCAGGACAGTGCAGCTCACTTCTCTAGTTTGTAGGGGTGTGTGTGTGTGTGTGTGAAACAAGGAAGCAGTGTGTGTGGGCTTAAAGAATACCTAGATCCTGAGTTACTGTCCGAAGACTCAGACCATTCCCCGCCATCTTTCTGAATGGACGTGCAGCTGGGATGTGGGAGAAGGACAAGCATCACGGCTGCCCAACAAGGAGTTCATGCCTCTGTGACTGAGCAGCTTTTGCACGCTTTCATCCCAGGTTCTGGCTGCACACTTGTGAGCCAGGTGATCAGTCAGGCAAAGGACACTGAAGTGAGAAAGGATCAATACATAGAAAATTTCAGAGAGTTCATACCGGATGCAGAAGCAGAGGAGGCCATAAGAGAAGCGAATCAATGTTTTCTCCAGCAGAGTGAAGAAACTCTGACAAATGCCCAAGTGATGGTGGTAAGTTAAGATTCTTCTTAACTGCTTTTACACCAGTTGACAGAAACAGACAATGTCAAAGTTGGTTACTAATTTCTTCAAAGCTAGTGTTGTTCACAGTTTATTTTATTTCAGTGAAATCTTTTTT
Organism: Saccopteryx leptura; assembly: GCF_036850995.1. NCBI lineage: Eukaryota > Metazoa > Chordata > Mammalia > Chiroptera > Emballonuridae > Saccopteryx > Saccopteryx leptura. The sequence goes on along the minus strand of NC_089503.1, from coordinate 11,165,502 downwards.
CTTTTCTTTTTTTTTTCTTTGTATTTTTCCGAAGCTAGAAACTGGGAGAGACAGTCAGACAGACTCCCGCATGCCCCCGACCGGGATCCACCTGGCATGCTCTGCCCAACAGGGGGCGATGCTCTGCCCCTCCGGGGCGTCACTCTGCCAGGACCAGAGCCATTCTAGCGCCTGGGGCAAAGGCCAAGGAGCCATCCCCAGCGCCCGGGCCATCTTTGCTCCAATGGAGCCTCGCTGCAGGAGGGGAAGAGAGAGACAGAGAGGAAGGAGAGGGGGAGGGGTGGAGAAGCAGATGGGCACTTCTCCTGTGTGCCTTGGCCGGGAATCGAACCCGGGACTTCTGCATGCCAGGCCGACGCTCTACCACTGAGCCAACCGGCCAGGGCCTATTTCAGTGAATTTAATAATTAGAGAGTGTGTTTAGACACTCGGAAAGCCATCCAAGCTGGTGTTGGTGTGCCCGTGCACTTTGTGGAATCTCCAATGAGTGATTACTGGAAAGGTGAGAGGGAAAAGGGTGTTTGGATAAAGGCTTACCTTCCTCTCAGTACAGCCGTGTGCAGGGGAGGGCGGTGAGGAAATGGGAGATGTTAGGTGTGGAGAGTTGCACATTAGCTGATCACAAGGTTTAGGACAGTGGTCCCCAACCCCCGGGCCGTGGACTGGTACCTGTCCATGGGCCATTTGGTACTGGTCCGCAGAGAAAGAATAAGCAGTTTACATTAATACTGTTTTATCTATATTTAAGTCTAAACAATATTTTATTTTTAAAAAAATTACCAGAATCTCTCTGTTATGTCAGTTTAAGACTCAATCTTGATGCTTGTCTTATAAGTTCAACAATTATATTTAAAATACCACAGTTTTTATGCTGTCGCATAATTTTAGTTTGTGTATTTATACCTCCCACCCTAAAGGCCGGTCTGTGAAAATATTTTCTGACATTTAACCAGTCCGTGGCCCAAAAAAGGTTAGGGACCACTGGTCTAGGAGATTGGATGCACTGCTGGGTGAATATTTTTACCACAATAGTCTGTATATTTAGAGTGCAGATATGGGTGTTATGTGTATTTATTATGATTAAAACTTAAAAAAATATTAACAACGCCTTCAATCGAAGATGAGAAACTATTTAAAAAGAAAACACTAAATCAGACAAATCTGTAAGAGTGAACATCTGGAAAGTTTAGTAGCCTAAAAAAGGATAGGGTGTGGGCATCTGTCCATTTGCCCTAGTTCTTAACATGCAGGCCATGCAGGAGCTCAAACTGCACGCTGCCTCGTATTTGGGCTGAGGTACTGAAAACTGACAACACAGTGTGTTTATTGAGTAAGTTCTTGAAGAAGAGGAAACATACATGGAAAACCAGCAAAGGAATCCCCGCTGGGGAAGTGCTGGAAGCCCCGGCCCCTCTGGCATCAGCAGAGGTCTCCTGAGCGGGAGGACACAGCACAGAATTCCGATGTTACCTCCACCACCAGCTCTCTGCCGCTGGTGTGGACCAATCTGGGGATAAGATAGAGGAAATGTTTGTTTTTCAGGATTGTCCTTTGTTAGAAGAACTGACATGTAAGCGGTGACTGTGTTTGTTTTCCAGGATGCAATATACAATAGTGTTTGGTGTAAGGCATATTAACTTTGCACCAGACCTTTGGCTCAGACTACAGGGAATGATCAGAAACCGACTGATGATGAGTAGAAACCACGACTTAGCACCCTCTTCTGTCTTTTGATCTACAGACTGCAAGACAATTGTTGAAACCTCACATACATTTTCCCTTCAATAAAGCATCTGCAAACCTAACGTTCTTCCTTGGTGATTGACTAACATGGGGTTTTAGAGACACAATCACACACATGTTGCTCATGTGCGCACACGCCTGTACACAGTTCTCACCACAGAACTCATGAATGGAGGGTTTAGAATTAGAAAGGCACTCTGTCCCTCAGCATTTGTTGCCTGTCATGGACCTGGAGCATTGAAAAGCGATGCTCTCTCCTCATCAACCCACCTTTCTTGGTCCATCTGAGCACTGAGGGCTCTCAGCTCTTGTGTCTATGTCTGCTCAGCTTCCTGTCCCGAAAACTATGCTGTCCCCGTGTCCACACCGTGTCCTGCCGTCCACTCAGATTCCTCTCTGGGTGCTCTCTGTCCCTGACCAGAGGTGCAGGGAGGAGAGAGAGCCAGTGACAGAGGTGACTCAGGCAAAGCCGGGCTGAATCCGGTCTTGATCGGAAAATTAATGTGTGACCTCAATTTTGAATTTTAAGAATATTTCATTACAATTTATTTACCCTAATTACATTCTGCATCTGTGTGACTGTCCCTGGTCATGGTCCTGCAGGGGGCAGTGTGGTCCACCTGTTCATTCCCACAGTGACAACCAGCAGTGAGGTTGGAATTCCCTGGGAAAGAAGCGAAGTGAGTGATTTTAACTCGGACTCAGCTCTCCCCACTGTGGCCCGTCCCCACTATCCTGACACCAGGGGTGGGTGATGAGCGCCCTCTGCTCACACCAGCACGGGTCCCTCTCACCCAGCCTGAGCCCTGACCCCTTCTCAGGACAGCTCAGCTCCCACCAGTGCTGAATTCCACCAGCCATAATCCAAACAGGGAACAAGGCAGATAATACCTTTTCGTTGCACAGCAGTATTACCATGTCTATATAAATATTGACCAAAAGTGACTATAGTAATAATGAATATGAACCAATGAATCTCTGTGGGTACATGCATCTTTATATCTATGGCTTTATAAGATACATTATTTAACATGTTTTTATGGAGAAGTGACTACAAATACCAAAGACTCAATAAATCATATAAGAAACTCCCTCTCTCTTCTTTAAAACACTTTCAGCCAGTGACACTATTAGGTCCAGGCAAAAGGACACTTTCCTGGACACACTCCTTACATTTTATTTATTACACACACACACACACACACACACACACACACACACACGATAAGTCATGAGCCATGCTCAGTTTTGTTTCTCTGACGCATGTGTAGAAGTTTCCATTTGCTCAGATGGGCACTGGGCCATCTGGGAGGAGCCTGTCCCCTCAGGCTGCAGTGGGCGTGTCCACAGAGCAGGAGAAGGTCCTGTTGGGGAGTCCCAAGGGGAGATAGGGCTGTAGTCCCTGGATTTCCCTTTGCTCAGTCAGACTGGACACCAGCTTGCAAGAGAAGAAAAACCTCTGGATTCTGAGCAATGGCAGCTCCGAAGAGGGACTGGAGCACGAGGCAGGGTCATAGGTGAAGCCTGATTGGGCAGCTGGGATGCCCCCACCTCCTTGGACACTGCACTTTACCCACTTTGGCCCCAGCGGCCTCAGCACAGCCCTGAGCTGCCTTGGGGGAGGGAAGGCACCGTTTACGTGCTCCTGTGTGTCCTGGGAGCACCTCTCATCTGATGACACGGTTGGAGGTGTCAGTCAGAGGACATTTGTCTGTGTTCCTAAGAAGAGCTGGTATGAACTATGTGGATTATGCCGACAACACCAGTGACTGCCAGTGGGCCAGGCCCACCAGGTTGCAGGCTGGGATGTTGGAGACGGGGCAGGACAGAGCTGGCCCCCAAGAGCCCATGCCAAGGGGCAGGGTGAGGTCCCCAGCAGCCTGTGTGCGGGAGAGCAACACGTGTCATTACGTCTCTCTAAAACCTCCGTGTTAGTCAGTTACCAAGGAAGAACGTTAGGTTTGCAGATGCTTTATTGAAGGGAAAATGTATGTGAGGTTTCAACAATTGTCTTGCAGTCTGTAGATCAAAAGACAGAAGAGGGTGCTAAGTCGTGGTTTCTACTCATCATCAGTCGGTTTCTGATCATTCCCTGTTGTCTGAGCCAAAGGTCTGGTGCAAAGTTAATATGGCTTACACCAAACACTATTGTATATTGCATCCTGGAAAACAAAAACTGTCATCACTTATATTTTATTGTTCTTACAAAAGACAATCCTGCAAAACAAACATGTTCTGTATTGTTTCCCTGGATTGGTCCACACCAGCGGCAGAGAGCTGGTGCTGGAAGTACCGTTGGAATTCTGTGCTGTGTCCTCCCGCTCAGGAGACCTCTGCTGATACCAGAGGGGCCGGTGCTTCCAGCACTTCCCCAGCGGGGATCCCTTGCTGATTTTCCCTGCATGTTCTTTTTTTCTTCAAGAACTTAATAAATACTCTGTGTTGTCAGTTTTCAGTTCCTCAGCCCAAATTCAGGCAATGCACAATTTGAGTTTCTGCATGGCCTGCATGTTAGAACTTGGGCTAACGGACGGATGACGGCACCCTATCCTTTTGAGACTACAAAACTTTGGACATGCTCACTCTTATAGACTTGTCTGGTCTAGAGGTTTTATTAAAGTTCCCTCATCTTTACTTGAGAGGTTCTTTCTTTTTAAAAATTTTAATAATGGTAAATATGCATGACATAATATTATCCTTGTCTGTATACTTTAGTCATGTTAAGAACATTCATTCTCCAAAGCAACCAATCTCTAGGACCTTCTCATCTGCTAACGTGCAACTCTAGTCCCTTAACATCTCCCCTTTCCTCACACCCTCCACTGCAAACCATTTTCATCCTCATTTCCTAGAGATTTAGTCTTCGAAATGCAATATCTGTCCTTTGTGACTGGCTTTTTTTTTATCATAGTTCTTCAAACTTCATCTATGTTGTCAGAAACCCCTGAGTGATGGACACTTATCTCTGTGCTGTGGCAATATTGCCAAATAGTTACCCGGGGACGTTGTGAATGGAACATTAGGGTAGGGAATGCCTGCTGGAAATAACTACACAGTCTCCTTTATAAACAGCAGGACTAGCTCATTGTTTAACTACTGATGTGGTTTTCATCAATGACATCACCCGTAGCCGAATCACAGCCATGATTTCCACTTCTCACTCACAGAACTGTAATTAGTGGTCAAGAAATTCAATCCCTTACACTAGCAATCTTCCGTTCCTTACAGTGCATTGAAGCTTGTGCTAATAAGATGTAAGAAATCATGCTCTATTGTACTTTTCCAGAATCTTTTGAAAATCTTTAACATGTTCTATTTGTTTTGATGAACAAGAGGAATTTTTTGCTCATCACTCTTATGACGAGTCTCTCCTCCTGAGACTCGGTCTCTTCAGCTGAGGGGGTAGGTAAGCCTTTGCCCAAACACCCTTTTCCCTCCCTCCCTTTCCAGTAATTACTCACTAGAGATTCCACAAAGTGCACAGGGAAACCAACACCAGCTAGTTTGGCTTACTTGGTGTCGAAGTATTTACACTCACCAACAATTGAATTCACTGGAATAAAGTAAAGCATGAACAGCACTTTCTTTGAAAAAATTAATAACCAACTTTGAGCCTGCCTGTTATTGTCTAGTGGTTTTAAAGCAGTTAAGAAGAAAACAAGCTTTCCACCATCACTTGGGCATTTGTCAGAGTTTCTTCACTCTGCTGGAGAAAGCACTGCTTCGCTTGTTTTACGGACTCTTCTGTTTCTGCATCCGGTATGAACTCTCTGATATATTCAATGTATTGTTTCTCGCTCACTTGAGGGTCAATTGCCTGATTGATCACCTGGGTTACAAGTGTGCAGCCAGAACTTGGGATGAAAGCGTGCAAAAGCTGCTCAGTCCCAGAGGCATGAACTCCTTGTTGGGAAGCCATGAGGGTTGTCCTTCTCCCACATCCCAGCTGCACGTCCATTCAGAAAGATGACGGGGAATGGTCTGAGTCCTCGGACAGTAACTCAGGCTCTGGGTATTCTTTAAGCCCTCACACACTGCTTCCTTGTTACACACACACACACACACACACACACACACACACACACACACACACACACACGGGAGCAGAGATCTCCCACAGCAACCCTGACAACAAGCCCCCCGAGCCCCGCCCCGTGCGGACTCACCTGCGTAGCAGTAAAAGGGGAGGGCAGTGAGCACGAGGACTGGGAGCAGCTTCATGATCCGGCAGCAGCTCTAGCTGGTCCCTACGGTGTGACAGGAAAGAAGGATCTCACTTTGGAGGTGAGTGCCCAGAACTCCTCCTTTTACTCTCCAGGAGGCCACCTTGACTCCTGCCATGGATGAAGGAACAAGTCACCAGACACACCTGGCACTGGGCCAGGAAAGGACCGTGGAAATCCTCCATATCCTAACACCCTGTGCTCTGTGTATAGAAACAAAGGAGGTAGAGATATAAGAACCCTGAAAAGTTTTGGAATTGTAGTAATGGCCATGTCAGTAGATGAAATGGATGTAGAAGTGCTTGCTAGACAATAAAGAAATGACAACACTGTGACCTTTGTGTCGTCCTGCTGTGTTATTACTGTCATCCTTGTAATACCTCCTTCTGCTCCATCCCCGCCCGTTAACTTTCCCTCCGTCTTCCTCCCTGTCCTCCTCCCTCCTCCCCAACCCCTGCTTCTCCGCTTCTTCTCTTCTGCTTCTTCATCAAGGTACAAAAAGCTCAAAATCTGTTTCTGTTCCCCTGACTCACCACACGCCTGGGTCGGGTGCTGGATCCTAAAATGCCAAGAACAATATTGATTTGGGAAGAGGCTAGAAATGCAGAAAGGGCTGTGATCTCAGGTGTGTGCCCTCTCCCAGGTGACACTGTTGGCAGTCTTCAATCCTAAGGCGAGTGCGAGACCACCGTAACAGAAGGGAAGACTGTCTCGTTGAACGGGCCTCAGTGAGGACCTGCCTGGAGCCCAGAGTATGGCCCTGCCTGCCCTGCTGTCTGCTGGGACACGGGACCCTTCACAGGTTCTTCCTCAGCAAAACACTTACACGCCATGTGCAACAAGTGTGTGCTTCTTTACCCCCGTGTTTTCTCCAGAGCCTGCGGTGACCATTCCCAGGTATCAGAATACTACATCAATGCTCACAAAAGACTCATTTAAACGTTACCTCTCCTAATCAGAAATTGAGGAATCCAGAGGTTTGAATGCCTGTATTACTAGTCTCATGTTTTCCTTCCCCAGTATGGACTTTGACTCACATCTGCATCCTCAGCTCATTACCAGTGGAGGGAAGTGGCCTTTGGTCTCAAGTTGTGTGCCCTTTCTAAGGCCAACCTGCTGTGGAGGAGAATGACTCAGGTTCCTCCCTGACCTCCTGTGTCCTCACTGAGGGACACACGAGGGTGAGAGAGAGTTCTAGCTGGCATGTCCTTGGGCTCTCTCAAGTCCTGAGATTCACTCACGCTGATATGTTGGTTATTTGAGGACTGCCATACTGAACAGAGTAATAACATTCAGTGAGAGCTATTTTTATTCTTAGTGATTCATGTATTGAAAGAAAGCCTATAATAATGAGTTTGTTATTTCAGCTAATCATTGAGTTTTTTCAAATAAAGTTAATGGGGTGACACTAATCAATAAGACTACCTAGGTTTCAAGTAAACATTTCTACAGCATTTTAACTGTTGATTATGTTGTGTATCCATTATTCAGTCAAATCATTTTGTCATCATGAATTTGTCTCTTTAGTCCCCTCCTCCACAACTCCCTCAGCCTGTTAGCCACTTCACTTTATCTATGTCTGTGAGATTCAGTTTTATACTCCACCTATGAGTGAAATCATATAGCACTTAGCTTTTTCTGATTTATTTATTTCACTCTGTATAATGTTCTCAAGTTCCATTCATGTTTTTGTAAATGTTACTATGTCATCATTTTCTATGGCTGAGTAGTATTTTATTGTATATATGTACCACCTTTTTATTCAATTCTCTATTGAGGGACACTTTGGTTGCTTCTATGTCTTGGCCACCATGAATAATGCTGCGATGAACATGGGGGTGCACATGTCTTTTCATACCTATGTTTTCAAGTTTTTTTTGTAGATACGCTGTAAAGGGATTGCTGAGTCATATGGTAGTTCTAGTCTTAATATTTTGTGGAAATACTGTACTTTCTTCCATAATGGTTGTACAAATTTGCATTTCCAGCATCAGTGACTGAGGGTCTCTTTTTTTCCACAGCCTCTCTAACACTTGTTATTATCTGACTTGTCGATAATAGCCAATCTAACAGGTGTGAACTGGTTTGTTATTGTAGTTCTGATTTGCATTTCACTAATAGCTAGTAAAGATGAGCAGTTTTTCATATATAAGCTGGCCATTTGAATTTCTTCTTGGGTGACGCGTCTGTCCAGCAACTCTCCCCATTATTAATTGGCTTATTTGCTTATATATAGCTGAGAAATGTGAGTTCCTTATATATTTTTGATATTAACTTTTTATCAGAGCTGTTGTTTATAAATATCATTTTCCATTTGATTGGCTGCCTTTTTGTTTTATTGTCAAATTCTTTTGCTGTGTAGAAGCTTTTTAGTTTGATGTAGTCACATTCAGTAATTGTTGCCTTTATTTTCCTTGCCTTTGGAGTCAAATTCATAAAGTGTTCTCCATAGCCAAGGCTCATAAGTTTAGTACCTATGTTTTCTTCTATGTAATTTATTGTTTTAGATCATAAAGTTAGGTCTTTGTTATATTTTGAATTAATTTTTGTGCAAGGAGAAAAATTGAGTCAAGTTTCATTCTTTGCAGGTGGCTTTCCAATTTTCCCAGCACCATTTACTGAAGAGGCTTTCTTTTCTCCATTGTGTGCTTTTGGCTCTTTGGTAAAAGATTATTTGTCCATATATATGTGGTTTTATTTCTGGGCCCTGGATCCTATTTCATTGGTCTGCTTGTCTGTGACAGTTGAGACACCCAGTCATAGAGCCATCCCTGACAGCATTCACCCTTATAACAAAAGATGAGGACAGCACAGTGGCCTCACATTGAGGACAGTGAGGAGCCGCTGTGTTGACTGATGGTGGCATTAGAGTGGTCACGTGTGACCTCTAGAGTATGGAGCTCATTTCCAAGTTTGGGACCTTGCCAGGCGTGTCCTCACTCTTAGAGTTCCCCACCTTCTGCTCTCTGTCACCCTCATTGACTTTGTCCTTCAGGACCCACTCAGTCCTCCCCTGCTCACAGTCTAATCTAGGAGAATGCAAGCTCACAAGGGTTTTGTTCTCTGTTGAATATCTATAGGTCTCTAATTTCTACCATAGAATCCCATCCTGTGATATAACATACTGTTCTTCACTTTCCTATCTTATCTCTTCTCATTTAATATGATAATCAATTCCCTAAGAAAATTCATTAATTCTTTCAATGAAATACATGAAGAATCTTCTATGTTTGGTGCCACATAGCTCCCTATGTGGCCTTCAATGCTGTGCCACGTCTTAACTCATTTTTTGCCATAATTTGTCCTTGTGAATTTTAGTCCTGTCACTTCTTGTTGTTTCTGTCTGACAGTTTCCTATATTTTCAGATATTTTATTTTAAAATAATAGTGTCAGGAAATTGTTCAAAAATGGAAAAACAACTTTCAATGAGAAGCACTAGATGACTCCTCAATCTTTTTTATTGATTTTAATTTATTGTGTTTACATAGATTCTAGTGTTGCCTCAAATGCATCCCCCCCCCCGTATTCCCCTCAATATCTTTCCTGTCCTCCTTCCAATAGCTCCCTCCCCCCTTCCCTTCAGCTTTATCCCATCCTATCACCCCCATTCCCTCTGTCCTCTTTTCCTCTGGTCCCTTTCATCCCTTCTCTGTCTCAATTCTGTCTCTCAGTTCACATTGTTCATTTGATTCCTCAAATGAGTGAGGTCATATGATATTTTTCTTTTTCTCCGTGGCTTATTTCACTTAACAAAATACTTTCCAGGTCCTTCCATGTTTTCGCAAAAGGTAAGATTTTCTTCTTTTTCGTGGCCCCATTGTATTCCATTGTATATATGTACCACAGTTTTTTAATCTACTCGTTCACTGATGGACACTTGGACTATTTCCAGATCTTCGCTATTGTGAACAATGCTGCCATATACATGGGGGTGCATTTCTCCTTTTGAAACAGTGCTTTGATGTTCTTGGGGTATATTCCTAAAAGTGGGATAGCTGGGTCAAAAGTCACTTCCATTTCTAATTTTTTGAGGAATCTCCATACTGTTTGCCACAGTGGCTGCCCCAGTCTGCATGCCCACCAGCAGTGCAGGAGGGTTCCCTTTTCTCCACATCCTCGCCAGCACTTACTCTGTGTTGTTTTGTTGATGAGCGCCATTCTGACTGGTGTGAGGTGATATCTCATTGTGGGTTTAATTTGCATTTCTCTAATGATTAGTAATGTTGAACATTTTTTCACCTGTCTATTGGACATCTGTATGTCCTCTTTGGAGAAGTGTCTATTCATTTCTTTTGCCCATATTTTGATTGGATTGTTTATCTTCCTGCTGTTGAGTTTTACCAGTTCTTTATAAATTTTGTTTATTAACCCCTTATCAGATGTATTGTCAAATATGTTCTCTCATTTTGCAGTTTGTCTTTTTATTCTGCTCTTATTGTCTTTAGCTGTGCATAAGCTTTTTAGTTTGATATAGTCCCATTTGTTTATCCTGTCTTTTATTTCACTTTCCCGTGGAGATAAATTAGAAAATATATTGCTGTGAGAGATGTCGGAGAGCTTACTGCCTATGTTTTTTTCTAAAGTGTTTATGGTTTCTTGGCTTACATTGAAGTCATTTCTCTATTTTGAGTTTATGTTTGTGAATGGTGTAAATTGGTGGTCTAGTTTCATTTATTTGTGAGTAGCTGCCCAGTTTTCCCAACAGAGTTTTTTGAAGAGGCTGTCTTTACTCCATTGTATGCTCTTACCTCCTTTCTCAAATATCAGTTGTCCATAAAGGCGTGGGTTCATTTCTGGATTCTCTGATCTGTTCCATTGATCTATATGCCTGTTCTTATGGTGCTACTAAGCTGTTTTGAGTGCAGTGGACTTGTATAACTTGATATCAAGAGGTGTGATACCTCCCACTTTATTCTTTGTTTTCAAGATTGCTGAGGCATTCATGTTCTTTCTTGGTTTTATATAAATTTTTGGAATATGTGTTCTGTATCTTTTAAATATGTCATTGGTATTTTAATTGATATTGCATTGAATTAATAGATTGCTTTAGGTAATATAGACATATTAATGATGTTTATTCTTCCTAACCATGAGCACGGTATATGCTTCCACTTGTTTGTATTTTCCTTGATTCCTTTTATCATGTTTTTTAATTTTTGGAGTACACGTCTTTAATCTTCTTGGTTAAATTTACTCCTAGGTACTTTATTTTTTATTTTTTTATTTGCAGTAGTGAAGAAGATTGTTTCCTTAATTTCTCTTTCTCAGAGTTCATTGTTGGATGTATAAAAATACCTCTGATTTCTGAGTACTAATATTGTATCCTGCCACCTTGCTGACTTCATTTATCAGGTCCAGTAGTTTTTTGACTGAAATTTTAGGGTTTTCTATATACAATATTATATCATCTGCAAATGATGATAGTTTGACTTCTTTTTTTCCAATTTGGATGCCTTTTATTTTTTATCTTCTCTGATTGCTGTAGCTAGAACTCCTTTGACTGTGTAGAATAAGAGTGGTGAAAGGGGGCACCCATGCCTTGTTCCTGATTGTAAGGAGATTGCTTTTAATTTTTGCCCATTGAGTATGATGTTGGCTGTGGGCCAGTCATAGATGGCCTTTATCATGTTGAGGTATGATCCCTGCATTCCCACTTTGCTGAGAGTTTTGATCATGAATTGGTGCTGGATTTTATCAAATGCTTTTTCTGCATCTATTGAAATTATCTAATGAATCACAATGATTGTTTTGTGAATATTGTACCAGCCTTGACTCGCCAGAATAAATCCCACTTGATCATGGTGTATAATATTTTTATATATTGCTGGATCCATTTTGGTAACATTTTGTTGAAAATTTTAGCATCTAAATTCATTAGGGATAAAGGCCTATAATTTTCTTTCTTTGTGTTGTCTTTGCCTGATTTTTGAATCAGAATTATGCTCACCTCATAAAAGGAGCTTGGAAGTCTTCCTTCCTCTTGAATTTTTTGAAATAGCTTGAGAAGGACAGGAGTTAGTTCTTCTTTGAATATTTGGTAGAATTCACTTGTGAAGCCATCAGGCCCGGGACTTTTGTTTTTTAGGAATTTTTTATAACTGTTTCAATCTCATTTGTTGTAATTGGTCTGTTTAGGTTTTCTGATTTTTCAAGATTGATTTTTAAAAGATTGTATATTTCAAGAAATTTGTTTATTTCATCTAGGTTGTCTAATATTTTGGCTACAGTTCTTCATAGTATTTTCTTACACTTTTTTGTATTTCTGTTGTGTCAGTTGTTATTTCTCCACTCTCATTTCTAATTCTATTTATTTGAGTCCTCTCTTTTTTCTTGGTAAGTCTGGTTAAAGGTCATCGATCTTGCTTATCTTTTCAAAGAACCAGCTCTTGGTTTCATTGACCCTTTATTGTTTCTTTAGCCTCTATGTCATTTATTTTTGCTCTGATTTTTATTATTTCCTTCCTTCCACTACATCTGGGCTTTACTTGCTGTTCCTTTTCTTGTTCATTTAGAATCAGGGTTGTTTATTTGTGCTTTTTGTAGTTTCTTAAGGTATGCTTGTAAAGCTATGAACTTCTCTCTCAGTACTGCTTTTGCTGTGTCCCATAAATTTTGAGTTGTTGTATGCTCATTATCATTCTTTTCTAGGAAGTTTTTTTTGGGTTGTTTGTTTTTTTTTTTTTGTATTTTTCTGAAGCTGGAAAGGGGGAGAGACAGTCAGACAGACTCCTGCATGCGCCCGACCGGGATCCACCCGGCACACCCACCAGGGGCGCCGCTCTGCCCACCAAGGGGCGATGCTCTGCCCCTCTGTGGCATCGCTCTTCCACAACCAGAGCCACTGTAGCGCCTGGGGCAGAGGCCAAGGAGCTATCCCCAGCGCCCGGGCCATCTTTGCTCCAATGGAGCCTTGGCTGCGGGAGGGGAAGAGAGAGACAGAGAGGAAGGAGGGGGGGTGCAGAAGCAACTGGACGCTTCTCCTATGTGCCCTGGCCGGGAATCGAACCCGGGTCCCCCGCATGCCAGGCCGACGCTCTACTGCTAAGCCAACCGGCCAGGGCCTAGGAAGTTTTTAATTTCTTCTTTGATCTCATTGTTAACTTATTCATTATTTAATAATTTGCTATTTAGTTTCCAAGTAAAAGGTCTACCGCAAATTTCTGTCCATTTCTATCACAACAAGTTTCAAAACATAAGCACATGTTTATTTGGCACAGGTGTGCCTCTCTATTTTTGTCACTTAATGTATATATACTGATGTAACAAATTAACTAAAACAAAGTTGATTCACGTTAATCTTATGTGTGAAATGATATTGTACCATGGCTACTGATAAAGTTCATTTACGCTATTGTAATTTTTGTGAATTTGAACAAGGCAGAAATGCTACAGAAGCGTGTCTGTTGCATCCACCATATTCCCCAGACTTAGCACCTTCCGACTATCACCTGTTTTTGTCTTTACAAAATTTTTTGAAGGACAAAAAATTCAAAAATGAAGAAGATATCAAAGAAGCACTGGTTTAATTTTTTGGATCAAAAGATAAAACATATTTTTTTCAAAAATGGGATATACACATTGCCTTCACACTGGCAAGAAATCATTAATAATAATGTAAATTATATTTTTAATAAAGTTTATTGACAGTAAGAAAAATTTTTATTTTGTTATTCCAAAAATGGACAGAACTTTCCAGTAGACCTTATATTTAAGTATTTTTCACTTTCTCTATTGTAGTTGATTTCTAGTTTCATGCCATTGTGATCAGAGCAAGTGCTTGATATAATTTCAATCTTCTTAAATTTGTTGAGACTGCTTTGTGCCATAACATGCAGTCTATCCTAGAGAATGTACCATGAGCTCTTGAAAAGAATGTATATTCTGCTGCTTTAGGGTGAAAGATTCTGAAGATATCTATTAAATTCATTTGATCTAGTGTGTTCTTTATATCTGCTGTTTCTTTGTTAATATTTTTTTAAGGATCTATCTAGTGATGTTAGTGGGGTATTGAAATCCCGTACTATTATAGTATTGCTGTTGATCTCACCCTTAATATGAATCAAAGTCAGCTTTATATATTTAGGTGCTCCTGAGCTTACACCAGGCCTATATTATGTGCATAGATAATTATAATGGGTATATCTTCCTGCTGGATTGCTCCCTTTATCATTCTGTAGTGTCTTTCTTTATTTCTGACTATACCCTTTGTTTTAAAGTCCATTTTGTCTGATATAAGTATTGCTACCCCAACTTATCTTTATTTCCATTTGCATGAAATATTTTTTCCATCCTTTTACCTTCAATCTATGTACCTTTTTTGTTTTAAGGTGTGTCTCTAGTAGACAGCATATGTATGGGTCGTTTTTTCTTATCCACGCATCTAGCCTATGTCTTTTGATTGGATCAGTTAATCCACTTACATGTAAGGTTATTATAGATATGTAGTTGTTTATTCTCATTTTATTTTTTAAGATATATTTCTCTTTGGCTATATTCTTTTCCCCCTTTAATCTGTTTACAACAAGTCTCTCAACATTTCTTGCAGCATTGATTTGGTTCTAATGAATTTCTTAAGTTTTTTTTCTGGGAAGCTTTTTATTTCTCCTTCAATTTTAAATGATAGCCTTGTGGATAAAGTAGTCTTAGTTGTAGGCTCTTGTTTTGCATTACTTTGAATATTTCTGCCATTCCCTTCTGGCCTCAAATGTTTCTATTGAGAAGTCTGATGTCATTCTTATGGGGGCTGCTTTGTAGGTGATAGCCATTTTTTCTCTAGCAGCTTTTAATATTTTCTCTTTATCTCTTAGTTTTGGTATTTTAATTATGATGTGTCTTGTTGTAGATTTCTTTCTGTTTCTCTTTAATAAAATTCTCTGTACTTCTTGAACTTGTGTGACTTTCTCTTGCCTCAATTTAGGGAAGTTTTCAGCTATGATATGATTGAAAAAAGTTTCTATCCCTTGTTCTTTCTCTTCTTCTTTGGGAACCCCTATGATGTGGATGTTATTTCTCTTCATGTTGTCACAGAGCTCTCTTAAAATTTCCTCAGACGTTTTGAGTCTCTTTTCTTTTTGCTGCTCTGCTTCTGTGCCTTTGTTTCTTTGTTTATATTGTCCTCTAACGAGCTGATTAAATTCTCAGCTTCACTCATCCTGCTTTTAATTCCTTTCATTGTTATTTTCATTTCTCATATTGTATTTGTCATTTCTGACTGATTCTTTTTTATTATTTTAAAGTCATTTCTTGTACTTGCTATCTCTTTATTTAGGTGTTTGTTATGTCCATCTCTTGTTGTTCTAAGATCTTTGAGCATCCTAACAATGATTGTTTTAAACTCTGCATCTGGTAATTTTGCTATATCTGACTCATTCAAGTCCT
This sequence comes from Saccopteryx leptura, assembly GCF_036850995.1. NCBI lineage: Eukaryota > Metazoa > Chordata > Mammalia > Chiroptera > Emballonuridae > Saccopteryx > Saccopteryx leptura. The sequence goes on along the minus strand of NC_089503.1, from coordinate 11,150,157 downwards.
TCTCTGGGAATTTCTCTTGATTCATTTGGGTTGCATTTCTCTGCCTTCCTATTTTGTCTGTGAATAAGAAGGGTGTGGCCACCAAATTATGTGTTTCCATATGTGTGGTTTGTCTGCAGGCCGGCCACTCCCTCTGCCACTGCCTCTGGTGTTCAGGTATGGGCATTGCCAGTGCCAACCCGCTGCCGCTGTCACTGCAGTTTCTGCCTCTCCTCCAAAGGAGGTGCAGTGTTCACATGCCCGGGTGTACAAGCCTCAGCCAGCCCTGGTCTTCACCCAGCCCCTGCAGGTTGGGCTTTGCACTGCACCATGGGCTGCGCATCTCAGCACCCTGGGCAGGGCTGTGCAAGTATGTTCAGCTGCAAGTCTCTGCCTGTTCCCAAACTTTCACCATGCCCCTGTGGGGAGACCTGTGCTCACACTTCGGGCTGCAAGCCCTGGCTCCAAGAGCCATACAGGGTTGCATGCTGATGATCAGCCACAGGTCTCTGCAGTTATCCAGCCTTCACCTTTCCCCTGCAAACAGGATTGCAGGTGGGACCGCGCTTGCTCATCCAGCCCACAGCAGGTTTGTCCACTTTCATGCACTGATTCTGCCCCCCCTGGAGGTACTGAGCTTACACCAGGCCTCATTTGTGGTCGGCCAAGCTTATGCCATTGCCAACAGCACCATGCTTCCAAATGCCCTGCAGCCTGCCCTCTGGCGAGCACTCAGCAGTGTGGGTGGGGGTGCTGCAGCTAAGACCCTAGCACTTGATACTGTATTCCTGATGGCTCCCTCCTTCTAAGTGACTCTGCTCTGAGTGCCCTGGGAAGGTTGTTTGGCTGGTGTCCTACTTCCCTTTGCTGGTATTGCTGGATCCAGGGAAAATATTCACTTTAGATTTGGGGAATGACTCAGACCAGGGCGTAGATGACTGTCCCTCAAAGTGTTTCTTCTTGTGCCTCCTAGATCACACTCTCTTCCTGCTATTTTGGTCCTCTCATCTCTCCCCATCCCCCGGAGCCCCAGGTGAATGGTTGTGAAAAAGGTTTTCTGCCCAGTCCCTTTAAGAAGAATCCTGGGTCTGAAAAATCTTTCTCACAAACAGTATCCTGGCTTGTTTTGCAACTAAATACTGTCCATACACCTATTCTAGTCTCTGGGGCTGCAGGCTGGGGCTTTGTTCCTGAGGCCCAGTATCCTCCCCTCTATGCTAAACTCTCTTCCTGCCACGCGAGTCTCGCCAGGCTGCCATTTGCTCCAGAAAGCTGAGCAGCCATCTCCGCATTTCCACTTTTCTTACAAGTTTCAATGTGGCTTCTTCAGTGATCCTTGGTTAAAGACTCCTCTTTGTTTATTCCAAAGTTGGTTTTTCCTGATGATGGTTCTTAAAGTTAAGTTGTAATACACTTTGGTTCTGGGAGGTAGAAGTTGGTACGTCCATCTACTCCATCGCCATCTTTTGGCCCCTCAAGTCCCCAATCTTATACACACCATGCCATCTCCACTTTCCCACAAATGGGATCAATGCATCTCATGATGTTGATGTGTAAAACTATATCATTTTACCCTGCTCTGCAGTTCATTTACAAACACCTGTGTTATATCCTGTGTGCACTAGGATGCATGCCTTGTCTTTCTTCATCCAGTCCTTTCTGTAGTGAAAATTCTTTTCTACCTTCTGAGAAAAGTTTTTTCTCCTATGAGAAAAAACTTTAGCAGATCTGCTGCTCCTCTCAGATATGTTTATGTTCATGCTGAAATGCTAGCTGACTGCCTCAGAATTCTGTTTCTACACAGGTAAAAGACAGACCACTGAACTTTCCTCTATGCCCTTCAGTCTGTTCTGATTCTACTTTTATTCCCCATCCTGGCAGGTGACCTAGTGTTTCTTCTTGAAAGAACCTCCTTCCTATAAGGTGATGTTTCCAAACGTCACAAAATGTGTTCTGAAGTGGGGAATGAGTGAGCTGTTCTAGTTCATAGTCTTCACTGTGGGGACATTTTTTTGATGTACTTCTTTGGTGATTTCCTTCCAGCATGATTTCTCTCACTTAAATTTTTATTAGTTGGATATCTTGGATTGATGTCTTAACATGCTTATCGTCTCTCTCATTTCTGTTCTTTATATTACTCTCTCTCTCTCTCTCTCTCTCTCTCTCTCACACACACACACACACACACACACACACAGAATTTTCACCCTATATTCCAAATCCTTTATGGCTTTATCTAGGCTTCATATTAATTATTTCCCAGAGGTTTTGATTTTTGTTGAATGTTTATTAACCCTGAGGAAAAACATATTGTAATAATCTGCTCTTTCTAAAGACCCATGTCGTGTCCCATGAGAGAGAGTTCTACCTGGCCCAGAGGACTTTGATCTCTTCATAAGACTATTTGTCGTTAAAAACTTGCATGAATTCTTGTCTCTCTCCATTTTCATGCCCTCAATATGTCAGAATGATTGTTAGCATCTATGACACGCATAGAATTAAAATAAAAGCAGACAGAAAATGTGTCAATTTTGAGGTTGGTAAAGTATTGACTATCCTCCATTCAAGAATACACTCATTACTGAATGAAGACATTGAGTCTTATTTGATAGGAGTGGAGAGCCCTTGAAAGTTTTCTCTAAGTGACCATTTGGCAAACCAGTGCCTTGGGCTTGCATTTTGAAGTTGTCAACGAGAGTAGGAGGGATGCAGAGAAAAGACATTTGAGGGACAGAATCTAGGCAGAGACTGATGACACTTGTCCGAAGGAGAACTAAAACCATGAAGATAAAAGCAAAAGACTCTGCAGAATCAATTCTTTCTACAAAGTTATACTAATTTATGCATTGGCACATGAGTTTCTAAAGATTTATGATATCTTCAACAGAAAATCTCAGGAGGCAAATCTAACAGAAAGTTGACACCACACATGATTTGACATGAGGTGTCAGCAATGCAGGGAGAGTGTCCTGGGAGTTGAAATACACATTGAATGACATGTAGACAGAATAACTGAGCACAGCATCTGGGTGACATGGAGACGGAGGGGAGACCGAGACAGGGTCAGACCAGGCCTATGTGTCCCACCAGTGAGGGGCCTTGTCCTCCCCATGTTACTCCAGGCTGTGTTTCTCAGGCTGTGGCAACAGCTCTGTGACCCTGTTTTTGCTGGGCACAGGATGTGAATGAACACAGAAGGCGTTCCAGAAAATAGAGTCTAATTTAAGTGGACATGTTCCCCCTGTGATCACATTTACTGTAGGGAAAGCTTTGGACACAATAGATAATAGTAGCTAACACTTATTTTCTATTTTCTGAACCATAGTTTGTATAACTATATCCTCTATAATTGGCAAAAGGGTGTAGGTCTAGTATTGTAATAAGTCCTCTTACTTGAAACAGAAACACATAACCTCTAATATTTCCAAGTTGCCCAAGGGTGTTTGAGGGAGGCCTGTCCATGGAGGGGGATGAACTCAGTGGACTCTTAGGTGTCAGCAGGCAGAGGAGCTGAAGTAGGCTTATAAGACCCCCAAAGAGACCCACACCCTAAACCGGGACATATCATGTGTCCTCCATGGCAATCAGGAGTTTGTAGATGTGTTAAAGTCAGAGATTTTGAGCTAGGGAGATGATCCTGAATTTTCTGGTGACCTCTAAATGCCATCCCACATATTCTGTATGAAGGGTACAAGGAGATTTTCAAACAGACAGAAAAAAAATTGACAATGTCCCCTCATGGGGCAGAGATAGGAGGGATCTGGGTACCAGAGGAGGACAGTCATCAGCCCTCAGCTGGAGGCACTGGGGATAGATGTTCCTGTGAGTTTCCAGAACCAGCATGGGCTCCTGACACTGTGATTTCGCAGAGGTTACAGATTTTAGACTTTTGTCATCCACACATGGAAAAAAGAACATAACTGAAGCTACCAAGTGTGTTGCCGTGTGTCACAACAGCCACTGGAAACCAGCTATGATCTGTGATGTATCCATCATCTGAGTCAGCTGCCTCATTGGATGGGGGCCCATTAGCCTGGATGGGCTCATGGAAGAGGAGTAGGTGGGGAGACACTGTGCTCATCTGACGTGTTCCCCCTGCAGTAAGTGTGGATGGTGTGCATGGAGCTGTCCACATGGGGATGGACGCCCGTGTCCGGGGCTATAGGGAGACCCTAAGGGAGGAAGCGGTAGCGGGGGGTGGGGATGGGGGGTGGAGGTGAGCAATGCGCATGTGCAGGGAGTTAAGCGAAGGTTGAACCCTGCAGAATCACTACAAGTGGAGAAGTGGACAGAGATCATGTCACACAGGGACATCCGGACATTGACTCCAGGGATGTGGTGAGAACCGAGCAGGGATTGTGCTGACGATGAGGCACAGTAGCAGCGATGCTGCTAGGTGGGAACCATGTGACTGTCGTCATGCTGCGCTCTCTGCAGTCCACACTCCGGAGCAGGACTTCTCATGCTTTTACCCTCGGGGCCACGTGACCGGGCAGTCTGTGGGGTCACGCAGGAAGGCACCTGAACCCGTGTTCCCGCTGGAACCCCTGCACTCAGGCCGCCATGGTACCTGGATGCCGGTCTCCCTACTTTACTCTTGACACCACCCAAAAGCTGCTTCATGATGAAACCACCCAACTCAAGCCAGAGATTGCTGGATAAAACAAGACAGGCAGCTAAGTGCAGGATAGAAATTTATTGAAGCAAGATGTTGAAACCTTCACATTATCTAGGAAAGATGAGGTCATGGTTGAACAGGGAACTCGTATGGAAGATTGTTACATCTATCAGTTACATTCTTTCACTACAATGTTCTGAAATAGAAAAAGAAAGAAAAAAAACATCAGTCATTAAGCCCCCACAGAAACCGTGTTACACAGAGTGTGTCCACAACCCAGATGTGGAAGAAACTGCAACCAGCAAAGGGAAATGGAGGCACCAGGCAGGTAGCCGTGCGTGTGGGGAATTCAATAGTCTTGGCCCAGTCTGCACAGACCGTGTGAGTCAGGAGAGAACCATGTCCACACCCCACAGATAAACCCTGTGTGTCCCCAGAGAAGGGAGTAGGTCTCTAGTGGAGCGAGGAGGAGGCTCAGGAGTTGGGCAGAGCAGCCTCATGTCCTTTCTCTGAGTCCCAGGACGAGGACTTCACTTGTCACTAAACGGGGACACAATGCTGAGAGTCCAGGACAGGACGAGGGGGATGTAGGCCATTCTTTTTGCAGATGTCCCGCCTAGAGGAGTAGGCATTCCCCACACGGCACATGGACTTCCCCACACTGAGAATCCAGCTAGTGAGGACATTTGTGTGAAACCTGAGTTAATTCCAGGGTGGACGTGCTGAGAGACACCTTTACATTGTGTGATCTCTCCATGAGGAAGTGATTGAAGTGTTTCAGTTCCATACGGGGCTGTAGAGGACATAGGGAGGGTTGCGGCCCCCTGGCCGGGAAATGTGGGGTGAGGTACAGGAGTGGCCTCAGCTCAGTGAGAGCTGGCAGAGCCCCCATCATCATCCCCTCTGTCCTGACAGAGGGCGGGGCTAGCTCTCTTTCTCTCGCTGTGTCCCCTTCTCCCTCCCAGTTCTTTCATAAGAGTAATAGAGACTGTGCCAATCAGTGAGGGGCCCGTCTTACTGGGGACAACCATCTCTAGCCCTGTGCCATCACAACCTGTGGGCCTGGCTGTCCTTCTCATCAGGACACTGTGGGGAACCTGGTGCCCAGAGACGTGACCATGAGAAGGACAAACAAGCCCAGCACTGTGTGCAGCCTTAGTCTAGCTCAGCAGGTGTCACGTTATCATTGACTTGTGTCCAGAGCCTCTCAGTGTGATGTGCACAGAGGGGTTGCTCCCTACCCACCTTGGCCAACCCTGAGCAGCACCCTGACCTCCCTCCTGGCTCTGAAGCTGAGAAGCAGCCTCTATGCAGAGGGAGAAAGAAATTACCAAAGTCTCGATAAACTTTATTCTTTTGTCATCGGGCATTTGATCAATGCACCCCTTTAATTTCAGCATAGCCTGGATTGCTTGTGTAGGTGGATTATATTTCTCAAGATTGGCACAATAGTTGCTGGGATTTTCCCAAAAGAAACACCCCAGGTCGGAAACAAGTGGTGAACACACTGCTGCATTTGCTGGAGCAAAAGAAAAAGGAATACAATTAATTAAGGAAAGTCGCTTTCTCCCATGGCTCCTGAGCTTAGAACTAAACTGGAACCATGGTCATGTCTCATAACTGTGTCAAGGACAATGCAATATCCTGGAAGTAATGACTCACTCAAGATCCCAGAGCTGCCTGACCAGGCAGTGGCGCAGTGGATAGAGTGTCGAACTGGGATGCGAGGACCCAGGTTTGATACCCCAAGATCACCAGTTTGAGTGCAGGCTCACCTGGTTCAAGCAAAACCTCACCAGCTGGGACCCAAGGTCTCTGGCTCGAGCAAGGGGTTACTCGGTCTGCTGAAGGCCCACGGTCAAGGCACATATGAGAAAGCAATCAATGAACAACTAGGGTGTTGCAATGAAAAACTGATGATTGACACTTCTCATTTCTCTCCATTTCTGTCTGTCTGTCCCTATCCATTCCTTTCTCTGACTCTCTCTCTGTAAAAAAAAAAAAAAAAAAAAAAGATCCCAGAGCTGGCCGCAGAGCTCTGTCTGGAGAGCAGGTTGACTGATCCCTAGTTCAGATTTATTCTCTGTAAAGTACACCCGCCACTTTCCAAGACTCTCTTTCTTTTCTGAAATTCACACTCTAGATTTAAAAATTAAGGTTTCCCTGCCAATACAATAACACCTTCTTTAGTCCTGATATGAGGGAAAGCAGATGTTAGTAATCAGTCTGTCAATGAGTGGCAGAGTCAGAGTTACTAGAGGTCAGAGCAGGCATGGCCAACAGTTTTTGCCCCTGGGCCAGATTAGAAAGAAAACCTTTGGCCCTGGCCGGTTGGCTCAGCGGTAGAGCGTCAGCCTGGCGTATGGGGGACCCGGGTTCGATTCCCAGCCAGGGCACATAGGAGAAGCGCACATTTGCTTCTCCACCCCTCCCTCCTTCCTCTCTGTCTCTCTCTTCCCCTCCCGCAGCCAAGGCTCCATTGGAGAAAAGATGGCCCGGGCGCTGGGGATGGCTCCTTGGCCTCTGCCCCAGGCGCTAGAGTGGCTCTGGTCGCGGCAGAGCGACGCCCCAGAGGGGCAGAGCATCGCCTCCTGGTGGGCAGAGCGTCGCCCCTGGTGGGCGTGCCGGGTGGATCCCAGTCGGGCGCATGAGGGAGTCTGTCTGACTGTCTCTCCCCGTTTCCAGCTTCAGAGAAAAAATAGAAAAGAAACTTTTTTCATGGCCAGTACAAAATATTAAAATTAAAAAATGTTAAATATAAAAACAAATCATTTAAGTAAACAAAATTTTATTATGTAAATTCCTTATGAATAAATATGAATGAAAAAAATTTTAATATACAATATTATTTTAATAAAATATATTTTAATAAAAATATTACATACCATATAAATATCCAATCTGTATTGCAATCAATCAAAACAATATTTAATTAATAGAATGAGCTTGAAGGGATTATATCACAAATAAAACAATTATTTTGTTTTACAAACAGCCTGGAGACATTTTCAGTTATCAACTGCAGCTATTGTCTATGCTACAATGCCACTTGATTCAGCACAGTTGACCAAAAAATAACGAATTGTTTGACCTTGGGTGCGCACTGGCAAACTCCGCCTATGGTATGTGGCTTTCACATCACCGCTACACGTCAAAGAGTTCATATCGAGCACAGACAAGTACAAAAGTTGTAAATCTTTATAATGAAATTTTTAAAATAATAAAGAAGTATTGTGAATCCATTTGACTAATTATTGGAAGTTAACCCTAGATTAGTCACAAGCACAATTCTTTCCCGTGATATCACTATCTTCTTAAATATCTCCATTTCCAATAATCAAAGATGATTCTGCTTCTGAGTAGCTGAGATTTTGAAGTAGCGGAGAATATTAAAAATTTAATTGCGGGTCACATAAACTCATTAGGCGGGCAGAATCTGTCCTGCAGGTCATATGTTGGTCATGCCTCCGTCAGAGAAAAAAGACTAAATCTGAGGAGAAAGAAAATCTATTGTTAAAAGGTGTTTCTTTGCAACTAAATTAAACTATAGAATTATGTCATTGAATGAAGACTGCTAAAAAACTTCTGAAAAAAGTACTCTATGAGTTTCACACATCTGGAATTATGCACATGTCATGATGGCTCTTGTGTTCTGCACTGATGTACAGAATTCCTTAGAGAAGGTGGGAGGTGGGGACTGGGGCTTACTACACACCCCACTGGGTTTGTGCTGAGACCTGAAGTAACCACGTTCTTTGGTCTAGATTCTCCACCCCTCCCCCAAGTCTATGCAACCACGTGCAGCCCAGAATGTGTCCTATCAGGCTCTGATCTGACCAGATCAGACAGTAGCTATGCGTAGATGGTGAGAGGGTCAGATCAGAGGCTATAGGACAAAACAGGAGGAGGTTCAGAAAGGCATATAAAAGAGAACGATTCAAAAGGACTTGGATCCCTGTCAAAGGGTGAAGACACACCAAAGTATTCTTCGACAAATGCCTAGAACAAACCCAGAAAAGCAGCAGTTGCCGACCTAACAATGTCACTGTGTCTCCAAATCCTGGCCGGACGCCTAGAGAACGAGCAGCACGTGTCAACTGGCTGAGGGCTGCCGGTTCTCAGAGCCCACGGGAAGATTGATCAATCAGAGATTCAGACAACACCAGCTCTTCCAAACTGAGCACTCTGCTAAAGCCCTTTCAAGTGGAACACTGTGACTCTGAATCAAGGGGTTCACAATCCATGGACTCAAGTGGCACCTAAATGACCCTGGCATCCTTGGACAGTTGTCTCAGTGATAGAGCGCTGGCCTGACGTATGCCTGTCCCAGATTGGATTCATGGTCAGGGCACACAGGAGAAGTGACCATCAGCTTCTCCACTACTCCTCTCCCCCTTCTCTTTTTCTCCCATCCTGCTGATTACTTCATAATCAGCCACACGGTTGATGATAGCTTGTTAGTCTGAGAGTTAGACTCGAGTGCTAAAATTAATGTGGCTGATTTGAGCATCAGCCCCAGACTCGGATTGCCATGTAGATCCCTGTTGGGGCATTTGCAGGAGTCTGTCTCACTATCTCCCCTCCACTCACTGAAAGAAGAAAAAAAAAGACCCTGAAAAGCAGAATATGTCATGGGACCTGCAGCTGCCCTCTGACACACGGCATCTCACTGCTCTGTCAGAGCCACTCTGGGCAGCAGGTGCGAAAAACAAGGACTAGAGGAGACGTGGAGAGATTGAGCATTTGTTCAAGGTCACAGCACTGCTGAGTAGCTGAGCCATGACTCACAACCAAGTTCCATTACATCATGCTGCTCTGACACGTAGAACACAGACAGGGATGAGGCTTCGATGGAGAACCCGTAAAACGACCCTGCAGTGATGTCTCAGAAAGTTCTAGAGCATTGGCATTGACACAATGAGCCCGGCTGTTGGGCACTAGTTCATAAGTTGTGGGAAAGGTTTGGATTCTGATCTGCTCACCCCCTCCCCTAATAAGTCACCTAGTTGAGAGAAAGTTCTTACCCGGGCTGATGGTACTCACATTAGACATGATACTCACCCTCATAGCAGCAAAAGGCCAGAGTGACCAGCAGGACACACAACACTGGCTTCATGGTGGACTTGCTTTGAGTTCAGCTCTAGAACACTGAGCAATTAGGAGTGGACTCAGCAGCCTGCAGAGCCCGGGGTTGTTTGTACCCAGTGAGCCTTGTTGGTCCTGCCCATAAAGGATGTGGCAGGTAATGAGACATGGCTTCCATCCCTCTGTCCTAATTGATAGAAGATGCCATCCTTTGATGTGACAGAACCAAGTGACTTGGTCAATGATAGACATTGCTGGCACCCCGACATCTTCTTTGCAGCAACACTGAGGTTGGGGTTAGAAATGTATACTCAGTGATTGACAGGAGGCCCCTGGGATGTGGCTCCTTAATTCCAAGCCATGTCTGGTTTGCTGAACTCTGTCAGCCTGGTGCCGGGCACAGAGATGAGTGTCAGCAAGTACCCCTGGGTGTGCAGGACTATGAATTAACAATCTACTCAGGTGGGTTAGGGAGCATCTTTAGTGTGAGGTGATGCCTGCTGTGCCAGGGCTCCTTTGACAGTTGAGGGATAAAGGTCACAGGGCTGGAGACAAATGTGAAGAAATCAGAGGTGTTCTGTTCCCGAGAGAAAGGGCAGAAAAATGGAAGTCTAGCTCCCAACTCCTAACTTCCTACTTTATATAACATACTGAAAACTCTCAAGTGACATTTTAAATCAACTCAAGCTGCCTGACCTCTGGTGGTGCAGTGGATAAAGCATCGATTTAGCATGCTGAGGTCACCAATTTGAAACCCTGGGCTTGGTTGGTCAAGGCACATTTGGGAGTTGATGTTTTCTGTCCCCCCCTTCTCTCTCTCTCTCTCTTTCCCTCCCTTTCTCAAAAATGAAGGGGGAAAAATAACTCAAGCCAACTTCTTACTCTAATACTTCATAAAATATCAAGAGAGATTTCAAATAAAATCCAACACTATACTGTCCTAATTGACAATTCACATGTCAGGAGGAATAGCACCTTCTCAGTCATCAGGGTCCCAGCAGTACAAGTGCCCAAGGGCCTGTCCTCTGCCTGTCCCCAGCCATGAGCAGATGCTCCATGGAAACACGGGGAGGCATGGCCCGTTCTGAGGAAGACATTAGGATGCAGTGGGTCACAGAGAAGCATTCTGGAGAGCCACTCAGGAAGAGGACAATTGTGACAGTAGGAAAAGTTAAGAGGAGGGGTCCTGAGAGAAGCCTAGGGGAATAGAAGACACCATCAGCCAGGTGGCCTGTAGGGACAGGAGCCCATGTTACCTTGAAACACAGGAGTGCCTGGTGGAGGAGGGGAGCTTTGTGACTGGGGAGGCAGGAAGGGCTGAGTCAGGAAGGTCCCTATTCTTCTCCGGGAGCCCTGAGAGTGGGGTGGTGAGTGGGTGAGACCCAGCTGGACACTGTGCCCCTGGGCTTTCCTGCTCTGTTTCCCATCTCAGGTCAAGGTCATATGGGGTTTCCACACCCATTAACATGGCTACTTTCCAAAAAACTAGTAACGAGGAATAAACAACCAGATAAAATTAATAGTGTTGTCAAAGATGCATCTTGGGCGTGGATGTAAATTACCACAGCCACTAAAGAAAAGGTCTGGAGTTTCCTCAAAAAACTAAAACTAGAATTACAGTGTGATGGGTCAAGTTTAGCTCTGCGTACCCGTGCAGGGTCTCAAACACTTACTTGCACACCCATTTATTGCAGCACTATTCACAATAACCAAGAGCTGAAAGCAGCCCAAATGTCCATGGATGGATGAGTGGATAAACAGTCAGAGCTCACAGATAATGGGCTATTGCTCTTATCCCCACATTAAGGTAGAAAATCCATCACATGCTGCATCGGGGTGAACGTGGGGGACAGTACACTCCCTGACATAAGCCAGTCACAAGAGGACAATAATGTGTGATTCTTATAAATGTGGGATCAAAGCAGTCAAATTCATAGAAACAGAAAATAGAATGGTGGTCACAAGGGGTGTGACCAAACAGAAACCATGACACCATGGCAACCGGAACTCTAGCAACAACAGAAATGTACTGAAGGTCACACACTTACTTGAAACGTGTGCACCTTGAAGAATAATATCATAAAAGTTACTCACAGATACAACAAGGGATCTAAAATCACCATGGCCCAACCTCGTTCCCGAAGAAACAGTAGAAAAGGGAAAGAAGTCCTGTGTTCTCAGACTCTCTGCAGTTTCAATCCCCCCCCCTTCAGAATCCCAACCGGGCACTTTTACACTTTGCTTTGAATCTGAGGTGCTGTTTGGTTCTTTCAAATTTAGAACGTGTTCATTTATTGAGTTGTGAGGAACAGTACAATTTTAGGACCAGACTATCTGGATTAAAGTTGACCTCTAGAACTTTCTACCTGTATTGCCATCAGCAAGGTGCTGACCCTCTCTGCCTGAATTTCACCATCTATAAACAAGGGTGATATCATAGAGTCCATGTTAGGATAAATATATTAATTCAGGAAAATGCTCAGACCATATCTGGCAGTAAATGTCAGCTATTACAGTTATGCAACACTATGAAACTATAAGTAGTAAGTCCAACAGAATAAATCACCTTATCCTTAAGGGCAAATATGAGACTGACTCTCACCGACTCTGCCAGGGAGGGAACTGTTTACCTGGGAGCTAACACCGCCTGCTTCTGAATTGGCTCTGGTTCCATCGGGGCTTCTCTAGGGAAAATGAGATCATTGCTTTCCAATGACTTAATTTACTGTTTTATGATTGCATTGATCTCGCTGTTCTCAGGACTTGATTATCCTAACTACTGGATATTGGAGCTAAGGGTACGGGAGGGTGTTGGGTGGGAACAGGTGTTCTCCATCCCAAGACACAGGGTCTCTGAACTCCTGTCCTCAGCAGGATGCGCTGCTGACCCGTGTCCTTTGGCTGCTGTTGAGATCCCAGGGCTCCTCTAGCTCAGTCTCTAACTGGCCAGCAGGGGGATGGACACATTTCAGACCTCACATCTGGATCGTGATAAGCTCATATAGTTGTACAGTATATATATCATCTGGGGACACTGGTTGTCATGTCCCACCTCCTCATCATAAACATCTTGGTTCTATTTGATAAAGATGGATGGCTACAAAACATCTGTCAGACTCTATATAACATTGACTCTACATGGAAAACTTTAGTGTCCAAAATAAAACGTAAGCAATATTTTGTGGCACACCCATTTTCCTTACAGAGAGCGGTTTCTGTGTTCTTACTCTGAATAAAATAAAAAGGACCTAATTCAGCCATGGCTGATAAATTCTTAAAAGTAATTTTGATCACTTCTTCACTTTAGGCCTAAGATGAAGTATAAAAATAATTTGGAATGAGAAATCACAATGACATTTTTGGACCATAGTCCAAGAAATATGCTTAATCGAGTGACATCGCTACCATGAACTTATCCTTTCTGTATCTGCACATTCATGTGACAAATATTTTCAGAATTAAGCCCTCGAAGGATAAAATTCATGACTAGACATCTTCATTTTTATGCACACACACACAAAATAGTATTATCTATGAATAGATTAAATTTTTAAAAAGTGTCATTTAGTTCATTAATAGAAGTATTTATTGATAATATTTTACTTCACGCATTTACGAAGTATCTGATTTCAAAGTATATGTTTGCTCTTTATACAGAGCTGCAAGATCTCTGATGGTACCCGAGTCACCATGTTCCTCACCTTACAAACTCCATGAGCCATGTTAGTACCTCCTCCCTCACCATTGTGCACTGGTGAGTCATGAAATTTATGCCCTGAGGGTTTGGGGACACGTGTGAGCTGCTACACTGCTCCTTCCTGCTCTCAGTGACACCTGCCTGCCTCCCCTGGACCCCTGACAGGGCTATGACCTCCTCCTGCGGGCTGTGAGCTGCAAAGGGAAGCCCTGGGTGGGGAAGGACCATGGGGCAGCGGAGAGTGTTTCCTTCTCCTTGTGCACTAACTCTTGCCATAAATAATTGTTGTATAATGTGTAAATCTTTCGTTTGTGTTGTAAATAGGTAAAATAATAATTAAAATAAGAATTAATAACAGGATAAAATCAGTAATGCTGGGTTTTGCCCAGATTTCTTACTAGATTCTCATTGTGTGCACTGCCTAACTAGTGCATTTCGTAATGCTGAAATCAGCCCAGGAGCCACTGCAGACACGACCTGGAGGGGGAGGACCCTTCTTTCAAGTGCACATGGACTCCTGCACCGTCCCCCATCGGGGGCACTCCGTGACCCACTGTATCACGTGCTCTCCCCACATGGCTGACCCTTCTTCCCCAGAAGGCCAGGAACATGTTCATCACAATACATTTTGCCTCAGAAACACACTTTTAATTTCAAACTTGAAAATAACATCAAAGTGACAGAAATGTTGCAATGATCTGTATTAGAAAAACACCTGTGCACATTACCTCAACAACCAACTGTTGACATTTTACTTTTTTTGCTCCAGTGTGAGGTCTCCTTGGGGTATTCTAGTAAAAAAACACAAAACCTGAGAACCTCAGCTTGTGAGACAAATCACCCAGCAGATATGCGAAGTCTTACTCATCAAATTAAAGCCATGATCCCACCCCATCCCAGAGCTCCAGAAAGTTCAGACCCAAGTCCAGTGGCGAATTCAAGACTAAGTTACAAAAATACAACAGAAAAGAAGCTTAAGGCCCTCTCAAAGTCACAGTGATCTTGCAGGTTGTATTCAGAGGAGCTTGGGGCTCTGCAGACATGACACTGTCCTGGGCCCATGACATTTCCAGGTGGTGCCCAGTGACTTCCTTCCCCCAGTAGTAGAAGACACTGAGCTCAGGGACTCTCCTTCCAGCCTAAGCCCCTTTGCAGCGGGATCGAGGTCAGCAGGCCCAGGGGAGGCTCTGTTACAGTGCATGTGTTCTACGGGGGAGGAAGTTCCATAAAGAATCCCAAGGAAGAACTGCCTCTAGCAGTGAGGCCCCGTCCTCACAGCTCCTCCTGACCCGCCCACAGTCAGTAGGTGCGCTGGTCCCTGCTTGAGGCACATTTTCCTCTTTGAAAGTCAGCCCCTCATGTGAGCAAGAAACTGAGGACAGCAAGTCACAATGCCACTAATGACCTCCGCAGCAGGGAAATTTGAGTCCTGTGTATACACAGCTGTCATTTACAATGATTTAAATAAAAGTATTTTCTACAAGTAGACCCTAGAGCAGGGGTCTCAAACTCGCTGCCCGTGGGCCGCATGTGGCCCGCCGAACAATTTTGTGCGGCCCGCAGACTAATCCATGAAGTTCAAAATATTTTGGATAAAATTAAGTAAGCCTAGGGGCCTACTTGTATTTTTCATTTCTCTAGCATCCTAGCTAGATATTAGCTTAGTTAACAGCAGTTGTGATGCGAACTACAGTTTCTGGAAGTTTTGTGACATTGAGTAAACTGCATGTACGATTGTGCTTGTTGTACTGATTTTTTTTTGTTTTCAACTGCAGTGAGAAAAGTGTTGCGTAACAGTTGCCTTTTGTAGACCTAGTGCGGCCCGCCCAAGGGCTGTGATCTTGCTCTGCGGCCCACATGCTGAGTTGAGTTTGAGACCCCTGCCCTAGAGCACAAAGGCATCACACTGTGGCTCCCAGGACAGGCTGAAGGAAGCCTGTGTATTCTGGAGGAACACCCTGGAAAAAGAGGCCAAAAGGCCTCAGGGCTTGTGAGATGGCCCAGGAATCTGACCAGCTAATTCTCACTTCAGGATCCTCAAGATTATTTATTGTTCTTAACTTGATTTCTTGCTCACTAGAAAGAACTTGCTTCTTGAACAAACCATTGTAGTGAAGGGGACAATTACAGTCTTCTGTTCTGCGCAGACATGGGCCTTCACTAATCACTAACCACTTAAGGTGTATATACACGTAGCTTTGGCATCTTCTCCAGCTCTCTCTCACTGTGGACCTGCTGCTCTTTGTGTGTAAGACGTAAGATCTTACAGGAATATTCTTACCCAGCACTGCCTAGTACACAGGTACTGACCAATGGAGGTTATGTGTTCATTAGCCGACGTGTTTATTATGTTAACTATGTCATCTTTGTCATGTGGTAGGCTATTTATTATCTTTTACCTGCTATTAACTTTTCTATAGGTGAGTTAAATGGCCTCCATGAGGCTGAGAAAGAAATCCAGGCCTCTGTGGATGAAACCAGGGTGTGCCACATGGGTCCGCAGGGTCTCAGCCAGGCCGCTTCCCAAGCCCCCGGAGTGTTTACTTCACAGCATCCCAGTCACTGGTCCCACGAGTCCCCTTCCTTTCACCTCTCGTCCCCATGCAATCTGGCTTCCACCCCAACTATTATACTGAAGGTCCTGACTTCTTGCATATTAATCTTGAAGACACTTTAATTTTTGTATATTATAACAGATAAAGTCTTATTTCTTTTCCTTCTTGTTTGTTATTGGCAATGTCTGACCAAATGATAAATATTCCTTTAACTACTGAGTGGAACATCAATGAGGCTATAGATTAGATCTCTGATATATATGGATCCATTTTGGAACTCCCTCTTGTGATCTTTAGTAAAGTTGTCTACTTTTAATTCAACTCTAAACTGGATCAAGGAGAATTATATATTTAGTAAGACACAATATCTGATATGGCCAGTAACCACTCAGTGTTCTTCCTTCTGTTCTTGGCCATTTTCAGACATAGATTTTGTTCCATATGAGTTTGAAATAATTTTATCTAGTTCCTGTTATAGCTCCACTGGGATTCAAGTTGAAAGTACATTGAATTAGTATATAAATTTTGGAAATATTGACATTTTTTATTAGTCTTCCAGTGACATTGTATATACTCTTTCACTCTATAGATTTGTTCTTAAGTGTTTTATAATTTGTCACATTTGCAAATAAGACATCTTTTTTCCATTTTTAATTTGCCTAGAGCATAATCAAGCTGTTGTGTTTTTATATACTTAGTATGTATCCAGCCATTTACAATCCTTTATTTTATTTTATCTTATTTTGTTTTATTTTATAGCTGAGAGGAGGGGAGATAGTGAGACAGACTCCTACATGCACCCCGAACAGGATCTACCCAGCATCTATCATGGGTTGATGCTAGTACTGAGCAATCTTTAGCATCTGAGGCTACTGTAGTCTGACAGAGCTATCTTCAGTGTTCAGGGCCATGCAGGAACCAATCCAGCCACTGGCTGCTGGAGGGGAAGAGGGAGAGAAGGGGGAGAAGGAGGGAGAGAGAGGCAGATGACTGCTTCCACTATGTGCTCTGACATGGAATCAATTTGAGATGTCCATAAGCCAGGTGGATGCTCTATGCACTGAGCCACCAGACAGAACCACATCTTATTATTTTAATACTCTTAGTGGTACTATGTGGACATGTCTCATGTCTCCTGATGAAAGAATCATATTGTCTGCAAATGGAAGATTCTTCATCTCATCTTTGGAGATAATTACAATTTTTTTATTTTCTTATTTTAGTGTGACAGAACTCACAGATCCATATTGAATAATGGATATACCAGGCACTCTCCACCTGTTTTAATAGAAGCCCCTTCAGCATTCATTGTTTGAGAGTGATTTAAGCTGTTGACTCTAAAATTTGATTTTATTGGTTATGATTAGTTTTCTTCTATCCTTACTTTACTTATAATTTTTACTAAGAAAGTTCATCAGATTGTATTACATACATTTGTTGAAGTAATAATGTTGATTATAGTGTCTTGTATTTGAGATGGAAACTTGCTTCTGGAATCCACTACTTCTGTTTAAGTTTTTAAGGCAAGTCTCCTCTCTGGCCTTCATCTAATAGGTACACAGAGGAGAGATTTCAGTACACACACAAACAATGGACCTGCTACAGCTATTCCAGGAACTGGTGATGGGACGCTATGACTCAGGGAGTCTAGGACAAAACTACATTAATAATAACATGGAGGTTTATTTTCCCAGGTCACTCTCATGCTCTCACAAGTGTGCAGTAAAATTTCCTGAGGACTTCATGGCATTTGATGTTGCAAAGAAGTTAAGGTGGAAGCAAGTATGTGTTCTATGCGAGTTCTACTGAGCCAGACCTTAAGAGACTTGGGAGAATCTAAACACTGATACTTTACCCACTAAGAACAGACATTCAAGTCAAGACCAAAGAAGTAAGAGAAATAAAAGAGTAAAACATTATTGAGGAATTATTGCAACTGCACATTCCTATGTGTTTTAAAAGTGTAATTAAAAATTGGAACTTTTTTATTGAGTCTATTGGGGTGACGCTGATTAACAAAATTGTACAAGTTTCAAGGACACAATTCTACAACATATCATCCAGTACACCATATTGTTTCATTCCCCACCCTATGTCAAGTCGTCATTAATCACCATTTATCTCCTGAAACCTTCCTTCCCATCCCCCTCCAAAATAACTACTTAAAATATGCTATTCAGCTGTTGCTCTGCATATTTTTGAAAACACGCTGCTGAGACACAGGAGCAAGGGGTTACTCTATTCAGTTTGGTTGTGCAAGTTCTTCTGAGGAAGAGCCTGATTTGGGCCCAGAACATGGGTCCCAGGTCGGCTCTAAACTTTCTACCTGTGGGGTCTTCAGCACAGTGCTGACCTCTCACTCTCGGTTTCCTCATCTGTACAACAAGGGTGATATCATAGTGCCATCCTCGAGGGTTTGTGTGAGGAGAATGGATTATGCTCAACACAGTGTCTGGTGATAAATGTCATTAAGAAAAAAGAGAAACAAATATAAGTACTAAGTCAAACAGAATAAATCACCTGATTCTCAAAGTCAAACATCACATTAAATGGACAGACTCTGCCAACAAGGAATGTTTGCTATCCTGGGAGCTAACACTGTGTGC
This sequence comes from Saccopteryx leptura, assembly GCF_036850995.1. Lineage (NCBI taxonomy): Eukaryota > Metazoa > Chordata > Mammalia > Chiroptera > Emballonuridae > Saccopteryx > Saccopteryx leptura. The sequence continues at coordinate 11,131,617 of NC_089503.1, read as the reverse complement.
TTCTGAATTGGCTCTGGTTCCATCGGGGCTTCTTAGGTAAAATAAGATCATTGCTTCCAATCACTCAATGTACTGTTTTGTGATCACATCTGAATCACTGTTACTGTGATTTTAAAATCCTGGATATTGGATATTGAAACTAAGGGTAGAGTATAGATAGGCATTACCTACCGCAGACACACGGGGTCTCTGGACTCCTTCCTAAGGAAGATGCTCTGGGCACGCAGCATCCCTCCTGACTCAGGGTGAAATCCCAGGAATCCCTAAGGCTTTGGTCTTCAGTCTGCTAAACACACACCAGGGGGATGAAAACTTTTAAGAGATCACTTCTAGATTGTAGCATCCACTCTACTATTTACACCCATGTGGCCATGCCCACGGCCGTCTCTTCCTTCATTTTCCCAGTCACTTTAGCTCTAACATTCCCGAGACACACTCTGACCATCCCCCATCCGAACTACGTACTCAGCACTGACTCTCACATGTGAAACCATGTTTCAAAAAAAAGATTGAAACGTTTCAAAGTACTAAAATGTTTTTTTATAGGAAGTGGCTTCTAATTGTTGCTTTTATAAATCAAAGGAGACACTCATTTAGCCATGGCTGATAAATAGTTGAAAAGTTTTGAATGAGAAACTACAGTGACACAGTATTTAGTCAAAAGCCCAAACAATTCAAACATTAAGGTGACATCCCTACCACAAATTCATTCTTTGCATCTGCATATTCATGTGACAAATCTTTTCAGAATTATACCTATAAGTATAAAAAACAAAGTTACCACATTTTGTCCAAAAATGATATCATGCACAGAAAGCAGGGCCTCCTTCTGCTCATTAAGAGATGCTTTATCAATAACACTTTACATCATGTATTTAAGATGTATCAAAACACAGAATAAGTGCTGGCGAGGATGTGGAGAAAAGGGAACCCTCCTGCACTGCTGGTGGGAATGCAGACTGGTGCAGCCACTGTGGAAAACAGTATGGAGATTCCTCATGAAATTAAAAATCAAACTGCCTTTTGACCCAGCTATACTACTGTTAGGAATATACCCCAAGAACACCATAGCACTGTTTGAAAAAAAGAAATGCACCCCCATGTTTATGGCAGCATTGTTCACAATAGCAAAGATTTGGAAACAGCCCAAGTGTCCATCAGAGGACGAGTGGATTAAAAAACTTTGGTATATATATACTATGGAATACTACTCAGCCATAAGAAATGATGACATAGGATCTTTTACAACAACATGGATGGGCCTTGATAACATTATACTGAGCGAAAGAAGTAAATCAGAAAAAACTAAGAACTATATGATTCCACACATAGGTGGGACATAAAGATGAGACTCAGAGACACGGACAACAGTGTTGGGGTTACAGGGTGGGGGGAAGAGAGGGAGGGGGTTAGGGGAGGGGAGGGGCACAGAGATCATGGCTTTTCAGCATTTGCCATATTCCCCCCTTAATCTATAGACAGACAGCAAATATTTACTTATGGTGTTTCCACTATAAAGACTGCTGTCTTAGGGACAAATGCTGATGAACTATTTCAGCAGTTCCTCCTTCTTCAAAGACTTATATGTCAACATAGAGCTCCATGTTTCATAGGACATACTCAAGCTCACTCCATGCTCCCTGGAGCTTTAGCACAAGGGAATGCCCCCCCCCCTTTTTTTTCTCTTTTATTTTTTTTTTTTGGTTGTATTTTTTCTTTTATTTATTTATTTTTTGTATTTTTTTGAAGATGGAAATGGGGAGGCAGTCAGACAGACTCCCGCATGTGCCTGACCGGGATCCGCCTGGCATGCCTACCGGGGGGGAATGCTCTGCCCATCTGGGTTGTTGCTCTGTTGCAACCAGAGCCATTCTAGCGCCTGAGGCAGAGGCCATGGAGCCATCCTTAGTGCCTGGGGTGGCTTTGCTCTGGTGGAGCCTTGACTGTGGGAGGGGAAGAGAGAGACAGAGAGGAAAAAGAGGGGGAGGGGTGGCGAAGTAGATGGGCACTTCTTCTGTGTGCTCTGACTGGGAATCGAACCCGGGAACCCTGCACACCAGGCCAATGCTCTACCCCTGAACCAGCCGGCCAGGGCCTAGGAATGCCCTTGTTGATCAAGCTACCCAAAAGAAAATTATATGGAACAACCATGACAGACCGAGCAAGTCAGTCTCATACTATTCATCACCAGAACGCTGCAGCCCGGTGTAAACAGTTTCAACTTTCTCGGGAAGCAGCACAGCAGATTGGGAAATCCTGTCCAAGGGGTCCTATACTGTCCCTTCATTTGGAGTTAACCCTCAAGGACCCCTACCAGGACAACTTTGGCAGATGGATGTTACTCATATACCTTCATATGGCAAACAGTCGTATGTCCACATTACAGTGGATACATATTCTGGATCTATAGTAACCTCTGTCAGAACAAGAGAGGCTGCTAAGCATGTTATAGCTCATTGTCTGTATGCATTGCTCTATTATTGGATTTCCTAAACTGGCTAAACTGAAAATGCTCCTGCATATGGAGCAAAAGCGTTTACTGTATTTTGTCATGCTTACAATCTTTAAAGTTAAGGTATTATTAAAGTTTACTCAGCAAACATTTTAAGGTCAATGAAAAAAATTAAAAGGGGGTAGTCATATCCTGGAACTCCTACGGGTCTACCATATCATGCTTCTTACTTAAAAAAAAAATTTACATTTTTTTTGAATGCTGATGAACAGGAGACACCAAATCGTTTTCACCTGCAAACTACTACCTTCTTTATTAGATCCAGCTAATAACACTGTTTTGTTTTTTTTCCAAATAGCTCCAGATATATGGAAAAGATTTATATAGGCAGATGGGGATCCTCAAACCCCTCAGCGAGATCTTCTGAGCATGGCTTTTAAGATACCTAGAGGCAGAAAAAACCCAATAGAGATCAGGGGAACTACCAGCTTTTAGGATACACCCTTAAAGGCTCCAACGCCCCAAAGGGGTCTCATAGGATGCCATCTGGGTCCTGCTTCAATAGTGGAAAGGAAGGTCATTGAGCTAAAGCCTGCCAGGCTTACATGCCTCTGCTGTGAGGAAACAGGGACACTGGAAGGTAGGCTTCCCCCTCGCTCCTCTAAGGGAGGGTTCAGTCTCTTCCAGCCCTGCTCCAGCCACCTATGACTTAACCTTGCCCAGAATGCTGGAGTATGCCACTGAAGGCTTGAAGGTGCCCAGGGCCGTCAGCCCCATCTACGACACTGTGGAAAACCTAGGGTATTTCTTCCAAGAAGCAGGTAAACTGATCTCATTTGCACAAGGGCCACTTAACTATGTTTTGCCTGAATAGTCAGGTTTTTTATTCTTCCCTCAAAGATCTCTGTTGTGGGTGTTGATAGTTCTATTTTCTGCTGCTTTGCTTAATATATAGTGTTTTTTTTATCCCTCCTACCTCAATGCCCCACTCATATTTCAGGCTGGGACCTACTCCTAATTTAGAGCTCTCTTTCCCCCTTTTGCCAACTTCTATTATGAATCTACCTTTGCCACCCAGCTTAGTGTATCCCAAGGTTCTCTTTGCCAAGCCATAGTCATATAGTTCCAGGGAAAAGCAACCTGGTCTCATCTCTCCAGGCAGAGGAGAACAGAAGCTCCATATCCACACATGCTGCAAATGGCTTTTCCAGTCTACCTGAATCATTACCAGCTAAAAGCAGTGGTCATTGGGACTTGGACATGAGCTGCAAAGTATAGAATGGTGACAACAATTCCAATGCCATGAGGACTTTTCCTGGATGTGGACTTTTCCTGGACTTCTGCTCCCTGTGACAGCTCCTAACAGACTGAACTGTGGTTGGGTTGCATTTTTCAGGAATTTGGCATGGTGATGGGGCCAATTTGGACTTGGTGAACATGTTAAGGACACTACTATTTTATGGATTCTTGCTGTATTGGCCAAGAGTTTGCTTAAAGGCTTTTAATCACTGTAAAAAAAAAAATAGAAGACTGGATAAAGAAGATGGGGCACATATACACCATGGTATACTATTCAGCTAGAAGAAATGATGACATCGGATCACTTACAGCAGAATGGTGGAATCTTAATAACATTATGCGGAGTGAAATAAGTGAATCAGAAAAAAACAAGAACTGCAGAATTCCATACATTGGTGGGACATAAAAATGAGACTAATAGACATGGACAGGCGTGGGGTGGTTATGGGGGGTGGGGGGAGGGGAGGACAGAGAGGAGGAGGGGGAGGGGGAAGGGTACAAAGAAAATTGGATAGAGGGTGATGGAGGACGATCTCTCTTTGGGTGGTGGGTATGCAACAGAACTAAATGACAAGATAACCTGGAAATGTTTTCTTTGAATATATGTACCCTGATTTATTGATGTCACCTCATTAAAATAAAAATTTATTTATAAAAAAAAAAAAATGAAGTTACCTTAAAAAAACAAACAAACAAAAAAAAAACTATGAGTGTCAGGTCTTTATCCAAAGTCGTGAGCATCCCTACCGGTACCATGACAGCAATGTACTCTGTGTTATGAACTGCTCAACACCGTTTTCTTACTTCTTCCTTTACCTGGTGCCTGGTAGAGCCTGCAGGATTCGTGCCCTGAGGCTGATGAAGGAAATGTGTGAGCGGCTGCACCGCTCCTTCCTGCTCCCACAGACAGCTGCCTGCAGCCCCTGGACCCCTGATGGGTCTCTGACCTCCTCCTGTGGGCTGTGAGCTGCAAAGGGAAGCCCTGGGTGGGAACAGGCCATGGGGCAGTGGAGTGTCTCCTTCCTCTCCTTCACCAGCTCTTGCCATGAAGCGATGGCACTGTGGTGGCTACTTCTCCTTTCTGTGACACAGCCTGGGAGGGAGAAGGCAGAATAATGTCAGAGATGCTTCCTTTGCTCCTGAATATCCCATAACGTTTCTTCTTATGTGCTGTGCCTTCATAACGCTGGAGACCCAGTCCAGGGCCATTTGGGATGCAACCTGGAGCTTCATGACCCTTGATCCTGTATATGGACTTTATACCCCACCTCTCATGAATGCGCTCATGACCTCTGGGAGTCCTCAAACCTTCTTCTCCCAAGAAGACAGGAGCTGTGTTCATCACCATACATTTTGCCTTGAGAACACATAGAAATAACTTCAAACTTATAGAAATGTTGCAATAATGTATACACTAGAAGAACTCCTGTAAACCTTGTCCAGATCCTCCATTTACTTTGTTATGCAGTCTCTTCTGGGGAATTCTGCTCAAGAATAACTGGCCAATAGTTTCAACCATGGGACAAAATTTCTAATTAGTATGCAAAGCCTTAGTCATCAAAGTACAAGTTTATATCCGTGCTCAAGTCCAGAGCTCTGGCAGAGTCATGAATAAATGCAGCACAAAAACAAAACTAAGAAAACTACAATGAGCAGGACTAGTGTTCGCGAAAGCCTTCTCACTGTCCCAGTGAACATGCCGGCTGCATTCGCATAACTGTGGGGCTCTCAGCACGGATGACATTGTCATGAGCCCATGAGATTTCCAGGTGGTACCCCAGGGATTGTCATCCACAGAGAGAAGACACTTGAGGGTCAGTGATTCTCTGCATCCTAAGTTCCTGTTCAGCAGGAGTCAAGCACCAGATCAAGGTGAGGCTCTTGTCAACACATCTGTTCTTCCTGAGGAACTGACGTTACATAAATCCCCAGAGAGAACTGCCTCACAGCTGTGACGGCCAGGCACTAACAACTCTTCCTGATCCTCCCCACAGTCAGTACCTGCGCTGGTTTATCCTTGAGGCACGTGGTCCTCATTGTAAGTCAGCCCGGCAAGTGAACAAGAAACCTGAGGCCAACAAGTCACAACCCATCTAAGGAACCTCCCAGACAAGGGAGTTCTGTCCATTGCAAACACGTAGGTAAGTGGCATATATGTGTCACTGATGAAGAATGAATACAAGAGGTTTGTTCTCGTTGTTAGCCCAGGGTTGGAAGCAGTCACACTGTGGCATCCACACCTGGGTGAAGAGAGTTGTTTTATAAATTTGAAAGAACTCCCTGGAAAAAGAGGTCAAATAACATCAGGATTTCTGATATTGACGGGGATTGGGGTGAGTTAATAATGTAGCATCCTCAAGACTATTTATTTTCAAGTTAAATAATTTGTTTTTCAGGTTGTGGGCCACAAACCGCCTGCTATAACTCTTGTAAGTATCCAGTAAATGGCCTCGAACTGGCCATGAAGAAGAATAGTCTTTATAGGAAGCATTTAAGATGCTGCTTGCAGGCATATGTTGTTATTTAGACTCAACCTCATAAAAGTTAAGAAGAAAAAGAAGAAGCAGGAGGAGGAGAAGGAGTAGGAGAAGGAGGAGAGGTAGAGCATCACCCTGACATGTGGAAGTCCCGGGTTTGATTCCCAGTCAGGGCACACAGGAGAAGCAACCATCTGCTTCTCCAACCCTCACCCTCCATCTCTCTCTCTCTTCCCTTCCTGCATCCATGGCTTGAATGATTCTAGCAAAGTTAGCTCCAGGTGCTGAGGATGGCTCTATGGCTTTGTTTTAGGCACTAAACTACTTTGGTTGCCTAGCAATGAAGCAGCAGCCCAGGTGGGCACGACATTGCCCCCTAGTGGGTTTGCCAGGTGGATCCCAGTCAGGGCACATGTGGAAGTCTGTCTCAGCCTCCCTGCCTCTCACTTAATTAAAAAAAAAGCCCTGTCCATTTCACTCAGTAGTAGAGCATTGGCCCAGCATGTGGAAGTCCCGGTTCGATTTCCGGTCAGGGCACACAGTAGAAGCACCCATCTGCTTCTCTACCCCTTCCCCCTCTCCTTCCTTTCTATCTCTCTCTTACCGTCCCACAACCAAGACTCCATTGAAATAAAGTTGGCCTGGGCACTGAGGATGCCTCCATGGCCTCCGCCTCTGGTCCTAGAATGGCTCCAGTTGCAGTGGAGCAATACCCCAGATGGACAGAGCATCATAACCTAGTGGGCATGCTGGGTAGGTCCCACTCGGGCACATGTGAGAGTCTGTCTTTCTGCTTCCCTGCTTCTCACTTTATAAAAATACAAAAAGTAAAAAAAAGGAATTACAACGACAGGGCCAGGCTGGGTCTTTACTGTCTGAGTTTCAGAGCTGTTTGTCATACTCATCTCTCTGTCATTACAGCTGAAGGCCTGCGAGTTACACATTCAGACTCCCTTCCAGCTGCTCTGTGTTAGCTTCTCCAGTGGAAGGCCCTGATGGAAATGAAAGGTGGGAAGAGACAGCTGCGATGATTCTCAGCCTTGTCCTCACCTCTTGCAGTGGTTGCAGGAGCAGTGTGTATGACACTCACCACAGCCCAGGAAGGCTGTGTCCACAGGGGTGGCTGCCATGAATGGGCTCCTGGTTCTTGCTCAACCAGTTCATTCCCAACAGCGCAGCCTAAGCTTCACCTGCAGTTGTGCGCGCTCAGCAACACCAGCCGTCGTTTTTCTCTTCCACTTCTGGGAACAGTCTGCCGGCATCTGCAATCAATGGACAGCCTTTGGATTCTCTTTCTTGCTTCTCCAGCCCTGCAAACACCTTTATCACCAATTCCTGGATAAAATTCTACCTGCTCAACAGACTTAGGCAGTTTCTCTTTCCTTATTGGACACAAACTGATAAACTCTAGGAAACCACTATGTATAGCTAACTTGATTGCATGCACGGAAACGCATAACTTGCAGAATCACAAAGGGAATAGAGAGGCCCCATCACGGTCAGGACTATGGGACACACTGAAGGTCAGTTAGAGAAAAGTTTAATGTCAACACACGGTCCAGTGTTTTACATTCTCTGAACAAATACGCTGGATCTTCAAACGCACGTGATCGACACTATGACCCAGACTTCAGAAACATTGCCAAAGAGCAGCTCATTTGATAATTGACATTAAATAATATTTTTAGATGTGGTGTAATTTTGCTGTCACCAGCTGACCTGTAACTTATTTTACCTAAAAGAAGTCGGTTGTACAACCTTTTACTTCTCTCTTATGTGGTGAAACACCACCTCTTAAATCCCTGGTCGGCAAACCGCAGCTCGGGAGCCATATAGGTCTCTTTGGCCCCTTGAGTGTAGCTTTTCCACAAAATACCAAATGTGGGTGCTATCTCAATAAGGAATGTACGTACCTATATAGTTTAAGTTTAAAAAAATTTGGCTCTCAAAAGAAATTTCAGTCTTTTTACTATTGATATTGGCTCTGTTGACTAGTGGGTTTACCAACCCCTGTTAAGGGAACAGAGAGAATCGGGGTGACGTAGCTGCCTGGTGCTGCTGGAGTACTTCTACTCACACCCCATGCCACTGGCTTCTCCAACAATTATTCAAGTCCTCCCCTAACCTCGATTCCCCCTTTGCCCAGAAATCTGCCCTCTCTGAAGGGCTTTGTTCCAGCCTGCACTTGAACCTCACTCCCTCTGGATTCATTTCTCAGTAGGTTTTATCCCATGTGCCGCTCTCTGTGGGAAAACACTTCTCATCACTTTCTTTTCCCCCCACACTGCTGAGTTCAGCGCTTTGTTCTTCTGTTGTATTAACATCGTTGTGTGGGATGTTTTTGGTGGCAGTGGGGACTTCAAAGGAGGATTGGCAGAGATTACACTCATGGTCAGTCTGTTCTGCCAATTCCATCTTCGGCAGTGTGCTGATTGTCACTGCGGTCAGGGGCTTTGTCTGGTCATGACCTTGTGGTGGCAAAGGGAAGTTTCTTTATGGGTTACTTTTTAAGCTAATACATCTCCTTTCGAAATTTCTTTCTTTACTGAGAAACTTGAATTTCCTATATTGGATATAATGACAGAGATAAAGATCTCTGTAGCAGGGAAATGGTTTCAATACCATTTAAGGGAGAAAACCAGGTTGGACTCGGTCTGTGGATAGCACACCACGACTGGTTTCCTGACGCCTTCCCAAGACAGACAGGGAAGAGGCAGGCAGACTGTTCAGGAACATCTGGGTTTGGAATGTGGATCCAATTTTCCAACTGGGGGTCTATGGACTAGGTCTGCTTAAGAGAGTCATTGAGTTTTTCTAAGTGCCACTAAATGGAAGCTCTTCTTTATTTACCAGAGAATAACAGGAATTAACTGATCGCATGTCTGTGAGACACTGAGCAATGTGTCCTATCAGATTCTCCCCTGAACAGGAACGCTAAATGCAGGGGCCAGCATTCCTCTACAAATAAGGCACTTTGGGGTAATCCTCACTCCTCCCAGCTCCGTGCTCCACATTTTCCTCCCTTGTCCTTCCCCAACACCAATGCTCCCTCTATCTGCCACTCTGTTACCTGTGCCCTCCGTGGGCACGCTGTACCGTGGGCTCGAAGTTGTTTTTCTTTTTTTGTAAGTTGTTTTTGTTTTGCTTCATCTGCTTATGTTGCCCTAAATCTCCTCTGCTGCTCCGTGGGTGTGCAGTCGGAAGAGACAGCCATTAAACGCACCGGGTGGGTCTTGGAAGGGCCCTCTTTTGTCAAGAAGAGCAGAGCTGGTCAGTTCTTCTGAACTAGGACCAATGCCAGTGAACCAGTCGTTTTGAGTCACTTTGGCCACTGCATCCAAAACAAAGCTTAAGGTTCCCCCTGGTGACAAACGGTAACTGGACGCATTCAGGGCGACCCCAAGTTCTACCAGAAATGGTGCCACCTGGGGGTGCAGACCTTACAGCCTTTTAGTCTGAGAAAATCTCCCTGGATGTTTCCTCCTGTGTGCCAGTCCCACGGGGGACCTGATTATGCAACACCTTCCCCATGATCAGTTAAAAGGTCGTATGAATAATTAGAAAGCCCAAAGGAAATAATTTAGCAGTTAATAAATATTTGAAAAAATAATTCATGAGTAAATTCCAACCTTATGAAAAACATCAAGCGTGAGGTAAAGAAGCCTTGCAAACGTCCCATCCGGCTGAGGACTCACAGCTTGTATGAGACCGACACTGCCTCCAAGAGCAGGTGGAAAATCTAAGCTGAAGTATGAAAACCAGGTGTCAGCCAGTGTTGCTGAGCAACCAAAGCAGTGTGGATGCGAGGGGGCGGGGCTCTAGGAGAAGGGCGGATACAGAGAAGTGAGTGCAGGGCTTGGAGCCACCTTACCCTTCGGTAAGGTTACCAACCTTTTTACAATGAAAAGGACAAACATAAATTGAAGAAAACAATATGGTAAATAAAAGAAACATTTTATTCATTGCAATGATGATACATTATAATATGACAAATGCATAATAAAAACATTTATAATATTTTATATTGTAATTATGCTTACATGCCTATTGATTTTTAATAATAATGGTAAGAAAAAAGATAATATTATCTACGTGAGTACTTTTTAACAGAATGAATATTTTTTGTCAATGTATCATCCTGTAACAATATATTGGAAATATCTGAACAAGAAATATTCTTCATATTGAATTTTACGTCAAGTGCTGCAGCTAGAGTATCAACATTCAATCTTGATTTCTCACTTGTCCAAAAATCATTAGCAATTGAAAACACTCTTTCAACTACTGCATTAGTTCCAGGGCAGCACAATGTAAATTGAACAAGAATAAATAAATTCACACATAGAATATGTTCATTTTTGAAATTGCTGAATATTTCCACCAATCTTTTAACGATTTTGATGTGTTCATTTTCGCATAGTATTAATTTATCAGAATTTAAATATACATTCAGTGTTCTAATTTCTTCAAAGAGACAATTGTCATCTATTTTGATATTTGCATTTCTTTAGATAAAAACTCAAGATAAAATTCAATATCTGTCCAATATACTTGCAATGAAGTAAAAAAACACCATTGAAAACTGTTATTTCTTGTAATGTTTGCTTCAGACCATTCTTTGATATATTGAAAACATGTCTGGTAAAAATTCTGCACTTCTTTGATAAACAAAATTTATATTGAAGGATAAAGTCATTCAAATAAGACGAACTTCCATAGCTGAAATGTGTTCATCTTCAATCTTTTGAATCGTTTTGTGACAAACAGATGCTTGACTATGTACAAAATACATTAATATCTCAGATATTTTATTATTGAAAAATGATTGCAGAATTTTAGAACATCTGTCTAAACTTGAAAAATATGAACGGAGAGTCCCAAATAATTATAGAACATGCTTTATAGCAGGTGTTAGAGGGAGGCATCGAACTTTTGAATATTCTAAAAGTTTTTTGTATTCAATGTTTGCTTCTTCACAAAAATTGTTTAAAGTATCCTACAATATGCTTTGTGAGGTTTTAAATTACAAATCCATATATTTATATATGTACAGCTTGCAGGTTTTCTTCTTCTTCTTAAATAAATCTAAGATATTTTATATCTCCCAAGAAATTTGTGCTCATTTCATTTAAATTTTCAAATTTATTACCATAAGTTGTTCCTAATATTTGTAGAACCTGTGGTTCCAGAACTTCATGACCGTTAATTCATTACAGTCCCGTGAGTCATAAGTGGAAACCATGGCTGTGACTCTGCCACGAGTGATGTCATTGATGAAAACCACATCAGTAGTTAAATAATGAACTATTCCTGCTGCTTATAACAGAGACTGTGTAGTTATTTCCAGCAGGCATTCCCTACCCTAATGTTCCATTCACAATGTCCCCAGGTAACTATTTGGCAATATTGCCACAGCACAAAGATAAGTGTCCCTCACTAAATTCTTCAGACCCGGGGTTTCTGACCACATGGATAAACCTTGAGAAAGTATGATAAAAGAAATAAGCCAGTCATAAAAAGATAATTTTTGTATTTTGTAGAGTAAAGTATCTCTAAAAACAGGAAGTAGAAATGTAGCTTGTGGTGGTGGGTGGTGAGAAAATGGGAGATGCTAAGGGTATAGACTTGCACATTAGGTGACGAGAAGGTCCAGATTGGTTGCTCTGCAGAGTGAATGTTCCTAACTCGACGAAACTGTGCATTATAAAGTGCAGAGAAGGGTAACATTTATGTTATGTCATTTACCATGATTAAATTTTCTTTTAATTAACAGCTTCTCAATTAAGAATGAGGAGAATTTAAAATTAAAACACCCAAAATAAAAGAAATATTTTAGTTTCTTCAATAAACCATCTGCAAACCTAACATTCTTTCTTGGTGATTGACTAACACGGGCGTTTTACAGAGACGCAATGATACACTCGTGGCTCTCGCGCACACAGGCTGCAGGGGACCTCACCCTATTCCTTGGCAGGGGCTCTCTGGAGCTGGCGCTGCTCCGCCCAGGCTCCAGCATTCCTGTCTGCACCCTGGTGGGCCTGGCCCGCTGGCACTCACTGGTGTTCTCAGCACAATCCACATCGTTCATACCAACTCTTCTTAGAAACACAACAAAAGTTCTCTGACTGACACCTCCTAAAGTATCATCAGATGAGAAGTGCACCTGGGACACACAAGAGCATGTAAATGAGCCCTCCCTCCCCCGAGGCAGCCCAGGGCTGTGCTGAGGCTGGATGAGTACAAAGTGAGCACAGTACCGAGTTCGAGGAGGTAGGAGCTTCTCGGCTGCCCAATCAGGCTTCACCTGTGACTCTGCCTCCTGCTCCCGTCCCCCCTCGGAGCTGCCATTGCTCAGAATCCTTAGGCCTTTCCTTCCTTGCAAGCCGGTATCCGGTCGGACTGGGCAATGGGGATCCAGGGACTACAGCCCTATCTCCCCTTGGGACTCCCCAACAGGACCTTTTCCTTCTCAGTAGACACGCCCACTGCAGCATGACCAGGACAGGCTCCTCCCAGATGCCCCAGGGCTCATCTGAGCAAATGCAAACTTCTGTAAATGCGTCAGAGAACCAAAACTGAGCATGGCCCATGAGTTCTTAATAAGTGTGTTTGTGTGTGTGTGTGCACATGTATGCACATATGTATATAACAAATAAAGTGTAAAGGATAGGTCCTGGGAAAGGGTCCTTTTGCCGGTACCTAATGGTGTCACTGGCTGCAGTTGATTTGAAGAAATGAGAGGAACTTCCTCATATGACTTATTGAGTCTTTGGTACTTATGGCCTCTTCTTCGTAAAAACATGTTAAATAACATATTTTATAAAGGCATTAATATAAAGATGCATATACCCACAGAGGTTCATTGGTGCATATTCATTATTACTATATTCGCTTTTGATTAACATTTTAAAAGACATTGTAACACTTTTGTGGGACCAAAAGGTACTGTCTGCCTCATTCCCTGTTTGGATTATAGCTGGTGGAAGTCAGCCCTGGCGGGAGCTGAGTTGTCCTGAGAAGGGGTCAGGGCTCAGGCTGGGTGAGAGGGACCCATGCTGGTGTGAGCAGAGGGTGCTCGTCACCCACCCCTGGTGTCAGGATAGTGGGGACGGGCCACAGTGAGGAGAGCTGAGTCCCAGTTAAAATCACTCACTTTGATTCTTTCCCAGGGAATTCCAACCTCACTGCTGGTTGGTTACTGTGGGATGAAAGAGTGGACCACACTGCCCCCTGCAGGGCCATGACCAGGGACAGTCACATATTTGAAAGAAGGACCAAAGATATCCATAATAGGGTAAATAAATTGTAGTAAAATATTCTTAAAATTCAAAATTGAGGTCACACATTAATTTTCCGATCAAGACAGGATTCAGCCCGGCTTTGCCTGAGTCACTTCTGTTACTGCTTCTGTCTCCTCGCTGCGCCTCTGGTCAGGGAGAGACAGCGCCCAGAGAGGAGTCTGAGTGGTCAGCGGGACACAGTGTGGACACGGGGACAGCAGTGTATTCGGGACAGGAAGCTGAGCAGATGCAGCCACAAGACCTGAGAACCCTCAGTGCTCAGATGGACCCAGGAAGGTGGGATGATGAGGAGAGAGCATCGCTTTTCAATGCTCCGGGTCCATGACAGGCAGCAGATGCTGAGGGACAGAGTGCCTTTCTGATTCTCAACCCTCCATTCATGAGTTCTGCGATGAGGATTGTGCACAGGCGTGTGCGCACATGAGCAACATGTGTGTGATTGTGTCTCTAAAACCCCCGTGTTAGTCAATCACCAAGGAAGAACGTTAGGTTTGCAGATACTTTATTGAAGGGAAAATGTATGTGAGGTTTCAACAATTGTCTTGTAGTCTGTAGATCAAAAGACAGAAGAGGGTGCTAAGTCGTGGTTTCTACTCATCATCAGTCGGTTTCTGATCATTCCCTGTAGTCTGAGCCAAAGGTCTGGGGCAAAGTTAATATGCCTTACACCAAACACTATTGTATATTGCATCCTAGAAAACAAAAACAGTCATCGCTTACATGTCAGTTCTTCTAACAAAAGACAATCCTGAAAAACAAACATTTCCTCTATCTTATCCCCAGATTGGTCCATACCCAGTGGCAGAGAGCTGGTGGTGGAGGTAACATCGGAATTCTGTGCTGTGTCCTCCCGCTCAGGAGACCTCTGCTAATGCCAGAGGGGTGGTGCTTCCAGCATTTCCCCAGCGGGGATCCCTTTGCTGATTTTCCCTGCATGTTTCCTCTTCTTCAAGAACTTACCCAATAAACACACTGTGTTGTCAGTTTTCAGTACTTCAGCCCCAATACGCGGCAGCGTGCAGTTTGAGTTCCTGCATGGCCTGCATGTTAAGAACTAGGGCAAATGGACAGATGCCTGCACCCTATCCTTTTTTAGGCTACTAAACTTTCCAGATGTTCACTCTTACAGATTTGTCTGATTTACTATTTATTTAAAATAGTTCCCCTCATCTTCAATTGAAGATATTGTTAATATTTTTTAAGTTTTAATCGTGATAAATACACATTACACCCATCTCTGCACTATAAATATTCAGACTAGTTGTGGGAAAAATATTCACCCAGCAGAGCAACCAATCTCCTAGACCAGTGGTCCCCAACCTTTTTTGGGCCACGGACCAGTTTAATGTCAGAAAATATTTTCACGGACTGGCTTTTAGGGTGGGACAGATAAATGCACAAAATAAAATTATGCGACCAGTGTAAAAACTGTGGTATTTTAAATATAACTGTCGAACTTATAAGACAAGCATCAAGAGTGAGTCTTAGACTGATGTAACAGAGGGAATCTGCTCATTTTAAAAAAATAAAACTTTTTTCAAATTTAAATATAAGTAAAATGAAAATAATGTAAGTTATTTATTCTTTCTCTGCGGACTGGTACCAAATGGCCCACGGACCAGTACCAGTCCATGGCCTGGGGGTTGGGGAACACTGTCCTAAACCTTGTGATCAACTAATGATCAACTCTCCACACCTAACATCTCCCATTTCCTCACCGCCCTCCCCTACACACCGCTGTACTGAGGGGAAGGTAAGCCTTTGGCCAAACACCCTTTTCCCTCTCGCATTTCCAGTAATCACTCACTAGAGATTCCACAAAGTGCACAGGCTCCCCAACACCAGCTTGGATGGCTTTCCGGGTATCAGAGTACTCACACTCACTAACAATAAAATTTACTGAAATAAAATAAACTGTGAAAAACACTAGCTTTGAAGAAATTACTAACCAACTTTGACATTGTCTGTTTCTGTCTAGTGGTTTAAAGCCGTTAAGGAAAAACCAAACGTACCTCCATCACTTGGTAATTTGTCAGAGTTTCTTTACTCTGCTGGAGAAAGCACTGCTTCGCTTGTCTTAAGGCCTCTTCTGCTTCTCCATTCATTATGAACTCTCTGAAATTTTCTATGTATCGATCCTCACTCACTTCAGGGTCAATTGCCTGATTGATCACCTGGGTCATAAGTGTGCAGCCAGAACCTGGGATGAAAGCGTGCAAAAGCTGCTCAGTCACAGAGGCATGAACTCCTTGTTGGGCAGCCGCGATGCTTGTCCTTCTCCCACATCCCAGCTGCACGTCCATTCAGAAAGATGACGGGGAATGGTCTGAGTCCTCGGACAGTAACTCAGGATCTGGGTATTCTTTAAGCCCTCACACACTGCTTCCTTGTTACACACACACACACACACACACACACACACACCGCTTCCTTGTTTCACATGCACAGACACACACATAGACACACAGATAACTACAAACTAGAGAAGTGAGGTGCCCTGTCCTGGGGTGAGGGGAGCAGAGATCTCCCACAGCGGCCCTGACAACAAGCCCCCGAGCCCCGCCCCGTGCGGACTCACCTGCGTAGCAGTAAAAGGGGAGGGCAGCGAGCACGAGGACTGGGAGCAGCGTCATGGTCCCGGCAGCGGCTCTGGCTGGTCTTTGCGGTGTGGCAGGAAAGAAGGATCTCACTTTGGAGGTGAGTGCCCAAACTCCTCCTTTTATTCTCCAGGAGGCCACCTTGACTCCTCCCATGGATGAAGGAAAAAGTCACCGGACACACCTGGCACTGACCCAGGAAAGGACTGTGGAAATTCACCAGAACCCAGCCAGTCTGTGCTTTGTGTGTATAAACAAAGGACACAGAGTTTAGAAACTGTCAAATTTCTTCTATCTGTAGCAATGGCCATGTCAGTAGATGACATTGATGTAGAAGGTCCGTCACTAAATGGACGGAATGCCACGGCAGCAGCACAGACTGATTCCCCTGAGCAAACTGATATGTGGTCTCCCTCCCATGAGGTAGACATATCATCTGTGTCCAGCTATAGGCAATGCGACAGAAGAACTCAAGTGACTTGATCATAGCCACACAGCTAGTGGGTAGCAGAGATGGGTGGGGAGGTAGGTGTTGTGGGATCAGAGAGCTCTCACTCTACTGATCTCCTTAGTTTAACACTTATAGACTTTATGAGTCAAGTAGATCCCAGTAACCTTGATCTGCACAGCAGCTCTATGTGACCTCCAGGTAGATTTCTGTGCAGGCCCCACGGTGTTCTACTCAAGGCCTTTGCTCCATGTGAAGTCTTCTCCACTGTCCCTGCCTGGGCGCCTTTTAGTTGAAACTATTTACTCCCAATAACACACCAAAGAGAGAACCCACTGCTGGTGTCAGATCATGGCCTTGAATCTTTGGGTTCACCTTCCCGGGACCCAATGGCTCCAGTGTTCACCTGTGTCCTGGTGACGAGGACCTGACCTCATGGCTCTTTCCTCCCTGTTCATCTTCTAGAGAGCATGACCTGCGCTCTTCTGGACTGTGTGTGACAATTGTGATACAGTGGGTGTCTAATTAGTCATTTTATTACTGTTTTTGGAGACAGTTCGTGATTCTACAAAGATTTCTCTGAGTATATAACATGATTTATTAGTGGGTTTATTTAAAAGGAGCTAGTAATTTAAAATAGAGACTCTAAAAGGCAAGGCTCATCCCAAACTCTAAACCCAGACATCAAGCTGACATCATGGTGCTAACACCACATACTTAATTTTCTAGAGATAACTGGGGGATCACCCATCAGCAGGGCCAGGGTAGGAAAACAAGAAGTGGGAGCCTTGACATCCAGGCGCGGGGTCACCTCAGCCCTCTGTGCCCTGGAAATAAATATTTGCTTGATTCAATCTCACCCGGATCCATCTAATGACTTGGGACAGAGAGTCGGTTTTGGAAGCTGAGTCAATATCACTTGTCACCTCCCGATATTTCTCTTTGGCTCATTCACCAAAACTTACACAGCTTGATATTTCTACAAGATCTGTGGTTACATATTTAATCAGCACACACATGTGACAGTCCATATGGCTTGTTAGATTAATACACCAAATCTTCTCTATTCTGTTACTAATTTCCCTCCAGCTATTGCCCATGTTTTCTTATGAACCACTGGACTCCAGATCTTGAATCAGTGGTCATAGAGGTGTTACAAGGGGAATAAGAGAGATCTAATACATATTTCCAGTGCTAGAACCACGATTCTCTAATATGGTTAATTTTCTCCCACCATTGTGGACATTGGTTTATGCCCAGAGATATTTTGCTGTCCCCTGGGATGGGTGGTGGCCATTGGTGTCAAATGGATAAGACCATGGTTGATGCTAAACAACCTGAGCTACTCAAGGCACCTACTCAGAAAGGAACTCCTCAACCTCCCATGACACTAAAGTCATGGCCAAGACACCCAGTCATAGAGACATCCCTGACTGCATTTGTCCTTATGGCAAAGGATGAGGACTGCCCTGTGGCCTCACACCAAGAGGACAGAAAGGAGCCACCGTGTAGACCGATGTTGGCAATAGAGAGGTCACATGTGACCTCTAGTTCATGGAACTTATCTCCAAGTTCAGGATTTTGCCAGGCTTGTCCTCCCACCTGCAGGTCCCCAACTTCTCTCTGTCACCCTCATTGAAATTGTCCTTCAGGACCCACTCAGTCCTCCCCTGTTCACATCTTCATCTAGGAGAATGCAAGCTCACAAGGGCTTTGTTCTCTCTGGAATTTCTATAGGACTTTAATTTCTAAGGTAGAATCTCATTCTTGATATAACATATTATTCTTCACTTCCCTGCCTTATCTCTTATCATTTAATATGACAATCAATTTCTTAAGAAAAGTCACTAGTTCTTTCAACAAAATACATCAAGAATTTCCTAAGTTTTGTGCCACTTAGATCCCTACGTGGCCTTCAATGATGTGCCACATCTTAACTCATTTCTACCATATTTTGTTTTTGTAAATTTCAGTCGTCCTTACTTGTCGTTTCTGTCTGACAGTTTCCTGTATTTTCAAATTTTATATTTTAAAATTATGATGTCAGAAAATTGTTCAAAAATGGAAAAACAACTTCCAATGAGAAGCACTAGATGACTGCCCAGTCTTATACACACCATGCCATCTCCACCTCCCCACAAATGGGATCACTGCATCGCATGGTGTTGATGTGTGAAATTATTCATTTTACCCTTCTCTGCGGCTCATCTACAAACACCTGTGTAATATCCTGTGTGCATTGGGCTGCCTGTCTTGTCTTTCTTCATCCAGTCCTTTCTGTAGAGCAAATTCTCCCCTACCTTCAAAGAAAAACCTCATGGGAGATAAAACTTCAGCAGATGTGCTGCTCTTCTGAGATGTGTTTATGTTCCTGCTGAAATGCTAGCTGACTGCCTCAGAATTCTGTCTGTGCACAGGTACAGGCCAGACCTCTGAACTTTCAGTGTTCCTCTGTGCCCTCCAGTCAGTGCTCATTCTACTTTTATTCCCCATCCTGTCAGGTGACCGAGTGTTTCTTTTCGAAATAACCTTCTTCTTTAAGTTGATGTTTCCAAACGGCAAAAAATGTGTTCTGAGGTGGAGAATTAGTGAGCTGTTCCAGTTCATAGTCTTCACTGTGGGGGCATTTTCTTGATGCATTTCTTTTGTGGTTTTCTTCAGGCATGGTCACTCTCATTTAAAATTTTTATTAGTTGGACGTCTTTGATTGATGTTTGGACATGCTCATCTTTCCTCTCTTATTTCTGTTCTATCACACACACACACACACATATATGCACGCGCACACACACACACACACACTTCCACACACACAGAGTTTGTCTTATAAATCCTCTATCGTGTACTGTAGCTGTGATATTTATTATTTCCCCAAAGTTCTTGTTTTAGTTTAGATGTCTGTTACCCACAAGGAACAACATATTGTAGTAATTTTCACTTTCTAAAGTCCCATGACATGTCCCACGTGAGAAAGTTCTGTCTGGCCCAGAGAACTTTAATCTCTTCATAAGATTATGTGTCTTTTAAGAACTTGTTAGCTCTCTGTCTCTCTCTTAATTCATGCCCTCAATCTGTCAAAATTGATGGTTAGCGCCTGTGAGACACATAGTAGAATTAAAAGAAAGGGAGGAATGAAGAGCGTTAATTTTGATTAAGGTGAAGTTTTTATTGTCCGACATCCAAGAATACACTCTATACTGATTGGAGACTTTGACTGCCATTTATAGGAGTGGAGAGCCACTGAAAGTATGCTCTAAGTAAACATATGACAAACCAGTGCCTTGGGCTTGGTTTATTGAACTTGTCACAGAGAGTAGGAGGGATGCAGAGAGAAGACATTTGAGGGGCAGAGTCTAGGCAGAGAGTGATAACACGTGTCCCGGGAGGATTCGAGGTTCAATGATAAAGTCAAGAGACTCTGCAGATCCATCCTTTGTAGCTGGTAAACTCAGTTTGTGAGTTTGAAGCAGAGTTTCTAAACATAGGTGGGGTTCTCAAGAAAGAAAGTTTAGGAGGCAAAACAAACAGAGAGTTGACACCAGACGCGATCTGACAGGAGGTGTCAGCAACGCAGGGAGAGTGTCCTGAGGGTTGAAATACAGAACCTGTTCCCATGGGCAGGTCTCTTTCCGCTGCCTCTCAAAGAGTAAGATTCTGTGGAATCTTCTTCTGTGTTTTGGTAAAATATACAAACATAGGCCCTTGCTGGTTTGCTCAGTGGTAGAGCATGCACGTGGCTTGTGGATGACCCAGGTTTGATTCTTAGGGCACACAAGAGAAGCAACCATGTGCTTCACCACCCCTCCCCCTCTTTCTCTCTCTCTCTCTCTCTCTCTCTCTCTTCCTATCTCATAGCCATGGCTTGATTGGTTTGAGTGCACTGGCCCTGGGTTCTGAGGATGGTTCCATGCAGCTTCTACCTCAGGCACTAAAAGTAGCTCAGTTCTGAGCATGGCCAAAGTGAACAGAGCATCAGCCCCTTTTGGGGTGCTGTGTGTATCCTGGTCGGGGCACATGCAGGAGTCTGTCTCTCTATCTCCCCTCCTCTTGTTTGGAAAAGAAGATATTAAATTAAAAACATAAAATTTATAATTTTAATCATATTATGTCCAGAATTCACTGACATGTGTTATATTTAGTCTCCATTGTGCCACCATTCTTGTCCAGAATTATCCGGACCAAGGTCCTAGCCATTTACCTCACTCCTCTGTCCTCTCCGGCTCAGCCTTTGCTACCTTATTTTAAATGTACGCTGAAACTGCTCAGTGACAGGACTCTTATATCACAAAAGAATAACGTGACAACAGAGGGATAATTGCCTGCTTGTGTGTGTGTGCCTGTGTGTGTGTGTGTGTGTGTGCATGTCTCCGTGTGCGTGTCTCTGCGTGTGTCTGTGCATCACTAATTGGGCATGTTTCCGATGTGCGTAAATATGTGTATATGAGTGCGTGTGGTTTAGTGCACACACTGTGACTGTGTATGAAGGATTATTTTAGGGTCTGAGAGGCAGAGAAGGCTTCACCGAGCAGGGGACGGACACAGGCTTTGCAGACTAGGCTGTTCGCTGTCCTGTGCTGGGACAACATAGAGGGAAAGGGACCACGACGAGCCCACGGGCATTGCTGTGACCCAACGTCATGACGAGTGAATGGCACGTAGACAGGATGGCTGAGCACAGCATATGGGTGAGCAGGGACATGGGGACAGAGGGGACCCAGGACAGGGTCAGGCCAGACCTGTATGACCCGCCGATGGGGGCCTTGTCTCCCCGCACGATTCCAGGCTGCGTTTCTCAGGCTGTGGGAAGAGCTCCGTGACCCTGTGTCCACAGAGCACAGGATGTGGATGAACACAGAAGACGTTCCAGAAAATACAGACTAATTTCCATGGACATGATCCCCCTGTGATCACATTTATTCTAAAGGTTTTGGACACAGCTGATAATTGTAGGTACCACTTACTTTTTATTTTCTCTTTTCTCAAGAATGTTTATAGAAGCGGGGCCAGGCAGGGGTGCAAAGGAAAGAATAGTATGTACAATATACCAATTATACTTAAAGAATGTGTGTATGTCTAATAACAAATCCTCTTCCTTGAAACATTTAGAAACACATGAGCTCTAGTGTTTCAGAGTACGAAAGGATGCTCGAAGAGAGGCTAGACCGTGGAGGGGGCACGACTCAGTGGACTCTTAGGGTCAGCAGGCAGAGAAGCTCAAGTAGGCTCATTCCGTCCCCAAACAGAGCCACACCTGAGACTGGGACTGTCATGTCTGTGCCCTGGGAAAAAGGACTCTGTAGATGTGATAAAGTTACAGATTTTGAATTAAGGAGATGATACTGAATTTTCTGGTGACCTCTAAATGTCATCCCACACATTGTCCATGAAAGAGACCAGGAGATTTTCATACACAGAGAAAAAATACAGCAATGTCCCCTCATGGGGCAGAGAAAGGAGGGATGTTGGTACCAGACGAGGACAGCCACCAGCCTTCAGCTGGAGGCACCAGGGATAGATGTTCCCCTCGACGTTCCAGAGCCAGCATGGCCTCCTGACACTGTGATTTCAGCAGAGGTTACAGAGTTTACACTCTTGTCCCTGGCACTCAGGCCACCATGACACCTGGACACAGGGTTTCCCTACATTACTCCTGACGCCACCCCCAGGCCCCTGCGCGATGAAAACCACCCCAACTCAAGGTCAGAGACTGCTGGATAAAACAAGACAGGCAGCAAAGTGCAGGAAAGAAATTTATTGAAGCAAGACGGTGGAATCTTCACATTGTCTGGGAAAGATCAGGTCATCATTGACCGACAAAGAACTGGCATGGTAGATTGTTAAACCTGTCTGTTACATGCATCTTCTGTGCGGATCTGAAATAGAAAAAGAAAGAAAAGAAACATCAGTCATGAAGCTCCTGCAGAAGTCATGTTAACACAGACTGTTGTTTACAACCCAGATGTGGAAGGAACTGCAACCAGCAAAGGGAAGTGGAGGCACCAGGCAGGTAGCCGTGCGTGTGGGGAATTCAATAGTCCTGGTCCAGTCTGCACAGACCATGCGAGTCAGGAGAGAACCATGTCCACACCCCGTAGATAAACCCTGCGTGTCCCCAGAGAAGGGCGCAGGTCTATAGTGGAGCGAGGAGGAGGCTCAGGAGTTGGGCAGAGCAGCGCGGTGTCCTTTTTCTGAGTCTCAGGACCAGCTCTTCACTTGCCACTAAACGGGGACACAGGGCTGAGAGATCGGGACTGGATGGGTGGGTCCATGGGTCATTCTGCCTGCAGATGTCCTGCCTCCAGGAGTGGACATTCCCCACACGGCACACGGAGTTCCCCACACTGAGAATCCAGCTAGTGAGGACATTTGTGTGAAACCTGACTTAATTCCAGGGGTGGACGTGCTGAGAGACACCTTTACATCTGTGTGATCTCTGCATGAGGACATGCTTGAAGTGTTTCAGCTCCACACGGGGCTGCAGAGGACACAGAAAGGGTCGCGTCCCCCTGGCCGTGAAATGTGGGGTGAGGTATAGGGGTGGCCTCGGCTCTGTTTAGCTCTCAGAGCCCCCAGCAGATGTCCCTCCGTCCTGACAGAGGGCGGGGCCGGCTCTCTCCCTCTCACTGTGTCCCCTTCTCCCTCCCAGTCCTCCCGTGAGAGTCCCAGGGACTGTGCTACTGGGTGAGGGGGCCTGTCCAGCTGGGGGAAACCGTCTCTGGCCCTGCCCCATCACACCCCGTGGGCCTGGCTGTCCCTCTCCTCAGGACACTGTGGGGAACCTGGTGCCCAGGGAGGTGACCTGAGAAGGACGAACATGCCCAGCGCTGTGTGCAGCCTTAGTCCAACTCAGCAGGTGTCACGTTATCATGGACCTGGTGTCCATGGGCCACTCAATCAGAGGTGAGCAGAGGGGCAGCTGCCTTCACACCCTGTGTCCCCAGAGCAGCACCCTGACCGCCGCCCTGGCTATGCTGCTGAGCAGCAGCCTCTATGTAATGGAGAATAAATTACCACATAGCTGAGAATTTTCACAGTGTCTTCAGGAGAAATCTTATCTAAGCACTTCTTCACTTCCACATGTGCCTCGACAGCTTCCAAAGATGCATTATATCTCTAAATTTCCTCATGGTAAGCGCTGACAGAATCCAAAAGTAAGCTCCTTACATGAGAAAGAACTGCTGGGCAGACTAGTACATTTGCTAGAGTAGAAGAAAAAGAAAAACAATCGATGTAAGAAAACTCACTCTTTCCTATGGCGTGTACAAGAGCCTCGCAGGGTTTATGCGCACATCTCCTAACTGGCAATGAAAATACAAAATCCTGGACATTGTGACTTTGTCAAGATCACAGAGCACTTCGCAGAGCTCAGTCTGGAAAGCTGGTTGGCAGATCCCTAGTTCAGGTTTATCCTTTGTAAAGTACACCTGCCACTTTCCAGATCTCCTACTTTGTTGAAATTTACACTTTCTAGCTTTCAATACTTAAGATTTGCCTGTCAGTATAGTGACACTTTCTTTATTCTTGATATGGGGAGAAAGGAGAAGTTATCAGTCAATCTTTCAACTGAATGGCAGTAAGAACTTACTAGAGGTCAGAGAAAGGAGACTAAATTAAGAGAGGTGTGAGGAAATCTATTAATGTTTGATGATGCTCCTTTGAGACTAAATTAGGCTATAGAGGATTATGTCATTGGATGAAAACAGCTGAAATGCTTCTGAAAAAAATTACTCTATGAGTTTCACACATCTGGAATTATGCACATGTCATGATGACTCTTGTGTTCTACACTGATGTACAGAATTCCTTAGAGAAGGTGTGAGGTGGGAACTGGGGCTTACTACCAACCCCACAGGGATTGTGCTGAGACCTGAAGTGACACTTTCTCTGGTCTATATTCCCCAACCCTCACCCCAAACCTTTGCAACCACGTGCAGCCCAGAATGTGCCCTACCAGGCTCTGATCGGAACGGATAAGACAGCAGTTACGTGGAGATGGAAGAGTCAGATCAGAGGCCACACGGGGAAAACAGGAGGGGGCTCAGAAAGTCAGATGAAAGAGAATGACTCAAAAGGACTTGAGGTCATTTGGCTCAGTGGTAGAGCATCAGCCCGGCATGCAGAAATCCCAGGTGTGATCCCAGGCCCAGGCACAGAGAAGTTCCCTTCAGCTTCTCCACCCCTCCTCTTTCCTTTCTCTCCATTTCTCTCTTCCCCTTCCACAGTCAAGGCTCCATTGGAGCAAAGTTGGCCCGGGTGCTGAGGATGGCTCTATGGTTATATAATCTGAAGGGTCTTCTTCTGAAGCCAAGCAGTCATTAACCCCTCAGCAGTTTAGCCTGCCCGAATTGAATGATTTATAAGAGATTTGGACCTATCAAAAAAATTAGCTGAGTTATTAGCTTCCAGGCTTCATGAAAAGAATGTACTTCACCAGTCAACTAAAGTATCCCATTTCAGGAAGCATGAACAAATTTTTGTGGTCTTTTTTTCCAAAGACAAACACTGTTTACTGTCATGATATCGGTAGTCTTCTCAGCCAGCTAAGTGTTACCACTTACAGTCCAACAGAATGGTGGCTATTTCTTGACAGCTCTAAACAAAGTCTGAAAAGTGTTCTCCTACACAACGGTAATTTTTATGCAGCGGTTCCAATTGGTTATTCAACTCATCTGCGAGGAGATTATAATGACATAAAAATTGTCCTTGACTTTCTGAAGTATGAGGAGCATAACTGGATCATTTGTGTGGATCTTAAACTGATAAATTTCCTGCTAGGACAACAGAGAGGTTTCACGAAGTATCCTTGCTTTCTGTGTTTGTGGGACAGCTGAGCTCGGGTGAAACACTGGACACAGAAGGAGTGGCTGAAACGCGAAGCTCTGGAGTAGGGATGCAAAATATAATTGAGACATGATCATTTTTTCCCCACTTCACATCAAACTTGGCTTAATGAAGCAGTTTGTTCAGGCTTTGGATAGAGAAAGTGAATTCTTTCAACATATTATTTCTGCTTTTCCTGCCTTATCTTTCGAGAAGATAAAAGCAGGTATATTCAATGGAGCTCAAAACTGAACCCTCATACGTGATGAAGAATTTACCATGAAGTTGAATAAGGAGGAGAAAGCAGCATGGCAGGGTTTTGTGGCAGTTACAAAGAACTTTCTTGGCAACAAAAAAGCAGAAAACTATGAACTTCTGGTTCAAAGAATGCTGTTGGCTTTCTGCAATATTGGATATAACATAAGCGTTAAGATTCACTTCCTGAACAGTAACCTTGATAAGATTCCTGAAAATATCAGAGCTGTTAGTGATGATCAGACTACTGCTGGAGCATCAAACAAGATTGGCCTCAACAAGTACACCAACCCAAGAGTTACAAACGCAAATATTTGCCTGAATAAAATTTAAATAAGTTTTGCGCAAATTTTATGATTAAAATAAGTGTTTTAATATGTTCCATTTCAAAATTGTGAACAAATTTTGATGCAGTCATATATTTTAGTGCATCAGTGTATTTACTGCATTATATAAATTATTATATTTTCACAAAGATGATGCCTAAGAACACATTCTACTTCATGATGTTAAACTAAATGTTGAAAATTTTACAATAAGATAAAACCCTAAAACCTTAAATTGCAAAAAACTGTAGCTTACAGAGTAAAACTCATGTTCAGATTTGAGATCAGCACACTGAAATTAGGTAAGAACAAGTGTTTTTGTGGATGCAACAAAATTTTGTTCCCCAGTGTTAAGAATGCTTCAGTTTTGCCCAGATTTCTCCCTAGATTCTCATTGTGTGCACTGCCTGACTTGTGCATTTCATCATGCTGATATCAGTCCGAGAGCCACTGCAGACACAACCTGGAGGTGGAGGACACTTCTTTGGAGTGCACATGGACTCCTGCACTGTCCCCCATAAAGGCCACTCCCGTGACCGGCTGTATCACATGCTTTCCCCACAGGGCTGACTTTTCTTCCCAGGAAGGTCAGGAGCCTGTTCATCACAATACATTTTGCTTCAGAAATGCAACATTTAACTTTGAACTTGAAAATAGCATCAAAGTGACAGAAATATTGCGATGATCTTTACCTCAATCACCAACCATTGACGTGTTACTCCTTTGCTCCAATGTGAGGTCTCTTTGAGGTATTCTAGTAAAAAAAACAAAAAAAAAAAACAAAACAAAAACCTGAGAACCTCAGCTTGTGAGACAAATCATCCAGCAGATATGTGAAGTCTTATTCATCAAAAACAGCAAGGATCCCACCCCATCCCAGAATTCCGGAAAGTTCAGATCCAAGTCCAGTGGCAAATTCAGGGCTGAGTAAGTTACAAAAATACAACAGCAAAGAGGTTTAAGGCCCTCTCAAAGTCACAGTGATCTTACAGGCTACATTAAAAGGAGCTTGGGGCTCTGCAGACATGACACTGTCCTGGGCCCATGACATTTCCAGGGGGTGCCCAGTGACTTCCTTCCCCCTGTAGTAGAAGACACTGAGCTCAGGGTCTCTCCTACCAGCCTAAGCCCCTTTGCAGCGGGATGGAGGTCAGCAGACCCAGGGAGGCTCTGTGACAATGCATGAGTTCTATGGGAGAGGAAGTTCCATAAAGAATCCCGAGGAAGAACAGCCTCTAGCAGTGAGGCCCGTCCTCACAGCTCCTCCTGACCCGCCCACATTCGGTAGGTGCGCTGGTCCCTGCTTGAGGCACATGCTCCTCCTTGTACATCAGCCCCTCCTGTAAGCAAGAAACTGAGGACAGCAAGTCACAGTGCCACGAATGACCTCCCCAACAGGGAAGTCTGAGTTCTGTGTACACACAGCTGGCATTTACAAAAAATAAGCGAATTTTCTAAGAGTTGACTCTAGGGCACAAAGGCATCACACTGTGGCTCCCAGGACAGGCTGAAGGAAGCCTGTGTATTCTGGAGGAACACCCTGGAAAAAGAGGCCAAAAGGTTTCGGGGCTTGTGAGATGGCCCAGGAAACGGACCAGCTAATTCTCACTTCAGGATCCTCAAGATTACTTACTGTTCTTAACTTGATTCCCTGCTCACCAGAAAGACCTTTCTTCTTCAACAGACTTTTGTAGTGAAAGGAACAATTAAAGTCTTTTGTTCCATGCTGATATCAGTCCTATGTAATCACTAACCATCTAGGTGTACACACACGTAACCTTAACATTGTCTCTAAATATCTATCATTTTGAAACTGCTGTTCCTTAGGTTTAAACATAAGACATAAGCTCTTACAGGACTATAATGCTTGTTTTTAAAGGAATGTTTATTTTATTGATTTTACACAGAAAGGGAGGGAGAGAGAGACAGGACATCAGCCTGTTTCTGTTCGTGCCCTGACCGGGAATAGAACCAGCAACCTCTGTGCTTCAGGACGATGATTTAGGCAACCGACTTGTCTGGTCAGGGCCTTACAGAAATATTTCTTACCCAGAACTGCCTAGTACACAGGCACTGACCAATGAAGTTTATATATTCCTTGATAGATGTATTTATTATGCAAATTAATTCATCTTTGTCATGTTGTAGGCTACTATCTTTTACTTGTTATTAACTGTTGTATAGGTCAGGAAAATGGCCTCCATGAGGCTGAGAAAGAAATCCAGGCCTCTGTGGATGAAACCAGGGTGTGCCACATGGGTCTGCAGGGTCTCAGCCAGGCCGCTTCCCAAGCCCCTGGAGTGTTTACTTCACAGCATCCCAGTCACTGGTCCCACGAGTCCCCTTCCTTTCACCTCTCGTCCCCATGCAATCTGGCTTCCACCCCAACTATTATACTGAAAGTCCTGATTTATTCCATAGTAATCTTAAAGATGCTTTAAATTTTGTATATTGTAGGAGGAAGAAATCTTATTTTTTCAATGCTTATTAGCGATGTCTGACCAAAACATAAATAGTTCTTTAAAGACTAAATTGTAACGTTGATGCTATATATTAAGACCCCTATATATATAAATTCATTTTAGAGCTCTCTAATGGTCCACAGTATAGTTGTCTATTTTTTTTTTTCTTGTGTAGGGAGAGACACAGACAGACAGTCAGGAAGGGAGAGAGATGAGAAGCATCAACTCATAGTTGGGGCAGCTTAGTTATTCATTGATTGCTTTCTCATATGTGCTTTGACCAGGGGACTCCAGCTGATTCAGTAACCTCTTGCTCAAACCAGTGACTTTGGCTTCAAGCCAGCAACTTTCTGGATCAAGCCAGTGACCTTGGGCTCAAGCCAGCAGCCATGGGGTCATGTCAGGAGCCTGTGCTCAAGCAGGCGCCCTCAGGGTTCTGAACCTGGTTCCTCACCTTCTTAGTCCAATGCTCTGTCCACTGCACAGCTGCCTGGTCAGGCTGTTGTCCATTTCTGCTCCTATTCATCTGGATCAAGGACAATTATTTTAAGTAAGTTTTAATATATGATACAGCAAGTTACTACTCAGTGATATTTCAAATACCTTGGCCATTTTCAAACATAGATTGTTCCCTAAAAATTTTTAAATAATTCAATCCAGTTTCTGATGAAGCTCCAATGGGATTCAGGATAAAAATACCACAATGATTTTGTGTATAAATTTTGGAAATATTTATGTTTTTGTAAGTTGTCTTCCAAAAACATGGTATTTATTACCTCACTGATTAGATTTCTTTTTATGTGTTTTATAATTTGTCATACTTATAAATGAGACATCTTTATTCCATTTTTAATTCTCACTATTGTTTGTGGCATGCTCAAGCTTCTGTAGTTTTATGTATTTAGCATATATCCAGCCACTTACATGCATCTCATCCTATTATTTTATTTCTCTTGGTGGTGCTCTGTGAGCACGTCTCATGTCTCCTGATGAAACATTCATATTGTCTGCAATTAAAAGTTTTTCACCTTATCTTTGGAAATAGTTAAGATTCTTTAAATTTCTTATTTTAGTGTGACACTTAAAACTCACAGATCCATACTGACAAACAATGGACTTCTCAGGCATTTTCCCCCTATTTTAATATAATTAGCTTTAGCACTCACTCTTTTAGAGTGATGTTTACAGTTCACTTTGAAAATTGATTTTCTTGGTTCTAAACAGTTTTCTTCTATCCTTTCTTAGAATTTTATATATTGAGTAGGAGGTGGGGAAGCAGACAGACAGGCTCCTGCATGCACCGAAACCAAGATCCACCTGGCAAACCCCCTACCAGGCAATGCTCTGTCCATCTGGGGCTGCTGCTCCAATGCTCTGCAACCAAGCAATTTCAGTGCCTGAGACAGTCCATGGAGCCATCCTCAACTACCAGAGTCAACTTGCTCTAAGCATTTTTTCATGGCTTCAGGAGTATAAGAAGGATAGAGAGAAGGGTGATGTGGAGGGGTAGAGAAGCAGATGGAAGCTTCTCCTGTGTGTCCTGACAAAGAACCAAACCTGGGATTTCATATAACAAGCTGACGCTCTACCAACTGAGCCAAACAGCCCAGGCTCTTACTTAGAATTTTTAGTAAGAAATTGTATTAGATTGTACTACATACTTTTGTTGAGATAATAAAGTTGAGATAGTTTTTGAAGTTGAAGTAGACACTTGCTTCTAGAATCCAGTATTTAAGTTATAAACGCAAGTCTCCTCATGGCCTTCATCTAATTGGTACATAGTTGAGAAATTTTACTACACACGCACAGCTGACATTCCACAACCATTCCGAGGACTGCTAGTGAGACATTTTGATTCAGGGAGTGTAGAATAAAACTACATTAATCATAACATGGAGGTTTATTTTCCCAGGTCACTCTCATGCTCTCACAAGACAGTGGAATTTTCTGAAGACTACATGGCATGTGATGCTGCAAAGGAGTTAAGATGGAAGCAAATACGTGTTCCATCTGACTTCTACTGAGCCAGACATTAAGAGACGTTGGAAGACCCAAACACTGATACTCTACCCACTAAGAACAAGCATTTGAGTAAAGACCAAAAAAGTAAGAGAAATGGAAGAGAGAGTAAATCCAGTTTGAAGAATTGCTGCGCACTGCACATGCTTACGTGCTTTAAAAATGGAATTAACAACAACCAATTTTATTGAATTTACTAGACTGCCGCTGATTAACAAATTATGCAGGTTTCACAATACAATTCTATAACACAAGTGTGAAGCCTGATGTAAACTATGGGCCTTGGGTGACGATGATGAGTCAGTACAGGTTCATCCACTGTAACATATGTCCCAGGCTGGTGGGGGCTGTAGATGTAAGGTGACCAACTTCTTTACAATGAAAAGGAGGGCAAAAATAAATTGAAGAAAATACTATCATAAATAAAAAACCCATCTTATTCA
Organism: Saccopteryx leptura; assembly: GCF_036850995.1. Classification (NCBI taxonomy): domain Eukaryota; kingdom Metazoa; phylum Chordata; class Mammalia; order Chiroptera; family Emballonuridae; genus Saccopteryx; species Saccopteryx leptura. The sequence goes on along the minus strand of NC_089503.1, from coordinate 11,100,718 downwards.
TTTCAACAATAATACATTATAATATGACAAATACATAATAAAAATATTTGTAATATTTTATATTGCAATTACGCTTACATGCTTATTAATTTTTAATAATTGTAAAAAATGTACTCATTTAGTGAAACTAAACATCAAACAAAACCACTAATTTGGAGTGTTATTCGGGTATATATATCATTTTCTAATTAAAAAACATCTGTTTTATGCAACTATTTAATCAAAATGTGTTACTAATACATATGATTTGAGGTTAAATTTCCACTTTCAAACTCGTATTTCGGGAAAATACTTGTATATAAAATTGTATGTATTTGGAATTTTTAAAATAGATTATGAATTAATAAACCATGAATTGTGCTTACCTGTCTATGATTGAATATTCACCGGAGAAAGAAATAATCATGAGTCTACAATGTCGTATGTGCCATGTTGTGTTTCAGTAAGAAGTACACAGAGCCACTTGCACGCTCAGAATATCGAGCTCTCTCAAGTTCTCCTGTGCAGAGCGCATGTGTCTCATAATCATGACTTGCTGCACTGTACTGATCCTTGATGAATCGTCATGTCAAAAACAAATACGTCACATCACATGCAATGGATTGACTCTGCATCCATTAAATATGAACATTTACAGATTTGTCTTCCAATATCAAAATGATTGACATGGAGGAGGACACTTTTCAAGGGAGGACGGAACTTACAAAAGAAGGACTGTCCTCCATAAAGGGGGACGATTGGTGACCTTAGTAGATGGTTTGTGAGTAGGACATATGTGCAAAGTCTGCATTTTCTGTTCAATTTCTCTGTGAACCTAAACTTCTCTAAAGAAAATAATAAGTTTATTAATGAAAGAAGAATAATGTAAAAAATATTCTCTTCAAACAAGGAAAGATCTATAAAGTAAATTAAAACTATAATATGATATACTAAAACACTACTGAAACTGATAGAGTTCACATTGTTAGCCCAACACATGCTCAGCGTACAAACATGGATTCCTTTCATATAAACCAGCTGCGGCTGTCACATGACATCGTGGGGACTTTGAGGTCATTTAGCAACAGGCACAGTAAGAGCAGGAACATTCTGAACAATACCTTCATAAATGTTCACTGTTTTCAGGAAAAATCATGAAACTTTACTCACAAATGTGAAGGGCAGTCTAAATAAACAGAGGTACACACCTTGTTCTTTTAGGAATTCCTATAAATTTAAAGATGTCAACTATTCTCACATAATTCTACAAGTTCTGTGTACTCCTGACAAGACTTCTGACAGCATAGCTTGTACTCTGTTTTGAATTTAAAAATAAACTCTACATGCCTCAGAATTAGCCCATTTTTATTTCTTGATTAGTGTGGAGGAGCCTGACTTTGGGCCCAGACTAATGGGTCTCAGGTCAGCTCTAAAACCTTCTACCTGTGGGGTCTTCAGCACAGTGCTGACCTCTCTGTCTCAGTTTTCTCATCTGTACAGTAAGGGTGTATCATAGTGCCGTCCTCAAAGGATTTGTGTGAGGATAAACAGATCAATATAGGAAGAATGCTCAACATAATGTCTGGTAGTGAATACCATTAAAAAATTAAATAACAAGAAACAAACAAAAATACTAAGTCAAACAGAAGAAATCACCTGATTCACAAAGTCAATTATCAGATTAAACAAACAGACTCTGCCAACAAGGAATGTTTGCTATCCTGGGTGCTAACACAGTGTGCTTCCGAATTTGGCCCTGGTTCCATAGCGATTTCTTTCAGTTAAAACTAATGTCATTACCTTGCGATCTCTCAATTCACGATTTTATAATCACATCTGAATCACTGTTACTGTGTTTTACAATCCTGAATACCAGATATTGAAACTAAGGGAAGAGGCAGGTGGCGGGTCATGATAGGTATTACCTACCTCAGACACACGGGGTCTCTGGACTCCTTCCTCAGGGAGATGCACTGAGAACACAGCAACCCTCTTGACTCAGGGTGAAATCCCAGGAATTTTCTATGGCTTTGGTCTTTGGACTGTAAACACACACCAGGGAGGTGAAAACGTTTAAGGGATCACTTCTAGATCATAGCATCCAGTCTACTGTACCATGTACACGCGTGTATCCATGCCCACTCCGTCTCTGCCTCCAGTGTCCCAGTCATTCCTGCTCCAACATTCCCAGGACATGGATGGACCGTCCCCATCCGAACCACATACTCAGCTCTGACTCTCCCATCAGGCTTCAAAAAAATTACTTGAAGCATTTTGTACATATAAATTGTTTCCTATAAGAAGTGCTTTAATAAAAAGGAGACGCACATTTAGCCATGACTAATAAATAACTGGAAAATAATGTTTAGTGACAAATTATATTGACACAGTATTTAGTTAATAGCCAAAACAATTCAAAGACTCAGATGACATCACTAATACAAACTCATTATTTTTGCATCTGCATATACCTGTGACAAATCTTTTTAGAATCACATCTATGAAGATGAAAAACATAAAGAAAATTACCACAGGTTGTCTAAAAATGATATTATGCACAAGTATATAAAATTAAAGCAGAGCCTCCTTCTGCTCGTTAACAGATGCATTTATCAATAGCATCTCACATCATGTATTTAACATGGTTCAAAAATGTTCCTGTCAGGCCTTTATCTAAGTCCTAAGCGTCCCTACCGGGTACCATGACAGCAACGTCCTCTGTGTTAGGAACTTCTCAACACCGTTATCTCCCTTCTTCCCTTGACTGGTGCGTGGTTGAACTTGCGAGGTTCGTGCCCTGAAGGTGATGAAGGAAACGTGTGAGAGGCTGCACCGCTCCTTCCTGCTCCCACAGACAGCTGCCCACAGCCCCCAGACCCCTGACGGGGCTCTGACCTCCTCCTGCGGGCTGTGAGCTGCAAAGGGAAGCCCACGGAAAGGAAAGGCCATGGGGCAGCAGAGAGTGTCTCCTTCCTCTCCTTCACCAGCTCTTGTCATGAAGCGATGGCACCATTGTGGCTACTTCTCCTTTCTGTGACACAGCGTGAAAGGGAGAAGGCAGGAAAATTTCAGAGATGCTTCCTTTGCTCCTGAATATCCCTGTGCAAGGTGCCTTCATAACGCTGGGGACCCAGTCCAGGGGCCATTGGGGATGCAACTTAGAGTTTGTCCACCTATCAGATTTTCTACAACCATCTCTCAATGTAGCTTTAATTCTTCTTTTTGAGTGCATTTTTTTTCCACATAAAGGTCTGGCTACAGCCACCTGCACTGTGGGCTCTCAGGTTCAGAGGAAGTAGCGGCTCAGGTGCCTGGATTTACTGCTGTCCTGTCCCCCTGTTTCCACAGGCAGGCTCCTCTTTGGGCGCTCTCTGTCCTTGACCAGAGGTGGAGGAATGGGACAGAGCCAGTGACAGAGGTGACTCTGGCAATGTATGGCTGAACCCAGGCTTGATTCAAACATTGCTGTGTGGCCTCAGGTTTGAACTCTAAAAATAGTGTATTAAAAATTGATTTACTTTAATTACGGATATTTTTGGTCTTACCTTCAACTGTGTGGCTGTCCCTGCTCATGGCCCTGGAGGGGGGCTGTATGGTCCACCCTTTCATTCCTACAGTGACCAACCAGCAGTGACGAATGAATTCCCTGGGAAAGAAGCAAAGTGAGTGTTTTTAATGACACCAGGGGTGGATGACAAGTGCCCTCTGCTCACACCAGAATGGGTCCTTCTCATCCAGCATGAGACCTGACACCCTCTCAGGACAACTCAGTTCCCGTGAGGGCCGACTTCCACCAGCCATATCCCAAACAGGGAATGAGGCAGACAATATCCTTTGTTCCCACAGAACTGTTTCAATGTCTTTAAAAATATTAAGCATAAGTTATTATAGTAATAATGAATATGCACCAATGAACCTCTGTGGGGTTTATGCATCTTTACATCATGTTTTTATAGAGAAGTGGCCACAAATACCTAAGACTCAATAAGTCATATGAGGAACTTCTCCCACTTCTTCAAAACACCTCCTGCTGATGACACCATTAGGTCCAGGCAAAAGGACCCTTTCCCAAATTCCACCCATAACATTTCACTTATTACGCATGAGTGCATACTCATAAATTCACACACACACACACACACACACACACACACACACACACACACACACACTTATTAAAAACTCATGGGCCATGCTCAGTTTAGGTTCTCTGACACAAGTGTACAAGTTTGCATTTGCTCAGATGGGCACTGGGCCATCTGGGAGGAGCCTGTCCTCTCAGGCTGCAGTGGGCGTGTCCACGGAGCAGGAGAAGGCCCTGTTGGGGAGTGCCAAGGGGAGATAGGGCTGTATTCACTGGATCCTCGTTGCCCAGTCAGACTGGCCACCGGCTCTCAAAGGAGGAAAAACCTCAGGATTCTGAACAATGGCAGCTCCGAGGAGGGACGGGAGCAGGAGGGAGAGTCAGGGGTGAAGCCTGATCGGGTGGCCGGGATGCCCCCGCCTCCTCGGACTCTGCACTCTGTCCACTTTGGCCCCAGCGGCTTCAGCACAGCCCTGAGCTGCCTCGGGAGAGGGAGGGCACCGTTTACATGTTCCTGTGTGTCCCAGGTGCACCTCTCACCTGATGACATGGTTGGAGGTGTCAGTCAGAGGACATTTGTCTGTGTTCCTAAGAAGGGCTGGTGTGAACAATGTGGATTGTGCCAAAAACACCAGTGACTGCCAGCAGCCCAGGCCCACCGGGGTGTGGGCAGGGATGCTGGAATAGGATCGGGGCAGAGCTGGCTCCTGAGAGCCTCTTCCAAGGGGCAGGGTGAGGTCCCAAGCAGCGTGTGTGCTAGAGCCATGCATGAGTCATAGCGTCTCTCTAAAACCCCTTGTTAGTCAGTCACCAATGAAAAACATTAGTTCCGTAGATGCTTTATTGAAGAAAAATTGTATGTGAGGTTTCAACAATTGTCTTGCAGTCTGTAGATCAAAAGGCAGAAAAGGGTGCTAAGTCATGGTTTCTACCTATCGTCAGTCGGTTTCTGGTCATTCCCTGTAGTCTGACTCAAAGGTCTGGTGCAAAGTTAATATGAACTACACCATTCACTGTTGTATAATGAATCTTGGAAAACAGAAACAGATTCATCACTTACATATTGTTCTTCTTACAAAGGACAATCCTGGAAAACAAACATTTTCTCTCTTGTTTCCATGGATTTGTCCACATTCAGTGGAAGAGAGCTGGTGTTGGAAGTACTGTTGGAACTCTGTGCTGTGTCCTCCCACTCAGGAGACCTCTGCTGATGCCAGAGGGGCCGGTGCTTCCAGCACTTTCTCCGGCGGGGATCCCTTGCTGATTTTCCCTGCATATTTCCTCTTCATTGAAAACTGATCCCCAAAATACACTGTGTTGTCAGTTTTCAATACCTCATCCCAAATATAGGGTAGCTTGCAATTTGAGTTCCTGCACGGCCTGCATGTTAGAACATGGGCAAATGGTTGGATGCTTGCACCCTATACTTTTGAGATTACAAAGCTTTGGATATGGGCTCACCACTATTATTTGTCTGATCTACGGTTTTTATTTAAAGTTCCCATCATCTTTAACTGAGAATTAATTAATTTTTTAAAAATATGATCATGGTAAGTATACATAAGAAATATTATTTCTGTCTGCATTTGAATATGCGGTTAGTAATGTTAAGAACATTCACTCTGCAGAGTAACCCTATCTCCTGGACTTTTTTATTCACATTCGTGCAACTCTCAACCCTGAACATCTCTCATTTTCCACCGCCCTCCACTAAAAATCAATTTTTTACTGTGTGTCTTAGAGGTTATTTACTCTTCAAAATGCAGTATCTCTCAAATCTGGGCAAGATGGCCATGGAGTAGGCAGGCGTACCAACTTCCACCTCCCAGAACCAAAGCGGATTACAACTTAATTTTAGAACAATCATCAGAAAATACCAACTTTGGACTAAACTAAGAGGAATTTTTAATCAAAGATCACTGAAGAAGCCACACTGAGACTGATAGGAAATGTGGAAACACGGAGAGGGCTGCCGATCTCCCGGTAGCGAATGCCAGACTGGAGAGACTCCTAAGGCAGGATGTGAGTTTAGCACAGAGGGGATGGTCCTGGGCCCCAGGGTCAAAGCCCAGCCTGCAGCCCCAGATCCTAGAAGAGGCATACAGACAGTATTTATCTGCGAAACAAGCCAGGATACAGTTTGCGAGAGACAGATTACTCAGATCCAAGATTTGTCTTAAAGGGTCTGCGCAGAGATGATCTTTCACAACCACTCATTTATTTTCTGGGGGACAGGGAGAGCTGAGAAGACCATAGTAGCAAGAAGAGAGTGTAATGTAGGAGGCACAGGGAGAAACACTTTGAGGGACAGCACCCTAAACCCTGGGCTGAGGCACTCCCCAAATCTAAAGTGAATATTTTTCCTGAAACCAGCAAAGGGAAGCAGATCACCAGTGAAACAGAAGATCTCCTTCTGCAGTCAGAACAAAGAATCACCTAGAAGCAGGGAGCCATCAGGGATACAGTATTGAGTGCTAAGGTCTGAGCTGCAAAGCCACCCCTACACTGCTGAGTGTTCGCTGAATAGCGGGTGGCAACAGGACTCAGAAGTGCAGTCCCATTGGTAGGGGCGGAAGCCAGGCATTGGCTGCGTCTGTGGCCCCTGGCATGAGCACAGTCCTGTCTACTGGGCTGGAAGCCTGGGTTGACTGAAACTGAGGCCCAGCATGATTATAGTCAAACCTGGCAGGATTGGAGACCCACAGTGGCGGAAGGGGTGCACAGAAGAGGTCCAACCCTCAGCTGTGGGCAGGGCAAAGGAGAATGGTCCCATTTTCCTTTCCACAGCATGGGCAAGGAGAAAGTTGGGGTACGGGCTATGACCTGTAACTGGGCACAGGCACACAGCCTTGCCCATGGGGCTGAGCCTTGTGGCCCTGGCATACAAACGTAGTCTTATCTGTGGGTCAGGGTGAAGGTTGGGGGCAGGCCAAGGATTGTAGACTGGATGCAGAAACACAGTCCCACCCGTGTGGGAAGATCAGAGGCAAAGGGCCAGCTAAGGCTTAGAGCCCAGGCACGTGAACACAGTCCCACCTGCCGAGGCGAGGTTAAAACCTCAGTGACCACCCAGTGGGCCAGTGATGGCAACACCACTGCCCAAATTCCAGAGGCTGTGGAAAGGGGTTGGTGGGCCTGTAGACAGATCACACCTAGGGAACACAGAGGCCACAGCCATCAGACTCTTGTGGCAACACCCTTCTTAAACACAGACAAAATTGGAAGACAGAGAAATGCAACCAAATATATCAAAAGAAATCCTCAGAAAAAGATTGAATGAGACAGAAATAACCAAATTACGGGATGCAGAATTTACAATAATGATTGTTAAAATGCTCAAAGATCTAAGAGCAACAATGGATGGACATAACAAGCATGTAAATAAAGAGATAGCAGGTAAATAAAAAGGACATTGACATAATAAAAAAGAATCAGTCAGAAATTACAAATACAATATCAGAAATGAAGACCACACTGGGTGGACTTAAAAGCAGGATGAATTAAGCTGAGGATCGAAAGAGTGATTTAGAGGACAAGATAAACAAAAGCACGGAAGTGGAGCAGCAAAAGAAAGAGGCTCTAAAAGTCTGAGGAAATTCTAGAACAGCTCTTTGACAACATGAAGAGAAATAACATCCACATCATACGGGTTCCTGAAGAAAAATGAACAAGAAATAGAGAATCTGATTGAAGAAATCAAAGCTGAAATCTTCCCTAAATTTATGAAGGCAAAAGTGACACAAGCTCAAGAAGCATGGAGAGTTCCATTAAGGATGAACCCCCCCCCCAAAAAAAAACAACAACACCAAGGCACATCATAATTAAAATACAAAAATTAAGAAATAAAGAAAGAATACTAAAAGAAGTCTCTTACCTACAGAGGAACTCTCATAAAGATGACATCTGACTTCTCAACAGAAACATTAGAGGCCAGAATGGAATGGCAAGAAATATTCAAAGTAATACAAAACAAGAGCCTACAACCAAGACTTCTCTATCCAGAAAGCCTATCATTTAAACTTGAAGGAGAAATTAAAAGCTTCCCAGATAAAAAAAAAAAAAAAACACAAAAAACAAACAAAAAAAACACCAAAATAACTTAAGGAATTCATTACAACCAAACCAATACTACAAGAAATGTTAAGGGGCCTGATGTAAACAGAAGAAAGAACGTTAAAATCTAGTAAAAGAGGAATGTAGATTTAAAGAATAAAATGACAATAAACAACTACATATCAATAATAACTTTAAATGTAAATAGATTAAATGCTTTAATCAAGAGACATAGGGTAGCTGCATGGATAAGAAAACAGGACCCATACATATGCTGTCTACAAGAGACACAACTTATAACAAAAGATACACATAGACTGAAAGCAAAGCGATGAAAAAAATATTTTATGTAAATGGAAATGAAAGAAAAGCTGGGGTAGCAATACTGATGTCAGACAAAATAGACTTTAAAACTAAGACTGTAGTAAGGTATAAAGAAGGTAACTACATAATGATAAAGGGAGCAATCCAAACGGAAGATATAACCATTATAAATATCTATGCACCTAATATAGTAGCACCTAAATATCTATATAAAACAGATGCTGATGGGCATAAAGGGTAAAAACAACAGCAATACTGTAATAATAGGGAATTTTAAAACTCCACACTCACTGAAGAGATCCTCAAGAAAGAAAATGAAGAAAGAAACAGCAGACTTAAAGAACACACTAGATCAGTGGTAGCAAACCTGGTCCTTACCACCCAAAAATGGGCATTTCAGCTTTCATGGTGGGCGGTAGCAGAGCACCAAAGTATAAATAAAAAAATAGATTTAATTTTGTAAATTGTTTTATAAAGATTTATTCTGCCAAACTTAGCCAAAATCTGACATAAAGTACTTGGTAAGTAATTATTATTATATGCTTTAACTTGGCTATAACCCTGCTTTATAAATTTTATAAAGTAAAGTTACTTCCCTACTTTATAAATCACCATTACTGTGGAACCAGTGGGCGGTTAGAACATTTTACTACTAACAGAGATACAAAAGTGGGCAGTAGTTATAAAAAAGTTGACTACCCCTGCTCTACATCAACTGGATTTATTAGATATCTTCAGAACCTTTCTTCCTAAAGCAGCAGAATATACATTCTGTTCATGTGCTCAAGCTACATTCTTTAGGAGAGACCACATGCTAGGACACAAAATGAGCCTCAACACATTTAAGAAGAGTGAAATCATATCACACATATTCTCAGATCACAATGGAGAAAAACTAGAAATCAACTACAATAGAAAAACTGAAAAACACTCAAACACTTGGAAACTAAGTAACATGCTATTAAATAATGAATAGGTTAATAATGAGATCAAGAAAGAAATCAAAAAATTTTTTGAAACAAATGAAAATGAAAATGAACATATAACAACTCAAAATTTATGGGACACAGCTAAAGCAGTCCTGAGAAGGAAGTTTATGGCATTACAGGCATATCTTAAGAAGCTAGAAAAAGCTCAAATAAACAATTTTACCCTTCATCTAAAAGAATTAGAAAAAAAACAGCAAGTAAAACCCAGAGGATGTAGAATGAAGGAAATAATAAAGATCAGAGTGAAAATAAATGACATAGAGGCTAAAAAAAAATATAGAGAGAGGATGAATAAAACCAAGAGCTGGTTCTTTGAAGAGGTAAACAAAATTGATGAACCTTTAACCAGATTCACCAAAAAATAAAAAAGGAGAGAGAGAGGACTCAAATTAATAAAATTAGAAATAAGAGAAGAGAAGTAACAACTGACACAGCAGAAATATAAAGGATTGCAAGAAAATACTGTGAAGAATTGTATGCCAAAAAAAATTAGACAACCTAGATGAAATGGACAAATTCCTCAAAATATATAATCTTTCAAAAATCAACATAGAAGAATCAGAAATCCTAAACAAACCAATTTCATAAAATGAGATTGAAACAGTTATCAAAAAACTCCCAACAAATAAAAGCCCTGGGCAAGAAGGCTTCACAGTGGAATTTTACCAAATATTCAAAGAACTAACTGCTATCCTTCTAAAACTGTTTCAAAAAATTCAAGAGGAGGGAAGACTTCCAAACTCCTTTTATGAGTCAAGCAAAATACTGATTACAAAACCAGACAAAGACAACACATAGAAAGAAAATTATAAACCAGTATCCCTGATGAACTTAGATGCTAAAATTCTCAACAAAATATTAGCAAACTGGATCCAGCAATACATGAAAAAAATATACAGCATGATCAGGTGGGATTTATTCTAAGGAGACAAGGCTGTAGAATATGTGCAAATCAACCAATGTGATTCAACAAATAAACAAAAGAAAGGATAAAAATCACATGATAATATCAATAGATGCAGAAAAAGCATTTGATAAAATTCAGCACCCACTTCTGATCAAAACTCTCAGCAAAGTGAAGATACAGTGATCATACCTCAACATGATAAAGGCCATCTATGACAAACCTAAAGGCAACATCATAATCAATGGGCAAAAATTTTAAAGAATCCCCTTAAGATCAGGAAAAGGCATAGGTGCCCCATTTTACCATTCTTATTTAACATAGTTCTGGAACTAATAGCCACAGCAATCAGACAAGAAGAAGGGATAAAAGGCATCCAAATTGAAAAAGAAGAAGTAAAATTATCACTATTTGCCAATGATATGATACTGTATATAGAAAACCCTAAAGTTTCAGTAAAAAAACTACTGGACCTGATAAATGAATTCAGCAAGGTGGCAAGATATAAAATCAATATCCAGAAATCAGTGGTGTTTTTATACACCAACAATGAACTGTCTGAAAAAAATTAAGAAAACAATCTCTTTCACTATTGCAACAAAGAAAACAAATGCCTAGGAGTAAATTTAACCAAAGAGAGTAAAGATTTATACTCAGAAAATTATAAAACATTGTAAAATGAAATCAAGGAAGATACTAACAAGTGGAAGCATATACCATGCTCATGGATAGGAAGAATTAACATCATTAAAATGTCTATATTACCCAAAGCAATCTATAAATTCAATGCAATTCCTATTAAAATACCAATGGCATACTTCAAGTATATAGAACAAATATTCCAAAAACGTATATGAAACCAAAAAAGAACACAAATATCCTCAACAATCCTGAAAAAGAAGAATAAAGTAGGGGGTATCACACTTCTTGATATCAAGTCATACTACAAGGCCATCATACTCAAAACAGCCTGGTAGTGGCATAAGACCAGGCATACAGATCAATAGAACAGAACAGAGAACCAAGAAATAAATCCACCTATGGACAATTGATATTTGACAAAAGAGGGAAGAGCATACAATGGAATAAAGACAATCTATTTAACAAATAATGTTGGAAAAACTGCAAAGAAATGAAACTATCACCAATTACAGCGTTCACAAAAGTAAACTCAAAAGGAATAAAAGACTTACATTTAAGTCACAAAACCATGAACATCTTGAAACAAACCATACGCAGTAAATTCACTAATATCTCTCGTAGCAATATTTTTGCTCATTTCTCTCCACAAGCAAGTGAAATAAAAAACAGGATGAACAAATGGGACTATATGATAGTAAAATGCTTTTGTACAGCAAAAGATACCATGAACAAAATAAAAAGACAACCCACACAATGGGAGAATATATTCGGCAATATATCTGAAAAGGGGTTAATAATCAAATTTTAAAAAGAACTTGTAAAACGCAACACCAGGAAGATAAACAATCCATCAAAAAATGAGCAAAAGAAATAAATAGATACTTCTCCAAAAAGGACATACAGTTGGCCAATAGACAAATGAAAAAATGTTCAACACTAATCATTAGAAAAATGCAAATTAACACCACAATGAGATATCACCTCACACTGGTTAGAAAGGTGCTTATTAACAAAACAACACAGAATAAATGCTGGAGAGGGTGTGGAGAAAAGGGAACCCTCCTGCACTGCAGTGGGAATGCAGACTGGTACAGACTCTGTGGAAAACAGAATGGAGATTCCTCAAAAAATTGAAAATGGAACTGCCTTTTGATCCAGCTATCCCACTTTTAGGAATATACCCCAAGAACACCATACAATGGCTCCAAAAGGAGAAATGTACCCCCATGTTTGTGGCAGCATTGTTCACAATAGCAAAGATCTGGAAACAGCCCAAGTGTCCGTCAGAGGATGAGTGGATTAAAAAGCTATGGTACATATATACTATGGAATACTACTCAGCCATAAGAAATGATGACATCGGATCATTTACAACAACATGGATGGACCTTGATAACATTATACGGAGAAAAATAAGTAAATCAGAAAAAACTAAGAACTATATGAATCCATACATAGAAGGGACATAAAAATGAGACTCAGAGACATGAACAAGAATGTGATGGCAATGGGGGTGGGGGTTTGGGGGAGGTGGGATGGGGTGAGGAAGGAGAGAGGGAATGGGGGAGGGGAAGAGCACAAGGAAAACCAGATAGAAGGTGACAGAAGACAGTTTGACTTTGTGTGAGGGGTATACGGCATAATCAAATGTCAAAATAATCTGGAGATGTTTTCTCTCAATATATGTACCCTGATTTATCAATGTCAATGCATTAAATTTAATAAAAAAATAAAATTTAATTTAAAAGAAACTGCTCTGAAAATAAAAACTAATAAAAATAAAAGTTGGGAAACATTAGGTTGAAAACACTCTCTTCAAACAAGAGGGAATGTCAAATATAAAATCAATCAATGAATTTATCATGATACAGATATATTCAATCTACAGTCAGAGAAATCTTAGATAATCTACTGAGAAAAACTCTCAGAACAGATGAAAGTTCACGATGTAGCCGAACACAGGATCGGCGGGGAACACCCACCCGTCCTTGCCTATAACTATGCACCACTGTGTGGCGGACAAAAGCCATGACACCTTAGCAACCGGAAATCTAGCAGCAACAGAAATGTTCCGAAGGTCACACACTTACTTGAAATATGTGCACCTTCAATGACAAAATCATAAAACTTACAGAAAGAACAAGGGATATAGAAACACCAAGGCTCACACCTCGTTCCTGAAGAAACAGTAGAAAGGTGAGGAAGTCATGTGTTCTCAGATATTCTGCAGTTTAATCCCTCCCCCTTCAGAATCCCGACGGGGCAGTTTTACACTTTGTATTGAATTGTGAACTGCTGTTTGGTTCTTTCAAATTTAGAACATTACCTTATTGAGTTGTGAAGAAGAGTCCAATTTTAGGACCAGACTACAAGGATTCAAGCTGAGCTCTGAACCTTTCTACCTGTAGAGTCTTCAACAAGGTGCTGACCTTCTCTGCCTGAATTTCATCATCTGTAAATATGGGTGATATTATGGAGTCTGTGTTAGGAAAAATATAATAATTCAGGGAAATGCTCAGCATTGTATCTGAAAATAAATGTCAGCTATTAAAGTTATGCAACAATATGAAACAATAAGTAGTTAGTCCAACAGATAAATCACCATATCCTTAAGGGCAAATATGAGACTGCATCTCACCGACTCTGCCAGGGAGGGAACTGTTTATCTGGGAGCTAACACCGCCTGCTTCTGAATTGGCTCTGGTTCCATTGGGGCTTCTCTAGGGAAAATAAGATCATTGCTTTCCAATCACTTAATTTACTGATTTATGATTACATTGATGTGACTGCTTTTGGGACTTTATTATGCTAACCTCTGGATATTGGAACTCAGGGTTCATGAATTTAGTGGGTGGGGATAGATATTCTCTATCCCAAAACACAGGATCTCTGAACTCCAGTCCTCAGTGGGATGCACTGCTGACACGTGTTGAAATCCCAGGGCTCCTCTAGCTCAGTCTCTAACTGGTCAGCAGCTACGTGGCAATGAATGAGAGGGGAGAAACCAGAAGAATGCAGGAGAGTGCAGCCTGTAATGTCTGAGATCTTACACTCAAATCAGTGACCTCTGTGTTTCGGAATGAGGGAGGAAGTGTTGACTGAGACAGACTGAAAAGTAAGAAATCATAACTGTAACCCCTTTTTTTCAGTTTTCTGAAATGAACTTGCAGCACCAGCAAGAAGAATGAGATATGTGAATAGTCAAGGACCAACAGGCTAACCTCCTCTCCTACCCTCTCTCCCCAACCCCCACCCCCGGCGACACAAAAGTCATGTATATCTGAAGACAAAGAAGTCAAAGATCAGGCACTTGTCACATGAAAACTAAAGCTGTAAAGGGATATTAGACTCAGAAAAAACGAATTTTAAGGAGTTTGTGCTTTGTTGTTGCTAACCCCATGCGTATGCCGGCTACTAATAAATTTTTCTTCCTCTATCTACTTGTCTGGGTGTCTGTTATCCTCCCCTTGTGGTCATTTCCTGCTACATGGACACATTTCAGGCCTCACGTCTGAGTCATGATTACTTCTCATATAGTTTCACAATTTCTGTCTTCTGGTGACACTTGTTGCCATTTCCTAAGGTGATCAACTTTTTTACAATGAAAAGGAGAACAAAAATATATTGAAGAAAATAACATCATAAATAAAGGAACATTTTATTCATTGCAACAATAATACACTATAATATGATAAATGTATACTAAAAACATTTGTAATAATTTATATTGTAATTATGCTTACATGCCTATTAATTTTTATAATTATAAGAAAAAAGTACTCATTTAATAAAACTATATATCAAAGAAAACAACTATTTTGAGTGATATTTGTGTGTATTTATCATTATCTAATTTAAAAATCCTGTTTCATGCAACTATTTAATCAAAATGCATTATTAGTAGATATCATTTGATGTTAGATTTTCACTTTAAAATTTGAATTTCGGGAAAATACTTGTATAGAAAATTTTACGTATTTGGAAATTAATAAATAGATAATGAATTAATAAAACATGACTTGTGCTTACCTGTGTATGATTTATAACTCACTGAAAAAGAAATAATTGTGAATCTACAATGTTGTAGGTGCCATATTGTGTTTTCATAAAAGTACACAAAGCCACTTGCACGCTCGGTTTATCACGGGCTCTCTCAAGGTCTCTCATGCTGAGCACATGTGTCTCATAATCTCATCTTGCCACACTGTCCTAATCATTCAAGAATTCTCATGTCAAATACAAATACATCACATCACACGCAATGGATCGACTCTATATTGATCAAATACGGACATTTACAGATTAGTCTTCGAATATGTGAAAGGAGGACAAGTAGGAGGACACTTTTTGAGGGATGACAGAACTAACAAAAGAAAGACTGTCCTCCCTAAAGAAGGATGATTGGACACCTTACATTTTCTACCTCCCTGTTATAACCATCCTTTCTCCATTTAATCAAGAGAAATGCTGTACACATCATCTGTGAGATCCTACATAACACTGACTCTGCACATACAACTCTAGCCTCAAAAAAACACAATTAAGCAATATTTTGTGGCACACACATTTGTCTTATAAATACTGGTTTCTGGCATTCCTGCTTGAACAACATAAGGAAGGACCTAATTTAGCCATGTCTAATAAGTCACTAAAATGATTTTGGTCATTTCTCACCCTTAGGATAGATTAAGTGTAAAAACAATTTGGAATAATTGATCACAATGACATTTTTGGCAAGTACTCTAAAGAAATACTTTTAATCAACTGACATCAATATCACGAATTTATCCTTTATTCATCTGCACATTCATATGACAACAGCTTTAGAATTAAGATGTCAGAAAATGAAACCTCATTTTAATAAAAAAATAATACTATCCATGGATAGATTGAATCAGAATCAGGCCTCATTCAACTCATTAAGAGGTATGCTTATCACAACATCTTACTATATACATTTACTTCTTAAATGAGATTTCTAAATATGTGTTTGGGAGTGACGTCAGAGAAATGGTGCCATGAGGGATACTTCTAATCTCTCCCCTTGAAATGTCAACACATTCAACAACTAAACACAGACAAAAAAATCTCAGGAGCACCTGAAATATACACACACCAGACAAAGGTATGATTTATTGAAAATGTGACTGAATATATAATCCACTCTGAAGGAAATAAGATGGAGAACGGGCGTTTCACTTTCCTCACTTATCTGAGGAAGGGGTGCTTTTGCTTGGATTCGAGGAAAGTGGAGAGACTGAGATAGAGGGGAAGGAGCTGAGTTAGGGTAGGTGCTCAAACAAAAGAAAGAACACACCAGCTCTGCTGAAATCATGGACACTGGGCATACACGGGAAGTGGGCTCTATCTAAATTACCAGTGGAGGGTGCCCATGTGGACCGTGACCAGCATCTTTGTGCATTCCTGGATTCACCATCACTGCACTGTGCGAGCTGCTCTACCTAGCATCACTGTCACTGGGCACGCAGGCCAGAGTGCTTAGTCTGAGATTATCAGCGCTAGGCACCCTTGTGGGCCATTGCCAGCATCCCAGAGGATTCCTGGCTCCACAATCATCAGCATGGGGCATGCGCATTGGTCCAAAATTTTAGCCTGAGACTGCCCACTCTGGGTGCGTGCGTCTGTGGACTGATGCCAGCATCTGTGTGCATTCTCAGCTCTGACTAAGATCACAAGCGCTAGTTGCCTGAGTGGGCAAATGCAGGCATCTGTCTGCATTGCTGGAGTTGTGGGAACTGGACACACACATGCTGACTGTGGGCTACCAAACAGCATAAGTGGGAGTAACGTGTAGAGATTAGATGCTCCATGCATTGAGACGTGTTAGACCTGCCTGCTGGCTCATAAAATATTGCCTGTGGCAGTAGAAAGGCACTTGATCAATGATCTGCATTCTGCCCTGCTTGCTTTCACTAGTGGCTCTCATTGCCTTTGCCATGCCCAGAACTGTGCTTTGAGCTGTACTGGAGAAAGGACCTGACTGCTCATAGACCCTCTTGCTCTGCAGGCAGTGGCTGAGACAAACCACACAGCTAAGTCTCCAGGCTGCTGTTTCCGGTGCAAAGAACGTGGAGAATGGCACCTGGAAAACTGAGACTGCCATTGCTAGAGTCATAAAATTGCAAAGCCCTAACAAGCCCTACCTACAAAAGGGACTGAGACCTAGCCTACGTCATTGCCACAGAGAAACATCAGCAGATTTCTGTCCAAAAGCCGCAAAGAAGAAGAATTCAGTACAGTGCCACCTTCCAGAAAAAATGCAGAAGTTACTTCTAAAAAACAGGAAAAAATTACATTTTTATAAGGCTTTCTTCATTTTGGTTACTTTTTTCTTCTTTCCTTTTTCTTTTGTTGTTTTCCTTTTTTTCTTTTTCTTTTGAACTTTATTATCTATAGTTGTTACATTTTTCATTCTTGTTTTTTGTGATGGTTTTATTTCAGAAAATTTTGGGGGGGAAGATTATTTTGGGTGTTCTTTTTTGGTTGTTCCATTTTTTCTCTTTCTTCCCTTTTCCCATATCTTCTTCTTTTTATTTATTTTTCTTTCATCAAATCATTCATTATCAAATTATTATATTTTGTAGTCATATTTTTTGTGTGCATTCAGCTTTTTTTACTTCATTTTTCCTCTTTTTAGTCATTTTTCCTCAGTTCAGGTTCCATGGTCTCTGTAGTTTTTCTTCCACTTATCATTACAAAATTTTCATTTTATCATAGTATTTTTTCCATTTTTATTTTATTTTTTAAATTATCTCCTACTAGTTTTATTAACAATACCACTCTAAAATGCCACTAAGGAAAAAGAAATCAAATACCATGGATACAGAAGACAGAGATGGAGCTCATAGATGATGAAAAATCTCTAGAAAAAAATTTTAATTACAATGAAAACTTGGAGTAAAATGACAGGGAATTCAAAGTTGAAGTCCTAAAAATACTCAATAAAATAATGAAAACTTTGAAAGGCAATTTAGAGAGCTCAAAAAACAATGTAATGAACTAAAAGAATAATTTAGCAAGGAATTTGAAACTATAAAAGGGAACCAAACAGAGATGAAAAACTTAATACATAAACTGAAAAACAAGGTAACAAGCTTAGCTAATAGGACAGGCCAGATAGAGGAGATAATTAATGACATAGGAAACAGGAAATTGGAGATACTACAGAGAGAAGAGGAGAAAGAAACACAAATTTTTAAAAAATGAAAAGCCATACAAGCATTGTCTGAGTCTATCAGAAAGAGCAACATAAGAATAATGGGTATATCAGAAAAGAAAGAGGAGAAAAAGAATGGAGAATATATTCAAACAAATAATTGATGAGAACTTCCCAAGCCTGTGAAACAAATTAGAGCCTTGAATCCAAAAAGCAAACTGAACACTGAGTTACTTTAACCCAAACAGACCTACTCCAAGGCACATCATAATGAAATTTTCACAAATCAATGACAAAAAAAATTACTGATGGCAGCCAGGGAAAATAAGAGTACAACATATATAGAATGGCCCATTAGGCTATCATCAGATTTCTGAGCAGAAACTCTAAAAGCCAGAAGAGAGTGGACCCCAATATTCAAAGTACTGAAAGATAGAAACTTCCAGCCAAAAATACTATATTCATCAAAACTATCCTTTAAATATGAAAGGAAAATAAAAACATTCACAGATATAAAGAAGAGGACGGAATTTATCACCAGAAAACCTTCACTGCAGGAAATAATAAAGGAAGTTATCTGACCAGATACAAAGAACAAAACAAAACAAAGTCACAAGTAAAAGCTCCAATAAGATCACAGTAAAAATAAGAATAATCTGTGCCAATAAAAAGAAATAAAGGGAGAGGACAACAATTAGCAGTAGCAAAGGAGAATGGAGTACAGAAGAACTCATGAGAAAAAGGACTACAATGAATATGATATATATCCTTTTAATTGCCTAATGGTAACCACCTTGAAAATACCAGTACTAAAATACATGGCTTAAAAAAGGAGGAAACAGAGGAAAGAACTTTGGAATACAACCAAACAGAAGCAAATGACAGAAGAACAAAAGAGAAGAACCAAACAAGAAACAGAGCTATCAGAAAGCAATATATAAAATGACAATAAGAAACACTCAAGTGTCAATAATTACATTAAATGTAAATCAATTGAACTCACCAATAAAAAGACAGAGTAGCAGAGTGGATCAAAAAAAAAACAACAACTGTATGCTGCCTTCAAGAAACACATCTAAGCTATAAGGATAAAAACAGATTCAAAATGAATGGTTGGAAAATGATTCTCTAAGAAAATAATATCTAAAGAAAAGCAGGTGTAGCCATACTCATATCTAACAGTGCTGAATACAAGATAAAAAGGTAATCAGAGACAAAGATGGTTATTTCATAATGATTAAAGGGAAATTGAATCAAAAATACATAACACTTCTTAACATATATACACCAAATCAAGGAGCACCAAAGTATATAAGACATCTAGTAACTGATCTAAAAATAAAAACTGACAAAAATACAATCATACTTGGAGACCTCAATACATCACTGAAAGCTCTAGATCATTAATCCAAAGAGAAAATCAATAAAGAAATATTGGCCTAAAACAAAACATTAGAGCAATTGAATACAATAGACATCTACAGGGCATTTCATACCAAAATGCCGGAGTATACATTTTTCTTCAGTGTACATGGCACATTCTCAAGAACTGACCATGTGTTAGGCCAGAAAAGTAACTTCAAGAAACTCAGAAAGATTGAAATTATATAAAGCATATTCTCTGACCTTAAACTTTGAAACTAGAATTCAACTTCAAAAAAGAACCAAACAAACCCTTATAAATATTGAAATTAAATACCATACTTTGAAAAATATGAGTGAGTCAAAAAACAAATAAAAGCATAGATCAAAATATATATTCAGACAAATGAAAATGAGAACATAATATATCAAAACCTCTGGGATACAGCAAAAGCAGTATAAGAGGTAAGTTTGTATCACTACAGGCTTATATGTACAAACACAAAAAGCCCAAGTAAACAACTTAACATCACATCTTAAGGAACTAGAAAAAAGAAGAACAAAGGCAACCCAATAACAGCAGAAAAAAAAATTAGAGCAGTAATAAATAAAATAAAACAAAAAAAACTGTAGAAAAAAATTCTTTCTTTGAAAGGACCAACAAAATAGAAAAAACCTTGGCAAGACTCACGAAGGAAAAAAGAGAAAGGGCTCAGATAAACAAAATACAAAATGAAAGAGGAGAAATCACTACAGATATCATAGATATACAAAGAATTATAGAATACTATGAAAAACTATATGCTACCAAATTTAACAATCTAGAAGAAATGGATAAATTTCAAGAATAATACAATTTTCCTAGACTAAATCATGAAGAAGTAGAGAGCCTAAACAGACCCATAAGCGGGGAGGAAATAGAAACAACTATCAAAAACCTCAAAAATAATATAAGTCTAGGGCCAGACAGCTATAGTAGTGAATGCTATCAAACATTCAAAGAAGATTTGGTTCTTATTCTACTCAAAGACTTCCAAATAATTGGAGAAGAAACAATACTTCCAAACACATTTTATGAGGCCAACCTAACCCTCATACCAAAACCTGGCAAAGACAACACAAAAACAGAAAACTACAGACCAATATCTCTAATGAATACAGATGCAAAAATCTTAAAAAAAGAAATACGAGCAAATCAAATAAACATTAAATAAACAAAAATAATTCACCATAATCAGGTGAGATTTATCTCAGAATAACAAGAATGGTTCAACATACCTAAAAAAACAATTAACGTAATACACCATATCAATAAAATAAATAACAAAAGCCATATGATTCTATAAATATATGCAGAAAAAGCATTTGATAAAATACAACATCATTTTATCTTTAAAATACTCAACCAAATAGGTATAGAAGAAAAATATTTCAACATAATAAAGGCCACTTATGACAAACCATCAGCTAACATCATATTAAATGGCAAAAACCTGAAAACTTTTCTCTAAAATCAGGAACAAGACAAGGCTGCCCACTCTCTTCACTTCTATTCAATGGAGAGCTGGAAGTTCTAGTCAAAGCAATCAGACAGACAAGGGAAAGAAATAAAAGGCATTCATATTGGGAAAGAAAAAGTAAAGGTTTCACATTTTGCAGATGATATGATCCTGTATATAGAAAACTCCAAAGACTCCACAGAAAGGCTACTAGAAACAGGAAACAAATACAGTAAGGTCGCAGGATACAAAATTAATATACAGAAGTCTATTGCTTTCTTATATGCCAACAATGAAACTTCAGAAAATGAACTCAAAAAAGCAATCTTTTTTACGGTCATAACAACAACAACAACAACAAAATACCTAGGAATAAACATAACTAGGAATGTAAAGGACCTATATAATGAAAACTACAAAGCATTGTTAAAGGAAATAAAAAAAAAAGACACAATGAGCCTGTCCAGGTGGTGGCGCAGTGGATGGAGCATTGGACTGGGATGTGAAAAGGCCCAGGTTCGAGATCCTGAGATCGCCAGCTTAAGTGTGGGCTCATCTAGCTTGAAAAAAAGCTCACCAGCTTGGACCCAAGATCGCTGGCTTTAGCAAGGGGTTACTCTGTCTGCTGAAGGCCCACGGTCAACGCGCATATGAGCGATCAGTCGGTGAACAACTATGGTGTCGCAACGAGGAACTGTTGATTGATTCTTCTCATCTCTCTTCATTCCTGTTTGTCCCTATCTGTTCCTCTCTGTGACTCTCTATCTCTGTGCCTGTAAAAAAAAAAAAGACAAAATGAAATGGAAAAATATTTCCTGTTATTCAATAGGAAGACTAAAAATAGTTAAAATGACCATATTACCCGAAGCAATATAGAAATTTGATGCTATTCCCATCAAAATTCCAATGTCATTTTTAAAAGAAATGAAACAAAAAAATTATCAGGTTTATAAAAACCCCTGAAGAGCCAAAGTAATCCTAAGGGGAAAAGAAAAAATAAAGCTGGGGCATTACAATAAGTGATGCATTCAAATTATACTACAGAGCCATGATAATCAAAACACGGTATTGCCAGAAAAATAGACACTCAGACTAATGGAACAGAATAGAGAGCCCAGAAATAAAAGCACATATATATGGACAAATCATCTTTGAAGAAGTAGGCAAAAACACACAATGGAGAAAAGAAAGCCTCTTCAGTAAATGGTGCTGGGAAAACTGGAAAGCCACATGCAAAAGAATGAAACTCGACTACAGTTTGTCTCTTCTCAAAAACTAATTCAAAATGGATCAAAGACTGCAATGTAAGATCTGAAACAATAAATTACATAGGAGAAAACATAGGTACTAAACTCAAGGACCTTGAAGGACTTTGGCCATAAAGAGCATTTTATGAATTTGACTCCAAAGGCAAGGGAAGTGAAGGCAAAAATAAATGAGTGGGACCACATCAGACTAAGAAGCTTCTGCACAGCAAGAGAAACTGACAACAAAACAAACAGACAGCCAACTAAAGGGGAGATGATATTTTCTACCCAGAGAGTGAGAAGATGGTTAAGGATAAATCACACAGCGGATGATGCTCATTTTAATATTAAAAAATTAAGTGCGGATGCCAATCAAGTAGTAATACAAAAATATCTTAAATAACAGTTTTATTGTTTTTTGTCAGATGTTATTTAATATTATTTTCATTAATGTTTTAAAACACTTTCTTATAATATGCTTTTGACTACTTGTTTTCTTATTATTTAAGTATTAAATGCATGAAATAATAAAATACTTTCAGTATATCCATTCTATACTTAAAACAGTCATTAGGACATGGAACTGGTTGTTAAGTTATTTGAATCCCACCACTGGCCCTGAGGAATCAGGAACATGTGTGACAGGTGCACCACTCCTTCCTGCTCCCACAGACTCCTGCCCGCAGCCCCTGGACCCCTGACGGGGCTCTCCCCTCCTCCTGTGGGCTGTGAGCTCCAAAGGGAAGCCCGGGGCAGGGAAAGGCCACGGGGCAGCTGAGAATGTATCCTTCTTCTTGTTCACCAGCTCTTGCCATGACTTAATTGTGCTCTGTGTTGTACATAGATAAAAAGAAACAATCATAATAAAAAAAAATTAGGAATGCTTCATTTTTGCATAAATTTCTCCCTAGATTCTCATTGTGTGCACTGCCTAACCTGAACATTTCATAATGCTGGTATTCAGTCCAGGAGCCATTGCAGACACGACCTGGAGGTGGAGGACCCTTCTTTCAAGTGCACATGGACTCCTGCACCGTCCCCAATCAGGGGCACTCCGTGACCCACTGTATCACGTGCTCTCCCCACATGGCTGACCCTTCTTCCAAGAAAGGCCAGGAACATGTTCATCACAATACATTTTGCATAAGGAACACAATTTTTAACTTCAAACTTGAAAATAACATTAAAGTGACAGAGATGTTGCAATGATCTCTATTAGAAAAAGGCCTGTGCACATTACCCAGACCACCCACTATTGACGTGTTGCTGCTTTTGCTCCAGTGTGAGGTCTCTTTGGGGCATTCAAGTTAAAAAAACAAAACCTGAGAACCTCAGCTTGTGAGACAAATCATCCAGCAGATATGCGAAGTCTTACTCATCAAATTACAGCCATGATCCCACCCCATCCCAGAGCTCCAGAATGTTCAGACCCAAGTCCAGAGGCAAATTCAGGGGTAAGTTACAAAAATACAATAGCAATGTGGCTTAAAGGCCCTCTCAAAGTCACAGTGATCTTGCAGGCTGCATTCAAATGAGCTTGTCTAATCTGGTCATTTTCAAAAATAAAACATCGTTCAGATTTAAATATAAATAAAACGGAAATAATGTAAATTTTTTATTCTTTCTCTGCTGACCGGTACCAAATGACCCATGGACCGGTACTGGTTCTTGGCTCGGGGCTTCGGGACCACTGTCCTAGGTCACAAAGTCATCACGGTGTGGCTCCCAGGACAGGCTGAAGGAAGCCTGTGTATTCTGGAAGAGCGCCTTGGAAAAAGAGGCCAAAAGGCCTCAGGACTTGTGAGATGACCCTCTCACAAGTGAACAGCTAATTCTCACTTCAGGATCCTCAAGATTATTTACTGTTCTTAACTTGATTCCTTGCTCACCAGAAAGACCTTTATTCTTGAACAGAGTTTTGTAGTGAAGAGGACAATTAAACTCTTGGGTTTCTTGTTAGTAGTAATCCTCAGTAATCACTAACCATGAAAGGTGTACATACACATAGCTTTAGCATCTTCTTCGACTCTCTCACATAGTGGACATGCTGCTTTATAAATATAAGACATAAGAGAGATAACCTTACAGTAATATATTTGTTTTTTTTTAAATGTTTATTTTATTGATTTTTTTATAAGTAAATTTTATTAATTTTAATGGGGTGACATCAATAAATCAGGGTACATATATTCAAAGAAAACATGTTCAGGTTATCTTGTCATTCAATTATGTTACATACCCATCACCCAAAGTCAGATTGTCCTCCCCATTTAGTTTTCTTTGTGCCTCTTCTCCTCCCCCTCCCACTTGTTCCCCATACCCATCACACTCTTGTCCATGTCTCCTAGTCTTGTTTTTATGTCCCACCAATGTGTGGTCTCCTGCAATTCTTGTTTTTTTTCTGATTTACTTATTTCACTCCATATAATGTTATCAAGGTCCCACCATTTTGTTTTAAGTGACCCGATGTCCTCATTTCATATGGCTAAATAGTATACCATGGTGTATATGTGCCACATCTTCTTTATCCAGTCTTCTATTTTTTTTCACACTGATTAAAGCATTTAAGCAAACTCTTGGCCAATACAGCAAGAATCCATAAAAGAGTAGTGTCCTTAACAAGTTCACTGAGTCCAAATTGGCCCCAACACCATGCCAAGTCACTGATAAATGGAACCCAACCCCAGTTCATTCTGTTAGGCGCTGTCCCAAGGAGTAGGAGTCAGGGAAAAGTCCACATCTAGGAAAAGTCCGCATGGCACTGGAATTGTTGTCACAATTCTATACTTTGCAGCTCACGTCCAAGTTCTAATGACCACTTCTTCTAGCTGGTAATGATTCAGGTAGACTGGAAAAGCCATCTGCAACATGTGTGGAGGTGGAGCTTCTGTTCTCCTCTGCCTGGAGAGATGAGACCACGTTGCTTTTCCCTGGAGCTCTGCGACTGTGGCATGGTAAAGAGAACCTTGGGATACACTAAGCTGGGTGGCAAAGGTAGATTCATAATAGAAGTTGGCAAAAGGGGGAAAGAGAGCTCTAAATTAGGAGTAGGTCCCAGCCTGAAATATGAGTGGGGCATTGAGGTAGGAGGAATAAAGGAAACACTATATATTAAACAAGGCAACAGAAAATGGGACTATCAACACCCACAACAGAGATCTTCGAGGAAAGAATAAAAAACCTGACTATTCAGGGAAGACATAGTTAAGTGGCCCTTGTGCAAATGAGATCAGTTTACCTGCTTCTTGGAAGAAATACCCTAGGCTCGTCCACAGTGTCGTAGATGGGGCCGACGGCCCTGGGCACCTTCAGCCTTCAGTGGCAAACCCCAGCATTCTGGTCAATGTTAGGTTATAGGTGGCTGGAGCAGGGCTGGAAGAGACTGAACCCTCCTTTAGAGGAGCGAGGGGGAAGCCTACCTTCCAGTGTCCCTGTTTCCTCACAGCAGAAGCATGTAAGCCTGGCAGGCTTTAGCTCTATGACCTTCCTTTCTGCTATTGAAGCAGGACCAGATGGCATCCTATGAGACCCTTTTGGGGTGTTGGAGCCTTTAAGGTCGTATCCTAAAAGCTGGTAGTTCCCCGGATCTCTACTGGGCTTTTTCTGCCTCTTGGTATCTTAAAAGCCATACTCAGAAGATCTTGCTGACAGGTTTGAGGATCCCCATATGCCTATATAAATCTTTTCCATATATCTGGGGCTATTTTGAAAAAGACAAAACAGTGTTATTAGCTGGATCAAATAAAGAAGGTAGAAGTTTGCAGGAGAAAAATATTTGGCATCTCCTGTTCATCAGCATTGAAAAGAAATTTAAAAATATTTTAAGTAAAAAGCATGGTATGGTAGATCCCTAGTAGTTCTAGTAGTTCCAGGATATGACTCCCCCCTTTTGAAATTTTTAAATTGACCTTAAAATATTTGCTGGGTACACTTTAATAGTACCTTGAGTTTAAAGATTGTAAGAAATACACATAATTCGAAAGGTTTTTCAAAATACAGTAAATGCTTTTGCTCCATATGCAGGAGCATTGTCAGTTTAACCAGTTTAGGAAATCCAATAATAGAAAAATGCATACAGACAATGAGCTACAACATGCTTAGCAGCCTCTCCTGTTCTGACAGAGGTTACTATAAATCCAGAATATGTATCCACTGTAACGTGGACATAGGACTGTTTGCCAAATGAAGGTATATGAGTAACATCCATTTGCCAAAGTTGTCCTGGTGGGGTCCTTGAGGGTTAACTCCGAATGAAGGGGCAGATTGTGGTATAGGACCCCTTGGACAGGATTTCCCAATCTGCCATGCTGCTTCCCGAGAAAGTTGAAACTGTTTACACAGGGCTGCAGCGTTCTGGTGATGAATAGTATGAGACTGAATTGCTCGATCTGTCATAGTTGCTCCAAATAATTTTCTTTTGGGTAGCTTGATCAACAAGGGCCATTCCCTTGTGCTAAAGCTCCAGGGAGCATGGAGTAAGCTGAAGTATGTCCTATAAAACATGGAGCTCTATGTTGACATACAAGTCTTTGAATAAGGAGGTAGTGCTGAAATAGTTCATCAGCATTTGTCTCTAAGATAACAGTCTTTATAGTGGAAACACCATAAGTAAATATTTGCTGTCTGTATATAGATTAAAGGAGGAATATGGCAAATGCTGAAAAGCCATGATAATGGCATATAATTCTAGTCTTTGAGCTGATTTTAAGTTGACAGTTTCAGTATAAAGTTGTCCATTGTTTTGCAAGAGAGATTTGCCATTTAGTGGAAGTTTCTTAGAAAAAAGGAACAACAATAATTTTGAGGCTCAAAACTTAGAAGCTGCACGGGTCGCAAGATCAAAATATGGAAGTGTATTCCATGGGCTATTAGATGGTTCAATGTGCTCAATCTGTAGCTGCTCTTGTACTAATTGAGCAGCTGCCCTAAATTTCTCCTGAGAAAGGGGCCGTTTGTCTACCCATACAGGATTATCTGATTTCCAAGTAATTGGGTCTGCACAATGCATTATTGAGGTAGCAGGAGCTACCAAGGCCCGTATGCTAAATTTTGATATCCTAATCCACACCTTCTGGTATTGGGTGCCACTTCTATGAGGGTGAGAATTCCTCGCTGTTCTTTCCCTACTCCCTTGGTGGGCAAAAATCCCCGATCAAGCATCTGAGTACTGACTAAACCATTAAAACTGACAAGCAACGCTCCCATATTTTTCAAAACATCTCTTCCCCACAAATTAACTAGCCATCCAGGGAGTACATAAGGCTTAAAAAAATCCAGAATGACCTTCTTAATCTTCCCAATGTAGAAAACTAGAACTTTGTTGAGGGGATTTACTCTGCCCTATACCTTGTAATTCTGTGGCTGCTGCATGAGTGGGCCAGGAAGGAGGCCAATGTAGCTTAGCAATAACAGATACATCAGCTCCAGTATCTAACAGTCCTTTAAATTTATGCTCATGTATTGTTAGTTCCATTTCAGGCCATTCCTGACCTATTTTTTTTTAAATCCAATTGGCAAAATCAGAGGAGCCAAATCACCAATTTTCTTGGGGCCCCTTTTGCAGGATGTGGCCTGAGAAGCAGAATTAGCATCCTTATACTATTCTTCTAACTGCCTGAATTAGCTGTGAGACAAATTCTTTTTTATTGAATATTATTATTAATTTTAATGGGGTGACATTGATAAAATTGTCTTTTGTCACCTTCTAACTGGTTTTCTTTGTGCCCCTCCCCTCCCCCAACCCCCTCCCTCTCCTCCCCCCACCCTGTAACCCCAACACTGTTGTCCATGTCTCTGAGTCTTATTTTTATGTCCCATCCATGTATGGAATCATATAGTTCTTAGTTTTTTCTGATTTACTTATTTACCTCAGCTTTATCCCATCCTATCATCCCCTTTCCTCTGTCCTCTTTTCCTCTGGTCCCTTTGTCTGCTCTGTCTCAATTCTGACCCTCAGTTCACATTGTTCATTGGATTCCTCAAATGAGGGAGGTCATATGATATTTTTTTTTCTGCCTGGCTTATTTCACTTAACAAAATAGTTTCCAGGTCCATCCATGTTGTCTCAAAAGGTAAGATTTCCTTCTTTTTCATTGCCCCATGGTGCTCCATTGTATAAATGTACCACTGCTTTTTAATCCACTCGTCCACTGACAGACACTTGGGCTGTTTCCAGAAATTTGCTATTATGAACAATGCTGCCATAAACATGGGGGTGCATTACTCCTTTTGAAACAGTGCTTTGATGTTCTTAGAAAATATTCCTAAATGTAGGATAGCTGGGTCAAAAGGCACTTTCATTTCTAATTTTTTGAGGAACCTCCATACTGTTTTCCACAGTGGCTGCACCAGTCTGCATTCCCACCAGCAGTGCAGGAAGGTTCCCTTTTCTCCACATCCTCGCCAGCACTTATTCTGTGATGTTTTGTGGATGTAGAGCCATTCTGACTGGTGTGAGGTGATATCTCATTGTGGTTTTAATTTGCATTTCTCTAATGATTAGTGGTGTTGAACATTTTTTCACCTGTCTATTGGCAATCTGTATGTCCTCTTTGGAGAAGTGTCAATTCATTTGTTTTGCTCATATTTTGATTGGCTGGTTTGTCTTTCTGGTGTTGAGTTTTACCAGTTCTGTATAAATTTTGGTTATTAACATCTCATCAGAGGTATTGTTAAATATGTTCTCTCCTTGTGCAGTTTGTCTTTTTATTTTGTTCCTATTATCTTTAGTGGTGCAAAACCTTTTTAGTTTGATATAGTTCCATTTGTTTATCCTGTCTTTTATTTTATTTGCCCTTGAGAATAAATCAGCAAATATATTGCAGCGAGAGATGTCTGAGAGCTTACTGCCTATGTTTTCTTCTAAGGTGTTTATTGTTTCATGGCTTACATTTAAGTCCTTTAACCATTTTGAGTTTATTTTTGTGAATGGTGTAAATTGGTGGTGTAGTTTCATTTTTTTGCAGGTAGCTGTCCAATTTTCCCAACAGCATTTGTTGAAGAGGCTGTCTTTACTCCATTGTATGCTCTTACCTCCTTTGTCTGGAACCTCAAAGATAAAGGCAAAAGACTCGGCAGAATCAATTCTTTCTACCAAGTTATACTCAATGTATGCATTTGAACATGAGTTTCTAAAGATTTATGATATCTTCAATATAGAAAATCTCAGGAGGCACATCTAACAGAAAGTTGACACCACACATGATTTGACATGAGGTGTCAGCAATGCAGGGAGAGTGTCCGGAGAGTTGAAATACATGTTGAGTGACTTGTGGACAGGATGACTGAGCACAGCGTCATCCTGGGAATTTCCCAAAAGAAGTGCCCCAGGTTGAAAAAAGTACAAAACACACTGCTGCATTTTCAGGAGCAAAAGTAAAAGGAATAGAATTAACTAAAGAAAGTCACTTTCTCCCAAGGCTCCTGACCTTAGAACTAGTGTCTGGGTGACATGGGGACAGAGGGGAGACCAGAATCAGGTAAGACCAGGTCTATGTGTCCCACCAGTGGGGGGCCTTCTTATTCCAGGCTGTGTTTCTCAGGCTGTGGCAAGAACACTGAGACCCTGTTTATGCTGGGCACAGGATGTGAATGAACACAGAAGGTGTTCCAGAAAATAGAGACTAATTTAAGTGGACATGTTTCCCCTGTATCACATTTACTGTAGGAAAAGCTTTAGACACAATAGATAATAGTAGCTAAAACTTATTTTTTATTTTATGACCATAGTTTGTATAACTATATTCTTTACAATTGGAAAAAGAGTGTAGGTCTAGTAATAAGTGCTCTTACTTGAAACAGAAACATATGACCTCTAATATTTCCAAGTTGAAAAGGGTGTCTGAGGGTGACCTGGCCATGGAGAGGGATGAACTTAGTGGACTCTTAGGTGTCAGCAGGCAGAGGAGCTGAAGTAGGCGTATAAGAGCCCCAAAGAGACCCACACCCTAAACCGGGACATATCATGTGTCCTCCATGGCAATCAGGAGTTTGTACATGTGTTAAAGTCACAGATTTTGAGCTAGGGAGATGATCCTAAATTTTCTGGTGACCTCTAAATGCCATCCCACATATTCTATATGAAGGGGACAAGGAGATTTTCAAACAGACAGAAAAAAAATTTACAATGTCCTCTCATGGGGCAGAGATAGGAGGGATGTGGGTACCAGAGGACAGCCATCAGCCCTCAGCTGGTGGCACACGGGATAGATGTTCCTGCAACATTCCAGAGCCACCATGGCCTCCTGACACTGTGATTTCAGCAGAGGTTACAGATTTTAAGACTTTTGTCTTCTGCACCTGGAGAAAAGAATTTAACTGAAGCCACCATATATGTGGCTATGTGTCACCCACTAGAAACCAACTATGATCTGTGATGTATCCATTATCTGAGTCAGCTACCTCATTGGATGGGGGCCCATTAGCTTGGATGGGCTCATGGAAAGGAATAGGTGGGAAGACACTGTGCTCATCTGACGTGTTCTTCCTGCAGTAAGTGTGGATGGTGTGCATGGAGCTGTCCATATGGAGATGGATGACCATCTCCCGGGTTATAGAGAGACCCTAAGGAAGGAAGCGGTACCTGACGTGGAAGTGAGCAATGCGCATGTGCAGAGTACAGGGAGTAAGCGAAAGTTGAACCTTGTGGATTCACTACAAGTGGAGAAGTGGACAGAGATCATGTCACACGGGGCCACCCGGGCATTGACCCCAGGGATGGGGTGAAGACTGAGCAGGGTTTGTGCTGACGATGAGGTCGCAGTGGCATCGACACTGCTGGGTGGGAACCATGTGACCGCCGTCAGAATACTGTCTCCGCAGTCCGCCCCTGGAGCAGCATGTTCTCGGGCTTTCACACTAAACCGCCCGCCCTCAGGGCCACGTGACCAGGCAGTCTGTGGGGTCATGCAGGATGGCTCCTGAGCCTGTGTTCCCGCTGAGACCCTTGCACTCAGGCCGCCCTGGTAACTGGACGCTGGTCTCCCTATTTTACTCCTGGCACGACCCTAAGGCCGTTTCATGTTGAAACCACCCAACTCAAGCCAGAGACTGTTGGATAAAACAAGACAGCTAGTGAAGTGCAGGAAAGAAATTTATTGAAGCAAGACGTTGAAACCTTCACATTGTCTGGGAAAGATCAGGTCATCACTGAACAACAGGGAGCTCGCATGGAAGATATGAGAAACCTATTGGTTACATGCGACCACTACATTGTTCTGAAATAGAAAAAAAAAAACAAAAGAAACATCAGTCATGAAGTTCCTGCAGGTGATATGTTAACACAGACTGTTGTTCACAACCCAGATGTGGAAGAAACTGCAACCAGCAAAGGGAAGTGGAGGCACCAGGCAGGTAGCCGTGCGTGTGGGGAATTCAATAGTCCTGGTCCAGTCTGCACAGACCGTGCGAGTCAGGAGAGAACCATGTCCACACCCCGCAGATAAACCCTGCGTGTCCCCAGAGAAGGGCTCAGGTCTCTAGTGGAGCCAGGAGGAGGCTCAGGAGTTGAGCAGAGCAGCCCGGTGTCCTTTCTCAGAGTCCCAGGACATGGACTCCACTTGTCACTAAACGGGGACACAGGGCTGATGGTCCGGAACAGGAAGAAAAGGAATGTGGGCTGTTCTCCTTGCAGATGTCCCGCCTCCAGGAGTGGACATTCCCTACATGGCTCATGGACTTCCCCACACTGAGAATCCAGCTAGTGAGGACATTTGTGTGAAACCTGACTTAATTCCAGGGAGGACATGCTGAGAGACACCTTTATATCTGTGTGATCTCTCCATGAGGACATGATTGATGTGTTTCAGCTCCACACGGGGCTGCAGAGGACACAGGGAGGGTCGCGCCCCCTGGCCGGGAAACGTGGGGTGAGGTACAGGAGTGGCCTCAGCTCTGTGAGAGCTGGCAGAGCCCCCAGCAGCTGCCCCTCTGTCCTGACATTGGGTGGGGCCAGCTTTCTTCCTCTCACCGTGTCCGCTTTTCTCCCCCAGACCTCCCGTGAGAGTCCCATGGACTGTTCCTCTGGTCTAGGGACCTGTCCTGCTGAGAGCAACATTCTCTGGCCCTGCCCCATCACACCCAATGGGCCAGGCTATCCCTGTGCTCAGGACACTGTGGGGAATCTTGTGTCCAGAGAGATGACGTGAGAAGGATGAACATACCCAGCACTGTGTGCAGCCTTAGTCTAGCTCAGCAGGTGTCATGTTATCATTGACTTGTGTCCAGAGCCTCTCAGTATGATATGTGCACAGAGAGGTTGCAGCCTACCCAACTTTGGCCAACCCTGAGCAGCACCCTGACCTCCCTCCTGGCTGTGAAGCTGAGAAGCAGCCTCTATGCAGAGGGAGAAAGAAATTACCAAAACATTGAGAAACTTCATTCTTTTGTCTTCGGAGATTTGATCAATGCAGTCCTTTAATTTTAGCACAGCCTGAATTGCTTGTGTAGGTGGATTATATTTATAAAGATTGGCACGGGTGTTGCTGGAAGTTTCCCAAATGAGGCGCCCCAGGTCTGAAACAAGTGGTGAACACACTTTTGCATTGGCTGGAGCAAAAGAAAACGGAATAAAATTAATTAAGGAAAGGCACTTTCTCCCATGGCTCCTGACCTTAGAACTAAACTGGAACCCCTGGGGTAATATGGTCAGGTCTCATAACTGTGCCAAGGACAATGCAATATCCTGGAAGTAATGACTCGCTCCAGATCCCAGAGCTGGCTGCAGAGCTCTGTCTGGAGAGCAGGTTGACTGATCTCTACTTCAGATTTATTCTCTGTAAAGTACACCCACCACTTTCCAAGACTCTCCTTCTTTTCTGAAATTCACACTCTAGATTTCAAAAATTAAGTTTTCGCTGCCAATACAGTGACACCTTCTTTAGTCCTGATATGGGGGAAAGCAGATGTTAGTAATCAGTCTGTCAATGAGTGGCAGAGTCAGAGCTACTAGAGGTCAGACAGGCATGGCCAACAGTTTTTGCCCCCGGGCTAGATTAGAAAGAAAATGTTTTTCATGGGCCATACTAAATATTAAAATTAAAAAGTGTTAAATATAAAAACAAATTGTTTAAGTAAACAAAATTTTATTATGTAATTTGCTTATGAATATATATGAGTGAAAAAAATTAATATACAATATTATTTTAATAAAAATATTTTTAATAAATATATAATTACATACCGTATAAATATCCAAACTGTATCGCAATCAGTCGAAAAAATATTTAATTAATTGAATGAGCTTGAAGGGGATACATTGCAAATGAAACAATTATTTTGTTTTACAAACAGCCTGGACACGTTTCCAGTTATCAACTGCAGCTATTGTCTATGCTACAATGCCACTTGATTCAGCACACTTGACCAAAAACTAATGAATTGTTTGATCTTGGTTGTGTACTGGCAAACTTCTCCTAAAGGAATGTGGGTTTCACATCACCGCTAAACTCAAACAGTTGATATCGAGTACAGACAAGTACAAAAGTTGTAAATCTTTAAAATGGATTTTTTTTTAAATAAAGTATCGTGAATCCATTTGACCAATTATTGGAAGTTAGCCCTAGATTAATCACACGAAAGTCTTTTCCGCGATATCACTATCTTCTTAAATGTCTCGATTTCCAATAATCAAAGATAATTCTGCTTCTGAGTAGCTGAGATTTTGAAGTAGCGGAGAATATTAAAAATTTAATTGCGGGCCACATAAACTCATTACGTGGGCAGAATCCGGCCTGTGGGCCATGCCTGGGTCAGAGATAAAAGACTAAATCTGGAAAGGAGTGAGGAAATCTATCGTTAAAAGATGTTCCTTTGCAACTAAGTTAAACTATAGGATTATGTCATTGAATGAAGACTACTAAAAAACTTCTGAAAAAAGTACTCTATGAGTTTCACACATCTGGAATTATGCACATGTCATGATGGCTCTTGTGTCCTGCACTGATGTACAGAATTCCTTAGAGAAGGTGGGAGGTGGGAACTGGGGCTTACTACCGACCCCACAGGGATTGTGCTGAGACACAAAGTGACCATGTTCTCTGGTCTAGATTCTCCACCCCTTCCCCAAGTCTTCGCAACCACCTGCAGCCCAGAATGTGCCCTATCAGGCTCTGATCTGACCGGATCAGACAGTAGCTATGCGGAGATAGTAAGAGGGTCACATCAGAAGCTACAGGGAAAAACAGGAGGAGGTTCAGAAAGGCAGATGAAAGAGAACGACTCAAAACGACTTGGGTCCATGTCGAGGGCATGAAGACACACCAAAGTATTCTTCAACAAATGCCTAGAAAAAAAACCCAGAAAAGCAGCAGTTGCCGCCTGAACAATGTCACTGGGTCTCCAAATCCTGGCCGGAGGCCTAGAGAATGAGCAGCACGTGTCAATTGGCTGAGGGCTGCCGGTTCTCAGAGCCCACGGGAAGATTGATACATCAGAGATTCAGACAACACCAGCTCCTCCAAACTGAGCACTCTGCTAAAGCTCTTTCAAGTGGAACACTGTGACTCTAAATCAAGGGGTTCACAATCCATGGACTCAAGTGGCACCTAAATGACCCTGGCATCCTTGGACAGTTGTCTCAGTCATAGCGTGCTGGCCTTGCGTATGCCTGTCCCAGATTCGATTCATGGTCAGGGCACACAGGAGAAGTGACCATCAGCTTCTCCACTACTCCTCTCCCCCTTCTCTTTTTCTCCCATCCTGCTGCCAGTGGCTTGATTAGTTCGTAGTCAGCCACAGGGCTTATGATAAGTTGCTAGTCTGAGAGTTAAACTCGAGTGTTAAAGTTAGCGTGGCTGATTTGAGCATCAGCCCCAGACTCAGATTGCCATGTAGATAGATCCCTGTTGGGGCACTTGCAGGAGTCTGTCTCACTATCTCCCCTCCACTCACTTAAAGAAGAAGAAAAAAACCTGGAAAGCAGAACATGTCATGGGACCTGGAGCTGCCCTCTGACACCCGGCATCTCACTGCTCTGTCAGAGCCACTCTAGGTGACAGCAGTGAAAAACAAGGACTAGAGGAGACGTGGAGAGATTGAGCATTTGTTCAAGGTCACAGCGCTGCTGAGTGGCTGAGCCATGACCCACAACCAAGTTCCATCACATCATGCTGCTCTGACACGTAGACCACAGACAGGGATGCGGCTTCCGATGAAGAACCCAAAAACGAGCCTGCAGTGATGTCTCAGAAAGTTCTAGAGCATTGGCATTGACACAATGAGCCCGGCTGTTGGGCACTAGTTCATAAGTTGTGGGAAAGGTTTGGATTCTGATCTGCTCACCCCCTCCCCTAATAAGTCACCTAGTTGAGAGAAAATTCTTACCCGGGCTGATGGTACTCACATTAGACATGATACTCACCCTCATAGCAGCAAAAAGCCAGAGTGACCAGCAGGACACACAACACTGGCTTCATGGTGGACTTTGCTTTGAGTTCAGCTCTAGAACACTGAGCAATTACGATCTGGACTCAGCAGCCTGCAGAGCCTGGGGTTATTTGTACCCAGTGAGCCCTGTTGGTCCTGCCCACAAAGGATGTGGCAGGTCACCAGGCCTGGCTTCAAGCCCTCTGTCCTAATTGATAAAAGATGCCATTCTTTGATGTGACAGAACCAAGTGACTTGGTCAATGATAGACATTAATGGCACCGCGACATCTCCTTTGCAGCAACACTGAGGTTGGGGTTAGAAATGTCTACTCAGTGATTGACAGGAGGACCGTGGGATGTGGCTCCTTAATTCCAGGCTGTGTCTGGTTTGCTGAACTCTGTCAGCTTGGTGCCGGGACAGGACGAGGGTCAGCAAGTACCCCTGGGTGTGCAGGACTATGAATTAACATACTACTCAGGTGGGTTAGGGAGCATCTTTAGTGTAGAATGATGCCTGCTGTGCCAGGGCTCCTTTGGCAGTGGAGGGAGAAAGGTCAGTGGGCTGGAGACAATTGTGAAGAAATCAGAGGTGTTCAGTTCCCGAGAGAAAGCGCAGACAAAGGGAAGTCTACCTCCCAACTCCTAACTTCCTACTTTATATAACGTACTGAAATCTCTCAAGTGACATTTTCAATCAACTCAAGCTGCCTGACCTCTGGTGGTGCAGTGGATAAAGCATCGATTTAGAATGCTGAGGTTACCAGTTCGAAACCCTGGGCTTGGTTGGTCAAGGCACATATGGGAGTTGATGTTTCCTGTTCCTCCACCTTCTCTCTCTCTCTTTCTCTCTCTCTCTCTCTCTCTCTCTTTCTCTCTCTCTCTTTCCCTTTCTCAAAAATGAATGAGGAAAAAAAACTCAAGCAAACTTTTTACTCTAATTTAATGTTTTCTAAAATATCAAGA
Organism: Saccopteryx leptura; assembly: GCF_036850995.1. Classification (NCBI taxonomy): domain Eukaryota; kingdom Metazoa; phylum Chordata; class Mammalia; order Chiroptera; family Emballonuridae; genus Saccopteryx; species Saccopteryx leptura. The sequence continues at coordinate 11,064,131 of NC_089503.1, read as the reverse complement.
GAGATTTCAAATGAATTCCAACACTATACTGTCCTAATTGACAATTCCCCATGTCAAGAGGAATAGCACCTTCTGAGTAATCAGGGCCCCAGCAGCACAAATGTCCACAGGGCCACATCTCTGCCTGTCCCCAGCTGTGCCCAGATGCTCCGTGGAAACTTGGGAGAGGCATGGCCCGTTCTGAGGAAGGCATTAGAATGCAGTGGGTCACAGAGGAGCATTCTGGAGAGCCACTCAGGAAGGGGACAATTGTGACAGTAGGAAAAGTTAGGAGGAGGGGTCCTGAGGGAAGCTTAGGGGAATAGAAGACACCACCAGCCAGGTGGCCCCTAGGGACAGGAGCCGATGTTACCTTGAAACACAGGAGTGCCTGGTGGAGGAGGGGAGCTTTGTGACTGGGGAGGCAGGAAGGGCTGAGTCAGGAAGGTCCCTATTCTTCTCTGGGAGCACTGGGGGTGGGTGGTGAGTGGGTGAGACCCAGCTGGGCACTGTGTCCCCCAGGCTTTCCTGCTCTGTTTCCCATCTCAGGTCAAGGTCATATGGGGTTTCCACACCCATTAACATGGCTACTTTCCAAAAAAAAATAGTAACAAGGAATAAACAAACAGATAAAAATAATAGTGTTGTCAAGGATGCATCTGGGCGTGGATATAAATTACTACAGCCACTAAATAAAAAGTCTGAATTTCCCTCAAAAAATTAAAACTAGAATTACAGTGTGATGGGTCCAGTTCAGCTCTGCGTACATGTGTAGGTTCTCAAACTCTTACTTGCACACCTATTTTATCACAGCACAATTCACAATGGCCAAGAGCTGAAAGCAGACTAAATGTCCATGGACGGATGAGTGGATAAACAGAGTCAGAGCACACAGATAATGGGATATTGCCCTTATCCCCGCGTTAAGGTAGAAAATCCATCACATGTTGCAGTAGGGGTGAATGTGGGGGACAGTACACTATGTGACATAAGCCAGTCACAAGAGGACAATAATATGTGATTCTTATAAATGTGGGATTAGAGCAGTCAAATTCATAGAAACAGAAAATAGAATGGTGGTCTCAAGGGGTGTGACCAAACAGAAACCATGACACCATGGCAACCGGAACTCTAGCAACAACAGAAATATACTGAAGGTCACACACTTACTTGAAACGTGTGCACCTTGAAGGATAAAATCATAATGTTTACTCACAGATACAACAAGGGATCTAAAATCACCATGGCCCAACCTCGTTCCCGAAGAAACAGTAGAAAAGGGAAAGAAGTCCTGTGTTCTCAGACTCTCTGCAGTTTCAATCCCTCCCCCTTCAGAATCCCAACCGGGCACTTTTACACTTTGCTTTGAATCTGAGGTGCTGTTTGGTTCTTTCAAATTTAGAATGTGTTCACTTATTGAGTTGTGAGGAACAGTTCAATTTTAGGACCAGACAACCTGGATTAAAGTTGACCTCTAGAACTTTCTACCTGTATTGCCATCAGCAAGGTGCTGACCCTCTCTGCCTGAATTTCACCATCTATAAACAAGGGTGATATCATAGAGTCCATGTTAGGATAAATATAATAATTCAGGGAAATGCTCAGCACCGTATCTGGCAGTAAATGTCAGCTATTACAGTTATGCAACAATATGAAACTATAAGTAGTAAGTCCAACAGAATAAATCACCTTATCCTTAAGGGCAAATATCAGACTGAGTCTCACCGACTCTGCCAGGGAGGGAACTGCTTACCTGGGAGCTAACACCGCCTGCTTCTGAATTGGCTCTCGTTCCATCAGGGCTTCTCTAGGGAAAATAAGGTCATTGCCTTCCAATCACTTAATTTATTGTTTTATGATTGCATTGATCTCGCTGTTCTCAGGACTTGATTATCCTAACTACTGGATATTGGAGCTAAGGGTACGGGAGGGTGTTGGGTGGGGACAGGTGTTCTCCATCCCAAGACACAGGGTCTCTGAACTCCTGTCCTCAGCAGGATGCGCTGGTGACCCATGTCCTCTGGCTGCTGTTGAAATCCCAGGGCTCCTCTAGCTCAGTCTCTAACTGGTCAGCAGGGGGATGGACACATTTCAGACCTCACCTCTGGATCGTGATAACCTCATATAGTTTTACAGTATATATATCATCTGGGGACACTGGTTGTCATGTCCCACCTCCTCATCATAAACATCTTGGTTCCATTTGATAAAGACCGGTGGCTACACAACATCTGTCAGACCCTATATAACATTGACTCTGCGTGGACAACTTTAGTGTCCAAAATAAAATGTAAGCAATATTTTGTGGCACACCCATTTTCATTACAGGGAGCGGTTTCTGTGTTCTTGCTCTGAATAAAGTAAAAAGGACCTAATTCAGCCATGGCTGATAAGTTCTTAGAAATAATTTTGATCACTTTTTGACTTTATGATTAAGATCAAGTATAAAAATAATTTGGAGTGATAAATCACAACGACACTTTTGGACCTTAGTCCAAGAAATATGCTTAATCGATTGACATCGCTACCATGAACTTATCCGTTTTGGATCTGCACATTTATGTGACAAATATTCAATATTTTCAGAATTAAGCCCTCAAAGTGTAAAATCTGAGACTAGACAGCCTCATTTATACACACACACACACATACACACACACACACAAATAGTATTGTGTATGAATGGATTAAAATTTTAAAAAGCCTCATTTAGTTCATTAAGACAAGTATTTGTCAATAATATTTTACTTCATGCATTTACGAAGTATCTGATTTCAAGTATATGTTTGCTCTTTATCCAGAGCTGCAAGATCTCTGTTGGTACCCGAGTCACCATGTCCCTCACCTTACAAACTCCATGAGCCATGTTAGTGCCTCTTCCCTCACCATTATGCACTGGTGAGTCATGGAATTTATGCCCTGAGGGTTCGGGGACACGTGTGAGCTGCTGCACTGCTCCTTCCTGCTCTCAGGGACACCTGCCTGCCTCCCCTGGACCCCTGACGGGGCTATGACCTCCTCCTGCGGGCTGTGAGCTGCAAAGGGAAGCCCTGGGTGGGGAAGGGCCATGGGGCAGCGGAGAGTGTTTCCTTCTTCTTGTGCACTAACTCTTGCCATAAATAATTGTTCTATAATGTGTAAATCTTTCTTTTGTGTTGCAAATAGGTAAAATAATAATTATAATAATAATCAATAACGGGATAAAATCAGTAATGCTCGGTTTTTGCCCAGATTTCTTACTAGATTCTCATTGTGTGCACTGCCTAACTAGTGCATTTCGTAATGCTGAAATCAGTGCAGGAGCCACTGCAGACACGACCTGGAGGGGGAGGACACTTCTTTCAAGTGCACATGGACTCCTGCACCGTCCCCCATCGGGGGCACTCCGTGACCCGCTGTATCACGTGCTCTCCCCACATGTCTGACCCTTCTTCCCAGGAAGCCCAGGAGCGTGTTCATCACAATGCATTTTGCCTCAGAAACACAGTTTTTACTTCAAACTTGAAAATATCATCAAAAGGACAGAAATGTTGCAATGATCTGTATAAGAAAAACACCTGTGCACATTACCTCAACCACCAACTGTTGACATGTTACTTTTTTGCTCTGGTGTGAGGTCTCTTTGGGGCATTCTAGTAAAAAAACACAAAACCTGAGACGCTCAGCTTGTGAGACAAATCATCCAGCAGATATGCGAAGTCTTACTCATCAAATTACAGCCATGATCCCACCCCATCCCAGAGCTCCAGAAAATTCAGACCCAAGTCCAGTGCCGAATTCAAGACTAAGTTACAAATTTACAACAGCAAAGTGGCTTAAGGCCCTCTCAAAGACACAGTGATTTCGCAGGCTGCATTCGAAGGAGCTTGGGGCTGTGCAAACATGACAGTGTCCTGGGCCCATGACATTTCCAGGTGGTGCCCAGTGACTTCCTTCCCCCAGTAGTAGAAGACACTGAGCTCAGGGACTCTCCTTCAGCCTAAGCCCCTTTGCAGCAGGATCGAGGTCAGCAGGCCCAAGGGAGGCTCTGTTACAGTGCATGTGTTCTACGGGGGAGGAAGTTCCATAAAGAATCCCGAGGAAGAACTGCCTCTAGCAGTGAGGCCCCGTCCTCACAGCTCCTCCTGACCCGCCCACAGTCAGTAGGTGCGCTGGACCCTGCTTGAGGCACATGCTCCTCCTTGTACATCAGCCCCTCATGTGAGCAAGAAACTGAGGACAGCAAGTCACAATGCCACTAATGACCTACCCCATAGGGAAGTCTGAGACCTGTGTATACACAGCAGGCTTTTACAACGATGAAAATAAAAGAACTTTTTACGCGTCAACCCTGGGTCATAAATGCATTATTCTCTGGCTCCCAGGACACGCTGAAGGAAGCCTGTGTATTCTGGAGGAACACCCTGGAAAAAGAGGTCAAAAGGCCTCAGGGCTTGTGAGATGGCCCAGGAAACTGACCAGCTAATTCTCACTTCAGGATTCTCAAGATTATTTACTGTTCTTAACTTAATTTCTTGCTCACCAGAAAGAACTTGCTTCTTGAACTAACCATTGTAGTGAAGGGGACAATTACAGTCTTCTGTTCTGCGCAGACATGGGCCTTCACTAATCGCTAACCATGTAAGGTGTATATACACGTAGCTTTGGCATCTTCTCCCGCTCTCTCTCACTGTGGACCTGCTGCTCTTTGGGTGTAAGACGTAAGATCTTACAGGAATATTCTTACCCAGCACTGCCTAGTACACAGGCATTGACCAATGGAGGTTATGTGTTCATTAGCCGACATGTTTATTATGTTAACTATGTCATCTTTGTCATGTGGTAGGCTATTATCTTTTACCTGCTATTAACTTTTCTATAGGTGAGTTAAATGGCCTCCATGAGGCTGAGAAAGAAATCCAGGCCTCTGTGGATGAAACCAGGGTGTGCCACATGGGTCCGCAGGGTCTCAGCCAGGCCGCTTCCCAAGCCCCTGGAGTGTTTACTTCACAGCATCCCAGTCACTGGTCCCACGAGTCCCCTTCCTTTCACCTCTCGTCCCCATGCAATCTGGCTCCACCCCAACTATTATACTGAAAGTCCTAACTTCTAACATATTAATCTTGAAGACACTTTGAGTTTTGTATATTATGAGAGATAAAGTCTTGTTTCTTTTCCTTCTTGTTTGTTATTGGCAATGTCTGACCAAATGATAAATATTTCTTCACTGAATTGTAACATCACTGAGGCTATAGATTAGATCTCTGATATATAAATATATATATGTGGATCCATTTTAGAACTCCTTTTGTGATCTTTAGTAAAGTTGTCTACATTTAAGTCAACTCTAATCTGGATCAAGGAGAATTATATTTTTAGTAAGACATAATATCTGATATAGCAAGTAACCACTCACTGTTCTTCCTAATGTTCTTGGCCATTTTCACACATAGATGTTGTTCCATAAAATTTGAAATAATTTTATCTAGTTCCTGTTAAATCTCCACTGGGATTCAAGCTGAAAGTGCATTGAATTAGTATATAAATTTTGGAAATATTGACAGTTTTTATTAGTCCTGCAGTGACAGTGTATACACTTTTTCAGTCTATAGATTTGTTCTTAAGTGTATTATAAATTGTCACATTTGCAAATTAGACATCATTTTTTTATTTTTAATTTTAACTATTGCCTAGAGCATAATCATGCTGTTGTTTTTTTTATATATTTAGTAAGTATCCAGCCACTTACAATGCTTTATCTTATTTTATTTTATCTTATTTTATTTTATAGCTGAGAGGAGGGGAAATAGTGAGACAGATTTCTACATGCACCCCGAACAGGATCTGCCCAGCAACGGTATCGTGGGTTGATGCTAGTACTGAGCAATCTTTAGCACCAGAGGCTACTGTAGTCTGACAGAGTTATCCTCAGTGTTCAGGGCCACGCAGGAGCCAATCCAGCCACTGGCTGCTGGAGGGGAAGAGGGAGAGAAGGGGGAGAAGGAGGGAGAGAAAGTAGATGACTGCTTCCACTATGTGCTCTGACATGGAATCAATTTGGGGATGTCCACAAGCCAGGTGGATGCTCTATGTGCTGAGCCACTGGTCAGAACCATATCTTATTATTTTAATACTCTTAGTGGTGCTATGTGGACATGTCTTTTGTCTCCTCATGAAAGAATCATATTGTCTGCAAATGGAAGATTCTTCATCTCATCTTTGGAGATAATTACAATTTTTTCATTTTCTTATTTTAGTGTGACAGAGCTCACAGATCCATACTGACTAATGGATATACCAGGCACTCTCCACCTGTTTTAATAGGAGGCCCTTCAGCACTCATTGTTTGAGAGTGATTTTAGCTGCTGACTCTGAAATTTGATTTTATTGGTTATGATTAGTTTTCTTCTGTCCTTACTTTACTTATAATTTTTACTAAGAAAGTTCATCAGATTGTATTACATACATTTGTTGAAGTAATGATGTTGATTATAGTGTCTTGTATTTGAGGTGGAAACTAGCTTCATGAACCCACTACTTCTGTTTAAGTTTTTAAGGCGAGTCTCCTCTCTGGCCTTCATTTAATAGGTACACAGAGGAGAGATTTCAGTACACACACAAACAATGGACCTGCTACAGCTATTCCAGGAACTGGTGATGGGACGCTGTGACTCAGGGAGTCTAGGACAAAACTACATTAATCATAACGTGAAGGTTTATTTTCCCAGGGCACTCTCATGCTCTCACAAGTGTGCAGTGGAATTTCCTGAAGACTACATGGCATGTGATGTTGCAAAGAAGTTAAGGTGGAAACAAGTATGTGTTCTATGCGAGTTCTACTGAGCCAGACATTAAGAGACTTGGGAAAATCTAAACTCTGATACTTTACCCACTAAGAACAGACATTCAAGTCAAGACCAAAGAAGTAAGAGAAATGGAAGAAAGAGTAAAACATTATTGAGTAATTATTGCAAATGAAATTCCTATGTGTTTTTAAAGTGTAATTAAAAATTGGTACTTTTTTATTGAATCTATTGGGGTGATGCTGATTAACAAAATTGTACTTGTTTCAAGGACACAATTCTACAACATACCATCCAGTACACCATATTGTTTCATTCACCACCCCAAGTCAAGTCTTCATTAATCACCATTTATCTCCTGCAACCTTCCTTCCCATCCCCCTCCAAAATAACTACTTAAAATATGCTATTCAGCTGTTGCTCTGCATATTTTTGAAAACACGCTGCTGAGACACAGGAGCAAGGGGTTACTCTATTCAGTTTGGTTGTGCAAGTTCTTCTGAGGAAGAGCCTGAGTTGCAGCCCAGAACATGGGTCCCAGGTCGGCTCTAAACTTTCTACCTGTGGGGTCTTCAGCACAGTGCTGACCTCTCACTCTCGGTTTCCTCATCTGTACAACAAGGGTGATATCATAGTGCCATCCTCGAGGGTTTGTGTGAGGAGAATGGATTATGCTCAACACAGTGTCTGGTGATAAATGTCATTAAGAAAAAAGAGAAACAAATATAAATACTAAGTCAAACAGAATAAATCACCTGATTTGCAAAGTCAAACATTACATTAAAGAGACAGACTCTGCCAACAAGGAATGTTTGCTATCCTGGGAGCTAACACTGTGTGCTTCTGAATTGGCTCTGGTTCCATCCGGGCTTATTAAATAAAATAAGATCATTGCTTTTGAATAACTCAATTTACTGTTTTATGATCACATCTGAATCACTATTACAGTGATTTTAAAATCCTGAATATCGTATATTGAACTGAGGGTAGAGTATAAGTATTACCTATCGCAGACACACGGGGTCTCTGGACTCCTTCCTCAGGGAGATGCGCTGAGCACAGAGCATCCCTCCTGACTCAGGATGAAATCCCAGGAATCCCTAAGGCTTTGGTCTTCAGTCTGGTAAACACACCAGGGGGATGGAAACTTTTAAGAGATCACTTCTAAATTGTAGCACCCACTCTACTTTACCATTTACACCGTGTGGCCATGCCCACGGCCGTCTCTGCTTCCATTTTCCCAATCACTTTAGCTCCAACATTCCCAGGACACACACTGACCATCCCCCATCCGAACTACGTACTCAGCACTGACTCTCACATGTGAAACACCAGGTTTCAAAAAAAAAGGTATTGAAACATTTTGAAGTACTAAAATGTTTTTTATAGGAAGTGGTTTCTAATCCCTTGCTTTTATAAATCAAAGGAGACACTCATTTAGCCATGACTGATAAATATAAATAGTTGAAAAGTTTTTAGTGAGAAATTATAGTGACACAGTTTTTAGTCAAAAGCCGAAACAATTCAAACATTAAGGTCACATCCCTACCACAAACTCATTCTTTTGCATCTGCATATTCATGTGACAAATCTTTTCAGAATTACACCTATAAGTATAAAAAACATAATGCTACCACATTTTTTCCAAAAATGATATTATGCAGAGGTATATAATGCTAAAGCAGGGCCTTCTTCTGCTCATTAAGTGATACATTATCAATAACACTTTACATCATGTATTTAAGATGTATCAAGAATATTAAGTGCAGGCTCTTGCCGGTTCATACAGTGGTAGACCGTCGGACTGGAGTACAGGAGTACCGGGTTTGATTCCCGGCCAGGGCACACAGGAGAAGCACCCATATGCATCTCCACCCCTCCCCCTCTCCTTCCTCTCTGACTCTCTCTTCCCCTCCCGCAGCCGAGGCTCCACTGGAGCAAAGTTGGCCCGGGTGCTGAGGATGGCTCCATGGCCTCTGCCTCAGGCGCTAGAAGACTCTGGTCACAACAGAGCCACGCCCCAGATGGCAGAGCATCGCCCCTTGGAGGCCATAGCGATTGGATCCCGGTTGGGGGTCGGGCGCATGGGGGAGTCTGTCTGACTGCCTCCCCATTTCCAACTTCAGAAAAAAAAAAAAAAAAAAAAAAAGAGGAAAAAAAAATTAAGTGAAGGCCTTGATCCAAAATCTTAAGCATTCCTATTGGTACCATGACAGCAATGTACTCTGTGTTAGGAATTTCTCAAAATCGTTTTCTTACTTCTACCTTTACCTGGTGTGTGGTTGAACCTGTGAGGTTCGTGCCCTGAGGCTGATGAAGGAAACGTGTGAGCGGCTGCACCGCTCCTTCCTGCTCCCATAGACACCTGCCCGCAGCTCCCGGATCCCTGAGGGGGCTCTGACCTCCTCCTGCGGGCTGTGAGCTGCAAAGGGAAGCCCTAGGCAGGGAAAGGCCATGGGGCAGCGGAGAGTGTCTTCTTCCTCTCCTCCACCAGCTCTTGTCATGAAGCGATGGCACCGTGGTGGCCACTTCTCCTTTCTGTGACACAGCCTGGGAGGGAGAAGGCAGAAAAATGGCAGAGATGCTTCCTTTGCTCCTGAATATCCCTGTGCACGGTGCCCTCATAACACTGGGGACCCAGTCCAGGGCCATTTGTGATGCAACCTGGAGTTTCATGACCCTTCGTCCACCTGTATATGGACTTTATACCCCACCTCCCATGAATGCACTCATGACCTCTGGGAGTCCTCAAACCTTCTTCTCCCAAGAAGACAGGAGCTGTGTTCATGACCATACATTTTGCCTTGAGAACACAGCTTATAACTTTCTGCATAGAAATAACTTCAAACTTATAGAAATAATGTATACACTAGAAGAACACCTGTAAACTTTGTCCAGATCCTCCATTTCCTTTGTTATGCAGTATCTTCTGGGGAATTTTGCTCAAGAATAACTCTGCACAATAGTTTCAAACATGGGACAAAATTTCCAATTAGTATGCAAAGCCTTAGTCATCAAATTACAACTTTATATCCGTACCCAAGTCCAGAGCTCTGGCAGAGTCATGAATAAATGCAGCACAAAAACAAAACTAAGAAAACTACAATGAGCAGGACTAGTGTTCGCGAAAGCCTTCTCACTGTCCCAGTGAACATGCCGGCTGCATTCGCATAACTGTGGGCTCTCAGCACGGATGACATTGTCATGAGCCCGTGAGATTTCCAGGTGGTACCCCAGGGATTGTCATCCACAGAGAGAAGACACTTGAGGGTCAGTGATTCTCTGCATCCTAAGTTACTGTTCAGCAGGAGTCAAGCACCAGATCAAGGTGAGGCTCTTGTCAACACATCTGTTCTTCCTGAGGAACTGACGTTACATAAATCCCCAGAGAGAACTGCCTCACAGCTGTGACGGCCAGGCACTAACAACTCTTCCTGATCCTCCCCACAGTCAGTACCTGCGCTGGTTTATCCTTGAGGCACGTGGTCCTCATTGTAAGTCAGCCCAGCAAGTGAACAACAAACCTGAGGCCAACAAGTCACAACCCATCTAAGGACCCTCCCAGACAAGGGAGTTGAGTCCACTGCAAACACCTAGGTAAGTGGCATTTATGTGCCACTGATGACAAATGAAAACAAGAGGATTATTCTCACTGTTAGCCCGCGGTTATAAGCAGTCGGCCTCTGGCATCCACACCGGGTTGAAGAGAATTGTTTTATAAATTTTGGAAGAACTCCCTGGCAAAAGAGGTCAAATAACCTCAAAATTTCTGAGATTGACAGGGATTGGGGTGAGCTAAAAATGTAGCATCCTCAAGATTATTTATTTTCAAGGTAATGTAATTTGTTTATCAGGTTGTGGGCCACAAACTACCTGCTGTAACTCTTGTAAGGATCTGATAAATGGCCTCCAACTGGCCCCGAACAAGAATAGTCTTTATAGGAAGCATTTAAGATCCTGCTTGCAGGCAAATGTTGTTATTTTGACTCAACCTCATAAAAGTTTAGAAGAAAAAGAAGAAGGAAGAGGAGGAGGAGGAGGAGAGGTAGAGAAGAAGAAAAAAGAAAAGAAGAGGAAGAAAGAAAGATAATAAGAAGAATGAATTACAATGACTTGCTCTGGCTAGTTGGCTCAGTGGTGGAGCATCAGTCTGGTGTGTGGAAGCCCATGGTTTGATTCCCAGTCAGGGCACACAGGAGTAGCAACCATCTGCTTCTCCATCACTCACCCTCCATCTCTCTCTCTCTTCCCTTCCTTCATCCATGGCTTAAATGGTTCGAGCAAAGTTAGCTCCAGGTGCTGAGGATTCTCTATCTTGCTTCTCCAGCCCTGCAAACTCCTTTATCACCAATTCCTGGATGAAATTCTACTTGCTCAACAGACCTAGGCAGTTTTCTCTTTCCTTACTGGACACAAACTGATAAACACTAGAAAACACTATGTACAGCTAACTCGATTGCATGCACGAAAACGCATAACCTGCAGAATCACAAAGAGAATAGAGAGGCCCCATCACGGTCAGGACTATGGGACACACTGAAGGTCAGTTAGAGAAAAGTTTAATATCAACACACGGTCCAGTGTTTTACATTCTCTGGACAAATACACTGGATCTTCAAACACAGGTGATCGACACTATGACCCAGACTTCAGAAACATTGCCAAAGAGCAGCTCATTTGATAATTGAAATTATATAATATTTTCAGATGTGGTATAATTTTGCTGTCACCAACTGACCTGTAACTTATTGTACCTAAAAGAAGTCAGTTGTACAACCTTTTACTTCTGTCTTCTGTGGTGAAACACCATGTCTTAAATCCCTGGTCGGCAAACCGCAGCTCGGGAGCCACATAGGTCTCTTTGGCCCTTGAGTGTAGCTCTTCCACAAAATACCTTATGCGGGTGCTATCTCGATAAGGAATGTACCTACCTATATAGTTTAAGTTTAAAAACTTTGGCTCTCAAAAGAAATTTCAGTCTTTGTATTGTTGATATTTGGCTCTGTTGACTAGTGAGTTTGCCGACCTCTGTTAAGGGAACAGAGAGAATCGGGGTGACGTAGCTGCCTGGTGCTGCTGGAGTACTTCTACTCACACCCCATGCCACTGACTTCTCCAACAATTATTCAAGTCCTCCCCTAACCCCGATTCCCCCTTTGCCCAGAAATCTGCCCTCTCTGAAGGGCTTTGTTCCAGCCCGCACTTGTACCTCACTTCCTCTGGATTCAGTTCTCAGTAGGTTTTATCCCATGTGCTGCTCTCTGTGGGAAAACACTTCTCATCAAATATTCCTTTCTTTTCCCCCCACACTGCTGAGTTCAGCGCTTTGTTCTTTTGTTGTATTAACATTGTTGTGAGGGGTTTTTTTGGTGGCAGTGGGGACTTCAAAGAAGGATGGGCAGAGATTACACTCATGGTCAGTCTGCTCTGCCAATTCCGTCTTCGGCAGTGTGCTGATTGTCACTGTGGTCAGGGGCTTTGGCTGGTCATGACCTTGTGGTGGCAAATGGATGTTTCTTTATGGGTTACTTTTTAAGCTAATACATCTCCTTTCGAAAGTTGTTTCTTTACTGAGAAACCTGAATTTCCTATATTGGATATAATGACAGAGATAAAGATCTCTGTAGCAGCGAAATGGTTTCAATACCATTTAAGGGAGAAAACCAGGTTGGATTCGGTCTGTGGATAGCACACCACGACTGGTTTCCTGACGCTTTCACAAGACAGACAGGGAAGAGGCAGGCAGACTGTTCAGGAACATCTGGGTTTGGAATGTGGATCCAATTTTCCAACTGGGGGTCTATGGACTAGGTCTGCTTAAGAGAGTCATTGAGTTTTTCTAAGTGCCAGTAAATGGAAACTCTTCTTTATTTACAGTAGAATAACAAGAATTAACAGATTGCATGTCTGTGAGACACTGAGCAACGTGTCCTTTCAGATTCTCCCCCGAACAGGAACGCTAAATCCAGGGGCGGCATTCCTCTGCAAATAAGGCACTTTGGGGTCATCCTCACTCCTCCCAGCTCCGTGCTCCACATTTTCCTCCCTCGTCCTTCCCCAGCACCAATGCTCCCTCTATCCACCACTCTGTTACCTGTGCCCTCCGTGGGCATGCTGTACCGTGGCCTTAAAATCGTTTTTTGTTTCGCTTCATCTGCCTATGTTGCCCTAAATCTCCTCTGCTGCTCCGTGGGTGTGCAGTTGGAAGAGACAGCCATTAAATGCACCCGGCATGACTGGGAAGAGCCCTCTTTAACAAGAAGAGCAGAGCTGGTCAGTTTTTCTGAACTAGGACCAATGCCAGTGAACCTGTCGTTTTGAGTCACTTTGGTCACTGCATCCAAAACAAAGCATAAGGTTCCCCCTGGCGACAAAGGGTAGACTGTAGGCATTCAGGGAGACCCCAGATTCTACTGGAATTGGTGCCGCCTGGGGGTGCAGACCTTACAGCCTGTTCAGTCTGAGAAAATCTCCCTGGATGTTTCCTCCTGTGTGCAGTCCCACGGGGGACCTGATTGTGCCACACCTTCCCCATGATCAGTTAAAATGTCGTATGAATAATTAGAAAGCCCAAAGGAAATAACTTAGCAGTTAATAAATATTTGAAGAAATAATTCATGAGTAAATTCCAACCTTATGGAAAACATCAAGCGCCAGGTAAAGAAGCTGTGCAAACGTCCCATCCGGCCGAGGACGCACAGCTTGAATGAGACTGACACTGCCTCCAAGAGCAGGTGGAAAATCTAAGCTGAAGTATGAAAACCAGGTGTCAGCCAGTGTTGCTGAGCAACCAAAGCAGTGTGGATGTGAGAGGGCGGGGCTCTAGGAGAAGGGCGGCTACAGCGAAGTGAGCACAGGGCTTGGAGCCACCTTACCCTTCAGTAAGGTGACAACCTTTTTACAATGAAAAGGAGGACAAACATAAATTGAAGAAAACATTTTCGCAAATAAAAGAAACATTTTATTCATTGCAATCATAATACACTATAATATAACATATGCATAATAAAAACATTTGTAATATTTTATAGTGTAATTATGCTTACATGCCTATTGATTTTTAATAATAATTTAAGAAAAAAGATAATATTATCTACATGAGTACTTTCCCACTGAATGAATATTTTTTGTCAATGTATCATCCTGTAACCATATATTTGGAAATATCTGAACAAGAAATATCCTTCATACTGAATTTTACGGCAAGTGCTGCAGCTAGAGTATCAACATTCAATCTTGATTTCTCAGTTGTCCAAAAGGCATTAGCAACTGAAAACACTCTTTCAACTACTGCATTAGTTCCAGGGCAGCACAATGTCAATTGAACAAGAATAAATAAATTCGCACATGGAATATGTTCATTTTTTAAATTGCTGAATATTTCCACCCATCTTTTATCAAATATGATGTGTTTATTTTTTCATAGTATTAATTTTTCAGAATTTAAATATACATTCAGTCTTCTCATTTCTTCAAAGAGACAATTGTCTATTTTGATGTTTGCATCTCTTTAGATGAAAACTCAAGACAAGATTCAATATCTGTCCAATATACTTGCAAAGAAGTAAAAAAAACACCATTGAAAACTGTTATTTTCTGCAATGTTTGTTTCAGACTATTCTTCGATATATTGAAAACATGTCTGGTAAAAACTTTGCACTTCTTTGATAAACAAAATTTATATTGAAGGATAAAGTCATTCACAATAAGACTAACTTTTTTAGCTGAAATGTGTTCACCTTCAAGCTTTTGAATCGTTTTGTGAAAAACAGATGCCTGATTATGTACAAAATACATTAATATCTCAGATATTTTATTATTGAAAAATGATTGCAGAATTTTAGGACATCTGTCTAAACTTGAAAAATATGAACAGAGAGGCCCAAATAATTGTAGAACAGGCTTTATAGCAGGTGTTAGAGCAAGACATCGAACCTTTGAATATCCTAAAAGATTTTTGTATTCAATATTTTCTTCTTCACAAAATTGTTTTAAAGTAGCCTACAATATGCTTTGTGAGGTTTTAATGAACAAATCCATATTTTTATATATCTAAAGTTTGTAGGTTTTCTTCTTAAGTAAATCTAAGAAATTTGTGCTCATTTTATTTAAATTTTCAAATTTTTTACTATAAGTTGTTCCTAACATTTGTAGAACCTGTAGTTCCTGAACTTCGTGACCATTAATTTATTACAGTCCCATGCGTTGTAACTGGAAACCATGGTTGTGACTGCGCCACGGGTGATGTCATTGATGAAAACCACATCAGTAGTTTAACAATGAGCTACTCCTGCTGTTCATAACAGAGACTGTTTAGTTTATCAGCAGGCATTCCCTACCCTAATGTTCCATTCACAACATCCCCCAGTAACGATTTAGCAATATTGCCACAGCACAAAGATATGTGTCCATCACTAAATTCTTCAGACCCGGGGTTTCTGATCACATGAATAAACCTTGAGGAAGTATGATAAAAGAAATAAGGCAGTCATAAAAAGACAGTTGTTGTATTTTGTAGAGTAAAACATCTCTAACAACAGAAGGTAGAAATGTAGCTTGTGGTGGTGGGTGGTGAGAAAACAGGAGATGCTAAGGGTATAGACTTGCACATTAGGTGATGAGAAGGTCCAGATTGGTTGCTCTGCAGAGTGAATGTTCCTAACTCGACAAAACTGTACTTTTTTATTTTTATTTTTAGAGGGATAGAGAGAGAGAGTGTGGGATAGACGGGGACAGGCAGGCAGGAATGGAAAGAGATGAGAAGCATCAATCATTAGTTTTTTGTTGCAACACCTTAGTTGTTCATTGATTGCTTTCTCATATGTGCCTTGACCACTTGCCTTCAGCAGACCGAGTAACCCCTTGCTCAATCCAGCGACCTTGGGTCAGAGCTAGTGAACCTTGCTTAAATCAGATGAGCCAGTGCTGAAGCTGGCAACCTCGAGGTCTCGAACCTGGGTCCTCCGCATCTCAGTCCGATGCTCTATCCACTGTGCCACTGCCTGGTCAGGACGAAACTGTACATTTAAAGTGCAGAGAAGAGTGACATTTATGTTATGTGCCTTTAACATGATTAAATTTTCTTTTAAATAACAACTTCTCAATTAAGAATGAGGGAAACTTAAAATAAAAACACCCATGATAAAAGAAATATTTCAGTTCTTGCAATAAACCATCTGCAAACCTAAAATTCTTCCTTGGTGATTGACTAACACCAGGATTTTAGAGAGACGCAATGACACACGCGTGGTTCTCGTGCACACACATGCTGCTGGGGACCTCACCCTAACCCTTAGCAGGGGGTCTCTGGAGCCAACTCTGTTGTGCCCCGTCACCAGCATCCTTGCCCTCACCCTGGTGGGCCTGGCCCGCAGGCACTCACTGGTGTTGTCGGCACAATCCACATCATTCATACCGACTCTTCTTAGGAACACAGACAAATGTCCTCTACTGACACCTCCAACCGTGTCATCAGATGAGAGGTGCACCTGGGACACACAGGAGCACGTAAATGAGCCCTCCCTCCCCCGAGGCAGCCCAGGGCTGTGCTGAGGCCGCTGGGGCCAGAGTGAGCAATTTGCAGAGTTCCAAAGGCGGAGGCATCCCGGCCGCCCAATCAGGCTTCACCTGTGACTCTGCCTCCTGCTCCCGTCCCTCCTCAGAGCTGCAATTGCTCAGAATCCTTAGGCCTTTCCTCCCTTTCAAGCTGGTATCCAGTCTGAGTGGGCAACTGGAATCCAGTGACTACAGCCCTATCTCCCTTTGGGACTCCCCAACAGGGCCTTTTCCTTCTTTGTGGACACGCCCACTGCAGCCTGAAGAGGACAGGCTCCTCCCAGATGGGCCAGGGCTCATCTAGGCAAATGCAAACTTCTGTAAATACGTCAGAGAACCAGATCTGAGCATGGCCCATGAGTTCTTAATAAGTGTGTGTGTGAATGTGTGTGTGTGTGCACATGTATGCACATATGTATATAACAAATAAAATGTAAATGATAGGTCTGGGTAAAGGGTCCTTTTTCCGGGACCTAATGGTGTCAGAGGCTGGAGGTGATTTGAAGAAATGAGAAGAACTTCCTCATATGACTTATTGAGTCTTTGGTACTTGTGGCCACTTCTTCGTAAAAACATGTTAAATAACATTTCTTGTAATGGCATCAATATAAAGATGCATATACACACAGAGATTCATTGGTGCATATTCATTATCACTATATTTGCTTTTGGTTAACATTTTAAAACACATTGTAACACTTTTGTGGGACCAAAAGGTACTGTCTGAATTGTTCCCTGTTTGGGTTATGGCTGGTGGAAGTCAGCCCTGGCGGGAGCTGAGTTGTCCTGAGAAGGGATCAGGGCTCAGGCTGGGTGAGAGGGACCCATGCTGGTGTGAGCAGAGGGCGCTCATCACCCACCCCTGGTGTCAGGATAGTGGGGACGGGCCACAGTGAGGAGAGCTGAGTCCGAGTTAAAATCACTCATTTTGCTTCTTTTCCAGGGAATTCCAACCTCACTGCTGGTTGGTTACTGTGGGAATGAACAGGTGGACCACACTGCCCCCTGCAGGGCCATGACCAGGGACAGTCACACAGTTGAAGGAGGGACCAAAGATATTCATAATCTGGTAAATAAATTGTAATGAAATATTCTTAAAATTCAAAATTGAGGTCACACATTAATTTTCCGATCAAGACAGGATTCAGCCCTGCTTTGCCTGAGTCACCTCTGTCACTGGCTCTGTCCCCTCCCTGCACCTCTGGTCAGGGTCAGAGAGCACCCAGAGAGGAGTCTGAGTGGTCAGCAGGGCACGGCATGGTCATGGGGACAGCAGTGGATCCGGGACAGGAAGTTGAGCAGATGCAGCCACAAGACCTGAGAGCCCTCAGTGCTCAGATGGACCCAGGAAGGTGGGATGATGAGGAGAGAGCATCGCTTTTCAATGCTCCAGGTCCATGACAGGCAGCAGATGCTGAGGGACAGAGTGCCTTTCTGATTCTCAACCCTCCATTCATGAGTTCTGTGATGAGGATTGTGTACAGGTGTGTGCGCACATGAGCAACATGTGTGTGATTGTGTCTCTAAAACCCCCGTGTTAGTCAATCACCAAGGAAGAACGTTAGGTTTGCAGATGCTTTATTGAAGGGAAAATGTGTGTGAGGTTTCAACAACTGTCTTGCAGTCTGTAGATCAAAAGACAGAAAAGGGTGCTAAGTCGTGGTTTCTACTCATCATCAGTCGGTTTCTGATCATTCCCTGTTGTCTGAGCCAAAGGTCTGGGGCAAAGTTAATATGCCTTACACCAAACACTATTGTATATTGCATCCTGGAAAACAAACACAGTCATCGCTGACATGTCAGTCCTTCTAACAACGGACAATCCTGAGAAACAAACATTTCCTCTATCTTATCCCCAGATTGGTCCACACCCAGCGGCAGAGAGCTGGTGGTGGAGGTAACATCGGAATTCTGTGCTGTGTCCTCCCGCTCAGGAGACCTCTGCTGATGCCAGAGGGGCCGGTGCTTCCAGCACTTCCCCAGCGGGGATCCCTTTGCTGATTTTCCCTGCATGTTTCCTCTTCTTCAAGAACTTACCCAATAAATACACTGTGTTGTCAGTTTTCAGTACTTCAGCCCCAATACGCGGCAGCATGCAGTTTGAGCTCCTGCATGGCCTGCATGTTAAGAACTAGGGCAAATGGACAGATGCCCACACCCTATCCTTTTTTAGGCTACTAAACTTTCCAGATGTTCACTCTTACAGATTTGTGTTTTCTTTTTAAATAGTTCCCCTCATCTTTGATTGAAGAGGTTGTTAAGATTTTTTAAGTTTTAATCATAATAAATACACCTAACACCCATCTCTGCAATTTAAATATACAGACTAGTTGTGGTAAGAGTATTCACCCAGCAATCTGCTAGACCAGTGGTCCCCAACCTTTTTTGGGCCACGGACCGATTTAATGTCAGAAAATATTTTTACAGACAGGTCTTTAGGGTGGGATGTATAAATGACAAAATAAAATTATGCAACTAGCATAAAAACTGTGGTATTTTTAAATATAATTGTCGAACTTAGGAGACAAGCATCAAGAGTGAGTCTTAGATGGATGTAACAGAGGGAATCTGGTCATTTTTTAAAAATAAAACATTGTTCAGACTTAAATATAAATAAAACAAATAATGTAAGTTGTTTATTCTTTCTCTGCGAACTGGTACCAAATGGCCCACAGACAGGTACCGTTCTGGGGCCCGGGGGTTGTGGTCCACTGTCCTAGACCTTGTGATCAGCTAATGATCAACTCTCCACACCTAACATCTCCCATTTCCTCACCACCCTCCCCTGCACACCGCTGTACTGAAGGGAAGGTAAGCCTTTATCCAAACACCCTTTTCCCTCTCGCATTTCCAGTAATCACTCACTGGAGATTCCACAAAGTGCACAGGCTCCCCAACACCAGCTTGGATGGCTTTACAGGTGTCAGAGTACTCACACTCGCTAACTATTAAATTCACTGAAATAAAATAAACTGTGAACAACACTAGCTTTGAAGAAATTACTAACCAACTTTGACATTGTCTGTTTCTGTGAAGTGGTATAAAAGCAGTTAAGGAGAAGCCAAACTTACAACCATCACTTGGGCATTTGTCAGAGTTTCTTCACTCTGCTGGAGAAAGCACTGCTTCTCTTGCCTTATGGCCTCTTCTGCTTCTGCATCTGGTATGAACTCTCTGAAATTTTCTATGTATAGATCCTTGCTCACTTGAGGGTCAATAGCCTGATTGATCACCTGGCTCATACGTGTGCAGCCAGAACCTGGGATGAAAGCGTGCAAAAGCTGCTCAGTCACAGAGGCATGAACTCCTTGTTGGGCAGCCTTGATGATGGCGAAGGGACTGAGTCCTCGGAGTAATTCAGGATCTGGGTATTCTTTAAGCCCTCACACACTGCTTCCTTGTTTCACACACACACACACACACACACACACACACACACACACACACACACCTACAAACTAGAGAAGTGAGGCGCCCTGTCCTGGGGTGAGGGGAGCAGAGATCTCCCACAGCGGCCCTGACAACAAGCCCCCCGAGCCCCGCCCCGTGCGGACTCACCTGCGTAGCAGTAAAAGGGGAGGGCAGCGAGCACGAGGACTGGGAGCAGCTTCATGGTCCCGGCAGCGGCTCTGGCTGGTCCCTGTGGTGTGGCAGGTAAGAAGGATCTCAGTTTGGAACTCAGTGCCCAGAATTCCTCCTTTTATTCCCCAGGAAGCCACCTTGATTTCTCCCCAGGATGAAGGAACGAGTTATCAGACACACCTGGCACTGGGCCAGGAAAGGACTGTGGAAATCCACCAGAACACAGCCAGTCTGTGCTCTGTGTGTAGAAACCAAAGAGTCAGAGCTGTAGAAACCCTCAAATTTATTTATCTGTAGCAATGGCCATGTCAGTAGATGACATTGATGTAGAAGTTCCGTCACTAAATGGACGGAATGCCACGGCAGCAGCACAGACTGATTCCCCTGAGCAAACTGATGTGTGGTCTCCCTCCCATGAGGTAGACATATCATCTCTGTCCAGCTATAGGCAATGCGACAGAAGAACTCAAGTGACTTGATCATAGCCACACAGCTAGTGAGTAGCAGAGATGTGTGGGGAGGTAGGTGTTGTGGGATCAGAGAGCTCTCAACTCTACTGACCTCCTTAGTTTAACACTTATGGACTTTATGAGTCAAGTGGATTCCAGTAACCTTGATCTGCACAGCAGCTCTATGTGACCTCCAGGTAGATTTCTGTGCAGGCCCCACGGTGTTCTACTCAAGGCCTTTGCTCCATGTGAAGTCTTCTTCACTGTCCCTGCCTGGGCGCCTTTTAGTTGAAACTATTTACTCCCAATAACACACCAAAGAGAGAGCCCACTGCTGGTGTCAGATCATGGCCTTGAATCTTTGGGTTCACCTTCCCGGGACCCAGTGGCCCCTGTGTTCACCTGTGTCCTGGTGACGAGGACCTGACCTCATGGCTCTTTCCTCCCTGTTCCTCTTCTAGAGAGCATGACCTGCGCTCTTCTGGACTGTGTGTGAGAATTGTGATACAGTGGGTGTCTAATAAGTCATTTTATTACTGTCTTTGGAGACAGTTTGTGATTCTACAAAGAATTCTCTGAGTATACAACATGTTTTATTAGTGGGTTTATTTAAAAGGAGTTAGTCATTTAAAATAGAAACTCTAAAAGACAGGGCTCATCCCCAACTCTAAACCCAGACATCAAGCTGAAATCATGGTGCTAACACCACGTACTTAATTTTCTTAGAGATAACTGGGGGGTCACCCATCAGCAGGGCCAGGGTAGGAAAACAAGAAGTGGGAGCCTTGACATCCAGGTGCGGGGCCACCTCAGCCCTCTGTTCCCTGAAATAAATATTACCTTGACTCAATCTCTTACCGGATCCATCTAATGACTTGGGACAGGGAGCCGGATTTGGAAGCTGAGTCAATATCACTTGTCACCTCTTGGTATTTCTCTCTGGCTCATTCACCAAAACTTATACAGCTTGATATTTCTACAAGATGTGTGGTTACATATTTAATCCACACACACATGTGACAGTCCATATGGCTTGTTAGATTAATACACCAAATCTTCTCTATTCAGTTACTAATTTCCCTCCAACTAATGCCCATGTTTTCTTATTAACTATTGGACTCCAGAACTTGAATGTGTGGTCATAGGGGTGTTACAAGGGGAATAAGGGAAATCTAATACACATTTCTAGCGCTAGAACCAGGATTCTCTATTATGGCTGATTTTCTCCCTCCTTGCATTCAACGTTGTGGGCATTGGTCCTTGCCCAGGGATATATTACTGTCCCCTAGGGTGGGTGGTGGGCATTGGCATCAAATGGATAAGACCATGTTTGCTGCTAAACAACCTGAGCTACCCAAGGCACCTACTCAGAAAAGAACTCCTCAACCTCCAATGACACTAAAGTCACAGCCAAGACACACAGTCAGAGAGACATCCTTGACAGCATTCATCCTTGTGGCAAAGGGTGAGGACTGCCCTGTGGCCTTACACTTAGAGGACAGTGAAGAGACACCATGCTTACCGATGGCGTCAGTAGAGAGGTTACGTGTGACCTCTAGTGCATGGAGCTCATCTCTAAGGTCGGGACTTTGCCAGGTTTGTCCTCCCTTCTGGAGGCCCCCACCTTCTTCTCTCTGTTACCCTCATTGACTTTGTCCTTCAGGACCCACTCAGTCCTCCCTTGCTCACAGTCTAGTCTAGGAGAATGCAAGCTCACATGGGCTTTTTTCTCTGTTGAATGTCTGTAGGCCTTTAATTTCTAAGGTAGAATTTCATTCTTGATATAACATATTATTCTTCACTTTCCTGCTTTATCTCTTGTCATTTAATATGACAATCAATTCCTTAGGAAAATTCACTACTTCTTTCAACAAAATATATCAAGAATCTCCTAAGTTTGGAGCCACAAAGATCTGTATGTGGCCTTCAATGATGTGCCACATCTTAACTCATTTTTACCATATTTTGATCTTGCAAATTTCAGTCGTCCTTTGTTGTCATTTCTGTCTGATAGATTTTTAGATTTTCAAATTTTTTATTTTAAAATAATGATGTCAGAAAATTGTTCAAAAGTGAAAAAACAACTTCTTCCAATGAGAAGCACTAGATGACTGCCCAGTCTTACACACACCATGCCATCTCCACCTCCCCACAGATGGGATCACTGCATCTCATGGTGTTGATGTGTGAAATTATATCATTTTACCCTTCTCTGGGCTCATCTACGAACACCTGTGTTATATCCTGTGTGCACTGGGCTGCCTGCCTTGTCTATCTTTATCCAGTCCTCTCTGTAGAGCAAATTCTCCCCTACCTTCTGAGGAAAACCTCATGGGAGATAAAACTTCAGCAGATCTGCTGCTCTTCTGCGATGTGTTTATGTTCATGCTGAAATGCTAGCTGACTGCCTCAGAATTCTGTCTGTGCACAGGTACAGGCCAGACCTCTGAACTTTCAGTGTTCCTCTGTGCCCTCCAGTCGGGGCTGATTCTACTTTTATTCCCCATCCTGGCAGGTGACCTAGTGTTTCTTTTTGAAAGGACCTCCTTCCTTTAAGGTAGCAGTTATCAACCTGTGGGTCGCGACCCCGGCGGGGGTCAAATGACCAAAACACAGGGGTCGCCTAAAGCCATCAGAAAATACATATTTATTATACAATACATTTTTAAATACAATATGTATTTCCGATGGCTTTAAGGGACCCCTGTGTTTTGTTCATTCGCCCCCTGCTGGGTTCGCGACCCACAGGTTGAGAACCGCTGCTTTAAGGTGATGTTTGCAAACATCACAAAGTGTGTTCTGATGTGGGGAATGAGTGAGCTGTTTCATTTCATAGTCTTTACTGTGGGGGCATTTTCTTGATGTATTTCTTAATAGTTTTCCTCCAGCAGAGTTTCTCTCATTTAAAATTTTTTATTAGTTGGAACTCTTGGATTAATGTTTGGACAGGCTCATCTTTTCTCTCTTATTTCTGTTCTATTATACACACAGACACATACACACACGCACACACACAAACAAGCACAGAGTTTGTCCTCTAAATCCTTTATGGTGTTGTCTAGCTGTCATATTTATTATGTCCCCAAAATTTCTTATTTTAGTTTAAATGTCTGTTTCCAACAAGGAACAACATATTGTAGCAATCTTCAGTTTCTAAAGACCCGTGACATGTCCCACGTGAGAGACTTCTGTCTGGCCCTGAAAATTTGATCTCTTCATAAGATTATGTGTCTTTTAAGAATTTGTTAGCTCTCTGTCTCTCTCTTAATTCATGCCCTCAATCTGTCAAAATTGATGGTTACCGTCTGAGAGACACATAGTAGAATTAAAAGGAAGGGAGGAATGAAGAGCATTAATTTTGACTTAAGGTGAAGTTTTAGTTGTCCTACATCCAAGAATACACTCTATACTGATTAGAGACTTTGTCCGCCATATTATACGAGTGGAGAGCCACTGAAAGGTTGCTCTAAGTAAACATATGACAAACCAGTGCCTTCGGCTTGGTTTATTGAACTTGTCACAAAGAGTAGGAGGGTGTAGATAAAAGACATTTGAGGGGCAGAGTCTAGGTAGAGAGTGATAACACGTGTCCCGGGGAGGATTCGAGGTGCAATGATAAAGTCAAGAGACTTTGCAGATCTATCCTCTGTAGCTGGTAAACTCAATTTGTGAGTTTGAGGCAGAGTTTCTAAACATAGGTGGGGTCCTCAAGAAAGGAAATCGCAGGAGGCAAAACAAACAGAGAGATGACACCAGACGTGATCTGACAGGAGGAGTCTGCAATGCAGGGAGAGTGTCCTGAGGGTTGAAATACAGAACCTGTTCCCATGGGCAGGTCTCTTTCCGCTGCCTCTCAGAGAGCGAGATTCTATGGAATCTTCTGTGTTTTGCTAAAATATACAAATATAGGCCCTTGCCGGTTTGCTCAGTGGTAGAGCATGCATGTGGCGTGTGGATGACCCAGGTTTGATTCTTAGGGCACACAGGAGAAGCAACCATCTGCTTCACCGCCCCTCCCCCTCTTTCTCTCTCTCCCTCTTCCTATCTCACAGCTATGGCTTGATTGGTCTGAGTGCACTGGCCCTCGGTTCTGAGGATGGTTCCATGGAGCTTCTACCTCAGGCACTAAAAGTAGCTCAGTTCTGAGCATGGCCAAAGTGAACAGAGCATCAGCCCCTTTTGGGGTGCTGTGTGTATCCTGGTCGGGGCACATGCAGGAGTCTGTCTCTCTATCTCCCCTCCTCTTGCTTGGAAAAGAAGAAAATAAATTATAAACATAAAATTATAATTTTAATCACATTATGTGCAGAATTCACTGGCATGTGTTATATTCAGTCTACATTTTACCACCATCCTTGTCCAGAATTATCTGGACTGAGGGCATAGCCATTAACCTCACTCCCCCGTCCTCTCAGGCCCAGGCTTTGTGATCATGAGATATCTCACCTGCCTCCCTGTCAGCAGCTCAGGGAAGACGCTTTCTTGCCCAAGACCCTAGTCTGTCACTGTTATCACAGTAATACCGATAAATGCCCTGCCGTGCCCACCTTGCAGAGCTAGAGAAGTGGCCAAGGAAAGGTCTCCAGGTGACCCCCTGGGGATGCTGGGAGTCTCTGGCTCATGCACAGTCTTGCTGTCCTCCCCAGTTCAGGGGCTGTCATGGCCTTCGCAGTCACGTGGTTCTGCACCTGCAGCAGGGGAGGTGGGGATGGGGACCACACGGTTCCACCCACAGAGGTACTCACGTTGGTCCTGGACTGGGGCCTGAGCAACACTTGCTTTTGAAATATTCCCAGTTGATGCTGAAAATACTCAGACCCAGGCTGGAGGCCAGTGGAGGGGCATCCTTTGTCTCATGTCCGATGGTGGTAACAGTCTATCCCCTTCCTGAACACCTGACAGGACAAAGTGAGACAGAACCTGTAACCCTCCGGGACAATGGTTTCCCATTCGGGTCTCCATGTTTGTAAACTCTTAAGCATTTTAGCAACATTACCATTGATTGATAGTATTTGTTCTTTATAATTTCACTTTTTCTAAATGTAGACCCAAACTTCTCAGTGACAGGACTCATATATCACAAAAGAATAACATGACAACAGAGGGATAGTTGTCTGCTTGTGTGCTTGTGTGTCCGTGTGTGTGTCTCCTTGTGTGTGTCTCTGGTGTGTCTGTGCATCACTAATTGGGCATGTTTCCGATGTGCGTAAATATGTGTGTATGAATGAGTGTGGTTTAATGCACACACTGTGATTGTGTATGAAGGATTATTTTAGGGTCTGAGAGGCAGAGAAGGTTTCACCGAGCAGGGGATGGACACAGGCTTTGCAGACTAGGCTGTTCGCTGTCCTGTGCTGGGACAACATAGAGGGAAAGGGACCACGACGAGCCCACGGGCATTGCTGTGACCCAACGTCATGACGAGTGAATGACACGTAGACAGGATGGCTGAGCACAGCATATGGGTGAGCAGGGACATGGGGACAGAGGGGACCCAGGACAGGGTCAGGCCAGGCCTCTATGACCCGCCGATGAGGGCCTTGTCTCCCCGCACAATTCCAGGCTGTGTTTCTCAGGCTGTGGCAAGAGCTCCGTGACCCTGTGTCCACAGAGCACAGGATGTGGATGAACAAGAAGACGTTCCAGAAAATAGAGATTAATTTCCATGGACATGATCCCCATTTGATCACATTTATTCAAAAGGTTTTGGACACAGTTGATGATTGTAGGTACCACTTACTTTTTATTTTCTCTTTTCTCAAGAATGTTTATAGAAGCGGGGCCAGGTAGGGGTGCAAAGGAAAGAATAGTTTGTATAAATATACCAATTATACTTAAAGAAAATGTGTATGTCTAATAACAAATCCTCTTCCTTGAAACATTTAGAAACACATGAGCTCTAGTGTTTCAGAGTACGAAAGGATGCTCGAAGAGAGGCTAGACCGTGGAGGGGGCACGACTCAGTGGACTCTTAGGGTCAGCAGGCAGAGAAGCTCAAGTAGGCTCATTCCGTCCCCAAACAGAGCCACACCTGAGACTGGGACTGTCATGTCTGTGCCCTGGGAAAAAGGACTCTGTAGATGTGATAAAGTTACAGATTTTGAATTAAGGAGATGATACTGAATTTTCTGGTGACCTCTAAATGTCATCCCACACATTGTCCATGAAAGAGACCAGGAGATTTTCATACACAGAGAAAAAATACAGCAATGTCCCCTCATGGGGCAGAGAAAGGAGGGATGTTGGTACCAGACGAGGACAGCCACCAGCCTTCAGCTGGAGGCACCAGGGATAGATGTTCCCCTCGACGTTCCAGAGCCAGCATGGCCTCCTGACACTGTGATTTCAGCAGAGGTTACAGATTTTACACTCTTGTCCCTGGCACTCAGGCCACCATGACACCTGGACACAGGGTTTCCCTACATTACTCCTGACGCCACCCCCAGGCCCCTGCGTGATGAAAACCACCCCAACTCAAGGTCAGAGACTGTTGGATAAAACAAGACAGGCAGCAAAGTGCAGAAAAGAAATTTATTGAAGCAAGACGGTGGAATCTTCACATTGTCTGGGAAAGATCAGGTCATCATTGAACCACAAAGAACTTGCATGAAAGATTGTTAAATCTTTCCGTTACATGCATATTCCGTTTGGACCTGAAATAGAAAAAGAAAGAAAAGAAACATCAGTCATAGCCCCTGCAGAAGACATGTTAACACAGACTGTTGGTCACAACCCCGATGTGGAAGAAACTGCAACCAGCAAAGGGAAGTGGAGGCACCAGGCAGGTAGCCATGCATGTGGGGAATTCAATAGTCCTGGTTCAGTCTGCACAGACCGTGCGAGTCAGGAGAGAACCATGTCCACACCCCTCAGATAAACCCTGCGTGTCCCCAGAGAAGGGCGCAGGTCTCTAGTGGAGCGAGGAGGAGGCTCAGCGTTGCACAGAGCAGCCGGTGTCCTTTCTCTGAGTCCTAGAATGGGGACTCCACTTGTCACTAAATGAGGACACAGGGCTGAGAGACTGGGAAAGGACGGTGGGTCCGTGGGTCATTCTGCCTGCAGAAGTCCCACCTCTAGGTGTGGACATTCCCTACATGGCACACGGACTTCCCCACACTGAGAATCCAGCTAGTGAGGACATTTGTGTGAAACCTGACTTAATTCCAAGGGCAGACAAGCTGAGAGACACCTTTACATCTGTGTGATCTCTCCATGAGGACATGATTGAAGAGTTTCAGCTCCACACGGGGCTGCAGAGGACACAGGGAGGGTCGTGGGCCCCCTGGCCGGGAAACGTGGGGTGAGGTACAGGAGTGGCCTCAGCTCTGTGAGAGCTGGCAGAGCCCCCAGCAGCCGCCCGTCCATCCTGACAGAGGGCGGGGCCGGCTCTCTCCCTCTCGCTGTGTCCCCTTCTCCCTCCCAGTCCTCCCGTGAGAGTCCCAGGGACTGTGCCACTGGGTGAGGGGCCCGTCCTGCCCCATCACACCCTGTGGGCCTGGCTGTCCCTCTCCTCAGGATACTGTGGGGAACCCGGTGCCCAGGGAGGTGACCTGAGAAGGACGAACATGCCCAGCGCTGTGTGCAGCCTTAGTCCAGCTCAGCAGGTGTCACGTTATCATGGACCTGGTGTGCACGGGCCACTTGATCAGAGGTGAGCAGAGGGGCAGCTGCCTTCACACCCTGTGTCCCCAGAGCAGCACCCTGACCACCGCCCTGGCTGTGCTGCTGAGCAGCAGCCTCTATGTAATGGAGAATAAATTACCACATAGCTGAGAATTTTCCTTCTGTAATTAGAAGAAATCTGATCCATGCACTTCTTCACTTCCATGTTGGCCACTACAGCTTCCAGAGGTGCATCATATCTCTGAATTTCCTCACTGAAAGCGCTGTCAGAATCCAAAAATAAGCTCCTCACATGAGAAAGAACTGCTGGGCAGACTAGTACACTTGCTAGAGTAGAAGAAAAACAAACAAAAAAAATCGATGTAAGAAAACTCACTCTTTCCTATGACTCTGTACCTTACAGTGTACAAGAGCCTCGCAGGGTTTATGGGCACATCTCCTAACTGGCAATGACAGTGCAAATTCCTGGACATTGTGACTTTGTCAAGATCACAGAGCACTCCGCAGAGCTCAGTCTGGAAAGCTGGTTGGCCGATCCCTAGTTCAGGTTTATCCTTTGTAAAGTACACCTGCGACTTTCCAGGTCTCCTGCTTTGTTGAAATTCACACTTTCGAGATTTTAAAACTTAAGGTTTGCCTGTCCGTACGGTGACACCATCTTTAGTCTTGATATGGGGAGAAAGGAGAAGTTATCAGTGAGTCTTTCAACTGAATGGCAGTCAGAACTTACTAGAGGCCAGAGAAAGGAGAATAAATCTGGAGAGGAGTGAGGAAATTTATTAATATTAGAAAATGTTTCTTTGAAACTAAATTAGGCTATAGGATTATGTCATTGGATGAAGATCACTGAAACACTTCTGAAAAAAATGACTCTATGAGTTTCACACATCTGGAATTG
This sequence comes from Saccopteryx leptura, assembly GCF_036850995.1. Classification (NCBI taxonomy): domain Eukaryota; kingdom Metazoa; phylum Chordata; class Mammalia; order Chiroptera; family Emballonuridae; genus Saccopteryx; species Saccopteryx leptura. The sequence continues at coordinate 11,035,263 of NC_089503.1, read as the reverse complement.
TGCACATGTCATGATGGCTCTTGTGTTCTGCACTGATGTACAGAATTCCTTAGAGAAGGTGGGAGGTGGGGACTGGGGCTTACTACCGACCCCACTGGGATTGTGCTGACACCTGAAGTGACCACTTTCTCTGGTCTAGATTCTCCACCCCTCCCCCAAGTCTTTGTAACCACCTGCATCCCAGAATGTGCCCTATCAGGCTCTGATCTTACCAGATCAGACAAAAGTTATGCAGAAATGGTGAAAGGGTCAGATCAGAGGCCACACAGAGAAATAGAAAGAGGTTCAGATGAAAGAGAATGACTCAAAAGGCTTTTCCCTGGCCGGTTGGCTCACTGGTGGAGCATCGGCCTGGCGTGCGGAGGTCCCGGGTTCGATTCCCGGCCAGGGCGCACAGGTGAGGCGCCCATCTGCTTCTCTGCCCCTCCCCCTCTCCTTCCTCTCTGTCTCTCTCTTCCACTCCCGCAGCCAAGGCTCCATTGGAGCGGGGATGGCCTGGGTGCTGGGGATGGCTCCTTGGCCTCTGCCCCAGGCGCTAGAGTGGCTCTGGTCGCGGCAGGCCGACGCCCCAGAGGGGCAGAGCATCGCACTCTGGTGGGCAGAGCGTCGCCCCCTGGTGGGCGTGCCGGGTGGATCCCAGTCGGGCGCATGCGGGAGTCTGTCTGACTGTCTCTCCCCGTTTCTAGCTTCAGAAAAGTACAAAAAAAAAAAAAAAAAAAAGGCTTGAGGTCATTTGGGTCAGTGGTAGAGCATCGGCTTAGCATGCAGAATTCCCAGGTTTGATCCAGGCCCAGGCAATCAGAAGTTCTCATCTGCTTCGCCACCTATCTTCTTTCCATTCTCTCTGTCTCTCTCTTCTTCTCCCACAGCCAAGGCTACATTGGAGCAAAGTTGGCCCAGGTGCTGAGGACGGCTCCATGGTCTCTGCTTCAGGCACTAGAGGGCTCCAGTTGCAATGAGGGAAAAGCCCCACAGGGGCTGAGCATTGCCCCCTAGTGGACATGCCCGGTGGATTCCAGTCCAGCGCATGTGGGAGTCTGTCTCTCTGCCTCCCCTCTTTTCACTTCAAAAAAATACAGAAGGAAAAGAAAAGAAACAAAGGCTTGAGTCAGTATCGAGTGCATGAAGGATCACCATATCTTTCCCAAAGTATATATATATTTTTGATGAATGGCCAGAATGAGCCCAGAAAAGTAGCAGTTGCCGCCCTAACAATGGCTCAAGATCTCCAAATCCTGGCCGGATGCCTAGAGAATAAGCAGCACATGTCAACAGGCTGAGGGCTGCGGTTTTCAGAGCCCATGGGAAGATTGATCATTTGGAGATTCAGACAACACTGGCTCTTCCTGAACTGAGATCTTTGCTAAAGCTCCTCCTGCCTGCACATCATATGAGTCTGAATCCGGGAGTTCACAGGCCATGGACTCAACTGGCACCTAAAAGACCCAGGGAAGCAGAACGTCAGACGGGACCTGGAGCTGCCCTCTGACACCCGGCATCTCACTGCTCTGTCAGAGCCACACTGGGCAGCAGCTGCGAAAATCAAGGACAAGAGGGGACGTGGAGAGATTAAGCATTTGATCAAGGTCACAGCATTGCTGAGTGGCAGAGTCATGACTCACAACCGAGTTCCATTACATCATCCTGTTCTGACACGTAGACCACAGACAGGGATGAGGCTTCCGATGGAGAACCTTTAAAACAATCCTGCCGTGATGGCTGAGTAAGTGCTAGATCATTAGGAATTGAAACAACGAGCCCTGCCTATAGTGAATAGTCCACAAGAGGCAGGAAGGGTTAGGATTCTGATATGCTCACCTCCCAGCTATAATAAGTCACCTCGTATACAGAAGGTTACATAACGAGGCAGGTGGTACTTACATTAGACATGATACTCACCCTCATAACAGGAAAACGCCAGAGTGAGCAGCAGGACACACAACACTGGCTTCATGGTGGACTTTGCTATGAGTTCAGCTTTAACAAGAATGAGCAATTAGGAGCTGGGCTCAGCAGCCTGCAGAGCCTGAGGTTATTTGTACCCAGTGAGCCTCGCTGGTCCTGCCCACAAAGGATGTGGCAGGTCACCAGGCCTGGCTTCCAGCACTAACTTCCTCTCTGAGAAATGATGCCATGCTTCTGTGTCACAGAATCAAATAACTTAAAACGCTAGGCATTGCTAGCACCCTGACATCTCCTTTGCAGCAACACTGAGGGTGGAGATAGAAATGTATACTCAGTGATTGACGGAAAGCCCCTGGGATTTGCCTCCTTAGTTCCAGGCCGTGTCTGGTTTGCTGATCTGTCAGCCTGGTTCTGGGCACAGAGACGAGGGTCAGCAAGTACCCCTGGGTGTGCAGGACTATGAATTAACAAACTACTCAGGTGGGTTAGGGAGCATCTTTAGTGTGAGATGATGCCTGCTGTGCCAGGGCTCCTTTGGCAGTTGAGGGAGAAAGGTCAGTGGGCTGGTGACAATTGTGAAGACATTAGAGATGTTGGGTTCCTGAAGAAACCTGTGACAAGAGGAAGATTACCTCCCAACTCCTAACTTCTACTTAATCTAACATATCCAAACTATCAAGTGACATTTTAAATCAAATCAGAACAGCATCTCACTCTCACTCTACTGTTTCAAAAAAATATCAAAACAGATCGCAATTCAAATCACATGCTATACTCCTCTAATTGACAGATTCACTTGTCAGTTAGGGGGGGTCACACTGTCTGGGTCATCAGATTCCCAGCAGGACAAGTGCCAACAGGCCCTGTGCTCTGCCGTCCCCAACCATGACTGGATGCTACATAGAAACATGGGGGAGGCATGGCCAGTTCTGAAGAAGACATTAGGATGCAGCAGGTAACCGAGGAGCATTCTGGGGAGCCACTCAGGAAGGGGACAATTGTGACAGTAGGAAATGTTAGGAGGAGGGGTCCCAAGGGAACAGCTTGGAGGAAGACAAGACACCGTCAGCCAGGAGCTCGTGTCACCCTGAAACACAGGAGGGCCTGGTGGAGGAGGGGAGGCTGTGTGACTGGGGAGGCAGGACAGGCTGAGTCAGGGGGTCCACATTCTTCTCCGGGAGCCCTGGAGGCGGGTGGTGGGTGGGAGAGACCCAGCTGGACACTGTGCCCCCCGGGCTTTCCTGCTCTGTTTCAGATCTCAAGTCAGTGTCAGTTAGAATTTTCAAAATGATTTATTTCCAAAAAATAATAAAAGGAATAAACAAATAAAAAATATGAATATTGACATGGATACATTATGGTGCAGCCATTAAAGAAAGGGTCTAGAATTCCCTCAAAAAATTACAACTAGAATTACAGTGTGATGGGTCAAGTTCAGCTCTGAGTACATGTGCAGGATCTCAAACACTTACTTGCACACCCATTTATCGCAGCACAATTCACAATGGCCAAGAGCAGGAAGCAGCCCAGGACGGATGAGTGGGTAAACAGAGTCAGAGCACACAGAAAATGGGATATTGTCCTTATCCCCACGGTAAGGCAGGAAATCCCTCACATGCTGCATCCGGGGTGAACGTGGGGGACAGTACACTGCATGACATAAGCCAGTCACAGAAGACAGTAATGTGGGATTCCTACTCGTGAGGTTCCTAGAGCTGTCAGATTCATGGAAACAGAACATAGAAGGGTGGTTCCAAGGGGCCTGGTGGTGAGGGAACAATTTTCAGTAAAATAAAGTCATCAAGGTAACTGTGAACTGATTAGAGCTACAAACAACCATCGTCACCCTGCATACAGGTCCTTTGGGAGATAAAGCTTTGTTGATAATAACAGCAGTAATTAAAAGAATAGTAATGTTTTTTTTGTTTCTACCTAAAATCAATGTGCAAACATAATTTATCATATTTGAGCATTGCTACAAATCAATAAGCTATTACATTTCTCATCTTAACAGTTGAGTCAGGTAACTTTCAGGAAGTAGGAGACTTGCTCAAACTGGCAGAGTGGGGAGGCCGCTAGGTCGCGCTCAGGCACTGATGTGCAGGATAAAGTACCCAGTGCTACCCAGTCGGGGTGTCTGCTAGTGGGGACGGGTCACATGCAGATGAGGTGGTGACAGTGAAGTCCCAGCTCAGCTGCTCAGAGCTCAGGTTCTGCCTCAGTTGAACTCTCTAGTTGATGCTCATTCTAGTTCCTTCATCTGTCTGTTCAACTCTTTTATCTTCTTCTCCTTTTCAATTAGATCACTGACTGACAGCAGTGAGCGCTGCCCAGGCCGGGAGCACAGACTCTTCTTCACTGCTGGAGGGAGGGTAGAGGGTGCAGCTGCTTTGGGGGTGCTTTTTCCCTGAGAACTAAATGTCCTCTTACCACACAGTCCAGCAACTGCACTTTCTGAGAACAAAGGTCCCACCAGGCTTGTGACCCTGAGCTGGGGAAGGCTGTGTGTGTCTGGACATAAGGGTACATGGGATGTCTGGGTACTTTCTGCTCAATATTGCTGTGAACTTTAAACTGTTTGAAAATAAACACTAAAAAACAAACAAAAAGAAGGCAAACATTTTGTTGAAAACTTTCTTTTCTAATAAATGGAAACATAAGATAAATAATGAATTGATGAATTGGTCACGATACATGGGTAGGTGATTAACTATCAGAGAAATATTGGATAATCCTCAGAAAAAACTGTCACAATGAATGAAAGTTCACGATATAGCCGAACACAGGATCGGCTGGGAACACCTGTCCTTGCCTGTAACCCTGCACCAACGCGTGGCGGACAGACCATGACACCATGGCAACCGGAACTCTTAACTACAACAGAAATGTACTGAAGGCCACACACTTGAACACGCAAATCTTGAAGGATAAAATCATAAAATGTAAAGATACAAAAAGGGATCTAAAAACACCAAGGCTTACACAGTGTTCCCGAAGAAACAGTAAAAAACATTATACGGAGTGAAATAAAAAAATCAGAAAAAACTAAGAACTATATGAACTCATGCAAGATGGGACATAAAAATGAGACTCAGAGACATGACAAGAATGTGATGGTAACAGAGAGTGGGGTGGAGGGGTGGGGAGGGGGCGAGGAAGGAGAGGGAGGGTGTGGGAAGAGGGGAGGGGCACAAAGAAAACCAGATAGAAGGTGACGGAGGACGATTTGACTTTGAGGGAGGGGTATGCAGCATAATCAAATGTCAAAATAATCTGGAAATGTTTTTTTCGAACATATGTACCCTGATTTATCAATGTCACTGCAATAAAATTAATAAAAATAAGATTTAAAAAAATGTAAAGAAGTCCTATATTCTCAGACTCTCTGCAGTTTCAATCCCTCCCCCATCAGAATCCCAACCAGGAAGTTTTACACTTGCTTTGAATTGTGAACTGCTGTTTGGTTCTTTCAAATTAAGAACGTGTTACCTTATTGAGTTGTGAAGAAGACTCTAATTTTAGGACCAGACTACTTGGATTCAAGCTGAGCTCGGAAACTTTCTACCTGTATTGCCATCAGCAGAAACTGACCCTCTTTGCCTCAATTTCATCATCTGTAAACAAGGGTGATATCATGGAGTCTGTGTTAGGATAAATATAATAATTCAGGGAAATGCTCAGCACCGTATCTGGCAGTAAATGTCAGCTATTACAATTATGCAACACTATGAAATCTATAAGTAACAAGTCAAACAGATAAATCACCTTATCCTTAAGGGCAAATATGAGACTGACTCTCACCGACTCTGCCAGGGAGGGAACTGTTTACCTGGGAGCTAACACCGCCTGCTTCTGAATTGGCTCTGGTTCCATCGGGGCTTCTCTAGGGAAAATAAGATCATTGCTTTCCAATCACTTAATTTACTGTTTTATGATCACATTGATGTGAAGGTTCTCGGGACTTTATTATCTTCACTACTGGATATTGGAGCTCAGGGTCCATGAAGTTAGTGGGTGGGGATAGATATTCTCCATCCCAAAACACAGGGTCTCTGAACTCCTGTCCTCAGCAGAATGTGCTGGTGACACATGTCCTTTGGCTGCTGTTGAAATCGCAGGGAACCTCTAGCTCAGTCTCTAACTGGTTAGCAGAAACGTGGCATTGGTTGACAGGGGAGAAACCAGAGGAATGCAGCAGAGGGGTCCTGCAATACCTGTGATCTTATGCTCAAGTCAGTGACCTCTGGGTTTCAGACTGAGGGAGGAAGGGTTGACTGAGAAAGTCTGAAAAGTAACAACTCATAGCTATAACCTTTTTTTATCAGTTCCATGAAAAGAATTTGGAGCACCAGCAAGAGCAATGGGATATGTGAATAGTCAAGGACAGATAGGCTAACCTCCTCGCTTACCCTCTCCCCTCCTAGAGACACAAAAATCATGTTGGTTTGCAAACAAAGAATTCAAAGAAATCAGGTACTTGTCGCATGAAAACTAAAGCTGTAAAGGGATATTAAACTTTAAGGAGCTAATTTTGGGGAGTATAAGCTTTAGTGCTACTAAGCCCCGTGCTCCACCAGCTACTAATAAATTGTTCTTCCTCTATCCAGTTGTCTGGGTGTCTGTTATCCTCCCCTTGCGGCCATTTCCTGCTACATGGACACATTTCAGGCCTCACCTCTGGGTCTCGATGACCTTGTATATAGTTTCACAATTTCTGTATCTTCTGGTGACACTTGCTGTCATGTCCTACTTCCCTGTCATAAACATTCTGTTCCATTTGATCAAGAGAGATGCTGTATACATCATCTGTCCATTCCTAGTTAACACTGACTCTGCACATACAACTCTAGCCTCCAAAAAAAAAAAACAACAAGAAGACAATATTTGGGGGCACACACATTTTTCCTATGGAGACTTGTTCCTGGTGTCCTTCCTTGAACAACATAAGGAAGGATCTAATTCACCATGTCTAATAAGTCACTAAAAATGATTTTGATCACTTTTCACCCTTAGGCTAAGATCAAGTGTAGAAACAATTTGAAATGATTGAATACAATTACATTTTTGGCCAATACTCCAAAGGAATACTTTTAATTGCTTGAAGTCACTACCATGACTTTATCCTTTCTGCATCTGCGCATTCATGTGACAACTGCTTTCAGAATTAAGACATCTAAGGATAAAATTTGTGACTAAAATGAAACATTTTAATAAAAAAATAATACTATCCATGGATAGATTAAATCAGCATCAGGCCTCATTCAGCTCCTTAAGAGATATGTTTATCACACATTTTACTTCATACATTTAAGAAGCATGAGATTTCAAAATATATATATATGTTTGATATTTATCCAAAGTAGCAATTGTGCAGCTGGTGCCCAAGACACCATGTCCATCACCTTACAAACTCCTTGAGCCATGTTAATATCACTTCCCTCGCCATTGTGCACTGATGAGTCATGAAATTTATGTCCTGAGCAGTTGTGGGATTCAACTGGCATTCACAGGTTCGGTAGAGCAAATACCTAATTTTTTGTTGAGTTTAGCAAACTGATTGTTAAAATGACACTTGTAATCAGGGTTCTATCTAAGGTGGTCACCTGGGCAGTTGCCCAATGTGCAAGTCACAAATTTATATTCCTTACTTTTTTTAACAATCATTTGCATAACAGCTTATTCTGAGAGCCCTAGTAATGTTCATTCTGTTTATAGGTAAAGAAATGGGATTCTACTCCTACAGTGAGAAGATGGTTAAGGAAAAATCACACAGCCGATGATGCTTATTTAAAAGTTAAAAAATTGCAAGTGCGGATGCCAATCAAAAATCAATACAGAGAGTAATGGTGGGGTAGGAAGCGATACCGATAAATCTCCCCAAAAACTCAACAAGATCTTCAACCAGAAACAGAAAAACCTATCCTTGGAGCCTCCAGATGTTTCGCAATACACCCGAAGGTATGGTCGAGTGAAAAATTGGCTAAATATATAACCAAACCCCGAAGGAATTAGGGAGTAAGAAATGCTCCGCCTTCCTCACTAACCTAAACAGGGCAGCTTTCTCTGGGATCTGTGAATATAGAAACTGAGGCGAGCAAAGTGGATGAATAGATCCAGGCCGCGGCACAAACGGCCGAACCAGGCTGTGGCATGGAGATCCAAGCCGAGGAAAAACTGTTCCTGTGGCAACCTGGGCAATCCAAGCTAACACTCGTGCCAAACCCAGACAAAGAAAGACAAGCGGGGCAGCCATTTTACCCGATCTCCTGGTCAGCGCGTGCAGATAGTGGGCGAGAGATTTCTTCCTAAGCCCCGGGAGTGGGTGCCCGTGTTACCCCACAAAGAGGCAGAGTCAGAGGCCTTTGAGTGGGCTGAAAGTGGAATCTCTGGGCAGCCCCAGCGCCTTGGGAAAGCCGCGCACGGGAGGGAGCGAGAACTAATTCCAATGGTGGAACTTTTCCGTGCTGGTGGGGGTTTCACTCAGAGGGAAACATGGCCAGTCTGATATCCTGGTCTGCGTGCGCAGATAGCGAGAGATTCCTCCGAGTGCCTCGGCAGTGCGCGCCCGTGTTATCGCACAGAGGGGCAGAGTCAGGGACCTTTGTGTGGGCCAAAGCGGAATCTCGGGCTGCCCCAGCGCCTTGCAAAAGCCGCGCACGGGGATGGAGCGAGAGCCAATTCCAACGCTGAAACTTTTCCATGTGGCTGGGGGTTTCACTCAGAGCGTGAGGCTGCCGGCCGGATATCCTGGTCTGCGCGTGCAGATAGTGAGCGAGAGTTTCCTCCAAGCACCCCGGAAGTGGGCGCCCGCCTGTGTTACCAGACAGAGTGGCAGAGCCAGAGGTCTTTGAGTGGGTGGAAAGCCCGCCTGATTATCATAGCAGCTCTGACTGACTGAGCCTTACCCAGAGCCCTGTGCTAAGTGGAATTAGAGTGGAGAGTTGCCAGCTCTTTGAGCCTCTTACTATCCAGGCAGAGGCAGCAGCAACCCCATAGCTGGATTATCAGGCTACTAATTGAGGAAGGAAAGACTAGGAGAAAGGCTCCAGGAACACGGACTCTCTCACTGTCGGAGCCTATAAATGCTAGTGAGCCTCGACTGCCAACGAGACTAAAGCACAATACATGACATTGCCATAGAGACTTATCAACTGCAAACCTCTACCTGAGCGTGCCAAAGGGGCAGAACCCGGGGTACAGAGTCACCGACCAGGAAGAGGGACAGAAAAGAAAAAGCAAGAAGATAACTTCTCAAAATCAAGAATAATCTGCAGACTTTATAACCTATCCCATTTTATTATATTTGTTCGTTTGTTTCTCTTATCTTCATTCTTGATATTTTTTTTCCTCCTCCAATTTGGCTGATTAACTCTCTGCCAGTCTTACTCTCTCCTCTCCTTGAACTACACTACCCATAAGTGTTACATCTCCCATTATCTTTTCTTTCCTCTTCCTTTCTCTCTATTAGGGTTGCACTCCAAAACCCTTAACTCTCTCTCTCTCTCCTCTTTTTTCTTTTTTCTTCTTTTAGTGGTTCCCTCTTTTTTTCTCTCTCTCTCTCTTTCTTTTCTCCCTCTATATTAGTTTCTTCTTTTCTCCTTTACATCTCCTCTCATTCAAACCTCAATAACAAACAAATTATCTTATCTGGGACTCAAACTTATGTTTGTGGCATTTGGGGTTTTTTTTACTTCATCTTTTTAACTCACTAGCAGTGCTCCCATCCCTGGCTCTCCATTTTATCTATTACTTGATCCATTAAATACAATAGTAATTTTTTAATTTGTCCCCCCATTTTTCTGTTTCCCTCTTATTCCTCTCATCATAACTCTTAGTCAACCAACACCTAAAAGCAAATCATTTTATTCTTGACCCAAAATTTTTCCTTATTTGCTGTTTGTGGGTTCATACTCCCTTCTTTTTTCTTTTTTTTTTCTTCTTTTTTTTTGCCCCTTTATTACTTTTCCCCAATTCAGGCCCTCCATCACAGGCATTGTTTGTTATAATTCACAGTTCACCACAAGATTTTCCCAAGAAAGAGGGGAGAGGAGAGGAGAGGAAAAAGGGAGGGGGGGAATAATTTCCTTTTTAAAAAATTTTTATTTTATTTTATTTTTCTTTATTTCATTATTAATTTAAAAAAAACTTCGATTTTTTATTTTTTTAACTTTTTATTCTTTATTAAATCTCATTAATACTATTAACAAAACCATCCTCAGATGCCATTAAGGAAGAGAAAATCGAATATCATGGATACAAAAGAAAGAGAGGTAACACAGCTAGATGAGAAAAATCTATGGAGAAAAAATTTAATATATAGGAAACTTTGGAGCTAAATGACAGAGAATTCAAGATAGAAATCCTAAAAAACCTCCAAGATATACAAGAAAACTCAGAAAGGCAATTTAGGGAGCTCAGAAAACAACTTAATGAACACAAAGAATATATGTCCAAGGAAACGGAAACTATAAAAACAAATCAAACAAAGATGAAAAACTCAATTCACAGGCTGAAAAACAAAGTAACAAGCTTAGCTAATAGAACAGGTCAGATAGAAGAGAGAATTAGTGAAATAGAAGACAAGCAACTTGAGGCACAACAGAGAGAAGAAGAAAGAGACTCAAAAATTAAAAAAAATGAGATAGCCCTACAAGAATTATCTGACTCCCCATCAAAAAGAATAACATAAGAATATAGGTATATCAGAGGGAGAAGAGAGAGAAAATGGAATGGAGAACATACTGAAAAAAATAATAGATGAGAACTTCCCAAGCCTGTGGAAAGAACTAAAGCCTCAAGTTCAAGAAGCAAACAGAACTCCAAGTTTTCTTAACCCCAACAAACCTACTCCAAGGCATATCATAATGAAATTGGCACAAACCAACAGCAAAGAAAAAATTCTCAAGGCAGCCAGGGAAAAGAAGAATACAACATATAAAGGAAGGTCCATTAGATTATCATCAGATTTCTCAGCAGAAACTCTACAAGCTAGAAGAGAGTGGACCCCAATATTTAAAGTCCTGAAAGAGAGGAACTTTCAGCGACAAATACTATACCCATCAAAGCTATCCTTCAAATATGAAGGAGAAATAAAAACATTCACAGATACAGAAAAGATGAGGGAATTTATCAACAGAAACCCCCCACTCCAGGAATTACTAAGGGGGTTCTCCAATCAGATACAAAGAACAACAAAAAAAAACAGAGCCACAAGTAAAAACTCCAAGAAGAACACAACAAAACCAAATTTAAACTGTGACAACAACAAAAAGAAAGGGGGGGAGAAGATGGAGATTAACAGTAGCAAAGGACGATGGAGTGCAAAAGTACTCACAAAATAGTTCGCTACAATGAACAGGGTAGGAACCCTTTTCATTACTTAAAGGTAACCACTATTGAAAAAACCACCACAGAAGCACATGAAATAAAAAAGATAGCAACAGAGGAAAGATGTATGGAATACAACCAAATAAAAACAAAAGATAGAAAAACAAAAGAGAAGGATCAAACAAAACACAAAACTAACAGAAAGCAAGATAAAAAATGGCAATAGGGAACTCACAAGTGTCAATACTTACACTAAATGTAAACGGATTAAACTCTTCAATAAAAGGGCACAGAGTAGCAGAATGGATTAAAAAAGAAAATCCAACTGTATGCTGCCTACAGGAAACTCATCTAAGTAACAAGGATAAAAACAAATTCAAAGTGAAAGGCTGGAAAACAATACTCCAAGCAAATAACATCCAAAAAAAAGCAGGCGTAGCAATACTCATATCTGATAATGCTGACTACAAGACAGCAAAAGTACTCAGAGACAAAAATGGCCATTTCATAATGGCTAAGGGGAAACTGAATCAAGAAGACATAACAATTCTTAATATACATGCACCAAACCAAGGAGCACCAAAATATATAAGACAGCTACTTATTGACCTTAAAACAAAAACTGACAAAAATACAATCATACTTAGAGACCTCAATACACCACTGACGGCTCTAGATCGGTCATCCAAACAGAAAATCAACAAAGACATAGTGGCCTTAAACATTACTAGAGCACCTGGATATGATAGACATCTACAGGACATTTCATCCCAAAGTGACTGAGTATACATTTTTCTCCAGTGTACATGGATCATTCTCAAGAATTGACCATATGTTGGGCCACAAAAACAACATCAGCAAATTCAGAAAAATCGAAGTTGTACCAAGCATATTTTCTGATCATAAAGCCTTGAAACTAGAACTCAACTGCAAAAAAGAGGAAAATAATCCCACAAAAATGTGGAAACTAAACAACATACTTTTAAAAAATGAATGGGTCAAAGAAGAAATAAGTGCAGAGATCAAAAGATATATACAGACTAATGAAAATGACAATACGACATATCAGAATCTATGGGATGCAGCAAAAGCAGTGATAAGAGGCAAGTTCATATCACTTCAGGCCTATATGAAGAAACAGGAGTGAACCACTTAACTTCCCACCTTAAGGAACTAGAAAAAGAAGAACAAAGACAACCCAAAACCAGCTGAAGTAAGAAGATAATAAAAACCAGAGCAGAAATAAATGAATTACAGAACAGAAAAACTATAGAAAAAATTAATAGAACAAGGAGCTGGTTCTTTGAAAAGATCAACAAAATTGACAAACCCTTGGCAAGACTTACTAAGGAAAAAAGAGAAAGAACTCATATAAACAAAATCCAAAATGAAAGAGGAGAAATCACCACGGACACTGTAGAAATACAAAGAATTATTGTAGAATACTATGAAAAACTTTATGCCACTAAATTCAACAACCTAGAAGAAATGGATAAATTCCTAGAACAATACAACCTTCCTAGACCTAGTCAAGAAGAAGCAGAAAGCCTAAACAGACCTATTAGTAGAGAAGAAATAGAAAAAACCATTAAATACCTTCCCAAAAATAAAAGTCCAGGCCCTGACGGCTATACCAGCAAGTTTTATCAAAAATTCAAAGAAGAATTGATTCCTATTCTACTGAAACTCTTCCAAAAAATTGAAGAAGAAGCAATACTTCCAAACACGTTTTATGAGGCCAACTAACCCTCATACCAAAACCAGGCAAGGATGGCACAAAAAAAGAAAACTACAGACCAATATCTCTAATGAATACAGATGCTAAAATACTAAACAAAATACTAGCAAATCGAATACAACAACATATTAAAAAAATAATACATCATGATCAAGTGGGATTCATCCCAGAATCTCAAGGATGGTTCAACATACGTAAAACCATTAACATGATACACCATATCAACAAAACAAAGAAGAAAAACCACATGATCTTATCAATAGACGCAGAAAAGGCTTTTGATAAAATACAACACAATTTATGTTTAAGACTCTCAACGAAATGGGTTTAGAAGGAAAATATCTCAACATGATAAAGGCCATATATGATAAACCATCAGCTAACATCATATTGAACGGCACAAAACTGAAGGCTTTCCCCCTTAAATCAGGAACAAGACAGGGTTGTCCACTCTCTCCACTCTTATTTACTGTGGTGCTAGAGGTTCTAGCCAGAGCAATCAGACAAGACAAAGAAATAAAAGGCATCCATATCGGAAAAGAAGAAGTAAAGGTATCACTTTTTGCAGATGATATGATCCTATACATCGAAAACCGCAAAGAATCCACAAAAAAGACTACTAGAAACAATAAGCCAATACAGTAAGGTCGCAGGATACAAAATTAACATACAGAAGTCAATAGCCTTTCTATATGCCAACAATGAAACAATTGAGAACAAACTCAAAAGAATAATCCTCTTCATGATTGCAACAACAAAAATAAAATATTTAGGAATAAACATAACAAAGAATGTAAAAGACCTATATAATGAAAACTATAAACCATTGTTAAGGGAAATCGAAAAAGATATAATGAAATGGAAGAATATACCTTGTTCCTGGTTAGGAAGAATAAATATAATCAAGATGGCTATATTACCCAAAGCAATATACAAATTTAATGCAATTCCCATCAAACTTCCAATGACTTTTTTTAAAAGAAATAGAGAAAAAAATCATCAGATTTATATGGAACTATAAAAAACCCCAAATAGCCAAAGCAATCCTAAAGAAAAAGAATGAAGCTGGGGGCATTACAATACCTGACTTCAAACTCTATTATAGGGCCACGACAATCAAAACAGCATGGTATTGGCAGAAAAATAGACACTCAGACCAATGGAACAGAATAGAAAGTCCAGAAATAAAATCACATATATATAGTCAAATAATTTTTGATAAAGGGGCCAACAACACACAATGGAGAAAAGAAAGCCTCTTCAATAAATGGTGCTGGAAAAACTGGAAAGCCACATGCAAAAGAATGAAACTGGACTACAGTTTGTCCCCCTGTACTAAAATTAACTCAAAATGGATCAAAGATCTAAACATAAGACCTGAAACAATTAAGTACATAGAAGAAGACATAGGTACTCAACTCATGGACCTGGGTTTTAAAGAGCATTTTATGAATTTGACTCCACAGGCAAGAGAAGTGAAGGCAAAAATTAATGAATGGGACTACATCAGACTAAGAAGTTTTTGCTCAGCAAGAGAAACTGATAACAAATTAAACAGAAAGCCAAATAAATGGGAAATGATATTTTCAAACAACAGCTCAGATAAGGGCCTAATATTCAAAATATACAAAGAACTCATGAAACTCAACAACAAACAAACAAACAATCCAATAAAAAAATGGGAAGAGGACATGAACAGACACTTCTCCCAGGATGAAATACAAATGGCCAACAGATATATGAAAAGATGCTCATCTTCTTTAGCTATTAGAGAAATGCAAATCAAAACTATAATGAGATACCACCTCACACCTGTTCAATTAGCTATTATTAGCAAGACAGGTAATAGCAAATGTTAGAGAGGCTGTGGAGAAAAAGAACCCTCATCCACTGTTGGTGGGAATGTAAAGTAGTACAACCATTATGGAAGAAAGTATGGTGGTTCCTCAAAAAACTGAAAATAGAACTACCTTATGACCCAGCAATCCCTCTACTGGGTATATACTCCAAAAACTCAGAAACATTGATACGTAAAGACACATGCAGCCCCATGTTTATTGCAGCATTGTTCACAGTGGCCAGGACATGGAAACAACCAAAAAGCCCGTCAATAGATGACTGGATAAAGAAGATGTGCCACATATACACTATGGAATACTACTCAGCCATAAGAAATGATGACATTGGATCATTTACAGCAAAATGGTGGGATCTTGATAACATGATACGAAGCGAAATAAGTAAATCAGAAAAAACCAGGAACTGCATTATTCCATATGTAGGTGGGACATAAAAGTGAAACTAAGAGACATTGATAAGAGTGTGGTGGTTATGGGGGGGAGGGGGGAAAGGAGAGGGAAAGGGGTAGGGGGAGGGGCACAAAGAAAACTAGATAGAAGGTGACAGAGGACAATCTGACTTTGGGTGATGGGTATGCAACATAATTGAACAACAAGATAACCTGGACTTGTTATCTTTGAATATATGTATACTGATTTATTGATGAAAAAAAAAAAGTCATAAGGATTTAAAGTACAATATAGGAAATATAGTCAATAATATTGTAATAACTATGTATGGTGTCAGATGGGTACTAGATTTATCAAATGATCATTTGTAAGGTGTATAAATGTCTAATCACTAGGTTGTAAACCTAAAATTAATGTAATATTGTATGTCAACTGTAAATAAAAAATAAATTTAATAAATAAAAAAAGCAATACAAAAATATCTTAAATAGCAGTTTTATTATTTTTGTCAGATGTTATTTAATATTTTTTCATTAATATTTTAAAACACTTTCTTATAATCTAGTTTTGTAATTTTTTTAATTCTTATTTAAGCATTAAATGCATGAAATAATAAACTACTTTCAGTATATCCTTTTTTGTACTTAAAACAGTGATTAGGACAGAGAACCAGTTGTTAAATTATTTGAATCCCACCACTGGCCCTGAGACATCAAGGACACCTGTGAGCGGCTGCACCCTTTCTTCCTGCTCCCAGGGACACCTGCCCGCAGCCCCTGGACCCCTGACGGGGCTCTGACCTCCTCCTGCGGGCTGTGAGCTGCAGAGGGAAGCCTGCGGTGGGGAGAGGACTGTGGGCCATCGAAGATTTTCTTCTTCCAGTTCACTAACTCTTGCCATGACTTAATTGTGCTCTGAGTTGTACATAGATAAAAGGTAATAATAATAGTGAAAAAAATTACACTGGGGAACAAATTAATTTTTTATTTTTTGTTGCATGAGGTTTTAGAACTGTTTCTATATATATCTACATCGCTGATTCCAACTCTGAAATTCATTTTTTGGAGCTCGCTCTAGTTTTTATGCAATTTTAATTTCTTTTTGTTACAGTTACTGGCATGCATTGTATTTAAATTGGAGTTCAAGAGCTAGGACTCTTGGATTGAATCTAACCACAATGCAATTAATGTTTTACAAACATCATTTTTACATAATTTTACTTGTTGTTAAATGTAGAAAATTATTATCTGATAAAAAACACCCTCTTAGTTTGTTTTAAGATTGAATTATGGCTTCTTCAAGTATGTGTAAATGTAAGAATAGTCCTGCCACCTTCTGTTATATATGTGGCTGTTAAACATTTCAATGTCAAAGGCCAATATTTCATCATTTGTAACATGTGCATATATTGCCTATTTTCAAGTTCTCCTTGGCGATCAAGACAAGAATTGGGCTCCTCTAATTGTGTGTCTTAATTGTGTGAAAATGTCTCATGACTGGACAAAAGGAAAACACAAAGGAATGTGTTTTGGTATTCCCATGGTTTGGTGTGAACCTAAGGACCACAGCAGTGACTGTCATTTCTGTCTTATCTATACAAAGGGCATCGGCAAGAAAAAACATCATATGATCACAAGTCCTGATATTCCTTCAGTAATATGACCTATCCCAAACTCTGAGACACTTCCTGTTCCAGTTTTCAATGGTTTTATTTCTTCTAAGGATGAAGAAAGTGAACATGGTGATCAAGTGTATTTTGTTAAGATGCAAAGTCTTACTCATCATATTACAGCCATGCATCCCACCCCATCCCAGAGCTCTGGAAAGTTCAGATCCAAGTACAGTAGCAAATTCAGGGCTTAGTAAGTTACAAAAATACAACTCAAAAGTGACTTAAGGCCCTCTCAAAGTCACAGTGATCTTGCAGGTTGCATTCGAAGGAGCTTGGGGATCTGCAGACATGACACTGTCCTGGGCCCATGGGATTTCCAGGTGGTGCCCAGTGACTTCCTTCCCCCAGTAGTAGAAGACACTGAGCTCAGGGACTCTCCTCCAGCCTAAGCCCCTTTGCAGCGGGATCGAGGTCAGCAGGCCCAGGGAGGCTCTGTTACAGTGCATGTGTTCTACGGGGGAGGAAGTTCCATAAAGAATCCCGAGGAAGAACTGCCTCTAGCAGTGAAGCCCCGTCCTCACAGCTCCTCCTGACCCGCCCACATTCGGTAGGTGTGCTGGTCCCTGCTTGAGGCACATGCTCTTCCTTGTACTTCAGCCCCTCGTGTAAGCAAGAAACTGAAGACAGCAAGTCACAATGCCACTAATGACCTCCCAACAGGGAAGACTGAGTCCTGTGTATACACAGCTGGCATTTACAAAAAGTAAGCAAATGTTCTAAGTGTTGACCCTAGGGCACAAAGGCATCATGCTGTGGCTCCCAGGACAGGTTAAAGGAAGCCTGTGTATTCTGGAGGAACACCCTGGAAAAAGAGGCTAAAAGGTCTCCGGGCTTGTGAGATGGCCCAGGAAACTGACCAGCTAATTCTCACTTCAAGATCCTCAAAAATATTTACTGTTCTTAACTTGATTCCTTGCTCACCAGAAAGACCTTTCTTCTTGAACAGACTTTTGTAGTGAAGGGGACAATTAAAGTCTTTTGTTCCATGCTGATATCAGTCCTATGTAATCACTAACCATCTAGATGTACACACATGTAACCTTAACATTGTCTCCAAATTTCTATCATTTTGTGCCTGCTGTTTCTTAGGTTTAAACATAATTTATTTATTTCATTATTATTTTTTTATTCATTTTAGAGAGGAGAGGGAGAGACAGAGAGAAAGAGATAGAGGAGAGACAGAGTGAGAGAAGGTGGGGAGGAGCGGGAAGCCTCAACTCCCATATGTGTCTTGACCAGGCAAGCCCAGGGTTTTGAACCGGCGACCTCAGCATTTCCAGAACAACACTTTATCCACTGCGCCACCACAGGTAGGGCAGGTTTAAACATAAGACATAAGATCTTAAATAATTTACTGACCTGTGACCAAAACATAAATAGTTCTTTAATGACTAAATTGTAATGTTGATGCTATATATTAAGACCCCTATATATAAATATATCAATTCATTTTAGAGCTCTCTAATGGTCTACAATATAGTTGTCTATTTTTTTTCTTGTGTAGGGAGAGACACAGAGAGAAAGTCAGGAAGGGAGAGAGATGAGAAGCATCAACTCATAGTTGTGGCAGCTTAGTTGTTCATTGATTGCTTTCTCATATGTGCTTTGACCAGGGGGCTCCAGCTGATTGAGTAACCTCTTACTCAAACCAGTAACTTTGGCTTCAAGCCAACAACTTTCTGGATCAAGCCAGTGACCTTGGGCTGAATCCAGCAGCCATGGGGTCATGTCAGGAGCCTGTGCTCAAGCAGGTGCCCTCAGGGTTCTGAACCTGGTTCCTCATCTTCTTAGTCCAATGTTCTATCCACTGCCCAGCTGCCTGGTCAGGCTGTTGTCCATTTCTACTCCTATTCATCTGGATCAAGGACAATTATTTTTTTTAGTAAGTTTTAATATCTGATACAGCAAGTAACTACTCAGTGTTCTTTCAAATATCTTGGCCATTTTCAAACATAGATTGTTCCCTAAAAATTTTTAAATAATTCAATCCAGTTTCTGATAAAGCTCCAATGGGATTCAGAATGAAAATACCACAATGATTTTGTGTATACATTTTGGAAATATTTATGTTTTTGTAAGTTGTCTTCCAAAAACATGGTATATACTACCTCACTCATTACATTTGTTTTTGTGTTTTATAATTTGTCACACTTATAAATGAGGCATCTTTATTCTATTTTTAATTCTCACTATTGTTTGTAGCATGCACAAGCTTTTTTATATTTATGTACTTATCATATATCCAGCAACTTATATGCATCTCATTCTATTATTTTATTTCTCTTGGTGGTGCTCTGTGAGTACATCTCATGTCTCCTGATGAAAGATTCATATTGTCTGCAATTAAAAGTTTTTCACTTTATCTTTGGAAATAGTTAAGATCCTTTAAATTTCTTATTTTAGTGTGACACTTAAAACTCACAGATCCATGCTGACAAACAATGGACTTATCAGACATTTTCCCCTTATTTTAATATAATTAGCTTTAGCATTTACTCTTTTAGAATGATGTTTATAGTTGACTTTGAAAATTGATTTTCTTGGTTCTGAACAGTTTTCTTCTATCTTTTCTTAGAATTTGTTATATTAAGTTGGAGGTGGGGAAGCAGACAGACAGGGTCCTGCATGCACCCAAATGAAGAACTACCTGGCATACCCCCTACCAGGCAATGCTCTGTCCATTTGGGGCTGCTGCTCCAATGCTCTGCAACCAAGCAATTTCAGTGCCTGAGGCAGGCCATGGAGCCATCTCAATTACCAGAGTCAACTTGCCTTAAGCATTTTTTCATGGCTTCAGGAGTGTAAGAGGGAGAGAGAGAAGGGAGAGGTGGAGGGGTAGAGAAGCAGATGGAATTTTCTCCTGTGTGCCCTGACAAAGAACCAAACCCGTGATTTCCACATGACAGGCTGACACTCTACCACTGAGCCAACCAACCCAGGCTCTTACTTAGAATTTTTAGTAAGAAATTTTATCAGATTGTACTACATACATTTGTTAAGATAATAAAGTTGAGATAGTTTTTGTAGTTGAAGTAGACGCTAGCTTCTGAAATCCACTATTTAAGTTATAAAGGCAAGTCTCCTCATGGCCTTCATCTAATTGATACACAGAGGAGAAATTTCACTACACACACACAGCTAACATTCCACAGCCGTTCCGAGGACTGCTGATGGGACGCTATGACTCAGGGAGTCTAGGACAAAACTACATTAATCATAATGTGGAGGTTTATTTTCCCAGGTCACTCTCATGCTCTCACAAGACAGTGGAATTTTCTGAAGGCTACATGGCATGTGATGTTGCAAAAGAGTTAAGATGGAAGCAAATATGTGTTCATCTGACTTCTACTGAGCCAGACATTAAGAGACGTGGGAAGACCCGAACACTTGATACTCCACCCACTAAGAACAAACATTTGAGTAAAGACCAAAAAAGTAAGAGTAATTGAAGAGAGATTAAATCCAGTTTGAAATTGCTGCTCGCTGCACATGCTTATGTGTTTTAAAAATGGAATTAGAAACAACCACTTTTTATTGAATTTACTGGAGCGACACTGGTTAACAAATTAAGCAGGTTTCACAACACAATTCTATAACACAAGTGTGAAGCCTGATGTAAACTATGGGCCTTGGGTGATGATGATGTGTCAGTACAGGTTCATCCACTGTAACATATGTCCCAGGCTGGTGGGGGCTGTAGATGTAAGGTGACCAACTTCTTTACAATGAAAAGGAGGACAAAAATAAATTGAAGAAAATAATATCATAAATAAAAAAAACAATTTTTAATTTCAATAATAATACATTATAATATGACAAATACATAATAAAAACATTTTCAATATTTTATATTGTAATTATGCTTACATGCCTATTAATTTTTAATAATTGTAAGAAAAAAATACTCATTTAGTAAAACTAAACATCAAACAAAACGACTAATTTGGAGTGATATTTGGGTGTATTTATCATTTTCTAATTAAAAGACATCTGTTTTATGCAACTATTTAATCAAAATGCATTACTAATAAGTATGATTTGAGGTTAAATTTCCACTTTAAAACTCAAATTTTGGGATAATACTTGTATATAAAATTATATGTGTTTGGAATTTATTAAATATATAATGAATTAATAAAAAGTGAATTGTGCTTACCAGTCTATGACTGAATAGTCACTTGAGAAAGAAATAATCATGATTCTACAATGTTGTAAGTGCCATGTTGTGTTTCAAGAAGACGTACACAGAGCCACTTGCATGCTCGGTACATCGTGCTCTCTCAAGTTCTCCCGTGTGGAGCACATGTGTCTCATAATCATGGCTTGCTGCACTGTACTGATTCTTTTTTTTTTTGGGGGGGGGCCAACTTTTTTTAATAATTTTATTTTTTTAATGGGGTGACATCAATAAATCAGGATACATATATTCAAAGATAACAAGTCCAGGTTATCTTGTCGTTCAATTATGTTGCATACCCACCACCCAAAGTCAGATTGTCCTCTGTCACCTTCTATCTTGTTTTCTTTGTGCCCCTCCCCACCCCCTTTCCCTCTCCCATTCCCCCCTCCCCCCCGTAACCACCACACTCTTATCAATGTCTCTTAGTTTCACTATTATGTCCCACCTACGTATGGAATAATACAGTTCCTGGTTTTTTCTGATTTACTTATTTCGCTTCATATCATCTTATCAAGATCCCATGAATCGTCATGTGAATTAAAAATATGTTACATCACAAGCAATGGATCAACTCTGCATCCATCAAATACGAACATTTACAGATTAGTCTTCCAATATCAAAAAGGAGGACATTGAGGAGGACACTTTTCAAGGGAGGACGGAACTTACAAAGGAAGGACTGTCCTCCCTAAAGGGGACGATTGGTGACCTTAGTAGATGTTTTGTGAGTAGGACATATGTGCAAAGTCTGCATTTTCTGTTCAATTTCTCTGTGAACCTAAACTCCTCTAAAGAAAATAATGTCTATTAATGAAAGAAGGATAATGTAAAAATTATTTTCTTCAAACAAGGAAAAGATATATAAAATAAATTAAAACTATAATATAATATACTAAAACACTACTGAAACTGACAGAATTCACAGCGTTAGCCAAACACATGCTCAGCGTACAAACATCAATTCCTTTCATATAAACCAGCTGCGGCCATCACATGACATCGTGGGGACTATGAGGTCATTTGGTATCGGGCACAGTACGAGCAGGAACATTGTGAACAATACCTTCATAAATGTGCACTGTTTTCAGGAAAAATCATGAAACTTTACTCACAAATGGGAAGGGCAGTCTAAATAAACAGAGATGCACACCTTGTTCTTTAAGAAAATTCCTATAAATTTAAAGATGTCAACTATTCTCACATAATTCTACAAGTTATGTGTACTCCTGACAAGACTTCTGACAGAATAGCTTGTACTCTGTTTTGAATTTAAAAATAAACTCTAGATGCCTCAGATTAACCCATTTTTATTTCTTGATTAGTGTGGAGGAGCCTGACTTTGGGCCCAGATTAATGGGTCACAGGTCAGCTCTAAAACCTTCTACCTGTGGGGTCTTCAGCACAGTGCTGACCTCTCAGTCTCAGTTTTCTCATCTGTACAGTAAGGGTGTATCATAGTGCTATCCTTAAAGGATTTGTGTGGGGATAAACAGATTAATATAGAAAGAATGCTCAACATAGTGTCTGGTGGTGAATACCATTAAAAAAATAAAGGAAAAGAAACAAACATAAATACTAAGTCAAACAGAAGAAATCATCTGATTCACAAAGTCAAATATCAGATTAAACTAACAGGCTCTGCCAACAAGAAATGTTAATACCCTGGGTACTAACACAGTGTGCTTCCGAATTTGGCCCTGGTTCCATAGCGATTTCTATCAGTGAAAACTAATGTCATTACCTTGCAATCTCTCAGTTCATGATTTTATAATCACATCTGAATCACTGTTACTATGATTTTTGTGTCCTGAAATTCAGATATTGAAACTAAGGGAAGAGGCAGGTGGCGGGTGGGGATAGGTATTACCTACAGCAGACACACGGGGTCTCTGGACTCCTTCCTCAGGGAGATGCACTGGGCACGCAGCAACCCTCTTGACTCAGGGCGAAATTCCAGGAATTTTCTATGGCTTTGGTCTTTGGACTGTAAACACACACCAGGGAGGTGAAAACGTTTAAGGGATCACTTCTAGATCATAGCATCCAGTCTACTGTACCATGTACACGCGTGTGGCCGTGCCCACCGCCGTCTCTGCCTCCAGTGTCCCAATCAGTCCTGCTCCAACATTCCCAGGACATGGATGGACCATCCCCCATCGGAACCACATACTCAGCTCTGACTCTCCCATAAGAACCATCAGGCTTCAAAAAAATGATTTGAAGCATTTTTTGGACATAAAGTGTTTCCTATAGGAAGTGTTTTAATAAAAAAGAGAAGCACGTTTAGCCATGACTAATAATAACTGAAAATTATTTTCAGTGAGAAATTATAGTGACACAGTATTTAGTTACTAGAAAAAAAAATTCAAAGACTCAGGTGACATCACTAACACAAACTCATTATTTTTGCATCTGCACATACCTGCAACAAATCTTTTTAGAATCACATCTATGAAGATGAAAAACATAAAGAAAATTACCACATGTTGTCTAAAAATGATATTATGCACAAGTATATAAAATTAAAGCAGGGCCTCCTTCTGCTCGTTAACAGATGCATTTATCAATAGCATCTCACATCATGTAATTAACACGTTTCAAAAATGTTCCTGTCAGGTCTTTATCTAAGTGCTAAGCATCCCTACTGGTACCATGACAGCAATATACTCTGTGTTATGAACTTCTCAACACCGTTTTCTCACTTCTTCCCTTGCCTGGTGCATGGTTGAACCTGGGAGGTTCGTGTCCTGAGGCTGTTGACGGAAACTTGTGAGAGGCTGCACTGCTCTTTCCTGCTCCCACAGACACCTGCCCGCAGCCCCCTGACCCCTGACGGGGCTCTGACCTCCTCCTGCGGGCTATGAGCTGCAAAGGGAAGTCCGCGGAAGGGAAAGGCCATGGGGTAATGGAGACTGTCTACTTCCTGTCTTCCACCAGCTCTTGCCATGAAGCGATGGCACTGTGGTGGCTACTTCTCCTTTCTGTGACACAGCCTGGGAAGGAGAAGGCAGAATAATGTCAGAGATGCTTCCTTTGCTCTTGAATATCCCTGTGCACGGTGCCTTCATAATGCTGGGGACCCAGTCCAGGGGCCATTGGGGATGCAACTTAGAGTTTATCCACCTATCAGATTTTTTAAAACCATCTCTGAATGTAGCTTTAATTCTTCTTTTTTAGCGCATTTTTCTTTTTCACATAAAGGTCTGGCTACAACCACCTGTATGAGCGCTCTCAGGTTCAGAGGAAGTAGCGGCTCAGGTGCCTGGATTTACTGCGGTCCTGTCTCCCTGTTTACCACAGGCAGGCTCCTCTCTGGGAGCTCTCTGTCCCTGACCAGAGATGGAGGAAGGGGGCAGAGTCAGTGACAGAGGTGACTCCAGTAAAGCAGGGCTGAATCCCATCTTGATGTGAACATTGGTGTGTGGCCTCAGTTTTGAACTCTAAAAATAGTGTATTACAAATTGATTTACTTTAATTACAGATATTTTTGGCCTTTCCTTCAACTGTGTGACTGTCCCTGTTCATGCCCTGCAGGGGGGCTGTGTGGTCCACCCTTTCATTCTCACAGTGACCAACCAGCAGTGAGGATAGAATTCCCTGGGAAAGAAGCAAAGCCAGTGTTTTTAATGACATCAGGGGTGGATGACAAGTGCCCTCTGCTCACACCAGAATGGGTCCTTCTAAACCCAGCATGAGTCCTGACACCTTCTCAGGATAACTCAGCTCCTGCCAGGGCCATCTTCCACAAGCCAAAATCCAAACAGAGAATGAGGCACACAATATTTTTTGTTCTCACCGTACTGTTTCAATGTCTTTAAAATATTAAGCAAAAGTGACTACAGTAATAATGAATATGCACCAATGAACCTCTGTGGGGTTTATGCATCTTTACATCATGTTTTTACGGAGAAGTGGCCACAAGTACCAAAGACTCATTTTATCATATGAGGAACTCCTCCCATTTCTTCAAAATACCTCCTGCCAGTGACACCATTGGTTCCAGGCAAAAAGACCCTTTCCCAAATTCCACCCATAATATTTCACTTATGCGTGCGTGCGCGTACACAAACACACACACACACACACACACACACACACACACACACTTATTAAGAACTCATGAGCCATGCTCAGTTTTGGTTCTCTGACACAAGTGTACCAGTTTGCATTTGCTCAGATGGGCACTGAGCCATCTGGGAGGAGCCTGTCCCCTCAGGCTGCAGTGGGCGTGTTCAGGGAGCAGGAGAAGGCCCTGTTGGGGAGTCCCAAAAGGAGATAGGGCTATAGTCACTGGATCCCTGTTGCTCAGTCAGACCAGCCACCAGCTCGCAAGGGGGGAAAAACCTCAGGATTCTGAGTAATGGAAGCTCCGAGGAGAGACGGGAGCAGGAGGCAATGTCACAGGTGAAGCCTGATCGGGTGGCCGGGATGCCCCCGCCTCCTCGGATTCTGCACTCTGTCCACTTTGGTCTCAGCGGCCTCAGCACAGCCCTGAGCTGCCTCGGGGGAGGGAGGGCACTGTTTACGGCAGGGGTCCCCAAACTTTTTACACAGGGGGCCAGTTCACTGTCCCTCAGACCGTTGGAGGGCCGGACTATAAAAAAAAACTATGAACAAATCCCTATGCACACTGCACATATCTTATTTTAAAGTAAAAAACAAAACGGGAACAAATACAATATTTAAAATAAAAAACAAGTAAATTTAAATCAAGAAACTGACCAGTATTTCAATGGGAACTATGGGCCTGCTTTTGGCTAATGAGATGGTCAATGTGCTCCTTTCATTGACCACCAATGAAAGAGGTGCCCCTTCCGGAAGTGCAGCGGGGGCCGGATAAATGGCCTCAGGAAGCTGCATGTGGCCCTCGGGCAGTAGTTTGGGGACCCCTGGTTTACGGGCTCCTGTGTGTCCTGGGTGCACCTCTCATCTGATGACACGGTTAGAGGTGTCAGTCAGAGGACATTTGTCTGTGTTCTTAAGAAGAGCTGGTATGAACAATGTGGATTGTGCTGACAACACCAGTGACTGCCAGTGGGCCAGGCCCACCAGGGTGAGGGCATGGATGCTGGAGATGGGGCGGGGCAGAGCTGGATGCTGGAGACAGGGCGGGACAGAGCTGGCTCCTGAGAACCCCTGTCAAGGGGCAGGGTGAGGTCCCTAGCAGCGTGTGTGCGAGAGCATGCTTGAGTCTTTGCTTCTCTGTAAAACCCCCTTGTTAGTCAGTCTCCAAGGAAGAGCGTTAGTTTTGCAGATGCTTTATTGAAGGGAAAATGTATGTGAGGTTTCAACCATTGTCTTGCAGTCTATAGATCGAAAGGCAGAAAAGGGTGCTAAGTTCTGGTTTCTACTCATCATCAGTCAGTTTCTGATCATTCCCTGTAGTCTGAGCCAAAGGTCTGGTGCAAAGTTACTATGAACTACACCATTCACTGTTGTATAATGAATCTTGGAAAACAGGAACAGACTCATCACTTACATATTCTTCTTCTTACAAAAGAAAATCCTGGAAAACAAACATTTTCTTTCTTGTTTCCCTGGATTTGTCCACATTCAGCAGAAGAGAGCATAATGATAAAGGGAGCAATCCAAAAGGAAGATATAACCAGTATAAGTATTTTGTACCTAATATAGGAGAACCTAAATATATAAAGCAGATGTTGATGGGCATAAAGGGCAAGATCAACAGCAATACTGTAATAGTAGGGAATTTTAACACTGCACACTCACTAGAGAGATCCTCAAGAAAGAAAATGAACAATGAAACAGCAGACTTAAAAAACACATTACACACTAGATCAGTGGTAGTCACAGAATTCTATGATCAGTGGTAGTCTACAGAAGGGGTGCACAGAAGTGGTTCAATCCTCAGTTGTGGACAGGGCAAGGGAGAGCAGTCCCGTTTGCAGTCCCGCTTGCATGGGCAAGGTGAAAGCCGGGGAATGGGCTAAGACTTGCAGCTGGGCACAGGCACGCAGCCCTGCCCATGGGGCCGAGTCTTGCGGCCCCGGAGTGCAAGCGCAGGCCTGCCTGTGGGTCAGGGCGAAGGTTGGGTGATGGCCAAGGCTTGTAGACTGGATGCAGACTGGTGCTAAAAGTAACGTCGGAATTCTGTGCTGTATCCTACCTCTCAGGAGACATTTACTGACGCCAGAGGAGCCCGTACTTCCAGCACTTTCTCCAGTGGGGATCTCTTGCTGGTTTCTCTGTATGTTTCCTCTTCCTTGAAAACTTATCCCAAAAATACACTGTGTTATCAGTTTTCAATACCTCAGCCCAAATATGGGGTATCATGCAATTTGAGTTCCTGCATGGCCCGCATGTTAGAACAAGGGGAAATGTTTGGATGCCTGCACCGTATCCTTTTGAGATTACAAAGCTTTGGATATGGGCACTCCACCATTATTTGTCTGAGCTACAGTTTTCATTTCAAGTTCCTGTCATCTTTAATTGAGAAGTAATTAATTTTTTTTAAAATATGATCATGGTAAGTATACATAAGAAATATTATTCCTGTCTGCATTTGAATGTGCGGTTAGTCATGTTAAGAACATTCACTCTGCAGAGCAACCTATCTCCTGGACTTTTTCATTCACATACGTGCAACTCTCAACCCTTAACATCTCCCATTTCCCCACCAACTTCTACTACAAATCACTTTTTTACTGTGTTTCTCAGAGATTTTTTACTCTTCAAAATTCAGTATCTCTCGATTCTGGAGTAGTCAGGCGTACCAACTGCTACCAACCAGAACCAAAGTGGATTACAACTTCATTTGAGAACAATCATCTGAAAATACAAACTTTGGAATAAACTAAGAGGATGTTTTAATCAAGGATCACTAAAGAAGACACAATGAGACTGGTAGGAAAAGTGGAAACACAGAGAGGGCTGCCCAGCTCCTGGTAATGACCAGCAGCCTGGAGAGATTTGCATGGTGGGATGTGGTTTTAACACAGAGGGGATTGTCCTGGGCCCCAGGAACAAAGCCCAGCCTGCAGCCCCAGATCCTAGAAGAGGTGTACACACAGTATTTATCTACAAAACAAGCCAGGATACAGTTTGCGAGAAAGAGACAGATTTCTCAGATCCAAGATTTGTCTTAAAGAGTCCGCACTGAAAACCTCGTTCACAACCACTCACTTATTTTCTGGGATGGGGAGAGCTGAGAGGACCAGAATAGCAAGAAAAGAGTATAATCTAGGAGGCACAGGGAGAAACACTTTGAGGGATAGCACCCTAAAATCTGGGCTGAGGCACTCCCCAAATCTAAAATGAATATTCTTCTTGAAACCAGCAAAAGGAAGCAGATCACCAGTGAAATAGAAGCTCTCCTTCTGGAGAATTAAGAATCACTTAGAAGCAGGGAGCCATCAGGGATACAGCATTGAGTGCTAAGGTCTGAGCTGCAATGCCACCCCTACACTGCTGAGTGTTTGTTGAAGGGCGGGTGGCAGTGGGACGCAGAAGTGCGGTCCCATTGTTGGGGGCAGAGGCCAAGTGTTTGCTGTGTCTCGGCCCCAGGAGTGACCACAGTCCTGCCAACTGGGCCGGAAGCCTGGGTTGTCCC
Organism: Saccopteryx leptura; assembly: GCF_036850995.1. Taxonomy (NCBI): domain Eukaryota; kingdom Metazoa; phylum Chordata; class Mammalia; order Chiroptera; family Emballonuridae; genus Saccopteryx; species Saccopteryx leptura. Next base: position 11,006,622 of record NC_089503.1, on the reverse strand, counting down.
AGCTCTGTGACAACATGAAGTCCCACTTGGTGGGATTGAAGACAGAAATAGGCCACAGTGGCGGAAGGGGCACACAGAAGTGGTCGAACCCTCAACTGTGAGCAGGGCAAAGGAGAGCGGTCCTGTTTGCAGTCCCGCATGCATGGGCAAGGTGAAAGCCAGGGAACAAGCTAAGACTTGCAGCTGGGCACAGGCACGTAGCCCTGCCCATGGGGCCAAGTCTTGTGTCCCCAGAGTGCAAGCGTAGTCCTGCCTCTGGTAAGGGTGAAGGTTGGGGTCTGGCCAAGGCTTGTAGACTGGATGCAGAAACACAGTCTCTCCATGTGGGCAGGTCAGAGGCAAAGGGCCAGCTAAGGCTTCAGCCCAGGCACGTGAACACAGTCCCACCTGCCGAGGTGAGGTAAAAACCTCAGTGACCGCCCAGTGGGCCAGTACCAGCAATGCCACTGCCCAAATGTCGGAGGCTATGGAGAGAGGTTGGTGTGTCTGTAGACAGACCACACCTAGGAATCACAGAGGCCACAACCATCGGAGACTTGTGGCCACACACTTCTTATACACAACAAAATAGGAAGGCAGAGAATTGCAACCCAAATATATCAAGAGAAATCCCCAGAAACAGATTGAATGAGACAGAAATAACCAAATTTCAGGATACAGAATTTAAAATAACGATTGTTAAAATGCTCAAAGATCTTAGAGCAACAATGGATGGACATAATACGTATCTAATTAAAGATATAGCAAGTATAAAAAAGGACATTGAAATAATAAAAAAGAATTAGTCAGAAATTACAAATACAGTATCAGAAATGAAGACCACACTGGATGGAATTAAAAGCACAGGTACAGGCCAGACCTCTGACCTTTCAGTGTTCCTCTGTGCCCTCCAGTCGGTGCTGATTCTACTTTTATTCCTCATCCTGTCAGGTGACTTAGTGTTTCTTTTTGAAAGAAAGTCCTTCATTTAAGGTGATGTTTGCACACGTCACAAAATGTGTTCTGATGTGGGGAATGAGTGAGCTGTTCTAGTTCATAGTCTTCGCTGTGGGGGGCATTTTAATGATGTATTTCTTGCTTATTTTTTTTTTCAGCACAATCTTCCTCCTTTAAAAACTTTTTTATATGTGGACCTATTAAATCTTTGTCTGAACATGCTTATTTTTTCTCTCTTATTTCTGTTTTTTATCTTACATATGCAGGTACACACATACACACATTTTGTCACATTATATCTTCTAAATTCTTTATGATGACAACCTAGTTGTCATATTCATCATATTTCCAAAGTTCTTTGTTTTACTTTGAATGCTTAATACTCATAACAAATAATAGACTGTAGTAATCCGAACTTTCTAAAGACCCATGACATGTCCCATGAGAAAAAGTTCTGTCTGGCCCAGAGAACTTTGATCAGTCTCAGAAAACTAAGTGTCTTTTAAGAACTTACTAGCTCTCTATCTCTCTCCATTTTAATGCCTTCAGTCTGCCGGAAATGATAATTAGCATCTGGGAGACTCATAGTAGAATTAAAGGAAAGGGAAGAATGAATAGTATTAATATTTACGTAAGGTAAAGATTTTGTTATCCTACAGGCAAGAATGCACTCATTTCTGAATGGAGACTGACCACCATATTATAAGAGTGAAGAGTCACTGAAAGTTTGCTCTAAGTAAACATATGACCAACCAGTGCCTTGGGCTTGGAATATTGAACTTGTCACTGAGAGTAGGAGAGATGGAGACTGAAACATTTGAGGAACAGAGTATAGGCAGAGAGAGATGACATTTGTCCAAAGAGAATTAAAGGCCTCAAAGACAAAGTCAAGAAACTCTGCAGATCCATCCTTTGTAGCTGGTAAGCTCAGTCTGTGAGTTTGAATCGGAGTTTCTAAACACAGGTGCTGTCTTCCGCAAAAAAAATCTCAGGAGGCAAATCTAACAGAGAGTTGACACCAGACGTGATCTGACAGGAGTTGTCAGCAACGCAGAGAGAGTGTCCAGGGAACTGAAATACAGACCCTGTTCCCATGGGCTGGTCTCTTTTGGCTGCCTCTCAAAAAGCTGCTTTCTAAGAATATTTTTCTATGTTTTCGTAAAATATACAAAATAAAATTTACCATTATAATCTTGTTAAGTGTACATTCACTGACATGGGTTACAGCACAGTCCATATTCAGAATCATCCCGATGAGAGGCCCTAGCCATTATCCTCGCCCCCCTGCCCCATCCCCTCCGACCCAGCCTTTGTGGTTGTGTGTCACCTCATCTCCCGCCGCGTCAGCAGCTCAGGGAAGACACATTTCTGCCCGAGACTCTATCTGTCACTGTTATCACAGTAATACCGATAAATGCCCTGCCGTGCCCACCTTGCAGAGCTAGAGAAGTGGCCAAGGAAAGGTCTCCAGGTGACCCCGTGGTGATGCTGGGAGTCTCTGGCTCATGCACAGTCTTGCTGTCCTCCCCAGTTCAGGGGCTGTCATGGCCTCCACAGTCACGTGGTGCTGCACCCGCAGCAGGGGAGGTGGGGATGGGGACCACACGGTTCCACCCGCAGAGGTACTCACGTTGGTCCTGGACTGGGGCCTGCGCATCACTTGCTTTTGAAACCTTCCCCGTTGATGCTGAGAAGACACAGAGCCAGGCTGGAGGCCAGTGGAGGGACATCGTTTGTCACACATCCAACGGCAGTAACACTCTTTCGGCTTGTGGAGACCCATCAGGACAAAGTGAGACATGACTTGTAACTTGTTTGTTATTGATATTGTTAATTTATTCTAAATGTTTCCAAAAGAGCTCTGTCATAGGACTCTTATATCACAAAGGAATACAGTGACAACAGAGGGATGAGTATGCCTGCCTGTGTGTGTGTGCGTTTCCTCTTATTTGTTTGTTTAGGTATCTCTGTGCTTGTGTAATTCTGCATGGTCTGGGTATGTGTTAAAATGTGTTTGTGTGTATGTGTTGTTTAGTGTACACAGTGTGACTCTGTATGAAGATTTATTTTAGGGTGTGAGAGGCAGAGATTCCTTCACTGAGCAGGAGATAGGACACGGACCTTACAGACAAGGCTGTCAGCTGTCCTGTGCACGGACAACATAAAGAGACCATGACAAGACCACGAGCAGTGCTCTGATCCACTGTCATGATGAGAGAATGGCATGTAGACAGGATGGCTGAGCACAGCGTCTGGGTGAGCAGGGACATGGGGACAGAGGGGAGTCCAGGACAGGGTCAGAGCAGGCTGTGTGCACTGCTGGTGGGGGACCTTGATCTCCCTGCATAATTACAGGCTGCATTTCTCAGATTGTGACAAGAGCACCATGACCCTGTGTCCGCTGAGAACAGGATGTGGATAATCACTGAATGCATTCCAGAAAATAAAGACTAATTTACATGGACATGTTCCCATGTGATCATATTTCCCGAAAAAGTTTTAGATACAATAGATAATAGAGGCTAACACTTATTTTCCATTTTCTCCACCATATTTTGTATAAATATATAGTTTATTATTAGAGAAGGAATGTAGGTCTAATAACAAGTCCTCTTCCTTAAAACATTTAGAAACACTTGAGCTCTACTGATTCGAAGTTGCAAAAGGGTGTTGGAGGGAGGCTTGGCCGTGGAGTGGGCAGGGCTAGGTAGACTCTTAGAGTCAGCAGGCACAGGGGCGGAAGTAGGCTCATAACGGCCCCAATCAGATCCGGACCCTAAACCCGGACCTGTCATGTCTCTCTCATGAGAAAAAGGACTTTGTAGATGTGATAAATTTAGATTTTGAGTTAGGAAAATTATCCTGAATTTTCTGGTGACCACTAAATGGCATCCCAAATATTCCACATGAAGGTGACAAGCACATTCTCAAACACAGAGAACAATACGGCAATGTCCCGTCAAGGGGCAGAGATAGGAGGAATGTGGGTACCAGACGAGACCAGCCATCAGTCCTGGGCTGGAGGCACAGAGATAGATGTTCCCCTCAATGTTCCAGAGCCAGCATGGCCTCCTGCACTGGGATTTCAGCAGAGGTTACAGATTTTAGAATTTGTCCTCTGCACCTGGAGAAAAGAACTTAATTGAAGCCACCAAGAGTGTTGCCATGTGTCACAGCAGCCCTTGGAAACCAACTACGATCTGTGATGTGTCCGTCATCTGTCTCATTGGACGGGGGCCCATTAGCCTGGATGGGCTCATGGAAGAGGAGTAGGTGGGGAGACACTGTGCTCATCTGACGTGTTCCTCCTGCAGTAAGTGTGGATGGTGTGCATGGAGCTGTCCACATGGGAGATGGACGCCCCTTTCCTGGGCTATAGGGAGACCCCGAGGGAGGAAGCAGTAGCCGGGGTGGAGGTGAGCTATGCGCATGTGCAGAGTTCAGGGAGGAAACGGAGTTAGAACCCTGCGGATTCACTACAAGAGGAGAAGTGGACAGAGATCATGTCACACAGGGACATCTGGGCATTGACCCCAGGGTGGGGTGAGGAACGAGCAGGGTTTGTGCTGACGATGCGGGTGCAGAAGCAGCGATGCTGCTGGGTGGGAACCATGTGACCGCCATCAGACTGCGGTCTCTGCAGTCGGCGCTCCAGGGAAGCGCGTTCTCGTGCTTTTACCCTCAACCTCTCCGCCCTCGGGGCCACGTGACAGGCAGTCTGTTGGGTCATGCAGGATGGCTCCTGAGCCTATGTTCCCGCCGGGACCTCGGCACTCAGGCCGCCCTGGTACCTGGACGCTGGTCTCCCTACTTTACTGCTGGCACCACCCACAGGCTGCTTCATGATGAAAAAACGCAACTCAAGCTAGACAGTGATGGATAAAACAAGATAGGAATTGAAGTGGAGGAAAGAAATTTATTGAAGCAAGACGTTGAAACCCTCACATTGTCCAGGAAAGATCAGGTCATCATTGAACGACAGGGAACTCACATGGAAGATTGTTAATAAATCTGTTACATTCTTTCACTACAATGTTCTGAAATAGAGAAAAGAAAAACGGACGTAAGTCATGCTGCCCATGGAGATGACATGTTAACACAGACTGTTTATCAGAAACCAGATGTGGAGGAAACTGCAACCAGCAAAGGGAAATGGAGGCACCAGGCAGGTAGCCGTGCGTGTGGGGAATTCAATAGTCCTGGTCCAGTCTGCACAGATCGTGCGAGTCAGGAGAGAACCATGTCCACACCCCGCAGATAAACCCTGTGTGTCCCCAGAGAACGGCGTAGGACTCTAGTGGAGCGAGGAGGAAGCTCAGGAGTTGGGCAGAGCAGCCCAGTGTCCTTTCTCTGAGTCCCGGCACCGAGGTCTCCACTTGTCGCTAAATAGGGAAACAGGGCTGAGGGACCAGGATAGGGTGGGATGGGACCTGGGCCATTCTGCCTGCAGATGTGCAACCTCCAAGAACGAACATTCTCTGCAAGGCACAGAGACTTCCCCACACTGAGAATACAGCAAGTGAGGACATTTGTTTAAAACCTAACTTAATTCCAAGGGCAGACAAGCTGAGAGACACCTTTGCATCTGTGTGATCTCTCCAGAAGAACATGATTGAAGTGTTTCACCTCCACACGGGGCTGCAGAGGACACAGGGAGGGTCGTGGCTCCCTGGCCAGGAAACGTGGGGTGAGGTACAGGGGTGGCCTCGGCTCTGTGAGAGCTGGCAGAGCCTCCAGCAGCTGCCCCTCCATCCTGACAGAGGGTGGGGCCGGCTCTCTCCCTCTCGCTGTGTCCCCTTCTCCCTCCCAGTCCTCCCGTGAGAGTCCCAGGGACTGTGTCACTGGGTGAGGGGCCCGTCCTGCTGGGGGAACAGTCTCTGGCCCTGCCCCATCACACCCTGTGGGCCTGACTGTCCCTCTCCTCAGGACACTGTGGGGAACCTGGTGCCCAGGGAGGTGACCTGAGAAGGACGAACATGCCCAGCGCTGTGTGCAGCCTTAGTCCAGCTCAGCAGGTGTCACGTTATCATGGACCTGGTGTGCACGGGCCACTCGATTAGAGGTGAGCAGAGGAGCAGCTGACTTCACACCCTGTGTCCCCGAGCAGCACCCTGACCTCCCTCCTGGCTGCACTGCTGAGGGGCAGCCTCTATGACAATGAAGATAGAAATTACCAAAGCGCCGAGAACCCTCAGTCTGTTCCAAAGTGAGATTTTTATCTATGTATTGCTTTTCTGTCATCTTGGCCTCAAAAACTTCTGCAGGGGCATCATATTTCTGAAGACTGAGGTTGAATATGAATTTGGGGTGCAAAAAACAGTTCTGCTAACTCATGAACAACATTTGCACAGACTTCTCTTGCATTTGATGAGGCAGAAGGAAAACAAATAACAAGTCATGTCAAAAATCTCAAATTTCCCCTATGGTACCTGACCTTAGAACCAACAGAAACACCTGGGAGTCTATGGTCACATTCCTTAGTAGTGCCCAGAACAATGCAATATCCTGGAAGTAATGACTCGCTCAAGGTCCCAGAGCAAGCCGCAGAGCTCTGTCTGGAAAGCTGCTTGGCTGATCCCTAGTTCAGGTTTATCCTTTGTGAATTACACCCGCCACATTCTAAAACTTTCCTGATTTGCTGAATTCAACTCTCTTGATTTCAAGGATTAAGTTTTGCCTGCAAGTACAGTGAAACCTTCTTTACTCCTGATATGAGGGTAAAAGGTGTTAGTAATGAGTCTTTCAAGTGAATGGCAGTCAAAACTTACCAGAAGTAAAGAAAGGAGACTAAATAAGGAGAGTGAGGAAATCTAGTAATGTTAGAAAATGCTCCTTTGAGACTAAATTAGGCTATAGGATTATGTAATTGGATGAAGACTGCCAAAAAGATTCTGAGGAAAGGACTCTATGAGTTTCACACATCTGGAATTATGCACATGTCATGATGGCTCTTGTGTTCTGCACTGATATACGGAATTCTTAGAGAAGGTGGGAGGTGAGAACTGGGGCTACTACCGACCCCACTGGGATTGTGCTGAGACCTGAAGTAAACACTTTGGCTGGTCTACATCCTCCACGCATCTCCCAAGCCTTTGTCACCACCTGCTGCCCAGAACGTGCCCTACCAGACTGTGATCAGACCGGAGCAGAAAGCAGCTATGCGGAGATGGTGAGAGGGTCAGATTGGAGGCCACACAGAGAAACAGGAGGAGGTTCAGAAAGGCAGATGAAAGGGAATGACTCGAAAGGACTAGGTTCAGTGCCGAGGGAGTGAAGTCACACCCTGGATGTGTGAAGTATTGCTGGATGAATGCCCAGAATGAGCCCAGAAAAGTAGCTGTTACCACCTTAAGGATGGCACTGGGGTCTCAAATTCTGGCTGGACGCCTAGAGAACAAGCAGAACATGTTGACTGGCTGAGGGCTGCTGGTTCTCAGAGCCCACGGGAAGATTGATCATTCAGAGATTCAGACAACACCGGCTCTTCTGAACTGAGAACTCCGCTACAGCCCTTCCATCTTGAACATTGTATGAGTCTGAATCCGGGAGTTCACAGGCTATGGACTCGACCAGCACCTAAAAGACCCAGGTAAGCAGAATGTCCGATGGTTCTGGAGCTGCCTGTGACACCCGGCATCTCACTGCTCTGTCTGAGACACTCTGGGCGGCAGCTGCAAAAAACAAGGACAGGAGGAGACTTGGAGAGATTAAGCTTTTGTTCAAGGTCATAGTGCTGCTGAGTGAGAAAGCCATGACTCACAAGGAAGGTCCATTACATCATGACATCATGCTGCTCTGACACGTAGACCACAGAGAGGGTTCAGGCTTCTGATGGAGAACCCTTGAAACAAGCCTGCTAGGGATGTGGCTCCCTATTCCAGGCAGTGTCTGGTTGGCTGATCTGTGTCAGCCTGTTGCTTGGCACAGGACGAGGATCAACATGTACCCCTGGGTGTGCAGGACTATGAATTAACAAACTACTCAGGTGGGTTAGGGAGCATCTTTAGTGTGAGATGATGCCTGCTGTGCCAGGGCTCCTTTGGCTGTTGAGTGAGAAAGGTCAGTCGGCTGCTGACAAATGTGAAGAAATCAGAGGTTTTTGGTTCCCGAGAGAAAACTTTGACAAGAGGAAGATTACAAGCCCACTCCTAACTTCTACTTAATCTAATATATTGAAACTATCAATTGACATTTTATATCAAATCAAAGAAAGTTTCTACTCTTATCTATTGTTTAAAAAATATCGAGAGATTTCAAATCAATTCCAATACTAGGCTGTCCTAATTGACGGGTCCACTTGTCGGTTAGGGGGGTCACACCTTCTGAGTCCTCAGGGTCCCAGCAGTACAAGTGCCCACAGGGCCCGTCCTCTGCCTGTCCCCAGCCATGACCAGATGCTCCATGGAAACACGGGGAGGCATGGCCAGTTCTGAGGAAGACATTAGGATGCAGTGGGTCACAGAGGAGCATTCTGGAAGCCACTCAGGAAGGGGACAATTGTGACAGTAGGAAAAGTTAGGAAGAGGGGTCCCGAGGGAACAGCCTGGGTAAAGACAAGACACCATCAGCCAGGTGGCCTGTAGGGACAGGAGCCCATGTTACCCTGAAACACAGGCGTGCCTGGTGGAGGAGGGGAGCTTTGTGACTGGGGAGGCAGGATAGGCCGAGTCAGGAGGGTCCCCATTCTTCTCTGGGAGCCCTGGGGGCGGGCAGGTGGGTCAGTGAGACCCAGGTTAACAATGTATCCTTGGACTTTCCTGCTCTGTTTCAGATCTCAGGTCAATGTCACATGGCCTTTTAAATTATTTATTTCCAAAAATTAATAAAAAGTATTAAATAAGAAAATATTTCAAGTGTTAGCAAGGATGCATTTTGTTCAGATGTAATTGGTAAACCAATTAATAAAGGACCTAGAATTCCCTAAAAAAATAATAACAGAATTACAAAGTGATGGGTCAAGCTCAGCTCTGAGTACATGTGCAGGGTCTCACTTGCGCACCCATTAATGGAGGCGCAATTCACAATGGCCAAGAGCTGGAAGCTGCCCAGGTGTCCATGGATGGATGAGTGGATAGACAGAGTCAGAGCACACAGATAATGGGATATTGCCCTTATCCCAATAGTAATGCAGGAAATCCATCACATGCTGCATCAGGGTGAACGTGGGGGACAGTACACTGCATGACATAAGCCACTCACAAGAAGACAGTAATGTGTGATTCCTACACGTGAGGTTCCTAGAGCAATCCGGTTCATGGAAACAGAACATAAAAGGGTAGTTCCAGGGGGCCTGGTAATGAGGGATCAATTTTCAGTAAGATAAAATCATCAAGGTAACTGTGAACTGATTAGAGCTGCAAACAACCATCGTCACCCTGAAAACAGGTCTTTGGGAGAAAAAGCTCTGTAGATAGTAACAGCGGTAATTAAAAGAATAGTAATAATTTTTAATGCTAAGTATGGTCAGATAATGTGCAAATATAATTTAGCATATTTATGCATTGCTTCAAATCAGTAAGCTATTACATTTCCCATCTAAACAGTTCAGTCAACTAACTTTCAGAAAGTAGAAAATTTGCTCAAACTTGCAGAGTTGGGAGGCCGCTAGGTCGCACTCAGGCACTGATGTGCAGGATAAAGTACCCAGTGCTACCCAGTCGGGGTGTCTGCTAGTGGGGACGGGTCACATGCAGACGAGGTGGTGACAGTGAAGTCCCAGCTCAGCTGCTCAGAGCTCAGGTTCTGCCTCAGTCGAACTCTCTAGTTGATGCTCATTCTAGTTCCTTCATCTGTCTGTTCAACTCATTTATCTTCTTCTCCTTTTCAAGAAGTTCATTGACTGACAGCAGCGAGTACTGCCCAGGACAAGAGCACAGACTCTTCTTCACTACTGGTGGAATGCAGAGGGTGCAACCACTTTGGGGACAGCTTGACCGTTCCCTGAGAACTAATAGTCCTCTTACCACACGGTCCAGCAACTGCACTTTCTGAGAACAAAGGTCCCACCAGGTGTGTGATGCTGAGCTGGGAAGGCTGTGTGTCTGAAATCAGGGTACGTGGAGTCTCAGGGTAATTTCTGCTTAATTTGCTGTGAACTTAAAACTGCTCTGAAAATACAGACTAATAAAAAAAAAAGAGATGGCAAACATTTTGTTGAAAACATTCTCTTCAAATGTGAGGGAAAGTCAAATATAAAATCAATCAATAAATTTATCATGATACAGATATATTCAATCTACAGGCAGAGAAATCTTACATAATCTACTGAGAAAAACTGTCAGAACAAATGAGAGTTCATGATGTAGCTGAGAAAAGCATTGGCCGGAACACTCACCCGTCCTTGCCTGTAACCCTGCACCACTGCGTGGCGGACAGAAACCATGACACCGTGGCAACCAGAACTCAAGCCGCAACAGAAATGTACTGAAGGTCACACACTTACTTGAAACATGTACACCTTGAGTGACAACATTATAAAACTTACTCACAGATAGAACAAGGGATCTAGAAACACCAAGGCTCACATCTCGTTCCTGAAAAAACAGTAGAAAGGTGAGGAAGTCCTGTGTTCTCAGATATTCTGCAGTTCCAATCCCTCCTCCTTCAGAATCGCAATAGAGCAGTTTACACTTTGCATTGAATTGTGAACTGCTGTTTGGTTCTTTCAAATTTAGAACATTACCTTATTGAGTTGTGAAGAAGAGTTCAATTTTAGGACCAGACTACCAGGATTCAAGCTGAGCTCTGGACTTTCCTACCTATAGAGTCTTCAGCAAGGTGCTGACTCTTTCTGCCTGAGTTTCATCATCTGTAAATATGGGTGATATCATGGAGTCTGTGTTAGGAAAAAAACTATTAATTCAGGGAAATGCTTAGCATCGTATCTGGCAGTAAATGTCAGCTATTAAAGTTATGCAACAATATGAAACTATAAGTAGGAAGTCCAACAGAATAAATCACCTTATCCTCAAGGGCAAATATCAGACTGAATTTCACCAACTCAGTCGGGGAGAGAACTGCTTACCTAGGAGCTAACACCGTCTGCTTGTGAATTGGCTCTGGTTCCATTGGGGCTTCTCTTGGGAAAATAAGATCATTGCTTTCCAATCACTTAAATTACTGATTTATGATTACATTGACATGACTGCCCTTGGGACTTTATTATGCTAGCTTCTGCATATTGGAACTCAGGGTCCATGAAGTTAGTGGGTGGGGATAGATATATTCCATCCCAAAACACAGGATCTCTGAACTCCTGTCCTCAGTGGGATGCACTGCTGACATGTGTCTTTTGGCTACTGATGAAATCCAAGGGCTCCTCTAGCTCAGTCTCTAACTGGTCAGCAGGTACGTAGTGATGGATGAGAAACCAGAAAAATGCAGGAGAGGACGGCCTGCAATGTCTGTGACCTTATGCTGAAGTCAGTGACCTCTGTGTTTCAGAATGAGGGAGGAAGTGTTGACTAAGACAGTCTGATAAGTAACAACTCATAACTGTAACATATTTATCAGTTCCCTGAAATAAACTTGCAGCACCAGCAATAAGAATGGGATATGTGCATAGTCAAAGCCCAACAGGCTAACCTTCTCTCCTACCCTCTCTTCCTACCCACCACGCCCGGAGACACAAAAGTCATGTACGTCTGCAGACAAAGAAGTCAAATATCAGGCACTTGTCACTTTAAAACTAAAGCTGTAACGAGATATTAGACTCAGGAAAAACTAATTTTGGCGAGTTGGTGCTTTGGTGCTGCTAACCCCATGCGCACGCCAGCTACTAATAAATTTTTCTTTCTCTATCACGTTGTATGGGTGTCTGTTATCCTCCCCTTGCGGCCATGGCCAGCATCTTTGTGCATTCCTGGATTCACCATCACTGCATTGTGTGAGCGGCTCCACCTAGCATCACTGTCACTGGGCACACAGGCCAGAGTGCTTAGATTGAGATTATTTGCGCTAGGCACCCTCATGTACCATTGTCAGCATCCTTGAGGATTCCTGGCTCTACAATCATCATGGGGCATGTGCATGGGTCAAAAGTTTTAGCCAGAGCCTGCCCACACTGGGTGCTACTGTGTACTGATGCCAACATCTGTGTGCATTCCCAGCTCTGACTAAGATCACAAGCGCTGGGCACCTGTGTGAGAAGATGCAGGCATCTGTGTGCATTGCTGGAGTTGTGGGAACTGGACACACACATGGCTGACTCTAGGCTACCAAACAGCGTAAGTGGGAGAAATTAGATGAGTAAAAATTAGACGCTCGATGAATTGAGGCATGCTAGACCTGCCTGCCAGCTCCTAGAATATTGCCTTTGGCAGCAGAAAGGCACTTGATCAGCGAACTGCATTCTGCCCTGCTTGCTTTTGCTAGTGGCTCTCATTGCCATTGCCATGCCCAGAACTCTTCCTTGAGCTATACTGGAGGAAGGACCTACCTGTGCATAGACACTCTTGCTTGGCAGACAGTGGCTGTCGCAGACCACACAGGTAAGTCTCCAGGCTGCTAGCTCCAATGGAAAGGATGTGGGGACGGCATCTGAAAAACTGAGACTGCCATTGCTAGAGTCATAAAATTGCAAAGCCCTAACAAGCCATGCCTACAAAAGGGACTGAGACCCAACGTACATCATTGCCACAGAGAAACATCAGCAGATTTCTGCCCAAAAGTCACACAGAGGAAAAAAATCATAGTACAGAGCCACCTTCCAGAAAAAATAAAGAAGTTACTTCTAAAAACTAGAAAAAAATTACATTTTTATAAGGCTTTTTGTCATTTTCGTTATATTTTCTTTTTCTTTTGTCTTTTTCCTTTTGAACTTTATTATCTGTAGTTCTTACATTTTTCATTCTTGTTTTTTGTGAGGGTTTTATTTCAGAAAATTTTTTTGGGGGGGAGATTATATTGGGTGTTCGATTTTGTTGTTTTATTTTTTCTCTTTCTTCCCTCTTCACATTTCTTCTCCTTTCTTTTTTTTTCCTCTCAAATCATTTATTATCAAATTATTATATTTTGTAGTCATACTTTTTGTGTGCATTCTGCTTCTTTTTTACTTCATATTTCTTGTTTTTAGTCATTTTTCCTCAGTTCCAGTTCCATGTTCTCTGTAGTTTTTCTTCCACTTATCATTACAATATTTTCACTTAATTACAGTATCTTTTCCATTTTTATTTTATTTTTTAATTATCTACTACTAGTGTTATTAACAAAATCACTCTCAAATGCCACTAAGGAAAAAGAAATCAAATGCCATGGATACAGAAGACAGACAGGGAGCTCAGATAGATGATAAAAAAAAATCTCTAGAAAAAACTTTTAATTACAATGAAAACTTGGAGTAAAATGACAGGGAATTCAAAGTTGAAGTCTTAAAAATACTCAATTAAATACAAGAAAACTCTGAAAGGCAATTTAGAGAGCTTAAAAAAACAACATAATGAAATAAAAGAATACTCTAGCGAGGAAATTGAAACTATAAAAAGGAACCAAACAGATAAAAAACTTCATACATGAACTGAATAACAAGGTAACAAGCTTAGCTAATAGGACAGGCCAGATAGAAGAGAGAATTATTGACATAGAAGACAGGAAACTAGAGATATTACAGAGATAAGAAGAGAAAGAAACACGAATTTAGAAAAAAATGAAAAGTCATACAAGAATTTTCTGAGTCTATCAGAAAGAGCAACATAAGAATAATAGGTATAGCAGAAAGAAAAGAGAAGAAAAAGAATAGAGAATATATTCAAATAATTGATGAGAACTTCCCAAGCCTGTGAAACAAATTAGAGCCTTGAATCCAAAAAGCACACAGAACACTGAGTTGCTTTAACCCAAACTGACCTACTTCAAGGCACATCGTAATGAAATTTTAAAAAATCAATGACAAAGAAAAATTACTCATGGCAGCCAGGGAAAAGAAGAGTACAACATATATAGGATGGCCCATTAGGCTATCATCAGATTTCTGAGCAGAAACTCTCAAAGCTGAAGAGAGTGGCCTCCAATATTCAAAGTACTGAAAGATAGAAACTTCCAGCCAAGAATACTATATTCATCAAAACTATCCTTTAAATATGAAAGGGAAATAGAAACATTCACAGATATAAAGAAGATGAGGGAATCTATCACCAGAAAATCTTCACTTAAGGAAATAATTAAGGAAGTTATCTGACCAGATACAAAGAACAAAACAAAACAAAGTCACAAGTAAAAGCTCCAATAAGATCACAGTAAAAACAAAAATAATCTGTGAAAATAAAAAGAAATAAAGGGAGAGGACAACAATTAGCAGTAGCAAAGGAGGATGAAGTACAGAAGCAGTCATGAGAAAAAGGACTGCAATGAATATGATATATATCCTTTTAATTGTCTAATGGTAACCACCCCTAAAAATACCAGTACTGAAATACATGGCTTAAAAAAGGAGGAAACAGAGGAAGGAATTATAGAATACAACCAAACAAAAGCAAATGACAGAAGAACAGAAGAGAACAACCAAACAATAAACTAAGCTATCAGAAAGCAATATATAAAGTGACAATAGGAAACCCTCAAGAGTCAATAATTACATTAAATGTAAATGGATTGAACACACCAATAAAAAGACAGAGTAGGAGAGTGGATCAAAAACAACAACAACTGTATGCTGCCTTCAAGAAACACATCTAAGGTATAAGGATAAAAATAGATTCAAAATGAATTGTTGGAAAATGATTCTCTAAGGAAATAATCTCCAAAGAAAAGCTGGTGTAACCATACTCATATCTAACAGTGCTGAATACAAGACAAAAAGGTTATCAGAGACAAAGATGGTTATTTCATAATGATAAAGGGGAAATTGAATCAAAAAGACATAACACTTCTTAACATATATACACCAAATCAAGGAGCACCAAAGTATATAAGACATCTAGTAACTGATCTAAAAATAAAAACTGACAAAAATACAATCATACTTGGAGACCTCAATACATCACTGACAGCTCTAGATCATTCAACCAAAGAGAAAATCAATAAAGAAATATTTACCTAAAACAAAACATTAGAGCAATTGAATACAATAGACATCTACAGGGCATTTCATACCAAAATGCCAGCATATACATTTTTTTTCAGTGTACATGGCACATTCTCAAGAACTGACCATGTGTTAAGCCAGAAAAGTAACTTCAAGAAATTCAGAAAGATTGAAATTATATGAAGCATATTCTCTGACCTTAAACTTTGAAACTAGAATTCAACTTCAAAAAAGAACCAAACAAACCCTCAAAAATATTGAAATTATAATAAATACCATACTTTGAAAAAAATGAGTGAGTCAAAAAACAAATAAAAGTATAGATCAAAAGATATATTCAGACAAAAGAAAATGACAACATAATATATCAGAAAATCTGGGATACAGCAAAAGCAGTATAAGAGGCAAGTTTGTATCACTACAGGCTTATATGTACAAACAAAGAAAAGTCCAAGTAAACAACTTAACATCACATCTTAAGGAACTAGAAAAAAGAAGAACAAAGGCAACCCAATAACAGCAGAAAAATTAAAAAAAAAATTAGAGCAGTAATGAATAAAATAGAACAAAAAAACTGTAGAAAAAATCCTTTCTTTGAAAGGATCAACAAAATAGAAAAACCCTTGGCAAGACTCACTAAGGAAAAAAGAGAAAGGACTCAGATAAACAAAATACAAAATGAAAGAGGAGAAATCACTACAGATATCATAGATATACAAAGAATTATAGAATACTATGAAAAACTATATGCCACCAAATTTAACAATCTAGAAGAAATGGATAAATTCCAAGAACAATACAATTTTCCTAGACTAAATCATGAAGAAGTAGAAAGCCTCAACAGACCCATAAGCGGGGAGGAAATAAAAACAACTATCAAAACCCTCAAAAAAATATATAAGTCTAGGGCCAGACAGCTATAGTAGTGAATGCTATCAAACATTCAAAGAAGATTTGGTTCTTATTCTACTCAAAGACTTCGAAATAATTGGAGAAGAAACAATACTTCCAAACACATTTTTTGAGGCCAACATAACCCTCATACCAAAACCTGGCAAAGACAACACAAAAACAGAAAACTATAGACCAATATCTCTAATAAATACAGATGCAAAAATCTTAAAAAAAGAAATACGAGCAAATCAAATAAACATTAAATAAACAAAAATAATTCACCATAATCAGGTGAGATTTATCTCAGAATAACAAGAATGGTTCAACATACCTAAAAAAACAATTAACGTAATACACCATATCAATAAAATAAATAACAAAAGCCATATGATTCTATAAATATATGCAGAAAAAGCATTTGATAAAATACAACATCATTTTATCTTTAAAATACTCAACCAAATAGGTATAGAAGAAAAATATCTCAACATAATAAAGGCCATTTATGACAAACCATCAGCTAACATCATATTAAATGGCAAAAAACTGAAAACTTTTTCTCTAAAATCAAGAACAAGACAAGGCTGCCCACTCTCTTCACTTCTATTCAATGGAGAGCTGGAAGTTCTAGCCAAAGCAATCAGACAGACAAGGGAAAGAAATAAAAGGCATTCATATTGGGAAAGAAAAAGTAAAAGTTTCACATTTTGCAGATGATATGATCCTGTATATAGAGAACTCCAAAGACTCCACAGAAAGGCTACTAGAGACAATAAACAAATACAGTAAGGTTGCAGGATAAAAATTAATATACAGAAGTCTATAACTTTCTTATATGTGAACAATGATAACTTCAGAAAATGAACTCAAAAAAGCAATCTTTTTTATGGTCGTAACAACTACAACAACAAAATACCTAGGAATAACATAAGAAGGAATGTAAAGGACCTATATAATGAAAACTACAAAGCATTGTTAAAGGAAATAAAAAAAGACACAATGAGCCTATCCAGGCGGTGGCGCAGGGGATGGAGCATTGGACTGGGATGCAAAAGGGCCCAGGTTCGAGACCCCGAGATCGCCAGCTTAAGTGTGGGCTCATCCAGCTTGAAAGAAAGCTCACCAGCCTGGACCCAAGATTGCTGGCTTGAGCAAGGGGTTACTCTGTCTGCTGAAGGCCCACAGTCAACGCGCATATGAGTGATCAGTCGGTGAACAACTATGGTGTTGCAACGTTGAACTGTTGATTGGTTCTTCTCATCTCTCTTCATTTCTGTTTGTCTGTCCCTATCTGTTCCTCTCTTTGACTCTCTATCTCTGTGCCTGTAAAAAAAAAAACCAAAAAAAAAAAAAAAAACGACAAAATGAAATGGAAAAATATTTTCTGTTATTGGATAGGAAGAATAAAAATAGTTAAAATGACCATATTACCCGAAGCAATATAGAAATTTGATGCTATACCCATCAAAATTCCAATGTCATTTTTAAAAGAAATGAAACAAAAAATTATCAGGTTAATAAAAACCCTTGAAGAGCCAAAGTAATCCTAAGGGGAAAAGAAAAAATGAAGCTAGGGCATTACAATAAGTGACTTCAAATTATACTACAGAGCCATGATAATCAAAACAGTATGGTATTGCCAGAAAAATAGACACTCAGACCAATGGAACAGAATAGAGAGTCCAGAAATAAAACCACATATATATGGTCAAATCATCTTTGAAAAAGGAGGCGAAAACACACAGTGGAGAAAAGAAAGCCTCTTCAATAAATGGTGCTGGGAAAACTGGAAAGCCACATGCAAAAGAATGAAACTCGACCACAGTTTGTCTCCTTTCACAAAACTAATTCAAAATGGATCAAAGACTTCAATGTAAGATCTGAAACAATTAATTACATAGAAGAAAACATAGATACTAAACTCATGGACCTTGGCCATAAAGAGCATTTTATGAATTTGACTCCAAAGGCAAGGGAAGTGAAGGCAAAGATAAATCAATGGAACTACATCAGACTAAGAAGCTTTTGTATAGCAAGAGAAACTGATAACAAAACAGACAGACAGTCAACTAAAGGTGAGATGATATTTTCTACCCAGAGAGTGAGAAGATGGTTAAGGATAAATCACACAGTGGATGGTGCACATTTAAAAGTTAAAAAATTGTAGGTGCGGATGCCAATCAAGAAGCAATACAAAAATATCTTAAATAACAGTTTTATTGTTTTTTGTCAGATGTTATTGAATATTTTTTCATTAATGTTTTAAAATACTTTGTTATAATCTGCTTTTGTCTACTTTTTTTTATTATTATTTAAGTATTAAATGCATGAAATAAGAAACTACTTTCAGTACATCCATTGTATACTTAAAACATTCATTAGGACAGAGAACCGGTTGTTAAATTATTTGAATCCCACCACTAGCCCTGAGGAATCAGGAACATTTGTGACAGGTGCACAACTCCTTCCTGCTCCCACAGACTCCTGCCCACAGCCCCTAGACCCCTTGATGGGGCTCTGACCTCCTCCTGCAGGCTGTGAGCTGCAGAGGGAAGCCTGGAGCAGGGAAAGGCCATGGGGCAGCTGAGAGTGTCTCCTTCTTCTCATTCAGCAGTTCTTGCCATGACTTAATTGTGCTCTGTGTTGTACATAGATAAAAAGTAATAATCATAATGAAAAAAAATTAGGAATGCTTCATTTTTGCATAAATTTCCCATTAGATTCTCATTGTGTGCACTGCCTAACCTGAACATGTCATAATGCTGGTATTCAGTCCAGGAGCCATTGCAGACACGACCTGGAGGTGGAGGACCCTTCTTTCAAGTGCACATGGACTCCTGCACCGACCCCCATCAGGGGCACTCCTGTGACCCACTGTATCACGTGCTCTCCCCACATGGCTGACCCTTCTTCCCAGGAAGCCCAGGAACATGCTCATCACAATACATTTTGCCTCAGGAACACAATTTTTAACTTGAAACTTGAAAATAACATCAAAGGGACAGAAATGTTGCAATGATCTCTATTAGAACAACACCTGTGCACATTACCCAGACCACCCACTATTGATGTGTTGCTGCTTTTGCTCCAGTGGGAGGTCTCTTTGGGATATTCTAGTTAAAAAAACAAAACCTGAGAACCTCAGCTTGTGAGGCAAATCATCCAGCAGATATGTGAAGTCTTACTCATCAAATTACAGCCATGATCCTACCCCATCCCAGACCTCCAGAGTGTTCAGACCCAAGTCGAGAGGCAAATTCAGGGCGAACTTACAAAAATACATCAGCAATGTGGCTTAAGGCCCTCTCAAAGTCACAGTGATCTTGCAGGCTGCATTCGAAGGAGCTCGTCTAATATCGTCATTTTTAAAAAATAAATCATCGTTCAGATTTAAATATAAATAAAATGGAAATAATGTAAATTATTTTTTCTTTCTCTGTGGACCGGTACCAAATCGCCCACGGACCGGTACCGGTTCTCAATCGGGGCTTGGGGACCACTGTCCTGGGGCACAAAGGCATCACGGTGTGGCTCCCAGGACAGGCTGAAGGAAGCCTGTGTATTCTGGAGGAACACCCTGGAAAAAGAGGCCAAAAAAGCCTCAGGACTTGTGAGATGACCCAAAAAAGAGACCAGCTAATTCTCACTTCAGGTTCCTCAAGATTATTTACTGTTATAACTTGATTCCTTGCTCACCAGAAAGACCTTTCTTCTTGAACAGAGTTTTGTAGTGAAGGGGACAATTAAACTCTTTTGTGTTTCTTGTTAGTAATAATCCTCAGTAATCACTAACCATGAAAGGTGTACATACACATAGCCTTATCATTTTCTCCAACTCTCTCACATGGTGGACATGCTGCTTTTTAAATACAAGACATAAGAGAGAAAACCTTATAGTAATATTTTTGTTTTTTTTAAATGTTTATTTTATTGATTTTTTATAAATAAATTTTTATTAATTTTAATGCAGTGACATTAATAAATTAGGGTACATATATTCAAAGAAATATTGTCCAGGTTATCTTGTCATTCAATTATGTTGCATACCCATCACCCAAAGTCAGATTGTCCTCAGTCACCTTCCATCTAGTTTTCTTTGTGACCCTCCTCCTCTCCCTTCTTCTCTCCACTGCCCCTCATAACCACCACTCTCTTGTCCATGTCTCCTAGTCTCGTTTTTATGTCCCATGAAAGTGTGGAATCCTGCAATTCTTGTTTTTTTGATTTACTTATTTCACTTCGTATAATGTTATCAAGATCCCACCATTTTGTTGTAAGTGATCTGATGTCATCATTTCTTATGGCTGAATAGCATACCATGGTGTATATGTGCTACATCTTCTTTATCCAGTCTTCTCTCTTTTTTTTTTTTTTACAGTGATTAAAGCCTTTCAGTAAACTCCTGGCCAATACAGCAAGAATCCATATAAGAGTAGTATCCCTAACATGTTCACCAAGTCCAAGTTGGCCCCAAAACCATGCCAAGTCCCTGATAAATGCAACCCAATCCCAGTTCAATCTGTTAGGAGCTGTCCCAAGGAGCAGGAGTCCAGAAAAAGTCCACATCCAGAAAAAGTCTGCATGGCACTGGAATTGTTGTTACAATTCTATATTTTGAAGCTCACATCCAAGTTCCAATGACTGCTGCTTCTAGCTGGTTATGATTAAGGTAGACTGGAAAAGCCATCTGCAGCATGTGTGGAGATGGAGCTTCTGTTTTCCTCTGCCTGGAGAGATGAGACCAGGTTGCTTTTCCCTGGAGCTCTGCGACTGTGGCGTGGTAAAGAGAACCTTGGGATACACTAAGCTGAGTGGCAAAGGTATTGTAGATTCATAATAGAAGTTGGCAAAAGGGGGAAAGAGAGCTCTAAATTAGGAGTAGGCCCCAGCCTGAAATATGAGTGGGGCATTGAGGTAGGAGGAATAAAGGAAACACTATATATTAAACAAAGCAGCAGAAAATAGGACTATCAACACCCACAACAGAGATCTTTGAGGGAAGAATAAAAAACCTGACTATTCAGGGAAGACAGAGTTAAGTGGCCCTTGTGCAAATGAGATCAGTTTACCTGCTTCTTGGAAGAAATACCCTAGGCTCATCCACAGTGTCATAGATGGGGCCGATGGCCCTGGGCACCTTCAGCCTTCAGTGGCACACCCCAGCATTCTGGGCAAGGTTAGGTCATAGGTGGCTGGAGCAGGGCTGGAAGAGACTGAACCCTCCCTTAGAGGAGCAAGGGGGAAGCCTACCTTCCAGTATCCCTGTTTCCTCACAGCAAAGGCATGTAAGTCTGGAAGGCTTTAGCTCAATGATCTTCCTTTCCACTATGGAAGCAGGACCTGGATGGCATCCTATGAGACCTCTTTGGGGGTGTTGGAGCCTTTAAGGGTGTATCCTAAAAGCTGGTAGTTCCCCTGATCTCTACTGGGCTTTTTCTGCCTCTTGGTATCTTAAAAGCCATTCTCAGAAGATCTCGCTGAGGGTTTTGAGGATACCCATCTGTCTATATAAAATAAATCTTTTTCATATATCTGGGGCTATTTTGAAAAAGACAAAACAGTGTTATTAGCTGGATGAAATAAAGAAGGTAGTAGTTTGCAGGAGAAAAAGATTTGGCATCTCCTGTTCATCAGCATTCAAAAGAAATTTAAAAATTTTTAAGTGAAAAGCATGATATGGTAGACCCATAGGAGTTTCAGTATATGACTCCCCCCTTTTAAATTTTTTTAAATTAACCTTAAAATATTTGCTGGGTATACTTAATAATACCTTGACTTTAAAGATTATAATAAATACACATAATTCGAAAGGTTTGACAAAATACAGTAAATGCTTTTGCTCCATATGCAGGAGCATTGTCAGTTTAACCAGTTTAGGAAATCCAATAATAGAAAAATGCATACAGACAATGAGCTATAACATGCTTAGCAGCCTCTCCTGTTCTGACAGAAAAGTTGTCCTGGTAGGGGTCCTTGAGGGTTAACTCCAAATGAAGGGGAAGCTGGTAGTATAGGACCCCTTGGACAGGATTTTCCAATCTGCCAGGCTGCTTCCTGAGAAAGTTGAAACTGTTTACACAGGGCTGCGGTGTTCTGGTGATGAATAGTATGAGACTGAATTGCTTGATCTGTCACGGTTGCTCCAAATAATTTTCTTTTGGGTAGCTTGATCAACAAGGGCATTCCCTTGTGCTAAAGCTCCAGGGAGCATGGAGTGAGCTCAAGTATGTCCTATAAAACATGGAGCTCTATGTTGACATACAAGTCTTTGAAGAAGGAGGAAGTGCTGAAATAGTTCATCAGCATTTGTCCCTAAGACAGCAGTCTTTATAGTGGAAACACCATAAGTAAATATTTGCTGTCTGTATATAGATTAAAAGGGGAATAAGGCAAATGCTGAAAAGCCATGATAATGGCTTATAATTCTAGTCTTTGAGCTGATTTTAAGTTGACAGTTTCAGTATAAGTTGTCTATTGATTTGCAAGAGCTATTTGCCATTTAGTGGAAGTTTCCCAGAGCCATTGTGTTGATCCTTTGAAAAAAAGGAAGAACAATAATTTTGAGGTCAAAATCTAGAAGCTGTAAGGATCTCCTATGCCCCTTGATAATCCAGGAGGCGACAAGATCAAAATATGGAAGTGCATTCCATGGGCTATTAGATGGTTCAATGTGCCCAAGCTGTAGCTGCTCTTGTACTAATTGAGCAGCTGCCCTAAGTTTCTCCTGAGAAAGGGGCCGTTGGTCTACCCATACAGGATTATCTGATTTCCAAGTAATTGGGTCTGCACAATGCATTATTGAGGTTGCAGGAGCTACAAGGCCCCTATGATAAATTTTGATATCCTAATCTACACCTTCTGGTATTGAGTGCAACTTCTATGGGGGTGAGAATTCCTTGCTGTTCTTTTCCTACTCCCTTGGTTGACAAAAATCCCCGATCAAGCATCTGAGTACTGACTAAACCATTAGGACTGACAAGCAATGCTTCCATATTTTTCAAAACATCTCTACCCCACAAATTAACTGGCCATCCAGGGAGCACATAAGGCTTAAAAAATTTAGAATGACCTTCTTAATCTTCCCAATGTAGAAAACTAGAACTTTGTTGAGGGGATTTACTCTGCCCTATACCTTGTAATTCTGTGGCTGCTGCAGGAGTGGGCCGGGAAGGAGGCCAATGTAGCTTAGCAATAACAGATACATCAGCTCCAGTATCTAACAGTCCTTTAAATTTATGCTCATGTATTGTTAGTTCCATTTCAGGCCATTCCTGACCTTTTTTTTTTTTTTTATCCAATTGGCAAAATCAGAGGAGCCAAATCACCAATTTTCTTGGGGCCCCTTTTGCAGGATGTGGCCTGAGAAGCAGAATTAGCATCCTTATACTATTCTTCTAACTGCCTGAATTAGCCATGAGACAAATTTTTTTTTTTTTGATTAATTTTAATGGGGTACATTGACAAAATTGTCTTTCGTCACCTTCTAACTGGTTTTCTTTGTGCCCCTCCCCTCCCCAAGCCCCTTCCTTCTCCCCCCCACCACCCTGTAACCCCAACACTGTTATCCATGTCTCTGAGTCTCATTTTTATGTCCCACCTATGTATGGAATCATATAGTTCTTAGTTTTTTCTGATTTACTTATTTCGCTCAGGATAATGTTATCAATGTCCATCCATGTTGTTGTAAATGATCTGATGTCATCATTTTTTATGGCTGAATAGTATTCCATAGTATATATGTACATATGTACCAAAGCTTTTTAATCCACTCGTCCACTGACAGACACTTGGGCTGTTTTCAGATCTTTGCTATTGTGAACAATGCTGCCATAAACATAGGGGTGCATTTCTTCTTTTCAAACAGTGCTAGGGTGTTCTTGGGGTATATTCCTAACAGTGATATAGCTGGGTCAAAAGGCAGTTCAATTTTTAATTTCTTGAGGAATCTCCATACTGTTTTCCAAGGTGGCTGCACCAGTCTGCATTCCCACCAACAGTGCAGGAGGGTTCCCTTTTCTCCACATCCTCGCCAGCACTTATTCTGTGTTGTTTTATTGATGAGAGCCATTCTGACTGTTGTGAGGTGATATATCATTGTGGTTTTAATTTGCATTTTTCTAATGATTAGTAATGTTGAACATTTTTTTAATATGTCTATTGGCCATCTGTATGTCCTCTTTGGAGAAGTGTCTATTCATTTCTTTTGCCCATTTTTGAATTGGATGGTTAGTCTTCCTGGTATTGTTTTACAAGTTCTTTATAAATTTTGGTTATTAACCCCTTATCAGACGTATTGTCAAATATGTTCTCCCATTGGCCCTGGCTGGTTGGCTCAGTGGTAGAGTGTCAGTCTGGCGTGCAGAAGTCCCGGGTTCGATTCCTGGCAAGGGCACGCAGGAGAAGCACCCATCTGCTTCTCCACCCCTCCCCCTCTCCTTCCTCTCTGTCTCTCTCTTCCCCTCCCACAGCGAGGCTCCATTGGAGCAAAGATGGCCCGGGCACTTGTGATGGCTCCTTGGCCTCTGCCCCAGGCGCTAGAGTGGCTCTGGTCGCAACAGAGCGATGCCCCGGAGGGGCAGAGCATCTCCCCCTGGTTGGCACAGCGTCGCCCCCTGGTGGGCGTGCCAGGTGGATCCCGGTCGGGCGCATGCGGGAGTCTGTCTGACTGTCTCTCCTCATTTCCAGCTTCAGAAAAATACAAAAAAAAAAAATATGTTCTCCCATTGTGTAGTTTGTCTTTCTATTCTGTTCTTATTGTCTTTAGCTGTGCAGAAGCTTTTTAGTTTGATAAAGTCCCATTTGTTTATCCTGTCTTCTGTTTCACTTGCCTGTGGAGACAAATCGGCAAATATATTGCTCCGATAGATGTTAGAGAGCTTACTGCCTATGTTTTCTTCTAAGATGCTTATGGTTTTTCGGCTTATATTTAAGTCTTTTATCCATTTTGAGTTTATTTTTGTGAATGGTGTAAGTTGGTGGTCTAGTTTCATTTTTTTGCAGGTAGCTGTCCAATTTTCCCAACACCATTTATTGAAGAGGCTGTCTTTACTCCAATGTATGCTCTTACCTCCTTTGTCAAATATCAGTTGTCCATAAAAGTGTGGGTTTTTTTCTGGGTTCTTAGTTCTGTTCCATTGATCTATATGCCTGTTCTTATGCCAGTACCAGGCTGTTTTGAGTACAATGACCTTATAATATAAGTTGATATCTGGAAGTATGATACCTCCCGCTTTATTCTTTCTTTTCAATATTGCTGAGGCTATTCGTGTTCTCTTTTGGTTCCATATAAATTTTTGGAATATGTGTTCTATATCTTTGAAGTAAGTCATTGGTATTTCAATTGGTATTGCATTGAATTTACAAATTGCTTTGGGTAATATAGACATTTTAATGATGTT
Organism: Saccopteryx leptura; assembly: GCF_036850995.1. Classification (NCBI taxonomy): domain Eukaryota; kingdom Metazoa; phylum Chordata; class Mammalia; order Chiroptera; family Emballonuridae; genus Saccopteryx; species Saccopteryx leptura. The sequence goes on along the minus strand of NC_089503.1, from coordinate 10,981,374 downwards.
TATTCTTCCTAATCATGAACACGGTATATGCCTCTACTTGTTTGTATCTTCCCTGATTTCTTTTATCAATGTTTTATACTTTTCATGGTACAAGTCTTTAATCTCCCTGGTTAAATTTATTCCTAGGTACTTTATTTTTTTGGTTGCAATGGTAAAGGGGATTGATTGCTTAATTTCTCTTTCTGCCAGTTCATTGTTAATGTATAAAAATGCCTCTGATTTCTCATTATATATTTTATATCCTGCCACCTTGTTGAATTTATTTATCAGGTCTAGTAGTTTTTTTACTGCAACTTTACGATTTTCTATATATGATATCATATCATCTGCAAATAATGATAGCTTTACTTCTTCTTTTCCAATTTGGATGCCTTTTATTTCTTTTTCTTGTCTAATTGCTGTGGCTAGGACTTCCAGAACTATATTGAATAAGAGTGATGAAAGGGGGCACCCCTGCCTTGTTCCTGATCTTAAGGGGATTGCTTTTATTATCATTGAGTATGATTTTGGCTGAGAGTTTGTCATAGATGGCCTTTATCGTGTTGAGGTATGTTCCTTGTATTCCCACTTTGCTGAAAGTTTTGATCATGAATGGGTGCTGGATTTTATCAAATGTTTTTCTGTATCTATTGAAATTATCATGTGGTTTTTCTCCTTCCTTTTGTTTATGTGATGAATCACATTGATTGATTTGAGAATATTGTACCAGCCTTGCCTCCCAAGAATAAATCTCACTTGATCATGGTGTATGATTTTTTGCATATATTGCTGGATCCGGTTTGCTAATATTTTGTTGAGGATTTTTGCATCTAAATTCATCAGGGATATTGCCCTATAATTTTCTTTTTTGTGTGTTGTCTTTGCCTGGTTTTGAAATCAGAATTATGCTCACCTCATAAAAGGAGCTTGGAAGTCTTCCTTTTTCTTCAATTTTTTGAAATTGCTTGAGAAGAATAGGAGTTAGTTCTTCTTTGAATATTTGGTAGAATTTACTTGTGGAGCCACCAGGCTCAGGACTTTTGTTTGTTGGAAGTTTTTTGATAACTGTTTCAATCTTATTTGTTGTAATTGGTCTATTTAGGTTTTCTGATTCTTCCAAATTAATTTTTGGAAGATTATATGTTTCATGAAATTTGTCCATTTCATCTAGGTTGTCTAGTTGTTTGGTGTACAGTTCTTCATAGTATTTTCTTATAATATTTTGTATTTCTGTTTTGTCAGTTGTTATTTCTCCACTCTCATTTCTAATTTTATTTATTTGAGTCCTCTTTCTTTTTTTCGCAGTGAGTCTGGTTAAAGGTTCATCAATATTGTTTACCTTTCCAAAGAACCAGCTCCTGGTTTCATTGATACTCTGTATTGTTTCTTTAACCTCTATGTCATTTACTTCTGCTCTGATCTTTATTATTTCCTTCTTTCTACTAGCTCTCGGCTTTACTTGCTGTTTGTTTTTTTTTTTCTAGTTCTTTTAGATGTAGGGTCAAGTTGTTTATTTGAGGTTTTACTACCTTCTTGCGGTATGGCTGCAATGCTATGAACTTCCCTGTCAGTACTGCTTTTGCTGTGTCCCATAAATTTTGAGTTGATGTATGCTCATTATCATTTCTTTCTAGGAATTTTTAAATTTCTTCTTTGATCTCATTGTTTACCCATTTGTTATTTAGTAACATACTATTTAGTTTCCAAGTGTTTGAGTATTTTTCAGTTTTTCTGTTGTGGTTGATTTCTAGTTTGATGCCATTGTGATCAGAGAAAGTGCTTGATATTATTTCAATCTTCTTAAATTTGTTGAGATAACTTTTGTGCTCTAACATGTGGTGTATTCTAGAGAATGTACCGTGAGTACTAGAAAAGAATGTATATTCTGCTGTTTTAGGGTGAAAGGTTCTGAAGATATCTATTAAATCGAGTTTATCTAATATTTCCTTTAAATCTGCTGCTTCTTTGTTAATTTTCTTTCTTGAGGATCTATCTAATGATGTTAATGGGGTATTGAAATCCCCTACTATTATAGTATTGCTTTTGATCTCACTCTTTAAATCCATCAGAGTCTGCTTTATATAATAAGGTGCTCCTATGTTAGGTGTGTAGATATTTATAACAGTTATATCTTCCTTTTGGGTTGCTCCCTTTATCATTATGTAGTGACCTTCTTTATCTCTAACTATAGTCTTTGTTTTAAAGTCCATTTTGTCTATGTATTGCTACCCTAGCTTTTTTTCATTTGCATTTGCGTGAAATATTTTTTCCATCCTTTTTTCTTCAATCTATGTGCATCTTTTGATTTAAGGTGTGTCTCTTGTAGACAGCATATGTATGGGTCCTGTTTTCTTATCCATGCAGCTACCCTATGACTTTTGAGTGGATCATTTTATCCATTTACATTTAAGGTTATTATTGATATGTACTTGTTTATTGCCATTTTATTCTTTAAAACTGTATTCCTCTTTTGCTATATTATTTTTCTCCTTTGATCTGTTTACAATAGGTCCCTTAGTATTTCTTGCAGCCTTGGTTTTGTTGTAGTGAATTCCTTGAGGTTTTTTTTGTCTAAAGCTTTTTATTTCTCCTTCAATTTTAAATGATAGCCTTGCTGGATAAAGTAGTCTTGGTTGTAGGTTCTTGTTCTGCATTACTTTGAATATTTCTTGCCATTCCCTTCTGGCCTCAAGTGTTTCTTTTGAGAAGTTAGAAGTCATCCTTATGGGGGCTCCTATGTAGGTGATAGTCTTTTTTTCTCTAGTAGCTTTTAATATTTTCTCTTTATCACTTAGCTTTGGTATTTTAATTATGATGTGTCTTGGTGTTGATTTCTTTGAGTTTCTCCTTAATGGAGTTTTCTGTGCTTCCTAAACATGTGGTATGTTTTCCTGCCTTAATTGAGGGAAGTTTTCAGCTATGATATGCTTGAATAAAGTGTCTATCCCTTGTTCTTTCTCTTCTTCTTCAGAACCCCTATGATGTGGATATTATTTCTCTTCATGTTGTCACAGAGCTTTCTTAGAGTATCCTCAGACTTTTTGAGTCTCTTTTCTTTTTCTGCTCTGCTTCCATATTTTTATTTATCGTGTCCTCTAACTCGCTGATTTGATTCTCTGCTTCATCCATCCTGCTTTTAATTCCTTCCATTGTGCTCTTTATTTCAGATACTGTATTTGTCATTTCTGACTGATTCTTTATTTTTTATTTTATTTATTCATTTTTAGAGAGGAGAGAGAGACAGAGAAAGAGAAGAGGGGAGGAGCTGGAAGCATCAACTCCCATATGTGCCTTGACCAGGCAAGCCCAGGATTTTGAACCGGTGACCTCCACATTTCCAGGTAAATGCTTTATCCACTGTGCCACCACGGGTCAGGCCTGACTGATTCTTTTTTATTATTTCAATGTCCTTTTTTATATTTGTTATCTCTTTATTTAGGTGTTCAAAATGACGATTTATTGTTGTTCTAATATCTTTGAGCATCCTAACAATCGTTATTTTCAACTCTGCATCTGGTAATTTGGTTATATCTGATTCATTTAAGTCCTTTTTCTGGGGATTTCTCTTCGTTCATTTGTGTTGCATTTCTTTGCCTTTGCATTTTCTCTGTGTAAAGGAAGGTTTTGGACCCTGGAGTTCATTGGGTATGGCCTCTGTTTCCTAGTTATGTTCTGTCTGCAGGCCCGCCACCCCTTCTTCTTTTGCTGCCTAAGTCTTTTGGGTTTGGGCGTTGCCGGTTCCTGCTCACTGGGGCTGTTGCTGTGGTTTCCACCTCTCCTTCATGGGAGTGGCTGTGATCATGTGCTCGGGTATACAAGCCTTGATGGCCTTAGCCTTTGACCCGCCCCTGTGGGTGGCGTTATGCTCGGCCCTGAGGGCAGTGGCAAGCACCTTTGCTCAGATGCGGATCTCTGCCTGTTTCCGGGCTTTTATCCCGCTCTTACAGGAGGAGCCCACTCATGGAACGGCTGCTAGCCTTGGCTCTAATGGCCGGGCAGGACTGTGTGCCAACGCTCAGCTCAGTAGCGGAACTCCACCTGTTCTGGGCTTTTGGCTCCACCCCCGCAGGAGAAGCCGGCTCCCAAGTCAGGCCACAAGCCTAGGTTCCCCAGGCGGGGCAAGGCTGTGCTCCTGCACCCTTGCCCAAGGTCTCCACCCCTTCCCATGTTCCCGCCCTTCTCCTGCAGGCTGGATTATAGGCGGCCTGTAGCTGGGCTTGACCACTTTTGCACGCCTACTCCTCCCCAGCCAGGCAAGACTGAGCTCACACATGATCCCAGAAGTGGCCAGCAGGCGCCTCCACATCTCGCCACCGCCCACCCTCAGGCGTACCCTCAGCTATGTGGGTGGGGGCGCTGCAGCTCAGACCCTAACACTCACTACTGTAGTCCCAAAAGCTCCCTCCTCCTAAGCAACTCTGCTCTGAGTGCAGTGGGAGAGCTTGTTTGGCTGGTGTCCTGCTTCCCTTTGCTGATATTACTATTTCTGGGGAAATATTTACTTCAGATTTGGGGAGTGACTTGTCCCAGGGTTTAGGGTGGCTGTCTCCCAAAATGTTTCTCCCTGTGCCTCCTAGATTACACTCTCTTCTTGCTACTCTGGTACTCTCCTCTCTCCCCTTTCCCTGTAGCCCCAGTTGAGTCATTGTGAAAGATGTTTTCTGTGTGGTTCCTTTAAGAAGAATCCTGGGTCTGAAAATCAGACTCTTTCTCACAAACAGTATCCTGACTTGTTTCCAGCTAAATACTGTTCTTATACCTCTTATGGGCTCTGGGGCTGCAGGCTAGGGCTTTGTTCCTGGGGCTCAGGACCCTCCCCTCTCTGCTAAACTCACTTCCCACCACGTGAGTCTCTTCTGGTTGCCATTCGTTCCAGGGAGCTGGGTAGCTCTCTCCATGTTTCTGCTTTTCCTACCAGTATTGGTGTGGCTTCTTCGGTGTTCCTTGGTTGAAGAGTCCTCTTAGATTAGTCCAAAGTTGGTATTTCCAGATGATAGTTCTTAAAATTATTTTGTAATCCACTTTGGTTCTGGGAGGTGGATGTTGGTACGTCTGCCTACTCCAGTGCCATCTTGTCTTCTCCTCTATTTTAATGATTTTGAGAGAGAGAAAGGAAGGGACAGAGAGAGAAGACATCAATCTGTTCCTGTATGTGCCCTCACTGTGGATTGAACCAGCAATCTCTCTCCTTCAGGATAATGTTCTAATAAACCGACCTGTTGACCAAAGCCTTAAAGGAATGTTTCTTACCCAATACTGCCTGGTACACAGGTACTGACCAATGAACGTTATACGTTCACTGGTGAATGTGTTTATTATATTAACAATGTCTTCTTTGTCATTGTAGGCTATTATCTTTTACCTGTTATTAACTTCTCTATACGTGAGAAAAATGGCCTCCATGAGGCTGAGGAAGAAATGCAAGCCTCTATGGATGAAACCAGGGTGTGCCACATGGGGTCCTCAGAGTCTCAGACAGTCCGCTTCACAAGCCCTGAAGTGTTTACTTCACAGCATCCCAGTCACTGGTCCCACGAGTCCCCTTCCTTTCACCTCTCGTCCCCATGCAATTTGGCTTCCACCCCAAATATTATACTGAAAGTCCTGACTTCCTACATAGTTATCTTAAAGACACTTTAAAGTTTGTATATTGTAAGAATTAGAAGCCTTGTTTCTTTTCTTCCTGATGGTTATTGGCAAAGTCTGACCATATTTTACTATACTGCTCACAAAATCTTGAGGATATTTTATCACTTCACATTTATTTTAAAATACCCCCTAATTTTTTAGAGTAGTATATTTGTCTGCATATTTATCCATCAATGACTGAGTTGTAACATTGTTGATTATATATATTAAGCCTTCTATATGTGGATTCATTCTGGAGCTCCCGATAATGGTTCACAGGATAGCTGTTTATTTATTTATATTTTTTTAGTTAGAGAGGGAGGGAGAAAGAGCGAGACACAGACAACAGGGACAGATGGACAGGAAGAGAGAAAGATGAGAAGCATCAACTCACAGTTGTGCCACCTTAGTTGTTCATTGACTGCTTTCTCATATGTGCCTTAACTGCGGGGCTACAGCAGACCGAGTAAACACTTGGTCAAGCCAGCGACCTTGAGTCCAAGCTGGTGAGCTTTTTACTCAAGCCAGATGGGCCCACGCTGATGCTGGCAAACTCGAGGTCTCGAACCTGGTTCCTCCGCATCCCAGTCCAACACTCTATCCACTACAAAACCGCCTGGTCTGGCTGCACATTTTTTAATTAAATTGTTTACCATCCTAGTGTTGACTTTTAGAAGTTCTTTATATATTTGGTAATAAACCCACTATCAGATGTACTGGCGAATATGTTCTTCCATTATGTGGGATGTCTTTTGCTGTGAAAAAGATTTTTAGTTTGATATAAACCTATTTGTTTATTTTGTCCTTTATTTCACTTGCTCTTGGAGATATATTGGCATATGTGTGGCCAATAGGAATACAAGTATAAAAAAATGTACGTCACTAATCATCAGAAGAAATGAAGATTAAAGCCACAATGAGATACCACCTCACACCTGTCGGTATGATGCTCATTAACAAATCAACACACAGTAAGTGCTGGCAAGGGTGTGGAGAAAAGGGAACCCTCCTACACGGCTATTGGGAATGCAGATTTGTGCAGCCACTGTGGAAAATGGTATCGCATTTCCTTAAGAAATTAAAAATGGAACTGCCTTTTGACTCAGCTATCCCACTTTTAGGAATATATCCTAGGAATTCCAAAACACTGATTCAAAAGAAGATATGTGCCCCCATGTTTATTGCAGCATTATTTACAATTGCCAAGATCTGGAAAGAGCTCAAGTGTTTGTCAGTGGACGAATGGATAAAAAAGCAGTGGTATTTATACACAATGGGATACTACATGGCTGTGAAAAAGAAGGAGATCTTACCATTTGTGATGGCATGGATGGACCTGGAGATTATTATGCTAAGTGAAATATGCCAGGCAGAGAAAGAAAAATATCATATGATCTGGCTTATATGTGGAATCTAATGAACAAGGTGAACTGAGGAACGGAATAGAGGCAGAGGCGAGGTCATGAAGAGCAGAGGGAGAGCTGTCAGAGGGAAGGAGAATAAGGGGATGGGATCAGAGAAGGTGAAGGCATTAGTGCAATTATATATACAAAACACATGGGTACAGATAACAGGACAGCAAGTCCCAGAGGGAAGGGAGCGAGGGAGTTAGGAGAAGGGAGACAAAGGAATGCAATGGGGGCCATGTGGTTAAAGAGGAGGGTGCTGTATTGACTGAGACACATAAATCCATGTTCGCATAATGAATTAAAATTAATGAAATTATAAAAAACACAAAACAAAACAAAAAAATGTTCCTGTCAGATTTATCTAATGTCATAAGCATCCCTACCGGTACCATGACAGCAATGTACTCTGTGTTATGAACTTCTCAAGACCGTTTTCTCACTTCTTCCCTTGCCTGGTGCGTGGTTGAACCTGCAAGACTCGTGTCCTGAGGCTGATGAAGGAAATGTGTGAGAGGCTGCACCGCTCCTTCCTGCTCCCACAGACAGCTGCCCGCAGCCCCCGGACCCCTGATGGGGCTCTGACCTCCTCCTGTGGGCTGTGAGCTGCAAAGGGAAGCCCACGGCAGGGACAGGCCATGGGGTAGTGGAGAGTGTCTCCTTCTTCTCCTTCATCAGCTCTTGCCATGAAGCGATGGCACCGTGGTGGCCACTTCTCCTTTCTGTGACACAGCCTGGGAGGGAGAAGGCAGAATAATGTCAGAGATGCTTCCTTTGCTCCTGAATATCCCTGTGCACGGTGCCTTCATAACACTGGGAATTCAGTCCAGGGGCCATTGGAGATACAACCTAGAGTTTAGGGACCCTTCGTTCACCTATCAGATTTTCTAAAACCATCTCTGAATACAGTTTCAATTCATCCTTTTAGTGCCTTTTTCTTTTTCACCTAATGCACTGGCTACAGCCACCTGCTCCGTGGGCTCTCAGGTCCGAGGGCAGTGGCTACTCAGGTTCCTAGATCCACTGCTGTCCCCATGTCTCTGCCGTGCCCTGCTCACCAGGAGCTCTCCATTCTTGACCAAACGGGCAGGGAGTTGACAGAGCCAGTGACAAAGGTGACTCAGGCAAAGCAGGGCTTAATCCTGTCTAGTTTAAACATTGAGGTGTGGCCCAAATTTTGACTTTTAAAAAGATTTCATTTCAAAAATTTTACCATAATTACAGATATCTTTGGTCCCTCCTTCATCTGTGTGACTGTCCCTGGTCATGGCCTTGCAGGGAGCAGTGTGGTCGACCCTTTCATTCCCACAGTGACCAACCAGCAGTGAGGTTGGAATTTCTTCGGAAAGAAATCAAGCGAGTGATTTTAACTCGGACTCAGCTCTCCTCACTGTGGCCCGTCCCCACTATCCTGACACCAGGGGTGGGTGACGAGCGCCCTCTGCTCACACCAGCACGGGTCCCTCTCACCCAGCCTGAGCCCTGATCCCTTCTCAGGACAACTCAGCTTCCGACAGGGCTGACTTCTACCAGCCATATCCCCAACAGAGAATGAGGCAGACAATACCTTTTGGTTCTACAAAAGTGTTACAATGTTTTTTGAAATGTTAACCAAAAGCTAGTATATTAATAATGAATACGCACCAATGAAACTGTGGGTACATGCATCTTTATATTGATGCCATTATAAGATATGTTATTTAACATGTTTTTACCAATAAGTGGCCACAAGTACCAAAGATTCTATAAGTCATATGAGTCAGTTCCTCCCATTTCTTCAAATCACCTTCAGCCCCTGACTCCATTAGGTCCCGGCAAAAGGACCCTTTACCTGGACCTACCCTTTACATCTTATTTGTTAAATACATATGTGCATACATGTGCACACACACACACTTATTAAGAACTCATGGGCCATGCTCAGTTCTGGTTCTCTGACACATTTACAGAAGTTTGCATTTGCTCAGATGAGCCCTAGGCCACCTGGGAGGAGCCTGTCCTCTTCAGGCTGTAGTGGGCGAGTCCACGGAGAAGGAAAAGGCCTTGTTGGGGAGTCACAAGGGGAGTTAGGGCTGTAGTCCCTGGATCCCCATTACCCAGTCTGACCAGCCAGGGTCTTGCAAGAGAGGAAAGGCCTAAGTATTCTGAGCAATGGCAGCTCCTAGGAGGGATGGGAGCAGGAGGCAGAGTCACAGGTGAAGCCTGATTGGGCGGCCGGGATGCCCCCGCCTCCTTGAACTCTGCACTTTGCTCACTTTGGCCCCAGTGGCCTCAGCACAACCCTGAGCTGCTTCGGGGGAGGGAGGGCACCGTTTACGTGCTCCTGTCTGTCCCGGGTGCACCTCTCATCTGATGACACGATTGGAGGTTTCACTCAGAGGACTTTTGTCTGTGTTCCTAAGAAGAGCTGGTATGAACGTTGTGGATTGTGGCAACAACACCAGTGACTGCCAGCGGGCCAGGCCAACCAGGGTGCGGGCTGGGATGCTGGAGACCGGGCGGAAGAGCGCCAGCTCCAGAGAGCCAGTGCCAAGGGGCAGGGTGAGGTCCCCTGCAGCCTGTGTGTGCAAGAGCCACGCGTGTGTCATTGCGTCTCTTTAAAACCCCCGTGTTAGTCAATCACCAAGGAAGAACGTTAGGTTTGCAGATCGTTTATTGAAGAAACTGAAATATTTCTTTAATTTTGGGTGTTTTTATTTTAAGTTCTCTTCATTCTTAATTGAGAAGCTGTTAATTAAAAGAAAATTTAATCATGATAAATGTACATAACATAAATGTTATACTTCTCTGCATTTTAAATGTACAGTTTAGTCGGGTTAGGAACATTCACTCTGCAGAGCAACCAATCTGGACCTTCTCATCACCTAATGTGCAAGTCTGTACCCTTAGCATCTCCCATTTTCTTACCACGCACCACCACAAGCTCCATTTCTACCTTCTGTTTTTAGAGATGTTTTAGTCTACAAAATACAACAATTGTCTTTTTATGACTGGCTTATTTCTTTTTTTTTTTTTTTCTATTTTTCTGAAGCTGGAAACGGGGAGAGACAGTCAGACTCCCGCATGCGCCCGACCGGGATCCACTCGGCACGCCCACCAGGGGCGACGCTCTGCGCACCGGGGGTGATGCTCTGCCCCTCTGGGGCGTCGCTCTGTTGCGACCAGAGCCACTCTAGCACCTGGGGCATAGGCCAAGGAGCAATCCCCAGCGCCCGGGCCATCTTTGCTCCAATGGAGCCTTGGCTGCGGGAGGGGAAGAGAGAGACAGAGAGGAAGGAGGAGGGGGGGTGGAGAAGCAAATGGGCACTTCTCCTGTGTGCCCTGGCCGGGAATTGAACCCGGGTCCCCCACATGCCAGGCCGACGCTCTACCGCTGAGCCAACCGGCCAGGGCCAACTGACTTCTTTTAGGTACAATAAGTTACAGGTCAGCTGGTGACAGCAAAATTACACCACATCTGAAAATATTATTTAATGTCAATTATCAAATGAGCTGCTCTTTGGCAATGTTTCTGAAGTCTGGGTCATAGTGTCAATCACGTGCATTTGAAGATCCAGCGTAAAACACTGGACCGTGTGTTGACATTAAACTTTTCTCTAACTGACTTTCAGTGTGTCCCATAGTCCTGACCATGATGGGGCCTCTCTATTCCCTTTGTGATTCTGCAGGTTATGCGTTTTCGTGCATGCAATCGAGTTAGCTGTACATAGTGTTTTCTAGTGTTTATCAGTTTGTGTCCAATAAAGGAAAGAGAAAACTGCGTAGGTCTGTTGTGCAGGTAGAATTTCATCCAGGAATTGGTGATAAAGGTGTTTGCAGGGCTGGAGAAGCAAGAAAGAGAATCCAAGGCTGTCCATTGATTGCAGAGGCCGGCAGACTGTTCCTAGAAGTGGAAGAGATAAACGACGGCTGGTGTTGCTGAGCGCTCACAACTGCAGGTGCAGCTTGGGCTGCGCTGTTGGGAATGAACTGGTTGAGCAAGAACCAGGAGCCCATTCATGGCAGCCACCCCTGTGGACACAGCCTTCCTGGGCTGTGGTGAGTGTCATACACACTGCTCCTGCAACCACTGCAAGAGGTGAGGACAAGGCTGAGAATCATCGCAGCTGTCTCTTCCCACCTTTCATTTCCATCAGGGCCTTCCGCTAGAGAAGCTAACACAGAGCAGCTGGAAGGGAGTCTGAATGTGTAACTCGCAGGCCTTCAGCTGTAATGACAGAGAGATGAGTATGACAAACAGCTCTGAAACTCAGACAGTAAAGACCCAGCCTGGCCCTGTCATGGTAATTCCTTTTTTTTTCCTTTTTGTATTTTTATAAAGTGAGAAGCAGGGAGGCAAAAAGACAGACTCCCACATGTGCGTGTGTGGGATCCACCTGGCATGCCCACTAGGTATGATGCTCTGCCCATCTGGGGTGTTGCTTTGCTGTAACTGGAGCCATTCTAGCGCCTGAGGTGGAGGCCATGGAGGCATCCTCAGTGCCTGGGCCAACTTTGCTTCAATGGAGCTTTGGATGTGGTTAGGGGTAGAGAGAGATAGAGAGGAAGGAGAGGGGCAGGGTTGGAGAAGCAGATGGGTGCTTCTACTCTGTGCCCTGACCAAAAATCAAACCGGAAGTTCCACATGCCGGGCAATGCTCTACCGCTGAGTCAACTGGACAGGGCTTTTTTTTTTAATTAAGTGAGAAGCAGGGAGACAGAGACAGACTCCCACAAGTTCCGTGACTGGGACCCACCTGGCAAGCCTAGTAGGGGGCAATGTTGTGCCCACCTGGTCTGCTACTTCATTGCTAGGCAACCAAACTAGTTTAGGGCCTAAAACAAAGCCATGAAGCCATCCTCAGCACCTGCAGCTAACTTTGCTTGAACAATTAAAGCCATGGATGCAGGAAGGGAAGAGAGAGAGAGATGGAAGGTGAGCGGTGACAAAGCAGATGGTTGCTTTTCCTGTGTGCCCTGACTGGGAATCAAACCTGGGACTTCCACATGCCAGACTAATGCTCTAGCACTGAGCCAACTGGCCAGGGCAAGTTATAGTAATTCAGTCTTCTTATTCTCTCTCTTTCTTCCTCTTCTTTCTCCTTTTTCTTCTTCTTCTCCTTCTCCTTCTGCTTTTTCTTCTTAACTTTTATGAGGTTGAGTGTAAATAATAATATTCCTGCAAGCAGGATCTTAAATGCTTCCTATAAAGACTATTCTTGTTCGGGGCCAGTTGGAGGCCATTTATCAGATCCTTACAAGAGTTACAGCAGGTAGTTTGTGGCCCACAACCTGATAAACAAATTATTTAACTTGAAAGTAAATAGTCTTGAGAATGCTATACTATTAGCTCACCCCAATCTCTGTCAATCTCAGAAATCCTGAGGTTATTTGACCTCTTTTGCCAGGAAGTTCTTTCAAAATTTATAAAACAACTTTCTTCAACCGGGTGTGAATGCCACAGGGTGACCTCTTCCAACCCCGGGCTAACAACAAGAGCAATCCTTTTGTTTTATTCCTTGTCAGTGGCACATAAATACCACTTACCTAGGTGTTTGCAGTGGACTCAACACCCTTGTCTGGGAGGTTCCTTAGATGGGTTGTGACTTGTTGGCCTCAGGTTTCTTGTTCACTTGCCGGGCTGACTTACAATGAGGACCACGTGCCTCAAGGATAAACCAGCGCAGCTACTGACTGTGGGGAGGATCAGGAAGAGTTGTTAGTGCCTGGCCGTCACAGCTGTGAGGCAGTTCTCTCTGGGGATTTATGTAACGTCAGTTCCTCAGGAAGAACAGATGTGTTGACAAGAGCCTCACCTTGATCTGGTGCTTGACTCCTGCTGAACAGGAACTTAGGATGCAGAGAATCACTGACCCTCAAGTGTCTTCTCTCTATGGATGACAATCCCTGGGGTACCACCTGGAAATCTCATGGGCTCATGACAATGTCATCCGTGCTGAGAGCCCACAGTTATGCGAATGCAGCCGGCATGATCACTGGGACAGTGAGAAGGCTTTCGCGAACACCAGTCCTGCTCATTGTAGTTTTCTTAGTTTTGTTTTTGTGCTGCATTTGTTCATGACTATGCCAGAGCTCTGGACTTGGGCAGCGATATAAAGTTGTAATTTGATGACTAAGGCTTGGCATACTAATTGGAAATTTTGTCCCATGTTTGAAACTATTGGCCAGTTATTCTTGAGCAGAATTCCCTAGAAGAGACTGCATAACAAAGTAAATGGAGGATCTGGACAAGGTTTACATGTGTTCTTCTAGTGTATACATTATTGCAACATTTCTATAAGTTTGAAGTTATTTCTATGCAGAAAGTTAAAAACTGTGTTCTCAAGGCAAAATGTATGGTCATGAACACAGCTCCTGTCTTCTTGGGAGAAGAAGGCTTGAGGACTCCCAGAGGTCATGAGTGTACGAATTCATGGGAGGTGGGGTATAAAGTCCATATACAGGTGGACGAAGGGTCATGAAACTCCAGGTTGCATCCCGAATGGCCCCTGGACTGGGTGCCCAGCATTATGAAGGCGCCGCACATGAGGAGAAATGCTATGGAATATTCAGGAGAAAAAAAGGATCTCTGCTATTTTTCTGCCTTCTCCCTCCCAGGCTGTGTCACAGAAAGGAGAAGTAGCCACCACGGTGCCATCACTTCATGACAAGAGCTGGTGAAGGAGAAGAAGGAGACACTCCGCTGCCCCATGGCCTGTCCGCACCGTGAGCTTTTTTTTGCAGCTCACAGCCTTCAGGAGGAGGTCAGAAACCCTCAGGGGTCAGCGGGCTGTGGGAAAGTATCTGTGGGAGCAGGAAGAAGTGGTGCAGCCACTCACAAGTTTCCTTCATCAGCCTCAGGGCACGAACCTTGCAGGCTCTGTCACGTGCCAGGCAAGGGAAGAAGTAAGAAAATGATGTTGAGAAGTTCATAACACGGAGTACATTGCTGTCATGGTACTGATAGGGATGCTTAGGGCTTTGGATAAAGACCTGACACTTATAGTTTTGATACATCTTAAATACATGATGTAAAGTGTTATTGATGAAGCATCTCTTAATGAGCAGAAGGAGGCCTTGCTTTAGTTTTATATATCTGTGCATAATAACATTTTTGGACAAAATGTAACTTTATGTTTTTTATACTTATATGTGTAATTCTAAAAGGATTTGTGACATGAATATGCAGATGCAAAAGAATGAGTTTGTGGTAGGGATGTCACCGTAATCTTTGAGTTTTTTGGGCTTTTGACTAAATACTGTGTCACTGTAATGTCTCACTCAAAACTTTTCAATTATTTATCAGCCACAGCTAAAGGAGTGTCTCCTTTGATTTATAAAAGCAAGAGATTAGAAACCACTTCCTATAAAAAAACATTTTAGTACATCAAAACGTTTCAATACCTTTTTTTTAAACCTGGTGTTCCCCATGTGAGAGTCAGTGCTGAGTATGTAGTTCGAATGGGGGATGGTCAGAGTTTGTCCTGGGAATGTTGGAGCTAAAGTGATTGGAAAATTGAGGCAGAGACGGCCGTGGGCATGGCCACACGGGTGTACATGGTAAAGTAGAGTGGATGCTACAATCTAGAAGTGATCCCTTAAAAGTTTTCATCCCCCTGGTGTGTTTACCAGTCTGAAAACCAAAGCCTTAGGGATACCTGGGATTTCACCCTGAGTCAGGGGGGATGCTGCGTGCCCAGATCAGGGACCCCGTGCGTCTGTGGTAGGTAATGCCTATACTCTGTCTATCCTTAGGTTAATATCCGATATTCAGGATTTTAAAATCACAGTAACAGTGATTCAGATGTGATCATAAAACAGTATATTGAGTTACTGGAAAGCAATGATCTTATTTTACTTAAGAAGCCCCAATGGAACCAGAGCCAATTCAGAAGCACGCAGTATTTAGCTCCCACGATAGCAAACATTCCTTGTTGGCAGAGTCTGTTCGTTTAATGTGATGTTTGACTTTGTGATACAGGTGATTTATTCTGTTTGACTTAGTATTTATATTTGTTTCCTTTTTTTTAGAAGACATTTATCACCAGACACTGTGTTGAACATAATCCATTCTCCTCACACAAATCCTTGAGGATGGGACTATGATATCACCCTTATTGTACAGATGAGGAAACCGAGAGTGAGAGGTCAGCACTGTGCTGAAGACCCCACAGGTAGAAAGCTTTAGAGCTGACCTGGGACCCATTTTCTGGGCCCAAATCAGGCTCTTCTTCAGAAGAACTTGCACAACCAAACTGAATAGAATAACCCCTTGCTCCTGTGTCTCAGCAGCGTGTTTTCAAAAATATGCAGAGCAACAGCTAAATAGCATATTTTTAGTAGTTATTTTGGAGGGGGGTGGGAAGGAAGGTTGCAGGAGATTAATGACGATTAATGAAGACTTGACTTGGGGTGGTGAACAAAACAATATGGTGTACTGGATGATATGTTGTAGAATTGTGTCCTTGAAACCTGTATAATTTTGTTAATCAGCATCACCCCAAGAGATTCATTAAAAAAGTACCAATTTTTAATTATTAATACATTTTTAAAACACATAGGAATATGCAGTTGCAAGAATTCCTCAATAATGTTTTACTCTTTCTTCCATTTCTCTTACTTTTTTAGTCTTGACTTGAATGTCTGTTCTTAGTGAGTCAAGTATCAGTGTTTAGATTTTCCCAAGTCTCTTAATGTCTGGCTAAGTAGAATTCGCATAGAACAAATATTCACTTCCACCTTAACTTCTTTGCAACATCACATGCCATGAAGTCTTCAGGAAATTCCACTGCACACTTGTGAGAGCATGAGAGTGACCTGGGAAAATAAACCTTCACGTTATTATTAATGTAGTTTTGTCCTAGACTCCCTGAGTCATAGCGTCCCATCACCAGTTCCTGGAATAGCTGTAGCAGGTCCATTGTTTGTGTGTGTACTGAAATTTCTCCTCTGTGTACCTATTAAGTGAAGGCCAGAGAGGAGACTTGCCTTAAAAACTTAAACATAAGTAGTAGATTCCAGAAGCAAGTTTCCACCTCAAATACAAGACACTATAATCAACATTATTACTTCCACATATGTATGCACTGCAATCTGATTAATTTTCTTATTAAAAATTATAAGTAAAGTAAGGATAGAAGAAAAATAATCATAATCAATAACATCAAATTTCAGGATCAACCGCTTACATCACTCTCAAACAACGAGTGCTGAAGGGGCTTCTATTAAAACAGGTGGAGAGTGCCTGGTATATCCATTAGTCAGTATGGATCTGTGAGTTCTGTCACACTAAAATAAGAAAATAAAAAAATTGTAATTATTTCCAAAGATGAGATGAAGAATCTTTCATTTGCAGACAATATGATTCTTTCATCAGGAGACATGAGACATGTCCACATAGCAGCGCTAAGTGTATTAAAATAATAAGATGTGGTTCTGACCAGTGGCTCAGCACATAGAGCATCCACCTGGCTTGTGGACATCGCCAAATTGATTCCATGTCAGAGCACATAGTGGAAGCAGTCATCTGCTTCTCTCTCCCTCCTTCTCCCCCTTCTCTCCCTCTTCCCCTCCAGCAGCCAGTGGATGGATTGATTCCTGCATGGCCCTGAACACTGAAGATAGCTCTGTCAGACTACAGTAGCCTCAGGTGCTAAAGATTGCTCAGTACTAGCATCAACCCAAGATACGGTTGCTGGGTACATTCTGTTCGGGGTGCATGCAGGAGTCTGTCTCACTATCTCCCCTCCTCTCAGCTATAAAATAAAATAAAATAAAATAAAATAAGATAAAATAAAATAAAGGATTGTAAGTGGCTGGATATATACTAAATATATTTTAAAAAAACAACAGCTTGATTTTGTTCTAGTTAATAGTTAGAATTAAAAATGAAAAAATGATGTCTAATTTGCAAATGTGACAAATTATAAAACACTTAAGAACAAATCAAATGAGTGAAATAGTATATACAATGTCACTGTAAGACTAATAAAAACTGTCAATATTTTCAAATTTTATATACTAATTCAATGTACTTTGAGCTTGAATCCCAGTGTAGCTTTAACAGGAACTAGATAAAATTATTTCAAACTCATATGGAACAAAAATCTATGTGTGAAAATGGCCAAGAACAGTAGGAAGAACACTGAGTGGTTACTGGCCATATCAGATATTGTGTCTTACTAAAAATATAATTCTTCTTGATCCAGTTTAGAGTTAAATTAAAAGTAGACAGTTTTACTAAGGATCACAATAGGGAGTTCCAAAACAGATCCATATATATCAGAGATCTAATCAATAGCCTCATTGATGTTACAACTTGTTAGTTAAAGGAATATTTATCATCAGGTCAGACATCACCAATAACAAACAAGAATGAAAAGAAACAAGATTTTATCTCTTACAATATACAAAATTTAAAGAGTCTTCAAGATTAATATATAAAAAGTCAGGACTTTCAGTATAATAGTTGGGGTGGAAGCCAGATTGCATGGGGACGAGAGGTGAAAGGAAGGGGACATGTGGGACCAGTGACTGGGATGCTGTGAAGTAAACACTCCAGGGGCTTGGGAAGCAGCCTGGCTGAGACCCTGTGGACCCATGTGGCACACCCTGGTTTCATCCACAGAGGCCTGGATTTCTTTCTCAGCCTCATGGAGGCCATTTTTCCTCACATATAGAAAAGTTAATAGCAAGTAAAAGATAATAGCGTACAATATGACAAAGATGACATAGTTACACAATAAACATGTCGGCTAATGAACACATAACCTCCATTGGTCAGTACCTGTGTACTAGGCAGTGCTGGGTAAGAATATTCCTGTAAGATCTTACGTCTTACACACAAAGAGCAGCAGGTCCACAGTGAGAGAGCTGGAGAAGATGCCAAAGCTACGTGTGTATACACCTTACATGGTTAGCGATTAGTAAAGCCCATATCTGTGCAAAAAAAGAAGATTGTAATTGTCCCCTTCACTACAATGGTTAGTTCAAGAAGCAAGTTCTTTCTGGTGAGCAAGAAATTAAGTTAAGAAAGTAAATAATCTTGAGGATCCTGAAGTGAGAATTAGCTGGTGAGATTCCTGGGCCATCTCACAAGCCCTGAGTCCTTTTGACCTCTATTTCCAGGGTGTTCCTCCAGAATACACAGGCTTCCTTCAGCCCGTCCTGGGAGCCACAGTGTTATGCCCTTGTGCTCTACAGTTGACACATAGAAAGTTCTTTTATTTTCATCATTTTAATAGCCAGCTGTGTATACACAGGACTCAGTCTTCCCTGTTGGGGAGGTCATTAGTGGCATTGTGACTTGCTGTCCTCAGTTTCTTGCTTACAGGAGGGGCTGACATACAAGGAGGAGCATGTGCCTCAAGCAGGGACCAGCGCACCTATCGACTATGGGCGGGTCAGGAGGAGCTGTGAGGACGGGGCCTCACTGCTAGAGGCAGTTCTTCCTCGGGATTCTTTATGGAACTTCCTCCCCCGTAGAACACAGGCACTGTAACAGAGCCTCCCCTGGGCCTGCTGACCTCGATCCTGCTGCAAAGGGACTTAGGCTGAAGGAGAGTCCCTGAGCTCAGTGTCTTCTACTACTGGGGGAAGGAAGTCACTGGGCACCACCTGGAAATGTCATGGGCCCAGGAGAGTGTCATGTCTGCAGAGCCCCAAGCTCCTTTGAATGCAGCCTGCAAGTTCACTGTGACTTTGAGAGGGCCTTAAGCCACTTTGCTGTTGTATGTTTGTAACTTAGTCCTGAATTTGCCATTGGACTTGGGTCTGAACTTTCCAGAGCTCTGGGATGGGGTGGGATCCTGGCTGTAGTTTGATGAATAAGTTTCATATATCTGCTGGAAGATTTGTCTCACAACGTGAGGTTCTCAGGTTTTGTATTTATTTACTAGAATACCCCAAATACCTCACACCAGAGCAATAAAGTAATATGTCAACAGTTGGAGGTTGAGGTAATGTGCACAGGTGTTTTTCTTATACAGATAATTGCAACATTTCTGTCAGTTTCATGTTATTTTCAAGTTTGAAGTTAAAAATTGTGTTTCTGAGGCAAAATGCATTGTGATGAACACGCTCCTGGGCTTCCTGGGAAGAAGGGTCAGCCCTGCGGGGAGAGCACGTGATACAGCGGGTCACGGAGTGCCCCCGATGGGGGACGGTGCAGGAGTCCATGTGCACTTGAAAGAAGGGTCCTCCACTCCCAGGTCGTGTCTGCAGTGGCTCCTGCACTGATTTCAGCATTACGAAATGCACTAGTTAGGCAGTGCACACAATGAGAATCTAGTAAGAAATCTGGGCAAAACCCAGCATTACTGATTTTATCCCGTTATGAATTATTATTATAATTATTATTTTACCTATTTACAACACAAACGAAAGATTTACACCTTATAGAACAATTAATTATGGCCAGAGTTAGTGCACAAGGAGAAGGAAACACTCTCCACTGCCCCATGGCCCTTCCCCACCCAGGGCTTCCCTTTGCAGCTCACAGCCCGCAGGAGGAGGTCATAGCCCTGTCAGGGGTCCAGGGGAGGCAGGCATGTGTCACTGAGAGCAGGAAGGAGCAGTGCAGCAGCTCACACGTGTCCCCGAACCCTCAGGGCATAAATTTCATGACTCACCAGTGCACAATGGTGAGGGAAGAGGTACGAACATGGCTCATGGAGTTTGTAAGGTGAGGAACATGGTGACTCGGGTACCATCAGAGATCTTGCAGCTCTGGATGAAGAGCAATCACAGACTTTGAAGTCAGATACTTTGTAAATACATGAAGTAAAATATTATTGAAAAATTTTTCTCTTAATGAACTAAATGAGGGTTTTTAAAAATTTAATCTATTCATAGATAATACTATTTGTGTGTGTGTGTGTGTGTGTGTGTGTGTGTGTGTGTGTATACATGAGGCTGTCTAGTCACATATTTTATTCTTTGAGGGCTTAATTCTGAAAATATTTGTCAGATGAATGTGCAGATGCAGAAAGGTTAAGTTCATGGTAGCAATGTCAATCGATTAAACATATTGATATTTCTTGGACTATGGTCCAAAAATGTCATTGTGATCTATCACTCCAAGTTATTTTTATACTTGATCTAAGGCCTAAAGTGAAGAAGTGATCAAAATTACTTTTAAGAACTTATCAGCCATGGCTGAATTAGGTTCTTTCTATTTTATTCAGAGCAAGAACACAGAAACCGCTCCCTGTAAGGAAAATGGGTGTGCTGCAAAATATTGCGTATGTTTTTTATTTTGGACACTAAAGTTGTCCACACAGAGTCAATGTTATATAGGGTCTGACAGATGTTGTGTAGCCAACGGTCTTTATCAAATGAAACCAAAATATTTATGATGAGGAGATGGGACATGACAACCAGTGTCCCCAGATGATATATATACTGTACAACTATATGAGGTTATCACGATCCAGAGGTGAGGTCTGAAATGTGTCCATCCCCCTGCTGGCCAGTTAGAGACTGAGCTAGAGGAGCCCTGGGATTTCAACAGCAGCCAAAGGACACGGGTCACCAGCGCATCCTGCTGCGGACAGGAGTTCAGAGACCCTGTGTCTTGGGATGGAGAACACATGTCCCCACCCAACACCCTCCCATACCCTTAGCTCCAATATCCAGTAGTTAGGATAATACAGTCCTGAGAACAGTCACATCAATGCAATCATAAAACAGTAAATTAAGCCCTGGCTGGTTGGCTCAGTGGTAGAGCATTGGCCTGGTGTGCAGAGGTCCTGGGTTAGATTCCCGGCCAGGGCACACAGGAGAAGTGCCCATCTGCTTCTCCACCCCTCCCCCTCTTTTTCCTCTCTGTCTCTCTCTTCCCCTCCTGCAGCCGAGGCTCCATTGGAGCAAAGATGGCCTGGGCGCTGGGGATGGCTCTGTGGCCACTGCCCCAGGTGCTAGAGTGGCTCTGGTCGAGACAGAGCGACGCCCCGGAGGGGCAGAGCATTGCCCCCTGGTGGGCAGAGCATCGCCCCCTGGTGGACTTTCCGGGTGGATCCAGGTCGGGCGTATGCGGGAGTCTGTCTGACTGTCTCCCCATTTCCAGCTTCAGAAAAATACAAACAAACAAACAAACAAACAAAAAAACAAACAAACAAAAAAACAACAACAAAAAACAATAAATTAAGTGATTGGAAAGCAATGATCTTATTTTACCTAAGAGAAGCCCTGATGGAACCAGAGACAATTCAGAAGCAGGCGGTGTTAGCTCCCAGGTAAACAGTTCCCTCCCTGGCAGAGTCGGTGAGAGTCAGTCTCATATTTGCCCTTAAGGATAAGGTGATCTATTCTGTTGGACTTACTACTTATAGTTTGATATTGTTGCATAACTGTAATAGCTGACATTTACTGCCAGATACGGTCTGAGCATTTCTGTGAATTAATATATTTATCCTAACATGGACTCTATGATATCACCCTTGTTTATAGATGGTGAAATTCAGGCAGAGAGGGTCAGCACCTTGCTGATAGCAATACAGGTAGAAAGTTCTAGAGGTCAGCTTGAATCCAGGTAGTCTGGTCCTAAAATTGTACTGTTCCTCACAACTCAATAAGTGAACACGTTCTAAATTTGAAAGAACCAAACAGCACCTCAGATTCAAAGCAAAGTGTAAAAGTGCCCGGTTGGGATTCTGAAGGGGGAGGGATTGAAACTGCAGAGAGTCTGAGAACACAGGACTTCTTTCCCTTTTCTACTGTTTCTTCAGGAACGAGGTTGGGCCATGGTGATTTTAGATCCCTTGTTGTATCTGTGAGTAACTTTTATGATTTTATCCTTCAAGGTGCACACATTTCAAGTAAGTGTGTGACCTTCAGTATATTTCTGTTGTTGCTAGAGTTCCGGTTGCCATGGTGTCATGGTTTCTGTTTGGTCACACCCCTTGTGACCACCATTCTATTTTCTGTTTCTATGAATTTGACTGCTCTGATCCCACATTTATAAGAATCACATATTATTGTCCTCTTGTGACTGGCTTATGTCACGTAGTGTACTGTCCCCCACGTTCACCTTGATGTAGCATGTGACGGATTTTCTACCTTAATGTGGGGATAAGGGCAATATCCCATTATCTGTGAGCTCTGACTGTTTACCCACTCGTCCATCCATGGACACCTGGGCTGCTTTCAGCTCTTGGTTATTGTGAATTGTGCTGCGATAAAATAGGTGTGCAAGTAAGTGTTTGAGACCCTGCACGTGTACGCAGAGCTGAACTTGACCCATCACACTGTAATTCTAGTTTTAATTTTTTGAGGGAACTCCAGACCTTTTCTTTAGTGGCTGTAGTAATTTACATCCATGCCCAACATGCATCCTTGACAACACTATTAATTTTATCTGTTTGTTTATTTCTTGTTACTAGTTTTTTGGAAAGTAGCCATGTTAATGGGTGTGAAAACCCCATATGACCTTGACCTGAGATGGGAAACAGAGCAGGAAAGCCCGGGGGGCACAGTGCCCAGCTGGGTCTCACCCACTCACCACCCACCCCCAGTGCTCCCAGAGAAGAATAGGGACCTTCCTGACTCAGCCCTTCCTGCCTCCCCAGTCACAAAGCTCCCCTCCTCCACCAGGCACTCCTGTGTTTCAAGGTAACATGGGCTCTGGTTCCTACAGGCCACCTGCTGATGGTGTCTTCTATTCCCCTAGGCTTCTCTCAGGACCCCTCCTCCTAACTTTTCCTACTGTCACAATTGTCCCCTTCCTGAGTGGCTCTCCAGAATGCTCCTCTGTGACCCACTGTGTCCTAATGTCTTCCTCAGAACGGGCCACGCCTCCCCATGTTTCCATGGAGCATCTGGTCATGGCTGGGGACACGCAGAGATCTGGCCCTGTGGGCACTTGTGCTGCTGGGGCCCTGATTACTCAGAAGGTGCTATTCCTCCTGACATGGGGAATTGTCAATTAGGACAGTAGAGTGTTGGATTTCATTTGAAATCTCTCTTAATATTTTATGAAACATTAAATTAGAGTAAAAAGTTGTCTTGAGTTTTTTTCCCCCCTTCATTTTGGAGAAGGGGAGGGAGGGAGATAGATAGATAGAGAGAGAGAGAGAGAGAGAGAGAGAGAGAGAGAGAGAGGAGGGGGAGGAACAGAAAACATCAACTTCCATATGTGCCTTGACCAACCAAGCCCAGGGTTTCGAACTGGTGACCTCAGCATTCTATTGTAAATCGATGCTTTATCCACTGCACCACCAGAGGTCAGGCAGCTTGAGTTGATTGAAAATGTCACTTGAGAGATTTCAGTACGTTATATAAAGGAGGAAGTTAGGAGTTGGGAGGTAGTCTTCCCTTCGTCTGCGCTTTCTCTCGGGAACAGAACACCTCTGATTTCTTCACAATTGTCAGCAGCCCACTGACCTTTCTCCCTCCACTGCCAAAGGAGCCCTGGCACAGCAGGCATCATCTCACACTAAAGATGCTCCCTAACCCACCTGAGTAGTTTGTTAATTCATAGTCCTGCACACCCAGGGGTACTTGCTGACCCTCGTCCTGTGCCCGGCACCCGGCTGACAGAGATCAGCAAACCAGACACGGCCTGGAATTAAGGAGCCACATTCTGGGGGCCTTCTGTCAATCACTGAGTACACATTTCTAACCCCAACCTCAGTGTTGCTGCAAAGGAGATGTTGGGGTGCCAGCAATGTCTATCACTGACCAAGTCACTTGGTTCTGTCATATCAAAGGATGGCATCTTTTATCAATTAGGACAGAGGGCTTAAAGCCATGTCTCATGACCTGCTACATCCTTTGTGGGCAGGACCAACAAGGCTCACTGGGTACAAATAACCTTGGGGTCTGCAAGCTGCTGAGTCCAGCTCTTATTTGCTCAGTGTTCTAGAGCTGAACTCAAAGCTAAGTCCACCATGAAGCCAGTGTTGTGTGTCCTGCTGGTCACTCTGGCCTTTGCTGCTATGAGGGTGAGTTCATATCTAATGTGAGTACCATTAGCCCCGGTAAGTAACTTCCTCTGAACTAGGTAACTTATTAGGGAAGGAGGGTTAGCAGATCAAAATCCAAACCTTTCCCACTATGTATGGACTAGCGCCCTAGAGCCAGGCTCATTGTATCAATCCCAATGCTGTGGAACTTTCTCAGACATCGTGGCAGTATTGTTTTAAGGGTTCTTCATGGGAAGCCTCATCCCTGTCTGTAGTCTACGTGTCAGAGCAGCATGATGTAATGGAACTTGGTTGTGAGTCATGGCTCAGCTACTCAGCAGCGCTGTGACCTTGAACAAATGCTCAATCTCTCCATGTCCCCTCTTGTCCTTTCTTTTCACAGCTGCCACCCAGAGTGGCTCTGACAGAGCAGTGAGATGCCGTGTGTCAGAGGGCAGCCCCAGGTCCCATCACATGTTCTGGTCCCAGGGTCATTTTTTTTCCTCTTTAAGTGAGTGGAGGGGAGATTGTGAAACAGACTCCTGCAAGTGTCCCAACAGGGATCTACATGGCAATCCGAGTCTGGGGCTGATGCTCAAATCAGCCACGCTAATTTTAGCACTCGAGTCTAACTCTCAGACTGACAAGCTATCATAAGCCCTGTGGCTGACCACGAACTAATCAAGCCACTGGCAGCAGGATGGGAGAAAAAGAGAATGGGGAGAGGAGCGGTGGAAAAGCTGATGGTCACTTCTCCTGTGTGCCCTGACCATGAATCCAATCTGGGACAGGCATACACCAGGCCAGCGCTCAATCACTGAGACAACTGTCCAAGGATGCCAGGGTCATTTAGGTGCCACTTGAGTCCATGAATTGTGAACCCCTTGATTCAGAGTCACAGAGTGCTCCATTTGAAAGGGCTTTAGCAGAGTGCTCAGTTTGGAAGAGCTGGTGTTGTCTGAATCTCTGATGTATCAATCTTCCCGTGGGCTCTGAGAACCAGCAGCCCTCAGCCAATTGACACGTGCTGCTCATTCTCTAGGCGTCCGGCCAGGATTTGGAGACACAGTGACATTGTTAGTTCAGCAACTGCTGCTTTTCTGGGTTTGTTCTAGGCATTTGTCGAAGAATACTTTGGTGTGTCTTCACACTTCGACATGGACCCAAGTCCTTTTGAGTCATTCTCTTTCATCTGCTTTTCTGAACCTCCTCCTGTTTTTCCCTGTAGCCTCTGATCTGACCCTCTCACCATCTCCGCATAGCTGCTGTCTGATCTGGTCAGATCAGAGCCTGGTAGGGCACATTCTGGGCTGCAGGTGGTTGCAAAGACTTGGGGGAGGGGTGGAGAATCTAGACCAGAGAACATGGTCACTTCAGGTCTCAGAATAATCTCAGTGGGGTCGGTAGTAAGCCCCAGTTCCCACCTCCCACCTTCTCTAAGGAATTCTGTACATCAGTGCAGAACACAAGAGCCATCATGACATGTGCATAATTCCAGATGTGTGAAACTCATAGGGTCCTTTTTTCAGAAGTTTTTTAGCAGTCTTCATTGAATGACATAATCCTATAGTTTAATTTAGATGCAAAGGAACATCTTTTAACAATAGATTTCCTCACTCCTCTCCAGATTTAGTCTTTTTTCTCTGACCGAGGTATGGCCAACATACGGCCCGCAGGCCGGATTCTGCCCGCGTAATGTGTTTATGTGCCCCACATTTAAATTTTTAATATTTTCCACTACTTTCAAATCTCAGCTACTCACAAGCACTATCATCTTTATTTATTGGAAATGGAGATATTTAAGAAGATAGTGATATCATGGAAAAGAATTGTGCTTGTGAATAATCTAGGGTTAACTTACAATAATTAGTCGAATGGATTCACAATACCTCTTTATTTATTTATTTTATTTTTTTTCATTTTTCCGAAGCTGGAAACGGGGAGGAAATCAGACTCCGCATGTGCCCGACCGGGATCCACCCGGTATGCCCACCAGGGGGCGATGTTCTGCCCCTCTGGGGCGTCGCTCTGTTGCATCCAGACTCATTCTAGCACTTAAGGCAGAGGCCACAGAGCCATCCTCAGCGCCCGGGCCATCTTTGCTCCAATGGAGCCTCGGCAGCGGGAGGGGAAGAGAGAGACAGAGAGGAAGGAGAGGGGGAGGGGTGGAGAAGCAGATGGGCGCTTCTCCTGTGTGCCCTGGCCGGGAATCGAACCCCGGACTCCTGCACCCCAGGCCGACGCTCTACCGCTGAGCCAACCGGCCAGGGCCACCTCTTTATTTTTTTAAAAAAATTCCATTATAAAGATTTACAACTTTTGTACTTGTCTGTACTCGATATGAACTGTTTGACGTTTAGCGGTGATGTGAAAGCCACATTCTTTTAGGTGGAGTTTGCCAGTGCGCACCCAAGGTCAAACAATTCATTATTTTTGTGGTCAAGTGTGCTGAATCAAGTGGTATTGTAGCATAGACAATAGCTGCAGTTGATAACTGAAAATGTCTCCAGGCTGTTTGTAAAATGAAATAATTGTTTTATTTGCGATATAACCCCTTCAAGCTTATTATATTAATTAAATATTATTTTGATTGATTGTGATACAGATTGGATATTTATGTGGTATGTAATTATATTTTTATTAAAATATATTTTTATTAAAATAAAAGTGTATATTAAATTTTTTTCCACTCATATTTATTCATAAGGAAATTACATAATAAAATTTTATTTACTTAAACAATTTGTTTTTATATTTAACACTTTTTAATTTTAATATTTTGTAGGGCCCATGAAAAACATTTTTTTTCTAATCTAGCCCAGGGGGCAAAAACTGTTGGCCATGCCTGTCTGACCTCTAGTAGCTCTGACTCTGCCACTCACTGAAAGACTGATTACTAACATCTGCTTTCCCCCCATATCAGGACTAAAGAAGGTGTCACTGTATTTGCAGGCAAACCTTA
Organism: Saccopteryx leptura; assembly: GCF_036850995.1. Taxonomy (NCBI): domain Eukaryota; kingdom Metazoa; phylum Chordata; class Mammalia; order Chiroptera; family Emballonuridae; genus Saccopteryx; species Saccopteryx leptura. The sequence continues at coordinate 10,954,519 of NC_089503.1, read as the reverse complement.
ATTTTTAAAATCTAGAGTGTGAATTTCAGAAAAGAAGGAGAGTCTTGGAAAGTGGCGGGTGTACTTTACAGAGAATAAATCTGAAGTAGAGATCAGTCAACCTGCTCTCCTGACAGAGCTCTGCGGCCAGCTCTGGGATCTGGAGCGAGTCATTACTTCCAGGATATTGCATTGTCCTTGGCACAGTTATGAGACGTGACCATATTACCCCAGGGGTTCCCATTTAGTTCTATGGTCAGGAGCCATGGGAGAAAGTGCCTCTCCTTAATTAATTGTATTCCTTTTTCTTTTGCTCCAGCAAATGCAGCAGTGTGTTCAATACTTGTTTCAGAACTGGGCCTCTTCTATTGGGAAAATGACAGCAACTACCATGCCAATCTTGAGAAATATAATCCACCTAGACAAGCAATCCAGGCTGTGCTAAAATTAAAGTGCTGCATTAATCAAATGCTCGATGACAATTAAAGAAGTTTATTAAGACTTTGGTAATTTCTTTCTCCCTCTGCATAGAGGCTGCTTCTCAGATTCACAGCCAGGGGGAAGGACAGGGTGCTGCTCAGGGTTCACTTAAGTTGTGTAGGCAGCAACCCCTCTGTGTATATCTTATCAAGAGTCTCTGGACACGAGGTCAATGATAACAAGGCACCTGCTGAGCTGGACTAAGGCTGCACACAGTGCTGGGCATGTTCGTCCTTCTCAGGTCACCTCTCTGGGCACCAGGTTCCCCACAGTGTCCTGAGGAGAGGGACAGCCAGGCCCACAGGGTGTGATGGCGCAGGGACAGAAACTCTAGTCCCCAGCAGGATGTGTCCCTAGCCCAGAGGCACAGTCCCTAGGAATCTCTCAGGAGGACTGGGAGGGAGAAGGGGACACAGCGAGAAGGAGAGAGCCGGGTCCGCCCTCTGTCAGGATGGAGGGGCAGCTGCTGGGGGCTCTGCCAGCTCTCACAGAGCCTAGGCTACTCCTGTATCTCACCTCACATTACCCGTCCGGGGGGCCGCAACCCTCCCTGTGTCCTCTGCAGCCCCGTGTGGAGCTGAAACACTTCAATCATGTCCTCATGGAGAGATCACACAGATGTAAAGGTGTCTCTCAGCTCGTCCGCCCTGGAATTAAGTCAGATTTCACACAAATGTCCTCACTAGCTGGATTCTCAGTGTGGGGACGTCCATGTGCTGTGTGGGGAATGTCCACTCCTGGAGGCGGGACATCTGCAAGGAGAATGACCCACGTCACCTCTCGTCCTGTCTTGGTCCCTCGGCCCTGTGTCCCCGTTTAGTACCAAGTGGAGTCCTCATCCTGAGACTCAGAGAACGGACACCAGGCTGCTCTGCCCAACTCCTGAGTCTCCTCCTCGCTCTACTAAAGACCGGAGTTTTTCTCTGGGGACACGCAGGGTTTATCTGCAGGGTGTGGACATGGTTCTCTCCTGACTCGCACGGTCTGTGAAGACTGGACCAGGACTATTGAATTCCCCACACACACGGCTACCTGCCTGGTGCCTCCACTTCCCTTTACTGGTTGCAGTTTCTTCCACATCTGGGTTGTAAACAACAGTCTGTGTTATTATGTCATCTGCAGGTGCTCATGACTGATGTTCCTTTTATTTATTTTTCTATTTCAGAACACTGCAGTGAGGCCATATAACCAATAGGTTTTTAATATCTTCCATGCGAGCTCCCTGCTGTTTAGTGATGACCTGATCTTTCCTGGACAATGTGAAGGTTTCAACATCTTGCTTCAATAAATTTCTTTCCTGCACTTCGCTGCCTGTCTTGTTTTATCCAACAGTCTCTGGCTTGAGTAGGGTGGTTTCATCATGAAGTGGCCTGTGGGTGTTTTCAGGAGTAAAGTAGGGAGACCAGCATCCAGGGACCATGGTGGCCTGAGTGCAGGGGTCCCAGTGGAAACATGGGCTCAGGAGCCATTCTGCATGACCCCACAGACTGCATGGTCACGTGGCCCTGTGTGCCGGGCGGTTAAGGGTAAATGCACGAGAACGTGCTGTTCTGGGCGAGGAGTGCGGAGACCGCATCCTGACGGCGGTTACATGGTTCCCACCAGCAGCATTGCTGCTACTGCACCCGAATAGTCAGCACAAACTCTGTTCAGTCCTCACCCCACTCTGGGGTCAATGCCTAGATGGCCCCATGTGACATGATCTTTGTCCTCTTCTCCACTTGGAGTGAATCCGCAGGGTTCAACTTTCGCTTACTCCCTGCACTCTGCACATGCGCATTGCTCACCTCCATGCCTGCTACCGCTTCCTCCCGCAGGGTCTCCCTATAGCCCCAGTCACGGGCAACCATCTCCCATTTGGACAGCTCCATGCTCACCATCCACACTTACTGCAGGAGGAACACGAAAGATGAGCACAGTGTCTCCCCGCCTACTCCTCTTCCATGAGCCCATCCAGGCTAATGGGCCCCCGTTCAATGAGGCAGCTGACTCAGATGATGGATACATCACAGATCATAGTTGGTTTCCAGTGGCTGCTGTGACACACAGCCACTTACTTGGTGGATTCAGTTAAAATCTTTTTTCCAGGTGCAGAGAACTAAAGTCTAAAATCTGTAACTTCTGCTGAAATCACAGTGTCAGGAGGCCATGCTGGCTCTGGAATGTCACGGAAACATCTATCCCCGGTGCCTCTAGCTGAGGGCTGATGGCTGTCCTCTGGTACCCACTTCCTTCCTATCTCTGTCCCATGAGGGGACATTGTCAATTTTTTTTCTGTCTGTTTGAAAATCTCCTTGTTCCCTTCATATAGAATATGTGAGATGGCATTTAGAGATCACCAGAAAATTCAGGATCATCTCCCTAGCTCAAAATCTCAAACTTTCACATATCTACAAACTCCCGATTGCTATGGAGGGCACATGATATGTCTCAGTTTAGGGTGTGGGACTGTTTGGGACACTTATAAGCCTACTTCAGCTCCTCTGGCTGCTGACACCTAAGAGTCCACTAAGTTCATCCCCCTCCATGGCCAGGTCGCCCTCAAACACCCTTTTCAACTTGGAAATATTAGAGGTCATGTGTTTCTGTTTCAAGTAAGAGGACTTATTACTAGACCTACACTCTTTTGCCAATTATAGAGGATATAGTTATATAAACTGTGGTTCAGAAAATAGAAAATAAGTGTTAGCTACTATTATATATTGTGTCCAAAGCTTTCCCTACAGTAAATGTGATCACAGGGGGAACATGTCCACTTAAATTAGTCTCTATTTTCTGGAACGCCTTCCGTGTTCATTCACATCCTGTGCCCAGCAGAAACAGGGTCAGAGAGCTCTTGCTACAGCCTGAGAAACACAGCTTAGAATAACATGGGGAGGACAAGGCCCCTCACTGGTGGGACACATAGGCCTGGTCTGACCCTGTCTCGGTCTCCCCTCAGTCTCCATGTCACCCAGATGCTGTGCTCAGTTATTCTGTCTACATGTCATTCAACATGTATTTCAAGTCCCTGGACACTCTCCCTGCATTGCTGACACCTCATGTCAAATCATGTGTGGTGTCAACATTCTGTTAGATTTGCCTCCTGAGATTTTCTATATTGAAGATATCATAAATCTTTAGAAACTCATGTTCAAATGCATAAATTGAGTATAACTCGGTAGAAAGAATTGATTCTGCAGAGTCTTTTGCCTTTATCTTTGAGGTTCCAGTTCTCCTTGGGACAAGTGTCATCATTCTCTGCCTAGACCCTGCCCCTCAAATGTCTTTTCTCTGCATCTCTCCTACTCTCATTGACAACTTTGAAATGCCAAGCTCAAGGCCCTGGTTTTCCAAATGGACACTTAGAGCAAACTTTCAAGGGCTCTCCATTCCTATCAAATAAGACTTAATGTCTTCATTCAGTAATGAGTGTATTCTTGAATGGAGGATAATCAAAACTTTACCGACATCAAAATTGACACTTTTTCCTTCTCCTTTTATTTAATTCTATGTGTATCGTAGATGCTAACTATTATTTCTGACATATTGAGGGCATGAAAATGAAGAGAGCCAAGAATTCAAGCAAGTTCTTAAGAGACACATAGTTTTATGAAGAGATAAAATTCCTCTGGGCCAGGCAGAACTCTCTCTTGTAGGACACATCATGGGTCTTTAGAAAGAGCAGATTACTATAATATGTTTTTCCTCAGGATTAATACACATTCAACATAAATCAAAGAATCTGGGAAAATAATTAATATGACAGCGAGATAATGCCTAAAGATTTGGAAGATAGTGTGAAAATGGTGTGTGTGTATGTGAGTATGTGTGTAATATAAAGAACATAAATAAGAGAGACAATAAGCATGTTAAGATATCAATCCAAGATTTTCAACTAAAAAGAAAAATAAAATGTGAGAGATCATGCTAGAAGAAAATCACCAAAGAAATACATTAAAAATGTCCCTACAATGAAGACTATGAACTAGAACAGACCACTAATTCTCTACATCAGAACACATTTTGTAACATTTGGAAACATCACCTTAAAGAAAGGAGGTTCTTTCAAATAGAAATACTAGGTCACCTGCCAGGATGGGGAATAAAAGTAGAATCAGCACCAACTGGAGGGCACAGAGGAACACTGAAAGTTCAGAGGTCTGGCCTGTACCTGTGTACAAACAGAATTCTGAGGCAGTCAGCCTGCATTTCAGCATGAACATAAACACATCTCAGAAGAGCTGCAGATCTGCTGAAATTTTATCTCCCATGAGGTTTTCTTGAGAAGGTAGGGGAGAATTTGCTCTACAGAAAGACTAAATGAAGAATGACAAAGTATGCAGCCCAGTGCACAGAGGATATAACACAGGTGTTTTTAGATGAGCTGCAGAGAAGGGTAAAATGATAGAATTTCATTGATCAACAACATGAGGTGCAGTGATCCCATTTGTGGGAAAGTGGAGATGGCATGGTGTGTATAAGATTGGGGAGTTGAGGGGCACAAAGATGGCGATGGAGTAGACGGGCTTATCAACTTCCACCTCCCAGAACCAAAGTGGATTACAGCTTAATATTAAGAATCATCATCTGGAAAACCAATTTTGGATTAAACTAATAGGACTCTTTAACCAAAAATCACTGAAGAAGACACACTGAGACAGGAAGGAAAAGTGGAAATACTAAGAGGGCTGCCGAGCTCCTTGGAGCAAATGGCAGCCCGGAGAGACTTGCATGGCAGGAAGTGAGTTAGCGGAGAGGGGAGGGTCCTGAGCCTCAGAAACAAAGCCCCAGCCTTCAGCCCCAGAGCCTAAAAGAGGTGTATAGACAGTATTCATCTGGAAACAAGACAGGATACTGTTTATGAAAAAGAGATTTCTCAGACCTACAATTTTTCTTAAAGGGACTACACAGTAAACATCTTTCACAACCATTCACCTGGGGCTCCAGGAGATGGGGAGTGATGAGAGGACAGGAGTACCATGAAGCGAGTGTAATCTAGGAGGCACAGGATGAAACAATCAAAAGACATCCACATTAACACCTGGGCTGAGTCATTCCCCAAATCTAAAGTGAATATTTCTTCTGGAATCAGCAACACCAACAAAGGGAAGTAGGACCCCAGCCAAACAACCTTTCTGCGGCACTCAGAGCAGAGTCGCTTAGAAGGAAGGAGCCATCAGGAATACAGTATTGAGTGCTAGGGTCTTAGCTACCACACCCACACCCATACTGCTGAGTGCTTGACGGAGAACGGGCTGCGGGGAATGTTGAAGCATAGTCCCATTGGCAGTGGCGGAAGCTGGGCCGCCACAAATTAGGCTTCATGTGAGCTCAGTCATCCCCCTGGTGGGGGTAGAAGGGGTGCACTAAAGTGGACAAACCCGGCTCTGTGTTGGATGAGCAAGAGTGTCCCACCTGCAATCCTGCCTGCAGGGGAAGGGGAAATGATGGAGAACTGCAGAGACCTGTGGCTGATCACCCGCATGCAGCCCTGAATGGCCCGTGGAGCCAGGGCTTGTGGCCTGAAGTGTGAGCACAGCTCTGCCTGCAGGGGCAGGGCAAAAGTCTTGGAATAGGCAGAGACCTGCAGCTGAGCATAGGTGAGCTGCCCAGGGTGTGGCACATGCCTGTGGGGGCTGGGTGAAGACTAGAGCTGGCTGAGGCTTGTAGACCCGGGCATGTGAGCACAGCACCACCTGTGGAGGAGAGGCAGAAATTGCAGTGAGAGTGGCAGCGAGTCGTTGCTGGCAATGTCCATAATAGAACACCTGAGGCAGTGGCAGAGGGAGTGTTGGACCTGCAGACAGACTACACATAAGGGAACACAGAATCCAGTAGCCACATCCTTCTTATACACAGACAAAATGGGAAGGCAGAGAAATGCACCCCAAATGAATCAAGAGAAATTCTCTGGAAAGGACTTGAATGAGTCAGATATTGCCAAATTACCGGATGCAGAGTTTAAAACAATGATTGTTATAATGCTCATATCTTAGAACAAGAGATGGACATAGGAAACACTTAAATAAAGAGATAGCAAGTACAAAAAAGGACATTAAAATAAAAAAGAATCAGTCAGAAATGACAAATACCATATCAGAAATGAAAATCACAATGGAAGGAAATAAAACCAGGATGGATGAAGCTGAGAAGAGAATCAGCTTATTAGAGGACAATATAACCAAAGGCACAGAAACAGAGCAGCAAAAGGAAAAGAGACTCAAAAAGTGTGAGAAAATTCTAAGAGAGCTATGTGACAACATGAAGAGAAATAACATATGCATCATAGGGATTCCTGAAGAAGAAGAGAAAGAACAAGGGATAGAGACGTTGTTCAATCATATCATAGCTAAAAACTTCCCTAAATTGAGGCAGGAAAAAGTCACACAAATTCAAGAAGCACAGAAAATTTCATTAAAGAGAAACACAAAGAAATCTACACCAAGACATATCGTAATTAAAATACCAAAGCTAAAAGATAAAGAGAAAATATTAAAAGTTGCTAGAGTATAAATGGCTATCACCTACAAAGGAGCCCCCATAAGGATGATATCAGACTTCACAATAGAAACACTTGAGGCCAGAAGGAAATGTCAAGAAATATTCAAAGTAATGCAAAACAAGAGCCTACAACCAAGACTACTTTATCCCTCAAGGTTATCATTTAAAATTGAAGGAGAATTAAAAAGCTTTCCAGAAAAAACTCAAGGAATTCATTACAATGAAACTAATGCTGCAGGTAATGTTAAGGGGCCTGTTGTAAACAGTAAAAGGGGTAAAAGAATATTGCAAAAGAGGTATACATCTTTAAAAAATAAAATGGTAATAAACAACTACATATCAATAATAACATTAAATGTAAGTGGATTAAATGACCCAATCAAAAGACATAGGTTAGCTGTGTTGATAAGAAAACAGGACCCATATATATGCTTTTTACTAGAGACATACCTTAAAAACAAAAGATGAACATAGTTTGAATATAAAAAGATGGAAACAATATTTTATGCAAATGGGAATTTGAAAAAAGCTGGGGTAGCAATAATTATATCAGACAAAATGGACTTTAAAACAAAGGCTATAGTCAGAGATAAAGAAGGACACCACATAATGATAAAGAGAGATATCCAACAGGAAGATAAAACCATTATAATTATCTACACACCTAATATAGGAGCACCTAAATATATAAAGCTGACTTTGATGCATATAAAGGGTGAGATCAACAGCAATACTACAATAGTTGGGGATTTCAATACCCCACTAACATCACTAGATAGATCCATAAAAAAAATTAACAAAGAAACAGCAGACATAAAGGACACACTAGATCAAATGGATTTAATAGATATCTTCAGAACCTTTCACCCTAAAGTAGCAGAATATACATTCTTTTCAAGTGCTTATGGTGCATTCTCTAGGATAGACTGCATGTTAGGGCCCAAAAGCAGTCTCAACAAATTTAAGAAGATTGAAATCATATCAAGCATATGCTCTGATCACAATGGCATAAAAGTAGAAATCAACCATAACAGAGACTGAAAAATACTCAAACACTTGGAAAGTAAATAGCAAGTTATTAAATAACAAATAAGTTAACAATGAGATCAATGAAGAAATAAAAAGATTTCTAGAAATGAACGATAATGACCAAAGAACAACTCAAAATTTATGAGACACAGCAAAAGAAGTACTGAGAGGCAAGTTCATAGCTTTATAGGCATACTTTAAGATGCTAGAAAAAGCTCAAATGAACAACTTAACCCAGCCTCTAAAAGAACTAGAAAAAAAACAGCAAGTAAAGCCTAGATGTACTAGGAGGAAGTAAATAATAAATATCAGTGTGGAAATAAATGACGTAGAGGCTAAAGAAACAATACAGAGGATCAATGAAACCAGGAGCTGGTTCTGTGAAAAGGTAAACAAGATCAATGAACCTTTAACTAGACTCACCAAGAAAAAAAGAGAGAGGACTCAAATAAATAAAATTAGAAATGACAGTGGATAAATAACAACTGCCACAAAAGAAATACAAAGTATTGTAATAAAATACTATAAAGAATTGTATGCCAAAATATTAGACAACCTAGATGAAATGGAGAAATTTTTTGAAACATATAATCTTTTAAAAATCAATTTTGGAGTGACGTCACGGAAATGGTGCCGTGAGCAGCGCGTCCGACACCTCTCCCCTAAATCACAACAAATTTATCAACTAGAAACAGAAAAATTTATCCTCGGAGCATTCCGGAATTCCACACAAACTGATAGCGAAAGGACTGTTATCACTTGAATCTGAGAGACGAGGGTGTGGAGGAAGCTACCGCAGGGACGTTCATTCAAGCCGCGAGGAAGTGCGCCTGTGGTGAGTCAGCCCACACTTGGGAGCCGCGAGCAGCCGCGAGCAGCCGGGCGCGCGACTGGTCTGGTCACAGAGCGAGCACCGCTTACGTTCCCAGCTGCCCGCGCACTGCGAGTGAGAGTCGCCAGCCACCGGTGCCCGGAGCACCCCATTCGCGCGCGTGCCCTGGGCATTCCATGCGTCCAGAGCGCCCTACTGGCCCGCACACCCAGGGTGCTCCATTATCCTGCGCCTGGTGAGATCCAGCCGCCAGCGGCAGGGCGAGCGGGAGAGGCTTGGGAGATTCTCTCCGTGGGCAGGGCACCTCACCCAACCATTCAAGCTAACAATCAAGCGTTGGGGGAGGGGCGTGCGCAGGCAGTCTAAAATACCTTCGGGAGCACAGCTGCGACCCAATCACTGAAATTAGCTTAACCCATGAAATCTGCGCACCCTCGGTTCTAATTGATAAGATCTCTCTCAGTTCAGCGATCCAAGACAAGAGGCGTGATATTTTTTAGTGCCTCTCGCTAAAGGGGCGGGGGCAACTTCTGATGGATAGAGCCTCCATATTCAGGGATAAACGCTAACAAGAAGGACTTGGCAGATAATAAGATCTATACTACACTAGTCGCAAGCAGAGACTAGTGCCTCTTCTTCCCAGCAAAAACAGGCTACAAAGTGTGGAAAGCCTAGCTTGAGAGGTCCAACTGAATGATAGGCGCTGAACAGTCACCTTGACAACAATTGACTCCCACCCCCGCCTGATTACACTGGAGGCCCTGACTGCCAGAGCCTTTCCCAAAGCCTTGCACTGAGTGGGGATAGAGTGGGGATTTCCCAGCTCTTTGAGCCTCTTACTCCCCAGGCAGAAGCAGTTGCAGCCTTATAGCTGGATCACCAGGCTGCTAATTCAGAAAGGGGGGACTAGGAGAGAGAATCCAGGAAAGCAAACTCTCTCATCGTTGGACCCTGCAAACGCCAACAAGCCTTGACTACCAGCAAGACTAAAGCCAATTATATGACATTGCCATAGAATCCCATCAACTGCAAATCCCTACCTAAGTGTGACACAGGGGCAGAGCCTGGGGTACAGAGTCACCGACCAGGAAGAGGGAGAGAAAAGAAAAAGGAAGAAGTTAACTTCTCAAAATCAAGAAAAATCCACAGACTTTACAACTTGTTCCACTAATTTTTTTGTTGTTGTTGTTTGTTTCTTCTATCTTATTGCCTTTATTTCCTCCACCTCGGTCCTTCTATTCTCTGCCCATCTTATGCTTCCCTTTTCTTGAACTACACTACCCATGAGTGTTACATTTTATTTCTCTTCTTCATCCTCACCCTCCTTTAAGGTTATACTCCAAAACACTTAACTCTCACTCTCTCCTCTTTTGTTTTTTTTTGTCTTGCTTTATATTGTTTTTTTTCTCTTCCTATTTTATTTCTTCCTTCGTTTTTCTCTTTTTCTTATTTTTTCCTTTCTATTTGTTTTTTCTTTTCTCATTTTACTTTCCTCCCATTTAATCCTCAATCACGAACAAATTAGTTAATTTGGGACTCAAGGCTTTTTTTTGGCTTTATTTTTCTTTTTTGCTTTTGTTTTTATTTTTTTTCTTGTTTGTTTATTTTTGTGGCATTTTGGGTCCTCCCAACCCAAGGTCTCCATTGTATTTAGTCTTCGCTCCACTTAATACAACAGATTTTTACTTATTATTTTTATTTTTTTTCTTCTTTATTATTCTTTTTTGGTCCTTTTTTCTGGTTCCCTCTTATCCCTCTCATTATATCTCTTAGTTGACCATCACTTACAAGCAAATCATCTTATGCTTGTCTAAGATTTTCTTCCTTTTTTTTTTTTTTTTGCATTTAGTAGGTCCCTACTCCCTTTTTTGGCCCCTTGAACTCTTCACCCCAAATCAGGCCCTCCATTATAGGCACGATATTTCCCTGAGGAGGGGAGAGGAGGGAAAGAGAAGAAAGAAAAAAGGGGGAAATAATAAATTATTACTGTTTTTTTTTGTGGGGTGTTTTACCTTTTTTTTTTTTTTTTTTTACTTTTTACTCTTTATTAATTCTAATTAGTGCTATCAACAAGACCACCCTCAGATGCCGATAAGAAAGAGGAAATCGAATATTATGGATACAAAAGAAAGAGAGGTAACACAAATAGATGTGGAAAAATCTATGGAGAAAAGACTTAACATATTGGAAGCCTTGGAGCTAAATGACAGAGAATTTAAAATAGAAATCTTAAAAATACTCAGAGATATACAAGAAAACACAGAAAGGCAATATAGGGAGATCAGAAAACAACTCAATGAACACAAAGAATATATTACCAAGGAAATTGAAACTATAAAAACAAATCAAACAGAAATGAAAAACTCAATTCATGAACTGAAAAATGAGGTAACAAGCTTAGCTAACAGAACAGCCCAGATTGAAGATAGGATTAGTGAAATAGAAGACAAACAACTTGAGGCACAACAGAGAGAAGAAGAAAGAGACTCAAAAATAATAAAAAACGAGAAAGCCCTACAGGAATTGTCTGACTCCATCAGAAAGAATAACATAAGAATAATAGGTATATCAGAGGGAGAAGAAAAAGAAAATGGAATGGAGAATATACTCAAACAAATAATAGACGAGAACTTCCCAAGCCTGTGGAAAGAACTAAAGCCTCAAATTCAAGAAGCAAACAGAACACCGAGTTTTCTTAACCCCAACAAACCCACTCCAAGGCACATCATAATAAAGATGACACAAACCAATGACAAAGAAAAAATTCTCAAGGCAGCCAGGGAAAAGAAGAGTACAACATATAAAGGAAGGCCTATTAGATTATCAGATTTCTCAGCAGAAACTCTACAAGCTAGAAGAGAGTAAACCCCAATATTTAAAGCCCTGAAAGAGAGGAACTTTCAGCCAAGAATACTATACCCATCAAAGCTATCCTTCAAGTATGAAGGAGATATAAAAACATTCACAAATACAGAAAAGATGAGAGAATTTATCAACAGAAAGCCCCCACTCCAGGAAATACTAAAGGAGGTTTTCCAACCAGATTCAAAGAACAAAAGAAAACAACACCACAAGTAACAGCTCCACCAAGAACACAATAAAACCAAACTTAAACTGTGACAACAAAGGAAAAAAAGGGGGGAGAGGATGGAGATTAACAGTAGCAAAGGACGATGAAGTGCAGAAATACTTATAAGATAGGGTACTACAATGAATATGGTAGGTACCCTTTTCATTACTTAATGGTAACCACCCTAGAAAAAACCACCACAAAAACACTTGACTTAAAAAAGGTAGCAACAGAGGAAAGAAGTATGGAACACAAACAAACAAAAACAAATGATAGAAAAACAAAAGAGAAGAATCAAACTAGATACAAAACTAACAGAAAGCAATTTATAAAATGGCAGTAGGGAACCCACAAGTGTCAATAATTACACTGAATGTAAATGGATTAAACTTACCAATAAAAAGACACAGAGTAGCAGAATGGATTAAAAAAGAAAATCCAACTATATGCTGCCTACAAGAAACTCATCTAAGCAACAAGGATAAAAACAAATTCAAAGTGAAAGGCTGGAAAACAATACTCCAAGCAAACAACACCCCAAAAAAAGCAGGTGTAGCAATACTCATATCTAATAATGCTGACTACAAGACAGAAAAAGTACTCAGAGACAAAAATGGTCATTTCATAATGATTAAGGGGAAGTTGAATCAAGTAGACATAACAATCCTTAATATATATGCACCAAACCAAGGAGCACCAAAATATATAAGACAGCTACTTATTGACCTTAAAACAAAAACTAACAAAAATACAATCATACTTGGAGACCTCAATACACTGCTGACGGCTCTAGATCGGTCATCCAAACAGAGAATCAACAAAGACATAGTGGCCTTAAACGAAATACTAGAACACCTGGATATGATAGACATCTATAGGACACTTCATCCCAAAGCAACAGAGTATACATTTTTCTCTAGTGTACATGGAACATTCTCAAGAATTGACCATATGTTGGGCCACAAAGACAATATCAGCAAATTTAGAAAAATTGAAATTGTACCAAGCATATTTTCTGATCATAAAGCCTTGAAACTAGAATTCAACTGCAAAAAAGAGGGGGAAAACCCCACAAAAATGTGGAAACTAAACAACATACTTCTAAAAAATGAATGGGTCAAAGAAGAAATAAGCGCAGAGATCAAAAGATATATACAGACAAATGAAAATGAAAATACGACATACCAGAATCTCTGGGATGCAGCAAAAGCAGTAATAAGAGGAAAGTTCATATCACTTCAGGCCTATATGAACAAACAAGAGAGAGCCGAAGTAAACCACTTAACTTCACACCTTAAGGAACTAGAAAAAGAAGAACAAAGACAACCCAAAACCAGCCGAAGAAAGGAGATAATAAAAATCAGAGCAGAAATAAATGAAATAGAGAACAGAAAAACTATAGAAAAAATCAATAAAACAAGGAGCTGGTTCTTTGAAAAGATCAACAAAATTGACAAACCCTTGGCAAGACTCACCAAGGAAAAAAGGCACAGGACTCAAATAAATAAAATCCAAAATGAAAGAGGAGAGATCACCACAGACATCATAGATATACAAAGAATTATAGTAGAATACTATGAAAAATTATATGCCACCAAATACAACAATCTAGAAGAAATGGATAAATTCCTAGAACAATACAACCTTCCTAGACTGAGTCATGAAGAAGCAGAAAGCCTAAACAGACCAATCAGCAGGGAGGAAATAGAAAAAACTATTAAAAACCTCCCCAAAAATAAAAGTCCAGGCCCAGACGGTTATACTAGTGAATTCTATCAAACATTCAAAAAGACTTGGTTCCTATTCTACTCAAAGTCTTCCAAAAAATTGAAGAAGAAGCAATACTTCCAAACACATTTTATGAGGCCAACATAACCCTCTACCAAAACCTGGCAAGGATGGCACAAAGAAAGAAAACTACAGACCAATATCTCTAATGAATACAGATGCTAAAATACTAAACAAAATACTGGCAAACCGAATACAACAACATATTAAAAAAATAATACATCATGATCAAGTGGGATTCATCCCAGAATCTCAAGGATGGTTCAACATACGCAAAACGGTTAACATAATACACCATATCAACAAAACAAAGAACAAAAACCACATGATCTTATCAATAGATGCAGAAAAGGCTTTTGATAAAATACAACACAATTTTATGTTTAAGACTCTCAATAAAATGGGTATAGAAGGAAAATATCTCAACATGATAAAGGCCATATATGATAAACCATCAGCCAACATCCTATTAAACGGCATAAAACTGAGGACTTTCTACCTTAAATCAGGAACAAGACAGGGTTGTCCACTCTCTCCACTCTTATTTAACGTGGTGCTAGAAGTTCTGGCCAGAGCAATCAGACAAGACAAAGAAATAAAAGGCATCCATATCGGAAAAGAAGAAGTAAAGGTATCACTTTTTGCTGATGATATGATCCTATACATCGAAAACCCGAAGGACTCCACAAAAAGATTATTAGAAACAATAAACTAATACAGTAAGGTCGCAGGATACAAAATTAACATACAAAATCCATAGCCTTTCTATATGCCAACAATGAAATATTAGAAAACGAACTCAAAAAAACAATTCCGTTCACGATTGCAACAAAAAAAATAAAATACCTAGGAATAAACATAACAAAGAACGTAAAGGACCTATATAATGAAAATTACAAAGCATTGTTAAGAGAAATCGAAAAAGATACAATGAGATGGAAAAATATTCCTTGTTCTTGGATAGGAAGAATAAATATAATCAAAATGGCCATATTACCCAAAGCAATATACAAATTTAATGCAATTCCCATCAAAATCCCTATGAGATTTTTTAAAGAAATGGAACAAAAAATCATCAGATTTATATGGAACTATAAAAAACACCGAATAGCCAAAACAATTCTAAGGAAAAAGAATGAAGCTAGGGGCATTACAATACCTGACTTCAAACTATATTATAGGGCCATGATAATCAAAACAGCATGGTATTGGCAGAAAAATAGACACTCAGACCAATGGAACAGAATAGAAAGCCCAGAAATAAAACCACATATATATGGTCAAATAATCTTTGATAAAGGGGCCAACAACACACAATGGAGAAAAGAAAGCCTCTTCAACAAATGGTGTTGGGAAAACTGGAAAGCCACATGCAAAAGAATGAAACTCGACTACAGCCTGTCCCTGTGTACTAAAATTAATTCAAAATGGATCAAAGACCTAAATATAAGACCTGAAACAATAAAGTACATAGAAGAAGACATAGGTACTAAAATCATGGACCTAGGTTTTAAAGAACATTTTATGAACTTGACTCCAATGGCAAGAGAAGTGAAGGCAAAGATAAATGAATGGGACTACATCAGAATAAAAAGTTTTTGCTCAGCAAGAGAAACTGATATAAAAATAAACAGACAGCCAACTAAATGGGAAATGATATTTTCAAACAACAGCTCAGATAAGGGCCTAATATCCGAAATTTACAAAGAACTCATAAAACTCAACAACAAACAAACAAACAATCCAATAAAAAAATGGGAAGAGGACATGAACAGACACTTCTCCCAGGAAGAGATACAAATGGACAACAGATATATGAAAAGATGCTCAGCTTCATTAGTTATTAGAGAGGTGCAAATCAAAACTACAATGAGATACCATCTCACTCCTGTTAGATTAGCTATTGTCAACAAGACGGGTAATAGCAAATGTTGGAGAGGCTGTGGAGAAAAAGGAACCCTCATTCACTGTTGGTGGGACTGTAAAGTAGTACAACCATTATGGAGGAAAGTATGGTGGTTCCTCAAAAAACTGCAAATAGAACTACCTTATGACCCAGCAATCCCTCTACTGGGTATATACCCCAAAACCTCAGAAACATTGATACGTGAAGACACATGTAGCCCCATGTTCATTGCAGCACTGTTCACAGTGGCCAAGACATGGAAACAACCAAAAAGCCCTTCAATAGAAGACTGGATAAAGAAGATGTGGCACATATACACTATGGAATACTACTCAGCCATAAGAAATGATGACATCAGATCATTTACAGCAAAATGGTGGGATCTTGATAACATTATAAGGAGTGAAATAAGTAAATCAGAAAAAAACAAGAACTACATGATTCCATACATTGGTGGAACATAAAAACGAGACTAAGAGACATGGACAAGAGTGTGGTGGTTACCAAGGGTGGGGGGAGGGAGGACATGGGAGGGAGGGAGGGAGAGAATTAGGGGGAGGGGGAGGGGCACAGAGAACTAGATAGAGGGTGGTGGAGGACAGTCTGACTTTGGGCGAGGGGTTTGCAACATAATTTAATGACAAAATAACCTAGACATGTTTTCTTTGAATATATGTACCCTGATTTATTAATGTCATCCCATTACCATTAATAAAAATTTATTATAAAAAAAAATCAATTTTGAAAAATCAGAAAACCTAAACAGACCAATTACAACAAATGAGATTGAAACAGTTATCAAAAAACTCCCAACAAATAAAAGTCCTGAACCTGATGGCTTCACAAGTGAATTCTACCAAGTATTCAAAGAACTAACTCCTATCCTTCTCAAGCTATTTCAAAAAATTCAAGAGAAAGAAAGACTTCCAAGCTGCTTTTATGTGGCAAGCATAATTCTGATTACAAAATCAGGCAAAGACAAATCAAAGAAAGAAAATTATAGGCCAATATCCATGATGAATTTAGATGCTAATATCCTCAAAAAATATTAGCAAACCAGATCTAGCAATATATGAAAAAAATTATACACCATTGTCAAGTGGGATTACTCTGAGGAGGCAAGGCTGATACAATATTAACTAATAAATCAATGTAATTCATCACATAAACAAAAAGAAAGAGAAAAACTACATGATAATTTTAATAGATGCAGAAAAAGCATTTAATAAAATCCAAAACCCATTCATGATCAAAACTTTTAGCAAAGTGGAAATACAGGGATCATGCCTCAACATGATAAAGGCCATCTATAAGTAACCCACAGTCAACATCATACTCAATGGGCAAAAATTGAAAGCAATCCCTTTAAGATCAGGAACAAGGCAGGGGTGCCTCTTTTACAACTCTTATTCAACACAGTCCTGGAAGTTCTAGACACAGCAATCAGAGAAGAAGAAAAAATAAAAGGCATTGAAATTGGAAAAAGAAGAAGCAAAACTATCATTATTTGCCGATGATATGATTTTGTATAGAGAAAACCCTAAAGTCTCAGTCAAAAAACTACTGGACCTGATAAATGAAGTCAGCAAGGTGGCAGGATATAAATTAGTACTCAGAAATCAGAGGCATTTTTAAACATCCTACAATGAACTGTCAGAAAGAGAAATTAAGGAAACAATCCTCTTCACTATTGCAAACAAAAAAATAAAGTACGTAGGAGTAAATTTAAACAAGGAGATTAAAGACTTGTAGTTTGAAAATGACAAAATATTGATAAAAGAAATCAAGGAAGATACAAACAAGTGGAAGCATATACTGTGCTCATGGTTAGAAAGAATAAACATCATTAAAATGTTTATATTACCCAAAATAATCTATAAATTCAATGCAATACCAATTAAAATACCAATGACATACTTCAAAGATACAGAACACATATTCCAAAAATTTATATGAAACCAAGAAAGAACACGAATAGCCTCAGCAATCTTGAAAAAGAAGAATCAAGTGGGAAATTTCACACTTCCTGATATCAAGTTATACCACAAGTCCACTGTACTCAAAACAGCTTAGTACTGGCATAAGGACAGGCATATAGTTCAATGGAAAAGAACAGAAAACACAGAAATAAACTTACATCTTTATGGTCAACTGATATTTGACAAAGGAGGTAAGAGCATACAAAGGAATAAAGACAGCCTCTTCAACAAATGATGTTGGGAAAATTAGACAGCAACATGCAAAAAAATGAAACTAGACAACCAATTTACACCATTCACAAAAATGAACTCAAAATGGATAAATGACTAAAATGTAAGCCGTGAAACCATAAACACCTTAGAAGAAAACATAGGCAGTAAGCTCTCAGACAACTATCGTTGCAATATATTTGCTGATTTATTCTCACGGGCAAATAAAATAAAAGACAGGATAAACAAATGGAACTATATCAAACTAAAAAGCTTTTGCACAGCTAAAGATAATAGGAACAAAATAAAAAGCCAAACTGCACAAGGAGAGAACATATTTGACAATACATCTGATAAGGTGTTAATAACCAAAATTTATAACAAATTGGTAAAACTCAAGACCAGAAAGATAAACAATCCAATCAAAATATGGGCAAAAGAAATGAATAGACACTTCTCCAAAGAGGTCATACAGATGGTCAATAGACAGGTGAAAAAATGTTCAACATCACTAATCATTAGAGAAATGCAAATTAAAACCACAATGAGATATCACTTCACACCAATCAGAATGGCGCTCATCAACAAAACATCACAGAATAAGTGCTGGCGAGGATGTGGAGAAAAGGGAACCCTCCTGCACTGCTGGTGGGAATGCAGACTGGTGCAGCCACTGTGGAAAACAGTATGGTGATTCCTCAGAAAATTAAAAATCGAACTGCCTTTTGACCCAGCTATCCCACTTTTAGGAATATATCCCAAGAACATCAAAGCACTGTTTCAAAAAGAGAAATGCACCGCCTTGTTTATGGCAGCATTGTTCACAATAACAAATTTGGAAACAGCCCAAGTGTCCATCAGTGGACGAGTGGATTAAAAAGCAGTGGTACATATATACAATGGAGTACCATGAGGCAATGAAAAAGAAAGATATCTTACCTTTTGAGACAACATGGATGAACCTGGAAAGTATTTTGTTAAGTGAAATAAGCCAGGCAGAAAAAGAAAAATATCATATGACCTCCCTCATTTGAGGAATCCAATGAACAATGTAAACTGAGGGTTGGAATTGAGACAGAGAAGGAATGAAAGGGAGCAGAGGAAAGGGGATAATAGGATGGGATAAAGCTGAAGGGAAGAAGGGAGGGCATTATTGGAAGGAGGACAAAGGAGATGTTGAGGGGAATATGGGGGAGGGGGATGCATTTGGGCAACACTAGAATCTATGTAAACAAAAATAAATAAAAATTTGGGAGTCATCTAGTGCTTTTCATTGGAAGTAGTTTTTCCATTTTTGAACAATTTTCTGACATTATTATTTTAAAATAAAATATTTGAAAATATAGGGAACTGTCAGACAGAAATAACAAGGAATGACAGGACTAAAATTCACAAGGACAAAATATGGCAAAAAATGAATTAAGATGTGATACATCATTGAAGGCCATGTAGGGATCAATGTGGCACCAAACTTATGAAATTCTTGAACTATTTTGTTGAAAGAATTAATGAATTTTCTTAGGAATTGATTATTGTATTATATTACAAGATATAAGACAGGAAAGTGAAGAACAGTATGTTATATCACAGAATAGGTTTCTATCGTAGAAATTAGAGACCTACAGACATTCAACAGAGAACAAAACCCTTGTGAGCTTGCATTCTCCTAGAATAGACTGTGAGCAGGGGAGGACTGAATGGGTCCTGAAGGACAAAGTCAATGAGGGTGACAGAGAGGAGAAGATGGGGACCTATAAGAGGTAGGACATGCTTGGCAAAGTTCTGACCTTGGTGATGAGCTCCATGTACTAGAGGTCACACGTGATCACTCTACAACCACCATCAGTCAACACAATGGCTCCTAACTGTCCTCAATGTGAGGCCACTGTGCTGTCCTCATCTTTTGTTACAAGGATAAATGCTGTCAGGGATGGCTCTATGACTGGGTGTCTCAACTGTGACTTTAGTCCCATGGAAGTTGAAGAGTTTTTTTTCCTGAGTGGGTGCTCTCAGCACCGCAGGTTATTTAGCTCCAAAACTGGTCTTACACATGTGATGCCAATGGCCACCATGCACACCAGGGGACAGCAAAATATCTCTGGACTTGACAAATTATTGTAGAACAATTGGTGCAAAAAAAGGAGGAAATCAACCCCAGTACAGAATCACAGTTCTAATATTGGAAATAAGTATTATTATATCTCTCCTATTCCCATTGTAACACCCCTAAGATCACAGATTCAAACTCTAGAGGACAATGGTTAGCAAGAAAACATGGGCACTAGCTGGAGGGAAAATTAGGAACCGAATAGAGATTTGGTGTCGAAATCTGATAAACCATATAAACCATCACATGTGTGTGTCTGTTAAATATTTAACCACACATTGTGTAGAAATATGAAGTTGTGTAAGTTCAAGGTTTTGATGACTGAGCCAAAAATAATTAATTGTAGGTGACACTTGATTCTGACTCAGCTTCCAAATCCGGTTCTCGGTCCCAAGTCATTAGATGGATCTGGGTGAGATTAAATCAAGCTAATGTTTATATTCAGGGAACAGAGGACTGCGGTGTCTCTGTCCCTGGATGGCAATGTTCCAACTCTCTACAGGTTCATAAAGAAAGTGGTGGTGGCATCATATTGGCAGTCTGATGTCTGGGTTTACTGTTGGGCTAAACCTTGACTTTCTGGAGTTTCCATTTTAAATGAGGTCCTCCTTCTAGACCCACGAATAAAACATGTTATATAATCAGGGAATTCTTTGTAGAATCTTAAACTTTTCCAAAAAAGCAGGTATGCAACAGGTAATTAGACACTCACTGTTTCACTATTGTCACACACAGACCAGAAGAGCTCAGGTCATGCTCTCTAGGACCTGAAGAGGGAGGAAAAGCCATGCAGTCAGGTCCTGATCACTAGAAGGATAGTACAAACAAAGGCCATGCAGTCTCGACAAGTTGACACCAGAGATTCAAGGACACAATCTGACACCAGCATTGGCTGTCTTTGGTGTGGCATTGGGAATAGATAAAGAGTTTCAACCTAAAGGTGCCCAGGCAGGGATAGTGGAGAAGAAGATTTCACATGGAGCAAAGGCCTCGAGCAGAACAACGTGGGCGGTGCACAGAAATCTACCTGGAGTCCACATAGGGCAGTTGTGCAGGTCAAGGGCACAGGCCTTAATCTGAGTTATGAAGTGGAGGTCTACAGGGTCAAACTAAGAAGATCAGTAGCATTGAGAGCTCTGATCCTAGACACTGGCCTTCTTATTTGGCTCTTTCTCCCACTAGCTGTGTGCCTTGGTCAGGTTACTGGGATGCACGTTCACAGATTGGAAGAATCAACATAGTTAAAATGGTCTTATTACCCAAAGCAATATACACACTTAACGCAATCCCTATCAAAATTCCAATGTCATTTTTTAAAAAAAAGAACAAAAAACCACCAGGTTTGTATGGAATCATAAAACAACACGAATAGGCAAACCAATCCTGAGAAAAAGGAATGAAGGCAGAGGTATGACACTGTCTACTTCAAATTATTTTAAAGAGCCATGATCATCAAAACAGCATGGTATTGGAAGAAAAACAGACAAGCAGACCAAGGAAACGGGATCCAGAGCCCAGAAATAAAACCACATATATATGGACAAATAATCTTTTACCAAAGAGCCAAAAGCACACAATGGAGAAAAGAAAGCCTCTTCAATAAATGGTGCTGGGAAAATTGGAAAGCCCCCTGCAAAGAATAAAACTTGACTCAATTTTCCCCTTGTTCAAAAATTAATTCAAAATATAACAAAGACCCAACTTTAAGATCTGAAATAATAAATTACATAGAAGAAAACATAGGTACTAAACTTATGGGCCTTGGCTATAGAGAACAATTTATGAATTTGACTCCAAAGGCAAGGAAAATAAAGGCAACAATTACTGAATGTGACTATATCAAACTAAAAAGCTTCTACACAGCAAAAGAATCTGACAACAAAACAAAAAGGCAACCAATCAAATGGAAGATGATATTTACAAACAACAGCTCTCGTAAAAGGTTAATATCCAAAATATATAAGGAACTCACATTTGTCAGCAACATATACTCAAATAAGCCAATTAATAATGGGGAGAGGCTCTGAACAGACACTTCTCCCAAGAAGACATTTAAATGGCCAGCAGATATATGAAAAACTGCTCATCTTCACTAGCTATTAGTGAAATCCAAATCAAAACTACAATAAGAAACCACCTCACACATGTTAGATTGGCTATTATCAACAAGACAGATAATAACAAGTGTTAGAGAGGAAAAGAGACCCTCAATCACTGATGCTGCAAAAGTAAATTTGTGCAACCATTATGGAGGAAAGTACAGTTTTTCCACAAAATATTAAGACTAGATCTACCATATTACCCAGCAATCCCTTTATAGGGTACCTACAAAAAAACTCGAACACATAGGTATGAAAAGACATGTGCACCCCCATGTTCATTGCAGCATTATTCACGGTGGCCAAGACATAGAAGCAACCAAAGTGTCCCTCAATAGAGGATTGAATAAAGAGGTGGTACATATATACAATGAAATACTACTCAGCCATAGAAAATGATGACATAGTGACATTTACAACAACATGAATGGAACTTGAGAACTTTATATTGAGTGAAATAAATAAATCAGAAAAAACTAAGAGCTATATGATTTTACACATAGGTGGAGTATAAAACTGAACCTCACAGACATAGATAAAGTGAAGTGGCTAACAGGCTGAGGAGTTGTGGAGGAGGGGACTAAAGAGAGAAATCTACGATGACAAAATGATTTGACTTTGAATAATGGGTATACAACATAATCAAGAGATAAAATGCTGCAGAAATGTTTACCTGAAACCTAGGTAGTCTTATTGATTAGTGTCACCCCATTAAATTTCTTTGAAAAAACTCAATGATCAGCTAAAATTTCGGGCTCAATATTATAGGCTTTCTTCCAATACATGAATCAGTAAGAACAAAAATTGCTCTCACTGAATATTATTACTCTGTTCAGCATAGTAGTCCTCAAATAACCAACATATCACCGTGAGTGTATCTCAGGACTTGTGAGAGCCCGAGGACAGGCCAGCTAGAACTCTCTCTCACCCTCATGTCTCCCTCAGTGAGGACACAGGAGGTCAGGGAGGAACCTGAGTCATTCTCCTCCACAGCAGGTTGGCCTTAGAAAGGGCACACACACTGAGACCAAAGGCCACTTCCCTCCACTGGTACCAAGCTGAGGATTCAGATGTGAGTCAAAGTGCATACTGGGGAGAGAAAACATGACCAGTAAAACAGGCATTCAAACCTCTAGATTTTTCCATTTCTGCTTGGGAATGCATGCTTTTAAATAAGTCCTTTGTGTGAGACAAGGTGTAATTCTCTGATACCTGAGAATGGTCACCACGGGTTCTGGAGAAAACACGGAAGTAAAGAAGCACCCCATTGTTGCACGTGACATGGGAGCATTTTGCTGAGGAAGAACCTGTGAAGGGTCCCGTGTCCCAGCAGACAGCAGGGCAGGCAGGGCCATACTCTGGGCTCTAGGCAGGTCCTCACTGAGTCCCGTTCAATGAGACAGTCTTCCCTTCTGTTACGGTGGTCTCGCACTCGCCTTAGGATTGAAGACTGCCAACAGTGTCACCTGGGAGAAGGCACACACCTGAGATCACAGCCCTTTCTGCATTTCTAGCCTCTTCCCAAATCAATATTGTTCTTGGCATTTTAGGATCCAGCACCCGGCCCAGGTGTGTGGTGAGTCAGGGGAACAGAAACAGATTTGGAGCTTTTTGTACCTTGATGAAGAAGCAGAAGAGAAGAAGAGGAGAAGCAGGGGTGGGGAGGAGGGAGGAGGGCAGGGAGGAGGGGGGAGGGAGCGTTAACGGGCGGGGATGGAGGAGGTGGAGGGATGAGAAAGATAACAGTAATAACACAGCAGGACGACACACAGGTCACAGTGTTGTCATTTCTTTATTGTTTAGCAAGCACTTCTACATCCATTTCATCTACTGACATGGCCATTGCTACAATTCAAAAATATTCAGGGTTCTTATAGTTCTGCCTCCTTGGTTTCTAAACAAAGAGCAAAGGCTGGTGGGTTCTGGTGGATTTCCACGGTCCTTTCCTGGCCCAGTGCCAGATGTGTCCGGTGACTTGTTCCTTCATCCATGGGAGGAGTCAAGGTGGCCTCCTGGAGAATAAAAGGAGGAGTTCTGGGTGCTCACCTCCAAAGTGAGATCCTTCTTTCCTGCCACACCGCAGTGACCAGCCAGAGCCGCTGCCAGGACCATGAAGCTGCTCCCAGTCCTCGTGCTCGCTGCCCTCCCCTTTTACTGCTACGCAGGTGAGTCCGCACGGGGCGGGGCTCGGGGGGCTTGTTGTCAGGGCCGCTGTGGGAGATCTCTGCTCCCCTCACCCCAGGACAGGGTGTCTCACTTCTCGTGTGTGTGTGTGTGTGTGTGTGTGTGTGTGTGTGTGTGTGTGTTTGTGTGTGTGTTTGTGTGTGTGTGTGTGTGTGTGTCAAGGAAGCAGTGTGTGAAGGCTTAAGGAATACCCAGATCCTGAGTTACTGTCCGAGGACTCAGACCATTCCCCGTCATCTTTCTGAATGGACGTGTAGCTGGGATGTGGGAGAAGGACAAGCATCAGGGCTGCCCAACAAGGAGTTCATGCCTCTGTGACTGAGCAGCTTTTGCAGAATCCACCCCAGGTTCCGGATGCACACTTGTGAACCAGGTGATCAGTCAGGCAATTGACCTTGAAGTGAGCGCGGAACAATTCATAGAAAATTTGAGAGAGTTCATACCGGATGCAGAAACAGAAGAGGACATAATTCAAGTAAAGCAGTGCTTTCTCCAACAGAGTGAAGAAACTCTGACAAATGTCCAAGTGATGGTGGTAAGTTTGGTTTCTTCTTAACTGCTTTTAAACCACTAGACAATAACAGGCAGGCTCAAAGTTAGTTATTAATTTTTTCTAAGAAAGTGCTGCTCATGCTTTACTTTATTCCAGTGGATTTAATTGTTGGTGAGTGTAAATACTTCGACACCAAGTAAGCCAACCTAGCTGGTGTTGGGGAGCCTGTGCACTTTGTGGAATCTCTATTGAGTGATTACTGGAAAGGGCGAGAGGGAAAAGGGTGTTTGGGCAAAGGATTACCTTCCCCTCAGCTGAAGACACCGAGTCTCAAGAGGACCCTCACTCATAAGAGTGATGAGCAAAAGAATTCTTCTTGTTCATCAAAACAAGTAGAACATGTTAAAGAACTTTCAAAAGATTCTGGAAAAGTACAATTGAGCATGATTTTTTACATCTTATTAACACAATCTTCAATGCACTGTAAGGAACAGAAGATTGCTAGTGTAAGAGATTTGATTTATTGAGCATTAATTACAGTTCTGAGAGTGAGAAGTGGAAACCATGGTTGTGAGTCGGCTACGGGTGATGTCACTGATGAAAACCAAATCAGTAGTTAAACAATGAGCTGTTCCTGCTGTTTATAACAGAGACTGTGTAGTTATTTCCAGCAGTCATTCCCTACCCTAATGTTCCATTCACAACGTCCCCGGGTAACTATTTGGCAATATTGCCACAGCACAGAGATAAGTGTCCATCACTCAGGGGTTTCTGACAACACAGATGAAACTTGAAGAACTATGATTAAAAAAGGAAGTCACAAAGGACAGGTATTGCATTTCATAGACTAAAAAATCTCTAGAAAACGAGGATGAAAATAGTTTGCAGTGGAGGGTGTGAGGAAAGGGGAGATGTTAAGGGACTAGAGTTGCATGTTAGCAGATGAGAAGGTCCTAGAGATTGGTTGCTCTGGAGAGTGAATGTTCTTAACACGACTAAAATATACACTCAAATACAGACAAGGATGATATTTATGTTATGCATATTTCCCATGATTAAAATTTTTAAAAAGTTACAACCTCTCAAGTAAAGATAAGGGAACTTTAATAAAACCTCTAGACCAGACAAGTCCATAAGAGTGAGCATGTCCAAAGTCTTGTAGTCTCAAAAGGATAGGGTGCCGTCATCCGTCCATTAGCCCAAGTTCTAACATGCAGGCCATGCAGAAACTCACATTGTGCATTGCCTGAATTTGGGCTGAGGACGTGAAAACTGACAACACAGAGTATTTATTGAGTTCTTGAAGAAAAAGAAACATGCAGAGAAAATCAGCAAAGGGATCCCCGCTTAAGAAATTGCTAGAAGCACCGGCCCCTCTGGTCTCAGCAGAGGTCTCCTGAGCGGGAGGACACAGCAGAGAATTCCAACGGTACTTCCAGCACCAGCTCTCTGCCGCTGGTGTGGACCAATCCAGGGAAACAATAGAGAACACGTTTGTTTTGCAGGATTGTCTTTTGTAAGAACAATAAAATATAAGTGATGACTCTGTCTTTGTTTTCCAGGATGCAATGTACAAGAGTGTTTGGTGTAAGGCGTATTAACTTTGCACCAGACTTTTGGCTCAGACTACAGGGGATGATCAGAAACCGACAGACGATGAGTAGAAACCACGACTTAGCACCCTTTTCTGTCTTTTGATCTACAGATTGCAAGACAATTGTTGAAACCTCACCTACATTTTCTCTTCAATAAAGCATCTGCAAACCTAACGTTCTTCCTTGGTGACTGACTAACACGGAGGTTCTATTTATTTATTTATTTTTATTTATTGATTTTTTTAAGAGAGGAGGGGTGAGAGACAGAGAGAGAGAGAGAGAGGAGGAGGAGAAGGAAGCATCAACTCCCATATGTGCCTTGACCAGGCAAGCCCAAGGTTTCGAACCGGCAACCTCAGTGTTCCAGGTCGACGCTTTATCCCACTGTGCCACCACAGGTCAGGCATGAGAGTTTTAGAGAGACTCAATGACACACGTGTTGCTCTTCAGCACACAGGCTGCTGGGGATGGCACCCTGCCCCTTGACACGAACTATCTGGAGCCAGCTCTGCCCTGCCCTGTCTCCAGCATTCCTGCCCGCACCCTGGTGGGCCTGGCCCGCTAACAGTCACTGGTGTTGTCGGCACAATTCACATCATTCATACCAGCTCTTCTTAGGAACACAGACAAATGTCCCCTGACTGACACCTCCAACAGTGTCATCAGATGAGAGGTGCTCCCAGGACACACAGGAGCACGTAAACGGTGCCTTCCCTCCCCCGAGGCAGCTCAGGGCTGTGCTGAGGCCACTGGGGCCAAAGTGGGCAACTTGCAGAGTCTGAGGAGGCGGGGCATCCCAGCCGCCCAATCAGGCTTCACCTGTGACCCTGCCTCCTGCTCCTGTCCCTCCTCAGAGCTGCTATTGCTCAGAGTCCAGAAGTTATTTTGTCCCTTGCAAGCTGGTGGCCAGTCTGATTGGGCAAAGGGGATCCAGGAACTACAGCCCTATCTCCCCTTGGGACTCCCCAACAGGGCCTTCTCCTGCTCCGTGGACATGCCCACTGCAGCCTGAGGGGACAGGCTCCTCCCAGATGGCCCAGGGCCCATCTGAGCAAATGGAAACTTCTGCACATGAGTCAGAGATACAAAACTGAGCATTGCTCATAACTTACCGTGTGTGTGTGTGTGTGTGTGTGTGTGTGTGTGTGCGCGCGCGCGCGCGCGTAAAACAAATAAAAATGTAAGGAGTAGGTCGGGGAAAGTGTCCTTTTGCCTTGACCTAACAGTGGCAGTGGCCGAAAGTGTTTTAAAGAAGAGGGAGGGAGTTTCTCATATGATTTATTGAGCCTTTGGTATTTGTAGCCACTTCTCCATAAAAACATGTTAAATAATATATCTTATCAAAGCATTGATATAAAGATGCATGTACCCATAGAGGTTCACTGGTGCATATTCATTATTACTATAGTCTCTTTTGGTTAATATTTATATAGACATGGTAACACTCTGTGCAACCAAAAGTTACTGTCTGTCTAGTTCCCTGTTTGGGTTATGGCTGGTGGAAGTCAGCCCTGGCGGGAACTGAATTGTCCTGAGAAGAGGTCAGGGCTCAGGCTGGGTGAGAGGGACCTGTGCTGGTGTGAGCAGAGGGTGCTTGTCACCCACCCCAGGTGTCAGGATAGTGGGGACAGGCCACAGTGAGGAGAGCTGAGTCCGAGTTAAAATCACTCACTTTGCTTCTTTCCCAGGAATTCCAACCTCACTGCTGGTTGGTCACTGTGGGAATGAAAGGGTGGACCACACTGCCCCCTGCAGGCCATGACCAGGGACAGTCACACAAAAGAAGGAAGGACCAAAGATATCTGTAATTAGGGTAATAATTTGGAAATGAAATCTTTTTAAAAGTCAAAATTTGGGCCACACCTCAATGTTTAAACTAGACAGGAATCAGCCCTGGTTTGCCTGAGTCACCTTTGTCACTGGCTCTGTCCCCTTCCTGCCTTTTTGGTTTGTAATGGAGAACATCCGGTGAGCAGGGCACGGCGTGGACATGGGGACAGCAGTGGATCCAGGTACTTGAGTAGCCACTGCCCTCGGACCTGAGAGCCCACAGAGCACGTGGCTGTAGCCAGTGCATTAAGTGAAAAAGAAAAAGGCACCAAAAGGAAGAATTGAAACTGTATTCAGAGATGGTTGTAGAAAATCTGGTAGGTGGACGAAGGGTCCCCAAACACTAGGTTGCATCCCCAATGGCCCCTGGACTGGGTCCCCAGCGTTATGAAGGCACCGGGCATGGGGAGAAATGTTATGGGATATTCAGGAGCAAAGGATGCATCTCTGACATTATCCTGCCTTCTCCCTCCCAGGCTGTGTCACAGAAAGGAGAAGTAGCCACCACGGTGCCATCACTTCATGACAAGAGCTGGTGGAGGAGAGGAAGGGGACACTCTCTGCTGCCCCATGGTCTTTCCCTGCCTAGGGCTTCCCTTTGCAGCCCACAGCCCTCAGGAGGAGGTCAGAGCCCCATCAGGGGTCCGGGGGCTGCGGGCAGGTGTCCGTGGGAACAGGAAGGAGTGGTGCAGCCGCTCACATGTTTCCTTTATCAACTTCAGGGCACAAAGCTCGCAGGCTCAACCACGTGTGAGGCAAGAGAAGAAGAGAAAAACCGGTGTTGAGAAGTTCATAACACAGAGTACATTGCTGTCATGGTACCAGCAGGGATGCTTACGACATTAGATAAATCTTATAGGATCCTTTGTTTTGCTTTGTTTTGTGTTTTTTATAATTTTATTAATTTTAATTCATTGTGCAAACATGGATTCATGTGTCTCGGTCAATATAGCACCTCCTCTTTAACCACATGGCCCCCATTGCATTCTTTTGTTTCCCTTCTCCTAACTCCCTCGCTCCCTTCCCTCTGGGATGTGCTGTCCTGTTATCTGTACCCATGTGTTTTGTATATATAATTTCACTAATGCCTTCACCTTCTCTGATCCCATCCCCTTATTCTCCTTCCCTCTGACAGCTCTCCCTCTGCTCTTCATGACCCCGCCTCTGCCTCTATTCCGTTCCTCAGTTCACCTTGTTCATTAGATTTCACATATAAGCAAGATCATATGATATTTTTTCTTTCTCTGCCTGGCTTATTTCACTTAGCATAATAATCTCCAGGTCCACCCATGCCATCACAAATGGCAAGATCTCCTTCTTTTTCACAGCTATGTAGAATTCCATTGTGTATAAATACCACTGCTTTTTTATCCATTCATCCACTGATGGACACTTGGGCTGTTTCCAGATCTTGGCAATTGTAAACAATGCTGCAATAAACATGGGGGCACATATCTTCTTTTGAATCAGTGTTTTGGAATTCCTAGGATATATTCCTAAAAGTGTGATAGCTGAGTCAAAAGGCAGTTCCATTTTTAATTTCTTAAGGAAATGCAATACCTTTTTCCACAGAGGCTGCACAAGTCTGCATTCGCACCAGCCGTGCAGGATGGTTCCCTTTTCTCCATACCCTTGACAGCAGTTACTATGTGTTGATTTGTTAATGAGCACCATTCCGACAGGTGTGAGGTGGTATCTCATTGTGGTTTCAACTTGCATTTTTTATCATGATTAGTGACATACATTTTTTTATACCTGTATTCCTATTGGCCATACATATGCCAATATATCTCCATGGGAAAGTGAAATAAAGGACAAAATAAGCAAATGGTTTTATATCAAACTAAAAAGCTTTTTCACAGCAAAAGACATCCCACACGAAGGAAGAACATATTCGCCAGTACGTCTCATAATGGGTTAATAACCAAAATATATAAAGAACTTCTAAAAGTCAACACTAGGATGGTAAACAATTTAATCAAAAAATGTGCAGCCAGACCAGGCGGTGGTGCAGGGGATAGAGCGTTGGACTGAGATGTGGAGTACGCAGGTTCGAGAACTCGAGTTTGCCTGCTTCAGCGTGGGCTCATCTGGCTTGAGTAAAAAGCTCACCAGCTTGGACTCAAGGTTGCTGGCTTGACCAAGGGTTTACTCCATCTGCTGTAGCCCACGGTCAAGGCACATATGAGAAAGTAATCAATGAACAACTAAGGTGGCACAACTATGATTTGATACTACTCATCTTTCTCCCTTCCTGTTCGTCTGTCCCTGTCTGTCTATGTCTCACTCTCTCTCCATCCCTCTAACTAAAAATAAATAAATAAATAAACAGCTATATTGTGAATCATTATCGGGAGCTCCAAAATGGATCCACATATAGGAGACTTAATATATCGCATCAACAATGTTACAACTCAGTCATTAAAGCAAATATAAGCAGAGAAATATACTGCTCACAAAAATTAGGGAATATTTCAAAATAAATATGAAGTCATAAGATATCCACAAGTTTTTGTGAGCAGTATAGTAAAATGTGGTCAGACATTGCCAATAACCATCAGGAAGAAAAGAAACAAGGCTTCTAATTCTTACAATATACAAACTTTAAAGAGTCTTCAAGATTAATATGTAAGAAGTCAGGACTTTCAGTATAATAGTTGGGGTGGAAGCCAGATTGCATGGGGACGAGAGGTGAAAGGAAGGGGACTCGTGGGACCAGTGACTGGGATGCTGTGAAGTAAACACTCCAGGGGCTTGTGAAGCGGCCTGGCTGAGACCCTGCGGACCCATGTGGCACACCCTGGTTTCATCCACAGAGGCCTGGATTTCTTTCTCAGCCTCATGGAGGCCATTTTTCTTACGTATAGAAAAGTTAATAGCAAGTAAAAGAAAATAGCTTACAACAAGACAAAGATGACATAGATAACATAATATACACATCCACCAGTGAACGTATAACTTTCATTGGTCAGTACCTGTGTACCAGGCAGTATTGGGTAAGAAACATTCCTTTAAGGCAGGGGTCCTCAAACTTTTTACACAGGGGGCCAGTTTACTTTTCCTCAGACCATTGGAGGGCCAGACTATAACAAAAACTATGAACAAATCCCTATGCACACTGCACATATCTTATTTTAAAGTAAAAAAAAAAAAATGGGAACAAATACAATATTTAAAATAAAGAAGAAGTAAATTTAAATCAACTAACTGACCAGTATTTCAATGGGAACTATGGGCCTGCTTTTGGCTAATGATGGTCAATGTGCTCCTCTCACTGACCACCAATGAAAGAGGTGCCCCTTTCAGAAGTGCGGCCGGGGCCAGATAAATGGCCTCAGGGGGCCGCATGTGGCCTGCGGGCCGTAGTTTGGGGATCCCTGCTTTAAGGCCTTGGCCAATATGTCAGTTGATTAGAACATTTTCCTGAAGGACAGAGATTGCTGGTTCGATCCACAGTGAGGGCACATACAGGAACAGATTGATGTCTTCTCTCTGTCCCTTCGTTCTCTCTCTCAAAAATCAATAAAATAAACATTTAAAAAAAAAAACAACAAGAGAAATATTACTTTAAGGTTTCCTCTCTTATGTCTTACACTTAAAAAGCAGCAGGTCCACTGTGTGAGAGAGTTGGAGAAGATGCTAAGGCTATATGTATGTAAACCTTTCATGGTTAGTGATTAATGAGGATTAATATTAACAAGAAACACAAGACTTTTAGTTTAGTGGTTCCCTTCAGTACAAAACTCTGTTCAAGAAGAAAGGTCTTTCTGGTGAGCAACGAATCAAGTTAAGAACAGTAAATAATCTTTAGGATCCTGAAGTGAGAATTAGCTGATCAGTTTCCTGGGCCATCTCACAAGCCCTGAGGCCTTTTGGCCTCTTTTTCCAGGGTGTTCCTCCAGAATACACAGGCTTCCATCAGCCTGTCCTGGGAGCCACACCGTGATGCCTTTGTGCCCTAGGACAGTGGTCCCCAACCTCCGGGCCGAGAACTGGTACCGGTTCGTGGGCCATTTGGTACTGGTCCATAGAGAAGGAATAAATAATTTACATTATTTCTAATTTATTTATATTTAAATCTGAACGATGTTTTATTTATCTTTATTTTTCTTTTTTTTTAATATAATTTTATTTTTTAATGGGTGATATCAATTAATCAGGATACATATATTCAAAGAAAACTTGTCCAGGTTATCTTGTCGTTCAATTATGTTGCATAGCCATCATCCAAAGTCAGATTGTCCTCCGTCACCTTCTATCTAGTTTTCTTTGTGCCCCTCCCCCTACCCCTTTCCCTCTCCCTCTCCCCTCTTCCCCCGTAACCACCACGCTCTTATCAATGTCTCTTAGTCTCACTTTTATGTCCCACCTTCGTATGGAATAATGCAGTTCTTGTTTTTTTCTGATTTACTTATTTCATTCCGTATAATGTTATCAAGATCCCACCATTTTGCTGTAAATGATCCGATGTCATCATTTCTTATGGCTGAGTAGTATTCCATAGTGTATATGTGCCACATCTTCTTTATCCAGTCATCTATAGACAGGCTTTTTGGTTGTTTCCATGTCCTGGCCACTGTGAACAATGCTGCAATGAACATGGGGTTGCATGTGTCTTTATGTATCAATGTTTCTGAGTTTTGGGGGTATATACCCAGTAGAGGGATTGCTGGGTCATAAGATAGTTCTATTTTCAGTTTTTTGAGGAACCACCATAATTTCTTCCATAATGGTTGTACTATGTTACATTCCAACCAAAAGTGAATGAGGGTTTCTTTTTCTCCACAGCCTCTCCAACATTTGTGATTACCTGTCTTGTTAATAATAGCTAATCTGACAGGTGTGAGATGGTATCTCATTGCAGTTTTGATTTGCATTTCTCTAATAACTAAAGAAGATGAGCATCTTTTCATATACCTGTTGGCCATTTGTATTTCTTCCTGGGAGAAGTGTCTGTTCATGTCCTCTTCCCATTTTTTTATTGGGTTGTTTGTTTGTTGTTGAGTTTTATGAGTTCTTTGTATATTTTGGATATTAGGCCCTTATCTGAGCTGTTATTTGAAATTATCATCTCCTATTTAGTTGGCTGTCTGTTTATTTTGTTGTCAGTTTCTCTTGCTGAGCAAAAACTTCTTAGTCTGATGTAGTCCCGTTCATTAATTTTTGCCTTCACTTCTCTTGCCTTTGGAGTCAAATTCATAAAGTGCTCTTTAAAACCCAGGTCCATGAGTTTAGTACCTATGTCTTCTTCTATATACTTTATTGTTTCAGGTCTTATGTTTAGATCTTTGATTCATTTTGAGTTAATTTTAGTACAGGGGGACAAACTGTAGTCCAGTTTCATTCTTTTGCATGTGGCTTTCCAGTTTTCCCAGCACCATTTGTTGAAGAGGCTTTCTTTTCTCCATTGTGAGTTGTTGGCCCCTTTATCAAAAATTATTTAACTATATATATGTGTGGTTTTATTTCCGGGTTTTCTATTCTGTTCCATTGGTCTGAGTGTCTATTTTTCTGCAAATACCATGCTGTTTTGATTGTCGTGGCCCTATAATATAGTTTGAAGTCAGGTATTGTAATGCCCCCAGCTTCACTCTTTTTCTTTAGGATTGCTTTGGCTATTTGGGGTTTTTTATAGTTCCATATAAATTTGATGATTTTTTGCTCCATTTCTTTAAAAAATGTCATTGGAATTTAGATGGGAATTACAATAAATTTGTATATTGCTTTGGGTAATATGGCCATCTTGATTATATTTATTCTTCCTAACCAAGAACAAGGAATA
Source organism: Saccopteryx leptura (assembly GCF_036850995.1). Lineage (NCBI taxonomy): Eukaryota > Metazoa > Chordata > Mammalia > Chiroptera > Emballonuridae > Saccopteryx > Saccopteryx leptura. The sequence continues at coordinate 10,920,673 of NC_089503.1, read as the reverse complement.
TTCTTCCATCTCATTATATCTTTTTCGATTTCCCTTAACAATGGTTTATAGTTTTTATTATATAAGTCCTTTACAATCTTTGTTATGTTTGTTGTTGTTGTTGCAATCGTGAAGGGGATTATTCTTTTGAGTTTGTTCTCAAATGTTTCATTGTTGGCACATAGAAAGGCTATTGACTTCTGTATGTTAATTTTGCATCCTGCTACATTACTGTATTGGCTTATTGTTTCTAGTAGTCTTTTTGTGGATTCTTTGGGGTTTTCGATGTATAGGATCATATCATCTGCAAAAAGTGATACCTTTACTTCTTCTTTTCCTATATGGATGCCTTTTATTTCTTTGTCTTGTCTGATTGCTCTAGCTAGAACCTCTAGCACCACATTAAATAAGAGCGGAGAGAGTGGACAACCCTGTCTTGATCCTGATTTAAGGGGGAAAGCCTTCAGTTTTGTGCCGTTTAATATGATGTTAGCTGATGGTTTATCATATATGGCCTTTATCATATTGAGATATTTTCCTTCTATACCCATTTTGTTGAGAGTCTTAAATATAAAATTGTGTTGTATTTTATCAAAAGCATTTTCTACGTCTATTGATAAGATCATGTGGGTTTTTTTCTTTTTTTTGTTGATATAGTGTATTATGTTAACTGTTTTACGTATGCTGAACCATCTTTGAGATTCTGGGATGAATCCCACTTGATCATGATGTATTATTTTTTTAATATGTTGTTGTATTCGATTTGCTAGTATTTTGTTTAGTATTTTAGCATCTGTATTCATTAGAGATATTGGTCTGTAGTTTTCTTTCTTTGTGCCATCCTTGCCTGGTTTTGGTATGAGGGTTATGTTGGCCTCATAAAATGTGTTTGGAAGTATTGCTCCTTCTTCAATTTTTTGGAAGACTTTCAGTAGAATAGGAACTACGTCTTTGAATATTTGATAAAATTTGCTGTTATACCCGTCTAGGCCTGGACTTTTATTTTTGGGGAGCTTTTTAATGGTTTTTTTCTATTTCTTCTCTACTAATAGGTCTGTTTAGGCTTTCTGATTCTTCTTTACTCAGTCTAGAATGATTGTATTGTTCTAGGAATTTATCCATTTCTTCTAGGTTGTTGAATTTAGTGGCATAAAGTTTTTCATAGTATTCTACAATAATTCTTTGTATATCTACGATGTCCGTGGTGATTTCTCCTCTTTCATTTTGGATTTTGTTTATATGAGTTCTTTCTCTTTTTTCCTTGGTAAGTCTTGCCAGGGGTTGGTCAATTTTGTTGATCTTTTCAAAGAACCAGCTCCTTGTTCTATTAATTTTTTCTATAGTTTTTCTGTTCTCTATTTCATTTATTTCTGCTCTGATTTTTATTATCTCCTTTCTTCGGCTGGTTTTGGATTGTCTTTGTTCTTCTTTTTCTAGTTCCTTAAGGTGTGAAGTTAAGTGGTTCACTTGGGCTCTCTCTTGTTTGTTTATATATGCCTGAAGTGATATGAACTTCCCTCTTATCACTGCCTTTGCTGCATCCCATAGATTCTGATATGTCGTATTGTCATTTTCATTAGTCTGTATATATCTTTTGATCTCTGCACTTATTTCTTCTTTGACTCATTCATTTCTAAAAAGTATGTTGTTTAGTTTCCACATTTTTCTAGGATTTCTTTCCTCTTTTTTGCAGTTGAATTCTAGTTTCAAGGCTTTATGATCAGAAAATATCCTTGATACAACTTCGATTTTTCTGAATTTGCTGATGTTGTTTTTGTGGCCCAACATATGGTCAGTTCTTGAGAATGATTCATGTACACTGGAGAAAAATGTATACTCAGTCACATTGGGATGAAATCTCCTGTAGATGTCTATCATATCCAGGTGCTCAAGTGTTTTGTTTAAGGCCACTATATCTTTGTTGATTCTCTGTTTGGATGACCAATCTAGAGCCGTCAGCGGTGTATTGAGGTCTCCAAGTATGATTGTATTTTTGTCAGTTTTTGTTTAAAGGTCAATACGTAGCTGTCTTATATATTTTGGTGCTCCTTGGTTTGGTGCATATATATTAAGAATTGTTATGTCTTCTTGATTCAGTGTCCCCTTAGCCATTATGAAATGGCCATTTTTGTGTCTGAGTATTTTTGCTGTCTTGTAGTCAGCATTATCAGATATGAGTATTGCTACACCTGGTTTTTTTGTTGTTTTTTTGGATGTTATTTGCTTGGAGTATTGTTTTCAAGCCTTTCACTTTGAATTTGTTTTTATCCTTGTTGCTTAGATGAGTTTCTTGTAGGCAGCATACAGTTGGATTTTCTTTTTTAATCCATTCTGCTACTCTGTGCCTTTTTATTGGTGAGTTTAATCCGTTTACATTTAGTGTAATTATTGACACTTGTGAGTTCCCTATTGCCATTTTATATATTGCTTTCTCTTAGTTTTGTGTCTTGTTTAATCCTTCTCTTTCGTTTTCCTATCTTTTGTTTTTATTTGGTTGTATTCCATACATCTTTCCTCTGTTGCAATCTTTTTAAATCATGTGCTTCTGTGGTGGTTTTTTCAATGGTGGTTACCATTAAGTAATGAAAAGGGTTCCAACCCTATTCATTGTAGTGCACTATTTTGTGAGTACTTTTGCACTCATCATCCTTTGCTACTGTTAATCTCCATCCTCTCCCCCCCTTCTTTTTGTTGCTGTCACAGTTTAAATTTGGTTTTGTTGTGTTCTTCTTGGAGCTTTTTCTTGTGACCTTGGTTTTTTTTGTTCTTTGTATCTGATTGGAGAACCCTCTTTAGTAATTCCTGGAGTGAGGGTTTTCTGATGATAAATTCCCTCATCTTTTCTGTATCTGTGAATGTTTTTATTTCTCCTTCATATTTGAAGGATAGCTTTGATGGGTATAGTATTCTTGCCTGAAGTTCCTCTCTTTCAGGACTTTAAATATTGGGGTCCACTCTCTTCTAGTTTGTGGAGTTTCTGTTGATAAATCTGATGATAATCTAATGGACCTTCCTTTATATGTTGTATTCTTCTTTTCCCTGGCTGCCTTGAGAATTTTTTCTTTGTCGTTGGTTTGTGCCAATTTCATTATGATGTGCCTTGGAGTAGGTTTGTTGGGGTTGAGAAAACTTGGAGTTCTGTTTGCTTCTTGAATTTGAGGCTTTAGTTCTTTCCACACGATTGGGAAGTTCTCATCTATTATTTGTGTGAGTATGTTCTCCATTCCATTTTCTCTCTCTTCTCCCTCTGATATACCTATTATTCTTATGTTATTCTTTTTGATGGAGTCAGATAATTCCTGTAGGACTATCTCATTTTTTAAAATTTTTGAGTCTATTTCGTCTTCTCTCTGTTGTGCCTGAAGTTGCTTGTCTTCTATTTCACTAATCCTACTTCTATCTGGCCTGTTCTATTAGCTAAGCTTGTTACCTCATTTTTCAGCTCGTGAATTGAGTTTTTCATCGCTGTTTGATTTGTTTTTATAGTTTCAATTTCCTTGGAAATATATTCTTTGTGTTCGTTGAGTTGTTTTCTGAGCTCCCTAAATTGCCTTTCTGTGTTTTCTTGTATATCTCTGAGTATTTTTAGGATTTCTATTTTAAATTCTCTGTCGTTTAACTCCAAGTTTTCCAATATATTAAATTTTTTCTCCATAAATTTTTCCCCATCTATCTGTGTTATCTCTCTTTCTTTTGTATCCATGATATTCAATTTAATTTTCCTTAATGGTATATGAGGATGGTTTTGTTGATAGTATTAATGAGATTTAATAAAGAAGAAAAAGTTTTAAAAAATAAAAAATCGAAAAGAGGTTTTTTAAAAATAATAATTAAATGAAGAAAAATAAAATAAAATAAAATAAGAATTTTAAAAAAAAGGAAATTATTCCCTCCCTCCATTTTTCTTCTCCTCTCCTCTCCCCTCTTTCTTGAGAAAATCTTGTTGTGAACTGTGAATTATATTGTACTAAATAGAACAAACAATGCCTGTAATGGAGGGCCTGAATTGGGGAGAGGTAATAAAGGGGCAAAAAAAAGGGGGTATGGACCCACAAAAAGAAAATAAGGAAAAAAATTGTGTCAAGAATAAAAAGATTTGCCTTCACGTGTTGGTTGACTAAGAGATATAATGAGAGGAATAAGAGGGAAACAGGAAAATGGGGGGAAAATTAAAAAATTACTATTGTATTTAGTGGAACAAGAACTAGATAAAATGGAGAGCCAGGGATGGGAGCACTGCTAGTGAGTTAAAAAGGTGAAGTAAAAAACCTCCAAAATGCCACAAACATAAGTTTGAGTCCAAGACAAGATAATTTGTTCGTTATTGAGGTTTGAATGAGAAGAGACATAAAGGAGAAAGGAAGAAACTAATATAGAGGGAGAAAGAAAGAGAGAGAAAAAAAAGGGAACCACTAATAAAAGAAAAAAGAAAAATGAGGAGAGAGAGAGAGAGAGAGTTAAGGGTTTTGGAGTGCTACCCTCATAGAGAGAAAGGAAGAGGAAAGAAAAGATAATGGGAGATGTAACACTTATGGGTAGTGTAGTTCAAGGAGGAAAGAGAGTAAGACCAGCAGAGAGTTAAACTACCAAATTGGAGGAGGAAAAAAAAAAAAATCAAGAATGAAGATAAGAGAAACAAATGAACAAATATAATAAAATGGGATAGGTTATAAAGTCTGCGGATTATTCTTGATTTTAAGAGGTTATCTTCTTGCTTTTTCTTTTCTCTCCCTCTTCCTGGTCTGTGGCTCTGTTCCCTGGGTTCTGCCCCTGTGGCACGCTCAGGTAGAGGTTTGCAGTTGATAAGTCTCTATGGCGATGTCATGTATTGGGCTTCAGTCTCATTGGCAGTTGAGGCTCATTAGCATTTATAGGCTCCAACAGTGAGAGAGTCTGTGTTCCTGGAGCCTCCCTCCTTGTCTTTCCTTCCTGAATTAGTAGCCTGATAATCCAGCTATGGGGTTGGTGCTGCCTCTGCCAGGATACTAAGAGGCTCAAAGAGCTGGCAACTCCCCACTGTATTCCCACTCAGCACATGGCTCTGGGTAAGGCTCAGTCAGTCAGAGCTGCCAGAGTAATCAGGTGGGGCTTCCGCCCACTCAAAGACCTCTGGCTCTGGCCCTGGCCGGTTGGCTCAGCAGTAGAGCGTCGGCCTAGCGTGCAGAGGACCCGGGTTCGATTCCCGGCCAGGGCACACAGGAGAAGCGCCCATTTGCTTCTCCACCCCTCTGCCACACTTTCCTCTCTGTCTCTCCCTTCCCCTCCCGCAGCCAAGGCTCCATTGGAGCAAAAGTTAGCCCGGGTGCTGGGGATGGCTCTGTGGCTTCTGCCTCAGGCGCTAGAGTGGCTCTGGTCATGACATGGTGACGCCCAGGATGGGCAGAGCATCGCCCCCTGGTGGGCAGAGCATCGCCCCTGGTGGGCGTGCCGGGTGGATCCCGGTCGGGCGCATGCAGGAGTCTGTCTGACTGTCTCTCCCTGTTTCCAGCTTCAGAAAAATGGAAAAAAAATAAATAAATAAAAAATAAAAAAAATAAAAAAATAAAAAAAAGACCTCTGGCTCTGCCACTCCATCTGGTAACACGGGTGGGCGCCCACTCCTGGGGCACTTGGAGGAAACTCTCGCTCAATCTCCGTGTGCGCAGACCAGGATATCAGGCCGGCAGTTTCACCCTCTGAGTGAAACCCCAGCCCGCACGGAAAAGTTCCAGCATTGGAATTGGCTCTCGCTCCCTCCTCATGTGCGGCTTTCCCAGGGCGCTGGGGCGGTCCGGAGATTCTGCTTTTGGCCCACACAAAGGCCCCTGGCTCTACCCCTCTGTGGGATAACACGGATGCACACTGCCAAGGCACTCGGAGGAATCTCTCGCTCACTATCTGCGCACGCAGACCAGGAAATCAGGCCGGCCGCCTCACCCTTTGAGTGAAACCCCCACCCGCACGGAGAAGTTCCAGCGTTGGAATTAGCTCTTGCTCCCTCCCCATGCGCAGCTTTTCCAGGGCACAGCGGCAGCCCGGAGATTCCACTTTCGGCCCACACAATGTCCTCTGACTCTGCCTTTCTGTGGGATAACACGGGTGCCCACTCACGGGGCTTTCAAAGAAATCTGTCATCCAATATCTGCGTGCACTGACCATTAGATCAGGGCGAATGGCTGCCCCACTTGTCTTTCTTTGTGTGGGTTTGGCGCGAGTGTTAGCTTGTATTGACTGGGTTGCTACAGTCACAGTTTTTCCTCGGCTTGGATCTCTGTGCCAAAGCCTGGTTCGGCCGTTTGTGCCACGGCCTGGATCTATTCACCCCCTTTTCCCACCTTAGTTTCTATACTCTCAGTTCCCAGTTAAAGCAGCCCTATTTAGGTTAGTGAGGAAGGCGGAGCATTTCTTACTCCCTATATCCTTCAGGGTTTGATTATATATTTAGCCAATTTTTCACTCGACCATACCTTCGGTGTATTGCGAAACATCTGGAGGCTCTAAGGATAGGTTTTTCTGTTTCTGGTTAAAGATCTTGTTGAGTTTTTAGGGAGATTTATTGGTATCACTTCCTACCGCGCCATTACTCTGACATCATCTCTGTTTTATTTTTAAAAATGACCAGATTTCCTCTGTTACATATGTTTAAGACTCACTCTTGATGCTTGTCTCGGTCACGTGATACATTTATCTGTCCCACCATAAAGGCTGACCAAGAAAATATATATTTTCTGAAATTAAACCAGTCCATGACAAAAAAAAGGTTGGGGATCACTGCCCTAGGGTAAACGCATAGAAAATCCACTTATTTGTTGTAAATGCCAGCTGTGTATACACAGGACTCAGACTTCCCTGTTGAGGAGGTCATTAGTGGCATTGTAACTTGCTGTCCTCAGTTTCTTGCTCACATGAGGGGCTGACATACAAGAAGGAGCATGTGACTCAAGCAGGGACCAGCGCACCTACTGACTTGGGTGGATAAGGAGGAGCTGTGAAGATGGAACCTCACTGCTAGAGGCAGTTCTTCCTCGGGATTCTTTATGGAACTTCCTCCCCTGTAGAACACATGCACTGTAACAGAGCCTCCCTGGGCCTGCTGACCTTGATCCTGCTGCAAAGTTGCTTAGGCTGGAGGAGAGTCCCTGAGTTCAGTGTCTTCTACTACTGGGGGAAAGAAGTCACTGGGCACCCCCTGGGAATGTCATGGGCCTAGGACAGTGTCATGTCTGCAGAATCACAAGTTCCTTTGAATGCAGCCTGCAAGATCACTGTGACTTTGAGAGGGCCGTAAGCCACATTGCTGTTGTATTTTTGTAACTTAGTCCTGAATTTGCCTCTCGACTTGGGTCTGAACTTTCTGGAGCTCTGGGATGGGGTGGGATCATGGCTGTAATTTGATGAGTAAGACTTCACATATCTGCTGGATGATTTGTCTCACAAGCTGAGGTTCTCAGGTTTTGGGGTTTTTTTTATTAGAATATCCCAAAGAGACCTCACACTGGAGCAAAAGCAGCAACACGTCAATAGTGGGTGGTCTGGGTAATGTGCACAGGCCTTTTTCTAATAGAGATCATTGCAACATCTCTGTCACTTTGATGTTATTTTCAAGTTTGAAGTTAAAAATTGTGTTCCTGAGGCAAAATCTATTGTGATGAACATGTTACTGGCCTTTCTGGGAAGAAGGGTCAGCCATGCGGGGAGACCACGTGATACAGTGGGTCACGGAGTGCCCCCGATGGGGGACAGTGCAGGAGTCCATGTGCACTCCAAAGAAGGGTCCTCCATCTCCAGGTCATTCTGCAGTGGCTCCTGGACTGAATACCAGCATCATGAAATGTTCAGGTTAGGCAGTGCACACAATGAGAATCTAATGGGAAATTTATGCAAAAATGAAGCTTTGCTAATTTTTTTTATTATGATTATTACTTTTTATCTATGTACTACACAGAGCACAATTAAGTCATGGCAAGAGCTGGTGAATGAGAAGAAGAAGACACTCTCAGCTGCCCCATGGCCTTTCCCTTCCCCGGGCTTCCCTTTGCAGCTCACAGCCCATGGGAGGAGGTCAGAGCCCCGTTAGGAGTCCAGGGGCTGTGGGCAGGAGTCTGTGGGAACGGGGAGGAGCGGTGCTCCTGTCACACTTGTTCCTGATGCCTCAGGGCCAGTGGTGGGACTCAAATAACTTAAAAACCGGTTCTCTGTCCTAACGACTATTTTAAGTATAGAATGGATATACTGAAAGTAGTTTATTATTTCATGCATTTAATACTAAAATAATAATAAAACAAGTAGACAAAAGCAGATTATAACAAAGCGTTTTAAAATATTAATAAAAATATTAATAACATTTGACAAAAACAATAAAACTGTTATTTAAGATATTTTTGTATTGCTTCTTGATTGGCATTCGCACTTGCAATTTTTTAACTTTTAAAACAGCATCATCCGCTGTGTGATTTGTCCTTAACTTTCTTCTCACTGTACGGGTAGAATCCCATTTCTTTACCTATGGACGCAATGAACATTACTATAGGCGCTTAGAATACGCTGTTGTGCAGATGAATGTTAAAAAACAGTAAAGAATGTAAATTTGTGATTTGTACATCAGGCAGCTATCCAGGTGCCCACCTAAGAGAGAACCCTGATTACAAGTGTCATTTTAACAAATGGTTTGCTAAACTCAAAAAAAATTAGTTATTGGTTCTACCGAACCTGTGAGAGCCAGCTGAATCCTACAACAGCTCAGGGCATAAATTTCATCACTCATCACTGCACGATGGCAAGGGATGTGATACTAACATGGCTTATGGAGTTTGTAAGGTGACAGACATTGGTGAGTTGGGCACCAGCTGAAATCTTGCAGCTTTGGATAAATATCAAATATATTTAGTTTATAAATATCAAATATAAACTTTATATTAAAGTTTTTCAGTTTATTTATTTTTTTAATTTTTAAATTTTATTTAGAAAATAAACATGGTGACATTTATCAATAATGGTACATAGGTTTTATGTAAACATTTCTATAGCATTTGAACTGCTGATTATGTTGTATCCCCGTCACCCAAAGTCAAATCATTTTTGTCACCTTATATTTGTCCCTCATTATACCCTTTACCCCACTCCTCCCCCTGTACCTCCCCAATGTCCCCTTTCTTTCGGTAATGACTTCATTTTTATTTATGTTGATGACTCTCAGTTTATATGCCACCTAAGTGTGAAATCACACAGTCGTTAACTTTTTAGATATATTTATATCACTCAGTATAATGTTTTCAAGGTCCATTCATGTTGTCATAAATGTCACTGTCATCATTTCTCATGGCTGAGTGGTATTCCATTGTATATATGTACCAGTTCTTCTCTCCTGTACATTCTTTAAATTTTACAATTTTATGTAGACAATTATTTTAATGGGGTGACATTGATCAACTAGAGTACATAGATTTAGAGAAACCATCTCCAGATCATTTTGACATTCGATTATGTTGTATACCCATCACCCAAAGTCAAATTGTCCTCCGTCGCCTTTCATTAGATGTTCTTTGTGCCCTTCCCCTCTCTCATTATCTCTCTCTCCTCCCTTCCCCTCTCCTTGTATCTACTGCACTCTTATCTATGTCCATGAGTCTCAATTTTGTGTCCCACCTATGTATGGAATCATACTGTTCTTAGTTTTTTCTGATTTACTTATTTTACTCAGTATAATATTATGTTATCAAGGTTCATCCATGTTGTAGGAAATGGCCCCATGTCATCATTTCTTATGGCTGAGCAGTATTCCATAGTATATATGTACCACATCTTCTTTTTTCAATTTTCTAATGAAGGGCTTCTTGGTTGTTTCCATATCGTGGCAACTATGAACAATGCTGCGATGATCATGGGCTGCATGTGTCTTTACGTAGCAATGTTTTTGTGTTTTGGGGGTATATACACAGTAGATGAATTGCTGGGTCATTTGGTAGTTCTATTCTTAATTTTTTGAGGAGCCACCATACTTTCTTCCATAATGGTTGTACTACTTTACATTCCCAGCAACAGTGAATGAGGGATCCATTTTCTCCACAGCCTCTCCACCACTTGATATTATCTGTCTTGTTGATACAAGTTAATCTAAGAGGTGTGAGGTGGTATCTCATTGTAGTTTTGATTTGCATTTCTCTAATAGCTAGTGAAGATGAACATCTTTTCATATATCTTTTGGCCATTTGTATTTCTTCTTGGGAAAATTGTTCATGACCTCTTTTTATTTTTTTTATTGGATTGTTTGCTAGTTTGTTGTAGAGTTTTGTGAGTTTTTTGTATATTTTGGATGTTAGGCCTTATCTGAGCTATTGTTTGAAATATCATCTCCCATTTAGTTGGCTTTCTGTTTGTTTTGTTGTCAGTTTCTCTTGCTGTGCAAAAGCTTCTTAGTCTGATGTAGTCCCATTCATTTATCTTTGCCTTCACTTCCCTTGCCTTTGGAGTCAAATTCATAAAATGCTCTTTATGGCCAAGGTACATGAGTTTAGTACCTATGTTTTCTTCTATGTAATTAATTGTTTCAGATCTTACATTGCAGTCTTTGATCCATTTTGAATTAGTTTTGTGAAAGGAGACAAACTGTAGTCAAGTTTCATTCTTTTGCATGTGGCTTTCCAGTTTTCCCAGCACCATTTACTGAAGAGGCTTTCTTTTTTCCACTGTGTGTTTTTGCCTCCTTTTTCAAAGATGATTTGACCATATATATGTGGTTTATTTCTGGGCTCTCTATTCTGTTTCATTGGTCTGAGTGTCTATTTTTCTGGCAATACCATGCTGTTTTGATTATCATGGCTCTGTAGTATAATATGAAGTCACTTATTGTAATGCCCCAGCTTCATTTTTTCTTTTCCCTTTAGGATTACTTTGACTCTTCAGGGGTTTTTATGGTTTCATATAAAGCTGATGATTTTTTGTTTCATTTCTTTTAAAAATGACATTGGAATTTTGATGGGAATAGCATCAAATTTCTATATTGCTTTGGGTAATATGGTCATTTTATTTATTTTTAATCTTTTTATCCAAAAACAGAAAATATTTTTTAATTTCATTTTGTCTTTTTTTTTTTTTACAGGGACAAAGAGAAAGAATCAGAAAAAGAAACAGATAGGGACAGACAAACAGAAATGAAGAGAGATGAGAAGAATCAATCAACAGTTCCTCATTGCGACACCCTAGTTTTTCACCAACCGCTCTCTCATAAGTATGTTGACCGTGGGCCTTCAGCAGACAGAGTAACCCTTTGCTCAATCTGGCGACCTTGGGTTTAAGACGGTGAGTTTGTTCAAGCTAGATGAGCCAGCGCTCAAGCTGGCTACCTTGGGGTCTTGAACCTGAGCCCTTTCGCATCCCAGTTCGATGCTCCTACCACTGGCCATTGCATGGACAGGCTCATTGTGTCTTTTTTGATTTCCTTTAACAATGCTTTGTAGTTTTCATTATATAGGTGTTTTACATTCTTTGTTATGTTTATCCCTAAGTATTTTGTTGTTGTTGTTGTTGTTACTACCGTAAAAGGGATTGATTTTTTGAGTTCATTTTCTGAAGTTTCATTGTTTGCATATAAGAAAGCAATAAACTTCTGTATATTAATGTTGTATCCTGCAACCTTAGTGTATTTGTTTCTTGGTTCTAATAGCCTTTCTGTGGAGTCTTTGGAGTTTTCTATATACAGGATCATATCATCTGCAAAATGTGAAAACTTTACTTTTTCTTTCCCAATATGAATGCCTTTTATTTCTTTCTCTTGTCTGTCTGATTGCTTTGGCTAGAACTTCCAGCACTCCATTGAATAGGAGTGAAGAGAGTGGGCAGCCTTGTCTTGTTCCTGATTTTAGAGAAAAAGTTTTCAGTTTTTTGCCATTTAATATGATGTTAGCTGATGGTTTGTCATAAATGGCCTTTATTATGTTGAGATATTTTTCTTCTATACCTATTTGGTTGAGTATTTTAAAGATAAAATGATGTATTTTATCAAGTGCTTTTTCTGTATATATTGATAGGATCATATGGCTTTTGTTCTTTGTTTATTGATATGGTGTATTACGTTAATTGTTTTCTTAGGTATGTTGAACCATTCTTGTTATTCTGGGATAAATCTCACTTGTTTATGGTGAATTATTTTTTTAATGTTTATTTGACTTGCTAGTATTTTGTTTTTTTAAGATTTTTGCATCTATATTCATTAGAGATATTGGTGTGTAGTTTTCTGTTTTTGTGTTGTCGTTGCCAGGTTTTGGTATGAGGGTTATGTTGGCCTCATAAAATGTGTTTGGAAGTATTGTTTCTTCTCCAATTTTTTGGAAGTCTTTGAGTAAAATAAGAACCAAATATTATTTGAATGTTTGTTAGAATTCACTAGTATAGCTGTCTGGCCCTGTATTTTTTTTTTTTTTTTTTTTTTTTTTTTTTTTAGATTTTTGATAGTTGTTTCTATTACCTCCCCGCTCATGGGTCTGTTTAATCTTTCTACTTCTTCATAATTCAGTCTAGGAAAATTGTATTGTTTTTGGAATTTATCCATTTTTCTAGATTTTTAAATTTTGTGGCATATTGTTTTTCATAGTATTCTGTGATAATTCTTTGTATATCTATGATACATGTAGTGATTTCTTTTCTTTCATTTTGGATTTTATTTATATGACTCCTTTCTCTTTTTTCCTTAGTGATTCTTGCTAAGGGTTTGTCTATTTTGTTGATCTTTTCAAAGTACCAGCTCCTTGTTTTATTAATTTTTTTCTATTTTTTTATTTCATTTATTACTGCTCTGATTTTTATTTTTTATTTTTTCTATGGGTTTTGGGTTGCCTTTTTTTTTCTAGTTCTTTCAGATGCGATGTTGTTTACTTGGGCTTTTTTGTTTGTTTGTTTGTACATATAAGCCTGTAGTGATACAAACTTACCTCATATACAGCTTTTGCTGTATCCCAGAGATTCTGATATATTGTGTTGTATATTCATTTGTCTGTATATATCTTTGAATTTCTGCTTTTATTTGTTTTTTGATCCACTCATTTTTTCAAAGTATGGTATTTAATTTCAATATTTTTGAGGGTTTGTTTAGTTGTTTTTTGAAGTTGAATTCTAGTTTCAAAGTTTACGGTCAGAGAATATGCTTCATATAATTTCAATCTTTCTACATTTGTTGATGTTAGTTTTCTGGCCTAACACATGATTAGTTCTTGAGAATGTTCCATGTACACTGAAGAAAAATGTATACTCCGGCGTTTTTGGATGAAATGTCCTGTAGATGTTTATCATATTCAATTGTTCTAGTGTTTTGTTTAAGGCCAATATTTCTTTATTGATTTTCTCTTTGGATGAATGATCTAGAGCTGTCAGTGATGTATTGAGGTCTTCAAGTATGATTGTATTTTTGTCAGTTTTTATTTTTAGATCAGTTAGTAGATGTCTTATATGCTTTGGTGCTCCTTGGTTTGGTGCATATATGTTAAGAAGTGTCATGTCTTTTTGATTCATTTCCACTTTATCATTATGAAATGACCATCTTTGTCTCTAACTTTTTGTCTTGTATTCAGCACTGTTAAATATGACTATGGCTATACCTACTTTTCTTTGGATATTATTTTTTTAGAGAATCATTTTCCAACAATTCACTTTGAATCTGTTTTTATCCTTGTAGCTTAGATGTGTTTCTTTTAGGCAGCATACAGTTGATTTTTTTTGATCCACTCTGCTACTCTCTTTTTCTTGGTGAGTTCAATCCATTTACATTTATTGTAATTATTGACACTTGAGGGTTTCCTATTGTCATTTTATATATTGCTTTCTGATAGCTCTGTTTCTTGTTTGGTTTTTCTCTTTTGTTCTTCTGTCATTTGCTTATATTTGGTTGTATTCCAAAATTCTTTCCTCTGTTTCCTCCTTTTTTAAGCCATGTATTTCAGTAGTGGTATTTTCAGGGGTGGTTACCATTAGGCAATTAAAAGGATATATATCATATTCATTGCAGTTGTTTTTCTCATGAGTGCTTCTGCACTTCATCCTCTTTTGCTACTGCTAATTGTTGTCCTCTCCCTTTATTTCTTTTTATTTTCACAGATTATTCTTGTTTTTACTGTGATCTTAATGGAGCTTTTACTTGTGATTTTGTTTTGTTTTTTTCTTTGTAACTGGTCAGGTAACCTCCTTTAGTACATTCTGAAGTGAAGGTTTTCTGGTGATAAATTTCCTCATCTTCTTTATATCTGTGAATGTTTTTATTTCCCTTTCATATTTAAAGGATAGTTTTGATGAATATAGTATTCTTGGCTGGAAGGTTCTATTTTCAGCACTTTGAATATTGGGGTCTACTCTCTTCTGGCTTTTAGAGTTTCTGCTCAGAAATCTGATGATAGCCTAATGGGCCATCCTATATATGTTGTACTCTTCTTTTCCCTGGCTGCCATGAGTAATTTTTCTTTGTCATAGATTTGTTAAAATTTCATTACGATGTGCCTTGAAGTAGGTCTGTTTGGGTTAAAGTAACTCAGCGGTCTGTTTGCTTTTTGGATTCAAGGTTCTAAGTTGTTTCACAGGATTGGAAAGTTCTCATTAATTATTTGTTTGAATATATTCTCCATTCTTTTTCTCTCTTTTCTTTTTGATATACCTGTTATTCTTAAGTTGCTCTTCTGATACAGTCAGACATTTCTTGTATGGCTTTTCATTTTTTTAAATTAGTGTTTCTTTCTCCTCTTCTCTCTGTAGTATCTGTAGTTTCCTGTTTTCTATGTCACTAATTCTCTCCTCTATCTGGCCTGTCCTATTAGCTAAACTTGTTATCTTGTTTTTCAGTTCATGTATTAAGTTTTCCATCTCTGTTTAGTTCCTTTTTATAGTTTCAATTTTTTTGGTAAAGTATTCTTGTAGTTTATTACATTGTTATTTGAGCTCTCCTCATTAACTTTCAGAGTTTTCTTTTATTTTATTGAGTATTTTTAGGACTTCAGTTTTGAATTCCCTGTCATCTTACTCCAAGTTTTCATTGTAATTAAAATTTTTTTCTTTTTTTTTTTTTCCTGAAGCTGGAAACGGGGAGAGATAGTCAGACAGACTCCCGCATGCGCTCACCAGGATCCACCCGGCATGCCCACCAGGGGATGATGCTCTGCCCCTCCAGGGCGTCGCTCTGCCACAACCAGAGCCACTCTAGTGCCTGGGGCAGAGGCCAAGGAGCCATCCCCAGCACCCAGGCCATCTCTGCTGCAATGGAGGGGAAGAGAGAGACAGAGAGGAAGGAGGGGGGGTGGAGAAGCAAATGGGTGCTTCTCCTATGTGCCCTGGCCGGGAATCGAACCCGGGTCCCCCGCACACCAGGCCGACGCTCTACCGCTGAGCCAAGCAGCCAGGGCCAAAATTTTTTTCTAGAGATTTTTCATCATCTATCTGAGCTCCCTCTCAGTCTTTTGTATCCATGATATTTGATTTCTTTTTCCTTAGTGGTATTTGAGAGTGGTATTGTTAATAACATTAGTAGGAGATAATTAAAAAATAAGATAAAAATTGAAAAGATAATGTGATAAAATGAAAATTCTGTAATGATAAGTGGAAGAAAAATTATAGAGAACATAGAACTGGGAACTGAGGAAAAATGACTAAAAAGAGAAAAAGTGAAGTAAAAAAGAACCTGAATGCACACAAAAAATATGACTACAAAATATAATAATCTGATAATAAATGATGATTTGATGAAAGGAAAAAAGAGATATGTGAAGAAATGGGAAGAGGGAAGAAAGAGAAAAAATGGAACAAAAAAAGAACACCTAAAATAATCTCCCCCTAAAAAAATTTTTCTGAAATAAAAGCCTCACAAAAAACAAGAATGAAAAATGTAACAACTAGAGATAATAAATTTCAAAATAAAAAGAAAAAAAGGAAGAAGACAAAAAAAAGGAAAAAGAAAAAATAATGAAAATGACAAAAAATAATAAAAATGAAATTTTTTCCTGGTTTTTAGAAGTGACTTCTTTATTTTTTCTAGAAAGTTGCACTGTACTATCTGTTTTCTTCTGTGGTGCTTTTGGGCAGAAATCCGCTGATGTTTCTCTGTGGCAATGACATAGGCTGGTCTCAGTCCCTTTTGTAGGCAGGGCTTTAAAGTGAAAATATAACATCAAATGATATCTACTAATAACGCATTTTGATTAAATAGTTGCATAAAACAGACTTTTTAAATTAGATAATGAAAAATACACACAAATATCATTCCAAATTAATGGTTTTCTTTGATATTTAGTTTTATTAAATGAGTATTTTCTTACAATTATTAAAAGTTAATAGGCATGTAAGCATTATTACAATATAAAATATTACAAATGTTTTTAGTATGCATTTATCATATTATAGTGCATTATTCTTGCAATGAATAAAATGTTTATTTTATTTATAATATTATTTTCTTCAATTTATTTTTGTTCTCCTTTTCATTGTAAAAAAGTTGATCACCTTAGGAAATGACAACAAATGTCACCAGAAGACAGTCTAGCATTGGAATTAATTTGAAATCTCTTGATATCTTTTAAACAATACATAAGACTAGGAACTTTCTTTGATTTAATATAAAATGTCAATTGATAGTTTCAATATGTTAGACTAAGTAGAAGTTAGGAGTGGGGATGTAATCTAACTCTTGTCACAGGTTTCTCTCAGGAACCAAACACCTCTGATTTCTTCACAATGTCACCAGCCCACTGACCTTTCTCCCTCAACTGCCAAAGGAGCCCTGGCACAGCAGGCATCATCTCACACTAAAGATGCTCCCTAACCCACCTGAGTAGTTTATTAATTCATAGTCCTGCACACCCAGGGGTACTTGCTGACCCTCGTCTCTGTGCCCGGCACCAGGCTGACAGAGATCAGCCAACCAGACACGGCCTGGAATAGGGAGCCACATCCCTAGCAGGCTCGTTTTAAGGGTTCTCCATTGGAAGCCTCATCCCTGTCTGTGGTCTACGTGTCAGAGCAGCATGATGTAATGGATCTTACTTGGGAGTCATGACTCTGCCCCTCAGCAGTGCTGTGACCTTGAACGAGTGCTTAATCTTTCCAAGTCTCCTCTTGTCCTTGCTCTTTGCAGCTGTCAGCCAGAGTGGCTCTGACAGAGCAGTGAGATGCCGTGTGTCACAGGGAAGCTCCAGGTCCCGTCGGACATCCTGCTTCCCTGGGTCTTTTAGGTGCCGGTTGAGTTCATGGCCTACGAACTCCTGGATTCAGACTCTTACAATGTTCAAGATGGAAAAGCTGTAGCAGAGTTCTCAGTTCAGAAGAGCCGGTGTTGTCTGAATCTCTGAATGATCAATCTTCCCGTGAGCTCTGAGAACCAGCAGCCCTCAGCCAATCAGCACGTTCTGATTGTTCTCTAGGCGTCCGGCCAGGATTTGAGACCCCAGTGCCATCGTTAAGGCTGCAACTGCTACTTTTCCTGGCTAATTCTGGGCATTCATCCAGCAATAATTTGGTGTGACTTCACTGACCCTAGTCCTTTTCAGTCATTCTCTTTGATTTGCCTTTCTGAACCTCCTCCTGTTTCTCCATGTGGCCTCAAATCTGACCATCTCACGATCTCCGAATAGCTGCTGTCTGGTCTGGTCTGATCAGAGCCTGGTACGGCACGTTCTAGACAGCAGGTGATATCAAAGGCTTGGGAGATGGGTGGAGGATCTAGACCAGCAAAAGCGTTTACTTCAGGTCTCAGCACAATCCCAGTGGGGTCGGTAGTAAGCCTCAGTTCTCACCTCCCACCTTCTCTAAGAATTCCGTACATCAGTGCAGAACACAAGAGCCATCATGACATGTGCATAATTCCAGACGTGTGAAACTCATAGAGTCCTTTCCTGAGAATCTTTTTGACAGTCTTCATTCAATGACATAATCTTATAGCCTTATTTAATCTCAAAAGAGCATCTTCTACATTAATAGATTTTCTCACTTCTCTTTCTTTACTTCTGGTAAGTTTTGACTGCCATTCACTTGAAAGAGTCATTACTAACATTTCTTTTACCCCCATATCAGGAGTAAAGAAGGTTTCACTGTACTCGCAGACAAAACTTAATTTTGAAATCTAGAGAATTGAATTTCAGCAAATCAGGGAAGTCTTAGAATTTGGCGGGTGTAATTCACAAAGGATAAACCTGAACTAGGGATCAGCCAAGCAGCTTTCCAGACAGAACTCTGCGGCTTGCTCTGGGATCTTGAGCAAGTCATTACTTCTAGGATTTTGCATTGTTCTGGCCCTATTAAGGAATGTGACCATAGACTCCCAGGTGTTTCTGTCTGGTTCTAAGGTCAGGTACCATAGGGGAAATGTAAGTTTTTTCACATGACTTGTTACTTTTTTCCTTTTGCTCCAGCAAATGCAGGAGAGGTCTGTCCAAATGTTGTTCATGAGTTACCAGAACCCTGTTTTGCACCTCGCCTTCATATTCAAACTCTGTCTTCAGAAATACGATGCCCCTGCAGAAGGTGTTGAGACAAAGATGACAGAAAAGCAATACATAGATAAAAATCTCACTTTGGAACAGACTGAGGGTTCTCGGTGCCTTGGTAATTTCTATTTTCATTGTCATAGAGGTTGCCACTCAGCAGTGCAGCCAGGAGGGAGGTCAGGGTGCTGCTCTGGGGGACACAGGGTGTAAAGTGTGCTGCTCTTTGCTCACCTCTGATCGAGTGGCCTGTGTACACCAGCTCCGTGATAACGTGACACCTGCTGAGCTGGACTAAGGCTGCACACAGTGCTGGACATGTTCAACCTTCTCAGGTCACCTCCCTGGGCACCAGGCTCCTCACAGTGTCCTGAGGAGAGGGACAGCCAGGCCCACAGGGTGTGATGGGACAGGGCCAGAGACTGTTCCCCCAGCAGGACGGGCCCCTCACCCAGAGGCACAGTCCCTGGGACTCTCACGGGAGGACTAGGAGGGAGAAGGGGACACAGCGAGAGGGAGAGAGCCGGCCCCGCCCTCTGTCAGGACGGAGGGGCGGCTGCTGGGGACTCTGTCAGCTCTCACAGAGCTGAGGCCACCCCTGTACCTCACCGCACATTTCCCAGCCAGGGAGCCGCGACCCTCCCTGTATCCTCTGCAGCCCCGTGTGGAGCTGAAACACTTCAATCATGTCCTCATGGAGAGATCACACAGATGTAAAGGTGTCTCTGATCTCCTCTGCCCCTGGAATTAAGTCAGGTTTCACATAAATATCCTCACTAGCTGGATTCTCAGTGCGGGGAAGTCCGAGTGCCTTGCGGGGAATGTCCAATCCTGGAGGCAGGACATCTGCAGGCAGAATGGCCCAGGTCCCCTTCCAACCCATCCAGGTCCTTCTGCCCTGTGTCCCTATTTATTGAATAGTTACAAGTGGAGTCCTCGGTGCTGAGACTCAGAGGAAGGACACCGGGCTGCTCTGCCCAACTCCTGAGCCTCCTCCTCGTTCCACAGGAGACCTGCGCCCTTCTCTGGGGACACACAGGGTTTATCTGCGGGGTGTGGACATGGTTCTCTCCTGACTCGCACGGTCTGTGCAGACTGGACCAGGACTATTGAATTCCCCACACGCACGGCTACCTGCCTGGTGCCTCCATTTTCCTTTGCTGGTTGCAGTTTCTTCCACATCTGGGTTGTGAACAACAGTCTGTGTTAACATGTCATCTCCATGAGCAGCATGACTTACGTCCCTTTTTCTTTTCACTATTTCAGAACATTGTAGTGAAAGAATGTAACAGATATATCTTAACAATCTTCCATGTGAGTTCCCTGTCGTTCAGTGATGACCTGATCTTTCCCAACAATGTGAAGGTTTTACGTCTTGCTTCAATAAATTTCTTTCCTGCACTTTGCTTCCTGTCTGGTTTTATCCAGCAGTCTCTGGCTTGAGTAGGGTGGTTTCATCATAAAGCGGCCTGTGGGTGGTGTCAGGAGTAAGTAGGGAGACCAGCGTCTAGGGTCCAGGGAGTCCTGAGTTCAGTGGTCCCGGTGGGAATATGGGCTCAGGAGCCATCCTGCATGACCCCACAGACTGCCTGGTCACGTGGCCCCAAGGGCGGTGCGGTTGAGGGTAAAAGCATGAGAACGCGCTTCTTGGGCGCGACTACAGAGACTGCAGCCTGACGGCAGTCACATGGTTCCCACCAGCAGCATCGCTGCTACTGCGCCCGCATTGTCAGCACAAACCCTGCTCGGTTCTCGCATACCCTGGGGTCAATTTTCAGATGGCGCCGTGTGACATGGTCTCTGTCCACTTCTCCACTTGTTGTGAATCCGCAGGTCTCAACCTTCAGTTACTCCCTGCACTCTGCACATGCGCATTGCTCAACTCAACCCCGGCTACTGCTTCCTCCCTCAGGGTCTCCCTATAGCCCCGGACACGGGGTCCATCTCCCATGTGGACAGCTCCATGCTCACCATCCACACTCACTGCCGGAGGAACACGTCAGAGGAGCACAGTGTCTCTCCTCCTACTCCTCTTCCATGAGCCCATCCAGGCTAATGGGCCCCCGTCCAATGAGGCAGCTGACTCAGATGATGGATACATCACAGATCATAGCTGGTTTCAGGGTCTGTTGTGACACACAGTGACACTCTTTGTGCCTTCAATTAAGTTCTTTACTCCAGGTGCGGAGGAAAAATTCTAAAATCTGTAACCTCTGCTGAAATCACAGTGCAGGAGGCCATGCTGGCTCTGGAACGTCGAGGGGAACATCTATCTCTGTGCCTCCAGCCCAGGGCTGATGGCTGTCCTCGTCTGGTACCCACATTCCTCCTATCTCTGCCCCTTGACGGGACATTGCCGTATTGTTCTCTGTGTTTGAAAATGTGCCTGTCACCTTCATATGGAATATTTGGGATGCCACTTAGTGGTCACCAGAAAATTCAGAATCATTTCTCTAACTCAAAATCCAAATTTATCACATCTGCAAAGTCCTTTTTCTCATGAGAGAGACATGACAGGTCTGGGTTTAGGGTCTGGATCTGATTGGGGCCGTTACGAGCCTACTTCCGCCCCTGTGCCTGCTGACTCTAAGAGTCTACCTAGCCCTGCCCACTCCACTGCCAAGCCTCCCTCCAACATCCTTTTGCAACTTTGAATCAGTAGAGCTCAAGTGTTTCTAAATATTTTAAGGAAGAGGACTTATTATTAGACCTACACCCCTTCTCTAATAATAAACTATATATTTATACGAAATATGGTGGAGAAAATGGAAAATAAGTGTTATTCTCTATTATCTATTGTATTTAAAACTTTTACAGGAAATATGAATACAGGGGAACATGTCCACATAAATTAGTTTTTATTTTCTGGAACACCTTCAGTGTTTATTACCACACTGTGCTCGATGGACACAGGGTCACGGGGCTCTTGTCACAGTCAGATATGCAGCCTGTAATCATGAGGGGAGGACAAGGCCCTTCACTAGCGTACACACAGACCTGGCCTGACCCTGTCCCGGACTCCCCTCTGTCCACATGTCCCTGCTCACCCAGACGTTGTGCTCAACCATCCTCTCTACACGTCATTCTCTCGTGCATGGTGTTGGGTCACAGCACTGCTCGTGGTCTTGTCGTGGTCCCTTCCCTCTATGTTGTCCGTGCACAGGACAGCTCACAGCCTTGTACAAGGTTTGTGTCCTATCTCCTGCTCGGTGAATCAATATCTGCGTCCCACACCCTAAAGTAAATCTTCATACAGAGTCACACTGTGTACACCAAACAACACATACACATAAACACATTTTTTTTTTATTTTTTATTTATTTACTTTTTTAGATTTTATTTATTCATTTTTATTAGAGAGAGGGGGGAGAGAGGGAGAGAGATAGAGAGAGAACAGGGGGAGGAGCAGGAAGCATCAACTCCCATATGTGCCTTG
The DNA here is from genome assembly GCF_036850995.1 of Saccopteryx leptura. Classification (NCBI taxonomy): domain Eukaryota; kingdom Metazoa; phylum Chordata; class Mammalia; order Chiroptera; family Emballonuridae; genus Saccopteryx; species Saccopteryx leptura. Next base: position 10,898,833 of record NC_089503.1, on the reverse strand, counting down.
ACCAGGCAAGCCCAGGGTTTTGAACCGGCGACCTCAGCATTCCAGGTCGACACTTTATCCACTGCACCACCACAGGTCAGGCCACATAAACACATTTTAACAGATACCCAGACCATGCAGAATTATACAAGCACAGACACACCTAAAGACATGAATAAGGGAAAACACACACACACACACACACACACACACAGAGGCAACCATACTCATCCCTCTGTTGTCACTGTATTCCTTTGTGATATGAGTCCTATTACAGAGTTCTTTTGGGAACATTTAAAATAAATTAACAATATCAGTAACAAACACTATCAATCATTGTTAATACTTCTAGAATGCTTAAGAGTTTACAAGCATGGAGACCCCTATGGGAAGCCATTGTCCTGAAAGTTTACAAGTCATGTCTCACTTTGTCCTGATGGGTCTCCACAAGCTGAAAGACTATTACTGCCATTGGATGTGTGACCAAGGATGTCCCTTCACTGGCCTCTAGCCTGGCTCTGTGTCTTCTCAGCATCAACTGGGAAGATTTCAAAAGCAAGTGATGCACAGGCCCCAGTCCAGGACCAACGTGAGTACCTCTGCGGGTGGAACCGTGTGGTCCCCATCCCCACCTCCCCTGCTGCGGGTGCAGCACCACGTGACTGCGGAGGCCATGACAGCCCCTGAACTGGGGAGGACAGCAAGACTGGGCATGAGCCAGAGACTCCCAGCATCACCACGGGGTCACCTGGAGACCTTTCCTTGGCCACTTCTCTAGCTCTGCAAGGTGGGCACGGCAGGGCCTTTATTGGTGTCACTGTAATAACAGTGACAGATAGAGTTTCGGGCAGGAACGTGTCTTCCCTGAGCTGCTGACGGGGGCGGGTGGGAGATGAGGTGACACACAACTGAAAAGGCTGGGTTGGAGGGGACGGGGAAGCGGAGAGAGGTTAATGGCTAGGGCCTCTGATTAGGACGATTCTGGACATGGATGGTGGAAAAATAGAGACTGTGCTGTAACCCATGTCAGTGAATGTGCACTTAACATGATTATAATGATAAATGTTATTTTGTATATTTCACGAAAACATAGAAAAATATTTTTAGAAAGCAGCTTTCTGAGAGACAGCCAAAAGAGACCTGCCCATGGGAACAGGTTCTGTATTTCAATCCCTTGAACACTCTTCCTGTGTTGCTGACACTTCCTGTCAGATCACGTTTGGTGTCAACTCTCTGTTAGATTTTCCTCCTGAGATTTTTTTTTTGGAAGACAGCACCTGTGTCTAGAAACTCTGATTCAAACTCACAGACTGAGTTACCAGCTACAAAGGATGGATCTGCAGAGTTTCTTAACTTTGTCTTTGAGGCATTTAATTCTCTTTGGGACAAATGTCACCTCTGTCTGCCTATACTCTGTTCCTCATATGTTTTCTGTCTGCATTCCTCCAACCCTCAGTGACAAATTCAATATGGCAAACCCAAGGCACTGGTTGGTCATGTTTACTTAGAGCAAACTTTCAGTGACTCTTCACTCTTATAATATGGTGGTCAGTCTCCATTCAGAAATGAGTGCATTCTTGCCTGTAGGATAACAAAATCTTTACCTTATGTAAAAATTAATACTGTTCATTCTTCCCTATCTTTTAATTCTACCATGTGTCTCCCAGATGCTAATTATCATTTCAGGCAGACTGAGGGCATTAAAATGAAGAGCGACAGAGAGCAAGTAAGTTCTTAATAGACACTTAGTTTTATGAGACAGATTAAAGTTCTTTGGGCCAGACAGAACTCTCTCTCATGAAACATGTCATGGGTCTTTAGAAAGTTCAGATTACTACAATCTTGTCTTTGTTATGAGTATTAAGCATTCAGAGTAAAACAAGGAACTTAGAAATATGATGAATATGACAACTATATTGAAGCATAAAGAATTTAGAAGACATAATGTGACAAAGTGTGTGTACATGCATATGTAAGATAAAGAACAGAAGTAAGAGAAGAAAAATAAGCATGTTCAGACAAGGATTTAATAGGTCCACTTATAAAAAAAGTTTTTAAAGAAGGGAGATTGTGCTGAAAGAAAATAACCAAGAAATACATCAAGAAAATGCCCCCACAGCAAAGAATATGAACTAGGACAGCTCACTCATTCCCCACATCAGAACACATTTTGTGACATTAGGAAACATCACCTTAAAGGAAGGAGATTCTTTCAAAAAGAAACACTAGGTCACCTGCCCGGATGGGGAATAAAAGTAGAATGAGCACCGACTGGAGGGCACAGAGGAACACTGAAAGTTCAGAGGTCTGGCCTGTACCTGTGCACAGACAGAATTCTGAGGCAGTCAGCTAGCATTTCAGCAGGAACATAAACACATCTCAGAAGAGCAGCACATCTGCTGAAGTTTGATCTCCCATGAGGTTTTACTCAGAAGGTAGGGGAGAATTTCCTCTACCGAAAGGACTGGATGAAGAAAGACAAGGCAGGCAGCCCAGTGCACACAGGATATTACACAGGTGTTTGTAGATGAGCCGCAGAGAAGGTGCACACAGAGAGTTGCCCACGTCCCCAGCAGGAGACGCGGTGAACGCTGCTGTGGGGAGGAGGCGACAGCGTGGTGTGGATGAGGTCGCAGAGGCTTCTCGGGCTTCTCACTGGAAGTGGTTTTCAGTCTTTTTTTTTTTTGGAACTATGCTTTGACATCACTATTTTAATATAGTATAAAAATTTGAAAATTACAGGAAATTGTCAGAAAGGAATGAGAATAAAGGACAGCATTGAAATTTGTAAGACAAAATATGGTTGAAATAAGTTAATAAGTGGCAAATTATCTAAGGCCACGTAGGAATCTCAGCTGCACCAAACATAGAGGACACTTGATATATTTTGTTGAAAGAATGAACACATTTTCTTAAGGAATTGATTGTCATATTAAATGACAGGAGATAAGGCCGGGAAGTGAAGAACAGTATGTTATATCATAGAATGAGATTCTACATAGAAATTAAAGGCCGTTAGACTTTCCACAGGGAACAAAGCCCATGTGAGCTGTCATTCTCCTATATGAAGACTGTGAACGGGTGAGGACTGAGTGGGTCCTGAAGGACAAAGTCAGTGAGGGTGACAGAGAGGAGAAGATGGGGACCTCCAGGAGGGAGGACAAGCCTGGCAAAGTCCCGACCTTCGAGATGAGCTCCATGCAGTAGAGTTTACATGTGACCACTCTTCTGCCAGCATCGGTCAGCACGGTGGCTCTTCACTGTCCTGTGGGTGTGAGGCCACCGGTCTGTTCTCATCTTTTGCCACAAGGATGAATGCTGTGGCAAAGAGACATCAGGTATGTCTCTATGACTGGATGTCTCGGCCGTGGCTTTAGTGTTATTGGAGGTTCAGAATTGCTTTGTTGAGTGGTTGCCCTGAGCAGTGCACATGGTTTTGCAAAAAATGTGGTCTCACCCATTTGATGCCAATGGTTTACCACTCACCCATTGGGACACCAAAATACTTCTGGACATGACAAAGTCTACAACAGTGGGTGGAAGGAGGACGAAAAACAGTCCCAGCTGAGAATCGCAGTTCAGCACTGGGAATAGATATTAAATCTGCCCTATTTCCTTTTGTCACACTCCTAAGACCACAGATTCACACTCTGGAGTGCAATCGTTAGCAAGAAAACACACACATTAGCTGCAGGGAAACTAGTAACTGAATAGAGAAGATTTGCTGTATTAATCTGATGAAGCACATGGACTGTCACTTGTGTGTGGTATGAAATATTTAACCACACATTTTGTAGACATATCAAGTTGTGTAAGTTGAAGGTTTTGGTGAGTGAGCCAAAAAGAATTAAGTGGAGGTGCCACCTGATCCTGACTCAGCTTCCAAATCTGTCTCTCGGTCCCCAGTCAGTAGATGGATCAGGGTTAGATGAAATCAAAGTAATGTTTACTTCTAGGGAACAGAAGGACTGCAATGTCCCTGTCCCTGGCTGTCAAGACTCAACTTCTTTCTCTCCTCGCCTAGCCGTGCCAAGTGTGATTCCACAGCTCTCTCCAGGGACAGAGAAAACATGGTGTTAGCACAACGATGTCTGGCTGATGCCAGGGTTTAGTGTTGAGGTGAGCTTTGCCTTTTTAGAGTTCTTATTTTAAATGAGTCCCCCTTTCATAAGAAAACCAACAATGAAACATGTTTTATAATCAGAGAACTCTGTAGAATTGCAAACTGTCCCCCAAAAGAGTTTAAAGCAAGTAGACACCCAGTGTATCACGACTGTCACATGCAGACCAGATAGCGCAGGTCATGCTCCTTAGGAGCTGAACGGGGAGGAAAGCGCCATGGGGTCGGGTCCTGTCACCAGGAGAAAGGTGCACACAAGAGTCAAGGGGTCACTGGAAGGTGACCTCATAGATACAAGGGCACAATCTGACACTGACATTGGGCTGCCTTTGGTGTGGCATAGAATATAAATACGTAAAGGCACCCAGGCAGGGACAGTGGAGGAGATTTCATATGGAGCAAAGGCATCGAGTGGAGTACCATGAGGCCTACACAAATATCCACCTGGAGGCCATATAGGGCAGCTGTGCAGGTCAAGGTCACAGGAATCCATTTGACTCATAGTGTGGAGATCCATAGGGTCAAACTTAGTGGATGGGCAATGTTGAGAGCTCTCTGATCCTAGACACCTGCCTCCTTACCTGGCTCTGCCTCCCACTGGCTGTGTGCCGTGGTCAACTTACTGAGGTCCTTTTTTCCATTAAACTGGACAGATGTCCCATACCTACCTTGTAGGGAGGGACATCACACATCAGGTTGCTCAGAGGAATCCTGGTTTGTGCTGCTGTCCTTGCGTTCTGTCCATTTAGTGACCTCTTCTACCTTCTCAAGTGCCCAGGTAGGACAGTAAGTTTCATCATCACTCTACTCATGGTTGTTGTGAAGATTAAGAGAGGTGGACACAGTGTCTGTATGGAGTCAGTGCTATGGAACTGTTTGCCATTCATGTTTTACTGAATCTGGAAGGAAGTAACACTGGTCGGGTTAGACATGGAGAGCTCGATGGGTCAGTGACAGGTAGCATGTGTTCAGAAGCCAAGTTTTCTCTGTACAACTATTTAAAAATGAGTGAGAAAAATATTGAGTAACAACAGATAAAAATATAGTGTTTTATGTTAAATTATGGGGCCACTTTTCTCTTCTCTAAACATGATCACTTCTGGATGTCTTAGAGGATATAGATTAGCAGCATATTTTGTGCATCTGTCGTGGTCCCAGATGTCCTCAAAGTTTTATGGAACAGCTGTCTCACTGTTACAAATCAATGGCTGCCAGCTGACATGCAGAGAGCTCCTACTCTGTGCCCAGTCCTGTCTGAGGACTTACATGTTCTGGCTCATTCAGCCTCATGACTAGCCGAGGACTGTTCCCATTACACACAGAAACTTGACTGTGAAATCTCCCAGTAGTCCTGGTTCAAGGCATGGGAGGCTCCTGGTCTATGAATGGCCTGGAAACTGGGATCAGTTACACAGTTGAAGGAAGGACCAAAAATATCTGTAATTAAAGTAAATCAATTTGTAATACACTATTTTTAGAGTTCAAAACTGAGGCCACACACCAATCTTTGAATCAAGGCAGGATTCAGCCCTTTTTTGCTGGAGTCACCTCTGTCACTGGCTCTGTCCCTTCCCTCCACCTCTGTTCAGGAACAGAGAGCGCCCAGAGAGGAGCCTGCCTGTGGTGAACAGGGAGTGGTGGGGACACGAGGTCAGCAGTAAATCCAGGCACCTGACCAGCTATTTCCTCTGAAAATGAGAGCCCACAGTGCAGGTGGTTGTAGCCAGTGCTTTATGTGAAAAAGAAAAATGCGCTCAAAAAGAAGAATAAAAACTACATTCAGAGATGGTTATAAAAAATCTGATAGGTGGACGAACTCTAAGTTGCATCCCCAATGGCCCCTGGACTGGGTCCCCAGCTTTATGAAGGCACCGTGCACAGGGATATTCAGGAGCAAAGGAAGCATCTCTGACATTATCCTGCCTTCTCCCTCCCAGGCTGTGTCACAGAAAGGAGAAGTAGCCACCACAGTGCCATCGCTTCATGACAAGAGCTGGTGAACGAGAGGAAGGAGACACTCCGCTGCCCCATGGCCTTTCCCCGCCGTGGGCTTCCCTTTGCAGCTCACAGCCCGCAGGAGGAGGTCAGAGCCCCGTCAGGGGTCCGGGGGCTGCGGGCAGGTGTCTGTGGGAGCAGGAAGGAGCGGTGCAGCCTCTCACACGTTTCTTTCTTCAGCCTCAGGACACGAACCTCGCAGGTTCAACCACGCACCAGGCAAGGGAAGAAGGGAGAAAACAGCGTTGAGAAATTTGTGACACAGAGTACATTGCTGTGATGGTACCGGTAGGTATGCTTACGACTTAGATAAAGACTTGACAGAAATATTTTTGAACCATGTTAAATACGTGATGTGAGATGCTATTGATAAATGCATCTGTTAACGAGCAGAAGGAGGCTCTGCTTTAATTTTATAGAACCATGCATAATATCATTTTTAGACAACATGTGGTAATTTTCTTTATGTTTTTCATTTTCATAGATGTGATTCTGAAAAGATTTGTTGCAGGTATATGCAGATGCAAAAATAATGATTTTGTGTTAGTGATGTCACCTGAGTCTTTGAATTGTTTTGGCTATTAACTAAATACTGAGTCACTATAATTTGTCAGTGAAAATTGTTTTCAGTTATTCATTAGTCATGGCCAAACGTGCTTCTCCTTTCTATTAAAGCACTTCCTATAGGAAACACTTTATGTTCACAAAATTCTTCAAATCATTTTTTTGAAGCCTGATGGTTCTTAGGGCAGTGTCAGTGCTGAGTATGTGGTTCGGATGGGGGACGGTCCGTCCATGTCCTGGGAATGTTGGAGCAGGACTGATTGGGACACTGGAGGCAGAGACGGTGGTGGGCACGGCCACACGCGTGTACATGGTACAGTAGACTGGATGCTACAATCTGGAAGTGATCCCTTAAACGTTTTCACCCCCCTGGTGTGTGTTTACCAGTCTGAAGACCAAAACCCTATGGAATTGCTGAGATTTCCCTCTTAGTCACAAGGGATGTTGCGTGCCCAGCGCATCTCCCTGAGGAAGGAGTCCAGAGACCCCATGTGTCTGTGGTAGGTAATACTTATACGCCACCTGCCACCTGCCTCTTCCCTTAGTTTTAATATCTAGTAATCAGGATTTTAAAAATCGCAGTAACAGTGATTCAGATGTGATTATAAAATCGTGAATTGAGAGATCGCAAAGTGATGACCTTAATTTTCACTGCTAGAGATCCCTATGGAACCAGGGCCAAATTCAAAAGCACACTGTGTTAGCACCCAGGGTAGTAACATTCCTTGTTGGCAGAGTCTGTTTGTTTAATCTGATGTTTGACTTTGTGAATCAGGTGATTTCTTCTGTTTGACTTAGTATTTGCATTTGTTTCTTTTTATTTATTTTTTTAATGGTATTCACCACCAGACACTATGTTGAGCATTCTTTCTATATTGGTCCGTTAATCCTCTCACAAATCCTTTGAGGACGGCACTATGATACACCCTTACTGTACAGATGAGAAAACTGAGACTGAGAGGTCAGCACTGTGCTGAAGACCCCACAGGTAGAAGGTTTTAGAGCTGACCTGAGACCCATTAGTCTGGGCCCAAAGTCAGGCTCCTCCACACTAATCAAGAAATAAAAATGGGCTAATTCTGAGGCATCTAGAGTTTATTTTTAAATTCAAAACAGAGTACAAGCTATGCTGTCAGAAGTCTTGTCGGGAGTACACGGAACTTGTAGTATTATGTAAGGATAGTCGACATCTTTAAATTTATAGGAATTTCCTTAAAGAACAAGGTGTGTACTTCTGTTTATTTAGACTGCCCTTCCCATCTGTGAGTAAAGTTTCATGATTTTTCCTGAAAACAGTGCACATTTATGAAAGTATTGTTCAGAATGCTCCTGCTCATACTGTGCCCATTGCCAAATGACCTCATAGTCCCCATGATGTCATTTGATGGTCGCAGCTGGTTTATATGAAAGGAATCGATGTTTGTACGCTGAGCATGTGTTTGGCTAACACTTTGAATTCTATCAGTTCAGTAGTGTTTTAGTATATTATATTATAGTTTTAATTTACTTTATATATCTTTTTCTTGTTTGAAGAGAATATTTTTTACATTATCCTTCTTTCATTAATAGACATTATTTTCTTTAGAGGAGTTTAGGTTCACAGAGAAATTGAACAGAAAATGCAGACTTTACAGATATGTCCTACTCACAAACCATCTACTAAGGTCACCAATCGTCTTCCTTTAGGGAGGAAGGTCCTTCTTTTGTAAGTTCTGTCCTCCCTTGAAAAGTGTCCTCCTTCATGTCGTCCTTTTTGATATTGGAAGACTAATCTGTAAATGTCTGTATTTGATTGATGCAGAGTTGATCCATTGCATGTGATGTGACGTATTTGTATTTGTCATGATGATTCATCAAGGATCAGTACAGTGTGGTGAGACACGATTATGAGACGCATGCGCTCTGCACGGGAGAACTTGAGAGAGCTTGATATTCTGAGCAAGCAAGTGGCTTTGTGTACTTCTTCCTGAAATACAACATGGCACATACAACATTGTAGACTCATTATTATTTCTATTATTCAAACATAGACAGGTAAGCACAATTCATGATTTATTAATTCATATTCTATTTAATAAATTCCAAATACATATAATTTTATATACAAGGATTTTCCCGAAATTTGAGTTTTAAAGTGGAAATTTAACCTCAAATCATATGTATTAATAACACATTTTGATTAAATAGTTGCATAAAACAGATGTTTTTTAATTAGAAAATGATAAATACACCCGAATATCACTCCAAATTATTGGTTTTGTTTGATGTTTAGTTTTACTAAATTAGTACATTTTTTACAATTATTATTAAAATTTAATAGGCATGTAGGCCCTGGCTGATTGGCTCAGTGGTAGAGCGTCGGCCTGGCGTGCGGAGGTCCTGGGTTCGATTCCCGGCCAGGGCACACAGGAGAGGCGCCCATCTGCTTCTCCACCCCTCCCCCTCTCCTTCCTCTCTGTCTCTTTCTTCCCCTCCAGCAGCCGAGGCTCCATTGGAGCAAAAGATGGCCCGGGCGCTGGGGATGGCTCCTTGGCCTCTGCCCCAGGCGCTAGAGTGGCTCTGGTCACAACAGAGTGACGCCCCGGATGGGCAGAGCATCGCCCCCTGGTGGGCATGCGGGAGTCTGTCTCACGGCCTCCCTGTTTCCAGCTTCAAAAAAAAAATTAATAGGCATGTAATCATAATTGCAATATAAAATATTACAAATGTTTTTATTATGCATTTGTCATATTATAATGCATTATTGTTACAATGAATAAAATGAGTTTTTTATTTATGATATATTTTTTTTCAATTTATTTTTGCCCTCCTTTTCATTGTAAAAAAGTTGGTCACTTATTTTTTTTTATAAATAAATTTTTATTTATATGGGCTGACATCAATAAATCAGGGTACATATATTCAAAGAAAACATTTCCAGGTTATCTTTTCATTTAGTGCTGTTGCATACCCATCACCCGAAGAGAGATCGTCCTCCGCCACCCTCCATCCAGTTTTCTCTGTACCCCTCCCACTCACCCTCTCCCTCCTTCCCTCCCCCCACCCGCCGTAACCACCACACTCCTGTCCATGCCTCTTAGTCTCACTTTTATGTCCCACCAATGTATGGAATCCTGCAGTTCCTGTTTTTTTCTGATTCGCTTATTTCACCCCACACAATGCTACCAAGACTCCACCATTCCGCTGTAAGTGATCCGATGTCATCATTTCTCCTAGCTGAATAGTATACCATGATGTATATGTGCCTTATCTTCTTCATCCAGTCCTCTATTTTTTTTTACAGTGATTAAAAGCCTTTAAGCAAACTCTTGGCCAATACAGCAAGGATCCATAAAAGAGTAGTGTCCTTAACATGTTCACCAAGTCCAAGTTGGCCCCATCACCATGCCAAATCCCTGGAAAATGCAACCCAACCACAGTTCAGTCTGTTAGGAGCTGTCACAGGGAGCAGGAGTCCAGGAAAGTTCCCCACAGGAAAAGTCCGCATGGCACTGGAATTGTTGTCACCATTCTATACTTTGCAGCTCATGTCCAAGTCCCAATGACCACTGCTTCTAGCTGGTAATGATTCAGGTAGACTGGAAAAAGCCATTTGCAGCATGTGTGGATATGGAGCTTCTGTTCTCCTCTGCCTGGAGAGTTGAGACCAGGTTGCTTTTCCCTGGAGCTCTGTGACTATGGCATGGTAAAGAGAACCTTGGGATACACTAAGTTGGGTGGCAAAGGTAAATTCATAATACAAGTTGGCAAAAGGAAGAAAGAGAGCTCTAAATTAGGAGTAGGTCCCAGCCTGAAATATGAGTGGGGCATTGAGGTAGGAGGGATAAAGGAAACACTATATATTAAACAAAGCAGCAGAAAATAGGACTATCAACACCCACAACAGAGATCTTTCAGGGAAGAATACAAAACCTGACTATTCAGGCAAAACATAGTTAAGTGGCCCTTGTGCAAATGAGATCAGTTTACCTGCTTCTTGGAAGAAATACCCTAGGCTCATCCACAGTGTCGTAGATGGGGCCGACGGCCCTGGGCATCTTCAGCCTTCAGTGGCAAACCCCAGCTTTCTGGGCAAGGTTAGGTCATAGGTGGCTGGAGCAGGGCTGGAAGAGACTGAACCCTCCCTTAGAGGAGCAAGGGGGAAGCCCACCTTCCAGTGTCCCTGTTTCCTCACAGCAGAGGCATGTAAGCCTGGCAGGCTTTAGCTCAATGACCTTCCTTTCCACTATTGAAGCAGGATCCAGATGGCATCCTATGAGACCCCTTTGGGGTGTTGGAGCCTTTAAGGGTGTATCCTAAAAGCTGGTAGTTCCCCTGATCTCTATTGGGCTTTTTCTGCCTCTAGGTATCTTAAAAGCCATTCTCAGAAGATCTCGCTGAGGGGTTTGAGGATCCCCAACCGCCTATATAAATCTTTTCCATATATCTGGAGCTATTTGGAAAAAGACAAAACAGTGTTATTACCTAGATCTAATAAAGAAGGTAGTAGTTTGCAGGTGAAAAAGATTTGGTGTCTCCTGTTCATCAGCATTCAAAAGAAATGTAAGTTGTTTTTTTTTTAAGTAAAAAGCATGATATGGTAGACCCGTCGGAGTCATTGGCCTGGTGTGCAGGATTCCCAGGTTCGATTCCTGGCCAAAACATACAGGAGAAGCACCCATCTACCTCTCCACCCCTCCCCCTCTCCTTCCTCTTCGTCTCTCTCCTCCCGCCTGCAGCCAAGGCTCCACCGGAGCAAAGCCACCCCGGGCACTAAGGATGGCCCCATGGCCTCCGCCCCAGTTGCTAGAATGGCTCCGGTTGTAACAGAGCAACACCCCAGATGGGCAGAGCATTCCCCCCTGGTAGGCATGCCAGGTGGATCCCAGTCAGGCGCATGCAGGAGTCTGTCTGACTGCCTCCCCATCTCCATCCTCAGAAAAATACAAAAAATAAATAAAAGAAGAAAAAATACTACAAAAAAAAAAAAAGAAAAAAGGAGGGGCATTCCCTTGTGCTAAATCTCCAAGGAGCATGGAGTGAGCTTGAGTATGTTCTATGAACCATGGAGCTCTATGTTGACATATAAGTCTTTGAAGAAGGAGGAACTGCTGAAATAGTTTATCAGCATTTGTCCCTAAGACAGCAGTCTTTATAGTGGGAACACTATACGTAAATATTTGCTGTCTGTCTATAGATTAAGGGGGGAATATGGCAAATGCTGAAAAGCCATGATCTTTGTGCCCCTCCCCTCCTCCAACCCCCTCCCTCACCTCCCCCACCCTGTAACCCCAACACTGTTGTTCATGTCTCTGAGTCTCATCTTTATGTCCCACCTATGTATGGAATCATATAGTTCTTAGTATTTTCTGATTTACTTCTTTCACTCAGTATAATGTTATCAAGGCCCATCCATGTTGTTGTAAAAGATCCTATGTCATCATTTCTTATGGCTGAGTAGTATTTCATAGTATATATATACCAAAGCTTTTTAATCCACTTGTCCTCTGATGGACACTTGGGCTGTTTCCAAATCTTTGCTATTGTGAACAATGCTGCCATAAACATGGGGGTGCATTTCTTCTTTTCAAACAGTGCTATGGTGTTCTTGGGGTATATTCCTAACAGTTGTATAGCTGGGTCAAAAGGCAGTTCAATTTTTAATTTCTTGAGGAATCTCCATACTGTTTTCCACAGTGACTGCACCAGTCTGCATTCCCACCAGCAGTGCAGGAGGGTTCCCTTTTCTCCACATCATCACCAGTACTTATTCTGTGTTGTTTTATTGATGAGCACCATTCTGACTGGTGTGAGGTGATATCTCATTGTGGTTTTAATTTGCATTTCTCTAATCATTAGTGATGTTGAACATTTTTCATATGCCTGTTGGCCATCTGTGTGTCCTCTTTGGAGAAGTGTCTATTCATTTCTTTTTCCCATTTTTGGATTGGATTGTTTGTCTTCCTGGTATTCAGTTTTACAAGTTCTTTATAAATTTTGGTTATTAACCCCTTATCAGACGCTATGTCAAATATATTCTCCCATTGTGTAGTTTGTCTTTTTATTCTGTTCTTATTGTCTTTAGCTGTGCAGAAGCTTTTTAGTTTGATAAAGTTCCATTTGTTTATCCTGTCTTTTATTTCACTTGCCTGTGGAGACAAATCAGCAAATATATTGCTGCAAGAGATGTCAGAGAGCTAACTGCCTATGTTTTCTTCTAAGATGCTTATGGTTTCACGGCTTACATTCAAGTCTCTTATCCATTTTGAGTTTACTTTTGTGAGTGGTGTAAGTTGGTGGTCTAGTTTCATTTTTTGCAGGTAGCTGTCCAGTTTTCCCAACACTATTTGTTGAAGAGGCTGTCTTTACTCCATTGTATTGTCTTACCTCCTTTGTCAAAGATCAGTTGTCCATAGAACTGTGGGTTTATTTCTGGGTTCTCTGTTCTGTTCCATTGATCTATGTGCCTGTTCTTATGCCAGTACCATGCTGTTTTGAGTACAATGGCCTTATAATATAACTTGATATCTGGAAGTGTGATACCTCCTGCTTTTTTCTTCCTTTTCAAGATTGCTGAGGCTATTCGTGTTCTTTTTTGGTTCCATATAAATTTTTGGAATATGTGTTCTATGTCTTTGAAGTAAGTCATTGGTATTTTAATTGGTATTGCATTGAATTTATAAATTGCTTTGGATAATATAGACATTTTAATGATGTTTATTCTTCCTAACCATGAGCACGGTATATGCCTCCACTTATTCGTATCTTCCAATATTTCTTTTATCAATGTTTTATAATTTTCTGAGTACAAGTCTTTAATCTCCTTGGTTAGATTTATTGCTAGGTACTTCATTTTTTTGGTTGCAGTGGTAAAGGGGATTGATTCCTTGATTTCTCTTTCTGACAGTTCATTATTAGTGTATAAAAATTCCTCTGATTTCTGAGTATTGATTTTACATCCTGCCACCTTGCCAAATTCATTTATCCGGTCTAGTAGTTTTTTGACTGAGACTTTAGGGTTTTCTACATACAATATTATGTCATCTGCAAATAATGATAGTTTTACTTCTTCTTTTCCAATTTGGATGCCTTTTATTTCTTTTTCTTGTCTGATTGCTGTGGCAGGACTTCCAGAACTATGTTGAATAAGAGTGGTGAAAGGGGACACCCCTGCCTTGTTCCTGATCTTAAGGGGATTGCTTTTAATTTTTGCCCATTGAGTATGATGTTGGCTGTGGGTTTGTCATAGATGGCCTTTATCATGTTGAGGTATGTTCCCTGTACTCCCACTTTGCTGAGAGTTTTGATCATGAATGGGTGCTGGACTTTATCAAATGCTTTTTCTGCATCCATTGAAATTATCATGTGGTTTTTCTCCTTTCTTTTGTTTATGTGATGAATCACATTGATTGATTTGTGAATATTGTACCAGTCTTGCCTCCCAAGAATAAATCCTACTTGATCATGATGTATGATTTTTTCCATATATTGCTGGATCCAGTTTGCTAGTATTTTGTTGAGGATTTTTGCATCTAAGTTCATCAGGGATATTGGCCTATAATTTTCTTTTTTTGTGTTGTCTTTGCCTGGTTTTGGAATCAGAATTATGCTCGCCTCATAAAAGGAGTTTGGAAGTCTAACTTCCTCTTGAATTTTTTGAAATAGCTTGAGAAGGATAGGAGTTAGTTCTTCTTTGAATATTTAGTAGAATTCACTTGTGAAGCCATCAGGCCCAGGAATTTTCTTTTTTGGGAGTTTTTTGATAGCTGTTTCAATCTCATTTGTTGTAATTGGTCTGTTTAGGTTTTCTGATTCTTCCAGATTGATTTGTGGAAGATTATATGATTCAAGGAATTTGTCCATTTCATCTAGGTTGTCTAGTTTTTTGGCATACAGTTCTTCATAGTATTTTTTTACAATATTTTGTATTTCTGTTGTGTCAGTTGTTATTTCTCCATTCTCATTTCTAATTTTATTTATTTGAGTCCTCTCTCTTTTTTTCTTGGTGAGTCTCGTTAAAGGTTCATTGATCTTGTTTACCTTTTCAAAGAACCAGCTCCTGGTTTCATTGATCCTCTGTATTGTTTCTTTAGCCTCTATGTCATTTATTTCTGCTCTGATCTTTATTATTTCCTTCCTTCTACTAGCTCTGGACTTTACTTGCTGTTCTTTTTCTAGTTCTTTTAGATGCAGGGTTAAGTTGTTTATTTGAGCTCTTTCTAGTTTCTTGAGGTATGCCTGTAATGCTATAAACTTCCCTCTCAGGACTGCTTTTGCTGTGTCCCATAAATTTTGAGTTGATGTATGCTCATTATCGTTTTTTTCTAGGAATTTTTTAATTTCTTCTTTGATCTCAATGTTAACCCATTCATTGTTTAATAACTTGCTATTTAGTTTCCAAGTGTTTGAATGTTTTTCAATTTTTCTATTGTGGTTGATTTCTAGTTTAATGCCATTGTGATCAAAGAAAGTGCATGATATGATTTTAATCTTCTTAAATTTGTTGAGCCCGCTTTTATGCCCTGACATGTGGTCTATTCTAGAGAATGTACCATGAGCGCTTGAAAAGAATGTATATTCTGCTGTTTTAGGGTGAAAGGTTCTGAAGATATTTATTAAATCGAGTTGATCTAATATGTCCTTTAAGTCTGCTGTTTCTTTGTTAATTTTCTTTCTTGAGGATCTATCTAATGATGTTAGTGGGGTATTGAAATCCCCTACTATTATACTATTGCTGTTGATCTCGCCCTTTAAGTCCATCAAAGTCTGCTTTATATATTTAAGTGCTCCTATATTAGGTGCGTAGATATTTATAATGGTTATATCTTCCTTTTGGATTGCTTTCTTTATCATTATGTAGTGCCCTTCTTTATCTCTAACTATGGTCTTTGTTTTAAAGTCCATTTTGTCTGATATAAGTATTGCTACCCAAAATTTTTTTTCATTTCCATTTGCGTGAAATATTTTTTTCCATCCTTTTATCTTCAATCTGTGTGCATCTTTTGATTTAAGGTGTGTCTCTTGTAGAGAGCATATGTATGGGTCCTGTTTTCTTATCCACCCAGCTACCCTATGTCTCTTGATCAGATCATTTAATCCATTAACTTTAAGGTTATTACTGATATGTAATTGTTTATTGCCATTTTTTTTCTTTAAAACTGTTTTTCTCTTTTGCTATATATTTTTTTTTCTTTGATCTGTTTACAACAGGTCCCTCAGCATTTCTTGAAGCCTTGGTTTGGTTGCAGTGAAATCCTTGAGGTGTTTTTTTTGTCAGTAAAGCTTTTTATTTCTCCTTCAATTTTAAATGATAGCCTTGCTGGATAAAGTAGTCTTGGTTGTAGGTTCTTGTTCTGCATTACTTTGAATATTTCTTGCCATTCCCTTCTGGCCTCAAGTGTTTCTGTTGAGAAGTCAGAAGTCATCCTGATGGGGGCTCCTTTGTAGGTGATAGTCTTTTTTTCTCTAGCAGCTTTTAATATTTTCTCTTTATCATTTAGCTTTGGTAATTTAATTATGATGTGTCTTGGTGTTGGTTTCTTTGGGTTTCTCCTTAATGGAGTTCTCTGTGCTTCCTGAACATGTGAAATGTTTTTCTGCCTTAATTGGGGGAAGTTTTCCGCTATAATATATTTGAACAAAGTCTCTATCCCTTGTTCTTTCTCTTCTTCTTCAGGAACCCCTATGATGCGGATGTTATTTCTCTTCATGTTGTCACAGAGCTCTCTTAGAGTTTCCTCAGACTTTTTGAGTCTCTTTTCTTTTTTCTGCTCTGCTTCCGTGCCTTTATTTATTGTCTCCTCTAACTCGCTGATTCAATTCTCTGCTTCATCCATCCTGCTTTTAATTCCTTCCGTTGTATTCTTTATTTCAGATATTGTATTTGTCATTTCTGACTGATTCTTTTTTATTATTTCAATGTCCTTTTTTATATTTGTTATCTCTTTATTTAGGTTTTTGTAATGGCCATCTATGGTTGTTCTAATATCTTTGAGCATCCTAAAAATCATTATTTTAAACTCTGCATCTGGTAATTTGGTTATATCTGATTCACTTAGGTCCTTTTCTGGGGATTTCTCTTGGTTTATTTGTGTTGTATTTCTCTGCCTCCACATTTTCTCTTCACGGGAGTGGCTGTGACCACGTGCTTGGGAGCACAAGGGTTAGTGGCCTTGGCCTTTGCCCCGCCCCCATGTGTGACGTTATGCTCGGTCCTGAGGGCACTGGCGAGCACCTTTGCTCAGCTGCAGGTCTTCACCATTTTCTGAGCTTTTGCCCTGCCCTTGCAGGAGGATCCCACTCAAGGAACAGCTGCTAGCCTTGGCTCTACTGCCGGGCAGGGCTGCATGCCCAAGCTCAGCTCCGTAGCAGAACTCCACCTCTTCTGGGCTTTTGGCTCCACCCCAGCGGGAGAAGCCAGCTACCAAGTCAGACCGCAAGCCTGGGTTGCACGGGCGGGGCAGGGCTGTGCTCCTCTGCCCTTTCTCTGGGGCTGCTCTCCACCCTTTCCGGGGTTCCTCTTCTGGGCTCTGGGGCTGAAGGCTGGGGCTTTGTTCCTGGGGCTCAGGACCCTTTTCCCTCTGCTAAACTCACTTCCGACCACGCGAGTCTCTCCCTGCTGCCATTCGCTCCGAGGAGCTGGGCAGCCCTCTCCGCGTTTCCGCATTTCCGCTTTTCCTACCAGTCTCGGTGTGGCTTCTTCAGTGTTCCTTGTTTGAAGAGTCCTCTTAGTTTAGTTCAAAGTTGGTTTTTCCAGATGATAGTTCATAAAATTAGTTTGTAATCCACTTTGGTTCTGGGAGTTAGATGCTGGTACATCCACCTACTCCAGCGCCATCTTGTCTCTCCATGTTGGTCACTTTTAATCTACACCCCACACCAGCCTGGGACATATGTTACAGTCAATGAACCTATACTGACACATCATTATCACCCAAGGCCCATAGTTTACATCAGGCTTCACACTTGTTTTATACAATAGTATTATGAAAACTGAATAATTTGTTAATCAGCATCACTCCAGTAAATTCAATAAAAAGTGTTGTTTTTTTATTCCATTTTTAAAACATGAAAGCATGTGCAGTGGGCAGCAATTCTTCAAACTGGATTTACTCTCTCTTCCATTTCTCTTACTTCTTTGGTTTTACTTGAAAGTCTGTATAGTGGGTGGAATATTAGTGTTTGGATCTTTCCAAGTCTGTTAATGTCTGTCTCAGTAGAAGTCAGATGGAACACGTATTTGCTTCCATCTTAACTCCTTTGCAACATCACATGCCATGTAGTCTTCAGAAAATTCCACTGTCTTGTGAGAGCATGAGAGTGACCTGGGAAAATAAACCTCCACATTATGATTAATGTAGTTTTGTCCTAAACTCCCTGAAACATAACGTCACATCAGCAGCCCTCGAAACAGCTGTGGAATGTCAGCTGTGTGTGTGTAGTGAAATTTCTCCTCTGTGTACCAATTAGATGAAGGCCATGAGGAGACTTGCCTTTATAACTTAAATAATGGATTCCAGAAGCAAGTGTCTACTTCAACTACAAAAACTATCTCAACTTTATTATCTTAACAAATGTATGTAGTATAATCTGATAAAATTTCTTACTAAAAATTCTAAGTAAGAGCCTGGGCTGGTTGGTAATAGTTAAGAAGTGGTAGTTAAGTGGTAGAGCATCAGCTTGTCATGTGGAAATCTCAGGTTTGATTCTTTGTCAGGGCACACAGGAGAAGTTTCCATCTGCTTCTCTACCTCTCCATCTCGCCTCTCTCTCTCTCCCTCTTACACTCCTGAAGTCATGCTTCAAATGCTTAGAACAAGTTGACTCTGGTAGTTGAGGATGGCTCCATGGCCTGCCTCAGGCACTAACATTGCTTGGTTGCAGAGCAGTGGAGAAGCAGCCGCAAATAAACAGAGCATTGCCTGGTAAGGGGGTTTACCAGATGGATCCCAGTTTGGGTGAATGCAGGAACCTGTCTATCTGCCACCCCACCTCCCAGTTAATATAAAAAAATTTAAGTAATAATAGAAGAAAACTGTTTAGAACCAAAAAAATCAATTTTCAAAGTCAACTGTAAACATCACTCTAAAAGAGTGAGTGCTAAAGCTAATTATATTAAAATATGGGGGAAATGCCTGATAAGTCCATTGTTTGTCAGTATGGATCTGTAAGTTTTAAGTGTCACACTAAAATAAGAAATTTAAAGAATCTTAACTATTTCCAAAGATAAGGTGAAAAACTTTTAATTGCAGACAATATGAATGTTTCATCAGGAGACATGAGACGTGCTCACAGAGCACCACCAAGAGAAATAAAATACTAGGATGAGATGCATGTAAGTGGCTGGATATATGCTAAATACATAAAAATACAGAAGCTTGAGCATGCCACAAACAACAGTGAGAATTAAAAATGGAATAAAGATATCTCATTTATAAGTGTGACAAATTATAAAACATAAAAACAAATCTAATGGGTGAGGTAGTATATACCATGTTTTTGGAAGACAACTTACGAAAATATAAATATTTCCAATATTTATACACAAAATCATTGTAGTATTTTCATCCTGAATCCCATTGGAGCTTTATCAGAAACTGAAAAAAATATTTAAAAATTTTTAGGGAACAATCTATGTTTGAAAATGGTCAAGATATTAGAAACAACACTGAGTAGTAACTTTCTGTATCAGATCTAGAACTTACTAAAAATAATTTTCCTTGATCCAGATGAATAGGAGCAGAAATGGACAACAGCCTGACCAGGCAGGTGTGCAGTGGATAGAGCATTGGCCTAAGAAGATGAGGAACTAGTTTCAGAACCCTGAGGGCACCTGCTTGAGCACAGGCTCTTAGACATGACCCCATGGTTCCTGGCTTGAGCCCAAGGTCACTGACTTGCTCCAGAAAGTTGCTGGCTTGATGTCAAAGTCACTGATTTGAGCAAGAGGTTACTGAATCTGCTGGAGTCCCCTGGTCAAAGCACATGTGAGAAAGCAATCAATGAACAACTAAGCTGCCACAACTATGAGTTGATGCTTTTCATCTCTCTCCCTTCCTGACTGTCTGTCTGTGTCTCTCCCTAAACAAGAAAAAAAAATAGACAACTATACTGTGGACCATTAGAGAGCTCTAAAATGAACCTATTTATGTAGGGGTCTTAATACATAGCATCAACATTACAATTTAGTCATTAAAGAACTATTTATGTTTTGGTCAGACATCGCTAATAAGCATTGAAAAATGAAAAGATTTCTACCTTTTACAATATACAAAATTTAAAGTGTCTTTAAGATTACTATGGAAGAAGTCAGGAATTTCAGAATAATTGTTGGGGTGGAAGCCAGATTGCATGGGGACGAGAGGTGAAAGGAAGGGGACTCATGGGACCAGTGACTGGGATGCTGTGAAGTAAACACTTCAGGGGCTTGGGAAGTGGCCTAGCTGAGACCCTGCAGACCCATGTGGAACACCCTGGTTTCATCCACAGAAGCCTAGATTTCTTTCTCAGCCTCATGGTGGTTATTTTCCTGACCTATACAATGGTTAATAACAAGTAAAAGATAATAGCCTACAACATGACAAAGATGACTTAATTCGCATAATAAACACATCTATAAAGGAACATATAAACTTCATTGGTTAGTACATGTGTACTCGGAAGTTCTAGGTAAGAAATATTTCTGTAAGGCCCTGACCAGACAGGTCGGTTGACTAAATCATTGTCCTGAAGCACAGAGGTTGCTGGTTCTCTTCCCGGTCAGGGCACAGAACAGAAACAGGCTGATGTCCTGTCTCTCTCCCCCCCCCCTTTCCTTTCTGTGTAAAATCAATAAAATAAACATTTCTTTAAAAACAAGAGTTACAGTCCTGTAAGATCTTATGTCTTATATTAAAACCTAAAAAACAGCAGGTACAAAATGATAGAAATTTGGAGACAATTTTAAAGTTACCTGTGTATACACCTAGATGGTTAGTGATTACAGAGGACTGATATCAGCATGGAACAATAGACTTTAGTTATCCCCTTCACTACAAAAGTCCGTTCAAGAAGAAAGGTCTTTCTTGTGAGCAAGGTATCAAGTTAAGAACAATAAATAATGTTATCAAGATCCCACCATTTTGCTGTAAATGATCCAATGTCATCATTTCTTATGGCTGAATAGTATTCCATAGTGTATATGTGCCACATCTTCTTTATCCAGTCATCTATTTACAGGCTTTTTGGTTGTATCCATGTCTTGGACACTGTGAACAATGCTGCAATGGACATGGGGCTGCATGTGTCAAAACTCAATGTTTCTGAGTTTTGGGGGTATATGCCCAGTAGAGGGATTTTGGGGTCATAAGGTAATTCTATTTTCAATTTTTTGAGGAACTACCATACTTTCTTCCATAATGGTTGTACTACTTTACATTCCCACCAACAGTGAATGAGGGTTCCTTTTTCTCCACAGCCTCTCCAACATTTGCGATTACCTGTCTTAAGAATAGTTAATCTAACAGGTGTGAGGTGGTATCTCATTGCAGTTTTGATTTGCATTTCTCTAATAACTAAAGAAGATGAGCATCTTTTCATATACCTGTTGGCCATTTGTATCTTGATAACATTATACGGAGTGAAAAAAGTAAATCAGAAAAAAACAGGAACTGCATTATTCCATACGTAGGTTGGACATAAAAGTGAGACTAAGAGACATTGATAAGAGTGTGGTGGTTATGAGGGGAGGGAGGAGAGGGAGAGGGGAAGGGGATGGGGAAGGGGCACAAAGAAAACTAGATAGAAGGTGACAGAGGACAATCTGACTTTGGGTGATGGGTATGCAGCATAATTGAATGACAAGATAACCTGGACATGGTTTCCTTGAATATATGTATCCTGATTTATTGATGTCACCCCATTAAAAAAATAAAATTATAAAAAAAAACAGTAAATAAACTTGAGGATCCTGAAGTGAGAATTAGCTGGTCAGTTTCCTGGGCCATCTCACAAGCCCTGAGGCCTTTTGGCCTCTTTTTCCAGATTGTTCCTCCAGAATACACAGGATTCCTTCAGCCTGTCCTGGGAGCCACGATGTGATGCCTTTGTGCCTTAAGGTCAACACTTAGAAAATTCGCTAATTTTTTGTTAATGACAGCTGTGTGTGCACAGAACTCAGATTTCCCTGTTGGGGAGGTCGTTAGTGGCATTGTGACTTGCTGTCCTCAGTTTCTTGCTCACAGGAGGGGCTGATGTGCCTCAAGCAGGGACCAGCGCACCTACGGACTGTGGGCGGGTCAGGAGGAGCTGTGAGGACGGGGCCTCACTGCTAGAGGCAGTTCTTCCTCGGGATTCTTTATGGAACTTCCTCCCCCGTAGAACACATGCACTGTAACAGAGCCTCCCTGGGCCTGCTGACCTCGATCCCGCTGCAAAGGGGCTTAGGCTTGAAGAAGAGTCCTTGAGCTCAGTGTCTTCTACTACTGCGGGAAGGAAGTCACTGGGCACAATCTGGAAATCTCATGGGCCCAGGACAGTGTCAT
The DNA here is from genome assembly GCF_036850995.1 of Saccopteryx leptura. Classification (NCBI taxonomy): domain Eukaryota; kingdom Metazoa; phylum Chordata; class Mammalia; order Chiroptera; family Emballonuridae; genus Saccopteryx; species Saccopteryx leptura. The sequence goes on along the minus strand of NC_089503.1, from coordinate 10,876,675 downwards.
GTCTGCAGAGCCCCAAGCTCCTTCAAATGCAGCCTTCAAAATCATTGTGACTTTGACAGGGCCTTAAGCCACATTGCTGTTGTATTTTTGTAACTTAGCCCTGAATTTGCCTCTGGACTTAGGTCTGGGATGAGGTGGGATCATGGTTGTAATTTGATCAATAAGACTTCACATATCTGCTGGATGATTTTTCTCACAAGCTGAGGTTCTCGGGTTTTTTTTTTTTTTTTTTTTTACTAGAATACCTCAAAGAGACCTCACATTGGATCAAAGGAGTAACACGTCAATGGTTGGTGGTTGAGGTAATGTGCACAGGTGTTTTTCTAATACAGATCATTGCAACATTTCTGTCACTTTGATGCTATTTTCAAGTTCGAAGTTAAATGTTGCATTTCTGAAGCAAAATGTATTGTGATGCACAGGCTCCTGACCTTCCTGGGAAGAAAAGTCAGCGCTGCCGGGAGAGCACGTGATACAGCCGGTCACGGAGTGCCCCCGTTGGGGACGGTGCAGGAGTCCATGTGCACTCCAAAGAAGTGTCCTCCCCCTCCAGGTTGTGTCTGCAGTGGCTCCCGGACTGATATCAGCATGATGAAACGCACAAGTCAGGCAGTGCATACAATGAGAATCTAGGGGGAAATCTGGGCAAAACTGAAGCATTCTTAACACTGGGGAACAAAATTTTTGTTGCATCCACAAAAACACTTGTTCTTACCTAATTCCAGTGTGCTGATTAAATCTGACATGAATTTTTCTCTGTAAGCTACATTTTTTTGCAATTTAAGGTTTTAGGTTTTAATCTTATTATAAAATTTTCAACATTTAGTTTAACATCATGAAAGAGAATGTCTTTTGGGGCATTATGTTTGTGAAAATATAATAATTTATATAATGCAGTAAATACACTAATACACTAAAAGGTATGATTGCATCAGAATTCATTCACAATTTCAAAATAGAACCTATTAAAACACTTATTTTAATCATAAAATTTTCACAAAAGTTATTTAAATTCTATTCAGGCAAATATTTGTGTTTGCAACTCTTATGTTGTGTACTTGTTGAAGACAATCCATTTGATGCTCCAGCAGTAGTCTGCTCATCACTAACAGCTGCAAGATTTTTGGGAAACTTATCAATGTGACTGTTCAGGAAGTGAATCTTAACACTCATGTTACATCAAATGTCACAGAAAGCCAACAGCATCCTTTGAACCAGAAGTTCATATTGATAGTTTTGTGCTTTTTTGTTGCCAAGAAAGTTCTTTGCAACTACCACAAAACCCTTCCATGCTGCTTCCTCCTTCTTATTCATCTTCCTGGCAAATTCTTCATCATGTATGAGCGTTCAAATTTGGGGTTCATTGAATACAACTGCTTTCATCTTTCAAAAGACAAGGCAGAAAAGCAGAAATAATATGTTGAAAGGATTCACTTTCTTTATTCAAAGCCTGAACAAACTGCTTCATTAAGCCAAGTGATGTGAAGTGGGGAAAAAATGATCATGTCTCAAATAACTACAGGTTCATTCACAATATTTTACATCCTTCCTTCCAGAGCTTCAAGTTTCAGCCACTCCTTTTGTGTCCAGTGTTTCTCCTGAACTTAGCTGTCCCCAGACACAGAAAGCAAGCATACTTTGTGAAACCTCTCTGTTGTCCTAGCAGGAAATTTACCATTTTAAGATCCACACAAATAATCCAGTTATGCTCCTCATACTTCAGAAGGTCAAGGATAATTTTTATGTCATTATAATCTCCTCGCAGATGAGTTGAATAATTAATTGGAAACGCTGCATAAATATTACCGTTGTGTAATAGAACACATTTCAGACTCCATTTAGAGCTGTCAAGAAATAGCCGCCATTCTGTTGGACTGTAAGTTGTAACACCTAGCTGGCTGAGAAGACTACTGATATCATGACAGTAAACAAAGTGTTTGTCTTTGGAACAAAAGACAACAAAAATTTGTTCACGTGTCCTGAAATGGGATACTTTAGCTGATCAGTGAAGTACATTCTTTTCTTGAAGCCTGGAGGCTAATAACTCAGCTGCTTTCTTTGATAGGCTCAAATTTCTTACTAAGTCATTCAATTCAGGTTGGCTAAACTGCTGAGGGGTTAATGACTGCTTGGCATCAAAAGAAGACCCTTCAGAATCTACCGTTTCCTAATGCATCTTATCAAAATATACTTGATAACCATGTTCACTTTCTTTATTCTTAGAAGAAATAAAACCTTTGAAAACTGGAACAGGGGGTGTCTCAGAGAGTGGGATAGGTTGTATTACTGAAGGAATATTAGGATATGTGATCATATGCTGTTTTTTTTGCCAATGCCCTTTGTATGGATCAGACAGAAATGACAGTCACTTCTGTGGTCCTTACGTTCACACCAAACCATGGAAATACCAAAAGGCATTTCTTTGCACTTTCCTTTTGTCCAGTCATGAAGCATTTCCTCACAATTATGACACACAATATGAGGAGCCCAATTCTTCTCTTGATCACCAAGGAGAACTTGAAAATTGGCAATATATACACATGTCACAAATGATGAAATATTGCGCCTTTGACATTGAAGTGTGTAACAGTCACATATATAACAGAAGGTGTCAGGACCAGTCTTACATTTACACCTATTCAAGGAATCCATGATTCAATCTTTTTTTAAATTAATTTTACTAAGGTGACATCAATAAATCAGGGTACATATGTTCAAAGAAACATGTCCAGGTTATCTTGTCAATCATTTATGTTGCATACCCATCACCCAAAGTCAGATTGTCCTCCATCACCATCTATCTAGTTTTCTTTGTGCCCCTCCCACTTTCTTTTTTCCTCTCCCCCCCCCCATAACTACCACACTCATCAATGTCTCTTAGTCTCACTTTTATGTCCCACCTATGTATGGAATAATACAGTTCTTGGTTTTTTCTGATTTACTTATTTCACTCTGTATAATGTTATCAAGATCCCACCATTTTGCTGTAAATGATCCGATGTCATCATTTCTTATGGCTGAGTAGTATTCCATAGTGTATATGTGCCACATCTTCTTTATCCAGTCTTCTAATGAAGGGCTTTTTGGTTGTTTCCATGTCTTGGCCACTGTGAACAATGCTGCAATGAACATGGGGCTGCATGTGTCTTTACATATCAATGTTTCTGAGTTTTGGGGGTATATACCCAGTAGAGGGATTGCTGGGTCATAAGGTAGTTCTATTTTCAATTTTTTGAGGAACCACTATACTTTCTTCCATAATGGTTGTACTACTTTACATTCCCACCAACAGTGAATGAGGGTTCCTTTTTCTCCACAGCCTCTCCAACATTTGCTATTATCTGTCTTGTTAATAATAGTTAATCTAACAGGTGTGAGGTGGTATCTCATTGCAGTTTTGATTTGCATTTCTCTAATAACTAATGAAGATGAACATCTTTTAATATATTTGTTGGCCATTTGTATTTCTTCCTGAGAGAAATATCTGTTTATGTCCTCTTCCCATTTTTTATTGGATTGTTTGTTTGTTGTTGAGTTTTCGGAGTTATTTGTATATTTTTTATATTTGACCCTTATCTGAGATGTTGTTTGAAAATATCATTTCCCATTTGGTTGGCTGTCTGTTTATTTTGTTGTCAGTTTCTCTTGCTGAGCAAAAACTTCTTAGTCTGATGTAGTCCCATTCATTTATTTTTGCCTTCACTTCCCTTGCCTTTGGAGTCAAATTCATAAAATGCTCTTAAAACCAAGGTCCATGAGTTTAGAACCTATGTCTTCTTCTATGTACTTTATTGTTTCAGGTCTTATATTTAGGTCTTTGATCCATTTTGAATTAATTTTAGTACACGGGGACAGGCTGTAGTCGAGTTTCATTCTTGTGCATGTGGCTTTCCAGTTTTCCCAACACCATTTGTTGAAGAGGCTTTCTTTTCTCCATTGTGTGTTGTTGGCCCCTTTATCAAAGATTATTTGACCATATATATGTGGTTTTATTTCTGGGCTTTCTATTCTTTTCCATTGGTCTGAGTGTCTATTTTTCTGCCAATACCATGCTGTTTTGATTGTTGTGGCTCTATAATATAGTTTGAAGTCAGGTATTGTAATATCCCCAGCTTCCTTCCTTTTCTTTAGGATTGCTTTTGCTATTCGGGGTTTTTATAATTCCATATAAATCTGATGATTTTTTGTTCCATTTCTTTAAAAAATGTCATTGGAATTTTGATGAGAATTGCATCATTTGCAATTAAATGCATCATTAAATTTGTATATTGCTTTCGGTAATATGGCCATCTTGATTATATTTATTCTTCCTATCCACGAACAAGGAATATACTTCCATCTCATTGTATCTTTTTTTATTTCCCTTAACAATGGTTTATAGTTTTCATTATATAAGTCCTTTACATTCTTTGTTATGTTTATTCCTAGGTATTTTTGTTGTTGTTGTTGCAATCGTGAAGGGGATTATTTTTTTGAGTTCGTTCTCAAATGTTTCATTGTTGGCATATAGAAAGGCTATGGACTTTTGTATGTTAATTTTGTATCCTGCGACCTTACTGTATTTGCTTATTGTTTCTAGTAGTCTTTTTGTAGATTCTTTGAGGTTTTCGATGTATAGGATCATATCATCTGCAAAAAGTGATACCTTTACTTCTTTTCCAATATGAATGCCTTTTGTTTCTTTATTTTGTTTGATTGCTCTGGCTAGAACCTCTAGCACCGCATTAAATAGGAGTGGAGAGAGTGGACAACCCTGTCTTGATCCTGATTTAAGGGGAAAGCCTTCAATTTTGTGACATTTAATGTTATGTTAGCTGATGGTTTATCATATATGGCCTTTATTATGTTGAGATATTTTCCTTCTATACCCATTTTGTTGAGAGTCTTAAACATAAAATTGTGTTGTATTTTATCGAATGCCTTTTCTGCATCTATTGATAAGATCATGTAGTTTTTGTTCTTTGTATTGTTAATATGGTGTATTATGTTAACTATTTTACGTATGTTGAACCATCCTTGACATTGTGGGATAAATCCCACTTGATTGTGATGTATTATTTTTTTAATATGTTGTTGTATTCGACTTGCTAGTATTTTGTTTAGTATTTTAGCATCTATATTCATTAGAGATATTGGTCTGTAGTTTTCTTTTTTTGTGCTGTCCTTGCCTGGTTTCAGTATGAGGCCTCATAAAATGTGTTTGGAATATTGCTACTTCTTCAATTTTTTGGAAGACTTTGAGTAGTATAAGAACCAAGTCTTCTTTGAATATTTGACAGAATTTGCTAGTATAAACGTCTGGGCCTGGACTTTTATTTTGGGGGAGTTTTTTAATGGTTTTTTTCTATTTCTTCCCTACTAATTGGTCTGTTTAGGCTTTTTGCTTCTTCTTGACTCAGTCTCGGAGTGTTGTATTGTTCTAGGAATTTATCCATTTCTTCTAGATTGTTGAATTAAGTAGCATAAAATTTTTCATAGTATTCTACAATGATTCTTTATATATTTGTGTTGTCCGAGGTGATTTCTCCTCTTTCACTTTGGATTTTGTTTATGAGTTCTTTCTCTGTTTTTCTTGGTAAGTCTTGCCAAGGGTTTGTCAATTTCGTTGATCTTTTCAAAGAACCAGCTCTTTGTTTTATTAATTTTTTTATAGTTTTTCTGTTATTTCATTTATTTCTACTCTGATTTTTATTATCTCCTTTCTTCGGCTGGTTTTGGGCTGTCTTTCTTCTTCTTTTTCCAGTTCCTTAAGGTGTAAAGTTAAGTGGCTCACTTGGGCTCTCTCTTGTTTGTTCATATAGGCCTGAAGTGATATGAACTTCCCTCTTATCACTGCTTTTGCTGCATCCCAGAGATTCTGATATGTTGTATTGTCATTTTCATTTGTCTGTATATATCTTTTGATCTCTGTGCTTATTTCTTCTTTGACCCATTCATTTATTAAAAGTATGTTGTTTAGTTTCCACATTTTTCTGGGATTTCTTTCCTCTTTTTTGCAGTTGAATTCTAGTTTCAAGGATTTATAATCAGAAAATATGCTTGATAAAACTTTGATTTTTCTGAATTTGCTGATGTTGTTTTTGTGGCCCAACATATGGTCAATTCTTGAGAATGATCCATGTACACTGGAGAAAAATGTATACTCAGTCACTTTGGGATTAAATGCCCTGTAGATGTCTATCATATCCAGGTGTTCTAGTGTTTTGTTTAAGGCCAATATATCTTTATTGGTTCTCTGTTTGGATGACCGATCTAGAGCAGTCAGTGGTGTATTGAGGTCTCCAAGAATGATTGTATTTTTGTCAGTTTTTTTTTTAAGTTCAATAAGTAGCTGTCTTATATATTTTGGTGCTCCTTGGTTTGGTGCATATATATTAAGAATTGTTATGTATTCTTGATTCAGCGTCCCCTTAATCATTATAAAATGATCATTTTTGTCTCTGAGTACTTTTGCTGTCCTGTAGTCAGCATTATCAGATATGAGTATTGCTACGCCTGCTTTTTTTTATGTTATTTGTTTGGAGTATTGATTTCCAGCCTTTCACTTTGAAATTGTTTTTATCCTTGTTGCTTAGATGAGTTTCTTGTGGGCAGCATACAGTTGGATTTTCTTTTTTAATTCATTCTGCTACTCTGTGCCTTTTTATTGAGTTTAATCCATTTACATTTAGTGTAATTATTGACACTTGTGAGTTCCCTATGCCATTTTATACATTGCTTTCTGTTAGTTGTGTCGTGTTTGATTTTTCTCTTTCGTTTTCCTATCTTTTGTTTTTGTTGTGTTGTATTCCCACATCTTTACTCTATTGCTACCTTTTTTAAATCATGTGCTTCTGTGGTGGATTTTTCAGTGGTGGTTACCATTAAGTAATGAAAAGGCTTCCTACCCTGTTCATTGTAGTGCAATATCTTGTGAGTACTTTTGCACTTCATCTTCCTTTGCTACTGTTAATCTCCATTCTCCACCCTTTTTTTGTTGTTGTTATCACAGTTTAAATTTGGTTTTATTGTGTTCTTGGTGGAGCCTTTACTTGTGGTTTTGTTTTGTTTTGTTCTTTGTATATGGTTGGAAAACACCGTGGAGTGGATGTTTTCTGATGATAAATTCCCTCATCTTTTCTGTATCTGTGAATGTTTTTATTTCTCCTTTGTATTTGAAGGATAGCTTTGATGGGTTAATATTCGTGGCTGAAAGTTCCTCTCTTTCAGGACTTTAAATATTGGGGTCCACTCTCTTCTAGCTTGTGGAGTTTCTGTTGAGAATTCTCATAATAATTTAATGGGCCTTCCTTTATATGTTGTATTCTTCTTTTCCCTGGCTGCCTTGAGAATTTTTTCTTTGTCATTGGTTTGTGCCAATTTCATTATGATATGCCTTGTAGTAGGTTTGTTGGGGTTAAGAAAACTCGTTGTTCTGTTTGCTTCTTGAATTTGAGGCTGTAGTTCTTTCCACAGGTTTGGGAAGTTCTCATCTATTATTTGTTTGAATATGTTCTCTATTCCATTTCTCTCTCTTCTCCCTCTGATATACCTATTATTCTTATGTTATTCTTTTTGATGGAGTCAGACAATTCACATAGGGATTTTTCATTTTTTTAAATTTTTGAGTCTCTTTTCCTCTTCTCTCTGTTGTGCCTCAAGTTGCTTGTCTTCTGTGTCACTAATCCTATCTTCTATCTCACCTGTTCTATTAGCTAAACTTGTTACCTCATTTTTCACCTCGTGAATTGAGTTTTTCATCACTGTTTGATTTGGTTTTTTTTTTTCTGAATGAATCATTTCTTTCTTTCTTTTTATAGATAAATTTTTATTTTAATGGGGTGACATCAATAAATCAGGGTACATATATTCAAAGAAAATATTTCCAGGTTATCTTGTCATTTAGTTCTGTTGCATACCCATCACCCGAAGAGAGATCGTCCTCCGCCACCCTCCATCCAGTTATCTCTATACCCCTCCCACTCGCCCTCTCCCTCCTTCCCTCCCCCCACCCGCCGTAACCACCACACTCCTGTCCATGCCTCTTAGTCTCGCTTTTATGTCCCACCAATGTATGGAATCCTGCAGTTCCTGTTTTTTTCTGATTCGCTTATTTCACCCTGCACAATGCTACCAAGACTCCACCATTCCGCTGTAAGTGATCCGATGTCATCATTTCTCCTAGCTGAATAGTATACCATGGTGTATATGTGCCCTATCTTCTTCATCCAGTCCTCTATTTTTTTTACAGTGATTAAAAGCCTTTAAGCAAACTCTTGGCCAATACAGCAAGAATCCATAAAAGAGTAGTGTCCTTAACATGTTCACCAAGTCCAAGTTGGCCCCATCATCATGCCAAATCCCTGAAAAATGCAACCCAACCACAGTTCAGTCTGTTAGGAGCTGTCATAGGGAGCAGGAGTCAGGAAAGTTCCCCACAGGAAAAGTCCGCATGGCACTGGAATTGTTGTCACCATTCTATACTTTGCAGCTCATGTCCAAGTCCCAATGACCACTGCTTCTAGCTGGTAATGATTCAGGTAGACTGGATAAAGCCATTTGCAGCATGCATGGATATGAAGCTTCTGTTCTCCACTGCCTGGAGAGTTGAGACCAGGTTGCTTTTCCCTGGAGCTCTGTGACGGTGGCATGATAAAGAGAACCTTGGGATATACTAAGCTGGGTGGCAGAGGTAAATTCAAGCTTTGGTATATATATATACTATGGAATACTACTCAGCCATAAGAAATGATGACATAGGATCTTTTACAACAACATGGATGGGCCTTGATAACATTATACTGAGTGAAAGAAGTAAATCAGAAAATACTAAGAACTATATGATTCCATACATAGGTGGGACATAAAAATGAGACTCAGAGACATGAACAACAGTGTTGGGGTTACAGGGTGGGGGGAGGAGAGGGAGGAGGTTGGGGAGGGGAGGGACACAAAGATCATGGCTTTTCAGCATTTGCCATATTCCCCCCTTAATCTATAGACAGACAGCAAATATTTACGTATGGTGTTTCCACTATAAAGACTGCTGTCTTAGGGACAAATGCTGATAAATTATTTCAGCAGTTCTTCCTTCTTCAAAGACTTATATTTCAACATAGAGCTTCTTGTTTCGTAGGACATACCAAGCTCATTCCATGCTCCCTGGAGCTTTAGCACAAGGGAATGCCCCCCCCCTTTTTTTGTAGTATTTTTTCTTTTATTTATTTATTTTTTGTATTTTTCTGAGGATGGAGATGGGGAGGCAGTCAGACAGACTCCTGCATGTGCCTGACTGGGATCCACTTGGCATGCCTACCAGGGGGGAATGCTCTGCCCATCTGGGGTGTTGCTCTGTTACAACCGGAGCCATTCTAGCTACTGGGGCGGAGGCCATGGGGCCATCCTTAGTGCCCAGGGTGGCTTTGCTCCAGTGGAGCCTTGGCTGCGGGTGGGAGGAGAGAGACGAAGAGGAAGGAGAGGGGGAGGGGTGGAGAGGTAGATGGGTGCTTCTCCTGTATGTTCTGGCCAGGAATCGAACCTGGGAATCCTGCACACCAGGCCAATGACTCCGACGGGTCTACCATATCATGCTTTTTACTTAAAAAAAAAAAAAATTTACATTTCTTTTGAATGCTGATGAACAGGAGACACCAAATCTTTTTCACCTGCAAACTACTACCTTCTTTATTAGATCTAGGTAATAACACTGTTTTGTCTTTTTCCAAATAGCTCCAGATATATGGAAAAGATTTATATAGGCGGTTGGGGATCCTCAAACCCCTCAGCGAGATCTTCTGAGAATGGCTTTTAAGATACCTAGAGGCAGAAAAAGCCCAATAGAGATCAGGGGAACTACCAGCTTTTAGGATACACCCTTAAAGGCTCCAACGCCCCAAAGGGGTCTCATAGGATGCCATCTGGATCCTGCTTCAATAGTGGAAAGGAAGGTCATTGAGCTAAAGCCTGCCAGGCTTACACGCCTCTGCTGTGAGGAAACAGGGACACTGGAAGGTGGGCTTCCCCCTCGCTCCTCTAAGGGAGGGTTCAGTCTCTTCCAGCCCTGCTCCAGCCACCTATGACCTAACCTTGCCCAGAAAGCTGGGGTTTGCCACTGAAGGCTGAAGGTGCCCAGGGCCGTCGGCCCCATCTACGACACTGTGGACGAGCCTAGGGTATTTCTTCCGAGAAGCAAGTAAACTGATCTCATTTGCACAAGGGCCACTTAAATATGTTTTGCCTGAATAGTCAGGTTTTTTATTCTTCCCTCAAAGATCTCTGTTGTGGGTGTTGATAGTCCTATTTTCTGCTGCTTTACTTAATATATAGTGTTTCCTTTATCCCTCCTACCTCAATGCCCCACTCATATTTCAGGCTGGGACCTACTCCTAATTTAGAGCTCTCTTTCCTCCTTTTGCCAACTTGTTTGATTTGTTTTTATAGTTTCAATTTTCTTGGTAATATATTCTTTGTGTTCATTGAGTTGTTTTCTGAACTCTCTAAATTGTTTTTCTGTGTTTTCTTGTATATCTCTGAGTATTTTTAGGATTTTTATTGTAAATTCTCTGTCATTTAGCTCCAAGATTTCCAATATAATAAATTTTTTCTCCATGGATTTTTCCTCATGTATCTGTGCTACCTCTCTGCCTTTTGTATCCACAATATTCAATTTATTTTTTCTTAATGGCATCTGAGGGTGGTTTTGTTGATAGAATTAATGAGAATTAATAAAGAATAAAACGTTAAAAAATAAATATAAAAAATAAAAAAGAATAAATAAAAAATATTATTATTCCCCCCCCCCTTTTTTAACCCTCTCCCCTCCTTCTTGAGAAAATTTTGTGGTGAACTGTGAATTATATTGTGCTAAATAGAACAAAAACTACCTATAATGGAGGGCCTGAGTTGGAGAGAAGTGAAAAAGGGACAAAAAAGTGGGTATGGACCCACAAAATGTAAAAAGGGAAAAAATTTGGGTCAAGAATTAAATGACTTGCTTTTAGGTCATGGTTGGCTAAGAAATATGATGAGAGGAATAAGAGGGAAACAGGAAAAAGGGGCAAAAAATTTAAAAATTACTATTGTATTAGTGGAGCAAGAACTAGATAAAATGGAGAGCAAGGGATGAAAGCACTGCTAGTGAGTTAAAAAAGTGAAGTAAAAAAAAAACCCAAAGTGCCACAAAGAAAAGTTTGAGTCCCAGATAAAGTAATTTTTTTGTGATTATGAATTAAATGAGAGGAAAAGTAAAAGAGAAAAGAAGAAACTAATATAGAGGGAGGGAAAAAGAAGAAAGAGGAAAATACAAAAAGAAGAAAAAACAATAAAAGGAGAGAGAGAGAGAGAGAGAATTAAGGGTTTCGGAGTGCAACCCTCATAGAGAGAAAGAAAGAAGAAAGAAAAGATAATGGGAAATGTAATACTTATGGGTAGTGTAGTTCAAGGAGAGGAGAGAGTAAGACCAGCAGAGAATTAAATGATCAAATTGGTAAAGAAAAAAAATAATCAAGAAAAGAGGATAAGAGAAACAAACGAACAAATATAATAGAATGGGATAGGTTATAAAGCCTGTGGATTATTCTTGATTTTGAGAGGTTATCTTCTTGCTTTTTCTTTTCTCTCCCTCTTCCTGGTCGGTGACTCTGTACCCTGGGTTCTGTCCCTGTGGTATGCTTAGGTAGAGGTTTGCAGTTGGTAAGTCTCTATGGCGATTTCATATATTGGGCTTCAGTCTCGTTGGCAGTCGAGGCTCATTAGCATTTGCAGGCTCTGCCAATGAGAGAGGCGTATTCTCGGAGCCTCTCTTTTAGTCCTTTCTTCCTGAATTAGTAGCCTGATGATCCAGCTATGGGGTTGCTGCTGCCTCTTCATGGAGAGTAAGAGGCGCAAAGAGCTGGCAAATCCTCACTCTATTCCCACTCAGCGCAAGGCTCTGGGTAAGGCTTAATCAGTCAGAGCTGCTAGTATAATCAGGCGGGGCTTCGGCCCACACAAAAACCTCTGACTCTGCCCCTCTGTCCGGGAACACGGGCACCCACTCCCGGGGGAATCTCTCACCCGCTATCTGCGCTTGCCAACCAGGATATCCAGCCAGCTGCCTCTCACTCTGGGTTAGGCGACCCCCCCCCCCCGCACGGAAAAGTTTGAGCATAGGGAATTTTGCTCCCGCTCCCTCCCCGTGCACTGCTTTTTGGAGTGCAGGGGTGACCCTGAGATTCCAATTTTGGCCTACAGAAAGGCCTCTGACCCTGCCCCTCTGTCTGGTAACATGGGCACCCACTCCTGGGGTTCTAGGAGGAATCTCTCACCCACTATCTATGCGCACCAACCAGGTGATCAGGCGGATGGCTGTCCCAAGTGCCTTTCTTTGTCAAGCTTTGGCGCAAGCACTAGCTTGTGTTGACTGGGTTGCCACAACCATAGTTTGTCCTCATCCTGAATGTCCATACCACAGCTTGGTTCAGACATTTGTGCCGCAGTCTGGTTCTATTCACAACCTATGCCCGCCTTAGTTCCTATACTCTCAGTTCCCAGTGAAAGCAGCCCTTATTTAGGCTGCTTTCAGTCAGTGAGGAAGGCAGAGTGTTTCTTCCTCCTTATTTCCTTCGGGGTTCATTATATATTTAGTCAATTTTTTGCTCAATCATACCTTTGCGCTTAATGTGGAACTTCTGGAGGCTCCATGGATAGATTTTTCTGTCTCTGGTTGAAGATCTTGTTGAAATTTTGGGGAGACTAATCAGTATCGCTTTTTACAGCATAATTTCTCTGACATCATCACATGATTCAATCTTAATAAAAACAACAGGGTGTTTTTATCAGATAATAATTTTTTACATTTAAAAACAACTACAATTATGTAAAAGTGGTGTTTGTAAAACATTAATTGCCTTGTGGTTATATTTAATCCAAGAGTTGTTGCCCTTTAACTTCAATTTAAAAATTAATGCATGCCATTAACTATAACAAAAAGAAATTAAAATTCATAAAAACTGGAGCATGCACCAAAAAACGAATTTCAGATTTGGAATCAGCAATGCAGAAGTATATGGGAGTAGTTCTAAAACCTCATGCAACAGAAAATGAAAAAAAATTTATTCCCCAGTGTAATTTTTTTCACTATTATTATTACCTTTTATCTATGTACAACTCAGAGCACAATTAAATCATGGCAAGAGTTAGTGAACAAGAAGAAGAAAATCTTCCATGGCCCACAGTCATCTCCCCGCCGACGCTTCCCTCTGCAGCTCACAGCCCACAGGAGGAGGTCAGAGCCCCATCAGGGGTCCAGGGGCTGCAGGCAGGTGTCTGTGGGAGTGGGAAGGAAGGGTGCAGCTGCCCACATATGTCCCTGATGTCTCAGGGCCAGTGGTGGGATTCAAATAACTTAACATCTGGTTCTCTGTCCTAACGACTGTTTTAATTACAAAAAAAATATACTGATGGTAGTTTATTATTTCATGCATTTAATACTTAAATAAGAATAAAAAAGGATCAAAAAACTAGATTATAAGAAAGTGTTTTAAAATATTAATGAGAAAATATTAAATAACATCTGACAAAAACAATAAAACTGTTATTTAAGATAATATTGTATTGTTTCATGATTTGCATCTGCACTTGCAATTTTTTAACTTTTAATTGAGCATCATCGGCTGTTTGATTTATTCTTAACCATCTTCTCACTGTACGGGTAGAATCCCATTTCTTTACCTATGGACAGAATGAACATTACTACGGGCGCATAGAATATGCTGTTGTGCAGATGAATGTTAAAAAACAGTAAGTAATGTAAATTTGTTATTTGCACATTGGGCAGTTGCCCAGGTTTGCACGTTAGAGAGAACCCTGATTACAAGTGTCATTTTAATAACTGGTTAGCCAAACTCAACAAAAGATTAGGTATTGGTTCTACCGAACCTGTGAGAGCCGGGTGAATCCCACAACTGCTCAGGGCATAAATTTCATGACTCATCAGTGCACAATGGTGAGGGAAGAGACACTAACATGGCTCATGGAATTTGTAAGGTGAGAAACATGGTGACTCGGGCACCATCTGAGACTTTGCAGCTTTGGATAAATATCAAACATAAATTTTGAAATCTCATGTTTCTTAAATGTATGTAGTAAGATGTTGTGATAAACATATCTCTTAGTGAGCTGAATGAGGCCTGATGCTGATTGAATCTATCCATAGATAGTATTATTTTTTGATTAAAATGTGGCATTTTAGTCAGAAGCTTTATCCTTAGATGTCTTAATTCTGAAAGCAGTTGTCACATGAATGTGCAGATGCAGAAAGGATAAGGTCGTGGTAGTGACGACAAGCGATTAAAAGTATTTCTTTGGAGTATTGGCCAAAAATATAATTGTATTCAATCATTTCAAATTGTTTTTAAACTTGATCTTAGCCTAAGAGTGAGAAGTGATCAAAATTATTTTAGTGACTTATTAGACATGGTGAATTAGGTCCTTCCTTATGTTGTTCAAGCAAGGACACCAGAACCTAGTCTCCATAGGAAAACTGTGTGTGCCACAAAATATTGCCTTGTTGTTATTGTTTTTTTGGAGGCTAGAGTTGTATGTGCAGAGTCAGTGTTAACTAGAAATTGACAGTTGATGTGTACAGCATCTCTCTTGGTCAAATGGAACAAGGATGTTTATGACAGGGAGGTAGGACATGACAACAAGTGTCACCAGAAGATACAGAAATTGTGAAACTATATACAAGGTCATCGAGACCCAGAGGTGAGGCCTGAAATGTGTCCCTGTAGCAGGAAATGGCCGCAAGGGGAGGATAACAGACACCCAGACAACTGGATAGAGGAAGAACAATTTATTAGTAGCTGGGGGAGCACGGGGCTTAGTAGCACCAAAGCATGAACTCCCCAAAATTAGTTTTTTAGAGTCTAATATCCCTTTACAACTTTAGTTTTCATGTGACAAGTGCCTGATTTCTTTGACTTCTTTGTTTGCAGATCTACATGATTTTTGTGTCTCTGGGAGGGGACAAGGTAAGCAAGGAGGTTAGCCTGTCTGTCCTTGACTACTCACATATCCCATTGCTCTTGCTGGTGCTCCAAATTCATTTCAGGGAACTGATAAAAAAAAGGTTATAGCTATGAGTTGCTACTTTTCAGACTTTCTCAGTCAACCCTTCCTCCCTCAGTCTGAAATGCATAGGTCACTGACTTGAGCATAAGCTCATAGATATTGCAGGACCCCTCTCCTGCATTCTTCTGGTTTCTCCCCTCTCAACCAATGCCACGTACCTGCTAACCAGTTAGAGACTGAGCTAGAGGTTCCCTGCAATTTAAACAGCAGCCAAAGGACATGTGTCACCAGCACATTCTACTGAGGACAGGAGTTCAGAGATCCTGTGTTTTGGGATGGAGAACATCTATCCCCACCCACTAACTTTATGGACCCTTAGCTCCAATATCCAGTAGTGAGGATAATAAAGTCCTGAGAACCTTCACATCAATGTGATCATAAAACAGTAAATTAAGTGCTTGGAAAGCAATGATCTTATTTTACCTAAGAGAAGCCCTGATGGAACCAGAGCCAACTCAGAAGCAGGCGGTGTTAGCTCCCAGGTAAACAGTTCCCTCCCTGGCAGAGTCGGTGAGATTCAGTCTGATATTTGCTCTTAAGGATAAGGTGATTTATCTCTTTGATGTATTACTTATAGTTTCATAGTGTTGCATAACTGTAATAGCTGACATTTACTGCCAGATACGGTGCAGAGCATTTCCCTGAATTAATATATTTGTCCTAACACTGACTCCATGATGTCACCCTTGTTTACAGGTGATGAAATTGAGGCAGAGAGGGTCAGTATCTTGCTGATGGCAATACAGGTAGAAAGTTCCAGAGCTCAGCTTGGATCCAGGTAGTCTGGTTCTAAAATTAGAGTCTTCTTCACAACTCAATAAGGTAACATGTTCTAAATTTGAAAGAACCAAACAGCTGTTCACAATTCAAAGTCAAGTGTAAAACTCCCCATTGGGATTCTGATGTGGGAGGGATTGAAACTGCAGAGTCTGAGAATACAGGACTTCTTTACCTTTTCTACCGTTTCTTCAGAAACACTGTGTGAGCCTTGGTGTTTTTAGATCCCTTTTTGTATCAGTACATTTTATGATTTTATCCTTCAAGGTTTGCGTGTTCAAGTGTGTTGCCTTCAGTACATTTCTGTTGTTGCTAGAGTTCCGGTTGCCATGGTGATATGGTTTCTGTCCTCCACGCGGTGGTGCAGGTTACAGGCAAGGATGGGTGTTCCCAGCCGATCCTGTGTTCAGCTACATCGTGAATTTTCATTCATTGTGATAGTTTTTTCTGAGGATTATCTAAGATTTCTCTGATGGTTAATCACCTATCCATGTATTGTGACCAATTCATCAATTCATTCTTTAACTTATGTTTCCATTTATTTGAAAAGAATGTTTTCAACAAAATGTTTGACATCTCTATTTTTTATTAGTCTTTATTTTCAAGTAGTTTTAAGTTCACAGCAAAATCGAGCAGAAAGTACCCAGACATCCCATGTACCCTTATGTCCAGACGCGCAAAGCCTTCCCCAGCTCAGCGTCACACACCTGGTGGGACCAGGATAAGTCCCATCAGACTCAGAAAGTGCAGTTGCTGGACTGTGTGGTAAGAGGACGTTTAGTTCTCAGGGAAAAAGCACCCCCAAAGGGGCTGCACCCTCTGTATTCCACCAGCAGTTAAGAAGAGTCTGTGCTCGCGGCCTGGGCAGCACTCACTGCTGTCAGTCAGTGATCTAATTGAAAAGGAGAAGAAGATAAATGAGTTGAACAGACAGATGAAGGAACTAGAATGAGCATCAACTAGAGAGTTCGACTGAGGCAAACCTAAGCTGTGAGCAGCTGAGCTGGGACTTCAGTGTCACCACCTCGTCTGCATGTGACCCGTCCCCACTAGCAGACACCCCGACTGGGTAGCACTGGGTACTTTATCCTGCACATCAGTGCCTGAGCGTGACCTAGCGCCTCCCAACTCTGCCAGTTTGAGCAAGTCTCCTACTTCCTGAAAGTTACCTGACTGAACTGTTAAGATGGGAAATGTAATAGCTTATTGATTAGTAGCAATGCTTAAATATGATAAATTATGTTTGCACATTGACTTTAGGTAGAAATAAAAAACATTACTATTCTTTTAATTACTACAGTAATTATCAATAAAGGACCCTTATGCAGGGTGATGATGGTTGTTTGCAGCTATAATCAGTTCACAGTTACCTTGATGATGTTATTTTACTGAAAATTGTTCCCTCACCACCAGGCCCCTTGGAACCACCTTCCATATTCTGTTTTCATAAATCTGACTGTTCTAGGAACCTCACGAGTAGGAATCCCACATTACTGTATTCTTGTGACTGGCTTATGTCATGCAGTGTACTGTCCCCCACGTTCACCCCGATGCAGCATGTGACGGATTTCCTGCCTTACCGTGGGGATAAGGACAATATCCCATTATCTGTGTGCTCTGACTCTGTTTACCCACTCATCCGTCCATGGACACCTGGGCTGCTTCCAGCTCTTGGCCATTGTGAATTGTGCTGCGATAAATGGGTGTGCAGGTAAGTGTTTGAGATCCTGCACATGTACTCAGAGCTGAGCTTGACCCTTCACACTATATTTCTAGTTTTAATTTTTTGAGGGAATTCTAGACCCTTTCTTTAATGGCTGCACCATAATGTATCCATGTCAATATTCATATGTTTGTTTGTTTATTCCTTTTATTATTTTTTGGATATAAATCATTTTGAAAATTCTAAATGACATTGACCTGAGATCTGAAACAGAGCAGGAAAGCCCGGGGGGCACAGTGTCCAGCTGGGTCTCTCCCACCCACCACCCGCCTCCAGGGCTCCCGGAGAAGAATGGGGACCCCCCTGACTCAGCCCGTCCTGCATCCCCAGTCACATAGCCTCCCCTCCTCCACCAGGCCCTCCTGTGTTTCAGGGTGACATGAGCTCCTGGCTGATGATGTCTTGTCTTCTTCCAGCTGTACCCTTGGGACCCCTCCTACTAACATTTCCTACTGTCACAATTGTCCCCTTCCTGAGTGGCTCCCCAGAATGCTCCTCTGTAACCTGCTGCGTCCTAAGGTCTTCTTCAGAATTGGCCATGCCTCCCCCGTGTTTCTATGGAGCATCCAGTCATGGCTGGGGACAGGCAGAGGACAAACCCTGTGGACACTTGTCCTGCTGGGATTCTGATGCCCCAGAAGGTGTGATCCCCCTAACTGACAATTGAATCCATCAATTAGAACAGTATAGCATGTGAGTTAATTTGGTAACTGTTTTGATATTTTTTGAAATAGTAGATAAGAGTGAGATGCTGTTCTGATTTGATTTGAAATGTCACGTGATAGTTTTGATACATTAGATTAAGTAAAAGTTAGGATTTGGGAGGTAACCTTCTTCTTGTCACAGGTTTCTCTCGGGAACCCAACACCTCTGATTTCTTCACAATTCTCTCCAGCCCACTGACCTTTCTCCCTCCACTGCCAAAAAAGCCCTGGCACAGCAGGCATCATCTCACACTAAAGATGCTCCCTAACCCATCTGAGTAGTTTGTTAATTCACAGTCTTGCACACCCAGGGGTACTTGCTGACCCTCGTCTCTGTGCCCGGCACCAGGCTGACAGCAATCAGGAACTCGAATTAAGGAGCCAAATCCCAGGGGCCTCCTGTCAATCACTGAGTATACATTTCTATCCCCACCCTCGCTGTTGCTGCAAAGGAGATGTCAGGTTGCCTTGCTGTTTCCGCGAAGATGGCAGGATGCTAGCAATGCCTAGCGTTTTAAGTCATTTGATTCTGTTACCCAGAAGCATGGCATCATTCCTCAGGGAGGAAGTTAGTGCTGGAAGTCAGGCCTGGTAACCTGCCACATCCTTTGTGGAGAGGACCAGTGAGGCTCACTGGGTACAAATAACCTCAGGCTCCGTAGGCTGCTGAGTACAGCTCTTGGTTGCTCGTTCTTGTTAAAGCTGAACTCAAAGCAAAGCCCACCATGAAGCCAGTGTTCTGTGTCCTGCTGATCACTCTGATGTATTCCTGTTATGAGGGTGAGTATCATGTCTAATGTGAGTACCATCTGCCTGGTTAAGTAATCTTCTTTATACGAGGTGACTTATTATGGATGGATGTGAGCAAATCAGAAGACAAACCCTTCCTGCCTCTTGTGTACTAGCTTTCTACAGCCAGGGCTCATTGTTTCAATTCCTAATGATCTGGAACTTTCTCAGACAACATGGCAGGCTCGTTTTAAGGGTTCTCCATCGGAATCCTCATCCCTGTCTGTGGTCTGCGTGTCAGAGCAGCATGATGTAATAGAACTAGTTTGTGAGTCATGGCTTTGTCACTCAGCAGCGTTGTGACCTTGAACAAATGCTTAATCTCTCTAAGTCTCCTCTTGTCCTTGCTTTTCGCAGCTGCCGCCCAGAGTGGCTCTGACAGAGCAGTGAGATGCCGGGTGTCAGAGGGCAGCTCCAGGTTCTGTCAGACGTTCTGCTTCCCTGTGTCTTTTAGGTGCCGGTTGAGTCCACGGCCTGTGAACTCCTGGATTCAGACTCATACGATGTGCAGGCTGGAGGGGCTTTAGCAGAGTTCTCAGTTCAGGAAGAGCCAGTGTTGTCTGAATAACTGAATGATCAATCTTCCCGTGGGCTCTGAGAACCGCAGCCCTCAGCCAGTTGACATGTGCTGCTTGTTCTCTAGGCCTCCGGCCAGAATTTGGAGATCTTTTGCCATCATTAGGGTGGAAACTGCTACTTTTCTTGGATCATTCTGGCCATTGATCAAAAAAAAATGCTTTGGGAATGATTTGGCGATCCTTCATGCCCTCGATACTGACTCAAGCCTTTGTTTCTTTTTTTTTTCTTTCTGCAATTTTTTGAAGTGAAAAGTGGGGAGGCAGAGAGACAGACTCCGACATTTGCCAGACTGGGATCCAACTAGCATGTCCACCAGGGAGCAAGGCTCGGCCCCTGTGGGGCGTTTCCCTCCTTGCAACCAGAGCCATTTAGTGTCTGAGGCTGAAGGCATGGAGCCGTCCTCAGCACCTGGCCAACTTTGCTCCAATGGAGCCTTGGCTGTGGGAGGGGAAGAGAGAGATAGAGAGAAAGGAAAGAGGAGGAGTGGAGATGCAGATGGGAACTTCTCTGTGCCTGGGCCCAGGATCAAACCTGGGACTTCTGCATGCCTTGCCGATGCTCTACCACTGAAGCAAATGATCTCAACTCCTTTTGAGTTGTTCTCTTTCATCTGCCTTTCTGAACCTCTTTCTGTTTTTCCCTGTAGCCTCTGATCTGACCCTCTCACCAACTCCGCATAGCTGCTCTCTGATCTGGTCAGATCAGAGCCTGATAGGGCACATTCTGGGATGTAGGCGGTTTCAAAGACTTGGGGGAGGGGTGGAGAATCTAGACCAGAGAACGTGGTCACTTCAGGTCTCAGCACAATCCCAGTGGGGTTGATAGTAAGCCCCAGTTCCCACCTCCAACCTTCTCTAAGGAATTCTGTATATCAGTGCAGAACCCAAGAGCCATCATGACATGTGTATAATTCCAGATGTGTGAAACTCAGAGAGTCATTTTTTTCAGAACAGTTTCAGCGGTTTTCATCCAATGACATAATCCTATAACCTAATTTAGTCTCAAAGGAGCATCTTATAACATTATTAGATTTTCTGATTCCTCTCAAGATTTAGTCTCCTTTCTCTGACCGCTAGTAAGTTCTTACTGCCATTCAGTTGAAAGAGTGACTGATAACTTCTCCTTTCTTTCCATATCAAGACTAAAGGAAGGTGTTACTGTACTGACAAGCAAACCTTAAGTTTTGAAATCTAAGGAGTGTGAATTTCAACACAGCAAGAGATCTGGAAAGTCTCAGGTGTGTTATACAAAGAATAACGTGAACTAGGGATCGGCCAACCAGCTTTCCAGACTGAGCTCTGCAGAGTGCTCTGTGATCTTGACAAAGTCACAATGTCCAGAATTTTGTACGTCATTGCCAGTTAGGAGATGTGCCCATAAACCCCACGAAGCTCTTGTACACTGTAAGGTACGGAGCTATAGAAAAAAGTGAGTTTTCTTACATTAATTTTTTTTTCTTCTACTCTAGCAAGTGTACTAGTCTGCCCAGCAGTTCTTTCTCAAGTGAGGAGCTTACTTTTGGATTCTGTCAGCGCTTACAGTGAGGAACTTCAGAGATACGGTGCACCTCCAACAGCTGTGGAGGCCAAGGTGGAAGTGAAGAAGTGCTTGGATAAGATTTCTCCTGAAGACACAATGGAAATTCTCAAATATGTGGTTACTTATTCTCCATTACATAGAGGCTGATGCTCAGCAGACAGCCAGGGCGGCGGTCAGGGTGCTTCTCTGGGGACATGGGATATGAAGGCAGCTGCCCCCTTGCTCACCTCTGATTGAGTGGCCCATGCACACCAGGTCCATGATAACATGACAGCTGCTGAGCTGGACTAAGGCTGCACACCGCGCTGGGCATGTTCGTCCTTCTCAGGTCATCTCCCTGGGCACCAGGCTCCCCACAGTGTCCTGAGGAGAGGGACAGCCAGG
The DNA here is from genome assembly GCF_036850995.1 of Saccopteryx leptura. NCBI lineage: Eukaryota > Metazoa > Chordata > Mammalia > Chiroptera > Emballonuridae > Saccopteryx > Saccopteryx leptura. The sequence continues at coordinate 10,855,090 of NC_089503.1, read as the reverse complement.
CCCACAGGGTGTGATGGGACAGGGCCAGAGACTGTTCCCCCAGCAGGACGGGCCCCTCACCCAGTGGCACAGTCCCTGGGACTCTCACGGGAGGACTGGGAGGGATAAGGGGACACAGCGAGAGGGAGAGAGCCGGCCCCGCCCTTTGTCAGGACGGAGGGGCGGCTGCTGGGGGCTCTGCCAGCTCTCACAGAGCCGAGGCCACCCCTGTACCTCACCCCATATTTCATGGCCAGGGAACCACGACCCTCCCTGTGTCCTCTGCAGCCCTGTATGGAGCTGAAACACTTCAATCGTGTCCTCATGGAGAGATCACACAGATGTAAAGGTGTCTGTCAGCACGTCCACCCTGGAATTAAGTCAGGATTCACACAAATTTCCTCACTAGCTGGATTCTCAGTGTAAGGAAGTCTGTGTGCCATGTGGGGAATGTCCACTCCTGGAGGAGGGACATCTGCAAGGAGAACGGCCCACTTCCCCATGTCCTGTCCTGGCCCTCAACCCTGTGTTCCCATTTAGTGACAAGTGAAGTCCTCATCCTGGGACTCAGAGAAAGGACACCAGGCTGCTCTGCCCAAGTCCTGAGCCCCCTCTTCGCTCCACTAGAGACCTGAGCCCTTCTCTGGGGACACGCAGGGTTTATCTGCGGGGTGTGGACATGGTTCTCTCCTGACTCGCACGGTCTGTGCAGACTGGACCAGGACTATTGAATTCCCCACACGCACGGCTACCTGCCTGGTGCCTCCACTTCCCTTTGCTGGTTGCAGTTCCTTGCACATCTGGGTTGTGAACAACAGTCTGTGTTAACATGGCTTCTGCAGGAGCTTCATGACTGATGTTTCTTTTCTTTCTTTTTCTATTTCAGATCCTCACAAAAGATGCATGTAACAGACAGGTTTAACAATCTACCATGCCAGTTCTTTGTTGGTCAATGATGACCTGATCTTTCTAGGACAATGTGAAGGTTCCACCATCTTGCTTCAATAAATTTCTTTCCTGCACTTTGCTGCCTGTCTTGTTTTATCCAACAGTCTCTGACCTTGAGTTGGGGTAGTTTTCATCATGCAGGGGCCTGTGGGTGGCGTCAGGAGTAATGTAGGGAAACCCTGTGTCCAGGTGTCATGGTGGCCTGAGTGCCAGGGACAAAAGTGTAAACTCTGTAACCTCTGCTGAAATCACAGTGTCAGGAGGCCATGCTGGCTCTGGAATGTCGCAGGAACATCTATCCCTGGTGCCTCCAGCTGAAGGCTGATGGCTGTCCTCAACTGGTACCAACATCCCTTCTTTCTCTGCCCCATGAGGGGACATTGCTGTATTTTTTCTCTGTGTATGAAAATATCCTGGTCTCTTTCATGGACAATGTGTGGGATGACATTTAGAGGTCACCAGAAAATTCAGTATCATCTCCTTAATTCAAAATCTGTAACTTTATCACATCTACAGAGTCCTTTTTCCCAGGGCACAGACATGACAGTCCCAGTCTCAGGTGTGGATCTGTTTGGGGACGGAATGAGCCTACTTGAGCTTCTCTGCCTGCTGACCCTAAGAGTCCACTGAGTCGTGCCCCCTCCACGGTCTAGCCTCTCTTCGAACATCCTTTCGTACTCTGAAACACTAGAGCTCATGTGTTTCTAAATGTTTGAAGGAAGAGTATTTGTTATTAGACGTACACACATCCTTTGGTATATTGTACATACTATTCTTTCCTTTGCACCCCTGCCTGGCCCTGCTTCTATAAACATTCTTGAGAAAATTGAAAATAAATAGTAAGTGGTACCTACAATCCAAAACCTTTCAAATAAATGTGATCACAGGGGGATCATGTCCATGTAAATTAGTCTCTATTTTCTGGAACGTCTTCTTGTTCATCCACATCTGTGCTCTGTGGACACAGGGTCACGGAGCTCTTCCCATAGCCTGAGAAACGCAGCCTGGAATCGTGCGGGGAGACAAGGCCCCCATCGGTGGGTCATACAGGCCTGGCCTGACCCCGTCCTGGGTCCCCTCTGTCCCCATGTCCCTGCTCACCCATATGCTGTGCTCAGCCATCCTGTCTACATGCCTTCACTCGTCATGATGTTGGGTCACAGCAATGCCCGTGGGCTCATTGTGGTCCCTTTCCCTCTATGTTGTCCCAGCACAGGACAGCTAAGTATTACTGCAAAGCCCGTGTCCTGCTCGGTGAAGCCTTTTCTGCCTCTCACACCCTAAAATCAACCTTCATACACAATCACAGTGTGTGCATTAAACTACACACATTCATATACACATATTTACGCACATCGGAAACATGACCAATTAATTATTCATGCACAGACACACGGAGAGACACGCACAAGGAGACACACACACACACACAGACACACACACAAGCAGGCAACTATTCCTCTGTTGTCATGTTATTCTTTTGTGATATAAGGGTCCTGTCATTGAGCGGTTTGAGTGTACATTTAGGAAAAAGTAACAATATAAAGAAAAAATACTATCAATCAATGTTAGTGTTGCTAAAATGCTTAAGTGTTTACAAACATGGACACCTGAATGGGCAGCCATTGTCCCGGAGGTTACAGGTTCTGTCTCACTTTCTCCTGATGGGTCTTCATGAAGGGGATAGACTGTTCCCGCCATCGAACGTGGGATGAAGAATGTCCCTCCACTGGCCTCCATCCTCGCTTTGTGTCTTCTCAGCATCAACTGGGAAGATTTCAAAAGCAAGTGTTGCTCAGGCCCCAGTCCAGGACCAACATGAGTACCTCTGCGGGTGGAACCGTGTGGTCCCCATCCCCACCTCCCCTGCTGATGTATTGCAAATATGTTCTCTCATTGTGTAGTTTCTGTTTTTTTATTCTGTTCTTATTGTCTTTAGCTGTGCAGAAGCTTTTTAGTTTGATATAGTCTCATTTGTTTATCCTGTCTTTTATTTCACTTGGCCGTGGAGATAAATCAGCAAATATATTGCTGTGAGAGATGTCAGAGAGTTTATTGCCTGTTTTCTTCTAAGATGCTTATGGTTTTACGACTTACATTTAAGTCTTTTATCCATTTTGAGTTTATTTTGGTGAATGGTGTAAGTTAGTGGTCTAGTTTCATTTTTTGCAGGTAGTTGTCCAAATTTCTCAAAACCGTTTATTAAAAAGGTTGTTTGTACTCCATTGTATGCTCTTACCTCTTTTGTCTATTATCAGTTGTCCATAAAGCTGTGGGTTTATTTCTGAGTTCTCAGTTCTGTTCAATTAATCTATATGCCTGTTTTTATGCCAGTACCAGGCTGTTTTGAGTACAATAGCCTTGTAGTATAACTTGATATGGGGAATTGTGATACCTCCCACTTTATTCTTCCTTTTCAAGATTGCTGAAGCAATTTGTGTTCTCTTTTGGTTCCACATAAAGTTTTGAAATCTGTGTTCTTTATCTTTGAAGTAAGTCATTGATATTTTACTCGATATTGCATTGCATTTATAAATTGTTTTGGGTAATATAGACATTTTAATGATGTTTATTCTTCCTAACCATGAGCACAGTATATGCTTCCACTTGTTTGTATCTTCCCTAATTTTTTTTAATCAATGTTTTTTAATTTTTCTAGTACAATCTTTAATCTCCCTGGTTAAATTTATTCCTAGGTACTTTATTTTTTTGGTTGCAATAGAAAAGGGGATTGGTTCCTTAATTTCTCTTTCTGACAGTTCATTGTTAGTGTATAAAAATGCCACTGATTTCTGAGTATTAATTTGATATCCTGACAGCTTGCTGAATTCATTGATCAGGTCTAGTAGTTTTTTGAATGAGACTTTAGGGTTTTCTATATACAATGTTATATCATCTGCAAATAATGATAGTTTTACTTCTTTTCCAATTTGGAAGCCTTTTATTTCTTTTTCTTGTCTGATTGCTGTGGCTAGGATTTTCAGGACTACATTGAATAAGAGTGGTGAAAGGGGGCACCCCTGCCGTGTTCCTGATCTTAAGGGGATGGCTTTTAATTTTTGCCCATTGAGTATGATGTTGGCTGTGGGCCTGTCATAGATGGCCTTTATCATGTTGAGGTATGTTTTCTGTATTCAAACTTCGCTAAGAGTTATAATCATGAATGGGTGCTGGATTTTATCAAATACTTTTTCTGCATCTGTTGAAATTATCATGTGGTTTTTCTCCTTCCTTTTGTTTATGTCATCAATCACATTTATTGATTTGCAAATACTGTACCAGCCTTGCCTCCCAAGAATAAATTCCACCTGATCATGGTGTATGATATTTTCATATATTGCTGGATCTGGTTTGCTAATATTTTGTTGAGGATTTTAGCATCTAAATTCATCAGGGATATTGGCCTATAATTTTCTTTCTTTGTGTTGTCTTTGCCTGGTTTTGGAATCAGAATTATGCTTGCCTCATAAAAGGAGCTTGGAAGTCTTCCTTCCTCTTGAATTTCTTGAAATAGCTTGAGAAGGATAGGAGTTAATTCTTTGAATATTTGGTGGAATTCACTTGTGAAGCCATCAGGCCCAGGACTTTTGTTTTTTGGGAGTTTTTTGATAACTGTTTCAATCTCATTTGTTGTAATTGGTCTGTTTAGGTTTTCTGCTTCTTCCAGATTAATTTTTGGAAGATTATGTGTTTCAAGGAATTTGTCTGTTTCATCTAGGTTGTCTAGTTTTTTGGCATACAGTTCTTCATAGTATTTTCTTAGAATATTTTGTATTTCTGTTGTGTCAGCTGTTATTTCTCCACTCTCATTTCTAATTTTATTTATTTGAGTTCTCTTTTTTTCTTGGTGAGTCTGTTTAAAGGTTTATCAATCTTGTTTACATTTTCAAAGAATCAGCTCCTGGTTTCATTGATCCTCTGTATTGTTTCTTTAGCCTCTATGTCATTTATTTCTGCTCTGATCTTTATTATTTTCTTTCTTCTAGTAGCTCTAGGCTTTACTTCCTATTCTTTTTTTAGTTCTTTTAGATGCAGGGTCAAATTGTTTATTTGAGCTTTTTCTAGCTTCTTGAGGTATGCCTGTAATGCTATGATCTTCCCCCTCAGGACTGCTTTTTATGTGTCCCATAAATTTTTATTCGATGTATACACGTTACTGTTTGTTTCTCGGAATTTTTAAATTTCTTCTTTGATCTCATTGTTAACCTCTTCATTATTTAATAACATTCTATTTTGTTTCCAAGTGTTTGAGTAGTTTTTAGTTTTTCTGTTGTTGTTGATTTTTAGTTACATGCCATTGTGTTCAGAGAAAGTGCTCGATATGATTTCAATCTTCTTAAATTTTTTGAGGCCGCTTTTGTGCCCTAACATATAGTCTATTCTAGAGAATGTACCATGAGCTCTTGAAAAGAATATACAATCTACTGCTTTAGGATGAATGGTTCTGACGATATCTATTAAATCGAGTTTATCTAGTATGTCCTTTAAGTCTGTTGTTTCTTTGTTAATTTTCTTTCTTGAGGATATATCTAGTGATTTTAGTGGGGTATTGAAATCCCCTAATATTATAGTATTGCTATTGATCTTGCCCTTTAAATCCATCCAAGTCTGCTTTATATATTTAACTGCTCCTATATTAGAAGCGTAGATATTTATAACGGTTATATCTTCTTCATTGAATTCTTCCTTTATCATTATGTAGTGACCTTCTTTATCTCTTACTATAGCCCTTGTTTCAAAGTCCATTTTGTCTGATATAAGTATTGCTACCCCAGCTTTTTTTTCATTTCCATTTGTGTGAAATATTTTTTTCCATCATTTTATTTTCAGTCTACGTGCATCTTTTGTTTTAAGATGTGTCTCTTGTAGACAGCATATGTATGTGTCCTGTTTTCTTATCCACATAGCTACCCTGTGTCTTTTGATCAGATCATTTAATCCACTTACATTTAAGGTTATTATTGATATGTAATTGTTTATTGCCATTTTATTCTATAAAACTGTATTCCTGTTTTGCTAAATTCTATTTCTCCTTTGATCTGTTTACAACAGGCCCCTTAGTATTTCTTGCAGCCTTGGTTTGGTTTTAGTGAATTTCTCGAGTTTATTTTTGTCTGGAAAGCTTTTTATTTCTTCTTCAATTTTAAATGATAGCCTTGCTAGATAAAGAAGTCTTGGTTGTAGGCTCTTGTTTTGCATTACTTTGAATATTTCTTGCCATTCTCTTCTGGCCTCTAGTGTTTTTGTTGAGAAGTCAGAAGTCATCCTTATGGGAGTTCCTTTGAAGATGATAGTCTTTTTTTCTCTAGCAGCTTTTTTTTTTTTTTTTTTTTTTTTTAAAGAGTCAGAGATAGACAGGGACAGACAGACAGGAACGGAGAGAGATGAGAAGCATCAATCATCAGTTTCTCGTTGTGCGTTGCGACTTCTTAGTTGTTCATTGATTGCTTTCTCACATGTGCCTTGACCACTGGCCTTCAGCAGACCGAGTAACCCCCTGCTGGAGTCAGCGACCTTGGGTCCAAGCTGGTGAGCTCTTTGCTCAAGCCAGATGAGCCCGCGCTCAAGCTGGCGACCTCAGGGTCTCGAACCTGGGTCCTTCCGCATCCCAGTCCAACGCTCTATCCACTGCACCACCACCTGGTCAGGCTCTAGCAGCTTTTAATGTTTCTCTTAATCACTTATCTTTGGTATTTTAATTATGATGTGTCTTTGTGTAGATTTCTTTGGATTTCCCTTTAATGGAGTTCTCTCTGCTTCTTGAACTTGTGAGATGTTTTCCTGCCTTAATTGAGGGAAGTTTTCAGCTATGATATGCTTGAACAAAGTCTCTATCCCTTGTTCTTTCTCTTCTTCTTCAGGAACCCCTATGATGCGGATGTTATTTCTCTTCATGTTGACACAGAGCTCTCTTAGAGTTTCCTCAGACTTTTGAGTCTCTTTTTTTTTTCTGCTCTGCTTTTTTGCCTTCATTTATCTTGTCCTCTAAATCACATATTCGATTCTCAACTTCATGCTTTTAATTTCTTCCATTGTGTTCTTCATTTCTGATATTATATTTGTCATTTCTTACTGATTCTTTTTTATTATTTTAATGTCTTTTTTTATATTTGCTATCTCTTTATTTAGGTGTTCATAATGACTATCTATTGTTGTTCTAATATCATTGAACATTCTAACAATTGTTATTTTTAACTCTGCATCTGGTAATTTGGTTATATCTGATGAATTCAGGTCCTTTTTTGGTGATTTCTCTTGATTCATTTGTGTCTCATTTCTCTGCTTTCTCATTTTGTCTGTGTAAAAAAAGTTTTTGGCCACTGGAGTCCACTGGGTGTGTCCCGTGTTCCCTAGGTGTGGTCTGTCTGCAGGCCCAGCACCTCCTCTGCTGTTCCTGTCTAGGGCATTTGGGTATGGGCGTTGCCAGTGCCTGTCCACTCAGGCTGTTATTGTGGTTTCTGCCTCTCCTTCACCAAAGTGGCTGTGATTATGTGCTCAGGTATACAAGCCTCAGTGGACTTGGCTTTCGCCCTGCCACTGCCATTGGCGTTATGCTCAACCATGAGGGCAGGGGTTAGCATCTTTGCTCTGCTGTGGTTTTCCACCTGATTCTGGGCTTTCATCCTGCCCTTGCAGGAGGAGCCTGCTCGTGGGATGGCTGCAAGCCTTGGCTCCAAAGGCCGGGCGGGAATGTATGCCCACGCTCAGTATTGGAACTCTGCCTGTTCTGGGCTTTTGGCTCCACCCCTGCAGGAGGCCACAAGCCTTGGTTCTGTGGGTGGGGCAGGGCTGTGCTCCTGTGCCCTTGCTCCAGGTTAGGTCTCCACCCCATCTGGTGCTCTTGTCCTTCTCCAGCAGGCTGGATTGCAGGCTGCCTGCAGCTGGGCTTGACTACTTTTGCACGTCCCCTCCTCCCTCACACCTGGGCCTCAGTGGTGGCCAGCTGGCTTCCGCCCTTGCCGACCGAACCCAGAACTGCGCTTTCACGTCCCACTGCCGTGCACCCTCGGGCGAGCTCTCAGCTGTGTGGTGGGGGTGCTACAGCTCAAATCATAACACTCACTATGATAGTCCCAAGAGCTCCCTCTTTCTAAGCAACTCTGCTCTGAGTGCCACGGGAGAGCTAGTTTGGCTGGTGTCCTGATTCCCTTTGCTGGTATTGCTGTTTCTAGGGGTTGGGGTGGCTATCTCCAAAAATGTTTCTCCCTGTGCCTCCTAGATTACACTCTCTTCCTGATGCTCCAGTCCTCTCCTCTCTCCCTGTCCCTCAATTCCCCAGATGAGTGGTTGTGAGAGAGGTTTTCTGCGCGGTCCCTTTATGAAGAATCCTGGGTCTGAGAAATCAGTCTCTTTCTCACAAACAGTATCCTGTCTTGTTTCTAGCTAAATACTGTCCATATGCCTCTTCTAGGCTCTGGGGCTGCAGGTTGGGGCTTTGTTCCTAGGACTCAGGACCCTCCCCTTTCTGCTAAACTCACTTCCCACAACGCAAGTCTCTTCTGGTTCTCGTTCGCTCCGGGGAGCTGGGAAGCCCTCTTTGCATTTCTGCTTTTCCTACCAGTCTCAGTGTGCCTTCTTCAGTGTTCCTTGGTTGAAGAGTCCTCTTAGTTTAGTCCAAAGTTGGTTTTTCCAGATGATGGTTCTTAAAATTATTTTGTAATCCACTTTGTTTCTGGGAGGTGGAAGTTGGTATGTCTGTCTACTCCATCGCCATCTTGTCTTTCCCTGAAGGACACTACTCTTTTATGGATTCTTGCTGTATTTGCCAAGAGTCTGCTTAAAGGCTTTAATCACTGAAAAAAAATAGATGACTGGATAAGGAAGATGTGGCACATATACACTATGGTAAACTACTCAGCCATAAGAAATTATGACATCAGATCATATACAACAAAATGGCGGGATCTTGATAACATTATATGAAATGAAATAAGTAAATCAGAAAAAAACAAGAACTGCATGATTCCATACATTGGTGGGACATAAAAATGAGAGTAAAAGACATGGAAAAGTGTGTGGTGGTTATGGGGGGGAGGGAAGGAGGGAGAGGGGGAGGCGGAAGGGCACAAAAAAAACTAGATAGAAGGTGACGGAGTACAATTTGAATTTGGGTGATGGGTATGCAACATAATTGAATGACAAGATAACCTGGACATATTTTCTTTGAATATATGTACCCTTATTTATTGATGTCACCCCATTAAAATTAATAAAAATTTATTTATTAAAAAAAAGATTGAGATTCTACCTTAGAAATTAAAGGCCTATAGACATTCAACAGAGAACATAACCTTTGTGAGCTTGCATTCTTCTTGATGAAGACTGTGAGCAGGGGAGGATGGACTGGATGCTGAAGGACAAAGTCAATGAGGGTGACAGAGAGGAGAATGTGGGGACCTGCAGGTGGGAGGACAAGCCTGGCAAAGTCCTGACTTTGGAGATGAGCTCCATTCACTAGAGGTCACACGTGACCTCTCTACTGCCACCATCAGTCAGCACAGCGGCTCCTCACTGTCCTCTTGGTGTGAAAACACAGGGCAGTCCTCATCTTTTGTTACAAGGACAAATGTAGTCACAGATTTCTCTATGACTGGGTGTCTTGGCCGTGGCTTTAGTGCCATTGGAGTTTGAGGAGTATTTTCTGAGTGGGTGCCCTGAGCAGCACAGGTTGTTTAGCAGCAAACATGGTCTTATCCATTTGATGCCAATGGCCACCACCCACCCCAGGGGACAGCAATATATCTCTGGTTATGGACCAATGCCCACAGTGGTGGGTGCAAGAAGGGAGAAAATCAGCCATAGTAGAGAATCGTGGTTCAAGCACTGGAAATATGTATTAGATCTCCCTTATTCCCGTTGTAACACCCTTATGGCCACACATTCAAGTTCTGGAGTCCAATGGTTAATAAGAAAACATGGGCAGTAGCTGGAGGGAAAGTAGTAACTGAATAGAGAAGATTTGGTTTACTAATCTAACAAGCTACAATATATGGACTGTCACCTGTGTGTGCAAATTAAATATTTAGCCACCCATCTTATAGAAATATCAAGCTGTGTAAGTTTTGGTGAATGAGCCAAAGAGAAATACCGGGAGGTGACAAGTGATATTGACTCAGCTTCCAAATCGGGCTCCCTGTCCCAAGACATTAGATGGATCCAGGTGAGATTGAATCAAGCAAATATTTATTTCCAGGGAACAGAGGGCTGAGGTGGCCCCGTGCCTGGATGTCAAGGCTCCCACTTCTTGTTTTCCTACCCTGGCCCTGCTGATGGGTGATCCCCCAGTTATCTCTAAGAAAATAAAGTACATGGTGTTAGCACCATGATGTCAACTTGATGTCTGGGTTTAGAGCTGGGGATGAGCCTTGCCTTTTAGAGTCCCTATTTTAAATGACTTAACTATTTTTAAATAAACCTACTAATAAAACATGTTACATAATCAGAGAATTCTTAGTAGAATCGCAAACTGTCTCCAAAAACAGTAATAAAACAACTAATTAGACACCCACTGTATCACAATTGTCACCCACTGTCCAGAAGAGTGCAGGTCATGCTCTCTAGAAGATGAACAGGGAGGAAAGAGCCATGAGGTCAGGTCCTCGTCACCAGGACACAGGTGAACACAGGGGCCACTGGGTCCCGGGAATGTGAACCCAAAGATTCAATGCCATGATCTGACACCAGCAGTGGATTTCTTTTTTTGGTGTGTTATTGGGAGTTAATAGTTTCAACTAAAAGGCGCCCAAGCAGGGACAGTGGAGAAGACTTCACATGGAGCAAAGGCCTTGAGTAGAACACTGTGGGGCCTGCACAGAAATCTACCTGGAAGTCACATAGAGCTGCTGTGCAGATCAAGGTTACTGGAATCCACTTGACTCATAAAGTAAAGTCCATAAGTGTTAAACTAAGGAGATCAGTAGAGTGGAGAGCTCTCTGATCCCACAACACCTAACTCCCCACCCATTTCTGCTACCCACTAGCTGTGTGGCTATGATCAAGTCACTTGAGTTCTTCTGTCGCATTGCCTATAGCTGGACAGAGATGATATGTCTACCTCATGGGAGGGAGACCACACATCAGTTTGCTCAGGGGAGTCAGTCTGTGCTGCTGCCGTGGCATTCCGTCCATTTAGTGACGGACCTTCTACATCAATGTCATCTACTGACATGGCCATTGCTACAGATAGAAAAATTTTGAGGCTTTCAAAAGCACTGTCTCCATGGTTTCTATACACAGAGCACAAGCTGGTGGGTTCTGGTGGATTTCCACTTCCTTTCCTGGCCCGTGCCAGGTGTGTCAGGTGACTTGTTCCTTCATCCATGGGAGGAGTCGAGGTGGCCTCCTGGAGAATAAAAGGAGGAGATCTGGGCCCTCACCTCCAATGTGAGATATTTCTTTCCTGCCACACCGCAGTGACCAGCCAGAGCCGCTGCCAGAACCATGAAGCTGCTCCCAGTCCTCGTGCTCGCTGCCCTCCCCTTTTACTGCTACGCAGGTGAGTCCGCTCGGGGCGGGGCTTGGGGGGCTTGTCAGGGCCGCTGTGGGAGATCTCTGCTTCCCTCACCCCAGGACAGGGCAGCTCACTTCTCTAGTTTGTAGGTGTGTGTGTGTGTGTGTGTGTGTGTGTGTGTGTGTGTGTGTGTGTGTGTGTGTGTGTGTGTTTAACAAGGAAGCAGTGTGTGAGGGATTAAAGAATACCCAGATCCTGCGTTACTGTCGGAGGATTCAGACCATTCCCCGTCATCTTTCTGAATGGATGTGCAGCTGGGATGTGGGAGAAGGACAAGCATCACGGCTGCCCAACAAGGAGTTCATGCCTCTGTGACTGAGCAGCTTTTGCACGCTTTCATCCCAGGTTCTGGATGCACACGTGTGAGCCAGTTGATCAAAGATGTAATTGACCCTGAAGTGAACAAGGATCAATACATAGAAAATTTCAGAGAGTACATATGGGATGCAGACGCAGAAAATGCCGTAAGACAAGTGAAGCAGTGCTTTCTCGAGCAGAATAAAGAAACTTTGAAAAATTCCCAAGTGATGGTGGTAAGTTTGGTTTCCTCTTAACTGCTTTTAACCACTGGACAGAAATAGACAATTTCAAAGGTGGTTACTAATTTCTTCAAAGCTACAGTTGTTCACAGTTTATTTTATTTCAGTAAATTTAATTGTTAGCGAGTTTTACTACTTTGACACCTGGAAAGCCATCCAAGCTGGTGTTGGTGTGCCTGTGCACTTTGTGAAATCTGTAATGAGTGATTACTGGAAATGCCGGAGGGAAAAGGGTGTCTGAATAAATGCTTACGTACCCATCAGTACAGCGGTGTGCAGGGGAGGGCGGTGAGGAAGTGGGAGATGTTAGGTGTGGAGAGTTGCACATTAGCTGATCACAAGGTCTAGGAGATTGGTTGCTCTGCTGGTTGAATACTCTTAACCACAACTAGTCTGTATATTTAAAGTGCAGAGACGGGCGTTATGTGTATTTATCATGATTAAAACTTAAAAAATATTAACAAGCTCATCAATCAAAAATGAGAGGAAGTATTTAAAAAGAAAACACTAAATCAGACAAATCTGTAAGATTGAACATCTGGAAAGTTTAGTAGCCTAAAAAAGGGTAGGGTGTGGGCTTCTGTCCATTTGCCCTAGTTCTTAACATGCAGGCCATGCAGGAACTCAAACTGCACGCTGCCTCGTATTTGGGCTAAGGTACTGAAAACTGACAACACAGTGTGTTTATTGGGTAAGTTCTTGAAGAAGATGAGACATGCAGGGAAAATCAGCAAAGGGATTCCTGCTGGGGAAGTGCTGGAAGCACCGGCCCCTCTGGCATCAGCAGAGGTCTCCTGAGCGGGAGGACACAGCACAGAATTCCGATGTTACCTCCACCACCAGCTCTCTGCCGCTGGGTGTGGACCAGATAAGGGGATAAGATAGAGGATAAGATAGAAGAAATGCTTTTTTTTCAGGATTGTCCTTTGTAGAAGAACTGACATGTAAGCGATGACTGTGTTTGTTTTCCAGGATGCAGTATACAATAGTGTTTGGTGTAAGCCATATTAACTTTGCACCAGACCTTTGGCTCAGACAACAGGGAATGATCAGAAACCGACTGATGATGAGTAGAAACCACGACTTAGCACCCTCTTCTGTCTTTTGATCTACAGACTGCAAGACAGTTGTTGAAACCTCATATACATTTTCCCTTCAATAAAGCATCTGCAAACCTAACGTTCTTCCTTGGTGATTGACTAACACGGGGGTTTTAGAGACACAATCACACACATGTTGCTCATGTGCGCACACACCTGTACACAATCCTCATCACAGAACTCATGAATGGAGGGTTGAGAATCAGAAAGGCACTCTGTCCCTCAGCATCTGCTGCCTGTCATGGACCCGGAACATTGAAAAGTGATGCTCTCTCCTCATCATCCCACCTTCCTGGGTCCATCTGAGCACTGAGGGCTCCCAAGTCTTGTGGCTGCGTCTGCTCAGCTTCCTCTCCCGGATACATTACTGTCTTCATGTGCATGCATGCCTTGCTGACCACTGAGACTCCTCTATGGGTGCTATATGTCCCTGACCAGAGGTGCAGGAGGGGACAGAGCCAGTGACAGACGTGACTCAGGCAAAGCAGGGCTGAATCCGGTCTTGATCGGAATATTAATGTGACCTCAATTTTGAATGTTAAGAATATTTCATTACAATTTATTTACCCTATTATGGGTATCTTTGGTCCCTGTTTCAACTGTGTGACTGTCCCTCGTCATGGCCCTGCAGGGGGCAGTGTGGTCCACCCTTTCATTCCCATAGTGACCAACCAGCAGTGAGGTTGGAGTTCCCTGGGAAAGAAGCAAAGTGAGTGATTTTAACTCGGACTCAGCTCTCCTCACTGTGGCCCGTCTCCACTATCCTGACACCAGGGGTGGGTGACGAGCGCCCTCTACTCACACCAGCACGGGTCCCTCTCACCCAACATGAGCCCTGATCTCTTTTCGAGATAACTAAGCTCCCGCCAGGGCTCAATTCCACCAGCCATATTCCAAACAGGGAACGAGGCAGACAGTACCATTTGGTCCCAAAAAAGTGTTACAATGTCTTTTAAAATGTTAACCAAAGTGAATATAGTAATAATAAATATGCAACAATGAACTCTGTGGATATATACATCTTTATATCAATGCCTTTATAAGACATGTTATTTAACATGTTTTTACGAAGAAGTGGCCACAAGTACCAAAGACTGAATAAGTCATAGGAGGAAGTTCTTCTCATTTCTTCAAAACACCTCCAGCCAGTAACACCATTAGGTCCCGGCAAAAAGACTTTTTACCTGGACCTACCCTTTATATCTTATTTGTTATATACATATTTGCATACATGTGCACACACACATAAAACACACGTATTAAGAACTCATGGGCCATGCTCAGTTCTGGTTCTCTGACGCATTTAGAGAAGTTTGCATTTGCTCAGATGAGCCCTGGGCCACCTGGGAGGAGCCTGTCCTCTTCAGGCTGCAGTGGGCGTGTCCATGGAGAAGGAGAAGGTCCTGTTGGGGCGTCACAAGGGGAGATAGGGCTGCAGTCACTGGAGTCCAATTACCCAGTCAGATTGGCCAGGGATTCGCAAGGGAGGGAAGGCCTAAGGATTCTGAGCAATGGCAGCTCCGAGGAGGGACGGGAGCAGGAGGCAGGGTCACAGGTGAAGCCTGATTGGGCGGCCGGGGTGACCCCGCCTTCTCTGACTCTGCACTTTGCTCACTTTGGCCTCATCCAGCCTCAGCACAGCCCTGAGCTGCCTCAGAGGAGGGAAGGCTCGTCTACAGGCTCCTGTGTGTCCCAGGTGCACTTCTCATCTGATGACACAGTTGGAGGTGTCAGTCAAAGGACGTTCGTTTGTGTTCCTAAGAAGAGTTAGTATGAATGATTTGGATTGTGCTGAGAACACCAGTGAGTGCCAGCAGTCCAGGCCCAGTAGAGTGCGGGCTGGGATGCTGGTGACAGGGCGGGGCAGAGCTGGCTCCAGAGAGCCCGTGCCAAGGGTGAGATCCCCAGCAGCGTGTGTGTGTGTGTGTGTGTGTGTGTGTGTGTGTGTGTGTGTGCACGTGTGTCATTGCATCTCTCTGAAACCCCTGTGTTAGTCAATCACCAAGGAAGAATGTTAGGTTTGCAGATGGTTTATTGAAGGAACAGAAATATTTCTTTTATCATGGTTGTTTTTATTTTGTTTCCCTCATTCATAATTGAGAGGCTGTTAATTAAAAGAAAATTTAATCATGGTAAATGGACGTAACATAAATGTTACCCTTCTCTGCACTTTAAATGTACCTTTTAGTCGAGTTAGGAACATTCACTCTGCAGAGCAACAAATCTGGACCTTCTCGTCACCTAATGTGCAAGTTTATACCCTTAGCATCTCCTGTTTTCTCACCACCCACCACCACAAGCTACATTTCTACCTTCTGTTCTTAGAGATGTTTTACTCTACAAAATAAAACAATTGTCTTTTTATGACTGGCTTACTTCTTTTATCATACTTCCTCAAGGTTTATCCATGTGGTCGGAAACCCCAGGTCTGAAGAATTTAGTGATGGACACTTATCTTTGTGCTGTGGCAATATTGCCAAGTAGTTACCCGGGACGTTGTGAATGGAACATTAGGGTAGGGAATGACTGCTGGAAATAACTACACAGTCTCTGTTATAAGCAGCAGGACTAGCTCATTTTTTAACTACTGATGTGGTTTTCATCAATGACATCACCCGTGGCAGAGTCACAGCCATGGTTTCCACTTCCCACTCACGGATAGTAATTAATAAATGGTCAGGAAGTTCAGGAACTACAGGTTCTACAAATATTAGGAACAACTTATGGTAATAAATTTGAAAATTTAAATGAAATGAGCACAAATTTCTTGAGAGATATAAAATATCTTAGATTTATTTAAGAAGAAGAACACCTGCAAGCTTTAGATATATAAAAATATGGATTTGTAACTTAAAACCTCACAAAGCATATTGTAGGCTTTCTTAAAACAATTTTGATAATAAGTATATATTGAATACAAAAAACTTTTAGGATATTCAAAGCTTTGATGGCTTGCTCTAACACCTGGTATAAAACGTGTTCTATAATTATTTGGGTCTCACTGTTCATATTTTTCAAGTTTAGACAGATGTCCCAAAATTTTGGAATCATTTTTTAATAATAAAATATCTGAGATATTGCTGTATTTTGTACATAGTCAAGCATCTGTTTATCACAAAATGATTCAAAAGCTTGAAGGTGAACACATTTCATCTATGGAAGTTAGTCTTATTGTGAATGACTCTATCCTTCAATATAAATTTTGCTTTATCAAAGAAGTGCAGAATTTTTACCAGACATGTTTTCAATATATCGAACAATGGTCTGAAACAAACATCACAGGAAATAACAGTTTTCAATGGTGCTTTTTTTACTTCATTGCAAGTATATTGGACACATATTAAATCTTGTCTTGAGTTTTTATCTAAAGAAATGCAAACATCAAAAGAGACGACAATTGTCTCTTTGAAGAAATTAGAAGACTGAATGTATATTTAAATACTGAAAAATTAATACAATGGGAAAATGAACACATCAAAATTGATAAAAGATGGGCGGAAATATCCAGCAATTTCAAAAATGAACATATTCCATGTGCAAATTTATTTATTCTTGTTCAACTTACATTGTGCTGCCCTGGAACTAATGCAGTAGTTGGAAGAGTGTTTTCAGTTGCTAATGATTTTTGGACAAGTGAGAAATCAAGATTGAATGTTGATACTCTAGCTGCAGCACTTGCCGTAAAATTCAGTATGAAGAATATTTCTTGCTCAGATATTTCCAGTATATTACATATGTTACAGGATGATACATTGACAAAAAATATTCATTCAGTGGAAAAGTACTCATGTAGATAATATTATTTTTCTTACAATTATTGTTAAAAATCAATAACATAATTACATATAAAATATTATATTGTAAGCATTATATTGTAAGTATAATTACAATACAAAGTATTACAAATGTTTTTATTATGCATTTGTCATATTATAGTGTATTATCGTTGCAATGAATAAAATGTTTCTTTTATTTACCATATTGTTTTCTTCAATTTATGTTTGTCCTCCTTTTCATTATAAAAAGGTTGGTCACCTTACGGAAGGGTATGGTGGCTCCCAGCCCTGCACTCACTTCGCTGTAGCCGCCCTTCTCCTAAAACCCCGCCCCTCACATCCACACTGCTTTGGTTGCTCAGCAACACTGGCTGACACCTGGTTTTCATAATTCAGCTTAGATTTTCCACCTGCACTTGGAAGCAGTGTCGGTCTCATTCAAGCTGTGCCGTCCTCGGCCGGAAGGGACATTTGCAGGGCTTCTCTACCTGGCGCTTGATGTTTTCATAACTTTGGAAATTTCTCATGAATCATTTCTTCAAATATTTATTAACCGCTAAGTTCTTTCCTTTGTGCTTTCTAATTATTCATACGACCTTTTAAACTGATCATGGGGAAGGTGTGGTACAATCAGGTCCACCGTGGGACTCACACACAGGAGGAAACATTCAGGGAGATTTTCTCAGACTGAACAGGCTGTAAGGTCTGCATCCCCAGGTGGCACCATTTCCGGTAGAATCTGGGTCTCTCTGAACGCGTCCAGTCTACCCTTTGTCGCTAGGGGGCACCTTATGCTTTGTTTTGGATGCAGTGGTCAAAGTGACTCCAAACGACAGGTTCACTGGCATTGGTCCTACTTCAGAAGAACTGACCAGCTCTGCTCTTCTTGACAAAAGAGGGCTCTTCCCAGTCATGCCAGGTGCGTTTAATGGTTGTTTCTTCCGACTTCACACCCACGGAGCAGCAGAGGAGATTTAGGGCAACATAGGCAGATAAAGCAAAACAAAAACGACTTTGAGCCCACGATACAGCGTGCCCACGGAGGGCACAGGTAACAGAGTGGCGGATAGAGGGAGCATTGGTGCTGGGGAAGGACGAGGGAGGAAAATGTGGAGCACAGAGCTGGGAGGAGTGAGGATGACCCCAAAGTGCCTTATTTGCAGAGGAATGCCGCCCCTGGATTTAGCGTTCCTGTTCGGGGGAGAATCTGAT
The DNA here is from genome assembly GCF_036850995.1 of Saccopteryx leptura. NCBI lineage: Eukaryota > Metazoa > Chordata > Mammalia > Chiroptera > Emballonuridae > Saccopteryx > Saccopteryx leptura. The sequence goes on along the minus strand of NC_089503.1, from coordinate 10,837,026 downwards.
AGGACACGTTGCTCAGTGTCTCACAGACATGCAAACAGTTAATTCCTGTTATTCTCTTGAAAATAAAGAAGAGTTTCCATTTACTGGCACTTAGAAAAACTCAATGACTCTCTTAAGCAGACCTAGTCCATAGACCCCCAGTTGGAAAATTGGATCCACATTCCAAATCCAGATGTTCCTGAACAGTCTGCCTGCCTCTTCCCTGTCTGTCTTGCAAAGGCGTCAGGAAACCAGTCGTGGTGTGCTATCCACAGACCGAGTCCAACCTGGTTTTCTCCCTTAAATGGTATTGAAACCATTTCCCTGCTACAGAGATCTTTATCTCTGTCATTATATCCAATATAGGAAATTCAGGTTTCTCAGTAAAGAAACAAATTTCTAAACGAGATGTATTAGCTTAAAAAGTAACCCATAAGAATCTTCCATTTGCCACCACAAGGTCATGACCAGCCAAAGCCCCTGACTGCAGTGACAATCAGCACACTGCCGAAGACGGAATTGGCAGAAAAGAGTGACCATGAGTGTAATCTCTGCCCATCCTCCTTTGAAGTCCCCACTGCCACCAAAAAAATTCCAGACAACAATGTTCATACAACAAAAGAACAGAGCGCTGAACTCAGCAGTGTGGGGGGGAAAGAAAGTGATGAGAAGTGTTTTCCCACAGAGAGCGGGCAGATGAGATGAAACCTACTGAGAAATGAATCCAGAGGAAGTGACGTACAAGTGCAGGCTGGAACAAAGCCCTTCAGAGAGGGCAGATTTCTGGGCAAAGGGGGAATCGAGGTTAGGGGAGGACTTGAATAATTGTTGGAGAAGCCAGTGGCATGGGGTGTGAGTAGAAGTACTCCAGCAGCACCAGGCAGCTACATCACCCCGATTCTCTCTGTTACCTTAACACGGGTCAGCAAACTCACTAGTCAACAGAGCCAAATATCAACAGTACAATGACTGAAATTTCTTTTGAGAGCCAAATTTTTTAAACTTAAACTATTTAGGTAGGTACATTCCTTATCAAGGTAGCGCCCACACGTGGTATTTTGTGGAAGAGCTACACTCAATGGCCAAAGAGACCTATGTGGCTCCCGAGCTGCGGTTTGCCGACCAGAGATTTAAGACGTGGTCTTTCACCACAGAAGACAGAAGTAAAAGGTTGTACAACTGACTTCTTTTAGGTAAAATAAGTTACAGGTCAGCTGGTGACAGCAAAATTACACCACATCTAAAAATATTGTTTAATGTCAATTATCAAATGAGCTGCTCTTTGGCAATGTTTCTGAAGTCTGGGTCATAGTGTCGATCATGTCCGTTTGAAGATCCAGCGTATTTGTTCAGAGAATGTAAAACACTGGACCGTGTGTTGACATTAAACTTTTCTCTAACTGACCTTCAGTATGTCCCATAGTCCTGACCGTGATGGGGCCTCTCTATTCCCTTTGTGATGCTGCAAGTTATGCGTTTCCGTGCATGCAATCAAGATAGCTGTACATAGTGTTTTCTAGTGTTTATCAGTTTATGTCCAGTAAGGAAAGAGAAAACTGCCTAGGTCTGTTGAGCAGGTAGAATTTCATCCAGGAATTGGTGATAAAGGTGTTTGCAGGGCTGGAGAAGCAAGAAAGAGAATCCAAGGCTGTCCATTGATTGCAGAGGCCGGCAGGCTGTTCCCAGAAGTGGAAGAGAAAAACGACGGCTGGTGTTGCTGAGCGCGCACAACTGCAGGTGAAGCTTAGGCTGCGCTGTTGGGAATGAACTGGTTGAGCAAGAACCAGGAGCCCATTCATGGCAGCCACCCCTGTGGACAAGCCTTCCTGGGCTGTGGTGAGTGTCATACACACTGCTCCTGCAACCACTGCAAGAGGTGAGGACAAGGCTGAGAATCATCGCAGCTGTCTCTTCCCACCTTTCATTTCCATCAGGGCCTTCCACTGGAGAAGCTAACACAGAGCAGCTGGAAGGGAGTCTGAATGTGTAACTCGCAGGCCTTCAGCTGTAATGACAGAGAGATGAGTATGACAAACAGCTCTGAAACTCAGACAGTAAAGACCCAGCCTGGCCCTGTCATTGTAATTCCTTTTTTTTTCTTTTTGTATTTTTATGAAGTGAGAAGCAGGGGGTCAGAAAGACAGACTCCCACATGTTCCCGACTGGGATCCACCCGGCATGCCCACTAGGGCTTGATGCTCTGCCCATCTGGGTTGTTGCTTCGCTGCAACTGGAGCCATTCTAGCACCTGAGGCGGAGACCATGGAGGCATCCTCAATGCCCGGGCCAACTTTGCTTCAATGGAGCCTTGGTGTGGGAGGGGAAAAGAGAGATAGAAAGAAAGGAGAGGGGGGAGGGGTGGAGAAGCAGATGGGTGCTTCTACTGTGTGCCCTGACCGGGAATTGAACCTGGGACTTCCACATGCTGGGCCAATGCTCTACTACTGAGTCAGATGGCCAGGGCTTTTTTTTTTTTTTTAATTAAATGAGAAGCAGGGAGGCAGAGACAGACTCTCACATGTGCCCTGACTGAGAACCACCTGGTAAACCTACTAGGGGGCAATGATCTGTCCACTTGTGCTGCTGCTTCATTGCTCGGCAACCAAACTAGTTTAGTGCCTAAAACAAAGCCATGGAGCCATCCTCAGACCCTGGAGCTAACTTTGCTTGACCATTCAAGTCATGGATGCAGGAAGGGAAGAGAGAGAGATGGAGGGTGAGAGGTGGAAAAGCAGATGGTTGCTTCTCCTGTGTGCCCTGACTGGGAATCAAATCTGGGACTTCCACACGCCAGGCTGATGCTGTACTACTGAGCCAACTGGCCAGGGCAGGTCATTGTAATTCAGTCTTCTTATTCTCTCTCTTTCTTCCTCTTCTTTATCCTTTTTCTTCTTCTCCTTCTCCTTTTTCTTTTTCTTCTTAACTTTTATGAGGTTGAGCCAAAACAACACATATGCCTGCAAGCAGGATCTTAAATGCTTCCTATAAAGACTACTCTTGTTCGGGGCCAGTTGGAGGCCATTTATCAGATCCTTAAAGAGTTACAGCAGGTAGTTTGTGGCCAACAACCTGATAAACAAATTACATTAACTTGAAAATAAATAGTCTTGAGGGTGCTACATTATTAGCTCACCTTTATCCCTGTCAATCTCAGAAATCCTGAGGTTATTTGACCTCTTTTGCCAGGGAGTTCTTCCAAAATTTATAAAACAACTCTCTTCAACCCGGTGTGGATGCCACAGGGTGACTGCTTTCAACCCTGAGCTAACAACAAAAGCAATTCTTTTGTTTTCATTTGTCCTCAGTGGCACATAAATGCCACTTACCTAGGTGTTTGCAGTGGACTCAACTCCCTTGTCTGGGAGGTTCCTTAGATGGGTTGTGACTTGTTGGCCTCAGGTTTCTTGTTCACTTGCCGGGCTGACTTACAATGAGGACCACGTGCCTCAAGGATAAACCAGCGCAGCTACTGACTGTGGGGAGGATCAGGAAGAGTTGTTAGTGCCTGGCCGTCACAGCTGTGAGGCAGTTCTCTCTGGGGATTTATGTAACATCAGTTCCTCAGGAAGAACAGATGTGTTGACAAGAGCCTCACCTTGATCTGGTGCTTGACTCCTGCTGAAATGGAACTTAGGATGCAGAGAATCACTGACCCTCAAGTGTCTTCTCTCTATGGATGACAATTCCTGGGGTACCACCTGGAAATCTCATGGGCTCATGACAATGTCATCCGTGCTGAGAACCCACAGTTATGCGAATGCAGCCGGCATATTCACTGGGACAGTGAGAAGGCTTTCGCGAACACCAGTCCTGCTCATTGTAGTTTTCTTAGTTTTGTTTTTGTGCTGCATTTATTCATGACTCTGCCAGAGCTCTGGACTTGAGCACGGATATAAACTTGTAATTTGATGACTAAGGCTTTGCATACTAATTGGAAATTTTGTCCCATGGTTGAAACTATTGTCCAGTTATTCTTTTTTTTTTTTTTTCACTTTTCCGAAGCTAGAAACGGGGAGGCAGTCAGACAGACTCCCGCATGCGCCCAACCGGGATCCACCCAGCATGCCCACCAGGGGGCGATGCTCTGCCCTGCTGGGGCATTGCTCTGTTGCATCCAGAGCCATTCTAGCACCTGAGGCAGAGGCCACAGAGCCATCCCCAGCGCCCGGGCCATCTTTGCTCCAATGGAGCCTCGGCTGCGGGAGGGGAAGAGAGAGACAGAGAGGAAGGAGAGGGAGAGGGGTGGAGAAGCAGATGGGCGCCTCTCTTGTGTGCCCTGGCCGGGAATCGAACCCGGGACTCCTGAACGCCAGGCCGACACTCTACCGCAGAGCTAACCGGCCAGGGCCTGTCCAGTTATTCTTGAGCAGAATTCCCCAGAAGAGACTGCATAACAAAGTAAATGGAGGATCTGGAAAAGATTTACAGGTGTTCTTTTAGTGTATACATTATTTCTATAAGTTTGAAGTTATTTCTATGCACGAAGTTATAAGCTGTGTTCTCAAGGCAAAATGTATGGTCATGAACACAGCTCCTGTCTTCTTGGGAGAAGAAGGCTTGAGGACTCCCAGAGGTCATGAGTGCATTCATGGGAGGTGGGGTATAAAGTCCATGTACAGGTGGACGAAGGGCCATGAAACTCCAGGTTGCATCTTGAATGGCCCCTGGACTGGGTCCCCAGTGTTATGAAGGTGCCGCACATGAAGAGAAACATTATGGGATATTCAGGAGCAAAGGAAGCATCTCTGATATTATTCTGCCTTCTCCCTTTCAGGCTGTGTCACAGAAAGGAGAAGTAGCCACCACAGTGCCATCGCTTCATGACAAGAGCTGGTGAAGGAGAGGAAGCAGACACTTTGCTGCCCCATGGCCTTTCCCCGCCGTGGGCTTCCCTTTGTATCTTACAGCCCGTGGGAGGAGGTCAGAGCCCCGTCAGGGGTTCGAAGGCTGCTGGCATGTGTCCAGGGGAGCAGGAAAGTGTGGTACAGCCGCTCACATGTTTCCTTCATCAGCCTCAGGGCACAAATCGTGCAGGCTGAACCATTCACCAGGCAAGGGAAGTAGTAAGAAAACGGTGTTGAGAAGGTCATTACAGAGTGTATTACTGTCATGGTACCTGTAGGGATGCTTAGGGCTTTGGATAAAGACTTGACACTTATATTTTTGATATATCTTAAATACATGATTTAAAGTGTTATTGATAAAGCATCTCTTAATGAGCAGAAGGAGGCCCTGCTTTAGTTTTATATACCTGTGCATAATATCATTTTTGGACAGAATGTGGTAACTTTATGTTTCTTATAGGTATAATTCTGAAAAGATTTGTCACATGAATATGCAGATGCAAAAGAATGAGTTTGTGGTAGGGATGTCACCTTAATCTTTGAATTGTTTGGGCTTTTGACTAAATACTGTGTCACTGTAATTTCTCACTCAAAACTTTTCAATTATTTATCAGCCATGGCTAAAGGAGTGTCTCCTTTGATTTATAAAAGCAAGGGATTAGAAACCACTTCCTATAAAAAACATTTTAGACTTTGGGTAATCGATTACTGGGTTTCTTGAGATCTGGATCCTTCTCATCATTCTTTCCACATTTTCCTGGAGACCGAGTCCTTGCGGAAGACTTGGTACTATGAGACTTCATCCAGTGGAAATTGATTTGACTGATTGAGTCTCAGTTATGCTTTCACCACCAGAAAGTTCTTCACTGTCACTACTGTTTGTGCCTTTCCCTTCCTTTTTTGTTGTTCACCGCTGTTGTTTTATGGCTTCGTTTCTGTTTTTTTTTTTGTTGTTTTTTTTTTTTTTTTTGAAGCTGGAAATGGGGAGGCAGTCAGACAGACTCCTGCATGTGCCCGACCGGGATCCACCCGGCATGCCCACCAGGGGGCCATGCTCTGCCCATCCGGGGTGTCGCTCTGTCCCGACCAGAGCCACTCTAGCGCCTGGGGCAGAGGCCATGGAGCCATTCCCAGCACCCGGGCCATCTTTGCTCCAATGGAGCCTTGGCTGCGGAAGGGGAAGAGAGAGACAGAGAGGAAGGATGGGGGGAGGGGTGGAGAAGCAGATGGGCACTTCTCCTGTGTGCCCTGGCCAGGAATCGAACCCGGGACTTCCACACGCAAGGCCGACGCTCTACTGCTGAGCCAACTGGCCAGGGCCTCGTTTCTGGTTTTTTGATGAATTTCCTCCTCCCTGAGCTTCTTTCCCTCTTCTCTGACCTGTACAGGCTTTCTCGGGGTGCTCTGGCTCTGGCTGAGCACTACTGCTGGAGCTCACGCTGGCGTCGCAGCCTGCGGGCGAGCTGTTCCCCTCGGACTGCAAGTCCTGCAGCTCCCCTGCAACTCTATCCACCTCAGTTGTGCTATCAGTTTCACTCTTGATACTCCGGACCTCTTCTTGATTTGGGGCCAGCGCATCTGATACACAAGACTGCTGCTGACTGGCTTCTGTGACAGTGACAGAGGAAGGCGATTCCGGGGTAGTGGGGGGAGGAGGGGTATTTAGCACTGAATTACTGCCACTACTTGGAAATTCAGCTTTTTTTGTCACTGACTTCCACGGGTTTCTCCTCAGTGGGCTGACTATGGGCACAGACGGGCGGTGGTGTTTCTAGCTCAGCGCTGGGTGAGCAGCTCTCCTCCTCAGCCACCGTCTGCAGTGTCCCCTCTGCCAGGCCCTCCTCTGGGGCAGGGTGTGGTGGGGAAGCTGCAACCTCAGTAATGGAGCTTTCAGATGTTGGACCTTGAAAATATGACAAGTGCTGAACACATCACAATTCTTCAAGAAAAACTACAAGAAATTAGAAAACATTATCTGTCATCAAAATCTGAAGTAGCTTCCATTGATCGGAGGAGAAAACGTTTGAAGAAGAAAGGAAGTGCTGCTACATCCTCGTCCTCTTCTTCACCTTCAGCCAGCTCCGTAACAACTGCTGTTATGTTAACTTTAGCTGAGCCGTCAATGTCCAGCGCATCACAAAATGGAATGTCAGTTGAATGCAGGTGACAGCAGGACTTGCTAAAGCACTTTGCACTTAATGGCTATTGAAGGCCATGTCTTTTTTATACTACACAGTGGCACAAAAAATATCAGACAAAGCACTATTTTATATTTAAAAATTGTTTCTTGACAAGCTGACTTGGCACTTAAGTGTACTTTTTTATGAAGAAAAAGTACAATAAACTGCTTTTCCTCAAACAATAATTGTTTCCAACTCATCCAGGAATGTGTGTCTGGTAACTTGAAGGCCTTCCACTGTGGCTAACGAAGGCTTTTCACTGCCTGTAGAGACAATACAGTAAGCATAGTTATTGGGTGGGCCAGAACATGGTAAGATAACTTACTGTATATGTATTCCCTTGTATTTTGTTAAAGCTGGAACATTTGATATTTTTCCATTTATTTATGAAAAAATATGAACCTATTTTCATTTGTACAAACTCATTGTTTTTTAAAGAGAGTCACCTTAGGGTGGCTTTAATTGTATAAGTCAGGCACATGTAACAAATTCAAAACCTGCAGTTAACAGGATATCTGACATCAATTCTGGTAACCAAACATTAAAGATTCTCTTTAAAAAAGACTGAACATGTTTACAGGTTTGAATTAGGCTGAAAGGTCTTGCAGTGGCTTTTCATACCCCTTCAAATTGGAATGGATCTACTGTACTTTGCCATTTTTCTATAAATCAGTAATTTTTTTAATTTTGATATAATGTGTGAAAAAAGAAAATGGCTAATAAACTGTATTAAATCTTAAACAATGTATAAAGATTGTACTTAGCCAGTTAAAAGTGTATATTTATCCATAATGAATTATAACAGTTATATTTTTGTGTTTTCTTGTAAATGTTTCTTTTCCTTAATACAGATAATTCATTTGTATTGCTTATTTTATCATGAGCTACAACAAGAGGACTTCAGGAACAAGTAAACTGTATTAGTATGATTCAAGGTTGTTGATATAAACTGTCTCAAAAGGATGGTTATTATTTTAAATATAAATAGCTAATTGGGTAGTAGACCTATAAAATTAAATGCCTTGTACAAAATCCAAAATGAATGCTGAATTCTTTTCACTTGTATTGACTTTATGTTGTATGATTCCAATCTCTGTTCTGTTTGGCACTTGTATTTAATTCTACACCTTTGTAAGACATTTGTATATTGTGGATGTGTTCATTCAAGCTATTTAATACCTGGCACTGTTAATACACAGTACTTTATTGTACAGACTGTTTTAATTGTAGTTCTGTGTACTTTTTTGAATGGGGCTGGTATGTTTTGTTTTCTGGCAATACGACATGTGAGAATTTCGAAGCGTTTTGTTGTAGATGCTAACGTGTCAGAATCCTTAACATTCAGCTTTTCTAAGAAAAGCATTTTCAGTCTTGTAGTGTGTGCGTACAGTAATTAATTTTGTTGAAAATGGTTTCAAGTTACTCAAATTTGTACAGGACTATAAAGATTTGTTGACAGCAAAACATTGAAGAAAAGCTTATAGGATGAAAGCTATAAAGTATATATTAGGATCTGCAAACAACGAAGGATTATGTAATATATTGTACAAATGTAAGCAAAGTCTCTGAAATAAAATGCCATAGTTTGTGTTGTTTTTTTTTTTCAAAAAAAAAAACCCAACAAAACATTTTAGTACCTCAAAACGTTTCAATACCTTTTTTTTGAAACCTGGTGTTTCACATGTGAGAGTCAGTGCTGAGTACGTAGTTCGGATGGGGGATGGTCAGTGTGTGTCCTGGGAATGTTGGAGCTAAAGTGATTGGGAAAATGGAGGCAGAGATGGAGTGGGCATGGCCACACGGGTTTAGATAGTAAAGTAGAGTGGATGCTACAATCTAGAAGTGATCCCTTAAAAGTTTCCATCCCCCTGGTGTGTTTACCAGTCTGAAGACCAAAGCCCTAGGGAATATCTGGGATTTCGCTTTGAGCCACGAGGGATGCTGCGTGTCCAGTGCTTCTCCCTGAGGAAGGAGTCCAGAGACCCCATGTATCTGCAGTAGGTGATACCTATCCCCACCTGCCACTCATCTCTACCCTTAATTTCAATATCTGATATTCAGGATTTTAAAATCACAGTAACAGTGATTCAGATGTGATCATAAAACAGAAAATTGAGTGATTGGAAAGCAACGATTTTATTTTACCTAAGAAGCCCCGATGGAACCAGAGCCAATTCAGAAGCACGCACTGTTAGCTCCCAGTATAGCAAACATTCCTTGTTGGCAGAGTCTGTCCGTTTAATGTGATGTTTGACTTTGCTAATCAGGTGATTTATTCTGTTTGACTTAGTATTTATATTTGTTTCTTTTTTTATTATTAAATTTAATGCAGTGAAATTGATAAATCAGGGTACATAGGTTGAGAGAAAACATCTCCAGATTATTTTGACACTTGACTGTGCTGTATACCACTCACCCAAAGTCAAATTGTCCTCTGTCACCTTCTATCTGGTTTTCTTTGTGCCCTTCCCCTCCCCCACCCCCTCTCTCCTTCTTCACCCCATCCTCCCTCCCCCCATCCCCCACCCCTGTTGCCATCACATTCTTGTTCATGTCTCTGAGTCTCATTTTTATGTTCCATCTATGTATGGATTCATATAGTTCTTAGTTTTTTCTCATTTATTTATTTCACTCTGTATAATGTTATCAAGGTCCATCCATGTTATAAGAAATGATCCGATGTCATCATTTCTTATGGCTGAGTAGTATTCCATAGTATATATGTACCAAAGCTTTTTAATCCACTCGTCCTCTGACGGACACTTGGGCTGTTTTCAGATCTTTGCTATTGTGAATAATGCTGCCACAAACATGGGGGTCCATTTCTCCTTTTGGAGCCGGTCTATGGTGTTCTTAGGGTATATTCCTAAAAGTGGGATAGCTGGGTAAAAGGACAGTTTGATTTTCAATTTTTTGAGGAATCGCCATACTGTTTTCCACAGAGGTTGCACCAGTCTGCATTCCCACAAGCAGTGCAGGAGGGTTCCCTTTTCTCCACATCTGCGCCAGCACTTATTCTGTGTTTTGTTGATGAGTGCCATTCTGGCTGGTGTGAGGTGATATCTCATTGTGGTTTTAATTTGCATTTTTCTAATGATTACTGATGTTGAGCATTTTCTCATATGCCTATTGGCCATCTGTATGTCCTCTTTGGAAAAGTGTCTATTCATTTCTTTTTCCCATTTTTTGATTGGATTGTTTGTCTTCCTGGTGTTGAGATTTACAAGTTTTTTATAAATTTTGGTTATTAACCCCTTATCAGACATATTGTCAAATATCTTCTCCCATTATATACTTTGTCTTTTTTATTCTGTTCTTATTGTCTTTAGCTGTGCAAAAGCTTTTTAATTTGATATAGTCCCATTTGTTTATCCTGTCTTTTATTTCACTTCCCCGTGGAGATAAATCAGCAAATATATAGCTGCAAGAGATGTCAGAGAGCTTACTGCCTAAGTTTTCTTCTAAGATGCTTATGGTTTCACGGCCTACATTTAAGTCTTTTATCCATTTTGAGTTTGTTTTTGTGAGTCGTGTAAGCTGGTGATCTAGTTTCCTTTTTTTGCAGGTAGCTGTCCAGTTTTCCCAACACCATTTGTTAAAGAGGCTGTCTTTACTCCATTGTATTTCCATACCTCCTTTGTCAAATATCAGTAGTCCATAAAGCTGTGGGTTTATTTCTGGGTTCTCTGTTCTGTTCCATTGATCTCTATGCCTGTTCTTATGCCAGTACCAGGCTGTTTTGAGTACAATGGCCTTGTAGTATAACTTGATATCAGGAAGTGTGATACCTCCCACTTTCTTCTTCTTTTTTAAGATTGCTGAGGCTATTCGTGTTCTTTTTTGGTTCCATATAAATTTTTGTAATATGTGATCTATATGTTTGAAGTATGTCATTGGTATTTTAATTGGTATTGCATTGAATTTATAGATTGCTTTGGGTAATATAGACATTTTAATGATGTTTATTCTTCTTAACCATGAGCATGCTATATGCTTCCACTTGTTTGTATCTTCCTTGATTTCTTTTATCAATGTTTTGTAATTTTCCGAGTACAAGTGTTTAGTCTCCTTGGTTAAGTTTACTCCTAGGTACTTTATTTTTTTGGTTGTAATTGTGAAGGGGATTGATTCCTTAATTTCTCTTTCTCACAGTTCATTGTTGGTGTATAAAAATGCCTCTGATTTCTGAATATTGATTTTATATCCTGTCACTTTGCTGAATTCATTTATCAGGTCCAGTAGTTTTTCGACTGAGACTTTAGGGTTTTCTATATACAATATCATATCATCTGCAAATAATGATAGTTTTACTTCTTCTTTTACAACTTGAATGATTTTATTTCTTCTTCTTGTCTGATTGCTGTGGCTAGGACTTCCTGGACTATGTTAAATAAGAGTGGTGAAAGGGGAACCCCTGCCCCTTAAGGAGATTGCTTTTAATTTTTGCCCATTGAGTATGATGTTGGCATTGAGTAGATGGCTTTTATCATGTTGAGGTATGTTCCCTGTATTCCCACTTTGCTGAGAGTTTTGATCATGAATGGGTGCTGGATTTTATCAAATGCTTTTTCTGCATCTATTGAAATTATCATATGGTTTTTCTCCTTCTTTTTGTTTATGTGATAAATCACATTGATTGAATTACGAATATTGTACCAGCCTTGCCTCCCCAGAATAAATCCCACTTGATCATGGTGTATGATTTTTTCCATATATTGTTGGATCCGGTTTGCTAATATTTTGTTGGGGATTTTAGCATCTATATTCATCAGAGATATTGGCCTATAATTTTCTTTCTTTATGTTGTCTTTGCCTGGTTTTGGAATCAGAATTATGTTCGCCTCATAAAAAGAGTTTGGAAGTCTTCCTTCCTCTTGAATTTTTTGAAATAGTTTAAGAAGGATAGGAGTTAGTTCTTCTTTGAATATTTTGGAGAATTCAGTTGTGAAGCCATCAGGCCCCAGACTTTTCTTGGTTTGGAGTTTTTTGATAACTGTTTCAATCTCATTTGGTGTAATCAGTCTGTTTAGGTTTTCTTATTCTTCCAGATTGATTTTTGGAAGATTGTATGTTTCAAGGAATTTGTCTATTTCATCTAGGTTGTGTAGTTTTTTGGCATACAGTTCTTCATAGTATTTTCTTACAATATTTTGTATTTCTGTTGTGTCAGTTGTTATTTCTCCACTCTCATTTCTAATTTTATTTATTTGAGTCCTCTCTCTCTTTTTCTAGGTGATTCTAGTTAAAGGTTCATCAGTCTTGTTTACCTTTTCAAAAAACCAGCTCCTAGTTCCATTGATCCTCTATTGTTTCTTTAGCCTCTATGTCATTTATTTCTGCTCTGATCTTTATTATTTCCTTTCTTCTACTACATTTGGGCTTTACTTGCTGTTCTTTTTCTAGTTCTTTAAGATGCAGGGTTAGGTTGTTTATTTGAGCTTTTTCTAGCTTCTTAAAGTGTGCCTGTAGTGCTATGAACTCCCCTCTCAGTACTGCTTTTGCTGTGTCCCATAAATTTTGAGTTTTTGTATGCTCATTGTTATTCGTTTCTAGGAATTTTTTTATTTCTTCTTTGATCTCATTCTTAATCCATTTGTTATTTAACAACCTGCTATTTAGTTTCCATGTGTTTGAGAATTTTTGTGCTTTTCTGTTGTGGTTCATTTCTAGTTTTATGCCTTTGTGATTGGAGAAAGTGCTTGATGTGATTTCAATCTTCTTAAATTTGTTGAGAGCACTTTTGTGCCCTAACATGTGGTCTATCCTAGAGAATGTACCATGAGCACTTGAAAAGAATGTATATTCTGCTCCTTTAGTGTGAATGGTTCTGAAGATATCTATTAAATCGAGTTGATCTAGTGTGTCCAATAAGTCCGCTGTTTCTTTGTTAATTTTCTTTCCTGAAGATCTATCTAGTGATGTTAGTGGGGTATTGAAATCCCCTATTATTAGAGTATTGCTGTTTATCTTGCCCTTTAAATCCATCAAAGTCTGCTTTATATATTTAGGTGCCCCTTTATTAGGTGCATAGATATTTATAATAGATATCTCCCTGTTGGATTACTCCCTTTATCATTATGTAGTGGCCTTCTTTATCTCTTACTATATCCTTTGTTTTAAAGTCCAATTTGTCTGATATAAGTATTGCTATCCCAGCTTTTTTTTTTTTTCATTTCCATTTGCATGAAATGTTTTCTTTCAACCTTTTACCTTCAATCTATGTGTATCTTTTGTTTTAAGGTGTGTCTCTTGTAGACAGACAGCATATGTACGGGTCCTGTTTTCTTATACATGCAGCTACCCTATGTCTTTTGATTGGGTCATTTAATCCATTTACATTTAAGGTTATTATTGATATGTAGTTGTTTATTGCCATTTTACTCTTTAAAGCTGTATTCCTTTTTTTGCTATATTTTTTCCCACTTTGATCTGCTTACAACAGGTCCCTTAACATTTCCTGCAGCATTGGTTTGGTTGTAATGAATTCCTTGAGTTGTTTTTTGTCCAGGAAGCTTTTTATTTCTCCTTCAATTTTAAACGATAGCCTTGCTGGATAAAGTAGTCTTGGTTGTAGGTTCTTGTTCTACATTACTTTGAATATTTCTTGCCATTCCATTCTGGCCTCAAGTGTTTCTGTTGAGAAGTCGGATGTTATCCTTATGGGGGCTCCTTTGTAGGTGATAACTTTTTTTTCTCTCGCAGCTTTTAATATTTTCTCTTTATTGCTTAGCTTTGGTATTTTAATTATGATGTGTCTTTGTGTAGGTTTCTTTGGGTTTCTCTTTAATGGAGTCCTCTGTGCTTCTTGAACTTGTGAAAGTTTCTCCTGCTTTAATTTAGGGAAGTTTTCAGCTATGACATGATTGAACAAGTCTCTATCCCTTGTTGTTTTTCTTCTTCTTCAGGAACCCCTATGATGCGGATGTTATTTCTCTTCATGTTGTCACAGAGCTCTCTAAGAGTTTCCTCAGACTTTTTGAGTCTCTTTTCTTTTTTCTTCTCTGGTTTCATGCCTTCATTCCAGTTGTCCTCCAACTCGCTGATTCGATCCTCAGCTCTATCTATCCTGTTTTTAATCCCTTCCATTGTGGTATTTATTTCTGATATTGTATTTGTCATCACAAACTGATTCTTTTTTATACTTGCTATTTCTTTATTTAGGTGTTCATAATGACCATCCATTGTTGTTCTAATATCCCTAATCATCCTTACAATCTTTATTTTGAACTCCACATCTGGAAGTTTGATTATTTCCATATCACTCAGTTCATCTCCTGAAGGTTTCATTTGGATTGCACTTTTTTGTCTTCTCATTGTCTGTGTTTTGTTTGTAGAGTTGGTTGAGTCTAGGCTTGGTGTTGTCTGCCTCCAGTTTTCAGTTGTGTTATTTCTAGGTCTTCTTGGGTTGGTATCAGCTATTATTTGTAATCTACTTTAGGATTTGGGCAGCTTTGAAGTCTTGATTTATTTGTTTTCTTAACAGGTGATAGTCTTGTTACTGATCTCAGCAGGGGGTTTCCTTGAAACTGTATCCAGGAATGAGGTGGGTGTAACCCAAGACTCTGAAGGCCTCTTTCACCAACTAATCTCTCTGGGGGCAGGGTGTTTTCTCAGCTTCAGTAGGGGGAGGTGTATCTCAGATCTCCATGGAGACCTGAGTTACTGTCCCTCCTCCCCACTTCTTGTTTTCAGCTGTGTCTTGTTGCGCTGATTGGACCTGGAGAGATGTCTGGAGATCTCTGATCTGGAAGCAATTCAGTATTGTTTTGTGGGGAAGGATCAGTCCCTCACCCAGCTATGGCCACCTCCAGCACGGATGAATCAGCTTTTTTTAGATCATTTCCTGCATTCCTTAGCCCCTCACATTCTATCCCTGTCTCTTTCCATTCCACTTGGGAGATAAGCTGGTCTTTTCAACACACCTCACTCCCTGGTCACCAGGCAAGTGGCTGTAAGCAGTATTTTCTATTCTTTTCCCTGGGGTGAGATCCCCTCTGGGCTCTCAGCATTACCCCCCCCCCCGTTCCTGTAAGCAGGGGAGATTCACGTGCTCCCCACCAGGTTTGTTATGGCTTCTTCTTTGCTCCTTGGTTTTTAAGAGCTGTTCTTGTAGGCCAGAGTTGGTTTTTCATGCTGATTTTTCCTCAATTGATTTGTATTCCAGTTTGGTGGTGAGAGCTGGGTGTCTGTGCATCTGCCTACTCCACTGCCATATTCAAGTCTCTCTTGTTTCTTTTTTTTTAAATGACATTTATCACTAGACACTGCATTGAGCATAATCCACTCTCCTCACACAATTCCTTGAGGATGGCACTATGATATCACCCTTGCTGTACAGATAAGGAAACCGAGAGTGAGAGGTCAGCACTGTGCTGAAGACCACACAGGTAGAAAACTTTAGAGTTGACCTGGGACCCATTTTCAGGGCCCCAAATCAGGCTCTTCCTCAGAAGAACTTGCACAACCAAACTGAATAGAGTAAGCACTTGATCCTGTTTCTCAGCAGTGTGTTTTCAAAAATATGCAGAGCAACAGCTGAATAGCATATTTTTAGTAGTTATTTTGGAGGGGGGTGGGAAGGAAGGTTTCAGGGGATAAATGGTGATTAATGACGACTTGATGTGGGGTGGTGAATGAGACAATATAGTGTACTAGATGATATGTTGTAGAATTATGTTCCTGAAACCTGCATAATTTGTTAATCAGTGTCAGCCCAATAGATTCAATAAAAAGTACCAATTTTTAATTACATTTTTAAAACACGTAGGAGTATGTAGTTGCAATAATTCCTCAATAATGTTTTACTCTTTCTTTTATTTCTCTTACTTCTTTGGTCTTGAATTAAATGTCTGTTCTTAGTGGGTAAAGAATCAGTGTTTAGACTCTTCAAGTCTCTTAATGTCTGGCTCAGTAGAACTCGCATAGAACACATATTTGCTTTCATCTTAACTTCTTTGCAACATCACATGCCATGTAGTCTTCAGGAAATTCCACTGCACACTTGTGAGAGCATGAGAGTGTCCTGGGAAAATAAACCTTCACGTTATTATTAATGTAGTTTTGTCCTAGACTCCCTGAGTCATAACGTCCCATCATCAGTTCCTGGAATAGCTGTAGCAGGTCCATTGTTTGTGTGTGTGCTGAAATTTCTCCTCTGTGTACCTATTAAATGAAAGCCAGAGAGAAGACTTGTCTTAAAAACTTAAACATAAGTAGTGGATTCCAGAAGCAAGTTTCCACCTCAAATACAAGACACTATAATCAACATTATTACTTCAACAAATGTGTGTAGTAAAATCTGATGAACTTTCTTAGTAAAAATTATAAGTAATGTAAGGATAGAAGAAAAATAATCATAATCAATAAAATCAAATTTCAAAGTTAACAGCTTATATCACTCTCAAACAATGAGTGCTAAAGGTGCTTCCATTAAAACAGGTTGAGAATGCCTGATATATCCATTAGTCAATATGGATCTGTGAGTTCTGTCACACTAAAATAAGGAAATGAAAAAGGTATAATTATTTCCAAAGATGAGATGAAGAGTCTTCCATTTGCAGACAATATGATTCTTTCATCAGGAGACATGAGACATGTCCACATAGCAGCACTAAGAGTATTAAAATAATAAGATGTGGCCCTGGCCGGTTGGCTCAGTGGTAGAGCGTTGGCCTGGCGTGCAGAAGTCCCGGGTTTGATTCCCGGCCAGGGCACATAGGAGAAGCGCCCATCTGCTTCTCCACCCCTCCCCCTCTCTTTCCTCTCTGTCTCTCTCTTCCCCTCCCACAGCGAGGCTCCATTGGAGCAAAGATGGTCCGGGCACTGGGGATGGCTCCTTGGCCTCTGCCCCAGGCGCTAGAGTGACTCTGGTCGCAACAGAGCGACGCCCTGGAGGGGCAGAGCATCGCCCCCTGGTGGGCAGAGTGTCGCCCCTTGGTGGGCGTGCCAGGTGGATCCCGGTCGGGCTCATGTGGGAGTCTGTCTGACTTGTCTCTCCCCGTTTCCAGCTTCAGAAAAATACAAAACAAAAAAAATAATAAGATGTGGTTCTGACCAGTGGCTCAGCACATAGAGCATCCACCAGGCTTATGGACATCCCCAAATTGAGTCCATGTCAGAGCACATAGTGGAAGCAGTCATCTGCTTCTCTCTCCCTCCTTCTCCCCCTTCTCTCCCTCTTCCCCTCCAGCAGCCAGTGGGTGCATTGGTTCCTGCATGGCCCTGGACACTGAGGATAGCTCTGTCAGAGTACAATAGCTTCAGGTGCTAAAGATATCTCAGTATTAGCATCAACCCATGATAGATACTGGGTAGATCCTGTTTGGGGTGCATGCAGGAGTCTGTCTCACTATCTCCCCTCCTCTCAGCTATAAAATAAAATAAAATAAGATAAAGTAAAATAAAGGATTGTAAGTGGCTGGATACATACTAAATATATAAAACAGAACAGCTTGATTATGCTCGAGGCAAATTAAAAATGGAAAAAAAGATATCTTATTTTCAAATATGATGAATTATAAAACACTTAAGAACAAATCTAATGAGTGAAATAGTATATACAATATTATTGGTAGACTAATAAAAAATGTCAATATTTCCAAAATTTATATACTAATTCAATGCACTTTCAGCTTTAATCCCAGGGAGTTTTAACAGGAACTAGATAAAATTATTTCAAATTCATATGGAACAAAGTCTATGTCTGAAAATGGCCAAGAACAGTAGGCAGAACACTGAGTGGTTACTGGTCATATCAGATATTGTATCTTACTAAATATATAATTCTCCTTGATCCAGTTTAGAGTTGAATTAAAAGTAGACAACTTTACTAAAGATCACAATAGGGAGTTCCAAAATAGATTATATATATATCGGAGATCTAATCTATAGCCTCATTGATGTTGCAACTCAGTAGTTAAAGGAATATTTATCATTTGGTCAGACATTGCCAATAACAAACAAGAAGGAAAAAAAAAGAAGACTTTATCTCTTATAATATACAAACTTAAAGTATCTTCAAGATTAGTATGTTAGAAGTTAGGACTTTCAGTATAATAGTTGGGGTGGAAGCCAGATTGCATGGGGACGAGAGGTGAAAGGAAGGGGACTCGTGGGACCAGTGACTGGGATGCTGTGAAGTAAACACTCCAGGGGCTTGGGAAGCGGCCTGGCTGAGACCCTGTGGACCCATGTGGCACACCCTGGTTTCATCCACAGAGGCCTGGATTTCTTTCTCAGATTCATAGAGGCCATTTTCCTCACATATAGAAAAGTTAATAGCAAGTAAAAGATAATAGCCTACCACATGACAAAGATGACATAGTTAACATAATAAACACATCAGCTAATGAACACATAACCTCTATTGGTCAGTACCTGTGTACTAGGCAGTGCTGGATAAGAATATTTTTGTAAGATCTTATGTCTTGCACCCAAAGAGCAGCAGGTCCACAGTGAGAGAGAGCGGGAGAAGATGCCAAAGCTATGTGTATATACACCTTACATGGTTAGCGATTAGTGAAGGCCCATGTCTGCGCAGAACAGAAGACTGTAATTGTCCCCTTCACTACAATGGTTTGTTCAAGAAGCAAGTTTATTTAGTGAGCAAGAAACTAAGTTAAGAACAGTAAATAATCTTGAGGATCCTGAAGTGAGAATTAGCTGGTCAGTTTCCTGGGCCATCTCACAAGCCCTGAGGCCTTTTGGCCTCTTTTTCCAGGGTGTTCCTCCAGAATACACAGGCTTCCTTCAGCCTGTCCTGGGAGCCACAGTGTGATGCCTTTGTGCTCTAGGTTCTACGTGTAGAAAATTCTTTTATTTTCAGCATTATGAAATGCACTAGTGAGACAGTGCACACAATGAGAATCTAGTAAGAAATCTGGGCAAAAACCCAGCATTACTGATTTTATCCCATTATTAATTTTATTTTATTTTATTTTTTTACAGAGACAGAGAGTGAGTCAGAGAGAGGGATAGACAGGGACAGACAGACAGGAACGGAGAGAGATGAGAAGCATCAATCATTAGTTTTTCATTGCGTGTTGCAACACCTTAGTTGTTCATTGATTGCTTTCTCATATGTGCCTTGACCGCGGGCCTTCAGCAGACCGAGTAGCCTCTTGCTGGAGCCAGCGACCTTGGGTTCAAGCTGGTGAGCTTTTGCTCAAACTAGATGAGCCCGCGCTCAAGCTGGCAACCTCGGGGTCTCGAACCTGGGTCCTCTGCATCCCAGTCCGATGCTCTATCCACTGCGCCACTGCCTGGTCAGGCATATCCCATTATTAATTATTATTATAATTATTATTTTACCTATTTACAACACAAACGAGAGTTTTACACATTATAGAACAATAGAGTTAGTGCACAAGAAGAAGGAAACACTCTCTGCTGCCCCATGGCCCTTCCCCACCCAGGGCTTCCCTTTGCAGCTCACAGCCCCAGGAGGAGGTCAGAGCCCTGTCAGGGGTCCAGGGGAGGCAGGCAGGTGTCCCTGGGAGCGGGAAGGACCAGTGCAGCAGCTCACAGGTGTCCCCAAACCCTCAGGGCATAAATTTCATGACTCACCAGTGCACAATGGTGAGGGAAGAGGTACTAACATGGCTCATGGAGTTTGTAAGGTGAGGAACATGGTGACTCGGGTACCATCAGAGATCTTGCAGCTCTGGATAAAGAGCAATCATATACTTTGAAAACAGATACTTCTTAAATGCATGAAGTAAAATATTATTAATAAATACTTCTCTTAATGAAGTAAATGAGGCTTTTTAAATATTTAATCCATCATAGATAATACTATTTTGTGTGTGTGTGTGTGTGTGTGTGTGTGTGTGTGTGTGTGTGTGTGTGTGTGTGTGTGTAAAAATGAAGTTGTCTAGTCATGGATTTTATGTTTGAGGACTTAATTCTGAAAACATTTGTCACATGAATATGCAGATGGAGAAAGGATAAGTTCATGCATGGTAGCAATGTCAATCGATTAAGGATATTCCTTGGACTATGGTACAAAAGTGTCATTGTGATCTATCACTGCAAATTTTTATTATACTTAATATTAGGCCTAAAGTGAAGAAGTGATCAAAATTACTTTTAAAGACTTAAAGCCATGCTGATTTTGGTCCTTTTAATTTTATTCAAAGCAAGAACATAGAAACTGCTCTCTGTAAGGAAAATGGGTGTGCCACAAAATATTGCTTCCGTTTTTTATTTTGGACACTAAAGTTGTCCACACAGAGTCAATGTTATATAGGGCCTGACAGATGTTGTGTAGCCAACGGTCTTTATTAAATGGAACCAAGATGTTTATGATGAAGAAGTGGGACATGACAACCAGTGTCCCCAGATAATATATATACTGTAAAACTATATGAGGTTATCACGATCCAGAGATGAGGTCTGACAAGTGTCCATCTCCCTGCTGACCAGTTAGAGACTGAGCTAGAGGAGCCCTGGGATTTCAACAGCAGCCAGAGGACATGGGTCACCAGCACATCCTGCTGAGGACAGGAGTTCAGAGACCCTGTGTCTTGGGATGGAGAACACCTGTCCCCACCCAACACCCTCCCGTACCCTTAGCTCCAATATCCAGTAGTTAGGATAATAAAGTCCCGAGAACAGTCACATCAATGCAATAAAACAATAAATTAAGTGATTGGAAAGCAATGATCTCATTTTCCCTAGAGAAGCCCTGATGGAACCAGAGACAATTCAGAAGCAGGCGGTGTTAGCTCCCAGGTAAACAGTACCCTCCCTGGCAGAGTCGGTGAGATTCAGTCTCATATTTGCCCTTAAGGATAAGGTGATTTATTCTGTTGGACTTACTACTTATAGTTTAATAGTGTTGCATAACTGTAATAGCTGACATTTACTGCCAGATACGGTGCTGAACATTTCTCTGAATTAATATATTTATCCTAACATGGACTCTATGATATCACCCTTGTTTATAGATGGTGAAATTCAGGCAGAGAGGGTCAGCACCTTGCTGATGGCAATACAGGTAGAAAGTTCTAGAGGGCAGCTTGAATCCAGGTAGTCTGGTCCTAAAATTGGACTGTTCCTCACAACTCAATAAATGAACACGTTCTAAATTTGAAAGAACCAAACAGCATCTCAGATTCAAACCAAAGTGTAAAAGTGCCCAGTTGGGATTCTGAAGGGGGAGGGATTGAAACTGCAGAGAGTCTGAGAACACAGGACTTCTTTCCCTTTTCTGCTGTTTCTTCAGGAACGAGGTTGGGCCATGGTGATTTTAGATCCCTTGTTGTATCTGTGAGTAACTTTTATGATTTTATCCTTCAAGGTGCACACATTTCAAGTAAGTGTGTGACCTTCAGTATATTTCTGTTGTTGCTAGAGTTCCGGTTGCCATGGTGTCATGGTTTCTGTTTGGTCACACCCCTTGTGACCACCATTCTATTTTCTGTTTCTATGAATTTGACTGCTCTGATCCCACATTTATAAGAATCACATATTATTGTCCTCTTGTGACTGGCTTATGTCACGTAGTGTACTGTCCCCCACGTTCATCCCGATGCAGCATGTGACGGATTTTCTACCTTAACGTGGGGATAAGGACAATATCCCATTATCTGTGAGCTCTGACTGTTTATCCACTCATCCATCCATGGACATTTGGGCTGCTTCCAGCTCTTGGTTATTGTGAATTGTGCTGCGATAAATGGGTGTGCAAGTAAGAGTTTGAGACACTGCACGTGTACGCAGAGCTGAACTTGACCCATCACACTGTAATTCTAGTTTTAATTTTTTGAGGGAACTCCAGGCCTTTTCTTTAGTGGCTGTAGTAATTTACATCCATGCCCAAAATGCATCCTCGACAACACTATTAATATTTTCCGTTTGTTTACTCCTTGTTACTAGTTTTTTGGAAAGTAGCCATGTTAATGGGTGTGAAAACCCCATATGACCTTGACCTGAGATGGGAAACAGAGCAGGAAAGCCCGGGGGCACAGTGTCTAGCTGGGTCTCACCCACTCACCACCCCGCCCCCAGGGCTCCCAGAGAAGAATAGGGACCTTCCTGACTCAGCCCTTCCTGCCTCCCCAGTCACAAAGCCTCCCCTCCTCCACCAGGCACTCCTGTGTTTCAAGGTAACATGGGCTCCTGTCCCTACAGGCCACCTGGCTGATGGTGTCTTCTATTCCCCTAGGCTTCTCTCAGGACCCCTCCTCCTAACTTTTCCTACTGTCACAATTGTCCCCTTCCTGAGTGGCTCTCCAGAATGCTTCTCTGTGACCCACTGCATTATAATGTCTTCCTCAGAACTGGCCATGCCTCCCCGTGTTTCCATGGAGCATCTGGTCATGTCTGGGGACAGGCAGAGGACGGGTCCTGTGGGCACTTGTACTGCTGGGAATTTGATGACTGAGAAGGTGCTATTCCTCTTGACATGTGGATTTGTCAATTAGGACAGTATAGTGTTGGATTTCATTTGATATCTCTCTTGATATTTTATAAAACATAAGATTAGAGTAAGAAGTTGGCTTGTGATTTTTCCCCCATTCATTTTTGAGAAAGGGAGAAAGAGAGAGAGAGAGAGAGAAGAGGGAGGAACAGAAAACTTCAACTCCCATATGTGCCTTTACCAACCAAGCCCAGGGTTTTGAAGTGGTGACCTCAGCATTCTAAATCGATGCTTTACTCACTGCAGCACCAGAGGTCAGGCAGCTTTAGTTGATTTAAAATGTCACTTGAGAGTTTTCAGTACGTTATATAAAGTAGGAAGTTAGGAGTTGGGAGGTAGACTTCCCTTTGTCTGTGCTTACTCTCGGGAACTGAACACCTCTGATTTCTTCACAATTGTCAGCAGCCCACTGACCTTTCTCCCTCAACTTCCAAAGAAGCCCTGGCACAGCAGGCATCATCTCACACTAAAGATGCTCCCTAACCCACCTGAGTAGTTTGTTAATTCATAGTAGTAGTCCTGCACACCCAGGGGTACTTGCTGACCCTCATCTCTGTGCCCGGCACCAGGCAGACAGAGATCAGCCAACCAGACACGGCCTGGAATAGGGAGCCAAATCCCAGGGGACTTCTGACAATCACTGAGTAGACATTTCTAACTCCAACCTTTGTGTTGATGCAAAAGAGATGGCGGGGTGCCAGCAATATCTATCATCGACCAAGTCACTTGGTTCTGTCACATCAAAAAATGGCATCTTTTATCAATTAGGACAGAGGGCTTGAAGCCAGGGTTCGAGACCTGCCACATCCTATGTGGGCAAAACCAACAAGGTTCACTGGGTACAAATAACCCCGGGCTCTGCAGGCTGCTGAGTCCAGCTCCTAATTGCCCAGTGTTCCTAGAGCTGAACTCAAAGCAAAGTCCACCATGAAGACAGTGTTGTGTGTCCTGCTGGTCACTCTGGCCTTTTTGCTGCTATGAGGGTGAGTATCATGTCTAATGTGAGTACCATTAAACTGGGTAAGTACTTTCTTTCAACTTGGTTACTTATTAGGGGAGGGGGTGAGCAGATCAGAATCCAAACCTTTCCCACTAGGTATGAACAGCCGGGCTCATTGTATCAATCCCAATGCTGTGGAACTTTCTCAGACATCATGGCAGGGTCGTTTTATGGTTCTCCATCGGAAACCTCATTCTTGTCTGTGGTCTACGTGTCAGAGCAGCATGATGTCATGGAACTTGGTTGTGAGTCATGGCTCAGCCACTCAGCAACGCTGTGACCTTGAACAAATGCTTAATCTCTCCAAGTCTCCTCTTGTCCTTGCTTTTCACAGTTGCCACCCAGAGTGGCTCTGACAGAGCAGTGAGATGCCGTGTGTCAGAGGACAGCGCCAGGTCCCATCACATGTTCTGCTTTCCAGGGTCTTTTTTTTTTCTTCTTTAAGTGAGTGGAGGGGAGATAGTGAGACAGACTTCTGCAAGTGCCTCTACCGAGATCTACATGGTAATCTGAATGTGGGGCTGATGCTCAAATCAGCCACGCTAATTTTAGCACTCGAGTTTAGCTCTTAGACTAAGAAGCTATCATCAGCACTGTGGCTGATCACGAACTAATCAAGCCAGAGGCAGCAGGATGGGAGAAAAAGAGAAGGGGGAGAGGAGTAGTGGAGAAGCTGATGGTCATTTCTCCTGTGTGCCCTGACCATGAATCGAATTTGGGACAGGCATACGCCAGGCCAGCACTCTATCACTGAGACAATGGTCCAAGGATGCCAGGGTCATTTAGGTGCCACTTGAGTCCATGGATTGTGAACCCCTTGATTTAGAGTCACAGTGTTCTACTTGAAAGGGCTTTAGCAGAGTGCTCAGTTCGGAAGAGCCAGTGTTGTCTGGATCTCCGAATGATCAATCTTCCCGTGGGCTCTGAGAACCGGCAGCCCTCAGCCAATTGACACGTGCTGCTCATTCTCTAGGCGTCCGGCCAGGATTTGGAGACACAGTGACATTGTTAGGTTGGCAACTGCTGCTTTTCTGGGTTTGTTCTAGGCATTTGTCAAAGAATACTTTGGTGTGTCTTCACCTCTCGACACGGACCCAAGTCCTTTTGAGTCATTCTCTTTCACTTGACTTTCTGAACCTCCTCCTGTTTTTCCCTGTAGCCTCTGATCTGACCCTCTCACCATCTCTGCGTAGCTGCTGTCGGATCCGGTCAGATCAGAGCCTGGTAGGGCACATTCTGGGCTGCAGGTGGTTGCAAAGACTTGGGGGAGGTGTGGAGAATCTAGACCTGAGAATGTGGTCACTTCGGGTCTCAGCACAATCCCAGTCGGGTCAGTAGTAAGCCCCAGTTTCCACCTTCCACCTTCTCTAAGGAATTCGGTATGTTAGTGCAGGACACAAGAGCCATCATGACATGTACATAATTCCAGATGTGTGAAACTCGTCGAGTACTTTTTTCTGAAGTTTTTTTCACAGTCTCATTCAATGATATAATCCTAAAGTTTATAGGATTAGTTGCAAAGGAACATCTCTTAATAATACATTTCCTCATTCCTCTCCAGATTTAGTCTTTTTTCTCTGACTGAGGCATGGCCAACATAAAGCACACAGGCCAAATTCTGCCCGCGTAATGCGTTTCAGCAGCCCACAATTAAATTTTTAATATTCTCCGCTACTTCAAAATCTCAGCTACTCAGAAGCAGAATCATCTTTGATTATTGGAAATCGAGATATTTAAGAAGATAGTGATATCACAAAAAAGAATTGTTCTTTTGACTAATGTAGGGTTAACTTCTAATAATTGGTAGAATGGATTCGCGATACTTCTTTATTTTTTTTAAAAAATCCATTATAAAGATTTACAACTTTTGTACTTGTCTGTACTCAATATGAACTGTTTGATATTTAGCAGTGATGTGAAACCCAAATTCTGTTAGGCGGAGTTTGCCAGTGTGCACCGAAGGTCAAACAATTCATTATTTTTGTGGTCATGTGTGCTGAATCAAGTGGCACTGTAGCATAGACAATAGTTGCAGATGATGACTGAAAATGTGTCCAGGCTGTTTGTAAAACGAAATAATTGTTTTATTTATTTGTGATATAACCCCTTCAAGCTAATTCTATTAATTAAATATTGTTTCAATTCATTACGATATAGATTGGATATTTATACGGTATGTAATTATATTTTTATTAAAATATATTTTTATTAAAATAATATTGTATATTAAAATTTTTTCACTTATATTTATTGATAAACAGATTATATAATAAAATTTTGTTTACTTAAACGATTTGTTTTTATATTTAACGTTTTTAATTTTAATATTTCATATGGCCCATGAAAAAAGTTTTCTTTCTAATCTGGCCCGGGGTCAAAAACTGTTGGCCATGCCTGTCTGACCTCTAGTAGCTCTGACTCTGCCACTCATTGACAGACTGATTACTAACATCTGCTTTCCCCCCATATCAGGACTAAAGAAGGTGTCACTGTATTGGCAGCGAAAGCTTAATTTTTGAAATCTAGAGTGTGAATTTCAGAAAAGAAGGAGAGTCTTGGAAAGTGACGGGTGTACTTTACAAAGAATAAATCTGAACTAGGGATCGGTCAACCAGCTCTACAGAGAGAGCTCTGTGGCCAGCTCTGGGATCTTGAGCGAGTCATTACTTCCAGGATATTGCATTGTCCTTGGCACAGTTATGAGACGAGACCATATACCCCAGGGGTTCCAGTTTAGCTCTAAGGTCAAGAGCCATGGGAGAAAGTGACTTTCCTTAATTAATTGTATTCCTTTTTCTTTTGCTCCAGCAAATGCAGTAGTGTGTTCAGTACTTGTGTCAGACCTGGGGCACTTCTATTGGGAAACTGACAGCAACTACCATGCTAATTTTGCAAAATATATATAATATATAATCCACCTACACAAGCAATTCAGACTATGCTAAATCAAAGGGCTGCATTGATCAACTGTCCAGTGACATAAGAATGAAGTTTATTGAGTCTTTGGTAATTTCTTTCTCCCTCTGCATAGAGGCTGCTTCTCAGCTTCAGAGCCAGGGGAGAGGTCAGGGTGCTGCTCAGGGTTGGCCAAGGTGGGTAGGGAGCAACCCCTCTGTGCACATCATACTGAGAGGCTCTGGACACAAGTCAATGATAACGTGACACCTGCTGAGCTAGACTAAGGCTGCACACAGTGCTGGGCATGTTCATCCTTCTCAGGTCATCTCTCTGGGCACCAGGTTCCCCACAGTGTCCTGAGGAGAAGGACAGCCAGGCCCACAGGGTGTGATGGGGCAGGAACAGAGACTGTTCCCCCAGCAGGACGGGTCCCCTCACCCAGTGGCACAGTCCCTGGGACTCTCAAGGGAGGACTGGGAGGGAGAAGGGGACACAGCGAGAAGGAGAAAGCTGGCCCTGCTCTCTGTCAGGACAGATGGGCAGCTGCTTGCGGCTCTGCCAGCTCTCACAGAGCTGAGGCCACTCCTGTACCTCACCCCACGTTTCCTGGCCAGGGGGCCGCAACCCTCCCTGTGTCCTCTGCAGCCCCGTGTGGAGCTGAAACACATCAATCATGTCCTCATGGAGAGGTCACACAGATGTGAAGGTGTCTCTCAGCACATCCACCCTGGAATTAAGCCAGGTTTCACACAAATGTCCTCACTAGCTGGATTCTCAGTGTGGGGATTCGTGTGCCGTGTGGGGAATGTCCACTCCAGGAGGTGGGACATCTGCAAAGAGAACGGCCCACATCCCATCCTGTCCCATCCTGGTCCATAAGCCCTGTGTTCCAATTTAGTGAAAATAGATTCTTCAGTCCTACACGTTGAAAAATGACACTGGGATGCTCTGCCTCCTCCTTACTCCACTAGAGACCTGAGCGCTTCTCAGGGAACACGCAGGGTTTATCTGCGGGGTGTGGACATGGTTCTCTCCTGACTCGCACAGTCTGTGCAGACTGGACCAGGACTATTGAATTCCCCACACGCACGGCTACCTGCCTGGTGCCTCCACTTCCCTTTGCTGGTTGCAGTTTTTTCCACATCTGGGTTGTGAACAACAGTCTGTTTT
Organism: Saccopteryx leptura; assembly: GCF_036850995.1. Lineage (NCBI taxonomy): Eukaryota > Metazoa > Chordata > Mammalia > Chiroptera > Emballonuridae > Saccopteryx > Saccopteryx leptura. Next base: position 10,809,534 of record NC_089503.1, on the reverse strand, counting down.
ATCACCTTATTTCCAGGTGTTCATCACTGATGTTTCTTTTATTTCTTTTTCTATTTCAGAAAACTGTAGTGCAGGCATTTAACCAATAGGTTTTTAATGTCTTCCATGTGAGCTCCCTGTTATTCAGTGATGACCTGATCTTTCCCGGACAATGTGAAAGTTTCAACGACTTGCTTCAATAAATTTCTTTCCTGCACTTCGCTGCCTGTCTTGTTCTATCCAACAGTCTCTGGCTTGAGTTGGGTGGTTTCATCATGAAGTGGCCTGTGGGTGGTGTCAGGAGTAAAGTAGGGAGACCAGCGTCCAGGGACCTGGGCAGCCTGAGTGCAGGGGTCCCGGCAGGAACATGGGCTCAGGAGCCATCCTGCATGACCCCACAGACTGCCGGTCACGTGGACCCGAGGGCAGGGCAGTTGAGGGTAAAAGCACAAAAATGTCCTGCTCCGGCGCGGACTGCGGAGACCGCAGCCTGAAGACGGTCACATGGTTCCCACCCAGCAGCATCGCTGCTACTGCGCCCTCATCATCAGCACAAACCTTGCTCGGTGCTCACCCAATCCCTGGGGTCAATGCCCGGATGGCGCCGTGTGACATGATCTCTGTCCACTTCTCCACTTGTGAATCCGCAGGGTTCAACCTTCAGTTACTCCCTGCACTCTGCACATGCGCATTGCTCACCTCAACTCCGGCTACCGCTTCCTCCCTCAAGGTCTCCCTATAACCCCGGACACGGGCGTCCATGTCCCATGTGGACAGCTCCATGCACACCATCCACACTTACTGCAGGAGGAACACGTCAGAGGAGCACAGTGTCTCCCCACCTACTCCTCTTCCATGAGCCCATCCAGGCTGATGGGCCCCCATTCAATGAGGCAGCTGACTCAGATGATGGATACATCACAGATCATAGTTGGTTTCCAGGGGCTGCTGTGACACTTGGTGGCTTCAGGTAAATTACTTTCTCTAGGTGTGGAGGACAAAAGTCTAAAATCTGTAACCTCTGCTGAAATCACAGTGTCAGGAGGCCATGCTGGCTCTGGAACATCGAGGGGAACATCTATTCTTGGTGCCTCCAGATGAGGGCTGATGGCTGTCCTCTTCAGTTACCCACTCCCTCCTATCTCTGCCCCATGATGGGACATTGCCATAATATTTTCAGTGTGTTTAAAAATCTCCTAGTCTCTTTCATATACAGTATGTAAGATGGCATTGATAGGTCAGCAGAATATTCAGGCTCACCTTCCTACTCAAAATCTCTGACTTTATCACATTTACAAAATCCTGATTGCCATGGACAATACAGGACAAGTCTGGGTTTCCAGTCTGGATGTGTTTGGGGCCGTTATGAGCTTACTTCAGGTTCTCTGCCTGCTGAACCTAAGAGACCACAAAGTCATGCTCCTCCATGTCCAAACTTCCCTCGAACATTCTTTTGCAACTTTGAAATACTAGAGGTCATGTGTTTCTAAATGTTTTAAACAAGAGGACTTATTATTGGACCTACACCCTTTCTCTAATAATAAACTATATATTTATACTAAATATGGTGGAGATAATGGAAAATAATTATGAGCCTCTATTATCTATTTTATCCAAAGCTTTTTACAGTAAATGTGATCACAGGGGGAACATGTCCACTTAAATTAGTCTCTATTTTCAAAAAATGCCTTCTGTGTTCATCCATATCCTGTGCTCGGCAGACACAGGGTCACAGAGCTCTTGCCACAGCCTGAGAAATGCAGCCTGGAGTCGCGCAAGGAGGACAAGTCCCCCCACACACACCAGGAGGGCACACAGGCCTCTTCTGACCCTATCCCAGACTCCCTCCATCCCCATGTCCTTGCTCACTAAGATGCTATGCTTAGCCATCTTGTCTACATGCCATTCACTTGACATGATGTTGGGTCACACTACAACAAGTGGTATCATCATGGTCCTTTTCCTTCTATGTTGTCCCCTGCACAGGATGGCTGACAGTCTGTCTGCAAGTTTGTGTCCTATCCCTTGCTTGGTGAAGCCATCTCTGCCTCTCACATGCTAAATCAACCTTTATGCACACACTATGTGCATTAAACAACACACTCACATACACATTTTAACATAGACCTGGAAACATGCCCAATCAGACATGCACAGACACACCCAGAGATACACACAAGGAGACACACACACAGACATACACACAGGCAGGCACACTCATATCTCTGTAGTTACTTTATTCTTCTGTGATATAAGAGTTTTATCACAGAGGTATTTGGGAAACATTTGGGATAAAGTAACAATATAAAGAACAAATACCATCAATCATTGTTAATATTGTTAGAATGTTTAAGAGTTTACAAGCATGGAGACCTCAAATGGCACCCATTGTCCTGGAAGGTTTTAAGGTTCTGTCTCATTTTTTTCTAACTGGTCTCCACAAGCAGAAAGTCTTGTTACCACCATTGGACGTGGGACAAAGGATGTCCCACCAATGGCCTCCAGCCTGGCTCTATGTCTTCGCAGCATCAACTGGGAAGATTTCAAAAGCAAGTGATGCACCAGTCCCAGTCCAGGACCAACATGAGTACCTCTGCAGGTGGAACCCATGAGATCCCCATCCCCACTTCCCCTACTGCAGGTGCAGCACCATGTGACTGTGGAGGCCATGACAGCCCCTGAACTGGGGAGGACAGCAAGACTGTGCATGAGCCAGAGACTCCCAGCATCCCCAGGGGGTCACCTGGAGACCTTTCCTTGGCCACTTCTCTAGCTCTGCAAGGCAGGCATGGCAGGGCATTTATCACTATTACTGTGATAACACTGACAGATAGGGTCTCAGGCAGGAATGTGTCCTCCCTGAGCTGCTGATGGTGCAGCAGGTGAGATGACCCATGACCGCAGATCTGGGCTATAAAGCCAGCAAGCCAAAGCCATAAAGACGAAGCCATAACACTTTCACAACATGCCCCACCCATTAAGACAATTGTGGTCCTGCCTACATTATGGCAACAGCAACATCTTAGCAGAGGACAGCCCAGAAATTTCAGGGAGTTAGATTTTGTAGTAGACCTACACCTACTGAAAAAATAATAGTAACCTCTCAAAACTGAAATTTATTTTTGCTACTTTTCCATTTTTTCTTTTATTTCCTTCCTATTTTTTCTTCTTTTTTCTTTTGAATTTTTTCTTTAATTTTTATATCTTTTATTCTTATTTCTGTGGGTATTTTGTTTGTTTTTTATTTTTTGTTTTACTTTTCTATCTCTGTTTTCTGTGGTTATTCCTTTCTGTCATTATTTTTTAAATTTATATATATAATTTTGTATATTTTATTAGAAATTTTTAATTTTTTTTAGGTTTTTTTGGGTTAGAGTTCTTAATAATAATATTCTCAAATGCAGTCAAGAAAGAAAAAAAAAATCAAATACCATGGTCACATAAGAAAAAGATGTAGCTCAGAGAGAAAATAAAAAAAGTCCAGAAAAAAATTTGATTACATGGCAACCATGGAGTTGAATTTTAAAGAATTAAAAATGAAAGTTCTGAAAATACTCAACGATATGCGAGAAAGCACTAGCAGGGAACTTAATGAGCTTACTAAGGAGGTTAAAACTTAAAAAACGGTGGTAAAAAACTCAATACATGAATTGAAAACTGAGGTAGCAAGTTTAGCTAATGGACCAAGCCAGGCAGAACAAAGAATTAGTGACATTAAAGAGAAGTAAGTAAAAATGCTACAGAGAGAAAAGAAGAGAGACTCATGAATTTAAAAAAAAAATGAAAGAACTACAGAGCTACAGTTATCAAAACATCATAATATGGGCAGAAAAACAGACATACAGACCAATGGAACAAAATCAAGAACCCAGAAGTAAAACCACATATATATGATATATATGGTCAAATCATCTTTGATAAAGGACCCAACAACACACAGTGGAAAAAAGAAACCTCCTCAATAAATAGTGGAAGGAAAACTGGAAAGCCACAACAAAAGAATGAAACTCGACTACAGTTTGTACCTTGCACAAAAATTAATTCAAAATGGATGAAAGACCTAAATATAACATCTGAAACACTAAACTAGAAGAAAACATAAGTATTATACTAATCTCATGGACCTTGGCCATAGAGAACAGCTTATAAATTTGACCCTAAAGGCAAGGGAAGTAAAGGCAAAAACAAATGAATGGGATTATATCGAACTAAAAAGCTTCTACACAGCAAAAGAAACTGACAACAAAACAGACAACCTACTAAATGGGAGATGATATTTGCAAACAACAGCTCAGATAAGGGGTTAATATCCAAAAATATATAAAGAATTTTAAAAACTCAGCAGAAAAGAAGCAAACAATTTAATAAAAAAATGGGGAAAGTCAGGGGGTCACTAGAATCTATGTAAACACAATAAATAAAAATAAAATAAAAATTTTTAAAAACTGGGCAAAGGACATGAACAAACACTTCTCCCAAGAAGACATACAGATGGCCAATAGATATATGAAAAAATGCTCATCTATACTAGCTATTCATAAAATGCAAATCAAAACTACAATGAGATACCAGCTCACACCTGTTAGATTGGCTATTATCTACAAGACAGGTAATAACAAGTGCTGGAGAGGCTGTGGAGGAAAAGGAACCCTCATTCATTGTCGATGAAAATGCAAATTAGTCCAACCATTATGGAAAAAAGTATGATGGTTCCTCAAAATATTAAGAACAGAACTACCATATGACCCAGCAATCCCTCTAATGGGTATCTATCCATAAAATTCAAAAATTGGCACATAATGACACATACACTCTCATGTTCATCACAGCATTGTTCATAGTGGCCAAGATATAAAAACAATCAATGTGTCCATCAATAAAGGATTGGATAAAGAAGAGGTGGTACATACATACAATGCAACACTATTCCCCCATAACAAAGGATGACATATTGCCATTTATGACAACATGGATGGATCTTGAGAACATTACACTGAGTGAAATCAGTAAATCAGAAGAAATAATAACTGTATGATTTCACCCATAGGTGGGGTATATAACTAAGACTCATGGACATAGATAAGAGTGAAGTGGTTCCCAAGGGGAGGGGGAAATAGGGATGGGGTAGGGGAGAAGGAATAAAGAGGGACAGACATACAGTGACAGAAAATGATTTAAGTTTGGGGATGGGTTTACAACATAATTAATAATTCAAATGTTATAAAAATGTTTACCAGAAACCTGTAATACTTACTGATCAATAAATTAAATTTCCTAAATAAAAAATAAAAAAAAAAGCAAAAAGAAAAAGACAGAATATATTCAGAAGCCAAGTTTGCTCAATACAGTCTTTAAGAATGAGTCAGAAAAATGTCAACTAAGAACTTATCGAAATACAGTGCTTGGCCCTAGCTGGTTGGCTCAGTCACTAGAGCAGTGGTTCTCAACCTGTGGGTCGCGACCCCGGGGTGGGGGGGGTGGTTCCCGCCGGGGTTGTGACCCACAGGTTGAGAACCGCTGCAATAGAGGATTGGCCCGAAGAATGTAAATCCTAGGTTTCATCCCAGCTCAGGGCACACGTGATAAGCAACCATTTGCTTCTCTTCCCATTACTCTCCCACTTCTCTCCCTACTACCCTCCCACAGCCACAGCCTTGACTGGCTTGAGTATCACCCCCGGATACTGAGGATAGTTTGGTTGTTTAGACATTGGCCATCAATCAGAACAATAGGGTAGATCCTGTTAAGGCACATGTGGGAGTCTGTCTTCCTATCTCTCCTCCTTTCCCTTAAAGGAATCTCATCTCATCTGTGAACATAATTATTTTGAGATCTCTTAGCGGACGTAAATTAGCAGCAAGTTTCTGGGATGTATCATGGTCCCAGTCGTCCTCCGAGGTTTATGGAACAGGTGTCTCACTGTTACAAATCAATGGCTGCTGGCTGACATGCAGAGAGCTCCTACTCTGTGCCCAGCCCTGTCTGAGGACTTACACGCTGTAGCTCATTCAGCCTCATGACAAGCCGAGGACTATTCCCATTACACACGGACAGGCTTGACCCAAGGTAATGAAGGCTGTCATCAATAATCACCTATCTGCAACCAAGATGTCTCCAAACCAGGGCCTTTACTGAAGGTTCTTGCCAGGAAAAATACTTCCACACTCAACTTGTAGATATTGGTGTGATCTTAGGGAAGAAGAGGTTCACCTCCGAAGAAGACGCCTGAGGTGATCACACGGCCCGAGAGTGAGGGGCAGACCCGATTTACAGACCGAGTGAATGAAGTGCAGAGCTTCTGGTGCCCAAATACCGTGGGGCTGATTTCTATGACTAACATAGAATTACGAAGAAGTCAGCAAACATCTAAAGGTCAGAACTCATTTCTATAGGTTTTGTTTCAAAACATGGATCACTAAAATAAAAATAGCTCTCACTGAATGTTATTACTCTGTTCAGTATGGCAGTCCTCAAATAACCAACATATCAGCGTGAGTTATCTCAGGACTTGTGAGAGCCCGAGGACAGGCCAGCTAGAGCTCTCTCTCACCCTCGTGTCTCCCTCAGTGAGGACACAGGAGGTCAGGGAGAAACCTGAGTAATTCTCCACAGCAGGTTGGTCTTAGAAAGGGCACTGAGACCAAAGGCCACTTCTTTCCACTGGTACTGAGCTCAGGTTGTGGATGTGAGTCAAAGTCTATACTGGGGGGAGAAAACACCAGGCCAGTAACACAGGCATTCAAACCTCTTAGATTCTTCAATTTTGGCATGGGAACGCCTGCTTTTAAATGAGTCTTTTAGAGCTGAGGTGTAGTTCTCTGATACCTGAAAATGGTAACTGCGGGCTCTGGAGTAAACACGGGGGTAAAGAAGTACCCAACTGTTGCCCGTGACGTGGGAGCGTTTTGCTGAGGAAAAACCTGTGAAGGGTCCCGTGACCCAGCAGACAGCAGGGCAGGCAGGGCCAGACTCTGGGCTCCAGGCAGGTCCTCACTGAGTCCCGTTCAATGAGACAGTCTTCCCATCCATTACGGTGGTCTCGCACTCGCCTTAGGATTGAAGGCTGCCAGCAGTGGTCACCTGGGAGAGGGCACACACATGAGATCACAGCCTTTTTTGCATTTCTGGCCTCTTCCCAAATCAATATTGTTCTCAGTCTCTTAGGATCCAGCACCCGGCCCAGGTGTCAGGTGGATCAGGGGAACAGAAACAGGATTAGAGCTTTTTGTACCTTGATGAAGAAGCAGAAGAGAAAAAGAGAAAAAACATGAGTTGGGGGAGAAGGGAGGAGGACAGGGAGGGAGAGGGAGGGAGAGTTCACGGGGATGGAGGAGGAGGAAAGAAGACAAGGATGACAGTAATAACACAGAAGGACGACACACAGGTCAAAGTGTTGTCATTTCTTTATTGTGTAGCAAGCACTTCTACATCCATTTCATCTACTGACATGGCCATTGTTGCACTTTAAAATTTTTCAGGGTTCTTCTATCTCTGTCTCCTTTGTTTCTAGAAACAGAGCACAGGCTGGTAGGTTCTGGTGGATTTTCATGGTCTTTTTCTGGCCCAGTATCAGGTGTGTTTGGTGTCTCGTTCCTCCATCCATGGGAGGGGTCAAGGTGGCCTCCTGGAGAATAAAAGGAGAAGTCCTGAACACTCACCTCCAAAGTGAGATCCTTCTTTCCTGCCACACCGCAGTGACCAGCCAGAGCCACTGCCGGGACCATGAAGCTGCTCCCAGTCCTCATGCTCGCTGCCCTCCCCTTTTACTGCTACGCAGGTGAGTCCGCACAGGGCGGGGCTCGAGGAGCTTGTTGTCAGGGCCGCTGTGGGAGATCTCTGCTCCCCACACCCCAAGACATGGCACCTCCCTTCTCTAGTTTGTAGTTGTGTGTGTGTGTGTGTGTGTGTGTGTGTGTGTAACAAGGAAGCAGTGTGTGAGGGCTTAAAGAATACCCAGATCCTGAGTTACTGTCCGAGGACTCAGACCATTCCCCGTCATCTTTCTGAATGGACGTGCAGCTGGGATGTGGGAGAAGGACAAGCATCACGGCTGCCCAACAAGGAGTTCATGCCTCTGTGACTGAGCAGCTTTTGCACACTTTCATCCTAGGTGTTGGCTGCACACTTGTGAGCAAGGTGATCAATCAGGCAATTGACCCTGAAGTGAGTGAGGATCAATACATAGAAAATTTCAGAGAGTTCATACCAGATGCCGAAGCAGAAGAGGCCATAAGAGAAGCGAAGCAGTGCTTTCTCCAGCAGAGTGAAGAAACTCTGACAAATGTCCAAGTGATGGTGGTAAGTTTGGCTTCTTCTTAACTGCTTTTAAACCACTGCCTCATATTTCGGCTCAGGTACTGTAAATGACAACACAGGGTATTTCTTGAATGAGTTTTCGAAGAAGAGGAAACATGAAGATAAATCAGCAAAGGGATCTCGCTGCAGAAGTGCTGGAAGCCCCGGCCCCTCTGGCATCAGCAGAGGTCTCCTGAGCGGGAGGACACAGCACAGAATTCCGATGTTACTTCCAATACCAGCTTTCTGCTGCTGGTGTGGACCAATCTAAGGAAACAATAGAGAAAATGTTTGTTTTCCAGTATTTTCCTTTATAAGAAGAGCAAAATATAAGTGATGACTCTGTTTTTGTATTCCAGGATGCAATATACAATAGTGTTTGGTATAAGCCATAGTAACTTTGCACCAGACTACAGGGAATGATCAGAAACCGACTGACAATGAGTAGAAACCACGACTTAGCACCCTTTTCTGACTTTTGATCTACAGACTGCAAGACAATTGTTGAAACCTCACATACATTTTCCCTTCAATAAAGCATCTGCAAACCTAATGGTCTTCCTCAGTGACTGACCAACATGGGGGTTTTAGAGAGATGCTATGACACACGTGTTGCTCTCCCGCACACACGCTGCAGCGGACCTCACCCTGCCCCTTGACACGGGCTCTCTGGAGCCAACTCTGCCCCACCCCGTCTCCAGCATCCCTGCCCGCACCCTGGTGGGCCTGGGCCGCTGGCTGTCACTGGTGTTGTCGGCACAATCCACATCATTCATACCAGCTCTTCTTAGGAACACAGACAAATGTCCCCTGATTGACTCCTCCAACCCTGTCATCAGATGAGAGGTGCACCTGGGACACACAGGAGTACGTAAACGGTGCCCTCCCTCCCCCAAGACAGCTCAGGGCTGTGCTGAGGCCACTGGGTCCAAAATAGACAAAGTGCAGAGTCCGAAGAGGCGGGGGCATCCCAACCACCCGATCAGGCTTCACCTGTGACTCTGCCTCCTGCTCCCATCCCTCCTCGGAGCTGCCATTGCTCAGAATCCTTAGGCCTTTCCTCCCTTACAAGCCAGTATCCAGTCTGACTGGGCAACAGGGATCCAGCAACTGCAGCCCTATCTCCCCTTGGGACTCCCCAACAGGACCTTCTCCTGCTCTGCGGACATGCCCACTGCAGCCTGGGGGGACAGGCTCCTCCCAGATGGCCCAGGGCCCATCTGAGCAAATGCAAACTTCTGCACATGCGTCAGAGAACCAAAACTGAGCATGGCTCATGAGTTCTTAATAGTGTGTGTGTGTGTGTGTGTGTGTGTGTGTGTGTGTGTGTGTGTGTAATAAGTAAAATATAAGGGGTGCATCTAGGGAAATGGTCTTTTCGCCTGGATCTACTGGTGTCATGGGCAATAGGTGTTTTAAAGAAGTGGAGGGAGTTCCTTATAACTTATTGAGTATTACATACTTGTGGTCCTTTGTCTGTAAAAACGTGTTTCCGGTAAATAATATACCTTATAATGGCATTCATATGCAGATGCATGTACCCACAGAAGTTCATTGGTGCATATTCATTATTACTATAGTCACTTTTGCTTTATATTTATATAGACATGGTAACACTTTTGTGGGACCAAAAGGTACTGTATGCCTCATTCCCTGTTTGGCTTATGGCTGGTGGAAGTCAGGAGCTGAATTGTCCTTAAAAGGGGTCAGGGCTCATGCTGGGTGACAGGGACCCATGCTGGTGTGAGCAGAGGGCACTCATCACCCAGATCTGGTGTCAGGATAGTGGGGACGGGCCACAGTGAGGAGAGCTGAGTCCGAGTTAAAATCACTCACTTCGCTTCTTTCCCAGGGAATTCCAACCTCACTGCTGGTTGGTCACTGTAGGAATGAAAGGATGGACCACACTGCCCCCTGCAGGGCCATGACCAGGGATAGTCACACAGTTGAAGGAGGGACCAAAGATATCTGTACTTTGGGTTAAAAATTGGATATGAAATGTTTTTAAAAGTCAAAATTGAGGCCACACATCAATGTTCAAATAAGACAGCATTCAGCCCTGCTTTGCCTGAGTCACCTCTGTCACTGGCTCTGTCCCCTCTCTGCACCTCTGGTCAGGGACAGAGAGCACCCAGAGAGGAGCCTGTCCATGGTGAGCAGGGCACGGCATGGACACAGGGACAGCTGTGGATCCAGGTACCTGAGCAGCTACTGCCTCTGGACCTGAGCGCCCACAGAGCAGGTGGCTGTAGCCAGTGCATTAGGTGAAAAAGAAGAAGGCACCAAAAGGAAGAATTGAAACTGTATTCAGAGATGGTTGTAGAAAATCTGATAGGTGGATGAAGGGTCCCCAAACTCTAGGTTGCATCCCCAATGGGCCCTGGACTGGGTCCCCAGCATTATGAAGGCACCGTGCACAGGGATATTCAGGAGCAAAGGAAGCATCTCTGACATTATTCTGCCTTCTCCCTCCCAGGCTGTGTCACAGAAAGGAGAAGTAGCCACCACAGTGCCATCGCTTCATGACAAGAGCTGGTGAACGAGAGGAAGGAGACACTCTCAGCTGCCCCATGGCCTTTCCCCACCGTGCGCTTCCCTTTGCAGCTCACAGCCCACAGGAGGAGGTCAGAGCCCCGTCAGGGGTCCGGGGGCTGCGAGCAGGTGTCTGTGGGAGCAGGAAGGAGCGGTGCAGCCGCTCACACGTTTCCTTCATCAGCCTCAGGGCACGAACCTCACAGGTTCAACCACGCACCAGGCAAGGGAAGAAGTGAGAAAACAGTGTTGAGAAATTCATAACACAGAGTACATTGCTGTCATGGTACCGGTAGGGATGCTTATGACTTAAAGGCATGACAGGAACATTTTTGATACATCTTAAATACATGGTGTAAGATGCTATTGATAAATCTATCTCCTAATGAGCAGAAGGAGGCCCTGCTTTAACTTTATATACCCCTGTATAATATCATTTTTGGTCAAAATGTGGTAATTTTCTTTATGTTTTTCATCTTTATAGTTGTAATTCTGAAAAGATCGATCACGTGAATGTGCAGATACAAAAAAATGAGGTTGAGGTAGTGATGTCACCTGCTTCTTTGAATTGTTTAGGCTATTGACTAAATACTGTGTCACTATAATTTCTCACTCAAAGTAATTTTCAATTATTTACCAGCTATAGCTAAATGAGTGTCTTCTCTGATTTATAAAAGCAAGGGATTAGACACTACTTCCTCTGGAAAACATTTTATGTTCAAAATATGCCTCAATACCTTATTTGTAAGCATGATATTTCATATGCATGAGTCAGTGCTGAGTACGTGGTTTGGATGGGGGGCGGTCAGTCCATGTCATGGGAAGGCGGAAGCAGGACAGATTGGGACACTGGAGGCTGAGACGGAGTGGGCACGGCCACACGCGTGTACATGGTACAGTAGACTGGATGCTACGATCTAGAAGTGATCCCTTAAAAGTTTCCAACCCCTGGTGTGTGTTTACCAGTATGAACACCAAAGCCCTAGGGAATTCTGGGGATTTCCCCCTGAGTCATGAGGGACGCTGTGTGCCCAGCGCATCTCCCTGAGGAAGGCGTCCAGAGACCCCGTGTGTGTGCGGTAGGTAATGCCTATCCCCACCCGCCTCCCGTCTCTACCCTTAGTTTCAATATCTGGTATTCAGGATTTGAAAGTCACAGTAATAATGACTCAGATGTGATCATAAAATAGTAAAATAAGTGATTGCAACATAATGACCTTTCTTTCACTGATAAAAATCCCAATGGAACCAGAACCAAATTCAGAAGCACACTGTGTTAGCTCGCAGGAAGCAAACATTTCTTATTGGGAGAGTCCGTCAGCTTAATCCAATATTTGATTTAGGGAATCCAGTGATTTATTCTGTTTGACTTAGTGTTTATATTTAGTTCTTTTTTTTAGAGACATTTTTCACCAAACAATGTGCTGAGCATTCATCCTATATTGATCAGTTTATCCTCACACAAATCCTTTGAGGATGGCCCTGTGACATCACTCTTTCTGTACAGACAGGAAAACTGAGACTGAGAGGTCAGCACTGTGCTGAAGACCCCACAGGTAGAAAGCTTTAGAGCTGACCTGGGACCCATTAGTCTGGGCGTAGTGTCAGCCTCCTTTACAGTATTCAAGAAATAAGAAAGTGGTAATTTTGAGACATCTAGACTTGACTTTAAAATTCAAAACAAAGCACAAGCTATCCTTTTAGGATTCTGGTGGGGACAGATTAAACTTGTAGATTTATGTGAGAAGGATTGATATCTTTAAATTTTTAGGAATTTTCTTAAAGAGCAAGGTGTATACCTCTGTTTATTTAGACTGCCTTTCCCATCTGGGAGTAAACTTTCATGATTTTTCCTGAAAACAGTGCACATTTCTGAAGGTATATTTCAGAATGTTCCTGCTCTTACTGTGCCCATTGCCAATGACCTCATAGTCCCCATGATGTCATGTGATGGCTGCCTCTGGTTTATAGATGCAATCAATGCTTGTACACTGGGCATGTGTTCAGTTAATGCTGTGAATTCTAACAGTTCCAGTAGTGTTTCAGCAGATTATCTTATAGTTTTAATTTTTTTTATTTAGATATTTTCCTTGATTAAAGAGAATATTTTTCACATGTTCCTCACAGAAACCTGTATAATTTGTCAACCAAAGTGAACCCAATAAATTCAATAAAAAAGTGGTTTTATTTTCTTATTTTTGCAAGTGAGAGTAGGGCAGATAGGGGAAGAATCTTTCATGCGCCCCTATCAGGGTCCACCCTGCAACCCTCATTCGGGGCAGATACTCTATCCATCTGGGATCATGCCCACAACTAAGCTATCTTTAGCACCTGAGGTTGAAGCTCCATGGCACCATCCTCAGTCCTCTGACCAATGCCCTCGATCCAATCGAGCCATCAATGTGGGAGGAAAAGAGAGAGAGAGAGAATGTGCATGAAAGAGCTGGAGACATAGATGGGCACTTTTTCTGTGTGTTCTGACCAGAAATAATATCTGGGACATCCACACACCAACTGACACTCCACCACTGAGTAAACTGGCCAGGACCAAAATGCAGTTATTTTTTATTGCATTTCTAAGAGTCTTAAGAATATGCAGTGTGCAGCAATTTTTCAGTCCTGGTTTACTCCCTCTTATGTTTTTCTAACTTCTTTGGTCTTTAATATCTGTTCTTAGTGGGTAGAATATCACCATTTGGATCTAACCACTTCTCTTAATGTCTGGCTCAGTAGAAGACAGATGGAACACATATTCGCTTCTGTCTTAACTCCTTTGCAACATCACATGCCATGTAGTTTTCAGAAAAGTCCATTGTACACTTGTGAGAGCATGAGAGTGACCTGGGAAAATAAACCTTCACATTATGATTAATGTATTTTGTCCTAGACTCCCTGAGTAATAGGGTGCCACCAGCAGTCACCAGAAGAGCTGTAGCAGGTCAATTGTGTGTGTGTGTTTAGGGAAATTTCTCCTCTGTGTACCAAATAGATGAAGGCCACTTGCCTTAATAGCCTAAACATATCTAGTGGATTCCATAAACAAGTGTCCACCTCAAATACAAAACACTCTGATCAACATTATAACAACTACAAATGTATGTAGTTTAATCTAATGAACTTTCTTAGTAAAAATTCTAAGAAAAGTTAGGATAGAAGAAAACTATTTAGATCCAAGAAAATCAATTTTCAAAGTCAACAGCAAACATCACTCTAAAATAGTGAGTGCTAAAGGTAATTATATTAAAACAGCAGGAAAGTGCCTGATATACCCATTATTAGTCAGACTGGATCTGTGAGTTGTATGTGTCACACTAAAACAAAAAAATGAAAGAAGCTTAACTATATCCAATGATGAGATGTCCACTCCTCCACTTGAAGACAATGATTTCTTCACCAGAACACATGAGACATGTTCATAGAGCACCACTGAGAATACAAAATAAATTGATGAGACGTATTGTAAGTGGCTGGATACATGCAAGATATATAAAAGTACAACAGCTTGATTATGCTATACACAATTCTGAGAATTAAAAATGAAAACAATTCATATTTGCAAATGTGACAAATAATAAAGCACTTAAGAACAAATCTAATAAGTGAGGTGTCTTTGTAAGACTGACCTCAAAAATGTCATAAATTCTAAAATTTTTATACAATTAATATACTTTCAACATGAATCTCATTGGAAGTTTATCAGAAACTGAATAAAATTATTTTAAATTTCTCAGAGAACAATCTATGTGTGAACATGGCCAAGAACAGTAGGAAGAACACTGAGTGGTTACTGGAAATATCAGATATTGTGTCTTACTAAAAAAAGTCCTTCTTGATCCAGATTAGCGTTGGGCATTGGATTAAAAATAGACATTTATATATTTATATATATTTATTTATATTTATATATATATATTTATATATATTTATATATGTATATAGAATCAATGATGTTACAATTCAGTCATTAAAGAACTATTTATGTTATGGTCAGACATCCTCAATAACCATCAGGAAGAAACAAAACAGGACTTATACCTCTTACAATATACTAAATTTAATGTGGCTTTAGATTAATATGGAAGAAATCAGGACTTTCAGTATAATAGTTGGGGTGGAAGCTAGATTGCATGGGGATGAGAGGTGAAAGGAAGGGGACTCGTGGGACCAGTGACTGGGATGCTGTGACGTAAACACTCCAGGGGCTTGTGAAGTGGCCTGGCTGAGACCCTGCGGACCCATGTGGCACACCCTGGTTTCATCCACAGAGGCCTGGATTTCTTTCTCAGTCTCATGGAGGCCATTTTCCTGACCAATAAATAACTTAATATCAGGTAAATAATAACCTTCAGCATGAAAAGTATGACTTAATTATTATAATAAACAGAGATCAACCAATAAATATTTAATCTTCATTGGTCAGTATCTGTGTATTAACCAGTGCTGAGCAAGAAAAGTTCCTGTAAGACCCTGGCCAGATAGCCCTTAGGGTAGAGCAAAGTCCTGAATAGAGAGGTTGACAATTCTATCCGCAGTCAGGACACATACAGGAATAGATCAATGTCCTGTCTCTCTCCCTCCTGTCCTATCACTCTAATATAAATAAAATAATTTTTTTTTTTAAATACAAGAGAAATATTCCTCTAATATCTTATTTCTTATGTCTTACATCCAAAGAGCAGCAGGTCGGCAGTGAGAGAGTTGGAGAAGATGCTAAGGCTATGTGTATGTACAATTTTCATGGTTAGTGATTAATGAGGATTAATATTAACAAGAAACACAAGAATTTAATAGTCCCCTTCACTACAAAACTCTGTTCAAGAAGAAAGGACTTTCTGGTGAACAAGGAATCAAGTTAAGAACAGTAAATAATCTTGAGGATCCTGTAGTGAGAATTAGCTGGTCAGTTTCCTGGGCCATCTCACAAGCCCTGAGGCCTTTTGGCCTCTTTTTCCAGGGTGTTCCTCCAGAATACACAGGCTTCCTTCAGCCTGTCCTGGGAGCCACAGTGTGATGCCTTTGTGACCTAGGGTCAACGCATAGAAAATCTGCTTGTTTTCATCATTGTAAATGCCAGCTGTGTGTACACAGGACTCATACTTCTCTGTTGGGGAGGTCATTAGTGGCATTATGTCTTGCTGTCCTCAGTTTCTTGCTCACATGAGGGGTTGATGTACAAGGAGGAGCATGTGCCTCAAGCAGGGACCAGCGCACCTACGGACTGTGGGCGGGTCCGGAGGAGCTGTGAGGACGGGCCTCACTGCTAGAGGCAGTTCTTCCTCGGGATTCTTCATGGAACTTCCTCCCCCGTAGAACACATGCACTGTAACAGAGCCTCCCTGGGCCTGCTGACCTCGATCCCGCTGCAAAGGGGCTTAGGCTGGAAGGAGAGTCCCTGAGCTCAGTGTCTTCTACTACTGGGGGAAGGAAGTCACTGGGCACCCCCTGGAAATCTCATGGGCCCAGGACAGTGTCATGTCTGCAAAGCCCCAAGCTCCTTTTAATGTAGCCTGCAAGATCAATGCAATTGTGAGAGTGTTTTAGACTCTAAATAATTTTATTTTTTAATGGGGTGACATCAATAAATCAGGATACATATATTCAAAGATAACATGTCCAGGTTATCTTGTCGTTCAATTATGTTGCATACCCATCACCCAAAGTCAGATTATCCTCTGTCACCTTCTATCTAGTTTTTGTTTGTTTGTTTTTTTGTTTTTTTGTTTTTCATTTTTCTGAAGCTGGAAACAGGGAGAGACAGTCAGACAGACTCCCGCATGCGCCCGACCGGGATCCACCCGGCACGCCCACCAGGGGGCGACGCTCTGCCCACCAGGGGGCGATGCTCTGCCCATCCTGGGCGTCGCCATGTTGCGACCAGAGCCACTCTAGCGCCTGGGGCAGAGGCCACAGAGCCATCCCCAGCGCCCGGGCCATCTTTGCTCCAATGGAGCCTCGGCTGCGGGAGGGGAAGAGAGAGACAGAGAGGAAAGCGCGGCGGAGGGGTGGAGAAGCAAATGGGCGCTTCTCCTATGTGCCCTGGCCAGGAATCGAACCCGGGTCCTCCGCACGCTAGGCCGACGCTCTACCGCTGAGCCAACCGGCCAGGGCTCTATCTAGTTTTCTTTGTGCCCCTCCCCCTCCCCCTTTCCCTCTCTCTCTCCCCACTCCCCCCGTAACCACCACACTCTCATCAATGTCTCTTAGTCGTGAGAGTGTTTTAAACAACATTTGGATTGTATTTTTGTAACTTAGTCCTGAATTTGCCATTGGACTTGGTTCTGAACTTTCTGGAGCTCTGGGATGGGGTGGGATGCATGGCTGTAATTTGATGAGTAAGATTTAGCGTATGTGCTGGATTATTTGTCTCACAAGCTGAGGTTCTCAGGTTTTGTTTTTTTAACTAGAATATCCCAAAGAGACCTCACACTAGAGCAAAAGCAGCAACATATCAGTAGTGGGTGGTCTGGGTAATGTGCACTGGTATATTTCTAATACAGATCATTGCAACATTTCTGTCACTTTGATTCTATTTTCAAGTTCAAAGTTAAAAATTGTGTTCCTAAGGCAAAACGTATTGTGATGAACACGATCCCGGCCTTTCTATGAAGAAGGGTCAGCCATGTGGGGAGAGCACGTGATACAGTGGGTCACGGAGTGCCCCCGATGGGGGACGGTGCAGGAGTCCATGAGCACTTGAAAGAAGGGTCCTCCACCTCCAGGTCGTGTCTGCAGTGGCTCCTGGACTGAATACCAGCATTATGAAGTGCACTAGTTAGGCAGTGCACACAATGAGAATCTAGTAAGAAATTGGGCAAAAACACAGCATTACTGATTTTTCCCATTATGATTATTACTTTTTATCTATGCACAATACAGAAAAGAGGTGTTAGAACAATATAGTGATGGCAAGAGTTGGTAAACAAGATGGAAAAAAATTCTCAGCTGCCCCATGGCCTTTCTCCACTTCAGGCTTCCATTTGCAGCTCACAGCCCACAGGAGGAGGTCAGAGCCTTTTAGGGGTCTGGGGGCTGTGGGCAGGTATCTGTTGGAGCTAGAAGGAGTGCAGTAGCTGCTGACACATGTCCCCGAGGCCTCAGGGCATAAATTTCATGACTCACCAGTGCACAGTGGTGAGGGAAGAGGTACTAACATGGCTCATGGAGTTTGTAAGGTGAGGGACATGGTGACTCAGGTACCATCAGGATCTTGCAGCTCTGGATAAAGAGCAAACATTTCCTTTGAAATCTGATACCTCTTAAATATATGTAGTAAGATGCCATGGTGACAGGGAACTACCCAGACAACAGATGACATGCTTCAAGGGGCCAAGGGGAGGCAACACCCCGGTCAGCGGACTGAAGGACGGAAGCATCACACCCAGCCTTCCTCAGATATTTATTACCAGTACAAATAACTCAGGGACACAGACAACAGAAGTTTTCAGGGGATGAAGGGAAAGGCAAGGAGCATGCTGACTTCTAATCTCTGTTCAGAGAGCCTAAAGATTTCTTGTTGCTGAATCTTATCCTGCTGTTCTGCTGTTTTTAGCATGCACTGTCTCCAGTACGGTCAGAGAGGACCCTGGACTTTCACCTGTTCAGGGCTTTTTCCCTAGGGCACCTGGATGTCTCTAATTGTTACTTTAACTGCATATTTTTATAACATATTCCCACATGTCCACCTCTTTTGTTTTAGTAAAGATTAACGAGAGAAAGATGCTTATGAGGTTGCAGTGGAAGATGAAGGGTAAGCATAGAAAGAAACAGGTTTGTAGGGGTCCCTGTTGAGTCTGTATTTTGCAAAAGCTCACTAGCACACCTGGTTAGATGTTTTAAAGTGTCCCAGGTGGCCCTGGCCGGTTGGCTCAGCGGAAGAGCATCGGCCTGGCGTGCGGGGGACCCAGGTTCGATTCCCGGCCAGGGCACATAGGAGAAGCGCCCATTTGCTTCTCCACCTCCCCCCCCTCCTTCCTCTCTGTCTCTCTCTTCCCCTCCCGCAGCCAAGGCTCTATTGGAGCAAAGATGGCCCGGGCGCTGGGGATGGCTCCTTGGCCTCTGCCCCAGGCGCTAGAGTGGCTCTGGTAGTGGCAGAGCGACGCCCCGGAGGGGCAAAGCATCACCCCCTGGTGGGCAGAGCATGGCCTCTGGTGGGCGTGCCGGGTGGATCCCGGTCGGGTGCATGAGGGAGTCTGTCTGACTGTCTCTCCCCATTTCCAGCTTCAGAAAAATACAAAAATAATAATAATAATAATAATAATAATAATAATAAAGTGTCTCAGGTGATGACAGGTGTTCCCTGAGTGCTTGGGAGCAAGTCAGGTGTCCTCTTTTTTGTGTTCATTCCCGGAGGTGGATTCATTATTAGATTCTGGATCTCTGGAATCAAATTGCTTTCTAGAATCTGATGTCAACTCATAATGAGGCTTCACTTTCCTCACTGGCATCCAGAGAGGAGCTGTTGATGACAAAATACCAGCAATCCCTCGCCCCTAGGTTGGTGATTTGACTGGATTCTACTGCTCAGAGTCAGCTAATACATCCTAGTACAATATACCTCATGGCTGCAGAAAGTCCAGGTGAGGAAATGTCAAAACGTTAATAGTAAAAAGAAGCTTATACATTGTTCTTGTGGGGTGAGTCTCTCCTCCTGACTCCCCCATTTATGTTTGTGTAGTTGGAGCTTAGGGAAGCCATTGGCTCTATCTGTAATATCTCTAAGTTTGTGTGAATTCCTCAAGCTCCTGGGCCCCTAAGAATATCCTAATGTTCCCTTTTATTTTCCTTTCAGGACAATCCTTCCTCTAAAATCCTTTCTTCTTTTCTTACCTTTGTCAACTTTCTCAGTCACTTCTCTTTTTCTTTCTTCCCTCTGCACAAACCTTCTACAACCTGCACAAAACTGAAACTTCCACAAATATTCTGCAACTTACATAAACTTCCTTATCTATTCAAAAATAACAAGCTTCCACAACTTGTTTACTTCCTACTTTTTCCTTTCAAAATTATCTCTATACCTTTTTTCATCAAAACTATAACATTTCTTTCTAATTAATCAGAATTCTCAACTTCTGAAAACCTTAACTTTCAGTGAGGACTAAGTTAGAAATTGGCAGTTTTATTTTATTTTTAATTATAATTTTATTTTTTTAATGGGGCAACATCAATAAATCAGGTTACATATATTCAAAGATCAACAAGTCCAGGTTATCTTGTCTTTCAATTATGTTGCATACCCATCACCCAAAGTCAGATTGTCCTCTGTCACCTTCTATCTAGTTTTCTTTGTGCCCCTCCCCCTCCCCCTTTCCCTCTCCCTTTCCCCCCTCCCCCTGTAACCACCACACTCTTATCAATGTCTCTTATGTCTCACTTTTATGTCCCACCTACGTATGGAATAATGCAGTTCCTGGTTTTTCTGATTTACTTATTTCACTTCGTATCATGTTATCAAGATCCCACCATTTTGCTGTAAATGATCCGATGTCATCATTTCTTATGGCTGAGTAGTATTCCATAGTGTATATGTGCCACATCTTCTTTATCCAGTCATCTATTGACGGGCCTTTTGATTGTTTCCATGTCCTGGCCACTGTGAACAATGCTGCAATGAACATGGGGCTACATGTGTCTTTACGTATCAATGTTTCTGAGTTTTTGGGGTATATACCCAGTAGAGGGATTGCTGGGTCATAAGGTAGTTCCATTTTCAGTTTTTTGAGGAACCACCATACTTTCTTCCATAATGGTTGTACTACTTTACATTCCCACCAACAGTGTATGAGGGTTCCTTTTTCTCCACAGCCTCTCCAACATTTGCTATTACCTGTCTTGTTAATAATAGCTAATCTAACAGGTGTGAGGTGGTATCTCATTGCAGTTTTGATTTGCATTTCTCTAATAACTAAAGAAGATGAGCATCTTTTCATATGTCTGTTGGCCATTTGTACTTCCTCCTGGGAGAAGTGTCTGTTCATGTCCTCTCCCCATTTTTTTATTGGATTGTTTGTTTGTTTGTTGTTGAGTTTTATGAGTTCTTTGTATATTTTGGATATTAGGCCCTTATCTGAGCTGTTGTTTGAAAATATCATTTCCCATTTAGTTGGCTTTCTGTTTATTTTGTTATCAGTTTCTCTTGCTGAGCAAAAACTTCTTAGTCTGATGTAGTCCCATTCATTAATTTTTGCCTTCACTTCTCTTGCCTGTGGAGTCAAATTCATAAAATGCTCTTTAAAACCCAGGTCCATGAGTTGAGTACCTATGTCTTCTTCTATGTACTTTATTGTTTCAGGTCTTATGTTTAGATCTTTGATCCATTTTGAGTTAATTTTAGTACAGGGGGACAAACTGTAGTCCAGTTTCATTCTTTTGCATGTGGCTTTCCAGTTTTCCCAGCACCATTTATTGAAGAGGCTTTCTTTTATCCATTGTATGTTCTTGGCCCCTTTATCAAAAATTATTTGACTATATATATGTGGTTTTATTTCTGGACTTTCTATTCTGTTCCATTGGTCTGAGTGTCTATTTTTCTGCCAATACCATGCTGTTTTGATTGTCGTGCCCTATAATAGAGTTTAAAGTCAGGTATTGTAATGCCCCCAGCTTCATTCTTTTTCTTTAGGATTGCTTTGGCTGTTTAGGGTTTATTATAGTTCCATATAAATCTGATGATTTTTTTGCTCTATTTCTTTAAAAAATGTCATTGGAATTTTGATGGGAATTGCAATAAATTTGTATATTGCTTTGGGTAATATAGCCATCTTGATTATATTTATTCTTCCTAACCAAGAACAAGGAATATTCTTCCATCTCATTATGTCTTTCTCAATTTCTCTTAACAATGGTTTATAGTTTTCATTATATAAGTCCTTTACGTTCTTTGTTATGTTTATTCCTAAGTATTTTATCTTTTTGTTGTAATTGTGAAGGGGATTATTCTTTTGAGTTCATTTTCAATTGTTTCATTGTTGGCATATAGAAAGGTTATTGACTTCTGCATGTTAATTTTGTATCCTGCGACCTTACTGTATTGGCTTATTGTTTCTAGTAGTCTTATTGTGGATTCTTTGGGGTTTTCGATGTATAAGATCATATCATCTTCAAAAAGTGATACCTTTACTTCATCTTTTCTGATATGGATGCCTTTTATTTCTTTGTCTTGTCTGATTGCTCTGGCTAAAACCTCTAGTACCACATTAAATAACAGTGGAAAGAGTGGACAACCCTGTCTTGTTCCTGATTTAAGGGGAAAGCCTTCAGTTTTGTGCCATTTAATATGATGTTAGCTGATGGTTTATCATATATGGCCTTTATCATGTTGAGATATTTTCCTTCTATACCCATTTTGTTGAGAGTCTTAAACATAAAATTGTGTTGTATTTTATCAAAAGCCTTTTCTGCGTCTATTGATAAGATCATGTGGTTTTTGTTCTTTGTTTTGTTGATATGGTGTATTATGTTAACCGTTTTACGTATGTTGAACCATCCTTGAGATTCTGTGATGAATCCCACTTGATCATGATGTATTATTTTTTTAATATGTCGTTGTATTCAATTTGCTAGTATTTTGTTTAGTATTTTAGCATCTGTATTCATTAGAGATATTGGTCTGTAGTTTTCTTTTTTTGTGCCATCCTTGCCTGGTTTTGGTATGAGGGTTATGTTGGCCTCATAAAATGTGTTTGGAAGTATTGCTTTTTCTTCAATTTTTTGGAAGACTTTGAGTAGAATAGGAACCAAGTCTTCTTTGAATGTTTGATAAAATTTGCTGGTATAGCCGTCAGGGCATGGACTTTTATTTTTGGGGAGGTTTTTAATGGTTTTTTCTATTTCTTCTCTACTAATAGGTCTGTTTAGGCTTTCTGCTTCTTCTTGACTCAGTCTAGGAAGGTTGTATTGTTCTAGGAATTTATCCATTTCTTCTAGATTGTTGAATTTA
The DNA here is from genome assembly GCF_036850995.1 of Saccopteryx leptura. Taxonomy (NCBI): domain Eukaryota; kingdom Metazoa; phylum Chordata; class Mammalia; order Chiroptera; family Emballonuridae; genus Saccopteryx; species Saccopteryx leptura. The sequence continues at coordinate 10,786,793 of NC_089503.1, read as the reverse complement.
GTGGCATAAAGTTTTTCATAGTATTCTACAATAATTCTTTGTATATCTAAGGTGTCCGTGGTGATTTCTCCTCTTTCATTTTGGATTTTGTTTATATGAGTTCTTTCTCTTTTTTCCTTGGTAAGTCTTGCCAAGTGTTTTTCAATTTTATTGATCTTTTCAAAGAACCAGCTCCTTGTTCTATTAATTTTTTCTATAGTTTTACTGTTCTCTATTTCATTTATTTCTGCTCTGATTTTTATTATCTCCTTTCTTCGGCTGTTTTGGGTTGTCTTTGTTCTTCTTTTTCTAGTTCCTTAAGGTGTGAAGTTAAGTGGTTCACTTGGGCTGTCTCTTGTTTGTTCATATATGCCTGAAGTGATATGAACTTCCCTCTTATCACTGCTTTTGCTGCATCCCATAGATTCTGATATGTCGTATTGTCATTTTCATTAGTCTGTATATATCTTTTGATCTCTGCACTTATTTCTTCTTTGACCCATTCATTTTTTAAAAGTATGTTGTTTAGTTTCCACATTTTTGTGGGATTTTTTTCCTCCTTTTTGCAGTTGAATTCTAGTTTCAAGGCTTTATGATCAGAAAATATGCTTGATACAACTTCGATTTTTCTGAATTTGCTGATGTTGTTTTTGTGGCCCAACATATGGTCAATTCTTGAGAATGATCCATGTACACTGGAGAAAAATCTATACTCAGTCACTTTGGGATGAAATGTCCTGTAGATGTCTCTCATATCCAGGTGCTCTAGTGTTTTGTTTAAGGCCACTATATCTTTGTTGATTCTCTGTTTGGATGACCGATCTAGAGCCGTCAGCGGTGTATTGAGGTCTCCAAGTATGATTGTATTTTTGTCAGTTTTTGTTTTAAGGTCAATAAGTAGCTGTCTTATATATTTTGGTGCTCCTTGGTTTGGTGCATATATATTAAGAATTGTCATGTCTTCTTGATTCAGTGTCTCCTTAGCCATTATGAAATGGCCATTTTTGTCTCTGAGTACATTTGTTGTCTTGTAGTCAGCATTATCAGATATGAGTATTGCTACGCCTGCTTTTTTTTGGATGTTATTTGCTTGGAGTATTGTTTTCCAGCCTTTCACTTTGAGTTTGTTTTTATCCTTGTTACTTAGATGAGTTTCCTGTAGGCAGCATACAGTTGGATTTTCTTTTTTAATCCATTCTGCTACTCTGTGTCTTTTTATTGGTGAGTTTAATCCGTTTACATTTAGTGTAATTATTGACACTTGTGAGTTCCCTATTGCCATTTTATATCTTGCTTTCTGTTAGTTTTGTGTCTTGTTTGATCCTTCTCTTTCATTTTTCTATCTTTTGTTTTTATTTGGTTGTATTCCATACATCTTTCCACTGTTGCTATCTTTTTTATCTCATGTGCTTCTGTGGTGGTTTTTTCAATGGTGGTTACCATTAAGTAATGAAAAGGGTTCCTACCCTGTTCATTGTAGCACACTATTTTGTGAGTACTTTTGCACTCCATCGTCCTTTGCTACTGTTAATCTCGATCCTCTCCCCCCTTTCTTTTTGTTGTTGTCACAGTTTAAATTTGGTTTTATTGTGTTCTTCTTGGAGCTTTCACTTGTGGCTTTATTTTTTTTTTTTGTTCTTTGTATCTGATTTGAGAACCCCCTTTAATAATTCCTGGAGTGGGGTTTTCTGATGATAAATTCCCTCATCTTTTCTGTATCTATGAATGTTTTTATTTCTTCTTCGTATTTGAAGGATAGCTTTGATGGGTATAGTATTCATGGCTGAAAGTTCCTCTCTTTCAGGACTTTAAATATTGGGGTCCACTCTCTTCTAGCTTGTAGAGTTTCTGCTGAGAAATCTGATGATAATCTAATGGGCCTTCCTTTATATGTTGTATTCTTCTTTTCCCTGGCTGCCTTGAGAATTTTTTCTTTGTCATTGGTTTGTGCCAATTTCATTATGATGTGCCTTGGAGTAGGTTTGTTGGGGTTAAGAAAACTCGGAGTTCTGTTTGCTTCATGAATTTGAGGCTTTAGTTCTTTCCACAGGCTTGGGAAGTTCTCATCTATTAGTTGTTTGAGTATGTTCTCCATTCCATTTTCTCTCTCTTCTCCCTCTGATATACCTATTATTCTTATGTTGTTCTTTCTGATGGAGTCAGATAATTCTTGTAGCGCTATCTCATTTTTTTTAATTTTTGAGTCTCTTTCTTCCTCTCTCTGTTGTGCCTCAAGTTGCTTGTCTTCTATTTCACTAATTCTCTTTTCTATCTGGCCTGTTCTATTAGCCAAGCTTGGTATCCTCGTTTTTCAGCTCGTGAATTGAGTTTTTCATCTCTGTTTGATTTGTTTTTATAGTTTCAATTACTTTGGACATATTTTTTTTGTGTTCATTGAGTTGTTTTCTGAGCTCCCTAAATTGCCTTTCTGTGTTTTCTTGTATATCTCTGAGTATTTTTAGGATTTCTATCTTGAATTCTCTGTCATTTAACTCCACGATTTCCAATATATTAAATTTTTTCTCCATAAATTTTTCCTCTTCTATCTGTGTTACCTCTCTTTCTTTTGTATCCATGATATTTGATTTTCTCTTCCTTAATGGCATCTAAGGGTGGTTTTGTTGATAGTATTAATGAGATTTAATTAAAAATAAATGTTAAAAAAATAAAAAATTGAAAAAAGTTGTTTTTTAAAAAAAAAATTAATAATGAAATAAAGAAAAATAAAATAAAATAAAAATTTACAAAAAGAAAATTATTTCCCCCCTCCTTTTTTTCTCTCCTCTCCTCTCCCCTCTTTCTTGAGAAAATCTTGTGGTGAACTGTGAATTATATTGTATTTAATAGAACAAACAATGCCTGTAATGGAGGGCCTGAATTGGGGAAAAGTAATAAAGGGGCAAGAAAAATAATAATAAAAATAAATAAATAAATAAAAAAGGGGGGGTGTATGGACCCACAAAAAGCAAATAATGAAAAAAATTGGATCAAGAATAAAATGATTTGCGTTTAGGTGTTGGTTGACTAAGAGTTATGATGAGAGGAGTAAGAGGGAAACAGGAAAATGGGGGGACAAATTAAAAAATTACTATTGTATTTAGTGGAACAAGAGTTTGATAAAATGGAAAGCCAGGGATGGGAGCACTGCTAGTGAGTTAAAAAGGTGAAGTAAAAAACCCCCAAAATGCCACAAACATAATTTTGAGTCCCAGATAAAATAATTTGTTTGTTATTGAGGTTTGAATGAGAGGAGACGTAAAGGAAAAAGGAAGAAACTAATATAGAGGGAGAAAAGAAAGAGAGAGAGAGAAAAAAAAGAGGGAACCACTAAAAGAAGAAAAAAGAGGAGAGAGAGAGAGTTAAGGGTTTTGGAGTGCAACCCTCATAGAGAGAAAGGAAGAGGAAAGACAAGATAATGGGAGATGTAACACTTATGGGTAGTGTAGTTCAAGGAGAGGAGAGAGTAAGACCAGTAGGGAGTTAAACGACCAAATTGGAGGAGGAAAAAAAAAAGAAAAAAAAAATCAAGGATGAAGATAAGAGAAACAAATGAACAAATATAATAAAATGGGATAGGTTATAAAGTCTGTGGATTATTCTGATTTTGAGAAGTTATCTTCTTGCTTTTTCTTTTCTCTCCCTGTTCCTGGTCGGCAACTCTGTACCCCGGGTTCTGCCCCTTTGGCACGCTCAGGTAGAGGTTTGCAGTTGATAAGTCTCTATGGCAATGTCATGTATTGTGCTTCAGTCTCGTTGGCAGTTGAGGCTCATTAGCATTTATAGGCTCCGACAGGGAGAGAGTCCGTGTTCCAGGAGCCTCTCTCCTAGTCTTTCCTTCCCCAACCAGCAGCCTGAGAATCCAGCTATGGGGTTGGTGCTGCCTCTGCCTGGATAGCAAGAGGCTCAAAGAGCTGGCAACTCCCCACTCTATTCCCATTCAGCACAGGGCTCTGGGTAAGGCTCAGTCAGTCAGAGTCGCTAGCATAATCAGCCGGGGCTTCCGCCTACTCAAAGACCTCTGGCTCTGTCACTCTGCCCGGTAACACGGGCGGGTCTGCGCGCGCAGACCAGGATGTTAGACCGGAAGTCTCGCCCTCTGAGTGAAACCCCCCGCCCGCACTGAAAAGTTCCAGTGTTGGAATTGGCTCTCGCTCCGTCCCCGTGTGCTGCTTTTTCAAGGCACTGGGGCAGCCCGTGACTCCGCCCTCGGCCCACACAAAGGCCTCCGACTCTGCCCCTCCGTGGGACAACACGGGCTCCCACTCCAGAGGTGCTGGGAGGAGTCTCCTTCCCACTCTCTGTGTGCGCAGACCAGGATGTGAGGCCAGAGTCTCGCCCTCTGAGTGAAACCTCCCGCCCGCACTGAAAAGTTCCAGTGTTGGAATTAGCTCTCGCTTCCTCCCCGTGTGCTGCTCTCCCCAGGTGCTGGGGCAGCCCGGAGGCTTTCAGCCCACACAAAGGCCTCTGACTGCCTCTCTGTGGAGTAACACGGGCGCACCCTCCTGGGGCTTTGGAAGGAATCTCTCGCCCACTATGCGCCGACCAGGGGATCAGGTAAAATGGCTGCCCCGCTTGTCTTTCTTTGTCTGGGTTTGGCGCGAGTGTTAGCTGTATTGCCCGGGTTGTCACAGGAAGTTTTTCCTTGGCTTGGATCTCCGTGCCACAGCCTGGTTCGGCCGTTTGTGCTGCGGCCTGGATCTATTCACCCCCTTTGCCCGCCTTAGTTTCTATATTCTCAGTTTCCAGTGAAAATCGCCCTGTTTAGGTTAGTGAGGAAGGCGGAGCATTTCTTACTCCCTATTTCCTTCGGGGTTTGGTTATATATTTAGCCAATTTTTCACTCGATCATACCTTTGGGTGTATTGCGAAACATTTGGAGGCTCCAAGGATAGGTTTTTCTGTTTCTGGTTGAAGATCTTGTTGAGGTTTGGGGGAGATTTATCGGTATCACTTCCTACCCCGCCATTACTCTGACGTCATCTTCCCGGCAGTTTTAGAAACATACTTTTATGAATACATTTATGACCTTTAGAAATGGGTTTTTTTATTAGCAAATAAATGTATATATTCAAAAGATACAGTAAAGATGAAAGGAACCTTTTGTAAACCTAGACAAAACAAGTATAGTGTTTGTTAAGAAGTTCAAAAGACAATCAAATTTAAACTAGTAGTAATATCAAATGCTTTCTTAGACCACCTTGTTAACAAAATTGGGATAGTTTTATATTTTACAGTATCATTAATAATTTTTCTGTTGTTCTCAGGATACAGTAGTTCTCTGGTCTCCAGGAGAAGGCATCAAATACTTAAATGGCCTGATTTCTCTTTTTTCCTTCCTAAAATTATCCTCAGGGTTTTTCTAAGGGCCAAATTGAGATTATCCAAATTACAGTATTAACTCTAGTTTCAATATGGTCTGGTAATTTGCAAAAACATAACAAGAACAATAATTGCTCATATTGGCTTTTTACAATCTTCTTTGTAGGCTCTTTATAAGGAATTTTTAGATTGAGGTTTTTGGGGTGGTTTTCTTTTAATTCCCTTTATTAATTTTAGAGAGGAGAGTGAGAGAGAGAGAGAGAGAGAGAGAGAGAGAGAGAGAGAGAAGGAGGAAGGAGCAGGAAGCATCAACTCCCATATATGCCTTGACCAGGCAAGCCTAGGCTTCAAACAGGCGACCTCAGTATTCCAGGTCAACATTTCATCCACTGAGCCACCACAGGCCAGGTTAGATAGAGTTTAAATTAGCCTCTCAGGGCACACACAGAAGCCAAACTACACAGTTGTTATTACGCTCTGCCTGTAATCTTCCTGAAAATATCTTTCTTTCCCACAGTTATAACAGGTTTGTGGCCTTGGTCACAGCCTGTCTCCCTTTCCAAACCCGCAGATCCCTCCTGAAGGCCTTGTCCAAAGGACACTCCCCAGAACCTTTCCAGGGTGGAGGAGTTACTTAAGGAGAAGGGGTGGTCAGATGGAGGAGATACTTCATGAAGAAGTTGCCTTAGTGGGAGGTTGGGCAAGGGGAATTTGAGTTTAAAGGGGTCTTGCATTTAAAGGCACCATGGACCAATACCTAACATTCTACCCTTTGTTTTTTAAGGAAATAGGGCAAAGGACTCTTCTTCTGCAGCTACTCCCTGCTGGTTAGGGTCGGTGAAATATGTAAGGGGAGGTTGTGATCTGTGGTTCGGGCTAGGTGGTGAGAACACTTTTACACACACTTTCAAATCCAAAGGGGTCACTTTGTATCCAGTGTTGATTGCTTCAACCATCTCCTTGGAAAGGGTGCTTTCCCAATCTTGTAAGTCTGAACTTACCCCTTCACATACCAAAGCCATTGTTGCTGCATCCTGAGCAAGAGGGCACTTAAATTCCAATCCGACACCTGCAGCTCACGGGAGTCCCCACAGCTGTAACCTGTGACTCCACTGCTCAGGGGAAAGGGAATCCCCCATGATGGAGGAAAGATGAAGGGAAAGGGAAACCCCTGGCCTGATCCCTGAAAGTGACCTCACCGCAAACATTCACGGGCTTTTCTCTTGCTGCTTGTGTCCCTTACCAAACAGGATGCGTGAACATCCTCTTCCTTTGCCAGGTTTTGGGAGGTCATTTCTTCTGGATCCTCACTTGGGGAACCACTTGTCGCTGTGACAATGAACTACTCAGAGTAACAAGCCTGTCATTTGCTTCCCATTCCTCACATAGAGCAACACTTGTGGCGACAATGAACTATCTATTCAGGGACCATATGACATACTCTGAGGGGCTGAGAGGCAACAGCCCCAGTCAGCAGACAGAAAGACTGAAGCCCCATGCCCAGCCTTCCTTGGATATTTATTAGCAAGTACAAATGACTGAAGGAAGCAGACAGAAGAAGTTTCCAGGGGTTGAAATAAAGTGCATGGAACGTGCTGCCTTCTAATCTCTGTTCTGAGAGGCAAAACATATTTTGTGCTGCTGAGTCTTATCCTGCTGTTTTGCTGTTTCCAGCAGGGTCAGAGAGGATCCTGGATTCTCTTCTGCTCTGGGCTTTCGCCTTAGGGCACCTCACTGTGTCTGATTATTATTCTAGCTCTGATTATTTTCATGGCATATGCCTACAATAAGATGTTATGAGAAATACATCTCATAATGAGCTGAATGAGGCCTGTTTATGATTCAATCTACCTATGAAGAGTATTATTTTTTGTAAAAATAAGACCTTTTATTACAGTTTTCATCCTTGGATGTCATAATTCCAAAAATATTCATTCTATGACTGTACAGATGAGGAAGGGATAAGGTCTTGGTGCAATGTCAATTGATTAAACTTAATTCTTTAGACTATGAGCTAACAAGGTCATTGTGATCTATCACTCCAAATCATTTTACACCTGATCTTGGGCCTAGGACAGAGAAGTGATCAAAATAATTTTTAAGGACTAATCAGCCATGGCTGAATTAGGTTCATCCTTAGGCTATTCAAATCAAAGACACATAAACCAGTCTCCACAGAAAATTTGTGTCTCATTAAATATTGCTCACAGTTTTCTGTTAATAAAAATAAATAAACTTCTGTCTCTAAATAAAAATTTAGAGAGTGAGTTGTACACACAGAATCAGTGCCATGTAGGAGCTGACATGTGATGTACACGCAGAGTCAGTGCCATGTAGGAGCTGACATGTGATGTACACACAGAGTCAGTGCCGTGTAAGAGCTGACATGTGATGTACACGCAGAGTCAGTGCCGTGTAGGAGCTGACAGATGATGTACACACAGAGTCAGTGCCATGTAGGAGCTGACAGATGATGTACACGCAGAGTCAGTGCCATGTAGGAGCTGACAGATGATGTACACACAGAGTCAGTGCCATGTAGGAGCTGACAGATGATGTACACGCAGAGTCAGTGCCATGTAGGAGCTGACAGATGATGTACACACAGAGTCAGTGCCATGTAGGAGCTGACAGATGATGTACACACAGAGTCAGTGCCGTGTAGGAGCTGACAGATGATGTACACGCAGAGTCAGTGCCGTGTAGGAGCTGACAGATGATGTACACGCAGAGTCAGTGCCATGTAGGAGCTGACATGTGATGTACACGCAGAGTCAGTGCCGTGTAGGAGCTGACAGATGATGTACACACAGAGTCAGTGCCATGTAGGAGCTGACATGTGATGTACACACAGTCAGTGCCGTGCAAGAGCTGACAGATGATGTACACGCAGAGTCAGTGCCATGTAGGAGCTGACAGATAATGTGTAGCCATCTGTCTTTCTCAAATAGAACAAAGAAGTATTTTACTTAGAAGTGGGACATCAGAACCAGTATAACCATAATGACACATATACCCTAAAATTAGATGAGTTCATCAAGACCCAGTAGTGAGATCTGAAATGAGTCCATGCCCACATGGACCTGCTGACCAGTTAGAGACTGAGCTAGAGGAGCCCTGGGATTTCAACAGCAGCCAAAAGACACGGGTCACTAGCACATCCTGCAGAAGAGAGAAATTCAAAGATCCTGTGCCTTGGTATGGAGAACATCTTTCCCCACCCAACACCCTCCTGTACCCTTAGATCCAATAAACAGAGGTTCGGATAATTAAATCTTAAGACAAGTCACTTAGATGTGATCATAAAACAGTAAATTAAATAATTGAAAAGTAACGATGTTATGTTAACTAAGAGAACCCCAATAAAACCAGAGCCAATTCAGAATACAGTGTTAGCTCTCAGGTAAACTAACTTCCTTCCCAGGCAGAGTCAGTTAGATTCAATCAGATATTCACCCTTAAGGATAAGGTGATTCATTTTGTTTGACTTATTACTAATATTTTTTATATTTTTGCTTAATTGTAATAGCTGACATTTACTGCCAGATAATATGCTAAGCATTTCCCTAAACTAATATATTTATTCTAACACAGACTATGATGCCACCCTTGTTTACAGATAATGAAATTGAAGTGAAGAGAGTCAGCACTCTGCCAAAGACACTACAGGTAGAAAGTTCCAGAGCTCAGCTTGAATCTAGGTAGCCGGTTCTAAAATTAGACTCTTCCCAACAACTCAATAAATGAAAATGTCCTAAATTTGACAGAGAATGTGTGATCTTCCTAAATGATGAATGAAACCATCAATTAGGAGAATATAGCTTCTGATTTGATTTGGAATCTATCTTGATATTTTTTGAAACAGAAAATTAGAGTAGGAAGTTAATTTGATGTGATTTGAAATATTGCCTGATAGTTTTGAATACACTATATTGAATAAGAAGTTAAGAGTTGGAAGGTAGTCTTTCTCTTTTACTGATTTTTCTCACGAAATGTCCAGCCCACAGACATTTCTCCCTCCACTGTCAAAGGAGCCCTGGCACAGCAGGCATCATCTCACACTAAAGATGCTCCCTAACCCACCTGAGTAGTTTGTTAATTCATAGTCCTGCACACCCAGGGGTACTTGCTGACCCTCGTCTCTGTGCCCGGCACCAGGCAGACAGAGATCAGAAAACCGGAAGCATGTCGTTATTCCTCAGGGGAAAAATTAGGACAAAAATCCAGGTTTGGTGACCTGCCACATCCTTTGTGGGCAGGACCAAGGAGACTCATTAGGTACAAATAACCCGGGGCTCTTCAGGCTGCTGAATCCAGCTCCTAATTGCTCAGTGCTGCTAGAGCTGACTAAAAGCAAAGTCCACCATGAAGCTGTCTCTGATTGTCCTGTTGGTCACTCTGGCCTTTGGCTGCTCTGAGGGTGAGTATCATGTCTAATTAAAGTCCATCAGCCTGGGTAAGTAACCTTCTCTCAACTAGGTGACTTGTTAGGGAAGGATGGGGGACAGTGAACAGATCACAATACAAAATGTTTCCTCCACTTGTGGACTAGCACCCAACAGCCAGGGCTCGTTGTATCAATTCCCGATGCTCTGGAACTGTCTCAAGCATCATTGCATGCTTGTTTTCAGAGTTCTCTATTAGAAGGTTCACTCCAATGCTGTGACCTTGAACAAATGCTTAGTCTCGCCAAGGCTCCTCTTCTCCTTGCTTTTAACATCTGCCACCCAGAGTGGCTCTGACAGAACAGTGAACTGATGTGTCTCAGAAGCAGCTCCAGGTCCCATGACATATTCTGCTTCCCAGGGTCTTTCAAGAGTTCATTTATATTATGGCTGTGAACTCCTGGATTCAGACTCACATGATGTGCAGGCTGGAAGGGCTTTAGCAGAGTTCTCAGTTCAGGAAGAGACAGTGTTGTTTGAATCTCTGAACTATCATTTTCCCAGGGGCTCTGAGAACCGGCAGCCTTCAACAAATCACCATGTGCTGCTCGTTCTCGAGGCGTTCAGCCAGGACTTGGAGACCCAGTGACATCTTTAGGGCTCCAAATGTGTCTTTCCTGGGCTCATTCTGGTTGTTCATCCAACAATACTTTGGAGTGTCTTCATACCCTCGATACTGACCCCATTTGTTTTGAGTCATTCTCTTTCATCTGAGTTTTTGAAGCTTCTCCTGTTTCCCATGTGGACTCTGATCTGACCCTCTCACAATCTCTGAGTAGCTGCTGTCAGATCTGGTCAAATCAGAGCCTGGTAGGGCACATTCTGGGCTGCAGGTGGTTGCAAAGACTTGGGGAAAGGGTGGAGAATCCAGATCAGCGAAAGTGGTCACTTTAGGTCTCAGCAGAATCCCAGTGGGGTTGGTAGTAAGCCCCAGTTCCCACTTCCCACCTTCTCTAAGGAATTCTGTACATAAGTGCAGGACACAAGAGCCATCATGACATGTGCATAATTCCAGATGTGTGAAACTCGGAGAGTCATTTTTTTTTTTCAGCTTTTCAGCGGTCTTCATCCAATGACTTAATCCTATAATTTAATTTAGTCTCATCTTACAATATTTAATACTTTTCCTCACACCTGTCCAGATTTAATCCCCTTTCTCTGACCTCTGGCAAGGTCTGACTCTGCCATTCATTATTGAAAGAGTTCATTACTAACATCTGCTTTCCACCCATATCAACAGTAAAGAAGGTGTCACTTTATTGACAGGGAAGCTATAATTTTTGATATCTAAGGAGTGTGAATTTCAGCAAAGCAGGAGTCTTGGAAAGTGGCGGGTGTACTTTACAAAGGATAAACCTGAACTAGGGATCAGTCAACCCGCTTCACAGACTGAGCTCTGCGGAGTGCTCTGGGATCTTCAGAAAGTTGACTTCCAGGACTTTGCATTGTCATTGGCTCAGCAATGAGATGTGACCACAATTCCCTGGAGGTTTCTGTTCCTTCTAGCATCCGGAAATCATGTGAAAAAGTGTCTTTCCTCACATTAATTGTATTTCTTTTGCTTCCACTCTAGCACTTCCACAAGTGTGTCCAGCCCTTGTTACTGACATGGTTAAGATGTATTTGGAATCAACCAGCAACTTCCATACCAGCATTCAGAAATACAACGCACCTCCCGAAGCAGTCTTCGCAGCTATGCAATTTAAAGGATGCGTAGATAATTTGACCCCTGAATGTAGAGTGAAATACCAAAAATTTTGAGTAATTTCTTTCTCTGTTGGCATAGAGGTTGTAGTTCAGCTGCGCAGCCAGGAGGGAGGTCAGGGTGCTGCTCCAGGGACACAGGGTGTGAAGGCAGCTGTCCTTCTGCACACATCTGATCTAGTGGCCCGTGCACACCAGGTCCATGATAACGTGACACCTGCTGAGCTGCACTTAGGCTGCACACAGCATTGGGCATGTCTGTCCTTCTCAGATAACCTCTCTGGGCACCAGGTTCTCCACAGTGTCCCAAGGAGAGGGACAGCCAGGCCCACAGGGTGTGATGGGGCAGGGTCAGAGACTGTTCCCCCAGCAGGACGGGTCCCTAGCCCAGAGGCACAGTCCCTGGGACTCTCACGGGAGGACTGGGAGGGAGAAGGGGACACAGCGAGAGGGAGAGAGCTGGTCCCGCCCTCTGTCAGGACGGAGGGGTGGCTGCTGGGGGCTCTGCCAGCTCTCACAGAGCCGAGGCCACTCCTGTATGTCACCCTACATTTCCCAGCCAGGGGGCCACGACCCTCCCTGTGTCCTCTGCAGCCCCATGTGAAGCTGAAACTCTTCAATCATGTCCTCCTGGAGAGATCACACAGATGTAAAGGTGTCTCTCAGCTCGTCTGCCCCTGGAATTAAGTCAGGTTTCACACAAATGTCCTCACTAGCTGGATTCTCAGTGTGGGGAAGTCTGTGTGCCGTGCGGGGAATGTCCACTCCAGGAGGCGGGACATCTGCAAGGAGAACGGCCGACGTCCCATCCTGTGCCATCTTGGTCTCTCAGCCCTGTGTCCCCATTTAGTGACAAGTGGAGTCCTCATCCTGGGACTCAGAGAAAGGACACTGGGCAACTCTGCCCAACTCCTGAGCCCCCTCCTCGCTCCACTAGAGACCTGTGCCCTTCTCTGGGGACACGCAGGGTTTATCTGCGGGGTGTGGCCATGGTTCTCTCCTGACTCGTACAGTCTGTGAAGACTGGACCAGGACTATTGAATTCCCCACACGCATGGCTACCTGCCGGTGCCTTCATTTCCCTTTGCTGGTTGCAGTTTCCTCCATATCCGGGTTGTGAACAACAGTCTGTGATAACATGTCTTCTGTGGGGGGCTTCACAACTGATGTTTCTTTTCTCTCCTTTTCTATTTCATAGCAATGTTATGGCACCTTGTAACAAATAGATTTAACAATCTTCTATGTGAATACCCTGTTGTTCAGTGATGACCTGACCTCTCCCGGACACTGTGAAGGTTTCAACATCTTGCTTCAATGTATTTCTTTCCTGCACTTCACTGCCTGTCTTGTTTTATCAAACAGTCTCTGGCTTGAGTTGGGTGGTTTCATCATGAGGTAGCCTGTGGGTGGTGTCAGGAGTAAAGTAGGGAGAACAGCGTCCAGGGACCACAGCGGCCTGAGTGCAATGGTCCCAGTGGGACGCAGGCTCAGGAGCCATCCTGCATGACCCCACAGACTGCCTGGTCACGTGGCCCCGAGGGTGGGGCGGTTGAGGGTAAAAGCAGGAGAACATCCTGCTCCGGGGCACAGACTGCGGAGACCACAGCCTGACAGCGGTCACATGGTTCCCACCAGGCAGCATCGCTGCTACTGTGCCCTGTCGTCAGCACAAACCCTGCTCGGTCCTCACCTCATCCCTGAGGTCAATGCCCAGATGGCCCCGTGTGACAATGTCTCTGTCCACTTCTCCACTTGTAGTGAATCCGCAGGGTTCAACCTTCGCTTCCTCCCTGCACCCTGCACATGCGCATTGCTCACCTCCACCCCACCTACTGCTTCCTCCTGCAGGGTCTTCCTATAGCCCGGGACACGGGGTCCATCTCCCATGTGGACAGCTCCATGCACACCAGCCACACTTACTGCAGGAGGAACACGTCAGAGGAGCACAGTGTCTCCCCACCTACTCCTCTTCCATGAGCCCATCCAGGCTAATGGGCCCCCATCCAATGAGGCAGCTGACTCAGATGATCGATACATCACAGATCAGGATTGATGTCCAGTGGCTGCTGTGACACACAGCATACACTTGTTGGCTTCAGTTAAGTTCTTTCCTCCAGGTGCAAAGAATAATAATCTAAAATCTGTATCCTCTGCTGAAATCACAGTGTCAGGAGGTCATGTTGGCTTTGGAACATTGGGGGAACATCTATTCCTGGTGCCTCCAGCTGAGGGCTGATTGGTGTCCTGATCTGGTCACCACATCCCTCCTATCTCTGCCCCATGAAGTGACATTGCTGTATCTTCTTTTTTTTTCCGTGTGGATGAATATCTCCAGGTCTCCTTCATATATACAATGCCATTTAGAGGTCATGAGATATTTCAGGATCTTCTTCCTAACTCAACATCTCTGACTATATCATATCTACAAAGTCCTGGTTAAAATGGAGAAGATATGAGAAGTTCAGGTTTGGGGTATGGATTTGTTTGGTGCCTTTCTCAGCTTACATCAGCTAATCTGTCTGCTGACCCTAAGAGTCCACTGAGTTCTACCCCTTCCACAGCCAAGCTTCCCTAGAATATTTTTTATAACTTTGAAATACTGGAGGTTATGTGTTTATAAATGTATCAAGTAAGAGGACTTCTTAATAGAACTACACCCTTTCTCCAATTATAAAGTATATAGATATAATTACTATGGTTGTGAAAATAGAAAATAAGTCATAACTACAATTATAAGTGTGTCCAAATCCTTTAGAATAAATGTGATCACAGGGGAACATGTCCACGTAAATTAGTCTCTATTTACTAGAACGCCTTCTATGTTCATCCACATCCTGTGCTTGGCGGACAGGTTCACGAGCTCTTTCCACAGCCTGAGAAATGAAACCCTGAAACATGTGGGAGGACAAGGCCACCCACTGGTGAAGCATATTGGCCTGGCCTGACCCTGTCCCAGACTCCCTTTCATCCCAATGTCCCAGCTCACCCAGATGCTGGGCTCAACCATCCTGTCTACATGTCCTTCATTCAACATCACATTGGATCACACTACAGCACATGGGCCCATCATGGTGCCTTTCCCTCTATGTTGTCCCTACACAGTACAACTAACAGCCTTGTCTGCAAGATCTCTGTCCAGTCCTCTGTTCCGTGAAGTCATCTCTGCCACTAACACACTAAAATCAACCTTTTTACACAGTCACACTATGTGTACTAAACAATACACACTCACGTACATGTTCTAAGACACACTGGGAAACATGCACTATCAGACATGCAGACAGACACACACAAGGAGGCACACACACAGGCAGCCACAGTCATCCGTCTGTTGTCACTTATTCTTATGTGATGTAAGAGTTCTATAACAGAGCTGTTTGGAGAATATCTGGAATAAAATAACAATATAAAGAACAAATATTATCAATTATTGTTAATATTGCTAAAATGTTAACTGGAGGTGATACCTGATTCTGACTCAGCTTTTAAATTTAACTTTTGGATCCAAATCATTAGATGGATCATGGTTAGATTAAAACAAGCTAATGTTTTCTTCCCAGGAACAGGAGACTGAAGTGTCCCCATCCCTGGATGTCAAAGCTACAACTTCTTCTTCTCCTTCCTTTGCCCTATTGATGGTGATACCACAGAGCTCTCTCCAAATGCAATAGAACATGGTGTTAGCACCACAATGGCAGACTAAGGCCTTGGTTTAGTGTTGGGGCTGAGCCTTATCTATTTAGAATTCCTATTTTAAATGAGTTCCTCCTTCTAAATAGAGCCATAAATAAAACACATATATAATCAGTAATTCTTTGTAGAATCACAAACTGTCCAAAAATTCAGTTATAAAACAATGAATTAGACACCTGCTGTATCACTATTGTTACACACAGTCCAGAAGAGCTCAGGTCATGCTCTCTAGGAGCTGAACAGAGAAGAAAGAGCCAAGGGGTCAGACCCTAGGCTACCAGAAGAAAAGTGCACAAAAGGACCTTGGGTCTTGGTAAAGTGACCCCAGAGATTCAAGACCATTATCTAAAATCTGCAGTAGACTGTCTTTGGTGTGGTATTGGGAATAAATAATTTCAACCTAAAAGTACCCAGGTAGGGACAGTGGAGAAGACTTCATGTGAAACAAAGGTCTGGAGCAGAACACCATGGGCCTGCACAGAAATCTACCTGGAGGACACATAGGGCTGCTATGCAAGTCAAGGTCACAGGAATCCAACTGAGTCATGAAGTGAAGATCCATAGGGTCAAATTAAGGCAATCAGTAGTGTTGAGAGCTGTCTGATCTTAGACACCTGCCTCCTTAGCCAGCTCTGCCTGCCACAAGCTGTATGGCCTTGGTAAGATTACTTGAGTGCTCTTGTCCCATTGTCCATATCTGGAAAGAGGTGACATGCTTACCTTATGGGGAGGGAGACCACACATCAGGTTGCTCAAGGGAACCTTGGTTTGTGGCACTGTCCTGGCATTCTGTCCATTTAGTGGTCTCTTCTTCCTTGTCAAGTGATCCAGGTCAGCTAATAAGTTTCATCATCACTCTACTCACTGATTGTTGTAAAGATTAAAAGAGGTGGTCATACTGCCTGAATCAGTCTGTGCAATGGAACTGTTTTCTATTCATGTTTTAATGAATCTGGAAGAAACAATGGTAGGATCTAGCAATGGCTAGCTCAATGGGCCTGCAGCAGGTAGACTATGCTCAGATGACATCAGAGTAATGGCGGCATGAGAAATACTCCTGATCTATACCTTAAAAATTTCAACAAATTGAACAACTATCATGCAGTAAAGGAACCTCAGCTGGTCTCACAGGTGCTCCTGAATGATTCATGCATGGAATGGACAAAAGGTGGGACAGAGTGGAAAGGGGTATGGAAGACAAAATGCTTTTGAGATGGGTTTTGGAGAGATGAATAGACAAACCTGGAGTGACTGGGTTTTTCTTTCTTTGCTGGACTACAAGAAGGAGAGAAGCTCAGACTTTCTGGGTTTTGTCTCTGAAATATGGACAAGAAAACTCGGAGTGACAGGGTATCTTTATGCTGGGAGGATTGGTGAGACAGAGGGGCAGAGGGGAAGATAAACCAAAGAAGCCAGAGCATAGGGTCACAGCCAGTGTTCCCCATGGTCTGCCTGCAGCTCGCACTTAGCAGAGACAGAGAAAGCTAAACTGCAGCCCCAGCCTCTCCATTCACCTCGCAGTATGGAGGGTAGCAATGACAAACCCCACACCAACCTCTTGAGAGCCACCCTCTTCCTTGAAGAACAAAGGTGTCTCATGGCCAGTCTCCAGGTCTTTTGGACATGGGAAGAAGTACCTGGAAGCCCAAGATCACCATTGTTAGAGCCATAAAGCCATAAAACCAAAGTGGTAGGACAAAGCCATAAAATCCTCAAAATGTGCCCCATCCACCAATGCAACTATAGCCCCCTTACATAATGGGTACAGCAACATCTAAGTGGAGGACAGCCCAGGGATATTTAAGCTAAATTTTATAGTACAGTGACACTTACTGGAAGAAAAAGTAACCTCTCAAAACCAAAATTTATTTTATTTTTTTGTTTTTTATTCTTATTGTTTTTTTCCTTTTCTGTTTTAAATTACCTTTTCTTTAATTTTTTTATTTTCATTCTTTTTTGTGGGTGTTTGTTTTTTATTTTTTATCTATTTTATTTTTTATTTTTAGGTTGTCAATTCTTTTTTGTAGGGTCTTTTTTACTTGTCATTATTTTTTAATTTTTATATTTTTATTGTATTTTTTATTTTAACTTTACATTTTTAAGTGGTTTTTTTTGTTAGCATTCTTAACAATACCATTCTAAAATGCAATCAAAGAAGAAGAAATCAAATTCTATGGCTCCAAAAAACAGAAATGTAGTTTAGGAAGAAAATAAAAAAATCTCCAAAAACTATTTCAATCACATGGAAACCTTGGACTTAAATGTAGAGAATTCAAACTAAAGTTCTGAAAATACTCAAAGAGGTGAGAGAAACACCAACAGGCAACTTCATACGTTCACCAAGGAGGTTGAAACTTTAAAAAAAAAAAGGTGAAGAACTCAATACATGTATTTAAAAGTAAGTTATGAAGTTTAGCTAATAGACCAAGCCAGACAGAGGAAAAAATCGCTGACATCAAAGACAGACACCTAGAGATGCTACAAAGAAAAAAGGAGGGAGACTCAAGAATTTAAGAAATGAGAGAGTGTTACAAACAAGAGAGCTCAGTATTGTCTGACTCCATCAGAATGATCAATATAAGAATAATGGGTATATAAAAAGAGAGAGGAAGAAGGGAATGGAGATCCTATTCAAACAAATACTTGATGAGAACTTAAGTTTACGGAAAGACTTATTGCCTCAAATCCAAGAAGCAAACATAATGCTGAGTTACCTCAACCCAAACAGACCTACTCCAAGGTACATCATAATATAATTATCAAAAATCAATGACAAAGACAGATCCTCAAGGCAGCTTGGAATGGAAGAACATAACATATAAAGGAAAGCCTATTAGGTTATTATCAGACTTCTCAGAAGAAACTCTATAAACCAGAGGAGAGTTCACCCAGCCATTCAAAGTACTGAAAAAGAGGAATTACCAGCCAAGAATACTATGTCCATCAAAATTATCCTTTATCATATATGACATTAAATACTTATAACATATATGAAGGAGAAATAGAAATTTTGCAGAAATTCAGAAGCTGAGAGAATTTATCACCAGAAAACTCCCACTGCAGGAAATATTCAAAGGAATTATTTGACCAGACACAAAGCACAAAATAAATCAAAACTACAAGTAAAAGTTCCAACAAGTTCACAATAAAACATGGATAATCTGTGAGAACAGTAACAGAAGAGGGGATAGGATAACGATCTGTAGTAGCAAAAGAGGATAGAGTGCAGAAGCACTCATAAGACAAAAGACTCTTATAAGTATGATGATTTTTCTCTTAATGGCCTAACATTAACCACCCACAAAAAAGCCACTAATAAAACATACAACTTAAAAAAGAAAAAGAAAAAAAAGCAGGGGATAGAAATATGGGATACCACCAAACAAAAACAACTTACAGAAACACAGAGGAGAAGATTCAAACAGAACTACGAGAAAACAAAACATAAAATGGCAATAGGAAATCCTCAAGTGTCAATAATTTCCTTAAATGTAAATTGACTGAACTGACCAATAAAGAGGCACAGAGTAGCAGATTGGATCAAAAAGTAAAAGTATGCTGCCTTCAAGAGACACATCTAAGCTGCAAGGACAAAAGTAGACTCAAAGATAAAGGTTGGAAAACAATTCTACCAGCACATAATATCCAACAAAAAGGAGATGTAACAGTTCTCATATCTGACAACGCTGACTTCAAGACACCAAAGGTAACCAGAGACAAATATGAACATTTCATAATGATAAAGGAGACATGGTATCAAGAAGACATACACTTCTTAATATACACACACCAAACCAGGGAGTACCAAAACATATGTATAAGACATCTACTAACTGATCTAAAATTAGAAGCAGACAAAAACAAAATCATACTTAAAGATCTCATTGACGGTTTTCAATTGCTCATCCAAACAGAAAATCAATGAAGAAATATCGACCCTAAATGACACACTGGACCAAGTAGACATAAAATACTTTTTTATTTATTTATTTATTTATTTATTTATTTATTTTAAAGAGACAGAAAGAGGGATAGACAGGGACAGACAGGCATGAATGGAGAGATGAGAAGCATCAATCATTAGTTTTTCGTTGCGTGTTGCAACACCTTAGTTTTTCACTGATTGCTTTCTCATAGGTGCCTTGACCACAGGACTTCAGCAGACCAAGTAAACCTTTGCTCGAGCCAGCGACTTTGGGTCCAAGCTGGTGAGCTTTTGCTCAAACAAGATGAGCCCGTGCTCAAGCTGGCAACCTCAGAGTCTCAAACCTGTGTCCTCTACATTTCAGTTCAATGCTCTATCCACTGCGCCACTGCCTGATCAGGCTATTATTATTTTTTAATTGATTTAAGAGAGAGAGAAAGGAGGGTGAGAAACAGGAAGCATCAGGACATTTAATCCCAAAACATCAAATTATACATTCTTCTCCACTGTGCATGGAGTATTCTCAAGGATACACCATATGCTGGGCCACAAAACTAACATCAACAAAATCAGGAAGATTGAAATTATACCAAGCATATTTTCTGACCATAGGCCTTTAAAATAAGAATTCAACTGCAAAATGGAAGTAAAGAAACCCATAAAAATTGGGAAATTAAACAAATTACTTCTAAGAACTGACTAGGTCAAAGAAGAAATAAAAATAGAGATCAAAAGACATATACAGACAAATGATAATACAACATAACAAAGTTTTTGGGATGCTATAAAAGCAGTAATAAGAGGAAAGCTTATATCATTTCAGGCTTATATCAAGATACAAGAGATCTCAAGTAAACAACCTAACATTATACCTTAAGAACTAGAAAAAGAAAAACAAAGGCAACCCAGAGTAGGCAGAAGAAAGCATATAGTAAAAATTAGAGCCAAACTAAATGAAATAGAGAACAAAATACTATGCAAAAATTAATGCAACAAAGAGCTGGTTCTTTGAAAAGATAAATAAAATTGACAAGCCTGTGGCTAGACTCCCTAAGGGAAAAGGAGAAAGCACTTCCACTCTGAAATAAATAAGGAGAAATTACCACAGACACCATAGCTATAAAAAGGATTAGAGTAGAATACTATGAAAGATTATATGCTACCAAATTTAACAACCTAGAGGAAATGGGTAAGTTCCTAGAACTATACAATCTTCCTAGACTGAGTCATGAAGTGGAAAACCTAAATAGACCTATAGGCAGGGAGGAAATAGAAACAACTATCAAAAAACACCCCAAAAATAAAAGTCCTGGACCAGAGGGCTACCCTAGTGAAGTCTACCAAACATTTAAATAAGATTTGGTACCTATCCTTCTCAAAGTCTTCCAAAAAATATAAAAAAGAGCAGTACGTTTGAACACATTTTATGAGGCCAAAATAACCTTGATACCAAAGGCTGGAAAGGACAAAAAACACAGAAAGGAACTGCAGGCCAATATCTCTAAAGAATACACATGCAAATATCTTAAATTAAAAAAAAAAAAAAACAGGCAATCGAGTCCAACACAATAAAAAAGTAATATATCATGATCAAATGGGATTCATTCCAGAAGCACAAGGATGGTTCAACATACATAAATCAATCAATGTAATATGCCACATCAACAAAACAAAGAACAAAAATCATATAATCTTATCAATAGCTGCAGAAAAGGCATTCAATCAGATACAACGTCCATTAATGCAGTGGTGGGATTCAGCTGCTTCGCACCAGTTCCGCATAACTGACACCTAATCTTTTGTTGAGTTTGGCGAACTGGTTGTTAAAATGTGACTTGTAATCAGGGTTCTCTCTAAGGTG
The DNA here is from genome assembly GCF_036850995.1 of Saccopteryx leptura. Taxonomy (NCBI): domain Eukaryota; kingdom Metazoa; phylum Chordata; class Mammalia; order Chiroptera; family Emballonuridae; genus Saccopteryx; species Saccopteryx leptura. The sequence goes on along the minus strand of NC_089503.1, from coordinate 10,765,867 downwards.
GGTGCCTGGGCAGCTGCCCAATGTGGAAATCACAAATTTATATTCTTCCTCTTTTTTAACATTCATCTATGCAACAGCAAATTCTAAGCACCCATAGGTGAAAAAAATTGCAAGTGAGGACGTCAATCAAGAAGCAATATGGAAATATATTAAGTAACAGTTTCATTGTTTTTTGTCAGGTAATATTTAATACTTTTTCATTAAAATTTTAAAATTCTGATAATCTAGTTTTATGTACCTCTTTTATTATTCTTAAGTATCAAATGTGTGAAATAATAAACTACCTTTTGGTATATATTTGTTATACTTGAAACAATCACTAGGGTAGAGAAGCAGTTGTTAAATTATTTGAATCCCACCACAGCCTTTATGTTTAAAATCTTCAATAAAATCAAAATAGAAGGGAAGTAACTCAACATAATAAAGGCCATGTAAGACAAATCATCAGCTAATATTATACTTAACTGTGAAAAAAACGAAGGCTTTTTCTCTAAAATCAGGAACAAGACAAGGCTGCCCACTCTCTCCACTATTATTCCACATAGTTATGGAAGTTTTAGCCAGAGCAATCATGAAAAAGAAAGAATTACTGTAAAAGACATCCATATCAGGAAAGAAGAAATAAGGTATCCTTTTATACAGATGATAACATCCTGTATGTAGAAAACACCAAAGACTCTACCAAAAAAAATTTATAAACAATAAACCAATACAGTAAAGTAGCAGAATACAAAATCGATATACAAAAGTCTATTTCTTTCTGATATTCAAATGATGAATTTTCAGAAAATGAACCAAAAAAAAAACAATTCCTTTTACAATTGTTTTATTATTATTATTAATTTTAATGGAGTGACATTGATAAATCAGGGTACATATGTTCAGAGAAAATATCTCCAGGTTATTCTGACATTTGATTATGTTGCATACCTATCACCCAAACTCAAATTGTCTTCCATCACCTTCTATCTGGTTTTATTTGTGCCCCTTCCCGCCTGCATCTTTTCCCTCTCCTTTCTCTCCCCCACCCCACCGGTAACCCCCACACTCTTGTCCATGTCTCTGATTCTCATTTTTATGTCCCATCTATGTATGGAATCATGTAGTTTTTAGTTTTTTTCTGATTTACTTATTTCACTCAGTATAATGACATCAAGGTCCATTCATGTTGTTGTAAATGATCCAACATCATCATTTCTTATGGCTGAGTAGTTTTCGATAGTATATCTGTACCAAAGCTTTTTAATCCACTTGTCTACTGACGCACACTTGGGCTGTTTCCAGATCTTCCCTATTGTGAACAATGCTGCCATAAACATGGGGGTGCATTTCTCCTTTTGGAACAGTGTTATGTTGTTCTTAGGGTATATTCCTAAAAGTGGGATGGCTGGGTCAAAAGAAAGTTCGATTTTAAATTTTTTTTTGAGGAATCTCCATACTGTTTTCCACAGTAGCTGCACCAGTCTGCATTCCCACCAGCAGTGCAGGAGGGTTCCCTTTTTTCCACATCCTAGCCAGCACTTATTCTGTGTGGTTTTGTTGATGAGCGCCAGTCTGACTGGTGTGAGGTGATGTTTCATTGTGGTTTTAGTTTGCATTTCTCTAATAATTAGTAATGTTGAGCATTTTTTCATATACCTATTGGCCATCTGTATGTCCTCTTTGGAGAAGTGTCTATTCATTTATTTGGCCCATTTTTGATTGGATTGTTTGTCTTCTTGATGTTGAGTTTTACTAGTTCTTTATAAATTTTGGTTATTAAACCTTTATCGATGTATTGTCAAATATGTTCTCCCATTGTGCAGTTTCTCTTTTTATTCTGTTCTTATTGTCTTTAGCTGTGCAAAAGCTTTTTAGTTTAATATAGTTCCATATGTTTATTCTGTCTTTTATTTCACTTGCCCGTGGAGATAAATCAGCAAATATATTGCTGCAAGAGATGTCGGAGAGCTTACTGCCTAAGTTTTCTTCTAAGATGCTTATGGTTACAGGACTTACATTTAAGTCTTTTAACCATTTTGAGTTTATTTTTGTGAATGGTGTACGTTAGTGGTCTAGTTTAATTTTTTTTTTTTTTTTTTTTTTTTTTTTTTTTTGCAGGTAGATGTCCATTTTCCCAACACCATTTGTAAAAGGGGCTGTCTTTACTCCATTGTATGCTCTTACTTAATTTGTCAAATATCAGTTGTCCAAAAGATGTGGGTTTATTTCTGAGTTCTCTGTTCTGTTCCATTGATCTATATGCCTGTTCTTATGCCAGTACCAGGCTGTTTTGAGTATAATGACCTTGTAGTATAACTTGATATCAGGGAGTGGGATACCTCCAGCTTTATTCTTCCTTTTCAAGATTGCTGAGGCTATTTGTGTTCTTTTTTGGTTCCATATAAATTTTTTAAATATGTGTTCTATATCTTTAAAGTATGTCATTGGTATTTTAATTGGTATTATAATGAATTTATGAATTGCTTTGGGTAATACAGACATTGTAATGATGTTTATTCTTCCTAACCATGAACATGGTATATGCTTCCACTTTTTTGTATCTTCCTTGATTTTTTTTTTAGCAATGTTTTATAATTTTCCAAGTACAAGTCTTTAATCTCCTTGTTTAAATTTACTCTTAGGTACTTTATTTTTTTCATTGCTATAGTGAAGGGGATTGTTTCCTTAATTTTACTTTCTGACAGTTCATTGTTGGTGTATAAAAAAGCCTGTGATTTCTGAGTACTAATTTTATATCCTGCCACTTTGCTGAATTCATTTATCAGGTCCAGTAGTTTTTTGACTGAGACTTTAGGATTTTCTATATATAATATTATATTATCTGAAAATAATGATAGTTTTACTTCTTTTCCAACTTGGATGTCTTTCACTTTTTCTTGTCTGATTGCTGTGGCTAAGACTTCCAGGACTATGTTGAATAAGAGTGGTGAAAGGGGACACCCCTGCCTTATTCCTGATCTTAAGGGGATTGCTTTTAATTTTTCCCATTGAGTATGATGTTGGCTGTGAGTTTGTCATAGATGGCCCTTATCATGTTGAGGTATGTTCCCTATATTCCCACTTTGCTGAGAATTTTAATCATGAATGAGTGCTGGATTTTATCAAATGCTTTTTCTGCATCTATTGAAATTATCATGTGGTTTTTCTCCTTCTTTTTGTTTATGTGATGAATGACATTGATTCATTTACAAATATTGTACCAGCCTTGCCTCCCCAGAATAAATCCCAATTGATTATGGTGTATGATTTTTTTTTATATATTGCTGGATCCAGTTTGCTAATATTTTATTGAGGATTTTAGCATCTAAATTCATCAGGGATATTGGCCTATAATTTTCTTTCTCTGTGTTGTCTTTGCCTGATTTTGGAATCAGAATTAAGCTCACTTCATAAAAGGAGCTTGGAAATCTTCCTTCCTCTTGAATTTTTTGAAATAGCTTGAGAAGAATAGGAGTTAGTTCTTCTTTGAATATTTGGTAGAATTCACTTGTGAAGCCGTCAGACCCAGGACTTTTGTTTGTTGGGAGTTTTTTGATAACTGTTTTGATCTCATTTGTTGTAATTGGTCTGTTTAGGTTTTCTGATTCTTCCAGATTGATTTTTGAAAGATTGCATGTTTTTAGGAGTTTGTTTATTTCATCTAGGTTATCTAATTTTTTGGAATACAGTTCTTCATAGTATTTTTTTACAATACTTTGTATTTCTTTTGTGTCAGTTGTTATTTCTCCACTCTCATTTCTAATTTTATTTATTTCAGTCTTCTCTCTCTCTCTCTTTTTTTTTTCTTTTTTTTTTTTTTGTGAGTCTAGTTAGAGGTTCATTGATCTTGTTTACCTTTTCAAAGAACCAGCTTCTGGTTTCATTGATCCTCTGTATTGTTTCTTTAGCCTCTATGTCATTTTTTCCACTCTGACCTTTATTATTTCCTTCTTTCCATTACCCCTGGGCTTTACTTGCTGTTCTTTTTCTAGTTCTTTTAGATACAAGGTCAAGTTGTTTGTTTGATCTTTTTCTAGTTTCTTAAAATATGGCTGCAATGCTATGAACTTCCCTGTCAGTACTGCTTTTGCTGTGTCCCATAAATTTTGAGTTGATGTATGCTCATTATCATTTGTTTCTAGGAATTTTTTTATTTTCTCTTTGATCTCATTGTTAACCCATTCATTATTTAATAACATATTATTTAATTTCCAAGTGCTTAATTATTTTTTAGTTTCTCTGTTGTGATTGATTTCTAGTTTTATGTTATTGTGATCAAAGCAAATGCTAGATATGATTTCAATTATCTTAAATTTTTGAGACCACTTTTGTGCCCTAACATGGTCTATCCTAAAGAATGTACCATGAGCACTTGAAAAGAATTTATATTTTGCTGCTTTAGGGTGAAAGGTTCTGAAGTTATCTATTAAATCTAGTTGATCTAGTGTGTTCTTTAAGTCTGCTGTTTCTTTGTTCATCTTCTTTCTTGAGGATCTATCTAATGATGTTAGCAGGTTATTGAAATCCCCTACTATTATAGTATTGCTGTTGATCTCGCCCTTTATATACATCAAAGTCTGCTTTGTATATTTAGGTGCTCCCATATTAAGTGCATAGATATTTATGATGGTTATATCTTCCTGTTGGATTGTTCCCTTTATTATTATGTAGTTTCTTTCTTTATCTCTGACTATAGCCTTTGTTTTAAAGTCCATTTTGTCTGATACAAGTATTGCTACCCAGCTTTTTTTAATTTCCATTTGCATGAAATATTTTTTTCCATTTTTTTACGTTCAGTCTATGTACATCTTTTGTTTTAAAGGGTGTCTCTTGTAGACAGCATGTGTATGGGTCCTGTATTTTTATGCATGCAGCTACCCTTTGTCTTTTGATTGGATCTTTTAATCATGTTCATTTAAAATTATTATTGATATGTAGTTGTTTATTGCCATTTTATTCTTTAAAGCTGTATTCCTCTTTTGCTATATTTCTTTCCCACTTTGATCTGTTTACAACATGCCCCTTAGCATTTCTTGAAGCATTGGTTTGGTTGTAGTGAATTTCTTGAGTTTTGTTTTTTGGGTTTTTTTTTTGTCTGTGCTTTTAATTTCTCCTTCAATTTTAAATGATAGCTTTGCTGGATAAAGTGGTCTTGGTTGTAGACTCTTGTTCTGCATTATTTGAATATTTCTTGCCATTCCCTTCAGGCGTCAAGTGTTTCTGTTTAGAAGTTGGATGTCATCCTTATGGGGGCTCCTTTGTAAGTGATAGCCTTTTTTTCTCTTGCAGTTTTTAATATTGTTTTTATCACTTAACTTTTGTATTTTAATTATGATGTGTCTTGGTATAGATTTCTTTGGGTTTCTCTTTAATGGAGTTCTCTGTGCCTCTTAAACATGTGAGACTTTTTCCTGCCTCAATTTAGGGAAGTTTTCAGCTATGATTTGATTGAACAAAGTTTCTATCCCTTGTTCTTTCTCTTCTTCTTCAGGAACCCCTATGATGCAAATGTTATTTCTCTTCATATTGTCACAGAGCTCTATTAGAGTTTTCTCAGACTTTTTAAGTCTCTTTTCTTTTTTCTGCTCTGCTTCCCTGATTTCATTTATCTTGTTCTCTAATTTGCTGATTCAATCTGCAGCTTTATCCGTCCTGCTTTTAATTTCTTCCATTGTGGTCTTCAATTCTGATATTTTATTTTTCATTTCTGACTGATTCTTTTTTATTATTTCAATTTTTAAAATATTTTCTATCTCTTTCAGTGTTTGTAATGCCCATCTATTATTCTAAGCTCTTTGAACATCCTAACAATCATTATTTTAAACTCTCCATTTGATAATTTGATTATATCTGACTCATTCAGGTTCTTCTTTGGAGATTTCTCTTGATTAATTTGGGTTGCATTTCTCTGCCCTCTCATTTTGTCTGTGTATATGAAGAGTTTGTCACTGGAGTCCAATGGGTGTTGTCTCTGTCTTCCCTAAGTGTGGTCTGTCTGCAGGCCCGCCACCGCCTCTGCCGCTGCCTAGGGCAATTGAGCATAGGTGTTGCCGGTGTCAGCCTGCTGTGGCTGTACTGCAGTTTTCATCTCCCTTCCATGGGTAGGGCTGTGTTCACATGCCCAGCTCTATAAGCCTCAGCCGGTCTTGGCCTTCATGGTATTTTACGCCAGGCATGGGCTATGAGCATGGACACCAAGGACAGGGGTGAGCACTTTTGCTCAGCTGTGGGTCTCTGCCTGTTCTCGGGCTTCTGCCTGCCCCCATGGTTTTAGAGCCAGCTTATGCACCCGGCTGCAAGCCTCAGCTCTATCCCATTGCCTTCTGCCTTCCAGTGAGCCCTCAGCTGTGTGGGTGGGGTGCTGCAGCTCTGACCCTAACACTCCATACTCTAGTTTTGAAAGCTCCCTCCTTCTAAGCAGTTTTGCTCTGAGTGCTGCAGGAAAGCTTGTTTGGCTGGTGTCCTGCTTCTCTTTGCTGGTATTGCTGGTTCCAAGAGAAATATTCACTTAAGATTTGGGGAGTGACTCAGCCCAGAAGTTAGGTGGCTGTCCCTCAAAGTGTTTCTCCCTGTGCCTCCTAGATTACACTCTCTTCCTGCTACTTCAGTCCTCTCTTTTCTTCCCATCCCCTGGAGCCCAGGGTGGGTGGTTGTGATAGAGGTTTTCTGCACAGTCCCATTAAGAAGAATCCTGGGTCTGAGAAAACTGTCTCTTTCTCACAAACAGTATCCTGACTTGTTTCTCAGCTAAATATTGTCCATACACCTCTTCTAGTCTCTGGGGCTGCAGGCTGAAGCTTTGTTCCTGGGGCCCAGGTCCCTCCCCTCTCCCATAACTCTCTTCCTGCCATGCGAGTCTCTCTTGGCTGCCGTTTGCTCTGGGAAGCTGGGCAGTGCTCTCTGCATTTCTTCTTTTCCTACCAGTCTAAACATGGCTTCTTCAATGTTCCTTTGTTGAAGAGTCCTCTTAGTTTAGTCCAAAGTTGATTTTTTCAGATGATGGTTCTTAAAATTAAGTTGTAATTCACTTTGGTTCTGTGAGGTGGAAGTTGGTACGTCTGCCTTCTCCATCACCATCTTGCCACGCCCCTCTTTTTACAATTGTAACAAAAAAATAAAATACCTAAGAATCAGCTTTAAAAAAATGTGAAAAACCTAGATACTAAAAACTGCCAAGCATATTGAAAGAAATAGAAAAAGACACAATGAAATGAAAAAATAATCCAAGATCATGGATTGGAAGAATCAACATATTTTAAATGGCCATATTAACCAAAGCAGTATACAAATTGAATACTATCCCAGTCAAATTCCCAAAGTCATTTTTTAGAGAGATAGAACAAATATTCACCAGGTTTATATGGAACCATCTAAACCCCCAATTATCCAAAGCAATCCTGGGAAAAGAAATGAAGCCAGGGGTATCATACTATCTGACCTTAAATTATACCAAAGAGCCATGATAATCAGAACAGCATGGTATTGGCAAAAAACAGACATAAAAACCAATGGAACAGAATTGAGAGCCCAGAAAGGAAATCACATATATATGGACAAACTGTCTTTGATAAAGGAGCCCAAAACACACAATTTAGAAAAGAAAGCCTCTTCAATAAATGGTGCTGGGAAAATTGGAAAATCACCTGCAAAAGAATAAAACTTGACTACAGTGTGTCCCCCTGAAAAAAAATTAATTCAAAATGGATCAAAGACCTAAATATAAGATCTGAAACAATAAATTACATAGAAGAAAACATAGGTACTAAACTCACGGACTTTGGCCATAGAAAGCAATTTATGAATTGAACCCAAAGGCAAGGGAAATCAAGTCAATAATAAATGAATGAGATTATATTAAACTAAAAAGCTTCTGCACAGCAAAAAAAAACTGACAAAAAAACAAATAAACAGCCAACTAAATGAGAGATGATATTTGCAAACAGCTCTGATAAAAGATTAATACCCAAAATATATTTTAAAAACCTCACAAAACTCAGCAACAAACTAGCAAACAATTTAATTTAAAAATGGGGGAAAAATGGGAAAATAACATGAACAGACACTTCTCCAAAGAAATCATACAAATGGCCAACAGATACATGAAAAAATAGTCATCTTTACTAGCTATTCATGAAATGCAAATCAAAACTACAGTGAGATACCAGCTCACACTTGTTATATTGGCTATTATCAACAAGACAGGTAATAAGTGTTGGAGAGGCTGTGGAGAAAAAGGAAACTTCACTAATTGTTGGTGGGAATGCAAGTTAGTACAACAATTATGGAAAAAGTATGATGGTTCCTCCAAAAATTAAGAATAGAACTACCATATGACCCAGCAATCCTTCTACTGAGTATCTACTCATAAAACTCAAAAACATTGGCATATAATAACATATGCACCCCCAATTCATTACAGCATTGTTCATAGTGGCCAAGACATAAAAGCAACCAACGTGTTCGTCAATAAGGGATTGGATAAAAAAGAGGTGGTACATATATACAATGCAACACTATTCTCCCATAAGAAAGGATGACATATTGCCATTTAAGACAACATGGATGGATCTTGAGAACATTACACTGAGTGAAATCAGTAAATCAGAAGAAATAAGAACTATATGATTTCACTTATAGGTGGGGTATATGACTGAGACACATGGACATAGATAAGAGTGAAGTGGTTCCCAGGGGGAGGGGGGAATAGGGCTGGGGTAGAGGGGAAGGAGTAGAGAGGGACAAACATACAGTGACAGAAAATGATTTAAGTTTGGGGATGCATTTACAAAATATTCAACAATTCAAATGCTATAGAAATGTTTATCTGAAACCTATTACACTGATGGATAAATGTCACCCTGTTAAATTTGATTACCTTAATAAAACACAGAATGTATTCAGAAGACAAGATTTCTCAATACAGGCTTTAAGAATGAGTCAGAAAAATGTCAACTAAGAGCATATCAAAATACAGTGTCTGACCCTAGCTGGTTTGCTCAATCAATAGGGCATTGGCCTGAAGAATGGACATCCCAGGTTTGATCCCAGCTCAGGGCATACAAGAGAAGCAACCATCTGCTTCTCTTCCCATCCCTCTCCCGCTTCTCTCCCTTTACTCCTCCCAGAGCCAGTGGCAAGTGCTTTGTGTTTAAACATGGGCCTCTTCTCACATCTGTGAAAATAATTATCTTTAGATCTCTTCAAGGATATAAATTAGCAGCAAGTAACTGGGGTCTGTCGTGGTCCCAGTCATCCTCCGAGGTTTATGAAACAGCTGTCTCACTGTTATAAATCAATGGCTGCCAGCTGACATGCAGAGAGCTCCTACATTGTGTCCAGTCCTGTCTGAGGACTTACACGCTGTACCTCATTCAGCCTCATGACAAGCTGAGGACTGTTCCCATTACACATAGAGACCCGGCTGTGAAAACTCCCAGCAGTCCTGGTCCAAGGCATGGGAGGTTCCTGGTCTAGGAATGGCCTGGAAACTGTGATCAATAAACATCTCTCTGCCACCAAGATGGTGCCAAGACCAGGGCCTTTCCCAATCTTTCTGGCCCAAAAAAGGACCGCCACACCCAAACAGCAGACATTGGTGTGATCTTAGGGAAGAAGACGTTCACTTCCAAAGAACACACCTGAGGTGATCTCACGAACCAGAATGAGGAGCAGACCTGATTTACAGACTGAGTAAACAAAGTGCAGGGTTTCTGGTGCCCAGATACTGTGGGGCCAATTTTTATGACTAACATACAATTAATAAAAAGTCAACAACCATCTAAACATCAGAACTCATTTTTATAAGCTTTCTTTTAATACATGAATCACTAAGAATAAAGAAAGGTCTCATGGAGTGTTATTATTTTGTTCAGTATGGCAGTCCTTAAATAACCAACATGGGGCGGAGCTCGGGGGAGCTTGTTGTCAGGGCTGCTGTGGGAGATCTCTGCTCCCCTCACCCCAGGACAGGGCGTCTCACTTCTCTAGTTTGTAGTGGTGTGTGTGTGTGTGTGTGTGTGTGTGTGTGTGTGTGTGTAACAAGGAAGCAGTGTGTAAGGGCTTAAAGAATACCCAGATCCTGAGTTACTGTCCGAGGACTCAGACCATTCCCCGTCATCTTTCTGAATGGACGTGCAGCTGGGATGTGGGAGGACAAGCATCAGGGCTGCCCAACAAGGAGTTCATGCCTCTGTGACTGAGCCGCTTTTGCACGCTTTCCTCCCAGGTTCTGGACCCGATGATCCATGCGACAATTCATCATCAAATAAATGAGGGTCAATTCATAGACAGTTAATTCCTGGTGGAGAAATTGAACAGGCTATAGGACAAGAGAACCAGTGCTTTCTCAACAGAGTGATGAAATTGTGATAAATACCCAAGTGCTGTAGACAAGTTTGTTTTCTTCTTAACTGCCTTTAAACCGCTGGACAGGGACAAGCAGATTCAAAGGTGGTTACTAAGGTATTGTTCACTTTATTTTATTTCATTGAATTTATTGTTGTTGAATGTGAATACTCTGACACCAGGAAAGCCATCCAAGCTGGTGTTGGGGAGCCTGTGCACTTTGTGGAATCTCCAGTGAGTGATTCCTGGAAATGCGAGAGGGAAAAGGGTGTTTGGATAAAGGCTTACCTTCCCCTCAGTACAGCGGTGTGCAGGGGAGGGAGGTGAGGAAATGAGAGATCTTAGGTGTGGAGAGTTGCACATTAGCTGATCACAAGATCTAGGAGATTGGTTGTTCTGCTGGGTGAATATTCTTATTGGAACTAGATTGTACATTTAAAATGCAGAGATGGGGAATATTTATGTTATGTGTATTTATCATGATTAAAATTTTAAAAATACTAACATCCTCTTTAATTGAAGATGACGGAAACTATTTTTTAAAAAAGTACCCCAGATCAAACAAATCTGTAAGAATGAACATCTTGAAAGCTTTGTAGCCTAAAGAGAATAGGGTGCGGGCATCCGTCCTTTCCCCTGTTCGACCAAGCAGTGCACACAGGAATTGAAACTGCACATTGCCACATTATTGGGTTATGGTGTTGAAAACTGACAACACAGTGTATTTATTGGATAAATTTTCAATGAACTGGAAACATGCAGTGAAAATCTGCAAAGGGATCCCCGCTGGAGAAAGTGCTGGAAGCACAGCCCCTCGTTGGTATCAGTGGAGGTCTCCTGAGAGGAAGGACACAGAATAGAGTTCTGAAGTTACTTCAGGGAACCACTCTCTGCCTCTGGGTGTGGACCTATCTAGGGAAACAATAGAGAAAATGTTTGTTTTCTGGGATTGTCTTTTGCAAGAAGAATTGAAATGTAAGTGATGAGTCTGTTTTTGTGCTCCAGGATGCAGTATACAACAGTATATGCTGACGTTCACATTAACTTTAAACCAGACCTTTGGCTCAGAAAACAGAGAATGATCAGAAACCGACTGACAATGGGTAGAAACTACGACTTAACATTCCTTTTCTGTCTTTTTATCTTTAGACTGCAAGACAATTGTTGATTAAGGTGATCAATCGTCCTCCTTTAGGGAGGACAGTCCTTCTTTGGTAAGTTCCGTCCTCCCTTGAAAAGTGTCCTCCTACACGTCCTCCTTTTTGATTTTGGAAGACTAATCTGTAAATGTCCATATTTGATCAATGCAGGGTTGATCTATTGTCTGTGATGTGACGTCTTTATATTTCACCTGAAGATTCGTCAAGGATCAGTACAGTGTGGTGAGACACGATTGTGAGATGCACGTGCTCTGCATGGGAGAGCTCAAGAAAGCACAGGATATACCAAGCGTGCAAGTGGCTTTGTGTACTTCTTACTGAAACACGACATGGCACATACGACATTGTAGACACATGATTATTTCTTTCTCAGTGAACATTCAATCATAGACAGGTAAGTACAATTCACGTTTTATTAATTCATTATCTATTTAATAATTTCCAAATACGTATAATTTTATTTACAAGTATCATATTTTTCCAAAATTCGAGTTTTAAAGTGGACAGCTAACCTCAAGCCATGTCTATTAATAATGCATTTTGACTAAATAGTTGCACAAAACAAACATTTTTTTTTCAAATATGTGATCAGTTTTATTTTTTTTTTAATAATTTTATTTTTTTAATGGGGTGACATCAATAAATCAGGATACATATATTCAAAGATAACATGTCCAGGTTATCTTGTCATTCACTTATGTTGCATACCCATCACCCAAAGTCAGATTGTCCTCTGTCACCTTCTATCTAGTTTTCTTTGTGCCCCTCCCCCTCCCCTTTCCTTCTCCCTCTCCCCTCTCCCCTCGTAACCACCACACTCTTATCAATGTCCCTTAGTTTCACTTTTATGTCCCACCTACTTACGGAATAATGCAGTTCCTGTTTTTTTCTGATTTACTTATTTGACTTCATATAATGTTATCAAGATCCCACCATTTTGCTGTAAATGACCCGATGTCATCATTTCTTATGGCTGAGTAGTATTCCATAGCGTATATGTGCCACATCTTCTTTATCCAGTCATCTATTGATGGGCTTTTTGGTTGTTTCCATGTCGTGGCCACTGTGAACAATGCTGCAATGAACATGGGGCTGCATGTGTCTTTACGTATCAATGTTTCTGAGTTTTTGAGGTATATACCCAGTAAAGGGATTGCTGGGTCATAAGGTAGTTCTATTTTCAGTTTTTTGAGGAACCACCATACTTTCTTCCATAATGGTTGTACTACTTTACATTCCCACCAACAGTGTATGAGGGTTCCTTTTTCTCCTCAGCCTCTCCAACATTTGCTATTACCTGTCTTGTTAATAATAGCTAATCTAACAGGTGTGAGGTGGTATCTCATTGCAGTTTTGATTTGCATTTCTCTAATAACTAACGAAGATGAGCATCTTTTCATATATCTGTTGGCCATTTGTATTTCTTCCTGGGAGAAGTGTCTGTTCATGTCCTCTTCCCATTTTTTTATTGGATTGCTTATTTGTTTCTTGTTGAGATTTATGAGTTCTTTGTATATTTTTGATATTAGGCCCTTATCTGAGCTGTTGTTTGAAAATATCATTTCCCATTTAGTTGGCTGTCTATTTTGTTATCAGTTATTCTTGCAGAGAAAAAACTTCTTAGTCTGATGTAGTCCCATTCATTAATTTTTTTAAATAATTTTATTTTTTTAATGGGGCGACATCAATAAATCAGGTTACATATATTCAAAGATAATAAGTCCAGGTTATCTTGTCGTTCAATTATGTTGCATACCCATCACCCAAAGTCAGATTGTCCTCTGTCACCTTCTATCTAGTTTTCTTTGTGCCCCTCCCCCTCCCCCTTTCCCTCTCCATTTCCCCCCTCTCCCCATTACCACCACACTCTTATCAATGTCTCTTAATTTCACTTTTATGTCCCACCTACGTATGGAATAATGCAGTTCCTGGTTTTTTCTGATTTACTTATTTCACTTCGTATCATGTTATCAAGATCCGACCATTTTACTGTAAATGATCCGATGTCATCAATTAATTTTTGCCTTCACTTCTCTTGCCTTTGGAGTCAAATTCATAAAATGCTCTTTAAAACCCAGGTTCATGAGTTTAGTACCTATGTCTTCTTCTATGTACTTTATTGTTTCAGGTCTTATGTTTAGATCTTTGATCCATTTTGAGTTAATTTTAGTACAGGGGGACAAACTGTAGTCCAGTTTCATTCTTTTGCATGTGGCTTTCCAGTTTTCCCAGCACCATTTATTGAAGAGGCTTTCTTTTCTCCATTGTGTGTTGTTGGCCCCTTTACCAAAAATTATTTGACTATATATATGTGGTTTTATTTCTGGGTTTTCTATTCTGTTCCATTGGTCTGAGTGTCTATTTTTCTGCCAATACCATGCTGTTTTGATTGTCGTGGCCCTATAATAGAGTTTGAAGTCAGGTATTGTAATGCCCCCAGCTTCATTCTTTTTCTTTAGGATTGCTTTGGCTATTCAGGGTTTTTTATACTTCCATATAAATCTGATGATTTTTTGTTCCATTTCTTTAAAAAATGTCATTGGAATTTTGATGGGAATTGCATTAAATTTGTATATTTTTTTGGGTAATATAGCCATCTTGATTATATTTATTCTTCCTAGCCAAGAACAAGGTATATTCTTCCATCTCATTATATCTTTTTCGATTTCCCTTAACAGTGGTTTATAGTTTTCATTATATAAGTCCTTTACATTCTTTGTTATGTTTATTCCAAGGTATTTTATTTTTTTTGTTGCAATTGTGAAGGGGATTATTCTTTTGAGTTTGTTCTCAAATGTTTCATTGTTGGCATATAGAAAGGCTACTGACTTCTGTATGTTAATTTTGTATCCTGCGACCTTACTGTATTGGCTTATTGTTTCTAATAATCTTTTTGTGGATTCTTTGGGGGTTTCGATGTATAGGATCATATCATCTGCAAAAAGTGATACCTTTACTTCTTTTCTGATATGGATGTCTTTTATTTCTTTGTCTTGTCTGATTGCTGTGGCTAGAAACTCTAGTACCACATTAAATAAGAGTGGAGAGAGTGGACAACCCTGTCTTGTTCCTGATTTAAGGGGGAAAGCCTTAGTTATTAGGGAAATGCAAATCAAAACTACAATGAGATACCACCTCACCCCTGTTAGATTAGCTATGATCAACAAGACGGGTAATAGCAAATGTTGGAGAGGCTGTGGAGAAAAAGGAACCCTCATTCACTGTTGGTGGGACTGTAAAGTAGTACAACCATTATGGAGGAAAGTATGGTGGTTCCTCAAAAAACTGCAAATAGAACTACCTTATGACCCAGCAATCCCTCTACTGGGTATATACCCCAAAACCTCAGAAACATTGATACGTGAAGACACATGTAGCCCCATGTTCATTGCAGCACTGTTCACAGTGGCCAAGACATGGAAACAACCAAAAAGCCCTTCAATAGAAGACTGGATAAAGAAGATGTGGCACATATACACTATGGAATACTACTCAGCCATAAGAAACGATGACATCAGATCATTTACAGCAAAATGGTGGGATCTTGATAACATTATAAGGAGTGAAATAAGTAAATCAGAAAAAAACAAGAACTACATGATTCCATACATTGGTGGAACATAAAAATGAGACTAAGAGACATGGACAAGAGTGTGGTGGTTACCAGGGGTGGGGGGAGGGTGGACAGGGGGAGAATTAGGGGGAGGGGGAGGGGCACAGAGAACTAGATAGAGGGTGGCGAAGGACAATCTGACTTTGGGCGAGGGGTATGCAACATAATTTAATGACAAAATAACCTAGACATGTTTTCTTTGAATATATGTACCCTGATTTATTAATGTCATCCCATTACCATTAATAAAAATTTATTTAAAAAAAAAAAAAAAAAAAAAAGGGGGGAAAGCCTTCAGTTTTGTGCCATTTAATATGATGTTAGCTGATGGTTTATCATATATGGCCTTTATCATGTTGAGATATTTTCCTTCTATACCCATTTTGTTGAGAGTCTTAAACATAAAATTGTGTTGTATTTTATCAAAAGCCTTTTCTGTGTCTATTGATAATATCATGTGGTTTCTGTTCTTTGTTTTGTTGATATGGTGTACTACGTTAACCGTTTTACATATGTTGAACCATCCTTGAGATTCTGGGATGAATCCCACTTGGTCATGATGTATTATTTTTTTAATATGTTGTTGTATTCGATTTGCTAGTATTTTGTTTAGTATTTTAGCATCTGTATTCATTAGAGATATTGGTCTGTAGTTTTCTTTTTTTGTGCCATCCTTGCCTGGTTTTGGTATGAGGGTTATGTTGGCCTCATAAAATGTGTTTGGAAGTATTGCTTTTTCTTCAATGTTTTGGAAGACTTTGAGTAGAATAGGAACCAAGTCTTCTTTGAATGTTTGATAAAATTCGCTGGTATAGCCGTCAATGCCTGGACTTTTATTTTGGGGGAGGTTTTTAATGTTTTTTTTCTATTTCTTCTCTACTAATAGGTCTGTTTAGGCTTTCTGTTTCTTCTTGACTCAGTCTAGGAAGGTTGCATTGTTCTAGGAATTTATCCATTTTTTTCTAGGTTGTTGAATTTAGTGGCATAAAGTTTTTCATAGTATTCTACAATAATTCTTTGTATATCTACGGTGTCCGTGGTGATTCCTCCTCTTTCATTTTGGATTTTGCTTATATGAGTTCTTTCTCTTTTTTCCTTGGTAAGTCTTGCCAAGGGTTTGTCAATTTTGTTGATCTTTTCAAAGAAACAGCTCCTTGTTCTATTAATTTTTTCTATAGTTTTACTGTTCTCTAATTTATTTATTTCTGCTCTGATTTTTATTATCTCCTTTCTTCGGCTGGTTTTGGGTTGTCTTTGTTCTTCTTTTTCTAGTTCCTTAAGGTGTGAAGTTAAGTGATTCACTTGGGCTCTCTCTTGTTTGTTCATATATGCCTGAAGTGATATGAACTTCCCTCTTATCACTGCTTTTGCTGCATCCCATAGATTCTGATATGTTGTATTGTCATTTTCATTAGTCTGTATGTATCTTTTGATCTCTGCACTAATTTCTTCTTTGACTCATTCATTTTTTATAAGTATGTTGTTTAGTTTCCACATCTTTGTGGGATTTTTTTTCCTCTTTTTTGTAGTTGAATTCTAGTTTCAATGCTTTATGATCAGAAAATATGCTTGGTACAACTTCAATTTTTCTGAATTTGCTGATGTTGTTTTTGTGGCCCAACATATGGTCAATTCTTGAGAATGATCCATGTACACTGGAGAAAAATGTATATTCAGTCACTTTGGGATGAAATGTCCTGTAGATGTCTATCGTATCCAGGTGCTCTAGTGTTTTGTTTAAGGCCACTATATCTTTGTTGATTCTCTGTTTGGATGATCGATCTAGAGCTGTCAGCAGTGTATTGAGGTCTCCAAGTATGATTGTATTTTTGTCAGTTTTTGTTTTAAGGTCAATAAGTAGCTGTCTTATATATTTTGGTGCTCCTTGGTTTGGTGCATATATATTAAGAATTGTTATGTCTTCTTGATTCAGTGTCCCCTTAGCCATTATGAAACAGCCATTTTTGTCTCTGAGTACTTTTGCTGTCTTGTAGTCAGCATTATCAGATATGAGTATTGCTATGCCTGCTTTTTTTTGGATGTTATTTGCTTGGAGTATTGTTTTCCAGCCTTTCACTTTGAATTTGTTTTTATCCTTGTTACTTAGATGAGTTTCCAGTAGGCAGCATACAGTTGGATTTTCTTTTTTAATCCATTCTGCTACTCTGTGCCTTTTTATTGTTGAGTTTAATCCATTTACATTTAGTGTAATTATTGACACTTGTGAGTTCCCTATTGCCATTTTATATCTTGCTTTCTGTTAGTTTTGTGTCTTGTTTGATCCTTCTCTTTCGTTTTTTTATCTTTTGTTTTTATTTGGTTGTATTCTATACATCTTTCCTCTGTTGCTATCTTTTTTATCTCATGTGCTTCTGTGGTGGTTTTTTCAATTGTGGTTACCTTTAAGTAATGAAAAGGGTTCCTACCCTGTTCATTGTAGTGCACTATTTTGTGAGTACTTTTGCACTTCATCGTCCTTTGCTACTGTTAATCTCCATCCTCTCCACCCCTTTCTTTTTGTTGTTGTCACAGTTTAAATTTGGTTTTATTGTGTTCTTCTTGGAGCTTTTACTTGTGGCTTTTTTTGTTGTTGTTGTTCTTTGTATCTGATTGGAGAACCCCCTTTAGTAATTCCTGGAGTGGGGGTTTTCTGATGATAAATTCCCTCATCTTTTCTGTATCTGTGAATGTTTTTATTTCTCCTTCATATTTGAAGGATAGCTTTGATGAGTATAGTATTTGTGGCTGAAAGTTTCTCTCTTTCAGGACTTTAAATATTGGGGTCCACTCTCTTCTAGCTTGGAAAGTTTCTGCTGAGAAATCTGATGATAATCTAATGGGCCTTCCTTTATATATTGTATTCTTCTATTCCCTGGCTGCCTTGAGAATTTTTTCTTTGCCGTTGGTTTGTGCCAATTTCATTATGATGTGCCTTGGAGTAGGTTTGTTGGGGTTAAGAAAACTTGGAGTTTTGTTTGCTTCTTGAATTTGAGGCTTTAGTTCTTTACACACGATTCGGAAGTTCTCATCTATTATTTGTTTGAGTATGTTCTCCATTCCATTTTCTCTCTCTTCTCCCTCTGATATACCTATTATTATTATGTTATTCTTTTTGATGGAGTCAGATAATTCTTGTAGGACTATCTCATTTTTTTTCATTTTTGAGTCTCTTTCTTCTTCTCTCTGTTGTGCCTCAAGTTGCTTGTCTTCTATTTCACTAATCCTCTCTTCTATCTGGCCTGTTCTATTAGCCAAGCTTGTTACCTCGTTTTTCAGCTCGTGAATTGAGTTTTTCATCCCTGTTTGATTTGTTTTTATAGTTTCAATTTCCTTGGAAATATATTCTTTGTGTTTGTTGAGTTGTTTTCTGAGCTCCCTAAATTGCCTTTCTGTGTTTTCTTGTATATCTCGGAGGATTTTTAGGATTTCTATCTTAAATTCTCTGTCATTTAGCTCCAAGTTTTCCAATATATTAAATTTTTTCTCCATAGATTTTTCCTCATCTATCTGTGTTACCTCTCTTTCTTTTGTATCCATGATATTCTATTTTCTCTTCCTTAATGGCATCTGAGGGTGGTTTTGTTGATAGTATTAATGCGATTTAATAAATTATAAAAAGTTAAAAAAAATAAAAATAAATAATCGAAAAGAGTTGTTTTTTTAAAAAAAAAATAATAATAAAATAAAGAAAAATAAAATAAAAAAAGAAAATTACTCCCCCCCTTCTTTTTTTCCTCTCCTCTCCTCTCCCCTCTTTCTTGAGAAAATCTTGTGGTGAACTGTGAATTAAATTGTACTAAATAGAAGAAAAACTGCCTGTAATGGAGGGCCTGAATTGGGGAGAAGGTATAAAGGGGCAAAAAAAAAAAAAGAAAAAAAAGGGGGTATGGACCCACAAAAAGCAAATAAGGAAAAAAATTTGGGTGAAGAAAAAAATGATTTGCTTTTAGGTGTTGGTTGACTAAGAGTTATGATGAGAGGAATAAAAGGGAAACAGTAAAATGGGGGGACAAATTAAAAAATTACTATTGTATTTAGTGGAACAAGAACTAAATAAAATGAAGAGCCAGGAATGGGAGCACTGCTAGTGTGTTAAAAAGGTGAAGTAAAAACCCCCCAAAATGCCACAAACATAAGTTTGAGTCCCAGATAAGATATTGTTTGTTATTGAGGTTTGAATGAGAGGAGACGTAAAGGAGAAAGGAAGAAACTAATATGGAGGGAGAAAAGAAAGAGAGAGAGAGAAAAAAAAAGAGGGAACCACTAAAAGAAGAAAAAAGAAAAAAGAGGAGAGAGAGAGAGAGATAGAGAGAGTTAAGGGTTTTGGAGTGCAACCCTCATAAAGAGAAAGGAAGAGGAAAGAAAAGATAATGGGAGATGTAACACTTATAGATAGTGTAGTTCAAGAAGAGGAGAGAGTAAGACTGGCAGAGAGTTAAACGATCAAATTGGAGGAGGAAAAAAAATATGAAGAATGAAGATAAGAGAAACAAATGAACAAATATAATAAATTCGGATAGGTTATAAAGTCTGCGGATTATTTTTGATTTTGAGAGGTTATCTTCTTGCTTTTTCTTTTCTCTCCCTCTTCCTGGTCGGTGACTCTGTACCCCGGGTTCTGCCCCTTTGGCATGCTCAGGTAGATGTTTGCAGTTGATAAGTCTCTATGGCGATGTCGTGTATTATGCTTTAGTCTCGTTGGCAGTTGAGTTTCTTAGCATTTATAGGTTCCGCCAGTGAGAGAGTCCATGTTCCTGGAGCCTTTCTCCTAGTCTTTCCTTCCTCAATTAGTAGCCTGATAATTCAGCTATGGGGTTGCTGCTGCCTCTGCCTGGATAGTAAGAGGCTCAAAGAGCTGGCAACTCCCCACTCTATTCCCACTCAGCACAGGGCTCTGGGTAAGGCTCAGTCAGTCAGAGCTGCTAGCATAATCAGGCAGGGCTTCCACCCACTCGAAGACCTCTGGTTCTGCCACTCTGTCTGGTAACACGGGCGGGCGCCCACTACCGGGGCGCTTGGAGGAAACTCTTGCTCACTATCTGTGCGCGCAGACCAGGATATCAGGCTGGCAGTCTCACACTCTGAGTGAAACCCCCACCCGCACGGAAAAGTTCCAGCATTGGAATTGGCTCTCGCTCCATCCCCGAGGCTTTTTCAAGGTGCAGGGCTGCCCAAGATTCCGCTTTTGGCCCACACAAAGGCCCCTGACTCTGCTCCTCTGTGGGATAACACGGGCGCACACTGCCGAGGCACTCGGAGGAATCTCTCGCTCACTATCTGTGCGCGCAGACCAGGAGATCAGGCCAGCAGTCTCACTCTCTGAGTGAAACCCCCACCCGCACAGAAAAGTTCCAGTCTTGGAATTAGTTCTCGCTCCCTCCCCGTGCACGGCTTTCCCAGGGCGCTGTGGCGGTCTGGAGATTCCACCTTCGGCCCACACAAAGGCCTCTGACTCTGCCTCTCTGTGGGACAACACGGGCGCCCACTCCCGGGGCTTTGGAAGGAATCTCTCGCCCACTATCTGCGCGTGCAGACCCGGAGATCGGGGAAAATGGCTGCCCCACTTGTCTTTCTTTGTCTGGGTTTGGCACGAGTATTAGCTTGTATTGCCCGGGTTGCCACAGGAACAGTTTTTCCTCGGCTTGGATCTCCGTGCCACATCCTGGTTCGGCCGTTTGTGCCATGGCTTGGATCTATTCACCCCCTTTGCCCACCTTAGTTTCTATATTCTCAGTTCCCAGTGAAAGCCGCCCTGTTTAGGTTAGTGAGGAAGGCGGAGCATTTCTTACTCCCTATTTCCTTCGGGGTTTGATTATATATTTAGCCAATTTTTCACTCGACCATACCTTCGGGTGTATTGCGAAACATCTGGAGGTTCCAAGGATAGGTTTTTCTGTTTCTGGTTGAAGATCTTGTTGAGTTTTGGGGGAGATTTATCGGTATCAAAACAAACATTTTTTAATTAGAAAATTATAAACACACCTGAATATCAATCCAAATTAGTGGTTTTGTTTGATATTAAGATTTATTAAATGAGTACTTTTTTCTTACAACTATTATTAAAAATTAATAAGCATGTAAGCATATTACAATATAAAATATTACAAATGTTTTTATTATGCATTTATCATAATATAGTGTATTATTTTTGCAATGAATAAAATGTTTCTTTTATTTACGATATTGTTTTCTTCAATTTATTTTTGTCCTCCTTTTCATTGTAAAAATGTTGGTCACCTTATGAAACCTCACATACATTTTCCCTTCAATAAACCGTCTGCAAATCAAACGTTCTTCCATGGTGACTAACACGGGAGGTTTAGAGAGACACAATGACACACGTGTGGCGTGCGCGCACGCAGACACACACACACACACACACACACACACGCAACTGGGGACCTCACCCTACCCCTTGGCAGGGGATCTCTGGAGCCAGCTCTGCCCCGCCCAGTCTCCAGCATCCCTGCCTGCACCCTGGTGGGCCTGGCCCACTGGCAGTCACTAGTATTGTTGGCACAATCCACATCATTCATACCGACTCTTCTTAGGAACATAGACAAATGTCCTCTGACTGACACCTCCAACCGTGTCATCGGATGAGAGGTGCAACCGGGAAACACATGAGCACATAAACGGTGCCCTCCCTCCCCCAAGGCAGCTGAGGGCTGTGCTGAAGCTTCTGGGGCCAAAGTGAGCAAAGTGCAGAGTCCCAAGAGGCAGGGGCATCCCAGCCGCCCAGTCAGGCTTCACCTGTGACTCTGCCTCCTGCTCCCGTCCCACCTCGAAGCTGCCATAGCTCAGAAGCCTGAGGCCTTTCCTCCCTTGCGAGCCCCTGGCCGATCTGACTGGGAAATGAGGATCCAGCGACTACAGCCCTATCTCTCCTTGGGACTCCCCAACAGGGCCTTCTCCTGCTCCGTGGACACACCCACTGTAGCCAGAAAAGGATAGGCTCCTCCCAGATGACCCAGGGCCTGGGCCTAATGGTATCACTGACCAGAGGTGTTCTGAAGAAGTGGGAGGGTGTTCCTCATTATAACTTATTGAGTCTTAAGTACTTGTGGCCAGTTCTCCATAAAAACGTGTTAAATGCTGTATCTTATAATGGCATTCATATACAGATGCATAAACTCCATAGAGATTCATTGGTACATATTCGTAATTATTAAAGTTATATTTGCTTAATATTTTTAAAAACATTGTAACACTTTTGTGGGACCAAAAGGTACTGTATGCCTTGTTCCCTGTTTGGATTATGGCTGGTGGAAGTCAGCCCTGGTGGGAGCTGAGTTGTCCTGAGAAGGGGTCAGGGCTCATGCTGGGTGACAGTGACCCATGCTGGTGTGAGCAGAGGGCACTCGCCATCCACCCCTGGTGTCAGTATAGTGAGAACGGGCCACAGTGAGGAGAGCTGAGTCCGAGTTAAAATCACTCACTTTGCTTCTTTCCCAGGGAATTCCAACCTCACTGCTGGTTGGTCACTGTGGGAATGAAAGGGTGGACCACACTGCCCCCTGCAGGGCTATGACCAGGGACAGTCACACAGTTGAAGAAAGGACCAAAGATATCTGTAATGAGTGTAATAAATTGGAAATGAAATGTTTTTAAAAGTAAAAATTGAGGCCACACATCAATCTTCAAATCCAGACAGGATTCAGCCCTGCTTTACCTGAATCACCTCTGTCACTGGCTCTGTCCTCTCCCCCCCCCCCCCGCACCTCTGCTCAGGGACAGAGAACACCCAGAGAGGAGCCTGACCGTGGTGAGCAGGACATGATGTGGACACGGGACATCAGTGGATCTGGGAACCTGAGTAGCTGCTGCCCCAGGACCCGAGAGCCCACAGAGCAGGTGGCTGTAGCCAGTGCATTGGGTGAAAAAGAAAAAGGCACCAAAAGGAAGAATTGAAACTGTATTCAGAGATGAGTTGTAGATAATCTGATGGTGGATTAAGGGTCCCCAAACTCTAGGTTGCATCCCCAATAGCCCCTGGACTGGGTCCCCAGTGTTATGAAGGCACCGTGCACAGGGAGAAACGTTATGGGATATTCAGGAGCAAAGGAAGCATCTCTGACATTTTTCTGCCTTCTCCCTCCCAGGCTGTGTCACAGAAAGGAGAAGTAGCCACCACAGTGCCATCGCTTCATGACAAGAGCTGGTGAACAAAAGGAAGGAGACAGTCTCCACTGCTCCAAAGCCTTTCCCCACTGCAGGCTTCCCCTTTGCAGCTCACAGCCTGCAGGAGGAGGTCAGAGCCCCGTCAGGGGTCCTGGGGCTGCGGGCAGGTGTTTGTGGGAGCGGGAAGGAGCGGTGCAGCCTCTCACACATTTTCTTCATCAGCCTCAGGACACGAGTCTTGCAGGCTCAACCATGCACCAGGCAAGGGAAGAAGTGAGAAAACGGTATTGAGAAGTTCATAACACAGAGTACATTGCTGTCATGGTACCGGTAGGGATGCTTAGGACTTCAGTTCAAGACCTGACACATACTTTTTTATTTATTTTGTTGAGAGAACAGGAGGCAGAGAGACTGATTACTGCATCCGCTGGGACCGTGATCCACCAGGCAAAGCCACAAGGGGGCAATGCTCTGCCCATCTGAGGCCATTGTTCAGTTGCTTAGCAACTGAACTCTTCTTAGCATATGAG
Source organism: Saccopteryx leptura (assembly GCF_036850995.1). NCBI lineage: Eukaryota > Metazoa > Chordata > Mammalia > Chiroptera > Emballonuridae > Saccopteryx > Saccopteryx leptura. Next base: position 10,742,117 of record NC_089503.1, on the reverse strand, counting down.
GCAGTGGTCATGGGGCCATCCTCAGCACCCCGGGCCCAATTGCTTCAACCCATTGAACCATGGTTGCTGGAGTGGAAGGGGGTTGGGGAGTGGATAAGCAGATGTTCAATTCTCTTGTGTTCCCTGACTGAGAGTTGAACCCCAATGGGCTGATGCTCTACTTAGCCAACCGGTCATGGCTGAGTGGTACCCTTCTGAAACTTTTTAAATACATAATGTCAAATGTTATTGATAAATTAGTTTCTTAATGAGCAGAGAGAAGACCTACTTTAATTTTATATACACATAAATACTATTCTTTTTTGGACAAAATGTGGTAATTTTCTTTATGTTTTTAATATTCGTAGGTATAATTCTGAAAAAATTTTGCACATGAATGTGCAGTTACAAAAGAATGAGGTTGAGGTAGTGATGTCACCTGCTTCTTTGAATTGTTTGGACTATTAGCTAAATACTGAGTGACTATAATTTGTCACTCAAAATTATTTTCAATTATTTCTCAGCCATGGCTAAATGAGTGTCTCCTTTGATTTATAAAAGCAAGGGATTAGAAACTACTTCCTATAGAAAACATTTTATGTCCAAAACGTGCTTCAATATCTCATTTTGAAGCCTGGTAGCTCTTACGGGAGAGTCAGTGAAGAGTATGAGGTTCGGACGGGGGATGGTCAGTCCGTGTCGTGGGAACGCTGAAGCAGGACTGATTGGGAAAATGGAGGCAGAGACGGAGTGGGCACGGCCACAAGCGTGTACATGGTAAAGTAGACTGGATGCTACATCTAGAAGTGATCCCTTAAACATTTCCAGACCCTGGTGTGTGTTTACCAGTCCGAAGACCAAAGCCCTAGGGAATTAATGGGATTTCCCCCTGAGTCTCAAGGGGTGCTGCGTATCCAGTGCTTCTCCCTGAGGAAGGCGTCCAGAGACCCCGTGTGTCTGCAGCAGGTAAGGCCTATCCCCACCCTCCACCCACCTCTACCCTTAGTTTCAATACCAGGTATTCAGGATTTTAAAATCACAGTACCAGTGACTCGATGTGAAACCATAAATTGAGTGATTGCAAAGTAATGACCTTTCTTTCACTGATAGAAATCCCTATGGAACCAGAGCCAAATTCAGAAGCACACTGTGTTAGCACCCAGGATAGCAAACATTCCTTGTTGTCAGAGTCTGTTAGCTTACTCTGATGTTGACTTTGGAAATCAAGTGTTTTATTCTGTTTGACTTAATATTTATATTTTTGTATTTGGTTCTTTCTTTTTTTTTTTAAAGACATTGCCACCAGACTCTGTGTTGAGCATTTTCCTATATTAATCCATTTCTCTTCACACAAATCCTTTGAGGATGGCACTGTGACATCACCCTTATTGTGCAGATGAGAAAACTGAGACTGAGAGGTCAGCACTGTGCTGAAGACCCCACAGGTAGAAGGTTTTAGTGCTGACCTGCGACCTATTAGTCTGGGACAAACATCAGGCTCCTCCACATTAATGAAGAAATAAAAACATGCTAATTTTGAGGCATCTAGAAATCAAAACAGAGTACAAGCTCTCCTGTTAGGATTCTGGTGCAGACAGTTTAAACTTGTAGAATTATGTGAGAAGAGTTGATATCTTTGAATTTTTAGTAATTTCCTTAAAGAACAAGGTGTGTACCTCTGTTTATTTAGACTTCCTTTTCCATCTGCACATAAAGTTTCATGATTTTTCCTGAAAACAGTGAATATTTCTAAAGGTATAATGTTCCTGCTCATACTGTGTCTGCTGCCAAGAACCGTGTTGTGCCCACGATGTCACGTGATGGCCGGACCTGGTTGATAGAAAGGAATTGATGTTTGTACACTGAGCACGTGTTCAGCTAATGCTGTGAATCCTATCCATTTTAGCAGGTGATTTTATATTTTTATTTCATATAGATTTTTTACTTGTTTGAAGAGAGTATTTTACACACTTTCCTCCTTTCTTTAATACACTTACATTTTTAGAGCAGTTTGGTTCACAGAGAAATTGAAGAGAAAGTGCAGAGTCCCCACATCTGTCTTACTCACAAACATGCAGAGTACCCCCTTCCCCCCTAAGAGTCGGACATGTGTTACCATCCATGGACCTATAGGGACACATCATTACCACCCAAGGCCCATAGTTTACATTAGCATTCACACTTGTGTTGTGTATCCCATAGGTTTGTGAAATGCAGAATGAGGCGTACCGGCCATTATATCTCAGTTTCCCTGCCCTAAAGTCCTCTGCGGTCCTCCTGGTCATCCCCCCTTCTCTCAACCCCTGGATTCCCCTGATCTTTAATGTCTTCATAGCCTTGACTTTTGCAGAATGTCTGCCGTTGATCAGGGGTCCTGTGAGCCTTGGGACCTGTGACACACTGGAGCCATCCATGGAAGTAGCCTGTGTGACCGAGCAACCCTTGAGGTCAGCATGGATCACGGACAGGCATCTGGGACCAGGAAGTTCCAGTTCAAGGGGACAATCACTTAGAAGGTCCATCACGGGAAAGTGTGTTATCAATGATATTGTTTAGAAAACTGGATCATAGTCATAAATAAAAGCAGTTGACTTTTCATCCAGGTTATCATCATTTCTAAATTCTCCACAGAAGAGACACCCTTCCTACCCATGCCCACTGGAACCACTGCCGGTGCCCCACCCTCAGACCTCAGTGTGACAGGAGCATGTCCCCTGGCCTGGCTGCAGCACTGGACTGACAGCTAATAATGATCAGCCTTTACCTTTAAATCAATGGAAATAAAAAGGCAGAGAGATGATGATATATATGTGTTTTGGAGGAAAAGAAAGATGAGAGACTTAGAAGAACTTACACAACAAAACTGAATCAATAGTCCCCTTGGTCCTGTGTCTGAGCAGCGTGTTTTCCAAAAATACACAGAACAACAACTGAATAACATATTTTCAGTAGTTATTTAGTGGGGGTAGGGATGGGGAGGAGGGTACCAGGGGATAAAGTGTGATGGAAAAATACTTGACCTGAGGTGATGAACAAACACACAATAGAGTGTACCTGCTGATCAGGTAGAGACTGAGCTAGAGGAGCCTGGGATTTCAACAGCAGCCAAAGGACACGGGTCACCAGCGCATCCCCCTGAGGACAGGAGTTCAGAGACCCTGTGTCTTGGGATGTAGAATACCTGTCCCCACCCAACACCCTTCTGTACCCTTAGCTACAATATCCAGTAGTTAGGATAATAAAGTCCTGAGAACAGTCACATCAATGTGATCATAAAACAGTAAATTAAGTGATTGGAAAGCAATGACCTTATTTCACCTTAGAGAAGCCCCGATGGAACTAGATCCAACTCAGAAGCACACGGTGTTAGCTCCCAGGTAAACAGTTCCCTCCCTGGCAGAGTTGGTGAGATTCAGTCTCATATTTGCCCTTAAGGATAAGGTGATCTTTTGTGTTGGACTTACTACTTATGTTTTTTGTATTGTTACATAACTGTAATAACTGACATTTACCGCCAGAAATAGTACTGATTTTTCCTGAATTAATATATTTCTCCTAACACAGATTCTATGATATCACCCTTCTTTTACAGATGATTAAATTCAGGCAGAGAGGGTCAGCACCTTGTTGAAGACTCTACAAGTAGAAGGTTTCCAAGCTCAGCTTGAATCTAGGTAGTACAGCCCTAAAATTGGACTGTTCCTCAGAACTCAATAAATGAACACGTTCTAAATTTGATAGAAACAAACAGCACCTCAGAATTCAAAACACAGTGTAAAACAGCCCGGTTAGGATTCTGATGGGGGAGGGATTGAAACTGCAGAGTATCTGAGAACACAGGACTTCTTTACATTTTCTACTGTTTCTTCAGGAACGAGATTGTGCCATGTGATTTTAGATCCCTTGTTCTATCTGTGAGTAAATTTTATGATTATATCCTTGAAGGTCTGCATGTTTCACGTGTGTGTGGCCGTCAGGATATTTCTGTTGCTGCTAGAGTTCCAGATGCCATGGAGTCATGGTTTCTGTCCGCCACGCGGTGGTGCAGGGTTACAGGCAAGGACAGATGTTCGCCGCCAATCCTGTGTTCAGCTACATCGTGAACTTGCATTTGTCCTAAGATTTTTCTCAGAAGATTATCTAAAATTCCTCTGATAGTTGACCAACCACCTGTGTATAATGATCAATTCACCAATTCATTATTTATCATTTATTTGAAAAGAATGTTTTCAACAAAATGTTTGCCCTCTTTTCTTTTTACTAGTCTTTATTTTCAGAGCACTTTTAAGTTCTCAGCAATATTGAGCAGAAAGTACCCAGACATCCCATGTACCCTTATGTCCAGACATGCACAGCCTTCCCCAGCTCGGAGTTACAAGCCTGATGGGACCTTTGTTCTCAGAAAGTGCAGTTGCTGACCATGTGGTAAGAGGACATTTAGTTCTCAGGAAATGGCCAAGCCGTCCCCAAAGTGGCTGCACCCTCTGCACTCCACCAGCAGTGAAGAAGAGTCTGTGCTCCCGGCCTGGGCAGCGCTCACTGCTGTCAGTCAATGATCTAATTGAAAAAAAGAAGAAGATAAAAGAGTTGAACAGACAGATGAAGGAACTAGAATGAGCATCAACTAGAGAGTTCAACTGAGGCAGAACCTGAGCTCTGAGCAGCTGAGCTGGGACTTCACTGTCACCACTTCATCTGCATGTGACCCGTCCCCGCTAGCAGACACCCCGACTGGGTAGCACTGGGTACTTTATCCTGCACATCAGTGCCTGAGGGTGACCTAGCAGCCTCCCAACTCTGCTAGTTTGAGTAACTCTCCTACTTTCTGAAAGATACCTGACTCAACTGTTAAGATGGGAAATGTAATAGCTTATTGATTTGTATCAATGCTTAAATATGATAAATTATGTTTGCACATTGACTTTAGGTAGAAATAAAAAACATTACTATTCTTTTAATTACTGCAGTTATTATCAACAAAGCTTTGTTTCCCAAAGGACCTGTATGCAGGATGATGATGGTTGTTTGTAGCTCTAATCAGTTCACAGTTACCTTGATGACTTTCTTTTACTGAAAATTGATCCCTCATCACCAGGCCCCTTGGAACCACCCTTCTATGTTCTGTTTCCATGACTCTGACTGCTCTAGAAACCTCATGTGTAGGAATCACACATTAGTGTCCTCTTGTGACTGCTTATGTCATGCAGTGTACTGTCCCCCAGGTTCACCCCGATGCAGCGTGTGATGGATTTCCTGCCTTACCGTGGGGATAAGGACAATATCCCATTATCTGTGTGCTCTGACTCTGTTTACCCACTCATCCATCCATGGACACCTGGGCTGCTTCCAGCTCTTGGCCATTGTGAGTTGTGCTGCGATAAATGGGTGTGCAAGTAAGTGTTTGAGACCCTGCACGTGTACTCAGAGCTGAGCTTGACCCTTCACACTGTAATTCTAGTTGTAATTTTCTCAAGGAACTCCAGGCCCTTTCTTTAGTGGCTGCACCAATTACATCTGCACAAAAATGCGTCCTTGCCGACACTTTTAATGTTTTCAAATGTGTTTATTCCTTTTTACCATATTTTGGAAATAAATAATCTGGAAAAACTGCTGTGGCCTTTACCTGAGATCGGAGATAGAGCAGGAAAGCCCGGGGGGCACAGTTTCTACCTGGGTCTCTGCCACCCACCCGCCTGCCCCCGGGGCTCCCGGAGAAGAATGGGGACCCTCCTGACTCGGCTTGTCCTGCCTCCCCAGTCACAAAGCCTCCCCTCCTCCAGCAGGCAGGCCTGTGTTTCAGGGTAACACGGAATCCTGTCCCTACAGGCCACCTGCCTGATGGTGTCTTGTCTTCCGCCTGGCTTCCCTCAGGACCTCTCCTAACATTTCTTAATGTCAAATTTTTTTCTTACTGAGTGACTTCCCAGAATGCTCCTCTGTAACCCGCTGCATCCTAATCCCTTCCTCTGAGGTCATGCCTCCCCCCATGTTTCTATGGAGCATCCGCTCATGGCTGGGGACAGGCAGAGGAAGAGCATTTGGAACTTCTACAGCTTGGACCCTGAGGACTCAAAATGTGCGATCCTCCTAACTGACAAGTGAATCTTCAATTAGGACAGTGTAGCGTTGGATTTGATTTGAAATCTCTCTTGATATTTTTTGAAACATTAGATTAGTATATGAAGTTAGTTTGATTTGATTTGAAATGCTGCCTGATGATGTTACATTAAGTAGGAAGTTAGGAGTTGAGAGGTAGTCTTCATATTGTCACAGTTTTCTCTCTGGGTACTGGACACTTCTGATTTTTCACAACTGTCACCAGCCCACTGACACTTCTCCCTCCACTGCCAAAGGAGCCCTGACACAGCAGGCATCATCTCACACTAAAGATGCTCCCTCACCCACCTGAGTAGTTAGTTAATTCATAGTCCTGCACACCCAGGGGTACTTGCTGACCCTCGTCCTGTGCCCGGCACCAGGCTGACACAGATCAGCAAACCAGACATGGCCTGGAATTAAGGAGCCAAATCCCAGGGGGTTCCTGTCAATCACTGAGTATACATTTCTAACCCCAACCTCAGTGTTGCTGCAAAGAAGATGTCAGGGTGCCAGCAATGTCGATCGTTGACCAAGTCACTTCACTGTGTGACAGTAAAGAATGACATCATTCCTCAGAGGAAGGGTGGGCTATAAGCCAGGCCTGGTGACCTGCCACATCCTTTGTGGGCAGGACCAGCGAGGCTCACTGGGTACAAATGAGCCAGGCTCCGCAGGCTGCTAAGTCCAGCTCCTAATTGCTGAGAGTTGCTAGAGCTGAACTCAAAGTGAAATCCACCATGAAGCTGTCTCTGACTGTCCTGCTGGTCGCTCTGGCCCTGTGCTACTCTGAGGGTGAGTATCATGTCCAACGTGAGTATCATCTGTCTGCGTAAGTAACGTTCTCTCAACTAGGTGACTGATAAGGAGTTGAGGGTGAGCAGATCAGAATTTGAATCTTTCCTGCCACTTGTGGACTAGCCCCCAAAGCCAGGGCTCATTTGTATCAATTCCTAATGATCTGGAACTTTCTCAGACATCATTGCACACTTGTGTTCAGATTTCTCCATTGGAAGGCTCACTCCAGCGCTGTGACCTTGAACAAATGTTCAATCTCTCCAAGTCTCCTCTTGTCCTTGCTTTTCGCAGCTGCCGCCCAGAGTGGCTCTGACAGAGCAGTGAGATGCCGGGTGTCAGAGGGCAGCTCCAGGTCCCATCAGACATTCTGCTTCCCAGCAGGTGCCAGTAAAGTCCACAGCTTGTGAACTCCTGGATTCAGATTCGCACGATGTGCAGGCTGGAAGAGCTTTAGCAGAGTTCTCAGTTCAGGAAGAGCAGGTGTTGTCTGAATCTCTGAATGATCAATCTTCACATGGGCTCGGAGAACTGGCAGCCCTCAGCTAGTCGCCACGTACTGCTCGTTCTCTAGGCATCCGGCCAGGATTTGGAGACCCAGTGTCATAATTATGTTGGCAACTGGTACTTTTTCGGGTTTCTTTGACACATTTGTAAAAGAATATTTTGGTATGTTTTCACGCCCTTGATACTGAACCATATAGTATTGAGTCGGTCTCTTTCATATGACTTTTTGAACCTCCTTCTGGTTCCCCGTGTGGCCTCTAATCTGACATTCTCACCATCTCTGCATAGCTGCTATCAGATCTGGTCAGATCACAGCCTGGTAGGGCACATTCTGGGCTGCAGGTGGGCGCAAAGCCTTGGGGAAGGGGTGGAGAATCTAGATCAGAGAAAGTGGTCACTTCAGGTCTCAGCACAATCCCAGTGGGGTTGGTAGTAAACCCCAGTTCCCACCTCCCACCTTCTCTAAGGAATTCTGTACATCAGTGCAGAACACAAGAGCCATCATGACATGTGCATAATTTCAGATGTGTAAAACTCAGAGTTCTTTTTTCAGAAGCGTTTCAGTGATCTTCATCTAATGATATAATCCTGTTGCCTAATTTAGTCTCAAAGGAGCATCTTCTAACATTAAAGATTTCTTCACTCCTCTCCACATTGATTCCCCTTTCTCTAACTTCTAGTAAGTTTTGACTCTGCAATGCACTTGAACGAATTCATTACTAACATCTGCATTCCCCCCATATTGGGACTAAAGAAGGTGTCACTGTATTGACAGGGAAACCTTAATACTTGAAATCTAGGGACTATGAATTTCAGCAAAAGAGGAGAGTTTGGAAAGTGGCGTGTGTACTTTACAAAGAATAAACCTGAACTAAGGGTCGGTCACCTCACTTTCCAGACCAAGCTCTGCGATCTTGAGAAAGTCACAAATTCCAAAATTTTGCATTGTCATTGTCACAGTTAGAAATGTGATCATACTGCCCTAGAGGTTCTATCTAGTGTAAGGTCAGGAGCCTTGGAAAAAATCTTACATTTTTTACATCAATTGAATTTCTTTTTCTTCCACTCCAGCGAGTCCAGCTGTCTGTCCAACACTTGTCTCTCAGTTGCACATCAACATTTTGGCACCAGTTGACACCTTCCTTGCCAGTTTTAAGAAGTATAATCCACCTGAAAGAGCTTACCAGGGCGTGAGGGGATTGAAGAAATGCATACAGCTGTTGAGCAGTGAAGAATCATTGACGTATATTGACTTTTGGGTAATTTTTTCTCTTTGACGTTGGCATAGAGGCTGATGCTCAGCTGCGCAGCCAGGAGGGAGGTCATGGTGCTGCTCTGAGCGGAAGAGAGAGGGAGGTAGCTTCCATTCTTCTCTAGTCTGATCGAGTGGCCCATAGACACCAGGTCCATGATAACATGACACCTGCTGAGCTGGACTAAGGCTGCACACAGCGCTGGGCATGTTCGTCCTTCTCAGGTCACCTCCCTGGGCACCAGGTTCCCCACAGTGTCCTGAGGAGAGGGACAGCCAGGGCCCCAGGGTGTGATGGGGCAAGACAAGAGACTCTAGTCTCCAGCAGGACGGGCTCCTCACCCAGTGGCACAGTCCCTGGGATAGTTCACGGGACGACTGGGAGGGAGAAGGGGACACAGCAAGAGGAAGAGACCTGGCCCCACCCTCTTTGAGGACGGAGGGGCAGTTGCTGGGGGCTCTGCCAGCTCTCACAGAGCTGATACCACCCCTGTACCTCACCCCACGTTTCCCAGCCAGGGGGCCGCGACCCTCCCTGTGTCCTCTGCAGCCCCGTGTGGAGCTGAAACTCTTCAATCATGTCCTCATGCAGAGATCACACAGATGTAAAGGTGTCTCTCAGCACGTCCGCCCTGGAATTAAGTCAGGTTTCACATAAATGTCCTCCCTAGCTGCATTCTCAGTGCAGGGAAGTCCGTGTGCCATGCAGGGAATGTCCACTCCAGGAGGCAGGACATCTGCAAGTAGAACGGCCCACGTCCTATCCTGTCCCATCCTGGTCCCTAAGCCCTGTGTCCCCATTTAGTGAAAATAGATTCTTTGGTCCTACACGTTGAGAAATGACACTGGGCTGCTCTGCCTCCTCCTGGCTCCACTAGAGACCTGCGCCCTTCTCAGGGAACACGCAGGGTTTATCTGCGGGGTGTGGACATGGTTCTTTCCTGACTCGCACGATCTGTGCAGACTGGACCAGGACTATTGAATTCCCCACACGCACGGCTACCTGCCTGGTGCCTCCACTTCCCTTTGCTGGTTGCAGTTTCTTCCACATCTGGGTTGTGAACAACAGTCTGTTTTATCACCTCATCTCCAGGTGCTCATGACTGACATCCTTTTTTTCTTTTCTCTATTTCAGATGGATATACTGAAAGAATGTAACAAATAGATTTTAAAAATCGTCCATACAAGTTCCCTATTATTCAATGATGACCTGATCTTTCCAAGACAATGTGAAGGTTTCAACGTCTTGCTTCAATAAATTTCTTTCTTGCACTTCGCTGCCTGTTTTGTTTTATCCAACAGTCTCTGGCTTGAGTTGGGTGGTTTCATCATGAAGTGGCCTGTGGGTGGTGTCAGGAGTAAAGTAGGGAGACCAGCATCCAGGGACCATGAAGCCTGAGTGCAGGGGTCCCGGTTGGAACACGGGCTCAGGAGCCATCCTGCATGTCCCCACAGATTGCCCAGTCACGTGGCCGCCAGGGGGGCGTGGTTCAGGGTCACATGGTTCCCACCCAGCTGCTATGCGCCCTCACCGTCAGCACAAACCCTGCTCGGTTCTCACCCCAACCCTGGGGTCAATGCTTGGATGGCCCCGTGTGACATAATCTCTGTCCACTTCTGAGCTTGTGGTGACTCCACAGGATTCAACCTCTGGTTACTGCCTGCACTCTGCACATGCGCATTGCTCACCTCCACCCCGGCTACCGCTTCCTTCCGCAGGGTCTCCCTATAGCCCCAGACATGAGGTCCATCTCCATGGGGACAGCTCCATGCTCACCATCCACACTTACTGCAGGAGGAACACGTCAGATGAGCACAGTGTCTCCCCACCTACTCCTCTTCCATGAGCCCATCCAGGCTAATGGGCCCCCGTCCAATGAGGCAGCTGACGCAGATGATGGATACATCACAGATCGGGATTGGTTTCCAGTGGCTGCTGTGACACACGATGACACACTTGGTGGCTTCAGTTAAGTTCTTTTCTTCAGATGCAGAGGACAAATTCTAAAATCTGTAACCTCTGCTGAAATCACAGTGTCAGGAGGCCATGCTGGCTCTGGAACGTCAAGGGGAACATCTATTCCTGGTGCCTCCAGCTCAGGGATGATGGCTGTCCTCCTCTGGTACCCACATTCCTCCTATCTCTGCCCCATGATGGGACATTGCTGTACTTTTTTTTGTGTGTGTATGAAAATCTCCTTGTCTCTTTAATATCCAATATGTAAGATGACGTTTGGAGGCCAACAAAAATTCAGGATCACTTCCTTAACTAAAAATATCTGACTTTATCACATCTACAAAGTTCTAATTACCGTAGTGGGGACATTGCAAGTCCGTTTTTAGGTTATACATCCATTTGAGGGTCGTTAGGATCCTACTTCAGCTTCTGTACCTGCTCACCCTAAGCGTCCACTGAGTCCTGCCCCCTACACGGCCAAGCCTCCCTCGAACACCCATTTGCAACTTTAAAACAGTATTGACCATGTGTTTCTAAGTGTTTTAAGGAAAATAAATTATTATTAGACCTACACCCTATCTCCAGTATAAAGGGTATACTTATAGAAACTATGGTTGAGAAAATAAAAAGTGTTATCTACTATTACCATCTGTAGCTCTTACAGTAAATGTGATCACAGGGGGAACATGTCCACTTAAATTAGTCTCTATTTTCTGGAACGCCTTCTGTGTTCATTCACATCCTGTGCTCGGCGGACACTGGGTCACAGAGCTCTTGCCACAGCCTCAGAAACACAGCCTGGAATCGCACGGAAAGGACAAGGCCCCAACCAGCAGGGCACACAGGCCTGGCCTGACCCTGTCCCGGGCTCCCCTCCATCCCCATGTCCTGCTCACCCAGACGCTGTGCTCAGCCATCCTGTCTACATGCCATGCACTCATCATGACGGTGGATCACAGCACTGCCCGTGGGCTCATCATGGTCCATTTCCTTCTATGTTGTCTGTGCACAGGACAGCTGACAGCCTTGACTGCAAGGTCTGTGTCCCGTCCCCTGCTCGGTGAAGGATTCTCTGCCTCTCATACCCTAAAATAAACCTTTATACACAGTCACACTATGTGCATTAAACAACACGCATTCACATACACAGTTTTACTCACATCGGAAACATGCCTGATCAGACAAGCACAGATACACCCAGAGACATGCACATACATACAGGCATACACACAGGCAGTCCCAGGCATCTCTCTGTTGTCACTTGATTCTTCTGTGATGTAAGAATCTTATCATGGAGCTGTTTGGGGAAATTTTCAATAAATTAACAATATCAAGAACAATTATAGACAATCACTGTTAATGTTACTAAAATGCTTAGGAGTTTACAAACATGGAGACCCCTGTGGGCAGCCATTGTCCCGGAAGGTTTGTAGGTTCTGTCTCACTTCATCCTGACGGGTCTCCCAGAAGGAGATAGACTTGTTACCACAGTTGGACATGGGATGAAGGATGTCCCACCACTGGCCTCCAGCCTGGCTCTGTGTCTTCTCAGCATCAACAGGGAAGATTTCAAAGTTAGTGATGCGCAGGCCCCAGTCCAGGACCAACGTGAGTACCTCTGCGGGTGGAACCGTGTGGTCCCCATCCCCACCTCCCCTGCTGTGGGTGCAGCACCACGTGACTGTGGAGGCCATGACAGCCCCTGAACTGGGGAGGACAGCCAGACTGTGCATGAGCCAGAGACTCCCAGCATCCCCAGGGGAACTCATGGAAACCTTTGTTTTTGGCTACTTTTTAACTCTGCAAGTCAGGCATGGCGGGGCCTTCATCGGTGTCACTGTGATAAAAGTGACAGAATAGGATCTCGGGCAGGAACGTGTCCTCCCTGAGCTGCTGAGGCTGCTGGAGGTGAGATATCTCGTGACCACCAAGGCTGGGCCAGAGGGGGCGGGGGAGTGAGGTTAATGGCTAGGCCCTCGGTCCGGATAATTCTGGACAAGGATGGTGGTAAAATGAAGACTGTGATGTAACCCATGCCGGTGAATTCTGCAATTAACTAGATTGAGTTGGTAAGTTTTATATTTGTACATTTCACCAAAACAGAAAAAGCCTCCACGGAATGCAGCCCTCTGAGCAACAGCCGAAAACGACCTGCCCATGGGAACAGGTTCTGTATTTCAACCCTCAGGACACTCTCCCTGCATTGCTGACACCTCATGTCAGATCACATCTGATGTCAACTCTCTGATTTGCCTCCCGGGACTTTCTATCTTGAGGTCCCCACCTATGTTTAGAAACTCTGCTTGAAACTCACAAACTGAGTTTACCAGCTACAAAGGATGGATCTGCAGAGTCTCTTGACTTTATCATTGCACCTCGAATTCTCCCCGGGACACGTGTTATCACTCTCTGCCTAGACTCTGCCCCTCAAATGTCTTCTCTCTGCACCCTCCTACTCTCTGTAACAAGTTCAGTAAACCAAGCCCAAGGCACTGGTTTATCACATGTTTACTTAGAACAACCTTTCAGTGGCTCTCCACTCCTATAATATGGCGGTCAAAGTCTCCAATCAGTAATGAGTATATGCGTGGATGTAAGATAACAAAAACTTCACCTTAAGTCAAAACTAACTCTTTTCCCTCCTTCTTTTTTTTTCAATTCTACTCTGTGTCCTCCAGATGCTAATCATAATTTCTGACAGATTAAGGGCCTGAAGGTGGAGAGAGAAAAAAAAAAGCAAGCAAGTTCTTAAAAGACACATAGTCTTATGAAGAGATCAAAGTCCTGTGGGCCAGGCAGAACTCTCTCTCTGGTGGGACACGTCATGGGTCTTTAGAAAATCTGTTCTTCATCATGGATGATAAACTTTCAAACTAAAACAAGAACTTTGGGAAAATAATAAATATGACAGCTAGACAACAACATAAATGATTTGAAAGGTCAAGTGTGCCAAAGTGTGTGTATGAGTGTGTGTGTATGAGTGTGTGTGTGCAGGATAAAAACATAAATATGAGAGGAAAGACAAGCATGTCCAGACATCAATCCAACAAGTTTGACTAACAAAAAACATTAAACAAGAGAAATTGTGGTGGAAGAAAATCATCAAGAAGTACATCAAGAAAATGTCCCCGCAGTGAAGACTATGAACTAGAACAGCTCACTCATTCCCACATCAGGACACATTTTGTGATGTTTGGAAACATCACCTTAAAGCAGGAGTCTAGAACTATTTTGATTGAGAGAGCCATAATTTCCACATATTTTAAAAGGTAATTCCATGAGAGCCATACAACGATCTGTGTATGTTAGGCATTATCCAATAAAAATTTGGTGTTGTCCCGGAGGAGAGCTGTGATTGGCTCCAGCCACTTGCAACCATGAACATGAGTGGTAGGAAATGAATTGATTGTAATACATGAAAATGTTTTATATTTTTAACGTTATTATTTCTTTTATTAAAGATTTGTGTGTGAGCCAGATGCAGCCATCAAAAGAGCCACATCTGGTTTGCAAACCATAGGTTCCTGACCCCTGCTTAAAGGAAAAGAGATTCTTTCAAAAAGAAAAACCAGGTCACCTGCCAGGATGGGGAATAAAAGTAGAATGAGCACCGACTGGAGGGCACAGAGGAACACTGAAAGTTCAGAGGTCTGGCCTGTACCTGTGCACAGACAGAATTCTGAGGCAGTCAGCTAGCATTTCAGCATGAACATAAACTCATCTCAGAAGAACATCAGATCTGCTGAAGTTTTATCTTCCATGAAGTATTTCTCAGAAGGTAGGGGAGAATTTGCTCTACAAAAAGGACTGGATAAAAAAGACAAGGCAGGCAGCCCAGTGCACACAGGATATTACACAGGTGTTTGTAGATGAGCCACAGAGAAGGTGCAAACAGAGAGTTGCCCACGTCCCCAGCGGGAGACGCGGTGAACGCTGCTGTGGGGAGGAGGCGACAGCGTGGTGTGGATGAGGTCGCAGAGGCTTCTCGGGCTTCTCACTGGAAGTGGTTTTCAGTCTCTCCTTTTATGAAAAAAGCCCTGATATCACTCTTTTAAAATAAAAAATTTGAAAATTACGAGAAATTGTCAGAGAGGAATGACAAGAAAGGACAGGACTGAAATTCACAAGGATAAAATATGGTTGAAGATGAGGTAAGATGCAGCACATCATTGAAGACCACCTAGGGATTGATACTGCACCAAACTTAGAAGAAACTTGATGTATTTTGTTGAAAGAATTAACAGTTTTCCTAAGGAATTGATTATCATATTAAATGACAAAAGATATGTGAATAAAAAGGAAAGCAATATTTTATTTCATAATAATGAGATTTTATCATAGCAATTAAAAACCTGTGGACATTCAAAGAGGAACAAAGCCCGTGTGAGCTTGCATTCTCCTGGATTAGACTGTGAGCAGGGGAGGACTGAGTGGGTCCTGAAGGACAAAATCAATGAGGGAGACAGAGAGGAGAAGGTGGGGACCGCCTAGAAGAAGACAAACCTGGCAAGGTCCCGACCTTGGAGATGAGCTCCATGCACTAGAGGTCACACGTGACCGCTTTACTGCCGCCATTGGTCAGCAAGAGGGTTCCTCACTGTCATCTGGGTGTGAGGCCACCAGCTGTCCTCATCTTTTGCCACAAGGACAAATGGTGTCAAGGATGTCTCTATGCCTGGGTGTCTTGGCCGTGGCTTTAGTGCCATTGGAGGTTGCGTTGTTGTTTTTTGTTTTTCAGTGGGTGCCCTGAGCAGCTCAGGTTGTTTAGCAGCAAACATGGTCTCACCCATCTGTGTCAGTGGCCTGTCTCCTGCCACAAGGACAACAAAATATCACTGAACCTGGACCAATGTCCACAACGGCGGGTACAAGGAGCAGGTAATCAGCCCTAGTAGAGAATCGTGGTTCTGGCACTGGAAACACATATTATTAGATCTCCTGTACTCCCATTGTAACACCCCTAGGACCATGGATTCAAACACTGGAGGCCAGTGGTTAGCAAGAAAACATGGGCACTAGCTGGAGGGAAAATTCACAACTGAGGCAGATTTAACAACGGGCGCACTGAGTGTGTGACCTGGGCTCCGCAAAATCCCAAATTTACACTTTTTTCTACTGTAAGAAGCCCAATATTTTTTTCTGTGCCTGGGGCCTCAACTGACCTTTATCCACCTCTAGATTTAGTGTATTAATCTGATGAACCAGAGGAACTGTCCCACGTTGTGGGGACTAAATGTTTAAACACACATCTTGTAGAACTATTAGTTGTGTAAGTTCAAGGTTTTGGTGAATGAGCCAGAAAGAATTAGCTGGACGTGACACCTGTTCTTGATTCAGCTTCTAAATTCTGTTCTTGATCTGAAGTCATTAAATGATTGAAGGTTGGACTAAATCAAGCTAATGTTTATTTCTAGGAACAGTGAACTGAGCTGTACCCACCGCTGGCTGTCAAAGCTCCAAATTCTTCATCTCCTCGCCTGGCCCTGCAGCTGGGGACCCCACAGCTTTCTCCAGACACAATAAGAACATGGTGTTAGCACCACGATGTCAGGCTATGCCTGTGTTT
This sequence comes from Saccopteryx leptura, assembly GCF_036850995.1. Lineage (NCBI taxonomy): Eukaryota > Metazoa > Chordata > Mammalia > Chiroptera > Emballonuridae > Saccopteryx > Saccopteryx leptura. Next base: position 10,725,965 of record NC_089503.1, on the reverse strand, counting down.
AGTGTTGGGGTGAGGCCTGCCTAGTTAGAGTTCCTGTTGTAAATGATTTCCTTCTAAATAACCCACTAATAACACATGTTATATAACCAGGAATTCTTTGTAGAATTGCAAACTGTCCAAAAAAACAGTAATAAAATAATTAATTAGACACCCACTGTTTTATTATTGTCACACACAGATCACAAGATCTTAGGTTATGCTCTCTAGGAGCTGAACAAAGAGAAAGGAACCATAGTGTTAGGTCTTGGTCACCAGGGGAAAATGAAACACAAGAGCCACAGGGATCTTGGGTAGGTGACCTCAGAGATTCAAGGCCACAATTTGACACCAGCATGGGCTGTCTTTGGTGTGGCATCAGGAATAAAAAAAGTTTCAACCTAAAGTCACCCAGGCAGGGACAGTGGAGAAGAAGACTTCACATGGAGCAAAGGCATCGAGCAGAACACGTGAGGGGTGCCCAGAAGTCTACCTAGAGGTCACATAGTGCAGCTGTGCAGGTCAAGGTCATAGGAATCTATCTGAATCATGAAGTAGAAGTTCATAGGGTCAAACTAAAGAGATCAGCAGTGTTGAGAGATCTGTTTCTAGACACCTGCCTCCTTACCTCGCTCTGCTTCCCTCTATCTGAGCTGTGTGCCATGGTCAGATTACTGAGGTCTTTTGTCCATTGTTCACAGCTGGACAGTCATGATATGCCCTCCTCTTGTGAAAGAGACCACATATTGTGTGCACAGGAGACCCCTGATTTGTGCCGCTGTCCTGACATTCATCCATTTAGTGACCTCTTCTACCTTCTCAAGTGCCCCATGTAGGACAGTAAGTTTCATCATCACTCTACTCACGGTAGTTGTGAAGATTAAGAGAGGTGGTCACAGTGTCTGTATGGAGTCAGTGCTATGGAACTGTTTGCCATGCATGTTTTACTGATTCTGGAAGTAAGTAACACTGATGAGGATTAGACATGGAGAGTTCGATGGGCCAGTGGCAGGAAGAATGTGTTCAGAGGCCAAGTTTTCTCTGTACAACTCTTTAAGAATGAGTCAGAAAAATATCAAGTAAGAACAGATCGAAATATAGTGCTTGGCCCTTGCTGGTTGGCTCAGTGGATAGAGCATCATCCCAGCATGTGGAAGTCCCAGGTTCAATCTCCTGTCAAGGCACACAAGAGAAGCCACCATCTGCTTCTCACTCCTTCCCTCTCCCCCTTCTCTCCCTCTTCAACTTCCACAGCCAGTGGCTTGATTGGTATGGTGTCGGCCCGGGTGCTGAGGATAGTTCAGTTGATTAGAGCATCTGACACCAACCAGGGTTGCAAGGTGCATCCCAGTTGAGGCAAGTGGAGGTCTGTCTGTCTATCTTCCCACCTTTTACTTAATAAAATATACATTTACGGTTTTATATTCAAACGTGGACCTCTTCTCACAACTGTGAACAAAATTATCTCTAGATCACTTAAAAATATAAATTAACAGTAAGTGACCAGGGTCCATCATGGTCCCAGTCGTCCTCCGAGGTTTATGGAACAGCTGTCTCACTGTTACAAATCAATGGCTGCCGGCTGACATGCAGAGAGCTCCTACTCTGTGCCCAGCCCTGTCTGAGGACTTACACGCTGTAGCTCATTCAGCCTCGTGACAAGCTGAGGACTGTTCCCATTACACACAGAGACCCGGCTGTGAAAACTCCCAGCTGTCCTGGTCCAAGGCATGGGAGGCACCTGGTCTAGGAATGGCCTGGAATCCATGGATCAATAAACATCTCTCTGCCTCCAATATGATGTCAAGACCAGGGTCTTTCCCAAAGTTTCTAGCCTGGAAAAATACCTCCACACCCAACTTGTAGACATTGGCGTGACCTTAAGAAAGAAGAAGTTCACTTCCAAAGAACATGCCTGAGGTGATCACACGGCCCTACAATGAGGGGCAGACCTGATTTACAGACTGAGTGAACAAAGTGCAGGATTTCTGGTGCCCAGATACTGGGGGGCTGATTTCTACAACTTACAATTATGAAAACTTCAATGACCATCTAAACATCAGAATCAGAATTTTTTATTTTTTATTTTTTGATTGACAGAGAGAGATAGAAGTGGAGAGAGACAGATAGGAACAAACAGGAAAGGAGAGAGATGAGAAGCATCAATTCTTTGCTGCAGCTCTTTAATTGTTCATTGATTGCTTTCTCATATTTGCCTTTGCCTTGATCAGAAGGCTCTAGCAGACCAAGTGACTTGGGCTTGCTCAAGCCAGTGTACTTGGGCTCAAGCTGGTGAGACTTGCTCAAACCAAATAAGCCCACACTCAAGCCAGTAACCTTGAGATTTTAAACCTGAGTCCTCTGTGTTTTAGACTGATGCTCTATCCACTGTACAACCACCTGGTCTGGCCAGAACACATTTTTATAAGCTTTCTTTTAATACATGAATCACTAAGAATAAAAATAGCTCTCACTGAATGTTATTACTCTGTTCAGTATGGCAGTCCTCAAATACCCAACATATCAGCGTGAGTTATCTCAGGACTTGTGAGAGCCCGAGGAGAGGCCAGCTAGAACTCTCTCTCACCTCGTGTCTCCCTCAGTGAGGACACAGGAGGTCAGGGAGGAACCTGAGTCATTCTCCTCCACAGCAGGTTGGCCTTAGAAAAACCAAGCACACTTAGACCAAAGGGTAATGCCTTCCATGGTACCGAGCTGAAGATGCAGATGTGAATCATAGTTCACTTGGGAGGAGAAAATACATCAACCAAGTGATACAGGCATTCAAACCTGTTGGGTTTTTCCATTTCAGCTTGGGAATGCTTGCTTTTAAATGAGTCCTTTGTGAGCTGAGGTGTAGTTCTCTGATACCTGAGAAAGGTCACCGCGGGCTCTGGAGAAAACACTGGGGTAAAGAAGCACCCAACTGTTGCACATGACCTGGAGGGTTTTGCTGAGGAAGAACCTGTGAAGGGTCCCGTGTCCCAGCAGACAGCAGGACAGGCAGGGCCAGACTCTGGGCTGCAGGCAGGTCCTCACTGAGTCCCGTTCAACTAGACAGTCTTCCCTTCTGTTACGGTGGTCTCGCACTCACCTTAGGATTGAAGACTGCAACAGTGGTCACCTGGGAGAGGGCACACACATGAGATCACAGCCTTTTATGCATTTCTGGCCTCTTCTCAAATCAATATTGTTCTCAGCAACTTAGGATCCAGCACCCGGCCCAGGTGTCTAGTGCATCAGGGGAACAGAAACAGGATTGGAGCTTTTCTTGATAAAGAAGCAGAAGAGAAGAAGAGGAGAAGCAGGGCTTGGGGAGGAGGGAAGGAGACAGGGCGAAGGAGGGAGGGAGAGTTGACAGGGATGGAGCGGAGGTGGGATGGCAAAGGTGACAGTAATAACACAGTAGGACGACACACAGATCACTGTGTTCTCATTTCTTTATTGTCTAGCAAGCACTTCTACATCCATTTCGTCTACTAACATGGCCATTGTTACACTTTAAAATTTTTCAGGGTTCTTATATCTCTGTCTCCTTGGTTTCTACACACAGAGCACAGGCTGGTGGGTTCTGGTGGATTTCCACGGTCCTTTCCTGGGCCAGTGCCAGGTGTGTCCGATGACTGGTTCCTTCATCCATGGGAGGGTCAAGGTGGCCTCCTGGAGAATAAAAGGAGGAGTTCTGGGCACTCACCTCCAAAGTGAGGTCCTTCTTTCCTGCCACACCGCAGTGACCAGCCAGAGCCGCTGCCGGGACCATGAAGCTGCTCCCAGTCCTCGTGCTCGCTGCCCTCCCCTTTTACTGCTATGCAGGTGAGTCCGCACGGGGCGAGGCTCGGGGGGCTTGTTGTCAGGGCCCCTGTGGGAGATCTCTGCTCCCCTCACCCCAGGACAGGGCATCTCACTTCTCTAGTTTGTGTGTGTGTGTGTGTTTGTGTGTTGTGTGAAACAAGGAAGCAGTGTGTGAGGGCTTAAAGAATACCCAGATCCTGAGTTACTGTCCGAGGACTCAGACCATTCCCCGCCATCTTTCTGAATGGACGTGTAGCTGGGATGTGGGAGAAGGACAAGCATCATGGCTGCCCAACAAGGAGTCCATGCCTCTGTGACTGAGCAGCTTTTGCATGCTTTCATCCCAGGTTCTGGCTGCACACTTGTGAGCCAGGTGATCAATCAGGCAATTGACCCTCGAGTGAGCGTGAATCAATACATAGCAAATTTCAGATAGTTCATACCGGATGCAGAAGCAGAAGAGGCCATAAGACAAGCGAAGCAGTGCTTTCTCCAGCAGAGTGAAGAAACTCTGACAAATGCCCAAGTGATGGTGGTAAGTTTGGTTTCTTCTTAACTGCTTTTAAACCACTGTTTCATATTCCGCTCAAGTACTGTAAATGACAACACAGTGTATTTTTTGGATGAGTTTTCGAAGAAGAGGAAACATGCAGAGAAATCAGCTGTGGGGTCCCTGGTAGAGACAGTGCTGGAAGCACGGGCCCCTCTGGCATCAGCAGAGGTCTCCCGAGCGGGAGGACACAGCACAGAATTCCGACGTTACTTCCAGCCTCAGCTCTCTGCCGCTGGTGTAGACCAATCCAAGGAAATAAGAGAGAAAATGTATGTTTTCCATTATTTTCCTTTATAAGAAGAGCAAAATATAAGTGATAACTGTTTTTTGTTTTCCAGGATGCAATATACAATAATGTTTGGTGTAGGTCATATTAACTTTCCACCAGACCTTAGGCTCACAGGACAGAAAATGACTGACGATGGGTAGAAACCACAACTTCACATTCTTTTTCTGTCTTTTTTTTATCTACAAACTGCAAGACAATTGTTCAAACCTCATATACATTTTCCCTTCAATAAAGCATCTGCAAACCTAACATTCTTCCTTGGTAATTGACTAACACGGGGGTTTTAGAGAGACGCAATGACACACACGTTGCTTTCCTGCACACAAGCTGCTGGGACCTCACCCTGCCCCTTGGCAGGGGCTCCCAGGAGCCAGCTCTGCCCCGCCCCGTCTCCAGCATCCCTGCCCGCACCCTGGTAGGCCTGGCCCGCTGGCAGTCACTGGTGGTGTCGGCACAATCCACATCGTTCATACCAACTCTTCTTAGGAACATAGACAAATGTCTTCTGACTGACACCTCCAACCATGTCATCAGATGAGAGGTGCTCCCAGGACACACAGGAGCACGTAAACGGTGCCCTCCCTCCACCGAGGCAGCTCAGGGCTGAGCTGAGGCCACTGGGGCCAAATTGAATAAAGTGCAGTGTCCGAGGAGTTGGGGGCATCCCGGCTGCCGGATCAGGCTTCACCTGTGACCCTGCCTCCTGCTCCCGTCCCTCCTCGGAGCTGCCATTGCTCAGAATCCTTAGGCTTTTCCTCCCTTGCAAGCCCCTGGCAGGTCTGACTGAGCAACGGGGATCCAGAGACTACAGCCCTATCTCCCCTTGGGACTCCCCAACAGGGCCTTCTCCTGCTCTGTGGACACGCCCACTGCAGCCTGGGGGGACAGGCTCCTCCCAGATGACCCAGAGCTCATCTGAGCAAATGCAAACTTGTACACTTGTGTCAGAGAACCAGAACTGACCATAGCCTATGAGTTCTTAGTGTGTGTGTGTGTGTGTGTGTGTGTGTGTGTGTGTAATAAGTAAAATGTAAGGAATGGTCCAGCGAAAGGGTCTTTTCGCCTGGATCTACTGGTGTCATGGGCAATAGGTGTTTTAAAGAAGTGGAGGGAGTTTCATATGACTTATTGATTATTACGTACTTGTGGCCCTTTGTCTGTAAAAACGTGTTCCCGGTAAATAATATACCTTATAATGGCATTCATATGCAGATGCATGTACCCACAGAGGTTCATTGGTGCATATTCATTATTACTATAGTCACTTTTGCTTAATATTTATATAGACTTTGTAATACTTCTGTGGAAGCAAAAGGTATTGTATGCCTTGTTCCCTGTTTGGGTTATGGCTGGTGGAAGTCAGCCCTGGCGGGAGCTGAGTTGTCCTGAGAAGGAGTCAGGGTTCAGGCTGTGTGAGAGGGACCCATGCTGTTGTGAGCAGAGGGAACTCGTCACCCACCCCTGGTGTCAGGATAGTGGGGACGGGCCACAGTGAGGAGAGCTGAGTCCGAGTTAAAATCTCTCACTTTGCTTCTTTCCCAGAGAATTCCAACTTCATTGCTTGTCATTCACTGTGGGAATGAAAGAGTGAACCACCCAGACCCCTGTAGGGCCATGACCCTGCAGGGACAGTCACACAGTTGAAGGAAAGACCAAAGATATCTGTACTTAGGGTAAAAAATTGAAAATTATATATTTTTAAAATTCAAAGTTGAGGCCACACATCAACTTTCAGATAAGACAGGATTCAGCCCTGCTTTCCCTGAGTCACCTCTGTCACTGGCTCTGTCCCCTCCCTACACCTCTGGTCAGGGACAGAGAGCGCCCAGAGAGGAGCCTGCCCGTGGTGAACAGGGGGTGGCATGGACACAGGGACAGCTGTGGATCCGGGAACCTAAGTAGCCGTTGCCCATGGATCTGACAGCCTACAGTCAGGTGGCTGTAGCCAGTGCATTAGGTGAAAAAGAATAAGGCACCAAAAGGAAGAATTAAAAACTATTTCAGGAAGAGTTGTAGAAAATTTGATAGGTAGATGAAGGGTCCCCAAACTCTAGGTTGCATCTCAAATGGCCCCTGGACTGGGTCCCCAGCGTTATGAGGCACCGTGCACAGGGATATTCAGGAGCAAAGAAAGCATCTCTGACATTATTCTGCCTTCTCCCTCCCAGGCTGTGTCACAGAAAGGAGAAGTAGCCACCACGGTGCCATCGCTTCATGGCAAGAGCTGGTGAATGAGAGGAAGGAGACACTCCGCTGCCCCATGGTCTTTCCCTGCCGTGGGCTTCCCTTTGCAGCTCACAGCCCACAGGAGGAGGTCAGAGCCCCGTCAGGGGTCCTGGAGCTGCAGCAGGTGTCTGTGGGAGCAGGAAGGAGCGGTGCAGCCTCTCACACGTTTCCTTCATCAGCCTCAGGGCACGAACCTCACAGGTTCAACCACACACCAGGCAAGGGAAGAAGTGAGAAAACAGTGTTGAGACGTTCATAACACAGAGTACATTGCTGTCATGGTACCAGTAGGGATGATTACAACATTGGATAAATATTACAGGGACACTTTTGATACATCTTAAATGCATGACATAAAATGTTATTGATAAATGCATCTTTTAATGAGCTAGAGGCTTTGCATAAATTTTTTTTTTTTGAGACAGAGGGAGTCAGAGAGCAGGATAGAAAGGAACAGACAGACAGGAATGGAGAGAAATGAGAAACAGCAATCATCAGTTTTTCATTGCAACACCTTAGTTGTTCATTGATTGCTTTCTCATATGTGCCTTGATCGTGGGGCTACAGCAGACCGAGTAACCCCTTCTCGAGCCAGCGACCTAGAGTACAAGCTGGTGAGCTTTGCTGAAACCAGATAAGCCCACGCTTTGGCTGGCGACCTCAGGGTCTGGAACATGGGTCCTCCGCATCCCAGTCCAAAGCTCTATCCACTGAGCCAACTCCTGGTCAGACTGCTTTAATTTTATACAGCGGTGAATAAAATCATTTTGGTCAAAATGAGGTAATTTTGTCTTTATGTATTTCATCTTTTTTGGTGTAATTCTGAAAATATTTGTCAGGTGCATGTGCAGAGGCAAAAGACTGAGGTTATAGAAGTGATGTCACCTGCTTCTTTGAATTGTTTAAGCTATTGGCTAAATACTGTGTCACTATAATTTGTCACTCAAAATAATTTACAATTATTTATCAGCCATAGCTAAATGAGTGTCTCCTCTGATTTATAAAAGCAAGGGATTAGACACTACTTCCTCTAGTAAACATTTTATGTTCAAAACGTGCTTCAATACCTTATTTGTAAGCCTGGTGTTTCATATGTGCGAGTCAGTGCTGAGTATGTGGTTCGGGTGGGGGACGTTCAGTCCGTGTTCTGGGAACGCTGAAGCAGGACTGACTGGGAAAATGGAGGAAGAGACGAAGTGGGCACGGCCACATGTGTGTACATGGTACAGTAGACTGGATGCTACGCTCTAGAAGTGATCCCTTATGTTTCCAACTCCTGGTGTGTGTTTACCAGTCTGAAGACAAAAACCCTAGAAAATTCCTGGTTTTTCCCCCTGAGTCACTGGGGATGCTGCGTGCCCAGTGCATCTCCCTGAGGAAGGAGTCCAGAGACCCCGTGTGTCTGCGGTAGGTAATGCCTATCTCCACCCACACCCACCTCTACCATTAGTTTCAATACCTAATATTTAGGATTTGAAAGTCACAGTAACAAATATTCGGATGTGATCATAATATAGTAAAAGGAGTGATTTCAATATAATGACCTTTCTTTCACTGATACAAATCCCAATGGAACCAGAGCCAAATTCAGAAGCACACTGTGTTAGCACCCAGATAGCAAACATTCCTTGTTGGGAAAGTCTGCCCATTTAATCTGATATTTGACTTAGGGAATCAGGTGATTTATCCTGTTTGACTTAGTGTTTATATTTAGTTTAGTTTTTCTTTTTATTTTAGAGACATTCACCACCAGATGATGTGCTGAGCATTCATCCTATATTGATCCGTTTATCCTCACACAAATCCTTTGAGGACGGCACTGTGAGACACCCTTACTGTACAGATGAGAAAACTGAGACTAAGAGCTTTAGAGCTGACGTGGGACCCGTTAGTCTGGGCGTAGTGTCAGCCTCCTTCCCAACATTTACGAAATAAAAATGTGCTAAATTTGAGGCATCTAGACTTTAATTTAAAATTCAAAACAAAGCACAAGCTACTCTTTTGGATTCTGGTGGGGACAGATTAAACTTGTAGAATTATGTGAGAATAGTCGACATCTTTAAACTATTAGAAATTTTCTTAATGAACAAGTTGTGTGCCTCTGTTTATTTAAACTGCCTTTTCTATCTTGGAGTAAAATCTTATGATTTTTCCTGAAAGAGTGCACATTTATGAAGGTATTGTTCAGAATGTTCCTGCTTCTACCGTGCCCGTTGCTAAAAATCTCATAGTCCCCACGATGTCATGTGATGGCCGAAGCTGGATTATAGAATGGAATCGATGTTTATACAAACGGCATGTGTTCAGCTAACGCTGTGAATTCTAACTGTTCCAGTAGTGTTTCAGCACATTATCTTACAGTTTTAATTTATTTTATGTATACTTTTTCTTGATTAAAGAGAATATTTTTCACACATTCCTCACAGAAACCTGTATAATTTGTCAACCAAACTGAACCCAATAAATTCAATAAAAAAGTAGTTTTATTTTCTTATTTTTGCAAATGACAGTAGGGCAGAAAAGGGAAAGACTCTGGCATATGCCCCTATCAGGGTTCACCCCACAACCTTTATTTGGGACAGATGCTCTGTCCATCTGAGACCATGCTCACAATGAGGTTATCTTTAGCACCTGAGGTTGAAGTTCCCTGGCACCATCCTCAATGCCCATGACCAATGCCCTCAAACCAATCGAGCCATGGATGTGGGAGGAGAAAAGAGACAGAGAGGGAGAAGGTGGATGGGGAGAGCTGGAGAAGTAGATGGGTGCTTCTCCTGTGTGTGCTGACTGGAAATCGAACCAGGGACATCTACGCACCAACCGACACTCCACCACTGAACAAACTGGCCAGGACCAAAACATAGTTTTTTAAATTGCATTTTAAGAGTCATAGGAATATGCAGTGTGCAGCAATTTTCAATCCTGGTTTACACCCTCTTCCGTTTCTCTAACTTTCTTAGTCTTTACTCTCAAGTCTCTTCTTAGTGGGTAAAGTATCAGTGTTTGGGTCTTCCGATGTCTCTTAATGTCTGGCTTCACTAGAAGTCACATGGAGCATGTATTCGCTTCCGTCTTAACTCCATTGCAACATCACATGCCATGTAGTCTTCAGAAAATTGCACTGTACGCTTGGGAGAGCATGAGAGTGACCTGGGGAAATAAACCTTCACATTGTTATTAATGTATTTTGTCTGAAACTCTCTGAGTAATGGGGTGCACCAGCAGTCTCTAGAAGAGCTGTAGCATGTCTATTCTGTGTGTGTTTAGGGAAATCTCTCCTCTGTGTACCAAATAGATGAAGGCCGCGAGGAGAGTTGCCTTAATAACCAAAACATATCTAGTAGATTCCATAAACAAGTGTCCACCTCAAATACAAAACTCTATAATCAACATTGTAACCTCTACAAATGTATGTAGTTTAATCTAATGAACTTTCTTAGTAAAAAGTCTAAGAAAAGTAAGGATAGAAGAAAACTATTTAGAACCAAGAAAATCAGTTTTCAAAGTCAACAGCAAACATCACTCCAAAATAGTCAGTGCTAAAGGTAATTATATTAAAACAGGAGGAAAGTGCCTGATATACCCATTATTAGTCAGAATGGATCTGTGAGTTGTATGTGTCACACTAAAACAAAAAATTAGAAATAATGGTAACTATTTTCAATGATGAGGTGTCAAAACCTCCACTTGCAGACAATTATTTTTTTCTCCAGAACACAAGAGACATGTTCATAGAGCACTACTGAGAGTTTCAAAATAAATTGATGAGATGTATTGTAAGTGGCTGGATACATGCAAATATATATAAAAATACAACAGCTTGATTATGCTATATACAATTCTGAGAATTAAAAATGGAAAAGATTCTCATTTGCAAATGTGACAAATAATAAAGCACTTAAGAACAAATCTAATGAGATGTTTTTGTAAGATTGACTACAAAAATGTCATTTATTGCAAAATTTTTATACAATTAATATACTTTCAACATGAATCCCATTGGAAGATTATCAGAAACTGCATAAAATTATTTTAAATTTCACAGAGAACAATCTATGTGTGAACATGGCCAAGAACATTAGGAAGAACACTGAGTGTTACTTGCCATATCAGATATTGAAATTTACAAGAAAGAAATTATCTTTTGGTCAGACATCATCAATAACCATCAGGAAGAAACAAAACAAGACTTATACCTCTTACAATATACTAAATTTAAAGACTCTTCAGACTAATATGTAAGAAATCAGAAATTTCAGTATAATAGTTGGGGTGTGTAAAGCCAGTAGCCACAGCCACCATCACAGCTGACTGGCCCGTGCAGGTTTGCATTTTATTCAGACAGATGGTAATAAAACAATGGAGCCAAGACCTGCTGGGCCATTATCTTTAATCCTAGCTTGCTCCCAGAGGCTAAGAAATACACACACTGGGAAAACACTTCCCTTTACATTCAGGGCTCTTAAAGCCACTGACTTATCTGAGTTTCCTAGAATAGAAGTTTCTACCTCATCAACATTATTCACCTCTGTTCCCCATCTCCTTCTCTCTGCACAAATTGGCTTCTCCTTCAACACACCGCCATCTTGGCTGCTTCTCCTATCCTCCACATGGTCTTTCTCTGCTCTTCTACTTTGATGCTAATCTCAGGAACCAAGAGAGCGAGCCACCGTTCATCCTCATTTTATAGTGTACAAATCAAAACCTTTAATCTAATATACAAACAAGGAAGTCTCTGATACAAAGTCACTTAGGATGGGAAAAGCTTAGTCATAAAACTAACACTATAGTTTATAGGCTATAGGACCCTCCCTGATTAAAGCCTGTCCCCCACTCCCAGTGCAAATGATAAGCAAGTAAACATATATATCACATTTACAAACTTATTTGACCAACAGGGTGGAAGCCAGATTGCATGGCGATGAGAGGTGAAAGGAAGGGGACTCGTGGGACCAGTGACTGGGATGCTGTGAAGTAAACACTCCAGGGGCTTGGGAAGCGGCCTGGCTGAGACCCTGCGGACCCATGTGGCACACCCTGGTTTCATCCACAGAGGCCTGGATTTCTTTCTCAGCCTCATGGAGGCCATTTTCCTGACTAATAAAAAACTTAATAACAGGTAAAAGATAGTAACCTACAGCATGAAAAATATGACTTAATTACTATAATAAACACATCAACCAATGAATATTTTGATGGAATCCATGGGAGTCCTAAAAGACCAGAGTAACAGGCTTTATAGAAAGGAAGAAAGAGGCCCTGGCCGGGCTGACTCGCAAGGGGAGTCACACACCAGGCACAGCCTGGGACTGGATTTTAAGGGTTTTGGGGAGGGGGAGAGCGACAGGTCATGGGACATTAGCCCATTGGCTGCTGGACCAAGGAGGGTCTTTTAGGGAAGTTTGCCAGGACCTTTCGGCTTGTGGCATCAGACATTCCTTTACGATTAGTCATTGCTGCAAGCCCTGAGAGGAGACTCACTGGCAGGGTGAAGAAGTGAAACCCAAGATTCCCGACTATTTGATATATAAAAAAAGAAAGAGTGGTTCCTAAGGAGGCCTCAAAGGAAAAGAGACGGAGGTCATTATCTTCTGTAACTTCCTCCTGCTGAGTAGGGGCGGTGAGGGGTTATTTCCTCTCTAAGGATCACTCTCAGTGAGGGGTGGAGAGATGCAGTGATGGCTTCTTGTCAGGTAGGGGTGTATTTATAGGGTTTCAGATTTTTTCTGTTTCACGAGGGCAGGTTTCAGGGTTGGTGTGTAGGGTTAGGTAGATTTTTTCAATTTTCTGATTGGTGAAGGTCTGCATGTGGTTCTGTAAAAAACTAGTGAACAAACATAAGAGGCAGGATCTAAAATTTAGAAAAATAAATAGGAGAGTGAGTGGACTAATGAAAGGTAATTGTCAAGACACCCAGTTTGTGCGAAACCACTGATTCCATGACTTGGTTTGTTTTTTACAAATACGCTGCACTTCAGAGAGAGAGAGAGAGTGGGAATAAGACAGGGAAGTGGCCAGTCCCCCTTGACCCGAGACCTATTTTTATAGAAATTCTTAAAGCAACATGAGAGAAATTACCTGTATAGCTCGTTTGGTCCTTACATTGACGAATAGTATACTAGGAACTTGAAGAGGCTCATGGGGTGGGATTAGATTGATATTTCAGGTGAGATAGATTAGGGTACAGGTTTCTGTCCAATTAGTAGGGAGACAGATATAAGTGTTGGTCCCAAACAAGTAGAAAGCCCCTGATTGGGTGATACAGGATGAGAGGTGGAAAAAGAACTGATGGACAAGGGGTTGGTTTTGTTTCTCTGTTTCTGAGCTCCAGATGGTCATGGTGGAGGAAATAGCCATCCTAATAAGTGGGGAGAGTAGAAGATTGTTAGGTAGGGTGACTAATTAAACATTCTTTAAAAACCAGTTTTCTGATTATCCAATTCTTTTTTTCTCTGTACAAATCTCCTACAACCTTCACAAACCTTCTACAACTTACATGAACCCTCAGCTTTCATGAACTTTCTTATCCAGAAATATCTGGCCTTCATAACAACTTGCCTTTTCCTTTGCTTTTCAAAAAAATTTTCATACCTAATACCTTCTATTATCAAAACCATACAATTCCTTTCTAGTTAGAACTCTTTTTTTTTTATTTCTTCATTTTAGAGAGGAGAGAGAGAGAGAGAGAGAGAGAGGAAAGAGAGAGACAGAGGGGAAGAGCTGGAAGTATCAACTCCCATATGTGCCTTGACCAGGCAAGCCCAGGGTTTCAAACCGGCGACCTCAGCATTTCCAGGTCAACACTTTATCCACTGCGCCACCACAGGTCAGGCACTAGTTAGAACTCTTGATTTAAAAATATTTAACCTTTAGTGACAATTAAGTTGACTTTCTTTTTACCCTAGTTTCCCTTTTCCCAAATTCTGATTAAAAGAGTCCCTAGTTTCTTCATATATTTACCATATGTAGACCAACCAGCTTCCGGTTTGTGGTTGGAGTGAGGCATGCCGTTTTTCTACTTTAGTAGCAATGGGAGTTGTCAGGATCACGGTGTGTGGACCTGTCCAAGTAAAAGTCAGTTTTTGGGTGATGTACTGCTGGAAGTGCCTCTTGGACAGTCTTTGAACTGTTTGCTGAGTAACCTGTAAATCCTGCAAGTACTTAGGGAAAGGGTGGTTACATTTCTACACTTTGCAGCTAGAGTTTAAGTCCTAGTGACCACTGCTTCTAGCTGGAATTAGAAGCAGGTCCCAGCCTACAATAGGCATGAAGCACTGAGACAAGAGGAATAAAGGTGACACTATAAAGCAGCAAAATCAGACAGTCAATACCCACAGTAGAGAACTTCGAGGGATAAATAAAACTCAAATATTCAGGCAAGGCATTGTAGATGGTCCTTGTGTTTACAAGAAATAAGATCAGTTTATCTGCTACTTGGGAGAAATACCTTAGGCTTGTGAATGATGTCCTTGGGCCATCAGTGGCAATTCCCAGCATGCTGGGCAAGGTCAGGTCACAGGTAGCTGGAGCAGGGCTAGAAGAGACTGAACTCTCCCTCCATGGAGCAAGGGGGCAGCTTACCTTCTTGTGTCCCTTTTTCCACAGTAAAGATGTGTCCCTGGTGGGGCTGGGAAGCCTGGCAGGCTTCAGTTCAATGACCTTTCTTTCCACTCTTGAAGCAGGGCCTGATTGAATCCTATGAATCCCTTTAAGGTGCTGGTGCTTTTAAGAGCATATGCAAAAACCTGGTATTTCCTGACCCCTTTTGAGCCTTATTTGCCTTTTCTGTTGCTCCCTTGGCCTTTATAGACCTTAAAAGCCATTCTCAGAAGATCTCACTGAGGGGTTTGACTAAGAGAGCAAAATTGGGAATCCAGTGTCTAAGGAAGCCTATTAGACCAAAAAAAGAAAGGATTTGCTCTGCGGTGGTAGGTAGTTGGAGACTGTGGAGGGTCTGAGTTCAATTTAAGGTAGAACCTCAGGTGGTGGGGGTTAAGGCAATGCCCAGATAGGCTATGGACTAAGAGTGAAGTTGAACCTTAGTAGAGAAGACGTGATATCCCTTCATTGTTAGGAGGTTAAGAAGGGTGGCGGTGTGTCTCCTTGAGGCAGGCAGGGAGGGGCTGCAGAGGAGTAGGTTATTTACATATTGTAAGAGAGTACTAGTTTTGAGATTGCATGCTGCTAAATTCTGAGATAGTGCCTTCCCAAACAGGTGTGGGCTGTTACTGAACCCCTGGGGTAAGACAGTCCAAATAAGTTTCTGGGCTGCATTATTGTCCGGATCAGTCCAAAAATAAAAGCAAACAGAAGGTAAGAGTCAGGGTGTAGAGGAATGGTAAAGAAGGCTTTCTTGAGGTCTAGGATTTTGAAGTGAGTGGTGTTTGAGGGAATGTGTGGCAGTAACTTGTAGAGATTAGGGACTACTAAATGGAGGGGAACTATTGCCTCATTGATTAGGTGTAAGTCTTGTACGAGGCAATAAGCCCCTGAAGGTTTTCAA
The DNA here is from genome assembly GCF_036850995.1 of Saccopteryx leptura. Taxonomy (NCBI): domain Eukaryota; kingdom Metazoa; phylum Chordata; class Mammalia; order Chiroptera; family Emballonuridae; genus Saccopteryx; species Saccopteryx leptura. The sequence goes on along the minus strand of NC_089503.1, from coordinate 10,710,626 downwards.
ACAGGATGGATGGGGGTATTGCAGGGAGAGTCCGAGGGGATGAGTAAGCCTTGATTTAAGAGTTTTTGACAAACAAAGGGACAAAACAGATTACTTACTCACACAGCTTAATAGACAACTCTGCCTTTTTAAGCTTTTCAAGATGTCAGGGAGTTGTCAGCATAGAGGAGATGAAGAGAAAAAGCAGATGGATAGACAGTGTGAACAGTTGGATGGAAAGAAGGAGGGTCAGAATCTTCAGGAGGAGGGGGAGATTAACGTGCTGTTGGTGGTGCCACGTGGTCAGAGGAGACAAAAAGATTGAGAGCTCTGAGGAGAGGGGAGGGAGTGAGAGGGAGAAAAGCATAGTTGCCTTTGGGGAGGGGGGTTGAGTGAGGAGAAAAAGGCACCGTTTCTGGAGCCGGTGGGGCGGGGGGAATGGGTAAGATACAGCTGAAGCTGGTGGAGAGGGGTTGAAGAAGAGAGACAGGCACCGCAGCCGGAGCCACAGCTTCTAAGGAAGAGGGATGGGATGAAGGAGAGACAGGCAGAGCAGCAGCCTGTGAGGAGAGAGGAGGGGATTAAGAACACAGTGAAGAAGAAAGGAGCCCCTGGCCAGCAAAAGGGGGGGGGAGAGAGACTGGTATTTGCAAGTGAATGTGAAACAGATTTAGCGAAGAGAGGGGAGGGGGCTCTTAGAAAGCAGAGACTCAAGTGGAAGAGATCTGCAGAGGAACCAGAGAGGGGTCCTGAGAGGGTGTGCCCCCAGGGGTCAAGCAGGAGGGGGAGAGAGTTGGGAGTCTGTGGAGAAGGAAAGATTAGGAGAGGAGGTTTTACATGAGGTTTCTTTGGCCAAAAACGGCCTGTGTGTAGAACAGGCAGCACAGAAATTAAGGACAGGAGTGAAGGGGGAAGAAAAGCTGCATGTAAGGAATTTCTGAGGCTTTCCCAATCTGGTGGCAGAAATTATTTCAGTCCCAGGGGGATGTTAATATCAAAAGTTACATTTTCAGGCCAGTGGGAGTCATTATCTAGTCTGTACTTAGGCCATGCTGTGTTACAGAAGAAGTTAAGAGGCATCCTAAAGGAGTAGTTTCTGAGGGTCAGGACTGGGAGGAGCCCCTTGTGAGGTGAGAATAGAGAAAGAGAGGAGTGTCCTCCGACTCTTTCAAGTATCCTGTATATCAGTGGTCCTCAATACCCAGGCCATGGACCAGTACCGGTCCTGGGGCCATTTGGTACCGTTCCACAGAAAAAGAATAAATAACTTACATTATTTTTGTTTTATTTATATTTAAGTCTGAACAATGTTTTATTTTTAAAAAATGACCAGGTTTCCTCTGTTACATCCGTCAAAGACGCACTCTTGACGCTTGTCTCAGTCACGTGATACATTTATTTGTCCCACCCTAAAGGCAGGTCTGTGAAAATATTTTCTGACATTAAACTGGTCCGTGGCCCAAAAAAGGTTGGGTACCACTGCTTTATACTGAACGTAGAAAACGAGAAGGCAGATCGTCACTGGGAATATCACTTTCATCACTTTCATAAAGGAGTGGAGCAACCTGGCTAGGCACCTAGACTTTAGAGGAAGTATGTGTGAACAGGCTGCCCAGAGTAGAGACCTCCCAATCAGCGACCCCAAGAGGAGAGAGAGTGAGGGTGAGGGACGAGTAGGGGCCTACCAGAGATAGGAAAGAGCAAAATTCCTAGTTTGGCAAGGGGTTTGAGACAGGGTCGGATAGCTGGCCAATCAACCTACATTCACACAGCCAAACAGAATCAGGGAGTTAGCCCAGGACGAGCTTCCGCTGCCCGACTGCCTCCCTGGTAGTAAGTCTGGCTGGTGGAAGGGATCGTCCAGGCATCCAGTACCCTGTCCCGGGTTTCAGCACCAAATGTTAGAATCCATGAGAGTCCAAAAAGACCAGAGTAACAGGCTTTATAGAAAGGAAGAAAGGAACCCTGCCGGGCTGACTAGCAAGGGAGAGTCGCACACCAGGCACAGCCTAGGACCAGGTTTTAAGGGTTTTGGGGAGGAGGAGTGAGACGGGTCGTGGGGCATTCGCCCATTGGCTGCTGGACCAAGGAGGGTCTTTTATGGAAGTTTGCCAGGACTCTTTGGCTTGTGACATCAGACATTCCTTTACAATTAGTCATTTGCTCCAAGCCCTGAGAGGAGACTCACTGCCAGGGTAAAAGAAATGAAACCTAAGTTATATATAACTTTCGCTGGTCAGTACCTATGTATTAGTCACTGCTGGGTAAGAAATATTATTGTAAAGCCCAAGCCAGATTCCTCCTTTGGTTAGGGCATCGTCCCGAATAAAGAGGTTGACAATCCTATTCTCACTCAGGACAAATACAGGAACAGATCGATGTTCTGTCTCTCTCCCTCCTCTCTCTCTAAAATAAATAAAAAAAAATTTTTAAATACAACAGAAATATTCCTGTGAGAAATTATATTTCATGTCTTACACCAAAGAACAGAAGGTCTAAAATGATAGAAATTTGGAGAAGATGCTAAGGGTAAGTATGTCTAAACCTAGATGGTGAGTGATTACATAGGACTGATATCAGCATGGAACAAAAGACTCTAACTGTTCCCTTCACTACAAAAGCATGTTCAAGAAAAAAGGTATTTCTGGTGAGCAAGGAATCAAGGTAAGAACAGTAAATAACCTTGAGGATCCTGAAGTGAGAATTAGCTGGTCAGTTTCCTGGGCCATCTCACAAGCCCTGAGGCCTTTTGGCCTCTTTTTCCAGGGTGTTCCTCCAGAATACACAGGCTTCCTTCAGCCTGTCCTGGGAGCCACAGTGTGATTCCTTTGTGCCCTAGGGTCAACACATAGAAAATCCGCTTATTTTCATCATTGTAAATGCCAGCTGTGTGTGCACAGGACTCAGACTTCCCTGTTGGGGAGGTCATTCGTGGCATTGTGACTTGCTGTCCTCAGTTTCTTGCTCACATGAGGGGCTGACATTCAAGGAGGAGCATGTGCCTCAAGCAAAGACCATGGCACCTACTGACTGTGGGCGGGTCAGGAGGAGCTGTGAGGATGGGGCCTCACTGCTAGAGGCAGTTCTTCCTCGGGATTCTTTATGGAACTTCCTCCCCCGTAGAACACATGCACTGTAACAGAGCCTCCCTGGGCCTGCTGACCTCGATCCCGCTGCAAAGGGGCTTAGGCTGGAAGGAGAGTCCCTGAGCTCAGTGTCTTCTACTACAGGGGGAAGGAAGTCACTGGGCACCACCTGGAAATCTCATGGGCCCAGGACAGTGTCATGTCTGCAGATCCCCAAGCTCGTTTCAATGCAGCCTGAAAGATAACTGTGACTTTGAGAGGGCTTTAAGCCACTTTGAAGTTGTATTTTTGTAACATAGTCCTGAATTTGATGCTGGACTTGGATCTGAACTTTCTAGACCTCTGGGAAGGAGTGGGATGCATGGCCGTAATTCGATGAGTAAGACTTCTCATATCTATTGGGTGATTTGTTTCACAAGCTGAGGTTCTCAGGTTTTGGGGTTTTTTTTGTTTTGTTTTTTTTATTAGAACACCCCAAAGAGACATCACACTGAAGCAAAAGAAGCAACATGTCTACGGTTGTTGATCGAGATAATGTGCACTGGTATATTTCAGATCATTGTAATCATCCTGTCACTTTGATGTTATGTTCAAGTTTGAAGTTAAAAATTGTGTTTCTGAAGCAAAATACATTGTGGTGACCACACACCAGCCCTTCCTGAAAAGAAGGGTCACCCATGCAGGGAGAGCACGTGATACAGCGCGTCAAGGGAGTGCCCCCGATGGCGGACGGTGGAGGAGTCCATGTGCACTTGGAAGGAGGGCCCTCCACCTCCAGGTCGTGTCTGCAGTGGCTCCTGGACTGATTTCAGCATTACAAAATGCACTAATTAGGCAGTGCACACAATGAGAATCTAGTAGGAAATTTGGGCAAAAACCAGCATACTTATTTTTTCCACTATGATTATTACCTTTTATCTATGTACAATGCAGAAAAGAGGTGTTATTAACAATATAGTGATGGCAAGAGTTGGTAAGCAAAATGGAAAAAATTCTCAGATGCCTCATGGCCTTTTCCCACTATGGGCTTCCCTTGCAGCTCACAGCCCACAGGACGGGGTCAGAACCCTGTCAGGGGTCCTGGGGCTGCTGGCAGGTGTCCATGGAAGCAGGAAGAAGGGGTGAACTTGCTTACAGGTGTCCCCAAAGCCTCAGGGCATAAATTTCATGACTCACCAGTGCACAATAGTGAGGGAAGAGGTACTAACATGGCTCATGGAGTTTGTAAAGTGACAGACATTGGTGACTCGGGTACCATCAGAGAGATCTCACAGCTTTGGATACAGAGCAAACATATATTTTAAAATCTGATATTTCATAAATATATGTGGTAAGATGTCGTGGTGACAAGGAACTACCCAGAGACCAGATAACATGCTTCGAGGGGCCGAGGGGAGGCAACACCGTGATCAGCAAGTTAAGGACTGAAGCCCAATCCCCAGCCTTCCTCAGATATTTATTAGCCAGTACAAATAACTCAGGGATGCAGACAACAGAAGTTTTCAAGGGATGAAGGGAAAGGCAAGGAGCATGCTGGCTTCTAATCTCTGTTCTGAGAGCCTAAACATTTCTTGTTTCTGAATCTTATCCTGCTGTTCTGCTGTTTCTAGCATGCACTGTCTCCAGTATGGGTCAAAGAGGCCCCTGGACTCTCACCTGTTCAGAAATTTTGCCCTAGGGCACTTGGCTGTCTTTAATTATTATTTTAACTCTGCATATTTTCATAACATATTCCTACATGTCCCCCTCTTTTGTTTTAGTAAAGATTAACGAGAGTAAGATGCTTATGAGGTTGCAGTGGAAGGTGAAGGGTAAGCATAGAAAGAAACAGGTTTGTAGGAGTCTCTGGTGAGTCTGTATTTTGCAAAAGCTCACTAGCACACCTGGTTAGATGTTTTAAAGTGTCCCAGGTGATGTCAGGTGTTCCCTGAGTGCTTGGGAGCAAGTCAGGTGTCCTCTTTTTTGTGTTCATTCCCAGAGGAGGATTCATTATCAGATTCTGGATCTCTGGAACTGGATTGCTTTCTAGAATCTGTTGCCAACTCATGATGAGGCTTCACTTTCCTCACTGGCATCAAGAGAGAAGCTGTTGATGACAAAATAGCAGCATGCTCTTGCCCCCAGGTTAGTGATTTGACTGGATTCTACTGCTCAGGGTCAGCTAATACATCCTGGTACAACTGAGAGACTTGGGCAGTTGCTAAGCTGGTACAATACACCTCTTGGCTGCAAGAAGTCCAGGTGAGGAAATGTTCAAAAAGTTAATAGTAAAAAGAAGCTTATTCATTGTTCTTGTGGGGTGAGTCGCTCCTCCTGACTCCCCATTTTTGTTTGTGTAGTTGGACCTTAAGGCAGCCATTGGCTCTATCTGTAATATCTCTAAGTTTGTGTGAATTCCTCAAGCTCCTGGGCCCCTAAGAATGTCCTAATGTTCTCTTTTATTTTCCTTTCAGGACAATCCTTCCTCTAAAATCCTTCCTTCTTTTCTTACCTTTGTCAACTTTCTCAGTCAATTCTCTTTTTGTTTCTTCCCTCTGCACAAACCTTCTACAACCTGCACAAACCTGCAACTTACACAAACTTCTTTATTCAAAAATAACAATCTTTCTGAACTTGCTTACTTCCTAACTTTTCCTTTCAAAAATATCTCCATACATTTTACCTTTTATCATTAAAACTATAAGATTTCTTTCTAATTAGTCGGAATTCTCAACTTCTGAAAACCTTATCTTTCAGTGAGGACTAAGTTAGTAATTAGCAGTTTTAGAATAATACTTTTATGAATATATTTATGATCGTTAGAAACAGTTTCCTTTATTGACAAACGTATATTTTCAAAAGATACAGTAAAGATAACTGGAACCTTTTGTAAACCTAGGCAAAAGAAGTATAGTGGTTGTTAAGAACTTCAAAAGACAATAAAATTTAAACTAATAGTAATATCAAATGCTTTCTTAGACTACCTTGTTAAAATAATTGGGATAGTTTTATATTTTACAGTATCATTAATAATTTTTTTATTGTTCTCAGGATTACAGTAGTTCTCTGGTCTTCAGGAGAGGCTTTAAGATATTTAAATGGCTTGATTTCTCTTTTTCCTTTCTAAAATTATCCTCAGGGATTTTCTAAGAGCCAAACTGAGATTATTCAAATTACAGTATTAAGTCTAGTTTTAACTTGGCCTGGTAATTTGCAAAAATACAGCAAGTACAATAATTGATCATATTGGCTTTTTCAAATTGCTTTGTAGGCTCTTTATATGATAAAAAAAAATTTTAGATTGAAATTTTGGGGGGTTATCTTTTAATTCCTTTTATTAATTTTATAGAGAAAAGAGAAAAGGAGAGAGAGAGAGAGAGAGAAGGAGGGAGGAGAAGGAAGCATCAAATCCCATATGTGCCTTGACCAGGCAAGCCTAGGACTTCGAACCGGTGACCTCAGTGTTCAAGGTCAATGTGTCATCCACTGCGCCACCACAGGCCAGGTTAGACTGAGTTTAAATTAGCCTCTCAGGGCACACACAGAAGTCATACTACACAGTTGTTATTAGGCTCTGCCTGTAATCTTCCTGAAAATATCCTTCTACCCACAGTTATAACAGGTTTGTGGCCTTGGTCACAGCCTGTCTCCCTTTCCAAACCCACAGGTCCCTCCTGAAGGCCTTGTCCCAAGGACACTCCCAGGAACCTTTCCAAAGTGGGGGAGTTGCTTAAGGAGAAGAGATGGTCAGGTGAAGGAGATACTTCATGAAGAAGTTGCCTTAGTGGGAGGTTGGGCAAGGGGAATTTGAGTTTAAAGGGGCCTTGGGTTTAAAGGCACCCTGGACCAATACCTAAGATTCTAACCCTTTGTTTTTTAAGGAAATGGGGCAAAGGTCTCTTCTTCTGCAGCTACTTCCTCCTTGTTAAGGTTGGTGAATTATCTAAGGCATTGGTCAGCAAACTCATTAGTCAACAGAGCCAAATATCAACAGTACAATGACTAAAAATTTTTTTGAGAGCCAAATTTTATTAACTTAATCTATATAGGTAGGTACATTGTTATTAACTTAATTAAGGGCACTCTTAACCTGGCCAAGGAGCCGCACTCAAGGGGTCAAAGAGCCGCATGTGGCTGGCGAGCTGCAGATTTCCAACCACTGAATAGGGGAAGGCTGTGGTCTGTGGTCCAATCCAACACCTGCAGCCCACAGGAGTCCCCACAGCTGTAACCTGTGACTCCACTGCTCAGGGGAAAGGGAATCCCCCATGATGGAGGAGAGATGAAGGGAAAGGGAGACCCCTGGCCTGATCCCTGAAAGTGACCTCACTACAAACATTCACGGGCTTTTCTCCTGCTGCTTGTGTCCCTTACCAAACAGGATGAGTGAACATCCTCTTCTTTTGCCAGGTTTTGAGAGGTTGTTTCTTCTGGATCCTCACTTGGGGAACCACTTGTCGCTGCGACAATGAACTACTCAGAGTAACAAGCCTGTCGTTTGGTTCCTGTTCCTCACATGGAGCACCACTTGTTTTGGTGACAATGAACTATCTATTCAGGGACCAGATGACACACTCCGAGGGGCTGAGAGGCAAAAGCCCCAGTCAGCAGACAGAAGGACTGAAGCCCCATCTCCAGCCTTTCTTGGATATTTATTCGCAAGTACAAATGACTCAAGGAAGCAGACAGAAGAAGTTTCCAGGGGTTGAAATAAAGTCATGGAACGTGCTGCCTTCTAATCTCTGTTCTGAGAGCCTAAACATATTCTGTGTTGCTGAATCGTATCCTGCTGTTTTGCTGTTTCCAATGCACACTGTTTCCAGTAGGGTCAGAGAGGATCCTGGATTCTCTTCTGCTCTGGGCTTTCACCCTAGGGCACCTCACTGTGTCTGATTATTATTCTAGCTCTGATTATTTTCATGACATGTGCATAATTCCAGAAGTGTGAAATTCAGAGAGTCATTTTTTCAGAAGTTTTTCCAAGTTTTTATCCAATGATGTAATCCTATCATTTAATTTCATCTCATCTTCCAATATTTAATACTTTTCCTCACTCCTGTAAAGATTTAATCCCCTTTTTCTGACCTCTAGCAAGATCTGACTCTGCCATTCATTATTGAAAGCGTTCATTACTAACATCTCCTTTCAAACCATATCAACATAAAGAAGATATCACTTTACTGACAGGAGAGCTATAATTTTTTAAATCAAGGGAGTGTGAATTTCAGCAAAGCAGGAGAGTTTGGAAAGTGGCAGGTGTACTTTACAAAGAATAAACCAGAACTAGGGATCAGTCAACCTGCATCACAGACTGAGCTCTGCATCCAGCCCTGGGATCTTCAGAAAGTTAAAACATCAAGGATTTTGCATTGTCATTGGCTCAGCAATGAGATGTGACCACAATTCCCTGGAGCTTTCTGTTCATTCTATAATCAGAAAGTAAAGTGAAAAAGTATCTTTCCTCACATTAATTGTATTTCTTTTGTTTCCACTCTAGCACTTCCTCAAGTGTGTCCAGTCCTTGTTACTGAGACGATTAAGATGTATTTGGAATCAGCCAGCAACTTGTATACCAGCCTTCAGAGATAAAACGCACCTCCTGAAGCAGTCTTCGCAGCTATGCAATATAAAGGATGCATAGATAATTTGACCCTTGAAGGCAGAGAGAAATTCCAAAAATTTGGGGTAATTTCTTTCTCTGTTGGCATAGAGCAGGGGTCTCAAACTCGCGGCCCGCCGAACAATTTTGTGTGGCCCACAGACTAATCCACGAAGTTCAAAATATTTTGGATAAAATTAAGTAAGCCTAGGGGCCTACTTGTATTTTTCATTTCTCTAGCATCCTAGCTAGATATTAGCTTAGTTAACAGCAGTTGTGATGCGAACTACAGTTTCTGGTCGTTTTGTGACACTGAGTAAACTGCATGTATGATTGTGCTTGTTGTACTGATTTTTTTTTGTTTTCAACTGCAGTGAGAAGTGTTGCGTAACAGTTGCCTTTTGTAGACCTAGTGCGGCCCGCAGAACGGCTGTGATCTTGCTCTGCGGCCCACATGCTGAGTTGAGTTTGAGACCCCTAGCATAGAGGTTGCAGTTCAACTGCACAGCCAGGAGGGAGGTCAGGGTGCTGCTCTGGGGACACAGGGTGTGAAGACAGCTGTCCCTCTGCTCACCTCTGATCAAGTGGCCTGTGCATACCAGTTTCATGATAACATGGCACCTGCTGAGCTGGACTAAGGCTGCACATATCACTGGGCATGTTCGTCCTTCTCAGGTCACCTCCCTGGGCACCAGGTTCCCCACAGTGTCCTGAGGAGAGGGACAGCCAGGCCCACAGGGTGTGATGGGGCAGGGCCAGAAACTGTCCCCCCAGAAGGACGGGCCCCTCACCCAGTGGCACAGTCCCTGGGACTCTCACAGGATGACTGGGAGGGAGAAGGGGACACAGTGAGAGGGAGAGAGCCGGCCCTGCCCTCAGTCAGGACAGAGGGGCAGCTGCTGGGGGCTCTTCCAGCTAAACAGAGCCGAGGTCACCCCAGTACTTAACCCCACATTTCCTGGCCAGGGGACCACAACCCTCCCTGTGTCCTCTGCAGCCCCGTGTCGAGCTGAAACTCTTCAATCATGTCCTCATGGAGAGATCACACAGTTGTAATGGTGTCTCTCAGCACGTCCACCCTGGAATTAAGTCAGATTTCACACAAATGTCCTCACTAGCTGCATTCTCAGTGTAGGAAGTCCGTGTGCTGTGTGGGAAAGGTCCACTCTGAAGGCGTGACATCTGCAGGCAGAATGGCCACGTCCCCTCTCGCCCCATCCTGGTCCATCAGCCCTGTGTCCCCATTCAGTGACAAGTGGAGTCCTCATCCTGGAACGCATAGAAAGGACACCTGGCTGCTCTGCCCAACTCCTGAGCCTCCTCTTCACTTCACTAAAGACCTGCGTCCTTCTCTGGGGACACTCAGGGTTTATCTACAGGGTGTGAACATGGTTCTCTCCTGACTCGCACGGTCTGTGCAGACTGGACCAGGACTATTGAATTCCCCACACGCACGGCTACCTGCCTGGTGCCTCCATTTCCCTTTGCTGGTTGCAGTTTCTTCCACATCTGGGTTGTGAACAACAGTCTGTGTTAACATGTCTTCTGCAGGGGATTCAGGACTAATTTATTTTTCTTTCTTTTTCTATTTCAGAGCAATGTCGTGAAGAAATGTAACAGTTAGATTTAATAATCTTCCATGCGAGTTCTCTGTCGTTCAATGTTGACCTGATCTTTCCCAGACAATGTGAAGGTTTCAACGTCTTGCTTCAATAAATTTCTTTCCTGCACTTCGCTGCCTGTCTTGTTTTATCCAACAGTCTCTGGCTTGAGTTGGGTGGTTTCATCATGAAGTGGCCTGTGGGTGGTGTCAGGAGTAAAGTAGGGAGACCAACGTCCAGGGACCATGGCGGCCTGAGTGCAGGGGTCCTGGTGGGAACATGGGCTCAGGAGCCATCCTGCATGACCCCACAGACTGTCTAGTCACGTGGCCCTAAGGGTGGGGTGATTGAGGGAAAAAGCATGAGAACGTTTTGCTCCGGGCTAGTACTGAGGGAACCGCAGCCTGATGAGGGTCACATGGTTCCCACAAAGCAGCATCGCTGCTACTGCGCCCTCATCGTCAGCACAACCCTGCTCGGTGCTCACTCCACCCTGGGGTCAATGCCCGGATGGCCCCATGTGACATGATCTCTGTCCACTTCTCCACTTGTAGAGAATCCGCAAAGTTCAACCTCCAGTTACACCCTGCACTATGCACATGCGCACTGCTCACCTCCACCCGGCTACCGCTTACTCCCGCAAGGTCTCCCTATAGCCTTGGACACGGGCGTCCAGCTCCCATGTGGACAGCTCCATGCACACCATCCACACTTACTGCAGGAGGAACACGTCAGATGAGCACAGTTCCTTCCATGAGCCCATCCAAGCTAATGGGCCCCCATCCAATGAGGCAGCTGACTCAGATGATGGATATATCACAGATAGGGATTGGTGTCCAGTGGCTGTTGTGACATACAGCCACACACTTGGTGGCTTCAGTTCAGTTCTTTCTCCAGTTGCAACGAATAATAATCTAAAATCTGTAAACCTCTGCTGAAATCACAGTGTCAGGAGGCCATGCTGGCTCTGGAACGATGAGGGGAACATCTATCCCTGGTGCCTCCAGCTGAAGGCTTACGGCTATCCTGGTCTGGTACCCATATCCCTTCTATCTCTTCCCCATGAGGTGACATTGCCGTATTTTTTTCTTTGTGGATGACTATCTCCAGGTCTCCTTCATATATACAATGGCATTTAGAGGTCACGAGATAATTCAGGATCTTCTTTCTAACTCAGCATCTATGACTTTATCACATCTACAAAGTCTGGGTTGAAATGGAGGAGACATGAGACGTTCAGATTTTGAGTGTCGATTTGTTTGGTGCTGTTATGAGCCTACTTCAGCTACTCTGTCTGCCAACACTGAGTCCAGTGAATCCTACCGCTTTCAACCCAAGCCTCCCTAGAACATTTTTTATAACTTTGAAATATTAGAGGTCATGTGTTCATAAATGTATCAAATAAAGGAATTATTAATAGACCTATTATTAATAGAACACATTCTGTGTTCATCCACATCCTGTGCTCCATGGACACAGGGTCACGAGCTCTTGCCACAGCCTGAGAAACGCAACCTGGAATCGCATGGGAGGGCAAGGCCCCCAACCAGTGAGGCACAGTGGCCTGGCCTGACCCTGTCCCAGATTCCCTTTCATCCTCATGTCCCTGCTCACTCAGATGCTGGGCTCAACCATCCTGTCTACATGTCATTCATTCGACATCACGTTGGATCACACTACAGCACATGGGCCCATCACGGTGCCTTTCCCTCTATGTTGTTCCTGTACAGGACAGCTAACAGCCTTCAGCCTTGTTGGAAATGTCTGTGTCCCGTCTTCTGCTCGGTAAAGCCATCTCTGCCTCTAACACACTAAAATAGACATTTTTACACAGTCATACTATATGTACTAAACAACACACACTCACATACACACTGTAAGACACACCGAGAACCATGCACTATCAAACATGCAGACAGATACACACAAGGAGGCACAAACACAGGCATACACACAGGCAGGCACAGTCATTCGTCTGTTGTCACTTATTCTTATGTGATGAAAGAGTTCTATGACAGCTGTTTGGGGAATATTTGGAATAAAATAACAATATAAAGAACAAATATTATTAATCATTGTTAATGTTGCTAAAATGTTAACTGAAGGTGACACCTGATTCTGACTTAGCTTTCAAATTCATCTCTATGACCCAAATTATTAGATTAAATCAAGCTAATGTTTTCTTTCCAGAAACAGGAGACTAAAGTGTCCCCATCCCTGGATGTTAAAGCTACAACTTCTTCTTCTTCTTCCTTTGCCCTACTGATGGGAATCCCACAGCTCTCTCCAAATACAATAAGAACATGGTGTTAGCACCACAATGGCAGACTAAGGCCTTGATTTAGAGTTGGGGGTGAGCATTATCTATTTAGAATTCCAATTTTAAATGAGTATTTCCTTCTAAATAAAGCCATAAATAAAACACATTATATAATCAGGAATTCTTTGTAAAATTACAAACTGTCTAAAAAATAAGTTATAAAACAAAAAAATTAGACAACTCCTGTATCACTATTGTCACACACAGTCCAGAATAGCTCTTGTCATGCTCTCTAGGACCTGAACAGAGAAGAAAGAACCATGGGGTCAGGTCCTAAGCTACCAGGAGAAAGGTACAAAAATGGGCCTTGGGTCTTACTAAAGTGACCCCAGAGATTCAACGGCACTATCTAACATCTGCAGTAGACTGTCTTTGGTGTGGTATTGGGAATAAATAATTTCAACCTAAAGGTACCCAGGTAGAGAAAGTGGAGAAGACTTCATGTACAACAAAGGTCTGGAGCAGAACACCATGGACCTGCACAGAAATCTACCTGGGGGCCACATAGGGCCACTGTGCAGTTCAAGGTCACAAGAATCCATCTGAGTCATAAAGTGAAGATCCAAAGGGTCAAATTAAGGTGATCAATAGTGTTGAGAGCTCTCTGATCTTAGACACTTGCCTCCTTAGCTGGCTCTGCCTGCCACTAGCTGTGTGGCCTTGGTAAGATTACTTGAGTGCTCTTGTCTCATTGTTCACATCTGGAAAGAGGTGACATACTTACCTTATGGGGAGGGAGACCACACATCAGGTTGCTCTAGGGAACCTTGGTTTGTGGCACTGTCCTGGCATTCTGTCCATTTAGTGACCTCTTCTACCTTGTCAAGTGATCCAGGTCAGCTAATAAGTTTCATCATCACTCTACTCACTGATTGTTGTAAAGATTAAGAGAGGTGGTCATACTGCCTGAATCAAGTCTGTGCAATGAAACTGTTTGCCATTCCTGTTTTACTGAATCTGGAAGTAAGTGACACTTGAAGAGGCTAGCAATGGTGAGCTCAATGAGCCAGTGGCAGGTAGAATATGCTCAGATGAGTTTAGAGTAATGGCAGCATGAGAAATACTCCTGATATCTCCCTAAAAATTTCAACAAATTGAACAACTATAGTGCAGTAAAGGAACCTCAGCTGGGCTCACAGCCACTCCTGAATGATCCATGCATGGAATGGACAAAAGGTGGATGGAGTGGAAAGGGGTGTGGAAGATAAAATGCTTTTGAGATGAGTTTTGGAAGAAGAATAGACAAACCTAGATTGACTGAGTTTTTCTTCCTATGCTGTACTACAGAGAGGAGAGAAGCTCAGGCTTTCTGGGTTTTGTCTGTGGCATATGAAGAGGGAAACTCGGAGTGACTGGGTATCCTTATGCTGAAAGGATTGTTAAGACAGGAAAAGTTAAGCCAAAGAAACCAGAGCACAGAATCATGGCCAGCGTTCCCCATGGCCTGCCTGCAGCTCACACTCACAGAGAAAGCTAAGCTGCAGCCCCAACCTCTCACTCACCTTGTAGTATGAAGGGTGGCAGAAACAAACCTTTCACCTAGCTCTCAAGAGCCACCATCTCCCTGAAGAACAGAGGTGCTCCATGCCCAGTCTCCAGGTCTTTAGAGACATGGGAGAAGCACCTGGAAGCCCAAGATTGCCATTGCTAGAGCCAGAAAGCCAGAGAACCAAAATGGTAGGACAAAGCCATAAAATCTTCAATACATATCCCATCCACCAATGTAACAATAGCCCCTTAAATCATGGGTACAGCAATATCTAAGTGAAAGACAGCCCAGAAATATTTTAGCTGAATTTTCTAGTACACTGACACTTACTGAAATAAAACAGTAACTTCTCAAAAGCAAACTTTATTTTATTTTTTAATATTTTCTTCTTACTGTTTTTTTCCCATTTCTGTTTTAAATTATTGTTTCTTTAATTTTTCTATTTTTATTCTTATTTTTGTGGGTGTTTTTATGTTTATTTTCTTTTATTTGTTATTTTTAGATTTTCAGTTGTTTTCAGTGGGGGCTTTCTACTTGTCATTATTTTTTAATTTTTATATTTTTATTGTCTTTTTAATTTTAACTTTTCATATTTTACTTGTTTTTTGTTAGCATTCTTAACAATACCACTCTAAAATGCAATCAAGGAACAAAAAATCAAATACTATGGCTCCATAAGACATAAATATAGTTCAGAAAGAAAATGAAAAATCTCCAGAAAAATATTTCAATCACATGGAAACCTTGGAGTTAAATGATAGAGAATTCAAATTGAAGTTCTGAAAATACTCAAAGTGGTGAGAGAAACACCAACATGCAACTTAATAAACTCACCAAGAAAGTTGAAACTTTAAAAACAGAGGTGAAGAAGTCATTACAAGAATTTAAAAATGAGTTATCAAGTTTAGCTAATAGACTAAACCAGATAGAGGGGAAAAAAATCACTGAATTTAAAGACAGACACCTAGAGATACTACAGAGAAAAGAGAAAGGAGACTCATGAATTTTAAAAATTGAGAGAGTGTTACAAACAAGAGAGCTCAGAATTGTCTGACTCCATCAGAATGAGCAATATAAGAATAATGGGTATATTAGAAAGAGAGAGGGAGAAGGGAAAGGAGATCCTATTCAAACAAATACTTGATGAGAACTTCCCAAACCTATGGATAGATAGGGCTTCAAATCCAAGAAGCAAACAGAATGCTGAGTTACCTCAACCCAAACACACCTACTCCAAGGCAAATCATAATATAATTGTCAAAGTCAGTGACAATGACAGATCCTCAAGGCAGCTAGGGAAAGAACATAACATATAAATGAAAACCCATTAGGTTATCATCAGACTTCTCAGAAGAAACCTTATAAACCAGAAGAGGGTGGATCCAAACATTCAAAGTACATACTATATCCATCAAAGTTATCTTTTATTTAATATGACATCAAATATTTATATCAAAAATGAAAAAGATATTAAAATTTTGCTGACATTCAGAAACTGAGAGAATTTATGACCAGATAATCCCCACTGCAGGAAATTCTCAAGGGAGTTATCTGACCAAACACAAAGAACAAAAGAAATCAAAACTACAAGTAAAACTTCCAACACGGTCACAATAAAAACAAGGATAATCTGTGACAATGATAACATAAGAGAGGATACAATAACAATCTGTATTAGTAAAAGAGGATAGAGTACAGAAGCACTCATAAGACAAAAGACTCTTACATACGTAATGATTTTTCTCTTAATGACCTAATAATAACCACCCACAAGAAAGCCACAACTGAAACATGGCACTTAAAAAGGAAAACAGAAAAAACAGGGGAAAGAAATATGGGATACCACCAAACAAAAACAACTTACAGATACACAAAAGAGAAGACTCAAACAAGACACAGAACTACCAGAAAACAAAACATAAAATGGCAATAGGAAATCCTCAAGTGTCAATAATTACCTTAAATGTAAATTGACTGAACTGACCAATAAAGAGGCACAGAGTAGCAGATTGGATCAGAAAGCAAAACACAACTGTATTCTGCCTTCAAGAGACACATCTAAGCTGCACGGACAAAAGTAGATCAAAGCAAAAGGTTGGAAAACAATTCTGCCAGCAAATAATATCCAAAGAAAGGGGATGTAACCATTCTCATATCTGACAACACTGACTTCAAGACACCAAAAGTAACCAGAGATAAATACGAACATTTCATAATGATAAAAGAGACATTGCATCAAGAAGACGTACACTTCTTAATATATATGCACTGAACCAGGGAGCACCAAAACTTATGTATAAGACATCTACTAACTGATCTAAAATTAGAAGCAGACAAAAACCCAATCATACTTGGAGATCTCATTGACAGTTTTCAATAGATCAAACAGAAAATCAATAAAGAAATATCGACCTTAAATGACACACTGGACCAAATGGACATAAAATGCAATTACAGGACATTTAATTCCAAAACATTAGATTATACATTCTTCTCCACTTCATGGAGCATTCTCAAGGATACACCATATGCTGGGCCACAAAACTAACATCAACAAGATTAGGAAGACTGAAATTATACCGCCCATATTTTCTGAACATAAGCCTTTAAAATAAGAATTCAACTGCAAAAAGGAAGTAAAGAAACACCAAAAAGTTTGGAAATTAAACAAAATACTTCTAAGAAGTGACTAGGTCAAAGAAGAAAAAAATAGAGATTAAAAGACATATACAGATAAACGAAAATGAAAATACAACATAACAAAGTATTTGGGATGCAACAAAGCAGTAATAAGAGAAAAGTTTATATCATTTCTGGCTTATATCAACATACAAGAGATCCCAAAAAAACAACCTAACATCACACTTTAAGAACAAAAAAATTTAAAAAGCAACCCAAAGTCGGCAGAAGAAAGGATGTAGTAAAAATTAGAGCCAAACTACTGATAAATGAAATAGAGAACAAAATACTATAGAAAAATTAATACAACAAAGAGCTGGTTCTTTGAAAAAATCAATAAAACTGACAACCCACTGGCTAGAATCCCTAAAGGAAAAAAAGAAAAGACTCATATAATCAAAATCTGAAATGAATAAGGAGAAATTACCACAGATATCATAGATATAAAAAGGATTATAGTAGAATACTATGAAAGATTATATGCCACCAAATTCAACAACCTTGAGAAAATGGGTAAGTTCCTAGAACTATACAATCTTCCTAGACTGAGTCATGAAGTGGAAAACCTAAATAGACATATAGGCAGGAAGGAAATAGATACAACTATCAAAAACCACCCCCAAAATAAAAGTCTGCAACCAGAGGGTTACACTAGTGAAATCTACCAAACATTTAAATAAGATTTGGTACCCATCCTTCTCAAAGTCTTCCAAAAAATATAAAAAGGAGCAGTACGTTTGAACACATTTTATGAGGACAACATAACCTTGATACCAAAATCTGGCAAAGACAAAAAACACAGAAAGCAACTGCAGACCAGTAGTTCTAAAGAATACACATGCAAAATATCTTAAATTTTAAAAAAACAGGCAATCAAGTTAACACATTTAAAAAAGTAATATATCATGATCAAATGGGATTCATTCAATATACATAAATCAATCAATGTAATATGTCACATCATCAAAACAAAGAACAAAAATTATATGATCTTATCAATAGCTTCAGAAAAGGCATTCAATCAGATACAATGTCCATTAATACAATGTTAGGATTCAGCCGGTTCATACTAGTTCAGCATAAACTGACACCTAATCCTTTGTTGAGTTTGGCGAACTGGTTGTTAAAATGTGACTTGTAATCAGGGTTCTCCCTAAGGTGGGTGCCTGGGAAGCTGCCCAATGCAGAAATCACAAATTGACATTCTTCCTCTTTTTTAACATTCATCTACGCAACAGCAAATTCTAAGTGCCCATAGTAGTATCCATTCCTTCCATAGGTGAAAAAAATTGCAAGTGAGGACGTCAATCAAGAAGCAATATGAAAATATATTAAATAACAGTTTTATTTTTTTTGTCAGGTAATATTTAATATTTTTTCATTAAAATTTTAAAATTCTTATAATCTAGTTTTGTGTACCTCTTTTATTATTCTTAAGTATCAAATGTGTGAAATAATAAACTACCTTTTGGTATATCTTTCTTTATACTTAAAACAATCACTAGGGTAGAGAACACCAGTTGTTAAATTATTTGAATCCCACCACAGCCTTTATGTTTAAAACACTCAATAAAATCAAAATACAAGGGAAGTACCTCAGTATGACAAACCATCAGCTAATATTATACTTAACTGTGAAAAAATGAAGGCTTTTCCTCTAAAATCAGGAACAAGACAAGGCTGCCCACTCTCTCTATTATTATTCCTCATAGTTCTGGAAGTTTAAGCCAGAGCAATCAAAAAGAGAAGGAAATAAAAGACATCCATATCAGGAAAGAAGAAGTAAGGTATCCCTTTTTACAGATGATATGATCCTGTATATAGAAAACTCCAAAGACTCCACCAAAAAAAATTTAGTAACAATAAACCAATACAGTAAAGTAGCAGAATACAAGATCAATATACAAAAGTCTATTGCTTTCTGATACTCCAATGATGAAATTTCAGAAAATGAACCTAAAAAAACCCAATTCCTTTTACAATTGTAACAAAGAAATAAAATACATAAGAATCAACTTATCAAAAGATGTGAAGGACCTAGATATTGAAAACTACAAAGCATTATTGAAAGAAATGGAAAGAGACACAATGAAATGAAAAAAAAATCCACAATCACAGATGGGAAGAATCAACATATTTTAAATAGCCGTATTAACCAAAGCAATATACAAATTAATGCTATCCCCATCAAATTCCCAAAGTCATTTTTTAGAGAGATAGAACAAATACTCACCAGGTTTGCATAAAACCATCTAAAACTCCAATTATCTAAAGCAATCCTGGAGAAACGAAATGAAGTCGGAGGTATTATACTATCTGACTTCAAATTATACCATAAAGCCAGGATAATCAGAACAGCATGGTGTTGGCAGAAAACAGACATAAAAACCAATGGAAAAAAATTGAGAGCCCAGAAAGGAAATCAGATATATATGGACAAATCATCTTTGACAAAGGAGCCAAAAACACACAATGGAGAAAAGAAAGCCTCTTCAATAAATGGTGCTGGGAAAATTGAAAAGCCACCTGCAAAAGAATAGAACTTGACTACAGTGTGTCCCCCTGAACAAAAATTAATTCAGAATGGATCAAAGGTCTAAATATAAGATCTGAAACAATGAATTACATAGAAGAAAACATAGGTACTAAACTCTTGGACTTTGGCCATAAAGAGCATTTTTATGAATTGAACCCAAAAGCAAGGGAAATCAAGTCAACAATAAATGAATGAGATTATATCGAACTAAAAAGCTCTGCACAGCAAAAGAAACTGACAAAAAACCAAATAAGCAGCCAACTAATTGGGAGATGATATTTGGAAACAACAGCTCTGTTAAGTGGTTAATACCCAAAATATATAAAAAACTCACATACCTCAGCAACAATCAAGCAAACAAAATAATTAAAAAATGAGGAAATGACATGAACAGACACTTCTCCAAAGAAATCATACAAATGGCCAACAGATATATGAAAAAATAGTTGTCTTTACTTGCTATTTATGAAATGTGTATCAAAACTACAATGAGATACCACCTCACACCTGTTAGATTAGCTATTATCAACAAGACAGGTGATAACAAGTGTTGGAGAGGCTGTGGAGAAAAAGAAAACTTCATTCATTGTTGGTAGGAATGCAAATTAGTACAACAATTATAGAAGAAACTATGATGGTTCCTCATAAAATTAAGAACAGAACTATCATATGACCCAGCAATCCTTCTACTGGGTATCTACCTATAAAACTCAAAAACATTGGCACATAATGACACATACACCCCCATGTTCATCACAGCATTGTTCATAGTGGACAAGACATGAAAGCAACCATTCAGTTCCTCAATAAAGGATTGGATAAAGAAGAGGTGGTACATATATACAATGCAACACTATTCTCCCATAAGAAAGGATGACATATTGGCATTTATAACAACATGGATGGATCTTGAGAACATTACACTGAGTGAAATCAATAAATCAGAAGAAATAAGAACTATATGATTTCACCCATAGGTGGGGTATATAACTAAGACTCATGGACATAGATAAGAGTGAAGTGGTTCCCAGGGGGAGGGGAAATAAGGATGGGGTAGGGGGGAAGGAGTAATGAGGGACAAATATACAGTCACAGAAAATGATTTAAGTTTGGGGATGGGTTTACAACATAATCAACAATTCTAATGCTATAGAAATGTTTACCTGAAACCTGTAACACTTATAGATAAATGTCACCCTGTTAAATTTGATTTTCTTAATAAAATTTTTTAAATCAACAAAAAAAGGAAATAAAACACAGAATGTATTCAGAAGACAAGATTTCTCAATACAGTCTTTAAGAATAAGTCAGGAAAATATCAACTAAGAGCATATCAAAATACAGCGTCTGGCCCTGGCTGTTTGGCTCAGTCAATAGGGCATTGAACTGAAGAATGGAAATTCCAGGTTTGATTTCAGCTTAGGGAACACTTGAGAAACCACAGTCTGCTTCTCTTACCATCTCTCTTCCCTCTTCTCTCCCTACTCCCCTCCCACAGCCAGTGTCTTGATTGGTTCAAGCATTGCCCCCAGGCGCTGAGGATAGTTCAGTTGATTAGAGCATCTGCCACTGAGGAGGGTTACAGAATCGATCCTGGTAGGGCACATGTGGGAATCAGTCTCTATCTCCACTCCATCATTTAATAAAATATATATCATATATAGTATCAATATATATAAATATAAATATATAATATATAAAAATATAAGTATATATATAGATCTCTTCAGAGATATAAATTAGCAGTAAGTGACCGGGGTCTGTCGTGGTCCCAGTCATCCTACGAGGCTTATGGAAAAGCTGTCTCACTGTTATAAATCAATGGCTACCGGCTGACATGCAGAGAGCTCCTACTCTGTGCCCAGCCCTGTCTGAGGACTTACACGCTGTAGCTCATTCAGCCTCATGAAGGCCGAGGACTATTCCCATTACACGGAGCGACACAGCTGTGAAAACTCCCAGAGTCCTGGTTCAAGACATGGGAGGCGCCTGGTCTAATAATGGCCAGGAATCCATGATCACCAAACATCTCTCTGCCACCAAGATGGTTCTAAGACCAGGGCCTAGCCCAAAGTTTCTGGCCCGAAAAAGTACCACCACACCCAAAGAGAAGGTATTGGCTTTATCTTAGGGAAGAAGACGTTCACTTCCAAAGAACATGCCAGAGGTGATCACATGGCCCTGGAATAAGGGGCAGATTCGATTTACAGACCGAGTGAACAAAGGGCAGGGTTTCTGGTGCCCAGATACTGTGGGGATGATTTCTACAACTAACTTACAATTAAGAAAAAGTCAACGACCCTCTAAACATCCGAACTCATTTTTTTAGACTTTCTTTTAATACATAAATCACTAAGAATAAAAATAGCTCTCACTGAATGTTATTACTTTGTTCAGTATGGCAGTCCTCAAATAACCAACATATCAGCGTGAGTTATCTCAGGACTTGTGAGAGCCCGAGGACAGGCCAGCTAGAGCTCTCTCTCACCCTCGTGTCTCCCTCAGTGAGGACACGGGAGGTCAGGGAGGAACCTGAGTAATTCTCCTCTACAGCAGATTGGCCTTAGAAAGGGCACTGAGACCCAAGGCAACTTCACTCTCCTGGTACCGAGCTCAGGTTGCAGATGTGAGTCAAAGTCCATATTGGGGAGAGAAAACATGAGACCAGTAATACCGGCATTCAAACCTCTGGATTCCTCAATTTCTGCTTCGGAAAGGTAACTTTTAAATGAGTCCTTTGGCCTGACCTGTGGTGGCGCAGTGGATGAAGTGTCGACCTGGAATGCTGAGGTTGCCGGTTGAAAACCCTGGGCCCCCTTCTCTCTCTCTCTCTCTCTCTCTCTCTCTCTCTCTCTTCTCTAAAATGAATAAATAAATAAATAAAAATAAATGAGTCCTTTGTGAGCGGAGCTGTAGTTCTCTGATACCTGAGAAAGGTCACCGCAGGCTCCACAGAAAACACTGGGTTAAAGAAGCACACACTTGTTGCACGTGATGTGGGAGCATTTTGCTGAGGAAGAACCTGTGAAGGGTCCCGTGTCCCAGCAGACAGCAGGGCGGGCAGGGCCATACTCTGGGCTCCAGGCAGGTCCTCACTGAGTCCCGTTCAATGAGACAGTCTTCCCTTCCATCACGGTGGTCTTGCACTCGCCTTAGGAATAAAGACTCCCAACAGTGTCACCTGGGAGAGGGCACACACATGAGATCACAGCCTTTTCTGCATTTCTAGCCTCTTCTCAAATCAATATTGTTCTTGGCATCTTAGGATCCAGCACCCGGCCCAGGTGTCTGGTGAATCAGGAGAAACAGAAACAGATTTTAAGCATTTTGTTCCTTAAAGAAAATGCAGAAGAGAAAAAGAGGAGAAACAGGGGTTGGGGAGAAAGGAGAAGGACAGGGCAGAGGAGGCAAGTAGAGCTGTCAAGGATGGAGGAGGAGCTGGAGGAGGTAATGAGGATGACAGTAATAACACAGCTGGGCGACACACAGGTCACAGTATTGTCATTTCTTTATTGTTTAGCAAGCACCTCTACATCCATTTCATCTACTGACATGGCCATTGCTACAGTTTTAAATATTTCAGAGTTCTTATATCTCTGTCTCCTTGGTTTCTACACACAGAGCACAGGCTGGTGGGTTCTGGTGGATTTCCACTGTTCTTTCCTGGGTCAGTGCCAGGTGTGTTTGGTGTCTCGTTCCTTCATCCATGGGAGGGGTCAAGGTGGCCTCCTGGAGAATAAAAGGAGAAGTTCTGGGCACTCACCTCGAAAGTGAGATCCTTCTTTCCTGCCACACCGCAGGGACCAGCCAGAGCCGCTGCCGGGACCATGAAGCTGCTCCCAGTCCTCGTGCTCGCTGCCCTCCCCTTTTACTGCTACGCAGGTGAGTCCGCACGGGGCGGGGCTCGGGGGGCTTGTTGTCAGGGCCACCGTGGGAGATCTCCTGCTGCCCTCACCGTAAGACAGGGCGTGTCACTTCTCTAGTTTGTAGGGGGGGGGGGGTGTGGGGTGTGTGTGTGTGTGTGTGTGTGTGTGTGTGTGTGTGTGTGTGTGCGTAACAAGGAAGCAGTGTGTGAGGGCTTAAAGAATACCCAGATCTGAGTTACTGTCCGAGGACTCAGACCATTCCCTGTCATCTTTCTGAATGAACGTGTAGCTGGGATGTGGGAGAAGGACAAGCATCAGGGCTGCCCAACAAGGAGTTCATGCCTCTGTGACTGAGCAGCTTTTGCATGCTTTCATCCCAGGTTCTGGCTGCATACTGTGGACACGGCGATCCATGTAATAACTGATGGTCAAATAAGCGAGGGTCAATTTATAGAGCATTAATTCCCGGTGAAGAAATTGAACAGGCTATAGGGCAAGAGAACCAGTGCTTTCTCGAGCAGAGTGATGAAACTGTGATGAATGCGCAAGCAATGTAGACAAGTTGTTTTCTTCTCAACTGCCTTTAAACTACTGGACAGGGACAAGCAGACTCGAAGGTGGTTACTAAAGTGTTGCTCACTTTATTTTATTTCAGTGAATATGATTGGTTTTTTTAAATTTATTTACTTATTTATTATGTTTACATAGATTCTAGTGTCTCCCCAATAGCATCCCCCCTCCCCTGCATTCCCCTCAACATCTCCCTTACCCACTAGCTCCCTCTCCCCTTCCTTTCATGTTTAATTCCGTCCCTCAGTTCACATTGTTCATTGGATTCCTCAAATTAGTGAGGTCATATGA
This sequence comes from Saccopteryx leptura, assembly GCF_036850995.1. NCBI lineage: Eukaryota > Metazoa > Chordata > Mammalia > Chiroptera > Emballonuridae > Saccopteryx > Saccopteryx leptura. The sequence goes on along the minus strand of NC_089503.1, from coordinate 10,686,631 downwards.
TATTTTTCTTTCATTGCCTGGCTTATTTCACTCAACATAATAGTTTCCAGGTCCATCCATATTGTTGCAAAATGTAATATTTACTTTTTTTCATGACCCCATAGTATTCCATTGTATATATGTACCGCTGCTTTTTAATACACTCGTCCACTAATGGACACTTGGGTTGTTTCCAGATCTTCACTATTGTGAACAATGCTGCCACAAACATGGGGGTGCATTTTTCTTTTCAGTCAGTGATATGGTGTTCTTGGGATATATTCCTATAAGTGGGATGGCTGGGTCAAAGGGCAGTTCCATTTCTAATTTTTGGAGGAATCTCCATACTGTTTTCCACAGAGGCTGCACCAGTCTGCATTCCCACCAGCAATGCAGGAGGGTTCCCCTTTCTCCACATCCTCGCCAGCACCTATCGCCTGTTGTTTTGTTGATGAGCACCATTCTGACTGGTGTGAGGTGATATTTCATTGTGGTTTTAATTTGCATTTCTCTAATGATTAGTGACGTTGAACATTTTTTCATCTGTCTATTGGCCATCTGTATGTCCTCTTTGGAGAAGTGTCTATTCACTTCTTGTGCTCATTTTCGATTAGATTGTTTGTCTTCCTGGTGTTGAGTTTTACAAGTTTTTTTTTTATTTTAGTTATTAACCCCTTATCAGATGTATTGTCGAATATGTTTTCCCATTGTGTGGTTTCTTTTTATTCTATTCATATTGTCTTTAGCTGTGCAAAAGCTAGTTTGATATAGTCCCATTTGTTGATCCTATCTTTTATTTCACTTGCCTGTGGAGATAAGTCAGCAAATATATTGCTGCAATAGATGTCAGTGAGCTTACTGCCTATGTTTTCTTCTTGATGCTTATGGTTTCATGACCTGCATTTAAATCTTTTATCCATTTTGAGTTTATTTTTATGCATGCTATAAGCTGGTGGTCAAGTTCCATTTTTTTGCAGGTAGCTGTCCAATTTTCCCAACACCATTTGTTAAAGAGGCTGTCTTTACTCCATTGTATTTCCTTACCTCCTTTGTCAAATATCAGTTGTCCATAGAACTGTGGGTTTATTTCTGGGTTCTCTGTTCTGTTCCATTGATCTATATGCCTGTTCTTATGCTTGTACCAGCTGTTTTGAGTACAATAGCCTTGTAGTATAACTTCATATCAGGGAGTGTGATACCTCCCACTTTATTCTTCTTTTTCAAGATTGATGAGGCTATTCATGTTCTTTTTTGGTTCCACATAAATTTTTGGAAAATGTGTTCTATATCTTTGAAGTATGTCATCGGTATATTAATTGGTATTGCATTGAATTTATAAATTGCTTTGGGTAATATAGACATTTTAATGATGTTTATTCTTCCTAACCAAGAACATGGGATATACTTCCACTTGTTTGTATCTTTCTTGATTTCTTTTTTTTTTTTTTTTTTTTTTTTTTTTCCGAAGCTGGAAATGGGGAGAGACAGTCAGAAAGACTCCCGCATGTGCCCGACCAGGATCCTCCCGGCACGCCCACCAGGGGCGATGCTCTGCCCACCAGGGGGCGATGCTCTGCCCCTCCGGGGCATCGCTCTTTTGCGACCAGAGCCACTCTAGCCTGGGGCAGAGGCCAAGGAGCCATCCCCAGCGCCTGGGCCAGCTTTGCTCCAATGGAGCCTCTCTGCGGGAGGGGAAGAGAGAGACAGAGAGGAAGGAGAGGGGGAGGGGTGGAGAAGCAGATGGGCGCTTCTGTGTGCCCTGGCCGGGAATCGAACCCAGGACCCCTACACGCCAGGCCGATGTTCTACCACTGAGCCAACCGGCCAGGGCCTCTTTCTTGATTTCTTTTATCAATGTTTTATAATTTTCTGAGTACAAGTCTTTAACTTCCTTGGTTAAATTTACTCCTAGGTACTTTCTTTGTTGTTGTTGCAATAGTGAAGGGGATTGTTTCCTTAATTTCTCTTTCTGACATTTCATTGGTTGTGTATATAAATGCCTCTATTTCTGTGTGTTAATTTTATATCCTGCCACCTTGCTGAATTATCATCTGTATTAATGATAGTTTTACTTCTTCTTTTCCAATTTGGATGCCTTTTATTTCTTCTTCTTGTCTGATTGCTGTGGCTAGGACTTCCAGGACTATGTTGAATAAGAGTGGTGAAAGGGGGCACCCCTGCCTTGTTCCTGATCTTAAGGGGATTGCTTTTAATTTTTGCCCATTGAGTATGATGTTGGCTGTGGGTTTCTCATAGATGGCCTTTATCATTTTGAGGTATGTTCCCTGTATTTTCACTTTGCTAAGAGTTTTTATCATAAATGGGTGCTGGATTTTATCAAATGCTTTTTCTGCATCTATTGAAATGATCATATAGTTTTTCTGCTTCCTTTTGTTTATGTGATGGATCACATTGATTGATTTACGAAAGTTGTACCATCTTTGCCTCCCCAGAATAAATCCCACTTGATCATGATGTATGGTTTTTTCATGTATTGCTGGATATGTTTTACAAATATTTTTGGAGGATTTTAGCATCTAAATTCATCAGGGATATAGGCCTATAATTTTCTTTCTTTGTGTTGTCTTTGCCTGGTTTTGGAATCAGAATTATGCTCACCTCATAAAAGGAACTTCAAAGTGTTCCTTCCTCTTGAATTTTTTGAAATAACTTGAGAAGGATAAGAGTTAGTTCTTCTTTGAATATTTGGTAGAATTCACTAGTGAAGCCATCAGGCCCAGGGCTATTGTTTTTTGGGAGCTTTTTGATAACTGTTTCTATCTCATTTGTTGTAATCGGTCTGTTTAGGTTTTCTGATTCTTCCAGATTGATTTTTGAAAGATTATATGTTTCAAGAAATTTATCCATTTTACCTAGATTGTCTAATATTTTGGCATTCAGTTCTTCATAGTATTTTCTTATAAGTCTTTGTATTTCTGTTGTGTCAGTTGTTATTTCTTCACTCTCATTTCTAATTTTATTTATTTGAGTCCTCTCACTTTTATTCTTGGTGAGTCTTGTTAAAGGTTCATCAATCTTGTTTACCTTTTCAAAGAACCAGCACTTGGTTTGATTGAACTTCTGTATTGTTTCTTTATCCTCTATATCATTTATTTCTGCTCTGATCTCTATTATTTCCTTTCTTCTACTACTTCTGGGCTTTTCTTGCTGTTCTAATTCTAGTTCTTTTAGAAGAAGGGTTAGGTTGTTCATTTGAGCTTTTTCAAACTTCTTAAGGAATGCCTGTAGTGCTATGAACTTCCCTCTCAGGGCTGCTTTTGCTGTGTACCATAGATTTTCAGTTGTTGTATGTTCATTATCATTCATTTCTAGGAATTTTTTTATTTCTTTATTGATTTCATTGTTAACCCATTCATTATTTAATACCATGCTATTTAGTTTACATGTGTTTGAGTATTTTTCAGTTTTTTTTTTGTTTTGTTTTGTTTTCTGAAGTTGGAAACAGAGAGGCAGTCAGACAGACTCCTACATGCGCCCGACCAGGATCCACCCGGCATGCCCACCAGGGGGTGATGCTCTACCCATCTGGGGCATTGCTTTGTTTTAATCAGAGCCATTCTAGCACCTGAGGCAGAGGCCATAGAGCCATCCTCAATGCCTGGGCCAACTTTGCTCCAATGGAGCCTTGGCTGCAGGAAGGGAAGATAGAAATAGAGAGGAAGGAGAGGGGTAGGGGTGGAGAAGCAGATGGGCACTTCTCCTGTGTGCCCTGGCCGGGAATTGAACCTGGGACTCCTGCACACCAGGCCTATACTCTACCACTGAGCCAACTGGCCAGGACCTTCAGTTTTTCTGTTGTGGTTGATTTCTAGTTTCATGCCATTGTGATCAGAGAAAATGCATGATATAATTTCAGTCTTCTTAAATTTATTGCATCTGCTTTTGTATCCTATCATGTGGTCTATCTTAGAGAATGTACCATGAGCACTTGAAAAGAATGTATATTCTGTTGCTTTAGAGTGAAAGGTTCTGAAGATGTCTCTAAAATCAAGTTGATCTAGTGTGTCCTTTAAGTCTGGTGTTTCTTTAATTTTCTTTCTTGATGATCCATCTAGTGATGTTAGTGGGGTATTAAAATCTCCTACAATATAGTATTGCTCTTGATCTAACTCTTTATATTCATCAATGTCTGCTTTATATATTTAGGTGCTCCCATATTAGGTGTGTAGATATTTATGGTAATTATATCTTCCTTTTAGATTGCTTCCTTTATCATTATGTAGTGACCTTCTTTATCACTTACTATAATATTTGTTTTAAAGTCCATTTTGTCTGATATAAGAATTGCTACTACAGCTTTTTTTTTTCCATTTGCATGAAATATTTTTTTCCATCCTTTTACCTTTAGTTTATGTGTATCTTTTGTTTTGAGGTGTGTCTCTTTTAGACAGCATATGTATGGTTCCTGTTTTCTTATCTATACACTACTCTATGTCTTTTGATTGTATCATTTAATCCATTTACATTTAAGGTTATTATTGATATGTAGTTGTATATTGCCATTTTGTTCTTTAAAGCTATATTCCTCTTTTGCTGTATTCTTTTCCCCCTTTGTTCTGTTTATAACAGGCCCCTTAACATTTTTTGCAGCCTTGGTTTGGTTGTAATGAATTCCTTGAGGTTTTTGTTTGTTTGTTTGTTTGGTTTTTTGGTCTGGGAAGCTTTTTATTTCTCCTTCGATTTTAAACGATAGCCTTGCTGTATAAAGTGGTCTTGATTGTAGGTTCCTGTTCTACATTACAATGAATGTTTCTTGCCATTCACTTCTAGCCTCAAGTGTTTCTGTGGAGAAGTCGGGTGTCATTTTTATGGGGGCTCCTTTGTAGGTGATAGCCTTTTTTTATCTAGCAGCTTTTAATATTTTCTCTTTATCTCTTAGCTTGCTATTTTAATTATTATGTGTTTTGGTGTAGATTTTTTTGTGTTTCTTTTTATGGAGTTCTCTGTGCTTCTTAAACTTGTGTGACTTTGTCCTGCATCAATTTAGGAAAGTTTTCGCCTATGATTTGATTGAACAAAGTTTCTAACTCTTGTTCTTTCTCTTTTTTCTCAGGAACTCCTATGATACAGCTGTTTCTCTTTAGATTGTCACAGAGCTTTCTTAGAGTCCTCAGATTTTTTCATTCTCTTTTCTTTTTGCTGCTCCCCTTCTGTGTTTTCATTTATCTTGTCTTCTAAATTGCTGATTCAATCCTCTGCTTCATCCAGCCTGCTATTAATTGCTTCTAGTATAGTCTTTATTTCAGATATTGTATTTGTCATTTCTGACTGGTTCTTCTTTATAATTTCAGTGTCTTTTTTAATACTTGTTATTTCTTTATTTATGTGCTCACTGTGACCATCCATTGTTGTTCTAAGATCTTTCAGCATTCTGATAACCATTATTTTAAACTCTGCCTCTGGTAGTTTTCTTATATCCCTCTCACTCAGCTCTTTTTCTGAGGGTTTCTCTTGTTCAGTTATTTGGATTGTACTTCTCTGTCTTCACATTTTATCTGTGTTGCCCTGGACTTCCCTGGTTGGGGGCTGGGGTGGTCAATGAGAATCACTGCCTGTGACTGGTTCTTATCCACCTTCTGGCTGCTTCTGCTGGGTCCAAGTGCCTTTGTAAATATCAGCTGCACTCCTAGGCTTGCGTTTATCTACTCTTGGCCTAGAAGAAGTTACTTCAAAAGTTCAAGCTCCCCTAAAATCCACTTTCTGTTGTCTCTTATTGCTGGCTCCTTATTGGGCTCAGTACTGTAATTGAGTGATTAGGCACAGTATTAGATGTGGCCTACTTCTTCACTTCATATGTTTTTCTATCTGGACATTTTAGCTCTCGCTTTGTGGTGTCTCTACCGGCCACCTCCACTGTTGCTGCCCAGGGTTTTGAGGTTCAGGCGCTACTGAATCCAGCCCACATCTGCAACCACCATTCCCCTGGTTGGAATTGTGTGTGCCTGCAAGCCCGTTTGGACTGCTTCCAGGACTGCCTTGGTTGGCTCAAATCTCAGCGGCAGCCTCAGGGGTCGGGCACACCCTCTCGGATCTCTGCCGAGGTCACCCAGTGCAGACATTACTGCTGAGGGCATGTCCACACCTTAAGCAGCTTTGCTTGTCGCAGGGGTTTCTGCAGCAGCCCACATGACTTTCAACATTGCTGGCAGACTCACAGGCGTGCCTGCGCTTCCTCACTGGGGCTCCACCTCCACTCTGATCACTGCCAAGGGTGCGTCCAGCCCCAGGCCGACTTGCATGCCTTCCCGGCTCCCCACAACTGCCAGGCGACTTTCACCTTTGCTGTCTGGCTCCAGCGTTTCTGCTCTGTTGAGTCTCAGGCCTCTGCCTTTGCCTATGGAGGGCCACTCAGGAAGCCTGTGAGTCCAGGCTTCCCCAAAAGCAACAGCAGTCCCAGGCTCCGTGGGCTACCTGCATGTGCTTGCTCAAACCTCCACAGCCGCGCCTTGACACCTCTGGCCTGTCTGCCCCCAGCAAGCACCCAGCAGTGTGGTGGGTGGTGTAGCTTAGACCTCTGCACGCCCTATTTGTGTCCCTAACATGGCACCTGGTGCTAATTGCCTTTGTTCTAGCTAGGGTAGGGGACCCTCTGGTGGACAGGGAACTTTCTTTTCTTTGCTGGTGATGCTGATTTACTTTCAACTTGGGGAATGATTCAGCCCAGGGGTTAGGGTGTCCTCCTGGAGCCCTGGGAAAGTAGCTGTGAGCAAGGTTCTTTGTGAAGTTCTTTAATACAGAGCCTGGGTCTGAGAGTCATGCCTCATTCTCTCAAACTGTGTCCAGGCTTTTTTCTCAGCTGAATATAGTCAGTTAGCCCCTTACCAAGTCCAGGGCTCTAGGCTGGGATTCTGGTTTGGGGGATAGAGACCTGCAACTCACTGGATAGCCCTCTTTTTGTGAGAATTCCTCCCGGGCACAGCTCCCATACCCTGTTCCCCAGTACCAGGAGCTGGGTAGCCTCCGCATCTCTGCCCCTCTTACCAGACTCTGTGTGCATTCTTTGGTGTTCCTTGGTTGTTAAATCCTCCTACTTCAGTCCAAAATTTGTCTTCCATGAAGAGTGTTCTCAGATTTAAGTTGTAATCCACCTCGGTTCTGGGAAGTGGGAGTTGGTGCATCTGCCTACATCGTGGCCATCTTTGAACCCCCCTATAATTGTTGGTGACTGTGAGTACTCTGACACCAGGAAAGCCATCCAAGCTGGTTTTGGTTTGCCTCTGCACTTTGTGAAATTTCTAGTGAGTGATTACTGCAAAATGCAATAGGGAAAAAGGTGTTTGGGCAAAGGCTTACCTACTGCTCAGTACAGCGGTTTGCAGGGGAAGGCAGTGAGAAAATGGGAGATGTTAAGCTTAGAGGGTTGCACATTAGCTGACCACAAAGTCTAGGAAAGTGCAGAGACAGGGAATATTTATGTTATGTGTATTTCTCATGATTAAATTTTCAAAAATATTAACATCCTCTTCAATTGAAGATGAGGGGAAGTAGTTTTTTAAAAATACCACAGATCAAACAAATCTGTAATAATAAATATCTCAAAAGCTTTGTAGCTTAAAACGAATAGGGTGCGGACATCTGTCTGTTTGCCCCTGTTCAACCATGCAGTGCACAAAGGAATTGAAACTGCACATTGCCAGATTGGGCTATGGTACTGAAAACTGACCACACAGTGTATTTATTGGATAAGTTTTCAATAAACAGGAAACATGCAGTGAAAATCTGCAAAGGGATCTCCACTGGAGAAAGTGCTGGATGCACCAGCCTTTTGTTGGTATCAGTAGAGGTCTCCTGAGCGGTAGGCACAGTTCTGATGTTACTTCAGGCAGAAGCTCTCTGCCTCTGGGTGTGGACCGATCCAGGAAAACAATAGAGAAAATGTTTGTTTTCCAGGATTGTTCTTTGTATGAAGAATTGAAATGTATGTGAATGGTCAATTTTTGTGTTCCAGGATGCAGTATACAATAGTATATGCTGTTGTCCACATTAACTTTAAACCAGACCTTTGGCTCAGGCAACAGGGAATGATCAGAAACCGACTGAAGATGGATAGAAACTATGACTTAACATTCCTTTTCTGTCTTTTTACCTGTAAACTGAAAGACAATTGTTGAACTAAGGTGACCAATCATGCTCCTTTAGGGAGGACAGTCCTTCTTTGGTAAGTTCCACCTTCCCTCAAAAAGTGTCCTCCTACATGTCCACCTTTTTGATATTGGAAGACTAATCTTTAAATGTCTGTATTCAATCGATGTGGAATCAATCCATTGTGTGTGATGTGATGTATTTATATTTGACACGACAATTCATCAAGGATCAGTATAGTGGGGTGAGATGCGATTATGGAACACATGCGCTCTGCAAGGGAGACCATGAGAGAGCACATGATATACCAAGGCAGCAAATGGCTTTGTGTACTTCTTACTGAAACATGACATGGGACATATGACATTATAGACTCACAATTATTTCTTTCTCAGTGAATAATCAACCATAAACAGGTAAACACAATTCATGTTTTATAATTCATTACACTGGGAAACAATTTTTTCTTTCATTTTTTGATGCATGAGGTTTTAGAACTATTTCTATATATATCTGCATTGCTGATTTCAAATTTGAAATCCATTTTTTGGTGCATGCTCTAGTTTTTATGTATTTTAATTTTATTTTGTTACAGTTAATGGCATGCATTGGTTTTTATATTGGAGTTAAAGGGCAATGACTCTTGGATTGAACATAACCACAAGGCAATTAATGTTTTACAAACATCACTTTTACATAATTTTAGTTGTTTTTAAGTGTAAAAAATTATTATCTGATAAAAAACACCCTCTTATTTGGTTTTAAGATAGAATCATGGCTACAACTGGGCATAAATGTAAGAATAGTCCTGATACCTTTTGTTATATATGTGGCTGTTACACACTTCAACGTCAAAGGTGCAATATTTCATCATTTGTGACATGCGCATATATTGCCTATTTTCAAGTTCCCTTGGCAATCTAGACAAGAATTGGGTTCCTCATATTGTGTGTCATAATTGTGAGGAAATGCTTCATGACTGGACAAAAGGAAAATGCAAAGGAATGCCTTTTGGTATTCCCATGGTTTGGTGTGAACCTAAGGACCACAGCTGTGACTATTATTACTGTCTGATCCACACAAAGGGCATTGGCCAGAAAAAACAGCATATGATGGCATACCCTAATATTCCTTCAGCAATATGACCTATCCCACACTCTGAGACACTCCCTGTTCCAGTTTTCAATGGTTTTATTTCTTTTAAGGACAAAGAAAGTGAACATCATGATCAAGTGTATTTTGATAAGATGCATGAGGAAGTGGTTGTAGAATCTGAAGGGTCTTCTTCTAATGCCAAGCAGTCATTAACCCCTCAGCAGTTTAGCCAACCCGAATTGAATGACTTAGTAAAAGATTTGGGCCTGTCAAAGGAAGCAGCTGAGTTATTAGCCTCCAGGCTTTAAGAAAAGAATGTACTTCACCGGCAGCTAAAGTATCCCATTTCAGGAAGCGTGAACAAATTTTGGTGGACTTTTATTCCAAAGACAGACACTTTGTTTACTGTCATGATATCAGTAGTGTTCTCAGCCAGCTAGATGTTACCTCTTACAGTCCAACAGAATGGCAGCTAGTTCTTGACAGCTCCAAACGGAGTCTGAAATATGTTTTCCTACACAATGGTTATGTTTATGCAGCGGTTCCAATTGGTTATTCAACTCATCTGAGAGAAGATTATAATGACATAAAAATTGTGCTCAACTTTCTGAAGTATGAGGAGCATAACTGGATCATTTGTGTGAATCTTAAAATGATAAATTTCCTGCTAGGACAACAGAGAGGTTTCACAAAGTATCCTTGCTCTCTGTGTTTGTGGGACAGCCGAGCTCAAGAGAAACACTGGACACAGAAGGAGTAGCTGAAACGTGAAGCTCTGGAATTAGGGATGCAAAATATTGTGAATGAGCCTGTAGTTAATCGAGACAGGATCATTTTTCCCCCACTTCACATCAAACTTGGCTTAATGAAGCAGTTTGTTCAGGCTTTGAATATAAGAAGTGAATGCTTTCAACACACTATTTCTGCTTTTCCTGCCCTGTCCTTCAAGAAGATAAAAGCAGGTGTATTTGATGGACCTCAAATTCAAACCCTCATACGTGATGGAGAATTTGCCAGGAAGATGAATAAGGAGGAGAAAGCAGCATGGCAGTCTTTTGTGGCAGTTACAAAGAACTGCCTTGGCAACAAAAAAGCAGAAAACTATGAACTTCTGTTTCAAAGGATGCTGTTGGCTTTCCGCGACATTGGATGTAACACGAGCGTTAAGATTCACTTCCTGAACAGTCACCTTAATAAGTTTCCCAAAAATATTGGAGCTGTTAGTGATGAACAGACTACTGCTGGAGCATCAAATGAGATTGTCCTCAACAAGTACACAAACACAAGAGCTACAAACGCAAATTTTTGCCTGAATAGAATTTAAATAAGTTTTGTGCAAATTTTATGATTAAAATAAGTGTTTTAATATGTTCTATTATGAAATTGTAGACAAATTCTGATGCAATCATATCTTTTAGTGTATTAGTGTATTTACTGCATTACATAAATTATTGTATTTTCACAAAGATAATGCCCAAGAAGACATGCTACTTCATTATGTTGAACTAAATGTTGAAAATTTTATAATAAGATGAAAACATAAAATCTTGAATTGTAAAAAAAGTGTAGCTTACAGAAAAAACTAATGTCAGACTTGAGATCAGCACACTCGAATTAGGTACGAACAAGTGTTTTTGTGGATGCAACAACAATTTTGTTCCCCAGTATTATCTATTTAATAATTCCCAAATAGGTATAATTTTATGTACAAGTATTTTCCTGAAATTCTAGTTTTAAAGTGTACATCTCACCTCAAACAATATCTATTAATGACTCATTTTGATTAAATAGTTGCAAAAAACAGACATTTTTTAATTAGAAAATAATAAATACAATCGAATATCACTCCAAATTAGCGGTTTTGTTTGATATTTAGTTCTAATAAATGAGTACTTTTTTCTTACAATTATTATTAAAAATTAATAAGCATGTAAGCAAAATTACAATATAAAGTATTACAAATGTTTTATTATGCATTTATCATATTATAGTGCATTATTGTTGCAATGAATAAAATGTTTCTTTTATTTACAGTATTGTTTTCTTGAATTTATTTTTGTCCTTTTCATTATAAAAATGTTCGTCACTTTATGAAACCTCACACACATTTTCCCTTCAATAAAGCATCTGCAAACCTAACCTTCTTCCTGGTGACGGACTAACACGGGGGTTTTAGAGAAACTCAATGACACATGTGTGGTTCTCGCGCACACACACGCTGCTGGAGACCTCACCCTGCCCTTGGCACAGGTTCTCTGGAGTAGGCTCTGCCCCGCCCCGTCTCTAGCATCCCTGCTTGACCCTGATGGGCCTGGCCCGGTGGCAGTCATTGGTGTTGTCGGCACAATCCACATCGTTCATACCAACTCTTCCTAGTAACAGAGACAAATGTCTTCAGACTGACACCTCCAACCACGTCATCAGATGAGAGGTGTACCTGGGACATACAGGAGTACTATGCTTGTTGCTAAGAACCGCGTTGTCCCCATGATGTCATGTGATGGCAGCAGCTGGTCAAGAGAAAGGAATCGAGCTTGACCAGGCAGTGGTGCAGTGGATAGAGCATCAGACTGTGATGCGGAGGACCCAGGTTTGAGACCGCAAGGTCGCCAGTTTGAGCACAGGCTCATCTGGTTTGAGCCAAGCTCACCAGCATGGACCCAAGGTCGCTGGCTTGAGCAAGGGGTTACTCGGTCTGCTGAAGGCCCACGGTCAAGGCACATATGAGAAAGCAATCAATGAACAACTAAGGTGTCACAACAAAAAACTGATGATTGAAGTTTGAAGCTTCTCATCTCTCTTTATTCCTGTCTGTCTGTCCATATCTATCTATCTCTCTGACTTGCTCTGTCCCTGTAAAAAAAAAAAAAAAAGGAATCAATGATTATACACGGAGCACGTGTTCAGCTAACGCTATGAATCCTATCAGTTTTAGCAGATGATCTTATATTTTTATTTGATATAAATTTTTTTTTGTTTGAAGAGAATATTTTACACACTTTTCTTCTTTTTTAATACACTTACATATTTAAAGCAGTTTGGTTCACAGAGAAATTGAAGAGAAAGTGCAGTTCCCACATCTATCCTACTCACAAACATGCACAGTCTCCTCCCCAAAGCCCCCATACCAGAGTCGGACATGTGTTACCATCCATGGACCTATAGGGACACATCATTATCACCCAAGGCCCATAGTTTACATTAGCATTCACACTTGTGTTGTGCATCCTATGGGTTTGTGAAATGCAGAATGAGGCGTACCGGCCATTATAGCTCAGTTTCCCTGCCCTAAAGTCCTCTGTGGTCCTCTTGGTCATCCCTCCATCCTGCTGAGGACAGGAGTTCAGAGACCCTGTGTCTTGGGATGGGGAACACCTGTCCCCACCCAATACCCTCCTATACCCTTAGCTCCAATATCCAGTAGTGAGGATAATAAAGTCCCGAGAACAGTCACATCAATGCAATCATAAAACAGTAAATTAAGTGATTGGAAAGCAATGATCTTATTTTCCCTAGAGAAGCCCTGATGGAACCAGAGCCAATTCAGAAGCAGGTGAAGTTAGCTCCCAGGTAAACAGTTCCCTCCCTGGCAGCGTCAGTGAGATTCAATATGATATTTACCCTTAAGGATAAGGTGATTTTTGTGTTGGACTTATTACTTACATTTTTGGTGTTGTTACATAACTGTAATAACTGACATTTACAGCCAGAAATGGTGTTTTTTTTTTCCTGAATTAATATATTTATCCTAACACAGATGCTAAGATATCACCCTTCTTTTGCAGATGATGAAATTCAGGCAGAGAGGGTCAGCACCTTCTTGAAGACTCTACAGGTAGAAAGTTCCAGAGCTCAGCTGGAATCTAGGTTGTCCAGCCTTAAAATGGGACTCTTCTTCAAAACTCAATAAATGAACACGTTCTAAATTTGATAGAACGAAACAGCACTTCAGAATTCAAAACAAGGTGTAAAACTGCCCGCTGTGGATTCTGATGACGGAGGGATTGAAACTGCAGAGTATCTGAGAATATATGACTTCTTTACATTTTCTACTGTTTCTTCAGGAACGAGGTTATTCCGTGGTGATTTTAGATACCTTGTTTTATCTGTGAGTAAAATTCATAATATATCCTTGAAGGTCTGCATATTTCAAGTTCGTACGTGGCCGTCAGGATATTTCTGTTGCTGCTAGAGTTCCGGTTGCCATGGTGTCATGTTTTCTGTCTGCCACGTGGTGGTGCAGGGTTACAGGAAAGGACAGGCGTTCCCAACCCATCCTGTGTTCAGCTGCATCTTGAACTTGCATCCATCCTAACATTATTCTCAAAAGATTATCTAAAATTTCTCTTATAGTTGACCAACCACCTGTGTATAATGACCAATTCATCAATTCATTCTTTATCTGATGTTTACATTTATTTGAAAATAATGTTTTCATCAAAATGTTCGCTGTCTTTTTTTTTTTACTAGTCTTTATTTTCAAAGCAGTATTAAGTTCACAGAGAAATCGAGCAGAAAGTACCCAGACATCCCATGTACCCTTATGTCCAGACGCGCACAGCCTTCCCCAGCTCAGCGTCACACACCTGGTGGGACCTTTGTTCTCAGAAAGTGCAGTTCCTGGGCCAAGTGCTAAAAGGATATTTAGTTCTCAGGGAATGGGCTTCCCCAAAGTGGCTGCAGCAGTGAAGAAGAGTCTGTGCTCCCGGCCTGGGCAGCGCTCACTGCTGTCAGTCAATGATATTCTCGAAAAGGAGAAGAAGATAAAAGAGTTGAACAGACAGATGAAGGGACTAGAATGAGCATCAACTAGAGAGTTTGACTGAGGCAGAACCTGAGCTGTGAGCAGCTGAGCTGGGACTTCACTGTCGCCACCTCGTCTGCATGTGACCCGTCCCCACTAGCAGACACCCCGACTGGGTAGCACTGGGTACTTTATCCTGCACATCAGTGCCTGAGCGCGACCTAGCGCCTCCCAACTCTGCCAGTTTGAGCAAGTCTCCTACTTTCTGAAAGTTAGTTCACTAAACTGTTAAGATGGGAAATGTAATAGCTTATTGATTGTAGCAATGCTTAACTATGCTGTATTATGTTTACACATTGACCTTAGGTAGCAATAAAAATCATTACTATTCTTTTAATTACTGCAGTTATTGTCTACAGACCTTCATCTCCCAAAGGACCCGTATGCAGGTGACGATGGTTGTTTGCAGCTCTAATCAGTTCACAGTTACCTTGATGACTTTATCTTACTGAAAATTGTTCCCTCATCACCAGGCCCCTTGGAACCACCCTTCTATGTTCTGTTTTCATGACTCTGACTGCTCTAGAAACCTCATGTGTAGGAATCACACATTAGTGTCCTCTTGTGACTGGCTTATGTCATGCAATGTACTGTCCCCCACGTTCACCCCGATGCAGCATTTGACAGATTTTGTGCCTTACCATGCAGATAAGGGCAATATCCCATTATCTGTGTGCTCTCACTCTGTTTACCCACTCATCCATCCATGGACAACAGGACTGCTTCCAGTTCTTGGCCATTGTGAATTGTGCTGCGATAAATGGGTGTGCAAGTAAGTGTTTGAGACCCTGCACGCGTACTCAGAGCTGAACTTGACCCATTATACTATAATTCTAGTTGTAATTTTTTCAAGGAACTCCAGGCCCTTTCTTTAGTGGCTGCACCAATTACATCTGCACAAAAATACATCCTTGCCAATGCTTTCAATGTTTTCAAATGTGTTTATTCCTTTTTACTATATTTTGGTAATAAATAATCTGGAAAAACTGCTGTGGCCTTTACCTGAGATCAGAGATAGAGCAGGAAAGCCCAGGGGGCACAGTGTTTAGCTGGGTCTCTCCCGCCACTCACCCACCCCCAGGGCTTCTGGAAAAGAATGGGGACCCTCCTGACTAGGTTTATCCTGCCTTCCTTGTCACAAAGCCTCCCCTCCTCCAGCAGGCAGGCCTGTGTTTCAGGATAACACCTGCTCCTATCCCTATAGGCCACCTGGCTGACAGTATCATTCTTCCACCTGGCTTCCCTCGGGACCCCTCCTAACATTTCTTAATGTCAAAATTTTTCCTTACTGAGTGACTTCCCAGAATGCTCCTCTGTAACCCGCTGCATCCTAATCCCTTCCTCTGAGGTCATGCCTCCCCCCATGTTTCTATGGAGCATCCGGTCATGGCTGGGGACAGGCAGAGGAAGAGCATTTGGAACTTCTACAGCTTGGACTTTGAGGAATCAGAAGGTGCAATCCTCCTAACTGACAAGTGAATCCGTCAATTAGGACAGTGTAGCGTTGGATTTGATTTAAAATCTCTCTTGATATTTTTTGAAACATTAGATTAGGATAGGAAGTTAGTTCGATTTGATTTGAAATGTTGCCTGATGATGATAGATTAAGTAGGAAGTTAGGAGTTGGGAGGTAGTCTTCATATTGTCACATTTTTCTCTCTGGGTACTGAACGCCTCTGATTTTTTCACAATTGTCACCAGCCCACTGATCTTTCTCCCTCCACTGCCAAAGGAGCCCTGGCACAGCAGGCATCATCTCACACTAAAGATGCTCCCTAACCCACCTGAGTAGGTTGTTAATTCATAGTCCTGCACACCCAGGGGTACTTGCTGACACTCGTCTCTGTGCCTGGCACCAGGCTGACAGAGATTAGTCAATGAGACACAGCCAGGACTTAAGGAGCCAAATCCAGGGGACCTCCGTTAATCCACTGAGTATACATTTCTAACCCCAACCTCAGTGTTGCTGTAAAGGAGATGTCAGGGTGCCAGCAATGCCGATCGTTAACCAAGTCATTTGATTCTATGACAGTGAAGAATGGCACCATTCCTTCAGAGGAAGGGTGGGCTATAAGCCAGGCCTGGTGACCTGCCACATCCTTTGGTGCAGGACCAGAGAGGCTCTCTAGGTAGAAATGAGCCAGGGCTCTGCAGGCTGCTGAATCCAGCTCCTAATTTCTCAGAGTTGCTAGAGCTGAACTGAAAGTGAAGTCCACCAGGAAGCCTGTCCAGTCTGTCCTGCTGGTTGCTCTGGCCTTTTGCTGCTCTGAGGGTATCATGTCTAATGCGAGTATCATCTGTCTGGGTAAGTAACCTTCTCTAAACTAGGTGACTTATTTGGAGTTGAGGGTGAGCAGATCAGAATCCAAACCTTTCCTGCCACTTGTGGACTAGCCCCCAAAGCCAGGACTCATTGTATCAACTCCTAATGATCTGGAACTTTCTAAGATATCATTGCATGCTTGTGTTCAGAGTTCTCCATTGAAAGGCTCACTCCAGTGCTGTGACCTTGAACAAATGCTTAATCTCTCCAAGTCTCCTCTTGTCCTTGCTTTTCACAGCTGCCGCCCAGAGTGGCTCTGACAGAGCAGTGAGATGCCGGGTGTCAGAGGGCAGCTCCAGGTCCCATCAGATGTTCTGCTTCCCAGGGTCTTATAGGTGCCAATTGAGTCCAAGCCTGTGAACTTCTAGATTCAGACTCATACGATGTGCAGGCGGGAAGGGCTTTAGCGAAGTTCTCAGTTCAGAAAGAGCCAGTGTTGTCTGAATCTCCGAATGATCAATCTTCCCGTGGGCTCTGAGAACCGGTAGCCCTCAGCCAGTTGACACATGCTGCTCGTTCTGTAGGTGTCCGGCCAGGATTTGGAGACCCAGTGCCATTGTTACTCTGGCAATGACTACTTTTCTGGGTTTGCTTGAGGCATTTGTCAAAGAATACTTTGGTGTGTCTTCACGCCCTTGATACTGAACCATGTAGTTTTGAGTCGTTCTCTTTCATCTGCCTTTCTGAACCTCCTCCTGTTTCCCTGTAGCCTCTGATCTGACCCTCTCACCATCTCCGCGTAGCTGCTGTCAGATCTGGTCCAATCACAGCCTGGTAGGGCACATTCTGGGCTGCAGGTCGTTGCAAAGACTTGGGGAAGGGGTGGAGAATCTAGATCACTGAAAGTGGTTACTTCAGGTCTCAGCACAATCTCAGTGGGGACCCCTGCCTATATACTGGAGAAAGGGTGTGGGTCTAATAATAATTTATTTTTCTTAAAACATTTAGAAACACATGATCTATACTGTTTCAAAGTTGCAAAAAGGTGTTCAAGTGAGGCTTGGCGGTGGAGGGGGCAGGACTCAGTGGACTCTTAGTACAGAAGCTGAAGTAAGATCATAACGACCCCTAAACGGATGTATAACCTAAAAACAGACTGGCAGTGTCCCCTCTATGGCAATTAGAACTTTGTAGATGTGATAAAGTCATAGATTTTTAGTTAAAGAGATGATCCTGAAATTTTGTTGGCCTCCAAATGTCATCTTACATATTGTATCTGAAAGAGACCAAGAGATTTTCATACACACACACAAAATACAGCAATGTCCCCTCATGGGGCAGAGATAGGAGGAATGTGGGTACCAGAGGAGGACAGTCATCAGCCCTCAGCTGGGGGCGTCAAGAATAGAAGTTTCCCACGACGTTCCAGAGCCGGCATGGCCTCCTGACACTGCATTATTCCATACATAGGTGGGACATAAAAATGAAACTAAGAGACATTGATAAGAGTGTGGTGGTTATGGGGGGAGGGGGGAAAGGGAGAGGGAAAGGGGAGGGGGAGGGGCACAAAGAAAACTAGATAGAAGGTGACAGAGGACAATCTGACTTTGGGTGATGGGTATGCAACATAATTGAAAGACAAGATAACCTGGACTTGTTATCTTTGAATATATGTATCCTGATTTATTGATGTCGTCCCATTAAAAAAATAAAATTATTTAAAAAAAAAAGGAAGGAGGTTCTTTCAAAAACAAACACTAGGTCACCTGCCAGAATGGGGAATAAAAGTAGAATGAGCACCGACTGGAGGGCACAGAGGAACACTGAAAGTTCAGAGGTCTGGCCTGTACCTGTGCACAGACAGAATTCTGAGGCAGTCAGCTAGCATTTCAGCAGGAACATAAACTCATCTCAGAAGAGCAGCAGATCTGCTGAAGTTTTATCTCCATGAGGTTTTACTCAGAAGGTAGGGGAGAATTTGCTCTACAGAAAGGACTGGATGAAGAAAGACAAGGCAGGCAGCCCAGTGCACACAGGATATAACACAGGTGTTTGTAGATGAGCCGCAGAGAAGGTGCACACAGAGAGTTGCCCACGTCCCCAGCAGGAGACACGGTGAATGCTGCTGTGGGGAGGAGGCGACAGCGTGGTGTGGATGAGGTCGCAGAGGCTTCTCACTGCAAGTGGTTTTCAGTCTTTCCTATTTTGAAAAATGTTTTGACATCACTCTTTTAAAATAAAAATTTGAAAACTACAGGAATTTTTCAGACAGGAATGACAAGAAAGGAGAAGACTGAAATTCACAAGGACAAAATACGGTCGAAGATGAGGTAAGATGCGGCACATCATTGAAGACCACCTAGGAATTGATACTGCATCAAACTTAGAAGAATCTTGATGTATTTTGTTGAAAGAATACACAAATTTCCCTAAGGAATTATCATATTAAATGACAAAAAGATATGTCAAAAAAATGAAGAACAATATTTTATATCATAATAATGAAATTTAATTATAGAAATTAAAAACCTGTGGACATTCAAAGAAAAACAAAACCCTGTGAGCTCGCATTCTCCTAGATGAAGACTGTGAGCAGGGGAGGACTGAGTGGATCCTGAAGGTCAAAGTCAATTAGGGTGACAGAGAGGAGAAGGTGGGTCCTCCAGGAAGGAGGACAAGCCTGGCAAAGTCCGGGCCTCGGAGATGAGCTCCATGCACTAGAGGTCACATGTGACTGCTCTACTACCGCCATCGGTCAGCACAGGGGTTCCTCACTGTCCTCTGGGTGTGAGGCTACCAGCTGTCCTCATCTTTTGCCACAAGGATGAATGCGGTCAGGGATGTCTCTATGACTGCGTGTCTTGGATGCAGCTTTAGTGCCATTGGAGGTTGAGTTCATTTTTCAGTGGGTGCCCTGAGCAGCTCAGGTTGTTGAGCCGCAACATGGTCTCAACCATCTGTGTCAGTAGCCCGTCTCCCAACACAAGGACAACAAAATACCTCTGATCCTGGACCAATGTGCACATCGGCAGGTGCCAGGAGCAGGTAATCAGCCTTAGCAGAGAATCGTGGTTCTGGCACTGGAAACAACACATATTATTAGATCTCCTGTACTCCCCTTGTAACAACACTAGGACCACGGATTCAAACACTGGAGGCCAGTGGTTAGCAAGAAAACATGGGCACTAGCTGGAGGGAAAATTCACAACTGAATAGAGACATTTAGTCAGAGGCAGACTTAACGACAGGCGCACTGAGTGCGCGCCCTGGGCCCCAACTTCTGTAGGGCTCCGCAAAATCCCAAATTTACACTTTTTTCTAAGGAGTCCAATATTTTCTTCTGTGCCCGGAGCCTCAACTGACCTTTATCCGCCTCTGGATTTAGTGTATTAATCTGATGAACCAGAGGAACTGTCCCACGTTGTGGGGACTAAATGTTTAAACACACATCTTGTAGAAATATCTAGTTGTGTAAGTTCAAGGTTTTGGTCAATGAGCCCGAAAGAATTAGCTGGACGTGACACCTGTTCTTGACTCAGCTTCTAAATTCAGTTCTTGATCTGAAGTCATTAGATGTTTGAAGTTTGGAGTAAATCAAGCTAAAGTTTATTTCTGGGAGCAGGGGACTGAGCTGTACCCGCCGCTGGCTGTCAATGCTCCAACTTCATTATCTCCTCATCCAGCCTTGGAACTGGTGGTCCCACAGCTTTCTCCAGACACAATAAGAACATGGAGTTAGCACCACGATGTCAGGCTATGCCTGTGTTTAGTGTTGGGTGAGGCCTGCCTAGTTAGAGTTCCTGTTGTAAATGATTTCCTTCTAAATAAACCACTAATAACACATATTATATAATCAGGAATTCTTTGTAGAATCGCAAACTGTCCAAAAAACAGTAATAAAACAATTAATTAGACACCCACTGTTTTATTATTGTCACACACAGGTCTCAAAATCCTAGGTTATGCTCTCTCTAAGAGCTGAACAAAGAGAAAGGAATCATAGTGTTAGGTTCTGGTCACCAGGAGAAGAGTGAACACAAGAGCCACAGGATCTTGGGTAAGTGACCCCAGAGATTCAAGGCCACGATCTGACACAGGTCTTTGGTGTGACATCAGGAATAAAAAAAGTTTCAACCTAAAGGCCCCCAGGCAGGGACGGTGGAGAAGACTTCACATGGAGCAAAGGCTTCGGGCAGAACACATAGGGGGTGCACAGAAATCTACCTGGAGGCCACGTAGTGCAGCTGTGCAGGTCAAGGTCATAGGAATCTATCTGAATCATAAAGTAGGGGTTCATAGGGTCAAACTAAAGAGATAAGTAATGTTGAGAGCTATGTTCCTAGACACCTGCCTCCTTACCTCACTCTGCTTCCCACTATCTGAGCTGTGTGCCGTGGTCAGGTTACAGAGGTCTTTTGTCCATTGTTCACAGCTGGACAGTCATGATATACCCACCTCTTGTGGAAAGAGACCACACATTGTGTGCTCAGGAGACCCCTGGATTGCGCCGCTGTCCTGACGTTCATCCATTTAGTGACCTCTTCTACCTTCTCAAGTGCCCCCTGTAGGACAGTAAGTTTCATCGTCACTCTACTCACTGGTTGTTGTGAAGATTAAGAGAGGTGGTCACAGTGTCTGTATGGAGTCAGTGCTATGGAACTGTTTGCCATGCATGTTTTACTGATTCTGGAAGTAAGTAACACTGGTGGAGGCTAAAGAAGGAGAGCTCGATGGGCCAGCAGCAGGTACAATGTGTTCAGAAACCAAAATTTCTCTGTACACTACTTTAAGAATGAGTCAGAAAGATATCATAACAACAGATCAAAATACAGTGCTTGGCCCTTGCTGGTTGGCTGAGTGGATAGAGCATCATCCCAACATGTGGAAGTCCCAGGTTCAATCTCCTGTCAAGTCACACAAGAGAAGCCACCATCTGCTTCTCACTCCTTCCCTCTCCCCCTTCTCTCCTTCTTCAACTTCCACAGCCTATGGCTTGATTGGTATGGTGTCGGCCCTGGGTGCTGAGGATAGTTCAGTTGATTAGAGCATCTGACACCAACCAGGGTTGCAAGGTGCATCCCAGTTGAGGCAAGTGGAGGTCTGTCTGCTTATCTCCCACCTTCCACTTAATAAAATATACATTTAGGGCTTTATATTAAAACATGGACCTCTTTCCTCATCTGTGAACATAATAATCTCTAGATCACTTAAAAATATAAATTAACAGTAAGTGACTGGGTTTGTCGTGGTCCCAGTCATCCTCCGAGGTTTATGAAACAGCTGTTTTAATGTTATAAATCAATGGCTACCGGATGACATGCAGAGAGCTCCTACTCTGTGCCCAGCCCTGTCTGAGGACTTACACGCTGTAGCTCATTCAGCCTCATGACAAGTCGAGGACTGTTCCCATTACACACAGAGACCCGGCTGTGAAAACTCCCAGCAGTTCTGGTCCAAGACATGGGAGGTACCTGGTATAGGAATGGCCTGGAAACTGTGATCAATAAACATCTCTCTGCCTCCAAGATAACGCCAAGACCTGGATCTTTCCAGAAGTTTCTAGCCCGGAAAAGTACCTCTATACCCAACTTGTAGACATTGGCGTGACCTTAAGAAAGAAGAAGTTCACTTCCAAAGAACACGCCTGAGGCGATCACACGGCCCTACAATGAGGGGCAGATCCGATTTACAGACCGAGTGAACAAAGTGCAGGATTTCTGGTGCCCAGACTCTGGGGGGCTGATTTCTACAACTTACAATTATGAAAACTTCAATGACCATCTAAACATCAGAATCAGAATTTTTTCTTTTTTCTGACTGACAGAGAGAGAGAGAAGCAGAGAGAGACAGATAGGAACAGACAGGAAAGGAGAGAGATGAGAAGCATCAATTCTTCATTGCAGCTCTTTAATTGTTCATTGATTGCTTTCTCATATTTTTCTTTGCCTTGATCAGAAGGCTCAAGCACACCAAGTGACCCCTTGCTCAAGCCAGTGACCTTGGGCTCAAGCTGGTGAGACTTGCTTAAACAAGATAAGCCCACACTCAAGCCGGTGACCTCAAGATTTTGAACCTGGGTGCTCTGCATCCCAGACTGATGCTCTATACACTGCACAACCACCTGGTCTGGCCAGAACACATTTTTATAAGCTTTCTTTTAATACATGAATACCTAAGAATAAAACTACCTCTCACTGAATGTTATTACTTTATTCATTATGGGAGTCCTCAAATAACCAACATATCAGTGTGAGTTATCTCAGGACTTGTGAGAGCCCGAGGACAGGCCAGCTAGAACTCTCTCTCACCTCGTGTCTCCCTCAGTGAGGACACAGGAGGTTGCCGGGGTCCAGCCCCAGGGGGAATCCAAGGGTCCCACAGGAAGAGATGGCATCGGCGTGAATGGAGTGAGAGAGCCGAATTCTTTATTTTCTCTTCATTCTCTCATTATCATTTACTGCCAGGCATCTCTCCAATGGCTGGTCTAGCTTTCTTTTTATACATACACACTAAGTTACAATCACATGGTATTTTGAATACATTGATTAATCATTGTTTTTGTTTCACTATGATTACATATTTCCAGGTAACAGTTAATTCATTTCTATAAGCTATAAATCAGGTGGTAAGTCATTCAAAGTACAGTTATACAATAACTTGAATAGCAATAACAACATTGGTACAAACTTCTAAAAGATCAGTACTAATTAATAACTTTACCTTACTGTTGTTGTGAGTCAGGGGCGCAGAGAGAGAGATTAGCAGACGAAATCATCAAGGACTAGCAAAGGACCACCGCTCGCTCAGGCAAATGGCCCTGAGTTCATGCAGTGTCCTAATTTTATTCACAAGACTTCAAAAAGCTTGTTTACTGAGAAATTGGCATAACATCAAGAGTAACATTTGCTTAAAGATACATAGAGTGCACCTGCAAGATAGCTAGTAGCAACATAATATCAGAAGGCATTAATTGCTATTGCTTCTATGGATTCCACCACATTCCTCTCCTTATTTGAAGGGATAACGTTGGAAAGTACAAAAATCTTATGAGAATGTTTTACTGAGAAAAGCCCAGCAACTGCCTTCAGTCACATAGACCTGTTTCAGTGACCCGCCTTCAAGTCACAAAACAATTCTCTTAGCAAAACATTCTTTTCTTGTTGGCTGTGTTCCCATCCAAGGCCATGCAATGGGTTATTCCACTACACCTTACCTAAGATTCTATTGTCTAGTCAAATTTTATTTATTTACTATATTCATACACTAGGTAAGTTCTAACTTTATTCTTCTCAGAGTGTTCCACCACCTGCAGGTCAGGTATGCAAGAAGAAAGGAAAGTTTCTCTACTCTACCACATGAAAAGGCTAGGGAGGAAAAGTGATGAATTAAGTGAAGGCTGAAAGGTGCTCTGTGTATAGTTACTGTTTCCTACCTATTCATAAGTCACAATCTATTCTTTCTAACATGATTAATAAGAAGAAATTCTCCTACAAACTTAACCCTTTACGAGGGATGTCATAGCCAGCCTCTTATGTCTATGAGCCCAGTTCAAGGGGCTTACAGGCTTTTCAGTGGAACTCACACCCTCTGTCTCATTTCCAAAGAAATTACTACGAATCTACAGGGAAAGCATGGTACTATTATCCCTGTGCCATAAATAATAGCACACACCCAGAAAAGGGGGGATATAAGGCCAGATTAATTCAAAAGGTCAAAGGGGGAAGTATCGTTGTGTCTTTCCTCTGCTGTAACTTTGTCAACCAGCAGTTGTGGATCTTCTCCTGCTGTGACCTTGTCAGCCAGCAGTTGTGGATCTTCTTCTGCTGTGACCTTGTCAGTCAGCAGTTGTGGATCTTCTCCTGCTGTAACTTTGTCAACCTGCAGTTGTGGATCTTCTCCTGCTGTGACCTTGTCAGCCAGCAGTTGTGGATCTTCTCCTGCTGTGACCTTGTCAGCCAGCAGATGTTGATCGGCTTCCGACAGGAGGTCAGGGAGGAACCTGAGTCATTCTCCTCCACAGCAGGTTGGTCTTAGAAAGGGCACACACACTGAGACTAAAGCCTACGTGTGCCTTTGATGGTACCGAGCTGAGGATATGGATGTGAAACAAAGTCCCTTTGGGAGGAAAAAACATCAGCCAAGTAATACAGGCATTCAAACCTCTTCATTTTTTCAAATTAAGCTTGGAAATGCTTGCTTTTAAATGAGTCCTTTGTGAGCGGAGGTGTAATTCTCTGATACCTGAGAAAGGTCACTGTGGGCTCCAGAGAAAACACGGGGGTAAAGAAGCACACACTTGTTGCACGTGACGTGGGAGCGTTTTGCTGAGGAAGAACCTGTGAAGGGTCCCGTGTCCCAGCAGACAGCAGGGCAGGCAGGGCCATACTCTGGGCTCCAGGCAGGTCCTCACTGAGTCCCGTTCAATGAGACAGTCTTCCCTTCTGTTATGGTGGTCTCACACTCGCCTTAGGATTGAAGACTGCCAACAGTGTCACCTGGGAAAGAGCACACACCTGAGATCACAGCCTTTTCTGCATTTCTATCCTCATCCCAAATCAATATTGTTCTCAATATTGGAAATTGGATCCAGCACCCAGCCCAGGTGTCTGGTGGATCAGGGGAACAGAAACAGATTTTGAGGTTTTTGTACCTTGATGAAGAAGCAGAAGAGAGAAAGAGGAGAAGTAGGGCTTGGTGAGGAGGGAGGAGGACAGGGAGGAGGAGGAAGAGAGAGTTGACAGGGATGGAGGAGGAGGAGGAGGTGGAGGGATGACAAGGATGACAGTAATAACACAGCAGGACAACACACAGGTCACAGTGTTGTCATTTCTTATTGTCTAGCAAGCACTTCTACATCCATTTCATCTACTGACATGGCCATTGTTCCACTTTAAGATTTTTCACGGTTCTCATATCTCTGTCTCCTTTGTTTCTACACACAGAGCACAGGCTTTTCCTGGGCCAGTGCCAGGTGTGTCTGGTGACTTGTTCCTTCATCCATGGGAGGGTCTAGGTGGCCTCCTGGAGAATAAATGGAGGAGTTCTGGGCACTCACCTCCAAAGTGAGATCCTTCTTTCCTGCCACACCGCAGTAACCAGCCAGAGCCGCTGCCGGGACCATGAAGCTGCTCCCAGTCCTCGTGCTCGCTGCCCTCCCCTTTTACTGCTACGCAGGTGAGTCCGCACGGGGCGGGGCTCGGGGGGCTTGTTGTCAGGGTCGATGTGGGAGATCTCTGCTCCCCACACCCCAGGACATGGCACCTCCCTTCTCTAGTTTGTAGTTGTGTGTGTGTGTGTGTGTGTGTGTGTGTGTGTGTGTGTGTGTGTGCGTGTGTGTGTGAAACAAGGAAGCAGTGTGTGAGGGCTTAAAGAATACCCAGATCCTAATTTACTGTCCGAGGACTCAGACCCTTCCCCGTCATCTTTCTAAATGGACGTGCAGCTGGGATGTGGGAGAAGGACAAGCATCACGGATGCCCAACAAGGAGTTCATGCCTCTGTGACTGAGCAGCTTTTGCATGGTTTCGTCCCAGGTTCTGGCTGCACACTTATGAGCCAGGCAATCAATCAAGCTATTGACCCTCGAGTGAGTGCGAATCAATACATAGAAAATTTCAGAAAGTTCATACCGGATGCAGAAGCAGAAGAGGCCATAAGACAAGCGAAGCAGTGCTTTCTCCAGCAGAGTGAAGGAACTCTGACAAATGCCCAAATGATGATGGTAAGTTTGGCTTCTTCTTAACTGCTTTTAAACCACTGCCTCATATTTCGGCTCAGGTTCTGTAAATGACAACACAGGGTATTTCTTGAATGAGTTTTCGAAGAAGAGGAAACATGCTGAGAATATCAGCTAAGAGATGCCTTGTGATAAAAGTGCTGGAAGCCCCGGCCCCTCTGGCATCAGCAGAGGTCTCCTAAGCGGGAGGACACAGCACAGAATTCCGACGTTACTTCCAGCACCAGCTCTCTGCTGCTGGTGTGGATGAATCCGCGGAAAAGAAATGTTTCTTTTCCAGTATTTTCCTTTATAAGAAGAACTAAATATAAGTGATGACTCTGTTTTTGTTTTCTAGGACGCAATATACAATAGTGTTTGGTGTAGTTCATATTAACTTTCCACCAGACCTATGGCTCAGACGACAGAAAATGATCAGAAATCAACTGACGATGGGTAGAAACCACAACTTCGCATTCTTTCTCTGTCTTTTGATCTACAGACTGCAAGACAATTGTTGAAACCTCACATACATTTTTCTTTCAATAAAGTATCTGCAAAACTAATGTTCTTCCTCGGTGATTGACTAACACGGGGGTTTTAGAGAGACGCAATGACACACGCGTTGCTCTCCCGCACACACGCTGCTGGGGACCTCACTCTGACCCTTGGCACGGGCTCTCAGGAGCCAGCTCTGCCCCGCCCCGTCTCCAGCATCCTTGCCCGCGCCCTGGTGGGCCTGGCCCGCGGGCAGTCACTGGTGTTGTCGGCACAATCATCATTGTTCATACCAGCTCTTCTTAGGAACACAGACAAATGTCCTTTGACTGATACTTCTAACTGTGTCATCAGATGAGAGGTGCTCCCAGGACACACAGGAGCACGTAAACGGTGCCCTCCCTCCCCCGAGGCAGCTCAGGGCTGTGCTGAGGCCGCTGGGGCCAAAGTGGGCAAAGTGCAGAGTCCGAGGAGGCGGGGGCATTCCGGCCGCCCAATCAGGCTTCACCTGTGACCCTGCCTCCTGCTTCCGTCCCTCCTCGGAGCTGCCATTGCTTAGAATCCTTAGGCCAGGGGTCCCCAAACTACGGTCCGAGGGCCACATGCGGCCCCCTGAGGCCATTTATCCGGCCCCCGCTGCACTTCTGGAAGGGGCACCTCTTTCATTGGTGGTCAGTGAGAGGAGCATAGTTTCCATAGAAATACTGGTCAGTTTGTTGATTTAAATTTACTTGTTCTTTATTTTAAATATTGTATTTGTTCCCGTTTTGTTTTGTTTTTTACTTTAAAATAAGATATGAGCAGTGTGCATAGGGATTTGTTCATAGTTTTTTTTTATAGTCCGGCCCTCCAACGGTCTGAGGGACAGTGAACTGGCCCCCTGTGTAAAAAGTTTGGGGACCCCTGCTTAGGCCTTTCCTCCCTTGCAAGCCCCTGGCCGGTCTGACTGAGCAACGGGGATCCAGCGACTACAGCCCTATCTCCCCTTGGGACTCCCCAACAGGGCCTTCTCCTGCTCCGTGGACACGCCTATTGTAGCTGGAAGAGGACAGGCTCCTCCCAGATGGCCCAGGGCCCATCTGAGCAAATGAAAACTTCTGCACATGCGTCACAGAACCCAAACTGAGCATGGTCCATGAGTTGTGTGTGTGTGTGTGTGTGTGTGTGTGTGTGTGTGTGTGTGTGTGTGTGTAATAAGTAAAATGTAAGGAATGATCCAGTGAAAAGGTCGTGTGTGTGTGTGTGTGTGTGTGTGTGTGTGGGTGTGTATGTGTGTAATAAGTAAAATGTAAAGAATGATCCAATGAAAAGGTCTTTTCTCCTGGATCTACTGCTGTCATGGACCATAAATGTTTTAAAGAGTGGGAGGAAGTTCCATATGACTTAGTGAGTATTACATACTTGTGGCCCTTTGTGTGTAAAAACGTGTTCCTGGTAAATAATATACCTTATAATAGCATTCATATGTAGGTGCATGTACTCCAGAGGTTCGTTCATTAGTACATATTCATTACTATTATAGTAATTTTTGCTTAATATTTATACAGACATTATAACACTTTTGTGGAACCAAAAGGTACTGTATGCCTTGTTCCCTGTTTGGCTTACAGCTGGTGAAAGTCTGCCCTGGCGGGTGCTGAATTGTCCTGAAAAGGGGTCAGGGCTCATGCTGGGTGAGAGGGACCCATGCTGGTGTGAGCAGAGGGTGCTCATCACCCATCCCTGGTGTCAGGATAGTGGGGACGGGCCACAGTGAGGAGAGCTGAGTCCGAGTTAAAATAACTCACTTTGTTCTTTCCCAGGGAATTCCAACCTCACTGCTTGTGGGTCACTGGGGGAATGAAAGGGTGGAACACACTGCCCCCTGCAGGATCATGACCAGGGAAAGTCACATAGTTGAAGGAGAGAACAAAGATATCTGTATTTAGAATAAAAAATTGGAATTATATATTTTTAAAATTTAAACTTGAGACCACACATCAACATTCAGACAAGACAGGATTCAGCCCTACTTTGCCTGAGTCACCTCTGTCACTGGCTCTGTCCCCTCCCTGCACCTCCGGTCAGGGTCAGAGAGCGCCCAGAGAGGAGCCTGGCTGTGGTGAGCTGGCCCTGCATGAACACAGGGACAGCTGTGGATCCCGGAAACTGAGCAGCCACTGCCCCGGAATCTGAGAGCCTACAGTGCAGATGGTTGTAGCCAGTGCATTAGGTGAAAAAGAAAAAGGCACCAAATACAAGAATTAAAGGTATATTCAAGGATGAGTTGTACAAAATATGATAGGTGGATGAAGGGTCCCCAAAATCTAGGTTGCATCCCCAATGGGCCCTAGACTGGGGTCCCCAGCGTTATGAAGGCACCGGGCATGGGGAGAAATGTTATGGGATATTCAGGAGCAAAGGAAGCATCTCTGACATTTTTCTGCCTTCTCCCTCCCAGGCTGTGTCACAGAAAGGAGAAGTAGCCACCACAGTGCCATCGCTTCATGACAAGAGCTGGTGAAGGAGAGGAAGGAGACACTCTCTGTTGCCCCATGGCCTTTCCCCGCCGTGGGCTTCCCTTTGCAGCTCACAGCCCACAGGAGGAGGTCAGAGCCCCCTCAGGGAACCGGGGGCTGCGGGCAGGTGTCCATGGGAGTAGGAAGGAGCATCACAGGTTTGCTTCATCAGCCTCAGGACACGAACCTCACAGGTTCAATCACACGCAAGGCAAGGAATGAAGTGAGAAAATGGTGTTGAGACGTTCATAACACAGAGTACATTGCTGTCATGGTACCGGTAGGGATGATTACAACATTGGATAAATATGACAGGAACATTTTTTTTATTTAAATAAATTTTTATTAATGTTAATGGGGTGACATTAATAAATCAGGGTACATATATTCAAAGAAAATATGTCTAGGTTATCTTGTCATTCAATTATGTTGCATACCCATCACCCAAATTCAGATTGTTCTCCGTCACCTTCTATCTAGTTTTTTTTAGGCCCCTTCCCCTCCCCCTAACTTTCTCCCTCCTTCCCTCCCGCGTCCTCCCTCCTCTCACCCCTGGTAACCACCACACTCTTGTCCATGTCTCTCAGTCTCGTTTTTATGTTCCACCAATGTATGGAATCATGTAGTTCTTGTTTTTTTCTGATTTACTTATTTCACTCCGTATAATGTTATCAAGATCCCACCATTTTGTTGTAAATGATCCGAAGTCATCATTTCTTATGGCCGAGTAGTATTCCATAGTGTATATGTGCCACATTTTCTTTATCCAGTCTTCTATTGAAGGGCTTTTTGGTTGTTTCCATGTCTTGGCCACTGGGAACAGTGCTGCAATGAACATGAGGCTACATGTGTCTTTACATATCCATGTTTCTGAGGTTTTGGGGTATATACCCAGTAGAGGGATTGCTGGGTCATAAGGTAGTTCTATTTTCAGTTTTTTGAGTAACCACCATACTTTCCTCCATAATGGTTGTACTACTTTACAGTCCCACCAACAGTGGATGAGAGTTCCCTCTTCTCCACAGCCTCTCCAACATTTGCTATTACCCGTCTTGTTGATAATAGCTAATCTAACAGGGGTGAGGTGGTATCTCATTGTAGTTTTGATTTGCATTTCTCTAATAACTAATGAAGATGAGCATCTTTTCATATATCTGTTGGCCATTTGTATTTCTTCCTGGGAGAAGTGTCTGTTCATGTCCTCTTCCCATTTTTTATTGGATTGTTTGTTTGTTTGTTGTTGAGTTTTATGAGTTCTTTGTAATTTTGGATATTAGGCCCTTATGTGAGCTGTTGTTTGAAAATAACTTTTCCCATTTAGTTGGCTGTCTGTTTATTTTGATATCAGTTTCTCTTGCTGAGCAAAAACTTTTTATTCTAATGTAGTCCCATTCATTTATCTTTGCCTTCACTTCTCTTGCCATTGGAGTCAAGTTCATAAAATGTTCTTTAAAACCCAGGTCCATGAGTTTAGTACCTATGTCTTCCTCTATGTACTTTATTGTTTCAGGTCTTATATTTAGGTCTTTGATCCTTTTGAGTTAATTTTAGTATAGGGGGACAAGCTGTAGTCGAGTTTCATTCTTTTGCATGTGGCTTTCCAGTTTTCCCAACACCATTTATTGAAGAGGCTTTCTTTTCTCCATTGTGTGTTGTTGGCCCCTTTATCAAAAATTATTTGACCATATATATGTGGTTTTATTTCTGGGCTTTCTATTCTGTTCCATTGGTCTGAGTGTCTATTTTTCTGCCAATACCATGCTGTTTTGATTGTCGTGGCCCTATAATATAGTTTGAAGTCAGGTATTGTAATGCCCCCAGCTTCATTCTTTTTCCTTAGGATTGCTTTGGCTATTCGGGATTTTTTATAGTCCCATATAAATCAGATGATTTTTTGTTCCATTTCTTTAAAAAATGTCATAGGAATTTTGATGGGAATTGCATTAAATTTATAAATTGCTTTGGGTAATATGGCCATTTTAAATATATTTATTCTTCCTATCCAAGAACAAGGAATATTTTTCCATCTCATTGTGTCTTTTTCTATTTCTCTTAACAATGCTTTGTAGTTTTTGTTATATAGGTCCTTTACATTCTTTGTTATGTTTATTCCTAGGTATTTTATTTTTTTTGTAGCAATCGTGAAGGGGATTATTCTTTTGAGTTCGTTTTCTAATATTTCATTGTTGGCATATAGAAAGGCTATGGACTTTTGTATGTTAATTTTGTATCCTGTGACCTTACTGTATTGGTTTATTGTTTCTAGTAATCTTTTTGTGGAGTCCTTCGGGTTTTCGATGTATAGGATCATATCATCTGCAAAAAGTGATACCTTTACTTCTTCTTTCCGATATGGATGCCTTTTATTTCTTTGTCTTGTCTGATTACTCTGGCCAGAACTTCTAGCACCACGTTAAATAAGAGTGGAGAGAGTGGACAACCCTGTCTTGTTCCTGATTTAAGGTGGAAAGTCCTCAGTTTTATGCTATTTAATATGATGTTGCCTGATGGTTTATCATATATGGCCTTTTTCATGTTGAGATATTTTCCTTCTATACCCATTTTGTTGAGAGTCTTAAACATAAAATTGTGTTGTATTTTATCGAAAGCCTTTTCTGCGTCTATTGATAAGATCATGTGGATTTTGTTCTTTGTTTTGTTGATATGGTGTATTACGTTAACCGTTTTACATATGTTGAACCATTCTTGAGATTCTGGGATGAATCCCACTTGATCATGATGTATTATTTTTTTAATATGTTGTTATATTCGATTTGTCAGTATTTTGTTTAGTATTTTAGCATCTGTATTCATTAGAGATATTGGTCTGTAGTTTTCTTTCTTTGTGCCGTTCTTGCCAGGTTTTGGTATGAGGGTTATGTTGGCCTCATAAAATGTGTTTGAAAGTATTGCTTCTTCTTCAGTTTTTTGGAAGACTTTGAGTAGAATAGGAACCAAGTCTTCTTTGAATGTTTGATAGAATTCACTAGTATAACCGTCTGGGCCTGGACTTTTATTTGGGGGGAGGTTTTTAATAGTTTTTTCTATTTCCTCCCTGCTGATTGGTCTGTTTAGGCTTTCTGCTTCTTCTTGACTCAGTCTAGGAAGGTTGTATTGTTCTAGGAATTTATCCATTTCTTCTAGATTGTTGAATTTGGTGGCATATAGTTTTTCATAGTATTCTACAATGATTCTTTATATATCTATGATGTCTGTGGTGATTTCTCCTCTTTCATTTTGGATTTTATTTATTTGAGTCCTGTGCCTTTTTTCCTTGGTGAGTCTTGCCAAGGGTTTGTCAATTATGTTGATCTTTTCAAAGAACCAGCTCCTTGTTTTATTGATTTTTTTCTATAGTTTTCTGTTCTCTATTTCATTTATTTCTGCTCTGATTTTTATTATCTCCTTTCTTCGGCTGGTTTTGGGTTGTCTTTGTTCTTCTTTTTCTAGGTCCTTAAGGTGTGAAGTTAAGTGGTTTACTTGGGCTCTCTCTTGTTTGTTCATATAGGCCTGAAGTGATATGAACTTTCCTCTTATTACTGTTTTTGCTGCATCCCAGAGATTCTGATATGTCATATTGTCATTTTCATTTGTCTGTATATATCTTTTGATCTCTACGCTTATTTCTTCTTTGACCCATTCATTTTTTAAAAGTATGTTGTTTAGTTTCCACATTTTTGTGGGTTTTTTCCCCTCTTTTTTGCAGTTGAATTCTAGTTTCAAGGCTTTATGATCAGAAAATATGCTTGGTACAATTTCAATTTTTCTGAATTTGCTGATATTGTCTTTGTGGCCCAACATATGGTCAATTCTTGAGAATATTCCATGTACCCTAGAGAAAAATGTATACTCTGTCGCTTTGGGAGGAAGTGTCCTGTAGATGTCTATCATATCCAGGTGTTCTAGTGTTTCGTTTAAGGCCAATATATCTTTATTGATTCTCTGTTTGGAAGACCGATCTAGAGCTGTCAGCGGTGTATTGATGTCTCCAAGTATGATTGTATTTTTGTCCGTTTTTGTTTTTAGGTCAATAAGTAGCTGTCTTATATATTTTGGTGCTCCTTGGTTTGGTGCATATATATTAAGGATTGTTATGTCTTCTTGATTCAGTGTCCCCTTAATCATTATGAAATGACCATTTTTGTCTCTGAGTACTTTTTCTGTCTTGTAGTCAGCATTATTAGATATGAGTATTGCTACGCCTGCTTTCTTTTGGGTGTTATTTGCTTGGAGTATTGTTTTTCAGCCTTTTACTTTGAATTGGTTTTTATCCTGGTTGCTTAGATGTGTTTCTTGTAGGCAGCATACAGTTGGATTTTCTTTTTTAATCCATTCTGCTACTCTGTGTCTTTTTATTGGTAAGTTTAATCCATTTACATTTAGTGTAATTATTGACAATTGTGGGTTCCCTATTGCCATTTTATAAATTGCTTTCTGTTAGTTTTGTATCTTGTTTAAATCTTCTCTTTTGTTTTTCTATCATTTGTTTTTGTTTGTTTGTATTCCATACTTCTTTCCTCTGTTGCTACTTTTTTAAGTCATGTATTTTTGTGGTGGTTTTTTCAAGGGTGGTTACCATTAAGTAATGAAAAGGGTACCTACCATATTCATTGTAGTACCCTATCTTATGAGTGTTTCTGCACTTCATCGTCCTTTGCTACGGTTAATCTCCATCCTCTCCCCCCTTTTTTTTCTTTTGTTGTCACAGTATAAATTTGGTTTTATTGTGTTCTTGGTGGAGCTGTTACTTGTGGTTTTGTTTTCTTTTGTTCTTTGAATCTGGTTGGAAAACCCCCTTTAGGATTTCCTGGAGTGGGGTCTTTCTGATGATAAATTTCCTCATTTTTTCTGTATTTGTGAATGTTTTTATATCTCCTTCGTACCTGAAGGATAGCTTTGATGGGTATAGTATCCTTGGCTGAAAGTTCCTCTCTTTCAGGGTTTAAATATTGGGGTCCACTCTCTTCTAGCTTGTAGAGTTTCTGCTGAGAAATCTGATGATAATCTAATAGGCCTTCCTTTATATGTTGTACTCTTCTTTTCCCTGGCTGCCTTGAGAATTTTTTCTTTGTCATTGGTTTGTGCCAATTTTATCATGATGTGCCTTGGAGTAGGTTTGTTGGGGTTAAGAAAACTCGGTGTTCTGTTTGCTTCTTGAATTTGAGGCTTTAGTTCTTTCCTCAGGCTTGGGAAGTTCTCGTCTATTATTTGTTTGAGTATATTCTCCATTCCATTTTCTCTCTCTTCTCCCTCTGATATACCTATTATTCTTATGTTATTCTTTTTGATGGAGTCAGACAATTCCTGTAGGGCTTTCTTGTTTTTTATTATTTTTGAGTCTCTTTCTTCTTCTCTCTGTTGTGCCTCAAGTTGCTTGTCTTCTATTTCACTAATCCTACCTTCTATCTGGGCTGTTCTATTAGCTAAGCTTGTTACCTCGTTTTTCAGCTTGTGAATTGAGTTTTTCATTTCTGTTTGATTTGTTTTTATAGTTTCAATTTTCTTGGTAATATATTCTTTGTGATCGTTGAGTTGTTTTTTGAGCTCCCTAAATTGCCTTTCTATGTTTTCTTGTATATCTCTGAGTATTTTTAGGATTTTTATTTTAAATTCTCTGTCATTTAGCTCCAAGGTCTTTAATATGTTAAATTTTTTCTCCATAGATTTTTCCACATCTATTTGTGTTACCTCTCTATCTTTTGTATCCATAATATTCTATTTCCTTTTTCTTATTGGCATCTGAGTGTGGTCTTGTTGGTAGCACTAATGAGAATTAATAAAGAATAAAAAGTAAAAAAAAAAAAAGGAAAAAAGAAAAACACCCCACAAAAAAAAAAGTAATAATTTATTATTTCTCCCTCTTTTCTTTCTTCTCTTCCCCTTCTCTCCCCTCCTCCTTAGGGAAATATCCTGATGACCTGTGAATTATATTATGCTAAATGGAACAAAAACTGCCTATAACGGAGGGCCTGAGTTGGGGTGAAGTGTTCAAGGGGCAAAAAAGGGAGTAGGGACCTACAAAATGCAAAAAAAGGAGAAAATCTTGGTCAAATATAAAATTATTTGCTTGTAAGTGATGGTCGACTAAGAGATATAATGAGAGGGATAAGAGGGAAACAGAAAAAAGGAGAAAAAAAATAATAAATAAATAAATAAATAAATAAATAAATAAAAATCTGTTGTATTAAGTGGAGCAAAGACTAAATACAATGGAGACCCTGGGTTGGGAGAAATGCTAATGAATTAAAAAGCAAAGTAAAAAAGCACTCAAAATGCCACAAAAACAAACAAACAAAAAAAAACAAAAACAGAAACAAAAACAAACAAAAAAAGAAACCCAAAAAAAACTTGAGTCCCAAATTAAATAATTTGTTCGTGATTGAGGATTGAATGGGAGGAAAAGTAAAAGGAGAAAAGAAGAAACGAATAGAAAGGGAGAAATAAGAAAAAGGGGAAAACGAAGGAAGAAAAAAAGGAAAAGAAAAAAACAAAAGGGGAGAGAGTGAGAGTTAAGGGTTTTTGGAGTGTAACCCTAAAGGAGAGTAAGGACGAAGAAAAGAAATAAAATGTAACACTCATGGGTAGTATAGTTCAAGAAAAGGGAAGAATAAGATGGGTAGAGAATAAAAGGACCGCGGTGGAGGAAATAGAAATAATAATAATAAAGGCAAGAAGATAAAAGAAACAAACAAAAAAAAATAATGGAACAAGTTATAAAGTCTGGATTTTTCTTGATTTTGAGAGGTTAACTTCTTCCTTTTTCTTTTCTCTCCCTCTTCCTGGTCGGTGACTCTGTACCCCAGGCTCTGCCCCTGTGTCACGCTTAGGTAGGGATTTGCAGTTGATGAGATTCTATGGCAATATCATATAGTTAGCTTCAGTCTCGTTGGTAGTCAAGGCTTGTCAGCATTTGCAGGATTCAACAATTAGAGAGTTTGCTTTCCCGGAGCCTCTCTCCTAGTCTCCCCTTCCTGAGTTAGCAGCCTGGTGATCCAGCTATGAGGCTGCCACTGCCTCTGCCTGGGGAGTAAGAGGCTCAAAGAGCTGGGAAATCACTACTCTATCCCCACTCAGCGCAGGGCTCTGGGAAAGGCTCTGGCAGTCAGAGCCGCCAGTGTAATCAGGCGGGGCTGGGAGCCAATTGTTCTCAAGGTGACTTTCAATAAGCCTCTAGGCCTGTTCAGTGCCTAGCACTCAGTGGGACCACTCTTCCCAGGCTTTCCGCACTTTGTAGCCTGTTCTGGCTGGGAAGAAGAGGCACTAGTCACTGCTTGCAGTACAGATTTTAACATCTGCCAAGTCCCTCTTGTTAGCTTATATCCCTGAGTATGAAAGCTCTGTCAATCAGAAGTTGCCCCCTCCCCTTTAGCAAGAGGCACTAAAAAATATCACGCCTCTTGTCTTGGATAGCTGAACTGAGAGAAATTTTATCAATTAGAGCCCCATGGGTCAGTTGGGAGGTGCACAGACTGTTGGCTAAGCTGATTTCAGTGATTGGATCCGCAGATGTGCTCCAGAAAGGCCTGCAATCTGCCCGGCGAGCCCTTCTCCCAACGCTTGATTGTCAGCTTGAATGGCTGGGTGAGGTGCCCCTCCCATGGAGAGAAGCTCCAGCGTAGAGAAGATCGCTTTGGCGCCCTTCCCGCTTGCCGCTGGCAGCTGGGGTGCACTGGGCACGAGGGAGAATGGGGTGCTCTGGGTGTGCGGGTGAGTGGGATGCTCTGGGCGCGTGGGCAAATGGGGTGTTCTGGGCACGCTGGAGGCTAGGGACACTCACTCGCAGTGCGCAGGCGCTGGGGATGCTTGTGGCACACGGGAACTCACTGTGCGCCCGGGCCGCAGCAAGGGGCGTGCGCGCATGGTTTCTCATGGCAGGCCGACGGCTGCAATGCTCCCCGAGTGTGGGCGGGCAGTTGCTCGCATGGGTTGACTCACCACTGGCGCACTTCCTCCTCCTCGGCTTGAGCGAACGTCCGTGCGGCAGTTAGCTCCCTCCCTACTCTTAGCTCCAAGTGATAGCAGCCCTTTTGCCTTCAGTGTTTGTGGAACTCTGGAATGCTCTGAGGATAGATTTTTCTGTTTCTAGTTGATAAATTTGTTGAGATTTTGAGGAGATCTGTTGGACGCGCTGCTCACGGCGCCATTTCCATGACAGGAACATTTTTGATACATCTTAAATGCATGACATAAAATGTTATTGATAAATGCATTCTTAAATGACCTTGAGGCTTTCCTTTAATTTTTTTTTTTTTTTTTTTTTTTTTTTTTACGGAGACAGAGAGAGGGATAGATAGGAGCAGACAGACAGGAATGGAGAGAGATGAGAAACATCAATCATCAGTTTTTTGTTGCGACACCTTAGTTGTTTATTGATTGCTTTCTCATATGTGCCTTGACCATGGGCCTTCAGCAGACCGAGTAACCCTTGCTCGAGCCAGCGACTTTGGGTCCAAGCTGATGAGCTTTGCTCAAAGCAGATGAAACCACGCTCAAGCTGCCGACCTCAGGGTCTCGAACCTGGGTCCTCCACATCCCAGTCCAAAGCTCTATCCACTGTGCCACCGACTGGTCACGCTGCTTTAATTTTATATACCCTTGAATAATATTATTTTTGGTCAAATGAGGTAATTTTGTCTTTATGTATTTCATATTTTTTTGGTGTAATTCTGAAAATATTAATCAGGTGCATGTGCAGATGCAAAAGAATGAGGTTATGGTAGTGATGTCACCTGCTTCTTTGAATTGTGTAAGCTATTGGCTAAATACTGTGTCACTATAATTTGTCACTCAAAATAATTTACAGTTATTTATCAGCCATAGCTAAATGAGTGTCTCCTCTGATTTATAAAAGCAAGAGATTAGACACTACTTCCTCCAGTAAACATTTTATGTCCAAAACGTGTTACAATACCTTATTTGTAAGCCTGGTGTTTCATATGCACGAGTCAGTGCTGAGTACATGGTTTGGATGGGGGACGGTCAGTCCGTGTCATAGGAACGCTGATGTAGGACTGATTAGGACACTGGAGGCAGAGACAGAGTGAGCATGGTCACACGCATTTACATGGTACAATAGACTGGATGCTACAATCTGGAAGTGATCCCTTATGTTTCCAACCCCTGGTGTGTGTTTACCAATCTGAAAACCAAAGCCCTAAGGAATTCCTGGGATTTCACCCTGAGTCATGTGGGATGCTGCGTGCCCAGCGCTTCTCCCTGAGGAAGGAGTCCAGAGACGCCGTGTGTCTGTGGTAGGTAATACCTATCCGCACCCGCCACCTGCCTCTACCATTAGTTTCAATACCTGGTATTCAGGATTTGAAAGCCCCAGTAACAAGGACTCAGATATGATCATAATATAGTAAAAGGAGTCATTGCAACATAATGACCTTTCATTCACTGATACAAATCCCAATGGAACCAGAGCCAAATTCAGAAGCATACTTCGTTAGCATCCAGGATAGCAAACATTCCTTTTTGGGAGAGTCTGCCCATTTAATCTGATATTTGACTTAGGGAATCAGGTGATTTATCCTGTTTGACTTAGTGTTTATATTTAGTTTAGTTTTTCTTTTTATTTTAGAGACATTCACCACCAGATGATGTGCTGAGCATTCATCCTATATTGATCCGTTTATCCTCACACAAATCCTTTGAGGACGGCACTGTGAGACACCCTTACTGTACAGATGAGAAAACTGAGACTGAGAGCTTTAGAGCTGACGTGGGACCCGTTAGTCTGGGCGTAGTGTCAGCCTCCTTCCCAACATTTACAAAATAAAAACATGCTAAATTTGAGGCATCTAGACTTTACTTTAAAATTCAAAACAAAGCACAGCTATGCTTTTAGGATTCTGGTGGGGACAGATTAAATTGTAGATGTATGTGAGAAGAGTCGACATCTTTAAATTATTAGGAATTTTCTTAATAAACAATGTGTGTGCCTCTGTTTATTTAAACTGCCTTTTCTATCTTGGAGTAAAGTTTCATGATTTTTCCTGAAAACAGTGCGCATTTATGAAAGTATTGTTCAGAATGTTCCTGCTTCTACTGTGCCCGTTGCCAACGACCTCGTAGTCCCCATGATGTCATGTGATGGTGCAGCTGGTTTATAGAATGGAATCGATGTTTGTACACTGAGCATGTGTTCAGCTAATGCTGTGAATTCTAACTGTTCCAGTAGTGTTTCAGCAGATTATCTTACAGTTTTAATTTCTTTTATGTAATTTTTTCCTTGATTAGAGATTATTTTTCACATGTTCCTCACAGAAACCTATATAATTTGTCAACCAAAATGAACCCAATAAATTTTTTAAAAAGTAGTTTTATTTTGTTACTTTTGCAAGTGCAGATAAGGGAAAGACTCTGGCATACGCCCCTATCACGGTACACCTCACAACCTTCATTTGGGGAAGATGCTCTGTCCATCTGAGACCATGCTCACAATGGAGTTATTATCTTTAGCACCTGAGGTTGAAGCTCCCTGGCACCATCCTCAATGCCAATGAACAATGCCCTCGAACCAATCGAGCCATGGAGGTGGGAGGAAAAAAGAGAGAGAGAAGGAGAAGGTGGATGGGGAGAGCTGAAGAAATAGACGGGCACTTATTCTGTGAGTGCTGACCGAAATTCGAACAAGGGATATCCACACACCAACTGGCACTCTAGCGCTGAGCTGACTGGCCAGGAACAAAATGTAGTTTTTGAAATTGCATTTTAAGAGTCATAGGAATATACAGTGTGCAGCAATTTTCAATCCTGGTTTACACCCTCTTCTGTTTCTCTAACTTCTTTAGTCTTTACTCGAAAGTCTGTTCTTAGTGGGTAAAGTATCAGTGTTTGGGTCTTCCCACATTTCTTAATGTCTGGCTCAGTAGAAGTCACATGGAGCATGTATTCGCTTCCATCTTAACTCTTTGCAACATCACATGCCATGTAGTCATCAGAAATTTGCACTGTACACTTGGAAGAGCATGAGAGTGACCTGGGAAAATAAACCTTCACATTATTATTAATGTATTTTGTCCTAGATTCCCTGAGTCATAGGATGCAGCAACAGTTTCTGGAAGAGCTGTAGCATGTCTATTGTGTGTGTGTTTAGGGAAATTATTCTTCTGTGTAACAAATAGATGAAGGCCACGAGGAGACTTGCCTTAATAGCCAAAACATATCTAGTGGATTCCATAAACAAGTGTCCATCTCAAACACAAAACACTATAACCAACATTGTAACCTCTGCAAATGTATGTAGTTTAATCTAGTAAACTTTCTTAGTAAAAATTCTAAGAAAAGTTAGGATAGAAGAAAACTAATTAGAGCCAAGAAAATCAGTTTTCAAAGTCAATAGCAAACATCACTCTAAAATAGTGACTGCTAAACGTAATTATATTAAAACAGGAGGAAAGTGCCCATTATACCCATTATTAGTCAGAATGGATCTACAAGTTGTAAGTGTCACATTAAAACAAAAAAATAAATAATGGTAACTATTTCCAATGATGAGGTGTCAACACCTCCACTTGCAGACAATGATTTTCTTCTCCAGAACACACGAGACATGTTCATAGAGCACCACTGAGAGTATCAGAATAAATTGATGAGGCATATTGTAAGTGGCTGGATACATGCAAAATATATAAAAATACAACAGCTTGATTATGCTATAGAGATAGACAATGCTGATATTTAAAAATGGAAAAGATTCTCATTTGCAAATATGACAAATAATAAAGCACTTAAGAACAAATCTAATAGTGAGATGTCATTTTAAGACTGACTACAAAAAATGTCATTAATTCCAAAATTTTTATACAATTAATATACTTTCAACCTGAATCCCATTGGAAGTTTATTAGAAACTGCATAAAACTATTTTAAATTTCACAGAGAACAATCTATGAGTGAACATGGCCAAGAACAGTAGGAAGAACACTGAGTAGTTACTTGCCATATCTGATATTGAAATTTATTTAAAAAAAAAAAAAAATATATATATATATATATATATATATATATATATATATATATATATATATATATATATATATAGCCCTGGCCGGTTGGCTCAGCGGTAGAGCGTCGGCCTAGCGTGCGGAGGACCCGGGTTCGATTCCCGGCCAGGGCACACAGGAGAAGCGCCCATTTGCTTCTCCACCCCTCCCCCGCGCTTTCCTCTCTGTCTCTCTCTTCCCCTCCCGCAGCCAAGGCTCCATTGGAGCAAAAGATGGCCCGGGCGCTGAGGATGGCTCTGTGGCCTCTGCCTCAGGCGCTAGAGTGGCTCTGGTCGCAACATGGTGACACCCAGGATGGGCAGAGCATCGCCCCCTGGTGGGCAGAGCGTCGCCCCTGGTGGGCGTGCCGGGTGGATCCCGGTCGGGCGCA
Organism: Saccopteryx leptura; assembly: GCF_036850995.1. Lineage (NCBI taxonomy): Eukaryota > Metazoa > Chordata > Mammalia > Chiroptera > Emballonuridae > Saccopteryx > Saccopteryx leptura. The sequence continues at coordinate 10,645,295 of NC_089503.1, read as the reverse complement.
TGCGGGAGTCTGTCTGACTGTCTCTCCCTGTTTCCAGCTTCAGAAAAATGAAAAAAAAAAAAATATATATATATATATATATATATCTTTTGGTCAGACATCATCAATAACCATCAGGAAGAAACAAAACCAGACTTAATACCTTTTACAATATACTAAATTTAAAGACTCTTCAGATTAATATGTAAGAAATCAGGAATTTCAATATAATAGTTGGGGTGTGTAAAGCCAGTAGCCACGGCCACCATCACAGCTACCTGGCCCATGCCAGTTTGCATTTTATTCGCACAAACAGTAATGAAACAATGAAGCCAAGAACTGATGGGCCATTAGCTATAATCCTAGCTTGAACCCGGAGGCCAAGAAATACACACAGTAGGAAAACACTTCCCTTTACATTCAGGGATCCCAAAGCCACTGGTTTATCCGAGTTTCCTAGAATCACAGTTTCTACCTCACCAGCCTTATTCGCCTCTGTTCCCCATCTCTTCTCTCTGCACAAACTCTGCATGAACTGGCTTCTCCTTCAGCACACTGCTATCTTGACTGCTTCTCCTATCCTCCATATGGTCTTTCTCTACTCTCCTACTCTAATGCTAATCTCAGGAACCTAGAGAGTGAGCCTGTCCCCATTTTATAATGTAGAAATCAAAACCTTTAATTTAATATACAAACAAGGAAGTCTCTGATAAAAAGTCACTTAGGGTGGGAAAGGCTTAGTCTTAAAACTAAGACTATAGTTTATAGGCTATAACGACCTTCCCTGGTTAAAGCCTGTCCCCCACACCCAATGCAAAGTATAAGCAAGCAAACATATATATCATGTTTACAAACTTATATGATCAAAAAGGTGGAAGCTAGATTGCATAGGGACGAGAGGTGAAAGGAAGGGGACTCGGGGGACCAGTGACTGGGATGCTGTGAAGTAAATACTCCAGGGGCTTGGGAAGCAGCCTGGCTGAGACCCTGTGGACCCATGTGGCACACCCTGGTTTCATCCACAGAGGCCTGGATTTCTTTCTCAGCCTCATGGAGGCCATTTTCCTGACTAATAAAAAACTTAATAACAGGTAAAAGATAGTAACCTACAGCATGAAAAATATGACTTAATTACTATAATAAACATATCAATCAATGAATATATTGTTGAAATCCATGGGAGTCTAAAAAGACCAGAGTAACAGGCTTTATAGAAAGGAAGAAAGAGGCCCTGGCCGGTTTGCTCAGTGGTAGAGCGTCGGCCTGGCGTGCGGGGGACCCGGGTTCAATTCCCGGCTGGGGCACATAGGAGAAGCGCCCATTTGCTTCTCCACCCCCCCTCCTTCCTCTCTGTCTCTCTCTTCCCCTCCCACAGCCAAGGCTCCATTGGAGCAAAGATGGCCCGGGCGCTGGGGATGGCTCCTTGGCCTCTGCCCCAGGTGCTAGAGTGGCTCTGGTGGCGGCAGAGCGATGCCCCAGAGGGGCAGAGCATCGCCCCCTGGTGGGCAGAGCGTCACCCCCTGGTGGGTGTGCTGGGTGGATCCCAGTCGGGCGCATGCGGGAGTCTGTCTGACTGTCTCTCCCCATTTCCAGCTTCAGAAAAATACAAAAAAAAAAAAAAAAAGAAAGGAAGAAAGAGACCCTGCCTGGCTGACTTGCAAGGAAGAGTCACACACCAGGCACAGCCTGGGACTGGGTTTTAAGGGTTTTGGGGAGGGGGAGAGCGACAGGTCATGGGGCATTAGCCCATTGGCTGCTGGACCAAGGAGGGTCTTTTAGGGAAGTTTGCCAGGACCTTTCGGCTTGTGACATCAGACATTCCTTTACGATTAGTCATTGCTGCAAGCCCTGAGAGGAGACTCACTGGCAGGGTAAAGAAGTGAAACCCAAGATTCCCAACTATTTGAGTAGGGGCAGTGAGGGGTTATTTCCTCTCTAAGGATCACTCTCAGTGAGGGGTAGAGAGATGCAGTGATGCTTCTTGTCAGGTAGGGGTGTATTTATAGGGTTCCAGATTTTTTCTGTTTCACGAGGGCAGTTTTCAGAGTTGGTGTGTAGGATTAGATAGATTTTCCCAATTTTCTGATTGGCGAAGGTCTGCATGCGGTTCGGTAAAAAACTAGTGAACAAACGTAAGAGGCAGGGAATAAAAGTTAGAAAAATAAATATGAGAGTGAGTGGACCAATGAAAGGTAATAGTCAAGATACCCAGTTTGTGCGAAACCACTGATTCCATGACTCGGTTTGTTTTTTACAAATACGCTGCACTTCAGAGAGAGAGAGAGAGTGGGAATAAGACAGGGAAGTGGCCAGTCCCCCTGACCCGAGACCTATTTTTATGGAGTTTTTGAAGCAACAAGGAGAGGAATCACCTGTATAGCTCATTTGGTCCTTGCATTGACGAGTAGTGTTCTAGGAACTTGAAGAGGCCCATGAGTGGGATTAGGTTGATATTTGGGTGAGATAGATTAGGGTACAGGTTTCTATCTAATTAGTAGAAAGACAAATATAGGTGTTGGTCCCATACAAGTAGAAAGCCCCTGACTGGGTGATACAGGATGAGAGGTGGGTAGAGAATGGATGGACAAGAGGTTGGTTTTGTTTCTGTTTCTGAGCTTCAGATGGTCAGGGTGGAGTAAAGAGCCGTCCTAATAAGTGGGAAGAGTAGAGGATTGTTAGCTAATTAAACATTCTTCAAAAACCAGTTTTTTGACTGTTCAAATTCTTTTTTTCTCTGTACAAATCTCCTACAACCTGCACAAACCTTCCACAACTTATATGAACCCTCAGTTTTCATGAACTTTCTTATCCATAAATATCTGGCCTTTATAACAACTTGCTTTTTCTTTTTTTTTTTCAAAAGTATTTCCATAATTATACCTTCTATTATCATAATCAAACAATTCCTTTCTAGTTAGAACTCTTAATTTAAAAATATTTAACCTTTAGTGACAATTAAGTTGACTTTCTTTTTACCCTAGTTTCCCTTTTCCTAAAGTCTAATTAAAAGAGTCCCTAGTTTCTTCATATATTCACCATACGTAGACCAACCAGCTTCCAGTTTGTGGTTGGAGTAAAGCATCCTGTTTTTCTACTTTAGCAGCAGTGGGAGTTGTCAGGATCATGGTGTGTGGACCTGTCCACGTGAAAGTCAGTCCGCAGGTGACGTACTGCTTGAAGCGCCTCTTGGACAGTCTTTGAACAGTTTGTTGAGTAACCTGTAAATCCTGCAAGTACTTAGGGAAAGGGTGGTTACATTTCTACACTTTGCAGCTAGAGTTTAAGTCCTAGTGACCACTGCTTCTAGCTGGAATTAGCAGCAGGTCCCAGCCTACAATAGGCATGGGGCATTGAGATGAGAGGAATAAAGGTGACACTATAAAGCAACAAAATCAGACTGTCAATACCCATAATAGAGATCTTCAAGGGATAAATAATACTCAAATATTCAGGCAAGGCATTGTAGATGGTCCTTGTGTTTATAAGAAATAAGATCAGTTTATCTGCTACTTGGAAGAAATACCTTAGGCTCGTGAACGATGTCTTTGGGCCTTCAGTGGCAATTCCTAGCATGCCGGGCAAGGTCAGGTCACAGGTAGCTGGAGCAGGGCTAGAAAAGACTGAACCCTCTCTTCATGGAGCAAGGAGGCAGCTTACCTTCTAGTGTCCCTCTTCTCACAGTAAAAGATGTGTCCCTGGTGGGGCTGGGAAGCCTGGCAGGCTTTAGTTCAATGACCTTTCTTTCCACTCTTGAAGCAGGGCCCTGATGGAATTCTATGAGTCCTTTACAGTGCTAGAGATTTTAAGAGCATATGCCAAAACCTGGTATTTCCTGACCTCTTTTGGGCCTTATTTGCCTTTTCTGTTGCTCCCTTGGCTTTTACAGACCTTAAAAGCCATGCTCAGAAGATCTCACTGAGGGGCTTGACTAAGAGAGCAAAGTTGGGAATCCAGTGTCTAAAGAAGCCTACTAAACCAAAAAAAGAAAGGATTTCCTCTGCGGTGGTAGGTGGTTGGAGACTGTGGAGGGTCTGAGTTTGATTTAGGGTGAGACCTCAGGTGGTGGGGGTTAAGGAAATGCCCAGATAGGCTATGAACTAAGAGTGAAGTTGTGCCTTAGTAGAGAAGACGTGATATTTTTTCATGGTGAGGAAGTTAAGAAGGGTGGTGGTGTGTCTCCTTGAGGCAGGCAGGGAGGGGCTGCAGAGGAGTAGGTTATTTACATATTGTAAGAGATACTAGTTTTGAGATTGCATGCTGCTAAATTCTGAGCTAATACTCAGAATGTGTGGGCTGTTACTGAACACCTGGAGTAAGACAGTCCATGTAAGTTGCTGGGCTGCATTTTTGTCCAGGTCAGTCCAAAAAAATAACAAACAGAAAGTAAGAGTCAGGGTATAGAGGAATGGTAAAGAAGGCATTCTTGAGGTCTAGGATTTTGAAGTGAGTGGTGTTTGAGGAAATGTGTGACAGTAACTTGTAGAGATTAGGGACTACTAAATGGAGGGGAACTATTACATCATTGATTAAGTGTAAGTCTTGTACAAGGCAATAAGCCCCTGAATGTTTTTGAACAGGAAAGATGAAAGTATTGCAGGGAGAGTCCATGGAAATGAGTAAGCCTTGGTTTAAGAGTTTTTGACAAACAAAGAGACAAAACAGATTACTTACGCAGCTTAATAGACAACTCTGACTTTTTAAGCTTTTCGAGATGGCAGGGAGTTGTCAGCATAGAGGGGAGGAAGGGAGGAAGCAGATGGATGGACAGAAGGAGGGTCAGAATCTGCAGGAGGAGGGGGAGATTAACGTGCTAGTGGTGGTGTCATGTGTTCAGAGGAGTCAAAAAGATTTAGAGTTTTGAGGAGAAGGAAGGGGGCAAAAGGGAGAAAGGCATAGTTCCCTTTGTGGTGGGGGGTTGGGTGAGGAGAGATAGGCACCGTTGCTGGAGCTGGTGGGGAGGGGGGAATGGGTATGATACAGCCAAAGCCAATGGGGAGGGGTCGAAGAAGAGAGACAGGCATCGCAGCCAGAGTCACAGCTTCTAAGGAGGGGGAGGGTACAAAGGAGAGACAGGTGAAGCAGCAGCTTGTGAGGGGGGAGATGGGGTTAACAACACAGTGGAGAAGGGAGGGGCCCCTGGCTAGCAGGGGAGAAGAAAGAGAGACTGGTATTTGCAAGTGAATGAGAAACAAGATTTAGCAAAGAGAGGGGAGGGGGTTCTTAGAAAGCAGAGACTCAAGTAGAAGAGATCTATAGAGGGACCAGAGTGGGGTCTCGAGAGAGGGGCGCCCCTGGGGGTCAGGCAGGGGGAGAGAGAGTTGGGAGTCTGCGGAGAAGGAAAGATTATGAGCACAGGTTTTAGGTGACGTTTCTTTGGCCAAAAACGACCTGCGTGTAGAACAGGCAGCACAGAAGTTAAGGACAGGAGTGAAGGGAAAAGAAAGCCTGCCTATAAGAAATTTCTGAGGCTTTCTCAATCAGATGGCAGAAATTATTTAGATCCCAGAGGATGTTAATATCAAAAGTTCCATTTTCAGGCCAGTGGGAGTCATTATCTAGTACTGTGGCCATGCCGTGTTACAGAAGAAGTTAAGAGGCATCCCAAAGGAGTAGTCTCTGAGAGCAGGACTGGGAGGAGCCCATTGTGAGGTGAGAATAGAGAAAGACTGGAGTGTCCTCTGACTCTTTCAACTCTCTTTTATACTGACCGTGGAAAACAAGACATTCCTTACGATTAGTCATTTGCTCCAAGCCCTGAAAGGAGATTCACTGTCAGGGTAAAAGAAATGAAACTTAAGTTATATAACTTTTGCTGGTCAGTACCTATGTATTTGATACTGCTGGGTAAGAAATATTATTGTAAGGCCCTAGCCAGATAGCTCCTTCGGTTAGGGCATCGTCCTGAATAACAATCCTATCCTCACTCAGGACAAATACAGGAACAGATTGATGCCCTGTCTCACTCCCACCCGTCCTCCCTCTCTAAAATAAATTTTAAAACATTTAAAATACAAGAGAAATATTTCTGTGAGAACTGAAGTTTCATGTCTTACACCCAAAGAACAGAAGTCCAAAATGATAGAAATTTGGAGAAGATGCTAAGGTTGAGTGTGTGTACACCTAGATGGTTAGTGATTACATAGGACTCATATCAGCATGGAACAAAAGACTTTAATAGTTCCCTTCACTACAAAAGTCTGTTCAAGAAAAAAAGGTCTTTCTGGTGAGCAAGGAATCAAGTTAAGAACAGTAAATAATCTTGAGGATCCTGAAGTGAGAATTAGCTGGTCAGTTTCCTGGGCCATCTCACAAGCCCTGAGGCCTTTTGGCCTCTATTTCCAGGGTGTTCCTCCAGAATACACAGGCTTCCTTCAGCCTGTCCTGGGAGCCACAGTGTGAAAACTTTGTGTCCTAAAGTCAACACATAGAAAATCTGATTATTTTCATCATTGTAAATGCCAGCTGTGTGTGCACAGGACTCAGACTTCCCTGTTGAGGAGGTCATTAATGTCATTGTGATTTGCTGTCCTCAGTTTCCTACTCACATGAGGGGCTGACTTACAAGGAGGAGCATGTGCCTCAAGCAGGGACCAGCACACCTACCGACTGTGGACAGGTCAGGAGGAGCTGTGAGGACGGGGCCTCACTGCTAGAGGCAGTACTTCCTCGGGATTCTTTATGGAACTTCCTCCCCTGTAGAACACATGCACTGTAACAGAGCCTCCCCTGGGCCTGCTGACCTTGATCCCGCTGCAAAGGAGAGATCCTGAGCTCAGTGTCTTCTACTACTGGGGGAAGGAAGTCACTGGGCATCACCGGGAAATCTCATGGGCCCAGGACAGTGTCATGTCTGCAGAGCCCCAAGCTCCTTCGAATGCAGCCTGCAAGATCACTGTGACTTTGAGAGGGCCTTAAGCCACTTTGGGGTTGTATTTTTGCAACTTAGTCCTGAATTTGCCACTGGACTTGGATATAAACTTTCCAGAGCTCTGGAATGGGGTGGGATGCATGGCCATAATTCGATGAGTAAGACTTCTCATATCTACTGGATGATTTGTCTCACAAGCTGAGGTTCTCAGGTTTTGGGGGTTTTCTTTGTTTTGTTTTTTTTACTAGAATACCCCAAAGAGACCTCACACTGGAGCAAAAGGAGTAACACATCAACAGTTGGTGGTCGAGGTAATGTGCACTGGTGTATTTTAGATCACTGTAATCATTCTGTCACTTTGATGTTATTTTCAAGTTCAAAGTTAAAAATTGTGTTTCTGAAGCAAAATACATTGTGGTGACCACACTCTAGCCCTTCCTGAAAAGAAGGGTCACTCATGCAGGAAGAGCACGTGATATAGCGCGTCAAGGGAGTGCCCCCGATGGCGGACGGTACAGGAGTCCATGTGCACTTGAAAGAAGGGTCCTCCCCCTCCAGGTCGTGTCTGCAGTGGCTCCTGGACTGATTTCAGCATTCCGAAATGCACTCGTTAAGTAGTGCACACAATGAGAATCTAGTAAGAAATTTGGGCAAAAACCAAGCATTACTGATTTTTTCCATTATGATTATTACCTTTTATCTATGTACAATGCAGAAAAGAGGTGTTATAACAATATAGTGATGGCAAGAGTTGGTAAGCAAAATGGAAAAAAATTCTCGGATGCCTCATGGCTTTTCCCTTGCAGCTTCCCTTGCAGCTCACAGCCCGAAGGAGGGGTCAGAGCCCTGTCAGGGGTCCTGGGGCTGCTGACACGTGACCATGGAAGTGGGAAGAAGGGGTGAACTTGCTCACAGGTGTCCCCGAACCCTCAGGGCATAAAATTCATGACTCATCAGTGCACAATAGTGAGGGAAGAGGGACTAACATAATTTATGGAGTTTGTAAGGTGACAGACATTGGTGATTCAGGTACCATAAGAAATATTACAGCTTTGGATAAAGAGCCAACATATATTTTAAAATCTGATATTTCATAAATATATGTGGTAAGATGTCGTGGTGACAAGGAACAACCCAGAGACCAGATAACATACTTTGAGGGGCCTAGGGGAGGCAACACCGTGATCAGCAAGTTAAGGACTGAAGCCCGATCCCCAGCCTTCCTCAGATATTTATTAGCCAGTACAAATAACTCGGGGATGCAGACAACAGAAGTTTTCAAGGGATGAAGGGAAAGGCAAGGAGCATGCTGACTTCTAATCTCTGTTCTGAGAGTCTAAACATTTCTTGTTGCTGAATCTTATTCTGCTGTTTTGCTGTTTCTAGCATGCACTGTCTCTACGGTCAGAGAGGCCCCTGGACTCTCACCTGTTCAGAAATTTTGCCCTAGGGCACTTGGCTGTCTTTAATTATTATTTTAACTCTGCATATTTTCATAACATATTCCTACATGTCCCCCTCTTTTGTTTTAGTAAAGATTAACGAGAGTAAGATGCTTATGAGGTTGCAGTGGAAGGTGAAGGGTAAGCATAGAAAGAAACAGGTTTGTAGGAGTCTATGGTGAGTCTGTATTTTGCAAAAGCTCACTAGCACACCTGGTTAGATGTTTTAAAGTGTCCCAGGTGATGTCAGGTGTTCCCTGAGTGCTTGGGAGCAAGTCAGGTGTCCTCTTTTTTTGTGTTCATTCCCGGAGGTGGATTCACTATCAGATTCTGGATCTCTGGAACTGGATTGCTTTCTAGAATCTGTTGCCAACTCATGATGAGGCTTCACTTTCCTCATTGGCATCGAGAGAGGAGCTGTTGATGACAAAATAGCAGCATGTTCTTGCCCCCAGGTTAGTGATTTGACTGGATTCTACTGCTCAGGGTCAGCTAATACATCCTGGTACAACTGAGAGACTTGGGCAGTTGCTAAGCCGGTACAATACACCTCTTGGCTGCAGGAAGTCCAGGTGAGGAAATGTTCAAAAAGTTAATAGTAAAAAGAAGCTTATACATTGTTCTTGTGGGGTGAGTCTCTCCTCCTGACTCCCCCATTTATGTTTGTGTAGTTGGAGCTTAGGGAAGCCATTGGTTCTATCTGTAATATCTCTAAGTTTGTGTGAATTCCTCAAGCTCCTGAGCCCCTAAGAATGCCCTAATGTTCCCTTTTATTTTCCTTTCAGGACAATCCTTCCTCTAAAATCCTTCCTTCTTTTCTTACCCTTGTCAACTTTCTCAGTCACTTCTCTTTTTGTTTCTTCCCTCTGCACAAACCTTCTACAACCTGCACAAACCTGCAACTTCCACAAATATTCTGCAACTTACACAAACTTCCTTATCTATTCAAAAATAACAAGCTTTCTGAACTTGTTTACTTCCTACCTTTTCCTTTCAAAAATATCTCTATACCTTTTACCTTTTATCATTAAAACTATAAAATTTCTTTCTAATAAATCGAATTTCTCAACTTCTGAAAACCTTATCTTTCAGTGAGGACTAAGTTAGTAATTAGCAGTTTTAGAATGATACTTTTATGAATATAGTTATGGCCTTTAGAAATGGTTTTTTTATTGGCAAACAAATGTATATTTTCAAAAGATACAGTAAAGATAACAGGAACCTTTTGTAAACCTAGGCAAAACAAGAATAGTGTTTGTTAAAAACTTCAAAAGACAATCAAATTTAAACTAGTAGTAATATAAAATGCTCTCTTAGACCACTTTGTTAAAAAAAAATTGGGATAGTTTTATATTTTACAGTATCATTAATAATTTTTCTATTGTTCTCAGGATTACAGTAGTTCTCTGGTCTCCAGGAGAAGGCTTAAAGATATTTAAATGACCTGGTTTCTCTTTTTCCTTCCTAAAATTATCTTCAGGGTTTTTCTAAGAGCCAAACTGAGATTATCAAATTACAGTATTAAGACTAGTTTTAACTTGTCCTGGTAATTTGCAAAAACACAAGAACAATAATTGCTCATATTGGCTTTTTACAATCTGCTTTGTAGACTCTTTATAGGTAATTTTTAGATTGAGGTATTTTGGGGTTTTCTTTTAATTCTTCTTATTTATTTTAGAGAGGAAAGAGAAAAGGAGAGAGAGAGAGAGAGAGAAGGAGGGAGGAGAAGGAAGCATCATATCCCATATGCGCCTTGACCAGGCAAGCCTAGGGCTTCGAACAGGCAACCTCAGCATTCCAGGTCGACATTTCATCCACTGCGCCACCGCAGACCAGGTTAGACTGAGTTTAAATTAGCCTCTCAGGGCACACACAGAAGACATACTACACAGTTGTTATTAGGCTCAGCCTGTAATCTTCCTGAAAATATTTTTTTCCCACAGTTATAACAGGTTTGTGGCCTTGGTCACAGCCTATCTCCCTTGACAAACCTCCAGGTCCCTCCTGAAAGCCTTGTCCCAAGGACACTCCCCAGAACCTTTCCTGGGTGGAGGAGTTGCTTAAGGAGAAGGGGTGGTCAGGTGAAGGAGATACTTCATGAAGAAGTTGCCATAGTGGGAGGTTGGGCAAGGGGAATTTGAGTTTAAAGGGGCCTTGCATTTAAAGGCACCCTGGACCCATACATAACATTCTAACCCTTTGTATTTTAAGGAAAAGGGGAAAAGGTCTCTTCTTCTGGAGCTACTTCTTGCTGATTAAGGTCAGTGAAATATCTAGGGCATTGGTCAGCAAACTCATTAGTCAACAGAGCCAAATATCAACAGTACAACGACTGAAATTCTTTTTGAGAGCCAAATTTCATTAACTTAAACTATGTAGGTAGGTAGATTGTTATTAACTTAATTAAAGGCACTCTTAACCTGGCCAAAGAGCTGCACTCAAGGGGTCAAAGAGCCGCATGTGGCTGGCGAGCCGTGGATTTCCAACCACTGAATAGGGGAAGGCTGTGGCCTGTGGTTCGGGCTAGGTGGTGAGAACACTTTTACACACACTTTCAAATACGAAGGGGTCACTTTGTATCCAGTGTTGATTGCTTCAACTGTCCCCTTGGTAAAAGTGCTTTCCCAATCTTCTAAGTCTGAACTTCCCTTTCACATACCAAAGCCATTGTTGTTGCATCCTGAGCAAGAGGGCACCTAAATACCAGTCCAACACCTGCAGCTCACAGGAGTCCCCACAGCTGTAACCTGTGACTCCACTGCTCAGGGGAAAGGGAATCCCCCATGATGGAGGAGAGATGAAGGGAAAGGGAAACCCCTGGCCTGATCCCTGAAAGTGACCTTACCGCAAACATTCACGGGCTTTTCTCCTGCTGCTTGTGTCCCTTACCACACAGGATGAGTGAACATCCTCTTCCTTTGCCAGGTTTTGGGAGGTCATTTCTTCTGGATCCTCACTTCGGGAACCACTTGTTGCTGCAACAATGAACTACTCAGAGTAACAAGCCTGTCATTTGCTTCCCATTCCTCACATGGAGAACCACTTGTTGTGGCGACAATGAACTATCTATTCGGGGACCAGATGACACACTCTGAGGGGCTGAGAGGCAACAGCCCCAGTCAGCAGACAGAAGGACTGAAGCCCCATCTCCAGCCTTCCTTTGATATTTATTAGCAAGTACAAATGACTGAAGGAAGCAGACAGAAGAAGTTTCCAGGGGCTGAAGTAAAGTGCATGGAACATGCTGCCTTCTAATCTCTGTTCTGAGAGTCTAAACATATTCTGTGTTGCTGAATCTTATCCTGCTGTTTTGCTGTTTCCAGAGCACACTGTTTCCAGTAGGGTCAGAGAGGATCCTGGATTCTCATCTGCTCTGGGCTTTAGCCCTAGGGCACCTCAATGTCTTTGATCATTATTCTAGTTCTGATTATTTTCATAGCATATGCCTACAATAAGATGTTATGATAAATGCATCTCATAATCAGCTGAATGAGGCCTGTTTATGATTCAATCTGTCCACAAAGAATATTATTTTTGGTGAAAATAAGACCTTTTATTACAGTAATCAAGTAGTATCCCTAGAGGTTTTAATTCTGAAAATGCTCATCCCATGACTGTACAGACGAGGAAGGGATAAGGTTGTGGTGCAATACTAATTGGTTAAACTTAATCCTTTAGACTATGAGCTAACAATGTCATTGTGATCTATCACTCCATATCATTTTACACTTGATCTTAGGACCAAGAAGTGATCAAAATAATTTTTAAGGACTAATCAGCCATGGCTGAATTAGGTCTATCCTTAACGTTATTCAAAGCAAAGACACATAAACCTGTCTGCACAGAAAAAATTGTGTCCCACTAAATATTGTTCACAGTTCTGTTTTTCATTTGGAGAGTGAGTTGTACATGCAGAGTCAGTGCCGTGTTGGAGCTGACAGATGATGTACACGCAGGGTCAGTGCCGTGTAGGAGCTGACAGATGATGTACACACCGAGTCAGTGCCGTGTAGGAGCTGACAGATGATGTACACGCAGGGTCAGTGCCGTATAGGAGCTGACAGATGATGTACACACAGGGTCAGTGCCGTGTAGGAGCTGACAGATGATGTACACGCAGAGTCAGTGCCGTGTAGGAGCTGACAGATGATGTACACGCAGAGTCAGTGCCGTGTAGGAGCTGACAGATGATGTACACGCAGGGTCAGTGCCGTGTAGGAGCTGACAGATGATGTACACACAGAGTCAGTGCCGTGTAGGAGCTGACAGATGATGTACACGCAGGGTCAGTGCCGTGTAGGAGCTGACAGATGATGTACACGCAGGGTCAGTGCCGTGTAGGAGCTGACAGATGATGTACACACAGAGTCAGTGCCGTGTAGGAGCTGACAGATGATGTACACGCAGGGTCAGTGCCGTGTAGGAGCTGACAGATGATGTACACGCAGGGTCAGTGCCGTGTAGGAGCTGACAGATGATGTACACGCAGGGTCAGTGCCATGTAGGAGCTGACAGATGATGTACACTCAGAGTCGGTGCCGTGTAGGAGCTGACAGATGATGTACACGCAGGGTCAGTGCCGTGTAGGAGCTGACAGATGATGTACACACAGAGTCAGTGCCGTGTAGGAGCTGACATATAATGTCTAGCCATCTGTCTTTCTCAAATAGAACAAAGATGTTTATGATGTGGAGGTGGGACATCAGAACCAGTGTAACCATAATGACACATATACCGTAAAACTATATGAGATTATCAAGTCCCAGAACTGAAATCTGAAATGTGTCCATCCCCCCACAGACCTGCTGATCAGTTAGAGACTGAGCTGGAGGAGCCCTGGGATTTCAACAGCAGCCAGAAGACATGTGTCACCAGCACATCCTGCAGAAGACAGAAATTCAGAGATCCTGTGCCTTGCAATGGAGAACACCTATCCCCACCCAACACCCTCCTGTACACTTAGATCTAATAAACAGATGTTCAGATAATTAAATCCCAAGATAAGTCACTTAGATATGATCATAAAACAGTAAATTAAATGATAGAAAAGTAACGATGTTATGTTAACTAAGAGAACCCCAATAAAACCAGAGCCAATTCAGAATACAGTGTTAGCTCTCAGGTAAACTAACTTCCTTCCCAGGCAGAGTAAGTTAGATTCAATCAGATATTCACCCTTAAGGATAAGGTGATTCATTTTGTGTGACTCATTACTAATATTTTAGCATAATATTAATAGCTGACGTTTACTGCCAGATACGATGCTGAACATTTCCCTGAATTAATATATTTATTCTAACAAAAGCTCTATGATATCACCCTTATTTACAGATAATGAAATTGAGGTGAAGAAGGTCAGCACCCTGCAGAAGACATTACAAGTAGAAAGTTCCAGAGCTCAGCTTGAATCTAGGTAGTCAGTTCTAAAATTAGACTGTTCCCAACGACTCAATAAAAAAAAAATGTTCTAAGTTTGACTCAGAAGGTGCGATCCTCCTAAATGACAAGTGAAACCATCAATTAGGACAATATAGCATCTAATTTGATTTGGAATCTTGCTTGATATTTTCTAAAACAGCAAATTAGAGTTGGAAGTTAATTTGATTTGATTTGAATTGTCACCTGATAGTTTACAAACATTAGATTAAATAAGAAGTTAGGAGTTGGAAGGTAGTCTTTCTGTTTCACTGTTTTCTCTTGGGAACCAAACACCTCTGATTTCTTCTCAATTGTCAGCAGCCCACTGACCTTTCTCCCTCCACAGTCAAAGAAGCGCTGGCACAGCAGGCATCATCTCACACTAAAGATGCTCCCTAACCCACCTGAGTAGTTTGTTAATTCATAGTCCTGCACACACAGGGGTACTTGCTGACCCTCGTCTCTGTGCCTGGCACCAGGATGACACAGATCAGCAAACCAGAAGCATGTCAATATTCCTCAGGGGAAAAATTAGGACTAAAAGCCAGTCCTGGTGATGTGCCACATCCTTTGTGGGCAGGACCAGCGAAGCTCACTGGGTACAAATAACCCAGAGCCCTGCAGGCTGCTGAATCCAGCTCCTAATTGCTCAGTGCTGCTAGAGCTGAACTCAAGGCAAAGTCCACCATGAAGCTGTCTCTGGCTGTCCTGTTGGTCACTCTGGCCTTTGGCTGCTCTGAGGGTGAGTATCATGTCTAGTTAAAGTCCATCAGCCTGGGTAAGTAACCTTCTCTCAACTAGGTGACTTGTTAGGGAAGGATGGGGGGACAGTGAACAGATCACAATACAAAATGCTTCCGCCACTTGTGGACTAGCACCCAACAGCCAGGGCTCATTGTATCAATTCCCGATGCTCTGGAACTGTCTCAAGCATCATTGCATGCTTGTTTTCAGAGTTCTCTATTAGAAGGTTCACTCCAATGCTGTGACCTTGAACAAATGTTTAATCACCCAAGTGTCCTCTTGTCCTTGCTTTTAACATCTGCCACCCAGAGTGGCTCTGACAGAGCAGTGAACTGACGTGTCTCAGAGGCAGCTCCAGGTCCCATCAGATGTTCTGCTTCCCAGGGTCTTTCAGGAGTTCGTTGATACCATGGCTGTGAACTCCTGGATTCAGACTCACACGATGTGCAGGATGGAAGGGCTTTAGCAGAGTTCTCAATTCAGGAAGAGACAGTGTAGTTTGAATTTCTGAACTATCATTTTCCCAGGGGCTCTGAGAACCGGCAGCCTTCAGCAAATCACCACGTGCTGCTCGTTCTCGAGGCATTCGGCCAGGACTTGGAGACCCAGTGACATCTTTAGGGCTCCAAATGTGTCTTTCCTGGGCTCATTCTGGCTGTTCATCCAACAATACTTTGGAGTGTCTTCATGCCCTCGATACTGACCCCATTTGTTTTCATTTGTTCTCTTTCATCTGACTTTCTGAACCTCCTCCTGTTTCCCCATGTGGCCTCTGATCTGACCCTCTCACCATCTCCGTGTAGCTGCTGTCGGATCCGGTCAGATCAGAGCCTGGTAGGGCACATTCTGGGCTGCAGGTGGTTGCAAAGACTTGGGGGAAGGGTGAAGAATCTAGACCAGAGAATGTGGTCACTTCAGGTCTCAGCACAATCCCAGTGGGGTCGGTAGTAAGCCCCAGTTCCCACCTCCCTCCTTCTCTGAGGAATTCTGTACATCAGTGCAGAACACAAGAGCCATTGGGACATGTGCATAATTCCAGATGTGTGAAACTCAGAGAGTCATTTTTTCAGGAGTTTTTCCAAGTCTTTATCCAATGATGTAATCCTATCATTTAATTTAGTCTCATCTTACAATATTTAATACTTTTCTTCACTCCTTTAAGATTTAATCCCCTTTTTCTGACCTCTGGCAAGGTCTGACTCTGCCATTCATTATTGAAAGAGTTCATTACTAACATCTCCTTTCCACCCATATCAACAGTAAAGAAGGTGTCGCTTTATTGACAGGGAAGCTATAATTTTTTAAATCAAGGGAGTGTGAATTTCAGCAAAGCAGGAGAGTCCTGGAAAGTGGCGGGTGTACTTTACAAAGGATAAACCTGAAATAGGGATCAGTCAACCCGCTTCACAGACTGAGCTATGCGGCCAGTTCTGGGATCTTCAGAAAGGTAAAACAGCCAGAATTTAGCATTTTCATTGGCTCAGCAATGAGATGTGACCACAATTCCCTGGAGCTTTCTGTTCATTCTATAATCAGAAAGTCAAGTGAAAAAGTGTTTCCTTACATTAATTGTATTTCTTTTGCTTCCACTCTAGCTCTTCCACAAGTGTGTCCAGCCCTTGTTACTGACATGGTTAAGATCTTTTTGGAAACAGCCAACAACTTCCATACCAGCATTCAGAAATACAACGCACCTCCCGAAGCAGTCTTCGCAGCTATGCAATTTAAAGGATGCATAGATAATTTGACTCCTGAAAGCAGAGTGAAATACCAAAACTTTTGGGTAATTTCTTTCTCTGTTGGCATAGAGGTTGCAGTTCAGCTGCGCAGCCAGGAGGGAGGTCAGGGTGCTGCTCTGGGGACACAGGGTGTGAAGGCAGATGCCCCTCTGCTCAACTCTGATCGAGTGGCTCATGGACATCAAGTCCAAAATAACTTGACACCTGCTGAGCTGAACTAACACTGCACACAGCGCTGGGCATGTTCGTCCTTCTCAGGTCACCTCCATGGGCACCAGGTTCCCCACAGTGTCCTGAGTAGAGGGACAGCCAGGCCCACAAGGTGCTATGGGGCAGGGCCAGAGATTGTTCCCCCAGAGGGACGGGCCCCCCACTCAGTGGCACAATCCCTGGGACTCTCACGGGAGGACTGGGAGGGAGAAGGGGACACAGCGAGAGGGAGAGAGCCAGCCCCACCCTCTGTCAGAACGGAGGGGCGGCTGCTGGGGGCACTGCCAGCTAAAAAGCGCCGAGGCCACTCCTATACCTCACCCCACATATCCGGCCAGTAGGCCGCGACCCTCCCTGTGTCCTCTGCAGCCCCGTGTGGAGCTGAAACACTTCAATCATGTCCTCATGGAGAGATCACACAGATGTAAAGGTGTCTCTCAGCACGTCCTCCCCTGAAATTAAGTCAGGTTTCATATAAATGTCCTCACTAGCTGGATTCTCAGTGTGGAAAAGTCCCTGTGCCGTGCAAGGAATGTCCACTCCTGGAGGCGGACCTTCTACAGGCAGAACAGCCCACGTCCCTTCTCGTCCTGTCCCGGTACCTCAGCCCTGTGTCCCCATTCAGTGACAAGTGGAGTCCTCCTCCTGGGACTCAGAGAAAGGACACTGGGCTGCTCTGCCCAACTCCTGAGCCTCCTCCTCGCTCCACTAGAGACCTGAGCCCTTCTCTGGGGACACGCAGGGTTTATCTGCAGGGTGTGGACATGGTTCTCTCCTCACTCGCACGGTCTGTGCAGACTGGACCAGGACTATTGAATTCCCCACATGCACGGCTACCTGCCTGGTGCCTCCATTTCCCTTTGCTGGTTGCAGTTTCCTCCACATCTGGGTTGTGAACAACAGTCTGTGTTAACATGTCTTCTGCAGGGGATTCAGGACTGATGTTTCTTTTTTTTCTTTTTTTATTTCAGAGCAATGTTGTGGCGAAATGTAACAGTTAGATTTAACAATCTTCCATGCGAGTTCCCTGTCGTTCAATGATGACCTGAACTTTCCCGAACAATGTAAAGGTTTCAACGTCTTGCTTCAATAAATTTCTTTCCTGCACTTCGCTGCCTGTTTTGTTTTATCTAACAGTCTCTGCCTTGAGTTGGGTGGTTTCATCATGAAGTGGCCTGTGGGTGGTGTCAGGAGTAAAGTAGGGAGACCAGCGTCCAGGGATATGGCGGCCTGAGTGCAGGGTTCCTGGAGGGAACTCGATCTCAGGAGCCATCCTGCATAATCTCACAGACTGCCTGGTCACGTGGCCCCAAGGGCGGGCAGTTGAGGGTAAAAGCACTAGAACGTCCTCCTTAGGCGCGCGGACTGCGGAGACCACAGCCTGACGGCGGTCACATGATTCCCACCCAGCAGCATCGCTGATACTGCACCCTCATTGTCAACACAAACCCTGCTCGATCCTCACCCCATCCTGGAGTCAATGCCTGGATGACCACGTGTGACATGGTCTCTGTCCACTTCTCCACTGGTAGTGAATATCAGGGTCCAACCTTCACTTACTCCCTGGACTCTGCACATGCGCATCGCTCACCTCCATCCAGGCTACCGCTTCCTCCCTCAGGGTCTCCCTAAAGCCCGGACACGGGCGTCCAACTCCTATGTGGACAGCTTCATGCACACCATCCATCCACACTTACTGCAGGAGGAACACGTCAGAAGAGCACAGTGTCTCCCCACCTACTCCTCTTCCATGAGCCCATCCAGGCTAATGGGCCCCCATCCAATGAGGCAGCTGACTCAGATGATGGATATATCACATATCGGGATTGATGTTCAGTGGCTGTTGTGACACACAGCCACACACTTAATTGCTTCAGTTAAGTTCTTTTCTCCAGGTGCAATGAATAAAAATCTAAAATCTGTAACCTCTGCTGAAATCACAGTGTCAGGAGGCCATGCTGGCTCTGGAACATTAAGGTAAACATCTGTCCCTGGTGCCTCCAGCTAAGGGTATCCTGGTCTGGTACCCACATCCCTCCTATCTCTGCCCCATGAGGTGACATTGCCATATTTTATTCTCTGTGGATGACTATCTCCAGGTCTCCTTCATATATATAATGGCATTTAGAGGTCACAAGATAATTCAGGATCTTAATTCTAACTCAACATCTCTGACTTTATCACATCTACAAAGTCTGGGTTGAAATGGAGGAGACATGAGACATTCAGATTTTGAGTGTGGATATGTTTGGTGCTGTTATAAGGCTACTTCAGCTACTCTGTCTGCCAACCCTAAGAGTCCACTGAGTCCTACTGCTTCCACAGCCAAGCCTTCCTAGAACATTTTTTATAATTTGAAATATTAGAGGTCATGTGTTTATAAATGTATCAAGTAACAGGACTTCTTAATAGACCTACACCCTTTCTCAAATTATAAAGGTTATAGATATAAAAACTATGATTGGAAAATATGAAAATAATTCATAACTACAATTATCAAGTGTGTCCAAACTCTTTAGAATAAATGTGATTACAAGGGAAACAATCCCTTTAAATTAGTCTCTATTTTCTGGAACGCATTCTGTGTTCATCCACATTCTGTGCTCCGCGGACACAGGGTCACGAGCTCTTCCCACAGCCTGAGAAATGCAACCTAGAATCGCGTGGGAGGACAAGGTCACCCACCAGCGGAGCACACAGCCCTGGCCTGACCCCAATTCAGACTCCCCTTCATCCCCTTGTCCCTGCTCACTCAGACTCTGGGCTCAAACATCCTGTCTACATGTCATTCATTTGACATCACGTTGGATCACACTACAGCACATAGGCCCATCACGGTGCCTTTCCCTCTATGTTGTCCCTGCACAGGACACCTGACAGCTTTGTCGGCAAGGTCTGTGTCCCATCCCCTGCTCAGTAAAGCCATCTCTGCCTCTAACACACTAAAATAAACCTTTTTACACAGTCACACTATGTGTCATAAACAACACACACTCACATATACATTGTAAGACACACCAGGAACCATGCACTATCAGACATGCAGATAGATACACACAAGGAGGCACACACACAGACATACACACAGGCAGGCACAATCATCTGTCTGTTGTCACTTATTCTTATGTGATGTAAGAGTTCTATAACAGAGCTGATTGGAGAATATTTGGAATAAAATAACAATATAAAGAACAAATATTATCAATCATTGTTAATGTTGCTAAAATGTTAACTGAAGGTGACACTTGATTCTGACTTAGCTTTCAAATTCATCTCTATGACTCAAATACTTAGATTAAGTCAAGCTAATGTTTTCTTCCCAGGGTCAGAAGACTGAAGTGTCCCCATCCCTGGATGTCAAAGCTACAACTTCTTCTTCTTCTTCCTTTGCCCTACTGATGGAGATCCCACAGCTCTCTCCAAATACAATAAGAACATGGTGTTAGCACCACAATGGCAGAGTAAGGCCCTAGTTTAGAGTTGTGGGTGAGCGTTATCTATTTAGAATTCCAATTTTAAATGAGTTCCTCCTTCCAAATAAAGCCACAAATAAAAACATTATATAATCAGGAATTCTTTGTAGAATTACAAACTGTCCAAAAAATTAGTTATAAAACAACAAATTAGACACCTCTTGTATCACTATTATCACACACAGTCCAGAATAGCTCCGGTCATGCTGTCTAGGAGCTGAACAGAGAGAAAAGAGCCATGGGGTCAGATCCTAGGCTACCAGGAGAAAGGTGCACAAAAGGGCCTTGGGTCTTGGTAAGGTGACCCCAGAGATTCAAGACCACTATCTAACATCTGCAGTAGACTGTCTTTGATGTGGTATTGGGAATAAATAATTTCAACCAAAAGGCACTCAGGTAGAAACAGTGGAGAAGACTTCATGTGCAACAAAGGTCTGGAGCAGAACACCATGGGCCTGCACAGAAATCTACCTGGGGACCACATAGGGCAGCTGTGCAGGTCAAGGTCACAGGAATCCATCTGAGTCATGAAGTGAAGATCCATAGGGTCAAATTAAGGTGATCAGTAGTGTTGAGAGCTCTCTGATCTTAGACACTTGCCTCCTTAGCTGGCTCTGCCTGCCACTAGCTGTGTGGCCTTGGTAAAATTACTTGAGTGCTCTTGTTTTATTTTCCACATCTGGAAAGAGGTGACATGCTTACCTTATGGGGAGGGAGACCACACATCTGGTTGCTCAAGAGAACCTTGGTAGGTGGCACTATCCTGGCATTCTGTCCATTTAGTGTGATCTCTTCTACCTTCTCAAGTGCCCCAGGTTGGCTAATATGTTTATCACCACTCTACTCACTGATTGTTGTAAAGATTAAGAGACATTGGTGGTCATACTATGTGAATCAAGTCTGTGCAATGAAACTGTTTGCCATTCATGTTTTACTGAATCTTGAAGTAAGTAACACTGGAAAAGGCTAGCAATGGCGAGCTCAATGGGCCAGTGGCAGGTAGAATATGCTCAGATGACATCAGAGTAATGGCAGCATGAGAAATACTCCTGATCTCTCTCTAAAAATTTCAACAAATTGAACAGCTATAATGCAGTAAAGGGACCTCATCTGGGCTTAGAGCCACTCCCTAATGATCCATGCATGGAATGGACAAAAGGTGGATGGAATGGAAAGGGGTATGGAAGATAAAATGCTTTTGAGATGGGTTTTGGAAGAAGAATACACAAACCTAGAGTTACTGAGTTTTTCTTTCTTTGCTGGACTACAGGGAGGAGAGAAGCTCAGGATTTCTGGGTTTTATCTGTGGGGTATGGAGAGGGAAACTCAGAATGACTGGGTATCCTTATGCTGGGAGGATTATTGAGACAGTAGGGCAGAGGGGAAGATAAGCTAAAGAAACCAAGCATAGGTTCATGGCCAGCGTTCCTCATGGCCTGCCTGCAGCTCGCACTTGGCAGAGACAGTGAATCTTAACTGCAGCCCGCAGCATTTCACTCACCTCGTGTTATGAAGGGTGGCAGAGACAAACCCTTCACCTAGCTCTCGAGAGCCACCCTCTCCCTGAAGAACAGAGGTGCTACACGTCCAGTCTTTAGGTATTTTGAGTCATGAGAAGAAGCACCTGGAAGCCCAAGATTTCCATTGCTAGAGCCAGAAAGCCAGAGAACCAAAGTGGTTAAGACAAAGCCATAAAATCCTCAATACATGCCCCATCCACCAATGTAACGGTAGCCCCCTTACATCATGGGTACAGCAACATCTCAGTGAAGGACAATACAAGGATACTTTAGCTAAATATTATAGTACAGTGACACTTACTGGAAGAAAATAGTAACCTCTCAAAAGCAAACTTTATTTTATTTTTTAATATGTTCTTACTGTTTTTTTTCCTTTTCTCTTTTAAATTATCTTTTCTTTAATTTTTCTATTTTTATTCTTAATTTTTGTGGGTGGGTTATTTCCTTATTTTTTTTTTCTTATTTTTAGATTTTCAGTGGGGGCTTTCCACTTGTCATTATTTTTTTAATTTTTATATTTTTATTGTCTTTTTAATTTTAACTTTTTGTATTTTAGTTGTTTTTTGTTAGTATTCTTAACAATACCACTCTAAATGCAATCAAGGAACAAAAAATCAAATACTATGGCTCCACAAGACAGAAATGTAGTTCAGATAGAAAATGAAAAATCAAGAAGATGTGGCACATATACACTATGGAATACTACTCAGCCATAAGAAATGATGACATCGGATCATTTATAGCAAAATGGTGGGATCTTGACAACATTATATGGAGTGAAATAAGTAAATCAGAAAAAACCAGGAACTGCATTATTCCATACGTAGATGGGACATGAAAGTGAGACCAAGAGACATTGATAAGAGTGTGGTGGTTATGGGGGGAGGGGGGAGAGGGAGAAGGAAGGGGGAGGGGGAGGGGCACAAAGAGAACTAGATAGAGGGTGACAGGACAATCTGACTTTGGGTGATGGGTATGCAACATAATTGAATGACAAGATAACCTGGACATATTATCTTTGAATATATGTATCTTGATTTACTGATGTCACCCCATTAAAAATAAATTAAATTAAATTAAATTAAAAAAAAAAAAGAAAATGAAAAATCTCCAGAAAAATATTTCAATCACATGGAAACCTTGGAGTTAAATAATAGAGAATTCAAATTGAAGTTCTGAAAATATTCAAAGCAGTGAGAGAAACACCAACAGGCTACTTAATAACCTCACCAAGGAGGTTGAAACCTTAAAAACAGAGGTGAAAAACTCAATACATGAATTTAAAAATGAGTTATCAAGTTTAGCTAATAGACTAATCCAGATAGAGGGAAAAAATCACTGACTTTAAAGACAGACACCTAGAGATGCTACAGAGAAAAGAGGAAGGAGACTCACAAATTTTAAAAAATGAGAGAGTGTTACAAACAAGAGAGCTCAGAATTGTCTGACTCCATCAGAATGAGCAATATAAGAATAATGGGTATATTAGAAAGAGAGAGGGAGAAGGGAAAGGAGATCTTATTCAAACAAATACTTGATGAGAACTTCCCAAACCTATGGATAGATAGGGCTTCAAATCCAAGAAGCAAACAGAATGCTGAGTTACCTCAACCCAAACACACCTACTCCAAGGCACATCATAATATAATTGTCAAAGTCAGTGACAATGACAGATCCTCAAGGCAGCTAGGAAAAGAAGAACATAACATATAAAGAAAAACCCATTGCCTGACCAGGCGGTGGCGCAGTGGATAGAGCGTCAGACTGGGATGTGGAAGACCCAGGTTCGAGACCCCAAGGTTGCCAGATTAAGCACGGGCTCATCTGGCTTGAGCAAAAAGCTCGCCAGCTTGGATCCAAGGTTGCTGGCTTGAGCAAGGGGTTATTCGGTCTGCTGAAGGCCCATGGTCAAGGCACACATGAGAAAGCAATCAATGAACAACTAAGGTGTCGCAATGCGCAACAAAAAACTAATAATTGATGCTTCTCATCTCTCTGTTCCTGTCTGTCTGTCCCTGTCTATCCCTCACTCTGACTCTCTCTCTGTCTCTGTAAAAAAATAAAAATAAAATAAAATTTAAAAAAAAAAAAAAAAGAAAAACCCATTACGTTATCATCAGTCTTCTTAGCAGAATCTCTATAAACCAGAAGAGAGTGGACCCAAACATTCAAAGAATATACTATATCCATCAAAGTTATCTTTTATCAAATATGACATCAAATATTTATATCAAACATGAAAGAGATATAAAAATTTTGCTGACATTCAGAAACTGAGAGAATTTATCACCAGAAAATCCCCACTTAGGAAATACTCAAGGGAGTTATTTGACCAGACACAAAGAATAAAAAAAATCAAAACTACAAGTAAAACTTCCAACAAAGTTACAATAAAAACATAGATAATCTGTGATAACGATAACAGAAGAGGGGATAGAATAACAATCTGTAGTAGCAAAAGTAGATAGAGTACAGAAGCACTCATAAGACAAAAGACTTATATATGTGATGATTTTTCTCTTAATGACCTAACAATAACCACCCATGAAAAAGCCACAACTGAAACATGCCACTTGAAAAAGAAATAAGAAAAAACAGGGGAAAGAAATATGGGATACCACCAAACAAAAACAACTTACAGATACACAAAAGAGAAGACTCAAACAAGACACAGAACTACCAGAAAACAAAACATAAAATGGCAATAGGAAATCCTCAAGTGTCAATAATTACCTTAAATGTAAATTGACTGAACTGACCAATAAAGAGGCACAGAGTAGCAGATTGGATCAGAAAGCAAAACACAACTGTATGCTGCCTTCAAGAGACACATCTAAGCTGCACGGACAAAAGTAGATCAAAGCAAAAGGTTGGAAAACAATTCTGCCAGCAAATAATATCCAAAGAAAGGGGATGTAACCATTCTCATATCTGACAACACTGACTTCAAGACACCAAAAGTAACCAGAGATAAATATGAACATTTCATAATGATAAAAGAGACATTGCATCAAGAAGACGTACACTTCTTAATATATATGCACTGAACCAGGGAGCACCAAAACTTATGTATAAGACATCTACTAACTGATCTAAAATTAGAAGCAGACAAAAACCCAATCATACTTGGAGATCTCATTGACAGTTTTCAATAGATCAAACAGAAAATCAATAAAGAAATATCGACCTTAAATGACACACTGGACCAAATGGACATAAAATACATTTACAGGACATTTAATCCCAAAACATCAGATTATACATTCTTCTCCACTTCATGGAGCATTCTCAAGGATACACCATATGCTGGGCCACAAAACTAACATCAACAAGATTAGGAAGACTGAAATTATACCACCCATATTTTCTTAACATAAGCCTTTAAAATAAGAATTCAACTGCAAAAAGGAAGTAAAGAAACAAAAAAAAAATTTGGAAATTAAACAAAATACTTCTAAGAAGTGACTAGGTCAAAGAAGAAAAAAATAGAGATTAAAAGACATATACAGATAAAGGAAAATGAAAATACAACATAACAAAGTATTTGGGATGCAACAAAGCAGTAATAAGAGAAAAGTTTATATCATTTCTGGCTTATATCAACATACAAGAGATCCCAAGTAAACAACCTAACATCACACCTTAAGTACTAGAAAAAATTTAAAAAGGCAACCCAAAGTTGGCAGAGGAAAGGATGTAGTAAAAATTAGAGCCAAACTAAATGAAATAGAGAACAAAATACTATAGAAAAATTAATACAACAAAGAGCTGGTTCTTTGAAAAGATCAATAAAACTGACAACCCACTGGCTAGACTCCCTAAGGGAAAAGGAGAAAAGACTCATATAATCAAAATCTGAAATGAATAAGGAGAAATTACCACAGACACCATAGATATAAAAAGGATTATAGTAGAATACTATGAAAGATTATATGCCACCAAATTCAACAACCTAGAGGAAATGGGTAAGTTCCTAGAACTATACAATCTTCCTAGAGTGAGTCATGAAGTGGAAAACCTAAATAGACATATAGGCAGGGAGGAAATAGAAACAACTATCAAAAACCACCCCCAAAATAAAAGTCTGCAACCAGAGGGCTACACTAGTAAAATCTACCAAACATTTAAATAAGATTTGGTACCCATTCTTCTCAAAGTCTTCCAAAAAATAGAAAAAGAATCAAAATTTTTAAACAAACTTTTTTCTTTTTTTCCTTTTCTGAAGTTGGAAACAGGGAGGCAGACAGACAGACTCCCCCATGCGCCCAACCAGGATCCACCTGGCACAACCACCAGGGGGCAATGCTTTTCCCATCTGGGGCGTTGCTCTGTTGCAACCAGAGCCATTCTAGCGTCTGAGGCAGAGGCCACAGAGCCATCCTCAGCTCCCAAGTAAAATGCGCCAATGGAACCTTGGCTGCGGGAGGGGAAGAGACAGACAGAGAGGAAGGAGAGAGGGAGGGGTGGAGAAGCAGATGGGCGCTTCTCCTGTTTGCCCTGGCCGGGAATTGAACCCAGGACTCCCACACACCAGGCCAATGCACTACCACTGAGCCAACTGGCCAGGGCCTAAACAAATTTTAAGAGGCCAACATAAGCTTAATACCAAAACCTGGCAAAGACAAAAAACACAGAAAGCAACTGCAGACCAGTAGCTCTAAAGAATACACATGCAAAATATCTTACATTAAAAAAAAACAACAAAAAAAATAAAACAGGCAATCGAGTCCAACACATTTAAAAAAGTAATATATCATGATCAAATGGATTTATTCCAGAAGCACAAAGATGGTTCAACATACATAAATCAATCAGTGTAATATGTCACATCAACAAAACAAAAAACAAAAATTATATGATCTTATCAATAGCTACAGAAAAGGCATTCAATAAGATACAACATCCATTAATGCAGTGGTGAGATTCAGCCGGTTCGCACCAGTTCAGCATAACTGACATCTAATCCTTTGTTGAGTTTGACGAACTGGTTGTTAAAATTGACTTGTAATCAGGGTTCTAAGGTGGGTACCTGGGCAGCTGCCCAATGTAGAAATCACAAATTGAAATTCTTCCTCTTTTTTAACATTCATCTACGCAACAGCAAATTCTAAGTGCTGGTAGTAATGTTTATTCCTTCCATAGGTGAAAAAAATTGCAAGTGAAGACGTCAATCAAGAAGTAATATAAAAATATATTAAATAACAGTTTCATTTTTTGTCAGGTAATATTTTTTTCATTAAAATTTTTAAATTCTTATAATCTAGTTTTGTGTACCTCTTTTATTATTCTTAAGTATCAAATGTGTGAAATAATAAACTACCTTTTGATATATCTTTCTTTATACTTAAAACAATCACTAGGGTAGAGAACACCAATTGTTAAATTATTTGAATCCCACCACAGCCTTTATGTTTAAAACACTCAATACAATTGAAATACAAGGGAAATACCTCAATATAATAAAGGCCATGTATGACAAACCATCAGCTAATATTATACTTAACTGTGAAAAAATGAAGGCTTTTCCTCTAAAATCAGGAACAAGACAAGGCTGCCCACTCTCTCTATTTTTATTCCTCATAGTTCTGGAAGTTTTAG
Organism: Saccopteryx leptura; assembly: GCF_036850995.1. Lineage (NCBI taxonomy): Eukaryota > Metazoa > Chordata > Mammalia > Chiroptera > Emballonuridae > Saccopteryx > Saccopteryx leptura. Next base: position 10,618,304 of record NC_089503.1, on the reverse strand, counting down.
CCAGAGCAATCAAGAAAGAGAAGGAAATAAAAGACATCCATATCAGGAAAGAAGAAGTAAGGTATCCCTTTTTACAGATGATATGATCCTGTATATAGAAAACTCCAAAGACTCCACCAAAAAAATTTAGTAACAATAAACCAATACAGTAAAGTAGCAGAATACAAGATCAATATACAAAAGTCTATTGCTTTCTGAAACTCCAATGATGAAATTTTAGAAAATGAACCTTAAAAAAATTCCTTTTACAATTGTAACAAAAAATAAATAAAATACCTAAAAATCAACTTAACAAAAGATGTGAAGGACCTAGATACTGAAAACTACAAAGCATTATAGAAAGAAATAGAAAAAGACACAATGAAATTAAAAAAATAATCCATGATCATGGATTGGAAGAATCAACAGATTTTAAATGGCCAAATTAACAAAAGAAATATAAAAATTGAATACTATCCCCATCAAATTCCCAATGTCATTTTTTAGAGAGATAGAACAAATACTCACCAGGTTTGTATGGAACCATCTAAAACCCTGATTATCTAAAGCAATCCTGGAGAAACGAAATGAAGTCGGAGGTATTATACTATCTGACTTCAAATTATACCATAGAGCTAAAATAATCAGAACAGCATGGTGTTGGCAGAAAACAGACATAAAAACCAATGGAACAGAACTAAGAGCCCAGAAAAAAAAAAAACCATATATAATATATATGGACAAATCATCTTTGACAAAGGAGCCAAAAACACACAATGGAAAAAAGAAAGCATCTTCAATAATGGTGCTAGGAATATTGAAAACCCACCTGCAAAAGAATAAAACTTGACTGCAGTGTGTCCCCCTGAACAAAAATTAATTCAAAATGTATCAAAGACTTAAATATAAGATCTGAAACAATGAATTACAGAGAAGAAAACATAAGTACTAAACTCATGGACTTTGGCCAAGAAAGCAGTTTATGAATTGAACCCAAAGGCAAGGGAAATCAATTCAACAAAAAAAGAATGAGATTATATTGAACTAAAAAGCTTCTGCACAGCAAAAGAAACTGACAAAAAACCAATAAGCAGCCAACTAAATGGGAGATGATATTTGCAAACAACAGCTCTGATAAGGGGATAATACCCAAAATATATTTTTAAAAACCCACAAAACTCAGCAACAAACAAGCAAACCAATTTTAAAAATGGGGGGAAGTACTGAACAGACACAACTCCCAAGAAGTGATATAAATGGCCAATGGATAAATGAAAAAATGCTTGTCCTTACTAGCTATTCGTGAAATGCAAATCAAAACTACAATGAGATACCAGCTCACATCTGTTAGATTGGCTATTATCAACAAAACAGGTAATAACAAATGTTGGAGAGGCTGTGGTAAAAAAAGAAACTTCACTCATTGTTGGTAGGGATGCAAATTAGTACAACAATTATGGGAGAAACTATGATAGTTCCTGAAGAATTAAGAATAGAACTATCATATGACCCAGCAATCCCTCTACTGGGTATGTACTCATAAAACTCAAAAACATTGGCACATAATGACACATGCAGCCCCATGTTCATTGCAGCATTATTCACAGTGGCCAAGACATAGAAGCAATCAATGTGTCCGTCAATAAAGGACTGGATAAAGAAGAGGTGGTACATACATACAATGTAACACTATTCTCACATAAGAAAGGATGACATATTGCCATTTATGACAACATGGATGGATCTTGAGAACATTACACTGAGTGAAATCAGTAAATCAGAAGAACTAAGAACTATATGATTTCACCCATAGGTGGGGTATATGACTGAGACTCAGGGACATAGATAAGAGTGAAGTGGTTCCCAGGGGGAGGGGGAAATAGGGATGGGGTAGGGGGTAAGGAGTAAAGAGGGACAGACATACAGTGACAGAAAATGACTATTGTGTGATAGGTTTACTACGTCATCAACAATTCAAATGCTATAGCAGGGATCGGGAACCTAGGGCTCGCCAGCCAGATGTGGCTCTTTTGATGGCAGCATCTAACTTGCAGACAAATCTTTAATAAAAAAGATATAAATGGACGTTGGCAGCCGAACACGAAGTAGTCGGAGTCTACGGGCTGTAAGGTTTGCTTGTTGCGTTGCGTTTCCTTCCTTTTCGGCTCCACGCTCTGGCTCAGGCGGTGGCGGCGGCGCGAACCTGTGCCAGCGGCCCGCTGTCCTCCCCCGCGCCCGCCCGTCCGCCCGCGGGTCCAGGCGACGCTCTCCGTTGGTCCGTGCCCCCGCCCGCCCGCGCTCCGCGTCTGCAGCCGCCGCACTCGGGCCCCGGGCCGGAGGAAGCGCCCGCCGGAGAGCCTCGTCCTCCTGTGGCGCGGGCACCGGGCAGCGAGCGAGCGAGCGAGTCCCAGCCGCGCCTGGGCAGGTGGCGGTTCCCCGCACATGTTCGCCAAGCAGCGGATCCGCATGGCGAACGAGAAGCACAGCGAGAACATCACCCAGCGCGGCAAGGTCGCCAAGACCTCGAGAAAGCCCCGGAGGAGAAGGCGTCTGTCCGTAAGACCCTGGTTATTGGCTCTCTTCATTTTTGTTGTTTGTGGTTCTGCAATTTTCCAGATTATTCAAAGTATCAGGATGGGCATGTGAAGTGACTGACCTTACGATGTTTCCATTCTCCTGTGAATTTTAACTTGAACTCATTCCCGATGTTTGATACCCTGGTTAAAAACAATTCAATAAATCATCCTGCCTCAGAATGAGTTTTCATATCATCATTCATCTGTCATTCCAAGGTTTCTTCACAAGTCATTCCAAGTTTTCAGGTCCATACCACAGTGACTTGCAAAAGCACCACATGATTAAAGCAATAAAATTTGATTAAGCTTTAAAAAAATAATGTTAAAAAATAAACATTCTCATGTATTACAATAACAACAATGTTATTAAAAAGAATTCAGAGACTTATTGTACTTTAAAAGTGTTGATCTTACATAAAATGCACACATTTACTTGTATTTAGTGTTAAACATATTGTATGGCTCTCACGGAATTACATTTTAAAATATGTGGTGTTCATGGCTCTCCCAGCCAAAAAGGTTCCCGACCCCTGGTCTAGGAGATTGGTTGCTCTGCTGGGTGAATATTCTTATTGCAACTAGACTATACATTTAAAGTGCAGAGATGGGGAATATTTACGTTATGTGTATTTATCATGATTAAAATTTAAAAAATATTAACATTCTCTTCAATTAAAGATGAGGGGAAGTATTTTTTAAAAAATACCCCAGATCAAACAAATCTGTAAGAATGAACACCTTGAAAGCTTTGTAGCCTAAAGAGAACAGGGTGCAGGCATCCGTCCTTTCCCCTGTTCGACCAAGCAGTGCACACAGGAATTGAAACTGCACATTGCCACATTATTGGGCTGTGGTACTGGAAACTGACAACACAGTGTATTTATTGGATAAGTTTTCAATGAACTGGAAACATGCAGCGAAAATCTGCAAAGGGATCCCCGCTGGAGAAAGTGCTGGAAGCACAGCCCCTCGTTGGTATCAGTGGAGGTCTCCTGAGAGGAAGGACACAGGACAGAGTTCTGATGTTACTTCAGGGAACCGCTCTCTGCCTCTGGGTGTGGACCGATCCAGGGAAACAATAGAGAAAATGTTTGTTTTCCGGGATTGTCCTTTGTAAGAAGAATTGAAATGTATGTGATGAGTCTGTTTTTGTGTTCCAGGATGCAGTATACAACAGTATATGCTGACGCCCACATTAACTTTAAACCAGACCTTTGACCCAGACAACAGGGAATGATCAGAAACCAACTGACGATGGGTAGAAACTACGGCTTAACATTCGTTTTCTGTCTTTTTACCTGTAAACTGCAAGACAATTGTTGAACTAAGGTGACCAATCGTCCTTCTCTAGGGAGGACAGTCCTTCTTTGGTAAGTCCCACCATCCCTCAAAAAGTGTCCTCCTATATGTCCTCCTTTTTGATATTGAAAGACTAATCTATAATGTCCATATTTGATCAATGCAGAGTTGATCCATTGCGTGTGATGTGACGTATTTGTATTTGACATGACGATTCGTCAAGGATCAGTACGGGCTTTCTGGAGCTGGCTCTGCCCCGCCCCATCTCCAAGGTCCCTGCCCGCACCCTGGTGGGCCTGGCCCGCTGGCAGTCACTGGTGTTGTCGGCACAATCCACATAGTTCATACCAGCTCTTCTTAGGAACACAGACAAATGTCCTCTGACTGACACCTCCAACCGTGTCATCAGATGAGAGGTGCACCTGGGACACACAGGAGCACTAAACGGTGCTCTCCATCTCCCAAGGCAGCTCAGGGCTGTGCTGAGGCCGCTGGGGCCAAAGTGAGCAAAGTGCAGAGTCTGAGGAGGCGGGGCATCCCGGCCGCCCAATCAGGCTTCACCTGTGACCCTGCCTCCTGCTCCTGTCCTTCCTCGGAGCTTCCATTGCTCAGAAGCCTTAGGCCTTTTCTCTTGCAAGCCGGTGGCCAGTTTGACTGGGCAATGGGGATTCAGCGACTACAGCCCTATTTCCCCTTGGGACTGCCCAACAGGGCCTTCTCCTGCTCTGTGGACACGCCCACTGCAGCCAGAAAGGGACAGGCTCCTCCCAGATGGCCCAGTGCCCATCTGAGCAAATGCAAACTTCTGTACATGTGTCAGAGAACCAGAACTGAGCATGGCCCATGAGTTCTTAGTAAGTGTGTGTGTATATGTATGCATGTGCGTGTATGTGTGAGTGTGTGTGTGTGTGTGTGTGTAATAAGTAAAATGTAAGGGGTGGGTCCAACAAAAGTGTCTATTTGCCTCAATGTATTGGTGTCATGGCCCATCAGTGTTTTAAAAAAGTAGGAGGAAGTTCCATATGACATATTGAGTATTACATACTTGTGGCCATTTGTCCTTAAAAACGTGTTCTCGGTAAATAATATATTTTGTAATGGTATTTATAGGCAGATGCATGTACCCACAGAGGTTAGTTTATTGCTACTTATTCATTACTACTATAGGCATTTTTGCTTAATATTTATATAGACATTGTAACACTTTTGTGGAACCAAAAGGTACTATATATTCAATACCTTGTTCCCTGTTTGAGATATGGCTGGTAGAAGTCAGCCCTGGCGGGAGCTGAGTTATCCTGAGAAGGGATCAGGGCTCATGCTGGGTGACAGGGACCCGTGCTGGTGTGAGCAGAGGGCACTCGTCATCCACCCCTGATGTCAGGATAGTGGGTACGGGCCACAGTGAGGAGAGCTGAGTCCGAGTTAAAATCACTCACTTTGCTTCTTTCCCAGGGAATTTCAACCTCACTGCTGGTTGTCACTGTGGGATGAAAGGATGGACCACACTGCCTCCTGCAGACCATGACCAGGGACAGTCACACAGATGAATACACAGATGAAGGAGGGACCAAAGATATCTATAATTAGGGTAAAAGGAAATGAAATCTTTTTAAAAGTAAAAACTTGGGCCACACCTCAATGTTTAAACTAGACAGGATTCAGCCCTGCTTTGCCTGAGTCACCTCTGTCACTGGCTCTGTCCCCTTCCTGCCCCTCTGGTCGGGAATGGAGAGCTCCCGGTGAGCAGGGCACGGCGTGGACATGGGGACAGCAGTGGATCTGGGAACCTGAGTAGCCACTGCCCTCGGACCTGAGAGTCCAACAGTCACACAGTTGAAGATATCTGTACTTAGGGTAAAAAATTGGAAATTACGTATTTTTAAAATTCAAAGTTGAGGCCACATACCAATGTTCAAATAAGACCGGATTCAGCCCTGCTTTGCCTGAGTCACCTCTGTCACTGGCTCTGTCCCCTCCCTGCACCTCCGGTCAGAGACAGAGAGTGCCCAGAGAAGAGCCTGGCTGTGGTGAGCAGTGAGCAGCATGGATACGGGGACAGCTGTAAATCCAGGAACCTGAGCAGTCACTTCCGCAGAACCTGAGAGCCCACAGAGCACGTGGCTGTAGCCAGTGCATTAGGTGAAAAAGAAAAAAGCACCAAAAGGAAGAATTGAAACTGTATTCAGAGATGGTTGTAGATAATCTGATAGGTGAATGAAGGGTCCCCAAACTCTAGGTTGCATCCCAAATGGCTCCTGGACTAGATTCCCAGCGTTATGAAGGCACCGCGCACGGGGAGAAACATTATGGGATATTCAGGAGCAAAGGAAGCATCTCTGACATTATCCTGCCTTCTCCCTCCCAGGCTGTGTCACAGAAAGGAGAAGTAGCCACCACAGTGCCATCGCTTCATGGCAAGAGCTGGTGGAGGAGAGGAAGGAGACAATCTCTGCTGCCCCATGGCCTTTCCCTGCCTAGGGCTTCCCTTTGCAGCTCACAGCCCGCAGGAGGAGGTCAGAGCTCCATCAGGGGGCTGCGGGCAGGTGTCCGTGGGAGCTGCGGGCAGGTGTCCATGGGAGCAGGAAGGAGCGGTGCAGCCGCTCACAGGTTTCCTTCATCAGCCTCAGGGCACGAATCTCGCAGGTTCAACCACGCGCCAGGCAAGGGAAGAAGTGAAAAAACAGTGTTGAGACGTTCATAACACAGAGTACACCGCTGTCATGGTACCGGTAGGGATGCTTAGGACTTAGTTAGATAAAGACCTGACAGGAACATTTTTGATACACCTTAAATACATGACATAAAATATTATTGATAAATGCATCTTTTAATGAGCTTGAGGCTTTGCTTATATACAGGCCAATAATATCATTTTTGGTCAAAATGAGGTAATTTTGTCTTTATGTTTTTCATCTTTATAGGTGTAATTCTGAAAAGATTAGTCACGTGAATGTGCAGATACAAAAGAATGAGGTTATGGTAGAGATGTCATCTGCTTCTTTGAATTGTTTAAGCTGTTGACTAAATACTGTGTCACTATAATTTGTCACTCAAAATAATTTTCAATTATTTATATTCATAGCTAATTGAGGGTTCAACTCTGATTTATAAAAGCAAAGGATGAGACAATACTTCATACAGAAAACATTTTATGTCCAAAATGTGCTTCAATACCTTATTTGGAAGCCTGGTGTTTCATATGTGCGAGTCAGTGCTGAGTATGAGTTTCAGATGGGGATGGTCAGTCTGTGTCCTGAGAACGCTGAAGCAGGACTGATTGGGAAAATGGAGGCAGAGACGGCGGTGGGCACGGTCATAGGCATGTACGTGGTACAGTAGACTAGATGCTACACTCTAGAAGAGATCCCTTAAACGTTTCCAACCCCTGGTGTGTGTTTACCAGTCCGAAGTCCAAAGCCCTAGGGAATTCTGGGGATTTCCTCGAGTCACAAGGGATGCTGCATGCCCAGCACTTCTCCCTGAGGAAGGCGTCCAGAGACCCCGTGTGTCTGCGGTAGGTAATACCTATCCCCTTCTGCGGCCTGACTCTACTCTTAGTTTCAATACTTGGTGTTTAGGATTTGAAAGTCACAGTAACAATGACTCAGATGTGATCATAATATAGTAAAATGAGTGATTGGAACATAATGACCTTTCTTTCACTGATTGAAATCCCTATAGAACCAGAGCCAAATTCAGAAGCACACTGTGTTAGCACCCAGGATAGCAAACATTCCTTGTTGGGAGAATCCGTCAACTTAATCCAATATTTGACTTAGGGAATCAGGTGATTTATACTGTTTGACTTAGTGTTTAAATTTAGTTTAGTTTTTTGGGCTTTTTAAGAGACATTCACCACCAGACAATGTGCTTGACATTCATCCTATATTGATCCATTTAACCTCACACAAATCCTTTGAGGATGGCACTGTGACATCACTCTTTTGTACAGAGGAGGAAACTGAGACTGAGAGGTCAGCACTGTGCTGAAGACCCCACAGGTAGAAAGCTTTAGAGCTGACCTGAGACCCATTAGTCTGGGTGTAGTGTCAGCCTCCTTCCCAGTATTCAATAGATAAAAATATGCTAATTTTGAGGCATCTAGACTTTACTTGAAAATTTAAAACAAAGCACAAGCTATCCTTTTAGGATTCTGGTGGGGACAGATTAAACTTCTGGATTTATGTGAGAATAGTCAACATCTTTAAATTTTTAAGAATTTTCTTAAAGAACAAGGTGTGTACCTCTGTTTATTTAAACTGCCTTTCCCATCTGTGAGTAAAGTTTTATGATATTTCCTGAAAACAGTGCACATTTCTGAAGGTACATTTCAGAATGTTCCTGCTCGTACTGTACCTGTTGCCAGCAAACTCATAGTCCCCACGATGTCATGTGATGGCCGCAGCTGGTTTATAGAATGGAATCGATGTTTGTACACTGGGCATGTTCCAGCTAACGCTGTGAATTCTAACTGTTCCAGTAGTGTTTCAGCAGATTATATTATCGATTTAATTTATGTTATTAAATTTTTTTTCTTGATTAAGAGATTATTTTTCACACGTTCCTCACAGAAACCTGTATAATTTGTCAACTAAAGTGAACTAAATAAATTCAATAAAAAAGTAGTTTTATTTTTTTATTTTTGCAAGTGAGAGTAGAGCAGATAAGGGAAAGATCTGGCATGCGCCCCTATCAGGGTCCACCCCGCAACCTCCATTTGGGGCAGATGCTCTGTCCACTGGGACCATGCTCACAACTAAGCTATCTTTAGTGCCTAAAGTTGAAGCTCCCTGGCACCATCCTCAGTGCCCATGACCAATGCCCTCAAACTAATCGAGCCATGGATGTGGGAGGAAAAGAGAGAGAGAGAAAAAGAGGGTGGAGAGGGAAGGGTGGAGAAGTAGATGGGCGCTTCTCCTGTGAGTGCTGACCAGAAATCGAAGCAGGGACATCCACACACCAACTGACACTCTACCACTGAGCAAACTGGCCAGGACCAAAATGCAGTTATTTTAAGTTGCATTTTTAGGAGTTGTGGGAATATGCAGTGTGCAGCAATTTTTCAGTCCTGGTTTACACCCTCTTCCATTTCTCTTTCTTCTTCTATCTTTACTCAAATGTTTGTTCTTAGTGGGTGGAGTATCAGTGTTTGGGTCCCCACGTCTATTAATGTCTGGCTCAGTAGAAGACAAAAGAAATACATATTTGCTTCCATCTTTACTCATTTATAACATCACATGCCATGTAGTCTTCAGAAAATTGCACTGTACACTTGTGAGAGCATGAGAGTGACCTAAAATAAACCTTCACATTATTATTAATGTATTTTGCTTAGACTCCTGAGTAATAGGGTGCCACCGGCAGTGTGAACATGGCCAAGAACAGTAGGAAGAACACTGAGTAGTTACTTGCCAGAATTAGATACTGAAATTTACTAAAAGAAAAATTATCTTTTGGTCAGACATCATCAGTAACCATATGGAAGAAACAAAACAAGATTTCTATCTCTCGTCCATTTCTCTGAGTCTCATTTTTATGTCCCATCGATGTATGGATTCATATAGTTCTTCGTTTTTTCTGATTTACTTATTTCACTTTGTATATGGACAACAATGTGATAGTAAGGGGGGGTGGCAAAGAAGGAGAGAGAGGGGGTGGGGGGAAGGGAGGGACACAAAGAAAACCAGATAGAAGGTGACAGAAGACAATTTGACTTCGGGTGAGAGGTATGCAACATAATCAAAAGTCAAAATAATCTGGAGATGTTTTCTCTGAACATATGTACCCTGATTTATCAATGTCACTGCATTAAAATTAATTAAAAATGATTTCTATCTCTAACCATATACTAAATTTAAAGACTCTTCAGATTAATATGTAAGAAGTCAGGACTTTCAGTATAATAGTTGGGGTGGAGCCAGATTGCATGGGGACGAGAGGTGAAAGGAAGGGGACTCGTGGGACCAGTGACTGGGATGCTGTGAAGTAAACACTCCAGGGGCTTGTGAAGCAGCCTGGCTGAGACCCTGCAGACCCATGTGGCACACCCTGGTGTCATCCACAGAGGCCTGGATTTCTTTCTCAGTCTCATGGAGGCCATTTTCCTGCCCAATGAAAAACTTAAGAACAGGTAAAAGATAATAGCCTACAACATGACAAAGGTGACTTAATTACTATAATTAACACATTAGCCTATGAACATACAACCTTTGTTGGTCAGATCCCGTGTATTAGGCAGTGTTGGGTAAGAGATATTCCAGTAAGGCCCTGGCCAGGTAGCTCCTTTGGTTAGAGCATCTTCCTGAATAGAGAGGTTGACAATCCTATCCTCAGTCAGGACACATACAGGAACAGATCAATGTCCTGTCTCTCTCCCGCCTATCCTTTCTCTCTAAAATAAAATAAAATATTTTTAAGATAGAAGAGAAATATTCCTGTAAAATATTATGTCTTATGTCTTTCACCCAAAGAGCAGCAGAACCTAAATGATAGAAATTTGGAGACAATGTTAAGGTTACGTGTCTGTACACCTAGATGGTGAGTGATTACAGAGGACTGATATCAGCATGGAACAAAAAACTTTAATTGTTCCCTTCACTACAAAAGCCTGTTCAAGAAAAAGGTCTTTCTGGTGAGCAAGGTATCAAGTTAAGAACAGTAAATAATCTTGAGGATCCTGAAGTGAGAATTAGCTGGAGAGTTTCCTGGGCCATCTCACAAGCCCTGAGGCCTTTTGGCCTCTTTTTCCAGGGTGTTCCTCCAGAATACACAGGCTTCCTTCAGCCTGTCCTGGGTGCCACAGTGTGATGCCTTTGTGCCCTAGGGTTAATGCGTAGAAAATCTGCTTATTTTCATCATTGTAAATGCCAGCTGTGTGTGCACAGGACTTAGACTTCCCACTTGGGGAGGTCATTAGTGGCATTGTGACTTCCTGTCCTCAGTTTCTTGCTCACATGAGGGGCTGACATACAAGGAGGAGCATGTGACTCAAGCAGGGAACAGCGCACCTACTGACTATGGGCGGGTCAGGAGGAGCTGTGAGGACGGGGCCTCACTGCTAGAGGCAGTTCTTCCTCGGGATTCTTTATGGAACTTCCTCCCTCTTAGAACACATGCACTGTAACAGAGCCTCCCTGGGCCTGCTGACCTCGATCCTGCTGCAAAGGGGCTTAGGCTGAAGGAGAGTCCCTGAGCTCAGTGTCTTCTACTACTGGGGGAAGGAAGTCACTGGGCACCACCTGGAAATCTCATGGGCCCAGGACAGTGTCATGTCTGCAGAGCCCCAAGCTCCTTCGAATGCAGCCTGCAAGATCACTGTGACTTTGAGAGGCCTTTAAGCCACTTCAGGATTTTATTTTGTTTTGTTTTGTTTGTAACTTAGTCCTGACTTTGCCACTGGACTTGTGTCTAAACTTTCTAGAGCTCTGGGATGAGGTGGGATCATGGCCATAATTTGATGAGTAAGATTTCACATATCTGCTGAATGATTTGTCTCACAAGCTGAGGTTCTCAGATTTTGGTTGTTTTTTTACTAGGATACCTATAAAGCCAGTGGCTGCGGTCACTATCACAGCAGCCTGGCCCATGCAGGTTCAAATTGGATTCGGACAGTCGGTAAAGAAACAATGGAGCCAAAAACTGGTGAGCCATCACTTTTAATCCTAGCTTGCACCCGGCGAGCAAGTAAAAACACACACTGGGCTCCAAAACCCACTCACATTCAGTGCTCACAAAGCTACTGACTTATCCGAGTTTCCTAGAATCAAAGGTTTCTAGCTCACCAGACTTTATTCACCTCTGTTCCCCATCTCCTTCTTTCTCCCTGCACAAACTCTGCACAAACTGGCTGCTCACTTAGCACTCCACCATCTTGGCTGCTTCTCCTGGCCTCCTCCCATGACCTTACTCTGCTCTTCTCTCTGCTCTCTCCTCTAATGATAATCTCAGAAACCGAGAGAGCAAGCTCCTGTTCTGTCCCCATTTTATAGTGTAGAAATCAAAACCTTTAATCCAATATACAAAATAGGGAAGTCTCTAATACAAAGTCACTTAGAGACATGATGGGATTGTACCACCCACATCAAAAAGGGTGGGAAAGGCTTAATCCCAAAACCAAGCCCCAGGCTACAAGGATTCTGCCTGCCCACTCCCCACCCCCAACACACATTAATATCACCAGGGTGATGGGTCTCTACATGGGCAGCGCCATCTTTAACAAAGTGAGCATAATATATTTTATCTGCCCAACAATACCCCAAAGAGACCTCACACTGGAGCAAAAGAAGTAACACGTCAATGGGTGGTGGTCTGGGTAATGTGCACTGGTGTATTTCTAATAGAGATCATTGTAATCATGCTTTCACTTTTATGTTATTTTCAAATTCAAAGTTAAAAATTGTGTTTTTGAAGCAAAATACATTGCGGTGAACGCAATTCAGCCCTTCCTGGGAAGAAGTGTCACCCATGTAGGGAGAGCAGGTGATACAGTGGGTCACGGAAGTACCCTCGGAGTGGATTGTAATGCCAGTAGCAGTGGCCACCATCACAGCCACCTGGCCCATGCAGGTTCACATTTGATTCGGACAGTCGGTAATGAAACAACAGAGCCAAGAACTGATGCGTCATCATATTTAATCCTAGCTTGCACCCAGCAGGAAAGTAAAAACACACACTGGGCTTTAAAACCCACTCATTTAGTGCTCAAAAAGCTACTGACTTATCCAAGTTCCCTAGAATCAAAGCTTTCTAGCTCACCAGACTTATTCACCTCTCCTTCCCATCTCCTTCCTTTTCCTTGCACAAACTGGCTTCTTCTGCATTCCTCCATTTAGGCTGCTCATCCTCTCCTCCATGTGCCCTTTATCTGCTCTCCTCTCTACTCTCCTCCTAGAACGTAATCCCTCTTCTCTCTAATGCTAGATTCAAGAACCGAGAGAGAGAGCAAGCTCCCGGTCTGCCACATTTTATAGTGTAGAAACCAAAACCTTTAATCCAATATACAAACAAGGAAGTCTCTGATACAAAGTCACTTATCTGAGGCATAATGGGATTCCTCATGAGAGTGCACCACTCCACATCAAAAAGGGTGAGAAAGGCTTACTCCCAAAACCAAGCCCCAGGCTACAAGGATCCTACCTGCCAACAGCCCACCCTCAACACTCATTAACATAATCACGCCCTTCCCAAGCAAGAAGGGCAACTAGTACCAACTGGGCAATGGGCTTCCATGTGGGCAGCACCATCTTTAACAAAGTGGCAATAGATTTTATCTGCCCAACAGGGACAGTGCAGGAGTCCATGTGCATTTGAAAGAAGTGTCCTCCACCACCAGGTTGTGTCTGCAGTGGCTCCTGGACTGAATACCAGCATTATGAAATGTTCAGGTTAGGCAGTGCACACAATGAGAATCTAGTAAGAAATCTGGGCAAAAACACAGCAATATTGATTTTTTTATTATGATTATTAACTTTTATTTATGCACAATACAGGAAAGAGGTGTAGTTAGAACAATATAGTGATGGCAAGAATTGGTAAACAAGATGGAAAAAAATTCTCGGATGCCCCATGGCCTTTCCCCACCGTGGGCTTCCCTTTGCAGCTCGCAGCCCACAGAAGGAGGTCAGAGTCCCGTCAGGAGTCCAGGGGCTGCGGACAGCTGTCTGTGGGAGCTGGAAGGAGCAGTGCAGCCACTCACACATTTCCTTCATCAGCCTCAGGGCATAAATTTCATGACTCATCAGTGTACAATGGCGAGGGAAGAGGTACTAACATGGCTCATGGAGTTTGTAAGGTGAGGAACATGGTGACTCGGGTACCATCAGAGATCTCGCAGCTTTGGATAAAGAGCAAACATATATTTTAAAATCTGATACTTCATAAATATATGTAGTAAGATGTTGTGGCAACAAAGAACTACCCAGAGACCAGGTGACATGCTCCAAAGGGCCGAGAGGAGGCAACACCCCAGTCAGCAGGCTGAAGGACTGATGTACTGTCCCCAGTCTTCCTCAGATATTTATTAGCCAATACAAATAACTCAGAGACGCAGACAGCAGAAGTTTTCAGTGGGTGAAGGGAAAGGCAAGGAGCATGCTGACTTCTAATCTCTGTTTTGAGAGCCTAAACATTTCTTGTTTCTGAATCTTATCCTGCTGTTTTGCTGTTTCTAGCATGCACTGTTTCCAGTACGGGTCAGAGAGGCCTCCTAGACTCTTACCGTTCAGTGCTTTTGCCCTAGGGCACCTTGCTGTCTCTAATTGATATTTAAACTCTGCATATTTTCATAACATATTCCCACATGTCCCTCTCTTTTGTTTTAATAAAGATTAACGAGAGTAAGATGCTTATGTGGTTTCAGTGGGAGGTAAAAAGTAAGCATGGAAAGAAACAGGTTTGTAGGGATCCCTGTTGAGTTTGTATTTTGTAAAAGTTCTTTAGCACACCTGGTAAGACGTTTTAAATTTTTTCCCCCCAGGGACAGAGAGAGAGTCAGAGAGACGGATAGATGGACAGACATGAGAAGCATCAATCATTAGTTTTTTGTTGTGATACCTTAGTTGTTCATTGATTGCTCTCTCATATGTGCCTTGACCATGGGCCTTAAGCAGACTGAGTAACCCCTTGCTTGAGCCAGCGACCTTGGATCTAAGCTGGTGAGCTTTTTGCTCAAACCAGATGAGCCCATGCTCAAGCTGGCCACCTCAGGTTCTTGAACCTGGATCCTTCTGCATCCCAGTCCGATGTTCTATCCACTATGCCACTGCCTGGTTAGAGATATTTTAAAGTGTCCCTGGTGATGTCAGGGGTTCCCTGGGTGCTTGGGAGCAAGTCAGGTGTCCTTTTTGTTGTTGTTGTTCATTCCCGGAGGTGGATTCATGATCAGATTCTGGATCTCTGGAACTGGATTGCTTTCTAGAATCTGATGTCAACTTATGATGAGGCTTCACTTTCCTCACTGGCATCGAGAGAGGAGCCATTGATGAAAAAATAGCAGCATACCCTCACCCCCAGGTTAGTGATTTGACTGGATTCTACTGCTCAGGGTCAGCTAATACATCCTGGTACAACTGAGAGGCTTGGGCCATTGCTCAGCTGGTACAATATACCTCTTGGCTGCAGTAAGTCCAGGTGAGGAAATATTCAAAAAGTTAATAGTAAAAAGAAGCTTTTATAATTGTTCTGTGGGGTGAGTCTCTCCTCCTGACTCCCCATTTTTTGTTTGTGTAGATGAGGCTTAAGGCAGCCATTGGCTCTATCTGTAATACCTGTAAGCTTCTGAGTATTCTTCAAGCTCCTGGGCCCCTAAAAATGTCCTATTGTTCCATTTTATTTTCCTTTCAGGACAATTCTTCTTCTAAAATCCTTCCTTCTTTTCTTACCTTTGTCAACTTTCTCAGTTACTTCTCTTTTTCTTTCTTCCTTCTGCACAAACCTTCTAAAATGTGCGCAAACCTGCAACTTCCACAAATATTCTGCAACTTACATAAACTTCCTTATCTATTCAAAAATAACTAGCTTCCAGAACTTGTTTACTTCCTACCTTTTCCTTTCAAAAATATCTCCATACATTTTACCTTTTATCATTAAAACTATAAAATTTCTTTCTAATTAATCAGAATTTTCAACTTCTGAAAACTTTAACTTTAAGTGAGGACTAAGTTAGTAATTAGCAGTTTTATAATGATACTTTTATGAATATATTTATGACCTTTAAAAACAGTTTTCTTTATTGGTAAACAAATGTATATTTTCAAAAGATACAGTAAAGATAACAGGAACCTTTTGTAAACCTAGGCAAAACAAGTATAATGTTTATTAAGAACTTCAAAAGACAATCAAATTTAAACTAGTAGTAATATCAAATGCTTTCTTAGACCACCTTGTTAAAAAAATTGGGATAGTTTTATATTTTACAGTATCATTAATAATTTTTCTGTTGTTCTCAGGATACAGTAGTTCTCTGGTATCCAGGAGAAGGCTTAAAGATATTTAAATGGCCTGGTTTCTCTTTTTCCTTCCTAAAATTATCCTCACGGTTTTTCTAAGAGCCAAATTGAGATTATCCAAATTACAGTATTAACTCTAGTTTTAACTTGGTCTGGTAATTTGCAAAAACACAAGAACAATAATTGCTCATATTGGCTTTTTACAATCTGCTTTGTAGGCTCTTTATAAGAAATTTTTAGATTGAGGTATTTTGGGGATTTTTTAATTCCTTTTATTCATTTTAGAGAGGAAAGAGAAAAAGAGAGAGAGAGAGAGAGAGAGAGAGAGAGAGAGAGGGTAGGAGAAGGAGGGAGGAGAAGGAAGCATCAACTCCCATATGTGCCTTAACCAGGCAAGCCTAGGACTTCCAATGGGTGACCTCAGCATTTCAGGTCGACATTTCATCCACTGCGCCACCACAAGCCAGGTTAGACTGAGTATAAATTAGCCTCTCAGGGCACACACAGAAGCCATACTACACGGTTGTTATTAGGCTCAGCCCCTAATCTTCCTGACAATATCCTTCTACCCACAGTTATAACAGGTTTGTGGCCTTGGTCACAGCCTGTCTCCCTTTCCAAACCATCAGGTCCCTCCTGAAGGCCTTCTCCTAAGGACACTCCCCAGAACCTTTCCTGGATGGGGGAGTTGCTTAAGGCGAGGGGGTGGTCAGGTGAAGGAGATACTTCATGAAGAAGTTGCCATAGTGGGAAGTTGGGCAAGGGAATTTGAGTTTAAAGGGGCCTTGCATTTAAAGCAGTGGTTCTCAATCTGTGGGTTGCTACCCCAGCGGGGGTCGAACGATCAAAACACAGGGGTTGCCTAAAGCCATCGGAAAATACATATTTATTATACAATACATTTTTAAATAAAAGATGTATTTCTGATGGCTTTAGGCAACCCATGTGTTTTGGTCGTTCGACCCCCACCGGGGTCACGACCCACAGGTTTAGAATCGCTGTTATAGACTCACGATTATTTCTTTTTCAGTGAATAATCAAACATAAAAAGGTAAACATAATTCACGTTTTATTAATTCATTACACTGGGGAACAATTTTTTCTTTCATTTTTTGATACATGAGGTTTTAGAACTATTTCTATATATTTCTGCATCACTGATTCCAAATTTGAAATCCAATTTTTGATGCATGCTCTAGTTTTTATGCAATTTTAATTTCATTTTTTTACATTAATGGCATGCATTGGTTTTTAAATTGAAGTTAAAGGGTAACGACTCTTGGATTGAACACAACCACAAGGCAATTAATGTTTTACAAACATCACTTTTACATAATTTTAGTTGTTTTTAAATGTAAAAAATTATTATCTGACAAAAACACCCTATTTTTTTTTAAGATTGAATCATGGCTACTTCGAGTAGAGGTTAATGTAAGAATAGTCCTGACACCTTCTGTTATATATGTGGCTGTTCCACACTTCAATGTCAAAGGTGCATTATTTTATCATTTGTGACATATGCATATATTGCCTGTTTTCAAGTTCCCCTTGGCAATCAAGACAAGAATTGGGTTCCTCATATAGTGTGTCATGATTGTGAGGAAATGCTTCATGACTGGACAAAAGGAAAACACAAAGGAATGCCTTTTGGTATTCCCATGGTTTGGTGTGAACCTAAGGACCACAGCAGTGACTGTCATTTTTGTCTGATCCATACAAAGAGCATTGGCAAGAAAAAACAGCATATGATCGCATATCCTAATATTCATTCAGCAATACAAGCTATCCCACACTCTGAGACACTCTCAATTCCAGTTTTAAATGGTTTTATCTCTTCTAAGGATGAAGAAAGTGAAATAGTAATCAAGTGTATTTTGATAAGATGCATGTGGAAATGGTTGTAGAATCTGAAGGGTCTTCTTCTGATGCCAAGCAGCCATTAACCCCTCAGCAATTTAGCCAGCCCAAATTGAATGACTTAGTAAGAGATTTTGGCCTATCAAAGAAAGCAGCTGATTTATTAGCCTCCAGGCTTCAAGAAAAGAATGTATTTCACCGGTCAGTTAAAGTATCCCATTTCAGGGAGCTTGAACAAGTTTTTGTGGACTTTTTTTCCGAAGACAGACACTTTGTTTACTGTCATGATATCAGTAGTCTTCTCAGCCAGCTAGGTGTTACCACTTACAGTCCAACAGAATGGCAGCTAGTTCTTGACAGCTCTTTACAGAGTCTGAAATATGTTTTCCTACACAACAGTAATGTTTATGCAGTGGTGCCAATTGGTTATTCAACTCATCTCTGAGAAGATTATAATGACATAAATATTGTCCTCGACTTTCTGAAGTATGAGGAGCATAACTAGATCATTTGTGTGGATCTTAAAATGGTAAATTTCCTGCTAGGACAACAGAGAGGTTTCACAAAGTATCCTTGCTCTCTGTGTTTGTGGGACAGCCGAGCTCGGGAGAAACACTGGACACAGAAGGAGTGGCTGAAACGTGAAGCTCTGGAAGTAGGAATGCAAAATATTGTGAATGAACCTGTAGTTAATCAAGTCAGGATCATTTTTCCCCCACTTCACTTCAAATTTGGCTTAATGATGAAGTCTGTTCTGGCTTTGAATAGAGAAAGTGAATGCTTTCAACATATTATTTCTGCTTTTCCTGCCTTGTCTTTTAAGAAGGTAAAAGCAGGTGTATTCGACAGACCTCAAATTCAAACACTCATACTTGATGAAGAATTTGCCAGGAAGATGAATAAGGAGGAGAAAGCAGCATGGCAGTCTTTTGTGGCAGTTACAAAGAACTCCCTTGGCAACAAAAAAGCAGAAAACTATTAACTTCTGTTTCAAAGGATGCTGTTGGCTTTCTGCAACATTGGATATAACATGAGCATTAAGATTTACTTCCTGAACAGTCACCTTGATAAGTTTCCTGAAAATCCTGGAGTTGTTAGTGATGAGCAGACTACTACTGGAGCATCAAATGAGATTGTCCTCAGCAAGTACACAAATGCAAGAGCTACAAACGCAAATTTTTGCCTGAATAGAATTTAAATAAGTTTGCACAAATTATACGATTAAAATAAGTGTTTTAATATGTTCTATTATGAAATTGTAGACAAATTCTGATGCAATCATATCTTTTAGTGTATTAGTGTATTTACTGCATTACATAAATTATTATATTTTCACAAAGATGATGCCCAAGAAGACATGTTACTTAATTATGTTAAACTAAATGTTGAAAATTTTACAATAAGATAAAAACCTAAAATCTTGAATTGCAAAAAAACCTGTAGCTTACAGAGAAAAACTCATTTCAGACTTGAGATGAGCATACTCGAATTAGGTAAGAACAAGTGTTTTGTGGATGCAACAAAAATTTTGTTCCCCATTGTTATCTATTTAATAATTTCCAAAAATACATATAATTTTATTTATAAGTATTTTCCTGAAATTCTAGTTTTAAAGTGGACATCTAACCTCAAACCATATCTATTAATGATGCATTTTGATTAAATAGTTGCATAAAACAGACTTTTTTAATAATTTTATTTTTTTAATGGGGTGACATCAATAAATCAGGATACATATATTCAAAGATAACATGTCCAGGTTATCTTGTCGTTCAATTATGTTGCATACCCTTCACCCAAAGTCAGATTGTCCTCTGTCACCTTCTATGTAGTTTTCTTTGTGCCCCTCCCCCTCCTCCTTTCCCTCTCCCTCTCCCCCCTCCCCCCATAACCACCACACTCTTATCAATGTCTCTTAGTCTCACTTTTATGTCCCACCTACGTATGGAATAATGCAGTTCCTGGTTTTTTCTGATTTACTTATTTTACTTTGTATAATGTTATCAAGATCCCACCATTTTGCTGTAAATGATCCGATGTCATCATTTCTTATGGCTGAGTAGTATTCCATAGTGTATATGTGCCACATCTTTATCCAGTCATCTATTGACGGGCTTTTTGGTTGTTTCCATGTCCTGGCCACTGTGAACAATGCTGCAATAAACATGGGGCTGCATGTGTCTATGTATCAATGTTTCTGAGTTTTTGGGGTATATACCCAGTAGAGGGATTGTTGGGTCATAAGGTAATTCTATTTTTAGTTTTTTGAAGAACCACCATACTTTCTTCCATAATGGTTGTACTACTTTAAATTTCCACCAACAGTGAATGAGGGTTCCTTTTTCTCCACAGCCTCTCCAACATTTGCTATTACCTGTTTTGTTAATACTAGCTAATCTAACAGGTGTGAGGTGGTATATCATTGCAGTTTTGATTTGCATTTCTCTAATAACTAAAGAAGATGAGCATCTTTTCATATATCTGTTGGCCATTTGTATTTCTTCCTGGGAGAAGTGTTTGTTCATGTCCTCTTCCCATTCATTTATTGGATTGTTTGTTTGTTGTTGAGTTTTATGAGTTCTTTGTATATTTTGGATATTAGGCCTTTATCTGAGCTGTTGTTTGAAAATATCATTTTCCATTTAGTTGGCTGTCTGTTTATTTTGTTATCAGTTTCTCTTGCTGAGCAAAAACTTCTTAGTCTGATGTAGTCCCATTCATTAATTTTTGCCTTCACTTCTCTTGCCTGTGGAGTCAAATTCATAAAATGCTCTTTAAAACCCAGGTCCATGAGTTTAGTACCTATGTCTTCTTCCATGTACTTTTTGTTTCAGGTCTTATGTTTAGATCTTTGATCCATTTTGAGTTAATTTTAGTACAGGGGGACAAACTGTAGTCCAGATTCATTCTTCTGCATTTGGCTTTCCAGTTTTCCCAGCACCATTTATTGAAGAGGCTTTTTCTCCATTGTGTGTTGTTGGCCCCTTTATCAAAAATTATTTGACTATATATATATGTGGTTTTATTTCTGAGTTTTCTATTCTTTTCCATTGGTCTGAGTGTCTATTTTTCTGCCAATACCATGCTGTTTTGATGTCGTGGCTCTATAATATAGTTTAAAGTCAGGTATTGTAATGCCCCCAGCTTCATTCTTTTTCTTTAGGATTGCTTTGGCTATTCGGGGTTTTTTATAGTTCCATATAAATCTGATGATTTTTTGTTCCATTTCTTTAAAAAATGTCATTGGAATTTTGATGGGAATTGTATTAAATTTATATATTGCTTTGGGTAATATGGCTATCTTGATTATATTTATTCTTCCTAACCAAGAACAAGGTATATTCTTCCATCTCATTATATCTTTTTCGATTTCCCTTAACAATGGTTTATAGTTTTCATTATATAAGTCCTTTACATTCTTTGTTATGTTTATTCCTAGGTATTTTATTTTTTTTTGTTGTTGTTGCAATCGTGAAGGGGATTATTCTTTTGAGTTCGTTCTCAAATGTTTCATTGTTTGCATATAGAAAGGCTATGGACTTCTGTATGTTAATTTTGTATCCTGCAACCTTACTGTATTGGCTTATTGTTTCTAGTAGTCTTGTTGTGGATTCTTTGGGGTTTTCGATGTATAGGATCATATCATCTGCAAAAAGTGATACCTTTACTTCTTCTTTTCCGATATGGATGCCTTTTATTTCTTTGTCTTGTCTGATTGCTCTGGCTAGAACCTCTAGCACCACATTAAATAAGAGTGGAGAGAGTGGACAACCCTGTCTTGTTTCTGATTTAAGGGGGAAAGGCTTCAGTTTAGTGCCATTTAATATGATGTTAGCTGATGGTTTATCATATATGGCCTTTATCATGTTGAGATATTTTCCTTCTATACCCATTTTGTTGAGAATCTTAAACATAAAATTCTGTTGTATTTTATTGAAAGCCTTTTCTGCATCTATTGATAAGATCATGTGGTTTTTGTTCTTTATTTTGTTGATATGGTGTATTATGTTAACCATTTTATGTATGTTGAACCATCCTTGAGATTCTGGGATAAATCCCACTTGATCATGATGTATTATTTTTTTAATATGTTGTTATATTCAATTTGCTAGTATTTATTTAGTATTTTAGCATCTGTATTTATTAGAGATATCGGTCTGTAGTTTTCTTTTTTTGTGCCATCCTTGCCTAGTTTTGGTATGAGGGTTATGTTGGCCTCATAAAATAAAACAGACATTTTTTAATTAGAAAATGAGAAATAGAACCAAATATCACTCCAAATTAGCAGTTTTGGTTGATGTTTAGTTCTACTAAATGAGTATTTTTTCTTACAATTATTATTAAAAATTAATAGGCATGTAAGCATAATTACAATATAAAATATTGCAAATGTTTTTATTATGCATTTATCATATTATAGTGCATTATTGTTGCAATGAATAAAATGTTTCTTTTATTTATGGTATTGTTGGTTTTTTTTATTTTTGTCCTTCTTTTCATTGTAAAAATATTGGTCACCTTAGGAAACCTCACATACATTTTCCCTTCAATAAAGCATCTGCAAACCAAACCTTCTTCCTTGGTAACTAACACGGGGGTTTTAGAGAGACGCAATGACACATGCCTGGCTCTCGCGCATACACATGCTGCTGGGGACCTCATCCTGCCCCTTGGCTCGGGATCTCTGGAGTCGGCTCTGCCCTTACCGGTCTCCAACAATTCTGCCTGACCCTGTTGGGCCTGGCCCACTGACAGTCACTGGTGTTGTCAGCACAATCCACATCGTTCATACCAACTCTTTCTAGTAACAGAGATAAATGTCCTCTGACTGATACCTCCAACTGTGTCATCAGATGAGAGGTGCACCTGGGACACACAGGAGTACTGTGATTGTTGCTAAGAACTGCGTTGTCCCCATGATGTCATGTGATATCAGCAGCTGGTTGATAGAAAAAAAATCAAGCCTGACCAGGCGGTGGTGCAGTGGATAGAGCATCGGACTGGGATGCGGAGGACCCAGTTTCGAGACCCCCACGGTCACCAGCTTGAGCATGGGCTCATCTGGCTTGAGCAAAAATAGTTCACCAGCTTGGACCCAAGGTCGCTGGCTCGAGCAAGGGGTTACTCAGACTGCTGAAGGCCCGCAGTCAAGGCACATATGAGAGAGCAATCAATGAACAACTAAGGTGTCGCAATGAAAAACTGATAATTGAAGCTTCTCATCTCTTTCTGTTTCTGTCTTTCCCTATCTATCTATCTCTGACTAGCTCTATGTCCCATTAAAAAAAAAGGAATTGATGCTTCTACACTGAGCACGTGTTCAGCTAACGCTAAAATTCTATCAGTTTTAGCATATGATTTTTTTATTTAATTAATTGTGTTTACATAGACTCTAGTGTCACCCCGAATGCATCCCCCTCCCCCATTTTCCCCTCAACACCTCCCTTGTCCCCCTCACGATAGCGCCCTCCCCCCTTCCCTTCAGGTTTATTCCATCCTATCATCCCCTTTCCCTCTGTCCTCTTTTCCTCTGGTCCTTTTGATCCCTCCTCTGTCTCAATTCCATCCCTTAGTTCACATTGTTCATTGGCTTCCTCAAATGAGTGAGGTTATATGATATTTTCCTTTCTCTGCCTGGCTATTTCACTCAACATAATAGTTTCCAGGTCCCTTCATATTGTTGCAAAATGTAATATTTCCTTCTTTTTCATAGCCCCATAGTATTCCATTCTATATATGTACCACTGTTTTTTAATCCACTCGTTCACTGACAAACACTTGGGCTGTTTCCAGATCCTCGCTATTTTGAACAATGCTGCCATAACATGAGGGTGCATTTCTATTTTTCAGTTGGTGATATGGTGTCTTTGGGATATATTCCTAAAAGTGGGATGGCTGGGTCAAAGGGCAGTTCCATTTCTAATTTTTTGAGGAATCTCCATACTATTTTCCACAGTGGCTGCACAAGTCTGCATTCCCACCACCAGTGCAGGAGGGTTCTCCTTTCTTCACATCCTCACCATCCTCATCCTGTGTTGTTTTGTCAAGGAGCACCATTCTGACTGGTGTGAAATGGTATCTCATTGTGGTTTTAATTTGCATTTCTCTAATGATTAGTGATGTTGAACATTTTTTATTTGTCTATTGGGCATCTGTATGTCCTCTTTGGAGAAGTGTCTATTCATTTCTTGTGCCCATTATTTGATTGGATTGTTTGTCTTCCTGTTTGTTGTTGAGTTTTACAAGTTCTTTATAAATTTTGGTTATTAATTCCTTATCAAACGTATGGCTGAATATGTTCTCCCATTGTGTGGTTTGTCTTTTTATTCTGTTCATATTGTCTTTAGCTGTGCAAAAGCTTTTTAGTTTGATACAGTCTCATTTGTTTATCCTGTCTTTTATTTCATTTGCCTGTGGAGATAATTCAGCAAAGAAATTGCTGCGATAGATATCAGTGAGCTTACTGCCTAAGTTTTCTTCTAGGATACTTATGGTTTCACAATTTGCATTTAAGTTCTTTATCCATTTTGAGTTTATTATTGTGCATGGTGTAAGTTGGTGGTCTAGTTTCATTTTTTTGAAGGTAGCTGTCCAGTTTTCCCAACACCATTTGTTAAAGAAACTGTCTTTACTCCATTGTATGCTCTTACCTCCTTTGTCAAATTTCAATTTTCCATAAAGATGTGGGTTTATTTCTGGGTTCTCTGTTCTGTTCCATTGATCTATATGTCTGTTCTTAGGCCAGTTTCAAGCTGTTTTGAGTACAGTGGCCTTGTAGTATAACTTGATATCAGGGAGTGTTATTCTTCTTTTTCAAGATTTCTGAGGCTATTTTTGTTCTTTTTTGGTTCCATATAAATTTTTGGAATATGTGTTCTATATCTTTGAAGTATGTCATTGGTATTTTAATTGGTATTGCATTGAATTTATAAATTGCTTTGGGTAATATAGACATTTTAATGATGTTTATTCTTCCTAACCATGAGCATAGTATATGCTTCCACTTGTTTGTGTCTTCCTTGATTTCTTTTACCAATGTTTTATAATTTTCTGAGTACAAGTCTTTAACCTCCTTGGTTAAATTTACTCCTAAGTACTTTAATTTTTTTGTTGCAATAGTGAAGAGGATTGTTTCCTTAATTTCTCTTTCTGACAGTTCATTGTTCATGTATATAAATGCCTCTGATTTCTGTGTATTAATTTTATATCCTGCCACATTGCTGAATTCGTTTATTAGGTCCAGTAGTTTTCTGACTGAGATTTTAGGGTTTTCTATATATAGTATCATATCATCTGCAAATAATGATAGTTTTACTTCTTCTTTTCCAACTTGGATGCCTTTTATTTTTTCTTCTTGTCTGCTTGCGTTAGCTAGTACTTCCAATACTATATAAAATAAGAGTGGTCAAAGGGGACACAGAGGCCTTGTTCCTGATCTTAAGGGAATTGCTTTTAATTTTTGACTATTGATTATGATGTTGGCAGTGGATTTGTCATAGATGGCCTTTATCATGTTGAGGTATGATTCCTGTATTCTCACTTTGCTGAGAGTTTTGATCATGAATGGGTGCTGGATTTTATCAAATGCTTTTTCTGCATCTATTGAAATTATCATGTGGTTTTTCTCCTTCCTTTTGTTTATGTGGTGAATCACATTAATTGATTTATGAATGCTGTACCATCCTTGCCTCCCCAGAATAAATCCCATTTGATCATGATGTATGAATTTTTTTTATATATTGTTGGATCTGGTTTGCTAATATTTTGTTGAGGACTTTAGCATCTAAATTCATCAGGGATATTGGCCTATAATTTTCTTTCTTTGTGTTGTCTTTGCCTGGTTTTGAAATCAGAATTATGCTCGCCTCATCAAAAGAACTTCAAAGTGTTCCTTTCTCTTGAATTTTTTGAAATAGCTTGAGAAGGATAGGAGTTATTTTTTCCTTGAATGTTTGATAGAATTCTCCAGTGAAGCTAATAGGGCCAGCAGTTTTGTTTTTTGTGAGCTTTCTGATAAAAGTTTCCATCTCTTTTGTTGTAATTGGTCTGTTTAGGTTTTCTGATTCTTCCAGATTGATTTTTGGAAGATTATATGTTTCAAGGAATTTGTCCATTTCATCTAGATTGTCTAATTTTTTGGCATACAGTTCTTCATAGTATTTTCTTACAGTATTTTGTATTTCTGTTATGTCGGTTGTTATTTCTCCACTCTCATTTCTAATTTTATTTATTTGAGCCTCTTTCTTCTTTTCTTGGTGAGTCTTGTTAAAGGTTCATCCATCTTGTTTATCCTTTCAAAGAACCAGCTCTTGGTTTCATTGATCCTCCGTATTGTTCCTTTAGCTTCTGTCATTTATTTCTGCTCTGATCTTTATTATTTCCTTCTTTCTACTAAATCTGGGCCTCACTTGCTGTTCTTTTTCTAGTTCTTTTAGATGAAGGGTTAGGTTGTTTATTTGGGCTTTTTCAAGCTTCTTAAAGAATGCTTGTAATGCTATAAACTTTCCTCTCAAGACTGTTTTTGCTGTGTTCCATAACTTTGAGTTGTTGTTTGCTCATTATCATTTGTTTCTAGAAATTTTTTTATTTCTTCTTTGATTTGATTACTAACCCATTCATTATTTAATTACATGCTATTTAGTTTCCAAGTGTTTGAGTATTTTTCAGTTTTTCTGGTTGGGTGATTTCTAGTTTCATGCCATTGTGATCAGAGAAAATGCTTGATATGATTTCAATCTTCTTAAATTTGTTGAGACTGCTTTAGTGTCCTAACATGTGGTCTCTCTTAGAAAATGTTCCATGAGCACTCAAAAAGAATGTATATTCTGCTGCCTTAGGGTGAAAGATTCTAAAGATATCTATTAAATCGAGTTGATCTAGTGTGTCCTATAAGTCTGCTGTTTCTTGTTATTTTTCTTTCTTGAGGCTCTATCTAGTGATGTTAGTGGGGTATTGAAATCCCCTACTATTATAGTATTGCTGGTGCTCTCGCCCTTTATATCCATCAAAGTCTGCTTTATATATTTAGGTGCTCTTATATTAGGTGCGTAGATATTGATGGTTATATCTTCCTGTTGAATTGCCCTCTTTATCAGTATGTAATGACCTTCTTTATCTCTTACTTTGTTTTAAAGTCTATTTTGTCTGATATAAGTATTCCTACCCCAGCTTTCTTTTCATTTCCATTTGCATGAAATGATTTTTTCCATCCTTTTACCTTCAGTCTATGTGCATCTTTTGTTTTGAGGTGTGTCTCTTGTAGACAGCATATGTGTGGGTCCTGTTTTCTTATCCAAGCATCTACCCTATGTCTTTTGATTGCATCATTTAATCCATTTACATTTAAGGTTCTTATTGATATGTAGTTGTTTATTGCCATTTTATTCTTTTTTTTATAATAAATTTTTATTAATGGTAATGGAATGACATTAATAAATCAGGGTACATATATTCAAAGAAAACATGTCTAGGTTATTTTGTCATTAAATTATGTTGCAAACCCCTCGCCCAAAGTCAGACTGTCCTCCGCCACCCTCTATCTAGTTCTCTGTGCCCCTCCCCCTCCCCGTAACTCTCTCCCTCCCTCCCTCCCATGTCCTCCCTCCCCCCACCCTTGGTAACCACCACACTCTTGTCCATGTCTCTTAGTCTCATTTTTATGTTCCACCAATGTATGGAACCATGTAGTTCTTGTTTTTTTCTGATTTACTTATTTCACTCCGTATAATGTTATCAAGATCCCACCATTTTGCTGTAAATGATCTGATGTCATCATTTCTTATGGCTGAGTAGTATTCCATAGTGTATATGTGCCACATCTTCTTTATCCAGTCTTCTATTGAAGGGCTTTTTGGTTGTTTCCATGTCTTGGCCACTGTGAACAGTGCTGCAATGAACATGGGGCTACATGTGTCTTCACGTATCAATGTTTCTGAGGTTTTGGGGTATATACCCAGTAGAGGGATTGCTGGGTCATAAGGTAGTTCTATTTTCAGTTTTTTGAGGAACCACCATACTTTCTTCCATAATGGTTGTACTACTTTACATTCCCACCAACAGTGAATGAGGGTTCCTTTTTCTCCACAGCCTCTCCAACATTTGCTATTACCCGTCTTGTTGATAATAGCTAATCTAACAGGAGTGAGGTGGTATCTCATTGTAGTTTTGATTTGCATTTCTCTAATAACTAATGAAGCTGAGCATCTTTTCATATATCTGTTGGCCATTTGTATCTCTTCCTGGGAGAAGTGTCTGTTCATGTCCTCTTCCCATTTTTTTATTGGATTGTTTGTTTGTTTGTTGTTGAGTTTTATGAGTTCTTTGTAAATTTTGGATATTAGGCCCTTATCTGAGCGGTTGTTTGAAAATATCATTTCCCATTTAGTTGGCTGTCTGTTTATTTTGATATCAGTTTCTCTTGCTGAGCAGAAACTCTTTATTCTGATGTAGTCCCATTCATTTATCTTTGCCTTCACTTCTCTTGCCATTGGAGTCAAGTTCATAAAATGTTCTTTAAAACCCAGGTCCATGATTTTAGTACCTATGTCTTCTTCTATGTACTTTATTGTTTCAGGTCTTATATTTATGTCTTTGATCCATTTTGAATTAATTTTAGTACATGGGGACAGGCTGTAGTCGAGTTTCATTCTTTTGCATGTGGCTTTCCAGTTTTCCCAACACCATTTGTTGAAGAGGCTTTCTTTTCTCCATTGTGTGTTGTTTGCCCCTTTATCAAAGATTATTTAACCATATATATGTGGTTTTATTTCTGGGCTTTCTATTCTGTTCCATTGGTCTGAGTGTCTATTTTTCTGCCAATACCATGCTGTTTTGATTATCGTGGCCCTATAATATAGTTTAAAGTCAGGTATTGTAATGCCCCCAGCTTCATTCTTTTTCCTTAGGATTGTTTTGGCTATTCGGGGTTTTTTATAGTTCCATATAAATCTGATGATTTTTTGTTCCATTTCTTTAAAAAATCTCATAGGGATTTTGATGGGAATTGCATTAAATTTGTATATTGCTTTGGGTAATATGGCCATTTTGATTATATTTATTCTTCCTATCCAAGAACAAGGAATATTTTTCCATTTCATTGTATCTTTTTCGATTTCTCTTAACAATGCTTTGTAATTTTCATTATATAGGTCCTTTACGTTCTTTGTTATGTTTATTCCTAGGTATTTTATTTTTTTTGTTGCAATCGTGAAGGGGATTATTTTTTTGAGTTCGTTTTCTAATATTTCATTGTTGGCATATAGAAAGGCTATGGACTTTTGTATGTTAATTTTGTATCCTGCGATCTTACTGTATTGGTTTATTGTTTCTAATAATCTTTTTGTGGAGTCCTTCGGGTTTTCGATGTATAGGATCATATCATCAGCAAAAAGTGATACCTTTACTTCTTCTTTTCCGATATGGATGCCTTTTATTTCTTTGTCTTGTCTGATTGCTCTGGCCAGAACTTCTAGCACCACGTTAAATAAGAGTGGAGAGAGTGGACAACCCTGGCTTGTTCCTGATTTAAGGTAGAAAGTCCTCAGTTTTATGCCGTTTAATAGGATGTTGGCTGATGGTTTATCATATATGGCCTTTATCATGTTGAGATATTTTCCTTCTATACACATTTTGTTGAGAGTCTTAAACATAAAATTGTGTTGTATTTTATCAAAAGCCTTTTCTGCATCTATTGATAAGATCATGTGGTTTTTGTTCTTTGTTTTGTTGATATGGTGTATTACATTAACCGTTTTGCGTATGTTGAACCATCCTTGAGATTCTGGGATGAATCCCACTTGATCATGATGTATTATTTTTTTAATATGTTGTTGTATTCGGTTTGCCAGTATTTTGTTAAGTATTTTAGCATCTGTATTCATTAGAGATATTGGTCTGTAGTTTTCTTTCTTTGTGCCATCCTTGCCAGGTTTTGGTATGAGGGTTATGTTGGCCTCATAAAATGTGTTTGGAAGTATTGCTTCTTCTTCAATTTTTTGGAAGACTTTGAGTAGAATAAATACCAAGTCTTCTTTGAATGTTTGATAGAATTCACTAGTATAACTGTCTAGGCCTGGACTTTTATTTTTGGGGAGGTTTTTAATAGTTTTTTCTATTTCCTCCCTGCTGATTGGTCTGTTTAGGCTTTCTGCTTCTTCATGTCTCAGTCTAGGAAGGTTGTATTGTTCTAGGAATTTATCCATTTCTTCTAGATTGTTGTATTTGGTGGCATATAATTTTTCATAGTATTCTACAATAATTCTTTGTATATCTATGATGTCTGTGGTGATCTCTCCTCTTTCATTTTGGATTTTGTTTATTTGAGTCCTGTGCCTTTTTTCCTTGGTGAGTCTTGCCAAGGGTTTGTCAATTTTGTTGATCTTTTCAAAGAACCAGCTCCTTGTTTTATTGATTTTTTCTATACTTTTTCTGTTCTCTATTTCATTTATTTCTGCTCTGATTTTTATTATCTCCTTTCTTCGGCTGGTTTTGGGTTGTCTTTGTTCTTCTTTTTCTAGTTCCTTAAGGTGTGAAGTTAAGTGGTTTACTTCGGCTCTCTCTTGTTTGTTCATATAGGCCTGAAGTGATATGAACTTTCCTCTTATTACTGCTTTTGCTGCATCCCAGAGATTCTGGTATGTCGTATTTTCATTTTCATTTGTCTGTATATATCTTTTGATCTCTGCGCTTATTTCTTCTTTGACCCATTCATTTTTTAGAAGTATGTTGTTTAGTTTCCACATTTTTGTGGGGTTTTCCCCCTCTTTTTTGCAGTTGAATTCTAGTTTCAAGGCTTTATGATCAGAAAATATGCTTGGTTCAATTTCAATTTTTCTAAATTTGCTGATATTGTCTTTGTGGCCCAACATATGGTCAATTCTTGAGAATGTTCCATGTACACTAGAGAAAAATGTATACTCTGTCGCTTTGGGATGAAGTGTCCTATAGATGTCTATCATATCCAGGTGTTCTAGTATTTCGTTTAAGGCCACTATGTCTTTGTTGATTCTCTGTTTGGATGACCGATCTAGAGCCGTCAGCGGTGTATTGAGGTCTCCAAGTATGATTGTATTTTTGTTAGTTTTTGTTTTAAGGTCAATAAGTAGCTGTCTTATATATTTTGGTGCTCCTTGGTTTGGTGCATATATATTAAGGATTGTTATGTCTTCTTGATTCAACTTCCCCTTAATCATTATGAAATGACCATTTTTGTCTCTGAGTACTTTTTCTGTCTTGTAGTCAGAATTATTAGATATGAGTATTGCTACACCTGCTTTTTTTTGGGTGTTGTTTGCTTGGAGTATTGTTTTCCAGCCTTTCACTTTGAATTTGTTTTTATCCTTGTTGCTTAGATGTGTTTCTTGTAGGCAGCATATAGTTGGATTTTCTTTTTTAATCCATTCTGCTACTCTGTGTCTTTTTATTGGTAAGTTTAATTCATTTACATTTAGTGTAATTATTCACACTTGTGGGTTCCCTACTGCCATTTTATAAATTGCTTTCTGTTAGTTTTGTATCTTGTTTGATTCTTCTCTTTTGTTTTTCTATCATTTGTTTTTGTTTGTTTGTGTTCCATACTTCTTTCCTCTGTTGCTACCTTTTTTAAGTCAAGTGTTTTTGTGGTGGTTTTTTCAAGGGTGGTTACCATTAAGTAATGAAAAGGGTAACTACCATATTCATTGTAGTACCCTATCTTATAAGTATTTCTGCACTTCATCGTCCTTTGCTACTGTTAATCTCCATCCTCTCCCCCCTTTTTTTCCTTTGTTGTCACAGTTTAAGTTTGGTTTTATTGTGTTCTTGGTGGAGCTGTTACTTGTGGTTTTGTTTTGTTTTGTTCTTTGAATCTGGTTGGAAAACCCCCTTTAGTATTTCCTGGAGTGGGGGCTTTCTGTTGATAAATTCTCTCATTTTTTCTGTATTCGTGAATGTTTTTATATCTCCTTCATACTTGAAGGATAGCTTTGATGGGTATAGTATTCTTGGCTGAAAGTTCCTCTCTTTCAGGGCTTTAAATATTGGGGTCCACTCTCTTCTAGCTTGTAGAGTTTCTGCTGAGAAATCTGATGATAATCTAATAGGCCTTCCTTTATATGTTGTACTCTTCTTTTCCCTGGCTGCCTTGAGAATTTTTTCTTTGTCATTGGTTTGTGTCATCTTTATTATGATGTGCCTTGGAGTGGGTTTGTTGGGGTTAAGAAAACTCGGTGTTCTGTTTGCTTCTTGAATTTGAGGCTTTAGATCTTTCCACAGGCTTGGGAAATTCTCGTCTATTATTTGTTTGAGTATATTCTCCATTCCATTTTCTTTTTCTTCTCCCTCTGATATACCTATTATTCTTATGTTATTCTTTCTGATGGAGTCAGACAATTCCTGTAGGGCTTTCTCGTTTTTTATTATTTTTGAGTCTCTTTCTTCTTCTCTCTGTTGTGCCTCAAGTTGTTTGTCTTCTATTTCACTAATCTTATCTTCAATCTGGGCTGTTCTGTTAGCTAAGCTTGTTACCTCGTTTTTCAGCTCGTGAATTGAGTTTTTCATTTCTGTTTGATTTGTTTTTATAGTTTCAATTTCCTTGGTAATATATTCTTTGTGTTCATTGAGTTGTTTTCTGAGCTCCCTATATTCCCTTTCTGTGTTTTCTTGTATATCTCTGAGTATTTTTAAGATTTCTATTTTAAATTCTCTGTCATTTAGCTCCAAGGCTTCCAATATGTTAAATCTTTTCTCCATAGATTTTTCCACATCTATTTGTGTTACCTCTCTTTCTTTTGTATTCATAATATTCAATTTCCTCTTTCTTATCGGCATCTGAGGGTAGTCTTGTTGATAGCACTAATTAGAATTAATAAAGAGTAAAAAGTAAAAAAAAAAAAAAGGTAAAACACCCCACAAAAAAAAAAAACAGTAATAATTTATTATTTCCCCCTTTTTTCTTTCTTCTCTTTCCCTCCTCTCCCCTCCTCAGGGAAATATCGTGCCTATAATGGAGGGCCTGATTTGGGGTGAAGAGTTCAAGGGGCAAAAAAAGGGAGTAGGGACCTACTAAATGCAAAAAAAAAAAAAGGAAGAAAATCTTAGACAAGCATAAGATGATTTGCTTGTAAGTGATGGTCAACTAAGAGATATAATGAGAGGGATAAGAGGGAACCAGAAAAAAGGACCAAAAAAGAATAATAAAGAAGAAAAAAATAAATAAAATAATAAGTAAAAATCTGTTGTATTAAGTGGAGCGAAGACTAAATACAATGGAGACCTTGGGTTGGGAGAACCCAAAATGCCAAAAAAATAAACAAACAAGAAAAAAAATAAAAACAAAAGCAAAAAAGAAAAATAAAGCCAAAAAATGCCTTGAGTCCCAAATTAACTAATTTGTTCGTGATTGAGGATTAAATGGGAGGAAAGTAAAATGAGAAAAGAAAAAACGAATAGAAAGGAAAAAATAAGAAAAAGAGAAAAACGAAGGAAGAAATAAAATAGGAAGAGAAAAAAAACAAAATAAAGCAAGACAAAAAAAAACAAAAGAAGAGAGAGTGAGAGTTAAGTGTTTTGGAGTATAACCTTTAAGGAGGGTGAGGATGAAGAAGAGAAATAAAATGTAACACTCATGGGTAGTGTAGTTCAAGAAAAGGGAAGCATAAGATGGGCAGAGAATAGAAGGACCGAGGTGGAGGAAATAAAGGCAATAAGATAGAAGAAACAAACAACAACAAAAAAAAAAGAATTAGTGGAACAAGTTGTAAAGTCTGTGGATTTTTCTTGATTTTGAGAGGTTAACTTCTTCCTTTTTCTTTTCTCTCCCTCTTCCTGGTCGGTGACTCTGTACCCCAGGCTCTGCCCCTGTGTCACACTTAGGTAGGGATTTGCAGTTGATGGGATTCTATGGCAATGTCATATAATTGGCTTTAGTCTTGCTGGTAGTCAAGGCTTGTTGGCGTTTGCAGGGTCCAATGATGAGAGAGTTTGCTTTCCTGGATTCTCTCTCCTAGTCCCCCCTTTCTGAATTAGCAGCCTGGTGATCAAGCTATAAGGCTGCAACTGCTTCTGCCTGGGGAGTAAGAGGCTCAAAGAGCTGGGAAATCCCCACTCTATCCCCACTCAGTGCAAAGCTTTGGGAAAGGCTCTGGCAGTCAGGGCCTCCAGTGTAATCAGGCGGGGGTGGGAGTCAATTGTTGTCAAGGTGACTGTTCAGCGCCTATCATTCAGTTGGACCTCTCAACCCAGGCTTTCTACACTTTGTAGCCTGTTTTTGCTGGGAAGAAGAGGCACTAGTCTCTGCTTGCGACTAGTGTAGTATAGATCTTATTATCTGCCAAGTCATTCTTGTTAGCGTTTATCCCTGAATATGGAGGCTCTATCAATCAGAAGTTGCCCCCGGCCCTTTAGCGAGAGGCCCTAAAAAATATCACGCCTCTTGTCTTGGATCGCTGAACTGAGAGAGATCTTATCAATTAGAACCGAGGGTGTGCAGATTTCATGGGTTAAGCTAATTTCAGTGATTGGGTCGCAGCTGTGCTCCCGAAGGTATTTTAGGCTGCCTGCGCGCGCCCCTCCCCCAACGCTTGATTGTTAGCTTGAATGGCTGGGTGAGGTGCCCCGCCCACGGAGAGAATCTCCCAAGCCTCTCCCGCTCGCCCTGCCGCTGGCGGCTGGATCGCACCAGGCGCAGGATAATGGGGCCCCCTGGGTGTGCGGGCCAGTAGGGCGCTCTGGACACGTGGAATGCCCAGGGCACGCGCGCAAATGGGGTGCTCCGGGCACCGGTGGCTGGCGACTCTCACTCGTAGTGCGCGGGCCACTGGGAACGTAAGCGGTGCTCACTCTGCAACCAGACCGGGCGCGCGCCCCACGGCTCGCGGCGGCTCGGCTCGCGGCGGCTCGCGGCGGCTCGGCTCGTGGCGGCTCGCGGCGGCTCACGGCTCCCGAGTGTGGGCTAACTCACCACAGGCGCACTTCCTCACGGCTTGAATGAACGTCCCTGCGGTAGCTTCCTCCACACCCTCGTCTCTCAGATTCAAGTGATAACAGTCCTTTTGCTATCAGTTTGTGTGGAATTCCGGAATGCTCCGAGGATAGATTTTTCTGTTTCTAGTTGATAAATTTGTTGTGATTTAGGGGAGAGCTGTCGGACGCGCTGCTCACGGCGCCATTTCCATGACGTCACTCTCGCCATTTTATTCTTTAAAGCTGTATTCCTCTTTTGCTTTATTCTTTTCCCACTTTGATCTTTTTAACATATCCTGCAGCATTGGTTTGGTTGTAATGAATTCCTTGAGTTTTTTTGTTGTTGTTTTTTTGTCTAGGATGCTTTTTATTTCTCCTTCAATTTTAAATAATAGCCTTGCTGGATAA
The DNA here is from genome assembly GCF_036850995.1 of Saccopteryx leptura. NCBI lineage: Eukaryota > Metazoa > Chordata > Mammalia > Chiroptera > Emballonuridae > Saccopteryx > Saccopteryx leptura. Next base: position 10,583,299 of record NC_089503.1, on the reverse strand, counting down.
AGTAGTCTTGGTTGTAGGCTCTTGTTCTGCATTACTTTGAATATTTCTTGCCATTCCCTTCTGACCTCAAGTGTTTCTGTTGAGAAGTCAGATGTCATCCTTATGGGGGCTCCTTTGTAGGTGAGAGCCTCCTTTTCTCTAGCAGCTTTTAATATTTTCTCTTTATTGCTTAGCTTTGGTATTTTAATTATAATGTGTCTTAGTGTAGGTCTCTTTGGGTTTCTCTTTAATGGAGTTCTCTGTGCTTCTTGAACTTGTGAGAACCTTCCTTGCATCAACTTAGTGAATTTTTTAGCTATGATTTGATTGAATAAAGTTTCTATCCCTTGTTCTTTCTCTTCTTCTTCAGGAAACTCTATGATGCAGATGTTTTTTCTCTTCATTTTGTCACAGAGCTCTCTCTCAGACATTCCCCAGACTTTTTGAGTCTCTTTTCTTTTTTCTGCTCTGCTTTCATGCCTTTGTTCATCTTGTCCTCCAACTCGCTGATTCGATCCTCAGCTTCATCAATCCTGCTTTTAATTCCTTCTATTGTGGTCTTCATTTTTGATATTGTATTTGTCACCTCCGACTGATTCTTTTTTTAATATGTCAATGTCCTTTTTTATACTTGCCATCTCTTTATTTAGGTGTTTGTAATGACCATCGATTGTTGTTCTAAGATCCCAAAACATTGTAACAATCATTATTCTAAAATCTGCGTCTGGCAGTTGCTTATTTCCATATCATTCAGTTCCTTTTCTGGAGATTTCTCTGTGGTTTCATTTGGATTGCACTTCTCTGTCTTCTCATTATGTCTGTGTGTTTGGGTGTGTTGTTTGTAGGGCTGGTTTAGTCTAGGTTTGGTGCTGTCTGTCTCCAATTCTCTGTTGTGTTATTTTTAGGTCTTCTTGGGTTGGCATCAGCTGTTGTTTGTAATCCACTTTCAGGTTTGGCTTTTTTAATAGAGCTGCTTTGAAGTCTTGATTTATTTGTTTTCTTCTCAGTTATCTCCATGGTAGTCTTGTTTACTGATCTCAGCAGGGGGCTTATTTGAAACTGTATCCAGAAATGTGGTAGGTGTAACCTGAGACTCTGAAAGCCTGATGTGCCAATTAATCTCTCTGGGAGTAGGGTGCTATCTCCATTTCAGTAGGGAGAGGTGTAGCTCAGATCTCCATGGAGACCTGTGTGACTGCCCCTCTTCCCCACTTCTTGTTTTCAGCTGTGTCTTGTTGCGCTGATTGGAGCTGGAGAGATATCTGGAGATGTGTGATCTGGAAGCACTTTAGTCTTGTGTTATGTGAAAGGATCAACCCCTCCCCCAGCAATGGCAGCCTCCAGCACTGGATGAATCAGCTTCTCAGTTCCTCCCATGCATTCCTCTCAGTCACTGTCTGTCTCTCTCTCCCCCCTTTCTTTTGGAGGATAAGAAAGCCCTTTCAACACACCTTGTTTCCAGGTCCACATGCAAGTGCCTGTGAGTGATATTTACTACACTTTTCCTTGGAATGATAGCCCTTCTGGGCTCTCAGCCTCATGCCCCCTTTGTTCCTGTAAGCAGGGGATACTCACTGCTCCTTGGTGCACCTTACCAGGCTTAGTGTGGCTTCTTCTTTGCTCCTTGGTTTTTGCAAGCTGGTCTTGTAGTCCACAGTTGGTTTTTCATGCTGATTGTTCCTAAATTAATTTGTAATCCAGTTTGGTGGTGTGAGCTGGAAGTCTGTGCATCTTTCTATTCCGCTGCCATCTTCAGGTCTCTCTTATATTTTTATTTGATAATTTTTTCCTTGTTTGAAGAGAATATTTAAAACACTTTCCTTTTTTCTTTAATACACTTACATTTTTAGAGCAGTTTGGTTCACAGAGAAATTGAAAAGAAAGTGCAGTTTCCACATCTGTCCTATTCACAAATATGCAAGTTTTCCCATTAAGCCCCCCGCCCCCCGCCAGAGTAAGACATATGTTACCATCCATGGACCTATAGGGACACATTATTATCACCCAAGGCCCATAGTTTACATTAGCATTCACATTTGTGTTGTGTAATCTATGGGTTTGTGAAATGTAGAATGAGGCGTACCAGCCATTATAGCTCAGTTTTTCTGCCCTAAATTCCTCTGCAGTCCTCCTAGTCATCCCTCCTTCTCTCAACTTCTGGAGTCCCCTGATCTTTAATGACTTCATAGCCTTGACTTTTCCAGAATGTGTGCCATTGATCAGGGCTCCTATGAGCAGCCTGGATATATCCATGAAAGTAGCCTGTGTGACCAAGCAGACCCTTAAGGGCAGCGTGGATCATGGACAGGCATCTGGGAGCAGGAAGTTCCAGTTCAGGGGAACAATCATTTAGAATGTCCATCACGGGAAAGTGTGTTATCAATTATATTCTTTAGAAAACTGGGTCATAGTAATAAATAAAAGCAGTTGACTTTTCATCCAGATTATTATCATTACTAAATTCTCCACAGAAGGGACACCCTTCCTTGCCCATGGCCACTGGGACCACTGCTGCTGCCCCACCCTCAGACCTCAGTGTTAGAGGAACATGTCCCCCGGCCTGGCCACTGCACTGGATTGACAGCTAATAAATATCAGCCATTACCTTTAAATCAATGGAAATAAAAAGGCAGAGAGATGATGATATATATGTGTTTTGGGAGGAAAAGAAAGATCAGAGACTCAGAAGAACTTACACAACAAAACTGAATCAATAGCCCCCTTGCTGCTGTGTCTGAGCAGCGTGTTTTCCAAAAATACACAGAACTGAATAACATATTTTCAGTAGTTATTTAGTGGGGGGAGGGATGTGGAAGAGGGTACCAGGGGATAAAGGGTGATGAATGAATACTTGACCTGGGGTGATGAACTAACACACAATACAGTGTACCTGCTGATCAGGTAGAGATTGAGCTAGAGGAGCCTGGGATTTCAACAGCAGCCAAAGGACACGGGTCACCAGCACATCCTGCTAAGGACAGAAGTTCAGAGACCTTGAGATATAGAACATCTGTCCCAACCCAACACCCTCCTGTATTCTTAGTTCCAATATCCAGTAGTTAGAATAATAAAGTCCCAAGAACAGTCACATCAATGTGATCATAAAACAGTACATTAAGTGATTGGAAAGCAATGATCTTATTTTACCTAAGAGAAGCCCCAGTAGAGCCAGAACCAACCCAGAAGCAGGCGGTGTTAGCTCCCAGGTAAACAGTTCCCTCACTGGAAAGTTGGTGAGATTCAATCTGATACTTGCACTTAAGGATAAGGTGATTTTTTGTGTTGGACTTATTATTTACATTTTTAGTGTTGTTACATAACTGTAATAACTGACATTTACCACCATAAATAGTGCTGATTTTTCCTTAATTAATATATTTATCCTAACACAGATTCTATGATATCACCCTTCTTTTACAGATGATGAAATTCAGGCAGAGAGGGTCATCACCTTGTTGAAGACTCTACAGGTAGAAAGTTCCAGACCTCAGCTTGAATCTAAGTTGTCCAGCCCTAAAATTGGACTCTTCTTCACAACTCAATAAATGAACACGTTCTAAATTTGATTGAACCAAACAGCACTTCATATTCAAAACAAAGTGTAAAACTGCCCGGTGGGGATTCTGATGAGGGAGGGATTGAAACTGCAGAATATCTGAGAATACAGGACTTCTTTACATTTTCTACTGTTTCTTCAGGAACGAGGTTATGCCATGGTGACTTTAGATCCCTTGTTCTATCTGTGAGTAAAATGTATAATTATATCCTTCACGGTCTGCATATTTCAAGTGCGTGTATGGCCGTCAGGATATTTCTGTTGCTGCTAGAGTTCCGGTTGCCATGGAGTCATGGTTTCCGTCAGCCACGCGGTGGTGCAGGGTTACAGGCAAGGATGTTTGTTCCCCGCTGATCCTGTGTTCAGCTACATCGTGAACTTGCGTCCATCCTAGCATTTTTCTCAGAAGATTATCTAAAATTTCTCTGATAGTTGACCAATCACCTGTGTATAATGACCAATTCATCAATTCATTCTTTAAGTGATGTTTACATTTATTTGAAAAGAATATTTTCATCAAAATGTTTGCCCTTTTTTTTTTTACTAGTCTTTATTTTCAGAGCAGCTTTAAGTTCACAGCAATATTGGACAGAAAGTACCAGACATCCATGTACCCTTATGTCCGGACACGCACAGCCTTCCTCAGCTCAGCATCACATGCCAGGTGGGACCTTTGTTCTCAGAAAGTGCAGTTACTGGGCCGTGTGCTAAGAGGATATTTAGTTCTCAGTGAATGTGCGTCCCCAAAGTGTCTGCACCCTCTGCATTCCCTCCAGCAGTGAAGAAGAGTCTGTGCTCCAGGCCTGAGCAGCACTAATTGCTATCAGTCAATGACCTAATTGAAAAGGAGAAGAAGATAAAAGAGTTGAACAGACAGATGAAGGAACTAGAATGAGCATCAACTAGAGAGTTCAACTGAGGCAAAACCTGAGCTCTGAGCAGCTGAGCTGGGACTTCACTGTCGCTGTCTCCTCTGCATGTGACCCGTCCCCACTAGCAGACACTCCAACTGGGTAGCACTGGGTACTTTATCCTGCACATCAGTGCCTGAGCTCGACCTAGCGGCCTCCCAACTCTGCCAGTTTGAGCAAGTCTCCTACTTTCTGAAAGTTAGTTCACTAAACTGTTAAGATGGGAAATGTAATAGCTTATTGATTTGTAGCAATGTTTAAATATGCTAAATTATGTTTGCACATTATCTAACCATACTTAGCATTAAAATCATTACTATTCTTTTAATTACCGCTGTTACTATCTACAGAGCTTTGCCTCCCAAAGGATCCATATACAGGGTGACAATGGTTGTTTGTAGCTCTAATCAGTTCACAGTTACCTTGATGACTTTATTTTACTAAAAATTGTTCCTCACACCACGCCCCTAGGAACCACCCTTCTATGGTCTCTTTCCATGAATCTGACTGCACTAGAAACCTCATGAGTAAGAATCACACATTACTGTCTTCTGTGACTGGCCTATGACATGTAGTGTACTGTCCCCCACGTTCACCCCGATGCAACACGTAATGGATTTCCTGCCTTACCGTGGGGATAAGGGCAATATCCCATTATCTGTGTGCTCTGACTCTGTTTACCCACTCATCCGTCCATGGACACCTGGGCTGCTTCCAGCTTTTGGCCATTGTGAATTGTGCTGCGATAAATGGGTGTAAAAGTAAGTGTTTGAGACCCGGCACATGTACTCAGAGCTGAACTTGACCCATCACACTGTAATTCTAGTTGTAATCTTTTCAAGGAATTCCAGGCCCTTTCTTTAGTGGCTGCACCAATTACATCTGCACAAAAACGCGTCCTTGCCAACACTTTTAATGTTTTCATATTTATTTCTTTTTACTATATTTTGGAAATAAATAATCTGGAAAAACTGCTGTGGCATTTACCAGAGATCTAACATAGAGCGGGAAAGCCCGGTGGGCACAGTGCTTATCTGGGTCACTCCCACCCACCCGCCAGCCCCCAGGGCTCCCAGAGAAAAATGGGGACCCTCCTGACACGGCTTGTCCTGCCTCCACAGTCACAAAGCCTCCGATCCTCCAGCAAGCAGGCCTGTGTTTCAGGGTAACACCAGCTCCTGTCCCTACAGGCCACCTGCCTGATAGTGTCTTGTCTTCCCCCTGGCTTCCCTCAGGACCTCTCCTAACATTTCTTAATGTCAAAATTTTTCCTTACTGAGTGACTTCCCAGAATGCTCCTCTGTAACCCACTGCATCCTAATCCCTTCCTCTGAGCTCATGCCTCCCCCGTGTTTCCATGGAGCATCCAGTCATGGCTGGGGACAGGCAGAGGATGGGCATTTGGAACTTCTACAGCTTGGATACTGAGGACTCAGAAGGTGCGATCCTCCTGAAAAGTGAACCCATCAATTATGACAGTGTAGGGTTGGATTTGATTTAAAATTTCTCTTGATATTTTTTGAAACATTAGGTTAGAATAAAAAGTTAGTTAGATTTGATTTGAAATATTGCCTGATGATGTTAGATTAAGTAGGAAGTTAGGAGTTGGGAGATAGTCTTCATATTGTCACAGTTTTCTCTCTGGGTACTGAACACTTTTGATTTCTTCACAATTGTCACCAGCTCACTGATCTTTCTCCCTCCACTGCCAAAGGACCCCTGGCACAGCAGGCATCATCTCACACTAAAGATGCTCTCTAACCCACCTGAGTACTTTGTTAATTCATAGTCCTGCACACCCAGGGGTACTTGCTGACCCTCGACTCTGTGCCCGGCACCAGGTTGACACAGATCAGCCAACCAGACATGGCCTGGAATTAAGGAGCCAAATCCCAGGAGCCTCCCGTCAATCCACTGAGTATACATTTCTAACCCCATCCTTGGTGTTGCTGCAAAGGAGATTCAGGGTGCCAGCAATGTCGATCGTTAACCAAGTCACTTGACTCTCTGACAGTGAAGAATGGCAGCATTCCTCAGAGAAAGGGTGGGGTATAAGCCAGGCCTGGTGATCTGCCACATCTTTTGTGGGCAGGACCAGCGAGGCTCACTAGGTACAAATGAGCCGGGCTTCACAAGTTGCTGAGTCCAGCTCCTAAGTGCTCAGAGTTGCTTGAGCTGAACTCAAAGTGAAATCCACCATGAAGCCAGTCCTGTCTCCTGCTGGTCGCTCTAGCCTTTTGCTGCTCTGAGGGGTGAGTATCATTTCTAATGTGAATATCATCTGCCTGGGTAAGTAACGTTCTCTAAATTAGGTGACTTATTAGGAGTTGAGGGTGAGCAGATCAGAATCCAAACCTTTCTTGCCACTTGTGGACTAGCCCCAAAGCCAGGACTCATTGTATCAACTCCTAATGATCTGGAACTGTCATTGCACGCTTGTGTTCAGGGTTCTCCATTGGAAGCCACATCCCTGTCTGTGGTCTACGTGTCAGAGCAACATGATGTAATGGAACTTAGTTGTGAGTCATGACTCTGCCACTCAGCAGCACCGTGGTCTTGATCAAATGGTTAATCTCTCCAAGACTCGTCTTGTCCTTGCTTTTCACAACTGCCACCCTGAGTGGCTCTGACAGAGCAGTGAGATGCCGTGTGTCAGAGGGCAGCTCCAGGTCCCGTCAGACATTCTGCTTTCCAGGCTCTTTTAGGTACTGGTTTAGTCCATAGCTTGTGAACTTCCGGATTCAGAATCATATGGTATGCAGGCTAGAAGGGTTTTACCAGAGTTCTTAGTTCAGGAAAAGCCAGTGTTGTCTGAGTCTCCATATGATTACTCTTCACGTAGGCTCTGAAAACCAGGAGCCCTCAGCCAGTCAACACATGCTTCTCGTTCTGTAGGCATCCAGCCAGGATTTGGATACCCAGTGCCATTCCTGTGCAGCCAGGAGGGAGGTCATGGTGATGCTCTGGGGGGAAGAGTGCGGTAGATAGCTTACCTTCTTCTCAAGTCTGATCAAGTGGCCCATGGACACCAGGACCATAATAACAAGACACCCACTGAGCAAGACTAAGTCTGCACACACATTCGCTGGGCATGTTCGTCCTTCTCAGGTCCCCTATCTGGGCACCAGGTTCCCCACAGTGTCCTGAGGAGAGAGACAGCCAGGGCCACAGGGTGTGAGGGGGCAGGACCAGAGACAGTTGCCCCCAGCAGGATGGGCCCCTCACCCAGTGGCACAGTCCCTGGGACTCTCACGGGAGGACTGGGAGGGAGAAGAGGACACAGCGAGAGGGAGAGAGCCGGCCTCGCCCTCTGTCAGGATGGAGGGGCAGCTGCTGGGGGCTCTGCCAGCTCTCACAGAGCCGAGGTCACCCCTGTACCTCACCGCACGTTTCCCAGCCATGGAAGCCGACCCTCCCTGTGTCCTCTGCAGCCCTGTGTGGAGCTGAAACACTTCAATCATGTCCTCATGGAGAGATCACATAGATGTAAAGGTGTCTCTAAGCATGTCCACCCCTGGAATTAACTCAGGTATCACACAAATGTCCTCACTAGCTGGATTTTCAGTGTGGGAATTTGAGTGCCGTGTAGGGAATGTCCACTGCTGGAGGCAGGACATCTGCAGGTGGAATGGCCCACGTTCCCTTTCATCTGGTCCAGGTCCCTCAGCCCTGTGCCCCCATTTAGAGAAAAGCGGAGTCCTCATCCTGGGACTCAGAGAAAGGACACCGGGCTGCTCTGCCCAACTCCTGAGCATCCTCTTCGCTCCACTGGAGACCTGCGCCCTTCTCTGGGGACACGCAGGGTTTATCTGCGGGGTGTGGACATGGTTCTCTCCTGACTCGCACGGTCTGTGCAGACTGGACCAGGACTATTGAATTCCCCACACGCACGGCTACCTGCCTGGTGCCTCCATTTCCCTTTGCTGGTTGCAGTTTCTTCCACATCTGGGTTGTGAACAACAGTCTGTGTTATCACATCATCTCCAGGTGCTCATGACTGACATCCTTTTCTTTTTCTCTATTTCAGGTGGATCTAGTGATAGAATGTAACAAATAGATTTTAAAAATCTTCCATACGAGTTCCCTGTTGTTCAACAATGACCTGATCTTTCCTGGACAATGTGAAGGTTTCAATGTCTTGCTTCAATAAATTTCTTTCCTGCACTTCACCGCCTGTCTTGATTTATCCAACAGTCTCTGGCTTGAGTTGGGTCGTTTCATCATGAAGTGGCCTATGGGTGGTGTCAGGAGTAAAATAGGGAGACACAGCGTCCAGGGACCATGGCGGACTGAGTGCAGGGGTCCCTACGGGAGCGTCGGCTCAGGAGCCATTCTGCATGACCCCACAGACTGCCTGGTCACTTACCCTGAGGGCAGGGCGGTTGAGGGTAAAAGCATGAGAATGTCCTGTTCCGGGGCGCAGACTGTTGAGACCGCAGCATGACGTGGTCACATGGTTCCCACCAACAGCATCGCTGCTACTGCGCCCTCATCGTCAGCACAAACCTTGCTCGGTCCTCACTTTATCCCTGGGGTTTATGATCGGATGGCCCCGTGTGACATGATCGCTGTCCACTCCTCCACTTGTAGTGAATCCGCAGGGTTCAACCTTCACTTCCTCCCTGCACTCTGCACATGCGCATTGCTCACCTCCACCCCCGCTACCGCTTCCTCCCTCAGTCTCTCTATAGCCCCGACACGGGGCGTCCATCCCCATGTGGACAGCTCCATGCACACCATCCACACTTACTGCAGGAGGAACACGTCAGATGAGCACAGTGTCTCCCCACCTACTCCTCTTCCATGAGCCCATCCAGGCTAATGGGCCCCCGTCCAATGAGGCAGCTGACTCAGATGATGGTTACAACACAGATCATAGTTGGTTTCCAGTAGGTGCTGTGACACAGCCACACACTTGGGGGCTTCAGTCAAGTTCTTTTCTCCAGGTGCAAAGAATAAAAATCTAAAATCTGTAACATCTGCTGAAATCCCAGTGTCATGTGGCCATGCTGGCTCTAGAACGTCGCGGGAACATCTATCCCTGGTGCCTCCAGCTGAGGGCTGATGGCTGTTCTATACTGATACCCATGTCCCTCCTCTCTCTGCCCCCTGAGGGGACATGCTGTATTTTTCTGTACGCGTATGAAAGTCTTGTGGTCTCTTTCAGATACAATATGTAAGATGTAATTTGGAGGCCAAAAAAAATTCAGGATCACCTCCTTATCTCAAAATCTCTGACTTTATCACTTCTACAAAGTCTTCATTGCCATATAGGGGGCACTGCAAGTCCGTTTTTAGGTTATAAATCCGTTTGGGAGTCATTATGATCCTACTTCAGCTTCTGTACCTGCTGACCCTAAGCGTCCACTGAGTCCTGCTGCCTTCACGGCCAAGCCTCCCACAAATATACTTTTGCAACTTTGAAACAGTATAGATCATGTGTTTCTAAATGTTTTAAGGAAAAGAAATTATTATTAGACCTACACCCTTTCTCCAGTATAAAGGGTATACTTATAGAAACTATGGTTGAGAAAATAAAAAGTGTTATCTACTATTACCACCTGTGGCTCTTACAGTAAATGTGATCACAGGGGGAACATGTCCACTTAAATTAGTCTCTATTTTCTGGAACGTCTTCTGTGTTCATTCACATCCTGTGCTTGGCAGACACAGGGTCACAGAGCTCTTGCCACAGCCTCAGAAACACAGCCTGGAATTGCACAAGGAGGACAAGGCCCCCCGCAGGGTGGGGCACACAGACCTGGTGTGACCCTGTCCTGGACTCCCCTCTGTCCCCAAGTCCTGCTCACCCAGATGCTGTGCTCAGCCATCCTGTCTACATGCCATTCTCTCGTCATGATGGTGGGTCACAGCACTGCCTGTGGGCTCATCATGGCCCCTCTCCCTCTATGTTGTCCGTGCACAGGACAGCTGACAGCTTTGTCTGCAAGGTCTGTGTCTTGTCCCCTGCTGAGTGAAGCCATCTCTGCCTCCCACACCCTAAAATAAACCTTTATACACAGTCACACTATGTGCACTAAACAACACGCATTCACATACACAGTTTTACACCATAGGAAACATGCCTGATCACACATGCACAGACACATCCAGAGACACGCACAAACATACAGACATACACACAGGCAGTCACAGGCATCTCTCTGTTGTCCCTTGATTCTTCTGTGATGTAAGAATCTTATCACATAGCTGTTTGGGGAACATTTTCAATAAATTTACAATATCAAGAACAATTATTGACAATCACTGTTAATGTTGCTAAAATGCTTAGGAGTTTACAAACATGGAGACCCCTGTGGGCAGCCATTGTCCCGGAAGGTTTGTAGGTTCTGTCTCACTTCATCCTGACAAGTCTCCCGGAAGAAGATAGATTTGTTACCACAGTTGGATGTGGGACGAAGGATGTCCCTCCACTGGCCTCCAGCCTGGCTCTGTGTCTTCTCAGCATCAACGATGAAGATTTCAAAAGCAAGTGATGCACAGGCCCCAGTCCAGGACCAACATGAGTACCTCTGTGGGTGGAACCGTGTGGTCCCCATCCCCACCTCCCCTGCTGCGGGTGCAGCACCATGTGACTGCGGAGGCCATGACAGCCCCTGAACTGGGGAGGACAGCAAGACTGTGCATGAGCCAGAGACTCCCAGCATCACCAAGAGGTCACCTGGAGACCTTTTTTTTGGCTGCTTCACTAGCTCTGCAAGTCGGGCATGGCATGGCCTTCATCGGTGTCACTGTCATAAAAGTGACAGATAGGGTTTCAGGCAGGAACGTGTCCTCCCTGAGCTGCTGATGGGGCGGGAGGTGAGATATCTCATGACCACAAAGGCTGGGCCAGAGGGGACAGGGGAGTGAGGTTAATGGCTAGGCCCTTGGTCCGGATAATTCTGGACAAAGATGGTGGTAAAATGAACACTGTGATGTAACCCATGCCAGTGAATTCTGCACTTAACTAGATTGAGTTGGTAAATTTATATTTGTACATTTCGCCAAAACAGAAAAAGCCTCCACGGAACGCAGCCCTCTGAGAAGCCGCCAAAAGAGACCTTCCCATGGGAACAGGTTCTGTATTTCAATTCCCTGGACACTCTCCCTGCATCGCTGACACCTCCTGTCAGATCACGTCTGGTTTCAACTCTCTGTTTGATTTGCCTCCTGGGACTTCCTTTCCTGAGGACCCCACCTATGTTTAGAAACTCTGCCTCAAACTCACAAACTGAGTTTATCAGCTACAAAGGATGGATCTGCAGAGTTTCTTGACTTTATCATTGCACCTCGAATCCTCCCCGGGACACGTGTTATCACTCTCTGCCTAGACTCTGCCCCTCAAATGTCTTCTCTCTGCATCCCTCCTACTCACTGTGACAAGTTTAGTAAACCAAGCCAAGGCACTGGTTTGTCATATGTTTACTTAGAGCATACTCAGTGGCTCTGTATTCCTATAATATGGCGGTCAAAGTCTCCACTCAGAAATAAGTATACGCTTGGATGTAAGATAACAAAAACTTCACCAAAGGCAAAATTAACACTTTTCCTCCCTCCCTTTCTTTCAATTCTACTCTGTGTCTCCCAGGTGCTAACCATAATTTCTGACAGATTAAGGGCATGAAGGTGGAGAGAGACAAAAAAGCAAGCAAGTTCTTAAAAGACACATCGTCTTATGAAGAGATCAAAGTTCTCTGGGCCAGACAGAACTCTCTCTCTGGTGGGACATGTCATGGATCTTTAGACAGTGCAGATATGACAATCTGTTCTTCATCGTGGGTGATAAACTTTCAAACTAAAACAAGAACTTTGGTGAAATAATAAATATGACAGCTAGATAACAAAATAAAGGATTTGGAAAGCCAAGTGTGCCAAAGTGTGTGTATGAGTGTGTATGTGTGAGTGTGATAAAAATATAAATATGAGAGGAAAGACAAGCATGTCCAAACATTAATCCAACAAGTTTGACTAATAAAAAATATTAAATAAGAGAAATCATTGTGGAAGAAAATCACCAAGAAATACATCAAGAAAATGTCCCCACAGCAAAGACTATGACCTGGAACAGCTCACTCATTCCCCACATCAGAACACATTTTGTGACATTTGAAAACATCATCTTACAGGTAGGAGATTCTTTCAAAAAGAAACAGTAGGACACCTGCCAGGATGGGGAATAAAAGTAGAATCAGCACCGATTGCAGGGCACAGAGAAACACTGAAAGTTCAGAGGTCTGGCCTGTACCTGTGCACAGACAGAATTCTGAGGCAGTCAGCTAGCATTTCAGCATGAACATAAACTCATCTCAGAAGAGCAGCAGATCTGCTGAAGTTTTATCTCCATGAGGTTTTTCTCAGAAGGTAGGGGAGAATTTGCTCTACAGAAATGACTGGATGAAGAAAGACAAGACAGGCAGCCCAGTGCACACAGGATATTACACAGGTGTTTGTAGATGAGCCACAGCGAAGGTGCACAGAGAGAGTTGCCCACGTCCCCAGCAGGAGACATGTGAACACTGCTGTGGGGAGGAGGCGACAGCGTGGTGTGGATGAGGTCGCAGAGGCTTCTCGGGCTTCTCACTGGAAGTGGTTTTTAGTCTTTCCTTTTTTGAAAAATGTTTTGACATCACTCTTTTAAAATAAAAGTTTAAAATTTCAGGAAATTGTCAGAGAGGAATGACAAGAAAGGACAGGACTGATATTCACAAGAACAAAATATGGTCGAAGATGAGGTAAGATGCGGCACATCATTGAAGACCACCTAGGGATTGACATTGCACCAAACTTAGAAGAAACTTGATGTATTTTGTTGAAAGAATAAACAAATTTTCCTAAGGAAATGATTATCATATTAAATGACTAAAAAAATATGTCAAGAAAAAGAAGAACAATATTTTATATCTTAGTAATGAGATTTTATCATAAAAATTAAAAACCTGTAGACATTCAAAGAGGAACAAAGCCCTTGTGAGCTTGCATTCACCTTGATGCAGACTGTGAGCAGGGGAGGACTGAGTGGGTCCTGAAGGACAAAGTCAATGAGGGTGACAGAGAAGAGAAGGTGGGGACCTCCAGGAGGGAGGACAAGCCTGGCAAAGTCCCGACCTTGGAGATGAGCTCCATGCACTAGAGGTCACATGTGACCGCTCTACTGCCACCATCAGTCAGCACGGGGGCTCCTCACTGTCCTCTGGGTGTGAGGCCACAGGACTGTCTTCATTTTTTGCCACAAGGACAAATGTTGTCAGGGATGTCTCTATGCACGGGTGTCTTGGCCGTGGCTTAAGTGCCATTGGAGGTGGAGTTATTTTTCAGTGGGTGCCCTGAGCACCACAGGTTGTTTAGCAGCAAACATGGTCTCACCCATCTGTGTCAGTGGCCCATTTCCCACCCTGGTGGACTTCAAAATACCTCTGAGCCTCGACCAATGTCCATATCAGGGGGTGCAAGGAGCAGGTAATCAGCCCTAGCAGAGAATCGTGGTTCTGGCACTGGAAACACATATTATTAGATCTCCTGTACTCCCTTGTAACAACACTGGGACCACGGATTCAAACACTGTAGGCCAGTGGTTAGCAAGAAAACATGGGCACTAGCTGGTGGGAAAATTCACAACTGAATAGAGACATTTAGTCAGAGGCAGACTTAACGACGGGTGCACTGAGTGCGCGCCCTGGGCCCCAACTTCTGTAGGGCTTCACAAAATTCCAAATTTACACTTTTTTCTACTGTAAGGAGCCCAATATTTTCTTCTGTGCCCAGAGCCTCAACTGACCTTTATCTGCCTCTGGATTTAGTGTATTAATCTGATGAACCAGAGGAACTGTCACATGTTGTGGGGATTAAATGTCTAAACACACATCTTGTAGAACTATCTAGCTGTGTAAGTTCAAGGTTTTGGTGAATGAGCCCGAAAAAATTAGCTGGACATGACACCTGTTCTTGACTCAGCTTCTAAGTTCAGTTCTTGATCAGAAGTTATGAGATGGTAGAAAGTTACACTAAATCCAGCTAATAATTATTTCTGGGAACAGTGGACTGAGCTGTACCCACCGCTGACTATTAAAGCTCCAAATTCTTCATCTCCTCGCCTGGCCCTGCAGCTGGGAACCCCACAGCTTTCTCCAGACACAATAAGAACATGGTGTTTGCAAACGATGTCAGGCTACGCCTGTGTTTAGTGTTGGGGTGAGCCTGCCTAGTTAGAGTTCCTGTTGAAAATTATTTCCTTCTATATAACCCACTAAAAAAAACACGTTATATAATCAGGAATTCTTTGTAGAATGGCAAACTGTCCAAAAAAAAAGCAATAAAAAATTTATTAGACACCCACTGTTTTATTATTGTCACACACAGGTCTCAAGATCTTAGGTCATGCTCTCTAGGAGCTGAACAAGGAGAAAGGAACCATGGTGTTAGTTCCTGGTCACCAGGAGAAAAAGAAACACAAGAGCCACAGGATTTTGGGTAGGTGACCCCAGAGATTCAAGGCCAAGATCCGACACCAGCAAGGGCTTTCTTTGGTGTGGCATTGGGGATAAAAAAAGTTTCAACCTGGAAGATGGCAGCAGAGTAGGTGGGCGAACAGAAGCTGAGCTCTCACCACCAAACTGCAATACAAATCAATTTAGGAAAAATCAGCATGAAAAACCAACTCTGGACTACAAGAACAGCTCTCAAAAACCAAGGAGCAAAGAAGAAGCCACAACAAACCTGATAGGGAGTACCTGAATCTCCCCTGCTTACAGGAACGGAGGTGGGGGTGAGGCTGAGAGCCCAGAGGGGATTTCACTCCAAGGAAAAGAGCAGAAGATATTGCTCACAGCCACTTGCCTGGTGACCAGGGAGCAAGGTGTGTTGAAAAGACCAGCTTATCTCCCAAGTGGAAAGGACAGAGAGAGGGACAGACTGTGAGGGGCAAAGGAATGCAGGAGATGACCTAAAAAAGCTGACTCATTCGTGCTGGAGGTGGCCATAGCTGGGGGAGGGACTGATCCTTCCACAAAACAGTACTGAATTGCTTCCAGATCAGAGATCTCCAGACATCTCTCCAGCTCCAATCAGCGCAACAAGACACAGCTGAAAACAAGAAGTGGGGAGGAGGGGCAGTAACTCAGGTCTCCATGCAGATTTGAGATACACCTCCCCCTACTGAAGCTGAGAAAACACCCTGCCCCCAAAGAGATTAGTTGGTGGAAGAGGCCTTCAGAGTCTCAGGTTATACCCATCGCATTCCTGGATACAGTTTCAAGGAAGCCCCCTGCTGAGATCAGTAAACAAGACTATCATCTCTTAAGAAAACAAACAAATCAAGACTTCAAAGCTGCCCAAATCCAAAAGTGGATAACAAATAATAGCTGATACCAACCCAAGAAGACTTAGAAATAAAACAATTGGAAACTGGAGGCACACAACACCAAGCCTAGACTCAACAAACTCTACAAACAAAACACCCAAACACAGATAATGAGAAGACAAGTGCAATCCAAAGGAAACCACAAGAGAAACCTTTGGAAGATGAACTGAGTGATATGGAAATAATCAAATTTCCAGATGCGGAGTTCAAAGTAATGATTGTAAGGATGCTTAGGGATCTTAGAACAACAATGGATGGTCATTATGAACATCTAAATAAAGAAATAGCAAGTATAAAAAATATTGAAATATTAAAAAATAATAAATCGGAGAGAACAAATACAATATTGGAAATGAAGAACACAGTAGAAGGAATTGAAAACAGGATGGATAGAGCTGAGGATCAAATCAGCGAGTTGGAGGACAACTTGAATGAAAGCAAGAAAGCAGAGAAGAAAAAAGAAAAGAGAATCAAAAAGTCTGAGGAAACTCTTAGAGAGCTCTGTGAAAACATGAAGAGAAAAAGCATCTGCATCATAGGGGTTCTGGAAGAAGAAGAGAACGAACAAGGGATAGAGACTTTGTTCAATCATATCATAGCTAAAAATTTCCCTAAATTAATGCAGAAGAAACTCTCACAAGTACAAGAAACACAGAGAACTCCATTAAAGAGAAACTGAAAGAAACCTACACCAAGACACATCATAATTAAAATACCAAAGCTAAGTGATAAAGAAAAAATATTAAAAGCTGCAAGAGAAAAAAAAGCTATCACCTACAAAGGAGCCCCCATAAGGATGACATCCACCTTCTCAACAGAAACACTTGAGGCCAGAAGAGAATGGCAAGAAATATTCAAAGTAATGCAGAACAAGAACCTACAACCAAGACTACTTTATCCAGAAAGACTATCATTTAAAATCGAAGGAGAAATAAAAAGCTTCACATACAAAAAAAAAAAAAACTCAAGGAATTCATTACAACCAAACCAATGCTGCAGAAAATGTTAAGGGGCCTGTTGTAAACAGATCAAAGTAGGAAAAGAATATAGCAAAAAAGGAATACAGCTTTAAAAAATAAAATGGCAATAAACAAATACTTATCAATAATAACCTTAAATGTAAATGGATTAAATGATCCAATCAAAAGACATAGGGTAGCTGCATGGATAAAAAAACAGAACCCGTACATATGCTGTCTACAAGAGACACACCTTAGAACAAAAGATGCACATAGATTGAAGATAATAGAATGGAAAAAACATTTCATGCAAATGGAAATTTAAAAAAAGCTGAGGTAGCAATACTAATATCAGACAAAATGGACTTTAAAACAAAGGATATAGTAAGAGATAAGAAGGCCACTACATAATGATAAAGAGAGTAATCCAACAGGAAGTTATAACTATTATAAATATCTATGCACATAATATAGGAGCACCTAAATATATAAAGCAGACTTTGATGAATTTAAAGGGCGAGATCAATAGCAATACTATAAAATTGCTGGATTTCAATAACCCACTAACATAACTAGATAGACCATCAAGAAAGAAAATTAACAAAGAAACAGCAGACTTATTGGACACACTAGATCAACTCGATTTAATAGATATCTTCAGAACCTTTTACCCTAAAGCAGCAGAATATACATTCTTTTCAAATGCTCATGGTACATTCTCTAGGATAGACCACACGTTAGGGCATGAAAGTGGTCTCAACAAATTTAAGAAGATTGAAATCTTATCAAGCACTTTCTCCATTCCTAACAGCATGAAACTAGAAATGAACCACAACAGAAAAGCTCAAAAATTCTCAAACACATGGAAACTAAATAACTGGTTGTTAAATAATGAATGGATTAAGAATGAGATCAAAGAAGAAATAAAAATATTCCTAGTAACGAATGACAATGAGCATACAACAACTCAAAATTTATGGGACACAGCAAAAGCAGTACTGAGAGGGAAGTTCATAGCACTACAGGCACACGTTAAGAAACTAGAAAAAGTTCAAATAAACAACTTAACTCTGCATCTAAAAGAACTAGAATAAAAAAGAGTAAGTAAAGCCGAAATGTAGTAGAAGGAAGGAAATAATAAAAATCAGAGCAGAAATAAATGATATAGAGGCTAAAGAAACAATACAGAGGATCAATGAAACTAGGAGCTGGTTCTTTGAAAAGGTAAAAAAGATCGATGAACCTTTAAACTCATCAAGAAAAAAAGAGAGAGGACTCAAATAAATAAAATTAGAAATGAGAGTGGACAAATAACAACTGACACAACAGAAATACAAAATAATGTAAGAAAATACTATGAAGAACTGTATGCCAAAAAATTAGACAACCTAGAAGAAATGGACAAATTCCTTGAAACATACAATCTTCCAAAATTCAATCTGGAAGAATCAGAAAACCTAAACAGAACGATTATACCAAATGAGATCAAAACAGTTATCAAAAAACTCCCAAAAAAAGAAAAGTCCTGAGCATGATGGCTTCACAACTGAATTCTATCAAATATTCAAAGAAGAACTAACACCTATCCTTCTCAAACTATTTCAAAAAATTCAAGAAGAAGGAAGATTTCCAAGTTCCTTTTATGAGGCGAGCATAATTCTGATTCCAAAACCAGGCAAAGACAACACAAAGAAAGAAAATTATAAGCCAATATCTCTGATGGATATAGATGCTAAAGTCCTCCACAAAATATTAGCAAACCGGATCCAACAATATATGGAAAAAATTATACACCATGATCAAGTGGGATTTATTCTGGGGAGGCAAGACTGGTACAATATTTGTAAATCAATCAATGTGATTCATCACGTAAACAAAAAGAAGGAGAAAAACCACATGATAATTTCAGTAGATGCAGAAAAAGCATTTGATAAAATCCAGCACCCATTCATGATCAAAACTCTCAGCAAGGTGGGAATACAGGGAACATACCTCAACATAATAAAAGCCATCTATGAGAAACCCACAGCCAACATCATACTCAATGGGTAAAAATTAAAAGCAATCCCCTTAAAATCAGGAACAAGGCAGGGGTGCCCCCTTTCACCACTCTTATTTAACATAGTCCTGGAAGTCCTAGCCACAGCATTCAGACAAGAAGAAGAAATAAAAGGCATTCAAGTTGGAAAAGAAGAAGTAAAACTATCATTATTTACAGATGATATGATATTGTATACAGAAAACCCTAAAGTCTCAGTCAAAAAACTACTAGACCTGATAAGTGAATTCAGCAAAGTGGCAGGATATAAAATCAATACTCAGAAATCAGAGGCATTTTTATATGCCAACAATGAACAGTCAGAAAGAGAAATTAAGGAAACAATCCCCTGCATTATTACAACCAAAAAAATGAAGCACCTAGGAGTAAACTTAACCAAGGAGACTAAAGACTTGTACTCGGGGCCTGACCTGAGGTGGCAGAGTGGGATAAACCGTCGACCTGGAACACTGAGGTTGCCAGTTCGAAACCTTGGGCTTGCCTGGTCAAGGCACATATGGGAGTTGATGCTTCCTGCTCCTCCCCATTCTCTCTCTCTCTCTCTCCCCTCTCTCAAAAAATCAATAAATAAAATATTTTAGAAAAAAAGACTTGTACTCAGAAAATTATAAAGCATTGATAAAAGAAATCAAGGAAGATACAAACAAGTGGAAGCATATACCGTGCAAATGGTTAGGAAGAATAAATATCATTAAAGTGTCTATATTACCCAAAACAATTTATAAATTCAATGCAATACCAATTAAAATACCAATGACATATTTCAAAGATATAGATTACATATTCCAAAAATTTATATAGAACCAAAAAAGAACACGAATAGCCTCAGGAATCTTAAAAAAGAAGAATAAAGTGGGAGGTATCACACTTCCTGATATCAAGTTATACTACAAGGCAATTGTACTCAAGACAGCCTGGTACTGGCATAAGAACAGGCATATAGATCAATGGAACAGAACAGAGAGCCCATAAATAAACCCACAGCTATATGGACAACTGATATTTGACAAAGGAGGTAAGGAAATACAATGGAGTAGACAGCCTCTTTAACAAATGGTGTTGGGAAAATTGGACAGCTACCTGCAAAAAAATGAAACTAGATCACCAGCTTACACCACTCACAAAAATAAATTCAAAATGGTTAAAAGATTTAAATGTAAGCTGTGAAACCATAAGCATCTTAGAAGAAAACATAGGCAGTAAGCTCTCCGACATCTCTCAGAGCAATATATTTGCTGATTTATCTCCACGGGGAAGTGAAATAAAAGACAGGATAAAAAAATGGGACTATATCAAACTAAAAAGCTTTTGCACAGCTAAAGACAATAAGAACAGAATAAAAAGACAAACTACACAAAGGGAGAACATATTTGACAATACATCTGATAAGGGGTTCATAACCAACTTGTAAATCTCAACACCAGGACGACAAACAATCCGATCAAAAAATGGGAAAAAGAAATGAATAGACACTTCTCCAAAGAGAACATACAGATGGCCAATAGGCATATGAAAAAATGCTCAACATCACTAATCATTAGAGAAATGCAAATTAAAACCACAATGAGATATCACCTCACACCAGCCAGAATGGCGCTCATCAACAAAACAACACAGAATAAGTGCTGACGCAGATGTGGAGAAAATGGAACCCTCCTGCACTGCTGGTGGGAATGCAGACTGGTGCAACCTCTGTGGAAAACAGTATGGAGATTCCTCAAAAAACTGAACATCAAACTGTCTTTTGACCCAGCTATCCCACTTTTAGGAATATACCCCAAGAACACCATAGAACTGCTCCAAAAGGAGAAATGGACCCCCATGTTTATGGCAGCATTGTTCACAATAGCAAAGATCTGGAAACAGCTCAAGTGTCCATCAGAGGACGAGTGGATTTCAAAGCTTTGGAACATATATACTATGTAATACTACTCAGCCATAAGAAATGATGACATCGGATCATTTACAATAACATGGATGGACCTTGATAACATTATACAGAGTGAAATAAGTAAATCTTAAAAAACTAAGAACTATATGAATCCATACATAGATGGGACATAAAAATGAGACTCAGAGACATGAACAAGAATGTGATGGTAACGGGGTTGAGGAGGTGGGGGGAGAGGGGATGGGGCGAGGAAGGCGAGGTGGTGGGGGATGGGAGGGGCACAAAGAAAACCAGACAGAAGGTGATGGAAGACAATTTGACTTTGGGTGAGGGGTACACATTATAATTAAATGTCAAAATAATCTGGAGATGTTTTCTCTCAACATATGTATCCTGATTTATCAATGTCACTGCATTAAATTTAATTTAAAAAAAGTTTCAACCTAATGGCACCCAGGCAGGAATAATGGAGAAGAAGACTTCACGTGGAGCAAAGGCTTCGAGCAGAACACGTGGGGGTTGCACAGAAATCTACCTGGAGGCCACATAGGGCTGTTGTGCAGGTCAAGGTCATAGGAATCTATCTGAATCATGAAGTAGGGATTCATAGGGTCAAACTAAAGAGATCAGTAGTGTTGAGAGCTCTGTTCCTAGACACCTGCCTCCTTACCTGACTCTGCTTCCCACTATCTGAGCTGTGTGCCATGGTCAGGTTACTGAGGTCTTTTGCCCATTGTTCACAGCTGGACAATCATGATATGCCCACCTCTTGTGAAAGAGACCACACATTGTGTGCTCAGGAGACCCCTGATTTGTGTTGCGGTCCTGGCGTTCATCCATTTAGTGACCTCTTCTACCTTCTCAAGTGCCCCACGTAGGACAGAAAGTTTCATCGTCACTCTACTCACTGGTTGTTGTGATGATAAAGAGAGGTGGTCACAGTGTCTGTATCAAGTCAGTGCTATGGAACTGTTTGTCATTCATGTTTTATCAAATCTGGAAGTAAGTAACACTGGTGGGGGCTAGACATGGAGAGCTCCATGGGCCAGTGGCAGGTAGAATGTGTTCAGAAGCCAAGTTTTCTCTGTACAACTCTTTAAGAATAGTCAGAAAAATAGCAAGTAAGAACAGATCAAAATATAGTGCTTGGCCCTTGCTGGTTGGCTCAGTGGATAGAGCATCATCCCAGCATGTGGAAGTCCCAGGTTCAATCTCCAGTCAAGACACACAAGAGAAGCCACCATCTGCTTCTCACTCCTTCCCTCTTCCCTCTCCCCCTTCTCTCCCTCTTCAACTTTCACAGCCAGTGGCTTGATTGGTATGGTGTCGGTCCGGGTGCTGCAGATAGTTCAGTTGATTAGAGCATCTGACTCCAACGAGGGTTGCAAGGTGCATCCCAGTTGAGGCAAGTGGAGGTCTGTCTATCTCCCCACCTTTTACTTAATAAAATATACATTTAGGGTTTTATATTCAAACATGGACCTTTTCTCACAACCGTGAACATAATTATATCTAGATCACTTGAAAATATAAATTAACAGTAAGTGACCAGGGTCTGTCGTGGTCCCAGTCGTCCTCTGAGGTTTATGGAACAGCTGTCTGACTGTTACAAATCAATGGCTGCCGGCTGACATGCAGAGAGCTCCTACTCTGTGCCCAGTCCTGTCTGAGGACTTACACGCTGTAGCTCATTCAGCCTCATGACAAGCCGAGGACTGTTCCCATTACACACAGAGACCCGGCTGTGAAAACTCCCAGCAGTCCTGGTCCAAGACATGGGAGGCGCCTGGTCTAGGAATGGCCTGGAATCCATGGATCACCAAACATCTCTCTGCCTCCAATATGATGCCAAGACCAAGGCCTTTCCCAAAGTTTCTAGCCCAGAAAATTGCTTCCACACCCAACTTGTATACATTGGCGTGATCGTAAGGAAGAAGAGGTTCACTTCCAAAGAACATGCCTGAGGTGATCACACGGCCCAGGAATGAGGGGCAGACCTGATTTACAGACCGAGTGAACAAAGTGCAGGGTTTCTGGTGCCCAGATACTGTGGGGCCAATTTCTATGTCTAACTTACAATTAAGAAAAATTCAACGACCATCTAAACATCAGAATCAGAAGGTTTTTTTGATTGACAGAGAGAGAGAAAAGCAAAGAGAGGCAGATAGAAACAGACAGGAAAGGAGAGAAATGAGAAGCATCAATTCTTCGTTGTGGCTCTTTAGTTGTTCATTGATTGCTTTTTCATATTTGCCTTTACCTTGATTAGAAGGCTCTAGCAGACCAAGTGACCCCTTGCTCAATCCAGTGACCTTGGGCTCAATCTAGTGAGCCTTGCTCAAACCAAATAAACCCACACTCAAGCCAGGGACCTCACGGTTTTGAACCTGGATCCTCTATATCCCAGACTGATGCTCTATCCACTGCAAAACCACCTGGTCAGAGCGGAACTCATTTTTATAAGCTTTCTTTTAATGCATAAATCACTAAGAATAAAACTAAGTCTTACTGAATGTTATTATTCTGTTCAGTATGGCAGTCCTCAAATAAACAACATATCAGCGTGAGTTATCTCAGGACTTGTGAGAGCCCGAGGACAGGCCAGCTGGAACTCTCTCTCACCCTCATGTCTCCCTCAGTGAGGACACAGGAGGTCAGGGAGGAACCTGAGTCATTCTACTCCACAGTAGGTTGGCCTCAGAAAGGGCACACACACTGAGACCAAAGGCCACTTCCTCCCGCTGGTACTGAGCTGAGGATTCAGATGTGAGTCAAAGTCCCGTTGGGAGGAGAAAACATCAGGCCAGTAACACAGGCATTCAAACCTCTTGATTTCTTCAATTTCGGCTTGGGAATGCTTGCTTTTAAATGAGTTCTTTGTGAGTCAAGAATTAATTTTCTGATTCCTGAGAAAGGTCACCATGGCCTCTTCAGAAAACTCGGGGGTAAAGAAGCACCCACTTGACGCACGTGACGTGGAAGCGTTTTAGCTCAGGAAGAACCTGTGAAGGGTCCCGTGTCCCAGCAGACAGCAGGGCAGGCAGGGCCATACTCTGGGCTCCAGGCAGGTCCTCACTGAATCCCGTTCAACAAGACAGACTTCCCTTCCATTACGGTGGTCTCACACTCACTTTAAGATTGAAGACTGCCAACAGTGGTCACCTGGGAGAGGGCACATACATGAGATCACAAACTTTTCTGCATTTCTGGTCTCTTCCAAAATCAATATTAATCTTGGCAACTTAAGATCCTGCACCCAGCCCACGTGTCTCATGAATCAGAAGAACTGAAACATGATTTGAGTTTTTTGTACCTTGAAGAAACAAGAGAAAAAAAAAGAAGAAACAGGGGTTGGGGAGGAGGGAAGAAGAGGAGGGATGACAAGGATGACAGCAGTAACACAGCAGGACGACACACAGGTCACAGTGTTGTCATTTCTTTATTGAGTAGCATACACTTCTACATCCATTTCATCTACTGACATGGCCATTGTTACACTTTAAAATTTTTCCGGCAATGAGATACCACCTCACACCTGTTCGATTAGCTGTTATTAGCAAGTCAGGTAACAGCAAATGTTGGAGAGGCTGTGGAGAAAAAGGAACCCTCATCCACTGTTGGTGGGAATGTAAAGTAGTACAACCATTATGGAAGAAAGTATGGTGGTTCCTCAAAAAACTGAAAATAGAACTACCTTATGACCCAGCAATCCCTCTACTGGGTATATATCCCAAAAACTCAGAAACATTGATACGTAAAAACACATGCAGCCCCATGTTTATTGCAGCATTGTTCACAGTGGCCAGGACATGGAAACAACCAAAAAGCCCATCAATAGATGACTGGATAAAGAAGATGTGGCACATATACACTATGGAATACTACTCAGCCATAAGAAATGATGACATCGGAACATTTACAGCAAAATGGTGGGATCTTGATAACATGATACGAAGCGAAATAAGTAAATCAGAAAAAAACAGGAACTGTATTATTCCATACGTAGGTGGGACATAATAGTGAAACTAAGAGACATTTATAAGAGTGTGGTGGTTACGGGGGGGAGGGGGGAATGGGAGAGGGATAGGGGGTGGGGAGGGGCACAAAGAAAACAAGATAGAAGGTGACAGAGGACAATCTGACTTTGGGTGGTGGGTATGCAACATAATTGAACGACAAGATAACCTGGACTTGTTATCTTTGAATATATGTATCCTGATTTATTGATGTCACCCCATTAAAAAAATAAAATTATATTAAAAAAAAAAAAATTTTTTCAGGGTTCTTACAGCTCTAATTCCTATGTTTCTACACACAGAGCACAGGCTGGTGGGTTCCGGTGGATTTCCACGGTCCTTTCCTGGCCTAGTGCCAGGTATGTCTGGTGACTCGTTCCTTCATCCATTGGAGGAGTCAAGGTGGCCTCCTGGAGAATAAAAGGAGGAGTTCTGGGCACTCACCTCCAAACTGAGATCCTTCTTTCCTGCCACACCGCAGTGACCAGCCAGAGCCGCTGCCGGGACCATGAAGCTGCTCCCAGTCCTCGTGCTCGCTGCCCTCCCCTTTTACTGCTACGCAGGTGAGTCCGCACGGGGCGGGGCTCGGGGGGCTTGTTGTCAGGGCCGCTGTGGGAGATCTCTGCTCCCCTCACCCCAGGACAGGGTGTCTCACTTCTCGTGTGTGTGTGTGTGTGTGTGTGTGTGTGTGTGTGTGTGTGTGTGTGTGTGTGTGTGTGTGTGTGTGTGTAACAAGGAAGCAGTGTGTGAGGGCTTAAAGAATACCCAGATCCTAATTTACTGTCCGAGGACTCAGACCATTCCCCGTCATCTTTCTGAATGGACGTGCAGCTGGGATGTGGGAGAAGGACAAGCATCACGGCTGCCCAACAAGGAGTTCATGCCTCTGTGACTGAGCAGCTTTTGCACGCTTTCATCCCAGGTTCTGGCTGCACACGTGTGAGCCAGTTGATCAATCAGGCAATTGACAGTTGAGTGATCGTGGATCAATACATAGAAAATTTCAGATAATTCAAATCCGATGCAGAAGCAGAAGAGGCCATAAGACAAGAGAAACAGTGCTTTCTCCAGCAGAGTGAAGATACTCTGACAAATGCCCAAGTGATGGTGGTAAGTTTGGTTTCTTCTTAACTGCTTTTAAACCACTGCCTCATATTTCGGTTCAGGTACTGTAAATGACAACACAGGGTACTTTTGGATGAGTTTTCGA
Organism: Saccopteryx leptura; assembly: GCF_036850995.1. Lineage (NCBI taxonomy): Eukaryota > Metazoa > Chordata > Mammalia > Chiroptera > Emballonuridae > Saccopteryx > Saccopteryx leptura. The sequence continues at coordinate 10,557,359 of NC_089503.1, read as the reverse complement.
AGAAGAGGAAACATGCTGAGAATATCAGCTAAGAGGTGCCTTGTGATGAAAGTGCTGAAAGCACGGGCCCCTCTGGCATCAGCAGAGGTCTCCTGAGTGGGAGGACACAGCACAGAATTCCGACGTTACTTCCAGCACCAGCTCTCTGCCGCTGGTGTGGACCAATCTTGGGAAAAGATAGAAGAAATGTTTGTTTTCCAGTATTTTGCTTTATAACAAGAACTAAATTTAAGCGATGACTGTTTTAGTTTTCCAGGATGCAATATACAATAGTGTTTGGTGTAGTTCATATTAACTTTCCACCAGACCTTTAGCTCATCTGCAGGGAATGATCAGAAACCAACTGACAATGGGTAGAAACCACAACTTAGCATTTTTTTTCTGACTTTTGATCTACAGACTGCAAGACAATTGTTGAAACCTCACATACATTTTCCCTTCAATGACGAATCTGCACACCTAACGTTCTTCCTTGGTGATTGACTAACACGGGGGTTTTAGAGAGACGCAATGACACACGCGTTGCTCTCCCGCACACACGCGTCCTGGGGACCTCACTCTGACCCTTGGCAAGGGCTCTCTGGAGCCAGCTCTGCCCCGCCCCGTCTCCAGCATCCATGCCCGCACCCTGGTGGGCCTGGCACGCTGGCAGTCACTGGTGTTCTCGGCACAATCCACATCGTTCATACCGACTCTTCTTAGGAACACAGACAAATGTCCTCTGACTGACACCTCCAACCGTGTCATCAGATGAGAGGTGCACCTGGGACACTCAGGAGCATGTAAATGGTGCCTTCCCTCCCCTGAGGCAGATCAGGGCTGTGCTGAGACCACTGGGGCCAAAGTTGGCAAAGTGCAGAGTCTGAGGAGGCGGAGGCATCCCAGCCACCCAATCAGGCTTCACCTGTGACTCTGCCTCCTGCTCCCGTCCCTCCTCGGAGCTGCCATTGCTCAGAATCCTTAGGCTTTTCCTCCCTTGCAAGCCCCTGGCCAGTCTGACTGAGCAACGGAGATCCAGTAACTACAGCCCTATTTCCCCTTGGGACTCCCCAGCAGGGCCTTCTCCTGCTCTGTGGACACGCCCACTGCAGCCTGAGGGGACAGGCTCCTCCCAGATGGCCCAGGGCCCATCTGAGCAAATGCAAACTTCTGCACACGCGTCAGAGAACCAAAACTGAGCATGACCCATGAGTTCTTAATAGTGTGTGTGTGTGTATATGTATGCATGTGTGTGTGAGTGTGTGTGTGTGTGTGAGTGTGTGTGTGTGTGAGTGTGTGTGTGTGTGTGTGGGTGTGTAATAAGTAAAATGTAAAGGGTGGGTCCAGCAAAAGTGTCTATTTGCCTCGATGTACTGGTGTCATAGGCCATAGGTGTTTTAAAGAAGTGGGAGGAAGTTCCATATGACTTATTGAGTATTATGTACTTGTGGCCCTTTGTCTGTAAAAATGTGTTTCCGGTAAATAATATACCTTATAATGGCATTCATATGCAGATGCATGTACCCCACAGAGGTTCATTAGTACTTATTCATTACTACTATAGTCACTTTTGCTTAATATTTATATAGACATTGTAACACTTTTGTGGAACCAAAAGGTACTGTATGCCTTGTTCCCTGTTTGGGATATGGCTGGTGGAAGTCAGCCCTGGCGGGAGCTGAGTTGTCCTAAGAAGAGATCAGGGCTCAGGCTGGGTGAGAGGGATCTGTGCTGGTGTGAGCAGAGGGCACTCGTCACCCACCCCTGGTGTCAGGATAGTGGGGACGGGCCACAGTGAGGAGAGCTGAGTCCGAGTTAAAATCACTCACTTCGCTTCTTTCCCAGGGAATTCCAACCTCACTGCTAGTTGGTCACTGTGGGAATGAAAGGGTGGACCCACTGCCCCCTGCAGGGCCATGACCAGGGACAGTCACACAGTAGAAGGAGGGACCAAAGGTATCTGTAATGAGGGTAAAAATTTGGAATTATATATTTTTAAAATTCAAAGTTGAGGCCACACACCAATGTTCAAACAAGACCGAATTCAGCCCTGCTTTACCTGAGTCACCTCTGTCACTGGCTCTGACCCCTCCCTGCACCTCTGGTCAGGGACAGAGAGCACCCAGAGAGGGGCCTGGCCGTGGTGAGCAGTGCACAGCGTGGATACGGGGACAGCTGCATATCCGGGAACCTGAGCAGTCACTCCCCCAGGACCTGAGAGCCCTCAGTGCAGGTGGCTGTAGCCAGTGCATTAGGTGAAAAAGAAAAAGGCACCAAAAAGAAGAATTAAAACTATATTCAAGGATGAGTTGTAGAAAATCTGATAGGTGGACGAAGGGTCCCCAAACTCTAGGTTGCATCCCCAATGGCCCCTGGACTGGGTCCCCAGCGTTATGAAGGCACCGTGCACAGGGATATTCAGGAGCAAAGGAAGCATCTCTGACATTATCCTGCCTTCTCCCTCCCAGGCTGTGTCACAGAAAGGAGAAGTAGCCACCACGGTGCCATCGCTTCATGACAAGAGCTGGTGAAGGAGAGGAAGGAGACACTCCGCTGCCCCATGGCCTTTTCCAACCGTGGGCTTCCCTTTGCAGCTCACAGCCCCCAGGAGGAGGTCAGAGCCCCGTCAGGGGTCCGGGGGCTGCGGGCAGGTGTCTGTGGGAGCAGGAAGGAGCGGTGCAGCCTCTCACACGTTTCCTTCATCAGCCTCAGGGCACGAACCTCACAGGTTCAACCACGCACCAGGCAAGGGAAGAAGTGAGAAAACAGTGTTGAGACGTTCATAACACAGAGTACATTGCTGTCATGGTACCGGTAGGGATGCTTACAACATTGGATAAACATGACAGGAACATTTTGGATACATCTTAAATACATGACCTAAAAAGTTATTGATTGGCCCTGGCCAGTTGGCTCAGCGGTAGAGCGTCAGCCTGGCATGCGGGGGACCTGGGTTCGATTCCCGGCCAGGGCACATAGGAGAAGCGCCCATTTGCTTCTCCACCCCCCCCTCCTTCCTCTCTGTCTCTCTCTTCCCCTCCTGCAGCCAAGGCTCCATTGGAGCAAAGATGGCCCGGGCGCTGGGGATGGCTCCTTGGCCTCTGCCCCAGGCGCTAGAGTGGCTCTGGTCTCCGCAGAGCGACCCCCCGGAGGGGCAGATCATCGCCCCTGGTGGGCGTGCCGGGTGGATGTCGGTCGGGCGCATGCGGGAGTCTGTCTGACTGTCTCTCCCCGTTTCCAGCTTCAGAAAAATACAAAAAAAATAAAATTAAAAAAAAAAAGTTATTGATAAATGCATCTTTGAATGAGCTTGAGGCTTTGCTTTAATTTTATATACCCGTGAATAATATCATTTTTGGTCAAAATGAGGTAACTTTGTCTTTATGTTTTTCATCTTTTTAGGTGTAATTCTGAAAAGATAAGTCATGTGAATGTGCAGATGCAAAAGAATGAGGTTATGGTCATAATGTCATCTGCTTCTTTGAATTGTTTAAACTATTGGCTAAATACTGTGTCACTATAATTTGTCACTCAAAATAATTTTCAATTATTTATTATTCATAGCTAAATGAGTGTCTCCTCTGATTTATAAAAGAGATTAGACACTACTTTAGACGGAAAACATTTTATGTTCAAAATGTGCTTCAATACCTTATTTGTAAGCCTTGTATTTCATATACTAGGATTGGTGCTGAGTACGTGATTTGGATGGGGGACAGTCAGTCCGAATCGTGGGAACACTGAAGCAAGACTGATTAGTACACTGGAGGCAGAGACAGCGGTGGGCATGCCCACATACATGGTACAGTAGACTGGATGCTACATCTAGAAGTGATCCCTTTAACATTTCCAACCCCTGGTGTGTGTTTACCAGTCTGAAGACCAAAGCCCTACGGAATTCCTGCGATTTCTCCCTGAGTCACGAGGGATGCAGCGTGCCCAGCGCATCTCCCTGAGGAAGGCGTCCAGAGACCCCGTGTGTCTGCGGTAGGTAATACCTATCCCCACCCGCCACCCGCCTCTTCCCTTAGTTTCAATACCTGGTATTCACAATTTGAAAGTCACAGTAACAATGACTCAGATGTGATCATAATATAGTAAAAGGAGTGATTGCAACATAATGACCTTTCTTTCACTGATAGAAATTCCTATGGAACCAGAGCCAAATTCAGAAGCACACTGTGTTAGCACCCAGGATAGTAAACATTTCTTGTTGGGAGAGTCCATCAGCTTAATCCAATATTTGACTTAGGGAATCAGGTGATTTATACTGTTTGACTTAGTGTTTATATTTAGTTTAGTTTTTTGGGGGTTTTTAAGAGACATTCACCACCAGACAATGTGCTGAGCATTCTTCCTATATTGATCCATTCATCCTCACACAAATCCTTTGAGGACGGCATTATGACACACCCTTACTATACAGATGAGAAAACTGAGACTGGGAAGTCAGCACTGTGCTGAAGACCCCACAGGTGGAAGGTTTTAGAACTGACCTGAGACCCATTAGTCTGGGTGTAGTGTCAGCCTCCTTCCCAGTATTCAATAGATAAAAATATGCTAATTTTGAGGCATCTAGACTTTACTTGAAAATTTAAAACAAAGCACAAGCTATCCTTTTAGGATTCTGGTGGGGACAGATTAAACTTCTAGATTTATGTGAGAATAGTCGACATTTTAAATTTTGGGGAATTTTCTTAAAGAACAAGGTGTGTGCCTCTGTTTATTTAAACTGCCTTTACCATCTGTGAGTAAAATTTCATGATTTTTCCTGAAAACAGTGCACATTTCTGAAGGTACATTTCAGAATGTTCCTGCTCGTACTGTACCTGTTGCCAGCAAACTCATAGTCCCCACGATGTCATGTGATGGCCGCAGCTGGTTTATAGAATGGAATCGATGTTTGTACACTGGGCATGTTCCAGCTAACGCTGTGAATTCTATCAGTTCCAGTAGTGTTTCAGCAGATTATATTATCGATTTAATTTATGTTATTAAATTTTTTTCTTAAGAGATTATTTTTTACACATTCCTCACAGAAACATGTATAATTTGTCAACCAAAGTGAACTCAATAAATTCAATTAAAAAAGTAGTTTTATTTTCTTATTTTTGCAAGTGAGAGTAGAGCAGATAAGGAAAAGGTCTGGTATGCGCCCCTATCAGGGTCCACCCTGCAACCTCCATTTGGGGCAGATGCTCTGTCCACTGGGACCATGCTCACAACTAAGCTATCTTTAGTGCCTAAAGTTGAAGCTCCCTGGCACCATCCTCAGTGCCCATGACCAATGCTCCTGAACCAATCGAGCCATGGATGTGGGAGGAAAAAAGAAAGAGAGAAAAAGCAGGTGGAGAAGGTGGGGTGGAGAAGTAGATGGGTGCTTCTCCTGTGAGTGCTGACCAGAAATCGAACCAGGGACATCCACACACCAACTGACACTCTACCACTGAGCAAACTGGCCAGGACCAAAATGCAGTTATTTTAAGTTGCATTTTTAGGAGTTGTGGGAATATGCAGTGTGCAGCAATTTTTCAGTCCTGGTTTACACCCTCTTCCATTTCTCTTTCTTCTTCAATCTTCACTCAAATGTTTGTTCTTAGCAGGTGGAGTATCAGTGTTTGGGTCTTCCCAAGTCTATTAATGTCTGGCTCAGTAGAAGACAAAAGAAATACATATTTCCTTCCATCTTTACTCCTTTGCAACATCACATGCCATGTAGTCTTCAGAAAATTGCACTGTACACTTGTGAGAGCATGAGAGTGACCTGGGAAAATAAACCTCCACATTATGATTAATGTAGTTTTGTCCTAGACTCCCTGAGTAATAGGGTGCCACCAGCAGTCACCAGAACAGCTGTAGCAGGTCCATTATGTGTGTGTTTAGGGAAATTCCTCCTCTGTGTATCAAATAGATGAAGGCCAGGAGGAGACTTGCCTTAATAGCAAAAACATATCTAGCAGATTCCATAAGCAAGTGTCCACCTCAAATAAAAAACACTATGATCAACATTAAACCTCTACAAATGTATGCAGTTTAATCTAATGAACGTTCTTAGTAAAAAGTGTAAGAAAAGTAAGGATAGAAGAAACCAGGATATTTAGATCCCAGAAAATCAATTTCCAAAGTCAACAGCAAACATCACTCTAAAATAGTCAGGGCTAAAGGTAATTATATTAAAACAGGAGGAAAGTGCCTGATATACCCATTATTAGTCAGAATGGATCTATGAGTTGTGTCACACTAAAACAAAAAAATGAAATAATGATAACTATTTCCAGTGATGAGGTATCAACACCTCCACTTGCAGACAATGATTTTTTCTCCACAACACATGAAACGTATTCATAGAGCACCACTCAGTATCAAAGTAAATTGATGAGACATATTGTAAGTGGCTGGATACATGCAAAATATATAAAAATACAACAGCTTGATTATGCTATATACAATTCTGAGAATTAAAAATGGGAAAGATGCTCATTTGCAAATGTGACAGATAATAAAGCACTTAAGAACAAATCTAATAAGTGAGGTGTCTTTGTAAGACTAATTAAAATAATGTCATTAATTCCAAAATTTTTATACAATTAATATACTTATAGCCTGAATCCCACTGGAAGTTTATCAGAAACTGCATAAAGTTATTTTAAATTTTACACAGAACAATCTATGTGTGAACATGGCCAAGAACAGTAGGAAGAACACTGAGTAGTTACTTGCCATATCAGATACTGAAACTTACTAAAAAAAATTATCTTTTGGTCAGACATCATCAATAAACATCAGGAAAAAAACAAAACAAGACTTACTTACCTCTTTCAATATGCTAAATTTAAAGTGTCTTCAAGATTACTATGGAAGAAATCAGGAATTTCAGTATAATAGTTGGGGTGGAAGCCAGATTGCATGGGGATGAGAGGTGAAAGGAAGGGGACTCGTGGGACCAGTGACTGGGATGCTGTGAAGTAAACACTCCAGGGGCTTGGGAAGCGGCCTGGCTGAGACCCTGCGGACCCATGTGGCACACCCTGGATTCATCCACAGAGGCCTAGATTTCTTTCTCAGCCTCAGGAGGCCATTTTCCTGACCTATAGAGAAGTTAATAGCAGGTAAAAGATAATAACTTTCAGTATGAAAAATATGACTTAATTACTATAATAAACACATCAACCAATGAATTTATAACCTTTGTTGGTCAGTACTCATGTATTAGGCAGTGTTGGGTAAGAAATATTTCTGTAAGGCCTGGCCAGATAGCGCCTTTGGTTAGAGCATTGTCCTGAATAGAGAGGTTGACAATTCTATCCCCAATCAGGACACATACAGGAACAGATCGATGCCCTATCTCTCACCCTCCTGTCCTCTCTCTCTAAAATAAATAAAATAAATTTTTAAATACAAGAGAAATATTCCTGTGAGAACTTATGTTTCATGTCTTATACCCAAAGAACAGCAGGTCGAAAATGGTAGAAATTTGGAGAAGATACTAAGACTAAGTGTGTGTACACCCAGATGGTTAGTGATTACATAGGACTGATATCAATATAGAACAGAAGACTTTAATTGTCCCCTTCACTACAAAACTCTGTTCAAGAAGAAAGGTATTTCTGGTGAGCAAAGAATCAAGTTAAGAACAGTAAATAACCTTGAGGATCCTGAAGTGAGAATTAGCTAGTCAGATTCCTGGGCCATCTCACAAGCCCTGAAGCCTTTTGGCCTCTTTTTCCAGGGTGTTCCTCCAGAACACACAGGCTTCCTTCAGCCTGTCCTGGAAGACACAGTGTGATGCCTTTGTGTCCTAGGGTCAACGCATAGCAAATCCACTTATTTTCATCATTGTAAATGCCAGCTGTGTATACACAGGACTCAGACTTCCCTCTTGGGGAGGTCATTAATGGCACTGTGACTTCCTGTCCTCAGTTTCTCGCTTACATGAGGGGCTGACTTACAAGGAGGAGCATGTGCCTCAAGCAGGGACCAGCACATCTACCGACTGTGGGCGGGTCAGGAGGAGCTGTGAGGATGGGGCCTCACTGCTACAGGCAGTTCTTCCTTGAGATTCTTTATGGAACTTCCTCCCCCTTAGAACACAGGCACTGTAACAGAGCCTCCCCTGGGCCTGCTGACCTGGATCCCTCTGCAAAGGGGCTTAGGCTGGAAAGAGAGTCCCTGAGCTCAGTGTCTTCTACCACTGGAAGAAGGAAGTCACTGGGCATCACCTGGAAATGTCATGGGCCCACGAGAGTGTCATGTCTGCAGAGCCCCAAGCTCCTTTGAATGCAGCCTGCAAGATCACTGTGACTTTTAGAGGGCCTTAAGCCACTTTGGGTTCTTTTTTTGTTTTGTTTTGTTTTTGTAACTTAGTCCTGAATTTGCCACTAGACTTGGGTCTGAACTTTCCAGATCTCTGGGATGAGGTGGGATCATGGTTGTAATTTGATGAGTAAGACTTCGCATATCTGCTGGATAATTTGTCTCACAAGCTGAGGTTCTCAGGTTTTGGTGGTGTTGTTTTTTTTTACTAGAATACCTCAAAGAGACCTCACACTGGAGCAAAAGGAGTAAAACGTCAGTGGTTGGTGGTTGAAGTAATGTGCACAGGTGTTTTTTTTAATACAGATCATTGCAACATTTCTGTCACTTTGATGTTATTTTCAAGTTAAAACTTAAAAATTGTGTTTCTGAAGCAAAATACATTGTGATAACCACACTCCAACCCTTCCTGGGAGGAAGAGTCAGCCATGCATGGAGAGCACGTAATACAGCGGGTCACAGGTGTGCCCCCAATAGAGGACAGTGCAGGAGTCCATGTTCCCTTTAAAGAAAGGTCCTCCACCTCCAGGTCATGTCTGCAATGGCTCCTGGACTGATTTCAGCATTACAAAATGCACTAGTTAAGTAGTGCACACAATGAGAATCTAGTAAAAAATTTGGGCAAAAACCAAGCATTACTGACTTTTTTCCATTATGATTATTACCTTTTATCTATGTACAATACAGAAAAGAGGTGTAGTTAGAACAATATAGTGATGGCAAGAGTTGCTAAACAAGATAGAAAATAAAATTCTCTGATGCCCCATGGCCTTTCCCCACCATGGGCTTCCCTTTGCAACACACAACCTGCAGGACGAGGTCAGAGCCTGGTCAGGGGTCTGGGGGCTCTGGGAAGGTGTCTGTGGGAGTGGGAAGGAGCAGTGCACCATTCACATGTGTCCCCAAACCCTCAGTGCATAAATTTCATGACTCACCAGGGCACAATGGTGAGAAAAGAGGTACTAACATGGCTTATGGAGTTTGTAAGGTGAGGGACATTGGTGACTCTGGTACCATCAGGATCTTCCAGCTTTGGATAAAGGGCAAACATATATATTAAAATCTGATACTTCATAAATATATGTAGTAAGATGTCGTGGTGACAAGGAACTATGCGAAGACTCGATGACATGCCCCAAGGGGCTTAGAGAAGGCAACACCCTGATCAGCGACTGAAAGACTGAAGCCTCATCCCCAGCCTTCCTCAGATATTTACTAACCAGTACAAATAACTCAGGGATGCAGACAGCAGAAGTTTTCAGGGAGTAAATAGAAAGGCAAAAAACATGCTGACTCTAATCTCTGCTCTGAGAGCCTAAACATTTCTTGTTGCTGAATCTCATCCTGCTGTTCTGCTGTTTCTAGCATGCACTGTCTCCAGTATGGGTCAAAGAGGCCCCTGGACTCTCACCTGTTCAGGGTTTTTGATCTGGGGCACCTGGCTGTCTCTAATTGTTATTTTAACTCTGCATATTTTTATAACATATTCTTATATGTACCCTTCTTTTATTTTAGTAAAGATTAACAGATAGTAAGATGGTTAGGTGGTTGCAGTGGAAGGTGAAGGGAAAGTATAGAAAGAAAAAGGTTTTTAGGGGTCCCTGTTGAGTCTGTATTTTTCAAAAGTTCTTTAGCACACCTGGTTAGATGTTTTAAAGTGTTCCAGGTTATATCAGGTGTTCCCTGAGTATTTGGGAGCAAGTCAGGTGTCCTCTTTTTTGTGTTCATTCCCAGAGGGGGATTCACTATCAGCCTCTGGATCTCTGGAACTAGATTGTTTTTTAGAATCTGATGCCAACTCATGATGAGGTTTCATGTTGCTCACTGGTATCCAAAGAGGAGTTGTTGATTATAAAATAGCAGCATCCCCTTGCCCCCAGTTTGGTGATTTGACTGGATTATGCTACTCAAGGTCAGATAATACATCCTGGTACAATTGAGAGGCTTGGGCCATTGCTCAACTGGTACAAAATACCTCTTGGCTGCAGCAAGTCCAGGTGAGGAAATGTTCAAAAACTTAATAGTAAAAAGAGGCTTAGAGGCTCTACTAGAAAAGCCAAATCTGACAGCGGATTACAAACAACAGCTTACGCCAACCCAAGAAGACTTAGAAATAACACAACTGAAAATTGAAGGTAGACAACACCAACACTCGAATTAGCCAGCTCTACAAACAACACACCCAAATGAGGAGGGTATACACAGACAAAATGGGTAGACAGAGAAGTGCAATCCAAATGAACCAACAAGAGAAACCTCCAAAAAATGAACTGAGTGAAATGGAAATAAGCAAACTACCGAATGCAGGGTTTAAAATAATAATTATTAGAATGCTGAAAGATCTTAGAACAGCAATGAATGGATACACTGAGCACATAAATAAAGAGATAACAAGCATCACAAAGGATATTGAAATAATGAAAAAGAACCAGTAGTAAATGACAAATACAATATCAGAAATGAAAACTACACTAGAAGCAATTAAAATCGGGCTGGATAAAGAGAATATTAAACCAGTGATTAAGAAGACAAGATAAACAAAAACACGAAAGCGGAGAAACAATGCTGAAAAAATCTGAGGAAAATCTAAGATAGCTCTGTGACAACCTAAAGAGAAACAACATCCGCATCATAGGGGTTTCTGAGGAAGAAGAGAAAGTACAAGGGACAGAGACCTTGTTCAATGAAATCATACCTAAAACTTCCCTAAATTGATGCAGGAAAATGTCACACAAGTTCAAGAAGCACAGAGAACTCCATTAAAGAGAAACCCAAAGAAATCTACACCAAGACACATCACAATTAAAATACCAAAGCTAAAAGGTAAAGAAAAAATACTAAAAGCTGCTAAAGAGAAAAAGGCTATGACCTACAAAGGAGGCCCAATAAGGATGACATCCAACTTCTCAACAGAAACACTTGAAGCCAGAAGGGAATGGCAAGAAATATTCAAAGTACTGCAGAACAAGAGCCTACAAACTAGACTTCTTTATCTAGCAAGGCTATTCTTTAAAATTGAAGGAGAAGAGTAATGGCGGAGTAGGAAGCGATACCGATAAATCTCCCCCAAACCTCAACAAGATCTTCAACCAGAAACAGAAAAACCTATCCTTGGAGCCTCCAGATGTTTTGCAATACAACCAAAGGTATGATCGAGCGAAAAATTGGCTAAATATATAACCAAACCCCGAAGGAAATAGGGAGTAAGAAATGCTCCGCCTTCCTCACTAACCTAAACAGGGCGATTTTCACTGGAAACTGAGAATATAGAAACTAAGGCAGGCAAAGGGGGTGAATAGATCCAGGCCGTGACACAAATGGCCGAACCAGGCTGTGGCACGGAGATCCAAGCCAAGGAAAAACTGTTCCTGTGACAACCTGGGCAATACAGCTAACACTCGCGCCAAACCCAGACAAAGAAAGACAAGTGGGGCAGCCATTTTACCTGATCCCCTGGTAGGCGCATAGTGGGCGAGAGATTCCTTCCAAAGCCCCCAGAGGGTGCGCCCATGTTACTCCACAGAGAGGCAGAGTCAGAGGCCTTTGTGTGGGCCGAAAGCCTCCGGGCTGCCCCAGCACCCGGGGAGAGCCACACACGGGGAGGAAGCGAGAGCTAATTCCAACACTGGAACTTTTCAGTGCGGGCAGGAGGTTTCACTCAGAGGGCGAGACTCCGGCCTCACATCCTGGTCTGCACGCACAGAGAGTGGGAAGGAGACTCCTCCCAGCACCTCAGGAGTGGGAGCCCGTGTTGTCCCACGGAGGGGCAGAGTCGGGGGCCTTTGTGTGGGCCGAGGGCGGAGTCACGGGCTGCCCCAGCGCCTTGAAAGAGCGGTACATGGGGACGAGGGAGAGCCAATTCCAACATTGGAACTTTTCAGTGCGGGCGGGGGGTTTCACTCAGAGGGCGAGACTTCTGGTCTAACATCCTGGTCTGCGCGCAAACCCGCCCATGTTACCGGACAGAGTGACAGAGCCAGAGGTCTTTGAGTAGGCGAAAGCCCCGGCTGATTATGTTAGCAGCTCTGACTGACTGAGCCTTACCCTGAGCCCTGTGCTGAGTGGAAATAAGAATGGGGAGTTGCCCACTCTTTGAGCCTCGTACTATCCAGGCAGAGGCAGCAGCAACCTCATAGCTGGATTCTCAGGCTGCTGGTTGAGGAAGGAAAGACTAGGAGAGAGGCTCCTGGAACACAGACTCTCTCACTGTCGGAGCCTATAAACGCGAATGAGCCTCGACTGCCAACAAGACTGAAGCACAATACATGACATCGCCATAGAGACTTATCAACTACAAACTTCTACCTGAGCGTGCCAAAGGGGCAGAACCCGGGGTACAGAGTCACCGACCAGGAAGAGGGAGAGAAAAGAAAAAGCAAGAAGATAACCTCTCAAAATCAGAATAATCCGCAGACTTTATAACCTATCCCATTTTATTATATTTGTTCATTTGTTTCTCTTATCTTCATCCTTGATTTTTTTTTTCTTTTTTCTTTTTTTTTTTTTCCTCCTCCAATTTGGTCGTTTAACTCCCTACCGGTCTTACTCTCTCCTCTCCTTGAACTACACTACCCATAAGTGTTACATCTCTCATTATCTTTTCTTTCCTCTTTCTTTCTCTTTATGAGGGTTGCACTCCAAAACCCTTAACTCTCTCTCTCTCTCTCTCTCTCTCTCCTCTTTTTTCTTTTTTCTTCTTTTAGTGGTTCCCTCTTTTTTCTCTCTCTCTCTCTTCTTTTCTCCCTCTATATTAGTTTCTTCCTTTTTCCTTTACATCTCCTCTCATTCAAACCTCAATAACAAACAAATTATTTTATCTGGGACTCAAACTTATGTTTGTGGCATTTTGGGGGGTTTTTACTTCACCTTTTTAACTCACTAGCAGTGCTCCCATCCCTGGCTCTCCATTTTATCAAGCTCTTGTTCCACTAAATACAATAGTAATTTTTTTAATTTGTACCCCCATTTTCCTGTTTCCTTCTTACTCCTCTCATCATAACTCTTAGTCAACCAACAACTAAACGCAAATTATTTTATTCTTGATCCGAATTTTTTCATTATTTGCTTTTTGTGGGTCCATATCCCCACCCCCCTTTTTTTTTTCTTACCCCTTTATTACTTTTCCCCAATTCAGGCCCTCCATTACAGGCATTGTTTGTTCTATTAAATACAATATAATTCACAGTTCACCACAAGATTTTCTCAAGAAAGAGGGGAGAGGAGAGGAGAGAAAAAAAGGAGGGGGGGAATAATTTCCTTTTTTTTAATTTTTATTTTATTTTATTTTTCATTATTTCATTATTAATTTTTTTTTAAAAAAAAAAACAACTTTTTTCAATTTTTTATTTTTTTAACTTTTTATTTTTTATTAAATCTCATTAATACTATCAACAAAACCACCCTCAGATGCCATTAAGGAAGAGAAAATCGAATATCATGGATACAAAAGAAAGAGAGGTAACACAGATAGATGAGAAAAAATCTATGGAGAAAAAAATTAATATATTGGAAACCTTGGAGTTAAATGACAGAGAATTCAAGATAGAAATCCTAAAAATCCTCAGAGATATACAAGAAAACATAGAAAGGCAATTTAGGGAGCTCAGAAAACAACTCAATGAACACAAAGAATATATGTCCAAGGAAATTGAAACTATAAAAACAAATCAAACAGAGATGAAAAACTCAATTCACGAGCTGAAAAACAAGGTAACAAGCTTGGCTAATAGAACAGGCCAGATAGAAGAGAGGATTAGTGAAATAGAAGACAAGCAACTTGAGGCACAAAAGAGAGAGGAAGAAAGAGACTCAAAAATTAAAAAAAAATGAGATAGCCCTACAAGAATTATCTGACTCCATCAGAAAGAATAACATAAGAATAATAGGTATATCAGAGGGAGAAGAGAGAGAAAATGGAATGGAGAACATACTCAAACAAATAATAGATGAGAACTTCCCAAGCCTGTGGAAAGAACTAAAGCCTCAAATTCATGAAGCAAACAGAACTCCGAGTTTTCTTAACCCCAACAAACCTACTCCAAGGCACATCATAATGAAATTGGCACAAACCAATGGCAAAGAAAAAATTCTCAAGGCAGCCAGGGAAAAGAAGAATACAACATATAAAGGAAGGCCCATTAGATTATCATCAGATTTCTCAGCAGAAACTCTACAAGCTAGAAGAGAGTGGACCCCAATATTTAAAGTCCTGAAAGAGAGGAACTTTCAGCCACAAATACTATACCCATCAAAGCTATCCTTCAAATATGAAGGAGAAATAAAAACATTCACAGATACAGAAAAGATGAGGGAATTTATCATCAGAAAACCCCCACTCCAGGAATTACTAAAGGGGGTTCTCCAATCAGATACAAAGAACAAAAAAAAAATAAAGCCACAAGTAAAAGCTCCAAGAAGAACACAATAAAACCAAATTTAAACTGTGACAACAACAAAAAGAAAGGGGGGAGAGGATGGAGATTAACAGTAGCAAAGGACGATGGAGTGCAAAAATACTCACAAAATAGTGCGCTACAATGAACAGGGTAGGAACCCTTTTCATTACCTAAAGGTAACCACCATTGAAAAAACCACCACAGAAGCACATGAGATAAAAAAGATAGCAACAGTGGAAAGATGTATGGAATACAACCAAATAAAAACAAAAGATAGAAAAACGAAAGAGAAGGATCAAACAAGACACAAAACTAACAGAAAGCCATCTATAAAATGGCAATAGGGAACTCACAAGTGTCAATAATTACACTAAATGTAAATGGATTAAACTCACCAATAAAAAGACACAGAGTAGCAGAATGGATTAAAAAAGAAAATCCAACTGTATGCTGCCTACAGGAAACTCATCTAAGTAACAAGGATAAAAACAAACTCAAAGTGAAAGGCTGGAAAACAATACTCCAAGCAAATAACATCCAAAAAAAGCAGGCGTAGCAATACTCATATCTGATAATGCTGACTACAAGACAACAAAAGTACTCAGAGACAAAAATGGCCATTTCATAATGGCTAAGGGGACACTGAATCAAGAAGACATAACAATTCTTAATATATATGCACCAAACCAAGGAGCACAAAAATATATAAGACAGCTACTTATTGACCTTAAAACAAAAACTGACAAAGATACAATCATACTTGGAGACCTCAATACACCATTGACGGCTCTAGATCAGTCATCCAAACAGAGAATCAACAAAGACATAGTGGCCTTAAACAAAACACTAGAGCACCTGGATATGATAGACATCTACAGGACATTTCATCCCAAAGTGACTGAGTATACATTTTTCTCCAGTGTACATGGATCATTCTCAAGAATTGACCATATGTTGGGCCACAAAAACAACATCAGCAAATTCAGAAAAATCGACGTTGTACCAAGCATATTTTCTGATCATAAAACCTTGAAACTAGAATTCAACTGCAAAAAGGAGGAAAAAAATCCCACAAAAATGTGGAAACTAAACAACATACTTTTAAAAAATGAATGGGTCAAAGAAGAAATAAGTGCAGAGATCAAAAGATATATACAGACTAATGAAAATGACAATACGACATATCAGAATCTATGGGATGCAGCAAAAGCAGTGATAAGAGGGAAGTTCATATCACTTCAGGTATATATGAACAAACAAGAGACAGCCCAAGTGAACCACTTAATATCACACCTTAAGGAACTAGAAAAAGAAGAACAAAAACAACCCAAAACTAGCCGAAGAAAGGAGATAATAAAAATCAGAGCAGAAATAAATGAAATAGAGAACAGTAAAACTATAGAAAAAATTAATAGAACAAAGAGCTGGTTCTTTGAAAAGATCAATAAAATTGACAAACCCTTGGCAAGACTTACCAAGGAAAAAAGAGAAAGAATTCATATAAACAAAATCTAAAATGAAAGAGGAGAAATCACCACGGACACCGTAGATATACAAAGAATTATTGTAGAATACTATGAAAAACTTTATGCCACTAAATTCAACAATCTAGAAGAAATGGATAAATTCCTAGAACAATACAACCTTCCTAGACTGAGTCAAGAAGAAGCAGAAAGCCTAAACAGACCTATCAGTAGAGAAGAAATAGAAAAAACCAATAAAAACCTCCCCAAAAATAAAAGTCCAGGACCTGACGGCTATACCAGCGAATTTTATCAAACATTCCAAGAAGACTTGGTTCCTATTCTACTGAAAGTCTTCCAAAAAATTGAAGAAGAAGCAATACTTCCAAACACATTTTATGAGGCCAACATAACCCTCATACCAAAACCAGGCAAGGATGGCACAAAAAAAGAAAACTACAGACCAATATCTCTAATGAATACAGATGCTAAAATACTAAACAAAATACTAGCAAATCGAATACAACAACATATTAAAAAAATAATACATCATGATCAAGTGGGATTCATCCCAAAATCTCAAGGATGGTTCAACATACGTAAAACGGTTAACATAATACACCATATCAACGAAACAAAGAATAAAAACCACATGATCTTATCAATAGACGCAGAAAAGGCTTTCGATAAAATACAACACAATTTTATGTTTAAGACTCTCAACAAAATGGGTATAGAAGGAAAATATCTCAACATGATAAAGGCCATATATGATAAACCATCAGCTAACATCATATTAAATGGCACAAAACTGAAGGCTTTCCCCCTTAAATCAGGAACAAGACAGGGTTGTCCACTCTCTCCACTGTTATTTAATGTGGTACTAGAGGTTCTAGCCAGAGCAATCAACAAGACAAAGAAATAAAAGGCATCCATATCAGAAAAGAAGAAGTAAAGGTATCACTTTCTGCAGATGATATGATCCTATACATCAAAAACCCCAAAGAATCCACAAAAAGACTACTAGAAACAATAAGCCAATACAGTAAGGTCGCAGGATACAAAATTAACATACAGAAGTCAATAGCCTTTCTATATGCCAACAATGAAACAATTGAGAATGAACTCAAAAGAATAATCCCCTTCACAATTGCAACAAAAAAAAATAAAATACTTAGGAATAAACATAACAAAGAATGTAAAGGACTTATATAATGAAAACTATAAACCATTGTTAAGAGAAATTGAGAAAGATATAATGAGATGGAAGAATATTCCTTGTTCTTGGTTAGGAAGAATAAATATAATCAAGATGGCTATATTACCCAAAGCAATATACAAATTTAATGCAATTCCCATCAAACTTCCAATGACATTTTTTAAAGAAATAGAGCAAAAAATCATCAGATTTATATGGAACTATAAAAAACCCCGAATAGCCAAAGCAATTCTAAAGAAAAAGAATGAAGCTGGGGGCATTACAATACCTGACTTCAAACTATATTATAGGGCCACGACAATCAAAACAGCATGGTATTGGCAGAAAAATAGACACTCAGACCAATGGAACAGAATAGAAAGTCCAGAAATAAAACCACATATATATAGTCAAATATTTTTTGATAAAGGGGCCAACAACATACAATGGAGAAAAGAAAGCCTCTTCAATAAATGGTGCTGGGAAAACTGGAAAGCCACATGCAAAAGAATGAAACTGGACTACAGTTTGTCCCCCTGTACTAAAATTAACTCAAAATGGATCAAAGATCTAAACATAAGACCTGAAACAATTAAGTACATAGAAGAAGACATAGGTACTCAACTCATGGACCTGGGTTTTAAAGAGCATTTTATGAATTTGACTCCACAGGCAAGAGAAGTGAAGGCAAAAATTAATGAATGGGACTACATCAGACTAAGAAGTTTTTGCTCAGCAAGAGAAACTGATAACAAAATAAACAGAAAGCCAACTAAATGGGAAATGATATTTTCAAACAACAGCTCAGATAAGGGCCTAATATCCAAAATATACAAAGAACTCATAAAACTCAACAACAAACAAACAAACAATCCAATAAAAAAATGGGAAGAGGACATGAACAGACATTTCTCCCAGGAGGAAGTACAAATGGCCAACAGATATATGAAAAGATGCTCATCTTCTTTAGTTATTAGAGAAATGCAAATCAAAACTGCAATGAGATACCACCTCACACCTATTAGAATAGCTATTATTAACAAGACAGGTAATAGCAAATGTTGGAGAGGCTGTGGAGAAAAAGGAACCCTCATACACTGTTGGTGGGAATGTAAAGTAGTACAACCATTATGGAAGAAAGTATGGTGGTTCCTCAAAAAACTGAAAATAGAACTACCTTATGACCCAGCAATCCCTCTACTGGGTATATACCCCAAAAACTCAGAAACATTGATACGTAAAGATACATGCAGCCCCATGTTCATTGCAGCATTGTTCACAGTGGCCAGGACATGGAAACAACCAAAAAGCCCGTCAATAGACAACTGGATAAAGAAGATGTGGCACATATACACTATGGAATACTACTCAGCCATAAGAAATGATGACATCGGATCATTTACAGCAAAATGGTGGGATCTTGATAACATTATACGAAGTGAAATAAGTAAATCAGAAAAAAACAGGAACTGCATTATTCCATACGTAGGTGGGACATAAAAGTGAAACTAAGAGACATTGATAAGAGTGTGGTGGTTACGGGGGGAGGGAGGAAAGGGAGAGGGAAAGGGGGAGGGGGAGGGGCACAAAGAAAACTAGATAGAAGGTGACAGAGGACAATCTGACTTTGGGTGATGGGTATGCAACATAATTGAAAGACAAGATAACCTGGACTTGTTGATCTTTGAATATATGTAACCTGATTTATTGATGTCGCCCCATTAAAAAAATAAAATTATAATTAAAAAAAAATTGAAGGAGAAATAAAAAACTTCCCAGAAAAAAGAAAAAAACTCAAGGAATTCATTACAACCAAACCAAAGCTGCAAAAAATGTTAAGGGGCCTGTTGTAAACAGAACAAAAAGAGAAAAGAATATAGTAAAAGAGGAATAAAGCTTTAAAGAATAAAATGGCAATAAACAACTACATATCAATAATAACCTTAAATCTAAATGGTTTAAATGATCCAATCAAGAGACATAGGGTAACTGCATGGATAAGAAAACAATAACCATACATACACTGTCACAAAAGGCACAGCCCCAAAACAAAAGATACACATAGACTGAAGGTAAAAGGATGGAAAAAATATTTCATGCAAGTGGAAATGAAAAAAAAAAACTGGGGTAGCAATACTTATATCAGACAAAATAGACTTTAAAACAAAGACTATGGTAAGGGATAAAGAAGGTCATTACCTAATGATAAAGGGAGCAATCCAACAGGAAGATATAACCATTATAAATATCTATACACCTATTATAGAAGCACATAAATATATAAAGCAGACTTTGATGGATATAAAGGACGAGATCAACAGCAATACTAAAATACTAGGGGATTTCAATACCCCATTAACATCACTAGATAGATCCTCAAGAAAGAAAATTAACAAAGAAACAGCAGACTTAAAGGACAACCTAGATCAACTGGATTTAATAGATATCTTTAGAACCTTTTACCCTAAAGCAGCAGAATATGCATTCTTTTCATGTGCTAATGGTACCTTCTCTATGATAGACCACATTTTATGGCACAAAAGTGGTCTCAAAAAATTTAGGATGAATGAAATCATATCAAGCACTTTCTCTGATCACAATGGCATGAAACTAAAAGTCAACCACAACAGAAAAACTGAAAAATACTCAAACACTTGGAAACTAAATAGGATGTTATTAAATAATGAATATGTTAACAATGAAATCAAAGAAGAAATAAAAATTCTTAGAAATGAATGATAATGAGCATATATCAATCAAAATGTATGGGACACAGCAAAAGCAGTCTTGAGTAGGAAGTTCATAGTACTACAGGCATAAAAAGCTAGAAGAACCTCAAATAAACAACCTAACCCTGCATCTAAAAAGAACTAGAAAAAGAACAGCATGTAAAGCCTAGAGGTAGTAGAAGGAAGGAAATAATAAAGACCAGAGTGAAATTAAATGACATAAAGGCTAAAGAAACAATACAGAGGATCAATAAAACCAAGAGCTGGTTCTATCAAAGGGTAAACAAGATCGATGAACCCTTAACCAGACTCACCAAAAAAAAAGGAGAGAGGACTCAAATAAATAAAATTAGAAATGAGAGTGGAGAAATTACAACTGACACAACAGAAATACAAAATATTGTAAGAAAATGCTATGAAGAACTGTATGCCAAAAAATTGGACAATTTACATGAAATGGACAAATTCCTTAAAACATATAATCTTTCAAAAATCATTCTGGAAGAATCAGAAAACTTAAACAGTCCAATTACAACAAATGAGATCAAAACAGTTATCAAAAAACTCCTAACAAACAAAAGCCCTGGGCCAGATGGCTTCACAGGTGAATTCTACCAAATATTCAAAGAACTAACTCCTATCCTTCTCAAGCTATTTCAAAAAATTAAAGAAAAAAAAAGGAAGACTTCTCAGCTCCTTTTATGAGGCAAGCATAATTCTTAATTCCAAAACCAGGCAAAGACAACATGAAGAAAGAAAATTATAGGCCAATATCCCTGATGAATTTAGATGATAAAATCCACAATGAAATATTAGCAAACCAGATCCAGCAATATATGAAAAAAATCATACATCATGATCAAGTGGAATTTATTCTGCAGAGACAAGGATGGTACAATATTTGCAAATTAATCAATGTGATTCATCACATAAACAAAATGGAGAAAAACCACATGATAATTTCAATAGATGCAGAAAAAGCATTTGATAAAATCCAGCACCCATTTATGATCAAAACTCTTAGCCAAGTGAAAATACAGGGAACATACCTCAACATGATAAAGGCCATCTATGACAAACCCACTGCCAACATCATAATTAATGGACAAAAACTAAAAGTAATCCCCCTAACATCAGGAACAAGGCAGGTGTGCCCCCTTTCACCACTCATATTCAACATAGTACTGGAAGTCCTAGCCACAGCAATCAGGCAAGAAGAAGAAATAAAAGGCATCCAAACTGGAAAAGAAGAAGTAAAACTATCATTATTTGGAGATGATATGATACTGTATATAAAAAACCCTAAAGTCTCAGTCAAAAAACTACTGGACCTGATAAATGAATTCAGCAAGGTAGCAGTATATAAAATTATTATACAGAAATCAGAGGCATTTTAATACATCAACAATGAACTGTCTGAGAGAGAAATTGAGAAAATATTCCCCTTCATTACTGAAACAAAAAAATAAAGTACTGAGAAGTAAATTTAACCAAGGAGGTAAAAGACTTGTACTCAGAAAATTATAAAACATTGACAAAAGAAATCAAGGAAGATACAAACAAGTGGAAGCATATACCATATTCATGGATAGAAAGAATAAACCACCAAACAGGTCAGAGAGGATCCTGGATTCTCGTCTGCTCTGAGCTTTCACCCTAGGGCACCTCACTGTCTCTGATCATTATTCTAGCTCTGAACATTTTCATAGCATATGCATGTACAGCTCACTCTCCAAATGAAAAACAGAACTGTGAGCAATATTTAGTGGGACACAAATTTTATTCCAAACAGGATAAAGGGAACCCTCCTGCACTGCTGGTGGGAATGCAGACTGGTGCAGCCACTGGGGAAAACAGTATGGAGATTCCTCAAGAAATTAAAAATTGAACTGCCTTTTGACCCAACTATTCCACTCTTAGTAATACATCCTAAGATACCAAATCACTGATGCAAAAGAGAAATACACCCCCATGTTTATTGCATCATTGTTTACAACAGCCAAGATCTAGAAACAGCCAAAGTGTTCATCAATGGACAAGTGGATTAAAAATTATTAAATCATTAAAATGTCTACATTACCCAAAGCAGTTTATAAATTCAATGCAATTGCTATTAAAATACCAATGGCATACATTAATGATAAAGAACAAATATTCCAAAAATTTATATGGAACCAAAAAAGAACACAAATAGCCTCAGCAATCTTAAATATATATATATATATATATATATATATATATATATATATATATATATATATATATATATATATATATATATATATTGGGTAGTATTACACTTCCTGATATCAAGTTATACTACAAGGCAATTGTACTCAAAAGAGCTTGGTACTAGCATAGTAACAGGCATATAGATCAATGGAACAGAACAGAGAACCCAGAAATAAACCTACACCTTTATGGACAATTAAGATTTGACAAAGGAGGTAAGAGCATACAATGGAGTAAAAACAGTCTCTTTAACAAATGATGGTGGGAAAATTGGACATGTACTTGCAAAAAAATGAAACTAGACCACCAACTAACACCATTCACAAAAATAAACTCAAAATGGGTAAAAGACTTAAGTGTCAGTCATGAAACCATAAGCAAGCATCTTGGAAGAAAACATAGGCAGTAATCTCTTTGACATCTCTCCCAGCAGTATTTTTGCTGACTTATCTCCATGGCAAAGTGAAATAAAAGGGTAAACAAATGGCACTATATCAAACTAAAAAAACTTTTCACAGCTAAAGACAATAAAAACAGATAAAAAGACAAACTACACAATGGGAGAACATATTCGACAATACATCTGATAAGGGATTAATAACCAAAATTTACAAAGAACTTGTAAAACTCAACACCAGGAAGGTAAACAATCTAATCAAAAAATGGGCAAAAGAAATGAATAGACAGTTCTCCAAAAGGATATACAGACAGCCAATAGGCATAAGAAAAAATGTTCAACATCACTAATCATTAGAGAAATGCAAATTAAACCCACAATGAGATACCACCTCATACCTGTTGGAATGGCACTCATTAACAAAACAACACAGAATAAGTGCTGGCGAGGATGCGGAGAAAAGGGAACCCTCCTGCACTGCCGGTGGGAATGCAGACTGGTGCAGCCACTGGGGAAAACAGTATGGAGATTCCTCAAAAAATTAAAAATCGAACTGCCTTTTGACCTAACTATTCCACTTTTAGTAATAGATCCTAAGATACCAAATCACTGATGCAAAAGAGAAATACACCCCCATGTTTATTGCATCATTGTTTACAATAGCCAAGATCTGGAAACAGCCAAAGTGTCCATCAATGGACAAGTGGATTAAAAAATTATGTTACATATACACAATCAAATACTACGCGGCCATGAAAAAAATGGAAATCTTACCTTTTGCGACAACACAGATGGACCTGGAAACTATTCTGCTAAGTGAAATAAGCCAAGCAGAGAAAGAAAAATATCATATGACCTCACACATTTGAGGAAGCTAATAAACAATGTGAACTGAGGAACGGAATAGAGAAAAAGAAAAAAAAAAGAGGCTTATAAAGTTGCTCTTATGGGGTGAGTCTCTCCTCCTGACTCCCCCTTTTTTGTTTGTGTAGTTGAGGCTTAAGAAGGCCACTGGCTCTATATTCAGTACCCCTAAGTTTGTGTGAATTTTTCAAGCTCCTGGGCCCCTGAGAATGTCCTAATGCTCCCTTTTATTTTCCTCTCAGGACAATCCTTCTTCTAAAATCCTTCCTTCTTTTCTTACTTTGTCAACTTTCTCAGTCACTTCTCTTTTTGTTTCTTCCCTCTGCACAAACCTGCAACTTACACAAATATTCTGCAACTTACATAAACTTCCTTATCTATTCAAAAATAACAAGCTTTCTGAACTTGTTTACTTCCTACCTTTTCCTTTCAAAAATATCTCCATACCTTTTACCTTTTATCATTAAAAGTATAAGATTTCTTTCTAATTAATCAGAATTCTCAACTTCTGAAAACCTTAATTTTCAGTGAGGACAAAGTTAGTAATTAGCAGTTTTAGACTGCTACTTTTATGAATATATTTATGAACTTTAGAAACGGTTTCCATTATTGGCAAACAAATGTATATTTTCAAAAGATACTGTAAAGATAACAGGAACCTTTGGTAAACCTAGGCAAAACTAGTATAGTGTTTCTTAAGAACATCAAAAGATAATCATATTTAAACTAGTAGTAATATGAAATGCTTTCTTAGACCACCTTGTTTATATTTTACAGTATCATTAATAATTTTTCTGTTGTTCTCAGGATTACAGTAGTTCTCTGGTCTCCAGGAGAAGGCGTCAAGATATTTAAATGGCTTAGTTTCTCTTTTTCCTTCCTTAAATTATCCTCAGGGTTCTTCTAAGGGCCAAATTGAGATTATCCAAATTGAAGTATTAAGTCTAGTTTTAACTTGGCCTAGTAATTTGCAAAAACACAACAAGAATAATAATGGGTCATATTGGCTTTTTACAATCTGCTTTGTAGGCTCTTTATAAGGAATTTTTAGATTGAAGGTTTTGGGGGTTTTCCTTTAATTCCTTTCATTCATTTTAGAGAGGAGAGAGAGAAGGAGGGAGGAGCAGGAAGCATCAGCTTCCATATGTGCCTTGACCAGGCAAACCTAGGGCTTCGAATGGGCGACCCAGCATTCTAGGTCGACATTTCATCCACTGTGCCACCACAAGCCAGGTTAGACTAAGTTTAAATTAGCCTCTCAGGGCACACACACAGTTGTTATTAGGCTCAGCCCATAATTTTCCTGACAATATCCTTCTAGCCACAGTTATAACAGGTTTGTGGCCTTGGTCACAGCCTGTCTCCCTTTCCAAACCCCCAGGTCCCTCCTGAAAGCCTTGTCCCAAGGACACTCCAAAAACCTTTCCAGGGTGGGGGAGTTGCTTAAGGAGAAGGGGTGGTCAGGTGAAGGAGATACTTCATGAAGAAATTGCCTTAGTGGGAGTTTGAGGAAAAGGAGTTTGAGTTTAAAGGGGCCTTGCATTTAAAGGCACCCTGGACCCATACCTAACATTCTACCCTTTGTTTTTTAAGGAAATGGGGCAAAGGACTCTTCTTCTGCAGCTACTCCCTGCTGGTTAGGGTCGGTGAAATATGTAAGGGGAAGGCTGTGGCCTGTGGTTCGGGCTAGGTGGTGAGAACAGTTTTTACACACACTTTCAAATCCGAAGGGGTCACTTTGTATCCAGTGTTGATTGCTTCAACCGTCCCCTTGGTAAAAGTGCTTTCCCAATCTTCTAAGTCTGAACTTCCCCTTCACATACCAAAGCCATTGTTGCTGCATCCTGAGCAAGAGGGCACCTAAATACCAATCCAACACCTGCAGCCCACAGGAGTCCCCACAGCTGTAACCTGTGACTCCACTGCTCAGGGGAAAGGGAATCCCCCATGATGGAGGAGAGATGAAGGGAAAGGGAAACCCCTGGCCTGATCCCTGAAAGTGACCTCACCGCAAACATTCACGGGCTTTTCTCCTGCTGCTTGTGTCCCTTACCACACAGGATGAGTGAACATCCTCTTCCTTTGCCAGGTTTTGGGAGGTCATTTCTTCTGGATCCTCACTTGGGGAACCACTTGTTGCTGCAACAATGAACTACTCAGAGTAACAAGCCTGTCATTTGGTTCCCGTTCCTCACATGGAGAACCACTTGTTGTGGCGACAATGAACTATCTATTCGGGGACCAGATGACACACTCTGAGGGGCTCAGAGGCAACAGCCCCAGTCAGCAGACAGAAGGACTGAAGCCCCATCTCCAGCCTTTCTTGGATATTTATTAGCAAGTACAAATGACTGAAGGAAGCAGACAGAAGAAGTTTCCAGGGGCTGAAGTAAAGTGCATGGAACGTGCTGCCTTCTAATCTCTGTTCTGAGAGTCTAAACATATTCTGTGTTGCTGAATCTTATCCTGCTGTTTTGCTGTTTCCAATGCACACTGTTTCCAGTAGGGTCAGAGAGGATCCTGGACTCTCATCTGCTCTGGGTTTTCACCCTAGGGCACCTCACTGTCTCTGATCATTATTCCAGCTCTGAACATTTTCATGGCATATGCCTACAATAAGATGTTATGATAAATACATCTCATAATGAGCTGAATGAGGCCTGTTTATGATTCAATCTATCTATGGAGAGTATTATTTTTGGTGAAAATAAGGCCATTTATCACAATTTTCATCCTTCAAGGTCCTAATTCTGAAAATGCTCATCCCATGACTGTGCAGATTAGGAAGGGATAAAGTCGTGGTGTGATGCCAATTGATTAAACTTAATCCTTTAGA
This sequence comes from Saccopteryx leptura, assembly GCF_036850995.1. Lineage (NCBI taxonomy): Eukaryota > Metazoa > Chordata > Mammalia > Chiroptera > Emballonuridae > Saccopteryx > Saccopteryx leptura. The sequence continues at coordinate 10,530,953 of NC_089503.1, read as the reverse complement.
CTATGAGCTAACAATGTCATTGTGATCTATCACTCCAAATCATTTTACACCTGATCTTGGGCCTAGGACAGAGAAGTGATCAAAATAATTTTTAAGAACTAATCCGCCGTGGCTGAACTAGGTCCGTCCTTACGTTATTCAAAGCAAAGACATATAAACCAGTCTTCACAGAAAAATTTGTGTCCCATTAAATATTGCTCACAGTTCTGTTTTTCATTTGGAGAGTGAGTTGTACATGCAGAGTCAGTGCCGTGTAGGAGCTGACAGATGATGTACACACAGAGTCAGTGCCGTGTAGGAGCTGACAGATGATGTACACTCAGAGTCAGTGCCGTGTAGGAGCTGACAGATGATGTACACGCAGAGTCAGTGCCATGTAGGAGCTGACAGATGATGTACACTCAGAGTCAGTGCCATGTAGGAGCTGACAGATGATGTACACGCAGAGTCAGTGCCGTGTTGGAGCTGACAGATGATGTACACGCAGAGTCAGTGCCGTGTAGGAGCTGACAGATGATGTACACTCAGAGTCAGTGCCGTGTAGGAGCTGACAGATGATGTACACGCAGAGTCAGTGCCATGTAGGAGCTGACAGATGATGTACACTCAGAGTCAGTGCCGTGTAGGAGCTGACAGATGATGTACATGAAGTGTCAGTGCCGTTTAGGAGCTGACAGATGTTGTGTAACCATCTGTCTTTCTCAAATAGAACAAAGATGTATTTGATGTGGAGGTGGGACATAAGAACCAGTGTCACCATATGACACGTATACCCTAAAACTATATGAGGTCATCAAGACCCAGAAGTGAGGTCTGAAATGAGTCCATCCCCCCACAGACCTGCTGATCAGTTGGAGACATGGCTAGAGGAACCCTGATATTGCAACAGCGGCCGGAGGAAATGAGTCACCAGCGCACCTGCTGAGGACAGGAGTTCAAAGATCCTGTGTCATAAAATGGAGAATATCTATCCCCACCCACTAACTTCATGGACTTTTAGTTCCAATATCAAGTAGTGAGGATAATAAGGTCCCGTGAACAGTCACATCAATGCAATCATAAAACAGTAAATTAAGTGATTGGAAAGCAATGATCTTATTTTCCCTAGAGAAGCCCTGACGGAACCAGAGCCAATTCAGAAGCAGGTGGTGTTAGCTCCCAGGTAAACAGTTCCCTCCCTGGCAGAGTCGGTGAGATTCTATCTGACATTTGCCTTTAAGGATAAGGTGATTAATTCTGTTTCACTTATTACTTATAATTTTAATATTATTGCATAACAGTAATAGCTGACATTTCCTGCCAGATACAGTGCTGAACATTTCCCTGAATTAATATATTTATCCTAACATGAACTCTATGATATCACCCTTATTTACAGACAATGAAATTGAAGTAAGAGGGTCAGCACCTTGCAGAAGACTCTACAGGTAGAAAGTTGCAGAGCTCAGCTTGCATCTAGGTAGTCGGTTCTAAAATTGGGCTCTACACAACAACTCCATAAATTAAAAGTTCTAAATTTGACTCAGAGGTGCAGTCCTCCTAAATGACAAGTGAAACCATCAGTTAGGAGAGTATAGCATCTGATTTGATTTGGAATCTTACTTGATATTTTTTTTAATTTTTTATATAATTTTATTTTTTTTAATGGGGTGACATCAATAAATCAGGATACATATATTCAAAGATAACAAGTTCAGGTTATCTTGTCATTCAATTATGTTGCATACCCACCACCCAAAGTCAGATTGTCCTCTGTCACCTTCTATCTTGTTTTCTTTGTGCCCCTCCCCACCCCCTATCCCTCTCCCATTCCCCCTTCCCCCCCGTAACCACCACACTCTTATAAATGTCTCTTAGTTTCACTATTATGTCCCACCTACGTATGGAATAATACAGTTCCTGTTTTTTCTGATTTACTTATTTCGCTTCGTATCATGTTATCAAGATCCCACCATTTTGCTGTAAATGTTCCGATGTCATCATTTCTTATGGCTGAGTAGTATTCCATAGTGTATATGTGCCACATCTTCTTTATCCAGTCATCTATTGATGGGCTTTTTGGTTGTTTCCATGTCCGGCCACTGTGAACAATGCTGCAATAAACATGGGGCTGCATGTGTCTTTACGTATCAATGTTTCTGAGTTTTTGGGATATATACCCAGTAGAGGGATTGCTGGGTCATAAAGTAGTTCTATTTTCAGTTTTTTGAGGAACCACCATACTTTCTTCCATAATGGTTGTACTACTTTACATTCCCACCAACAGTGTATGAGGGTTCCTTTTTCTCCACAGCCTCTCCAACATTTGCTGTTACCTGACTTGCTAATAACAGCTAATCGAACAGGTGTGAGGTGGTATCTCATTGCCGTTTTGATTTGCATTTCTCTAATAGCTAAAGAAGATGAGCATCTTTTCATATATCTGTTGGCCATTTGTATTTCTTCCTGGGAGAAGTGTCTATTCATATCCTCTTCCCATTTTTTTATTGGATTGTTTGTTTGTTTGTTGTTGAGTTTTATGAGTTCTTTGTATATTTTGGATATTAGGCCCTTATCTGAGCTGTCGTTTGAAAAAATCATTTCCCATTTAGTTGGCTTTCTGTTTATTTTGTTATCAGTTTCTCTTGCTGAGCAAAAACTTCTTAGTCTGATGTAGTCCCATTCATTAATTTTTGCCTTCACTTCTCTTGCCATTGGAGTCAAATTCATAAAATGCTCTTTAAAACCCAGGTCCCTGAGTTGAGTACCTATGTCTTCTTCTATGTACTTAATTGTTTCAGGTCTTATGTTTAGATCTTTGATCCATTTTGAGTTAATTTTTGTACAGGGGGAGAGACTGTAGTCCAGTTTCATTCTTTTGCATGTGGCTTTCCAGTTTTCCCAGCACCATTTATTGAAGAGGCTTTCTTTTCTCCATTGTGTGTTGTTGGCCCCTTTATCAAAAATTATTTGACTATATATATGTGGTTTTATTTCTGGACTTTCTATTCTGTTCCATTGGTCTGAGTGTCTATTTTTCTGCCAATACCATGCTGTTTTGATTGTCGTGGCCCTATAATAGAGTTTGAAGTCAGGTATTGAAATGCCCCCAGCTTCATTCTTTTTCTTTAGGATTTCTTTGGCTATTCGGGGTTTTTTATAGTTCCATATAAATCTGATGATTTTTTGCTCTATTTCTTTAAAAAATGTCATTGGAAGTTTGATGGGAATTGCATTAAATTTGTATATTGCTTTGGGTAATATAGCCATCTTGATTATATTTATTCTTCCTAGCCAAGAACAAGGTATATTCTTCCATCTCATTATATCTTTTTCGATTTCCCTTAACAATGGTTTATAGTTTTCATTATATAAGTCCTTTACATTCTTTGTTATGTTTATTCCTAAGTATTTTATTTTTTTTTGTTGCAATCGTGAAGGGGATTGTTCTTTTGAGTTCCTTCTCAGTTGTTTCATTGTTGGCATATAGAAAGGCTATTGACTTCTGTATGTTAATTTTGTATCCTGCGACCTTACTGTATTGGCTTATTGTTTCTAGTAGTCTTTTTGTGGATTCTTTGGGGTTTTCTATGTATAGTATCATATCATCTGCAAAAAGTGATACCTTTCGGCCTAGCGTGCGGAGGACCCGGGTTTGATTCCCGGCCAGGGCACACAGGAGAAGCGCCCATTTGCTTCTCCACCCCTCCGCCGCGCCTTCCTCTCTGTCTCTCTCTTCCCCTCCCGCAGCCAAGGCTCCATTGGAGCAAAAGATGGCCCGGGCGCTGGGGATGGCTCTGTGGCCTCTACCCCAGGCGCTAGAGTGGCTCTGGTCGCAACATGGCGACGCCCAGGATGGGCAGAACATCGCCCCCTGGTGGGCAGAGCGTCACCCCCTGGTGGGCAGAGCGTTGCCCCATGGTGGGCGTGCCGGGTGGATCCCGGTCGGGCGCATGCGGGAGTCTGTCTGACTATCTCTCCCTGTTTCCAGCTTCAGAAATATGCAAAAAAAAAAAAAAAAAAAAAAAAAAAAAAAAAAGTGATACCTTTACTTCTTCTTTTCCGATATGGATGCCTTTTATTTCTTTGTCTTGTCTGATTGCTCTGGCTAGAACCTCTAGTACCACATTAAATAAGAGTGGAGAGAGTGGACAACCCTGTCCTGTTCCTGATTTAAGGGGGAAAGCCTTCAGTTTAGTGCCATTTAATATGATGTTAGCTGATGGTTTATCATATATGGCCTTTATCATGTTGAGATATTTTCCTTCTATACCCATTTTGTTGAGAGTCTTAAACATAAAATTGTGTTGTATTTTATCGAAAGCCTTTTCTGCGTCTATTGATAAGATCATGTGGTTTTTGTTCTTTGTTTTGTTGATATGGTGTATTACATTAACCGTTTTATGTATGTTGAACCATCCTTGAGATTCTGGGATGAATCCCACTTGATCATGATGTATTATTTTTTTAATATGTTGTTGTATTTGATTTGCTAGTATTTTGTTTAGTATTTTAGCATCTGTATTCATTAGAGATATTGGTCTGTAGTTTTCTTTTTTTGTGCCATCCTTGCCTGGTTTTGGTATGAGGGTTATGTTGGCTTCGTAAAATGTGTTTGGAAGTATTGCTTCTTCTTCAATTTTTTGGAAGACTTGAGTAGAATAGGAACCAAGTCTTCTTTGAATGTTTGATAAAATTCGCTGGTATAGCCGTCAGGGCCTGGACTTTTATTTTTGGGGAGGTTTTTAATGGTTTTTTCTATTTCTTCTCTACTGATAGGTCTGTTTAGGCTTTCTGCTTCTTCTTGACTCAGTCTAGGAAGGTTGTATTTTTCTAGGAATTTATCCATTTCTTCTAGGTTGTTGAATTTAGTGGCATAAAGTTTTTCATAGTATTCTACAATAATTCTTTGTATATCTACGGTGTCCGTGGTGATTTCTCCTCTTTCATTTTGGATTTTGTTTATATGAGTTCTTTCTCTTTTTTCCTTGGTAAGTCTTGCCAAAGGTTTGTCAATTTTTTTAATCTTTTCAAATAACCAGCTCCTTGTTCTATTAATTTTTTCTATAGTTTTTCTGTTCTCTAATTCATTTATTTCTGCTCTGATTTTTATTATCTCCTTTCTTCGGCTGGTTTTGGGTTGTCTTTGTTCTTCTTTTTCTAGTTCCTTAAGGTGTGAAGTTAAGTGGTTCACTTGGGCTCTCTCTTGTTTGTTCATATATGCCTGAAGTGATATGAACTTCCCTCTTATCACTGCTTTTGCTGCATCCCATAGATTCTGATATGTCGTATTGTCATTTTCATTAGTCTGTATATATCTTTTGATCTCTGCACTTATTTCTTCTTTGACCCATTCATTTTTTAAAAGTATGTTGTTTAGTTTCCACATTTTTGTGGGATTTTTTTCCTCTTTTTTACAGTTGAATTCTAGTTTCAAGGCTTTATGATCAGAAAATATGCTTGGTACAACTTCAATTTTTCTGAATTTGCTGATGTTGTTTTTGTGGCCCAACATATGGTCAATTCTTGAGAATGATCCATGTACACTGGAGAAAAATGTATACTCAGTCACTTTGGGATGAAATGTCCTGTAGATGTCTATCATATCCAGGTGCTCTAGTGTTTTGTTTAAGGCCACTATGTCTTTGTTGATTCTCTGTTTGGATGACCGATCTAGAGCTGTCAGCGGTGTATTGAGGTCTCCAAGTATGATTGTATTTTTGTCAGTTTTTGTTTTAAGATGAATAAGTAGCTGTCTTATATATTTTGGTGCTCCTTGGTTTGGTGCATATATATTAAGAATTGTTATGTCTTCTTGATTCAGTGTCCCCTTAGCCATTATGAAATGGCCATTTTTGTCTCTGAGTACTTTTCCTGTCTTGTAGTCAGCATTATCCGATATGAGTATTGCTACACCTGCTTTTTTTTGGATGTTATTTGCTTGGAGTATTGTTTTCCAGCCTTTCACTTTGAATTTGTTTTTATCCTTGTTACTTAGATGAGTTTCCTGTAGGCAGCATACAGTTGGATTTTCTTTTTTAATCCATTCTGCTACTCTGTGCCTTTTTATTGGTGAGTTTAATCCGTTTACATTTAGTGTAATTATTGATACTTGTGAGTTCCCTATTGCCATTTTATATCTTGCTTTCTGTTAGTTTTGTGTCTTGTTTGATCCTTCTCTTTTGTTTTTCTATCTTTTGTTTTTATTTGGTTGTATTCCATACATCTTTCCACTGTTGCTATCTTTTTTATCTCATGTGCTTCTGTGGTGGTTTTTTCAATGGTGGTTACCTTTGAATAATGAAAAGGGTCCCTACCCTGTTCATTGTAGTGAACTATTTTGTGAGTACTTTTGCACTCCATCGTCCTTTGCTACTGTTAATCTCCATCTTCTCCCCCTCTTTCTTTTTGTTGTTGTCACAGTTTAAATTTGGTTTTATTGTGTTCTTCTTGGAGCTTTTACTTGTGGCTCTGTTTTTTTTTTGTTCTTTGTATCTGATTGGAGAACCCCCTTTAGTAATTCCTGGAGTGGGGGTTTTCTGATGATAAATTCCCTCATCTTTTCTGTATCTGTGAATGTTTTTATTTCTCCTTCATATTTGAAGGATAGCTTTGATGGGTATAGTATTTGTGGCTGAAAGTTCCTCTCTTTCAGGACTTTAAATATTGGGGTCCACTCTCTTCTAGCTTGTAGAGTTTCTGCTGAGAAATCTGATGATAATCTAATGGGCCTTCCTTTATATGTTGTATTCTTCTTTTCCCTGGCTGCCTTGAGAATTTTTTCTTTGCTGTTGGTTTGTGTCAATTTCATTATGATATGCCTTGGAGTAGGTTTGTTGGGGTTAAGAAAACTTGGAGTTCTGTTTGCTTCTTGAACTTGAGGCTTTAGTTCTTTCCACAGGCTTGGGAAGTTCTCATCTATTATTTGTTTGAGTATGTTCTCCATTCCATTTTCTCTCTCTTCTCCCTCTGATATACCTATTATTCTTATGTTATTCTTTCTGATGGAGTCAGATAATTCTTGTAGGGCTATCTCATTTTTTTTAATTTTTGAGTCTCTTTCTTCTTCTCTCTGTTGTGCCTCAAGTTGCTTGTCTTCTATTTCACTAATCCTCTCTTCTATCTGACCTGTTCTATTAGCTAAGCTTGTTACTTCGTTTTTCAGCTCGTGAATTGAGTTTTTCATCTCTGTTTGATTTGTTTTTATAGTTTCAATTTCCTTGGACATATATTCTTTGTGTTCATTGAGTTGTTTTCTGAGCTCCCTAAATTGCCTTTCTGTGTTTTCTTGTATATCTCTGAGGATTTTTAGGATTTCTATCTTGAATTCTCTGTCATTTAGCTCCAAGGTTTCCAATATAATAAATTTTTTCTCCATAGATTTTTCCTCATCTAGCTGTGTTACCTCTCTTTCTTTTGTATCCATGATATTCGATTTTCTCTTCCTTAATGGCATCTGAGGGTGGTTTTGTTGATAGTATTAATGAGATTTAATAAAGAATAAAAAGTTTAAAAAATAATAAAAAAAATTGAAAAGAGTTGTTTTTTTAAAAAAAATTAATAATGAAATAAAGAAAAATAAAATAAAATAAAAATTAAAAAAAAAAAAAAAAGGAAATTATTTCCCCCCTCCTTTTTTCCTCTCCTCTCCTCTCCCCTCTTTCTTGATAAAATCTTGTGGTGGACTGTGAATTATAACAAACAATACCTGTGATGGAGGGCCTGAATTGGGGAAAAGTAATAAAGGGGCAAAAAAAAAAAAAAAAAAAAAGAAAAAAGAAAAAAAAAAGGAGCGTATGGATCCACAAAAAGCAAATAAGGAAAAAATTTGGGTCAAGAATAAAATGATTTGCTTTTAGGTGTTGGTTGTCTAAGAGTTATGATGAGAGGATTAAGAGGAAAACGGAAAAATGGGGGGACAAATTAAAAAATTACTATTGTATTTAGTGGAACAAGAACTAGATAATATGGAGAGCCAGGGATGGGAGCACTGCTAGTGAGTTAAAAAGGTGAAGTAAAAACCCCCCAAAATGCCACAAACATAAGTTTGAGTCCCAGATAAGATAATTTGTTTGTTATTGAGGTTTGAATGAGAGGAGATGTAAAGGAGAAAGGAAGAAACTAATATAGAGGGAGAAAAGAAAGAGAGAGAGAGAAAAAAAAAGAAGGAACCACTAAAAGAAGAAAAAAGAAAGGAGAGAGAGAGAGAGAGTTAAGGGTTTTGGAGTGCAACCCTCATAGAGAGAAAGGAAGAGAAGAGAAAAGATAATGGGAGATGTAACACTTATGGGTAGTGTAGTTCAAGGAGAGGAGAGAGTAAGACCGGTAGAGAGTTAATCGGCCAAATTGGAGGAGGAAAAAAAAAGTATCAAGAATGAAGATAAGAGAAACAAACGAACAAATATAATAAAATGGGATAGGTTATAAAGTCTGCAGATTATTCTTGATTTTGAGAGGTTATCTTCTTGCTTTTTCTTTTCTCTCCCTCTTCCTGGTCGGTGACTCTGTACCCCGGGTTTTGCCCCTTTGCCACGCTCAGGTGGAGGTTTGCAGTTGATAAGTCTCTATGGCAATGTCATGTATTGTGCTTTAGTCTCGTTGACAGTCGAGGCTATTAGCATTTATAGGCTCCGACAGTGAGAGAGTCCGTGTTCCTGGAGCCTTTCTCCTAGTCTTTCCTTCCTCAATTAGTAGCCTGATAATCCAGCTATGGGGTTGCTGCTGCCTCTGCCTGGATAGTAAGAGGCTCAAAGAGCTGGCAACTCCCCACTCTATTTCCACTCAGCACAGGGCTCTGGGTAAGGCTCAGTCAGTCAGAGCTGCTAGCATAATCAGGCGGGCTTTCCAGCCATTCAAAGACCTCTGGCTCTGCCACTCTGTCCGGTAACACAAGCGGGCGCCCACTTCCGGGGCGCTTGGAGGAAACTCTCACTCACTGGCTGCGTGCGCAGACCAGGATATCCGGCCAGCAGTCTCACGCTCTGAGTGAAACCCCCAACCGCAGGGAAAAGTTGCAGTGTTGGAATTGAGTCTCGCTCCGTCCCCGTGCGCGGCTTTTGCAAGGCGCTGGGGCGGCCCGAGATTCCGCTTTGGCCCACACAAAGGCCCCTGACTCTGCCCCTCTGTGCGATGACACGGGTGCGCACTGCCGAGGCACTCGGAGGAATCGCTCACTCCTTATCTGCGCGCGCAAACCAGGATATGAGGCCGGCCCTGTTTCCCTCTGAGTGAAACACCCTCCAGTACGGAAAATCTCCACCGTTGGAATTAGTTCTCACTCCCTCCCGTGCGTGGCTTTCCCAGGGCGCTGGGGCTGCCCAGAGACTCTGCCCTTGGCCCACAGAAAGGCCTCTGACCCTGCCTCTCCATGGGGCAACACGGGCACCCACTTCCGGGGCTTAGGAAGAAATCTCTCGCCCACTAACTGCGCACCAACCAGGAGACCGGGTAAAATGTCCGCGCCGCTTGTCTTTCTTTGTTTGGGTTTGGCGCGAGTGTTAGCTTGTATTGCCCGGGTTGCCACAGGATCAGATTTTCCTTGGCTTGGATCTCCGTGCCACAGCCTGGTTCAGCCGTTTGTGTCGCGGCCTGGATGTATTCACCCCCTTTGCCCGCCTCAGTTTCTATATTCACAGTTACCAGAGAAAGCCGCCCTGTTTAGGTTAGTGAGGAAGGCGGAGCATTTCTTACTCCCTATTTCCTTCGGGGTTTGGTTATATATTTAGCCAATTTTTCACTCAATCATACCTTTGGGTGTATTGCGAAGCATCTGGAAGCTCCAAGTATAGGTTTTTCTGTTTCTGGTTGAAGATCTTGTTGAGTTTTGGGGGAGATTAATCGGTATCGCTTCCTACCCCGCCATTACTCTGACGTCATCTCCCCACTTGATATTTTTTAAAACAGTAAATTAGAGTAGGAAATTTGTTTGATTTGATTTGAAATGTCGCCTAATAGTTTTCAATAAGTAAGATTAAATAAGAAACTAGGAGTTGGAAGGTAGTCTTCCTCTTTCACTGTTTTCTCTCGGAAACCAAACACCTCTGATTTCTTTTCAATTGTCCCCAGCGCACTGACCTTTCTCCCTCCGCTGCCAAAGGAGCCCTGGCACAGCAGGCATCATCTCACACTAAAGATGCTCCCTAACCCACCTGAGTAGTTTGTTAATTCACAGTCCTGCACACCCAGGTGTACTTGCTGACCCTCATCTCTGTGCCCGGCACCAGGCTGACAGAGATCAGCAAACCAGACATGGACTGGAATTAAGGAGCCAAATCCCAGGGGCCTCCTGTCAATCACTGAGTATACATTTCTAACCCCAGCCTCGGTGTTGCTACAATGGAGATGTCAGGGTGCCAGCAATGTCTATCTTTGACCAAGTCCCTTGGTACTGTGACACATAAGCATGTTATTATTCCTCATTGAGAAAGTTAGGGCTAAAAGCCAGTCCTGGTGATGTGTCACATCCTTTGTGGGCAGGACCGGAGAGGCTCACTGGGTACAAATAATCCCAGGCTCCCAGGCTGCTGAGTCCAGCTCCTAATTTCTCAGTGCTGCTAGAGCTGGACTCAAAGCAAAGTCCACCATGAAGCTGTCTCTGGCTGTCCTGTTGGTCAGTCTGGCCTTTGGCTGCTCTGAGGGTGAGTATCATGTCCAATGTGAGTACCATCAGCCCAGGTAAGTAACCTTCTCTCAACTAGGTGACTTATTAGGGAAGGAAGGAGGTGGTGAACAGATCACAATCCAAATTTTTCCCACCACTTAGGGACTAGCGCCCAACAGCCAGGGCTCATTGTATCAATTTCCGATGTTCTGGAATTTTCTCAAACATCATTGCAGGCTTATTTTCAGAGTTCTCCACTGGAAGGCTCACTCCAATGCTGTGTCCCTGAACAAATGCTTAACCTCTCCAAGTCACCTCTTGTCCTTGCTTTTCACAGTTGTCACCCAGAATGGCTCTGACAGTGCTGAGATGACATGTGTCAAAGGCCAGCTCCAGATCCCATCAGACATTCTGCTTCCCAGCAGGTGCCATTTGAGTCCACAGCTTGTGAACTCCCGGATTCAGACTCATACGATGTGCAGGCTGGAAGGGCTTTAGCAGAGTTCTCAGTTCAGGAAGAGCTGGTGTTGTCTGAATCTCCGAATGATCAATTTCCCGTGGGCTCTGAGAACCGGCAGCCCTCAGCCAGTCAACACGTGCTGCTCGTTCTCTAGGCGTCCGGCCAGGACTTGGAGACCCAGTGACATTGTTAGGTCAGCAACTACTGCTTTTCTGGGTTTGTTCTAGGCATTTGTCGCAGAATACTTTGGTGTGTCTTCACCCCTCGACACGGACTTAAGTCCTTTTGAGTCATTCTCTTTCATCTGCCTTTCTGAACCTCCTCCTGTTTTGCCCTGTGGCCTCTGATCTGACCCTCTCACCATCTCCGCATAGCTACTGTCTGATCCGGTCAGATCAGAGCCTGGTAGGGCACATTCTGGGCTGCAGGTGGTTGCAAAGACTTGGGGGAAGGGTGAAGAATCTAGACCAGAGAACGTGGTTACTTCGGGTCTCAGCACAATCCCAGTGGGGTCGGTAGTAAGCCCCAGTTCCCACCTCCCACCTTCTCTAAGGAATTCTGTACATCAGTGCAGGACACAAGAGCCATCATGACATGTGCATAATTCCAGATGTGTGTAACTCGGAGAGTCTTTTTTTTTTCAGCTTTTCAGCGATCTTCATCCAATGACTTAATCCTATAATTTAATTTAGTCTCATTTTACAATATTTAATACTTTCCTCACTCCTGTCCAGATTTAATCCCCTTTCTCTGACCTCTAGTAAGCTCTGACTCTGCCATTCATTATTGAAGATTGATTACTCAAATCTCCTTTCCCCCCATATCAACAGTAAAAAAGGTGTCCGTTTATTGACAGGGAAGCTTTAATTTTTGAAATCTGGGGACTGTGAATTTTAGCAATGCAGGAGAGTCTCAGAAAGTGGCGGGTGTACTTTACAAAGTATAAGCCTGAATAGAGATCAGCCAACCTGGATTTCCAGACCGAGCTCTGCGGCTTGCCTTGGGATCCCAAGAAAGTCACGACTTCTAGAATTTTGCATTGTCCTTGACACAGTTATGAGATGTGACCACAATTCTCCCGAGGTTCTTTTTCATTAGAACGTCAGAAAGTCAAGTGAAAAAGTGTTTTTCCTCACATTAATTGTATTTCTTTTGCTTCCACTCTAGCTCTTCCACAAGTGTGTCCAGCCCTTGTTGCTGACATCAATAAGTACATTCTGAAATCAGCCAGCAACTTCCATACCAGCCTTCAGAAATACAACGCACCTCCCGAAGCAGTCTTCGCAGCTATGCAATTTAAAGGATGCGTAGATAATTTGACCCTTGAAGGCAGAGAGAAATACCAAAAATTTTGGGTAATTTCTTTCTCTGTTGGCATAGAGGTTGCAGTTCAGCTGCACAGCCAGGAGGGAGGTCAGGGTGCTGCTCTGGGGACACAGGGTGAGAAGGCAGCTGCCCCTCTGCTCACCTCTGATCAAGTGGCCCGTGCACACCGGGTCCATGATAACGTGACACCTGCTGAGCTGGACTTAGGCTGCACACAGCGCTGGGCATGTTCATCCTTCTCAGGTCACCTCCCTGGGCACCAGGTTCTCTCCTCAGGACAGCCAGGCCCACAGGGTGTGATGGGGCAGGAACAGAGACTGTTCCCCCAGCAGGACGGGCCCCTCACCCAGTGGCACAGTCCCTGGGACTCTCACGGGAGGACTGGGAGGGAGAAGGGGACACAGCGAGAGGGAGAGAGCCGGTCCCGCCCTCTGTCAGGATGGAGGGACGTCTGCTGGGGGCTCTGCCAGCTCTCACAGAGCCGAGGCCACCCAGTACCTCACCCCACGTTTCCCAGCCAGAGGGCCGCGACCCTCCCTGTGTCCTCTGCAGCCCCGTGTGGAGCTGAAACACTTCAATCATGTCCTCATGGAGAGATCACACAGATGTAAAGGTGTCTCTCAGCACGTCCTCCCTGGAATTAAGTCAGGTTTCACACAAATGTCCTCACTAGCTGGATTCTCAGTGTGGGGAAGTCCGTGTGCCGTGTGGGGAATGTCCACTCCTCGAGGCGGGACATCTGCAAGCAGAATGGCCAGGTCTCCTCCCGTCCTGTCCCGGTCCCTCAGCCCTGCATCCCTGTTAGTGACAAGTGGAGTCCTCATCCTGGGACTCAGAGAAAGGACACTGGCTCCTCTGCCCAACTCCTGAGCCTCCTCCTCGCTCCACTAGAGACCTGAGCCCTTCTCTGGGGACACACAGGGTTTATCTGCGGGGTGTGGACATGGTTCTCTCCTGACTCGCACGGTCTGTGCAGACTGGACCAGGACTATTGAATTCCCCACACGCACGGCTACCTGCCTGGTGCCTCCACTTCCCTTTGCTGGTTGCAGTTTCTTCCACATCTGGGTTGTGAACAACAGTCTGTGTTAACATGACTTCTGCAGGAGCTTTAGGACTGATGTTTCTTTTTTTCTTCTATTTCAGAGCAATGTTGTGGCGAAATGTAACAGTTAGATTTAACAATCTTCCATGAAAGTTCCCTGTCGTTCAATGATGACCTGATCTTTCTCGGACAATGTGAAGGTTTCAACGTCTTGCTTTAATAAATTTTTTTCCTGCACTTCGCTGCCTGTCTTGTTTTATCCAACAGTCTCTGGCTTGAGGTGGGTGGTTTCATCATGAAGCAGCCTGTGGGTGGTTTCAGGAGTAAAGTAGGGAGAACAGCGTCCAGGTACCATGGCGACCTGAGTGCAGGAGTCCAGGCGGGAACATGGGGCCACCCTGCATGATCCCACAGACTGCCCGGTCACATGGCCCCGAGGGCGGGGCGGTTGAAGGTAAAGCCACGAGAAAGTCCTGCTCCAGGGCGCAGACTGCGGAGACCACAGCCTGACGGCGGTCAGATGGTTCCCACCAGCAGCATCGCTGCTACTGCGCCCGCATCGTCAGCACAAACCCTGCTCGGTCCTCACTCCATCTCTGGGGTCAATGCCCGGATGGCCCTGTGTGACATGATCTCTGTCCACTTCTCCACTTGTAGTGAATCCGCAGGGTTCAACCTTCGCTTCCTCCCTGCACTCTGCACATGCGCATTGCTCACCTCCACCCCGGCTACCGCTTCCTTCCTCAGGGTCTCCCTATATCCCCGGACACGGGGTCCATCCCCATATGGACAGCTCCATGCACACCATCCACACTTACTGCAGGGGGAACACGTCAGATGAGCACAGTGTCTCCCCACCTCCTCCTCTTCCATGAGCCCATCCAGGCTAATGGGCCCCCATCCAATGAGGCAGCTGACTCAGATGATGGATACATCACAGATCACAGTTGGTTTCCAGTGGCTGCTGTGACACAGCCACACACTTGGTGGCTTTAGTTCAGTTCTTTTCTCCAGGTGCGGAGGTCAAGAGTCTAAAATCTGTAACTTTTGCTGAAATCACAGTGCCAGGAGGACATGCTGGCTCTGGAACATCGAGGGGAACATCTCTCTCTGGTGCCTACAGCTGAGGGCTGATGACTGTTCTCGTCTGGTATCCACACCCCTCCAATCTCTGCTCCATAAGGGTCCTTGCCATATTTTTTTCTCTGTGTATGAATATTTCCAGGTCTCCTTCATGTACAATATATAGAATGGCATTTAGAGTTCCCGAGAATCCTCTTCCTAACTCAACATCTCTGACTTGATCACATCTGCAAAGACCTGGTTGAAATGGGGGAGACATGAGACATTCAGGTTTTGGTGTGGATTTGTTTGGTGCCATTATGATCCTACTTCAGCTACTTTGTATGCCAACCTTAAGAGTCCACTAAGTCCTTCCTTCTCCACGGCCAAGCCTCCCTTGAACATCTTTTATGACTTTGAACTACTAGAGATCATGTGTTTATAAATGTTTCAAGTAAGTGGCCTTATTATTAGACCTGCACCCTTTCTCCAATTATAAAGGACATAGCTATAAAAACTGTGGTTGGCAACGGAATACTACATGGCTGTGAAAAAAAAAGGAAATCTTACCTTTTGCGATAACATGGATGGACCTGGAGATTATTATGCTAAGTGAAATAAGACAGGCAGAGAAAGAAAGATATCATATGACCTCACTCATTTGAGGAAACTAATGAACAATGTGAAGTAAGGAAGGAATAGAGGCATAAGTGGGATCAAAGGGACTAGAGGGAAAGCAGTCAAAGGGAAGGGGGATGAGAGGATGGGATCAGAGAAGGGAAAGAGATTAGCAAAATTATAAATACATAACACAGTGTTATAGAGAGCAAGACAGCAAATCCTGGAGGGAAGAGAAGAAGGCATTGGGAGGAGGGGGCTGGGGGGTATCAAGGGGAACATGGGGGTGGGGGGAGATATATATGGCAGGACACGTGAATCTATGTCAACACAATAATTTAAAATCAATAAAAATTTTTTAAAAAACTGTAGTTGGCAAAATAGGAAATAAGTGGTACCTACAATTACCAGTTGTGTCCAAAGCCTTTAGAATAAATGTGATCACAGGGGGAACATGTCCACATAAACTAGTCTCTGTTTTCTGGAACGCCTTCTGTGTTCATCCACACCCTGTGCTCAGCGGACACAGGGTCACGGGGCTCTTGCCACAGCCTGAGAAACGCAGCCTGGAATAACACCAGGAGGACAACACCCCCCACCACCGGGGCACACAGGCCTGGTCTGACCCCGTCCCAGGCTCCTCTTCGTCCCCATGTCCCTGCTCACCCAGACGCTGTGCTCAGCCATCCTGTCTACATGTCATTCACTCACCATGACGTTGGGTCACAGCACTGCTGTGACGTGGGCTCATTGTGGTCCCTTTCCCTCTATGTTGTCCCAGCACAGGACAGCTGACAGCCTTGTCAGCAAGGTCTGTGTCCTGTCCCCTGCTTGGTGAAGCCTTCTCTGCCTCTCACACCCTGAAATAAACCTTCATACAGAGTCACACTGTGTACACTAAACAACACACACTCACATACATGTTATAAGACACACCGGGAACCATGCACTAGGAGACATGCAGACACACACAAGGAGGCACACACACAGACATGCACACAGGCAGGCACTCTCATCTGTCTGTTGTCACTTATTCTTATGTGATGTAAGAATTCTATAACATAGCTGTTTGGAGAATATCTGGAATAAAATAACACTATAAAGGACAAATATTATCAATTATTGTTAATGTTGCTAAAATGCTTAAGAGTTTACAACCATGGAGACCCAAATGGGCAGCCATTGTCCCAGAAGGTTACAGGTTCTGTCTCACTTTGTCCTGACAGATCTTCAGGAAGGGGATAGACTGTTACCACCGTCAGACATGGGATGAAGGATGTCCCACCACTGGCCTCCAGCCTGGCTCTGTGTCTTCTCAGCATCAACTGGGAAGATTTAAAAATCAAATGATGCTCAGGCCCCAGTCCAGGACCAACGTGAGTACCTCTGTGGGTAGAACCGTGTGGTCCCCATCCCCACCTCCCCTGTTGCGGGTGCAGCACCATGTGACTTCGTGGTGTGAATAAGATCGGAGAGGGGTATAATACTTCTCATTGGAAGTTGTATTTTAGTCTTACTCTCTTTTTCTTTTTTTTTCAAACAATGCTCCAAAATCATTACTTTAAAATGAATATTTTGAACCTGACCAGGCGATAGCACAGTGGATAGAGCATCGGACTGGGACACAGGGGACCCAGGTTTGAAATCCCCCAGGTCGCTGACTTTAGCATGGGCTCATCTGGTTCAAGCAATGTTGTTAATATTCAGAGTTTCATGAAAAGGAGCCACAAAAGAATGAGGCAGCAACAATACTACAAGTGGAGGACCCCAATCTCTCCAGGATTGAGGTACCTTGAAAATATCAATTAACCAATTTATTAAGCAGAAATATGACATCTTGCATAAGAAACTAATAAGCAGAATACAGTGTACAATTTTATTATTTAGTTTTGCAAAACTGATTAGATTTCTCTTGCTCTTTCTGAGACATAACAGCACACCATCTGCTGTCTGATTCCTGACTTGCAGAAAGCTCCAGGGGAGCCAAACACCCACATCCTTGGGCCTTCCCTGGGTGCGACTGCTTTCAGTCATGAATGCTTGGCCTCAACCTTCACTTCCTCAGGATGGGAACAGAAAGTCAGTCAGTGCTTTGGCTTTCCTCCAACGTCTCCCCCCTTTTTGTTTAATTCATTCTGCAACATTATGGTGTACAAGGATACTAATTCTTCAGAATGACACAAGTTGCTTCTGCTATTTCTCCAGACTAAGCAAATACAAAACATAAAACAGTAATGACAATTAATGCACTTATTGTATTGTAGAAGCTTCTAATAACTGTAAATGTTTAACAGGATTTCGTTCAGATAATCCATCAGCCATACTACTTAATAAAGGTGCTCTAGAAAGCAGTTTCAGTTTTTCTCTGAAAGTGTCATATACACCTTGTTACAATTGTATTTCTATAGATATATTACCTTGATTAAGCAAATGTCTTCTAACTTTATTGTAAGGAAAATTAGTCTCATTATATGGATGCGGGGTTACACAAAAGGTAGTAATGTTCCAATCACATTTAAGTTTTATTTGATGTTGTAAGCTTACCAATTGAGTTCCTAATAGTACTAATGCCTGTTGTAAATCTGCTCTTTGACTCTCAATATGATTATTAATCTATATTTGGCTATTCCATAATTTTTCAGTGTTCATGCCAGTTTTGCACAAACTCTGTGTTTTGTATAGATTGATGAAGAGCAACTGCTGCTGCTGCCACAGTGGCTGTGATAGCTATAACTCCAATCATAGCAGTGAGTAACATACCTATAAAATGTTTTATTCTGTGTAATATCTTTTTTAGAACCTCATTTATTAAATACATTTCAGGCAAGTTTTGTCATTGTCTATGCATCTGAACAGGCACCCAGACTACTGTTCTAGCTTTAATTATATACAGTGGTACCCTAAGATACAAATTTTATTTGTTCTGTAACCGAGCTCGTAAGTCAGTCAACTCGTATATCAAACTGCCAATACTGGACCCATGTGCCAACACACCAACTAGCGGCAGCTTCCCGAATCATGACTCGTATCTCAGAATTTCACTCGGATCTTGAACAAAAATACGGACCGAGTCGCAGCTCATATCTTAAAGAATTCGTATGTTGGTCTGTTCGTATCTCAAGGTACCATTGTACACAGAATCAACAGATTGATTTTAATTAATAAAAGAATTGGGACATGTATAAAAAGAACAATTTATACAAGTAATGAGATTAATTGATTCATTCTGGAACACAGGACCAATCATGAACATATAAGGTAGACATATACAAGCCTGTATATTATGGAATTCATTGCATGTAAATGTCAACAAATAGTTTCCTAATTGACAAATGTATAAACTTTTCCATGTACTCATATGATGTAAATCTATTTCAATTTTACATAAATCTGTATGTATAGGTCTTCCTATAAAGTGAGGAGCCGGGGGAGACATTCTTCCACCATGCCATACAATAGACTCTCCAGTGATATTGGTAAATATGATGTTATTCCCTCTTTTCCAGGTTAACGTATATAAAGAATATTTGGTCCAAGCATAGCCAACTGAGGCCCAATCAATGAGGCTTCCATAGGAAGTATTAAGAAGTACTCTTCCAATTTCTCCTTTACATCTTTTCCACATTATCTAATTATCTATACTATTAGCATGCCTTTGCTGACAATTAGGAAGACTGGGAGCACTATCAGTGGTGCCATAGATGACTCATTCTGAAAGGTCCACCCTGGTAGTATATATAGAATAAGGTGATGTGACCCACTTTGTATAGTAGATAACCAATCCTGTGATTTCATCTTTAAGCAATGATCTCCAGCACCTATACAAATTGGTAGTCTATCTGAGCTCACAGTATCATTTGATATAACCCGTCCCTCTTCTTCAGGCCTTAAGGGTCCATGGACATCAAATGGTCCTGGAAGCCAAACAGAATCATTAACAGATACAGAAAAAGGGGTGTCTTTCCAATTAATAAGTCTATTTAAAGGAAGATTAAGAATATAAGCCCAGGCCTGACCTGTGGTGGTGCAGTGGATCAAGCATCGACCTGGAACACTGAGGTCGCCGGTTCAAAACCCTCGGCTTGCCTGGTTAAGGCACATATGGTAGTTGATGCTTCCTGCTCCTCCCCCCTTCTCTCCTTCTCTCTCTCTCTCTCTCTCTCTCTCTCTTCTCTAAAATGAATAAATAAATAAAAATAATTTTTAAAAAAAAGAATATAAGCCCAGTAAGAATAGTTAGTTCCACTTACTGTTACAGACACAATAGCCAACATTGCCAGAAACAGAGTCGAGGATGTTTTTGGAGTCTTAGTCCCAATTAAAACATTTTCTGCCTCCTAGGTGGGTTTCCTCAGTTGCCCCCAAGTAGGCAGTTCAGCTTTTTGTGTCGCAGTTGTCTTCATCTTCACTTCTCTGATGACCTTTGGCTCTAGGCTTAGTCTGTCCATTTCTTCTTCCGGCAGTTCAAAAATGTCAAATCTCCCTTTCTTCCACTTCCAACTCATGCTGAGGCTTCAATTTCTGGAAGATATCCACTGGTCTCCCGTATCTGTGGAGATAAGAGCAAATCCTCACCTCCGTATTTTGACTAATCTCTTTCTCCATTGTCCATTATCATCATTTCAATAGGTGGGCTGTGATTAATAGTTCAAGACTGTTCCAGGTGGTGTCTTTCAGCAGCTGTATCAGTGGCATTATTTTTGATGTCTAAAAAATTTAAAGTAAAAAGTGCTCTGGCTAATTGTATCCTGGGGTTTCTCCCTTATTCCCTCTTTTCTGTTTAAGTAACATGCCTTTCAATGTACTATGAGCCCTTTCAATGAGCCCTTTCAACAATGGCTTGCCCTTGGGGGTTATAAGGGATGCCCCTTGTATGTTTAATTTGCCATTGTTGACAAAACTGACAAAATGCAGAAGTGTATGCAGGACTGTTGTCAGTTTTAACGCTCAAAGGAATGCCCATGACAATAAATGTTTCTAAAAAGTGTTGGATCACATGACATGTTTGTTCTTCAGTAGCAGGTGTGGCCCATAAAAATCCTGAGAAAATGTCAATGGAAACATGAACATAGGAGGGTTTCCCAAATAAAGGAACATGGGTCACATCTGTTTGCCAAACCTGATTAGGATGCAGGCCATGAGGATTAACTCCTCCTGAAAAGGGTATAATGGTAAGAGGACTACAGGTGGGCTAAGGGCTCACAATCTTTCGAGCCTGTTGTCTAATAAGAGAAAACCTTTTGCGGAGGCCGGCAGAATTAAAATGAGGAAGTGCGTGGAAATCTGCAGCCGAGGAGCCATTACTTATAAGCAGTTGATCAACAATTTGATTACCTGCAGCTAAAGGACCTGGTAAATTAAAATAAGAACAAATATGAACAGTCTATAGAGGGTTAGAATGAGTGTGAATAATATTCTGTAAGTCAGAGTAAAGAGAAAAAAGTGTATCATCAACAGAGGATCTAGATAAGGTAACAGTTTCAAGAAATCGAGCAGCATTGGTAGAGTACTGAGAGTCAGAAACTGTATTAATAGGATCTGCTACATCTGACAATAAATAACATAAGGATGGCAGACAATTCAGCCTTCTGGACAGATGTATAACCTGAGAAACAACATCGCTGTTGTGGGCCAAAGTAAGCTGAAAAGCCATCCTTAGTAGCATCAGTGAAATAAGTATCACCTTGATCTGGAGAATCTTTAAGACTTTTTGGTAGAATAAAAGCAGTTCTTTTTTTTTTTTTTTAATAATTTAGTCATCAAATATATTTTCTTGTTTCTAGTAAATATTTCAAAATAGTAATTTACATGATTCATTGATTAGCATAAAGGATTTCCTTTTTTTTTTTTAATAATTTTATTTTTTTAATGGGGTGACATCAATAAATCAGGATACATATATTCAAAGATAACAAGTCCAGGTTATCTTGTCGTTCAATTATGTTGCATACCCACCACCCAAAGTCAGATTGTCCTCTGTCACCTTCTATCTTGTTTTCTTTGTGCCCCTCCCCACCCCCCTTCCCTCTCCCATTCCCCCCTCCCCCCCCATAACCACCACACTCTTATCAATGTCTCTTAGTTTCACTATTATGTCCCACCTACGTATGGAATAATACAGTTCCTGGTTTTTTCTGATTTACTTATTTCGCTTCGTATCATGTTATCAAGATCCCACCATTTTGCTGTAAATGTTCCGATGTCATCATTTCTTATGGCTGAGTAGTATTCCATAGTGTATATGTGCCACATCTTCTTTATCCAGTCATCTATTGATGGGCTTTTTGGTTGTTTCCATGTCCTGGCCACTGTGAACAATGCTGCAATAAACATGGGGCTGCATGTGTCTTTACATATCAATGTTTCTGAGTTTTTGGGGTATATACCCAGTAGAGGGATTGCTGGGTCATAAGGTAGTTCTATTTTCAGTTTTTTGAGGAACCACCATACTTTCTTCCATAATGGTTGTACTACTTTACATTCCCACCAACAGTATATGAGGGTTCCTTTTTCTCCACAGCCTCTCCAACATTTGCTATTACCTGTCTTGCTAATAACAGCTAATCGAACAGGTGTGAGGTGGTATCTCATTGCCGTTTTGATTTGCATTTCTCTAATAGCTAAAGAAGATGAGCATCTTTTCATATATCTGTTGGCCATTTGTATTTCTTCCAAAAGCAGTTCTTTTAAGAAAATCAACGAGTTTAGATTTGGGTTAATGATTGTCAATTTGTCCCACAAAATCAGCAACATCTAATTGCCATTGAAGGTTCTGTTCAAAAGCCATCTTAAGTTGGTCTTTGATTTATATGGACTAACTCCCTTAATTGCTGCAGCCAAAAGATTCATGTTATATAAAGGGGTGCCAATATCAGCACAAGTCTTAACTAATCTGCTACATTACCACCATTGGCGTAAATGGGACGCAAGGCCCTCTGACATTCGGCATTATCATCATCAAAAGCAACTACTGGAAGTAACATGTCTCGGAGTCCCACTTGTGGGATTGTTTTAGCTAACACACCATGGAGTCTTGCAAAAAATCAACATAAGGATCAAAGACTCCTTGTTTAACATTAACAAAGGAAGATGTCACCACCCCTGGGGTAGCTATTCTCTGCCAAACATTTTTACAGCATAATTTAACTTGTTCCACAACATTATGACTCATCCCACATTACTGTTGCAAATCAGCAAACCATCCCTGTCCACAAAACTTGTCTTATGTAATATTAACAGAAGGGTTAACGTTAGTATTCTAATTAGTTTGAACATGAGCCTGATCCTCCCACCAAATCATAAATTGTAAATATTCCACTTTTGAAAGAACAGTCCGAGCTAACATCTCCCAAACTTTTGGGATCAAACGTTCAGAGTCTGTGAAGGAGAATAGCAATCCCTGCATATAAGGAGAGTTAGTTCCATACTGGGAGCAAGCCATTTTTAACTCTTTTAAGAGTTTTACAGAAATTTGGTCATATTGAGCATAAAAACCTCCTTGAGAGAATTATGGATTAGGTCCAAATGGGGTGAGTGTGACAGGAAAAGCTTCTAATGCAGGACTTATGAATCCTAAATCCCTATCTTGTCTATTCTACATTATCCCTCTCATAAGAGGTGTAAGAATAGGTACCTTAGCTTGTTTTTCAGTAGGTACCGAATCTACAAAACGAATAGCGGAGGGGACTACTGTGGGTAGGGCTGGATGTGAGGAAAATGGTGGACCAGAGGGAGCAACAGAAGGAGGAGGCGGAGACCAATTATCTTGGTCAGTTTTGAAAGGGTTAATACTTTGTCAAACATCCGTGTCAGAAAGTTTAGACTGTAATTCAAAAAGTCACTCCTTTAATTGTTTAGAAGATAAATGCTCTTCATCAGAGGCCAAATGATCCTTGTCATCCAACAAAGGTCTAGGCATTTCACAAGAAATTAAAGGATTTTCATTTTTTCCTGAAACTGACTATAAAGGCTTCAAGGCCATTTCAATTAAAGTACATAAGGACCAGACTTCTAAAGGAATGGTTTCTTTACTCTGATGAGCTCGCCGGAGAGACTTCATTACTAATCACCACTGTTTTAAGTAAATTTTTTCCTGTGGGAGTAAACCAATAACAATGCCTTCTAACTAAATACCATAGTTCATCTAAAGTTTCTCTTAACCTTGACTCCGCAATTATGTAACAATGTCTTAAGCAACTGTGAATAAGCTTAGTAGTTACTTGATGGGGAATTCCCTACTGTTCCACTATCCCAGAGTAGGGACTTACCCATCCACATGAATCCCTCTTGTTCCTTTGGGCTGAAAACCGAAAGCAGTCTCGAAGAGTTATTTCCTCTTCAAATGCCTGTTCGGGCACTACTTGTTAATGTTCAGGGTTTCATGAAGAGGAGCCACAAAGGAATGAGGCAGCAACAACAATACTACAAGTGGAGGACCCCAACCTCTCCAGGATTGAGGTGACTTGGAAAGATCAGTTATCCAATTTATGAAGCAGAAATATGACTTCTTGTGTAAGAAACTAACAAGCAGAATACAATGTACAATTTTATTATTCAGTTTTGCAAAACTGATTAGATTTCTCTTGCCCTTTCTAAGACATAACACCACACCATCTGCTGTCTAATTCCTGACCTTCAGAAAACTCCAATTGGGCCAACACCCACATCCTTGGTCCTTCCTTAGATGCAACTGCTTTCAGTCATGAATGCTTGGCCTCAAACTTCACTTCCTCAGGATGGGAACAGAAAGTCACTCAGTGCTTTGGCTTTCCTCCAACAGAGCAAGGTTCACTAGCTTGAGCCCAAGGTCACGGTCTTGAGCAAGGGGTCACTTGGTGTGCTGTAGCCCCCCGGTCAAGGCACATATGAGAAAGCAATCAATGAACAACTATGGTGCCACAACAAAGAAATGATGCTTCTCGTCTCTCTCTCTCTCTTCCTGTCTGCTTATCCCTATCTGTCCCTCTCTCTGTCTCTGTCAAAAGTAAATAAATAAATAAAATGAATATTTTGAAAATTAAAGAAAATTGTCAGACAGTAATGACAAGGAGGACTGGACTGAAATACACAAGGACAAAATATGGTAGAAGTAAGCTGAGATGTGGCTATTCCTCAGGGCCATGTAGGAATTTATGCTCCACCAAACTTGGAAAAACTTGTATTTTGTTGAGAGATTTAATACTTTTTTAAGGAATTGATTATCATATTAAATGACAAGGGATAAGGCAAGAAAATAAAGAACAATATTTATGTCATAGAATGAGATTCTAATATAGAAATTAAAGGCCAATAAATATTCAACAAAGAACAAAGCCCTTGTGAGCTTGCATTCTCTTAGATGAAGACTATGAACAGGGGAGGACTGAGTGGATCCTGAAGGACAAAGCCAATGAGGGTGACAAAGAGGAGAAGGTGGCAAACTCCAGGAGGGAGTACAAGCCTGGCAAATTCCAGACCTTGGAGATGAGCTCCATGCACTAGAGGTCACACATGACCTCTCTACTGCTGCCATCGGTCAGCACGGTGGCTCATCACTGTCCTCTGGGTGTGAGGCCACAGGGTTGTCCTCATCTTTTGCCACAAGGACAAATGCTGTCAGGGATGTCTCTATGACTGGGTGTCTTGTCCGTGGCTTTAGTGTCAATGGAGGTTGAGGAGTTCTTTTTTGAGTAGGTGTCCTGAGCAGCACAGGTTGTTTAGCAGCAAACATGGTCTCACAGATTTGATGCCAATGGCCACCACCCACCCTGGGGACAGGAAAGTATCTCTGGGCATGGACCAATGACCACAACAGTGGGTGCAAAAAAGGAGAAAATCAGTTCCAGTAGAGAATCATTCTTCTAGCATTAGAAATATATATATTATACTTCTCCTATTCCACTTGTAATACCCCTAAGGCCACAGAATCAAACTCTGTAAGCCTACAGTTAGCAAGAAAACATGGGCACTAGCTGGAGAGAAAATTAGTAACTGAATATAAAAGAATTGGTGTATTAATCTGATGAACCACATGGACTGTAATGTGTGTGTGGATTAAATATTTAATCACATACTTTGTAAAAATATCTAGTTGTGTAAGGCCAAAGGTTTGGCAAATGAGCCAAAAATAATTACCTGGAGGTGACACCTGATTCTTCTCATGAACTAGCGTGACTAGTAATTCCAGGTCCTGAGTGGGAATGGCGCAAAATTAAGAAAATACACTTAAAGAATTAAAGAATGGGTTCGAGAGGGCTTTGCTAAGCTGATAACAAAAACACAATGCGCTCAAAAACCGCATCTTCCTGGCCAGGGAACACAGGAGAAGCACCCATCTGCTTCTCCACCCCTCCCCCTCTCCTTTCTCTCTGTCTCTCTCTTCCCCTCCCACAGCGAGGCTCCATTGGAGCAAGGATGGCCTGGGCGCTGGAAATGGCTCCTTGGCCACTGCCCCAGGCGCTAGAGTGGCTCTGGTTGCAACAGAGTGACACCCCAGAGGGGCAGAGCATTGCCCCCTGGTGGGCAGAGCGTAACCCCCTGGTGGGCGTGCCGGGTGGATCCCGGTCAGGCGCATGCGGGAGTCTGTCTGACTGTCTCTCCCCATTTCCAGCTTCAGAAAAATACAAAAAAAAAAACGCATCTTGCTTTATTTATAGGACCAAGTGGGTCATTAGCAAATCAAAGAGATCTCTGATTACTTTTCCAAGACAACCCAAGAATTTTACCAAGTGCAGGAAACACCCACCATACATAACATCTTAACTTTACACAAAACACAATAGAGGCCAGGAAGGAAGATGTCAGCGGAGTAGGCGGACACACAGACACCCAACTCTCACCACCAAACTGGAATACAAATCAATTTAGGAAAAATCAGCATGAAAAATCAACTCTGAACTGCAAGAACAGCTCTCAAAAACCAAGGAACAAAAAAGAAGCCACAATCCTGGTAGGGAGCGCCTGAATCTCCTCTGCTTACAGGAATGGGGGGGGGGGTGAGACTGAGAGCCCAGAGAGGATCTCACATAGGGAAAAGAGCAGAAACTACTGCTCACAGCCACTTACCTGGCGACCAGGGAGCGAGGTGTGTTGAAAAGACCAGCTTATCTCCCAAGTGGAAAGGACAGGGAGAGGGACAGACTGTGAGGGGCTAAGGAATGCAGGAAATGAACTAAAAAAGCTGACTCATCCATGCTGGAGGCGGCCATAGCTGGGGGAGGGACTGAACCTTTCATAAAACAGAGCTGAATTGCTTCTGGATCAGAGATCTCCGGACATCTATCCAGCTCCAATTAGCGCAACAAGACACAGATGAAAACAAGAAGTGGGGAGGAGGGGAAGTAACTCAGGTCTCCATGGAGATCTGAGATACACCTCCCCATACTGAAGCTGAGAAAACACCCTACCCCCAGTGAGATTAGCTGGCTAAAGAGGTCTTCAGAGTCTCAGGTTACACCCATTGCATTCCTGGATACAGTTTCCAGGAAGCCCCCTGCTGAGATCAGTAAACAAGACTATCACCTGTTAAGAAAACAAACAAATCAAGACTTCAAAGCTGCCCAAATCCAAAAGTGGATTACAGATAACAGCTGATACCAACCCAAGAAGACCTAGAAATAACACAACTGAAAACTGGAGGCAGACAACACCAAGCCTAGACTCAACCAACTCTACAAATAAAACACCATGAGAAGACAAAAAAGTGCAATCCAAATGAAACCACAAGTAACACCTTCAGGAGATGAACTGAGTGATATGGAAATAATCAAACTTCCAGATGCGGAGTTCAAAATAATGATTGTAAGGATGCTTAGGGATCTTAGAACAACAATGGATGGTCATTATGAACACCTAAATAAAGAAATAGCAAGTATAAAAAAGAATCAGTCGGAGATGACAAATACAATATCAGAAATAAAGACCACAATGGAAGGAATTAAAAACAGGATAGATAGAGCAGAGGATCGAATCAGCAAATTAGAGGACAACTGGAATGAAGGCATGAAAACAGAGAAGAAAAGAGAAAAGAGACTCAAAAAGTCAGAGGAAACCCTTAGAGAGCTCTGTGACAACATGAAGAGAAATAACATCCGCATCATAGGGGTTCCTGAAGAAGAAGAAAAAGAACAAGGAATAGAGATGTTATTCAATCATATCATAGCTGAAAACTTCCCTAAATTAATGCAAGAGAAATTCTCACAAGTCCAAGAAGCACAGAGGACTCCATTAAAGAGAAACCCAAAGAAACCTACACCAACACACATCAAAATTAAAATACCAAAGCTAAGCGATAAAGAGAAAATATTAAAAGCTGCAAGAGAAAAAAAAGTAATCACCTACAAAGGAGCCCCCATAAGGATGACATCTGACTTCTCAACAGAAACACTTGAGGCCAGAAGGGAATGGCAAGAAATATTCAAAGTAATGCAGAACAAGAACCTACAACCAAGACTACTTTATCCAGCAAGGCTATCGTTTAAAATCGAAGGAGAAATAAAAAGCTTCCCAGACAAAAAACAACTCAAGGAATTCATTACAACTGAACCAATGCTGCAGGAAATGTTAAGGGGCCTGTTGTAAACAGATCAAAGTGGGAAAAGAATATAGCAAAAAAGGAATACACCTTTAAAGAAGAAAATGGCAATAAAAAACTACATATCAATAATAACCTTAAATGTAAATGGATTAAATGATCCAATCAAAAGACATAGGGTAGCTGCGTGGATAAGAAAACAGGACCCATACATATGTTGTCTACAAGAGACACACCTTAGAACAAAAGACACACATAGATTGAAGGTAAAAGGATGGAAAAAAAACATTTCATGCAAACGGAAATGAAAAAAAAGCTGGGGTAGCAATACTTATATCAGACAAATTGGACGTTAAAACAAAGGATATAGTAAGAGATAAAGAAGGCCACTACATAATGATAAAGGGAGTAATCCAACAGGAAGATATAACTATTATAAATATCTATGCACCTAATATAGGAGCACCCAAATATATAAAGCAGACTTTGATGGATTTAAAGGGCGAGATCAACAGCAATACTATAATAGTAGGGGATTTCAATACCCCACTAACATCACTAAATAGATCCTCAAGAAAGAAAATTAACAAAGAAACAGCAGACTTAAAGGACACACTAGATCAACTCGATTTAATAAATATCTTCAGAACCTTTCACCCTAAAGCAGCAGAATATACATTCTTTTCAAGTGCTCATGGTACATTCTCTAGGATAGACCACATGTTAGGGCACAAAAGTTCTCTCAACAAATTTAAGAAGACCAAAATCATATCAAGCACTTTCTCCAATCACAACAGCATGAAACTAGAAATGAATCACAACAGAAAAGCTCAAAAATTCTCAAACTCATGGAAACTAAATAGCAGGCTGTTAAATAATGAATGGATTAAGAATGAGATCAAAGAAGAAATAAAAAAATTCCTAGAAACGAATGACAATGAGCATACAACAATTCAAAATTTACGGGACACAGCAAAAGCAGTGCTGAGAGGGAAGTTCATAGCACTACAGGCACACTTTCAGAAGCTAGAAAAAGCTCAAATAAACAACTTAACCCTGCATATAAAAGAATTAGGAAAAGAACAGCAAGTAAAGTCCAAATGTAGTAGAAGGAAGGAAATAATAAAGATCAGAGCAGAAATAAATGACATAGAGGCTAAAGAAACAATACAGAGGATCAATGAAACTAGGAGCTGGTTCTTTGAAAAGGTAAACAAGATTGATGAACCTTTAACTAGACTCACCAAGAAAAAGAGAGAGAGGACTCAAATAACTAAAATTAGAAATGAGAGAGGAGAAATAACAACTGACACAACAGAAATACAAAATATTGTAAGAAAATACTATGAAGAACTTTGTGCCAAAAAACTAGACAACCTAGATGAAATGGACAAATTCCTTGAAACATACAATCTTCCAAAAATCAATCTGGAAGAATCAGAAAACCTAAACAGACCGATTACAACAAAGGAGATCGAAACAGTTATCAAAAAACTCCCAACAAAGAAAAGTCCGGGGCCCGATGGCTTCACAACAGAATTCTACCAACTATTCAAAGAAGAACTAACTCCTATCCTTCTCAAACTATTTCAAAAAATTCAAGAGGAAGGAAGACTTCCAAGCTCCTTTTATGAGGCGAACATAATTCTGATTCCAAAACCAGGCAAAGACAACACAAAGAAAGAAAATTATAGGCCAATATCTCTGATGAATATAGATGCTAAAATCCTCAACAAATTAGCAAACCGGATCCAACAATATATGGAAAAAATCATACACCATGATCAAGTGGGACTTATTCTGGGGAGGCAAGGCTGGTACAATATTTGTAAATCAATCAATGTGATTCATCACATAAACAAAAAGGAGAAAAACCATATGATAATTTCAATAGATGCAGAAAAAGCATTTGATAAAATCCAGCACCCATTCATGATCAAAACTCTCAGCAAAGTGGGAATACAGGAATCATACCTCAACATGATAAAGGCCATCTATGACAAACACACTGCCAACATCATAATCAATAGTCAAAAATTAAATGCAATCCCCTAAGATGAGGAACAAGGCCTCTGTGTCCCCTTTCACCACTCTTATTCTACATAGAATTGGAAGTCCTAGCTAAAGCAAGCAGACAAGAAGAAAAAATAAAAGGCATCCAAGTTGAAAAAGAAGAAGTAAAACTATCATTATTTGCAGATGATATGATACTATATATAGAAAACGCTAAAGTCCCAGTCAAAAAACTACTCGACCTGATAAATGAATTGAGCAAAGTGGCAGGGTATAAAATTAATACACAGAAATCAGAGGCATTTTTATACACCAACAATGAACTGTCAGAAAGAGAAATTAAAGAATCAATCTCTCACTATTGCAAAAATATAATAAAGTACCTAGGAGTATATTTAAACAAGGAGGTTAAAGACTTGTACTCAGAAAATTATAAAACATTAATAAAAAAATATATAGGAAGATACAAAAAAGTGGAAGCATATACCGTGTTCATGGTTAGGAAGAATAAACATCATTAAAATGTCTATATTACCCAAAGCAATCTATAAATTCAATGCAAAACCATTTCAAATACCAATGACATACTTCAAAGATATAGAACACATATTCCAAAAATTTATATGGAACCGAAAATGAACACAAATAGCATCAGCAATCTTAAAAAAGAAGAATAAAGTGGGAAGTATCACACTCCCTGATATCAAGTTATACTACAAGGCCATTGTACTCAAAATGCTTGGTACTGGCATAAGAACAGGCATATAAATCAATCTAACAGAACACAGAAATAAATCCAGACCTTTATGGACAATTGATATTTGACAAAAAAGGTAAGAGCATACAATGGAGTAAAGACAGTCTCTTTAACAAATGGTGTTGGGAAAATGGGACAGCTACCTGCAAAAAAATGAAACTAGACCACCAACTTACACCATGCACAAAAATAAAATGAAAATGGATAAAAGACTTAAATGTAAGCCATGAAACCATAAGCATCTTAGAAAAAAACATAGGCAGTAAGCAAACCAACATCTCTCGCAGCAATATATTTACTGATTTATCTCCATGGGCAAGTGAAATAAAAGACAGGATAAACAAATGGGACTATATCAAACTAAAAGGATTTTGTACAATATGAACAGAATAAAAAGAAAAAACCACACAATGGGAGAACATATTTGACAATAAGCCTGATAAGGTGTTAATAACCAAAATTTATAAAGAACTTGTAAAACTCAACACCAGGAAGATAAACAGTCCAATCAAAAAATGGGTAAAAAAAATGAACAGACACTTCTCCAAAGAGAACATACAAATGGCCAATAGACAAATAAAAAATGTTCAACATCACTAATCATTAGAGAAATGCAAATTAAAACCACAATGAAATACCACCTCACACCAGTCAGAATGGCGCTCATTGACAAAACAACACATAATAAGTGCTGGAGAGGGTGTGGAGAAAAGGGAACCCTCCTACACTGCTGGTGGGAATGCAGACTGGTGCAGCCTCTGTGGAAAACAGTTTGGAGATTCCTCAAAAAAATAAATCTGCCTTTTGACCCAGCCATTCCACTTTTAGGAATATATTCCAAGAACACCATATCACCAACTGAAAAAAATGCACCCCCATGTTTATGGCTGCATTGTTCACAATAGCAAAGACCTGGAAACAACCCATGTGTCCATCAATGGACGAGTGAATTAAAAAGCAGCAGTACATATATACAATGGAATTCTATGGGGCCATGAAAAAGAAGGAAATATTACCTTTTGCAACAACATGAATGGACCTGGAAACTATTATGTTAAGTGAAATAAGCCAGGCAGAAAAATAAAAATATCATATTACCTCACTCATTTGAGGAATTCAAGGAACTTTGAGAACTGAGGAACAAAACGAAGACAGAGGAGAGATCAAGGTTTCAGAGGAAAAAAGGACAGAGGGAAAGGGGATGATAGGATGGAATAAACCTGAAGGGAAGGGGGGAGGGTGCTGTAGGGAAGGGTGAAAAGGAGATGTTTAGGGGAATATGGGGGATGGAGGATGCATTTGGAGTGACCCTAGAATCTATGTAAACACAATTAATTAAATAAAAAAAAACAAATTCAGAATGATTAAAATTATACCAAGCATATTCTCTGACCATAAAGCTTTGAAACTAGAATTCAACTGCTACGAAAAAGTAAACAAACCCCCCAAAAATGTGGAAATTAAACAACATACTTCTAAAAAATGAGTAGGTCAAAGAAGAAATAAAATCAGAGAACAAAAGATACATACTGACAAATGAAAATGACAACACGACATATCAGAATCTCTGGGATGCAGCAAAAGCAGTAATAAAAGGAAAGTTCATATCACTACAGGCCAATATGAACAAACAAGAGACAGCCCAAGTAAACAACTTAACATCAAATCTTAAGGAACTAGAAAAAGAAGAACAAAGGCAACCCAAAACCAGAAAAAGAAAAAAATAGTAAAAATCAGAGCAGAAATAAATGTAATAGAGAACAGAAAAACTATAGAAAAATCAATAAAACAAGATTCCCTGGAAAGATCAACCAAATTGACAAACCCTTGGCAAGACTCACTAAGGAAAAAAGAGAAAGGATTCATACAAACAAAATCCTAAATGAAAGAAGATAAATCACTGCAGATATTATAGATATACAAAGAATTATTGTAGAATACTATGAAAAACTGTATGCTACCAAATTTAACAATCTAAAAGAAATGGACAAATTCCTAGAACAATACAATCTTCCTAAACCGAGTCATAAAGAGGTAGATAGCCTAAACAGACCCATAAGCAGGGAGGAAATAAAAGCAAATATCAAAAACCTCTTTAAAAATAAATATCCAGGGCCAGTCGGCCATACTAGTGAATTTTATGAAACATTTGAAGAAGATTTGGTTCCTATTCTACTCAAAGTCTTCCAAAAAATTGAAGAAGCAATACTTCCAAACACATCTTATGAAGCCAATGTAACCCTAATAACAAAACCTGGCAAAGACAGCACAAAAAAAGAAAACTACAGACCAATATCTCTAATGAATACAGATGATAAAATCCTAAACAAAATAATAGCAAATCGAATATAACACATTAAAAAAAATAATTCATCATGATCAAGTAGGATTCATCCCAGAATCAGAAGGATGGTTCAATATATGTAAAACAGTTAACTTAATACATCATATCAACAAAACAAAGAACAAAAACCATATGATCCTATTAGTAGATGCAGAAAAAGCATTTGATAAAAAAATCATTTTATGTTTAAAACACTGAACAAAATGAGTATAGAAGAAAAATATCTTAACATAATAAAGGCCATTTATGACAAACCATCAACTAACATCATATTAAATGGCATAAAACTGAGGACTTTTTCTCTAAAATTAGGAACAAGACAAGGTTGCCCCATGTCTCCACTCTTATTCCATGTAGTACTGGAAGTTCTAGCCAGAGCAATCAGAAAAGAGAAAGAAATAAATGGCCTTCAAATTGGGAAAGAAAAAATAAAGGTTTCACTTTTTGCAGATGATATGATCCTGAACGTCGAAAACCCCAAAGACTCCACAAAAAAAACTATTAGAAACAATAAACCAATACAGGAAGATCGTAGGATACAAAATTAATATGCAGAAGTATATTGTCTTCCTATATGCCAACAACAAAACGTCAGAAAACAAACTCAAAAAAAAATCCCTTTTACAGTTGCAACAAAAAAAAAATACCTAGTATAAGCATAACAAAAAAAGTAAAGGAACTATATAATGAAAACTACAAAGCATTCTTAAGAGAAATCATAAAAGCTATAATGAAATGGAAAAATATTTCTTGTTCTTGGATAGGAAGAATAAATATAGTCAAAGTGACCATATAACCCAAAGCAATATACAAATTTAATGCAATTCTCATCAAAATGCCAATGTCATTTTTTTAAAGAAATGGAACAAAAATCATCAGGTTTATATGAAACTATAAAAAAACCCAAATAGCCAAAATAATCCTAAGGAAAAAGAACAAAGCTGGGGGCATTACAATACCTGACTACAAATTATAATATATGGACATTCCTCAAAAAATTAAAAATGGAACTGCCTTTTGACCCAGCTATCCCACTTTTAAAAATATGTCCTATGAATACCAAATCACTGATTCAAAATAAGAAATACACACCCATGTTTATTGCAGCATTGTTTACAATAGCCAAGATCTGGAAATAGCCCAAGTGTCTGTCAGTGGACAAGTGGATTAAAAAGCTGTGATACATATACACAATGGAATAATACATGTCCATGAGGAAAAAGAAAATCTTACCTTTCGCAACAATATGAATGGACCTGGAAACTATCATACTAAGTGAAATAAGCCAGGCAGAGAAAGAAAAATATTATATAACCTCACTCATCTGAGGAATCCAATGAACAATGTGAACTGAGCAATGGAACACAGGCAGAGGCAGAATCAAAGGGACCAGAGGGAAAGTGGTCAGAGGGAAAATAGAAGAGAAGATGGGATCAGAGAAGGGAAAGAAATTAATGGCAATATATATATATATATATATATATATATATATATATATATATATATATATATATATATACACACACACACACACATACATATATACATAACACAGCATTATAGAGAACAGGACAGAAAATCCTGGAGGGAAGAGGGGAAGGCATTGGGGGGAGGGGACATGGAGGGGGGCAAGGGGAATAAGGGGGTGAGGGGAGATATAATCAATGGGACACTTGAATCTATGTAAACACAAATGAAAATCATAAATAAAAAATTATATAAATATTATACATCCATGATAGTCAAAACAGCATGGTATTGGCAGAAAAATTGACACTCCGACCAATGGAACAGAATACAGAGCCCAGAAATAAATCCACATACATATGGTCAAATAATCTTTGATAAAGAAGCCAAAAACACACAATGGAGAAAATAAAGCCTCTTAAATAAATGGTGCTGGGAAAACTGGAAAGCTACATGCAAAAAAATGAAATTCAACTATAGTTTGTTCCCTTGTACCAAAATTAATTCAAAATGAATCAAAGACCTAACTATAAGGCTTGAAACAATAAATTACATAGAAGAAAACATAGGTACTAAACTTTTGGACCTTGGCCATAAAGAGCATTTTATGACTTTGACTGCAAAGTCAAGGGAAGTAAAGGCAAAGATAAATAAATGGGACTACATCAGACTAAGAAGCTTCTGCACAGCAAAAGAAACTGACAACAAAACAAACAGACAGCCAACTAAATGGGAGATATTTTCAAACAACAGCACAATTAAGGGCCTAATATCCAAAATATACAAAAAACTCACAAAACTCAAAAACAAACAAGCAAACAATCCAATAAATAAATGGAAACAGGACATGAACAGACACTTCTTCCAGGAAGAAATACAAGTGGCCAACAGATATATGAAAAGATGCTCATCTTCACTATCTATTAGAGAAATGCAAATCAAAACTACAATGAGATACCACCTCACACCTGTTAGATTAGCTATTATCAACAAGACAGATAATAGCAAGAGTTGGACAGGCTGTGGAGAAAAAGAAACCCTCACTCACTGTTGGTGGGAATGTAAAATACTACAACCATTATGAATGAAAGTATGGTGGTTCCTCAGGATATTAAGAATAGAACTACCATATGAGCCAGCAACCCCTCTACTGGGTATAAACCCCCAAAACTCAAAAACATTGGTACATAAGGACACATGCAGCCCCATGTTCATTGCAGCATTGTTTACAGTGGCCAAGACATGGAAACAACCAAAAGGCCTTCAATAGATGATTGGATAAAGAAGATGTAGTACATATATACTATGGAATACTACTCAGCCATAAGAAATGATGACATAGGATCATTTATGACAACATGGGTGGACCTTGATAACATTATACTGAATGAAATAAGTAAATCGAAAAAAAACTAAGAACTCTATTATTCTATACACAGGTGGGACACAAAATTGAGACTCAAGGACATGGACAAGAGTGTGGTGGTTACCAGGGGGAGGGGAAGGAAAAAGAGGGAGTGGTGGGGGATATAAGTGGAAAACCAAATAGAAGGTGATGGAAGACTACTTGACTTTGGGTTATGGGTATACAACATAATCAAATGTCAAAATGATCTGGAGAAGTTTTCTCTGAAACTATGTACTCTAATTGATCAATGTCACCCTGTTAAAATTAATTGTCTAAATAAAATTTTTAGCCCTGGCCGGTTGGCTCAGCGGTAGAGCATTGGCCTGGCGTGCAGGGGACCTGGGTTTGGTTCCCAGCCAGGGCACATAGGAGAAGCGCCCATTTGCTTCTCCAACCCCCCCTCCTTCCTCTCTGTCTCTCTTCCCCTCCTGCAGCCAAGGCTCCATTGGAGCAAAGATGGCCCGGGCACTGGGGATGGCTCCTTGGCCTCTGCCCCAGGCACTAGAGTGGCTCTGGTTGCGGCAGAGCGATGCCCCGGAGGGGCAGAGCATCGCCCCCTGGTGGGCATAGCGTCGCCCGTGGTGGGCGTGCCAGGTGAATCCCAGTCGGGCACATGCAGGAGTCTGTCTAACTGTCTCTCCCCGTTTCCAGCTTCAGAAAAATACAAAAAAAATTTAAAAAATCATAATAATAATAAAAATAAAAATTTTTTAAAAAACCAAACTGGACCAAATAGACATAATAAACTTTTACAGGACATTTAATCCCAAAACATCAAATTATACATTCTTCTCCACTATGCATGAAGCATTCTCAAGAATACACCATATGCCAGGCCACAAAACTAACATCAACAAAATTAGGAAGATTAAAATTATACCAAGCATATTTTCTGACCATAGGCCTTTAAAATAAGAATTCAACTGCAAAAGGGAAATAAAGAAACCCACAAAACTGTGAATATTAAACAAATTAGTTCTAAGAAGTGACTAGGTCAAAGAAGAAATAAAAATAGAGATCAAAAGACATATGCAGACAAATGAAAATGATAATACAACATAACAAAGTTTCTGGGATGCAGCAAAAGCAGTAATAAGAGGAAAGTTTATATCATTTCAGGCTTACAAGATACTAGATCCCAAGTAAACAACCTAACATCACACCTTAAGAACTACAAAGAGAAGAACAAAGGCAACCCAAAGTCAGCAGAGGAAAAGATATAGTAAAAATTAGAGCCAAACTAAATGAAATAGAGAACAAAATATTATGGAAAAATTAATACAACAAAGATCTGGTTCTTTGAAAAGATCAATAAAATTGACAAACCCTTGGCTAGACTCCCTAAGGGAAAAGGAGAAAAGACTTATATAATCAAAATCTGAAATAAATAAGGAGAAATTACCACAGACACCATAGGTATAAAAAGGATTATAGTAGAATACTATGAAAGATTATATGCCACCAAATTCAACAACCTAAAGGAAATGGGTAAGTTCCTAGAACTATACAATCTTCCTAGACTGAGTCATGAAGAAGTGGAAAATGTAAATAGACCTATAGGCAGGGAGAAAATAGAAACAACTATTAAAAACTACCCCCAAAATAAAAGTTCAGGACCAGAGGACTACACTAGTGAATTCTACAAAACATTTAAGTAAGATTTGGCACCTATTCTTCTCAAAGTCTTCCAAAAATTAGAAAAAGAAGCACTAGTTCCTAACACATTTTATCAGGCCAAGCTAACCCTGATACGAAAACCTAGCAAGGACAACACACACACACACAAAAAGGAACTACAGACCAATATCTCTAAAGAATACACATGCAAAAAAATCTTTTTTAAAAAATACTAGCAAATTGAGCACAACAACACATTTTAAAAAGTAGTATATCATGATCAAATGGGATTTATTCCAGGAGCACAAGGATGCTTTAACATACATAAATCAATCAATGTAATATGCCACATCAACAAAACAAAGAACAAAAATCATATGATCTTATCAATAGCTACAGAAAAGGCATTTGATAAATACAACATCCCTTTTCAGTGGTGGGATTCAGCCAGTTTGCACCAGTTCAGCAGAATTGATACCTAATTTATTGTTGAGTTCAGTGAACTGGTTGTTAAAATGGCACTTGTAATCAAGGTTATAAGGTGGGTGCCTGGGCAGCTGCCCAATGTGGAAATCACAAATTTACATTTTTTCCTCTTTTTTTAACATTCATCTGCACAACAGCATATTCTAAGCACCCGTAGTAATGTTCATTCCGTCCACAGGTAAAAAAAAAATTGTGAGGACATCAAGCAAGGAGCAATATGGAAATATATTAAATAAGAGTGTTATTGTTTTTATTCAGGTATTATTTAATACTTTTTCATTAATATTTTTAAATTCTTATATTCTAGTTTCATGTACCTCTTTTATTGTTGTTATTTAAGTATCAAATGCATGAATAATAAAAGACCTTTTGGTATATCTTTTTTTTACTTAAAATGGTCACTATAGCAAAGAATCAGTGGTTAAATTATTTGAATCTCACCACAGCCTTTATGTTTAAAACACTCAATAAAATAAGAATAGACGGAAGTACCTCAACATAATAAAGGCCATGTATGACAAACCATTAGCTAATATTATACTTAACAGTGAAAAAATGAAGGCTTTTCCTCTAAAATCAGGAACAAGACAAGGCTGCCCACTCTTTCCACTCTTATTCCACATAGTTCTGGAAGTTTTTTTTGTTTTTTTGGGTTTTTTTAATTTTATTTTATTTTATTTTTTTAATGGGGCAACATCAATAAATCAGGATACATATATTCAAAGATAACATGTCCAGGTTATCTTGTCATTCAATTATGTTGCATACCCATCACCCAAAGTCAGATTGTCCTCTGTCACCTTCTATCTAGTTTTCTTTGTGCCCCTTCCCCCTTTCCCTCTCCCCCTCCCCCCGTAACCACCACACTCTTATCAATGTCTCTTAGTCTCACTTTTATGTCCCACCTACGTATGGAATAATGCAGTTCCTAGTTTTTTCTGATTTACTTATTTCACTTCCTATAATGTTATCAAGATCCCACCATTTCTCTGTAAATGATCCGATGTCATCATTTCTTATTGGCTGAGTAGTATTCCATAGTGTATATGTGCCACATCTTCTTTATCCAGTCATCTATTGATGGGCTTTTGGTTGTTTCCATGTCCTTGCCACTGTGAACAATGCTGCAATGAACATGGGGCTGCATGTGTCTTTACGTATCAATGTTTCTGAGTTTTGGGGGTATATACCCAGTAGAGGGATTGCTGGGTCATAAGGTAGTTCTATTTTCAGTTTTTTGAGGAACCACCATACTTTCTTCCATAATGGTTGTACTACTTTACATTCCCACCAACAGTGTACGAGGGGTTTTTTTTCTCCACAGCCTCTCCAACATTTACTATTACCTGTCTTGTTAATAATAGCTAATCTAACAGGTGTGAGGTGGTATCTCATTGCAGTTTTGATTTGCATGTCTCTAATAACTAAAGAAGATGAGCATCTTTTCATATATCTGTTGGCCATTTGTATTTCTTCCTGGGAGAAGTGTCTGTTCATGTCCTCTTGCCAAGTTCTGGAAGTTTTAACCAGTGCAATCCAGCAAGAGAAAGAAATAAAAGACATCAGTATATTAGATAAGAAGAAGTAAGGTATCCCTTTTTACAGATGACATGATCCTTTATATAAAAAACTTCAAAGACTCCACCAAAAAAATTTAATAGTGATAAACCAATACAGTAAAGTAGCAGGATACAAAAATCAGTATACAAGTCTATTGCTTTCTGATACTCCAATGATGAAACTTCAGAAAATGAACCTAAAAAATAACAATTCCTTTTACAATTGCAACAAAAAAAATAAAATACCTAAGAATAAACTATGTGAAGGACCTATATACTGTAAACTACAAAGCATTATTGAAAGAAATGGAAAAAGACACGATGAAATGAAAAAATAATCCATGATCATGGATTGGAAGAATCAACATATTTTAAATGGCCATATTAACCAAAGCAATATACAAATTGAATACTATCTCCATCAAATTCCCAATGTCATTTTTTAGAGAGATAGAACAAATACTCACCAGGTTTGTATGAAACCATCTAAAGCCCAATTATCCAAAGCAACCCAGGGGGAAAAGAATGAAGCCGGAGGTATCATACTACCTGACTTCAAATTATACCATAGAGCCACGATAATCAGAACAGCATGGTATTGACAGAAAACAGACATAAAAACCAATGGAGGCCCTGGCTGGTTGGCTCAGCGGTAGAGCATCGGCCTGGCGTGCAGGAGTCCCAGGTTTGATTCCTGGCCAGGGCACACAGGATAGGCACCCATTTTCTTCTCTACCCTTCCCTCTCTCCTTCCTCTCTGTCTCTCTCTTCCCTTCCCGTAGTGAGGCTCCATTGGAGCAAAGATGGCCTGGGCGCTCGGGATGGCTCTGTGGCCTCTGCCTCAGGCACTAGAATGGCTCTGGACGCAACACAGCGATGCCCCAGAGGGGCAAAGCATCACCCCCTGGTGGGCATGCTGGGTGGATCCCGGTCGGGCGCATGGAGGCAGTCTGACTGCCTCCGTTTTCCGTTTCCAGCTTCGGAAAAATAAAAAAATAAAATAAAATAAATAAATAAAAAAACAATGGAAAATAATTGAGAGCCTAGAAAGAAAATCACATATATGGACAAATCATTTTTGACAAAGGAGCCAAAAACACACAATGGAGAAAAGAAAGCCTTTTCAATAAATGGTGCTGGGAAAATTGGAAAACCACCTGCAAAAGAATAAATCTTGACTACAGTGTGTCCCTCTAAACAAAAATTAATTCAAAATGGATCAAAGGCCTAAATATAAGATCTGAAACAATGAATTACATAGAAGAAAGCATAGTAACTAAACTCATGGACTTTGGCCATAGAAAGCAATTTATGAATTGAACCCAAAGGCAAGGGAAATCAAGTCAACAATAAATGAATGAGATTATATTGAACTAAAAGGCTTCTGCACAGCAAAAGAAACTGACAAAAAAACAAATAAGCAGCCAGTTAAATGGGAGATGATATTTGCAAACAACAGCTCTGATAAGAGGTTAATACCCAAAATATATTTTTTAAAACTCAGCAACAAACAAGCAAATCAATTTTAAAAATGGGGAGAAGTATTGAACAGACACAACTCCCAAGAAGTGATACAAATGGCCAATGGTAAATGAAAAAATGCTCGTCCTTACTAGCTATTCATGAAATGCAAATCAAAACTACAGTGAGATACCAGCTCACACCTGTTAGATTGGCTATTATCAACAAGACAGGTAATAGCAAGAGTTGGAGAGGCTGTGGAGAAAAAGGAACCCTCATCCACTGTTGGTGGGAATGTAAAGTAGTAAAACCATTATGGAAGAAAGTATGATGGTTCCTCAAAAAATTAGGAATAGAACTACCAAATGACCCAGCAATCCCTCTACTGGGTATCTACCCATAAAACTCAAAATCATTGGCACATAATGACACATACACTCCCATGTTCATCACAGCATTGTTCATAATGGCCAAGACATAAAAACAACTAATGCATCCATCAATAAAGGATTGGATAAAGAAGAAGTGGTACATATATATAATGCAACACTATTCCCCCATAAGAAAGGATGATATATTTCCATTTAAGACAACATGGTTATATCTTGAGAACATTACACTGAGTGCAATCAGTAAATCAGAAGAAATAAGAACTGTATGATTTCACCCATAGGTGGGGTATATGCTGAGACTCATGGACATAGATGAGAGTGAAGTGGTTCCCAGGGGGAGGGGAAATAGCGATGGGGTAGGGGGGAAGGAGTAAAGAGGGACAAATATACAGTGACAGAAAATGATTTAAGTTTGAGGATGGGTTTACAACATAATCAACAATTCAAATGATATGGAAATGTTTACCTGAAACCTGTAACACCTATAGATAAATGTCACCCTGTTAAATTTGATTTCCTTAATAAACTTTTTTAAATCAACAAAAAAAGGAAATAAAACACAGAATATATTCAGAAGACAATATTTCTCAATACAATCTTTAAGAATGAGTCAGAAAAATGCCAACTAAGAGAGACCTGAAGATGACAGCAGAGTAGGCAGACGCACAGACTCCGAGCTCACACCACCGAACTGGATTATAAACTAATTTATGAACAATCAGCATGAAAAACCAAATCTGGACTACAAGAACAGCTTTCAAAAATCAAGGAGCAAAGAAGAAGCCACAATAAACCTGGTAGGGAGCGCCTGAATCTCCCCTGCTTACTGGAACAGAGGGGGGAGCGGTGAGGCTGGGCTCTCAACTCCAAAGATAAAGAGCAGTAAATATTGCTCACAACCACTTACCTGGTGACCAGGGAACAAGGAGTGTTGAAAGGGCCCACTTGTCTTACAAAAAGAAAGGAGAAAGAGAGAGATGGATGGTGAGGGGGAGAGGAATATAGGTGGTGACATAAAAAACTGACTCATTCAGTGCTGGAGGTGGCCATAACTGGGGGAAGGGCTGATCCTTCCACAAAGCAAAATCCAAAAGTACT
The DNA here is from genome assembly GCF_036850995.1 of Saccopteryx leptura. NCBI lineage: Eukaryota > Metazoa > Chordata > Mammalia > Chiroptera > Emballonuridae > Saccopteryx > Saccopteryx leptura. Next base: position 10,488,750 of record NC_089503.1, on the reverse strand, counting down.
TCCAGGTCACAGAGATACAGACATCTCTCCAGCTCCAATCAGCGCAACAAGACACAGCTGAAAACAAGAAGTGGGGAGGAGGGACAGTAACTCAGGTCTCCATGGAGATCTGAGATACACCTCCCCCTACTGAAGCTGAGAAAGCAACCCGCAACCAGAGGGATTAACTGGCAGAAGAGGATTTCAAAGCCTCAGGTCACACCCACCGCATTCCTGGATACAGTTTCAAATAAGCCCCCTGCTGAGATCAGCAAACAAGACAATCACCTGTTAAGAAAACAAACAAAGCAAGACTTCAAAGCGGCCCAAATTGTAAAGTGGATTACAAATAATAGCTGAAGCCAACCCAAGAAGACTTAGAAACAACACAAGTAAAAACTAGAGACAGACAACACCAAGCCTAGACTAAACCAGCTCTACAAAGAAAACACCCAGATACCCAGGCATAATGAGAAAACAAAGAAGTGCAATCCAAATGAAATCACAGGAAAGACCTTCAGGAGATGAACTGAGTGATATGAAAATAATCAAACTTCCGGATGCGGAGTTTAAAATAATGATTGTAAGGATGCTTAGGGATCTTAGAACAACAATGGATGGTCATCACGAACACCTAAATAAAGAAATAGCAAGTATAAAAAAGGATATTGAAATATTAAAAAAGAATCAGTCAGAGATGACAAATACAATATCAGAAATGAAGACCACAATGGAAGGAATTAAAAACAGGATGGATACAGCTGAGGATCGAATCAGCGAGTTGGAGGACAACTGGAATGAAGGCATGAAAACAGAGAAGAAAAGAGACTCAAAAAGTCAGAGGAAACTCTTAGAGAGCTCTGTGACAACATGAAGAGAAATAACATCCACATCATAGGGGTTCCTGAAGAAGAAGAAAAAGAACAAGGGATAGAGACTTTGTTCAATCATATCATAGCTGAAAACTTCCCTAAATTAATGCAAGAGAAACTCTCACAAGTCCAAGAAGCACAGAGAACTCCATTAAAGAGAAACCCAAAGAAACCTACACCAAAACACACCATAATTAAAATACCAAAGCTAAGCGATAAAGAGAAAATATTAAAAGCTGCAAGAGAAAAAAAAGTTATCACCTACAAAGGAGCCCCCATAAGGATGACATCCAACTTCTCAACAGAAACACTTGAGGCCAGAAGGGAATGGCAAGAAATATTCAAAGTAATGCAGAACAAGAACCTACAACCAAGACTACTTTATCCAGTGTTGGTCAAATAAGTTTGTAAATATGATATATATGTTTGCTCGCTTGTGACTTATATTGGGTGTGGGGGACAGGCTATAAGCAGGCCAGGTCATTGTAGCCTAAGGTTTGGTTTTGGGACTAAGCTTTTCCCCACACCCTTGACTGATTGTATGATCTGGGTGGTGCACTCTCATGAGGAATCCAATTATGCCTTGGATAAGTGACTTTGTATCAGAGACTTCCTTGTTTGTATATTGGATTAAGGGATTTTGGTTTTCTACACTATAAAGTGGGACAGACCAGGAGCTCGGACACACAGTTCCTGCTATCACAATTGCAGGGGCTTCCCTGATCCCTGGCCCTTCATGGGAAGAGCTGGTTTTCTGCTTTTCCCTTGTCTTCTTTTGTGGTTTGCCTGTCTTGGTGAGACACCAATAAATAGGATGGCCCCCCGTCCTCTGACTCCACCATTTCTTTATCGTCTGCCCGAATCCAATGGGAACCTGCATGTGAATGGCCACGATGGCGGCTCCTGGCCCTACAACTGGCGTAGTTTCCGGCAGGATTCAGAGATTGGTATGGAGCCACCACCCTTGATGGGTGGGATAGAGTACTGGTTGCTGCTCTGGCTCCCCATGGCTGTCCTTTTAGGGGCCATGGGCTACATGTTTTTTACTCAAGAGGAAACTGCCCGAGGTCAAAAGCTTCAGTATGAATTGCAAATAGAACGGCAGAAAAGGCTGGAATTGGAGCGAGCACTGGAGAAGGAATTACGGGTTCGTGAGTTGCAGTTTACCCTGGAAGCTGAACATCTTCACCGGCAGTTGTTGGAGAAACAACTCCTGATTCAAGAGCTCCAGTCTCAGCTTCCGGCCAAAAACCAGCAGACACAGGAGCCTAAACAGTCACCAAAGGAGCAGCAGCATCCGTGCCGGTGGATTGGCTTTGAGTCAGCGGGAGCAGGCGCTTGCAACTCCTCTTCTGAGGATGAGAAGGCTCAGGCTGAAGCTGCCATATGCACACTGAGAGCCTGACCAGTTGTTGCCAAGAAGGTAAAAACCCAGCAACAAAAAGTCCCTCAGGGGCAGCCACAGCCTCCTGCTCAGGTAATGGAACACTCTGTGGTCCGGCCCTATACCCAGGCAGAGCTGATGGAGTTGGGGGCACAATTTAGGCAGAAACCTACTGAATCCCTGGTAACCTGGTTACTACTATTATGGGATATAGGGGTGGATGGCATCATGCTCTCTGGAACAGAGATGGAGAAATTGGCCGCCATTACCACACACTCTTCCTTGAGGCAGCGTCTTCAGAACTGCCATGGCAACCCAGGAGACCATACCCTATTAGAATGGGTGATGGCCGCCATTCGTATGGTCTGGCAGAATGCTGGAGAATTGCCGGGGGCAATGAGTCGGTGGCAGTGCTATAGTGAGTTAGTAAAGGTCCTTCAGGAACTAGGTATGAAGAATGCTGTTTTCAACCCTGGGTCTCGTGGGCCAGACGAGGAAGTGTTTACAGCAAAAATGAGGGAATTTGTCCTTGCTAGCGCCCCGTCAGCCCTTTTTGGGTCACTTGTGGCTATATTGGGCCTCTATGTGGGGCAGCCCATCAATGCAGTTACACAGATGGTAGCAGATTTGGGAGAGCTGGAGGCCGCTCGGGATCATAAAGCAGTGAGGGCTGCTGCCTATGTTCCCCCAACTAACAAGGGAAACGGGCCTGTAAAGGTTACCCGAACGCAGATGTGGGTAGACTTGATTGCGGCTGGAGCAGATAAGGGGAAATTGGATGGCCAGTCTAATAAAATTCTTTTGGAGCTTTGGCGGCAGCTTAAACCGGAACAGAAGTTCCAGCCACTGAGACGAAAGGCCCCAGCAGCTACCAATAAAACGTTTGGTGCGCGTACAGCTCGGTTACAAGATTATATGATAGAGACGGCTGAGGGAGAGGAGAACTCCCAAGACCCAGTGTACCAGTTTGAATAGGAAAAAGGCCGAGGGACCCGTCTAACGGGGATGGGCGGGGACCGGAGGCCACATGTGGAACTGGCTATCCACTGGTCCCCTTCCAATGTACAACGGGTGTTGGCCTTGGTGGATACAGGTTCCCTTCTCTATGGAAACCCAGAGCGGTTTGCTGGGACCCCAGTGGCCATTGACGGTTATGGGGGCCAAACTGTTCAAGTGAAGCCAATAACTATTCCATTGGGGATAGGGAGACTGCCTCCTAAGCCATATAAGGTGTATGTATCTCCTATTCCTGAATATATTTTGGGGGTAGATGTCTTGCAAGGACTGTGGTTGGAAACTACAGCTGGGGAGTTCCGGCTGCGGATCAGGGTTGTGAAGGCAGTATTGCGGGGACACGCATCACATTCCCCTTTGCAATTACCCGTCCCTCGGCGTGTGACTAACACCAAGCAGTACCGCCTGCCAGGTGGTTATGAAGAAGTCACAGGGACAATCCTCGAACTAGAAAAGGTGGGGATCATCCGGCCAGCACACAGTCCTTACAACTCCCCAGTATGGCCTGTGTGCAAAGCAGATGGAACCTGGAGAATGACAGTAGATTACAGGGAACTTAATAAAGTTGTTCCCCCTTTGCACGCTGCTGTTCCCTCGATAGCTAACATGATGGATCGGCTAAGCCATGAGTTGGGGACATACCACTTTGTGGCAGACTTGGCCAATGCTTTTTTCTCTATTGATATAGCCGCAGAGAGTCAAGACCAATTTGCCTTCAGTTGGGAAGGGAGACAATGGACCTTTACAGTGTTACCCCAGGGCTATTTGCATAGCCCCACCTTGTGCCATGGGCTGGTGGCTGCTGACCTGGCTAAATGGAAACAGCCAGAGGTAGTCCTCATGTACCATTATATTGATGATATTATGCTAACTAGTGATTCTCTTTCAGAATTGGAGCAAGCAGTCCCTACCCTGCTATCCCATTTGAAAGCATGTGGCTGGGCAGTTAACGAGAACAAATTACAAGGACCTGGGTTATCTGTTAAATTCTTGGGAGTTGTCTGGTCGGGTAAGACAAAAGTTATCCCTGACGCAGTTATAGATAAGATTCAAGCCTACCCCGTGCCCACTACAGTAAAACAGTCACAGGAATTCTTAGGTTTGTTGGGGTATTGGCGAGCATTTATACCGCATTTGGCTCAGTTACTACGCCCCTTGTACAACCTTATTCGAAAGGGGGTTCGCTGGGATTGGACTGAGCTGGCGCAAGGTTCATTTGCAGCTGCTAAGAGAGCTGTCAAGGTGGCACAGGCCTTGAATGTGTTTGATCCTGCCAGGCCCTGTGAGCTGGATGTTCATGTAACCTCGGAGGGGTTTAGATGGGGCTTGTGGCAGCGGACAGAGTGCCTACGGCAACCTATTGGATTTTGATCCCAATTGTGGAAAGGTGCTGAAGTTCATTACTCATTAGTAGAGAAGCAGCTGGCAGCTGTGTATGCTGCCCTCCTGGCAACTGAGAGTATTACAACCACAACACCAGTTACAGTCAAAACAACATACCCTATAGCTGGATGGGTGAGAGATTGGGCAACTAAACCACGTAGTGGTATGGCCCAAATGTCTACCCTGGCCAAGTGGGGTGCCTATCTGCAACAACGCTGTGCTCTTAGCACCAGCCCATTGAACTGCATGAAGTCTTGGGTCCAGTCACCTATGCGACCTTAGAGTCAGGTGCAACTGGGGCTCAGGAGGCAGAACCTGAGGTCAGTCCCTACCAGGAGGGGCGGGTGCCCATCCCCGAAGATGCCTGGTATACTGATGGTTCCAGCAGGGGCCAACCTGCCAAATGGACGGCTATCGCCTTCCATCCGGCCACTGAGACTATTTGGATGGACACGGGTACAGGCCAAAGCAGCCAATGGGCAGAATTAAGAGCTGTTTGGCTAGTTGCCCATAATGAACCTTCACCTCTGGTGATCTGTACTGACAGTTGGGCTGTCTATCGTGGACTGACCCTTTGGATTGCTACTTGGCACATTAACCAGTGGATGGTAATGCACCGTCCATTATGGGGTCAGGCCATATGGTGGCAGGACTTATGGGAAATAGGACACCAGAAGCAGGTGACAGTATATCATGTCACAGGGCATGCCCCTCTAGCCCATCCTGGGAATGATGAGGCAGATACGTTGGCAAGGGTGCAATGGTTGGAGACTGCACCTGCAGGTGATGTGGCACAGTGGCTCCACCGGCGCCTGCTCCATGCAGGACAGAAAACTATATGGGCTACGGTTAAGGCTTGGAACTTGCCTGTGTCCTATGCAGAGGTACTTGCAGCCTGTGAGCAATGTGCAGTATGTTCCAAGGAACACCCTCGGAGACCACTGGTGTCACCTGGACAGATCCAGAGGGGTCATGTCCCACTGACACGATGGCAGATAGACATCATTGGACCCTTACCAAAGTCAGAAGGGTACCAGTATGCAGTCACTTGTGTAGATACTGCCACCGGGCTGCTTGCTGCTTACCCCACTCGTAACCCTGACCAGAGGGCAGGCATATAGGCTCTGGACCACCTGAGTGCTGCATATGGGCGACCGCTGGTCCTTGAAAGTGACAATGGTACCCACTTCACTGGTTCAATGGTGAGGCAATGGGCTCAAAAGCTGGGGGTGGACTGGAAGTACCATGTTCCCTACCACCCCCAGGCTGCTGGTATCATTGAGCATTATAATGGACTCTTAAAGCAGGGACTGCGACAGGAGGGGGGCACCAGCTCTCTTACTGGATGGACACGCCGCTTATGGACAGTACTTCGGATTTTGAATGAGCGACCTCGACGGGGAAGCCCAGCTCCAGTAGAGGCCCTCCTGCATCGGACAGCTGCCCCTATTCAGTTGCAGATACGCACCAAGGACATTTTACTCAAGCCAGGTTTCGGACAGCAGGGCAACGTGCTCTTGCCTGCTCCAACAGCCCTTCTTAAAGGACAACGGCTTCAATGGACTTGGCCCTGGACTGTACAGGCCCCCCATCTGAGATGGGTGGCATTGTTGGCACCATGGCGAAAGGGGTTAGAGGTGGACCTCCAGTTAACTCCTTGGGCAACCAGCACCTGGCCACCTAAGGTAGAAGTGTATTATCCCTTGAGTGCTCAAGGGGACAGCATTTTGAAGGGCACCTTTGTAATTTCTTTATGGCCAATAATGAGTTCCCCTATTTTACTACACATAGAACCAGCAGATGCTGGTGTATTGGCCAATAAGGTTTGGTATGCCCGCTCAGGGCGACCTCTGGTGCCAGCTACGGTGCTGTCTGCAGACAAAACTCTGGCCTGTATTCTGCCAGAGGGAAAAGATTTGCCTCTCTTGGTGCCACTGACAGCTCTCTCATTTCACCCATAGTTTTTGATCTGTTAATCCTATTGCTGTAGTTGGTACTATTTCTGTTTATGCAATGTATCCTACTCCTTGCACAGTGACCATCATGGAAGATGCCTGTGGTTTAGATTGTAAAGCGAGCAAAAGGGGTGGAATGTTGGTCAAATAAGTTTGTAAATATGATATATATGTTTGCTCGCTTGTGACTTATATTGGGTGTGGGGGACAGGCTATAAGCAGGCCAGGTCGTTGTAGCCTAAGGTTTGGTTTTGGGACTAAGCTTTTCCCCACACCCTTGACTGATTGTATGATCTGGGTGATGCACTCTCATGAGGAATCCAATTATGCCTTGGATAAGTGACTTTGTATCAGAGACTTCCTTGTTTGTATATTGGATTAAGGGATTTTGGTTTTCTACACTATAAAGTGGGACAGACCAGGAGCTCGGACACACAGTTCCTGCTATCACAATTGCAGGGGCTTCCCTGATCCCTTGCCCTTCATGGGAAGAGCTGGTTTTCTGCTTTTCCCTTGTCTTCTTTTGTGGTTTGCCTGTCTTGGTGAGACACCAATAAATAGGATGGCCCCCCGTCCTCTGACTCCACCATTTCTTTATCGTCTGCCCGAATCCAATGGGAACCTGCATGTGAATGGCCACGATGGCGGCTCCTGGCTCTACAGTTTCCCAGACAAAAAAAACCTCAAGGAATTCATTACAACCAAACCAATGCTGCAGGAAATGTTAAGGGGCATGGTGTAAACAGACCAAAGTGGGAAAAGAATATAGCAAAAGAGAAATACAGCTTTAAAGAATAAAATGGCAATAAACAATTATGTGTCAATAATAACCCTAAATGTAAATGGATTAAATGATCCAATCAAAAGACATAGGGTAGCTGCATGGATAAGAAAACAGGACCCGTACATATGCTGTCTACAAGAGACACACCTTAAAACAAAAGATGCACATAGGTTGAAGGTAAAGGATGGAAAAAAACATTTCATGCAAATGGAAATGAAAAAAAAGCTGGGGTAGCAATACTTATATCAGACAAAATGGACTTTAAAACAAAGAACATAGTAAGAGATAAAGAAGGCCACTACATAATGATAAAGGGAGCAATCTAACAGGAAGATATAACTATTATAAATATCTACGGACCTAATATAGGAGCACCTAAATATATAAAGCAGACTTTGATGGATATAAAGAGCGAGATCAACAGCAACACTATAATAGTAGGGGATTTTAATACCCCACTAACATCACTAGACAGATCCTCAAGAAAGAAAATTAACAAAGAAACAGCAGACTTAAAGGACACACTAGATCAACTCGATTTAATAGATATCTACAGAACCTTTCACCCTAAAACAGCAGAATATACATTCCTTTCAAGTGCTCATGGTATATTCTCTAGGATAGACCACATGTTAGGGCACAAAAGTGGTCTCAACAAATTTAAGAAGATTGAAATCATATCAAACACTTTCTCTGATCACAATGGCATGAAACTAGTAATCAACCACAACAGAAAAGCTCAAAAATTCTCAAACACATGGAAACTAAATAGCAGGTTGTTAAATAACGAATGGATTAAGAATGAGATCAAAGAAGAAATAAAAAAAATTCCTAGAAACGAATAAAAACGAGTATAAAACAACTCAAAATTTATGGGACACAGCAAAAGCAGAACTGAGAGGGAAGTTCATAGAACTACAGGAACACCTTAAGAAGCTAGAAAAAGCTCAAATAAACAACTTAACCCTGCATCTAAAAGAACTAGAAAAAGAACAGCAAGTAAAGCCTAAATGTAGTAGAAGGAAGGAAATAATAAAAATCAGAGCAGAAATAAATGACATAGAGACTAAAGAAACAATACAGAGGATCAATGAAACTAGGAGCTGGTTTTTTGAAAAGGTAAACAAGATTGATGAACCTTTAACTAGACTCACCAAGAAAAAAAGAGAGAGGACTCAAATAAATAAAATTAGAAATGAGAGGGGAGAAATAACAACAGACACAACAGAAATACAAAGGATTGTAAGAAAATACTATAAAGAACTCTATGCCAAAAAACTAGACAACCTAGATGAAATGGACAAATTCCTTGAAACATACAATCTTCCAAAAATCAGTCTGGAAGAATCAGAAAACCTAAACAGACCGATTACACCAAATGAGATCAAAACAGTTATCAAAAAACTCCCAACAAAGAAAAGTCCTGGGCCAAATGGCTTCACAAGTGAATTCTACCAACTATTCAAAGAAGAACTAACTCCTATCCTTCTCAAGCTATTTCAAAAAATTCAAGAGGAAGGAAGACTTGCAAGCTCCTTTTATGAGGCGAGCATAATTCTGATTCCAAAACCAGGCAAAGACAACACAAAGAAAGAAAATTATAGGCCAATATCCCTGATTAATATAGATGCTAAAATCCTCAACAAAATATTAGCAAACCGGATCCAACAATATATGAAAAATATCATACACCATGATCAAGTGGGATTTATTCTGGGGAGGCAAGGCTGGTACAATATTTGTAAATCTATCAATGTTATTCATCACATAAATGAAAGGAAGGAGAAAAACCAAATGATAATTTCAATAGATGCAGAAAAAGCATTTGATAAAATCCAGCACCCATTCATGATCAAAACTCTCAGCAAAGTGGGAATACAGGGAACATACCTCAACATAATAAAAAGCCATTTATGAGAAACCCACAGCCAACATCATACTCAATGGGTAAAAATTAAAAGCAATCCCCTTAAGATCAGGAACAAGGCAGGGGTGCCCCCTTTCACTGCTCTTATTCAACATAGTCCTGGAAGTCCTAGCTACAGCAATCAGACAAGAAGAAGAAATACAAGGCATTCAAGTTGGAAAAGAAGAAGTAAAGCTATCATTATTTGCAAATGATATGATATTGTACATAGAAAATCCTAAAGTCTCAGTCAAAAAACTACTGGACCTGATAAATGAATTCAGCAAGGTGGCAGGATATAAAATTAATACTCAGAAATCAGAGGCATTTTTATACACCAACAATGAACTATCAGAAAGAGAAATTAAGGAAACAATCCCCTTCACTATTGCAACCAAAAAAATAAAGTACCTAGGAGTACATTTAACCAAGGAGACTAAAGACTTGCACTCGGAAAATTATAAAACACTGACAAAAGAAATCAAGGAAGATACAAACAAGTGGAAGCATATACCATGCTCATGGTTAAGAAGAATAAACATCATTAAAATGTCTATATTACCCAAAGTAATTTATAAATTCAATGCAATACCAATTAAAATACCAGTGACATACTTTAAAGATATAGATCACATGTTCCAAAAATTTATATGGAACTAAAAGAGAACACGAATAGCCTCAGCAATCTTAAAAAAGAAGAATAAAATGGGAGGTATCACACTTCCTGATATCAATCTATACTACAAGGCCATTGTACTCAAAACAGCCTGGTACTGGCATAAGAATAGGCATATAGATCAATGGAACAGAACAGAGAACTCAGAAATAAACCCACAGCTCTGTGGACAACTGATATTTGACAAAAGAGGTAAGGAAATACAATGGAGTAAAGACAGCCTCTTCAACAAATGGTGTTGGGAAAATTGGACAACAACCTGCAAAAAAATGAAACTAGACCACCAACTTACACCATTCACAAAAATAAATTCAAAATGGATAAAAGACTTAAATGTAAGCCGTGAGACCATAAGCATCTTAGAAGAAAACATAGGCAGTAAGCTCTCTGACATCTCTCAGAGCAATATATTTGCTGATTTATCTCCACGGGGAAGTGAAATAAAAGACAGGATAAACAAATGGGACTATATCAAATTAAAAAGCTTTTCCACGGCCAAAGACAATAAGAACAGAATAAAAAGACAAACTACACAATGGGAGAACATATTTGACAGTATGTCTGATAAGGGGTTAATAACCAAAGTTTATAAAGAACTTGTAAATCTCAACACCAGAAAGACAAACAATCCAATCAAAAAATGGGAAAAAGAAATGAATAGACACTTCTCCAAGGAGGATATACAGATGGCCAATAGACATATGAAAAAATGCTCAACATCATTAATCATTAGAGAAATGCAAATTAAAACCACAATGAGCTATCACCTCACACCGGTTAGAATGGCATTCATAAACAAAACAACACAGAATAAGTGCTGGCGAGGATGTGGAGAAAAGGGAACCCTCCTGCACTGCTGGTGGGAATGCAGACTGGTGCAGCCTCTGTGGAAAACAGTATGGAGATTCCTCAAAAAATTGAAAATCGAACTGCCTTTTGACCCAGCCATCCCACTTTTAGGAATATACCCCAAGGACACCATAGAAGGGTTCCAGAAGGAGAAATGCACCCCCATGTTTATAGCAGCATTGTTCACAATAGCAAAGATCTGGAAACAGCCCAAGTGTCCATCAGAGGACGAGTGGATTCAAAAGCTTTGGTACATATATACTATGGAATACTACTCAGCCATAAGAAATGATGACATCGGATCATTTACAATAACATGGATGGACCTTGATAACATTATACAGAGTGAAATAAGTAAATTAGAAAAAAACTAAGAACTATATGAACCAATGCATAGATGGGACATAAAAATGAGACTTAGAGACATGGACAAGAATGTGATGGTAACAGGGCGTGGGATGGAGGGGTGGGGAAGAAGCGAGGAAGGAGAGGGAGGGAGTGGGGGGAGAGTAGGGGCACAAAGAAAACCAGATAGAAGGTGATGGAGGACGATTTGACTTTGAGTGAGGGGTATGCAGCATAATCAAAGGTCAAAATAATCTGGAGATGTTTTCTCGGAATATATGTACCCTGATTTATCAATGTCACTACATTAAAATTAATAAAAATAAGATTTAAAAAAAAAGAACATATCAAAATACAGTGCTTGGCCCTGGCTGGTTGGCTCAGTCAATAGAACATTCACCCAGAGAATGGGAATCCTAGGTTTGATCCCAGGTCAGGGCACATGTGAGAAGCAACCATCTGCTTCTCTTCCCATCCCTCTCCCCCTTCTCTCCCTACTCCCCTCCCACAGCCAGTGTCTTGATTGGTTCAAGCACTGTCCCCAGGCACTGAAGATAGTTCAGTTGATTAGAGCATCTGCCACTGATGAGGGTTACAGGATTAATCTGGTAGGGCACATGTGGGAATCAGTCTCTTTATCTTCACTCCTTTCACTTTAAATATATATATATATATATAGTGCTTTGTGTTCAAACATGGGCCTCTTCACTTCCAAAGAACATGCCTGAGGTGATCACACAGCCTGGGAATGGGGGGCAGACTTGATTTACAGACCAAGTGAACGAAGTGCAGGGTTTCTCGTGCCCAGATACTGTGGGGCTGATTTCTATGACTAACTTACAATTGAGAAAAACATAATGACCATCCAAATGTCAGAACTCATTTCTATAGGCTTTGTTTCAATACATAAGTTACTAAGTATAAAAATAGCTCTCACTGAATGTTATTACTCTGTTCAGCATGGCAGTCCTCAAATAACCAACATATCAGCGTGGGTTATCTCAGGACTTGTGAGAGCCCGAGGACAGGCCAGCTAGAACTCTCTCTCACCCTTGTGTCTCCCTCAGTGAGGACACAGGAGGTCAGGGAGGAACCTGAGTCATTCTCCTCCACAGCAGGTTGGCCTTAGAAAGGGCACACACACTGAGACCAAAGGCCACATCCCTCTGCTGGTACCAAGCTGAGGTTGCAGATCTGAGTCAAAGTCCATTTGGGGAGAGAAAACCTCAGGCTGGTAATAGAGGCATTCAAACCTCTGGATTCCTCAATTTCTGCTTGGGAAAGCTAACTTTTAAATGAGTCTTTTGTGAGTGGAGCTGTAGTTCTCTGATACCTGAGCAAGGTCACCATGGGCTCCGGAGAAAACACAGGGGTAAAGAAGCACACACTTGTTGCACGTGATGTGGGAGCATTTTGCTGAGGAAGAACCTGTGAAGGGTCCCGTGTCCCAGCAGACAGCAGGGTGGGCAGGGCCATACTCTGGGCTCCAGGCAGGTCCTCACTGAGTCCCTTCAACGAGACAGCATTCCCTTCCATTATGGTGGTCTCGCGCTCACCTTAGGATTGAAGACTCCCAACAGTGGTCACCTGGGAGAAGGCACACACATGAGATCACAGCCTTTTCTGCATTTCGGCCTCTTCCCAAATCAACATTGTTCTTGGTATCTTAGGATCTAGCACATGGCCCAGGTGTTTGGTGAATCAGGGGAACAGAAACAGATTTTGAGGTTTTTGTACCTTGATGAAGAAGCAGAAGAGAAAAAGAGGAGAAACAGGGTTTGGGGAGGAGGGAGGAGCACAGGAGGGAGGAGGGAGGGAGAGTTGATGGGGATGGAGGAGGAGGAGGAATGGCAAGAATGACAGTAATAACACACCAGGACGACACACAGGTCACAGTGTTGTCATTTCTTTATTATCTAGCAAGCACTTCTACATCAATTTCATCTACTGACGTGGCCATTGTTACACTTTAAAATTTTTCAAGGTTCTTATAGATCTGCCTCCTTTGTTTCTACACACAGAGTACAGGCTGGTGGGTTCTTGCTGTGGACCGTAAATGGCAAACAATCTTTGCAAATTCAAGGCTTAGCAAAAGGCTAAGTTCTGCCCCCTCCACCTCCATATTGGCTATGATGCTGAGTATTTGCACCCACTTCACTTGCTTGCTTAAGTTGCTAAAAGCAGTTTACATGCCCTTCCCCTTACTCTTTGTTTGTTTGTTTAGATGTTGGTTGATTTTGCTTATGCATGGTAGGGGGATTCCTGTTTATGCCTTAGGAGAGTTTCTGTTTTTGCTTCAGATGTGTAACTTTGTATCAAAGACTTTCTTGATTTGCATATGGCTATATAATAAAGCAAACTGGTGCTATGGGGTGCTCAGATATTGCCATCAGCATTGAAGAGTCCTCCCAATTCCATCCTTTTTTCTTAATGAGTCTGTTTTCTTAATTCCACATTGTTCTCTCTCAAGACCCAGAATTATGTGCCGCGCTAGTCTGCGGCAAGTGGCGCCTGAACAGGGACTTGAGTACGAAAAAACTAAACTGAAGGCCGGTGATAGAACTCCCCGAGTTCACAGTGAGTAAAGAAAGTTTGTGGGAAAAGTATAATCGGGAGTAAAAATTTATGGGAAAATTAGGGTCAAAAGACCTTTTTGTAAGAATAGTTATTCAGCTAGAATGCTTTTTGCGATATGTTTAAGATGGTGCCCCTGGTTCCTGGAGGAGGGAATGGTTATTTCTGCTACAGGGGAGTTCTGAGAAGGCAGTGGTGTAAGGAGACTATGGCAGGAGGAATAAAAGTGGCAGTCTCTCTGGCAGTTGGTGCTGTACCTTGCAGCTTGGGGGCCGAGGAATGTAGGACACTGTGGCTGCCTCTTGGTCTCTCTGGCTGCTTAGTCTGCCACTCAGCTGAAGTTGAGGTAGGGGAGAAATCTCAGCATAGTCAACCTGAACTGCCAGTTACAACAACTATAGAATTTGAGAATGGATAGGAGACTCAGGTATTAGGAAAGTTACAGCTTTTCCTGTTATGGTCTGATTTTCTTTAATGTTTTAACTACAATCTTCTGAACTGTCATTTTGTTTCTTTCTTATTCTTTGCCTGGAAATATGGCAAAGGGGGCGCCTGTTTGGATGTTGCTAAACAGAAATCTCATACAGCCGTCTTGAGATTTTTCGAGAGAGATTTCTGTTTGGCATTTATCCTTATTAAAATAGCCCTATGTAAGATCAAGCCAGCCACGTTCTAATCTCTAAAATGCCGGGTTTCACTCTTGATTTGTGTGAGTGTATGTGAAGTCTTTGTTTAATGTCTAAATGTGTCTGTTTTTGAGGCCTGAATTGAGTTTTTGCATGCAAAAATTAGAAATGCTGGCTCTAACCTGACCAGGCAGTGGCGCAGTGTATAGAGCATCGGACTGGGATGCGGAAGGACCCAGGTTCAAGACCCCAAGGTCGCCAGCTTGAGCGTGGGCTCATCTGGCTTGAGCAAAAAGATCACCAGCTTGGACTCAAGGTTGCTGGCCCCAGCAAGGGGTTACTTAGTCTGCTGAAGGCCCATAGTCAAGGCACATATGAGAAAGCAATCAATGAACAACTAAGGTGTCACAACAAAAAACTGATGATTGATGCTTCTCATCTCTCTCTGTTCCTGTCTGTCTATCCCTATCTGTCCCTCTCTGACTCTCTCTCTGTTCTTGTAAAAAAAAAAAAAGAAAAGAAAAAAAAAAGAAATGCCAGCTCTAATATTGAAAAAATATTATAATTTTATAACTTGTAAGGAATGCTCATTTAAATTTAAATAGAATTGAATGTAGATCCTTAAGACTTACTAATTTGGTTACTGCATTGTGAGGTGTGTTCAGAGTTAGCCAAATAGCAATTCAAGTGTTAGGATTAATCAAAGTTATATGTTATACTTGTGCTTTTTGTGCATAAATTGTCTTGTTTATGTGTAAGGTTATACTCAGGTAGGCAAAACAAAGGAATTCAGGCAGTTAGAAGAATAGTATAAGGATGCTAAGTCTGCTTCTCAGGCCACACCCTGCAAAAGAGGCCCCAAGGATATCGGGGATTTGGCTCCACTGATTTTGCCAATTGGATTCAAAAAATAGGTCAGAAACACCCTAAAATGGAACTAACAATACAAGGGCATAAATTTAAAGGACTTTTAGAAACTGGAGCTGATGTATCTGTTGTTACTAAACTACATTGGACTCCTTCCTGGCCCACTTATGCAGCTGCCACAGAATTACAAGGTATAGGGCAGAGTAAATCCCCTCAACAAGCTCTAGTTTTTTACAATGGGAAGATAAAGAAGGTCATTCTGGACTTTTTCAGCCTTATGTGCTCCCTGGATTGCCAGTTAATTTGTGGGGTAGAGATGTTTTGAAAAATATGGGAGCATTGCTTGTCAGTCCTAATGGTTTAGTCAGTACTCAAATGCTTGATCAGGCATTTTTGCCCACTAAGGGACCAGGGGAAGAACAGCAGGGAATTCTCACCCCTGTAGAAGTGGCATTTAATACCAGAAGGCATGGATTATGCATTTTAGTTGTGCTTGTTGCAAGGCTTTTTCTACAAGCTTTAAAGCTTGTTGTCCTGCAGCTGTAAGTAGCCAAGGAGAACATGATTCAGCTGAGCCTCTAAGAATATCAAAAAGTGGCTTCAGTTTTCTGGTAGTTAATTTCAAGGAAGGTCTATTCATGTCTCCTAATAATTTCTGAAAATCGTTTAAAGTTTGCAAATTATCTGTCCTGATTTCTAATTTTTGTGGATGAATTTGTTGTCCCTCAATAATTTGTCCTAAATAAGAGAAAATTTTAGCATAGGGACCTTGGTAGCTCCTGAAACCCCAATAATGCATTGTGCAGACCCAATTACTTGGAAATCAGATAATCCTGTATGGGTAAAGCAATGGCCCCTTTCTCAGGAGAAACTTAAGGCAGCTGCTCCATTGGTATAAGAGCAGTTACAGCTTGGGCACATTGAACCTTCTAATAGCCCATGGAATACACTTATATTTGTTATTAAAAAGAAATCAGGAAACTGGAGGCTATTACAAGATTTGAGAGCAATAAATAAGACTATGGAAATTATGGGTCCTCTCCAGCGAGGACTCCCTTCTCCTACTGCCATTCCATGGAATTATCACCTTGTAATTATTGACTTGAAGGATTGCTTTATTACTATTCTTTTAAGTCCTCATGATTGCAAGCATTTTGCATTCAGTGTTCCTTCACTTAATTTCCAGGATCCAATGGAGTGATACCAGTGGAGAGTTTTGCCTCAAGGTATGGCTAACAGCCCTACCTTGTGCCAAACATATGTTGCTCAAGCTATCTCTCCAGTATGAAGGCAGAACCCTAAGGTGTACATAATTCATTATATGGATGATATTCTTATTGCTCATCCAGATAAAGACATTGTGTTGACCATTTTGCAACAACTAGAATATTCTTTGAAAGAATCAGGACTTTATATAAGTCCTGAAAAGGTACAGAAATCTTTATTTTTCTCTTATTTAGGACAAATTATGAGGGACAACAAATTCATCCACAAAAATTAGAAATCAGGACAGATAATTTGCAAACTTTAAACGATTTTCAGAAATTATTAGGAGACATGAATAGACCTTCCTTGAAATTAACTACCAGAAAACTGAAGCCACTTTTTTATATTCTTAGAGGCTCAGCTGAATCATGTTCTCCTTGTATACTTACAGCTGCAGGACAACAAGCTTTAAAGCTTGTAGAAAAAGCCTTGCAACAAGCACAACTAAAATGCATAAATGCTGAAGAATCAATTGCCTTACTAATTTGTCCCTTGAGCTATATTCCAACGGGACTAGTGTGGCAAGCTTCAGGTTCTATTGAATGGATTCATTTAGTTGTTACTCCTAAGAAAGTTTTATCTCCATATTTTGATCTTGTTTCCTCCTTGATTATCAAGGGGCATAGGTGACTCTTCCAGCTTATAGGTTTTGAGCCTCAAATTATTGTTGTTCCTTTTTCAAAGGATCGACAACGATGGCTCTGGGAAACTTCTACTAAATGGCAAATTGGTTTTGCAAATATCACAGGCCAAATTGATTCTCACTACCCAGCTGATAAAATTTTAATTTTATTAATTACTACATTTGTCTTTCCTAAGACAATTGTTAATTAGCCCATTCCTGAAGCACCTACAGTCTTAACTAATGGGTCCAGCTCAGGAACAGCATTCTTAATAATCAATGGACAAGTTTATACTGAAACAGTCATGTAGAAGTCAGCTCAAAGAGAAGAATTACATGCCATTATCATGGCTTTTCAGCATTTTCCATGTTCCTCCTTTAATCTGTATACAGACAGCAAATATTTACTTATAGTTGTTTCCACTATAGAAACTGCTATCTTAGGAACAACTGCTAATGAGAAACTATTTCAGCAATTTCTCCTTCTTCAAAGACTTGTACGTCAACATAGAGCTCCATGTTTTATAGGACATATTTGAGCTCACTCCATACTCCCTGGAGCTTTAGCACAAGGGAATGCCCTTGTTGATCAAGCTACCCAAAAGAAAGTTATTGGAGCAACCATGACAGATCAACCAATCCAGTCTCATACTATTCATCACCAGAATGCTGCAGTCCTGTGTAAACAGTTTTAACTTTCTCAGGAAGCAGCATGGCAGATTGTTAAATCCTGTCCAGGGTGTCCTATACTACAAGCTGTCCCTTCATTGGCGTTAACCCTTGAAGACTCCTACCAGGACAACTTTGGCAAATAGATGTTATTCATATATCTTCACTTGGCAAACAGTCCTTTGTCCACATTACAGTGGATATTTATTCTGGATTTATAGTACCCTCTGCCAGAACAGAAGAGGCTGCTAAGCATGTTATATCTCATTGTCTGTATGCATTTTCTATTATTGGACTTCCTAAACTGATTAAAACTGACAATACTCCTACATATGTAGAAAAAGCATTTACTATATTTTGTCAAACCTTTTGAATTACAGGTATTTCTTACAATCTTTAAAGTCAAGGTACTATTATAGTGTACCCAGCAAAAATTTAAGGTCAATATTAAAAATATAAAAGGAAGAGTCATATTCTGGAATAATGCTTTTTACTTTAAAATTTTTCTTTTGAATGCTGATGTACAGGAGACGCCAAACCTCTTTCTCCTGCAAACTTCTACTCCTTTTTATTTGATTCAGCTAATAACACTGTTTTGTCTTTTTCCAAATAGCTCCAGATATATAGGCAGATAAGGACCCTCAAACCCCTCAGCGAGATCTTCTGAGCATGGCTTTTAAGGTCTATAATGACCAAGAGGCAGACAAAGCCCAAAAGAGATCAGGTGAAATACCAGCTCTTGGCATATAACCTTAAAGGCTTCAATGCCCGGAAGGGGTCTCATAGGACTCCATCTGGGCCCTGCTTCAATAGTAGAAAGGAAGGTCATTGAGCTAAAGCTTGCCAGGCTTACATGCCTTTGCTGTGGGGAAAAAAAGGACACTGGAAGGTAAGCTGCCCCCTTGCTCCTCTAAGGAAGGGTTCAATCTCTTCCAGCCTGTTACAGCCAACTGTGGCCTAACCTTGCCCAGCCTGCTGGGACTTGCCACTGAAGGCTAAAGGTGCCCAGGACCATCGACCCATCTCACGTCACTGTAGACCAGCCTAGGGTATTTCTTCCAAGTAGCAGGTAAACTGATCTCATTTCTTATGGACACAAGGGCCACTTACTATGTCTTGCCTGAATATTTGGGTTTTTATTCATCCCTTGAGGATCTCTCTTGTGGGTGTTGATAGTCCTATTTTCTGCTGCTTTGTTTAATATATGGTGTTTCCTTTATTCCTCCTGCCTCAATGCTTCATTCATATTTTAAGCTAGGACCTACTCCTAATTTAGAGTTCTTTTTCTCCTTTTTGCCAACTTCTGTTATGAATTTACCTCTGCCAACCAGCATAGTATATCCCAAGGTTCTCTTCACCACTCCACGGTCGCAGAGCTCCAGGGAAAAGCATCCTGGGTTTATCTCTCCAGTTTTGAAGAAAACAGAAGCTCCATCTCCATACATGCCTGCAGATGGCTTTTCCAGTCTACCTGAATTGTTGCCAGCTAGAAGCAGCAATCATTGGGACTTGGACTCTAGCTGCAAAGTGTAGAAATGTGACAACAATTCCAGCGCCATGTGGACTTATCTTGGACTTCTGCTCCTTGTGACAGCTCTTAATGGACTGAACTGGGGTTGGGTTGCATTTTCAGGGATGTGGAATGGTGATGGTGCCAACTTGGACTTGGTAAACATGTTAAGGACATTCAAAAAAGCAAAGACTCTTTTATAGATTCTGTTATATTGGCTAAGAATTTGCTTAAAGGCTGTAATCCCTGTAATGTATTAGAATACTTGTTTGGGTATCTGTTAGCATTGGCTATACTAATTTTGTGTTTGTTCTGTATTTTTTAAATCTGCCTCCAAATGAGAATCTGGAGAACTAGGAAATCAGATGAGTGCGAATCTCAGCACACAAATTAAAAATAAGAAATAAAAAAATATGTTGTGGACCATAAATAGCAAAAAGCCTTTGTAAATTCGAAGCTTAACAAAAGGCTAAATTCTCCCCCCTTCACCTCCATATTGGCTATGATGCTGAGTATTTGCACCCACTTCACTTGCTTCCTTAGGTTGCTGGAAGCAATTTACATGCCCTTCCTCTTACTCTTTGTTTGTTTAGATGTTGGTTGATTTCACTTATGCATGGTGGGGGGATTTCTGTTTATGCCTTGGGAGAGTTCTGTTTTAGCCTTAGATGTGTAATTTTGTATCAAGGACTTTCTTGATTTGCATATGGCTATATGATAAAGCAAACTGGGGCTATGGGGCGCTCGGATATTGCCATCAGCATTGAAGAGGCCTCTCAATCCCATCCTTTTTTCTTAAT
Organism: Saccopteryx leptura; assembly: GCF_036850995.1. Lineage (NCBI taxonomy): Eukaryota > Metazoa > Chordata > Mammalia > Chiroptera > Emballonuridae > Saccopteryx > Saccopteryx leptura. Next base: position 10,468,669 of record NC_089503.1, on the reverse strand, counting down.
AAGTCTGTTTTCTTAATTCCACATCGTTCTCACTCCAGACCCAGAATTATGAGCCACACTAGTCCATGGCAGGTTCTGGTGGATTTCCACGGTCCTTTCCTGGCCCAGTGCCAGGTGTGTCTGATGACTCATTCCTTCATCCATGGGAGGAAATAAGATGGCCTCCTGGAGAATAAAAAAAGGAGTTCTGGGCACTCACCTCCAAAGTGAGATCCTTCTTTCCTGCCACGCCACAGCCAGTGACCAGCCAGAGCCGCTGCCGGGACCATGAAGCTGCTCCTAGTCCTCGTGCTCGCTGCTCTCCCCTTTTACTGCTACGCAGGTGAGTCCGCACGGGGCGGGGCTCGGGAGCTTGTTGTCAGGGCCGCTGTGGGAGATCTCTGCTCCTCTCACTCCAGGACAGGGCATCTCACTTCTCTAGTTTGTAGTTGTGGGTGTGCATGTGTGTGTGTGTGTGTGTGTGTGTGTGTGTGTGTGTGTGTGTGTGTGTGTGTGTGTGAAACAAGGAAACAGTGTGTGAGGGCTTAAAGAATACCCAGATCCTGAGTTACTGTCCGAGGACTCAGACCATTCCCCGCCATCTTTCTGAATGGACGTGCAGCTGGGATGTGGGAGAAGGACAAGCATCACAGCTGCCCAACAAGGAGTTCATGCCTCTGGGACTGAGCAGCTTTTGCATGCTTTCATCCCAGGTCCTGGCTGCACACTTGTGGACCAGGTGATCAATCAGGCAATTGACCCTAAAGTGAGCCTCCATGAATTCGTTGGAAATTTTAAGCAATTTGTACTGAATAAATAAACTGAAGAGGCCATAGAACAAGAGAAGCAATGCTTTCTAGACCAGGATGATGAAACTCTGACATATGACAATGTGATGATGGTAATATTTTTTTCTTCACTGATTTTAAATTTTAATGTACTGTCTAGGAACTCTCTTATGGGCTCATGTTTGTTACTATTTTTTTAAGCCAGTGTTACTATTTTATTTCAAGGAATATAGTTGTTAGTGAGTGTGAGTACTCTAACACCAGGAAAGCTACTCAAGCTGGTGTTGGTGTGCCTGTGCACTTTGTGGAATCTCTGGTGAGCGATTACTGGAAAAGGCTAGAGGGAAAAGGGTGTTTGGGCAAAGGCTTACCTTCCCCTCGGCTGAAGAGACCGAGTCTCAAGAGGACCCTCATTCATAACACTGATCAGTGGAGAAAATCCTCTTGTTCACCGAAATGAATGTAAAACATTTTAAAGAATTTTCAAAAGAGTCTAGAAAAGTACAATTGAGGATGATTCCTTACAGCTTATTAACACAATCTTCAATGCACTGTAAAGAACCCAAGTTTGCTAGTGCAAGTGATTGAATTTCTTGACCATTAATAACAATTCCATGAGTGAGAAGTGGAAACCATGGCTGTGACTCCACCACGGGTGATGTCATTGATGAAAACCACATCAGTAGTTCAACAATGAACTGTTCCTGCTGTTTATAACAGAGACTGTTTAGTTATTTCCAGCAGTCATTCCCTACCCTAATGTACCATTCACAATGTCTCCGGATAACTATTGGCAATATTGCCACAGCACAAACATAAGTGTCCCTCACTAGGGGATTTCTGACAACATAGATGAACCCTGAGGAAGTAAGATAAAAAAAATAAGCCCATCACAAAGAGACAGATATTGCATGTTGTAGAGTAGGAAATCTCTAAGAAACTATGTCGAAAAGTAACTTGCAGTGGAGGAATGTGAGGAAATGGGAGATGTTAAGGGTTGAGAGTTGCATGTTAGCAGATGAGAAGGTCCTAGAGATTGGTTGCTCTGGAGCAGGGGTTGGGAAACTTTTTGGCTGAGAGAGCCATGAACGCCACGTATTTTAAAATGTAATTCCGTGAGAGCCATACAACGACCCATGTACATTACGCATTATCCAATAAAAATTTGGTGTTGTCCCGGAGGACAGCTGTGATTGGCTCCAGCCACCCACAACCATGAACAGGAGCGGTAGGAAATGAATGGATTGTAATACATGAGAATGTTTTATATTTTTAATGTAATTATTTTTTTTATTAAAGATTTGTCTGCGAGCCAGATGCAGTCATCAAAAGAGCCACATCTGGCTCGCAAGCCATAGGTTCCCGACCCTTCCTCTGGAGAGTGAATGTTCTTACCATGACTATGCTGTATATTTAAAGTGCAGAGAAGGCTAACATTTATGTTATGTGTATTTACCATAATTAAAATGTTTTAAAATTTAACAACCTCTTCAATTAAAGATAAAGGGAACTTAAAAAAAAAAAAAAAAAAAACCCTAGATGAGAGAAATCCCTCCAAGTGCTCATCTCCATAGTTTTGTAGCCCAAAAAGGATACGGCACGGGCATTCCTCCGATTGCCTGTGTTCTAACATGCAGGCCATGCAGGAACTCAAACTGCACGCTGCTCCGTATTTGGGCTGAGGTACTGAAAACTGACAACACAGTGTATTTCTTGGATAACTTTTCGAAGAAGAGGAAACATGCAGAGAAAATCAGCAAAGGGATCCCTGCTGGGGAAGTGCTGGAAGCACCGGCCCCTCTGGCATCAGCAGAGGTCTCCTGAGCGGGAGGACACAGCACAGAATTTCGAAGCTACTTCCACCACCAGCTCTCTGCCGCTGGTGTTGACCAATCCAGGGAAACAAGAGAAGAAATGCTTGTTTTCCAGGATTTTCCTTTGTAAGAAGAATTGAAATGTAAACAATGACTCTTTTTGTTTTCCAGGAAGCAATATGCAACAGTTATTGGTGTCGTTCATATTAAGTTTCCACCAGACTTTTAGTTCAGACTATAGAGAATGATCAGAAACTGACTGAGGATGGGAACAAACCACAACTTAGCATTTGTTTTCTGTCTTTTGATCTACCAATTGTGAGACAATTGTTGAAACCTCACATACGTTTTCCTTTCAGTAAAGTATTTGCAAACCTAACGTTCTTCCTTGGTGGTTGATTATCATAGAGGCTTTAGACAGATGCACTCACACACGTTGCTCGTGTGCACACATGCCTGTACACAATCCTCATCACAGAACTCGTGGGTGAAGGGTCTGGAATCAGAAAGGCACTCTGTGCCTCTGCATCAGTTGCCTGTCTTGGCTCCTGTCCATGGAAAAGTGACGATCTCCCCTCATCAGCACCCCCGTCCCGGGACCACCTGGGCACTGTGGGCGCTCAGGTCCTGGGGCAGCAGCTGCTCTGCTTCCCGGATCCATTGCTGTCCCTGTGTCCACGCCACTCACTGCTCACCACGGCCAGGCTCCTCTCTGGGCGCTCTCTGTCCCTGACCAGAGGTGCAGGGAGGGGACAGAGCCAGTGACAGAGGTGACTCAGGGAAAGCAGGGCTGAATCCTGTCTTGTCTGAACATTCATGCATGGCCTCAATTTTGAATTTTTAAAATAGTTCATTTCCATTTTTTACCCTAAGTACAGATATCTTTGGCTCCTCTTTCAACTGTGTGACTGTCCCTGGTCATGGCCCTGCAGGGGGCAGTGTGGTCCACCCTTTCATTCTCACAGTGACCAACCAGCAGTGAGGTTGGAATTCCCTGGGAAAGAAGCAAAGTGAGTGATTTTAACTCGGACTCAGCTCTCCTCACTGTGGCCCGTCCCCACTATCCTGACACCAGGGGTGGGTGACAAGCGCCCTCTGCTCACACCAGCACGGGTCCCTCTCACCCAGCCTGAGCCCAGATCCCTTCTCAGAACAACTCAGCTCCCGCCAGGGCTGACTTCCACCAGCCATAACCCAAACAGGGAACGAGGCAGACAGTACCTGTTGGTTCCACTGGACTCACAGGCAAACCCTGAGCAAAGAAACAGGAACCGCAGAGACCAGTGAGCCGGCTAGAATTGTTAGCGCAGAGTCTAGAGTTGATAGCAAGGGGACAGAGGCGAGACCTTCCGCAAATCTGCTCTTGGTCCCCTTCCTGCACCGTCTCAGGTCCTCTGTGCAGGAAGTGGGAGGGCCGCCTGGGCTGAGGAGAGCAGGTAACACGGGCCCATCCTTCCGGCTATACTTCCAACCAGCTCCTCTGCATTTAAACAAACAGGGCGTCTACCCTCGTGCACCTCGCTCGCGGCTCTTCACTTGGATCTCCGGAGCACTGGTGGTGATGAGGACTCCGGGTCGCACAAAAGCGCCGTTTCCCACCCACACAGAACTACAGCCTAGTGCTACAGACAGACCCTTCACATCAGATCCTAGTAAGTGTTTGATGATGCACTGACTTTTTTTTAGGTGTATGGTGGTTCTGACCAAGTGATTAAAGACCGATCGCCTCCTGTCACCCTGTTCTTGATGTTTACTTTGATTCAATTGTGGTCAGAGAACATACTCTGGGTGGTCCAGTGATTTTGATGTTTTAAGGAGGGTAGCAGGACCCCACCAGCTCAGAGCACCGGGCCTGCACCCTGTCATCCGCAGTCGGTACAGCACAATCCCACTCCGGAAGCGGGGGTGTCGGTCCCTGCGGTCCTAGAATGTTGTCAGTGTTCATGGTCCCCATGCAGCTCTCACACAAGTGCTGGACCCAGGATCCATTTCCCACTGGGGTCCATTTAGAGCAAATGCAAACTTCTGCACTTCAAAGAGCCAAACTGAGCACTGAGCATGGCCCATGAGTTCTTAATAAGTGTGTGTGCATGTGTGTAAGTAGTAAAATGTAAGGGGTGAGTCCGGGGAAGGATCTTTGTCCTGGGCCTAATGGTGTCACGGGCTGGAGGTGTTTTGAAGAAGTGGGAGGAGTTCCTCATATGATTTATTGAGTCTTGCGTACTTATGGCCACTTCTCCATAAAAACATGTTAAATAATATATCTTGTAATGGCATTGATATAAAGATGCTGTATCCACAGAGGTTCATTGGTGCATATTCATTATTACTATAGTCACTTTTGGTTAATATTTTTAAAGACATTGTAATACTTTTGTGGAACCAAAAGGTATTGTCTGCCTCGTTCCCTGTTTGGGATATGGCTGGTAGAAGTCAGCCCTGGCAGGAGCTGAGTTGTACTAAAAAGAGGTCAGGGCTCAGGCTGGGTGACAGGGACCCGTGCTGGTGTGAGCAGAGGGCGATCGTCACCCACCCCTGGTGTCAGCATAGTGGGGACGGGCCACAGTGAGGAGAGCTGAGTCCGAGTTAAAATCACTCACTTTGCTTCTTTCCCAGGAATTCCAACCTCACTGTTGGTTGGTCACTGTGGGAATGAAAGGGTGGACCACACTGCCCCCTGCAGGGCCATGACCAGGGACAGTCACACAGTTGAAGGAGGGACAAAAAATCTCAGTGAATAGGGTAAATAAATTTCTAATAAAATATATCTTAAATTGAAGCCACACATCAATGTTCAGACAAGACCGGATTCAACCCTGCTTTGCCTGAATCACCTCTGTCACTGGCTCTGTCCCCTCTCTGTACCTCTGGTCAGGGACAGAGAGCTCCCGGAGAGAAGCCTGGCAGTGGTGAGAAGTGCGCGGCATGGACACAGGGACAGCTGTGGATCCGGGAAGCAGAGCAGTCGCTGCCCCAGGACCTGAGCGCCCACAGTACCCAGGTGGTCCCGGGGCAGGGGGCTGATGAGGGGAGAACGTCACTTTTCCATAGACAAAAGCCACGTCAGGCAACTGATGCAGAGGCACAGAGTGTCTTTCTGATTCCAGACCCTCCACCCACGAGTTCTGTGATGAGGATTTTGTACAGGCGTGTGTGCACATGAGCAACGCGTGTGTGATAGCGTCTCTCTAAAATCTCCATGTTAATCCCCAAAGAAGAGAGTGAGATTCACACTTTATTGAAGGGAAAATGTACGTGAGGTTTCAACAATTGTCTTGCAATTTGAAGATCAGAAGACAGAAAAAAAAAAACACTAAATTATAGTTTTTACCCATCGACATCCCATCTCTGATCATTCTCCGTAGTCTGAGCCAAGGGTCTTCTGGAAACTTAATATCTAGCACACCAGTAATTATTGTATACTGCATCCTGGAAAACAAACACAGTCATCACTTACATTTCGTTCTTTTTACAAAGGACAGTCGTAGAAAACAAACGTTTCCTCTCTTGTTTCTTTGGATTGGTCCACACCAGTAGCAGAGAGCTGGTGGTGGAAGTACCGATGGAATTCTGTGCTGTGTCCTCCCGCTCAGGAGACCTCTGCTGATGCCAGAGGGGCCGGTGCTTCCAGCACTTTCCCCAGCGGGGATCCCTTTGCTGATTTTCCCTGCATGTTTCCTCTTCTTCAAGAACTTACCCAATAAACACACTGTGTTGTCAGTTTTCAGTACCTCAGCCCAAATACGAGGCAGCGTGCAGTTTGAGTTCCTGCATGGCCTGCATGTTAAGAACTAGGGGAAATGGACAGATGCCCACACCCTACCCTTTTCGGGCTACAAAACTATGGAGATGAGCACTTGGAAGGATTTCTCTGATCTAAGGTTTTGTTTTGTTTTGTTTTGTTTTTAGACACCCATCATCTTTAATTGAAAAAGATGTTATTTTTTTTTATTTAATTACAATAAATACACATAACATAAATGTTACCCTTCTCTGCTCTTCAAATATACAGTGTAGTCGTATTAAGAACATTCACTGTATAGAGCAACCAAACTCCTGGATCTTCTTATCAGCTGAAGTACAAGTCTAGAACCTTAATATTGCCCATTTCCTCACTCTTTTACCTTTGTTTCTTAGAGATTTCCTACTCTACAACATGCAATGTCTGTCTCTTTGAGACTGGGTTATTATTTTTTCTATCCTAGTTCTTCAAGGTTTATCCATGTGGTCAGAAACCCCGGGTCAGAAGATTTTAGTGATGGACACTTATCTTTGTGCTGTGGCAATATTGCCAAATCGTTACCCGGGGACGTTGTGAATGGAACATTAGGGTAGGGAATGACTGCTGGAAATAACTACACAGTCTCTGTTATAAACAGCAGGAAAAGCTCATTGTTTAACTACTGATTTGGTTTTCATCAATGACATCACCCGTGGCAAAGTCACAGCCATGGTTTCCACTTCCCAGTCATGGGAATGTAATTAATGGTCAGAATATTCAATCACTTACACTAGCGAACTTGGGTTCCTTACAGTGCATTGAATATTGTGTTAATAAAATGTAAAGAATCATCCTCAAATGTAATTTTCAAGACTCTTTTGAAAATTCCTTAAAATATCTCACTTTTATTTTGATGAACAGATTTTTTTTCCCACTGATCACTCTTACGAGTGAGGGTCCTCTTCAGACTCGGGGTCTCTTCAGCGGAGGGGAAGGTAAGCCTTTGCCCAAACACCCTTTTCCCTCTCGCCTTTCCAGTAATCACTCACTGGAGATTCCACAAAGTGCACAGGCTCCCCAACACCAGCTTGGATGGCTTTCCTGGTGTCAGAGTACTCACACTCACCAACAAATAAATTAACTGAAATAAAATAAAACACGAGCAACTCTTGCATTGAATTAATTAGTGATGAACTTCGCACCTGCTTGTCCCTGTCCAGTGCTTTAAAAGCGGTTAAGGAGAAACCAAACTCACCACCATCACTTTGACATTGTCCCGAGTTCATAAGGCATTGTTTCATTTCCGTCAAGGCCCTTTCAGTTTCTTCCCCCGCTATGAACCATTGAAATTTTTTTTCTATGAACTGCTCCGAGGTCACATTAACATCAATTGTATCCTGATCACCTCATCCATAACTTCACAGCCAGGACCTGGGATGAAAGCGTGCAAAAGCTGCTCAGTCACAGAGGCATAAACTCCTTGTTGGGCAGCCGTGATGCTTGTCCTTCTCCCACATCCCAGCTGCACGTCCATTCAGAAAGATGACGGGGAATGTTCTGAGTCCTCGGACAGTAACTCAGGATCTGGGTATTCTTTAAGTCCTCACACACTGCTTCCTTGTTACACACACACAACTATCAATACAAACTAGAGAAGGGAGGTGCCCTGTCCTGGGGTGAGGGGAGCAGAGATCTCCCACAGCAGCCCTGACAACAAGCCCCCCCCGAGCCCCGCCCCGTGCGGACTCACCTGCGTAGCAGTAAAAGGGGAGGGCAGCGAGCACGAGGACTGGGAGCAGCTTCATGGTCCCGGCAGCGGCTCTGGCTGGTCACTGCGGTGTGGCAGGAAAGAAGGATCTCACTTTGGAGGTGAGTGCCCAGAACTACTCCTTTTATTCTCCAGGAGGCCACCTTGTCCCTCTCATGGATGAACGAGTCACCGGACACACCTGGCACTGACCCAAGAAAGGACCGTGGAAATCCACCAGAACCCACCAGCCTGTGCTCTGTGTGTAGAAACAAAGACAGAACTTTAGGAAACCTGAAATATTTTGGAATTGTAGAAATAGCCATATCAGTAGATGAAATGGATGTAGAAGTGCTTGCTAAACAATAAAGAAATGACAACACTTGACCTGTGTGTCGTCCTGCTGTGTTATTACTGTCATCCTCCTTACCGCCTCCTCCTCCATCTCCTTCACTTTCAACTCTTCTTGCACTTTCAGACCCATCCTCCTCTCCCCTTGTCCTCCTACCCTTGCTCCCCCTCTTTTTTCTCTACTACTTCAAGGTACAAAAAGCTTCAAGTACTATTCCTGTTCCCCCTGATTCACCACACACCCAGACTGGGTGCAATACCGCATACCGCCTTTGGAGGGCAGACCCTGCATATCCATAGATTAAATTCTGAGCTTTCTGTAGGGAAATGGCAATAATGTCTCAACTTATGGAAAGCTTGTTTTTACAAAAACTATCTCAGTTAAGTCAAATACATAAAATTTATTATAAATTTTGAGTTCAGTTTGGTTTTTTTAGTTGTTTAGAGTTTTTGTTCCACTGATTGAAAGGATGATGTGGGAAGTGGAACTGCAGAGGCTCATGGGGGCAGTGCTGATGGGGGGGGGGGGGGCGCAGAGTGTGTGATCTGGGCTCACAAAGGTGTGAATTTGAATCTTGGAAGCAATTTATAGTCATGAAGTGTCCTTGTTTAAGTTAAAGTGCTGATTAACCTGAGCTATCTTTTCTTCTTTTCTAAATAGGCATATAAGACACTATGCCTGGTTATATAAAGAGCCTATCACAGGGCTTAAAATAAAGTAATAGTGACTAAATCTAGGGTTTTATCCATCCTGTATCCATCCATCTATTCATCTATCCATCTATTCATCCACCTATCCACCCATGTTGCTTACAACCATGATACTCCTGTGACTGGGCCCCTTGCTGCATGTCAGAGATTCAGCGGCACAAACAAGGCAGACAAGACCTTGCACTTCCACACTTGCCGCTTACAGGAAGTCCACCAACAAGCCTACAATTGAATAAGACATAAAGGGAAAGCGATTGTGTCAGAACAGCAGAACGACCGTGAGGGCGCCATCCTGCAAGGAGATCCGAGCAGGCAATCAGAGCGGGTCTCATCAGCCTAGATGAGTGACCGGTGAAATCCAGGGACCTTGCACTAGAGAGTGTCCCGGGCACAGGGAACAGCAAGTGGAGAGGCCCTGAGAGCTGATGGCACTTGGCAAAGTAGGGAAGCATGGAAAGTGTGCCCCTGGGAGGAGAGAGGGGCAGGGCAGTCTCATATGATACAGAACCACAGTAGTTGAAGCAAGGACGGTATGAAGGAGAAGAGAAACAGAGCTGGCTTCGACTAAAGAAAACAGAAAGGGATGGGAGAGGCTGAGAGATGGACCAACAGTTAATGACCTGTGAGTGCTGAGAGATGGACCAACAGTTAATGACCTCGGGATTGCTCGGACTCATTTCTTCCCATCACTCAGGTGGACCTTGACTTGCCAAAAACAATATTGATTTGGGAAAAGACTAGAAAGCAGAAAAGGCTGTGATCTCATGTGTGTGCCCTCTCCCAGGTGACACTGTTGGCAGTCTTGAATCCTAAGGCGAATGCAAGACCACTGTAAGAGAAGGGAAGACTGTCTCTTTGAACAGATTCACCACACACCCAGAGTGGGTGCAATACCGCATACCGCCTTTGGAGGGCAGGCCCTGCATGTCCATAGATTAAGTTCTGAGCTTTCTGTAGGGAAATAGCAATAATGTCTGGATTTCTGGAAAGCTTGTTTTTACAAAGACTATATCAGTTGAGTCAAATTCATAAAATTTATTATAAATTTTGAGTTCAGTTTGGTTTTTTTAGTGAGGACCTGCCTGGAGCCTAGAGTCTGGCCCTGCCTGCCCTGCTGTCTGCTGGGACACGGGACCCTTCACAGGTTCTTCCTCAACAAAAATGCTCCCACATCACCTGCAACAAGTGTGTGCTTCTTTACCCCCGTGTTCCGTAGCCCGCGGTGACCTTTCTCAGGAATCAGAGAACTACACCTTCGCTCACAAAGGACTCATTTAGAAGCAAGTGTTGCCTGCCCAGTGGTGATGCAGTGGATAGAGTGTCGACCTGGGATGCGAGGTCCCAGGCTGGAAACCCCAAGGTTGCTGGTTTGAAGGTGGGCTCATCCAGTTTGAACTGGATTTTCCAACTTGGCATGGGATCACTTGCTTGAGTGTGGTCATAATTATGATCTCGTGTTCACACCTTGAACCCAGAGGTCACTGGCTTAAAGCCCATGGTCACTGGTTTGAGCTCAAGGTAACGGGCTTGAGCAAGGGGTCACGGCCTCAGCTGGAGTAGCCAGGTCAAGGCATATACACGAACCAATCAGTAAACAATTAAAGTGCCACAACTACACAGTGTTGCTTCTCATCACTCTCACTTCTCTCACTCTCTAAAAGAAAAAAACAAAAACACAATGATCACAAGAAAAAGTAGAAAAAAAAACAAAAGAATTGCAATCTTGTATTGTGGGCCAAATGGTTGCTTCTCCCAAAGGGACTTTCTTTCACATCCGCAGCCTCAGCTCGGTACCAGCAGAGGGAAGTGGTCTTTGGTCTCAGTGTGTGTGCCCTTTCTAAGGCCAACCTGCTATGGAGGAGAGTGACTCAGGTTCCTCCCTGACCTCCTGTGTCCTCACTGAGGGAGACACGAGGGTGAGAGAGAGTTCTAGCTGGCCTGTCCTCGGGCTCTCACAAGTCCTGAGATAACTCACACTGATATGTTGGTTATTTGAGGACTGCCATACTGAACAGAGTAATAACATTCAGTGACAGCTATTTTTATACTTAGTAACTTATGTATTGAAACAAAGCCTATAGAAATGAGTTCTGACATTTAGATGGTCATTATGTTTTTCTCAATTGTAAGTTAGTCATAGAAATCGGCCCCACAGTATCTGGGCACCAGAAACCCTGCACTTCGTTCACTCGGTCTGTAAATCAAGTCTGCCCTTCATTCCCAGGCCATGTGATCACCTCAGGCATGTTCTTTGGAAGTGAATCTCTTCTTCCTTAAGATTATGATAATGTCTAAACTTTGGGTGTGGAGGTACTTTTCTGGACTAGAAGCTGCAGGAAACACCGTGATCTTGGAGACACATTGGTAATTAAGAGACATTTATTGATCACAGTTTCCAGGCCATTCTTATACCAGGCGCCTCCCATGTCTTGGACCAGGACTGCTGGGAGGTTTCACAGCCGGGTCTCTGTGTGTAATGGGAACAGTCCTTGGCTTGTCGTGAGGCTGAATGAGCTACAGCGTGTAAGTCCTCAGACAGGGCTGGGCACAGAGTAGGTGCTCTCTGCATGTCAGCCAGCAGCCATTGATTTGTAACAGTGAGACAGCTGTTCTATAAACCTCGGAGGATGACTGGGAGGAAAACAGACCCCAGAAACATGCTGCTAATTTACATCCTCTAAGACATCCAGAGATGATCACGCTCAGAGAAGAGGGGAGAGGCCCACGTTTGAACATAAAGCACTATATTTCAATCTCTTCTTACTTGATATTTTTCTGACTCCTGCTTACGGAGTTCTTTCGGGATCTAATTCATACATTGTACCTGCCGCTGGCCCATGGAGCTCTTCACATCTAACCCGACCAGCGTTACTTACTTCCAGATTCAGTAAAATATGGATGGCAAACAGTTCCATAGCACTGACTCCATACAGACACTGTGACCACCTCTCTTAATCTTTACAACAACCATGAGTAGAGTAACGATGAAACTTACTGTCCTACCTGGGGCACTTGAGAAGGTAGAAGAGGTCACTAAATGGATGAATGCCAGGACAACAGCACAAACCAAGGGTCTCCTGTGCAATGTGATGTGTGGTGACTTTCCCCATGAGGTAGATATGTTACTTCTGTCCAGCTGTGGACAATGGACAAAAGAGTCAGTAACCTGTCCACAGCATATAGCTAGCGGGGGGTGGAGCCGAGTAAGAAGGCAGGTGTCTAATATCAGAGAGCACTCAACACTACTAATCTCCTTAGTTTGACCCTATAGATCTTCACTTCATGACTCAGATGGATTTCTGTGACCTTGACCTGCACGACAGCCCTATGTGGCCTCCAGGTAGATTTCTGTGCAGGCCCCATGGTGTTCTGCTCCAGGCCTTTTCTCCACATGAAGCCTTCTTCTCCATTGTCCCTGCTCTCTTTACTTATTCCTGATGCCACACCAAAGACAGCCCACTGCTGGTGTTGGATCATGGCCTTGAATCTCTGGGGTCACCATACCAAGGCCTCAGGTTTCTCTGTAGACCTTTCCCCTGGAGTCAAAGACCTGAGCCCATGGTTCCTTCCTCCCTGTTCAGCTCCTAGAGAGCAGGACCTGAGCTCTTCTGGTCTGTGTGTGACAATCGTGATACAGTAGGTATCTATTTAGTTGTTATATAACTGCTTTGGGAGACAGTCTGAGATTCTACAAAGAATTCTCTGATTATAAAACATGTTTTATTAGTGGTTTTATTTAGGAAAAACTCATTTAAAATAGAAACTCTAAAAAGGCAAGGCTCGCTCACACTCAGCACTAAACCCAGGCATCAGCCTAACATCGTGGTCTTTCTGTTCCTGAACAGAACTATGGGATCAGCACCGGTAGGGTCAGGGGAGGAGAGGAAGAAGTTGGAGCTTTGACATCCAGGGATGAAGCCACCTCACTCCTTCTGTTCCTTGGATGTAAACATTTGTCTGATCCAATCTCACCCAGATCCATCTAATGACTTAGGACAGGGAACCGGATTTAGAGGCTGGGTCGGGATCCGATGTCACCTCCTGCTAATTCTCCTTGGCTCATTCACCAACACTCTGAACTTTACACAACTTGACATTTCTACAAAATGTGTGGTTAAATATTTAATCTGCACACACATGTGACAGTCCATATAGTTCATTAGATTTCCACAGCGAATCTTCTCTATTTCCATCCAACTACTCCTCGTGCTTTCTTGCTAACCATTGGCCTTTAGAGTTTGAATTTGTGGTCCTTAGCGGAGTTTCAAAGGGAATACAAAAGATCTAATAATACACATTTCGAATTTTAGAACCGTGATTCTCTATTGGGGCTTATCTTCTCCCTCCTTGCACCTACCGTTGTAGACAATGGTCTGTGCCCACAAATATTTAGGTGGTGGCCATTGGCATCAAATGGATGAGACCACATTTGCTGCTAAACAACCTGCACTGCTCAGGGCAAACACTGAAAAAAGAACTCAGCCTCCAGTGACACTAAGGCCACAGCCGAGACACCCAGTCATAGAGACATCCCTGACAGCATTCGTCCTTGTGGCAAAAGATGAGGACAGCCCGGTGGCCTCACACCCAGAGGACAGTAAGGAGCCCCTGTGCTGACCGATGGCGGCAATAGAGTCGTCACATGTGACCTCTAGTGCATGGAGCTCATCTCCAAGGTCGGGACTTTGCCAGGCTTGTCCTCCCTCCTGGAGATCCCCACCCTCTCCTCTCTGTCACCCTCATTGACTTTGTCCTTCAGGATCCACTCAGTCCTCCCCTGCTCACAGTCTAATCTAGGAGAATGCAAGCTCACAAGGGCTTTGTTCTCAGCTGAATGTCTATAGGCCTTTAATTTCTAAGGTAGAATCTCATTCTTGATATAACATATTGTTCTTCCCTTTTCCCTGTATTAGCTCTTGTTATTTAATATGACAATCAATTCCTTAAGAAAATTCATTAGTTCTTTCAACAAAATACACCAAGTGTTTCCCAGGTTTGGTGCAGTGTTCATCCCTAGGTGACCTTGGTGATTTTCAGCGTCTTAACCTCTATGTGCCAAATTTTTCCAGTGTGAATTTGAATTCTGTCCTTCCTTGTCATTTCTGACAACTCCCTCTTATTTTCAAGATTTTTATTTTAAAGAATGATGTTGGAACATTGTTCCAAAAGGAAAGACTGAAAACCACTTGCAGTGAGAAGCCCAAGAAGCCTCTGCGACCTCATCCACACCACGCTGTCGCCTCCTCCCCACAGCAGCATTCACCGCGTCTCCTGCTGGGGACATGGGCAACTCTCTGTTTACACCTTCTCTGCGGCTCATCTATGAACACCTGTGTAATATCCTGTGTGCACTGGGCTGCCTGCCTTGTTTTTCTTCATCTTGTCTTTATTGAGGGCAAAATGTTATATATCTATTCAGATATACACACATATATAATGTATATATGTCTATTTATATTTTATAGATAGATAGATAAATAGATAGATAGACAAATAGATAGATAGAGAGAGAGAGAGAGAGAGAGAGAGAGAGATGGTTTTATCACATTTTGTCTTCCAAATCCCTTATGATTTTTTTCTGTCAGTTTTTAATTTTTTAAAATGCCTTTGTTTTACTTTGAATGTTTTTTACCCATGAGGCAAGAACAGATCGTAGTACTCAGCACTTTCTGAAGACCCATGACATGTCCCGCGAGAGAGAGTTCGGCCTGGCCCACAGAACTTTGAGCTGTCTCATAACACTATGTGTCTTTAAAGATCTTGCTTGTCTTCTCGTCTGTTTCCATTTTTATGCCCTCAATCTGTCAGAAACAATGGTTAGCATCTCAGAGACATGTAACTGAAGTAGAATTTTTAAAAAAAGAGGAAGGAAAATTGTTCATTTTGACTCAAGGTGAACTTTTGATAATCAACAGGCTAGAATGTGATTACTTCTGAATGGAGACACTGAGTTCTAAATTATGGAAATGGAGAGCCATTGAAAGGTTGCTCCAAGTGAGCATTTGACAAATCAGTGCCTTGGGCTTGGCATATTGTACTTGTCACAGAGAGTAGCTGGGATGCAGAGAGAAGACATTTGAGTGGCAGAGTCTAGGCAGAGAGTGATGACACTTGTCCCAGGGATAATAATTAAAGACCCCAAAGATAAAGTCAAGAGATTCTGCAGATTCGATCCTTTGTAGCTGGTTTACTCAGTTTGTGAGTATGAAGCAAAGTTTCTGAACATATGTGGTAGCCTAACCTGGGGTGGAGCCGTGGGTGAAGCATCCACTTGGATTGCTGAGGTCACAGGTTCAAAACCCCAGCTTGCCTGGTCAAAGCACATATGGGAGTTGACCCTTCCTGCACCTCCTCCCCTTCATATCTCTTTCTCTCTATCTCTTTCTCTCTCTCTTCCTGCTCTCAAAAAGGAATAAAAATAAAATAAAATCTTTAGACATATGTGTTGACTTCAACAAAGGAGGCCAATGGAAAAGTTGACACCAGATGTGATCTGACAGGAGGGTCAGCAATGCAGGGAGAGTGTCCGGGTGATGGAAATACAGGCCCTGTTCCCATTTATACAGCTCTGTAAGCTGCCTCTCAGAGAGCTATGGTCTAGAGAATACTTTTTTGCATGTTTAGAAAATATACAAACAGGAAATTTATCATTTTAACCTTAAGTGCAGAATTCACTGACAGAGGTTACATCAAAGTCTCTATTTTACCACAATCCATGTCCAGAATCATTCCAATCAGAGGCCGTAGCCATTAACCTCACTTCCCCCTGTCCCTTCCGGCCCAGCCTTCATGGTCCGTACAGCGTCACCTCACCTCCCTCACTATCAGAGGGTCAGAAAGGTCACATTCCTGCCCAAGACCCTATCTGTCACTGTTATCACAGTGATACCAACAAAGGCTCTGCCATGCCCACCTTGCAGAGCTAGAGAACTGGCCAAGGAAAAGTCTCCAGGTGACCCCTGCTGATGCTGGGAGTCTCTGGCTGTCCATAGGGGTCTCCAGGCTTGTAAACTCTTAAGCATTTTAGTAACATTAACAATGATTGACGATCAAAGATGGCAGTGGAGTAGGCAGACACACAGATGCCCAGCTCTCACCACCAACTGGAATACAAATCAATTTAGGAAAAATCAGCATGAAAAAACAACTCTGGACTACAAGATCAGCTCTCAAAAACCGAGGAGCAAAGAAGAAGCCACAACAAACCTGGTAGGGAGCACCTGAATCTCCCCTGCTTACAGGAACAAACTGAGAGGGGGTGAGGCTGAAAGCCCAGAGGGGATCTCACTCCAGGAAAAAGAGCAGAAAATACTGCTCAAAGACACTTGCCTGGCGACCAGGAAGTGAGGTGTGTTGAAAGAACCAGCTTATCTCCCAAGTGGAAAGGAGAGAGAGAGGGACAGACTGTGAGGGGGAAAGGAAGGCAGGAGATGACCTAAGAAGATGACTCATCCATGCTGGAGGCAGCCATAGCTGGGAGAGGGACTGATCCTTCCACAAAACAGCACTGAACTACTTCCGGATCACAGATCTCCAGACATCTCTCCAGCTGGAATCAGCGCAACAAGACACAGCTGAAAACAAGAAGTGGGAGGAGGGGCAGTAACTCATGTCTACATGGAGATCTGAGATACACCTCCCCCTACGGAAGCTGAGAAAACACCCTCCCCCCAGAGAAATTAGTTGGTGGAAGAGGCTTTCAGAGTCTCAGGTTACACCCATCGCATTCCTGGATACAGTTTTAAGGACGCCCCCTGCTGAGATCAGTAAATGAGACTATCACCTGTTAAGAAAGCAGACAAATCAAGGCTTCAAAGCGGCCCAAATCCGAAAGTGGATTACAAATAATAGCTGATACCAACCCAAGAAGACCTAGAAATAACACAATTGAAAACTGGAGGCAGACAACACCAAGCCTAGACTCAACTAGCTCTACAAACAAAACACCCAAACACAGATATTCAGAAGACAAAGAAGTGCAATCCAAATGAAACCACAAGAGAAATCTTCAGGAGATGAACTGAGTGATATGGAAATAATCAAACTTCCAGATGCAGAGTTAAAAATAATGATAGTAAGGATGCTTAGGAATCAGAGAACAACAATGGATGGTCATTAAGAGCACCTAATAGCCTGACCTGCGGTGGTGCAGTGGATAAAGCATCGACCTGGAATGCTGAGGTCGCCGGTTCGAAACCCTGGGCTTGCCTGGTCAAGGCACATATGGGAGTTGATGCTTCCAGCTCCTCCCCCCTTCTCCCTCTCTGTCTCTCTCTCCTCTCTCTCCCTCTCTCTCTCTCTCCTCTCTAAAAATGAATAAATAAAAAAATAATAAAAAAATTTAAAAAAAAAAAAAAAAAAAAAAAAGAGCACCTAATAAAGAAATACCAAGTATAAAAAAGGATATTGAAATATTAAAAAAGAGTCAGTTGGAGATGACAAATACAATATTAGAAATGAAGATCACAATGGAAGGAATTAAAAACTGGATGGATAGAGCTGAGGATCGAATCAGAGAGTTGGAGGACAAAATCATGAAGGCAAGAAAGCAGAGAAGAAAAAAGAAAAGAGACTCAAAAAGTCTGAGGAAACTCTTAGAGAGCTCTGTGAAAACATGAAGAGAAATAACATCTACATCATAGGGATTCCTGAAGAAGAAGAAGAGAAAGAACAAGGGATAGAGACTTTGTTTAAGCATATCTTAGCTGAAAACTTCCCTAAATTAATGCAGGAGAAACTCTCACAAGTTCAAGAAGCACAGAGAACTCCATTAAAGAGAAACCCAAAAAAACCTACACCAAGACACATCATAATTAAAATACCAAGGCTAAGTAATAAAGAGAAAATATTAAAAGCTGCAAGAGAAAAAAAGCTATCACCTACAAAGGAGCCCCCATAAGGATGACATCCGACTTCTCAACAGAAACACTCGAGGCCAGAAAGGAATGGCAAGAAATATTCAAAGTAATGCAGAACAAGAACCTACAACCAAGACTACTTTATCCAGCAAGGCTATCATTTAAAATAAAAGGAGAAATAAAGAGCTTCCCAGACAAAAAACAACTCAAGGAATTCATTACAACCAAACCAATGCAGCAGGAAATGTTAAGGGGCCTGTTATAAATAGATAAAAGTGGGAAAAGAATATAGCAAAAAAGGAATACAGCTTTAAAGAATAAAATAGCAATAAACAACTACATATCAATAATAACTTTAAATGTAATTGGATTAAATGATCCAATCAAAAGTCATAGGGTAGCTGCATGGATAAGAAAACAAGACATGTACATATGCTGTCTACAAGAGACACAGCTTAAAACAAAAGATGCACATAGATTGAAGGTAAAAGGATGGAAAAAACCATTTCATGCAAATGAAAATGAAAAAAAATCTGGGGTAGCAATACTTATATCTGACAAAATGGACTTTAAAACAAAAAGATATAGTAAGAGATAAAGAAGGCCACTGCATAATGATAAAGGGAGTAATCCAAAAGGAATATATAACTATTATAAATATCTATGCACCTAATATAGGAGCACCTAAATATATAAAGCAGACTCTAATAGATTTAAAAGGCGAGATCAACAGCAATACT
Source organism: Saccopteryx leptura (assembly GCF_036850995.1). NCBI lineage: Eukaryota > Metazoa > Chordata > Mammalia > Chiroptera > Emballonuridae > Saccopteryx > Saccopteryx leptura. Next base: position 10,449,960 of record NC_089503.1, on the reverse strand, counting down.
AAAATAGTAGGGGATTTTAATACCCCACTAACATCACTAGATAGATCCTCAAGGAAGAAAATTAACAAAGAAACAACAGACTTAAAGGACACACAAGATCAACTCGATTTAATAGATATCTTCAGAACCTTTAACCCTAAAGCAGCAGAATATACATTCTTTTCAAGTGCTCATGGTATATTCTCTAGGATAGACCACATGTTAGGGCACAAAAGTGGTCTCAACAAATTTAAGAAGACTGAAATCATATCAAGCACTTTCTCTGATCAGAATGACATGAAAATAGAAATGAACCACAACAGAAAAGCTCAAAAACTCTCAAACACATTGAAACTAAATAGTAGGTTGTTATATAATGAATGGATTAAGAATGAAATCAAAGAAGAAATAAAAAAATTCCTAGAAACAAATGTCAATGAGCATACAACAACTCAAAATTTATGGGACACAGCAAAAGCAGTACTGAGAGGGAAGTTCATAGCACTACAGGCACAACTTAAGAAACTAGAAAAAGCTCAAATAAACAACTTAACCCTGCATCTAAAAGAACTAGAAAGAAAAACAGCAAGTAAAGCCAAAATGTAGTAGGAGGAAGGAAATAATAAAAATCAGAGCAGAAATAAATGATATAGAGGCTAAAGAAACAATACAGAGGATCAATGAAACCAGGAGCTGGTTCTTTGAAAAAGTAAACAAGATCGATGAACCTTTAACTAGACTCACCAAGAAAAAGAGAGAGAGGACTTAAATAAATAAAATTAGAAATGACAGTGGAGAAATAACAACTGACACAAAAGAAATACAAAATATTGTAAGAAAATACTATGAAGAACTGTATGCCAAAAAACTACACAACCTAGATGAAATGGACAAATTCCTTGAAACATACAATCTTCGAAAAATCAATCTGGAAGAATCAGAAAACCTAAACAGACCGATTACACAAAATGAGATCAAAACAGTTATCAAAAAACTCCTAAAAAAGAAAAGTCTGGGGCCTGATGGCTTCACAACTGAATTCTACCAAATATTCAAAGAAGAACTAACTCCTATCCCTCTCAAGCTTTTTCAAAAAATTCAAGAGGAAGGAAGACTTCCAAGCTCCTTTTATGAGGTGAACATAATTCTGATTCCAAAACCAGGCAAAGACAACAAAAAGAAAGACAATTATAGGCCAATATCTCTGATGAATATGGATGCTAAAATCCTCAACAAAATATTAGCAAACCAGATCCAACAATATATGGAAAAAATTATACACCATGATCAACTGGGATTTATTCTGGGGAGGCAAGGCTGGTCCAATATATGTAAATCAATCAATGTGATTCATCACATAAAAAAAAAGAAGGAGAAAAACCATATGATAATTTCAATAGATGCAGAAAAAGCAGTTGATAAAATCCAGCACCCATTCATGACCAAAACTCTCAGCAAAGTGGGAATACAGGGAACATACCTCAACATGATAAAAAGCCATCTATGACAAACCCACAGCCAACATCATACTCAATGGGCAAAAATTAAAAGCAATCCCCTTAAGATCAGGAACAAGGCAGGGGTTCCCCCTTTCACCACTCTTATTCAACATAGTTCTGGAAGTCCTAGCCATAGCAATCAGACAAGAAGAAGAAATAAAAAGCATTCAAGTTGGAAAAAAAGAAGTAAAACTATCATTATTTGCAGATGATATGATATTGTATATAGAAAACCCTAAAATCTCAGTCAAAAAACTACTGGACCTGATATATGAATTCAGCAGAGTGGCAGGATATAAAATTAATACTCAGAAATCAGAGGCATTTTTATACGCCAACAATGAACAGTCAGAAAGTGAAACTAAGGAAACAATCCCCTTCACTATTACAACCAAAAAAATAAAGTACCTAGGAGTAAATTTAACCAAGGAGACTAAAGACTTATATTCGGAAAATTATAAAGCATTGATAAAAGAAATCAAGGAAGATACAAACAAGTGGAAGCATATACCGTGCTCATGGTTAGGAAGAATAAACATCATTAAAATGTCTATATTACCCAAAGCAATCTATAAATTCAATGCAATACCAATTAAAATACCAATGACATACTTCAAAGATATAGATCACATATTCCAAAAATTTATGTGGAACCGCAAAAGAACACGAATAGCTTCAGAAATCTTGAAAAAGAAGAATAAAGTGGGAGGTATCACACTCCCTGATATCAAGTTATACTACAAGGCCATTGTACTCAAAACAGCCTGGCACTGGCATAAGAACAGGCATATAGATCAATGGAACAGAACAGAGAACCCAGAAATAAACCCACAGCTCTATGGACAACTGATATTTGACAAAGGAGGTAAGGAAATACAATGGAGTAAAGTCAGTCTCTTCAACAAATGGTGTTGGGAAAATTGGACAGCTAACTGCAAAAAAATGAAACTAGGTCACCAATTTACACCACTCAAAAAAATAAACTCAAAATGGATAAAAGACTTAAATGTAAGCCGTGAAACCATAAGCATCTTAGAAGAAAACATAGGCAGTAAGCTCTCCGACATCTCTCGGAGCAATAAATTTGCTGATTTATCTCCACGGGGAAGTGAAATAAAAGACAGGATAAACAAATGGGACTATATCAAACTAAAAAGCTTTTGCACAGCTAAAGACAATAAGAACAGAATAAAAAGACAAACTACACAATGGGAGAATATATTTGACATAGCGTCTGATAAGGGGTTAATAACCAAAATTTATAAAGAACTTGTAAATCTCAACACCAGGAAGACAAACAATCCAATCCAAAAAATGGGAAAAAGAAATGAATAGACACTTCTCCAAAGAGGACATATAGATTGCCAATAGGCATATGAAAAAATGCTGAACATCACTCATCATTAGAGAAATGCAAATTAAAACTACAATGAGATATCACCTCACACCAGTCAGAATGGCGTTCATCAACAAAACAACACAGAGTAAGTGCTGGCGAGGATGTGGAGAAAAGGGAACCCTCCTGCAGTGCTGGTGGGAATGCAGACTGGTGCAGCCACTGTGGAAAACAGTATGGAGATTCCTTAAAAAATTGAAAATCGAACTGCCTTTTGACCCAGCTATCCCACTTTTAGGAATATACCCCAAGAACACCATAGAACTGCTCCAAAAGAGAAATGCACCCCCATGTTTGCGGCAGCAATGTTCACAATAGCGAAGATCTGGAAAGAGCCCAAGTGTCGTCAGAGGACAAGTGGATTCAAAAGCTTTGGTACATATATACTATAGAATACTACCCAGCCATAAGAAATGATGACATCAGATCATTTACAATAACATGGATGGACCTTGATAACATTATACGAAGTGAAATAAGTAAATCAGAAAAAAACTAAGAACTATATGAATCCATACATAGATGGGACATAAAAATGAGACTCAGAGACATGAACAAGAATGTGATGGTAATGGGGGTGGGGGGTGAGGGGAGGGGGGAGGGGGCGAGGAAGGAGAGAGGGGGTGGAGGAGGGGAGGGGCACAGGGTAAACCAGATAGAAGGTGACGGAAGACAATTTGACTTTGGGTGAGGGGTATACAGCATAATCAAATGTCAAAATAATCTGGAGAGGTTTTTCTCTCAACATATGTACCCTGATTTATCAATGTCACTGCATTAAATTTAATTTAAAAATAAATTATTTAAAAAAAAACAATGACTGACAATATTTGCTCTTGATAGCATTAATTTATTGAAAATCTTCCCGAAACAGCTTGTGATAGAACTCTCACATCACAGAAGAATGAAGTGACAACAGAGGGGTGACTGTGCCTGCCTGTGTGTCTCTGTGTGTGTGCGTGTCTCTGGGTGTGTGTGCATGTCTCTGTGTGTGTGTCTCTGTGTGTGCGTGTCTCTGGGTGTGTGCGTGTCTCTGTGTGTGCGTGTCTCTGTGTGTGTGCGTGTCTCTGAGTGTGTGTGCGTGTCTCTGGGTGTGTGTGCGTGTCTCTGGGTGTGTGTGCATGTCTCTGGGTGTGTGTGTGTATCTGGGTGTGTGTTCGTGTCTCTGGGTGTGTGTGCGTGTCTCTGGGTGTGTGTGCGTGTCTCTGAGTGTGTGTGTCTCTGGGTGTGTGTGCGTCTCCTTGTGCGTGTCTCTGGGTGTGCCTGTGCATGTCTGATCGGTCAATTTCCCGGTGAGTGTAAACATGTGGATGGAGTGTGTGTGGTTTAGTGCACACAGTGTGACTGTGTACGAAGTTTCATTTTAGGGTCTGAGAGGCAAAGATGGCTTCACTGAGCAGGGGATGGGACTCAGACCTTGCAGACAAGGCTGTCAGCTGTCCTGTGCAGGAACAACATAGACGAAAAGGGACCACGACAAGCCCACACGCAGTGCTGTGACCCAATGTCATGCACGAGTGAATGACATGTAGACAGAATGGCTGAGCAGAGCGTCTGGGTCAGAAGACACATGGGGACGAAGTGGAGCCCGGAACAGGGTCAGTCCAGGCCTGTGTGACCCATCGATGAGGGGCTCATCCTCCCTCCGTGATTCCAGGCTGCGTTTCTCAGGCTGTGGCAAGAGCTCCGTGACCCTGTGTCTGCCGAGCGCGGGAGGTGGATGAACACAGAAGGTGTCCCCAACAATAGAGACTAATTTAAGTGGACGTGTTTCCCCACCTGATCACATTTATTGTAAAAGTATTGGACATAATTGTTAATAGCAAATAACAACACTCTCTATTTTCTCAACCATATTTTAGATAAATATATTGTTTCTATTAAGAAAATGGGTGTAGAGATAATAATAAGTTCTTTTACTTTAATATTTAGATACACATGACCTGTAGTATTTCAACATTGGAAAAGTAAGGAAGAATTCATATTGTATTTCAGAGTCCTGTGCTGTAAATGAGTAGGGCATGTTGCAGAAAGGCAATCTCCACCCACAGGAGACCTTTTAGGAGACTTTGGCACAAGCGGGGAACACCCTGGGTGACTGTAAGGAGGAAAAGACAAGATGCTGGAGGGAAGCTAGGCCGTGGAGGGGGCAGGACACAGTGGACTATTAAGTGTCAAGGGCAGAGGAGCTAAAATAGGCTCATAAGGACCCCAAACCGATTCACACCCTACACCTGGACTGGTCAGGTCACCTCCACGGCAACAATGACTCTGTAGATACATATAAAGAAGTGACAGATTTTGAGTTAGAAGATGATCCTCAATTATCTGGTGCCACCCTAATGCCATCCCAGATATTATACAAAGGAGACAGGGAGACTTTCAAACACACAGACAAGGAGACAGCAATGTTCCCTCATGGTGTCCCGAACTAGCACAACCAATACTTTCGCAAGTCTCCGCTGGGAACGGTGGAGGATGAGAAAATAAACACAGAAAGAAAAGGATGGGATGAGGAGGACCCATTGCCAAGCTGATGGCTGGCAAGAGTGATCCTCCACCCCCAAAATGCCTTATTTATAGGACAAAGAGCAAAGTTAAGCAAATAAAGGAGATCTCTGATACAATGTCACATTTCCAAGAGAACCCAGGAATTCTCCCAAGTGCAGAAAACAGCCCACCCAGCATAGCATCTTAACTTCACAAAACAAAGGGTATAAAGAAAACTGCCTCCAGTCTCTCTGAGGGACATGGGGGATGGGAAGAGTAGAAACCATCAGCATCACAGCTAACGTGGGGGTGTGGGGAAAGCCGTGGAAATTGCCCTTAGCAACTGGAACAATCAGAGGTTGTGGGGAAGAGCTGAGCCCTTTGCAACATAATTGAGCAAGTGAGGTGGGGGATGGGCAGCAAGGACCCTGTCAGCTTACAGTCTTCACATCATGGGGCAGAGATAGGAGGACTGTGGGAACCAGACAAAGACAGTCATCAGTCCTCTGCTGGAGGTACCAGGAATAGATGTTCCCCTTGACGTTCCAGAGCCAGCATGGCCTCCTGCACTGTGATTTCAGCAGAGGTTACAGATTTTACACTTTGTCATCCGCACCTGGAGAAAAGCACCTCACTAAAGACACCAAGTTTGTGGCTATGTCACAGCAGCCCCTGGAAGCCAACTATGATCTGTGATGTATCCGTCATCTGAGTCAGCTGCCTCATTGGATGGGGCCCATTAGCCTGGATGGGCTCATGGAAGAGGAGTAGGTGGGAGACACTGTGCTCCTCTGACGTGTTCCTCCTGCAGTAAGTGTGGATGGTGAGCATGGAGCTGTCCACATGGGGATGGACCCCGTGTCCGGGGCTATAGGGAGACCCTGCGGGAGGGAGCAGTAGCTGGAGTGGAGGTGAGCAATGCGCATGTGCAGAGTGCAGGCAGTAAGTGAAGGCTGAACCCTGTGGATTCACTACAAGTGGAGAAGTGGACAAAGATCATGTCACACGGGGCCATCTAAGCATTGACCCCAGGGATGGAGTGAGCGTTGAGCAGGGTTCTTCTGAAGATGAGGAGGGCGCAGTTAGCAGCGATGCTGCTGGTGGGAACCATGTGACCGCCATCAGGCTGAGGTCTCCGCAATCCTCGCACAGAGCAGCGCGTTCTTGTGCTTTTACCCTCAACGGCCCCATCCTCGGGGCCACGTGACAGGCAGTCTGTGGGGTCATGCAGGATGGCTCCTGAGCCCGTGTTCCCGCTGGGAACCCTGCACTCAGGCCGCTGTGGTCCCTGGACGCTGGTCTCCCTACTTTACTCCTGACACCACCCACAGGCCATTCATGATGAAACCACCCAACTCAAGCCAGAAACTGTTGGATAAAACCAGACAGGCAGCAAAGTGCAGGAAAGAAATTTATTGAAGCAAGACGTTGAAACCTTCACATTGTCCGAGAAAGATCAGGTCATCATTGAACGACAGGAACTCACAAAGAAGATCGCTAAATCTATAAGGCACATTCCACCAAAAATTTTTGCTGAAATAGAAAAAAAAGGAATAGAAACATCAGTCATGAAGCCCCACAGAAGCCATGTTAACACAGACTGTTGTTCACAACCCAGATGTGGAAGAAACTGCAACCAGCAAAGGGAAGTGGAGGCACCAGGCAGGTAGCCGTGCGTGTGGGGAATTCAATAGTCCTGGTCCAGTTTGCACAGACCGTGCGAGTCAGGAGAGAACCATGTCCACACCCCGCAGATAAACCCTGCGTGTCCCCAGAGAAGGGCGCAGGTCTCCAGTGGAGCGAGGAGGAGGCTCAGGAGTTGGGCAGAGCAGCCCGGTGTCCTTTCTCTGAGTCCCAGGACGAGGACTCCTCTTGTCACTAAACGGGGACACAGGGCTGACGTATTAATTTGGGACAGGATGGGACGTGGGCCATTCTCCTTGCAGATGTCCCACCTCGAGGAGTGGACATTCCCCACACGGCACACAGACTTCCCCACACTGAGAATCCAGCTAGTGAGGACATTTGTGTGAAACCTGACTTAATTCCAGGGCGGACGTGCTGAGAGACACCTTTACATCTGTGTGATCTCTCCATGAGGACATGATTGAAGTGTTTCAGCTCCACACGGGGCTGCAGAGGACACAGGGAGGGTCACGGCCCCCTGGCCGGGAAACGTGGGGTGAGGTACAGGGGTGGCCTCGGCTCTGTGAGAGCTGGCAGAGCCCCCAGCAGCCGCCCCTCCATCCTGACAAAGGGCAGGGCCGGCTCTCTCCCTCTCGCTGTGTCTCCTTCTCCCTCCCAGTCCTCCCGTGAGAGTCCCAGGGACTCTGCCATTGGGTAAGTGGCCCGTTTTGCTGGGGGAACAGTCTCTGGCCCTGCCCCATCACACTCTGTGGGCCTGGCTGTCCCTCTCCTCAGGACACTGTGGGGAACCTGGTGCCCCGCGAGGTGACCTGAGAAGGATGAACATGCCCAGCGCTGTGTGCAGCCTTAGTCCAGCTCAGCAGCTGTCACGTTATCATGGTTCTGGTGTGCACGGGCCACTCGATCAGTGGTGAGCAGAAGGCAGCTGCCTTCACACCCTGTGTCCCCAGAGCAGCACCCTGACCACCCTCCTGGCTGCGCTGCTGAGCAGCAGCTGTTATGCAGAAAAAAGAAAGAAATTACCCAAAATGTTCCAACCCTCAATTTGCGTGTTACGGGGATCTTATGGATGCATTCCTTCAGTTTCAGGGAGGCCTCGACAGCTTCTGCTGGTGCATCATATTTCCTCAGACTGATATCGAAATACTTGGGAAGACTCCAAAAAAGATTTACCCAGTACTTAACAACGGCTGGACAAGCCTTTGCATTTGCTGGACAGAACAAGATAAGAAATTGATATAAGTAAAGTCACTTTCCCTCATGGCTCCTGATCGTGGAACTGGACAGGAACCCCTGCAGATGGAAGGAACCATCCTTTCATTGTGCCAAAGACAATGGAAAATCCTGGAAGTCGTGACTCTCTCAAGATCCCAGAGCTGGCCGCAGAGCCCAAATCAGAAAGCAGTTTGACCGACCCCTAGTTCATGTTTATCCTTTGTCAAGTACACATGGGACTTTCCAGGACTCTCCTGCTTTGCTGAAATCCACACTCCCTAGATGTCAAAAATTAAGGTTTCCCTGTCAATACAGTGACACCTTCTTTACTCTTCGGGGGGGGGGGGACGGAGGAGTTAGTTTTGAGTCTTTCATGAGTGGCAGAGTCACAGCTTACCAGAGGACAGAGAAAAAAGACTGAATCTGGAGAGTAGTGAGGAAAAGTATTAAATATTGAAAGACAGTTTTTAGAGGCTAAAATATAGGATTACATCATTGGTGGAAGACTGCTGAAAAGCTTCTGAAAAAAAGGACTCTATGAGTTTCACACATATGAAATTATACACATGTCATGATGGCTCTTGTGTTCTGCACTGATGTACAGAATTCCTTAGAGAAGGTGGGAGGTGGGGACTGGGGTTTACTACCGACCCCACTGGGATTGTGCTGAGACCTGAAGTGACCACGTTCTCTGGTCTAGATTCTCCATCCTTCCCCCCAAGTCTTTGCAACCACTTGCAGCCCAGTATGTGCCCTACCAGGCTCTGATCTGACCGGATAAGACAGCAGCTATGCGAAGACGGTTCGGATGCCACACGGGGAAACAGGAGGAGGTTCAGAAAAGCAGATGAAAGAGAACGACTCAAAAGGACTTGGGTTCGTGTCGAGGGTGTGAAGACTTGCCAAAGTATTATTAAATGAAGGGCCAGAATGAGCCGAGTAATGTTGCTGTTGCCGCCTTCACGATGACACTGGGTCTCCAAGTCCTGGCCGGACGCCTAGAGAATGAGCAGCAACGTGTCAACTGGCTGAGGGGGCTGCCGGTTCTCAGAGCCCATGGGAAGATTGATCATTCAGAGATTCAGACAACACTGACTCTTCCTGAACTGAGAACTCTGTTAAAGCCCTTTCCGCCTGTACATCGTATGAGTCTGAATCCAGGAGTTCACAGGCCGTGGACTCAACCGGCACCTAAAAGACCCAGGGAAGCAGAACGTCTGATGGGACCTGGAGCTGCCCTGTGACACCCGGCATCTCACTGCTCTGTCAGAGCCACTCTGGGCGGCAGCTGTGAAAAGCAAGGACAAGAGGAGACTTGGAGAGATTACGCATTTGTCACTCTGCTGAGTGACAGAGTCATGACTCACAACCAAGTTCCATTACATCATGCTGCTCTGACACGTAGACCACAGACAGGGATGAGGCTTCCGATGGAGAACCAGTAAAGAATCCTGCCGTGATGTCTGAGAAAGTTCCAGATCATTAGCAATTGATAAAATGAGTCCGGCTGTTGTGTATTATACCCAATTGGCAGAAAAGGTTTGGATTCTGATGTGCTCATCCCCCACCCATAATAAGTCACCTAGTTGAAAGAAAGTACTTACCCGGGCTGATGGTACTCACATTAGACATGATACTCACCCTCATAGCAGCAAAAGGCCAGAGTGACCAGCAGGACACACAACACTGGCTTCATGGTGGACTTTGCTTTGAGTTCAGCTCTAGAACACTGAGCAATTAGGAGCTGGACTCAGCAGCCTGCAGAGCCCGGGGTTATTTGTACCCAGTGAGCCTCACTGGTCCTGCCCACAAAGGATGTAGCAGGTCATCAGGCCTGGCTTCCAGACCTTCCGTCCAGATTGAGGAATGATGCCATTCTTCACTGTCACAGTGTCAAGTGAAATGGTCAACGATCGACATTGCTGGCACACCGACATCTCCTTTGCATCGACACTGAGGTTGGGGTTAGAAATGTATACTCAGTGATTGACAGGAGGCCCCTGGTATTTGGCTCCTTAATTCCAGGCCATGTCTGGTTTGTTGATCTCTGTCGCCTGGTGCCGGGCAAAGAGACGAGAGTCAGCAAGTACCCCTGGGTGTGCAAGACTATTAATTAACAAACTACTCAGGTGGGTTAGGGAGCATCTTTAGTGTGAGATGATGCCTGCTGTGCCAGGGCTCCTTTGGCAGTGGAGGGAGAAGTGTCAGTGGGCTGGTGACAATTGTGACGAAATCAGAGGTGTTCGGTTCCCGAGAAGAAACAGTGAACGAGGACGACCACCTCCCAACTTCTGACTTCCTGCATAGCCCTGTGAGTAGTGAGTTTTTTCTTAAACCTTTGAGTAAGGACGTACATGAACGTTTGTACTACTCAAAGAGTTAATCTAACATATCGACAACTATCAGGCAACATTTAAAATTAAATCAAACGAACTACTTCCTCTAATCTAATGTTTCAAAAATATCAAGAAAGACTTTGAATAAAATCCAACCCTACAATGTCCTAATTGATGGATCCACTTGTCAGTCAGGAGGACCACACCAGCTGAGTCCTCAGGTCCCAGCAGTACAAGTGCCCACAGGCCCCGTCCTCTGCCTGTTCCCAGCCACGACGAGATGCTCCAAGAAAACACGGGAGAGGTATGGCTAATTCTGAAAAGGCGTTAGGATGCAGTGTGGTCACCGAGGAGCATTCTAGAGATCCTTTCAGGAAGGGACAATAGTGACAGTAGGAAAAGGTAAGAGTAGGGATCCCTAGGGAACAGCCTTGAAGGAGAACAAGACACCATCAGCCACGTAGCTTGCAGGGACAGGAGCCCGTGTTACCCTAAAACACAACCGTGCCTGGTAGCGGAGGGGAGGCATTGTGACTGGGGAGGCAGGACATGCAGAGTCAGGGGTCCCATTCTTCTCCGGGAGCCCTGGAGGTAGGCCTGGGAGAGACCCAGCTGGACACTGTGCCCCCCGGGCTTTCCTGCTCTGTTTCAGATCTCAGGTCAATGTCACTTCTGTTTTTTCCATATTGTTTACATCCACAGAATAATAAAAAGGAATAAATAAATACAAAAAAATTAAGAGTGTTGGGACGAATGAATTTTTGTGCAGATGTTATTGGTACAGCCACTAAAGAAAGGGCCTGGATTCCATCAAAAATTAAAAATACAATTCCATTGTGATGGGTCAAGCGCACCACTGGGGTCACGGACAGGGTCTCCAACACTTGCACACCCATTTATCGCAGCACAACTCACAGTAGCTAAGAGCTGGAAGAAGCCGACGTGACCACGGACAGAAGAATGTGTAAACAGGGAGCAGAGTACAGCACACAGATAATGGGATATTGCCCTTATCTCACATGGTAAGGTAGGAAATCTGTCATGTGCTACACAGGGTGACCGTGGGGGACAGTACACTATAGGACATAAGCCAGTCACAAAAAGACAATGTGGGATTCCTACTCATGAGAAGACTCATAGAAAAAGAGAATAGGGCGGTGATTTCCTGAAGCTTTGGTGGGCGGTATAATGTTCAGTAAAATAAAGTCACCAAAGTCACTGTGAACTGATGCATTCCCTTGTCAGACCGAGTATAGGTCCTTTGAGTCCCAACCTATCTGGCACCAATAACAGCGGTAATTAAACGTGTAGTAATGTTGTTCATTGCTAACTATGGTCAGACAATGTGCAAGGATAGCTTAACATATTTAAGCATTGCTAAAAATCAATAAGCTATTACATTTCCCATCTTAACAGTTGAGTCACCTAACTTTCAGAAAGTAAGAAATTGGCTCAACCTTGTAGTTTGGAGGCCGCTAGGTGGCGCTCAGTCACCAATGATCGGGATAAAGTACCCAGTGCAACCCAGTCGGGGTGTCTGCTGGTGGGGACGGGTAACAGGCAATGGAAGTGGTGACAGAGAAGTTACAACGATGTAAGTAATAAGTCGAACAGAATGAATCACTTTATCAGCAAAGGCAAATAACAGACTGGATCCAACAAACTGTCAGGGAGGAAACTTTCCTGAGTGCTAACACCGTGTGCCTCTGAATTGGTTCTGCTTCCACTGGGGTTGCTCTTAGTTAACATAAAATGGTTACTTTCCTATCACTTAAAATACAGGGTTTTTAAATTACATGTATGGACTGTTCTCAGGACTTTACTATCCTAATGACTGGATATTGGAGCTAAGGGTACGGGAGGGTGTTAGGCAGGGATAGGTGTTCTCCATCCCAACACAGGGTCTCTGAACTCCCGTCCTCAGCGGGATGAGCTGGTGACATGTGTCCTGTGGCTGCTGTTGAAATCCCAGGGCTCCTCTAGCCAAGTCTCTAACTGGTCAGCAGGTGCATGGGGGATGGACACATCAGACCTCACCTCTGGGTCGCGATAACCCCGTATACACTGCTCACAAAAATTAGGGGATCAGGGGACGTGCAGATACTCCAGTACTTTCAGCCTTCTGTATGGTGCATTTTCATCAACAAAATAAAAGTTGGTTTTGCATCTCATTTCCATAATTGAGCAACTTTCTTTCACTTGTCGCTTACTTTTCTGATGTTCTTGTTTAATAAAAAAAAATCAAATGCTTCTTTTATCACCTCATTCTGAATATCCCTAGTTTTTGTGAGCACTGTAGTGTTGAAGTGTATGTATCATCTGGTGACACTGGTTCCCCTGTCCCACCTCCCCTGTCAAAAACATCCTTCTTCCATTTGGTAAAGACAGACAGGTGTACCCTTCATAATGCTGGGAATCAGTCCAAGTGCCATTTCAGACACAACAAGGTGACATCCTGGGTGACAGGGACCCGTGCTGGTGTGAGCAGAGGGCGCTTGTCACCCACCCCTGGTGTCAGCATAGTGGGGACGGGCCACAGTGAGGAGAGCTGAGTCCGAGTTAAAATCACTCACTTTGCTTCTTTCCCAGGGAATTCCAGCCTCACTGCTGGTCAGTGTGGGAATGAGAGGGCGGACCACACTGCCCACTGCAGGGCCATGACCAGGGACAGTCACACAGTTGTAGGAGGGACCAAAGATATCTGTAATTAGTGTAAATTAATTTCTGATGAAACATTTTTAAAATTCAAAACTGAGACCACACAGCACTTTTCGAATCAAGACAGGATTGAGCCCTGCATTGCCTGAGTCACCTCTGTCCCTGGCTCTGTTCCCCTCCCTGCACCTCGGGTCAGGAACAGAGAGCTCCCAGAGAGGAGCCTGGCCGTAGTAAGCACGGTGTGCTGAGGACACAGGGACAGAGGTAAATCCAGGAAGCTGAGCAGAGGCTGCCCCAGGACCTGAGCGCCCACAATACCAGGTGGTCCTGGGAGGTGGTCTGATGAAGGGAGAACGTCCTTTTTTCATGGAAAGGAGCCATGATGGCAGCAGATTCTGAGGGACAGAATGAGTTTCCAATTTCCGACCTTCCACCCACGTCTTATGGAATGAGGACTGTGTACAAGCCTGTGCTCACGTGAGCAACGCGTGTGTGATTGCATCTCTTTAAAACCACCGTGTTAGTCAGTCGCCAGGAAGAACATTAGTTTTGCAGATATTTTATTGAAGGGAAAATGTATGTGAGGATTCAGCAACTGTCTTGCAGTCTGTAGATCAAAAGACAGAAGAGGGTGCTAAGTCGTGGTTTCTACCCATCATCCGTCGGTTTCTGATCATTCTCCATAGTGTGAGCCAAAGGTCTGGTGGAAACTTAATACCTAGCACACCAAAAACTATTGTATACTGCATCCTGGAAAACAAAACACAGTCATCACTTACATTTCGTGCTTCTTTCAAAGGACAATCCTGGAAAACTAACGTTTCCTCTCTTGTTTCCCTGGATTGGTCCACGCCCAGCGGCAGAGAGCTGGTGGTGGAGGTAACATCGGAATTCTGTGCTGTGTCCTCCCGCTCAGGAGACCTCTGCTGATGCCAGAGGGGCCGGGCTTCCAGCATTTCCCCAGCGGGGATCCCTTCATCAGAAGACTCTTAGTGATGAACACTTTTATCTTTGTGCTGTGGCAATACTGTCAACACTTACCCTGGAATGTTTACATGTTACCGTAGGGTAGGGTGTGAATACTACAATGAAAGTAAATGGTACCTGATGGAATTTAAAAGAATATTTCAATGTTTAACTACTGAGTTTGGTTTTCATCAATGACATCACCCATGGGGAGTCCATAGCCATGGTCTCCACTTCTCACTCGTGGGACTGAATGAATGGTCAAGAAAGTCAATCACTAACACCTGCAGACTTGGGTTCGTTTCACCGCATTGCAGATTGCCTTGGAAGATGGAAGAAACCAGCCTCAAATGCAATTTTCAAGGCTCTTCTGAAAAATCTTTAAAACGGTTTACATTTCTTTTAATGAACAAAATAATACTTTTGCCAATCACTCTTACGAGTGACGGTCCTCTTGAGACTCGGGGTCTCTTCAGCCGAGGGGAAGGGAAGCCTTTGCCCAAACACACTTTTCCCTCTCGCCTTTCCAGGAATCACTCACTAGAGACTCCACAAAGTGCACAGGCTCCCCAACACCAGCTTGGATGGCTTTCCTGGTGTCAGAGTACTCCCACTCACAAACAATAAAATTCCCAGAAATTAAGTAAAACACAAGCAACTCTTGCTCTGAATAAATTAGTGCTGAACTTCGTGCCTGCTTGTCCCTGTCCAGTGCTTTGAAAGTGGTTAAGGAGAAACCAGACTCACCACCATCACTTTGACATTGTCCCGAGTTGCCTGATCCTGGTTCATAAGGCATTGTTTCATTTCCGTTAAGGCCTTTTCAGTTTCTTCCCCCGCTATGAACCGTTGAAATTTTTCTATGAACTGCTCTGGGGTCACATTAACATCAATTGTATCCTTGATCACCTCATCCATCACTTTGCAGCCAGGACCTGGAATGAAAGCGTGCAAAAGCTGCTCGGTCACAGAGGCATGAACTCCTTGTTGGGCAGCCGTGATGCTTGTCCTTCTCCCACATCCCAGCTGCACGTCCGTTCAGAAAGATGACGGGGAATGGTCTGAGTCCTCGGACAGTAACTCAGGGTCTGAGTATTCTTAAGCCCTCACACACTGCTTCCTTGTTACACACACACACACACACACACACACATACACAGCTACAAACTAGAGAAGTGAGACGCCCTGTCCTGGGGTGAGGGGAGCAGAGATCTCCCACAGCGGCCCTGACAACAAGCCCCCCGAGCCCCGCCCCGTGCGGACTCACCTGCGTAGCAGTAAAAGGGGAGGGCAGCGAGCACGAGGACTGGGAGCAGCTTCATGGTCCCGGCAGCGGCTCTGGCTGGTCACTGTGGTGTGGCAGGAAAGAAGGATCTCACTTTGGAGGTGAGTACCCAGAACTCCTCCTTTTATTCTCCAGGAGGCCACCTTGACCCCTCCCATGGATGAACGAATAAGTCACCAGACACACCTGGCACTGACCCAGGAAAGGACCGTGGAAATCCACCAAAACCCACCAGTCTGTGCTCTGTGTGAAGAAATCAAGGAGGCAGAACTTTGGAAACCCTCAAAATTTTTGGAATTCTAGAAATGGTAATTTCATTAGAAGAAACTAATGCAGATTCACCACACGCCCTGGATGGCTGCAATACCGCAAATTGCCAGTAGAGTGCGACCCTGTCTGACCATAGACTAAGTCTGTGAGGGCAATTTTTTTTTTTTTTTTTTTTCATTTTTCCCAGGCTCGAAATGAGGAGGCAGACAGACTCCCGCATACGCCCAACCGGGATCCACCCGGCATGCCCACCAGGGGGCGATGCTCTGCCCCTCTGGGGTGTCACTCTGTTGCATCCAGAGCCATTCATAGTGCCTGAGGCAGAGGCCACAGAGCCATCCTCTGTGCCTGGCCAAACTTTGCTCCAGTGGAGTCTTGGCTGAGGGAGAGGAAGAAAGAGACAGAGAGGAAGGAGAGGGGGAGGGGTGGAGAAGTAGATGGGCGCTTCTCCTGTGTGCCCTGGCCGGGAATCGAACCCGGGACTCCTGCACGCCAGGCCGACGCTCTACCACTGAGCCAACCGACCAGGGCCGAGGGCAATCTTTTGACCTTGGTGTTTCAAAATTCACCAAAAAACCGAGAATAACTCGGGAGGTGTTTCACTTCCAGAAAAATGGCCTAAACGAAACTCCTAGAACTAGACGCTCTGTGCCGGAGCTCTGATGTTTTGGCCTACAGACCTCCGCACAGAGTGGCTACACTACAGCAACTGTTTTATCTTCAAACTGCACCGAGCTGTGCAGGAGCCAAGGATGAAACGGCCGTCACTGCATGCGGCCCCCTTACTCCTCTGGTATGCGGCCACATGCGGCCGCGTGTCATCGAAACTGGCTACGCGTATCAGTGCTGACAGTCGTGTCACTGTTTCGCCTTCACGGGACTAAGTCCCGTGCATTTTGTTAGCTAATGGCAATAATTTTCCCCATCTTAGAAGCTGGTTTTTACAAAAACTATCCCACTTAAATCCACTTCATAAATTTCACCATAAATTCTGAATGAAGTTTGTTTAGTTTGGGAAGCTGTTTAGGGGTTTTGTTCCACTGACTGAAAGGATGATGTGAGAAGTGGAACTGCAGAGGCTCATGGGGGCAGTGCTGATGGGGGGGGGGGGGGTGCAGGGTGTGTGATCTGGGCTCACATAGGTGTGGATTAGAATCTTGCAGGCAATCCATAGTCATGAAGTGTCCTTGTGTACGTGAAAGTGCTGATTAACCTGAGCTTTCTCTTTCTCTTTTTTACATGGGTGTATATGACACTATACCTGGTTATGTTAAGAGCCTATCACAGGTTTCAAAAGAGAGTAATAGTGACTAAATCTAGGGTTTCATCCATTCTCCATCCATCCATCCTCCATCCATCCAACCATTCATCCACCTATCCACTCATGTTGCTGAAAAACCATGATTCTCCTGTGACTGGGCCCCTTGCTGCATGTCAGAGATTCAGTGGCACAAACAAGGCAGACAAGACCTTGCACTTGCGCACTTACCGCTAACAGGAAGTCCACCAACAAGCCTACAATTGAGTAAGACATAAAGGGAAAGCGATTGTGTCAGAACAGCAGAACGACCATTAGGGCGCCATCCTGCAAGGAGATCCGCGCGGGCAATCGGAGCGGGTCTCATCAGCCTGGATGAGTGAACGGTGAAATCCAGGGACCTTGCACTAGAGAGTGTCCCGGGCACAGGGAACAGCAAGTGGAGAGGCCCTGAGAGCTGATGGCACTTGGCAAAGTAGGGAAGCATGGAAAGTGTGCCCCTGGGAGGAGAGAGGGGCAGGGCAGTCTCATAGGATACAGAACCACAGTAGTTGAAGCAAGGACAGTATGAAGGAGAAGAGAAACAGAGCTGGCTTCGACTAAAGAAAACAGAAAGGGATGGGAGAGGCTGAGAGATGGACCAACAGTTAATGACCTGTGAGTGCACTACTCTCCTCGGGATTGCTCGGACTCATTTCTTCCCATCACTCAGGTGGACCTTGACTTGCCAAGAACAATATTGATTTGGGAAGAGGATAGAAATACAGAAAAGGCTGTGATCTCATGTGTGTGCCCTCTCCCAGGTGACACTGTTGGCAGTCTTCAATCCTAAGGCGAGTGCGAGACCTCCGTAACAGAAGGGAAGACTGTCTCGTTGAACGGGACTCAGTGAGGACCTGCCTGGAGCCCAGAGTCTGGCCCTGCCTGCCCTGCTGTCTGCTGGGACACGGGACCCTTCACAGGTTCTTCCTCAGCAAAACGCTCCCACGTCGCGTGCAACAAGTGTGTGCTTCTTTACCCCCGTGTTTTCTCTGGAGCCCACGGTGACCTTTCTCAGGAATCAGAGAACTACACCTCCGCTCACAAAGGACTCGTTTAAAAGCAAGCATTCCCAAGCCGAAATTGAAGAAACCAAGAGGTTTGAATGCCTGTGTTACCGGCCTGATGTTTTCTCCTCCCAAAGGGACTTTGACTCATATTCACATCCTCAGCTCGGGACTAGCAGAGGGAAGTGGCCTTTGGTCTCAGTGTGTGTGCCCTTTCTAAGGCCAACCTGCTGTGGAGGAGAATGAATCAGGTTCCTCCCTGACCTCCTGTGTCCTCAGTGAGGGAGACATGAGGGTGAGAGAGAGTTCTAGCTGGCCTGTCCTCGGGCTCTCACAAGTCCTGAGATAACTCACGCTGATATGTTGGTTATTTGAGGACTGCCATGCTGAACAGAGTAATAACATTCAGTGAGAGCTATTTTTATACTTAGTGACTTATGTCTTGAAAGAAAGCCTACAAAAATGAGTTATGACATTAGATGGTCATTATGAATTCTTAATTGTAAGTTAGTCATAGAAATTGGCCCCACAGTACCTGGGCACCAGAAACCCTGCAATTCGTTCACTCGGTCTGTAAATCGGGTCTGCCCCTCATTCCCGGGCTGTATGATCACCTCAGGCATGATATTTGGAGGTGAAGCTCTTCTTCCCTAAAATCATGCCAACAACTACAAGTTGGGTGTGGAGGTACTTTTTAACCAGAAACTCTGGGAAAGGCTCTGGTCTTGGCGTTATCTTGGTGGCAGAGAGATGTTTATTGATCACAGTTTCCAGGCCATTCCTACACCAGGCGCCTCCCATGTCTTGGACCAGGACTGCTGGGAGATTTCACATCCGGGTCTCTGTGTGTAATGGGAACAGTCTTCGGCTTGTCATGAGGCTGAATGAGCTACAGCGTGTAAGTCCTCAGACAGGGCTGGGCACAGAGTAGGAGCTCTCTGCATGTCAGCCGGCAGCCATTGATTTGTAACAGTGAGACAGCTGTTCCATAAACCTCGGAGGATGACTGGGACCACAACAGATCCTGCACATTTGCTGTTAATTTACATCCTCTGAGACATCCAGAGATGATCACACTCAGAGAGGAGGGGAATGGCCCATGATTGAATATAAAGCACTATATTTTGATCTGTTCTTACTTGATGTTTTTCTGACTCATTCTGAAATAGTTGTACTGAGGAAACTTGGCTTCTGAACACATTCTACCTTCCACTGGCCCATGGAGCTCTCCATGTCTAGCCCCCACCAGTGTTACTTACTTCCAGATTCAGTAAAACATGAATGCCAAACAGGTCCATAGCACTGACTCCATACAGACACTGTGACCACCTCTCTTAATCTTCACAACAACCATGAGTAGAGTGATGATGAACCTTACTGTCCTACCTGGGGCACTTGAGAAGGTAGAAGAGGTCACTAAATGGACAGAACGCAAGGACGGCAGCACAAACCAGGATTCCCCTGAGTACATTGATGTGTGATGTCCCTCTACATGAAGTAGGTATGTCCCTTCTGTCCAGCTGTGGACAATGGACAATAGAGTCAGTAACCTGACCAGACCACACAGCCAGTGGAAGGCAGAGCCGAGGAAGAAGGCAGGTGTCTAGGATCAGAGAGCTCTCAACACTGCTGATCTCCTTAGTTGTACCTGTGGACATCCACTTTATGACTCAGATGGATTTCTGTGACCTTGCCTGCATGACAGCCCTAGGTGGCCTCCAGGTAGATTTCTGTGCAGGTTCCCTGGTGTTCTGCTCTAGGCCTTTGCTCCATGTGAAGTCTTCCCTACTGTCCCTGCCGGGGGGGCTTTCGGTTGAAACTCCTTTTTTATTCCTAATGATACATCAAGTCAGCCCACTGCTGGTGTCAGATAGTGGGTCACCTGTGAAGACCCTGTGGCCCTTGTGTGCACCTTTTTCCTGGTGACAAGGACCTGACCCCATGTCTCTTTCCTCCCTGTTCAGCCCCTAGAGAGCATGACCTATGCTCCTCTGGTCTGTGTGTGACAATCGTGATACAGTGGGTGTCAAATTAATAGGTGTAATCAGTAGTTTAATTAGTAGTTGCTGTTGGAAACAATCTGAGATTCTACAGAGAATTCTCTGATTAGATAACATGTTTGATTAATGGGTCTATTTAGAAGGAGGAGCTCATTAAAAATAGAGACTTTAAAAAGGCCAGGCTCACTCACTCAGCACTAAACCCAGGCCCCAGCCGGACAGCGTGGTCTTTCTGTTCCTAACAGAACTGTGGGATCAGCACCGGTAGGGTCAGGGGAGGAGAGGAAGAAGTTGGCGCCTTGACATCCAGGGATGAGGCCACCTCATTCCTTCTGTTCCTTGGATGTAAACATTAGTCTGATCCAATCTCACCGGATCCATCTAATCACTTGGGACAGCGAACCGGATTTGGTGGCTGAGTCAGGATCCGGTGTCACCTCCCACTAATTCTCCTTGGCTCATTCACCAACACTCTGAACTTTACGCAACTTGACATTTCTACAAAATGTGTGGTTAAATATTTAATCCGCACACACATGTGACAGTCCATATGGTTCATTAGATTTCTACAGCGAATCTTCTCTATTTCCATCCAACTACTCCCCGTGCTTTCTTGCGAACCATTGGCCTCCAGAGTTTGAATCTGTGGTCCTTAGCGGTGTTTCAAGGAGAATATGAAAGACCTAATCATACACATATAAAGCCAGAGGCCACCAGCATCATGGCCATGCATATGCAGGTTCTCATCGAATTTGGACAGACAATAAAGAAACAGTGGAACCAAAACATGGTGGGCCTTTGCCGGGGTCCAGCCCCAGGGGGAATCCAGGGGTCCCACAGGAAGAGACGGCGTTGGCGATATCGAGTGAGAGAGCCGAATTCTTTTCTTTCTCTTTATTCTCTAGTTAGCATTTACTGCCAGGCATCTCTGCCAAATGCTAGTATAGCTTCTTTTTTATACACACACACTAAGTTACAATTACATGGTATTAATCATTGCTTTTGTTTCACTATGTTTACATATTTCCAGATAACAGTTAATTTATATCTATAAACTACAAATCAGGTGGCAAATCACTCAAAGTACAACTATAAAATAACTTGAATAGCGATAACAACATCAGTAAAAGCTTTTAAAGGATTAGTACTAACTAATAACTCAACTTTACTGTTGTTGTGAGTCAAGGGGCAGAGAGAGATTAGCAGACGAAATCATTAAGGACTAGCAAAGGACCACCGCTTGCTCAGGCAAATGGCCTTGAGTTTATGCAGTGTCCTAATTTTTCTCACAAGATTTCAAAAGGCTTGTCCATTAAGAAATTGATATAACATTAAGAGTAACTTTTACTTAAAGATATATAGAGTGCACTTGCAAGATAGCTTAGTAGCAACATAATTTCAGAAGACATTAGTTGCTATTGCTTCTATGGATCCCCCCACATTCCTCTCATTATCTGAAGGAAAAATCTTGGAAAGTACATAAATCTCATGAGAATGTCTCACTGAGAAAGCTCAGCAACTGCCTTCAGTCATAAAACAAGTCTCTTAGCAAAATATTCTTTTCTTGCAGACTGCGCTCCCATCCCAGGCCACGCAACGGGCCATTCCATTACGTCTTACCTAAGAATCTATTGTCTAGTCAAATTTTATTTATTTACTATATTCACACACTAGTTAGGTTCTAACTATAATCTTCTCAGAGTGTTCCACCATCTGCAGGTCAGGTAAGCAAGAAGAAAGGAAAGTTTCTCTACTCTATCACATGAAAAGGCTAGGGAGGAAAGATGATGAATTAAGTGAAGGCCGAAAGGTGCTCTGTGCACAGCCACTGCCTCCTACCCATTCACAAGTCACAATCTATTCTTTCTAACATGATTAATAAGAAGAAATTCTCCTACAAACTTAACCCTTTACGAGGGATATCATAGCCAGCCTCTTATGTTTATGAGCCCAGTTCAAGGGGCTTACAGGCTTTTCTGTGGAACTCACACCCTCTGTCTCATTTCCAAAGAAATTACTACTAATCTACAGGGAAAGCATGATACTATTATCCCTGTGCCATAAATAATAGCACACACCCAGAAAAGGGGGGATATAAGGCCAGATTAATTCAAAAAGTCAAAGGGGGAAGTATCGTTGTGCCTTTCCTTTGCGGTGACTTTTGTCAACCCGCAGCCATTGATCTTCACTGCAGTGACTTTGTCAACCAGCAGCCGTTGGTCTTCTCTGCTGTGACCTTGTCAGTCAGCAGTTGTGGGTCTTCTCCTGCTGTGACCTTGTCAGCCAGCAGTCGTTGATCGGCTCCCGACAGGCCATTCCTTTATTACAGTCTCACACCGGCCGACAAGCAAACACACAGGGAAAACACTTCCCTTTCACTCAGGGCTCCCAAAGCCACTGACACATTCTCAGGTTCCCCTACCAGGAGAATCTTCTCCGGTTCCTCCTAGAATCACAGGCCCCACCAGCCTCAGTAGGGCTTCCAAAGCCCGTTAGCTCTGGTTCCACATCTGCACTCCTTTCTCTTACCTGCCAACATGGCTTCTCTCTCCTTCTGCAAAAAGTTTGCTTCTTCCTCCACATTCTGCATCCTCTCTGCTCTCCCAGCAAAAGCTACTTGGGCCCACACACACCCCTCCTCTCGCAAACATTAGCAAAACCACAGCCTCCTCCAAAACAGGAATGCAATCTGCAATTTGCAACCAACTGCCCTGCTCAGCACCATTTTTTAACAATAAAGGTGAGCAAACTCAAAATATACAAATTTTACAAACTCATTTGCCCAAGAACATATTTCTAATTTTAGAACTCTGATTCTCTACTAGGGCTGATTTTCTCCCTCCTTGTGAGGAGCCATTTCACCCGCAGGTGTTGTAAAGTACAAAAGGCTACAGAATTAATATTAATATTTTAGGAGGCTTGGAGAACATTTTATTAATTTGGGTTAAGGTGTGCAGAGAAATTGTGAGAATAGTCTCTGTACTGTGTGATTGGCATAACCAGGATGGCTCTTGCCATTGTATTGTAAATGAAAAGGGAAGGAAAGCATAGATTCCCTGACATTCAACCACACCTGTGGGGAAAGGAGTGAATGGCTAGCCAGGTGCAGGAAGGGAAAAGCCAAAATAAACTTTTTCTTATAACTATGAGCCATTTGCGGGCATTTGTCCCCACGGAAACTACCTCTCTTATGTAAATGCATGTGGTTAATACGTCTGACTCTGGACAGAGAGATGGCGAATGAACACTAGAAAATATAGGAAGGCCTTTTAATATGTAAAGAGATATCTTTCTACCATTGTGTTGACTTGTAAATTTTGTTTTCTCCAAAATGATGTATGGTTTGCAAATTGAATGTGGTCCTATCATGTTAAAGGACATATGACTATAACCAATAGCGGTAAGGGGCTCCTAATTGCAATTTTTGATTCTGTACTTCCCACTTACAAAACTATAAAAACTAAGTAAAACAAAGGGCCAGCGCACTCTCCGTCAGATTTCTGTCGGAGTTCCCGCCGCTTGGCCAAGCTAGACAATAAAGCTTTAATGTGTAAACGACGGACCTTGCTCCTGTCTTCCATATTTCGGGTCCCTCCGAATTTGGATTAACACTTGCACCCACACTTGTGGCATTTGTCCCGGCTCAGAGATATTTTGCTCTTCCCTGGGGTGGGTGGTGGCCATTGGCATCAAATGGGTGACACCAGGTTTGCTGCTAACAACCTGCGCTGCTCAGGGCACCCACTCAAAAAAGAACTCCTCAAGCTCCCATGGCACTAATGTTGCAGGAGAGCAAACCCTCGGAGGATTGGCACCCAGATAACAAATAAGAGGGAAAAAGAAAAATTATTAAGCCGGCTGATCATGCGGGTTTACAGCTCCAAAAACACATGCTCCCCAAAATTAGATTACAGAACATAAGTTCACATTCGTAGATCACATGATTCCTTTGTCATTAATTGCATGATTTCAGGATGGGAGTGGGCTTACAGGATGCCCCAGGATAATCATTTGCAAATCGCCTATTAAGGAGAAAGAAAGGGGGAGAGGAAAGGGCTACTCACGTCTCCCTTCCCCCTCCTACATTCCTGGCTGTTTTACCTTCTTTCACTCAGGTGTAGCATAGGGAAGGGTCCCAGCCTCCTTTCTGCTTCTATTCACAACCTTCTAAGTATGAAAACCTCTTTATCTACATTATAACAGCCCTTCCTAAGCAGGAGTATGATCGGCCATCCTGAGATTTTGTAAATTACACAAAACAACATATTTAGAAACTCTCTCTGAACATTTGACCTAAATTATAAAATATCCTTGAAGACTCTTATTTAAAGGGGGGTCTCCTTCCTCACTAAAACCATGTCTGAGACACCCAGTCATAGACACATCCGTGAGAGCATTTGTCCTTGTGGCAAAAGATGAGGACAGCCCAGTGGCCTCACACTCAGAGGACAGTGAGGATCCGCCGTGCAGACCGATGGCGGCAGTAGAGTGGTCACGTGTGACCTCTAGTGCATGGAGCTCATCTCCAAGGTCGGGCTTTTGCCAGGCTAGTCCTCCCTCCTGGAGGTCCCCCCCCCTCTGCTCTCTGTCACCCTCATTGACTTTGTCCTTCAGGATACACTCAGTCCTCCCCTGCTCACAGTCTAGTCTAGGAGAATGCAAGCTCACAAGGGCTTTGTTCCTCTTTGAATGTCTATAGGCTTTTAATGTCTATGATAGAATCTCATTACTATGATATAACATAGTGTTCTTCATATCACTGCCTCATCTCTTGTCATTTAATACGATAATTCAGTCATTAAGAAAATTCGTTAGTTCTTCTAACAAAATACATTGTTGAGTTTCTCCCAAGTTTGGTGTGGTATCAATCCCTAGGTGGCCTTAGGTGATTTTCAGCGTCTTAACCTATATGTGCCAAATTTTCCCCTTGTGAATTGGAATTCTGGCCTTCCTTGTCATTCTTCTCTGACAACTCCCTGTTAGTTTCAATTTTTTTATTTTAAAAGAGTGATGTCGAAGCACAGTTCAAAAAAGGAAAGACTGAAAACCACTTCCAGTGAGAAGCCTCTGCGACCTCATCCACACCACGCTGTCGCCTCCTCCCCACAGCAGCGTTCACGTGTCTCCTGCTGGGGACGTGGGCAACTCTCTGTGTGCACCTTCTCTGCGGCTCATCTACAAACACCTGTGTAATATCCTGTGTGCACTGGGCTGCCTGCCTTGTCTATCTTCATCTTGTCTTTTTTGAGAGCAAAATGTTATATATCTATTCACATATAAATAATATATATATGCATATATGTGCATTTCTATTAGATAGATAGATGATAGATAGATAGATAGATAGATAGATAGATAGATAGATAGATAGATAGATAGATAGATAGAAAGATAGATGATAGATAGATAGAGACGGTTTTATCACACTTTGTCTTCCAAATTCTTTATCATTTCTTTCTAGGTGTCAATTGTTAATTTTTCAAAACCTCTCTGTTTTACTTTGAATGGTTATTACCCGTGAGGCAAGAACAGATCGTAGCACTCAGCACTTTCTGAAGACCCATGACGTGACCTGCGAGAGAGAGTTCGGCCTGGCCCACAGAACTTTGAGCTGTCTCATAAGACTATGTGTCTTTACAGACATTGCTTGTCTTCTTGTCTGTTTCCATTTTTATGCCCTCAATCTGTCAGAAACAATGGGTAGCATCTCGGAAACATATAATTGAAGTAAAATTAAAAGAAAAAGAGGAAAGGGAATTGTTCATTTTGACTCAAGGTGAACTTTTGTTAATCAACAGGCTAGAATGTGATCACTTCTGAATGGAGATATTGAGTTCTAAATTATAGGAATGGAGAGCCATTAAAAGGTTGCTCCAAGTGAGCATTTGACAAACCAGTGACTTGCTCTTGGCATATTGAACTTGTCACAAGGAGTTGGGAAATGCAGACAGAAGACATTTGAGGGGCAGAGTCTAGGCAGAGAATTGATGGCACTTCTCTCAGAGAATTGGAGGCTCAAAGATAAAGTCAAGAGACTCTGCAGAATCAATCCTTTGTAGCTGTTTAATCGCAGTTTGTGAGTTTGAAGCAGAGTTTCTGGACATATGTGGTGGCCTGACCTGGGGTGGCCTGACCTGGGTTTGCTCAGTGGATAAATCATTGACCTGGAACACTGAGGTCACAGGTTCAAAACCCCGGCTTGCCTGGTCAAGGCACATATGGGAGATGGGAGATGATCCTTCCTGATCCTTCTTCCCTTCATCTCTCTCTCTCTCTCTCTCTCTCTCTCTCTCTCTATATATATATATATATATATATATATATATATATATATATATTTATATTTATATATATATATACACACACATACATATATATATATATATATCCCCGCTCTCTAAAATGAATAAAAATAAAATAAAATTTTTAAACATATGTGGTGACTTCAACAAAGAAAAACAAAGGAGGCCAATGGAAGAGTTGACACCAGACGTGATCTGACAGGAGGGTCAGCAATGCAGGGAGAGTGTCCGGGCGATGGAAATACAGGCCCTGTTCCCGTTTATACAGCTCTGTCAGCTGCCTCTCAGAGAGCTACGGTCTGGGGAATCCTTTTTGGCTTGTTTAGAAAATATACAAACAGGAAATTTATCATTTTAACCTTATTAAGTGCAGAATTCCCTGACAGGGGTTACAGCACAGTCTCTATTTTACCACCATCCATGTCCAGAATCGTCCCGATCAGAGGCCCTAGCCATTAACCTCACCCCCCTGTCCCCTCCGGCCCAGCCTTTGTGGTCAGTAGAGCGTCACCTCACCTCTCTCACTACAAGAGGGTCAGAAAGGACATGTTCCTGTCCGAGACCCTCTCTGTCACTGTTATCACAGTGACACCAAGGAAGGCCCTGCCGTGCCCACCTTGCAGAGCTAGAGAAGTGGCCAAGGAAAGGTCTCCAGGTGACCCCTGCTGATGCTGGGAGTCTCTGGCTGTCCATAGGGGTCTCCAGGCTTGTAAACTCTTAAGCATTTTAGTAACATTAACAATGACTGACAATATTTGTTCTTGATATCATTAATTTATTGAAAATGTTCCCCAAACAGCTTGTGATAGAACTCTCACATCACAGAAGAATGAAGTGACAACAGAGGGATGACTGTGCCTGCCTGTGTGTGTGTGTGCGTGTCTCTGGGTGTGTGTGTGTGTATGTGTGTGTGTGTCTCTGTGTGTGTGCGTGTCTCTGAGTGTGTGTGTGTGTCTCTGAGTGTGTGTGTTCGTGTCTCTGAGTGTGTGTGTGTCTCTGGGTGTGTGTGCGTCTCCTTGTGCGTGTCTCTGGGTGTGTCTGTGCATGTCTGATAGGTCATTTTCCCGGTGAGTGTAAACATGTGGATGGAGTGTGTGTGGTTTAGTGCACACAGTGTGACTGTGTACGAAGGTTCATTTTAGGATCTGAGAGGCAGAGATGGCTTCACTGAGCAGGGGACGGGACACAGACCTTGCAGACAAGGCTGTCAGCTGTCCTGTGCAGGAACAACATAGACGGAAAGAGACCACGACAAGCCCACACGCAGTGCTGTGACCCAATGTCATGCACGAGTGAATGACATGTAGACAGAATGGCTGAGCAGAGCGTCTGGGTGAGAAAACACATGCGGACGAAGTGGAGCCCGGAACAGGGTCAGTCCAGGCCTGTGTGACCCGCTGATGAGGGGCTCATTCTCCCTGCGTGATTCCAGGCTGCGTTTCTCAGGCTGTGGCAAGAGCTCAGACCCTGTGTCTGCCGAGTGCGGGAGGTGGATGAACACAGAAGGTGTCCCCAACAATAAAGACTAATTTAAGTGGACGTGTTTCCACACCTGATCACATTTATTGTAAAAGCATTGGACATAATTGTTAATAGTAAACAACAATATTCTCTATTTTCTCAACCATATTTTATATAAATATATTGTTTCTATTAAGAGAATGGGTGTAGAGATAATAATAAGTTCTTTTACTTTAACACTTAGATACACATGACCTGTAGTATTTCAACATTGGAAAAGTAAGGAAGAATTCATATTGTATTTCAGAGTCCTGTGCTGTAAATGAGTAGGGCATGTTGCAGAAAGGCGATCTTCACCCACAGGACACCTTTTAGGAGACTTTGGCACGGCACAAGCCGGGAAGACCCTGGGTGACTGTAAGGAGGAAAAGACAAGATGTTGGAGGGAAGCAAGGCCGTGGAGGGGGCAGGACACAGTGGACTATTAAGTGTCAAGGGCAGAGGAGCTAAAATAGGCTCATAAGGACCCCAAACCGATTCACACCCTACACCTGGACTAGCCAGGTCACCTCCACCGCAACAATGACTCTGTAGATACATATAAAGAAGTGACAGATTTTGAGTTAGAAGATGATCCTCAATTATCTGGTGCCACCCTAATGCCATCCCAGATATTATACAAAGGAGACAGGGAGACTATCAAAAACACAGACAAGGCCCTGACCGGTTGGCTCAGTGGTAGAGCATCGGCCTGGCATGCAGAAGTCCCGGGTTCAATTCCCGGCCAGGGCACACAGGAGAAGTGCCCATCTGCTTCTCCACCCCTCCCCCTCTTCTTCCTCTCTGTCTCTCTCTTCCCCTCCCGCAGCAAGGATCCATTGGAGCAAAGATGGCCCGGGCGCTGGGGATGGCTCCTTGGCCTCTGTCCCAGGTGCTAGAGTGGCTCTGGTCACAACAGAGCAACATCCCAGAGGGGTAGAGCATCACCCCCTGGTGGGCAGAGCGTCGCCCCCTGGTGGGCGTGCTGGGTGGATCCCTGTCGGGCGCATGCAGGAGTCTGTCTGACTGTCTCTCCCCATTTCCAGCTTCAGAAAAATACAAAAAAAAAAAAAAAAACACACACACACACAGACAAGGAGACAGCAATGTTCCCTCATGGTGTCCCGAACTAGCACAACCAATACTTTCGCAAGTCTCCGCTGGGAACGGTGGAGGATGAGAAAATAAACACAGAAAGAAAAGGATGGGATGAGGAGGACCCATTGCCAAGCTGATGGCTGGCAAGAGTGATCCTCCACCCTCAAAATGCCTTATTTATAGGACAAAAAGCAAAGTTAAGCAAATAAAGGAGATCTCTGATACAATGTCACATTTCCAAGAGAACCCAAGAATTCTCCCAAGTACAGAAAACAGCCCACCCAGCATAACATCTTAACTTCACAAAACAAAGGGTATAAAGAAAACTGCCACCAGTCTCTCTGAGGGACATGGGGGATGGGAAGAGTAGAAACCATCAGCATCACAGCTAACGTGGGGGTGTGGGGAAGGCCGTGGAAATTGCCCTTACCAACTGAAACAATCAGAGGTTGTGGGGAAGAGCTGAGCCCTTTGATACATAACTGAGCAAGTGAGGTGGGGGATGGGCAGCAAGGACCCTGTCAGCTTACACTCTTTTTTTTTTTTTTTTGTATTATTCTGAAGCTGGAAATGGGGAGAGACAGTCAGACAGACTCCCGCATGCACCCGACTGGGATCCACCCAGCATACCAACCAAGGGCGACGCTCTGCCCCTCTGGGGCGTCGCTCTGCTGCGACCAGAGCCACTCTAGCACCTGGGGCAGAGGCCAAGGAGCCATCCCCAGCGCCCGGGCCATCCTTGCTCCAATGGAGCCTCGGCCGCGGGAGGGGAAGAGAGAGACAGAGAGGAAGGGGGGGGGGGGGGTGGAGAAGCAAATGGGTGCCTCTCCTATGTGCCCTGGCCGGAAATCGAACCCGGGTCCCCCCCGCACGCCAGGCCGACGCTCTACCGCTGAGCCAACCGGCCAGGGCCAGCTTACAGTCTTCACATCATGGGGCAGAGATAGGAGGAATGTGGGAACCAGACAAAGACAGTCATCAGTCCTCTGCGGGAGGCACCAGGGATAGATGTTCCCCTTGACGTTCCAGAGCCAGCATGGCCTCCTGACACTGTGATTTCAGCAGAGGTTACAGATTTTAGACTTTGTCCTTCGCACCTGGAGAAAAGCACCTCACTAATGACACCAAGTTTGTGGCTGTGTCACAGCAGCCCCTGGAAGCCAACTATGATCTGTGATGTATCCGTCATCTGAGTCAGCTGCCTCATTGGACGGGGCCCATTAGCCTGGATGGGCTCATGGAAGAGGAGTAGGTGGGGAGACACTGTGCTCCTCTGACGTGTTCCTCCTGCAGTAAGCGTGGATGGTGAGCATGGAGCTGTCCCCATGGGAGATAGAGGCCCGTGTCCGGGGCTTTAGGGAGACCCTGCGGGAGGAAGCGGTAGCTGGGGTGGAGGTGAGCAATGCGCATGTGCAGAGTGCAGGCAGTAAGCGAAGGTTGAACCCTACATATTCACTACAAGTGGAGAAGTGAACAGAGATCATGTCACACAGGGCCATCCTGGAATTGACCCCGGGGTGGGGTGAAAACCGAGTAGGGTTTGTGCTGACAATAAGGGCGCAGTAGCAGCGATGCTGCCTGGTGGGAACCATGTGACTGCTGTCAGGCTGCGGTCTCCGCAGTCCCCGCCCCAGAGCAGGACATTCTCGTGCTTTTACCCTCACCGCCCCCCCCCCCCCCGCCCGGCTCCTGAGCCCGTGTTCCCGCCGGGACCCCTGCACTCAGGCCGCTGTGGTCCCTGGACGCTGGTCTCCCTACTTTACTCCTGACACCACCCACAGGCCGCTTCATGATGAAACTACCCAACTCAAGCCAGAGACTGTTGGATAAAACAAGACAGGCAGCAAAATGCAGGAAAGAAATTTATTGAAGCAAGACGTTGAAACCTTCACGTTGTCCGGGAGTTCAGGTCATCAATGAACGACAGGAACTCACAAAGAAGATTGCTAAGTCTATAAGGCACATTCCACCAATAATTTTTGCTGAAATAGGAAAAAAAGAATAGAAACA
The DNA here is from genome assembly GCF_036850995.1 of Saccopteryx leptura. Classification (NCBI taxonomy): domain Eukaryota; kingdom Metazoa; phylum Chordata; class Mammalia; order Chiroptera; family Emballonuridae; genus Saccopteryx; species Saccopteryx leptura. Next base: position 10,419,005 of record NC_089503.1, on the reverse strand, counting down.
TCAGTCATGAAGCCACTGCAGAAGCCATGTTAACACAGACTGTTGTTCACAACCCAGATGTGGAAGAAACTGCAACCAGCAAAGGGAAATGGAGGCACCAGGCAGGTAGCCGTGCGTGTGGGGAATTCAATAGTCCTGGTCCAGTCTGCACAGACCGTGCGAGTCAGGAGAGAACCATGTCCACACCCCGCAGATAAACCCTGCGTGTCCCCAGAGAAGGGCTCAGGTCTCTAGTGGAGCGAGGAGGAGGCTCAGGAGTTGGGCAGAGCAGCCGGGTGTCCTTTCTCTGAGTCCCAGCACTGAGGACTCCACTTGTCACTGAACAAGGACACAGGGCTGAGCTACGAAAATGATGCGAGAGGGATTGTGGGCCATTCTGCCTGCAGATGTCCTGCCTCCAGGAGTGGACATTCCCCACACAGCACACAGAATTCCCGCACTGAAAATCCAATTATTGAGGACATTTGTGTGAAACCTGACTTAATTCCGGGGTGGACGAGCTGAGAGACACGTTTACATCTGTGTGATCTCTCCATGAGGACATGATTGAAGTGTTTCAGCTCCACACGGGGCTGCAGAGGACACAGGGAGGGTCGCGGCCCCCTGGCTGGGAAACATGGGGTGAGGTACAGGAGTGGCCTCGGCTCTGTGAGAGATGACAGAGCCCCCAGCAGCCACCCCTGACAGAGGGCGGGGCCGGCTCTCTCCCTCTCGCTGTGTCCCCTTCTCCCTCCCAGTCCTCCCGTGAGAGTCCCAGGGACTGTGCCACTGGGTGAGGGGCCCATCCTGCTGGGGCAACCGTCTCTGACCCTGCCCCATCACACCCTGTGGGCCTGGCTGTCCCTCTCCTCAGGACACTGTGGGGAGCCTGCTGCCCAGGGAGGTGACCTGAGAAGGACAGACATGCCCAACGCTGTGTGCAGCCTTAGTCCAGCTCAGCAGGTGTCACGTTATCATGGACCTGCTGTGCACGGGCCACTCGATTAGAGGTGAGCAGAGGGGCAGCTGCCTTCACACCCTGTGTCCCCAGAGCAGGACCCTGACCGACACCCTGGTGGTGCAGTTGAGCAGCAGCCGCTATGCAGAAAGGAGAAAGAAATTACCGCAAATGTTCCAACTCTCAATTTGCGAAATACGGAGATCGTATCAATGCATTCCTTCACTTTCAGGGAGGCCTGGACAGCTTCTGCTGGTGCATCATATTTCCACAGACTGATATCGAAAAAAATGGGAAGACTCCAAAAGAGATCGACCGCACCCTTAACAATGGCTGGACAAGCCTTTGCATTTGCTGGACAGAACAAGACAAACAGTTGATATAAGTAAAGTCACTTTTCCTCATAGCTCCTGACCGTAGAACTGGACAGGAACCCCTGGAGGTTTAAGGTACCATCCTTTCATTGTGCCAAGGAAAATGCAAAATCCTGCAAGTCGTGACTCTCTCAAAATCCCAGAGCTGGCCGCAGAGCCCGGTCCGGAAAGCAAGTTGGCCAATCCCTAGCTCAGGTTTATCCTTTGTCAAGTACACATGGGATTTTCCAGGACTCTCCTGCTTTGCTGAAATCCACACTCCCTAGATGTCAAAAATTAAGGTTTCCCTGTCAATACAGTGACACCTTCTTTACTCTTCATGGGGGGGGGGGGGGGACGGAGGTGTTAGTAATGAGTCTTTCATGAGTGGCAGAGTCAGAGCTTACCAGAGATCAGAGAAAGGAGACTAAATCCAGAGAGGATTGAGAAAAAGTATTAAATATTGAAAGATAACCTGACCAGGCGGTGGCACAGTAGATAGAGCATCAGACTGGGATGCGGAGGACCAAGGTTCGAGACCCCGAGGTCGCCACCTTGAGTGCGGGCTCATCTCGTTTGAACAAAAGCTCATCAGCTTACACTCAAGGTCGCTGGCTCGAGAAAGGGGTTAGTCGCTCTACTGAAGGCCCGCAGTCAAGGCACATATGAGAAAGCAATAAATGAACAACTAAGGTGTCGCAACGAAAAACTGATGAAAATGCTTCTCATCTCTCTCCGTTCCAGTCTGTCTATCCCATTCTATCCCTCTCTCTGACTCTCTCTGTCTCTGTAAAAAATATATATATATATTGATATATATATTGATATATATATATTGAAAGACAGTTTTTGGAGGCTAAACTATAGGATTATGTTATTGGACGAAGACAAGTGAAAAGCTTCTGAAAAAAGGACTCTATGAGTTTCACACATCTGGAATTATGCACATGTCATGATGGCTCTTGTGTTCTGCACTGATGTACAGAATTCCTTAGAGAAGGTGGGAGGTGGGAACTGGGGCTTACTACCGACCCCACTGGAATGGTGCTGAGACCTGAAGTGATCACATTCTCTGGTCTAGATTCCCCACCCCTCCCCCAAGTTTTTGCAACCACCTGCAGCCCAGAATGTGCCCTGGCTCTGATCTGACTGGATCCGACAGCAGCTACGCAGAGATGGTGAGAGGGTCAGATCAGAGGCTACAGGGAAAAACAGGAGGAGGTTCAGAAAAGCAGATGAAAGAGAACAACTCAAAAGGACTTGGGTTCGTGTCGAGGGCGTGAAGACTTGCCAAAGTATTATTAAATGCAGGGCCAGAATGAGCCGAGTAATGTAGCAGTTGCCGCCCTCACGATGACACGAGATCTCCAAATCCCGGCCGGACGCCTAGAGAACGAGCAGAACGTGTTGACTGGCTGAGGGCTGCCATTTCTCAGAGCTCACGGGAAGATTGATCATTCGGACACTCAGAGAACATCGGCTCTTCCTGAACTGAGAACTCTGCAACAGCCCCTCCAGCCTGCACATCGTATGAGTCTGAATCCAGGAGTTCACGGGCCATAGACTCAACCAGCACCTAAAAGACCCAGGGAAGCAGAACATCTGATAGAACCTGAAGCTGCCTCTGAGACACGTCATCTCACTGCTCTGTCAGAGCCACTCTGGGCGGCAGCTGTGAAAAGCAAGGACAAGAGGAGACTTGGAGAGATCAAGCATTTGTTCAAGGTCACAGCGCTGCTGAGTGGCAGAGTCATGAGTCTCAACCAGGTTCCATTACATCATGCTGCTCTGACACGTAGACCACAGACAGGGATGAGGATTCCGATGGAGAACTCTGAACACACCGTGCAATGATGTCTGAGAAATTTCCGGATCATTGGGATTGATACAATGAGCCCTGGCTTTAGGGGGCTACTCCACAAGTGGTGGGAAAGGTTTGGATTCTGATCTGCTCACCCCCTCCCCTAATAAGTCACCTAGCTGAGAGAAAGTACTTACCCAGGCTGATGGTACTCACATTAGACATGATACTCACCCTCATAGCAGCAAAAGGCCAGAGTGACCAGCAGGACACACAACACTGGCTTCATGGTGGACTTTGCTTTGAGTTCAGCTCTAGAACACTGAGCAATTAGGAGCTGGACTCAGCAGCCTGCAGAGCCCGGGGTTATTTATACCCAGTGAGCCTCACTGGTCCTGCCCACAAAGGATGTGGCAGGTCACCAAGCCTGGCTTCCATACCTTCCATCCTCATTGAGGAATGATGCCTCCAGCCATGACCAGATGCTCCATGGAAACACGGGGAAGGCATGGCCAGTTCTGAGGAAGACATGAGGACTCAGTGTGGTCGCAGAGGAGCATTCTGAAGAGCCACTCAGGAAGGGGACAATCGTGACAGCAGGAAATGTTAGAAGCTGGGGTCCCAAGGGAAGGCAGAGGGAAGAGAAGACACCATCAGGCAGGTGGCCTGTAGGGACAGGAGCCTGTGTTACCCTGAAAAACAGCCTTGCCTGGTGGAGGAGAGGAGGCTTTGTGACAGGAAGGCCGGACAGGCCGAGTCAGGAGGGTCCCCATTCTTCTCTGGGAGCCCTGGGGGCGGGCGGGTGGGAGAGACCCAGCTGGACACTGTGCCCCCCGGGCTTTCCTGCTCTGTTTCAGATCTCAGGTCAATGTCACATCTGTTTTTCAAAATTGTTTACTTCCACAAAATAATAAAAAGAAATAAATAAATACAAAAAAATTAAGAGTGTTGGGACGAATGAATTTTTGTGCAGATGTAATTGGTACACCCACTAAAGAAACGGCCTGGATTCCCTCAAAAATTAAAAACAGGCCCTGGCCGGTTGGCTAGCGGTAGAGTGTCGGCCTGGTGTGCGGGGGACCCGGGTTCGATTCCCGGCCAGGGAACATAGGAGAAGAGCCCATTTTGCTTCTCCACCCGCCCCCTCCTCCCTCTCTGTCTCTCTCTTCCCCTCCCGCAGCCAGGGCTCCATTGGATCAAAGATGGCCTGGGTGCTGGGGATGGCTCCTTGGCCTCTGCCTCAGGCACTAGAGTGGCTCTGGTCGCGGCAGAGCGACGTCCCCTGGTGGGCAGAGTAGAGCCCCTGGTGGGCATGCCGGGTGGATCCCGGTCGGGCGCATGCGGGAGTCTGTCTGACTGTCTCTCCCCATTTCCAGCTTCAGAAAAATACAAAAAAAAAAAATTAAAATCAAAATTACAGTGTGACGGGTCAAGCACAGCACCGAGGTCACGGGCAGGGTCTCCAACACTTGCACACTCATTTATCGCAGCACAACTCACAATAACTAAGAGCTGGAAGCAGCCCTCGTGACCACGGACAGAAGAATGTGTAAACAGGGAGCAGAGTACAGCACACAGATAATGGGATATTGCCCTTATCCCACACGGTAAGGTAGGAAATCTGTCATGTGCTACACAGGGTGACCGTCGGGGACACTACACTACATGACATAAGCCAGTCACAAAAAGACAATGTGGGATTCCTACTCATGAGAAGACTCATAGAAAAAGAGAATAGGGCGGTGATTTCCTGAAGCTTTGGTGGGTGGTATAATGATCAGTAAAATAAAGTCACCAAAGTCACTGTGAACTGATGCATTCCCTTGTCAGACCGAGTATAGGTCCTTTGAGTCCCAACCTATCTGGCACCAATAACAGCGGTAATTAAACGTGTAGTAATGTTGTTCATTGCTAACTATGGTCAGACAATGTGCAAGGATAGCTTAACATATTTAAACATTGCTACAAATCAATAAGCTATTACATTTCCCATCTTAACAGTTGAGTCACCTAACTTTCAGAAAGTAAGAAGTTGGCTCAACCTTGTAGTTTGGAGGCCGCTAGGTGGCGCTCAGTCACCAATGATCGGGATAAAGTACCCAGTGCAACCCAGTGGGGGTGTCTGCTGGTGGGGACGGGTAACAGGCAATGGAGGAGGTGACAGAGAAGTTACAACAATGTAAGTAATAAGTCAAACAGAATGAATCACTTTATCAGCAAAGGCAAATAACAGACTGGATCCAACAAACTGTCAGGGAGGAAACTTTCCTGAGTGCTAACACCGTGTGCCTCTGAATTGGCTCTGCTTCCACTGGAGTTGCTCTTAGTTAACATAAAATGGTTACTTTCCTATCACTTAAACTACAGGGTTTTTAAATTACGTGTATGCACTGTTCTCGGGACTTTACTATCCTAACTACTGGATATTGGAGCTAAGGGTATGGTAGGGTGTTAGGCAGGGATAGGTGTTCTCCATCCCAACACAGGGTCTCTGAACTCCTGTCCTCAGCGGGATGAGCTGGTGACCCGTGTCCTGTGGCTGCTGTTGAAATCCCAGGGCTCCTCTAGTCAAGTCTCTAACTGGTCAGCAGGTGCATGGGGGATGGACACATCAGACCTCACCTCTGGGTCGTGATAACCCTGTATACACTGCTCACAAAAATTAGGGGATCAGGGGACGTGCAGATACTCCAGTACTTTCAGCCTTCTGTATGGTGCATTTTCATCAACAAAATAAAAGTTGGTTTTGCATCTCATTTGCGTAATCCAGCAACTTTCTTTCACTTGTCAGTTACTTTTCTGATGTTCTTGTTTAATAAAAAAAAAAATCAAATGCTTCTTTTATCACCTCATTTTGAATATCCTTAGTTTTTGTGAGCACTGTAGTGTTGAAGTATATGTACCATCTGGTGACACTGGTTCCCCTGTCCCACCTTCCCTGTCAAAAACATCCTTCTTCCATTTGGTAAAGACAGACAGGTGTACCCTTCATAATGCTAGCAATTAGTCCAGGTGCTCTTTCTGACACAACATGGTGACATCCTGGGTGACAGGGACCCGTGCTGGTGTGAGCAGAGGGCGCTCGTCACCCACCCCTGGTGTCAGCATAGTGGGGACGGGCCACAGTGAGGAGAGCTGAGTCCGAGTTAAAATCACTCACTTTGCTTCTTTCCCAGGAAATTCCAACCTCACTGCTGGTTGGTCATTGTGGGAATGAAAGGGTGGACCACACTGCCCCCTGCAGGGCCATGACCAGGGACAGTCACACAGTTGAAGGAGGGACCAAAGATATCTCTAATTAGTGTAAATTAATTTCTAATGAAATTTTTAAAATTCAAAACTGAGGCCACACACCAATTTTCAAATCAAGACAGGACTGAGCCCTGCTTTGCCTGAGTCACCTCTGTCCCTGGCTCTGTTCCCCTCCCTGCACCTCGGGTCAGGGTCACAGAGCTCCCAGAGAGGAGCCTGGCCGTAGTAAGCACGGTGTGCTGAGGACACAGGGACAGAGGTAAATCCAGGAAGCTGAGCAGACGCCCCCCTCGGACCTGAGCGCCCACAATACCAGGTGGTCCTGGGAGGTGGTCTGATGAAGGGAGAACGTGCTTTTTCACGGAAAGGAGCCTCGTTGGGCAGCAAATTCTGAGACAGAATGAGTTTCCAATTCCCGACCTTCCACCCACGTCTTATGGAATGAGAATTGTTTACTGGCGTGTGCACATGTGAGCAATGCGTGTGTGATTGCATCTCTCTAATACCTCTGCATTAATCAGCCACCAAAGAAGAACATTAGTTTTGCAGATATTTTATTGAAGGGAAAATGTATGTGAGGATTCAGCAACTGTCTTGTAGTCTGTAGATCAGAAGACAGAAAAGGGTGCTAAGTCGTGGTTTCTACCCATCGTCCGTCGGTTTCTGATCATTCTCCATAGTGTGAGCCAAAGGTCTGGTGGAAACTTAATATCTAGCACACCAAAAACTATTGTATACTGCATCCTGGAAAACAAAACACAGTCATCACTTACATTTCGTGCTTCTTACAAAGGACAGTCCCGGAAAACTAACGTTTCCTCTCTTGTTTCCCTGGATTGGACCACGCCCAGCGGCAGAGAGCTGGTGGTGGAGGTAACATCGGAATTCTGTGCTGTGTCCTCCCGCTCAGGAGACCTCTGCTGATGCCAGAGGGGCCGGGGCTTCCAGCACTTTCCCCAGCGGGGATCCCTTCATCAGAAGACTCTTAGTGATGAACACTTTTATCTTTGTGCTGTGGCAATACTGTCAACACTTACCCTGGAATGTTTACATGTTACCGTAGGGTAGGGTGTGAATACTACAATGAAAGTAAACGGTACCTGATGGAATTTAAAAGAATATTTCAATGTTTAACTACTGAGTTTGGTTTTCATCAACGACATCACCCCTGGGGAGTTCATAGCCATGGTCTCCACTTCTCACTCGTGGGACTGAATGAATGGTCAAGAAAGTCAATCACTAACACCTGCAGACTTGAGTGCGTTTCACCGCATTACAGATTGCCTTGGAAGATGGAAGAAACATCCTCAAATGCAATTTTCAAGGCTCTTTTGAAAAATCTTTAAAACGGTTTACATTTCTTTTAATGAACAAAATGATACTTTTGCCAATCACTCTTACGAGTGATGGTCCTCTTGAGACTCGGGGTCTCTTCAGCCGAAGGGAAAGTAAGCCTTTGCCCAAACACCCTTTTCCCTCTCGCCTTTCCAGTGATCACTCACTAGAGACTCCACAAAGTGCACAGGCTCCCCAACACCAGCTTGGATGGCTTTCCTGGTGTCAGAGTACTCCCACTCACCAACAATAAAATTCCCAGAAATAAAGTAAAACACAAGCAACTCTTGCTTTGAATAAATTAGTGATGAACTTCATGCCTGCTTGTTCCTGTCCAGTGCTTTAAAAGCGGTTAAGGAGAAACCAGACTCACCACCATCACTTTGACATTGTCCCGAGTTGCCTGATCCTGGTTCATAAGGCATTGTTTCATTTCCGTTAAGGCCTTTTCAGTTTCTTCCCCCGCTATGAACCGTTGAAATTTTTCTATGAACTGCTCTGGGGTCACATTAACATCAATTGTATCCTTGATCACCTCATCCATCACTTTGCAGCCAGGACCTGGAAGGAAAGCGTTGAAAAGCTGCTCCGTCACAGAGGCATGAACTCCTTGTTGGGCAGCCGTGATGCTTGTCCTTCTCCCACATCCCAGCTGCACGTCCATTCAGAAAGATGGCGGGGAATGGTCTGAGTCCTCGGACAGTAACTCAGGATCTGGGTATTCTTTAAGCCCTCACACACTGCTTCCTTGTTTCACACACACACACACACACACACACACACACACACACACAACTACAAACTAGAGAAATGAGACGCCCTGTCCTGGGGTGAGGGGAGCAGAGATCTCCCACAGCGGCCCTGACAACAAGCCCCCGAGCCCCGCCCCGTGCGGACTCACCTGCGTAGCAGTAAAAGGGGAGGGCAGTGAGCACGAGGACTGGGAGCAGCTTCATGGTCCCGGCAGCGGCTCTGGCTGGTCACTGCGGTGTGGCAGGAAAGAAGGATCTCACTTTGGAGGTGAGTGCCCAGAACTCCTCCTTTTATTCTCCAGGAGGCCACCTTGACCCCTCCCATGGATGAACGAATAAGTCACCAGACACACCTGGCACTGACCCAGGAAAGGATCGTGGAAATCCACCAGAACCCACCATCTGTGATCTGTGTGAAGAAATCAAGGAGGCAGAACTTTGGAAACCCTCAAAATTTTTGGAATTCTAGAACTGATAATTTCATTAGATGAAATTAATGCAGATTCACCACACACGGCCGGGATGGCTGCAATACCGCAAATTGCCAGTAGAGAGCGACCCTGTCTGACCATAGACTAAGTCAGTGAGGGCAATCTTTTTTTTTTTTCTTTTTTCCCAGGCTGGAAATGAGGAGGCAGACAGACTTCCGCATACGCCCTACCCGGATCCATCCGGCATGCCCACCAGGGGGCGATGCTCTGCCTATCTGGGGCTTCACTCTGTTGCATCCAGAGCCATTCCTAGCGCCTGAGGCAGAGGCCACAGAGCCATCCTCAGCGCCCGGGCAAACTTTGCTCCAGTGGAGTCTTGGCTGTGGAAGAGGAAGAAAGAGACAGAGAGGAAGAAGAGGGGGAGGGGTGGAGAAGTAGATGGGCACTTCTCTTGTGTGCCCTGGCCGGGAATCGAACCCGGGACTCCTGCACGCCAGGCCGACGCTCTACCACTGAGCCAACCGACCAGGGCCGAGGACAATCTTTTGAGCTTGGTGTTTCAAAATTCGCCAAAAAACCGAGCATAACTCGGGAGGTGTTTCACTTCCAGAAAAACGGCCTAAACGAAACTCCTAGAACTCCACGCTCTGTGCCAGACTTCTGTTGTTTTGGCCTACAGACCTCCGCACAGAGTGTCTATACTACAGCAACTGTTTTATCTTCAAACTGCACCAAGCTGTGCAGGAGCAAAGGATGAAACGTCCTTCACGGCATGCAGCCCCATACTTCTCTGGTATGCGGCCACATGCCACCGCGTGTCATCGAAACTGGCTACTCGTATCAGTGCTGACAGTCGTGTCACTGTTTCGCCTTCACAGGACTAAGTCCCGTGCATTTTGTTGGCTAATGGCAATAATTTTCCCCATCTTAGAAGCTTGTTTTTACAAAAACTATCCCACTTAAATCCACTTCGTAAATTTCACCATAAATTCTGAATGAAGTTTGTTTAGTTTGGGAAGCTGTTTAGGGGTTTTGTTCCACTGACTGAAAGGATGATGTGGGAAGTGGAACTGCAGAGGCTCATGGGGGCAGTGCTGATGGGGGTGGTGCAGGGTGCATGATCTGGGCTCACATAGGTGTGGATTAGAATCTTGCAGGCAATCCATAGTCATGAAATGTCCTTGTGTACGTGGAAGTGCTGATTAACCTGAGCTTTCTCTTTCTCTTTTTTACATGGGTGTATATGACACTATACCTGGTTATGTTAAGAGCCTATCACAGGTTTCAAAAGAGAGTAATACTGACTAAATCTAGGTTTTCATCCATTCTCCATCCATCCATCCTCCATCCATCCATCAATCCATCCATTCATCCGCCTATCCACTCATGTTGCTGAAAAACCATGATTCTCCTGTGACTGGGCCCCTTGCTGCATGTCAGAGATTCAGTGGCACAAACAAGGCAGACAAGACCTTGCACTTGCGCACTTACCGCTAACAGGAAGTCCACCAACAAGCCTACAATTGAGTAAGACATAAAGGGAAAGCGATTGTGTCAGAACAACAGAACGACCATTAGGGCGCCATCCTGCAAGGAGATCCGTGCGGGCAATCGGAGCGGGTCTCATCAGCCTGGATGAGTGAACGGTGAAATCCAGGGACCTTGCACTAGAGAGTGTCCCGGGCACAGGGAACAGCAAGTGGAGAGGCCCTGAGAGCTGATGGCACTTGGCAAAGTAGGGAAGCGTGGAAAGTGTGCCCCTGGGAGGAGAGACGGGCAGGGCAGTCTCATAGGATACAGAACCACAGTAGTTGAAGCAAGGACGGTATGAAGGAGAAGAGAAACAGAGCTGGCTTCGAGTAAAGAAAACAAAAAGGGATGGGAGAGGCTGAGAGATGGACCAACAGTTAATGACCTGTGAGTGCACTACTCTCCTCCAGGATTGCTCGGACTCATTTCTTCCCATCACTCAGGTGGACCTTGACTTGCCAAGAACAATATTGATTTGGGAAGAGACTAGAAAGCAGAAAAGGCTGTGATCTCATGTGTGTGCCCTCTCCCAGGTGACACTGTTGGCAGTCTTCAATCCTAAGGCGAGTGTGAGACCACCATAACAGAAGGGAAGACTGTCTCGTTGAACGGGACTCAGTGAGGACCTGCCTGGAGCCCAGAGTATGGCCCTGCCTGCCCTGCTGTCTGCTGGGACACGGGACCCTTCACAGGTTCTTCCTCAGCAAAACTCTCCCACGTCGCGTGCAACAAGTGTGTGCTTCTTTACCCCCGTGTTTTCTCTGGAGCCCGTGGTGACCTTTCTCAGGAATCAGAGAACTACACCTCCGCTCACAAAGGACTCGTTTAAAAGCAAGCATTCCCAAGCCGAAATTGAAGAAACCAAGAGGTTTGAATGCCTGTGTTACCGGCCTGATGTTTTCTCCTCCCAAAGGGACTTTGACTCATATTCACATCCTCAGCTCGGTACTAGCAGAGGGAAGTGGCCTTTGGTCTCAGTGTGTGTGCCCTTTCTAAGGCCAACCTGCTGTGGAGGAGAATGAATCAGGTTCCTCCCTGACCTCCTGTGTCCTCACTGAGGGAGACACGGGGTGAGAGAGAGTTCTAGCTGGCCTGTCCTCGGGCTCTCACAAGTCCTGAGATAACTCACGCTGATATGTTGGTTATTTGAGGACTGCCATGCTGAACAGAGTAATAACATTCAGTGAGAGCTATTTTTATACTTAGTGACTTGTGTATTGAAAGAAAGCCTACAAAAATGAGTTATGACATTAGATGGTCATTATGAATTCTTAATTGTAAGTTAGTCATAAAAATTGGCCCCACAGTACCTGGGCACCAGAAACCCTGCACTTCGTTCACTCGGTCTGTAAATCAGGTCTGCCCCTCATTCCCGGGCTGTGTGAATACCTCATGCATGATATTTGGAGGTGAAGCTCTTCTTCCCTAAAATCATGCCAACAACTACAGGTTGGGTGTAGAGGTACTTTTTAACCAGAAACTCTGGGTAAGGCTCTGGTCTTGGCATTATCTTGGTGGCAGAGAGATGTTTATTGATCACAGTTTCCGGGCCATTCCTACACCAGGCGCCTCCCATGCCTTGGACCAGGACTGCTGGGAGATTTCACAGCCGGGTCTCTGTGTGTAATGGGAATAGTCCTCAGTTTATCATGAGGCTGAATGAGCTACAGCGTGTAAGTCCTCAGACAGGGCTGGGCACAGAGTAGGAGCTCTCTGCATGTCAGCCAGGAGCCATTGATTTGTAACAGTGAGACAGCTGTTCCATGAACCTCGGAGGATGACTGGGACCACAACAGATCCTGCACATTTGCTGTTAATTTACATCCTCTGAGACATCCAGAGATGATCACACTCACAGAAGAGGGGAGAGGCCCATGATTGAATATAAAGCACGATATTTTGATCTGTTCTTACTTGATGTTTTTCTGACTCATTCTGAAATAGTTGTACTGAGGAAACTTGGCTTCTGAACACATTCTACGGCCACTGGCCCATTGAGCTCTCCATGTCTACCCCCACCAGTGTTACTTACTTCCAGATTCAGTAAAACATGAATGCCAAACAGTTCCATAGCACTGACTCCATACAGACACTGTGACCAACTCTCTTAATCTTCACAACAACCAGTGAGTAGAGTGATGATGAACCTTACTGTCCTACCTGGGGCACTTGAGAAGGTAGAAGAGGTCACTAAATAGACAGAACGCAAGGACGGCAGCACAAACCAGGATTCCCCTGAGTACATTGATGTGTGATGTCCCTCTACATGAAGTAGGTATGTCCCTTCTGTCCAGCTGTGGACAATGGACAATAGAGTCAGTAACCTGATCACACCACACAGCCAGTGGAAGGCAGAGCCGAGGAAGAAGGCAGGTGTCTAGGATCAGAGAGCTCTCAACACTGCTGATCTCCTTAGTTGTACCTGTGGACATCCACTTAAAGACTCAGATGGATTTCTGTGACCTTGACCTGCATGACAGCCCTAGGTGGCCTCCAGGTAGATTTCTGTACAGGTCCCATGGTGTTCTGCTCTAGGCCTTTGCTCCATGTGAAGTCTTCCCTACTGTCCCTGCCGGGGGGGCTTTCGGTTGAAACTCCTTTTTTATTCCTAATGATACATCAAGTCAGCCCACTGCTGGTGTCGGATAGTGGGTCACCTGTGAAGACCCTGTGGCCCTTGTGTGCACCTTTTTCCTGGTGACAAGGACCTGACCCCATGTCTCTTTCCTCCCTGTTCAGCCCCTAGAGAGCATGACCTGCGCTCCTCTGGTCTGTTTGTGACAATCGTGATACAGTGGGTGTCAAATTAATAGGTGTAATCAGTAGTTTAATTAGTAGTTGCTGTTGGAAACAATCTGAGATTCTACAGAGAATTCTCTGATTAGATAACATGTTTGATTAGTGGGTCTATTTAGAAGGAGGAGCTCATTAAAAATAGAGACTCTAAAAAGGCCAGGCTCACTCACTCAGCACTAAACCCAGGCACCAGCCCGACAGCGTGGTCTTTCTGTTCCTAACAGAACTGTGGGATCAGCACCGGTAGGGTCAGGGGAGGAGAGGAAGAAGTTGGCGCCTTGACATCCAGGGATGAGGCCACCTCACTCCTTCTGTTCCTTGGATGTAAACATTAGTCTGATCCAATCTCACCGGATCCATCTAATCACTTGGGACAGCGAACCGGATTTGGTGACTGAGTCAGGATCCGGTGTCACCTCCCACTAATTCTCCTTGGCTCATTCACCAAAACTCTGAACTTTACGCAACTTGACATTTCTACAAAATGTGTGGTTAAATATTTAATCCGCACACACATGTGACAGTCCATATGGTTCATTAGATTTTTACAGCGAATCTTCTCTATTTCCATCCAACTACTCCCCGTACTTTCTTGCGAACCATTGGCCTCCAGAGTTTGAATCTGTGGTCCTTAGAGGTGTTTCAAGGAGAATATGAAAGACCTAATAATACACATATAAAGCCAGAGGCCACCAGCATCATGGCCATGCATATGCAGGTTCTCATCGAATTTGGACAGACAATAAAGAAACAGTGGAACCAAAACATGGTGGGCCTTTGCCGGGGTCCAGCCCCAGGGGGAATCCAGGGGTCCCACAGGAAGAGACGGCGTCGACGATATCGAGTGAAAGAGCCGAATTCTTTTCTTTCTCTTTATTCTCTAGTTAGCATTTACTGCCAGGCATCTCTGCCAAATGCTAGTATAGCTTCTTTTTTATACACACACACTAAGTTACAATTACATGGTATTAATCATTGCTTTTGTTTCACTATGTTTACATATTTCCAGATAACAGTTAATTTATATCTATAAACTACAAATCAGGTGGCAAATCACTCAAAGTACAACTATAAAATAACTTGAATAGCGATAACATCAGTAAAAGCTTTTAAAGGATTAGTACTAACTAATAACTCAACTTGACTGTTGTTGTGAGTCAAGGGGCAGAGAGAGATTAGCAGACGAAATCATTAAGGACTAGCAAAGGACCACCGCTAGCTCAGGCAAATGGCCTTGAGTTTATGCAGTGTCCTAATTTTTCTCACAAGATTTCAAAAGGCTTGCCCATTAAGAAATTGACATAACATTAAGAGTAACTTTTACTTAAAGATATATAGAGTGCACTTGCAAGATAGCTTAGTAGCAACATAATTTCAGAAGACATTAATTGCTATTGCTTCTATTGATCCCCCCACATTCCTCTCATTATCTGAAGGAAAAATCTTGGAAAGTACATAAATCTCATGAGAATGTCTCACTGAGAAAGCCCAGCAACTGCCTTCAGTCATAAAACAAGTCTCTTAGCAAAATATTCTTTTCTTGCCGACTGCGCTCCCATCCCAGGCCACGCAACGGGCCATTCCATTACGCCTTACCTAAGATTCTATTGTCTAGTCAAATTTTATTTATTTACTATATTCACACACTAGTTAGGTTCTAACTATATTCTTCTCAGAGTGTTCCACCATCTGCAGGTCAGGTAAGCAAGAAGAAAGGAAAGTTTCTCTACTCTATCACATGAAAAGGCTAGGGAGGAAAAATGATGAATTAAGTGAAGGCCGAAAGGTGCTCTGTGCACAGCCACTGCCTCCTACCCATTCACAAGTCACAATCTATTCTTTCTAACATGATTAATAAGAAGAAATTCTCCTACAAACTTAACCCTTTACGAGGGATATCATAGCCAGCCTCTTATGTTTATGAGCCCAGTTCAAGGGGCTTACAGGCTTTTCTGTGGAACTCACACCCTCTGTCTCATTTCCAAAGAAATTACTACGAATCTACAGGGAAAGCACGGTACTATTATCCCTGTGCCATAAATAATAGCACACACCCAGAAAAGGGGGGATATAAGGCCAGATTAATTCAAAAAGTCAAAGGGGGAAGTATAGTTTTGCCTTTCCTTTACGGTGACTTTGTCAACCAGCAGCCATTGATCTTCACTGCAGTGACTTTGTCAACCAGCCGCCGTTGGTCTTCTCTGCTGTGACCTTGTCAGCCAGCAGTCGTTGATCGGCTCCCGACAGGCCATTCCTTTATTACAGTCTCACACCGGCCGACGAGCAAACACACAGGGAAAACACTTCCCTTTCACTCAGGGCTCCCAAAGCCACTGACACATTCTCAGGTTCCCCTACCAGGAGAATCTTCTCCGGTTCCTCCTAGAATCACAGGCCCCACCAGCCTCAGTAGGGCTTCCAAAGCCCGTTAGCTCTGGTTCCACATCTGCACTCCTTTCTCTTACCTGCCAACATGGCTTCTCTCTCCTTCTGCAAAAAGTTTGCTTCTTCTTCCACATTCTGCATCCTCTCCGCTCTCCCAGCAAAAGCTACTTGGGCCCACACACACCCCTCCTCTCGCAAACATTAGCAAAACCACAGCCTCCTCCAAAACAGGAATGCAATCTGCAATTTGCAACCAACTGCCCTGCTCAGCACCATTTTTTAACAATAAAGGTGAGCAAACTCAAAATATATAAATTTTACAAACTCATTTGCCCAAGAACATATTTCTAATTTTAGAACTCTGATTCTCTACTAGGGCTGATTTTCTCCCTCCTTGTGAGGAGCCATTTCACCCGCAGGTGTTGTAAAGTACAAAAGGCTACAGAATTAATATTAATATTTTAGGAGGCTTGGAGAACATTTTATTAATTTGGGTTAAGGTGTGCAGAGAAATTGTGAGAATAGTCTCTGTACTGTGTGATTGGCATAACTAGGATGGCTCTTGCCATTGTATTGTAAATGAAAAGGGAAGGAAAGCATAGATTCCCTGACATTCGACCACACCTGTGGGGAAAGGAGTGAATGGCTAGCCAGGTGCAGGAAGAGAAAAGCCAAAATAAACCTTTTCTTATAACTATGAGCCATTTGCGGGCATTTGTCCCCACGGAAACTACCTCTCTTATGTAAATGCATGTGGTTAATACGTCTGACTCTGGACAGAGAGATGGCGAATGAACACTAGAAAATATAGGAAGGCCTTTTAATATGTAAAGAGATATCTTTCTACCATTGTGTTGACTTGTAAATTTTGTTTTCTCCAAAATGATGTATGGTTTGCAAATTGAATGTGGTCCTATCATGTTAAAGGACATATGACTATAACCAATAGCGGTAAGGGGCTCCTAATTGCAATTTTTGCTTCTGTACTTCCCACTTACAAAACTATAAAAACTAAGTAAAACAAAGGGCCAGCGCACTCTCCGTCAGATTTCTGTCGGAGTTCCCGCCGCTTGGCCAAGCTAGACAATAAAGCTTTAATGTGTAAACGACGGACCTTGCTCCTGTCTTCCATATTTCGGGTCCCTCCGAATTTGGATTAACACTTGCACCCACACTTGTGGCATTTGTCCCGGCTCAGAGATATTTTGCTCTTCCCTGGGGTGGGTGGTGGCCATTGGCATCAAATGGGTGACACCAGGTTTGCTGCTAACAACCTGCGCTGCTCAGGGCACCCACTCAAAAAAGAACTCCTCAAGCTCCCATGGCACTAATGTTGCAGGAGAGCAAACCCTCGGAGGATTGGCACCCAGATAACAAATAAGAGGGAAAAAGAAAATTTATTAAGCCGGCTGATCATGCGGGTTTACAGCTCCAAAAACACATGCTCCCCAAAATTAGATTACAGAACATAAGTTCACATTCGTAGGTCACATGAGTCCTTTGTCATTAATTGCATGATTTCAGGATGGGAGCGGGCTTACAGGATGCCACAGGATAATCATTTGCAAATCACCTATGAAGGAGAAAGAAAGGGGGAGAGGAAAGGGCTACTCACGTCTCCCTTCCCCCTCCTACATTCCTGGCTGTTTTACCTTCTGTCACACAGGTGTAGCAAAGGGAAGGGTCCCAGCCTCCTTTCTGCTTCTATTCACAACCTTCTAAGTATGAAAACCTCTTTATCTACATTATAACAGCCCTTCCTAAGCAGGAGTATGATCGGCCATCCTGAGATTTTGTAAATTACACAAAACAATATATTTAGAAACTCTCTCTGAACATTTGGCCTAAATTAAAAAATATCCTTGAAGACTCTTATTTAAAGGGGGGTCTCCTTCCTCACTAAAACCATGTCTGAGACACCCAGTCATAGACACATCCATGAGAACATTCGTCCTTGTGGCAAAAGATGAGGACAGCCCAGTGGCCTCACACTCAGAGGACAGTGAGGATCCGCCCTGCAGACCGATGGCGGCAGTAGAGTGGTCACGTGTGACCTCTAGTGCATGGAGCTCATCTCCAAGGTCGAGCCTTTGCCAGGCTAGTCCTCCCTCCTGGAGGTCCCCCCCCCCTCTGCTCTCTGTCACCCTCATTGACTTTGTCCTTCAGGATACACTCAGTCCTCCCCTGCTCACAGTCTAGTCTAGGAGAATGCAAGCTCACAAGGGCTTTGTTCCTCTTTGAATGTCTATAGGCTTTTAATGTCTATGATAGAATCTCATTACTATGATATAACATAGTGTTCTTCATATCACTGCCTCATCTCTTGTCATTTAATACGATAATTCAGTCATTAAGAAAATTCGTTAGTTCTTCTAACAAAATACATTGTTGAGTTTCTCCCAAGTTTGGTGTGGTATCAATCCCTAGGTGGCCTTAGGTGATTTTCAGCGTCTTAACCTATATGTGCCAAATTTTCCCCTTGTGAATTTGAATTCTGACCTTCCTTGTCATTCCTCTCTGACAACTCCCTGTTATTTTCAATTTTTTTATTTTAAAAGAGTGATGTCGAAGCACAGTTCAAAAAAGGAAAGACTGAAAACCACTTCCAGTGAGAAGCCTCTGAGACCTTATCCACACCACGCTGTCGCCTCCTCCCCACAGCAGCGTTCACCGCGTCTCCTGCTGGGGACGTGGGCAACTCTCTGTTTGCACCTTCTCTGCGGCTCAACTACGAACACCTGTGTTATATCCTGTGTGCACTGGGCTGCCTGCCTTGTCTATCTTCATCTTGTCTTTTTTGAGAGCAAAATGTTATATATCTATTCACATATAAATAATATATATATGCATATATGTGCATTTCTATTAGATAGATAGATGATATAAAGATAGATAGATAGATAGATAGATAGATAGATAGATAGATAGATAGATAGATAGATAGATAGATGATAGATAGATAGAGACGGTTTTATCATACTTTGTCTTCCAAATTCTTTATAATTTCTTTCTAGGTGTCAATTGTTAATTTTTCAAAACCTCTCTGTTTTACTTTGAATGGTTATTACCCGTGAGGCAAGAACAGATCGTAGCACTCAGCACTTTCTGAAGACCCATGACGTGACCTGCGAGAGAGAGTTCGGCCTGGCCCACAGAACTTTGAGCTGTCTCATAAGACTATGTGTCTTTACAGACATTGCTTGTCTTCTTGTCTGTTTCCATTTTTATGCCCTCAATCTGTCAGAAACAATGGGTAGCATCTCGGAGACATATAATTGAAGTAGAATTAAAAGAAAAAGAGGAAAGAGAATTGTTCATTTTGACTCAAGGTGAACTTTTGATAATCAACAGGCTAGAATGTGATCACTTCTGAATGGAGATATTGAGTTCTAAATTATAGGAATGGAGAGCCATTAAAAGGTTGCTCCAAGTGAGCATTTGACAAACCAGTGACTTGCTCTTGGCATATTGAACTTGTCACAAGGAGTTGGGAAATGCAGACAGAAGACATTTGAGGGGCAGAGTCTAGGCAGAGAATTGATGGCACTTCTCTCAGAGAATTGGAGGCTCAAAGATAAAGTCAAGAGACTCTGCAGAATCAATCCTTTGTAGCTGTTTAATTGCAGTTTGTGAGTTTGAAGCAGAGTTTCTGGACATATGTGGTGGCCTGACCTGGGGTGGCCTGACCTGGGTTTGCTCAGTGGATAAATCATTGACCTGGAACACTGAGGTCACAGGTTCAAAACCCCGGCTTGCCTGGTCAAGGCACATATGGGAGATGGGAGATGATCCTTCCTGATCCTTCTTCCCTTCATCTCTCTCTCTCTCTCTCTCTCTCTCTCTCTCTCTCTCTCTCTCTCTATATATATATATATATATATATATATATATATATATATATATATATATTTATATTTATATATTTATATATATATATACACACACATACATATATATATATATATATCCCCGCTCTCTAAAATGAATAAAAATAAAATAAAATTTTTAAACATATGTGGTGACTTCAACAAAGGAGGCCAATGGAAGAGTTGACACCAGACGTGATCTGACAGGAGGGTCAGCAATGCAGGGAGAGTGTCCGGGCGATGGAAATACAGGCCCTGTTCCCGTTTATACAGCTCTGTCAGCTGCCTCTCAGAGAGCTACGGTCTGGGGAATCCTTTTTGGCTTGTTTAGAAAATATACAAACAGGAAATTTATCATTTTAACCTTATTAAGTGCAGAATTCCCTGACAGGGGTTACAGCACAGTCTGTATTTTACCACCATCCATGTCCAGAATCATCCCGATCAGAGGCCCTAGCCATTAACCTCGCTCCCCTGTCCCCTCCGGCCCAGCCTTTGTGGTCAGTAGAGCGTCATCTCACCTCTCTCACTACAAGAGGGTCAGAAAGGACATGTTCCTGCCCGAGACCCTCTCTGTCACTGTTATCACAGAGACACCAAGGAAGGCCCTGTCGTGCCCACCTTGCAGAGCTAGAGAAGTGGCCAAGGAAAGGTCTCCAGGTGACCCCCTGCTGATGCTGGGAGTCTCTGGCTGTCCATAGGGGTCTCCAGGCTTGTAAACTCTTAAGCATTTTAGTAACATTAACAATGACTGACAATATTTGTTCTTGATATCATTAATTTATTGAAA
This sequence comes from Saccopteryx leptura, assembly GCF_036850995.1. Classification (NCBI taxonomy): domain Eukaryota; kingdom Metazoa; phylum Chordata; class Mammalia; order Chiroptera; family Emballonuridae; genus Saccopteryx; species Saccopteryx leptura. Next base: position 10,398,777 of record NC_089503.1, on the reverse strand, counting down.
ATGTTCCCCAAACAGCTTGTGATAGAACTCTCACATCACAGAAGAATGAAGTGACAACAGAGGGATGACTGTGCCTGCCTGTGTGTGTGTGTCTCTGTGTGTGTGCGTGTCTCTGAGTGTGTGTGTGTGTCTCTGAGTGTGTGTGTTCGTGTCTCTGAGTGTGTGTGTGTCTCTGGGTGTGTGTGCGTCTCCTTGTGCGTGTCTCTGGGTGTGTCTGTGCATGTCTGATAGGTCAATTTCCCGGTGAATGTAAACATGTGGATGGAGTGTGTGTGGTTTAGTGCACACAGTGTGACTGTGTACGAAGGTTCATTTTAGGATCTGAGAGTCAGAGATGGCTTCACTGAGCAGGGGACGGGACACAGACCTTGCAGACAAGGCTGTCAGCTGTCCTGTGCAGGAACAACATAGACGGAAAGAGACCACGACAAGCCCACACGCAGTGCTGTGACCCAATGTCATGCACGAGTGAATGACATGTAGACAGAATGGCTGAGCAGAGCGTCTGGGTGAGAAGACACATGCGGACGAAGTGGAGCCCGGAACAGGGTCAGTCCAGGCCTGTGTGACCCGCCGATGAGGGGCTCATTCTCCCTGCGTGATTCCAGGCTGCGTTTCTCAGGCTGTGGCAAGAGCTCAGACCCTGTGTCTGCCGAGTGCGGGAGGTGGATGAACACAGAAGGTGTCCCCAACAATAGAGACTAATTTAAGTGGACGTGTTTCCCCACCTGATCACATTTATTGTAAAAGCATTGGACATAATTGTTAATAGTAAACAACAATATTCTCTATTTTCTCAACCATATTTTATATAAATATATTGTTTCTATTAAGAGAATGGGTGTAGAGATAATAATAAGTTCTTTTACTTTAACACTTAGATACACATGACCTGTAGTATTTCAACATTGGAAAAGTAAGGAAGAATTCATATTGTATTTCAGAGTCCTGTGCTGTAAATGAGTAGGGCATGTTGCAGAAAGGAGATCTTCACCCACAGGAGACCTTTTAGGAGACTTTGGCACAAGCCAGGAAGACCCTGGGTGACTGTAAGGAGGAAAAGACAAGATGTTGGAGGGAAGCAAGGCCGTGGAGGGGGCAGGACACAGTGGACTATTAAGTGTCAAGGGCAGAGGAGCTAAAATAGGCTCATAAGGACCCCAAACCGATTCACACCCTACACCAGGACTAGCCAGGTCACCTCCACCGCAACAATGACTCTGTAGATATATATAAAGAAGTGACAGATTTTGAGTTAGAAGATGATCCTCAATTATCTGGTGCCACCCTAATGCCATCCCAGATATTATACAAAGGAGACAGGGAGACTATCAAAAACACAGACAAGGCCCTGACCGGTTGGCTCAGTGGTAGAGCATCGGCCTGGCATGCAGAAGTCCCGGGTTCAATTCCCGGCCAGGGCACACAGGAGAAGTGCCCATCTGCTTCTCCACCCCTCCCCCTCTTCTTCCTCTCTGTCTCTCTCTTCCCCTCCCGCAGCAAGGATCCATTGGAGCAAAGATGGCCCGGGCGCTGGGGATGGCTCCTTGGCCTCTGCCCCAGGTGCTAGAGTGGCTCTGGTCACAACAGAGCAACATCCCAGAGGGGTAGAGCATCACCCCCTGGTGGGCAGAGCGTCGCCCCCTGGTGGGCGTGCTGGGTGGATCCCTGTCGGGCGCATGCAGGAGTCTGTCTGACTGTCTCTCCCCATTTCCAGCTTCAGAAAAATACAAAAAAAAAAAAAAACCACACACACACACAGACAAGGAGACAGCAATGTTCCCTCATGGTGTCCCGAACTAGCACAACCAATACTTTCGCAAGTCTCCGCTGGGAACGGTGGAGGATGAGAAAATAAACACAGAAAGAAAAGGATGGGATGAGGAGGACCCATTGCCAAGCTGATGGCTGGCAAGAGTGATCCTCCACCCTCAAAATGCCTTATTTATAGGACAAAAAGCAAAGTTAAGCAAATAAAGGAGATCTCTGATACAATGTCACATTTCCAAGAGAACCCAAGAATTCTCCCAAGTACAGAAAACAGCCCACCCAGCATAACATCTTAACTTCACAAAACAAAGGGTATAAAGAAAACTGCCTCCAGTCTCTCTGAGGGACATGGGGGATGGGAAGAGTAGAAACCATCAGTATCACAGCTAACGTGGGGGTGTGGGGAAGGCCGTGGAAATTGCCCTTACCAACTGAAACAATCAGAGGTTGTGGGGAAGAGCTGAGCCCTTTGATACATAACTGAGCAAGTGAAGTGGGGGATGGGCAGCAAGGACCCTGTCAGCTTACACTCTTTTTTTTTTTTTTTTGTATTATTCTGAAGCTGGAAATGGGGAGAGACAGTCAGACAGACTCCCGCATGCACCCGACTGGGATCCACCCAGCATACCAACCAAGGGCGACGCTCTGCCCCTCTGGGGCGTCGCTCTGCTGCGACCAGAGCCACTCTAGCACCTGGGGCAGAGGCCAAGGAGCCATCCCCAGCGCCCGGGCCATCCTTGCTCCAATGGAGCCTCGGCCGCGGGAGGGGAAGAGAGAGACAGAGAGGAAGGGGGGGGGGGTGGAGAAGCAAATGGGTGCCTCTCCTATGTGCCCTGGCCGGAAATCGAACCCGGGTCCCCCCCGCACGCCAGGCCGACGCTCTACCGCTGAGCCAACCGGCCAGGGCCAGCTTACAGTCTTCACATCATGGGGCAGAGATAGGAGGAATGTGGGAACCAGACAAAGACAGTCATCAGTCCTCTGCGGGAGGCACCAGGGATAGATGTTCCCCTTGACGTTCCAGAGCCAGCATGGCCTCCTGACACTGTGATTTCAGCAGAGGTTACAGATTTTACACTTTGTCCTTCGCACCTGGAGAAAAGCACCTCACTAATGACACCAAGTTTGTGGCTGTGTCACAGCAGCCCCTGGAAGCCAACTATGATCTGTGATGTATCCGTCATCTGAGTCAGCTGCCTCATTGGACGGGGCCCATTAGCCTGGATGGGCTCATGGAAGAGGAGTAGGTGGGGAGACACTGTGCTCCTCTGACGTGTTCCTCCTGCAGTAAGTGTGGATGGTGAGCATGGAGCTGTCCCCATGGGAGATAGAGGCCCGTGTCCGGGGCTTTAGGGAGACCCTGCGGGAGGAAGCGGTAGCTGGGGTGGAGGTGAGCAATGCGCATGTGCAGAGTGCAGGCAGTAAGCGAAGGTTGAACCCTACATATTCACTACAAGTGGAGAAGTGGACAGAGATCATGTCACACAGGGCCATCCTGGAATTGACCCCGGGGTGGGGTGAAAACCGAGTAGGGTTTGTGCTGACAATAAGGGCGCAGTAGCAGCGATGCTGCCTGGTGGGAACCATGTGACTGCTGTCAGGCTGCGGTCTCCGCAGTCCCCGCCCCAGAGCAGGACATTCTCGTGCTTTTACCCTCACCGCCCCCCCCCCCCCGCCCGGCTCCTGAGCCCGTGTTCCCGCCGGGACCCCTGCACTCAGGCAGCTGTGGTCCCTGGACGCTGGTCTCCCTACTTTACTCCTGACACCACCCACAGGCCGCTTCATGATGAAACTACCCAACTCAAGCCAGAGACTGTTGGATAAAACAAGACAGGCAGCAAAATGCAGGAAAGAAATTTATTGAAGCAAGACGTTGAAACCTTCACGTTGTCCGGGAGTTCAGGTCATCAATGAACGACAGGAACTCACAAAGAAGATTGCTAAGTCTATAAGGCACATTCCACCAATAATTTTTGCTGAAATAGGAAAAAAAGAATAGAAACATCAGTCATGAAGCCACTGCAGAAGCCATGTTAACACAGACTGTTGTTCACAACCCAGATGTGGAAGAAACTGCAACCAGCAAAGGGAAATGGAGGCACCAGGCAGGTAGCCGTGCGTGTGGGGAATTCAATAGTCCTGGTCCAGTCTGCACAGACCGTGCGAGTCAGGAGAGAACCATGTCCACACCCCGCAGATAAACCCTGCGTGTCCCCAGAGAAGGGCTCAGGTCTCTAGTGGAGCGAGGAGGAGGCTCAGGAGTTGGGCAGAGCAGCCGGGTGTCCTTTCTCTGAGTCCCAGCACTGAGGACTCCACTTGTCACTGAACAAGGACACAGGGCTGAGCTACGAAAATGATGCGAGAGGGATTGTGGGCCATTCTGCCTGCAGATGTCCTGCCTCCAGGAGTGGACATTCCCCACACAGCACACAGAATTCCCGCACTGAAAATCCAATTATTGAGGACATTTGTGTGAAACCTGACTTAATTCCGGGGTGGACGAGCTGAGAGACACGTTTACATCTGTGTGATCTCTCCATGAGGACATGATTGAAGTGTTTCAGCTCCACACGGGGCTGCAGAGGACACAGGGAGGGTCGCGGCCCCCTGGCTGGGAAACATGGGGTGAGGTACAGGAGTGGCCTCGGCTCTGTGAGAGATGACAGAGCCCCCAGCAGCCACCCCTGACAGAGGGCGGGGCCGGCTCTCTCCCTCTCGCTGTGTCCCCTTCTCCCTCCCAATCCTCCCGTGAGAGTCCCAGGGACTGTGCCACTGGGTGAGGGGCCCATCCTGCTGGGGCAACCGTCTCTGACCCTGCCCCATCACACCCTGTGGGCCTGGCTGTCCCTCTCCTCAGGACACTGTGGGGAGCCTGCTGCCCAGGGAGGTGACCTGAGAAGGACAGACATGCCCAACGCTGTGTGCAGCCTTAGTCCAGCTCAGCAGGTGTCACGTTATCATGGACCTGCTGTGCACGGGCCACTCGATTAGAGGTGAGCAGAGGGGCAGCTGCCTTCACACCCTGTGTCCCCAGAGCAGGACCCTGACCGACACCCTGGTGGTGCAGTTGAGCAGCAGCCGCTATGCAGAAAGGAGAAAGAAATTACCGCAAATGTTCCAACTCTCAATTTGCGAAATACGGAGATCGTATCAATGCATTCCTTCACTTTCAGGGAGGCCTGGACAGCTTCTGCTGGTGCATCATATTTCCACAGACTGATATCGAAAAAAATGGGAAGACTCCAAAAGAGATCGACCGCACCCTTAACAATGGCTGGACAAGCCTTTGCATTTGCTGGACAGAACAAGACAAACAGTTGATATAAGTAAAGTCACTTTTCCTCATAGCTCCTGACCGTAGAACTGGACAGGAACCCCTGGAGGTTTAAGGTACCATCCTTTCATTGTGCCAAGGAAAATGCAAAATCCTGCAAGTCGTGACTCTCTCAAAATCCCAGAGCTGGCCGCAGAGCCCGGTCCGGAAAGCAAGTTGGCCAATCCCTAGCTCAGGTTTATCCTTTGTCAAGTACACATGGGATTTTCCAGGACTCTCCTGCTTTGCTGAAATCCACACTCCCTAGATGTCAAAAATTAAGGTTTCCCTGTCAATACAGTGACACCTTCTTTACTCTTCATGGGGGGGGGGGGGGGGACGGAGGTGTTAGTAATGAGTCTTTCATGAGTGGCAGAGTCAGAGCTTACCAGAGATCAGAGAAAGGAGACTAAATCCAGAGAGGATTGAGAAAAAGTATTAAATATTGAAAGATAACCTGACCAGGCGGTGGCACAGTAGATAGAGCATCAGACTGGGATGCGGAGGACCCAGGTTCGAGACCCCGAGGTCGCCACCTTGAGTGCGGGCTCATCTCGTTTGAACAAAAGCTCATCAGCTTACACTCAAGGTCGCTGGCTCGAGAAAGGGGTTAGTCGCTCTACTGAAGGCCCGCAGTCAAGGCACATATGAGAAAGCAATAAATGAACAACTAAGGTGTCGCAACGAAAAACTGATGAAAATGCTTCTCATCTCTCTCCGTTCCAGTCTGTCTATCCCATTCTATCCCTCTCTCTGACTCTCTCTGTCTCTGTAAAAAATATATATATATATTGATATATATATATTGAAAGACAGTTTTTGGAGGCTAAACTATAGGATTATGTTATTGGACGAAGACAAGTGAAAAGCTTCTGAAAAAAGGACTCTATGAGTTTCACACATCTGGAATTATGCACATGTCATGATGGCTCTTGTGTTCTGCACTGATGTACAGAAGTCCTTAGAGAAGGTGGGAGGTGGGAACTGGGGCTTACTACCGACCCCACTGGAATGGTGCTGAGACCTGAAGTGATCACATTCTCTGGTCTAGATTCCCCACCCCTCCCCCAAGTCTTCGCAACCACCTGCAGCCCAGAATGTGCCCTACCAGGCTCTGATCTGACTGGATCCGACAGCAGCTACGCAGAGATGGTGAGAGGGTCAGATCAGAGGCTACAGGGAAAAACAGGAGGAGGTTCAGAAAAGCAGATGAAAGAGAACAACTCAAAAGGACTTGGGTTCGTGTCGAGGGCGTGAAGACTTGCCAAAGTATTATTAAATGCAGGGCCAGAATGAGCCGAGTAATGTAGCAGTTGCCGCCCTCACGATGACACGAGATCTCCAAATCCCGGCCGGACGCCTAGAGAACGAGCAGAACGTGTTGACTGGCTGAGGGCTGCCATTTCTCAGAGCTCACGGGAAGATTGATCATTCGGACACTCAGAGAACATCGGCTCTTCCTGAACTGAGAACTCTGCAACAGCCCCTCCAGCCTGCACATCGTATGAGTCTGAATCCAGGAGTTCACGGGCCATAGACTCAACCAGCACCTAAAAGACCCAGGGAAGCAGAACATCTGATAGAACCTGAAGCTGCCTCTGAGACACGTCATCTCACTGCTCTGTCAGAGCCACTCTGGGCGGCAGCTGTGAAAAGCAAGGACAAGAGGAGACTTGGAGAGATCAAGCATTTGTTCAAGGTCACAGCGCTGCTGAGTGGCAGAGTCATGAGTCTCAACCAGGTTACATTACATCATGCTGCTCTGACACGTAGACCACAGACAGGGATGAGGATTCCGATGGAGAACTCTGAACACACTGTGCAATGATGTCTGAGAAATTTCCGGATCATTGGAATTGATACAATGAGCCCTGGCTTTAGGGGGCTAGTCCACAAGTGGTGGGAAAGGTTTGGATTCTGATCTGCTCACCCCCCTCCCATAATAAGTCACCTAGCTGAGAGAAAGTACTTACCCAGGCTGATGGTACTCACATTAGACATGATACTCACCCTCATAGCAGCAAAAGGCCAGAGTGACCAGCAGGACACACAACACTGGCTTCATGGTGGACTTTGCTTTGAGTTCAGCTCTAGAACACTGAGCAATTAGGAGCTGGACTCAGCAGCCTGCAGAGCCCGGGGTTATTTATACCCAGTGAGCCTCACTGGTCCTGCCCACAAAGGATGTGGCAGGTCACCAAGCCTGGCTTCCATACCTTCCATCCTGATTGAGGAATGATGCCTCCAGCCATGACCAGATGCTCCATGGAAACACGGGGAAGGCATGGCCAGTTCTGAGGAAGACATGAGGACTCAGTGTGGTCGCAGAGGAGCATTCTGAAGAGCCACTCAGGAAGGGGACAATCGTGACAGCAGGAAATGTTAGAAGCTGGGGTCCCAAGGGAAGGCAGAGGGAAGAGAAGACACCATCAGGCAGGTGGCCTGTAGGGACAGGAGCCTGTGTTACCCTGAAAAACAGCCTTGCCTGGTGGAGGAGAGGAGGCTTTGTGACAGGAAGGCCGGACAGGCCGAGTCAGGAGGGTCCCCATTCTTCTCTGGGAGCCCTGGGGGCGGGTGGGTGGGAGAGACCCAGCTGGACACTGTGCCCCCGGGCTTTCCTGCTCTGTTTCAGATCTCAGGTCAATGTCACATCTGTTTTTCAAAATTGTTTACTTCCACAAAATAATAAAAAGAAATAAATAAATACAAAAAAATTAAGAGTGTTGGGACGAATGAATTTTTGTGCAGATGTAATTGGTACACCCTCTAAAGAAACGGCCTGGATTCCCTCAAAAATTAAAAACAGGCCCTGGCCGGTTGGTTAGCGGTAGAGTGTCGGCCTGGTGTGCGGGGGACCCGGGTTCGATTCCCAGCCAGGGAACATAGGAGAAGAGCCCATTTTGCTTCTCCACCCGCCCCCTCCTCCCTCTCTGTCTCTCTCTTCCCCTCCCACAGCCAGGGCTCCATTGGATCAAAGATGGCCTGGGCGCTGGGGATGGCTCCTTGGCCTCTGCCTCAGGCACTAGAGTGGCTCTGGTCGCGGCAGAGCGACGTCCCCTGGTGGGCAGAGTGGAGCCCCTGGTGGGCATGCCGGGTGGATCCCGGTCGGGCACATGCGGGAGTCTGTCTGACTGTCTCTCCCCGTTTCCAGCTTCAGAAAAATACAAAAAAAAAATTAAAATCAAAATTACAGTGTGACGGGTCAAGCACAGCACCGAGGTCACGGGCAGGGTCTCCAACACTTGCACACTCATTTATCGCAGCACAACTCACAATAACTAAGAGCTGGAAGCAGCCCTCGTGACCACGGACAGAAGAATGCGTAAACAGGGAGCAGAGTACAGCACACAGATAATGGGATATTGCCTTTATCCCACACGATAAGGTAGGAAATCTGTCATGTGCTACACAGGGTGACCGTCGGGGACACTACACTACATGACATAAGCCAGTCACAAAAAGACAATGTGGGATTCCTACTCATGAGAAGACTCATAGAAAAAGAGAATACGGCGGTGATTTCCTGAAGCTTTGGTGGGTGGTATAATGATCAGTAAAATAAAGTCACCAAAGTCACTGTGAACTGATGCATTCCCTTGTCAGACCGAGTATAGGTCCTTTGAGTCCCAAATTATCTGGCACTAATAACAGCAGTAATTAAACATGTAGTAATGTTGTTCATTGCTAACTATGGTCAGACAATGTGCAAAGATAGCTTAACATATTTAAACATTGCTACAAATCAATAAGCTATTACATTTCCCATCTTAACAGTTGAGTCACCTAACTTTCAGAAAGTAAGTTGGCTCAACCTTGTAGTTTGGAGGCCGCTAGGTGGCGCTCAGTCACCAATGATCAGGATAAAGTACCCGGTGCAACCCAGTGGGGGTGTCTGCTGGTGGGGACGGGTAACAGGCAATGGAGGAGGTGACAGAGAAGTTACAACAATGTAAGTAATAAGTCGAACAGAATGAATCACTTTATCAGCAAAGGCAAATAACAGACTGGATCCAACAAACTGTCAGGGAGGAAACTTTCCAGAGTGCTAACACCGTGTGCCTCTGAATTGGCACTGCTTCCACTGGGGTTGCTCTTAGTTAACATAAAATGGTTACTTTCCTATCACTTAAAATACAGGGTTTTTAAATTACGTGTATGCACTGTTCTCGGGACTTTACTATCCTAACTACTGGATATTGGAGCTAAGGGTACGGGAGGGTGTTAGGCAGGGATAGGTGTTCTCCATCCCAACACAGGGTCTCTGAACTCCTGTCCTCAGCGGGATGAGCTGGTGACCCGTGTCCTGTGGCTGCTGTTGAAATCCCAGGGCTCCTCTAGTCAAGTCTCTAACTGGTCAGCAGGTGCATGGGGGATGGACACATCAGACCTCACCTCTGGGTCGTGATAACCCTGTATACACTGCTCACAAAAATTAGGGGATCAGGGGACGTGCAGATACTCCAGTACTTTCAGCCTTCTGTATAGTGCATTTTCATCAACAAAATAAAAGTTGGTTTTGCATCTCATTTGCGTAATCCAGCAACTTTCTTTCACTTGTCAGTTACTTTTCTGATGTTCTTGTTTAATAAAAAAAAAAATCAAATGCTTCTTTTATCACCTCATTTTGAATATCCTTAGTTTTTGTGAGCACTGTAGTGTTGAAGTATATGTACCATCTGGTGACACTGGTTCCCCTGTCCCACCTTCCCTGTCAAAAACATCCTTCTTCCATTTGGTAAAGACAGACAGGTGTACCCTTCATAATGCTAGCAATTAGTCCAGGTGCTCTTTCTGACACAACATGGTGACATCCTGGGTGACAGGGACCCATGCTGGTGTGAGCAGAGGGTGCTCGTCACCCACCCCTGGTGTCAGGATGGTGGGGACGGGCCACAGTGAGGAGAGCTGAGTCCGAGTTAAAATCACTCACTTTGCTTCTTTCCCAGGGAATTCCAACCTCACTGCTGGTTGGTCACTGTGGGAATGAAAGGATGGACCACACTGCCCCCTGCAGGGCCATGACCAGGCACAGTCACACAGTTGAAGGAGGGACCAAAGATATCTCTAATTAGTGTAAATTAATTTCTAGTGAAATTTTTAAAATTCAAAACTGAGGCCACACACCAATTTTCAAATCAAGACAGGACTGAGCCCTGCTTTGCCTGAGTCACCTCTGTCCCTGGCTCTGTTCCCCTCCCTGCCCCTCAGGTCAGGGACACAGAGCTCCCAGAGAGGAGCCTGGCCGTAGTAAGCACGGTGTGCTGAGGACACAGGGACAGAGGTAAATCCAGGAAGCTGAGCAGACGCCCCCCTCGGACCTGAGCGCCCACAATACCAGGTGGTCCTGGGAGGTGGTCTGATGAAGGGAGAACGTGCTTTTTCACGGAAAGGAGCCTCATTGGGCAGCAAATTCTGAGAGACAGAATGAGTTTCCAATTCCCGACCTTCCACCCACGTCTTATGGAATGAGGATTGTTTACTGGCGTGTGCACATGTGAGCAACGCGTGTGTGATTGCATCTCTCTAATACCTCTGCATTAATCAGCCACCAAAGAAGAACATTAGTTTTGCAGATATTTTATTGAAGGGAAAATGTATGTGAGGATTCAGCAACTGTCTTGTAGTCTGTAGATCAGAAGACAGAAAAGGGTGCTAAGTCGTGGTTTCTACCCATCGTCCGTCGGTTTCTGATCATTCTCCATAGTGTGAGCCAAAGGTCTGGTGGAAACTTAATATCTAGCACACCAAAAACTATTGTATACTGCATCCTGAAAAACAAAACACAGTCATCACTTACATTTCGTGCTTCTTACAAAGGACAGTCCTGGAAAACTAACGTTTCCTCTCTTGTTTCCCTGGATTGGACCACGCCCAGCGGCAGAGAGCTGGTGGTGGAGGTAACATCGGAATTCTGTGCTGTGTCCTCCCGCTCAGGAGACCTCTGCTGATGCCAGAGGGGCCGGGGCTTCCAGCACTTCCCCAGCGGGGATCCTTTCATCAGAAGACTCTTAGTGATGAACACTTTTATCTTTGTGCTGTGGCAATACTGTCAACACTTACCCTGGAATGTTTACATGTTACCATAGGGTAGGGTGTGAATACTACAATGAAAGTAAACGGTACCTGATGGAATTTAAAAGAATATTTCAATGTTTAACTACTGAGTTTGGTTTTCATCAACGACATCACCCATGGGGAGTCCATAGCCATGGTCTCCACTTCTCACTCGTGGGACTGAATGAATGGTCAAGAAAGTCAATCACTAACACCTGCAGACTTGAGTGCGTTTCACCGCATTACAGATTGCCTTGGAAGATGGAAGAAACATCCTCAAATGCAATTTTCAAGGCTCTTTTGAAAAATCTTTAAAACGGTTTACATTTCTTTTAATGAACAAAATGATACTTTTGCCAATCACTCTTACGAGTGACGGTCCTCTTGAGACTCGGGGTCTCTTCAGCCGAGGGGAAGGGAAGCCTTTGCCCAAACACCCTTTTCCCTCTCGCCTTTCCAGTAATCACTCACTAGAGACTCCACAAAGTGCACAGGCTCCCCAACACCAGCTTGGATGGCTTTCCTGGTGTCAGAGTACTCCCACTCACCAACAATAAAATTCCCAGAAATAAAGTAAAACACAAACAACTCTTGCTTTGAATAAATTAGTGATGAACTTCATGCCTGCTTGTTCCTGTCCAGTGCTTTAAAAGCGGTTAAGGAGAAACCAGACTCACCACCATCACTTTGACATTGTCCCGAGTTGCCTGATCCTGGTTCATAAGGCATTGTTTCATTTCCGTTAAGGCCTTTTCAGTTTCTTCCCCCGCTATGAACCGTTGAAATTTTTCTATGAACTGCTCTGGGGACACATTAACATCAATTGTATCCTTGATCACCTCATCCATCACTTTGCAGCCAGGACCTGGAAGGAAAGGGTGCAAAAGCTGCTCCGTCACAGAGGCATGAACTCCTTGTTGGGCAGCCCTGATGCTTGTCCTTCTCCCACATCCCAGCTGCACGTCCATTCAGAAAGATGGCGGGGAATGGTCTGAGTCCTCGGACAGTAACTCAGGATCTGGGTATTCTTTAAGCCCTCACAAACTCCTTCCTTGTTACACACACACACACACACGCACGCACACACACACACACACACACACACACACACACAACTACAAACTAGAGAAGTGAGATGCCCTGTCCTGGGGTGAGGGGAGCAGAGATCTCCCACAGCGGCCCTGACAACAAGCCCCCCGAGCCCCGCCCCGTGCGGACTCACCTGCGTAGCAGTAAGAGGGGAGGGCAGCGAGCACGAGGACTGGGAGCAGCTTCATGGTCCGGCAGCGGCTCTGGCTGGTCACTGCGGTGTGGCAGGAAAGAAGGATCTCACTTTGGAGGTGAGTGCCCAGAACTCCTCCTTTTATTCTCCAGGAGGCCACCTTGACCCCTCCCATGGATGAACGAATAAGTCACCAGACACACCTGGCACTGACCCAGGAAAGGACCGTGGAAATCCACCAGAACCCACCAGTCTGTGCTCTGTGTGAAGAAATCAAGGAGGCAGAACTTTGGAAACCCTCAAAATTTTTGGAATTCTAGAACTGGTAATTTCATTAGATGAAATTAATGCAGATTCACCACACACGGCCGGGATGGCTGCAATACCGCAAATTGCCAGTAGAGAGCGACCCTGTCTGACCATAGACTAAGTCAGTGAGGGCAATCTTTTTTTTTTTTCTTTTTTCCCAGGCTGGAAATGAGGAGGCAGACAGACTCCCGCATACGCCCTACCCGGATCCATCCGGCATGCCCACCAGGGGGCGATGCTCTGCCTATCTGGGGCTTCACTCTGTTGCATCCAGAGCCATTCCTAGCGCCTGAGGCAGAGGCCACAGAGCCATCCTCAGTGCCCGGGCAAACTTTGCTCCAGTGGAGTCTTGGCTGTGGAAGAGGAAGAAAGAGACAGAGAGGAAGAAGAGGGGGAGGGGTGGAGAAGTAGATGGGCGCTTCTCCTGTGTGCCCTGGCCGGGAATCGAACCCGAGACTCCTGCACGCCAGGCCGACGCTCTACCACTGAGCCAACCGACCAGGGCCGAGGACAATCTTTTGAGCTTGGTGTTTCAAAATTCGCCAAAAAACCAAGCATAACTCGGGAGGTGTTTCACTTCCAGAAAAACGGCCTAAACGGAACTCCTAGAACTCGACGCTCTGTGCCGGAGTTCCGTTGTTTTGGCCTACAGACCTCCGCACAGAGTGTCTATACTACAGCAACTGTTTTATCTTCAAACTGCACCGAGCTGTGCAGGAGCAAAGGATGAAACGTCCTTCACGGCATGCGCCCCATACTTCTCTGGTATGCGGCCACATGCCACCGCGTGTCATCGAAACTGGCTACGCGTATCAGTGCTGACAGTCGTGTCACTGTTTCGCCTTCACGGGACTAAGTCCCGTGCATTTTGTTGGCTAATGGCAATAATTTTCCCCATCTTAGAAGCTTGTTTTTACAAAAACTATCCCACTTAAATCCACTTCATAAATTTCACCATAAATTCTGAATGAAGTTTGTTTAGTTTGGGAAGCTGTTTAGGGGTTTTGTTCCACTGACTGAAAGGATGATGTGGGAAGTGGAACTGCAGAGGCTCATGGGGGCAGTGCTGATGGGGGCGGTGCAGGGTGCGTGATCTGGGCTCACATAGGTGTGGATTAGAATCTTGCAGGCAATCCATAGTCATGAAGTGTCCTTGTGTATGTGAAAGTGCTGATTAACCTGAGCTTTCTCTTTCTCTTTTCTATTTGGGTGTATATGACACTATACCTGGTAGTGTTAAGAGCCTAGCACAGGTTTCAAAATAGAGTAATAGTGACTAAATCTAGGATTTCATCCATCTTCCATCCATCCACCCTCCATCCATCCATCTATCCATCCATTCATCCACCTATCCACCCATGTCGCTTACAACCATGATTCTCCTGTGACTGGGCCCCTGCTGCATGTCAGAGACTCAGTGGCACAAACAAGGCAGACAAGACCTTGCACTTCCGCACTTACCGCTAACAGGAAGTCCACCAACAAGCCTACAATTGAATAAGACATAAAGGGAAAGCGATTCTGTCAGAACAACAGAACGACCATGAAGGCGCCATCCTGCAAGGAGATCCGCGCGGGCAATCAGAGCGGGTCTCATCAGCCTGGATGAGTGAACGGTGAAATCCAGGGACCTTGCACTAGAGCAGAGGTCCCCAAACTACGGCCCCACGGGCCACATGCGGCCCCCTGAGGCCATTTATCCGGCCCCCGCCGCACTTCCGGAAGGGGCACCGCTTTTATTGGTGGTCAGTGAGAGAGCACAGGATGCATCCTGTGTGCTGTATGTGGTGGCGCCACAAAGCGCAGCGATGTGGGTCGCACGCGTCAGGGCTCCGGAAGCGCGTCATATCACTTGTTACGCTAGCATTGACAAATATGGAAACAGACACTGACCATCTCATTAGCCAAAAGCAGGCCCATAGTTCCCATTGAAATACTGGTCAGTTTGTTGATTTAAATTTACCTGTTCTTTATTTTAAATATTGTATTTGTTTCTGTTTTGTTTTTTTACTTTAAAATAAGATGTATGCAGTGTGTTTAGGGATTTGTTATAGTTTTTTTATTGTCTGGCCCTCCAACGGTCTGAGGGACAGTGAACTGGCCCCCTGTGTAAAAAGATTGGGGACCCCTGCACTAGAGAGTGTCCCAGGCACAGGGAACAGCAAGTGGAGAGGCCCTGAGAGCAGATGGCACTTGGCAAAGTAGGGAAGCGTGGAAAGTGTGCCCCTGGGAGGAGAGAGGGGCAGGGCAGTCTCATAGGATACAGAACCACAGTAGTTGAAGCAAGGACGGTATGAAGGAGAAGAGAAACAGAGCTGGCTTCGAGTAAAGAAAACAGAAAGGGATGGGAGAGGCTGAGAGATGGACCAACAGTTAATGACCTGTGAGTGCACTACTCTCCTCGGGATTGCTCGGACTCATTTCTTCCCATCACTCAGGTGGACCTCGACATGCCAAGAACAACATTGACTTGGAAAGAGGAGAGAAATACAGAAAAGGCTGTGATCTCATGTGTGTGCCCTCTCTCAGGTGACACTGTTGGCAGTCTTCAATCCTAAGGCGAGTGCGAGACCACCGTACCGGAAGGGAAGACTGTCTCGTTGAACGGGACTCAGTGAGGACCTGCCTGGAGCCCAGAGTATGGCCCTGCCTGCCCTGCTGTCTGCTGGGACACGGGACCCTTCACAGGTTCTTCCTCAGCAAAACGCTCCCACGTCGCGTGCAACAAGTGTGTGCTTCTTTACCCCCGTGTTTTCTCTGGAGCCCACGGTGCCCTTTCTCAGGAATCAGAGAACTACACCTCCGCTCACAAAGGACTCATTTAAAAGCAAGCATTCCCAAGCCGAAATTGAAGAAACCAAGAGGTTTGAATGCCTGTGTTACCGGCCTGATGTTTTCTCCTCCCAAAGGGACTGTGACTCATATTCACATCCTCAGCTCGGTACCAGTGGAGGGAAGTGGCCTTTGGTCTCAGTGTGTGTGCCCTTTCTAAGGAGAATGACTCAGGTTCCTCCCTGACCTCCTGTGTCCTCACTGAGGGAGACATGAGGGTGAGAGAGAGTTCTAGCTGGCCTGTCCTCGGGCTCTCACAGGTCCTGAGATAACTCACGCTGATATGTTGGTTATTTGAGGACTGCCATGCTGAACAGAGTAATAACATTCAGTGAGAGCTATTTTTATACTTAGTGACTTATGTATTGAAAGAAAGCCTACAAAAATGAGTTATGACATTAGATGGTCATTATGAATTCTTAACTGTAAGTTAGTCATAGAAATTGGCCCCATAGTACCTGGGCACCAGAAACACTGCAATTCGTTCACTCGGTCTGTAAATCGGGTCTGCCCCTCATTCCCGGGCTGTGTGATCACCTCAGGCATGATATTTGGAGGTGAAGCTCTTCTTCCCTAAAATCATGCCAACAACTACAAGTTGGGTGTGGAGGTACTTTTTAACCAGAAACTCTGGGAAAGGCTCTTGTCTTGGCGTTATCTTGGTGGCAGAGAGATGTTTATTGATCACAGTTTCCAGGCCATTCCTAGACCAGGTGCCTCCCATGCCTTGGACCAGGACTGCTGGGAGATTTCACAGCCGGGTCTCTGTGTGTAATGGGAACAGTCCTCGGTTTGTCATGAGGCTGAATGAGCTACAGCGTGTAAGTCCTCAGACAGGGCTGGGCACAGAGTAGGAGCTCTCTGCATGTCAGCCGGCAGCCATTGATTTGTAACAGTGAGACAGCTGTTCCATAAATCCCGGAGGATGACTGGGACCACGACAGATCCTGCACATTTGCTGTTAATTTACATCCTCTGAGACATCCAGAGATGATCACACTCAGAGAGGAGGGGAATGGCCCATGACTGAATATAAAGCACTATATTTTGATCTGTTCTTACTTGGTGTTTTTCTGACTCATTCTGAAATAGTTGTACTGAGGAAACTTGGCTTCTGAACACATTCTACTGCCACTGGCCCATGGAGCTCTCCATGTCTAGCCCCCACCAGTGTTACTTACTTCCAGATTCAGTAACACAAGAATGCCAAACAGTTCCATAGCACTGACTCCATACAGACACTGTGACCACCTCTCTTAATCTTCACAGCAACCAGTGAGTAGAGTGATGATGAAACTTATTGGTCAACCTCGGGCACTTGAGAAGATAGAAGAGGTCACTAAATGGACAGAATGCAAGGACAGCAGCACAAACCAGGATTCCCCTGAGCAGCCTGATGTGTGGTGACCCTCTCCATGAGGTAGGGATGTTTCTTCTGTCCAGCTGTGGACAATGGACAATAGAGTCAGTAACCTGACCAGACCACACAGCCAGTGGAAGGCAGAGCCGAGGAAGAAGGCAGGTGTCTAGGATCAGAGAGCTCTCAACACTGCTGATCTCCTTAGTTGTACCTGTGGACATCCACTTAAAGACTCAGATGGATTTCTGTGACCTTGCCTGCATAACAGCCCTAGGTGGCCTCCAGGTAGATTTCTGTACAGGTCCCTGGTGTTCTGCTCTAGGCCTTTGCTCCATGTGAAGTCTTCCGTACTGTCCCTGCCTGGGTGTCTTTCAGTTGAAACTCCTTTTTTATTCTTAATGACACATCAAGTCAGCCCACTGCTGGTGTCGGATAGTGGGTCACCTGTGAAGACCCTGTGGCCCTTGTGTGCACCTTTTTCCCGGTGACAAGGACCTGACCCCATGTCTCTTTCCTCCCTGTTCATCCCCTAGAGAGCATGACCTGCGCTCCTCTGGTCTGTGTGTGACAATCGTGATACAGTGGGTGTCAAATTAATAGGTGTAATCAGTAGTTTAATTACTAGTTGCTGTTGGAAACAATCTGAGATTTTACAGAGAATTCTCTGATTAGATAACATGTTTGATTAGTGGGTCTATTTAGAAGGAGGAGCTCATTAAAAATAGAGACTCTAAAAAGGCCAGCTCACTCACTCAGCACTAAACCCAGGCACCAGCTGGACAGCGTGGTCTTTCTGTTCCTAACAGAACTGTGGGATCAGCACCGGTAGGGTCAGGGGAGGAGAGGAAGAAGTTGGCGCCTTGACATCCAGGGATGAGGCCACCTCACTCCTTCTGTTCCTTGGATGTAAACATAGTCTGATCCAATCTCATCAGACCCATCTAATCACTTGGGACAGCGAACCGGATTTGGTGGCTGAGTCAGGATCCGGTGTCACCTCCCGCTAATTCTCCTTGGCTCATTTACCAACACTCTGAACTTTACACAACTTGACATTTCTACAAAATGTGTGGTTAAATATTTAATCCGCACACACATGTGACAGTCCATATGGTTCATTAGATTTCTACAGCGAATCTTCTCTATTTCCATCCAACTACTCCCCGTACTTTCTTGCGAACCATTGGCCTCCAGAGTTTGAACCCGTGGTCCTTAGCGGTGTTACAAGGAGAATATGAAAGACCTAATAATACACATATAAAGCCAGAGGCCACCAGCATCCTGGCCTTGCATATGCAGGTTCTCATTGAATTTGGACAGACAATAAAGAAACAGTGGAACCAAAACATGGTGGGCCATTCCTTTATTACAGTCTCACACCGGCCGACAAGCAAACACACAGGGAAAACACTTCCCTTTCACTCAGGGCTCCCAAAGCCACTGACACATTCTCAGGTTCCCCTACCAGGAGAATCTTCTCCGGTTCCTCCTAGAATCACAGGCCCCACCAGCCTCAGTAGGGCTTCCAAAGCCCGTTAGCTCTGGTTCCACATCTGCACTCCTTTCTCTTACCTGCCAACATGGCTTCTCTCTCCTTCTGCAAAAAGTTTGCTTCTTCCTTCAGATTCTGCATCCTCTCCGCTCTCCCAGCAAAAGCTCCTTGGGCCCACACACCCCTCCTCTCGCAAACATTAGCAAAACCACAGCCTCCTCCAAAACAGGAATGCAATCTGCAATTTGCAATCAACTGCCCTGCCCAGCACCATTTTTTAACAATAAAAGTGAGCAAACTCAAAATATACAAATTTTACAAACTCATTTGCCCAAGAACATATTTCTAATTTTAGAACACTGATTCTCTACTAGGGCTGATTTTCTCCCTCCTTGCACCCACACTTGTGGACATTTGTCCCGGCTCAGAGATATCTTGCTGTTCCCTGGGGTGGGTGGTGGCCATTGGCATCAAATGGGTGACACCAGGTTTGCTGCTAACAACCTGCGCTGCTCAGGGCACCCACTCAAAAAACAACTCCTCAAGCTCCCATGGCACTAATGCTGCAGGAGAGCAAACCCTCGGAGGATTGGCACCCAGATAACAAATAAGAGGGAAAAAGAAAATTTATTAAGCCGGCTGATCACCGTGTCTCCTGCTGGGGACGTGGGCAACTCTCTGTGTGCACCTTCTCTGCGGCTCATCTACGAACACCTGTGTTATATCCTGTGTGCACTGGGCTGCCTGCCTTGTCTTTCTTCATCTTGTCTTTTTTGAGAGCAAAATGTTATATATCTATTCACATATAAATAATATATATATGCATATATGTGCATTTCTATTAGATAGATAGATAGATAGATAGATAGATAGA
Source organism: Saccopteryx leptura (assembly GCF_036850995.1). Classification (NCBI taxonomy): domain Eukaryota; kingdom Metazoa; phylum Chordata; class Mammalia; order Chiroptera; family Emballonuridae; genus Saccopteryx; species Saccopteryx leptura. The sequence goes on along the minus strand of NC_089503.1, from coordinate 10,379,551 downwards.
TAGATAGATAGATAGAGACGGTTTTATCACACTTTGTCTTCCAAATTCTTTATAATTTCTTTCTAGGTGTCAATTGTTAATTTTTCAAAACCTCTCTGTTTTACTTTGAATGGTTATTACCCGTGAGGCAAGAACAGATCGTAGCACTCAGCACTTTCTGAAGACCCATGACGTGACCTGCGAGAGAGAGTTCGGCCTGGCCCACAGAACTTTGAGCTGTCTCATAAGACTATGTGTCTTTACAGACATTGCTTGTCTTCTTGTCTGTTTCCATTTTTATGCCCTCAATCTGTCAGAAACAATGGGTAGCATCTCGGAGACATATAACTAACTGAAGTAGAATTAAAAGAAAAAGAGGAAAGAGAATTGTATATTTTGACTCAAGGTAAACTTTTGATAATCAACAGGCTAGAATGTGATTACTTCTGAATGGAGATATTGAGTTCTAAATTATAAGAATGGAGAGCCATTAAAAGGTTGTTCTAAGTGAGCATTTGACAAACCAGTGCCTTACTCTTGGCATATTGAACTTGTCACAAGGAGTTGGGGGATGCAGACAGAAGACATTTGAGGGGCAGAGTCTAGGCAGAGAATGATGACACTTCTCCCGGAGAATTGGAGGCTCAAAGATAAAGTCAAGAGACTCTGCAGAATCAATCCTTTGTAGCTGTTTAATCACAGTTTGTGAGTTTGAAGCAGAGTTTCTGAACATATGTGGTGGCCTGACCTGGGGTGGTCTGACCTGGGCTCGCTCAGTGGATAAACCATTGACCTGGAACACTGAGGTCACAGGTTCAAAACCCCGGCTTGCCTGGTCAAGGCACATATGGGAGTTGATCCTTCCTGATCCTTCTCCCCTTCATCTCTCTCTCTCTCTCTCTCTCTCTCTCTCTCTTTCTCTCTCTCTTTCTCTCTCTCTCTACCCGCTCTCTAAAATGAATAAAAATAAAATAAAATTTTTAAACATATGTGGTGACTTCAACAAAGGAGGCCAATGGAAGAGTTGACACCAGACGTGATCTGACAGGAGGGTCAGCAATGCAGGGAGAGTGTCCGGGCGATGGAAATACAGGCCCTGTTCCCATTTATACAGCTCTGTCAGCTGCCTCTCAGAGAGCTACGGTCTGGGGAATTGTTTTTGCATGTTTAGAAAATATACAAACAGGAAATTTATCATTTTAACCTTATTAAGTGCAGAATTCCCTGACAGGGGTTACAGCACAGTCTCTATTTTACCACCATCCATGTCCAGAATCGTCCCGATCAGAGGCCCTAGCCATTAACCTCACCCCCCTGTCCCCTCCGGCCCAGCCTTTGTGGTCAGTAGAGCGTCATCTCACCTCTCTCACTATCAGAGGGTCAGAAAGGACATGTTCCTGCCCGAGACCCTCTCTGTCACTGTTATCACAGTGACACCAAGGAAGGCTCTGCCGTGCCCACCTTGCAGAGCTAGAGAAGTGGCCAAGGAAAGGTCTCCAGGTGACCCCTGGGGATGCTGGGAGTCTCTGGCTGTCCATAGGGGTCTCCAGGCTTGTAAACTCTTAAGCATTTTAGTAACATTAACAATGACTGACAATATTTGTTCTTGATATCATTAATTTATTGAAAATGTTCCCCAAACAGCTTGTGATAGAACTCTCACATCACAGAAGAATGAAGTGACACCAGAGGGATGACTGTGCCTGCCTGTGTGTGTGTGTGCGTGCCTCTGGGTGTGTGTGTGTCTCTGTGTGTGTGTGCGTCTCCTTGTGCATGTCTCTGTGTGTGTGTGCATGTTTCTGGGTGTGTGTGCGTGTCTCTGTGTGTGTGCGTGTCTCTGGGTGTGTGTGCGTCTCCTTGTGCGTGTCTCTGGGTGTGTGTGTGTGTCTTTGTGTGTGTGTGTGCGTGTCTCTGGGTGTGTGTGCATGTCTCTGGGTGTGTGTGCGTGCCTCTGGGTGTGTGTGCGTGCCTCTGGGTGTGTGTGTGTGCGTGTCTCTGGGTGTGTATGCATGTCTCTGGGTGTCTGTGCGTGTCTCTGATTGTGTGTGCGTGTCTCTGTGTGTGTATGCATCTCCTTGTGCGTGTCTCTGTGTGTGTGTGCATGTCTCTCGGTGTGTGTGCGTGTCTCTGTGTGTGTGCGTGTCTCTGGGTGTGTGTGCGTCTCCTTGTGCGTGTCTCTGGGTGTGTGTGCATGTCTCTGGGTGTGTGTGCGTGCCTCTGGGTGTGTGTGTGTGTCTCTGTGTGTGTGTGTGCGTGTCTCTGGGTGTGTGTGCGTGTCTCTGGGTGTGTGTGCATGTCTCTGGGTGTGTGTGCGTGCCTCTGGGTGTGTGTGTGTGTGTGTCTCTGTGTGTGTTTGCGTGTCTCTGGGTGTGTGTGCATGTCTCTGGGTGTGTGTGCGTGCCTCTGGGTGTGTGTGTGTGTCTCTGGGTGTGTGTACGTGTCTCTGGGTGTGTGTGCGTCTCCTTGTGCGTGTCTCTGGGTGTGTCTGTGCATGTCTGATCGGTCAATTTCCCGGTGAGTGTAAACATGTGGATGGAGTGTGTGTGGTTTAGTGCACACAGTGTGACTGTGTACGAAGTTTCATTTTAGGATCTGAGAGTCAGAGATGGCTTCACTGAGCAGAGGACGGGACTCAGACCTTGCAGACAAGGCCGTCAGCTGTCCTGTGCAGGAACAACATAGACGGAAAGAGACCACGACAAGCCCACACGCAGTGCTGTGACCCAATGTCATGCACGAGTGAATGACATGTAGACAGAATGGCTGAGCAGAGCGTCTGGGTGAGAAGACACATGGGGACGAAGTGGAGCCCGGAACAGGGTCAGTCCAGGCCTGTGTGACCCGCCGATGAGGGGCTCATCCTCCCTCCGTGATTCCAGGCTGCGTTTCTCAGGCTGTGGCAAAAGCTCTGTGACCCTGTGTCTGCCGAGCGCGAGAGGTGGATGAACACAGAAGGTGTCCCCAACAATAGAGACTAATTTAAGTGGACGTGTTTCCCCACCTGATCACATTTATTGTAAAAGCATTGGACATAATTGTTAATAGTAAACAACAATATTCTCTATTTTCTCAACTATATTTTGTATAAATATATTGTTTCTATTAAGAGAATGAGTATAGAGCTAATAATAAGTTCTTTTACTTTAACACTTAGATACACATGACCTGTAGTATTTCAACATTGGAAAAGTAAGGAAGAATTCATATTGTATTTCAGAGTCCTGTGCTGTAAATGAGTAGGGCATGTTGCAGAAAGGCAATCTTCACCCACAGGAGACCTTTTAGGAGACTTTGGCACAAGCCAGGAAGACCCTGGGTGACTGTAAGGAGGAAAAGACAAGATGTTGGAGGGAAGCAAGGCCGTGGAGGGGGCAGGACACAGTGGACTATTGAGTGTCAAGGGCAGAGGAGCTAAAATAAGCTCATAAGGACCCCAAACCGATTCACACCCTACACCTGGACTGGCCAGGTCACCTCCACGGCAACAACGACTCTGTAGATACATATAAAGAAGTGACAGATTTTGAGTTAGAAGATGATCCTCAATTACCTGGTGCCACCCTAATGCCATCCCGGATATTATACAAAGGAGACAGGGAGACTATCAAACACACAGACAAGGAGACAGCAATGTTCCCTCATGGTGTCCCGAACTAGCACAACCAATACTTTCGCAAGTCTCCGCTGGGAACGGTGGAGGATGAGAAAATAAACACAGAAAGAAAAGGATGGGATGAGGAGGACCCATTGCCAAGCTGATGGCTGGCAAGACTGATCCTCCACCCCCAAAATGCCTTATTTATAGGACAAAGAACAAAGCCATTAGCAAATAAAGGAGATCTCTGATACAATGTCACATTTCCAAGAGAACCCAAGAATTCTCCCAAGTGCAGAAAACAGCCCACCCAGCATAACATCTTAACTTCACAAAACAAAGGGTATAAAGAAAACTGCCTCCAGTCTCTCTGAGGGACATGGGGGATGGGAAGAGTAGAAACCATCAGCATCACAGCTAACGTGGGGGTGTGGGAAAGGCCGTGGAAATTGCCCTTAGCAACTGGAACAATCAGAGATTGTGAGGAAGAGCTGAGCCCTTTGCAACATAATTGAGCAAGTGAGGTGGGGGATGGGCAGCAAGGACCCTGTCTGCTTACAGTCTTCACATCATAGGGCAGAGATAGGAGGAATGTGGGAACCAGACAAAGACAGTCATCAGTCCTCTGCTGGAGGCACCAGGGATAGATGTCCCCCTTGACGTTCCAGAGCCAGCATGGCCTCCTGACACTGTGATTTCAGCAGAGGTTACAGATTTTACACTTTGTCCTCCGCACCTGGAGAAAAGCACCTCACTGAAGACACCAAGTTTGTGGCTATGTCACAGCAGCCCCTGGAAGCCAACTATGATCTGTGATGTATCCGTCATCTGAGTCAGCTGCCTCATTGGATGGGGGCCCATTAGCCTGGATGGGCTCATGGAAGAGGAGTAGGTGGGAGACACTGTGCTCCTCTGACGTGTTCCTCCTGCAGTAAGTGTGGATGGTGAGCATGGAGCTGTCCACATGGGAGCTGGACGCCCGTGTCCGGGGCTATAGGGAGACCCTGCGGGAGGAAGCGGTAGCCGGAGTGGAGGTGAGCAATGCGCATGTGCAGAGTGCAGGCAGTAAGCGAAGGTTGAACCCTGCAGATTCACTACAAGTGGAGAAGTGGACAGAGATCATGTCACACAGGGCCATCCGGGCATTGACCCCGGGGTGGGGTGAAAACCGAGCAGAGTTAGTGCTGACAATAAGGGCGCAGTAGCAGCGATGCTGCCTGGTGGGAACCATGTGACTGCTGTCAGGCTGCGGTCTCCGCAGTCCCCGCCCCAGAGCAGGACATTCTCGTGCTTTTACCCTCAACCGCCCCGCCCTCGGGGCCACGTGACCGGGCAATCTGTGGGGTCATGCAGGATGGCTCCTGAGCCCGTGTTCCCGCCGGGACCCCTGCACTCAGACCGCCATGGTCCCTGGACGCTGGTCTCCCTACTTTACTCCTGACACCACCCACTGGCCGCTTCATGATGAAACCACCCAACTCAAGCCAAAGACTGTTGGATACAACAAGACAGGCAGCGAAGTGCAGGAAAGAAATTTATTGAAGCAAGACGTTGAAACCTTCACGATGTCCGGGAGAGGTCAGGTCATCAATGAACGACAGGAACTCACAAAGAAGATTGCTAAATCTATAATGTACATTCCACCAATAATTTTTGCTGAAATAGAAAAAAAAGAATAGAAACATCAGTCATGAAGCCCCTGCAGAAGCCATGTTAACACAGACTGTTGTTCACAACCCAGATGTGGAAGAAACTGCAACCAGCAAAGGGAAGTGGAGGCACCAGGCAGGTAGCCGTGCGTGTGGGGAATTCAATAGTCCTGGTCCAGTCTGCACAGACTGTGCGAGTCAGGAGAGAACCATGTCCACACCCCGCAGATAAACCCTGCGTGTCCCCAGAGAAGGGCTCAGGTCTCTAGTGGAGCGAGGAGGAGGCTCAGGAGTTGGGCAGAGCAGCCCGGTGTCCTTCCTCTGAGTCCCAGCACTGAGGACTCCACTTGTCACTGAACAAGGACACAGGGCTGAGCTACAAAAATGGTGCGAGAGGGGTTGTGGGCCATTCTGCCTGCAGATGTCCTGCCTCCAGGAGTGGACATTCCCCACACGGCACACAGACTTCCCCACACTGAGAATCCAGCTAGTGAGGACATTTGTGTGAAGCCTGACTTAATTTCAGGGCAGACGAGCAGAGACACCTTTACATCTGTGTGATCTCTCCATGAGGACATGATTGAAGTGTTTCAGCTCCACACGGGGCTGCAGAGGACACAGGGAGGGTTGCGGCCCCCTGGCTGGGAAATGTGGGGTGAGGTACGGGGTGCCCCCGGCTCTGTGAGAGCTGGCAGAGCCTCCAGCAGCCACCCCTGACAGAGGGCGGGGCCGGCTCTCTCCCTCTCGCTGTGTCCCCTTCTCCCTCCCAGTCCTCCCGTGAGAGTCCCAGGGACTGTGCCACTGGGTGAGGGGCCCGTCCTGCTGGGGGAACAGTCTCTGGTCCTACAATATCACACCCTGTGGGCCTGGCTGTCCCTCTCATCAGGACACTGTGGGGAACCTGGTGCCCAGGGAAGTGACCTGAGAAGGACAAACATGCCCAGCGCTGTGTGCAGCCTTAGTCCAGCTCAGCAGGTGTCACGTTATCATGGAGCTGGTGTGCATGGGCCACTCGATCAGAGGTGAGCAGAGGGGCAGCTGCCTTCACACCCTGTGTCGGACCCTGACCGACACCCTGGTGGTGCAGTTGAGCAGCAGCCGCTATGCAGAAAGGAGAAAGAAATTACCGCAAATGTTCCAACACTCAATTTGCGAAATACGGAGATCGTATCAATGCATTCCTTCACTTTCAGGGTGGCCTTGACAGCTTCTGCTGGTGCACCATACTTCCACAGACTGATATCGAAATACGTGGGAAGACTCCAAAAGAGATCGATCCACAGCTTAACAGCAGCTGGGCAAGCCTTTGCATTTGCTGGACAGAACAAGACAAATAATTGATATAAGTAAAGGAGACTAAATCCAGAGAGGATTGAGAAAAAGTATTAAATATTGAAAGATAGCCTGACCAGGCAGTGGTGCAGTAGATAGAGCGTCAGACTGGGATGCAGAGGACTCAGGTTCGAGACCCCGAGGTCGCCAGCTTGAGTCAGGCTCATCTCGTTTGAACAAAAGCTCACCAGCTTGGACTCAAGGTCGCTGGCTTGAGCAAGGGGTTACTCGGTCTGCTGAAGGCCCACGGTCAGGGCACATATGAGAAAGCAATCAATGAACAACTAAGGTGTTGCAACGTGCAAGGAAAAACTAATGATTGATGCTTCTCATCTCTCCTTCCTGTCTGTCCCTGTTTATCCCTCTCTCTGACTCTCTCTTTGTCTCTGTAAAAAAAAAAAAAAAAAAAACCCCAGAGGTCGCCAGCTTGAGTGCAGGCTCATCTGGTTTGAGCAAAGCTCACCAGCTTGGACCCCAAGGTTGCTGGCTCGAGCAAGGGGTTACTTGGTCTGCTGAAAAATCGGGATCAAGGCACATATGAGAAAGCAATAAATGAACAACTAAGGTGTCGCAACGGAAAACTGATGAAAATGCTTCTCATCTCTCTCCGTTCCAGTATGTCTGTCCCTATCTATCCCTCTCTCTGACTCTTTCTGTCTCTGTAAATATATATATATATATATGTTGAAAGACAGTTTTTGGAGGCTAAACTTTAGTATTATGTCATTGGACGAAGACAAGTGAAAAGCTTCTGAAAAAAGGATTTTATGAGTTTCACACATCTGGAATTATGCACATGTCATGATGGCTCTTGTGTTCTGCACTGATGTACAAAAGTCCTTAGAGAAGGTGGGAAGTGGGAACTGGGGCTTACTACCAACCCCACTGGGATTGTGCTGAGACCTGAAGTGACCACATTCTCTGGTCTAGATTCCCCACCCCTCAGCCAAGCCTTTGCAACCACCTGCAGCCCAGAATGTGTCCTACCAGGCTGTGATCTGATCAGATCCGACAGCAGCTACGTGTAGATGGTGAGAGGGTCAGATCAGAGGCTACAGGGAAACAAGAGGAGGTTCATAAAGGCAGATGAAAGAGAACAACACAAAGGACTTGGGCTCGTGTCGAAGGCGTGAAGACTTGCCAAAGTATTATTAAATGCAGGGCCAGAATGAGCCGAGTAATGTAGCAGTTGCCGCCCTTACGATGAGAAAAGATCTCCAAATCCTGGCCGGACGCATAGAGAACAAGCAGTACGTGTTGACTGGTTGAGGGCTGCCGGTTCTCAGAGCCCACGGGAAGATTGATCATTCCAAGATTCAGACAACACTGGCTTTCCCTGAACTGAGAACTCTGCTAAAGTTGTATGAGTCTGAATCCAGGAGTTCACAGGCCATAGACTCAACCGGCACCGAAAAGACCCAGGGAAGCAGAACGTCAGATGGGACCTGGAGCTGCCCTCTGACACCCAGCATCTCACTGCTCTGTCAGAGCCACTCTGGGCGGCAGCTGCGAAAATCAAGGACAAGAGAAGACTTGGAGAGATTAAGCATTTGTTCAAGGTCACAGCGCTGCTGAGTGGCTGAGCCATGACTCACAACCAAGTTCCATTACATCATGCTGCTCTGACACGTAGACCACAGACAGGGATGAGGCTTCCGATGGAGAACTCTGAACACAAGCGTGCAATGATGTCTGAGAATATTCCAGATCATTGGAATTGATACAATGAGCCCTGGCTTTAGGGGGCTACTCCACAAGTGGTGGGAAAGGTTTGGATTCTGATCTGCTCACCCCCTCCCCTAATAAGTCACCTAGTTGAGAGAAAGTACTTACCCGGGCTGATGGTATTCACATTAGACATGATACTCACCCTCATAGCAGCAAAAGGCCAGAGTGACCAGCAGGACACACAACACTGGCTTCATGGTGGACTTTGCTTTGAGTTCAGCTCTAGAACACTGAGCAATTAGGAGCTGGACTCAGCAGCCTGCAGAGCCTGGGGTTATTTGTACCCAGTGAGCCTCACTGGTCCTGCCCACAAAGGATGTGGCAGGTCACCAAGCCTGGCTTCCAGACCTCCCGTCCTGATTGAGGAATGATGCCATCTTTGAATGTCACAGACTCAAGTGAGTTGGTCAACAATTGGCATTGCTGACACCCAAACATCTCCTTTGCAGCAACACTGATGTTGTAGTTAGAAATGTGTACTCAGTGATTGACAGGAAGCCCCCGGGATTTGGCTCCTTAATTCCAGGCCGTGTCTGGTTTGCTGATCACTCTCAGCCTGGTGCCGGGCACAGGACGAGGGTCAGCAAGTACCCCTGGGTGTGCAGGACTATGAATTAACAAACTACTCAGGTGGGTTAGGGAGCATCTTTAGTGTGAGATGATGCCTGCTGTGCCAGGGCTCCTTTGGCAGTGGAGGGAGAGGTGTCAGTGGGCTGCTGACAATTGTGATGAAATCAGAGGTGTTCGATTCCCAAGAAGAAACAGTGAATGAGGATGACCACCTCCCAACTTCTGACTTCCTGCATAGCCCTGTGAGTAGTGAGTTTTTCTTAACCCTTTGAGTAAGGACGTACATGAACGTTTGTACTACTCAAAGAGTTAATCTAACGTATCGACAACTATCAAGCGACATTTCAAATTAAATCAAAACAACTTCTTACTCTAATGTTTCAGAAAATATCAAGAGACATTTTGAATCAAATCCAACCCTACACTGTCCTAATTGATGGATTCACTTGTCAGTTAGAGGGATCACCCTTCTGAGTCCTCGGGGTCCCAATAGCAAAAGTGCCCACAGGGCCCGTCCTCTGCCTGTCCCCAGCCATGACCAGATGCTCCATGGAAACACGGGGGAGGCATGGCCAGTTCTGAGGAAGGCATGAGGACTCAGTATAGTCGCAGAGGAGCATTCTGAAGACCCACTCAGGAAGGGGACAATCGTGACAGCAGGAAATGTCAGGAGGTGGGGTCCCAAGAGAAAGCAGAGGGAAGACAAGACACCATCAGCCAGGTGGCCTGTAGGGACAGGAGCCTGTGTTACCCTGAAAAACAGCCTTGCCTGGTGGAGGAGGGGAGGCTTTGTGACAGGAAGGCCGGACAGGCCGAGTCAGGAAGATCTCCATTCTTCTTCGGGAGCCCTGGGGGCGGGCGGGAGGGTGGGAGAGACCCAGCTGGACACTGTGCCCCCCGGGCTTTCCTGCTCTGTTTCAGATCTCAGGTCAATGTCACATCTGTTTTTCAAAATTGTTTACTTCCACAAAATAATAAAAAGGAATAAATATGGAAAAATTGTGAGTGTTGGCAAGAATGCATTTTTGTGCAGATGTAATTGGTACAGCCACTAAAGAAAGGGCCTGGATTCCCTCAAAAATTAAAATCACAATTACATTGTGATGGGTCAAGAACAGCACCAAGGTCACGGGCAGGGTCTCCAACACTTGCACACCCATTTATCGCAGCACAACTCACAATAACTAAGAGCTGGAATCAGCCCTCATGACCACGGACAGAGGAATGTGTAAACAGGGAGCAGAGTACAGCACACAGATAATGGGATATTGCCCTTATCCCACACGGTAAGGTAGGAAATCTGTCATGTGCTACACAGGGTGACCCTCGGGGACACTATACTACATGACATAAGCCAGTCACAAAAAGACAATGTGGGATTCCTACTCATGAGAAGACTCATAGAAAAAGAGAATAGGGCCGTGATTTCCTGAAGCTTTGGTGGGCGGTATAATGTTCAGTAAAATAAAGTCACCAAAGTCACTGTGAGCTAATGCATTCCCTTGTCAGACCGAGTATAGGTCCTTTGAGTCCCAAATTATCTGGCACTAATAACAGCGGTAATTAAAAGTGTAGTAATGTTGTTCATTGCTAACTATGGTCAGACAATGTGCAAAGATAGCTTAACATATTTAAGCATTGCTACAAATCAATAAGCTATTACATTTCCCATCTTAACAGTTGAGTCACCTAACTTTCAGAAAGTAAGAAATTGGCTCAACCTTGTAGTTTGGAGGCCGCTAGGTGGCGCTCAGTCACCAATGAGCAGGATAAAGAACCCAGTGCAACCCAGTCGGGGTGTCTGCTAGTGGGGACGGGTCACAGGCAAAGGAGGTGGTACAGAGAAGTTACAACATGTAAGTAATAAGTCAAACAGAATGAATCACTTTATCACCAAAGGCAAATAACAGACTGGATCCAAAAGACTGTCAGGGAGGAAACTTTCCAGAGTGCTAACACCGTGTGCCTCTGAATTGGCTCTGCTTCCACTGGGGTTGCTCTTAGTTAACATAAAATGGTTACTTTCCTATCACTTAAAATACAGGGTTTTTTAAATCGCATGTATGGACTGTTTCTGGACTTTACTATCCTAACGACTGGATATTGGAGCTAAGAGTACGGGAGGGTGTTAGGCAGGGATTGGTGTTCTCCATCCCAACACACAGGGTCTCTGAACTCCCGTCCTCAGCGTGATGCGCTGGTGACCCGTGTCTTTTGGCTGCTGTTGAAATCCCAGGGCTCCTCTAGCTCAGTCTCTAACTAGTCAGCAGGTGCATGGGGGATGGACACATCAGACCTCACCTCTGGGTCATGATAACCCTGTATACACTGCTCACAAAAATTAGGGGATCAGGGGACGTGCAGATACTCCAGTACTTTCAGCCTTCTGTATGGTGCATTTTCATCAACAAAATAAAAGCTGGTTTTGCATCTCATTTGCATAATCAAGCAACTTTTTTTTTACTTGTCTGTTGCTTTTCTGATATTCTTGTTTAATAAAAAAAATCAATTGCTTTTTTTATCACTTCATTTTGAATATCCCTAGTTTTTGTGAGCACTGTAGTGTTGAAGTATATGTATCATCTGGTGACACTGATTCCCCTGTCCCACCTCCCTTGTCAAAAATATCCTCGTTCCATTTGGTAAAGACAGACAGGTGTACCCATCATAATGCTGGAAATCAGTCCAGGTGCCATTTCAGACACAACATGGTGACATCCTGGGTGACAGGGACCTGTGCTGGTGTGAGCAGAGGGCGCTCGTCACCCACCCCTGGTGTCAGGATAGTGGGGACGGACCACAGTGAGGAGAGCTGAGTCCGAGTTAAAAATCACTCACTTTGCTTCTTTGTCAGGAATTCTAACCTCACTGCTGGTTGGTCACTGTGGGAATGAAAGGATGGACCACACTGCCCCTGAAGGGCCATGACCAGGGACAGTCACACAGTTGAAGGAAGGACCAAAGATATCTGTAATTAGTGTAAATTAATTTCTAATGAAACATTTTTAAAATTCAAAACTGAGGCAGTCCTGCCCGGCAGTAGATCCAAGGCTAGCAGCCATTCCTCGAGCAGGTTCCTCCTGCAAGGGCAGGGCGAAAGCCCGGAAACAGGCGGAGACCCGCAGCTGAGCAAAGGTTCTCGCCAGTGCCCTCAGGACCGAGCATAACGTAACACACGGGGGCGGGGCAAAGGCCAAGGCCACCAACGCTTGTGCACCCGAGCGTGTGATCACAGCCACTCCCGTGACGAGAAAATGCGGAGGCAGAGAAATACAACACAAATAAACCAAGAGAAATCCCCAGAAAAAGACCTAAGTGAATCAGATATAACCAAATTACCAGATGCAGAGTTTAAAATAACGATTGTTAGGATCCTCAAAGATATTAGAACAACCATAGACGGCCATTACAAAAACCTAAATAAAGAGATAACAAATATAAAAAAGGACATTGAAATAATAAAAAAGAATCAGTCAGAAATGACAAATACAATATCTGAAATAAAGAATACAATGGAAGGAATTAAAAGCAGGATGGATGAAGCAGAGAATTGAATCAGCGAGTTAGAGGACACGATAAATAAAGGCATGGAAGCAGAGCAGAAAAAAGAAAAGAGACTCAAAAAGTCTGAGGAAACTCTAAGAGAGCTCTGTGACAACATGAAGAGAAATAACATCGCATCATAGGGGTTCCTGAAGAAGAAGAGAAAGAACAAGGGATAGACACTTTGTTCAAACATATCATAGCAGAAAACTTCCCCCAATTAAGGCAGGAAAACATTTCACATGTTCAGGAAGCACAGAGAACTCCATTAAGGAGAAACCCAAAGAAACCTACACCAAGACACATCATAATTAAAATACCAAAGCTAAATGATAAAGAGAAAATATTAAAAGCTGCTAGAGAAAAAAAGACTATCACCTACAAAGGAGCCCCCATCAGGATGACTTCTGACTTCTCAACAGAAACACTTGAGGCCAGAAGGGAATGCCAAGAAATATTCAAAGTAATGCAGAACAAGAACCTACAACCAAGACTACTTTATCCAGCAAGGCTATCATTTAAAATTGAAGGAGAAATAAAAAGCTTTACATACAAAAAAAAAAAAAACTCAAGGAATTCACTGCAAGCAAACCAAGGCTGCAAGAAATGCTAAGGAACCTGTTGTAAACAGATCAAAGGAAAAAAAGAATATAGCAAAAGAGGAATACAGTTTTAAAGAAAAAATGGCAATAAACAATTACATATCAGTAATAACCTTAAATGTTAATGGATTAAATGATCCCATCAAGAGACATAGGGTAGCTACATGGATAAGAAAACAGGACCCATACATATGCTGTCTATAAGAGACACACCTTAAATCAAAAGATGTAGCCTGACCTATGGTGGCGCAGTGGATAAAGCGTCGACCTGGAAATGCTGAGGTTGCCGGTTCGAAACCCTGGGCTTGCCTGGTCAAGGCACATATGGGAGTTGGTGCTTCCAGCTCCTCCCCACCTTCTCTTTCTCTCTCTCTCTCTTCTCTCTCTCCTTCTCTGTCTCTTTCTCTCCCTTTCTCTCTCCTCTCTAAAATGAATTTAAAAAAATTTTAAAAAAAAAAGGTCCTGGCCAGTTGGCTCAGCGGTAGAGCGTCGGCCTGGCGTGCGGGGGACCCGGGTTCGATTCCCGGCCAGGGCGCATAGGAGAAGCGCCCATCTGCTTCTCCACCCCTCCCCCTCTCCTTCCTCTCTGTTTCTCTCTTCCCTTCCCACAGCCGAGGCTCCATTGGAGCAAAGATGGCCCGGGCACTGGGGATGGCTCCTTGGCCTCTGCCCCAGGCACTAGAGTGGCTCTGGTCGCGGCAGAGCGACGCCCCGGAGGGGCAGAGCATCGCCCCCTGGTGGGCAGAGCGTTGCCCCTGGTGGGCGTGCCTGGTGGATCCCAGTTGGGCGCATGCGGGAGTCTATCTGACTGTCTCTTCCCGTTTCCAGCTTCAGAAAAATACAAAAAAAAAAAAAAAAAAAAAAGATGCACACAGACTGAAGATAAAAGGATGGAAAAAAATATTTCACGCAAATGGAAATGAAAAAAAAGCTGAGGTAGCAATACTTATATCAGACAAAATTGACTTTAAAACAAAGACCATAGTTAGAGATAAAGAAGGTCACTACATAATGATAAAGGGAGCAATCCAAAAGGAAGATATAACCATTATAAATATCTATGCACCTAATATAAGAGCACCTAAATATATAAAGCAGACTTTGATGGACTTAAAGGGTGAGATCAAAAGCAATACTATAATAGTAGGGGATTTCAATACCCCATTAACATCATTAGATAGATCCTCAAGAAAGAAAATTAACAAAGAAACAGCAGACTTAAAGGACATATTAGATCAACTTGATTTAATAGATATCTTCAGAACCTTTCACCCTAAAACAGCAGAATATACATTCTTTTCAAGCACTCATGGTACATTCTTTAGAATAGACCATATGTTAGGGCACAAAAGCGGTCTTAACAAATTTAAGAAGATTGAAATCATATCGAGCACTTTCTCTGATCACAATGGCATAAAACTAGAAATCAACCACAATAAAAAAATTGAAAAACATTCAAACACTTGGAAACTAAGTAGCATATTATTAAATAACGAATGGGTTAACATTGAGATCAAAGAAGAAATTAAAAAATTCCTAGAAACAAACGATAATGAGCATACATCAACTCAAAATTTATGGGACACAGCAAAAGCAGTCCTGAGAGGGAAGTTTATAGCATTACAGGCATACCTCAAGAAGCTAGAAAAAGCTCAAACAACTTAACCCTGCATCTAAAAGAACTAGAAAAAGAACAGCAAATAAAGCCCAGAGCTAGTAGAAGGAAGGAAATAATAAAGATCAGAGCAGAAATAAATGACATAGAGGCTAAAGAAACAATACAGAGGATCAATGAAACCAGGAGCTGGTTCTTTGAAAAGGTAAACAAGATTGATGAACCTTTAATGAGACTCACCAAGAAAAAAAGAGAGAGAACTCAAATAAATAAAATTAGAAACAAGAGTGGAGAAATAACAACTGACACAACAGAAATACAAAATAATGTAAGAAAATACTATGAAGAACTGTACGCCAAAAAACTAGACAACCTAGATGAAATGGACAAATTCCTTGAATCATATAATCTTCCAAAAATCAATCTGGAAGAATCAGAAAACCTAAACAGACCAATTACAACAAATGAGATTGAAACAGCTATCAAAAAACTCCCAAAAAAGTAAAGTCCTGGGCCTGATGGCTTCACAAGTGAATTCTACCAAATATTCAAAGAAGAACTAACTCCTATCCTTCTCAAGCTATTTCAAAAAATTCAAGAGGAAGGAAGACTTCCAAACTCCTTTTATGAGGCGAGCATAATTCTGATTCCAAAACCAGGCAAAGACAACACAAAAAAAGAAAATTATAGGCCAATATCCCTGATGAACTTAGATGCAAACATCCTCAACAAAATATTAGCAAACTGGATCCAGGAATATATGAAAAAAATCATACACCATGATCAAGTGGGATTTATTCTTAGGAGACAAGGCTGGTACAATACTCGCAAATCAATCAATGTGATTCATCACATAAACAAAAGAAAGGAGAAAAACCACATGATAATTTCAATAGATGCAGAAAAAGCATTTGATAAAATCCAGCACCCATTCATGATCAAAACTCTCAGCAAAGTGGGAATACAGGGAACATACCTCAACATGATAAAGGCTATCTATGACAAACCCACAGCCAACATCATACTCAATGGGCAAAAATTAAAAGCAATCCCCTTAAGATCAGGAACTGATCTTAAGGCAGGGGTGCCCCCTTTCACCACTCTTATTCAACATAGTTCTGGAAGTCCTAGCCACAGCAATCAGACAAGAAAAAGAAATAAAAGGCATCCAAATTGGAAAAGAAGAAGTAAAACTATCATTATTTGCAGATGATATGATATTGTATATAGAAAACCCTAAAGTCTCAGTCAAAAAACCACTAGATCTGATAAATGAATTCGGCAAGGTGGCAGGATATAAAATCAATAGTCAGAAATCAGAGGCATTTTTATACACTAATAATGAACTGTCAGAAAGAGAAATCAAGGAATCAATCCCCTTTACCACTGCAACTAAAAAAATAAAGTACCTAGGAATAAATCTAACCAAGGAGATTAAAGACTTGTACTCGGAAAATTATAAAACATTGATAAAAGAAATCAGGGAAGGCCCTGGCCGGTTGGCTCAGTGGTAGAGCGTCGGCCTAGCGTGCAGAAGTCCCGGGTTCGATTCCCGGCCAGGGCACACAGGAGAGGTGCCCATCTGCTTCTCCACTCCTCCCCCCTCTCCTTCCTCTCTGTCTCTCTCTTCCCCTCCCACAGCCGAGGCTCCATTGGAGCAAAGATGGCCCGGGTGCTGGGAATGGCTCCTTGGCCTCTGCCCCAGGTGCTAGAGTGGCTCTGGTCGCAACAGAGCAACGCCCTGGATGGGCAGAGCATCGCCCCCTGGTGGGCAGAGCGTTGCCTCCTGGTGGGCGTGCCGTGTGGATCCCGGCCGGGTGCATGCGGAAGTCTGTCTGACTGTCTCTCCCCGTTTCCAGCTTCAGAAAAAAAAAAAAAAGAAAGAAATCTGGGAAGATTCGAATAAGTGGAGGCATATACCATGCTTATGGTTAGGAAGAATAAACATCATTAAAATGTCTATAATACCCAAAACAATTTATAAATTTAATGCAATACTGATTAAAATACCAATGACTTACTTCAAAGATATAGATCACATTTTCAAAAAATTTATATGGAACCAAAAGAGAACACAAATAGCCTCAGCAATCTTGAAAAGGAAGAATAAAGCGGGAGGTATCACACTTCCGGATATCAAGTTATATTATAAGGCCATTGTACTCAAAACATCATGGTACTGGCATAAGAACAGGCATATAGATCAATGGAACAGAACAGAGAACCCAGAAATAAACCCACAGCTCTATGGACAACTGATATTTGACAAAGGAGGTAAGAGCATACAATGGAATAAAGACAGCCTCTTCAACAAATGGTTTTGGGAAAATTAGACAGCTACCTGCAAAAAAATGAAACTAGACCACCAACTTACACCACTCACAAAAATAAACTCAAAATGGATAAAAGACTTAAATGTAAGCCGTGAAACCATAAGCATCTTAGAAGAAAACATAGGCAGTAAGCTCTCTGACATCTCTCGCAGGAATATATGTGCTGATTTGTCTCCACAGGCAAGTGAAATAAAAGACAGGATAAACAAATGGGACTTTATCAAACTAAAAAGTTTCTGCACAACTAAAGATAATAAGAACAGAATAAAAAGACAAACTACACAATGGAAGAATATATTTGACATTGCGTCTGATAAGGGGTTAGTAACCAAAATTTATAAAAAACTTGTAAAACTTAATACCAGGAAGACAAACAATCCAATCCAAAAATGGGCAAAAGAAATGAATAGACACTTCTCCAAAGAGGACACACAGATGGCCAATAGGCATATGAAAAAATGTTCAACATCACTAATGATTAGAGAAATGCAAATTAAAACCACAATGAGATACCACCTCACACCAGTCAGAATGGCGCTCATCAACAAAACAACACAGAATAAGTGCTGGCGAGGATGTGGAGGAAAGGGAACCCCCCTGCACTGCTGGTGGGAATGCAGACTGGTGCAGCCACTGTGGAAAACAGTATGGAGATTCCTCAAGAAAATAAAAACGGAACTGCCTTTTGACCCAGCTATACCACTGTTAGGAATATACCCCAAGAACACCATAGCACTGTTTGAAAAGAAGAAATGCACCCCCATGTTTATGGCAGCATTGTTCACAATAGCAAAGATCTGGAAACAACCCAAGAGTCCATCAGAGGACGAGTGGATTAAAAAGCTTTGGTATATATATATACTATGGAATACTACTCAGCCATAAGAAATGATGACATAGGATCTTTTACAACAACATGGATGGGCCTTGATAACATTATACTGAGTGAAAGAAGTAAATCAGAAAAAACTAAGAACCATATGATTCCATACATAGGTGGGACATAAAGATGAGACTCAGAGACATGGACAACAGTGCTGGGGTTATAAGGTGGGGGGAGGAGAGGGAGGGGGTTGGGGGAGGGGAGGGGCACAAAGATCATGGCTTTTCAGCATTTGCCATATTCCCCCTTTAATGTATAGACAGACAGCAAATATTTACTTATGGTGTTTCCACTATAAAGACTGCTGTCTTAGGGACAAATGCTGATGAACTATCTCAGCAGTTCCTCCTTCTTCAAAGACTTATATGTCAATACAGAGCTCCATGTTTCATGGGACATACTCAAGCTCACTCTATGCTCCCTGGAGCTTTAGCACAAGGGAATGCCCTTTTTTTTCCTTTCTTTCTTTTCTTTTCTTTTTTATTTTTTTTGTTGTTGTTGTATTTTTTCTTTTAATTGTTTATTTTTTGTATTTTTCTGAAGATGGAAATGGGGAGGCAGTCAGACAGACTCCCACATGTGCCTGACCGGGATCCAGCTGGCATACCCACCAGGGGGCGATGCTCTGCCCATCTGAGGTGTTGCTCTGTTGCAACCAGAGCCATTCTAGTGACTGAGGCAGAGGCCGTGGGGCCATCCTTAGTGCCCGGGGTGGCTTTGCTCCGGTGGAGCCTTGGCTACGGGAGGGGAAGAGAGAGACAGAGAGGAAGGAGAGGGGGAGCGATGGAGAAGTAGATGGGCACTTCTTCTGTGTGCTCTGACTGGGAGTCGATCCCGGGAATCCTGCACAACAGGCCCGAGGCTCTACCACTGAGCCAACCGGCCAGGGCCTAGGAATGCCCTTGTTGAGCACGCTACCCAAAAGAAAATTATATGGAGCAACCATGACAGACCGAGCAAGTCAGTCTTATACTATTCATCACCAGAACGAGGCAGCCCGGTGTAAACAGTTTCAACTTTCTCGGGAAGCAGAACGGCAGATTGGGAAATCCTGTCCAAGGGGCCCTATATTGCCCCTTCATTTGTAGTTAACCCTCAGGGACCCCTACCAGGACAACTTTGGCAGATGGATGTTACTCATATACCTTCATTTGGCAAACAGTCGTATGTCCACATTACAGTGGATACATATTCTGGATCTATAGTAACCTCTGTCAGAACAAGAGAGGCTGCTAAGCATGTTATAGCTCATTGTCTGTATGCATTGTTCTATTATTGGATTTCCTAAACTGGCTAAACTGAAAATGCTCCTGCATATGGGGCAAAAGCATTTACTGTATTTTGTCACGCTTGCAATCTTTAAAGTTAAGGTATTATTAAAGTGTACTCAGCAAACATTTTAAGGTCAATTTAAAAAAAAAAATTTAAATGGGGTAGTCATATCCTGGAATTCCTACGGGTCTACCATATCATACTTTTTACTTAAAAAAAAATTACATTTCTTTTGAATGCTGATGAACAGGAGACACCAAATCTTTTTCGCCTGCAAACTACTACCTTCTTTATTAGATCCAGCTAATAACACTGTTTTGTCTTTTTCCAAATAGCTCCAGATATATGGAAAAGATTTATATAGGCGGATGGGGATCCTCAAACCCCTCAGCGAGATCTTCTGAGCATGGCTTTTAAGATACCTAGAGGCAGAAAAAGCCCAATAGAGATCAGGGGAACTACCAGCTTTTAGGATACACCCTTAAAGGCTCCAACGCCCCAAAGGAGTCTCATAGGATGCCATCTGGGTCCTGCTTCAATAGTGGAAAGGAAGGTCATTGAGCTAAAGCCTGCCAGGCTTACATGCCTCTGCTGTGAGGAAACAGGGACACTGGAAGGTAGGCTTCCCCCTCACTCCTCTAAGGGAGGGTTCAGTCTCTTCCAGCCCTGCTCCAGCCACCTATGACCTAACCTTGCCCAGAAAGCTGGGGTTTGCCACTGAAGGCTGAAGGTGCCCAGGGCCGTCGGCCCCATCTACGACACTGTGGACGAGCCTAGGGTATTTCTTCCAAGAAGCAGGTAAACTGATCTCATTTGCACAAGGGCCACTTAACGATGTCTTCCCTGAATAGTCAGGTTTTTTATTCTTCCCTCAAAGATCTCTGTTGTGGGTGTTGATAGTCCTATTTTCTGCTGCTTTGCTTAATATATAGTGTTTCCTTTATCCCTCCTACCTCAATGCCCCACTCATATATCAGGCTGGGACCTACTCCTAATTTAGAGCTCTCTTTCCCCCTTTTGCCAACTTCTATTATGAATCTACCTTTGCCACCCAGCTTAGTGTATCCCAAGGTTCTCTTTACCATGCCACAGTCGCAGAGCTCCAGGGAAAAGCAACCTGGTCTCATCTCTCCAGGCAGAGGAGAACAGAAGCTCCATATCCACGCATGCTGCAAATGGCTTTTTCAGTCTACCTGAATCATTACCAGCTAGAAGCAGCTGCCATTGGGACTTGGACATGAGCTGCAAAGTATAGAATGGTGACAACAATTTTTTGCAGACTTTTCCTGGATGTGGACTTTTCCTGGACTCCTCTCCCTGTGACAGCTCCTAACAGACTGAACTGTGGTTGGGTTGCATTTTTCAGGGATTTGGCATGGTGATGGGGCCAACTTGGACTTGGTGAACATGTTAAGGACGCTACTCTTTTATGGATTCTTGCTGTATTGGCCAAGAATTTGCTTAAAAGCTTTTAATCACTGTAAAAAAAAATAGAAGACTGGATAAAGAAGATGGGGCACAAATACACCATGGTATACTATTCAGCTAGAAGAAATGATGACATCGGATCACTTACAGCAGAATGGTGGAATCTTGATAACATTATGCGGAGTGAAATAAGTGAATCAGAAAAAAACAAGAGTGCAGGATTCCATACATTGGTGGGACATAAAAGCAAGACTAAGAGACATGGACAGGAGTGTGGTGGTTACAGGGGGTGGGGGGAGGGAATGAGGGAGAGGGGGAGGGGGAGGGGCAGGGGTACAAAGAAAACTGGATAGAGGGTGACAGAGGATGATCTCTCTTTGGGTGATGGGTATGCAACAGAACTAAATGACAAGATAACCTGGAAATGTTTTCTTTGAATATATGTACCCTGATTTATTGATGTCACCACATTAAAATAAAAATTTATTTATAAAAAAAAAAAAAACCTGAGGCCACACACTAATTTTCAAAACAAGACAGGATTGAGCCCTGCTTTGCCTGAGTCACCTCTGTCCCTGGCTCTGTTCCCTCCCTGCACCTCGGGTCAGGGTCACAGAGCTCCCAGAGAGGAGCCTGGCCGTAGTAAGCACGGTGTGCTGAGGACACAGGGACAGAGGTAAATCCAGGAAGCTGAGCAGACGCCCCCCTCGGACCTGAGCGCCCACAATACCAGGTGTTGTGATGAAAAGAGAACGTCATTTTTCACGGAAAGGAGCCACGTTGGGCAGCAAATTCTGAGGGACAGAATGAGTTTCCAATTCCCGACCTTCCACCCACGTCTTATGGAATGAGGATTGTTTACTGGCGTGTGCACATGTGAGCAATGCCTGTGTGATTGCATCTCTCTAATACCTCTGCATTAATTAATCACCAAAGAAGAATATTAGTTTTGCAGATATTTTATTGAAGGGAAAATGTATGTGAGGTTTCAACAACTGTCTTGCAGTCTGTAGATCAAAAGACAGAAGAGGGTGCTAAGTCGTGGTTTCTACCCATCATCCGTCGGTTTCTGATCATTCTCCATAGTGTGAGCCAAAGATCTGGGGGAAACTTAATATCTAGCACACCAAAAACTATTGTATACTGCATCCTGGAAAACAAAACACAGTCATCGCTTACATTTCGTGCTTCTTACAAAGGACAGTCCTGGAAAACTAACGATTCCTCTCTTGTTTCCCTGGATTGGACCACGCCCAGTAGCAGAGAGCTGGTGGTGGAGGTAACATCGGAATTCTGTGCTGTGTCCTCCCGCTCAGGAGACCTCTGCTGATGCCAGAGGGGCCGGGGCTTCCAGCACTTTCCCCAGCGGGGATCCCTTCATCAGAAGACTCTTAGTGATGAACACTTTTATCTTTGTGCTGTGGCAATACTGTCAACACTTACCCTGGAATGTTTACATGTTACCGTAGGGTAGGGTGTGAATACTACAATGAAAGTAAACGGTACCTGATGGAATTTAAAAGAATATTTCAATGTTTAACTACTGAGTTTGGTTTTCATCAACGACATCACCCATGGGGAGTCCATAGCCATGGTCTCCACTTCTCACTCGTGGGACTGAATGAATGGTCAAGAAAGTCAATCACTAACACCTGCAGACTTGGGTTCGTTACACCGCATTGCAGATTGCCTTGGAAGATGTAAGAAACATCCTCAAATGCAATTTTCAAGGCTCTTTTGAAAATTCTTTTTTTGTTTGTTTGTTTGTTTGTTTTGCATTTTTCTGAAGCTGGAAACAGGGAGAGGCAGTCAGACAGACTCCCGCATGCGCCCGACCGGGATCCACCCGGCACGCCCACCATGGGGCATCGCTCTGCCCACCAGGGGGCGATGCTCTGCCCATCCTGGGTGTCGCCATGTTGCGACCAGAGCCACTCTAGCGCCTGAGGCAGAGGCCACAGAGCCATCCCCAGCGCCCGGGCCATCTTTGCTCCAATGGAGCCTTGGCTGTGGGAGGGGAAGAGAGAGACAGAGAGGAAGGAGAGGCGGAGGGGTGGAGAAGCAAATGGGCGCTTCTCCTGTGTGCCCTGGCCGGGAATCGAACCCGGGTCCTCCGCCCGCTAGGCCGACGCTCTACCGCTGAGCCAACCGGCCAGGGCTCTTTTGAAAATTCTTTAAAATGGTTTACATTTCTTTTAATGAACAAAATAATACTTTTGCCAATCACTCTTACGAGTGACGGTCCTCTTGAGACTCGGGGTCTCTTCAGCCGAGGGGAAGGGAAGCCTTTGCCCAAACACCCTTTTCCCTCTCGCCTTTCCAGTAATCACTCACTAGAGACTCCACAAAGTGCACAGGCTCCCCAACACCAGCTTGGATGGCTTTCCTGGTTTCAGAGTACTCATACTCACTAACAATTAAATTCCCAGAAATAAAATAAAACACGAGCAACTCTTGCTTTGAATAAACTAGTGATGAACTTCACGCCTGCTTGTCCCTGTCCAGTGCTTTAAAAGCGGTTAAGGAGAAACCATACTCACCACCATCACTTTGACATTGTCCCGAGTTTTCTGATCCTGGTTTATCAAGCATTGTTGCGTTTCCAATAAGGCCCTTTCAGTTTCTTCCCCCGCTATGAATCGTTGATATTTTTCTTTGAATTGCTCCAGGGTCATATTAACATTAAATGGATCCTTGATCACCTCATCCATCACTTTGCAGCCAGGACCTGGGATGAAAACGTGCAAAAGCTGCTCGGTCACAGAGGCATGAACTCCTTGTTGGGCAGCCGTGATGCTTGTCCTTCTCCCACATCCCAGCTGCACGTCCATTCAGAAAGATGGCGGGGAAGGGTCTGAGTCCTCGGACAGTAACTCAGGGTCTGGGTATTCTTTAAGCCCTCACACACTGCTTCCTTGTTACACACACACAACTATCAATACAAACTAGAGAAGGGAGGTGCCCTGTCCTGGGGTGAGGGGAGCAGAGATCTCCCACAGCGGCCCTGACAACAAGCCCCCCGAGCCCCGCCCCATGCGGACTCACCTGCGTAGCAGTAAAAGGGGAGGGCAGCGAGCACGAGGACTGGGAGCAGCTTCATGGTCCCGGCAGCGGCTCTGGCTGGTCCCTGCGGTGTGGCAGGAAAGAAGGATCTCACTTTGGAGGTGAGTACCCAGAACTCCTCCTTTTATTCTCCAGGAGGACATGATCTCGTTTCTCTTAAGATCGCATAAATCTTTCGCCTTTTTTTATTCTCCAGGAGGCCACCTTGACCCCTCCCGTGGATGAAGGAACAAGTCACCCGGCACACCTGGCACTGGGCCAGGAAAGGACAGTGGAAATCCACCAGAACCCACCAGCTTGTGCTCTGTGTGTGAAACCCAAGACAGAGCTATAAGAACCCTGAAAATTTTTGGAATTGTAGCAATGGCCATGTCAGTAGATGAAATGGATGTAGAAGTGCTTATTAGACAATAAAGAAATGACAACACTGTGACCGTTGTGTCGTCCTGCTGTGTTATTACTGTCATCCTTGTCATCCCTCCTCCTCCTCCATCTCCTTCACTTTCTCCTCCTCCCCTCTCACTTTCAGCTCTTTCTCTGCCTTCAGCCTCCTCCTCGTCCTTTCCCCTTCTCCTCCCACCTGGGTTTCTCCTCTTTTTTCTTCTACTTCTTCCTCTAAGTGTAAAAGCTTTATATCTTATTTCTGTTCCCCATGAGTCACCACACTCCCAGACTGGGTACAATACCGCATACCGCCTCTGGAGGGCAGACCCTGTATGTCCATAGACTTGAAGTCCTGTGGTTTTTGTTGGGAAATGGCAATAATTTCCCACCTCCTAGAAGCTTGTTTTTACAAAAACTGTATCAGTTAGATCCACTTCATAAAAGTCACCATAAATTCTGAATGAAGTTTGTTTAGTTTGGGAAGCTGTTTAGGGCTTTTGTTCCACTGACTGAAAGGATGATGTGGGAAGTGGAACTGCAGAGGCTCATGGGGGCAGTGCTGATGGGGGGGGGGGGAGGGACACAGGGTGCGTGATCTGGGCTCACGAAGGTGTGGATTAGAATCTTGGAGGCAATCCATAGTCATGAAGTGTCCTTGTGTACGTGAAAGTGCTGATTAACCTGAGCTTTCTCTTTCTCTTTTCTATATGGGTGGATATGACACTATACCTGGTTATGTAAAGAGCCTATCACAGGTTTCAAAATAGAGTAATAGTGACTAAATCTAGGGTTTCATCCATCCTCCATCCATCCATCTATCCATCCATTCATCCACCTATCCACCCCTGTTGCTGAAAACCATGATTCTCCTGTGACTGGGCCCCTTGCTGCATGTCAGAGATTCAGTGGCACAAACGAGGCAGACAAGACCTTGCACTTGCGCACTTACCGCTAACAGGAAGTCCACCAACAAGCCTACAATTGAATAAGACATAAAGGGAAAGCGATTGTGTCAGAACAGCAGAACGACCGTGAAGGCGCCATCCTGCAAGGAGATCCAGGATGGCTATCAGAGTTGGAATCTTGACATCGAGGGATGGGGCCACCTCAGTGCCTGTTTCCCGTAAGTAAACATTACCTTGAGTAAGTCTAGCCCAGGTCCATCTAATGACTTGGACAGTGAGCTGGATTTGGAGGCTGACTAAGGATCCGGTGTCACCTCCCGCTAATTCTCCTTGGCTCATCCACCAAAACCCTGAACTTTACACAACCTGACATTTCTACAAAATGTGTGGTTAAATATTTAATCCGCACACACATGTGACAGTCCATATGGTTCATCAGATTATTACACCAAATCTTCATTCAGTTACAAACCCTCCCTCCAGCTAGTGCCCCTATTTTCTCGCTAACTGTAGTCTTGGAGGGTGAATCTGTGGTACTTAAGGGTATTACAAGAGGAATACAAAAGATCTAATAATACGTATTCTCAGTGCTAGATCCACGATTTTCTACTGTAGCTGATTTTCTCTCTCCTTGCAACCACTGTTGTAGACATTTGTCATGTCCAGAGATATTTTGTTGTCCCCTGAGGTGGGTGGTGGCCATTGGCGTCAAATGGGTGAGACCATGTTTGCCGCTAAACAACCTGCGCTGCTCCAGGTACCCTCTCTACAAAGCACTCCTCAACCTCCAATGACACTAAAGCCACAACCAAGACACCCAGTCAGAAAGACATCCCTGACAGCATTCGTCCTTGTGGCAGAAGATGAGGACAGCCCGGTGGCCTCACATTGAGGACAGTGAGGAGCCGCCGTGCTGACCGAAGGCGGCAGTAGAGAGGTCACATGTGACCTCCAGTGCATGGAGCTCATCTCCAAGGTCGGGACTTTGCCAGGCTTGTCCTTCCTCCTGGAGGTCCCCATCTTCTCCTCTCTGTCACCCTCATTGACTTTGTCCTTCAGGACCCACTCAGTCCTCCCCTGCTCACATCTTCATCTAGGAGAATGACAGCTCACAAGGGCTTTGTTCCTCTTTGAACAGCTACAGAGCTTTAACTTTTTTTTCTCTTTTTTTAAATTTTATTTTTTATTTTATTTATTTTTTTATAATCTTTTTTTAGTTTTTATTTATTCATTTTTAGAGTGAGAGGACAGAGAGAGAAAGAAGGAAAGAAGGAGCAGGAAGCATTAACTCCCATATGTGCCTTGACCGGGCAAGCCCAGGGTTTCATAAGGGCAACCTTAGCGTTCCTAGTCGTCGCTTTATCCACGGCGCCACCACAGGCCAGGTGGCTTTGAGTTCTAAGATCGAATCTCATTCTATGACTTAACATGTTGTTCTTCACTTCCTTGCCTTATCTCTTGTCATATAATATGATAATCAACTTCTTAAGAAAATTCATTAATCCTTTCAACAAAACATATATAGGTTCCCCTACAGTTGGTGGAGTGCAGACGCCTGGGTTGTCTGAGATGATTTGCAGCACAGTAACCTATTTTTTGCCAAATACGACATTTTAAATTTGTGTCACTGACTCCCATAAAAACTTGAGAAAATCAAGTGTTTCAGCTTATGCCATTAGCATCTAGTCGTGAACTAGGTGGGCGAACTAGATTGGTTGTGCGTGGCAGAAGAATACGCTGTACGGGGGTGCATGAGTGAGGGAGGTGACGTCCCCGGAACCCTTAGCTACGCCACGTTGGACTGTTAAAAGCACGAGTGTTCCTTTTGTGTTGCTTTGTTTGGTGACTTTTTGGCCCTTATCATGGCTCCTAAACGAAAGTGTTTTTATGTTCTAGATGATGATTTGACAGCTGTGTTAGGATAGGTAAGTGACTTAGGCTAGGGTGTGTTTCTACTTAGACCAAAATTTGGGTTACATCACTGTAATGCCAGTGGCCGAGGCCAGGCAGGTTCACGCTGGATTCAGGCCGACGGTAGAAAAACTGCAGAGAGCCAGAAAGGTTTGGGCCATTCTGTTTAATAAAGTCTCACAACGCGGACAAGCACACAGGCAGGGGAAGCCGCCTCTCGGGCAAGCAAACAGCAAAATGGCCCCTCACAGTGGCGGCAGGCAACCCACCCCCAGCGCAAGCACCCATAGCCTCATCTAGGCCACACGCGTGGCGCTGCCGCATGCTCATGCACAAATCAGGCAAAGTGCTTACACCTGGTAACCCTGCGAGCAAGCCTAGCAGAGCCGCCCCACAATCACTGTCATAGGAACGGAACTGTGTCATAACCTGTATAAAGAAACCACTTCCAGGGAGAAGCACCAGACCCCTCTGCGACCTTATCCACACCACCCCATCTCCTCCTCCCCACAGCTGCGTTCACCGTGTCTCCTGCCGGGGACGTGGGCAAATATCCCTTTTTACCCTTCTCCATGGGATTATATAAACACCTACGCTATATCCATGGGATTGAATCACTCTCTGCCCACAAATCCACTCATGTGTGGTTTCCTGGACCAGTTCAAAGTCAACAGTGGTAATCCCCTGGGATTTAAACTTTAAACAAGTTTCGGGATTGAAGCCAGAATTGCCCGTGAATTGTGGTTTGGAGATTTGAAGAAAGGGGTAGCTCATGAGCCAAAACAACTGCCCAGACAGTGCTCAGATGTTAGTTTTCACTGTGCTAACATTTGCACATACGGTTCAAAAGCAATGGCGGGTGAAACTGTTGTTCCCTCTGATTCCAGGTGGCAACCAACCTTTAAGAAACGACTGCTTGTCACATTTGAGTGACGTATCAAAGAAAAGTATCTCCAATTACCTGGAAAAGGCTGTTAAAATACTCTTTCCTGTTCCGGCTGGCTGGCAACAGATGTCCCCCATATACTGTGATCAAAACAACGTATCACAACAGAATGACCACAGAAGTGGATATAAAAGCCTCCAGCCATTGGTAATTGAGTATATATATACTGAAATATTATTCAGCCATGGAAAAGAACATCCTGCAATTTGCGACAACATGGTTATTATGCTAAGTGAGGGAAGTCATATAGAGAAAGATAAATACTGTGTGATCTCACTCATGTGTGGAATCTCTAAAAGCCAGACTCATAGAAACAGAGTAAAGTGGTGGTTACCAGGGGACGGGAGGCAGAGGGGATAGGATTGATGTTTTTTAAGGGTACCAACTCAAACTTGCAGCGAGTAGTAAATAAGTCCTAGAGATCTAAAGCAAAGTATAGTGAATAGAGACACTAATATCGTACTAAAATCATCAAACTTGCTATGAGATTAAAACTGATTTATTCCTCCTGACCAGGCGGTGGTGCAGTGGATAGAGCGTCAGACTGGGACGCAGAGAACCCAGGTTCAAAACCCTGAGGTAGCCGGCTTGAGCCTGGACAGGCGACTCATCTGGTTTGAGCAAGGCTCACCAGCTCAAGCCCAAAGCCACTGGCATGAGCAAGGCGTCACTCGGTCTGCTGTAGCTCCCACCCCACCCCCATCAAGGCACATATGAGAAAGCTATCAATGAACAACTAAGGTGCCGCAACAAAGAATTGATGCTTCTCATCTCCCTTTCTGTCTGTCTGTCCCTCATTCTGTCCCTGTCACACACAAAAAAAACTGATTTATTCCAACCACTAAAAAAGAATCCATTATTTACTGTGACAAAGGTGTCAATTATTTCCACAATGACAATTTGATTACAATCTATAAATGTATCAACTAACGTGTCATACACCTTAAATGTATACAAAGTGGTATGACAAATATATTTCAATTAAAAATCTAAAATAAAATCATAATTTTTCAAGATCCATAAATAAATAAAATTATTCTTTTTTTTTTCTCTGCCACTTAAAAACATAAACTTCATCCTTAGCTTTCACGCTGTAGAAAGCCAGGTGTAGGGGCTCACTTGGCCCATGGGCCACAGTGGGCTGACCCCGAGCTAACACAAATGGACGCCAACCAGACAGATTTACTAATTTTCACAAACTTTCAAGGATTAGATGATTTTCTATGTCATTTCAACTGTTTCACAGCTCAGGTCAAAATACTAACTAACACTTATTGGGCATTATCTACATATCAAGAAACACAGTAAGCTATTTATTAATAAATAGCTCTGAATGCAGCTTAGTATCAGGATTCCCATATTTCAGCGAGTAAACTGAGGCTCAGAGAGGGTAATGAAATGAAAGGAGCTGGATTCCTGATGCCCGTCTGCCTGCAGAACCCACCTTGTTGCTTTGAGGACGTTAAGTAATCATATCCCTTCCCTCCTACATTTTTTTTTTTGTATTTTTCTGAAGTTGGAAACGGGGAGGCAGTCAGACTCCTGCATGCGCCTGACCGGGATCCACCTGGCATGCCCACCAGGGGGCGATGCTCTGTTGTGACCAGAACCACTCTAGCGCCTGAGGCAGAGGCCATGGAGCCATCCCCAGTGCCCGGGCCATCTTTGCTCCAGTGGAGCCTCGGCTGCGGAAGGGGAAGAGAGAGACAGAGAGGAAGGAGAGGGGGAGGAGTGGAGAAGCAGATGGGCGCTTCTCCTGTGTGCCCTGGCCAGAAATCGAACCCGGGACTTCCGCACGCCAGGCCGACACTCTACCACTGAGCCAACTGGCCAGGGCCCTTCCCTCCTACTTTTGAGTGAATTAAGAAATACACATGGGGGCAAAGTCGCTCTCAGAAAGCTGAGTTCTAGACCAAAACGAACTTTCCCAGTAGTAGCTGTACGGCCCTTACACTCCGGAGTGTTACAAGAACTGCAGACACTTGTACCCCAAATACAACACCCAGAAAAGGAAGGAGCAGGAAGGAGAAAAGATTTAACCTGCAAGCAGGCCGGCTCCTAAGAGAGCTCAAGAGGGGCACCCCCTGTTGTGCACGAAACTACACGGTCAGGTAAGTGCATCCTCCTTCCGAAAAGGGGAGGACCCTTCTCGGATGGCTAGATGAAGAGTGAGTTAAAAGGAGCCCCGCTCCAAGCAACGCAGGTACCCCAAGGATTATTGCAATTATATTTACACTTTCCAAGAGTTGTAAATAATAGAAATAACCATGATAGCTACATATGCACTGACACAGTATGGTGTCCCAGATGTATGAGTTTGTGAGAAGAGGGAGTTACAGAACTCAACGCAGAGCCTGATCGTATTCGTGCAGACAGAAGGCTCCCACTAGTGGCCAACACAATTATCACGTCTTCCGCCCTCCGATCATTAAGGGAGTGGCGCCACCTTGTGGCCAAAGCCTGTAACTGCGTCCTGTACCTCTCTACAGGAGGATATGGCTGAGGAGGACACCTGCTTGACTTCATCTACTCCTGGTAAGAACAGTAAGAGATGCTGCTGCTCTTCATCATCTCTTCAGCCTAGTCTGTAAATCCCCAGCCAAAGAACTATTATATTTCATTCACCCCATCAGAAAACAGCTGAGAGTCAAACCCTGCTATCACCATGCTCCTCGTCCTCATCAACACAACACAAAACTTACTGAGACAGTTGGCAAAACACTTGTGCCAAAGGGACCAGGTGGGTC
Organism: Saccopteryx leptura; assembly: GCF_036850995.1. NCBI lineage: Eukaryota > Metazoa > Chordata > Mammalia > Chiroptera > Emballonuridae > Saccopteryx > Saccopteryx leptura. The sequence continues at coordinate 10,349,066 of NC_089503.1, read as the reverse complement.
CCAGACACAACCTCTGCCCAGAAGAACCCACAGTCCAGGGTGAGAACATGATAGCTAAATCGATAGATAAAACCATGTAGGTATACATATTGGAAGCATAAGGTTAGTAACAAATTAATAGAACAAACAGGATTTTATTTACTTATTATTTATATTTTTTTATTTTTCCATTGATTGAGAGAGAGGAAGGGAGGCGGAGGGAAGCAAGAGAGAGAGGGAGGCATCAACTCAGTGTTTCACTTAGTTGTCTCATTTAGTTGTGCACTCATTGGCTGTTTGTCCTATGTGCTCTGACTGGGGATTGAACCCAGGACCTCAGTGAGCTGGGATGACACTTTATCCACTGACCCACCCCGCCAGGGCATATCTTAGTTCTTTCCAAAGAAATCATTTAAGTTACGATATTAAGAAGAATGATTAAATGCTAAATCATTCTGGACAGAGAGCACAGAACCTGGAGATTAAAGGACAATAACTCAGACAAGAGTTGCTGATCTCCAACTTTTAGAGTCAATCTATAGTCGAAGCACTTAAGAGCTGGCTGTAGTTGCATACTAGAGGAAGCGAGAGATAGAGGGGGAAGAAACGAAGGGAAGGGGGCAGCTCCGAGGTCCTGATCTTACGAAGTGGGAAGGCAAGGGATGCTGGTTTCAGTTGACAGAACTAGAGAGAAAGAGTTAAGTCCATTCCTTACATTTACACATGGAACTGACCAAGAAACTGAAAACACTGAAACCACTCCGCTGGCGAGGAAAAAGCAGAAAAGGTGAAGCGGTAGATGAGCTAAAACTGCATCTAGGGAAGTGAGAGGTTGGTTAAGTAATGCCGACGCTGTTAAGCAGTTGTTTAACATCAATGAAGGTGCAATGGCGTGCATGTATTAGTGAGATATGGAGCAAAGTCTGGGAAGATACAACAATAAGTTTTTTAAATGGCTGCCTCTGGCCCTGGCCGGTTGGCTCAGCGGTAGAGTGTCGGCCCAGCATGTGGATGTCCCAGGTTCGATTCCCAGCCAGGGCACACAGGAGACGAGCCCATCTGCTTCTCCAGCCTTCCCCCTCTCCTTCCTCTCTGTCTCTCTCTTCCCCTCCCACAGCCAAGGCTCCACTGGAGCAAAGTTGGCCTAGGTGCTGAAAGATGGCTCTATGGCCTCTGCCTCAGGTGCTAGAATGGCTCCGGTTGTAACGGAGCATCGCCCCAGATGCGCAGAGCATCGCCCCCTAGTGGGCGTGCCGGGTGGATCCTGGTCGGGCGCATGTGGGAGTCTGTCTGACTGCCTCCTTGCTTCTAACTTTGGAAAAATACAAAAATAAAAAAAAAATTTTAATTAAAAAGGCTGCCTCTGGACAGTAATGCGAGGTCGGGGAGGAGAAGAGGGATGGGAGGGCACAGAAGACTGTTGGCTTTGAGATCAGAGGAAGGTGTTGTGAGCCAAGGCACACAGGTGTCCTCTAGATGCTGGAAAAGGCGAGGAAATGGATTCTTTTCTAGAGCCTCTGGAAGGAACATAGACTTCTGCCCTCCAGATCTGTAGGGTAATAAATGTGTGCTGTTTGAAGGCACTGAGGCTGCGGTCATTTGTTAGAGCAGCAATAGGAAACTGATACAGTGGGGGGGGGGGGGGTGACTGGTCCTCCACGCGGTCCGGGGAGGCTTTAGACTGGGCTTTTTATAAAGGAGGGAGGGGAATCCGACAGTGACGTGTGTCCATTACCTGTGGGGTGGGTGAGAGCACAGGGGTTCTATCCATACAATACAGCCGGTCCAAGTTTGCCTGGCTCAATCCCAGTTTACGCCCCAGTGTAATATTATAGAGTGCTTTCTTTCACCCTCGGTGTGCTGGTTTGGCGACAAACTATACGTCCTTTCTCCCCACCCCTATGCCTTGATCCCTTGCTCAGTCTCTGAGCACCAGAAATGTTTCCTTCTCTCCTAATTCAAATCCTTTGTTGCTTTCACACCAAATTCAGGATCCATCTTCTCCAAGCTGTCTGTGCTGAGCTATGCATGTCCCAGGTGTCTTTCCTTCCACTGAAATCCGCTAGTACTCAGATCATTTATGCCACAAAAACTCCCCTTCCACTTGTGTTGCTTTTTTATTTTTTTCAATCTGTAGTTTTCATCCATGCAATAGTGGATATTTGTTACTTGTTGCCACCCAATGTCTTCAACGTCCTCCCTGCATTTTGGCAATATCTCTACAAGATGAATCCTGCGCTCCCAAAATAAATACTCCAACATTTGCGTTCCTGTACTTCCTCACAGCGAGGGGGAGGCGTGTGACCTGGTGCCACCAATCAGATGCTTCCGTGTGAGACTCGGACCAGAAGTGGGCAAGGTGAAGAAGTGGCCGGAGGCCATGCTCTTCCTGACGGTCAGAGGAAGTGGCGCTGGACAGACAGGTGCCCAGTCCCAAGGGCTGGTGCCTAGGGAAGGTGGTAAAGGTATATACGCTAGAGTCTAGACTAAGTCTAGTATTATTCCCACCTGTGTGCAGGTAGACCTTCCCAGAGATCCTTATGATTCCCCCAACGAATCCATTTTCACCCATATCTAGCCAGAGCGGGGTTGCGTTGAATGCAAGCGGGAACTGACTCGTACAGCCGGTGTTGTCACGAGAGCTGGTTGACAGTCTGGATCTTTGAGAGCTTCTCTTCTCCTCTAAGCACCTTCCCAGCACGAACCTTAACAACCCCGCTCTATCAAGTTACGCCAACCGGAATTAGGAAAACACATTCAGGAGAGAATGGGGCATTGTGGAGCCTACAGTGTACAAGCTACTTGTCAGACACAAGGGACAAACAGTGAGCAGAACATCCTGAAGGCAGACGCCCACCAGCCCCCAGCTGAATTCCATGGAGGCAAGAAAGCTTTTGGCTTGCTGCCTGCGCGCTTTTTCCACTTTTCCCCAAACAGGTGCCAAGTAAGGTGCCTTATTGCCCCTAGAAACACAATTTAGAGGTGCCTGTCCTCTTGAGAACATCTTGAGCAGAGTTGCCTGCTTCCAGTAAGCGTTGTGTAGTTTACTTGTTTTCTTAAAGGGCCTGACATTTTAGCAGCTTATTGACTTGCTGTTTCCTTTCTGAACTTGGTCACTTGCACGCTCTCTGGATGTTGTGCACAGGGCACACCCCACGGCCGGGGACGGGAACCTAGAGCTCGCGAGGCAGATGTGGCTCTTTTGATGGCTGCATCTGGCTCCAGAAAAATCTTTAATAAAAAAAAAATGTTAAAAATATAAAACATTCTCATGTATTACAATCCATTCATTTCCTACCGCTCATGTTCATGGTTGCAGGTGGCTGGAGCCAATCACAGCTGTCCTCCGGGACAACATCAAATTTTTATTGGATAATGTGTAACGTACACGGGTCGTTGTATGGCTCTCACGGAATTACATTTTAAATTATGTGGCATTCATGGCTCTCTCAGTCAAAGAGGTTCCCGACCCCTGCCCCACAGGGACTGGCAACTGCAATCCTGTCCGGGGCAGAAACGCAGCTGGAGACGCCATGAAAAACCTGTGGCTCCCCAAAACTATTTTAGAAACAATTCTCGTGTTTTTCGCAAAGTATTGGTAGGAGAAAAGTCATAATTCATTGATTCTCCTTCAACAGAATTTATTTCCCATCTCTACTTTGCAGCATATATCAGAACCAGTGGGGAAACTGAGGCAGATAGCTGGATAAACTGGCTGAGCAATTCATAGCCAGCTACAGAGCGTCACTTCCTTAGCGATAACACCTAGGCCTCACTGGTGTTTTGATGACAGCCCCCCCCCCCCGCAGTGGCTGATGATACCCTGTCCTGGGGCTGGCAGATCAGTGGAGACCTCGGCCCTAGGGGGGGTCACACCTAGAAAAGCTAATGAATATTTTATTAAAATCCTCGCCTAAACCTCCCAGTCTTTTTTTGTTTTGTTTTGTTTTGTTTTGTTTTGGGGTTTTTTTGTATTTTTTCTGAAGCTAGAAACGGGGAGAGACAGTCAGACAGACTCCCGCATGCGCCCAACCGGGATCCACCCGGCACGCCCACCAGGGGGCGACGCTCTGCCCACCAGGGGGCGACGCTCTGCCCACCAGGGGGCAATGCTCTGCCCCTCTGGGGCGTCGCTCTGTTGCGACCAGAGCCACTCCAGCGCCTGGGGCAGAGGCCAAGGAGCCATCCCCAGCGCCTGGGCCATCTTTGCTCCAATGGAGCCTCGGCTGCGGCTGCGAGAGGGGAAGAGAGAGACAGAGAGGAAGGAGAGGGGGAGAGGTGGAGAAGCAGATGGGCGCCTCTCCTGTGTGCCCTGGCCGGGAATCAAACCCGAGACTTCTGTACGCCAGGCCGACGCTCTACTACTGAGCCAACCGGCCAGGGCCTAAACCTCTCAGTCTTTACAAATCCTCCAGAAGGGCTTAGCAGCACTGTGCTCTGCCTTTCTCTCCCCTCCTCTCCTCCATTGCCCTCGACCCCCCTCCCGCTCCCCACGCTGGCATCTCGGAAATTCTGAGGGACCCCGCGAGACTTGCAACCAGGGGAGCAGCGGCCAGCGGCAGTTCACCCGAGCTAAGCCCCGAACCTGTTTCCAAAGCCCCCTCTTCTCGGCTCGTGTCTTCCCCGTGTTTCTGCAGAGCCAAGGCAGCCCCGCCTTGGTTTCCTCCTGCTGTTTCTTCTGTCCTGGGCCCTTCCTTGTTTCAGTGTCCCCAGCTTTAATCAACTTACTCTCAAGATCACCTGGACTTGTGTTGTGAAATGTTTCCTGCATGAAGTCAAGAACCCACACACTACCGGCTGGCCCGAGGCAGACCCGAAGGGTCAGGTGCCCTGTCCAGTAACATCATTAGGGCGGTCTCCATGTATTTCCACATCCCATAAGTACCAGTTTCCACCTGAGGAAACGACTTGTGCAAAAGGGACCCTGAAGGAGGGGCTAGCCTTCGGCCAAGCCCCGCCCCCATCACCTGCCAACTCATGGAGCAGCCCCACCCCTTTCCTTCCTCGGAGGAACAGAAAGTCAGCATGTGAGTGTTTGATGGTGACTTTGCTATACGGGTGATTTTGAATCTGCTGTAATTTTTTTTTAAAGCTTTTGTTCTTAATCTCTGATAGCAGCAAATTCCTTTCGGCACAGCGGAGAAGAGCTGCTCTGCTTTATGTGGGCTTTTCCTCTACTGCGGCTCTCAAACTTCTCCCCTGAGGAACCTGAAGGACGGAAGAGAGGTAGCCAGTCATCCTCTCCTTTCTGGGCAGTAGCGGTGAGGAAATAATAAATATAATAATAACATAGCAATAGCAACTCTGTATTAATCATCCACTGTGTGCCAAGTTGATGCTAAGGGTTTTACAAACATTTTCTTATCGAATCCCCACAATAAACTTGATTTTGTGGACTGGTTGCAGTGGAAGCTGTGGTTTAGAGTATAAAGTCTGGCCATCGTCCTTTTGTATATTCAGTCTGCAAAGGAATCAGCTCCCTTGTCAGTATCTTAAATTGGGGAGGGGCGGGGAGGGAGAGTTAAGTGGTATTTGTCGGATGAAGTGAGGGTTTATGTTTGACATTGGTTCATCCAACCAATAAAAAGTTTAAAGTAAATTAATAATGGAAATAAAATTATAGTTAAAAAATTCTACTTTATATAATAGAAGAATGTACTCTGGTTCATGCCGCTAACCTAGTATCTTAGTCCTCTCACAGGACAGAATTGTAAACTCCTTCTATTGGAAGAGCTATTAGAAGGATGTTGTGGTAATGGGGACTACTGCAGCCCCGGGGAATACAGGTGATAGGTCCAGTCATCTACAGACAGGGCCTTACAGGACCACTCCGGGGCAGGAAGGATGAAAAGCATCAAAACTAAATAAACAAACTGGCACTTGTGGTTAAAGCTTCTAGAGCTGGGATCCTGAGGCTCACAGGAGGAGTAAGCCGGGGCTTAGACTCTTCAGTGCATGCACCCCAGGCCCAGAACCAAACCAATTACAGGCTTTATCTTTCTGTTCTTTACCAAAGGCTACCGGGAGAAACAATGAAAAGGGAGAATTTAATTTAAACAAATAACCAGGAAATTCATGAAACATCTCAGGCAGAAGAAGGATTTTAGTGCTGCAGCTTTTCAACTTTTGTCAACTGATGGTCATTGGCGCCAATTCAACACCAAGAGGAACCCCCAGTTTGGGGTGTGGTGAAGAAGAAAACTTTATTCAGTGCAAAATAGCTCAATGTAACACACCAGACTGTGAGGCAGCCCTGGGGCCAGGCCCCTCTCTGGCTAGACAGCTCAGCTCAGCTCTGCTCTGCTCTTTGCAGTCTGCTGTGCCCCGTACTGGTCTGCTCTGCGGCACTGTGGTCTACTCCGGCCTAAGCTGGTTTGCTCCCACCTTGGGTACTTCAACTGAGGAACCGTGGGGGAACCTCCTGTGGAAAGGGAAAGTGGGCTCTTGAAACTGACATGAGTTGCCTTATATGGACAGAAGCCCCTGCCCCTGACCCGTGATTGGTCCATTCTCATGCAAATGAGAACTCCAATATTCCCAGTATAATTGGCCCAAAAGGAACCTCCTGATTGGTCAAAATAGATGAAGCTGCAAAGCTCCAATTGGACAAAGAAGGTCTCAGTCCTATTGGTTGAAGTAGGATTCCAGGAACTCCTTTATAAAGACTGGCTTAGCCCACAGGAACACAGTGTGGGCAGACAATTCAGTGCAGAGGCAGGTAATCCAGTCGTAGTTTCTCCCTGAAGTGCAGTTTGCTTGGGAGGCCCCTATATAGAAATGGCTGCTAGGCTCTGTTTTTTAAAACTTAAGCAGTTAGCCTTTCTTAGTAGGTGTCTTCTTTCTCAAGGTTCACACTTCCAATTACAAAAACCTTCACCAAACCCCAAATTGGGGATTCCCACTGGGGTTGAATGGGGATCAACCACTGGTTGACCTTTGCACATCCCTTCATCTGGCCAACACTCTTCCACCAGCCTTATGAGGAGGAGGAGGAGGTGCCTGGCATCCCGCTAGTACGCTCAGAAGCTCGCCTGGGCGAAGGGCCAGCGTCCAGCCCGGTCTGGGAGCCAGACCGCAAAGTTCAGCCGCAAAGGGAGACACCGACAGAAATGCGAGACTTTGCACCGGGCCCGGATTGGGAGCTTTACGGTAATTCTGCGCGGGCGCGCCCCGCCCCTGGTACGCAGGCGCGGTGCCGTTGCAGGCGGAGCAGTTGCCAGGCCAGCGGTTTGCAGACCCGCCTCGTGGAGGATCTGGGGCGTGCAGGTTCCGAGGCCGGCGGGGCTGCCCGGCCCAGCCTAAAGCCCCGTTGTCCGCCTCCCGCGGCGTCCTCGGTTAGTAGACGCCGTGCCCAGCAGCGGTCTGGGACCCGGGGAAGCACGCGTCCTGGCGCTGATGGTTCGAGACGGGAAGGCGAGGATAAGATGGCACTGCTGGGTTGTCAAGGCTAAGGCATGCCCGAGGGGTGGGGGTTTACAACCTGAGGGGAACGGGCTGGGTAGACCTGAGCAGCGTAGGGTGTCCCCAGAAGTCCGTCCCTGTGAAACAGAAACCCATCGGGGATCCTGGGAGGAGGGCTGGAGCTCTGGCCCCGGGCGCCATCTCCGCACCGCCAGGCCGGTGGCCCCGCAGGGATCGGGGGCCGGGGTGCTCCCGGGAAACTGAGGCCCGCAGGTGCCGGGACGGCAGGGGAAACAAGGGAAGCCAGGGGGCGCTCTAGGCTTTTCCTGCCAAGTGCAAACAGAGCCGCCTCTTTACCCCCTTGACCCGCTTGGTTTCAAGAAGTTGCCCGAGCTGTAAACCCTGCCTTGCTCCCGGAGTAGAAACCGGACCTTGTCCCCCATGGAATGTCCCGAGGATATTGTGTCCTGAGCGGTTTTCCTAGGCCCTTTGAAATAACGTCTTCGTCTTCGTCCTCCTGATTCCTAGGGTCCGTGGACATGAATCCCGTCGTCGTGGTCCACGGCGGCGGAGCCAGCTGTATCTCCAGCGACCGCAAAGAGCGGGTGCGGCAGGGCGTCATCCGAGCTGCCACCGCGGGCTACCGCATCCTGAAGGAGGGAGGAAGCGCAGTGGACGCTGTGGAAGGAGCAGTGACTGTCCTGGAAGATGATCCCGAGTTCAACGCAGGTAAATCTGCACTGCACCCAATCAGGTTAAACTTCTCCCCCAAAATAACTAAGAACCTCTGTCAATGATTCTAATCAGCTCTGTGGTAGAACTTAATATGCTTAAGAGATTTAATTTTTCTCTTATTACCTTTTGACCAAGTTGCTTTGAGAATTTTTAAACGTTTCCATTCCCCCCTTTTCTTTTCTTTTTTTTTCTTTAACTTGCTTACAAGAATTCACATTCCAAGAGGTTTTTTTATATTTATTATATCTTTCTGTGGGAGGCTGGAGGTAGACTACATACCATAAACTGTGCTCATTTTAAGTTTTGAAAAATGTATAATGCACCTGTGTCACCACACCACAGTCAAGATTTAAAACATTTCATCGCCCCCAAAAGTCGCTCGTGAACTTTGCAGCCACTCTTCCCCTCTCATCCCCAGCACTGGGCATCCACTGGTGTTTCTGCCACTATAGGTTCATTTGCATTCTCTAGAACGCCATGTAAATACAGTCAGTGCAGGATGTATTCTGTGTTTGCCTTCTCTCACTCAATTGATTAGAAATACTTGTTTTCTTCCCTTGCGTTTGCTAAGCACTATTTAGCACATACATGTAATTTCATAGATCAGCCTGACCACAGAATGAGGCATAACTGTATTTTTATGGTTCTTTGTTGAGCCGTTGATGTTTGTGATCCGTTTTGAGTTTGTTTTTCTGAAGGGTGTTAAGACTGTGTGTAGATTCTTTTTTTTGCATGTGTATGTCCAGTTCTAGCACCATTTGTTGAAAAGACTTATCTTTGCTCCATTTGAGTGCCGTCTTTCCTAAGATTCAGTACCTCATTCCAGTGTGTGTGGGTTTTCCCACATTACCCAGCAATTCTCGGACACTGCGAGGTGTCCTCAATTCCGCTCAGTTCTGACACTGTACATCCCTGGCTCAGTGTTAGTCCCACCCAGTGGTAGCTTTCATCTCTAAAAGTTCTATTTGACTCCTTTGCATATTTTCCTCCATGTTCTGATACATGTGGAAGATAGTTATAACAGCTGTTTTAGCATTCCAGTCAACTAATTCTGTTATTTGTGTCATTTCTAGATGTTACCACTATTGATTTTCTTTTTTCCTTCTTAATATGGGTCTTATTTTTCTGTTTCTCTGTGTGCCTAGTAATTCCTCACTGGATACCAAACACTGAATTTTACCTTGTTATAGGCTGTATATTTTTATAGTCCTTTAAATAATGTTGAGCTTTGTTCTTATTCCATTTTTATGAATGAGGCAACAGTCACAACAAGGTTAAGGATAGCTAGACTTGCAGGAATTATCTAGGCAGAGAAAGTTGGAAGAGGGATACTGGTGGTAAAAAGAACGGCACTGCCAAGGGCACAGAGCGATGAGAGCCTATGATCCATTCAGGGAAACCTAATATTTCAGTAACGTGTAACCAAGGAGCGGAAGCTGGGAGAGTCGGTCAGAGACCAGGTCAGGAAGGCTTCGTACTATTGATTTTGCAGGTCATGTTTGTCGTGGGAAATGTTCCTCTAGCTACAGAGTAGAGGATGAATTAAAGTAGGCAGCTTAGAGGACACTCAGAAGCCATTCCTAAATTCTTAGTTCTTGCTTTCAACTCCTTCTTTTTGGGTTTAGGTTGCGGCTCCGTCTTGAACATGAACGGTGAAGTTGAAATGGATGCCAGTATCATGAATGGGAAAGACCTGTCTTCAGGAGCCGTGTCTGCCGTCCGATGCATCGCGAATCCCATTAAGCTTGCACGGCTTGTTATGGAAAAGGTACGTGTGACCAGAGCATCCTTTTCCTGTGGCATTCCACTGCTTTAATTTAACGACTAAAAGGGGTCTGACTGTCGGGAAATACTTGAGCTCACTCTTCTAAAATTATATAAAAGCACGGAAGTAACGTTAAGGTTCTCAAATAGCCAGGATTCTGATTCTGCGGACCATGCAATTTGACCAGTAATCACTTGACCAGTGATGACTTCGTTTTCATGTTATCTTCCTGTATTCGGCCTTCTTTCAACACATATGAAACATACAAACTGAACAGACCATCTGTTTAATGGCACGTGTTAAATAACAATGGAGTAAGTTGTCTAAATTTAAGGTCAGATGTAAGTCACGTTCCTAGCAATACGCCTTCATTTTGAGGGTTATTTTTTAAGACAGAACCCAAGAGCAAGGCTTTCTTCAACATTCAGAAATGAAATATGCATTTTTGAGCAGTAATTACTTCCACACAGTAGGAACAGTTAAGATTCTAACTTTTTCAAAAACGAACCATTTTTCCATCTTTTTCTGGTTCCAGACCCCTCACTGCTTCCTGACTGACCAGGGGGCAGCAAAGTTTGCGGCCGCCATGGGGGTTCCAGCTGTGCCCGGGGAGCAGCTGGTCACAGAGAGAAGCGTCAAGCACCTGGAGAAGGAGAAGAGCGAGAGAGCGGCTCAGAAGCCGGGCCAGCAGGAGTAAGTGCCCTCGCGGCTCGCGGCCCTGGAGTGACGCAAGTGGGGAAGCGGGATTGTCTGCGTTGCCTCAATAAGTCAGAGATCACTTGGTACTTGCCACTTTTGAACAAAACAATGCCCCAAATAATGGAAAGACTGCCGTTTTGATTCTTAAACTTGACCTTGTTTACGATTTCCATGAATAGTAACTCAAACGAGGCTAGCAGCGTCCCTTCTGCAACACGATTTAGTAGAAGCATGCCGTGTGCCAATGTATAAACTCTCTGAATGCTTCTTGACCACTTTTTTATCTAAGGGGACCAAACAGGCTCTCTGTCATCTAGTGCAGAGTCCACCAGAAATTTTGTGCCAGTCCACAAAAGAGTTTTAACCATTGGGCACGAAATATCTGGTGGTCCAGCACCAGTTCACAGACCAGCGGTTGAAAACCACAGATCTGAGTGTAACCTGTGAACTCTTTCATAGTGCAGAGAAATTACTACAGCCCTTAGCGGTTCAGTTTAATCAAACATTCTGAAGTATGGTTTTCTGTGTTACAAAGTTCAAAATCCCAAATGAAACTCCCTTATTGAAAACAAAATTTGAATACGGTCTGGGAGTTTATAATGGAATATAATCTATTAACTTTGCATCTTTTTTTAAGTTTGTGTGATTTAACCAGTGGTATACTTTAGTATCACATATGGAGCTTTTTCAAAATAAACCTGGTTGAGGCCCTCTCCGTAAAGAATCTAATTTAATGGATAAGGCAGGTGTACTAGGACCAAGTTTCCCAGGTTAAGAATGTGTTTTACAAGACTGACCATATGTTGGTAGCTACTGATAACCTTACCAAGTGTGCTATTGTATCTATCAACTAAAGTCATGAATGGGGTGACTATCAATGGTTCCTATACATTTTCATAGATGACGTTGCCACATTGTTCTCTGAAAATTTTGCAACAATGTATATATTAGAAGCTTAGAAGGATCCCCCATCCTAAGACAAAGCCACTAGATTTTCTTGAATAATTTTTTTTACCTTTTATACTGGTAAAAAGGTGTTAGCAATCTGGAGTTGATTTTTGTGAATGGGCTCCTGTTTACTTCTAATTAGGATGCCAACTTCTCTTTCTGGCCGTTTGAATGCCAGACTCTGCGTAGCTGTGGGTCAGACTCTTACCCATTAGGGCACCTCAAGTTTGTGTCCAGAACTAGACTTTTTTTATTTCCCCCCCGATTCCACTCCACACACACCAACACAAAACAGAACAGCCTGTTCCCAATATCTCCTACATTTCAGCAACTGCTGCTTGGCAGCCTTGCCGTTCCTCGTCCCACAAGCCTGAGAGGTGTTCGAGATTGCTCACATCTCAGGCACCTTCAGGTCGCCCTTCACGGTGCCCAAGTCCTGCCCACGACTCCGCTTCACTGAACACACGCTGGCAGACCCACTTCCACGCGTATCTCCCTCAGGCAATACAACAACCAGAATAATTATTCTAAGTTAAACTCTCTGTAGAAGTAGATAGTGTGCTCCCAGAAGCACACACGCCATATGTGTGCCCCTGGTGAACTCTCAGAGTGGACGCCCCACGCGGTCAGCGCTCAGAGTGGGAGGCAGAGCATTGCAGAAGCTGCCCTCGGGCCCCCGTGCCCGGCCTGTCCTCCCACGAGGCAGTCCTTACCTCATTCCTGACACCGTGGATTGGCGGTGCCTGTTTCTGAAGTTTATTTAAATGGAATCAAATAGTATGTGTTTTTACCTTTGGGGGACCTTCGTGTCGTTTTCAGCTCGCTGTTATTGCAAACGGCAGTGCGGTGAACACGTGCACTTTTGGTGAACGTGTGTGCACGTGCCCGTCAGCCAGAAATGGAGCGGGGTGGCCGAGTCGGCTTTGGTGGACACTGCCAGGTGGCTGCCCAGAGGGCCGTGGCAGCTTGGGTTGGCAGCAGTCCTGAGCGTGGGTTCCAGTCCCTGTGCATCCCGCCCACACTCAATTACAAGTCTCATTTTAGCCACTTGTGGATGGGCATAGTGGTCCCGAGTCTTTCTGAAACTTACATAGTAACACATCTCAGCCCAGACTGACCAGTGTCTTCCCATGTCACTCGGTAAAAGCCCTTGCAATGGCCTATAAGCAGGAGGACCACATGATTTCGTGTTCAAACAGGAACCTGGTTTTGAGAGTAAACGGCCTGGTAACCGGGGTATGTGGCCACCCGGCCTGTCAGAGCCTTCGTGGTCTGTCTGCCTGCTGGCCCTCTGACCCTGCACTCTGTCCCTTGCTTTATCCTCTCCGACCACAGTGGCCTCTTTGAACCTCCATGGACTTAGCGATCGGGTTCCGCAGCAGCACTGTGGCGCGCCCTCAGTGCCTTCGGGGGGGCCCCATATATAGCAGCACAGGTCGGGGGGCCCATATATAGCAGCACAGGTCACCAACGTTCTCCCCTGGGCCGCTGCAGTTGTCTGGATTTTTATTGCTCTGTTACCCGCAGCCCCGAAGGCAGCTCCGTGGGACAAGGATATTGTCCCTGGAGTTCACTGCTGTGTCCCAGCACTTACCAAAGGGCCTCAAGTAGAGTTCACTATAGGGCTTGGATGGTTGTAGATGGCTAAGGTGCACTTTCTTCAGCTGTTCTACCTGAGGATTTATAACAGAATGGTAGAGGAAATCACTTTATCTCTACAGCAAGTCCAGTGGAACAGGAGGTGGGGTCTGGAGGGACAGCACCATCGGCGCCACCTGGGAGGTTGTCAGAACTGCAGGGTCTCGGGTCCCGCCCCAGGTCGCCCAGCTCAGGATCCCGGGCTGGGCCAGGCAGGGGGCCAGGGAATTCTTACGTGCACTCAAGTTTGAGATTTACTCAGTTATTTTTATCCCATTTCCTAGATGAGGAAAAGAGACAATAAAACCTAAGTCACATAGCCAGAAAACAGTGGGGCTGGGACTGTGCGAACCCCGCAAGCCGAGGTCTAAGGGCGTGTCTAGCCATCTCACTGAGTGTCCAATAAAAAGCAGAGTCTTTCACCAAATCCATGAGTCAGGAATGTTGCAAAGTGTGTCCAGTTTGCAATTTGCGTATAATGTGGGCATTTATGGGGCACTGAGCTACATTGTTACTTATCAGCCTGTCACCTTTTTTCTCTTTATTTTTGGCAGAAGCTTGGGAACCGTGGGTGCTGTTGCCTTGGACTCCAAAGGAAACGTGGCTTACGCCACCTCGACGGGGGGCATCGTGAACAAAATGGTCGGCCGAGTGGGGGACTCGCCGTGCATAGGTAGTCCTGGTGGATGGCCCCTGACCTCTCCTTCCCCCTCGTCAGTTCCCGTCCTGTTTCTCCCGTCTCCGTCCTTCGTTCCCGGGAGTGGCGGTCAGGTTGGAAGGTGGTGTGCGGCACCGCTTTACGTTGAGCACGCGCCTTTCTTGCATTTCTTACGTTTCTTCCCACGATTGCAGCGCTTTGGCGACGACTTGGGAAGGCGGATGGGACTGGGGGTGGCGAGGTTGCCCCCAAGCTGCCCATCGTGCCTCTTCCTTCTCTCTAGTTCCGGGTTCAGGATCCACAGGGTCAAACACACAAAACCTCTTCCCAGGCATGGGTGCCAATTAATGAATGAAGAAAGCTGAGAATTTAAGTTTGCAGTTATTAGATTTGAGTGATATACTGCTACTTCAGGAATATTACAGATTAAAAAGTTGTTTGCATTAGGATTGAAGCAGGTTCTGTCTAATTCCTAGGAGTGAGTGACTGGAGGGGGTGGGAGGGGTGCATGTCCCAGCCCGACTGGGGCCGAGGAGGAGCAGTCCTGGTGTGCGCCCCGAAGGGCAGCCCTGCCCGCTCCCCGCCCCCGGCCCGGTCCTTCCCCGCCTGATTTCAAGGCGGTCACGTGGTGCTTGCTAGTCCCCCTTTCCAGCACAAGGTCATGGCTGCTCCTCTGACCTTTGTCTAAGTCTCCGGCATTTACGTTTATGTAGCGTTGGACTTGCACCACGTGTCTGGGCGTCCTCTCGCCGGCTGGGTTAGAACCGGTCGTTCTCTCTGAGCAGGGTCTGGAGGCTATGCGGACAATAGCATCGGGGCCGTCTCCACCACGGGGCACGGGGAAAGCATCCTGAAGGTGAACCTGGCCAGGCTCGCTCTCTTCCACGTAGAGCAAGGTACGTAGAGCAAGTTCCTGCTGTCTGGGGACGAGGACGGAGGGGCTGTCCTAAGCAGACGGAGGAGGATCGGAAACCCCGTCTCCTTCGCCACACAGGCTGCTGCCAGGCTCACCCGTTTTGACTCTTCCGCACCTGCTGTCAGGGCGTGCGCTGGAGCGTTTAGAACCCTGCCCGGCATCTCAGGGCAGGAGGCAGAGCTGAGCCCGGGTGTGGGAGGAAAGGCGGCCCTGCAAGGCGGCTGCCCGGGCTCGTCTGTGAAGCCCTCACGTGGAAATCATCTGCCAAGAGTCTCAGTTAACTCGCCGGTTCTTCCTCCTGCAAATGATTTTTCCATCGGAGCCCTTTTAAAATCACCTGTTGTTTCTCTACCTTTCCTTGTTTTCAGGAAAGACACTGGAAGAGGCTGCCCATATGTCGCTGGGTTATATGAAGTCAAAGCTCAAAGGCTTAGGTGGCGTCATCCTGGTCAGCAAAGCAGGAGACTGGGCAGTCAAGTGGACCTCCACATCCATGCCCTGGGCGGCCGCCAAGGACGGCAGGCTGCACTCCGGCATTGACCTGGACGACGCCAGCGTCGTCGACCTGCCCTAAGGCCCTGGGAGATGTGTTCTAGAGGCTGGCTTGCAGGTAAAGTTCAGTTTCCTGGTGTGGAGAGTCGCTTAACCAATTAGAGCTAGAAATGGAAAACTTCTGCCGTCTGTCACTTGTTTTGTTGCCCTGATCCATAAGTATCTGACGGTTAGGTGAGGGACAGATTCCAAAGCGGTGAGCGAAGTGCCGATGGTGAGACCAGAATAAGACCAAGACTAGCGAAGGTGACGAGCCTCTGGCTGCTCTCATGAATAGCCCCGTCATCTTAGGTTAAAAACACGATCCTAACCCAACAGAAATTGCCTTGGTGCAGGAAGTGCCTTTGGAATGGGGAGACCCACCCCACAGTGGCACCGCTGCCCCCAGAGCTGTCACAGGGCACTTGCCAACAGGACCCACGAGAGTGAGTTGGGAAGGAGAGTCCGGTTGGAGCAGCCGAGCTAATGAGCAAAGTCCAGTTAAGCCACAAAATATTGCAGCGTCCTGGACCCAGAAGAACACTGGGTAAAAGACACCACAAGAGGATAAACTGATTTTTCTAAGAAAGTTCAGATCTTCTCTGACTCACTGATAATTTCCAGGTGCTTTAAAAGGCCCCTCTGGTAACCCAGAGCTCCCTGGTCTGGGGGGGAAGGGCAGAGCAGACACTGCGGCGCTCCGGTGGTCTGAGTGTCCGTGGGCTCACACAGGAGCCCGCTCACCCCGTGTTCCCCACGGCCAGCACGGCCACTGAGCAGCCCCGGAGTGATGGGGCCTGCCTAGGAGAGGCGGGGAGAGCCAGTCGATACAGAGATGACACTGACTGTGACCTAGTGCGTACTGTCCAGCGCTGTGGGTGTGAGTGCACTGTGGTCAGAGTGGGAATCTCTACACTGGAATGGCATTTCTGCTGTGACATGTCGCTCAGTCCGTCAGGGCTTACCTTCTCTCTGGAAAGAAATTGCTTAAACTTTAAATTCCATGTGCCACTAATAAAGTGTATTTTGAAAGAATAACTGGTTAGGAGTCACTGTTGACAAAGATCAGAACGTGCATGAGCTCCCGTTGGTCTGTCAGTGCTGACATGTGTGCTAGTGGAAGAGACCTCGGGGGAGCGTGGCGTGGGGATAGGACAGCCGTCCACCACGTGGGGTGCCTGCGAGCGTGCTTCAGAAGGACGGAGCTTCCCCAGGACGCTCGGGTTAAGGAAGAAACCACACCAGCGCTTGCAAGTATCACGGGGTTTATGGGTCAGCCTTGCGGCCGTCTGCCATTGCTCACACCAGACAGTCACAGTTCTAGCTCCTGTCCCCTGACCTTCCCTGGGCCCATGTCAGCTGCTCCCAACTAAAGAGAGAGATGGCATGTGGAAGCAGAACTGAGTTTGAATTCTGCCGGTGACCCTGGGCAACTTCACTTTGTCTATAAAATAGATCACTATGAAGAGTAAATGAAATAATTGCTCGGTGTTTATCCTAAGGATCGATCCTATGGACAAATGTAGAATCTGCGCGGGCCCAGGAGGGAGTTTGCGTGTCTATATCCTTGAAAACCTCAACATGCAACAGCTGCCCATTAGAAATAAGGATTTTTGTTAGCAGGAATATTAGTTTGCTAGGGCTGCCAGCAACAAAATCTCAGACAGTGGCTTAAATGCAGTTATTTTGGAACAGTTCTGGAGGCTGGAAGGCCACGATCAAGGTGTCGGCAGGTTTGATTTCTGCCGAGGCCTCTCTGCTTGGCTACAGATAGATGGCCGCCTTCTCACCATGTCCTTACATGGTCTTTCCTTTATATATACTGTGGCCAAATTTCTTATAAGGACATCAGTCAGCTTTAGTTAGGGCCCACCCAAACAGCCTCACTCCAAATACAGTCAGAGTTAGGGCTTCAACGGACAGCCCATCACAGGAGGCAAAGCAGAATTACTTCAGGGGTTGGAACAGGAGAGACTGGAGAAGATAACAGTCACTAAGCACAAAAGGGAAGAGGAAGGAAGGGAAGATGGGGAGGCCAGTTGAAAGCTCTGATTTGTGCTCATGGGTGCTGCCATTCACTAGAAAAGTGACTCTAGTCATCAGAGATTGCTGGAGGCTCAGGTTGGAGCCCCCTGGCCTCTTTGGCCAAGCAGACCCAGTAAGTAAGGGTGTGACAGCCCTTTTGTACAAGCCAAGGTATATATTGTTGTCCTGGACCTTCGTTCTGTGAAAAGTCACCTCCACTAGCCTGGGGATCTCATAAGCAGAGACTGTCTGGGCCTCTCTTGTGCTCCACAGTTTGTCCCGGGGCCTTGCTGCATAAATGTCAACAAATAAGTGAGCACGATATAATCTAAAAGAGAATGATAATCTTTTCAGCACATCTGAACCACAAGAGGAGAGCAAGCTATAAAATGTCCAAAGGTTTCAGCAGCCCAGAGGGGAGATAATTTATCTTGATTCTGGATCAGAACAATCTGCTCAGAAAACAACTAAAACAGGGTTCCTGTTCCCAGCCTTCAGTTCATCCAAATACAATTTGTTTTAGAGCAGAATTGTCCGAAACCCAAGCACTAGCAAGTGCCGCTCACAACCATCAGATCCACTCTGTTGGACATAAAATATTGAAGCCAGCTCTGCGGGACCTGCTGCCAGACAGGGCCCCAAGGTGAGCTGCTGGGGGGAGGGGGGGTGCTCTGCCCTTGGGCGCTGCCTCCAGCCGGGAAGACAGATACATTGTAATTTGGCCTAAACTTGCCGAAATGGGATGATAAAGACCAGGAGAGGGGCCAGAGCCTGGCACCCAGCGCACCCTGAGCAGGGAAGGAAGGGCCTTAACCTTGTAGCTGGTGCACAATAAATCTTGATTTCAAATGCTGTTCCTTCTCAGCGAGTTCCTTTCTAGCATTCAAGTTTGTAAACTGAGGGCAGAAGTGGAGTGGGACGTGCTTCCGTCCTGAGTCCCTCATCAGAAGTGGGTGGCGTGGGGGAAACCGGCGGGGGACACCGTCTTCCCAGCCCACACCCCTGTGGTCCTCCCGGGAGCCCCAAACCATCACTGCGTTCAGACTTGGCAGCAACTTTGAGGGCGCAAGGAAGTACCCCCACAGAGCTTGCCCGGCTAAGAAAATACAGGTGCCCCTCCCTCTGCAGAGGTGTAGGCGTGACCCGGTAAGGAATGGGCGCTGGGCTGAAGGATGGAGGCGAAACCAGGTGTGAGAACCGGCTTGGGAGGCGGTTTGGGTCAGAACACAGGCCGGGCTGGGAGTGGGGGTAAGCGCTCATTGGTGGTCCCATCCAGACTATAAATACCATTAATACCCAACGGGCAAGCAGCCTTTCTGCCTTCCTCCACCCGCGCACCTGCGTCCGGAAGGGGCGGAGCTGGAGTCACACGTGGCCGTCTATTTCCCGAGAGGAAGATCTGCGGGCAGGGGGGTGCGAGACGACCCGGGGAGGATCCTGTCCTTTTGAAAGATGGAAACAGGCCCGGGTAATACAAGTTTACCTCAGCCACCATGTTCCCAAACCCGTGGCCCTGCTGGGGCAGGGGCGGTCCCAGGAGTGCTCCAGGTGAAAAGCACGAAAGAACATGTTTTGGCAACTTGATCCTCAAATCTTGTTGTTGTTTTTTTAACTACCATTAAAATGAAGTTGGATTTTCAGACAATGCGAGGCCTGGGCCAGGCATGGGCTGGGTCGGTAGAGGAAACTAGGCTGGGGTTCTTTTTTTTTAATATATTTATTGATTTTAGAGAGAAAAACATCGATTAGTTGTTCCAGTCATCTATGCATTCATTGGTTGATTCCTGTATGTGCCCTGACCAGGGTTTGAACCCACATCTTTGTCGTATCAGGGACAGTGCTCTAACCAACCAAGCTACCTGGCCAGAGTGTATTTTTCTTTGGTTTTAAGGACTGACCACCTCAGCGTTAATATTCTTGCTGTGCCAGCACTTCCTGGGTCCCGGGCAGTCTGGGTTCTAAGCTCTGCTGGGGCGGGGAGGAGGAGGCTGGCTCTCCCATCCCGTTGGTCTGAGGCTCCATCACCGAACACCCTGGCTCATTATTCTGCAGGGTAGTGGTGTTTTACTAAACATCTTTAAGTTAAATATAACCTTTTTTTTTACAATAAAAGGGATAGGTCTGCATTATAGAAGTTGGAAAAAAACTAACAGAAATTTTAAAATAAAAGTAAGTAAGGGGGGAAATTTCCTGTCACCCAGAGAATATCACTGTTAACGCCTTGTAAATATTTCTTTCCAAAATGAGATCATGCTATGCAAGCTTTTTTTTTTTTTTTTTTTTTTCAGTTAACCACTTTTCTATATCAAACTTTCACCTTATGTAACATTCACTCAGTATTCAGATTTCTGCAGTTTTTCTCAGACGTGCCCCTGCCCCATCCCTGGACTGCTGACTGTGCCTCCTTTTTAGGCTCTGACTTGGTTAGGGCAGGGCCCCAACTGGGTCACCTTCTCTGTTGGTAGAGCTGCCCCTTCGTGGGACAAGGCAATCATGTGGCCAGAACACGTCACAGGAGCCAGGGTCCAGGCAGAGCATTTCAAACAGAAACGGTGACATCCCTTCTGCAGCAGAAGCCATCACATTGGGCTATGGGCTCTGCTGTCCGCCCAGTGCCGGATCCCGGCGGGGGGGTGGGGGGGGGGACAGAATCCTGCACTCTCTCCCAAGGTTCTATTTGGAAACCAAGTATTTCATCCTTTTAAAAAAGTAAGAAAGCTCAAGGCAAGTTCTTCCCTTCTGCTCCCCCATTCTGTCTGTGCCTCTCTCAGGGACCACTCAGCTCACTGTGGACCCACATGCTTCCCCTGTGACCTCACCGCAAGTCGCCTGGGGCATCTCCCCAATCTTCTGGGCCATCTCCCTCACCTTATCTTGGCTCTTGCACAGATCTCACACCCCGGATGCCTCATGACCAAACAGCCCACAGCCTCCCCACCCTGTCTGTCCTCCTCAGAAATTCCAGCACGGTTTGTCAACTGCTCTCAAGCAGAAATGGTCAGGACACAGGGCAGGGCGCCCTGCAGAACCGAAGCTTCCCGGCACACGCCCCGCATTCCCAGCCCCAAGTCCTGACTTGGACGCGCAGAAAACAGGCAGCCCGTTCCCGGGAGTGTGATGCATCTGCCTTTATGTAATCGGGGCGCCCACGAATGTGCACCCGAGCTTTCAGCCTGGAAGCCTTTGCCACGGCAAGCTCTGCAGTGGCCTCCCCTGGAAGGGACTTATTTTATTTGAGAGGAAAGTTTCTGGCACTGCTTCCTGTCTCTGATCCCCTCCTGCATGGGGGCTCAGACCCGGGAGGCACTGTTGTCCTGCTGGTATGTGCAGAATGCTCCAGGCTTCTCCAAAACCCGCAGGCAGCACCCTGCCCTTGCCAGGATCAGCTCCCAGGATGAAGTCTGGTGCAGGCGGGACCTGCTCCGGGCCACCTGGCTGCCACCCCAGCCTCCCCAATCTCTGCGACCTCCAGTCCCTGCACCGCAGACGGCCCAGCTTCTGAGCCGGTCTTGGCGTCAGATCTTCCCATGGGGGCCGCTGGTCTGGCTGCCGGGCCTGTGCTCAAGTGTGAAGACAGGAATGAGGAGCCCCACCTCATTCCTTGGACTCTGCAACCCCATAGCCAGTCCGTCACGGCGCCTCCTCCCGGGAGCCCCCTCCAGCCCACCCAAGAGCCTCGAGTCCCTGCTGCTGCGGACTCTCAACCCTAAACCCTTCGGCTGCTTCCCGGGGGCCCCCTGCACCCAGCATGCGGGGCTCCCCAGGCCTCCGCACTCCCCAGTCCCTCTCCCACATGCCTTCCTACCCTTAGAGATGCTTAAAGGGGGAATAACAGTTACCTCTCCCAGGGGGTCACTGTGAGGCCCAGTTCCTACATGGAAAATTCTTAGAAGTGTGCCCGGCACACAGAAAGTGTGCAGCACGAGTTAGCTGTAATGACTGTTCTTTTGTTCCCAGAGGGAACCCTTCTCTTTCTGAGCCCCTGCCACTCTTCAGGGTCACCAGTCAGCAGCTCCCAAACAGGCCTCTGCTCCATGGCCCCGAAGCTTGCTTCGACCATTGTGAACGTGCGGGCCAGTTGCTCAGCCAGCAGACTGTCTCGTGCGGGCAAAGTCCCTGGGCAGAGCCCCACCCTCGACGATACCAACACAAAGGTGACCCCCACTTTCATATTCTATGGTTTACAAAGGATTTTCACATCTATTTCTACTCTGTGGAGTAGTCGGGGCAGAACTAGTTACTCCCCTCTTCCAAATGGGGCCCTCGGCTTGCAGAGGCGAGGCCAGCCAGTAAGCGGTCCGGCTGGACTTCGAGTCCAGCTCTGCCTGACTCCAAGCCCAGAGCTTCATCCTCAGTTCTGCGCTGGGCCACAACCAGTTAAGTGCGTCTTCCTCCTTCTAAAAAGAAGCTCAGATGCCAAAGGAATTAGAGACAGCCGTGCACAATGAAAACCAGACGTCCTCCCCTTGTCTCTGGACCAGCTCCCAGGAAAGAAAGAACAACTGATACGTGGCCCCCGGGGTCCGCCCCGTGAGCTCAGCTCCTGGCAGGAAGGGCCTCACTAAGGACGGCCTGACGAGCCCCCTGGGCCCAGGAAAGCCTTTTCCCAGAGCCGGGGCCAGGCCGCCAGGCTCCTTAACTCCTGGGTCAGGACAGGGAGTGTCCAAGGCCAACTGTGTTGCCACTAACTCTCTCTAATCCTAACTATTCTGTAGCGAGGTGCTGTGCCCGTTTTTCAGATGGGGACATCAAGGCTTAGAGAATGTGACTTTCCAAACTAGCAAGTGAAGTCACCTGAAGAAGGCTGGGTTACAGCCTGCGCCGCAGACCTGGTCACAGCCGTTGGGGCAAACCCACGCTGAGACCTAGGGAGATACAGCCAGCCTTGCCCACTCTTCCTCCTAACCCTGGCCCCGAGGCAAGGCCCATCGGGATGCTCCTGTCCCTGCTAGTTATTTCACTGGCTTAAGGAATCCCCTGCTGTTGGGAGGGAGGGGCCAGTTCCCAGTCGCAGTGAAAGCTCTCTGGGCAGAGTCTCCAGCAGGCCAGGGCCTGGGGGGGAGGAGCAGGGCTCCATGAGAACGCCAGCGGGGCCGGGTGAGCAGGGATGGGGGTGACGAAGAGCTGAGGACCAGACAAGCAGAACAGGAGTCCAGGTCCAGGACGCACCACGTAGCCAGCCTCAAACCCTCCCCTCAGGGGCCATCTCTCTAGGCAGCTCTCCCACCCGAGGATATAGGGGCTTGTGGAGTGGAGCCGGGAGGCAGAGGCCGGAGCAGGCCCCCACAGGCCCACTGGGGGCATGTGTGGGGTGGCATCCCGGTCTGAATCCAAGCTCATGAGCCCAGTAAGGGGATCATTCACATTCATTTAACAAACATAACAGCCTGGACCACAAAGTAGAAATAACAATGAACTCAAATTCCGCCCTGAGCCCAACCGGTCCCCCAGCACACGGAGCTTCTGGAAGGCTCAGTGAACTGACTGGGTAGCTGGCGCCGGCTTTGCCCATCTCCCTGACCCCCACAAACCCTGTTCTCCTCGCCCGCCGGCCACTGGTGCACTTCCTCCCTCCCACGCCCGCTGCCCCCGCTCAGGCCTCCCCACACCCTGCCCTTGACCCCTGTGACACCTTTTACAGTGTCCTGTGCCAACTGAAACCCAACCGCCACCCCTCTGCACTCAGGGCTCTACGTGGACAGGCCCTGCCTGGAGGTCCCAAGCCTCAGCTAGCACGTGGGTCCAGCCACGCTGGTTTCTCAGGTGTGCCCTGACCCCTCTGGCCACCAAGCTGCATACACATGCTTCCCTCCATCCGAAGCGCTCTTTCCTTCCCTTCCCTAGGCACTGCCTGCTGACCCCACAGAGCTCACGCAGGGGGACACTTTCTCCAACGTCCCAACCCGGTGATCCCTATAACACGCCAAGTCTCTCTGTGGGAATCATCACCATGGCAACTAGCATCTGTCTCCCACACGAGACCATGTCCCCAGAAGCAGCACCAGGCCTGGCGCTTGGCCAGCCCTTAACAAACGAGCGATGAGTGAAGAAACAGCAGATGGAGGTGGCTGGCTTCTCACAGCTCTGACCTTGCTCCCTCCCAGCTCCCCCAAGTCTCAGCTCAATGACACCTCCCCCCGGAAGCCTCTCTGCTCCCACTCAGAAGTTGTCTTTTTCTCCTCCGAGCAGCTCTTAGGGGGCCACCCACAAACTACAGTTGCCCTTGTTCATCATGCCCTTGTCCATGGTCAGGAGAGCTTCGAGGCAGCGTCGTGGGCCCAGCCAGTTGCTTAGCCACACCATCCCCCTCTCGCCACTCACGCCAAAGCCTCTGGAAAGCTTTGACTTCCTCCCATCACTTACTGAACTCTGACAACCTCTCTGGGAATGACAGCTGGTGGCCTCCGTTAGCACCAACTTATAGATGAGAACTCAGAGGCTAAGAGAAAAAAACTCCCAAGTTCTGAACAAGTAGCCTGTTGAGAGGCCCAGAGTCCCAGAAGTGCCTTTTCACATGAAGGTCCAACCCTCCAGAGGGAAGAGACAAGGACCTAACCACTTCCGTTAGGAGCACAGAGTGTGTCCTATGTGAAACGTCACAGTGATGTTTCCAGTCACAGCTTTCTATTTGCCGATGTTCTGCCGGTCCCTTCCCAGCACGTAATCTGCCTTTCTTTCAAGACTTCAAAATCTAATTATATGAAACCATATTTTTATTGGCTCATTAAATTATTAAAAATAATATAGTAGGGCTCTGGCCAGTTGGCTCAGCGGTACAATGTTGGCCCAGCATGTGGAAGTCCCAGGTTTGATTCCCAGTCAGGGCACACAGGAGAAGCGCCCATCTGCTTCTCCACCCTTCCCCCTCTCCTTCCTCTCTGTCTCTCTCATCCCCTCCAGCAGTCATGACTCAAATGTTTCAAGCAAAGTTGGCCCCAGGCCCTGAGGATGGCTCCATGGTCTCAGCCTCAGGCACTAAAATAGCTTGGTTGCTGAGCAACGTAGTGGCCCAGCTGGGAAGAGCATCACCTGGTAAAGACTTGCCGGGTGGATCCTGGTCAGGGCACATGTGAGAGTCTGTCTCTCTGCCTCCCTGCCTCTCAATAAATATATAAAGATAAAGAAAGAAGCTACCTCCACCATAACCCCATAAAGGGCAGGTGCTTGGACTGCGGGGAAGAAGGGCTGGATTTAGGTACCGTCCTGCCAGCCATGACTATTGAGACTTAGGGCATGTAGAGGTTCCAGCAACCACGAGGAGGACCCAGAGCCCGCAGACGGGGATGGCCATGGGACCTGGGCTTGCTGCAGGCAGGCAGCAGGGACCTGTGAGGGAAGAGGCAAGGCGAGGCCAGAGGAGGTCAGGCTCTGCAGAGGGGTGTCGATCGTGGGTTGGGGTCAGCCGCCCTGGGTTTAGATCCCAGAGCTCCTCTGCTTGCTGACTACCAGGCCTTGGTCAGCTTTCTGAGCTGCCCCCGTCTTTGAAATGGGAACTGGGATGGTGCTACACGTGTCCCAGGACTGTCGTGAGGGTCCAACGAGAGCTGGTGCTACACGTGTCCCAGGACTGTCGTGAGGGTCCAACGAGAGCTGGTGCTACACGTGTCCCAGGACTGTCGTGAGGGTCCAACGAGAGCTGGTGCTACACGTGTCCCAGGACTGTCGTGAGGGTCCAACGAGAGCTGGTGCTACACGTGTCCCAGGACTGTCGTGAGGGTCCAACGAGAGCATGCGCTTAGCTGGTGCTGGCGGAGGGCCCGTGCAAGTCATTGCTGTTGTCCTCACTGTTAATGACACATTCTGCCTGACGGGGTGACAGGAGGCTTTGTGGAAGGTCACCTTTGGCCTGGGTCTTGAAGGTAAGAAGGACTTCAGGAGGGGAGATGAGACAGGACAGCTGAGTGCATTTCAGGAAATGGGAAAATCACTGAGGCCAAGCCCCAGGGATGGTCCGCGTGCAATAATCGCCACAGAAAAATAAAACAAACACTGAGCACACATGCTATGCACATCCTCCCACTAGTGAACGTGGAGGGGCTGCGTGAGTCTGCAGGGGGAAGGCTCGGAGCCCCATTCACTCATCAAACAAATATTTAATAAGCACTTACTGTGTGCTGGGCCCTGGAGAACCATAGGATAGCACGAGCGTGAGCTGGCATTCTAGGGGGAGAACAGTACGAAACAAGTGGACACACAAACGAGATCATTTCAGATGGTGACAAAGGCTCTGAGGGAGAGAGACAGGATCCTGAGACCACAGCGACGGGGGAAAGGGCCCATGTGCCTTGCAGAGGGGACTTGTGAGTTGACACCTCTATGACAATGATAGAAGGTAATCAAGAAACCTGAAGCAATCAGGAAATAATCTGGGTGAAAAGCATCCGGCAGGGAGAAAGCCAGGCAAAGGCCCAGAGATGAGCTGCAGGGGAGGCCAGTGTGGCAGCAGCTTCTGAGTCACAGTGGGTAGTCACACAGATGGGACTGGAAAGAGAGGGGACAGGTCACCAGGTAGACCAGGTGAGATCTGAGATTTTATTCCAAGTGTTGAGTGACATTATCTGATAGACTTTTCTTTTTTTTGAGAGAGAGAGACACACACACACACATACACACACACACACACACACACACACACACACACACACACACACGAAGGAAAAGAAATGAGAAGACTCAACTCATAGTTTAGGCACTTTAGTTGTTCACTGATTGTTTCCTCATATGTGCCTTGACCAGGGGGCTCCAGCTAAGCCAGTGACCCCTTGCTCAAGCCAGCAACCTTGGGCTTAGGCTAACAACCATGAGATCAGGTCGATGATCCCACACTCAGGCTGGTGACCTCAGGGTCTCAAACCTGGAATGTCAACATCCCAGATCAACACTCTATCCACTGCACTACCACTGGTCAGGCTGATTTACATTTTTAAATGATTACTCTGACTGCTCTGGGGAGCACTGACCTCATAGGGGCACTGTGGGCAGAAACCTTAACCTTGGACATGAACCCTATATTGAGCCAGAGACCCAGAGAGGTAACTCCCACACTTTCTGTCCCCTTAGTACCGGCCTGAGCCACTGTGGAATGGGCCACTCCCAGCTGCCCCTTCTTGCCTGACCAATGCTACTCCATCTCCAGCCTCTGGGACTGCAGGATGTGATCATAGTCTGGCATTCTGAATCCACCCAGAAAAGACCCACAGTGACTTTAGAGGAAAGTGAATTACAGTCAGCGACGGTTGGTTTTCCGCATTCTCACCAACCCCAAGGGACCCTGAGGTTCAGAGCTTCAAGGCGTTGATGTGTCTGCTCCTAGCTGCTGGCTGCACTCAGAGCTGCGCCGGGAGCACCAGGGCTGAGCTGCACCTGCCTTCGCTGCGGCAGGGAGACCCCTGCGCACGGCCTCACATGCCTAGCTTCAAATCCTGTCTGTCCCTAACTCTGTGCAACCTCTCGTAACTTCCAGCCTCTCTCTGGGCCTGAGACCCCTATTCCAGAACGCAGGAGGGTGGAGCTGGTGTTCCCTATGGCCCTTCCAAAACAGAGGCAGCTTCCCCCAAGTTCAAAACTGGGCAAGTGGGAGGCAGCTGTGGAGAACCAGCCTGCAGACAGCGAGGGCCCAGCCTGGGCGGGGGACAGCGAGGGCCTCGCCGGGGCCTCCCAACCAGGGCGGTGCAGAAACATTAAATCTATGGTATTTTCTCTTCTTTTCCTTTCCTCTCTTGGTTCTTGCCCTTTCTCAGGCAGCGCCAGGGAAGGGTTGTGACAGGAGAAGGGGAGGAAGGGGAGAGTCTTTTCCTGGCTTTTGCAGGTCAAAAGCCTAGACCTTCAAAGGAATGGAAAGGCCTTCAGGCACTCATTTTGTGTAAGAGTCAGGCTTCCAGAGGCCCATCACACCCCCAGGCTGGCTGAGAAGTAAAGATCACCTGGTGGTGATCCCTGCTGAAACCAGTGGCCTGCCCACCCCCTCCAGGTGCAGGCGGTAAAAGGATGGAAAAACAATAATGGACCCACCTGACCGGTGGTGGCGGCGCAGTGGATAGAACACTGACTGGGATGCTGAGGTCTCAGGTTCAAAACCAAGAGGTCTCTGGCTTGAGAGCGGCTCATTTGGCTTTAGCATGGTCGTGGTCACTGGCTTGAAGCCCAAGGTCGCTGGCTTGTCTGGAGCCCCCCAGTCAAGGCAGGAATGAAAAGCAATCAGTGAACAACTAAAGTGACTCAGCTATAAGTTGATGCTTCTTGTCTCTTTCCTTCCCCTCTTCTCTCTCCCTTCCAGTCTCTCTCTCTCTCTCTCTCTCTCTCTCTCTCTCTCAAAAACAAAAAATCACTAAATGGTGAATTTTAATTAGATAATTATTCACGTAAAATATTACCAAGGAATCAAAATTCATTGAGTAAATGTATAATGTGTGAATATTTATGTGCGCTTTAATATTTACGTCTTTTATTGGCGGGATTTTATGTTTCTGTATGTGTGTGTGTGTGTTTCAGTAAAGGAAAATGACCTGGAATAAATAAGTACATGAAAATTATCACTGTCTGCATTTCCTTTCTGGCCTTTATTTATCATTTCATTCCACAGTGATTACTGAGAATGATTTTTGTTGTGTGGAGTAGGGAGGTGTTCAGAAATGCTCCCCTGCAGGTGTCACCTCTGCCAGGTAAGCCGCTGTCGAGCCCACGCCACGGTGAGGTGGCAGAGCCCCCAGATGGAGTTGAAGAATCAGAGCGCAGAGGGCAGAATACCCCCCAAAAGAAATTATCATGGAATATGTCAAGGTGGCTGAGACTGTTTCCATCCCCTTAGTAAAATGAAGGTTTGAGACTGAAATTACATTTTATTTTAGTTATAAATATACTGTAGTCTATATATACTTCTCTTTCACACAACTAAAATATATGGACTATATATCATAAATAAACATTATATATTACATATATTATACATATATGTTTTAAAATTCTGAGAAAGATGATAGTAACAGCCAACTGGGCTCAAATTAAAAAAGGAAGAAAACAAGCCTAGCAGCCATTTCTGCACAGAGTCCTCTCGCGCAAACCGGGCTCGGCAGAGGTGCCTGCACTGAAAGCCCTGCCTGTACTCCTCTGCCATCTGAGCCAGCCTTTGTAAAGGCATTCCTGGAACTTCAACCAATAGGACTGAGGCTTTCCCCATGGACTCCAAGCTGTGCAGCTAGCTATATCCCCATGAAAATCTTCACTGACCAATCAGAGTAGCTCACTTCTAACCAATCCAGTAGCTTTTGGACCAATCAAACTGCAAGGTTGGAGTGTTCATTTGCATGAGGACAGACCAATCAGGGACCAATCAAGGACCAGGGGCAGGAGTGTGTGTGTGTGTGTGTGTGTGTGTGTGTGTGTGTGTGTGTGTGTGTGTGTGTAAATCAGTTGTCCTGTGGTTCTGGGAGTGACCAGGGGCAGGAGTGTGTGTGTGTGTGTGTGTGTGTGTGTGTGTGTGTGTGTGTGTAAATCAGTTGTCCTGTGGTTCTGGGAGTGACCGGGGGCAGGAGTGTGTGTGTGTGTGTGTGTGTGTGTGTGTGTGTGTGTGTGTGTGTGTAAATCAGTTGTCCTGTGGTTCTGGGAGTGTTTTTTCCCTGAACTGAAGTCTGTGTTTCCCTGGCTAAAGCTGAATCGGGATAGACATCTTGCTTGAGCAGAGTGGAGCAGACCAAAGCAGAGCAGAGCAGAACTGCCTAGCTGAAGAGGGCTGCCTAGGGCTGCCTCACAGACATGCCGTTTTTACCACTGTTCTGAATCACTATTGAGCTGTTGTTGTCCACTGAATAGAGTTTTCTTCTTCACTACACTCCAAACTGGGGATTCCTGTTGGCATTAAATGGTGCCAATGCCCATTGTTTGAAAAATATTATTTATTACGTTTTATATGTAATGTGTTTATATACATAAAGGAGATAAACATGCATTGCATATAAAATATATAAAGATAAAATATGACTATTCTATTTACAAAAATAAAAAAAGATGATAGATAGATAGATACAATAGACAGATAAACGTTCTATTTTGTTTTGTGAACACGTGTGTTTGAGGACCCTGAATCACTCTTATGAACCAAACATGATGTGGTACCCAGAGGGGACAGTGTAGGCCATTGGGTGAAGGACACAAGGCCACGGGCTCATCAGGCTCCTCTGGGCCTCAGACTGAGAGTCAGAAAGACCCCTGGTCACCTGCCCTCTCCCTCTCCATATGAAGGACAACTGGAGCCCTGCAGAGTCACTTGGCCAGCCAGCAGCAGGCCTGGGCCCTGACCCGTCCACTGACCATGCCAACTCATGTCACCGTGACAGCCAAGAGCAGGGCCACACACCCACCCCACCCTGAGGTGCTGAGACAGAGGGGGCCCAGCAGTGACCCGCCAGGTCTGCAATGAGAACAAGCGCAGGGCGGGGAAGGTAGGAGAGGGCAGACCCAGGGACAGCACTGGGTGACTCACTGCAGAACAAAGAGCCTGCAGAACGAGGCAACGAATCAAGCAAGCTTCCTGGAAAAGGACAAGAAGTAAATCATGTCATGTGTTGTCAACCCCCAATTCCACTGCCCAAATCCCCAAAGCCTGCCTGTCAAATAGAGGGGGACCAGTTTCCACCCTGCAGAACAGGGCCTTCTACCAACCTGACTGTCCCTACCCTTTGGAGAGAGCTTATCTGAGAGCAGAGAACCTACTGGTTCTGCTGGTGCACCGGCCTCTGGAAGGTATTTCCCAAGCTCCCAGCCCCGCTCCACCCGCTACCCCTCAAGTTGTACCTCATCCATCAGCCAGTCTGGGAGCTAAGAAAGTGCTCAAGGAGGCCGCACCCCCACCTCTCCCTGAAACTCCAGAAACAACAAAAGCCAGGTCTCTTGTGTCTGAGTAAAGCTCTCAGCTGGGGGTTGGGGGAATGACAGGTGTCATGGGAACGGATGGGCTTCGGCTTGAGAAAGCCAATAGCAATGAAGAAAGGCAGAATGTCTAAGCCCAGGCGTCTCCCACAGAAGAAAGCCGCAGGGCAAAAGGAGGTGTGTAGGTCACCGTGTGGTTTGTAATAGCAGACAACTAGCAACAATACACATGTCCATCAATAAGGGACTGGTAGCATAAATCATATGACATCCTGCAAAGGGATATTCTATAGCATGAAAAAAAAGAACAAGTGTCAAAGTTTTTAAAGCTATCCAAGACACAATATTAAGTGGGAACGCAAGATCTAGAACTGTATATATAGAGAATGACACCCTGTGTGCTGCTCATTCTATAGCTGACACTCACCTACCCACCTGTTCTCTGCCTTTCTCTGATCTGGTCTCTGCCCCAGAACACTGGCCTGTAAGGACCATCAAAGCGGGGTGCCCTTCCTGGCTGAATGCCAGATGGTGAGGTCAATGGAAGGCTCCGGCTAAAGACAGAAGATGGAACAAGAGAGAAGAAGGGTTACTTCTCCCCTCGGGCTCATCCCTGCCTATCCCGGCGGAGCTGGGCTCTGCTACAGCCACAGCTGCAGGGACTGGCAGGCCCTCTACGTTTTGGTGTTCTCACCCCAGATCATATCAAACACATCAAAATATATAAGTAAACCTGCCCTGTGGTGGTGCAGTGCATAGATCTTCAACCTGGAACGCTGAGGTCGCCGGTTCAAAACCCTGGGTTTGCCCGGTCAAGGCACATACAACAAAGAACCAATGAAAAACTGAAGTGAAGCAACTATAAGTTGCTACTTCTTGCTCTCCTCACCCTCTCCTCTCTCTGTAAAATAGATGACACATTTGATTCCTGTAATATAAACATTACTGCATTTCTATATACTTATAGCATAGTTGAACTAAGTTGCAGCAAGCAAGTCGAAAAAATGCTCCTTAGACAAATATTCATTAATTACAACTTTGAGGTTGTCTCTATATTTTGGAGCCCACAGGTACATGCGAAACGTGTAGGTGCTGCAGAAGTTCACAGGCCTTAGGCATCATGGCCCGTGGACAGATGGGCCTCCCAGAAGGGCCCTGGGTCCACGCAGGGGTCAGCCATAGGAAGAACAAAGGCAGAAGAGAATGGACCAAACCCACAAGGAAAATCTGCTCTGCTCAGGGGCTGCTTCCTGAGCAGACACAGAGCCAAAGCCCAGGGTGGAAGGAGGGGGCTCCACTGTACGGTTTGCCCCATGAGCTGACCTGCGAGCCTGCGGCCTGGCCAGCCCCCCTCCAGAAGCCCATCCGGAGGGACAGAATCAGAATGGTCTCCCCATAGCACCCAGCTTATTCTCTGGGCCATGCTGGGACTTGCAGCGAGCCAGATGGCAGCCCAGGCTGCACTTAGGACAGCCAAGCGCTGAGCCCAGGGGGCAGACAGCTGGTCTGAGTCAACACTTCTGGCGGTATCAGCCCCACTGTCACCAAACCTCTATACATGGGGCCCAGGCAGGCTCCCTCGGGACATTGAGCGTATCACCAACCTGCCGCCACGTGTGTACACACACGCATACCAAATGCAGGGGCAGGGGCTGCAGAGCTTATAGCCTAGACCCTGTCGGGGCAGCCAGAGCCCCTGTTCATCCGTGTTCTAGCGGGTGACAGACCGCTTCTCTCTTGTTAAACACATTGTTTTGAATCGATAATATATTTTTATGATTCCAAATTCAGAGGGTAACAAAGCGTTCACAGTGACATCTCCTTTTCTCCAGGTCTCTTCTGCACGGTCTCCTTTCTGGAAACGACCGATACCACCACTTCTGGAGACGTTTCATGCACATACAAGCAATTCCTTATGTGGACTCTTTGCGCTCTTTTTCCCTTGTTTCTCGCTCGCTCTGCTCTGCCTTGTTTTCGGGTGCTTCGTTTTCCTCTGGGTGGCCTGCCATAGCGATCATTTCATTGTCAGTTCAGAGGACCTTTCTCCCTGGACTTTTCGGCTCCACGGGGTTTCACTGCGTGGACACCAGGTAATTTGCCGGACAAGTCCTCACAGGTGGCAAGTTTTGTTTTCTGTTTTTTTGGGAGTTACAGTCAAGCTTTTATTCACTTATTACAGGTTTAGCACCTGCGCTCTAAACCATGTCAAGGCACCTCCTAACCTCTAAATATCATATAATGCCAAAACCTCATTCATCAATTTATGCCACACAATCCCTGCTTAGCAGCTCCTTCATAAAAAATTGCAAAGTTAAGGCCTGACCTGTGGTTGTGCAGTGGATAAAGCCTTGACCTGGAATGCTGAGGTCGCAGGTTCAAAACCCTGGGCGTGCCATATGGGAGTTGATACTTCCTGCTCCTCCCCCCTTTCTCTCTCTCTCTCTCTCTCTCCTGTCTAAAAATGAATAAATAAAATATATTAAAAAAAAAAAGAATTGCAAAATCAAAACACAGCAGTTTGCAGTTTGCACATGACCTAGGGTAATTGAGGTTTGCAGTGAAAGTGGCCCCTGACAGAACCGTAGAAACCGTAGGAGGGAGAAGGCTGCCCTCTGCCCCTAACCCCAGTCCTCTTCCTCTCAGGTCCCCCTCTAGGTCAAGAAGCAGCGCCCCACGCACCCAGCTGCCCTGTCAGCATCCTCGGGGCTCACCCTGACGCCTCCCTCTCCCTGACCCGCCTTCTCTCCAGCATCCTGTCTACATGTCTCTCAGGTCCTCACCCCTGCCGTCAGCTGGTCCAAACAAACCCCACCATGTCTTCCACTGAGCTGCTCTGTCACCTCCCACCCCACCCCAGGGGACCCCGAGCAGTCAGGGTCATCTCTTCCCAGGGGACCTGGAGTAATTAGGGTCATCTCATCAAGAGGGCAATCAGACCATGTCACTCTTCAATCAGAACCTTCCAGCCTGTACGCCATGTTCACAGCAGCATTATTCACCATGCCTAAAACTTGGACAAAATGCAGGCGTCCATCGACGGTTAAATGGATAAGCAAAATATGGTCTATACATACAATGGGATCCCAGGCAGCCTTAAAAGGAAAGAAATTCTGCAATACGCTAAGCAGATGAACCTTGAGGGCATTATGCTAAGTAAAATAAACCAGTCACAGAAACACAAGTACTATATGATTCACTTATATGAGGCACTCAGAGTAATCATAAGTCACAGAGACAGAAAGGATGGTGGTTGCCAGGGGCTGGGGGAGGGGGGCCAGGAGTTAGTGTTTAATGGGGACAAAGTTTCAGTTTTACAGGATGAAAAGAGTTATGGGGAGGAGGTCCCTTGAGATCTGGCTCCCACTGGTCCCGCATGTGCGGTACACGTGTTCTGGGCACTCCCCTCCCCCACCCCCGTGCAAGTCTCAGCCCTGAGTCTCCCGTTGGAGAGGACCCGCCGGCCTGACTCCCCCTTTACCTAGGGCTCACCTCCTTCTCCGCGCTGGCACACTGCTTCTCCTCCCTGGCACTCAGCGCACCCACAGTCAGTTTGCTGTCTGTCTCCCTCCCCCCACGGGGGACACTCCCCCGCAGCGGGACCCGGGCTCACATCATTTGAAGCTGCATCCTTGTTGTGGGTTGATGCTGCCATGAAAGCAGCTACTGAGAGGGAGCCTGGAGTGTGAGCTCAGACCCATGAAGGGAAGGATGGGAGCGGGGCAGGGGTGGGGCCGGCCTGTGGGGGCCTGGCAAAGTGGCAGCCAACCAGCAGGGGCTCTGGAGTAAGCGTCCCCCTCTGGAGTTGCCCTGCCCGTCACAGAAGTGTCTTCTTGCTCAGTTGCCAGATGTGAGTAGCCCCTGGGAGAGGCACCTCTGTAGCTGGGGCGTGCGGAAAGTCACTGGCAGCTGGCAGCTCTCTGCAGGGCACACTCCTCACAGTCCGTGGCAAGTGCTTCTCCAAGGGGCTCTGGGCCCAACTCCTAGCATGGTGTCTGGTGCATTTATTGGGTGCATAAGTAAATGAATGAATGAATGAATGAATGAACGAACGAATGAACAAACACGTGATTGAGTCTTGAGATACCAATAGGATTTGGAGAAGCAGACAAGGCAGGGGACGTGGATTCCAGGCCTGAGGCATAGCTTGTGCAGGAAGGAAAACACAGAATGCTCCCGAATCCATAAACCCTAAGAAAGGGCAAAGCACCATGTGAGTGAGCGGAGAGGGAGGCCCCAATGGGAGGCAAAGGCCAGGGGACTGAGTCTTACAAATCGCACTTGAACTTGATCCAACCTGCGATAGGAGGTTTTAAATAGGTTTCAAGAAGGCAAATGTCATGACCAGTGGGTTTTAAAGAGGCCTCACTGGTGGCCTTTCTGAGGAGGGCTGAGGAGGCAAGTGAGGAGGAGGGAGCCCCTTTAAGAGATGGCTTTGACTAGGCCAGGCTGGGGCTCTGGGCTCTGTGTGGAGGGACAGAGGGAGAAGGGAACAGCCGCTGGAGGTGGTGACTGGAGGAGAGGAGGGGGCTACAGCCAAAGCCTGGAACCAACACGTAAGTGCAGCAGGTAAAGAATAAACATCTAAAGCAGTGGTCCCCAACCTTTTTTGGGCCACAGACCAGTTTAATGTCAGAAAATATTTTCACAGACCGGCCTTTAGGGTGGGACGGATAAATGTATCACGTGACCAAGACAAGCGTCAAGAGTGAGTCTTAGACGGATGTAACAGAGGGAATCTGGTCATTTTTTTAAAATAAAATATTGTTCAGACTTAAATACAAATAAAACAGAAATAATGTAAGTTATTTATTCTTTCTCTGCGGACCGGTACCAAATGGCCCACGGACAGTACCGGTCCGCGGCCCAGGGGTTGGGGACCACTGATCTAAAGAACAGGGAGGAAAACAGGAAAGAACTGAGTCGTGGGAACACAGGAGAGAAAACAGTTCAAGAAGGAAATGTCGCCTGACCAGGTGGTGGCGCAGTAAATAGAGTGTCAGACTGGGATGCAGAGGATCCAGGTTCAAGACCCTGAGGTCACCAGCTTGAGCATGGGCTCATCTGGTTTGAGCAAAGCTCACCAGCTTGGACCCAAGGTCTCTGGCTCGAGCAAGGGGTCACTCAGTCTGCTGTAGCCCCACGGTCAAGGCACATATGAGAAAGCAATCAATGAACAACTAAGGTGTCACAACGAAAAACTAATGATTAATGCTTCTCATCTCTCTCTGTTCCTGTCTGTCTGTCTGTCCCTATCTATCCCTCTCTCTGACTCTCTCTCTGTCTCTGTATAAAAATTAAAAAAATAAAAAGGTCAAGGCCATGAAGAGGTCAAATGAGGTAAGGGCTGAAGGTGCCCTCGACTTGGCCATCAGGAGGAGCAGGCTGGGTGGGGACAGACCCAGCCCCGAGTGGTCACTCTGGAGCATGGCTGGGGTCTGGGTTTCTGACAGGCGTCCTGAGAAGCCCTTTACTGCCCACACGCTACAGGTCCCTCCGAGTCTGAGCACACTGACGCCGTGCCATGTGGCCCTCAGGTGGGACGGGCACTGTGGAAGGAGCCCAGTGGGGTAGCAGGAGTCCCCAGTCCTAGTCTCATCAATGTGACTTGTGGGGCTGTGGGCCTCAGATTCCCCTGGAATGATGGGCCCAAGGGGGCTCTGCAATTGCTTCTGTTGATCCAGACTGTCCCAGTGCCCAGGTTCAAGTGAGTGGCACAGGTGGCCAGGACCCTCTGACTCAGTCCCCTTGCTGCCCTCACAAAGGATTCTGGGTTCTTCCCTGCCACCACCACCACCAAGAGCCTCATTCTATGAGCTCACTTTCAATGGGGACAGAAACTGTGCAGGTAAAAAGGAATATCTACATTTCCAATGAGCTGATGCCCAAGTAAACAGCTCCTAAGTGGAGCCCAAGCCCTGCCCCCCTCCTTCTGGAGATGGACATGAGAAGGCACTGAGCCCTGGCCAGTGGCACCATGGGTCAAGCCTCCTCTCAGGTGCCGAGGTCACTGACCCTGGAGGTTGCCAGAGGTTGCTGGTCGATCCCGGTCAAGACACATGTGAGAAGCAATCAATGGCACAACTAAGGGAACAATGAGTTGATGCTTCTCTTTCTCTCTCTCTCTCTCTCTCTCTCTCTCTCTCTCTCTCTCCCCGACCACCCCCCACCCTCTCCTCTCTCTCAAAAAAAATAAATAAATAACAGGCACTCAATGGTCACATCTCACACAAAACCACAGACCCAGTGACAGGACCAGAGCCTCCAGGAAGCTTGCCATCACCTTCGCCCTGGTCACCCTGGCTCTCTGCCCAGAGCCCCTCCTCCCCCACCGGGCTCAAGAACTCGTCCTGCCACCCAGTTCTGCTCGAAATGAGAGCAGCTGTCTGTGTCCTGCGGGCGGGCCTGGGAATGCTGACGCCCGGCCAGGGAGCTGGGTCTGGTGACCAGCCCATCTTGGAAACCGGAGAAGAGCCCGAGGCTCCGAGGAAACCTGAAAAGTATTCCCTCTTCATCTCCAGCACCCTCAGAATTACAGGGCATGGACCAGACTGGAGGGAGGGATGGAGGAGATGCTCGTAGACCGTGTGTCCACTGAGAGACAAATAACGAGCTCCCAAAACCCAGTCTTGGACAGACCCCAAGGTGCCAAGAGACTTGGGTGCAGCCTCCAGGTCTGGGATCCCCACCCGACTCTGACCGCCAAAGGGACCGGAAGGAGCTGCACAGCCTCACGTCTCCAAAGGAAACCCGACCTGAGGCAAGACCTGCCATTCTGGGCAGAGACAAATATTCTAGAAACGACCAACCCAGAGTGAAGTTTTCTAAACACTTTTGTCCTCTGCAGAAAGGATTAGGAGTCTCTGAATAGTTGCAGATGTCACTGATGGGAAAGGGGAAAGAAAGAGAGAGAAAGAAAGAGAGAGAGAGAGAGGGAGAGAGAGAGAAGGGGGAAGGCGGATCACACACCCCCTCCAAGCCCCTTCATCTCTTTTGGGAATTGGTTACCTATTTTTTACACTGTATCAGCCTCTCTGCTCCTTTTAATAAACAAAAGACAATTTTTTGAACACGTTCCAATTGGGACGTTTCATAATACCCGTGGAGATAAGTTGTACGGCCCTGGGGAAATGGCAGGGGAGTTAAAAACCAAGACCAAGAAGCAGTGGGAGCCTGACCTGTGGTGGCGCAGTGGGTAAAGTGTTGACCTGGAACGCTGAGGTCGCCGGTTCAAAACCCTGGGCTTGCCTGGTCAAGGCACATATGGGAGTTGATGCTTCCTGCTCCTCCTTCCCCCATCTCTCTCTCTCTCTCTCTCTCTTTCTCTCTTTCTCACTCTCTCTCTCCTCTCTAAAAATTAACTTAAAAAAAGAAAGAAAAAATTAAAAATATAAAAAAAATTAAAAAAGCAGTGGGAGCAGCTATCATGTAGATATTTGTTTTTAAAGAGAAATAACATTTCAGACTAAAATGTATATATTTTTTATTGATTGATTTTAGAGAAAAAGGGGGAAGGGAAGAGAGAGAAACATCGATTTGTTGTTCTACTTATCTATGCATTCATTGGCTGCTCCTTGTATGTGCCCTGACTCAGGATCGACAACATTAGTGTTTTGGGATGATCCTCTAATCAACTGAGCTACCCAGCCCGGGCTAAAATGTATAATAATTAGAAGATCTCAGTGCAGTGTATAGAGGGGGTGGCTCAGGCAGATAGGACTGCAATACAGAAGGGGGTGGATCTGGGATGTGTTTGTGTGCCTGTGTGTGCACACCTAACAATGACAGCAACAAGACCCAACATTTATTGGCACTTGCAACGTGCCCATCACTGGTCTGAATCCCTTTTGCATATCATTTCTTCATTCTTACAAGTTCGGATGTTATCCCCATTTTACAGATGAAAAAACTGAGCTACAGGACATGCTAACTTGCCTGATGACATAGTTGCAAAGCAGGGATCTAAGCTGGAGAGCTTTGGTTTAGAGTGGCCACTTTGGGTGGGGCCCTGGGACTCAGGCAGAAAAGTCAAATTTGCATGCAAGGCAGAGAATTAAAGGACAGGGAATTGAGACTCAGTGGGAAGGCAGGGTGTGCGGGGAGTAGGAAATAGTGACCACCTCTCTGTGCCTGGGGGCGGGGAACTGAAAGGGGAGCACAGCCCAGGGACACGTGGGATGAGGGGACTCAATGAGGCAAGGCACAGACACAGGAAGCGTGTCCGTTCGTGGGTGAGCCTGCCGCGGGGCCCAGCGCTCATGGTGCACGCCACTTCTAGTCCACGTTCGCGGGCTCCCTCTTGGCTGATACAAGTGCTTCTTCCTGCCAGAGCCTGACTTTGCCATGTGCCTAGAGACAAGTGGCTCAGACCATCAGTAGCCACTAGTAAGAGACATATTTCTGCTAGGACAACAACCAGAAACTCTCAATGGCCTCTTCCCAGCCCCCAAACTGCATCAAAAATATTGGTTTTTTGCTCCACAGATGGCCCAATGGATAGAACATCGTCCCAGTGCACTGAGGTTGCGGGTTTGATCCCCATCAGGGCACATACCAGAGGTGGCCAGTGAGTGTACAGCTGGATGGAACTACCAAGTGGAACAAGTTCATGCTTCTCTCTCTCTTTCTCTCTCTCTCTCTCTCTCTCTCTCTCTCTCTCGCTCTCTCTCTCTCTCCCTTTCTCTCTCTCCCTTCTCCCCACCTCCAATCAATGGGCAAAAAAATTTTAAATCAGATCAGCAGCTTCTATGATCTATATTCTGCCTAGAATTCTAACAGAAAGAACAAGTGGCAGTTTGCCCCCACCCCAACCCAGGTAGTGCAAGCGCAAGGAAGGCTGGGCAAGCTGGGCAAGCCACGAACGCTGGGGGCAACCCGCGGAGCGGCCGCGCAGCGCCAAAGCGCCAAGTGCTTGGAGCAGCGCCAAGTCTGCGTTCTCCGCCCCCGCCCCCGCCTCCCCCCTGAGGAGAAGCTGCCATCTCTTGCTGACAGGCCCGTCGTTGCATCTGGGGCAGGCCCAGCCAGGGGACCGCTCCTTGGAAAAGTGCTCCAGCCTCTGCAGAGACCTGGCTCGAGCTCTCCCCTTAAAACCCTCTACATGAACACGCTGTCCGGTTACGAGTCCTCAACTGAACTTCTCAGCCCTGATGCAGACCAGCGCGATGCGGCTGTCAAGGTGAAGGGGCTGGCGGACACCCACCCCCCAGCAGGACCAGGACAGCTCATGGGACCCCGGCTTCCTTCACCCACGCTGCTCGGTGGTGGGTTCCCCAACTTCCTCAGCTGCATTGTCGGCCCATTTTTTGGACCCTCTCCTAATCCAGAGAAAAGAGTAACAATGCAAATGTCCCCACAGGGAGCAGGCACAGTCATTTCCCTTTCTGTTACCAGGCTTCTGAGAAATAAGCAAAGCCCTTATGAGCTTAGCTCCTCCTACAGCCACTGAGCCTTTTAGCTGACATTCAAGTTTCTGTGTATCATTGTTTTGGTCTCACTTTGAGGTTTATTCACTGTTATTTTGAAGGGTGTTTGTTTGTTTGTTTTAGGACAAAAAAATAGGAAGCCCACTGGGTGCTTAGGAGTTAGAAGCTGAAGATCTCCAACTGCTGGAGCTCCTGCCGCTGGCTGGCCCCTTCCCTGACTCCGCCCCCACCAGCCTGGCCGCTGGCTGGCCCCTTCCCTGACTCCGCCCCCACCAGCCTGGCCGCTGGCTGGACCCTTCCCTGACTCCGCCCCCACCAGCCTGGCCGCTGGCTGGCCCCTTCCCTGACTCCGCCCCCACCAGCCTGGCCGCTGGCTGGACCCTTCCCTGACTCCGCCCCCACCAGCCTGGCTGAGCATCTCCCTGACTCTTTTTTACTCACCTGCTAGAGTGAAGAGGGCTGCTGCTCTGCTGGGGCAGCTTAGCCAGAGTGAAAGGCAGCGGACACGCAAATACATGGGGCCCACTTCCAGTAGGCCTCGCTCCTGGTCCACCTGCCCGCTAGCCGCAGGCAGCCAGGGCGGCCTCCACCACACCTCCCCTCCAGGGGCAACACCTGGCCTGAAAACGGACCGGGGCCCTGCTCTCACATGACCTCCAGGAAAAGTAGGGAGACTGTGGAAGGTAGCAGCTGACCTCAGGCTGACCCAAGGCTGACCCTTCAACCCCCAACCATCTAGTGATGAAATTAATTGTTCTGTTTCCTGCAGTCCCTTTGGGATTCTGCTCTTGGGTGAGAAAAAAAATACCTAAAGTGACTATGCTATCCAAACAGGTCTTCAAACAAAGACTGAGCTTTCCAGAGAGTTCTTCCCAGAGACAAAGGGCAGACATTTTGGCAGAGTGGTAGGGACCTGTTAGGGCTGGTGGCCCTGTGTCAGAGTCCCGCCAATCACAGGTGCTGAGGATACAAAGGCAGGAGGGAGGAATGGACGTGCTGCCTTGATTAGGGAGCCAGGGCCTTGGGAGTGATTTTGAGGAATGACAGATCCTGAGGGGAGTCCCAGAGACGCTGGGTTCATTTTCTTTGCTCATTTCATATTTGCTACATAAAATTATTTGTCAAACTATTTTCTAACTATTTTCAAAAACAAACAACAAAAAAAAAACACCCTGTTTGTTCATTCTCTAGAGCCTTTATCTGTCACCATTATTAGGACATCCTATTTCCAGGCTTAAATTGCAGGGGTCTACCAGTCAGACTGTGCGATCATGCCAGGCTTGTTGATGGCCGTCTCTGCCCAGAAGAGGCTGGGAAGAGGGTCGCAGCCAGACTGCTCAGCACCTGGTTACTGCTGATCACTGGGCAGTGCTCTGGCTCTAATCCAGTGCCCCCTCTTATGTGCCCCCATTCCCCGAGCCCCTGATCAGCCAACTTCCCTGCAAAAGAGAATCAGACACCTCTTTCTCTTATAGCAGAAGAGTCTTCAGGAATGAAATGAATCCCTAGGTACTGACTGGCCCTTCTGATATGTTCGTGAAAGTGGAACTTAAAGCAGATTTTCTAATCCTACAAATATGTAGGAAGCACTGAGCCTCAAGTATAGCAGAGGAAAGAATTCAGTGACCTCTGCTCTTGGGGAGCTGGCCATCGAGTCAGCTCCTGCGAGATAAATGAACAGATCGATAAAATTACGATAAAGCCATAAAAGAAATACATGGAGTGATGTGAGGAGCCCCCCCCCAGGATTTAGGCAGCGAGTGGGGGCCACGCGGGGAGCCGGCCACTGGGAGAGAGGCCCAAGCAGAGCACCCCAGGCAGAGGGAAGCAGGCAGGAAGATCAGGCAGATGCACAGAGAAGCAGCGTGCAGGCTGCCTGGGGCCTCCTCCCACCCCCCTGCCCTGCTTGAGTCCCCAGCGATTCCTGCCCTTGGGCTCAGGGAGAAAGCTCAAAACCAGGAGTCCCCAAACTTTTTACACAGGGGGCCAGTTCACTGTCCCTCAGACTATTGGAGGGCCGGACTATAAAAAAAAACTATGAACAAATCCCTATGCACACTGCACATATCTTATTTTAAAGTAAAAAAACAAAACGGGAACAAATACAATATTTAAAATAAAGAACAAGTAAATTTAAATCAACAAACTGACCAGTATTTCAATGGGAACTATGCTCCTCTCACTGACCACCAATGAAAGAGGTGCCCCTTCCAGAAGTGCGGCGGGGGCCGGATAAATGGCCTCAGGGGGCCGCATGCGGCCCGCGGGCGATAGTTTGGGGACCCCTGCTCAAAACCTTCTGAAGATCCTTTGCTCTAGGTTTCTCTTACCTACTACCAGTAGATGCCAGACCTCTTCCCCTTACACCCTACCATCTACCCAACATCTCAAACTCCACTGGTCCAGAAGTCATGGTCCCCCTCCTTAAGCTGTTTCTCATCTCAGTAATTCCATGTCCGTTCTGGGGCCCCTGCCTCTGCCCCACTCCAGCAGCCTCATGTCCAGTCCAGCCTCTCTGCAGAGCCCCTGTGGGTGGCCCGGAGACACTCTCCACCACACTGCCCAGTCTCACCTGCAGCACCCCAGGGACCTCCTAACTGGCCCCCAGCTCCCACTCTAGCAGCCCTGCAGTCCATTCTACACACACACACACACACACACACACACACACACACACACACACCCCGCACCGCACCGCACCACAGCGCCTTGGTCCTATCTACATTCTGGGCCGCGCGCCAAATGAAAACCCATTCCGCTGCAACCCCATCCTCTGCACGTAAAATCTTTCCCAGTGCCCAAGGCCTGCCATAAAACTCAAAATGCACAACGTGCCCATCACTGGCTTTCATCTCCCGGCCTCCTTCCCCATGCTCACTCCCTCGGTTCGGTCGGTCCACGGCCCCTGTCCCCACCTCCCCTGCCCCCTCCCACCCCGCTCCTTGGCCCAGGCCACGCACGCACGCAGTACCAACTGCTTAAAAAGTATTGTTGATTGGTTTTTAAAACTGTCCTAGAACAAAATATGCAAAGAATAGAACTCGTCAGAAAGATACGTCCCACGTATGATATAAAAACGCCCAAACATCCCCTGTCCCTTGGCGGTGGACACACGGCGGGGCCACACCCTCCCCAGCAATGGAAAGGTCAGCAGGTACGCGCCTTGCCCGCCCTCAGCGCCCGGGGCCGCTGCGGCCACTAGGGGGCAGTGTTGTCCAAGGTGTCCAGGAGCGGACGTGAGATGGGGGCGGAGCCTTGGAGCTTCTACCGTGCCCGTCACATCCCGGCTCGCTCTGCGGGGAAGATGATGAAGCACAGTTCCTTTCTGGGGAACTTTTATCCTCTATATGATGGATTTGATTTTATTTTTGAGGTTTTCTGTGTGTTTTTTTTAATCAGAATTCTGATGGAAAACAGAGGCAGTCACACAAAGTTGCTGCCCGTTGAGCCCTGCCAGTGATGCGTCAGCCCTTTTAGAATTAGTAATCATCTCATTCCCACACAATTCCAAGGGCAAGTCCAACAGAACGGAGAACCTGAGACGGCCCAGAAGGTAGAGAGGACCAAGGCGCTGCGGTGGAGCAGAACTTTGACCTCGGTCCACCCATTTGTAAAGTCTGGAAGCAGAAACCACAACCTATTAATTACTTTATTGATTGCTTACTCACTGGCAGTCTTTTTTGCAATTTCTCATTCACGGGTTCCTCACACAACCCAGACTCCAGAGCCCGGCCTCAACCCCTGCCCTACAGAGTGGGATCCCAAATGTGGGAATCTCCGGAGACCATCAATGAAATGAAACTGATCAGAAATACATCCAAAATACACACGTGCACTCCCCAAGGGCAAAGCCACTGCAATGGGCCCTGCATTGCCTGCCCCTGAGGAGGGCTGGTGAGGGTCTGAATTTCGGAGCAGGACGGGGAGGCAGACGATTCCAAAAGAGATTCTCGGTCCAGGGTGGGGCTCTCCTGCCTCCCCCACTTCCTCCCTGCTAGGGCCTCAGCTTCTTCAGCATCCAGGTCATTGTTAATTCACATATCTTTGCCTTGGGTTGAGTCTTGTTCAAAGGGATAAGGTTCCAGGGCTATCAAAGGGTCAGAATTTTAATTACCTATTCACAGCTGGGAAAATATTTACCTAGGGCAAATGCAACACAGGCATCTGAGGATAAAAGGAAAGACAATTGCATGGGGAATGTCTCTGCTTCAGGGGGACTAGTGATGCAGGTGATGTGCTTTCCATTTTAAAAGAACAGAATGCAAGATGGACTCATCTCAATGACAAAATGAACCCATGTCTGTGTGAGTCATGTTGCCGGAAAGCAGAAGGAAACGAGAGAAATGGAGGCATGCTCACGGGGTTCCTTTTCTATCTGCACGGGCTTACTCACATGTTATAGCACTGTCTGCAAACAACAGCCCATGGGCCAACTTCAGACTAACAATGGCTTTCACATTTGAAGAAGGAGGAG
Source organism: Saccopteryx leptura (assembly GCF_036850995.1). NCBI lineage: Eukaryota > Metazoa > Chordata > Mammalia > Chiroptera > Emballonuridae > Saccopteryx > Saccopteryx leptura. The sequence goes on along the minus strand of NC_089503.1, from coordinate 10,305,014 downwards.
GAGGAGAAAAAGTTTGTCCACCTCGTCTCATATAAATATATAATCAGTTTTTTTGTTTTGTTTTGTGGGGGGTTTTTTGTATTTTTCTGAAGCTGGAAACGGGGAGAGACAGTCAGACAGACTCCCGCATGCACCCGACCGGGATCCACCCGGCACGCCCACCAGGGGCGACGCTCTGCCCCTCGGGGGTGTCGCTCTGCCGCAACCGGAGCCACTCTAGTGCCTGGGGCAGAGCCAAGGAGCCATCTCCAGCGCCGGGCCATCTTTGCTCCAATGGAGTCTTGGCTGCGGGAGGGGAAGAGAGAGACAGAGAGGAAGGAGTGGGGGGTGGAAAAGCAAATGGGCGCTTCTCCTATGTGCCCTGGCCGGGAATCGAACCCAGGTCCCCCGCACACCAGGCCGACGCTCTACCGCTGAGCCATCCGGCCAGGGCTATAATCAGTTATTTTTCACTATGAATATGCCAAACTCTAAAACAATGTTTGAATATAAGCTTCCTGCTTTTGAGAAGTAGTATGCAAAAACTATGTAAAGAAAAAAATTTGAATGCACCTCAACAAAAGATTAAAAACAAGAAATGTACTTTTAACACTCTTTTTGGCGTTAGCATCCATGCCTCTGAGGGTTGGGGGGCGGGGTGGAGGGGAAGCTTGACGTTTCTTGATCACATTGTCAACTATACTGTGAACCTGGGTGAAATTTTTCATTGAAAATTACCTGTTACAGGTCCCCATCCCCCAACCTGCAACCAAGGGAACAAGCCTCGAAGAAAGCTGAAGAGGAATGGTAGTTCTCAAACACAGCTGTCACGCTGCAAAACCCAAGGGCTTGCCCTGACCGTGTGTCAATGTATAGCCTGAATTGATTGATGGGAGGAGAGCCGCGTTTTACACCCTCAACACATGAGCTGGTAGGGGTTAGGCTGGCAGAAAAATCTATAAATGACTCACGGGGCAGGAAGAGGACATAAAACCAGCCCTCATCAACTTTATCATGATGATGTGGATAAAATTATGTCTAGTTTATGGCTAATGCAGGGCATGCTGTGTGCGAATGCCAAGGCACTTGTGGGTAGTAATTCACCGTAGGGTGATTACAGCTCAAAATGGCTTCAGATAGATGATAAAGAAAGCCTTGATTGATGATGATAGGGCCACACAAACGAGGCATTCTGAAACATGTAATTAGGGACTGTTCTCCCCAGCACTTACAGAACACACCAACAGGCACATGGGAACAATGTGAGGGTGAGTCATCAGTAGCTAGCCACTCAACATATTTCCATGACCAAACTAAAATTATGAAACGAGTACGTGCAAAAAAAAAAAAAAAATTCTGAAAATAGATCCCGCTAAGCATGCTGGTCGCCAGCATCAGAATGGATAAACCAAGGATTTGGAACTCAGATCTGTCTCCATCAGATGAATAGATTCCTGTCTTATCACAAAGTCTAGTTAACTCAAAATCTCTGCAGTTACATGCTTGCAGTACCCACCATCCTGGGTAGCTGCAAGGCGCGTAACGGCAGTGTCCCTTAGAATTCCCTGTCGTGGCCCTGGTAACAGAAGTAGCTACTCCATCAGCCCTAGGACAGGAGGGAGACCTGGGTTCGGGGCTCCCCAGGGGAGATGAGACGAGAAGCGGAACTCAGGGCAGGAGAAAGCATCTCCTGACCCACTGACCCTGCGTGTCCAATGGGTCTTTGAGTCCGTCTCCTTCTTAATTTACTTTAAACTTGTTCCCATCCCTCAACCCCTATTTGCCAACGCCAGATGATTGCAAAAGCCTCTAAATTACTGTCCTGAGGTTGCTGTAACAAATGGCCACAAAATTAATGCCTTCAAAAAACAAAACCCACAAATTTATTATCTTACAGATCTGGAAGTCAGAAGTCCAAAATAGTTTGACTGAGCCAAGAAAATCAAGGTGTCAGCAGCCTGGAAGCTCTAGGAGAGAGGGTTTTTTCGTTGCTCACTCGGTTTCTAGAAGCTGCCTGCATTCCTTGGCTTGTGGCCCCTTCCCCATCCCCATAATCAGCAGTGCAGCTTCTTCAGTGTTCTCTCTGATGCTGGCCTCCTCCTCGGCCTCCCTCTTCCATGTGCAAGGACTCTCGTGACTACACTGGGCCCATCTAGCTGATTAGCAATCTTAATTCCATCTGTGACTTTCATCTTCCTTTGCCATGTAACCTCACATAGTTACAAGTTCTGGGGATTAGGACATGGACATCATTTGGAGGACCATTTTTCTGCCTCCTAAATGGTCTCTAAAATTTCAGTCTTGTGCCTTCCACAATACAGCATACCTTGTTTTATTGCCCTTTGCTTTATTACACGTCACAGATGATATGTTTTTTTACAAATGAAAGGCAAGACCCTCGACCAGCAAAACGATTAGGACTCCCTTTATTTCGATACTCTATCGCGGTAGTCTGGGACCAAATCCACTGTCTCCGACGCCTGCCTGTTTCTTCTGATGATTGCTAAATATCAAACAGTAATTTCACGATCTTGCTTAACATTCTTCCCTACTACCAGTCTCCTACGGGATAAATTCCAGGCTCCTCCCCCGGCCCCAGAGGCCCTCCTGGGAGACGGGCCCCGCCTCTCGCTCTGGCCTCAAATCCTGCTGCGCGTCCCCCACCTGCGTCAGTGGTGCCACAGTGCTGGAGGCGTGGAAACAAGCTTGCCCTCTGAGACAGGCTGGCAAATTCATAGACAATGGCTAGGGCGAGCCATCCATGGGGATGAACAAAGAGATTGTCTCTAGAAGAAAAGAATTCTGCCACACCCTACACTTCACCAAGGTGACCCGGGAGTCGGGAGTCGTGGAGGGGCAGGACCAGAATGTGGGTGTGATCTAGGACGCAGACATCTACTCCGACGTCCCGCACCCACTGGATGAACAGCAAGGGTTGGAGTGCCAAAGAGGGAGGCTGGGGAGGAACGCAAGGGAGACAGGTGGGTCCTGAGCAGGGAGAAGGAGCAATGGAGGGACCCCTGACGAGGAACCTTTCTGGGGCACCCCTTCGACAGTCCCTTGTTCTGGGCCCGTGCTCACCACCCAGCCTTCACGGGGTTTATCCACAGGGGGAGAATACGCTTGTCTGGTCCGCTAGGCCTTTGCGTTTCTCATTCATAAACGCACTTCCCGTTGCAGTTGTTGGTCGGGAGGCTTGGTGAGTGCGCAGCCACCTCCAAGAGACGGAACCCCCGAGCAGATTCTGAGGCCCCAGAGCCGCGAGACGGGGCCTGGCAGCGCCGTCTGGAATAACCCACTTCCCACCTCTCATCCGTTCTCCCGCCAGCGCCAAGTGCCCGGTCTGTGGAAGCGGGACAGAAAGAAAGGAGAGCCAAGGGGAGGTCCCCGATGCCACCAGCCCAGAACAGGTCTTGGCAGACAGACCTCCTTCTTCGGGTGACACCGGCATTACTACGATTCATCCACATTAGTATTCAAAACAGACAACAAATCTGTGCTGTCCACGCTCCCACACCTTTACACGGGCTGTTCCCACTGACTGAAGTGCCTCCCCTTCCCAAAGTCACCTGCAGACCTAAGCTCCAGTCTTCATGACCTATGCAACATTTGGGACACACTTATACGAAAAAATAATTCATTACCTATCTCAAATTGATATTTCACCAGGCATCCTGTATTTTCATCTGCTAAATCTGGCAACCCTCGCTGGGCCTGGGATGGCGCAGTGGATAGAGCATTAACCTGGAATGCTGAGGTCGCTGGTTCAAAACCCTGGGCTTGCCCAATCAGGGCACATATGACTGGCAAGTAATCAACAACTAAAGTGAAGCCACTATGAGTTGATACTTCTCGCTTCCCTGCCCCTCTCTGTAAAATCAATAAATAAAATCCTTTTTAAAATGAATGAACTAATAAATCTTGGTCTCTGTCCACCCTGGCCCCGATGCCCAGAGGACCCAGGGCTGTCTCCACCACTCATCACACCTGACCTGGCCTCTGTCATGCCTCTGTCTCACTGTGACACGTTTGTCTCCGCTTCCCTCCCCGGGACGTGATTCCCAGGAAGCCGTGATCCAATTTTTTTTGTTCTCTTGCTCCTCATTGAAGAAAGTTGAGAAAACCCAAATAAGCAAAAGGAAAATATGCCCCTCAAATGTGAGTCGACATCATGGATTCCATCATAGCAAGGTCCTCCTTTGGGGCCTCTCGTGGGGAAACTGAAACCAGCGTGGAAACTCAGACAGCAGACTGAGTGGGTTACTGGACTAGAGAGTCTTCTATCCCACCTCTCTTCTGGGCAGGCCCACGTCAATAACCAAGCTGTCCTCGAGAGATAACCCTGGCTCCCCAAGGGGACCCGCCATCACCCTCGGGTCAGCCCACCAGAGGAATGCACACACCCCATGGACAGGAAGTTCTAACCAAAGTCAACACATTCCAAAAGTGTGAATTTCATTGTTTCCCAGTGTTCCCTTCTTCTTTCTTGCTTCTAATCAAGATGAGATCAGCTTATGAAACTGGACTCCTTTTAAACCACAAATCCATCTGAAGTGTTCTCATTTCACGCATGCTAAATTTCAAGACGTGATTATTTTGCAATTATATCAATGTTGATAAATGTTAAATATTAACCAGATAACCAGAAAAATATCTTTTTTTTGGTCCTTTTGTGTGTGTGTGTGTGTGTGTGTGTGTGTGTGTGTGTGTTTTTCTGAAGCTGGAAACGGGGAGAGACAGTCAGACAGACTCCCGCATGCGCCCGACCGGGATCCACCCGGCACGCCCACCAGGGGCGACGCTCTGCCCACCAGGGGGCGATGCTCTGCCCCTCTGGGGCGTCGCTCTGCCGCGACCAGTGCCACTCTAGCGCCTGGGGCAGACGCCAAGGAGCCATCCCCAGCGCCCGGGCCATCTTTGCTCCAATGGAGCCTTGGCTGCGGGAGGGGAAGAGAGAGACAGAGAGGAAGGAGGGGGGGTGGAGAAGCAAATGGGCGCTTCTCCTATGTGCCCTGGCCGGGAATCGAACCCGGGTCCCCCCGCACGCCAAGCTGACGCTCTACAGCTGAGCCAACCGGCCAGGGCTTGGTCCATTTTTTCCATTGATTTGAGAGCGAGAGAGAGAGAGAAGCATCGACTTGTTGTTCCACTTAGTTGTTCCATTTAGATGTGTACTCATCGGTCGCTTCTCGTATGTGCCCTGACCGGGGATCAAACCCACAACTTTGGCATGTCAGGATGACACTCTATCCACCAAGCCACCAGGCCAGGGCCCAGAAAAGTATCTTTGGATATCTAAAGCCATAGAACAAGAATTATAGACTGTACCCCCGTGACTGGTGACTTTGAAAAAGCCATATGCCTTTAAAAAAATGTATTGACTGACATGTTAAAGATAACATTTTTATTTTAATAGACTAATAAAGAAGAAAGAGAATGGAGGAAGAGAGGAAAGGAAGAAAGAGGGGAGAAGGAAGGAGAAAACACGCTTCACCACTTGGAAACAGAAGTCATGCACCAAGTCTGAAAAAGGAAAAACAGAGACCAGAAAACCAGCTGCCTTTAGCCAACTCTGCTGGTGATTCTAGCAATGCCAGAGAGTAGAGCAGAGGAAACCACCAGGGCTGGCCCAGTGTAGATGCTCGATAAATATTTATTGCGTGAATGAGCGGAGGACAATCACCGAGGCCCTAGCTGCCAAAGCTCACGCTGTCACAAATATAAGTCCCCAAGAAGTGAAGAAACGCACCAAAGGGCACTTCTGCAGCAGCTCTGCATCCAGCCCGTCTGGGGCTCCGAAAGCCACCTCGTGGCAGGTATTCCATTAACTGCAGGTGTCAGTTTGCTTTGGCACAGTAGTATGTAATTTCCCATTTTTAGAACAATGCTCCAAAGAACAGTCACCAAAACAACCTTCCGAGGGGGTGGTTTTCTTCCTGGACTTGGCTACGGTCCTGTAAAACAACAATGAGAAAGAGATTTTTATTCAAAACAATGTTTACATCTCTCCCTAAAATCGAGAGGCTGTTCGGTAGAGCTGCATGGCTGGAAAGGGTCTCCCCACCCGCCTCTCCCCTTGGCAGAGCATCCACACCAACCCCTGCCTTGGGGAGGGGAGCTCCGGGAAGGACTCTGCCGTTGGGTCTGTTTTGGTCTTGCCACGCCTCTCTGTGCGGTTCCCACGTGGGCAGGGTGGAAAGGAAGCTTGTAGAAAGCCAGTGTCTGTCCTTTGGTGCCCCCGACTAGTCTGAGACCAGAAGGGAACGGTGTGTTCTCGAGAGCAGGGAGGAGCGGGCCTCAGGGAGCAAGGCCGAAGGGAGGGGTGAGAGGCACCCCTTCGGTGTCGGGCCGCAACCAAGTCCTTCCATTCTCACCTCCAAACTGCCCTTCTCTCTGCATTCCTCTTTCTGCTTCATAAACTCAGGAGATTGGCTCCAAGACTTCGGGAGCCCCTCACCCATCTCCCTACACCTTCCTTTCCGTCGCACCTCCTCCACCCCATCTGCACCTGAACGGGCGGGCGGACATGCTGCTCTCCTCCCTGGCCCTGCCCTAGCTGCTCACCTACAAGGGTCTGCACGCACCTGGCTTCCCCTTTACCGCCTCTGCTCAAGAACATCTGGGGACTCCTTTTTATTTATTTATTTATTTATTTTTAAAGACTTTATTTATTGATTTTACAAAGAGAGGAGAGAGAGGGGCGGGAGAAACAAGAAGTATCAACTCATAGTTGCTTCACTTTAGTTGTTCATTGACTGCTTGTCGTATGTGCCTTGACCAGACAGGCCCAGGGTTTCCAACCCGCGACCTCAGTGCTCCAGGTCTAACGCTCCATCCACTGTGCCACCACAGGCTGGGCCAGAGACTCCTTTTCCTATAGAAAAAGTCTAGCCTTCTTAGTGGGACTTTCCTCTTCTGGAACTTCATATTAATAAAATCAGGCAGTCTACAATCTGTGATCTTATGTAGTACTCCATTGAATGAATGAACCAAAATGTATTTCTCCAGTCTTCTGTTGGGATTTGGGGATATTTCAAATTTGGAGACAAGCCCTTTAAACATTCTTATATGGATCTTTTTGTCAGCATGAGCACTCATCTCTTGGGGGGGTGTAAATAGATATAGAGATAGAGATAGAGATAGAGATAGAGATAGAGATAGAGATAGAGATAGAGATGGCACGGAGTGGAATTACTAGTTATAGAGTAAGCATATCTTTAGTGTTAATAAACTCTGCCAAACAATTTTCCTAAGTCGTTGTACCATTTTACATTCCCCACAACAATATATGATACTTTCGGTTGCTCCATATCTTCAATGGCACTAGTTATTGTCACTCTTTTCATTTTAGCCATTCCGGCAGGTGTCTCGTGCTATCTCCCTGTTGTTTCAATTTGTACTTTCCTGATAAGTAACGATGCTAAGCGCCTTTTGGTAGTTTATTTGGCCATCTGCATAGGCTCTTTGGTGAGCTTTGTCTTTTTCTTTTTTTTTTTTTTTAATTGATTGATTTTAGAGAGACAGAGAGGTGAAGGAGGAGAGAGAGAAAAAGAGAAGCATTCATTTGTTATTCCACTGTAGTTGTGCATTCAGTGGTTGCTCTCCGTCTGCGCCCTGACCGGGGGTCACACCCGCAACCTTGTTGTTTTGGGACCAAGCTCTAAGCTCTAACCCAGGGGTCTCAAACTCAACTCAGCATGTGGGCCGCAGAGCAAGATCACAGCCGTTCGGCGGGCCGCACTAGGTCTACAAAAGGCAACTGTTACGCAACACTTTTCTCACTGCAGTTGAAAACAAAAAAAAATCAGTACAACAAGCACAATCGTACATGCAGTTTACTCAGTGTCACAAAACGACCAGAAACTGTAGTTCGCATCACAACTGCTGTTAACTAAGCTAATATGTAGCTAGGATGCTAGAGAAATGAAAAATACAAGTAGGCCCCTAGGCTTACTCAATTTTATCCAAAATATTTTGAACTTCGTGGATTAGTCTGCAGGCCGCGAGTTTGAGACCCCTGCTCTAACCGAATGAGCTTCCCGGCCAGGCCCAGTGAGCATTAGCCCTCCCCCCGGTTTTCACTGGGTCATCTGTCTAGTGGTTCTTCATAGATTCTGCAAGTGGACACTCTGTCAGACATATTCACCGCAGATGTTTTCTCCGAGGCTGAGCCTCGCCTGTCCAGGTTCTTAATGGTGCTTTTGAAGAACAGACCCTTTTCGTTTTGATAAAGTCCAATTGATCCATTTTTTCTGGTTTCGGTCTTCTGTTTTAGAATTTTTTGCCCACCCCCAAGGTCACGAAGATATTCTCTCTGTGTTAATGTCTTTTTCTAACTTCATTTTTCAAGTACAATTGACATTCACTATTATTCTGGATCGGTTTCAGGTGCACAGCACAGTGGTCACACAGACATACATTCACAAAGTGCTCCCCGCCATTTCCAGCACCCCCCCTGCACCGTACAGAGTTATTACTACATTACTGCCTGCACTCCCTATGTTGTACATTTACGTCCTTGCAACTATGTTAGTTTCTTTTACTCTTGCTTTTACGGTACCTTCCTCTGGAGCTGGAGATAACTGATTTTTTGTTGTTATTTCCACAAGGAGCAAAGATCTCATAGGAAAACTACCCCTGGCTGACTCACAGGATAATGCTCATATGATAATGACTGCCTCGGTCTCCGGACCATCCAGCCTGTCATCCCAAGGGCCCCTTGTGACCCCAGCAGGCACCGCTGCTCCCTGGCCGCATGGCTGAAATCCCCTGGAGGGACCTCTAAGGGGCGCTGAGGTGGCATTCTCCAAAGGGAACCAGGAAGGAGAGGGGAGCCTAGCAGCACCCCCGAGCCCCAGAGGCACTGGTGCAGCCTCCCAGGCCAGCAGCTCACTCTCACAGCCCCGCTGTGGTCACCTGGCAAACCCTTGCCCATCCAGGCAACTTCTCACCCCCTTTCATAACCTTTTTCCCATGCATCTTCTTTGCTCCCTGAAACCTTCCCTCTTTATCATTTGTCTAACCACTTATCATCTGCGGGGCGCTTATTATACATTTGCCATTTAAATCTTTTCTTCCCTTCTGCCTCTCCTCCCCTAACGCAGGCTTTCTCAGCCTCGGTGCTATTGACATTTGGGACCGGATAATTGTGTGTTGTGGGCACCCCCACACACACTGTCCCACACACTGGGGGGTACTCAGCTCTCCCCACTTCTCTTTTTCTTCCTACCTTTCTTCTCCTGTCAAACAAGAGGCCTGAGGGGAAAGTGAGGGTGTGGTGGGAGGTGAATCATCGCTTTCTCAAGCTTGAAGGGGCCTTAGATGCAGTCAAGTGCAATCCCTCATTTTACAGATGAGGAGACAGGTCCCGAGAGGGGGAAGGAGAGGACGTGTCAAAGCCAAATGTGTGTACGTGGGGGAGGGGGAGCAAGTGCGGGCCAAGCAGGAAGTCAAAATTCCAGGCAGAATTTCCAGGCCCACCGGGAACCTGGAATTGCTTCCCACAGCTGGGATAGTTCCCATTCCAGAAACGACCCAAGGCTGCTCGCATGGACCAGATCGGACAAGCCCCCAGCACGCGCACATGCTTGGCCATCCCTGGGAGCCCATTCCAGACCTTCCATTGGACAAAGATGACCACCAGTTCCAACAGGGATGTTTCATAAACACCATGACCACATCCTATAACCATGACAGAAATGACAGCCATTCCACTTGGCCAAACCTGCCCCCGTGGAAGCGTCAGAGAACCACAGAGATCCGTGGAAGGCAGGAGGGAGCCCGGGGACCCTCGTCTCCTAACAGGCAGGCGACGGGACCTCAGGGAGGCCGACAGCCCTCAGCCAGCATCTCCCAAGTGATGGTGCCGTGAACGTTTGTGGAGCACTCATGCACTAGACAGTGTTCTCAATGCCTCATAAATATACGAACTCAGTCCACTGCCACCCGGCCTCTGAGGGGGACACGTCATCCTCCCATGTTGGACACGCTGACACGGAGCCAGGAACCCTTGGTCAAGGAGCAGGGGTGCTCTTTGACGGGGTCACCCGACCCCTGACTTCTTGCCAACATCTAGCTCACCCCAACGTCAGTGTCAGACGCGCACAGAGACCCCCTTGTGTGCAAAAGCTTACACTACAGACGTGCGCAGAGCCCCGGGTGGTGTTCGAGGTGAGAGCAGCACATGAGGGATACCTTTGTTTTAAGGATTATGAACTTGTTTCGATGCTTATTAGAAAAATGCCAGGTTTCACTTATGGTCATAACATAAAGATTTCTTTTAAATTAAACATAAGGTTTTTAAAATAAATTCACTTAAAGAGAACTACTAGACTGACAGCACGTGAGTGTGGCAGCAGTGACTGGGCTCTTCCCGTCCGGAAGCCCCTGCCTCAGCCCCTCCCTCCTCTTGTTCCCACCTGCCTTTCTCATAGCTTCTTTCTCAATAAAAAAAAAAACCTTTAGAATTGAAGATCACAAACAGTCCTTCGGTCTTCTCCTGCCCCTTTACCCACAAGTCACTCGCTTTCAGGTTCTCTCTGCTTTCTGGAAGATAAATGTACTGAAACTCACAAGTGGAGGCCAAGTGTGAAGAGAGAAAGGAATGAGGAAACCCCACCCCGTTTCTTGGACGCTGTCCTGGGCCTTCTGCCCCTAGCTGGCCTTCCAAGGCGCTGGCTGCGGAACTGTCAGCCCGGGGTCCTCTGCTGAAGATCCCTCCCAGGTGCTGGCCTGTGAGCAGGACTTGGCCTGGCCAATGTGCTCAAGGACCCAACACTGTCTCCCTCCCGTGGGGGGCAGAGTAGCATGGACTGTCTTTCAGGGAGTCCCATGTGTTCAGGGACCCCCTCCGCCCACCCAGCCTCAGAATAACCCTGGTGGTATAGGAAGCACTGTCCTTCCCTGGCAAATAGGGACAGTTTAAAAACAATACTCATAAATGAGTCAGTGGGGAACGGACCTGCTCCAAAGCCCTGGGATAGAACAACAAACAATAGGCTGGGATTCGAAGGGGCTGCTGAATCCCACTGTCCCCAGAGCTTCTCAGAGGACACGGGAATCAAACGCCATCTGCCCAGCCATTGTATCCTCTTGGGCACCGCAGCTGGGCAGGTGCCCGCCGAGGAAGCCCGGGCCTTGTCGGGGACATTGTTCTCTCTCAGAAGAGGATCTCGAAAGCAGAAGGAAACTAGAACACCACACAATGAATACCAGATTCTCCTTTCTCCCTGCTGCGGCTGCCAGGAGATTAGCTGACAGCGCGCCCCACCCAGCAGCTGCTCGCCCTCCGGGATGTCCGCGCCACAGGGAAGGGCTGGTCCAGAGGCCTGGCTTGTTCTCCATTGATTCCCAGTGTTCACTTTATTGTAAACTCTTTTCTTTAATTGATTAATTTTTAGAGAGACAAGAAGAGAGCAAAAGAAAGAGAGAAGCATTCATGTGTTGTTCCACTTAGCTGTACATTCATTCGTTGCTTCCCATATGTGCCCTGACCAGGGATCGAACCTGCAACCTTGGCATTTCAGGATGACGCTCTAACCAACTGAGCTAACCAGCCAGGACCCCAGTGTCCATTTTCTTTCTCCAGCTATTCATGGAGGGCAGAGATGCCTCTGAGGCTTCTTTCCAATATGACACGATGCAGACAAGTTATAGGCACTCTTTGTGTTTGTCGACTGAGTAACTGATTCCATGGGGGCACTTTGCTGAAGACATTACGCACTGACTCCTCACAGCCATCCCGTGGGGTCCAGGCCACCTAGCTGATGGCCAGACTAATCAGATTGGGGCGCCTTCGATAGGACTAAACAATCCTCCTCACTTCTTACCTACAGCACCCTCCCTGTTGGCCAAATAAGTTTGTAAACATGACATATATGTTTGCTCGCTTATAGTTTGCATTGGGTGTGGGGGACAGGCTGTAAGCAGGCTGGGTCGTTATAGCGGGAGGCTTAGTTTTAAGACTAAGCTTTCCCCCACACCCTTGACTAATTGCATGATGTGAGGTGGTGCACTCTCATGAGGAATCCCATCATGCCTCAGATAAGTGGCTTTGTATCAGAGACTTCCTTGTTTGTATTGTATATTGGATTAAAGGTTTTGATTTCTACACTATAAAATGGGGCAGACCGGGAGCTTGCTCTCTCTTGGTTCCTGAAATTAGCATTAGAGCAGAGAATAGAGAAAGGAGAGCAAAAAAAGGCCACGTGCAGGAGGCCAGGAGAAGCAGCCAAGATGGCAGAGTGCTGAAGGAGAAGCCAGTTTGTGCAGAGTTTGTGCAGAGAGAAGGAGATGGGGAACAGAGGTGAATAAGGCTGGTGAGGTAGAACCTTTGATTCTGGGAAACTCGGATAAGTCAGTGGCTTTGGGAGCCCTGAATGGAAAAGGAAGTGTTTTCCCACTGTGTGTATTTCTTGCCCGCCGGGTGCAAGCTGGGATTAGAGCTAATGGCTCACCGGTTCTTGGCTCCGTTGTTTCATTACCATCTGTTTGAATCAAATGCAAACCTGCATGGGCCAGGTGGTTGTGATGGTGGCTGTGGCTACTGGTTTTTCACACCCCAACAACTCCATGAGACAATCACGAAGCCCTCCTTAGATCAAAGCCCTACCCCACATGCCGGAGAAATAGGGTGACCTAAAAGAAGACGTGTCCCCTTCCGAACTCGCACCCCATGAGACGGCACGTGATGCAGATGGACGTCACAGAGCTTGGAGGAGGAGACGCACACAGAGTTAGTGTCTTACCAACTGAGCGTCACAACATTCCCGCTAAGAACGTTTTTCTTAAAAACACACTTTTTTTTCCTCTGTTGGGACTATTATTCATCTAAACATAATGTTGTGTCTTCTGCCTCCTACATGAGTAGACACCAGTGTTAAGTGTGGAATACCGCGCTCATGTATCTAGTCAAACTTCTGTTTGCTTTCGGCTGCATCCATAGCTACCCTCTGAATAAACAGAGGAGAAAGGTTTGGCTCCCAATCCTACTAGCTGGGCCCTACGCCATCATTCCCCAAAACAAAGGAGCAAAGATGCCAGGAGCAAGGGCCCAGGGCTCATGGTGAAGGAATACACTGTTCTGTTTCAGAGGGTTGCTGAGCAGGGTCGAGCTCCCCAGAGCGGGGCGGGGCAGGGGGGTGGCAACAGGAAGGCATTCCCGTAATTCCCTGTGAAGCGCCAGCATGTTCGATAACTGTGGGCAGAGAAGGGAGGCACTGAGCTGCCACAACTCAACCCTCTGCAGAGGAGGTCACAGGCTAGGAAGAGGCGCACGAACCCCAGCTTGTCGTGCTGGGCCTGGATGTGGAAGCCGAGTCTTCCCTGCCGAGCGCAGGGCTCTCCCCCTCCCCCATCCTGCCGCCCGTGGGCTGCAGGACCTGGTGGCGGCTCTGTGCTGTCTGGCAAGTGACCTGTGCCCTCCGGATAGCGGCATGCCAGTGCCACGCCCCTGCTCCTGCCCTGGACGGCTGTATTTCTCTGAACAAGAAAACCAAAGGATCAGGCTCTGTCCTTGGGCCTTCCAGTGTACAACCTCACAAGTGTGACCTGTTGTTTCCAGTCTGTTCTATCAGGCTGTAAAATCAACGGCGAACGGAAAGGTTAAGGTCATGGATTCAATCTCTAAGTGAGCCCACTGTCACACAGGGACAGGGAGAGGGATCCTCAGCCCTCCTGGGCGTCTTCGCCACCCTGACCGCCTTCTCATCTCGGAAGGCAACTGAGTCTCCCCCGAACCATCTCCCACTTGTGCTGGGAACAGCCACGCTCGCGGTGCACTGGATGTCAGCCCCGTTTCCTTTAGGGCACAGGGGTCAACTATCCTGTCTTGCTGCAAAAGCCCTGTCCTCTCTCTCCTGCGGGCTTCCGGCGCTCAGCCTATAAACAAACATCTTCCAGTCTGCCCCAGCCTTAAAATTCAGGCCCTTGTATCTGCCTCCTGCGCCCAGAGGTTGGCCCGTCTCCTCTCCCACCTTTAACAGCAGACTTCCTGGTTACCTTCATCTCCTGAACTTCTCCCAATAACGTCCCAGCCCCCGCGGTGTGCAGCCCAGCCCAGCCCAGTCAGTCCACGGGAACCAGCCTCTCAGTGGCCACAGATAGTCTATAGGCATCAAATCCAGCAGCCAGTTCTCAAGACCCGTGCTAGCTGACTTCCCTGCATCAACTAACCCAACAGAAAAAAAAACACCAAAAAACTCTTCCTTCTGAACTGTGCTCAGGGCAAGCACTATTCATGGCTTACTCAGAGCCATACCCTTCACCTTAGCTGGCAAAATCCCAACTTTGTTCAAGGACAGGAAAGAGATTCTTTTAATTCAGCAAGATGGGCACCGACCCTAGCACCAAGGGCAAGCATGTGTCCTCTCTGGCCAGCAGAATGCAGGGGAAGAGTGGTAGGGGTCCCTCCATCACCACCCCACTACCACCAACAACAAGAGGAAGACAAGTCAGGAGGAGTGTGCCCCACGCTGCTCCCTGTTTCCTGTCATTGAACTCATTCATGTCAGGATGTGATGCTTGAAGCTGAGGGAAGGCCCAGAGGACGTCAGACAGACTGAGCAGAACTTCGAACATCCCGACTTTGAGAAAAATAATCCTCTTGTCAACGTCACCACTGGGCAGGTTTGTTGTTACCTGCAGCCAAAAGCATCCCCAACTGCGGCGTCCCTCCTCGCTTGGTTACTGACACTGCCCTCCTGGTTACTGACACTGCCCTCCTGGTTACTGACACCGCCCTCCTGTCCCTCGTTCTCGGGGCTCCCCGACAGCCGCTCTGCCCACCCCACGAACATCGTGTTCTCCTGGCGCTCGGTGCCCCTAGGTGCCTGCCCTCATCATCAGTGAGGTGCGTGCCAGGTGTTCAGTCAACAAATGCCTGTTGGCACCTTTTATGTGCCAGGCTGTCCTTGTAGAATTGAAACCCTAGTGGGGGGGACAAAAAAATAAACAAGATGAACAAATAAAAAATGACAAGTTGTGACCAGTGTGTGCTCTGAATCAAACGCTTGGCTAAAGAGGATGTTGAGAAGAATGTGGAACCTCCTTAGGTCGTGAGCAGTGACTTGAGATGGAACATTCCGGATTGAGGTTTGAAGGCTGAGAAGAAACCAGACACACCAAGACGAGGCAGAGCACCCCAGACGGTGGGGACGGTAGCGAGCCACGGTGAGGACTCGACGAAGGAAGGACGGCGTGTTATGGGGACCACAGGGAAGCCAGCGAGGTGAGAGAAAAGTGATCTATGGGGAGGAAGAAGTCAGACAGAGTCGTGATTCAGTGTAGAACCTTGTGAGTCATGGGAGGGTGCCGGCTGTTGCACTGAGTATAGTTAGAAGTCATTTGGTAAAAGGATTAACAGTCACATTTGTTTCCCTAAAAGATCACTGTGGCTGGAATTTGAAGCCAGTAGAAGTGGGGAGGCAGTGTGGACTCTCTCACCCCCCAGGTGAGAGATGGGGGTGACTTGACCTAGGAAGATGGCAGTGCAGAGGGCGAGGGGTGACGGATTCCTGCGGCAGATGTGACGGGACTTGCTGCTGCGTGGGCTACACGGGGCGAGGAAGAGGCAGGCGCTGGAGCCGGTGCTCGTGTGCCCCAGCCTGGACGCAAGGGAGGACAGATGGAGAGGCCGGTTGGGGAGGGAGGGAGGCAGATCCCACTCGGAGTTCCGTTTTGGAAATGCTGAGTTTGAAATACCTGAGAGACAGCCACATGTAGAGGCCAAGGGACAGGTAAGGAGTCAAGGCGCCGGGAATTGGGAACGGGGAGACTTCGGCCTCAAGATGGCATTCAAAGCCGTGGGCATGGACGAGCTCCGCTGGGCAAAGCATAGGAAGGACTGGAATAGAACCATGAGGTCATTCGAGTTAGAAATAGCGTTTATTTTTCACTTCTCCCTCTCTCTTCTCCTCGTGGTGTTAAATTGTCATCTTCTGTCAGTTCTAAATCTAAAACACTCCCTAATGCTGTCTTTCTCTCCTCATTCCTGTGGCTGCTGCCCTTGGCCTTCACCCGTCTCCCCCGGAGATTTTCCGCAGTCTCTTCTGCCCCAGCTCGGCTGCAGAGAAACCCAAACCAGCGAGCGCGGAGGCGGCCTCCCAGCCGCAGGCTGGAGCAGAGCCAGGTGAGAGCGAGAGCGGGTCACCCCGACCTGAGCTGGAGAGGCCCCAGCGACAGAGAGAGAACCTGGTGCCCAAACTGGTAACCACAGCAACGGGGGAGGATACAGGAAGCTGCCTGTGCAGCACCCTGCTTTTTCTGCGGTGGCGGGGGGGGGGGGGGGACTTTATTAGCCCAGCTTACTCACGCCAGCCCCTGTGGTTTCAAACTTAGAGGTGCCACCCAACACCTGGTACAGGGGGGCTCTCTCAAACAGACACTAGCAGCAACAAACACCGCAGTGACTAACGCGTGTTGAGCACTGGCTGTGTGCCAGGCACTGTGCCATGCGCTTTAAATATACCCCCCAAGTGACTGAAACGACGCTATGCGGTAGGTATTACCGATGAGGACCCGGGGGTGCAGGGAAGCTGAGGGGCGGTTCACAGCAAGGGCTTCTGGGGCGGACGGACATGGGTTCATCCTGTGTGGACTCTCCCTGCCTCCTCTGTAAAATGGGATTAAATGAGACGACTCAAGTTAAAGCATTTGGCTAATGCCTATCACCCAGAAAGTGCTCGGTGCTGACCATCGTGATGCTGCTGTTGTGATGACAGAAAACAAAAGTGGCCGATGGCTGCTGGGTTGCCTGGAATGGTTGCTTTTAACAAGATCCCCTGGGAGACCAAAAGCCTTCAGTCTCAAAAATAAAATTAGTTTTACAGGGTGGATGGCACATCAGGGCCTATGACAGATAATTAGCAATACGTTCTTAAAAGGCCTTCGGGGCCCTGGCCGGCTGGCTCAGTGGTAGAGCATCAGCCTGGCGTGTGGATGTCCTGGGTTCGATTCCGGCCAGGGCACACAGGAGAAGCGCCCATCTGCTTCTCCACCCCTCCCCTCTCCTTTCTCTCTGTCTTTCTCTTCCCCTCCCGCAGCCAAGGTTCCATTGGAGCAAAGTTGGCCCGGGCACTGAGGATGGCTCTATGGCCTCTGCCTCAGGCACTGGAATGGCCTTGGTTGCAACGGAGCAAGGCCCCAGATGGGCAGAGCATCGCCCCCTGGTGGGCAAGCTGGGTGGATCCCCGTCGGGAGCATGCGGGAGTCTGGCTCTCTGCCTCCCTGCTTCTCACTTCAGAAAAATACAAACAAAACAAAACAACAACAACAAAAAAAGCCTTCGGGCAAGTCACAAATCCCACTCCAAACAGAGCAACAAGGACAGATAGCAGTTATTGCGTACTTCCCACATACCCAGGAGTTCACCTTTAAAGCCTCCTCTTATCCTCACAACAGTGCTACGATGTGCATGGCTGTCATATCCCCATTTTCAGCAAGAGGGAAACCAAGGCGCGGGAAGAACATTTCCTAAGTGGGGCAGCCAGAACCAGGTGCAGGAGCCCCACCACCATGCCGCACAGCCTGTTCATTGCACCATCTGCCGAGGGGGCGACAATTCCATGTGTCAGTGGATTGGAGGGCCAGTGGGATCCTGTAGTTTCTTACTAGCTGCTGTTATTTGGGGGTGGGGAAGGTAGAAAGGCATTGTCAGTCCCTGACTGGTTTGCTCAGTGGTAGAGCATCAGCCCAGCGTGTGGAAGTCCTGAGTGCAATTCCCAGCCAGGGCACACAGGAGAAGCACCCATCTGCTTCTCCACCCTTCCCACCTCACTTCTCTCTCTCTCTCTCTCTCTCTCTCTCTCTTTCTCCCCCTCTTGCAGCCATGGCTTGATTGGAGCAAGTTGACCCCGTGCTGAGGATGGCTCCATGGTCTCCACCTCAGGCAATAAGAAGAGCTTGGTTGCTGAGCAACAGAGCAACACCCCAGATGGGCAAAGCATCACCCCCTAGTGGGAGTGGGTTTGCTGGTTGGGGAGCATGTGGAAGTCTGTCTCTGCCTCCCCTCCTCTCACTGAATAAAAAAGGAAAGAAAAGAACAGCACTGTCAGAACAGTCTCCCGGGGCCTGCCTCCTGAGAGCCTTCACAGTCCCTGCTATTTACTTATCTGGCCTCCATCTAAAGCACCCCATACCGGGGGATGACAGCAGGTGTCTCTGACAACCTCTGCACCCTGAGTCTGAGCTCTTCCAAGACTCACACATCAGGATGCGTGGTTCAGCAAAGTTGGCAAGAAGAATGTAAAAACCCTCTGCCTGTCTGCTGCCCGAGACCAAGCCAGCTTTCCCAGGAATATCCGTCCCCAGTCCAGCCGCATGTGCGTACTACGTTTCCAGAGGGATAAACAGCACGACCTTGACACCTCGGACTGCGTGCTTAAGATATTAAGCTTGTGTGCACTTGTCCACAGTGCAGACGAGTCTCTCCTCAGGCAATGCCTCCGAGCTGCCCCGAGCTGCTCTTGCGCAACTTGTCACTAGTCACGCTCCCTGATGACCACTGTGGCCCCAGGGCACTTTCTTTCATCCTGTCCTCAGTCTAGAGAACCAGGGTACTCAACTCCGTTCGAGTTCAGGAATAACAGTGCATGACAGGAAGAAGAAGAATGAGAACTGGCCATCATTTTCCGAGTACTTAACGGGTGTGAGGCACCCGGCAACTCGGAAGTGAGAGAACAGAGGCTTCCGAACAGCCCAGCAGAGCCAGCTAGTCAACAGCAGAGCCCGGATTTGCAGCAGGACGTGAACTGCGCTCTGCACCCACCTTCCACGAAGGTTACAGTCTGGTGTCCATGGGCGTTAAAGAGAGCTCTTGGGGGCGGGGGTTCAGTTCACCCCGAGAAGAGGGTGACTTGGGGAGACTCCGGAAGCAGGAGGTGTAGTTTGAATCCTAGGTCTGGTTTAGAGGGGTCTGCCACAAACACAGCTCACGGAAGGACCGTGTCCAGACAAGCTCTGTCACGTGCACAGCCAGAAACCCCACGCTAATACGGAGGCTGCCAAAGATTTCTGAGGGAGCACCTACCAGCTCCCAGCCCCAGCAAGCTCAGAGCGAGAATGAGAGGCTATCGAAAACCAAACCGTTTCGGTAACAACACGAGGCGTGGATAAGACGCTGAAACCGAGAGGGCCCTGAGACGAAGGGAAAGACGTGGGCTGTTCCGTGGGGGCAGCCAGAACTGCTGAGCCTCACTCCAGCAGCATCCTCCCGGATGCCATCCCTGGGACCCCTCTGTCGGCCAAAATCAGAGCAAAGTGAGGGGCAAAGAGACGCCAAGTCCGGGCACCCGGGTCTGCAGGATCCGCAGGGGCAGATCCGCCAGGAGAGTGGGGAGATCCACCAGGTAGCTCGGGAGGACCCCTGTGGAGGAGACGAGAAGAGAGGGCATGGGAGGGGGGGAGATGGAGCCAGGAACTGCGGGGCCTGGACGAGGGACCTCCCCAAGCTCATTTGGGGATTGAGAGCAAACTGAAATCTCACGCTGACTCTAGCCCGGTCCGTCTGTGAAAGGCCCCGCGCCCCGGCCACCTGATGCTCTGCAGAGGGCTCAGATTTGCGTTTCATAAGGAAACGCACCCACTAGGTCTACCAGAAGGCCCTGCGTGGCCGAACCCTACATAGAACACGTCCCACATCAGCCCCCTTCCCACGGTTCCCGGATCCACGGGAGGGAAACGAGGGCCTCGTGAGCCTCAGAGGGCTGGGCCAGGCGCTGGTCCAGTGCTGCCTGGCAACCCGGGCTTTTGATTTCTCCCCGCAATCCGCAGGGATGTGACCCTCCTGTCTCTTCTGGAGCCACCATCTGCTCTTCCCCATCGCTGTCTCCCGCGCTCACTGTGCCCACGGAGCTGACCTCACCCACACCTGCCAGGCGGGGGCCGAGGCGAACCCAGCCACCGACTGTAAACTTAAACACGCTGCACTTGGCACCACGGCCAAGGCCGGTGGGACGGGCCGCCCGGGCGGCCACAGCGCGGCCCGCTCTCCTCAGGCACGCTTGGGCCCCACTGACCTTTCCGGCTCCCTAGGGGGCCGCGAGACCTCCGTCTGACACTCCAAGACCCTAGCCCTGCCTGGCCTGTGGTGGCGCAGTGGATAAAGCGTCGACCTGGAAATGCTGAGGTCGCCGGTTCGAAACCCTGGGCTTGCCTGGTCAGGGCACATATGGGAATATGGGAGTTGATGCTTCCAGCTCCTCCCCCCTGTCTCTCTCTCCTCTCTCTCCTCTCTCTCTTTCTCTCTCTCTCTCTCTCTCTCTCTCTCCTCTCTAAAATGAATAAATAAAATTAAAAAAAAATAAAAATAAAGACCCTGGCCCTGAGACTGGCCCCTGTTCTAGTCCGAATCATGCCCTCAAATTCAGATGTCGAAGCCTTAACTGCCATGACTTCAGAATGTGACTGTATTTAATGTTTATTATTATTATTATTGATTTTAAAGAGAGAAAGGGCACATGAGTGAGAAAGAGAGACAGGAACATGGATCTCTTCCTGTCTGTGCCCTGACCAGGGATCCAACTGGCACCCTCTGTGTTTCAGGATGATGCTCCAACCAACCGAGCTGTCCAGCGAGGCAGAATGTAACCGTATTTAAAGATAGGGCCTTTAAAGAAAGGATTAAGTTAAAATGAGGTCACTAGGGTGGGCTCCAATCCAATATGACTAGTGTCCCCATGAGAACAGGAAAGTTAGACGCCAGGGATGTGTACACACAGAGGCAGGACCGTGTGAGGACACAGAGAGAAGGCGGCCACCTGCAAGCCTAGGACTGAGGTCTCAGGAAAAACCAAACCTGCCGGCACCTTGATTTGGAACTTCCAGCCTCCAGAACTATGAGAAAATAATTTTCCATTGTCGAAGTCACCAGTCTGTGGTATTTGTTATGGTAGCCCTAGCAAATTCATATAGATATTATCACTAGACTTCTGGCAATAATAATAAAGTTCAGCCTTTCATATGTGCCAGGGACTGGGCAAACCAGTTTGTACACTTGTATCATTCCATTTTTCTGGCAACACAAGGAACATTATTACCTCATTTATAAATGGGAAAACTGAGGCTCGGAGAAGTTTATGACTTGCCCAAGGTCACCCAGATGATAAAGGAGACAGGATTTCAACCCGGGCTGGCCGGCTCCAGAGGTGGTGCTCCAGCCATCACACTACTGAGGGTGCTCGGGACACCAGTCCCAGGAAGTCCCCTGCAATGGACTGAATGTTTGTGTCCCCCCCCCCCCCCACTGCCAGCCTCCAGAACTACGAGAAACAAAGTTCCGCTGTGTCTGAGTCACCAGGCTGTGGTATCATCCCGGCGGCCCGGACCGACCGTGACGACCCCTCGGACAGGCTCCCAGAGCAGCTGGTGGAGCTGGTGGAGACCGCCGGCCACGGAGCTGTCCTCCCTCAGTGGTACTGTGCCATCCCAGGAGCCTGCCAACCTCGAGTCCCCCTTGTCTGAAGGCCTGTGGCGCCATCATTCCATTCCTCTCCCCTCTGAGGGAGGGACGCCTCTGTCACTTTGTCCTTTGGCAGCCACATCCAGTGAGTAGCAAGCCCTTTATAGGCCACTTCCAAGTCCTTTTCGAGTCGCCCCTACCACTAAGTGCCCTTGAGGACTCCTGTTCATCTATTCGCCTTAGAAAAGGGCTTAGCTCACCAGTGACAGAAATGACAGCTGCCCACCAAGAACAAGAATCGGGCAGCTTCTTCACCTCCCACAGCAGAAGGTCAGAGCTGCAAGGAGCCTCGGAGATGGTCCCCCTCGGTCCCCGCACCAGAGGAGCCACTCGGTGCAGCAGAGAGAGCAGGGGTGTTTCCAAGACGAGAGCCTGCTGTAAGCTGCAGGCCATGGCCCCTCCACACTGCAGCCTCTGCCCGAGGAGGCCAACTCCACCCTCTAATGATCGAAGACAAGCTCTGTGAGCCCTGGAGAAGTGAGCAGAACCAACATGGGCCGGCACTGGTGTTACTCACGTCACCGTTCCCATTTCAGTCCCGCATGTCCGAGTCAGTCCCCCACGTGGCTGCTCCTGCCTGCGTGAGGGGCTCCGTGAGGCCAGGAGCCGGCTCTCCCCGCCAGTGCCCCAATCACAGTGTGTCTCTCCCAGTGTGGTGCCCGAACCATCTGCCCCAGACTCACCTGGGCCCCTTTATTGTGCCAATTCCTAGTCCCTACTCGGATCTACTGAATCAGACACTCCAGGGCACAGCCTCGGAATCTGCATCTGTCAAGCGCCCCAGATGATTGTGAGGTGCGCTGACCTGTCGGCTCCTTTATTTAACTATGGCCCGTCCCCTTGAGGAAGTCGGCCAGGTCCTGACGTGGAACACTGGTGGGAGAACCAACCGTCTGGTGGGGACTGAGGGGATTCCTGGGAGGTGGGATTTCCAGTACTAAAACCAGGACAGTCCAGGACAAGCCGGCATAGTTGGTTATCCTAGCCCCCTTAAAACCCTGCGCTAGGGCAAGGAGCAGGGGCTTCCAGGGGCCCACAGGTGAGAGAGATCATCTCCAAAGCACGCCTACTTGGGGCTGGAATTGTGTCGGAACGCACTACAAATGTACTCAGAGTTGAAGTGAGCGTGGGTGATGCTCCAGAATTTCACAATACTTCAAATGAAAAAAAAAAAGAAGTCAGACCACAAGGAACTGGCTCAGGGGCTCTGGAAAAAAGTCCAGTTTCTCCAGTCTGCCCCTCCCCCACACAAAACCCATGACTGCCACCCACCATGTGCCTTCCCTGAGCTGACTTTCCCTCCAGATCGGTGGGGTCAGCCAAGGTAGAAAGAGATAGTGAGAATCACGGGGTATCAGACCAGAAAGTCTGAAGATCAAACGGGCCTGGTTCCTCCTTTCTCAGCTGAGAAAACCAAGGTCCCGAAGGGCCAGGCGACTGGCAGGATCACCGGCTAGCCCGCCGAAAGGTGACTCCGGCGCTCCCGCTGTCCGCAGCTCGACCCAAGCCCTTCCGCTGGCTGGGCAGACAAAGAAACCATAAATATTCACTGGGGGCCGGAGGAGGCTAGACGCACAGATGGGTCAGAGCAACAGAGCGCTCGAGGGATCAGGGGGTGCCGACCCCTGCGTGTTACAGAGGAGGAAACAGACACACAGACGTCAACCCTATTTCCTGGGCTCCATACACAAAACCGCTCTTGCAGGTCACGTACGGCCTGCCCACCGTGGGAGCTGCCTACAACTCTGAAGGCCTGCTGTATCTGAAATGAGACTCTGGTGACGTTGTCCCGCAGCGCGTGGCACTGGGCCTTCCCTGGAGACCTGGACCCACAGACGCCCAGCCTGGGGGAGTGTCCCCGGAGAGAGTATGCCAGGCCAAGCAGGGGTTACTCAGGAGCAGGGTGGAGACTTCCACTTTTCACTTTAAACAGTTTAAGTTAGATAAAAGAACTGAAAAGAATCTGATTTCTGTGATGAAAGAAGTGCTCTGGCCGGATAGCTGGATGATAGCTCAGTAAGGTAGAACGTCACCCCGAGGCACAGGGTGGCGGGTTCGAGCCCTCATCAGGGCACATACAGGAACAGATGAATGTTTCTGTCTCCCTCTTTCTTTCTCTCGCTCTCTCTCTCTCCCCCTCTCCTCCTTCCTCTAAAATCTCTCTCTAAAATCAATCAATAAATTTTAAAATACAATAAAAGAGGGCAAAAAGCCTTTCTTTAGTGGACAGAGAGAAAAGAGCAGGAGGCCCAGCCCTGAGCTGGGGAGAGCAGAGAGACCAGACGTCTGTGTCGTGGCACCGCGGGGTCCCCGTTGCCTTTTCATGAACAGTAAGGTAATGAATCTGTCGCACTCGGTCGTGACAACACCTAAGGACGGTAGAAGTAATTTCTAAAAAGTATTTTGAGTTCTCCCTAACAGAGAATTCAAAAACATCACCTCCGAGTTATAGCCCACGACAAAACGGGAACCATCTTCCAGGAATTGGTGTGTCTGTGGTTGGCCCTGGCTCGGCCGAACCCTTAGGGAATGAATGAGTCACTTTATAGAGTAGAATTTCCTGAATAGCTGAAGGTGGAACCTTGAAGTGATAGACAGTTAAGTCTTTAAATAGAAGCCTTTCCAAAACGGCCTCTGCACCTCCTGCATTCTAACACGGAGTGGCCAGGACATCATTTCGGCGGTGGTCCCACGTTATGGCCGCCTAGGGCTGGCCACGCCCAGAAGCACTCTGATTTCAAGACCTTGCATTCAAAACCTCACGGCCCCCACCCTGCCCTCCATGTCATTTCATCTCTGGTTTCTCTTCTGGCACCTCAACCCTCCCAGTTACAAGACAGTTATTGAAAGCTCAGCTGCCACGCCCAGTGGCTCAGCAGTTTTCTGTCCCTATTTATTAAAGCGACAGGCCTGGAAACCACAGAAGGGTCACAGCCGCGTGCTGCAAATAATCACAGCAACGGCCCACATTCAGATGATACACAGCACTTCCGTTCACAGACTTCATGAAGCCCTGAAACAGCCAGCACAGGCCGTGTTAGCCACAGGTTTATGACCAAACTAACGTGTACAGATTAGCTGAGTTTCAGAAGGTCACCTGACCAATAAACAGCAGGTGGATACTTTGAACTTAAGTCTTCTTACTCTGAGTCCATGTACTTGACTGTTCTTAAATCACTTAATTTTTTTTTTTTTTTTTTTTTTTTTTTTTTTGTATTTTTCTGAAGCTGGAAACGGGGAGGCAGTCAGACAGACTCCCGCATGCACCCGACTGGGATCCACCCGGCACGCCCACCAGGGGCGACGTTCCGCCCATCTGGGACGTCGCTCTGTCGCGACCAAAGCCACTCTAGCACCTGGGGCAGAGGCCAAGGAGCCACCCCCAGCGCCCGGGCCATCTTTGCTCCAATGGAGCCTCGCTGCGGGAGGGGAAGAGAGAGACAGAGAGGAAGGAGAGGGGGAGGGGTGGAGAAGCAGATGGGTGCCTCTCCTGTGTGCCCTGGCCAGGAATCGAACCCGGGACTTCTGCAGGCCAGGCCGACGCTCTACCACTGAGCCAACCGGCCAGGGCCTTAAATCGCTTAATTTTGATTAAATATCTGTTCCTTAAAATCTGCTAAGAAAATGGGCAGAATGAGTAAAACTGGGCAACTGAATTCCTTTAACGGAAGATCAGTAGAATCAAGCGTGGCAATGACTTATTATTTCCATTAGTGTTAAACTGTTGCTTGTGCAAATCGTTGTAATTGCTACTTGCAAGGAAGTGTTCCTTACAAGCCAGCCACTGTGGTGTCTCTGCAGCAGCTGGCGGGAAGAGCGATGTGGCCGCAAAGGGTTTGGACAACCTGACCAGGTCTGCACTATAATGTGAACAGCCCCTAATGGAAGAAACCCAAGGTCAAGGTGATGGTGTTGTTCATTTACTCTTGGGAGACTTGGCTTCTGCCCTGTTTTCATCTGGAAGTCCTACAGACCAGGAATGTGTCTCTGACCATGCAGGACACATGTTGTCCATGTTCCAAGACAACATAACAGCGTCTTGTGTTCCAGAGAGTTAGTTACAACAGAATGTTAGCTGTTTGGATTTTCTGCAGAGAGTATATATCCCACAATCACGCTGACTGGGGTCAGTTTAAATTTATGAGCACAGATTTCGAGCTGCCACCCAGCACTTGCGGGGAAATGCTGTTCCACATCTTACAAGTTCCCTTCGCCCTTTCCGAGATGGCTATTCATGCCTTCTGTGTCCCCCAGCCTCCCTCCCTGTCTTTGCTCTCCGTTCATGATCTCACCCCTTATGTCACCAAGGAAATAGAGCCACCAGCAGAGGCTACTTCATTTTTCTTCCATGAAGCCCATGGCTTCCCTTTATCCAACTCTCCCTTCGGGCCTGTCCTGGTTTGCCCAAGACTGGAGGCTTCCTAGGACACAGGACTTCCCATTTTAAAACTTCCCTAGAAGCATCAGAGGGAACGTGGCTCTGCCAACACCATGACTGTAGACGTCTAGCCTCCAGAACTGGGAGACAATAAGTAAATTTTGGTTGTTTTAAGCCATCCTAAGAAACTAATACAAGCCCGAATTTCTCTCTCCAGCCTGGACCACTATCCTGAACACCAGACATCTAACACCCAGCTATGTAACCTGGCATCTGCCCTTGCCTTCTGCTAAGAATCTCAAATTTAACATATCCAAAATGAAATTTTTTTTTTTTGAAAGCGAGGGAGAGAGGGACAGACAGGGACAGACAGACAGGAAGGGAGAGAGATGAGAAGCACCAATTTGTTGCAGCACTTTAGTTGTTCATTGATTGTTTCTCACATGTGCCTTGACCGGGGGGATCCAGCTGAGCCAGTGACCCCTTGCTCAAGCCAGTGACCTTGGGCTCAAGCCAGCGACCTTGGGCTTCAAACCAGTGACCTTTGGGCTCAAGCCAGCGACCCCACACTCAAGCCAGATGAGCTCACTCTCATCCAGCCCGGCAGGGTCTTGAACCTGGGTCCTCTGCATCCCAGGCCAATGCTCTATTTACTGCGCCACTACCTGGTCAGGCCAAAATGGAATCTTGATTTTTCTTTCTCAGGTCCTTTCTCCCAATTTCCCCCAACTTAGTAAATAGCAAGGCCAGTCAGCCAGTTGTTCACACCAACAATGCAGGTGTTATTCTTGATCCTGTCTCAGCCCCACCCCCACACGGCCCGTCCATCAGCAGTCTCCAGCGGCTCTGCACTCAACGTATTTCCTTCCCTTCTGCCAAACATCAGTGTGCCTTGCCTCACCAGAATGTTTCAGAAAGGTAAGGACTTGGCCTTTTTTTTTTTTCTGTGAAAGACAGACAGGAAGGGAGAGAGATGAGAAGCATCAACTTGTAGTTGCGGCACTTAGTTGTTCATTGATTGCTTTCTCATATGTGCCTTGACCAGGGGGTTTCAGCTGAGCCAGTGACTCCTTGCTCAAGTCAGTGACCATGGGGTCATGTTTTTTATCCCACACTCAAGCTGGAGACCTTGGGGTTTCAAACCTGGGTCCTCAGTGTCCCAGGTCGATGCTCTATCCACCGCACCACCACCTGGTCAAGCAGCAAGGACCTTGCTCATTGCTCATTACTAGCCCCAGGGTCTGGAACATAGTTGGTGTTCAATAATACTTGTTAGATCAATGAATAAAATAAAGCCTTCTCAATTCAAACACTCCCCTGACTGAGAATTTGTGATCATTTAAACAGAGACTACTAAGCAAATTAACAGTGTAACTAAGATAAGGAAGCACTTTCACTATGTGGGATAATAATAAACTGTTTACAAACAACATGCCTATTAATTATGAATCATTTGTGTACTCGTGGTCCCTCAGTGTCTTTTTGAAAAGAAATAGGTCATAATTGCATTTCTTTAAAAGAAAACACAAATTCTACAAACGTTTGCAGTGATCTCATTAGAAAGCATGTGCTATAAACACCCTCAATTCTCAATGTCTCTCCTGACCTGTGGTGGCACAGTGGATGGAGCGCCAACCTGGACCGCTGAGGTCGCCGGCTGGAGACCCTGGCCTTGCCCGCACATGGCACGTACTACAAGCAACCAACGAAGAGCTAGAGTGAAGCAACTACTTCTCGTCTCCACCCCCCACTTCTCTGTAAAATCAATAAATAAAATCTTTTTTTTTTTTAATTCTCAATGCCTCTAGTCTCCACCATGGCTCGCCCAGCATTCCAAAAATTCATCTTGAAACACTCAAGCCTTTTGACACTGGGGAAAGAATGTTAGAAGCTGTAAGGGGTTTGAAAAAGAGAGATGGACAGTCTGAGGCAGCTCCCGGCATCCCCTGCTGAAATGTGCAACAGCACCTGTCTCCCTGACACACGCAGCGGCCCACATCTGCCGTTCTCCCCGTGAATTGTTGGGTACGGTTCACTCCTTTGGAGTGAACACTTCTTGAAGACTGATCTTGGGTCAGACCTAGAACCGGTGCTGAAGGCTCAAAAATGGGAAACACCACATGGTCCCTGCCCTCCAGAACCTTCTTCCATTGGGGGATAACTATGTGAGTTATAGTAATTATATATTGGGATTATATTCAAATATCCGGACTAGCATAAGAGCTATGGTTGAGGGGTGTCTCAGATGCTGTGTGGGTGCAGGTAAAGGACAGGTAATCCCCAAAGGGGAGGGAGGTTAGAGACAGAGAAGGTGACGTGTGAAAGCACTCGAGGTCACCAGGTGGACGGCAGGGGAAGCAGGAAGCACAGCTCCTCCAGGTCTGGGTGCGGGACCCTGAACCAAAAACGACACTGAAACACCAGTGGGATTTACAAATGACTCCGGTAACTAGAGCTCTGGTTTCCAGCTGCCCGAACCACAAAAAATAGAGAAGCAGAAAACGCAGCTAATCATCCAAATGTTTCGTCCCACAGCCACAGAATAAGGCTTGCGTGCTGATTAAAGGGTCCGACGGGTGGCCGTCCCAGGCGGCCAAGGTCAGTAATTTTGTGAATGACGTGTACATCAGATCCTCGTCTCTCGCCAAACTTCATCTTTCATCTCTTTACTCCTTCGGGGAATAAACAAAACTTCTAAAGGGCCGAACTGTTCACAATCATCCCATGCTTACCCAGCTGGTGGATTTCAATAGAATAAACAGACGACGCCAGATGCTGGCCCTGTTGTACTTCCTCTGGACCTGACCCACCCTGTTGCTCAGGCCGGATGCCTCCTCCACCTGGGGTCAACCACTGCAAGTTAACAGAACACCCGATCTTATATACACTGATACAGGAAAAGGACCTGGGAAGAACCTTTGGTTGGGCAAGAGTGTCAGCCCCCTTCAGCCGCTGGGAAGAGGACAGAGGTGGCGGTATGGGTGCCCGGGGAGGTGACAGTCCTGGCAGGGGTGCTCTCTGACTGCAAACACAGTCCAAGCAACAGGAGGGTGGAATTTTCCA
Organism: Saccopteryx leptura; assembly: GCF_036850995.1. NCBI lineage: Eukaryota > Metazoa > Chordata > Mammalia > Chiroptera > Emballonuridae > Saccopteryx > Saccopteryx leptura. The sequence continues at coordinate 10,276,140 of NC_089503.1, read as the reverse complement.
TAGCGTTGCTCTGAACATTTGCACCGGATGATTCTTGGCTGTGGGAGGCTGTCCGGTGCCCACAGAATGTTTAGCAGCATCCCTGGTATCTTAGTCAGTTCAAGATGCTGTGACAAAAACACCACCGACTGGGTGGCTCGAACTACAGAGCTCTACCTCACAGTTCTGGAGGCTGGAAGTCTGAGATCAGGTCTAGCTCCATACCCACAGGGGAAGAGTATCAAGGACCTCATACAGGTGAAAAGCCAGCTTACATCTAACTTTCTGACACAGAGAGGAAACTTTCTGTTTAAGTCCGAAGAGGTAACATCATTTTTTATTCATAAAGGCATAACTTGCAAATGTAATATAATATGCAAACTTGCATTTGCCTGGCCACCCCGGTCTGGGCCTTAGGTTGGGGCCATTTTGACAGTAATAAGGTAGATATGATTGACTCTTGATTCTGATCGCTATGATGGGGTCTCAGCCTTCTCCAAAATTGACCCCCTTAAATGCACACACTACACATAATTACTGCTGAAGGCCTCGGACAGCTGCTCTCCCATCCTCTGAAGTAGACCCAGTCTGCTCCCTCGAGAGGTCTCATCTCCCTCCATGCATGGCTGCCACCCACACCCCCACTGCTTGCTGAGATGCCTGAAGACCTCACCACTGCCCCCTCGGGTACCACCGGGCAGGGTGGCACCACGTACCCCCACCTGCAAGGGCACCACCACTCGGCTGGTCACCGTGTCATCCCAGGCACTGGGCTGCCATGGCCAGGCCTGAAGCGGCAAAGCCAAACTGCACTTCCTGGGTCCTCGGTACGCCAAAGACACCCCACCTTCCAAGCCCAGGTGGGCAAAACCCCTCTTTCCCTGCCTCTGGCTGACAAATACAAAGCATTGTTTCTTGGTCCCATCGCCTTACAGGGGCTGTGGTAAAAACCACCCTCCCCTCTTATGACTCAGAGCCGCCTCGTCTCCACAGGACTCAAGTGCGGGACACCAGAAGACCTGCGGGCCCCAGATCAGGCTGCACGTATAACCATCCTCACCCTCCGTCAGCTGAGCCCGAATCTGTATTTCCTTAAAGGAACCTGTCTACCAGAAAACTCCTCCCTCCCAGAAGATGTCCCCCCACCCCCCACAAGTCAAGCCTGAAATCCAACAGCCCCACCCACATGCCTTGAAGCCCAAGGTCGCTGGCTTGAGCAAGGGGTCACTGGCTGGGCTGGAGCCCCCTGGTCAAGGCACATATGAGAAGCAATCAATGAACAACTAAACTATTGCAACTACGAGTTGATGCTTCTCATCTCTCTCCCTTCCTGTTTGTCTCTCTCTCTCTTGCTACCCCATGAAAGTGCCTGTTGCAGGCCCTGGCCAGTGGCTCAGTGGATAGACTATCGGCCCATCGTGTGAACATCCAGGTACGACTCCCAGTCCGGGCACACAGGAGAAGCAACTATCTGCTTCTCCCTCCTGATTTTCCCCTCTCCTTCTTTTCTCCCTCTTCCCCTCCCATAGCCAGTGGGCCCACTGGTTCAAGCATGGCCCCAGACACTGAGGATAGCTCAGTTGGTCAAAATGTGTCAGCCTCAGGCTCTAAAAATAGCTCAGTAATAGCATTGGCCCCAAATAGGTTTGCCAAGTGGATCCCAGTTGGGGTGCATGAAGGAGTCTGCCTCACTATCTCCCCTTCTCTCACCTAAAAAAAGGAAGGAAGGAAGGAAGGAAGGAAGGAAGGAAGGAAGGAAGGAAGGAAGGAAGGAAGGAAGGAAGGAAGGAAGGAAGGAAGGAAAGAAGGAAAAGAAGAAAGAAAGAAAGAAAGAAAGAAAGAAAGAAAGAAAGAAAGAAAGAAAGAAAGAAAGAAAGAAAGAAAGAAAAGGAAAAGAAAAGAAAAGGCAGCACTGACAGATGAGAGGTGAAAAGGTAGAGAAGAGCCATCCAACCTTGCTCCCTGGTGCAGGGCGTCCTTCTCACCAGCCCCACTCCTCCAAGGGTGCTGGACATCTCCCTCAGGACAGCCAGGATGCCCGGAACCTGGCGAAGTATGTGCAGTCTCCTGGTTGAGGCAAAGGGCTGGTTCCATATCAAATCCTTTTCCACATTTTCCGACCCTACTCACCAGCTCCAACTTCCCACCATTTGCCTCTATACCTAGAGCAGGACCTGGTTCCTGCTCCTCCTGGGGGCCTCCACTCGGGTTGACGCATGGGGCTCTCACCCACCGCCCACCCTGACCTTTCTCACCCTCAGTGCCCCCCACCCCATCTTAGGTTTCCCCCCGCTTCGGCTTTCTCTTGTCAGCTCCCAACCTTCCCAGAACTGACCAGTCCACACAGTTATCCCTCTGTTGTCCTTCCACACGAAGCTCTTAGGCCTTGATCAGCACCCCACCCTGAGCAATACTTGTCAGCAATTAGCCGCCGCCCACCCCAGGGCCCCTGTGTCACCCAGCAGCCTCAGCTGCCCCCTCCAGCCCCTCAGCCCTCACTCCTCCCTGACTTACCCCAGCCCTCGCCGTCCACACCAACTCAGCCCGCCCAGCCTGTGCCGGGACCAGACGGCCTCTTCCTCACCCTCCTCCTGTCCTCCGCTGGAATTTCTCCAAGAGTGGTCCAGACCCTCACACAAGGATTACCAGGGCCCTTGTTTAACATGCTGCGACAGTGAAATAAGCCAGACACAAAAGAACAAATACTATGTGGTTCCACTGATAGGAGGTCCCGAGAGCTGTCACGTTCAGAGAGACAGAAAATACAGCAGTGAGCACCTGGGGCGGGGGCGGGGGGGGGGGGGGGTTAGTGTTTAATGGGGAAATGGGGATAGAGTTTCAGTTCGGAGGAGAGTGCTGATGGTTGCACAACAGTGTGAACGTGCTTAATGCCACAGAAACACGTCCCAGAAAGTGGTAGAGGCACTAGATTTTACATTATGCATGTTTTGCCACAAAAAATAATGCTATGACAAAAATCGAAATCTTGGGAGCAGTGCAAGAAAAGCTCTCCGTGGTGCCTAGGCCCCTGAGCGTGCAAACGGAAAACTGCTATGGCTCCTTAACTGCGTACCTCAGCCTGGTCACGGAAACTACCGAGCCCCAATGTCCTCCCCTGGAAGTGGCACGGCACCGTCCTCACATGGCGCTGTGGGGGTCACACCAGATAACGGATAAAGTGCCAGGTGTGTGGTACCTGCCCAACCAAACGTCCTCCCGTCCGTCCACAAACATCTACGGAGCAGCCCCGGCACCAGGGTCAGCGATTGGTGACTCTCAAGCCCCAGCGCTTGCAGACAGCAGGAGTCACCTGCCAGAAAAGTACACCTGGCCACATGTGAGGAGGTTCCTGACTTCTAAGAGGCTGGGGTTTCAACCTGGTGAAGGAGAGGAACAGTTACAGGCCAAGTTCAGGGGGACATCAGAAACTTAAAAGGAGATTCCCAAACCAGCCCAGGGTCAAGGCTTTCCTGAAAGGGTGGGGGTTGCACCAAAACCTGAAGGATAATTGTCCTAGGGGGTAGCCGGGGCATTCCTGGCCAAAAGAACAGCAAGTGCAAAGGCCCAGGGGCCTCTGGTACTTCTGAGAAAGAGCAGGAAGGCAAGGTAGTGAGGGCTGGGGAATCTACACCAACATGGAAGGGAAGCCTGGCCGATGGTCTCACTTAGAGGCCTGTTGCCTCTGCTCCAGGGAATTTTCCCCTGAAGAGGAGTGTTATCTTAGAGCACAAAGCACTTGGCCTCTTTATCTCCCCACCCACTATTCCCTGTGGTTCCCTGGGATGGCCTCACCCAGGCGGGCGGGGCAGGCGGGCGGAGGCCACACAGTCAGCAGTCAGGGCTCACATTCCATTCTTCTGGGCTAGAACCCCAGAGCGAGGGGGGCCTCCCCCGCAGGCCCAGCTAGTTATCTGGTCTCTTGGGCCATGTGAACCATTTTCTCCACCTCAAGAGAGCACCCCGATGGGGAAGTGCTTCTTCTTTTCTTTATTTCTCCTTTCACTTTCCCCAAACTGACCACTCTGGCCACGTTCAGAAAAGGGGGCAGCGTGCGCCAGCCCGAGGGTCACTGACGTGAGCCCGCCTGCCTGCTGGTCCGCGTGTCCCGGTGATGGTGGCAGTGCAGATTATGGGTGCGCCTACCTTAGCGCTTTCTGTAATAAGATAGGAGGACACGTTTTTTAATAGCCTTTTTTTTTTCTTTAAGAGATCAATTTGCCTGAGTAGTTGGGGGTCTGTAAGAGGTAAATGAGCTGGAAAATTACCTAAAGGAGTTGTCTGGCCAAACTTTTCATCTCGGGTACAAGGAGCATTGGGAGGCTGCCAGGCTGCCACGGACCCTTTTATTAAGCTATCTCCCCGCGAGCCGTTGCCACATGGAAGGGGACCTCCTGGCCCCCATCCCCGCACCTTACGCCTCCCTGCGGTCCCTGAGGTCCCTGCGGCCAGTGTGTGTGAAGCCACAGCAAGAAATCCCAGTTCTCTTTCTAGAACTGGCTCTCCAAGTGGGTGATCCAGCCCTGTGTGCAACCTTGTCCTTTTCCCTGTTTTGTTTGAAACCATTCTTGAAAGTCTTCCAGAGTGGCCTGAGGGAGTATTCATCTCAGTAATTTTTCACTTCAATAAAAAGTGACGGCAAATTTGGCCAGGGCCGGGGGGCAAGAAGCCACAGGGAGAGGAAGGTAGGACGCCAGGTGCCCTTCTGGCTTGGACCTGCCAGGTCTGTAGAAAGGCAGCAGACTGTCTCTCCCCATTTCCAGAAAGAGGGCAGCAGGGAGGGCTGGGGAAGCCCGGCTGGCCCCGGCCCGGCTCCCTGGCAGGCGCGGTGGCCCTCCGTGCCTGGCTTGTGCCGGCCGGGCGAGCAGGCTGGACCGAGTGGCCGGCTGTGCTGAATTCCTCTTCGTGACTAATACTTGAGGGTGGGAGAAAATAAAGCTTAAGGGTTAAACAAGATTGCTGATTGTGACAGAGTTTATTCAAGGTGCTTCAGTGCAGAGGTTAACCAAGCACACTTGGGCTTAGCAGAGAGCCTGGCCCTTTCCCAGGGGTCCTGAACTCCACAGAGTGACCTCTGTCCCCAAACAAGGCTTTCTTTCCTAGCTCTCTGCTATGCAAAGAATTCTACATGCGGGGAAAAAAGAAATCCCCCTGGATTTGCTGCTTTCTGATCTGACCAAGTTGGCATGTGTGGCACTGAGGAACGCTCCTCGCCGAGCAAGGACAGCCGTGCGCAGGAAAACAGGCCTGTGAAAATGACGTCTGCACCTTCCCGGGGTAACCATGTGGAAGAGCCGTGCAGCTGGCGGCGGTGCTGGGCTGACCTCTCACCATGAGGTCACTTGGATGAGAAGGAAGGCGTTACGGGCTGAACTGTGTCTCCCCCCAACCCCAAATTCACCTGAGGAACTCCTAACTCCAGCACCTCGGAATGTGACTGTATTTGAAGATATGTCTTTAAAGAAGTAATTATCCCGACCTGTGGTGGCACAGTGGATAGAGTGTCAACCTGGAATGCTGAGGTCTCCAGTTCAAACCCCAAGGCTTGCCTGGTCAAGGCACATACAAGGAGCAACCACAAGTTGAGGCCTCCCACTCCTTCCCCCTTCTCTCTCTCTCTCTCCTTCCTCTCTCTAAAAATCAATAACTAAAATCTAAAAAAAAAAAAATAGTAATTAAGTTAAAAATAAGGTCATTAGGACTCTTCAAACGCTTTGTCCTTCCAGATCAAGTTTAAACCCTCTGCGGAAATGTTAAGACCTTTTACGATCTGTCCCGCCCTCCTGCCCTGCCATCTTCCCTGCTGCTCTCCAATACATGCCCATTGCAAGTGAGGTTAATCTCATCTTCCCTCTTGGGGTCTGCCATGCCTACTCCAATCCTCAGCCATCAATCAGACTGTCACCGTGCGGTGGGGCCTCTAACTCCTCAAAGCACAGCTCAAGTGTCCCCTCCTTCGCAAAGCCTTCATCAGAGCCACTGCATGTAGCATTTGAGAGAGAAGACTCCGGAGCTAGCCAGCCTGGATTCAAATCCTGGCCTCGCCCTTGATCAGCTCCCTATGACGTTGGGCAAATTTCTTCATCTCTCTGTGCCTCAGACTCCTCCGTCGTAAAATGGGGATATGAGTTCACCTACTTCCCAGGGTTGCTATGAGGATTTGCAGGAGTTAAGTCACATAATGTATTGGTATCATGCCAGACACATAGAACATGCTTGATAAGGGTTAGGTCTCATTTTATTTTTATCGTTACCTAACCACCCGCCCCTCTTCAGTATTCTTTCCCCCTGACTCTCTGCCCCTGATATAGTAGAGAACACATCACTCAAGCACTCAGTTACACTCGATCATGTACTGGTTCCTGCCATTTCAAGTGTAACAAAGCAGAACAAGAACGTTTTATCTGCAATCTGAACACCAATAAGCAATAAATGGCTTATTCACGAACGGAAAGCACTCCTCATTCCCAACATGCAGAAGAAGTAGGGGAACTTGTCCCACTTCCTCCTGGAAGCACTTAACCCCTAAGAGACCTGGCAGGGAAAAGATGGAACAAATTGTAAGAGACATTAAGACAGGAAAACGCCCACAGAATGGTCCTAAAGCTCATCCATCTGGTGCATCTGAATACCAAAAAGATGACATTTGAAAGACAGAGCTTTCACACCCAGAAGTGCTCTCGGTAATAAGATAGTAGGACACATTTTTTAATAGCTTTTTCTTTTCTTTAAGAGATCAATTTGCCTGAGCAGTTGGGGGTCTGTAAGAGGTAAATGAGCTGGAAAATTACCTAAACGGCTTGTCTGGCCAACCTTTTCGTCTCGTCTCTGGTACAAGGAGCATTGGGAGGCTGCCAGGCTGCCACCGACCCTTTTATTAAGCTATCTCCCCGAGAGCTGTCTGGAGGGCGGCCTGATCAGAGGCAGGGACCTCAGCCTGCATCTGCTCTCCCTGAAATTGAACAGCACCCAAGTTACGGTAGACCCCCCAAGGCCAGGGTCCAAGGGCCACTAGTTGGCGATAATGTGGGGTGGGGGGTCCCTGATGCTGTGTGGGTTCCCAGCACTCCTTCCAGGAGCCATCTGGTTTACCGCCCAGACCACTGAAGTTCATGAGTTAGTCAGTCATAGCTCAAAACAATACAGAAGTCACCCGGCACTCAACTTTTTGGGTCTCCGTTTCCTCAGCTTTAAAATGAAAGAGTGCCTGCCTGACCTGCGGTGGCGCAGTGGATAGAGCATCGACTTGGAATGCTGAGCCATTACATGTGGCTAATAATAATACTTACTTCGTACTGTTATTTTTTATTATTATTATTTATTCATTTTTAGAGAGGAGAGAGAGAAACAGAGAGAGAGAAGGGGGGAGGAGCTGGAAGCATCAACTCCCATATGTGCCTTGACCAGGCAAGTCCAGGGTTTCGAACCGGCGATCTCAGCATTTCCAGGTCGATGCTTTATCCACTGCGCCACCACAGGTCAGGCTTCGTACTGTTATCGATTAAAGTGTAAAGCACTTTGCATGGGACCCAAAGCATCTTAAACAAACAAAAAAAGGTTCCACCTGGTGGAGTTTACCTTGCCAAAGAGAAGACAGATCATCAGAAATAATAAACAAAATAAATAAAAGTCAGATTTCCTCGAAAGCATAGGAGAAGAATATGAAGAAAAATCAAGCAGGGTAAATGGAACAGCGATGGAGACGTGACTTTTAGGAGGGGTCCTCAGAAAAAGGCCTCCCAAAGAAGGCGAGCCTAGAATGGACATCTTAGTAAATGAAGTCACTTTGAATCCTCATCACCAGGGCTCTGGGCTCGATACCAACAAAGGATTTCTCCTGATGTCCAAAGGGGCATTTCTGCACAACATACCTCACAAAACAGAATGTCAGAGCTGGAAGAGAACCAGATTCTCACTCATTTTATAGATGAGGAATTGAGACACAGAAAAGTGAGCCGACACACCCAGGGTCACAGTTAGCGCAGAGACAGAGGTTGGGACAAACTCCAGCCTCCTAACAAAGACCAGCCTTCTGGCTCTTGTGTCTGTTTCACACCCTCGTTGCCTCTGACTGACTCGGACCCACATTCCACCGCTGCCTGGAGCCGGAAGGGTTTCCAGCACTGAATTTCAGCCTGCAGTGTAATTCACTATTAGCTGTGACTATTTCTCAAGCAAGCACCTTTCACAGGGGAAAAAAAAAAGTACAAATTTTCAAGAAGACACCTACGAACCAGTGCACCCCAGTTTGAACAAGTAGGAGTTAAAGGCCATCGTTTCCGGTGGCCACCGGGTACCAAGAATGCCATACACGCAAATGCTAACGCCACACTAGAGCCACGCAGGTGGCGCAGCCTGGCTGGGAGGCAGTCATCAAAACATCAAGAATCGCCCTGGCCGGTTGGCTCAGTGGTAGAGCGTCGGCCTGGCGTGCAGAAGTCCCAGGTTCGATTCCCAGCCAGGGCACACAGGAGAAGCACCCATCTGCTTCTCCACTCCTCCCCCTCTCCTTCCTCTCTGTCTCTCTCTTCCCCTCCCGCAGCCGAGGCTCCATTGGAGCAAACATGGCCCGGGCGCTGGGATGGCTCCTTGGCCTCTGCCCCAGGTGCTAGAGTGGCTCTGGCTGCAACAGAGTGACACCCCGGAAGGGCAGAGCATCGCCCCCTGGTGGGCAGAGCGTTGCCCCTGGTGGGCGTGCCGGGTGGATCCTGGTCGGGCGCATGCGGGAGTCTGTCTGACTGTCTCTCCCCGTTTCCAGCTTCAGAAAAATACAAAAAAAAAACATCAAGAAACAATTTCCATCCTTCGTTTCCTTACATTGTCATTGAAAGGTGAAGACAAAAGTTTGCATTTTGTAGACTCTTTGAGCCCCTGAGAAGAAAGCCGCAGAGCCCGGTGTGAGGAACACGACATATGGTGCGTCTCTGAAGGGCTGTTTATTTCAGGGTAAGTCCTAGCAGCAATCTGGCATTTACAGGAACCGCTGAGGCTACCAGGGCTGCAAAATGATCGACCCCTTTCGTTTTGTTTTGCAGGTGCCCTGGGCCAGAAAGGTGACGCTGCCAGGGATGCAGAAACATCCATGGACTATTAAGCTGGGCACCTCAAAGCACTATCCATTCACTCCTTCAACAGATATCTAATCGAACACCCACTACGTGGACAGGACAAGCTTCTGGTAGCATGAAGCTTCCGCTGTAGTGAGGAAGAAGGACATGAGCAAACTGAAGAGGTACATGTCAGAGAGCAGTGAGTACCTGGCTTTAAGGATGGGTCCCTGCGCTCCCAGGAAGGAGCCTTCCTTCCTTGTTAATTTACGTAAAAAGGTAAAAAGTCGAAGGCCTCTGTGAAGTGACATTGGGGGGGTGAGGAAATTGTCCAGGGAAGAACATTCCAGGCATAGTTCCCAGCAAACGCAGAGCCCTGAGGTGGAACGGCCAAGAGCTGTGGGGTCAGAAGAGCAGACCTTTGCAAGCACCTGAGCTTTGCCTGGAGTGAGACCGGAGCAATGCAAGGTCATGAATGAGCAATGACATTTGACTAATAGTTTTAAAAGGGTCACACCTGTTGCTAGGAAGAGACCAGACGGTGACCAAGGCAGAAACCAGGAGGCTGGTTAGGAAACAAGTGTCATAATCCAGATGAGAGATGGGGGGGGCCAGGTTGGGGCACTGACGGTGCAGATGGGGAAGGTGACGGGACTCGGGATACAGAAGAGTTCCTGATGGGAATTGCTGATGGTCCGAATATCAGGCGTTGAGGAATTAGAGGAGCCAGGATGATGCCAAAGTTTCAGCCTGAACAGCCTGAGGGTAGAATTGACTTCTACGGAGATAAAGTCCGCAGGAGGCCCTGGGGGCTGGGGGGAGAAGAAGGTGGTAAAGAGAGAATGTTCCCACATGCTGTTCAGGCTCTGTTCTGGATTTATACAGCCAGCCTGTATGAGAGATGAATCGTATATGGTCCAGCAATCCCACTTCTGGGAACAAACGCAAAAGAATGGAAAGCAGGGGCTCACGCGGATACTTGTACACCCACGTCCATAGAAGCGTGATTCATAATAGGCGAAAGGTGGGGAAAAATCCAAACGGCCATCAAAGGGGAGAATGAACAAACAACATAGGGCATATACATACAGTAGAATATTATTCAGACTTTAAAAGGAACGGAATTCTGATACCTGCGACAGCATGGATGAACCTTGAAGACATTATGCTAAGTAAAGTAAGCCAGACACCAGGGAAAAATATATAAGGAACCTAACACAGTTAATTTCATAGAAACAGAAAATGGGATTGTGGTTCCCAGGGGCCAGGGGGAACGGGGAAGGGGAAGTCCATGTTTCCTGGGGACAGAGTTTCTGCTTGGGGAGATGAACACGTTCTGGAGACGGACAGCGGTGATGGCTGCACAACAACGTGAACGTACTTAAATGCCACTGACCTGTGTACTTAAAAGTGGTTAAAATGGTAAAGTTTATTTATGTGTATATCGCAATTTAAAAAAAAAAATAGATGAATATCTCACAGGTTAGTCCACCAGCAAGGGCTCTATACGGCTTCAGATATTTATAAATACAAGCTCAAAAGAAAAACTACCCTAGCGTTTCCCCGTGTCCACTGTGAGTACAGGAATACCCCGCACCCATTCCCCCAAGGGGGCTTCCGGACGGGGGCGTCGCAGGGAGGGCAGGGCGAAACGGAAGTCTGCTGCAGGTGGAAAGCATAATATAAAAGAGGGTAAAGCCCTGGCCGGTTGGCTCAGCGGTAGAGCGTCGGCCTAGCGTGCGGAGGACCCGGGTTCGATTCCCGGCCAGGGCACACAGGAGAAGTGCCCATTTGCTTCTCCACCCCTCCGCCGCGCTTTCCTCTCTGTCTCTTTCTTCCCCTCCCGCAGCCAAGGCTCCATTGGAGCAAAAGATGGCCCAGGCGCTGGGGATGGCTCTGTGGCCTCTGCCTCAGGTGCTAGAGTGGCTCTGGTCGCAACATGGCGACGCCCAGGATGGGCAGAGCGTCGCCCCCTGGTGGGCGTGCCGGGTGGATCCCGGTTGGGCGCATGCGGGAGTCTGTCTGACTGTCTCTCCCTGTTTCCAGCTTCAGAAAAATGAAAAAAAAAAAAAAAAAAAAAAAAAAAAAGAGGGTAAAGCTGGAATGAATTGTCAGAGGAACAAAGGAGGTGGACACAACAGGAACAGGGACCCTGTGGATCAGAAATGGGAGGGGGATATAATGACAGCTTTGGTGACCAAGAGAAAGACATCACACTGGTAACTAGTCCCATGAAAAACTGATAAAGGGACCTAATGACAACAGCTCACATTTACTGAGCACTGACTACGTGGGAGGCAGCTCGCAGCATTGCACGGGTACTAACTGGCTTAATCCTCACAGCCACCACGTAAGGGACAGACTCTAACCACCCCAATTTCAAAGGAGGGAACTAGACTGGACCGAAGCAAGGGGAGCAGAGGCAGGTTTAAGCCCAGGCAGCCCAGTTCCAGGGCGGGGCTCTAACCAGCAGACCACACTGCTCTCAACACCAGGCAGTGTGACATCCGACATACGACTTTCTGGGTTGACATTTGCAGATTCAACTTTCCAGCATTTCCCCCTCAAAATCCGCCTGAGCGTTTAGGACACTGTGTGACCAGTTAAGAGGTCTTGATTCCCAGACTCCGCTGGTCTGAACCCTCACAGCCTCGTCTCAAAGTCCAGCCACCTCGTTGACAGTCCACTCATTTATCAAAGTGACTCTTAATGACAACGGCTGAGAGCGGTGTTGCCACAGAGAAAGCCGACCCGAGCTCTGTTCTGTCCAAACGTGTTTTTAAATATTAAGAGAAATAGCCGATTCCCCTTGAGAAGAGGATTTAGAAAAAAGCCAAAGGCTGACTCAGAGGCGGGCGAGGTCCATTTCTGGCCTCCTCGTGAAGAATGTTGACACCAAACTCCGGCTTCAGCATCCGTGAAAATGAGGGACATGCGAGTTGGTTTCTATGGAAACATCCACAACCAGAGAAAAGCCCCTGACGTGGCCCACAGATGAGTCCCCGGCCAGGATAACTGTCATCTCTCTCCTTTAAACCAAAGACGTGAAGATGAAAGCCACTGCCTGTTGCTCAGAGCTCCTGGGCCTGGGGCATGAGCCCTGTCTCCTCTGGGGCCGGCTCTCAATAAATATTCAATAAATGAATGAACACGACGCATCCAGTGGACAAGTCCTTGGAGGAAAGGGGTCAAATTCTAATCACCTTTAAATCCCCAAACACTTAATAAATGTCGACGGAGTGCTTTGTCCTAGAATAAAGTGCTGCGCTGGGAAGGCAGACACCGTGGAAAGCTAGAATCTGCTCCCAAAAGGGCAAGAGAGGAGAATCGAGCAGCGTGACTGCTGGGAAGCCAGCCAGAAGTTCCTGCTATCTGCCGTCTATTCCACGTGCCAGGTATACTGTGCTGGGGACCGTCCCAGCTTTCCACTGACTGCGAAGTCTAGAGGAAGCCCTGTGCTGCGGGTGCCTGGGCACCTGGGTGCTCTGGGGGAGCACAGCGAACGGCACTGAGCCCCGACTGGGAGGCTCGGTGGGCCCAGGGCGGTGACTCACAGGCCCGGAAAAACAGGGCCAGAAGGAGTGTGGAAGAGCACCGTGAAGGCAGGAGCAGGGACCAGCATCACCGATTTGCCCGCTGCAAGCACTCTGGTTTGGAAGGTGCCCCTGGGAAACTGTGGGTGCTGACACAGAGGCCGGGTCCTGGTGACCTTGTGTGCTAAGCCAAGGATGTGAACTTCCCCCCCAAAGCCAAGAGGAGCCCCCGAAGAACTTTAAGGAGGGGAGTAAGAGAACCTGACTTTTACTTTAGCCGGGCCCCTGCATAAAGCCCACCCCGTCGGCAGAGGAAATGATCTGACATAGGCAGGCCAGTTAGGAGGCCACGGCCGTCAACAACGAAAACCTAAGATGTCAGAGACGAAAAAGAGGTGGCATACTGGTGTGGTGGCCAGGTGGTTAGCAGAGCGGACCAGAGGCAGGGAGAACAAGAGGGGGGTCAGGCCGGCAGGGAGAGGGGCGGAGGGGGTGACCCCGGTGCTGGGAATCTCTGATGTGAGGGCCGAGCCTCAGAGGGAAGGGCTGGCTGGAGAGGTGGCTCTAAGAGGTCACCTGGAGAGAGTCCAAGTGAGAAAAATAAAGACCCTAGGCCAGGTCTGTGGGGAGCTCTGCCCTCGGGGAGCTCTTCCCTCGGGGAGCTTGTGGGAGGAGAGGAGCCCCAGAAGGGAGGGCAAACTCATCCTAGCACGCAGACAGAAAGACAAACGAGATGCCATTTGGCCAGGGGAGGAGAGGGTGACCAGGAGGGAGAGGCCACAGCACCAAGTGCCCAGACACAGCCCTGGGCAGAATAAAGGAGAAGCAGGACCCTTGGGGGGGGGGGTGCGGGAACAAGTGGGAGATGAGGGGGAGAGGCAACCCTGTCCCGCAGTTTGGCTCTATAGGGACAACAGGAAGAGGGGGCGGGGCTGTGGGAGGGGCTTCCCGGGGGAGGGCGTGTACACGTTTATTTGTGAAAAAGAGACACCCATAGAGGTGGGGTGCGGGGGAGAGAAGGGCTCACTGCTGATCGTGAGGGAAGGGGGCACATGGAACCCCTGGAGGCTGGTGCGGATGGAGGAGCGGGTTCCACAGGGCAGGGGGGAAGGTGACAAGGTGATGGGGTAGTCACTCTGCTCCAGCTGAGGTTGCCATGGCAGCTCAGGGAAGATCTCAGAATGTCAAGAGAGATCACACAGTCTGTGAAATCTCCTGACTTTTAAATGTTTGCCACTACTCCCCCCAAAAAAAGTCTGATAGCTGGGCAGGCCACAAACGCAGCTATGACCCAGACTGAGCCAACGGCCCCTCGGTTAGCGCCCTAAGACCCGGGACTTGCACACCCCGTTGTCACTTCTTCGCGTCTCTGCCTCTGTGTGGGCGTCTGCCCTCTGGGAGGCCAGAGAACGCATTTCCGTTACGGGGTCAGAAACACTTTTTCCCTAGACACCGGTCGGTTTTCAACCAGAAGCAGATACTAACCCTTCCACTCTAAGTCCCTGGTCCCCGCCCCACCCTGAGCCGTGAATTTAATGGTTACGGTCCTGTGAGCACGGGACTGTTCCACTACAGACCCACGAACAAAGAGGCCCTTAGACGCATTTGGAGGAGAGAGCTCGTCTATAGTAAGTGCATTTAGTACAGACTCAGAAAAGCTGAAAGAGAGAAGACGACTTGAATTTCTAGGCACTGGAGAGGGAGGGCCCGGCCCCTGGGGTCCTGAGCCAGCGCTCTCCAGGGTGTGACGTCTTGGCCCAGGATGGCACAGTCGTGTGCAGAGGCTCCTTATCTCTGGAGGGAGGGGACCCTGGTCACAATTCAGGCTATCATCCCTTCAGTCCCCACCACCTTCTCTCACCTGCTTTTGGAGCGGAGATGAGAACTGAGAACTGGCCAGGCTTGGCTGGTGGCCTCGTCAGGTCGTCAGGTTTATTCTGGTCTCTGCATTCCAGTGCTGATGGCCGGGGTGGGTTCTAACAACAAGGACAAGGATTATTACCGGGTAACTCAGCAAATCATCCAATTGGTTAACATTTCTCAAACACCTTCTGTGTGTCTACAAAAACCCAGAGGCCCACCTGGACCCCCACCGCACCCCGGCCCAGCTCACGCGGCCCCGGCCAGGAAGCCCTGCCCGTAGGAGCAGGAGCGGTAACAGTCTCCAGAAGGGAGCTGCCACAGCGGGAAGGCGTCTTTCTGTGAAAGTGGACCTCCTACAGAGGGGACAACGCCATCTCAGGCTCATCGGTTCAGCAGACCGAGTCCCGGTCCTCAAGGCTTTGCAGTAGCAGAAGAAAAGAGATGAGACTCAATCCACACTGAGGAGCCAGGTGCCGTCCTAGTGAAGAATGTGTAGAAAGGAGCGCCGGGAGTCACTGTTCACTGAGCTTCTCTGTCCAGCGCTGAGCGGGAAGCCCTGAGGTGTTTCCAATAGGCCGAACTCCTCTAGGAGTTTCCTGAAGCCTTACGTGGCAGACCTCCAATCCAGGGATCACCAGCCCTCACCCTCTCGGAGTTAGAGGTGCCCTCGGGAAGGAAAGCCCACTCAGGCATGGGATTCCCTGGCCAACGCCAGGGTTCTGTCCAGCAGCAACACGGAAACCGGTCGCGGAGGGCATGGGTGCTGTCATCAGCTTCAGCAGACTGTTCTTTTCGAGTGTCCGCTGAAGCTGAACATCATCCCAAGAAGTTACAATTCTTCAGAAGAAAGTAACTTGGAGGCTTATAAATGGAATCAGTTTGGATCTTCAACTTCAAATTATAAATTTTCTTATTTGTGCTCCCTTCTTACAGAATGTCTATCTGTCCTGTCCCAAGCGTGTGGAGGGATGTTGGGGCCACTTAAATTTGTACTCAACCATGAGTAATAAGTACATCCTTCATTAGACTCTCCTAAAGGTTGGGACCATGGGTTAGTCACCTTTGTATCCCTGTTTGTACAGCCAAGCATGGTGTCCCAAGCATTTTGGAAATGTTTGTGGCTTGGATAAAAGACCAATGAGGGAGGGGAGAGGAGGGGAGGGGAGAGGAGGGGAGGGGAGGGGAGGTGTGGGGAGGGGAAGGGAAGGGAAGGGAAGGGAAGGGAAGGGAAGGGAAGGGAAGGGAAGGGAAGGGAGGAGGGAAGGAGGAGAAAGGAGGGAGAGAGGGGAATGGAGGGAGGGGTAGGGAAGGGAAGGGAAGGAGGGAGGGAGGGAGGGGAAAGGAGGGAGGAATGGGAAGGGAGGGAGGGAGGAAGGAGGGAAGGAGGGAGGGAGGGAGGGAGGGGAAGGGAAAAGGAAACTGTGAGTTGAGAGCTTGTAGGAAGAGAGGAGCCCAGGCAAGGAGGGCAAACTCATCTTAACCACACAGACATTAAGACAAACAAGATGTCACTAAGCCGAGGAAGGAGAGGGTTAACAGGAGGGAGAGGGCACAGAACCCAGTGCCCAGGCACTGCACTGGGCAGAATAAAGGAGAAGCAAGAATAGTGGGCGGGGTGCTGGAGTGAGTGAGAGGTGAAAAAGAGGGCAGCGACCCATTCAAACAGGGAGGGAGGGAGAGGAGAGGAGGGGAAGGAGAAATATTTTCAACTGAGTGATGCTTGCATCTCTTTAAAGACCAATGGTACAGAAACCTCCAAGGCTCTTAAAAACCCCACAGAGAAATTCCAGCCCACTGCTTCTTCAAAGTCTACAAGTGATCAAAAATTCTAATAGATCAATCAGGTGTGAATTATTTCACAGAAACGATTTTGCCTTTTCCAAAAAAGAATTTGGTTGAATAATTAAGCAATCAAAAACTCTCCTTCTCTTTTAGTTCAGTTCAGCTTTCAATTACAAAATGAAGCAAAATAATTCTGAGTAACCAAAGAAGAAAAGAATGTTTATTTTCTTTCAGAAAGGATCAAATAATAATGGTAAACACGTCAGCACTTATCATCTGCCAAAGAATTTTAACTTGAATGTTAACTCCTTAATATCAACTCTGAAGGTAGTAGCTGCTATTATTCAATTTCACACAAGAAAAAACTAAGGCAGCATATAAAATTAATATACAGAAGTCTATTGCATTCCTATATGCCAACAATGAAACACCAGAAAATAAATTCAAAAAAATAATCCCTTTCACCGTTCCAACAAAAAAAATAAAATACCTAGGAATAAACATAACAAAGATTGTAAAGGACCTATATAATGAAAACCCAAAGCATTGTTAAGGGAAATCGAAAAAGATATAATGAACTGGAAAAATATTCCTTGTTCTTGGATAGGAAGAATAAGTATAGTCAAAATGACCGTATTACCCAAAGCAATATACAAATTTAATGCAATTCCCATCAAAATTCCAATGTCATTTTTTAAAGAAATGGAACAAAAAATCATCAGGTTTATATGGAACCATAAAAAACCATGAAATGCCAAAGTAATCCTAAGGAAAAAGAATGAAGCTGGGGGCATTACCATACCTGACTTCACATTATATTATAGAGCCATGATAATCAAAACAGCATGGTATTGGCAGAAAAATAGACACTCAGACCAATGGAACATATCGAGAGCCAAGAAATAAAACCACATGTATATGGTCAAATCATCTTTGATAAAGGAGGCAAAAAACACATAGTGGAGAAAAGAAAGCCTCTTCAGTAAATGGTGCTGGGAAAACTGGAAAGCCACATGCAAAAGAATGAAACTCAACTACAGTTTGTCCCCTTGTACTAAAATTAATTCAAAATGGATCAAAGACCTAACTATAAGACCTGAAACAATAAATTACATAGAGGAAAACATAGATACTAAACTCATGGACCTTGGCCATAAAGAGCATTTTATGAATTTGACCTCAAAGGCAAGGGAAGTGAAGGCAAAGATAAATGAATGGGACTACATCAGACTAAGAAGCTTTTGCAGAGCAAGAGAAACTGACAACAAAACAAACAGACAGCCAACTAAATGGGAGATGATATTTTCAAACAACAGCTCAGATAAGGGCCTAATATCCAAAATATACAAAGAACTCATAAAACTCAACAACAAACAAGCAAACAATCCAATAAAAAAATGGGAAGAGGACATGAACAGACACTTCTCCCAGGAAGAAATACAAATGGCCAACAGATATATGAAAATATGCTCCTCTTCATTAGCTATTAGAGAAATGCAAATCAAAAAAACAATGAGATACCACCTCACACCTGTTAGACTGGCTATTATCAACAAGACAGGTAATAACAAGTGTTGGAGAGGCTGTGGAGAAAAAGGAACCCTCATCCACTGTTGGTGGGAATGTAAAGTAGTACAACCATTATGGAAGAAAGTATGGTGGTTCCTCAAAAAATTAAGAATAGATAGAACTACCATATGACCCAGCAATCCCTCTACTGGGTATATACTCCCAAAACTCAAAAACATTGGTACGTAAAGACACATGCAGCCCCATGTTCATTGCAGCATTGTTCACAGTGGCCAAGACATGGAAACAACCAAAAAGCCCTTCAATAGATGACTGGATAAAGAAGATGCGGTACATATACACTATGGAATACTACTCAGCCATAAGAAATGACGACATAGAATCATTTACGACAACATGGATGAACCTTGATAACATTATACGGAGTGAAATAAGTAAATCAGAAAAAACTAAGAACTATATGATTCCATACATAGGTGGGACACAAAAATGAGACTCATGGACATGGACAAGAGTGTGGTGGTTATCAGGGGGATGGGGATGGGAAGAGAGGCAGCGGGTGGGGGAGGGGGAGGGACACAAAGATAACCAAATAGAAGATGACGGAAGACATCTGACTTTGGGTGATGGGTATACAACATAATCAAATGTCAAAATGACCTGGAGATGTTTTCTCTGAATCTATGTACCCTAATTAATCAATGTCACCTCGTTAAAATTAATTATCTAAAAAAAAGAAAAAAAGAAAAAACTAAGGCTCAGAGAGCTTAAGGAATTTGCCCAAGATCATACAGCTAGGAAGTGGCAGAGCTGGGATTTGAACTCGGGCCATCTGGTTCATGAACCCACACTCAAAACTAGTAAGACATCCACTCATGTTTGTAGCATATATTAGAAAATATGAAAAAAAGAAAAAAGTCCAAGCTAAAGTTACCAGAATATCCAGAATAAGAAGTTATCCTAAAGAAAGGATGGCTCTCAGCTAAATATACACATTGCCTCAGAGAGTCCTGCTGGTGTAACTTGTGACCAAAACTAGAGTGCTTTAGAAATAACAGTAATAGTTTTGAAACCAGCGAAACCAAGATTCTGTAGTAGCCGGACTGGATAAATTTGGTTTCAATTCACTTTAGAAAATGAAACAATCAAATCATCAAGCAAATGATTTTGATTTGCTGAAACAAAAATGATATCTGATGCAAATATGAAATTAATCTGAAACCATCAAAACAAGTCACACTGACTGTCTTAACATCCTGTGTTCCGTCTAAAAATGTAAACCTTAGCAGGAAGCCACTCTTAAATCCAGCCATACTGGATGGTGATTCCAATAAATGAGTTAATCTTGTTAGTAACGAAGAGCCATGGTGCCTAGAGAAAACTTTCAGGGAGAAAACCCCTTTCATAGCCAGCATGTTGGTGTTAGCCTGAACACAGAGGCTGAGAGAGCTAGAGGAAAGAACCCACGGCATCAAAAGGGGTGGGGAATAGCCATGAAATTAAACAGCCTAAAATGTCAAATGTCATTAAAGTTTTTCCTTTTAAAATGCACTTCTCTATGGAAAATATTGTAGCAGGTGATAAATGAGCCTGGAGAAGATCAAGTCCCGTGATATTGCCTCAGATGATGGGCTGCTACCATCACCAGAAGATGGGCCTGCTGTCAGGAAAGCCGAGCGAAGGGCAAAACCAGCAGCCTCTGCTGACGTGTTCTGAGCCGATCAAAGGAGAAACCAAGAGGCTGGGGAGCAGAGAATGACTCTGGGGTGTCATGCCAGGACATGGCCGCTGTGTGGCAGGAAAGGACGTAGAGGAAGGGCGGGCTATAGCCGCAAAGAACTTGGAGCCAGTCCAGAGAAGAGAGGATAAGCAGAGGGAAGGGAGGTCATTCTGGGGGGGCCCTCTGAGACCCCAGACTCTCTCTCATGTTCTCTATCTAAAGGTCACAGTAAAATGTGCAGACAAAACTGATACAAAACTATTCTTATCCAAAAGGCTAGAGACCTGATTATTCACCCTGTGTAAAATAGTTACTAAGTAACAGAACACATTGCAGTTAAACAGTGTTATTACTATAATACTAACAATTTCCTGGCCAAGAAGATTGAACTGAAATTTTTCAGTTACTCTTATTGTAACAATGAGATTATAACAAAACAATACCATATACAGATGATGAATGATAAAATTGTACACTTGAAACCTAATTTTATTAACCAATGTCACCCCAATAAATTAAATAAAAATTTAAAAAATAAATCAAGATAGGGTAAAAGGACTGGGGATGGATGAAATAGGTGATAGTGATCAAAAGGTTAAAAAATATAACCTTACAGTTATAAGATAAATAAGTCAGGAATGTAATACACAATATAGCGACTATAGTTAATAATCCTGTATTGTATAAATTGTTAAGAGAGTAGATCTAAAAAGTGCTCATTGCAAGAAAAGTATGTAACTGTGAGGGGATGCATATTATTGCTGTGGTGATCACTTTGTAGCATATACAAGTATCAAATCATTATGCTGTACATCTAAAACTAATAATATTTATATGTCAATTATACTACTATAAAAAATAGAAAATAAAGTTTAATCCACAAAGTGACAAATTACTAGCTGTTTTACACACTTAAATTCTGACATGAAGTTGCCTGACCTGTGGTGGCAGAGTGGGTAAAGCATAGACCAGGAATGTTGAGGTCATCAGTTTGAAACCCCAGTCAAGGCACAAACACTATGAGTTGATGCTTCCTGCTCCTCCCCACCACCTTTCTCTCTCTCTCTCCTCTCTCTAAAAAAAAAAAAAAAAAATCAATAACATAAAGTTAATAAAAATTGTTCTTATTCAGAAGATTTAAAAATCAATATTTTTAGCCTGACCAGGCAGTGGTGCAGTGGATAGGGCATCGGACTAGGACTCAGAGGACCCAAGTTCGAAACCCCAACGTCATCGGCTTGAGCACGGGCTCACCACCTTGAGTACAGGGTCACAGGCTTGAGAGTAGGATCATAGACATGACCCCATGGTCACTGGCTTGAGCCCAAAGGTCACTGGCTCAAAGCCCAAATTCACAGGCTTGAGCAAGGGGTCACTCACTCTGCTGTAGCCCCCGGGTCAAGGCACATATGAGAAAGCAATCAATGAACAACTAAGGTGCCGCAACAAATTGATGCTTCTCATCTTTCTCCCTTCCTGTCTGTTTGTCCCTATCTGTCCCTCTCTCTGATTCTCTGTCTCTGTCAAAAATAAAGATCAATTTTAAAAAATATTTTATTTATTGATTTTAGAGAGAGGAAAAAGAGAGAGCAGGAAGCATCAACTTCCATATGTGCCTTGACTGGGTAAGTCAGAGATTTAGAACCGGTGACCTCAGCGTTCCAGGTCAACATTTTATCCACTGCGCCACCCCAGATCAGGCTAAAAATCAATTTCAAATGTTCCTTCACCTAGCTTTACAATCCTTTTTTCTCATACGGCTTCCTATTCCTTATAGTTTATATGTATTCAGTCAATAAATAAATCAATAACTATTCAAAAGAAAAAAAGAAATCATCATTTTTGGCCAGCATATTGGTAAATAAATAAGTAAATAAAAGAAATCAATAAAAACCAACAAAGGTGTGGCGGCAGAGGCTGTCACACGCGGCAGTGGGACTGCACACGCGTATAGCCTTTCAGGAGGGCGGTGTGGAGTAACTATTAAACTGCGAACGGCACGTGCTCCTCCACCCAGCCGTTCCCTCTCCAGGTATCAGGTGAAGAACGTGTGTGTGGGCTCACAGTGATATGTGCAGGGGTGTTCACAGACACTGGGAACTACTTAAAGGTCTGTCAATAGAGAATCGTTAAATATACAATACCTCCTCTGTGCTCTGCTGCAATATTTCACAACAGTGAAAAGGAATTAAGAAGATCTGTATTTACCTACACAGAACAACTCCAAAACACACTGTTAAACCAGGGTGGGGAGGAGTAAATTGAAAGATAATATAGTACAATCTTATTTATGGGTTCTTGTAACCCGCCAAACTATGGACGTCTGTGTTAACACACAGGTGTGTCCAAATGCATAGAGCAAATGCAGGGTGCCGGTCAGGATGACAGCAGGCAGGGGTGAGCACCAAGGAGGAACGCGCAACTGCGTTGGGAAAAAGAGAAGTCTCGTTTTTACAAAGATGAATTGCTATGTGGTGTGATTAAAAATTAAGTCTTTGGAAATGTGAGTCCTAAAAATGTCTACCTGCCCAATCGAGTGTTCATCGGGGTTGGAAGTATTTTATCAGCTGTGGTCATTTCAACAAGAAGAAGTTTGTTCAACAACTATTTATTGAGCACCTACTATGGGCCAGGCACTGTACTAGACTCCAGGGAAATATTATATATACACCTGCCTCCATGGAATTTATATCCAGTGGCGTTTATGGCACCATCTCTTCTGTGGGGGTCCTCTGGGAGTCCCATAGGTCGATATAATACACCCAGAGGCAGGAGCACGACTGAGGGGGGCTCCAGTCCTCTCTTCCAGGCCAGGGAGAGAGGGAAAGGTGGGAATGGTTTCAGGCTTTAGCACAAGCCCATGGCACCTGGCTGGCCCCCTGTAAACACCCGTAAACATGCTCCGCCTCCGCTCCAACAAACTGCACAGGTTGGGGAGCCTGCAGCTGGGCAGCTGCTGAGACACACCCCAGGGCCCGCGGAGGGTGGAGGGGTGAGAACCAAATGTGGAAAGGGGAAAGGGTGTGGCTGGCTTGGCTCAGGAGACCCTGGCTCCTCCAGGTCGTTAAGGACAGTTCCCTTCCTGCAGGGGGCCACTTAGGATGGAGGACAGTGAGAGGACAGTGAGGGAGTGGAAGTGAGAGCAGGAGGAACGGAGCCCCGGGGAGGCTGCCAGTGCTCCACCTTGGCCAGAAGAGGGGAGAACAACCCTCTTCCTGAGCCATCTGGCACCAGGGCAAGGCCACGTGAGAGCCTGCTGGTCCTCGGCAGCCTCTCTTCTCCTTCCTCCGCTCCCGTCGCCCACACCAGGCCGCCTGGCTCCCTGTCTAAGCTGAACAGAATAAGGGTAGGTGAGGTGACTCCAGAGAGGCGTAACATGAAAAAGCAGAACTGAGACTAAATAAAATTCTGTGGTGATCATTTCACAATATATACATATTGTGCTATATATTGTTATGCTATATGCCTAAAAGTAATACAAGGTTATATGTCAACTGAATCTCAATAAAACTGGAATAACAAAAAGTGGAACTGAGTTTCTGGTTTAACCAAGAGAGGGAACATAAAATTGAAGGTGAGAAGGTTAAGAGAATCCCAGACCGAACTGCATTCACGGAAGGACAGCAAGGAGAGAACCCTTGGCAAACACAAAGGAATGACTCACTACCCGTGAAATTGCAAGCATCCTTGACGAGCCAGTAGGGGAGAGGTTTCAGGCTAGGGCCGCCTTTCCTGAGGCCTTCAAATCACACCTTACGAGCACCAGACAGCCCCACCTGAGCCCAGCCCAGCCAGCTTCCCTCCTATGTCAGTTCACACGGGTGCTGGAAGGCCAGGGTAACCTGATTGGTCTAGAGATTCACATTGCCTGAGAAGACTGGCTTGGTTAATGATCAGGGTCAGGTTTGAACCTGTTCCTGCCAAACCTACGTGCAGTCCCTCCGAGAGCCAGTGGTGAGACACACAGGGCGTGGTAAGCAGCTTGGCATTGCTCTGGTGAGTTATAAAATCCACGGGCTTTAAAATGCAGAGCCTGATGGCCTAAAGACCCATCTCCACTTCATTCTTTTCCACAACTAAGAGAATCGGCTGGGAGACTCCCGACCCACCACTACACATAGTAAATAATCCTTCTATCAGCTGGGAAGCCCTGCTTCCCTCGGGAGACTGCTCTCTGCGGACAAGGAACCAGCACAAGCCACCAGAGTCAGCAGCCATTTGAACAAGTCTCCGTTGGGCTGGGAGTGATGCTTCTCTCTTGACAACTGGATGTGAAACACAGTCCAAACTCCCTGCATCACATTAAAACACACAATTCCCTACCAACTCCCCCAGGAGATTTCTGATCGCAATGCCTCAAAACCTCCTTTCCGGGAGGACTTTGGCCAAGCCGAGAAAGATGCACACATGGACCAGGCCCCAGCCTTGCTGTCCTGGAAGGAGGCTTGGAAATGCTCTGAAAGGCTCGGACACAGCAAACGCTGTCCTGCGCTCACATGTCGGTATTTCACAGCCAAGTGCTTCCCAGCAAAATACACAAGGGCTTTGTCTCATTCTGCAATGGTCTGCACTGGCAACGCAGCCACTGTGGCTGCATCTGTCCAGCTCAAAGGGAACAGCAGGGTGGAGGGGCAGTGAGCTGCCCCACAGGGAAGCCAGCCCATCTCGCTTCAGGCAGAACACACAACTCTCAGCTTCCTAGGATTTCCCGTCAGGAATTTCACTAGGAAGGAAGGGAGGGAAGGAGGAGAAGGAGACGGAACAAACGAAGATGCTTTCTTTGTTTTCCTCTCTTAATAAAGCAAAGTCTGGTCAGGGTACTCAGAATCTCCTCGGAAAAATGCATTTTTTTAATTAATAAGGAATAAAATGATCGACTGGGAACAGAATCATTGAAAGTCACATTTCCCAGATTTAAGTAAGCAATGAGTGACATTTCAGATGTCAGCTACTGGTTTTGGACCAAACTGACCAGTTTGGGAGAATCTTCCTCTTCCTCCACACCCCAGCTTTCTTTCTTTAACTTTAATTATTGGCCATCAAATCTCCACCGCAATTCTGGCGGGACCATCTGGAACCCACACCTGACCCGCCTTTGCCTCCTGCCAACCCCCGCAGGGCTCCCCTGCTCATCGCGCTCCGCCACCCCACCTTTCCCGGACTTCAGTCCTTCACCTGCCGGGTCTCCAAGCATTCGCTTCACCGCCTTTCACCGGACCCAGGCAGCACCGCATGCTGGCGGGGTGTCGGCTATGAAGCGTGTGCTGACTGACAGGCTGCACGCTCTCCATCCTTCACCCAAGCTAAAGCAGACTCCCCAACAGCTCAAGGAGAGCAGCTGGTTTGCAAAACCTTAATCACTTATCTAGGAACTAGTTCTGGTCTGTGTGTGTTTTCTTTACTTGGGGGGGGTTGGGATTTGTTTTTACCCAAAGTATAGGCCAGAGAGAACCAGGTAATGCCTTAGAGAACCAGGAAAATACACAGGAATGGGCCGAAGAGAAGATGGATCACGTGGTGCTAAGGGGAGGTGTATGAAGCGAGGAGATAGTGTTAGGAGGGCTTCCCAGGGCAAGTGCCGGGTGCCCAGTCCTGCGCTGGGGACGTGTGGTGAACAAGCAGACTGCATCCCTCCCTCCCTCACAGAGCTGATGGTCTGATGGGAGAGGCAGACAGACAAGCAACCGGTAACTGATAATTTAATATGAACAGTGCCGAGATCAGGACAGTAGAGAGCAACACGAGAACACAGACAGTGGGAGATATGGGGGTGGGGTGGTCAGGGATGAAGACTTCCAGAAGGAAATGCTCCCTAAGCTGAAACCCAGAGGATGAGAAAGAAAAGCTTGCTTAAAAGCCAGGGGGCCAGAGAAAGCAGAGTATGAAAGAGCTGTGTGGGCCCTGGCCAGGTGGCTCAGTAGTAGAGCATCAGCCTGGCATGTGGAAGTTCCAGGTTCGATTCCTGGTCAGGGCACACAGGAGAAGTGACCTTCTACTTCTCCTCCCCTCACTGTCCCCCTTGTCTCTTGCTCTCTCTTCTCCTCCTGCAGCCATGGCTCAATTGATTGAGTGCATTGGCCCCGAGCACTGAGGGTGGCTCCATGGAGCCTCCGTGTCAGGAGCTAAAAATAGCTCAGTTGCAAGCATGGGCCCCAGATGGGCCGAGCATCAGCCCCAGACAGGGGTTACCAGGTGGATCCCTATAGGGGCACATGCAGGAGTCTGTCTCTCTATCTCGCCTCCTCCCATTTAAGTAGAAGGAAAAAGGAAGAGCTGTGTGTGAAACAACAGGCCAGCTTGAGTCTGCCGGGGTTGACAATGTCCTGAGTCCGAAGTAGAAGAGTACTCTGGAGACTGGGAGAGCACCCGCCCCCGGGGCCTTGCTCAGAGTCCCATCCAAGACCTTTTCTTCTCTGAGTGAACCTACCTGCGGGTCAGGCCGTCTCTGTAAAGCATTCTTCTCCAGCTTCTCACTCTCTTATGTAGTGAGAGCTAACCAGTGACCATGAATGCAAAACAACGGAGAGTCCAATCCATGTCAGGGCAGAGGGAGCCGGAGACACGCCCCACTCCCCATGTTTTTTCCTGTACTGCTTTCTGCCGCCAGAAAAGCCCTACCAAAGGTTCTCCGTGATTACGTAACAAGGACATGGCAAGCAAACTTGGGCAGACACACGGGATCCAACCGTTTCCCCTTCAGAAATCATAAAACACCGAAAATGAGAGTTGGCAGGGCACGCCACGCAGGCTTTTTCACTGGGCTTGCTGGCGAGGTCTGGAATCACCATCCAGTGGCAAGAACCCTATTAATCCAAGGTGTTTATTTCCTTTTGATAAACAGTAATATGTAATTTCCCATTTTTAGAAACAATCATTACTTCAAACAAGGAGCCCTTACCAAAAACAGTACTTAGAATGAGTGGTTTTTCTCCATATGAGGACAGCAGCTCAGTAAAAAATAATAATAACAATAATTTTTTAAGAAAGCTCTTGGCTTAAAACATTAATTTGTCTCTTAGATATGATTCAAGAGGCAAGTGATGTTTGGAAAAACAGGGTGTTCAAATAGAGAAGAGCAAGGCCTCCTGGACCACCAGCTCGAACCCCTGATGGGCCTCGCTCTGTGCACGCACCTGACACGCCTGCCTCCCACAACTAAATTCCTAGAATTTATTTTCTAGGAATTTAGACAATCCACACCGGCTGCCTCCACTCTCTCACTTGACCTCCCTAATCTGCCTGAAGGGCCCACTTGAAATTCAAGTTGTAGCCGAACTTGCACTGTTACAAGGAGAAAATGCTCTGTCATTATTCTCTCCTGCCAGCTCACATTCCAGCCCTCCCCACTGCCTGGCCACGGACACAGAAGACAGTGACATGGGCCCTGGAGGAGATGGCACGCCCAGGTTAACACACAAAACCCAGGCCACAGGGTACCGGCCAAAAAGGCCAGAGGTGAACTTAAAGCATTCCCCCTCATCTGGGACTGAGTGGGGACCTTAAGACAGGCAGGGGTGGCACGCCCCTCTACAGCCCCAGCCCAGAAGCTGCAGCTCAGCGTCTGAGGCTTTGTCAAGTCCCCAGAGGGGAAAGCAAGGGGAACATCAACCCATGTTGTTTGTGACACTTCGCTAAATGGCTTTCCTGTCCCAAAATACTCAGAGCGGGCCGCCCGCGGGACTGAAATAACCACCAGGAGGGCCTTTTTAAATGGAAATAGTCCAAAGTGTTAACATATAAGGCGCGGGCACTCTTCAGCACAGCAGTACAACGCTGTCGATTGAAGGAAGTCCGGGCTAGGAGAAAAGCCTGAGTAGGGGCTCAGGGACCTACCAGGGTAAGGGAGCTAGCTCCCGCGGCCACGCCCTGGAAATGTGAACCTGGCCTCGAGCCACTTCAAGACAGCCTCTCAGAGTCGTCCTTTCCTGCTTCTCTATCCTCTGGGCCCCACCCAACCAAGGCAGAAAAGAAGGCTCACCGCAGTCCAGAGGTGGATTAAAAAATCTGCCTGGCAACGGATCACGGGACCCGAATGCGGCCTGGCGATTGGCAGTTAGGCCAAACGAGGCGTGGCATCAGCTGCTTCCAGGAGACTCGGCCTCCCCTCCCTTCCTCGCTCCTCCCTCCCACTGCTCTGGGACAGCTCGCTCTGCGAGGCAGCCTTACTCCCTGGACACTGGCGGGTCCAGGATTGGGGGTTGGGGAGGGGGGTGTCTTAACGGTGTCATCTGGTTTCTGGCTGGAGCGGAGAACTTAACGTTGTAAGCACGCTGCTTTACTTAGGTTGTAAGTTCATTCGGGGCGCCAGAAGGAACTTACAGAGATGGGGAGGGGCGCCAAAGTACCCCCGAAGCCACTTGGTGCTGCCCCTGCTTTCTGTGGGTCCTCTCTTCTTCGCTTCTCTCTCCACGCCCTTGCACGTTCGCAGCCGTTCGTCCCAAATCTTCCCTCTCCCCTTCCTAGGCCCTAGGAAGGGCTTTGCTCCTCCCCTGCTGCCTCCTCCCCCTACCCCCCTAGCCACGCTGCAACCGCCTCTGCCCCATCCTGGGCTCGCTCTTCTGTTTTCTCCATTGATTTCTGTTTGCTTTCTTATTCCCTCGCGCCCCGGAATGAAAAGCCAGTGATCCAAGCTGGTGGAGGCCCCAGTTCCTTCTCCTTGGGCGGGACGCAGGTGATGGTGGGGTGGGGGGTGAGTGGTTAGGGCTGTTCTGTCCATACAGGAAGCAGGGCTGCCCCCCTCTTGTTCACACCGCTGGTTAAGTTCTAAAGCCGGGCTCCAGTGGGCCTCAGCCCTGGAGCCTAGCAGGGCCAGCAGACAAAGGGATTAAAGAGGGAGACTATGTCCACAGTTGGGAACAACTCGGTTCGTCCAAAATTCCTCTTGGGAGGCCCCTCACATTCTCAAGCCCTGCCCCAGAAAGAGGGCTCAGCCCCACGGGCCAGAGGGATGTGCACAGGCCCGGCTTGCATTCCCACGGCTGCCAACGCTGAATCCACAAGCTGGGGCTGGTCCAGAGGCTTCCAAGTTAAGAGGAGGGCGGTCAGGGATGGCAGCTGGGGCTGATTATAATGCAAATACTTTCATTGTTGCTTCTCTCTTATTTACCATCATCCTGGAACTGTGAAGACACAGGAGGTTTTGGAAAAGACCCAGGGTGACACCTGGACAGAGGGACCAGCAGACCCGAGGAGGCTTAACTGGGGCCAAGGGCTGACTTTGCTTGGGGCATGAAGCCTATCTGCTATCCCCCAGATGGGCAAATTGGTTAAGAGCCTTGCCTTGCCTTGCCTTTCTGGACTGGACCGGAAGCCAGCCAAGCTGCAGGGTGTCTCAAGTTACATTGCAAGTTATCTGTTCTCTTGCTCCTCCTCCCCCCGCCATGCTGAGCCTCCCCACCCACCTCACCCCCTGCACTTGACTCCTGCCCCATCTCTCTGCCTGGAACGCCTCCCTATGCTCCTCTCCAAACCTTGGAACAGTTATAAACTGTTACTAACAGTCTTACAGAACGCTGTTAGTCAAGCAGAGGCTTCTCAATCAAGCCAGACCCACGTTGAATCCTGTCTCTGCTATTTACTAGCTGTGTGATATCATTTCTCTGAGCCTCAGTTTCTTTGTAAGAAAAATAATATCCACCTCATAGGGTGTTGTAGAAGTTAATAAATATAAAGCATATATGATACACGTATGGTATGCCTAACGCAAAGTAGTATTCGATAGTAATAGCTAACACTGACAGCATTTATTACTTGCCAGGCACACGGTATGTGTTAGCTAACATCTTCACCACACAGCTCTGAGAGAGGCACCAAACCATCCCTGTTTTACAGGTAAGGACACTGAAGCCCAGAGAGATTCGATAACTTCCTCAAGATCACACAGCTAGGAAGTGGCCGGACTGATAGCTATTATTACTGTTATTATTATTATTCCCCTACTAGATTGTAGGCTCACTAAGGAAAGAAGCTTTGTAAATTAATAACTAGTTCTGGGATGTTGTTAAGAGATCAAGGCCTTCCAGATTTCAAAAGACATCTTCCATTTCCTAAAACCTGCTCAGAAAAAAATTCTCAACTTCCTCAGGGACACAGCAATGGCATCATGGGAAAGAAAAACACAAAAAAAAAAATTTTTTTTTTTTTTTTGGCTCTGGCCAGATAGCTCAGTTGGTTATAGCATCATCCCGAAGCACAGAGGTTGCAGGTTCAATCCCCAGTCAGGGCACATACAGGAACAGATCAATGTTCCTGTCCCTTTCAATCTCTCTCCTTTCCTCTTTCAAAAACCAATAAAATAAACATTAAAAAAAAAAAATTTTAAATCAGAACGCTTGGATTGACGTAGGCCGAGTCACCTCTTCCCAGCTCGGTGAGTTGAGGCCAATCACGGCACTCCTCCCAGCTTCGCCTTTCTGTGCCCTTCTTGCCAGAGTGGAGCTGAGAACCCAATGTGAGATCTCAAGAGATAAAGCACTATGTGGACTAGAACGCCAGGTCCAAAGAGAAGGTCCTTTTATTCTTAACCCTTTCCAATCCTGGGCCCCGCTGCTGGGAAGTTCTCCCATTGACACCAGGCCTCAAGCTTGTGGTGGAAAATAACAGAGGTTTTTAAAGGGATCAGAAACCACCCTCCTCAGCAGAATGTTCCCCACACACTTGCTGTGGCCCCTGGCAGCCTCTGCTGGGAGTGGTCAGCCTTAGGAAGCACTTGTGCCTGCCAGAGGGACGCCGCAGGGCCATGGGAGGCTGGTAAACAGCACATGGCATTCTCGGCCTATGGCAAGCATTCATGCCTCGAATTCTTTGTCCTCGTGAGGAGAGACAGAGGGCTGCTCTGTGCTGCACAGCCCAAAGCCAGAATGCCACTTGCCAAACCCCCGGCCGGAGAGCGCGCCAGGGCCGAGGCGCGCCTGCCACCAGCCCGCTCAAGTGTGCTTGCGAAATAAATTTGCCCAAACTTGGAGTTCTTTCTTGAAAACTTGGGTTTACTTGTTAATTCCAAAGGGAAACCATGGCACTGTTACAATGGAAAAAGATCAGCCATCGACATAATCGAGAGTGGGATCATTTGGGTCCTGAGAAGTGACCCCACGCCACTTCTGTGGTATTCCTGCCCCCAGAATGCACAACCTGAACCTAACCACGAGACAAAGCTGCATCTACACGTCAGACAAACCCAGACAGAAGGACATCTTTAAATCAACTGGCTCAATCAATATATTTAAAAAACATCAATGTCCCAAATGACACCAAAAAGCTGAGAAACTACCTGATTGAAGAAACTAGAGATCGTGACAGCTAAGTGTCACATGGGATCAAGGACATGGATTGAAGACTAAACAGGGAGGAAAAGAAACATTGCTATAAGGCAGTGGTTTTCAACCTTTTTTTAATCTCACAGCGCATGTAAACTAATTACTAAAATTCTGCGGCAGGCCAAAACGTGTATTTTTTGCCTATCTGACAAAAATAAATAAATAGGAATAATTTTGATTCATTCACCCCAGGCAGCTATTGCTGTGTTGGCTGTTGTCATTTTTATTTAACAACCTAAGGGAAAAAAGTCAGGGCCCCTGACTAAATGGTCAGGTTTTGCATGTGTTAAAAATTCCCACGGCACACCAGTTGGGAATTGCTGCTCTGAGGAAATGATTGGTTGATGAGTAAAAATTGAATGTGGACTATATATCAGGTACCAATGTATCCATGTTAGATTTCCTGAAGTTGGTGGTTGTATGCCTGCTATATAAGAGACTGTCTATACACGTTCAAGTGTTTAAGAGTAAAGGGTCATGGTGTTTGCATCCTACTTTCAAATGAGTCAGCAAAAATAATGATAATGATGACATCTATAAATAGAGAGATTAAAACAAATGAGAGAAAATGTGGAAATCTAAGTGAAAGGTATATGGATAAGCATTATCTTATTCTTGTAACTTCTCTGTCATGAGTTCAAAATAAATACACTTTAAAAAAAAGACAAAAGGAACCTCAATTGTATGCTTAGCTGCATCTCCTACATACTATTCATGTCACAGCTACTGTGCGACACCAGAGAGCTAAGGTGAGACTGAGGAGGTGAAGCACTCGTGTACTGGCAGCGTGCACAGCCCTGGTGGGGGCTGTGCTTTCGCTTCGGGCCACAGGAGACCCGGCAGTATTTTCGTAAGGCGCTCATAGCTCAAAGCATCTGATCCAACCTGCTAATCACACAGGAAGATTGGTTGCACCACATTATTATCACACCTTGCTTTTGACCCCAAACATCCCCATCCCCACACAATTAACCAGGCTAGTTTCTGAAAGGCTCACAAGCTATCGGAACTAGCCAGGACCTTCAGAGAACGCATGCTCTATCCATATTACAAATGAGGAAACTGAGGCTGAGAGGAATCTTAACTTGCCCCAGATCCCATCCAATCTCACTGACTCCCGGGCCAGTGCTCTTTTCAAGACTCTGTCCTGGGAATTTTGGAGTATCTTCCAAGCCTTTTGGCTTTTTGCAAAAATCAAGAGAGGAAGATTCCCCCCCCCCCCCAAGAAAATCGTTGTTTAACGTACAGGTGACATTGAGAGCAGTTCCAAGAAAGAGGGAACAAAAATATGTTTAACAATACGTGGAGGTCAGGGTAGAATTCCCGGCAGGCCGCAAGGTCCTCTCCGTGGCTACGGTTCCTGCCGTGATCCTTCCTCTGCTTCCAGCTCGCGCTGGATTCTGGGAACACCATTCCTCCCCCGGACCCCTGCAGGCCCGGGGTTGCTTCCCACCGTTCCTGGGAGACTCACCACCCCTTGCTGGCTCCTTTGCCCCTGCCCACTCCTCCACAAACAGTCCCCTTACTCAAGTCCATCTGCAGTGGAACTATCTTCAAGTGGGAATTCTATTTCCTGTAGGGACCCTGACAGACACAGAAATGAATTTTGAGTTGATGAAAAATATTTACATCCATTTGCGAGCATTCCAAAATAATTCGATTTTCCAGCTCTCCCTTTAACGATACCACTCCCCACCCACGGTCACACTGGCCGCAGCAAGCTGCACAGTGACGCTGCAGTCCCTGCTAGCACTCCATGCTGGAAACGTCCTTCCCAGCTCCCACGGGGACCGGGACCTGAGTTTAAACCTCGCACATCTGGACCCTGCAAGGACTTTGGGGGGGCTGAACTTGGACCATCCCCATCAGGGACTGAGAGAGGGCAAGGTGGGTGGCGATGACGGTATCAGGGGGAACAGAAAGAGCAGGGGAAAGGAGAGAGAGCAGGCAGGTCAGGCAAAGAAAGCCAGCCGGGAAGGGCCTTCCACGAGCCTCTGCAGCCCGCGGCACTCCTCCCTGGTGCCCCTCTAGGGTTAACACTCACTGCAGGGCGGAGGGACCCCTGGCCTGTGGCCACTGCCTCGAGCCTGGGCCTGGTGTAGGTAGAGGGCAGCTAAAAAGCGTCTCCTGTTTGAATGGCCTGGTGGTATGTTCCTTTTCCATCATACTCACAGCCCCTGACTGTCCTGGTCAACAAGAGACTTCATCTTGAGAGCCCGGGAACCATTACCACCCTCACCCTCCCTGGGAAAAGTATCATTTGCCCAAACCCACCATATCATTTGGTCTGTGGAGGTCAGCAGAGGAGGATTCCGAGGCCAGTGGGGCTCAAAAAATAGTTATGGAATGAATGAACACCGAGGGCCGTTACTAGCTTATGTCACCCCTTCCTCAAGCTTAAATTAAAAAATTAAAAAAAAAAAAAAAACGCACATATTTAATTGATAAACTATTGAACAACTTGGGTAGTTCATCCAGAGGGTCTTTCCAGTGTCCCAGGGGGCATCCCACACCTCTCAGGAAGCACACTGTCCCACCCCACATAGCTGTCAGCTTCCGAATTAAGGATCAGGAATTGGGCTTTGAGCTGTGTTGAGTGAAAGAAGCTTCCCTGGAGGGGCCCAGACCCAGCCGGGACAGAAGGCAGCTACGTGCAGGCATGTGTGCCAGCAGGGATGCACATGCTCTCACTCGAGTGTGTGCAGGGGCTCACAACCCCTCTCCAGGACTCCATACCCGCCCTCGTGCTCTCCCTAAGTTACCACGTGGCCGTGCCATGAATGCCACGTGTGTAAATGCGGTGCCCCTGCACAGCAGACAACCCAGCCACCGAAGGGACTCAGCCTATGGATATTACCCCACTGTATGGGCAGGGAAACTGAGGATCCAGAAGGGTTAAGTGTCTCGCCCAATTCACAAAAACAGCCGTAGGTCAGTCATCTTGAGGAAAGCAGCAGGGGGCCTGAGTGGTGGGGGCGCAGTGGATAGAGCATCAGCCTGGGACGCTGAGGTCCCAGGTTTGAAACCCAGGGCTCACCAGCTTGAGTGCGGGGTCACCAGCTTGAGTGTGGGATCATCAACATGATCTCATGGTCACTGGCTTGAGCCCAAGATCGCTGGCTTAAACAAGGGGTCACTGGCGTGGCTGGAGGCCCCCAGTCAAGGTACGTACGAGATGCAATCAATGAACAACTAAGGTGCTGCAACTATGAGTTGATGCTTCTCATCTCTCTCCCTGTCTGTCTCTCTCTCTCTCAAAAAAAAAAAAGAAAAAAGAAAAACAGCAAGAGGATCAAACACCTCCTTTGTTAACTATCTCTTTTCAAAACCAATAGCAAGCCTTGAACACCAACACCCCCAGGGACACAGGCTGTGGGGCTGAAGTGGGAAACACTCATTTGTCCAAGCAAGGACAGGGCAGGTGGAGCCCGCTGGGCAGTTCCCACTGCTACGTGCAGAACCCCTGACAAGCTGGTGCCGGAGAGGACGGTGTAGGGGCAGCTGTTATCTGGTCTGAGGGTGATCAGAGAGCTGCTTCCACTGGCAGAAAGGGGCAGCTCTGACAATGACAAGGGGGAAGAGCTTAGTCTACTTGCTTTGGCAAAAGTGAGCACTACCCTCATTGGGAGACCAGGTATTGTCTGCAGAGCTAGAAATCAAAAGGGAACTTTGGTCGGACACGTCTGCCACAAGGTTCAAGCCCTAAAATGGACTAGCGGGAACCAGAGACATCTAATAAAAGATCAACGCCCTTACTTTAAAGAAGAAACTGAGGCCCAGACAGGGCAGGTAACTAACTTGAGGCCACCCAGCAAAGCTGCAGCCAGGTCAGGATTAGATGGCAGGCCTGCGACCCAGAGCCAGATCCCTTTCTCCACTCCCAACAGGCCATTTTGAAAATTCACCTCTGCATCATTTTACCAATTTAGACCCACTTCTGAACTGTGTATTCATATCTGGGGCAGCAGAGTCGATCAGTGAGTCCTAAGCTTGGGCGGCCAGCGTACCAAGCCGCCCTTGATTTCTCAACAGTGGTGCGGCCAGCCTCCCCGTGAGGATCAGGAAGCCAAGAATTCCTCCCATCGCCCATTAATGAGACCAGTAATGCCACTGGATCGAGTGTGGGCTGTCAGGGCTGTGGTGCAGCCTCCTCGGGTTTCCTCCCCCCAACACACCAGGCAGAGGCACAAGACATCAGGTTAACAAATTTTATTTGCCTTTAACAGCATCAGTTTTCTTACATTCTTAATTAAGTTGCCATTAAAGTGCGGGAAAATTTCTTAATCATGATAACATTTGTTACAAGAAATCAGAACTAATACCAGGAGTATGGTGCCCATGAAGAAAACATTTCTCTTACAATACACAGAATGGAAGCCGCTCCTGTTGAGCTGGTGGGTTGGCCAATTTGCAAACAGTTCCTAAATCCCTCTCACCATGAGCACCACACTGGCTGGGACCACCACTCCTGGGGAAAAAAGCAAGGCTAAAGAATTCTGAAGTCACACCCACACGCCCAGCCTGCCGACTCCTCCCGGGCGTGTTTGGATGTTTGCTGTTTGAGGAGATCCACTCTTTGGAGAACTGGAAGTCTCTACTACCCTCTACCCCACCCACCCTTTCTAACAAAAGCCCCCAAAGTCATTACAATGAAAAAGTGGGTTTCCATGACCCCAACACTAACAATGTTCAGTAAAAATGAAGATAATAAACACAAAAGCTTGCATAGTAAACAGGAGCTCTCAGCATTCAATGCAAAAATAAAAATAAAAATGAAATTTTAAGGCAAATACTGTTGACGCCACACGTGGGCTGGACGGAGCACTTTACAACCCTGTAAAGCTCCGGGAGCCGCAGGGCGGCTGGCTCGTCAGCACCTGCCGCTGGCCGAGGCCAGAGCTTTGCACGATTGCTGAGGCTGTCGGTGTGTTTCTCTTTGGAGGTTATATACAAACACACCCAAGGCTGATGTATTTTTATACATATGTATGTACACACAGGCCTGCTACTCTTTCTTTGTGGACACCGCCAGCTCCACCTCGGGAAGCTGGATACCAACCTTAGTCCCACTGTCGTTGCTAGAAGAAGAGGACAGTCGGGACTTCTTAGAGGCCAAGGACACTCCGCTCCCCTGTAACTTGCCTGTCTCATCATCACTTCCAGTCACCTCATAATGACCTTTGCTCTTTGACCCTAATCCACCAAAGGTACCGAATTTCAGCTTCCCGTGCTTTCCTTTGACTTTTCCACCTTCGAGCGACACTTCCCCACCTTCAAACTCCAAAGTCCCGGTTGGGGTAGAAGATGCAGACAGCTCCCGTTCGTCGCTGAAGGAATTGGAGCGGTCCCGTGGCTTCCTGCTTTTAAACAAGGAGAATTTGGCTTTGGGTGAAGAGGCTTCGGCCTCTGCTTCTCCTTCCAAAGAGCCGAGGCTGGCCTTGGAGCTCTTCAGGTCGCCTTTAGACCCTGAAATGGATGCTTCCGGTGAGCTGGTGACGCCGCCTTTCCCTTTAGGTTTGGAAAAATTGAACTTGGGCATTTTGATTTTGGACTTTTTAAGTTTTACGTCGGATTCTTCCCACTCGCCCTCTCCGGCACCAGCCTGGACACTGGCCTCCGTTTTGGGGAAGTTAATATCCACCCCCACTTCTCTGCCAACCAGCTCGCGGCCAGAGGTGAATTTGGGGATCTTCATCTTCGGGAATGTTACTTTTCCAGATCTGCTTTCCAAGTGACCTTGAGGCCCAGACACACTCAGCCCAGGACCCTGGAGTCCAATCTGGGCTCCTTTCACACCTCCTTCTGCCTTTGGTCCTGAGAAATGAAGTCCCCCGGCAGAGGAGACCTGGGGTCCTTTCCACTCAACCCCGGAGCCTTTGACACTCATATGCCCTTCACCCAGGCTGAGATCCGGGGTGCTGACACCCCCTAAAACATCCACACCTCCTTTGATCTTTGGGCCCGTCAAGCTGACACCGAAATCGGACTCGGGAGATGTAAACGAAGGCCCTTTCACACTAATGCCAGGAGCAGTCCCGTGGACCCCCATTCCTGAACCTTTCAGATTGCCTTTGATTTCAGGGCCAGAAATCTGTCCAGTGGGGACTTTCACATTCACACCTTGCAGCTCCACGTCACATCCAGAGGCCTTAATTCCAGGCATCTGGAGGGTCCCTCCCAGGCCTTGACCACTGATGCCGGGAAGACCTCCTCCACCAGAGGGACCCTTTATCTCACCAAGGCCCCCGAAGCTCCCTTTTACTTTTGGTCCTTCCACGTTCAAGTCCACGTCAGGTGCTGAGATCTGAGGGCCCGAGAGCTGAGGCCCTTTCAAGTGGAAGCCTCCGAGGTTCACATCCATGTCTGGCCCCTTTAATTCTCCAGTAACCTGTGGCCCCTTGACATTAATGTCCAAGTCAGACCCTGGAGCGGAGATGCCGAACTGGGGCAGTTTCATTTGAGGAAGTTTAATACCACCTCCAGGTGCCTCCAAGCTTAGATCAGGGGCACCTACTGATACTTTAGGGCATTTGATGTCACCAGAGACAGCCAGGTCTCCCTTAAGACTTGGTCCTTTCAAGTTCAAGGCGAGGTCAGGTCCAGAGACTTTGGGCATAGAGAGGTTCACGGAAGGCAAGTCCACTTTTGGCCCCTGCAGAGACACCTCAGGCCCTTCGAGCTTAACATCTGGTGCGCTCAAGCCTCCTTCTAGCGAGGGCAGCTGGGCGTGGATTTCGGCTCCTCCACCCTCCATTTTCACACCAGGGACGCCAATCTTGGGCATTGAGAACTTGGGGAACTTGATTTTCGATTCTGGACCTTGCAGATCTATGTCTGGTCCTTCCAGTCCCACACTGGGGATGTCACCTTTTATCTTTGGTCCTTTCAAGTTAATGTTGACATCAGGGATGGAGACTTGAGGGGCAGAAATGCCAAAGGACGCTGTTTTCACTTTAGCATCTGGGCCTTCAATGCTGATGTCAGGTGCATTTAAGTTTGCCTGCACCTTGGGGCCTTTCAAGTCCCCCTCTATTTTAGGCCCTGAGACATCCACACCTGGCACCTTGAACTTGGGGGCCTTCAGCTTGACATCAGGACCTTCCATGTTAATCCCTGGTGAAGAAATATCCAGGTCATGGGCCTGGAATTCACCCTCCATTTTGGGACTAGGGAGGGAGGCTTCAGCTTTAAACTTCGGTGATTTAATGTCAAATTCTACATCTGGGAAGTACATTTTTCCAAACATAGTTTTCTTGGTTTTAGGAGATTTCACATCAGCTTTGAGTGTGGCATCAGGCCCCGCAACATTGATGTCCACATCAGGGGCCTTGAGACTGGCATCCATCTCACCTCCAGGAACATTCAAGTCAAATCCTTGTTTCTTGGCCTTAATTTTGGGACCACTCATGTGAATTTTAGGCATTTTAAACTTGCTCTTCTTGCCCTTGCCGCCAATGTCAGGAGTCTCAATGTTCAGCTCTGCCTCAGGAACAGTCACATCAACCGTAGGTGACTTGAAGTCAGCTTTGGGGCTTTTTGTCCCAAATCCAAATTTGGGTTTCTTAAATTTGGGAATTTTAACATCTGGCCCCTCAAGGTTAACATCTGGGCTCTCCAGGTGTACATCTAAATTTGGAGCTTCTAGATCAACTTTGGGCCCCTTAAAGTCCAGTTCACCACCTTCTAATTTGGGACCAGAAATTCCAATTTTGGGTGCCTTGAGATGCAAATCAACATCAGGAGCAGTTACTTTAGGCGCAGATATATCCAGTGATGGCATCTTCAAATTTGGGCCACTGAGTTTGGCATCAGGGCCTTTGAAATCCAGATCTGGACCTTTAAAGTCTACTTCTGGGCCTTTGAAAGTACCTTCAATTTTAGGGACAGATACATCAAAATCTCCTTTGACTCTGGGTCCTTTCAAATCTAGGTCAACATCAGGCATGGAGATTTTGGGAGCTTTGATATTTATCTCAGGCATCTTGAACTTGGGGCCCTTCAGTTTTGCATCGGGACCTTCGACATTCACATCTGGAACATCAATGCCCACCTTAAGTCCTGAGACATCAATGTCAGCCTTGGGCAGGTTCACATCTACCTCTGGGCCCTCTCCTTTGAAGCCAGGCATGCTGAACTTAGGCATTTTCACCTTGGGCATCTTCAGGTGCCAGTCTGGGCCATGAACGTCCACATCTGGGGCATCAATGTCCACTTTGGGGCCAGAAATATCAATGTCGGCCTTGGGCAGGTTTACATCCACTTCTGGGCCTTCTCCTTTGAAGCCGGGCATGCTGAACTTGGGCATTTTCACCTTGGGCATCTTCA
Source organism: Saccopteryx leptura (assembly GCF_036850995.1). Lineage (NCBI taxonomy): Eukaryota > Metazoa > Chordata > Mammalia > Chiroptera > Emballonuridae > Saccopteryx > Saccopteryx leptura. The sequence goes on along the minus strand of NC_089503.1, from coordinate 10,237,049 downwards.
GGTGCCAGTCTGGGCCGTGAACGTCCACATCTGGGACATCAACATCCACTTTGGGCCCTTTGATGTCAATTCCAGGGCCCCTGAGGTCACCTTTCACCTCAGGCAGGGAAACGTCCACATCGCCCCTCATTTTAGGGCCCTTCAGGTTCAGATCAAGATCAGGCATGGAGATCTTAGGAGCTTTGATGTTCATCTCTGGCATTTTGAACTTGGGGCCCTTTAATTTTGCATCTGGGCCTTCAATATTCACATCTGGAATATCAACGTCCACTTTGGGGCCTCTGATGTCAACTTCAGGCCCCTTGAGGTCACCTTCCACTTTGGGCAGAGAAACGTCCACATCACCCTTTACTTTGGGACCCTTCAGATTCAGGTCAACTTCAGGCATGGAGACCTTGGGAGCCTTGAGATGCAGGTCAGGCATTTTAAACTTGGGGCCCTTCAGTTTCCCTTCTGGGCCATGAATGTCGATGTCAGGAGTGTCAATGTCCAACTTAGGGCCTTTAACATCCACTTTGGAGCCTTTCAGATCGCCCTCCAGTTTAGGAATGGAAACGTCCAAACCTCCTTTTACTTTAGGGCCTTTCAAGTTCAAATCAATGTCACTCATGGAGATTTGTGGGGTTTTGAAATGCACATCAGGCATCTTAAATTTGGGGCCTCTGAGTTTCCCTTCAGGCCCCTCAATGTCCACCTCTGGCCCTTTCAGACCACCCTCCACCTTCGGCAGTGAGAGGTCCACGTCACCCTTTGCCTTTGGCCCTTTCAGGTGTAAGTCAAAGTCGGGCATGGAGATCTTAGGGGCTTTAATGTGCATCTCCGGCATCTTAAATTTGGACCCCTTCAATTTGCCTTCTGGACCTTCAATATTGATGTCAGGAGTATCAATGTCCAATTGGGGTGGCTTTATGTCGATTTCAGGGCCTCTGAAGTCACCTTCCACTTTGGGCAGAGAGACGTCCACATCACCCTTCATTTTAGGGCCTTTCAGATTAAAGTCAAGGTCAGGCATGGAGATCTTGGGGGCTTTGATGTTCATCTCGGGCATCTTGAACTTCGGACCTTTCAACTTTCCTTCAGGTCCTTCAATATTCACATCTGGGGCATCAATGTCCACTTTGGGGCCAGAAATATCAATGTCGGCCTTGGGCAGGTTTACATCCACTTCTGGGCCCTCTCCTTTGAAGCCGGGCATGCTGAACTTGGGCATTTTCACCTTGGGCATCTTCAGGTGCCAGTCTGGGCCGTGAACGTCCACATCTGGGACATCAACATCCACTTTGGGCCCTTTGATGTCAATTCCAGGGCCCCTGAGGTCACCTTCCACCTTAGGCAGGGACACATCCACATCGCCCTTTACTTTAGGACCTTTCAGGTTTAAGTCAATGTCAGGCATGGAGATCTTAGGAGCTTTGATGTTCACCTCAGGCATCTTGAATTTGGGGCCCTTCAGTTTCGCATCTGGACCTTCAATATTCACATCTGGAACGTCAATATCAGCTTTGGGCAGGTTGACATCTATTTCTGGGCCCTCTCCTTTGAAGCCGGGCATGCTGAACTTGGGCATTTTCACCTTAGGCATCTTCAGGTGCCAGTCTGGGCCATGAACATCCACATCTGGGACATCAACGTCCACTTTGGGGCCTTTGATGTCAACTTCAGGCCCCTTGAGGTCACCTTCCACTTTGGGCAGAGAAACATCTACATCACCCTTTACTTTGGGACCCTTCAGATTCAGGTCAACTTCAGGCATGGAGACCTTGGGAGCCTTGAGATGCAGGTCAGGCATTTTAAACTTGGGGCCCTTCAGTTTCCCTTGTGGGCCATGAATGTCAATGTCAGGAGTATCTATGTCCACCCTGGGTCCTGAGATGTCAACGTCAGCCTTTGGCAAATTCACATCCACATCCGGGCCCTCTCCTTTGAAGCCGGGCATGCTGAACTTGGGCATTTTCACTTTGGGCATCTTCAAGTGCCAGTCTGGACCATGAACATCCACATCTGGGACATCGATGTCCACTTTGGGGCCTTTAATGTCAACTTCAGGCCCCTTGAGGTCACCTTCCACCTTAGGCAGAGAAACGTCCACATCACCTTTCATCTTAGGACCTTTCAGATGCAAATCGAAGTCAGGCATGGAGATCTTGGGAGCTTTGATGTTCATCTCGGGCATCTTGAATTTGGGGCCCTTCAATTTTGCATCTGGACCTTCGATATTCACACCAGGACATTCAAGGTCCACTTTGGGGCCTGAGACATCAATGTCAGCCTTGGGCAGGTTCACATCCACTTCCGGTCCCTCTCCTTTGAAGCCGGGCATGCTGAACTTGGGCATTTTCACCTTAGGCATCTTCAGGTGCCAGTCTGGGCCATGAACATCCAGATCTGGTGCATCAATGTCCACCTTGGGGCCCTTTATGTCAACTTCAGGGCCTTTCAGGTCACCTTCCACCTTAGGCAGAGAAACGTCCACATCACCTTTCAATTTAGGACTTTTCAGGTGCAAATCGAAGTCCGGCATGGAGATCTTGGGAGCTTTGATATTCATCTCAGGCATCTTGAATTTCGGACCTTTCAACTTTCCTTCTGGTCCTTCAATATTAATGTCAGGGCCCTCAATGTCCACCTTGGGTCCTGAGACATCGATGTCAGCCTTGGGCAGGTTCACATCCACTTCAGGGCCCTCTCCTTTGAAGCCAGGCATGCTGAACTTGGGCATTTTCACCTTGGGCATCTTCAGGTGCCAGTCTGGGCCATGGGTATCCACAGCAGGGGCATTAATATCCAATTTTGGACCTTTGATGTCGATTTCAGGGCCTTTCAGATCCCCTTCAATCTTGGGAAGGGAAGTATCCACATCCCCCTTCACTTTGGGGCCCTTCAGGTTTAAATCAATGTCAGGCATAGAGATCTTGGGTGCCTTTAGGTGCATCTCTGGCATCTTGAATTTGGGGCCCTTCAATTTCCCTTCTGGGCCTTCAATGTTAATATCAGGAGTGTCAATGTCCACTTTGGGGCCCCTGATGTCCACCTCAGGGCCCTTTAGGTCACCTTCCACTTTTGGCAAAGACATGTCCACATCGCCCTTCATTTTGGGACCCTTCAGGTTCAGATCTAAGTCTGGCATGGAGATTTTGGGAGCTTTGATGTTCATTTCAGGCATCTTGAATTTGGGGCCCTTCAGTTTTGCATCTGGACCTTCGATATTCACATCTGGAATGTCAATGTCAGCCTTGGGCAGGTTCACATCTACCTCTGGGCCCTCTCCTTTGAAGCCGGGCATGCTGAACTTGGGCATTTTCACCTTGGGCATCTTCAGGTGCCAGTCTGGGCCATGAACATCCACATCAGGAGCGTCAATGTCCACTTTGGGCCCTTTGATATCAACCCCTGGCCCTTTCAGATCTGCATCCACTTTGGGCAGAGAAACATCCACATTGCCTTTCACCTTGGGGCCCTTCAGGTTTAAATCAATGTCAGGCATGGAGATCTTGGGAGCTTTGATATTCAAGTCAGGCATCTTGAGTTTGGGACCTTTTAAGCCTCCTTCTAGACCTTCCACATTGATTTCTGGGCCCTCAATGTCCACTCTGGGTGCCTCTATGTTGATATCTCCTTTTGGCAGGTCCACAGCCATATCTGGCCCTTCTGCTCTTATGCCAGGCATGCCAAACTTGGGCATTTTCATTTTGGGCATTTTTAAATTCCAGTCTGGGCCATGTACATCCACATCAGGTGCATCAAGATGAACTTCTGGTGCCTTAATATCCACTTGGGGTCCTTTAAAGTCACCTTCTAAATTAGGACCTGCAACATCTAAGTCTCCTTTGACTTTAGGACCTTTCAGATTTAACTCCACATCAGGCATAGCAACTTTAGGAGATGAAATACTCAGGAAAGGCATTTTGAACTTGGATCCTTTTACTTTTCCTTGGACCTCAACATCGGGAGCATTGATATCAACTTTTGGGCCTGTCACATCAATATCTGGCTTTTTAACTTTAACATCCACCTCAGGTGTCTGAACTTTAGAACCCGAAAAATTAAATTTGGGAAGCTTAAAACGAGATTTCTTTGACTTGCCTTCAATGTTGAGCTTAGGACCAGAAATATCCACTTCTGGGCCCTTTACATCCAACTTGGGAGCTTTAATATCACCTTCAAATTTGGGCCCAGAAACATCAACATCTCCCTTAAGCTTTGAGCCTTTCAAATTGAGGTCAATTTCAGGCATGGAGATCTTGGGCATATTTACATGCATGTCAGGCATCTTCAGTTTTGGGCCTTTTAACTTGCCTTCAGGGCCATGAATGTCAATATCTGGAGCATCTAAATCTATCTTTGGGCCTCTGATGTCCAGAGCAGGCCCTTTCAAATCACCTTCCATTTTAGGGCCTTTAAGATTAAGGTCCAAATCTGGCATTGTTATCTTAGGAGCTTTGATGTTCATCTCTGGCATCTTGAACTTGGGGCCCTTCAGTTTTGCATCTGGACATTCAATATTCACATCTGGAACGTCAATGTCCACTTTGGGTCCTGAGACATTAATATCAGCTTTGGGCAGGTTCACATCCACTTCTGGGCCTTCTCCTTTGAAGCCAGGCATGCTGAACTTGGGCATTTTCATCTTGGGCATCTTCAGGTGCCAGTCTGGGCCACGAACGTCCACATCTGGGACATCAACGTCCACTTTGGGGCCTTTAATATCCACTTCAGGAACTTTAATCTCACCTTCCACTTTTGGTAAAGAAACATCCACATCCCCCTTCACTTTGGGTCCTTTCAGGTTAAGATCAAGGTCAGGCATGGAGATCTTGGGAGCTTTGATGTTCATCTCTGGCATCTTGAACTTTGGACTTTTCCACTTTCCCTCAGGTCCTTCAATGTTAACATCAGGAACTTCAATGTCCACCTTGGGTCCTGAGATGTCCATGTCGGCCTTGGGCAGGTTCACATCCACTTCTGGGCCCTCTCCTCTGAAGCCGGGCATGCTGAACTTGGGCATTTTCACTTTGGGCATCTTCAGGTGCCAGTCTGGACCATGAACATCCACATCAGGGGCATCGATGTCCAATTTGGGGCCTTTGATGTCAACTTCAGGCCCCTTGAGGTCACCTTCCACCTTAGGCAGAGAAACGTCCACATCACCTTTCATCTTAGGACCTTTCAGATGCAAATCAAAGTCAGGCATGGAGATCTTGGGAGCTTTGATGTTCATCTCGGGCATCTTGAACTTCGGACCTTTCAACTTTCCTTCTGGTCCTTCAATACTAACGTCAGGGCCCTCAATGTCCACCTTGGGCCCAGTAACACCGATGTCAGCTTTGGGCAAGTTCATGTCTACTTCTGGGCCCTCTCCTTTGAAGCCGGGCATGCTGAACTTGGGCATTTTCATCTTAGGCATCTTCAAATGCCAGTCTGGACCATGAACATCCACATCTGGAACATCAATGTCCACTTTGGGACCTCTGAGATCAACTTCAGGACCTTTCAAATCTCCTTCGATCTTGGGACCTGTGAGATCTACATCTCCTTTTATTTTCGGACCTGTTAGATTAATATCTGGCATGGATATCTTTGGAGTCTTAAAATGCATTTCTGGCATCTTGAACTTTGGACTTTTCCACTTTCCCTCAGGTCCTTCAATGCTAACATCAGGCCCTTCGATGTCCACCTTGGGTCCTGAGATGTCCATGTCGGCCTTGGGCAGGTTCACATCCACCTCCGGGCCCTCTCCTTTGAAGCCGGGCATGCTGATCTTAGGCATTTTTATCTTGGGCATCTTCAGATGCCAGTCTGGGCCTTGAACATCCACATCTGGTGCATCGATGTTCACTTTGGGGCCTTTGATATCAACTTCAGGCCCTTCAACTTTAGGCAGAGAAACGTCCACATCACCCTTTACTTTCGGACCCTTCAGATTTAGGTCAAGGTCAGGCATGGAGATCTTGGGGGCTTTGATATTCATCTCTGGCATCTTAAACTTAGGACCTTTCAACTTTCCATCTGGTCCTTCGATGTTAACATCAGGGCCTTCAATGTCCACTCTGGGTGCTGAGACATCAATGTCAGCCTTGGGCAGGTTCACATCCACTTCTGGGCCCTCTGCTTTGAAGCCGGGCATGCTGAACTTGGGCATTTTCATCTTGGGCATCTTCAGGTGCCAGTCTGGACCGTGAACATCTGGGGCATCAATGTCCACTTTGGGGCCCTTTAGTTCACCTTCCACCTTAGGCAGGGAAATGTCTACATCTCCTTTGACCTTAGGACTTTTCAAATGTAAATCTACATCTGGCATGGAAATCTTTGGAGCTTTGATGTTCATCTCTGGCATCTTAAATTTAGGCCCCTTGATTTTTCCCTCTGGACCCTCAATGCTCATATCTGGGCCTTCAATGTCAACTTTCGGTCCTGAGACATCAATGTCGACCTTGGGCAGGTTCACATCCACTTCTGGGCCCTCTGCTTTGAAGCCGGGCATGCTGAACTTGGGCATTTTCATCTTGGGCATCTTCAGGTGCCAGTCTGGGCCTTGAACTTCAGGAGCACTTATGTCTACTTTGGGGCCTTTGACATTTACATCTGGTACTTTAATTTTACCTTCTACTTCAGGCACCGACACATCAGAATCCCCCTTGATTTTTGGTCCTTTCAGATTTAGGTCCACATCAGGCATGGAAATATTTGGGGCTTTGAAATGCATGTCAGGCATCTTGAACTTAGGGCCTTTCAATTTGCTGTCCGGCCCTTCAATGTTGATATCTGGCCCGCTGATGTCACCTTTGAGATCACCTTCCAATTTGGGAACATCTACATCCACTTCTCCCTTGATCTTGGGACTCTTTAAGTGTAGATTAATGTCTGGCATGGAGAGTTTGGGAGCTTTAAAATGCATGTCGGGCATCTTAAATTTAGGACTTTTCCATTTGCCATCTGGGCCTTCCACAGCAACATCTGGCATGTCAACATCCAATTTGGGTCCCTTGACATCCAATTCTGGACCCTTTAACTCTCCTTCCATCTTTGGGGCAGAAACATCAACGTCTCCTTTCATTTTAGGCCCCTTTAAATTGAAGTCAACATCAGGCATGGAGATCTTGGGGGCATGAAAGTGCATTTCAGGCATTTTGAACTTAGGACCTTTCAGTTTTCCTTCTGGGCCCTCAATGTTCACATCTGGGACTTCAATGTCTACCTTGGGTCCAGAGATGTCAATATTGGCCTTGGGCAGGTTCACATCCACATCTGGGCCCTCTCCTTTGAAGCCGGGCATGCTGAATTTGGGCATTTTCATCTTGGGCATCTTCAAGTGCCAGTCTGGGCCTTGAACATCCACATCTGGAACATCGATGTCAACCTTGGGCCCTTTGACGTCCACACCTGGCACCTTCATTTCACCTTCAATCCTGGGCACAGACACATCCACATCCCCTTTGACTTTGGGGCCTTTCAAGTGTAAGTCCACATCAGGCATGGAGAGCTTGGGAGCCTTGAAGTGCATGTCTGGCATCTTAAACTTTGGACCCTTAAGCTTCCCTTCTGGGCCCTCAAGGCTCACATCTGGGGCTTCAATGTCCACCCTGGGTCCAGAGATGTCAATGTCAGCCTTGGGCAGGTTCACATCCACCTCCGGGCCCTCTGCTTTGAAGCCGGGCATGCTGAACTTGGGCATTTTCATCTTGGGCATCTTCAGGTGCCAGTCTGGGCCATGAACATCCACATCTGGGACATCAACGTCCACTTTGGGTCCTTTGATGTCTACATCTGGCACTTTCATTTCACCTTCAATCTTGGGCACAGACACATCGACGTCCCCTTTGACTTTGGGGCCTTTCAAGTGTAAGTCCACATCAGGCATGGAGAGCTTGGGGGTCTTGAAGTGCATGTCCGGCATCTTAAACTTGGGGCCCTTCAACTTTGCATCAGGACACTCCAGGTCAACGTCAGGGACTTCCACACCCACACTGGGGCCCTTCAAATCTCCCTCCAATTTGGGCACAGATACATCGACATCCCCTTTGACTTTGGGGCCTTTCAAGTGTAAGTCCACATCAGGCATGGAGAGCTTGGGGGTCTTGAAGTGCATGTCCGGCATCTTAAACTTGGGGCCCTTCAACTTTGCATCAGGACATTCCAGGTCAACGTCAGGGACTTCCACACCCACACTGGGGCCCTTCAAATCTCCCTCCAATTTGGGCACAGACACATCGACATCCCCTTTGACTTTGGGGCCTTTCAAGTGTAAGTCCACATCAGGCATGGAGATTTTGGGGGTCTTGAAGTGCATGTCCGGCATCTTAAACTTGGGGCCCTTCAACTTTGCATCAGGACACTCCAGGTCAACGTCAGGGACTTCCACACCCACACTGGGGCCTTTGATATCAACCTGTGGGCCTCTGAGATCACCTTTCAGTTCTGGCACAGAAGCATCTATCTCTCCTTTGAGTTTGGGTCCCTTCAAATTCAAGTCCACATTTGGCATGGATATCTTAGAAGTTTTGATATTCAATTTAGGCATCTTAAATTTAGAGCCTTTTAATTTTCCTTCTGGTCCCTCAATATCCAAATCAGGAGCATCAATGTCCACTTTGGGTCCAGAAACATTAATGTCCGCCTTTGGCAGGTTCACATCCACTTCCGGGCCCTCTCCTTTGAAGCCAGGCATGTTGAACTTTGGCATTTTCATCTTGGGCATCTTCAGGTGCCAGTCTGGGCCATGAACATTCACATCTGGGACATCAATGTCCACTTTGGGTCCTTTGATGTCTACATCTGGCACCTTCATTTCACCTTCTACCTTGGGAACAGAGACATCCACATCCCCTTTGACTTTGGGGCCTTTCAAGTGTAAGTCCACATCAGGCATGGAGAGCTTGGGGGCTTTGAAGTGCATGTCTGGCATCTTAAACTTGGGGCCTTTCATCTTTCCTTCAGGACATTCAATATCAATATCACCAATGTCCACATCCACCTTAGGAGCTTTCACATCTACTTCAGGAACTTTCAAGTCTCCTTCCACCTTAGGAAGCGAAACATCTACATCGGTTTTCAGCTTAGGGGCTTTCAGATTAAGTCCAACATCAGGCATAGAAATTTTGTGTGTCTGTATATTCATGCTTGGCATTTTGAACTTGGGACCCTTTAGTTTCCCTTCTGGACCTTCAAGAGTCACATCTGGAGCATTAAGGTCAACCTTGGGTCCAGAGACATTAATGTCAGCCTTGGGTAGGTTTACATCCACTTCTGGACCCTCTCCTTTGAAGCCGGGCATGCTGAACTTGGGCATTTTCACTTTGGGCATCTTCAGGTGCCAGTCTGGGCCGTGAACTTCCACATCTGGTGCATTAATGTCCACTTTGGGACTTTTAACGTTAACATCAGGAGCTTTTATCTCTCCTTCTACTTTTGGGACTGTCACATCATAATCTCCTTTCAATTTGGGACCTTTCAAATGCAAACCAACATCTGGCATGTGTATCTTCTGAGGCTTTATATTCATTTCTGGCATCTTAAATTTCGGACCCTTCAGCTTCCCTTCTGGTCCTTCAAGGCTCACATCTGGGGCTTCAATGTCCACCTTGGGTCCTGAGACGTCAATGTCAGCCTTGGGCAGGTTCACATCCACCTCCGGGCCCTCTGCTTTGAAGCCAGGCATGCTGAACTTGGGCATTTTCATCTTGGGCATCTTTAGGTGCCAGTCTGGGCCATGAACATCCACATCTGGAGCACTGATGTCAACTTTGGGCCCCTTAAGGTCAACATCTGGCACTTTTATTTCACCTTCTACATCAGGCAAAGACACATCAGCATCTCCCTTCAGTTTTGGTCCCTTAAGATTCAAATTCATATCAGGCATGGAGATCTTGGGAGCCTTGACATGCATCTCAGGCATCTTGAATTTCGGACCCTTAAGCTTCCCTTCTGGGCCCTCAAGGCTCACCTCTGGAGCGTCAATGTCCACCCTGGGTCCAGAAATGTCAATGCCAGCCTTGGGCAGGTTCACATCCACCTCCGGGCCCTCTGCTTTGAAGCCGGGCATGCTGAACTTGGGCATTTTCATCTTGGGCATCTTCAGGTGCCAGTCTGGGCCTTGAACATCCACATCTGGGACATCAACGTCTACTTTGGGTCCTTTGATGTCTACATCTGGCACTTTCACTTCACCTTCTAACTTGGGAACAGAGACATCCGCATCCCCTTTGACTTTGGGGCCTTTCAAGTGTAAGTCCACATCAGGCATGGAGAGCTTGGGTGCCTTGAAGTGCATGTCTGGCATCTTAAACTTGGGGCCCTTCAGCTTCCCTTCTGGTCCCTCAAGGCTCACATCTGGGGCTTCAACATTAACCTTGGGTCCGGAGATGTCGATGTCAGCCTTGGGCAGGTTCACATCCACATCAGGGCCCTCTGCTTTGAAGCCAGGCATGCTGAACTTGGGCATTTTCATCTTGGGCATCTTCAGGCTCCAGTCCCCACCCTGTACGTCCACATCTGGTGTTTTCATGTCCACTTTGGGGCCTTTGATGTCTACGTCTGGAACTTTCATCTCACCTTCTATTTTTGGTGCAGAAACATCTAGATTTCCTTTCATTTTGGGACCTTTAAGATTTAGGTCTACATCTGGCAGAGTCATCTTAGGAGCTTTGAAGTGCATCTCAGGCATCTTAAACTTGGGGCCCTTCAGCTTCCCTTCTGGTCCCTCAAGGCTCAGATCTGGAGCACTAACATCTACCTTCGGTGCAGAAAGGTCCACATCAGCCTTGGGCAGGTTCACATCCAATTCTGGGCCCTCTGCTTTGAGGCTGGGCATGGTAAACTTGGGCATTTTCATCTTGGGCATCTTTAGGTTCCAATCAGGACCATGAACTTCAGCATCTGGGGCGCTGACGTCTACTTTTGGCCCTTTCAGGTTACCTTCCAGCTTTGGCACGGTGACATCATATTCTCCCTTTACCTTGGGGCCTTTCATATGCAAGTCCACATCCGGCATAGAGATCTTCGGGGCCTTGATGTTCATCTCAGGCATCTTAAACTTGGGACCCTTCAGCTTTCCTTCAGGTCCTTCAATATCCACATCTGGAACTTGATGTCCTGAGATGTCAATGTCAGCCTTAGGCAAATTCACATCCACTTCCGGGCCCTCTGCTTTGAAGCCGGGCATGCTGAACTTGGGCATTTTCATTTTGGGCATCTTCTGGTGCCAGTCTGGGCCGTGAACATCTACATCTGGGATGTCAATGTCCACTTTGGCACTTTTAAGTTCAACATCAGGAACTTTAATCTCACCTTCAACCTTTGGCACTGTGACATCATATTCTCCTTTCACGCTGGGGCCTTTCAAATGTAAGTCCACATCTGGCACAGAGATTTTGGGGGCTTTGATATTCATCTCAGGCATCTTAAATTTGGGTCCTTTCAATTTTCCATCTGGTCCCTCCATTCTGACATCCGGACCACTAACATCGACCTTGGGCCCGGAAATGTCCACATCAGGCCTGGGCAGGTTCACGTCCACATCTGTGCCCTCTGCTTTGAACCCAGGCACACCGAATTTGGGCATTTTCATCTTGGGCATCTTCAGATGCCAGTCTGGACCGTGAACATCCACCTCTGGGGCATCAACATTCATCTGGGGGCCCTTCAGTTCTCCTTCAAGTTTTGGAACCGTTACATCATACTCTCCTTTGGCCTTTGTGCCTTTAACATGTAGTTCAACATCAGGCATGGAGATCTTTGGTGTCTTGACACTCACTTCAGGCAACTTAATATCAGGACCTTTAAGTTTTCCCCCCAGGCCTCCTAGGTTGACATCTGGAGCTTCAATGTTGACCTTGGGCCCTGTAATACTGACATCTCCTTTGGGTAGATTCATGTCTACCTCTGGGCCTTCCCCTCTGACTCCTGGAGGGCTGAACTTGGGCATTTTCATCTTTGGCATTTTCAGGTTCCATTCTGGGCCATGAACTTCCACATCTGGGGCACTGACATCCACTTGAGGGCCTTTGACATCAACTTCAGGGACTTTGACTTTCCCTTCTACTTTTGGGAGTGTGACATCTACACCCCCTTTCACTTTAGGTGCAGCCACATTTAAGTCTACATCTGCCATAGAGATACTGCAGGTTCCTATTTTCCCAGAAGGACCACTCAGCTTGGGTCCTGCCAGGGTCCCCTCTAGGCTGGGTGTCTCTATGTCCACTTTGGAGCCTTTCACTGCCACTTGAGGGCCTTTTACATCACCTTGTACCCCCAGAGCAGAAACCTTAATATCTCCTTTCAGTTTGGAGGACCCAAGGCTCAGATCCACATCCTGCATGGAGATTTTAGGTTTCTGAATAATCATTTCAGGACTCTTAACTTTAGTGCCCTTCATCTTTCCCTCTAGGCCCCCAGGGGCAACCTTGGGCAGGCTGATGTCTGCAGAGATCCCAGGCAGAGTCACTTCACCCGTGGGGAGTGTCGTATCAATTCCAGCTCCCTCTCCCTTAGAACCTGATACAGAGAATTTAGGGACTTTCATCTTGGGCATATTTAGTTTGCCTCCAGGCCCATGAATATCAATATCAGGGCCTTGAACTTCCACACTGGGGCCAGTGATATCCCCCTTGATTTTGGGAGCAGAGATGTCCACCCCTGTGCTCCCCTGCAGCTTGGCACCTTTCAAGCCTAAGTCTCCCTCAAGTGATGGGCCAGTAATGTGGGGGCCCTTCAGCTTCCCCTCAACATTGGCACAGGGAGTACTGACTTCTAGATGAGGCGTCTGGATGTTGCCACCAATGGTCACGCCTGGCTTGCTGCCCTTGTGCCCCACAGAGAACTCAGGTGCAGAAACACTCAAGTCTGCCTCTGGTACCTGGCCCTCAAGCCCTGTTGAGACACCAAATTTTGGCACCTTCATGGCGGGAATTTTAATTTTCCCATCACTGTTACTCTCAAGAGATGGGCCCTGCACTTCTACTGCCCCACCCCCAGGAGAAGATAAAATGCCCAGTCCTGCCCCTTGGCCACCCAAGTCCAAGCCCTTCGCACTGACATTGACATCCGGGCTTCCCACCTTTATTCCAGGTATGGTGACCTGGAGTTTCGAGTGGCCAGCACCCTGGAGCTCTGGACCCGAAGTGGAAATGGAGCCTGCTCGAATGCCCACAGCAGAGCCTGTGGTTGGAGACATTGCCCCCGAGCCCGAGGGCAGTCTGATCACTGTCTTCCCAGACTGGTTCTCCACATCCACAGTGGATATTTCAGTCAGTTCGTGCCGTGGAATCTTGATCTTGAACTCAGGGCTGTTGATGTCAATGTCCTTGGCTCCTTCCGGGCCCGTCACATCCACAGTGTAGGCTGTGACCCTTCTAGTCACAGTGATGGTGCGGCTCTGGGTCTCCCCAAGGTCCCCTTCCACTCCGTCCTCCGACTTCAGCCGAGGTTTGATCTTCGTGGTGTAGATGCGCTGGTACTCCTCATCATCCCCGCTCTGCAGAGAGACACGCCCAGCAGAGGTTGCAGCAGAGTCTGCCTGAGGTACAGACACCTGGCCGCAGCTCAGCCTGTTTCCCAAAGAAGCTGGGACCTTAACAGAGGTCCAGGGAGCCTCCTGGGATGGAGCACAGAGGGCTGACAAAAGGGGCCGACAGCCACATCACAGGAGGAAAACAAATTACTCGGGGACACTCCCGTAAGCAAAAGCCATGGGGCAAAGAGGGGTGTGTAGCTCCTGGACTACAACGTCTAGGAGAAGGATTTAAAATCAATTCTACACTCAGGTCGACTGGTCAAGTACCAGGGATGCCTCCGGGCAACCAACTCTGCACCGACTTGACCCTAAGGCTCTGGACTCTCAAATCCCTGGCGTGGTTGTTTAAGTGGGTGGAGGATCCTGCAAGGACCCCCGGGTTGAGAGAGGCTGTGCTTAGGCAAACCCTTTCCCCTGAGCACCCATTATTTGTTACACAGACAAGCCATCAGAAGGAGCAGGGGCACGCCCCTCAGGCACTGCGCAGCTGCCCGGCTCACAGATGAGTCCAGGCCTCCGAAAGTAGAAGAGTGTTCTGTGAGGCAGGGCTGGGCCCCTGGGCAATCGTGCCAAAGATTCCAGCCAAGCAGCCGACCTTCCTCCTGGCAGCTGGGACCAGACAGCACGAGTCGGTTCCCACACTGTGGCACTCCGAAGAGCCTGACTTTTAGGGGCAGCAGCCACATGCCACATGTGAATAGGAACAAGCAGGCTGACTCAACAGAGAGTGCAGAGGGGTGACATTAGGAGTGGAAATGACAAGAGAGGCCCACTAGGCAGAAGAAGGCTCAACAAGTGGGGCCAGCAGGTCAGCGTGGCCAGGGGAGGTCAGGACGCAGACAGGCGGGCAAGGCACTCACCAGAACCACTTCGGAGCTGTGGGAGCTGAAGACTTCGTGGGTCCAGGTCTGGCCGGGCTCAGGGGAGCGGTCCCCCTTACGGTGCAGCTTCAGACCCACCGTGTGGTGCCCCATGGTGCTCAGCAGCTGCGTCACCTCGCCTGACTGCAGGTTGTCAAAGTAGATGGTGGCACCCACAATCTGGTCCCCTGAGCAGGGAGGAACAAGAAGCAGGTCTCATGGAAAAATCACACAAACACTGCGTGCTCGGCACTCGAACTGGCTCGTATTTAATGCACGTCACGACCACTCTGCAAAGCAGGTATGAGAATACGCACTGCGCAGATGGAAAAACCGAGGCTTAGGCAGACAGGTCAACGCATTTGCCCAAAGTGTAAGAGCTTTGGAATCAAAACTGAGGACTGTGTCTCCACCCCACCCCCACATGACCTGACCACCTTCCTCAAGGACTGTGAGCAAGTGACAGATGCAGAGAGTGCGGGGGACAGGAGGCTGGGGTGCTGACCATCCCGATGGCGCTGGGACCTGGCCGTCCCCAGTCACATGCCCACTTCTGCCGGCTCCCTGTCCTTCCCTCCATCAGCCGTACCCACCCCACCCCAGCACCCAGCCCGCACCCTGAGGTGACTCACCCTCCTTGACCACCCCAGTGCGGGCCGCAGGGGAATTCTGCATGACCTCCTGCACGTAGACGCCGTCGTCCCTCTGGGCAATGGTCAGCCCGTGGGAGCCACTGCCCTGCCAGTTGGGCAGCAGCAGCTCCCGGGTTGTCTCCTCTTCCTTCTCCATCTGGGACAAGGGAAGGGGATGAGCTGAAGACGCTGGCCACAGGGCGTCTGGCCAGGAACGAGAGGCCAGGGATCCTGGGTGCAGTGACCTCCCGGGGAGAGGCACGCCATCTCCCAGGTGGCTGCTTCCACGCCGCAGATACTCCAAGGCGCAGCAGACAAGGTGGGAAGCGGACAGTGTATGCAAGTGGCCTTGGAGGTCACCAGCCCCTCGTCGCTCCCACTGAAGCCCTGCCTCCCGATGTCACCCAGGGGTTTCCACCCTCTCCTCCCATTACCTCCACATCTATCACCCTCCCTTCTATTGACCTTTTATTTTTCCCATTGATTTGAGAGAGGAAGGGAGGGAGAAAGGGAGGAAGAGAGGGAGGGAGGGAAGGAGAGAGGGAGGGAGGGAGGGAGGGAGGGAGGGAGGGAGGCATCAAATTGTTCAATTTAGTTGTGCACTCATTGGTTGCTTCTCACATATGCCCTGACGGGATCACACCCGCGACCCTGGTATGCCAGGATGACACTCTACCCACTGAGCGATCCGGCCAGGGCCCCCCTACTGACCTTTTGCAGGACTCGGTTCAGGAGCGAATGCCTTGCCAGGAGCCCGCCCCTCCTTCCTGTCCTCTCTTCAGTCTCTCTTGTGGGGAATCGCGGTCACACGGCCTAGGGAAAAGTCACAACGATATGTGCACTTAACAACTGCTTGTTCGAACCCGAACAGTGGCCATGCCAGCAGTAGCTGGACGTCCTGTTCCCCAGGCCAGACCAAAACCCCAACGCTCACGGTCTTCAACTCCATTTCAGACATGGCTCTCCAGCCGGGAGGCATGGGAGGGGGGTGCAGAGGAGGCCAGACTCAGTCAGACCCAGGCTCTACATCCTCCCAGCGGGTGACCCTGGCCGGGTCACTCATCTTCCCTGAACCTCCATTTCCTCATCTGTGAAAACGGAGACGATACAGGCCCCCCGTGTGGACTGAGGGAGAGAGCGAGCATGCATGACAAGCTCCGGTGCCCAGTAGCCACGCGACACACACGTCCCCATTAGGACCTTGACGCCAGCTTCGGGAGGGAGATGTTACTGTCCCCAACCTACAGACGGAAAGGCTGACATTCAAAGGCCAATGTGCCCCGGGTCCACAAAAAAGGAAGCGACCGTGCCTGGGCTGGGACCCAAATCTGTACCTCTCTCACCCACACCCTGTCACGTCACGTCTGCAACTTTAACACAGCAAGATTCCTCAGGGGACAGATACTCCTCGGTGTCTCCCTCACTGGTGGCAACTGGCAGGCCTGCAAGCAGGGATGGTGCCGACAGTGACTCCAGGTTACCCCGTCTAACTCAGTCCTCGAGCCCCGGGGGACCCACGCCAGCTGGGAGCTCCACCAGCCCTGTGTCAGGCAGCAGCTGAACAAAGGAAGCCCCAGCCTAGGTCTCTGGGTGCAGCCGCGGCCTGCAGCCACCCACACAAAATGGCGGGGCAGCATCATCTAGAAGCTTGTCTGTGAAACTGAGGGGGATGCTGGAAATCCTGGAGCACCCGCCCCACACCCCGCCCTAAAGCTGTTTACATGCGGAACTCGGTCAACCCATCAATAAATGTGTGCAAACTGATCCCCTCCTGTGCGTGTCACAGTGTACCGGCCTCTGCTGAGCAAACAAGCGAGGGACACGCAGCTCAGCTCGGCGCTGAATTACACGCTGCGTTGGACTGTCACCTAACTTCCCTCCTGATCCCCTAAACATTTATTGAATACACTCCATGTGCCAGATATGGAGATTTAAAGACTCAGTTCCTGTCCCATATATAAAGTATGAGCAAGGTGTTCTGAGGATGATCAGTTTAGCCTCAGAATGTTCCAGAAAGATTGGGACACTTCTAGTGGGAATAAACTATATATAAATGGAGTCTGCAAGATGCTAGTTAGCCTCTGAGAAAAAGCACGATTGTTGGACATTCACAGGCACTTAGCAGACCACAACCCGGGGCAGACAACCACATGGACCCCGACATGTCCCCAGCGCCTTGAACTCACACCTGCGCTATTTATGACGGGTCTCCTCAGCACTGGTGCTCTGCAGAGCCATGCAGAGCGAGCAGCCTCTGGCACAGGAGTGAGGGGAGCGCTGCCTGTCCCTTCCTGACAGGCAGAGGGCGGTGGGAAGTCATGCTGACCCTTCCCAACCTGAAAGCAGAGCTGGGACTTCACCGGTCCCTCCCCAGTGTCCGGCACTGAGAAGCCAGCCCTGCAGATGAGAGCCAGGCAGGGCAGGGCAGGAAAAAACCTTCCAGCTGGAGGGCTTCTCAGATCTCTGAAGCCACCGAGTCACCTGGCACCCCTGTCTTCCTCCTTGAGTGGGGCCCTGCTTCTCAGCCCAGCATCCTGGTGCTGAGCCAGCAGCGGGCGAGGGGGGAGCGCGAACTCACCCTCGCCCACATCTCAGCCCCACCCTCCCTCCTTCCCCAATGAGTCACTGCGGCCCCAACAGCTCCAAACATGCTAAGGGTCACACCTACAAACCAAGGGACAAAGTGTTTCACAGGCCAGACCCCCGGGGCCAGAGAGACTGGAGCATCAGTGGACACACAAGGTCGGCTTCCCCACCAGCTCCTCAAACGGAGCCCCCAGCCAGGCGGAGCCCTGGGGACAGAGTCCCTAGAAGCACTGCTGGGGGGGCTTACGAGGGACTTGCTGCATGCCTGGGCCCGTGCTGCTGGGGAGGGGAGAACGCCATCCAGAGGAGAGAAGAGGGGTCCACAGGCTGTGGGAATGGGAGGCACGGCACCCGCAGCCACGGGACGGCCCTGGCAGAGGGCCCCTGGCTCCCTGGCCAGGTGGAGCTGCCAGCCGCCCTGCCTGCTCTGGCTCGGCCACCTCCTGGCACAGCCAGGAAGGACTCCCGTCCCCTCTCATCTGATCTGGGCCACGCAGATGACTGGACATGGGGGCACTGATCGGGATTCAAGGCCACCGTGGCCAGGGCGTGTTCTCTGCATCGGGGCCCCCCCCCCCTCAGCCTCTCCTACCCCTGGAGCCTGGACCAAGCCCAGCCGGCCCTTCCTGCCTCCACACAAGATAGGGGAAGCCAGGCCACCCAAAGCAGGGCCTTTGATGCTGTGGGGAATTCTGTACACTCGCCAAGTGTCAAAAGCTTTCGGAGCTGTGCCATCCAATGTGGTGCCACATGTGACTATTTAAATTTAAATTAACTGAAATTAAATTCAAAATTTCGTTCACTGGTTGCAGCAGCCACATTTCAAGAGATCAGCAGCCATACGTGGCTACCATATCGGACAGCACAGATAGAGAACATTCCCACCACTGCAGAGAAAGGTCATAGCACGGCCTGCCACTTACACACAGGGAAAGCGAGGTCCAGAGGTGAGAATGGGGGAGTGTGAGGACCCAAAAGCCCAAAGCCTGCTAGCTGCCCACCCGTGCTCCACCCGACACTGGCCCACAGTGTCTCTGCTGAAGGGACAAGCTGGGCTGGAGTGGAGACCCGCTAAGGCCAAGGGCTGCTTAGATGGCTAAAAAGGAAAAGGTGAGGTCATGCGGCTGCGAGACGGAAAGGACACATATCTGAGATTAAGGAACAGAGTGAAATTCAGGCCAGAAGCAGCGAGAAGAAGAAGACGAGACTGCCCGTCCATTAAAAACCTCAAAGATGGCCTGGCCAGGCGGTGGCGCAGTGGATGGAGCGTCGGACTGGGATGCAGAGGACCCAGGTTCGAGACCCCGAGGTCGCCAGCTTGAGCACGGGCTCATCTGGTTTGAGCAAAAGCTCACCAGCTTGGACACAAGGTCACTGGCTCGAGCAAGGGGTTACTCGGTCTGCTGAAGGCCCACGGTCAAGGCACATAAGAGAAAGTAATCAATGAACAACTAAGGTGTGGCAACGCGCAACGAAAAACTAATGATTGATGCTTCTCATCTCTCCGTTCCTGTCTGTCTGTCCCTATCTATCCTTCTCTCTGACTCACTCTCTGTCTCTGAAAAAAAAAAAAAAAAAAAAAACCCTCAAAGATGTGCAAAGCAGCAGGGTTCTGCCTGTGCCATCTTCGTAGACTGGGAGCAACACCTGGGCAGATCCAGGAAGAAGACCCCTCGCCCTGGGTAGAGGGTTTCCACCAGGTGTGGCCCGCCGAGGAGCAGCCTTCCCCACTGCCACCAGGAAACAAATTCCCTTTTTCCCAAAGCCAAAGCCAGCATAAAGACAGCCAGCGAGGGACCCAGCCTACTGCTGCAACAATCAGAGACAAGCTTGCGGCTAGCATCAGTGTCAAGATGACAGGAACTGATACACTCACACAGCCCGAGACACAGGCCAGGGGCCTCAACGCCCCAAACCTGAAGACAAGACATGCACCAGCCAGCACCGGAGGGACACAAGAAATGACGCTAAGGCAAAGAAAAGCACGCCCACCCACCATGAGGAGGACACAAAGCGCAATGAAACTTCCACGCAAGCGCGCGTGCACACTCACGAGTGAACTGACTCACCATAGATACAGGCCAGGCAGACGCAGTCCCGCGCTGAGGGGCATGAAATGACTCACCATCAGAAGTCGAGACCACCACCAGGGGGAAAGCCCCAAACATGTACAACCAGGAGGAAGGGCTGGGACATTCAAAGAATAGAGGGACACGCCCGGAGGGGCGACCTACTCTCATAAACACCCCGCAGACGGAAAGCAGTCCTCAGAGAGGAAGAGAAAGCTGCACGTGGGAAGAGAACCCCCACAGGCTGCAGGAGAACTTGGCAAAGTGCCCACGGTATGCCAGGCCCTCGCTCCAGTTCCACGCCTGGGGTCTCATTCGATCCTCAAACAACCCTATGTGATTAAAAATTGATATCCTTGTTTTAGAGAGCCAGAAACAGGCCCCAGAGGTAAATGACTTGCCTAAGCATGACCCGGGGTTGAAACGCAAGCCCAGAGTCCTCCGACAGCAAGGCCAACAACAGCCTTTACCCAGGTCGGGGAGCGAAGGCACAAATACACACACACACACAGGACGAGAAACCACAAAGAAAAACGCACAAGGCAGGGAAGCAGAGGAGAGAAACCTACACTGGAGGCGGGCAGGGTGAGAACCAGAGAGACTCACCCACAGGAAGATGGGCCTCGTCCTGGTCCAGATTCGGAACAGCAAACCCAAATGGGCAGCGTCCGAGCATCACGGAGCCCAGGATCTGAGGGGTCTTTTTGGTTCTGAGGCTTAACAAGGCGATGCCCCCAGGGTTCAGAAAGCCTGAGCTGTGGAAAACTCAGCTCACCTGAAGACTCTCTTGGGTTGCAGCAGGTCCAAGCCAAGAGAAACATCCCCTTTTGGGCTCGGCCGGCACAGAACCCGAAGAGTGGGGCACGGGGGAGGGCGAGGCAGTAGGTCCACTCACTGGACAACGGGAACAGCCATGGCAGGCAGACTCTCATCCCAGAGGAACAAGGAGAAACCCAGGGGTGGGCCTCTGCTGGGGCCTAAGCCTCCCAATGGAGGTCCACAAATGCAGCTGCCAAGACCTCTGAGGACCAAAAAAAAAAAAAAAAGCAAACAGGCCCTATTGTAACTGGAGTAGACCTACACAGTCATCTCCAGATTCTAAGCTGGAAGCAAAAACTCTAACACGCAGCTGATTCTGGGCGGCACACCCCCAGGGGTCACTTTCAACTTAAATGGGAGGATGGAATTGTCACGGAGAATTAGACAAACACCAGTGACATGAGCCCTGCAGAGACATTCAGAGAAGACACACAGGACACAGACAGACCCCATGCACACAAGACACACTTGTCGGCCACTTTGCCCGTTCCTCAGAGCCCAAAGCAGGCCCGCAGGCCCGGCCTTCACCTGATCACAACAGACACCTGTCAGGGCAGCCCCAGGCCCTGCCCATCCTGGAGGGCACCTATACCTGTTACCCTGGTGCTCAGGGTCTCTGCCTCTCTCCACCTGCGTGCACCTGCCTAGCTTGCTGGCTCGTACCTGGCTTGCTGGCTCGTACCTGGGCCACTGGCCCTGCCCACAGCTCACCAGGAGAAAGTGTTTCTAGGCTCATCACTCCAGCCCTCTACAGCCCTCACCACCATGCTGGTTTTCTGCACCTGGACTTCCAGGCCATGGCCGCTCCCACCCCAGCCCCCCAGCTGCTTGCTGGGCTCTCTCCCCTGACCACTTCCCCAGGGAATTCTGAAGCCCAGGAGTCCCTAGTTCTCACTTCCAGCAGGGAGGGAGCTTCCCTCTTCCTCCCCTGACCAAGAGGGACTCTCCCTCTTCCTTGTAACAGGGAGCTGGGGACAGCATTACATCTCCAGCAGGAAGTCCCCGCACCTGGTCACAGAGCGAGGGAAGAGCGGGCCTTGACCCTGAGCTGCTGGAATTCGGACACCAGCTCTGCCGGTGTCGCCCTCCACAGGGTAGAGGTGAAGAAGGAGCTGGCTCTCCTGGGGGGGAGGGGGCAGATTACAGTTTGGGAGCTGCCCCCTGGCCCTCCTGGCACCCTAAGCATAGCCCACCAAGGCCCAGCTCTCCACCCAGTGGTCAGGCCACGCCAGTGCAGGGCACTTGGCTGCCAAAGAGCCACCCCCAGCCCAGCCAGGACGCGGAGCCGGATCAGCTCCAGGCACTTCCCCTTCCCCTAGAACCTCCGTTCTGGCCCCCAGGGACACGGCAGGATGCCCCTCCCGACCGACCAATGCAGAGCCTCACTCCCAGGGCTGTCCTTGCCCTCCTGCGGGCCTCTGGACACGAACTCCAGGGCCCGGAACCATCCAGGATGGAGAAACAAACTTACTCCCCGGTCCTTATCTACAGCCCTCGCAGCCCCCAACAAACCTCTACAACCAGGGCAGAGTCCCATCGTTGTCCCCTGCCCTATAAGCTTCTGGTCACAAGCAACGGGGACACACACAGGCCCACAGTAATGCGAGGACCACCATGTTCAGAGGGAGGGACACCCCCTGACAGGTAATAACACACACCTCTCTGCTGTGACACTGGCAGACCCAAGACCATAGTGAAACATCAACCTCTGGACCCAGGACCGCCAACTACAACAGCCCAGCGGGTGCCCTGGTGGGAACCAAGGCCAGCAGGAAGAAAGAGGGCCTTCACCAAAACATACATTCCTGCGGAGCCCTGCCGTGGCCCACCAACACCCCCTCAGCAAGCCCAGACACGGAGGAGACTGCGCTTGCTCAGGAAGGCCTGAGGGCCAGCAGGGTGGATGGAGCCTTGGGAAATGGCAGCTCCCTGGGAGCCTGGGTGAAGCCATGCAGACAAAGAGAGCAGAAGGCCCTAAACACTGGCTGCTATAACATCCAAAACCCTCTGCAGTGGCCAACTCCCTTCCACACGGTCAGCCCAGCTCCAGGGAGAGAAACTTGGGGGTGGCTAGGAGTAGGGGGGAGCTCCTGTCAGGAGTCAGACTAGATCTCCCAGTCTGCCCCTTAGTCTGCCCCCAGGCGGTTCCCAAGTTTGGAGGAAGGTGACCACACCCCAAGCCCCACACACCCCTCCACCCCCACAGCTTTGCCCCAACTCCTCAAACCAGCTCCTCAGGCTCTGGGTGGTGAGCTCTGCCAGGGCCAGCCAGCCAATTCCCGGTTGAGCCAAAGAATCCAGCCTGGTGGTGCTTAGGCAACTCCGCCAGGGCCTCCCTGGGACTGCGGTGACCCAGGGACCCCCCAGCGCATGCCCTGCCCTTGACTGACGCTGGCATCCTCCCTCACAAGTCTCCCACAGTTCACTCTCTCCTGTCCCACCGTAGGCCCTGACACTCACCCCCTGACCCAAGACTGGCTAGGACAAGCCCTCAACTCTGTGGGGTTCGCTCTTCAAAAAGCCCCCCAGACCAAGATCCTTAATTCACTGCTGTGGGGCAGTGCTGAGTCCGGAATGACTGATGTGGCTTCCTGTGTGTTCTTGTTCTCCGATCAATGTCTATGGGTGCAAACTCTTACTGACAGGGTTTAGAGGCACCTTTCACTCTGTCTCCAAGCACCTGGACCCTGTGTCCTCTGCTGGCTAAGCTCTTCCAGTCCCAGCCCCTCTCCCAGCCTCCCTGATCCCCCAGCTCACAGCTCACAGGAAGCACCCCCTAAGCCTGGGGCTCCCTCCACTCCGCACTTTGCACACTCACCTCCCACACGCTGGCCCAGCTTATCACCCTCTGTGGGGAAGGACGCTTCCCCATTCAGCTTCGGAAAGGAAGTGAGTGCCACACCCTGCCCCAGGGGTTTCCCTCGTGGCAGGCAGGGGAAGAGGGGGGCATGACAGCAGAATCGACTCCCCTAATTTAGACCCAGCACAGGTGTGAAGGTCCTGAAAGGTCTCCCAAGGCACCTGCAATCTCTCCCTCTTCCCCCCACTCCCTCTCCTTCACCTATCACCACCGCCTCCAAGCATCACTGCACCCCGCAAAATCAGCCCAATCCCTACCATGTGTCAG
The DNA here is from genome assembly GCF_036850995.1 of Saccopteryx leptura. Lineage (NCBI taxonomy): Eukaryota > Metazoa > Chordata > Mammalia > Chiroptera > Emballonuridae > Saccopteryx > Saccopteryx leptura. The sequence continues at coordinate 10,213,449 of NC_089503.1, read as the reverse complement.
GCTGTACAAGGAGGGGCATGTGATTCCTTCAATAAAGGCTGGATTCTAATAACAGGAAGCTTTCAAAGCCAATTATTGGGTGCCCAGTGCTGTGCTGGGGACACGGGTATATATCTGGGTCCCTTTTCCCCCAGAAACTCCAGGTCATTCTCTAAGGACCCCATTGCCATGGGAAAATCCCACCTGGATCTTCCGACCATTGGATTTGCCTTCCCACAAATCCACTCCACAGAGCAGGGCCCTAAGCAGCCGCCACAGGCTCCCTGGGGGCGCCGCACCACTGCCTCTCCGTGGCCACGCCCAGTGAAAGGCGCGAGCACACACACTGCACACAATTCTCTGTGGCCACATCAAGCAGAGGCGCCAGAGCCATCCCCCACGGTGTTCCGGCCCAGTTAGGGCTGTGAGATGCCCCATCGGCCCACTCCGCTCCACTCCCACGCAAGGGGCACTGCCAGCCCTGCTCAGACTCGACGTGTCCCTCTGGCCAGCGTCATAAAGGGGCTGCGCCCCCACATTCCCCTGTCCTGACACAGCAGGGGACGCCCAGCCCTATCAGGGGAGAGCCAGGCCCTTGCACACTGTACACGTTCTCCCAGCATGGGAAAGCCTTACATAACACAGTCCGAACACACCCTAAGCACGCTGCCTTTCCAACTCCACGGCGGGACCTGGCCCTCGGGCCCTCTCTGCCGGAGCGCACCGCTTCAGCGCACGGTTGCAGAGCGCAGCTCAGCCCTCCTCCTACGCCAAGCCCGGCTCCAGCCCCCGGCTCCCGCATACAGCCCCTTCCTCCTCCCCTTTGCCCCTCACCACTCCTCCCGAGTTCTGGTTTGAATTAGTCACCGGCTCCAACCACCACATTCCTCAGGCTGCTGGCGCCAATCCAGGCGCTGGGGCGGGGGCCGTCCCGCCCGGACGAGTTTGGGAGTGGGTTGGGGGAGAGAGCACCGCCTCCCGAGGGGAAGGGGCGGTCCCAAGGGCTGTGCTGCGGCGCAGTCCCCCTCTCCGCCTGCCCCAGTGCAGGAATCTCCCTAATTATGTCCTCCACCCCCCACTCCCACCAGTCTCGCTGGGAGGCGCGCTGCAAACTTCCAGGTCCGCGGCCCTAGAGAAAGAAGGGAGTTTTCGGGAGCCGGGATACGGAGGGGCAAGACTAGGGTGGGGCAACTGGAGGGGGACTGGAGGGCAGCCGGGAGCGAGAGCGGGAGAGGCGGGTGGTACAGAATTGGGTGGGGTCGGGAGGACTCGAGACGCGAAGTTCTGGGCGGAGACGTGGGGAGAGGGGAGGAACAGCAGAGGGTCTTACGGCGCGGGGGCGCCCGGAGGGGTTGAGGGGCCGCGGCGACGATCTTGGAAACTTGTCCAGTAAACATGGACTAGGACCCGAGCAGCGCGCTGAGCCACCGCCCCGTGGAGAGGGAGGGGGTGGGCAGGGGCCACCAGGCCAGGAACGCGGCGCCCTGCCGTGCAGTAGAGCCAACAATCAGCCCTCGAGAGAAATATGGACTGGAGCAAAACACGCTTTGGAGCGACTTTCCAACTTTGCCCAACTTGCACCCCAACTCCGGAGCCAGAGCTCGGCTTCCAGAACGCGTCGCCTACCTGCGCAGCCCCGGGCTGCCCAGCTAGTTCCAAACTATTTGAAGCCTCACAGTGACACCCACCAAAGTGCCTCGCCCAAGCCCAGCACCCCACCTCCGCTCGCCTGTTCCCCGTGTCCTGTTTCCCGACCGCGCCTCAGGGCGCGCGGCGCCTACCTGCGCGCTCAGCCCCAGGGCACAGCCATGGCCCGCGCGGGGCCAGTGGTCGCGGTGCTGTTGCTGCTGCAGGCGGCGAGCCCCGGTCGGGGCGGGTCCGGCAGGGCAAGCGGTGCAGTCCCCGCGGCGGAGTTGCTCCGAGTGGCCGGGCCCCCGCGCGGGGAGGCGGCTCTTGTAACTCCGGCTGGGGCGGGCGGGTCTGCCCCGAGCCGAAGGGAGAGGGCGGGGCCGGGCGGGGCCGGAGTGGGGTTGGGACGAGCGAGCAGGGCCGACTCCGGAGGGACCCTGGAGCGGGCTCCTGGGGTGGGGGAGGAGTGGAGGGGAGAGACCAGGGAGCTAGGGGGCGCGCCAGCCCGAGGTGCTGCTTCCCCCCACCCCATACCACCGCCCCCTGTCCTGGCCGGGCCTGATTCTACCACCAGCGGATGCAATGTGTTATTTCATCCGCAAGGAACCCGTCGCAGCTCCAAGTCCCATCCACCCAGCTGGAACTGGGAATCAACATTTTCCAGGAAGGACCAAGGGGTTCAGAAAGCGGCTGGGGGGGGGGGGGCGCTTGGGACATTCTGCGACCTCCATCCTGACACTGACCTTTTGGGTTTTCTCTCAACACAGGCAACTACACTCCAAACCCTAGACCCCAGGCTCCTCACTTAGTTCCCAAACTCCATGCAGCCGCGCCCATTTCTCTCGTCTTAACTCTTTCTAGGGGCCCCTGAGCCCCTCCCCCACAGAACCGACCTGGAGCCGCTGCCCCACCTCCTGGAGCCAGGGTCACCAGTGCCTGAGTCAGGCGTGCAGACCTTGGAGGAGCTGCCGGGGCTGCCCACCTTTCTCCAGCCTCCCTGCGAGGAGCCAGGAGCCGAGCGCTGGCGTGTCCTCTACCTGCCCATTCCTTCTCAGATCCCCTCTTCAAGCCCCTCCCCCACCTCCCCCTTGCAGGACGCTTTGTTTCCAAATTTACAGCCATTTCCCACAGCCACTTAAAACTGCGTGGAGATTTTATTAAATGCTTAATGATGGGGTGCGGGGTCCTTCTGGCTACACACACCCCCTTCTACACCCCTATTCTCCCCCATGAATCCCCTGTCTTTCCTTCTGAATGGCCCTCCACCCACTGCCCACATCAAGCCAGCTTCTCCTCCTTCCCAAATGCTGCGAAAGGGAGACCCTGGGCTGGGGACCTGAGAAGACCTGGCCCCCGGGCAGGAGCACCCTCCTTGCTGCATGATCATGAGTGGGCTGGGGCTGGGACCAGAGGCCCTGTCCTCTGAAATGGCAAACATGTTTACAGGCTAAAAATACCCAGCAGCCAACCCTGCTGCCAGCCCTGGGGGCTGTGTCCCAGGTCCAGTTACCCACACAGGGTACAGGACATGGGGGAGGGAAGAGGCAGCGAGGGAGACACAGACATGTAGACACTCATCTGATGGGCACAGAAAGGTGGAGACACATGTGTAGACATTCAAACAGGCACAGACATGCAAAGGCACACAGAGAAAGCAGAGAACTGGGCGCCAGCATTTTCTGTTTCTGTCTCTGTGACACACACACACACCTAGATAGTGACTCAAAACTCACAGAGGCAGTCCCACATACACATCCCAAGCACACGGCCATAGACCAGACTTTTCTCAACAACCTCCTTCATTTTGTTCTGCACCTTCTAACACATACCTTCTTTTTTTTTTTATGTATTGATTTTTAGAGAGAGAGACAGAAACTCCGATCTGTTTCTGTATGTGCACTGACTGGGCATCGAACCAGCAACCTCAGTGCTTCCAGGTGATACTCTCTAACCAACCATGCTATGCAGTCAGGGCCAGTACCTATCTTATTTAAAGAAATCTAAACTTTTCAACTTTGGGATGCTTTTGTTTATTTTTTAACTTTTATTGATTTTATTTTTTTTTTTAAGATTTTATTTATTGATTGATTTTAGAGAGAGAAGAGAAAGAAAGGTGAGAGTGGGGGAGAGGGGAGGAGAGGAGAGCATCAACTCACAGTTGCTTCTCACATGCATCTGTGTCTTGATCAAGCAAGCCGGGGGTGGGGGTTCGAACCAGCAACCTCAGAATTCCAGGTCAATATTCTATGCACTGTGCCACCACAGGTCAGGCTTTATTTATTGATTTTAGAGAGAGGGAGAGAAGGAGAGAGAAAGCGACAGAAACATTAATTTGTTGTTCCACTTATTTATACATTCATTGGTTGATTTTGTATGTGTCCTGATCCAGGATCAAACCCACAACCTTGGGGTGTCCAGAGGATACCCTACCAACTGAGCTACCCTGCCAGGGTCTGAGATGCTTTCAAAAAATAAAAACTAGGCCCTGGCCGGTTGCCTCAGTGGTAGAGCATCGGCCTGGCGTGCAGTAGTCCCGGGTTCGATTTCCGGCCAGGGCACACAGGAGAAGCACCCATCTGCTTCTCCACACTTCCCCCTCTCCTTCCTCTCTGTCTCTCTCTTCCCCTCCTGCAGCCGAAGCTCCATTGGAGCAAAGTTGGCCCAGGTGCTGAGGATGGCTCTGTGGCCTCTGCCTCAGGCGCTAGAGTGGCTCTGGTCGCAACAGAGCGGCGCCCCAGATAGGCAGAGCGTCGCCCCCTGGTGGGCATGCCAGGTGGATGCCAGTCGGGCGCATGCGGGAGTCTGACTGCCTCCCCGTTTCTAACTTCAGAAAAATACAAAAAAAAAAAAATCCAAACAAAAAAAAAACCTAAGAGCTAATTATTTTTTTTACCAATGGCTTTTAGATTTTTATTTCCTTTAACATTTATTTAGCTTTTTTAATATGGACCAATACAAGTAAACTAAAGTGACTTGTAATGCTACAGGTCAGCTAATCCTTGATGAAATATTTTCAATAAAATCAATACCTCCATATGGTGAAGAATGTAAACCATGCACAAAGGTGGAACCATGAGGAGTGAGTCTCTCCTCCCCCCAGCCGGTCCCTCTCCCAGAAGTAGCCACTGTGAGCAATTTTTTTTATTTACTTTTTTAGATTTATTCATTTTTATTAGAGAGAGAGGGGAGAGAGAGATAGAGAGAGAACAGGGGAAGGAGGAGGAAGCATCAACTCCCATATGTGCCTTGACCAGGTAAGCCCAGAGTTTTGAACCGGCGACCTCAGCATTCTAGGTCCACGCTTTATCCACTGCGCCACCACAGGTCAGGCCGCCACTGTGAGCAATTTACCAAAAGATTTTTAACTTCATGAAATGAATCATTTGCAAGTTTTCTCCATGCCTATTAAAAATGGGAGCTGCTTTACACCTAGGTTTTCAGAAAGATAGTTACGTGACATGTGTCACAAAGACATGAGGTGTCTGCAAAAGAGGGCTATGAGGGCTTGGGGGGGCTGGAGCTGGAAAGGCAGAGGGGGCAGGGTGTGGCCCTTGTGCCCACACCTCAGCTTGGGCTCCCTTAGGAGTCAGTGCAGAGGCTCGTGTCCTGGGCTCTAAGCCAACTCATCTGCTCCATTGTTTGTTCTGGCCACCCTCTTGGTCAACAGGGAAGAAGGCAGGAGAGGCAGGTTTTTGGAGCAGCCGCAGAGCAGGTACCTCATTCATTCAGGGGTATTACTATGGCGGCGAGGGGTGTGTCCTGAGTACTGTCACTCACCCCCTTCCAGGCTCGAAGGTAGGGATGAGAAACCAAGGCTCTTGCCCCTAAGACACCGTTATCCTGTCTGCTGCAACCTGAGCTGGGGTTTCCTAAGTCAGCCTATTAAATCCCCAGGGGAAAGGAATATTTTCAACAGGTTTTCTTGTTTGGGTTTTGTTTTTTTATACCACAGTTTTCAATGATGTAATTGAAGACACACACTAAGAAATTTCTGCCCACTGCTGTAGCCCTCCCACTCCTCACCTCCCAGACTGCCTGCAGCGTGGCTGTGTCTCACACTGCGGCAGGCACTTTTGTGGGTTAGCTCATTCAAATCCTCACATGCTCCAGAGGAAACGGTCTCAGAGAGGGTTCATGATTTACCTAAAGTCACACAGCCCTCAGAAGCAGGAATCGAAGTTTCCACTAGCATCTAAGCTCCACAAGGCCAGGGATATCTTGTTCTCTGCTGTATGCCCAGCCTAGCAGTGGAGAGCAGTGGCTGGCACGTAACAATCACTCAAACACATGTTGTTGAATGAATGAATGAACTACAGGTGTCACTGGCCCCAAAACCCTTGTTCTTTCCACCATAGCATCCCGCACCCCCCACTCCCCTCACGCTCAGCTCCTCCTCCCCAGCAGTTCCCCTACTTGTAGACTTTTTTTATAATACATTCTATTTTCAGTACAGTTTTATTTTTTTTTATAGATTTTATTTATTCATTTTCAGAGAGAGAGATAGAAGGGGAAAGAAGGAGGAAGCATCAACTGATAGTACTCCCATATGTGCCCTGACCAAGCAAACCCGGAGTTTCAAACCAGTAACCTCAGCATTGCAGATCGACATTATATCCACTGCGCCACCACAGGTCAGGCTTTTTTCTTTCTTTAACATTTTATTTGCTTGTTTTAGAGAGAGGAGCAAGAGGGGGGCGGGGCAGGAAGCAGCAACTCCTGGTAGTTGCTTTTCTTATATGCCTTGACCAGGCAAGCCCAGAGTTTCTTATATGCCTTGACCAGGCAAGCCCAGAGTTTCTTATATGCCTTGACCAGGCAAGCCCAGAGTTTCGAACAGGCGACCTCAGCATTTTAGGTCAATACTTTATCCACTGAGCCACCACAGGTCAGGTCTACTTGTAGACTTCTATGCAGCTGCACAAACATTTACTGTGTCCAACACTGGGCCGGCACCTGTGGTGCCAGTGCTGGTACAGATGATAAAGAACTTGACAGCATGGAAGCTCCGCCCTCCAGGCCCGCAGTCCTGCAGTCCGGAAGGAAATGTACTCTGGTGTCCCCTTACCCTGTACTCTGAGTCCCTTGCAGGTCCCACGCCTTGGGGAAACTGGATGTTATCATTCTCACGGCTGCCTCACCCAATCGCACCACACACAGAGATGCACACACTATTTTTCAGTTATAATGCATCCTCGTGGTCCCAACATTGCAAAGAAAAGCTATCAGTTTTCAGATTCTTCTGTCAAAATAAGGGCCCTCCAGGAATCAGGGAGGACTTCAGCCAGCCTGCACCTCCCCCAGAGACAAAGTCCCACGCCACAGTCCCACAGACTCCCTTGGCAAAGCAAGGTGAGTTCCAGGACTTGTCATCACTGGGATACCCCAGCTTCCTCACAAGGGCCACTCCCTCTGGGGTTCCCTGATAGTACTGTAGTTTCAGAACTTGGACTCCTGTTGCCCAGCAACAGTGCCTCTGTTTGTTCCTATTATGCCAGTTTCCATAGCAACCACAAAGGAGCGCTCTGTGGGCAGGCCCCTTGCCAGGGGATTCCCCTTCCCCTCTCTGAAATCACTGTCTTACAGAGCAGGAGAGATACCAACAACTCAGAAAGTAATCATAGTTTTTAAACTTTGATCCCAGACAGGAAGTGAAGTGTGCATCTGTACGAAGTCTCTGAATACAGGTTTTCCCCTGCCATGAGGGGCCCCTCTGGCCTAGCAACTTTAGAAGCAGAGAAATGACTGTCAGCCCTTTTTTGAGCCATGCAGGATTGCCCAAACCCCACCTCCACCCAGCCCAGACCAGCCCGGTCCAGCCGAACACCAGGCCCTTCTCCATTCTCTTCCATGTTTCCTAATCTGTCATCTCCCCCAGCAGAACAGCAAACCTGCTGGGTGATTCTGGGATCCAAACATCATTTCCTAAGCAATGCTCAAACCCCCACACTCCCCATCCAAATTCAAAATCTGACGCCAGGTAAAATCAGGTTCCTCCAGCTCAGTTTAAATCCCAGCCTGTATTTAAGGCTCCGGCTTCAAATAAGGAGTTCCTGAATTACTCAGACCAGACAGCTGGGAGGCCTACCGGCAACCCCACCTTATACTCAGTCCTAACTGAAATCTCCAGACCCTCTGAGCAGAGGCCAAGTCACAGCTGATTAGAGAACAAGGGACAAGACACAGGGCCCTGAGAACAGACCCTGGAGGAGAGGAGGCAAAGGAAGACTGTCGGGGCAAGAGCAAGGGAACAGCAGTGGCAGGGAGGGCAGCCCTGGTGGCTGCACCACCGGGCAAGGTTGGTTCCAAGCAGCCGGAAGAGACGGCTGAGAGGCCCCTGCGTTGTGGGTGTGGGGACCCGCGGGAGAGAGAGATGGTAATAGGGAATGGGGTCCTGGCCTTGAGGAAGAGCCGGGGCAAGACAGGATTGAATAAGGCTGTGTGAGGATAGAGGGAGGGACAGAGAGAGAAAAGAAGAGCTCAGAACTGGGCTGGGGACTGGGCCGACTGACTTGTAAACAGGAGCTGAGGGAGGGAGCTGGAATGGTTGGAGCAGCCAGCCTGCCGGGCCTGCTCCCTCCCCAGCGGGGCGCAGGGAGCAGGGAGGGAGGGGCCCAGCCAGGGGAACACTAGCCTCCTCGCCTCTTTTTCAGAATCTGCCCTTCTCCCATCCTTTCCAACTTCTTCGGCCTTTTCCCCAGTTCCCTGGGGAAAGGGAGACCAGTCCAGGTTTCACTCTGTCCTCTGCTTACACTTTCCAAGTCTGGTTTAAGGAAATCGGGCTGCGCAGGGAAGGAAAGGCCTCGGCTGCCCAGAGCCTGAGTCACCACATAGTTGAGGTTCCTGTTACTGGAAGCCCAGCCTCTTCTACACCCTGTGCCCTCTGTCCGCCCCAACCCCAGGACTTGGATCCCTAGGGCTGACCCTGCCCCAGGATTTGCTCCACTTCCACCCTTCTTATCCTGGTCAGCCTTCAGAGCACCTTCTCCCCGCTGCCCAAACCTAGGGTGCTTCGTCCACCGTGCTTACCCCTCAGCTTTGGAGGAAAGCGTCCTCCTGCTCTTCTTGGGAGCAAAAATGACTCAGTGAGCGGCTGCAAGAACTGGGCAAAGACTAGCATGTGCCCTTGATAAGTCACTTCCCTTCTCTGGGCTCCAGTTTCCTCATGGGTAAAATAAGGGGCTGTATGGTGTGATCCCTGCATGAGGTACATTCTGTGAGTCTGAGTCAAAGAGATGGAGAGTCACTACTGAGGAGAAGGGGATAAAAGGGGTGTGTTTGCTCACCCCTGTACTAACAGTGGGAGTGGGTGGAGTAGGGCACAGGCACTGTCACCACAGGGCAGCCAACACCCTAGGCAACTGGGTGACTCAGGTCCCATGTAGAGGCAGACTGGCAGGAAAGTACCCTGTGGCCGCCCCTGAGTCAGGGGAAATAAGGCTCTCCCTGAGGAATGACTGGCCAGGTCCCGCTATAACCAACTCTCCCTCACACCTAGAAAGCGGCCAAGCCTAGTGCAGCCTGCTCCCTTTGCCGGGCCAGACGCCCTCAGCTCACCACACTGCCTCCCCGCCTGCTCAGCCTGTCCCATCCCTCTCACTGGGCCTCTGCAAGCCTTCCACCCTCAGCACTCAACTCGACAGCCTTTCCCTCTTCCCCGGGCTGCCTCTGCCTCTGCCTCTGCCTCTGCCTCTGCCCTGCCGTGTCCCCTCAGGTATCCCTGAGCTCTGCCCATCCTGACTACCCACCCCTGTTCTGGCAGAGCCAGCCAGATGACTGCAAAAGGGCTGAGGCAGCGGGAGAGGCCCTCACAGGACAGCTGCTCCTGCTGCAGAGAGGAGGGGGCAGCTGAAACCAGAGGCAGGCACATTCCTGGGAGATCCAATCAGAAATAGCCCCAAACCCCGACCCAGCGCTCAGCCCCTCCTCAGTTTGCCCAGCCCATGGCGTAAACAAGGTAAAGGCAACAGGCTCCCTCTGGAATCCTGAGGAAATGGGGGGGGGGGGGGGGGCAAAGGTGGGCGGGGCTGCAAGAGGGCATGGGTCACAAGAATGAAAAGAATCTAGGAACATCCAAGGTCATCAAAGATGTCCTAGCCACTGACCAAGCCCAAGGAACTCTGTCTCTTATGAGATTCAAGTCAAGGGCTCCTCTCCATCAACTGCCATTGTCCCCCACTCCACCCGTCCCCCTAGTGCTGAGGCACGGGGACACCCCAGTAATGCCACTGGAGTAAAAGGACAGCCTCCTCTGGGAGCCATGCCAGCCTGATTACAGCAAACAGACAAGAACAGGTGGCATAGTTTCTCTAACCTTTCAGGAGCGCCAATATATATTTTTTAATTTTTTAAAAAGATTTTATCTAGGCCCTGGCCGGTTGGCTCAGTGGTAGAGCGTCGGCCTCGCGTGCAGAGGTCCCGGGTTCGATTCCTAGCCAGGGCACACAGGAGAGGCGCCCATCTGCCTCTCCACCCCTCCCCCTCTCCTTCCTCTCTGTCTCTCTCTTCCCCTCCCGCAGCCAAGGCTCCATTGGAGCAAAGATGGCCCGGGCGCTGGGGATGGCTCCTTGGCCTCTGCCCCAGGCGCTAGAGTGGCTCTGGTCACGGCAGAGCGACGCCTGGGAGGGGCAGAGCATCGCCCCCTGGTGGGCAGAGCGTTGCCCCCTGGTGGGCGTGCCGGGTAGATCCCGGTCAGGCGCATGCGGGAGTCTGTCTGACTGTCTCTCTCCGTTCCCAGCTTCAGAAAAATACAAAAAAAAAAAAAGATTTTATCTATTGATTTTACAGAGAACTGGGGGGAGGGACGAGAAGTATGGGCTCATACTTGAGGAGCGCCCATATTTTAGCTCTGCAGTATTAGGGACTGGAGGAGAGGTTGGGCACCCCAGAGTGACATCCAAACAGGCAGGACCAAAGCGAGCTCCGGACATTACCGTCTGTAGGTACTGCCAGTAGGGTGAGCCAGGGAAGGCCCTGCCACCGGCAAAATCCATGATGTTAGAGGGACAGTTCTAGGTTCTGAGGACAGAGTGCTGGTTGCCATGAAAACCACAGTATTAACTTCAAAAACGGCTGGGCGGAGCCTCCAAAGGGCTTCATTCCTCTCCCTTCAACATTCTAGGCCCTCCCCCACCTTTGGAAAGGGGAAGTGGCACATTTGGGGCATGTAGGCAGCTGGTGGGATGGGTCTGACCCAGGGAGAGCAGCTGTTCCAGCTCCTGCTCAGAGCAGGGCATGAGCAAAATGACAATCTAGGTCTTTCTTGGAAGAACTTTAAAGGCTTTTGACTTTTTAATAAGTGACTTAAGCCAGAGTGCCAACAAAGCTAAAATAAATAGCTGCTTATAACCAGTATCTACTGGTTTATCTACAAGCTTAACCGGATCTCAGCCTCTCCCATTCACACTCCAGGCTCTGGAGAGCTTTTATCTGCCCTCAAATGCACCTCTGAGCCCGACCGACCCCTATTGTTTCTCAGCCTCCCTTTCTGGAGGCTCGGATGTTTGGGCCAGTAGGTAGATAAAATAGCCTTCTCTTTCCCTCATCCTACTCGGGTTCTCCAAGACCACGCCCTGCTCTCAGCCTCACCCCCTCACTGCACCCCCCACCAGCCCTCTTAGACCCCAGCCCCTGCCAGCACGCGCTGCCCTATGGGCAGAAGGATGCCAGCATTGGTGGCATGGGTGGCACAAGCCTCTCTGGCACATCGGGAAAATGGCCCGGCAACCAGAGATGTGTCCCAGACGCAGGTCTCACTGGCTGCCCACAGCAAGCCGGGTGCCCCCAACCAGAGCTGGGAGGAGCGGGAAAGGCCAGGCTCCGGGAGCCACTCGGGTCCCCACCAGGATGAGATGGATGGGATCAGGCAGGGACGGTGAGTCCAGAGCCCTCAGCTGTGCAGGGGTGCGGTGACTCAGGCCTCCCAGGGGCAGGGCGGGGCCGAATCAGCTCCAGATGTCCTTCCCCTCTTCCCAGCCCCTCATCTGCTGCTAGAAACCACCGCCATTAACCTCTTTGTCCATCCAGGCAGGAAAGAGGCCCTTCTATCCCAGCCCCTTTGGAGGCCAACCGCTACCTTCGTGAAGCCACAACCCCTCCCCTCGGCCTCCCAGCCCACCTCCACTTGTGGGTAACTGGCTGTACCCCAAGCATAGGCCTGGCCTCATCCAACAACCTGGCTGCCCTCCTCTGCACCAAACTGCCAGAGCTAGAGGCACAGGAGGCAGGAGGTGTGGATGAGTCACTGTTCCTGCAGTCTCAGAGGGAGGCAGGTCCTAGCCCCCTCGGCCAGAGCCAGACTGTCCACATGGGCTGCCAGGCCTGCTGCTGCTGGAGATCCTGAGTCCCCTGCAGAACCACCCCCTTTTCAGTGGGTCCCACTCCTGGGCTTCTCAAGCCTGCCCCCTCAAACCTACTTGCACAACTTGGTCTTTCCTGCCCAAATCATCAGCTACTGGGAAGATTAAGGATACCAAGAAGGCAGTGAAGATTACACAAGCAAAGGAGCAGGGGGTGTGGTGGGAACAGGGAGTCTGACAGGTTTGGTGAGGCCCCAGCAACAAGCTCAGGGCACACCCCAGCCAGCATTTAGCACTTTGAGATCCTATCCAAGAGCAGCCCAGAAGGCTCAGATGCAAGACAGGTAGCAAGCAAGTCTGGATCTAATATGAGATGCCAGGAAGCAAACTGAGCAAGAACCAACCCATCCTCACCCACTGGATTCCAATCCCCAACTGCATTCAAGGTGCCCAGCTGGGCTATAGCCCTACTGCTCCCTGGCTACCAGTCCTTTCGGTACCTGGGAAGGTCATCTTCCCCTCTCAAGCCAGGAGCCCATTTAGACTAAAAGAAAGACAGAAAAAGAATGCCCTCAACACCACAACCGGAATACCAAAGAGTCATGATTTCCTGCACATGCCTCAAAACGTGACTCAAACTAGGCTTCCAAGTTCACCTGAGCTACTAAATTTATAGGGACATCAACAATGCCCTTCAGAAAAGATAATCGGGAGTAGGGGCAAGAATCTCTGAAAATAGAATAAAAATTAAGCTCAGCCCTGGCCAGATAGCTCATTGTCCCAAAGTGCAGACGTTGTCGGTTTGATCCCGGTCAGAGCACATACAGGAAACAGGTCTATGTTCCTGGCTCTTTTTCTCTCTTCCTCTCTATAAAACCAATTAAAATAATAACAGTAAACTCAAAAGAAAAGGATGTAGTAACCACTGATTTGAACTGGGTTACTAAATGACGATTATGACCGCTCTAAGTCCCAGGACACAACAACGTATTTATAGGCTTCAGGGACACCTACTGGGTCTAAAATCATGCCCCTACCACTTAAGACGTCATCATAGGCAAGTTACTTCAATCTCTGAACCCTTGTCAGAAAGTAGGGATGCCCCAGAAAGGAGCTGCAGGCAGGTGAGGGCCAATGAACGGCGGGTGTGCAGACAGCGGATGCTGCCGACCCCTGGGCGGAGCACCTCCTACCTCCCGGCAGCTGCGGCAGAGCACGCAGTTCCTCTGCACACAGTGCGGCGCGTGTCAGAGCATGCAGTTCCTCTGCACACAGTGCGGCGCGTGTCAGAGCATGCAGTTCCTCTGCACACAGTGCGGCGCGTGTCAGAGCATGCAGTTCCTCTGCACACAGTGCGGCGCGTGTCAGAGCATGCAGTTCCTCTGCACACAGTGCGGCGCGTGTCAGAGCATGCAGTTCCTCTGCACACAGTGCGGCGCGTGTCAGAGCATGCAGTTCCTCTGCACACAGTGCGGCGCGTGTCAGAGCATGCAGTTCCTCTGCACACAGTGCGGCGCGTGTCAGAGCATGCAGTTCCTCTGCACACAGTGCGGCGCGTGTCAGAGCATGCAGTTCCTCTGCACACAGTGCGGCGCGTGTCAGAGCACGCAGTTCCTCTGCACACAGTGCGGCGCGTGTCAGCTCTCCATGGTTAGCGAGCGTGCTCTCCTCTCACTGGGGAAGGTGTGGAATCTGAGTCCTAAGAATTAGGTAGTCAGAGCCCCGTGTCACCCCCGCCCCGAATTTCGTCCAAATCTTCCTCAACTAGAAGACAGTCATCACAGGAGGAGGCAGAGCAACCAAATCACAACCGAAGACAGGCCCCTGCTCTTCTGAAGCTCTCCGTCCCGCAAAGGCAGGCAGTGCAGGCGCAGGAACACCTGTTTCCACCTGTCCGCTCCCCTCGTAAGAAGCCACCACTCACAAAGGAGGCCGGACAAGAAAGTGTTCCATGTTCAGTTTCCTTTAATGACCCCCACCTCCCTGAAGGACAGGTGCAGGCAGCTAGGCGACAGCAAGAGGTGTTCACTTGAAGACCTTGCCCTGATTGAAGGCTTTGCCCACATGCTGGAAGGCCCCCTCCCAGCAAAAGTACTCTCGGACCAGCGTCCGGGTCTCCTCGCTGCCAGGATCCAGTTTCCGCCACGTGTATGACTCGTAGTCCACCTGCCAATCTGGACTCAGCTGAGGAGAAAGAGCCAGGTAAGAAGCATGTAGTCAGGTTATCAGACACTGTCTCGCATCTGTTACTTCCAGCGACAAATGTCATCAGATCCCAGGACTCCTGTTAACATGACAGCCCCATCCTATACACATTCCTTGAACGCTCCTGAACCCCATGAGTCCAGGAATCAAGGGACTCTCGTACCCGTGCCCCACACTAAAGGGACAGGCTCCTCCCCGCACTCTCCTCACCGGGAAGGCAAGCTCCTGGCCTCGGAAGACCCAGACTCCAGAAATTGAGCTGCTGTTGTTGGTTCCAAAGAGGATGACACTGGCAAAGGCATTCTTCCTCAGCTTGTCCAGTCGCTGGAACATTCCTGAGGAGCAAGGGAGAACCTTCAGCCTTCGAGGTCACTTTGCCTCGCCTCCCTTCCTCATTCCTGGCCCACCCTCTTCTCACCAGTGATGAGGTTGCAGCTCATGAAGGTCTGGGTGAGCTCCTCAGGGAAGCGGTACTCCGAGTACCACAGGGACCAGCCATCCTTATCGAAGTGCTCCCAAAAATACGGCACTGCCACTGACAGTGTGTCCTCATTGGAGTATTTGCGCTTGAATTCATCCAACACAAAGGTACTGAACAGGGAAAAATGCAAGGAGGTCAATGTGGAGACGGTCCTACTGAGGCAAAGGAAGGGTGCCAGGCCGACAGACATGAAGGGCGTTTTCACTTAAATGTCCCAGTTTCAAGGAAGAATCCATGTATCACCTTATGGAGGAGGGCAGAAGGACATGAACAGGGGCCTAGGGCACGCCCCTGGTTCCCATCCCCAGACCAAGTCTGCCTGGTCCGCCAGGGTGCAGCCCCAGGGGCTCTGTGGGAGACCCGCCCCAGGAAAGGCACAGCGAACGGCTGCCCCCTGGTGGAGACACAGGGTGAGGGCTCCTTTTCTTCCCTGGCTAGCCCCTTGCAGGGCTCTTTTCCATGAGTCACACTCAGTCAGCGACTCACCATTCTCTGTCCCATCACACAGGCCTCTTGGGGTTACACACACTATAATATGACAGCAGTGTCGGGCAGGGAGCCTTCTCGAAGCGCCTCCACCCCAAATCTCACACCGTCCTTTAGTCGCTGCCCAGAAACAAGGCCAGCTGCTGGTAAACCCTAGGCTCAGGTCATCTGTGCAGCAATCTGGCACACTGCGCCAGGAGTGCCAGCCCCTCCCCCCAAGGGGGGTCTGTTTTCTTTCTTTTCCAATTATAAAGAAAACATGCTGCCCAAAGAAAACCACCCACAAACCCAGCAAACAAGACAACCAGTATTTCTGTGTATTTCCCTCTGGTGATTTTTCCAAGGTGATACAGGTAGTTCTGTGCTTTATAAATTGTTTATTTAACACTGCGACATACTACTGAGAATTCTTTGCAAATGTTTTAATAGCTAGATAACCTTCTACTACACAAATGTGCCGTAAGTCTAATAAACCGCCTATCCGAATGAACATTTAGTTCAGGTTGGTTCAATTATTCATTAGTATTAATAATGCCATGAGTTATCATCTATCTCACTCATCCTTATAGTAAACCCTAGGGTGAGACCGTTACCTTCCTCCCTGCACAGAACAGATCAGGTGAAGTGAGGTGACCTGCCCAGAGAACCTGTCCTTTAACCCGAGGGCCCAGGTTCCTCCCTGACACCAGACTTCAGCGAGCTTTACCACCTTACCTCCCCACACACACATCTTTGTATGAACCGTTTTTATTACTCACAACCTTCCTCCTCCACCACCACTCCCTCAAGTAGCACAGGCTCCGAACAGCTCCTGAAATAAGTTAGCTAGGAGCCTTAAAAAAGGACCTGAATGGACTCTGGACAGGATTGCCTTGGTCTCTGAAGGCATTAACTCTGTGACATTAAAAATCCTGGGAGACTTGTGGTGGCGCAGTGGACAAAGCATCAGGCTGGGATGCTGAGGGCTGGCCGGGTCAAGTTGATGCTTCCCACACCTCACCAACCCCCTCAAATCAATCAATAAAATCTTTAAAAAATAAGTTTGTTTGTTTTTGGGGTTTTTTTGTGTTTTGTTTTGTTTTTTTTACAGGGACAGAGAGAGAGTCAGAGAGAGGGATAGACAGGGACGGACAGACAGACAGGAAGGGAAAGAGATGAGAAGCATCAATCATCAGTTTTTCGTTGCGACACCTTAGTTGTTCATTGATTGCTTTCTCATATGTGCCTTGACCGTGGGGCTGCAGCAGACGGAGAAACCCCTGCTGGAGCCAGCGACCTTGGGTCCAAGCTGGTGAGCTTTGCTCAAACCAGATGAGCCCGCGCTCAAGCTGGCGATCTGGGGGTCTCAAACCTGGGACCTCTGCATCCCAGTCTGACGCTCTATCCACTGCGCCACCGCCTGGTCAGGCAAGAAGTCATAATTTAACCCCCCAAAAAAATTCCTGAAGAAAATCATCTTGGCAACTCCACAGGGCACCACAGTAATGCAACAAATAGGTATTATGAACACTCTCAAAAGGCCTTAAGAAATGTAAAACTTATTAAATGTTTTAAGTTTACAGCCTGATTTTCTGCCCAGAGTACAGACCCACCATGTGAAAATCTGTAGCTAACAATAGTGTCGATATGACAACAGCACATGTAATTTGGGTTAGTACCAGTTCATTTATACACACCGAAAATCCTGGGTTTTTAACCCTGTTCAGCCCTTTCATAAAGGAGGCACAAATAAATCCTCCCTCCTCAGATTATGGCAATTTTAACCGATCCCATAAGCACAGCCACTAAAATTTAGTACTAGAAATAGAGAAAATGTGGTAAACACTCACTCATGACCTGCTCCTGTGCTAGGTTCAAAGTAAACCAGTCCAACAAGATGCACATCTTTAAAGAGCAGCTGTATCCGGGGCCCCGTGAGTCTGGCTGTTATGCCCACTGCCAGGGCATGCGCCTTCACACCCTCGTCCCGTCTCTCCGCACCCTCGTCCCATCTCTCCGCACCCTCGTCCTGTCTCTCCGCACCCTCGTCCCGTCTCTTCACACGGCCCCATCCGGTCTCTTCACACCCTCGTCCCGTCTCTTCACACGGCCCCATCCGGTCTCTTCACACGGCCTCGTCCCGTCTCTTCACACCCTTCGTCTCGTCTCTTCAATCTCTTCACGCGGCCTCGTCCCGTCTCTTCACACCCTTCGTCCCGTCTCTCCACACTGCTTTTATCCTGTCTCAAAACCACAGCAAGCCCTGGCCGGGTAGCTCAGTTGGCCGTCAGGGTATCATCCCCACACACCAATGCTGAGGGTTTGATCCCCAGTTATAGCGTCTACGGCCACACCACCCTGATTTTAAATGCTTTAAAAAATGACTTGAGGCAGTGACCAAAGAGAGATTTGATTGTAGAGCGTGGAGGAGAAGCTGTTCAGCTACAAGACTGTGCCGGAGCTGGAGCTAGCCCCAGCTAGGCCTGCCGCCCTCAGCCCCTCCGAGGCTGTGGGGTCAACCCCCCCCCCCAGGCCTGCTGATCTGTGCTGGTTCCTGCCCGGAGCAAACATGCGAAGCATCTTCCCTTGTCTGGGGTGGGTGACCCGCATCCTGTCCTACAACAACCCTGCGTCCTACACCCAAGGGCATGGAGATCTCCATCACCAGCAGCAAGAAGCTTCTGGTACATAACATCCCTTAATCAACTCTAATGATGGACTCAATCTCTTTCCAAGGTCTCTCAGCCCCATGCAATTTTACAAGACAGAGAACTGGCAAAGCACTGAGTGCCCTACTTTTTTCCACACCAAAATCTCTTTTACCGTATTTTTTCCAAGAACGCCTACATTTACTGAAAAGAGGATACAGACAAGCACCCCCCCACTCCCCTCTGAGGGGTCTAACTCCCCCACTTTGGAAAGCGAACCAGACAGGCAGTGAAACCAGCCATGGTTATTATCTTTTCTCTTTTCTTTTTTTCTTTTGAGAGGCAGGGAGAGAGACAGGGACATGAAGTTGCTCCTCTGTGTGCCCTGAGCAAGGCATCCAACCGGTAACAGCCTCCAGGAGGGCGCTACAACTGACCGAGCTATCTGGCCCCGGAAGCATTCATTTGTCGTTCCACTCAATCACACACTCATTGGCCACTTCCCCTGTGCGCCCCGACTGGGGATCAAACCTGCAACCTTGTTGCTTTGGGACGACGCTAACTGACTGAGCTACCAGCCAGGGCACATCATCCTTTCTTGGTGAGCAGTATTTATGGTCCTATTCACCAAAACAGCAAGAAAGACAATGCAGTGACACTGACGTGGCGTCGCTGACTCAGCCAAGCCGGCCTGGCAGGGCTGACAGGGGCCTTCCCACCACACCTCTCCCTGTACTGGCTCTGAGTGGTCCCGAGGCCGGGGTGCTTCCACGCTGGGCTGTGCCTGTCTGCCTTCCCCCATACTGGAAACATACCTTCTACATACTTTCAAAACTCACCCAATTCTTAAGTCGACTTATTCACAACTAAAATATACACTTACTGCCTGACCAGGCGGTGGCGCAGTGGACAGAGCCTCGGACTGGGATGCAGAGGACCCAGGTTCGAGACCCCGAGGTCGCCAGCTTGAGCATGGGTTCATCTGGTTTGAGGAAAAAAAAAAAGCCCACCAGCTTGAACCCAAGGTCGCTGGCTCCAGCAAGGGGTTACTCAGTCTGCTGAAGGCCCGCGGTCAAGGCACATATGAGAAAGCAATCAATGAACAACTAAGGTGTTGTAACGAAAAACTGATGATTGATGCTTCTCATCTCTCTCCGTTCCTGTCTGTCTGTCTGTCCCTGTCTATCCCTCTCTCTCACACTCTGTCTCTGTAAAAAAAAAAATTTTTTTTAATTAAAAAAATAAAATATATACTTACTTTTGTACGGACGACCTATAATTCTGGACCCCCTCCCCCCACCTCCCAATACCCTTACCTCTTGGGTAGGTGAGCAAAGGGGTCCTTGGCCTTGGGCTCGGCAGCCAGCGCCTGCTCACATTCGTCCATCTCCTCCTCGGGAGCAGGAGCAGCGGCCTTTTTCTCCTCTTTCCGCTCGGCCTGGGGTTTCTGCTTTTCCTCCCGAGATCCCTTCTCCTTCCGTGGGGTGTCCTTTTTAGACTGGCTCTCTGCAAACTTTTTAGCTGCCACAGAGAAAAGGAGGCAAGTCAGTGCTCTGCCCTGTCCACTCCCCTCTGAAACCAGGAGCAAGCAGGGCGCTGGTGGGCATGGAGGACAAGTGCTGGGTGGGGCGGCTACCGGCCAGCTCCACACTGCCACCAGGCTCCACACTGCCACTGGGTCACTGGGTGGCCCTGAGCAAGAGCACGGCCCTCGGTCACAGACACACGTGCATCTGCGTTAACCCAAATGAGTATGTGTATAAAACAAGGCTCAAAAATCTTAGTTATCCCACTGGGTGCCCTCCACTCCATGGGCCCACATCACTCGTAGGCTCGATGGGAAAGCCAGAGCGGAGACTGAGCGAACCAGCCCCCCTCCCTCAGCAGCACAGTCCCCGACTTCTCAGACTCACCGTCAAACTGGGCCATCTTCTCACAGAGCTTCACCTCCCCCAGGACGGCGCGGAACTGGGGCTGGTTGATGCAGGTGAGGAACCAGCGGGTGGTATTGGGGAAGGCCTGGCGGAAGGAGGGCTCCAGGACCTGCCGGACGGATGGAAGGCGGCAACAGTCAGCGGCGGGGAGGTCTTCCAGTCTCAATCAGCCAGAGACTGAGACATCCTTGCTTCTCTCTCTGCCCCGCACCCCATCTTACCCTCCTTCCCACCGCCTTCCTGATCTCTTTTTGGCGGCCCAGTCCTATTTAAAGAATGCTTGCTTGGTCTCCACCCTCCATTTATCAAGACTATTTGAAAGAACAACACTTTCATGTTTATAACTATTTTTACAATATATGTGTAATTAGCACATTACAATTAAATTTATATATATAAAAACATTTATACTTATATAATATTATTCCTCCTACAAAGCCATTTCACACAGTTTCTAATCTTTTAAACTTGCTTATTAACATTAGAGAGAGAGGAACAAGGACAGACAGACAGGAACACTGACCTGTTCCTTTATGTGCCCTGATCACGGATTGAACTGGCAACCTCTGCAACACGGGACCATGCTCTAACTGAGCTATCCAACCAGGGATCTAATCTTTTAAATTTAACACGTCCTACCACTTTTTAAAAAGGTTGGGATCGCCTGACCAGGCGGTGGCACAATGGAAGAGTGTCAGACTGGGATGTGGAGGACCCAGTTTCGAGACCCCGAGGTCGCCAGCTTCAGCGTGGGCTCATCTGGTTTGAGCAAAAAGCTCACCAGCTTGAACCCAAGGTCCCTGGCTCCAGTAAGGGGTTACTCAGTCTGCTGAAGGCCCACGGTCAAGGCACATATGAGAAAGCAATCAGTGAGCAACTAAGGTGTTGCAACGAAAAACTGATGATTGATGCTTCTCATCTCTCTTCATTCCTGTCTGTCCCTCTCTCTGACTCTCTCTCTGTCCTTGTGGAAAAAAAAAAAAAAAAAAAGGTTGGGATCACCTGACTGGTGGTGACGCAGTAGACAGAGCATTGAGCTGGAATGCTGAGGACAACAGTTCAAAACCCTGGGCTTGCCTGGTCAAGGCACATACAGGAAGCAACTACTACAAGTTGATGCTTCCTACTTGTCCCCCCTTTCCCTCTTTCTCTCTCTCTCTCTCTCTCTCTCTCTCTCCATATATCAATAAGTAAAAAACTTTAAAAACAAGAAGCAATCAATGAACAACTAAAGTGCCACAACTACAAGCTGGTTGACGCTTCTCATCTCTCCCTTCCTGTCTCAGGAAAAAAAAAAAAAGTTGGGATCAACAGAGGGCTATCAATTACTCATTTTGTCACAGAATAAGTAAAAAAATACGCAACAGCATAAAAGTTATTTCAGAATATCAAACAGTCCTTTAACACATCTTCATGAAAAACTCATTTACCATTTTTTAGTTTGCCAAGATCACAGGGAAATAACCTTACTGGGGAGGCAGACAGCAGTCAGCTCTGCAGTGCTGGTTCTGCCGTGGCTGATTCCAATTCTGCCCCACGACAGCCCAGCTGCAGACCCTCAGACCCGTGACATTTTCCCTCCCCCATACTGCAGGCAGGACTCACTAGGTGAGCCCTGTAAGGCCACTGGCGCGGGTCCGGCACAAGTGGGGCTCTTTCCCTTGTTAGTATCATACTACTACGCGGGGCCAGCAGCAGTCCAAGAGCTGCTAGTTAGGAACCAGCAGCATTTCATCTTCTTTGATCCAATAAGCTCAAGTGATTATCAGTACTCCGGTTTTATAGTTTACAGAGAAGAAAAACAGGACCAAAGGGATTAACTCATACCCCCTACCTCTCTCCGTACAATTAGTAAGTAATGAGGCCAAGAACGGAACCTAGCTCTGTCCCGGAAAGATCTCAATGCTGAAGCTACCACCCCTACCTGCTGTCTTCACAACTAAGTATCTCTAGGCTTCACAAGTATCTCAGCTGCCGAACAGAAACTAAGGGCAACAGAGTATTACCAAACCTCTGAGAAGGAAGGAGAGCAGGCAGGGTACCCAATCCTGGGATGCCTACAGACCACTCAGATGCCCTGACAGCCATGTCCTCCAATCAGGATAGAGAGCAACCTGGAAAGCTTGTCACTTGGGCTCCAATCCCACCCACCCTCCACCAACCTGATTCTTTACAAACTTACCTGTTTATAGAGCCACAACAGGGTGCAGACAACTGTGATGTCAGCCAGGGTCACACGCTCACCCACCAGAAAAGTCCTCGTCTTCAAGTGAGCATCCAGCAGCCCCAGGATTCGCCTGACCTCCTCCTTAGCATTCTCTGTGGCCTATTGATTTAAAGTGATCAAACGTATCAGCAACCACCGGTCACTTTCTCTCACTCCCAAAAATGGAACTAAGGTCGCCATTTCACTCACTGAGTCCAGGCTCATCCCTACTCTCAATGGAATCAGATTTTAGGAGCATTCCAAATGTATCACAAATGAAGTTCTCAGTGTTAAAATTTCTTCACGGTGCAGTCCGGCTTCATTTTCCACTGTACTGATCATACCCATGTGTACGCCTTTGTATCTTAGAGGGAACCTTGGCAGTCACCTGGTCTAACCGCTCCCCTACCACCTGGTGTAACCTTCCTACAGCAGAAACCTCTCCTCTGACCGCTCGTGACAGACACCACGTCCACGGGGTCTGACAAGGAACTCAGATACAACAAAACAGCCCAGTGCTCCAAACTTACAGTCCAAAGATTAGGTCCTGTTACCCACATATTCTTTTTTTTATTTTAATTTATTGTGTTTACACAGATTCTAGTGTTGAACCCACATATTCTTGGTGTTCCCTTTCCTCAGCCTATTTTCGTACTGCCGACACTCGGAAGCTAATATAACCCCTGCCTTTGGCCTCTCCCCAAGTTGCACGGCTTACCTGCTTGTTGTAGTGCATGATGCCCAAGGTGGGGAACACCCAGGTACTGGCTGGGGGCACGATGTCGCTGTCAGCAAAGCTCACCCACTGGACCACCTGGGCGGCTGCCCCTGGACTGCTTCCCCTCAGCTCCTCATTGCCCACTGCAGGGGCAGACACAAAGGTCAGAACCTTGCGGTCACGCCAACACCAATGCAGTCCCTGGAAAGTCCCCTCCTTGTCCACTCCAGCTCCCCCTCATCCTCTCCTACACCCCTCACGTCCAGACCCTCCCGCTCCCACTGAAAATTACGGTAGTAGGCGATGGCATTGCTCTCGAACACACAGAACCCGTCATCGCCTTCAAATGCTGGAACCTGGGAACGAAGCAAAGATGAATAAAATACACAGTCATTTCTCAATAGCCAATCCCAGGAACTGAATGTTTTGGATAAAACTGTTTAAATCAGGCCAACAACCTTTGCTAACCAAACTCTTGGTATTAATCTAAAACTCAGGAACCAAAAATATTTGAATTTGGTATCCCTTATAATTTGAACGCAGAGAAGGAACCCAAAACGATTTAGATATTATCAGCTATTTTGATAAAAAGCCCTCAATAAAATTAAGCAGAAGACCAGAGGGCAAGTCTTATATCCATGACCTCAATATTCAATTATTTTGGGCTCTACACACTGCAGTTGACCTCTTCCCCTCTTAAGATGAGTATTTACCTATCTCTGTAAGCCTCTAGGAGAAACAACCCTACTCATAGCAAAGACTCAACAGTCAAAATTCATTCCCTCTCCCACAAACACAAGTAAGCCTGGAAACTTGATTCAATGTCACTGAATAGCTCTTTACTATTTTTTAAATCTTTTTTTATTTCTTACAGCTGACTTTAATATTTTTAAATATTTTTATCTTCTCTTAAAAGTTTTACATACTGATTTTAGACAGAGAGAAAGGGGAACAGAAATATAAACATCAATCTGTTCCTGTATTTTGCCCTAATCAGGGATCAAACCAGCAACCTCTGCGCACTGAGGCAACTGGCCAGGGCCATTGGTTTTTTCTTGTATGTACCCTGACCAGGGATCGAACCCACAACCTTGCATATCAGGACGATGCTCTAATCAACTAAGCTACCCTGCCAGGGCTGACTCTATTTTTTTTTAAATTATTTTTATTTATTCATTTTAGAGAAAAGAGAGAGAGAGAGAGAGAGAGAAGGGAGGGAGGAGCAGGAAGCATCAACTCCCATATGTGCCTTGATCGGGCAAACCCAGTTTTGAACCAGCGACCTCAGCATTCCAGGTCGACGCTTGATCCACTGCACCACCACAGGCCAGGCGATTCTATTATTTTTAACTACACAGGAATCCGTAATTATCTCAAAATAACCACTTTTTTAATTACTAAAATGTTAAAAATAAAAGAAAGGTGGAGAGCTCTTTCAACGTGGAGGCCATCTTCGCCTGACTTGTGGTGGTGACTGAACGTCCGTCCACCTGTAATGCTGAGGTTGCTGATTTGAAAATCCTCGCTAGCCCAGTCAAGGCACTCCTACCAGCTGATGCTTCCTGCTCCTCCCCTCCCTTTCCCTCTCTCAAATCAATCAATAAAATCTATAAATACATAACACACACACACACACACACACACACACACACACACACGGAGGCCATTTTCGAAGTGACAGAATCCTACCGTCAATTGGGTTCTCAGGATCAAAGACTCTTTTCTACTTTCCTACTCACCTTGCCGGCAGGAAATTTGCGGAGAAATTCAGGGGTGCGGTTGGTTTGGCCAAAGTGGAAATGGGGTGGTGCGGAGAGTACGCGGACCTGAGTCCCACTGTACTGGGCAGCAATGAGGGCCTTGAAGGCCCTCCAATTTTCAGGATATGTGTACAGGGTCTGTGTAAGAAAGAGGGTAGAGCATATTAGTATGAGTAGAGAGGTCCCAGTCCTAAATGTCACCTCCCAGAATGACTTCACTGAAAACCCCCAATCTGTTCAACAGCTCCTACTCTGGTTGATGATCCAAGGTCTGCAGTTATCTGCCATATGTAATCAGAGTCCTCCGAAACACCAAAGACAGATATACACACCAACTGCTAAATAAAGCTCGCTGACAGATTTGACCTTTCCTAAGGACATCTTCAGAAACATTCTCTTCCCCTTAAATGTATCTCCATGAAATCCAGAACTTCAAGCTCCCTCAGACTCCATCTGTGGACAAACATACACCCCTCCCTTCCCAGAGCCGTTTCATTCATTGATGGGTTACCATGCCGGCTACTTCATTACTCTACTGCTGAGCCGCTCACCACTTCAAAAGCATCACCCTTCTATCTGAGACACACACACCTACCTACCGAGAGACTTCCAAGTCTCACTCAGAACGGTATCTTCTCTTCCTAATCAACTAGGTCTCCCTTTAAAAGAACCTCTTTACTTGTCCCTCATACCATCCCTCCGATCCTGTCCCGCAGTGAGTTCCATGGTGTTGCCTTCTCGCCTTCTATTGCCCTGGCCAGCGGTGTCCAATGGTCTGACTCCACCGTCGGGATTTTCTCGTTCCCAACCTTCCCGATGGACGATCCTTAACCGTGACCAACTGTATATGTCCACAAAGATCCTCCGCTTCGCCTTATCCCTACTCTTGCCCCCAAAACGGTCGCAAAAGTTCTGTCAACCTGTCTAGAGGCCCCGTCTCGAGGCGACAGTAAACCCGAACCCCATTCTCAGGGCCGAGACGCCCAGGATCCGGCATCTTTTTTCTCCACTAACCAGACCATTCCACCTCTTTGGCCCCGACAGTCCCAGCATCAGTTCCTCTGCGGGGCCTGGAAGCCTTGCTCTCCAATAGTACAATCTCTAGGCTCTGGAGCAGTTCCCCACTCGGCCCCAGAACTCCCCTGACGCCCGTTGGTCCCATGTGGGAAGAGGATGGCGTCGGATAGGGTGAGTTGGACGTCCAGAGCCGGCAAACTTACCCCAGCCGCCATGGTGATTCCGCAGAGAAAGGGGGTGGGGCTCTCAGTGCTGCCGCAAAGTAAGCCGCCTGGGAGAGAAACGGGGTGGGGGGTGGGGGAGAGCCGTGGAGAAACAACAGCCGGAAAGTGAGGACGGCATAGAGGGCGCACGCACGACAGTTTAGTAGACCGCGGCGGCGGAATTGGAAAAGGGGTGGGGCCTGCTGGTCTTCGCGTTAAAAAAAAAAAAAAAAAAAAAAAAAAAAAAAAGCTTGCGCCTGCGCAGTGGGGCACCTGGCTAGCCCGTCCCTCAGATATGGCCAATCGGAGTCCTTATGTGGAGGGAAAAACCGCGGAGTAGGACCTGTGGGAACTAACTGGACAGCTGCCCATTGACGGCTACGTGGCACTGCTGCCAGTCCTTTGCCTTGCCAGGTTCTGCGGACCTCCCCCTCCGACCCGCGTATAACTGAGGCCCAGGGACGAGCGACTTGATGGGAGGTCCTGCCGAGCCCCTGACATCATGTTTGTGTGATAGAAGAGCGTGGAAGTGGCAGTGTGCCGAATTCCTTGTGACCGCTCTGGGTTTTTTTTAAAGGATGTCTAATCGGAGCCCAGTCTGAAACCCCTTGTTAAACTGAGGTTTTCTGCCTTGTGGCTTCGAGATGTTGTTCCTATGAGAAGGGCACTAGTCCGCAGGCCTGCAACAGAGGGTCTTAAGAACAGCCCTTTCTCTTCATCTGTCACCTTGAAGGGGCTGACGAACTGATAGGTTGCCCTTTACCCATAATCAGGTCTGAAAACCTTTTTAGAACAGGATGAATTCAAAGTGAGAGAATGTATGAAAAACCCTGAACCCAAGTTTCAGGCCCAGTCGCCATTCATAAATCTGCAAGGTAAAAGTGGAGGCAAACGTGTTTTCTCTCACAGGTACTGCCTGGTACCTCCACGCAGCACTCCATCATCCCAGAACTCTACTAGAGTGGGCTGCACGTACCAGACACAAACGGTCCTAGCCACTCCTTGCAAGTTGCGATGAATGGTAAGAGAAACAGGCTGAGATCTATTTCTGGACGGCCAGAGAAGGCACCTGAGGCGGCTGTATTAAGGTCTGGGGAGGGGAAGTTCTGGGTGGAAGGAGGACTGTCACCAGGTGGAAACGAGAGGAAACTATAGTGTTTATTAAACTAGCAGCTTTATTGCCCTTTAGGGTTCCTGTCTTCACTTAAGGAGATTTCGAAGCGCTTGAGGGAGGAAAACCTGTAAGAAATGATGGAGATCAGGGAACAGGCCTTCGGAATCCTGGAGTGGGGTCACAGTGAGAGTCTGGTTGGCCTGGGAGGCAGATGCCACAAAGGTCAGGAGTGGCTCAGCCTCTAGCCTCTGTTTAGCACTGCTCAATGCTCTCAGTTCCTGGGTCACCCGAGCCTCCGTCGCCAACCACTCCACTCCTGTGCCAGCACCACCTCCACCACCTTCCTTGGTTTGCTGCTGCAAGCGTCTCCGGGCACGCCGCCGCCCCTGCCACACTCGGTGCCGCAAAGCACAGCGCCAGCTCACTGATGAGGGTGACGTCCCCTTCCCTGGCTCAACGTGGGGCCCTTCTTGGGCTGCCTGAGGTCCTTTGGGGGCCAGCTCCGCCAGAACCACATGGCCTGACTGCTCCTCCTCTCCAATGGCCAGATGCTTTGCAGTCACCTGGGGAGGCTCCCCTGGCTGCCCAGGGCTCCACATGGCCCAGTCCTGCACTGTCTCTCCTACCTCTATAACCATTTCTTCCACCCCATCCTCACCACGGTCCCCTGCACATCCCTGCTGCTCCTGCTCCTCCTCTTCAGGGCTCTTACTCTGTCCATCTAGTTTCAATCTTTTGCATGACCCTCCACAGGGAGAATCCCCAGTTCCACTTCCCTCTGACCGCAGTCTCTTGGTACCCTGTTCTATATGGCACCCCAATGCTTCCCTTAACACCTGGGCCAGAGCAGCAGTGAGCTGGGTGAAGGGTGCGGGCGGTAAGGGGATGGGTGTTGCGGACAGCAGGGAGCTAGGGGAGCTGGGCTGCAGAAGGGGAATGAGCCCCCAGTCCCGACCCCGGGAGGAACGCTGCTGGTACTGGAGGCTTCGGCAGTAATTGGCTGCTGCTCGGCAGCAGTTCTGTAGCCGCCCAGCTACCCGGCTGGTGACGTTGGCTGCCACATTGTGACTCAGGTCGAAAGGGTCCTGGAGGTTCATGGGGCCGAGACGCAGACCCTCCCAGAGATGAGAAGGCAGGCCCCCAGACACAGGCAGTGACTGGCCCTCCCTCAAGGATAGCAGGGAGCCACGAAGATCCCAGCCAGAGACGCAGGAGAAGAACTGGGCTAGCAGGGAACCTGGAGGAGGAGGAAAAGGGGCTACTTAGAGCTCAGAACTGAGGCCCTGAACCAGAGCCATTCTCTTAGCAGGACTTTCCTTTTCCCTTCCAAGGGGCTCAGAACATGTGCCAGAAGCCAGGTCTCTCTGATCCCTGTAAACAAAAAGCCAGCCCCATGTGCCCCTGGCAACGTCCTCCCCCAGTGCTATGCCTTCCCCTTGCTAACAGTGTAACCCTGGGCAGGCCACTGCATACCCCAAGGCATGGTTTCTCCATCTGCGAAATGACAATAACAACACTAGCTGTCCCCCAAGGCTGCTGTTAGAACCATGCCCAGCACATAGTACCCATGAGATATATGTTACCTACTGCTATGATAAACATCTTTTATTAATCCCCAAACTCACTCAAAGGCTCCTTATTGGTGCTAGGCTCCAGTCTTGAGGCATCCCTGGGGAAACTACAGTCCCAGCCATCTACCTCTACCTGCTCGCCCTCACCTGTGAAAGTGAAAAGGTGAGGGTCAGCCTGGAAGCTGGAGGTTGGGGGGCAGGGAGGGTGAAGGGTAGAAATAGGGGCGATAGCTAAGATTGCAGTCCCAGGGGAGCTTGGTGTGTCTATACCAGATAAAGGGGAAATGAAGCTAATGAAATAGAGAGGGTAAAGGCCGGGCTACTGTACCTGCTTTCTGGGTGAGCTGGGACACAGTGGGCAATACAGGAGGGTCCCTGGTCTGAAGGAAATAGATCACGAGCAAGGTCAGGGCGTAGTTATTGAGAAGGGGGCCACTCCCTGGGTAAATAATAAATTGTTAAATTAGAAGGGCTTCTGCCTGACCAGGCGGTGGTGCAGTGGATAGAGCGTCACACTGGGATGCGGAGGACCCAGGTTCAAGACCCCGAGGTCGCCAGCTTGAGCGTGGGCTAATCTGGTTTGAGCAAAATAAAAAGTTCACCAGCTTGGACCCAAGGTTGCTGGCTTGAGCAAGGGGTTACTCAGTCTGCTGTAGCCCCCCAATCAAGGCACATATGAGAAAGCAATCAATGAACAACTAAAGTGCCACAACGAAAAAACTGATGATTGACGCTTCTCATCTCTCTCCGTTCCTATCTGTCTGTCTCTATCTATCCCTCTGTCTCTGTAAAAAAAGTGCTTCTGATCCCCTCCTGGTGGTTTTTCTCAATGCTGGTATAGTACCTGCCTCCCTTCTCCTTTGCCCCAACACCAGCTCAGCCCAGGTCTGTCCTGCCTCTCACCTGACAGTCCTCGACCCTGAGCCCAGCAGCGAAGGGTGTACACAAGGGGCCGCACTCGCCCATCCAGCTCAGAGCAGAGACTCAGGAAGCGGGAGTTATGGAGGGCAAGCCTGGGACAAAGAAAAGACAGGGATGTTGGCTCAGGAACCCTTTGGAGACCTATCACCCCCACATTTGTGTAAGGGGAGCCAGGAATAAAGCCAAGAGAGGCTTTCCAAAGTGTTCGCTGACATACTGGCCTCGTGAGAGGGTATACAAAGAACACTGCATCCTATACACCCATCTCAGACGTCCACGGAGTGTGTCATTATAAGATTGCTCAGAACCTTTAGTATGCAAAGAAACAAAGACAGGAAGGGAGGAAGAAAAGGAGGAAAGAATAGAGGGAAGGAGGAAGAGAAAGAGGAAGTAGAGGAGAAGGAGGGAAGGCAGACACCTGTTTACATTTAACTTAGCACTTCCCAAACTTATTCAACCATGAAACTCTTTTTAAATCCCTGAAAAATTGTATTCCAACGAACACCGAAATGAAAGCCAAACAGGAGATGGGTGGCAGACAGAACAGGACCCAGCGAAGTAACCTCGAGGCTCAGCACGTACAGGAGCTCCCCACAGCGGGGCTCCCGCCTCAGCCACCCCAGAATGCTCAGTTGGCCTTCCCCAACCACCCCCCTAAACAAAGGTACCGGTTACTGAGGGAGACGTCACCATGGAGACCTGAAGGCCGATGGCAGAACTTGACCACAGGGCGACGGGCAGAGGGCACAGTTTGGACTCGGTACACTCCAGGGACACAGCCCCGAAGAATGGATCCCACCAACTCAAGCATGGCTCCCTGCTCTGTTTTCTCCCCCTTCAGTGCCTCTGCCAGTTCCAAAGCCTTCCCCAGGTTCCCCTCTCCCTGGTCTTCCTGCAGCGGGGAGGCTGGAGGCAGAGACTGGGGAGAGGCCAGGGTCTCAGAGGCCAAAGCCGAGTCCGGAGTCCGGGGTGCCAGGGAGGAGGAAGAGATTTCAAAGTCCAGGGCTTCCAAGTCTTGGGGAGAGGCTGGAGGCTGTGAGTCTGGAGGGGAAGCTGGGGTGACAGCCAGGGCTTGAGGATCCAGTGGGGACGCAAGAGCTGAATCCAAGGATGGGGACTCTGGAGTCTTTGGGACTGGCTGCGGATGAAAGTGAACCGATTGAATTCCTCTCCCGCTGTCCCCTAACCAGGAATATTCCAGTCCCAGACACGCCTATGGCTTACTGCTTATTATGTGCCAGACCCCATTCCAAAGCCTTTATATATATTACTCCTTTAATTCTCATAATACTTTTTAAAAATTAAAAATAACCATTTAAAAAAATTTATTTTAGCCTGACCAGGCGGTGGCACAGTGGATAGAGTGTCAGACTGGGACACAGAGGACCCAGGTTCAAAACTTCGAGGTCACCAGCTTGAGTGTGAGCTCATCAGCTTGAGCACAGGCTCACCAGCTTGAGCGCAGGGTTGCAGGCTTGAGCATGAGATCATAGACATAACCCCCTGGTCACTGGCTTGAGTTCAAAAGGGTCACTGGCATGAAGCCCAAGGTCACTGGCTTGAGCCCAAGGTTACTGGCTTGAGCAAGGGGTCACTAACTCTGCTATAGCCCTGGGGTCAAGGCACATATGAGAAAGCAATCAATAAACTAAGATGCCACAATGAAGAATTGATGCTTCTCCTCTCTCTCCCTTCCTGTCTGTTTATCCCTCTATCACAAAAAATAAAAATAAAATAAAATAATAAACCACCCCTGGCCAGATAGTTCAGTTGGTTAGAGAGTTATCCCAAAGTGCAGTGGTTGCCAATTTGATCCCCAGTCAGGGCACATATAGGAACAGATTGATGTTCCTGTCTCTCCCTTCTCTCTAAATCAATAAAATAAACATTAAAATAATAATAATAATAACCTGGCCCTAGCTGAGTGGCTCAGTGGATAAAGCGTCATCCCAGTGCACTGAGGTCACAGGTTCGATTCCCAATCAGGACACATACAAGAACCAACCATTGGCCTGACCAGGCGGTGGCGCAGTGGATAGAGCATCGGACTGGGATGCCGAGAACCCAGGTTCGAGACTCCAAGGTTGCCAGCTTGAACGCGAGCTCATCTGGTTTGAGCAAAATAAAAAGTTCACCAGCTTGGACCCAAGGTCGCTGGCTCGAGCAAGGGGTTACTCGGTCTGCTGAAGGCCCACAGTCAAGGCACATAGGAGAAAGCAATCAATGAACAACTAATGTGTTGCAACGCGCAACGAAAAACTAATGATTGATGCTTCTCATCTCTCCGTTCCTGTCTGTCTGTCCCTGTCTATCCCTCTCTCTTACTCTCTCTCTCTGTCTCTGTAAAAAAAAAAGACCAACCATTTTTTTTTTATTCATTTTTTAGAGAGGAGAGGGAGAGACAGACAGAGAGAGAGAGAGAGAGAGAGGAGAGACAGAGAGAGAGAAGGGAGGAGGAGCTGGAAGCATCAACTCCCATATGTGCCTTGACCAGGCAAGCCCAGGGTTCCGAACCGGCGACCTCAGCATTTCCAGGTCGACGCTTTATCCACTGCGCCACCACAGGTCAGGCCAAGACCAACCATTGAATACACAGATCAGTGGAACAACAAATTAATGTTTCTCTCTCTCTCTCTCTTTCTTCTCTCTCTAAAACCAATCAATAAAAATAATAATAATTTTGCAAAAGCAGAATGTATATATTAGATGTTAAAAAATATAGATAAGCAGAAAACATAACTGCCTGACCTATGGTGGTGTAGTGGATAAAGCGTCAACCTAGTCAACCTAGAACGCTGAGGTCACCAGTTCAAAACCCCAGGCTTGCCTGGTCAAGGCACATATGGGAGTTGATGCTTCCTGCTCCCCCCTTTTCTCTCTTGCTCTCTCTAAAAAAGTGAATAAATAAAATCTTTAAAATAAAAATAAAACCATAACCCCAAAATTACCTTATTGTATGCCCTATTACATTTTTTTTTTAATTAAGTGAGAGACAGGGAGGCAAAGACAGACTCCTGCATGTGCCCTGACCAGGATCTACCCAGCAAGCCCCCTACTGGGCAATGCTCTGCCTATCTGGGGCCGCTGCTCAGCAACAGAGCTATTTTTTTTTCTTTTCTTTTTTCATTTTTCTGAAGCTTGGAAACAGGGAGAGACAGTCAGACAGACTCCCGCATGCGCCCGACCGGGATCCACCCGGCACGCCCACCAGGGGCAACGCTCTGCCCACCAGGGGGCGATGCTCTGCCCATCCTGGGCGTCGCCATGTTGCGACCAGAGCCACTCCAGCGCCTGAGGCAGAGGCCACAGAGCCATCCCCAGCGCCCGGGCCATCTTTGCTCCAATGGAGCCTTGGCTGCGGGAGGGGAAGAGAGAGACAGAGAGGAAAGCGCGGCGGAGGGGTGGAGAAGCAAATGGGCGCTTCTCCTGTGTGCCCTGGCCGGGAATCAAACCCGGGTCCTCCGCACGCTAGGCCGACGCTCTACCGCTGAGCCAACCGGCCAGGGCAGCAACAGAGCTATTTTAGTGCCTGAGGCGAGTCCAATGAGCCATCCTCAGCACCTGGGGCCAACTTTGCTCAAACCATTTGAGCCATGGCTGTAGCAGGGGAAGAGAGAAAAAGAGCAAGGGGTGGGGGAGAAGTATATGGTCACTTCTCCTGTGTGCCGATTGGGAATTGAAACTGGGACTTCCACACAGCAGGCCAATGCTCTACGGCAGAGCCAATTGCCCAGGGCCCATATTTTTTTTTCAAAATAAGATTATACAAGCCATTTGGAAATCCTGCTACAAATGCCATCTGCATGTCAATTCATTATCCTATACACGGCCATATTCACATTTCTCAAATTATAATAACCTTTTCAGGTAGGTTCTATTATCTTTTTGTGTGTGTGTATTTTTACGAAGTGTAGAGGGGGGCAGACAAACAGACTCCCGCACCAGCATGCACCAACAGGGATCCACCCAGCATGCCCACCAGGGGTGATGCTCTGCCCATCTGGGACGTTGCTCCGCTGCAACCAGAGCCATTCTAGCACATGAGGCGGAAGCCATGGAGCCGTCCTCAGCACCTTGGCCAGCTTTGCTCCAATGGAGCCTTAGGCTGCGGGAGGGGAAGAGAGAGACAGAGAGAAAGGAGGGAGGAAGGGTAGAGAAGCAGATGGGCACTTCTCCTGTGTGCCCTGGCCGGGAATCGAACCTGGGACTTCCACATGCCGGGCTGACGCTCTACTGCTGAGCCAACCAGCCAGGGCCTACTATCCTTTTTGAACAGATGAGGAACTAAGACATAAGAGGTAAGTGCTTGCCCAGAGTCACATGACCATCCCCACTGACTACCTCCCAGGTCACTCACCGGGAGCTCTTCCAAGTCACCCAGATCCAGGAAGAGGTCAAGATCACAGCCATGGACGTCAAAGCTATTTATGGAAGAGCCAAAAGGATGGACCACACAGCCTGGGTGCCGAGCAGAGAATACAGGTCAGGAGACATTGTGGGGCCAAGGGGTGGAAGAACATAGCGAGGCATGATGATCAAAGAGCAACCAAATAAACCTCTGGAGCTGCAGGAGCACTGGGGAGGCAGACATGGGGGCGGAAAGCACAGGATGGGCTAAGACACAGTGCGGGAGGTTACTCACCAGGGAAGAACTCTGTGAAGACCTCCTGTATCAGGGCCACCACGAGGCTCCGAAGCTGCCGCTCAGCCTGGGACAACTCCCTCAGCCCCACTAGCTTTACCATTTGTGTCCCTACGTCTGGGGCCTCTGCCAGTGCTGTGATGAGCTGGTGACACTCATCAGGGACTGCTCCTTTGGGAGATTTGGAGGCCGGGCTCTGGAATTCTTTCTGTTCTCGTGGCCGGACGCGCAGGCGACGTCCTGCCAGGCTATGCTGGGGCTGTGACAGAACAGCTTCCCGGGCACCCACGTCCCCCATCTCCACGATGGCAAACACTCCCTGGAAAAATCACAACAGGGGCAGGGATGAGGGTTTTGAAATCAAGAATCCAAACACGGCCTGACCAGGCCAGTGGCACAGTGGATAGAGCATTGGACTGGGATGCGGAAGACCCAGGTTTGAGACCCCGAGGTCGCCAGCTTGAGCATGGGCTCATCTGGTTTGAGCAAAAATTCTCCAGCTTGGACCCAAGGTCACTGGCTCAAGCAAGGGGTTGCTCGGTCTGCTGAAGGCACGCGGTCAAGGCACATGTGAGAGAGCAATCAATGAACAACTAAGGTGTCACAATGCACAACGAAAAACTAATGATTGATGCTTCTCATCTCTTCGTTCCTGTCTGTCTGTCTCTGTCTATCCCTCTCTCTAACTCTCTGTCTCTGTAAAAAAATTTAAAAAATTAAGAAAAAAAAGAATCCAAACACGTGGTTTGACAGTGGGTGAGAAAGTTTAAAATGGGGAGCACCCTATAAATTGGAAATATCTGCTCGCTATTTCTGGAACAACAGAGAACATATTTAGAGAAGCAATTCTCTTCTTCACTTAGATCCCATACATGTTACTCTCACCCCAGTTGGCCTCTGAAAATCTCATTTTACCTATCTCTTTGTCCCCTACTCTTCCCAATGACATGATTTCACTGGTTATACTATGACGCATCCCCTCATTTTTCCTGCTTTAATTAAGACTTTTTTTGAGAGAGAGGAAAGGGGGAAGGGAGAGAGAAGCATCAGGGTGTTCTGACCAGATAAGCTCAGTACCCCTCACTATAATTTAATAAACTGCTAGCTGATTTATCAACCAGTCCTTTGTGGGGTTAGGATTAATCTCCCAATGATGTGGTTTTAAAGCACCCACTTCGGCCCTGGCCAGTTGGCTCAGTGGTAGAGCGTTGGCCTGGTGTGCAGAAGTCCCGGGTTCGATTCCCGGCCAGGGCACACAGGAAAAGCGCCCATCTGCTTCTCCACCCCTCCACCTCTCCTTCCTCTCTGTCTCTCTCTTCCCCTCCCGCAGCTGAGGCTCCACTGGAGTGAAGATGGCCCGGGCGCTGGGGATGGCTCCTCGGCCTCTGCCCCAGGCGCTGGAGTGGCTCTGGTCACAACAGAGCGACCCCCCGGAGGAGAAGAGCGTCGCCTCCTGGTGGGCAGAGTGTCGCCCCCTGGTGGACGTGCCGGGTGGATCCCGGTTGGGCGCATACGGGAGTCTGTCTGACTGTCTCTCCCCATTTCCGGCTTCAGAAAAATACAGAAAAAAATAAATAAATAAATAAAATAAAGCACCCATTTCACCATAATTACTCATCTAACTGCCTACTTTCTCCACACTAGACTGTAAGCTTCATGCAAGCAGGGACCACATCTACCCTACTCAAGACTCAGAATGCAATTCTAAGCCCAGTGCAGAGTACAAAGTTAGGAGTTAATAAATATTTGGTAAATAAAAGATTAACTGAATAAATAAATGATCAACAAGTCCCCCAGTGACTAATACTTGTGATCTGAGAAAATTCAAGTTGGGTGTTATTCACAAAGCTGGATCAGTCCAAGTACTGTGGTGTCTACCATGGACAAGTCACATTAGGAAGCAGCCAAAACAGACTCCTGGTTTCTCTCATTCCATTTGGTATGTGGCACACGTGACTCATTATTTACCCTCAGAGCCATTCGTTTTACCTTGTCCTTATCCATGACAACACTGGCCACAGGTCCAAATGTCTGGAAGTACTCAGAGAGCTGAGTAGAATCCACATTCCGGGGAAAGCCACTGACAAATACACTTCGAAGTCCCTGGGCCTTTCGAGCAGCTCGTAGTTCTACCAGATGCCGGTGCTTCCGGCCTCCTAAATGGGCATTTAGGCTGGGTCCTGCAAAGACAAACATGAAACAAAGCATCAAAGTTACTCTGCAGTGAACCTGCCCCTGACTTTGCTCTCTACATACCTAAATCCTACCAATGCTTCCAAGCCATAAAATTGTGAACTTCAAATAAACTAAAGCTCCTTTTACTTTCCTCTCCTGTTCATCTGTCTTTACATGTAGTGCATTCTAAATGGTTCCTAGAAGTGACTACACTGTATTTCTTAATCCATCTATAAGCACTAGGAAGAGCAAAACCTACAAGTTGTAACAAAATTAACAGGTAACTTATCCAAATCATATATAGAACCAAATCAAGATCCTAGACTATTTCCCATGAGTCATCTCTGAGTATGTTATAAAGAGTACAAGTGCAAGATATGAATCCACACTATCCCCGTTCAAATCCCAGCTCTAGCAAGCTGAGATCTTGGGCAACTAACTTGACCTCTCTGTGCATGTTCCTCAGATATCAAGTCGAGATATTAAAGTTCTTAACAAACAGGTATTGTCCACATATGGCACTTGGCTGAGGGTCTGGTACATAGCAAATGAGAAAAAAGTTTAGCTGCCATTATTTTTATTACATTGTGTCAGCTGCTTGATGTCATCAATGTACATGTGGGGCCAGGGAAGTCTACCCTGGATTTCTGGCTAGCCCTACTGGACATAGCAGTAGCGCCATTCACAAAGAAAAGAAAGAATGGAGGAGCCTGTTTAGGGAATATCGTGATTCAGGTCCTCAAAGTGACACTTGCGGTTTCACTGAGGCCCCTGTGCTGTCATACAAAGACCATGTTAACTTTTCCAAACCCTTCCAGCCAGCCATGCATGCTACGCTACTTTACCCACCTTCGCTGTAGAGCTTCCCTGACTTAATTACTACCTTCTCTGTGATCCCACAGCTCCCCACTGAAATTGTCTCCAACTCTAGATGGTGAGCTCCTTCATTTCTGAATCCTCTCTCCCACCGCAGAGCACAGCTGAGTACAGGCACAAAGGAGATGTCCAATAGACGGCAGTTGAAGAGGGAATAAAATAACGAAATTTTCGTCGTGCAGACTTC
Source organism: Saccopteryx leptura (assembly GCF_036850995.1). Taxonomy (NCBI): domain Eukaryota; kingdom Metazoa; phylum Chordata; class Mammalia; order Chiroptera; family Emballonuridae; genus Saccopteryx; species Saccopteryx leptura. The sequence goes on along the minus strand of NC_089503.1, from coordinate 10,176,423 downwards.
AGATACTGAGAAGGAGGGTGTAAAGTGGTGGAACTTCCCACTCTCGAATCCCTTGGGACGGGCGGAATGAAAAAGGAATGACCTGTAACCCTAACTTTCGCTAGGACCCAAAGACGAAAAAGCCCACACCCACCCCTCCTCACTAGCCACCCCTTACGGTTGGCTGTAGTGACGTGGCAGAGGCAGCAGCGGAAAGCTCCACGAGGCAGCGACTCGACATCCGAATCCACAGCCGCCATCGCGACTTCTCTGTACCGGCAAATACAACCACTTCCGCCACCAGCGAAATTCTCCTAAATCGCAAAGCTCTTGAAAGCAACTTCCGCCAGTACAATAGGAAGTGACGTAATGGCAAATTACCGGCATACGCCTCCGGAAACCGTGTTCCTTTGATTTAGGGTTCCGTTTCCAGCAGGTGTTATAGTCTTTACGGGCTTTAGGAAAAGCTGCTTATCTACGATTCTTACCTGCATGCAGTAAACCTGTTGGTGTGCTCTGAGCTATTCAGGCGCTGATTAGCCCAAAGGTCGTGAATATTCATAACAGACACAAAGGCTGGCGCGGGGTTGACAGCCAGCCGTTTCTTACTGCTGGTGTCGGGTAGGCAGTGCGTTCCTTCAAGGGACAGTAGAGACCTGCGCCGCTGTATCCTTAACCCCGTATTTACCTAGCGAATAGAGACGGAGAATGGGCAGGCTCCACGAAGCCCAGGGCTACCCCTGGACTCCCAATCTAAGAGCTATTGTTACTCTCTCCCTCTGCCCTTGGTCCTCCCCACAAACGGTGTTCTGCTATCGCTTCCTAGCCCTAGTTGAGCTCTGCCCGACCCATAACGTTCCGGACTCCAAGAGGCCACAGCCAGATCACTGCAGTTCAGATAAGTCAAGCTTTCCTTCCAAAATAACGGGTAGCACTCACGGGGAGCCAGAGCCACTAGTCCACTTAAAGGCATGCGGCAGAAACTGCTATGGTGGCAACTGAGTAAAATTTGGAGGGGAAAGCACTGCTTTCCCCGGACTAGTATAGTGGTCAGTTCATTTTGACACTATACGTGTAAGCTGAGGAGGAGAGTAAAGGAGCTGGGAAGACCCTAGGGACAGGGATAATGATATAAACTCTATATTACAGAGGACTGTCAGATGAGCTAAGCAGCTCTTGCTGTGGTTATCAGCTCACAGCAGTAGATTGTGGAAGGAGCAGTGGACCTGAGGCAGGAGTCTCAAAATCTGTAACCTTGAGCAAGTCACAACTGCTGAGTCTGTTCCCCATCTCCAAAGGAAGGGCCCAAGAACATAATAGACTTCTTGATCTCTCTCCTAAGATGTGTAGACCCTGAGAAAAAAGACACCTACTAAGAAAAGCTCCTGGTGGCTAACTGGGCTCAAATTTTTTTAAAAAAGAACCCATTAAAACTTACAAAAATAAATACGTAAGACCTTGGCCAGCTGGCTCAGTGGTAGAGCGTCGGCCTGGCGTGCGGAAGTTCCGGGTTTGATTCCCGGCCAGGGCACACAGGAGAAGTGCCTATCTGCTTCTCCACCCCTCCCCCTCTCCTTCCTCTCTGTCTCTCTCTTCCCCTCCCGCAGCCAAGGCTCCATTGGAGCAAAGATGGCCCGGGCGCTGGGGATGGCTCCTTGGCCTCTGCCTCAGGCGCTAGACTGGCTCTGGTCGCAACAGAGCCACGCCCCGGATGGACAGAGCATCGCCCCCTGGTGGGCGTGCCGGGTGGATCCCGGTCGAACGCATGGGGGAGTCGGGAGTCTGTCTGACTGCCACCCCGTTTCCAGCTTCAGAAAAATACAAACAATAAATACCTCCCCGTTTCCAGCTTCAGAAAAATACAAAAAATAAATAAATAAATACGTAAAAATAAAAAACAGAGCCTAGTAGCCATTTCTACAGTGGCCTCTCACACAAATTTAACTTAAGGGAGAAGCCTGCACTAACATGCCTACCTTGTTCTGCCAGCTGAGCCAGCCTTTATAAAGGAGTTCCTAACCAATCAGGACACTGCCTTTTGGACCAATCAAACTCTGACGACTTGGAGCCCTCATTTGCATGAAGACTGACCAATCAGGGACAAGGAACAGAGACTTCTGTCCTATATGCCAGCTCCAGACTCTTACGGGTGTACTTTTCCTTTCCTCTGAAGGCTGTTTCTCAGGCTGAACTAAACTAAGAGCAGAGCTGTCTAGCAGAGAAGGGACTGGCCCTGAAGCCACCTGGCTCTGGGGCTGCCTCACAGGTGTTTTCACAGCTGTGCTATCACAACTGAGCTGTTTTGCACTAAAAAAACTTTGCTTCTTCATCACACCCCAAATTGGAGATTCCTGTTGGCACTGAATTGGCACCAACCACCATCAGTTGAAAGAGGCTTCTCCTTTTGGACCTAGCTCGGGTGTCTAATCTGTCTCTCAAACCTAAAAAGGCAGGAAACTGCACTAGAGTGGGCCCTGATATGAAGGCTGAGGCTGGCCCTGGGGACCCACGAAGCAGCAGGGCAGATATACCCGAGCTAGTGTGGTAAGGCCCTGTAGTACTCCCTCCAGGTGGATTAGGTCTTACCCTGTTCTCTAGCAACTCCCAGGATTCCAAAGTAAAAGGCAGAGGGGAGCTAGGAGTTGGGGAAAGAGGAAGAAGCATCTTCACACACACACATACTACTCCCTTTTGGAGGAGTTCCATCCAGAGAACTGCTTTGAATAAATCTGGGTCAAGCCTGACCAGGCGGTGGCGCAGTGGATAGAGCATCAGACTGGGATGCGGAAGGACCCAGGTTCGAGACCCCGAGGTCACCAGCTTGAGCGCGGGCTCATCTGGCTTGAGCAAAAAGTTCACCAGCTTGGACCCAAGGTCGCTGGCTCCAGCAAGGAGTTACTCGGTCTGCTGAAGGCCCCGGGTCAAGGCACATATGAGAAAGCCATCAATGAACAACTAAGGTGTCGCAATGAAAAACTGATGATTGATGCTTCTCATCTCTCTCCATTTCTGTCTGTCTGTTCCTATCTATCCCTCTCTCTGTCCCTGTAAAAAATAAATAAATAAATAAAAATAAACTTAAAAAAAAAAAAATCTGGGTCAAGATGGTGCTCCAGCACAGCACCATAGGGAGCAGTATGGGTCCCACAAGAAAGCTAGCAGGAGCAGGCCACCTGTCCAAGCTGCATATCTCATCAAGCTGTTCCCAGGGCAAGCCTCATCTGTACTTTTATTATCCTTTGTCCTTCTATTTTCCTAACTGAAGATACCTACCCCCACACACACTCACCCATGGCAGAGAACTGCTGAGCCAGGAGGAGCTGAAGAAAACAGCTTTTTATTTGTTACTATAAGAACCAATTACAGAATCCAAGGTTTAAAAAATGGACAAAAGTTCTTTTATTTCTCAGAATTGGCATACAAAAGGCGGAGGAGACAAGGGGAGGGAAGGAAAGAGCGAGCATGGGCTGGGGCTGATGCCAGCTTAGGGGCCTTAATCTATTTAGGAGAGTCCGGACACCGGACAGGAAGAGAAATCCCCAATTAGAAAAAAAAAAGACATGGCAGTCATGGCAGTGCACGTACCCTCCCCCAACCAGGCACCACCACCTGATATCTGTTTCCTCTTCCCCTCCCCCATCCCCTTTCACAAAGGGAGGTAAAATTTTTAAAAAATTAAAAAACCCTCCCCCTAAAACTGTCCAAGACAACTGTGGGTCCTACCCTCCAAAACAGGCTAGGTTCCCACAATGGGCCAGGTTCCTGCAGTCAGCCTTCCATCCCCAGGCACGGAGAAGCATGGGAAGGGGACAAGCCTTGAAGTGGTGACACCAGAGGGCGCCCAAACCCTCCAAGAGCACACACTTGCTCCCTTCCTCTCACTCACTCCTCACTCCCTTGATTCTAGAGAGGGGAACTTGGGTGAGCTTAGCACCCATCCTCTAGCTTCCAGCCCATATCCCTTCCCCACGGATGTTCAGTCTTCCAGGACAATGGGCTCATTGGTGCTGGCAGGATGCGAGGGTACAGGCAGAGAGACTGGGGGCCTCACTGCCATCAGCGGTGGTTTCACCTTCAGGGGCAAGTTGGGCCTGCGGGCAGCTCGCCGCATTTCCAGGTGAGTCAGAGCCTTCCGCAGGGCCCTGGCCAGGAAGGAAAGAGGGGAATCAAGAAGGGTAAGACCCTCAAGTTGAAACCCCACATTCCACACTGCAATTCTGTCCCATTCTTTTCTGGCCTCCCCACCCTGTGCCCAGCTCTCCTGGAGCTGGTCTTGCTCAGATACTCCCACTTCCCATACCCACCAACCTGAGCTGTCTACCTCTCAGCGCTGCCCACAGTGGGCTCCCTACCTGGTATCTTTTGTGGCCACAAACACCACAGGATTGGGGGCATCAGCTGGGTTTAGTTTCTGACGCTTGGCTGCTGGCTGTGAGCTTGAGCGAATCCCTGAGGCCAGAGGCCTTCCATTGGCAGAGAAGGGAACCCCTGCCCCTGCCATCTGGTAAAGGATGGGGCAACACAATGAGAGGGGACTCTCTCAGACTCCTATCAGAAATCAAAGCCCACCCAACTCAGAGTGGCCCACTCCAGTCTGTCAACTCACAGTTTCATAGGCCCGTTTCACCATAATGCCCCCCAGTCCCCGGTTCTGGGTCAGCTGGTTTCTGTTGATCGGTGTCTTGGAACCCCGAGGTGTTTTTGGTTTCAGAGGTGCCTGGGCCACTGCCAGGTAAAAAGAAAAAGAGGGAAAGAGAAGAAAATTTAAAGAACTTTCATACTTTCTTTTTTCTGTGCAGTTTCCCTGGGCATCCTTAAGAGTAGTGATGGGGAGGGCTCTGACAAGCAGTTACCAGTACCACTGAGCCCTGAACACAGGGGTGGGGACACTGACCCCCCCACACAATCAAAAATGCCTATAGTGAGCCCTGGCCGGTTGGCTCAGTGGTAGAGCGTCGGCCTGGCGTGCAGGAGTCCTGGGTTCGATTCCCGGCCAGGACACACAGGAGAAGCGCCCATCTGCTTCTCCACCCCTCCCCCTTTCTTTCCTCTCTCTCTCTTCCCCTCCCACAGCCAAGGCTCCATTGGAGCAAAGCTGGCCCAGGCGCTGAGGATGGCTCTATGGCCTCTGCCTCAGGCGGTAGAATGGCTCTGGATGCAACAGAGCAATGGCCCAGATGGGCAGAGCATCGCCCCCTGGTGGGCATGCTGGGCGCATGCGGGAGTCTGTCTGACTGCCTCCCCATTTCCAGCTTCAGAAAAATACAAAAAAATACAAAAAAAAATCCCTATAGTGGCCCTGCCCTGATAGCTCATTTGGTTAGAGCATCATCCCAAAGCAAAGAGGTTGCCAGTTCAATCCTTGGCGAGGGCACATACAGGAACAGACCAATGTTCTGTCTCTCTCCCTCTTCCTCCTCTCTTACTAATATCAATAAAAATTTTTTTATCTTTTTTTTTTTAAATACTTAATACAATTAGCAATAATCGCACCTCGGATAAACCTCATTGGCTACGATACTGCCACTGCGCAAAGCTCAATAAGTTTTTAAAAAAATTTAATCCCCATATAGATTTTGACTCCCCAAAAGCTTAAGTAATATTCCAAAAATCACACAGGGTGTGATATTGTCAAATCAGTATGGTCATATTGGATGGGGCATGAGAAAACATTATTAACCTACAAAAGTACAATTTGTTAAACTATCTCTGAGGGCTGAACGGAAAAGAAAAAAGCAGGAGGAGTGAAGTTTGACAGTAAAAGGCTGAGAGCCTAATAACTTGTTCCCCACCCTATCCACACCCTGTATCCACAGTCTGGTTCCCTATCCCATACCCAGATCTTTGACGATAGTTGCCAGGGGCAGCCGCACCAAAGGGTGAATCTTCAGTGGAGTCTTGGCGGCCTTAGGAAGTCGAATGGAGCCTGAAGAACAAAGGTTACAGTTCCTGAAGGAGCTTATCTGTTCAGGTCTCCTCCGGGGCCAGGAGACATGTCTCATTTCCTAACAAACCGCTGTAGGCTACTCTCTCTACGGCCGTGAGACATCCAGAGAAACACTGGGCTCTGGCCAGGGCAACCCCAAACCGGCCACTAGCCTCGGCACTCCTGCTTACACTCTGCCTTGATGGCATTGGCATTGATAGGGGCATAGGGTCGTCGGGCAGCCCTCCTCGGCTGTAACAGGTCCCTGCACATGCGTCTGGCAAGACGGGTCAGCTTTGTGGTCTGCAGCAGGAATGTTTGCCTGTTCTTAGCCAGTAGCTTGGCCCGGTTGGCGCTGGTTGTATAAGGGGAGAGACTTTGGGCTTCAGGTCTGGACAAATGACCCCTTGAGTGTGGCTCCTGGAAGGACACAGGAAAAAGGGAAAACACAGATAGACACCGAGGCTCCCTTCTTTCTTCCATTCTCTGAAGATGACTATTTATTCCTGGCTGATCCCTCCTGCCATCCTGACCTACCTGGCTCTTAAACCACCTCGCCCACCCTCCCCCCCCCTACAAGCACCAAACCATCGCCATATATGGAGATGGGTGTTCTGGCCTTCACCTAAGTTCACATCAGTATGTTTACTGCCCTCCCCTTCTCTGTCCCCCATCAGTCCTTACTGTTGTGCCCCGAGCAGCCCCCTCAAGCTGGGTTGGTGTCTTCAGTCCCCCATACTTCTTCCAGTAGATCCAACAGGAAGCACAGAGGCGGCACTGCATGTTGGGTGGGCCCCAGGCGTACCACTGAGCAGACTGTGTGGCTTTAAGAGCACAGAGGAGGTGGAAGTCGGGGGGGGGGGGGGGACAAGCCACTTAGGCCACTTAGGCAGGTTCTTGGGTCAGAGCAGACCTCTCACCTGCCCCCAACATCCTGTCCCTCCCTGGAACTCACTGTGGCAGCTCTCGCAAGTCAGGCCCTTCTGGAATCCAGCCCCATTCATGCCAGGTTTTGAGCCCACAGAGATGATCTGGTTAGGGTTTGGCTTGGTGCTAATAAGGGCAGGAAGGGGGAGAAAAGAAAAGAAGCTATTTCCACCCTGTCTCTAGAACCCTCTGGCCCCGCTTCCTGCCCAGCCCTCCTCACTGAGGAAAGCGCTGGTTGGGGGAGTAGAGGAAACATGCGAGGCTCTCCTCCCATCACACTCACTAGGTGGGGATGTAGACTTGTTTCAGTTTGCTGTCTGCTTCAGCAGCTTTCAATCGCTTCTGCAAGAAGGAAAGAAAGAGAAGGATCAGAGCATCTTGGCACGAAGCCTCTGGTCCAGCCTCCCCAGCCCGGACCATACCTGCTGAATATAGCGGTCTGTGGTTTTCCACATGTAATAAAACTGGACTATGCTGGCAAGTGACTTCCAGGGTAGCTAAGGAGGGCAGAGGGAACAAGGATGAGCTCACATCTGCCCCAGGTCCTGGTTCCCTCATCTGCCATCTCTTCCACCTCTCCTCCTAGCCCCATCCACTTACAAAGTCCTGGCGAATATCATTGAAATCCTTCCCATACTTCTCCAGGGCCTCCTCAAATAGCATGGCCTCTGAGGCAGACCATTCCTCCATCTCATCCCGGCACAACACTGGGCCGCCCTGGGGCACCAGGGTCGACATGGCCTTTGCCAGGTCATAGCCGTTCCTTTGCAATGTGTCCATTGCATGAAACTACAGGGAAGGGAGATGGCAACATTGATGACCAGAAACCTTCAGCATGCTCCCCTGCTGCTTTTTAAATGAACCCACTCACTCTTAGAGACCCCACCCCTTCCGTCCCAAGGCTCTGCAGTTCCCCACAAAGCTCAGCCTGCCCAACCACCCACCAACTGCTGCTCACCAGGGTGATATCTCTGGAGGCAGCAGCTGCACTCATATGTAGGCTGGGCTGCCGAATGGAGCTGCTACAATCTAGGGCTCTCGCGAAGGTCCCCACGGCTCTAAGAGAGAAATTGAAGTCAGGAGACAAAGAAGAAAACACAAGTGGACTGAGGAACTAAACCAGATGTGTAAAAAGGTCAACAACACCCACGCTAAAAAGATAATAATGTCCATCTCTAAGCATGGGACTCAGAACTCTATCCACACCTCCCCCAGCCCATCTTCCCCATCCACCCACCCCTCACCGGGCCACCACGAGAAACTGATCAATCTGCCGGTCTGTGAGAGGGTTGTCTGGGTCCCACACTTTCATCTCCATCTTCTGTTGGTTCCGGTTATCAGATTCTCCTGGGGAACAGGCAATGGCATCAGCAAGGAGAGGGAAGGGAGAAGAGTTGTCTTGATGCTCACAACAGTACCTAGTTCTTCCTCATCTCCCGAATGGATTCTACCAGCCACCTCAACTCAGACATCTCACCCCAAGTATGCCCATCTGCCCCTCCAGGTCCTGAGGTCACATTCTGTCAGTCATAGCACAGCGCCATGCCGCCTGTGCACTGCACAACCCCAAGGCACATGATTCTCAAGAACTAAGATAGATAACCTAGTAGCCATACAGTCTGTCCTGCTGCTTACCTTCTGCTAGGCGATCTGGGATCTCAGCTTGGTATTTGCAACCAACTCGGATCTCCCCCTGATCAGCTAGAAGTGTCTTCTGCACAGGGTCAAACACCAGTGAGTAAAAAAAGCAGTCCTGAGAATGGAAGAGAGAAGGTAAGCAGAGTTAGTCCCCGTAGGCAGTTGACAATGTACCCAGCGTTCCCAAGACAAGCAGGCTATCAACCTGTACCTCATCAGTCCTACTTTCCTCTTGCCTCTTGGGACAATACCCACTTCCTCCCTCTTCTCCCGACACCTTTCTCACCTCCTTTTCCAGGTACTGGCTCAAGATATCTGTCTCATTCAAGAGGGTCACACTGCATTTTCCCCTAAGGAAAGAGGTCAGAAGACTGGGTGAGCTCCTCATTCCCTCTCCCCAGCATCCCCCATACACCCCCCCTCCATCTTCTGAATACATGCACGCCGGCCACAGGGGCCCTAACTGTCCCATACCGTATGTGGGTGGCTGGTAAGGACTCAAACTGCCGAGAAAGGAAAAGCTCCCGGTGCTTCAGCTGATGTCGCTGCTGCTCCGACACCCCTGGCTGCTTTGATTCCTCCTCAAACTCTCCTGGGAGATTAAGGAGGAAGAAACCAAGTCAGAAACTAATGCATAAAGAAGCCACCCCAGGGAAAACATTTCCTGTCTCAGCTGTCTTTCTTCTACTCCCCAGACATCTGCCTTCATACCCTTCCCCCAACAGCTTTCTTGCTTAGCCCTCTCCCTCACCAGAGATGCTCCCAAATGTCCACCACTAATGCTCTTAGAAAGAGCTGAGAGTACAAAGAATGCCACAGAAATGTAGGTGCCAATACCAGGCATCACTCATAAAGCCCAAATCTGCCCACACCAGGCCCACCAAGAATACCACACTTGTCTCTTTCTTGCTATACCAGCCTGAGGTCCAGAAACTCATCAGGAAGATGAAAACGCATGGCACAAGGTTATGTTTACACTTCCTCTTTTCAGATTTCAGGAGACTCTTTGCTCTTAAACATCACATGCAACTCATAACTAGCCCTCACTTTCCACTTGATTAAGTTTGTTGGGGGGGCTTTCAAGGATAGTATCTCTCAAACCAGTGCCAACACCTTCCTCCCCAAAGAGCTGCAACTTGCCCTGAAACCTTGGTGGAAAGGGTTAACCTGGCTGGGCGCCAACCAAAGTGGGAGGGGGCAGAAGAGCTACAGGCCCAGGCTCATTGGTGCATTGTTCCCAACCACAAGGAAAGGGGGGGTGGGGGGTACAACAGGCTCCACCCCTCGCCTGTGTGCTCCGGAAACCCTATGCTAAGGAAAGGGGGACCACACCCCCCACACCCTTTCTGATTGGATAAGGCCAAGGTCAGCTCCTGCTAGATGGGGCTGGAAACCCCAAAGGACCAAAAAAAACTTGTTAGGCTCAGCTTCTCAGTAACCCCTTCATGCCCAAAGCAACCTGAAATATGAAAATAATTTAGAAAGGGGTATCAAGAGGAAGGGGAAAGAAAGCCAAAGCAGGAAAGGAAAAAGAAACTAAAGAAAATTGAAGGACATACATTTTTTGAAAGGAGACAAGCATAAAGAGAAAGAAAGGAAAAAGGAAAAGATGTAAAATGAAGTAGAGGGGAAAACAGGAGAGGTGAGAAAGAGGAAAAAGTGCAAACTTTTCTGCTTCCTATTCTGTCCCTTCAATGTATTCTCACCACCTCGTAATTACAAAATAAGTCTCCTTCCCTATCATGCAGACTTCTAAATACAATGTGTTCCTCTTCACTTTGACCTTCAGTCACCAGCCACTGGCTCAACATACCCAATACTGTCTCCCCAAGGTTCCTGTTTCTCTAAAGCCCCTCCTCATCCCCTATTTAAATACTACCATACCTTTGAAACACATCATTCACATAGACGCACTCACAAGCCATATTCTGGCTCTCCTTATCACCACGGTCTCCCCACCCTGCTTCCAACCCCAACGTGTAAAAACAGGCCTCCCTCCACAGACCTAGGCAGTTCCCACCCCCAAACTCACACCCTTGCCGTGGGCATGCTACCAGGGGAAACACCTGCAGAGACATGCCCAGGCCTCAGACCCTGGGGAGGAGGAGGAAGGGGGCTCGAGAACAGGGTGGGGATACAGAGACACTCACTGGCATTACTGTCAGCCAGACTGTTGAGGCTACTAGAAATGTCCCTTCTCCGGAAAAGGCACACAACCTTTGCCTCCACGTTTCCATTTGCAGTCTAAGAGGAGAAAAACAGGGCAGTGAAACCTGGTCACTGAAAAGTAGAAATTCACAGAGGCTAACAGCAGTCAGTAAGTTTCTATGGAATGTAGAAAACCCCAAGAAAGTATAAATAATGAGAAACACTTAAGGGCAGACTTCCAAATCCCTTTCCTTAGCCCCCAAGAGATAGAATATAGTAAAGTTCCCACTAAGCTCTCAATAGTCTTTCCTGAATACAACAAATGAATGAATGAATATGAATGGGTACTTAGGATAAGGTCCTCCCCCACCCTTCCACCCTAAGTTAGAGACGTTAGAAGAAAGAGACCAGTTTAGGGAAGGGGGTTGGGGGGGACTCTGCGCCACTCACCTTGTTGAGCTCCTCAATCCGTCTAACCAGGTAAGGATTGCTGGAGGAGTTCTCAAAATAGACGTAATCTGTAGGAGGGGTGGGGAAGAACCGGGAAGATCAGAGAAGTACCCGGGTGGGAGGAGAGAAAGAAGGCCTGGGTGGGCCAAAAGGAGATGTGATGTGGGTCCAGGTAGAGAGGACGCTGAAAAGTGGAAGTAGAGAGACTAAGAGAAAATAAAGGCTAGTCCCCAATCCCTGACCACCTAGTTATAAAATTAGATCCTTCACTAAAAAGTGAGCTTTAAGGAAGAAAGAAGCAGGGAGTTCCCCTGCAGCCCCAACTCAGCGATGGGGTTGCACCCCAGGCGCAGCGAAGCAAGCAATTGTTCGCTCTAACGCAGGGCCCCCACCTTTACGAGGCGCCGCGCACAACAACGCCTGGGGACAAGAGAGCCCGGTGGCTCCCCCGCAAGTGGGGGGCGGTCGCCCAGGCCCTTCGCGCCCCCCGCTGGCACGTCAGTTCCCTCGGAACCACTTTCCCCAGCCCCGCTGCCCGACGCGGCGGACCTCAGACGCAGCCCTGGCAGTGCCGTCGGGGCTGCCCCCAGCCTCTCCGGGAGCGTCGGCGTCCGGTCGCGTCCCCGTCCCCGCACCCTGGCATCCCGTGCCCCCGGTTCCGGTTCCGGTCCGCGCTCGGGACGCCGCCGCCGGGGGCCAAGCCCCTCCGGTCCCGCCCGGGGCCCCGCAGCCCTGGCACCCAGTACTCACCCCCCACCCGGTACATGTTGGCCGCCATGGCCGTTCCCGCCGCCGCCTCCGGCCGCACAAAGGGCTCCGGGAGGCTCGGGGGGCAGGGCTTGGCTCGGGGCGAAGCCCAGAGTGCGGGGCTAGCGTTTCGCGTAAGTCCCGGTCGGGCCGAGCAGCCGGCACCTCCGCCGCCTCAGCCGTCGCGGTTCATGCCGGCCCGCGCGGTCGCCGCCGCCGCTACCGCCTCACGCCTGGGACGCCGAGGCCGGCACCGGCCCGCTCGGCTTCTTCCGGAACGGCTCCGGAGTCCCCCGCGCTCACGGGGCGCTAGCAGACGCTGGGCTCTGCCGGCGGCGGGGAAGGTTGGCCCCGGCGGCCTCGGGTTTCGCCTCCTTCCGGAACCCCTTCGGCGGACCGGGAGAACAAGGCCCGGCGCTCGGCTCGGGTCGGAGAGCGAGACCCCGCAGCTCGGCCGCTTCCGGAAGCCGCTCGGCTGCCCCCGGCCCCCGCGGCCCGGCGCTCGGGTATTTCCGTCGCAGCTCCGCCCCTCCCCCGAGGGCGGGAGGCGAGCGGGGCTTAACACTCTGCTCGCCACGCCTGCCGCTCCGCCTGCGGCCCGGCCAGAGGCGCGCGCCTGAGCGTTTCGCGGGATTATTTGGTGGCGGCTTTGCCTGTCATTTGCATGAAAGGTCTGTGCTCCCTTACCCTCTCCGCGCCCCTCTTTTTCTTCATCCCCACCCCCACACGGCGCTGGAGGCGCCCCGCCGAGCCCCACAAAAGGACTGGGAGGCGACTTTGCGTTTGGTTTATTGCCCCTCGCCCCTCAGCGGGCAGCCGGGGTCAGGGCCCGCGCTGGGCTGCCCGGCTCGGCCAGCGGGTCTATACAGTGTGTGCAAGGGTGCCGCTCGCCCCTCCCGGGAAACTCGCGATCGGGAATGTCTCCAAGTCGAGGAAAAGGTCAGCCCTGGTCCTGGGGTGTCGAGTGGGCCGGGGGGCCCAGTCTCGCAGCCGTCAGACGTCAAGAGAGGAGGCTGGGGACAGAGAAGGGGTTCGAGAGGGCGTGGCGGGTGCCGGCCCTGAGCCCCCGGCGCTCAGCACTCGCCACTGGAAGATGCTGGCGTCCTTGCCGCCCAGCGAGATGAGGTGCGAGTCATCGTGAGTGAAACGGACGCTGGTCACGTGGCTGCCGTGGCCACCATACACGAGACTCGGAGCCTGGGTTGGGAGGAAGGTGGACTTGAGACTGCGGAGCCCCGGCGCCCGCGCCCAGCCCCCATGCCCCAGGAGGCCTCACCTTGGCGCGTGCGCACGGATACTGGAAGAGGTGCACTTTGCAGAAGTCGTCGGCCACGGCCACCACGCGCTCGTTGTGGGAGCGGCACAGGGAGTTGATGTCGGTGCCATCCGAGCCGTCTGGCCACACGCCTAACACAGCGGCTGGCCTCAGCCCAGCATCCTCCCCGCCTCCACCCACAGCCCAGAGCTTCACGGTTTCCAGGCTCGCGTTGGCCACCCACCCGCCGGTCCAGGCAATCCTTCCCAGGGCTGGAGGGGGCTCCCACCCAGTCACACACGCCCCGCATTCAGAGCACTGGGCAGGCTCCACCTTACCCTGCCAGCCCTGAGGCAGGGCCCCCCACCCCTGCAGCCCTGCTGACCGTAGACGTGGAAGCCCAGCACGCAGGTGTAGGTGGCCCACTCCCGGTCTCGGCTCTCATAGCGATTCCTCAGCAGCTTGCAGCCTCCAGCCACATCCCCTGAGAAGGGAGCCCGCCCAGCTCAGCCCACACCCAGCTCCGAGGGGGCCAGACACTGGGAGTGCAGCCTGCAATCCCCAGCCCTGCCCCCCAAGGAGAGGAAGCCCGCTGGGCTAGGCTTAGTCTGCCCGCAGTGGGGAAGATGCCAGGAGGCCTGGTTGGAAAGACTGGCTTGAGGTGGCAGCATGTGATCTGGTCACCACAGTAGCCCTCAGCCAGGGTAAAATGCAGCCTATGTGCTTCCTGAGTGCTGGCTGAAGTTCTCCTAAGTTTCTCATCAGTTCCTCCTCCCTAAACAAGGCGATCCCTCCACACTTGCCCTGAGAAACTTTCCCAAAACAATCTTTTCCTAGTGTACGTCTCAACTCCCTCAAATCCATGTGGAAATAAGACATGGTTTAAAACTGTGTGTTTTTTTTCCAAATCACAAAATTTCTCCTATATGTATAATTCCAACTCCAACCCCATCTCCACCTCCCCATCCAACAGCCAGCCCCTCCCGGAGTTCCCACCTATTCTTCCTCCCTCCCAACCAGGAGCCTGCACACACACAAACAGAACCCACCCCATGCCCACCCTATTGCCACTCACAGTAGAGGATCTCATAGTCCCCAGAATTGGACATGATGAAGTTCCCATCCTTGGACCAGTCAAGGTGAGTAATAAAGCTGGAGTGACCCTGGGAGCAAGGGTCAAGAGACTAAAAATGGAGTACTATTTCCAACCCCCCAAACCCACGTAGTGCATTGGACCCTTTGAGGAGTTTCCCTGCAATGGCAATGCCCCACCCTTCACCCTAGCTTTCTTACCACACAGCGGCCAAAGCGGCTGGACTTGGCACCATCACTGGAAACGCTATAGATGTAGATCATGTTGTCATGGGAACCAATGGCCAGGTACAACCCATCTACAAAGATAGTCACTCAGAGAGGGAAGGGCCAGGGACAGGTCTGGGTCCATGGTGGGGGTGGCTCCCACCTGGGCTGTACCGAACCACTGAGAGCTGTTCGTTGCCGTCGGTGACATCAGACACGATCTCTCTGGTCTCCGTATCCAAAACCAGCCACCTGGAAGGGAGAGGGTTGGGAAGCAGGTGTGAGGATAACTGTCCTGGTCAGCAGACTGACAAACTGGAGAGACTCGGAGGCACCCACAGAAAAGCTAGGAGGTACACAGGAAGGTCCACGCTGCATTCTTATGCTGGGAAATGGGAGGGGGTTGAGGGCAGATAAAAGCGGAGGGGCTTCTGATGCCGTCAGAGAAAGGAATACAGGGCTGGACTACAAGGGCCTGTGGAGTCCGTGAGCCTGTCACTTTTCTGTGTTATCTGCTGTGCCCCTCCCACCTCTGCTGCTGCTCTGTCCTGAGCTGGGGATGCCTGGCTGCAGGGAGAAGCATGAGGAACAGGAAGGTGCAGTCAGGGCTGCGAAGCAGACACTGATCACGCTCCTGCACATGCACACACCCCTTTACCAAGAACCCTTCCCATACCTCCTGCTTTCCCCTGGCTCCCTCTCACCTCCCCGTGTTCAGTCCTACAGCCACAACTGCCCCACTGGGGTGGAAGTCAGCACAGAGACCAGTCTCCTGGGAGGGGAGAAAAGGTAAATTCAAGAAAATGCCTTTCGCTTTGGCTGAGTAGCTCAGTTGGTTAGTGTCAGCCCGATACCTCAAGGTTGTGGGTTAATACCCGGTAAGGGCACATAGAAGAATCAACCAATGAATGTACAGATTAATAGAACAACAAATCGATGTCTCACTCTCCCTCAAATCAGTAATTTTTTTTAATGTTTTAAAAGGAAAATGCCTTTCTAGTGAGGGAACCAAGACAGACACATTGCCATCTCGGTAATGTCAAAGCCTCTTCCTTGCAAGGAGACAGAGAGAAGAGGGACAGTAGACCTGGGGTGCCGGCAGCATGTCACTACAGCCCAAACAGGAGGCAGTATTCAAGACATTTAACAATCAGAACTGAGGGTTCCAGCTGGGTCAGAGATCAACCATCAGGTGCTGGATTGAGAGGGGCACTGAAGGCATCAGTACAGAAGCATGAATATTTTAGTATCCATACCAGTACAAACTGGCTACCTCTGGGGGGGGTACTGGGGGAGGAGCGGTGACCACAGGAGTCATGGGGGCGTGATGCTGAGGGACCAGGGACACAGGGCCCTACCTTGAGGTCGATGCTCCAGGCCAGAGCGTGGCCCTCCCCGTCCCACAGGCAGAGCTGCCTGTCGTGGCCGCAGGTGAGGAAGCGGTTCTGGAAGGGATGTGTGCACAGCCCCCAGAGCTCGTCCGTGTGGCCCTGCAGCAGAGCACGCCATCACCTCCGCCCCTCCCCGGCAGCTCTTCCCTCCCTCCTCCCCAGAGCCCTTGGCCCCCCAACCTGGATCACTGGGGAGAATCCCTGGGCCAGATCTCCTCTCAGCAATGCATTCTTCGTGGTTCCCACCAGCAGCTCAGAGCCCAACCCCTCCGCAATGGCCCTCACTGCCCCAAAGTGTTCAGGAATCTGTAGAGTGGTGGCAGAAAGTCAGGGGCCCACACGCCATTCCTCTTTCCCCTCCCACTCAACCCCAGCCTAGCCCTCACCTCAGCCTCCTGGAGGGCCACCAAACCCGGCCCCCACTGTACCAGGCGGCGGTCCCGCCCGCCACCACTCAGCACAGTCCCGTCCCGCCGGAGACACAGGGCAAAGATGGAACCTTCGTGAGCATGGGCCTGGGCCACAATCCCATAGGTCTCTGTTGGCAAAGTCCTGGTGGGTCAAGTTCTTGGGATGCAGGGAAGTAGGGAACAGGAGCAGTCTAGGCAGTCACAATAGAGGAATAACTCCCAGCTGTCAAGTGCCTACTGATTACCATCTCTGATCCTTGGCTATTATTCTCCCATTTACAGACTGGACAACTGAAATTCAAAGAAGTGAGGTAACTTCCTAAAGGCAAGACAATCAGCGGCAATGCTGGGAATTAAACCCAGGATCTGGCAGACCCTAAAGCCCCAGCTGGTTACTCTTTGCCAAGCTGTCCCTGCCTTTCCAGACTGGCCCCACCACAGAGAACTATCAACTCTCGTGGTCAAAACAAAACAAAACACAAAAATAGGCAATCCTCTTCTCTGTTCCCATGAACCACCTAGGGTACCGGACTTCCCAGGTGCCACCCCCAGCCACATACCTTTGGTCCCGCCCCTGCCTGGGGTCTTGGAATCTGAGAGGCTCCTCCCCCAGGTGAGAATGTTCCCTTCCGAGTCCCCAGTGAGAATGTCTCCATCCGGGAGGAACACAAAGCAAGGGATAAACTTGGGTTTCTTGTATTTCTAAGGGAGAGGTGAGGTCAAAGGTAAGGGCATAGACAGAAAGTCACGGGACAGTGGGAGCTGGGTAGCACTGGGTCTGCAGTCCTCAGAGCAATACTTCCATCTTCTCTCCGCCCTCCCCCACCACCCTGCACCCATCCACACCTCACCCCAAAGACACCCTGTTTCCGGGTGAGGGTCCCATTCCCAGGAACCCCTACTCCACCACTCCAGTTCCAGAAGTGAACGTGGGATTTCCCGCTGGTGACAATGCAGCTGCTGTCACGAGGGCTGAAGCCAACAGCCAGGACTGAGTCATTTGTGCTCTGAAGGAAAGACACTAGAGTCAGCTACCCCATCCCCTGAGCACCCTCTCTCCGCTTGCCTCTTCATTTGCATCCTGACAGCTGGTCTGCAGAAGCCCAGAAACCCCAGGGCACCCTTCCTTCCAGACCCCGGTCCCCTAAGAGCACTATTCCTTATCACTCATGATCGGTCACCCAGTTGCCTAATATGATCTCCTAGGAGATCAGAACTTCTATAGTCTCCACTTCACAGCCCCAGGCTGGAAGGCTGGCCCAGGGGACCCAGCCAGAAGGAAGTAAATGTGTGGTAAGTCTGGGCTCTGCACATCCCACTCCCACCTTCCAACCGTCAGGGCTCTGCATGCCACCGGCTGCTCACCTTGATCTCAGCCAACTTTGTGCCCCGGCTGCAGTCCCACACAGACAGCATGTGCTCATTGGAATCATCCACCACACAAAGAAAAGCACCCTGATCCTGAGGATGGGGACACAGTGCAGGGGCTGCGTGAGGATCAGAGGCCCTGGAGTTCATGGTCATCAGGCAAGGGACACCAGCAGAGTTTGGGAGGGAAGGAGAAGTAGACACAGGAACCCTTCTCAAGGAGAATGGGCCGGGCAGGGTTCAGGAAGGCTAAAACACCTGAGGCTTCCTGGTGGGGTGTAAGAAGGGGGTTCCTGAATAAGAAAGACGGGGGTCTAAAGGCTTGGAGGCCAGCTCACCGCAACTGAAAAAGCCAGGGCCCCCACACCCCGCTCGAAGGCCCCCAGTCCGATCTCCTGCAGCTTCAGCAGCGTCTCTGAGTCCCAAACATGAACCACAGGCTGCAGGGGCTGCAGCGAGAAAAGGGGGCAGGGATGTGAAGGAATGCTGGGCTGGAATCTCAGTTGTCTTTTTGGGTTTCATTTCAGCCTCACCTTCCCATCCTTATCCACTCCAGCTGTCTGTCCTGAGGCTACACGAACACCATCAGGGTGAACGGCCAGGCTAAATGGGGGAGAAGACACTCTAAGGAAGGGAGTGGGTCTCTTAAGACTACCCAACACCCCTCTGCTCCTGCAGAGCAGCAAGGCGAGTCCCCTCCTGCCCCTCCACAGCCGCCCAGACCTCGTCCAGCCACGCCCATCATCCCCGTGCCTGGAGCTGCCCGCTCCCAGACCCCTGGACCCTCACCATCGAACGCAGTCCGTGTGCCCCCGGTAATGTCTCTGGCCGCCACCTCCAGGACCCCCTGGGCCGCCCCCAGGCCGGTACAGCACCACCACACAGGCAATAAAGTAGACCACCTCCCCAGAACGCAGCACAAACAGATTAGAGCGGGAGTCACGACCCCTGTACCCATAACTGGGGTGGGGATCACAGTCAAGGAAAGGGTCAGAACAAGGGCAGGACGAGAAAAAAGGGAGGACAGAGCTTCTGGCTGGCAGTGCCATTGGCAGAGAATGGTAAGGGAGGATTCAGTGGTCCCCTGTCCCTGCAGGCCCAGGAGGAAACCACAGAGAAGTGGGGGAGGTCCCAAGACAGGAAAGACGGTTCCCATGGGCCTGGAGGGAGCAGGATACACCCAGTCAAGGCTGAGGGTCTCCGGGGGCGGGCCGCTGGGCAGCTCCTCAAGGCTGCGGATGCCAGATGGGATGTACATGGTAATTGGGCGGCCGCGAAGGAACATCTTCACTGAGATGCCTTCTACAGAGAAAAGGGGGGGGCATCAACCACCACCCTGCAGCCTCCCTGCAGGAAAGCCAGAGCAGAACTCTACCCACCAGACCTCACACGGGGCCCCAAAGTAGCTCCTGGAGCTCTAGTCCATACCCTAACTCTTTCGTCCAAATTCTTCCAGACGCTTCTGCACTTACCCAAATTATAATTGCTCCTCCGAGACCCAGGACCCCCGGGGCTGGAGAGGGGGTCTTTCCCCCCACGGCTGTTGGGAAGAGAAAAAGAGCACAGGGCGTGGGGTCAGGTCCCAGGACCTATGCGTGGAGGGGCAGAGCACAAGGGAGGCGACTCCAGAAATCAGTCGCCTCTGCGGCTTTATTTGCATTTGGGTGCTTAGGGCCCTAGAGCAGACAGGGACTTTCAGCTCCATTTGAGAAATGAGAAGACTGAAGCTACAGGGGCTGAGCGTGCGGCACCAGGCCGTCCAGCTGGGAAGAGGCAGTGCGGGCTAGCAGGGCGGAGCCCTTCCCTCCAGCCCGCCAGGTGTCCGGCTATGGCCCTTTCATCTCCCTGCCTCCAAAGAAGACAAATGTGAGTCCAAAATGTACACCAGCCCTTCCTTTCCGGGACCTGGGAGGTAAACAAGAAAGTCCTTATCTCTCAAGAGGACAGTGACAGAATTCCAGAGATCACTGTCTTTAGATATTAATAAGGTGCTAATATCCCTTCAGAGAATAAAGGAGAGGCCGAGGAGAGGGCTAGAATGAGCACGCACGTCCTGGGGCTTGTACACACTCTGAAATGAATATGCTCAGCCTCTAGATTTCCCTTTGCTCTCTAAATGTAAAGTCTAGTAAATTGGGGGAGGCGGAACCGAAACTCTGAGGACAGTCAGCCATGAAAGTTGTGGAAGCTTTTGAAAAAGCCTCTTGGAATCTTGGGAGATATATTGTAATATGGTGGAAAGGGCAAGGGAACTAGAGTCAGGAGGAGTTGAGTTCATATCCTGCCTCTAGCTGTGTGATCCCAGGTAAATGACTTACCCTCTCTGAGCCTGCTTCCTCACCTGGACAATGAACAGCATGAGACCACCTACCCCCCAAAGATGTCGTGGGACTGAATGAGATGGAGGAGGTCGAGGATTTAGCACAGTGCCAGGTACACAGCAGGCGCCCCAGGAGTGTGTGTTCTTTCTTCCTGTTGGGCGACGAGGTCCCCCCACCCCACCCAGGGAAGCGAGTGAGGGATGAGGAAAGTCAGGAGCCTGAGCCTGGGGCGGGGCGGGTTGGGGGAGCCTCGCGCACCTCTCCGTGCTCCCGGACCGCAATAACAGGTTGGCCGAGGAAGCTGCCTTCCGGGAGAGTTTCTGTCGAGGCCGCTCTGAGGGAGACGAGGAGGAGTTTCTCCGTGTCCTGGTAGGAGCACAGCGAGCAGGGAAAGGTCATTCCTTCCAGTCGTGCCGCCCTGTCCTCCCACCCCTCCCAGCCCCTGCCGCAGGCCACTCACGTGTCAGTGCGCTGCGCCGGCTGGACAAGCCTGAGGACACCCGCGGAACCAGTGCCGCCTGGGGAGCCGGTGCCGCTGCTGCTGCTGCCCCCTCCTTCCGACTGGGTCCCGCTAGGCTCTTCGCTGCCCGCCTGCGGGGCTGGGGGCCCATTGCTCAGGCCAGGGGTCCCAGGAGAGGGCTCCATCTCCAGTTCCGTCTCTGTCTGGGTGCCTCGGCTCACCAAGGCGGGGCCGTGTGAGGATGGCAGTCCTGGTGGGGCTGCAAGGCTGCTGAGGAGACAGTGAATCAACCTGACGCCCTCAGAGGCCCCGCGAAGGAGGAAGAGGGTGTGACGACACGCATACCTGTCCCTTGCAGGAGCTACCCTGTCCAAATCCTGCAGGGTGGTGGAGGGCGCCTGCAGCCGAAGCAGGCGAAGGGCTTCTGCCAGGGCCGCCTTTACCAACTCCATCTCCTTCTCCTGCACCTGGAGCCGCCGGCTCAGGGACTGCAGGGCCTCCTGTGCAGGGCCCTCGCCTGCGAAAGGGGCAGGCGACACTGAGAATGTACCACTACCTGGGGAAAGGGCTGAGGGGCTTCTTTCTCCCGCCAACTTTGCGCCCAATAGGACTGCCCCCTTCCAGCAGCCCCAGTCTTGGAGGCTCGCCCGGAGGGGAGGAGACGGGTGGTAGAGGATCAAGGGCCTCCTTCTGGCAGGGCAGACGAGGAAGCTGGCGAAAGCCCTCTCCTGCTGCCGTCTCAGCCTCCGCAAAGGCAGGGCGTACCATGCCAGGGGGAATATATGGAGTACTGCCCGGGAACGTGGGAACCACAGCCGAGCTGCAGTACTGGCGCGGGACGACAGGGCCCACCCCAGAGCAAGCTCAGGGCTCCAGGGAAGGCAGAGAAACTGGGCAGGCAGCACTGGGACAGAAGGGGGGACACAAGAGCACAGTCATTGTGGGGACTCAGAGGACCAGAAGAAATCTAGAATGACAGGAAAGGGCATCAGTGGAGACAGAGCCGTAGTAAAGGTCCAAGAGTCAACAGTTGGGGTCAAAAGTAAAAAGACCCGAAATACCAGCAGCAGAGGCCCAGAGTAGCATAGGGAACAGGGAAACATCGAGGTGCCCGGAGTAACACGGGGGGTAGGATGACGTTGGGTAAGTCCGAAATGACAGTAGCAGGACCCAGATAACTCGGGAGAGCGACCTGAGGAACAGTGGAGGATGCTCAGAGCCGCTGGGGTGGAGGAACACGCGGGGACGCCACCAGACGGCCGGCGGGCACTTGCAGCGCCTGACCGACCGGCCGGGCGCTCCGGGAAGGAGCACGCCGCCCGCCCCGCCCCATACTCACCGGGCCCCCCGGCCCCGTCCATCCGGCCCCCCGGCTTGCTCCGAGCGGCGGCGGCGGAGGAGGCGTCTAAGCCGCGGGGGCCATGGCCAGGGAGAGGGGAAGGGGAAGCACCCCGGGGCGCGCGCGCAAGGGCGCCGTGCCACCCCCCGGGGGCGCTGTCGGGCTCGGGGAGAGGGCCTGGAGTGGGCAGGGGACGCAGGCTCCGGGGCCCGCCAGGGCCTCGGGCTCTCCCGGGGCCGCTCTCGGCTCCCGGGGGTGGGGTGGCGGGGCCGTCCCGGGCCCCAGCGCTGCAGCACAAACAGGCGCCGGACGCGGAGCCGCCAGGAAGCGCGGGAGGGGGGGCGGGCCGAGGGGGGGCCGGGCAGCCTGGTAACCCCTCCCTGTCCGGGCCCCGAGGCTGAGTACGGGGCGGGGCAACCCGCTGACCCCCTGGCCCCTGGCAGGTCTCCGCCCTCAGGGCCCTTCCGGGATCTCGGCCCCCGGACTCCCTGGGGACACCGGCGGGAGAGCGGGCCGTGAAGTCCCTGCCCCCAGCCCCTAGCCCCTCAGGGCAGAGCCGACCAGCCCCGCCCTCTTCCGGGAGGGGCCCGGGGGCGGGGCTCTTCCTGGGGGCAAGGCCAAGGCATCCCGAATAGGGCTAGGCAGAAGATAGGGTAGCGGGTTATTAAGGCTGGAGTGGGAGGATTCCCAGGGTATTGGGGTCAGGATGGCATTAGCCCAGCTCAAGCCGAGCTGGGCTGACTCAGCGTCCTGACCCTGCCAACCCGGCCCTGACAACTCTGCTCTTCCCTGGGCAGAGATGGGAGATGGCGCCCGTGCTGCCCGTGGTGCTGCCCCTACAGCCCCGTATCCGCCTGGCACAAGGGCTCTGGCTCCTCTCTTGGCTACTGGCGCTGGCTGGTGGCCTCACCTTCCTGTGTAGCGGGCACCTCCTAACCCAGCTGTGGCACCTTCGCACCTTCTTGGCTCCCACCTGCCCATTCAGTGCCCTGCCCCAGCTTGCCCTGGCAGCTGGTGCAGTGGCTCTGGGCACAGGATTGGTGGGTGCAGGAGCCAGCAGGGCCAGTCTGGATGCAGTGCAATACCCTCCCTGGCGAAGGGTCCTGGGCCCACTGCTAGTGGCTGGTACTGCTGGGGGTGGAGGGCTCCTGATCTTCGCCCTGGGGCTAGCCCTGGCTTTACCTGGGAGTCTGGACACAGGGCTGGAGGAGGGCCTGGGGGCTGCCATGGCTCATTACAAGGACACAGAGGTGCCCGGACACTGTTTTGCCAAACGACTGTTGGATGAGCTGCAGCTGAGGCACCACTGCTGCGGGCGCCATGGGTACAAGGATTGGTTTGGGGTCCAGTGGGTCAGCAGCCGTTACCTGGATCCCACTGACCAGGACGTGGTTGAGTGAGTGACTTGCTTCTCTCCTCCTCCTCCTTCTCCTCCTTCTCTTCCTTCCCTTAAAACCCCACCTCCCCTAGTCAGGCAATAAATAGAGCGTAGTGATTGAGAAGATAGGTTACATCTCTGCCATTTATTAGCTCTGTGACCAAAGGCATGTCACCAAACTCCTCTGGGCCCATTTCCTCATCTGTACAGTGGAGATAATAATAGCACCTATCTTACAGAGCTGCTGTGAAGACAAATGAATTATGCATGCCTGGCACATAGTAAAACAGTTAGTAAATGTCTTACTTTCACTTTTCCCTTCTCAACACCTGTGCCCTGCAGCTTCTTCCCCAGGCCTCTATCTCAACACCCTAACACCCTGTCCCTCCCTTTGCAGCCGGATCCAGAGCAATGTGGAAGGCCTATATCTAATTGATGGGGTCCCTTTTTCCTGCTGCAATCCCCACTCACCCAGGCCTTGCCTGCAAAACCAGCTCTCTGACCCGCATGCCCACCCCCTCTTCGATCCCCGTCAGCCCAACCTAAACCTCTGGGCGCATGGATGCCACAGCGTGCTGCTGGAATACCTGCAGGGCTTGGCCAGCACCCTGGGCAGCATGCTGGCTGTCACCTTCCTGCTGCAGGTGAGTCAGCAAAGTGTCTGAGGACTCTCCATCTGAGCCTCTTCACTGCCTCAAACCCCGGGGACCCTGGAATCACTGACTGTCACTGACCTCTTTCCCTTTGCCCTCCCCAGACCTCAGTGCTCCTGGGCCTACGGTACCTGCAAACAGCACTGGAGGGGCTCGGAGGAGTCATCGATGGGGAAGGAGAGACCCAGGGCTACCTCTTCCCTGGTGGGCTGAGAGACATGCTGAAAACAGCAGGGCTGCAGGGAGGAGTTGCCCCCAGCCCAGCACCTGAGGAGGCCCCCCCAGAAGAGGCTCCACCTAAGGAGGATCTACCTGAGGCCTAGTGGCCTGGAGCTTGGGGTACGGATTGTGGGAGAGGGGGAAGGGGTAGACAAGACTGGAAACCTCATGACTCTCAACTCTTTTACCAAGGCTCCGGTGGGGACGGGGTTCCCTGGGATTAGAGGGGCTAAGGATACTCAGCGAGCTGGACTGGGCAGGAGAGAAAGGATGGGCCTTAGGGCCTGGTCCCTGTGGCCAGAAGCACGCGTAAACAGAAGACAGCAGGGTGACGGGAAAGTGACACAGGAAGGACTGGAGACTGCAGACTTAATAAAGCTTTTGGACTGAAGCCACCAAGTTTTCTCTCCGTGGAGGGCAGGGCCCTGAGAGAACTGATTTCTGTCTGAGAGCGAAGCCAGGACCCCAAGGCTTTGACCCTGATAAGAACCGGAATGCAGTAACCAGACTTGCAAAATGAAAAAAATCAACGGCCCCTCCAGGTTGAGATTTTTTATTCTAGAGGTAGGTGGGGGGTCAGCATGCTCAGGTGGGGAGGGTCCAGCCCAGCTCCTCCAGCCCCCCAGTGCATGCCCAGCCCCAATAAGTTACCCAGTTACTCAGCTGTCCTCCCCCCTGAATCTGTCTGTCCTTCTGTTCCGCCCTAGACAGGGCTGACCCGGTTCAATACAAGAGCTGCTTGTCCCCAGCCTGTGGGCAGTGCCACATGGCAGGCTGGGGGAGGGGGAAAGCAGCTGGGCCACACCCTAGGGCTGAAATGGCAGAGGGGCCCAACTCCGAGGGGTCAGGACTTGGAAAACCGCATCCGGGGCAGGCCAGGCGCCCAAGGCCACAGGTCTGTGCCTGATGACGTGGTAGTCGGGGTGGGGCGTCCATCACACCTCCACGGCCGGGTCTGAGCCCCGGCCCTGCCGCTGCAGCTGCTCCTCCTGCTTCAGCTTGGGCTTTTCTGTCCGCGTGTGCCACACCAGAACCTGTGCCGGGAGGGCTGCCGTCAGAACCAGGCCTAGCCATAGTCAGGCCTCTGTGGCCCCCGGTGTAGACCGGATTCTCCAACCCCCTCTAAACAGTGCTTTGGCAGCAAAGTGTGAAGGACAGGGTGGAGGGAAGCCTCGGTGCCTCTAAAATGGGGACTTAACTAACCCCTCAACCTCTCTGTGCCACATGGGTGCCCAGGACTCTGGGAGAGACGGAGTGGCAGGACACCACTTTCCATCTCTGGCTCCCAGCTTCCCCTTCAGTAGAGAGAGCAGGTTGCGCCTGAGTTCTGGAGTGTATTTCCTGTTCAAACATCTGTCTTTCGATCCTCCTCCCAGGGCTTCTCTCCATGTCTCCCATCACCTGCCCACCCCAGAGCGATGGGAGCCCCCTCCATCTCCTTACCCGAGTGCAGTTGGCAGCCCGTGGCTCCAGGTCTTTGGGATCGACCAGGTGGCTCAGGAGACTGCTCTCCAGGTGGCCCCGGGGAGCAGTTGCGTCAAACTGGGCATTGGGCTTAGCCAACAGCAAAGGCAGGGCAACCGCAAATCCCGCCATATCCATTGGGAAGGGCCGGTTGGGCTCCCATGCTGTGTGGAAGCCCACAACCCGGCCATCCTGTACCCGAGGACCCTCGAATCGCAGGCCGCCCACCAGCCCCACAGGCCACACTGAGACACCGCGGGTCCAGCGCATCTAACAGAGGTCAGGAGACAAGAAACAGACCAGGGTAACCCAGCGGAAAGGGAGCAACAGAAAGGACCACTTGGGTCACTCTGCTCCATGTTCGCCCCTCCTCACCCAAAAGCCTAGGCCCGAGAGCAACACTGGTAACCAAGGCAACAGAGGAAGCTGGCCACTTTCCCAGCCCCATCCCAGTGCTTACCTCCTCAAAGAGTTCCCGGCTATAGGTATTGTCATCATCGGCAAAGTACACAACTCCCCGGGTCCCTGGCGGGGGTGGGTCCTTCTCCCCACCAACAGCGCCCCCTCCACTCCGGAGCCAGTCTAGAGCCCTGTTCCGTTGCTCTACACCTCGGGGATGAACCCAGCCTGGCTCGCCCTCCCGGAGCCGCTGGGCCTTGGGAGTGAGGACTGCCAGGTGTGTGAAGAGGAGACCAGATGCAGCCAGCAGCCCCGAGACCAATGGGGTGGGGCCATCAGCGTCCTCCACCAGCAGCCAGTGGAGCCGGGGCACCAGACTCAGGGTCTGGGACAGGCGCACCAGCTCTGCCTTCTGCACCAGCCTGTGGGGTGGGCGATGGGAGATGCACCAGGAGGGAAAGGGGGAGGCATGATCTACCCACTCCAGCCAGCTGACATAGCTTTTCCTGAACCTACCATACCCCAACTCCCTTCCTCACCTGTCAGCTTCACACTGACCCTCACCTTTCCTGTTCTTCCCATCCTGTCTGTCACCCACCTCAACCCCCACCCTGTGGGAGACTAGAGGGGAAGGGCAGAGACTTAGAAATCAGAGAGATCTGGATTTGAATGCTAGGTTTGTAATTAGGTGAGACATCTGTGGAAAATGGCTCACTCTCCTCAAGCCTCAGCTTTCTTGGCTGTAAAATGGGAATAACAGTACTTTACAAAGATGTTGTCTTAAAGATTAAATAAGATAATGATTTTCTAAAACACCAGTAGAACCAGGTTCTTTTCCTTCTGTGCTCGGGTTTCCAGGTAGAGGAATTTAGAGCCCCTTGGCTCATTCCAGGGAGGGGAAGGGAGATTTGAGTTTAGACAAAGAACTGGGAAGTATGGCCCAGTCTCTTCTAGGCTGCTTTACCCTTCAGACTGGCCTGCCTGCACAGGCTTGATGTGTGTGTGCGGATGGGGAAAGGGTCTAGAGCCACCTGTACCTAGATGGCTCAGCCATCTGATTCCAGAGAGCAATTAGCAGGCCCTTTGGCTACAGATACAAAACCATAGTTCCCCACCCACTTGGTTTGTCTGAGTAATAAGGTATATTTTAATTTTTTAAAAAAAGCAAAGCACTTAGCAGAGAACCTGGTAAGAGTAATGCACTGTAAATAATAGCTAGCATAACTATTTCTAGACCCTGGTATAACTACAGGACCTAGAGGACCAAGCCCTTTTCTACTTCAAGTTAGGTATGGGGGCCTGACTGTGGTGGCACAGTGGATAAAATGTCGACCTGGAAATGCTGAGGTCACCAGTTCGAAACCCTGGGCTTGCCTGGTCAAGGCACATATGGGAGTTGATGCTTCCAGCTCCTCCCCCCCTTCTCTCTCTATGTCTCTCCTCTCTCTCTCTCTGTCTCTCCCTCTCCTCTCTAAAAAATGAATAAATTAAAAAAAAAATTTTTTTAATTAAAAGTTAGGTATGGGCTTTCAAACTTTCTCAGCAAAGGATCCCTGAGAGAATAAACTCATTGGCAAGTTCCAAACCTCTTTGAAACTTTTTTTTTTTTGTATTTTTCTGAAGCTGTAAACGGGGAGAGACAGTCAGACAGACTCCCGCATGCGCCCGACCGGGATCTACCCGACACGCCCACCAGGGGCGACGCTCTGCCCACCAGGGGGCGATGCTCTGCCCCTCCGGGGCGTCGCTCTGTTGCAACCAGAGCCACTCTAGCACCTGGGGCAGAGGCCAAGGAGCCATCCCCAGTGCCCGGGCCATCTTTGCTCCAATGGAGCCTTGGCTGCGGGAGGGGAAGAGAGAGACAGAGGAAGGGGGGGGGGGGAGTGGAGAAGCAAATGGTTGCTTCTCCTGTGTGCCCTGGCCGGGAATCGACCCGGGTCCCCCGCACGTCAGGCTGACGCTCTACCGCTGAGCCAACCGGCCAGGGCTCTTTGAAACTTTTTTGTTCTATCTTATAATGTCTCAGGAATCTTGTAAATCTGCATGGTCTCTTTTACTAGAAAATAACCATTATCCCACAAATCTTTGAGTACAGGTGTGGTTCATTTATCCCGTCATTTGGCACGCCCTCATTTGAGGAATACTCCCTAGCCCAATGCCTCCCCCAAATCCTCTCCCAACCCAAACCTCCTGGTCCATGCAGACTTCTTGGGTGCACCAGAACCCATACCTGGCATAGGTCGGGGTCACAACATAGATAGTAGGCAGGGCCTCAGGCTCAGGGGGCTGGGCAGGGGCAGGGGCTGGACGGTGGAGGTCAGCTTGCAGCTGGGAAATCCTCAGATCCTTCTGCCGAAGCTGCTCTGCTGCTGCCCGCAAGGGAGGGAGGCAGTCACATGGCTGGCCTGGTCCCAGGAAGCAGGGATGGGGGCAGAGAACCACAGCACGTTCAGCATCCCAAAGGGCCAGAATCTCATTCAATTTAGGAAATGCAGGAATTTCCTTACAACTTCCCTAACAGCCTTTCTACATCCCCGGTGGTGTGGTACTCACCGCCTCAATTAGCAGCCCCTCTCCCACTTTAATAAATTCCATCTGTTACAATTTTCATTTGGATATTGAGCCTCCAATATCTGCCTCCATCCTTTCTACTGGTTGGTTCTAATTTTGCTTTAAAGCCATAAAGACCAAGTCTATCTCCCTAAAACAGGGCAATCTTTCAAATACCCGAGGATCATGCAGTGGCCCTGTAGGAAATCCCTGCCTCAGAGGCAGGGTTCAATCTGTTCCCTTGGCTGTGCAACCCAAGACTCATTAAATTGATCAATTCCATTATTGGGTATATATTTATTGACTGCTCCTCCTGGGAGGTACTGCCTTAGGTCCTGGGATACATCAGGGAACAAAGCAGACATGATCCCTGCTCTCATGGGGATTTCACTTTAGTGGAGGCAGACACTAAGCAAAGAAAGTAAAGAAACAATACTACAAATTGTGATAAGGGCCATAAGGAAGCGACTCGGATAGAAAATAAAAGAGAATCCAGAAAAAAGAACGGTTAGTCTAAATAAGGTGGTCAAGGAAGGCCTCTCTGAGGCGGTGACATCTGAGCTGAGACCTGAAGGATAAGAAAGAGGCAGCAGGAGAGGTGGGAGAAAAGCCCCACAGACAAAGGTAACAGGTTAAGGGCTTGAAAGAGCAATGAGCGTGTGGTTTTCGAGAAACTGTCATGAAGCCAGGTGGCCGGAGCAGAGCGAGCCAGGGTTAGGAAATGGGGTTAGAGAGGCGGACGGTGGCAAGGATCATGCGGGGCCCTGAATGCCCTGGGAAGGAGTCTGGATTTCAGACGCGGTGCATCCTAGCGAGGGGAGGGTGTCCCGCAGCCGCAGAGGGCTGTCGGAGGGCCGAGCCGGATGAATGGTGTCTGCACAAGGGTTCATCCCCAGGGCTGGAAGCACGGCAGCGGGCGCCCGAGGGCAGCCCCGCCGCATCCCCGCTCCGCCCCGCTCACCAAGCTGAACCAGCGCGTAGAGGAGGCCGGCGATCGACACCAGGAAGTAGGCAAGAAACACGTTCTTCAGCTTCAGCTTCATGGCCGTGCCGCCGCCGGCGTCCTGGCAGGCGGGGTCCTGCGGGGACAAGGGGTCCCCGCCCCCTGCCGGACAGCCTCCAGGCCCCGCCCCGTGTCCCGCCTTCCTCACGCGCCTGTCCACCAGCTCCCGGGAGCTGGGGCTGGCGAACCCGCCCGAGCCCACATCCGGTCAGTCTGCAACACCCCCCTACCCTCCGTTAATTTCCGGTCCCACCGCCTAGTTTTGGGAACCTCGGGAGTGGGTGACGTCATATCCGGCGTATCAAACGCGCGTGGCCTGCAGTCAGAAACCCGATGGGAGCATGTGAGAGCCAGTTTGAGACCTTCCCCTTGAACTCCAGGCTTTGTGCCCAAATTTTCTCCTTATATTCATTCATCCATCAGTGACAGCACCCAGTAACAGTAGCTCAATAAATACTTGTTACTTGAATGAATGAAATCTCGGTCCTATCCTACCCCAGGCCTGGGTTCTAGATGTTTTATAATATACAAGACTTACATAATCCTCACTATAATCCTAGGAAATATATGGTATTGTCCTATTTTATAGATAACAAAGGTTGACAAAAGTTATGTAATTGCCATTGTGCAACTTTCTACATCCCTTTTAGATAACCGACTCCAGGTATCCTCTGACCCACATTTCTCAGATGACAATGAGGGCTGGGGCAGGGTGGCTGCCAAGGCAGCCGGCTGTATCCCAGGGAGTTGGTTGAAATATTTTCTGAGCTGAGGAATTACATGAACACATCCCTTAACTCCTGAGAGGAAGCAGAGTTTTGTCCCCTCAAAATGTCTTTTTGGGATATTATTTTAAACTTTAAATTTATTGATTTTAGCCTAACCAGGCGGTGGCGCAGTGGATAGAGGATTGGACTGGGATGCGGAGGATCCAGGTTCGAGACCCCGAGGTCGCCAGCTTGAGTGTGGGCTCATCTGGTTTGAGCAAAGCTCACCAACTTGGACCCAAGGTCGCTGGCTCGAGCAAGGGGTTACTTGGTCGGCTGTAGCCCCACGGTCGAGGCACATGTGAGAAAGCAATCAATGAACAACTAAGGTGTCGCAACAAAAAGCTAATGATTGATGCTTCTCATCTCTCTCTTCCTGTCTATCCCTATCTCTCTCTCTCTCTGTCTCTGTAAAGAAAAAAGAAAAAAAAGAAGGAAAAAAAAAAAAAGAAAAAAAATTTATTGATTTTAGTGAGAGGGGAAGCAGGGGGGAGACAGAACATTGAGATGCTCCTGTGTGCCGGCTGGGGATGGAACCGGCAACCTCTGTACTTCTGGATGACACTTTAACCAACCGAGCTATCCAGCCAGGGCTGGATATCCTTTTAAACAGTTTTATTTGTTCATTGATTTTAGAGAGAGGAAGAGAAACATTGATCTGTTCTTTTATGTTCCCTGGCCGGGAATCAAACTAGCAACCTGTGCATATCAGATCCGTGCTCTAACCTGGTTATTTTTAAGAAATGATTCAAGAGCCCTTTACCTCCCCCTTACCTGCTTCAAGGAATTCAGAAAAACCTGCTTAAAGGAAGGGAACTATCACTTTAGCATCCTAAGTCTGGTAGGCAGAGAGAAATCTTGCAACAAGTCTGTTAGGCTTCCCTGTGTTCCATTGTTTCTGAGTTGCCAGGCAAGAATTTGTTTACCAAATGTTTGCTCTTCCTCATTTACCTGCAAGTTGCCTGCACTCTCTTTGAAGTCCCAAACCCCTGCCTCCTTTTCCTTACTCCAGAACAGCATGGAAACCCAAAATACCTGATTTGTCCTCGGGTCCCACATTCTTAGGAAATCCCTTATGTACATATATAATAAATCTGGTTATTTCCTCCTACTAATCTCATTCAATTTGATTAGACCAGCCAGAAATTAGAAGAGTAAAAGGAAAATTATTTTTCCTCTCTACACCCCTTATTTGGTACAAGTCATACTAAGCAATCATTTTTCCTAAAAATAAAAATACTAGCTTTCGTCTGGCCAGGCAGTGGCGCAGTGGATAGAGCGTCGGACCGGGATGCGGAGGACCCAGGTTCGAGACCCTGAGGTCGCCAGCTTGAGCACGGGCTCATCTGGTTGAGCAAAGCTCACCAGCTTGGACCCAAGGTCGCTGGCTCAAGCAAAAGGTTACTCAGTCTGCTGAAGGCCCACGGTCAAGGCACACATGAGAAAGCAATCAATGAACAACCAAGGTGTTGCAACGAAAAACTGATGCTTCTCATCTCTCTGTTCCTGTCTGTCCCTATCTATTCCTCTGTTTCTGTAAAAAAAAAAACAAAAAAACTAGTTTTCTTGTTAAATGGTCTCTAAGATTTGTGGTCAATGAAATGGAAAAAAACTATTCTGTCACTAAATCAGTGAGAAACATTTTATTTGATTTTAGAGAGAAACATCAATTTGTTGTCCCACTTACTTATGCATTCATTGGTTGATTCTTTTATGTGCCCTGACCAGGGATCAAACTTGCAACCCTGGTGTATCAGGACGATGCTAGCCAACTGAGCTACCCTGCTAGGGTGACAGTGGGAAATTCTTTCAAATACTGCTAAAGAGAAGCAGCCACATGACCGTATAGTTATTTCTATCCAAGACAGACCCCATCAGCTCTGGTCACCACTATCAACTCCTAACTAAAATATTGTTGACATAAGAAACATCCAAACCTGTAGAGAATTTTTTGTTTGAGCCAAACTGAGGACATATAACCAGGGATCAAGTCCTCAAATACTCTAGAGAATGGCAGTTTTGCAACTTATTTTATACATTACAATCAAAGATGTAAGAAAGGTGCATGAAATCCACTGGTGGAGATTAAAGAGGCAGGAGAAAGCATAGCAAGGAAATCACTAGGACTGGATAAAAGGCAAAATGGAGAGACACGTACTTTTACATTGGTGGGCACAGGAGAGTTGGTAATTCTAACATTTACAGCATGGACAGTATGTGGGCACACGGTAACAATGAAGGGTCCTGTGGTCTCCTGCTCTGGTGCCTGTGGCTGTGCCTTCCAGGGGTAGGAAAAGAAAATTACTCTGACATTTCAAAGGTATGTTATCCTAAATATATAAGAACAAGGGACAGAGCTCACAGCTTACACGCTGACCTCTGTAGGCCTAAGATGTGGCTCCCCACTATGACATGCCCAGTTAGGAATTTGTGACCAAGACCATCCTGTATGGTTACTTTCTAATAGACCTTGTCAGGTCTGCTACGCGGGGTCCTGAGCTTGGCAGGTTTCCTGCATAACCTTGTTTGTTTCTCTATGAAAACCCGGCATCTAGCAAGCTGCGGAAAGCTTGCCCTTGCCCGTTCTCTGAGACTAGACAAAACGTCAGGCCCCCAGGCTCCTAAGGCTCTGTTTTTCAGGCTAGAACTATCGATAGAATGTAAAAAAACAAGTTATTTATCATTTATCTCTTTATTGTTCTTCCTTTTATCAAAACCTGTCATAGCTGGGGGCCAAGAGGAAGTAAAAAAAATTGTCACAAATATGCCCCCTCATCCCCAGTTAGTCACCCCCCTCCCCCCACCCAGGGCTCAGGCCAACCCTGGGCACACATGATCATCTCCCCCCGACCCTCAGCCTTCTCCCAGCAATAAATACAGGTGACTGTGATTCACTGAAACCACAACTGATTTCTCCATCTTGAATGCCCTCCAAGGGGACAAAATAAGTTTAATGCCCACCCCCACTTAAGAAGTGGAAACTCTTTCTCCTAAGGGACAGGGGAGGTAGAACTGCCCGTCAGAACTGCAGCAGCTCTAGAAGGAATGGAGGAGAGGAAAGGCTGGAACTGAGGGAAGGGAGGGAAGAGAAGAGGAAGTTCTTCAGCAATCTCACTCCTTTGATCCATTCATCTGTTAGCAGGTAGGGGGGTGATCCCAGTGTATCAGTGGGGTGTAAAAAGGGAAGCAATGACATCAAAAAAGTCAGGAGGAAGAAATAAAAAGAGGGAAAGCAGTCTAGTGGGGAGGAAAGAGGAAGGATAAAGGAGCCCTAAAGCTCACTGCCCACAACTTCTTCCAAAAAGTGACATCGACACACAAGAGGCATGAATGGACAGGGTCTGGAGGATTGAGGACCCCCAAAGGAAAGAGAAGGGAAAGCAAGGGCTCCGTGGTCCCCAGGTTTTCACAGGTGAATGTGCTCCAGATAGAGCAACAGAGTGTGGGGGATGAAGGGAGGCTTGGTGTCGATGAGTGGGAGAGGTCAAGAGATCACAAGAGGATTCAGAGCCCAGCGACTGCCTTCTCATCCTGCCCGGACGTTGGCAGAATCTGGGTATTGGGATAAGAACGATGAAGTCTGGGGAGGGTCCAACTCCAAGGATGGAGGAAAAGTAACTCTCGTCACAATAGCACCCCACCCACCCCCGCAACATCCCTTGGGTTATCGCAGGTGAATACTCCAGTCGGAGGCCACATTGACACCAGGCTTGCGCAGAATCAACACAGAGGTCTCAGGGTCATGCTGGAAGGACAGGCGGCTTTCGGGAGATCCTGGTGGAGGAAGAAGAAAGAGTGCCAGTCATAGCAACAGGCTATAGCATAACAACCACTTTCCTACAGGCAAGGTGCCCCCCACTGCCTCTGCTTCCCCCCATCCTCACCCGGGACCCAGATCACTCCCTCACCTTTTGTCTGGAGTACCACAGCTGCTGGCTTTCCGGTCCCTATTATCACCACCCGCTCGATCCAGACAGGCGTCTCAAAGTGGCCCTTGGGGTCTGCTGAGCTGGAGCAAAAATGGATGCCCAGCAGGGAGAGAGTCAGAGCAGACGGAAGGAAGAAACCCCGAGTAAGAAAAGGGCACAGTGAGCTGTAAGCATCCCTGAGGCTCAGCCTCCTTCAGGCGGCTACCAAGGCAGAACGGGCACCTCATTACCTGGAGACGAGGGTGTTGCCCGAGAATGAGAATCGACGCAGCAGGAACTCATGGCGAGTCTGATAGTTGAACGTGTGCCCGTCATCTAGAAAGAGCTCTCCTTGAGCTGTGCCCTGGGGAGGAGGGACAGGTGAGAACCTGAGCCCAAGAGTGTGAAGGGCCCAGTATCAGGGGACTGGATCCTGCAGGCAGAGGGCAGAAGAGGCTCCCTGCCTATGCCCTCACCTGGGGACTGAGTGCAACGAAAAGAGTGATGGGGTCATCCTTCATGCAGTCTGAAGAGCGCCGCACTCGCAGCCATCGAGGTACAATTGTCCCTCCGCGCTGGAACACAGGGATCTAGGGCAAGAGCAGTGCTGGGATAAAGCTGTCCAACTGTCTGGTGTGGCCTTGCAGCATCTTCTGCTTTTGCCCATCTTGGGTCCTGGATCCGAAACACACACTCTCTCCTGTTCCGGAAACCTACAGGCAGATGGAGCTGGGAAGTGGGCCAGGCATACTCACACTGCTCAGAGTGACAGGAAGGTACAGGGTCTGGGGACCGTGATGTTTCTGATAGCTCTGAATGTCATACCACACCTGTGGGCGGCAAGAGAAATATCTGGTCACTCACCACACAGGGCCCCCATCCCAATTACTGCATTTGGCCTCCCCCACCCACTGTTCCCCACCACACCCTTCCTTAACTCACCTCCCCTTGGCCAGGCAGATAGACCTGCACGCCATGAGCCCCCGAGTCCGATACAGGGTGTACCAGCAACGCGTCCCCTAAAACACACCAGAGTCAACCTGGAACTAAGGAGACAGTTCCCGGACAGGGAGCGCCTAGCGCCTGCCTCCCGGCACCACCAGCCTCCCTCCTCCCTCCCCTCCTTGTGCATCCACAGACTGTCTCCCACTCTGCTTGCTCCTCAGCCCACCCACCACCAAGTGTCCTCCCCGCTGCTCACCAAGCAGGAACTGATCATCTATGCTGAAGGTGGTCACATCCTGAGGATAATGCACCCACAGGGGCCTTAAAAGGAAGACAAAAAAGATACTTGCTCTTTTCACTGATGTAAAAGATGCTACCCCCCAAATTGATAAAGATAGCACAGGGGTAAGACCCAGGAGCTCACAGCCAGACAGCATGTGTGGAAGGGCTCCACGCCTCAGCTATGCACCTGTACCTTAGTCAAGGGATCCAAACTCCTAAGCCATCTCCTTGCCCCTCCTGCCCTGTCCCCCATTGCACAGCAGCCTTCCAAGAGGCCACTGCGTTACCCTGGCCTGAAAGGCCCTCCAGGGTCAGGTCGTACCTTTCCCGCCTCACTCCTACCGCCCCCTCTGCTTCCTCATGCCTGACACACCCCGCTTTCTTCCTGCTCCTGGGACACAACAAGCTCACGTCCACTTGAGAATTTCTGCACTTGGGAGTCCTTCTGTTAGGAACATTCTTCCTCTATATCAGTGGTTTTCAACCTTTTCATACTTGGGGACTGGTGAAAATAGAATTATTTTAGGAACCATTAAGGCAGAAATCACCCTGATCATAAGCAAACTTGACTAAGATCATGGGTCTATAATTTTTTTTTTAAATTTATTGATTTTTAGAGAGGAGAGCAAGCAAGCAAAGGGAATGACAGGGAGCATTTGCTTCTTGTATATGCCTTGACCAGGCAAGCCCAGGGTTTCAAACTGGTGACCCCAGTGCTCTAGGTCAGCACTTTATCCACTGTGCCACCACAGGGCAGGCTGGGTCTGTAATCTTCTTCTATCAGGGTGGTTAATTCTTTTGTGGGCAGGCGGTTGAAAAACACTGCTCGAGGTCACAAATATCTGTCCTAGTCATCACTTAGGCATCATTCACGTTGCCTTCTTCTCAAAAAGGCATTTGTGGAAACTAATTCCATTTTCCTCTTCTATTTTTCAAAGAGCTTGTCACAATTGGCAATGTTCTTACTCATGTATTTGTTTCCTCTCAAGAATGTTCACCTGACCAGGCAGTGGCACAGTGGATAGAGCATCAGACTGGGATACAGAGGACTCAGGTTTGAAACCCTAAGGTCACAGGCTTGAGCACAGGTTCATCCGGCTTGAGTGCAGGCTCACCAGCTTGAGTGTGGGCTCACTTACATGAGCGTGGGCTCACTGGCTTGAAGCCCAAGGTCACTGGCTTGAGCAAGGGGTCACTCGCTCTGCTGCAGCCCCCCAGACAAGGCACATACGAGAAAGCAATCAATGAACAACTAAGATGCCTCAAGGAAGAATGGATGTTTCTCATCTTGCTCCCTTCCTGTCTGTCCCTATCTGTCCGTCTACCACAAAAAAAAAATGTTCGTTCCACAGGGTAGGACACCTGTCTGCCTTATTTCAGGCTCTGTGGATAGTGAGGAATAACGCCTGGCATGTGCTAAGCTCTCTAATATCTATTGCTGTTCATCCCCATTGGTCTCGGCTTATTCCTGACATTGAAACCAGATTTCCCTCCTTTACAAGGCCGTAGTGAGTGAAGAAAAAGGCCCAGAGATGGAGTCCAGTCCCCAGTGTCCCCCAGCCACCTCAGTCCAACTGAATGCCTCACCTCATGACAGGAATTCCTTCACGATGGGCCTGATAGAAGAGAGTGTACCAGAAAGGCAACAAGGAATATCGCTGGCCCAAGGCATCTCGAATTATGTCGCGGTACTGAGACGGTAGCAGCCACGGCTCTCGCCGCCCGGTGTCTAGGTGGGCGTGTGCCCGGAAGAACGGCTGGTAGGCACCCATCTGGTACCAGCGCACAAGCAGCTCCGGCTCTGGGTTCTTGAAAAAGCCGCCCACATCAGCTGGGAGAGGAGAGGAAGCAAGTTGGCAGAGGGTGAAGAAGAGCCGCTGCCTAGGAGCCCCCAGACCCCATGCTGGACTCAGCTCTCTGTCCATGCCCAGGTTCTGCGCCCTCGGCCATGTCCCTCTCCCTCCAAACCAAGGACCACGAAGTCTCCTCCCTC
This sequence comes from Saccopteryx leptura, assembly GCF_036850995.1. Classification (NCBI taxonomy): domain Eukaryota; kingdom Metazoa; phylum Chordata; class Mammalia; order Chiroptera; family Emballonuridae; genus Saccopteryx; species Saccopteryx leptura. The sequence continues at coordinate 10,139,204 of NC_089503.1, read as the reverse complement.
TCACCCCCACAGAAGGAAAGTCCCACCAGCCCCAGGCTGAGACACATAGGGATAGAGATCTTCAAATGGTCCCATTCAGCAGTGTTGTCCCCTGTCCACACAGCTCCTGAGGAAGAGAAGAGGGAGGGAGCTTCACACAGTGCAGAGGCTCAGCTTTTTATACAGCTGACCTCTCTGACCTGCCACATCTGCTCCGGGGCCCCCAGGGTCCTGCTGAAGATGGCAGAGCACCAGAGCAGGCCTCCCACCTCCAGCTCCCTTATAGTACGGTGGAGGGGAGGATGCAGACGGCAGCTCCAGACGACGGCTGCCTGAACAGACCCCTCAGAGAACCAGGCCTAGTCCACAACCTCTCCCACCGGGCTTTCACACCCTCTCCCTCAGCTCCCCTCTCCAGATCTTACCATAGCGCTGGGAGCCAGCAAAGAAAGCCCTGCTCAGAACAAAGGGGCGCTCTACCCCCCCGGAGCGCTGCACCAGTCCATCAGCAGTCGCCATGTGCTGAGTGAAAACAGGAGAGAGAGGAGGGGCAGTGAGGAGCAAAAGCCAGCTGTCATCTGTTGCAAGTCCCTGGACCTCAGTCCCTCCTCTCAGCGCCTTACCACATAAAAGCCATAGATGTTATGCACGTCACGGTGCTCCCAGCCCCCATAATGCTGGGCATCCTTGAGCATGGTGACCTCAGGACCGTTGAACACAGATGGTTCATTCATGTCGTTCCACACATAGAGGTTGGGAGCTGAGCCCTAAGAACATAAGGAAGAAAATGGGGGCAGAAGGACAGAGGGAAGGAAGAAGTCAAACAGTGTCAGTCAGAGAAAAGAGCTTCTAGGAATCCAGAATGATGCATTTCTCAGGGATCATCAGGGCCCCCGACATATTAAAGGGAACCGATCACAGCAGGGTTAACATGCAGAGAACAACCGACTCAAGGAGGCATGGTGGGAAAGACAAATGCAGGACAAGGGAGAGGCCTGCGTACCTTATACTTGTCAAAGCCGAACATGCTAGCCCACCAGGCCCTCATTGCGGGGTTAGTGAAGTCGGGGTAACTAGCTGCGCCTAGAAGTTCAAGGTAGTTGTCAACCCCAAGTGGTCAAAGGGTCACTATGCACGTCCCTGGTCTTCCCGGTATCTTCTCCCTCAATTCTGGGCCTGCACCACCTACCTGGCCAGCACCAGCCCTCGTAGTCTGAGCCATCCCGGGTTTTAACATACAGACCCTGGTTCTGCAACTCTTCATGGACGCGATAGCCGGGGTCCACCTTGATGTGGGGATCCACAATGGCGACCAGCTGGGAGCGAGGAACAACGGTGGTCAGAGCTCTCCCAGGCTACTTACTATGCTAGAAGACTGACCGGGGCTGTCGTCCTCTTACTTTCCGCCTCTTGGAAGCCAACTGCTCGAGCATGGTGAGGGGCTGGGGGAAGCGGCTGGGGTCCCAGGTGAAGTACCGCTTGCCGTCAGCATGTTCAATGTCTAGCCAGATGACGTCGCAGGGCAGGTTGTGCTCGTCGAAGCCCTGATTGACTTCCAGCACATCGGCCTCGTCCCGGTAGTTCCAGCGGCTCTGGTGGTAGCCGAGGGAGAAGAGCGGGGGCAATGCCTGGGTCCCTGCAGGTTCGGTGTGGGACTGGAGTCACAACGGAATCAGGCCAACCTGGGGCCCGTGGGGACACCCAGAAATTGAGGGAGATTTATAAACTAAAGGGAGGCTGAAGGGCACAGGACTTCTAAAAATGCAGTCACTCCTCTCAAAAAGACAAAGGCCAGAGGGAGGCCGCCAGCCGGCGGAGCAGGGAGCCGCACCTGTGAGACTGGCATACTGCCGGAAGACGTCGGAGACGGAGGGCCCGAGCAGCAGGAAGACGTCGATGATGCCGCTCTCCGACATCCAGCGGACATCTGTCTGTGGGGTCTCCCCGGAGCCCTGCAGGTAGTCCAGCATCTTCCCAAACAGGGTCTGTAGAGGGGACCAGAAAGGTCCAACACCCAATTCTCGTTTCCCAACCCAAAGACAAAGCAGCAAGGTTTTCCTCAAAGTCCTCCTAACACTGGCCCCTAATGAGTCGCTCTGAACAGCGGAAATGTCTCCTCCTCAGTGAGGCTTTCCTGGACGCCACCAACTAAAGCACAGCTGCCCTTCTCCCCACTTGACTGCTGTGCCTCTTTCTCAGCAGTCAGCCCCACTGAACCATCTGCTGTCTTCCTCCCGGAGGGCGGCCCTCTCCTACTTCAATGAGCAATACAGCCCCGCACCTAGAAAAGTACCTAGCACGTACTGTGTCCTCAGCGACAGACATACTGACAGTAAGTGCAGACACAAGTGTGTTTTCTGGAAGTGACGGGAAACTCAGTCTGCGCACCGGGCCCAGGACCCCTTCTCTCACCCCGTTGCAAACAGACTACCCCACCGCCTCGCCTCTTCAAAGCTAACGCCCCAGCACATCCATCTGTCTCTAGGCCTAAAGAGTCCCTCCCGTCCTGCGCCCCTGCCTGTGTGCTCACCTTCCCGGCAGTGTTGGAGGATATGTCCACCCAAGTCTCTGCGGCATTGAGCCAGAAGACGCCCAGGTCCCGACGAGGGCTGTGCGCCAGGAGCACAGGGACGGCCCCGTACAGGGCCATGGGGTTGTGCAGCTCATACTGGAACACATCCAGGTTGTAGAGGCGGTACGGCTCCCCACCCCTGAGGGCAGACAGACGAACTGGCCCAGGCCCGGCACAGACCACCTCATCCCACAGACACAGGTGGGATGAACTGGCCACTCTACCCTTTCTCAAAGAATGTTCTAGTCTCTAAAGGTGACCTGGGCACAGCAAGTGATCCATGCCTGTCTAGAGTATCCAATCTGCATGCACATCTCCCACATTTCTGACCCCTCTATCCCCCAGATCCTGAGGTCACCATGGGACTCACTCAGTGACCTTCAGCCTCAGGCTGTCTGCATGCTCAGGGATCCCATACACATGCTCCATGCCTGGCAGAGAGAAGTCCAAGCCCACAGACGTGGGGCCTGGAAGGAAAGCAAAGGATGAGCTCCAGAGCTTCTGCCTGGCGAGTGCCCCTGCCTCCTGCCCGCTGCCCAGGGCTCTCCCAGCCCCTCACCATACGGCTTGCTGTCAGAGTGAGTTTTGAACGTCTCCTCCCAGGCTCCTGGCTCACTGCTCTCCGCCTTGCCCTGAGTCTCTTCGGGCTGCGAGGAGGAGAGTGAACCGCTACCCCGTCACACACCAGTTCTCTCTCCTCCCCTCCCGTTTTCTAAACCACACCACTGATAGGGAAACTAAGCTCAAGTTCCTTGAGGGCCTTTCCCCTCCCACCTCCCAGCCAGCCCTGTGCACCAGCCACCCAGCCCACCGACTTGCCTTGTCACCATCCCCAGGTGTTTCCTCGGGCTGGGCCCCATCGCCCTCGGCTGGCTCTTTTGATCCTTGCCTGGAAGGTAGGAGAGCTGTCTGCTCCAATCCGGAGGGGCAGGGACAAGGGACTAGTGGAAGGAGGGGTGAGGGGATAGAGAGCCCAGGGTCCAAAGGAACGAAAGCATTGGAGGAAGGGACTGAATGTTAAAGCTTGGAGCGGGACCCCCAGGGAAGTGTGCAAAGGAAGGGGAGAGATGAGAAAGGGAAAGGAGGAGCAAATGCCACCAGGAGGTGCCTCTGCCAGCACTCCAAAAGAGACAGGCAGGCTTAAGAAGCTGGGTTCGGAATGCCAGGCCTGGCCCTGCTACCTCCACTGAGACACTCTGGCCCCAAATGCCCTCCCTGGGCCTCAGCCTCCTGACCTAACAAGGGTTCTGCAAAGGCAAGTGGGTCATACTATGAACAGGCCTCTGCAGATATGTGCAGGGACTCAAACAAGAGGTTGTGCCAAAGAATGCTCTCAAGGGCAGCTGGCAAGCAGCTCTGCCCAGAGCATCAGTGCACCCCAGCTGAGCCAGGAACCCCAGCAACAGGCAGCATCTCTCCACCCCTGGCAAAGCAAGAAGCTCCCTACATTCCTTAAGGACCTCCAATATTGCATCTTCCTTCTCCCAGTCAGGAGACAGAAGACAGGGACCAGATACCACAGAGCTGGAGAAAGAGAGATAAATGAAGGGCAGGACCCGAAGGGTCTGGGGCACCTTCCCCTGGGGGTCAGAGTGAAGGGTGGGTAAGGGCAGATGAACACATACAGTACCAATGGCCATGATTTACCTAGAGAAAATGTTCTTGATCTTATCCCAAATGCTACCGAGCGTGACACTAACTTTATCCGAGAAACTAGGGCAGGAGGAGATGGGTAGGGAAGGGAACAAGGAGGCACAAAACCAACACAAAAACAGAAACATAAAAGTGAGTTTCAGTGGACAAACTTCCAGAGATGGGGGGGTGGGGGAGGGAAGGAAGAAAATAAATCTGAAAAATGTGATGGTGTGAGAAGGGGAAAAGGGAAAAGCAAACCCAGGCAGGCCTCTCAGAGGAGGTGCCCAGGGTAAGCTCAGGGATAAAAGTGACTGCCTCCTGGTCTTCCGAGGAAATGAAGAAACTACAACCCAACCTGCTTCCTACCCTCCCTGACAGCTTCTCCCAGGCCTCGGCCCCCACCTGACTGTCCTGCCGCCCTGTTCCTCCCAGGGACTCAGTGCCAGACCCACAACAGCCCTAGGCTCTTTCACATGAGAACACCTTCAGTCCCAACCCCGTACTCACGAGACCCTGGGGGCCCTCTGATGCTCAAAAGCCAGGAGTCCTCGGGCATTGACACTGAGCAGAAGGCTGCGGTCCTCTAGCAGGTCAAGGCGGAATGGCTGTGCTGTCAGGATGATTTTGTAGGGCCCCCCAGCCACGGAAAGCTCCACACTGCTGTCATCCCGGCCAGAGACAGAAAGCCTGGGAAGGAGATGCAAAGGGACATAAGCAAGTGCAACAAACCAAGAGTGCAGTCGCGCCCCTGCAGAAGGGAGGGCCCTATTAGAGCTTTAGGCAATGTGCTGACAGTACAGAGACAAACTTACCAAAGAAACCAGACTCAGGAATATTTAGAACTTTGAAATATAAGAGGTGGCATGGCAGCGCAGTGAGGTCAGGAGGAGTAAGGAGAGCTATTCAATAATGAAGATGAAAGACAAATTTTCTGGATAGGAAAAAATAATGTCAAATTTCTACCTCATATTATATACAAATATCAACTCTAGACAGATTATGACTTAAAATTTCAAAGTAAAATCTTTGAGGCCCAGTGCACGGAAGTCCCGGGTTCGATTCCCAGTCAGGGCACACAGGAGAAGCGCCCATCTGCTTCTCCACCCTCCCCTCCCCTTCTCTCTCTCTCTCTCTCACTCCGTCTTCCCCTTCTACAGCTATGGCTCAATTAGTTCAAGGGCACTGGCCCCAGAAGCTGGGGACGGCTCCATGGAGCCTCCACCTATTTAGCTTGGTTCCAGCATGGCCCCAGATGGGCAGAGCATTGGCTCCAGCGGGCATTGCCAGGTAGATCCTGGTCAGGGTGCATGAGGACTCTGTCTATCTCCCCTCATCTCACTTGGAAAAGAAGAAAATAAAATAAAATCTTTGAAGAAAATAAAAAATAAGTATTTTTCTGACCCTGTGATAGAGAAGGATTATTTAAACACAACTTAGAAAACGCTATCAGCAGAAGTTAAAAGACTGATACAGCATGACCAGGCGGTGGTGCAGTGGATAGAGCGTTGGACTGGGATGCGGAGGACCCGGGTTCGAGACCCCGAGGTCACCAGCTTGAGAGCGGGCTCATCGGGTTTGAGCAAGGCTCACCAGCTTGAGCCCAAGGTCGCTGGCTCGAGCAAGGGTCACTCAGTCTGCTGTAGCCCCTCAGCCAAGGCACATATGAGAAAGCAATCATTGAACAACTAAGGAACCACAACGAAGAATTGATGTTTCTTATCTCTCTCCCTTCCTGTCTGTCTGTCCCTATCTGTCCCTCTCTCTGACTCTCTCTTGTCTCTGCCACACACACAAAAAAACCTTACAAATTCCAGTGTATCTATAAGGACAAAGAACATAAAAGGAAAATAAGCGTAGGTGGCAACAACCATTTCACAGACCGGTAAGCCAGAATGACAGATCAACATATGAAGAAATGTTCAGTATCGTTAATAAACTGGGAAGACCAACCAAGTAAAGACCACCACATGGTATTATTGTACACATTCTACTGACAAAAATGAAGTCCAACAGTACCAGTGTGGATCAGAGTAGATCACACATGGCTGGTGGGTATGTAAACTGGTAAGCCACGGTAGTGTTACCTTAGAAAGTTGATCATTTCCATGCTCTACAACTCTGCCGTTCCTCTCCTAGCTATACACCAAAGAGAAACTCCTGCACAGAGACACAGGAGACACGGACAAGAATGTTCATGCGGGGTAGCTCAGTTGGTTAGCATGTTGTCTCCATACGCCAAGGTTGTGGGTTTGATCCCTAGTCAGAGCACGTGTAAGAGGCAACCAATGAATAAATAGATAAAGTGGAATGACAAATCAATGTTTCTCTATCTCTGTCCCCTAACATTCCCCCTCTCTAAATTGATAAATAAAAATAAAAAAAAAAAAAAAAAGTTCATGCTAACACACTAAATAGCAAAATACTGGAAACAACCTTAACGTCCATCGACATAAAAACAAGTAAGTTGAGATATATTCATACATTACATAGCAGTAAAAATTAACTATGTGCAGCCCTGGCTGATTGGCTCAGTGGTAGAGCATCGACCTGGCATGCAGGAGTCCCGGGTTCGATTCCCAGCCAGGGCACACAGGAGAAGCGCCCATCTGCTTCTCCACCTCTCCCCCTCTCCTTCCTCTCTCTCTCTTCCCCTCCCGCAGCCAAGGCTCCACTGGAGCAGAGTTGGCCCCGGCGCTAAGGATGGCTCCATGGCCTCTGCCTCAGGCGCTAGAGTGGCTCTGGTTGCAACAGAGAGATGCCCTAGATGGGCAGACCATCGCCCATTGGTGGGCATGCCAGGTGGATCCTGGTTGGGTGCATGTGGGAGTCTGTCTGGCTGCCTCCCCGTTTCCAACTTCAGAAAAAAAAAAAAAAAAAAATTAACTATGTGCAACAGAGTTAAATAAAGTTATGTGAGCCCTGGCTGGATAATTTGGTTGATTAGAGCATCATACCAAAGAGCAGAAGTTGCTGGTTCAATCCCAGGCCAGGGCACATACAGGAGCAGATCAATGTTCCTGTCTCTGTCTCTCTCAAAATGATAAAATAAACATTTAAAAATAAAGATATGTGAAAAAAAGAAATCCCAGAAGATATTATGATGAATGTCCCTATAAAGCTCAAAAACGAACAAACTCACAATTTACTGCTTAATCACAAATATAAAAATGTATACACGTTTATATACATACACACATGAAACAACTGTAAGAAGAAAAAGCCCAGGGAATGACTAACTTCAGAATGACGATCATCACTGGGGCAGTCAGTGGTATAAGACAGTGAGAAGTATATGGATGGATTGAGTAGAAGATTTATGTTATTTCTAAATTAAACCCTTAAAGCCTAAGCTGTGGTGGCGCAGTGGATAAAGCATCGACCTGGAATACTGAGGTCGCCAGTTCAAATCCCTGGGCTTGCTCAGTCAAGGTATATATAAGAAGCAACTATTGAGGCCCTGGCCGGTTGGCTCAGCGGTAGAGCGTCGGCCTAGCATGCGGAAGACCCGGGTTCGATTCCCGGCCAGGGCACACAGGAGAAGCGCCCATTTGCTTCTCCACCCCTCCGCTGCGCTTTCCTCTCTGTCTCTCTCTTCCCCTCCCGCAGCCAAGGCTCCATTGGAGCAAAGATGGCCCAGGCGCTGGGGATGGCTCTGTGGCCTCTGCCTCAGGCGCAAGAGTGGCTCTGGTCGCAACATGGCGACCCCCAGGATGGGCAGAGCATCACCCCCTGGTGGGAAGAGCGTAGCCCCTGGTGGGCGTGCCGGGTGGATCCCAGTCGGGCGCATGCGGGAGTCTGTCTGACTGTCTCTCCCTGTTTCCAGCTTCAGAAAAAATGAAAAAAAAAAAAAAAAAAAAAAAAGAAGCAACTATTGAATATATAAGAAGCAACTATGATTTGCTCCAAAAATCAATAAATAAAATCTAAAAAAAAAAAAAGTAAAATTAAATGAAACACTTAATACTCATTCATGGAATAATGATGACAGTGAGTTACGACCCAAGAATTTGAGTAATCTTATCCTCGATTCTGAATATCTGAGGAAAAAGAAAAAAGAAACGAGGGGAAAAGAAGTGAAGGGAAGAAGGAACCAACCACAGACATTATACTCCTGGAGGGCAAGGTCTGGGCTTCGCTTATTTCCTCTTATACCCGTAGCCCCCAGCCCAAGACCTGGCCCAGGACAGGAAGCAGTTACTGCTGAGTGGAGATTAAAAGGTGAAAGAAAATAAGTGAAATAGAGAAAGAGATCAGGAAAGGTTGAGGTCAGCCATCATCCCACTGAGGGAAAGGTCAGATGCCAAGTAAAAATTCATCAGGAGGGAAAAGGGCCAGAAAGATGGAGAGGTGTCTCTGAAAAAGCTTACCGAGCTGTGGGGGGGTCGGCCACCAACACGTCCGGCACACGGTACCGGGGCCGCCGGGGCTCCAGTTCGTCAATCCTAATCCGAGTCATGTTCTTCTGAAGGCCCTGGAGCTCCAGCACCAGCAGCACCTGGGGGGCAGGGGTTTAGATCTGGACTGAGTACAGGACACCACCACCCAATGCCCTCTGCACCCACTCCCTTCGGAGGGGGTCTCCTCCTTCTAGCTGTTTGCCTAAGGGACCTGAGATCAGATTCCTCACAAGGTCAAAGTCCCAAGATTCGGCTAGGACCAGATGTTGGCTATAGGTTCCTCTTCCCTGAATTACCCCTTCACCACTTCCCATTTCCCCACCCCACCAGACTTTTTCTCCCCTGACCTTGGTAACCTCATTGATCAGATGGACTGTGAGGGCATCAGGACCAAGCTGTAGAGAATCCAGCAAGGCTCGGTATGGAGAGAGGCCTGGCCGTACGCTTCGCTGCCTCCTGCCAAGTGAAATGGTTAAGCAGGGAGGGCACTGCAACGTCTGTAGGCCCCCTATCACCTGCAGTGTCCTCAGTACCCCATCTGCCACGGGTTCCACCCACATTACTCTACACTCCATCCCACTCTCTTAGAAATATCATACTTGCAGAAAGAACTTTCTTCACAGGTCTTAAAGTTGCTTCTATCCACGGCAAGGGTAATTCCCAGGCAGACCCCTACACAAGCCAGTACCAAAACTGTCCAAGACCTAGGGAGAGAAAGGACAAAAGAGGGAATAATCAGCCCAGGAGAGGAAAGGCCCTCACTTTCAGAGGTAAAAGCCATAGCCCTAAAAGACAGTTTAGAAAAGAAGACAGAAAAGAAGGCAGGTGGGCATGGGCTAAGTTGTCAGGTCTGAGGAGCTGGCTCACTCACACTTTCCCTTCAGAAAGGCAGAGGAAGCCTGACCTGTGGTGGCACAGTGGATAAAACGTCAACCTGGAATGCTGACGTTGCTGGTTCAAAACCCTGGGCTTGCCTGGTCAGGGAACATATGAGAAGTACAAGTTGATGCTTCCCACTCCTTCTCTCTTTCTCTTCTCTATCTAAAATCAATAAATATAAAGGTAAAGGAAGTGGACAGATCTTGGCCTTCAAAGACCCTGGTATTGCCTCTGGTTACATCAGCCTCTCAGAAGAAAGAAGCAGTAACAGCCAGCCCCCAGGGAAGTGGTGGTACCCCTTGTATAAAAAAAGAAAACAAAGCAAGCCATGCTTTTCCAGGGGGAAAGCAGTGGGTGGAGCTACAGTGAATAAGCTAAAGATGTCCTCTCAGGAACCTGCCAGTCACAGTTGTTAGGGTCCCAACATTCCTAGTACCCCAGGTACCCTGCTCCTCTGATCTCTACTCCTACATCTTCAAAATAAGCAACCACTATCACTACCTAAGCCTGAAAAGAATAACAGTAACTTGTATTGAATCCTAACATACTCACAGGGGCCTGGCTCACTGCTTTCTATCCTCGGTTCCAACTTGGCCTGCAGTTTTTTAAAATGTCAATGCCTGGCTCTCACCCCCACTGAGCCTGATCTAACTGCTTTGAAGAGGGGCCTGGGCATCAAAATTTTTTAAAGCTCCTTAAGCAATTCTAATGTGCAACCAGAGTTCAGAATCACCTCTTTATCAACCCTACTTTCTTTCCTTTTGTTTTCTTGGCGACTCTAGGGTTGAGATTTTTCCCAGATGGGAAAATTGAGGCATTAAAGATTCAATAATTCATCCACTAAACAACTAGTAAGGGGTGAAATGGGACTGCACTCAGCTCTGCCTGATTCCAGGGCCCACGTATTTCATGATGCACAAATACAGCACACCAACCAGCAGCAGGGCCTGACTCATTGAGGACCGTCACTCCAAAGTCTCATAAACTATCACTTCCCTGATATAATATCAAATGACAGATGAAAGATTTAACACGCTTACTTAAACAAGTTAATTTGAGAGATATATTCATTCATTCTAAGTATATCTTAAACAGGGGTTCTTAAACTTTAGTGTCTGTTAAGAATCTCTTGCAGCCTGACCAGGCAGTGGTGCAGTGGATAGAGCATTAGACTAGGATGGACTGGGACACGGAGGACCCAGGTTCGAAACCCCATGGTCACTGACTTGAGCACGGGCTCATCTGGTTTGACCAAGGCTCACCAGCTTGAGCCCAAGGTCTGACTTGAACAAGGGGGTCACTTGGTCTGCTGTAGCCCCCTGGTCAAGGCATATATGACAATTCAATCAATGAACTAAGGTGCCACAATGAAGAATTGATGCTTCTCATCTCTCTCCCTTCCTGTCTGTCCGCACCTGTCCCTCTTTGTGACACACACATGCGCGCGCGCACACACACACACACACACAATCACTTTCAGTTCTTATGAAGATTCTCAAAGCCCAGGGATTTGCGTTTTAAACATGCTGTTCTGGCCCTGGCCAGTTGGCCCAGTGGATAGAGCGTTAACCTAGTGTGCAAACTCCCAGGTTTGATCCCTGGTCAGGGCACACATAAAAAGCAACCATCTGCCTGACCAGTTGGTGGCGCAGTGGATAGAGCATCGGACTGGGATGCGGAGGACCCAGGTTCGAGACCCTGACGTCACCAGCTTGAGTGCAGGCTCATCTGGCTTAAGCAAAAAGCTCACCAGCTTGGACCCAAGGTCGCTGGCTCAAGCAAGGGGTTGCTCGGTCAGCTGTAGCCCCACAGTCAAGGCACATATGAGAAAGCAATCAATGAACAACTAAGGTGTCCTAGTGGAAAACTGATGATTGATGCTTCTCATCTTTCTCCATTCCTGTCTGTCTGTCCCTATCTATCCCTCTCTCTGACTCTCTCTCTGTCCCTGTAAAAAAAAAAAAAAAAGCGACCATCTGCTTCTCTTCCCCTCCCTCTTCCCCTTCTCTCTCTCTTCCCCTCTTGCAGCCAGTGCCGAGTGTTAGCCCTGGCACTGAGGCTTGGTTGCTCTGAATGTCAGCCTCAGGCGCTGAGGATTGCTCTGACGGCAAGGGGGTTGCGGGGTGCATGCGAGTGTCTATCTCCCCTCCTCTCACGTAAACAAACAAACATGCTGTAGCAGGGATTGATGCAGCTAGTCTTAAGAGCTTCCAAATAGGGGAGAAAAATACAAACAAAAACCCAAGCCTTTTCTACTTATTAAAACTGTGCAATGTGCCTGACCAGTGGTGGCACAGTGGATAAAGCGTCAACCTGGAATGCTGAGGTCGTAGGTTCAAGACCCTGGGCTTGCCCAGTCAATACACATACAAGAAGCAAGTTGATGTTTCCTGTCCCCATCCCCATCCTTTCTCTCTCTCTCTTCTCTCTAAAGTCAATAAATAAAATCTTCTTAAAAAAAACAAAAAACACTTTGCAACCTGCTAATAGGAAAACTTAAAGAATAGGGCCTCCTATAAACATTGTATCCAGCACTAGCCTCAGTATGTACTTGAAAGCCAAAGGGAAAGAAAATCACCAGAAAGGTCACAATACAGTAGGCCCTCCAGTTCCAGAAGAATACACGAATCAAGCCAGGCCAGATAGAAAGCTGGGGAACACCAGATGTCTCAGTTAATACCCGGAGGAGGAATAAGCAGTGGCAGACATGCAGAAGAACTGCTACCACAAAACTCAACAAGGCATGTGACCCAGGTTCTGAGTGACGGCAATACGCACCCTCCTACCCCATCCCACTGAACCCATGTCCACCTGCCCAAAACAGCAGTAACCATAAGTACAGTGAGTTAAGTACCCTCTGGAGTCCTATTTGCACAGCCTATAAAATGGCTTTGGAGCGGTGCCAAGTGGGATAGGATTTCTAAAAGATCTTTCAGATGTGACCTGTTGGAAGACTCTAAGAACTCCGGGGATGCCTTGAATGCCCTTGAGCCAGAGGTGGTCCAAAAGCTAAAATCAGAAATGAGCCACAGGGCAAGTCGCACCCGTTTGTTTATTGTTTCAGATCAGAGGCTTACAGAGTTGATTCACGACCCACGCTTTTTTCATTGCTGCCGACAGTGCATGCCTCTCCCATCCCAGCACATCCGTTAGGTCCTGGTAAACGCTTTGTGGAACTGGTGACTCTTTCGAACCGCTTTTCGGTCATATGAACTCGAGAGCGCAGGCCAAACCGATTACATGTGGTGTTTGAGCAACATCATCCAGGCAGACTGTCAACTTTCTGGATCCTGCCCCAGCCGTGCCCAGCAAGCGTGAACAACGAACCAGCCAGGGCTGGTGTCCACGTGAGGGAGAAAGGGCAGGGCAGGGTCTGCAGCTCTGGGGAAGGGGTGGGGGGACAGGCAAGAAGGGCAGCGCAACCGGGAGTGCCGGCTGCAGGATGCGTCCCCGGAGGCCTGGCCCAGTCTCGCCCCCCGCCCCGATGGCTCCGCGCACTGCAGGAAGGAGGCGGCAGCGTTAACCGCAGCGAGCCGCCGAGGAAGGGCGGCGGCTGAGAGCGACCAAAGCCAACAAGAGCGCACGGCTGCGGCCTTTTTGAGCCGCGGAGCCGGAGCGAGGAGCACCAAAAGTATGGACCCTCAACGCCGCGAGGATCTACCGCGAGGTAGCTGGGGGCGCTTGGGGCCGCCGCCAGAGATACAGAAAGTCCTCGCGAGGTTGGCGGTAGAAGAACCTTACGAAGACATACAAGAATAAGAGATATGGGGCCTGGGGGATCTGGGGGCGTCCCGGGCGCGCCCCCGGTGCCGGACTCCTCACCGCCTCCTACGCGCAGCCAGTGCCGCTACCGCCGCCATCTTGCGCCGGATTTGCTCTTTGACCCCGAGCCTCCCTTCCCCCTGCGCGGGTTGAGCCACGTACCTTAGCGCCCGCCCCTTCCGGCTTTCGGATTGGCCTGGTCACGGTTGGCTGTCGCATTGGCGGAGCGCGCACTAAACGCTTGCGGGGGGCGGGGCCTGGGACGGAGGCGGGATTGTCCAGAGCCCGGCGCTGTCTAGCTTTGCCGGCTCTAAGCATGAGACAGGCCCTGGGCAGTTTTTCTCAAATCGCCAGGTTTTATTTAGAAAAAAAAGGTAGGAGGAAAAAGTGACAGCGCTCTTTACAATAGGTCTTAAAAGAGAACCCTCCCATCTTTCTGCAGCACCTGAGCGCCGTCTCATTGCTCAAACATCCACGGCTTCTAGAGCGTGGTAAAGGCTATGTCCCTTGTCGAAGTAGAGTGGACGGTGAAGGTGCCTGGAAACGGCCAGAGAAAAGGCCCAAGCGGTCAATGTTGCGGTGGAGAACACTGTGCAACACAGCCAGATGAGGCCCACCCTCACCTCCACCCTCTCTGGAAAAGTCCCGGATGAAGCGGCCCCGCTCTGACTGGAAGATGAACTTCTGGGGCAAAGGCCCATGCTCCCGGAGAAAGCCCCAGACACTGAGCAGCAGCAGACGCACTTCAAAAGGTGCCAGTTGGCTAAACACCTCATGCATATTACCCAGGGCTGGTGGCAAGAGGCTACCCTCAGCCATGACAGCCACCAGAGTGCAGGATGCCTCCAGGTGCCAGGGGGAGTGAGCTGTATCAGGGTGACGAGAAGCTTCCCAATGGCCCAAGAGGGCGGCCAGCAGCCCCCGCAGTAGCACGGAGCAGTAGCACAGAGCTGGGGGAGCAGCTGCTACCAGCTTTAACAGCTCAAAGAGTAGGGGTTGTTCCCGGAAGCGCCGGCCAATGCGGAGATCCCGCTCCACAGTGGCCCGGGCATGCTCCTCAGGGGGCCAGGCCAGCTCAGCACCAGCTGCATCAGGACACACATTCTCCACCAAGGTCACTGCCACAGCTTTGGCTGCCTCTGGGCTCAGGGTGGGAGCCCCCCAGCAGTCCCCAGATTCAGTGCCCCCAGAGGCACTGCAGCAGTGCACCAAGAGGCTGAGGAGGCTCTGGGTGTTATAGATCACTTCCTGCTGATTTTGTGCCTGGACAAACTTGGGTGGCTTTAGGCCACGGCCGATGACTCCAGCATGGAAAACAGACCAAATCCCTCCAGGACCGGGTACAGCTGCAGTGTGCCGCCGGTTTGTGTCCAACAGAGAGGCAGATGCCAAAGAAGCTGAGACAACTGAGAGAGTCTCATTGTCCCCTTCCACTTCTCCTCCAAAAAGTTCTGTGTTGCCCCGATGTAAGGCTCCTTCAACTAGCAGCTGCAAAACAGCCTTAAGCCCTGCAGGCGAGGTCTGCGAGAGGCGGGTAAGAAGCTGGGAGGCCGATGCTACACCTGGGGGGCCATGCAGCCTCAGAGAGGCAAAGAAGCGATGTACTCCAGCTCTCAGCAGTCCCAGGAGTTGGGAGGGAGACAGGCCTTCTGGAGGAAAGGGACAGATGGCCAGGAGAGAGGCAGCAGCTTCAGCTACCTCCTCCTCAGGATGTAGCAGGAGAGGAGCCAAGTCAGATAGATGGGCTGAGGCAGACTCCCCAAACCGGGCCCCCAGGGCTGCAGGGCCCTCGCCACCCTGCTGTTCCCACCCCACTAGCAGGGCCAGGTTGCGCAGGAACCTCGCTGTGAAGGGAGGCTGCCAAGTCCCTGCATGCACTCGAGCCAAACAGCTTCGGAAGGCCAGGGGCAAGAGACCAGAGAGACTGACCACCAGCCCAGCATATAACTGGGTGGCCAAACTCAACTCTTCGGGGCTTCGGGCCCGGCTCAAGAGATGGCCCAAGGCCTCAGGTCCACAGCTAGGCCGAGTATAGACCGAGAGCAGGCCCAGGAGCTGGTGTTGCCACAGGAAGCGCTTCCGTTCCAGTCGCAAAGTCTCTCCACATAGCTCTCCAACATGGTTTCTTAGCGCGTCTAGAAAGGGCACAGGGCGGGGGGGTGGGGGTGGGCCCAGCACCCCTTCCCCAGGAGACCCTCCCCGGTGATGAACCAGTTTTTGCAGATGTAGCAGCAGCAGCTGAATCAACCGGTCACAGGCCTCACGCACAGTATCTGGCACAGCCAGACCCTGGGTTGTAATGACTGAGGCAGGCATGGCTGTGTCCACCAGGAACTGCAAGAGGCGGTAGGCACCTGCCCCAGAGGCCTGGCTCACCAGGTGCACAGCCAGGTTCAGCATGTTGTCCAGCTCCTCTCGGGCGAATCCCTGCAGGTGTTGCTGCAGCTGGCTCAACACAGCTGGGGGCTTAAGGCAATCCACCAGCTCTCCAGAGACTGTACCCAACAAAGCTGGTGACATGACCGCCAATTGCAGGAGGAAGGGAACTGTGGCCTGAAGGGAGGGATCCCCACTCCGGCCCCCAGCGCCCCCTGCCAAGCTATCATGGAACATTCGCAGGAGCTCCCGTCGAATGCTGTCTCCGTGACGGGAAGCCAGGTGCCCTAGGATGCCAACAACAGAGGCGATTTTGGGTACCCGCTTTTCCCCAGCGATAGCAGGAGATCCAGGGAAAAGGTCTGTAGAAGGGATTTGAGAAGAGCTTCCACCACTGCCACCAGCTCCACCTCCAGCCCCACCATGAACACAGAAGTCCTTAAGGCCACAGGAGAGAACTCGGGAGATGATGGTGCCAGGAAAAGAGGAGCCAATGTGCGCCACAACCCAGTCAAAGTGTGGGGAATGCTGGACAGAGGTATCTAACAAGGCATCCACGCAAGCATCTGGGCAACTACCAATGAGAGCCGAGAGGCACTGAACATAGATGTCCATTAATGTGCGTGTAGCCCGACAGCCCATCCATAGCTGCAGCAATTCGTTGAGAGAGCCAGTGGCATGGGGCACACGCTGGTGCTGGCCCGAGTATGTGCTGCTTAGTTGCCCCATGAGATCAATGGACCATGCACTAATCACAGGTGCCCAGGCCTTTGGGTTGGCCCGGATAAACTCAGACAGCACCTGCTGCACTTCCTGCACCACATCCTCTAGACCAGGTCCCCCAGCAGGGACATGGGAGGGTGCAGATGGACGGAGATGAGGTGGGCCAGCCACAGGGCTTTCATCCAGGGCAGCCAGGTGGGCCCGGACACTCTCATCAAAGACACCTCGCAAGTGGTCAAGCACAGCAGCCCGAGCAGGTGGCAAAGAACGGAGCAGGAGAAGACCACAGCGAGCATGTTCTCGGGCCGAGAGTTGGTGGCCTAGGATGGGGTCAATACCAGTCAGAAAAGCCTTGATTTCCTGGGACAGCTCCTGAGCACTGTAAGAAAGAGAAGCGATCTTAGTGTGTTGGAGATGTTCGGCAAGTTACATCCCCCCGTGAGCCTGTTTCTTTTCATGTAAAATAGGGATAACTGGACTTCCCTCATGAAATAATATTCATAAACCACTTAAGCACTGTATCTGTTTTACACTAATTCCTCAATAAATGCAGCTACCTTTCTTTCAATAGTAACACCAATATTAGATAACTCTGAGAATGTGTCAGGTACTTTATAAAGCAACTTATGTGTATTATTTCAATCCAGACAACAGTCCAATCAAGTAGGTACTATTGTGATCCCATTTTACAGATAAGGAAACCAAGTTTAAGTAATCAAACTATAAGATCCAAAAGGGTAGTAACCATGTCTGTACTCTGCAACACTGAATCTCCTTCTATGGAGGTGCCTGGTACATGAGAAGTACTCAATACATTTTTGTTGAATTGAGTATACTTTGTGTTCCTATAACATCTGCTCTAAAATGACCTCTCCAACTTTACATTTGCCACCATAACACAAACATTCTGGATTTTACTCTTAATGGAAAGAAAATTATAAGGTCAAGCTTGGCCCTTCCTAAGGGCTCTCCCTTCCTACTACCTGTTTCTTCCCACGTTCTGCAAAAAGCCTAAGCATCCACTAAATGGATTCCACATCAACAACAACCACCTCCCGAGCACCCTCAACGTGCCTAGGAATCAGGGTGTCCTGGGACACAAACAAGGCGTGTCTTTCAACCCTTCCCCTCCCAAAACATAATGGGTTCAGTCTTGGAGGTTCAGTGTTATGAGAAGAGGCAAAATCCCCTTCCTCTTATTGCCCTTTCTGCCAAAGAAGACAGCACCCTCTAGGGTACTGACTGTGCCATTCCTCTCTGGATCCTCCAAAAACATCCCACTCTAAGGTGAGAGGAGTGTCTCCGTTGGAAGACAAGGGAACGGCTAGAAGGAAGCATTCTGTGGGGTTCTGGGCCTGGGTTCTCAGGGAGTCTCCATGAAGTCAGGGGACCCTGGGAAAGGGGCAGGGCAGTTCGCTTCCCAAGAGTTCTGATATCCCCAACTCTTTAGAGAGGAAGGCCAGGATCCGGGGTACCTAGGCATTGAGGTTTAGAGGGAGGCAGTACCGAAATCTTGGAAGTGCGGGCACTGGAGCCCAGAGTTTTGGGGAGGCAGTCCCTGAATTCTGGGAAGACCCAACCAGAATCTCTGAGAACCCTGACGGGAGTTCTCCAGGCAGGATCCGGGTTTCTGCCGAGAAGGCTGGGGATCGGCGCGGGACCGCGCGGTGGGGGAAGATGACAGGGGCTCTGACTACCTGAGCGGCGCGGGACCGTGGGTGGCCGGGGCAGGCCCGGGAGGCCCTGGGGCCCTGGGAGGGTCGCACAATGCGGACATCCCGGAGCCCTAGCCCGAGCCCGAGGCGGGAGCGGCGGAGCGCAGGCAGCGCATGCGCGCTGACAGGAAACCTGAAAGGGAAGAGCGCCAAAGCCTCTCAAGAAAACCAACCCGGCGACGCCCGCGACTCTCCTACATTGGTTCCGCACTTTGCCGAGGTCCCAGAGCAAGACTGCAATGACAGCAGGAAACGGACCCGCCCTCAGCGCAACCTTCCGCCACCCACCTACCCCGCCCCCGCAAAGGGGCACTGAGCCACAGACTAATGCTAGCTGCTGCCATTCCGTTGGCTTTATTTTTCCTAGAGCCAAAATTACAAAGTGTTCCACTTTACTTTTTTTTTTTTTAATGAAGCACTAGGAAACATTCTATTCAAGAACAGTAGCAGCTGCCTGCCCTGACTGAATAGCTCGGGTGGTTAGAGCACGTGGGGAAGTGCAGAGGTTGCGGGTTTGATCCCTGGTCTGTAAGTCTCTCTTCTCTCTGATTTTCCTGTGAGCTGGCAGCAGCCCTGTCTGGGCTCACGTCTGTCTCTGTGAGAGTTCTCTAGGCTCACTTCTTTCGCATAACATTTTCAGACAGCGAAAGCAGCCCACCTAGGCTCTATCCTTTTGCTTCTTCTGTCCAGAGCCCTTCCTTTTTTTTTTTTTTTTTTTTTCTTTTTCTTTTAGATTTTATGTACTGATTTTAGAGAGAGGCGATTGTGAGGGAGAGAAAGGGAGGGGGTAGTGAGAAGCAGTTGCTTCTCATTATGTGTTTTTATCAGGCAAGCTCCGGAGTTGGAACCGGCAACCTCAGCGTTCCAGGTGGAGATTGTATCCACTACGCCACCACAGGTCAAGCCTAGGCCCTTCCTGTATCACTGTCCCCAGCTTTAATAAACATACTCTCTCTCTCTCTCTCTCTCAAAAAAAAAAAAAAAAAAAAAAAAAAAAAGGACATCTAAGACCAGGTAGGATACTGCTCTCAATTGTGGAAGACTAAAGAGACACACAATGGCCTTAGCAGGATTATTACAGCATCATCTAAGCACAGAGGTTGCCGATTTGATCCTCGGTCAGGGCACATACAGGAATAGATGTCCCTGTCTCTGCTCTCTTCCTTTTTCTCTAAATCAATAATAATAATATAATAATAAGACATAACAAAATGCAGTATGTGATCTTTGGCCCCTTGAGGGGAGAAAAAATAGTGATATAGAACATTATTAGAACAACTGGAAATTTTTGAATATGAAGAACTGTAAAAGACTAATAAAGAAAAACTGAATATTAGCTATTTCACTAATGTTAAAAGTCTTAGCCCTACCCTGGCCAGGTAGCTCAGTTGGCTAGAGTATCATCCTGATATCCCAAGGTTATGGGTTTGATCCTTGGTCTGAGTACATACAAGAATCAACCAATAAATACATAAATAAGTGGAACAAATCAATGTTTCTGTCTCTCAAATCAATTAAAAAAAATAGTTGGAGGAGGTGTTATATGGGGCCTAAACCATCTCCATTTCAGCAAGCCTACACTAATTAAATAGGGCACAGAGAATATACTTTTCCCTGGTTGAACACACCTCCACACAGGCAGGTTTTCTTTAAAGATTTTATTAGGTCCTGGCAGTTTGGTTCAGTGGATAAAGCGTCAGCCCAGCATGGAGATGTCCCAGGTTCAATTCCCAATCAGGGCACACATGAGAAGCAGCCATCTGCTTCTCTTCCCTTCCCTTTCCCCCTTCTCTCTCTCTTCGCCTCTTGCAGCCAGTGGCTCATTGGTTCTCGCATCAGACCCAGGCACTGAGGATAGCTTGCTTGATTTGAGCATCAGCCCCAGATGGAGGTTGCCAGGTGGTCCTGATAGGGGCACATGCAGGAGTCTATCACCCCCCCCCCTCAGAAAAGGTCTTATTTATTGGTTTTTAGAGAGAGGAGAGAGAAAGGGAGTGGGAAGCATCAGCTCATAGTTGCTTCTTGCATACGGTTTGACCAGGCAAACCCAGGGTTTCGAACCAGCAACCTCACCATTCCAGGTCAATGCTCCATTCACTGTACCTCCACAGGTCAGGCTGGCAGCTTTTTTTTTTTTTTTTAAATTTATTTTTTACAGAGACAGAGAGTGAGTCAGAGAGAGGGATAGACAGGGACAGACAGACAGGAACAGAGAGATGAGAAGCATCAATCATTAGTTTTTCATTGCGCGTTGCAACGCCTTAGTTGTTCATTGATTGCTTTCTCATATGTGCCTTGACCGCCAGCCTTCAGCAGACCGAGTAACCCCTTGCTGGAGCCAGCGACCTTGGGTTCAAGCTGGTGGGCTTTTGCTCAAACCAGATGAGCCCGCGCTCAAGCTGGCGAGCTCGGGGTCTCGAACCTGGTTCCTCTGCATCCCAGTCCGACGCTCTATCCACTGCGCCACTTCCTGGTCAGGCTGGCAGCTTTTCACTTTAATTAAACACCCTGGCCCTGGCTTCCAACAGGATCTCTGAATGTTAAAAGGGAAAAATAATGTTTGGTCTTCACTTTATTAAAAATATAATCCAGCAAAAGTAGAGACAAACATGACCAAGTGATTTGCCCACCCTGGTCACACAGAAGCAGCAGCAGGTCTGGTACAGAACCCTTACCTCCTCTGCTGTCTGGACAGTGATCTATGTTTTGGTCAAAAATGGCAAGTTGGAGTATTACTCACTAGAGACAGGGCTGTTGAAGAGGCTGGCTTCTTGATGCTTTAGCTCAAGTACTCAGTGGGTACTGTTTCCCAACTGCCTTTTTTCTACAATCACAGATGCCTTTTCACGGCCCAACCCCACCCCCATTTCCACATTTAATCACACACATCTTGGTGAGAACTCTAGGGCTTTATTACAAATGGAGTTGACTGCTAAAGAGCCAGCACCCTCTCAAATCTTTCTTTTCCATTCCTCCTCTCAACATCTCTCTCCATAGCAGGTCACTGGCCATTATGGAAGAAGAGTTGGGGGAGAGTGAAAGGGAGCAATATTTTGTCCAAAGTCTTCTGAAACAACCCCGGAGTCCTCTTGGCTCCAGCTGAGAATCTTCTGGTGAAAGAGGTAAGATCTAGCTCCCATTTTCAAGGTCCTCCATATCTACATCCTGGGGGGCTTTTGTCTTCTTTTGCACTTTGGGCTGTGGCTCACTAGTCCTGGCTGGCTTTGCAGGGGCTTCCACTGAGGAAAGAGAAAGAAACATGAAAGAACCCCCGTGGATCCAGGCTGCCCTCTCACCCCACCTCTGTGCCCCAGCCTCACCTTCCATGGCTGCTTTCTCTTTCTGAGCAAGCCGGATTTGCTGGAGGAGTTTTCTGCGCTTCTTCCCAGATAGTGTAATGTTGGCACGCGCACTGGACCTGAATGGTTGGTAGGAGCAAAGATCCAGTTAACCTGAACCAACAGAAACAACACAAGTGGTTCTAGCTCTTTGGATCCACATCAAAGAATTAATTGAAAATCTGGACTCTGACCAGGCGGTGGCGCAGTAGATAAAGGGTCAGACTGGGATGCGGAGGACCCAGGTTTGAGACCCCGAGGTCGCCAGCTTGAGCGCAGGCTCATCTGGTTTGAGCAAAAGCTCACCAGCTTGGACCCAAGGTCGCTGGCTCGAGCAAGGGGTTACTCGGTCTGCTGAAGACCTGCGGTCAAGGCACATATAAGAAAGCAATCAATGAACTAAGGTGTCGCAATGAAAAACTGATGATTGATGCTTCTCATCTCTCTCTGTTCCTATCTGTCCCTACCTATCCCTCTCTCTGACTCTCTCTCTCTGTAAATAAAAAAAAAAAAAAATCTGGACTCTAAGTCAGAGTTTCATCTCAACACATAAAGTACTTAACATTAAATGTTGCCTGACCAGGCAGTGACACAGTGGATAGAGGATCAGCCTGAGACGCTAAGGATCCAGGTTCGAAACTCCACAGTTACTGCTTGAGCGTGGGATCATAGACATGACCCCATGGTTGCTGGCTTGAACACAAGGTCTCTGACTTGAGCAAGGGGTCCCTAGCTCAGCTGAAGCCCTCCAGTCAAGGCACATATGAGAAGCAATCAATGAACAACTGAGGTGCCACAACTATGAGTTGATGCTTCTCATCTCTTGCCTTCCTGTCTCTCTCACACACACACACAAAAATTAAATGTTATTAAATTTTAGTATATCGTACAAACTTGCAAGGGAAAACTGTTTTTCTCCTCTGTTCTCAATACTTATGATGTTGGAGGGGGCAGTTCCCACATCAAACAATGCTCCCAATTTTCAGCAAACATTATCTGAGTGTCCTAAAATTTTAATTCAGTTCTGACATTATACCTGGAAATAGCATGTTGCCACCCTTATTTTTGACCCACCTGCTATAAGTCAGGATTTTCAAATTCCTTTTTTCAGACTCTGTAATCTGGAAAATAGCTCACAGAAATCTGGGAAATGTTTACTTGCAGAAGAGATGCCCAAAGTGCCCAAGCCCTCTTCAGGTGAGCTACCTTCCAAGCTCTACCAATTCACCAAACAGGAAGTTTATCAAACATCTGTTGTTCAAGAGTTTTTTGATAGAGCTTAGTGGCCAGCACTCTCAACAGTTCCTATTTCTCGGAGATCCCAAGGAGGGGGCTTAATTTTCCAATCCCCTAAACATTGAGTTTTTATGGTGATTAGCCCACCCTGTCACTCAGTAGCATAAATTTAGGTGTACTCAGAAGGAGC
Source organism: Saccopteryx leptura (assembly GCF_036850995.1). Lineage (NCBI taxonomy): Eukaryota > Metazoa > Chordata > Mammalia > Chiroptera > Emballonuridae > Saccopteryx > Saccopteryx leptura. The sequence continues at coordinate 10,116,402 of NC_089503.1, read as the reverse complement.
TTCTAATTAAAATAAAAATCACTCCCATCAACCCACAGGTTTTAGGGGCTCTGAGCCAGGAACTAGTGACAAAGACCAAATAAATTTCTTATTATAAACTCTGCAGATGTTGATATTGAAGAAGTCAATCAAAACAAAACAAAACAAAAAAGTCAATGAATGGATTGATTAGGAACTCTTCCCCAAGACTCAAGGGACCCTGAAACTTATATGCAAAACCTTACATGTGCCTCTGTAAAAATTCATCTAGTCGTGTACGCTTTAAAATTTACTTATAAAAATCTATGTGACTGTACAATCTTTCTTGGGGAGATGGGAGAGTGGATAGCTCTCCTTAAGATTATCAATGAGGTTCAAGACCCAAAGAAGGGTTGTGAGCGACCAGAATAGTGAGAAGCTAGTAGAGTTAAGGCATAAACACAGCATCCATGTCCCTTGCATAAATGTGAGCGCACAGTGAAAGCAGGGAGGTGCTAGATGCTCCGGAGTTTGGCAGAAAGGGGAAAAGAGACTAGGGGGGAAGACCCAGGGGAACAGGTATCTGGCACTCACGCCCGCTTCTTGAGGTGGTGCCGCGTGATCAGCCCTTCGTCTATCACGGCCCCGACCACCCGGTGCTTCAGGCGCCGCTCCCGGTTCAACACCCGCCGACGCTTGAACAGCTTCTTCTTCAGCTCCTGCAGGGGAGGAAGATGCTAATCAGACGGAGGCCACGCATAGTGACCCGGGATCCCCGCACCCGGCGTCTCTGTTCTGCCAATCCCGTTTCGGGCAGGATTAGAGGGCTCCGGGACGCTTCGGAAACAAAGTAGGCGCTCCCCCATAGTCACCGTTCGGGGACGGTTGATTTTACCCCCCGGAGCACCCATGGCTGAACACCTTTGCCGGCTTCCGGTCTGCGTTTTCGCAGCTCTCAAGGTTCGTGTGGGCCCCGCCCTTCAGTTCTCCTCAAGCCAATCGTAGCTTGGGGGCGGGTCCTAGTGCTATATAAAGGATCTCCGCGCGTTCCCAATCCTTTCCAAGGGCAGCTGCGAAGTAAGGATGGTCTCGCTTTGTGAACCAACTTGGGACGTGCGGGGGTTCTAGGCGGGGCTTGCGGACCCTCCTCTTCTTGGCGGGGTTCGGGCGTGCGGTCCCGATCCCCGTAATGTACGGAGGCAGAGGGAAAGGGCCCCGGCCCTCTCGGCGTCATGTCTTCGGTGCCGACGGTTTCCAGTCCGCCGGTTCTATCCTCAAGCGCCGGGACACGGTTCTCCAAGGTACAGGGCAGACCGAAGTTCTGTGGGCTCCTCCTGGGGAACTTCATGCCTCCTTTCCTCCTTTTGTTGCAGGTCCGTGAAGCCGCCCCAGGAGATGGAGCTGTCCTAGCCCCTCTTTTCCACTTCCCGTTGCAACCAATAAAGGCCGTTCCTACCGTTGTAGGTGTGTGTGTTCGCGTGCTTTTTCCCCCCGAGGCTGCAGAGTTAGGCTGTACGCGTTGTTCCGTGAAGCAGATTTTGCAAATCTTCTCTTGAATCTGAGGCTTCTGCCGGAGTGCGCGCAACATTTCGCAGAAGGTTCTCTGGCCGACCTTGCCGGCCCCTCTGGATGGCCGCGCTACACCGAACCCTTCACTTGGCGACCCTGGCTGCGGGGACGCGCCGCTCCTTAGCGGGTAGGAAAGATGGACAGTGGGAGGGCAAGGTAGTTGCTTCGTCACCCAGGAGTCTAGTCCTTTAAGTGTGGTTCATAAAAGCTCAGGTTACGCTGAGCGTTTTTGCAGCCGTTGGATAGGGCGCCGGATGACACATCCCTTCCGCTTGTGCCCACAGGCTCCCTGGCTGGTAGCTGCCTGGCGGACCGCTGTCTCTGGGATAAGGTGTACGCCCAGCCCTGGCTGGGTAGCGTCCCTACCTTCGACTGGTTCTTTGGATACGAGGAAGTGCAGGAGCTCCTACTGCCCCTGCTGCAGAGGGCCCAGGCTGTCTGTCCACTGCCGGTGTTAGACGTGGGCTGTGGGACCTCGAGCCTGTGTACAGGCCTCTACACCAAGTGCCCACATCCCGTGGACGTGCTGGGGGTCGACTTCTCTCCTGTGGCTGTAGCCCACATGAAAAACGTCTTGGAAGGTGGCCAAGGCCAAACGCCCCTGTGCCCTGGACACCCTGCCTCCCGCCTCCACTTCATGCAGGCTGATGCCCAGAACCTGGAGCCAGTGGCTTCCTCGGGCTCCTTCCAGCTAGTGCTGGACAAGGGCACCTGGGATGCTGTTGCTCGGGGCGGTCTGCCTGGAGCTTACCAGCTGCTGTCAGAATGCCTGAGGGTCCTAAGCCCCCAGGGGACCCTGATTCAGTTTTCAGATGAGGACCCTGACATTCGGCTTCCCTGTTTGGAGCAAGGATCGCAAGGCAGGACCGTGACTATACAGGAGATAGGCCCTTTCAGGGGCATCACCTACTTTGCTTACTTGGTTCAAGGTTCTCATTAAAGACTTAATCTTGACCCTAGAGTTTTCTGTGGTTTTTTTTTTTTTTTTTTTAATATTCATTTTAGAGAGGAGAGAGAGAGAGAGAGAAGGGGGGAGGAGCTGGAAGCATCAACTCCCATATATGCCTTGACCAGGCAAGCCCAGGGTTTTGAACCGACGACCTCAGCATTTCCAGGTCGACGCTTTATCCACTGCGCCACCACAGGTCAGGCGACCCTAGAGTTTTTGTTGGATAAAGAGAGATGAAGAGAGCTTTGCCTTTGCAAGATGGCCGGAAAATGAGGATTTCGGTCCTGGCTTCCACATTAACTAGCTAGGTGCACAAAGTACTGGCTGTTTCTGTGCCCCAGTTTACACATCAGAAAAGTAGGAATGATACCTGGAGTTATGGGGATTGCATACAATGATAGCTGAAACATTTAGCAGGACCAGTCCCAAGATGAGTGGATCTAACCCCCAACTAACTGGAACTTGTGAAAGCAGCAGATAGCTCTTACCCAAATCCCAGCAATGATTGACTTGTATGACCCAGTGGCCTAACCTCTAAGCTCATTTTTCTCACCTGTACAGGGGAGATTGTGAAAGGATGAGTAGACGGGATCCATAAATAAGCCTAGGTGAAATGTTCAAGGAACGAGGACAAAAAATACTTACCCTCAAAGCTCCTGGGAGGCAGGAGATGGGGATATTCCACCAAGTGGCTTCTGCAGACACTGAAGCCTGTTCTTGGATCCCAGAGAGGACAGGGATTGGGTGCTTCCTGACACTCTGTGTCCTCGGGAATCCAAGAGGCATTTTGTCCCTGTTCCTGCCCCCAGCTGAGTTCTGGGTTAAAGGTTCTTAAGGGAGATTTGGGGTCCAGTGGGCTCCATGTCCAACCTGGGTTGGGGGAGGGGAGTTAAAGAGCCCATTAACAGTGAAAAATATTCCTGATGCATTGAAATTTTTTTTAGAGACAGAGGAATAGATAAGGACAGACAGACAGGAACGGAGAGAGATGAGAAGCATCAATCATCAGTTTTTTGTTGCGACACCTTAGTTGTTCATTGATTGCTTTCTCATATGTGCCTTGACCGTGGGCCTTCAGCAAACTGAGTAATCCCTTGCTCAAACCAGCGACCTTGGGTCCAAGCTGGTGAGCTTTGCTCAAACCAGATGAGCCCACGCTCAAGCTGGTGACCTCGGGGTCTCGAACCCGGGCCCTCCGCATCCCAGTCCGACGCTCTATCCACTGCACCACTGCCTGGTCAGGCCTGATGCAGTGAATTTTTAAAAAATAAAATGAACTGCCTGACCAGGCGGTGGCGCAGTGGATAGAGCGTCGGACTGTGATGCAGAGGACCCGGGTTCGAGACCCCAAGGTCGCCAGCTTGAGTGTGGGCTCATCTGGTTTGAGGAAAAGCCCGCCAGCTTGAACCCAAAGTCGCTGGCTCCAGCAAGGGGTTACTCGGTCTGCTGAAGGCCCGCGGTCAAGGCACATATGAGAAAGCAATCAATGAACAACTAAGGTGTTGCAACGCGCAATGAAAAACTAATGATTGATGCTTCTCATCTCTCTCTGTTCCTGTCTGTCTGTCCCTGTCTATCCCTCTCTCTGACTCACTCTCTGTCTCTGTAAAAAATTTTAAAAAAATAAATAAAGAAATAAAGAAATAAAAATAAAATGAACTTATGATACTTGTTTCCCTTCAAATCAATTAAATGTAAAAAAAAAAAATAACCCATGAATTTGTAACTTTTGCTTATAAAACAGCAAGACAGCAATTTCTATGAAGAGTCTAACTTCACAGCCTCAGTTTCCTCATGAGAAGAAAGTACCTCCCTCATTGGGGTCTGAAGATCATGAGGTAAGTGTTTAGCACACTTCCTGAAACATAATAAATGCTAAAAAAAAAAAAAAAAAAAAAGAAAAAGTTTAGCTTGACCTGTGGTGGCGCAGTGTTTGTATCATATATGGCATTGACCTAGAATGCTGAGGTCACCAGTTCACAACCCTGGGCTTGCCTGGTCGAGGCACGTATGAGAAGCAACGACTAGGAGCTGATGCTTCTCGCTCCACCCACTCCATTTCTCTTTAAAAAAAGATCTTTAAAGAAAAGTTTGTATAACCATATACAAACATGGAGGAAAATCTGTAAGAGAAGACATCCCAAATGTTAACCTATCACTGGGCAGTCAGATTTGGGGTAGTAATTTTATCTTCTTTTCCTCACAACAAACAGTAGTTTAAAATGTTAAAAATATATATATATATATATTGCCTGACCAGGCGGTGGCGCAATGGATAGACCGTCGGACTGGGATGCAGAGGACCCAGGTTCCAGACCCCGAGGTCCACAGCTTGATCGCAGGCTCATCTGGTTTGAGCAGGAGCCCGCCAGCTTGAACCCAAGGTCGCTGGCTCCAGCAAGGGGTTGCTTGGTCTGCTGAAGGCCCGCGGTCAAGGCACATATGAGAAAGCAATCAATGAACAACTAAGGTGTCGCAACAAAAAACTAATGATTGATGCTTCTCATCTCTCTCCATTCCGGTTTGTCTGTCCCTGTCTATCCCTTTCTCTGACTCACTCTCTGTCTCTGTAAAAAAAAAAAAAAAAAAAAAAAAAAAAAAAAATATATATATATATATATATATATATATATATATATATATATATATATTAAAAGAGATGACCCATCTGACATCAGAACTGCCTCTAAAGTTCAACCAGGGCACCTCGTTTTTTTCACTATATTTATTGAATATCTGTGCCTGGCACTAATGCAAGGGATACAACTGAGTTTCCCATCTTGGTCCTGCTCAGAACATCCAGGTCACAAGGGCCCCGTTGAAGCTGCCACTCCCGTCACCTGGCTCTTCACTTTGGTCCTGGAAGAACACCTGGGCCTCTTCTTCCTCATCATCACTGAGCAACAGCAGCTCCTCATGTGGCCACCGGAGCTCCCTGCTCTCTTCACTTACCTCAGAGGCTTCTACCACAATGGAGGGCAGACGAGTCTTCTGAGAGACAACCTGCATGGGGACAGCAGGTTTCTTGGGCTAAATTGGAGGATGAGCCCGCAGTGGCAGGGCGCAGGGCGGGGCAGTACTAACCTGAACATCCTGGTGACCTTCAACGCCATCCTTTTCTTCTCCGTCCTTCCAGAGAAGGTTGGTCAATCTAGGACTTTCTGGATGCTGGAGGAAGCCTGGGTGATCTCTAGGCCAAGGCCCATCCTCGCTGCTTCCTGGCACAAGGTCCATGGCTGCTGATTTTTAGTGTACAGGGTGGCTGAACTCAGTAGAGTTCTGAACCCCTGCACAGTGCACCCCACAAACTGCTCCTTTAATCTTCTTTGGAGCCTAGCTCCTTAATCACTTCTGAGGAGAGCAGGATGACATGCTTGGAGATTATGGGCCTTCCAGGGGAGGGGAAAATCCCAGGACTGGGATAAGAGCTTTATTTTTATTCACCTCCCTAGTGACACTGGGAAAGGCAGCAGAGGTATCAACAAGGGCACCCGGATTAAAGCCCTGTGAGTGAAAGGCCTAGACAACAAACTTGAAACTTCCTAATTTCTTTTTATTTATTTACTTATTTTTAATTATTTACTTATTGATTTTGGAGACAGAGAGAAGAGAGGAGGGGGAAGAATTGTTCATGTGTTCTTCCACTGAGTTGTGCATTCATTGGCTCCTGAAACTTCCTGATTCCTTTGCATACTGGGTTTCCCAAATTGATGTATTTCCTTGTATCTTTTTTTTTTTTTTAAGATTTTATTTATTCATTTTAGAGAGGAGAGAGAGAGAAGAGATGAGGAGCAGGAAGCATCAACTCCTATATATGCCTTGACCAGGCAAGCCCAGGGTTTCAAACCAGGAACCTCAGTGTTCCAGGTAGATGCTTCATCCACTGCGCCATCACAGGTCAGGCTCCTTGTATCTTTTTAATGAATATTTATATGGTATTTACTATTTGCAGGAACTGTTGGGGGTTTTTCTAAACTTTTTTAAAAATTAATTTTGGAGAGATAGTTTGGAGGTGGGGGAAGAGAGAAACTTTGACTCACTATTCTACCCATCCATGCATTTATTGGTTGATTACTGTATGTGCTCTGACCCCATCGAACCTGCAATCTTGGCATGTTGGGACGATGCTCCAACCACTAGAGCTATCTGGCCAGGGCACCAGGAACTGTTTTAAATGTTTTACATGCAGCCTGACCTGTGGTGGCACAGTGGATAAAGCATCAACCTAAACACTGAGGTTGCCGGTTCGAAACCCTGGGCTTGTCTGGTCAAGCGCATGAGAGTTGATGCTTCCTGCTCCTCCCCCCTTCTCTCTCTCTCTCTCTCCTCTCTAAAAATGAATAAATAGCCTGACCAGGCGGTAGCGCAGTGGATAGAGCATTGGACTGGGATGCGGAAGGAACCAGGTTCGAGACCCCGAGGTCACCAGCTTGAATGCGTGCTCATCTGGTTTGAGCAAAAAAGCTCACCAGCTTGGACCCAAGGTCGCTGGCTCGAGCAAGGGGTTACTCAGTCTGCTGAAGGCCCACGGTCAAGGCACATATGAGAAAGCAATCAATGAACTAAGGTGTTGCAAAGCACAACGAAAAACTAATGATTGCTGCTTCTCATCTCTTCGTTCCTGTCTGTCTGTCCCTGTCTATCCCTCTCTCTGACTCTCTGTCTCTGTTTTTAAAAAAAAATGAATAAATAAATCTTTAAAAATATTAAATGCGGCCCTGGCCGGTTGGCTCAGCGGTAGAGCGTTGGCCTGGTGTGCGGGGGACCCGGGTTCGATTCCCGGCCAGGGCACATAGGAGAAGCGCCCACCTGCTTCTCCACCCCTCCCCTCCTCCTTCCTCTCTGTCTCTCTCTTCCCCTCCCGCAGCCAAGGCTCCATTGGAGCAAAGATGGCCCGGGCGCTGGGGATGGCTCCTTGGCTTCTGCCCCAGGCGCTAGAGTGGCTCTGGTCTCTGCGGCAGAGCGACGCCCTGGAGGGGCAGAGCATCGCCCCCTGGTGGGCAGAGCATCGCCCCTGGTGGGCGTGCCGGGTGGATCCCGGTCGGGCGCATGCGGGAGTCTGTCTGACTGTCTCTCCCTGTTTCCAGCTTCAGAAAAAAAATACAAAAAAAAAAAAAAATTAAATGCTTTGCATGTAAACTTATTTAATTACCCTAAAGCTATGAAATAGATACTGTTATTAGCCTCACTTTCTGATGCAGAAACCAGGGCACAGAAAACTTAAATGACTTTGTCCAGACACAACTAAGAGATGTCTATATATATAAGGTCTACCGGAAAGTTCTGTTCATTTCTATCACAACAAGTTTCGACATGTAAGCACATGTTTATTTGGTGCATGTGTGCCTCTCTATTTTTATCACTTAATGTATACATACTAACGTAGCAAATTAACTAAAACAAAGTTAATTCATGTTAGTCTTATGTGTGAAGCGATAGTGTACCCATGGCTACTGATAAAGTTCATTTACGCCACTGTATTGTATACGAATTTCAACAAGGAAGAAATCCTACAGAAGCATGTAGAAATTTATTGGAAGTGTTTGGTGAAGGTACAGTTTCTGATAGGACATGCAGAAGATGGTTCGAAAAATTCAAAACAGGTGATTTCGACCTTTCTGATAAGCCACGTTCTGGGCGACCATCTTTGATCGATGACAATGTTGTTAAGACCATGTTGGAGCAAGATCCTTTTCTGACAACACTGGAGATTGCAGAAAGGCTTAATTTAGCTCAGCAAACCATTTTGGACCATATTCGGAAGATAGGATTGGTGTGGAAATATATTATTTAATAAAGTTTATTGACAGTAAGAAAAATTTGTATTTTGTTTTATTCCAAAAACGAACAGAACTTTCCGGTAGACCATATATAATTTTTAAGAGAGAGGGAGAAATACCGATTTGTTGTACCACTTATTCACACATTCATTGGTTGCTTTTGGTATGTAGCATGAGCTGGGATTGAACCTATAACCTTGGCATATCAGCACAACGCTCCAACCAACTGAACTACCAGTCAGCTTAGAAGTGTTTTCTTCTCCAAATTGGACTTTGGTATGTTACACAAAAATGCAGAGTTTTCATGCTTTAAAAAAGGATATATAGCCCTGGCCGGTTGGCTCAGCGGTAGAGCGTCAGCCTGGCGTGCGGGGGACCCGGGTTCGATTCCCAGCCAGAGCACATAGGAGAAGCGCCCATTTGCTTCTCCACCCCCCCCCCCCTCCTTCCTCTCTGTCTCTCTCTTCCTCTCCCGCAGCCAAGGCTCCATTGGAGCAAAGATGGCCTGGGCGCTGGGGATGGCTCCTTGGCCTCTGCCCCAGGCGCTAGAGTGGCTCTGGTCGCGTCAGAGCGACACCCTGGGGGGGGGCAGAGCATCGCCCCCTGGTGGGCAGAGCTTCGCCCCTGGGGGGCGTGCCGGGTGGATCCCGGTCGGGCGCATGCGGGAGTCTGTCTGTCTCTCCCCGTTTCCAGCTTCAGAAAAATACAAAAAAAAAAAAAAAAAAAAAAAAAAGGATATATGGCCTGACCTGTGGTGGCGCAGTGGATAATGCGTCGACCTGGAAATGCTGAGGTCGCCGGTTCGAACCCTGGGCTTGCCTGGTCAAGGCACATATGGGAGTTGATGCTTCCAGCTCCTCCCCCCTTCTCTCTCTCTGTCTCTCTCTCTCCTCTCTAAAAATGAATAAAGAAAAAAAAAAAAAAAAAAAAAAAAGGACATATGCCACCTGACCTGTGGTGGTGCAGTGGATAGAGCATCGACCTGGAATGCTGTGGTCACTGGTTCAAAACCCTGGGCTTGCCTGGTCAAGGCACATACAACATACAACCAATGAACAGCTAGAGTGAAGCAACTACTTCTCATTCCCTGCCCCTCCCCTTTGTAAAATCAATAAATAAAATCTTAGCCTGACCAGGCAGTGGCGCAGTGGATAGAGCGTCGGAGTGGGATGCGGAGGACCCAGGTTCGAAACCCCAAGGTAGCCAGCTTGAGTGCAGGCTCATCTGGTTTGAGCAAAAGCTCACCAGCTTCAACCCAAGGTTGCTGGCTTGAGCAAGGGGTTACTCAGTCTGCTGAAGACCCACGGTCAAGGCACATATGAGAAAGCAATCAATGAACAACTAAGGTGTTGCAACGAGCAACGAAAAACTAATAATTGATGCTTCTCATCTCTCCATTCCTGTCTATCCCTCTCTCTGACTCTGTCTCTGTAAAAAAAAAAGAGAGAGAAAAAAAATCTTAAAAAAAAGAAAGATATATGCCAAGGATATACCATGATGAAAAATGAAACAAGATTACTTTTAACAAATTTATTAATAAGTAAAATAAAGAAGAAATATGTAAATATACCTTTTCCCCACCCAGTACACTTGGCTTTGAGTTTTTGTTCAGGATTTGAAGGGATTTAAGGGGGTCTGTAGACTGATTAATGTGTCCAAGTATTTGTATGTCCACTCTGTATTACCTACAGCAACCATGAAGACACTCACTCTCCCTTTAGCATCCCACTCCGGACCTCAAGACAAGAGGCCTGCGGTCGACCTTCAGTGCCGACACCTTGACACACCCAACTCACTCCGCCAAATCTAGACTTAAGACACAGGCGCTCTAGAAACGTTTCGCTAATTAGGCCCTCTCTAGCCTACCCTTTTTCTATGGTGTCCTTTGTGGGTCGCTCTAGCCTGCGCAGGAGGCGGCGAGACGCCGTGTTGGCCTTTCTAGGCTGCGGGAGACAGCTGAAGCAGTCTCGCTGGTCATCTATGGCGTCCTTGCGCAAATCGCTGGTCGCAGTCGCAATAGTGGGTGCGTGGGCTGGCGTGGGCTCCGCACTCTTTCTTCTCGTGACCCCTAGAGAGGAGCAGGTTCAGGTGATGCTGAAGGTGTGAGCAATTGGAAATCCGAAATGGGGTGGGTCGGTGGGCGGACGGGCGGAGAGCCGCGGGCTGGGGGCTAGAACTACGAACCTCTTTTCCTGCCCGCAGGGGATGCCGGGGCTGGACTCCCAAAGCCGGGAAGAGGCGGCCAAGACCAAACAATTAGTGCTGGCCACTCTGCAGAAGGCAGCTGACACGCAGGAAAATGTGACCTGGAGGAAGGACTGGATAAGCGGCGGCGGCGGGAAGTCAGCGTGAACGGGGACCTGCACCGGTGGACGCTGGGAGCTCTGCTCCAGGGGCGCTGGAGTCCGAGGCGGCCTTTTTCTTCCGTGGACCTGGCGGGGAGGCCGGGTCCAGGAAGCTGCCGCGGGGTGAGCACGTTCCTCCCAAACCCAGCACTGGCTGCATGGTCACGCGGGGCCATCGGATGTGGCGAACTGAAGGAACTAGTAAACCACGTTCTTCCATCCAGAGAGTGAGCCCTGCAGTCTGACGCCGTGAATGTCGTGTTCTGGGGCTGTGTTCTGCGGGCAGGAATGACCCCGGCTCCCGCCCACCCCATTCCCCATGTGAGGTTGAAACCCAGTAGGCACAGCGACCATGTTTTCAAAACACAAGTCAGGTCATGTAAATTGTTTGAGTGTACTTTGGGGGATAACCTAGCATCATTTTTGAAATCAGACCTATCCTTGAAATTTTGTAATAAGTACAGTATATGCTCAAAGAGGACACTTTGGGTTCCTGTTCTTCCATTGAGGTTGGAGTGGCACTTCTAGCACTTAAGATGTGCCTGATGGCCCTGGCCGGTTGGCTCAGTGGTAGAGTGTGGGCCTGGCGTGCAGGAGTCCCAGGTTCAGTACTCGGCCAGGGCACACAGGAGAAGGGCCCATCTGCTTCTCCACCCCTCCCCCTCTCCTTCCTCTCTGTCTCTTTCTTCCCCTCCTGCAGCCAAGGCTCCATTGGAGCAAAGTTGGCCCGGGCCCTGAGGATGGCTCCATGGCCTCTGCCTCAGGCACTAGAATGGCTCTGGTTGCAACAGAGCAAGGCCCCAGATGGGCAGAGCATCGCCACCTGGTGGGCATGCCGGGTGGATCCCGGTCGGGCACATGCGAAAGTCTGACTGCCTCCCCAGTTTCCAACTTCAGAAAAATACAAAAAAAAAAAAAAAAAAAAAAAAAAGATATGCCAGATGTCTTCTGTGGCCATTATTTTTATTTATTTATATTGACTGATTTTAGAGAGAGGAGAGAAAGGCGGGTGATGAAGTGCGAAGCATTTGCTTCTAGCCCGGGATTTGAACTGGTGACCTCAGCATTCCAGGTCTAGGCTTTAGCCCCGGTGCCACCACAGGCCAGGCATCAGTGACCGTCATCTAACCTTCAGAGTCCATTTGCTTAGGGTAGTGACTGTGCTTGCAAAAACTTTGTTTTTGAGTCCTGGCTGGATGGCTCACTTGGCTGGAGCATTGTCTTGCAATGCAGAGGTGACTGGTTCAGTCCTTGGCTGGGGCACATACAGAAACAGATTAATGCTTCTGTCTCCCCCTTACTCCCTTACTCTCTCTGTATTCAATAAAAATAAAAAATTTAAAAAAATAGGAAAAAATAAAGACAAAAAAAGCAACAGAGAATAATTAAAAAAAAAACAAAAAACTTTGTTTTTGAGAGACAGAGAGGGAGAAAGATGAGAAGCACCAACTCACAGTTGTAGCACTTTCTTTTAAGTTGTACACTGATTGCTTCTTATACCTCCCTTGACCAGGGGGCTTCAGCTTAGCCAGCAACCATGGGCTCAAGCCAGGGATGTGGGTCATGTCTATGATCCCACGCTCAATCCAGCGACCCACGCTCAAGCTGGAGAGCCTGTAGCTAAAGTGGGATGAGCCCACACTCAAGCCAGCAACCTTGACCCAGCATCCCAGGCCCATGCTGTATCCACAGCACCACCACCGGTCAGGCAGTCAGATATCTTTTTTTTTTTTTTTTAAGTGAGAGGTGGGGAGATAGTGAGGCGGACTCCTGCACATTAAGAGTTCCTGACCAGGATCTACCAGGCAACCCCATTAGGGGCTGATACTGGAGTATTGAGCTACTTTTAGCACCTGAAGCTGATGCGCTCCAACTGAGCTATCCTCAGCACGCCTGTGTCCACATTAGAACCAATCAAGCCACTGGCTACAGGAGGGGGAAGAGGGAGAGGAGGGGGGTGGATGGAGAAGCAAATAGTCGCTTCTCCTGTATGCCCTGACCAGGAATCGAACCCAGGACATCATACACCAGGCTGATGCTCTATTTGCTGAGCCATCAGCTCGGGCTCAGACAGATCTTGATTCAACTCCAGCATATTACAAAATCTCTCTGACCTTCAGTCCTGTTCAGTGAAAGGTGATAATTAAGGGCTGTCATAAGATTAATTTAGAAAAGTAAAGTGCAGTGCCTGGAAGAGCAGCCTTTCAGTAAATAGTGGGGTTCCCCCGCTTCAGGATTTCACTACAGTAATTTTTTTTTTTTTTTTACAGAGACAGAGGGATAGGATAAATAGGGACAGACAGACTAGAATGGAGAGAGATGAGAAGCATCAATCATGAGTTTTTCGTTGCAACACCTTAGTTGTTCATTGATTGCTTTCTCATATGTGCCTTGACCACGGGGCCTTCAGCAGACTGAGTAACCCCTTGCTCAAGCCAGCGACTTTGGGTCCAAGCTGGTGAGCTTTTGCTCAAACCAGATGAGCCTGTGCTCAAGCTGGCAACCTTGCGGTCTCGAACCTGGGTCCTCCGCATCCCAGTCCGACGCTCTATCCACTGCGCCACCACCTGGTCAGGCACTATTGTAATTTTTTAAGACAACTTTTTAAGTGAGAGAGACAGGAACATACAGGGAGAGTGATGGGGAAGTATCAACTCATAGTTGTGGCACCTTAGTTGTTCATTGATTGCTTCTCATATGTGCCTTGACCAGGGGGCTTCAGCTGAACCAGTCACCCCTTGCTCAAGCCAACAACCTTGGGCTTCAGGCCAGTGATCATGGGGTCATGTCTATGACCCCACTCCAGCTGGTGACCCTGTGCTCATGTTGGTGAGCCTGAACTCTAGCTGGCAACCTTGGGGTTTCAAAACTGGGTCCTCAGCATCCCAGGCCAACATTCCATCCACTGTCCCACTGCCTGGTTGAGCTTTAAAAATTTAAGTTTTTTTGTTTGTTTGTATTTTTCTGAAGTTGGAAATGGGGAGGGCAGTCAGACAGACTCCCACATGTGCCTGACCAGGATCCACCCGGGATGCCCACCAGGGGGCGATGCTCTGCCCATCTGGGGCCTTGCTCTGTTGCAACCAGAGCCATTCTAGCGCCTGAGGCAGAGGCCATAGAGCCAGCCTCAGCGCCTGGCCAACTTTGCTCCAATGGATCCTTGGCTGCGGGAGGGGAAGAGAGAGACAGAGAGGAAGGAGAGGGGCAGGGGTGGAGAAGCAGATGGGTGCTTCTCCTGTGTGCCCTGGCCAGGAATCGAACCCGGGACTTCTGCACACCAGGCTGACGCTCTACCACTGAGCCAGCCGGCCAGGGCCAAAATTTTTTAAAGTTTTTAGAGCCCAGGCCAGATAGCTCATTGGTCATCGTCCTGAAGCATGGAGGTTGCCAGTTCAATCCCTGGTCGGGGCACATACAGGAATAGATGTTCCTGTCTTTCTCCTTCTAAAAATCAATAAACATTTTAAAAATTGATTTTAGAGTAGAGTGAAAGATTATTGTATGTGCCCTGAGAGGATCAAACCCACACATGTAGCATATCAGGAGGACGCTCTACAGTTTGTGACCCTTTGCCAGCCCGGGAATGAGAGGAAAGGCAGCAGCTGTTTGAGGAAACACCAGGGTGAGGTGATCAGCAGCAGTGAGACGGCTCCAATAAAGGCGTTTGGCAGTTCAGAGCCTGAGCCCCCCAGGTGTGTGTTCAAGATGTGTAACTGGCTACCTGTGTTGGTTTGGGCAAATCAGGTGCTTTAGTGTCCCAGCCTCTAAAATGGTGGGGTAACTATACCTACTCTTAGGTAATAGTGCCTTCATATCTCAGTTAATACATATAAAGTATTAAAATGTGTGGTACATACTAAGTTTTCAATACTTTTTGTTTTTTGAGAGGAGGGGAGATAGTGAGACAGACTACTGCAAGCACTCCAACGGGGATCCACCCAGCAACCCATCTGGGGCTGATGCTGGAATCAACCAAACTATTATTATTTTTAATTTTTTTTTTTTGTATTTTTCTGAAGCTGGAAACGGGGAGAGACAGTCAGACTCCCGCATGTGCCCGACCGGGATCCACCCGGCACGCCCACCAGGGGGCGACGCTCTGCCCACCAGGGGCGATGCTTTGCCCCTCCAGGGCGTCACTCTGCTGCGACCAGAGCCACTCTAGTGCCTGGGGCAGAAGCCAAGGAGCCATCCCCAGCGCCCGGGCCATCTTTGCTCCAATGGAGCCTCGCTGCGGGAGGGGAAGAGAGAGACAGAGAGGAAGGAGAGGGGGAGGGGTGGAGAGGCAAATGGGCGCCTCTCCTGTGTGCCCTGGCCGGGCATCAAACCTGGGACTTCTGCACGCCAGGCCAACACTCTACCACTGAGCCAACCGGCCAGGGCCTATTATTATTTTTAATTGAGAGGCAGGGAGGCAGAGAGAGACAGACTCCCACATGTGCCCCAACCGGGATCCACCAGGCAAGCCCCCTTCAGGGCAATGCTCTGCCCATATGGGGCCGCTGCCCTGTTGCTTTGCAATCAAGCTATTTCAGCGCCCGAGGCAAGGCCATGGAACCATCCTCAGCACCTGGAGCCAACCTGCTTGAACCACTGAGCCATGGCTGCAAGAGGGAGGACTGGAGAAGCAGATGGTTGCTTCTCCTGTGTGCCCTAAAAATTAAACCCAGGACTTCCACATACTAGGTTGTTGCTCTACCACTAAGCCAACAGGCCAGGGCCTCAACTGAGCTATTTTTAATGCCTGAGGCTGATGTTAAATCCAAACGAGCTATCCCTAGCACCTAGGGCCAATGCTGGAACCAACTGAGCCACTGGCTATGAGAGGAGGGAGAGACGGAGGAGAAGAGAAGCAGATGGTTGCTTGTGTGTGCCCTGACTGGGAATCGAACATGGGACACCCACATGCTGGGTCGACACTCTACCTACTGAGCCAGCCAGCCAGGACTCAATACTTTTTAGTGCAGAAGATATGCAGTAGTAAAGGTCACTAATGTTCCTCAACTTTTAGGAGTGACCACATAAAAAATTACCCTTTTAGTAGCCAGAATTACTGGGGACTTATTTGGCGCCAGGCACTGTGCTAACACGCTTTTTATTGGCATTATGTAACCCCCACAACAACCCCAATTGACATGCGTTATCAACCCTATTTTACTAAAGGAGGAAACTAGGCTACGAATCAAGGCACATAGCTAATAAGGATTTCAGGCGTATGCCCCACCTCAGCCACAGGAGCAAAAGGTGCCATCCACTGTGTACTCCCCACCCTCCCAGCACCTCCATCAACTTCCCAAGCAACCATCAGACCCAGAGATTAGGAACAAGTCTCTTTGTTGGAAACGTAGGATAAGGAGTAGGCCCTACTCTAAATGCACTCCCTTTAGATTATTCCTCTGCCTAACCATTCAGGAAGGAGTCCGGCACATAGAGAACTTGGTTTATTTATTAGGAAGGAGATGTCAGTGCTTTATCAAAGATGAAGAGGTCAGAAAGGGACAGCGGAATAAGGGCCTCTCAGCTGGGACATTTCTTGGCCACAATGAGGACAGCAGAAGGCACAAGTCCTAAAGATGGAAAAAGAGGTTTAAACCACATGTCTGCTTTTTGCCCCCAAAATTCCTGGCTTCACAGCACCTCCACAAAGTCCCTTCTCTTTGCATCTCTTCCTTTCTCAAGCATGTCCCCCTATCACCCCCCAAGTCTGCCTTCAGGTCCCACATGTCATACCCAGCTCCTGCAAGGGCCGCTCCATGTCAGCCTCTGAGAAGGCTCGCCGGGGGAAGCCACTGAGCAACTGCACAGGGTCCTGGCCGGCCCCAGGTTCCTCCCCACGGTGCAGCTCCACATAGAGCCTGACAGCTGCCAGCTGCTCCCGCGCCCGGAATGTCTGGGTCAATGAGGTCCCATCTGGCAGCCTGACCTGGAGGGCAAGTGAGACGCAGGACCGTGAGTGTCTGAACTGAGTGAGGTACCCAAGGAAAGAAAAGAAGAGCAATGCTGGCTCCTTTCAGATTGAACAGCACAATTACTATTGAAAGAACCTAATGAACAAGCAACCACTTAGACTCTGCTTTACTAAGCACTGAATAAAGAGACTCCCTACTGGCAATTTAAGAAAGACAAAAACAAGATTATACAGAACTACCTGGATAAATACTACATCATAAATGAGTGTTAGCTTTGCAAACAGCTGTGTAATAAACCCAACAAAAGCAGGAACAAGTATAGAGGTAACTGCTGAGTAAGAGAAAAATACGGATTTAAATAAGACAGGCAAGTGAAATTTGATATCATTCCAAAGAGTGGAGGAGGCAGGATTTCAAAAGTCATTTACAAAGAAGGGAGAGGTTTGGCAAAGGAAACGAAACTGAAAAAAGCTCTGGGCTAGGTGCTTTACAGGCCAACAGAGGGGTTCCAGGAGCAAGACAGGAATCAGAACAAGTACCTGTATACGACACTGGTCATACTCCCGCTTGGTGGGAGGCTCCTGGCTGGGAGAGGAGGGGACAGGACCCGGCTCAGTGGGCGGGGCTGGCTGAGAACTCACACCACCACCATACTGGAGGACAAAGTAAAACACCCATCAGGCACTCACCTTCAGGAGAAACACTGTGTAACCCCATCTTTTCCCTCTGAACAAAACATAGGATTTACTAGCCTCACCTACTAAATTACTCTCAACATTTCCCAACCACCTACCTTCTTGGCTCTCTCAGCTTTGTCTCTTTCAATCTTTTCTCGGACTCTCTGCCTAGAACGCAGACAGGAAGAAAGTAGGTCAGGCTGACAAAACAAATATTGATTCCTTTCTTATCTCTTATCCAACACTCCCAGCACCCAGACCTGGCAGCTAACTCTTCAGCCTTTTCCCTCCTCCGCTCCTCAGCGGCCCTGCGCATCTCGTCCTCCTGCAGCCGCTGTCTGGCAGCTGACAGCTCTTGCCCTTGTCTCCTGCGCTGCCGTTCCCGTTCCAGTGCCTCCCGCTCCTCTCTTTCTTCACGCTCGCGCTGTTTCTGGGCCACCAGCTCCAACATCCTGTATTGCAAAGAGGAAAGAGCTCAAGCCTGACCAGGCGGTGGCGCAGTGGATACAGCGTCAGACTGCGATGCAGAGGACCCAAGTTCGAAGCCCCAAGGTCGCTGGCTTGAGTGTGGGCTCATCTGGTTTGAGCAAGGCGCTCACCAGCTTGAACCCAAGGTCACTGGCTCTAGCAAGGGGTCACTCAGTCTGCTGTAGCCCCACGGTCAAGGCACATATGAGAAAGCAATCAATGAACTAAGGTGCTGCAACGAAGAACTGATGCTTCTCATCTCTCTTCCTTCCTGTCTGTCTATCCTATCTGTTCCTTTCTCTGTCTCTGTCATAAAAAAAGAGGAAAGAGGCCCTGGCCGGTTGGCTCAGCGGTAGAGCGTCGGCTTGCCGTGCGGGGGACCCGGGTTCAATTCCTGGCCAGGGCACATAGGAGAAGCGCCCATTTGCTTCTCCACCCTCCCCCTCCTTCCTCTCTGTCTCTCTCTTCCCCTCCCGCAGCCAAGGCTCCATTGGAGCAAGGATGGCCCGGGCGCTGGGGATGGCTCCTTGGCCTCTGCCCCAGGAGCTAGAGTGGCTCTGGTCGCGGCAGAGCATCGCCCCCTGGTGGGCAGAGCGTCGCCCCCTGGTGGGCGTGCCGGGTGGATCCCGGTCGGGCGCATGCGGGAGTCTGTCTGACTGTCTCTCCCCGATTCCAGCTTCAGAAAGAAAAGAAAAAAGAAAAAAAGAAAAAAAAAGAGGAAAGAGCTCAAGAGACATGAACATAGATTGGGAAAGTGAATTTATAACAAGGGACTCAGAAAACAAAATCAAGCAACACGTGTCCCAAGACAGATTAAAAAAAAAAACAAAACGAAAAGGAAAATGCCAAGAAAGGACAAAGGGAATGTGAAAAGTTTGAGGATCTTTGATCAGACCGTATATTGAGAAGAGATGGAAGGGGACCCTCAAATATGCAAGACTGTTCCTTACTATATACCTCTTAGTCTGTTCCTGTCTTTCCTCTTCACTCAAAATGGGTTTGCTTTCTTCCTCAGCGGATCCAGATCCTACAAGCAAGCAATAAGTATCACTGCCCGTCCATCCTCCTTGGGCCCTTCCGAATAACCACTGTGTCCCTCCATCACGACCTTCAGGGCCACTTTGCTCCGAGGAGGTGGGTTCCCGTCCCAGCATATGTCCAAGGGGGGTCGCTAGCGGCTCGTCCACATCGGGGTCGTCTTCGTGCTCCATCAACCTGGCAGGAAGTCGGGAGGGAGGTCAACACTGAGGCTGCCCCTCCCGGCCCCCAGTCCCCTGCCCCCCGGCGTGAACGCTCACCAGTCCATCGCGGCCTCGATGCCCTGGTTCCCTGTGAGGGCCAGAGCCTTCTCCCTGGGGGCAGAAACACCGTGAATAGCGCCCGCGAGCCATGGTGACGGTCAGGCAGGGGGGAAAGCCCGACACGTCCGCGGCCTGGGGTAAGAGGGGCTCCCTTACGCGCGTCCCCTGGGGAAGCCCATCTCGATGAGGCTCTCCAGAGCCGTCAGCTCCGCCATGGCGCCGCCAACGCCGCCTCCGCGGGGACCTAAGAGGACAAGAAGGAGGGCGGACGGCGTCAGCGCGGGGCACCCCCGGCCCGCGGGCAATCCCGCTCCCGACGGTCCCGCTCCGGCGTTCGGTCTCAGCCGACTCTGGAGCCCCCGCGGACTCCCGACGAGAAGAAAGCGGAGGGAACGTGGAAGTGCCCGGATCTGTTTGGGTCACGTGGAGGCGGACGAGGACGGGTGCTGCCGAGAGCCAGAAAGCACAAGCCCGGCCCTTCCGCCAGGACCAGCGCGGGCGGGGCCGGCATTTCGTGGGAGTTCGGGATAGAGAAACGGCCCCTAAACCCGGGGGCCTGGGCGTGGTGGGGAAAGACTGCGCGGCCCTGCAATCCAAGCGCGGAATGAAGCCAGCTCCCCATGTGGTCCTTGGGCGCAACCAGTTGGCAAGTTGTTTGGCACTGTTTATCAGGAGCCTTACTAATGTGCATTCTCTGACCCGCCCAGCCTGTCGGGGGAATTGAGCCATCCTTCGCCCTACTGGGGAAAGGATCTCTGCAAAACACAGTATCTTACCCTGTCATTACTTCCCTGCCTTTTTATTTATTTATTTTTTATTTTTTTACAGGGACAGAGAGAGAGTCAGAGTGATAGATAGGGACAGACAGACAGGAACGGAGAGAGATGAGAAGCATCAATCATCAGTTTTTCGTTGGGACATCTTAGTTGTTCATTGATTGCTTTCTCATATGTGCCTTGACCATGGGGCTACAGCAGACCGAGTAACCCCTTGCTCGAGCCAGTGACCTTGGGTCCATGCTAGTGAGCTTTTTGCTCAAGCTGGCAACCCCGGGTCTCTAACCTGGGTCCTTCCGCATCCCAGTCTGACGGTCTATCCACTGCGCCATCGCCTGGTCAGGCACTTCCCTGCTTTTTTATTTTTTTTATTTTTTTTTATTTTTATTCATTTTAGAGAGGAGAGGGAGAGAGAGAGAGAGAGAGAGAGAGAGAGAGAGAAAGAAGGGGGAAGGAGCTGGAAGCATCAACTCCCACATGTGCCTTGACCAGGCAAACCCAGAGTTTCGAACCGGCGACCTCAGCATTTCCAGGTCGATGCTCTATCCACTGCGCCACCACAGGTCAGGCACTTCCCTGCTTTTTAAAAATTATTATTATTATTATTATTTTATTTTACTTATTCATTTTAGAGAGGAGAGAGAGAGGGAGAGAGACAGAGAAAGAGAGAGAGAGGGAGAGAGAGACAGGGGGGAGGAGCTGGAAGCATCAACTCCCATATGTGCCTTGACCAGGCAAGCCCAGGGTTTCGAACCGGCGACCTCAGCATTTCCAGGTCGACGCTTTATCCACTGCACCACCACAGGTCAGGCTAAAAATTATTATTTTTAAGTGAGAGAGAGCAGAGAGAAAGACACAGCATCAATTCTTTGTTGTGGAACCTTATTTTTTCATTGATTGGTTTCTCATATGTGCCTCGACTGTAGGGGGCTCTAACAGATCCAGTAACCCCTAGCAGTTCAAACCAGCGACCTTGGGAGCTCAAGCCAGTGACCTTTGCGCTCAAGCCAGTGGCCTTGGGATCAAGATGATGCTCCTACATTCATGCCAGTAAACCTGCACTCAAGCTGACGAGCCTGTGCTCAAGCTGACAATCTCTGGGTTTCGAACCTGGGACCTCAGTGTCCCAGGTCGACGCTCGATCCTCTGTGCCACCAACAGTCAGGCATATATCTATATAAAATTGACTTTAGAGAGAGAAGGGATAAAGACAGACAGTAACATCAATCAGTTCCTATAGGTGCCCTGACCAGGAACTGAACTGGCAACTTCTGCGCATCTGGACAACGCTCCAACCAACCGAGCTATCTGGACAGGGCAAGCATGTTTTTATATAATGAGATAGTTGGCCCTCATTATTTGTAGATGGATAAATGCTGAGGATACATAAAGCAAAAATGGCACAAAGTATTTACTGAAGTGTGATAAGTATATTCTAGATAACAACCGTATTCTAAAATTATTCTAGAGGCCCGATAAGAAGAGAATGATTAAATTGTATAATACTGCCTGACCAGACAGTGGCGCAGTGGATAGAGTGTCGGACTGGGATGCAGAAGACCCAGGTTCGAGACCCCGAGTCGCCAGCTTGAGTGTAGGCTCATCTGGTTTGAGCAAAAAAAATTCACCAGCTTGGACCCAAGGTCGCTGGCTCAAGCAAGGGGTTACTCGGTCTGCTGAAGGCCCGCGATCAAGGTACATATGAGAAAGCAATCAATGAATGAACAACTAAGGTGTCGCAATGCGCAATGAAAAACTAATGATTAATGCTTCTCATCTCTCTGTTCCTGTCTGTCTGTCCCTGTCTATCCCTCACTCTGACTCTCTCTCTGTCTCTGTAAAAAAATAAATAAAAAATAAAAGTTAAATTGTATAATACTGCCTCTTTGACCTACTTCCAGGTAAGTACCCTATTGAAATACCCAACATGTGGATACACACATAAAAAGGATGTTCATAGGAAACAATGGAGACAACCTAAATGTTCCATCAAAGAGCAATGGCTACTGTTGTTTAAGGAGTATCCTCCTATAGAAAGTTATGCATTCTTTAACATCTAAGGAGGCTATGATTTACCAACAAGGAAAATTGTCCATAAGAAACAAAGTGAAAAGTAAATATTTGTCTTGCATAAAGATCTGCTCTGCTACAGGCAGTAACATCTTGAGGAGAACTTCACTTTATACTCTCCTTCAGTATTATGTGAAATTTGTTGTGTTACTTATATAATTTTTTAAATGTTCTAAGATCTTCAAATCCCACTTCTGGGGAGAAGATGTAAGACCAGTAAAAGTGAGAATTAGCCTGACCAGGTGGTGGCACAGTGGATAGAACATTGGACTGGGATGTAGAGGACCCAGGTTTGAGACCCTGAGGTCACCAGCTTAAGTGCAGGCTCATCTGATTTGAGCAAAGCTCACCAGCTTGGACCCAAGGTCGCTGGCTCGAGCAAGGGGTCACTCAGTCTGCTGTGGCCCCACGGTCAAGGCACATATGAGAAAGCAATCAATGAACAACTAAGGTGTTGCAACAAAAAACTGATGATTGATGTTTCTCATCTCTCTCCGTTCCTTCTGTCTGTCCCTATCTATCCCTCTCTCTGACTCTCTGTCTCTGTAAATAAAAAAAAAAAGTGAGAATTATACTCTTCAGAAATATATAAAGAATATATAAAGAGAGAGAGAGAGAGAGACAGGAAGGGAGAGAGATGAGAAACATCAACTCGTAGTTGTGGCACCTTAGTTGTTCATTGATTGCTTTCTCATACATGCCTTGACCCCGGGGGGTGGGGAGCGACTCCAAGCCAGTGACCCCTTGCTCATGCTAACGACCTTTGGGCTCAAACCAGCGACCATGGGGTCTGTGATCCCATGCTCAAGCCAGTAACCCTGCCCTCAAGCTGGTGAGCCCTTGCTCAAGCCAGCTACCTCAGTGTCTCGAACCTGGGTCCTCAGCGTCCCAGGTTGACACTCTATCCACTGCACCACTGCCTGGTCAGGTTACTCCTCAAAAATTTAAACTTTTCTACATCCAGTTTACTTTAAAATAAATTCAAAATTAGGTATACTATTCCAAAATATAGCTGTGTGGACAGGGAGTTGAAAAAGATTGTGAGAAATATCTTCATGTTTCCTTTAATATTGTTACAAGGGATACACAATAAACACAAATAGGCAGGAGGAGAAAATCCCTTGGTATTATTATTATTTTAAATATTTTATTTATTGATTTTACATAGAGAGGAGAGAGGTGGGGGGGGAGAAGTATCAACTCATGGTTGCTTCACTTTCGTTGTTCACTGATTGCTGGTCGTATGCGCCTTGACTGGGCAAGCCCAGGGTTTTGAACCAGCGACCTCAGCATTCCAGGTCAATGCTTTATCCACTGAATCACCACAGGCCAGGCTATTATAATTATTTTATTATTTTTAACTAGCACTCTTGACCCAAACAACAGTTTGGGCTATCCCTCTCTTCTCCACCCCCTGTCAGTCAGTTATTTCCACCTGCCTCTGAAACAGGTGGATTCTGAGCCAGGGGGGCGCAACCTCAATATCTAAACAAAAGGCAGAATGAGGAGTGGTCTCGGGCCCCAAACTCCCACCCTGCAGCAGCTTATTCTCCAGATCCCACTGAAACCAGCCACAGTGGCAAAGGCCTTGTACGGGTGTATGGCAGGGGTTGCTTACTAAAGCCAACAGGTTAAAAATGTGGCAATGGGCCTGATTTGTAAGGCCCATGAGCTAAGAACGGTTTTTACATTTTTATAAATGGTTATATAAGTACCTATATGTTAGATCTACCCTCAAAACCACAAAACCGAAATTATTTACTATCTGGTCCTTGAAGAAAATGTTTGCGGACTCTTTCTCTCCACTCCTCCAACTTGAGCCAGGAGGAGAAGACACTTGCCCGAGCTCTCAAGGGGAGGGCCGGGGCTCAGCGGGGCCCGGGCTGCGTCAGAGCCCGGCAGGGGGCCGGGCGGCGGGCCGGGGACGGCGGGGACAGCCGCAGCGCTGGCGCAGGCAGAAGTGCCAGACCAGGGCGCCGCAGCTCAGCAGGGCCAGCGCCGCGCCCACCCCCACGGCCGCATGGACCAGGCTGCGGGGCCGCGGGGGCACGGACACCCGGCCGCACGGCCCGAAGGCGGGGCCCCCGGCATCCCCCGGGCCCTCGCCATCCAGCGCCGGCACGCTGCTTTCTCCCGCCGCGTTAGCCGCCACCACGCAAACGACATAAGCGCCCCCGGGCTTCAGTCCCTCCAGTTCCGCGCGGCGGACGGTCGAGTTGAGCGGGGGACCCATCTCGGGAGCCCCGCCGCCCTCCCACAGCAGCAGCCAGTACTGGAGGACCGGGGAGGAGGGCGCGCACCAGCGCACCTCCGCGCGGCCGTCCTCGGCCACCACGCGCACCTCTCCCAGGCGTGGCGGGGCGGGCGGCTGCGCGGCGCTGGACAGCCCGGGGCACAGGCAGGCGCGCGGGCCAGCCCTCTGCAGTTCGTGGCACGGAACCTGCAGGTGGCGGCAGCTGTCGTAGTCACAGAGGACTGCCGGCAAAGTTGACTGCGGAATCTCCTGTTCCTCCTCTTCTTCCAAGGCTTGAGGGGCCAAGGCCTGCACTCTGGGAACCAAGGAGAAGGCCACAGCCAGGAGCCACAGCAGGCAGGAAGAGCCCAGCATGGAGCCTGGAAGGTCAGGGGGATGGATCAGTCAAGGCTGCTCAGCCCGCCTGCCGTCCAGGCCCCCTGCCTCAACAAAACCCCGGGGACAAGAGAACACCACTGGGGACCCAGAGACCAGAAAAGAGGAGAAAATGAGACAGACACTTATTTGTCAACCAATTTCTGAGCAGCCTATGTGCTTGATTTTGGGCAAAAAAATTAAATAAATAAAAAAGAAAATGTGGTCTGACAGGAAGACAGATGTGCAGATGTGTGACTAGCAAAGTTGGAATTCCTAGAATCAGTTAATCAATAAACCAACTGCTGGGGGATGGGAGCAAATAGGAGGAAATATTTAATTAGCTGAGGGGAGAAAGGTGGAGTAATTCCCAGCTGCTACCCAGAGCAGAGGTCTAAGTAAAACAAGTATCAGTCAACTGCACATGCAAACAGCCAGAAATGAGACGGAAGAGAAGGGAGAGGCGGAACAGAAAGGAGAAATGGGGACTTCACTCACTCCCCACCTGTCGCAGACGTCCTGGGCCCTGCCTTTTCCCACCACAGCCCCTCACCAGTGTGCAGGTCCTGATGCGGTGGATACCGCCACCAGACCTCTGTGAATTTCAGGCCCCGGGGCCCCCAGGAACACAGGCTGCGCAATCAGATTTTGTGTCTTCAATTCCAATTCTGTTTTGGCTGGAAACATTTATACCCTTCAAGTGTGATGTCACTACCGAGCCCCCCCTCACTCGGCCCCCCTTTCCTAGTGAGTGCCAAGAAGAGGGCTGGTCCCTTCAGAGGGCCTGAGTCACAGGGCCAGGGGTGGGGGAGGCCGCAGGCTGTGGTTTCAGCTGGAGGCCGGGAGGCCTGGGTTCTGAAAAGGGACCGGAATGTGGAAAGCAGCCAGGAGCTGCGAAGCCTTTGCCGAAGTCACGTGAAGGGCTGGGAGGGAAGCGGGGCAGGGGGCCACCTGGCTGGTGTCGAGGAGGGAAACAGCTGTGGATAGCATGTGGCCCAGGCTACAAAATACTTTTTTTGGTACAAATCATACCACATCCATGGCTGTCACTTCCTGTCTTCTGCCTCCCAATAGACAGAAAGGGAGGGGTGCAGAGGCCTGAAGGATGTATCCCAGCTCTCCAGACCCACCCTACACTCTCCCACTCCCCAGAGGGAGAAGAGGGAGTCACTGGATGGAGGGGTGGAAGGGACGGAGCCGGCAAGCTAGGTGTTCTCTCCTCACACCCCTAGGCTTACGGATGGAAACAGCTGTGCCTAGTGGGTCAGGGTGTGGAGGCCTTCCCCATTGAGCTCAAGACAGACAACCTCCTTTAATCGGGCGGGGGGCCCTGAGGAACACAAGATTTTCAAATGGCCCTGAATCTACTTCAAAGAATCAAAGAAGCAGATGGCAAGAATATAGTTTATTGGGGAAGGCCCAGGAGAGGGGGAAGGGAGTGTCAGGTGGAAGAGGGCTGGAGTGTGATAGTGTTCTGCTCTCTTCAGGAACTGGAGCAGGTGTGGCGCTGCCGGTGAGAGCCCCCCGAGGGTTCGGAGCTGCCCAGAGTCTCTGGGGCCAGAGCAGGGGCAGGAGCGGGCAGGTTGGCCTCCGTCAGCAGAGCTGCATCTTCCCAGGAGCCTGAACCTGCGCCAGGGGTGGGAACTGAGATAACCAGGGGCCGCCCCAGCCAATGGGGCCTCCTCCCGAGCCACCCCACGCCCCCACCCCACAGCTCCCTGGGCAAGTGTCCCTCACCATCACTGGCCTCTGGCTCTAGCTCTTCCTCGCCACTCAGGGGCTGCGGGTCTGGTTTCTCCTCCTCAGAGAGCTGGGCCTCTGCCGTGACAGGGGAACAAGCAGTGAGACAGGAGGGGCTGACGGGGGCGGGGGGCTGGAGGCGTCAGGTGAGAGGGAGGAGGATGGCAGCAGCACCATACCTGTCCCTGAGGGGTCTTCAGGGCCCTCGGCGTCCTCTGTGACATCTGGCAGCTGGGCTGACTCCTCCTGGCCTTGGGATAGAGGGCAGGACAGGGTCCGGGTGGCTGCGCCTGGACGGCAGTCCTCCAACCCTTTGACCCTCTGCTCAGTGTGGGAGCCTCCAGCCTCCCACTGGATGCAGCAAGCGCCTCACCACGCAGCCCCCGACCATCACCTTTACCTGGCTGATGGGCAGAGACCTTCCCCTGGGCTTCCTTTTGGGAACCGTCTCTTTTGCGGACATTTACCTGTGGAGGAGAAACTGCTCAGCAGCACGGACTGACTAGCAATCTCCTCACTCAGTGACCAGGGAGGGCCCTTTGCCTGAGCCCCCAACCTGCCCTGGTCCATTCCCCAGTCCAAGAAGGCTCAGGAAGGGGAGAGGAAAGGGGCCCTTTACAACCTGCAAGGCGAAGCGGTGTCGGGGCCAGATGCCGCCCCACACCCACTGCATGTAGCTGAAGAGCACGATGACACTGAGGAAGGTGAAGTTGCTGGCAACGCCTATGAAGGCGCAGGTCATGGGGAAGTTGTACAGCAGGTACCTGAGGCAAAAAGGAGGGACAGGAATGGAGCAGTTACGGAAACCAGGCTTCTCCTAAGATATCAGTTCTCGGCCTGGCGTGCAGGAGTCCCGGGTTCGATTCCCAGCCAGGGCACACAAGAGAAGCGCTCATCTGCTTCTCCACCCCTCCCCCTCTCCTTCCTCTCTGTCTCTCTCTTCCCCTCCCACAGCCAAGGCTCCATTGGAGCAAAGATGGCCCGGGCGCTGGGGATGGCTCTGTGGCCTCTGCCTCAGGCACTAGAGTGGCTCTGGTTGCAACAGAGCGACGCCCCAGAGGGGCAGAACATCGCCCCCTGGTGGTCATGCCAGGTGGATCTTGGTAGGGCGTATGCGGGAGTCTGTCTGACTGCCTCCCCGTTTCCAGCTTCGGAAAAATGAAAAAAAAAAAAAAAAAGATATCAGTTCTCAATTCTGGCTGCACAAACCATCCCTAGGGTGCTTTCACAAAGTCTAATGGCTAGCCTGGCCTGGGGTGGCGCAGGGGATAGAGCATCGACCTGGAACGCTGAGGACGCCGGTCTGAAATCCTGGGCTTGCCTGGTCAAGGCACATACGAGAAGAAACTACTATGACTTGATGCCCCCAATCACCACCACCAATTTCTCTTCTCTAAAATCAATAAATAAAATATATTTTGTGTTTGTTTTTAAATTTATTTATTCAGTTTAGAGGAGACAGAGAGAGAGAGAGAGAGAGAGAGAAGGGGGAGGAGCAGGAAGCATCAACTCCCATATGTGCCTTGACCAGGCAAGCCCAGGGTTTTGAACCAGTGACCTCAACATTCCAGGTCGACACTTGATCCACTGCGCCACCACAGGTCAGGCAATAAATAAAATCTTAAAAAAAAAAGTCTGATGGCTAAATGTGAACCTAACAGATTCTGGTTCAGATGGTCTGGTGGGGTGTTCCAGACATCAGGGTTTTTTTGTTTGTTTTTTTACAGAGACAGAGAGGGAGCCAGAGAGAGGGATAGACAAGGTCAGACAGACAGGAACAGAGAGATGAGAAGCATCAATCATTAGTTTTTTGTTGCGTGTTGTGACACCTTAGTTATTCATTGATTGCTTTCTCATATGTGCCTTGACCATGGCCTTCAGCAGACCAAGTAACCCCTTGCTCGAGCCAGTGACCTTGGATCCAAGCTGGTGAGCTTTTGCTCAAACCAGATGAGCCCACACTCAAGCTGGCAACCTCGGGTCTCAAACCTGGGTCTTCGGCATCCCAATCCAACGCTCTATCCACTGCACCACCACCTGGTCAGGCCAGACATCAGTATTTATTTATTTATTTATTTTGTATTTTTCTGAAGCTGGAAACGGGGAGAGACAGACAGACTCCCGCATGCGCCCGACCAGGATCCACCCGGCACGCCCACCAGGTGCGATGCTCTGCCTACCAGGGGGCGATGCTCTGCCCCTCCAGGGCGTCGCTCTGCCGTGACCAGAGCCACTCTAGCGCCTGGGGCAGAGGCCAAGGAGCCATCCCCAGCGCCCAGGCCATCTTTGCTCCAGTGGAGCCTTGGCTGCGGGAGGGGAAGAGAGAGACAGAGAGGAAGGGGGGGGGGTTGGAGAAGCAAATGGGCCCTTCTCCTATGTGCCCTGGTCAGGAATCGAACCCGGGTCCCCCGCACACCAGGCCGACGCTCTACCGCTGAGCCAACCGGCCAGGGCCCAGACATCAGTATTTTTAGTTGTCCATTGATTGATTTCTTATATGTGCCTTGACCTGGGGGGCTACAGCAGACCAAGTGACCCCTTGCTTGAGCCAGTGACCCTGGGCTCAAACTGGATGAGCCTGCGCTCAAGCTGGCGACCTCGGGGTCTCAAACCTGGGTCCTCTGCATCCCAGTCCGACGCTCTATCCACTGCGCCACCACCTGGTCAGGCGACATCAGTATTTTTATTTTTTTTTTAATTTCTTTTTAAATTTTTTTTTTTTAAAGATTTTATTTATTCATTATAGAGAGGGGAGAGAGAGAGAGAGAAGGGGGGAGGAGCAGGAAGCATCAACTCCCATATGTGCCTTGATCAGGCAAGCCCAGGGTTTTGAACCAGCAACCTCAGCGTTTCCAGGTTGTCGCTTTATCCACTGCGCCACCACAGGTCAGGCGACATCAGTATTTTTAAAAAGTCTCCCAGGGAGCCTGACCAGGCGGTGGCGCGGTGGATAGAGCGTTGGACTGGGATGCAGAGGACCCGGGTTCGAGACCCCAAGGTCGCCAGCTTGAGCTCATCTGGTTTGAGCAAAAAGCCCACCAGCTTGAACCCAAGATCGCTGGCTCCAGCAAGGGGTTACTCGGTCTGCTGGAGGCCCGTGGTCAAGGCACATATGAGAAAGCAATCAATGAACAACTAGGGTGTTGCAATGCGCAATGAAAAACTAATGATTGATGCTTCTCATCTCTTTCCGTTCCTGTCTGTCTATTCCTCTCTCTGACTCACTCTGTCTCTATAAAAAAAAAAAAAAAAAAAAAAAGCCCCCCAGGGAACAAATGAACAAATAAAACAACAGATTGGTGGTTACCAGAGGGAAAGGGGGGTGAAGGAGCGTGAAATGGGTAAAGGGGGTCAACTGTATAGTGATGGATAGAATATACTTTTGGTGGTAAGCATCCTGTAGTGTATACAGTTGTTGAATTATAATTTTTATACTTGAAATGTTAGAAACTGGCCCTGACTGGTTGGCTCAGTGGTAGAGCGTCAGCCCCGTGTGTGGATGTCCAGGGTTCAATTCCCATTCAGGGCACATAGGAGAAGCACTGATCTGCTTCTCCACCCTTGCCCCTCTCGCTTCTCTCTCTCTCTCTCTTTCTCTCTTTTCTCTTCCTGCAGCTATGGCTCAACTGGAGCAAGTTGGTTCCTGGCACTGAGGATGGTTCCATGGCCTCTGCCTCAGGTGCTAAGAACAGCTCAGTTGCTGATCAACAGTGCAAAGCCCCAGATGGGCAGAGCATTGCTCCCTAGTGGGCTTGCTGAGTGGATCATGGTCAGGGTGCCAGCGGGTCTGTCTGCCTCTTTTTCTCATTGAAATGTTAGAAACCAGCCTGACCTGTGGTGGCACAGTGGATAAAGCATCGACCTGGAAATGCTGAGGTCGCCGGTTCAAAACCCTGGGCTTGCCTGGTCAAGGCACATATGGGAGTTGATGTTTCCAGCTCCTCCCCACCTTCTCTCTCTGTCTCTCTCTCCCTCTCTGTCTCTCTCTCTCTCTCTCCCTTTCTCTCTCCTCTCTAAAATGAATAAATAAAATTTTTAAAAAATTAAAAAAAAAAAAAAGTTAGAAACCAGTATTATCTCAAGAAAAAAATAAAAGATTCCCAGGGAACTGATAGTGAGTGTGCAGCCAGGCTTGGAAACCTGTGGCCCATGTGAAACCTGTTACCTTTGCTTAGGCCCTCTTCACTTAGAAAGGGCAGCCCACGAGCCTCCGAGGCACACATCAGTGGTTCCTCACCTGAGCCCAGAGAAGTGGGCGTGGATGCGGAGATGGGCTCCGTACAGTTGGATGCGCTTGCTGTGGACCTCGATAATCGCTCCGGTTGTGGGCACGTACTGTGGGGTTGGGGGTGGAGGGTGGCAGCCACGTGAGGCCAGGATCCTGCTGCTGTCAGTCTGAGGCCTGCCTCCAGCCTCTTGGTCACGGTTCCTCCTGACCGAGCCCAGAGGCTCCCCAGGTAGAATTCTGGGCGTATGGGGAGGGCCGTCTCCTAGCCCTCCTCACCCTCTTACCGAGTTTTCTCTGTACTCCGGGTACAGTTCCACCTCCAGGAGCTGCTTCTGCTCTGCAAAGCCGAACAGCAGCAGGCTGGAGAAGACCAGCGTGTCCAGCATTTGGAGCAGGTCTGAGCGATAATGCAGCATCACCTGCCAGGGGCAGGAGGGAGAGGAGGTGGTCAGGCACCCCCGATCCTCACAGGCCCACCGCCCCTCAGTCACCCTGCCCAGTCTATGCAGGCTGCTTCCCCCCAGGTCCCTGCTCCAAGTCAGACAAACTCCACCTTCTGTCACCTTCTACCACGATCCCCCAAACCTGACCTAGTCATTCCAAATGCTTGAGTGGACAGCCCCACCCTGCCCTGCTCACCACGTCTCTGTTCCAGTACAACAAAAGCCCTTCTTCTAAGAAACCTTCCTAGCTTAAGCTGAATACTGTCTCTGATCTACCTTTCCCTCAAATAGTTCCATATTCCAGAATGGATTAAGTCCCAGTGTACCACCTGAAGCTCTGTTTCCCAGAGTCTAGGGATTTGCTTCATGATGTGGTCCTGTTGACAATTAAGAACGAAGCCTAGCCTGACCAGGCGATGGCACAGTGGATAGAATGTCGGACTGGGATGCCAAGGACCCAGGTTCGAGACCCCAAGGTCGCCAGCTTGAGCGCGGGCTCATCTGGTTTGAGCAAAAGCCCACCAGCTTGAACCGAAGGTCGCTGGCTGGAGCAAGGGGTCACTCGGTCTGCTGAAGGCCCGTGGTCAAGGCACATATGAGAAAGCAATCAATGAACAACTAAGGTGTTGCAACACGCAATGAAAAACTAATGATTGATGCTTCTCATCTCTCTTCGTTCCTATCTGTCTGTCCCTGTCTATCCCTCTCTCTGACTCACTCTCTGTCTCTGTAAAAAAAAAAAAAAAAAAAAAAAGAACAAAGCCTAACATTTACTGAACACCTGCTATGTGCTGTAAGCACTTTCCATTTCCTCACTGAATCCAAACTACTTGCTATGAGGAGTTACCATTATAGTTTATATACTCTATAATGGGGTTAAGTGTATACTCGATAATGGGGTTAAGTGTATACTCGATAATGGGCTTAGGTAAGTTGCCCCTCAGCTAGTATGTTTCTTTTTCTTTTTTCTTTCTTTTTTTTTTTTTTACAGAGACAGAGAGTGAGGGATAGACAGGGACAGACAGACAGGAACGGAGAGAGATGAGAAGCATCAATCATTAGTTTTTCGTTGTGCGTTGCAACACTTCAGTTGTTCATTGATTGCTTTCTCATATGTGCCCTGACCGCGGGCCTTCAGTAGACTGAGTAACCCCTTGCTGGAGCCAGCGACCTTAGGTTCAAGCTGGTGAGCTCTTTTTTTAAAGATTTTATTTATTCATTATATAGAGGGGAGGGGGGGGAGGAGCAGGAAGCATCAACTCCCATATGTGCCTTGACCAGGCAAGCCCAGGGTTTTGAACCAGCAACCTCAGCGTTTCCAGGTTGATGCTTTATCCACTGCACCACCACAGGTCAGGCCGCTGGCGAGCTCTTGCTCAAGCCAGATGAGCCTGCGCTCCAGCTGGCGACCTCAGGGTCTCGAACCTGGGTCCTCTGCATCCCAGTCCGACGCTCCATCCACTGCGCCACCTCCTGGTCAGACAGCTAGTATGTTTCTGCGTGAGAATTTGAGCTCAGTTCTGTCTGGCTTCCGAGATGCCTGTTTTCAGAGCAGTTCCACTTTTCATATTTTATCCCAAAGCTGGATGATGCCACCAGACATCTGGGGTGTTTGTCTGATTTGGTAAAGTGACTCTGCTTCCCAGTCCTGATGAGTCTGTGACCGAAGGCCTAGGATCTTTTCTCCAGAAGGTCTACCCAGATATTATAACATCTGTCCTCATTCTCCACACCCTCCCAAACAGGCCGTGAACACTTACGGAACGGGAAGAAGTGGAGATGACTCGTCCGCCTCGGGTGTAGCATGAGATGGTGACCAGGAACATGCCCAAGCCTTGGTTCACGGGAGACTCTGGCAGCTCCAGCTCTAAGGTAACGCGGTACGGCTGTCCGTACATCAGCACCTGCCCGAGATAGCCCCGACTTTTTTCAAAAACACTATTTTTAAATGGCACTGTCCTCTTCCCCCTCTCCCCTACCCTTCCAAATACTCTGCCACAACCCCCTTGGTTGGCATGAACAGGCCTCTCAATCTCTCATCCCAATAACATGCTGCCCCCTTCTGGTAGCTGGATGCTTCCTATTTCTGAGATCTGAACCAGACTCTTGCTCCTCTTTTCTGAGACACGTTTATTTTCCAAGAGAACCATCATGCTGCCAAGTGGGCCATCTGTGACTCAAGCCTGTCCCCTTGAGACCAACCCTCCAGGCCCAGCCTGCCTTCACTTACATTATTAATTAACCAAGTGCCATCTCTCTAGCCACCTCTTGTAGTCACTGTTGCTCCAGATCATCTTTGTCATTCTGGGTCCCTTGTCTTCGTTCTGTTAGTAGAACCCTGAGACTCGTAGTGAGAAGGTTTCTTCTCTGAGATTAACCTCAAAATATTAAAGACCTGCCACTAAATATATCATAGTTTCTCCTGATTATTCCCATACTCCTCTAATCCTTTATCAACTCTTTTCCTATAGCACGACCCCTCAGGGTGGCATATAAGAATCACAGGGGAGCCCTGGCTGGGTAGCTCAGTTGGTTGGAGTGTTGTCCCAATACACAAAGGTTGCAGGTTCAATTCCCCCATCAGGCCACATACAAGAATTGACCAATGAATAAACAGGTAAACAACAAAATCAATGCCAATAAATAAATAAAAATCCCAGGGGTGATGCCTGACCTGTGGTGGTGCAGTGGACAGAGCATCGACCTAGAATGCTGAGGTCACAGGTTTGAAACCTCAGGCTTGCCCAATCAGGGCACAAATGAGAAGCAACTCTGAGTTGATGCTTCCCACTGCTCCCACCAGCCTTTCTCTCTCTCTCAAATCAATAAACAATTTTTTTTTTTTAAAATCATAGGGATGAGCCTGACCAGGCAGTGGCACAGTGGATAGAATGTCAGACTGGGACACAAAAGACCCAGGTTTGAAACCCAGAGGTGGCGGGTTTGAGCACAGGCTCACCAGCTTGAGCGTGGGGTCGCTGGCTTGACTGTGGGACCATAGACACGACCCCATGGTCACTGGCTTGAGCCCAAAAGTCACTGGCTTGAGCAAGGGGTCACTGGCTCAGCTGTAGCCCCCTGGTCAAGGCACATATGAGAAAGCAATGAATGAACAACTAAGGTGCCACAACGAGGAATTGATGCTTCTTACCTCTCTCCCTTCTGTCTGTCTATCTCTCTCTCTCTCACTCACATACTCAAACAGATACAAAAAAATCCATTTCCTTTCTGGTTAAAAACAAAAGCTTTACTATCAGCTTTAATACAGCTGAACCAGTGATCCCTTGCTCAAGCCAGTGACAATGTGGTCATGTCTATCACCCCACGCTCAAGCCGGTGACCTGCGCTCAAGCCAGCGACCTCAGGATTTTGAACCTAGGTCCTCAGCAGCTCAGGCAGACACTCTATCCACTGCATCACTGCTTGGTCAGGCAGATTTTTTTTAATGGGGTAACATTGATAAATTAGGGTACATATGTTCAGAGAAAACATCTCTACGTTATTTTGACATTTGATTATGCTGCATTCCCATCACCCAAAGTCCAATTGTCTTCCATCACCTTATAACTGGTTTTCTTTGTGCCCCTCCCCTCCCCCCCACCCTGTAAACCCCACACTCTTGTCCATGTCTCTGAGTCTCATTTTTATGTCCCACCTATGTATGGAATCATATAGTTCTTAGTTTTTTCTGATTTACTTATTTCGCTCAGTATAATGTTATCAAGGTCCATCCATGTTGTTGTAAATGATCCAATGTCATCATTTCTTATGGCTGAGTAGTATTCCATAGTACCAAAGCTTTTTAATCCACTCGTCCACTGACAGACACTTGGGCTGTTTCCAGATCTTCGCTATTGTGAACAATGCTGCCATAAACATGGGGGTGCATTTCTTCTTTTCAAACAGTGCTATGGTGTTCTTGGGGTATATTCCTAAAAGTGGTATAGCTGGGTCAAAGAAAGTTCGATTTTTAATTTCTTGAGAAATCTCCATACTGTTTTCCACAGTGGCTGCACCAGTCTGCATTCCCACCAGCAGTGCAGGAGGGTTCCCTTTTCTCCACATTCTCGCCAGCACTTATTCTGTGTTGTTTTGTTGATGAGTGCCATTCTGACTTGTGTGAGGTGATATCTCATTGTGGTTTTAATTTGCATTTCTCAAATGATTAGTGATGTTGAACATTTTTTCATATGCCTATTGGCCATCTGTATGTCCTCTCTGGAGAAGTGTCTATCCATTTCTCTCACCCATTTTTTGACTGGATTGTTTGTCTTCCTTTTATTGAGTTTTACAAGTTCTTTATACATTTTGGTTATTAACCCCTTATCAGACATATTGTCAAATATATTCTCCTAGGCCCTGGCTGGTTGGCTCAGTGGTAGAGTGTCGGCCTGGCGTGCAGGAGTCCCGGGTTCGATTCCCGGTCAGGGCACACAGGAGAAGCGACCATCTGCTTCTCCACCCCTCCCCGTCTCCTTCCTCTCTGTCTCTCTCTTCCCCTCCCACAGCCAAGGCTCCATTGGAGCAAAAGTTTGCCTGGGCGCTGAGGATGACTCTATGGCCTCTGCCTCAGGCGCTAGAATGGCTCTGATTGTGGCAGAGCACGCCCCAGATGGGCAGAGCATCGCCCCCTGGTGGGCATGCCAGGTGGATCCCGGTCGGGCGCATGCGGGAGTCTGTCTGCCTCCCTGTTTCCAACTTCAGAAAAATAGCAAAAAATATATATATATATATATTATATATATATATTATATATATATATATAATATATATATTCTCCTATTGTGTAGTTTGTCTTTTTATTCTGTTCTTATTGTCTTTAGTTGTGCAGAAGCTTTTTAGTTTGATATAGTCCCATTTGTTTATCCTGTCTTTTATTTCACTTGCCTGTGGATATAAATTGGCAAATATATTGCTGCGAGAGATGTCGGAGAGCTTACTGCCTGTTTTCTTCTAAGATACTGTTGTTTCACAGCTTACGTTTAAGTCTTTTATCCATTTTGAGTTTATTTTTGTGAATGGTGTAAGTTGGTGGTCTAGTTACATTTTTTTGCAGGTAGCTGTCCAATTTTCCCAACACCATTTATTAAAGAGGCTGTCTTTACTCCATTGTATGCTCTTACCTCCTTTGTCAAATATCAGTTGTCCATAGAGCTGTGGGTTTATTTCTGGGTTCTCGGTTCAGTTCCATTGATCTATATGCCTGTTCTTATGTCAGTGCCAGGCTGTTTTGAGTACAATGGCCTTGTAGTATAACTTGATATCAGGAAGTGATACCTCCCACTTTATTCTTCCTTTTCAAGATTGTGAGGCTATTCGTGTTCTCTTTTGGTTCCATATAAAGTTTTGGAATATGTGTTCTATATCTTTGAAGTAAGTCACTGGTATTTTATTTTATTTTATTTATTATTATTATTATTATTTTTTTGTATTTTACTGAAGCTGGAAACGGGGAGAGACAGTTAGACAGACTCCCGCATGCGCCCTACCGGGATCCACCCGGCACGCCCACCAGGGGCGACGCTCTGCCGCGACCAGAGCCACTCTAGCGCCTGGGGCAGAGGCCAAGGAGCCATCCCCAGCGCCCGGGCCATCTTTGCTCCAATGGAGCCTTGGCTGCGGGAGGGGAAGAGAGAGACAGAGAGGAAGGAGGGGGGGTGGAGAAGCAAATGGGCGCTTCTCCTATGTGCCCTGGCCAGGAATCGAACCCGGGTCCCCCGCACACCAGGCCGATGCTCTACCGCTGAGCCAACCGGCCAAGGCTGTCATTGGTATTTTAATCAGTATTGCATTGAATTTATAAATTGCTTTGGGTAATATAGACATTTTTTAAAAATTTTATTTATTCATTTTGGAGAGGAGAGAGAGGGGGGGGAGAGAAAGAGGGAGAGACAGAGAGAGAGAGAGGGAGATATGGATGGGGGAGGAGCAGGAAGCATCATCTCCCATATGTGCCTTGACCAGGCAAACCCAGGGTTTCGAACTGGCGACCTCAGCATTTCCAAGTCGATGCTTTATCCACTGCGCCACCACAGGTCAGGCCTAATATAGACATTTTAAACAGATTTTATTAATTGACTTTACACAGATGGAGGGAACGAGAAGTATCTCCTCATGGTTGTTTCATTTTAGTTGTTTATTGGTTGCTTTTTATGTGCCTTGACCAGGCAAGCTCAAGGTCTTGAACTGGTGACCTCAGCATTCCAGGTCAATGATCTATCCACTGTACCACCACAGGTCAGGCAATATAGACATTTTAATGATGTTTATTCTTCCTAACCATGAGCACGGTATATGCTTCCACTTGTTTGTATCTTCCCTGATTTCTTTTATCAATCTTTTATAATTTTCCAACTACAAGTCTTTAATCTCCCTGGTTAAATTTATTCCTAGGTACTTTATTTTTTTTTGGTTGCAATAGAAAAGGGGATTGCTTCCTTAATTTCTCTTTCTGACAGCTCATTGTTAGAGTATAAAAATGCCTCTGAGGCCTGACCTGTGGTGGCGCAGTGGGATAAAGCGTCGACCTGGAACACTGAGGTCGCCAGTTCGAAACCTTGGGCTTGCCTGGTCAAGGCACATATGGGAGTTGATGCTTCCTGCTCCTCCCCCTTCTCTCTCTCTCTCTGTCTCTCTCTCTCACTCCTCTCTCTCTAAAAAATCAATAAATAAGGCCCTGGCCGGTTGGCTTAGCAGTAGAGCATCGCCCTGGCGTGCGGGGGACCCAGGTTCGATTCCCAGCCAGGGCACATAGGAGAAGCGCCCATTTGCTTCTCCACCCCCCCCTTCCTCTCGGTCTCTCTCTTCCCCTCCCACAGCCAAGGCTCCATTGGAGCAAAGATGGCCTGGGCGCTGGGGATGGCTCCTTGGCCTCAGCCCCAGGTGCTAGAGTGGCTCTGGTCGCGGCAGAGCGACGCCCCGGAGGGGCAGAGCATCGCCCCCTGGTGGGCAGAGCTTCGCCCCTGGTGGGCGTGCCGGCTGGATCCCGGTCGGGCGCATGCGGGAGTCTGTCTGACTGTCTCTCCCCGTTTCCAGCTTCAGAAAAATACAAAAAAAAAAAAATCATAAAAAAAATAAAAAATCAATAAATAAAAATATTTTTAAAAAGCCTCTGATTTCTGAGTATTAATTTTATATCCTGCCACCTTGCTGAATTCATTTATCAGGTCTAGTAGTTTTTTGACTGAGACTTTAGGTTTTCTATATACAATATCATATTATCTGCAAATAATGATAGTTTTACTTCTTCTTTTCCAACTTGTATGCCTTTTATTTCTTTTTCTTGTCTGATTGCTGTGGCTAGGACTTCCAGAACTATGTTAAATAAGAGTGGTGAAAGGGGGCACCCCTGCCTTGTTCCTGATCTTAAAGGGTTTGCTTTTAATTTTTGCCCATTGAGTATGATGTTGGCTGTGGGTTTGTCATAGATGGCCTTTATCATGTTGAGGTATGTTCCCTGTATTCCCACTTTGCTGAGAATTTTTTTTTTTTTTTTGCTGAGAATTTTGATCATGAATGGATGCTGAATTTTATCAAATGCTTTTTCTGTATCTATTGAAATTATCATGTGGTTTTTCTCCTTCCTTTTGTTTATGTTTATCAATCAATCACATTGATTGATTTGCGAATATTGTACCAGCCTTGCCTCCCAAGAATAAATCCCACTTGATCATGGTGTATGATTTCTTTCATATATTGCTGAATCTGATTTGCTAATATTTTGTTGAGGATTTTAGCATCTAAATTCATCAGGGATATTGGCCTATAATTTTCTTTCTTTGTGTTGTCTTTGCCTGGTTTTGGAATCAGAATTATACTCGCCTCATAGAAGGAGCTTGGAAGTCTTCCTTCCTCTTGAATTTTTTGAAATAGCTTGAGAAGGACAGGAGTTAGTTCTTCTTTGAATATTTGGTAGAATTCACTTGTGAAGCCATCAGGCCCAGGACTTTTCTTTTTTTGGGAGGTTTTTTGATAACTGTTTCAATCTCATTTGTTGTAATCAGTCTGTTTAGGTTTTCTGATTCTTCCAGATTAATTTTTGGAAGATTATATGTTTCAAGAAATTTGTCCATTTCATCTAGGTTGTCTAGTTTTTTTGGCATACAGTTCTTCATAGTATTTTCTTACAATATTTTGTATTTCTGTTGTGTCAGTTGTTATTTCTCCACTCTCATTTCTAATTTGATTTATTTCAGTCCTCTCTCTTTTTTTCTTGGTGAGTCTGGTTAAAGGTTCATCGATCTTGTTTACCTTTTCAAAGAACCAGCTTCTGGTTTCATCGATCCTCTGTATTGTTTCTTTAGCCTCTATGTCACTTATTTATGCTGTGCTCTTTATTATTTCCTTCCTTCTACTAGCTCTGGGCTTTACTTGCTGTTCTTTTTCTAGTTCTTTTAGATGCATGGTCAAGTTGTTTATTTGAGCTTTTTCTAGCTTCTTGAGGTATGACTGTAATGCTATGAACTTCCCTCTCAGGACTGCTTTTGCTGTGTCCCATAAATTTTGAGTTGATGTATACTCGTTATCGTTTGTTTCTAGGAATTTTTAAATTTCTTCTTTGAACTCATTGTTAACCCATTCATTATTTAATAACATGCTATTTAGTTTCCAAGTGTTTGAGTATTTTTCAGTTTTTCTGTTGTGGTTGATTTCTAGTTTCATGCCATTGTGATCAGAGAAAGTGCTCGATATGATTTCAATCTTCTTAAATTTGTTGAGGCCACTTTTGTGCCCTAACATGTGGTCTATTCTAGAGAATGTACCATGAGCACTTGAAAAGAATGTATATTCTGCTGCTTTAGGGTGAAAGGTTCTGAAGATATCTATTAAATCGAGTTGACCCAGTATGTCCTTTAAGTCTGCTGTTTCTTTGTTAATTTTCTTTCCTGAGGATCTATCTAGTGATGTTAGTGGGGTATTGAAATCCCCTACTATTATAGTATTGCTGCTGATCTCGCCCTTTATATCCATCAAGATGTGCTTTATATATTTAGGTGCTCCTATATTAGGTGTGTAGATATTTATAATGGTTATATCTTCCTGTTGGATTGCTCCCTTTATCATTATGTAGTGACCTTCTTTATCTCTTACTATAGTCTTTGGGGTTTTTTTGGGTTTTTTTTTCTGTATTTTTCTGAAGCCGAAAACAGGGTGAGACAGTCAGACAGACTCCCGCATGCACCTGACTGGGATCGACCCGGCACGCCCACCAGGGGGCGACACTCTGCCCCTCCAGGGCGTCACTCTGCCGCGACCAGAGCCACTGTAGCGCCTGGGGCAGAGGCCGAGGAGCCATCCCCAGCGTCTGGGCCATCTTTGCTCCAGTGGATCCTCGGCTGCGGGAGGGGAAGAGAGAAACAGAGAGGAAGGAGAGGGGGTGGGGTGGAGAAGCAGATGGGTGCTTCTTCTGTGTGCCCTGGCCGGGAATCGAACCCGGGACTTCTGCACTCCAGGCCGACACTCTACCACTGAGCCAACCGGCCAGGGCCGCCATTTTATTCTTTAAAACTGTATTCCTCTTTTCATTTTTTTTTTTGTATTTTTTTCTGAAGTTGGAAATGGGGAGGCAGTCAGATAGACTCCCGCATGCGCCCGACCGGGATCCACCTGGCATGCCCACCAGGGGGCGATGCTCTGCCCATCTCGGGCATTGCTCTGTTGCAACCAGAGCCATTCTAGCGCCTGAGGCAGAGGCCATGGAGCCATCCTCAGTGCCCGGGCAAACTTTGCTCCAATGGAGCCTTGGCTGTGGGAAGGGAAGAGAGAGACAGAGAGGAAGGAGAGGGGGAGGGGTAGAGAAGCAGATGGGCGCTTCTCCTGTATGCCCTGGCCAGGAATCAAACCCGGGACTCCTGCACGCAAGGCCGATGCTCTACCACTGAGCCAACCGGCCAGGGCCCTGTATTCCTCTTTTGCTATATTCTTTTTCTTTGATCTGTTTACAACAGGCCCCTTAGTATTTCTTGCAGCCTTGGTTTTGTTGTAATGAATTCCTTGAGTTTTTTTTTTTGTCTGGAAAGCTTTTTATTTCTCCTTCAATTTTAAATGATAGCCTTGCTGGATGAAGTAGTCTTGGTTGTAGGCTCTTGTTTTGCATTACTTTGAATATTTCTTGCCATTCCCTTCTGGCCTCAAGTGTTTCTGTTGAGAAGTCGGAAGTCATCCTTATGGGGGCTCCTTTGTAGGTGATAGTCTTTTTTTCTCTAGCAGCTTTTAATATTTTCTCTTTATCACTTAGCTTTGGTATTTTAATTATGATGTGTCTTGGTGTAGATTCCTTTGGGTTTCTCTTTAATGGAGTTCTCTGTGCTTCTTGAACTTCTGAGATGTTTTCCTGCCTTAATTGAGGGAAGTTTTCAGCTATGATATGTTTGAACAAAGTCTCTATCTCTTGTTCTTTCTCTTCTTCTTCAGGAACCCCTATGATGCGGATGTTATTTCTCTTCATGTTGTCACAGAGCTTTCTTAGAGTTTCCTCAGACTTTTTGAGTCTCTTTTCTTTTTTCTGCTCTGCTTCTGTACCTTTATCTTGTCCTCTAACTTGCTGATTCGATTCTCAGCTTCATCCATACTGCTTTTAATTCCTTCCATTTTGTTCTTCATTTCTGATATTGTATTTGTCATTTCTGACTGATTCTTTTTTATTATTTCAATATCCTTTGTTATATTTGCTATCTCTTTAGGTGTTCGTAATGACTATCTATTGTTGTTCTAATATCTTTGAGCATCCTAACAATTGTTATTTTAAACTCTGCATTTGGTAAATTGGTTATATCTGATTCATTCAGGTCCTTTTCTGGGATTTCTCTTGATTCATTTGTGTTGCATTTCTCTGCTTTCTCATTTTGTTTGTGTAACAGAAGGTTTTGGCCACTGGAGTCCACTGGGCGTGTCCTCTGTGTTCCCTAGGTGTGATCTGTCTACAGGTCCACCCCCCCCTCTGCTGTTGCTGCCTAGGGCATTCAGGTATGGGCGTTGCCAGTGCCTGCCCACTGGGGCTGTTGCTGTGGTTTCTGCCTCTCCTTCATGGGAGTGGCTGTGATCACTTGCTCGGGTATACAAGCCTCGGTGGACTCGGCCTTCGCCTCGCCCCCGCGGGTGGCATTATGCTCGGCCCTGAGGGCAGTGGCGAGCATATTTGCTTAGCTGCAGGTCTCCGCCTGATTCCAGGCTTTCGCCCTGCCCTTGCAGGAGGAGCTTGCTCGTGGGATGGCTGCAAGCCTGGGTTCCACAGGCCAGGCGGGACTGCGTGCCCACGCTCAGTAGCAGGACTCTGCTTGTTCTGGGTTTTGGCTCCACCCCCGCGGGAGGAGCCGGCTCTCAAGTCAGGCCACAAGCCTCGGTTCACAGGAGGGGCAGGGCTGTGCTCCTGCTCCCTCGCCCAAGGTCAGGTCTCCACCGCTTCCGGGGTTCCTGCGGTTCTCCCGCAGGCTGGATTGCAGGCGGCCCGCAGCTGGGCTTGACCACTTTTGCATGCCCCCTCCTCCCCAGCTGGACAAGACTGAGCTCACAGCTGGGCCCAGTAGTGGCCAGCCAGCTCCCGCCCAAATTGCAGGCGGCCTGCAGCTAGGCTTGGCTGCTTTTGCACGCCCCCTCCTTCCCAGCTGGACACAACTGAGCTCACACCTGGGCCCAGTGGTGGCCAGCCAGCTTCCGCCCTTGCCAACAGAACCACACTTCCACTTCCCACTGCCACCCGCCCTCAGGCGAGCCCTCAGCCATGTGGGTAGGGGCGCTGCAGCTCAGACCCTAACACTCACTACCGTAGTCCCAAAAGCTCCCTCCTTCTAAGCAACTCTGCTCTGAATGCTGCGGGAGAGCTTGTTTGGCTGGTGTCCTGCTTCCCTTTGCTGGTATTGCTGTTTCCAGGGGAAATATTCACTTCAGATTTGGGAAGTGACTCAGCCCAGGGATTAGGGTGGGTGTCTCCCAAAATGTTTCTCCCTGTGCCTCCTAGATTACACTCTCTTCCTGCTGCTCTGGTCCTCTACTCTCTTCCCATCCCCTGGAGCCCGGGTGTTTGTGCGAGACGTTTTCTGCACAGTCCCTTTAAGAAGAAACCTAGGTCTGAGAAATCAGTCTCTTTCTCATAAACAGTATCCTGTCTTGTTTCCAGCTAAATACTGTCCATATGCCTCTTCTAGGCTCTGGGGCTGCAGGCTGGGGCTTTGTTCCTGGGACTCAGGATCCTCCCCTCTCTGCTAAACTCACTTCCCACCACACGAGTCTCTCCTGGCTGCCGTTTGCTCCGGGGAGCTGGGCAGCCCTCTCCGCGTTTCCGCTTTTCCTACCAGTCTCAGTGTGGCTTCTTCAGTGTTCCTTGGTTGAAGAGTCCTCTTAGTTTAGTCCAGAGTTGGTTTTTCCAGATGATGGTTCTTAAAATTAGTTTGTAATCCACTTTGGTTCTGGGAGGTGGAAGTTGGTACATCCGCCTACTCCATTGCCATCTTGTCTCCTCAAGTACAACTCAGATTTTTTTTTTTAAATGTTGAAAAACATTGCCCTAACTATAGTGAACTAGCTCTAAAAATTGGATGTAGCTATGAGGGTCCTCTGAGCATTTTATCAGTAGGGTGAAAGGTGGAAAACGCTGATCCAAATCTTTATATCTTATTTTCAGACGGAATTATCTGTTGAAAAAGATGTACTGTATCCCATGATATTCCTAATCCCCTCTAGAGGCCAGCTGCTTCACTGAATTCTTTGAAATATTAAAATAGTTCTCTGGGTGGCTGGAGGGAAATGGGGAATGACTGCTAGTTAATGATCATGCGTTTCTTTTGGAGGCAATGAAAATGAACTAAAACCAACTGTGGGGGATGGTTGACCAACTCTGTGAACACACTAAAAATGACTGAGCTGTACATTTTAAGTGAGTCCACTGTATATAATGTGCATTATATCTTAACAAAGCTGTTTTATGTGTATGTATATATTAAGTGTATATGTATACATATATATATTATATATTAAACTAGTAATTTTGTCTAAATAAATGTTATCTCCAGGGAGATTCATGGAATCTAATACCAGACCCTTGTAAAGGGTCCCTGTTCACCTGTGTCTGCCTAATGGGCAGATTCTCCCCCTTCTCTC
Organism: Saccopteryx leptura; assembly: GCF_036850995.1. Lineage (NCBI taxonomy): Eukaryota > Metazoa > Chordata > Mammalia > Chiroptera > Emballonuridae > Saccopteryx > Saccopteryx leptura. Next base: position 10,072,486 of record NC_089503.1, on the reverse strand, counting down.
CCATTCCCACATAATCTTCACCCTTCTTTAAAAGGTCTACTTTGAGCCTCACTGTCTCCATAGCCTCACACTGATCTCTCCAATTCTTCATCAATTTTTCTAATTTTTTAAAAATTTTATTCATTTTAGAGAGAGAAACATCAATTTGTTGTTCCACTTATCTATTCACTGGTTGATTTTTGTATGTGCCTTAACCAGGGATCACACCCACAACCTTGGTGTATCAGAGAACTCTCCAACCAACTGAGCTACTGGGCCAGTGCCACAGATTCTTCTGAAATGCAGAATCTGCATCTTACATTTTGCTACTTTTTTTTTTACAGAGGCAGAGATAGACAGGGACAGACAGACAGAACGGAGAGAGATGAGAAGCATCAATCATTAGTTTCTCGTTGTGCGTTGCGACTTCTTAGTTGTTCATTGATTGCTTTCTCATATGTGCCTTGACCGTGGGCCTTCAGCAGTCCGAATAACCCCTTGCTGGAGCCAGCGACCTTGGGTCCAAGCCGGTGAGCTTTTTGCTCAAACCAGATGAGCCCGCGCTCAAGCTGGCGACCTTGGGGTCTCGAACCTGGATCCTTCCGCATCCCAGTCCGACGCTCTACCTACTGCGCCACCGCCTGGTCAGGCTTACATTTTGCTACTTAATACCATAGAATACTGTAGAATTCTATCTGTCCTGTGAGTTCCCTGAAAGCAGGACCACTTTTCAATTGTTAGCAAGGGTTACACATAGATACATTATTTCATGCATCCATCCATCCATTCAAAAATGTTCACTGTAAATGAACAAAATGACCAAGCTGCTTTAATGAACAGGGACTTGGGCTGGCTCTCTCCTCATCCTTCAACTTTCCTTCCTTCCCCATCCGGCAGGCAGCCTTGTGCTGACTTCTTTAGGCTCCCTGCAGCAACACTGTGATCTCTACGATGGGCAGCCACACAACTGTATGCACTATTTCCGGTGAAGATGGACTGAGGCTTTACTTCTAGTCTGCTCTGTCTATTCTGTTTATTATTATTATAGCCACAGAAGCACAGTGAACCAATGTCTTCACAGAACGTTCTATAACAATCTCCAAGCTCTCTTCCTGAGCAGCGGCATTACAATGATAAATCTGTCTTGCAATGCCCAACATTCCACCTCACTACTTTGTAGGGGCTCACTCATATGACCTGGTAAGTTGTTTGTATGTTTGTTTCTTTTAGAGAAAGAGAGGGAGAGAGAGAAAAAGTATCAAACTGTTCCTGTATGTGCCCTGACTGGGGACTGAATCACCATCTGTGTATCAGGATCACACTAACCAACCAAGCTATCCAGCCAGGGCTGACCTGGTAATTATTTTTGATAGTGTAGGGCCACCTGGTAAAGTGGAAGATGTCACAGGATATACAAATCTCTCAGGTTGTTTTTATTGTCATATAAGGCCAGTCTACACCCCAATCTCAGGGAACACCGTACTCTATAGCTTATACTCCTTCCTTCAGAGTGACCGTTTATTTCTATCTTGTTTTTTTTAAATTGATTTTAGAGCAGGGAAGCGGCAGGGTGGGGGGGAAGAGAGAGAGAAAGGAGAGACATTAATTTGTTGTTCTACTTGTTTGTGCATTCATTAGTTGATTCTTGTATGTGCCCTGTCTGGAGATCAAACCCACAACCTTGGTATACCAGAACAATGCTCTAAGCTACCTGGCCAGGACCTATCCTATGTTTTCTATCTTTAAGTCAGTATACTCCTAAGTATCATTTAAAAAAATTTTGGGGCCTGACCAGGCAGTGGCACAGTGGATAAAGCGTTAGACTGGGATGACGAGGACCCAGGTTCGAGACCCCGAGGTCGCCAGCTTGAGCGCGGGCTCATCTGGTTTGAACAAAAGCTCACCAGCTTGGATCCAAAGTCACTGGCTCGAGCAAGAGGTTACTCGGTCTGCTGAAGGCCCACAGTCAAGGCACATATGAGAAAGCAATCAATGAACAACTAAGGCGTCGCAATGCGCAACGAAAAACTAATGATTGATGCTTCTCATCTCTCTCTGTTCCTGTCTATCTGTCCCTGTCTATCCCTTTCTCTGACTCTCTCTCTGTCTCTGAAAAAAAAAATTGGGGGGAAGGCCCTGGCCGGCTAGCTCAGCAGTAGAGTGTCAGCCCGATGTGTGGAAGTCCCAGGTTCAATTCCTGGCCAGGGCACACAGGAGAAGTGCCCATCTGCTTCTCCACCCTTCCCCCTCTACTTTCTTTCCATCTCTCTTGACCTCCCGCAGCCAAGGCTCCACTGGAGCAAAGTTGGCCTGGGGGCTGAGGATAGCTCCATGGCCACCGCCTGAGGCGCTAGAATGGCTCCGGTTGCAACGAGCAATGCCCCTGATAAGCAGAACATCACCCCCTGGTGGGCATGCCGGGTAGATCCCGGTCTGGCGCATGCAGGAATCTGTCTGACTGCCTCCCCACTTCTCATTTCAGAAAAATAAAAAAATAATAAAATACAATAAATAAAAAATGTTTTTCAGCCCTGGCTGGTTGGCTCAGCGGTAGAGCGTCGGCCTAGCGTGCGGAGGACCCGGGTTAGATTCCCGGCCAGGGCAAACAGGAGAAGCGCCCATTTGCTTCTCCAACCCTCCGCTGCGCCTTCCTCTCTGTCTCTCTCTTCCCCTCCCGCAGCCAAGGCTCCATTGGAGCAAAGATGGCCCGGGTGCTGGGGATGGCTCTGTGGCCTCTGCCTCAGGCGCTAGAGTGGCTCTGGTCACAACATGGCGACGCCCAGGATGGGCAGAGCATCACCCCCTGGTGGGCAGAGCGTCGCCCCATGGTGGGCGTGCCGGGTGGATCCCGGTCGGGCGCATGCGGGAGTCTGTCTGACTGTCTCTCCCTGTTTCCAGCTTCAGAAAAATGAAAAAAGAAAAAAAAATGTTTTTCAAATAATTTTGAAATTCTTTTTTTTTTTTTTTTTTTAAGACTTTATTTATTCATTATAGAGAGGAAAGAGAGAGAGAGAGAGAGAAGGGGGGAGGAGCAGGAAGCATCAACTCCCGTATGTGCCTTGACCAGGCAAGCCCAGGGTTTTGAACCGGAAACCTCAGTGTTTCCAGGTTGACGCTTTATCCACTGCGCCACCACAGGTCAGGCTTGAAATTCTTAAAGTAAGTCTAACTACTGATGATGTTGCTGACTGACAACTCAAAAAACTCTGATGATCAGAAATTGTATGGCTCTTCCAAGGCCCATGTGAAGTGTTCAGGGATCCTACCCTTTTCTCAGAGTCTACTAAAGAAGGATGCATTCCCATTCTGCACTTCCTGGGGTTTCCAGGTTTGTTGAAGTCATATTGGCATCTGGTCCGTCCTGTGGCACAGTACCCTTTGTAATGGCAGATTACACACACTTGACAACAGTTTCATAATTTTACACACAAGCTTTCAAAACTCTTGGGTGAATTCCATCCTAGTCCAATGAAATAACTAGTTTGTTAGTTTAAGTTCATTTAGGTCTGAAACACACCTCATGTGGTAGATATTGACTGGCTGCAACAATTTGAGAACATTGCTAACATCTGCAGGAAAGAACAAGTCATCCAATTCATTTAATTTTTTCCCACTGATTTGAGAGAGAGAGAGAGAGAGAGAGAGAAGGAGAAAGAGGGGGGAGGGAAAGGAAGAAAGGGAGAGAGAGGGGGAAGGAGAGAGAAGAGAGAGTGTGAGAGGGGGAGGGAGAGAAGGAGAGAGAGAACAGAGAGAGAAGCAGCAACTTGTCATTCCACTTAGTTCTGTACTCATTGATTGCTTCTACATGCCCTGACCAGGAGTCGAACCCATAACCTCAGTACATGAGATGACACTTTATCCACTGAGCCACCAGACCAGGGCCATACAATTTATTTAGACCTTAATTTTTCTTTTAACTTCCCATTCCTTTTTTTTTTATTGAAATTATTCAGGTGACATTGGTTAATAACTTCCTTTTTCTTGAAAGCCTTCCTTCCTTGGTCTCTATTACTCAATCCCTGTTCTCTAGGTCTTTCTCAAGACTCCCTTTTGATTTCAAGTTATCAAAGCTCTAATGCAACTCTCTTCAACTCCCATACTCACCCGGTCACGTCCACCCTTAGCAAGGGACACATTGGCAACAGGGAAGGAGCAGAGTATGGAGGCGGAGGAATCACAGTCAGTCCTAAATGAGAATGAGGACAACATTGCTAAATTATGCTGGAGTCTGCCTTACCTGTCCCCAAGCGTCGGCGCCCTAGCGCCCTCCTGTCCTCCCCCCTCCTGGGAGAACAGATGCCCGCCTCTGTTAGGGAGAGGGAGCAGAAATGCAGCCAGCAGATCCAAGTGCTTCTTTCATTCTCTTCCTGCTACTTCAGCTTATTTCCTCTCATAAAACAGACGTTCTTAAATGGGAATCTATGGACATTTAGTTGAAAAGATTCAGACTTACGTGTTTCTCACTTGGGGAGCTTAAAAAAAATGCATATTCTGCAGTCCCACTCCAAGATTCTGATTCTGTAGTTCTGGTCTGGGGCCTAGTTAGAATCAACTCTTCGAGAGGAATCCACACCTGGTCTTAATGAGGCTCACAAACCCCTCAAGTCCTATGCAAAATTGCACATGGGCCTGTGTGTGCAGCACATGCATGGGCATACTGATACTTTTTTTTTTTTTTTTTTACAGAGACAGAGAGTGAGTCAGAGAGAGGGATAGATAGGGACAGACAGGAACGGAGAGAGATGAGAAGCACCAATCATTAGTTTTTCATTGCGCGTTGCAACACTTTAGTTGTTCATTGATTGCTTTCTCATATGTGCCTTGACCGCGGGCCTTCAGCAGACGGAGTAACCTCTTGCTGGAGCCAGCGACCTTGGGTCCAAGCTGGTGGGCCTTGCTCAAACCAGATGAGCCCGCACTCAAGCTGGCGACCTCTGGGTCTCGAACCCGGGTCCTCTGCATCCCAGTCCGACGCTCCATCCACTGTGCCACCGCCTGGTCAGGCCTGATACGTTTTTATGGCAGGAAGAGCCTATAACTTTTATGAAATCCATACTACCTAAAAATTTAAGCAGCTCAGCCTTAGAAATTATAGTTCATGACCAGGGACTCAGGACAGGGGGAAAAAAAGATTCTGGACAACTGATAATAATGCCCTTGTCATCTCTTGGTTGGTCTGATAGCCATTGTTAAGAAAAGGGAAAGAATTTGGCAGGGTAAGATGGGCAGGAGCAGGCCTCTGGGAGTTTATATATCCAGCCACCCTGTTTCCATAATCTCTACTGTGCAATAATGACTGGGAATGACATAATGTAAAAGGCAAATTGCTGCTTTCCTAACACCTCCTCTAGTAAAGGCCAGTTTAGTTCTCAGATGACCCAAGGAGCTGGCTTGTTTCAGAAGTCTGTGGCCCCAAGAGAGGTCTGATCCAACCTGAAGAGAACTGACATGAATAATGACAGTCTAGAAGGGGTTCTTAAAAAAATTCTTCTTCACCAGAGGTAGAACTAGGATCCTAGAGCCCTATCAGTCCAGACCTGCTTTCTGGCCTTGGGCTGTGAAAGGCAAGAAGTGATAAAGCACACTGGGCCCAAGTTTCCTCCTGTGTAAATGAGGGGGTTGAAATGAAGGAGGCCTAAGGGGCCTTACAGCAATTCTCCCACAGAATTCTTCTACTGTCGCCTGACCTGTGGTGGCGCAGTGGATAAAGCTTCGACCTGGAAATGCTGAGGTCGCCAGTTCGAAACCCTCGGCTTGCCTGGTCAAGGCACATATGGGAGTTGATGCTTCCTGCTCCTCCCCCCTTCTCTTTCTCTGTCTCTCCTCTCTCTCCCTCTCTGTCTCTCTCTCCTCTCTAAAAATAAATAAACAAAATTAAAAAAATAATAATAAATTAAAAAAAAAAAAAGAATTCTTCTACTGTCATAGAAGACCCCTCTCACCTGTAGTAGAAATGCACGGGGCTGAGGTGGCTGACTGTCGGCATGTAGGAATAGTAGAAGGAGCCATAGAGGAAGACAGACACCCAGAGCAGGAGGAGGATGGTACAGAAGAGCACCCCAAACTGCAGCAGCAGCTTGCGGGCACGCCCTGCCAAGACATGGCCCACCTCCTGGGCCCACAGCAAAGCAGGTACTGGTGGGTCATTGACCATGGCAGAGTGTGCAGAGGGTCTGGCCCCAGGTTCAGGCTTTGAGCTCCTGGCTGTTCTGCCACCTGGACGCCACCTCTGGCCATGGGATGAAGCAGCTGGTGGTTCCTAGAAAAAGACAGAGAGGGGGAAAGAAAAGCTTCTTGGTGGTGGTGGGGGGGGGCATAAAGGACAAGGTCACTGGGTTGGCTTTGAGGAACCAGAGTAGCAGGAACATAGCGCACTCTTGTTTCAAATGGCCTTTCTCCAAACGATTGTGTTTCTCAGCCAATTATCTCTTCCTTTTCCTCCACTGTGCTCTCTTCACCCCCAGTGCAGATCTCAGTTGAACTGATTTCAGGACAGGCCACACGGATACTCATGCATAGCAATAGCAGAGGATGAGCGCTTTAAAACCTTCAGGCGCATTTACACACACACTGAATCCACACGGCTAGGTAGTTGCACGGAGAGAATACGCGACATGTGTACAGTCGCACAGCCAGACTCCGAGCAAGCAGCCGAAGGGCAGTCACAGTTGCCTCCCGAGCTTCCCTTCTCCTCCTGGAGCTGCGCTCGCTCCTTGACGAGCCCACGCCCCACGCGGGGCAGGGCGCCCTGCAGACTATGGCTGCTCCCCGCCAGCACCTTCCAGCTCGCCGGTGGGCGCGGCGACCGGGACCCCCACTTAACGACTCCACGGTTGAAAAAACCAACTCACGGGGCACCAGGGTTCCTCAGACTCACCAGCATCGCGCGCTGCCTGGGCAACGGCGAGAGGGACTTCCGCCTCTCGGGCACGCCCCGCCTCCTTGCGCCGGCCGCCAATGTGGCTCGGGGGGCGGGGCCTTGCCCAGGGGAGGGGCCCGTCGGGGCGGGGCTAGGCGCAGGGGCGGGCTGTCCAGACAGCGGGGCCGCCACCGCCGCGCGATCCGCACTCTTCTTCCCTGCGGTTCGTCACCCTACGGCTACCACGACCAAAGGAGACAGGCGCCTCCCTCCTGGCCCCACTAGATCCCTAGGGTATGCTATGAGTCAGCATGCTATTAGTCAGCCTGCCCCTAGAGACCGCAATCACGGCCCTCCGTCCACACCTTCCCCCCCATCGGCCACTTAACCCCCCAAAAGGGGAAAGAGGCGGGCACCCAGCTGGCGCTGACCGTTACCGTCCATATCTCTTCGGACCGGTACGCGTCCAAAGCGGAGAGCGTTCACCCAGAGAACGGTGCCATCTGCGGGAAACCTGTGCATCGTGCGCGTGGCGCCGGCGCTCTGGCTGTCCCGTTCAGACAGAAGTGGTAGCAGTTCAGCCCCGCGTTCTGCTTCCAGCTTTTACGATGCGTTGATTGACCTCCTCTGACCCTAACTAGACTCTCCCTCAGAGTCCGCACACTATCTAGACTAGGTCTTGGAAGGCGACACCTTCTATTTTGTACGTTTATTCACCCCAAATAAGAGCTCTCAGAGGGTAAGGTCAGTGTTGTGGGCATCCTGGCACTACAGCACCAAGCACAATGATGCTGGTGTCGGATGTCATCTCTCAGACCAATGCTCTCCACCTCCACCCAAAAGCCCATCTATTTCCAGAAAGATCCACCGACTCTCACCACAATGCCTCCTACCTCTTCTTTGTCCGATTCTTTTATCTGGTTTCTGCACGCCTCTTTCCCTCCAGGTTCTTCTCTTTGGTCTGCCATTTCTTTAGACATTTTCCTGACGTATCTCGCTGCCCCTGGATCTTGTACTTGTCACTTGTGGCTAGAATATGAAGTGGAGATCTAGAAGCTGATACCTGTAGCTCATCACATTTTCCTGGGTATAGGGAATGGAGGGTCCCTGGGAGAGAAACGAAGATTCACGTGATAAATGCTGTGTCAGAGTTAGAGGAAGGAGGGGATGGTAGGGGTGACTGCCCAGCTGATGTCAGATTTTCAAATGAGCAGGGTCCCCCGCAGCCAGTACAGACTTCCCTGCAGAAGCGGTCACAGGTCCAGACCACCTTATTTGAGGGGGAAGTCGGCCCGGGCTCCAGCTCCTGTGAGGAAGCCTCTAGGCCAGACTCAGGATGCCTGCAATGGGGGAGGGGCAGGTGTTGAGAGAGTAACAGTGGGAGTGTGCACAGGGGCTGCAGGCAGCAGCCAGACTCCCCCACTGGCCAGGCAGTTGGTATGCTCCAGGATCTGAACAGCTCCTTCCAGCATCCTTCATCCTGCAGGTACCAGCTGTCTGGGAAGTGCTTGAGCTGCAGAAACTGGGACCAGCCCTCAACAGACCATCGACTTGACCCACCCCAGTGGCCTACTCTGTATTAGCAGCTTCTGCGTCAGACACTTCCAGCTGCAACGCCCTGCAAGGTGGGGCATCCATCTCAGATCGAAGGTTTTGGTGCACCCCACTGCCCCTACTCCCCAAGGCTGCGGCTGCCTGTGGCCTCAGGTGAGTCAGGAACATCTTGCTTTTCCCTGTTGGAGCTCAAGGGGGCAGGTGGGGATTCTGTACCCTCCCCATCAGGGCGGGGCTCCTTCTGGTGGAGGCTTTCAGAGCCGGGAACACTTGCTCGACCGGCTGAAAGCTTTATCTTATTTGTATGTTTCATGCCAGGCGGCCCGGCCATGTGGGAGCTGGGGTGTGGGGCATCTCATCCTACCCTCTCCACTTCCTCAGCCGAGAGACACAACAGTGGGGATAGGGGAGAACAAAATATTGGGACACATGACCCCGGACTTATAAAGGTTGGATGGGTGAGCATGGAGGGGGGCCGTCTCTTGATACTGCTCTGATCTGTCCGTCTTCTTCAGGATGAAAGGGGAGACCCCTGTGAACAGCACTATGAGCATTGGGCAAGCCCGCAAGATGGTGGAACAGCTTAAGATTGAGGCCAGTTTGTGCCGGATAAAGGTAGGTGGGACCCTGGATTCCATCAGTTGCCTTGACTGTGCTGTACGTTCCCAAACCTCAGGAGATGTTTTTTTCCCCCTTTGACTCCCTGAGATCGGGGGAGGAGACCCGGGCTCTATTAGAAGAGGTGTCCCCAGGCCTCTTGGTGGATGAGGGACTAGAAGATTGTTGTAAGGAGCCTTCGGGCTTATAAAAGAGAACCCGTGTGGGACGGGAGGTTGCAGTGCCTTTCAGGGGTTCTGGCCGGCTGACAATCCTCTCCTGCTGTGCCCCAGGTGTCCAAGGCAGCAGCAGACCTGATGACTTACTGTGATGCCCACGCCTGTGAGGATCCCCTCATCACCCCTGTGCCCACTTCGGAGAACCCTTTCCGGGAGAAGAAGTTCTTCTGTGCCCTCCTCTGAGCTGCCAGGTCCCTCTCACAACTCCTCACCTTGCCCTCTCCTGAGCCCTTCCTTACTTAGGTCAGTCACTGTCGTTATTCCCTGAGGGTCTCCTGCACCCCCTTCTTGGCCCTTACCCAAACCTATGAGGTTATTTGAAGCACAAGGCCCTCCTATCTGTCGACCCCATATCCACGCCCACCGGGGCACCCTTTGCCCCACCCACAGAAGTGCGGTCAGTCTCTGCCGGTGTCCTGCGCACTTCCCTCTGTGACCCGCTCAGACAATGGAGAGAGGGATGGGCCGGGCGCGTGCTTCCAGTCTCACCTGGAGCTTTTGGAATGGTAAAGCCATTTGAAGAATAAAGTCATCCAGAGTCTCAGAGGTACAGCGCCTGTGTTAGCGTTCTTGGGGGAGAGGATCATCAGTCATTAGATGCAAGGGTGGGTGCGGCAGTTGAAAGGCTTGCTATACCCAGGGAACAGGGCCAAAGCAGATTAGACACTGTCTAGGATCGGAGATCGGTGGGGTTGGGGGGAATAGCAGGCGCAAGAGAGCATCTCAAGTGGAAGAATTAAGGTACCACAGATACTCAGAGGCTACGGAGCGCGCGCACACACACACACACACACACACACACACACACGAGCAATGAACAATGAAGGCAAGTGAAAGTGAAAACAGACCGAACAGGGTGGATTTAGGGAAGATTTCGGGAGGGCAGCGGCAGACAGAAGGAGCCCAGTAACGAGGGGGAGGAAGAGCTCGGTTGCAGTTCCTGCGAAGGGGCCGGTCTTACTTCTAAGATGGCCGCGCCCACAGCGGGCCCTTTTCCAAGATGGCTGCCGCCATGGGACCTGAGCCAATATGGCAGCTCACGTCACTGCGTTTCACCGTACAGGGCTTCTCCGCCAGCTCCATTCTCAAAATGGCGGCCATAGGCAGCTAGAATTCTCAATATGGTCCCTTTCCTGCTCGTCTAGCTTCAAAATGGCTGCCCTTTCCCTCGCCAACTCGATACCCACTCCTACCCACCCCGGCGTCTGGGAGCCGCCGTCCCCACAGTCCAAGTTAAGGCATACAGGACGCTACAGACTAGGATCATGGGACAAGAGGACCTCAGCAAGCACTGCGTAGCAGGCTCCGGTCACACGTGGATCTTGCGGGGCAACCTAGGTTTCTGCAGCCTGCCAAATAGAGGTTCCCTTTGGAGCGGAAACAGAAAAGTGCTGTCAGTGGCGCTGTCCCTTGGTCACCTCCGCGCTCTAGGAGTCAGATAAGCCCGAAATTTGGATTTTCTGGGGGAACTGGCGCTTGCTGGACTCCCGTCTCCCCCTCAGGCCCATTATGTCACATCTACCAGAAGCTATGCCTCCGCCCGCAGTGTGCCTACCACCCTTGGTAGTGGCCCAACATCCTGCCTGTCCAGAGGCCAAAGACTCCGCGTCTTCCGAACGCCTCCGGACTCAAACCTGGCAGGTTTATAAGCCCCTGCATGTCTTCCTGGAAGCCTTTTCCTTTCAAGGGTGAACATACTGAGGTGGGACCAGGGCCACAGCAGAGAAGGTTAACGGCCCGGTTCCAGGATGTCTGCTCCTCATGGATTGTGAAGACCCCCCGTATTCAGGGATATAGCTTTTTCTCCCCAGGGGAAGCCTGGGCCAGCCCATGTTTTGTGCCTGGATACTTTTGCGGGGTGGGGTGGGGTGTATATGTCTCTAGTAATAGGAGAGTGACCTCTATTATGGGTAGCCCATCACCCCTAGATTCCCCACACCACACAGGAAAACGAGAGAAATAAGAGGAAAGTGGGAAAGGAAGCAGGTTGTCCTCTTGAAGTGGGGACCTACTCTTACTCTGTTCAGGAGCTGGTTCGTTCCTCCTTGGTGCTTGGTGAAAACCCCTGCCTCCTGACAGTGTCTGGCACATGGCTGGCACTCAAATACTTAATGAATGGATTGTGCTATACACGCTGAAGTGGCAAGTAGGGCATAGCAGACACTAAAAACCTTTTTCTTCCTACTGCATCACAATGTTTGGCAAATTCCAGGGGAGTAAGTGAAAATTTCCACAACCAGCTCAGACTTAGTAAAAAGCCAGAAAAATTCAATAAATGTAATCTTGATACTTAAAAAAAAAAAAAGCCTTAACTGAGTTTTTCTGCACTCTATTTTCATACTCATGGGATCAGGAGTGAATGACTGCAGCCCTAGTTGGGCAAAAAGGAGCTTGAGAGACAAGGTATGAGCTATAAATAACCGTTAAAAATGATTAATTAGTTTTAACACTGAATAACTTTAAATATCCTAGAGAATGGGCAGACACTGAAAGCAAGAGTAGCCTTTAGCGTACAAAGCTGTCCGCCCCTGGGGTCTGAATCTGTGCCACACAGAAAGTTGGAGCAGTACCTAGAGCTCTAGCACTCCTCCTTCACAACACGCCCCAGCCTGGGGCAGCCCAGCCTCAGGAAAGCCCTGACCATTTATTAGAGATTACAACTAGAATCAGTTCACTGCAAGCAATGCAATAGGGCTTTTAATTATAGTTTCCTTCTCATTCTCCAAATTCACTAGGAAATAACTCCTATTAAATATCGGCTGTTGGATGAGTAGGCTTTTCCTCCAAAGTGGTAATTATAAATGATCATAAATAAACTTACTTGGTTCCCAAATGGAATCTTACACATGAACTTCAAGCGTCCAACTGGTTTTAGTATATGCCAGATACGCAGAGGTAGCGACATAATTTTCTTCTGTTCCAGCGGTTCGGCTTGTAGCATAAGCAAGCCCTGGGTAGGCTAACAGTCCCCAGAGGAAAGGCACGGCTAGCACCCAAGTGAGGTCACGGCAGAACAGGGGGGGAGGAACAGCCATGCAAGAAGAAAGCCGTCCTTGGCTGGCCTTCCAGTGCAACTTGCAGCATCAAAGATAAATAAATCAACCCCCCAGATGACACACTCCGCCCCAGTCAGTGCAGCCACAGGAGATAAGAGTGAATTCAATCCAAATGGTTATTTATTCTAAAACTGGAAGCTACTGAGCCTACATATTCGCCAGAATGTTGTAATGAGAACAGGGAAGGAAAAAGTTACAGATGTAAACAATGACACAGTTACATTTGTTAAAAATGGTAAAACCCTTTTTTACTGGCCACTTCCAAGATGCTTTACAGGTTGTGCAAAAACATTTACAGGCTCCGTGTGATGTTTGTTTTTCTCATAAGCTTTTCCATCTACAACTATAACAGACGTCTGATAAAACACTAAACAAGGCTAAGGATCCCTCCAGTTAATCCACATTTGTCCTCTTGACATTGTTTTGTTTTTTAATAATAAAAAGACAGACAAACAAAACCCAGACATCTACAGTTGTTCCGAGTGATCTTTTGGACTAAACCAACAAGGACGTGGCAGTTTCACTTTCCACCCACTTAGAAAAACAGCTTTTTTTAAAAAAGATGATTTTCTAGTGTCAAAAATTAACAGCAAGTACCTCCCCTAAGCCTCCCTGCCTCCAAGAAACCCAAAGTGGCATAGTGTTTGTCCCCCTAGGCCTGATGGCCTAGCATCCCCAAACCACGTCACAGACTATAAAAGGATGCTATTCACTGGAGGACCAAACATTTCATATGGGGTAGCAGTTTCCACCTCAAATTCAATTTTCTATTATAACATGATCTTGCCTTAAGAGAATTTCTTCGGGCTCCAGTGTTCACCTCCTTGCCCTAATGCTATGAGCAAAGCTTCTCAAAAACTTCTTTAATACAAAGTTAGTGAGTTACAGGAGAGTTCATGCAATCACTTCCCCATTGCCACACACAAATCCATCCTATGGCACCACGAGAAAGCAGGTGCCCAGAGAAAAACATCATTTATTTTAGAGCAAGCAAACTGATTTCCTACCAGCCCCCCATTCCAGCCTCAGGGTCCGGGGTACTTGTGGGGCAGGATGTGTCACAGACGGGCAACTAGAGGGCTCCAACGAGAGCCTGGAGAAGGGCTGCGTGGCAATCACAGTGAGGGAGGGAGAAAGGTCAAATCCGAGCACAAAATTTGAAGCAAGAGAACCACCCAGGCGAGGAAATGGAAGGGAAGCGTTTTCTAGTGCACAACTCAGGGTCTTCCCCCACTAGGAAGCGCTGCAGTAGGTGAGACTTGCCGAGTGAGCTCTGGGCTGACTCAGTGCTGAGCAGGAAGATGAATTAAAACGGAAGCTAAGTATTGAAAAGAGCATTCCCACAGCCCACCCATATCCTTGACCCCAGCCACCTGAAGCTGTCTGTCAAGAACTGGGAGGGTGTTGGTGAAGTTACAAAGACCATCCCAACTGGTCTCTTGGCCAGAGGCCTCTCTGGGGACGCAGGAAAAGCACCCAGGAGGAATCCCGTTTCACTTGGGAAGTGGTGCTCCCTTTCATGCACGCATTACACACACATTCACGCTCTTCCCAAGTTGCAGCAGCCCCACTGAGCTGCCTCCCACCCCCCCACCCTCCCCTTTCTATTCACTTTCTACCTATGTATCAAAAAGACCAGCAGGGCTGCGCCCTCCATACTGTATAAAATAGTTGCTATTCTCAGCACCTGGGCCGGGGAGCCCACACCACAGGATTCACCTATATACACATCCTGCTGCTGCGAAAAGAATCCTGCTTCTCTTCTGTGTGAGCTGAAACCCTGAGAAACGTTCCTTCTCTCTCACTATAAGAGGACAGATACTCCAACAGAGATGATTTCAGAGACTTGCTCCCGCCTCTCTCAACCTTGGAAGACAGAGGACAGACTGATGATGACAACCCTCAGGCCGAGGCCTGCAGCCCCATTTTCTCCTAAGACTGCATGAGAACTCATTAATGGAGGGTCCAAGCTATTCTGCTCTACAAGCAAGCACAGCTCCCTGCCGCCTCAGCCTGGGCATCCTATACAATACAACCATCCAACTGGTAGTCTCCAGGCCTCGGCCAAACGGCACGAAGGCACAGCAAAGTGGAGACAATGCCACTCTGGCCTCCCAGCCCACCAGACCAGATATCCCAAGAGGGAAAGGTTGGTAAAGAAAATACAAACGGTTAGTTGGTGCAAGTGATTGATAAGAGCCAATTGTTTATTTTCACCGCCCCAGTCACAAGCTCTCCCTGTCCCCGCTCCTGCGACTACGGAGAGCGCCCTCGCCCGCCTGCCGCTCTCACCATGCCGCCTCACTCTCCGCATGTGGCCACCCGTCCAAGCTGCCTTACAGTGTCGGAAGGGTGACATTTCAGTACTTTTCCTGTCCAACTGCAGGGTACAGGACAGGCAGCCCTAAGTGCTGCTTTCTGAGCAAATGTTTTTGATTACAAATATCTAACTAGGTTTGAAATGTTTTATAGAATAAGACAATATTCTTTTCAACAAACTTTAAAAAAAATGTACAGTTTTGTTGTTTGTTTCCACCTCCCCCCTCCCTCCCCCCTGCTTGCGCACCCTCCCCCCCACCACCCCTCCCTGGCAGCTCAGCCCCACCCCGACAGCCCCTGTTTTCCTTGGTTGTGTTTTGGGGGGTGCCTGGCACCCCCAAGAGATTCAGCTTCATGGCTGACAGGCGACAAGAGCAGGGGCTTCACCGATACCCTTGGTACCCGTAGTAGTTCCTGTAGTATCGGTCTCTGTCCTGGGGGTGGTGGTAGTAGTAATTCTGCCACTAGAAGAGAGGGGACACCCCATCACCTGGAGCCACAGCTGGCTGAGGACAGAGAGGCATGACACTCCCCTCTGGTCCTGCCTCCCTTCCCCCTCTGTCCCCAGACGATACTTACATCCCGATTGTACTGTCTGTAATAGTCTCGGTATCTGTTGTACTCGTAATCTCTGCTGTAGAATCGATCATAGTCTCCTCTGTAGCGATCATAGAAATTACGGTAACCCTGAGAAAGGAGAGTAAAGATTTATGGGTTTCCGGCGTCATGAGCCACTGCTGTCCCCCATCTTAAATGAAACACATCTCAGCTTGATTTGATACAGACTTAATCTTCCCAGGAGAAATTTTTCCAGAGGAACACATTAAACGGGGAAAACCCTAAACCCTAAGAAAACAGCCCAAACCACTCTGCTCCCCCAAGCCAGTAGGAATGGCTAACACAGCCCAGAGGAGGAGCAGGAGGAGAGCTGCACTCACCCCTCTGTTTCCAGACTGCCCCCAGTACTGCTGCCCGTAGGCCCGGTTGTCGTAGCCTCGGCGCTGCCCGCCCACTGGAAGAGAAATGGGAGAGCGCGCTCAGACAGCTGGCGTGGGGTCCTGGCTCCACATCGGAGTGGAAATCAAAAAGTCGGAGCCAAAGGCAATTCTGGGGGAATAGGAGGCCTGCGTTTGTCAGGCTCACGCAATGTTAATTAAAGCACCAGCCAGGATCTTTTAGAAAGTCTGAGGGGGGAGGGCAGAGGAACAGAGACACAAGAAAACCAAGCCATCTTTCTTTTGAAGGTCCCCAATTCCTGCAAAACATTTAAGATGGCAAACAATATCTGGCAGAGTTAGAAACATAAGTAAATACTGCCATCCATAAAATCATTGACTTTCAGCCCTAGAAGGGATCTCAAATATCATATAACCCAGACCCATCATTTTATACAAATGAAACAAAGTTTAAGTAGTAAGTTCATCCAGGCCAGGAACTATTGGGCAGGAACTCCTGGAACTATTCTCAGTGCCTAATAACAGGGCAGGCACTCAAACATTTTGTTGACGTAACACACACGTACATGTGCATGCATGCACACATTCTGAAAGGGCAGTGGATGCACAGTAGAGGGTTAACTGATAAACCAAACCTTTAGGAGGGATATGAATTCCACTAGTAGCCTAAGTGACTTTGTAACCCTAAAAAATTACTGAATAATGCACTTACTTTCTGGTCTACATAACTGGGTTTACCCACTAGACAAAGCAAGACGAAGATCCAATTTCCCTGCACAAATACTTTAGACACACTGCCACTGCAAAGTGGGACCATGTGTACAAATGAGGAGCAGACAAATGAGAGGGCTCAGCATGACTTTTCACAGAAACAAATATTTCTGTTGAAAAATAACTTCCTTTTGTTGAAGGATTATGGAAAAAAGCACAAGAAGCTGGAAGTAGAGGACACAGGAAGAAGTAAGTTCCATAAAGAAAAGAAGTTACTTCCTTATTCCTTGTTAGTAACTGGACTTGGTTTCCTTGTGGATTCTGCTCAGCACAAAGCACAGCCCGCAGCTCGGGGCTGGCAGGCCCCCGGGACTCACCATAGCCTTGGCCTCGGCTTCGGTTCTGCCGGTTGCGCTTGTTTCGATTGTTTCGGCGGTTTGTCCGTTTCTCAGAGGGGGGCAGCAGCTTCCTTGCCTCCTCCTTGTATTTAGTGACAAGGGGCTGAGCTTCTTCTTTCTCCAGTTCCCCGTATGTCACCTCATCCATATAGTCGCATTTTTCAGGTAAAGAAAAGTTGGCTATAAGAGTAAGAGAAAAGCTTGTGGGCCTGAAAAGTGCATAGATGGGTAAGATCTCATTATAAAAACTCTATTACAGGAAGAATATGATTTCCTAAGCCTCCTCTAGTAATGCACAAAACATACTGGTACTTTCTCTAACATAAGCTTCCCCTAAATTGTAACTCCCAGGCAAAGGGCTATCTGCAAACTGTAGATTTACAAGTTCTCGAGTGATCCATAATAAATTAAGAGTGAACTGGGTTAAGGTTTCTTATCAGGACAGAAACAGGTAGCCAGAGGCTAAAAGTAACTGAGAAAGTTTTGGTGCTGGTTAGATAAGAGGCTAAGAAATACAAGTTCGGAGGCTGAGTCCCAGTGGAATTCAGCTCACTGGGGGCTTTCTTAATTCTTTGATGAATCCAGTTAACCTTCTTGAACTAAATTCCTTCGAGAGCCTGAGGATCAGTTTTGGACTGGTACTGTTCATGCTGCATAAACTCAGACAATCTGGCTCTCTAATGAGGAACCAGCTCCCATCCGAGACGTTATCAGAATTCAAAGAGCCAGCAATTGATGGGGCAGGTGGGGTGCCAGGAGCTGAAGGCTACAAGGGGAAAAACGAATCACACTCTGAAGGCGACAGCAGAAGTGGCATCAAGACAGATACTTCCACCTTATGAACCTTGCTATTAGGCTTTGCATTGCATTAAAGATTCAGGTTCCTCCCAAAAACTAAAACAAACAAACAAACAAACAACAAGCAAACCTAATGTGTTATCAGAAATCAAGATATAATGAGATCCTTCAGTCCAACCACTATATTTTAATTTGAATCACGATACCCAATACCCCTCCCTCCACATATATAAATTCAATAAAGTAGAACTTCATTTCATTCATGGTTGCCCTACATCTAGAATAGTACTGGACAAATAGCAGACACTTCGTAAGTATTTATTCAATGAATAACTGACTCAAGGAAGCCTCTGCCTTGAGTTTTAACTATCCTGTGGTCTATCACTATTGTATCTTACTCAGAATGAGCCAAGGAGTTAGTGCTTCTCCATTCACTGTTTATTCATTCATCTACAGGTGCTCAGACCCATTAATTCACTCTTCAGATTTATACTTTCAGTGTGGAGAATCACTCTGAGGGCTAAAAGGCCCTAGTACAGTGTGTACTGTCCAAGGACATTGTCCCTAACTTGTACAGTATCAGCCCACCTTTCATCTCCAGCATTATTGACTCAGGTACATCATCTCCCTCCACTTCCTTCCGCAGCTCCAGCCTCTTCTTCCAGTCCTCCTCGTTAGGGACAACCACCACCACTTTCCGAGAGAAAGCCTTGAACAGCAGCAGTTTCCGCCGTTGGCCAGAGTTGTATACATTACACTAGGGACAGAAGGAAGAACAGAGGTTTTATTATTTATTTTTAACTATTTTATTTGACTTTAGAGAGAGGACAGAGATAGAAGGGGGGCACAGGAGCAGGAAGCATCAACTCATAGTTGCTTCTCGCACGTGCCTTGATTGGACAAGCCCAGAGTTTCGAAACAGCGACCTCAGCATTACAGGTTGATGGTTTCAGATGTTTTAGAAATAAAGATCATCACTAAAAACAAGCAAACAAACAAACCCCCATCACTCAAATTAAATCAAAACACTAATTAAACATCTTTTATAGATAAGGCATCAGACTAGAGATCTTGCATATACACTTCCCTTTGATTCTTCAAACTCTACATGGCAGACATTACTGGGTTTGCTCATCATGAAAACTGAGACTTATAGAGGCCAAGACTTGGCCAACATCACAAACCTAGTAGGTGGTAGGGCCAGGAATCCAAAGAGGCTCTAATGCTATTTCCACTGCCTCTAATATGGGTCTCTGTGTGTGTGTGGTTGTTTTTTTAATTTAAAGACCCCATTTACTGATTTTTGAGATAAGGGAGAAAGAAGCGGGGGTAGTGGGAAGCATCAACTCGCGGTTGCTTCTCTCATGTGCCTCCACCAGGCAAGCCCAGGGTCTCGAACTGGGGACCTAAGCATTCCAGGTCAAAGCTCATCCACTGTACCACCACAGGTCAGCCTCTAGTATTGTTTTGCAGTCTGGATCCATATCCTCTCTCGTAAAAACACTAATAAGAGGTACTTCTACGTTACAACTATAACACACAACCACTTGGTCATAATTAAGTAAACTGACTTTATTCCTTAATTCAATCTCTTTCTACACCGCACTTTGACTTTAAGCAATTGTGTCAGACTGAATGGATGCCAAAATTTTCATCTTTGGGTCTTCTGTAAAACTAGGTTTCTTTTGAGTATCTGAAAAATACCTGATCAAGAATGAAGTTCCTCTTCGTCCGGGAAGCAATCTGGACCAGTTTGCTAAGGCACTGGGAGGCTTGCTGAACTAAAAGGTCTCGGCTTTTGGGGTCCATTTCTGGCTCCTCAAGCCCCTTCATCTGATGAGTTTGAGAGGAAATAAAGAGAAACATAAGAAGTTATGCAGCAAGTTAAAGCCAAGAGCCATTGGTAAGTATCATCTCTTTAACGCTCCCAAAGCTACCAAATCAGTTCCTTCCTACTCCTACTGCCATGACTGTTGCCCATTTCCTGTAGCGGTCATTTGCAGTCTTCATCTGGATAGAATCCAGATTTTCTCAACTTTCAGAAACACAACACAGCAAAGGGGGGAAAAAACAAAAAACCTCCCTTTAACATAGACTGAGAAGAACTCACTTCTCTATTTGTGGACCCTTGTTCTCAGATGCTTGAAAGACTAGCTCCCCTGGGAAAAGGTCCTAGGAGTTTCCTGGCACCTCCAGAGCAAATACACACTTGACTGATCTCCCCCAGCAACTCACTCTCATTTGATTGAGGACAGTCTCAGCTCCCAGGACGTTATATCTTTTCTCAGGGTTTTCTTTTGAGTATTTCAGCGCCCACTGTGTCTTTCCAGATCCAGGCAGTCCCACCATCAGAATCACCTGCAAGTAAACAGAATCAGGTATGCTATAAAAAAATAAACAAGGGCCATGTTTAAAAGTCCTAGTAGTCCTGGCCAGATACCTCTGCTGCTTAGAGCACTGTTCCAATATGACAAGGTTGGGGGGGTTTAATCTCACATAAGGGCACATACAAAAGTCAACTAACACAGTGGTCCCCAACCTTTTTTGCGCCACGGACCGGTTTAATGTCAGAAAATATTTTCACGGACCAGCCTTTAGGGTGGGATGGATAAATGTATCACGTGACCGAGACAAGCGTCAAGAGTGAGTCTTAGATGGATGTAACAGAGAGAATCTGGTCATTTTTTAAAAACAAAACATCATTCAGACTTAAATATAAATAAAATGGAAATAATGTAAGTTATTTATTCTTTCTCTGTGGACCGGAACCGGTCCACGCCTGGGGGTTGGGGACCACTGAACTAACAAATGCACAAATAAGTGAAACAACAAATCGGTGTTTCTTTCTCTCTCTAAAAATCAATAAATTTAAAAAATTTTAAATTAAAAGCCCAATTTAATAATATCCTCCCCTACCCCAGTTTAATAGAGCCTTTTTTTTTTTTAATTTTGAAAAGTTTTATTAAAGGAGGAGATTTATTAAATATGCTGGCTGCATATGGCTGACACGGGGCATTTGCAGACCCAAAACGTACCCAGTAGAGCTTTAAGAAGAAAAGCAACCCAGCCCCACTCCAAACCGTGAGCACTAAGTTTTCTGCACACTGTGTG
The DNA here is from genome assembly GCF_036850995.1 of Saccopteryx leptura. NCBI lineage: Eukaryota > Metazoa > Chordata > Mammalia > Chiroptera > Emballonuridae > Saccopteryx > Saccopteryx leptura. The sequence continues at coordinate 10,051,909 of NC_089503.1, read as the reverse complement.
CCATACCTCACACTCCTCTATGGTCTTGGGTGGGACTGCAGTGCGCACGCGCTCCTCAACAGGCACAGCATGGATGAATACAAACTCTTCCGGTGCTGGGAAGAAGGGCTCCTCCTTCTGACCAAAATTTAATTCTACAACACAATTTTTGCAGAGGACATGGGGTAGGAGGGCCCGGTCTGCCAGGGATTCCTTGCTGATTCGGAATGCCACACCTAGGTCTTCTCCATTCTTGGAAAAGGAAAGTTCTACTTCTTCGGTCTCAAAATTCTATAATGACAAAAGACAAGAGCACTCATAGGCTTACAGGGTTTGAGGTGGACTGAATCTTACAATTTAATGTCAAAAAAACAAACCTCAAAGACTGCTGTACAACACAACTAAGTGGGCAATACATCAAATACATAAAAGACAGTAACTGACAGAAAACAAAGTGAATTCCAGTGCCCTCTACCCACTCTTTGCTACGAAGCCACAAATTTCAGCAGCACTTACAGCAAAGCAGCCAATGACATCATTCTCCCCAAAAGTCTGGCCAAATTCCTCAAATTGCCCATTCTCTGCCTTGAGTCCTCGTCCATCAAAACCATAAGAGAATTCATCCTCACCTAGAATAGTCAACAAATTAGTTACCTAAAACCAAACTTCCCATGAAGTAAGCAATATGGTAGCAAACACTAATGAAGTAAAAATAACTTTACCAAGTTGTGGGTGAGAAAAATCAACAGACCATCCAACTCGAAGGAGAGAAACCTCTGTGCAGCCTTCTTTCATTGGGAGATTCTGGGTTACCTGGCCAAGTCAGAAATGTAACTCTCAGATACTCTGACCAACTCAGAAGCAAAGATGATTAAAAAGACAAGATTTTTATACTATAGAAACTGGAAATGACAACTATCACAACTCAACATCAGAATAACTGTCAAACTTAAAAACCAAAGCCCTGGGAGGAAAGAGTGTTAATTAAAAAAAAAATTTTTTTTTAATTTTTTATGTTTTTACAGAGACAGAAAGAGTCAGAGAGAGAGATAGGGACAGACAGACGGGAACGGAGAGAGATGAGAAGCATCAATCATCAGTTTTTCGTTGTGGCACCTTAGTTGTTCATTGATTGCTTTCTCATATGTGCCTTGACCGCAAACCTTCAGCAGACTGAGTAACCCCTTGCTTGAGCCAGTGACCTTGGGTCCAGGCTGGTGAGCTTTTGCTCAAACCAGATGAGCCCACGCTCAAGCTGGCGACCTCGGGGTCTCGAACCTGGGTCTTCCACATCCCAGTCTGACGCTCTATCCACTGCGCCACTGCCTGGTCAGGCGGTGTTAATTTCTTGATTACTGGAGCTAAGGTTATTGTTAAAGTATGGTGCCTTTTTCTGCACTAATAAAATACTGGTAAGCAGGAGTCCAATATGTAGTAGTTTAATGAAGAATTAATAACTGAATGGTCTTTATAAGCTGTACATACTACCTTGGCCTCAAAGCAGACCTTCCCCTTTGTTACTCCATAAGTACTCCTTGCCCCAGACCACAGGGTGGGGAACTTCTCGGAGAAAAGTGGCTGCCCTCCATAGCGGTCTTTGCTCACTTGAAAATGGAGATCAGAGGTATCTGTTAAGAAAGAAGCAATTGTTTATTCCAATACCCAACACTTGAAAGCCACCAACAGAACATAAATACACTCATTTTGTTTCTCTCTCTCCCTTCCTCTCACTAAAATCAATAAAAATGAAATTTTAAAAATGTAAAGAAAAAAAAAAAATTGCAGGCCATGAAGTTTTAATCTCCAAAATTACTTCTGATTAGTTAAAACCCCACCTGGCTGCCTTATACATACATGTGTCCAGGTTCACAAGAGTTTGATCCTCCTCCTCATCTTTTGCCTCCTCTTCAGGGGGTGGTGGTGACTTTGAGCTATACACATAAAAGAAAACACAATGTAACCAAAGCCCTCTCTTTGAGGGGTGTCTGCATGACATCATGTGTTTTAAACTATCAATGAATATAAAATTCCAGCAGACAGCTTCTTTCATTAAATGAGTAAAGGGCAACAGGAGCTTTCAGGGTAGATTCGATCTAAAACGTGTACCTATAAAAACCTATTCCATTTTTAATCCACCCCTCTTTCCAGACTCTCCAATGAACATCAGGTATACCAAAATCAGTCCCTTCAATGAAAGGGACTGTTTCCCTCACCGGCTGTGGTAAGCCTCCTCTCGGAATTCATAGTAAGCTCGGCCATGTTCATCCTTCTCATCCCGCTGTCTCTTTACCCCCCGCCGCTCACCATCTGAGCCTGCTGGTTTTGACTTTTCACTATCTTGGTCATCTCCTACAAAAAGGAGGGAAAGAAAATCAGCAGTTTTCATACTGTAGTGTAGAACAGCTCAGAACCAACAGAAACTAAAGGGGGAGGGGTCTGAGTGTCTCTTCAGAATAGCCAAATTTCTCCAACTATATCCACAGAATGTTTCATCTCCCAAGATCATCCTCCTGTCACTGGCTGGAATTTTATTTACTTATTTTTTTAAGAAGGACACTATGGGCTAATTACAGTCAAGCAGTAGATAAAGGCTGGGCAATTCTTGTATTCTAAATTTATCCGCTTAAATCAGGTCAAACTTGCAGCTTTCCCCACCAATATGACATTAAAAAAAAAAAGAAAGAAAACTTCACAGGTTAATTTTGATTCTTGGTTGTAAGATCTGGATTTAAGCTAGACACAAACCATATTTTCAACATTTTCCACAGCTTCATGATACTGGAGCCTTAATTAAAAAAAAAAAAAAAGTTTGCCTTCCCAGCTTTAAAATGCAGTTATCCATGGATTTACTTACATAGCATGTGGACGCAGGTGCACAATACAGAGCTGTATTTTTATCATGGATTTTTACTGAAAGTTGCAAGACAAACCATTCTTTCACAAGAGACCCATAAACAATACTGCATCTTTACTGCACATAATTTGGGGCAGAAAGGTGCTGTCCTATATTTAACAACATTCTTTACAAGAGGGGAAAAAATACCCCAAGAGTTTTTCCTCAGCCCTTTGTAGTTTTCAACATAAAGAAGGCTTTTAAATAATTTAAGGCAGTCCTTTATTCCTCAACCTTTTTTATTTGCTATTTGGGATACACATTAAGTCAAAGGTTATGTAATGGGATTTTTATTCCAGGACATAAGACAAACAATCTTCACGCTGCACATGACTATGGTAGAATAGGCTCCAATTATATCATGACACTAAGTAACAGCCTAACCAATGTATTATAAAAAGAACTAAAGCTACCCCCTTCATAGTAAGACTTGGAAGCAGCTCTAGTTTCCCTCCTTATTCTGAGAGAGAGTTATGGATCAGTTCTAACCACCCAATCACTTCAAAGAAAAGACAGGTCACTAACTCCCTGGGGCAACTTTACACTCTCTTCCTGACAAGGTAATTCAATGGACCCACCAACACCTCAATCATTTGTTAGTCAAGGACCTGAAATGTAAGAGAAGAGCTAAGTGCATAACAAATTTACAAACATGCCCATCTATCAACTCAGTGGGAAGATTACATTTTAATCACAATACAGGCAAGATAAAACCGCTAGCCAAGTTAACTGACTTATTCCAAATGCACTAGATAAGACTTTCTCTTACTAGTTAACCATTAAACTCGACACCGTCACACCACAGGCTGTTGTTCCCTACTGCTAAAGCAGGAGCAAGGTTAGACTGCCAGGTTCTGTGTCGCGCACGCTCTAACCACTGTGCTTTTCACAAAGCGAAGGACGAATTTGGTTTACTGCTTAATATTTTTTACGGCGAAAAGGTCAACAGTCAGCCCAAAGGCCAAAGCCTCCACCAGTTGGCCTGGCTGTCCGTGGAATCGCCAATACCTCAGTGCATTCTCACTTCCAAGCAAAGATAACCTGCACCGTGGGCGGCTGCGCCACAGGTAGCTAGCTCGCAAGCTGCTGGCATGCCACGCCGCTCACTCCCATTCACTCCCATCAACGAACCAAGTTAGGCAGGAACCTCCCGCCTGCAGGGACTGGGGCCACCAGAGGCGGCCAAACCTAGAAAGGTGCGTAGAGAATAAAAGCCACCTCCCCTGGGGAGTCCCATCCAACGACGGTGGGCATCTTGCACTTTTAGGCAAGTGAGAATACGGGACCGGACCCCGCGGTGGCAGGGCTGGGTGCTTGGGGCAAGTGCGCACCCGGCAGATCGGCGCTGGGCCCCGCTGCCAGCTCCTCACCTTGTTCTTCTGCGGCCTTGTCACCCGGCGCCTCGGATCCTGGCGTCTCGTCCCCGCTCCGCTCCTCCGGCTCGTCTTCCTCCCCCTTGCCGGTACCCTGCTCTTCGCCACCATTTACCCCACCTGACTCGGCCGTGGCCTCCTCGGCCGGCTTCTCGGAAGCATCGGGCTCGGTTGCGGCCTCCACTGCTGCCGCCTCCGGGGGCTCCGGCGGCGGCTGAGCGGCCTGGTCCGAGGCCTGAGCAGGAGGTGGCTCTTCGTCCTCGTCCTCAAGCAGCGCCTCCTCGTCCTCCTCCTCCTCTTCGTCCTCCTCCTCGTCCCCGCCCGGGCCGCTGCCCGACGCGGCCACAGGCCGAGGCTCCGCCTTGCAGGCCCCGCCGGGCACGGCCCCGCCAGCACCGGCCTCGTCCTCGAGCATCTCAGCGTCCAGCGCCTCCTGCAGCCGCTGCGCCAGATCCACCTTGAGGCCGCGCGAGTCCAGGCCCCGCCGCTGCAGCTCCGACCGCAGCTCGGTCACTTTCAGCCGCTTCACCTCCATCGCCGCCACCGCCTCCTCCGCCTCCCGCTGCCTCCTCCCCTGCGAACCGACGACCGAGCCCGACCGCGCAGGCGCCGCCGCCGCCGCCGCCCGCCTCCGCTTCACTCGCCAGCACTGAGCCCGCGCGAGTCAGCGCACGCACGGACGCACGCAGGCGGCTAGGGCCGCGCGCAGCCTCTGCTACGGTTCTCCCTTCTGCTCCCCTCCCCTTTTCGGCCTACGAAGCACAGAACAACGCAGCGGGGAACTATTTCGCTTCCTCCTCCCTCGGTTTCCCTGCCGCGGGCGGGCGCGCGCCGAGGACGACGGACTTCCCCCCCTTTACCTCCCGCCTCCTCTCACCTATTGGCCAATCGCCGCCGGGTGTCTCACTGCGCAGCCGCACCGAAGCCTGAGACGGGAAAGCTTGGCTGCGGCTCAAATGCCTCGTAGCATGGAGGCGTGTGCGCGCTCTTCTTTCCGTACTTTCAGCGGGGAATTGCGCAGCCGCCCGGAGCTCTCCCACATGCCCCTCCCACCCTGTCACTGCGCTAACTCTCGTCTGATATCGGTTCGCGCTTTAGTCTTGGTGCTTGCTTACTAGTCACTTTTCCTACTGTCTTTGTATGGAGCAGTTTCTTAAGAGTTAAAAAAATCCAGAAGAGAACATGTTGCGACGTAAAAGTCTTCTAGTAATCGTCGTTATACTTAGTAAACTAAAGGGCTCTCCAAAACCAAGGAATACAGTAACCCCTTGCCCCGCCCCCATCCCTCAACTTCTACCTAGTAACGGACGCCCCTGCTTCGCCTTTTAGCTACCTTACTGGCCAACTTGAATCGTCATCTACAATTCTGATTGGTCATCCGGGATCGTCCGGATTTTTCCAATTGGCGAAACTACAGGAGGTTTTTTTTCTTCTTTTTTTTCCTGGTTGGGCCGCAGGGGAGGCTGGGAAGGCGGAGTCGTTTCTGCGGGATTACTTTTCTGAGGCCGCTTCTGATTGGGCGGCTTGGTGCAATGCGCGCGACCCTAGACAACAAACTGTCAGGAGACCGGACCCAGTCCCCCGGATGTTTCCATCCGTAATTCAAAGTCCAGGGGGGAACTTCCGGACTTGGCCATTTGCAGAAGGCAAGGGCAGGCCGTGGGGTTTGGGGGGCTTGCAGCTGAGCTTCTGTACGGCCGGCTCAGCCTCGGCCTGTGATCCATGGAGCACATTCGGTTTCCCAGCTCCAGGCAAAGGCCACAACGAACGCTTCTTGAATATGTGCGGATAAAGAGCTGGGAGGGAGGAAAGCCCTTTAAATTTCTTAGCAGTTGTTCCCGCCTACTTTCTTCCACTTCCAGGTCAGAGAGGAGTGTTTAAAAGAGAGAAGGAAGCAAATTATGCCGGCTCTCAAACGCCTGTCACAATTCCTTGGCGCGGTCTGTGCTTTTTCGGCAGTTTCCTCACTTCAGAGTCGCCTCTTTAGAGAAATCACTTCATCTCTGGCTTTACTATTCTCACATCCTCTTACTGATTAGTTTCCCGCGCTACTAGAGATTGAAAAATACTGCGGGGAGGAAGGGACGAGGCGGTAGTAGAAACAAGTACATCGCATTCCCTGTAGAGCCTCCTGGAGAAGGGTCATTTCCTGCCTTAATTGGCTACCAAAACCAGTCATTTTACTCCCACCCCCAGAGCTTCCGTTGCTTCTTAACTTCCCAATTCCTCAAGAGCACGGGCGACGGAATTATGGAGACGCGCCTGCAGGAGGCTCAGCTGTACAAGGAGAAAGGGAACCAGCGATACCGGGAAGGGAAGTACCGAGACGCTGTGAGTGGGTACCATCGAGCTCTGCTTCAGCTGCGGGGTTTGGATCCAAGTCTGCCCTCCCCGATACCTAATCTAGGACCTCAGGGCCCGGCTCTCACACCTGAACAAGAAAACATACTGCACACCACCCAGACAGACTGCTACAACAATCTAGCTGGTAAGAACAGGGCCGAAGTGTGAGTAGAGGAATCCAGGCAGGTAAAGGAAAAGCTGTGAACATTGGGAAAAACACTGGAGGGTTTTTCTGTTGTCATCTAGTTAGTCCGCCATAATTTGAAATATGTTTCCAGTTTATGCAGCTCTAATTATATTTTCTCACAGACTCCCAGGTGATGCTGATAGGTTTAGGAAATTTTGCACGCGGTGGCGAAAATACTGAGTTTACACTGAGGAGATTTTATTTCATTTTAAAGATACTATTTATTGATTTTACAGAGAGAGGAGATATAGAGGTGGAGGGAACGAGAAATTTCAATTCCTAGTTGCTTCACTTTGGTTGTTCATTGATTGCTTGTATGTTCCTTGATCAGGCAAGTCCAGGGTTTCGAACTCGGGACCTTAGCGTTCCAAGTTGATGCTTTATCCACTGCCACCACAGGCCAGGCAAGGGGGCATTTACAAAAATATTTAAAATACAGGAAAGAAGACTCTTGCTTCAGCTGGTGTAAGTCACTCAGATGCTTTGGATAGCTTTTCCTTATTTTCCTCCTACCTGTAAATCAGCTGGAGGGTAACTTGGATAACGAGTATCTTCCATTTCCAGATAACCTTGGGTAAGGAGATGGCTGTCTAGAATTACCAGGATTAATTAACATACTAGGATTAATATGCTAAAAGAAAGGAAACTTCTCAGGTCTGTTCTGTGGCAGGCTAGCTAACCATGAAGAAAAATTATTTTGAAGTACATTAAAACATTCTAACGGTCCAAGCTGAGGCCAGAGAAATTATTAGGAGTAGCTTTTACACTTTGTAATGGTTGTTTAAAGGTGATTTTTTTTTTTTCTCAATATTCATCATCTAGAGTTGGGTGAAAATCGACCTTTTTACAGACCTTTTTACAGTGCGTGTTCAGTGCTACTCTTGGACTCAAGTAAGAAAAATGATAATTATAGTAGCTCATGTTTCAATTCAACAATTATATATTGGATGCTGAGAATCCCTGCTCTCATGGAACCTGTATTCAAGTAAGGGAGATAGACAATTAACAACAACAACAAAAAAGTAGGATAATGGATAGAAAATGGTAATACGTGAAAATAAAGCAGAAAATGGGGATAGGGAGTGCTACAGTCATGGGGTGTTTATTTTTCAAGAGTGGTCAGGGAGGGCTCACTGTGGTAACATTCATGAAATGCCCTGGGAAGGTACTGTTTAAGCCAGTGGTTCTCAAACTTTTTGAAGTCGGGGCACATTTTAAATCCTACAAATAATTGTAAACACACTATATACAAATTTCTGAGAAATATATTATAATAATTAAGTCAAATATTAAAGAAAAAAGTATAAAGTCCAAACGTGCTTTTATGGTAATTAAACAAAATAAATACAACAAAATTAAATTTATTCTGACATTAAAAAACATTTTTATTTTACATTTTTTGAGTTATGCTGTTTAGAATTTGTAAAAAAGGGGTTAAAATTTTTTTAAAAATGACAAAAAAGTTATCTTTTTATATATATAGATACACATTCTTAGTAAGATTTAGTAAATTCGGCAGGTCCTAGCATGAATGCGTTAAGTTTTTTCATTCTTGTGTTTATGAGAAACATAAGCCTGATGTTTCCTAGCAATTTCTTCAGTGTTTGGGCAGATATTTGAAAGGCAAACTCTCATTTCCTCGTCAATACATTGAAGAGTTCCTCTCTTTTTACTCTTAATTGTGTTGAGTGCAGAAAACCCCCACCATATATATCTTCTTAACTTGACACCAAACAAAGGATAGAAGAAACTTGCCTCCAGTCTTTCTGGGGAACATGGGGGGTAGTGTAAACAATCCAGCACCACAGCTTGACAGCCTTTTGCAACCTAATCAGGCAAGTGAGGTGGGGGGTTGGGCAGACTGTCAGCTTACAGCCAATTCCCCACACCTCTGTCCCCCAAAAATCTAAACTCCAAAAACCCTGTTGGTTTTTTGGTCCCCAACAGGCACATATTTCTCTGGAATACCATAGGGCGCACCCGGAAATCTTCTAGGGTGCACACATTGAGAACAACTGGTTTAAGCCCTTTATACGTTTTAACCTGTTTAAGTATCACAGCATCCTTTGAGATAAGTTTAATGAACCAGTCAAACAGCTAGTAAGGAACCATGGTGTCAAAGAACTAAAATTAAACCTAGGCAATTCTTAACATCAGAACTGAAGTTCTTATTACAGAATACTGCACATTTTCCTTTCTAATTATAAAAAGGCTGGGAAAAAAAGGGGCAGAAGATTGGCCTCAACCTTGCCTCCTAAACAGATTTGTATTTTGAGACTAGGATACATATTAGGGAATTGACCAGCAATTAAGGAAATGAGATGTTGTAGAGATGGGTACCTGTCAATATCTTGACTCTCCAGGTGAGCTTGAAGGCAGAGACCTTACTGCTTGTGGGTAATTAATTGGTAGATGCTCCACAAAGACTCACTGAATTAACGACTTTTTTTTTTTTTTTTTTTTTAGCAGGAGAGGGACAGACAGACAGGGAGAGAGATGAGAAGCATCAATTTTTCATTGCGGAACCTTAGTTGTTCATTGATTGCTTTCTCATATATGTGCCTTGACCAGGGGGCTCCAGCCAAGCCAATGACCCTTTGTTCAAGGCAGTGACCTTTAGGCTCAAGCCAGTGACCACGGGGTCATATCTATGATCCCACGCTCAAGCCAGAGACCTAAGGGTTTCAAACCTGGGTCCTCTGGGTCTCAGGTTGATGCACCACCACCTGGTCAGGCAACAACTTTCGATTATTGACTGCCTATAACATGTTGAGCAGTTTATTTATAATATTTCTCATTCCACAATAATTCTGTAAAGAAATTATGATAATCCCCATTTTATAGAGAAGGAAGCCAGGTCATGTCATTGCTTAAAACCCTCCAGTGCGCCTGACTGGGTGGTGGCGCAGTGGATAGAGCGTTGGACTGGGACACGGAGGACCCAGGTTCGAGACCCCGAGGTCACCAGCTTGAGCACGGGCTCATCTGGTTTGAGCAAAAGCTCACCAGCTTGGACCCAAGGTCGCTGGCTCGAGCAAGGGGTTACTCGGTCTGCTGAAGGCCCACGGTCAAGGCACATATGAGAAAGCAATCAGTGAACAACTAAGGTGTCGCAACGAAAGAAAAACTGATGATTGATGCTTCTCATCTCTCTTTGTTCCTGTCTGTCCCTATCTATCTGACTCTCTCTGTCTCTGTAAAAACAAAACAAAACAAAAAACCCTCCAGTGACATCTAGTTACATTTAGGAACAAAATGCAATCTCTAACCCTTATCTGCAGGGCCTGACATGATCTGGCTCCTCCATACAATGAATTTATAGGATCTCTTTTTTCAGGTTTAAAACCTCTGTTCCTTGAATGACCTTTGTCATTCAGATCTTGGCTCAAAAGTCAGTCAGCTTCTTAGCCCTGGTCAGATAGCTCTGTTGGTTAGAATATCATCTTGAAGCACAGAGGTTGTCAGTTTGATCCTAGTCATGGCACATACCAGAACAGATCAATGTTCTTCTCTCTCTCTTTCTCTCTCTCTCTCTCTCTCTCTCTCTCTCTCTCTCTCTCTCTCTCCCCCCTTCCTCTTCTTCACTAAAACCAATAGATAAAAATTTTGAAAATAAAATAAAATCACTTTCTTAGAGAGGCCTTCAGTACCCAAGCTGCATTTTGGCTTCATCTTCGGTTCACACTATCTTAGGACAGTTCTATTTTTCTCAATGTACTTTTAAAAATTTACTTATTTGTTTATTGTATATTTTTACTTCTTGGGGACTAGGATGCAAACTCTGTTTATTCATTCCTCTTATCCCCTATTCCTAGCTCTGCATAGCACATGGTCAGTGCTCCATAACTAGTTGTCAAATGAATGAATGAAGCTATAGTGATGCATTGGTTGACCACTAGTCTGGGGAAATATCTAAGCATAAACCGTATGACCACTTGGTGGGGATGTTGCAGAAGGGATGCAGGCATCAGCCCTTTAACGTTCTCGTCGCCCTGATTCTCTGTGCTTGCCAGCCCCATGATGTGATAATACGTTTAATTCCCACTGTTAGGAAATAGGGGAACATTTCCCTTCTTAATTATAAAAAGCAGATTGACCTGACCCTTGCCTCCTAAACAGATTTGTATTGTGAGGTGCCATTAAGTCATCCAGGGGATTAGTGAAGTGAAATATCATCATGGAGAGTGAGAGTCCTTGCTTCAGATTTCTTTGTCATTTCACCTGGAAGCTGTGAGATCTTGGACAGGTTACTTTACCTCTCTGAGCTTTGATTTCTTCATTAAATGGAGGTAGTAAACCATACCAGTCTCATAGATGAGAAGATGAAACGAGCGTGTAGCACAGTGCTTGCCAGTACTTCACACAGTTAAGGGCAACTGTGGTTGTTAGCAAAGCTGCAGTACAAGAGTTGTGGAGAAATGGGAGATTCAACACAGAGAGCCTTAGGTAGAAGAGACACGATGAAGAAAAGGTTTAAGTAAATTTTATAATATATTCTTATCAGTTTTATAGCTGGGCCTAACCCAAATTAGGCATTAGGTAGATGTTGCCGTCGATGGAAGGTATGTATGTAAAGCTTTTATTCACTGCTGCATCCTGAGCCTAGAAGAAGGTCTGGCACGCGGCAGACACATTTGTTTGTTGAGTAAGTGAATGTTGTTGATATTCTATGTTTGGTCTGCCTTGAGTTCCCAGTGGAATTTAGTGTTATAAGGCCCTGCTCCCTCTTCTCTCTTTCTTTCATTTGGCCCTATTAGCCTGTCTCCTTCAGATGGAGCCAGTAAACTACGAACGAGTGAAAGAATACAGTCAGAAAGTCCTGGAACGACAGCCTGATAATGCCAAGGCCTTGTATCGGGCTGGAGTGGCCTTTTTCCACCTGCAGGACTATGACCAAGCGCGGCACTACCTCCTGGCTGCTGTCAATAGGCAGCCAAAAGGTGAGAGAGGAGGGGATCGGAGTGGGAAGTACGAAGAAAATTGTCCTGATAAGGGGGTAGCTTGGAAGGGGTTTTACTTTTACTTTTTCAATGTATTGAATTTTTTTGAGTAGGTAATAATATATTCACATGGTTCAAAACTCAAAAAGTATAAAAGTGTACAATGAACAGGCGTTCTACTCATATTCTTTTCTTAAGTGAGAGGAGGGGAGATAGAGAGACAGGTTCCTGCATGCGCTCTGACTGGGATCCAGACCAGGATCCACCAGGTAACCCGTGTCTGGGGTGGATGCTGTAATCAAACTAGCTATTTTTTAGTGAGTGAGGCCATTGCTCAGACCAACCAAGCTATCTTCAATGCCTGAGGCTGACCTGCTAGAACCAACCCAGCTATCCTCAGTGCGCAGGGCTGACACTCAAACAAATTGAGCCGCTGGCTGTGGAATGGGAAGGGGGAGAGGGAGAAGGGAGAGAGGCAGATGGTGGTTTCTCTTGTACGCCCTGACCAGGAGTTGAACCCAGGATATCCGTATGCCAGGCTGACCTTCAATTTATTGAGCCAACCTACCAGGGCTACTCTTACATTCTTGTCTCCACAGTAAAGCAATATAGTATAACCTCCAGAAATCCTTGTGCTTAAAACAGGCACACACATATAATCTCCCCTCCTCCCCTGAGGAAAGAGATTTAAAAGCATTGTTTTTCCAGTTTCGGTTCCTAGGTGGTGACTGAAATGGAAGCCAGTGAATGTGCTGGATAATCCTTGTTTCTGCCAGCTCTTCAGTTTAATCGATTTATTCTTTAGCTCCACTAACCCCTAGTATGACCTAGAAAAAGGCCTACTGAGAGTCTGAGACCTGGTTCTTTGTTTCCAAGGCAAAAAGGGTACTGAGAAGCAGATTGCCCGGGGTGGGGACTGCGATGGCTGGCTCATTCCTGTGTTGATGGTTCAGCACTGAAAACTGGTCTCCCTTTTTGCATTCTGGCTTAAAGCAACTGCTAGATGCTAGGATTAGAGGGTCCCCAAACATTATAATAATACAGTAAAATCTCACTGACTGAAATAGAAAGCCACTATGAATTAATAAAGATATAAAATATGAGCCACTGTTCATGTTTGTCTTCAAGTACATAGATTAACTGTCCCCCAGGTATAGTATCTTCCCCGGCTCTGCTATGACAATGACTTATTTCTTCAAACCCCCTTTCATTATAAAATTAGCAACCAGCACGGCCCTGGCCGGTTGGCTCAGTGGTAGAGCGTCGGCCTGGCATGTGGGAGTCCCGGGTTCGATTCCCGACCAGGGCACACAGGAGAAGCGCCCATCTGCTTCTCCACCCCTCCCCCTCTCCTTCCTCTCTGTCTCTCTCTTCCCCTCCCGCAGCCAAGGCTCCATTGGAGCAAAGTTTGCCCGGGCGCTGAGGATGGCTCTGTGGCCTCTGCTTCAGGCGCTAGAATGGCTCTGATTGCGGCAGAGCAACGCCTCAAGATGGGCAGAGCATCGCCCCCTGGAGGGCATGCCGGGTGGATCCCGGTCGGGCGCATGCAGGAGTCTGACTGCCTCCCCCCGTTTCCAGCCTCAGAAAAATACAAAAAAAATAATAATAAAAAATAAAATAAAATAAAAAATTAGCAACCAGCCCAGACCTGTACAGAGATTTTTCAAACATTTAAAGGGGTATTAATGAGATTAACTATTGCATGAAATAATATATCCAGATCTTAGAGTGATTTTTTTTTTTTAGATCTTTTTAACTTATGCCTGACCTGTGGTGGTACAGTAGATAGAGCATTGACCTGGAATGCTGAGGTCGAGGGTTCGAAACTCTGGGCTTGCCAGGTCAAGGCACATATGGGAAGCAACTACAAGTTGATGCTTTCCCACTTCTCTCTCTTTCCTCTCTCTGAAAATCACTAAATAAATTCTTTTAAAAACATTTTTATTGATTGATTTCTAGAGAGAGAGACATCAACTCATAGTTGCTTCACTGTAATTTTTCATTGGTTGTTTCCCGTATGTGCCTTGACCAGGCAAGCCCAGGGTTTCAAACCGCAACCTCAGTGTTCTAGGTCGAGGCTCTGTCCACTGCGCCACCACTGGTCAGGCTAGAATGATTTTCAAAAATGTAAGTATGCTAACAATCTTCTCCTGCCCTGAGGTGAGATTATGGTTTGTCTCTAATGGCCTACTTTTTTTTAAAATTGAAGTTATTTTTATAAAATTGATTTATTGCTTTGAGAGAGAGACAGAAACATCAATCTGTTTCTGTATATCCCCTGACCGAGGATTGAACTGGCAACTTTTGCATACTAGGACAAGGCTGCAATCAACTGAGCTATTCTTTTTTATTGAGTTTATAGGGATGACATTGTCTCATTGCCTTCTCTGCTCTCTTCTAAGATGCCAACGTCCGGCGGTACCTCCAGCTAACACAGTCGGAACTCAGTAGCTACCATCGGAAAGAGAAGCAGCTCTACCTGGGCATGTTTGGTTAATAGAGAAGAATGATGCTTTTCCTCTTGAACTTAGGTGAACCATTAAAGACCCATCAAGTGAAACCTGAGCCTCACGAGAGAAATGAACCCCATACCTCTGACCCAGATGGATTCCTGTCTTGTTTCTGGTTCTGCACAAAGTCTTAACTACTTACATAGTCTGCTTCTTTTTTTGTCTGTCCATTTTTATATTTGTATAGCTTTTTCTATATGGTATTCTTGGAGACAGTTGCCCTGAGAAATAGAACCAGAAACATTCGTCAGCTATGGGTGGAATTAATCATATGTATGGCATAGATTTTAACGGATACGTGCTGTTAGATGTATTCATATGCAGAGGGAAGGCTAGCTGAGGATGAAACAGTGAGTGCTGGAAAGGAGTTTCTTCTTTGTTTCCTCAGATGCCCAAAGCCAAAGTTACATGGGCCACATACTGGGCAATATATTTCTTTTGGAATACTAGACATTTATAAATTGGGCCCACATGTCTTAAAACGAATGATTTGAAATCAACTATGTTTAATTAAATTAATTTCTTATTCTTAATATTCCACATACATTCAGATTCTTTTTCCCCTATGAAATTACCTGGTTCTTATTGTTCCTCTTGGTAACTTCTAGTTGTTGCTGTTGTTTGTATTCAGATAATTCATATAGTAGACTTATTTAATTTTTTGTTAAACTCTTCTATTTTAAGATCTCTGGAGTCAAGCATTTGAGTATTTATTTAATAAACTTCTAGCCCTCATGCTATAAAAACACCCAAGTAAAAATTTAAAGTTTTTATTAAAAAAATCTTTTTTAACATTTTGATTTTTTTTTTTCTACTCTCTTCTCTCTGCTCTCTCCTCTAATGATAATCTCAGGAACCAAGAGCCTAACATTTTAATTTTTAACAAGTGCATAGCTATAGTATGCTTGTATCTCTGAAACCCTTAGGAAAGACGGACTACCAAGGCTCCTAGAAACAATACCATAAAAGAGCAGGGTAAAAACATAAATCTGTTCTTTCCCTGTCACCTTCTATTTTGCCAAGGCT
The DNA here is from genome assembly GCF_036850995.1 of Saccopteryx leptura. Lineage (NCBI taxonomy): Eukaryota > Metazoa > Chordata > Mammalia > Chiroptera > Emballonuridae > Saccopteryx > Saccopteryx leptura. The sequence continues at coordinate 10,036,658 of NC_089503.1, read as the reverse complement.
CAGTTTCCTTTATAGAGGGGGAAACAATAGGGAAGGTTCTCCTTCCTTAGTGCATCTTAAGCCCTTTGACGAACTTTCTGGAAGCTATATTGGGCACGAGTGCGGGCTGCCAATCTGACGCAGTCATGGCTCAGTAGGGGGCTCCGTGGACCAGAGATCACTCGTTACGGATAATGCCCAGTGTGAGTTCTGCAGAGCAGATGAGACCGTATAGCACAGCCTCCAGCTTTATGAGTGCAGGTGATAACGATAAGCATGTGTCATTACCATCATGTAACCACGGACAGATTTCAGAGAAACCTTAGTCTCGCCAAATGTACATGAGTTTTCCCTTTTATCATTAACCCCCCGCCTCCCAGTGAACTAGGCTCCACTTTGTGTTTCTGCACCCTTAAATGATGCAACCATCAGCTTACAACAAAAGGTTTTTCAACCAAATAATCTTAATGAAGTCCAAGGACACAACTAACAAAAGTATTTTATTCCTCTTCCAAGCCTCTTAAATTTCTAAGTCTAGATTGTTGACAAAATTTTGTCATGGTTGCATGTTTTGTTTTGGGCTGTTTTTGCTTTCTGATTTTATTTTGTTTGTGTGTAGGGGGGTTCCTCCAAGACTTAATGTTACAGCAAACTAACTTCTGCGTCAGTGAGGAAATAATAAAACTTGTTTAAAAATGGATTTTAGAAATTTATCTGTGCATCCGTTTATTAGCGCTGCTAAGAGACAAAGTGCTCACACTCACATTCCAGTCTTGATTTCCACGGCAGCTTTTTTTTTTTTTTGTATTTTTCTGAAGTTGGAAACGGGGAGGCAGTCAGATAGACTCCCACATGCTCCTGACCAGGATCCACCCGGCATGCCCACCAGGGGGCGATGCTCTGCCCATCTGGGGCGTTGCTCTGTTGCAACCAGAGCCATTCTAGCACCTGGGGCAGAGGCCATAGAGCCATCCTCAGCACCTGGCCAACTTTGCTCCAATGGAGCCCTGGCTGCGTGAGGGGAAGAGAGAGACAGAGAGGAAGGAGAGGGGGAGGGGTGGAGAAGCAGATGGGCGCTTCTCCTGTGTGCCCTGGCCAGGAATCGAACCCTGGACTCCTGCACGCCAGGCTGACGCTCTACCACTGAGCCAATCAGCCAGGGCCCACGGCAGCTCTTAATGGAGATGTTAATGAACAGGAAAGTAGACAAATGTAGGCGATCTGATTGGGTCTGGAGGAGGTCTGGCAAGCCCAGATCCTGAAGGAACCATCCAGTGGATACCAAAATCTCTGTTCTGTGAAATACAGAGGAGGGCAGGCTGCTCACTCTACCAACCCTTAGTGGTTTCCACACGGGATTTCGGGGTTTGATTGAAGAGAAAGCATTCACGGCGATGTGAAGGTTTATGCTTGGGCTCGTAGGGGACAGTTTACAACAGTGTTTTCCAAACTCATACCCACTCCCATTAACAGTTTTGCAAAAAACCTCATACTACCTATACTCTTATTTAGTAAATAAGTTAAATAGGTATTTTTAAAGGAACCTTTGGATAGAGGAACATGTTAAGATGATACTATGGGGCCTGACCAGGCGTTGGTGCAGTGGATAGAGTGTTAGACTGGAATGTGGAGGACCCAGGTTCGAGACCCTGAGGTCGCCAGCTTGAGCACGGGGGTCATCTGGTTTGAGCAAGGCTCACCAGCTTGGACCCAAGGTTGCTACTCAAGCAAGGCATTACTCGGTCTGCTGTAGCCCCACGATCAGGGCACATATGAGAAAGCAATCAATAAACAACTAAGGTGTCACAACGAAAAACTAATGATTGATGCTTCTCATCTCTCTCCGTTCCTGTCTGTCTATCCCTATTTATCCCTCTCTCTGGCTCTCTCTGTAAAAAAAAAAAAAAAAAAGATGATACTATGGGGATGTAAATAGCAAACTCCAGACTGAAACTGTAAGAGGAGTAATTCAATTTCTTCACTAAGTAAATTGCAAGGAAAAAGAGAGGGAGACTATGGAGCAAAAGAGGCTTAAGAGACGTCAGCCACACAATGTGACTGTACTTTGGATTCTAATTTGAGCAAAACGAGAAGTTTATGAGACTGAAATACTAGAAAAACAAAAGATGGGTGTGTGTATGTGTGTGTATATATATATATACACACACATACACACACATACATACACATATATGTCTCTTCCTAGTTCCTGGCAGTGTTCCTAAAAACCTTGGAATTTGCATTTTCATTGGAAAAAATTTAAAGTTTATGAGACAATCAGGGGAATTGGAACAAGAATTATTGTCAATTTTGTTGAGCATGATAATGTATTTGGTCCTTTTTTTAAATTTCCCTCCAATTTTTTAAAGTATATACTGAAATTGCTTACTGATAAAACTGGGAAGGGGACTTTAGAGCATATCATATCATTTGCCAAAAATAAATACATAAAATTTTCAATAAAAAATATTACTATATGTCCAAGTAAACCATCTTTGTAAACATTGGCTTTTGGCAAAATTAAAATCAAAGTCCAATGTGAGATGGGCCAAATTGATAAGTTCTGTGAAGCTGAGCTTGGCCAAATGTCTGGCAGTTGAAGAGGCATTAGCACCAGGCGAAGGCACACTTACAAAATAGCCAATTAGGAAAAGAAATGAAATCCTAAACTAGAAGTAACTTCACAGCTTCAGAGAAAAAGAGTGGTCTAAAAACTAAGATAAAGCGTCGACCTGGAATGCTGATGTCGCCGGTTCGAAACCCTGGGCTTGCCTGGTCAAGGCACATATGGGAGTTGATGCTTCCAGCTCCTCCCCCTTTTCTCTGTCTCTCTCTCCTCTTTCTCCCTCTCTCTCTCTCTCCTCTCTAAAAAATGAATAAATAAAATAAAATAAAAAATAAATAAAAACTAAGCTTCTATCTCAAAACCAAATAACTCCAAGGGTGAAACTCTTAATAGGTTGAGGACTGGCCTGTTTCCTCCCGCCTCCCCATAAAAGAAGGCTGATTTTAGCCCGTTGACTGAAGTATTATACATTAGAGTCTCCAACAATAGAATAGGTTTCCTATGAGGACAGGGACTTCTCTTTCAAGCAGAGGCTTAACAACTGGCAAAAGAAGGATCACTGTTGGACAAGAGGTTAGATGAGCCAACCTGTGGTTCCTTGAATCTTTGGATAGGATGCAGCATCAAAGCAGTGAAAACCGCCTGACCAGGCGGTGGCACAGTGAATAGAGCGTCTGACTGGGACGTGGAGGACCCAGGTTCAAACCCCAAGGTCGCCAGCGTGAGAGCGGGCTCATCTGGTTTGCCCAAGGCTCACCAGCTTGAGCCCAAGGTCGCTGCCTTGAGCAAGGGGTTACTCGGTCTGCTGAAGGCCCACGGTCAAGGCACATATGAGAAAGCAATCAATGAACCACTAAGGTATAGCAATGAAAAACTGATGATTGATGCTTCTCATCTCTCTCCGTTTCTGTCTGTCTTATCTATCCCTCTCTCTGTCTCTGTAAAAAGAAAAAAAAAAACTAAGCTGCCGCAACGAAGAATTGATGCTTCTCATCTCTCTCCCTTCCTGTGTGTCTGTCCCTCTCTCTGTCTCTCACAAAAACAAAAAACAAACAAAACAGTGAAAACCAAAGATAATCTTGTTGAGCATACCTGCGCATCCTAGCATCCAGCAGTTCAAGTCAGGCAACTGTGGCTGTGTTGGCTGCTGCTTTAAACATCTTGAAAACTCCACTTGACTGGGCGGTGGCGCAGTGGATAGACCGTCGGATTGGGAAGCAGAAAACCCAGGTTCGAGACCCCGAGGTCGCCAGCTTGAGCGTGGGCTCATCTGGCTTGAGCAAAAGGCTCACCAGCTTGGACCCAAGGTCGCTGGCTCGAGCAAGGGGTTACTCGGTCTGCTGAAGGCCCACGGTCAAGGCACACATGAGAAAGCAATCAATGAACAATTAAGGTGTTGGAATGCGCAACAAAAAACTAATGATTGATGTTCCTGTCTGTCTGTCCCTATCTATCCCTCTCTGACTCTCTCTCTGTCTCTGTTAAAAAAAAAAAAAAAAAAATATTGAAAACTCCTGCCACCTCCAATGAAGAATGCATCTCACATATAAAACACATATAAAACTAATATAATATTATGTGCCAAAGATAATTTTCAAAATATTTTTTAAAAATAATTTTTTTTTAGAAAGGAATGCACTAGCTGGATAGCTCAGTTGGTTGAAGCACTGTCCTGAAGCACAGAGGTTGCCAGTTCGATCCCCAGTCAGGGCACACACAGGAACAGATCAATGGTCCTGTCTGTCTCTCTTCCTCTCTCACTAAAATCAGTAAATAATTTTTTTTTAAATTCCTGCTACAATTTTCTTTTTATTTATTCATTTTTAGAGAGGAGAGGAGAGGGAGAGAGAGAGAGAGAGAGAGAGAGAAGGGGGGAGGAGCTGGAAGCATCAACTCCCACATGTGCCTTGACCAGGCAAACCCAGAGTTTCGAACCGGCGACCTCAGCATTTCCAAGTAGATGCTCTATCCACTGCGCCACCACAGGTCAGGCACTTCCCTGCTTTTTAAAAATTATTATTATTATTATTATTTTATTTTACTTATTCATTTTAGAGTGGAGAGAGAGAGGGAGAGAGACAGAGAAAGAGAGAGGGAGAGAGAGACAGGGGGGAGGAGCTGGAAGCATCAACTCCCATATGTGCCTTGACCAGGCAAGCCCAGGGTTTCGAACCGGCGACCTCAGCATTTCCAGGTCGACGCTTTATCCACTGCGCCACCACAGGTCAGGCAATAATTTTTTTTTAAATGCATTTTATGCTGGGAACTGAAAGCAAGTAGTTGCTCTTCAGGAGACTTTCTCCAAGTAGTAAGATCCTCCCTAGTTAGGTGTAAGGGTACATACAGAGACAGTAACAATGGTTACTGTGTTTTTTCTTCTGTCTCCAGAAATGATATAGTACATTATATACACATGTGGGCACCTTTCATGTGTCTGGCTTTTAGGAACTCCTGTTCTCAGGCAACCAATTTCTCTCCCCCATACGGTGTGTGTTTATATATCTATATATATTGATATATAATTCACATACCACAAAATTCACCCTTTTATTTATCTTAGAAAGGGGGGTAAGGAAGAGAGATGAGAAGCATCAACTCCTAGTTGCATCATTTTAGTTGTTCATTGATTGCTTCTCATACGTGCCTCGAAGCCGGTAGGGGAGGGTACTCCAGTCCAGCCAAGGACTCCTTGCTCAAGCCAGTAATCTTGGGCTCAAGCCAGCGACCATGGAATCATTTCTATGAACTCATGCTCAAGCCAGATGAGCCCGTGCCCAAGCCATTGACCTTGGGGTTTTGAACCTGGGACCTCAGCATCCCAAGTCGACGCTCTATGCACTGTGCCACCACTGGTCAGGCATAAAATTCACCCTTAAAAAAAATTTTTTTTAATTTATTGACTTTAGAGGAGAGGAAGGGAGAGAGACAGGATAAAATAAAAGTAGTAAAAAAAATACATCATAAAGTTGTCAAGGATTAAATGAAATGGTATTTATAGTAAGTTCCTAATACAGTCCAATATACAGGAGCTCACTACAACAATAAACCATAATTGTGTAAGATTCTCAAACTTGTATAATTTTCCTAAGTAAAGTCTACATTGCCCTCTTCCTCTCACCTTTTCCCTCATAAGCAAACCGATCCGCACCCCTACCCCAAGTACAGCTATCATATTGTTAAAAGATCTAGAGGAGAGGCTTGAGAGTCAGGAGTCATGAAGGTTTGTGGAAAAAACCAGCCAACACCAGTTCAACGACATAGTTTCACTGCTAGTTTTACGGGCCAGAACACGGAGTGAGAAGCGATTACACCCCAGGAAAATCCCAGCGCCCTTGGAGAGGATCTGAATGCGATGCTCTGCCCCTTAAGGTCCTAATTGGCTGGGGGAAGGAAACGACAGGAAGAACGTTCAGCATGAGCAGAATCCATTCTCTAACCCAGAAGAAACGAGATGCTTTCAACCTTCTGTGCTGCCCCAGCGATGGCAAAAGCAGGCCTAGCATCAGCTTGTGCTCTCCAGATGTTAGTTTTTGGGGCCAAGTACAAAATCTTTGGGTGGCCCTCCACAAGCGTTCTGTCTGTCTGCTGTAGGGGAGCCAGGGAGAGGCTGCACTCCTGGCAGGGGGCCAGCCTCTGGGTCCGGTTTGCTGCGTTTGGCCAGGTCCTCATTGTGAGCCTTGCGGATGTGACGGTAAAGGTCCCCTGACTGCGTGTAGCTGCGCAGGCAGTAGCGGCACTCATAGGGTCGCTCACGTGTGTGCACTGTGGCATGTCGCCGCAGTGTGTAAGAGCATGAGAAGGTCTTCCCACATGTCTTGCAAGTGGGAACATCTTCAGTAAAAACACCAAAGTTTCCTGGGGCTGCATCATACTCAGAAGGCAGGTAAAGTGGCTCATGCAGGGTGGGGGGCGCAGGCAGGGGTGAGGTCACCAATCCCCGATGATACTGCCCTGGACCTGGCAGTAAATGGTAAGGTACGTGAGAATCTGGGGGCAGAAAGTGCTCACTTGGCCCCAACTCCTCCAATCCTGCTGCCCTTGGCTCCTCAAAAGCCTCCGGCTGTGCGGGCTGTCCACCATACATTGCCCCTCCAGGTGCGAACAGTCCCTCAGGCCCCTGAGGCTGTTCCTCTGACACATCAGGCTCCTCGTCGGAAATCACAATAGCTTCTACTTTCACCTGGACTAGCTCAGCTTCCGCTGGGGCTGGAGCCTGGGACGGAACTGGGGGCGGGACTGGGACTGCAGCTGAAGCCGGGGAATAGAAGCCTTGCAATGGACCTCCAGTACCCCTTGGTTCCACCACCCTCAGACTCTCAGAACCCACGTCAAGGGGAGCCAGTGGCTCCACTGACACTGTGGGGAGGCCAGAAGAGAAGTAGTTTGCAGGAATGGTCTCTGTGGAGCTACTGGGGCTGGCAAGGGAGACATCAGCCACTGGCGGAGGGGGTGCCCGCAGATGCAGCGAGTCAACCTCCACTCCAGGCTGTGTAGTGTCAGCTCCACCGGGCATTGGCGGCTCATCTGGAGGACACAGAGTAGGTGAGGGAGCTGCAGGGCCTTTCCAGTCCCCTTTGCCCCAGTGGTCTGAAGTCTCAGCAGATGCCAAGGAGGGCTGAGGGCCACGGGAAGTGTTGGACAAAAACTCCAAACTAGAGGGCTGTGAACTGGTTTCCTCCTCCTTCTTGGTACTGTCTGCCTCTGCCAGGGCCCTGGCTTGCAGACGCCGCTTACACACCTTGACGATGTCATTCATGTGCAAGTAGCTGGCAGCTGCCAGCACATCTTCCACAGGGGTATCCTCCCTCAGTACCAGCTGGCCAGCATACATAAAGTCCAGAAGCAGCCCAAAGGCTGGGGCCGTGACAATCTCGTTATGGATACACACCAGATCCCTCTTGTCCAGTTCCCGCTCTTTGTAGAAAAGCTGGAAGAATGGGCTGCAGGAGGCCAGCACAGCCCGGTGGGCCAAGAATTGGGTGCTACCCACCATCACGGTGCAGTCACAAAGAAAACCCTGGGACCGCTGCTCTCGGAGGCTCTGCAGCAGCTGCTGGCTGTGTTCTGGGAACTCCATAGCACCCACGAAGGGAAAGTCCCCAAAAAGGTCCCCACCAGTGGTTCCCTGGGAAGAGAGGACAGTGGGTTAAGGCAGGTAACCTCCCAGAAACCATAAAGTCAGTCCTGAACTATCACCTGCCACCCCAAACCTCTGGCAACACTGTCCTGACCCCAAGACGCCTGCTTATATCACTACCTTCTCTTAGGGTCCCAAACATAGTGGTCTTCTTTTAGCTCCTCCCCCTTAACATTAGAAGCAAACCCCGCCCCCGGAAGTCCTGCCCCCTAATCAGCCTCCGCTTCCTCGATGCCCACCCGGTGGCTTCCAGTAGCTCCTCCAACTAAGATTCTCTTTCGCTCCCAGGCCTTCCCGGGAGTATACCTCTACGCCCCACTCCGAGAACTCCCTGAGCTTCTCTCTCTCGCATTCGAGGAGCTATGAAGTCCTAGGGTGGGAACTAGCAGAGAAAGCTGATCCCTCACCCACAACCGAGCAGCCACTGGGCGAACTCCGCCCCTTCCCACCCTCTCAGATGTAAGGGCTCAAGTTTGCTTTTCCTTGTCACGGATTGGCTCCCTGTCCGCTAACCAGCTTTCCTCTATGAGCGGCGTTTCCAAATGGGTGCTGGTAGCTGTCGCTCAGGCACATAAGCGCCGGATTGGTTGGCATTCCTGTCCTAAACTTTTCTTCCTCGTCCCTCCTTCTTTGTTCCAGAGGCCTCTGGATTGGCTGAGTTTCTTCATCTACCTGAAGCCAGGACCGGCTCTAGGGAGCGGAGCGCGACGGATTCGCGTCCGGGCGCGAGATCATCGACTTCGCGGAGTATTGTGTTACGTCAACGGCAGGTTTACCGGGAGAAAGAGTATCAGGAGGCCTGGGTTTTTAGACCCTGCTCTGTCGTAACCGTGGGCAGTAGTCACACCTCTCTGCACTGCAATTATCTCTTGAAGGTTCCTTACACCCTCAAAAATTCCAAGGGGGCCTGATAGAGCGTCGGACTGGGATGCGGAAGACCCAGGTTCGAGACCCCGAGGTTGCCAGTTTGAGCGCGGGCTCATCTGGCTTCAGCAAAAAGCTCACCAGCTTGAACGCAAGGTCGCTGGCTTGAGCGAGGGGTTATTCAATCTGCAGAAGGCCCACGGTCAAGGCACATATGAGAAAGCAATCAATGAACAACTAAGGTGTCGCAATGCGCAACGAAAAACTAATGATTGATGCTTCTCATCTCTCCGTTCCTGTCTATCTCTGACTCTGTCTCCGTAAAAAAATAATAATAAAATAAAAATAAAGTTAAAAAAAAAAATTCCAAGGGGCACTACTGCTTCCCTCCCCGCAATTTCATGGTTTGGGCTCCTGACTCACTAGTAGTGTCAGAGAACTAGCAGCTGCGTGGAAGTAGTCGTAGTCCTTGGCCTGAGCTCTATAGTCAATTTACAATGAAGAGTTTAAAGTGTCCTTTCTCTGGAGCATACTTGGCAGGTGCGGATAAATGGTGAGGGAGTTCAAGGCCCTAAAATACCCCAGGACAGGAGAATAAAGAGCATGGTTACTTATGAAGAAATATTTGAGAGTGGTCCCTAGAGAATCAAAGGAAAGGGCTGTAAATTGGGAATTAGTGCTACCTGTCTCTTCTCTGACCAGAGCAGTGTGTTGTGGCTGTAAATTGGGAATTAGTGCTACCTGTCTCTTCTCTGACCAGAGCAGTGTGTTGTGGACAGGGTTACAGAGGATTAATTCAGTGCCCTTAACTCACTGCTGACCCCTTCACCCACCACACAAAGCATCTCCACTTTGTTCTGCAGTAAAGCCCTCCAATCAAACCTAACCAGAATTAGGGTCAGTTCAGCTATCTTGTAGTACAAACATGCAGGACACACTGGGCTCAGCTTGAGACCTCGCTGCCTCAGGTAGTCTTCTAAGCCGTACAATTTTTTTTTAATTTTTTATTAATTTTAGAGCGAAAGGGAGAGAGAAACAGGAACATCAAGCTGTTCTTGTATGTCCCCTGACCTGGGATTGAACCGTCAACCTCTGCACTTTGGGAGATGCTCCAACCCACTGAGCTATCCAGCCAGGGCAACAGTGTTTATTGAATAGGATTTAAAATGTGGATGGAAAAAAAAATAGGGGCACAGACTAAAACTGACAAGCTCAGGTGAGCCCTGCATGGTGGCCTTACAAACTCAGAGGCCTACAGTAACCACACAAGATGTTCTGAAATTAAAACTTTCTAACTAACAGCAGGTCATGGTGGGTGGTCATGACCTAGGGTGGTATTTTTCTAAAGGTCAATGCTTACCTTAAAACGGGTCGGGAACCTATGGCTCGCAAGCCAGATATGGCTTTTTTTTTTTTTTTTTTTTTTTGGTATTTTTCTGAAGTTGGAAACAGGGAGTCAGTCAGACAGACTCCCTCCCGCATGCACCCAACCAGGATCCACCTGGCACGCCCACCAGGGGGCGATGCTCTGTCGCAACCAGAGCCATTCTAGCACCTGAGGCAGAGGCCATGGAGCCATCTTCAGCGCCCAGGCCAACTTTGCTCCAATGGAGCCTTGGCTGCGGGAGGGGAAGAGAGAGACAGAGAGGAAGGAGAGGGGGAGGGGTGGAGAAGCAGATGGGCGCTTCTCCTGTGTGCCCTGGCCGGGAATCGAACCCGGGACTCCTGCACACCAAGCTGATGCTCTAGCACTGAACCAACCGGCCAGGGCCCAGATATGGCTCTTTTGATGGCTGCATCTGGCTTGCAGACAAATCTTTAATAAAAAAAAAATAACGTTAAAAATATAAAATATTCTCATGTATTACAATCCATTCATTTCCTACAGCTCATGTTCATGGTTGTGCGGGTGACTGGAGCCAATCACAGCTGTCCTCTGGGACAACACCAAATTTTTATTGGATAATGCATAAGGTACACGGGTCGTTGTATGGCTCTCATGGTATTACATTTTAAAATATGTGGCGTTCATGGCTCTCTCAGCCAAAGAGGTTCACAATCCCTGCCTTAAAAGATAGAGCCTGTCTTTTGTGAAAGGGCCAAGCTCCCACCCCTCTTCACCTTCCAAGATGACCACAGCTGAATCCCTGCAGAGATACAAAGGCACCAAGGGCAGAGTCTCTGCCTTGGGAGACTATATAGATAAGTCCTTTGATGCAGATATCTTGTCCTAACTGCAAGCAACGGACACAGCTGCCTCTGATGTATGTCTGCCTTATCTACCTTTTGTAGCAGCCTTGCTCCTATAAAAGTGGCTCTCTAATTAGCACTAGAGGCTGATTTATTTTTTTACCTCAGCCCATCTGCACCCAGATGTAACAATAAACTTTGTTTTCCCCATTTGGCCTTGTGCGTGATTCCTCTTTGTGGACCAAACATTTTTCATCTACAATAAGGTGACCAATCGTCCTCCTTTAGGGAGGACAGTCCTTTTGTAAGTTCTGTCCTCCCTCGAAAAGTGTCCTCTTACATGTCCTCCTTTTTGATATTGGAAGACTAATCGATGCTGAGTCGATCCATTGCATGTGATGTGACATATTTGCATCTAAATGAGTACTTTTTTCTTACAATTATTAAAAATTAATAGGCAGGCCCTGGCCGGTTGGCTCAGTGGTAGAGCGTCAGCCTGGCGTGCAGGGGACCCGGGTTCAATTCCCGGCCAGGGCACACAGGAGAAGCGCCCATTTGCTTCTCCACCCCCCCCTTCCTCTCTGTCTCTCTCTTCCCCCTCTCCAGCAGCCAAGGCTCCATTGGAGCAAAGATGGCCCGGGCGCTGGGGATGGCTCCTTGGCCTCTGCCCCAGGCGCTAGAGTGGCTCTGGTCGCGGCAGAGCGAGGCCCCGGAGGGGCAGAGCATCGCCCCCCGGCATGCCGGGTGGATCCCGGTTGGGCGCATGCGGGAGTCTGTCTGACTGTCTCTCCTCGTTTCCAGCTTCGGAAAAATACAAAAAAAAAATAAAATTAATAGGCATGTAATCATAATTACAATATAAAATATTACAAATGTTTTATGCATTTATCATATAGTGTATTATTGTTGCAATGAATAAAATGTCTCTTTTATTTACAATATTGTTTTCAATTTATTTTTGTCCTCCTTTTCATTGTAAAAAAGTTGGTCACCTTATCTACAGTAACATACTTGATAACATGTCTTTGAAATGTAAGGGTAATATTTTCATGCCCTACCAGAGCAGGCATCCCATTAACTCTCTTATTCCTGACTATATAAAAGAACTTTCAGTATCTTTTTACATTTTATCCAATCCTAGAGATTTCCCCACTGTGCTTTCTCCCACTTTCCTAATCTATCACCAATCAATTTCATGTAACCCTCTTAACTCTCCCCCTTTGATTCTAATGTATAAAGTGGTAAAACCACCATTTTCTGAAACATTTTCTCAATCCATTGAGACTGCTTCCCAGCAATTACAGACAATTTGGCCTAAGTAAACTCATAAAAAATTCTTACAGGTTTGGACGTTTCTTGTTGACAAAAACAAACATAACATCTTAATTTTTTTATGAAAACTGACTATTTCTAAAAACAAAAGAAAGTAGTAGTGAAAATAGTGGCATAGTTTTGTATTTTACCAAATTTCTTTAATGCCTGGCTTAACAGAAGACAGTAGGATTCACACATCTGTTTCCAAGCCATTACGAAATATTGTTTTGATTACATGAGGAAAATCTGGCCTCACACAGGTGGGTAGGCATGGGATTTCACTATCAGTGAGGAGTTTGTATTTTATTCTGAGTGTAATAGGAAACAGTGGGTTTTAAGCAGGGAAGTGTTCTGATATGATTCTTGTTTTTTTGTTTTTTGATTCTCGGTTTTAAAGGCTTATCCTGGCTACTCTGTGGAGAAAGGACCATAGGGCACTGGTCCCCAACCTTTTTGGGCCACGGACCGGTTTAATGTCAGAAAATATTTTCAGGGACCAGCCTTTAGGGTGGGACAAATAAATGTATCACGTGACCAAGACAGGCATCAAGAGAGAGTCTTAGCCGAATGTAACATAGGGAATCTGGTCATTCTTTAAAAATAAAACAGCCTGATCAGGCGGTGGCGCAGTGGATAGAGCGTTGGACTGGGATGCGAAAGACCCAGGTTCGAGACCCCGAGGTTGCCAGCTTGAGCGTGGGATCATAGGCTTGAGGAAGTGGTCATATACTCTGCTGTAGCCGCCCCCGCCCATCTCCTCAAGGCACACATGAGAAAGCAATCAATGAACAACTAAGGTGCCACAAGGAAGAGTTGATGCTTCTCATTTCTTTCCCTTCCTGTCTGTCTGTCCCTATCTGTCCCTCTCTCTGACTCTGTCCAAAAAAAAAAAAATTCTTGCATCTGCCCTGGATAGCTCAGTTTGTTACAGTTTTGTACTGAACCGCAGAGGTTGAAATATTATTTTTCACGAATTAATTCAGTTTAAAAATATTTATTGAGTATTTATTTAGGCCCTGTTAATTTAAGAGAGCCAGCGGTTGGATCGCTGCTGGGCGGGATGGGACGGGGCTTCGTGGATTTCCCCGCCCACAACAATGACGCCCAATCAGGTCGCTGAAGCTCCGGAAGCAGGGTTGGGGAGGTTGTGTGTGTTTCCGGTGGGGGCGGAGGTGGTGCGGCTTTCGGAGTTGCCTACTCGTCTGCTTTCCAGAGTCCTCGAGGAAGATGTTCTATCATGTGAGCTGGGCACGGGGTGGTGGAGAGGGCAGGGTGGAAAGGAGGAGAGAGGCGGGGTGTCCAGACGAAGGGCCTCTTCTTGCCCCGTCTTCCTGCCCTGCCTTTCCCGGTCTCCATCCTCCTGTCCCCGCAGATCTCCTTGGAGCACGAGATCCTGCTGCACCCGCGCTACTTCGGCCCCAACCTGCTCAACACGGTGAAGCAGAAGCTCTTCACCGAGGTGGAGGGGACCTGCACCGGCAAGTGAGTCCAGCGCCCTGTGCCTCCTGATCGATCAGCCCTATGCTTACAGCCCGTCCCCAATTCCTACTCATTCTGCAAGGTCCTGCCACCGACTCTGGGAACCTCCTCATACACTCCTAGGCGCCCAGGCAGTCAGATGCTTTCTGCTGTGGGTTCCCGTGGCCCCCTTTGCAAAGCTGGATCACAAGACTTTCTTCCTTCAGCTGAGATTGGTCATTCATTTACTGCGCAAACATTTCTAAAGCTCCCGCAGTGTGCCGGGTCCAGTGTTTGTCGCTGGGAACATTGCAGTGAAAGATGAAATAAATCAGGCCAGCCCTCGCGGAGCTCACGGTCTAAATCATTGTTCATGTGTCTGCTTTCTGTGATTCAGCCGGTTTTCTCTATCTCCCCTTCCCAGGAACCTGACATGGCACATTTCTGGGCTCTACACAGGGAGGACCCTCACACGGTGATGTGCAAGAGCTAGGATGAGCTGAGGGTTATTGGAGTACTTGAGCCTCCATCATTAGAATAACCTGGGTGTTCCTGAGCCCCGTCCTCTCACTACACAATTGAGACTCCCTGAGGACATGCCTGGGAATCTGCATTTTAATAAGTTCCTCCTAGGTGATTCTGACAATCTTTGGCTTAAGGACTGCAGCTTTCTTGAATATTCATTGTGAAATTAGGAGAGCAGTGTTTGGCATTATAGATACTGATCAGTGTCCTGCCTTTTTTCTTGGCCATTAAGCTGTGTAGGGGCTGGGGTGCCATCTACTTCCTCTTTGTGCTGTCCCCCTACCCCTGGGCTCATGGACTCTTGTTGCAGGTGATTTTAGAGGCTCTTCAAGACACAGTGCCTTTCTCTTTGTCATCCTCTTTGTAGGTATGGCTTTGTAATTGCTGTCACCACCATTGACAACATTGGTGCTGGTGTGATCCAGCCAGGCCGAGGCTTTGTCCTTTATCCAGTTAAGTACAAGGCCATTGTTTTCCGGCCCTTTAAAGGGGAAGTCGTGGATGCTGTTGTGACTCAGGTCAACAAGGTGAGACCATACAAGGGAGGCAGTAGGATGGTCCCTCAGAAGATGTAGGGTAGGTCCCAATTCCACTTGCTAACTGTGTCCTGGGCCAAGTCACTTCTCTGGACTCCAGTTTTCTCACCTGTCAAATGGTATGGTCTCCCCTACCTTACTCAGGGGCGATATAATAGTCATGATGTTAGTAGCCTCCACTGATTGAGTAGTTACTATGGGTCAGGTAACATGTAAAGCCTCACAGTGACTCTGGCTGGTAGGTGCTTTTTATAGAGGCTTAAGCTTAGAGAAGTTAAGTCTAGTGGCCAAGGTCATGTGACCAAGAAGTGTTCAAATCCTGGACAGACAAGTCCCAAGCCTCAGCTCTTCACTATTACAGTATATTCACTTAACTTAAAATGAAAGCTTGTGGCCCTGGCTGGTTGGCTCAGCAGTAGAGCGTTGGCTTGGCATGTGGATGTCCCAGGTTCAATTCCTGGTCAGGGCACACAGGAGAAGCAACCATCTGCTCCACCACTCCCCTCCTCTCACTCCACTCTATTTCTCTCTTCCTCTCCTGCAGCCATGGCTCAATTGGAGCAAGTTGGCCCAGGTGCTGAGGATGGCCCCATGGCCTCGCATGGTGAATTTGTTAGGAATCAGATAAAGATGGGAAGTTTAGCCTGACCAGGCAGTGGTGCAGTGGATAGAGTGTTGTCATGGGACGCTGAGGACCCAGGTTCAAAACCCCGAGGTTGCTAGCTTGAGCACAGGCTCATCTGGCTTGAGCTTGGGATCATACATGTGACCCTGTGGTTGCTGGCTTGAGCCCAAAGGTCACTGGCTTTAGTTAGGGGGTCACTGGCTCAGCTGGAGCCTCCTGGTCAAGGCAAATATGAGAAAGCAGTTAATAAAGAAAATAGATGAGTTAATGCTTCTCATCTCCCTTCCTTTCTCTCTCTCTGGGGGGGGGGGGGATAGGAAACTTAGAAGACTTTTGAAGACAAAAGAAAAAGCAAAGGTCATTCATTTTCCTTTTAGGTTGGACTCTTCACAGAAATTGGACCTATGTCCTGCTTCATCTCTCGACATGTAAGTCTGGGCACGCTGAGTGGGGCTAAGGAAAGACACCCACTCATGACATCCACTGGTACATCCATTTAAAGTGCTAACCCAGTCTCACTTTCCTCTCAGTCCATTCCATCAGAGATGGAGTTTGATCCTAACTCCAATCCACCATGTTACAAGACAATGGATGAGGTGAGTGGGTAGGAAGAAGTCAGTGAGAGAAGGGAGGGAGGGAGCCACTCAGGGGGGATGTCTGAGTATACTGTTGCCTCTTCTCCAGGACATCGTGATTCAGCAGGATGACGAAATCCGCTTGAAAATTGTGGGGACCCGTGTGGATAAGAATGACATCGTGAGTCGCTTGCCGGCCTCCCTTCCTGTACCAGGCAGAGCTGGGAGCTGTTGATTTCTCACCACCTAGACTTCCTGGGGGTTTTGTGCTCGTCTGCCATGAAGAGGGCGTGGGGTTGCAGGAGGCCTGGGCCTGAGTCGTAGAGGACAGTTCTGGGCTTGCTTAGGCTTCATTTCCTTTTTACCTTCCCTCCCACAGTTTGCCATTGGCTCCCTGATGGACGATTACTTGGGTGAGTCCCTGATCATGCATGCCAGGGTTCTTGCCTGGGGAAGGGATGTGTGGGGATAGGGGTGAAGATGGGGTTTGCTTGAGTCCCAGATGAAGAAAACTGGCATGCCGTCTGTTGGAAGCTCAGGACATGTGCCCCTTGGGATGGGGAGTACACAGGTACAGCTGCCCCAAGTTCTGGGTCTCATGGATGTGCTTTCCCTCTTTTCCTAGGGCTCGTGAGCTGAACACCACACCTCCTACCTGGGTTGGTCCTTCTAGGAGGTGTGATTGTCACACTTCCTTGTTGTCCCAAGGCCCAGTCTGGCTGCGGTGGGAGAGGCCAGGAAGGTTCCTCGTCCCAGAAGGCATCTGGCTTTCCTTGCGGCTTAGCACCTACTCCCAGATTTTGACTCTGTCTGTGCTCTAACCATAAATGGTCCTTGGTTCTCATGGAAGTGTTATCTTCTTTCTTTGGTAAGAACAGCTCTTTTTTAAAAGGCTGGGGTGCAGTTGCTCACTTGCCCTTTTTTACTTGGCCTGAGGCTTCAACTTGCCTCAGCCACCAGGGGATCTGTTTTTGCTAAGGTCTAAAGTTGAGCTTCCTCACCCTTAAAAATAATGAGTATAGCTGGGGAGAGGGGACAGCATGCAAGGAGAAGTGAACAAGAGGATAGTAATAACACAGACTAGGGTCCCAACATGGCCCTTCCTAGAATGGGTACATAAACAACAGAGGCCTTGCCCTGGCCGGCTAGCTCGGTTGGTTAGTATCTCTTGGAAGCACAGAGGTTGCTGGTTCTATCCCTGATCTGGGCACATACAGCAACAGAATGATGCTCTTGTCTCTCTCGCTTTTTTCCTCTCTGTCTAAAATCAACAAATAATAAAATAAAAAACAAAACAGAAGCCTTTATGTGTTGAGTAATCACTATGCTAAACTGAACCGACAGCGTGAAAGGGCTCATAATCTCCTTAGGATAACATAAAAAAAATACAGGAAATGATTACAAAATGAAACACACTACCCTTCGTCACATCTAGCCTCTGCAGTACTATTTGTCTACCTCGGAGTGCCCTTTTCCCAACCTAATCTAGCAAACCGGTTAGTTTTTTCTTTTCTTTTCTCTCTTTCTCACCTTTCCTTGACTTCCTTGGCCAACAGAGCTGTGCAGTGGACAGCTTGGTATTTGGACTGATACAGAACCGGTTTCAGTCCCAGCTGGGCAACTTCTGTTTCCTTGCTGTAAAATGAGTATACTGCCCTCTTTGAATGGTTGCTGCTACTATCAGAGGTCCTCCATAATGTCATTTGTTTTTTAATTTTTACGGTTTTAAATTGATTTGAGAGAGAAACATTGATTTATTGTTCCACTTATTTATGCATTCCTTGGTTGAGGGTTTATATATATATATATATATATATTTTTTTTTTTTTTTTTTTTAAATTTTTGTATTTTTCTGAAGCTGGAAACGGGGAGACAGACTCCAGCATGTGCCTGACCGGGATCCACCTGGCACGCCCACCAGGGGGCGACGCTCTGTCCACCAGGGGGCGATGCTCTGCCCCTCCGGGGCATCACTCTGTTGAGACCAGAGCCACTCTAGCGCCTGGGGCAGAGGCCAAGGAGCCATCCCCAGCGCCCAGGCCATCCTTGCTCCAATGGAGCCTCGCTGCGGGAGGGGAAGAGAGAGACAGAGAGGAAGGAGAGGGGGAGGGGTGGAGAAGCAGATGAGCGCTTCTCCTGTGTGCCCTGGCTGGGAATCGAACCCGGGACTTCTGCACGCCAGGCCGACGCTCTACCACTGAGCCAACCGGCCAGGGCCGGTTGAGGGTTTTTTGTTGTTTTTTTTGACCGAGACAGAGAGAGAGACCGAGAGACAGAGATAGGGACAGACAGGCAGGAAGGGGGAGAGATGAGAAGCATCGTTCTTCATTGTGGCACTTTGGTTGTTCATTGATTGCTTTCTCATGTGCCTTGACCTGAGGGCTACAGCAGACCGAATAACCCCTTGCTCAAGCTGGCAACCTCAGAATTTTGAACCCAGGTCCTCCGTATCCCAGTCTGATGCTTTATCCACTGTGCCACCACCTGGCCAGGCTTGGTTGAGTCTTGTATGTGCCCTGACTGGGAATTGAACCTGCAGCCTTGGCTTATTGGGATGATGCTCTAACCTGCTGAGCTACCTGGCCAGGGCAATAATGTCATTTTTTTCAACATGGTTTCAGTCAACACTACTTTTTTTTTTTAGAGAGAGAGACAGGAAAGGAGAGAGAGGAAGGAAAGCTATGAGAAGCATCAACTCGTAGTTGCTTCACTTTAGTTGTTCATTGATTGCTTCTCATCTGTGCCTTGCCGGGGAGGTGGGAGGAAGTGCTCAAGCTGAGCCTGTGACCCCTTGCTCAAGCCAGTGACTTTTGAGCTCAAGTCAGGGACCTTGGGATCATACTGATGACCCCATGCTCTAGCTGGTGACCTTGGAATTTTGAACCAGGGACTTCAGCATTCCAGGTCAGTGCTCTATCCCCTGTGCCACCACTGGTCAGGCCAATTTTGTTTCATTGTAACATTGATGAGATTCCTTTGCAACTTAACTCTTGTGTATGTCAATTAGTCTGTTTTAATATTGGTTTCCTGTCCTGGCCAGATAGCTCTATTTGTTAGAGCACCATCCAGAAGCAGGAAGAGGTAGCTGGTTTAATCCCCAGTCAGGGTACATATAGGAACAGATCAGTGTTTCTGTCTCTCTTTCTCTTGCCCTTTCTCTAAAATCAATAAATAACAATTAGCCTGACCAGGCGGTGGCGCAGTGGATAGAGCGTCGGACTGGGATGCAGAGGACCCAGGTTCGAGACCCCGAGCTCGCCAGCTTGAGCGCGGGCTCATCTGGTTTGAGCAAAATCCCACCAGCTTGAACCCAAGGTCGCTGGCTCCAGCAAGGGGTTACTCGGTCTGCTGAAGGCCCGCAGTCAAGGCACATATGAGAGGGCAATCAATGAACAACTAAGGTGTTGCAACGTGCAATGAAAAACTAATGATTGATGCTTCTCATCTCTCTCTGTTCCTGTCTGTCTGTCCCTGTCTATCTCTCTCTCTGACTCACTCTCTGTCTCTGTAAAAAATAACTAAATAAAATTTTTTTTAAATAAATAAATAACAATTAAAAACCAAATTGGAAACAACAACAACAAAAATTGTCTTTTTATATGTCATTTTGCTTTAAGTTGCAGAAGCTGTCCGTGGTGTTCAGTGAGGACTTCCTGTATATGCAATTGGCCGGCATAGAGTGGTGGTCCGTGAGAATCATTCAACTTAATCATGATTACAATCATAAGCAGTAGCTATCTGAGGTGATTTGGGCCCCTAGAGGATATTAGACAGTGACATTTTTGGATGTTGCAGAGTGTGGGGGGGTGTTACTGCCTCCTTGTGGGGGAAAGCCAGGGTTGCTGCTAAACATCCTACAGTGATAGAACAGCTTTCTCCAACAAAACTGGGTTTGGCCTCCAATGGCAGTTGTGCCATGGTCCAGAAACCCTGACCGGAATCATCCGGAACATGGTCAGAATGCGGTTCTGTTCCCCTCGCCTTCCCAACTCCCTGACCACGAGAAGCTGTTCCATTCATCCCTCTGTAGTGGGTCAGAAGATACTGTTATTCTGTTATTGCCTCCCTCTTCATTTTTTAATTATTTAAAGTTTCAATTATTAAAAGTTTTTAAGATTATTTATTCATTTTAGAGAAGAAAGATAGAGAGAGAAGGGGTGAAGAGCAAGAGGCATCAACCCTCTTATGTGCCCCGACGAGGCAAGCCCGGGGTTTCGAACCAGTGACCTCAGCGTGCCAGGTCAACACTTGATCCACTGTGCCACCACAGGTCAGGCCTCAATTATTAAAATTTTTATTTTTACTGATTTTGGGGAGAGAGAGGGATAGACAGGAAGGAACATCAGTCTGCTCCTGTATGTGTCCTGACTGGGGATTGAACTGGCAACCTCTGTGCTTCAGGATGACGCTCTAACCAACACAGCTATCTGGACAGGACAGGATTTTTCTAGACCCTAAACATCCTGTGTCTTGTTGAGACTAAAATTCTTTCCAAGTTTGCAAATGGACCCACCTTTCTGTAAACCGTGTCAGCGATAACGCGGAAGGAACATCAGGCCTACAAGTAAGATACTGGTGGACAGAAACAGCTCAGGGAACATAAGCATATGGATACATATTAATATGTGGAATGTGGCACCCACCAAGAAGGCTAGCACTGTGGGGAAGGGACTAAGGGGATAGGCAGGAGAGACGGGTGATTTCCAGGACCCTTCTGATACTGGGCAGTTAAGGATGTCTTAAAGAGATCACAGGCCAGTAGTAACAGGAATGTCTGCCTGGTAACATGCTGTACTGCTCACAAAAATTAGGGGATATTTCAAAATGAATATGAAGTGATAAAAGCATTTGATTTTTTATTAAACAAGAACATCAGAGTCTGACCAAGCAGTGGCGTGGCGCAGTGGATAGAGCATTGGACTGGGATGTGGAGGACCCAGGTTCTAAGCCTTAAGGTTGCCAGCTTGAGCAAGGGGTCACTTCATCTGCTGTAGCCCCCACGGTCAAGGCACATATGAGAAAGCAATTAATGAACAACTAAGGTGCCACAACATAAAATTGATGCTTCTCATCTCTCTCCCTTCCTCTCTCTGTTACAAACATAAATAAATAAATAAATGAACAAGAACATCAGAAACGCAAAGGACAAGTCAAAGAAAGTTGTTTGATTATGCAAATGTGATACAAAACCAACTTTATTTCATTGGTGAAAACACACTATACAAAAGGCTGAAAGTACTGGAGTATGTGCATGTTCCCTGACTCCCTAATTTTTGTGAGTAGTAAATCCTTTATATACCTTTACACACATTAGTGAATTTTTATAACCCATAAAATAGGTTTTGTTATCCCACTTTACAATTGAGAAACAGAGGTCAGGGAAATGAACTAACATGCCTACAGTCACACAACTAGTGAGTAGTGGAACTTTTATTTTTTTAAACTGTCAGCCATCATAACTCTTCACTCATTGGGTGTCTGGGGAGTGAATGGAAGCACCCTTTCTCCCATCTGTGGTCATGCTTCCTTTAACTTCTGTTTTCCCTGGCTCATGCTTATACTCAGGTTGGGAGCAAATGAGCCCCAGACAGCTCGGAGACAGTTCACATCCCACAGACCCTGGGCCTTTCTCCTTTGACTCATGCCTCCAAGGTTGCCAATGACTGCCACGACCAATGATATCTTAGCATGGAGATCTGCCAGCAGCCCAGATTCTGCTGAGTTGATCTCAGACTCTGGACTTCAGTCCTTCCCTTCATAAATAGGTTGACAGACATTCCAGTGTTCAAGCACAGTACTGAAACTATTCCAAATGCCGTTCTGAATATGACTGGAAGAGACTCAGCAGTGTCAGAGTCTCCTTAAGTGGTGTTACCATGACAACCCCCTCACATCCATCTGGCTTTCCCAGCTCTGGTCTCAGAGGATCTTCTCTAGAGGCAGCAGCATCTACCCTGAGAGGGAGGAAGAGAGGGTATTACATCCATGCTCGCTCCCCTGCAGAAAGCTGTGTTCTATAATGAATAGCCCACCTGGCCTGACCTGTGGTGGCGCAGTGGGTAAAGCGTCGACCTGGAATGTGGAGATCTGGTTCAAAACCCTAGGCTTGCCCCGTCAAGGCACAAAAGGGTTTGATCCCCAGTCAGGGCACATACAAGAATCAACCAATGCATAAATTAGTAGAACAACAAAAACATGTTTCTCTCTCCCCTTCTTATCTCTGAGATTAAATTAAAAAAAAAAGTATAGCCTGATGTCTGGTGGCGCAGTGGATAAAGCGTTGACCTGGGAATACTGAGGTCGCTGGTTCAAACCCCTGCACTTGTCTGGTCAAGGCATATATGGGAATTGATGCTTCCTGCTCCTCCCTCCTTTCTCTCTCCTCTCTAAAATGAATAATAAAAAAAAATGTATAAAGAGCCTGACCAGACGGTGGCGCAGTGGATAGAGCGTCTGACTGGGATGTGGAGGACTCACGTTCGAGACCCCGAGGTTGCCAGCTTGAGTGTGGGCTCATCTGGTTTGAGCAAGGCTCACCAGCTTGAGCCCAAGGTCGCTGGCTCGAGCAAGGGGTTACTCGGTTTGCTGAAGGCCCACGGTCAAGGCACATATGAGAAATTAATCAATGAACAACTAAGGAACTGCAACAAAGAATTGAGTTTCTCATCTCTCTCCCTTCCTGTCTGTCTGTCTGTCCCTATCTGTCTCTCTCTCTGACTCTCCCTGTCTCTGCCACACACACACACACACAAATGTATAAAGAATAGAATAGCCCATGCAAACTATCCTCTATTGGATGAACATAAGGAATTAATTTACTGTGTTTCATGATGTGAGTGCAAGAGTTCAACCACCAACTGCAAAGTGCTTTCACAGACGTCTCAACCTACAGTAACTGCGAGATAGGTGTTATTACCGACTTTGTAGATGGGAAATGTGATTAGGTAATTTGCTCAAAAGCAGTGTTAGAGTTTGAACCCAGGTTGGTCTGACTTCAGATACCATCATTTACTTAATATGCCCACTTGCTTCTCAATTGAGAATTGCCTATGTTCGGGTAAGTGTGTGAGTGTGAAACTGTCAAGGAAGTCAGCGAGGCGGGTGACGGCTTATATTGGCTTACTGGACAGGAATGGGGAAGATGCGAGATAGGGTGCCCAGATGAACAGAGCCCGGGAGTCCAGAGCTTGCAGTTAGAAGACCGTTTTGCCCACAGAGAATACCTAACAGGAACCTCATCCATTCTTTTTCTTTTATTTTTATTTATTTATTTTTTTAGCGATAGAGAAAAAGAGAGAAGCATCAATTCATAGTTGCGGCACTTTAGTAGTTCATTGCTTCTCATTCACACCTTAACAGGGGGGTCAAGCCAAGTCAATGACTACTTGCTCAAGCCAGCGACATTGGGCTCAACCAGCAACCTCTAGGCTCAAGCCAGTGACCCCCAGGGTTTGGAGCCTGGGACCTCAGCGTCACAGGTCTCTATCCACTGTGCCACCACCAGTCAGGTCGTATCCATTCTTTTGGGAAGAGTAAGTAGCGGTGTTGCAGAGGTAAGTGGAGCGGACAGGAAAACTAAGCCAGACACCAGTCTAGAGCTTTGCTGCAGTCACATAAATGAAAGTGTTCAGAAAGTCAGGAGGCTGGAAGAGAAGAACCCCCCTGGGGCTGACATGAATATATTCGAAGACATTGGGGATTATGTGCCTTCCACAACCAAGACGCCTCGGGACAAGGAGCGGGAGCAGGAGCGTGATCAGGAGAGAGAGAGAGAGATACCGTGACAGAGAGCGGGAGCGAGAACGAGATCGGGAGCGGGACCGAGAGAGAGAGAGAGAGAGAGAGAGAGAGAGAGAGAGGAAGAGAAGAAGAGGCACAGCTACTTTGAGAAGCCAAATGTGGATGATGAGTCCATAGATGTTGACAAAGGACCTGGGTCTGCCAAGGAGTAGATCAAATCAATCAATGAAAAGTTTGCTGGTTCTGCTGGCTGGGAAGGCACCGAATCGCTGAAGAAGCCAGAGGATAAGAAGCAGCTGGGAGATTTCTTTGGCATGTCCAACAGTTATGCTGAGTGCTACCCAGCCACGATGGATGACGTGGCTGTCGACAGTGATGAGGAGGTTGATTATAGCAAAATGGACCAGGGTAACAAGAAGGGGCCCTTAGGCCGTTGGGACTTTGATACCCAGAAAGAATACAGCGAGTATATGAACAACAAGGAAGCTTTACCCAAGGCTGAATTCCAGTATGACATCAAAATGTCTGAAGGACGGAAAACCAGGCGCTTCAAGGAAACCAATGACAAGGCAGAGCTTGATCGCCAATGGAAAAAGATTAGTGCAATCATTGAGAAGAGGAAGAAGATGAAAGCTGATGGGGTTGAAGTGAAAAGACCAAAATACTAATCTCCATTTCCAACTCCAAGGAGTCTTTACATTAAGGTTATGCTCCCCACTGCTTGCTTTCTTCAATCTTTGAAAAGTTGTAAGTTTTTTTTTTTTTTTAAGTTGTAAGGTTTTTTTATTTTAATGAATGTATTCGTATATAAAATATTTCTATATAATCATTTGGTTCCATTAAAATTGGTTAACCTGCAAAAAAAAAAAAAAAAAAAAAAAAAGGAGCATTCAAGATCAAGGGAGTGGGGGCCTGACCTGTGGTGGCGCAGTGGATAAAGCGTCAACCTGGAAACGCTGAGGTTGCCAGTTCAAAACCCTGGGCTTGCCTGGTCAAGGCACATATGGGAGTTGATGCTTTCTGCTCCTACCCTCTTCTCTCTCTCTCTCCCCCCTCTCTATAATGAATAAAAATAAATAAAAATCTTAAAAAAAAATGTGAAAAAAAAAAAAAAGATCAAGGGAGTGGGGACACTTTCCTTGAGGACATGATTTTTTTTTTTTTTTTTTTTTGTATTTCTATGCCCATCTGGGGTGTTGCTCTGCTGCAACCAGAGCCATTCTAGCGCCTGAGGCAGAGGCCTCAGCGCCGGGACCAACTTTGCTCCAATGGAGCCTCGCTGCGGGAGGGGAAGAGAGAGACAGAGAGGAAGGAGAGGGGGAAAGGTGGAGAAGCAGATGGGCGCTTCTCCTGTGTACCCTGGCCGGGAATCGAACCTGGGACTCCTGCACGCCAGGCCGACGCTCTACCACTGAGCCAACCGATCAGGGCGAGGACAGGATTATTTAAGCGTACACCAAACCATACAAAGCTACTTCCAAAACTCCGAAGAGCCGTTGCTTTAAGAAACGCGACTCTAGTATTACGTGACCCTGGCGCCTTTATACTGGCCAATCACTTGGATGGGCACCTCTTGGCGGGCGGGAACTTTGCAAGATGGTCGCCGATTGGCTGTGCTCGAGGAGGGCGGGTCCTGAATGAATTAGTGTGATCAGGGTTAAAGGAGCCGTCGCTGCCTTGTCGCTGGGCAGCCACCTGCGCCTGCTGGAGCTCAGGTGAGCTGCCCTTGCTGGCCTGAAGACTCCCTGTCCTGCTGCGGGCTGCGCACTCCGGCCCGCCTTAGAGCCTTCTCCGCTGGGGTCCCGCCTCCTTTGCTGACCACGTGACCCAAGTTCCGTAACCCTTGACCTCCTGCACCGCGCCCCACCACCTCTGGGTCTGGGATGAGTGAAGCGGTCGGGAGGATGCGCAGCACTGAGGCCTGTAAAGGTCAGTTTCCGCGCCTCCCTATCGCAGTGTGGCTAGTGGCCGAGGACGCCGAGGGGAGGTTGGGGAGCGGGAGATCTTGGTCCGAGTCAGACTTTGTGGGTCTTAATGTGGGTACATAATAGGGAAACGCCTTCTGCGCCTTCACGGGACAGGATTTCATGCTCCCATTTTGCAGACGGGGAAACAGAAGCTTAACAATGATGTATTGGCTGGTCTCCAGCTCCAGGTGTTCGCGCTGGGGATCCAGGCCTTGCTCCCCACACAGCCAGCCACTTCTGATGATTTGAGTCCCTGCTCCCTAGTTGGTGCTCCCTGGAAGATCTTGGACAAGTCATTTAACATTTTTCCTCTCTGAGCTTTAATTTCCTTGGCTGTGAAATAGGCTCAATACTTACTAATACCCATCTCATTGTTAATCAAGGTAAAATGAGGTATAAGCCTATAATCTCTTAGCCCAGTGCCTCAGGCATGGCATGTGCTTAGAAAAATAGCTGTTCTTTATTTCTTTTTCCAGCAAGTGTTTACTGAGGGTGTATTATGTGCTGACACTGTGTCTGAAGCTGGGGATGCAAAGGTGAGCAAACAGGCATGATCCTTGCTGGACTGGAACTTATGACCTAGTGGGGAGGTAGGTATTAATCAAAAAGTTACAAAAATGTATGATTATTATATAAACTGTGGTAACTGCTTTGAAGGCGAAGTACTATACTGGGAAATTGTGGGGGTCTAAAGACTTCCCTGAGCAAATGACATTTGAACTGAGATCTGAAGAAGTAAGTAGGCATTCCCTAGACAGGGGTGGCCGGGGAAGGGGGGGAGAATATTTCAAGTAGAGGAAATACAACATATGGTCGACCTAAAATGAGGTGCCTTTGAGGAATTGAAGAGGCCAAGGGCAGGAGTGCGGAACAGAGTGGGAAGAGGTGAGGCAGAAGTAGGTGCACATGTGGGGCCTTGGAGCCACAGTCCAGGTCTGTTCTTTTTTTTTTTTTTTTTCAGAGACAGAGTCAGAGTCAGAGAGAGGGATAGACAGGGACAGACAGACAGGAACGGAGAGATGAGAAGCATCAATCATTAGTTTTTTGTTGCAACACCTTAATTGTTCATTGATTGCCTTCTCATATGTGCCTTGACCGTGGGCCTTCAGCAGACTGAGTAACCCCTTGCTCGAGCCAGCGACCTTGGGCTCAAGCTGGTGAGGTTTTGCTCAAACTAGATGAGCCCGCGCTCAAGCTGGCGACCTCGGGGTCTCGAACCTGGGTCCTCTGCATCCCAGTCCGACGCTCTATCCACCGCGCCACCGCCTGGTCAGGCCAGGTCTGTTCTTTATTCCAAAGGCGATGGGGAGCCATTGGGAGAAAAGCTGTGGTAGGATGCCCATTGGATTTAGGGACCTCATGGTCACTGATGACCTGATGAGTCCTTCCAGAGAGGAGTAGTGGGGCAGTGCCTGGAGGGGTCACCGTGGAACTCACTCTTGCTTCCTGTGGGGCTAATGCCTCACTTTGACCCACGGGGACTATCCTCTAATAGTGTTGTGTGTTGGAGGCAGTCACAGCTGCAGTGTTTTGTTGGGGCCCTTTCTTTTTTTTTTCAAAGATTTTATTTATTGATATTAGAGAGAGGAGAGAGGTGGGGGGAGGGAGTAGGGAGGAGCAGGAAGCATCAACTTGTAGTTGCTTCCTGTATGTGCCTTGACTGGGCAAGACCAGGGTTTCAAACCCGGCGACCTCAGCATTCCAGGCTAACACTTTGTCCACTGTGCTACCACAGGTCAGGCTTTTGTTGGGGTCTTATTCTGCCATATCCTGTGAACGAAAGAACAGGTTCCTACTCTTAGGCTTTGTAGCCGAACTGGGAGAACCAGGCACATGGGCAAAAAATTCCACTATTGAAAAGTCTGACAGTCCCAAATGGCATATGAGGGAGGGAGATCTCAGAGGAGAGACAGTTTGCCTTAGCAAAGGGGAGGGCGTGGAGGCTCTGGAGTAGAGGGCGATCAAGTGGCCTGGGCACTGGTGCTGGGGGACAGGCAGGCCAGAAAACATCAGGCTCTACTTACTGGGAGGAGGGTTCAGCTTGAACAGTTGTGGGGATTTGGGACCAAACAGAATGACATTCTGGGAAGTGTGGGCTGTCCTTTTTTAAGCAGAGGGGAAGTGGGAAGTGTTGAAGATTTTTGAACAAGGGCATGTCAGGTAAAATAGTGTTTTCATCAAGATTTAGTGGACAGTGGTTGTAGCAAGAATCAGAAGGAAGAAGGTATGAAGTTTTTGTTTACAGTGAATGGTGATAATGTCTTCCATTTGTGTAGCACACTAGTCCCTGGCTTTCTCGTACGTCATCGCATTCTGTCCTCATAGCGACCCTCTGAATTCAGGAAGGCAGGGATTATTGCCTTGACTTACAATTTAGGACACCAGTTGCTCAGATTGGTGAAGGTCTTGGCTAGATTCACTTCGGAAGTGGTAGGTAGGGCAGGGCTGGGACCCAGTTCTTAGGAGCCCAAGGCTGGACACTGTCAGGCCATCACTGTCGTCTTCCCCCTGGCCCCATCAACTCTGTGTCCTCACCTGGACACTCAGCCTCTATGGCTCTTTGGTGGGGGATTCGGGAACAGGAGCTGGAAGACCGGTGTAGAAGGCCTTAGTCAGGCTCCTGGGCTCTGAGGGGAATGGGTGGCTTTTCAAACCTTCCCTCCCCCACTCCCAGCTCCACTGGGGCCATGTCAGAACGAGAAGAGCGGCGGTTTGTGGAGATCCCTCGGGAGTCAGTTCGACTCATGGCAGAGAGCACGGGCCTGGAGCTGAGTGACGAGGTGGCGGCCCTGCTCGCGGAGGATGTGTGCTACCGTCTCCGAGAGGCCACCCAGGTACGCACCCCCTCGCAGTGCCCCCGGCTCTCCTTAGCTACCCCTCCCCCAGGGGCTCGCTCACCAAACATATAGGGGACCTTCTCTGTGCTTTGAGGGGCCACAGTGAGGCAGTCCTGCCTTTCGCAGGGTTCCCCTTCTAACCATCTGGGCTTCTGGCAGACAAAGCACCTGCTGGGCATCTTCTCGTGCGCTTCTCACAACACCCTGCTGGGCAGCCCAGGCAGGTTCGGGTTCACATTCTGCTGGTGAGAAACCAAGGCCCAGAGAGGGACCGTGACACTGGCGTTGTCCAGGCTTTCTCATCGCTGGTCTGGTGTCCTTTTTGCCTCCGCCCCTGGCTGCCTCGCTGCACTGAGGGCCCTGCTCCCCTGCTCCCTGTCCCGACTCCGTTCCTCTCCTCCCAGAATAGCTCTCAGTTCATGAAACACACCAAACGGCGGAAGCTGACTGTGGAAGATTTCAACAGGGCCCTCAGATGGAGCAGCGTGGAGGTGAGTGGGCCACTGGCTGCAGAGGGCCCAGCTCCAAGCTCAGGGCTGGCAGCGCAGTGACATGGATGGAACACCGGACGTGAAGAGGAAAGCTCACAGCAACCTCAGGATGGGTGCTGGGCTTAGGCCCCTGAAGTCTATGGGTTCAGAAACAGGAGAGGAGGCCACGGGCCCAGGAGGTTAGGCAAGGCTTCTGGGAAGAGATGGGACTTGAGCTGGGCCTTCGAGGAGGCTCGGGTTAGACGAATGTGGGAGGAGAAGAGAGCGTTCTGGGTGAGGGAGGGGCCTGGGCACAGTGTGGGTGTTAGAATGTCCCGTGTGGCTGTTCTGGGCAGGAAGAATAGCTCTCAGTTCATGAAACACACCCAACACACAAGTTAGTGAGAGCTAACTTGGGGGAAGAAAGTTGTGTTTAGAAGAGAGGAGTGTTTCCTGCGTTGGGTGTGAGCAGGAGGACCTGCGGAGGGGGGAACTCAGAGCACCTATGGGTCTGGGAGTGGGAACCACGTTCTCCATCTTGACCGGTGAGCCCCGAATGCCCCAGCCAAATTCCCAGCGATGGGTCTGAAGCCCCAGGCATCCCCCTTTCCTCAGAGTTTTTGGACTTCCCTCATAGGAGGCTCCCTGCCCCGGCCAGGAGAGCACCTCCTCGCGGGCCGCCCTCAGCCTGCTGTCCCATCCTCTGTGCTCAGGCTGTGTGTGGGTACGGGTCCCAGGAGGTGCTGCCTCTGCGCCCCACCAGGGAGGGTGAGCTCTACTTCCCTGAAGACCGAGAGGTGAACCTCGTGGAGCTGGCCCTGGCCACCAACATCCCCAAAGGCTGTGCTGAGACGGCTGTGAGAGGTGAATGCCAGGGTCCTTTGTGGGGTGGGGACAAGAGCTGGGTTGTCAGAGGAGTGGCGGTGGGCTGGCTGGTGGGTGTGTGGTGCACAAGGGGCACAGCCCGAGGCTGAGCCAGCTCTCCGCTCTGGTTCTAGTCCATGTCTCCTACCTAGACGGCAAAGGGAACCTGGCGCCTCAAGGATCGGGTAAGGGACCCTTCCTGTGCACTGTGGGGAATGGGCCCTCCGGTTGACCCTTCCTCCCTGAGGAGCTGAGGGTGGTGCCTCTACACCCCTGAGTCTTCATCTGACAAGTATTTATTGACACCCTGTTTGGAGTGGGCACTGGTCGCTGCCCAGAGGGTGCAAAGCTGTTCAGGATTACAGACCTGTAACCAGCCATGATGCTGAGTGTTGGATGCTAGCGTGGAAGTCCGCGTAGCGTGCTGGGGTCCCTGATGCGGTGTGCTTTGCTCCCAGGTTCTGCTGAGCAGAGCTTGGGGCTTAAGAACTGAGCTGCCTGGCAGAGGACGGGGGTGGGGCGGGGAGGCAGCGTACAGAGCACAGAGGTGTGGAGAGCTCGTAAGGTCAGGTGCTCGGAGGGGCTGCTGGCTCTGCGTGGGGAGTCCAGTCTAAGGGGCTGTGGGGATGGAGGTTGTGGGGGGGCAGGACGAGAGAGGGCCAGGCTCTGCCCTGAGCACCTCCTCGTCGTCTCAGTGCCCAGTGCTGTGTCTTCACTGACCGATGACCTTCTCAAGTACTACCAGCAAGTGACTCGGGCTGTCCTGGGGGACGATCCACAGCTGATGAAGGTGAGCAAGGGGGTACCAATTTGGGACAAAAGTCTAGCTTTAAAATTTTTTTTTAATGTTTATTTTATTGATTTCAGAGAGAGAGAAGAAGGTATAGAGAGAGAGAGAGGGGGGAACATCAATCTGTTCCTGTACGTGCCCTGACCCAGTATTGAACCGGCAACCTCTGTGCTTCAGGGCAATCCTCTAACCAGCCAAGCTGGCCCGCCGGGGCTCATCTTCCGAATTCTCATGAAAGTCTCTCAGTTCCCCACTTCCTGTCCTCTCCACACTGACTGACGTGGGGAGGGAGTGGTGTGCGGAGGCTGGCTGTCCTCCAGTAGGGACCCCTCCCCACTCTAGAAGAAACCCCGCTCCTGAGGGAAACAGGCAACTCAGCAGGGCCCTTGAGGGGTCTCCACACCTTGTCTCCAGAGCTCACTCTTTTTTAAGCACAGAGATGCTTTATTAATCATTATAATAAAAAAAACATGCATCTATATCTACATATATGTATACGTATATATGCAGACCAGAACCCACTCTTGGAGTGTCTGTTGACCTGAGGCTTAGTGGGGGCTTCAACACTGCAACTTTCTGCCCTGGCTGGATAGCTTGATTGGTTAAGAGCACTGTTTGGCCTGATCGGGTGGTGGCCCAGTGGATAGAGATTTGGACTGAGATGCAGAGGCCCCAGGTTCGAAACCTGAGGTAGCTGGCTTGAGCGCGGGCTCATCTGGTTTGAGCAAAGCTCACCAGCTTGGACTCAAGGTCGCTGGCTTGAGCAAGGGGTTACTCAGTCTGCTGTAGCCCCCCGGTCAAGGCACATATGAGAAAGCAATCAGTGAACAACTAAGGTGCTACAATGAAGAACTGATGCTTCTCATCTCTCTCTGTTCCTGCCTGTCTGTCCCTATTTATCCCTGTCTCTGACTCTCTCTGTTTGTCACAAAAAACAAAACAAAACATACAAAGTAGGAAGTGAAAGTCTTCTATTGAACCACCCTCACTTTTTTTTTTCTTTTGTATTTTTCTGAAGCTGGAAACGGGGAGGCAGTCAGACAGACTCCCGCATGCGCCCGACCGGGATCCACCCGGCATGCCCACCAGGGGGTGATGCTCTGCCCATCTTGGGGCATCGCTCTGCCGCAATCAGAGCCATTCTAGTGCCTGAGGCAGAGGCCACGGAGCCATCCTCAGTGCCCGGGCAAACTTTGCTCCAATGGAGCCTTGGCTGCGGGAGGGGAAGAGAGAGACAGAGAGGAAGGAGAGGGGGAGGGGTGGAGAAGCAGATAGGTGCTTCTCCTGTGTGCCCTGGCCGGGAATCGAACCCGGGACTCCTGCACGCCAGGCTGATGCTCTACCACTGAGCCAACCGGCCAGGGCTTTTTATTCATTTTAGAGAGGAGAGGGAGAGACAGAGAGGAGAGACAGAGAGAGAGAAGGGGAGGAGAAGCTGGTAGCATCAACTCCCATATGTGCCTTGACCAGGCAAGCCCAGGGTTTTGAACCAGCGACCTCAGCATTTCCAGGTCAACGCTTTATCCATTACGCCACCACAGGTCAGGACCTCACTTTTTTATTTATTTTTTTATTAAGTGAGAGGCAGGGAGGCAGAGAGACAGAATCCCACATGTACCCCGACTGGGATCCACCCAGCAAGCCCCCTATGGGGCAATGCTCTGCCCATCTGGGGCTGTTGCTATGTTGTTCAGCAACTAAGTTATTTTAGTACCTGAGATGAGGCCATGGCCATCCTCAGCACCCGGGGCCAACTTGCTCAAATGAGCCATGGCTGTGGGAGGAGGAAAGAGAGGGGAGAGAGGGAGGGGTGGAAAAGCAGATAGTTTCCTCTCCTGTGTGCCCTGACCAGGAACTAAACCCGGGACTTCTGCATGCCGGGTCGATGCTCTACCACTGAGCCAACTGGCCAGGGCCACCATTTTTTCTATGTATAAGCAATCAATACTGTAATATAAACCAAAGTGGTGTTATCAAAACATCTATCTAGTCTTAGAACAACTGCTTTTCTCAGTTAAAAATATGTTGGTGGTGACAAGAAGATTGGACTTTAGTCAGTGGGCACACATGCAACATACAGATTATGTATTAGAATTGTATGTACACTTGGAGCCTATATAATTTTATTAACCAGTGTCACCCCAATAAATTAAAGAAATGAAAAATATTTTTAAACATGTTAGGCATTTATATTGTATTCAGTTTTTTAAACTTTAAAAAAAATTTTTCCATTAATTTGAGAGAGAAAGAGAGGAAGGGGGAGAGAGAAAG
Source organism: Saccopteryx leptura (assembly GCF_036850995.1). NCBI lineage: Eukaryota > Metazoa > Chordata > Mammalia > Chiroptera > Emballonuridae > Saccopteryx > Saccopteryx leptura. Next base: position 10,003,950 of record NC_089503.1, on the reverse strand, counting down.
AAGTAGGGAAAGGGAAAAAGAAAAAGAAAGAGGTCGGGGAGGGGAGAGAGAAACATCAAATTAGTTCTATTTAGTTGCGTACTCATTGATTGCTTCTCATATGCACCCTGACCAGGGCTTGAACCATGATCGCTGGTGTGCCAGGTCAGTGCTTTATCCAGTGAGCCACCCAGCTAGAGCAATTGTATTCAATTAAAACAATTTTTGAATTTATCAATTTTAGAGAGAGAAACATTGATTTGTTGTTCCACTTAGACATTCACTGGTTGATTCTTGTATGTGCTCTGACCAGGGGATGAACCTGCAATGTTGGTGTTTTGAGATGATGCTCTAAGCAACTAAGCTACCCAGCCAGGGCTAGATTCAATTTTTTTTTTTTTTTTTTTTCTTTCTGAAGCTGGAAACGGGGAGAGACAGTCAGACAGACTCCCGCATGCGCCCGACCGGGATCCACCCGGCACGCCCACCAGGGACGACGCTCGCCCACCAGGGGGCGATGCTCTGCCTCTCCGGGGCGTCGCTCTGCCGTGACCAGAGCCACTCTAGCACCTGGGGCAGAGGCCAAGGAGCCATCCCCAGCGCCCGGGCCATCTTTGCTCCAATGGAGCCTTGGCTGCGGGAGGGGAAGAGAGAGACAGAGAGGAAGGAGAGGGGAGGGGGGGGGGGGGAAGGTGGAGAAGCAAATGGGCGCTTCTCCTATGTGCCCTGGCCGGGAATCAAACCCGGGTCCCCTGCACACCAGGCCGACGCTCTACCGCTGAGCCAACCGGCCAGGGCCTCAATTTTTTATTATTGCATCGACCTGGAATGCTGAGGTCACTGGCTTGAAACCCTACACTTGCTCAGTCAAAGCACATAAGAGAAGCAACTACTATGAGCTGATGCTCCCTGCTCCTCCACCTCCCTTCTCTCTCTTTCTTTCCTCTCTAAAAATCAATAAATAAAATTTTTTAGAAATCTTAACTGAAAAGAATTTTATTATTACTAAAGATAGTGCTGTATATGGGTATGTATATGAATGGGTTTTTTTATAATTGGGTAAGTTTACAGAAGTAGAATTGCTGAAGCAGAGTATAAACATTCAATATATAAGTGCTAAATTCTCCTTAAAAAAACCGCCGACTTCTCCCTGTGGCTGGCGGCCCCGCTGCTGTTTGGCCCCTTCCTTTTCAGATCGCTCTCCAGGACCTGCAGACCAACTCCAAGATCGCGGCGCTCCTGCCTTACTTTGTTTACGTGGTCAGTGGGGTAAGTGGCCAGGCTGGGGTGGGGAGAACGTTTTGTGCGGAGGTGACTTAACAGCAAGTAGGGCTCATGCAAGGTACCATCGGAATGGCAGGCTCCTTGCACCCCTGTGTCGCCCTGAGCTACCTTCTTCTACCAACAGGTGAAATCTGTCAGCCATGATTTGGAGCAGCTTCACCGGCTCTTGCAAGTGGCCCGGAGCCTGGTTCGGAACCCACACCTCTGCCTAGGGCCCTATGTCCGCTCCCTGGTGGGCAGTGTCCTCTACTGTGTCCTGGAGCCGCTGGCTGCGTCCATCAACCCCCTGAATGACCACTGGACTCTGCGGGATGGTGCTGCCCTCCTCCTCAGCCATATCTTCTGGTAGCTGCTGGGCCCAGAGCTGAGTGGGTTGGGGTCAGGAGGTGGGTGGGGTTAAAATTCAGGCTTTGAAGCCTTATGTTGAGAGGTCAGGAGCCTCTTCCCTTGGAGCTCCCAGCCACTGTGCCATAGTGCACTGGGCTTCTACAAATGGATGGCAGATAGGCCCAGGGTTCGGTCCTTACGCCTTCTGGTCCCGGACCAGTCACCCTTAGCAACCTCGCTCACTGACCCCAGAGTGCCACACAAGTGCTGTTTGCCCTGTATGCTGGGACCAGGATCACTGGGCGGTGCTGGCCTCAGCCCTCTGATGGATGCTGCTCCCACAGGACCCACGGAGACCTGGTCAGCGGCTTGTATCAGCAGATCCTGCTCTCCCTTCAGAAGGTCTTGGCAGACCCTGTGCGGCCTCTCTGCTCTCACTATGGGGCTGTGGTGGGGCTGCATGCCCTCGGCTGGAAGGTGAGGACCTTGGCCTTGCTCACAGAGCCGCAAGAGCCCCTATTTATAATTAGAAAAACAGTATCTCTTTTATCACAAAAATGGTATATGCTTGCCACTGCTGTGTATTGAGTTCTTGCCTTGGGCCAGGATCAGTGATAGCCTTATTTATTTTTTTATACTTATTTCCTAATTTTATTTATTTATTTGAATTTATTGGGGCAACATTGGTTAACTGACTTTCTGTATATAAACACCTTTTCAAAAGTCTGCATGGCAAATATTAATATACCATTTCATAAATTCCTGCACATTCTACTTTATCACGTTAAGGAACTATCCCTCACTTCCTCTCGTATTGCATATACTGTATTCTAAACAGGAATAGATAATTGAGCTTGTCAATACTTTTTTAGCATCTGTAGAGATTATCAAATGATTATTCACCTTAGTTCTGATTTGACAGGTTATATGAATGGATTTTTCTGACTCACTCTTGCCTACCTGGAAGAAATTCTGTTTGCTGCTCTTGAGATTTTTATTGGATTACATTGAATCCGTTAGATCAATGCTGGAGAGAATTGACATTAATATTAACTCCTTTGTCCACAAATATGTCATTATCTCTCCTTTTTTTTTTTCTCGGAAACGGAGAGAGACAGTCAGACTACCGCATGCGCCCGATCTGGATCCACCCGGCACGCCCACCAGGGGGCGACGCTCTGCCCACCAGGGGGCGATGCTCTGCCCCTCCGGGGCGTTGCTTCTGTTGCGACCAGAGCCACTCCAGCACCCGGGGCAGAGGCCAAGGAGCCATCCCCAGTGCTCGGGCCATCTTTGCTCCAATGGAGCCTTGGCTGCAGGAGGGGAAGAGAGAGACAGAGAGGAAGGAGAGGGGGAGGGGTGGAGAAGCAGATGGGCGCTTCTCCTGTGTGCCCTGGCCGGGAATCGAACCCGGGACTTCTGCACGCCAGGCTGACGCTCTACCACTGAACCAACCGGCCAGGGCTCTCTCTTTTTTTTTTTAAATTTAGTTTTATTTCTTATTTTTTTGTGGCAGACAGAGAAAGTCAGAGAGGAGGACAGATAGGGACAGACAGACAGGAAGGGAGAGAGATGAGAAACATCAATTCTTCATTGCGGCTCCTTAGTTGTTCATTGATTGATTTCTCATATGTGCCTTGACGGGGGCAGGGGGACTACAGCAGACCGAGTGACACCTTGCTTGAGCCAGTTACCTTGGGCTCAAGCTGGTGAGCCTTGTTCAAACCAGATGAGCCCGTGTGCTCAAGCTGGCGAACTCGGGGTCTCGAACCTAGGTCCTCCACATCCCAGTCCGACGCTCTATCCACTGCACCACCACCTGGTCAGGCTCATTATCTCTCTCTTTATAGGTCTTTCACTCTTTCAGGATCCTTTCATAATTTCCCCTGAAGAGAATCTATAATACTTTATTAGATTTAGTCCTAAGCCCTGGACGGTCAGTTCAGCCAGTTAAAGCTCTGTTCCAAAACAATGTGTGGGTTTGTTCCTGGTCAGGGCGTGCTCGTGGGAAGCAGCCAATGAATGCACAACTGAGTGGAACAACAAATGAATGCTTCCCTCCCCCCTCCGTTCTCTCTCCCTTCCTCTCTCTGTCTCTCTAAAATTCAATCAGTTAATAAAAAATAAATCCCTGGTGCCTGACCTGTGGTGGCACAGTGGGATAAAGCTTTGACCTGGAACACTGAGGTCGCCGGTTCGAAACCTTGGGCTTGCCTGGTCAAGGCACATATGGGAGTTGATGCTTCCTGCTCCTCCCCCCTTCTCTCTCTCTCTCTCTCTCTCACTCCTCTCTCTCTAAAAATCAATAAATAAAATATTTAAAAAATAAATAAATAAATAAAGCCCTGGCTGGATAGGTCAGTTGAAGCATCGTCCCGAAAGAAGTTGCTGTTTGATCCATGGTCAGAGCTCATACAGGAACAGCTCAATTTCCTGTCTGTCTCTCCTACCTGCCTCTCTCAAAAAAAAAAAAAATTAGTCCTAGATTCTTGCTATTCTTTGATGCGGTTGTAATGGTGCCTTCTTTTCATGGTATTTCTGATATAACTATGTAGAAAGAACTGACTGTGTTAGTTGATTCAGCTACTTTATACATAAATTATCATTTCTGTCTGTGGATTCTTCCGTTTTTTTTTTTTTTAAATTAATTTATTTTTTACAGAGACAGAGAGTGAGTCAGAGAGAGGGACAGACAGGGACAGACAGACAGGAACGGAGAGAGATGAGAAGCATCAATCATTAGTTTTTCATTGCGTGTTGCAACACCTTAGTTGTTCATTGATTGCTTTCTCATATGTGCCTTGACTGTGGGCCTTCAGCAGACTGCGCAACACCTTGCTGGAGCCAGCGACCCTGGGTTCAAGCTGGTGGGCTCTTGCTCAAACCAGATGAGCCCACGCTCAAGCTGGGACATCAGGGTCTCGAACCTGGGTCTTCTGCATCCCAGTCCAATGCTCCATCCACTGTGCCACCGCCTGGTCAGACGATTCTTCCGTTTTTAATGTAGATCATATTGTATACAAGTAATGACAGCTTTATTTCATCTTTTCTAAACCTAATTTCTTTTTTTTTTTCTGTATTTTTCTGAAGTTGGAAACAGGGAGGCAGGCAGACTCCTGCATTTGCCCGACCGGGATCCACCCGGCATGCCCACTAGGGGGCGATGCTCTGCCCATCTTGGGGCGTCGCTCTGTTACAACCAGAGCCATTCTAGCGCCTGAGGCAGAGGCCATAGAGCCATCCTCAGCAACTGGGCCAACTTTGCTCCAATGGAGCCTTGGCTGTGGGAAGGGAAGAGAGAGACAGAAAGGAAGGAGAGGGGGAGGGGTGGAGAAGCAGATGGGCGCCTCTCCTGTGGGCCCTGGCCAGAAATTGAACCCGGGACTCCTGCACGCCAGGCTGACGCTCTACCACTGAGCTACCTAATTTCTTTTTTTAAAACAGATTTTTTATTTATTTTAGTGAGAGGGGAAGTAGGGGAGAGAGAGAGATCAGATACATCGAGCTGTCCTGACTGGGGGGATCGAACGGCAGTCCTTGTGCTTCTGGGCGCTGCTCCAACCAACCGAGCTATCTGGCCAGGGCATAATGCCTTTAATATCTATTTCATTGCTAGGACCACTAATACCATTTTACATAAGATAATGGGCAACTTTGTCTCATTCCAATTTTAAAAGAAGTGCTAATACATTTTCCATCTCTGTTGTATGGTTTATACATAACCTTTCTCAGATTAAGTAAAAAATTTTTTTTTAGCCTGACCAGGCGGTGGCGCAGTGGATAGAGTGTTGGACTGGGATGCGGAAGACCCAGGTTGGAGACCCCGCGGTCGCCAGCTTGAGCACAAGCTCATCTGGGTTGAGCAAAAAAAAGCTCACCAGCTCGGACCTAAGCTCGTTGAGCAAGGGTCACTCGGTCTGCTGAAGGCCCCCGGTCAAGGCACATATGAGAAAGCAATCAATGAACAACTAAGGTGTCGCAACGAGAAACTGATGATTGATGCTTCTCATCTCTCTCTGTTCCTGTCTGTCTGTCCCTGTCTATCCCTCCGACTCTCTCTCTGTCCCTGTAAAAAAAAAAAAATTTTAGTTTTTATTGATTTTAGAGAGGAGAGGATGGAGGCATGGATTTGTGGTTCCACTTATTTATGCATTCATTGGTTGATTCTTGTTACATGCCCTGACCAGGGATCAAACCCACAACCTTCACATATTTGAACATTCTAACCAACTGAGCTACTTAGCCAGGAACTTTATTCTTAGGTTTTTTTGTTTGTTTGTTTTTGTTTTTTTTTTCTTCACGTCAGACGGGTAATGTGCCGACGGGTAATGTGCCAACGTCGTAACAAGTTTTGAGGGAGGCACATGTCACACAAGAGCGTGAACACCCAATCATCACACTTATGAACCGAAAAAGGATCTATTCTTAGTTTTATCATTGATTTGTTGAACTTTTATCAAATGCTTTTTATTTTTAAGTTTTTTTTTTTTTTAAGATTTTCTTTATTCATTTTAGAGGAGAGAGAGAGAGAAAGGGGGAGGAGCAGGAAGCATCAACTTCCATATGTGCCTTGACCAGGCAAGCCCAGGGTTTTTTTATTTTTATTTATTTTTAATTTTTATTTTTTTACAGAGACAGAGTCAGAGTGAGGGATAGACAGGGACAGACAGGAACAGAGAGATGAGAAGCATCAATCATTAGTTTTTCTTTGCGCATTGCGACACTTTAGTTGTTCATTGATTGCCTTCTCATATGTGCCTTGACTGTGAGCCTTCAGCAGACCGAGTAACCCCTTGCTTAAGCCAGCGACCTTGGGTCCAAGCTGGTGAATTTTTGCTCAAACCAGATGAGCCCACGCTCAAGCTGGCGACCTTGGGGTCTCAAACCTGGTTCTTCCACATCCCAGCCCGATGCTCTATCCACTGCGCCACTGCCTGATCAGGCAAGCCCAGGGTTTTGAACCGGGGACCTCAGCATTCCAGGTCAACATTTCATCCATGGTGCTACCACAGGCCAGGCAAATGCTTTTTCTATATGTATATTTAAAGATTTTATTTATTGCTTTTTAGAGAGGGTGCCATGGGGGAAACCAGAAGCATCCACTCATAGTAGTAGTTGCTCTTCGTATGCGCCTTGACTGGGCAAGCCCAGGGATTTGATCCAGTGATCTCAGCATTACAGGTCAATGTTTTATCCATTGTGCCACCATAGGTCAGGCATTTTTCTATACTTTTTAATTGAATTGGTTTTTCTGCTTTATGTTAATGTGATTGTGTAGAGAGGTTTTAAAAACTTTTTATTTGTATATTGAAAAATTTGTGTGCATTCCAGTAATTAAAATCATTTGAACAAAAAATCGTACTCTGATTAAACCGCCTTTTACAGCCTGCAGAACTCCTTGGACCAGCTTGGGTTTTGTTTTTTTTTGTTGTTTTTTTTTTTTTGTATTTTTCTGAAGGTGGAAACGAGGAGAGACAGTCAGACAGACTCCCGCATGCGCCCGACCGGGATCCACCCGGCACGCCCACCAGGGGGCGATGCTCTGCCCCTCCAGGGCGTCGCTCTGCCACGACCAGAGCGACTCTAGCACCTGGGGTAGAGGCCAAGGAGCCATCCCCAGCGCCCGGGCCATCTTTGCTCCAATGGAACCTTGGCTGCGGAAGGGGAAGAGAGAAAGGAGGGGGTGGGGGTGGAGAAGCAAATGGGCGCTTCTCCTATGTGCCCTGGCCGGGAATCGAACCCGGTTCCCCTGCATGCCAGGCCGACGCTCTACCGCTGAGCCAACCGGCCAGGGCCCCAGCTTGGTTTTTACCCTAGATTTCAATGCTGTCCCACCCAGCTTCTTCCTCTTCTTCCTTCCCCAGCATGCAAGTTCTTTTTCTTCCCTGCTTGCCAGACAGGCAGATGGGAGAGGCAGGTGTGGCCTTTGTGGATAATAGTTCTTTTCTTTTGAAGGCAGTGGATTTTTCTCTTGTGTTTCTGTCTCCTTCAGTTTCAATTTATGAATTCTCAATCTTAGCCCATGTCGAGTTTGCCAGACATGGTTGCAGAGGAAGTGGAGTGAGGTGCACGAACAAGAGGAGTCCGATCTGCTCAGTGGCTGCCACTGATTGATTGCCAGGTGGCAGCTAGGTTTTCGACAGTAAACCTTTACATTTCTAGGATAAAATTAATTTGGTCATGGTCTAGTCTTTAAAAAGATCCAAACTTGCCTGATTGGTGGTGGTACAGTGAATAGAGTGTTGACCTGGGATGCTGAGAACTCAGGTTTGAAACCCTGAGGTCGCCAGCTTGAGTGCATGCTTGCCAGCTTGAGTGTAGGGCCATAGATATGATCCCATGGTCGCTGGCTTGAGCCCAAAGGTCGCTGACTTAAGCAAGAGGACAATGGCTCGGATGGAGACATCTGGTCAAGGCACGTATGAGAAGCAACCAATGAACAACCAAGGTGTCGTAACTATAAGTAGATGCTTCTCATCTCTCTAGCTTCCTGTCTTTCTCTCTCTAAAAAAACAAAACTTTAGCCCTGGCCGGTTGACTCAGTGGTAGAGCATCGGCCTGGCGTGCAGGAGTCCCAGGTTCGATTCCCGGCCAGGGCACACAGGAGAAGCGCCCATCTGCTTCTCCATCTCTCCCCCTCTCCTTCCTCTCTGTCTCTCTCTTCCCCTCCCGCAGCCGATGCTCCATTGGAGCAAAAGTTGGTCTGGGTGCTGTGGATGGCTCCATGGCCTCTGCCTCAGGCGCTAGAATGGCTCTGGTTGCAACAGAGCAACGCCCCAGATGGGCAGAGCATCGCCCCCTGGTGGGCATGCCAGGTGGATCCTGGTCGGGTGTATGTGGGAGTCTGACTGCCTCCCCGTTTCCAACTTCAGAAAAATACAAAAAAACCCACAAAAACCAAAAAAAAACCCCAAAACTTTATTAGAATATAATGCATTTTCTTTTGTCTTTATTTATTTATTTATTTTTCATTTTTCCGAAGCTGGAAATGGGGAGGCAGTCAGACAGACTCCTGTATGCGCCCAACCGGGATCCACCCGGCATGCCCACCAGGGGCGATGCTTTGCCCCTCTGGGGCATCGCTCTGTTGCGTCCAGAGCCACTCCAGCGCCCCGGGCAGAGGCCAAGGAGCCATCCCCAGCGCCAGGGCCATCTTTGCTCCAATGGAGCCTCGCTGCGGGAGGGGAAGAGAGAGACAGAGAGGAAGGAGAGGGGGAGGGGTGGAGAAGCAAATGGGCGCCTCTCCTGTGTGCCCTGGCCAGGAATCGAACCCGGGACTTCTGCACACCAGGCCGACGCTCTACTGCTTAGCCAACCGGCCAGGGCCAATTGTCTTTATCTTTTATCAGGTGAGGGGCAGGGAGGTGGAGAGACAGACTGCTGCATGTACTGTGACTGAGATCTACCTGACAACCCCTGCCTGGGGCTGTGCTGCTGATCTGGGGCCACTGCTTCACCTCTCGGCAACTGAGCTATTTTAGGGCCTGAGGTAAAGCCATGGAGCCATCCTCAGTGCCTGGGGCCAACTTGCTCATTCGAGCCATGGCTGTGTGAGGAGAGAAAAAGAAGAGGGGGTGGAGAAGCAGGTGGTTGCTTCTCCTGTATACCTTGACCAGGAATCAAACCTGGGACTTCCATACACCGGGCTGATGCTCTACTACTGAACCAACTGGCCAGGGCTATAACGCATTTTCTATACACTGTTGAGTTTACTAACATTTCTAGGACTTAATATTCATGAGTGAAATTAATCCTATTTCCGCTCAGTACTATCCTTATATGGTTTTAGGGTCAGGGTTATATTGGCCTTATAGAATGAGGGAGGGAAAGTTTTTTATATTTGTTTTAGTAAGATTGAGATGTTCTTTTCATTGAGTGTCTGTAGACTGTAAATTCTGGCATAAGGTTTTTACCAGAATAAAGAATTATTCTGACTTTCATATATCTTGAGTCGGCACCAAATTATATTTTTCCAGGAACTTCTTAGCATTCTCAAATCCTCAGGCTTTGGATAACTAACCAAAGACGAAAGCCCAATAAAATGTAACCTTCTCTGTGACATCTTAATTCCTTTCCTGAAATTAACCACAGGATTTAAAATTATAGAATCAGAGTCCAGAACTCTGGTCTGTTTTTATAGTTTGAAATGAGTCCAAGTTTACATCTAAGTGAGGACAGTACTTGTCTATTGATTGTATGGGGTAGCAGTTGGCAAATTAAATTCCTCTGTTGTTAGCACTGGGCATCACTTGTACCCTTTTAGCGCCTGTGTCGATGATATGGTACATGTCCATTATAGTGAGGTCACTGTATATTGTCTTTGTACTTGTCTTTTTTCTTTGTGACAGATGGGGGGGACACGACAGATAGGGACAGACAGGAAGGGAGAGAGATGAGAAGCACCAACTCTTCTTTGCGGTACCTTAGTTCATTGATTGCTCTCTCATATGCGCCCCAACCTGGAGGCCCAACAGATTGAGTGACCCCTTGCCCAAGCCAGTGACCTTGGGCTCAAGCTGGTGAGCTATGCTCAAACCAGATGAGCCGGCCCTGGCTGACTGGCTCAGTGGCAGAGCGTCGGCCTAGCATGCAGGAGTCCCGGGTTCAATTCCTGGCTAGGGCATACAGGAGAAGCACCCATCTGCTTCTCCACCCCTCCCCTTCTCCTTCCTCTCTTCCCCTCCCACAGCCGAGGCTCCATTGGAGTTGGGGATGGCTCCATGGCCTCTGCCTCAGGCGCTAGAATGGCTCTGGTCACAACAGAGCATCGCCTCCTGGTGGGCATGGCGGGTGGATCCCGGTCGGGCGCATGTGGTAGTCTGTCTGACTGCCTCCCTGTTTCCAACTTCAGAAAAATACAAAAAAAACCCCAAACCAGATGAGCCTACGCTCAAGCCGGTGGCCTCAGGACCTCGAACATGGGTTCCCGCGTCCCAGTCCTACGCTCCATCCACTGTGCCACCGCCTGCCTGGTCAGGCTGTACCTGACCCTTATTCCCAGTGCTTAGTGAAGGCTTGGGCATGCAGGTTTCAAATAAATGTTGGCTAAGTATACCAAGCAGGGGCCTTAAGGAAAATGAATCCTGACCAGTATCGGAGATAAAAGTACCTTTTTCATGGGAAAGGGCACTTGGGGGCAGTAAGCCACCAAGAGGCCCTCACTGCGTCCCTTTGTCTTCCAGGCAGTAGAACGAGTCTTGTACCCACACCTGTCCACTTACTGGACAAATCTGCAAGCTGTGCTAGATGACTATTCAGTATCTAACGCCCAGGTTAAAGCAGATGGGCACAAAGTCTATGGAGCCATTCTGGTGAGTGTCAGCCTTTTCCAGCCTCCCTTCCATGCATGAACTCAGCGGGCTTACTTTGGAATACTTGAGGGGCCCAGGTTCTTCCTAGGTGTTTGTACCTAATCCACTCTGCTCTTACAGGTGGCCGTGGAGCGGCTGCTGAAGATGAAGGCCCAGGCCGCAGAGCCCAAGTGTGGCCCCGGCGGCAGGGGGTGCCGGCGCTCAGACGACCTGCCCTGGGACAGCCTTCTCCTGCAGGAGTCGCCTTCCGGGGGCAGCGCAGAGCCAGGCTTCGTGTCTGGCCTCCCGTTGCCGCCAGGAGGTGCGGGGCCGGAGGAACCTTCTCCTTCGGTGACCCTTGCGGACATCTACCGGGAGCTCTACGCCTTCTTCGGTGACAGCTTGGCCACCCGCTTCGGCACGGGTCAGCCCGCGCCCAAGGCTCCCCGGCCGCCCGGGGACAAGAAGGAGCCGGCGGCGGCCCCAGACTCCGTGCGGAAGATGCCGCAGCTGACAGCCAACGCCATGGTCAGCCCGCAGGGCGACGAGAGCCCCCGCAGCAGCGGGCCCCCGTCGGCCTCTGCGCCCGCCGCCTCCGACAACCGCCCGCTGCCGCGCGTGCACCGGGCGCGGGGGGCGCCCCGGCAACAGGGCCCCGGCGCCGGCACCCGCGACGTCTTCCAAAAGAGCCGCTTTGCCCCGCGCGGCGCTCCCCACTTCCGCTTTATCATCGCCGGGCGGCAGGCCGGGAGACGGTGCCGCGGCCGCCTCTTCCAGACCGCCTTCCCCGCGCCGTACGGGCCCGGACCGGCCTCCCGCTACGTGCAGAAACTGCCCATGATCGGCCGCACCGGGCGCCCGGCCCGCCGCTGGGCGCTCTCGGACTACTCTCTGTACCTGCCTCTGTGAGGCTGTGCGGCCTTTTTGTGTAAATAAACCCCGTGCCCGGAAGTCAGTCTCTGCGCTCGTGGGTGGTGCCGGAAGGGGCGGGGTTTGGGCGGCAGCCCTTCCGGGGTGCGAGGGAACCATGCCGCTGTCCTGTCTGCAGCGGGCCGAGCTTACGCTCTTCTTCGCCGCCTTCCTGTGCGGGGTTTTGGCTACCGCGGCGCTGACCCGGACCCAGGTGTGGCTGCGGTGCGGGGGCCAGCAGTGGGGTCGGGACGGGTAGGCTGGGTGTGGGCTGATCCTAACGCGGAAACAGAACTCTGCGGTCGGGCCTGGCGCACTGCTCCACGAAGCCCTGGGGTTGGCGGCGCCCATCGCTGGCGGTGGATCCGCGCTAAACGCACTCTGCGACTCCGTCTGCCCAGGTCATACTTACGTCATACTGTGGCCAAATGAATAAGCCTTCAGGAGTGTCTGACAGCACCAGTCACGGCCCTGCCTGGTGGTTCTGCTGCATAACTTTACCCTGGTTCTGAAACAAGCTGGGCGACGCCCTGACTTCATCCTCAAGTCAGACACGATTGTGCTGACCTATGCCAAGAAGTAAAGCATAGGGTAGCAATGATCAAGTTACCACATAGTTGTAAACACAATGTGGTAAATGACAAGCGATGTAGAAAATGGTTACGCAGAAACAAGCCAGTGATTTACATTGAGTGTTTAACCCAGCCAAGAAATCTTGTTAGTGAACAGGTTCATTTAATCCCTATCAAGTAAGCACTAATTTCAGATCAGAAAACATAGGAGACACAAGTTCTGGTTTTATTTACCCTAGGATTTCTGCAGAGAGGAGACCAGAACCTGTGAGGCATCTCTGAAGTTCAATGTATTTCATAACCACCGCCTATTTCCTTAATCTTCTGGCCACTGCAGGTTTGATTTCCTCAGCAGGCCCTCTGCCTGCTCTGAACAGGAACTGACAGTGTGCAAGTAACTTGCTAGTGTGGCCCTGGCCTAGGTTATCCCTAATACCTGCCACGAGCCTGCATCCACAGTCACTAACCTGATATCTAGGACTGAGCAACTTCTCTCCACAGGCCTCCTTCAGTGGCAGCTGTCCCCTGTATGGTGTGGCCCACCTGAATCGTTCCTCCTTGGCCTTGTCCAGAGGTGCAGACCTCTCGCTCTGCTATTTTGTGGCTGGGGCCTCTGGTCTCCTGGCCCTCTACTGTCTTCTGCTTCTGCTCTTCTGGGTCTACAGCAGCTGCATCGAGGACTCCCAAAGGTGACTGCTCCACTCTGAGGTCCAGGGGCAGAGGTGGGAGGAGTCCCACTCCAACCACAGGCTTGTTCTTTCCCTCAGAGGCCCGATAGGGCTCCGCATTGCACTGGCCATCTCAGCTATAGCCATCTTCCTGGTCTTAGTGTCTGCCTGTGTCCTTCGATTTGGCACCAGTTCTCTCTGCAACTCCATCATCTCTCAGAACACTACAATTAGGTAATGGGAGAAGGGGGGAGCCTGGCCCTATATGGCTTATACCAGTGGTCCCTAGCCATTTTTGGGCCACAGACCGGTTTAATGTCAGAAAATATTTACACAGACCGGCCTTTAGGGTGGGACGGATAAACGCACAAAATAAAATTACGTGACTGGCGTAAAAACTGGTATTTTAAAATATAATTGTCAAACTTACAAGACAAGCATCAAGAGTGACTAGTCTTAGACAGATGTAACAGAGGGAATTTGGTCATTTTTTAAAAATAAAACATCGTCCAGACTTAAATATAAATAAAACAAATAATGTAAGTTATTTATTCTTTCTCTGCGGACCAGTACTGGTCCGCAGCTCAGGGGTTGGGGACCACTGGTTTATACTACCTTCCCTTTGCAGAGGGAATCCTACAACCGCATTTTTACCCCTATCAGTTGTTCTCATCTTAAAGGGCAATTGGGCACCAGAGTCTTTAGGATATACCCCCCCACACACACACACCCCTTTCTCACAACTGTCTTTTGACCCCACAGCTGCTCTGAAGCCCAGAAAAGTCCGTGGACACCCCCTGGAACCGCTCTGCATTTTTACTCCAACCTACACAACGCTGAAGTGAGGTCCTGGGATATGAAAGACTGGGTGGAGACCCAGGGATACACAGATTCATAGAAACGTCTGTAGATATAAGGATGGCCGCCACTAATGAGAAGCTGAGAGATGCTGAAGGGCTTACCAGCCTGACAGCAAACAGTAAAAGAGGGGGGTATGGGTAGAACTGGATTAAGATGACCTCACCCATCACACTCTTGTTCTTATTTCCCACAGAACTCTTCTTGGGTGAATCTGGTATTGTGGAGTGTGATCTTGGTGCTACAGGTCATACAGCTGAAGTCTGAAACCGCCTCATACCCGTCCCTGGAGAGAGGGGACCCTGAGTGGAGCTCTGAAACAGATGTTCTAGTTGGGTCACACCTTTCCCATTCCTGAAGAGTGATCAGAGTGCTTCCTGCAGTCAGTGACTCTGTGCCCAAGCGCCTGCCATCCTCTTGCCTGACTTGGCCCTGTTTATGCTGGGAGCTTCAGCCCTTTTCCCTCCAAGAGGGAAAGCCCCCCTCCATCTCTCACAGCTGTTTTTGTACCAAAATATTATATTACTTTTTTTCCTTCATCTTGGTACTGAGTTCTTAGTGTTAAAGCTCCGTAGGTAGGTAGATGGGAGGAAAGAGTCAAGGATCGACAGTTCAAAACTTAAGAGGTTTATTCAGGTACCTGCTCTTGGGATGCCTGCTTTAATTTGCTGTTCATGCATCTTGGGACCCTTGTTGTTTGTTATTCTGGTTGTCAACTCATCACTAAATTTCAGTTTTTATTCCCCAGTGGGAGGGGTGAGTGTCCCAAGGTGGTTTTTTCACAAACTACGGTAGGCACCCACAGTGTTGTCAAAGAGTTTTGTGTTGGGGAAATGTCCAGCTTTGTCCAAGAGGAAGTAGAAGCGTCGGCCTTTGACCTTTAGAGGCAACATGGCAGGGACTTCACCCCGGTGAGCCATGCAGGATACTTCGTTCAAGGGGACAGTGAAATGAGCACCCAAGCCAAAGGGGGCATGAGTGGTGAGGGTCACCTGTTTCCCTCCAGCCAGTAGCATCACTGAACGCACAGAGCGGAGGGAGAAGAGAAGACCAGCAGCAAGTACCAGGGTACCTGCAGGTAGAGCAGACTGGGGTCAGGGTTTTCACCAGAGAGCTGAGCAACAACCCCTCTGGTGTCCCCAGAATAAATGAAATGATTGTGATGATGGGAACATTCACTGAGCTCCTCTTATACCCCAGATCCTGTGTTAACTCATTCCTCCTAACAACTTGAGTAGATGTCCGACCCCATCTGAACTATGAGAAAACGGATCCAAGCTGAAGTAACTCGCTCAAGGGCGCAGAGAGAGGCTGACCTCAGCCTAGGCCTGTCTGAGGGATTCATGCTTGGGGACTTCCATCTCCAGTGTCCCTCACTCCCATGGGCAGTGGCCTGCCCATCCTTCCCGCTCATTCTGGAGGGTCGGGAGCGCCTTGCTCTCCTTGCCTAAGGGAGGGTCGTGCCCAGCCTCCACACCTCCCTGTGGTAAGAAGCCAGCCCATGCCTTACCGATGGCGCCGCAGCCCACGGCCAGGCCGTAGCGCCAAAGCGCAGAACGCACGTCGAAGCGGCCGCGCTCTGGGGCCTCCGCATCCGAAGGCCGCGCCGGCACGGGGGGATGGGCTAAGGCTGCCCCGGTGAGAGAGGCCCAGAAGACGCCTTGGGCGGCGCAGAACAGCCCAAGAACTGTGAAAAAGCTTCCCCGCTCGTGTTCAAAGAGCAGCACGTCCCGCGGTGGGGTCGCTCCGTGCAGGGTCCGGCGTGCAGCAAGGTCCCTCAGGGCGACAACCTGCACCAGCCACAGGCGCCCAGCTGCCGCCATGGCCGTGCAGCACCACCGCTCCTGGGGCGGGACTTCCTGCAGGCAGGCCCCGCCCCCCAAGCCTCTCCAATGGGTCTCAGAGGCGGGTAGCCCCCGCCCCGCTCCAACCCTAGAGAGGGGGCCAACTAATCCAGTGCATACACACAAAATACTGTATCACTCTTTATCTTAAAAAGTAAAGGTGGAATTCTGGGGTTAAGTACACAAAGCACCTCAGTCCTTCGGGTAGTTTAGTGTCAGTTCTACAAAGTAACCTTTGGCTTCCCGGCACTAGTGAGGCTCAATCTTCTGAAAGTCTTCCAGAGTCTTTCAGAAGGCAGGAGACAGAGGGACCCAGCTGCCCTCCCACCTCCATCACAGTCACAGGGTGGCCTCAGGCCAGGCCGGAGAGGAGAGGAGAGGACGAGACAACAACCAGACAGTATATCCAAGGACTATTTACACGGGGCGTCGTCAGGGGCATGGCCACGGCTCACTTCATGAACGCCACTTCTGGGATTTCACCCTTGGCCTGAGAAAAAGGAAAAGGGTAGTCAGGCGCCTGCTGCCAGCCTCCTCCTGCCCCCAACACTCCCGTTACTCGACCCTCTTGAAGGCCCACAGATCTGTTCGCCATTGTAGTCCCAAACTTTACCTTGAGATGAGTGAAGGCCTGGGCAGATCTGGTGTAGTCCCAGTTGTTGTCCTGAAGGCACCTGGAGTGGGGGAAGAAGGAGCAGCTCCATTGGAACCAAAATGCAGTCACCCTGATCACTAAATTGCCACTTCAAAATCCTTACACTGGCCCAAGTTTCCCAACTCATGAACATCCTTGCACAATATACATAAAAATCAAAATGTTCATCAATGATCTACTGAACACAAAGTAATATTGAACAGCTACCAAGAAGACTGAAAAAAAAAAAAAGACAAAGGTGACTTATTTATACTGATAGAGGAATGTGTTCATGGGATAAGTAAAGAAAGTGCAGAACAGTATATGTAAAGGGACTTCATTTTGGCTTTAAACTTTGTTATGCTAATTTATATATAGGAAAAATAATTTTATGGGCTTTTTTGACATTTTAATAAAGATTTTATTTTTTGATTTTAGAGGAAGGAGAGAAGGGAGGGAGGGGGAGAAGGAGGATGGAAGAAAGGGGGGGGACAGAGAGAGAGAGAGAGAAAGAGAAAGAGAAAGAGAAAGAGAAAGAGAAAGCAGTGGGAAGCACCTACTCATAGTAGTTGCTTCTCGTATGTGCCTTGACCAGGAAAGCCCAGAGTTTAGAGCCAGCGACCTCTGCATTCCAGGTTGACCTCTGCTTTATCCACTGTGCCATCACAGGTCAGGAGGACCATTTTTTTAAATCAATAAAAATGTTTTGGCTTTAAAATTTTCAGGAACACTCATCATTCACTACCAACTCTCCCTCGGTTTACCCCTATTCGTACACATGCCCAACACTCACTTCTGGGACCACTCGAGGTTCATGCCGGATTGCGTGGAGAATGCCTGGAGCATTTCCTGCTGCTCCGGGGAGAGGGTGGGTACCGGGCTGGAGGAGGGTGTGGGCGCGGGCATGGCGAAAGCTCTTTGGATCTCATCAGGGCTGGCATTCCTCACAAACAGCTCATCGTTTACGATGCACAGCCTTGGGGACAAAAAGCACCTTAAACAGTTGAATACAGCTAATCTGATCCTCCCAACATCATTCCTATTCTCACCGACATTTCGCACTCAGATTCTAAAATACCTGCAAGGTCCCTCTCCCACTCTTAGTTACTACCTTTTTTTTTTTTTTGTATTTTTCTGAAGCTGGAAACGGGGAGAGACAGTCAGACAGACTCCCGCATGCGCCTGACCGGGATCCACCCGGCACGCCCACCAGGGGGCGATGCTCTGCCCCTCCCGGGCATCGCCCTGCCGAGACTAGAGCCACTCTAGCGCCTGGGGCAGAGGCCAAGAAGCCATCCCCAGCTCCCGGGCCATCCCTGCTCCAATGGAGCCTCGCTGCGGGAGGGGAACAGAGAGACAGAGAGGAAGGAGAGGGGGAGGGGTAGAGAAGCAGATGGGCGCTTCTCCTGTGTGCCCTGGCTGGGAATCAAACCCGGGACTTCTGCACGCCAGGCCGACACTCTACCACTGAGCCAACTGGCCAGGGCCACTACTTTTAAAAAAAAAAAGCTATTCCTGTTATCATTTTATTGATATGGTCTTTCCCATGGACTCCACAGATGATGGAGTCATCTGCCTCAAACCATAGTTCCCCCCACCCCCGCAAGTTTTTACCTCCCATTATACTTTTGCAACAGATTCAGGAAGTGTATAGTTACACCAGTTTTCAGATGAGGAAACTGGCCTTTGGAAGTGGTAGAGCCAAGCTGAAAAACTCAGGCAGTTCAACTCCAGAGCCAAGCTCTTTACCACTTAGCCTCCTCCTGATTCCCCCTCAACTTCCTGAAATTTCAAAAAGAGCCTGAGGACTAACCCCACCCCCAACCCCTCCAACTCCCAGTGCTCTCCAGGGGCTGGGACTAGACACCTATGTGGTAAGCCAAACACTTACCCGGAATTGTTGGCTGGAACAGCCACGAATGTCCGTGTGAAGGCTCGCAAAGAATCCCGGGACTTTCCATCCACTGCAATGATAATGATGGCAATGATAAGGATGGCGATGATCCCAGAGTCCCTCACACTTTGTTTATAACCAGCTCTTAAAGCATGATCATACTTGATACAAAGAACCCTCAGTGGGCCAGACAGGGATGGCTATATGTGTGCAGGGGTACAGAGGTGGGGAGGAGTGTCAAGGTCAGAAGGGAAGTAATAACCACTATTATTCCTCTGACAGTCTCTAGGTGCCAAGCCACAGCACCAGTATGAAATGGCTATTCCTCACTCCATTTTATAAAAGAAGCTGAGACTCAAAAGTAATGGAAATTGCCCAGACACACAGGACCAAGGTTGGGATAGAAACGCAGACCTGCCTGACTCCAAAGATTGTATCCTCCTAACCCTCAGGCTTTTCCCACATCCCGACAGGAAAGCTACAGGAAAGCGAGGTAAAGAGGGTGGGCCAAATGATGACGGCTTGGGGGCAGAGCAGAGGCCAAGGAGAAGAGCAGGGAAAGCAGCCTGGAGGCTGCGAGCGCTGAGGAAGGGCTCTAACGGGGAGAGGACGGCTCTGAGAACAGGACTCCAAAGATGCTCACCTTCCTTGAAGACTCCATTGACAGAAAAACACAGCAGCCGGTCCTGAAAGAGAAGCAGCATGGTGACCACACAGGCTCCCAGCCACAACCTCGGGCCCTTTGCCTCTGAAGCAGCCCTTCCCGAGGCCAGGCTGCCAGGGCAGAAGGAAGCGCTTACTGTTTGGGCACTTATGTCTACCACGAAGGAATTGATGTCATGCTGAGTTTTGGGCAGCTCATTGAGGAAGGCCACCACGTTGAGCCGTGTGTGCTTCAGCAGCCGGAACCGCAGGGCTGTGGGCGGGGCAGAGGCCAAAGTCAGGAGCTGCCACGCACTCCGGAGCCCCACCCCCTTTCCCAGGCCTGCTTGCTCACATCCCACACTTACTCGGGTCTTTCAGTTTCTTCACATTCCTGCTGTCCTTGAAGTACTCGCCCAAGTTGCTTCTGGGAACAAGAGGGAAGGCAGTGGCAGTTAGAGCAGCTGGCCGCTAACAGGAGCAGGCCTGTCCTGGCCGAGAAGCGGGTCCTGGGCGGGTGTCGGGAGGTGGCACTCACCGGGCAGGGTTCTGGGGGATGAAGGGGATGCTCAGGGAGCAGCAGGCTCCATCATGGTAGGCATCCAGGAGCCGCTGCCGGTTCCCGGAGTCATAAATAGTATAGTACCTGGGGGGAGAACAGAGGAAAAGTCTGTGCTCCACGGTTTGGATCCACAAAAGGACCCAATAGCTCTCAAGAGTGAGTTGTGCTGGGACTAGCCCACCTCTCCCCTGCCTCAGGGG
The DNA here is from genome assembly GCF_036850995.1 of Saccopteryx leptura. Lineage (NCBI taxonomy): Eukaryota > Metazoa > Chordata > Mammalia > Chiroptera > Emballonuridae > Saccopteryx > Saccopteryx leptura. The sequence continues at coordinate 9,984,287 of NC_089503.1, read as the reverse complement.
CCCAGGATACTTACTGTTGCAAGAAGTGCAGGACCAGATTCTTCAGGGCCTCTGTTCCAAAATAACTTCCCTGGAATCAAACAGATATTAGACCATGTAAGCAATACCTCCCCCCCAACACAAGTTCTAACTGTCCCCTTTCTCACCTTGCAGGGCGGTAACGTCGTGGGGGCTTCGACATCAAAGGCAATTGGCGGAGGTAACTCATGGCCGTCCTGCCAGAAATGAGGATGGGAGTGAAACCAGAGGAAAAAAGCTGGGTGAACAGAAAACAGAAAAACTAAGAGTAAGGAGTCAGACGGAAAGTGTAAAAGAGACATGGAATCCAGACAGATGCCATTTTGTCTACAGCAGCAGTTCTCAACCTGTGGGTCGCGACCCCGCTGGGGGTCGAAAGACCAAAACACAGGGGTTGCCTAAAGCCATCGGAAAATACATATTTATTATACTTTTTTTTTTTCTTTTCATTTTTCCGAAGCTGGAAATGGGGAGGCAGTCAGACAGACTCCCGCATGCATCTGACCGGGATCCACCTGGCATGCCCACCAGGGGGCGATGCTTTGCGCCTCTGGGGCGTTGCTCTGTTGCGTCCAGAGCCATTCTAGCGCGTGAGGCAGAGGCCACAGAGCCATCCCCAGCGCCCGGGCCATCTTTGCTCCAATGGAGCCTTGCTGCGGGAGGGGAAGAGAGAGACAGAGAGGAAGGAGAGGGGGAGGGGTGGAGAAGCAAATGAGCGCCTCTCCTGTGTGCCCTGGCCGGGAATCGAACCCGGGACTCCTGCATGCCAGGCCGACGCTCTACCGCTGAGCCAACCGGCCAGGGCCTACAATACATTTTTAAATAAAATACGTATTTCCGATGGCTTTAGGCGACCCCTGTGTTTTGGTCGTTTGACCCCCACCGGGGTCCTGACCCACAGGTTGAGAACCACTGGTCTACAGGCATTTTTCTGGGAAGGATTATAGCCTTTGTTGGATTTTCAAAGGGCTCCATGTCCTCAAGTTAATGGTCAGACAAACACATAGTAGGCAAGAACTAGTTGAGAGATGCTTGTTAGAAGAGCATTAAAAGAAGTCATGGACTTACCAGGCGTAGTAATTTGGGAAATCGTTCACGAATGGCGCTGTCAAGAACGGGACAGGAGTGAGTGACGCTTCAGAGCCACCGTGCCTCCTGGGCTGCTCTAGGAGCAAATACACCAACACCCGAGGGACAGCCCATCCTACGTCACTCATTCTCTCACTCCTCCCAGCCTCTGAGCTCCAAGAAAAATGGCCCCATGCCCCACCTCACCTGGGACACCCAGAAATGACTACCTTGAAGGCAGCCTCTTTTCCCGGCCTGACCCCAGTGCCACAGGAGCAGCACCCACTTGCAGCCCAGGCGTTAAGCCCAGGACCTCCTTTCCCTCCCCGCCGCCCCTTACCTTCTACCTACTCACCTGTGCAGCCCCGGGAGGAGGGAATGGGGTGGGAGCCCAGGGGCTCCGCGGCCTCAACAGGGATCCATCAGTTCTGCCAAGTCTGGCCGTGGCCAAGACCAGCACACACCACAGGGGGCACAGGGTGTGGGGCAGGGAGGTGAGCAAGGCGGGGGTCGGGAAGGGGGAAAGCCAAGGAAGAAGTGAGGGAAAGAAAAGGAGACGGAGAGAGAGGTAGGATAGGGCAGGAGCGAGGGAGAGATGGGAGGAGACATCGGGGGATAGAGAGAAAAAGGAAAGAGAAAGCAAAAACTACAAGGCAAGGGAGCATTAGAAAAAGAAGAGGGAGAACAGAGGGAAGGAGGCAGCACTGACACAGCCCTTTCCTTCGGCTGCCCTGTCCCTGTGGTCCAAGGCAGAAACGGGAAACAAGCCCTTGCAACAGCGGGAGGGCAGCTGTCATTGGCCGGGTGTCTGTCTGCTACCTGGGTCCCGATCTGAGCTGGGCGTGGGAAGCAGAGCAGCCATGGGGGCAGGAGACCGCCCTCAGAAGGGGTGAGGGTGCAGGCCCCTGCAATGTTGGGGGGGTGAGGGTCTGTGCCCCACCTCTGTTGGCCCCCAAATTCTCTCCTGATGGCCCCTCTGCGACTGTGCCTGTCTTAGGTTGTTCCTTCCCTGAGGAATCTTACCCGTCTCTGGCTAACCAGCCATCCTCCGGGGCCAAGCAGGGTGATGTGAGGTGTGCGAGTGAGGGAGGGGCAGTGCCCCCCCCAGATGTTCAGTTCTGTCTCCTTGGTAGCTTATGCCCCCATGGCCTCCACGCCCAGCACCTGCCTTGGGACTCCCTCGCCTACTGGCGGGGCCCCAGCTCTGGTCACATGTCTTGGGGAACCCAGGTTTCTTCTCCAGGGAGGGCCCAGCTCACACCACTGGGCGAGAGACAGATCCATGGCACCGGCCACCAGGAGGCCTCAGCCTTAGCATGAGCAGAAAGCCCAGCAACAGCTGTGGGCAAATGGATTGTGAGAAGAGGGTCCCTCTTGGCAAAAGGGCAAGAGGGGCCAGCAGAGGACAAAGGAAAATGGCCCATCAGCAGGCAGACCCAGGGGGAGGGCTTTCTCAGCCCAGCAATTATAGGCTCTTGGCATAAGACAACTCCACGTATGAGGCTCATATAAGACATCCCCAGTCATGCCAGCAAAGGGGAGATGCCCTTCCTGGAACATCAGGGTAGAGAGATTCTAGAAAAGGCTGTGTTCAGGAAGGAAGGAGAAAGGCCATAGAATCAGCAAACAGTATTCAGATGAAGGGGAAAAAAAGGGAAGGACACCTGGGGCCAGCTGGGATGTGGACAGACAAAAGGGAGGAGCATGTGATCCTCCCAAAGGCCAGGTGGTCCCAGCTCAGGGCTGCACATCTCCTGCAGATGGGCACTGGTCAGGGTGCATTAGCTCAGCCCCCCAGGGGGTGAAGGTCCCCAGGAGGGGAGACAAAAACCACAACTGACCTGATGTAGGTGGACTGGTCTCGGAAGGTGTCGCACAGGGGGTTGCCTTCGAGCCACAGCTCTTCCAGCTTCAGCCCTTTCACCTTGTCCAGTTCCCGCTCAGATTTCAGCTGCAAAGGATGGGGCAAAAGGCAGAAAGGACACCCTAAGTACACCCTAAGTAAAGAGAGCCAGCTCAGCGCCCACACTCCTAAACCCCACCCTCACCCGCTCAATGCCTTCCTTAGCCTCCTGCCACCACCAGGCACGTCCTCTTCCCTCTCCCCCCACCCCAATCAACACACAGCCTGCTCTCAAGTCTCACCTCATTTTCAGTGAGGTTTAGGATCTTCAGTTTGGGTGCTTTCTGCACAATGCTGGACATGTCATCCAGCTTATATAGCTTGTTATTGCTCAAGTTCAAGGACAATAGCTTTGGGGAGAAAAGTTTAGAAGAAGCATTACCAAGGAAGGGGACCAGAGACAAATCTGCCTCTTACCCCATCCTGTATGTCCCACCCTGCTTGCTTCCACCCAGTAATGGGGCAGAGGCCTCACCTCAGGGATGTTCTCCTCAATGATTCGCAGGGTCGCGGCCATACAGCTTCTGCGATTCAGGACAACGTCAATGTTCTGGGCGAGCAAATCTTCAGGAAGGAAAGGAAGTGTGAGAGGGTTTGCTTAGGCCAGCATTAGCACCCTACCATTCCCAAACGTTCCCTCCCTGGAAGATAGCCCTCTGTCTCCACCTAGCTGAGAGCTGCTGCCAACAATACCTGGGTCTAGACGGAGGCCCTTGAGGTCAAGCGCTTGTTGGGAGCCATCGTATCGTTTGCTCATGATCAGCTACAGAGAAGAAAAGGCTTCAGTGGTCACTGGGGTTGTGCATTTGCGGGGAGGAGTGCACAGTTGTAAGAACTGCTAGGACTGGGGTGGAAACACACTATACGAGCCTGCCTCACCTTTAGCTGCTCTATTTGCTCTGGCTTCAGTTCGTTCAGCACAGTAGGGGGTGGAGGAGAGGAGTTGATGATGACAGATATCTACAGGGAAGACACCAAGGGCAGGATGAATTCTAAGAAGCCTAAACCCCAGGACCAAGGCCCAGCCCTCTGGGCCCCAGTCCCCACTTCCAGTGAAGCCAGCCCCTTCATACACACCCTGCGGTTCTCCTGATCCAGGATCTTGTAGTTGACGCCCTTCAGAGCAGAAGCGGTGCTGGCGTCCTCAACAAAAAACTGGGCCCGGTTGTTTTCATAGTGAAACTGCAAGAGGAAACAGGAACAGGAGGCTTAGGGCCCAGAGCCCCTGGCCCACCCGACCCCCCCCCTTTCCTCAGCGCTTAGCCAGCCACTCAGGTCTCCTCTTACCTCAATGGGAGTGAAAGGGACACTGCATTTACTCTGAATCATATTCAGGAGCCATCCCTTATCATATTTCCTGCCGTAAGGAATCTGCATGAGAGAAAAAGAAGGGAACAATACGTAACTGAGGCTGAACAGCAGATCCGACCTAATGCTCCTTTACATAGTCTGCTGAGCTTTAAAAGACTTTCTAAAAATACCAGTTAAAAGTCTATTCAAGTCAGATAGGTTCCTTAACCTCCCTTCTGTTTATACTGGTTATTCATCAAGAATCAAACTGTTTGATGTTAAAATTGCCAAGATATTTATACCTTGCCTGCCGTTCAGAGGTCAGGGACTCCAACCCCTACAATTTGGCTGGAGCCAAATGGAAACATGCAGAGGCATTATTCCACTTCCCAACTAGAAGCCATGTTTCCCTTTAGACAGCTTCTCCTTGCCTCCAATCCTGCCTGTGCCTTCTCCTTTCCTGAACCTATCCTCGGCTGTTCTAAGATACTGATCTTTAGGAGAGAAGATGGATACTTGACTGTGGAGCAAACAATGGAGAAAACTGATCTTGCGGTTTCACTCTGAGCGCAGCCCCCAACTTCTCCTGCACTATCTACTTCCAAGATACTCACTGTAATCTTGAACCAGTTCTTCGAGGTCCCATCCTGGCTGGTGCCAGCCCCGGTTCTCGGTGGAGGAGCTCTGTCTCTCCGCACAGAAACATGAATGCGGTCTCGATCATGCCAGTTATCGGTCCGACGGTTGGGTCGAGACGCATAGGGGATGCTGTGGGAAAGCAGAGAATAACATGTCCATAATGCTAGGAATGTCTCCTTTAAGACTTTGCTGCACTGTTATCTGGGCGACACTAAGACTGTTCAACCATTAAGCTGGCCCTGGAACTTCTCACTCTGGTAGGTAGTAGGGGAAATGACACGGAGAGTAAGAGGGCTATATAAATGAATGAGTCACTGAATTTAAACCAGAACTGATTACTTACTATCGTATTCGGGGAAGGTCCTGGGCATCACTCATTGACACATCTCTGTCGTCTTCCTCAAGGCGGGAGGACCGAATGCTAGTACCTCCTCTTCCAGTCCTGCGGTTCCCCTCACCACACTTCCACCGAAAAGGGCCCCGGCCTTTCTTTCTTCTTTGAGGGAAATTAACACGATCATCGTGCTCTGGAGTTAGAACACAAATTGGAACATACAGGTCAGTGTGTCTGTGGCGTCTTGTGGGCTATCGGAGCTGGATGGCCCGTGATCACAGCAACCAAGGCTGTGTGCATGGTAAGGGCGACGACCCAGTGCAGGGCACCACCCACTTTGAGCAGAAGGGAAGTGGGCCAGTCACGGTCTCAGTCTCCATCTCAGGACTGACCAAAGGTGAGTATGAATTCCATGTGCATCAGTTTGGAGACAATACTCAAGGTTGTACCAGTGCAGGCCCTCACTTTAATCCTCCACACAAAATCCATGGTGGGCCTGACCTGTGGTGGCGCAGTGGATAAAGGGTCGACCTGGAAATGCTGAGGTTGCTGGTTCGAAACCCTGGGCTTGCCTGGTCAAGGCACATATGGGAGTTGATGCTTCCAGCTCCTCCCCCTTGTCTCTCTCTGTCTCCCTCTCTCTATCTCTCTGCCTCCCTCTCTCTCCTCTCTAAAATGAATAAATAATAAAACAAAACAAAACAAAACATGGTGGGCCACAGGATCAAGAGAGGCATGTTGGAGACCTGGGCAATGTGACTACGGGCGCAGATGTGTAGCTAAGGTGGCTATTAAGGAATCCGTGATCTCGTCCTCCGGAGACCATTCCATCATCGGGCGCACCACAGTGGTGTAGGAAACACCTTGCTAGTTGTAAGAATTTAACTTGGTAAACATTAAACACAGTAATCTTAAAAAAAAAAGAAAAAGAAAAAGAGCCTGACCAGGCGGTGGCGCAGTGGATAGAGCGTCGTACTGGGATGCGGAGGACCCAGGTTCAAGACCCTAAGGTCGCCAGCTTGAGCGCAGGCTCATCTGGTTTGAGCCAAGTTCACCAGCTTGGACCCAAGGTCGCTGGCTCGAGCAAGGGGTCACTCGGTCTGCTGTAGCCCCACGGTCAAGGCACACATGAGAAATCAATCAATGAACAACTAAGGTGTCGCAACAAAAAACTGATGATTGATGCTTCTCATCTCTCTCTGTTCCTGTCTGTCTGTCCCCATCTATCCCTCTCTCTCTGTCTCTATTAAAAAAAAAAAAAAAAGAAAAAGAAAAAGTGGATACATTAGCCTGGTGGCACAGTGGATAAAGCGTCGACCTGGAACACTAGAGTCGCTGGTTCAAAATCCCAGGCTTGCCTGGTCAAGGCACATATGGGAGTTGATGCTTCCTGCTCTTCCCCAACCCTTCCCTCTCTCTCTCTTCTGTCTACAATGAATAAAGTCTTAAAAAAAATTTTAAAAAAGAAGATCCATCACTGGTGTCCACCCGACACCCTGCTGGAAGAGATACACACTAACTGCAGCGCCACCCTCCATACAAACTCCTCTGCTCTGCCCCGGGAAAGAACCTTCTCTGTGGGACTGCAGCATCAGGCAAAAATCACTAGGAAACTGCACAGCTGTTGAAAAATGAAGCAGAAACTGGAACAACAGCGAGGAGAAACAGAATGTGGAAGTGTGAGTGACCCAAAAGTAGAACTGGACAAACTCAGACCCTGAGCCACCCGCTTCCACTCAGCCTCCCAAATCTATTTAACCCACTCAATATTCGGATGATGACCTATCTCCCACCCCCTTAAAATAATCCATCACAATAATTACAACAGCTTTCAGTAACAGTTCTTTTGCCTATCCAGTGGTCGGCAAACTGTGGCTCACGAGCCACATGTGGCTCTCAGATTGAGGACGTTTTTAGCAAAGGCCAGCTCAGGAGTATCCTAATTAAGTTAATAACAATGTACCTACCTATATAGCTTAAGTTTATTTTTTTTTATTTCTTTAAGATTTTATTTATTCATTTTAGAGAAGGGGGGAGAGAGGGAGGGGAGGAGCAGGAAGCATCAACTCCCTTATGTGCCTTGACTGGGCAAGCCCAGGGTTTTGAACCGGCGACCTCAGCATTCCAGGTTGACGCTTTATCCACTGCGCCACCACAGGTCAGGCATATATAGCTTAAGTTTAAAAAGTCGGGCTCTCAAAAGAAATTTCAAAAAAAAATAAAATAAAATAAAAAAAGAAATTTCAATCGCTGTACTGTTGATATTTGGCTCTGTTGACTAATGAGTTTGCAGACCACAGGTATACAGTACAAATGTTGGTTACAAATATTACTTTTAAGAACTTTTTATTTTCATTTCTTTCAAAGCCACTAATTTACTTTTATTGATTTTAGAGAAAAACAAAGGGAGAAGGGGGGCTGGGGAGAGAGGGAGAGAGAGAGAAACAGAGAGAGAGAGAGAGAGAGAAAAACAGAGAGGGGGGGGGACATCAACCTGTTGCCCTACCCATTCATGCACTCATTAGTTGATTCCTGCACGACCCCAACCAGGACTGAACATGCAATCTTGGTGCTTAAGGATGATGCTCTACAGTGTTTTTCAATGGCTGGTTCATGGACTGATGCTGGTCCCCAAGAATTAACCACCCTGATGTTGTATGAAGATTATAGACACAACAACTATAGACTCTAGAATCTTCATACAATACCAGGGTGGTTAATCTGCTCACGGTCCAGTGATTGAAAAACTCTGCTCTAGCCACCTGAGCTAACCAGCCAGGGCTTTAAGGAATTCTTTAAAAGTCCTGTTCTCAAACTGCCACTCTAAAGTTTTGGGAACGAGCTCTTCATTTCCTTGGCCAGAAATGTCTTTTAATTCAGAAGACAAATCCTAGATGCAGGTCATAGTGACAGCTAGGGTGTTTAACCAAGGGCCCTCAAATATTCTCCAGAAATATAACCCTCTGAATCTTGGTATTTGGGAACGGCTTCTTAAAAAAACACCCTGCCTGGCCTGTGGTGGCACAGTGGATAAAGTGTCGACCTAGAATGCTAAGGTCGCCTGTTCGAAACCCTGAGCTTGCTGGGTCAAGGCACATGGGAGAAACAACTGCATGTTGATGCTTCCTGCTCCCTGTGTCATTTTTCTCTCTCTTCTCTCTCTAAAATTCAGTAAGTAAAATCTTTTAAAAAAACAATTTCAAGCTGCCCTAGTTGGGTAGCCAAGTTAGTTGGAGTGCTGTCCTAATAGGCCAAGGTTGAGGGTTTTATCTCTGGTCAGAGCACATACAAAAATCAACCAATGATCCTGATCAGGCAGTGGCACAGTGGATAAAGCATCGAACTGGGAAGCCGAGGACCCAGGTTTGAGACCCCGAGGTCGCCAGCTTGAGCAAAAAAAAGAATCAACCAGGCCCTGGCCAGTTGGCTCAGCGGTAGAGCGTCGGCCTGGCGTGCAGGAGTCCTGGCTTCGATTCCCGGCCAGGGCACACAGGAGGGGCGCCCATCTGCTTCTCCACCCCTCCCCCTCTCCTTCCTCTCTGTCTCTCTCTTCCCCTCCCACAGCCGAGGCTCCGTTGGAGCAAAGATGGCCCGGGCGCTGGGGATGGCTCTGTGGCCTCTGCCTCAGGCGCTAGAATGGCTCTGGATGCAACGGAGAGACGCCCCAAGATGGGCAGAGCATCGCCCCCTGGTGGACATGCCAGGTGGATCCCGGTCGGGCGCATGCGGGAGTCTGACTGCCTCCCCATTTCCAGCTTCGGAAAAATACAAAAAAAAAAAAGTCAATAATTTTTAAAATTATATATATAAAGTCCATGCCCTGGCTGGGTAGCTCAGTTGGTTATAGAGCTCTGTCCAGATAGATACACCACGGTTGTGGTTTTATCCACAGTCAAGGCACATACAAGAATCAACATTAATAAGTAGAACAGCAAAATCAATGTTTTTTCCCACTCTCTCCCTCTCCCTTCCTCTCTCTTCAGTAAATAAATAAAACTTAAATCCACCACACAAAACAAGTTCTGTCTAATGCAATGTTCTGCAAACAATGAACTTCAAGAAATGATCCTAGGAAAAAAAAGAATAAATGAATAGAGGGCACAGCTAACATTCACTGAGAACTTTCTCCAGTGCCAGGCACTATAATACTCCAGGCACTTGATATGAATGATCTCATTTTAACACATACCCACATCACATAAAAGGACACAAACTTAGGAAGTATTATAGATACTGTTCCTACCTGCATTACAGGTATGGAAATTGAGGCCTGAGAGTTTTACTCACTCAGACTTGGTGTAGCTAATATAGGATTGAAAACTTGGCTGTTACGTGCTCCAAACTACTACCCTGGACCCAGTATAGTGTTTGGGCTAGCATGGAGTCGGTGTGTAGGTCTAAAACATTAAGCCAAAGTCAAAGCCACAGAAAGTGGGGCAAAACCGACTGGACGCGATAGATAATAGGGTGCAGGTAACCCATGAGCAAGGCACTGACTCACATTAAAAAGAGTCTGGCCGCCAAACTGAAATGACAGGGACACACCACCCACCAAGTTCAAAGGAATCTCGTCACCCCACGGCCGAGACACCAGGTCCGAGCCGCAGCTCTTCACAACGCCAGAATTCCGTAGCCAACACCTCTGACACCCACCCTCGAGTCCAGCCAGGCCCCCAGAGCTCCCTAGCCCCGGGCCCGCGCCTCCACCGTTCCCCGTGGACGAGGGCCCCTCGCGGCCTCCCGCCTCCGGGCTGCGGCCTAGGCCGGCGCCGCCCACTCGGGCCCCAGATCGCTCGGCTCCCCGATCCGGGACCACCGTTTACCGTTGTATGACTTCCCCTCGTCCGCCATGGCACAGCGAGATGCAGGACGAGCTCAGGCGCGGGCCGCAAAGCCACCAAACGTCCGAACCCGCAGCTGCTCCGGGTCGAAGTGCCCCAGAGACCGGCGCCACTGCATTTATGCGTCCAGGCGTGCGGTGCGCCGTCGACGTCCTTAGGTGGTGGGTGGGGCCGCAGGCGTGCCCTACCCACTGCGCGTGCGCACTACGCAAACAACCGCGCTGGGGGCGGGGCCCTACTGCTGCACGCCCCGCCCAAGGCACAAAGTTGGCAAGCGGAGGTTTGGGGCTGGTTTGCTGCGCGCCCTTTTCACCCATCTGCTGGTACGCTAGCACCTGCAGGGTTCTCCCTGGAGCACAGGGCAAGCTACTGAAACCCAGGACTCGGGAAGGAAACGGCTAACAGGGGCCACACGCAGGGCTCCCGAGGATTAGGAGACCTGAGGTTCAAGGCGGCAGTGACCGCTCACAGACCCCTACAAGGGATCCAGCCAGTGTTTGTCTCAGCTCAGCCCTCTACCAGTTGTGGATCTGTTCTTCTCTTTTCTTACCTATAAAGTGGATTGTCAAGAAATATAAAACTAGCCTGCCCTGTGGTGGCTCAGTGGATAGAGTGTGGACCTGTAATGCTGAAGTCTCCAGTTCAAAGCCCTGGGCTTGCAGGGTCAAGGAACATATGACAAGCAATCAATGAATAACTAAAGTGAAGCAACTATGAGTTGATACTTCTTGTTCACTCCCCTTTGTAAAATCAATAAAATCTTTAATAAAAAAAATATAGAGGCCCTGGCCGGTTGGCTCAGTGGTAGAGCGTCGGCCTGGCATGCAGGAGTCCCGGGTTCGATTCCCAGCCAGAGTACACAGGAGAAGCGCCCATCTGCTTCTCCACCCCTCCCCCTCTCCTTCCTCTCTGTCTCTCTCTTCCCCTCCCGCAGCCAAGACTCCACTGGAGCAGCATTTGCCCGGGCACTGAGGATGGCTCTGTGGCCTCTGCCTCAGGCGCTAGAATTGCTCTGATTGTGGCAGAGCGACGCCCCAAGATGGGCAGAGCATCACCCCCTGGTGGGCGTGCCGGGTGGATCCTGGTCTGGCACATGCGGGAGTCTGACTGCCTCCCCGTTTCCAACTTCAGAGAAATAAAAAAAGCAAAAAAAACCCCCCAAAACAAAGACTGCCTGACCAAGTGGTGGCACAGTGGATAGAGCGTCGGACTGGGATGCCCAAGACCCAGGTTCAAGACCCCGAGATCGCCAGCTTCAGCACTGGCTCATCTATCTGGCTTGAGCAAAAAGCTCACCAGCTTAGACCCAAGGTCGCTGGCTCCAGCAAGGGGTTACTCGGTCTGCTGAAGGCCCACGGTCAAGGCACATATGAGAAAGCAATCAATGAACAACTATAAGGTGTCACAACAAAGAACTGATAATTGGTGCTTCTCATTCATCTCTCTCCGTTCCTGTCTGTCCCTATCTATCCCTCTCTCTCTCTCTGTTCCTGTAAAAAAAAAAAAAGAAAAAAGAAAACTAGCTTTGGCTGGATACTTGGTTGGTTAGAGTATCATCCCACTATGCCAAGGTTACGGGTTCAATCCCCAGTCAGTTAGGTTTGGGTTCAGGGCTCCTTTAAATCCAGTGCCCAGTCCTGGCCGGTTGGCTCAGTGGTACAGCATCGGCCTGGTGTGCAGGAGTCCCGGGTTCGATTCCCGGCCAGGGCACACAGAAGCACCCATCTGCTTCTCCATCCCTCTCCCTCTCCTTCCTCTCAGTCTCTCTCTTCTCCTCCCACAGCCAAGGCTCCATTGGAGCAAAGTTGGCCCGGGCGCTGAGGATGGCTCTATGGCCTCTGCCTCAGGCAGTAGAATGGCCCTGGTTGCAACAGAGCATCGCCCCTGGTGGGTGTGCTGGGTGGATCCCGGTCGGGCGCATGCGGGAGTCTGTCTGCCTGCCTCCCCGTTTCAAAAAAAAAAAAAAAAAAAAAAATCCAGAGCCCCTTTCAACTCAAATTTTCCATATCCCACCTCCCACTAGTGCAACTTCTTCATTAAGCATCTCCCTCACCCAACCTCCCCCTCCCCTTAAGCAACCCCCCTCCAACCCTGGGAAGGCTCTGGAAAATGTCCTTGAGACAAGGCCATCATGAGGGACCTGAAGGTTGGGAAAGGGAGTCTGTGACCAAAGGCAACAAACCAAGATATGCTAATCTGAGGATGTCCAGGTGCGCCCAACCCCATGCCAGCAGATGTCTGCAGCAAGCCCTATATCAGACATCCTCTCCCTGCAGCTCACCACTGATACATAAACAAACTTCTTATAAAACTCATCAGACCTGTATGTCCCTCCTCCTGCCGATCTTCCAGTCAGAACACTTCAAGAATTAACAAATGAATGCATAAGTAAGTGGAACAAATTGACGTTTCTGTCTAAAATCAACAATTTTTAAAAATCTTAATTAAAAAAAAATAGGAAACTAAACATAAGCTCCATGAGAGCAGGGACCTTGACAAATTCATAGCTTTTTTCTTTAGTGCCTGGGTCAGTACCATGCTTGGCAAATAGCAGGAACTCAAAAATATTTATAAAACGAATTTCTGATCTATGCACCACCACCACCCCATGAAGCATTGCAAATGACTGATTTGTCAGGTTTTGCGGAGCAACTGTCTTTACAACCTCCCCACCCACCACCAGATGTGTTGTGCTAGGCCTGTATGGTGTGTCAACTGGGTAGTGAAGATTCCAGCAAGACCCCCTGCTGAACAGAAACCAAGGGGAGAGGCAATATTTAAATCCAGGGCTATAAGGTATGGGCTTGCCTAGACATGCCCCCACCTGTGTACTAGGGCCAAGCTAGTCTACGGTGATGTTGTCTGTAACTAGAGCTTCCTTTGTGATGTGTGAGATGGAAAGATTCCAGTGACCTAATAATGATGATGTTGGTCCTGGTCAGGAATGACAGTATATTAACCTCCCTGGATGGTGGGTACTCCAGACAGGTCTCTCAGGGCTTGGAGTTGGTGAGGAGCTTGCAGGGGACCAAGAGCCTCAGATACAGCTGGGAACCAGTTCTTCACCTTTCACCCCTAGCAGCAGACAGAGCTCCTGCCTCATCTATCTCAGGGAACACTGGGGCCAACCAGAGGATGCAGATGAAACAGGTGTGAATACTGCTGGAGAAGATCCTGGAGGTTGCCAGCGATCAGGGACACACGTGGTTCCTGCTTCCTTCTTGGAAGGGAAGCTGCCATGTTATCGAAGTGCTGCACTTTGTTCTCCTGCCTGGAGGCCATTATGCACACAGCCCAAAACTGGCCCCTCCCAGCCGTCAGCCCAGCCCTTTCAGTTCTGGAACTGGGGCAGTGGGCTCACCGCACTTGTTGACTAGGCCCTTCGTCGCTCCCACCCAGAAATGACACCATGGCTAGTGAGGCCGCCAGTCTTGCTGTAATTGGGAGAAAACAGGCCGCAGCACATTTGGCTGATTGAGTCACAACAAGCCAAAGTTGGGGCTGTGCTGGCAGCCGAGGTGCTCAGGGCCCCCTGCCTCACATGGTGAAGAGAGGGAAAAAGAGGTCAAATTCTAAGCCAGACGGGAAAGTTGGTCCCCAGGGCAGCTTCACTTCCCCTCCTCGCTCTCAGGATGTGAGGAAGGGCATCACCTCCCCGTGCTGCCAAAGTCTCCTCGAGGAGAGCTAAGGAGGTTTATAAAAATCTTGTAGTGGAGACAGCCTCGCCCACCGACCTGGCCTCTGGTCCTTTCTAGCCACCTCACAGCAGAGTCCATATCCAGAACCGTGTTTTGTTGGGCTGGAGGACAGTGAGGGGAGGACAGGGTGGCTGGCCAGAGGCAAGGGGCCGGGGAACAGGGCCAGAGACCATCCTTAGCAGTTCCAGGAAAACAGGGTCTTTCTCCCAAGCACCCTGCACAGGCTCAGTGGCAGCCCTGGCCACCTGCCCTCCCAGGTAGGTTTCAAACCCCCACCGAGTGCCTCAGAGTAGAGAGGCTTCAAGCCAGGAAGACTACAAAGATGATGAAGAAGACAATGAGGACGAGGAAGATTTTGACCATGAGCCACCGGTTGGAGGTAACCGACTGAAAGTACTTGAGGATCTCTGAATGGGCGGCCTCAACATCCAACTGGGCTCCCATCACGTTCTCATCGATCCTGGGGATAGGCAGGGAGGAGAAGAAACAGGACACTGGATTAGAAAGAATGGCATTGGGGGCGGGCATGGGGGATGCTACTGAAGTGTATTTAATGACATGGAAAGATGGTCACAGTATGTGGAAGTAGAAAGTGTTTAGGCCCACTCTTCCTCTGACCAGCACCCCGTGTCTTTCCCCTCCCTGCCCTCTGAGGCGCCTTCTCTTTGCCTTTCCGACTCCTCAGTGCCAAGGGCCCTTCTTTTCCTTCTGTAATTTGTTTCCTGAGCCTGTGCGGTCCAGCCAGCTCGCTTCTACCTCTGAAACTTTTTTAATTTAGAAACTAAATTTAATGGGGTGACATTCGTCAACAAGAGTACAAAGATTTCAGGTAAACATCTGGATAGCACTTGAACTGTTGATTGCGTTGTATGCCCATCACCCAGTGAAATTTTCTAAATAAACTTTATTTTTTAATTTTTCTTTAAACTTTCTCTTATAATTTGAAGCAAATAAAACATCTTTATATACAATATGATCCCATTTTTGTGTATGCATATTTGTACACAGAAAAAGTCTCTGTGTCTAGAACAAGTCTTGGCTCTAGTTTGAAAATCAGCTCTGCAACTTATTAGCTGATGACCCTAAATCAGTCATTTAACCTCAAATCTCATCTGACCCAACTGAAAAGGAAGGAAAAGTGAGGCTAACACAAAACCTTCCTCTCTGGTTGTCAATCTTTTTTCTTCTTTTTTTCTACTTTTTTTGACAGAGACAGAGAGAGAGAGTCAGAGAGAGGGATAGATAGGGACAAACAGACAGGAACGGAGAGAGGCAAGAAGCATCATCAATTATCAGTTTTTCATTGTCACACCTTAGTTGTTCATTGATTGCTTTCTCATATGTGCCTTGACCGTGGGCCTACAGCAGACCGAGTAACCCCTTCCTCGAGCCAGCAAGGACCTTGGGTCCAAGCTGGTGAGCTTTGCTCAAACCAGATGAGCCCGCACTCAAGCTGGCAACCTCGGGGTCTTGAACCTGGGTCCTCCGCATCCCAGTACGATGCTCTATCCACTGCATCACCGCCTGGTCAGGTTCTGGTTGTCAATCTTATCTGAGTCACATAAAGTGCCCAATACAGGCCTGACCTGTGGTGGCGCAGTGGATAAAAGCATCGACCTGGAATACTGAGGTCGCCGGTTCAAAACCCTGGGCTTGCCCAGTCAAGGCACATATGGGAGTTGAAGCTTCCTGCTCCTCCTCTCCTCTCTCTCTGTCTCTCTCTCCCCCCTAAAATGAATAAATTAAAAAAAAAAAAAAAAAAAAGTGCCCAATACATACAAAGAGCCCACAAATATTAGCTATTATAATTTTTTGCTCATTAATATTTGTTTTCTTAAAAAATTTTATTAAATTTATTGGGGGTGGTGCCAGTACAGGTGGTGGCGCAGTGGATAGAGCATCAGACTGGGACGTGGAGGACTCTGGTTCAAAACCAGAGGTCGCCGGCTTTAGTGCAGGATCATCTGGTTTGAGCAAGGCTCACCAGCTTGAGCCCAAGGTCGCGGGCTCCGTGGGCTCGAGCAAGGGGTCACTCACTCTGCTGTAGCCCCCCCCCCCCGGTCAAGGCACATATGAGAAAGCAATCAATGAACAACTAAGGTGTTGCAACGAAAAATTGATGCTTCTCATCTCTCTCTTACTGTCTGTCTGTCCCACTGTCTGTCTCTGTCACATACACACACAAAAAAATTTATTAGGGTGGCATTGGTAAATAAAATAATATAGGCTGCAAGTGTACAATTCTATAATACATCATCTGTATGTTGTATTGTGTTCACCATCCAAAGTCAAATCTCTACTTATTGATTTTTATTGATTTATTATTTTTTAAGATCTTATTTATTCATTTTAGAGAGTAGAAAATTAGAGAAGAGGGAGGAGCAGGAAGCATCAACTCTGAAGCCCAGGGTTTCAAACCTGCGTCAGCATTCCAGATCGACGTTCTAGCCACTGCGCCACCACAGGTCAGGCTACTTATTGATTTTAAAAAAGGGTTTGCCCTGGCAGTGGCTCGGTTGGTTAAAGCATTGTCCCGAAGCACAGTTGCCTGTTTGATCCCCAGTCAGGGAACATACAGGAACAGATCAATGTTCCTGTCTCTCTCTCACCCCCTTCCCTTCTCTCTAAAATCAGTAAAATAAAATTAAAAAAAACAACAACCCTTAAAACAGGATTTTTTTTGCTTGTTTTTAAAAGATTTTATTTATTCATTATAGAGAGGGGAGAGAGAAAGAGAGAGAGAGAAGGGGGGAGGAGCAGAAAGCATCAACTCCCATATGTGCCTTGACCAGGCAAGCCCAGGGTTTCGAACCGGCAACCTCAGGGTTTCCAGGTCGACACTTTATCCACTGCGCCACCACAGGTCAGGCTCTTAAAACAGTTCTTAAATTTATTTTTAGAGACAGAAAGAGAGACATCAATTTGTTTTTCCACTTATCTAGGCATTCGTTGGCTGCTTCTTTTTTTTTTTTTTAATTTTATTTTTTTAATGGGGTGACATCAATAAATCAGGATACATATATTCAAAGATAACAAGTCCAGGTTATCTTGTCGTTCAATTATGTTGCATACCCATCACCCAAAGTCAGATTGTCCTCTGTCACCTTCTATCTTATTTTCTTTGTGCCCCTCCCCCTCCCCCTTTCCCTCTCCCATTCCCCCCTCCCCCCCTTGGCTGCTTCTTATACGTGTCCTGACCAGGGATTAAACGGCAACTTCAACATGTCAGGACAATGCTAAAAAACTGAGCTATCTGGTCAAAGCCAGTATTTATTGTTCTTTTTTTTAAGCAAAGGAGGGGGAGAGAGAGAGAGAGACAGACAGACAGACAGACAGACAGGGACAGACAGGAAGGGAGAGAGATGAGAAGCATCGACTCATAGTTGTGGCACTTTAGTTGTTCACTGATTGCTTGCTCCTATGTGCCCTGACGGGGGGGGGGGGGGGGGGGGGGGGCGGGGGGGGGGGGGGGCTCCAGCCAAGTCAGTGACCGCTTGCACAAACCAGCAACCCTGGGTTCAAGACAAAGACCTTGGGTTCAAGCCAGCGACCGTGGGGTCATGTCTATGATCCCACGCTCAAAGCAACGGCCCTGTGCTCAAGCTGGTGAAACTGCACTTAAACTGACGATCTTGGGGTTTCAAACCTGGGTCCTCAGAGTCCTAGGCCAATGCTCTTTCCATTTCCACTGCACCACCGCCAGGTCAGGCATTTATTGATTTTTGTCTACTAAAAATATACTGCATTTGTAATGGGGGGGGGGGGGGGAGGACAGACGTTTACAGGCCATTCCAGTCAGGAAATCCTGGTTCTGAGTGAGACAGGAAGAGAAACTGAATCCTATGAACAGGAAGTCAGGGCATAAGAAAAGCCCTGCATTAGAACACGTCTCTCCAGGGTAGAGAGAAGTCCTCAGAGGAAGGCCAATCTCTTGGGAGATGGCTGAGAAAAAGAAAACATTTCCCAGCCAATCTGCATATGCTAAAAAAACCCAAATACAAACCCGGGCCTTGGCATAGGGAATCCCTGGGAACAGAGACCTTTTCCAAGCCATGAGGACGGAGAAGCTGGCGGAGCTGGCAATGCAGCAGGAAAGGGAGAGGAGAGGCTGGCCTAGTGGCTGCGTGCCCAAGGTCCAGGGTCATGAGAACTGTGAGCTCATCTGTCCCAGTACAGAAGGCTGGACTGCACTTGCTTCCCTGTTTATGTCAGAGACGCTAACAAAGTACCAGGTTTCCTAGCTTTCTGCCATACTGTATATTTCTCAGCGTGCGAACGTTTGTCATTTCATATCAAAGCTCACACTGGCTTTGCTTTAAAAAACAAAAGACAAGTAAATAAAGAAAAAGAAAAATAATGACAAAAATAACTGCAATCTGGCACAGAAAAGATTTTAAATGGTAGTCCATGAATGAAACCAATAGAAGGGAACACTGGTGGTGAAAATAATTACAAATCAGTGGGATACTGAGAGGAAACTGCAGGGGAGTTAGAAAGCGGAAATGAATGAGGCAGAAAATAATGGCTTGGGAAGGAGAGGGCTGAGGAAAATGGAAAGGGAAGAAGCTTAAAGGGGAGGAGGACAAAAGAATGTCTAAAAGAGAGAAAGAAAAATTACTGAAGAAAGGTATCAAGGAATAAGAATCTGGAGTCTTGCCTGACCGGGCGGTGGCACAGTGGATAGAGCGTCGGACTAGGATGCGGAAGACCCAGGTTTGAGACCCCGAGGTCGCCAGCTTGAACAAGGGCTCATCTGGTTTGAGCAAAAGCTCACCAGCTTGTTCCCAAGGTCGCTGGCTTGAGCAAGGGGTTCCTCGGTCTGCTGAAGGCTTGCGGTCAAGGCACATATGAGAAAGCAATCAATGAACAACTAAGGTGTTGCAACGCACAACAAAAAACTAATAATCGATGCTTCTCATCTCTCTCCGTTCCTGTCTGTCTGTCCCAGTCTGTCCCTCTCTCTGACTCTCTCTCTGTCTCTGTAAAAAAAAAAAAAAAAAAAAGAATCTGGAGTCTTTCTGAACAAGGGAAATGATGAAATTGTTGTGAGAGGCATGGAAAAGCAGAGGAACAGAAGGCTGGGAAAAACAAAAGCAGGAGGTTGAGACAAACAGATCGTGAACCCAACTATGAAGATTGTGTGACCGTGATAAAGAGATCTGGAATTTGTTTTTGAGTTTCAGTTTCTTCAAAACTTTTTATTTTATTTATTTATTTATTTATTTATTTATTTATTGTATTTTTCTGAAGTTGGAAACGGGGAGGCAGTCAGACAGACTCCCGCATGCGCTGACCAGGATCCACCCTGGTATGACCATCAGGGGGCGTTGCTCTGTCGCAACCAGAGCCATTTTAGCGCCTGAGGCAGAGGCCATGAAGCCATCCTCAGTGCCCGGGCCAACTTTGCTCCAATGGAGCCTTGGTTGTGGGAGGGGAAGTGAGAGACAGAGAGGAAGGAGAGGGGGAGGGGTGGAGAAGCAGATGGGCACTTCTCCTATGTGCCCTGGCCGGGAATCGAACCCGGGACTCCTGCACGCCAGGCTGACGCTCTACCACTGAGCCAACCAGCCAGGGCCTTTTTTTTTTTTTTTTGACAGAGACAGAGAGTCAGATAGGGACACACAGACAAGAAGGGAGAGAGATGAGAAGCATCAATTTTTCATTGCGGCTCCTTAGTTGTTCATTGATTGTTTTCTCCTATGTGCCTTGATCAGGAGGCTACAGCAGCACGAGTGACCCCGTGCTCGAGCCAGCGACCTTGGGCTCAAGCTGGCGACCTCAGGGTTTTGAACCTGGGTTGCCCGCATCCCAGTCCGACGCTCTGTCCACTGCGCCACCGCCTGCTCAGGCAGTTTCTCCAAAACTTGACAATGATTGAGAGTAACTGTGTTGTGTTCAAGAGGATGCCAAACACTGCCTTGATGTAGCTTGATTTGGCCAAATTTAGTAAAAAAGAATAATGATGGTAATGGTAATATAATATACTATATTTTTTGCTCCATAAGATGCACCTGACCATAAGACACACCTAGGCTTTTAAGGAGAAAAATAAGAAAAAAAATATTCTGAACCAAATGTTGTGTTAAAATATTTAATAAAATACTGTAATTTTTGTTCCATAAGATGCCAGGGGCATTTTTCTCTCCACAACAGGGGTTAAAAAAAGTGCATCTTGCCCTGGCCGGTTGGCTCAGGGGTAGAGCGTCGGCCTGGCGTGCAAGGGGTCCCGGGTTCGATTCCCAGCCAAGGCACACAGGAGAAGCACCCATTTGCTTCTCCACCCCTCCCCCTCTCCTTCCTCTCTGTCTCTCTCTTCCCCTTCCGCAGCCGAGGCTCCATTGGAGCATCCCCGGGCGCTGGGGATGGCTCCTTGGCCTCTGCCCCAGGCGCTAGAGTGGCTCTGGTCGCAGCAGAGCCACGCCCCGGAGGGGCAGAGCATCGCCCCCTGGTGGGCAGAGCATTGCCCCTGGTGGGTGTGCCGGGTGGATCCCGGTCGGGCGCATGCGGGAGTCTGTCTGACTGTCTCTCCCCATTTCCAGCTTCAGAAAAATACAAAAAAAAAAAGTGCATCTTATCGAGTGAAAAATACAGTAATATGTTGTATATAAAAAGAAATGACAATTATTCCATACTAATTTTACTTTTAATTTTTAAAATTCTTTCAGCCTGACCAGGTGGTGGTGCAGTGGATAGAGCGTTGGACTGGGACATAAAGTAAACAGGTTCGAAACCCCGAGGTCGCCCTGGCCGGTTGGCTCAGTGGTAGAGCATCGGCCTGGCGTGCGGGGGACCCGAGTTCGATTCCCGGCCAGGGCACATAGGAGAAGCGCCCATTTGCTTCTCCATCACCCCCTCCTTCCTCTCTGTCTCTCTCTTCCCCTCCTGCAGCCAAGGCTCCATTGGAGCAAAGATGGCCCGGGCGCTGGGGATGGCTTCTTGGCCTCTGCCCCAGGCGCTAGAGTGGCTCTGGTCGCGGCAGAGCGACTCCCCGGAAGGGCAGAGCATCGCCCCCTGGTGGGCAGAGCGTCGCCCCTGGTGGGCGTGCTGGGTGGATCCCGGTCGGGCGCATGCGGGAGTCTGTCTGACTGTCTCTCCCCGTTTCCAGCTTCGGAAAAATACAAAAAAAAAAAAGAAACCCCGAGGTCACCAGCTTGAGCGTGGCTCATTGGCTTGAGTACGGGGTCACCAGCTTGAGCACGAGGGGTCATGAACATGATCCCGTAGTCGCTGGCTTGAGCAAGGGGTCACTTGCTCTGCTGTAGCCCCCCAATCAATACACATAGGAGAAAGCAATCAATGAACAACTAAGGAGCTGCAATGAAGGACTGATGCTTCTCATCTCTCTCCCTTCCTGTCTGTCCCTCTCTGACTCTCTCTTTCTCTGTCAAAAAAATATCTTTCAAAAATTGATTTTTAGAGGGAGAGAGATTGATTGCTTTGCTATTCCATTTATTTATGCATTAACTGGCTGACTTTTTTTTTTTTTTTTACAGAGACAGAGCGAGAGTCAGAGAGAGGGATAGACAGGGACAAACAGGAACAGAGAGAGAGATGAGAAGCATCAATTATCCGTTTTTTTGTTACGACACCTTAGTTGTTCATTGATTGCTTTCTCATATGTGCCTTGACCTTGGGCCTTCAGCAGACTGAGTAACCCCTTGCTCAAGTCAGAGACCTTGGGTCCAAGCTGGTGAGCTTTTTGCTCACATCAGATGAGCCCGCGCTTAAGCTGCAGACCTCAGGGTCTCGAACCTGGGTCCTCCACATCCCAGTCTGATGCTCTATCCACTGCGCCACCGCCTGGTCAGGCAACTGGCTGACTCTTAATATGCCCTGACCAGGATTGAACTCACAACCTGGTGTATCAGGACGACACTTTAACCAACTGAGCTCTCGAGCCAGGGGTTCTATTGTAATTTTAAAGAGAGAAAGCTCCTTTTTTATTTTTTTTACAGAGACAGAGAGAGTCAGAGAGAGGGACAGACTGGGACAGACAGACAGGAACGAAGAGATGAGAAGCATCAGTTATTAGTTTTTCGTTGCACATTGAGACACCTTAGTTGTTCATTGATTGCTTTCTCATATGTGCCTTGACCACGGGCCTTCAGCAGACCGAGTAATCCCTTGCTCAGTAGCAACCTTGGGTCCAAGCTGGTGAGCTTTTGCTCAAACCAGATGAGCCCATGCTCAAGGTGGCGACCTCGAGGTCTCGAACCTGGGTCCTCGGCATCCCAGTCCGTTGCTCTATCCACTGCACCACCGCCTGGTCAGGCAAGAGAAAAAGCTCCTTTTTTCCAGAAGAATGCCAGCTAATAAATGCAGAAGGACTGAGAGAATTAGAAAATTACAATTTTGGTATCTACAATCTCACACCAGTCAGGCATGGAACATCAACAGGCTGAGGAGACTTTGGACTCTTAAGAAGGGTGTGCAAATCCAGATCCACTGGCATCCAGAAAGCAAACATAAGAATGTCTATATCCGCCTGACCAGGCAGTGGCGCAGTGGATAGAGTGTCGGACTGGAATGCGAAAGACACAGGCTTTTTGTTTGTTTGTTTTGTTTTTTTGTATTTTTGAAGTTGGAAACAGGGAGGCAGTCAGACTCCCGCATGCGCTCGACTGGGATCTACCTGGCATGCCCACCAGGGGGCGATGCTCTGCCCATCTGGGGCGTTGCTCTGTTGCAACCAGAGTCATTATAGTGCCTGAGGCGAGGCTACAGAGCCATCCTCAGCGCCCGGGCCAACTTTGCTCCAATGGAGCCTTGGCTGCGGGAGGGGAAGTGAGAGACAGAGAGGAAGGAGGGGGGAGGGGTGGAGAAGCAGATGGGCGCTTATCCTGTGTGCCCTGGCTGGGAATCGAACCCGGGACTCCTGCATGCCAGGCCGACGCTCTACCACTGAGCCAACCGGCCAGGGCCCGGAAGACCCAGGTTCAAAACCCCGAAGTCGCCAGCTTGAGCGTGGGCTCATCTGGTTTGAGCAAAAGCTCACCAGCTTGAGCCCAAGGTCGCTGGCTCAAGCAAGGGGTTGCTCGGTCTGCTGAAGGCCCGCGGTCAAGGCACATATGAGAAAGCAATCAATGAACAACTAAGGTGTCACAATGCGCAATGAAAAACTTATTGATGCTTTTCATCTCTCCGTTCCTGTCTATCCTTCTCTCTGTCCCTGTAAAAAATAATAATAATAATAATAAAAAAAAAGAATGTCTATACCCACTCTTTATTATTTTAAAGATTTTATTCATTTTAGAGAGAGGAGACAAGAGGGAGAGAAAGGGAGAGGAGCAGAAAGCATCAACTCCTTTATGTGCTTTGACTAGGCAAGTCTGGGGTTTTGAACCAGCAACCTCAGCGTTCCAGGTCAAATTTTTTTTTTTTTTTTTTTTTTTTTTTGGTATTTTTCTGAACCTGGAAACGGGGAGAGACAGTCAGACAGACTCCCGCATGCGCCCGACCGGGATCCACCCAGCACGCCCACCAGGGGGCGCTCTGCCCACCAGGGGGTGATGCTCTGCCCCTCTGGGGCGTTGCTCTATTGCGACCAGAGTCACTCTAGCGCCTGGGGCAGAGGCCAAGGAGCCATCCCCAGCGCCCGGGCCATCTTTGCTCCAATGGAGCCTTGGCTGTGGGAGGGGAAGAGAGAGACAGAGAGGAAGGAGAGGGGGTGGGGGTAGAGAAGCAAATGGGCGCTTCTCCTGTGTGCCCTGGCCGGGAATCGAACCCGGGACCGCTGCACACCAGGCCGACGCTCTACCACTGAGCCAACCGGCCAGGGCCAGAAAACATTTTTACATTACAGTTTTTTAGTTATGCTGTCTAGAATTCGTAAAAAAGAGGGTTAAAAAATTTTTAAAAAGACAAAAAAGTTATCTTTTTATATATATAGATACACTTAAATTCGGCAGGTCCTTGCGCGAATGTGTTAAGTTTTTTCATTCTTGTGTTTATGAGAAACATGAGCCTGATGTGTCCTAGCAATTTCTTCAATGTTTGGGCAGATATTTGAAAGGCAAACTCTCATTTCCTTGTCAATACATTGAAGAATTCCTCTCTTTTTACTCTTAATCGTGTTGAGTGCAGAAAATCCCCACCATACATATCATCTTAACTTTACACCAAACAAAGGATTGAAGAAACTTGCCTCCAGTCTTTCCGGGGAACACGGGGGGTAGTATAAACAATCCAGCACCACAGCTTAACAGCCTTTTGCAACCTAATCAGGCAAGTGAGGTGGGGGCTTGGGCAGACTGTCAGCTTACAGCCAGTTCCCCACACCTCTGTCCCCAAAAATCTAAACTTCGAAAACTCTGTTGGTTGTTTCGTCCCCAACGGGCCCATATTTCTCTGGAATACCATAGGGCACACCTGGAAATCTTCTAGGGCGCGCCAGTGTGCCCTGGCGCACACTTTGCGAACCACTGCCTTAGGGTCTTTAACTCACATTCCCCTCACATTTATGGGATCAGAATCTCTAAGTGTGAGGCCAGGAAATTATTTTCTATACTTTGCCTAAGTTAGTAAGTGAGGATGCCGATGGGTCAAGCTGCTGTATACAAAATGCAGGTATTTATCCAGCTTCACATGATCAACAACATAGGGTAAAAGGGCTCTGCTAGGTGCTGTGGACAATACAGTTTAACCAGGACTGGATGCCACCGAAAGGCACAAGAGCAAGTAGGCGCATGTGTGATCTGTGGATTCCTCAAACCTCCCGTGCCTCCTTGCCCCAGCTCTCTCCACTGATGGCTTTTCCTCTTACTGAACTGGGAAAACTCAAGTCGTAGGAGACCTACCATCCCCACCCCCAACATCTGTGCAAAACAGTTTGCTTTCTCACCTACCACTGGCTCCTCTTTGTTATTTTTTTGAAGATCTAACTGGCTTTCTTAAATGACGCATGAACTCGGCAGTATCCCATGCACTAAGTAGAAAGGGGTTCCCGATCTCCAGCCTTTTTTTTTTTTTTTTTTTTTTTTTTAATATTTTTCTGAAGCTGGAAACGGAGAGAGACAGTCAAACAGACTCCCACATGCGCCCGACCAGGATCCACCCGGCACACTCATCAGGGGCGATGCTCTGCCCCTCTGGGGCGTCGCTCTGCCGCGACCAGAGCCACTCCAGCGCCTGGGGCAGAGGCCGAGGAGCCATCCCCAGTGCCCGGGCCATCTTTGCTCCAATGGAGCCTTCACTGTGGGAGGGGAAGAGAGAGACAGAGAGGAAGGCAGGGGGTCGGGGTGGAGAAGCAAATGGGCGCCTCTCCCATGTGCCCTGGCTGGGAATCGAACCCGGGTCCCCCGCACGCCAGGCCGACGCTCTACCACTGAGCCAACCGGCCAGGGCCTCCAGCTCCTTTTTTTTTTTTTTTTTTTTAATTTTAATTTTATTTTATTCATTTTTAGAGAGGAGAGAGAGACAGAGAGGGAGAGAGAGGAGAGAGAGACAGAGAGAGAGAAGGGGGAGGAGCTGGAAGCATCAACTCCCATATGTGCCTTGACCAGGCAAGCCCAGGGTTTCGAACCGGCGACCTCAGCATTTCCAGGTCGATGCTTTATCCACTGCGCCACCACAGGTCAGGCTCCAGCTCCTTTTTTTAATAAAGATTTTACTTATTTATTTTAGAGAGGGGAGAGGGAGAGAAAGAGAGAGAGAGAGAGAGAGAGAGAAAGAGAGAGAGAGAAGGGGGAGGAGCAGGAAGCATCAACTCCCATATGTGCCTTAACCAGGCAAGCCCAAGGTTTCAAACCGGCGACCTCAGTGTTTCAGGTCGACACTTTATCCACTGCGCCACCACAGGTCAGGCTCACCAGCTCCTCTTAAAGCCAAGCCCACCACCTATGCTCTGCATCCCACTTCCTCTTACCATTTCTTTTTTTTTCTTCTTTCCTCTTACTTCTTATGACATAATTTTAAGAATTCTACCCCCTTTCTCCTATAGTATCAATTTTTATTTCTCTGTTGGATCATTCCCATTAGCATACAAACATTTTTATTTTCTCTCATTCTTAAAAACCAACCAACCAACCAAGCAACCTCTTGCCTCCCACTGGGCAAACTGAAACAATCTGAGCATTGAAAATAACCATTATCCTAATTCATTATAATAGTCAAAATAAAAACCTTAAGCCTATAGTGATGCTCAAAAGACAAAACAAAAACTCTGTGGTCACTGACTATGGCAAATGCCCCACCAACTATTTACTCTGAAAACCCAGGAAAATAATGATAAGGTTTTATCTATATCAAGTATGAGAAACTTCACCTGCCATTAACAAAGAAAAGCTCTCTTCACACTAAAATGTATCCCAACAAGATAAACTGATTCAGACAAGCATCATAAATGGATGTTAGAAACATTAGGTAAAGATTTTTGGGGCACAGGGTGCCCATATATTACTAGCTGACTGCAAGGGAAAAACGTACTTTTAAAAACAGAGACTATGGGCCCTGGCCAGTTGGCTCCGTGGTAGAGCGCCGGCCTGGCATGCAGGAGTCCCGGGTGCGATTCCCGGCCAGGGCACACAGGAGAGGCGCCCATCTGCTTCTCCACTCCTCCCCCTCTCCTTCCTCTCTGTCTCTCTCTTCCCCTCCCGCAGCTGAGGCTCCACTGGAGCAAAGATGGCCCAGGCGCTGAGGATGGCTCTGTGGCCTCTGCCTCAGGTGCTAGAATGGCTCTGGATGCAACAGAGCAACCCCCCAGAGGGGCAGAGCATCGTCCCCTGGTGGGCATGCTGGGTGGATCCCGGTCGGGCTCATGCGGGAGTCTGACTGCCTCCCCGTTTCCAGCTTCGAAAAAATGAAAACAAACAAACAAACAAACAAAAAAACAAAACAAAAAACCCCCCAAAAAACAGAGATTACGCCCTGTCTGGGTAGCTTAGTTGGTTAGAGCGTCATCCCGATATGCCAAGAATGTGGGTGTGATCCCATCAGGGCACATGCAAGAATCAACCAATGGATGTATAGATAAGTGGACCGACCGACAAGTTGATGTTTCTCTTTCTTTCTCTGTCTCTCAAATCAATCAATTATAAATATATATATATATGTTTTCCTTTTTTAAGATTTTTAAATTTATTTATTCATTTTTTGGGGGGTAGGGGAGAGAGGGAGAGAGAGGAGGAGGAGCAGGAAGTATCAACTTCCCTATTTGCCTTGACCAGGCAAGCCCAGGGTTTCAAACCAGGACCTCAGCATTCCACGTCAATGCTTTCTCCACTAAAATACCACAGTTCAGGCCCCCCCCCCCCCACTTTTTTTTTTTTGTATTTTTCCGAAGCTGGAAATGGGGAGAGACAGTCAGACAGACTCCCGCATGCGCCCGACCGGGATCCACCCGGCACGCCCACCAGGGGGCGATGCTCTGCCCACCAGGGGGCGATGCTCGGCCCCTCCGGGGCGCCGCTCTGTTGCGACCAGAGCCACTCTAGCACCTGGGGCAGAGGCCAAGGAGCCATCCCCAGCGCCCGGGCCATCTTTGCTCCAATGGAGCCTTGCTGAGGGAGGGGAAGAGAGAGACAGAGAGGAAGGAGAGGGGGAGGGGTGGAGAAGCAGATGGGCGCTTCTCCTGTGTGCCCTGGCCGGAATCGAACCCAGGACTTCTGCACACCAGGCCGACGCTCTACCACTGAGCCAACCGGCCAGGGCCGACCTCAGGGTTTTGAACCTAGGGCCACAGCGTCTCAGGCTGACACTCTATCCACTGCGCCACTACCTGCTCACGCTTGTTAACTCTTTTTTTTTTTTTTTTTTTTGTGGCAGAGACAGAGAGAGTCAGAGAGAGGGACAGATAGGGATAGACAGATAGGGAAGGAAGAAAGATGAGAAACATCAATTCTTCGTTGTGGTTCCTTAGTTGTTCATTGATTGATTTCTCATATGTGCCTTGACGGAGGTGGGGGGGCTATAGCAGACCAAGTGACCCCTTGCTCAAGCCACCGACCTTGGTTGGGCTCAAGCTGGTGCCCCTTGCTCAAACCAGATAAACCCGCGCTCAAGCTGGTGACCTCAGTTTCGAACCTGGGTCCCCCACATCCCAGTCCCATGTTCTATCCACTGCGCCACCACAGGTCAGGCCAGGCTGTTAACTTTTTAATAGCTGTCCTTACACACTCAATTGAATTCCATACATACACTACAAAAGTTAAGTTCAATGAAACAGAGACTTTGCTGTTGTTCTACTTACTGCTGTGTGCCCAGCCCCTGGAACAGTGCCTGACATGGAACAGGTGCTCAATAAACACTTGCGGAATAAATGGAGGGAGGTGAGCTGGGCCCTGTGAGTGGGCAGGATTCTCTCTACTCTTCCAAAGGGCTGTTTCTGAGGACCCTTAGGATGCCAGCCCACAGGGAAGAGAAGGCTCCTCTGTTTGGGGTGAGAGAGAAAGAAAGAGAGAGAGAGAGAGAGAGAGAGAGAGAGAGAGAGTGTCTTACCTCTGAATGGTTTCTTCCTGTTCCTTCACCATGTGTGCCAACTGCTGAAAGATGGAGCCCAGCTCAACAATTGTGGACTCAATGTTCTGCATGGTGTCTGCCCGGCTCTGGATATAGGAATCCTTCAGAGGAGAGAGAAGGCATATGAGTACTGGGAGCTTCTTCACAGTAAGGCCTGCCCTTTATCTGGTGGGGTGCTTGCCTCTTTAAGACTGTTTCAGCTTGCCATTTCATCCATGGCACATTCCAAACACCTGCTTGTGGCCCAGAGAACAAAGGGGCAACTCTTCCCATTTCAGAACCTGGGTACCTGCTCATCAATGAGTTGTAGCTGCTGGCTGGTCCGAGAGTCCATCATGTCGATGGCTACATCTCCAGAGGCACGGGACTCTGCCCCCAGAACTACAGCACCGCCCCCTAGAGGAAGAAAGAAGAAATGGCACTATTTATTTGTTAAGAGCAGTTTCAGGCCTTGACCGGTTGTCTCAGTCACAGAGCATTGTCCCAGCGTGTGGATGTCTCAGGTTCGATTCCTGGTCAGGGAACATAGGAAAAGTGTCCATCTGCTTCTTCACCCCTCCCCCTCTCGCTTCTCTTTCTCTCTCTCCTGCAGCCATGGCTGGATTAGAGCGAGTTTGTCCCAGACACTGAGGATGGCTCCATGGCCTCCGTCAAATGCACTAAGAAAAGATTGATTACTGGGCAACACAGCACACCCACATGGGCGGAGCACTGCCCCCTAGTGGGCTTGCCGGGTGGATCCGGGACAGGGTGCATGCTGGAGTCTGTTGCTCTGCCTCCCTTCCTCTCACTGAATGAAAAAGAAGCACTTTCAAAGCCCACATGCTCTGGATCTGAATCCCAGCTCTGGCACCTACTAGCCTTGTGATCCTGGACAAGTCATTTAACCCCTCTGAGACTCAGTTTCCTCACTTGTAAAATGGGGAATAATACTATAATATATAGTTGTTTTCTCAAAGGGTAGTTGTGAAAATTAAATGAGAGAATGTGAATAAAGTGAGTACACAAAAAATATCAGTAACTGTCATTCTGAACATGACTGAATTTGTCCCCAACAGTGAGACTGTGAGAGACTAAACACGGACCATGGATGCCAGCAATCAGGTTTGACCTCTGACAGCTAAAGCCTCCCAACTTCCTTCCCCTCCACTACCCTACCCAACCCTCGCCCTTCGAAGACACCACCGTAGCCAGAGTAACCGAGCCTTACCCTCAGGACTCCCTGTCTGACCTGTAACTCACCCAGGTGGTCGGGGGCCAGGGGCAGGGCTGACACGGGCGCTTGGGAGAACTGCTCCCGCCGGCTCCTCTAACCTGTAACTCACCCAGGTGGTCGGGGGCCAGGGGCAGGGCTGACACGGGCGCTTGGGAGAACTGCTCCCGCCGGCTCCTCTAACCTGTAACTCACCCAGGTGGTCGGGGGCCAGGGGCAGGGCTGACACGGGCGCTTGGGAGAACTGCTCCCGCCGGCTCCTCTGACCTGTAACTCACCCAGGTGGTCGGGGGCCAGGGGCAGGGCTGACACGGGCGCTTGGGAGAACTGCTCCCGCCGGCTCCTCTGACCTGTAACTCACCCAGGTGGTCGGGGGCCAGGGGCAGGGCTGACACGGGCGCTTGGGAGAACTGCTCCCGCCGGCTCCTCTGCTGCTTCAGGTTCTGCGGTTGGGGGAGAAATGCAAAGGTCCTGGGAAGAGGCCTGGTACAGAAATTCCTCCTGTCGGCCCATGGCCCTGTCGCCCTGGTCCTTCCTCATCTCTCTCCCATTTCCCCCTTGGACCCCTACCCCCCACTCCTATCTGTCCTACACCGATTTTTCTTACCTCTGTCCTCACTTCTAAAACTGACTTGAAGTCATTGGACATAGAGGCCAGCTTTGACTAGAATAAAAAGAGAAAGGGTCAGCCAGAGGAAGACAGTGCTTTCCTTCCTTCCATCTCCCCTCTCCCGCCCCAGGTCCCACCTGCAGGGAGACCACGATGGTGTTGGAATGGGTCTGCAGGTGCCGGCCGCTCTGGCTGCCTTTGGCCCTCACAAAATCTTGAAGCTGGGCAATTTGTTTGTTGAGACTGTTAATGTCCTGGGGAAAGAGCCAATGGAGAAACAGTATCAGCCAGGAGTCCTCAGCCAGCCTCTCTCCCACATAGACATCTCTGGCAGGGAGGGCAGAGTGGGAGTTACTAGCAGTTACTAATCAGACCAAAAAGGGCCTACTGGGATTTTCCAGGCTATGGGGTCTGCTCAGGCTCAGCCCCTGCAGATGCAAGCCAAAGGGTGAAATACGGCCTCGGCCACTTGTTTACCCCTCCACCCTACTGCCCTACTCCACACCATGAGGCCAAGCTCATGGTCACAGAACCACTTAAAAGGTCAAAATCGGCCCTGGCAGGTTGGCTCAGCGGTAGAGCGCCGGCCCGGCATGCGGGGGACCCGGGTTCGATTCCCAGCCAGGGCACATAGGAGAAGCGCCCATTTGCTTCTCCACCCCCACCCCCTCCTTCCTCTCTGTCTCTCTCTTCCCCTCCCGCAGCCAAGGCTCCATTGGAGCAAAGATGGCCCGGGCGCTGGGGGTGGCTCCCTGGCCTCTGCCCCAGGCGCTAGAGTGGCTCTGGTCGCAGCAGAGCGACTCCCCAGAGGGGCAGAGCATCATCCCCTGGTGGGCAGAGCTTCGTCCCTGGTGGGCGTGCCAGGTGGATCCCGGTCGGGCGCATGCGGGAGTCTGTCTGACTGTCTCTCCCTGTTTCCAGCTTCAGAAAAAATACAAAAAAAAAAAAAAAAAAAGTCAGCAAGATGATAAAAACAATATAAAAAAATTAAAAAAAATAAAAAAGGTCAAAATCTTGAACCCAGAGCACATCGACCAACAAAGCAAGCACCTATGTAGGATTCAGGAGAAAAGACGACTCAAAAATAAAAATAAGTAGATCAAAAGAAGAGTCAAAGGTAACATGGTTTTCCAGAAGCATCAATAAAACAATTTCTATAGATAGAATTCCTTTCAAAAACAATCACTACTGCCTGACTGGGCGGTGGTGCTGTGGTGCTGTGGACAGAGCGTTGGACTGAGATGCGGAGGACCCAGGTTCGAGACCCTGAGGTTGCCAGCTTGAGCGTGGGCTCATCTGGTTTGAGCAAAGCTCACCAGCTTGGACCCAAGGTCGCTGGCTTGAGCAAGGGGTTACTCAGTCTGCTGAAGGCCCACAGTCAAGGCACATATGAGAAAGCAATCAATGAACAACTAAGGTGTCACAACAAAAAACTAATGATTGATGCTTCTCATCTCTCTCCGTTCCTGTCTGCCTGTCCCTATCTAGCCCTTTCTCTGACTCTGTCTCTGTAAAAAACAAACAAACAAAAAACAAACAAACAAAAAAACCCACAATCACTGCAAGAATGAAAGCTGCACCTTGTTTGGGTCCCACTCAATGAGTACATGCCAGGCTTCCTACATGAGCCCAGTGCCTCGTCCATTCTCCGCCCAGCCCGCCAAGGGCCACACGGCACAAAGGAGGTGAAGGGGGCTGCCAGAGAAGGGCGGAGAAAGGCTGGCCCCGGGCAGCAGCCAGGGCTGAGCAGTGGGGAAGGGAGGGGAGAGGGCTAGAACAGTGAGTTGAAGAAATTATGTAAAAAAAAAAAAAAAAAAGAAGAAATAAACTAGAGGAAAAACTAGAATAGACAACTTCTATAGTCACTTCAATAGTCTCCTCAATTAGTACTCCAGTCCCAACCATTCTCTTGAGACTACTAGATGATTTATACTGTTTAGTAGTCTGTCCCTTTGGAAAGTGGATGCAGCCTCCTCACAGCCATGTGCCAAAACTACATTCCAGGGTTCCCCATCTCCTCTTGCAGGGTTCGAGCTCAGAAACGGCTCATCTGGTTTGAGCAAAGCTCACCAGCTTGGACCCAAGGTCGCTGGTCTGCTGCAGCCCCACGGTCAAGGCACATATGAGAAATCAATCAATGAACAACTAAGGAGCCGCAATGAAGAATTCATGTTTCTCATCTCTCTCCCTTCCTGTCTGTCTGTTCCTATCTGTCCTTCTCTCTGACTCTGTATCTGCTACAAAAAAAAAAAAAATCTCCAAAAACCTCCTAAATAAATGACCTTCATCTTAGAGCTTGCTCCCCTACAATCCACTTTTTTGTTTGTTTTTAAGTGAAAGGAGGGGAGATACAGACAGGCTCCTGATTAGGCAGTGGCACAGTGGATGGAGTGTCAATCGAGGACGCTGAGGACCCAGGATTGAAACCCTGAGGTAGCAGCTTGAGCGCAGGCTCACCAGCTTGATCAAGGGTCATAGACATGACCCTATGATTGCTGGCTTGAACTCAGAGGTTGCTGGCCTGAAGCCTAAGGTCGCTGGCTTGAGCAAAGGATCACTAGCTTGGCTGAAGCCCCCAGTCAAGGCACGTATGAGAAGCAACCAATGGACAACTAAAGTGGCAAAGTGGCGCAACTAGCCTGACCAGGTGGTGGCGCAGTGGATAGAGCGTCGGACTGGGATGCGGAGGACTCAGGTTCGAGACCCCAAGGTCGCCAGCTTGAGCATGGGCTCATCTGGTTTGAACAAAGCTCACCAGCTTGGACCCAAGATTGCTGGCTCAAGCAAGGGGTTACTCGGTCCACTGAAGGCCCGCAGTCAAGGCACATATGAGAAAGCAATCAATGAACAACTAAGGTGTCACACATGCAACGAAAAACTAATGATTGATGCTTCTCATCTCTCCGTTCCTGTCTGTCTATCCCTCTCTCTGACTGTTAAAAAAAAAAAAAATTAAAGTGGTGCAACTACTAGTTGATGCTTCTCATCTCCCTCCCTTACTTTCTCTCTCACTTGGAAAAAAAAAAAGGGAGAATCCCGTACCCCACATTTCCTGTCTGGGGCCGATGCTTGAACCAACCTCAGTGCCCAGGGCTGACACTCAAACCAATTGAACCACTGGCTACAAGAGGGGAAGAGAAAGAGAAGGGGGAGCAGGAGGGGAGGAGAAGCAGGTGGTTACTTTTCATGTGTGCCCTGACCGGGTATCAAATCCGGGATGTCGGCACACTGGGCTAACGCTCTATCCACTGGGCCCACCAGCCAAGGCCTACAATCTACTTTCCATACAACACCTAGAGTTCCCTTTTAAACCAAAAATGGGGCACACCATCCCTCTGCTTACAATCTCCCCAGAGCGCCCCACTGAATTTAGAATCCAACCCAATTCCTTACCTGACTCACACAGTTCTAGATGGTCTGGCCCACAGGTCTCTGACCTCATCCCCTACCCTGACCACCTCACTTACCTTATTTCTTTTTTTTTTTTTTTTTTTAAGGCACACTCTTAGGTAAGAGGTGCCTTTTTTTTTTTTTTAATTCATTTTAGAGGGGAGGAGGAGAGACAGAGAGAGAAGGGGGGGGAGGAGCTGGAAGCATCAACTCCCATATGTGCCTTGACCAGGCAAGCCCAGGGTTTCGAACCGGCGACCTCAGCATTTCCAGGTTGACGCTTTATCCACTGCGCCACCACAGGTCAAGCACCTTATTTCTTACTAAAGGATTTACCACTATCTGAAATTATGTTTTCAGTTTATTTGTAGAGTGTTTAGTTCAACCATTCGGACAGACGCTTCCCAAAGGCAGGGACCACACATCTTCCTTGTTCACTGCCAAGTCCCCAGAACCAGGCGGTCAAACGCACTCAGTCACACGAGTGACTAGAAAATAGAGAGAGGAGTCCTCACAACAACCCTGGGAGGTAGGGACTACTATCATCCCATTCTTATTTATAAGGGAACTAAAGCTCAGAGGAGTTAGAGAGCTTAGGTCACACCATTAAGGTGTAGATCTGGGATTTGAACTCAAGTCTGTCTGAATCCAGTTGCGGTCCTTGAATGCCTATGTAATAACACCCAACCCTCTCTTTTCAGCACAGCCCAGCACAGCAGCTCTTGAACGTGTCTTCCCTGGGCATTCTGCCATAATCATCTTCGCACTGGACAATGCACAGGGTCATCCTCGCCTCTCTGCTCAGCCACTCTCAGGATTTCCCCCGCCTCCAGCCATGGTCATTCAACTTCACATTTTATTCTTATTATATTGTGTTGGGAAAAGGAGTCACAATTGTAGAGCATCGTGCTACATCAATGTCTTTTAGACAGAATTGGGGGGCCTGACCTGTGGTGGTGCAGTGGATAAAGCATCGACCTGGAAATGCTGAGGTCGCCGGTTCGAAACCCTGGGCTTGCCTGGTCAAGGCACATATGGGAGTTGATGCTTCCAGCTCCTCCCTCCTCCTCCCTCCCCCCCCCCTCTCTCTCTCCTCTCTAAAAATGAATAAAAAAAAAAAAAAAAAGACAGAATTGGGATCTAGGTTCTAATCATCTTCATAGCCTATGGCATTCAGAGTTATTCCATATTCCTTAGCAAAGGCCAAAAGATCTTCACAATCAGCCACCAAGCTACCTTTACAGCCTCATCTTCTGCACATTACTTACTCAGTCAACGAATTGAGTACCTACCAAACACCAGACACTGTTATAGGCATTTGGGATACAAGCAGGATATAAATAAATAAATAAATAAATAAATAATCTCCGGCCTAACCAGGTGGTGGCGCTGTGGATAAAGCATCAGACTGGGATGCAGAGGACCCAGGTTTGAGACCCTGGCTTGAACTCAGGCTTGAGGTCACTGGCTTGAGCGTGGGCTCACCAGCTTGAACACAGTGTCGCAGGCTTGTGCAAGGGATGATAGACTTGAAGCCCAAGGTCACTGGCTTAAGCAAGGGGTCAAATGCTCTGCTACAGTCCTCCCCACATATGAGAAAGCAATCAATAAACAACTAAGGTGCCGCAATGAAAAATTGCTTCTCATCTCTTTCTTTACTGTCTGTCCCTTTCTCTGTCTCTCTTGCTAAAAAAAATAAAATAAAATAAAAATCTCTGTTCTTGTGGCACTTCCTTTTTTTTTCTTTTGAGGGGAGGGAACAGCATAAACAATACATATAAGTTATTACAGTCTGACCTGTGGTAGTGCAGTAGATAGAGCGTTGACCTGGAACGCTGAGGTTACTGGTTCAAAATCCTGGGCTTGCCTGGTCAAGGCACATAGGAGAGTTGATGCTTTCTGTTCCCCTCCCCCCCCTTTCTCTCTAAAAAGAAATAAATAAAATCTAAAAAAAAAAAAGGCCACTGATTCAAATCCTTGGGCTTGCCCAGCTAAGGCAGATAGAAGCAACTACCAGGAATTGATGCTTCCCGCTCCTCCCCACCTTTCTCTCTCTCTCCTCTCTAGCTAAAATCAATAAATATTAAGCCTCCCTCCTCTCTTGCTAAAAAGGAAAAAAGAAAAGCCTGACCAGGTGGCAGTGCAGTAGATAGAGCATCGGCCTGGGACTCAGAGAGCCCAGGTTCAAAACCCCAAGGTCGCGCCTGACCAGGCAGTGGTGCAGTGGACAGAGCGTTGGACTAGGATGCAGAGGACCCAGGTTCCAGACCCCAAGGTTGCCAGCTTGAGCGCAGGCTCATCTGATTTGAGCAAAGCTCACCAGCTTGGATCCAAGGTTGCTGGCTCAAGCAAGGGGTTACTCGGTCTGCTGTAGCCCCCCAATCAAGGTACATATGAGAAA
Source organism: Saccopteryx leptura (assembly GCF_036850995.1). NCBI lineage: Eukaryota > Metazoa > Chordata > Mammalia > Chiroptera > Emballonuridae > Saccopteryx > Saccopteryx leptura. The sequence continues at coordinate 9,948,428 of NC_089503.1, read as the reverse complement.
GCAATCAATGAACAACTAAGGTGTCATAACAAAAAACTAATGATTGATGCTTCTCATCTCTCTCCATTCCTGTCTGTCTGTCCCTGTCTATCCCTCTCTCTGTCTCTGTAAAAACAAAACAAAACAAAAAACCCAAGGTCGCCAGCTTAAATGTGGGTTCATAAGCTTGAACATGGGGTCGCCAGTTTGAGCGTGGGGTCATAGACATGACCCCATGGTTGTTGGCTTGAGCCCAAGGTCACTGGCTTGAGCAAGGGGTCAATGGCTCAGCTGGAGTCCCCGGGTCAAGGCACATATGAGAAAGCAATCAATGAACAACTAAGATGCCACAATTATGGGTTGATGCTTCTCATCTCTCTCCTTTCCTGTCCATCTGTCCACCCCCACCCCTTGCTTTAAAAAAAAAAAGAAATTAAGAAAATGTCAGAAATGATCTGACTAGAAATCTGGGCTCTCTTACTGTTAGTGGCTCACCTGTTTGATGATATAAGTTAGCTCCTCAATTTCCACTGCTTTGTCATCAAAGAGGGACTTGCGCTTTGCCACTGCAGAGATAAACAAGAAGTCATGACAGGTGACATCAAAGACAAGGCTCAGGGAGTACGGTTCCTCCACCCCCTTGGCTCACTGCCCCATCCATGAAACACTCACAGAACGTCAGCTTCTCCAGCTTGGCGAACGTATTGCTGAGGTCCTTCCCAATGCGCCTGCGAGCAAGCGTTAGTGAGAACACTGCGAAGAACAGGAGAGGGCCTGTTCCCGCGTTAGCTCCAGCATAACCAACCCCAGCCCTCACAGCCAAGGCCCTCGGAGGCAAGCCTACTCCTCCCCAGACCCTGTTTCAGCACACCACATAACTTCTCTCAACTCACTTAGCCATGAGGGTGAATTCACTGCGCTGCCGCACAGCACGCAAGGCTGGTTTGTTTGTCTGTATTCCATTCTGAAAAACAATGTCAAGAAGTGACATTTTAGTCCCCCCTCCCTATTATAAGCTTTCACTGTTCTCAGGTGTCCACAGAACTCTCCTTCTAGTATTGATGATGTCCTCCACCAAACGGTCTAATTTTAGTACTAGTAGTGGTAGTTTAGAGTTCAAATTTGAAGACAAGTAGACCTGGGTTCAAATCTTGACTCCAGGCCCTGGCCAGTTGGCTCAGTGGTAGAGTGTCGGCCTGGCATGCAGGAGTCCTGGGTTCGATTCCCGGCCAGGGCACACAGGAGAAGCGCCCATCTGCTTCTCCACCCCTCCCCCTCTCCTTCCTCTCTGTCTCTTTCTTCCCCTCCCGCAGCCAAGGCTCCATTGGAGCAAAGCTGGTCCGGGTGCTGAGGATGGCTCTGTGGCCTCTGCCTTAGGCGCTAGAATGGCTCTTGTTGCAACAGAGCAACGCCCCAGATGGGCAGAGCATCGCCCCCTGGTGGGCATGCTGGGTGGATCCAGTTCGGGTGTATGCAGGAGTCTGTCTGACTGCCTCCCCGTTTCCAACTTCAGGAAAAATACAAAAAATAAATAAAAAAATCTTGACTCCAGCCTGGCCTGTGGTGGCGCAGTGGATAAACCTTTGGCCTGGAATGCCAAGGTTGCCAGTTCGAAACCCTGGGCTGCCCTGGTCAAGGTACACACAAGCAAGCAATGAACAACTAACATGAAGCAACTATGAGTTGATACTTCCCATTCCATGCTCCCCTTTCTCTCCTGTCTCTGTAAAATCAATAAATAAAGTATTAAAATAAATAAATAAATAAATAAATAAATAAATCTTGACTCTATCACTTACTAGCTGGGGTGTTTGGGACAAGTTACTTAAACCATTCTGAATCTCTATTTCCTCTTCTGTAAAATAGAGACAGTCCACACACCTCCTATGGTTGTTGCTAAGATTAAACAACATAAGGATTATAACGTATATATTTTAGCCAAATAACTGGTACATTGTAAACACTAAGTAAATGGTAAGGAATCAAATAAATAAATCAGGGAATCAAAGAGTATAACTGAAAAGCTCTTGGAGATCACACAAAAGCTGACTAGTAAAAATATTTTTCCCTGGCTGGTTTCTCAGTGGCTAGAGCTCAGCCGTCCCAGGTTCGATTCCTGGTCGGGGCAGGGCACATACAAGAATCGACTAATAAATGCATGAATAAGTGGAACAATAAATCAATATGTGTGTCTCTCTCCCCCAACCCCTCTTTAAAATTAATTTTTAAAAATGCATCCCACCAAAAAAGTCTATATGCTTGCCTCTAGGTAGCTAGCCACATAGATCCTACTGCCTCCTCCAAGCCTGATGAGTTCACCAGTTTCCCACTAGAGTAACTTCAATCAACACATCCTCTCCCACATCTGAGTAAAGCTCACCCTTGCCTTCGCCATTCCTGGTCCTTACCTGACGGTTCTGCAGGGATTTGCAGGCAGACAGGAACTCCTGGGTCCGATCTCGGCAGGACATGGTGTCGGGAGGGGGAAGGGCCAGGGTCACTTGGGGGGGCAGAGGGGCGATGTCGCTGGTGCTACTGCCAGCAGTTGCAGGGGACAGGACCTGCGTCTTCGAGAGACCCAGGTAGACACCCTGATCCGTGTTCTTAGACCCGTAGCGTTTCCGCGGGATCATTGAGACGCATAACCTCAGACTGTTGTGGAGGGGAGAGGGTCATTCCGCAGGCCTCTTACCCACCAATTCCCCCCAACCAGCAAATTCTTGAGCTCCAAAGCCACCCGCAGAACCTGGGGCCGGCCGGCAACGGGCAGGACTCCACTTCCTCTTTGGCCTAAGCCGTTCCCCTCCTCACTCTTCTTCCAACTTAGCTCGGGTAGTCAGAGCTCAGGTCGGGGGCCCTGAAACGGAGACAGGGCCAAGGGAAGGTCCCGTGTCCCCGAGGCTCCAGCCTGGTCTGTGCAACTATCCCAGGCCCTAGCTGGGCCTCTTGATTTCACGGGTCCCTTCGCCTCCTCAGAGAGAAGTGACAACGGACCTTCGGAGGGGAACACACTTCGGTGGGCGGAGGGGGGGATCTCTGGGTGTTTATTTGAAACAGGAAGTCCCACCCTAAGTCAACCCCCGCCTTCTAAGGGACTGCAACTACTGATTAGCTAATGCCAATGTCTTTCTCAACAGAGACTTTCCTGATTGGACTCCGAAGTATTCGTTCACTCCGAACCGGGCCGGCAGGACTCGTCAGCTCTCCCGTTTCCCTTACCCCGCCCGTCGCAGCCCCCAGAAAGCCGCTGCCCCAAGCTGACCCAGCGGCCAGACCACTCTTAGCGCAAGTCCTACCTCCTCTCTGCCGCCTGCCGCCGCCGCCGCAGCTATAATCACTGCCTACTCCCACGAGAGCGGAAGCTTCTAACACCCGACCGAAGACTAGAAGCCGCCACGTCACCCACACGTAACCCCACCCCCAGTGACCGGAGGACGCTGCCACGCCTTTTTGAGCCCGGCAACCAAGCGACACGCCCCCACTCAAATGCACTTACAACCCTGCTTTCCCATAGGCTAGGCCGCTACCGTGACTCCGCCTCCTTGGGACTAGAGCTGGGTCCACCAGGTTGGGCCAGCCTCAGGGGAGGAGCCTTAAAGAGACCGCAACCCCGGTCCCGGTGCTGCCCGGATACAGTACGTTCAAGGAGCAACAGATGCACAGGCGCTCGGGCAAGTACACATTAGAAACTTTATTATCTGGAAGCTAGGGAGGAATGAGTGCAGGGCTGAGGTTACCCCTTCTCCGGCTCCTCCTTGATTCCCTCTGGGTTGTTCTCCTGGAACTTACACCCATGCTTTTGATTCTGAATTGATCGCTTCCTGCCTGTCCGCGAGGAACCCCGACGGCTGAACATAGATAGCCGCCGCCACAGCACAGTGATCAAAAGGCTTTCGGTAGAACTACGATCCCGGTGGTCCGACGATTCCGCATCGACCTCTTCTGTGTCTGCAAAGATGCGGCAGCTGAGCTCCGCTCCCCCCCACCCCCACCCCGTCCAACCTCCTTGGGGTTTCCCAGCCTCCCATTCTTTATGCACTTCAGGTGTATCTCCGTTCCCACCTTCTCCGTCTTCCTCCCATTGGTCCTGCTTGGCCGGCGCACCTGAGGTGTTCGATTGTTTGGCTTGGCAACAGCCCATGGCCCCCGCGGCTGGACACTGTGCCAGCCACTTCAGCCCACCTGGCCCCCACCAGGCTTTTGTGACGTCAGATATCCCGCAGCCCCAGCTCAGAGAACTGCCGCCCCTATCATTTCTCCAGTCACAAACGGGTCTGTCATGATAGGTGTCAAGCCGTTTATTTACAAAGTGAGCACAGGCTCTTCAGGGGCTGGTGGAGCCAGGCCGCTTCTTCTTTCTCCGTCTGCTTTGGAAAGCCGTAGGGGTCTGCTCCAAATCAGGGAGCTTCCGCTTGGCAGCCGCCTCCAAAGAGGCCCAAAGTTCATCTGCCTCTCTGTCTTCTGGGGACAACTTACTGGGTTCTTGAGGCTCTTGAGGCTCATCCTGGTGAGTGGAGAAAAGCTTAGGGGTCAGGAGCACAGTAACAAACCTACAGGGAAGGAGGCTCTAATTGGGAAACAATCTTTCTAGATAACACCCCTTTTATTTCCTACTCTGGGAAATAATTCCCATCCATGTTCCTATGTCACCTTTGGCAGTAACCCTGTCAGGACTGCAGGGAGATGGACAGTTCAGGTCTGTGTTCCAGCTGCTTCTTTCTCTCCCCACAGGGAAATAAATCCTCACATCTCTGCCCTTGGTTCTACCTTCCCAGACCCAACCGCTTACCTCCCAGTTATCCCTGCCTGACAGGAGAAGGCAGTTCAGTTGAGATTTGAGATAAACCTGCAAGAGATGAAGGGCCTTAATGAGCCAAACACACTGAAATATACAGAAACACGAGTGGGGGACACAGGAGGCAGCAGGCTCTCACCTTATGCTCCAGGCCCCGTGGATTCCGGATCCTGTGTACCCTCAAGATTCTGTCCAAGCCACAGGAGGCGAGTAGGGGCTTTGAAGGGTGGCACTGCAACCCCCGGACACTGCCCGCCAGCCCCTTCAGACAGCCTAGTAGGCGCCCTGGAGAAGGGGGAGGCATCAGTGCCAGCTGGCCAGCCAACAACCAACACTGAGTGTTTACTGTTCAAATCACTTTACATTTCAATATTTAATCTTCAACATAATGCTAAGGTAGGAGTTCCCAATACGTCCCCCTCTTACAGGTGGAGGAGCTGAGTGTAGTAATCTGTCCAAGGTCATACAGCTTCTGAAACCAGGATATGGGCCCAGACAACGTGACACCTAAATGAGGGCTCCGCAGCCCCACTGTCCTGCCTCAGAGGGAACCCTGCCCTGCCCTCCCCCAAGGCTCCCAGTCCACTACCTTGCCGAAGGTCAATTTCTGCCAGCTGCCCATGAGTGTTCCCCACAATCACCGAACTGAGGAGGAGACCAGAGGCAGATGAAGTCAGCAGGAGCCTCCTGGAGTCCTTCCTGACCCCACTCTTTGTCCATTAAACACTCACTTGCCCCCAGGAGTTAGAGTCATAGCCGTCAGTGGGTATTCTCCATAGGTGGTCTCCAAGACTGGCCGGCGCTGGGGGGAGGCTGGGTCATAGATGCGGACCTGGAGGAAGACTTAGTTATCACCGGTACACTCACCCCAAATACCCACCCTGTGGTTTCCCCACATCTTCCTTTCCTCCTTATACTGCTTTCCTGTTTGTAACCCACTCTTCGAGAAACTTTCTCGGTTGAAATATATCCCTCTTGGCCTGACCTGTGGTGGCGCAGTGGATAAAGCGTCAACCTGGAAACGCTGAGGTTGCCGGTTCAAAACCCTGGGCTTGCCTGGTCAAGGCACATATGGGAGTTGATGCTTCCTGCTCCTCCCCCTTCTCTCTCTCTCTCTCTCTCTCTCTCTATAATGAATAAATAAAATCTTAAAAAAATATCTTTAAAAAAAAGAAACGTATCCCTCTTCTCTGAGTGTGTGTGTGCGTGTGCCTGTGCGTGGGGGGAGCTGCTCCGGGGCATCAGGGACAAGGCTGAGGGGAGCAGTCCCCAGTTAGGAAGTGGCAGCACTCCCATGATCTGCATGTGTGACCATTCCATCCCCCATACTCCCATCCGGGGACAGAAAAGCAAGTTGGTGCAATTGTCAGAGGATGCTGAATTTCAAGCGCAGAGGTGTAGCCCGAACAAAGGAGGAAAGAGGAAGCTCTCACGTGTGTTCTGAGGAGAAGCGTATCACCAAGATCAGAGTTCAATGTGCAGGAGCAAAAAAAAAAAAAGGCAAGAGCAAAGGACAAAGGACACAGCAAAAACGGTGACCCAGTCCTGCCTGAGTCAGTAAAGATCCGCAGTCGGCCCTTCTTACACAACTGAGGAGCTGAGGCCAGAGAGGAGAGAGGCCCAGGCCTGAAGCAAATCAGAGGCTGCCTCAGGACCAGAAACCCATTTCTCTTGACATGCGGCCCAGTGCCCTCTCATGACACCTGACCCTGTAATTCTACTGTGAGAGGCATACTTCCTTCTCCTGTCCTCCCTTCCAGTTGGGAGGAAGAGGCAGAGTTCAGGAAACTCCACCCGAAAATGCAGTAAGAGAAGGTCACAGGGCTGAAACGGTCAGAGGAAGATCCCTCCTCTGAGAGCTGAGGGATGGATGGATGGATGGATGGATGGTGTGAAGGGTGGCTGTGACAAAGGATGGGGGCGCAGTCTACACAGGGTGGCTGGTTCTCTATGAGGCTGCTTAAGCCCGGTAGGAGGCAGGGGTGGGGCTGGTGCCTTACCTGGTGGTACCCTGTACAGGTGACGAGCTTCTGTGACCCTGGGAGGAACTGTATGTCCTGGTCCCAGATGGGAACACGCAGGTCGAGCCAGTCATTCCGAACCTGGTGGGGTGGGCAGATGGGGGAAAGGGTGGTGAGAGCTCAGTGTGCCCCTTCCTTCAGCCCTCTGTCGTCATCCCCTAAAGCCCACTGGTCTATGACTCATAGTCAATGCCCCTGCCTCCCTGGACCTCGGGCCCATCCCCTCCCTACCCTTGTCACTCACATTCTTCGCTCTGAACATAGGCTCCTCGGACCCCTGCAGGTCCCACACCTTCAAAGCATTCTCCTTCCCACCGGTGGCAACTACGTGGGGGTGCACTGGGTCCTGGCGCATCCTACACACCCCAGGGCCTACCTTCAGTTCCAGGAGCTAAAAATAATGAGAGATGAGATAGGAAATGAGAGTCAGTTCCAGAGTCCTTAACACTCCTCCCAAAAACCCTCATGCAACTCCCACCCTGGCCCCCACTTTCCCCACCATCAGGATCCGGGCAGGGGAGACTCACTGGGTCGGAGGATGTCTCCTTATCATCGTTACTCCAGACTCGGAGAATCCCAGAATCCACACATGTGATGAGGGTGCTGTAGGCAGAGGAAGGACAGAGTTAGGTTAAAGAAAAAAAAGTGTGAAAGTGTTTTCTAGGCCCTGGTCAAGCCATCCCCAAATTAACTAGATTCCTACCAGCCCTGTTCCTAAGAAAGCTTCCAGGTAACCCAGACAGGGCTTGAAAGTTTCTGGCTTCAGTGTCTATTATTTAATTTCCTCAACAGAGTGAGGGTTTACCAATTCTACAAGTGAGGAAACTGAAGTTTTGAGCAATTAAGATTGCCCACTCGGCAAATGTCAAAACCAAAAATCAAGTCTGTGACACTCCAAAGCAGCATGCCTTTGTATTCCACAGGTTCATCTGGGAGTGCCTGGCCCTGAAGGTTTTTCTGAATCTTGAGTTGGTCACCAGGGGTCAGGATCAGTAACTCTGAAGGGACTGAAATGGGACTGGTCTGGATTTAGGGTTTGGCCAAGGTCAAACACCAGATTCTTCTCTTGAGTTCAAGCTGATGTGTCCCACTCCTTCCCCCTGCTTTCTCCTTCTCCTCTCTCTAAAATCAATTTTCAAAAATCTTTAAAAAAAATCCTCTAAGCCTGCCTGACCAGGCGGTGGCGCAGTGGATAGAGCATCGGACTGGTATGCAGAGGACCCAGGTCTGAAACTCCAAGGTCGCTGGCTTGAGTACAGGCTCACCAGCTTGAGTGTGGGATCATAGACGTGACCCCATGATCGTTAGCTTGAGCCCAAAGGTCGCTGGCTTGAGCAAGGGGTCACTCAATCTGCTGTAGCCCCCGGGTCAAGGCACATATGAGAAAGCAATCAGTGAACAACTAAGGTGCCACGACGAAGAATTGATGTTTCTCATCTCTCTCCCTTCCTTGTCTGTCTGTCTCTATCTGCCCATCTCTCTGACTCTGTCAAAAAAAATAAAAAATAAAAAATCCTCTAAGCCTGACCTGTGGTGGGGCAGTAGAGAATAGCGTCAACCTGGAACGCTGAAGTCACCGGTTCCAAACCCTGGGCTTGCCTGGGCAGGGCACACATGGGAGTTGATGCTTCCTGCTCCTCCCTCCCTTCTCTATCTCTCTCTAAAAATAAATAAATAAAAATCTTAAAAAAACACAACAGTGTTCTAAACTATTAAATTACTTTCTCTGGGTCAATCAAAAAGGTTCAGGAACCAGGAGAAAATTCCTCAAGGATGGAAACTCTACTGAAGGTAGATGCTACGCGTCTGGTTTACCTGCAGCCCTTTCATTTTGCTCAGTGCCTGTAACTCAGTAGATGCTCAATAAATGGTAGTTGTAGGAATGAACGATAGGACACAGGTCCCTGTCACCCAGGGCTGGCTCGCGTCACCTAAGGGTCGATTGCTATTATTCGGCCGTCCTGCGGGAGTCTCTACGCTTTGCTTAAGCGTTTAGCGAGGGCCTCGGTCTTACCCGTCGACCTGGGCGAGTCCTCGGAACGTGCCCTCTCCGCCGGGGCAGTGCCTCTGGCCCTGAAATCTGCCCTCCTCGGTGCTGAAGTGCCTCACTGTCCTGTCGGCACAGCCCACCAGGATCTGTAGACAGAGGAGGGCAGGATGGCAAGGAGAGCTAGACTACTGGCCTCCACAGTTCCACCCCGGCCGGTGGCCGCTCACCTGTGTCTCGCCGCCCGTGCCCCAGCACAAGGCGCTCACCGCCTCTTCGCGCCGCGGCTGTCCCGCTGCCGTGAAGTTCGCCGCCTGTTTGCGCTGCAGGTTCACCCCTGCGGGACGCGGGCGTCAATCGCACCGGAGTCCCAAGCTGGCGACCGCCCCACTTACCGACGCCCGGTCCTGCCACCCACCTTTCAGGATCCCTGTCTCGGTGCCGACCCACACGTGGTTCCAGCATGCCCCTGCATCAGCCATCACGGAGCCTGGCAGCGGACAGCCGCACTTCCGGCGCAGCATTGCGTCACCAGCCTGGGCCGAGTGGGATCTGAACAACGTGGTTTCCGGGAGTTTAAAGCAGGAAAAGCACAAGTCACCTGCCCACTGCCGCTAGTTTTGCAATACTTAAATGAAATGAAGTGAGGATCTGAAGAGTAACTTAGCCAATTTTCTTTTCTTTCCTTTCTTTTTTTTTTTTTACAGAGACGGAGAGTCAGAGAGAGGGATAGATAGGGACAGACAGGAACGGAGAGAGATAAGAAGCATCAATCATCAGTTTTTCGTTGTGGCACTTTAGTTGTTCATTGATTGCTTTCTCATATGTTCCTTGACCGTGGGGCTACAGCAGACCAAGTATCCTCTTGCTCGAGCCAGGGACCTTAGGTCCAAGCTGGTGAGCTTTGCTCAAGCCAGATGAGCCCACGCTCAAGTTGGCAACCTCGGGGTCTGGAACCTGGGTCCTCGGCATCCCAGTTCCACTCTCTATGGACTGCGCCACCGCCTGGTCAGGCTAACTTAACCAATTTTCAATTCGAGTATAACGCATCCTAAGTGGACCGCAATGTGGGCGAGCCAACTGTAGTCCGGTAATCTGCTGCAAAAAAACATCATGGCATGTCTTTTCTGCACAAGAGCACACTTCAGAAACGATTCAAATCACTATTGTGGCGTGACTTGCGGTGATGCAGTGGGTAAAGTGTCCACCTGGAATGCTGAGATCACAGGTTCCAAACCACAGGTTTGCCTGGCCAAGGCACATACAGGAAGCAACTACTAGGAGTTGATGCTTCCCGCTCCATCCCCCACTTTCTCTCTCCTCTAAAATCAATTTTTAAAAATTTAAAAATCACTTTTGTGGTGCGTGGATTCAAACTCGAGTGTAAAAGACACAAAACGAAGAAACACGGGAACTCACATTGAGGTTTGGTGATGGTAAAAAACTAGCTCAAACAGTAAAAAAATCTACAGTTAGTAGAAACAATATTTCTCCCAAACATAAGACGCACTTTAAAATGTCATAACTTGGGGGAAGGGAAAGTAAAATGTCATAATGGCTTCCCTGTTTTGTTTTGTTTTTTAAGATTTTATTTATGTATGTATGTATGTATTTATTTATTTATTTATTTATTTATTTATTTATTTATTTATTTTAGAGAAGCTTGAGAGAGAGTATATGGGGGAGGATCAGGAAGCATCAACTCCCATATGTGCCTTGGCCAGACAAGCCCAGGGTTTCAAACCAACGATCTCAGTGTTCCAGGTTGATGCTTTATCCACTGTGTCAGCACAGACCAGGCCATGGCTTCCTTTTTTGAGTGTTTCTTTTTTCTTTTTGAGTGATTGTTTTCTTACGCCTGGCCAAGGCACATATAGGACCTCCCCCATTCTCTCTCTCTCCTATCTCTCTAAAAATGAACAAATAAATAATCTTTAAAAAGAAAAGAGCCTGACCAGGCGGTGGCGCAGTGGATCGAGCTTAGGACTGGGATGCAGAAGGACCCAGGTTCGAGACACCGAGGTGGCCAGCTTGAGCGCGGGCTCATCTGGTTTGAGCAAAAGCTCACCAGCTTGAGCCCAAGGTCGCTGGCTCGATCAAGGGATTTCTCCGTCCGCTGCAGCCCCACGGTCAAGGCACATATGAGAAAGCAATCAATGAACAACTAAGGTGTGCAACGAAAATCTGATGATTGATGCTTCTCATCTCTCTCCGTTCCTGTCTGTCCCTATCTATCCCACTCTCTGACTCTCTCTCTGTCCAAAAAAGAAAAGAATAAAGCACCCCACTCTTGCTTGGTGGATCTACTTGCCTGGTAGATCTAAGTCCTCCACGGAAAAGCAGCCTTGATTATCAGAGCACAGAGCTGCCAATAAGAGTTCTGAGCATAACATTCCACATTTATTTTTGTGTTACTAAGGAAATGGCACCCTGGGTACACTTCACAGTCGCGACCTAATGTTGACATCTCTGTCCAGAGCCGTACTTTAAGCCTATTAGAACACTAAATTAAACTTAAACCCCACCTTTCCTTAAATTCTGTAACGTTATTTTGGCGAGGTACATTCAACCATTTCTCCTTTGTGCGGTTTTCTCTGTATTAAGGATGATAGGATTAGACCTGCTATCCCACCACTTAATACGTAGTCACATTAAACAAACACTAAAGAACTGAACATTGGCCCTGGCCGGTTGGCTCAGCGGTAGAGCGTCGGCCTGGCGTGCGGGTTCGATTCCCGGTCAGGGCACATAGGAGAAGCGCCCATTTGCTTCTCTCCCCCCCCCCCCCCCCCTTCCTCTCCGTCTCTCTCTTCCCCTCCCGCAGCCAAGGCTCCATTGGAGCAAAGATGGCCCGGGCACTGGGTATGGCTCCTTGGCCTCTGCCCCAGGAACTAGAGTGGCTCAGGTCGCGGCAGAGCGACGCCTCGGAGGAGCAGAGCATCGCCCCCTGGTGGGCAGAGCGTCGCCCCTGGTGGGCGTGCCGGGTGGATCCCGGTGGGGCGCATGCGGGAGTCTGTCTTACTGTCTCTCCCGGTTTCCAGCTTCAGAAAAATACAAAAAAAAAAACTGATCACCCCCACCCCGTCCAGACAGTACCAAAAAGAAAGTGTAATGAGAGGTACAGTTAGAACTCTGAAAGTTATACCCAACGTTTATCTACAGTTCATAGAAAACACTGAACATAAAACCAAGATACTTTAAATAGTTATAGTTAAAGCCAGTGTACCCAATAAAAGAAGCGAACTAAAAATCAAGCCAATCTATTTTTTAACCAGTTAGATTCCCCCGAAGGGGGTGCACCGTTCCTGGAAGTACTGCAATACCAGGTCGATGCGTGGAGTGGACGGAGCAAGCTCCTATTCCATCTCCCAATTCCAAAAATCCATTTAATATATTGTCCTCGGATAGAGGACGTATCAGATATTAAACTGATAAGAACAGATACTACACTTGATCTTAGCCAAAAGGCCGAGAAGCGATAACAAGACTCTGCTCTCCCGCCCAGGCTTAACAGTACTATAGCTTTTACGTTTCTGGTGACTTTTATGGCATAATAATAATATTGTTTTCCATACACAATCTTTCTTATACTCAATTTCCTATTATTCTCATTTCAAAATAAGGTTAGATTTTGGAACTAGACCTTAAAGAGAATTCTTTACTGCTTTCCAACCCGCTCACTGCTCTTTCTTTTGCATAAACCCGCCCCTATGCTTCGTAATATTCTTGGGATTGGTTCACATACAAGTGATTTTATTGGCCGCGTGCTTTCTTTTTCTCCTGGACTGTGACTTTAGTGTCCTGTCCTGAAGGCTTTTAGGCGTCCCTTGGGTTGGCCGAGCGGTGGTCTCTGCTGTAGGGTGCGGGTGCGGCGGTGGCGGTATCCCCCTTTGCGGGCAACAACTGCGGAGGCCGCGGCACCGAAGTGCACACAGGCATTGGAGTCCAAATTGCCGAGCTGCGATCCCTCCTCGCAAATTCCTGACTTAAAGCCGTGAGGCACGTTGCTTAGGCTTCTGTCTCTTCCACTGTTAAATGGGAAAATCCTAACGCGCCTGGATATGAGGATACAGTGAAGGTTGGCCTTTAGGACTGCGTTCTCCTCCCTTCCTGGCTCTTTTCTGTGCCTTCCCCCTGAGTTGTCACATCGACTGTTGGAGGTGCGTGTGGAGGAGGGGCGATGAGGTCGGGTAGGTCAAAATTTTAAATGAGCAGATCTTTACCCTAATATATTCCATTAAAATAAATAAATAAGCCTGACCTGTGGTGGGGCAGTGGATAAAGTGTCGACCTGGAATGCTGAGGTCGCCGGTTCAAAACCCTGGGCTTGCCTGGTCAAGGCACATATGGGAGTTGATGCTTCCTGCTCCTTCCCCCTTCTCTCTCTCCTCTCTCTCTAAAAATAAATAAATAAATAAATAAATAAATAAATAAGCAGATATTTAATAGTCTCAAAGCAAAATCCCGGCTGTATGAAAGGGATTATATATCTGGCCCTGAGAAGGGACTTGAGGTCCTTGTTTGTTTTTTATTCATTTTTAGAGAGAGGAGAGAGAGAAGAGGGGAGGAGCAGGAAGCATCAACTCCCATATGTGTCTTGACCAGGCGAGCTTAGGGATTCGAACCAGTGACCTCAGAGTTCCAAGTCGCCTCTACCCACCGTGCCACCACAGGTCAGGGTTTTTCTTGGATGTTCTGTTGGAAACCTCCCTAACTAAAGTGCTGCAGCTGGGCTGGAAGAAGAGGCCTGGCCCTTTTCTTTCTTTTTTAAAAAATAATAATTTAAAAAAGATTTTACTGTATTGATTGATTTTACAGAGGGGAGAGAGAGACAGAGAGGGGAGGAACAAGAAGTATCAACTCATAGTTCCCTCACTTTAGTTCATTATTTTCAACTAGCAAAGTTTCTGATAATTCATGATTTTAGAGAACAATGTCAAGGTTCTCAGCACTGTGTCCCTGACGTTAATAAATAGAAGCAGTAGAACCAGAGTCTCCAGGAAGGGTCAGGGGTCTCAAATTCAACTCAGCATGTGGGCCGCAGAGCAAGATCACAGCCGTTCTGCGGGCCGCACTAGGTCTACAAAAGGCAACTGTTACGCAACACTTTTCTCACTGCAGTTGAAAACAAAAAAAAAATCAGTACAACATTGTTCGGCGGGCCGCATGCGGCCTGCGGGCTGCGAGTTTGAGACCCCTGGGCTAAATTAAGGGGTTGTGATCCGCAGAATAATGCCCTCCACAAAGGTGCCTATGTTCTAATTCTTTTTTTTCTAAGTGAGAAGAGGGGAGATAGGCTCCTGCGTGCTCCCCAACTGGGATCCACGGGGCAACCCCTGTCTGAGGGCCAATGCTCGAACTAATTGAGAGAAGAGAGAGAGAAGGGGGAGAGGGAGAGGAAGAGAAGCAGATGGTCACTCCTCTGTGCCCTGACCAGGTATTGAACCTAGGATGTCTGCACGCTGTGCCTACACTCTAGCCACTAAGCAAACCAGCCAGGGCCTGTTCTAAGTCTTAGAACCTCTGAATGTGTTACCTTACAAGGAAAAAAGTACTTTGCAGATATGATTAAGGATTTTGAGGAGAGATTACCCTTGATTATCTGGTGGGTCACTGGTGTCATCACAAAGAGCCTTATAATAGGAATTAGAGGAGGCAGCAGACTCAGTATCAGAGCGATGCAGCATGAAAAAAATTTGATGAGCCATTGCTGGCTCTGAAGATGGCAGGAGGTATGCCCAGTGGCCTCTGGAAGCTGGAAAAGCCAAGGAGATTATTTTCACTTAGAACTTCTAGAAAGGCCTTGACCAGGCAGTGGCGCAGTAGATAGAGCATTGGACTGGGATGTGGAGGACCCAGGTTCGAGACCCCAAGGTCACCAGTTTGAGCACAGGCTCATCTGGTTTGAGCAAAGCTCACCAGCTTGAGCCCAAGGTCGCTGGCTCGAGCAAAGTGTCACTTGGTCTGCTGTAGTCCCACAGTCAAGGCACATATGAGAAATCAATCAATGAACAACTAAGGAGCCTCAACGAAGATTTGATGTTTCTCATCTCTCTCCCTTCCTGTTTGTCTGTCCCTATCTGTCCCTCTCTCTGACTCTCTCTGTCTCTGCCACAAAAACAACAACAACAAAAAATAAAAACAAAAAAAGAACTTCCAGAAAGGCATGCAGCCCTACTGACACAGTGAGACCCATTTTGGACTATTGACCTCCAAAAGTGTAAGATCTATTTGGCAGGAAGGGAGAGAGATGAGAAGCATTAATTCTTTGTTGTGGCACCTTAGTTGTTCATTGTTTTCTCATATGTGCCTTGACCAGGGGCTACAGCAGACCGAGTGGCCCCTTGCTTAAGCTGGCGACCTTGACTCAAGCTGGTGAGCTATGCTGAAACCACATGAGCCCACGCTCAAGCTGGCGACCTCGGGGTCTCGAACCTGGGTCTTCTGCGTCCCATTCCAACACTATCCACTGTGCCACTGCCTGATCAGGCATGGGAAGAATATTCTTTCTATGGGTACATTTAAATTTTTAAAAATTGATTTTTAGAGAGAAAAGGGAGAGAGAGAGAGACATCTATTTGTTGTTCCACTTATTTTTGCATTCATTGGTTGATTTCTGGGGATTCATGGCATATTGGCACAATCTTCTAACCAACTGAGCTATCTGGCCTGGGACTTCAACAATTGACCCTCTCCTTCCTGCTATTCTAACTCTGTGACAATGGGCAATTTGCTTATCTTTTCTGTGCCTCAGTTTCCTCCTCTACCCAAGGATGCTTCTGGCACATGCCTCTCATGGTGAGGGGAGAGGAGGCACTGGATTGTAGCTAATGCTCCACACCTGCTGGCAGTCATTTGGTCTGTTCTGATCTCTGCCGCTTTGACACACCATTCCTCAGGCACGTGTGCTGGTTTTCCCCTGGTTTCCTGATCTGCGGGTCTCCCACTGCCTGCAGTGACTTTCCTGGTTTCTCCTCTGCTATCCCCCCACTCTTCCCCCAGGGTCCTGCTATGGGTCTTTTCTTATTTGATCCACTTTCAGAAACCCTACCATCCTCAGGGTTGTATTAGTTTTTTGTTTTTAATATTTCACTTGATTTTAGAGAGGGAGAGGTACGGGGAGGGGCGAACGGGAAGCATCACCTTGCTCAGGCAAGCACAAGGATTGAGATTTGAACTGGAGACCTCAGCACTCCAGGTTGACGCTTCCAGGGGTCCCCAAACTTTTTACACAGGGGGCCAGTTCACTGTCCCTCAGACCGTTGGAGGGCCGCCACATTCAGTGCTCCTCTCACTGACCACCAATGAAAGAGGTGCCCCTTCCAGAAGTGCGGTGAGGGGCTGTATAAATGGCCTCAGGGGGCCGCATGTGGCCCATAGGCCATAGTTTGGGGACGCCTGTGCCCCCACAGGTCATGTTAAGCAAGATCTTAAAAAAAATTTCCTGGTGGCCCAATGTTAGAGTATCAGTCCAGTATGTGGATGTCCTGGGTTTGATTCCTGGTCAGGGCACACAGAAGTGACCATCTGCTTCACCACCCCTCCCCCTCACTTCTCTCTTCTCAACTCCTGCAGCCATGGCTCAATTAGAGTGAGTTGGCCCTGGGCACTGAGGATGGCTCCCATGGCCTGTCTCAGTTGCTAAAAAAATGGCTCTGGTTGCAATGAAGCGAAGACCGACCCCAGATGGGTTGAGCATCACCCCTGGTGGATCCCAGTTGGAGTGCATGGGGAGTCTGTCTCTGCCTCCCCTCTAATCACTAAAAAAAAAATACTTCCTGGCGTGTGGGAGTCAGTGTGCAGACTGATCTGATCCTCAAGGTATAAGACTACATAATGGCTTTCAAGACCAAGAATTACTGACCTCACTAGACCCCCCACCACCACACTGTGTGCCACACTGCCCTTAATTCATCCCCAAAGCCTACTTGCCCAGGGCAAAACAAAAAGCAAAAAAAAGATTTTAAAATGGTGGGTATGTGTGGAAACAGGCTTCTCAAAGAACCATTTACATGAGCTCAGATGTAAGGGTATATGGAGCTCAGGGTGGATGGTCAATGGCAATCATACTATTTTTTTTACCACCGCCTGGTCAGGTGGCAATCACACTATTCATTCAACAAGCATTTACCTGAGCAGCTACCAGATGCCCTAGAGCAGGGGTCCCCAACTATGGCCCGCAGGCCGCATGCGGCCCCTGAGGCCATTTATCTGCCCCCTCCACACTTCTGGAAGGGACACCTCTTTCATTGGTGGTGAGAGTACTGTGGCGGCGGCGCTCAAGTCCAGTACTTCCAGTGATATGGGATGCACACATCATGGTTCCGGAAGCACATCATATCACTTGTTATGGTTAGCAGTGACAAATATGGAACTGGACATTGACCATCTCATTAGCTGAAAGCAGGCCCATAGTTCCCATTGCAATACTGGTCAGTTTGTTGATTTAAACTTGTTCTTTAAATATTTGTTCTCATTTTGTTTTACTTTAAAATAAGGTATGTGCAGTGTGCATAGGGATTTGTTCATGCCAACTCTGCTCCAATGGAACCCTGGCTGCGGGAGGGGAAGAGAGAGACAGAGAGGAAGGAGAGGGGGAGGGGTGGAGAAGCAGATGGGCGCTTCTCCTGTGTGCCCTGGCCGGAAATCGAACCTGGGACTCCAGCATGCCAGGCTGATGCTCTACCACTGAGCCAACCGGCCAGGGCCCATAGTTTTTTTTATAGTCTGGCCCTCCAACAGTAGAGGGACAGTGAACTGGCCCCCTGTGTAAAAAGTTTGGGGATCCCTGCCCTAGAGATTGCATCCTTGTTAGGTCAACAACCAGACTCACTCAAACACATCAATCACAGTGAAGAGCTCAACAAATATTTTATTTATAAAGACCAAAACAGTTATATACAAATTTGAACAGCTAGATTGTATAAGAAATTGGATGAAAACTCCTTTGACATCTTCCAAGAGCTGGAGTCCTACAAAGAAAAAGAAAAATGAGTTTTCTCACTTGATGGGAAAGAATGTGCACTATGAGTTTGTAAGGGGCTAACCTTTAAACTGGTTACACCTCTAGCTCTTCTGTTATGGCAGCAATTTAAACACTAAACAGCAACAAGTGAGCAGATACCTACCCATTTTATGTGCACATGGCTTTATTCTTCCTTAGAACTGGAAAAAAAATGCACGACTTTTCAACAAGTGACTTAAAACTTCTTTCCCATGTTTAGAAACCTTATGATCCCTCAGACAGTTCCTTCTGGAACAATCCTTCCTCTTCTCCCCCAGCCCGGCCCAGTGGGTTCACCTTTACAGGCTCTGGGACCAGGACAGGAGGTAAGACATGTGAATGTTTCCTCACTGGGAAATTTTAACTAGGCTCACATTTTACATCTGAAGTTACTCACCTCTAACTTCTGACAAAAGCCAAGCAGAAAAACGGCCCGCACTTTCCCTGCAAAGGAATGATTGGGAACTAAGCCTTGCAGTCCTGGGAACGCTGCTGCTTGGAGGGAAGGCACACCTGCACACGCACATCTTTACAGAAACGAGGTATTCCTAAGAACTTCCTACTGGCTCAACAGCCTTCCCAATCCACTGTCCACTGTCATTTTTCACGCTAAGGCTAGCTCACAGCTCAGAAAATACCTTTCAGTCACACTAATCAGACTGGGGCGGTATTCAACTCATCACTGGTGAGTAATCTAAAGTGCCACACACAAAATCGTGGCAAATTTTATGTAGCAGCCACAAACTGAGTGCTGTCAAGACTTACCTATAATCACTCTTGGGCTCCAGGTAAGGTGTCAGACCTGAAACAAATAAAACCTAGTCAGCAATGTGTCCTTTCTGCACTAGACGTTGTCCCTGCCCAAGCCAGTTCCTAGAAAATCAGATTTCCGAGTCTCAACAGCAAGTCATCAGCCGAACGAGATTCTAGGTAAGTCATCATATGTATAGGCCTACAAAGGTATTTTTCTACCCAGCGTGCATGCTGCAGGCACCAACACAGGGCAATCACTCACCTTTGAGCAGACAAGCTGGTTCCTGGTAATACTACCTAGGTAAAGACAAAGCAAAGCTGTAGCTGGTAAAAATCCCGTAACTTGGTCAGTATCCCTTCCACTTTTGTGTTCTCCAGTTTCTCAGGTGTTCAAATGTTTTCATTATTTAAGTCATAGTGAGCTAGTTTGCTTCATCATAGAAACTGACTACTTGGTGGCATAAGCCTGACATTAATGAACTAACCTTTTATCTCTGGCAGCTTCTCAGTAGTATGGACCCAAATGCTCCTAAATGAGATCATGTAATTAGCAGAGTATCTATTACAACCAAAGATACTCTAGCTACGGTTAATGGATAGGTCAAGAAAAACTAATACTATCTATAGGTATTTGTGGCACCTCAGACAGTTCCTTGTAGAACAAGTTCTCATCCTCTCTCCCTGTTAGCCCCAGTGGGTTCACCATGACTGGCTCTGGGGCTAGAACAGGGATAAGACAGGATGCTTGCTCTCCTCACTGGCACTGAAAAGTGGAGCAAGCTACAACTAAGTTACAGACACTCACCACTTCCGACTCCATCCACAAGTTCAACCCTGGGCAGACCAACGGGCATCTAGGAGAGGAAAGAGATAAAGAAACATCACTACCAGGAACAAAAGACACCAGAAAGCTATATGAGTCTATCAGAGCTCTGGTAACTAAACCTCCCATGTTGCTAAGTCATCGTTTGGATAATGGGTTCACATGTTAATTTATCACAATACTGGAAGGAACTTACCAGTAAAGTAGCTGACTAGATCATCATCAGGACAACCTGTAAAAGAGCAAACATTACTTAAAAATATTAGAACGGAAGGAGAATTTTGTTTTTAACAGAAACTGCCATCAGAACTCTAACATGCTATTTTACCTGTCACACCTCACAGAGCATCAGCGTAACAATTCAAATCATCTGACAGTGACATGTGGGTGAGGGCAAGAAAAATTCACACCCTCAAGAACCAACAGTACTACTGGTTGTTCTCTCCCTCCCCAGGAAAAACAAATTTGGATGGAGCAAAAAAAGCAACACTGCTCCATTGGCCAATTTGTTCTCCTGGTTGTGGGGAACACTGGAGAGATATCCCAAACCCCCA
Organism: Saccopteryx leptura; assembly: GCF_036850995.1. Classification (NCBI taxonomy): domain Eukaryota; kingdom Metazoa; phylum Chordata; class Mammalia; order Chiroptera; family Emballonuridae; genus Saccopteryx; species Saccopteryx leptura. The sequence continues at coordinate 9,928,512 of NC_089503.1, read as the reverse complement.
TTTGAACCGTTTACCTGCAGTCACTCTGGGAGACAGCTGAATTCTTCAGTATTGGTGATGGGATGCTACGGACAGAAAAGGGAGGTAGTACGTGAACCCAGCAATGCCATTCAAACAATGCCTTTAATATTCTTGGCCCACTTCTCAGGAGTATGATGACATCACTTTTATGATCAGTCATATGCTTGTCATTTTACGTTCATCATGGAGTGGCCAGCCCAACTAGATGCCCATCTAGACACTGTGCCCCTACCTGTAACTGCTTAAGCATCGTATACCCACCTGGAGCATCAGTGTAATGGCAGATTTGCAAAGGGACAGGTTTTGTCTCATCATCCACCCCGTAAGCTCTTTTGAACTAAACCACATCTGAAAAAAATGAAAAGCACTCTTTTATACTTTGCGTGTTAGTGCCTTAACACTTCAGAATTAAAAAAACAAAACCAACCCCCCAAACGTTTGCTGTGGGTGGTGCTACTCAGAATTTACAGTTCTCCACTAACCCATCAGAAAGAGAGAGTTCAATTTTTATCATCTCCGTAGCACATGCCATAGGACTTCCATACACTCAACAACGGAGGATCGGCCATAAAGAATGGCCTTAAGCACTTACTCTAACAAGAGACGTTTCAGGTTCTTTAGCGTTCAAATGTGCGCCTGAACCCTGAAGACAAGAGGACATTAGGTCAGCACTGGATATTTCGCAAACCCTGTTATCCGGAAGGACTGCATTGGCTGTGCAAGGCCAGTCTCAGAGTTTCTTATCCTCACGGAATTCAGAACAGGTCTGTGAAAAGGTTCTCATCACAGAGAGGGCCGCCGGCACCGCCCGCCATCACCACTTTGTCCTTTACAAAGCCCTGCAGCAGCTTCGAGGCCTGGAGGCCATGGCCAAGCCGTCCCATTCCCCTCCAATCAAACGGGTGCGACACATGGCCGCCCCGCACGTGCGATCATCACTTTTTCAAAGGCAAAACGTACCTACCTGGAGCAAACGAAAAACGAGGCCTAAAAACCACTACGAGACACTTAAATACTATTTCGCAGAGGCCCACGGGATTCGAGGGCGGGACTGTGTTGGGCGCACGCGCATTACGAGAGCCTGTGCGAACCTTGGGAATTGTGGGTAGAGTGTTCCCGGCAAGGGAGATGTGAGTGCGCGCCCCAAGCGGCGCGAAAAGGGCGCGCATGCGCCTTAGAGCAGTGAGCGGGCACGCCTACTGCGGTGCGGCACTGGGGCGCTGCGGCACTGCGGCAGGTTCTCTACCTCTTGCTGCTGGTGGGACTGGAGCATTGAGGCCTGGGGCGGCTTCTAGCCGATTCCGGGTTGATGCTCCGTTTGGGTTACAGCCGTCTGCCTGACACCCTTTCCTGAGCTCCCTTTGCCCACACGCACCCTTAACCCCATACAGGGTCCGCCTCCATGGATCCCGAACCTCCTGAACCCTCCACTGATGTCGTCTCAGTTTCGTGCCAGCCGCCCAGCGCGCAATCCGGGCCAGGTGCTCAGGATGCCAGCGCGGGAGGCGACTCAGGTACTGAGCCCCGGGCTGGGCTGGGCTGAGCTCAGCTGGAGGTCCCTTGCATGGATTCATTTGGGGAAGTGAGTCTGGCCGTAGGAGCTCCGCTTGAGTCTTAGGGCACGGTCTGATTTTTCCTGACTGGCCACCAGTGCCCTGCAGGTCTGGTCTGACTTTGCTAGGATCTTGGCTTGTAGATCGGCTAGCTTTAGGAGCACCGTTTTAAGCACGCTGCATGAATTGATTAGTCCTCCCAAATCCCAAGAGGTAGGTGCAACTACGCCACCTTTTATATTGATAGATGAGGGACCCCAGGGCTATGCTCTTGCACAGCTGCCTCCCGCCTGATTGTCAAGGTGGTTACAGTCTTGTTACTGATACCTGCCAGCATTAGCTCATCAGTCTTTTGTGGTAAAACCTAATGTACGTGCACGTTTTGTTTTATTTTATTTTTAAATTTGTGGATTTTAGAGAGGAAGAGAGAAACATTGCTTTGTTATTCCACTAATTTATGCATTCATTGGTTGATTTAAAAAATTTTTTTTTACAGAGACAGAGTCAGAGAGAGGGATAGATAGGGACAGACAAGAATGGAGAGAGATGAGAAGCATCAATCATCAGTTTTTCGTTGCGACACCTTAGTTGTTCATTGATTGCTTTCTCATATGTGCCTTGTCAGCGGGCCTTCAGCAGACCGAGTAACCCTTTGCTCGAGCCAGCAACCTTGGGTCCAAGCTGGTGGGCTTTGCTCAAACCAGATGAGCCCGCGCTCAAGCTGGCGACCTTGAGGTCAGGAACCTGGGTCCTCCGCATCCCAGTCTAACGCTCTGTCCACTGCGCCACCGCCTGGTCAGGCTCATTGGTTGATAATTATCTGCACCCTGACCTGATCAAACCTGCAACCTTGGCTATTGGGACAGTGGTCTAACTGAGCTACCCTGCCAGGGCCTACATGCACGTTTTATAAGCACTTACAACTGCTTGTTGTATGTGCTCTTCTGTACAACCTCACTTGATATACAACCCTAGGAGGAAGGTATGAAGGTAATGTTATAAGTGCGGAACCTGAGACGTAGACACGTTAAGTGGCTCGCTTGGTGTTACCCAGCTAAGAAATAGAAGAGCCAAGGTTCAAATCCAGGGCAGTCTGATTCCAGAGCCTGCCCTTTTTACCACTTTGCTTTATTGCCATCACACACATGGTTCTCAAGATTGTCCCAGAGCAAATACATAGGAAGCAAGTGAAATGATCCCTGGTTACTTACTGTTCCTCAATCTTTTTTCATTATTGTCTCTCCACAGGAGCTGTAAAAAGACATTTCCCCTCTAATCCATCCCTCCATAAAATGTTCGTACCACTTGTATACTGTATATCTTCTTATGTACTGTGGCCCACAGAGGACCAGAAACCTGTTTGATATCTGAGGTTTTCTTGCTGCCCGTTTGTTGGAGCACACCTACAAGGGGTCTACAAGGGGTGACTTAGGTAGTGTGATCCCTAAGGTGAAAGAAAGTACTAGGAGCCGGAGGCAAGGTGCTATATTCCTCAATGTTTTATTTGCTGCTTTATCTCTGCTGCTTCTGTTCCTAATGCAACAGCTGTTATTTCTGTTTCTGATGTCCACCTCCCCCCAGTCTCCTCAGTCCTCATCTCAAGTCTAATGAATCCTCAGTTCTGAAGTCTCCTCAGTCTTCCGAATCATGATGTCTCCTCTCCTGAATTCTGATGTCTTCTGTATCCTCCCTAGCAGTACCGGCGCGGATAGATGTTGGGCTTAGGGACAGTAGCAGCATGGGGCTAATATCACATCAACCATTACATCAGTGTGGTGATGTCAACTTGCTGAGCTAGCTAGCCTATACCCAAAAGAAGAGTCTTCTGGGCGGCTGACCTAGAAATGCCGGGGGACCAAGGCTAGCCCAGATACACAAGGGAGCTGGTCCTAGGGCACGCAGCCCATAGGTTGGGGGAGCTGTTGCTGCTTGCAGTTTCTTTTTCTTTTTTTTTTTTTAATATTATTTATTTATTCATTTTTTTAGAGAGGAGAGAGAGAGAGAGAGAAGGGGGGGAGGAGCTGGAAGCATCAATTCCCATATGTGCCTTGACCAGGCAAGCCCAGGGTTTCAAACCTGCGACCTCAGCATTTCCAGGTCGACGCTTTATCCACTGCGCCACCACAGGTCAGGCTCTTTTTTTTTTTTTTTTTTTTTTTTACAGAGACAGAGTCAGAGAGAAGGATAGACAGGGACAGACAGACAGGAATGGAGAGAGATGAGAAGCATCAATCATTAGTTTTTCATTGTGCATTGTGACACCTTAGTTGTTCATTGATTGCTTTCTCATATGTGCCTTGACCGTGGGCCTTCAGCAGACCGAGTAACCCCTTGCTCGAGCCAGTGACCTTGGGTCCAAGCTGGTGAGCTTTTGCTCAAACCAGATGAGCCCGTGCTCAAGCTGGTGACCTTGGGGTCTCGAACCAGGGTCCTCGGCATCCCAGTCCAACGCTCCATCCACTGCGCCACCACCTGGTCAGGCTGCTTGCAGTTTCTTATGAGAACCAGAGATCACATCCTGGTCTTCACTGTTAGGATCCCTATACCCTTCCTCTACCAAGAATCAGTTTTTGCTCCTTTGAAAGCCGTGTGGTCCCCATGTGTTCCAGGGCAACATAACAAGTGACACTATACAATATTGAGAAAATTCCAGGTATTGTGGACTGCGGTAAATTAATTTGCTCAGTAACTATTAAGTGCCTTTAAAAAAAATTTCCCCCCCGTGGATTTGAGACAGAGAAGAAAGGAGAGAGAAAGGGAGAGCAGAGGAGAGAGAGATGAGAGAAAGAGAGAGAGGAAGGGAGAAAGGAAGACAGAGAAGCATCAAATTGTTGTGCTACTTAGTTGTTCCATTTAATTGTGCACTCAGTGATTGGTTCTCATGTGTGCCCTGACCGGGGATTGAACCTGCGGCCTCAGTGCAATGGGAGAATGCTTTATCCATTGAGCCGCCTGGCCAGAGCTGTTAAGTGCTTTAAAAATTTTTTTTGTGTATTGATTGATCTTAGAGAGAGAGAAACATCAATTTGTTCTACCTATTTATGCATTTATTGGTTGATTCTTTTTTTTTTAATTTTTAAAATTTTTTATTTTTTTACAGAGACAGAGAGAAGGATAGACAGGGACAGACAGACAGGAACGGAGAGAGATGAGAAGCATCAATCATTAGTTTTTCATTGCGCGTTGCAACACCTTAGTTGTTCATTGATTGCTTTCTCATATGTGCCTTGACCGCCAGCCTTCAGCAGAGTGAGTAACCCCTTGCTGGAGCCAGCAACCTTGGGTTCAAGCTGGTGGGATTTTGCTCAAACCAGATGAGCCCGCGCTCAAGCTGGCGACCTCGGGGTCTCGAACCTGGGTCCTCTGCATCCCAGTCTGATGCTCTATCCACTGTGCCACCGCCTGATCAGGATATTGGTTGATTCTTTTATGTGCCCTGACCAGGATTCAAACCAACAACTTTGGCATATAAGGACCATGCTCTAACTGAGCTCCCTGGCAGGGCTCCAATAGTTAAGTGCTTATTCAATCAAGTACATGATTGAAAAGTAATAACAAAATGTATAGAAAAGGGAACAGATAAACTATGGAAGATCCAGAAGTCCTAGAGTAGGCAGACAAAGCTAGCAAGGCTGTAGGTGGGAATGGGAATTTTGACTCCTTTTGTTTCTAGCTTCAAGCCTGTGCTCAAATTATTTAACTGAAATTTCCTCCCTGGGTCTATTTACCTTTCAAGGTAGACCCAGGGAGGAAATTTCAGTTAAATAATTTGAGCACAGGCTTGGAGCTAGAAACGAAAGGAAGTGTATGGATATAATTCTTGAAATGTGGGTTGCAGGTAATGGTTAATATAAAACTGGGAAAGATTTCCCTGAGCTCTGGCAAGACAGCTCAGTTGGCTAGAGCATCATCCTGATGCAGAGGCTGCTGGTTTGGTCCTTGGTCAGGGCACATACAGGAACAGATAGATGTTCCTGTCTTTCTCTCTGTGTCTCTGTCACACACACACAAAGCGGAATTTTTTTTTTTTGTATTTTTCTGAAGCTGGAAACGGGGAGAGACAGTCAGACAGACTCCCGCATGCGCCCGATGGGGATCCACCTGGCACGCCCACCAGGGGGCGAAGCTCTGCCCACCAGGGGGCGATGCTCTGCCCCTCCGGGGCATTGCTCTGTTGCGACCAGAGCCACTCCAGCGCCTGGGGCAGAGGCTAAGGAGCCATCCCCAGTGCCTGGGCCATCCCTGCTCCAATGGAGTCTCACTGCGGGAGGGGAAGAGAGAGACAGAGAGGAAGGAGAGGGGGAGGGGTGGAGAAGCAGATGGGCGTTTCTCCTGTGTGCCCTGGCCAGAAATCGAACCCGAGACTTTTGCACGCCAGGCCGACGCTCTACCACTGAGCCAACCGGCCAGGGCACAAAGTGGAATTTTATAAGGAACAGTTTTCAGGCTGCCTTTGTCGCCTTGAGTGAAATTTATGAAGCAAGACCTGTTAGGAATCTTTTTTTGTGTGATAGAGACAGAGAGAGGGACAGATAGGAACAGACAGACAGGAAGGGAGATGAGAAACATTAGTTCTTGGTTGTGGCTCCTTAGTTGTTCACTGATTGCTTTCTCATATGTGCCTTGACCGGCACAGCAGAGCGAGTGACCCCCTTGCTCAAGCCAGCAACCTTGGGTTTCAAGCCAGTGACCATGGGTCATGTCTGTGATCCCACTCCCAAACCAGTGAACCTGCACTCAAGCCAGATGAGCCTGTACTCAAGCCAGCAATCTTGAGGTTTGGAACCTGGGTCCTGGGTGTCCCAGTCCGACACTCTATCCACTGCACCACCACCTGGTCAGGCAGGAATCTTTTTTTTTTTTTACAGAGACATAGAGAATCAGAAAGAGGGATAGATAGGGACAGACAGGCAGGAACAGAGAGAGATGAGAAGCATCAATCATTAGTTTTTTGTTGTGACACCTTAGTTGTTCACTGATTGCTTTCTCATATGTGCCTTGACCGTGGGGCTACAGCAGACCGAGTAACCCCTTGCTCGAGCCAGCGACCTTAGATCCAGGCTGGTGAGCTTTGCTCAAACCAGATGAGCCTGTGCTCAAGCTGGCAACCTCAAACCTGAGTCCTTCATATCCCAGTCCAGTGTTCTATCCACTGCGCCACCGCCTGGTCAGGCCAGGCAGGAATCTTAATTGTAGGTTTATATATATTTTTTTTGCCCAAGATCAAGAACGATACCAGTTTTTACCACATAATATCTGATAAATTCTCTACCCTCTCTATATGCAGGCCCTAAGAAGACTTCCTATAATAGACCTGAAAGAGAATGGAGCAGGGGCAGATGTGGGTGGGGTTAATACGGAGTTACTTGCAGCCAGGGAATGAAGGGAGACTTCATGTTCAGGAAATCTAAGATCCCGTATTGAAATCAGAGATCCCAACTTCTCATTATGTGACTGTGGGATTGCAGTATTGAAAAGCTCTGGTAGCACTTAGCCATCTTGGATGCCTTTATCCAATTTATTTGAGTACCTGATACTTTTCAGATGGTGCGTTTATTCTCTTTTCCTAAGAGATTGCTTTGGTTGCATTTCTTTTTATCTTTCTGGCTTTTCTCCCCCCTCACATTCCTCATCCTTCCCTAAGACAACTCTTCTTTAGCAGCCAGTGTCCCTTCTGCAGGACTTGGAATAACAACATTGTTCGGACATCAGTTCTTTCAGTAACAGCTGCCGAACCAGCCCCTTTGGGCGGGACTGGCTCCTGGGCTCTCATCAGAGCTGCTCTTTGACTTCCAAATACTGAGTTTCTTAACTTCAGCCAACAGCGATTTTTCAGACGGCTAAACTGCTCAAGGCTGATGGGTACTTGAGAAGCAGAGCCTGGATGCTTTTTTTCTGGGTCTTTGGGAGACTGCCCTGGGCTTTGGCAGAGCTGCAGCGTCTGTTGGACAGAGATAGTCTCCTAAGTTTCTAACTAACCTCCCCGTCTTTGCTCTCTTCGGAAATCCTTTTTTACACTTTGGGGGAAAAATAACGTCCTTACCTTTCAGCCAAGATCAAGGAATCGTCCTCTGTTGGGAAACACGTGACATGACTTTTTGCAACGGGATTAGAGAGAACTTTCTCTGTACATTTGGCCTTCTGCATTTCAGAGCTTCTCCATCTGCCGGCCTGAGGGTGTGGAATACTGAGGGCTCGTGGTCTCACGTGGTCCTTATTGGCCTCTGAACTGTGGAACTGCTTTTATTCTTTGCTTTGTCTCAGCTTCTCTTAAAGGCTAAGTTCTTTTTTGACAAATTATACACTTTGCATTCCTATATTAAGTTTCTGTTATTTTAATTATTTGTTTATTTTTATTAAGTGAGAAGCAGGCAGGCAGAGAGACAGACTCCTGCATGCACCCTGACCGGTATCCACTTGGCAAGCCCCCAACAGGGCAAGCTCTGTCCATCTGTGGCTGCTGCTCCGTTACTTGGCAACTGAGCTATTTCAACGCCTGAGGCGAGGCCATGGTGCCATCCTCAGCACCCAGGGCTAACTTGCTTGAATGAGCCATGGCTACGGGAGGGAGAGAGAGAGAAGGGAAGGGGGAGGAGTAGAGAAGTGGATGCCTGAATGGAAATCAAACCTGGAACTTTCACATGCCAGGCTGATGCTCTATCACTGAGCAAACTGGCCAGGGCAAATATTTTATTTTAAAAAATTTTTATTTATTGATTTCAGTGAGAGAGGAATGGTTAGAGAGACAGGGAGAGAGAGGAACATTGAGCTGTTCCTGTATGTGCCCTGATCAGGGATCGAACCAGCAACCTTTGCACTTCGGGCCAATGCTCTAACCAACCAAGCTATCCAGCCAGGGCTAAATATTAAAATTTATATTTATTAACATACATTGTAGGATCTAAGGCACTCTAGCCACCCTCTGTCCTCTTTCTTTAGTTGCTTTTATGTCCTCCCCTTTGCCCACATTTAGTACTTTTATTTTGGTTGACAAATTATAAGTCTTGTTTTTTCCTCTATGAACAGCTTCATCTTTAAAAGGTACAATATTGTTAAAATTCCTTTTAATTTTTCTCTCTTTATCTTCACATGGTACTTTTGTTGAATTGTGTCTACGAGGGAATTATTTGGGTTTGAATGATATAGTTCATCCACTAATTGATCAAACAAGTGCGTGCTCTCTGCTACCTCTGAGCAGGCAGGTTCACTGACAAACAGCACAAGGTCCCTGCTCCTTGTCTTGAAGTGTGAACAGACACTCAGACAAGGAAATGTAATAAATGGGAGATGAATAAGAATGAAAAATAGTAAAAAAAAAAAAAAAAAGAGAGAGAGAGAGAAAATAAACAGGATATGAATTGTAGCAGAGGTAGGTACACAATGGATGGAAGGTAATTCTTTTTTTGAGGGTCTGACAACAGTCAGGTCTAATGTTGATTCATTCACACCAGATTTATTGCTTTTAGTGAAAGAGAGGAAGGGGGACAGAGAGAGAAAAAGAGAGAGACAGAGAAAGAGTCAGGAACAATGAGCTGTTCCTGTGGTGTGCCCTGACCGGGAATCGAAAAGGCAACTTTTATGCATGTCTGACACGGTAATTCTTTTGGGGGAGTTGAGAAAAGCTGTCATTTGAGCTGAGTCTTGAATGAATAGGCGCTTATGAGGTAGAGTGGCCGAGAGGAAGGGCAAAGCACAGAGGGAATGGCCGGAACAGAGAGGCAGAAGCCTGGAAAAGGCTGTTGTGAGGCTGGCAGGTGTTCGAAGGCTGATGTGGCTGGAGGGCAGTCCCTGTGGCAGGTGTGGTGGGTGATAAACAGGAGGTTCGCTTCATCGCATGCAAAAGGGATTGGCTTTATCTACTGAGCCAGGGGAACTGTGAATGAGATACTGCATTCTGGGGGGTGTTATGTTGGACCGCCTAAAGGACAGCTTCTGACCTCAGTGTCTGACTTTGAACTCGTGCTAGGGGTAAAGTCTGTGCAGAGGCCCTGGTTGGCACTCCACTGCATGCTCAGGGCACCTCGGACTTCTTATCATCATTAAACACTGGTCTGAACTCCAACCTCTACCCACCTGCCTGCCTCCCTTTAGGAATTGGTTCTGGCTTTCTCAGGGCGTGGGGTGGGGTATGGGCTTTGGGATGAAGAAGGGGATGGCAGAGGATGAGCCTTTCACACCTTTGGCTCTCCTTTCGTACCCTTTGTCTACTGTTTCTTCAGATCTTGGCTTCTGCCTTCTTCCAAATACACAGCCATCTTGGCTTCCAGCCCAGGGAAGAGAGGGAGAAAGTACTTCCTTTCGCTCCTCTCTGAAAATAACCCAGCTGGCAGTGCTCAGGGACAGGAAGTTCCCGAGTGTGGGGAGCTCTTGGTGCTGCTGTCTAGCAGTCCCTGCTGTGAACCTTCTCACCCTGCCCCACTTGCCGTCAATTCAGGGACCTCTGTGGAGGGAATTTGGGTGGTCTTCCAGACCTCCGCAGCACCAGCTGCTTCAAAGGCCTAGCATAGTTAAATGGTGGGGAGGTAAGGGAACCCTGGCACCTGGGGAGATTAGGATAATCTGTGGGAGGACGTGCAAGGTAGGGAAGAGTCTGACCATGGCACCTTCTGATCTGTTGTAGGAAAAAGGTGGATGCCTCTAACTGAGCCCTGGAATGTTTGCTACAGCCCAGAGGTTGCCTATCAGTCTCTTGGTTGTCAAATTCCTAGCTGCCTGACATCCTGGCGCCAGAAACTGGGGGAGGGGGAGGGGAGGGTAAGATGGAGTGTCAGCAACTTTCCTGTCCAAACAGCTATTGTAAAACGACATGGAGAAGACTGGATTAGAGTTAATTCAATAAAGTTAATAAAGCAAAGTATTGTAGTGGGCGGTCCATAAATAATTGCCGCCTCATGTATTAACTGAACTCAAGATGAGCTTTGAAGGAGTGGGAGTAAGCCCTGTGGGGGAAACAGAGGTCTGGCTAAGGCCCGGAGGCCTAAGAAGACAAGGCCAGGTGGGAAAAGGGTAGAAGCTGAATTTGGCTGACTCTGAGCTGCAGGTGGCTTTGTGGCCTGAGCCCTGGGGCAGGGGCAAATATGGAGGATGGTGTGGCCTCCGAAGAGGATCCTGGGGACTCCCATGGAGCCGGATATCACCTTTCTGTATCCAGTTTCAGGTGGATGGGGTGACCAGTGGGAACTCAGGGCAGGTGAAAATCACAGACTCGGTCCACCTAAAGATGGCTCCGTGCTAAGGTGTCTTCTTAGCGTCCGGCTTGCAGGAACGTTGAGGGTAGACGGGTTCGATATGAGGAATTGGCCCACGTAGCCGTTGGAAGCCTGTTCTCGACACTCTTACCCCTTACCCCGCCCACCCGAGCGTCCCAGAAAGAGCAACCCTGGAGTTTCCACTTTAAGGGGCAGACGGGGGCGGGCCGGGGCGGGACTCCCCGCCCAATTCCCCGATGTCGCGCCGCCCCGCCCCGCGGCCGACTCGGTCTCCGAGCTACACGGAGTCACAAGCCAGGAAGACCGTTCTGGGGCCGGGAGGTCGAAACCGGTATCCAGCCACCACCCGATCACAGACCGCGTCGTGTTGCCGGTTCCGCAGGCACCATGAGCCAGGGCACCGAGTCCGACATGAAGGAAGTGGAGCTGAACGAGTTGGAACCCGAGAAGCAGCCGATGAACGCGGCGTCGGAGGCGGCCGTGTCCGCGGTCATGGCGGGCGGCTCGGAGAAGAACGGTCTGGTGAAGATCAAGGTGGCCGACGACGAAGCGGAGGTGGCGGCGGCCAAGTTCACGGGCCTGTCTAAAGAAGAGCTGCTGAAGGTGGCGGGCAGCCCCGGCTGGGTGCGCACCCGCTGGGCGCTGCTTCTGCTCTTCTGGCTCGGCTGGCTGGGCATGCTGGCGGGCGCCGTGGTCATCATCGTGCAGGCGCCGCGCTGCCGCGAGCTGCCCACGCAACACTGGTGGCACAAGGGCGCCCTCTACCGCATCGGCGACCTTCAGGCATTCCTGGGCCGCGACCAGGGCGACCTAGCAGGTGAGGGCGATGCAACCCCACCCCTCACCCCGCACCGCCTTGGTTTAACTGGTCACCGGCTTAGACTCCTTACCCGAATTGACTCGGACGGTTCTCCACCCCACCCAGTAGCGACTGCCGCTCCGCTCCCCGGGATGTAGCTTCTCCTTCTTTTCTTTGAAGAATTTCCCCCTCCCCCTCCCCTCCCCTCCCCTCCCCTCCCTCTCCCTCTCCCTGTCCCCTCCCTCTCCCTCTCCCTCTCCCCTCCCCTCCCTCTCCCTCTCCCCTCCCCCTCCCTTCTCCTTCACGAAGGTAGTTGACTCAGCATCTGCCCTTCCTCTTGTGGCGCCCAGAGCCAGTCACGGCCAGTTTCTAAAGCAATGTGCGAGCCTCCTTACATCAGCGTCTCCTGATCCAGCCTCAGCCTCCACACAGTCTCCGAGAGAGGAGATCGCCCCCCCCCCCACACACCGGCCTCACTTTTAACGCTTTTCTCTATTTCAGGCCTAAAGGAGAAGCTCGATTACCTGAGCACCCTGAAGGTGAAGGGCTTTGTGCTGGGCCCAATTCACAAGAACCAGAAAGATGACATCGACAGGACCGACTTGGAACAGATCGACCCCACTTTTGGCTCCAAGGAAGATTTTGACAGCCTCCTGCAATTGGCCAAGAAAAAAAGTGGGTGTCCTGTTGGAGAGGGAGCAGCTTTCCTAGCTTGGTTTTCTGGACAGAGGGAGGCAGGATAGGACTTTTGTCAGGTTTACTCCTGACTGGCTCTGAGTTTTCCTCGGGCATGTTTGAAGGAGGTTTGTTAGGCTTCAGCCTAAAATGGATTTGTCAAGTGGTTCAGAGACTTCCTACTCACTGTGCAATCATTTTACTTCTGGGCTTCATTCAGGTCTATTATTTTCAGAACGCAGGATTTTACTAAATTGGTGGCTTTTAAACTTAAGAGTGGTTTCTTTCTATTTTTAAAAAATTAAGTAAGAATTGGGAGGCAGACTCGGGCATGTACCCCAGCAACCCTCACGCCCATGCTCTGCCCATCTGGGGCTGTTGCCCTGTTGCTTGGCAACCGAGCTATTTTAGTGCCTGAGGCAAGGCCATGGAGCCATCCTCAGTGCCTGGGGCCAACTCCCTCAAACCATTTGAACCATGGCTGTGGGAGTAGGAGAGAGAGAGAGAAGGGGGAAGAGGAGGGGTGGAGGGGTAGGTACTCACTTCTCCTATGTACCCTGACCAGGAATCAAATCTGGGACTTCCACATGCTGGGCGGATGCTCTACTGCTGAGCCAGCCAGCCAGGGCCAAGTGGTTTCTTGGGGGGGGGGGGGTCTAGATAAAATCTATTAATACTTTAAAAGTGTTCACTTTGGGGATCGGGAGTCCAGAGCTCCATAACTTAGCCTTCTCTAAGTAACACTGTTAAACATGTCTTATTAGGTTTAAAGGCCCCTCCTTGGTCATTTCTGTTTCAGTGAACTGAGATTTGCCAGGGTTCAAATCTAAGCCCTTTTTAAAAAGTTTTTATTGATTTTAGCGAGCGAGGAAAGGAGAGAGACGGACAGACAGGAACATAGATCTATCTGTTCCTGTGTGTTCCCTGACTGGGGATCAAACTGGCAACCTTTGTGCTTTGGGATTGTGCTCTAACCAACCGAGCTTTCTGGCCTGGACCAAATCTAAGCTTTTGTACCAAGTAATACAAAGGAAATACTTTATTGGCTACTGACTTGTATTTGCTGATTTCCTTTCTCTTCACCCCAAAATCTTTCTCACAGTGGCCTCTTCCTCCGTTGTTCTAGGTATCCGGGTCATTCTGGACCTCACTCCAAACTACAGGGGCCAGAACTCGTGGTTCCTCCCCATTCAGATGAACACTGTGGATACCAAGATGAAGGTAAGTGTGCTGGTGCTGATGGCAGGTGGCAGCCAGGTGCAAGGCCTTTGTGGGTCCTTTCACTGCAAGCTCTGTAACCCTAGTGCTGCTCCTGCTGACGGGCCCTTGCTCTTTGGAGCCAAGCAGACACACTCCTCCCCAGCAGTGCACCCTTGTTTTTGCTGCTGCTCTTTTTATTTTAGAGAGAAGAAGGGGGAGGGAGAGAGAAACATCAATTTGTTGTTCCACTTACTTATGCATTCATTGGTTGATTCTTTTTATTTTTTTTTAATTTTTTTGCAGAGTCAGAGAGAGGGATAGATAGGGACAGACAGACAGGAACGGGGAGAGATGAGAAGCATCAATCATTAGTTTTTCATTGAGACACCTTAGTTGTTCATTGATTGCTTTCTCACATGTGCTTTGACCGTGGGGCTACAGCAGACCGAGTAACCCCTTACTTGAGCCAGCGACCTTGGGTCCAAGCTGGTGAGCTTTGCTCAAACCAAATGAGCCTGCGCTCAAGCTGGCGACCTTGGGATCTCGAACCTGGGTCCTCTGCATCCCAGTCCGACACTCTATCCACTGTGCCACCACCTGGTCAGGCCATTGGTTGATTCTTGTATGTACCTTGACTTGGGATCTGCAATCTTGGCATATTGGGATGACACTCTAACCAACTAATTTATCCGGCTAGGACCTGCTCATTTTTCTTGTTTCCTTGACTCTGATGGTGACTGCCAGGAAGGCAGCTTCTCAGATGTTAAACTGGGTTTGAGTTTTCTTCCTTTGGGGAGAGGAAACCCTTGCTCAGTGGGAATCTGTCCTGACTGGTTTCCCAGTTCTTGTTTGATGTGCTTTGGAGAACAGCCCGGTCTGAAATTGTAAGCACTGAGGTTTTCCTGTGTGTCTGGGACTATGCAAGGTATTTTGTATATGTATTCTAATCCCCTGCATACCTACACAAGGTCCCTATCAATACCCCCAAACTGTAAATGAGAATGCTAAGGTTCAGAGGACTCAATGTGCCTGGGATTTATGGTCCAAGTAGGATTATTTCTCTAATCTGACTTCTCTGAAGGTATAGGTTCAAGCTCTGTATCCAGCAGGCTAGGAGTGGGGCGTTGTATGTCACCCAAGCTCCTAATGCCTGTGTTCCAGGACACTGACCAGTTCAGAACGTGTAGAACAAAAGTGGGCGCAGATCCTGATACTGCTGGCTGCCCTGATTCTGTGGTAGAATCCTACACTCCCGACATTTCTGGAGGACCCTGGGGGTCATCCAGTTCACCAGTTAGTGAATTACTGGAGGACCCCTTAAAAGTTATTGATAGCCCTGGCCGGTTAGCTCAGTGGTAGAGCGTCGGCCTGGCTGTGGAAGTCCTGGGTGCAATCAGGGCACACAGGAGAAACGCCCATCTGCTTCTCCACCCTTTCCCCTCTCCCTCCTCTCTCTCTTCCCCTCCTGCAGCCAAGGCTCCATTGGAGCAAAGTTGGCCCGGGCGCTGAGGATGGCACCATGGCCTCTGCCTCAGGTGCTAGAATGGCTCTGGTTGTAGCTGATCAACACCCCAGAGGAGCCGAGCATCGCTCCCTGGTGGGCGTGCCGGGTGGATCCCGGTCAGGCAAATGCGGAGTCTGTCTGTCTGTGTCCGTTCCCCCCCCTCCCCGCTTCTCACTTTGGGGGGGATGTTATTGATAAAGGGAAAACTTGGCTGGTTGGCTCAGTTGGGAGCGTTGTTCCGATATGCTAAGGTTGCAGATTCTGTCCTGGATCAGGTCATTGAATAACCAGTGAATCAACCAATGCATAGATAGATGGAACAACAAAACAATGTTTTTATCTCCCTCTCTATAATCAATCGATTAAAAAAAATGATGCCGGGACAACAACCTTAAAAATTATTATTGGTAAGGGAAATTTGACATGAAAAGTACTAGCCTCAGGTGAAAGTGGAGACGAGAGGAGAGCGCACATGGAGCAGAGAGGAGGAGAGGGAAACGGGGCAGTTGGAATGGGGCCTGGTGTTCTCTGTGCTGCAAACCTCAGGGCTTCAGGCCTGGGCCTGCTGCTCAGAGCTGGCTCTTTTCAAATCTTCCTCTAGAATGCCCCGGGGGTATACTTTGCATTCTACTCTCCTTTGCTTTGCTCTGACTGGCTTGTAAACCTCCCCGCCCCAGGCCTCTGACACTGGGGGAGGAGTCAGTACTTTTGTCTTGGGATCTTGACTAGCCTGCGGTCCTGTGCCTGCTGCTCTCTGATTGTGCCTTGGGCGTGCCTCCTTCCTCCTCTGAGACTGTTTCTGCATCTCTAAAATGGGTATCCCGGCATTCCACACATGCCAAGTATTAAATGAAGTTATGGTTATGGACACACTTTTCTGTGGTTGTCAAAGGTGAAGGCGCGTGTTTTGACGTGGGTAGGAGTAGAGAAGGGAAATGCTCTATCGCTAAGAACATCAGTGATAGGTTAGAATGAGAGGGGACCAAGGGCTGAACATTTGTAATAGAGGTGGGGCCCTGGCTGGATGGCTCAGTTGGTTAGAGCGCTGTCCTGCCACACAGGTTGCTGGTTTGATCTCTGGTCGGGGCATATACAGGAACAGATTGATGTCCCTGTTTTTCTCTCTCTCAAAAAAAAATAGAGATGGGAAAATGAGACCATTTAATTTAAGGTTCTCGTTTAAGGGACTCCCAAGGTTATGGGGAAGTACATGGCAGGCACGGTTTCGTATGGGCTGGAGTTTTCTGAGCCTTTGCCTCGGAGTGCTAATAGTTTTCCTCTGGTCTTCTGCTCCCCTTCCTCATAGGATGCTCTGAGTTTTTGGCTGCAAGCTGGCGTGGATGGGTTCCAGGTTCGGGATATGGACAGTGTGACGGTAAGCTGGCTTTGCACGTGAGAGGCAGAGCCTGGATGAGAACAGCGGGATTCGCCAGGGCCCAGTAGGAGTTGACTCTGGTTCTTGCCTTCTAGGATGCATCTCTATTCTTGTCTGAGTGGCAGAACATCACCAAGAGCTTCAGTGAAGATAAGTGAGTGCCAGACCCTTTTATCCCCAACTTCACTCCACGTGGCGACCCCTCAGTGGAGTGCTAGACCCGGGGAAGGAAGGAGTTCCTAATTTAAAGGTCTTTTTCCCTTCCGTTCTTCCTTTTTTATCCTGTACCAACCTTGACCCCTGCTCTGCTCTTTGCAGGGTCTTGATTGCAGGGACCGAATCCTCCAACCTTCAGCAGATCTTGAACCTCCTCCGACACACCAAGGACCTGTTGTTGACTAGCTCCTACCTGTCAGCCTCTGACAGCACAGGGAAGCATATGAAGTTCCTAGTTACACAGTATTGGAATAACGTCACTGACGAGCACTGGTGCAGCTGGAGTGTGAGTAGCACAGGGTGGGCGAGGGCCGGGGCAGGTTGGGTTTTGGAGAAGAGGGGTGTTGGGAGGTAGGGCGGCATGGGCATTGGGGCTCACCAGTGTGCCCATCCCTCCAGTTGTCTCAGGCGGGCCTGCTGTCTTCCTTCGTGCCAGCCCACCTCCTCCGACTCTACCAGCTGCTGCTCTTCACCCTGCCCGGGACCCCCGTGTTCAGCTCTGGGGATGAGATTGGTCTCACGGCAGCGGCCCTTCCTGGACAGGTATTCCGTGCTGCCTTCCCCAGCAGAGTCGGGGAGGGTGTGTTCCTCCATCGTGATGGTTCTGTGGATGTTGGCGGACAGGCAGACGTGAACTTTAGGGTGGAACTGTGTTTGATTCCTAATCACCTAGTTGGTAGCCTTGGCAAGCTGTTTCACTCTCTGGTCATCTCTTCTATGACACTGTATTTCTTGCAGTGTAGTTAGGATTAAATGCTGGTTTACTTTAAAATGCAATGCCTGGTACCGAGTATGTGTTCAGTATGGTAGCCATCACTCATTCACTCATTCATTCATTCATTCATTCATTCATTCATTGGACAGTGGACACTCTGAGCTAGGCGCTGCGCCTCCTAGGAACTCCTAGTTTAGTGGGGGAGCCAGATGGGTGAGAGAAGTACATGGCAGTGAGTGTCGGATAGGGGTAAGACCATGAGCACTGAGAGCCAACATGGCTATGCAGGTGAGGACTGTGGGCGGGCAGGGCCGGACCAGCCAACGGTGGCCAGGTGGCTTGGAGGAGTTTGCACCCCGGGGAGCTCTTCATGCCTTCCTGCGGTGTCTTCCTCTGCAGGGCCAGAATAAGGACCCCGGCTCCTTCTCCCTGTTCTGGCTGCTTAGCACTCGCTTGGCTCTAGCCATG
Source organism: Saccopteryx leptura (assembly GCF_036850995.1). NCBI lineage: Eukaryota > Metazoa > Chordata > Mammalia > Chiroptera > Emballonuridae > Saccopteryx > Saccopteryx leptura. The sequence goes on along the minus strand of NC_089503.1, from coordinate 9,910,777 downwards.
AGCTTGCAGGTTGACATCTGAGCTGATGTCTATAGAACCAGCCACTGATTTATTCCACCTAGTCGTATTAAGTCCTGTGTGCCGTGCAGGGAGGATTCAGCAGTGTCCAGAGGGACTGGAGGTGGTGAAATGAGGCGATCAGCAGGTGTGATAAAGGTGCCAGGTGCTGATGGGCACGATGCGAAAGGAAACATTGTGCGGGGTCAGGGAATAGGGGCTGTGGTCATGTTTTATATTGAGGGGCCACCAGAAACCCTGTGAGACAATTGAGCAGGGCCTAGAGGGAAGTGAGGCCGCCTGTGTGGGGCTGTCTGCGAGAAGAGCCCTGCAGGCTGAGGGGACGGTGTGGCTGCGACCTGAGCTGGGAGCCTGCCTTGCTGCTTGTCCAGTAGGAGTTAGGTGTGAGTGTGGGAAGCTGTGCCTTGGTGAGGTGGGCACAAGGGGAGGAGCCAGGGGGCAGGGCCCAGGCCTTTTCCCAGCCCTGTTTCCCTGCTTTTCAGCCTATGAAGGCCCCAGTCATGCTGTGGGATGAACTCAGCTCTGTCAACAGCACAGGATCTGTGAGCGCCAACATGACTGTGCAGGTGAGGGCTGTGGGCGGGCAGGGCCGGACCAGCCAACGGTGGCCAGGTGGCTTGGAGGAGTTTGCGCCCCGGGCCCCGGGGAGCTCTTCATCTCTTCCTGCGGGTGTCTTCCTCTGCAGGGCCAGAATAAGGACACCGGCTCCCTCCTCTCCCTGTTCCGGCTGCTGAGCCTCCATCGGAGTAAGGAGCGCTCCCTGCTGCATGGTGACTTCCAGGTCCTCTCCTCCTCCGAGCCGGACTCCTTCTCCTACATCCGCCAGTGGGACCAGAATGATCGTTTTTTGGTAGTGCTCAATTTTGGGGATGTAGGTCAGTCTGCCATGTTGGGGGTCCCTGACCTGCCCTCCAGCACCAGCCTGCCTGCCAGGGCTACCCTGGAGCTCAGCACCCAGCCGGGCCGTAAGGAAGGCGCCTCTCTTGAGCTGGAGCACCTGAGACTACAGCCCCACGAGGGGCTGCTGCTTCGCTTCCCCCACGTGGCCTGACCGGGACCCGCCACCCTGCCCCTCCACTCCCCAGGCCCTTCGGGTTCTGGGTTCTCTTTGTTTTTTACTGTCATAGGTTATAGATGAACCCCCAATAGGGTGTTTTCTGGCTTCCAATAAAAGTCACTCCTGCCTGGTGAGGTCTTGTCTTCGTCCACCCCTCTGTTATGGCGGGAATTTCTCTCCCGTCCTCCTTCCGCCTGGACCTTACCCACAGTGATCAGGGCCAGAGAGTTTTATTTATTATTATTATTATTATTATTGTATTTTTCTGAAGTTGGAAACGGGGAGGCAGTCAGACAGACTCCCGCATGCGCCCGACCGGGATCCACCCAGCATGCCCACCAGGGGGTGATGCTCTGTCCATCTGGGGCATTGCTCTTTTGCAACCAGAGCCATTCTAGCGCCTGAGGCAGAAGCCACAGAGCCATCCCCAGCGCCCGGGCCAACTTTGCTCCAATGGAGCCTTGGCTGCGGGAGGGGAAGAGAGAGAGACAGAGAGGAAGGAGAGGGGGAGGGGTGGAGAAGCAGATGGGGGCTTCTCCTGTGTGCCCTGGCCGGGAATCGAACCCGGGACTCCTGCACGCCAGGCCGATGCTCTACCACTGAGCCAACCGGCCAGGGCCATGGCCAGAGAGTTTTTACACCTGCTCCAGCCCAGGGGAAGGGGCCGGCCAAGGTCCGCGTGCAAGTGCCCAGGCTGGGACGGGTCCCATGCCTCCTCCCCTGGCTGGGCCTGGAGCTATACCCGTGCTCTCAGGTCTTGCTGACTCTTACCTCCCCCAGCAATGGGTCTCCAGCCATGTGTGGTTCGTTTTCCTGTTTTTGCTGACTCAGCCTTCAAGGAGCTAGAGTGGGAGTGTGCTGGCATGTTTTCTAAGAGGTACTTGGGGTTTTTTTTTTTTGAGAGAATGAGTGAGATAGGAAGGGAGAGAGATGAGATATAATCAATTCATAGTGGTGGCACTATTTGTTCATTGATTGCTTCTTACATGTGCGTTGACCAGGGGGATCCATTCTAGCCAGTGACCCCTTGCTCTAGCCAGCGACCTTGGGATTTCAAACTGGGACCTCGGTGTCCCAAGTTGATGCTCTATCTACTGCACCACCACTGGTCAGGCTAAGAGGTACTTCTAAGGGATATGAGAAGAGTTCATTCAGTAGGAATTGACTGCACACTCAGTATGTTCCAGGAGATCTAGGTATGGGGTTCCACGAGGGAGCAAAATCCCTGTCTCCTTAGGGCTTATATTCTGGTGAGGGGACGGATTAGAAATAAGGTAAGTAAATTTTAGTGTGTAGTGGATATGGTGATAGTGGTCAAAGAGGGAAAAGTAAAGCAGGAAAAGGGGTGGGTGTTTGGGGGTGAAGGGAATTTGGGGTGGGGGCTAGCATAGGCCTCACCATGAAGTGACTTGTATAAAAGGCTGGAAATGAAGCAGGGAGTTAACTAGGCCGATGCAGTGGGACAGAGCTTGCCAGACCCTGAGGCGGGAGCATGCCTGACCCCGGGAGGAATGAGGAGAGAAGGGAGCAGACGCAGGGTCCCTGCGCTGCAGGTACAAAGCAGCAGAGCACACGGGGAGGGCGTGGTCTGCCCAGACTGCCCTCACTTCAGACACTTCAGCTGCAAGTTCCTGACTACGCTCAGTGGGTTGTTGCTAGAATGACTCATAGAACTCAGGAAAGCACTGAGATCAGCTTTATAGTGAAAGGATACATATTAGAACTGACCAAAGGTGCAAAGGGCAGAATCCAAACATGAAGCTTCTACTGGGTGGGCCTCCCAGTGGAGGCCTGGACACGCGAGCTGGCTCAGGAGGGGAGCTCCCCGAGCCTTGGGTGTCCAGAGTGTTTCTTGGGGTCAAAGCACATACTGAAATAAGGTAAGTAAATGGCTGACCTTTAGTCACCAGCCTGTCCCAGAGGGTCAGGAATACCTTTAGTTTTATTCCTCTAGAGAACGGGAATTCCTCTAGAAGCTTGTGAGCCCTCATCATAAATCACATTGCTAGACCGATGTCTGAAGTGCCCGTACTAACAAAGGCACTGCTGTTCCGTACATTCCAGGGCCCTGGAGAGCAGCCCCTGGGGGCTGAGTGAATTCCTCACTGTCCGGGTGTAAGGGAATGGGGTGGCTGTTGGGAGGGTTCTGGGTGCTGACCGGGTTGACTTAGGTTTTATCTAGCTTACTGGCTGTCCGTCCAGCAGCGGACTGATTAGGATGGTGGTTGCTACTGCTTAGAAGACTTAGGAGGGTGGTGGCAGTGGGCTTGGTTTGGATCCTGCATTTATTTTGCAGATCCAACCGCAGGATTTGCTGGAAAGAACACTAGTTCCTGGTGGATTGGGCCTGGGCTCGAAGGGTGTCCAGGTGAAAGGGAACAAATCAAATTCAGGCCCAGTCCTGGTTTGCTGACTGGTTTGCCTCGCTCCGCATCTGTGCCTGAGGGCTGCAAGGGGGGTGTACCCTGGGCGTGCACTCTGAGGGGTCCGGCAGGACCAGGGCAGACACACCCAGCCAGCCGGCCAGCTGGACCGCCCAGGATTTCCCTCCCCCTCCCCCTTCCTGGCTTTTGTTTAATCGAGGCCTCTCTTCCTGAGGTGCCGCCTCTTCCCCTCAGGCCCCTGTCCAGGCCCAGCTCCAGCCCTCCCTTCCTCTCCCCTCCTCTGCCTCCTGGCCTCCTCTCGGACCCAGGGTTTGTAGCATCCTGTCACTCCGGTTGCAGGCTGGGCATGCCTGTGTGATTTGCCATATATTGTGAGCTTTTACTTAAAAACGGGTAAAATAGGCCCTGGCTGGTTGGCTCAGCGGTAGAGCGTCGGCCTGGCATGCGGGGGACCCGGGTTCGATTCCCGGCCAGGGCACATAGGAGAAGCGCCCATTTGCTTCTCCAACCCCCCTTCCTCTCTGTCTCTCTCTTCCCCTCCCGCAGTGAGACTCCATTGGAGCAGGGATGGCCCAGGCACTGGGGATGGCTCCTTGGCCTCTGCCCCAGGCGCTGGAGTGGCTCTGGTCGCAACAGAGCAACGCCCTGGAGGGGCAGAGCTTCGCCCCCTGGTGGGCGTGCCGGGTGGATCCCCGTGGGGCGCATGCGGGAGTCTGTCTGACTGTCTCTCCCCGTTTCCAGCTTCAGGAAAGTACAAAACAAACAAAAAACAACAACAAAAAAAACCCGGGTAAAATATACATAACTAAATTTACCATTTTAACTATTTTTAGCTATTACAGTTCAGTGGCATTAAGTACATGACATTGTGCAACCATCACTGCCATCCACCTCCCAAACGGTTTTTGTTTTGTTTTTAAGATTTTATTTATCGATTCTACAGAGAGAAGAAAGAGAGGGACAGGAGAGTGAGAAGTATCAGCTCATACTCATAGCTGCTTCACTTCTGTTGTTCATTGCTTGCTTCTTGTATGTGCCTTGATTGGGCAAACACAGGGCTTTGAACCTGTGACCTCAAGCGTTCCAAGTCAACGCTTTATCCACTGTGCCACCACATGTCAGGCTAAAACTTTTTTGTGGTGCCACACTGAGATTGTATCCGTTAAACACTAACTTTCGTGTGTGTGTGTGTGTGTGTGTGTGTGTGTGTGTGTGACAGAGAGGGACAGACATACAGGAAGGGAGAGAGATAAGAAGAATCAATTCTTTGCAGCATCTTAGTTGTTCATTGATTGCTTTCTCATATGTGCCTTGACCTGGGGGAGGGGGGCTACAGCAGACCAAGTGACCCCTTGCTCAAGCCAGCAACCTTTGGGCTCAAGCCAGCAACCATGGGGTCATGTCTATGATCCCATGCTCAAGCCAGTGACCCGCGCTCAAGTTCGTGAGCCCGTCCTCAAGCCAGTGACCTTGGGTTTTTGAATCTGGGATCGTGTCCCAATCCGACACTCTATCCACTGTGCCACCACCTGGTCAGGCTCAACATCTTTTGAGTTACTGCTCTGTTTCTGGTCCCACCCTCAAATTTCTGCACTCAGGGTGAACAAGACCCTCCCCTCACAAAGCTTCCGGTCCCCAAAAGACCAGAGGCTTGGAATTCTAGGCACTGAAGGCTACCTCTTAAGGGTTAAGGACACTTAAGTGAGATAACTGATTGAGAATTTTACTTTTTCTCCGTTCAGTCCTCAAGGAGGGCTGAGGGCCAGAACAGTGAAGGGACTCTCCTGGACACCAGTCGAGCTCGCCGTTTGGACCCGGCCTTAAGCTTTGTGGTCAAGCTCCCTGTGCCGCGGGACTCGGTCTTTCTCCAGAGACCCTGGTCAGTTACTGCCTGTGGGTCGGGGAAGGGACTGACGTTCTGTCTGAGTCATTCCTCCATTACCAGTCAGTGTGCTACAGTGTTGGGGGACAGAAAAGGGGACTAAAATGCTGCCCCCTGCCCTGTCCAGATAGCTCGGTTGGTTGGAATGTCGTCCTGAAGCGCAGAGGTTGCTGGTCTGGTCCTCGGTCAGGGCACAGACAGGAACAGATCATCGATGTTTCTGTCTCTCTCTCTCTGTCTCTTTCCTCTCTCACTAAAATCAATTAAAAAAGAAAAACAATGCTGCCCTTGTCCCGCACTTCAGGCTTTACTGATAGGGAATGGTAGCAGGTGTGCCATTAATTGCAGTCCGGAGATCAAGGCTGTGGGACAGGGCCACCTGGGTAGAGGGGACAATGTGTACAGCCACTCGGCTGAGACAGCTGAGACAGCTCGATGTGTGTGCGGGAGCACAGAGTACAGTCTCGGACGGTTTAGAGCAGTGGCAAGCGCCAAGCAGAGGCGCTAACAGCCATGCTCAGTTTAGCTCCACTTCGCTCAAATGTGGTTCCCAGCCTGGTTATGCAGGTTCCTCTGAAAACAGTATCTCCTATCCAACATCCACTAAATCGGGGTCTCTAAAGGGGTGAGCCTGGGAGTCTATTTTTAACCAACTTCCCAAAATGATCCTCACAGCAGTTCTGGAAATCACTATGTTAACGTTTCTCAAACTTGCTTTGTTACGCCTGAGGACAGTAGTTAGAGAGGTCCTGTTTTTCCCCCTGGATGTTCCGTTTCAGAAGGTCTAGGATACACCAGAATCTGTATAAGAAGCTCAAATAAGCCCTGGCTGGGTAGCTCAGTTGGTTGAGCATCATCTAGAAGTGCGGAGGTTGCCGGCTCGATTCCCAGTCAGGGCACATACAGGAACAGATTGATGTTCCTGACTCTTTCTCTCATCTCTCTCTTCCTCTCTCACTAAAAAATCAATAAATAAAAATAACAAAAAAGAGGCTCAGATAAGCATGAGAAAGGAACACCGTTCTTGCTGGCAGGGAAACCCCTGAAAGGTGCTTGGCAGGGAGTAACACGGTCAGTCAGGATTGAGTCCCAGAAAGCTCACTCTGCTCTGCAGTTGTGGAGGAAGAATTGGAGGGTGGCTGGGCAGGGGCAGGGAGCCCCTCGGAAGAGCCTGGGAAGCTTCAGAAGTTAAGGAGGCAGGGGTGGTGGGGTTGGCGTGGAGGGAGTGGCCTGGAGAGATGGTCAACAGAAGAAGATGCAGGATTTCATGAGGGTGTAGGAGGGGTGGACTAAGTGAGGGGGGAGGGGAGCTGTGTGGTGACTTGACTTTCTAGCCTGAGTGAGGAGGGGGCAGGCTGGGCCACTGGGCTGAAGCTGACAGATCAGAGCCGCGGCAGGTGGTCAGGAATGGGCTCTGTGTCTACGTGCTGGGTTGAGGTGCTCTCGGACTTGTAGATGGCGATTCCGGGTGGGGAAGAGGGGAGCCCTAGGAGTCCTCGGGGTAGAGGTGGGGTGCAACATGGGTGTGAATGATGCCTGGGTGACTGTGTGGGTGAGAAGGCTGGAGCCCCGAGGACTGGCAACACTTACAGGGCAGACAATGTGAGAAGGAAGGAAGAGAATGGAGCCCTGGGCAGGGTAGGGGGATGGGAAGACAGGAGGAAGGGGCCAGGTCAGTGTCAGCGACAGCTGTCCTAGCTAGCCTTCAGACAAGGTGACAAAGAGGTCACTGGTGGTGTTCTCCAGAGCACTTCCAGGGCACGGCGGAGAAATGGTTTTTCTTGATTTTAAGGGAGGGAGAGGTTTGTACAAGTTGTCTCGATAGTATCAGTCGGAGTTCTTGATTTTCTTAAGCAGCAGAAGAATTAATTGAAAGGTCATCAGGAACTGCCAGGAGGAGGCAGGACCAGATATGAAAAAATGGTCAGGAAGCAAGTGCCAAGCAGCAGGAAGTACAATTGTCTTTTAACTGGAACAGCCTGGGAGGCTGCCACCTGGGGACACACTGCCAGTACACCTAGGCTGGGCACAGAGCCTTTGGCGGCTTGGGTGGGCTGTGGGTGAGGCTGCTACTCAGAGCGTGCTCCATCTGCAATGGCCCCCACGGGCGAGCCTCACTGTGGACCCAGGCACCGCGGTACCGTGCCTTCACCAACGAGATGCCTGTTTCTCATTCACACCACGGTGCTGATTGCCATAACGTGGGCCTAGATCAGGGGTCCCCAAACTACGGCCTGCGGGCCGCATGCAGCTCCCTGAGGCCATTTATCCGGCCTGCCGCACTTCCGGAAGGGGCACCTCTTTCATTGGTGGTCAGTGAGAGGAGCATAGTTCCCATTGAAATACTGGTCAGTTTGTTGATTTAACTTTTTTTTTTTTTTGTATTTTTCTGAAGCTGGAAACGGGGAGAGACAGTTAGACAGACTCCCGCATGCGCCCGACCGGGATCCACCCGGCACGCCCACCAGGGGCAACGCTCTGCCCACCAGGGGGCGATGCTCTGCCCCTCCGGGGCATCGCTCTGTTGCGACCAGAGCCACTCTAGCACCTGGGGCAGTGGCCAAGGAGCCATCCCCAGCGCCCGGGCCATCCTTGCTCCAATGGAGCCTTGGCTGCGGGAGGGGAAGAGAGAGACAGAGAGGAAGGGGGGTGGTGGAGAAGCAAATGGGCGCTTCTCCTATGTGCCCTGGCCGGAAATCGAACCCGGGTCCCCTGCACGCCAGGCCGACGCTCTACCGCTGAGCCAACCCGCCAGGGCCCAGTTTGTTGATTTAAATTTACTTGTTCTTTATTTTAAATATTGTATTTGTTCCTGTTTTATTTTTTTATTTTAAAATAAGATATTTTATTATTATAGGGATGTGCATAGGGATTTGTTCATAGTTTTTTTTAAATTTTATTTTATTTTTATTTTATTTTTTACAGAGACAGAGAGTCAAGGAGGGATAGACAGGGACAGACAGACAGGAACGGAGAGAGATGAGAAGCATCAATCATCAGTTTTTTGTTGTGACACCTTAGTTGTTCATTGATTGCTTTCTCATATGTGCCTTGACCGTGGGCCTTCAGCAGACCGAGTAACCCCTTGCTCGAGGCAGCGACCTTGGATCCAAGCTGGTGAGCTTTTTGCTCAAACCAGATGAGCCCGTGCTCAAGCTGGAGACCTTGGGGTCTCGAACCTGGGTCTTCTGCATCCAAGTCCGATGCTCTATCCACTGCACCACCGCCTGGTCAGGCTGTTCATAGTTTTGTTTTGTTTTTTTGTATTTTTCTGAAGCCGGAAACGGGGAGAGACAGACAGACTCCCGCATGCGCCTGACCGGGATCCACCCGGCACGCCCACCAGGGGCAACGCTCTGCCCACCAGGGGGCGATGCTCTGCCCCTCCGGGGCGTCGCTCTGCCGTGACCAGAGCCACTCTAGCGCCTGGGGCAGAGGCCAAGGAGCCATCCCCAGCGCCCGGGCCATCTTTGCTCCAATGGAGCCTTGGCTGCGGGAGGGGAAGAGAGAGACAGAGAGGAAGGAGGGGTGGAGAAGCAAATGGGCGCTTCTCCTATGTGCCCTGGCCGGGAATCGAACCCGGGTCCCCCGCACGCCAGGCTGACATTCTACCGCTGAGCCAACCGGCCAGGGCCTGTTCATAGTTTTTTATATAGTCTGGCCCTCCAACCATCTGAGAGACAGTGAACTGGCCCCCTGTGTAAAAAGTTGGGGGACCCCTGCCCTAGATAGAGGCACAGAGTTAAAGATGACTGTAACGTTTTTGGCCTAAGCAGCTGGAACTTTGGATTTACCACTTATTGTGGCAGGAAAGGCTGCTGGGGACCGGGCTTTAAAAGCAGCAGTGAGCATTTCAGTTTAGGGCCTGGTGCCTTTGAGAACCAGCAGACATCTAAGCGGAAACGCCAGGGTTCTAGCTGGACATATTGCTCTGGCGTTCAGGAAGAGACCTGGGCTGGAGATGAGGGTCTGGGAGTCACGCAGACAGCTGGCACTTAAAAGCATGAGACGACAGGACATGACCACGGGAGTCAGGGTAGAGAGGGAAGAGAAGAGGACCAAGGACCAAAGCTGTCCTTCAAAGGTATGAGGGCTGACAAGCTAGCAACAGAGACCGAGAAAGAGGGTCAGCGAGGTGGCTAGGAGGGTGCCCTGGAGTCAAGTGAGGGAGAAGACGATCAATTCCATGAAACGCTGCTGGTGGCCAAGTGGAGGACGGAGCCTGGGCTATGGGGTTTTTCAGCATGGATGCCTTCGGTGACTTTGGCAGGAGCAGATTTGGTTGGGGCTGGGGCAAAAGCCGACTGGAAAGAGTTTAAGAGGATCCGAAGAGAGAATTTGGAGTCAGGGACTAATGACAGTGTGGCTCTGAAGGCAGGGAGGGAAGAAAAGAGGCAATAGTTGGAGGACAAACGGAGCCAAAGGCTTTGTTTTCTTTCACTATCTAGCTATCTATTTACTTAATAAGAGTGGGGAGAGTGGCAATCCTTGTGCTCTTTTATTTTTAAGGTTTTATTTATTGATTTTACAGAGAGGAGCAGGGTACGGAGAACAAGAAGGACTTGCTTCACTCTAACTGTTCATTGGTTGCTTGTCATGCCTGGACCGGGCAGCCTAGGGTTTCGAACCAGCGACCTCAGCCTTCCAGGTTGGTGCTCTATCTACTGCACCACCACAGGTCAGGCACTCACTATTTATTTTTGATTTAATTTAATTTTTTATTGAGGTGTAATTTAAATACATTATTATATTATATTTATATATATTTGGAGAGAGAAACAGAGACAGAGACCAAGAGGGGGGAAGTACTCGAATAATCTGCCAGGATCTTCCTACTCACAGTGTCTGTTTGGGAGCTGGTTGCAAGCACATCACCTACCGGTTAGGATCTCAGGCCCCCGCCAGACCCATTGACTTAGAGTCTGAGTCCGATTTTAAATTGCAGGTACTCCTGTGCACACTCCAGTTGGACAAGCCCTGATGTAGGAGAATGGTAGAGCCATTATCGGAGGGAAAGGTAGACTTATTGACAGGCAGTGTGAACAACCTGCTTTTGTTTCTCTTGGAGGTAACTCATGGGTTTTCATCGCTTTACACTCTACATCCCCACCCCACCCCCGCGTGCAAAAAGAATCTCAGTGTGATAAGGAGAAAATGTTTCCTCCTTTTCAGAAGCAAATAAAACAGAAATAAAAGCAGATTTTTTTTTCCCCTGCATCACAAAAATGTCTTTGCAAATGTTATTTCTAACCAGGGAAGCTTGTCAAGACAATGCAATGTCAGAGGCTGTTCTTTGGCCTGTGAAAGTAACCTTCAACTTTTAAAAAGCTCGCAATTCTAATTGCTTGTCTTCCTTAATACTGTGTTGCCCTGGCAATAATATTTAAATTCACACCTCTGTTTTCTAGAAGGTATAAATACCTGTGAGTTTTTTGTTAAGCCAGAAGGGGAGCATTGGTACATCTCTCTTCTCCCACGTGCAGGAGGTAAAATAAGACCCAAGGATGACAACATTTCTTTCTTTCTTTCTTCTTTTTTTTTTTTTTTTAAAAGATTTTATTTATTCAGAAAGAGAGAGAGAGGGAGACAGGGGATGTGGTGAAGGGAAGGAGTGTGTGTGCCCTGATCAGGCAAGCCCGGGTTTCAAATGTGACCTCAGCCTTCCAGGTCAATGCTTTAGCCACTGGACCACAACAGGTCAGACAATGGCAAAAAATCTTTTCTTTTTTCTTTCTTTTTTTTTTAAGAGAGAGAGAGGGATAGAGAGACAGACAGGAAGGGAGAGAGATGAGAAGCATCAATTAATATGATAGTTGCAGCACCTTAGTTGTTCATTGATTGCTTTCTTATATGTGTCTTGAAGGGGAGGGGGCAGCTCCAGCTGAGCCAGTGACCTTGGGCTCAAGCCAATGACCATGGGGTCATGTCTGTGAGTTCACGCTCAAGCCAGCCACCTTGGAGATTTGAACCTGGTTCCTCAGCATCCCAGGCCAATGCTCTAACCACAACACTACTGCCTGTCCAGGCATCAAGATTTCTTACTTGGCCCTGGCCAGTTGGCTCAGTGGTAGAGCATCGGCCTGGCGTGCAGGAGTCCTGGGTTCAATTCCTGGCCAGGGCACACAGGAGAGGCGCCCATCTGCTTCTTCACCCTTCCCCCTCTCCTTCCTCTCTGTCTCTCTCTTCCCCTCCCACAGCCGAGGCTCCATTGGAGCAAAGATGGCTCGGGCGCTGAGGATGGCTCTGTGGTCTCTGCCTCAGGCGCTAGAATGGCTCTGGATGCAACAGAGCGACGCCCCGGAGGGGCAGAGCATCGCCCCCTGGTGGGCGTGCCGGGTGGATCCCGGTCGGGCGCATGCGGGAGTCTGTCTGACTGCCTCCCCGTTTCCAGCTTCGGAAAAATGAAAAAAAAAAGGAAGATTTTTTTTTTTTTTTTTTTTTTTTGTATTTTTCTGAAGCTGGAAACGGGGAGAGACAGTCAGACAGACTCCCGCATGCGCCCGACCGGGATCCACCGGGCACGCCCACCAGGGGGCGATGCTCTGCCCCTCCGGGGCGTTGCTCTGCCGAGACCAGAGCCACTCTAGCGCCTGGGGCAGAGGCCAAGGAGCCATCCCCAGCGCCCGGGCCATCTTTGCTCTAATGGAGCCTCGCTGCGGGAGGGGAAGAGAGAGACAGAGAGAAAGGAGGGGAGCAGGGGTAGAGAAGCAAATGGGCGCTTCTCCTATGTGCCCTGGCCGGAAATCGAACCCGGGTCCCCCGCATGCCAGGCTGACGCTCTACCGCTGAGCCAACCGGCCAAGGCCAAGAAGATTTCTTACTTATTTTATTTAATTTATTTTTTTTACAGAGTCAGAGTGAGGGATAGACAGGGACAGATAGACAGGAACGGAGAGATGAGAAGCATCAATCATTAGTTTTTCGTTGCTCATTGCAACACCTTAGTTGTTCATTGATTGCCTTCTCATATGTGCCTTGACCGCGGGCCTTCAGCAGACCGAGTAACCCTTTGCTTGAGCCAGTGACCTTGGGTCTAAGCTGGTGAGCTTTTGCTCAAACCAGATGAGCCCACGCTCAAGCTGGTGACCTCGGGGTCTCGAACCTGGGTCCTCCGCATCCCAGTCCGACGCTCTATCCACTGTGCCACCGCCTGGTCAGGCAGGCATCAAGATTTCTTAAAGAGTTTGAGTCTTGTGTCATTTAAATGAACATGCAGGATGCAAGGAGACCTGTTGTGAGGTGGAGAGCAGGAGGTATAAAGACAGAGATGAAAACTGAGAATACTTTTGGGATTAAGGCAAAGAGCCGACCAAGGACAAGTACAAGGATGGTGACATGGCACCATGAGGCCCTTTGGCTGAGGTCAGGAACCCTGTGTCTCCTCTGGAGCCAATCTGCAAGGTAGAAAAGGACTTTTTTCCAGCAGTGCTTGAGGGCCCACGTGGGGTCAGGGAGCATGGGTGGAGGATTGATCCAGGGTGGTGAGTCTGCAGTGGAACCAAGGAGCCAGGGCACTGCACATATGTGTGGCATGGACGAAAGATTGCCTGATTCACGCTTCTCAGGGAAGGGAGGAGCCACGGTAGGGAAGGGCGCTGGATGATGGGGCGTAAAAAGGCAGGGCCTGGAGGAGAAGAGGGAGCCTGGTGCCAGTGGGCAGTGAGAACACTAGTGTGTAAGCTCTCCACGAGGGAGCCGAAGGAGCCATTGAGGACATTGCCGATGTGGGGCAGAAGGCGAGGTCCCCGGGGCTGGAGAGATCATGATGTCGGCACTAAGATAAATGAGTCAGCCTTGGAGGCAGCCAGAGTTAACAAAAGGCGAGCATGGGCTTGAAGACCATTTGGGGATGGACTCCTTGCTCTTTTTTTTTTTTTTTTTTTTTTTTTTTAAGTGAGAGGAGGGGAGATGGTGAGACAGACTCCCTCCGGCATGTGCCCCGACCAACCCTTGTCTGGAACAGATGCTCAAATGAACCTTGCTATTTTCAGCACCTGACGCTGACACGCTGACACGCTGACACTGAGACCAACCAGCTATCCTCAGCGCTGGGAGCCCATGGTTCAACCAATGGAGACACTGGCTATGAGAGGGGAAGAAAGAGAAAAGGGGGAGAGGGAGGGAGAGAGAAGCAGATGGTTGCTTCTCCCATGTGCCCTGACTGGGAATTGAACCCAGGACATCCATACATCAGGTCGACACTTTATGCACTGAGCCAACAGGCCAGGGCCTGACTAAATCTCTTAACCTCAGTTTCCTCACCTGTGGGGTATAGAAACTGTTTTTACTCACAACACATCTGACGCCAAACGTGTGGTTTTTTTCTCATACCAGCCGATTCTCTGATTCTCTGACTCTCTGGACGCTGACTGGGTGTCCTGCAGTTCAGTTCAGTTCTTACACTCCCGATGGGCCGTCAGCATTGGATCCCACGGGTTCAGGGCTTGTTCCCACAAGACTGTCCCCATTTGAGATGTCCCAGGTTGTCACTGGTATCGATCAACTATAATTTCAGGGCGTTCCCCTAATCCCTCCTCAGGTTCAATACTTCTCTAGAATAACTCACAGGACTTGGAAAGGGCTTCACTTACCATTACCAGTTTACTGTAGAGCAGTGAATCCCAACCCCCGGGCCATGGACCAGTACTGGTCTGTGGGCCATTTGGTACCGGTCCGCAGAGAAAGAATAAATAACTTACATTATTTCCGTTTTATTTATATTTAAGTCTGAACGATGTTTTATTTTTAAAAAATGACCAGATTCCGCCTGACCAGGCGGTGGCGCAGTGGATAGAGCATCGGACTGCGATGCAGAGGACCCGGGTTCCGGACCCCGAGGTCGCCAGCTTGAGTGCGGGCTCATCTGGTTTGAGGAAAAAACCCACCAGCTTGAACCCAGGGTCGCTGGCTCCAGCAAGGGGTTACTCGGTCTGCTGAAGGCCCACGGTCAAGGCACATGTGAGAGAGCGGTCAATGAACAACTAAGGTGTTGCAACGCGCAATGAAAAACTAGTGATTGATGCTTCTTATCTCTCTCTGTTCCTGTTTGTCCCTGTCTGTTCCTCTGTCTCTGTAAAAAATAAATAAAAATTAAAAAAAATAAAAATGACCAGATTCCCTCTGTTAATCTGTCTAAGACTCACTCTTGACGCTTGTCTTGGTCACGTGATACATTTATCCGTCCCACCCTAAAGGCCGGTCCGTGAAAATATTTTCTGACATTGAACCGGTTGTGGCTCAAAAAAGGTTGGGAACCACTGCTGTAGAGGATACAGCTCAGGACAGCCAGACAGAAGAGATGCATGGGGCAGGGTGTGTCACCGACCTGGAAGTTCTCAGGACTCTGCCCATTAGGGGTTTCTATGGAGATTCCATTACCACAGGCATAATTGATGAAATCATCAGCCATTAGTGACTGAACTCAATCTTTACTCCCTTCCCCTCCCTGGAAAGCTGTGGTGGAGCTGAACGTTCCAACCCGTAGTCAATGAGAGCGTTGGTTCCTCTAACAACCACCTTCCAACCTGAAGCTATCTAAGCACCGCCCCCCCCAACGCCAAGACTCATCACCTCATTAGCATACAGTAAGGTAAGGTTGAAAGGGGTTTATTGTGAATAAGAAGAGAAGCTTCCCTCACCTCTGTCACTCAGGAAATTCCAAAGGTTTTAGAAGCTCCGTGTCAGGAACTGGGACAAAAACCGAATCCATATTTCTTATTATATCACAGATAGGGAGAGTAATATCCCTCCGGAGGGATTTTCAAGATTCAGAAAGAGTTCGTTCACACGTGGGGAGAATGCTAGTAGGCGTCTGTCTGGTTCCCATGTCACAAAATATAACGATCAATCACTGCCTCCTATGTCACGATGCACCCAGTGCTTATCTGATCCCAAGCGCCGTGGTCTCATGTGTGCAGCCCCTGGACGTGGTGGCCAGGCAGAGGCAGAGAAGCCTGGGAAGGGAACGTGAAGACCAGAGCGGGTAGGAGGGAAAGCAGTGTGTTCTGAGCGTTGTGCATCTATAACAGGTCCAGCATGATCATCATCTTTTTACAGATGAGGAAACTGAGGCTTAGAATGATGAACTAATTTGTTTTTCAAGGTCACAAATTCTGGCTCCTAAACTCTTATCTTTCATTTCCTGAGCGATGGGGGTGCTTGGAACATCTTGTGTTCTAATGTTTGGTCTTTTGTCCTGATTCCTGACATAGAGCTCCTAAATCCCTTGGAATTTCCTGAGTGGTGGACAGGAGTGCCTTTTGTTCTAATGACTTGACTCTTCACAAGCTCCTGGGTAGCAACAGGATGGGGGGTGGTCATCAGTAAGCCCAAGCCTTGATTGAAAACTTGGAACTTTCAGGGAGGGGAGAGGGGCTAGAAATTGAGATAATAATCACGCCTACATGATGAAGTTTTCATAAAAATCCCTAAAGTAGAGGGTTCAGAGAGCTTCTGGTTGGGGAACACATCCATGTAGGGGGAGGGTGGTGCACCCTAACTCCACGGGGACAGAGCCGGTATGCTTGAGACCTTTCTGGACCTCACTGCCCTATGTACTTCTTCTTCATCTGGCTGTTCCTATGTATCCTTTATCATACCCTTTATTATATAACTGGTAAAAGTGTGTCCCTCAGTTCTGTGAGCTGTTATGGAAAATTACTAAATCTGAGGTGGGGGTCGTGGGAACTCCCAATTTGTAGCCAAATCAGATAGAAGTGGGGGTAACCTCAGGACCCACTACTTGTTACTGGCATCTGAACTGGGGGCAGTCTTGTGGGGCTGAGCCCTTAGCCTGTGGGGCCTGATGTTAGCTCCAGGCGGACGGTGTGGGGATTGACTTGGAGGACACCTGGATGCTGTTGGAGAACTGGTTGGTGTGGGGGAAAAGAAACCTCGCACATTTGGTGTCAGAAGTTTGGTGAGTAGAGAGTGTAAAGGAAACAGAAGTTTCCCCTTTTAGTAGGGCGAGAACGTTCCAAGCAGAGGAACTGCACGGAGGAAAAGCATGAGGGTGTGAAGACCAGGAGAATTTCAGAGGTGGGGAACAGGGTCCATGGGCCAGGGGTCAGAGACGAGGCTGAAGAGGTCGGGCTGAACGGCAGGCTTTTGGAGGCTAAGGAGCTTGCATTTTTTTTCTCAAGCTACTGACTATGGTAAGCAAGGGACCGCCAGCATCAGATGGACGTTTTGCCCAGATCGCATTGGATGAAGCGTGGAGAATGGGTGGAGGTGGGACCAGTTAAGACAGGGGCTGGCAAACCGCGGCTGGTGGGCCTGGTTTTGTACCCACTGTGACCTAAGAATGGGTTTTGCATTTTTAAATGGCTGAAACTCAAATCAAAAGAAGAATATTTCGTGACACGTGACAATGACATGAAATTCTAATCTCAGTGAAAATCAAATAAAGTTTTATTGCAACACAGCCACATTCATTCAGTTATGCATCGGTCACTTACGCAGCTTATGACTGCAGTGGCAGGGTTGAACACCTGCGACCGAGACTGATACAGAGGTACCGACATAATAGCCTCAATTTTGCCTCTCGGTCCACAGAACCTCAAATATTTACTCTTTGCCCCATTACAGAAAAAACATTTGCTGACCTCTGAGTGAAGGGATTATTTTTAGCCGTTCAGGCAAGAGGCCTCACTGGGGATGATGACCGTCGGGTGGAGAACTCTGGATGAGTGTGGGAACTGTTCAGCAGGTAGGACTGGGCACAGGGAGTGAGAGGAGAAGGAATCTAAAATGATGCCCAGATTTCTGGATTGAGAACTGAGGGGAGGGGGTGTGAGCCAACCCAGGAATGCCAGGAGGAGGGTGGAACCAGGGTGCGGAGGGAGTATAAGGACGGGGGGGAGGGGAGAGTGAGAATTGTTTTCAGGCCAACTTCGTTCGATAGTCTGGTTCCTGAAGTTATGCAGTTTGTGTGTGTGTGTTACCAAATATGCTAAGGACACCTAGCATAGGGCCGGAGGCTGGTGTCTGGTGCAGGGCAGCTGGCATTCAAATGGCTTTTGTTCTGTGAAGGCGAGCAGGTACCTGTCTGAAGTTCCAGTTGGATCGGCATCCGGTCTGTCAAAGCAGAGCCAGACTTCCACAAAATGAAGCCAAGGGTCCCCAAGCAGCCCAGGGAAACATCTGAAGGACGTGGAGATGTTCTAGCTGCCCCGTCTCTGCTCCTCTATCTCCTAGCTGCCTACGGGGGAGGGCAGGGGCTGCCTCTGCAGATCTGGGGGCCTTGGTTCCTACGGAGGTGTGGGGGCAGGAGCCGAGGTGGCCAAGACCACCATCTGCTCTGTGATTGGGCTGATGGTCCTGTTCTCTGGGAAGCAGCCCAGGCCCGGAAGGACTATCCCCTTGATTGCCCGCAGATGGCGCTAAAGTGATAGGCTGTGAATGGAGGGGTGGGGGGTTGGTGGGACCCACTGGAGGAGAGAGAATCCTGACCCGTGCCCCTTCTCTAGGCCTGCCCCAACCTGCTAGGGGAGGGGTGGTGTTCGCAGGTTTCCTATTCTTTCCCAATTTCCTGCTCAGGCACGAAAGGGCCACTCCTTCAGAGTGGGAGGGGGCACAGCGCTGGGGGTGCCCTGACTCCATGCCCAGCCACCCTCACCAGCCTGGCTCAAGCCATTTCCTCCATCTTGTGGCAGCTGGGTCTGTGGGATTCTTGCTTCAGAGGCTTGCAGGTCACAGACCCCACCTCTGGGAGGCATCCTGGGCTACACGCCCTCTGCTGCCTTTCGCCAATCTGCTTCTTTCTTCTGGGCTGTGGTAGCCGGGTTGGGGTTCGGGTTGGGGATGGGACTCTGGGCTCTTTAAGGCCTCGGCTGCAGGAGTGCTGCCAGGTGTGCATTTGAAACCAGACTGTTCCTGGCTGTTACCTGTGAGCAGCCTGGCCCTGTGATGACGCTGATCATGGAGCCCTCAAAGAGCGTCCCCTCCCGTCTCCCACATCTTCTCAACTCTTCCCCGAGGGGCCCAGGCCCCTTTCAGAGATGAGGACCCTGAAATGGGACTTGCCTAGAGTTGTGTGATAAGGGGGCACAAGCAGCTGGGACCTGTGCCTGAGACAAGGGACAAGTGTCAAATGCCAGCCCCATTCCTGTTGCAAGTACCAGCTTTGACCTTCCCACTCCTGGTCTCTGACGGAGACCAGCCACTGTGATTCCAATGCTTTGGGTCTCCCCACACTGCCGGGCTTCCTCAGTCCCTCTGCCTCTGGGAGCCAGGCCTTCACCACAGGGCTTCGTGGAAGCAGTGACACGGGAGGGGCCCTCTCGGGGTTTTGAGCTGACAACCCAGGAAGTAGTACCTGTGGGAGAGGAACACAGCTTTGTGTCCTAGCGCTGTCCACAGTGTTGTGCTCCTGCCAGTACTTGGCCAGCCTGTTCTGTCCACCTCTTCAGTGGATTGCCCCTGCCCACAGTTCTAGAAGCTTCCTTTTCAAAGGATTCTGGGAGTCCTGACAGCTGTGTGTGGGGTGAATCTCCACTTCCTCTCTCCGCAAGGGTGTAGCCCCCACCTAGGACCTCAGACCTCTAGGCCAGCATTTCTCAAACTTTAGCCTGGTCACAGTCACCTGAGGGCTTGTTGAAACATATGGCCGGGCCCCACCCCTATAGTTTCTGATTCAGTAAATCTGGAGTGACCCTAAGAACTTATATATCTAACAAGTTCCCGGGGGGGACCGATGCTACTGGTTAGACCACCGTGCACTAAAGGGGTACCTGAGCAGGTCTGGGTTATCCAAACCTTGCGCATTCCAAAGAAAAGGTTGGTCCTGCCTGGCGCCTGGGAGGTAACTCCTAAGCCTGGGAGAGCCTGCCTGGTGAGAGTCTTTGCTCACCTGGAGGCCTTCAACCATACCAGATAGCAGTCTGTGCTATCAATGTGATTTATAGCGGGCCATAGGCCACATGGTATCAATTTAACCTCTGGAGGGTGTGAAGATTAAGTAACAAAGGTCAACCACATGTCCATGAGCAGCCTCCAGCAAAAACCCTGGGCACCGAGGCTTGGGGGAGCTTTCCTGGTTGGCAACACTTCATGCATATTGTCACACATCATTGCTGGGAGGATTCAGTGCTGTCCCATGACTCCACTGGAAGCTTGCGCCTGGTCCCTGCTGGACTCTGCTCTATGCGCCTTTATCCTTTGCTGATTTTAACATGTATCAGTTAAAGCATCAACCTGGAATGCTGAGGTCTTTGGTTTGAAACCCCAGGCTTGCCCGGTCAAGGCACATATGAGAAGCAACTACTATGAGTTGATGCTTCCCGCTCCTCCCCACCCTCCTTTTCTCTCTCTCCTCTCTCTAAATAAATAAATAAATTTTTTTTTACAGGGACAGAGAGAAGGATAGACAGGGACAGACAGACAGGAATGGAGAGAGATGAGAAGCATCAATCATCAGTTTTTTGTTGCAATACCTTAGTTGTTCATTGATTGCTTTCTCATATATGCCTTCACTGTGGGCCTTCAGCAGACTGAGAAACCCTTGCTCGAGCCAGCGACCTTGGGTCCAAGCTGGTGTGCTTTGCTCAAACCGGATAAGCCCACGCTCAAGCTGGCAACCTCGGGGTCTCGAACCTGGGTCCTCTGCATCCCAGTCCGACACTCTATTCACTGCGCCACCGCCTTGTCAGGCTAAAAAAAAAAAAAAAAAAAAAAAAATATGTATCCTGGCCCTGGCCAGTTGGCTCAGTGGTAGAGCGTCGGCCTGGCATGCAGGAGTCCCGGGTTTGATTCCTGGCGAGGGCACACAGGAGAAGCGCCCATCTGCTTCTCCACCCCTCCCCCTCTCCTTCCTCTCTGTCTCTCTCTTCCCCTCTTGCAGCTGAGGCTCCACTGGAGCAAAGTTGGCCCGGGCACTGAGGACGGCTCCATGGCCTCTGCCTCAGGTGCTAGAATGGCTCTGGTTGCAACAGAGCGACGCCCCAGAGGGGCAGAGCATTGCCCCTTGGTGGGCATGCCGGGTGGATCCCAGTCGGGCACATGCGGGAGTCTGTCTGACTGCCTCCCCGTTTCCAACTTCAGAAAAATACAAAAAAATAAAAATAAAAATATGTATCCTTTCACAGCAACAAACTTTATGAGCTGTTATAACAGCTTTGCTGAGTTCCGTTTGTCCTTCTAGGGGATCATCGAACTTAAGGGTAGTCTTGAGGACCTGCAATGACAACCACTCTTCGAGAACTACTACTGCCTGGAAGCCTGGTGTTGCTTTGTGGGGTAACCTTGAACAGTCTCCCTGGGTCACTGGGCCTTGGTGTCCCCATCAGCAAGTGGGGCTGTGGAGCAGTTCTGTCCTCCCTGGGCGTGTCAGGCAAAGCTGCATGTGGCAAAGCTTATGGAGATGCTGGCCTGCGGGCAGGGGCAGTTTAGTCAGTCTAACTTTTCTTTTGCAGGAGCCTAGTCTAGCCATCACAGCCATATTCACCTGAACCGGGGGCCCTGAGGTGCTGAGGCCCCTAGATTGTAGTAGATCCAGCCACTCAGTGCTGCCCCTCCTGGGACCACCATCAGGGCAGCGGGCCACATTCCACGTGACTTGGGCCCTCCCTGCCCCATCCTGCCCGGTTCTAAGACCAGGTCCTTGATCCAACACAGGGAGGAAGGACCCTTAGCATCCGCTGGTTATGTGGCTTTATTCACAGACTCAGCACTTGCTGAGGATGAAAGGAAAGAAATCTGGGGCCAGGCTGGGCCTGGAGAGAAGGGTGGCTGGGAGGCCATGCATGGGTGGAGCTGGGAGTTCACAGGAGAGAACCTGTTGGCTGGGCCACGCCTGTGTGGGGCGGCCGGAGGCAGGCAGCATGCAGGAGGCCTGGCTAGGTCCGCACAAAGCAGACCTATCCAGGCAACGGCTGTGAACCAAGGAGGGGCTGCAGGTCTCTCTGGGGCAGGGTGTATAGGTGTGAGGCTGGACAGCAGGCACCCGCGCCCCTCACTCCCAGGGGAATGACAGAGTGGGACAGTCAGGACACTTGGTGCCTGGTCCTGCTGCTGCCTAGGGACTTGATGTGTGAATAGCCAAGCTGGTCCCCTCTGGTGCCATTGTCCTACTGATGCTTGGACATTTGCCTTGGGGTGGTCCACATAAGGACGCTGAGGACATTGGTAGGGAGGTTGGACAATCCTGGAGAGTGTGCTTAGGGCCCAGCAGAGCGGGCCGTGCCTGCGGAAGGAGGGGATTCCCAGCCAGGGGCTGGTCCCTGTGAACCAAGCTTCTCTCTCAGTGTTTGGTGCCAGCTCCCACCACAATTCAGGCCAGCCAGGGGCCAAGGAAGACTGTAATGGTAACCTTCTTTCTCCGGCCCAGCCCGCCCTGCTGGCTCTGACAGACTTCCTGCCTAAACGCAAACAAGGAATCCAAAGGCCGGATCCTCCTCCCAGGCCTTCTTCCTGGTGAAGAGCCCATTCCCACCCAGGGAACAGAAAAACCAGTTCCCCGAGTCCACTCCCTGCCTGGGAATAGCAAAGTGTGGAAAGTTGGCAGGGTCTCTCTGCACTGTCCAGGAAGGTGACCTCGGGCCTGGGAAGCCTGGTGAGGACGCAGCAGGGCCCGGGGTCTGCGGTCACAGCCCCTGCCTGCTTTCTCCCGGGACTGCCCCGGGCCTGGGGTGGAGGGAAGAGGGCGAGGGGGCCATCAGCACTGGCGGGAGGGGGTGCGGTGCACAGAGCCGGGGCGCTTGGGAATCTTGCGCCAGCGCCGCTTGTCCCAGCGGCAGAGCAGCAGCAGGCGGAAGGTGTCCCGGAAGGCTTTGTTGCAGAGTGCGTAGCACATGGGGTTGATGGTGCTGTTGACGTAGCACAGCCAGTAGCCCAGCTCCCACAGGGTCTCGGGAACACAGTCCTTGCAGAAAGTGGACACCAGCACCATGATGTTGTATGGTGTCCAGGTGAGGATGAAGGCCAGCAGGATGGCGCTCAGGGTCCGAGCTGCCTTCTTCTCCTTGACCAGGGAGAAGGTCTTCCTCTTGGCCAGCTGCTCCTTCCCGCGGGGCTTCTGGCTCTTGCCTGTTCGCTCACGTCCCTTCCGAGTTGGCCTCTTGACTGTATTCGGGGAGCTCCGGGGGGGCTGCTTGGCGGGGGCCTGCGCCTCGGGGTCCACCATGGGCATCTTGATCACGACCTCGGGGCCCGGCTCCTCACCCTCTGAGGACGTGAGGGACTCCATGGAGCCTTCATCCTCCTCCTCCTCCTCCTTCCAGCTGTAGGCCTGCAGCAGCCTGGGGGCCCGGCAGCAGCGACAACAGCGCCCCGGCGGGGTGTCCGGGGATCCCTCAGCCCCTGGCTGGGACCGCTCTGAGCTGCTGCTGCTGCCACCACCCTTCCCCGGCGTCTCAGAGCCCTGCAGGGCCGCCAGCTCGCGGGCCCGGTTCTCCGTCTCCCGGTAGATGCGCCAGTAGAGTGTGCACATGACCGTGACGGGGAGGTAGAAGGCAGCCATGGCGGTGCCAAAGGTGATGATGGGCTGGGAGAGGAACTGGATGTAGCACTTCCCGGCCAGCACTGTCCGCTCGCCCACCAGGTACTGCCAGAACAGGATGGCTGGGGCCCAGAGGATGAAGGACACCATCCAGGCCAGGCCGATCATCAGGGCTGCCCGGCGGGGGGTGCGCTTGGCTCGGTAGCTCAGGGGCCGGGTCACGGAGAAGTAGCGGTCAAAGCTGATAAGCAGCAGGTTCATGACGGAAGCGTTGCTGGCCACGTAGTCCAGGGCCAGCCAGAGGTCGCAGGCCAGTGTGCCCAGAGCCCAGTAGCCCATGAGCAGGTAGGTGGTATAGAGGTTCATGGAGAAGGTGCCGATAATGAGGTCGGCGCAGGCCAGGCTGAGCAGGAAGTAGTTGTTGACTGTCTTGAGCTCTGTGTTGACCTTGAAGGAGATGAGGACCAGCAAGTTGCCCGTCACGGTGGCCAGTGACAGGAGGCCCGTGGTGATCCCAATGAATGCCATTTGCCAGGGACCCTTTCCTGGTGCCAGGACGGTGATGTTGGGGCTGACCGCGGGCGGGGCTGAGGTATTCATGGTGGCCAGGTGGGGCTGATGGGGAAGCCCCTTCCTCCAGTCACACAAGAGGATTTCCTCAGGGGGAGGTCAGCACCTGGAAAGAGAGGACACGGGCTTTGGGTTGGGCTGCTGGATGCCTTCCATCGCCTGCAGTCGAGGGTGCCAGGCACACAGCCTCCGCCCTTCCAGAACTTCAGGCCAGACAGTGTCACCCTCCCTGAATGGCTGGTCCCTTCCTGTCCTGGTGTCCACACACAGTCATTTAGAACGCACGATCCCAGCCATGAATGGGTTTGCCGGAAGCATAGGGGAGGGGGCGGCTTTGGGATCCAGAGATCTGAGTCCTCATTCTAGCTTCACCATTCGGACTCCAAGCCTCAATTTTCTCTGTGGGAAATTGCTGCTAATCCCTGTCTTGCTTAACTCATGTGGCAGGGAGACGGGCTTCGTATATGGTACTGCCAAATTTTCAAAGCGTTTCACTCAATTTTATTACAGCTCTCATTTACTGAGTAGTTACGACACAGCAGACACAGTGCTAAGCACTTCACTGAATGATCTGATTTAACTGTTGTAGATCTCCTAGAGGAAGGTGTCTTATGATCCCCATTTCACTGAGGCAACCATGGCTGCAAGGCCTGGTCACCGTGCCAGAGGTGGGGAGGATGATTAGAACCCACGTCTCTCTCTCTCTCTGAGCACATGGAGCTCCAGGAGGACAATTCCATTAAACAAGGAGACAGGAGAAGGCGGAGGAAGGCTCCAGAGAAGATAAGAGGAAAGAGATTGGAGCAGAGGGGCGCTGTGTGATGATGCGTGTCTGTGGGTGTGTGGAGGGGGGGTAGGGGGAGAAAGAAAGAGGGAGGGAGAGAGAGCGCGAGGGTTGGGCGATGTTTGGAGCTGCATGAGACCCTCTATGAGGGCAGCAGGGAAAGCTGTGCTGGCCCTGGACACTCGCCTGGTGGCAGAAGCTCCTCAGTAAAAGCAGGCAGCAAGAGCAAGGGACTCAGCGCCCAGCTGAGCGGGGTCTGGCCCCAGATGGGACGTGGGGGCCTCTCCATCTCCCCACGCTGTTCCTGGGCTCCAGCTGAGTGGGGAGGGGGGACTGCAAGGGGAGTGGGAAGAGCAGCAGATTTTTCTTGAAGCTGGAGCCCAGCCCAGGCACCAAGTGTGGGCAAATGGAAAAGCCAGGACCCTCCTGGTCAGGCAGGAGGAGCCATGGCGGAGCCGTGGCCCACGGCTGTGTTCTGGCAGGTCCCTCCCTGTTCCGGGCCTCGGGCATCCATCTGTCCTACCTGCAGCTGTGGCTTCAGGGGCTGAATCATTGGGAAAATTCCAAGGGAGAGATTTTGGGCAAGGACCCACCAAGCCCCGGTGTTCCTGGAAATCCAGCTTGTGACAGAGAGAAACGAGTGCTATGCCAGCGAGAGGGTCGCTGCCTAACAGATGGCCTTGAGGGGGAGCGGCCGTGACAATGTGTGGCCCCCAGTGCGTGTGGCGCAGGGCATCTCCACGGCTCGTGGGGAACTGTCAGTGTGTGAAAGCGATCCTTCTCTGTGGAGAGGTCAGCGTGTGACCCACGAGCAAGAAGGACTGTGGCTGTCCATGTGTCTGGGACAGTTCACACATGAGGGGGCACATTGGATATCCTGACTGAAGGACCGGGACTCTGGAGCTAGACTGTATCTGAGTCCAGGCTACTCCATTTACGGGGTGTGTGATCTCAGCTAGCAACATAACTGCTGAAACATGGGGATAACACTAGTCCCTAGCTAACAGATCAAGGAATTACTGTGAGGCTTAAAGGAGTCAAGAGATATAAAACAGCTCTGGCATCCAAGGTCCCCACTGACTCTTAGCTTGTGTAGCCGTGAGGGCCCCGTGCTGTCTAGAAGCACCTGTTTGGGCCTGACCTGTAGTGGCACAGTGGATAAAGCGTCGACCTGGAAATGCTGAGGTCGCCGGTTCGAAACCCTGGGCTTGCCTGGTCAAGGCACATATGGGAGTTGATGCTTCCTGCTCCTCCCCCTTCTCTCTCTCTCTCCTCTCTCTCTCTCTCTCTCCTTTCTAAAATGAATAAATTAAAAAAATAAGATAAAATAAAAAATAGAAGCACCTGTTTGGTCATCAAGGATTTCTAATACTATGACAACAGCAGCTAGTGACAATAGGGATCATTGCTGTTGCTTAGCGCTCCCTGAGTGCCAGCTGCTGCTCAAAGTGCTCATGTGCCCTATTGCAGTTAATCGTAACAGGGAGCCTATGACCGAAGCTCTGCTCTTCTCTCCATTCTACAGATTAAGAAACTGAGGCTGAGAAAAGTGAGGGAATTAGCACAAGATGCACAAGTAAGGTAGAAACCAGAGTTTGAGGCCAAGCAGTTTATTCCAGTGAAACTATAAAAATTAGTGGTCGACCCTGGGGCCAGAGTTTGCCAATTTGAATTATTTATTGATTTATATTAATTAAAAAAAATTTGTTGATTCTAGTGAGAGAGGAAGGGGGAGAGAGAGAGAGGAATATGGAGCTGTTCAGTATGTGCCCTGAGCGGGGATCAAGCCAGCAACTTCTCTGTGACGCTCCAACCGAGTTCTCTGGCCGGAGCTGCCAGGTTGAATTTTTAAAGAATTACACCGAAGTGCATCCTCCTCCTTTAACCAAAGCCAGGCGCCGTGTGGGATGCTGGGTGCACACCGCCCTTGACAAGCCCTGCGCTCTTCTTGTTCCTCTCATCCGAACCCAGTGCTGTTTAGTGTCCACTGCAGAAATGGAACGACCGAGGCCCAGAAAAAGGGGAAAGAAGCCATCACGCTGCCCAAGGTTTCCTGGCTCCTAGATTGGGTGCTTCCCAGTCCCCAGGCCCCAGGTGCTTTTGAGCATCTCGGTACCCCCAGGGGCAACCTGGACCAAGCCCTGAAAAGGTTTTATTAGAAGAGGAGCCAGAGAGGCCCCCCCTTCCCCAGCTGCAGGGGCGTCCTGCGCGGTGCAGCCTCCCAGGCAGAGCTGAGCGCCCATCCCCCGTTGTACCTGGTCCGTACACTGCAGGGTGAGGACTCAGCTGAGGGGAGTGAGCCACTTGCTTTGGGAGCAAAATTTAAGGACAGGCCCCAAAACTCACTCATCAAGGAAACTATTGTTTAATGTAATTTTTTTAAAGATGGAAATTAAATCAAAACCACCGTAATCACATTTTAAACAAAGACAAGGCTCCAACCCTGCACTTGCACAAACACCCCTACTAAGGTGACCAATCGTCCTCCTTTAGGGAGGACAGTCCTTCTTTTGTAAGTTCTGTCCTCCTTCGAAAAGTGTCCTCCTACATGTCCTCCTTTTTGATATTGGAAGACTAATCTGTGAATGTCCATATTTGATCTATGCAGAGTCGATCCATTGCGTGTGATATGACGTATTTGTATCTAAATGAGTACATTTTTTCTTACAATTATTATTAAAAATTAATTGGCATGTAAGCATAATTACAATATAAAATATTACGAATGTTTTTATTATGCATTTATCAGATTATAGTGTATTATTGTTGCAATGAATAAAATGTTTCTCTTATTTACGGTATTGTTTTCTTCAATTTATTTTTGACCTCCTTTTCATTGTAAAAAAGTTGGTCACCTTACTATCACCCATGCCTTGCCCTACCTAGTTCTGGTCCTGGTTCCAATGGAACTTTATTTACAAAAACAGATGACCCACCTGCCTGTGGGCTGTTTTTTGCTATTTGATTTCTAAAAGTTTACTAGAGTATTTATCTTGATTAGGGAGGTGTTTTTTTTGTTTGTTTGTTTTTTTGTGGTGCCCTCCTTAAATTTTACTGGGAGGGGAGCACCACACTCACCTCACCCTGACTCTAGCGGTGACCACAGCCCTGGCTCCCAATCGCCAAGCTGTCCCTTCCTAGCCTTGTGATCACCAGCCATCACTTAACCCTTCCTTCCCCGGCTGCCCCACATCCCCCAGCTGATGCGGACTATAGCATCCAAAGCCCCGGGCTCGGGCTCGGGCTCGGCTCGGAAAGGACACGCAGGTAAAGGCCTCTGTAGTTACTCCCGACTCCTCCTTCTGACGCACAGCTCAACCCCTCTGGCCTTGCCCCTTCCCCTCCAGACCCCAGGCACAGCCCCTCTCTCATCCACCCACACTGCTCATTTGTTCAGTGGAGGAGTTGGACCAGCCGGGCGTCTCTGAAGATTTTCCAGGATCCTGAAACTAACATCTTAAGACGATGAACAGAAAGGACCCAAGTCCCCGATCTGAGGCTGCAGAGGCTGCTGGCTCACTCCTTCTCTCAGTGGGGGCTGGAATGACATCTCCCCGTGGGAACATGGCCTCCACTGCCCATCATAACCGTGGCTGAACTCTTGTTGGAAACTAGCTAGGACTTTGATGAATTTAAAAAAGGCTTCAGACCCTGGCTGGGTAGCTCAGTTGGATAGAGCATCATCCTATATGCCAAGACTGTGGGTTCGATCCCTAGTCAGGGCACATACCAGAATCACCCAATGAATGCATAGTGGAACAATAAATCCATCTCTCTTCCTTCCTCTCTCTTTCAAATCAATAAAATAAATAAAAATTAAAAATAAGTAAATAAACAAAAGCTTCAGAATGGGGTAACTGAGAGAAAAATTGGTCCTTGAAAGCGAAGAGGCTAGGGTTCCCCTCCTCCCAACTTTCTCACTGTAATATTGATAACCACCACAATTAATCACCTCCTGTATGCCTGGCAGTTGATGGATGATATTATCTGCCTTAATCCACAGGCCACCACAACAAGGGGTTCTTAGCTCTGTTTTATGGATGAAGAAACGAGGGGGGTGCTGAGGGACTCTGCCCGGAACCTGTGGGCTCCAAGGTCTGCATTCATCCTACTTGGCCGACCTCTGAGCTATGGGGACTGTAGACTAAGGCCTCCCATCTGGGGCAATGGGCACGGAAGGAGAAGAGTAGAGGTTTCTGGACACCCCCCCCGGGGGGGGGGCTTCTAAGCTCCTGGGATGCAACGCAGCTGTCAATGACTCTGCTTCCTCCACAATCAGAAGCGGGCACCCTCCCCCAGACCCCTCTGGGACAGTGATTTGCTCAGATTTTGGAGGCCTGCTCTAGTCCCTATTGTGTGGCCATGGGTGAGTCTCTTTAATCCTTGATTGGGTGCAATTCTCTGCCTGTTCAAGGCAAGGTGGTGGTGTAAAAGAACCAGGCTTCCCGTGACTGTGGCTGATTCCAATGGGTTTAAACCTCGGGCTGAGAGTCAGGGCGCCAGGGTTCAGCAGCCTCCAGAATTTCTGCAACGGAGAGACTGGAATGAGCCATCTGGTTGAAAGGGAGGTTGGAAGCTGGATTTGCCTAGAACATTATGCTGTGAATCATCCATGAGGCTCAGAGTTAGTCGATGGGGCTGCAGGGCTGGGGGTAGCTTCCTCCAAGAAGTCCTTGAGGACTCTCTTCTGCCTAGCTTTAAACCTTGTCTCTGCTCTTATCTTGCTGTGTGACCTTGGGCAAGTCACTGTCCGACCTGGTAATCCTGTAGGATGAGTGGTAGTGTGTGAGGGTGTGTGCGTCACTGAGTAAGAGTAAGAAGTGGTGGCGGTGAGTCTATAGCTTTGTGAGGATGGGTCGGGACTCATCCTCTGAGGGTGTCCTGTCTGGGCTACAAGAATTTGACAAGGACATGGGGAGGTGGGGAAGTGATTTTTGCCTCCACGACTGTGGCTTCCTGATGGAGGTTATTGGGAACTTTTTTTGTTGTTGTTCCCCTTATTTATGTGTTCATTGGTTTACTTCCTGTATGTTGTGCCCTGACTGGGGCTTGAACCCACAACTTGGCGTATTGGGACGACACTCTGAGCTACTGGGCCAGAGGTTGGGAACTTTTTTTTTTTGTATTTTTCTGAAGCTGGAAACGGGGAGGCAGTCAAACAGACTCCCGCATTTGCCTGACCGGGATCCACCTGGCACGCCCACCAGGGGTCCACGCTCTGCCCATCCAGGGCGTGGCTCTGTCGCCTGAGGCCAAGGAGCCATCCCCAGCACCTGGGCCATCTTTTTGCTCCAATGGAGCGTCGGCTGCGGGAGGGGAAAAGAGAGACAGAGAGGAAGGAGAGGGGGAGGGGTGGAGAAGCAGATGGGCGCTTCTCCTATGTGCCCTGGCCGGGAATCGAACCCGGGACTCCTGCATGCCAGGCCGATGCTCTACCACTGAGCCAACCGGCCAGGGCCAGAGGTTGGGAGCTTTTAATAATATTATTAATATTATCATAGCAACTGGTATTTACTGACTGCTTACAATATACCAGACATGGTTGTAAGCACTATATATGATTTAATTGACCCATTATAACTCCTTGTAAAGTAGGATCTGTTAACCTCAATTTGTAAAAGGAGCAATTGAGGCTGGAATCTTAAGGACCAAACAGCTAGTCCATCAGCAATGCCACCAGGATTTGGATCCAGGCAGTCTGCCTATGAGGCAAACCTCCTGGACCCCTACCCTTACTGCTCTTACGGGGGTGGGGGGCTCAGCAGCCTCCTTGTCCACCTGGACAAGCTTGGCCAAATCCTAGTTTGAATCAGTCAATAGCGAGGAGTCAGTCCTTTTTTTAGGATCTGGCCTGTGCTCACGCACGTGTGTGTGTGTGTGTGTGTGTGTGTGTGTGTGTGTGTGTGTGAGAGAGAGAGAGAGAGAGAGAGAGAGAGAGAGACAGTGCCTGTTATCTATCTGTGTGATGTATGATGACAGTGCCATAGGAAGGGGGAGGTATAGCAGCAGTAGCTCTCTGA
This sequence comes from Saccopteryx leptura, assembly GCF_036850995.1. Taxonomy (NCBI): domain Eukaryota; kingdom Metazoa; phylum Chordata; class Mammalia; order Chiroptera; family Emballonuridae; genus Saccopteryx; species Saccopteryx leptura. Next base: position 9,880,628 of record NC_089503.1, on the reverse strand, counting down.
GAGGCAGGGTAGGGGCTGTGTCTGCCTCATTCACTGCTTTATCCCAGTGCTTGGCACACAGTAGTTGCTCAATAAACATTTGTGGAATAAATACATGAATGTACATGGAGTCATCCTGCTTGGCCTCAGGCCCAGGGGCATGAGAATGAGCGTGCAGGGCTCAGGACCAGCTCCAGAGCATGGGCCCTCTGTTCCCTCCATTTCTGTTTTCCTCACCTGCCAGGTCCCTGTCCCCTGGGCGAGGCCCTGCCTGATTTGAGAGCACAGAGGAAGAACAGTCACACATATCCTCATCCGTGGACCAGGAATGGACCAAGGAAACCCTGCTTCACCTGCTGCCGGGAGGTGGAGGGAGGCGATAAGACAGGCATGGGTTTGGGATGGCGCCTGTCTGCGTTAGAGGAGGAAAAAGTCATCCTGAATTCAAAGAGTTAAGGGATGAGGTCAGAGCCTCTAGCCAGACTCTTGACTGACAGCGCCCAGGACAAATCCCCTGGGGTTGGGGATCTGGCCGGTGAGAGTGAGAGGAAGGGGGAGGGGGAGAGGGGGGAGAGGCACTGGGGGAAGCGGAGCGATTGCTGCAAGAGGGATTCCTTAACACCAGGGTCTTAGAGTCTTACCAGTGGCTGAGGAGTGAGGAAGGGGAAGCAGAGACTGGGGCGGGGGGCACTCCTGGCTAGAGGTTCAGGAAGGAGGAGTGAAGCCATCTTGTGATTCTGGGCCTGAGAGCCTGCGGAGCCCTGACAGGGCAGAATGGGCGATATTGGGGAGAAGGAGGTACGGCGGGGCTGCGGGGCTGGGCACTGGCTCCTCCTCCTGGCTGTGTCCTGCCTGCCCTCTTGTCAGGCTCTAACCCAGGGGCCAGGCCGTGGAAGGTGCTCTCTCCCCCAGGTTAACTTTTCTCCAAAGGTAAATCTCCCCCCATTAAAGGTGCACAAAACTTCCACCTCTGCTGCCTGGCCTTAGGAACAAGGAGGTGAACAGATAGAATTTACAACAGTCTCCGGGGGAAGCGCCGTCTAGCCCCGGGGAGGGCAGCCATCAATGAAGTGATCACAAACAGCACTGTTGAGCTGGAAGAGGAGCGTCAGCCCAAGAACCACTGCCAGCTGCCCTCACTGTGCGTGACCTTAACCAGCGGCCCCGACTTCAGCGGGACTGTGCCAGAGGCCAGCCCGCTGGGCAGCGTTAGCAAGCGGGACTGTAGACCTCTCTCTCCTGGCGGCCTCAGGAGTGCTGGGCCCTCACCCTCTTCTCCGCACGCCCCTGCTCCCCACTCCTGTGCTCCCTGCTCCCCACTCCTGTGCTCCCTGCTCCCCACTCCTGTGCTCCCTTCCCCGTCTCTTTTCTTCTCTCTCCCCCCCTCCCCATCCTTTAGGCATCACCATGGCATCACCGCAGAGCAGAAACCCAGTGAGGAATTCACCCACCTCTTCCCAGCGCCACCGCCGCTGTGGAGCCTGAGCTCCTGCCTCCCAGAGCTTGTCTGTCGCTCCCCAGCTCCCCAACCCCATCATTTCGCTCAGGCAGGTGGGAGTGTGGCGCTGGGGGTGAGGAGAATGGGGTCCAAACCCCAAATGGACCCCTAGATGTCTCTTCTGTGACCACAAGCATGTCCCTTCCCCTTTCTCGGCCTCAGTCTCTCCGCCTGCACAATGGGGAGGCTCCTTTCTAGCTCTGATGCGACCTCTGCCTAATCCCTTATTGACACCCCAGGCTCCTCTTTGTGCTTTGGGATTCAGCTCTGCGCCCTCCCAGGCGCAGGGACCCAAGAGTCACATCTTCTGCAGCCCCGCTCGCCACTTCCTCCCCTGCCTTCTGGAAGGTAGTGGGGATCACAGTGATCACAGATCGCCACTTCCTCCCCTGCCTTCTGGAAGGTAGTGGGGATCACAGTGATCACAGATCGCCTGGCGGCTGAGGTCAGAGGGCAGAGAAGTAGCTCTCATCTGACAGCTCAGCGAGCAGCTGATTACCCAGGGACAGAAGACTGTCCGGGGCAGGAGACACTCTGACTCCTTCCGGCCAGTTGGTCATGGCCTGGGTCAGTCTGGGTGGAGTTGCAGGTATGTTTCGTGGGAAGAGGTGGAGCCCTGTCCACCGGTTTGATAACACTGAAGCAGCAAGGTCTAAAAGACCCAATGAGAGATGACCAACGCTCTGCAGCTGCCAGCTGGGTGCTGGCTATTCTGCAAGAATCAGAGCTCCGGACCCCCAGCCTACCGCATGTTGTGGAGTCTGGGGACGCGGGTGGGTACCCGGCATTGGTGCCCATTAGGGTACATGCATTACCCGAACGTAGGACTGAGACCTGCCCTGAGGGAGCCCAAGGTACCAAGAACGCAGGGAGTGCCCTCCGGCCCCCTGCACATGTCAGCACCATGTTCCCTGGCCAGCGTGGCCATCCATGGCTCGTTTGTCCCAGGAAAGCCCTGGGGCTCTTGGCCTGATCTCCTGCTGGCTTCTGACCCATCACCCACCTTGGCATCCAGCTTGTCCATCTGGGCAGCAGCCTGGTTCAGTCCATCTTGGGGGAGCTGAAGGTGGATGGGGGTGGTGGGATTCAGAATTCCCTGAGGGAGGAGAGGAGGGGTTCTGGGACTGGCACCCCAATTCGGGGGGTCAACCTCCCACAGGACGCTAATGGTAAGGGCTGCTCCCTGGACCCTTGCCCTTCCCACGCTGTCCCTGGGGTTCTGGGGGCTGTGCCTGCTGTGTGACAACCTCATCCCTTCTGAGCTCCAAGTCCAGTTTTCTAAGGGTGTCACTATCTCCTCCGCCAGTCGAACCTCAGAAAAACATCAGGTATACCCACTCAAAGCCAGGGGACAGGGCATTTGGAGCAGCCAACGTCCAATGCTGTAGAGCCCCCTTGGTCTCAAACCCCTCCCTGTCCCCCTCTTTTCTCTGGGGTCCATCTACATTTCCTGGAGTTTTGGTCCCTACCTTGATCCCAGGAGCCTGCTTCTCCAGCCCCCACCTCGGTGGAACCCCTTCCAAACCCTTTCAAATGTACTCACCATGGGGCTGGAGAGGGGTCTGTAGGGTCTTCAACCCCACTGCTTCCCAGGGGCCGGTGGTGTCTCCAGGGACCCAAACACCTGGCTCCTGGGGGGAGCTGCGTCCTGTGCTGGCAGCCGGAGAGGCACAGCCAGTGATTGGCATGTCCCACCCCCTGGCACGCCAGCCTGGGGGGGGGAGGGAGGAAGGGAAAGCGAGGGAGGGAGGAAAGGAAGGGAGGGGAGCTGGAGGGAAGCCTCAGGCAATGTCTGGGGTTGGACTGGGTCCTGGAGCATGCCCCCCTCCTCCACCAGGGCCCCCAACTTGAGCCCTGAGAAGGAGAGGGGAGGACATGAGGAAGATGAGCCCAGAAGGCTGAAAGTCCAGAACGGAGAGAAGGCGGATGCAGGGAGACAAACACCCACACCCACTGCACACAGACGCGGCGGCACACATGCACACACCCTCACAAAGGCACACTGTTTCCTCGGGCTCCTTCCCCCACCCCGCCTTAGCGCCCCCCACCCGCACGCACCGTGCCCTGACATGCACGCCCCGGGACTCACATGCCTCCTTCCCTCACTCAAGCTCTGCCCCCTGCACATGCCCACGCACCCACCCACCCACTCAGCCCCACACCCTGCTCTTCTTCCCCGCTGCGAAGGAGCTAGATTCCTTCTGTTTGGAAATGACACATTGGGCCTCATGTGAGAGGTTCCAACTTGGAACAGACCCAGAGGGCTGGCGTACCCACCCTGGGGGCTGAGCAGACGCTCGTGTGCCGGGCTGTGTGCTTTTGCGCCCGTTCTTGCTGCCTAGCCCAGTGAGGGTATGCGGATGTCTGGTTTTCAGGGATGAGTTGGGGGCGGGGGCTATGTGCCCGCTCCATGCTATGCTGAGTGCCTCACACATGTGTCCCTGAGTACATGTGTCATCATGCAGCCTTTGGAAATGCAGGTGTCACCTGTTGGTCTGGAGCCAGGGTACGTGTGTACACGTGTATCTGTATTCGGTGTGTGTCTGAGTGTTGCCCAACTGTGGAACTTGTTAATTCTGACAAGTGAAGCAGCTTCTATCTCCCTGCCTGCTCCACCCCCAGCTTCCACTTAGAAGACAGACAGATAGGCAGACAGACAGCTCTCCTCCCTGCTTGTCAAACTCTGTCTCCCGACTCCCACTCAGGACTCACAGGTGTGTACCTGGGAAATGACAGACCTGCCCTTCCTCCCCACCTCCCTTAGCCCACTGCCTGGCCAGCCCGCACTACCCCTCACCCCTTCGCCATTTGGATTTGTGTGTTGAGTTTCCTCAGAGATAGAATCCCTCATCCCTGGGGGCCCTTTGCCATAGAAACTTGAGTCCTGCACTGCCCTCACCTGGCCCCTGAGACCTCTTGGGAGCTGACCAGGGAGAAGAGATAGGAGGCTACTGCTGGGGTGCTGTGTGCTTTGCCCCACTGGGCCATGCTGAAGCCCTGGGGTGGAAGGGCCAGGATCACAAAAATTGGGGGAGACTTCAAAATGAATACGAAGCACTGAAATATCCCCTAATTTTTGTGAGCAGTATATTATCCCCATTATGTAAATGAGAAAACTAAAGAGCAGAGGTGTGACTAATATGTGGTGGGCGCGTGTTTGGACACAGGTCCCTTAGCTCTAAGACTAGGAAGAAGTCCAGTTGGGGGTTGGGACCTGCCCACCACTTTCCCCTGCCCATTTCTCCACCAAGCACCTCCTCTCAATTCTGACGCTTACTTGAGGGTAACCTGGGGCTGGAACCCGATTGCCAGTGGAGGCCGGTGGAGCAGAAATGAGTTCTTGAAGCTTGGCCAGCAAGCACAGGATGCCGGTGGTAGGCACACGTGGCAGGTACATGTGGGGGGATCTTTGCTTCTCAAAGCCTGCGGAGGCTACAGCAAACACCCAGACCATCTCTCTTCTGAGGCTGCGGAGATAGTGCAGCTTGGATAGGAATCTGAGCATCCCCTCCCATCCCTGATCAGCCAGCGGGTCAGGGGTGGGTCAGGACTCGACCAGTTCCTGCCCATGGGCGCGGGCTCGGGCTGCCCCCTGCTGGGCGATCCTGATTTGCCGCTGCAGTTCGTGCGCGCCGAGCTGTACACGTGGCTGAGTGTGGGGGTGTTAGGCCTCCACGCTCAAAATCCATTTCCGAGTCTGAATCAGTCTCTCTTTGCCCCCTCCCCCAATCTCCTTGGTCTCTCTTTTCTCTTCTCCCACCGCCTCTGCACACGTCCCTGTAGAAATAAAAACACTTATTTTGTAGGCGGGAGAGGAGGGTGTCCAGCTTCCCCCTGCCTCCTCTAGAGTGCCTCTCTCTGTCCCAAGCGGTTACCTCTTTAAGGCCGTGCAGCTGCCCTGCCGGAGAATGACCCCCCTCTCCCACCCCCACTGTATGACTTCCTCTCTGCCCAGGTCTCCATGGCTAGGTCCCATGGCCAGATGGGGAAACTGAGGTAGGAAGGGAGAAGGGAGATAGGGCTGGGAGCAGCTCTCCCACCCAGTTCTCTCACCGCCCCCGCACCCGCGCCGGATTTAGCCACGGGGAGGCTGGGAACATTGTCTTTATTTTAAGCCGCCGAGTGAGGCACGAACGCGGCTGCTCTCAACAAAGGGCTTCTCAAAGCAGCGGCAGGAGGCGCACGTGGAGGTCGGTCCCTGCCTCCCGCAGCGCGACCCCTCAGCCACCTTGAAGCGGCCAGGCCTGACCTCAGCCAGCTCTGTCTTCTCTCTCGCCGGGTGGGACCCGGGCTGGCGCAGGACACTTGGGTCACCGCTCTTGCCAGTTTCTATTTTTGGTCGCTTGGTGGAGCATTCCCTCCTCTAGGCCACAGAGGGAGCGCGGGGTCGTCCTGCCATTCTGGCTCCCTCTCTCAGCCTCCCCACCGTGGAGGGGTCGGGTCGGGGGTTGGCAGCGAGAAGCTGCCCTAGGTGCAAATCCAGTTCTGTCTCCTTTCACTTGAACCATCCTGGGCAAGTTAGTGGCCCCCTCTAGGTCTCAGTTTCCTCAAGAGTGTTAGTGGGAGGTGGAAGCACCCCTCTGACCGCCTAGTCTGACAAGTACGTTTTGCATGTTAAACGTAGCACTGGCGTTTGCTACAAGGAAAGCCATTATTGTTGTTATTTATAACTCGCAATGAGCACTTACTATATGCCAGGCGCTGCTGCTAGGCGCTCTAAATTCACAAACTGGTTTGTTTCAAACAACTCTCTGAGGGAGGTTCTATTGCCATTTTACAGATGAATGCATGTGCAGACAGCGCGCACCCCAGGCTTCCCGCGTGGTGCGCGTGGTGCGCGCGGTGTGGTCGGTGTGCCTGACGCCATCCTGGAGCTGCGGTGGGAGTGCGAGTGTGTAGCCTGCGGTTCCAGGATGGCAGAGACCCTTAGAACAGCATTTTTAAAACACGGGGATCCTAGCTGAAGGCCGCGGGGGATGAAGGAAGTGAGTGCCCTCCATGCTGTGAGCTCGCATCTTCTAAGTTTAAAACGCTCAGCCTCGGCTTGAACCCAGGTCAGAAGGTGAAACCCAGATAATCTTGTCACTCCTCAGTGCTGTTTCCTCAGCCCTGGGAGAAGGAGGCTGGAGTGGGCGATTCTTCTCTCCCCCACCAGACCTTTGAAGCAGAGCTTGCTGGTTCTCAGTTCGGCGGGAAAGGGCGCGGGTTGGAGTTCTCACCTGCCTTGGAGGGGACCTTCATCCAGAGCCAGGGAGGGAGGCTGCTGGTCGTCCCGAGGGTATCCCTTCTTTCCCTTCTTTCCCTCTCTTTCCCCATTGCTTTAGGCCTTCAGCCTTGCTTTTCCTCCACCCACCCCGACGCTGTGGATGACAAGAGAGACCAATTCCTAGATTTAAAACAAGACGCTAAATTCCAGCTTGGGTCTGCAGATACAATAGGTCTAGTAAGGGATGCCGGGAGTCCCATCCGCTGATTGGCCGGGGCAAAAGTAGTCACAACAGAGGCATCATCTTGGGACAGGAAATCGAGTTTTCTGAGTCTGGTTCTGAAGTCAAGGGTGCGTGGAAACACTCCGCCCTTCACGTATCAGCGCATCAGCGCTTTAACTCTCGGGCCGAGTTCTGTGCTGGGAGCCTGGGGGTAGGGAGAGGGCCTGGGAGTAGCCTGGCTCCCCCACCGGGAAGAAAGGGTGTTTAGGGTGGCTGGGAGCTGGGCGTCTGGAGGGGCCTGGCCCAGGACGTTGCGCTCCCGGGCTCTTACCACACGAACCGCAGCTCAGCTGAGTTCCAGAGCGCCCGAGTGGGGCGTGCTGGAAACAGAGGCAAGGCATCCGGGACTGTGGGACCCCCCCCCCTCCCCCGCAGCTCAGATCTGCATTCCCATACAGAGTCCCTGAGCATTTTCCATCCCACCTAGGAGAGCAAGGTCTTGGAGTTCAAGTTACTTGCTGCCTGCCGCCTAGAAGTTGGACGCATCATGGACTTAAGACCGAAACAGAGGAAAAGGTTGCTTTCTTCTGTGCAATGGAGGCAGATGCTACCTGTTCAGATCTCTATGGCCAAAAACAGCAGGAAAAATCTGATTAGCGGCGCCGACTTTGATTCTCTTAGAGGTCATTGGACTTTGGGCCCTCAACTTTTCCCCCACATGGTATAGGCATCTGGACCCAGGACTAGGCCCCATGTGAGACTGCTGGAGAGAAGTGGAGGGAGCTTTGGGCGGGAACTTTGGGTCAGATCCGGGACCTGAGGTTCGAGTCCCAAAGCTTCTCCCCAAATTTCCATCTCCATGTCAGAGTCTGCGTGCCCAGGGAGTGACAGGGTAGGCAAGACCGATTTGGGGGTCACCTGACTCCAGACCCGTTCAGTTTGCTTCCTTTCCTCGTAACATTCCATCCTTTCATTCCCGTGGGCATCTTGTCCTCGAGTCCCCACCGAGGTGAAGACTGAAGCTCCAAGCCCACTACGACGAGGAGTGGGGCCAGGCTGGGAGAGTGGAATCTAATCCCCATCGCTTTCCCATCACCTCTCGGCGAGATCCTCGCAGCGGCCAGGCGCAGCAAGTCACTGGGTGGGCAGGGCACTGCCGCTCAGCCTTCCGGACTGCGACGTCGCGAACATCTGAGCTTCTGATCGCGGTGGTCAGCGGGCTGTTCGCGGTGATTCCAGCTGTACCCGCGGGCCTCCGCACCTGCCGCCGCGCCCCCTTTCAGCAAAGAGCTAGGCGGCCGCTAGGGGGCGCGGGGAGAAGCCAGGTGCCTGGGGCTGGGGTGTGCCGATGCCAAAGGCCCATTTTGCTTCTCAGATATAAGAGTAATAGGAAGGCCTGACCAGGCGGTGGCGCAGTGGATAGATGCAGAGGACCCAGGTTCGAGACCCCGAGGTCGCCAGATTGAGCGCGGGCTCATCTGGTTTGAGCAAAAAGCCCACCAGCTTGAACCCAAGGTCGCTGGCTCCAGCAAGGGGTTACTCGGCCTGCTGAAGGCCCGCGGTCAAGGCATATATGAGAAAGCAATCAATGAACAACTAAGGTGTTGCAACACACAATGAAAAACTAATGATTGATGCTTCTCATCTCTCTCCATTCCTGTCTGTCTGTCCCTGTCTATCCCTCTCTCTCTCTGAAAAAAATAAAATAAAATAAACCACCATTACTGTGGAACCGGTGGGTGGTTAAAAAAAAAAAAAAAAAAAAAGAATAATAGGACGTATTCCTCCTTCCTGCCCTGAAGTGCAGGTCTTTTGTTGGCAGGACTGGTGCAGATCTAACTTTCAGAAGGAATAAAAGCTGGCTGCTCTTCACTGAGCGCTTACTCCTGCCCGCCGCGTTCCTAAGCTCTGTACGTGCATTTTGCCATTTAATTCTCTAACAGCTCCACAACGTAGGCATAACTGATACCCACTTTACAGATTGAAAGCGGCCCAGAGAGGTTAGAGCCGGCCTCTTCAGAATTTGTAGATTTTGCCCCCGGCTTGGACCCTAACTAGCTGAGAACCCTCTGGGCCATTTGTGTGAGGAAAGGGTACCGTGCGAATTTGCTAAGCCAGTGTCTGCTGTCCCATTTATTTAACAAACACATAGCCCCAACTATGTGTTGGCACGGTTCTAGGTGTTTTATAAATTTTAACTAATTTAATTTTTATAATAGCCCGACGAAGTAGGGACAATTATTATCCCTATTTTATAAATGAGAACATTGAGGCCCTGACCACTAGTAGGTGCCAGAGCTAGGCCAGTTGAGTTCTTCTTCTCTTTTTTTTTTTTTTTTTTTACAGGGACAGAGGGAGAGTCAGAGAGAGGGATAGACAGGGACAAACAGGAATGGAGAGAGATGAGAAGCATCAATCATCAGTTTTTCATTGCGACACCTTAGTTGTTCATTGACTGCTCTCTCATATGTGCCTTGACCGCGGGCCTTCAGCAGACCGAGTAACCCCCTGCTCGAGCCAGCGACCTTGGGTCCAAGCTGGTGAGCTTTTTGCTCAAGCCAGATGAGCCCGCGCTCAAGCTGGCGGCCTCGGAGTCTCGAACCTGGGTCCTCGGCATCCCAGTCCAACGCTCTATCCACTGCACCACTGCCTGGTCAGGCCAGCTGACTTCTGATCACTGCTTTTGCCCCTATCCTAAAAGTCTCCTAAATATCAACAGCAGTATATTCACATCGCCTCCCCGCATCCCCAATCCCTAGCGCTGGACTGCGGAGGGTAATCAGCCTTTCTGCCGGGGTCTAAAGCCCCCTCCCCAGCCCCCTTGGCGCCTCCTGCCAGCCTGACAAGAGCAGGACTGATGAGTTTGAGCGGACCTGGAGGCCGCCTGTTAGCTCTGCCGCCGGCGCTCGCATGATTAACAGTGTACAATCGAGTTAGGGCCCGAGCTCCGCGGCCGAGGCGGGGGGAGGGAGCGGCGCCGGCGCCTGCGGGCTAGAACTGCCCTCTCCCCGGGGGTCACCAGGGGTTTGCTGGGAGCTGGAGCTTCTGAGGAGTCCAAGGAGGGTCTGTGCCAGCTAGCAGCTAGCGGGCATAGGTGACATGTGGTCCTCGGAGCGGGCACCAACCTTCTTTGCTTTTCTTGCCCTTCTTTCCCTTTCCACAGAGGACAGGAGGTTCAGAAAGGGAGGGACTGAGGGGTGTTAGAAGGAGGAAGCCCTCTTCTGAAGGGCCACGTCCCAAAAGAAGGTGGTGCCAAATGCAGGGAGGGAGGAGGGAGGAAGCCAGGCTGGGTCTTGGTTTTGGCCAGTGGGAAGCAGTCCTGCTTGGGTCCTAACTGCCTCACTTCTGGGACCTGTATCTCTATTTCTTCCAGGCTTGTGGACCTCTCAGTGGTGAGCACATGCTGAGCCTGCCCTAACCTTCCTGCCACCAACAGCCAGTGCGGATGTAAAGCCAGCAGCTAGAGCCACTATCACAGCGGCCACCTGGCCCATGCAGGTTCACATTGGATTCGGACAAGTCGGTAAAGAAACAACGGAGCCAAAAACTGATGGGCTGTCATCTTTAATTCTAGCTTGCACCCGGCGGGCAAGTAAAAATACACACTGGGCTCCAAAACCCAGTCACATTCAGTGCTCACAAAGCTACTGACTTATCCGAGTTTCCTAGAAACAAAGGTTTCTAGCTCACCAGCCTTATTCTCCTCAGTTCCCCATCTCCTTCCTGATCCCAGATACAAACTCTACACAAACTGGCATCTCACTCAGCACTCCGCCATCTTGGCTGCTTCTCCTGGCCTACTCCATGTGGCCTTTCTCTGCTCTGCTCTCTCCTCTAATGATAATCTCAGGAACCAAGAGAGCAAGCTCCCGCTCCGTCCCCATTTTATAGTGTAGAAATCCAAACCCTTAATCCAATATACAAAATAGGGAAGTCTCTAATACAAAGTCACTTCTCTGAGGCATGATGGGATTGTACCACCCCATATCAAAAAGGGTGGGAAAGGCTTAATCCCAAAACCAAGCCCCAGGCTACAGGGATTCTCAACACACATTAATATCACCTGGGCGACGGCCTCACGTGGGCAGCACCATTTTAACAAAGTGAGCATAATACATTTTATCTGCCCAACAGCGGATAAAACCCAGGCCCATGGGGAGGACGCTCTGCCAACAGAGCTATCTGGCCAGGGCAGTCAGTTCAATCCCCAGTCAGGGAACATACAGAAACAGATCGATGTTTCTGTCTCTCTTTAAAATCAATAAAAAACCAATAACCAAAAAACAAAACCCAAAACAAAACTGTTGTAAAGTACCCATACCCCTGATGCTGAAATGTACTGTGCCTCAATTCTGCCGGTTTATATAGAGACACCAAGTCCAGATGAATTTTGGGAGTTTTATTAAAGGAGGAGATTTATTAAATATGTCGGCCGCTTATAGCTTACATGGGGCAGTCTGGAAGCCCAAATCATGTGCCCCCCAAATATTTCAGGGGCTGCTTATGTACCCTTGATCACACAGGGCTGGGGAGAGCATGACATCATGGCATAAGCTTACATTTGTTTAGGGGATACACAGAAACATTAAGACTTTCAAGGTAACACAATCAAAGATGTTTACAAATCTTTTTTAGGGTTCATCTTCCCTCACTAGCCTAGAGGTATGTTACTCTCAGGATTCCAGGAAGGGGGAGGAACTATAATCAGTGCAAGGTGGTATGTAAATCCTGCCTCCCATTGAAAGAGAAGAAGTTTCTCAGTTAACCTTTATTTTAGATTTAAAACTAAATGGCCCATTGCTCTTGCAAGTCAGAAACTTCTACATTCTTCTCCCTCCCCTCCTCAAAGGAAGGACAAGACAGGAAAGCCTGACCTTTCCTCCTAGAATATCAATATTAATTTTTCAGCTTTTTGGTACCTTACAATAAAACAAACAAATTAAAAACACAAGACAAACAAACAAAAACTAAACAAAATAGAAAATACAGTCTGAGCTCAGCCTTCTTCATGGATGTAAAGCCAGTATCCAAGGCCAGGGCTGCTATCACAGCAGCCTCCCAGCCCATGCAGGTTCACATTGGATTCGGACAGTCGGTAAAGAAACAACGAAGCCAAGAACTGATGGGCCTTCATCTTTAATCCTAGCTTGCACCCGGCGGGCAAGTAAAAATACACACTGGGCTCCAAAACCCAGTCACATTCAGTGCTCACAAAGCTACTGACTTATCCGAGTTTCCTAGAATCAAAGGTTTCTAGCTCACCAGACTTATTCACCTCTGTTCCCCATCTCCTTCCTGATCCCAGATACAAACTCTACACAAACTGGCATCTCACTCAGCACTCCGCCATCTTGGCTGCTTCTCCTGGCCTCCTCCACGTGGCCTTTCTCTGTTCTCCTCTGCTCTCTCTTGCTAATCTCAGGAACCAAGGGCAAAGTCCCGTTCCGCCCCCATTTTATAGTGTAGCTTCACAACCTTTAATCCAATATACAAAGTAGGGAAGTCTCTAATACAAAGTCACTTCTCTGAGGCATGATTGGATTGTACCACCCCACATCAAAAAGGGTGGGAAAGGCTTAATCCCAAAACCAAGCCTCAGGCTACAAGGATTCTACCTGCCTTTAGCTCACCCCAACACACATTAATATCACCTGGGCGACGACCTCCTCGTGTTATCTTTAACAAAGTGAGCATAATACATTTTATCTGCCCAACAATGGGGATACTTTGCTTCCATGGCCTATACAATTCAGGATTAGACTTCCAGAGTTTTCAACCAATAGTTACTGTTTAAAAACCACACAGTGCAGTCCACTGTATGTCCTACTTCCTCCAGATTGACAATGCAGCCCCATCCTAAGGGAACAGTCTGGAGTCTATGCCCCACACTGTGCTCAACACTGAGAAGGGAATGGGAGAAACCAGATCCTAGAAGCCATGGAGTTGATGAGCTAGTTGAAGAGACAAGATTATTTTAGGAAAGGTACCAGGGCAGACCAGAGCCCATGAACATTTTAAATAAGAGAAAAGGTGAGGAGAGATAGAGCACTGGTCAGTGAGAACTGGCTCCGGTGGGGAAGGTGTTGGTCTGCCTGGAGGGGATGATCTGGTTCCAGATGTATCAAGTATGTCAGGGCACCAGTCCATGTGAGTCAAGTTGGTGGCCCAGCCTAGAACCCTGTGGGAGAGAAGGAGCCATGGCCTCACTCTCAGCCTCAATCTACTCATCTATAAATTGGGTGGGGAAAGATGCAAAGATGGAGATGGTCCCAAAGGACTCTCCCGGCTCTGATGTTCTTTGAAGATGGGGGCAAGGTCAAGACTAAGGGCAGCTCTAGAAACAGACCGGGAGCAATGGCATTCTGGCAGGTACCTGAGCATTGGGTCTATGGTGGCACATATGCCCTCGTCCCTGTAGAGTCATGCAGTCCCTTCTCCCTGCCTTGGGGCTGAGGCAGTGTGTGCCCGCCTCTAGAAGTAGTGGTGGGGGAGCAAGATGCATAAGGTTTTTAACTGCAACTATAAGATAGCCTTGAATGGAGCAGAAAAAAATGGCATGGAAGGTGGAAGCGCTGTGTGTGCGTGCACATGCATGAATTCTGCTCTCTGGGTTCAAGTGTAGGCCCCATTCTTATTTTTTTAAAAATATTTATTTATTTATTTAATTTATTTTATTATTTTATTTTTTTGTATTTTTCTGAAGCTGGAAACGGGGATAGACAGACAGACTCCCACACGCACCCGACCAGGATCCACCCGGCATGCCCACCAGGGGGCGATGCTCTGCCCATCCGGGGTGCCGCCCCGTTGCGACCAGAGCCACTCTAACGCCTGGGGCAGAGGCCACAGAGCCATCCCCAGCGCCTGGGCCATCTTTGCTCCAATGGAGCCTCGCTGTGGGAGGGGAAGAGAGACAGAGAGGAAGGAGAGGGGGAGGGGTGGAGAAGCGGATGGGCACCTCTCCTGTGTGCCCTGGCCGGGAATCGAACCCGGTACTTCTGCATGCCAGGCCGACGCTCTACCACTGAGCCAACCGGCCAGGGCTATTTATTTATTTTAGAGGAGAGAGAGAGAGAGAGAGAGAGAGAGAGAGAGAGAGAAGGGGGGAGGAGCAGGAAGCTTCAACTCCCATATGTGCCTTGACCGGGCAAGGCCAGGATTTTGAACCGGCAACCTCAGCATTCCAGGTCGACGCTTTATCCACTGCACCACCACAGGTCAGGCGGCCCCATTATTTCTTAACTGTGTCTCATACCCTTCCTCAGCCTGAGGATTATAATAATTCTTACATTACAGCTCATTGAGGGTTTTGGTATGTGCGATGACATCACAGTATCATGCAGAATAGTTTTCCTGCCTATTTATCCATCCTTGCTCTCTCTGAACCTTTGATCTTTTTATTGTCTCCATAGATTAACATTTTTTGATGTTACTGTACATGGAATTGTCTTTTAATTTTTGATTTCCAGTTGTTTATTGCTAGTATATAGAAACGCAATTCTTTTAATACTAATCATGTTACCTGCAACCTGGCTAAACATGTCTTAGTTGTAGCAGCGTTTGTAGATTCCACTGGGTTTTCTACCTAGGTGATCACCGCATGATTTGTTGGACTGAGGGTTAGCTTATGTGCAGCGGCCACCATGTTTGGGCCAGAGGGGAACAACGGGAGAAGTTGGGCAAAGTTAATTTTAATGAGTGAGTCTGGCTAGGAGTGGGGGACCTAGGGGGAGTGTTTCTCTGAACCCACAGGTCCAGCAGAGGTTCCTCCCATCTGCCCCTGGCTGCCGTGTCTCCGTTCCCGCTCAGGGAGGACACCCAGGAGAGTCGGAGGCTTCTCCCTCCACTCGCTTTCCTTTCTCAGTCCTCAGGACTCCCAGAGCAGGACCATCTGCTTCTTCTGCCCCAGTTTCTTTTTCCGTTTACAGGAGGAGGACAGCAGGATTTGAGAGGTGAGTTAGGGTTTCTTCTACACTTGTGCTCAGCTGTCCTACTTGATATTCCAAACTGCCCACTGTTTTCAGGAGTTGAGACTCCTGGAAAAGATTCCAGGGGACTCAAAGCTTTCTGTGAAAATAGGACGCAGGAGGACAAGAGACCAGAGGCCTAGATTCTGGCCGTGGCTCGACCAGAGTCCAGCTGAATGACCCCGGCTCAGTCTGTGCTCTCCCCTGGGTCTGGCCTTTTGTTTTCAAATGAGGCTGGATCAAGGAGCTTTGAACTTCTTACAGCTCTGAGGGTGGGGAGACTGTGTGTGTGGGGAAGCCCACTTCTCTCCAGGTTCTGAACTGTGTTGGGCAGTGCCTGGCCCCTGGTCTCCGGGAAGACAGTGACGGTGCAGGCAGCCACAGGGGCTACTCCATAGATGAAGAGAGGCAGGAAGAGGCAGCCCTCAGTGCTCATGCCCACTAGTGGGCTTAGGATGCTGCCTATGTTGGCCAAGGTTGTTCTGCTTAGACCTCTCTGGCTGTGGGGAGGAGGAGAACCTCACGGGGCCGGTGGGGCTTGTGGGTGCCATAATTCTGCCTACCACTGTTGTTTATCCTTTTCAGAGTCCCTACTGTCGTGCCAAATGCTTGCATTTACACTGGCTAAAAGAAAAATGGGAAGCAAATGGTTTCAGAACCAGGAAGCCTGGGTTCCGGTCCCAATTTGAACTTGCCGTCTGATCGTCAATGAGTCTCCAACCAACCTCTCTCCCGAGCTCCAGACTACGTATCCGATTTCCTACCTGACATCTTCATTTGGATGTCCTCTACATCCCAGTCCAACGCTCCATCCACTGTGCCTCCACCTGGTCAGGCTTTACTGTCTTAATTACTATAATTTTATAATCATAGTATTTTTTTTGTAATATGAGTTTATAATACATCTTGGTTTCTGGTAGGACAAATTCTTCCACCTTGTTTTTTTTTTTTATAAAAAGCACCTTAGTTATATTTGGCCTATAACACTTTCATATGCACTTTATTTTATTTTTTTAATTTTGATTTTAAAAAGAGAGGAAGGGAGAGAGAGGGAGAGAGAAATCAATTTTCTGTTCCATTTATTTGTGGACTCATTGGTTGATTCCTGTATGTGCCCTGACAGGCTCAAACCCACAACCTTGGCATTTGGGACAGCACTTTAACCAACTTAGCTACCTGGCCAGCACTTTTATGGCCCTATTTTTGTTATTTGTTATTCTTAGGTGCTGACCACATGCTCTTGTATAATGTTGACTAGAGGAGGAGACAGCAGGCATGTTTGTCTTAATCCTAAATTTAAGAGGAGCACTTCTAATGTTTCATCTCTAACAATAATATTTGCTTTGGGTTATAGATGGTTCATATCAAGTTAAAATGCCTTCTATTACTGTTTTATTAAGACTATTTTTTATGGATGTTAATTTTTATTAAAGATTTTCTGCTTTTATTTGTATGATAATCTATTAATGTGGTGATATTAACATTGTTTTTTTAAAATTTTTTTAATAAATTTTTATTTATTTTTTGTTCATTTATGTTTGTTCATTTTAGAGAGGAGAGGGAGAGACAGAGAGAGGAGAGACAGAGAGAGAGAAGGGGGAGGAGCTAGAAGCATCAACTCCCACATGTGCCTTGACCAGGCAAGCCCAGGGTTTCGAACCGGCGACCTCAGGATTTCCAGGTCGACGCTTTATCCACTGCGCCACCACAGGTCAGGCTAACATTGTTTTTTAATGTTAAACCACCTTTGCTTTCTTGAGATTAATCCTCCTTGGCTCAAGCCAAGCCAAGCTAGTGATCCTCTGTTCAAGCCAACAATGTTGGGCTCAAGCCAGCAACCTTGGGATCATGTTGATGATCCTGTGTTCAGGCCAGTGACCTCGTGCTCAAGCTGGCAAGCCAGCGCTCAAGTTGGATGAACCTGTGCTCAAACTGGTGGCCTTGGGGTTTCAAACCTGAAAACTTAGTATCCCAGGTTGATGCTCTAACCATTGTGCAACCACTGGTGAGGCTGCACCTTTTTTTTTTTTTTTTTTTGGTCTTAGAGTCTATTCCGACTCCTGTTAGTATAGCTACCTTACTTTCTTCTGGTTAATATTTGCTTGGTATATCTTTTTTCATTTCTCTACATTAAACATTTTCATGTGCTAACATCTAGATGGGTCTCTAGTAAACTGCATGAACTAGACTAAAAAAAAAAATCAGCTTGGAATATCTCTGCCTTTTGTTTTTTTGTGTGTGTGTGCCAGAGACAGAGAGAGAGAGAGAGAGAGACAGACAGGAAGGGAGAGAGATGAGAGATGAGAAGCATCGATTCTTCATTATGGCATCTTAGTTGTTCATTGATTGCTTTCTCATATGTGCCTTGACTGGGGGGTTACAGCAGAGTGAGTGACCCCTTGCTCAAGCCAGTGACCTTGGGCTTCAAGCCAGCAACCTTTGGGCTCAAGCCAGCAACCATGGGGTCATGTCTATGATCCCACGCTCAAGTCAGCAGCCCCATGCTCAAACTGGTGAGCTTGCGCTCAAGCCAGATGAGCCTGTGCTTAAGCTGGTGACCTCAGGGTTTCAAACCTGGGTTCTCAGCATTCTGGCCCGACACTCTATCTACTGCACCACTGCCTGGTCAGGTGGAATATCTCTGCCTTTTAACTAGTAGGTTTGATCCATTTATATTTACTGTGTGATTGATATATTTGGAGTTATTGATACCATCTTATTTTTTGTTTAACTTGTCCTAATTTATGTATGTTTTTCTCCTCATGTTTTGCCTACAAATAACTGATTAACCTTTGTGCCGTTTCTAGGTGGAAAGCTTCTGGCTCCAGGGCCTGATTGTCCCATCCCAGGACTCCTCTCCCACACCCCACTCACCACATCACTGCGGGTACAGCTCCCCTGTATACATGAAGATGCAGTCCAAGGAGCTAACAGCCTTTTCCTAACACAGCCATTATGATGTGAGGAATGACTGGTTGAGAAGGAAATGGAAGTGATGATTGGGTGTTGGGAAAGGGTGGGCGGAGCTTTGGGTCTTTTCCATCCTTCTAGACAGCTAGCTTGAGCTAGATTGGGGTCTGACTTTGGGAAAGGACCAAGACAGGAGCAGGAACGGGGCACAGTTTCACCCCAGGTATCATCACGCAGGTCAGAATGCAGATTCCTGACAGCTGCGAGGAGGTCATTTGTGTAGGCCTGCAGCCCAATGACTTGGTGGCCAAAAAGCCCAGGAAATGAAATAAGAGGTCTGGAATTGTGAAGAGCACCTGCATCAGTTAGATGTGGATCCCAAAACTTTACAGATTCAAGATTAAACTATAGAAGCTGAGGTTGCGTGTGGACCTGGGGCAGAGCAGAGGGGCTGTGCATTGGGTAACAGCCATGCCACATCTATATATAATATAATATAGTAACTGCAGCTGGCAAACCGCTCTGCCACCTGTTCTTTCTTTTTTTAATATGTTAGAGAGGATGGGAGAGAGGGAAAAAGAGAGACAAGGACATCGATCTGTTCCTGTATGTGCCCTGATCAGAGATCAAAACGGCAACCTTTGCACATTGGGATGAAGCTCTAACCAACAAACTCTCTGGCCAGGGCACATTTGTTCTTTCCTTTAGTATTTACATCAGCTCTGTGAGTCATTCTTTTTTTCTTTTGAAGGCACATAAGAAAGTCTTCTCTTAATTCTAAAAGGCAACTTTCTCTATCATATATTAGACTATATTTTAAAATTACTTAAGAGAAAATAATATTTTTTACTTTACAACAGGTCCTACCCCCACTCCCAATCCCCTGCCTTAAGGGACTTGCTTTTTATTTTTTATGATTATCATTTTTTATTATTATTAAGTGAGAGGTGGGGAGGCAGAGGCAGACTCCCACATGCACCATGACTGAGATCCACCCGGCAAGCCCCCTATGGGGGGGGTGCTCTGCCCATCTGGAGCTGCTACTCTGTTGCTTGGCAACCCAGCTGTTTTTTTTTCTTTCCTTCTTTTTTTTTTTTTTTCTGAAGCTGGAAACGGGGAGAGAGTCAGACAGACTCCCGCATGCACCCGACCGGGATCCACCCGGCATGCCCACCAGGGGGCGATGCTCTGCCCCTCCGGGGCGTAGCTCTGTTGCAACCAGAGCCACTCTAGCACTTGGGGCAGAGGCCAAGGAGCTATCCCCAGCACCCGGACCATCCCTGCTCCAATGGAGCCTCGCTGCGGGAGGGGAAGAGAGAGACAGAGAGGAAGGGGGGGGGGTGGAGAAGCAGATGGACGCTTCTCCTGTGTGCCCTGGCCGGAATCGAACCTGGGACTTCTGCACGCCAGGCCGACGCTCTACCACTGAGCCAACTGGCCAGGGCCGCTATTTTATTTTTACTTTATTTTATTTTTTTTAGTGCTTGAATCGAGGCCATGGTGCCATCCTCAGTGCCTGGGGTCAACTTGCTCAAACTGAGCCATGGCTGCAAGAGGGGAAGAAAGAGAGAGAGAGAGAGAGAGAGAGTGTAGGGGGAAGCGAGAAGTAGATGGGTGCTTCTCCTGTGTGCCCTGACCGGGAATGGAACCTGGGACTTCCACAGGCTGGGCTGATGCTCTACTGCTGAGCCACTGGCCAGGGCCGAGACTGGCTGTTGGCAGGTGCTGCTTTAGTTAGTTGATTGCATTGGAAGAGGGTGTTTGTGAGAGACTTTGCATCCTAGGGAAGTTCAAGTAACAGCTGATGAATTCAAAGAAAAACATTCTTTTTCTTTGTTGAGGAATGTATGTAAATTTACAGCTAGAGATGAATTTTGAGGAGGAGATTTTAGAGGTTATAGGAAGAAGGGTTAGCAGAGAGAGGGGAAGAATTGATTGCGGTTAGCCGTCTGGTTGAGGGATTTGACGGGTTAGAGGGCCAACAGAAATGGCTCTGAGGTTTTGGTTGTATGGTAAGTGATATGAGCATCTCTCCATCTGCCCATGGAGTCTTCATAAAATCAACATTGTTTTGTGACACTTTGTGGGGCAGCATGGCTCCTTAGAGATGTGATTAAAGGTTGTGTCCTGCCTCAGGCTTGGTGAAGGGCACAGTGAGAAGCTGTCCGCAGAAGGCAATCTTATGTGAGCCACATGGGAATGAAGACTTAGACAGAATAGGACGGGCACTAGACTAGGTAGTTAGTCAATGGGACTGCATAGTACTGAAACAGCATGTGATGGGGAGGGGTTTCACACCCACCACAGAAGGATGGACCAGTCAGTAAGTGGGTTTGGCATAATTAGTTAATCTAGAACAACTAGACTCCTACTCCTTACCATATGTTCAACTATATTTCAGATAGATTATCATAAAATATAAAAGCTTAAACAAATAAGAACATGCTTGAAGAAAATCTAGATGAATAGTTTTATACTCAGGGGGAGGGCAACCTAGATGTTATTTGGAACATGGAAGCCGAATTTAATAACCTTTTAAACTAAATGAGGTCCTCTATCTATTTATTTATTTATTTTTTTACAGAGACAGTGAGTGAGTCAGAGAGAGGGATAGACAGGGACAGACAGACAGGAACGGAGAGAGATGAGAAGCATCAATCATTAGTTTTCATTGCGTGTTGCAACACCTTAGTTGTTCATTGATTGCTTTCTCATATGTGCCTTGACCGCGGGCCTTCAGCAGACCGAGTAACCCCTTGCTTGAGCCAGCGACCTTGGGTCCAAGCTGGTGAGCTTTGCTCAAACCAAATGAGTCTGCACTCAAGCTGGCGACCTCAGGGTCTCGAACCTGGGTTCTTCTGCATCCCAGTCCAATGCTCTGTCCACTGCGCCACCTCCTGGTCAGGCCATGGAAGCTGAATTTAAAAGAAAGGGTAGATGTGTTTGTACAAAGCAATAAAATGTCTTTGTTTTTATTTTATTATTATTTTTGTGACAGAGACAGAGAGAGAGAGACAGAGAGAGGGACAGATAGGAACAGATAAGGATAGACAGTCAGGAAGGGAGAGAGATGAGAAGCATCAGTTCTTTGTTGTGGCACCTCAGTTGTTCATTGATTGCTTTCTCATATGTGCCTTGACAGCAGAGTGAGTGACCCCTTGCTCAAGCCAGCAACCTTGGGCTCAAGCCAGCGATCCCGCGCTCAAGCTGGTAAGCCTGCGCTCAAGCCGGATGAGCCTGTGCTCAAGCCAGCGACCTTGGAGTTTGAACCTGGGTCCTCTGCATCTCAGTTTGATGCTCTATCCACTGCCCCACCACCTGGTCAGGCAAAACATCTTTGTTTTTAAAAAGTGGTAAGTATAAATGGCAGATTTTAAAATGCAAAAAATATTGATCACATATGGTAATAGGTTATTATCTTTAAGGTCAAAGAGTGTTCTTATAAGTCAATAAAAAGAAACAATGGGCAAGGGATATCAATAAGAAGTTTATAAAAAATTATAAATAGATCAAAACCATAGGAAGAAAATATTCAACTTCCTCCAGGATAAAATAAAAGTGAGCTGAAAAAGAAAATATTATTTTCTGTTTCTTAGAGTAATAATATTCTGTTGAAGATGGTCACTTTTGTAAAATATTCCTTTTCATTTTTCTTTCTTTCTTTTTCTTTTTTGAGAGGCAGGTAGAGAGAGACAGGAACATCAAGCTGCTCTCGTACATACCCTGACCAGGATCAAACTGGCAACTTCTGTGCTTCGGGACGACGCTCCAGATCTATTCGGACAGGGCTTAACTTTTATTGAGTTTTAGAGAGACCAAGAGAGGAAGGGAGAGGGAGGGAAGGGGGGAGGGAAACATTTGTTATTCCACTTTTTGGTTGCTTCCTGTGTGTGTGCCCTGACCGGAGATCGAACCAATAACCTTGTTGTTTTGGGATGACGCTCTTAACCGACTAAGCTAGCTGGCCGGGGCTTGTAAAATATTTATTTACTGGAGAGTAGGTTGGTGTGCAGATAAAGCTGACTCCGTTTTAGAACTAATACCTCTGAACCCAAACCTCCTCTCGTTTCCTCCCTGGGTGGACTCTGGAATGTGCAGAGGCTGTGGGTTAATCACAAACCTCCAGCAGTTAGCCCTTCCTTTGGGGCAAGGAGACTTCAGTGTTATTTATCTTTTAACTTGTCCTGGCATCAGAGTTCCGGTGTCTGGCCTCTTTGTGCCCCTTGGGAATATCTGCATTTCTTAGAGTGGGTGAATCATGAGAATACAGGGTCAGCTGTGTAGCTCTACATTTATTAATATAGAAAGATGTTCATGAAATATTAAGAACAAACAGTTGTTATTTCTGCTGTATTTTTTAACTATATGTGATATAAATTACTGTGTGTGTTTCAAGTATGTGAAAATGGTACAAGTCTAGGTGAATGCATGCCAGTGTGTTAATGAGGATTATTTCTGAGATATAAGATTACCAAATCATTAACAATTTTTGTCCGCTTATCCCTACTGCCTAGTTACCTTATACAGATGGGTGACCTGTAAGTTTTTCTGTGGAGGTGTTACAGAATTGTGCAAACCAAGCGAGTCCATGGCTGCACCTTTGTCAGCTGCAAACAATCCCATTGTCAGGCAGGGACGTGTCGCACAGCATTTGGGGAGACATTGTGGCAGGCACACTCTAGGATGGCTTCCTGCTGCAGACCCACTAGAAAGACTCCTTGCTGGCTGGTGAAGTAAGGAGCCATTTGGGAAAGCCCACGTGAGGGACTGAAGACAGCCTCTAGAAGCGGAGGGCGACCTCCAGCCGACAGCCAGCAAGTAGCCAGGGCCCTCGGTTCTATGTCTACAAGGAAATGAATTCAGGCAACAACCTGGGTGAGCTTAGAAGTGGATTCTTCTCAAGTCAAGCCTTCAAATGTAGCTCATCTCACACTTTGGTTTCAGCCTGTGAGCCCCTAGGTAGAGGACTCAGGTAAGCTCTGCCCAGACTTGGGACCAATAGAAACTGTGAGACAACAATTGTGGGTTATTGTAAGCGGCTAACTATGTGGTAATTTGTTACATGGCAATAGAAGACATGTTTAGGGAAATGTGAGTGCCTATGACACAGCTCTCAGGGCCAGAAAACCAGGGCTCTGGGGGTAGCTGAGCCCCGGGCTCCTGGAGGAGGAGGAGGGAAGAGCTCGGCTGAGGCACAGCTGCTCTTTCCCGGGAGAGGTGGGGAGCGCTCTGAGCCTCTTTGTCGCTTGCTGTGGGGCCTCCTTCAGCCTCTTAGCTTCCCGGCCTGTCCTGTCCTGTTTTCTCAGTCTGCTTCTGTCCATCAGTTTGTCTGTCTCCCAGCCGAGTGAGGAAGGACCTACCTCAGTGGCACGAGGCCGAGGACGAGGAGGAGAACAGCAGGGGCGTTGAGCTTGGTCCGTGGTCAGGCTCCCCTGCAGAGGGCTCTGGAGCAGCTGCTCAGAGAGATAGGGCCCGGGCTTGGTCCCCTGGCCCGCTGAGCCCCTGTGATTCAGGCGTCCTCCGAGCCCGGCCCTCCCGAGGCCCAGGGAGCTGCTGGTGAAGCCACTCACAGCCCTGCGTGAATGGAGGCTGCAAGCGCAGTAGGCTGTGAAGTTGGGTGTGAAGGCAGTGAGGGTTCCTGACGCTGCTGACTAACTACAGGCAGGTCCAGACCCACGCCTTCCAGTGCCTGCCTTGTAGGGAGAGGGGAACCCCGGGTTCAACGAGCGCGTCACTTCCTCCCTGCCTGGTGGCACTCGCTGTTGCCTTTGGCGCCCTGGGCAATCTAACAGATTTTTTTTTTTTTTTTGGCAAAGCTGTCCACACTCGACCATGAAGTAGGTGCTGAGGTGGGAGGTGGGAACAATAAGGTGAGGGCTGGGATCCGGGCCTGGGCTGCCGCTGTCCAGGGTCCTGACACCTCAGCTCATCGGGTTAAAACCACAAGGACGTCTGCCTGACCTGTGGTGGTGTAGTGGATGGAGTGTCAACCTGGAGTGCGGAGGTCGCTGGTTGGAAACCCTGGGCTTGCCCAGTCAGGGCACATATGGGAAGTAGTCAATCAACAACTAAAGGGAAGCAACTAGAAATTCATACTTCTCGCTTCCCCCTTTCCCCTCTTTCTGTAAAATTAATAAATAAAATCTTTAAAAAAAAATCACAGGGATGTGTTGAAACAACTCATATGCCTGAATCCCACTCAAGTCCTGTTGACTATCTGGAGGGTAAACTAAAATATGATTTTTTAACAAGTTTTTAAGGTTTGGGAACTGCTGTTCTGGGATGTGGTTGATTCTTTGACTGTTGGTTGATGGTTATTCCTGACAGACCTCTCCCAGTAGACAAGTCTTTTGTGATTTTTAAAACTGAGGCATAGTTGTCGTGTACCATTATATCAGTTTTCAGGTGTGCACCATAATGACTCAATTATTGTGTACACTGGGAAATGATCACTATAATAGGTGTACTTGGCATCTGTAACTGTACATAGTTACAAATTTTTTTCTTATGAGACCTTTTAAAATCATGTCTGTTAGCAACTTTCAAATATGCAATACAGTATTAATAACTGTAGTCACCATGCTGTACATTACATCCCATGACTTACTTGTTTTATAACCTGACAATTGCACCTTTGGCCTTCTTCACCTATTTAGCTTGGTCACCCGCCCCCCCCCCCCCCCCCCCAGTCACTGGTAACTGCCTGTCTTCTGTATCTGAGTTTGGTTTATAGATTTGTTTTGAGAAACCTCTGCAAAGTTATGCTTTAGCAAAACAGATATGACTTTGGCTTATAATATTGTATGAAGAATAAAGCTGATTTTGTGTACCTTTGATCTGCTATGACATTTCTAGTATTTGTAGATTTTATTCTCTAGCAAATTACCCTCTGTTATCCACCCCATGATGTGTTTATGGTCTTTAGCCTTCAAGACAGTCAAGGTTCAGGCAATCAACACTGAGTTCTAGGTACCAAGTTAGCCTTCACCATAACCCTAGGGTTAGAATCATTACTCCCATTTTATAGAAGAAAAAAGGAGCCAAAGAGAGGTTGTAGCTCTCCGGTGGATGCAGTTAGTGGTAGGGGTATGGCTTGTTCCTAGCTCTTACTGATTCTTAGGTCTATGTTTGTTTTTGTGACTCTTGCATGTCACATACAAGGCAGAAGTGGTGGAAGGTGACTTCTTCAGGATGTCAGAAAATCTAGATTCCTGTTCTGCTTTCACTACTTATTAGTTATGTGACTGTAGTTGTTTGTTTTTTGGGTTTTTTTGTATTTTTCTGAGGTGAGAAACAGGGAGGCAGTCAGACAGACTCACGCATGTGCCTGATCAGGATCCACCCCACATGCCCACCAGGGGGCGATACTCTGCCCATCTGGGGCACTGTTCCGTTGCAATTGGAGCCACTCTAGTGCCTGAGGCAGAGGCCATGGAGCCGTCTTCAGTGTCCGGGCCAACTTTGCTCCAATGGAGTCTTGGCTGCAGGAGGGGAAGAGAGAGACAGAGAGGAAGGGGAGAGGGAAGGGTAGAGAAGCAAATTGGTGCTTCTCCTGTGTGCCCTGGCTGGGAATCGAACCTGGGACTTCCAAACGCTGGGCCGAGGCTCTATCGCTGAGCCAACTGGCCAGGGTCAGTGTGACTGTAGTTATTAAAAATATTCACTTCTTAAAAAAGGTAATGAATTATTATGAAAGTTCAACATATAGTAATTTCAAAACATATAAAAGGTGCCTTTCATAGTGACTGCTTAGACAACTTGTTCTCCGAACACTAACCCCTCACCCTCTTTCAGGACTGCTGAGCCGGTCTCTCCCAGGCCACACCTGAGGAAATCTGGCCCTGGAGCTGGGTTTAGCTGCTCAGAAACTGTTTTTAATTATAAATTTGGAAATGTGTCTCAGGGAAGCAAGATCTGTCAAGACACCTAAAGTTGGGATGGGATGGCTAAGATTTGGAACAATATAGAAGTGGAGTTAAGAAAACATGAGGGAAAGAGTTAGAGATAGACAGAGAAGGAGAAATGTGAAAGAAAAAGAATGGAGGAGGAGGAGGAGGAAGAGGAGGAAGTAATCTAGTCAGAGAGAAGTCGGGGGGAGAGCTCGGTCAGCACTAGGGAAGTCAAGATGGAGAGTCCATCCGTCTCAGTTCCCTTCAGCTACTTGGTCCCACCCCCACCTAGGGCTGCCCTAAGCTCTTGACCATGAATCCTGTGAAATACCCTTCCATCCTTCCATTAACTGTCCGTAAGCAAATTTGAGAGGGTTGTGGTTATTTGCAACTTGGAAATAAACAGAAATTGGGCAATACAACTGATAGTTTACATTGCATTGCTCCTTTTAATTAATAGAAGAAAGAAATCAACCCTCTCGTTTTGAAAGTACTTTCTCTCGAGATAGAGTAACATAGCTCCACAGCCTGCAGGAAAATCACGGGGCTGATGCACGGCTGTTCAGATTAAGTGAAATAATAAATGGACGTGGCATTTCCTTCACAATTAAGAGCTAATTTTTGTGTACTTTTGAGTAGATTCTTAAACTGTCATTTTTTTTTGGTCAAACATAAAGAAACCAAAAAAAAAAAAAAAAAGAGAAAAAGGGGCTGGAATGACCAAGACAATTAGGGGCTTTCCCCTAAGATGTGTTAATATACATCCAAATGGTTTCACTTTTCAAGTGTAGTTACTTGATAATCTTGATTTGGTCAGAAAGAAATTCTTATTTTTGAATAAACTTATTAACGTAAGACTTTTACTCTGTGGATGCACATGATGAACACTCAACATGATGTAAAATTTGGGATGTTGCATTTGAACACCCCCCCCCCCCCCTCAAGGAGTAATGGACTTTATTGCTGTTTTGTTCAAATAGCCATTCCATAATTCTTTGTACTGTGTAATATAGCTTTCATTTAAAAATGATTCTGGGCCCTGGCCAGATAGTTCGGTTGACTAGAGCAGGGGTCCCCAAACTACGGCCCGCGGGCCGCATGCGGCCCCCTGAGGCCATTTATCCGGCCCCGCCGCACTTCCGGAAGGGGCACCTCTTTCATTGGTGGTCAGTGAGAGGAGCATAGTTCCCATTGAAATACTGGTCAGTTTGTTGATTTAAATTTACTTGTTCTTTATTTTAAATATTGTATTGTTCCCATTTTGTTTTTTTACTTTAAAATAAGATATGTGCAGTGTGCATAGGGATTTGTTCATAGTTTTTTTTTTATAGTCCGGTCCTCCAACGGTCTGAGGGACAGTGAACTGGCCCCCTGTGTAAAATGTTTGGGGACCCCTGGACTAGAGCGTTGTCCTGAAGCACAGAGGTTGCCAGTTTGGTCCCTGGTCAGGGCACAGACAGGAGCAGATTGATGTTCCTCTCCCTCTGCTTTACTCTCTAGCTGAAATAAATAAAATAAAAATTAAAAAAAATGATTCTGGGCTGTGTCAGAATGAAAATTAATGTTAACAGTACTTTGATGAAAATATGTGAATGGAGTGTGGCTGTGGAGAAGTAGGTGGGAAAGACGGTGGTGAGGGGTTTAAGGTTTTTGTAGACGGGAAAGGAGGAATGGAAGAATAAGAAATGAGAAGGTGTGGGAAAGAGGTAAGAAGTCAGAGAAGGGCAAAGAGAACCAAATCCATGCAGTCTCGTGATGAAATCTGTGTGTAGCCCGGATGAGAAATGGATCAGTGAATATAGAATGCTCAGAGGCTCTCTGCCTGTGGTCTATTCAAGGTGCTGTCATCTGCAAAAGCAAAGGTTGCATGAAGCTTAGACCACTGGCTGTGTTCCCTTCAAAAAATCCCTGGGATCAAATATTCTTTTCCCTCCTTCCCTCTGTCCCTCCCTCTTTCCCTCCGTCCCTCCGTCCCTCCCACCTTTCCTTCCTTTATTTTAGAGAGACAGGAAGGGAGGGAGGGAGGGAAGGAGGGAGAGAGAGAGAGAGAGAGAGAGAGAGAGAGAGAGAGAGAACACTGATCTGTTCCTGTATGTGCCCTGGCCGGGGATTGAACCGGCAACCTCTGTGCTTCAGGTTGATGTTCTAACCAATCAAGCTATCCAGCCAGGGCCCATTGAGGACCAAATATTTCTGTGTGCTCCTGGGCCTCTTGTATTACAGAGAATCTTATATAGAGAACTTTTATCTCTAACAGGAACCAGAGTCTAGGAATAGGATTTGAGGGAGACCAGGAGAACCGCTGCCTAAGACAGCCCTGCACGGCTAACTTGATAAAGGCTATGATACACAGCAGATGCCAGGAGACCGCCCACAGGGGAGAGAGCAGGAGAAAGAGAGGAAACGAATGGCAGCTGGGCCAGAGAGCACAGAGGTGAAATGGTAGCTCCACTCTTCGGCAGAACAGGAAGGAAGAGGGGACTCAGGCGGGGTCATTCATAATAACCCCTGTCCTTCCTGCCCTGCCGTCACGTCACTGGACCAAAGGGTAGGCACATGACCCAAGCCAATTGATCAGTCTTTCCTAGAAGTTTTCAAGTTTGGAGCTGGGGGCAGGAACCTTCTTTCTCTCTGGGGAGGAAGTGATGAAGAGTGAGCCCAGAATGGTTGGTGGCCTCCTTGTGAAGGGTCATGTGTGCAGTAGACATGCCCAGGATGCGAAGAAAAGCAGAAAAGCAGAATTGAGACCCAGCAAGGGTCCTGATGACATCCATGGCCCTGGTTCCCACTTTCCCTGGAGGCATTGCCACCCCCTCTGCCCGTCTTGTAGTTTGAATACGGGAGACTTTATACACTCTTTTTATGCTCAAATTAGCTCAACTTGAATTACAGTCACTTGCCAATAAGAGTCCTGACTAATGTAGTGCAGATGGAAGCTGCTAGTTATTGCTCAGGATATTTTAATTCAGAAGAAAACGAGGAGAAAAGCTCAGGCAGGGTTTTTATTATAACCCTAGCCAGCCTCTTTTTCTTCTTATATTTATTTATTTTTTGCTTTGCATTCAGAGTGCTGAAATATCCCTATGGGATGTTGGGCCATCTTCCTTCCAAGGGGCAAGCTGGGACTTTTTCAGGTGACCTGTGCTGTTGTGCTTACCAGATACAGCCATGTGGCCTGGGGACAGTGTCTTCATTGCCATCAAGTTTTTTGCTTATGCAGCCCCTGTTAACTTGTGTGAGCTGTTTTCATTTGTTTCACAACTCAGAGGGCCCAGCTTCACTTTGGGTTAGGCATGTAAGCTGTTTATTATCCTAATGAAATGTTTTCTGGCACAGCCAAAGGCTTTGGCATTGCTGGTGTCCCGTGCCTGTGTGTGGTGGTGGGTAGGTCCCATCCACCGTGCCTATAGGAAGAGGAATGGATTATTTCTGGCATCTCTATACATCTCAGAGAACGGAATAACTGCATCTGGCCTTCTTAGTCACTGAAACCAAGAATTATGAGATTACTACCAAGTCTTTATTTAGAAGGAAATCGAAGGTGTTCGCTTACCCGGATTCTTTGCTCTTAGATGGCAAGAAATCTGAGCTTTTGGATCAAACTGCCTGTTGTTTAAATGGAAGAGCAATAGCTAGGTTGATAGTTCCTGGAATATTGTTGACCTTGGAAAGCCAAGTGTAAAGTTTTAAGAAGGGAAAAGGGGAAGCAGATCCGGAAGGGCTGAGACATCCACACTAAGGTGAGTGGGCTTGGGTTGAGGCTGGAAGGTGACGAAGAAAGTCCCTCTCACTGGGCACGGAGGGGACGGCGTGGAGTCCTGCATGCCTCACAGGGGGAAAGGCCAGTCAGACTTGGTCACCTTCTGCTTCTGTCTTGGGTCTCTCTGGTGGGAGTATGGCTTGATTTTGATAAATTTTAGACAGATGCTGCATCAGACAAGTTTGGGGACCACAAGCCCTACTCAGGGCCTCTTCCCTGTGCAGCCCTGACGGATAGGCCAGCAGCCACGCGATCCCACTATCCTGCCCCTTGGCATGATGAATGGATGAAGAGCGGGCATCTGAGCCAATTGCGAGAGGGGATGGACTCATCAGTATGTTGTGCTGGGCCAATCAGAGACTTTTCTAAGAATTTGATGTAGGATATACAGAAACAGTCTGGTTGCTGGTGGGCCCTAACTGTGAGAGGTACTGGATCACCACTGGGGTTGGTGGTCCTCTGGCAGGGTGAGCACACAGATGAACTGGGCTGAGAGGAGACAGGAACAGAGTGAGTGTATAGAGATGCCTCTCGTGTTCCAGTTTCTGGTTCTAGTTTCTATGAGGCCTGGACACACTTCATTTCTTGTCCTTGGATTCCCTGAAATCTCTGTATCTTTGCAGTAATACCCCCGTTCCCATGAGCTGATTTGAGAGAGCTTCTCTTTCTCGCCACCAAAAGACCATTGACTAGAATAGATGATAAGAACACGGTGGCTATGACAGCTACAAAGTGCAGGACCCAGCTGGATGAACCACTCGGCAGGCCAGGGTGACTCTACAAATGGGTGTGTGTGTGTTTGGGGGAAGCAGTGTTAAATCACTAGGGATGAATGGACCCCCCATAACCCTGTTCTCTTCCCATTTTTTCCACTTGGCTGCTTGCCGTCGCCTGGACCCAGCTGCTGAGAGCTATTTCTAGATGAAGTCAGGAAACGGTTTTTGTCTCTAGGACTCTGAGCCCAGAATCCCTTGCCTAGGAATGCCCCAGGGACCACGAGCCACCCGGGTGCCTCCTCTCTCCCCTCCTCTGTGCCCCTCCCAGCTGCCCTAGCTCAGGGTAACCACAGGTAAATACTGCACCAGTGTCTCTCCCTGGCAAGAGCGAAAAGACAGAGAGCAGGGTTCCGCAAGGACCGCCACGTGTTTTCTGCCAGGAAATCCCCAACTCCAACCACGGCTCTCTTATGTTTTGGTCAAAACTCTTTATAGCTCCAGGGTCTTCCCACATTCAGACAAACTCAGGCCAGGGTCACCCGGTCCAGCCCGTGCTTGGGAGGTAAGATGGGGATGCAGGCGTGGGAAGGGGAGGGGCAGGAGGCCCAGGCATCCTCACCTCGGTCATGGTGGTGGAAGGGAAGAGGCTGCTGTTATAGATCCAGCCATCGGTGCCGAGCTCTGTGGCCTCCCTGCGGTTGGCCTCTGTGACGCTGGGGAAGGGAGGACCTCATTGGGGGGGGGCGAAGCGGAGGTAGGACTCCGGCCGGCCGCTCCTGCCTGTCCTGGGGCTCCTTGTTCTTGCTGAGGTTGGCGTTGGCAGGCTGGTCGCAGTGGTGGGCGGGGATGGCAGTGGTGAAGTTCTGCAGGGCGTCATGTGAGGACAGCAGGAGCGGGGGGAAGAGCAGCAAGCTTACCTGGATGTGCTGGAGGCAGCTGAGACCCTCTCAACTGCTGCAGCAGGGCGCTGCAGGCCAGGGAGCAGGACCTTGCAGGAACACGAGCTGAGCCTGCTGCTCCCAGGCTGTGCCTGTCTCGTGGTGCAGGGGGAGGTGAAGGACTGCCCTTGTCTCTTTCACTCATCAGTTCCTACGTCGGCTGTGGCCCTGGGCCTCCTGATGGCCAGGAAGAGTTTTTATCATTATTTGTTTATATTTTCTTTAAAAATTTTATTTAGTGATTTTACAGAGAGGGGAGAGAATGGGGAAGTGAGAAGTGTCAACTCATAGTTGCTTCACTTTAGTTGTTCGTTGCTTGCCGTATGTGCCTTGACTGGGCAAGTCCAGGGGTTAGAACCGGCGACCTCAGAGTTCCAGGTCGAAGCTCTATCCACTGCACCACCGCAGGCCAGGCTATTTATATGTTCAATAGTAGTTTCTATAACTTCTTTTAAGGAATCAAGTTAAACTGTGTCTTGAGAGTAAGACATGCAATTATGAAGACTCATTGGGTTAATGGTTAGTTCAGGAGGATCTACAGAGCAGGTCAAGTTGAACTGGGTGGAAGAAACTACCTTTCTGTGAAGGAGGGACACGCACGATGCCCCCGTGTTGGTCAGGTTCAGTCTCCCCACTGGGCCGCAGAGGGCGACCTCTCCTTGGAGAAGAAGAGACAGTGCTAAGGTCAGGAAAGAAGGCCCCAGTTCGTGTGAGCATGAAGCCTAAACCAAATTCCCTTTTTCTCAATGACACCGAGTCAGAGGGAGTGGGGAAAGACTGTGAAGAGCCCACACTGCAGTGCCGCCATTTCGCCCCCTAACCGCGAGCACCGCAGTGCCTCTGCCCAATCCCAGAGCCTGGCCCCCTTATAACATTCTCTCTACAACCCACTCCCCGTGCTTCCCTCCCCAGAGCTTGTCTCTTTTCAGTCCAGGAGGGAGGAGAGGCCAGATCTCAGGAGTGGAAGCGGCCAAAGTCTCCGGCCCCACAGCCGCTGGCAGCAGAGGGGCCAGGTGCACACTGTGACCAGATTGTCTGCATTCTACTCCGGACTCCACAATTTTCTAGCTGTGTGAACTTAGGCAAGTACCTTAACCACTCTGCCTTGATTTTCTTATCTTTAAAATGAGGGAGGGGGCTAATAATAACACCTATTTCTAAAAAGTTACTGGGGAGCTTAAATGAGATAATACACGCAAAGTTTAGGACAGCTCCTGGCACCAAATTAGCACTCAGTGCTGGCTCTCTCGGGCTGAGTGCTACCTTCGCCGGTCCCTTCCCTTGCCCCTCCACCAGCCAGGCCCCAGGAGGCGGAGCTGCAAAGACAGGCCGGGAAGTGAGGCGGAAGCATTAGGGTAGCTAGAGGCTGAGTCTCTCCAGTCGCAGAGCTGGAAGTGTCAAACTGGGTTTGCGTCCCGATTCTGCTGGAATCTAGAAGAGCAGGGCCCAGCATCCTGACATCCCAGCGCCCCGCCCCGTAGTCCTGCTGCTAGAGGTTCCCATCTGCTCTCACAGAGGGGGAGGAGCCTGAAACAAAGCCTCTGATTGGCTGCCTTCATTTTAGTCTCTTCAATTTCCAGTCCAACTAAGGAGAGAGGCTTAAGGCAGTGGTCCCCAACCCCCCAGCTGCGGACTGGTACCGTTCTGTGGGCCATTTGGTACTGGTCTGCAGAGAAAGAATAAATAACTTACATTATTTTCGTTTTATTTATATTTAAGTCTGAACGATGTTTTATTTTTAAAAAATGACCAGATTCCCTCTGTTACATCCGTCTAAGACTCACTCTTGACGCTTGTCTTGTAAGTTCGACAATTATATTTAAAAATACCACAGTTTTTACGCCATTCACATAATTTTATTTTGTGCATTTATCCGTCCCACCCTAAAGGCCCGTCCGTGAAAATATTTTCTGACATTAAACCGGTCCGTGGCCCAAAAAAGGTTGGGGACCACTGGCCTAAGGTATTTTTATTTTTATTTTTTTCATTTTTCTGAAGCTGGAAACGGGGAGAGACAGTCAGACAGACTCCCGCATGCGCCCGCCCGGGATCCACCCGGCACGCCCACCATGGGGCGACGCTCTGCCCACCAGGGGGCGATGCTCTGCCCATCCTGGGGGTCGCCATGTTGCGACCAGAGCCACTCTAGTGCCTGAGGCAGAGGCCACAGAGCCATCCCCAGCGCCCGGGCCATCTTTGCTCCAATGGAGCCTCGGCTGCGGGAGGGGAAGAGAGAGACAGAGAGGAAAGTGCGGCGGAGGGGTGGAGAAGCAAATGGGCGCTTCTCCTGTGTGCCCTGGCCGGGAATCGAACCCGGGTCCTCCGCACGCCAGGCCGACGCTCTACCGCTGAGCCAACCGGCCAGGGCCTGGCCTAAGGTATTTAAACCTTGCAGAAGTATTTGAATAAGTTAGAGAAGGGGGGAGGGAAGAAGGTAGGACAGGGGAGAGGGTCGAGGTCTGGGCTGGTTTGTCAAGTTGTGGGTGTTGAGGGCAAGGACTGGGTTTTAATTCCTTTTGGGCTGGTAGCTGGCCGATGTGAAGTGACTGTGACTTTGAGACAAGACAGACGAAGAGAGAGATTGCACACAGACAAACCTTTTAATGACGTGGTCTTGGTAGAATCTATTCAAAGGGGGGGCCCTGAAGCCATATGGCTTCCCTGTGCCATAGCCATCACTTGGGCTGCCTCTTCTCCCTCCTGGCGTGGGTGGCCCAGGGCCCTTGCTCTCTTTCGGGCTCCGTAAAGCTGGTTCTCAGCGCTCAGTCTATTCTCTTCTGTGCCGAGGACTGGAGCGGGACCATCTGTTTCTGCTGCTCTTCCTGCAGTTTCCTTCCCCTCCTGGGGGGCAGAATGCGGTGCCCTAGGTATGCAGCTTGCAGGCCAGGGCTGGGCGCTGGGTGTTCCCGGGCTTCTCCACTTAGCTGGGCCCAGCTACCAACTCTCTGCCTCACACACCCACCCCTCCCTGGGGCTTGGAGCCCCAGGAACGACTCTAGGAGGTGGAGTACATTGGGGACATGGAGATAAAGATCCCTGGCTTGGAAAAAGAGGCCTGGGTTTGAGTCTCAATGCCACCCTGGCCTGGATGTGTGACCTGGGGTAAGTCCCTGCTCCTCTCTGGGTCGGGTCCTACCTGTTTTCCATGTCCTGCACTGTGTCTGGCAGTGGACGGCCCAGGGTCTCCGGCAGGAGGAGAGTGACAATGCTGGCAGCCATGGCGACAATGCCGAAGATAAAGAAAGGCACGGAGGGGTGGAGCTCAGCGGTCATGCTCACCAGTGGGCTTATGATGCTGCCCACTCGGGCCATGGTGCTGCCCATTCCCAGGCCCGTCTGCCTGCAGGGCCCACAGGGGTAGGCTCCGGTTTGACTTCTGGCATAATTGCTGAGGTGCGTGGGCAATTATGAACCTGAGCACACTCCTCTGTTCCCCATTTGATTAGCAAACCAATTTGATTTAGAGATTAGAAGAAGAAGAAGAAAAAGAAAAAGAAGAAGAAGAGGAAGAAGAAAAAGAGGAAGAAGAGGAAATAGAAGAAGAAGGAGGAGGAGGAGGAGGAGGAGAAGAAGAAGAGGAAAACAAGGTGTTTGGCCAGAGAATCAGGAAATTGATTTTGCCTGATTCTCTGGCCAGATCCCTCTGCCCTTAACTTGCTGCACGA
Source organism: Saccopteryx leptura (assembly GCF_036850995.1). Classification (NCBI taxonomy): domain Eukaryota; kingdom Metazoa; phylum Chordata; class Mammalia; order Chiroptera; family Emballonuridae; genus Saccopteryx; species Saccopteryx leptura. Next base: position 9,845,877 of record NC_089503.1, on the reverse strand, counting down.
CCTTGGGCAAGTCCCTTTTCCTTTCTGGGACTAAGTTTTCTTTGCAGTCAAATCAGAGCTGAGTCGGGCCAATCACTCTCAAATCACCTGGGGGATTTTTGAGTTGCGGTGGCCCCAGCCTCATACAGACAGTTCTATTAGATTAGTGTCGCAGGGGAAGGGTCCGGAACATACAAGTGAAGAATAGGTTAAGAACATGCTCTGTGAGAGTAGAGGTTAAAAATATTGTCTCAGGAGACAAACTGCTTGGATTCACAAGCTGTGTGGCCTTGGGCAAATCACTTAAATTCTCTGTGGCTTCTGTGTTTTATTTGTAAAGTAGAAATCATTATAATATCTACCTGGTAGTCTTGTTATGAGGATTAAATGAGTTGGTATTTGTAAAAAGTTTAAGACAGTGCCTGGCACATAGTAAGTGGCTTGTATCATTAGTCTTTCTTCTTAAATCCCATGAGGGCTCAGTATAGGAACCATGACTCCTCTGGGTTCTCATGCCAAGTGGCTTTGGGAAGCTTAACATTTCTCTGACATCTCATGCGAATTTTACATCCCATTCTTAACAGAGACACCTGTTTCTTATTTCTTAATTCAAAAAGCCTCTTTCCACTGAACCTTGACACTGGGAGAAGCAGTGCTGTGTTTATCCCTAGAGCTGCCGGACCGTCGGTTCCCACCCTGCTGAGTGTGGCTCCTGTGAGGGAAAGTACCTTCACGCCAGCGGTCTTTGGTTTCAGACATACCGCTTGGTTTAGAGACAGAATTTAGATTTGGTGTCAGATTCTAACGTGCACCTTGAAGATCAAGGAGGGACTTCAGTTCATTGCCTCTGAGATGTGTCTTCTTGGCTTCCTACCCTGTCTCAGTTGGGCCACCTTCTGAGATCTTCTAGGGTCAGGTAAGGCCCTAGTGGGTAGTCACACTTGTGTTAGCCAGGTAGCCACCGAGTGTGTGTCGAGTGGCTGCTATGCATTTAATACTGCCGGGCGGCGGGCGCCGGGAAGGGGCTTTGGGCTGTGCGCACCGGACCGTGCTCTGGGGTCTGGCCCGTGTGTGGAGGCATGCTCGCCGCCAGGACCTCCGCTAGGCTCCCACTCACCGTATCACGGTGGGGTACAGCTCCCCAGTGTACAGTAACATGCCGTTGAAGGAGGCAGCCAGGCAGCCCTTCCCCAGCACGGCGAGGAAGGTTCGGACTGTGGTCTGAACTAGAGAGAAAGGAGGGGTGTCGCAGGATCTTGGGAGTGGGGGCTGGGAGAGTGGGGGCCCCTCCCTCGTGGGATGTTGAGTCACGCCTGAGGCTAAGGCCAAGGATGCAGGACCAACATGCTTGTGAGTGCTCACCCTTGGGGACGACCCCATTGATCAGGATGCAGATGCCAGCCAGGAGCAAGGAGGCCATCTGGGCAGGCCGGCGGCCCACGAAGTTGGTGATGAGGAAGCCCACAAGCTTGGCAGGCAGGTCCACAGCTCCGAAGATGATCTGGATTAGGTAGATGCTAACCCCAAAGCCTTGCAGGTCCATGGCCACCCCGTAGTAGGCAAAGCTAGTGGCGAACCTAGTGGGGAGGGAGGAGGGGCATGGAGTCTGTTAGGAAGGTTTGAGAGTGGAGTGCTCCTTCAAAGTAGGGGGAGGATTCGAACCGAAGGTAGGGAGTTGGCCCAGAGGCGCGGGCCAATCAGCGGCGATGAAAAGTTGGGACGCAGCCCCGCCCCACTGCTGTTTGTGCATTGGCAGCAGCGGGGACCAGACCACAACACTAGCCCAGTGGGCGGCGGGGTGGCTGGCCGGACGGTGAGCGCAAGCTGAAGCCACAGCCAAATGAGTGACCACGGATGAGCTGCGGCGCCAGGTCATGATCAGCCGGTTGGTGCTGGCATGGGCTGTGCAGCTGACCAGGCGACGCAGCTGCTACAAGAGCCCACCGGCAGTTGCAGGCTGCCCTGAGTACGTTTTCCCAAGAGACCAACGCTCCCCACAGCCATCACCACCACTAGATGACGTGCTCCCCCAACAACACTCCAGCCACGCCGCCCAGCTTCCCCCACGCCCTGGCCATGTTGTCCCAGCTTCTCACCTCCGAGGGCTGTGCAGCAGCGACAGCCCCATGCCTGCCGTGGCCTGCTCCCCACCCTGCAAACTTCAGCTCCTTCTGGGCCTCGTTCCCACCCAGCCACCAGGCCACCTGGATCCCACCCTCCTTCCCAACGCCCTACAGCTCCCTCCACTTCCACCACCCACAGCCCACGTGCCCATCAGAGCCCAGCAGGGGGCGGCACCAGCAGAAAGCCGTGGCTTCGGTGGATAGCCAGACGTGAGACTGGACGCTGCCCTGCGCTGGCTGAAGCTGGGGACAGGCCTGGGGTGGTGAGGATGCAGGAAGGCTGGGGTTGGGGGGCTTGGGGTGGGGGGAGGTTCCCTGGAAATAGCCCGGGAAGAGTTTATAAAGGAATTTGTGGTGGGGTGGGGTGGGGAGATAGTAAACTTCCTGAGTCACTTGGGTCCTTCAGGAGTTTCTCTTCAGGTATATTTATAACTATAAATATAACAAATGTATGGGAATGAGGCTGGCCGGCCTGAGGCACTGGGGTCAGAGGGAAGGAGCAGAAGACCTTCCCCTGTGGTCAGCACCCCCTCCTGGGCTCCAGTCCCCGGGCAGGTGCTACAAAGCCAAGTGGCGCAGTGTTGCAGGCAGGAGGTGTCTGCCAGCTGCTTCCGTTTAGACATCATGCCTTCTGGAACGGGGAGAAGGAGAAGGTCACCACCACTCCAAGTAGTAATGGCTGCAGGAGAGTTCCTAGAGGTGCTGGTGGCCAAAGGTGTGGCAGCCTCTTTGCCATCACAAGACACCCCCCACCCTTCCCTGTTGGTGGCTGGGACTAAAGAGCCAGCAAGGGGCAGAGGTCCAGTCTGTGGCTCGCTCGCTCGCTCGGGGCTTGCCTCTCTCCGTGTCCTGGCTGAGGAATGGCCGAGTGGAGAGAGCTTGTCTTCGGCTTAGTTCCCAAATCAGTTCTTTCCCCTCAGGGGAAATGCTAATTTAAAAACTTAAAAAGAGACTTTCCTAACTTCAAAACAAATAAACAAACAACTAAAATAGGAGTGAGCTGCACTGAGTACCCTGGATTAGGAGCTGAAATCTGCCTTGGCTAATTTTCTTTAGACATCAGTACCCAGTTTAAATATTGGGGTAGTCCTGCAATACACCGAAACCTTTTCACTTGGAAGCCATCTAAGATTTACATAGTTTTAGTCTCTATTTTATCTATTGAAACTGGGCTGAGGGAGGATAAGTGGATATCCAGGCCATGTCTTTAGGGTCAAGGTGCTGGGAGAGGCAATGTCCTTTTAGGAGCTGTCCACAGTGCTGGGATGGAAGGTGTTCATTTTAAGATGTCAAAATCCCACAAAATGAAGCTCAGGTTATCGGATCAAACCCATAATCTAGAGTAAATCCAAAATTGGAAATAGAATTCATTGGTGGATTTGTTCCCTTTGACCACACCTCTCTTCAGAGTCATGGCGTTGGTGCGGTGGGATTGGGAGGGTAGCTGAAAGAAGGGCAGTGGGGAATGTTGCAATGGGGAAAGAAGACATTTGGCTGAAATCAGCCTGAACCAAAATGTACATTCGGAGACAAGCTTTAGGCATCTTATTGCCCATGATTGTGATTCTGGCCAAAACCAGTATAGGCACAAGGCCAGGAAAGTCTCCAAATGTTTTGTGAGGCAGACCAGTCTCTGCCTTCGTGAGGTAATTTTGTTGACTCTGGGGGCCACTGAGCCTGATGAGGTCTTTCTTTCTTTCTTTCTTTCTTTCTTTCTTTCTTTCTTTCTTTCTTTCTTTCTTTCTTTCTTTCTTTCTTTCTTTTTGTGTGTGACAGAGACAGAGAAAAAGACAGAGGAACATATAGGAACAGATGGGCAGGAAAGGAGAGAAATGAGAAGCATCAATTCTTTGTTGTGGCTCCTTAGTCTCCTTAGTTGTTCATTAATTGCTTTCTCATATGTGCCTTGATGGGGGGGCGCTACAGCAGAGCAAGTGACCCCTTGCTCAAGCCTGTGACCCCGTGCTCAAGCTGGTGAGCCCATGCTCAAGCCGGCGACCTTGGGGCTTTGAACCTGGATCCTCCTCATCCCAGTTCGATGCTCTATCCACTGTGCCACCGCTTGATCAGGCCTGATAAGGTTTTTCTATATTGGAACAGAGTTGATAAAAGGAGAAGAAGATGGAGATTGTGGTTTCCAGTTTGGACTCTGGAGTTGCACTGACGATGGAAATCATGTGGTCCTTATATACTGCCCCTGGTGGAGGATTTCTGCTCCTCATGGCAGGCCACTGACTTCTCCTCTCGCCCACTTTTCTGCCCAGGGCACGCACTCTCTCCCAGTCAGCAGTGTCTCCCTTGGCCCGGCTGTCCGGACCTACCACAGCACGGAGAGGCAGAGGAAGAGGCGGCGCAAGGCTGGGCAGCGCAGCAGTTCCATGGCCGAGGCCCGACCTTTGCCTGTGGTCTGCTCCTTATGCAGGCTGGCCTGGAGGACCTGTTAGGAGGGACAAGGCTCAGGGCCTGGGCATCTCCTCGAGCTCCTCCCAGGCTCGCCTCTTTCTCGGGGAAGGCCTCTGGGTCCTGAGACCTGGGTTCAGGGGTTGGGGGTGGAGTCTCAGGAGGTGTCATGGAAGGTGTTGGCAGGTCTCACCTCCAGACTGAGCTTGGCCCCCTCATCCCGCTTTCCATTGATCCAGGCCACTCTCTTCAGGACCTTGAGGGTGAGGTCCAGCCTCCCGGAGGAGAAGTGCCATCGGGCGGACTCGATGATGAAGCTGGGGGCGGGGAAGGGGCGGGGTGGGCGTGGCTTCAGTTCCAGTCAGCTGGGGGAGGGGTTTGGCATTCTAGGGGCTTGCAGTGGGATTTTACTTAAGTCTAGGAATACAGCGGTTTTGTCAAATCTATCTCTTGGGGACCACTCACTGTGTACACCAGGAACTCAGGCCTTGAGTGCCGGGTAAAGGGAGCGGTGCAGGCAGTCTGGGGGCCGGGGAAGCGGGGGAAAGCCGGAGAACCGGCTCCGTTGGGACAAATCTCCCACGGCCGCTTCCCCATCTGTTAGACTGAGGCACTGGCCTGGGTTTGACCTTCTGGCTTTGACCTTCTCCGATTCTGTGGAGTGAGTGTTCAGAGAGTGTGGGGGGGGAATATCTTGTCGCTTGCAGCCCTCTGGGCATCTGTGGCACCCCAGCCCCCTGGGCCCCACGCACCAGCAGTAGATGAAGAAGGCGAAAAAAGGCACGGAGACCAGCAGCTGCAGGTGGCGCCAGTGGGGCATGGCGTAGGCCAGGCCGGCCAGGACGATCTGGCCCAGGCTGTAGACGTAGCCAGTCATGGTGCTCAAGTAAGCCCGCGTGTGGATGGGCATCCACTCCATATCTGGAAATAGGGTTAGAGCAGAGTGGGGCCACGGCCTGGACTGCCAGGTGGGTGGAGGCCGCGAAGCAGGCAGAGAGCCCTCTCTGCCTCCAAACCTGGGTCTGTCCCAAAGCTCAGCGGGTGCGACAGCACATGAGGGTGCCAGGGTGGGTGCAATGGTAGAGAGAGTGGGAGACCTTCGATGGAGGCAGGAATGGGGGGTTGGAATCCCCAGGAATTGTCCCCTTGCCCCCTCCTGTGGTTTTGCTCCTCCCTGTGCTACAGGCCACGCTGAGGCCTCCTCTCCCTTCCGAGTGTCTCTGACCATGCAGTCCACCGTGGACAGCAGCCCCCCTCTGCTTCCCCTCGGCCTGGACCGGACTTCCGCCTCAGCGGCGGCAGGAGCAGCTCAGAGGAAGCCGCAGCTTTCTTCCACCTCGCCCCCCGGAGGGTGGGGCTGGGAGAGGGAACCCCGCCCTGCTGGGGTCTGCGAGGTCCTGCTCTGTTCCTCCTGGGCTCCTGGGTTTGGAGACAGACTAGGCTTTGGGGCTGCGTTCTCCAGGTGTCCTGCCCTGGCTCTAGCTCGTCCTGGTTAATTCCTCTAGTTCAGAGAACCCCAAATACTTAGATTCTTTTCTGGGCTTGAGGGACGACCTTGGGTAAAGCCTTGCCCTTCTCCCCAGCCTCAGGCTTCTGGTCTGGGAAACGTCGCTCTCAAACAGGCCATGCTCAGTCTGTAAATGTGTTTGGTCTACATTGTACTGGCTTGCCCTATGTCAGAAATATCAGAATGAATTGCCAACATTAAGAAACTGGGATATTTTACATTAATAATAAGAAAAGGGGAGGAGATCTCTGTCAGTCCTGAGACCTCCTGGCGGGAGCAGCGGAGTGGCTGTGGCCCCTCTGGAAGGGCTCGAATACCTTTAGGTACAGTCCTCCCCACGCCCTGATGCCTCTGGTACCCGGCCTGCTTCAGTTTTATGGGACCTGCCTGTTCCTAATAATGGAGTTTGCAAGCCCATGTCTAAACGAGGGGTCAGGATAGTGTAAGGCTCCCCCAGAAGGCTGTTATGTGGGCTGGAAGGGAAGATCCAAAGGGCAAGCCAAGTGCAAGCAGAGCTTGGGAGCGGCGGGCAGGGAGCGGAGGCTGGAGAGCAGGTGTGGGCTGAGCGGTGAGAGGAAAGGAGGTGGGGACCCGCCCTGCCTTTCCCCACATTCCTCACTCAGGGTCACACTGTTGAGGGTGATGCCAGCCACCGACATGCCCGAGAGGAACCGGAAGGCACAGAAGATGTGGAAGTTGGGAGCGAAGGCAGCACAGGTCCCTGCCACAGCTAGCTGCAGGCAGGTCAAGATCAGCACCTTCCTGCGGCCCAGCCTGTGGAGGAGGGAGGACCAGGGGCCCGGCTGGGTAGGGGGAGGGGTGCTGGCCCTGGGCGAGGTCCTGGGAGGGGGGTCTTCTGAGGACCTGTGAAGTATCATGGGGCTGGTGCTGGAGGTCCTCAGGCAGCCTCTAGCTGGGAATGCTGACCTCCCGCCTAGGGCCCTAAGCCCCGCTGAGGAGCCCCTGGTCCCAGCCTGGCCCTCGGGCCCTACCCCGGACTGACCTGTCTGCCAGGTACCCAAATACCATGGCTCCAAGAAGCACCCCTGCCATGTACAAGGACTGAGCCAGCTGGCGTAAGGCCCGGTAAGAACACACAAGGTCCCACTGCGGGGAAAGGGGGAAGGGTCAGGCGAGGGGGGCCTGAGCAGCGGGCAGCCCTCTCCCCCACTGGCCCCCCGAGCTCTGTCACCCCCTTTCCCCTGACTTCTCTGAGTTGTTCCTCTCCCTGATTCCAGGCACTGAGAGCCTGTTCTTGACTCCCACATCCACCTTTTCTCTAAAGACCCCCGTCTGGACCTCCTTTTTCTGTCTTCCCTCTGCGGCCTGTGGAGAACTTCAGATAGTCTCTGTGCATGCATGTTTCTGTCTGTCTGTCTGCCTGTCTCGGAGGGGAAGGCACAGCCTGGATGGTGCATGGAGGGGCCCCAGGCATCCTCACCTCGGTCACGATGGTGGAAGGGAAGGTGCTATTGTCGTAGATCCAGCCCTCGGTACAGGGCTCTGTCGCTGCTGTGCGGTTGGCCTCAGTGCCGTTGGGGAAGGGCGGTCCCCACTGTGGGGTGGTGAAGCGGAGGCAGGACGCAGGCTGCCCCTGCCCGTCCCGGGGCAGCCAGGCCTCCAGCTGCCCGTCCTCGCTGAGGTTGGCGTGGGCAGGCTGGCGGCAGTGGTGGGTGGGGATGGCGGCGACGAAGTTCTGGAGCATGTTGTGGGAGGCTGTCATGAGCAGGGGGAGGATCACCAGAGTGACTTGGATCTGCTGGAAGCGGCCGACGCCCCCCAACTGCTTTAGGAGGTCATTGAAGGCCATGGGGACCAAGCCTAGCCGAGTGGTTGGGGACTGAGGACTCCCAGTCCTGGGATCTCCGTCTGTGTGTCTGTCTGCCTGCTGTCCTTTGCCGGAGGAGAGGAGCTGCCGTGGCCTCCGCAGCTGAGTTGCTCCTAGAACTGAATTTGAGCTGGTCCTGGGGGGGGGGGGGACAGCAGCCTGTTCGGTGCCCCTCCTTTCTTTTCTCTCTCTCCTGGTCTGTCCCTCCCTTTCCCTGCAGCCTCTTCTCACTTGGTGGGTGTTCAACTCTCAGGGTCTGCTATAGCCCTGACCCCTAGATGGGCAGTATTTAATCCTTGGGCTGGGGGGAAGGAGTTAATGTGTTACTTAGTATTACAAGAATTAACCCTCCGAGTATCCTGGTGTCTGGAATTTCTCCAAGTGGCTGTAAAGGGCAGGGGCGGGTGAACTGAGGTGGGGTGGTGGGAGGGTGGGCTGGGAGGGCTCAGCTGGGCCTCTGGGGTCAGCAGGGGACAGGGTGGTATATTTTTATCTTTCTTTCAGGAAGAAGACTGGGTTTTGAGAAGTATGGTGGCCTCTTGAGGGGCTTCTGTCATTTTAGTGGACAGGACCCAAACAGCCTGTCCTTGGGAACGGTTGCATGTATGTATGTATGTGTGTGTGTATATATATACACATACACACACACACACACACACTATTTATATATACATATTTACACACATATATGTATGTATATTTATGTGTGTATATATATATATACTTTTTATATTATATATATATATTTTAAACCATAAATATATCCCTAAAATCACATGGGATATACTTATACTAAAAATTATTTATTGATCTGAAATTCAAATTTAACTGAGCATCCGGTATTCCCATTTGCTAAAATCAGCAGCCCTGGTCTTAGATCTTCTGGGAACAGCTCACATCTTGGAGGACCACAGCTTTGTTCGAGTGAAGAAACGACAGAGGCCAGAGGCTGCCTTCGAAGGGTTGGGACCTGAGGCCAACCTCACACGTGATGTCAGGCGGTTCTTCCAGTGTCTCAGCTTTAACCTTCTAGCTTGTCCTGATTCAAATCCCCCATCCCTTTCTTGCAATGAGCATGAATTTTCTATTTTATTTTATTTTTTATTGAATTTTAGAGGGAGGAGAGAGAGAGAGAGAGAAAGAGAGAGAAAAAGTAGGCAGAAGCGGGAAGCATCAAGTTGTAGTAGTTGCGTCCTGAATGTGCCTCGACCAGGCAAGCCGGGGGCTTTGAACTGGCGACCTCAGCGTTCCAGGTCGTTTTATCTACTGCACCGCCGCAAGTCGGGCTGCACTTATTTTATTTTTAGCCACAGTGCTAAGATGGTAACTTGATTTCCTCCAACACTTGGCTCCTGACTTCTGGTCACTCACAATGCAGGGCAGTGCCGGGCTGTGATTGGACAGGATCCAATTGTTTGGATCATGCATTATGATATAAAGCATGGACGCTGGAGCCAGCCTACTTGGATCCAAACCCTCATTTTACTCTTAAGGCTGTGTAACGGGGAAAGTTGTTTAACTCCTCTGTATGTCAGAGCTCATGTTTGCAAGGTGAGAGAATAGTGCTGGCCTCTCGTGTTCTTGGGGCGTTAAACACACAAATACAGGTAAAGACCTTAAAGAAGCCCTTGCCCCATAGCTCCCTGATTACGAGTTGTACTTATGGTTTATTGATGATAAAAAAGGCAAGACTATCACATTGAAGTTAGAAAGAAAATATGCCTCAGCACATCTTATCTTTCGAATAGTGATTCTCCACTGAGGGTGATTTTGCCCCCAGGGAGCGCTGGGCAATGTCTGGAGATATTTTTGGTCATCAGCACGGCGGGTAGAGGTGCTACTGGCTTCTAGTGGGTAGATTTCCAGGAGGCTGCTGGACATCTTAGAGGGCATGGGCAGCCCCACACAACCAAAAATGGTTGGAACCCAAAATGTCAACGGTGCTAAGGTTGAGAAACCCCAACCTAAAAGATATCTTGGGACTTATTTTGTACAGTGATCAGTCCATACCTGCTTGGCTAAGAGTGTTCCAGTCATACAGACGACTCCTACTAAAAGATTTCTAAGATTGCCCACACTCTCATTTAAGTAGGAAAACCGTCTGCAGGGTGAGGAAGAAAACTCCTCCTCCACGTTTTGCTTAAATACAGCAGACTAGCCTGGGCTCCAAAATCCTGTGGCTTTCTCCAGGCCTCCCCTGGAGGGACCACGTCGGGGCGCCGAGCTTCCTGTGCCCAGTGCGGCATTCTCCTCCACCATGTTCTGACTCCATTGCTGGGCTGGGCTCCCATTCACCATTCATGGTGTGTTTCCAGTTGGGACCTCTGGCTGTCCTTCTCTGCAATCTGGTTCTTATTAACTGGCCCTCCACCCCTCTTTATCAGGTGTGCTGGCATATGTTTGAACATGAGCGATGAGTAGGCGTCCATAGTTTTACAGGAGATACCCCAGACCCTGTACAAATTAGCTGACGCAAAGAGCCACGAGGGGAGAAGAACTCCTCAGTTCTTCCAGACGCAAATCTCTATCTTGTTGTTAAGAAAAAACAGTTTGATTTATTTGCAACTTCTCTTGTAAGAGGTCAAGATGCCCTGCCGTCGTTGTGTTAATATACAAGCTACACTTTGGTATATTAAGTTAGGAGGGTGTTCATTGTCTATCAAGGCCCTGGGATGCATGAGGTCTTAGAATGATTCAAACCTATTCTAACTTCAAAGCCAGGTTCTTTACTGCTGTTCTAGAGGTATGGACCGCCCAGCTAAAGAGGTCTTAGAGATCAACCGGCCTCATATGTCCAAAGAGACGAGGGGAGGCCCAGAGAGATACGTGACTCAGCTGAGCCTCCCTCTCTCCCTCCCTCCCTCCCTCCCTCCCCCCAGTGTTGGTTCTGGGCTGAGACCCAGTGGGTGTCCAGATGCCTGACAACAATGTCCAGGCCAAGGTATATAAATAAGAGCCTTGTGGCCTGGGGATGTGAGAACAGCTGGACAAACAGACTGGGCGCTCTGGGACCAGTCTCCTGCCAGAACTTGGTGCCCTCACGGGGGAGCGGGCAGAGTGCTGAGTGCAGGAGGGAGCGGGTGGGTCCCTCCAAGAACCTTTTCTCTCTGGTGGCCAACCCCACCTTGGAGAAGAGCTCCCTCCCAAGAGCCTGACCAGCTTCCAGCCAGGTTGAATCTGGAAGAAGCTCAACTGGGGACTCCAGGGACTGAACTGTGGTTCGCTCCTGGGATCATTTGGTTAGCAAAGGGATTCCCTACCAGCCTCCCAGCTCATGAAGAGATTCTAGATGGAATGGTCACATGGTAAATGATTTGAGAGCCAAACCCTATCCTCTAGGGGAAAAGGTGTCACATCTGGGGACTTCCATTTAGCCAAAAGCCACAGAACTGCATGAGTGCACAGATGAGTGCCATCACACAGGTGAGAAGGTCTCATTGCGCAGGTAAGGAGGTGGAGGCTTGGAGTAGCAGGGGCTTTGCCCCGGACCACACGGCACACAGGTCAGGAGCTCCATCTCCCTGAGCTCACTGCTCTTCTGTGGACAACTCTCACATGTCCCAGATTTTCTGAGACATCTGGACTTTGTATAATTTATTCTGTTAAATAAGTGAAATTTAAGGAGCGTGACTACATGTGACTTTGATTATTCTGTGATACCTTTCAAATAAATAATTTACAAGTCAAAGAAAACACTCTCGCTCATCTCACATGTCCTGAGTGTGAGTCTGAAAATGCCTGACCCGGAGAGAAGTTCGGCCGACGCTGAGTCCTGCTAGGCCCACAGCAGATTCTGAGCAAGGAGCCAAGCTGTGAGCCTTATAGCTCTGGCCTGGCTAGCCTGGCCAATGGATGGTGCAGAAGTTAAAGTTCATCCAAAGGCTGCCACTTAAAGGCTGGACATGAGGCCAGTAACCAGTGAGGTGACTCAGTGTGAGGACTCTGCCCAGAAGAGATGTCCCATGTTAAGTGGCGATTCACTGAGGCATTTGGAAGCTCAGCCCGGAGGCAGAGAGAAAGAAGGGAGTGGGCGGCGGTGGTGGGGGGGATGGGGGGGGTGGAGGGGTGGGAGGTGGGGGCGTCAGGAAGAAACTGACCTGGAAAGAGGGTGAGTAGGATCCAGCATGGGGTGTGGGGATAGCTAGAAGAGTGGGTCATGGGAAAGGTCAGTACATCCTGACGAGCATCCCGGTTCACCAGGCGTCCCAATCATGTAACTGGGAAGTGCTGTCCGGGGCATCTTCCCTTCCCTTCCTGTGTGTCTGCATAAATACCCCCAAACAGCCCAGGAATCGTCATGTCCGGGACAACCTGTGGGCCACCCTGAATTCGGGACAGCTGAGATGTGGAGGAAGAGTGAGGTGGCTCATGGTCCTCCCTGAGCCCAGTCTTCTCCCTCCACGCTGAGACCCAGGCAAGCCAATGGGAGGCCTTGGGGCTCCACGGTCAGCTCACCTTTAGCCAAGTGTGGTGAGGGTGGGGTGGGGTGGGGTGGGGAGAAGTCAAGTGCTGGGCAAGGCTAAGACAAGGCTGGTGCAGTTTAGGACCTGAAAGAAGTCGAATGAGGCTGGATTGGAGGGTGCAAGGTCAAGGGTGTTAAAGCAGGCTGGAGCCCGATCATGCTAGGCCTTGCAACAGAGTTTAAACTTCATCCCAATGGGAAGTCACAGAAATGTCAAAGCAGGGGTGCAATATGATCTCTCCCATGTTTATTAAGCTCTCTCTCAAATGTTTAAATGCAGTTTTGAGAGTACTTAGCTCTGTGGCTCATCAAATCCTGGAGTGTGCCGGAGTTGTCCAACATGGCAGCCACCAGCCAGTCCTGAGCAATGGGGTGGAGCTGGTCTGCAATGACACGCTGTTACACTAGAATACACATGAGATAGTGAAGACTTAGTATGAAAAAGGCTATAAAATATTTTATTGATAACTTTTATCTTGATTACATATAGAAATGGTGATATATGGAGAGATCAGGTTAAATATAATGCATTATTATTATTATATCTAATAAACTATTATTAAAATTAATTTCACTTTTTTTAACTTTCAAAAAGTATCTACTAGAAATCTTTTTAAAAAAATTTATTTATTATTATTATTATTTTTAAATTTTTTACAGAGACAGAGAGTGAGTCAGAGAGAAGGATAGACAGGGACAGACAGACAGGAACGGAGAGAGATGAGAAGCATCAATCATTAGTTTTTCATTGTGCGTTGCTACACCTTAGTTGTTCATTCATTGCTTTCTCATATGTGCCTTGACCGCGGGCCTTCAGCAGATCGAGTAGCCCCTTGCTGGAGCCAGTGACCTTGGGTTCAAGCTGGTGGGCTTTTGCTCAAACCAGATGAGCCTGCGCTCAAGCTGGTGACCTTGGGGTCTCGAATCTGGGTCCTCTGCATCCCAGTCCGATGCTCTATGCACTGTGCCACCACCTGGTCAGGCATTATTATTATTTTTTACAGAGACCAGAGAGTCAGAGAGAGGGATAGATAGGGACAGACAGACAGGAATGGAGAGAGATGAGAAGCATCAATCATCAGTTATTCGTTTTGACACCTTAGCTGTTTATTGATTGCTTTCTCATATGCGCCTTGACCGCGGGCCTTCAGCAGACGGAGTAACCCCTTGCTCAAGCCAGCAACTTTGGGTGAGCTTTTTTTTGCTCAAGCCAGATGAGCTCTCGCTCAAGCTGGCAACCTTGGGGTCTTGAACCTGGTTCTTCTGCATCCCAGTCCGATGCTCTATCCACTGCGCCACTGCCTGGTCAGGCTAGAAATCTTTTTTTTTTTTTTGTATTTTTCTGAAGTGAGAAGCAGGGAGGCAGAGAGACAGACTCCCGCATGCACCTGACCTGGATCCACCTGGCATGCCCATCAGGGGGTGATGATCTGCCCATCTAGGGCATTGCTCTGTTGCAACTGGAGCCATTGTAGCACTTGAAGCGGAGACTATGGAGCCATCCTCAGTGCCCGGGCCAACTTTGCTCCAATGGAGCCTTGGCTGCAGGAGAGGAAGAGAGAGATAGAGAGAAAGGAGAGGGGGAAGGGTAGAGAAGTAGGTGGGCACTTCTGTGTGCCCTGGCCAGGAATCGAATCCAGGACTTCCACACACCAGGCTGACGCTCTACCACTGAGCCAAGGGCGCTACTAGGAATCTTTAAATAGCATAGGTGGCTTGTGTTATATTTCCACTGCACAGTGCCGAAAAGGTCATCAGAGAATAAGTCCTAGGAGAGGGTTCTGAGGAAGGTCAGCGTTTAAGAGATGACAGAAGAAGAGGACTTGCTTTTGGAATTGTATGTCTACAGGAATGGAAATCCTCGAGGTTAGCTTAAACAATTCTCCCTGGAGAATTCAGGGACATTTACTAGAACCCAGGGTCAGAAAGTGCATCCAGGGCTGATCAGGACCTGAGACCTGAAGAATCATGCAAATGGTCTCACCAGCTCTGCTCATCTGGGCCACGTTGTCTCTTGTTCTGCTTTTCTCTGTGCACCGTTTTATCCTTTCTCTGCAACTAGCTTTCTCTGCTCGACTTCCATCTGGACCCGCCCACCCTCATGATAATACGCGTCCCCAGGATAAGAACCAAGAAATGGACTAGAACCTCCGTGCTTGAATCCCAGCCCATGACGGAGCATGTGATTAATGAGATTTGGATTAACAATGGCCGCAGGCCCATTGGTCTCTGGAAGGAGATATGGCATCCAAGGAGGCTTTGTTTGCTTGGTTTTTGTGGGTTTTTTAAAAGACTTTATTGATTTTAGGGAGAGGAGAGAGAGAGAGAGAGAGAAAGAGAGAGAGAGAGAGAGAGAGAGAAGGGGGGAGGAGCGTGAAGCATCAGCTTATAGTAGTAGTTGTGCTTTGGCGAGGTAAACCCGGGCTTTTGAATAGGCGACCTCAGCCTTCCAGGCTGACACTTTATCTACTGCGCCACCACTGGTCAGGCTGCTTGTTTGGTTTTTGTTAAGATAGTAGTGGCTTGAGCTTAGCTGGTGATAGAAGGAGCCAGGAGGGAGGGGGTGGGCTGAGACGTAAGAAGGAAAGCAGACAGCTGCGGGTGGGAGAGGCTGGATGCAGCGCCACTGGGAGCGCTGGGCTTCCGGGGGAACTCAGGAGACGGCGCAGCAGACATGGAAGGTGCTCAGGTTTGGCTCAAGTTTTCTCAATTAAATAGAAGATGAAGCTGGGGGCATGGGGCTGGGACATGGATCAGAGGGTTGGGGCAAGCAGGGCACGAAGATCAAGACTGAAGGAGCTCTGTCTGTCTGCCCCACGCTGGGTTTGTCCAGTCGTCTTCTCACACGCTCTCTGAGGCACGTAGATACACATGTGAGGTTCCCAAGCACAGGCCTTGCTATGGGCGGCATTGTGTTCCTGCCCAGATTCATATGGTGAAGGCCTAACTTCTAATGCGACGGTAATGGGAGATAGTTAGGTTAGATGAGGTCACGAGGGTAGGAAGGACCCTCGTGATGGGGTTAGTGTCCCTACAGAAGAGACACCAGAAAACTTGCTTCTTCTCTCCCTCCTCTGCGTGAGGATACAGTTAGAAGGTGGCTAGCTTCAAGTCAGGAAGAGAGCTCTAATCAGGGCCGAAGCCAGCCAGCACCTTGCTCCTGGACTTCCCAGCCACCAGCACTGTGAGAAAGAAATGTCTGGGGTTTAAGTGACTCAGTCTCCGGCATGCTGACATAGTAGCTCTGGCAGACTAACGTGCATGGCCTGGTGTGCTCCTACTTCAGCATACCCACACGTGCATGCGTGTGTTCACATGAGCCCGGCTTGTGCGCACCTGTGTGCCCATGCTTTCCTGCACCTGCAAGCACAGATGAGGGGTGTGCGGCTCGCACGTCCACACAGTGACCGGCCCCCTTCCTGAGCAGCCTGAGGTGTTCATTGCCATTTATTGAAACGTCCCATTAAAGAAAGGGGTGGAGGGCAGGAAGGGGAGAGAGGCTATCTTTGTTAGGATTGAGCCATGGGGTCCAGGGGACTTCAGGAGAAGGGAGCTGGGACAACGGGGAAGGCTGGACAGAGGATGGCAGGGCCTGGGCCGCGGGGAGGGGGAGGGCAGGTGGGGATGGGGACGCTGGTGGCTGAATCTTCAAACTGGTCAGGGCTGGGCTGGAAGACGCAGTAGTGGTAGAGGTACCTTCACCAAGATCTCAGAAGACTTCATTCTAAGAGCATGGACGCGCCCAGGGCCCTCCCCCAAGTTGCCCGTGGAGCCCCGAGGCAGGCAGGGACGGGGCTGGGGTTAGTCTCTGGAGGCAGGGAACGGAGGCTCTGCTGCCCTCAGCTGGGGCCCAGGTCCAGTCCACAAGCCTGCAGAGGGATCCGCGGTGAGTCTTTTTCCGCTTCTGGGTCCTGCTTTGGCTCCTTTGCTCGTGGGGACCTAGGGGAAGAGAGCTCAGGAAAGGCCCTGGGCCTTGACCACCTCCCCAAGGCGGAGCGCTGATGAGGCCAGAGGCGGGGACTGACCATTTTTCCATGTCTTTAATCGTTTCTGGCAAGGGTTGATTGAGGGTCTCAGGCAGGAAGAGGGAAGCACCGCTTCCCAGGATGGCGACGGTCCCAAAAATGACATTGGGGATGAAGGGATGAACCTCCCCTGTGATTCTCACCAGCGGGGCTGTCATGCTTCCCAAGCGAGTCAACAGGTTACTTACGCCCATACCTGTTTGCCTGGGAGGGTTCAGAGCAGGGATTGGAGACCCATGTGTGGGTTCTTAAAGGACAGCTCTGAGACCTCTGGGCAGTGGGCAGGAGGGTGCCACCATCCCACTGACCCTGGATCCTTCGATGGGGCCGACCCCAGGCCCAGCACCTACCGGATGACCGTGGGGTACAGCTCGCTGGTGTAGAGGAAGAGGCAGCTGAAGGAGCTGGACAGGCATCCCTTCCCAAACACAGCCAGCACTGTCCTCAGGATCTGCAGGTCTGCGGAAGGAAGGACACGTAGTGAGCCCTGGGGCTGCAGAGCACCTGAGTTCTCCTTCCTCAGCGGATGCTATCTCCCTTTCTGCTTTGGATGCTGGGAAGCTCGGATCCAAACTTAAAGCTGGTTAATAACCATGCCGCTATTCCTAAGGCTTTGCAGGTTTGTGTTCTGCTGTATTTGTGTTTTCCCTGGCTCTAATTCCCTATTCTCATTTATATTTTGTTTTATGTACTCTTGTCCTAAAATATCTCAAGTTCCTTTGGAAGGATACAGATGCATCAACATGCAAACATTCATACGAAATGAAAGTGACTTTTCCAAGGTCGTGGTGGAGTAGGTTGTGGGGTCTTCCATGAGCACTGGGCTCTGTGCTCAGACAGCACCGTACTTTCCAGAGTCAGATCTGAAAAGGATCTTCGCGATCATCTAGCCCAACCGAGTTATTATCTAGAGGAGAGACCTGCGCATCAGAGAGCACAGGGACCTACTGAAGGCCACACAGTGAACAAGGGGCAGGATCAGCAGCACTGGAGTCCCGGGCACCCCGCTTTCCAGCCCGGGGCAGCCCGGGGCCTCTTTCAGAGGCTGAGGTAGCTCCAGCTTCTCACCTGCGGGCACAAAGATGAGAGACAGGATGGACCCTCCTGCCAGAACTAGCGTCATGACCTCGGTGGTGTGCCGGCCCAGATAGCTCATGGAGACGACAGTGATGAACTTGGCTGGGATGTCAACCCCACCAAAGATGAGCTGGAGGATGTAGAGGTTGACTCCAAATTCTTCCACACCCATAGCCAAACTGTAGTAGGCGAAACCGGTGGCAAACCTGAGGGCGGGGAGGGGTCAATGAGCACCTGCTTCCAGGCTGGGGCCTTTCCCTGTCCTGGCCATGGGGTCACCAGGGTGATGAATAGTTTCATTTCTGTCCCAGCTGCAGCTGATCGCTAGGTGAGGCTCGAGTGCCATTTTGAGGTCTCTGAGCTTGTGTCTGGGTTCAGTGAGAAAGTGCTGGGGTTGACTGGGTATGTCTAACACGCTCATGGTCTAGGAGGTGGTGGCCAAGTACCACACAACTGAACCCAGAGAATATCAGGACTGGAGGAACTCTCGGAGACCAAAGGAGGCGGTGAGTGAGCTCTCTTGGTTGGATAATCGTTCAAGATCCAGAACGGGGGAGGTGACAGCCAAGCCGTGCACACGGGCCAGGAGCATGCCCTTCTGGAAGAGTGGGGGTGCTTTGGAAGAGTTCCCGGACACACCGAAGCTTATTTAGGGATGACCAGGATGGAGGAGGGCCTTGGAACCAGGCCACAGAAAGGGCTCTGAAGGCACCGTGGAGTGTCAGGCAGAAAGGGAGGCTCAGGAGAACCAGAGCTTCCGTCCTCAAGTCTGAAGCTCCAAGGGCCGGCCTTGCTTTATGGGGTCGCAGAGGGCAGAGCCGAACCATGCAGGGCTGTGAGGGGGGCGCAGCACGGGGAAACTGCCGTGGAGGTTCGTGGAGGGGTTTGGAACCTTTGGCCTATGGGTGGCGGGGGGTGTTCCTCAGAAGAAAGCAGACTGTGACGGCTGTTCCTGGGTGTGGGGCAGGGACGCAGCAGATGTCTGGGCTTGGGGCAGAGCTGGGGCAGCCAGGGCAGGGGGTCTCTTGGCTCCTCTCGCAATTGCCCTTGGCTTTGCTCACCTGAAAGGTGAGCCTGCTGGTGTCCCTGTGCCTCACCTCTGCCTTGGCAGAGGTGCTGGGGTGTGGGGTGGGGTGGGGCGTGGGTTACCAGGCCAGGGAAAGACAGAAGGTCACACGGCGCAGGACGGGTGTCCGGAACAGGTCAGCTACGCTGTACTTGGCCTTGGCCAAGGAGATCTCCTTCTGCAGGGTGAGCTTGAGCTCCTTGGGGCAGAGGAAGGGGAGGGTGCGTTAGTGAGCAGCTGGCAGGCAGGAGGGAGGGGCAGGCCCGCTGCTTGGAGAGGAGTTTGCTCAGAGTGTCAGATGGTGGGTGGGGGTCAGCTTGTGAGCGGGGGAAACAGAGGCAAGAGGAGGGCACAGCCCGAGAGCAGAGCCCGCTGTCTGCCCCGGATTACACTTCCTCTTGGCCCCTACCTCCAGGCTGAGTTTCTCTCCCTCCTCCTTCTTGCCATTGAAGGCAGCCACCCACCGGAGGATCTTCAGGGCCTTCAAGGACTTTCCAGACAGGACCATCCAGCGTATGGACTCTGGTATCCACCTGGGGGCCAGAATCAAGTCACATGGCTCACCCCATACCAGAAGCCCTTTTGAGAGGCTGGAAGAAGATGTAGAGCGAGGGCCTGACCGGGTGGTGGCACAGTGGACAGAGCATTGGACTGGGACACGGAGGACCCAGGTTCGAAACCCTGAGCGAGGTTGCTGGCTTGAGCGCAGGATCGCTGGCGTGAGCGTGGAATCACAGACACGACCCCATGGTCGCTGGTTTGAGCCCAAAGGTCGCTGGCTTGAAGCCCAAGGTGGCTGGCTTGAGCAAGGGGTCACTCGCTCTGCTGGAGCTCCCCAGTCAAGGCACATATGAGAAAGCAGTCACTGAACAACTAAGGAGCTGCAATGAAGAATTGATGCTTCTCATCTCTCTCCCTTCCTGTCTGTCTGTCCCTATCTGTCCCTCTCTCTGTCTCTGTCTCTGTCAAAAAAATAAAAATAAAAAAAATGTAGGGCCAGGGTCGAGGGGTCGGAGGCCCAGAAACCCGAGCTGCCTTACCGCAGAGCTCATGGGATTTAAACTTGACCAAGTTTTGCACGTGGGCTGCCTGCAGCCAGTGCAAATTCCAGTGTTCTCTTCTTTCCCTTGCAGAAGAGCCTTTCCTCTGCCCCCACCTGGGCTGCTTGTTACCACTGGGAGTCTTCCTTAGCTAGCAGCCTTGGGCCCTAGGCCAAGGCAGGTGGGGCCTGGGGAGGGGCCGGCACAGCTGAGGCTGGACAGAGGGAGGGTCCACGGGGCCCCCTCCGCAGCCTTCCTTGGACCGCACTCCAGGCCCTGGTGAAGGGGCAGCGTGGACAGGGGCTGAGGTTAGGGTTGTGGTCTCGGGAATGGGTTTGAGGGCTCTTGGATTCTCCCTGCAAAGGCCCAACTCTGCTGGGGTGGGGGTGGGGGGAGTTCGAGCACAACATAGAGTCTTAAGGTGGGTGAGTAGCTAGCCAACTTCACTCTCCCTCCCCCCTGGGATGTAGTTTCAGGGTTGTTTTGCCCTGAGCAGTCCCTGGGGGTCACTAGTGTGGGGAGAAAGGCTTGCTGTTTGGAAAAGTCTGGTTTGAGTTGAAATCAACCTCAGCTGTGGCCCTTGCAGGCGTCTGGGACGTGGCTCCAGCAGGACTCTTGGGGGACTGGACATTGGTCACCTGGTTTCAGACCACTGTGCTCAGATGACAGCGGTGGCTTCCAGGACCACTGCTCCCCCCTCTTTTGGTCCCCGGTTCTGCCCTGACAGTTCGCTCAACCTGCTCTCACCAAAGGGGCCCAGGCACTTGGCTGTTCCCTGTTGATCCTGTCATTATTCCAACTCTTCACTCCTTCTCCCCCCCACCCTAGGCTGTGGACATTTCCTGGCTCCACCCTGAACCTGCTGGCAACCTCTCTCACCCCGAGATTGCCCATCCCCTCTAGAAACTTCTATTTCTCACTTCCAAAGGGAGGTCCCCTCCCAGTTCTGTATCTTTCTGTGTAAGGTCATGGGATTGCTTCACTTCTCTGAGGCTCGGTTTCCTCATCTGTGAGATGGGAACAACAGTGCCCTCCACACAGAGACGCTGTGAGGACAGAAGACAAAACAGGTCCGTGCCCAGACAGGGTCTTGCATGTGGTGAGTGTGCAGTCAAGAGCCACTCCAAGACTGGTTCTTTTCCTGAGTTCATCTGTTATTTCCTGTTCACTGGCTCCAACTACCTTCCGGAGATGCGTTTCCTGTCGTCAATGTGCCCTCCAGCTCACCCTGCTAATAATGAGCTCTGGACTTACTTGGGGTCTCTGACCGAGGCACCTCACTTCTCCCAGGTTCTCTCCTTCATACCCCAAATCCAGAAGTTCCCCAAACTGTGGTTTTTCCTTCAAAACGCCTCTCAAACTTGTGCCCTGGACCCTCCTGCCCTTACAGTTACCTCTTTATGTCTCTTGTCCTTACCCACTTGGGTCTGTCTTTCTGGGTTGTTATTTCACAAGCAGAACCTTGCTCAGGCCTCTCAGCACCACTGACCCGTTCAAGGTGGTCTTAGGCCCCGCACCGGAAGCTGAGGCCTCCTGGCTGCGGCCTGGCCTCATCCCGCCCATCTCAACGCACCCCTTCCGCGGAGGCGGTGGCAGCCCCGTAGTGCGCCCGGGACCCCTGCTTCTCCTGCGCCACGCCTCTGGGGGTAACTCCTCCCCCCTGCAGGACCCTTCCTGACTCTGGGACCGGGAGGTCCGCGCAGGCAGAGGTGGCCAGCCTGGTCAGGCCTGGGCTTTCCCTGTTTGGTTCTGGTAGGCCCAGGGAAGGAGGTGAGGGGAAGAGGGCCACATACCAAGAAGACAGGAAGGAGGCGAAGAGGGGAACGGACACGGTTAACTGTAGCCAGCGCCACTGGCGGATGACGTAGGCCAGGCCAGGCAGAATGAACTGGCCAAGGGTGTAGAAGTAGCCGAGCCCGACCGTCGTAATGGCCCGCAGCCGTGTGGGCATCCACTCGACATCTGTAGGAAGAGCCCAAGGTCCAGATTAGAGTCCTTCTGGGTCCTGAGGACCACCTCCTGTCCCCCGCTGGCTACTCGATCGGTCTCCGATCCTAAGGGTTCATTGACCCCATTTTACAGATGCTGTGGCTGAAACTCAAGAAGGTAGGACTCAAACTTAGGTCTGTCTGACTGCCAAGCCCGTATTCTTGACTGCCTCTCCAGTGGCAAGTGACTCCTCTGGTTTTGCCTCCATGTCCTCATCTGCGTAATGGGGATAATAGTATCCCTCACTTAAGTGTAGACTGAATGAGATCATGAGCAGGCCCCGGGTAAGAGCTCAGGATTGGTAGCGGCTGCCACCATACAGGTTGCTGTTATGTCCAGAGGGGGCTTCGGAGGTCCTCCTGAGGAGGGCAACACCTTGCTTTATCAAGGCCACGGGGGGCCCGTGGTTGAGCCAGGCCCAGACCCTACTCCCTCTCGGCTTCAGGCTGGTGGTCCCCTGCCCGCTTTCCCTTGTGGCTCACTCAAGATCACCGTGCTCAGAGTAATTCCTGCGATGCTGAAGCCACTCAGGAAGCGCAAGGCCGTGTAGACTGGAAAGGAGGGGCTGAAGGCTGCACTGGAGCCGCTGGCCGCCAGCAGCAGGTAGCTGCAGGACAGGATGGGCTTCCGGCCAAACCTGCGGCTCGGAGCAGAGGAGGGCTGGGTTAGCGCTGTGGACGAGCTAAGGCCGGCGATTCTGCAGGCCGGCGGGGTCTCCCACCTCCCAGGATGCCCGGCAGGGCATGTAATTTTGTCCCCAGACAGAGCCTTGTTTGTAATTGCATTTAGGGGCAAGTTTGCAATTAGTGGTTTTAGTTAATGAGTGATCTCTTCCACCTCCAGCTTAGCTGCCGGAGCAGGGGTCAAAGGGTCAATCCATCTCTAAGCAGTCCGTCCCCCCCCCCCCCCTCCATTCACACAGCCACTGGAGGCTTTCCGCACGGGGTCCGGGGAGGCCGGAAGACTCATATTGCAAGGGCTCTGGGCCAGAGAGAAGGCTGTGGCCCAGAGAGGGATTGGGACTTGCCCAAGGCTGCAGGGCAAGGACCATTCCTCCTGCCGCCCCCAGATCTTTGGGGGGGGATCAGAGGAGGTCGAGGCTGTCACCATGGGTTATGCACCCCTTGGGCAGACAGATCCCAGTGTCTCACCTGTCAGACAGGCCTCCCAGCACGATGCCCCCGATCAGGGTGCCCGCCATGAACATCGACTGGGACATCTCCTTCAGTTTGTTAGACTTGCACACCAGGTTCCACTGCACAGGAGAGAGGGAGCACCAGCGTGCTCAGTGCCGCCCGACCTCTGGGCTGCGCTCAGCCTGTGCCCCCCACACATGATTCCCCAGCACCCTGCTGGAATGAGCCGAGCCTGGCCCCTGCTTCCTACACTCCACTTCCCTCTCCGCCCGGCTCCGGGCTCCTTGGGTCTGTTTGTGGATCTCTGGGTCCCGGACCCGTGGCTTTGCATTCACAACATCCCTCTAGAGTGTGTGGCCTGTCATACGACATACAAAGTCTGCTCAACGGTCACACCCGGGTCTATCCTCAGCCCCTCCAAGCTTGCCTGTGTCCCCGTGGCTCCCCGCTTGTCATGCACACGTCCAAGGCCAGTCCTTTTGCTGTGCCCTGGGCCCTCCCTACCCTTTCTCCTCCAGGGCCGCCACCTCGTCCTGCCCCACATCCTCATCCTGTCTCCTGACCCCTCCTCATCGGCATGTGCATGTGCTCAAGTCTCTCCATCTTCTATACAGCCTCCTTCCCCTCCGTGTCCACTCCCCTCCTCCCTTCCCTTTGAGGCCAAACCCCTTGAACAAGGCGCTACACTTGCTGTCCCCTCTTCACCTCCCACTTCCTCCTCAGTTCTGCCTTCCCCACTCCACGGAAACTGCTCCCAAAGCCACCGACAATGTCTTTCCCACCAAGTCAGTGGGACTGTCTGGGTCCTGACCTGACTTAGCCTTTGGCAGCCCTTGACCCTGCGACCTCTCCCCGACCCTGGTTTCCTGCTTTCTTCTCTGTGGTCTGCTCAATCCCTTGCGCTTCCCCAGGTTCTTTTTGGATCTTCCTCTTTTCTTACCGGCTTTCCCGAGGAAATGCCGTTGGCTCCTATGGCCTCAGGTCTATTATTTTCTTCTTCTTTTCCAGTAGAGAGGACGAGAGATAGACAGACTCCCACATGCATCCCAACCGGGATCTACTTGGCAACACCTGTCTGGGGCCATGCTTACAACCAAGCTATTTTTAGTGCCTGAGGCTGTGGCTCCATGGAGCCATCCTCAGCTCCTGGAGCTGATGTGCTCGAACCAATTGAGATATAGCTGTGGGAGAGGAAGACAGAGAGATAGAGATAGAGATAGAGAGAGGGAGAGAGAGAGAGAGAAGGGAAAAGGATGAGGGGTAGAGAAGAAGATGGTCACTTCTCCTGTGTGCCCTGACAGGAAATTGAACCCAGGACATCCATACTCCGGGCTGATGCTCTACCACTGAGCCAACCGGCCAGGGCCTACAATACTATTTTATAATGGACTTCAAATTCATATCTTCAGCCCAACCAGACCAGGAAGTTCAGCTGTCAACTTGAAATCTCCACCTGTATGATGTAGTCAACTTGTTCCCCCCCCTCCCCCACCTGGAGGTCTCAATCTCAGTGACTGGTATCCTTCTTTTAATTCCTTCCTCCCATTTCACGATCACTCAACCCTCCAGTTTCTAACTTTCTAATGTATCTTGAATCTGGATTCTTCTGTTTCTACAACTTCTCTCTGAAGGTAGACCTCACCATCTCGCCCTTGGATTAAGAATGATAGCTGGTTGTAGAGGGTTTACCACACACCATGCACTTCCAGGCCTTCGTTTCTTCCATCCTCACAACACCCTCATGATGTGGCATTGTCACCCCAAATTTGCAGGTAAGAAAACTGAGACCCAGAGAGGATTACTGCAGCCATCTCCTGACAGGCCTCCCAGGCTTTGATCTCAGTCTCTCCTATCCATTCTTTCCCTGATCATTGCAATGACTTTCTAAAACACCTCTCCAATAGGTTTCTGTCTTGCCTCAAGCAGTCACTGGCTTCCTCTTGTCCCTTTGAGTCAAGAGAAAGCTCTATTAACACACATTTATAAAACCCTCATGCCCTGGCCCCTGCCTACCTGTCTGGCCTAATCTCCTGCTAATCCTCAACATGCATGCTTTGTCAAATTACCCTGAGTTGCTTGTGTAATGAGGTGGAGAATTTTGTTCACTAGAAGGGCCTCACGAGAATGTTTGGAAAGTAAAACAGTTTAAGGGAAGGACCACACTTTCCTCTGCTGGAGGTAAGGAAAGACCAGCCCACGTGGATAAGACTGAGTCCTTCAGCTGTCTCAGAGTGGCCCAGCATGGCCAGGGAACCCCCTGGGCTTCTCTGGCTGGAAAGGGACCCTCTGTGAGCTGTGTGTGGGGTCGGGGAAAGAGAAGGGTAAAGGAGGAAGTGAGGGGTGGGTGTCTAGAGCAGTGATTTTCAACCTTTTTTTTTCCATGGCACAAACACACACTAATTACTAAGGTCAGTGCCCCTGACTAAATACAACCATTTTCATCTCATGGCACAAATAAATTAGTTACTAAGGGAGAAGAGGTCAGGGCCCCTTTTTCTTTAGTAATTAGTTTATGAGTGTGTGAGAAACAAAGGTTGAAAAATCACTGGTCTAGAGAGACTTCTAATACTTTGTGGCTTCCTGTTGGTGGGAATGGTGACAACTAGAGCAACTCTGGAAACTACGTGTTGAAGATGGCAGAGCAGCTATCATCCTGGGTCCCTAAATGACCTTATGGAGAAGAGTCACCCATTAGCCTGAAATGCTTGTCTTAGAACTATTGCATGAGAAGAGAAAGAGAAACACTTCTATATTCCTTAAGCCAGGGGTCGGGAATCTTTTTGGCTGAGAGAGCCATGAACGCCACATATTTTAAAATGTAATTCCGTGAGAGCCATACAACAACCCGTGTACCTTATGCATTATCCAATAAAAATCTGGTGTTGTCCCGGAGGACAGCTGTGATTGGCTCCAGACACCCGCAACCATGAACATGAGCGGTAGGAAATGAATGGATTGTAATACATAAGAATGTTTTATATTTTTAACGTTATTATTTTTTTTATTAAAGATTTGTCCGCGAGCCAGATACAGCCAACAAAAGAGCTACATCTGGCTCGCGAGCCATAGGTTCCCGACCCCTGCCTTAAGCCGTTGAATTATTGTTTTGTTTTGGCAACTTAGCCTATCCTGGCAACGATGCATCCCACACGATGGGAATTTGCAGATGGAAATTTGCAAATCCATAAAACAGTCTGAACTAGTGATTCTATGAACGCGCTGCACTATTATGTTTCTCTTTGCTGTTGCACTTGCCATTGCTTCCTTACTCTAGCAATGTTGCCAGTCCTTGCAAACTCCTGTCAGGATGGAACATCCTTTCTGGATGCCCGGCCCCAGCAGGTGGTCAGGAAGTATCTGTGAAATGGACAAGCGCTGAGAAGCGTGTCAGACGCTCACCGTCACCCCTCATTTCTTCTTCCCTCGTCAGCACCCTCTTCTCCCCTCCGGGAGGACACAGCTTACATAGCACTCTGGCTGCTTGTTTACTTGTCAGTCTCTCTGGTATTCTGTAACCTCACTGTGGGCAGAGATGTCTCCTTGACTCTTTCTCCCTGGCAGCTAGCAGAATCGTTGACACACGGTCAGCATTAATGTCTGTTCAATGAATAATTAACGAGTGAACAGGGCCAGGGTTGCTATTCATATTTTACCGATGAGGCCCTTGGAGGGAAAAGTCACTTGCTGGTTGGAGGGAGCTTCCCCGTGCTTCCGCTGCGCCCCTGGTGTGGCCGGGGCTGACCTCTTTCCCATTAACTTTTGGCAACTCCACATAGAGTTCTTGCTTCCCCGTATCCTTTCCTAGTGCAATGTCCTTGGCCTTCTTTTTTCTTTTCTTGGGGTGTTTACTGAGCCCCCAGGAAGCCGGTGCTAGAAGGGAGGGCAGGGAAGCCCAGTGCTGTGCCTTTCTGAGTGCACTGACCCATCAGGAAGGTGGGAGGGGAGAAGGAGAGAGTGTGCCCTGCTCAGGAGCAAGCTTGGCCAACGGTATAATAACCTTAAGATGTAGCTATTCTTGTTATCTCCACTGTACAGATAAAAACACAGGTGCGGAGAGTAAATAACTCGCCCAAGCATAGCTTGGTTCACTTCAAGGCAGAGACTCAGACTCAGATCTGCTGATTTGCTCTGGCCCACGGCTTCCCTGTGCCTCCCTGTGCTCAGCTCTGAGCTCTGGGCTGCAGGAGGGAGGGCTCGCTATGGGAGAGCCGCTGGGTGCTGCTCTAAGACAGGCAGCCCAGGGGGGCTGGAGTCGTGGCTGAGGAGGCAGCCAGGGCCAGAGGGTGAGGGGCAGGCTTAGGCGCCGGAGCAGCAGCAGGATCAGAGGCCAGGCAGCTGCTCAGAGCCAAAGCAGAAGGCGCGCTATCAAAGGTCAGGGCGAGCCGTTCGGATCAAGACCAGGCTGGTCAGCAGGATGGGCCCCCGCTGTGTGTGTGTGTTTGTATGTGGAGGGTTTGACTGTCGGAAACCCCACAGCACGGTTCCTACCGCCCAGATCAAGGACAAGGGAAACAACCTTTTCTAGGACCAGGTCAGACCTTGCAGAGAATTGCTGTCGCCCCTGTTCTCAGACCCCTGACAAAGGCTGTGCTGGGTCCCAAGGGCCAGAGCAGAGAAACTGGGTCCCCAAGGCAGAGTCAAAAGGGCATAAATTCCGGCTCTTCCACTCAGTAGCTATGTGTTCTTGGGTTAGTTACTTAACCTCTCTGTGACTCAGTCGCCTTGTCTGAACTCTGGGGTAATACTTGTGCCTGTCTCTTAGGGTTGTAAATAACGTAAGGAACCAGAAGTGCCCGACACTCTGTCTGACAACCAGTTGGCGCTCACTCCAGGCTAGCTCTTTTATTATGATTGGCGCAGGCATTGCTAGGCCTGTGCTCACAGGGACCTGTGATATAGGAGAAACAGCATAGATTTGGAGTCAGGGCCTTGTGCCTCTCCCATAAAAGTTTGACTTCACCATCGTGGCTGAGGGGGTCACCTTCTGGGATCGAGCCCAGTGTAAAATGGGGATAATGTTCTCAGTGGGCGGTTTGCAGGCTCATAAAAGAAATGCAAAGCACCAGACCACAGCCCTGCACACTGTTAGGTGCTTACTGCGTAAGTTCCTGACCTGGGAGGGCCCAGAGGACAGCCCCAGGCCCCTCCTGCACACATGATTAGAGCTTTCTAGGTGAAGGCTGGCTATCGCTGGGGGCCAGGCTGGGCCAGAACCGTGGCTGAGGTGGGGCGCCTGGGTCCTTACCTGGGAGCCGGATCGGAGACCAGGAGGGGAGATGGGTGGAGGAGTACTCAGGGCAGGGCGGAGGTGGGCAGGGGGGCCCTGGAGCTGGAGTAGGGCTGCAGACAGAGCTGGACGGGGTCTGGGAGTTGGCAGTCCCGGGGGTTTGGGGGCAGCAGTGGAGGAAGGCTGGACACTGGCCGGGAGAACCTCCCAGGGTGGAGGTCAGCTTCCCCGGAAAATCCACTGGGTAGGCTCTCTGCTTCTCTAGTAGCTGACCTGGAGCCTCCAGGGACGTGTGTAGGGGGACAGGAATCTTGTGTCCCTAGAGACGGGACAGGAGGGCTCAAGGCCCAGAGAAAAATTGCAGGGAATTTAGAGGAACGAGCTGGCTCATGCAGAGTCAGGCCCAGGTCCAGCTGGGCACCCACAGGGCTGAGGTTCAGTGGGTGGGAAGTGTGGGCCGTGGTTCCCCTCCAGGGAGTCGAGAGCCCACAGGGAACCCAGCCGAGGCTGGGACGCTGGCTGGCAGGGATGTGAACTGACACATGATAGGGCACAAGTCCCGCAGCCCCTGCTCTTGGCCGGGCTCCCTGCGCCCTGGAGGGTAAGCTGCTTCTGAACAGTCAGCAAGGGCCACGTGTTTCCTGCCGGGCTCTGAGGGGACATGGCCCTCATTCACAATCCCTGTTCCCCACGCTCTCCAGACTTAATGTCTTAGCAAAGCTCTTTCTGAAAAATTCCAGCCTTGTCTCTGCTGAACCCAGAGAAAAAAAATTCATGGGCACCTCTGCCAGAAGTGCTTAGGGGACCAGAGGGGAAGGGACTCCGGGTGCTGAGCTCACTCAAACCACCAGCAGCCCAGCCCCCCCTCCCCCTTGCCCTTACCTTATTCTACAGATGAGAGGGTTTGAGTGGAGAGGTGACTCACTCCCCACAGGCAATGGGGTCGGAGCTCAGACCTGCACTCAAGCCTGTGCTATTTCCAGGACAGGAGGGCTAGACGGGAGCAGCAAAGTGGGGCCCAACCCTGGGCCTGGGGACAGCTGTGACGGCCGAGTTCTCTTCTCTTGGGGGTCCCCTACCCTTCTGGTGTGGAATAACTCCCCCAGTTCTCAGGCCATCTCTATTAACGACGGCAATAACAATAACAGTAACAACAGTGGTAGCGAACTTGAGCATCCCTGGCACGCTCAGGGGTCCCTGCCGGCTTTGTATGGTCTCCTTTAGTGCGTACACTGCTCCCTACTGCGTCTCACAGGTGAGGAAACTGACACTCCTGGGTTCGCGACGGCTCTGGAGAATTGTGGAGTCAGGGTGTGAACTTTGCCACTTGGCCTGGCTCACAACTCCACACTCCATCTGGGGGACAGCCCGTTGCCACTACTAACTAGGTCACCAGGGCTGACCTCGTTAGTCAGTCCTTTCGTCATCCCTGCCCTTCCTTAGCTGGGCGGGCAGATTCAGTACCCCGAGTCCTCCCTAGAGACCGACCCCCAGGTAAAGCCCGGCCACTGCTCCGCCTCTGCCACATGGGGGACCGGAACCCCGCTCCGTTCCAGCCCAAGCAGACGGAGCATGGATATGCCACAGACGGAACCACACATGGAAACATCAGAGGGGTTCTCCCTTCCTGTGCTGGCATCAGTGCTTGACTAGGTCCTGCCGCTGCCACTTCCCTGGCTGGGCAGGGACCCCTCCTACGGGCTCTCACAGCTGAGAGTCCTCAGGCAGCCAGCCAGACACAGACCCGCCCTGAGCTTGGTGCAGGACCCTGAGATCTGGTGAACCCCTGCATTTCCTGGGAGGCAGATTCACTCAGCCCCAATTGATAGAACTCGGAGGGCAGGCATGTGAATTGACCCTTGACCACGTACAGGACCTGCCACCTGTGCTCTTGGCCAGGATCTCTGGAACCCAAGGTGTGCCCGGGAGGGGAAGCCACTTCCCAGCATCTCTCCTGCTGAGCTCTCAGGGGGCATGGCCTTCAGTCAGCGTTAACTGAGCACTTACTATGCACCTAGCCCAGTGATGGTGAAGATGGTGGGAGACCTTCTCTGCCCTGCAGGAGCCCCCACTAGCGGGGGAAGCAGATGCAAGAACAACTGCCTCCTTGGGGCTGCAGGTGCGCAGTCAGTGTCGCGGATCTAGGCTCTGGGTCGTGCAGTCTTAAGGAACGGGGTTGTGGGAGGGACGGCTGTACAACCTGACTGCCCGGCTTCCACTCCCTTCTCCACAACCTGTGAAATGTGGTGCCCCGGGTCAGTGACCTGTCCCTCCGTGTCCTCATCTGTAAAACTAGGATCTAACCTCTGGTGTTAACCTCAAAGGGTTGTTGTGAGGATTCAATGAGTTAATATGTGCAAAATTCTTAGGGTTATCTGGAATGGGGTAAGCACACAGGAAGTGGTGGCAATGATTATTATTTGTTATTTTGTTATTTTTTATTTGTAGATGAAAGGAAGAGAGCTAGTGAGGCAGACTCCCACATGCGCCCAAGACCTGGATCCACTGGGCAATACCATCTGGGGCCAATTCTTGAGAACTGAGCTACTTTTAACACCTGAGGCTGTCTCTCAGATTAACCGAGCTATTCTCAGTGACCAGGGTCATGCTTGAACCAACACTGGCTGTGGGAGGGGAAGAGGGAGAGAAGGGGGAAAGGGAGAGGAAGAGAAGCAAATGGTCGCTTCTCTTGTGTGCCCTGACCAGGAATCGAACCCAGAACATCCATATGCTGGGCTGACATTTTATCCACTGAGTCACTGGCCAGAGCCTAATTGTCATTTTTTAAGCCATTAAACAATTGCTTAAGTTTTTGTTCCTTTAGTTATGTTCTGTGCTTTTGGAGGACATGGATGGCGGCTTTTATTCCTGCCTTTCCAGGTAACTGATGTATAGCTAGTCGCCCAAACATTTGGAAACTTATTATTATTATTATCATTTTTAGAAAGACAGAGACAGAGAGAGACAAAGACAGGAAGGGAGAGAGATGAGAAGCATCAACTTGTAGCTGTGGCGCTTTAGTTGTTCATTGACTGCTTCTCATACGCGCCTTAACCATGGAGCTCCAGCAGAGCCAGTGACTTCTTGCTCATGCCAGTAACCTTAGGCTCAAGCCAGTGACCTTTGGACTTAAGCTAATGACATGGGGTTCATGTCAGTGATCCCATGCTTAAGCCAGTGACCCTGCGCTCAAGCCAGATGAGCCTGTGCTCAAGCCAGCGACCTCGGAGTTTTGAACCTGGGACCTCAGCGTGCCAGGTCAACGTTCTATTTACTGTGCCACCGTCTGGTCAGGCTGGAAACTGATTTACAGGTAGCAGGGGGTCGTGGACTCCCACCCTGTTTTTCATTCCCCAAATCCATTCAGTTTCAAAGTCCCATCGATTCCACTTCCTTAGCCTCTCTGGTAGCTATCCCAGCTGCATTTCCAGCTGTCATCTTTGTCCTGGAGCCGTGACGTCCTGCAAGCTGGTCTCCCGCCACTGGACTATAACTCTCCACCTTGCAGTCAGTGCCACCCTTCGGAGGTGACCTGACAGCGCCACTCTCCCTCTCAACACCATTCAGTGGTCCCTGTCACCTTGGGACAGAGACCACAACTTCTCCTTCTCAAACCAGGCCCTCCTGCTACCCTCTCCTGTCCCCTGTCTGGGGGCCTGCATGCCCCGTGGCCTGCCCCTCCAACCTTCCTCCGTCTCTTGCGGTCCTGACTGCTGTGTTGGCTTCCTGCTTCTGTGACTGATGCGTTGACTCCATGTCGTGTCCCTTTCATTGCCTCAGCCTGCCGGCTCTCACACCTCCTTCACACCCGGCCAGGCGCTGCTGACTCCAGCAGGCCCTCCTGGCCGCCAGCCCCCGCCGGGCTGGTTAGATCTCCCTCCTCTGGGCTCCCAGAACACACTGACTTTATAAAGCTCATACCCATTCACACCACAACGTGCCAGGCACTGCTGCAGCTGCTGGGGACACAGCGGAGAAGTCCCTGCCCCGGGAAGGGAAGCTTGTGGGTCCCGCTCCGCTGGCGGTAATCCTCGAGGGCTGGGTCCGTCCCCTCGTTAGAGGGGGGCTCCTGGGCGGCCGGAAGGGCACCGGCGTTCTTAGACTCTGCATCCTCAACATCACGCATGTAGCCCGCCAGGAATGTTTTTTGGATACTGAGTGCATCTCAGTATCCAAACTCAGTTTGGTGTTGGGAAGCAAAAGTGCATATGACAGGGAGGAACTATCATCTGGGGGCTTCGAGAGTCAGCGAACATTATGGTTAGGTGCACTGGCTCCGGGGTCAGGGGGTGCCTGTGTTCAGACCCTGAATCTGCCACTTACCACTAGTGGTGTGACCTTGAACCTCTCCGTGCTTGAGTTTCCCCATCTGAAAAACGGGCTTATAACCCTAACTAGCTGATAGTGTTGTCAGGAAGGTTGAAAGTGTTCATGTTTAGAAAACACTTAGAACAGTGCCTGGCATATCATAAATGCTTTATATATCACTAACTATACATCAGACAAAGGATGTATAGCTATACCCCTGAATATGGGGAGTCCTGGACACCCAGCTCTTACCCCTGCCAGGTCCAAACCGCGTGTAACCCGGGAACGCTGCGGAACCAGACCACCCCCGAGTTTTCCGAGTTTTGATCCGGAGACACTAATGATACTCCCCCTCCTGAGCTGCCTTTTCTTGAGATTCCTGGAGCCCACACACAGAGTGTGCCCAGCACAGGACGGATACTAGGTAAAGACTTTGAAACACAGTTCTTCTAACGAGGCAAAAGCAAGATCCTGCCCTTGAAGAGCTCATGGCTCCCTAGGGAGAAGGGAAACATTGGCTTCTGCTCTCCTTCAGGAAGCCCCCAACAGTCCATGGCTTCTCCTTCTTTGAACTGCCAGGGACACCCATACCTCTAGTGGGCTTTAACTGTAAACCCCAATTCCTGAAACTGACCGCTTCCCTTCCCTTCTCCAATCCTAGGTTTCTTTTTTTATCTGTAAAAGGAGGTAAAATCACCTTCAATAGACTATCACCGTGGGAATAAAATTGGGAGACAATGTCTGCAAAGCACCAACATGTGCCTGGCGGTTTGTAGATGCTCAGTAAACACCAGTTCCTGCCCTGGTCTCCGACTGGCCCACCAGTTCCTCCGAGAGTCTGACTGAACTCTAGCTGCCCGAGATGGCAGGTGGAGGGGTCGGTGACTAGTCAAGGCAGGAACGAGCTGGGGGGAGGATCACCCCAGGGCTGCCAGGGGGAGCGAATGAGAGGTTCTTTGGGTCCGACTACACTCTGTCCACTCCCTCCTCCCCTCGCCTCCCACCCTGGGGCCTCCTCTGTACAAACAGGATGGAACTTTCCCGTTTTCCTTCCTGCCGGCTAACTCTTGCCAACACTCTTATCTCAGGTCCAGGGTCACTTTTTCAGTGAATCTTCCCTGAGTGCCACTACCCCCTCCTGCCCCCACACCCAGCTCAGGGGTAGGCCAGAGTCTAAGGTCACTGCCCAAAGGCCTTTGAAGTAACAATCGCACAGTTCTTTGTGGGGTACTTTCAGTAGTTGGTGGGACCCCCCCCCCCCACTCGGCGGTGGATCCCACGGGAGCAAGGACAGGGCATTTTTGTATCCCCAGAGCCTAGCACCGCGCCCTTCACAGAGTGGGCGGCTTGCTCAAGCGATGCTGGCACCCTGAGTGGGAAGAAGCCAGCCTTTCAGTTGGTACACATCTGCACCCAGGTCCTTCCTCCCTGCCTACCCAGCGCCTGCCCTCCTGTCCACTCCTGCCGCAGGGTGGCTGCCTCTGGGCGTACCTCAGTCACAATGGAGTCGCTGATGCCGATGCTGTAGGCCCAGCCGTCCAGACACGGCTCGGTGGCCCGCCGGGTGTCGTTGGGCAGGCTGGCGTTGGGCGGGGATACGAAACGGAGGCAGGGCTCCGGCTTCCCGTTCAGGCCCGTGGGGAGCACCCAGGGCCCTGCGGAGGCGTTGGGGGGTGGGCGGCAGTGGTGGGCGGGGGTGGCGGCCGTGAAGATCTGGAGCAGGTTGTGGTTTGCCAGGCCGAGGATTGGGAAGCCCATGAGGACCATCAGGAGGAACTGGAAGGGGCCCTTGCTGTTCACGCTGTCCACGAGCTTGGTGAAGGTCATGGCGCTGAGCAAGACGAGCCAGAGCTGTGGGCGAGGCACGGGGGCCAGGGAGAGGCATGTGTGCGCGTGCGTGACGTGTGGGCCTGCGGATGGGGGTGCGAGCACAGGTGGGAGGGTGTGCCCAGCTGTGTGTGTGAGCGCGAGTGTATGGCACATTGTATGTGTGCATCAACGGGTAAGGATGTGGGGGCTGAGCTGTGTGTGCCCGCAGGTTTATGAGTGGGACGTGAAGATGTGCCCAGTTGTGTATATAGATGTGAGGTCACAAGTGTGTGTCCACAGGGGTCTACAGGATGCGTCTAGAAGGAAGCTTATGGGCACAGCTGTGTGAGTTGGGTGTGCGCGTGCACGTATGTGGACTCGGGGGCATGAATACGTGTGTGCTCAGTCAGGCTGGTCACACGTGCTGCGTGCATGGGGCAGTGCAGGTCACACAGTGGGGACCAAAGGGCCCGATCTTGGACATTGGCCATGCAGGATGGATGGTGGCATGGGTGGGGGAGGTCCCTAGCTGCTCTGAGCAGACCCAGGGTTAGCTCAGCTTGCCTGCTAAGAAAGGGCTCCCAAGTCCAGAGCCTCCTGGCTTCTGACTGTCCCCTGGGGTTAGTTAGACCCACTCTCCTGGGGTAGCAGGAAGGACCCAGGCAGGTCCCATGAAGGACTTGGCCAGCCGCAGTGAGGAAGCAGGGCTGAGCCGTGGGCGTTTCTCAGGGATGCCTGGGGGCCGGGGCCTGGAGGGGTCTCCATCCCTCCTCACCTGTTAGCTGGGCCTGGCTTGCTCCGGCGGGACTGGTGGTCGATGCGACTGAAAGCCTTGCTCTGTCCCAGGGTCCAGCAGCTGCTATAGTCGGGCAGCTCAGCTCCAACAAGCTGTGTTTGTGCCTTCCCCAGGGGGGCTTATATAAGCCATAAGCTGCTTCCCGGGCTAATGTTTGACTTTCTTTTGAGGATTAAGGGCCCGCCCGTGTGGACCCATCAAGCCTCAAAGGGCTGCCTCAGCAAAGCTGGGCAGATGGTGGGGCTGAGGCTGGTGGAGTGCTGGCCGGACGGAGGATCGGGTGGTTCGGGGCACTGGGCAGGCTTGCTTAAGGAAGGAGGAGTTTGGGAAGCGGTCTGACTGGGTCCGGAGGACCCAGGGTCCTCTCTGAGCTGATGCTCTGAGGACTCAGAGCTGATCGTAGCCAGAGAGAGGCGCTACTCTCCATGGGCAGACAACGTCCTCCAGGACACAGCATCCTCTGCCTGGGACCTCTTGGAGGGGGCCTGGGGACCTGCCTCCCAGGAGATGATAGGGCACGCCCAGGAAGAAACAGTCACCTGCACCTGTCCCCAAGGGCTCAGGGCTGTCACCCCCTGGGCCCCTGGGGCAGCCAGAGCTCCCTTGTCTGCGTCTCAGACCAACGCCCCCCTCCCCAGCCCGCTCTCAGTGGGCAGGCTCCTCTTCTGACCCTCTGTTTCCTGTTGGGGTAGGTCAAATCACAGTTTCTATTGTTTTGTTTTTTTCTCTCTCTCTCTGAATATTACTTTAATTTTATAATAATATAAGAAATATACTGCTCACAAAAATTAGGGGACCTTTCAAAATGAAGAGGAAGTGATAACATACCCCCTAATTTTTGTGAGCAGTGTACAAACAAGCCAAACCAAACCAAACATCCGTCTCGCCGAGAGCTGCTCCGGGACTTTGGCCATGCACTTCCTCCCACCCGTTCGCCATCAGAGGCTGTGGTCTAAGCCCCCACTTCCTAGCAACCAACAGAGGCTCATTGGACCCCCACAGCCGCCCTGTGACCATTCATTCTAGCATTATAACCTGGGAAATGCGGCACAGAGAGGTTAAAGTAACCCGCCCACAGTCCCCCGGCCAGGAAGTGGCAGTAGCCCTAAGCTCACTTCTGTCCCTTGTAGCCAACATTTTCTACAAAGTCTGTGGGCCGTGCGCTGCTTCTCCCTTAGCAGAGTCGCCCCACCTGGCTCTCTCTCCGCCAAGGCGCATCCAGTTCCCCGGGCTCCAGCTGGGCCCCGCCCCTCCCGAAGCCTCCTCCCACTCTCCTCCCACCCCCACCCGCCCGGGGTCAGCTGGTAACCCAGGCCCAGCCCCTCCGCTGGGCTCCCGACCTGGGCCCAGCAGTGATCGATGTTCTCTGAGTGGCCCCAGGCAGGGCGAGATCCGGAGTCATCAAAGAAAGATTAAATTATGCTCCGAGGCAGCCAAGGGGTTGTTTTAGGAAGGTTTTCGACTGTGAGGCTTGCTGGAAGCTGGGCCGCTGCCCCGAGCCCCCCTGACTTGGGCATGCACCCCGGGGAGGTTTTCTAATTGGACCTGGGTTATTGGTCTGTTCCTGTCCTAATGGAATGTTGTTTGAAAGAGCCTGGTGACTTCCCACTGAGGCTGCTGGTGAGAGCCGAGCTGAGGGTAGATGTCCAAGCGGCCCAGTTAGGGGCAGCGACCCCTCCACCCCCAGTGGAGACGCTGGGACTCATGATGTCTGAATTGAGGCCTCCTGTTAACTGGGCCCGTGGGGACCTGCCCTGCACTTGCCATATGACCTTGGGCCAATCATGTCATCTGGGCCACTTGTGACTCTTTATTAGGCAAGTGGCTTAAAAAAAAACCCACCGGAAATCTTCTATTCAAATAATATATTGGGGTTCATAAGACTAATATATAAAACAGATACTAGAGGAGGTGGTCTGGCTGAAGTGGGGGAGGGGTGGAAAGGGCCCCCCATCTACCCCCCCACCTCCAGCTCACCCTGCCATCCCTGCCTGGGGCACCTCCGTTACCTTAGAGGGTCCGTCACTTCCTCCCTGCTGTGGTCCTTGACTCAATGTGTTGAAGTTAACTTTTTATTTTTAAGAAATGGTACATTTGGGAAATCTGATGTTCTAAATGCATTTTAATTTGGGACATGGCGGTTGATTTTCTTCCTCCCTCCTTCCCTCCTTTCCTTCCATTCCTCTCCTTTCTTTTCTCTTGCTTCCCTTCACCTTCTGTCTCTACCCTTCCAGGGTTTCCTGTAAGCTGAACTGGGTTCAGTCAGTGTCCCTGTTCTTGGCTGGGTCCCAGCACAGGCTTGTGCTCTGAGAGAGAAGGGCCCAAGGACTCGTTCAGTCCAACACCTGCATCTACACCCCGGCAGAGGGGGCTGGTGCGGGGAGGAACACACATCTGACTCCCGGCTTCCCTTGTACCTGCACACGGGGTGGACTTTCTAAATCTTAAGTTCACTGAGGGGCTAGGACAAGTGGAACAGGGAAATCTTATCCTTAGGAGCAGGAGGGGCGTCTGGATGTTCTGGCCAATTACAGGTACCACTCTGAACAAATTTTCTCTGGGTCATCCACTCCCCTACCCACTCACGTGTTTATCTGTTTCTCTTTCCATCCATCCATCCATCCATCCATCCATCCATCCATCCATCCATTCTCATGCCTTGTACATACATATGAGGACCCATGCTCAGAGCTGTGGTGCCTGCTCTACTTTTGGTCTGCTTGTCAGAGAAGACAGCAGCGCAGAGAGAATTTCAATACAAAGGAGATTGACCTCAAGGCTGCAGAAGAGATCCACACAGTTCCAGCGGTCTCAGGAGAGGAAGAGAATAACCACCTTTGAAGGATCAAATATCAGGGTCAGCTGCCCAGAGGAGGTGGCATTTACACTGGGCATTGATGATTGGAGGGTGATCAATAGGTGGAATGGGAGGAAGGACCTGCAGACCCCGGGCTGTGAGTGTAGGGCATGTTGGGAAAATGGGAGGTATTGGATGAGGTAGCATGGGGGGGACCTCTCTTCCCACCACAGTGGTGGTCTAGGCGTGAGGGGCTGGGGCCTCAGGTGATAGTCTCAGAGGGGCTGCTGCTTCCTCCCGGCTTCTCCGTTCCCGTTCCCTTGTCGGAGAGAGCAGAGACCGGGTAAGCTCTTGAGGCTTGTAGCTCGAGGCTTCTCCGTTCCCTTGTCGGAGGGAGTGGGTAAGCTCTTGAGGCTTGTAGCTTGACCACTGAGTCATGCTCAGTGGCGCCTACACTCACTTTGAGCAGAGTCTGGGTCTCTCGACCCTTACAAGTGTCCCATCCAGCTGAGTGGGCCGTTAGAGTCTCTAGGTGCCTGCCTGCTCACCCCCCACCCACCCCCGTTCAAGGCAGAAGCTGTAGCCTGTGTGGGGGCCTGTCCTGCTGCTCAGGCTCTGGTGCCAGGTCGGGACAGTGAGGCAGTCACTAAACTCCCAGCAGCCAGGGGCCTCTCCTCCCTGGTGGCCATGCCGACTCCCTAAGCTTTTATCATGGGCTTGGGGACCCCAGATCCACCTCCTGATCTTGGGCAGCTCCAACAGGATAGGTGACCTGTGTGGGGCGGTTTCAGGCTGGGCTGGAGCAAGAGATGGTCCTCTGTTCTGAGACCCTACCCGACCCCGACCCCCTCGGGGCTGGTTCTGTGGCTCCTTGCGCCGGGACCAGGCAGTCCAGGGAAGAGGAGTTCCACAGGCCCGGATTTGAATATTGACGCCACCACTTGCTAGTGTGTGGCCTTGGACAACTGAGGTCATCTGTTTAAGCCTCAGTTTCCCCACTTGTACAATGGGGATTAGCACCTACCTACCTTATAGGATTGTTGGGGTTTTAAATAAAGCACCTAAAGCGCTGGACACAGCAAGAAGCACACAGTACTTAATTTGAGGGTCAGCCCCGAGGGAACTGACACATCAGGGAGACTGAGCAGTCCCAGAAGAAGAAAAGGAAGAGAAAGTTGCTGGGAGAGGGAGGCCAGGAGGGGTACCGTTTGGCCCCCGGGGGTCACAAGCTAGAAGGTGGGTGTGTGGGTTCTTAAGGCTGTCCTTGGGCACCTGGAATAGTCCAGCCCCAGCCGATCACTGCCGAACCCATCATTTTGCAAGCTGGGCCTCAGGTGTCACCCCTAGTGGAAAAGGGACACAAAGACCGCCCGTTCCGGGACCCAGGACGACTGAGCGACTTGCGCTCTAGCAACTGGAGCCCTGCAGCCCGGGAATGGAGCTCCCACGCAGCTCTGAAGGACTGGCGGGGAGAGTCGCCCCCTGCTGGTGAACATCGGGATCTGTATCTCTGGCCTGGATCAAGCGGCCGGCTGAGCTCGGCCCCGCTAACGGATTTAGTGGATGGGGGAAGACCCGCACACTGGCCAACTGCCATAGGAATCTCAGTCTGACTCTCCTAGCTTCAGGCTGACGGGACAGATGCCACTGTCCCCATGTCCCCGGCAGGGCTTTCTGCCCATCATTTGTCTTAGACTCAAATGTTCACGGGGCCAGGTGATGTGCAAGAGTTGGACAGGCGAGGTGCGGGCAACAGTG
This sequence comes from Saccopteryx leptura, assembly GCF_036850995.1. Classification (NCBI taxonomy): domain Eukaryota; kingdom Metazoa; phylum Chordata; class Mammalia; order Chiroptera; family Emballonuridae; genus Saccopteryx; species Saccopteryx leptura. The sequence goes on along the minus strand of NC_089503.1, from coordinate 9,806,550 downwards.
AGTGGCCGGGTCCGCGGAGAAGCGCGGGGCGCATGTCCAGTCTGCAGGGGGCAGCGGCCGCTCAGCACCAGCTGGTGTTGCCATGGGGATATGCAGGCTCCGGGTTGCCAGATCTTCAGATATTTTAAAAATAGCTTGAAATCTGGACTCTGTGTGAAAATTTCCAATTGTGTAGGCGACCCCTCCTCCCGCCTTCTGGAATCCCTTTGTCTTTTCTGCTTCTACCACCTCTAGGAGCCACAAACTCCCATCAAGTGGTTCATTCTAGAAGAAGGTAGGGCTCCCTTGGGTTTGTCCTGCGCGCCTCGCTGCTGGACCTCAGGGTCTGGTGAGCAGGCCTTCAGGGGTTTGTCCACCGGCAAGCCTTTCTCCAGCCCCTGCTCGGGGCTGGGCCTGGAGCCGAAAGGGGCTGACGACCCAAGGAAATGACCAGAGAGCATCGCTTTGGGGGTCCGCAGACCTCACAGGCAGTGGAAGGGGCAGGCGCCCACGGAGCCGGTTCCGGTGCCAGGCGCTCTGAGGACACGGGCCCACGTGCTTCCCCACTGAGTCATACCGGCCACGTGGTTCCTCTCTGTACCACCCATGGTGGGGTGGATGGATTTGGACCACGCTGCCTTCGTCCTCTTTTAGCATCTTTACACTCGCTGCTCCCAAGGCCCAGCTCCTCCTGTCTTCAAATGTCAACTCCTCAGAGGCCTGCTGGGAGCACACAAGTTAGCATAGCCCCATCGCCCTCAGCTCTGTGAGTGCCTTCTGCGCCGGGCGCTGTGCTCTTTGTAGCATTTGTCGCTGCCCGGCCCTGGCGGCGAGGCTGGGCGGGCGGGCCTGCCCCGTCCTGGTCGTGGTGCTGGCTTCCCGCGAAGCTCCTTGAGTTCGTGTTCAGCATGAGCCCGTGTTCAGCATGAGCCCGTGTCCGGGAGCAGTCTCAGCAGAGGCCGGGCTCAGCCCTGGCCCCACTTGCTGGCCTTTGGTGTCCTCCCTGGCAAAGTGGGCGCCATGATAATAGTCCCAACCTTATAAATTGTGAGGAGGGTAGGGGCCGGTGGTCCCGTGAGTGGTGCCCCCGGGTCCTGGCTGGGAGCCCGGGCCGGACCGGCTCACAGTCCCGCCCGCCGGAGCCACGCGCAGCCGCTCTGCTCGCCTTGCTTGGCGCCCACGGCCCTCGCACAGGCCCGCTCTGCTGCTGTCTCCCTCCGCTTGGCAGAAGACCTGAGTGAGAAAGATGGGCGCAGCCTCTGGGAACAGACGGTGCAGGAGAGACGAAGCCGGGGGGCGGGGGTGCGCAGAGCCTGAGACAGTCCAATTCAACCGCCCTCTCCTGGCCCCTGGGTTCCAAGGCTCCCTCGCGGGAAGGGACATCGGCAGATGAAGGTTTACCCTGACGCAGGCAAGGGCTCCTGCGTGTAGAGAAATGGGCTAGGGGGACCACTCTGATGACAAAGGTGTCAGTCACCAGATAAATAGCTGCTTGGACAGAGAGTGAGCCTGGGGCTGAGAGAACGGTTGGGGGCGGGGGTCACAGGTGCATTTGTGTCTGCCGAGCGCACAGGCACGAATCCCAGCCGGCTGTCCACTGGGGGCAGGGCTCTGACCTTGTCTGTTTCATCGCTGCCGTTGATGGAAGTTGGCCAGGCTTGCGGAGAACCCAGAGGTAGGATACAGGGCATCTGTGTGGGACAGCATCGCAGTCCAGAGAGATCGGGGCTCGAATGCCGAGCCTGCCACTCTCTAGGTATGCCACTTCAGACAAGTTCCATCGACTCTTTAAACCTTTCTTCCCAATCTGCAAAATGGGGGCAATGCCATCCACTCCGCAATGCTATGAGGGTTAGTGAGATGACCCACAGGCAGCCCCCAGCACAATGCCCGGCACACAGCAGGCCCTCATTATCTGGTGGCCGCTGCTGTGACTGATGACAGCACAAGCTGCTTAAGGACAGGGGACTTGTCTTTCAGGGCTGTATCCCAGTGCCTGGTACTGCGTGGGCACCAAACAAATGTTTGCCAGATGAATGAACAAGATGAAATCTGACAGGGATAAATGTCAGTTCCTGGACCTGGATCCAAAGACCCAGCTGCACATGAATGCGGCGGGGGGAGAAATGGCTCAGCGGCAAACAGCACTTGCGAGAAGAGGCGAGTTATTTAAGCTGATGGAAATTTTGATCGACATAAGGTGGCTGCCCAAACCAGCTAGGACAAAGTCGGGTTGCATTGTGGAAGGCCCGGTGCTCAGAATGAGGGAGGCCACGGTGGTCGGACCAGCCTCAAGAGCCACACACCGTTCTGCATTACCCCCGTGGAGAGGCAGCCAGCAAGAGGAAGTGGGGAATGAAGCAAAGCCCCCCCCCCCCCGGGGGGGGGACGGCTGGAGAGAGCGCTGAGCTTGGAGAAGAGAGAAGTTCACAAGGGCTGCTGGGTGGCATTCCGTTCTCGCCTCTTCCACGTGCTCTGGATGATCAGTAAACGGTTTCAAGCCTCAGTTTCCTCATTGATAGTAGGGCAAGCCACCACCTGGAGGTCATTTGCTGATGGAGAAGGGCAGGGATGGGAGCCCGAGCCTCGCTGGACTCAGTCCCCCTGCCTGCCACACCGAGCTCCCTAGCACCAGGGTTGTTCGGAGTGGAGGGCAGCTGGAGGGGAAGCTGTGGGTGGCAGGTGTCTGTGGGGGCTGCACCAGGATTACAGGGGGTCCTCTCCCACACTGGCCTCTCCCACTTCTTCTATTGGAGGCTGACCTGTTCTTTCCTCGCAGCCAGCCTGCCTTGTCATCTGTGTGTTTTGGGTGTTCCATTGTGTGTGCAAAAAGCTGGGCTCCAGGTTCCTCTTCCTCCCACAAGCCATCCTGTGCCTGCAGCCCGTCCGCCTGGGATACCCTATGTGCCCTCCGGTGGCCACCAGGGGGCACTGCACTGGGTTCTGGGGAAGGTTTTGGAGCAGAGCCCACCAGAATGAGGTTGAAATCAGACAGTTTGGTAAAAATGCTGGACTTCCCTCAATAATGACTGGATAAATGCAATGTGATACACACACACTAGAATATCACTCAGCCTTGAAAAGAAATGGAATTCTGATACATGCTACAACATCGATGAACCTTGAAAACATTATTTTATATGAAAAAGGCCAGACACAAAACAACAAATATTGTATGATTACATTTACATGCGATATCTAGAATAGAAAAATTCACGCATGTAGAAAGTAGAGTAGAGGCTACGAGGGGCTTGGGGAAGGTGGAGGGAATACTATTTAATGGGCAATGAGGTCCTGTTTGAGGTGATGGAAAACTTCTGGGAATAGTAGGGATGGTCACATAACATTGCGTATGCACCTAACTGTACCACCAAACCGTACGCTTAAAATGGTTACAATGGCAAATTTTATGTTATGTGCATTTTACCACAATAAAAAATGTACTCCCCTCCCCTACAAATATAAAATTCTGGACAGGCAACTTAAAGGCTGCGTGACCGTGGTGTGGTCATTTACCTTCTCTGAACCTCAGTTACCTCATCTATAAAGTGGGGGGGACAGTCATTCTTCCTCCCTCATTGCCGCTACCTTGGTCGAGCCCCCACCCTCCTTCGCCCCGAGGACTGCGCTCAGCCTTCTCACGGTTCCGGGGCCTCCCTCCCACCCCTCCTGCCCAAGCCTGTCTCAACTAAGTTGCCAGAGTATCTAAAACTAGTAACTCCTGCTTCACATTCTCTCCAAATGCCTCCCACGGCCGATGAGACCTGACCCACCACTGCTCGTCCTCTCTTGGGGCTTTCTGTTTCTTCTCCCCGAGCTGTCGCTCCGTGCTCCTCTGACCTTGCTGCGTACTACTCCTCGGACATGGTATTCTTGGTTGTCTTGCATTGCTGACTTCTCCTTTTCGTCCGGGTCTCAGCTCAAGGGTCACTTTTCCTTCCAGAGGACTCCGCTCCTTACCCCCTTCACCCCTCACCCCCCACTCCCACGTCGCCTCGCCTCCTGGTCTACTTTTATCACCTCCAGCCCGTTTCATTTTCTTTCTCCGTAGCAGCTTTCTCTACCTGCAATGGCTTCATCTTTCTGTGACTAGTCTGGTCAGCCGGCTGGATGCGGCTGTACAGTTTTATCTTCCTCCCTCCATCGTCCTGGCACCAGCTCTGTTGCTTCTCTCTTCCCTTTCTTGAGGACCTGTCAGTTAAGGATCGCTTCAGCGATTTCTTTCAGGTGTTAAATCAATTTCAACTTCAGGCATTAAAAAGTCTGATTCTTTTAGGAGAGTACGCTGAGGGGTTTAGGAGTGAAGTGTTGTGATGTCTGAAGCTTGCTTTCAAATGGTTCAGCCCAACCCTGCACACACACACACACACACACACACCCCGTAACACAATGTCAACAAATTCTGAATCTGCGTGGTGAGTATATGGGTGTTTATTGCACTATTCTTTCAACTTGTCTGTGTGTTTGAAAATTCTTACAAAAAGTTGGGCAAAGAGAGAAACTGTTTTTGCCAAGCTGAAAAATAAGTCTGGGCCTATCTAAATAAAAATATTTATCATTTATCTCCCATCCAATATCAGCTCTTCCTAGTGAAGCTGGCCTGGTTTCTTGCCTGGAGGTGGCGGGGGTGGGGGGGGGGTGGGGGCGCAGATGTGTGGTCCTGGCTCCTTTGGAGGGGGGAGGGAGGAGGGATGGATGAAGGGAATGGGAAGGCTCCCGGACTCTGCGTGTTCCTGCATGGGTGGGGGGCTGGGGGTGACTGCCCACACCCCTCCCCACACACTCCGGTGTGGGGAGCAAACGGGCAGGGCACGGTGGGCAGGTGGGACGAGGTGCCAAGGTGCCTCTGGCAATGCCCCGCCCCCAAGGGGTGCTGCTGAGCCCCCACTTGGCTGCAGGAGTGATTTTCTGAGGGTGCGAGCACTACTCCCTCCTCCTGGGCTGACCGCTCCCTGGGAAGGGACTCACGGGGAACAGTGCTCCCCGGGAAGGGACTCACGGGGAACAGTGCTCCCCGGAAGGGACTCACGGGGAACAGTGCTCCCCGGGAAGGGGCTCACGGGGAACAGTGCTCCCCGGGAAGGGGCTCACGGGGAACAGTGCTCCCCGGGAAGGGACTCACGGGGAACAGTGCTCCCCGGGAAGGGACTCACGGGGAACAGTGCTCCCCGGGAAGGGACTCACGGTGAACAGTCTGCAGTTCCGCAGCCTCTTTTCCGTAGACAGGGTGGTGATGGCTGAGGGGGGAAGGCTCGGTTTTGCTGCCTCCCAGGAAGTCCGGCAGAGGCCACTGTGCCTCTGGCTCTGGGGCCCCAGAAGAGATCTCTGAGCGGGGAAGCTCCCCACCCCGCCGTTTTGCGTGTTCGAGACTCGAGACTTGAGGGAAACCAGCGCGGACCCGGGAGCCGCTACTGTTAGGGTTTATCGGTTGAAGGTGAAGCCAGTGTCCAGGGCTCGGGGAGGGCAGGGGGTGGACACATGAACCGGGAGATCACAGAAGCGAGTCAGGTGGGCCAGACCCCCGATCCCGCCCCAGACCCCCCCCCCCCTGGCTTCCCCCACTCCTGCAGAACCAGCCAGACACAGGCCTGACTTTGCCTGTGTTGAATGAGCTCAACTTGGAAAGCAGAATGAATGGTCCAGAAAGCAGAGGCTCTTCAGGGAGATGAGAGCCGTGAGCATGCATGCTTGTGTGTGAGTGAGCGTGCACATGGCGTTTGTGCACGCATGTGCCTGTGTTGCCCTTACCTGTGTGTGGTGGCTAGCTTGCAGGGCGTGTGCTGGGGCCGGCAGAGTGACGGAGTTGAGGGGTAATGAGTGTTTGCCTCGGGTATGTAAAGGCAAATACAAATGAAAAAGAAGAAAAACAAGTTTAAGTCTCACGTTGAGAAAAAAGGAACAGCCTTCCCCCCCCCTCCCGAGCCCCCCCCCCCTTCCTTGGAGCCTTCAGTTAGAGACCTTGCGATGGTCAGTTCTCCTCTCTGAAGTGTACCTACATCTATCTTTTCAAAAGCTCAGTAAGCCTCTGGCCAACTCTCCATCCCAGGAATGTTTGCTCAGGAGCCTGGAAGCCATCCAGCGACGGAAGGGGCATCGTGGGGAGACAGCACGCCATCTCCCGGCTCCGTGGCAGAGAAGAGGCCTCGCCTCGGCGGGTGCCTGGCTCCAGGGGGCAAACCCACCTCCTGTCGGCAAGATAGAGCGAGGAATCTCCCCCCTGCATCGCGGAAAACACAGGTGGCCACGTAATTATCAGGTAAATTGAGCACGAACTAAGTCTGGCCTCTCGCTGAAGGATTAATTACCGTTTATCTTTGAGAACATGTGTTTAATCGGTGGCTATCTATCTGCCTGGCTAAGAACAGGGTCAGTGTTCTTGCCTCCTTTGCAGTCAGGATGTGGATTGCCTGTCACGTGCGACACGCCCTGGCTGAACGCTAGTTCGGTAATAAAACTGTTTTCTTTCCCTTCTACTTTTGCGGAGGGGCATTCTGGGTTGGCAGATTTTGTCTTTTAATTTGTTTTAGCGTGAAGGAGTCTGGATGCCCTCGGGAGATGCTGGGGGGCATGCCTGAGCATCCTTTCAGAGAGGTGGCTCCGTCTGCCATGGCTCTCCACCCAGGGAAAGAGGGCTCGCTTTGAAGGTTCACGGTGACGGCTGCGGACCCGCAGTGTGGCTCTGCGTCCCGCAGCCCGGGGGCACGCCGAACCGCACCGGGATGGCTCGACAGCGACGCCGTGTGGCCGTGAGAGGGACAACGGCGGGACTGCTGCTTCTCTCCCTGCCTGACCCGACAGATCTGGGGGGAAAGAAAGATAAGGCCGCTGAGGACTTGATGAACCGACTGGACAAAAATAGGAGCTATCATCTAACATTTCAGGGACTCCAACATATACAGAAATTTATATACAGAAATTTAGGGCTGTTCAGTAGCCAGTTATTATTATTATTTTTTAGAGAGAGTAAGAGAGGGAGAGAGAGAGAGAGAGGAGAGAAGTGTCAATGTAGTTGAGTCACTTTAGTTGTTGATTGGTGCTTTGACATGGAGGCTCCAGCCAAGCCAGTGGCCCCTTGCTCAAGCCAGCAACCTTGGGCTCAAGCCAGTGACCTCGGGTTTCACACCGGGTCTTCAGCTTCCTAGGTCTACGATCTACCCACTGCGCCACCACCCGGTCAGGTAAGTACCCACTTCTGATGTAGATTTCAGTGCTTTTCACTAACAAAGAGGTGAGGTGGTGGAGAAAATGATCAGGATTTCTCTCCTTCTACAATAGATTCTGCTGATACCTTTTTGCATATTCGGATATTGTTCGTGCTCCACACTGACCCTCGGCGCCCTGGTGGTCCTGGTCACCCACTGCCCTCAGCCTTGCCAGCGCAGTTCCTCAGCAATGATGTCAAGTACCAGATAGCGCCACTAGAGGGCAGGAGAGCACGGTGTTAAGGCTTTGGGATCTGAAGGCAGCGCCTCTGTTTGCACCTCTTCCCTTCCAGGTGAGCAGAGAATGCTGAGAGGAACTGGATCGTTTTGGATCGTTAGGATGAAGGCAACACCTTGGGCAAGCTGGAGCAAGCGGCTTTTTAATTTTTATATATATTTTTTAGGTAGACTGACAAAGTTCAGAGGAAAGGGCGCATCTCTTTCCTTTAAAACCACAAGTTGTGCACATTACTTCTGCTCACATTTCATCTTCCAGAAAAAAACCTGCTTGCTGAGGATTTATTTGGCCACACTTTTCTGAAGAGAAGCTGTGAAACATGGTCTTTCTCCTACGTGGCCAAATCCTGTTGCTACGGAAGAAGGGAAAACCGGATATTGGAGGCTAACAGGTGGTTTAGATCACGGAGCCTCCAACCAGCTGGGGTTAAATAATGTGGGTTATGAATGGGCTGATTTTTAGTTAGGGCAGGGGACTCCCAAACTGATTCAGACCCAAGCCACTGGTCATCAGGCTTAGCTTCCTTCTTTGTTGGTAGTTGAACTTAATTTGTTGTATCAAGTAGGTTTTTGGATTTTACAACCTGGAGCTCAGCCCCAGCGGTGGTTTATTTTTTGTGTTTTTTTTTTTTTGTTTTGTTTTGTTTTTTTTTGTATTTTTCCAAAGTGAGAAGCAGGGAGGCAGAGAGACAGGCTCCCCCATGCGCCCGACCAGGATCCAGTATGACCACCAGGGGGTGATGCTCTGCCTATCTGGGGTGTTGGTTCTTTGCAACCAGAGCCATTCTAGGCCTGAGGTGGGGGCCATGGAGCCATCCTCAGCACCCAGGCCAACTTTGCTCCAGTGGAGCCTTAACTGCAGGAGGGAAAGAGAGAGAGAGAAAGTAGAGGGGGAAGGGTGGAGAAGCAAATGGGCACTTCTCCTGTGTGGTCTGGCTGGGAATCGAATCCCGGACTTCCACACACTGGGCTGACGCTCTACTGCTGAGCTAGCCAGCCAGGGCCCAGCGGTGTTTTTTTTAAGAATCCTCTTTGGCTGGTGTCCAGTCATTGTGTTTAATGCTGAACTGATCTGTTGGCATCATTAAAAATTTTTGTTTGCTCATAAGCATCTTATTATGTTTAATAGGGCCCCATAGGAGTTTCATCTCCTAGGAAGTGAAGTGATGAAGTCTGAGGAGTCAGCCTCTCCTTTTTTTTTGTATTTTTCTGAAACTGGAAACGGGGAGGCAGTCAGACAGACTCCCGCATGCGCCCGACCGGGATCCACCCGGCACGCCCACCAGGGGGCGATGCTCTGCCCATCCGGGGCGTCGCTCTGTCGCAACCAGAGCCACTCTAGCGCCTGGGGCAGAGGCCAAGGAGCCATCCCCAGCGCCTGGGTAAACTTTGCTCCAATGGAGCCTTGGCTGCGGGAGGGGAAGAGAGAGACAGAGAGGAAGGAGAGGGGGAGGAGTGGAGAAGCAGATGGGCGCTTCTCCTATGTGCCCTGGCTGGGAATCGAACCCAGGACTTTTGCACGCCAGGCCGACGCTCTACCACTGAGCCAACTGGCCAGGGCCTCAGCCTCTCCTTTTTACTCCTGGTGAATGCATCACTTTGGGTCACATCATTGACCTCCACACCTTGCAACTGGCCATTTCACAGGACTGCCAGTGCTGGCTCACTGTTGGAATGCTCACTTACCTAACTTACCCATTCTTCTTCCTACACTTCCTACCCTTTCAAGGTTACTTGGTGTACTCCCTTCTCTGGTGGGCAAAGTGCGTTTTAATTACTTACAACCTGAAACACTAATTCTAAAGAATACTTGTACCCCTATGTTTACCGCAACATTATTTACAACTAGCTGTACCTGGCCATGCATTGCTGTGGCTCAGTCTGGTTAAATGGAAAAGAAAGAAAAGAGAAAGCATAATATGTTTAATTTCACAATACTTGTGGGTATACAATATTTTTTGTTGTTCCATTGTCTATGCAGATATAGAGATTGTCTGGTTTGCCAAGTCTAGAACACGCAACATATAATTGTCCATGTGAGAAGCAATCCGTGTGTAGATGTAAAGCGCACAATTCTAAAGACTGGCCCTGAGCTTTGTTGATGGTGATTGCAAACGCCAATCGAATTGGGAATTGCAATCTCTTAAATTGAAATGGCATATCCGTTGGAATCACAGGACTGTGAGGAATGAGGACATCTTCACCTCTGAAAGGTCCTGTCAAGATTGTTGCTTCTATGACGTTGCTCATTAATTTTTTACAGTGCACAGACCCAAACACTTCATGTTTTACCATGAAATCCATCAGCGATTTCAGCTTCTGTCTGAAAACACGTGCTGTGACGTCATGCCTATCCACCGGCGATTGGCCAGGAAGTAAGAGCTGTTGTATATTGTCCCAAGCTGGATTGCATGTGAATGTAATGAATAGATCTGGACGCCTGTGGTGATGAACATATGCAATTGCATCTTGAGTATACTCATGCATACGACATGGACTGCCTGTATATGAAGATGGAAAAAATCGTTAGTCTTCCAATGTTAGTTGTATTACTGTCATTTACAACTGCATCTCGCAAATGAACGTATTCTTCAGAGCGAAGCTTGGTCTGATTCAAACGAATGAATATTAAACGTTCTGTTTTGATTTTTGCATACATATCTACGATGTTCTGGTGAAACAATTGACGGCATTTCAAAATGTGATTGTCTTTATTCTCTCGAATCATTAATAAGTATGAATAATAGTTCATTGCGCTGCATTTCAAATTTGTTTCTTTGCCACTGACTGGATTTATCATCTTAACGTTGAAGTGATATCTATCGGCACCATTCCAAAAATGATTGGATATTGCAGGGCATCGTAGCATCAATGAATTTCTGCAAGTTTTGTCAATTGATTGTTTCTCCGATGGAGAACAGTATCTCTAGGTTGGAATTGATATCCGACTATAAGAATTGCCACTTCGTCTATAGTTGGAGGATTGAATCTTCGCACATGTTCTCCAGCAGCTGTTTTGTCAGCATGAATAACACTCTTGTGTGTATCAGATGGCATCATGTCAATTGCTGTTTTGAACAAACGCACTAAATTGTTTTTTCTGTGAAGAAGTTCTTGCAGTTGGGAAACGATGGACCTTATGCCGGTAGAAATGCCGCAGCATGCATTCAATTCGTCATGGCCATCACCAATGAAATACATTTGTAGGAGTTTATGTTGACCAGCTGGGAATGGAAGCAGGGAGCCAGCTTTATGATAAATTTTCTTTTCACTTTGAAAGTTGGCATGAATTGAGCTGTTATGATTTCTGCGCCGAACCACATCATTTGGAAGCATGAGTTCTATTTCCTGATGTTAGATAGGAAATGCTTTGATTCGGCAGTATATCCGGCAAGCAAAGTTTTTAATGGCTCTGGCGGTTCTCCAAGTTGAGGCAGTTTAATTTTTCCGGTGGTGCGACACATTCCTTTCTTCATTAAATTTCAGAGCTTTGCAATAAGGACACACTTCAGTCATAGTGCCAATGAGAACATGCCGGCTTAAACTATAATCATCAGCTGGTTGTACCGGAATGCAAGGCAACTGTAATCGCGTGATTGCTGAGCACAGAGTTGTGTTTGACGCTGATCTGCTGTTTCTCGTTGATGCTGTTCAGCCACTCTCAGCCTGTCGCGTTCAATCTGTTGAGAATGAAGCAGATCTGAAGCTGTAGAATGTGATCGCCTAGCTAGCAACCGTGCATCCTCAAGTCTGGCTGCACGTAAATGGATTGTAAATCGGAAACATTGAAATGGAATCGTAAAATATTTAGTATAGCGTGTGTTGCTTTTATGTCCAACAGATGGCGCTGTTTTTCAAAAAAGCATGTTTTTACCTGTCACAGGTGTGACATCTATATCTATATAATAGTAGGTATATAAAAAAGAGTGCGTATTTGAATGCAACGTTGTGTCAAAATTCAAAGCAATAGGTGAATAATTTTTGGAGATTTAAGATTTTGAACAAACAAACATCTACATTTTTATTTATATAGATAGCCAAGATTTGGAAGCAGCCCAAGTGCCCATCAGTGGGTGAGTGGATAAAAAAGCTGTGGTACATTTATTTACACAATGGAATACTACTCAGCTGTACAAAGGAAGGAAATCTTACCTCCTGTGACAGCAGGCATGGACCTGGGAGCATTATGTTAAGTGAAATAAGCCAGTCAGAGAAAGATAAATACCATGTGATTCCACTTATATGTGGAATCTAATGAACAAAATGAGCTAACAACAAACAAAATAGAAAGACTCATAGATAAAGAGATCAGACTGATAGCTCTGGGGGGGGGGGAGGGGTTGAGGGGCTGAGAGAAAAAGGTGATGGGATAAAGGAAAGAAAAAAACCCCTTCAGAGACACAGACACTGATTACCAGAGGGAAAGAGGGTGGGGAGGCAGAAGAGGGGAGTGGGAATACATGGTGATGGAAGGAGACTTGACTTTGGGCGGTGAACACACAGTACTATACACAGAAGATGTATTACAGATGGAAACCCATATAATTTCATTAACCAATGTATCCCAATAAGTTCAATAAAAATTAAAAAAAGAAAAGTTACTTACAGAAACGCATATATTTTCTAGAAGCAAAAGCTCAAATACATAAAAATTTCTACTTGTTAGCAATCAACAGATGTTAATCATTCACTTTTTTTTGTATTTTAATTCCTCCAGTTTTGGGGGCACATATTGTGTTAACTTTTCCCTTGTGAATGTTATTATAAATTTTTGGAATTTCACATTCAACTTTTTTTCAGTTAATCCTCTTTACCTCCCTTTCTCCCCATCTCCTCCCTTCTCCTCCTCTTGCTCCTTATGCATCTTCTTGACACTAAATTATTTCAACCTTACCATAGGGAGCCCCTGTGAACTGGCTTCTTGTCTTTCTTTTTTTTATTTTTTTACAGAGACAGAGAGTCAGAAAGAGGGACAGATAGGGAGATACAGACAGGATGGGAGAGAGATGAGAAGCATCAATTCTTTGTTGCAGCTTATTAGTTGTTCAGTGATTGCTTTCTCATATGCACCTTGACCCGGGGGCTACAGCAGAACCAGCGACCCTTTGCTCAAGCCAGCGACCTTGGGCTTCAAGCCAGCAACCTTTGGGTTCAAGCCAGCGACCATGGATTCATGTCTCTGACCCCACACTCAAGCCAGCGACCCTTTTGACCAAGCTGGTGAGCAGGTGCTCAAGCCGGATGAGCCCGCCCTCAAGCTGGCGACCTTGGTGTTTCAAACCTGGGTTCTCCGTGTCCCAGTCCAATGCTCCGTGTCCCAGTCCACTGTGCCACTGCCTGATCAGGTGCTTCTTGGCTCTTTCATGTTGCCCTGGGATTTCTGACAGTATCATTATTTTCTGGCAACAACAGGCTTATCCTGGATTTTTCCTGTTTCCAGACTTAAACTTTCTCCAGTAAGCCCTGATTCCTTTCAGTGGGGGACAGTGTTCCTGGTTCAAGCCTGGGGTTAGGGAGTACCCACGAGCGTTTGTGGGGGGCAGCAGCGCTGCTGCTGTCGGGCTCCCTCTGGTGACAAAGCCAGGACAGCTGTTCCCTTTCTCAGACGGGGAGCTCACAGGTGTCTGTCTTTCCTGATGTGCTCACGAAGAGGCCAGAGTATGTGATGGGCACCCAGGCTGCTTCCGTGTCTTGGCTCTTGGCGGTCGCGCTGCGGTGAACACGGGGGTGCTGATATCTCTTTGAGAGCCTGATTTCAATTCCTTTGGATAGATACCCAGAAGTGGGGTTACTGGTTCGTATGGTAGCTCAATTTTTAAGTGTTTGAGAAACCCCATACCCTTTTCCGCAGTGGTTTCACCAAGCTAAATTTCTACCAGCAGTGCAAAGGGGTAACCTTTTCTCCACACTCGCCCACACTGTTCTTGCCTTGCCTGTCCTTCTGATGAAGGCTCTGTTGCTGTCAACAGGGTGTTAAAGTCTCCCACTATTATTGTGTTGCTAATGTCTAGTCTCATGTTTGGACCATTAATAATTGCTTTATATGCCTGATCTGTGGTGGCGTAGTGGGCGGGGCGCCGACCTGGAACACTGAGGTTGCCGGTTCAAAACCCCGGGCTTGCCGGGTCAAGGCACATACAAGAAACAACTACTACAGGTGATGCTTCCTGCTCGTTGCTCTGCCCCCTTCTCTCTATCTCTCTTCTCCCTCTAAAATCAATAAATAAAATCTTAAAAAAAACCTGCTTTATATATTTTGGTGCTCCTAGGTTGATTGTATTTATAAATGTTATATGTTCTGGATGGATTGTCCTCTTTGTCATAAAATGTCCATCTTTGTCTTTTGTTGCCTTTCTTGTCTTGGAATCTATTTTGTCTGATGTAAGTGTGGCCACACCCACTCTTTCCTGAGGCTGTTCGCTTGGACTGCCGCCTGCCACCCCTTCACGTCGTGCCTGAATTGGTCTTTGGAGCTGAGTTGGGTCACCTGAAGGCAACATATAGTTGGGTCTTGTTTCTTAATCCGTCCAGCTACTCTGTTCCTTTTGACTGGTCACTTCAGTCCATTTACATTTATTGATAGATGAGGACTGACTACAGCTGTTTTACCCTTTGCTTTCTGATTGCTCTGTCTCTCCTTCGTTTCTTGTCTCTTGTGTTTCTGTCTGATATTTCAGTTTGGTGGTTTTCTTTTTATTTAAAATTTCCTGTTGACTTATGAGAGAGAGAGAAAGAGAGAGAGAGAGAGAGAGAGAGAGAGAGAGAGAGGCATGAACTCACTGTTCCACCTAGTTGCTCCACCTAGTTGGGCACTCGCTTCTCTTACGTGCCCTGACCAAGGATCGAACCCACAACCTCCATGTGCTGGGATGACACTCTATCCATTGGGCCACTTGCCAGGGGCCTTTTTCAGGCTTTAAAAAATTTATTTATTGAATGTATTGGTGTGCTATTGGTTAATAAAATTAGATAATTTCAAGTGTATAATTCTATAATGCATCATCTGTATATTGTACTGTGTGTCCACCACCGCAAGTCAAGTGTCCTTCCCTCACCATTTACCCCCCGTACCCTGTTCTACCTCCCCACCCCCTCTCCCTCCGGTAATCACAACACTGTTGTCTGTGGCTATGAGTTCTTTTTTCTTTCCCTAATTCCTTCCCCTTTTCACCCAGCCCTGCCACCCCCCACCCCTCTGACAGCTGTCAGTCTGTCCTCTGTATCTACAGATTGTCTGTCAGTTCATTTTGTTCACTGGACCCCACACCCAAGTGAAATCATGCGGCGCTTGTCTTTCCCCAACCGGCGCGAGGCTCCCGGTCCATCCGTGCTGTTGCCGGACATTTGCTTTGACCTGTTCAGTGCATTCCTTGTTCTAATACCCTCCAGTATTGCACAGGGTGCAGTGAGTACTTGGTGAAGTCACTACACTTCTGCACCAAAATTCCTTGCTTTCCCTTCTTTTGTAAAATATATATATAACGAATTTGCAACTCTATTTTCAGTGTACAATTCAGGGGCATCAGTTGCATTCACAGTGTTATACAATCATTAACATTATTGATTTCCACAATCGTTTCATCACCGCAAACAGAAACTCTGGACCGGTTAAGCAATAACTCTTCAACGCCCCCCCCCCCCCCCCCGGGTCTCCCACTCACAGGGAACTACAGTACTGATCCACTTTCTCTTCCCAGGAGTTTGCTTAGTCTAAGTCTTTCAACAAGTGGAATAATACAGCCTTCGTCCTTTTGTGTCTGTTTTCCCCCACTTTGCATCATGTTTTCAAGGTTTATCAGTGCTGTATGCATCAGAATGTCATTCCTTTTTACGGATGAATAATGTCACGTTGCGTGTATATACACATTTTGTTCATCCACTTACCTGTTGATGACTTACTTGGGTTGTTTCCACTTTTTGGTTATTGTGAATAATGTTCCCATGAACTTTTGTGTTCAATATTCTGTCTGAGTCCCTGTTTTCATTTATTTTGGGTCTGTAACTAGGAGTGGAATTGCTGGGAGGTGCAGGAATTCTATGTTTAATACTTTGAGTAACTGTCAAAATATTTTCCAAAGTAGCTGCACCATTTTATGTCCCCACCAGCACTGTGAGGGTTACGCTTTCTGCACATCATTACCAATAATTTCTGTCTCCTGTTTCCTTACAGCCGTCTCAGTGGCATGAAGTGCCAGCCCAGCCTTTTTCATTCTCTGCCCCGCGAAGCATGGCACAGCTGCTGATCTGTACGGAGCAGGAAAAGCCCAGAGGGACACCCCCCCCCCCCGTGACACACCCACTTCTGTGGATTGGCCACCAGCCTTCTGGGTGACAGGCAAAAGGAGATGCTGTCTGTTCTTCCTCTTGATGGGGCAATAAATATCTCATTAGGAGGCAGCATGTGCACAGGCCTGGAAATGGGATAATTTCTTCGAACAGAGAACTGATGACCCGCGCAGCCCTTCTGTTTTCCCCGCCTCCCCTCCGGCACGGCACATGCCGTGGGACCTAGACAGTGTGGGTATGAAGGGTTTATGGACATACCCCACCCCACCCCTGCCCAGATCTACTGACTTGCAATTTCCTGCTAACTAGGAAGGAATGGGTACCTAAGAGCTAAGTTAAAATTACTTTAACCTGTAGAAAATAAAAATGTGACAACGTATCTCTATGAAGTAAGGCTCGTGCCTGCCATGTCTGTGGTTATGCCCTTTCTCCTCATTTTATATTTATATTGCAAGTAAGTAGCACTATGACCTGAAGCTTAGCCATGTGCAACAAACAGTTAAATTAAAAAAAGGTTGCTGTAAAGACCCAAAATGATAAAACTCTGAGAAGAAAACATACAACAAAAGCTTCTCAACATTGCTTTGGTGATCATTTCTTGGGTATGACATCAAAGGCATAGGTAACTAAAGAAAAAATGAAGTAGATATCATATATTTTTTAAACAATGTGCATCAAAAGATGCTATTTGCAGAGTAAAAAGGCCACCCAGAGAGTGGGAGAAAATATTTTCAAATCATATATCTGATAAGAGATTAATATCTAGACTATATAGAGAACTTTAAAAACTAAACAACAAAAAGACAACCCAATTAAAAAATGGGCAAGGAACTTGAATAGATATTTCTCCAAAGACGATCTATGAATGGCCGATAAACACATGAAAAGATGTTCATATCACTGATCATTAGGGGAATGCAAATCACAGCTACAGTGAGATACCACCTCATACCCATAAAGATGACTATTATTAAAAAAACAGAAGATAACAAAGTGTTGGTGAGAACAGAGAGAAGTTGGAGCCCTTTTGCGTTGTCAGTGGAAATGTAAAATGTTACAGCCACTGCGGAAAACAATATGGTGGATCCTCAAAATATTTTTAAATTGAACTATCATACAACCCACAATTCCACTTCTGGTGTACACCCTAAAGATAGCAGGGTCTTGAAGAGATATCTGTCCACTCATGTCCATAGCAGCATTATTCACAATGGCCAGAATGTGGATGCAACCCAAGTGTCCATTGACTGATGAATAGATAGCAAAATATGGTCTGTACACACAATATAACATTATTCATTGTTAAAGGAAGGAAATCCTAACATAGACTATAACATGGATGAATCTATTTATTTATTTACTGTTATTGAATTTACTGGGGTGAGATTGTTTAATAAAATTACTAGGTTCCAGGTGTACAATTCCATTGCGTGTTCACCACCTCAAGTCAAGTTTCCTTCCATCACTGTTCATCCCCCTCTTGGACGAACCTGGTGGTGATGGTTACAGAACAATGTGAGTGTATTTACTATCGCTGAATTGTATACTTAAAAACTGTTAAGATGGCAAATTTTATGTTATGTGTATTTTACCACAATAAATAAGTACAAAAAAAGGACATTAATAATTATAACTAAAATTCCTTAAGCATTTTTTGTGTTATAGCACTTTGCATTTTTAAACTAAAAAAACACCACTTTTAGTTCCCATAGACTTATGATATTGCCATGTTACAGTCAAGAAATCTGAAACACAGTGAGGCTGAGGAGCTTTATGACGTCTTTACCAAGTGTGAGTGGTTGAGCCGGAAGAAAAACCAATGTAGTCTCTCTCCAAAGATAGAATTTTAATAATTATCTTCATTAATTTTATTCTTAGAAATGTTCTACCCTTGAGATAACAGATAGAGCACATTCTGATTTTCCGGTTACTCAGTGGAAGACAGAAACCACGCTGAAATCCAGTGTTCTGCTCCCACAGTGTCGTACAGAAATATGAAAGGGTAAAGAAGAGTAATTAATAAGTAAAAGAATAACAGAAGCAGATACCCTAAAGAAGAAAAATGAATTCTCCTGAATTCTCCATGCACTAACCTCTAAGATATCTCTAGGAAGTAGAGAAGACACGAATGCACAGAAAAAAATGCTCAGTGTTGTCAATCAAGAGACCGAGTATTTCCCGAGCATTGAGCTGAGTGCTTTATGCTTCTTATTGAGCTCTATGGCTCCTGCTCACTCTGGTTCTTAGAGTGGTGTCTCTGATTCTGGTACATTAATCTGCTCTGCATTTTATTCTAGAATTATTGTTTCATTTCATGGCTTGCTTGAGTCATCCACAATAGAGCTTTTGACTAGACTGATTGATAATTTCAGTGCTTTCCTGAAACCTTCCCACATGACAAGAGATGAAGCTTTGTTCAGTGGAAAAAAGGAGATGATGCGGTGAACTTCAGTGAGTTGCTTTCTTTGAGGTAAGACTGCACGGGAAAACTGAGACTCCAAGCCTACCCTCCCGCCAAAGCTATGGAGAACTTGCAGCGCCGCTCTCTGAAATATGCCCCTTCCTGGGAAAACAGTGCACACGGCCCTGCTCCAGCTCTGGGGACACAGTGGTCCTGGGAAGCAGGTGTGAGAAACAGTGCAGAAGGGAAGCTCTCTCCAAGCATCAGGAAGCGTCTGAATATTGCAAACTACTGCATTTAAGCTCCCCCCACTGAAAATACAAAGCAAAAAACTGCGGCAACAACAAGATCGATATCTAACAATTTAATTCAGCGAGAGCCCTCCTGGACTACTCCCTTTCCAAGTGACACATCTCAGTGATCCAAGTGAGAAGGCAGAACCGGAAGTCCCAGCCTTTGTTCTCCATAGAAACACTGATCTAAGAATGATAGGCAGGCCAAACACTTTGATGACAAGCACAGAACCCGGTGAAGGAGCGGTGGTACCCCAGACTAGTACACAAGCCAGAACAGTCTCACTGAAATAAGTAAGAAAGCAATTCCACCGGACCTGTGCGGCCTTTCCTTGGCCCACGGCATGTTCCAAGGGGAAAGTGACACCGAGCGGAGCATGCGGCCGGCACCCCTGGCCTTTCAGTGCCCCGCCCAAAGGACCGGTTTCTGCCTCTCTCACTAGAGGTGCTCACAAAACAAGCATACTGCTTGAGGCGCTAAGAACAGAGAGAATGCCGGCAGACTGGGAGAAAGCTCACTCAGAGACTTCTTCCGCGGAGGGTGGCGTGGCGTAGAGCGCGCTTCCGACATCAGCCTGTCCCTGCCCTCCCTGAGTGGGTTGTCTTTCCTCACGGGGGGGGGGGGGGGGGGGCACGTGAAGCGCAGTTGGGATGCCCAGGGGCAAGTAAGAACAAGGAATAGGGATGGCGGCTTGCTGTGGCCTCCAGGACTGTGTGATTAGGGGAAGTGTACAACGTGAGGCTCCCTCCCAGGAAGGGAGGGAGAGGCATGAAACACACCTCCGAAGTTGGGTCCAAGTTACAGCAGTCAGAACCAGAGGGGCCAAGAGAACTAGGGGCTCCTGGGAAAAAGAAAAGGAACTTCTAAATCCCTAAGTTAGAGACCTATCTGCACAAGTCTGGGGAAGGCAGACCCAAAGGAAAAGGAAAGGTGTGAGAGGCTCACAGCTGGGTTGATTGAGGAGTCTATCCCTGTCAAAGGCAGCCCTAAACACTTGGAGAGTATGGCTGACTCTTCAAATGTGCCCATACCAATACAAGACTAGAAGAACCAGGAGGACGTGGCCTAACCAAAGGGACAAAATAAATCTCCAGTAACTGACCCCAAAGGAAAAAGGTCTATGAAATACCCGAAGAACAATTCACAATATTTGTCTTAATGAAGCTCAGTGAGTTACAAGAGAAAAGAGCCAGACAACTAAAGCCAATCAGGAAAATAAGACATGAACAAAATGAGAATATCAACCAAGAAAGAAATGACCAGAAAGAACCGAACAGACTTTCTGGAGCTGGAAGAAACAATGACTCAATTAAAAAAATGCACAAGAGGGATTCAATAACAGACTTGGCCAAGCAGAAAAAAATAGTCATGAACTAAAATACAAGAGTCCAGAAATGAACGCATGCCTATATGGTCAATTACAATGAACTAAATTCAATAAATGGTTCTTGGGAAAATTGCACAGATACATGCCAAAAATGAAACAAGACCATCTTCTTACAGCATATGCAAGAATAAACTCAGAAAGGATTAAATACTTAAATGTAAGGCTTGAAATCCTAAAACTCCTAGAAGAAAATATAGGCAGTGAACTCTTGAACATTTCTCTTGGCGATATTTTCCCTGATATATCTCCTTGAGTGAGGGAAACAACAGAAAAAATAAACAAACGGGACTACATCAAACATAAATGTTTTCACATAGCAAAGGAAACCATCAAAATGAGAAGACAACCTACTCAGTGGGAGAAGATATTTGCCAATGGGACATCTGAGAAGGGGTTAATATCCAAAATCTATAAAGAACTCTTACAATTCAACACCAAAAAAACCCCCCAAAACAAAGCCCTTCCCCCCAAAATCTCCAAAACCCAATCCAATTGGAAAATGGGCGAAGGACCTAGATAGACACTTCTCCGAAGAGGTCACACAAAGGGCCTATAGACATATGAAATGATGCTCAGTGTTACTAATCACAGAAATGCAAATTAACACCACAGTGAGATATCACCTCACACCCGTTGAATGGCTATCATCAATAAATCAACAACCAATAAGTGTTGGTGAGGATGTGGAGAAGAGGAAACCCTTGCGCATTGTTGGTGGGAATGCAGACTGGTGCAGCCACTGTGGAAAACAGTTGCTCAAAATATTAAAAATGGAACTGCCTTATGACTTAGAAATTCTACTTTTGGGTTTTATCCAAAGAAATCCAAAACACTAATTTGAAAGGATATATACACTTTTATGTTCATTGCAGGATTATTTACAATAGCCAAGATATAAAAACAACCCAAGTGACCATCAGTTTATGAGTGGATAAACAAGCAGTGGTACATATCTCCAATGGAATACTACTCAGCCATAAAAAAGAACAAAAACCTAACCTTTTGCCACAGCATGGATTGATCTAGAGGATATTATGCTAAGTGACATAAGCCAGAGAAAGAAAAATACCGTATGATTTCACTTATATGTGGAATCTAAAGAACAATATAAATGAACAAATAAAAGAGAAGCAGGTTCATAGAGAACAGACTGAGGGTTGCCAGGAGGGAGGGGTGTTGAGGGTCTGGGTGAACAAGGTGAAGGGATTGAGAAATTCAGACGAGCAGGTACATCCCCATGACTACGGGCTGTAAAGCACATCATAGGGAATATAGTCAATAATACTGTAATATCTACGTACCGTGCCAGGTGGGTGCTGGAAATACTTGGGGGAAACATACTGTAAAGTATACGACTATCTAACCATTATGCTGTACATCTGAAACTAATACATAGAACAAAAAGGCAGAGGAAGAGAAAGTTTCCTCTCTCTGCCTACCTGTTAAGCTGGGACATTGGTCTTCTGTCCCTGGGCTGGGACTAGCACTGGGCTCCGGGGGCTCAGGCCTGGGGACTCAGACGGGAGCTCCAGCACCGGCGCGCCTGGTGCCCACCTGCAGGCAGCAGCAGCTCGTGGACCGTCTCGGCAGCCGTACCCGAGGGAGCCAATTCCTTACAATCAAGGTCCTTGGGTCTGTTTCTCCGGACAACCCGACAAACACAGAAAGGGTCCTCGGGTATGTTACATGAGTGAAAAGAAACGGGAAAAGAGAAGCTCGCAGAGGCTGGTGCTGCCTTCCTGCTCTCCTCTGGCAGTGTTCCCGTCGGCAGCAGTGACAACTCAGCGCGGGGCCTTGGCGTTGTTTGAACTGCAACAGAACATTGGGTTCCAAGAGGAAGTGATGACACCACACTCCAGTTGCCTTTAAGGTAACTCATGAGTGTTTTACGTATTACAGGTAATCAAAAGATGGTATTAAACAAGCAAAAGTGCTTGCTTTCTGTTCCTTCCCCAGAAAAATCATACAGCAGCTTGCTTTTTAGGTATATGCGGGCCCAGTGGGGAGCTCCGCCCTGCCTCCTGCTGGCGACCAGGGGCTACTAGTCCAGCCAGTTAGTCACGCCTTTCCTTGACTGTTGGCTGCTTCACATGGTTTAATATTTGATGCTTTCTCTGTGTCTCCTGGTGCAAATGTTCCCATTCTGGATGCAGAGACATCAGAACTCACAGAGCTTTGATTTACAGGAACAGGAAGGACAAATTCTCCAAGTAGGGCTTCAGAGTCTGGCGAATGAAGCCATTTTGGATTCTACCATTTTTTTTTTTTTTTTTTTTTTTTTTTTTTAAGAGAGGAGAGAGAGACAGAGAGAACGGGGGGGGGGGGGGGGAGGAACTGGAAGCATCAACTCTCATATATGCCTTGACCAGGCAAGCCCAGGGTTTCGAACCGGCAACCTCAGCATTTCCAGGTCGATGCTTTATCCACTGCGCCACCACAGGTCAAGCGGGCTTCTACCATTTTGTTCCCAGTTTATTGTACCTAAGAGGACAACGCAGTGGATAGTGGTCATGATTTGGAGTGACGGTTGCATCCCGGAAAATAGTTTTCCAGCTCTGCGGGGTGTTCCCTCCACACTGGCTGCTCAGGCACACTCGTACAAGGCTGTGCCATCATCCTGTGAGGTGGGCAGCGCCTGGGCGGTAGGGTGTGCAACGGGGCCCGTGGGTCTTGTGGTCAGGAGCCCACCGCTGCACCCCTTTTGCTGTTTTTTGGCTTCTTTGGTTCAATGATGTGATGAGAAGGATTTTTTGTTTTTTCTTAGCAAGAGAGACAGATAGGAACAGACAGACATAAGGAAAGAGATGAGAAGCAGCTTCTTAGTTGTTCATTGATTGCTTTCTCATATGTGACTTGACGGGGGGGGGGGGAGGCTACAGCAGACTGAGTAACCCCTTGCTCAAGCCAGCAACCTTGGGCTCAAGCCAGCGACCCTGGGCTTCAAGCCAGTGACCTTTAGGTTCAAGCCAGTGACCATGGGGTAATGTCTATGATCCCACACTCAAGCCAGTGACCCTGTGCCCAAGCTCGTGAGCTTACATTTAAGCCAGAGACCTTGGGGGTTTGAACCTGGGTCTTCTGTGTCCCAGTCTGATGCTCTATCCACTGTGCCACCACCTGGTCAGGAGAGATGGATCTTGTTTTGGTGGCTCATACACTGTGCCCTTGGATAGTTGTACTGCCTGGGGCCATGACAGCAGGACAGAGAAATCCTTACCCAGAATAAGTGTTGTAGCTACTGTGTACCACCGCCCCCTTGAGGGTGAAAGGGGTCTAATCAATTGGACATCAAGACGTTGGCTGGTCTCCCGGAGGTGTTATATTGGTGACTCAGCACTGGTCTCTGCTGCTTACAGAGAGACAGTCAGCAGCAATAGCTTCTAATTAGAAGACTGCTTGTGGACAGCACCTCTAAGGCATTCTGGGTATTTGTTTAGTGCGTCTTCCCTTCTGCGATGGTGTGTGGTCTCTCCTGGGTGTTACATGTGATACACAGACCTTCACACCCCGTGACCACCCCATCAGTGTAGTCACACACCTCTTCCTTATACCTGCTAGTCTTTCTGTTTCCGGGTGCAGCCACCAAACCGAGCCATTTGCAGCCCCCTGTCGTCCATGTGTGTCTTAGCTCAGGCTGATCCTGTTTAGATGCAGAGCGGATAATCGGGGTACTCCTTGAAGTTGAGCCTGCGGAGAGGCATCATGGTCCCCAGATGAGGCAGTACTCCTTAGCAGTCACTGCTTTACTTTTCCCACATACCAAGTCATTGCACACATGACCCTGGAAGATGTATTTCCTCTCTCTGTCAGCTGGTCATAACAGACACCCAGACAGCTGTGGGGGTGTGGTGCGCTGAGGTGAGGGACAATGTTGGTGAGTGATAGGGTCTCTGAGCCACCTGACTGTGCAGCTTCTCTGTGCCCTTCTCCCCGGTGATCTTTATCCCTGACCTATGACTTCCGTCTGAGGATGGACGTTGCTGGGCTCGTCTGACTAAATGACCTGGTGGGCCTGGCAGGACTCAGTAACGACACGGTTGCTACCAGTCAAGTTACTGCTAAGAAAAATTGGGGCCACTGTTGAAAATGACATCTCATCCCATAAATACAGCTGAACAGAACATAATCTTTGGTTCACAAATTAATGTTGCTAAGGAATGAAAAAAAAAGATAACTTTGAATAAATAACATAATTTCTTTCTAAGTTATGTGGCATGATCTATTATAAACACCTAGAATTTTTCTAGTTTTCTTTGCACAGAATGTTATGTATTCTGGACGAGTTCTTAAAAACAAGCACTTTAAATCCTAAAAACTGATGTTATATATCAATTTCTAATGTTCTGAAATTGTTTTCTCTGCCATCTAGTAAGTGTCTTTATGTGCTTGCACACAGAGAAACTGGATTGTTTTTGTATATAAGACCACTTCCATATAAATGCCATTACCACCATTTGACAGTTTATATTGTAGGGGATATTTTTAGTGGTAATAATGAATAATCTAACATTGCGAATTCACGAACTATGTATTTGATTTGTCAAATACATATAGTATAGATGTTAATCTGTAAAAAGCATGTTTATAAATGTTATTATTATTACTGTTTTGTAGAAACATTTTGTCTAAGTCAGTTTTATTTCAATGCTTCTGAACGATCAATTGCATTTTCTCTAAATGCATTGAAAAATGACCAAATATATTATTTGTTTTATTGAATAAAATGCTTTACAGTTGTCAACTCTGAATTTCCTGTGGGCTGGTTCTTCGCCATGCTTCTGGAACTCAGTCTAGCAGAATCAGAGGAAAAGACTTGAGGATCCTGTTCAGATTTGTGAAGAATACGGAAGATGTCACTTGTGTCCTCACACAAAGAAGAAAAACTACATAGACTGAAAAACAACTATTCCAAAAGCCTTAAAGAATTGAGGTCAAGAGCACTCAGTGCCCCCACAACCGGGAGACAGAGGCTGCAGAGAATCACAGCTTATCAGGGCGGAAGCTCGCTGCTGGCGGCGGTGTGGCCGAACGCTCGCCGTGTAATGGAAGGGTGATCAGAGTCTCAGTGCAGGCTGGTTTGAGGTTTGAAAGCTCTGGGAGTGTGAGGCTCCTACACATTTGTGGAATTTCTCACTATAAAGACACAGAAAAAATGCCTTCTTTTTTCAACAGAAAGAGAAGCAAGTCAATGTTTTGAAATATACCCAGAGCCAGATATCTGTTCTTGACTTTATTCTCTGTAAGGAAGCCTAGACCTCAAGAGAAACTGCATGATCACAGTCTTATCTGACATGGAGAAAGGCAATGAGTCAACTGCAACTCCCTCTAGCTTTTCTGTCTCACATAAAAGGAGAGAGAATGAACGTCATTCGAAGGTCACTGTGCAGGAGGGACTCTTTCCCACCACAAAGAAGAAAATATAAAAATTACTCAGAATATGATAAAGTGTATTTCCTCCTGAGGACTCAACCACCGCACCAACAGGGCTTTGGGACAATATCGTCACATTTTAAATTACGAGGGAGAGAGCTGCAAGGCACAGATTCCACATGAGTTTCTGGAGATTCCATGTGAGAAGGTCCAAAGACAACAGTGGACAAACGCGAAGTACACTAAAGGGAATTGGAGCTTCGGACACATACAGAAAACATTCCACTCAGCCTGTCTTCCAGCCAGGTAAACATTAAACCTCACTCTAAAGGCCTAGCCATCTCAGTCTGATTACCCAATGCACCAGAGACAAAGCAAACAGCACAGACAGACTCTGCTATGTCATGGAATTTGGAATTACAGAGCAGGAGTTTTAAAGTAACTGTGATTAATATGCAAAGGGCCCTAATGGGAAAAGTGGACAATATGCTAGAACAGAAACTAATGTGAGCAGAGAGTTGGGAACTCTAAGAAGGAACCAAATGGAAATGATAGAAATAAAAAAACTCTGTACTAGAAATGAATGCCCTTGATGGGCTCAAAGACTAGGCATGGCTAAGTAAAGAATCAGTAAGCTTGACCACTGCTCAATAGAAACTTTCCAAACTGAAATGCAAAGAGAAAATAGGATTTAAAACAATGTAGCAGAGTACTCAATAACTGTGGGACAACTGCAAAGGGTGTGGAATGCAAGTAATGGGACTACCGGAAGGGAAAGAAGGAGAGAAAGGAGTAGTGGAAATATCATATTTAAAGTAATGACGGCTCAGCTTTTTCCACAATTAAGGACATGCACCAAATCAAAATCAGTGGAAAGGTCTTAAAGAGACTTATTCTGTTAAGAAGAAACAAATGCATACAGTCAGAAATTGTATCACTGGTTGCCAGAGTTTGGGTGAAGGTAGTTGGGATTGAATATTAATAGCAATGGTGTTTCTTTCTGGGGTGATGAAAACGGTCTAAAATTAGATAATATCACAGTTTCAAAGTTGCCCCAGGTATTAGCCTTAGCAGACAAAGACTCCAAAGCAGTTATTAAATATGTTGCAAAAGCATCTTTAAGAACTAAAGAAAGGCATGATAGCCTGACCAGGCGGTGGCGCAGTGGATAGAGAGTCAGACTGGGATGCGGAGGACCCAGGTTTGAGACCCTGAGGTCACCAGCTTGAGCGCAGGCTCATCTGGTTTGAGCAAAGCTCACCAGCTTGAGCCCAAGGTTGCTGGCTCGAGCAAGGGGTTACTCAATCTGCTGAAGGCCCGAGGTCAAGGCACATATGAGAAAGCAATCAATGAACAACTAAATTGTTGCAACAAAAAACTGATGATTGATGCTTCTCATCTCTCTCCATTCCTGTCTGTCTGTCCCTATCTATCCCTCTCTCTGACTCTCTCTCTGTCTCTGTAAAAAGAAAGAAAGAAATAAAGAAAGGGATGATAACCATGACTTGTCAAATAGAATATGTCAATAAAGAGATATTATAAAAGGAACCACTTGAAAATTTGTGACTTGAATATCATAATTGCTGAAATGATAAATCCACTGTCTCAACACTATGTCTGAAATGGCAGGAAAAAAGAGGCAGTGAATGTGAAGATAGAGCAATAGAGAATAAAAAACAGGAAGAAAGAAAAAACAATAGCGAATTCTCCAAGAAAGCATACTAACCCTTAATATGCATGCTCCAAACAATACAGCATCAAAATACGTGAGGTGAAATGGATACAACTACAAGGAGAAATAGGTGAATCCATTACTACAGTTGCAGACTTCAACGGCCTTCCATCAGAAATAGATGCAGCAGGCACAGAATCAGTAAGGACATAGCTGTACTCAGCAGCACTATCAAAAGACTATATAATTGACATTTATAAACTACTTCATTCAACCATAGCAGACTATACATTCTTCTCAAGTTCATATGGAACATTCATCAAGATATTCTGAGCCATAAAATACACTTAACAATTTAAAAATATATATTTTTATTTATTTTTTTGAGATAGAAGAAAGAAGAGAGAGAAGTGGAGAGGGGAAGAAAGGGAGAGAGAGAGAGAGAAGCATCAATTTGTTGTTCCACTTAATTGTGCACCATATGAGCCCTGACCGGGGCTTGAACCGGTGACCTGAGGGTTGAGCTGGTGCCCTTGTGATCAAGCCAGTGCCCTTGGGATTGAGCTGGTGACCCCAGGATTGAACAGCGCCTTCAGTATTTGAGTGGCCACTCTGGGATCAAACCAACTTATGAAAATTTATTAAATGCTGTTATCAGTGTTTGAGGGAAATTTACAGCATTTAATGCATACATTTGAGAAAAAAAAAGAGATGTGAAATCATTAACCTAAGCTTGAACTTAACTCAGGATTTTTTTTCATTAACTTTCAATCAAAATTCAAGCAAAGCACTTACTTTCAATATTTTTCACAGAAAAATTAAAAACATCTCTCTTTTGAGACTCATCAATGGCCAGTAGAAAGGCCTACAAATCATGTATCGGTTTGTTTTATTGATTTACAGATGTGGGGGTCAGAGTCCAGTGCTGCTTTGGGACACTGCTGATGAAATCCATTTTCATCAAGTAGACCTTTAAACAGTTTTTATTGCCAACTGCTGGTCATATCTCAGCTAAATATTTCTCTTTAACTTTCAAGAAAACGGCTACCGACCTGATCCTCAAACGACCCTGGAGAAACAGTTCCCATGGCCCCGCTGCGGAGGTGAGACGGGCCCATTAAGGAGACAGTGTGGTCAGGATCAACACATACTTCCTGTGACCTCGCGGAAGGAAACCTTTTTTCTCTGAACTCCTCTACAGTCACTTTGGCTCCCCTTGGGGCTCACCTGTTCGTCCTCAATGGCCTTTTATAAACTCCTGGATGAAGTGGGAAGCTTGGGCAGATTCCAGATCCTTCAGCTGGCTCTCCTCTGCGTCTCCTGCCTTGTGGTGTACCCCCATATTCTACTGGAGAACTTCACCGCCGCCGTCCCTGGTCACCGCTGCTGGGTCCACATCCTTGACAATGACACCGTCTCTGCTAACAGCACTGGGATCCGCAGACAAGACGCCCTCCTGAGAATCTCCATCCCCCTGGACTCAGACCTGAGGCCAGAGAAGTGTCGCCGCTTCCTCCATCCCCAGTGGCAGCTCCTTCCCTGGAGTGGGACCCTGTCTAACACAAGCGAGCCAGACACGGAGCCCTGTGAGGATGGCTGGGTATATGACCGAAGCGCCTTCTCTTCCACCATCGTGACTAAGGTAAGGGACCCCATTTACTTCTCATGAGTAGGCGGGCTGGGAGTTCAGGGATAACACGAGTAATAAACCTTCATCAACCATGTAGGCGCTCATTCTTTGTTTCCTCAGCAAATATTCATTCCTTCTATTCAATGCCAGGCACCTACAGATTTCATGAGTCTAATGAACTCAAAAATAGCCATGACCTTGCTACTATGTAGCTTTTATTTTTAGGAAGACTAAAGATGAAGCAATTAATTTATGTACTATGTTTTAAACGTTTTGCAAGGTCAGTCACGCTCAACCATGCTTGGAAAGGAAAAACATCCTGGAAGTTGGTGAGACCCTCCAAACACAGACAGTGCCCCAGAGCAGCCGTATGAGAAAATCGCAGCCAAATTCGGGCATCAGTACATCTTAAAGCTGCTCAGATGACTGCGTTCTGTAGGCAAGACTGAGAAGCACTAAGTCTGAAATAATCCAAGGCATTAATATAGCCAGCAGGTGCAGAGGAGGCTTCCTAGAGGAAGTTTTGTTTAAGCTGAGACCCGAAGAATAAAGGTCCGCTAATGCAAAAAATAGAAGCTGGAGAGGAAGAAGGGTCCTGATATCTATATCTATATCATCTATATCTGTATCATCTCTATCTATCTACACCTATCTATCTATTTATCAATCATCTATCTATCATCTATCTATAAAGAGTGTCATTTAAGCTGCTGCAATCAGATTTCCACGGAAGGGTTATAAGCTGCTGTGATGCTTTCCTTCCCTTCCAGTGGGACCTGGTATGTGAATCTCAGTCACTGAAATCAATGGCAAAGTTCTCATTCATGGCTGGAATGCTGGTGGGAGGCATCATCTATGGCCATTTATCAGATAGGTGAGTGACTCTGGATCACAGGTCTCTTTACTCTGGGGTGTTTTCATGAACTCATGAATCATTCTTCCCTGAACATCTACTATATGTTAACATGTACACATTTACTGCAAACGGCACTGTCCTGGGGCTTTTGGACCCCTCAGGGATCTAGGCGCACAAATGGAGAATTCCAGCCGACACAATGAGTGCCGCTGTGTCTGCGGTGAGCACTGTGCACAGGGCACTGAAACAACGCCTCTGAGAGACGCGGTTGTAGTGCAGGACGGGGTGTAGAGAGGAGAGGCCACAACAGGGGTTTGGAAGGCGAGAGAGAGCTGGCTGTGGGGACGGAGAAAGACGGAGCACAGCAGCAGAGTCGGCCAGGTAGAGGACACAGATATGTGACACGCGCTGCAGACCACATGCAGACCCTCCTGGACCCTGGGAGCTGAGTGCTTATACATTTCCAGAGCACAGATGTGATATCCTTGTTCCCCAAGTGTGATGAGTAGACAGTCCTAGTAAATTTTTGGTGTACATAGCAATTTGTCTTGGTGGCAGATAAAGAAGATGTATTCTAGTAACTTTGATTTCCTTCTTTTTTTTGAAAAAATAAAAAAAACCCAAAACTCCACAAAACAGCTTTTAAAGATAAATTTTTCAATTCATGTATGGTAATTAATCTAATGACAACTGCTGTCACCATTGGGGCATTAGAAGTTGCAGTGCCCTGTGCCTAACAGTAGTACTTCTGAGTTAGAGAGCCAGCCCACTGCCACCACCCAAGCAGGTCTCCTTGGAAGGGGATGGAGAACCAAGGGGCCCTTAACCATATAACAACAAAATGTCATCTGTTTCAGCTAAAAACTATGAACTCTGGCCCTGGCCGGTTGGCTCAGTGGTAGAACGTTGGCCTGGTGTGCAGGAGTCCCAGGTTCGACTCCCGGCCAGGGCACACAGGAGAAGCGCCCATCTGCTTCTCCACCCCTCCCCCTCTCCTTCCTCTCTGTCTCTCTCTTCCCCTCCCGCAGCCAAGGCTCCACTGGAGCAAAGTTTGCCCGGGCGCTGAGGATGGCTCTGTGGCCTCTGCCTCAGGCGCTAGAATGGCTCTGACTGCGGCAGAGCAACACCCCAAGATGGGCAGAGCATCGCCCCCTGGTGGGCATGCCGGGTGGATCCCGGTCCGGCACATGCGGGATTCTGTCTGCCTCCCCGTTTCCAGCTTCAGAGAAATAAAAACAAAACAAAACAAACAAACAAACAAACAAAAACTATGAACTCTGAATGTATGGCAGTAAATGTAGCGGAAGTGTTCAGAGTCACCAAAGGGGCCCACACCAACACACAGTGTAATTAAAATGGCGAAGGTTAAGGATAAAGAGAGACTCTTAAGAGCAGCAGTGGAAAGACAGTCCCCTGCAGAGCTCCTCTAAGGCTGTCCTCTCAGCCGGTTTCTCAACGGAAACACTTCAGGCCAGAAGGGATTGGCACAAAATGTTCAAAGCGATGAAAAGCAAGGACCTACAACCAAGACTACTCTATCCAGCAAGGCTATTATTTAAAATTGAAGGAGAAATAAAGAGCTTAACAAACAAACAAATGCCTAAAAGAGTTATGACCACCAAACCAGTATTGTAAGAAATGTTAAAGGGTCTCCTTTAAGAAGAAGAAAGAAAAAAAGAGAGAGATGAACATAGCTATAAAAAAATAACATGGCACCTGACTTGTGGTAGTGCAGTGGATGGAGCGTCGACCTGCAATGCTGAGGTCACCAGTTCGAAACCCTGGGCTTGCCTGGTTCAAGGCACCTACGTGAAGGAACAGCAACTACTATGAGTCGATGCTTCCCACTTCTCCCTCTTTTCTCTTTCTTCCTCTCATCTCTCTAAAGGTTAATATATAAAATCTTTGAAAAAAGAACAACAAACAAAGCCCAAAATAAATAGAAGAAAGGAAATAAGTGAAATAGAGACTAAAAAACAATACAAAAGATCAATGAAACCATGATCTGGTTCTTTGAAAAGATAAACAAGATTGACAAACCTTTAACCAGAAAAAAAGAGGAGGACCCAAATAAATAAAATCAGAAATGAAAGAGAAGTAACAACCAACACCACAGAAATACAAAGGATCGTAGGAAAATATTTTATTTATTTATTTATTTATTTATTTACAGAGGCAGAGAGATAGACAGGGACAGACAGACAGGAATGGAGAGAGATGAGAAGCATCAATCATTAGTTTTTCATTGCGCGTTGCGACTTCTTAGTTGTTCATTGATTGCTTCCTCATATGTGCCTTGACCGTGGGCCTTCAGCAGACCGAGCAACCCCTTGCTGGAGCCAGCAATCTTGGGTCCAAGCCGGTGAGCTTTTTTTTTTTCTCAAACCAGATGAGCCCGCGCTCAAGCTGGTGACCTCGGGGTCTCGAACCTGGGTCCTTCTGCATCCCAGTCCGACACTCTATCCACTGCGCCACCGCCTGGTCAGGCAGGAAAATATTATGAACAACTTTATGCCAACAAATTGGACAATCTGGACTAAATGGACAAATTCCTAGAAACATATAGTTTTCTAAAACTGAATTAGGAAGGATCAGATAATCTGATCAGACCGATTACAACTAATGGAATTGAAGCAGTAATCAAAAAATTCCCAGCAAACAAAAGTCCCAGACCAGAGCCTTCGTCAATGAATTTTACCAAACATTCAAAGAAGGAAAAACACCTATCCTTCTCAAACTAGCCCAAAATTTTCAAGAGGAGGGAAGACTCCTAAGCTTATTATAAGATGCCAGCATTATCCTAATTCCAAAACCAGATAATGACACTAAGAAAGAAAATTATAGGCTATTATTCCAGATGAACATAGATGCAAAAATTCTCAACAAAATACTAGCAAACCAAATCCAGCAGCACATTAAAAGATTAAAGACCATAATCGAGATTTGTTCTGTGGATGCAAGGTTGGTACAGTATCTGCAAAGACATGATACACCATGTAAACAAAATAAAGGATGGAAGATAAAAATCATATGATCATATCAACACATGCAGAGAAAGCATTTGATAAAATCTAGCCCCTATTTATGATAAAAATTCTCTAGCAAAGTAGAATTAGAGGGAACATAAATCAACATAATAAGGGCCATATGTGACAAACACAGTCAACATCATACTCAATGGGCAAAAACTAAAAGCATTTCCCTTAAGATCAAGAACAAGATAGAGATGTCTGTTTCACCACTCTTATTCAACATATTACTGGGAGTCCTAGTCACAACAATCAGACAAGAAGAAGAAATAAAAGGCATCCAAATTGGAAAAGAAGAAGTAAAACTGTCGTTATTTGCAGGTGACATGATACTCTATAGACTCCACCAGAAAACAACCAAAACTGATAAATGAATGCAGTAATGTAACAGGATACAAAATTAATATTAAGAAATCAGTGGTGCCTGACCAGGCGGTGGTGCAGTGGATAGAGCATAGGACTGGGATGCGGAGGACCCAGTTTCCTGACCTCGAGGTTGCCAGCTTGAGCGCGGGCTCATCTGGTTTGAGCAAAGCTCACCAGCTTGAACCCAAGGTCGCTGGCTCGAGCAAGGGGTTACTCGATCTGCTGAAGGCCCGCGGTCAAGGCACATATGAGAAAGCAATCTATGAACAACTAAGGTGTCACAAAAAAAACCCTGATGATTAATGCTTCTCATCTCTCTTCGTTCCTCTCTGTCTGTCCCTATCTATCCCTCTCTCCGTCAAAAAAAAAAAAAAAAAAAAAAAAAAAATCAGTGGCTTTTTTTTTTTTTTAGTGAGGTAGGGGAGGCAGAGACAGACTTCCACATGTGCCCCAACGGGGATCCACCTGGCAAGTCCACTAGGGGGCAATGCTCTGCCCATCTGGGACTGTTGCTCCTTTGTTCAGCAACCAAGTCATTTTTTTTTTAGTTCCTGAGGTGGAGGCCATGGAGCCATCCTCAGTGCCCGAGAAATCAGTGGCATGTTTATATTCCAATAATGAACTAACAATAAGAGAAACTAAGAGAACAATTCCATTTACAATTGCAAAAAATGATATCTAGGAATAAATTTAACCAAGGGAGTAAAAGACCTATACTCAGAAATAAACAAAGCATGTGAAAAACCTATATGCTGAACACTACAAAAGATTATTAAAGGAGATTGAAAAAGACAATGAAATGGAAATTACTCAAAGAAATATATAAATTTAATGCAATCCCCATCAAAATCCCAATGTCATTTTTTAAAGAAGTAGAACAAAAAATTATCAGATTTGTATGCACCACAAAAGACCCTGAATAGCCAAAGCAATCCTGATAAAAAAAAAAGTACAAAGCCAGAGGTATCACACTACCTGACTTCAAATTATACTACAGAGCCACGATAATCAAAACAGCATGGCATTGGAAGAAAAACAGACACACAGAGCAATGGAACAGAATAGAGAGCCCAGAAATAAAACCACATGTATATGGGGGCAAATAATTCACGGGGGAACAAAATTTTTGTTGCATCCACAAAAACACTGCTCTTACCTAATTTGAGTGTGCTGATCTCAAATCTGACATTAGTTTTTCTCTGTAAGCTACAGTTTTTTTGCAATTCAAGATTTTAGGTTTTCATCTTATTGTAAAATTTTCAACATTTAGTTTAACATCACGAAGTAGAATGTCTTCTTGGGCATCATCTTTGTGAAAATATAATAATTTATATAATGCAGTAAATACACTAATACACTAAAAGATGATTGCATCAGAATTTGTCTACAATTTCAAAATAGAACATATTAAAACACTTATTTTAATCATAAAATCTGCACAAAACTTATTTAAATTCTATTCAGGCAAAAATTTGCATTTGTAGCTCTTGCATTTGTGTACTTGTTGAGGACAATCTTGTTTGATGCTACAGCAGTAGTCTGCTCATCACTAACAGCTCCAAGATTTTCGGGAAACTAATCAAGGTGACTGTTCAGGAAGTGAATCTTAATGCTCATGTTACATCCAATGTCGCGGAAAGCCAACAGCATCCTTTGAACCAGAAGTTCATAGTTTTCTGCTTTTTTGTTGCCAAGGGAGTTCTTTGTAACTGCCACAAAAGACTGCCATGCTGCTTTCTCCTCCTTATTCATCTTCCTGGCAAATTCTTCATCACGTATGACGGTTCGAATTTGAGGTCCATCGAATACACCTGCTTTTATCTTCTCGAAAGACAAGGCAGGAAGAGCAGAAATAATATGTTGAAAGCTTTCACTTTCTCTATTCAAAAAACTGAAAAACCTGCGCATTAAGCCAAGTTTGATGTGAAGTGGGGAAAAAATGATCCTATCTCAATTAACTACAGGTTCATTCACAATTTGCATTCCTACTTTCAGAGCTTCACGTTTCAGCCACTTCTTCTGTGTCCAGTGTTTCTCCCGAGCTTGGCTGTCCCACAAACACAAAAAGCAAGGATACTTTGTGAAACCTCTCTGTTGTCCTAGCAGGAAATTTACCATTTTAAGATCCACACAAATGATCCAGTTATGCTCCTCATACTTCAGAAAGTTGAGGACAATTTTTATGTCATTATAATATTCTCGCAGATGAGTTGAATAACCAATTGGAATCGCTGCATAAACATTACCATTTTGTAGGAGAACACATTTCAGACTCCATTTAGAGCTGTCAAGAAATAGCCGCCATTCTGTTGGACTGTAAGTGGTAACACCTAGCTGGCTGAGAAGACTACTGATATCATGCCAGTAAATAAAGTGTTTGTCTTCAGGGAAAAAAGTCCACAAAACTTTGTTCACGCTTCCTGAAGTGGGATACTTTAGCTGACTGGTGAAGTACATTCTTTTCTTGAAGACTGGAGGCTAATAACTCAGCTGCTTTCTTTGATAGGCCCAAATCTCTTACTAAGTCATTCAATTCGGGTTGGCTAAACTGCTGAGGGGTTAATGACTGCTTGGCATAAAAAGAAGACCCTTCAGATTCTACAATCATTTCCTCATGCATCTTATCAAAATATACTTGATCACCATGTTCACTTTCTTCATCCTTAGAAGAAATAAAACCATTGAAAATTGGAATCGGGAGTGTCTCAGAGTGTGGGATAGGTTGTATTGCTGAAGGAATATTAGGATATGTGATCATATGCCGTTTTTTCTTGCCGATGCTCTTTGTATGAATCAGGCAGAAATAACAGTCATTGCTGTGGTCCTTAGGTTCACGCCAAACCACAGGAATACCAAAAGGCATTCCTTTGTGCTTTCCTTTTGTCCAGTCACAAAGCATTTCTGCACAATTATGACACACAATATGAGGAGCCCAATTCTTGTCTTGATCGCCAAGGGAAACTTGAAAATAGGCAATATATGCACATGTCACAAATGATGAAATATTGCGCCTTTGACGTTGAAGTGTGTAACAGCCACATATATAACAGAAGGTGTCAGGACTATTCTTACATTTACGCCTACTCGAAGAAGCCATAATTTAATCTTAAAACAAAATAAGAGGGTGTTTTTATCAGATAATAATTTTTTACATTTAAAAACAACTACAATTATGTAAAAGTGATGTTTGTACAAAACGGATTTCATATTTGGAATCAGCGATGCAGAAATATATAGAAACAGTTCTAAAACCTCATGCAACAGAAAATGAAAAAAAAAATTTGTTCCCAAGTGTAATTTTTGACAAAGGATCCAAAAACACACAATGGAGAAAAAAAGCCTCTTCAATAAATGGTGCAGGGAAAGTTGGAAAGCCACCTGCAAAAAATGAAACTCGACTACAGTGTGTTCCTATGCACAAAAATTAATGCAAATGGATCAAAGACCTAAATATAAGATCTGAAACAATAAATTACATAGAAGAAAACAGGTACTAAGCTTATGAACCTTGGCCATAGGGGGCCAAAAGTATGGAGACAGAAGATGGTTTGACTTTGGGTAGATGGCTTTTCAAAAACAAAAATGTAAAACATATAATTTGCATCTCTCTGATGATTAGTGACATTGAGCATCTTTTTTTATATGTCTACTGGCTATCTGTCTGCCCCTTTGGAGAAGTGTCTATTCAGGTCCTTTGCCCAGTTTTTAATTGGATTGTTTGTCTTTCTGGTGTTGAGTAGTATAAGTTTTTTTTTATATATATTTTGAAAATTAACCTCTTATCAGATGTATTATTGGCAAATATGTTCTTCCATTCAGTGGGTTTCCTTTCCATTTTGTTGATGGTGTCTTTTGCTGTACAAAAGCATTTTAGTTTTATATAGTCCCATTTATTTTTTCCTTTATTTCCCTTGCCTGAGGGGGTATATTGGCAAAATATTGTTACATGAGATGTCTGAGATTTTACTGCCTATGTTTTCCTCTAGGATTTTTATGGATTTATGACTTACATTTAAGTCTTTTATCCATTTTGAGTTTATTCTTGTGTATGCTGTAAGTTGGTAGTCTAGTTTCATTTTTTTGCACATAACTGTCCAGTTTCCCAGCTGTTTTGATTACTACAGCCTTGTAGTATAGTTAGGTGTCAGGTATTTTGATCCCTCCAACTTTGTGCTTCCTCAAGATTGCTGTGGCTATGCACCTAATATTTTTGAACTGTGGCTGACTGTAGGTACTGAAACCCAAGGTCACTGCCTTGAGCAAGGGGTCACTAGCTCAGCTTGAGCCCCCAGGTGAAGACACCTATGAGAAGCAGTCAGTGAACAACTAAAGTGAAGCAAACGATGAACTGATGCTTCTCACTCCTCCTTGTCCCTTCCTGTCTGTCTCTCTCTCTCAAATCAATAAATTAAAAAAATTTTTTTTTAATTAAAAAGAAAAGCATTGCCTAAATTTCAAACTATGCCTTCTTTTTGATCATTTTTACAATAAGTGGTTATCATCCCCGTATCTAACCTGCTTCCGCTTCCCAGGTTTGGGAGAAGGTTGATTCTCAGGTGGTGTTTGCTCCTGCTCGCGGTGGCTGAGACCTGTGCAGCCTTCGCTCCCTCCCTTCCGGTTTACTGCTCGCTGCGCTTCCTGGCCGGCTTATCCACCATGGCCATCCTGACGAACAGTTCCGTGCTTAGTAAGTAGAAACGTTGGCTCTTTGACATCTTCCAAGCCCTAATTTTGACTTTGAAATTCCAACTTTGTTTGAAGTCAAAATCCTGTTTGTGTTTTCTTTCAGTTATAGAATGGACAGTGCCCCGATTCCAAGCCATGGGGATGACCGTGACGATCTGCGGTGCTTGTGTGGGACAGATGATTCTGGGAGGAGTGGCTTTTGCCATCCGAGACTGGCAGGTCCTCCAGCTGGTGTATTCTATACCATTATTTGTCTTGTTTCTTTCCTCAAGGTATAAGCTGTCTTTCTTCCTTTGTCTTAAGAATCCTGGGATGCAGGCCCACGGAATAAGGACACAGAATTCTGTTAGGTCCTTAGTCAACACTTGAGCACGTGCTTCACTAATCTGTGCCTTATGTACAATTCAAGAAGCAGAACAGGCAGAGTTGCCAGCTAATAGCAAGGACACTCGGTTAACTTTGAATTTCAGATAAACAACATTTTTTTTTTTTGGTATAACATCCCAAATATTTAACCTAAAAATTACTCATTGTTTATGTAAAATTTCTATTTATCTGAGAGGTCCATATTTCTATTCACTACCCCAATAAAATGCAGGGTGTCTAATTAAAGTAAAATTTTATTTTATTTTATTTTTATTTTTTATTTTTTTGCATTTTTCTGAAGCTGGAAACGGGGAGAGACAGTCAGACAGACTCCCGCATGCGCCCGACTGGGATCCACTCGGCACGCCCACCAGGAGCGCCGTTCTGCCCACCAGGGGGCGATGCTCTGCCCCGACCAGAGCCACTCCAGGGCCTAGGTCAGAGGCCAAGGAGCCATCCCCAGCGCCCGGGCCATCTTTGCTCCAATGGAGCCTTGGCTGCGGGAGGGGAAGAGAGACACAGAGAGGAAGGAGGGGGGGGGTGGAGAAGCAAATGGGCGCCTCTCCTATGTGCCCTGGCCAGGAATTGAACCCGGGCTCCCCGCACGCCAGGCCGACGCTCTGCCGCTGAGCCAACCGGCCAGGGCCTAAAGTAAAATTTTAAATAAATAACAAACACTTTTTAGTGTATGTCCAAAATATTGCATGGGACATAGTTACACTCAAGAATTACTCATATTTACAGTTGAACTGAATTTAAATTTACCTTGGCACACTTTTTATTTGCTAGATCTGGTAATATCCCCTTGAATACAAGGGGGGTCAATAGGACCCCTACTCTACATTCCCAGCTGTGAGGTGCTTTCATGGAGAGGTCAGCCTCTCAGTTTCCTAGTTGTGGTGCAGGGGAACATAAGTGCCTATTTCCTGGAATGACAAAACAGGAGGTAGGGATTAGAGGGGAGGGGCAAGGCATTTCAGGACAAAGGATATGTGAAAAATGGGCAAATGAGACTTGGTGGCACCTCTGTCTTCTTCTTCGCTCAGGTGGCTGGCAGAGTCTGCTCGGTGGCTGATTATCGCCAACAAACCCGAGGAGGGCTTAAAGGAACTTAGGAAAGCTGCACACATGAATGGAAGGAAGAATGTTGGAGACGCCCTAACCATGGAGGTGAACAGGAAAGGGAGTTGGTTACGGGATTCGGGGAAGAAGTGACCTGACATATACACCAGATGGTGTCCGTAAAATGAATGAAGGGTGGGAATACTGGTCATCTTACCTAACTTACCTGGTTCTCAACATTGTTTGACTTAACATTGAGAGAGACCATGCTGTTGCTGAAAGACTTGGACACAGATCTTTTACTCAACAGAGGCAGATATCACTTAGTATTTATAATCGTAAAGACTGTACAGATTTCACCCTGGCCAGTCTGCTCAGTTGTAGAGCATTGGCTCAGTGTGGGGAAGTTCTGGGTTCCATTCCCAGTCAGGGCACACAGGAAAAACGACCATTTGTTTCTCCACCCCACTCCCCCTTCTCTCTCTCTCTTTCTCTGTCTTCTCCTCCCACAGCCATGGCTCTAATGGTTCGAGCAAGTTGGCCCCAGGTGCTGAGGATGGCACCATGGCCTTGCCTCAGGCACTAAAATAGCTTGGTTGCCTGAGTAACAGAACAGTGGTCCCAGATGGGCAGAGCATCCCCCCGGAGGGGGCTTGCCAGGTGGATCCTAGTTTGGACACATGCAGGAGTCTGTCTGTCTGCCTCCCTGCCTCTCATTAAAAAAAAACTATAGATTTCACTTAGCAAAATGTCTTCAACATTTATCTATGTTGTAGCAAATGGCAGGATTTCCTTTTTTTGTGAATGAATAATATCCTATTGCACAATATACCACATTTCTATACCCATTGATGGCCATTTAGGTTGTTTCCATGGTTTGGCTTTTGTGAATAGTTCTAAAATTAATGAGTGTGTACAAATATTCCTTCAAGATCCTGTTTATAATACAGAATATACCCAGAAGAGAAATTATGCAACCATATGATAGTTCTAATTTTGATTTTTTGAGGAACCTCCATACTGTCTCCATAGTGGCTATACCATTTCACATTCCCACCAACAGTATACAGAGTAGCCTTTCCTTCACATTCTCAGCAACATTTACCTTTTTTAAAAAAATAACAGCCATCTTAACAGGTGTGACTTGATAACTCATTGTGGTTTTGATTTATCCCATTTTGTAGCTACTTCTTCATTTTGTTGTTTCCTGATTGTGCAGAAGTTTGACATTTCTCGCTTGTCTATTTTTCCTTGTTGCCTGTGCTTTTGGTGTCATCCAAGAAATTATTGCCAAGACCAATATCACGAAGTTTTCCTTAGGAATTTTAAAGTCTCAGGTCCTACATTTTAGTCTTTAACCCATTTTGAATTGATTTTTGTGTACAGGGTAAGTTAAGTTCCCAATTTCATTTCTTTGCCTGTGAATACCCTGTTTTCCCAACACCATTTATTGATGACACTGTTCTGTCTCCTTGTAAATTCTTGGCACCAACGTCATAGATAAATTGACTGGATATACATGGGTTTATTGCTGGGCACTATATGTTTGTTTTTATGCCAGTACTGTACTGTAGCTTTGTAATATATTTGAAATCAGAACATATGATACCTCCAACATTTTTATGCTCAAAAAATGTTTTGACTGTTAGAGGTCTTCTGTGTTTCCATATGAACTTTAGGATTGTTTCTTCTTCTTCTTCTATATCTGTATAGAATGCCACTGGGATTTTAATAAGGATTGTATTGAATCTGTAGATTGTTTTGGAATGTATGAACACTTTAATAATATTGGCCTTGAATTCATGAACATGGGATGTCTTCCCATTTTTTTTGTGTTTGCTTTAATTTCTTCAGTGTTCATAGTTTATAGTATACAAGTTTTTCACCTTCTTGGTTAAATTTATTTTTGGGTAAATTATTATTTTTGATGTTATTATAAATGATATTATTTTATTAACTTCATTTTCAGATACTTTGTTGCAATATATAAGGTCTACCAGAAAGTTCTGTCTGTTTCTATCACAAGTTTCAACACGTAAGCACGTTTATTTGGCGCATGTCTGCCTCTCTATTTTTATCACTTAATGTATATATACTGACATAGCAAATTAACTAAAACAAAGTTGATTCACGTTAGTCTTATGTGTGAAGCCATAGTGTACCCATGGCTACTGATAAAGTTCATTTACGCCACTGTAATTTTTATGAATTTCAACAAGGAAGAAATGCTACAGAAGCATGTCTGTCGCATCCACCATATTCCCCGGACTTAGCACCCTCTGACTATCACTTGTTTTTGTCCTTACAAAATTTTTTGAAGGGCAAAAAATTCAAAAATGAAGATGTCAAACAAGCACTGGTTCAATTTTTCGCATCAAAACTGGGATATACAAATACCCTCATGCTGGCAAGAAATCATTAATAATAATGGCAATTATATTATTTAATAAAATTTATTGATGGTAAGAAAAGTTTGTATTTTGTTTTATTCCAAAAACGGACAGAACTTTCCGGTAGACCTTATATAAAAATGAAACAGATCCCCCCCCCATTTTTCCAAGTGGGAGGAAGGGAGATAGAGAGACAGACTCCTGCATGCGCTTTAACTGGGATCCACCCAACAACACTTGTCTGGGGCCGATGCTCTGCCCATTTGGGGCCATGCTATTTTAGTGCTTGAGGCAGAGGCTCCACAGAGCCATTTTCAGCAGCTGGGCCCAATGTGCTTGAACTGGCCGAGCCATGGCTGCGGGAGATAGAGAGGAAGAGGGGGGGGGATGGAGCAGCAGATGAACACCTCTATATGCCCTGACTGGGAATTGAACCTAGGACAGAGATTGGCAAACTCATTAGTCAACAGAGCCAAATATCAACAGTACAACAATTGAAATTTCTTTTGGGAGCCAAATTTTTTAAACTTAAACTATATAGGTAGGTACATTGTTATTAACTTAATTAGGGTACTCCTAAACTGACCTTTGCTAAAAACGTCGCATGCTATTAGGTTGCATGTGGCTTGCGAGCTGTGGTTTGCCGACTACTGACCTAGGACATCCACACTCTGGGCTGACACTCTACCACTGAGCCAACTAGCCAGGGCCAACACCAGATTTTTATATGTTGATTTTGTATCCTGCAACTTTGTTAGATTCATTTAGTAGTTACAACAATTTTTGGAGGTATCTTTAAAGTTTTCTACATAGAAGATCATATTGTCCGCCAACAGTCATAATTTTACTTCTTCCTGATTTGGATGCCTTTATTTCTTTTTCTTACCTAATTGCTCTAGCTAGGACTTCCAGCCTTATGTTGAACTGAAGTGGCATCCTTATCTAGTTCCAGCTTTTAGTTTTTCACCATTAATAAGATGCTAACTTTTTTACAATGAAAATGAGGACAAAAATAAGTTGAAGAAAACAATATCGTAAATAAAAGAAACAGTTTATTCATTGCAACAATAATACACTATAATATGATAAGTGCATAATAAAACATTTGTAATATTTTATATTTTAATTAAGCTTACATGCCTATTAATTTTTAATAATAATTGCAAGAAAAAAGTACTCATTTAGATACAAATACATCACATCAAACGCAATGGATTGACTCTGCATCCATTGAATATGGGCATTTACAGATTAGTCTTCTAATATCAAAAACGAGGACATGTAGGAGGACACTTTTTGAGGGAGGACGGAACTTACAAAAGAAGGACTGTCCTCCCTAAAGGAGGACGATTGGTCACCTTTCCATTAAGGATGATGTTAGCTGTGGGCTTTTCACATATAGAATTTAAGGTATGTTAGCATTTGCATGGAATGTCTTTTTCCATTCCTTCACTTAAAGTCTACTGTGTCCTTAAATCTAAAGTGAATCTCTTGTAGGTAGCATATAGTTGGATCTTGTTCTTTTTATTCATTCAACCACTCTATGACTTTTGATGGATGAGTTTAATCCATTTACAGTTAATTATTGAAAGATAAGTACTTACTATTGACAAATTATTGTTTTCTATTTTGTATTTTTTTCTCTTCTATTGCTGTCTTCCTTTGTGATTGCCTTCATCGCTTCCTGAAAGGCAGGTGTAGTGGCAAAGCCCATGTTTTGTCTGGGAAAGTCTTTATCTTCTTAATTTTTAAAGGGTGTTTTTGATGAATATATTTCTTTTGATTGGCAGGTTTTCTTTCAGTACTCTGAATATATCATTCCACTCTCTTCTTTCCTGCGAGACTTCTGCTGAGAAATCCACTGGTCTTATGGGAGTTTCCTTGAATTTGATGAGTCACTTTTCTTTGCTGCTTTCAAAATTATCTTTTTACCTTTGACTTTGGATAATTTAATTATATTATATCTTATTGTAGACCTCATTAGGGTCAGCCCGTTTGGAATCTTTTTAATTTCATGAATCTGAATGTCCATTACTTTCCAAGATTTGGAGAGCTTTTACCCATTTTTTACTTAAATGAGCTTTCTGGCCTTTTTTCTCTTTTTTCCTTATGGGGCTCCGATAATGTGTATAATAATTTTTTATGGTTCCTAATTTCCTTAAGATTTCTTCACTCTTTTTCATTCTTTTTCCCATTTGTTCCTGACTGTGCAATTTCAAATGACCTGTCTTTGAATTCCTATGTCCTTTTCTTTTGCTTGATCAAGTCTTCCAATGAAACTCTTTTTTTTTTTTCAATGAAATTCTTTATTAAAGTTTTTCAGTTCATTCATTGTATGCTTCCGCTCCAGAATTTCTGTTTTCCTCTTTCATGGTTTCCATTTGTTTGATGAACTCCTTATATTTTTTACTGTTTTCCTAACTTAATCTGGTTGTCTTTCTGTGTTCTTTTGTAGCTCAGTGAGCTTCTTTGAGATTGTTCTGAAATATTTGTAGGCAGGTTTTAGGTTCCCACTTTTTCTTAAAGACTGGTTATTAGTGCTTTATTTTGTTCTCTTGGTGGTTTATCATGTTCTTTGATTCTTTGTGATCCTGTAGGCTTGTACTGGTGTCTGCATTTGAAGAAGTAGTCACCTCTTCTGGTCCTTACAGTCTGGCTCTGGCAGGGAAAGCCCTCCACCAGTCACCCAAGCTGGAAATTCCAGGAAGGCCAGTTGCTAGGGTTCATCAGTGGGCCTGCTTCCTGGGTCTGTGGGCAGTGGACCTGGTGCAGGTAGGAGATCCAAGCTTGGTTCCCAGGTCTTTCCTGCCCATCTGACCTAAATGGAGCTTTGGACGGCAATCCAAGTAACTGCATTTGATCTTCCTGATCTGAACATATAACATACACACCCTTTCTGATGTTGGGCAGCCTTCTCAAATTCCATGCTTAATGACGGAGGGCAGTTTGACTTTGGGTGATGGGTATACAACATAATCAAATGTCAAAATGATCTGGAGATGTTCTCTCTGAATCTATGTACTCTAATTGATCAATGTCACCCTGTTAAAATTAATTGTCTAAAAAGAATTTCATGCTTAATATGTGTTTGTTGCTACAGAATTTCCTTGACGCTTCTTTGACTCCCTAATTCACCTTTCTTGCCACTTTTACATCTGTCAACGCACCTTCCATGGCTGTATTGTCCAGTAGACAGACAGGGAAGTGACCTATCTTGTCCTCCTCTGTTGGGGACCTTACGATGCATACCATGTTGTGACAACTGAAGTTTGTTGTTGTTGTTGTTGAAGGTTTTGAGATCTGCCATGCAGGAGGAGCTGGAGGCAGCACAGACCAAACCTCCTGTGTCTGACCTGTTCCGCACGCCCAACATGCGAAAAAGGATCTTTCTCCTGTCCTTTGTGAGGTAGGCTTCACAGCATGCAGGAGGAAGGGTGAAATGGTGGAGATGTGATTCTGTTTACT
Organism: Saccopteryx leptura; assembly: GCF_036850995.1. NCBI lineage: Eukaryota > Metazoa > Chordata > Mammalia > Chiroptera > Emballonuridae > Saccopteryx > Saccopteryx leptura. Next base: position 9,761,872 of record NC_089503.1, on the reverse strand, counting down.
GCAAAGGATATAACGTGCTCTAGGCACAGAGTGGAGATGAAACATGAGGAAGCCGTAAAGATAATTGCTATGTTTAGAGATAGTCGAAGGGTCGTGCAAAGACTGACATGGAACTCACTGCATGATGACGAGTGTTATCATGTCGCCTGACCAGGCTCCTCGTGGAAACTGAGGCTGAGAGCCCCAATCATGGTACCGATTTCGACTTTATGTTTCTTCTCATTTGTTTCTATTTCACTTGAGGTAAAACTAAAAACAGTAAAGTGCACAAACAGTATAGCTCTATGAATATTTACACAAGTAAATATGGAACCATCACCCAGATTGGGTTATAGAAAAAGCTCTAAAACCCTAGAAGGCCCCATTGTGTGTCCTCAAGAGCAACATTCTCCACCTCCAGAAAAACTTATTAACAATTATGACTTCCATCATCATATAATATTTTATGACAGTTTTAAAATCATTACCATGCAGAGACGTATTCTACAAAACTGACCATCCCTTTATTTGCTACCCCACCCACTGGCTGCTTGGCTGACAATATTTATTACCATCTTTGGCGTGACATCGGCTCTAAACCTTACGCCTTTATCATTCTTCTTTTGTTCACCACAGATTTGCAAACTTCATCCCCTTTTATGGCATGACCCTCCACCTGCAGCACTTGGGGACCAATGTTTTCCTGTTCCAGGTTCTCTTCGGTGCAGTCGCCCTCCCAGCCAATTATGTTGCACTGTTGGCTCTGAATCACCTGGGCCGGCGAGCAAGCCAGGTGCTTTTCCTGTTCCTGCTGGGGAGCTCCATTCTGGCCATCACAATGGTGCCTCAAGGTGAGAATGGAGAACTGGTTGAAGAAAGGCCATATCAAGCCCTGGTCAGTTAGCTTAGCCCCAAAACACCAAGGTTGTGGGTTCAATCCCCAGTCATGGCACACACGGGAAGCGACTAATGAACGCACAGCTAACTGGAACAACAAATGAATGCTTCTCTCTCTCTCTCTCTCTCTCTCTCCCTTCCTTTCTCTGCCTCTCTAAAGTCAATCAATAAATTCTTTTAGAAAAGGAAAGAAAGCCTGAGCAGGCGGTGCACAGTGGAAAGAGCATCGAATTGGGATGCAGAGGACCCAGGTTCAAAACCCTGAGGTCGCTGGCTTGAGTGTGAAGTTACTGGCTTGAGCTTGGGATCATAGACATGACCCCATGGTCACTGACTTGAGCCTGAGGTTGCTGGCTTGAGCAAGGGGTCACTCACTCTACTGTAGCCCCTGGTCAAGGGACATGAGAAAGCAATCAATGAACAACTAAGATGCCACAACGAAGAACTGATGCTTCTCATTTCTCTCGCTTCCTATCTGTCCCTCTCTCCGTCTCTCTTTCTGTTTCTGTCACACACACACACACACACACACACACACACACACACACACGGGAAATGTCTTCCCCTTTTCCTTAGGGAATGTACTCACACCTACCCAAGGTCAGATGGAAAGGGAGAATATGGTTCTAATGATTTCCTAAAACCAAGCTGAGGATTTAGGACAGACTGCCATTTAGCGGTGAGGGAAGAGTCACAGGTCAGTAAAAATCAGTTCACATAGAAGGTTGTGTTTACCATATCTCAAAGTACCTGCTAAGTCAGGGGTCGGGAACCTATGGCTCATGAGCCAGATGTGGCTCTTTTGATGGCCGCATCTGGCTCGCAGATAAATCTTTAATAAAAAAAATGTTAAAGCTATAAAATATTCTCATGTATTACAATCCATTCATTTCCTGCTGCTCACGTTCATGGTTGTGGGTGGCTGGAGCCAATCACAGCTGTCCTCCGGGAGAACACCAAACTTTTATTGGATAATGCGTAAGGTAAACAGGTCGTTGTGAGGTCAGGAAGTAAACTTCTCTCCTTTTAATCAAGTAGCCAGCTAGGTAATTGCAGAAACCTTTTTGAAGAAGAAGATGGCTAAAAGAAAAAAAGATGAGGAGTATCGTACTTTTCAGCAGGAATGGACAGGAATTTGCCTTTGTGGAGAGAGCAGGTTCTGCAGTGTGTCTAATATGCAATGATAAAATTGCATTGATGAAACGGTCAAATATAAAGCGGCACTTCGACACACGCCATACTACATTTACATCGAAATATCCAGCGGGGGACAGCAGGAAGAAAGCATGTCAAGAGCTACTGTGCAGAGTGCGAGCTAGTCAGCAGCAACTCCGTGTTTGGACCCAACAAGGACTGGAATTTGGCTAGCTTTGCTGGTGCTTTAGCAATTGTGAGAAACGGAAAGCCATTCAAAGATGGGGAGTATGCCAAAACATTCATGCTTGATGTTGCCAATGAATTTTTTGACGACTTTTCGGATAAAGACAAGATAATCAAATGAATAAAAGACATGCCTCTGTCGGCAAGAACTCTTCATGATCATATTATCACGATGGCAAGTCAAATTGAGGCAACACAAGTGAAGGACGTAAATGCAGCACCATTCTTTTCTCTCGCCTTGATGAGTCAACAGACGTAAGCCATTTATCCCAGTTCAGCATGATTGCAAGGTATGCTGTTGGTGACACACTATGTGAGGAAAGTCTTGCTGTTTTGTCTATGAAAGAGACAATAAGAGGGGAGGGTTTATTCAAGTCTTTCACTGAGTTTGCTAAAGAAAAAAATCTACCAATGGATAAACTTATTTCAGTGTGTACTGATGGTGCTCTGTGCATGGTGGGGAAAAACAGAGAATTTGTAGCGCTTCTTCATGAACATGAAAAGAGACCCATCCTAAGTTTTCACTGCATCCTACATCAGGAGGTGCTTTGTGCTCAGATGTGTGATGAGCAGCTTGGTGAGGTGATGTTGCTGGTCATTTGGGTGGTCAACTTTATTGTTGCCTGAGCTTTAAATGATCACCAGTTTAAAACACTGCTGAATGAAGTTGGGAATAATTATCCTGGTCTGCTTCTGCACAGCAATGTGCTTCGGTTGTCAAGAGGGAAGGAGCTCAGCCACTTTGCGGCTTGTCTGAGTGAAATCTGGACTTTTCCTGAAATGAAAAACATCAAGCATCCTGAGTTAGCTAACACTGAGTGGCTCCTGAAGTTCTACTATCTCGTGGACATGACTGAACATCTGAACCAGCTCAATGTGAAAATGCAAGGCGTTGGAAATACAGTCTTATCCCTCCAACAAGCAGTGTTTGCATTTGAAAACAAGCTGGAACTCTTCATCGCCAACATTGAAACAGGTCATTTACTACACTTTGAAAAACTGGGAGGGTTTAAAGATGCATGCACAGCAAGTGACCCTGCTCAACATCTTGATCTCCAGCAGCTAGCGGGCTTCACATCTAATCTCCTGCAGTCATTCAAAGCGTGCTTTGGAGAATTTCGTGAGCACACTCGTCTTTTTAAGTTCATCACCCATCCACATGAGTGTGCAGTGGATGGCGCTGACCTGAGTTACATCCCCGGTGTCTCCGTCAGAGATTTTGAGCTACAAGCTGCTGACCTGAAGGCCTCAGACATTTGGGTGAATAAGTTCAAGTCACTGAATAAAGATTTGGAAAGACTTACACGACAGCAAGCAGAATTGGTGAGCAAACACAAGTAGGGAGAAATGAAAAAACTTCAACCCGCAGACCAGCTGATTGTCAAAACTTGGAACATGCTTCCTGTCACATACCACACACTGCAGCATGTGAGTATTGCTGTACTGACAATGTTTGGCTCTACGTATGCATGTGAGCAGTCTTTCTCACATCTAAAGAATGTTAAGACCAACCTACAATCATGTTTAACGGATGGAAGTCTCAATGCCTGCTTGAAGCTTAACCTCACCATGTATCAACCAGATTACAAAACCATCAGCAAAACCATGCAGCACCAGAAGTCACATTAATGGTAAGAAGTACTTTATTCATCATTGGTTAGCAACAGCATAACAGCGTTATTAAAAAGAATTCAGAGACTTATTTACTTTAAAAGTGTTGGTCTTACATAAAATGCACACATTTTCTTGTATTTAGTGTTAAACATATTGTATGGCTCTCACGGAATTACATTTTAAAATATGTGGCGTTCATGGCTCTCTCAGCCAAAAAGGTTCCCGACCCCTGTGGTGTAATTTATTCCTGGCCATTTCTCTAAGAGAGCAAATGATCACTTGCCCTTTAGCCAGTCACACTTGCAATTGTAAATGACAGTATTGTGTCCTTTATATATAGTTGTGTCTCACGTGATGGCACAGTTCTCTCCCTTCCTCTGACTGTGCTCCTTCTCATTACTGCAGCTTCCATTCCAATTCACTCCCTGATCTCTGTGTACTTACTTGTGTGTCTTGTCACCACAACTGCAATCCTGGAGGTCTTCTTGACTTCTAGGACAGAAAGGTCTCTTTTCTTCCAGCAGAGAAGTGTACAACAGGAACAAGGTGTTAAGTAGTTCAAGTCTCTCTGAGACTCAATTTTACTAAATCGAATAACCAGATGTAATGGAGAGAGGGACCCATCTGGCCACCATGCCTCGCTAACTCCTCTGTAGCGATGAATTTATATTTTACAGGGTCCGAGATTGGCAGGCTCTCGTGTTGAATGTCAACAATGACGCAAGTTTGCTGCCTTACAACAGAGCCCACTCTAGTGTTGTGATGCTTTCACATGATTATTTTTTTTAATTGGGTAGAAAAGTCTAACATTTCTTTTCCCTAATACAGTTCCTTATTCTTGCATTTTCAAATATTATTCTAGATCAATCTACTCTCCAGCTTATCCATCAACATGAGTCCCATTCTTTGATTAATCTCTATCCCAGTACTACTGGCGTTCCACGCCAATATCGGTTTTATTTATTTATTTATTTTTGTATTTTTCTGAAGCTGGAAACGGGGAGAGACAGTCAGACAGACTCCCGCATGGGCCCGACCGGGATCCACCTGGCACGCCCACCAACGGGCGACGCTCTGCCCACCAGGGGGCGATGCTCTGCCCATCCGGGGTGGCCAATATCGGTTTTAAACTCTTCAGGGACATTGATGATTTGCATCCCTCAGTAATACGACAAATGACAGTCGTACATGACACACGGAAGGCTGAGGAGACTCTGGACAGAATAAATTAAAGCAAACTCTTGCTGGTCTCCTGTTGTCCTGTTCATCTTGGGCAAATTTCTGATACGTAGGGAGAGGAGACACAGTAGCTCAGTTGTTTAGTCTCCACTGAAGCGGTTAGCATCGATGAGTCATATTTCTCAGGCTTTAGTCACAGCACAGGCTCCGCCTCCAGTGTCTGCCGCCTCCATGCTTCTTCTACGACACATCCAATGCGTGCAAACATCTTCCACGGCATCTTTTCTCACTAATGATTTGGGGGATAGTGATTCCACCAGCTCAGATTTCCTGTCTCCGCTGTCTTCCTCTCCAGAAATGCAGACCCTGCGAGTGGCCTTGTCAACGCTGGGAGTAGGACTGACCTCCGCGGCTCTCATGTGCTCTCTCGCCCACGCAAACGAACTGATCCCCACCATCCTCAGGTACGCGATCTCGCGTGAGCTCCGCCAGGCTCGACACAGACCTTTCCCTGGTAATTACCCTTCACAGCCATAAGTCAGCGGAGACTGTTTAGTTATCTAAACAAGCAATGATAACAATGACAGTGTACGGCCAAATTTATTTAAAGCTGACTTTCGCCAGCCATGGGTTGAGTCCTTTAATGTCTCATCTCATGTGTTCTTCTGAAACATGAAAGGGTAGAAGCTATGAGTGAGAGTATTTTTTTTTTCTTCTGTATTTTTCTGAAGCCGGAAACGGGGAGAGACAGTCAGACAGACTCCCGCATGCGCCCGACCGGGATCCACCCGGCACGCCCACCAGGGGCGAGGCTCTACCCCCCAGGGGGGATGCTGGCGCTGCTCTGCTGCGACCAGAGCCACTCGAGCGCCTGGGGCAGAGGCCAAGGAGCCATCCCCAGCGCCCGGGCCATCTTTGCTCCAATGGAGCCTTGGGTGCGGGAGGGGAAGAGAGAGACAGAGAGGAAGGAGGGGGGGTGGGTGGAGAAGCAAATGGGCGCTTCTCCTGTGTGCCCTGGCTGGGAATCGAACCCGGATCCCCCGCACGCCAGGCCGACGCTCTACCGCTGAGCCACCGCCAGGGACGAGAGTATTTTTTAAATAATTAAAGTGTTTGAATGCACTGTGTACCAGAAAAACAATGCAAGCAAATCAGAGCATATTTGAAATGTAACAGTATATTGTTGACCTTCATGTATCTAAACATGGCTGTGCTGTCTCACATAATCAGAGCAAAATAATTATGACAAATTACACGTGTGGGTTTTTGCCAGATGACTTTTGTGTTGTTTGCACTCCAAGGGTAACAGCTTCAGGGATCATTGGAATAGTCGGTAATGTCGGGGCAGCCCTGGCGCCCCTCCTGATGATCCTAGCGGTGTACTCTCCCCACCTGCCCTGGGTCATCTACGCAATCTCCTCCTTCCTCCCTGGCCTCGCTGTCTTCCTCCTGCCTGAAACCAAGAACCAGCCTCTGCTTGACTCCATCCAGGATGTGGAAAAGGAGTGAGTAACCCCCCTGGCTGTCCTTTAGGGGCACTGTGTGCTATAGTCTGCGATGAGGAAGACGAAACACAAAGGAGACCACTGTCCTGTAGGCAGGTTTAGACCTAGACAGTTTGCATGTGGTCAGTGCCCTTGGTTTGGGTCCAGCCCTCCCTACAGTGACCTCAGACTCTCTCAAGACTTCTAGGTCACACAGACCAGCTCCGCCCAGCCTACACCCCTGGAAGGTGTCTCACAAACATGCCCTGATCCAAACACCAGCTCCTCATCCTCAGACTCTGACAGCTGTTGGCCCAGTGCGTGCAGGAAGCTCTCTGGGGCTGCTGGTTCCTGGAGGTCTGTGGATACCCTGGTCGCGGAAGGGAGGTCAGGGAGAGGACCAGCACCCCTTCCACAAGTGAGAGTATGTCTCAGGGCAAGGGGTGCGACCTTTGACATTCAGACCATGTAGCTATTACTGGGAGTGGAAGTGCTGAGAGAAAAGGAAAAACAGTGGTGAATATTGGTATTTCCGACAAGAATTGGAAAGGATTTTTTGTAAAATTTAGTGTACATTCCTTGCCTTTTCCAAATCCTTTTGGCCAATGCCACAGTGTCCAAAGGTAAGAGTTGAAACTATTAAAGCTGCCTTCCCAGATCCTGCCCTGGAAACTTGACCTCTTTCTTCATAAAATGTACTCAAATTCTCAGGGTAGGGGTCAGTTTTTCATCAAAACTGGTGGGTCAAGAATGATCTTGCTCTAAAGAATACAAAACATGTCTTTTTCCCCCCATGTCTTTAATTTTTGTTTGTGTTTCTTGTTTTCATTGTATTTGTTCCAGGAGAAAAGGCTCAAGAAAAGCAAAACAGGAAGACACCTTCATGAAAGTGACACGGTTTTAAGGAATTCCAGAAACTGGAAGCAAGTTGGGAGAAGATGAGGTCGTTCCTCAATACTGGCAAACTTTGGGAGATGAATAAATTAAAAGCTATAAGAAAAAAAAGAATGGATCCCTTTTACAATTGCAGTACTGAATAATTATGTATAAAATACCTACGATTAATCATAAGACATTTGGGGAAAGTCATCATACTTTTAAATAAACCATAATAAAATATGTATATAAATGTTGGTCCCTAGGATCTTGATGTTTCAGGAAAGATAGAATAAGTAGCATTTAAAACATTAATTCAATCAGTAGAGAAATGCAAATTAAAACCACAATGATATACCATCTCACATCAGTCAGAATGGCGTTCATCAACAAAACAACACGATAGGTACTGGCGAGGATGTGGAGAAAGGGGAACCCTCCTGCACTGCTGGTGGGAATGCAGACTGGTGTAGCCACTGTGGAAAACAGTATGGAGATTCTTCAAAAAATTAGAAATGGAACTGCCCTTTGACCCAGCCATCCCACTTATAGGAATATATCCCAAGGACACCATATCACCGACTGAAAAAAAGAAACACACCCCCATGTTTATGGCAGCATTGTTCACAATAGCGAAGATCTGGAAACAGCCCAAGTGTCTGTCAGTGGACGAGTGGATTAAAAAACAGTGATACATATATACAAGGGAATACTATGGGGCTATGAAAAAGAAGGAAATATTACCTTTTGCAACAATATGGAGGGACCTGGAAACTATTATGTTGAGTGAAATAAGCCAGGCAGAGAAAGAAAAATATCATATGACCTCACTCATTTGAGGAATCCAATGAACAATGTGAACTGAGGAACGAAATTGAAACAGAGGAGGGATCGAAGGGAGCAGAGGAAAAGAGGACAGAGGGAAAGGGATGATAGGATGGGATAAAGCTGAAGGGAAGGGGGGAGGGCGCTGTAGGGAGAGGGGCAAGGGAGATGTTGAAGGGAATAGGGGGGAGGGGGATGCATTCGGGGTGACCCTAGAATCTATTTAAACACAATTAAATTGAAAAAAGTTGACTTCTAAAAAAAAAAAATTAATTCTGCTCCAATTGGTAGAATAATTGACAAAGTCATTAATTGCAATGAAAAAACCACATACTTTTGGAAGAATTTGACAAAGAGTTACAAATTTATCTAGATATTAATAATAAACAAGGTGATTCAAAAGAGAGGATCATAGAGTGGTGGGGGTGGCTAGTGTTTAGAGCAGTGTATGCTAGATTTTGTTATAGCTGCAGTATCAAAATAGTAAAAGCAGATATATTTAAACACCAGAGGAAATCCAGAAACAGACTATAGATGATGTAACATTTAATATGTCACTTTGTATCATAAACCACTGGGCAAAATAAAGGGTTATGCAACAAATAGCAAAACTAAATAGTTAAAAATAAGTGACTTAGACTATGACCTCCTACCTGAAGCCCCTAATATTCTACTTTAATAAAAAGTTAATTGGAAAAAAATAAACCATGATGTTCAGTAGAAAAAAGAAAACTTGGCTATAAAATTTGGGGATGAAAAAAATGACCTGAAGAGTAAAGCAAATGCCAGACATTTAGAGGCCAGAGATTTGAATAATACTCATCAAAAGCTGCTGTTGGACAAAACCTTAATTTGTTGGAGAGAACTAGAAAAATATTCACCAAAACGATAAAAACAGTTAACTCTTAGTGGTGAACTCTTCAGTGATTGTTGTTTACTTCTCTGTAAATTTCCGTACTCAAAGTTTAAATAAAGAATATGTAAAATTTAAAAATACTGTAAGATGTTAACAATGAAAGAGAAAATGACAAAATAAACCATTTTCAAAATGTACTTCTGATATGTAGAAGTCTTATAAATACCTGCTTGTTTTGACCTGTGCCTTAGTGTGACTGACTAAAGCCTGCCTCGCATAGCTCCACAGGGTCCACACTCACAGAACCATCATTTCCCCCCTCCTTGCATGTATCATGGGAGTGAATATACCTAGAGGTTTGCAGAACCCCTACATTGCTTCATTGGCCTGTGGAGTAAGAACTATCACAGTGGAAAAGGCCAAGTGGAAACTGGAACACTACTGTCTAACTCACTCCCAAGATAGTAAATCAGAAATAATAGAGCCTGACTGGTGATGGCCCAGTGAATAGAGTGTTGACCTGGGATGCTGAGGTCCCCAGTTGGAACCCCTGAGGTCGCTGGCTTGAGCTCAGGCTCACTGGTTTTAGCATGGGCTTGCCAGCATGAGGGGGTCACCGGCTTGAGCGTAGGATCATTGACATGATTCCAAGGTCACTGGCTTGAGCCCAAGGTCACTGGCTTAAGCAAGGGGTAACTGGCTGGGCTGGAGCACCCTGGTGAATACATGTACGAGAAGCAACCAATGAACAACTAAAGTGATGCAACTACAAATTAATGCTTCTCATCTCTCTCTTCTCTCTCCCTTCCTGTCTTTCTCTCTCTCAAGAAAAGAAAAGAAATAATGGAGTGTTCTCAGTGGATAGCAGAAGTTATTCCATCCCTAGGGCCTAAAGCACACAGGGTAGTGGTTTCCATCATGTCTCCCTTTAACTCCACTAAAGTCTGTCCCTGAAAATAATTGCCTGATCTTGGAGAACTGGACTGCCACAAACAGAACCAAACATTAGACCCCATTAGAGCTTCCTGCGACAGGTGGATGGTAACTGCTCTAGGCGACGTTTCCTCACTAGAACTTCAGAGCACCTCAAGGCACGGGCAGTCATTTTCTAGAGCATCAGGATCTGAAGCCCAAAGAGAGAAACCAAAGACAAAAAAAAAACCAATGTGGTTTCTAGTATAACTTAAAGCAGGGGTCCCCAAACTTTTTACACAGGGGGCCAGTTCACTGTCCCTCAGACCGTTGGAGGGCCGGACTATAAAAAAACTATAAACAAATCCCTATGCACACTGCACATATCTTATTTTAAAGTAAAAAAACAAAATGGGAACGAATACAATATTTAAAATAGAGAACAAGTAAATTTAAATCAACAAACTGACCAGTATTTCAATGGGAACTATGCTCCTCTCACTGACCACCAATGAAAGAGGTGCCCCTTCTGGGTGTGCGGCAGGGGCCAGATAAATGGCCTCAGGGGGCTGCATGCGGCCCGCGGGCCGTAGTTTGGGGACCCCTGACTTAAAGTGTAATCTCAAGTTCAAGAGCACAAAGACAGATGTCCTGAATGATGTGTTGGAATCGGAAATTCAGCTGCTTTTCACAGGGACATGAGATGGGTGAACCCCTGGTTACAGAGTTGGAGCCAGAGAACACAATGATACGTTTACAAGGATTCAGAATCAGACCAGTTCAGTCTCGACTAGCCTATCTGTGGTACGACATATTCCTGCCTCTAAATACTGAATTCAAAATGAACAATGAAAGCATAGCAATTGGAAAGATAAAGGACCGGAACTTGAATTACATCAATGATGTCATTTTATGTGACCATTTGGAGTTCAGTGTTCCAAAGTTAAAAGAGAAAAACAGAATGCAAACTGTGTAAATTTTTATTTGGTGTGTGAACGTTTCATTTTATATATGAAATAATTTGCTGAATTTGAATAGCATTTTTAAATTGAAATTTAAAATTTTTAAGTGATTAACTTTTATTTATTTATTTTTTATTCAGTGAGAGAAGGGGAGGCAGAGACAGACTCCCATATATACCTGGACCAGGGTCCACCCTGAAAGCCCACTAGGGGGCAATGCTCTGCCCATCTGGGGCATTGCTCCATTGCTCAGCAATCAAGTTCTTCTTAGCGCCTGAGGTGGAGGCCACGGACCCATCCTCAGTCACCCGGGTCAACTCATTCCAGTTAAGCCACGGCTGCAGGAGGGGAAGAGAGAGAGAAAGAAGCAAGAGAGGGAGGGGTGGAGAAACAGATGGTTGCTTCTGTTGTGTACCCTGACCAGGAATCAAACCCAAAACATCCATATGCCATACTGACTCTCTACCACTGAGCCAACTGGCCAAGGAGTGATTAACTTTGAAAACTAAAGAAAGATTAAGAAAACAAAATGTTATTTCAGTGGTATGATTTAGTAGTTGCCTACATTGTACCTTATGCTGATGTTTTTCTATACTAAAAAAAAAAGACTGCCTGACCAGGCGGTGGCGCAGTGGATAGAGCGTCGGACTGGGATGCAGAGGACCCAGGTTCGAGACCTCGAGGTCGCCAGCTTGAGCGCAGGCTCGTCTGGTTTGAGCAAAAGCTCACCAGCTTGAGCCCAAGGTCGCTGGCTCCAGCAAGGGGTTACTCGGTCTGCTGAAGGCCCACGGTCAAGGCACATATGAGAAAGCAATCAATGAACAACTAAGGTGTTGCAACGTGCAATTAAAAACTAATGATTGATGCTTCTCATCTCTCTCCGTTCCTGTCTGTCTGTCCCTGTCTATCCCTCTCTCTGACTCACTCTCTGTCTCTGTAAAAAATAAAACAAAATAAAACCACTGTTTAAAAAAAAAAAGACTTGTTTACTGGACATTTATTTATGTAAAGCATTATTATATAAGGCTGTAACCAAGGATCAAAGTTCAAACTGTAAGGCAGAATAAAAACGATTAATAGTTGCGCTTTGTAATATTTGTTTCATTTTATCCTATTGTTTTGCTAGTGTGACTATGCACATAAAGTTTAATAAAGCCCTGCAGAGTGGTAGTCACAAGGGTGAACCCCAAAAGGCAGCTTCACCAATGACCTGTAAACGGGTTAGATGACTGTCCTTATCGTGATGCATCTTTGTGCTTTAAGTGCCCTCTGCCCCTCTTTATCGCTGGGTTCACTATGAAGCGGCTCTTGATCTCAATGTCCTTATTTCGCCAAGTGGAGACTTTTCTGCTACAGACATTTATTTACCCTCTTGAACCACTGGATGAAGCACGTGGGGTGGGGCATCTGTTTAACGGCCACAGAGTGGGTAGCAGAGACAATGCACACGGAAAACCCTGGGGGCGGCTGAAGTATTTAAACCAGCACCCGAACAGCGTGAACACCTCCTGGGGGTCACTATGGCCCTCATTGCTGCTTGGTTCCCATCAGCTGCTGGCAGAGGGAGTCCCCGAGGGCTTCCTGTCTAGTGCATGCCCCTTGCTGCCGGCATAAAACATGTGGCTCTGGCCGCTTCCCCCAGAGCTGCAACGTTGTCTTCCTGTCTTCCGTTTGCTGTGTGCTGGGGTTTGATGACATTACGCCTGAAGAGAGGGTCCTGCTGCTGACGTGAGGTGTGGAAGCCACAGGTGCCCTGTGTTCCTGACTCATCACTCTTGCTGCCCCCCACCCCCCCATCACAGCCATGGGGTGGAGCAGAGGGGGAGGGAGCCATCTTTCATGGTGAAAAGACAAGGGAACCGTGGCCTCATGTGGTTTTTTTCAAAAAGCCCTTCTTGGGAAGCAGAACTAGCAGTTCCCCAGATTAGTTGCAAAGCACCCTTGCACACTGCTATAAACTCAGATATGCTTTACCTTTGAAGTGGAACGTTTAAGACTCTTTCTGAAAACAAACATAGAAATTCATCTCTTTTTTTTGTATTTTTCTGAAGTGAGAAGCAGGGAGGCAGACAGACAGACTCCTGCATGCGCCTGACCGGGATCCACCTGGCATGCCCACCAGGGGGCAATGCTCTGCCCATCTAGGGCGTTGCTCTCTTGCAACTGGAGCCATTCTAGTGCCTGAGGCAGAGACCATGGAGCTGTCCTTAGCGCCCAGGCCAATTTTGCTCTAATGGAGCCTTGGCTGCGGGAGGGGAAGAGAGAGACAGAGAGGAAAGAGAGGGTGAAGGGTGGAGAAGCAGATGGGCGCTTCTCCTGTGTGCCCTTACTGGGAATCAAACCTGGGACTTCCACATGGTGGGCCATGCTCTACTGCTGAGCCAACCGGCCAGGGCCCTAGAAATTAATCCTTTTTAAAAAATTTTTTGGCCCTGGCTGGTTGGCTCAGCGGTAGAGCGTCGGCCTGGCGTGCGGGGGACCCCGGTTCAATTCCCGGCCAGGGCACATAGGAGAAGCGCCCATTTGCTTCTCCACGCCCCCCCTCCTTTCTCTCTGTCTCTCTCTTCCCCTCCCGCAGCCAAGGCTCCATTGGAGCAAAGATGGCCCGGGCGCTGGGGATGGCTCCTTGGCCTCTGCCCCAGGCGCTAGAGTGGCTCTGGTCGCGGCAAAGCGATGTCCCGGAGGGGCAGAGCATTGCCCCCTGGTGGGCAGAGCATCGCCCCTGGTGGGCGTGCCGGGTGGATCCCCATCGGGCGCATGCGGGAGTCTGTCTGTCTCTCCCCGTTTCCAGCTTCAGAAAAATACAAAAAAAAAAATTTTTTATTGATTTTAATTTATTGTGCTTACATAGATTCAAGTGTCCCACTAAATATACCTCCCTCCCCCCACCCCTGGGTTCCCCTTGATACCCCTCTTGTCCCCTCCCCCCCAATGCCCTCCCCCCTTCCCTTCAGGATTTGCTGATCTGCTCTCTATAATGCTATGTTATATATATATAATTTCACTAATCTCTTTCCCTTCTCTGATCCTCTCCTCTCCTCTCCTTTTCCTCTAACCCAGTGATCCCCAACCTTTTTTGGGCCACGGACCGGTTTAATGTCAGAAAATATTTTCACGGACCAGCCTTTAGGGAGGGACGGATACATGTGTCACGTGACCGAGACAAGCGTCAAGAGTGAGTCTTAGACGGATGTAACAGGGGGAATCTGGTCATTTTTAAAAAATAAAACATCGATCAGACAAATATAAAACGGAAATAATGTAAGTTATTTATTCTTTCTCTGCGGACGGGTACCAAATGGCCCACGGACCGATGCCGGTCTGCGACCCGGGGGTTGGGGACCACTGCTCTAACCGCTTTCCCTCTGGTCCCTTTGATCTCATCTCTGCCTCTATTCTGTTCCTCAGTTCACATTGTTCATTAAATTCCTCATATGAATGAGGTCATATGATATTTTTCTTTCTCTGTCTGGCTCATTTCACTTAGCATAATAATCTCCAGGCCCATCCATGTTGTCACAAAAGGTAAGATTTCCTTCTTTTTCTTGGCCCCATTGTATTCCATTGTGTATATGTACCACTGCTTTTTAATCCACTGGTCCGCTGACGGACACTTGGGCTGTTTCCAGATCTTGGCTATTGTAGAAATTAATCTTTTTAAATTTAACCTAGCAAATTGAATCTGAATTACCAAAATATATTTTTAAAAAGATTCCCACCATTATCAAGCACAAACAAACAAACAAACCCCAAACCACTTCCTCCGGACCACGAGGCCCACGGGGTTCCCAAACACTTGCTTCTCCTTAATGAGTCTGGGCAGCTATACGGTCGGTTTCAAAAGCACCGGGAACAGAAACTTTGGAAGAACAGAACTTCAAGTGACTCAGAGAAACTTAGAATCCGTGTAAGCATTTATTGTCCTACTGAAGCAACCAAAGGAGTTTCTGTAGGAACAGCGTGGGGGTCCCAGTGGTCTATGATCGTCAGAATGCAGAGGAGCCAACACCTGCTAACTTGACCTTGCTCTTGACTGCGTGCTGTGTCAGTCCAAGGCCTATAGGTTCAGAAGCCACCCTTTCCTCTAAAATCTTACTTTGAACCAAGCTCCCCTTCAGCTTGGCTGCAGCAAATCCAAGTGCCTCCCAGGCACGGACCCGCTCTGGTCTGCCTGCTTCCTGCGCCCTCCCATCCCCCAGTGGTCCCTGAGCCCTTCCCTCTTGGGTGCTGCAAACTATCGGCTCCTTCCTTTGCCCCGCCTCAGGGTGCGGCTGGAGAACAGCACAAGGTTATTATAAGCGCAAGACAGAAACTAAAAACTAGGAACAGGGCGGGGGGGGGGGGGGGGGGGGGGGGGGGGGGGAGCAGCTGATCTCTACCTCTGGTGTCACAAGGGGCTCCCTCTGCCCACTCCTCCCTCAGCCTCTGTCCTGCTGCCCCCGTGATGGGGTTCAGTCCGCTTTATTTAGTTGGCATCCCTGGCAGACATGTTCCCCACTTTCTGCTGCCAGTTTGTTAGCCAGCAAACCCAGACTCCTTCTTCATCACAATACCGTATTTCTCCATGTATAAGGCGCTCCCATGGATAAGATACACCTTAATTTGGGGGCCTGAATTTGAAAAAAAAAAAAAGTACTACATAAAGCTATTGAACTCAAGTTTTATTCATCATAAAATCCATACAACTCCTTATCACTGTCAAAACTCCCACCCATTAGCTTGTCCTCATCTGTGTCTGAGGATGAATCGCTGTCTTCAACAATGAGCGCAAAAACAAGCGCGAAAAAGTGGGAAATGTAAGTAGAAACATCTACAACCACTGCATAAGACGCTCCTGGTTTTTAGAGCCCAAATTTTTCTGAAAAAGGTGCGTTTTATACGTGGGGAAATCTGGTCATCTCTGCAGAGGTTGCTCAGGGTCGCCTGAAGTCAGCCTCCCTGTCATTAAGCACAACATGCGGGTTGTGTGCAGCATCTGCTGGCTCATGCGTCATCAGCATGGGGCCTCCCTACCGTTAAGGAACACGGCCCGTTCCAGTTCTGACTTTCCCTGTGAGGTGCCAAGTGAACCAATGCCACCACTGTCCGCACTCACCCATTGTCCCCAAACAAAAAGGAATAAACACTAGAAAATAAGCACACGGACAAGAGACCAGTATTTAACATCTCAGAAACATTTGCTTTCAGATTACTTTTCCTTAACATTGCCCTCCCCTCCCCAGCGGTGGGGATGTGCCTTACAGCCTCACATCGACAAGACTAAAAAGGCTCACCCAAGCAAGCCCACGTAAAGCAGAGATTGCAGTTTTTACCCTGGAATGCAGAAACTGCTACAGGTTTTTAGTAACACACCTTCCTCATCTGCAAAGGGTGCGGTGTGCATTCCCCAGGTCGTGGCTTTATGCACAGCTTGGAGGCAGGAAGAGACCCCTGTCCGTCCAGGCTCCATTGTGCCTCATGACCTCCCAGCCGACTCAGACCTTCTCACTGTCATCCCCTGCTTGTGGGTTCAGACAAAGGTGGGGGGTCAGGGTGTGGCACTTGGTAGACACTCAAAAATGTTTGTTGGATGAATGAGTGAACGTCGGCCCTGATTCGCTTGCTCCTGCAGGTCTCTGTCTGAACCAGAAAGAAGCCAGAGAAGTACCTTTCTGTCCTAAACATAAGCACGCCATGCATGAGTCCTTTGTTCAGAAGTTACCAAATACTCCCCAGTGGGGAAGGTGGGCAGTTGTTTGTTAAACAAATAACAGCCAGTTTGTTTGATTAACAATTAATATGGTCTGTGAGTTCAAAGTCATGTTCAGATCAAAAGGTTTACTAATACATGACTGCATTAGTTCAAAGCTAAAACAAATATGCTTTATAAAATATAAATTCTTGTTACGTGTGTCTGCTTCAAAGGAAAACTGTGTAATGAGTAGGGACCCGAGGGAGAGGGGTGGGGCGCTCAGCTGATTCCGGCAGGAACCAGAGGCAACAGTCTGGGCGTGATTCACAGAGAGGAGGGTGCGCTCTCACTGCCAGTGCGGGACCTGGACAAAGGGCGGGGCCGCCGTGCTGGGGAGGGCAGATGAGAGACAACCAGAGACACCCCCCCCCCCCAGACCCCAGTGTCCACCGTCTGGGAGGAGCCAGTCCAGGTGCATTGCTAAGAAAAGAATGGAGGGATGATTTGACTCTGGCTGACGGGTATACAACATAATTGACTGGCCAAATGATGTGGGGATGTTTGCCCCAAATCTATGTACTTTTGTTGATCAATGTCACCCCGTTAAATTTAATTTCCTTAGAAAGAAAGAAAGAAAGAAAGAAAGAAAGAAAGAAAGAAAGAAAGAAAGAAAGAAAAGAAAAGAAAAGAAAAGAAAAGAAAAGAAAAGAAAAGAAAAGAAAAGAAAAGAAAAGAAAAGAAAAGAAAAGAAAAGAAAAGAAAAGAGGATGGAGAGGAAAAAATTGAAGCATTTCACTGAAGGTGTGTTTTCTCCAATGGGAGGAGGGCTCATGGTGGTTCTAACGGATCTTATGGTTTCCACCCTGCTCTCTCTCTCCCACCTTCCCCACATTCCCTAGGGGCTTGGAGAGCCCTTCCCTAGCTTTCTGGGGTGGCTTCCGCTCCCAGCAGGCACTGATGGCCCCCGACCATAATTTAAATCTTCCATCAAGTCGACATTCTTTCAAACACAAAAATCACTCCTTCTGCCTGACAAGGAGGTGGCGCAGTGGATAGAGCGTCGAACTGGGACGCGGAGGACCCAGGTTCAAATCCCTGAAGTCACTGGCCGGCTTGAGCGTGGGCTCATCTGGCTTGAGCCCAAAGGTCGCTGGCTTGAGCCCAAGGTCACTGGCTTGAGCCCAAGGTTGCTGGCTTGAGCAAGGGGTCGCTCACTCTACTGTAGCCCCTAGTCAAGGCACATATGAGAAAGCAATCAATGAACAACTAAGATGCTGCAATGAAGAATTGATGCTTCTCATCTCTCTCCCTTCCTGTCTGTTTGTCCCTATCTGTCTCTCTGTCTCTGTCATACACATACATACACACACACACACACACACACACACATCACTCCTTTCTTTCCCTCATTCACACAGCAGAAGTCCACTGATTACACCATTCTAAATATTCATCTCAAGTCAATGAAAATGGAAATCTCAAATCTTCTGGGTCTTATAAGGTAGAACAGAAGGTAAAATGGTATTACTGATTATGCTTTAAATGAAGAATAAAGCTGATGCATAATTTTAAAAAGAAAACATTTCTTGGGAGAGGTTTCCTAGACTGAGGTGTAGCTGCAGCTGTAGGTTTTCCCCAAGTCCTCCTCCCTGGAACCACACTGTGGGTCAACAGGGCAGGACTGGGGCGACCCAGAGAAGCTCGAGACGTGTTAGTTCAACAAAAGAACCTCTGAAAAGAGTTCTTCATTCCTGGGAACATTCCAGCAGAGGTCTCCAGGGTGTGTCAGGCGGTATTCAAGCATCACAGACCAGGTTCAGCCTAAGAAACAAGAAAGACCCCTTGCTACAGAGTAGAACGAAATTCGTGCCAGATGCCGTGCACAGCACGTGGTGCTAACAGCTGCATAATAAGCATTAGAGTCTTCCCACCCTGAGAGTCCATGGATCTAATCACACATATTGGCTGTATTTCTAAAGGGGTAATTGAATACATTCTGGATTCTTCTGGAAGCTCACAATTTTCTTACATGGGGCCACTGAGCAAGGAAGACAAGGGGGCAGAGGAGGAACGTGCCCTTTGCCGATGTCAGTAGCTCTTCCTCAGCTTGGGCTTTGCAGTCCCTTCCGGCAGCGACTGGTTTGGCCTCACGCTCTCCATGATGGCGGAAATCATGGCTTGGGCAGCCTTCGCTCCTTCCATCAGGGCGTGCTCCACCTGCAAAGCGGATCAGTTCACAGGACGCTGGGACGACCCCAGGCTTGTGCCCTGCCCTACCTCCGCCTCGCCACACCCCTTCAGGAACTGGCCTGCTTGGAGGCTTTTTCTAGAGCAGGAAGCAACCTCTGCTCTATGTGTCCAAAGATCCTAGGGCTGCAGAGACCTAGAGAAGCCAGGATGGCCCGGGATGGACGTCCGAGGCAGGCGTGCTCCCTTCACCCTGGGTGGGGAGGGCAGCACTGGGCTCCTGGCCCTTTCCTTCCTTGGAGCTATTCAGCCTGGGACCAGCCTCCAGTGTGGGGCTCTGAGGCAAGGATCTCAGGGTAGCACAGCCACCTACGGGGAATCTGAGAGCCAGGGAGGGGACTCACTTGGACAATGTCACACAGTGAATGAGTGTCCGAGCTTCGATCTGGGCTCAGGCCTCTGAGGAAGGGGGGCCCTCTATAATCCCTTGACCTTTCCGGGGGGGTCTTCTTCTCATGTACAAATACTCATACCAATGCCCACCCAGGCCCTAGCGCCGGAGCGGGCCTCCCCAGAGGGGAGTGCAGGCTAGGAGAGAACCTGAGTACAAAGGAAGAAATGCAGAAAGTGAGAGACAAGAGGGAGAGTGTGGGAGGCCTGCTCACGGTCACTGAGAGACGGGACAGTGTGGCAGAGTCAGTGCTAGGATTTGCCCAGTGTGTTACGAAAATGTAGGAAACGTGGAAAAGAACATAGAAAAATTGCATGCCACAATTAATCTTGATTTTAAAAAATCTATTACATGACAATAAAATACTCTCTCTGCTCTTCTTATAGGCTTTTTTTTTCTCCTTGTGACAGAGAGAGAGAGAGAGAGAGAGAGAGAGAGAAAGAGAGAGAGAGGCAGACAGGGACAGACAGACAAGAAGAGAGAGAGATGAGAAGCATCAACTTGTAGTTGTGGCTCCTTAGTTGTTCATTGATTGCTTCTCATACGTGGCTTGACTGGGGGCACTCCAGCCAAGCCATGACCCCTTGTTCAAGCCAGCAACCTTGGGCTTCAGCCAGCGACCTTTGGGTTCAATCCAGTGACCATGGGGTCATGTCTATGAGCCCACGCTCAAGCCAGCCACTCTGTGCTCAAGCTGGTGAGCCCGCGCTCAAGCCGGAGGAGCCAGCAGCCTCAGGGTTCTGAACCTGGGTCATCAACATCCCAGGTTGATGCTCTATCCACTGTGCCACTGCCTGGTCAGGCTTGTAGGGTTTTAATAAGGACAAATATTAAAAAGATCAGCTCAAACTGTCACAGATATGTAGGCTTTCAGAGCTCTTTCATGAGCACTGCACCACATTTAGTGCACCATCGCCCTGTATTATTGGGGAGGGTCACACACTCAAGTACCGCAGGGCCAGGCAGGGAATGTGAGTGAAGCTGGTAGGTGGCACGCTTACCGCCCCCCCCACCCATGGAAAGGGGGAGCCACGACTGGGCCCCACGCGTGTCAGCAAGCAGGAACACAGGCCCAACCGCCTGCTCCACTGGTTGTTCAGAGAGGCTGGGAATTCAGGTCCTTTTACATAAAATTTTTATATTTTTAAATGTTGGCAAGTAATTTTAAAAATGCTAGTCATTCAAGCAAAACATGTAAACATGTCTGTGGGCCAGATGTGGCCCACAGGCGGGTCGTTTGCGACTTGAGCAATAAAGTCTCTACCTTGATTCATCCTCATCTTGTCAAGGAAGGGACAGCCTCAGAGATAAAATGACTTGACCAAGGAGGCCAGGCCAGCTGATGGTCTCCCTGTGTAGCCCGGTGCCTTTTCTACCCCTCCACGGGTGAACGCAGAGGAAAAGAACCCTCAAGTCCTATAGAAACCAGTGCAACAAACAGTGTACAACCACCAATGGCGATTCTGATCACTGATGAGAGGAGGAGCAACGCTCCCTACCCCGCCCCCCACGTGAGCCGCGTCCGGAGCGGAGCGGAGCGGGAGCGTCCTGAGCGTCCGGAGCGGAGCGGGAGCGTCGCCGTACCTGCTGGCTCCTGGGCACGCCGTATCGGAGGTTGTTGACGAAGTGCTCGCAGTTCCCTTCGATCAGGCTGTACTGCACTATCTTGTTGATCATCTGTTTCGTGCGCCGGACGATCTCGTCCACGGGCAGGGGCAGGTACGTCCCGTCCAGCTTGTTGTTGATCTTCCAGGAGCAGCCGTGCAGCACGTCCTGCAGGCGGCTGTACTTGACCACGGCCCGGTTGCTGAAGATGGAGGTGATGCTGCCGGCTGCGAAGTCCTCGCCTGGAGGCCACAGGCGGGCGACAGATGGAGAGGTCAAGGGACACGGGGGCAGAGCCCTGGCTCACCCTCCACGAAAACTTAACCTCAGCCCTGTGTTAACGCTGCCTTGGGAAACGGAAGGAGAGCAGTGTCCACACTGAGGCTGGGGCAGCTCGGGTCAGGCGGGGAAGAGCGGGGAGGCCAGGCGACAGTGGACGTGCCAAACGCGAGGAGGAAGCGGAAGCAGCATTGGGGGACAACAGGAAGCAAGAGTCACTGGGAGCACGTAAGCACCCACACCACGCCCCTCCAGGGATCCTCAGGCACGTGAGGAAGAGTGTGGAACTGTTGTCAACACAGACAGACAGAGGCTGACCTTCTTAAACCGGCCACTGGCAAGAAAGGGTGGTCTCGGCTGTCAGGGAACCTGGGTACATTCTCGCTTGCATCTCCCTGGGGTCTGGACAGGCAGTGGCTCCATCACACAGTAAACTTAGGTCTAGTCATGCTTCGGGGTGCGTAGGAAAATGGCCGGGAATTAGACTGCTGTCCTGAGACAAGTCTTTGGTGCGGACTTTGGAATGCCCAGTCCTGCCAGGCCAGAATGCTGCCCCTGCGAGCACTGATGAGATTGCTTAAAGGAAACAGCTGATCCCTGTAGCCATTTTCCTACAAACCTGAAAGGTATTAGTTAATCACCTTTCTCTGCACCCGAACCCAGGCTCTGCTAATTTGCTTGATGAGCAGAGTCCAATAAATACGATGAGGCTGCAGAGATCTGGGCTCTCAGTCCTAGAGGCTGGGAGTCCCCTGTGCCCATCTTTTCTCTAGGTCAGGGGTCGGGAACCTATGGCTCGTGAGCCAGATGTGGCTCTTTTGATGGCTGCATCTGGCTCGCAGACAATCTTTAATAAAAAAAATAATAATGTTAACAATATAAAACATTCTCATGTATTACAATCCATTCATTTCCTACAGCTCATGTTCATGGTTGCGGTGGCTGGAGCCAATCACAGCTGTTTTCCGGGACAACACCAAATTTTTATTGGATAATGCCTAACGTACATGGGTCATTGTATGGCTCTCACGGAATTACATTTTAAAATATGTGACATTCATGGCTCTCTCAGCCAAAAAGGTTCCCGACCCCTGCTCTATGCTGTGTCTTGTGTGATTTTTCTTAAGTCCTGCAGCGCGCTCCTTTCGTGCACACCCATTGCCGAGCTGGCCGTGGCAGGGGTGTTTTATTACTAGTTAAGGAAGCAGCTGAGGAACACAATAATTAACTGTGCTCCTTTTAACTTTGCTAACTTAAATATCAGTATTTCAGCAGAGTATCCACTCTTACTCGGGGGAGCCAGATGGACCACACGGTCATCTTCCACATAGATGGCCCAGTGCTCATAGCCAATACGGAAAATCTCAATCAGGTCTCCGGGTCTGGGTCTTGGTTTGCCCTGTGATGGGGAAAAATATAATAATAAATACAATGTACATGGTATTCCGGAGTTCCTGTTTGGGGATCAGCTATGGCTCAGCCTGAAGACACTGCACTTCATCACTGTACAGAAACCCAGGCTGGAGAAAGCTCTCTTCACACAAAGCAACAAAGGCCCCTCCCACGTCCCACTATCGCTGGGATTAGCAAAGGCAGTGAGACTGACGGTGCCAGCTATCTATGTATTGTGCCCTCTGTATATGCTGTGTGATCATTGATGGGACTCCTTTAAGCATTTCTGCTTGAAACTGAGCACCAGGTAAAGTTTTGTCAATAGAGGGCATGGAGGGACATTACAGGAAGATGGAGCCCTCCTGCATTACCCCAAAAGATCCTCACGCCCATTTACAGTCAGTCCCATTTCCTACCCCTGGCCCCAAACAACCTTGTTCCCATTAGCAGTCCCTCCCGTCCCCTCCCCTCCCCTCCCCTCCCCTCCCCTCCCTTTACTTTTCCTTTCTTTTTTTTTTTTTAAGTGAGAGATAGAAAAGGGAGAGAGATGAGAAGCATCAACTCATAGTTGCGGCATCTTAGTTGTTCATTGATTGCTTTCTTATAGTTGCCTTGACCAGGGGCTGAGCCAGTGACCCCTTGCTCAAGAAAGTGATTTTTGGGCTCAAGCCAGCGACCTCGGGGTCCTGTCTATGATCCCAGGCTCAACCTGGTGAGCCTGAGCTAAGCCGGTGACCTTGGGGTTTCGAATCCTGGACCTCAGCGCACCAGGTTAACACTCTATCTACTGCACCACCACCTGGTCAGGTGTCACTCATCTTTCTTGCCTTACTCTCTCCCCTAGCCCCAGGCAACCACTAATCTACTTTGTGAATCCACAGATTTGCCTTTTCTAGACATTTCATGAGAATGGAATCATAGCATGTGGCCTCCTGTGTCGGGCTTCTCCGCTCAGCAGCATGCTTTTAGGTTCACCGTGCTGTAGCGTGCATTAGTACTCCCCTTATGTGGATACACCACATTTTGTTTCAACAACTTTGTTTCAACATTATTTTGGCTAAAGGAGATTAAAGATTATTTAAATAAATGAAAAGACATTCCATGTTCATGGATTGGAAAACTATAATATTAAGGTGGCAATTCACCAGATCTATAAATTAAACATGATGCTTGAAATATCAGTAGGCATTTTTGTTTGTTTGTTTTTAGATTTTATTTATTGATTTTTGGAGAGGGGGGAAGAGAGAGAAACAGAGGGAGAGTGAGGAAGAGGAGGGGCAAGCAGGAAGCATCATCTCATAGTAGTTGCTTCCTGTATGTGCCTTGACCAGGCAAGCCCAGGGATTCGAACCGGCAACCTCAGTGTTCCAGATCGACGCTTTATCCACTGCACTACCACCGGTCAGGCTGTTTTTTTCTTTTTGTATAAATTGACAAATGATTCTAGAATTTATATGGAAAGGCAGATCATGGTGGAGGTGGAGGCCTTTCTGGCATGAGTTAGACAGGAAGTGGGGAGAGAGGAACTGGAGGCAGTGAGGGCAGGCTGAGCAAGGGAGGAGAGTCGTCAGTGGGGCCGAGGAGGAGCGAAGGGCGAAGGGAGGGCATTTTCAAGACGGGAAAGACGGCAGCACGTGTTAAGTTCTGCTAGCGAGGCTCCAGCAGAAAGGGAGATTTTGAAGGTGGCAGAGAAAGAAGAGTGATGGGCAGCAAAGAAGTCCTGGAAAAGTGGGTGGGGCCAAGTTCAAGAGCACACTGAGGAGGAGCCGACCTTCAGAGAGGGGCATGGGGGGGCGCTTTCCCAAGAGAAGACGTGTATTAGTCTGCTTGGGCTGTCATACAACATACTACAATCCAGGTGTCTTAAGTGACAGAAGTTCATTTTCTCACGGCCCTGGAGGCTCCATAACAACACATGTGGGTTGGTTTTGAAAAACCAGGGAAAAGCAGGAAGTGCAGCCTGGTAGGTGCAAAGGCCCTGAGGAAGGAAAGACTTGGGTTCATCAGAAGCACAGCAAGGAGGCTGGGATGAATGGTACAGAGTGAGCCGGGAAGGGGAGCGATACATGATGAATCTGGAGGTGATGTATGGACACAGAGAATACAAAGAAAAAGGAGGGAACCTGGGCAAAAGGGGGCATGGGGCTATGTCCATGGCCAGCAACCTCAAAGGCCTCATCTGGGGAGAGAGCTGGCTGGCACTGGTTCCATACTAGGACCTCAAGACGCAGATATCTTGTCTGGTCCATCTTGCCCCCGTTACATAAAGCGGTAATTTTTTTTTTTTTTTTTTTCATTTTTCTGAAGCTGGAAACAGGGAGAGACAGTCTGACAGACTCCCGCATGCGCCCGACCGGGATCCACCCGGCACGCCCACCAGGGGCGATGCTCTGCCCACCAGGGGGCGATGCTCTGCCCATCCTGGGCGTCGCCATGTTGCGACCAGAGCCACTCTAGCGCCTGAGGCAGAGGCCACAGAGCCATCCCCAGCGCCCGGGCCATCTTTGCTCCAATGGAGCCTTGGCTGCGGGAGGGGAAGAGAGAGACAGAGAGGAAAGCGTGGCGGAGGGGTGGAGAAGCAAATGGGCGCTTCTCCTGTGTGCCCTGGCCGGGAATCGAACCCGGGTCCTCCGCACGCTAGGCCGACAAAGCGGTAATTTTAACATGTGCCACCGAGAGAGGAGTTAAATGCCTGAAGAGGGGCCTCCCGGGCCTCACAATGGGATGGCAGAACAGGCAGCAGTCGAGAAGGTGAAAGTCAACACCTCTCAAAGATACCTGCGCAGGCCTCAGTTGGGTTAAGAGGGAAACAGAGCAGGTTGAAGTGACACATCACGACAGGTTTTTGTCCTAAATCCTAAAATGGGGGAGAGGGAATGAACCATGTATTAACGTTGTGCAAAGTTCGTATGGGGAGCTGGGGGTGCTGCTGCTATGGCATCAGAGGGTAAGTTTTTACCTTCTTCTTATTTCCCCCCAGTAGTCTGTGAGGACCCCGAGGGCCAGAATATCCTCCCAGATCCACGCAGAATCAAGGAAACTGTGGAGAAGTGGTGCTGTCTGCTCCCGGGTTCTCTGTTAGGGGGTAATATCCTATTCATCTCTCACTACATTGTTCACCAGTAACACTGAGTCCTACAGGTCTGCTTTTTGCTTATGATGCTGTCAAATGAGGTCCCTGAGACAAACCTTAAAATTCTAGTCTGTATAAATTTCTATTTTATTTTATTTTATTTTATTTTATTTTTTTAATTTTTCTGAAGTTGGAAACGAGGAGGCAGTCAGGCAGACTCCCGCATGCACCTGACCGGGATCCACCCAGCATGCCCACCAGGGGGCGATGCTCTGCCCATCTGGGGCGTCGCTTTGTTGTAACCAGAGCCACTCTAGCACCTGAAGCAGAGGCCAGAGACATCCTCAGCGCCTGGGCCAACTTTGCTCCAATGGAGCCTTGGCTGCGGGAGGGGAAGAGAGAGACAGAGAGGAAGGAGAGGGGGAAGGGTGGAGAAGCAGATGGGCGCTTCTCCTGTGTTCCCTGGCCGGGAATCGAACCCGGGACTCCTGCACGCCAGGCCGACGCTCTACCACTGAGCCAACCGGCCAGGGCCTAAATTTCTATTTTAAAGGACTCATTTACAGTGTTGAAGATGACAGCCATCTTATGGCTACAGAGGCAGCAGTAACTCTCCTCCTATGGCTACAGAGGCAGCAGTAACTCTCCTCCTATGGCTACAGAGGCAGCAGTAACTTTCTGCACCAGAAAACGTGCTAAAGAAGCTGACCTCATAAAGTGTTACACTGAAAACATTTATAGTATCAACCTTGTTCTATTGTACAATATGGAGGTTTCATGAATATTCATAACTGTTAACAGTTTGTTCTGTTCTCTGTTAATTTAATCAGTCCTTAGAATATCATTTGAACAAAATGGTCTTGAAACAGTCTTGAAATTGTAGCATCCTGTGAGAATACCCTTTAAGGAGAAACTCCATCAGACAATTACGAGAAAATAAAATTACAGACCAATATCCTTTATAAACATAAATGTAAAAATACTAAGCAAAATTTTGTAAGTCAAATCAAACAATATATAAAAAAGATAATACATTATGGTCACATGTGTTTTTTTCCTTAGGACTTTAGGGTTGGTATAACATCTGAACACCAATCAATTTAATTCAACCAAAAAGCAAAATAAAATTGTGAATTTTTCAATAGATAAACAAAAACATTTGTTAAATTCAATGTTTATTCCAGATTAAAAAAAAATCTTTCAACAAACTAGTAAAAAAAAAGTGGTTATAGTTTCTTAATCTGATAAAAGGTATCTACTAAAAGTCTAGAACCTATGTCATATTGAATGGTAAAGACGGAATGTTTTCCCTCTAGCTAAGAAAATAGATAAAGATGTCTGCCCTTGCCACTTCAGTAAGCATTGCACTGAAGAGTCCAGCTAGTGCAATTTGACAAAAGTAAATAAAGGCATTCAGATTGAAAAGGAAAAGGCAAAACTATCATTATTTGCAGATGGCATAATCATCTATGCAAAAAGTCTGATAGAATCTCCCCCCCCCCCAAAAGTTACGAAGTCAGTCTAGCAAGGTTGATGGATAAAAGATAAATCTACAGAAATCAATTGTATTTTCAATTATTAGCAACAATCAGAAACTAAAATCTTAAATTTCAAATTTTCAAAATTGAAGTTTTGTACTTGAGTTAGGCCACAATTTCTTAGATACAACAGTAAAGGCACAATTCATAAAAGAAAAACTTATGAGTTGGACTTCATCAGCATTAAACCCTTTTGTTCTTCCAAAAAGATATTAAAGAGAATGAGAACACAAACCACAGACTAAGAGAAAACACTACAAAGCATTCGTCTGATGAAGTATTATATACAGAATTTCTGAAGAACTCTCAAACATACAAACCCAGAGGAAACACGGGCAAAGGATTTGGATACGTCCCCAAAGAAGATAATCAAACACAGGAAACAACCCAGTGAATGAATAAATAAATGTCCATACACTGGAATACTGCTCAGTAATAAAAAGGAATGAACTATTGATAACATGTGACTAGGGGATATAATTCAAAATAATTATGTAAAATTATGTGAAATTCAGGGTCCTGGTTGGTTGGTTCAGTGGTAGAGCATTGGACCAGTGTGTGGATGTCCTGGGTTCAATTCCCTGTCAGGGCACACAGAAGAAGTACCCATCTGCTTCTCCTCCCCCCCCCCCACCTCTAGCTTCTCTATCTCTCTCTTCCCCTTCAGCCATGGCTTGATTGGAGCGAGTTGGCCCCAGGCGCTGAGGATGGCTCTATGGCCTCCACCTCAGATGTTAGGAAGATCTTGGTTGCTGAGCAACGGAGCAACATCCCAGATGGGCAGAGCATTGCCCCCTAGTGGGCTTGCTGGGTGGATCCCAGTCAGAGCACACATGGCAGCCTGTCTCTGCCTCTCCTCCTCTCATTGAATAATAAAAAAAAGTTATGTGAAAGAAGACAGATAAAAAAAGGGTCCATTCTAATGATTCCATTGATATAAATTCTTAAAAATGCAAACTAATCTGTAGTGACAGAAAGCAGATCAGCTGTTGCCTGGAGAGGGGGCAGGCTGGGCGGAGGGAGGAACTCACAATGGGGGACAGAAAGTTTGGGTTGTGGTGATGACTTCACAGGTATGTACATATGTCAAAAACACGATCAACTGTGTAGTCTCTAACTATGTGCAGGTTATTGTATGCCAAGTATAGGAATGTCAGGTATACCTCAATAAAGCTCAAGAAATAGCTCAATAAAGCTCTTTAAAAAAATTAAACAGCATAGCCAACATTCCAAATCAGTATGCAGTTCAACCTGCCACGCAGTCTGGATAAAAGACAGTGCATAGAGAAGAAGTGACGAGGACTGTATGAGAACTCTGTGACACCCACCTCAGCTGCTTGCTTTGCCGATCTGTCTGCGCCCTCAGACTTCGACTCTGCTCTCTTCTGGTTGGCTGTGGTCTCCAAGTTAACTGCGGGGTTCTCCCTAAAGGAATTTTGGGATCGTATAGTTAACAGCTAACACTACTTCACGATTATTGGAAATTTTGTATTACTTCAGGTTTGCGATTTTAAAATAGCTTTCAGTTTTGAGATTCTAGGAAACATTTCCCCTGAAGTTGCTTCTCTGACACCATTAACTATCATACAAAAGAACTGTTTGCTGACAGTTGTTTTAAAATGCTAATGATAGCAATGAGTAGCTTTCAGAATTTTTTTTTTTTTGCTAATAATCATTTTCAAAACTTTACCAGAGTAACACTTGCACATAGCTTCTAAAACAATGGTAGTAGGGCCGTGGCTGGTGGCGCAGTGGATAGAGCGTCGTCCTGGAGCTCTGGGGCTGCTGGCCTGACCCTGGGACTGCTGGCTCAGTCCCGAGGGCACCGCTGGAGCCCTGGTCAGGGCACGTTTGAGAAGCAATCAATGGCACAACTAAAACAGTAAGTTGATCCTTCTCTTTCTTTCTTTTCCCCTCCTTACACCCCCTTTCTCTCTCTCTCTCTCTCAAAGAAAGGTAACAAGACATACTGCTCCTTCCCTGTCACTCAGGGTCCTAATGGCAGAGACAGGCCCCTTGAAATCCCGAGCTGCTGCTTCCAAATTAGCCCCATATTTCTGAGAAATCTTGTTGGGTCATAACGCTGTGCCTATAAGTAGTGTGACAGACACCGGTATACTTTGTCCCTCGAGACAAAATATTGTAGAAGAGGACTGAAACTGAGAGCAAGAATAGGCCTTTTTGGATAGTACAGTGAAATAGATTGGAGCCCAAAAGACCTGGGTTTGAAACCCGGCTCTGGTACTTGTCCAACCTTGAGATAGTAAATTAATCTGTTTGAAACCAGTTTGATTATGTATAAAATAGAGATGGCAATAGCTGTCTCACAGAGTTGTCAAAAGGGTTAAGTGAGAAAGCATATGTATTGCAATACATATCTGGCACATTACCAATCCAAAAAGGGCATTTTCTTTATTTTTCCTAGCTTTAACTGCGGGGGGTGAGGGAGGCTGTCATATTCAATATAGTTCTTCTGGAAACTTTCCGCCCCTCAGAATACTAAAAAGAAACAAAACATATTTTTTAAATTAATTAATTAATTATTTAAATGAGAGTAGGAGAGATACAGAGGCAGACTACCACATGTACCCCAACCTGGATCCACTGGACAACCCTCCATCTTGGGCCATGCTCAGAATGGAGCTATTTTTAGCACCTGAGGTGGAGGCTCCATGGAGCCATCTTGGTGCCCAGGGCTGACGTGCTTGAATCAATCAAGCCATGGCTGCAGGAGAGGAAGAGGGATGGGAAGTGGAGAATCAGATGATTGCCTCTTCTGTGTGCTCTGAATGGGAATCAAACCTGAGACTTCCAGTTGAAGCTCTACTACTGAGCCAACCGCCAGGGCCACAAATCATACTTTTAGTGAAAGTGAATTGAGAAAATTGGTTGCATCATTCATTAGTTATCAGTGGGTAATACTGTAAGGGCCCTTCAAAGGGTTCTGGAAAATGCCCTGTGGCTAAAAATCCCACCTCCTGCCAGCAAGTCCCAGGTCTGGCACAGTCTGTTGCTAGGACCACACCTGCCTTCTGCTGGTTTGCATAGAAACCACACCAGAATTTGTTGTACATAATTGCCAGCAAAACCCATTCTTCAAAGGGCTCTACCACCCAAAGACTCAGTCCTTCCATGCAAAACACCTTACCCCTGCTGGAGGCTTCTGCCCTGTTCTAATGGACTCTGTCTTGGCTGTCTGGGCCAGAGCTGGATCAACACTTGAGATTCCATGGATTCATCTATTTTAAGGAGAAAAAAAGCTATTTAAACTATATTTACTTTTCATGGGGGAGAGGGGTATGAAACCATTGAAAGAAGGGTTCAAGTAATCCCCTTGATGGAGAAGGTGGGCTTGAAGCTCTAGCCTAGTTTGGCAAGCTGGTTGCTGGCCTTCCGTCAATTTTGGATGAATAAAGCGGATTGTAGGACTGGATCCAGGAAAGGTCTCAGGTCCTCTGGGAAAGAGAGACTATGGAATTCCAGGGGACAGAGTCTGGGAGAAGATGAAGATGTCAGAGGTGTTTCTATTCCAGATCACAGAAACCTTGGGACTAAACCTGGAGGACAGACTTCTGCGGGGCTACAACCATTCTTCACCCTCCCTGCTGGGGAGCTGCCACCTCTGTCCCCCTTCCACCTCGAATACAGTGGGAGGGTTGATAGCTGCCGATTCACCGGATGCTGGTTAAAGTAATAAACGATCATTTAGAAATATTCACTCGTTCCGGTTAAGAGGCGTTTCGCACAGCCAACAAACGTCTAAGGAGCCTTGAAGACAAACTTGGTGACTTCCCTGGACGACCGGGAAGACCTGGAGGGACTCAGGCCCAGGCCGGTGGCTCGGTGGGGAGGGGTTTTATTCCTGCAGCTCCCCGACTAGGGCACAGCTAAATGTCTCGGAGCGGGTTGACTGTCATCGGGTCCCATACCTGCCGTTCTCGAGGCTGGTTTGGGTCGGGACCCGGGGAACCTCCAGGGACGAAGCTGGCCCTTCCTCCCAGCCGCGGGGCTCAGGCCCATCCCGCTGCTGCGGCCCGGCGGGTCCCTGGGTCTCGCAAGGGGCGATGCGCCAGGCCAGTTCCCAGTGGGCGCGGTCCCGGGTCCCGGAACCACGGAGGCCAGTGCGCTGGGGCAGCGCGGCGCAGAGCTGCGGTGGGGGCGCGTGCGCGCACAAACGGCGGGGCCGCGCGGGGCGCGGGGGGCGCGGGCCGGGCCAACGGCGGGTCCCGGAGCAGAGCGGGCGCAGATGGGGCTCTGGGAGGAAAGGCAGGGAGAGACGGATAGGAGGCTATCTGAGGGGGGCAGAGTAGCGCAAATCCGTTTGCGTCAAGGTTCGGAGGTGGCGTCTGATGTGGCTGGAGAAGCTGAATGTCATGGAGCAGACAGAAGAGCGACATATGGAGAGAGCAGCTAAGGCCAGATTAGGACGGCCTGGGGAGACTCGCTCAGAAGTGAAAATCTGGAAGGATTCAGAGTATTACATATATTTTATTTTATTTTTTAATTTACATTATATATACCATGTAATACATACTAAAGATTAGATAAGTGTATGTAGTCATGAAACATGATAATAAAGGCCTGGTTGGCTCAGCGGTAGAGGATATAGGCCAGGCGTATGGATGTCCCAGGTTCGATTCCCAGTCAAGGCACACGGGAGAAGTGCCCATCTGCTTCTCTACTCTTCCTCCCACCTCTTTTCTGCAGCCTCTGGCACTGAGGATGGCTCCATGGCCTGGACTCAGGCGCTGAAATAGTTTGGTTGCCAAGCAACGAAGCAGCGGTTCCAAATGAGCAGAGCATTCCCCTGCAGGGGGCTTGCTGGGTGGATCCCAGTCAGGGCTCATGTGAGAGTCTGTCTCTCTGCCTCCCTGCCTCCCCGCCTCTGACTTAATAATAATAAAAAAATTCCATCATGAATGGACCATCCCATATGAGAACCGGATCGCACTCAATACTGATGCGCCTCCTACCTGTGTTGGTACCTTGTTCTATCTCCCCCCTCCCGCCCAGAGGTCACCTCCTGAGTTTTCTGTCTATCATGCCCTTGCTTTTTAAAAGTTTTTTTTAAACCACTTCTTTGCATACCTAATACATTGTTTCATTTTGCTTATTTGAAGTTTTATAAAAATGGTATCATGCTATATGTTATCTTCTTCAAGTTGCTTCTTTCAGAGTTGTTTCAATAATACACACACCTTGCTGCCTAGGTCTGAAATTCACTTCCCCTGCTGGGAAAGATTTCATTACGTGGATATACCACCATGTATTGATCTTGTAAAAAAGCCAGTTGCTTCTTTTTTTCTTTCTAGTTTTAAATCAGAAACTACAGCGGTACCTTGAGATACAAACAGATCAACATACGAATTTTTAAGATACGAGCTGCGACTCGGTCTGTATTTTTGTTCGAGATCCGAGAGAAATTCCGAGATACGAGTGGTGATTCAGGAAGCTGCCGCTCATTGGTGCGTTGGCGCACGGGTCCAGTATCGGCAGTTTGATATACGAGTTGACTGACTTACGAGCTTGGTTACAGAACGAATTAAATTTGTATCTCAAGGTACCACTATATTGAAAACAACCTAAATTGTGTCCTGGAGAATACCTGCAAGAAATTTTATAGGAGTGCTGGTCAGGGCACATACAAGAATCAAGCAATGACAGCATGAATAAGTGGAACAATAAATTGATGTTTCTCTCTCTCTCTCCCTTCCTCTCTCTCAAAATTCCAATACATAAAAGAATTTTAAACATTTTAGTAGTTCCATGTCATCAAATAACCAATCAATGTTCACATCTCTCCCATTGCTTATACAATTTTTAACTGTCTGTTTGAAACAAAATCTAAATAAAGTCCATAAGTTACAATCAGTTGATGTGTCTCTTAATTTCTTTCAGTTAAAGCAGGGGGCAGCAAACTATAGCCCACAAACTAGCCCACACCATCTGCTTCCGTGTGGCCTGAGAGCTAAGACTGGTTTTAAATATTGGTAAATGGTTTTAAAAAAAATAGAAGAATATTTGTGTGATGTGAAAAGTACATGAAATTTAACTTTCAGTGTCCATATAGTTTTATTTGGACACAACCATGCCCTTCATTTACATATTGCCTTGGGCAATTTTCCCACAAGGGCAGAATTGACTAATTATTGTGGCATCTGAGACTTTATAACATGTTTACTACCTGGTCCTTCATGGAGAAGGATTGCCTCCTGTAAAGTCTCCCACAGTCCGCATTTAGCTGTTGTGTGCCCTGTATTCCTATGAACTAACTGGTAGGTGGGTCTGCAAACTCAATCAAATTCAGAGTTGATGACTTTTTTTGTGTGTGTGACAGAGACAGAGACAGAGAGGGACAGACAGGCAGGAAGAGAGAGAGAGATGAGAAGCATCAATTCTTCATTGCAGCTCCTTAGTCTCCTTAGTTTTTCATTGATTGCTTTCTCATATGCGCCTTGACAGGGGCAGGGCTACAGCAGAATGAGTGACCCCTTGGTCAAGCCAGCAACCTTAGGCTCAAGCCAGCAACCTTGGGCTTCAAGCCAGTGACCTTGGGCTCAAGCCAGTGACCACGGGGTCATGTCTATGATCCCACGCTCAAGCCAGCGACCCTGTACTAAAGCTAGTGAGCCCCCGCTCAAGCCAGATGAGCCCATGCTCAAGCCAGCAACCTTGGGGCATCAAACTTGGGTCCTCCACGTTTCTGTCTGATGCTTTATCCACTGCACCACCTGACTTTTTTTTAAAAGAGGATTTCATTAGTGATGATGGGTTCCTCCATCAGACAGTAAATATGTTTGCTTTTCTTTCTTTTTATGATGTCAAAAGACGTTGATGACCAGTCCTGAACCAGGCTGAGTTTCAGTAACCAAGAGTGACTGGAAAGTGAAAGGCACAGTCTGAGATATGACAAAGTCGACGTCCCTGCAAGGGAGAGAGTCAACGGAAGTAGTCCAGAGCAGTGGCTGGAAGAAACTCACGGTAGATGGGTTCTGAGCTGAGATTCCACAATAGCCCTTGAGACACGGGCAAGAAAAGAAGTTCAGCAGCGAGGGGTTCAGGACAGGTCTCCCTCGACTCTGCCACCTTGGCATGTGGGTTGCTCTGAGCTGAAGGCAACCAAGACCCTACAGACTCGTGAGAAACTGTTACCTCTCTCTTAAAAAATTTTAGTTTGGGACCTTGCTCATAATAAGAGCTATCACCAGAAATACCTTTCTGTGACCTACTTAGAGATGAGGGCAAACTTCTCATTACTGGCCCTCTGTTCTTTCTGTTGTCCTGCAATGACCTTTGTCCCCTCTGAAGCCCCAGGGTACTTTAACTCGTCCTTAGCTCAGAACGCCATATATACCCCATTTTTCCACGAGAGGGTCATGTATGTGCGGTTCCCATATGTACACATGTAATGAAATTTGGGTCTTTTCTCTTGTTAACTTGTCTCATGTTGATTTAATTACTAGACCAACTGGAAGAAACTAGAAGGGTAGAAAAAAAAAGGAATAAAATCAAAGTAATGAAAAGTGTCGTGTTAGCCTACTGAGGTTATGGATGATGCTTGCTCTGGTTCCGTTTTACAATGTTTCTGTCCACATGGTTTCATCTCTTTAGGGAAAAAAATAAGTGCAAAGCATCTGGCATTGCCTTACTTGTTCCCTAAGTGTGTGACGAGCTGAATTGAACCCCCTCAGAATCCTATGCTGAAGTCCCAATCCCCGGTAACGAGAATGGACCTGTATTTGGAGATAAGAACTTTAAATGGCTAATGAGGTGATAGGGGTGGGCCCTAGTCCAGTAGGACTGCTCTTCGTATAAGAAGAAGGTTAGACACAAACACGCAGACCAAGGGACAAACATCTATTGTACAATAAAAGGAGAGAAGCCTCAGGAAAAAAAGTACCTGCTGGCACCTTGATCCTGAGCTTTCAGCCTCCAGAATTGTGAGGAATTAAATTTCTGTTGCTTAAGCCACCCAATCTCTTAACAGCCTGAGTAAACAAACGCATCCTCCTCTTAAAAAAAATTCACAGACAGGAAATGAGGCTGGGATGGGAAGGAGGGAGGAGGTTCATTTGCCTCAGGCCACAGGATTGGCGGGGAGGCTGGGAACAGGTCCCAGATCTGACTCCCAGGGTGAGTCTCCGGGTCCCTTGCTTAGCTGGTTCCTCCACCTTTGGTTTCTCCTCCCCCAACCCCCATCTCTGCATAGAGAGTTTTCTACCTGAACACACTTCTGATCGAATTTCCCCACACAGAGCACCTTCAGCAGCTAAGCCCCACCGACCCTTTGACTCCGAACCCCAGCCCTGCCAGTTAGGACCTAAGTCAGTGCGTCTCGAACATGAACCTGCATCAGATCACCTACCCGCCTGCACCCAGAGATCCCCCTTCAGTAGGTCTGGGGTTGGGGTCCCAACATTTGCATTACTAACAATAGCCGCTAAGAGGCCCTGCCCCTCCCCCCAACGCCCATGTGCTCAACCACAAAGCAGCCACTTGCTCCCCCCCCCCCCCCCCCCCCGCACCCCTGCACTTGAGCCTTTGCCCAGCCCGGTCCTGCCCCATGAATTCCCTGCTGCCAAGTCTGACACTTGTCAGAGCCGGGGACCTCCCAACTCGGATAAAGTTGAGCTGCTTTTTAAAGGGAAAGCCCCGCTGAAATGTAAAGCAAAGCTGGCCCATCTCTATCTAAAGGATCATGGGAGAGCTTGATAAATGCAGATAGCTGGGTCCACCCCCAGGTACGGACCTCCTCCCTCGGAAACACACTGCCTGGTCCTCTAGAGGGAGTCCCAGAGGGGAAGTGACATGTCCCAGGGCACACAGCACGTTAGAGCAGAGGCTCAGCAAGAACCCGGGTCTCCTTGGGTGCAGCTGTATGCCACCCACTGTACCACACTGCCTCTTCTGAGCCTCTGGGGTGGGGGCTCTTCTCTCTTCCTGCCCTTTTCTCACCTCCCCCCACTCCACTTTCCTGTGACATCGGCTGGGCTCTGGCATTTCCAGCTGAGGCTGGAATGAGCCCCCAGGGAACTATACAATTTACCAACTTGGTAAGAGTGGGGAAAGGGGCAAGGAAGTGAGGGAGGTGAAAACCTTTTGTGGGGAGGGCACAGGAGGGGCGGAGAAAATGGGAAGCCAGTCCAAGGTGCCCAGGAAGCTGGGGGCGGAGCCAGCACCCCTGCCTCTGATCAAGAAGGGCTCAGAGGGCAGCCCTGGAAACCACAAACCTTCCCTGGCCCCAAGGAGCCAGCCTCTGCCCCCCCCCCCCCCCACAACAGCCAGCCCTGTGCTTCAGACCCGGACGGGCTGGCTAGTTAGTTAATCAGTTAGTTAGTGCAAGTTTCCTACCCGTGGACACAGATTTCTGCTAACAACCCCAGCCCAGCCGGCGGGGCTAGAGCTGGGGATGTGGCACCAGAGCAGCTGCAAGCGGCATTAGGACTAACAGCTGGAAAAGCTGCCCCAGGCACTTAGAGTCCTGGCTGGGAGAGGCGAGTCAGCCCAGTGGTGGCAGGGCCCCTGGAAGCAGTAGCAGCAGCTCGAGTTGGAGGCGTCCCACCCCCCCCCCATGTCACCTGGAGAGAAACTGGACCCGCTCCCTGACACCTTCATCCTGCAGCCGCCAGTCTTCCACCCGGTGAGCAGCCGCTCAGGTTTGGAGCCTCCCAGGACTCAGGGCGTCTTCCTTCCAGGTGGGGCCAGACGCCGGGTGCTGGGATGGAAAGGCCCTCAGTTCTGGGCCCCCCCCCCCCGCTTCCCCAGTAGCTGCCCCAGGGGTGCTGCAAAGGTCCCCAGTAGCTGCCCCAGGGGTGCTGCAAAGGTCCCCAGTAGCTGCCCCAGGGGTGCTGCAAAGGTCCTCCCGAGTTTAGCAAAGTGACTGATTAGCTAATTACCACTTGGGTGTGAATGACTGTTAGGCTCAGGGCACCCTTGCATTTTTAAAGTAGCAGAGCCTCGAGGAACAGTGCTGTGCCCCTACTGCACAAAGGGTGACAGGGGGGTGACTAGGAAGATCTGGGGGAAGTGCTTAATATTGTTGGGGGGACAAGGAGCACCTAGGAAGGGCAGCCTCATCTCCAGCCTGGAAGGGAGTCAGGTGGGAGCTTCCATCTCAGAGAGAGGGGAGGGGTCTTTCCCGTTTCCTCCTGCTGTTCAGAGCCCATCAGATTTTCTGAGGCCTGGCCACGCTTTACCGAAGGCTAAACTTCCGGGGGACTGCCCCCTCCCACGAGCACTGACTACCGCTTTCTCTGTACTTGGCTCTCCTCTCTCCCGAGAGCTGCATCGGCTCAGTTCATTACAGGCCCAGCCCGGAGCCTGGGGAGCGGAGGGACCGAAGTGCTGAGCCCGCGGAGCGGTGGGTGCTCTGGCCATCTCAGTGTCCTGCACCTCCCCTCAGTTTCCTGCACCTCCCCTCAGTGTCCTGCGCCTCCCCTCAGTGTCCTGTACCTCCCCTCAGTGTCCTGCACCTCCCCAGGTGCCTGAGGAAGGGGGTGAAGCCGGAGCCCAGGTTCCAACCCTTCCGTGCTTTTCAGGCTGCAGGCTCCCACCTGGAGGGCAGTGGCTGTTGGGTCTTGCTCTTTCTAGGTGATTTGGCTTCTGAAGGCTGCCACGTGCAGGCTGGTCTTGTGACACTGCCCAATGTTTACCTGATGCATGTTCACACTCGCTCTGCAAACACCTGCTCAGGGCCCACACTGTGCCAGGCCGGGCACTGAGCCTATAGAAGGGAGAGACAGGGCTTCAGCTTTGCGGGGTTGTGCCTCCCAGTGTAGACAGCCAGATACACGTCTCCCTGTAATCCAGCCGGCCAAGAGCCAAGCCAGCCACACAGCAAAGTATCTGGAGCACGGCCAGGGAAGGGATAATTCCGGCACCAAACGGTATGGCGCTTGAGAAGGGGTCCGAGCCTATGTCAGGAGCCTTGAAAGGTGATGGGGAGCTAGGCCGGGCCATCGTGAGGTGTCTCCCAGGGATCCACATCAGCGTCCACTCTCAGCTCACCCAGTCCACCCTCTGCCTCCCAGTTCCAGGCTCTGGCCCGTGAGCAGTCCTCTGGAAGCCTCGATAGCAGGCTTCTGGAGGCCAGGGTGGCATCCAGTGGGCACCGATCCTCACTGGTGACACTGCTGTGTCCTCGGAACCAGGGAGAGGGGCTGGGCTGGTGCTGCAAGGGCAGTGGCGCTGAATTGGGCTTCCCGGGGGGGAATATGGCTTTGACATGTGAAGGTCCAGGAAAGGGAGTGGGTAGAAGACATTTCAGACAAAACTAACTTTTCCCCATAGGACATCTTCTGTTAGGGCAGGAGAGTTGAGTTTTCTTGTCTTCTCCCCCCCCCCCAGCCCTCCCACATAGGGGGCCTTTGGCCTTTCCTCTACCCTGTAAGGGTGCGTTTCTCCCCGTTCAGGTGGTCCCTTATGTCACAACAATTTTTGGTGGCTTGCGCGCAGGCAAGATGGTCATGCTGCAGGGAGTGGTCCCGCTGGAGGCACGCAGGTGAGGGGGTGCTCCACGGGGCGCTGGAGCTCAGCCCGAGGGTCTTTGCCTTCGGGGTCTCTGGGGGTCTCTGACCAGAAGGGCCCTCTGAAAGCCTCGCCTCCCACCAGGTTCCAGGTGGACTTCCAGTGCGGCTGCAGCCTGCATCCCCGGCCGGACATCGCCATCCACTTCAACCCTCGCTTCCACACCACCAAGCCCCATGTCATCTGCAACACCCTGTGCAACGGGCGCTGGCAGGCCGAGGCCCGGTGGCCCCGCCTGGCCCTGCAGAGAGGAGCCCGCTTCCTCATCCTCTTCCTCTTTGGAAATGAGGAGATGAAGGTGAGCGGGAGGGAATCCGGGCTCTAGAACTTGTGTCCTTTGCCCCTCCCTCCTTGTGCTGAGCCCCGCGGCACTGTGTTAAAGGGAGCGGGGGGAGGGGTCAAGTACCGCGAGGACCGCGGGGCTGCCAAGCCCAGTTCCAAGCTGCCGGGCCCGAGGGGCCTGATGCATGCGGCAGCAAGACAGCTCTGTGGTGCCCGGCCCTGGGGAGGGTGGCACCGCCCATGTCACAGCGTGTCTAGCACACCTGCAAGGTGCCCCTTAGCAACCCACGGACTCCTCCCGAAACCCATGAGGAAGGTACTCATTCTCCCCATCCCACAGCGGAGGGAGCAGGGGACAGGGAGCGAGAACTGACCTCAGGGCTTTCACGCTGACGTGCACTCTTATTAGAAAGATGCGGGGATCTTCAGACTGGGAGCCGGCAGTGCAGGGAGAGGCCGCGGGGGAGGGGTCCACACAGCCGCTGGAGCCTGGGCTGCCTCTCCCCGGGAGGGCTGCGCTGCCGCTGGCAGGTCCGCGGAGAGGAGAGGCAGGATGAGGGGCGCGTGGGGCGGTGCGTGTCAGGGTCAGAGAGGGGCGTGGGAAGGTGCCTCGATTCCGAGGCCAGCCGTGCCACCTGTTAGCTCTGCAACCCTGGGAAGATCACGGAGGCTCCCCAAACCTCAGGGACCTCGTCTGCAAAATGCACCTGCTTCACAGAGTAAGGATGAAGGTAAATGAAAACTCCAGGTATGAACACTTGCGGACGCCAGGCATGAGCTTGATGACCATCAGTGGTGCTGAGGCAGCCCCCTGTGTCCCCAGGTGAGTGTGAACGGACAGCACTTCCTCCACTACCGCTACCGGCTTCCACTGTCTCGTGTGGACACCCTGGGCATATTTGGTGACATCTTGGTGAGGGCTGTTGGATTCCTGAATGTCAATGTAAGTTCCCTCGTGGCCAAGGCCTGGGTGGCAGTAGCCTCTGACTTCCTCTGACACCTAGACAGGCCTAGGACCCCCTCCCGCCCCAGGCAAGCCCTGTCACATGAGTTATGCCCAAGGTGGAGGATTTCCATCAACATGTCGGGTATGAGTGTGCTGAGGCGAAGAGAAGGTGACTACAGAGGGCCCAAGAGCTTTGGACAGAAGTCTGTACTGGGTGTGGCGTCTGGTCAACATGGAGGAGCAATGGCCAGGAGGCAACTCACTTGGAGACTTGGAGCTAAAATGTCCAATGATTGCAGCTGAGAAACTTATTAAAAATGCAGACTTCAGCCCTGGCTGGTTGGCTCAGTGGTAGAGCGTCGGCCTGGTGTGCGGGAGTCCCAGGTTCGATTCCCGGCCAGGGCACACAGGATAAGCGCCCATCTGCTTCTCCACCCCTCCTCCTCTCCTTCCTCTCTGTCTCTCTCTTCCCCTCCCGCAGCCGAGGCTCCATTGGAGTGGAGTTGGCCCGGGCGCTGGGGATGGCTCCATGGCCTCTGCCTCAGGTGCTAGAAAGGCCCTGGTTGCAACAGAGCAACGCCCCAGATGGGCAGAGCATCGCCCCCTGGTGGGCATGCCGGGTGGATCCTGGTCGGGCGCACGCGGGAGTCTGTCTGACTGCCTTCCTGTTTCCAACTTCAGAAAAATACAAAAAAAAAAAAATGCAGACTTCTGGGCCCTGCCACCAGAGATTCTGATTCAGCACGTCTGATGGGGACCTAGGGACCAGCATGTCCACAATGCCAGCTTTGAGAACCACCACTGATGAGGCCTGTGGGGAGAAGGAAGAGCTCTCAAGGCCAAAGCGGCCTCTGCCAACATCCGGGCACAGGCAGGGCAGGCCAGGGCCAAATCAATGGCCCTTGGGACTGGCAGCACTCCTGAATCCTGTTGTTGCTTTTTTTCCTTTCCAAACAGCCATTTTCAGAGGGCAGCAGCGAGTATCCAGTTGGACATGTGAGTCTCTTAGGAACAAGGTGGGCTCTTGTCTCAGGCACGTGAGCCAAGACCCTGGTTCTCTCTCCCCCTGTGAGACTTGGCTGTCGCAGGCTGGGCTGCCGCTCCCCTTTGCACAGGCCCAATGCACGGTTGTCATGGATATGGCCGTCTCTGGCTTGGTCCCTGGAGAGCTAGCCTTGCCTCTCCAGGGCCAACTTGGGACGATGAAAAAGGGGTTGGGGGTTGGAATGACTGCCCTCAGGGGCAGGGTCCAGTACAGTAATATTCTTTTAATATATTTTAATTAATATTTTTAATATATTTTTCATATTGCTTTCAATTTTTTAGGCTACAAAATGCTTATTTTAACCACAAAAATAATTAAAATAATAAATATATAAAAATACCTATATACTGCAAAATCCCATGATATAGTGAAAAATCCGTGATACAAAATTAGATATGACAATTTAAAAATCTGCGATACAGGGAGACTGTGAAAAGTGAACCACAATATGACGAGGGATGACTGTAAATCGAAACAAAATGCATAGCGTAGAATTTAATATGTTGTTAAAATTATGTAGGTTTAAGAGTGTAGAAAGTGTTTAAGAGCATAGGAAGTGTTTATAAGAGTGTGAGAAAGTTTAATAATAGCGTGGATAAGGTTTCGAAGAGTGTGGGGAGGGTTTACCAAGTCTTAAAATATATATAAATAATAAAATAAAGGTCGCTACTTTGCGGATTTTCGCGTATCACGAGGTTTCTGGGACCTAACCCCCGCGATAGACAAGGGACCCCTGTATTCATATCAGAAGATCCCTTTAGATGGGAGCTTCCAGGTCCCAGAGCAACCCCCGCGGTAGCTGGCGTGGCCTGCAGGGCAGAGGGGAGACGAGGCCACACAGTGAGGGAACTACTGTCCCTCCACCCAGTTCTTCCCCATTGATGTCCCGCTGGATTCAGGAGGATCCCACTAGGGCTCTAATCATTCACCTCTGAGAGAGTCAGACCCCGAAGATTCCCAATTTTTAATAACGCTGTCAAGAGATTCCCATTAATTGAGCAAACACCTCATGACCCCCGCACCCCTTCTCTCTTTCCTTGACAGCCTTTCCTGCTGAAGAGCCCCAAGCTGGTGAGTGACCTCCTCTTTCACCTGTCCCATCAGGGGTGGGAGAGCTCCCCCACCTGGTGGGAAGTGGCCTCAGCAGGTGCAGGCTGTGGATGGGCCGGCAGCTTCGGGCTGAAACTCCAGCTCCTTGCGACCTTTTCCTCACTTACTCTGCACACAGTTATTCGATTCTCTTCTGTGCCAGGCTCAGGGCCAGGCTCTAGGGTAGAGGGACAAGCCAGTCCCCAGGGCTCCAGTTGCTTACAGGCTGGTGGGGAGGCAGACCAATGAAAGAGCCATGACATTCCGAGGTGCAGCATAGGGGACATGCATGGTGCTCACAGCACAGAGCAGCACCGAGCTCAGCCTGAAAAAAGGCCCGGGACAGCGGAGTACTACAGGAGGCCAGGCCTGCAGCAGGTGTTTAGTAAATGCGCAGAGCCAACTGCCCCTAACCCCCAGCTGCCGGCCTAGAGGCAGAGACTTACCTGCCTCCAGGGTCCCCCGGAGCTGCTCCTGGGGGCAGTAGCCCTCTCTGAACCCCTCTGTGAGTCACCTTCTCAGCCATCTCCCATGTTTCTTCAGGACGTGCCCTGCTCACGCCCCCTTCCCCGGGGTCTCTGGCCCGGACAGGTCATCGTGCTGCGGGGGCTGGTCCTGCAGGAGCCAAAGGAGTGAGTATGCAGATAAGGGGCGGAGCCAAAGGAGTGAGTATGCAGAAGAGGGGCAGAAGCATCTCTGTGCCAGGCACATGCTTTATACACATT
This sequence comes from Saccopteryx leptura, assembly GCF_036850995.1. Classification (NCBI taxonomy): domain Eukaryota; kingdom Metazoa; phylum Chordata; class Mammalia; order Chiroptera; family Emballonuridae; genus Saccopteryx; species Saccopteryx leptura. Next base: position 9,719,099 of record NC_089503.1, on the reverse strand, counting down.
GCCTGTTCAGTCTCCTAAGCCACCACTGAACCCCCATTTTACAGAAGAGACAAGCACAGAGAGAAGTGTGCTGGTCAGGACTGCAGTTTGTAAAACATGTGCTGGGGTTGAGAACAGGGCTCGGCCTGCCTTCGTGGCTCCAGCAGCCCAATTCTGGGCGTATCTTCCACGCCTGTAAAACTGCTCAGGCCAACAGCCTCTTACTGCAGGTCCTCCCTGGGGCCTCAGGAAGGCCTTTGAAGGCATGTGGGCTGAGACCCAGAGAGAGGATACCACCTCCAACGGTGACCGGTGCATAGTTTAGAAAACATGCTCGGGGCTCCATAGAGGAGGCCTGATGCTGGGAAGTGGAGACTTGGAAGGACACAATAACCAAGTACCCGGGTCTCCTGCGTGGCAGGCGAGAATTCTACCCCTGAACCACCAATTCATTCCTTACAAATAACCGAGCAGATGCTGCCTAACTTCTCCCCTAGGGGGCGCTCCTGCTCCATTTCCCAAACCTGCAAGCTCAAAGCCAAGTAGACAGGGTCTTTTCTTTTTCTGTTTCTTATCCTTCCTCCCTCCGTCCCTCTGTCTCTCCATCCCTCCCACCTCTCCTCCCTCCCTCTCCTTTACCTTTTTCTGGAATTGTATTGGATTCCATTTTTCTGGGCCACGTTGCCTGCTGGATTTGACTTCTGCTGAGGACACTTAGCATCTGTGCAACTGCAAGGCCTTACCTTTCCTTCCTGTGCCTCAGTTTCTTTGTCTATAGAAGGGAGTACTAACAGTGCTGACTCCGGGGGTGGTGTAAATGCTCAGATCGTGCCAGGCACGCAGCAGTGCTCCACAAATGGGGTGATATCAGATTTCTCTCGGTGGAGGAGCAGGGGAATAGGGTGAGTGCCCTCTGTTCTCCGCTCCTTTTGTTTTGTGCTTATGTTTGAAGTCACTGACCTCACCAAACCCTTGCCCTGCCTGCTCCTGAGTTCTGATGCAGGCGCACCCCTGGACAGCACGGACCTCCAAAGCCAGGACGACTGGGTTGGAGTCCTGACTTTCCCTCTTATAAACGGTGTGGTGTTGGGCAAGTCACTCTACCTCTTGGAGTCAGGATTCCTTAGTTTCCCCACAGGAAAAAAAAAAAAAAAAGGAAAAACATAATCCCAACCCGACAGGGAAAACAAAATGATTTCCAGTAACAAAGAAAACCTTCCTTCACTCCCCCCAAAACTTGGGGGACATGAGACTAGGTTCATATATTAGCTCAAAGCCACATGGTTATTCGTGACACAACGAACACTTAACTGCTCTTTCACAAGGCCCACGAATTCATGGGCCCTCAGAGGCCTGGCAGGTCACATATATAATGAGACCCCAGAATGGGAAGCTGGTGAGATGGAAAGACTATTGCCCCAGATCCACTCATGACAGAGCTGATTATTCTTAAAGAGAAGCTTTCTGAAAGCCATCTTTTACACCAACTCTCTCAATTGTTGAACTGGGTGTGGCTTTAAAGTTGAGAAGAGTGTGGGCCCGCCAGAACATTTCTACAGGCGAATGCGGCCGTGGGCCACCAACAGCAAGACTCAGCACAGTGCCTGGCACTTAGCACGGAGACCGCAATAAATGCGCAGCTGCCGCCACTGTGGTTTTCGGAAAGCAACTGTGGCTTAAATTGGACACGAGCAGGGCGAGAATTTGAGGGCACGGGGTTCATTGGCACTAAAACTTAGTCCTTCTCTGACACCCCCCCCCCCCAAGCACTGAGCATGTGGGGGTTCCACTGCAGCCTCAGAGAACTTGAACAGAGCTTCCCTGGGCACTAGGGGCTGTGCTGGCCAGCTGAGCGGGGGAGGCGCTGAGGTCTCCAGGGGTTCTCAGGCCAATGGGAAGACAAAGCCCGTTCTGGGGAGGGGCCTGGGGGAGCAGGGTGGGGCTGGGCCTGCCAGCTACGGGCACAGTGGGGCTGGAGGCTCCATGCAGGCCGCTCTCCAGGGTCCCTTCCTGCCAAGCTTCTGCCCGGTTTTGAAACCTTGCCGTTCCCTTCCAAAGCTGGGAACATATGGAGCGTCCTCCTGGAACAAATCGATCAGAAGAGGGTTCTCAAAGGCCCACCTTTCCCGGGCTTCGCCCAATCCCCTAAATCTGGTCGGCTCTCCAATCAGCTACTTCCTGCCGAAGGCTCAGCAACAGCTTCGGGGCTGTGGTTTCGAACAAAGTGAGCCTGGAAAGCTCCCCAGACACGAAACAGAATCTGGTTGTCCGGTTTGAGAGGCAGGAGCCAGGCGGCAGGAAGAGCCCCCAAACCCGAGTCCTGGATCCTGGTTGATATCCCGGCTGAAGCCCCCCCCCCCCGCCCCCACTGTTGCTAGGGACGGAGCAAGCCCTTTAACCTCCCCTCAGTGAAGTGGGCTGATAAACCTCAGGCACAGGTCTCCATGAGAGCCCAGGAAAGCAAACCATTGCATCTAGAAGATATCTACTGCGTGCTGGGTATTTGCTAACTTTCACATACATTATCTCCTTTGTTCCTGTCCGTGGCCCCAGAGGTACACCGTATTTCCTAGGATTAGTTTTTAAACAATAGATAGGATTTGAGTGCTTATTCTACACCAGCTGCTGTTCTAAGCACTTTGAGTTAAATGTGTTAATTCATTTAATTCTCATCACCCCAGAGGCAGATACAGTACTGTTGTTATTCCCATATTACAGATGAGGAAATTGAGGCACAGAGCTATTGATTTGCCCAAGGTCACAAGAGTAAAAACGAGCAGATCCAGGGTTGAACCCAGGCAGCCTCGCTCTGCCCCGACACTGCCTACAAAACGCTGAAAGCAGCACCTGGCACGTAGTACTCGGTAAACATATGCTCTCATTGTTGTCCCCATTTTGAGGAGGGGACACGGAGGCTCAGGCAAGGTCATTTGTCTGAGACCCCACGTCCTGCAGTCAGTCAGTGAGTGGCAACGAGGGGTCTCAATCTCAGGTGTGAGGCTCAATCAGGTAATTCTGCTCGGAGCGGTCAGGGGGCCGAGAACCAGTTTCTGGAGATGGAGATGGGACCTGCCCAACCTTCCAGCCGCTCTCCCACCTGCACCCCCCCCCCCCCAGGGCCCAGCAGCCACAGCCTGGAGGATTCAGGGAGCCACCCCAGGGCCCAGCAGCCACAGCCCGGAGGATTCAGGGAGCCACCCACAGGGCCCAGCAGCCACAGCCCGGAGGATTCAGGGAGCCACCCCCAGGGCCCAGCAGCCACGGCCCGGAGGATTCAGGGAGCCACCCACAGGGCCCAGCAGCCACGGCCCAGAGGATTCAGGGAGCCACGCCCAGGGCCCCGGCAGCCACAGCCCGGAGGACTCAGGGAGCCACCCCCAGGGCCCAGCAGCCACAGCCCGGAGGATTCAGGGAGCCACCCCCAGGGCCCAGCAGCCACAGCCCGGACGACTCAGGGAGCCACCCCCAGGGCCCAGCAGCCACAGCCCAGAGGATTCAGGGAGCCACCCCCAGGGCCCAGCAGCCACAGCCCAGAGGATTCAGGGAGCCACCCCCAGGGCCCCACAGCCACAGCCCGGAGGACTCAGGGAGCCACCCCCAGGGCCCAGCAGCCACAGCCCGGAGGATTCAGGGAGCCACCCCCAGGGCCCAGCAGCCACAGCCCGGACGACTCAGGGAGCCACCCCCAGGGCCCAGCAGCCACAGCCCGGAGGATTCAGGGAGCCACGCCCAGGGCCCAGCAGCCACAGCCCAGAGGATTCAGGGAGCCACGGCCTGGGGGCTCTGGAAGCTGAGCGCCTTCTCCGGCCCCTTCCCGCAGTTTCACGCTGAGCCTGCTGGACGAGGCCGCTCGTGTTGCTGTGACACTCAGGGCTTCCTTCGCAGACAGGACGCTGGCTTGGGTCTCACCCTGGGGACGGAAGCAGCTGATCTTGGCTCCCTTCCTATTCTACCCCCAGCGGTTCTTCGAGGTGGGTCAGAGCCATGCATTCCCATCTGGGACACCGAAGGGGGCGGTGTCTCGGAGGGGAACTCCATGCTGGGGCTCCCAACCCTTTACCCTGGCAGCCGGGATCTTGGAAACCCAGGCTTAAGCAATCAGGGTGAACCCTGGCGGCAGCCTGACCAAAAAGCCCCCCTAATGACTCTGGTGTGTGGTCAGGGTTGAGACCGTCTCCTCCAAGGGAAGCCACCCCAGCCCCTGTTGCAGATGGTGGAACTGAGGCCCAGGGTGGCAAAGGTCCTCGTGGAAGGACCGGTGACAAGCGGGACCCTAGTCCTGTTCTGTTGTAGCATGTGTGCCGGGGGGGCCCAGTGTGAAGGGAGGAGGCACTCGCTGGGTGGGCCGCCGGGTGGGCAGCGAAGGGTCCATCAGGAAGCCTGCAGGGCTCACACCCTCCTTTCCCAGGTGCTGCTCCTGTGCCAGGAGGGAGGGCTGAAGCTGGCACTCAATGGGCAGGGCCTGGGGGCCACCAGCCTGGACCAGCAGGCCCTGGAGCGGCTGCGAGAGCTTCGGATCAGTGGCACCATCCAGCTGTACAGTGTGCACTACTGAGGACGGGTCCGGGGGAGAGGAGGCCGGCCCAGACCCGGGGCCCCACGACCCAGCCCCCTTCCTCCCCTCCTTAAAGGGCCCCGTCAGCACGTGTCAGGCCTGAGTCTGCAGGAGCTCTGGGCCCCGCCGCAGAGGAAAGGCACAGGGACGGGAAGGCTCCCCCAGCTCTCCACCGCCCTCCACCGGGAGCCCGAATTTGCCTTTGTTTTCCCTCAGGGCCTAGACAAGGAGGCAGGTTTTGTAGCCTAACAAAGACACTCAAAATACAGTGGCCTAGAGAATGTAGTGTTTGTCATTCTCATCAAATGGTACTGGAGAAAAGGGGCCAGATCAGAGGGCAGCTCTGTGCCCCATGGACCGTCAGGGCCGTCCCTTGTCACAACACCACTGCCAGGACACCAGCATCGTCTGTGTGGCTTTGCTTCCCAGCACTCCCCCGCACACTTCATTTCTGTGAGAACCCGGTGACGTTGATGGGATGGAGGATGAGACATGGCCGACTATCAAAGTCCTTGTCAGGTGCCTGGCGCTAGTCTGGGGGGCGCCAGAATCAACCTGCTCTTCTGTGCCAGGGTCAGCACATGCCTCAGGGTTCCCCGGCCATGGGCCCTGTGTGCACAGTCCCCAGAACTCACAGCGCCAGCCCAGGAGGAGAGAGACCAGCCTGGGTTCAAACCCTGACACCTGTATGGGCGGAGATTTCACCGGTTTGGGCCAATTCAGTACGCTCACACGGAAAGGGGTGGGACATGACGTCAACTAGCAGGGTGGTTGTGAGAATTTATGAGTCGAGATGGCTTAAAATGCCCGGTACTGAGTCGGAGCTCAATAAAAGGTGGCTCTTGAACTGATATTGAGAGAAACAATCTGTTGGTCCCACTAATGTGGCTAACATCCCCGCCTCTAAGGCAAGGCATCACAGAACTCGGGAAAATGTCACAGGTTAGTGACAAAGTGCTCACTATTGCTCACGGGTCTGCTCCATCCATTCAACAATCTTTATCACAGAACTTCAGGCCGGGGTCTGTTTCCCAGTCCAGGGGACCGTTGACCAGGTTGCTGAAGAACTTCCCTGGGAATCCCAGACAGACAGACTCTCACTCCAGAAGGTTCGGGTGCAGTTCAGAAAGAGGAGGGAAGAGGAACAGTCTCTGCACAGAAAACCTTTCTCTGGTCCCCACCACGCGTTCTCTGTCTCTCTCGCTATGTGTACGAGTCAATGACTCAGTGTCTCCTGCCCCACCCATTTGATCATTCAGGAGACAGGGACTGTTCTTAGCTCGCTCCTTCGAGCCGGGCTCCACGCTGGTGATTGACATGTTATCTCCTTTCCTCCCCCCTTTATGAGACTGTCTCCTGAGCCCCAGGGAGATTAAGCAGCGCATCTAAGATTGGCTGAGACGTGGTTGAGCCAAAATTCAAAACCAGGACTCACACTCTGAGGGCCCTGCTCCATGGAGCCAGGCTGACATTGTGTGGACCTTTCGCAAATAAGTTCCCTTTGGGACACATGAGTGGGTTTACAAAAAAAAAAAAAAGGAACTCAATTGATGTACAACAAATTCAATTCAATAGAGAATAAAGGTCCAGAGTCTTTCTTTTTCTTTCTTTCTTTCTTTTCTTTTTTTTTTTTTTTTTGTGACAGAGACAGAGAGAGGGATAGACAGGAAGGGAAAGAGATGAGAAGCATCAATTCTTTGTTGCAGCACCTTAGTTGTTCATTGATTGCTTTCTCATATGTGCCTTGACTGGGGGGCTACAGCAGAGTGAGTGACCCCTTACTCAAGCCAGAGACCTTGGGCTCAAGCCAGTGACCTTGGGCTTCAAGCCAGTGATCCTTGGGCTCAAGCCAGCAACCATGGGGTCATGTCTGTGATCTCACGCTCAAACTGGTGAGCCTACGCTCAAGCTGGCGACCTTGGGATTTCGAACCTTGGTGCTCTGCGTCCCAGTCCAATGCTTCACCCAGTGTGCCACTGCCTGGTCAGGCAAGATCCAGCGTCTTTTATTCCCAAAGAAGTTAAGGTCCCCTGTAGGAAAGAACACACTACAATTCAGTGTGCACACAGTCATGATTATAAACTCAAAGGCTGATATTTAAATAGAAAACCCTTTCTTGCTAGCATGGCCCAGATGGAACATGTTCCCATGTTCCGTCTCCCATGTAGATGGCTCATGGCTCATAGCCACATATGAGAAAGCAATCAATGAACAGCTAAGGTGCTGCAACAAAGAATTGCAGCCCAGTGATCCTTGGGCTCAAGCCAGCAACCATGGGGTCATGTCTGTGATCTCACGCTCAAGCTGGTGAGCCAGGTAGGGTGCACATTTGATTAGTTTAATGAAGATGTAGACCCAAGAATACAGGTCTCCAGGTAGGGTGTTTGGCCTGCTTGCATTAGAACAGCCAGATGTACGTGAACTTGAGCCCCTCCAACCCCGAGAGAGTGGTTTCTTTGGGGGAATGGGCAATGCTGCAGCTTCATGACCTCATGGAAACCAGAGATGCGAGCACTTGTCACATGAGGATGCCGGTGTCACTCTTACTGTATCGCCTTTGTGTGGGCCTGGGAGACAAGACCAGGAAAAAACGCTCTATCCCCCCCCCCCAAGACATGGGAAGTGGGGAGAGTCCAGGGAATGTGTCTGCTGAGTACACATTCATTCAAGCATGTGCCTGTGTGCACGCGTTACTGCAGGCCTGTTCTCGTGCCTGTGTGCACGCGTTACTGCAGGCCTGTTCTCACAAGACCACATGTACCAGCATCTTTCCAACGCCCGAGCACCAGGCCCATCCAAGGCAACACTGGAAAATCAGTCGTGCACCCCTTCCCTGGTTGCAGACTGACCCTCAAGCTCAGCACCCCCTGACTGGGGTGCCCGTGGTCCAGTGGCAGGATTCAAATAATTTAACAACCAGTTCATGTATTAAAAAAGATATACAGACAGCGGTAGAGCGTTGGCCTAGCGTGCAGAGGACCCGGGTTCGATTCCCGGCCAGGGCACATAGGAGAAGCGCCCATTTGCTTCTCCACCCCTCCGCCGCGCCTTCCTCTCTGTCTCTCTCTTCCCCTCCCGCAGCCGAGGCTCCATTGGAGCAAAGATGGCCCGGGCGCTGGGGATGGCTCTGTGGCCTCTGCCTCAGGCGCTAGAGTGGCTCTGGTCGCAATATGGCGACGCCCAGGATGGGCAGAGCATCGCCCCCTGGTGGGCAGAGCGTCGCCCCATGGTGGGCGTGCCGGGTGGATCCCGGTCGGGCGCATGCGGGAGTCTGTCTGACTGTCTCTCCCTGTTTCCAGCTTCAGAAAAATGAAAAAAAAAAAAAAAAAGATATACAGAAAGGTAGCTTATTATCTCATGCATTTAATACTTAAATAAGAATTATATAAGAGGTACACAAAACTAGATTATGTTATAAGAGTTTCATAATATTAATGAAAAGATATTCAATAATACCTGACCAAAAAAAACAATAAAACTGTTATTTAAGATGGTTTTATATTGTTTCTTGATTGGCATCCTCACCTGAAAACTTTTTTTCACCTATGTTCCTACAGAAGGAACATGACTACAGGCGCTTAGAATACGCTGTTGCACAGATGAACGTTAAAAAAGAGTAAGGAATGTAAATTTGTGATTTCCACACTGGGTGGCTAGCCCACCTTAGAGAGAATCCTGATTACAAGTGCCATTTTAACAACCGGTTGGCCGAATTCAACAAAAAATTAGGTATTGGTTTTGCCGAACTGGTGCGAACCAGCTGAATCCCACCACTGGATTCGGGTGGAGCTTGGGTTGTTGACGAAGATTGATGTGGCGATACAGTTCTTTTGGGGTTGTTTCACTAGTGTAGGAAAATAAGTTGATCACCTAAGATTTCTATATTATATGTTATCCCTTTCCTGACCCTCTGCAAAGAGAGATGAGGCAACTCTTGGGGCTCTCTTTGTATCTGTTTGTGTTTTTAAGTTGCATGTTCTCCAGAACCCAGTCTGGAATCTATGAGCAAACAGATAGTAAAGGAACCGACCACCATGTTATTCCTCAAATCTTTGGGCCCCTACTTGTGTTCCGTTCTCTCTCCAACTTTATAGTATCTTTTTCTTTCTTTCTTTCTTTCTTTCTTTCTTTCTTTCTTTCTTTCTTTCTTTCTTTCTTTCTTTCTTTCTTTCAATTCAATGAGAGGAGGGGTGGCAGAGAGACAGACTCCCACATGTGCCCTGACTGGTATTCACTCAGCAAGCCCATTAGGGGGCAATGCTCTGCCCATCTGGGGTGCTGCTCTGTTGTTCAGCAACTAAGCTATCCTTAGCATCTGAGGAGGAAGGCATGGAGCCATCCTCAGCACCCAGGGTCAACTGCTCTAATTGAGTCATGGCTGCGGGAAGGAAGGAGAAAGAAGCGAGGGGGGTATGGAGAAGCAGATGGATACTTCTCCTTTGTGTGCTGACTGGGGAATCGAACCCAGGACATCCACATGCCAGGCTGACACTCTACCACTGAGCCAACTGGCCAGGGCCCAACTTGATAGTCTTTAAAAGTCTAGTTGATGGTTGTTTTATATGTAATCGCCAAGGTCTTTAGCTGTATTTAGTGGGAGGAGTAGGTAGAAATGTATCTATGCTGCATTGTCCAGATCCAGACATTTTCTGGTTGTATGGTTTTTGTTTGCCAAAGGACACAATGGAAAAGTAATTTGAGAGCTGGGATATTCATTGAATTCTTACAAACTAATAAAAAAGAGAATCACCAAATGAGAAAAAAATTAAAAGTATAAAAAGGCAATTTATATAAAGCATCCCGATCTGGGTGCCAGGAGTAGGAAGCAGTTTCCTGTTCCCGGGCTTGTCGTCAGCCAGCTGGTGAGCCAGCAGATGAATGATGCCAACACTAATCAAAAGAAGATGGAGTGGTTGTATTGATAACAGACAAAATTATTAGACTTCAGAAGGAAGAATATTAGCAGGGAAAAAACAGTCATTTATAAGAGATAAAGGGCTCAACTCATTTAAGCCCACAAATCTAAATATTTGGGAATCTAATAATAAAATTTGAAAATAAATGAGGGTAAAACTGATAGAACTGAGTGAAGAAATAGAAAAATATGTAATCAAAGTCAGAATTCTACACATTGCTCTCTCAATAACTGATAAAAAATATAGGTTTAAATGAGTAAGTATTGGCCCTGGCTGGTTGCTCAGTGGTAGAGCATCAACCCGGCTTATGGAAGTCTCAGGTTCGAGTCCCAATCAGGGCACATAGGAGAGGCAACCATCTGCTTCTACTCCTCTCCCTCTCCCTTTCTCTAAGGCTCCATGGAGCTTCTTTGTCAGGAGCTAAAAATAGCTGGGTTGCAAACATGGCCCCAGATGAACAGAGCATGGGTCCCAGATGGGTTGCCGAGTGGATCCTGGTCAGGGCGCATGCAGGGGTCTGCCTCTCTATCTCTCCTCCTCTCATTTAAGTTAACAACAACAACAAAAAAGGAATTACTAAGTATTATCTAGAACAATGACAATAAAAATTTGTAAGGATAATTACTAAAGACTTGACCAACATGAACCTCTGGCTTAACATAAGTGACGCTGCAGAATACCTCGTCAACAGCAGAATACACATGTTTTTTCAGACACAAAAGGAACGTGTACCAAGGCAGACCATATTCTAGACAATAAAACAAGTTTTAATAAATTTTTTAATGTTTTTTATTTAATTAATTGTGTTTACATAGATTCTAGGGTCACCCCGAATGCAAGTTTTAATACATTTTAAGTGCACCAAATAATAGAAAATTCTCTAACTATGAAGAAATTAAATAAGAATTACAGAAAAAATGCTGGAATTTTCTCAAATACTTTTGTAAACTAAATGACCAATTGATTTAAGAAATAAATTAAAAGGAAAACTTGAAAGTGTTTTGAACTGAATGGAAATAAAAACACAACATAACAGAATGTGTGGGGTGAAACTATAACTGTACTCACAGGGAAATGTAAGGTACTAAATGCATAGACTAGCAATAAAGAACTTGTGAAAAGAAGCCTTCACCTTTCTCTTTAAGAAAGTATAAAAATACACAAAGTAAGATTAAGAAAGAATATAATAAAAACCAGAATGGAAATTAATTTAATATGAAACAGGAGGAAAAAAGTGAATGGCATTTTGAGATAAATAATACTGATTTTTTTTAAAATTTTAAAATCAGTGAGAAGAGGGGAGGCAGAGAGACAGACTCCCACATGTGTCCGAGTGGGATCCACCTGGCAAGCCCACTAGGGGGCGAGGCTCTGCCCATCTGAGGCATTGCTCCATTGCTCAGCAACCGAGCTCTTTAACACTGAAGCGGAGGCCATGGATCCATCCTCAGTGCTCTGGGCCGACTCGCTCCAATTAAGCCATGGCTGCAGGAGGAGAAGAGAGAGAGAAGCAAGAGAGGGAGGGTTGGAGAGGCAGATGGGTGTTTCTCCTCTGTTCCCTGACTGGGAATTGTACCTGGGACATCCACATACCGGGCTGATGCTCTACCATTGAGCCAACTGGCCAGGGCCAATATTGATAATTCTTTAACTGAACACAAATCACCAATAACAGGTATGAGAGATCACCTTCTCTCCACTCTCAGAGACATCATTACAGATTCTACATCAGGGGTCCCCAAACTTTTTACACAGGGGGCCAGTTCACTGTCCCTCAGACCGTTGGAGGGCCGGACTATAAAAAAAAACTATGAACAAATCCCTATGCACACTGCACATATCTTATTTTAAAGTAAAAAAACAAACAAACCAGGAACAAATACAATATTTAAAATAAAGAACAAGTAAATTTAAATCAACAAGCTGACCAGTATTTCAATGGGAACCATGGGCCTGCTTTTGGCTAATGAGATGGTCAATATCCAGTTCCATATTTGTCACTGCTAGCTGTAACAAGTGATATGTGCTCCTCTCACTGGCCACCAATGAAAGAGGTGCCCCTTCCGGAAGTGCAGCGGGGGCTGGATAAATGGCCTCAGGGGGCCGCATGTGGCCCGCGGGCCGTAGTTTGGGGACCCCTGTTCTACATTATTAAAATAATAAAAATGGAATTTTGAATAACTCAAAGATAAGAAATTAGGCCAATTAGAGAAAGTGGACAGATACCTTGGAAGAGACGCACTACCAAAGCTCATAAAAGGACTAGATTATGTAAAGGGCCTGATATCTGTCATAAACGTTAAATTTGTAGTTAACAACTCTAGGCCTGGATGGTTTCATTGGTGAATTCTGGGAAATAATAACCATTCTACACAAACTCTGGCAAAATTATAGACGATGGAACACTCTCGACTCATTTTTTTAAGTCCTGTATTACTCTTATATGAGAATCAGAAATGATATTAAGAAAACTATGGACCAATATGCTTCAAAATGATAGATGCAAAAATTCTTACCAAAATTATGGCAAAATCAATTTAAAATATATACAAAAGGACAACATTGTATCACGACCAAGTATGGTTTATCCCAGGAATGTCAAGTTGATGTAATGTTGAAAATGAATCCGAGTGGGAGACACAGGGAGTGGTAGGTACCGGAGGCCGAGGGTTAATCAGAAAACCGTGGGGGGTCACGTGGCAGGGAGACGGATGAGGAAGTAAATTCAGAAGAAACTTCTAAAGTTAGTTCGGAGTGGACTTCATGATTGGATGTGGGTGGGAAGGGAAGGGGTGAAGGTGAGGAGGAAAGCAGGGGTGTGTGATGGAAACGGGGGACTTATGGTGGCCCTCTTTGGGGACTGGGAAACCTGCAATGGGAGTTGGAATGGGGGATGTCATGCCTCAGATCAGGAACGTAGAAAGAAGAGGAACAGATAAAGTATTAATTCTAACACCAGAGTGCCCTGGGGTGAAACACGCACAAGGAACGGTGTGTGGAAGTAGGAGAAGGCAGGGCCACGGGGCTGTGGGAAAGAGGCTGTAAGCTGGCAAGGTCGTTAGAGCCTAAGGCTTAGTTTAAGACTAAGCCTTTCCCACTCTTTTAATACTAAGATCTTTTCAACACTAAGCTTTTCCTCACACCCTTGATTGTTGCATGATGTAGGGTGGTGCACTCTTATGAGGAATCCAATTTATGCCTCAGATGAGTGGCTTTGTATCAGAGACTTCCTTATTTGTATACTGGCTTAAAGGCTTTAATTGTCTATGCTATATAATAAAGCAAAGACTGGGGGCTCGCTCTCTCGGATCTTGCCATCAGCATTGCAGAGGCTTCCTTATCCCGTCCTCTTTTCTCTGTGAGTCTATTTTCTTCATTCTGCACCGTTCTCCCTCAGGACCTGGAATTACTAGCCATGCTGGTTTGCAGCATGAGGCAACTACTGAGAGATTCAGGCAGAAAAAAGGCCCCGCTCGGACTTTTCACACACGTGACAACTTATGCAGATCGTCACCCTCTGGGAACGCTGGCTCCTGCACCTGCACAGGAGGCAGTCATCCCTCCTCCTCAGGTTGTTGTATACACTGATGGGATGCCGGCGTGTCCACCCCACAGCTGACAGCTGTGTGACCCCCACAAGACCCTGGACCCCGGTGGAGCTGCCTGTTGGTTCACATCCAGAGCCTTTCAATCTGCATCTCTCACTGTGTCAGCTATGAGGCTTCTGAAGCAAGGGCAGGGGTTCTGAGAATGGGGCTCAGCGGGTCACGGGTCACGGCAGTGCTGGGATTTTGCCAGTTTGTATCAGTTTGGCAGAACTGATACCTAATTTTTTGTTGAGTTCAGCAAACCATTTGTTAAAATGGCACTTTTATAATCAGGGTTCTCTCTAAGGTGGGCACCTGAGCAGCCGCCCAATGTGGAAATCACAAGTTTACATTCCTTACTCCTTTTCTCTTTTTTAACATTCATCTTTGCAACAGTGTATTCTAAGCATCCATAGTGATGTTCATTCCATCCATAGGTGAAAAACATTGTAAGTGAGGACGCCAATCAAGAAGAAATATGGACCTCAGCCCGTTGGTTCGGTGGTACAGCATCAGCCCGATGTGTGGATGTCCCAGGTTCGATTCTTTTTTTTTTTTTTTTTTTTTTTTTTTTTTTTTTTCATTTTTCTGAAGCTGGAAACGGGGAGAGACAGTCAGACAGACTCCCGCATGCGCCCGACCGGGATCCACCCGGCACGCCCACCATGGGGCAACGCTCTGCCCACCAGGGAGCGATGCTCTGCCCATCCTGGGCGTCGCCATATTGCGACCAGAGCCACTCTAGCGCCTGGGGCAGAGGCCACAGAGCCATCCCCAGCGCGCCCGGGCCATCTTTGCTCCAATGGAGCCTTGGCTGTGGGAGGGGAAGAGAGAGACAGAGAGGAAAGTGCGGCGGAGGGGTGGAGAAGCAAATGGGCGCTTCTCCTGTGTGCCCTGGCCGGGAATCGAACTCGGGTCCTCCGCACGCTAGGCCGACGCTCTACCGCTGAGCCAACCGGCCAGGGCTCCAGGTTCGATTCTGGACCAGGGTACATGGAAGAAGTGACCATCTGCTTCTCCACACATCCCCCTATTGCAATAGAGAGAGCCAGTGGGTCTGTGGACCCGGAGCTCCAGGAGGGCCTGTCACTCTGGGCATCGCCGGCCCCCTGGAGCTGCTGGGTCACTGAACTGTGGCTCCTGAGGCCTGTCTTCAGGTTAAAGTTGTCACCTGCATTCTGCAGCTGAGGGCGGTGCCTCTCCCCTCAGCTGCTCCCCCTGTGGCTTGGCATGGGGGGGCGTGGCTCTCAGCTCACCTTCCTGACTTATTTCTGTCTCAAGGCCTCTGCTGCTGGGTTGGATCCACACCTGAGCGGTGCTTTTTTTTTTTTACAGCTTGAAGAGAGGTGAGTTTTCTGTTTCTTATTGAGTGAGCTGTAGGTTATGCCTTTTTTCTTTTTTAACCTTTGTTAGGTTAGTGTTACTGAGACTATCAATATCTTTAACAATGAAACAACACAATTTATTGCAAGTAAGGAATACGGCAGCTTCACCCCAAATCTCTGAGAGGCAATTCAGGAACACAAACTCATGCTATAGTCTTTTGTATTTAGCATAAAAAATGTCATATTTATATGGGTTATAAACAGTGGTGAGATTCAAATAATTTAACAACTAGTTCTCTCCTCTAATGACCATTTTAAGTATAAAAAAACAATATACCAAAATATAGTTTATGGTGTCATGAATTGAACATTTATATAAGTACAATAAAAGGTACACAAAACTGGATTATGTTATAAGAAAGAGTTTTAAAATATTAATGAAAAAATATTAGATAATACTTGACAAAAAAAACCCTGTAACTGTTATTTAAGATATTTCCATATTGCTTCTTTTTTTTTTCTTTTGTATTAAGTGAGAGGAGGGGAAGCAGAGACAGACTCCAACTAACGCCCCAACCGGGATTCACCCAGCAAGTCCCCTTTGGGGCGATGCTCTATCCATCTGGGGTATTTCTTCATTGCTCAGCAACCAAACTATTCTTAGCACCTGAGGAAGGGGCCATGGAGCCATCCTCAGCTCCCAGGGCCAACTTGCTCCAATCAAGTCATGGCTGCAGAAGGGGAAGAAAAAGAGAAAAAGAGAGAGAGAGAGAGAGAGAAGCAAAGTGACACTCCTTGAAAAAGACAGACCTTGCTGCTCACTATGTTCTCTGTCTATCCTGAACCTGACCTAACACAGGGCGGTGAGCAGTGAGAGACCCCTCTACCCCTTTCACAGAGATGCTCACTTGGAAACAGACTGGGCCATGCTCAGAATGCCATCCTGCCCCCGGGGCCAGAGGAGCCAATGGGCATTGGAGCACTGTGTCTGCAGCCCTGTCTGCTCTAGGGCATTGGAGCCAGGGGGCAATGTTGGGGGAGAAGGTGCCCTTGCTGAGTCCCCCATGCGCATAAGAGCTTTCTGATGGGGGTGGAGACTATGCCTACATCCTCCAGTTTCCTGCACTCCAGTGAGGCCTCCACCCCCTTTCCCCTGCAGGTCCTATAAGGAACCAGTCTGAGTGTCTGAGACCTGGTCCCGGCCTCTCTGCAGCCTTCCAGTGAAGCCGTGTGACACGGGACGGAAGTGAGTGCACCTTATGTGTTGGCTGATTAGACAATATCATCGCCCTCTGCCCCCACCCAGCCACCCGCCCCATCACTCACTGTCCTCCAGGCTCACAGAGCCCTCTCCTCAGTGGGCACCACGAGCCCGTGGAGGGAGCCCCTTCCCGGTTGTGCACCATGGGTTTGCAATGGAAATGTGACCGGCTCTGACCAGGGAAGGATGGGTGCAGGACCGCCAGGAACCATGGGAAAGGTTTTCTCCTCACAAAAAGGACACAAGCAATGAAAAACATCATATATATATATATGTATATATATATATATATATATATATATACATATATATATATATAAAATTTTATTTTATTGTTATTTTAATTTTTAGAGAGTCAGGAAGAGAGAGAGACAGAAACACTGAGAGGCCCTTTCCTTACTGTTTTTGAACATTGCTTGACGAAGACTGCCACTTGAGACTGCGGTAACCATAGCAGACACCAGGCCAACATGAGTGAAGAGCCTGGGTCCTGGGTGGCCTTGGTGAGCAGTGGCCCTGACCTGAGTCACCTGCTTCCCGGCCTCCTGCTCCAGGGACAGTTAACATCCAGCTACCGAAGACCCTTTCCACTAAGTTCTGTGTCTCACAGCCGTGAGCATCCTGAGGGCCTGAGCCCCTGGGCCCTCACAGCCATGACCCCCCATCTGAAGGCTCTCCCCGTGGAGTCCAGCATGATCCCTCCCGGCCCCATGGCTCCAGGGCTCTCTGGAGCTGGTACAGGACAAGGTCCTGTGTGGGCCCTGGGGGTTGACAGCTCTCTGCCTCTAATGTGTCCCCTTCCGGGGTCGGACACACTCTGTGGCTTCCCTCTTACTCCGACTGCTTCCAGGTGGCTTTCTCCCCAGGGATTCCATGTTTGAGGTAGAGAAACATTGGCCTATCTCCTTAGAGAAATGGTAAGCCTCCCTTTAAAGCATGTTTAGTATTCAGTCATTCTTAGTGTGCTAGGCAGTTAGACAGACATGAGCCAAGCAAGGACGACAGCCAGACACAGAAGGCCACCGGGTGGAACACCCAGGTGCCTAGCAACGGGCAAAACTGGGAAAACAAGGACACACCCCCTCACCACCCTCCTCACCCAGGGTGACCTTTCCTCCCCAGGCTGGTCATGCGGTTTAGATTCCTGAATTCATATCACTGGTCATGGAAACCGGACATTCCCCTGAGCTTCCGTCCCTGGCATATCACAGGTTACGTGGTTTAGACTCCCGTAGAGGAGGGACAAACAGGAAAGCCAGACAATAGCGCTTAAGCATTAACCCCTACAGATGACGTGTAGGCCTCAGTGGTGTTTCCGCTCCAGGACCAGGAGCAGCAACACAGACAAAGGGAAGCCAGGGCTGAGCTCAGGACCAGCTGCCACTGCTCATGACCCCCTGCCCTGGTGACAGCTAATCAATGAAGACCAGGTCCCTGAAGGACACACCTAGAGAGCTGATTAATATTCAGTTGAAACCCTCCCCTGGGACCTCCCCTACTTTCCTCAGCCTCAGTGCCCCTCCCACTGAGGGTCCATGGCGCTCCTTGTTCACGCCTTTCCCTTCCCCTCTTCCTTCTCCTCTTCTTCCCCCAGGTCCCTTTGCCTTGCCCTCTGTTCCTAAGGGACCCTACGAGACTTGCAACCAGGGGAGCAGTGGGCAGCCACCGTCTGTACCGGGGTGACCTCTGAACCGGTCTCCAAGGTCCCCTTTTCTCCAGCTTGCTTCCTGCATAACCAGGAAAGTCTTCCTTTACTTGATGCATTTTATCACTTGGTTGCCCTTATCTCCAAAGGAGACAAGAGTCCAGGTCTGCTCACTCCCCCTATGATGTTACTATTAAAAGGAAACTGAAAGTGAAATCCCAACACCACACAGCACACATCGCGATGGCCTCCTCGGTAAGTCCCCTGCGTCTTTCTGGGAAGGAAGGGGAGGCAGTTTCCTCCTGTAAAGGCCTCAGTCTGTGTTCCTGGCCTGTTACTTCCAGAGCTCGTCTGTGGAAGGCTCAGGGGAACTGTGAGTTATTTAAAAGTCTTTTTTGCTGCAGGGCTGGGAGGTCTTCAGGGAGAGTGAGCCTCCTCTCTGTCTGGGACAGTGGGGGGAGCCCCAGGTGAGGGTATGTGGGTGTCAGGGGCTGTGCCTGACTGGGACTTCGGATATGAGGGAGTCCGGCTGTGGGCCTCAGCTGCTGCAGGGGTTCCGTGAGTCCTCAGCCCGGTCTGTTCTTGCTCCCCCTTCTTCCAAACATTTGTTCTGCCTGATAACCTGCATTCTAATTCCAGCGCTCTGACTCGGACGGGTCCCCTCCCCTCGGCCCTGCTGTCGGACTCACATGAGTCCCCGGAGGGGTGGCATCCTGGTGTGCAGCCGACTGGAGGCAGCTGGACATGGGCTCTTACTGCAAATGGCGCAATTCTGGGAAGGGCACCGCCCTTTCTGGAGCGGGTCCATCTGCATCCCTGCTCCTGGGGAAGGCTGTATTGCTGCCAATCTAAATCAGGCTCTGTTGCCTAGGGAACCATTTTACCCAGACAAGGCCCAAGCTCACATTTCATCTGCCTCAGGGAACTGTGCCAGTGACCCTGACCTTGCCTCAATTAGACAGTTTCAGAGTGTAAAATCCCTTTGGTCTCCCCCAGACTGGGACTGGCTCTGGGCCTGCCCCGCCCTGGCTGACTGAGAGAAGTGGTGGGTCCTGGTCCTGCTGACCCTCCAGCCCCCTCCTTACTCAGTCCCTGTCCTCCTCTCCAAGCCAGGCCCCTGTCCCCATCGTGCAGATGCAGGGAGGGAGGGCCGAGCACACAGGATCCCCCTGCCTGGAACAGACACAGGGAACTGCAGCGAGACAGGACCCGTGAGGGGAGAGGGGGAGGTCCTGGGGGCTGGGGACCAGAGAGTGGCAGCTGAGCCTGTCTGGGGATCAGGGCAGCTCCTCAGAGGGGGATGTCTGTCTGAAGAGGAGGAGAGGGAGCGGGTGTGAGGAAGGTGCTGGGGGCAGAGAAGCGGTTGTGCAGAGGGGCAGAGTGACAGTGAGCTGTGTGGTGAGGGGCAGGCAAGTCCCTCTCCCTCTCTGAGGTCAGTCCCCCACCTGAGTAAATGGTGCTGCTCCCCCTGGGCTGTGAATAGTGCCAGCAGCATCCTCTGCTGTGAATGTGTCAGCCCCCCTCAACCCGCCTTCACCCACTCAGTGCCGGAAGCTGGGCAGCCACACATGGGTGTAAGAATGAGACGCACTCGCACGCCAGGTGTGCAGGCTTTACTAGAGGAGAAAGACCTGCTGGGGCACTCCTCCGGGAGAAGTGCACCCAAACGGATTCTGAGGCCAACTTTTTAAAGGGTTAAGGGAGAGCTTTGAGCAAGTGTGTGTTGCGTCAGCAGTCCTGGTGCGCTCCCTTCTGCAGTCCTATGATATCGGCTTCCTGGAACGCTTCTCCTCGGGTGGCTGACCAGCTTCCTAGAACTTTTCTGTTTCAGGTGCAATAGTCCAGTAAAGGTGGGGTCAGATAGCCAAGCAGAACAGCAAAAGGGCAGTTTGGAAGTTTTGGTAGATTCATGTATCCATCAATGGGCCCCCTTGAAGCCTCAGGGCCTTTTAAGAAGCTGTCAGCTCCTGTGTCACTGGTGGTCATCTCCAATGGTGCATGTCCCAGGGATGAAGGAATGAGCTCGAGTGTGAGAAGGTGCCTGGTGTGACCATGGACGGTGGTGTGGTGGAAGGAGGTGGTGGTGGTGGGGGGGAGACTTGACTGTGACATGAGGGTCAGTGTGTGAAGGGCAGAGAGGCCTAGGACTACTGTGACCCTTGTGGCTGGGGACGCACCTGGGGCCCCCGCCTCACAGAACAGGTTTTACATGCGAGTTGTTGTGTCAAAAACCTCTGGACACGCACATGCTACACCTGCTGGCATCCTAGAGTGTGTGCCCATACACACAACACATTGCGACAGACGTATGCATAGCACACACAGACACACATGCACGACAGGCGCACACTGGACAAACCTCACCCTCCCAGTGCACTAGCTCATGCTCTAGGCTTCCAGCCCTCAGAACAAACAGAGTGCAGGCTTCCAGTTCCCCGAGGGCAACCTCCACCAGTGGCAGAGGGCGGGGTCTCCCCCGGGGGCATCCCTGCCTTCCCTCCCCTCTGCCCCCCATTCCCAGGCTGGTGCCTTGGCCTTTCTGTCTCTCAGCTCCATCGGCCCTTCCTTTGTCTCTGAAATTTAATTCCTGAACCCGTATCCTTGACCCCCTGACTTTCTAAATTTTCTCTTACAGATTAAAAACTGTTTAATAAAAATATAAAAGCTACAGCAGGCTGAGCACCTCACAGGGGCACAGAGCTTTTCCCTCACACACACTGTCACCAGGTGATGAAGAGAACAAGGGGGTCCCCAGGCCGACCTGCCGCAACCCAGCCGGGGCCTCTGCTGTTACCCAAGTATCGGTCTACACCTCCCTGGCTTTTCTCTTGCAGGATCCTGCAGAACCTGAGCTTGGAGACTTGATTGAGATTTTCCGCAAAGGCTACTCGCACTGGGCCATCTACGTGGATGATGGATACGTGGTCCATCTGGCTCCTCCAGGTAAGGACTGTTGACAGTGTAATTGTCACAGATTTGTTAACATAACGAGAACAATTAAAATCCAGATGCCACCGTGAGAAACCCGAGTTTCTTTCTCCCTGGGCCGTGCCTGTGCTCACCCTACCTCCAGGCCCCTCTGAGTACCCTCAGTGGGTCCCGCAGTCCGGACAGGGCAGGGGGATTGATGTGGGCGCCCCAGGGCAGCCTGGCTGCCTCACCCTTCAGTGCTCTCCAGCTCAGTGCCAGCTGTCGGGCACGCAGAGTCCCATCTCACTTAACCAGCTCGGTCTCTGATGTCCGCGGTCTCCTCACGAGAGTGTTTCTCAGCGCTCTGTCCTGTGCACGCATATGATTGCACAGAGCACAGTGTCCTGAGAGCATGTACTTAATACTCCTTGACAGAAGCAGCTCTCACAGGCTTGCACGTCACAAAGGAAATTCTCATGCAAATGCACGTGAGGACCTATGGACAGCTTGTTTACTCATTGATAACAGGAGAAGCAGGATGACAAAACCACTTAAAGGACAGTGCAGGACACAGATGTCTGCATCGTCAATGACAGACAAGTGCTGGAACGCATCTGCTAACCGAGATGCACGGTGGTCCCTGTCCTGCAGAGCAATGGCACCATAACCTTTGTCACCAAGCGTTTGCATTGTCGCTGGGCAGAAACCATCATCACAGTCTATGTGTATCTTATCAGTTTTCTATGAGCTGTCATCTACCTCGACAGAGTTGTAAATATGTCTGAAATGACAATAGATCATACCTTCATCATCCAGATGACAGGGAGGGTTGGAACAGGAAGCATGACTGTGAGGGCCTGAGGGCCTTTTGTGTCTGAGTGTGCGGGTGGTTTTCCTCACACTCAGTGCCAACGTCAGCCTTAAGACTCAAAACACGAAATGAGCATGCTTAATTAGCGTGCTCATAATTATCTGCCCTTTAGAAAATAAATACTGCCTCTTAGAAATTAAAACCTGGACTCAATATAGAATGGAATGTGGGCCTCATCTGCTGGGCGCTCTTGTGTGCGCCTCGAGCTGGGCCAGAAGTTCTGATGGTTTCCCTTGGGGTCCAATATCGGTTGACAAGTGGAGACGATAATATATATCATGCAACTGAAAAGGAGAATGACTTAGGGAATATATAAGAGGTTGCTCAGAGAGTGTCTTTAACACAGTGGGTACTACGACAACCTTGATCTCTTTCTGACACACAAAAATGCACGAAGATGAACAGATAACACATATGATTGACAATCAGTGTTTACGAAGTGTAAGGTTCCCCACAATCTAAATCAGTGGTTCTCAAACTTTTTGAAGTCAGGGGGCATTTAAAATGCTACAAATAATTGTAGGTGCACTATATACAAATTTCTGAGAAATATAAATATGTTATAATAATTGTCTTGTCTGGCTCCTCCTCTCCCTCCCTCGCCCTGCCCTGCAGTTCCTGATGCTCCTGTCTCTGATTGCAGGTCAGAAACCTGGAGCCGGCTCCTCCAGCCTCTTCTCCGTTCTGAGCCACACAGGGGTGGTGAAAAGGGAGCTCCTGACAGATGTGCTGGAGGGCTGCGAATACAGGGTCAACAACTACTTGGACGGCAAGTACAAACCACGGTCCCTGAACAGGATTATCAGTTCAGCGAAGGCAATGATTGGTAAGGAGATAAAGTACAGTTTAACCTCCGGGAACTGTGAGCACTTTGTCACCGATTTGAGATACCACAAGCCCCACAGCTTACAGGTAAGGTCCTCTCTGGGGAGCTCCCTCTCCGTCCTGGAGGTGTGCTTGGGGTGGGGGTGACTGTGATATATGCACACATGAGGGAGAAACTGTCCTGAATGACACAAAAGTAGGCTCTCGGGGTCCCACTGGCTGGGAGCCACGATGTCAGAGAGCAAATCTTGGATCTCCTTCAAATCCACTGAGGGTCTTTAAGAAGATCATTCCCTCTCTGGGCCTCAGTTTCCCCATGTGCAGAAGGAGGGGATGATTGGAGGACCTCTGGGACTCTCCAGATCTGTAACTTGAGGATTTAGAGCCTCCAGGAAGACCCCTAAAGGCAGCTCCCGAGGGCCCTGTGGGTGCTCAGGGACAGACTGGCCAACCCGGGACCACGACAGGTCTGCTAAGAACCAGTGAGCACTCAGGCAGGACCCGCTCCGGGTCTGCGGGCCTGTGTAAGAGCTCAGGACACTGTCCTGTAGGACCTCGGCCCAGCTTCCACCCTCCCCCGGCACCGCTCCCGAGTGTGTCGTCCCCACACAGCTAGGAAGAGGCAGAAGCGGGATTTGAACCCCAGTGCCCACTCTCTCTGCTGTGCTACTGACCCTCCAGGGCTCGGGCCGAGGGCGTGGGTGGTCGGGCAGGGAGAGGAGGGGAGGACAGCAGAGCCGTGTGGGGAGGGACGTGAAGGATGTGACGCTGAGGTGGGATGTTCCAGGTGGCCCGTCAGACACCCAGGGGGACAGGCTGAGGAGCAGCTGCACGTATGAGTCCGGGGCTCTGGGCGGAGCTGGGGCTGGAGACAGAAGCTTCCAGGCTGCACCTGTGACCAGCACTCTGCCCAGGGAAGCTGTGACCATGGTTGCCCACAGTCTCCCCTCAGCTTCTTCTACACCCGCCCTGGGCAGGGGGGTAGAGGCTACTGCCATCCAGACCACAGACCCAGTCCCAGTTTTAACCCCAGAGCTCTGGCCCCAGGGACCCAGGCTTGAACCCTGTTCCTTGTCCCCCCAAGTCAGGACAATGGCCTCCCCCAGGAAGCTCTCCCCGAAGCATTCCAGCAGCCCACCTGCCCGTTGTCAGGACAGCCTCAGACAAGCCCACCACTGAGAAGTGGTCGCACCTGTGTTTCCCAGGGAAGGGGCTGTGGGGACATGGCCAGCCCCTCTGTGGGGGAGGACTCTGGGAGGGCAGCAGGAGGGAGGAAGAGGACAGGTCCTGGGGCAGGGGGCAAAAGTATTTGCAATGCCTAGCCCCTCGGGAGGGAGCAAGGACCCGCCTGGACTTACTGTCAACTCTGACACACGCTGCTCACTTTCAGGTAGAAAATTTCATGATGGGAGCAGGGAGTGTATTGGAAAAAAAGCTCTGGAGGTTTTAGGAATACCGGTCATGAAGAACCGATCCCAAACCCAGTGACAGCCTGGGGGAGCCACAGAACCCTCCGCAGCAGCAGCTTGGAGACGACTCCCACAGCCCCTCCGCCTCCCTGACCTCGTCCCGGGCTCCCTGCAGCTCTGTCTCTCACTCTCCCCTCACCACGGCTGAAGGATGGACTCAGGGGACCAAGACTGAGGAAGCAATAACTGTATCTGTCCCTTCAGGAAGGAAGTCCACTGTCTCTGTACCTCTAAACCAGAAAGGAAAAAGTCAGCGCCTGTCAGGGACACCCAGCAATTTCGAGCTGGTGGGAGAAGCTCCGGCCTCTCAGAGTCTCAGTTCATCTTCTCTGAGATGGGGCTGTGATCCACTTCACGGGGACATCGTGAGGACCAGATACACTGATGGCTGGAAGTCCCCGCACCTGCCTGGTCCGTAGCGGTGCTCAGTGGTTTGTCTACATTGTGCTGTGTAGACTGACCATTGTCATCAGACATTGTTCATTTTACTCTCAGGCTGCAAAGCCCCCAAACACTTCACCGTCACCCCGGGCAGTCCCATCGGCTGCCACTCGAATCCCCTGATGAGTCTAAACACCTCCCAGCATCTTCCAATGACCTCCTTCAGTCAGCCCTCTTCTGTAGAAAGACTCCTTTTTCTTTTTAAACTCCAAAGTCTAGTCCTCACCCTCTGTGACTACCAGACGGAATCATACTATCTTTCCGTGCCCACTTGCCATGGCTCAAATGCCCAGGGGTTGAATGTGGAAAATTAGCCTCCTCCTCTTTTAGGGCAGTGAAACTTCTCTGTATAACATAGTAATGATGGGTCCACGTCATTACGAATTGTCCAAACTCACAGAATGTACAACACCAAGTGGACCCTGACAAATATGAGTTATCATGATGTGTCACTGTAAGTCCATGAAATATGACAAAAATATACCTCCGTGTGGGACGTTGATATGGAAAAGGCTATGTGTGAGTGGGCATCAAGGTGTACAGTATATGGGAAATCTCTGTAACTTTCCCGCAATTCTTCAGTGAACTTAAACTTCTCTAAATAAATTACATCTTTAAAAATAGTAACCATCTCCGAATATCTGTCTTCTACTTCCCAGGGCGCCACAGGTGTGGTGTCAGAAGTGTCAGTTCCTCACGTGGCCTCTGCCACCAATGTCCCTACTGAATTGCCACTTCCTCTGTCTGTTCTCTATGATCGTCCCACAGTCACGACAACTCTGACGAGAGAGGGACGTCACTCTCCCCGGGGCTGTGACTTCCCAAGAGTGATGAGAAAGCAGGTGGGTCCCTGGATCCCCTCAGTGCAGCAGGGCCCAGGCAGGGACATCACAGGACCCCGGGAAGCTCAGGGCTCCCAGAAGGTTGAAGAACAAAGACTGTAACTTGTACTCGTTACTACCAAGGAGGGCCCTGCTCAGACGCCCGGGCTGAAATGTCAGCTCCATGTGGGTCCCAGAAGGGGCCATGCTTGCCTTGCTCCCAGGCAGCCTCTGGGCAGGGGGACGCTTTCACACTTCTCCCAATCTGAAGTTGCACAAACAGAGGTGTCTGATTGGGGACTCAGAATTTAGGAGAGATGTGAGCTCCAGCATCTAACTCTGGGCAACCAATCTCGCCTGGGACACGACCCAGGCTCCCAGCAGCCTCAGAGGAACCTGTCAGTACAAGCTCTGCCCCCCCCCCCCGGGTGTCCCTGCAGCAGGGGTGCAAACCGTGGAGTCTGGCTCTCCCATAATCTCCTCCAAGTGAAAGGGCCCCTGTACTCAGGTTTATGCCACGTGACTGGCCCCATCGGGCAGAGCTGATTGGCGCAGTGGGATCAGCCCACCTCCAGGCACAGCGTAGGCACTCATGACCAATCTGCTGAGAAAATGTCCTGACTGTGAGTGGCACTTTATGGGATAAGATCACCTCGCTTCTGTGCTCGTAGGGGAGGGTCTGGACAAGGAAGCAGGTGCTCTGAAACATAGAAGGTGCCGTGCAGACATGAGGATGACCCTAAGCGCCTGGTCCTCAGCAAGCAGGCGGCAGCCGCCCCTGCGCACATCGCGGTGTTGGCCCAGCGGCCTGAAGACTATGAGAATGCCTGCTCTCCAGGGGTCAACATTGGGCGGGGCCTTCACCATCACTGTACTTGTCTTAATCCACCCCAAATCGCTATTTATAACCCTTGGGTTTATATGCCCACTCTACAGAGGACAAGATTGAGGATGGACAATTTAACGAACTTACTTAAATTCACACCACTGGCAAGTGACAGGGCCCAGGACTGCCTGACATCCTAGCCAGCACATGTAAGCCCTCCCCGGCAGGAAGAAAAAATACCCAAAACAGAGACCAAATAGCAGATTTCACAGACGTGCTTTCCTCAAATTCAGCAATGTTCCAAGTGCATAAAGGAACAGTGCCATTCGGAAGGCAATCAGTTCTGATTCTGAGAGGTTATAAAATACACATGGTACAGAGTATTCGTACAAAAATTTTGTATAAAAAGACATACAGTAATTTAAAAATGGTCCTCTGCAATTCATCCAGATTTATGTAATATATGCATCATCACTGGCCACATCTTCATTTCTACTTATCTTAGTATTGTATCTGACCCAGGGTAGACTTCACTAGGAGCTTAGCTCCTAGTTGCTTCTTTACAAAGTACTTGTCACTGGCCAGGGCACTTACGGGCAGTGACCAGTGAATACAGAACTAAGCGGAGCCAGTGACCACTTCCTCTCTCTAGTTCTCAAATCAATCAGTAAAAAATAAAGAAATCTAAAGCAAAATGTTACTCTTTCATATTAAGGCTTATCTATAGAAGCCTGAGGATGGACAATTTAACAAACTTAGTCAAATCCACACCACTGGCAAGTGACAGGGCCCGGGAAGGCCTGACATCCTAGCCAGCACATGTAAGCCCTCCCCAGCAGGAAGAAAAAAATACCCAAAACAGAGACCAAATAGCAGATTTCACAGATGTGCTGTACTCAAATTCAGAGGGTAGTTATACCCTCTTTGAAGTCTGAGTATTTGTAGATAGGTGGAAAGTCACGGAATCTTTTCTGAGAATATCCTTAAGCATGTAAAGCACAAACGACATTTCAGTCTAAACGCACTGTTTCCTTCTCTAACTGGTCGGTTAAATGAATCGTAAATACTCTGATGAAGAAAAATCTAATCTGCTTCAAAGAGCACAGCACAAAGAAACTGAATGACTGACCCAAGTATTAAAGACAAACACAATGTCCTCATGAGTTCAGTGAGAGGGGCGTCCCACTGTGACAGCACTCACAGAGAGACACGCTGCTCACATGTCCGCCATCTGCTCAATCCACCATCTCCAACCAGGTGGGAGCCACATGCAAGTCACATTCTAGTTTGGCCATGCCGCGTGTTGTGATCATCACTCACCCAGGCCAGCAGTGCTCAAGTGGGGACAGTTCTTTCCTCTGGGGGAAATTTGGCAATATCTACAGACATTTTGGTTCTTATACCTGGAGTCGGGGAGTGCTACTGGCATCTCGTGAGCAGAGGTTACAGATGCCACTAACCGTCTTGCCAAGCACAGGGCAAGTCACGATGATGAAGGATTACCCTCATTGCCAATGAGCACAATGCCAGCCGTGCTCAGGTTGAAAAACCCTCATCCTCAGCCATGAAGTGAAAGAGGGAAACTTTGGAAATAGTGTACATGACACCTCTTTTTGTTTTGAAACCTGTTCCGGTTTCATAATCTGCGATGGGGCCCGGTAGAATTCTTTCCGCTGTCTTATTGTTGTGTTGTCACTGTTTTTCCCTTTCAAGGTGGATGGGAAGTGCATAGGGCTGAAGCCATAGGAAGAATACTGTGATGTGTCCCATTTGCACTGTCTCACTGCAAGAGTTGAATTATTGTTTATGGAAAGAGTAAATGAGAGAAATTTTTTTTTAGTTATTTTACCCTCTCAAATTTGAAATTGTATTTAATTGCGCTAAATATTATTCATGTCTTGTGACACAAATATTTTACTAAATTATGTAACAACTTTGTATTAACACATTATTCTTTATTCATATCAACCTGTGACTCTGTTCTTTACTTATGAATATTCAATCAAGTATAACCAGAAATGAGATGACTTGGAGATATTTTATGAATGTACCAAATCTTCCTAATGTAGCACCTTGACTTTCATGGACTATCTTTTTGCTTCCCAGGTTTCCATGATACATTTTACCTGAGGGTAATTGCTGCATAGCAGAATGGAAATGGATCCACAGTAGAAGCCTTGTGAATGAGGCCCTCCATGTTTGTACACTATCATCCATAATGAAAACAGATTCATTTTGCATAAGTTTCTCTTTTTTATGTTGATATTGTCTCTGCTACTATAAAAAGCTTCTATGCCCAAATATATAATAAAACATTAGTTCTTTAATTGAAAAAATAAATGGAAAAAAAGGACCGAGAAGAAAATCAGAGGACCAATCTAGAAGTCCAACATCCAAATAACTGGGGCTCCAGAAGAGAGACGAGAAAATGGAAAATTCCCAGAACTGAAGGAATGGGGTTTCCAGACTGAAACGAGAAATCTAGTGCCCAGCACAATACATGACCATAGATCCACACCGAAATATCATAGTGAAATTTCTGAGCACCAAAGATTAAAAAAAGAGAAAAGATTATAAGCTTCTGGAAATAAAAACTAGATCACATACAAAGGATTCAAAAGCTGGACCACTTCAGATTCTTGACAACAATACCACTAGGCAGGTGACAATGACACAATGCCTTCACATTTTCCAACAAACAATACACTTCTTTTTCAACAAGCATCTTAATAATTTTTACAATGTTCCCAACAAAAACAAACAAAGAAACAAACAAACAAAATACCAAGGTGCAGACGGAGAGAGGAGGGAGTGAGAGAGAACAAGAAAGAGGTTAGTTATCCAGGAGAAAAAGATTCAAAATGAGGGGTCGTGGCCGAAACCAAGCTTAGTAAGGGAACAAAACTGCATCTCCTGGGGCCCCCTGGGTTGACCCTCGGGTTCCAGAGGACAGAGGACAGCGCTTTTCATAAGCATAACGAGCTGTGTCAAACACACCTGGGCTTCCAATCCCACCCCTGCTACTTACCAGCACAGTGGCACTCCCAGGGCAAGACCAGGACCAGCTTGGAGACTCAACACAGATTTGTGTGCTAATATCAGGGGTCATTGACAAGCGGCTTGGGTGCTGCTGTGAGCCTCAGTTTCTCCGTGTGTAAAGTGGGGGTAATAAGACTCACTTCTGTGGCTTTGGGAAGGTTCCCTTTCTTGGCCGGGCAGCCAAAGAGGGGGTCACAACGGGGTGGCATCCTGGCTGTGACATCAGCCCTAACCACACTGGTCGGCACTGCTGACTGGCAGGTCTCCCCACTGTGGTCTGTTCCCCAACTGTCACATCCTTGAGGGCAGGGGTTCTGTCTCTGCTATTTTGTCTCATTTACATTTCTGTCTCCACCGCTGCCCCGCCCACACTGAAGCCCAGCCCAGTGAACTGAGGGAATGGGCTGGTTCCTGGGGGCCGGGACGTAGGACCATACCACTAAGCCATGCCATTCCGGGCATTTAATCCAGACAAATTAAATTTATGTTCATACAAAAATCTTTATAGCATGGTATACAATGCTTCGGGGCAGACTTATTTTTAATAGCCAAAAACTAAACACAGCTACAGCGTCCTACATACAGTAAGTGAGTGGTACAGCAGTGGGCCACCCACTGGAAGAATATGACTCAGTGATAAAAAGGAATAGAGGAACAATGCATGCAGCAATGTCAGCGAGTATCAAGGGAGCATGTGGAGCTAATAAGCCATTCTCAGAACTTCCCACGTATGACTCCATTTATACAACACCTTGAAAGACGAACGTATGGAGATGAGGGACAGATTAGCATTTTCCACGGGTGAGCTTTGGTGGGAAGGCAAGGAGGAGCTGTGACTGCATAGGGGTCGCATGTGGGAGACCTTTGAGGTAATGGAATCGTCTGTTGCCCGATGGTGGTGGTGGTCGCATGTCTCTACCACACGACAACAATACAAAGAACTGCACGTATACACTTGTACCAATGACAGCTTCCTGGGTTTGAAACTATACGATAGTTTTGTTAGACGCAGCTATTGGGGGAAACTGGGTGAAGGCCCACAGATTTCTCTGTATATTCTTTGCAATATCCAAGAAATCTATGAATTGTTTTGAAAAGGGTGTGTAGACATTGGACAGCAGCAAGGACCCTAATACTTTGAAGGGACACAGTGGAGTCCCACATGCACCCAGACTTCTATCTGAGGATATTTCCCAAGCCAAGGTGCAGGAAAACATAGTCAAACATAGATGGACAGTCTCATTGAGAGGGGGAAGCAGATCACAGTGCAAGGCTGCTCTTAGACATCTGGAATTTAGGGAGCTGGGTACCAGAGAACAGAGAGCTATAGAGATAGAAGCACCCAAAATTGTGTACAAAAGTCCTTTGGAAGAGTAAACCCTAGTACAGACTTCAGGTGATCATGATGCCTCAATGTAGGCTCCTCAATTGTAACAGGTCCCTCTGGGGAGCTGTTGATAATAGGGGACTGTACATGGTTGGGAGCAGCAGGCATATGGCAAATCTCCATAACTTTCACGAACCTAAAACTGCTCTAAAAAAGGTGAAGTTAGCCCTGGCCAAATAGTTTAGTTGGTTGGTGCACGGTCCCAATCTGCAAAGGTTGTGGGTTTGATCCCCAGTCAGGGCACACATAAGAACAGATGGATGTTTCTGTCTTTCTGTGTCTCTCCCTTCCTCTCTTTATAAAATCTATAAATAAACTTTTTTAAAAATAGCTTATTTTTAAAAGTCTATAATAATATCTGGCACATAGTAGGCACATAATAAATGGAGTCTGTAATGCAATGCAAAGAATGAGGGATAGTCCCTATTGTGTAGCTGAGAGCACACATGAAACAAAGGCAGTCAATTATTAGGCAATATATTTATATAACTGAGGTGTGTCGATCAATTCATTTTTTAAGATTTTTATTTATTCATTTTTAGAAAGAAAGGAGAGAGAGACAGAGAGAAGGGGGAAGAGCAGGAAGCATCAACGCTTATATGTGTCTTGACCAGACAAGCCCTGGGTTTTGAACTGGCGACCTCAGCGTTCCAGGTTGATGCTTTATCCACTGCGCCACCACAGGTCAGGCTGTGTAGATCAGTTCTAAAGTGCTATAGTTATTCATTCAGAAAAGAGTATCATTCAGAGAAGGCTGGAAGAGTTAAGGAAGCTTTTCTCGCGGAGTTGGAACTTCTAACCTTTGATCATTAGACTGGGAAGACGATACTGTCCTAAGAGGGGAATATATAAATACATGTATGAAGTTTAGGAAGAGAATGGTTTACTTATTGGGGGCAATAAGTAAGTTGGCTGGTCTGACTAAAGCTGAATGCTAATATTGAAATGTCGTGGAATTTAATATTGCTTAAGTAAGAAGAGATCGGAGTATTATAAAAGATGTTAAAATTCAGACAGAAGAATTTAGACTTAGAAATAATAGAATGTCATATTTACATAAGAAAATAACTTTATGTAAGTGGTATCTGAGGATGGTTCATATGGAAACATGTTTTAGATTGATGCAGAGAGAGAAAGAAAAGCGATGAGGGTTCTACATTCAGTTAGGCTACTACCGAAGTATCTGTCCTGGAATTGGAAAATAAGAGTTACTTTTAATGTCCTTAGTGTTCTTGGAGAACTTGTAAGCTGGACATATGTAAGACAAGGCTTTCCAAGAGGCCCATCAGAGATCATCTTCTAAAAGCCTAATAGCTAAGAAAGGTAGAAATTCTGTTGAAACAAACTAACCAAAAAAATATGCCCTAAGAATAATAGCTATGCTGTAGTAGCAAAGTTAAAACTGAAATGGTCCTGCCGAAACACAATCTGAACTGATGCTTTCACGGGATCAAGGTGATCTACCAGTAATCTAACTACCAGCCTTATCAAAACGTACTGTTTCTTAGAGAAAGATAATAGCCCAGAACCTCTATAATGTATCACACAATATCCAGCACACAATTGAAAATTACTAGACGAGTAGAGAAGAAAAAGGTGACTGACAATCAAGGGATACAGGGTCCAGAGGAGCAGACTCATGGGATTTAGATACCTGAGTAGCCACACAAGGACTTCAAATTCTGTGATTTATAAATTTAAAAAGTATTAATGAAGATATCCCAAACCCATTTTATAAAAAGACAAAAGGCTTGAGTAGTTACATTCCAAAGAAGAATAGTCTAATAGTCAATAATCATTGAAAATGTATTCAATAACATTACTGATAGATGAATGCAGATTAAAACCACAAAGATATATACCTATGCTTCCTCCAGAGGGGTTGAAATATTTGTAATGACAATAGTAACTGCAGTACTAACATGAGAGAGAGTGTGCATGCTTCACTAGTGGTTTCCCAAACCCAATCAATAATCCCGTTCCAAGAACTATTCCAGAGGGAGAAGAATCATCTTACACGAGTCCTTGTCAACACAACAGTGGGACTAGCCATATCTGACATCAGCAACAAAGCCCCAGAATGCTATAAGAAATAATTCCATACTTCTTTCTGTCACCAATCCCGGCCTGATGATCCCATCCACAGACCAGGTTTGTCCTATGGTTCAAGTGGTTTTAGAAGCTACCCAGTAGAAGCAGCCCCAAGCCACCGTCCACAGGGACTCTATTGTTACCACAGCTCTGCCACTCACAAGTATGAACATGTTGGAGGAGCCAATCTTGGGAAATCAGCTGGGAATCGCAGAGACAGGTCACAGGGCAGAAGAGGAAGGGAGACAAAAGGCAAGAAAAAAGGACAGACCCTACGAGGGGAGCAGTGGGCAGTGGCAGTTTGTACCGGGCTGACCTCTGAACCTGTCTCCACGGTCCCCTTTTCTCCAACTTGCTTCCCTCATAACCAAGAAAATTTCCTTTATTTGCCATATTTTGATTTTTGACTGACCTTATCTCTAAAGATGACAAGAAACCAGGTGTCCTCACCCTACCCATGACTTTAGTAACAAAGGAAACTGAAAGTGAAACTCTGGACTTGGGTATAAAAGCTGTCCCAACAGGAGCACAACACCACACACCACACATCACCATGGCCTCCTCGGTAAGTTCCCCTGGGTCTTTCTGGGAAGGAAAGGGAGGCAGCTTCCTCCTGTATGTAGAGGTCTCAGTCTGTGTCCCGGCCTGTTACCTCCAGAGCTCGTCTGTGGAAGGCTCAGGGGAACTGCATGTTGTTTAAAAGTCTCTTTTGCTGCAGGGCTGTGAGGTCTTCAGGGAAACTGACCTCCTCTCTGTTTGGGACAGGAGGGGGAGTCCCAGGTGAGGGTATGTGGTGTCAGGGGCTGTGCCTGCCAGAGCAGGGGTAGGAGTGTGGGCTGACAGGGACCCGGGACAAGGGCAGTGAGTGAGTCCAGGCTGTGGTCTCAGCTGCTGCAGGGGTTCCGTGATTACTAAGCCCGGTCTATGCTCGCTCCACTTTCCTCCAAATATTTGTTCTGCCTGATAATCTGCATTCAGATTCCAGCAATCTGACTCAGACATCTTTACTCCCATCACCTCTGCTGTCCAGACTCACACGTGTCCCCGGGAGGGGTAGCACCCTGGATTGCAGCTGACAGGAGGCAGCTGGCCAGGGACTCTTGTTGCAAATGGGGCAATTCTGGGAGGGGAACTGCCCTCTCTGGAGCGGGTCCATCTGCATCCCTGCTTCTGGGGAAGGCTTTATTGCGGCCAATCAAAATCAGGCTCTGTTGCCTAGGGAACCATTTTACCCATACAGGTCATGAGCTCACATTTCATCTGCCTTAGGGTCCTGTGCCAGTGACTCTAACCTTGGCTTAATTAGACAGTTTCAGAGTGAAAAATCCCCTCACTTTCCCCTGGATGGAGACCGGCTCTGGGCCTGCCCCGCCTTGGCTGACCAAGAGGAGTTGGGGGGGGGGGGAGTCCTGGTCCCACTGACCCTCCAGCCCCCTCCTTACTCAGTCCCTGTCCTCCTGCTCCAAGCCAGGCCCCTGTCCCCATCGTGGAGATGCAGGGAGGGAGGGCCGAGCACACAGGATCCCCCTGCCTGGAGCTCACAGCCCAGAGGGGGAGCAGACAGACACAGGGAACTGCAGTGGGGGAGGAGGAAGGACCCATGCAGGGAGAGGGGGAGGTCCTGGGGGCTGGGGACCAGAGAGTGGCAGCTGAGCCTGTCTGGGGATCAGGGCAGCTCCTCAGAGGGGGGATGTCTGTCTGGCGGGGAGGAGAGGGAGCGGGTGTGGGGAAGGTGCTGGGGGCAGAGAGAAGCGGTTGTGCAGAGGAGCAGAGTGACAGTGAGCTGTGTGGTGAGGGGACCGGCAAGTCCTTCAGTCAGGACTGGGGACAGGGTCCTGGGAGGGAGAGAGAGAGGGTGGACAAGGCCTTGGGAGGGAGAGGGGGCTGGGGACGGGGCCCTGGGACAGAGAGAGGGGGTGGACGGGGCCCTGGGAGGGGGAGGAGGACAGGGACAGGGCCCTGGGACAGAGAGAGGGGGTGGACGGGGCCCTGGGAGGGGGAGGAGGACAGGGACAGGGCCCTGGGAGAGAGAGAGGGGGTGGACGGGGCCCTGGGAGGGGGAGGAGGACAGGGACAGGGCCCTGGGAGAGAGAGAGGGGGTGGAAGGCTCAGCAGGAGGACTTGAGAGCTGTCCAAGAGCATCCCTGTGCCCCGAGGCCAGTGAAGATCATGACCAGATGGGCCCCTTGGGAAGGCCACAGTGGGTCTTGGGGAGACTGGACGTAGAGTAATAGGAAAAGGAGGCAGGGGGCTGTTCGAGAAACCATGGCGGGTCATAAAATCTGGAACTGGGCTGCCTTGAACCAAGTCATGGGTCAGAGATGGATGAGAAGTGAATTCAGAAGAAACTGCAGGGTCACCATCCGTTGTTGGATATTGGCACGGAATGAGGGCAAAGAGAGGTGACCGCTGGTCTCAGGCTGGGCGGCCGGGGACCAGGGTTGCAGCCGGTTTATCATTCGCTGAAATGAAGCCCAACAAGGGATAAAACCTGAAAAAATTTCAAATCACAACACTGCAGTGCCCGAGTTGGGACATCACGGAGCAGGAAGAGGTGGAGGGAGGCAGGGACGGAGTCAGGACCAGGAGGGACAAGGAAGAATAGACCTGGAGCAGCGCTTCTGGCTGAGTGTCCTTAGGCAAGGCCCTGTCCCTCTCTGACGTCAGTCCCCCACCTGAGTGAATGCTGCTGCTCCGCCTGGGCTGTGGGCGCCTGCGGTTCTGAAAAGTGCCAGCAGCGCCCTCTGCTGTGAATGTGTCAGCCCCACCCCCACCCCGCCCCCACCCATCCAGGGCAGGAAGCTGGAGAGCCGAACGAGGGCCCCCTCAAAGGCTCAGGGCTCCTTATAAAACTGTCATTTCCAGTCTCTCCTGTCATCATCTCCAAGGGTAGGTGCTCCAGAACAGGTCAGGCCAGTGGGGTACAGAGAGGAGAAGGGGCCGGTGCGGCCATGGACAGCCAGAGTGAAAGTCAGAGAAGCTGACCCTCGCTAGTCCTGCGTTGCTAGCGATGGTTCCCAGTCAGAAAAGGGGTTTTTCATGCAGAATATTGCAAATAATACAGCCGCATATGCACATCTGGGTTCTAGTGGCTGTGCAGGTATATGCAATCCACACACAACATACATATGCACAATACACACAGACACAGACGTGCATAACGTACATACTCTAGACCAGGGGTCCCCAAACTACGGCCCGCAGGCCACATGCGGCCCCCCTGAGGCCATTTATCCGGCCCCCGCCGCACTTCCAGAAGGAGCACCTCTTTCATTGGTGGTCAGTGAGAGGAGCATAGTTCCCATTGAAGTACTGGTCAGTTTGTTGATTTAAATTTACTTGTTCTTTATTTTAAATATTGTATTTGTTCCCGTTTTGTTTTTTTACTTTAAAATAAGATATGTGCAGTGTGCATAGGGATTTGTTCATAGTTTTTTGTGTGGTTTTTTTTGTATTTTTCTGAAGCTAGAAACGGGGAGGGACAGTCAGACAGACTCCCGCATGCGCCCGACCGGGATCCACCCGGCACGCCCACCAGGAGGCAACGCTCTGCCCGTCAGGGGGCGATGCTCTGCCCCTCCGGGGCGTTGCTCTGCCACGACCAGAGCCACTCTAGCGCCTGGGGCAGAGGCCAAGGAGCCATCCCCAGCGCCCGGGGCATCTCTGCTCCAACGGAGCCTCGGAAGCAGTAGGGGAAGAGAGAGACAGAGAGGAAGGAGAGGGGGAGGGGTGGAGAAGCAGATGGGCGCTTCTCCTGTGTGCCCTGGCCAGGAATCGAACCCGGGACTTCTGAATGCCAGGCCGACACTCTACCACTGAGCAAACCGGCCAGGGCCTCATAGTTTTTTGGGTTTTTTTATATATTTTTCTGAAGCTGGAAACGGGGAGAGACAGTCAGACAGACTCCTGCATGTGCCCGACTGGGATCCACCCGGCATGCCCACCAGGGGCAACGCTCTGCCCCTTCGGGGCGTTGCTCTGCCGCGACCAGAGCCACTCTAGCGCCTGGGGCAGAGGCCAAGGAGCCATCCCCAGCGCCCAGGCCATCTTTGCTCTAATGGAGCCTTGGCTGCGGAAGGGGAAGAGAGAGACAGAGAGGAAGGAGGGGGTGGGGGTGGAGAAGCAAATGGGCGCTTCTCCTGTGTGCCCTGGCCAGGAATCGAACCCGGGTCCCCCGCACGCCAGGCCGACGCTCTACCGCTGAGCCAACCGGCCAGGGCCTCATAGATTTTTTTTTATAGTCCGGCCCTCCAACAGTCTGAGGGACAGTGAACTGGCCCCCTGTGTAAAAAGTTTGGGGACCCCTGCTCTAGACAAACGTTCACTCTCCCAGTGCACAAGGTTATTATTCCGGCTTCCAGGCCTCGGTGCGACCAGATTCCAGGCTTCCAGTTGACAATAGGGTGACCTCTAAAAGCCACAGCAGACTTAGGACCACACAGGATCCTGGAGATCTCCCCCACACACACTGTCACCAGGTGATAAAGAGAACAAGGGGGTCCCCAGGCCAAGATGCAGGTCCCCAGCCAGGGTCTCTGCTGTTGCCCAGAAATCTGATTACACCTCCCTGATTTTCTCTTGCAGTTTTATAAAAAACCCGAGCCTGGGGACTTGATTGAGATTTCGCGGACACACTACTCGCACTGGGCCATCTATGTGGGGTATGGATACGTGGTCCATCTGACTCCTCCAAGTAAGGACTGCTGACAGTGTAATTGTCACAAGATTTGTTAACATAATGAGAACAATTGAAAGCCAAACACCTCCTGACCTGGGGTGGCACAATGGATAAAGAGTCAAACTGGAATGCTGAGGTCGCTGGTTCAAAATCCTGGGCTTGCCCAGTGTTGGTCAAATAAGTTTGTAAATATGATATATCGGTTTGCTCACTTATAGTTTTCATTGGGTGTGGGGGACAGGCTGTAAGCAGGCAGGGTTGTTATACCCTAAGGCAGGGGTCCCCAAACTTTTTACACAGGGGGCCAGTTTACTGTCCCTCAGACCGTTGGAGGGCCGGACTATAACAAAAACTATGAACAAATCCCTATGCACACTGCACATATCTTATTTTAAAGTAAAAAAAAAAAGGGGGGGAACAAATACAATATTTAAAATAAAGAACAAGCCCTGGCCGGTTGGCTCAGCGGTAGAGCGTCGGCCTGGCGTGCGGGACTAAGCCTTTCCCACCCTAAGCAACTTTGTATCAGAGACTTCCTTGTTTGTATATTGGATTAAAGGTTTTGATTTCTACACTACAAAATGGGGGCAGACCGGGAGCTTACTCTCTCTCTTGGTTCCTGAGATTAGCATTAGAAGAGAGAGCAGAGAAAGGAGAGCAGAGAAAGACCACATGGAGGAGAGGAGAAGCAGCAAGATGGCGAAGTGCTGAAGGAGAAGCCAGTTTGTGCAGAGTTTGTGCAGAGAGAAGGAGATGGGGAACAGAAGTGAATAAGGCTGGTGAGGTAGAAAACTTTGATTCTAGGAAACTTGGATAAGTCAGTGGCTTTGGGAGCCCTGAATGGAAAAGGAAGTGTTTTCCCACTGTGTGTATTTCTTGCCCGCCAGGTACAAGCTAGGATAAAGATGATGGCTCACCAGTGCTTGGCTTTGTTGTATCATTGCCGTCTGTCTGAATCAAATGAGAACCTGCATGGGCCAGGCGGCTGTGATGGTGGCTGTGGCTACAGGCTTTACACACAATCAAGGCACATATGGGAGTTGATGCTTCTTGCTCCTCCCTCCTTCTCTCTCTCTAAAAATAAATAAATAAAATCTAAAAAACAAATAAGTTAAAAAGAAAGAAAACTAAATGCCACCATGGACAACCCAAGTTTCTTTCTCCTTGAACAGTGCCTGTGCTCACCCTACCTCCAGGCCCCTCTGAGTACCCTCAGTGGGTCCCGCAGTCCGGACAGGGCAGGGGGATTGATGTGGGCGCCCCAGGGCAGCCTGGCTGCCTCGGCCTTCAGTGCTCTCCAGCTCAGTGCCAGCTGTCGGGCATGCAGAGTCCCATCTCACTTAACCAGCTCGGTCTCGGATGTCCGCGGTCTCCTCATGAGAGTGTTTCTCAGCGCTCTGTCCTGTGCACGCATATGATTCCACAGAGCACAGTGTCCTGACAGCATGTACTTAATACTCCTTGACAGAAGCAGCTCTCACAGGCTTGCAAGTCACAAAGGGAAGTCTCATGCAAATACACGTGAGGACCTATGGACAGCTTATTTACTCGTTGATAACAGGAGAAGCAGGATGACAAAACCACTTAAAGGACAGTGCAGGACACAGATGTGTGCATCGTCAATGACAGACAAGTGCTGGAACGCATCTGCTAACTGAGATGCATGATGTTCCTCGTCCTGCAGAGCAATGGCACCATAACCTTTGTCACCAAGCGTTTGCATTGTCGCTGGGCAGAAACCATCATCACAGTCTATGTGTATCTTATCAGTTTTCTATGAGCTGTCATCTACCTCGACAGAGTTGAAAAAATGTCTGAATTGATTTTAAATCACACCCTTCCCATCCAGCC
This sequence comes from Saccopteryx leptura, assembly GCF_036850995.1. Taxonomy (NCBI): domain Eukaryota; kingdom Metazoa; phylum Chordata; class Mammalia; order Chiroptera; family Emballonuridae; genus Saccopteryx; species Saccopteryx leptura. Next base: position 9,680,622 of record NC_089503.1, on the reverse strand, counting down.
AACACTTGGGGAGGCTTGGAGCAGGAAGCATGACTACGAGGACCTGGGGACCTCTTGTGCCTGAGTGTGCAGGAGGTTTACCTCACGGGATGGGTTCTCAGTGCATAAAGGGGGATAGACCAGGGAGTCTATAAGAAGTTGCACATAGTGTCTTTAGCACAGTGGGGACCAAGAAAACTTTGATTTCTTTCTGAAATACACAAGTGAGTGAAGATGACTACATAACAGATATGATTTGCTATCATCATTTACAATGGCTAAACTTTTCAACAACCGAAATGCTCAATAATAGGAGATTTGCTCAGCTAGACGATGTCCATTCATATAATGGAGCACAATGGCAGCCACTGGCCATCACAACATTCCTTAACGTGAAAAATATCCCCAGCTTGTTAAGCTAAAGGAGAAACTTCTGTGAATTACCAACCACATCTGTGAAGTAACAAACACCAATCGTGCCTTCCCTTCGCCCTCCTGTGTTGTCTTTGCCTCCTCTCCCTCCCTCGCCCCCCTGCAGTTCCTGACACTCTGTCTCTGGTTCCAGGGAAGTCTCCTGGGACCTCCAGGAGCACAGGGCAGGTGAAAAGGGAGCTCCTGACCGATGTGGTGCAGGGCTGCTCCTACTGGCTCAACAACCACTTGGACCACCTGTACAAAGCCCAGCCCGTGCACAGGATGGTCAGTTCTACAAAGAAAATGATTGGTGAGGTGCGAGAGAACGGTGTTCTGAGCAGGAACTGTGAGCAGTTTGTCACCGATCTGAGATATGGCAAGGCCGAAAGTCGGCAGGTAAGGTCCTCTCTGGGAGCTCCCTGTCCCTCCTGGAGGTCTCCTTGGGGTGGGGGTGACCGTGCTGTGCACACACAGAGAGAAATTGTCCTGAATGATGCAAAAGTGGACTCTTGGGGTCCTGCTGGCTGGGAGCCAGGATGACAGAGAGAAAATCTCAGGTCTGCTTTGAATCCACTCAGGTCTTTGGACAGGTCACTACCTCTCTGGGCCTCAGTTTCCCCATGTGCAGAAGGAGGGGATGATTGGAGGACCTCTGGGACTCATCAGATATGTCACTTGAGGATTCGTAGCCTCCAGAAAGACCCCTAAAGGCAGCTCCCGATGCCCCTGTGGGTGCTCAGGGACAGACTGGCCAACCCAGGACCACGACAGGTCTGCTAAGAACCAGCGAGCACTCAGGCAGGACCCGCTCCGGGTCTGTGGGCCTGTGTAAGAGCTCAGGACACTGTCCTATAAGATCTGGGCCCAGCTTCCACACTCCCCCGGCACCGCTCCCGAGTGTGTCGTCCCCACACAGCTAGGAAGAGGGAGAAGCAGGATTCAAACCCAAGTGCCCACTCTCTCTGCTGTGCTACCGGAGCTCCAGGGCTCGGGCCGAGGGCGTGGGTGGTCGGGCGGAGAGAGGAGGGGAGGACAGCAGAGCCGTGTGGGGAGGGACGTGAAGGATGTGACGCTGAGGTGGGATGTTCCAGGTGGCCCGTCAGACACCCAGGGGGACAGGCTGAGGAGCAGCTGCACGTATGAGTCCGGGGCTCAGGGCTGAGCTGGGGCTGGAGACAGAAGCTTCCAGGCTGCACCTGTGACCAGCACTCAGTGCACAGGGAAGCTGTGACCATGGTTGCCCACAGTCTCCCGTCAGCTCCTGCCACGACCTCCCTCTGCAGGAGGAGAGCCCATGTAGAATCCAGACCACAAAGCATGTCCATCTCTTTTACCCCCAGAGCTCTGGCCCCAGAAACCCAGGCAGGAAATCTCCTTTTTAGGGACCCCAATCAAGAACAAATGGCTTCCCTCAAGAAGCTCACACTGGTATTGTAGGGACAGATGGCAGGGGGCTGACTGGTCAGAAAACCATGGAGGTCATGGAATCAGAACCTGGGGTGTCCTGAAGAAAGTCGTGGGTGAAAGAGGGATGATTAGGCCCTGGCCGGTTGGCTCAGCGGTAGAGCGTCGGCCTGGCATGCGGGGGACCCGGGTTCGATTCCCGGCCAGGGCACATAGGAGAAGCGCCCATTTGCTTCTCCACCACACCCTCCTTCCTCTCTGTCTCTCTCTTCCCCTCCCACAGCCAGGGCTCCATTGGAGCAAAGATGGCCCGGGCGCTGGGGATGGCTCCTTGGCCTCTGCCCCAGGCGCTGGAGTGGCTCTGGTGGAGGCAGAACGACGCCCCGGAGGGGCAGAGCATCGCCCCCTGGTGGGCAGAGCGTCGCCCCCTGGTGGGCAGAGCATCGCCCCCTGGTGGGCAGAGCGTCGCCCCCTGGTGGGCAGAGCATCGCCCCTGGTGGGCGTGCCGGGTGGATCCCGGTCGGGCGCATGCGGGAGTCTGTCTGATTGTCTCTCCCCGTTTCCAGCTTCAGAAAAAATACAAAAAAAAAAAAAAAAAAAGAGGGATGATTACGTGAAATCAATAATAAAACCCAGGGTCAGTGTCAGTTAATGGATATTGGCAGGAAAGGAGGACACGGAGAGACTGACCTCCGGAGTCGCACTGGCGGCTCGGGTTGAGGGTGGAAGGACGTTTGTCATTTGCTGAGGTCAGGCACAAGGAGGAACAAAAACTGAAAAATTCTCAAATCACGAAGCTATGTGCTCTGGGTGGGGACACTGAGGAGCAGGAAGAGGTGTGGAAGGGGCGGGAGGCAGGGACAAGTCAGCACCAGGATGGGACTTGGCAGACAAACCCAGGGGAGAACGTCCCAGCCGAGTGTCCTTGGGCAAGGCCCTCTCCCTCCCTGACGTCAGTCCCCCACCTGAGTGAATGGCGCTGCTCCCGGGCTGTGGGCGGCCTGCGGTTATGAAGGGGCCAGCAGACCCTGCGGGGTGGATGTGTCAGCCCCTCACCCACCTTCCCAGTGCAGGAAGCTGGGCAGCCCCCTTTAAGGCTCAGGTCCCCTTAAAACATTGTCATTTCCTGTCTCCCGGGTGACCATCTCCAAGGGTAGGTATCCCAAGTCTGGGAGTGGGGAACAGAGTGGGAGAGGTGCCTGTTGCGGCCACGGACAGCCAGGGCGAGAAGGACGGTGAGCCCCTGAGGGAGCTGTGAAGGGCAGAGAAGGTCAAGACTCACCTGACCCATACGGCCTGGGCGCCCGCCTCAGCGAAGGACTATGACATGCAGGCTGTGTGACAGCATGCTCAGGACTCGTGCACAACGCACCTGCACATGCATATCTGCACCCCAGAGTGGGTGCATGCACACACAGCACACACACAGCGTACATCTGCACAATGCCCACAGACACAGAACACACACATGCCCTACACTCACGCAGACAGTCCTCCTTTCTCCCATTCCAGAAGTTCATTTCTCAGGGTGCTAGCTCCTGCTTCCCCCCAAGAGGGGACTATCTGAATTCAAGATGGGATTCCACGGGCAACAGTCGCTCTCCACCACTCAGCTCTAACCAGGTGACAAACAGCAGCAAGGCGGTGCCCAGACCGAGCTGTAGCTCCCCAGCCAGGGCCTCCGCTGGGGCCTAGAAGTCTGTCCACACCACCTCTGGCTTTTCTCTTGCAGTTTATTGAAGAGCCCCAGCCTGGGGACATGATTGAGATTCTCCACGATGACTGTAAAGACTGGGCCCTGTATGTGGGACATGGTTACGTGATCCATCTGACTCTTCCACGTAAGGGCCGCTGACAGTATAATTTTCATAGTATTTGTTAACAAGGTAACGAGAGCGCTTGAAATAATCCCCACCAAGCGGAGCGTCACATTCTCTCTGCACTGAGCTTGCGCGGACCACAGACCGCAGATCGTAGTCTGAGTGCATCCGCTGTCCTCTCGGGGGTGTGACCCGTCCTGCCAGAAGCCAGGAGGCTCGTTGGCTCCTCCGGCACAGCTGGGCTGCTTCAGGACTAGGATTCCTTCAGCTCCGGCTGACTTACTCTGTTCTTGTGGACTCTGATGATATCATTTCGAGCAGCCAATTTATTCAGACTCACTGTCTAGGTCTTACATAAGAGGGGCTCTCAGCGGTGTGTTTTTTGTAAGCACGTGAGTTCACCAAGTAGGTATTTTAGTAGTATCTGTAATAGACGGTCCTTAGCAGAGGCAGCTTTCACGGGTGTCCATCCGATAAAAACATCCTCATGAAAATGCATAGCAAGTGCTTGTTAATAGTTTATTTAACTCAAAAATAGGACAGAAGCAAAAGGGGGGCAAAGCCGGCTTACAGGAGAATAATCGGCACGGGTTCATCGTCAGTGAAAGAAATCCAAGTGTCTAGAATAAGCCTGTTGAGTTAGATGCAGACTGGTTCATGCCCCACGGAATGACGGCCCTGTAACCTTTGATGGTCTGTTTTCATCAAGGGCAAAACCATTGTCATCCACCTCAGAATAATAACCATGCAGCTTATGTGTTTTCCACAAGTTTTCATTCACCCTGAGGATGTGGTAAGAACATAAGAACTGATTATAAATAGTAAATCAAGCTCATTTAATCCAGCTGACACTTAGGGGGCCTTGGAAGAGAAAGCAGGGCTCTGAGGAATGTGGTCCACTTTATATCTGATATTCTAGGTGTGGACAGGTTTTCTTAAGAGGATGAATTCCACGTGCAACCATCCACCTGGAGATTAGAAACAAAAAAAAATAGTGTGCTTACTTCTAAAATACAACCTGGGCTCACTACGACAATGGAATTGGGCTCCAGGAGCGGAGAGCTCTCCTGCAGCCTGGGCTGCGCCACCCAAGGGAGGGGAGGGGACACTGATGGGACGGGCTCCTGGGGGGCGCGGACACTGATGGGACGGGCTCTCTACGCTGCAGCTCGCTGCACTGGAAGGACTCTGGCCTTTGGAACTTGAGAGAGGCAGTTGTACATTCTGCGCCCAGGGCTTTTCACAGCACAAAAGTGTCTGGTAGTGTCCTTTGGGCCCAATTGTATAATGGAGATGACAATAATTTCCTTGAAGGGCATGAAGAGAATTAAATTAGTCAATATATGAAAAATAGCCCAGAGAAGTGTCTAAGCACAGTAGCTGCTAATGAAAATAGACCCATTTGTGAAATATACCGGGGTATAAACGTGAACAGGTAGATCAGTACATTCTTAACGTAGCTGTTCATCATGGCTAAGCTTTTGATCAACTCAAATGCTCAGGAAAAGGGGATTGGTCAAATTTACTATGTACACACTTATAACACAATACTATAACATCGTCTTGTGACCCAGACATTGACAATTATGACATTTATTGCATGTAAAATAGCTCACAAAACCTTTCAACAACATAACCAAGTATGTGATTCTTCCCATTTGGGCGGTGGTGGGGGTGAGTGGGGTGGAAGGGGGGTGTTATGCCCCAGATCTCCGTAACGTATAATTTGTCCGTTTTTCTTTTCTCTTTACCTCATCTGCCCTTGACCTTTCTCTGTGATTCCCAGGTGGGTTTCCCAGGACTAGTGTCCTTAACATGCTCATGTTTCTGACTGAAAGGGTTGTGGTGAAAAAAGAGACCCTGGGGGCCGTGACCTTGGGCTGCAACTTCCGGGTCAACAACCGCTTGGACCATCAATACAGACCCCGGACTGTGGATGAGATCATCAGTTCTGCCGAGGACATGATTGGTTACAAGATGTATGTACCTCCTCCTGGCAGCAATGAAAAGTTTATCACCGATCTCAGATACGGCCGGGTTCCTCGGGAATTGGTAAGGCCCGGGGGTGGGGGGTGGGGGGGGGGCGATCTTCCTCTCTCTGGTTTTGTCCCAGAGTGGGATTAAGGGTGGGGTTTTGGGATACCACCAGTGCAGATGCGTGGTATTTCTCCTATTAATACTACAGCATTAATTCTCACGGTAATGCTGCAGTTCAGGCATTTCGAAGCTCTTAGCTCATTAAGTTTTGACAACAAGCCAGTCTGCACATGGGCTCCCGGGCACACAGAGCTTAGGTAACTTGTCCAGTGTGTCCAGCATGAAATAAAGCAGGAACCCAGGTGTATCACATCCTTGAAGAGCACCTTTCAGTCTAGAAAAACATTCTAAAGGGTTGGCAAGCACAGGCTAGTGGTCGAGGGAACCTGTTGCTCTAAGTTCCATTGAGAGCCAGTCCGGGGTCTCATACTGCCACCAACCAGCTGGGAGACCTTCTCCAAGTCAGTTCACTGTACGGCGTCCTGGCCGACGATCTGGCCTCGTCCTAAAAGAAGGGGTGCTGGGCAGGCTGCCCTTCACGCCCCTGCTCTTCCCATCCCCCAACAGGTCCGAAACCATAGGAGCAGGACAGATCGGTACAGGAAATCGCATCAAAAGTGATCTGTGCATAGAGGGGCGGGGCAGCTGGTCCTGCCCGAGGCTGTGAGGTGCCCCAGGGGAGAGGGCAACTCCTGGGAGAGGGTGTGCTAGGGAGTGGGCCTGGGAAAGTGTTTGGAGGCAGAGGGAACATAACAGTTGAGAGCAGAGGCAAGAGAGAGCAGGAGGTGCGGGAAACACAGGCAGCTCAGAAGGAGCACAGGAGAGGGAGTTGAAGAAGGATGAGCGTGAGGAGGGGTGAGAGAAGAGAGATTCGGGGGAAGGGATGAGGGGGAGGAGGGATGAGCGGGAGAAGGGGTAAGGGAGAGGAAGAAGGAGGGGAGAGAAGGGGGCGAAAGGAGGAGGGGGAGAAACGGAGAGGAGAGGAGACATGCAGGAGGAAGGATGAGAGGGGGAGGAGGTGAAGGATGGATGAGGGGGAGAAAGGGGGAGGGGGAGGAGGGAGGAGGGGAGGAGGGAGGAATGGGAGGAGGACTAAAGGGGAGGAGGGATGAGGGGAAGAGGAAGAAGGGGAGCAGGGGTGAGGAGGATGAGGGATGAGAGGGAGAAAGGGGGAGGGAGGAGGCATGGAGGGAGGAAGGAAGGGGGGTGAGGGGAGGAGGGAGGACAGAGAAGGGGGATGGGCAAGAGGGGTGAGGGGGAAGAGCCAGATCATGAGCTGCCTAGAAAGTGTGGACTTCATTCTTTCATTCTGAGGCTCCAGGCAGGTCACTGCCAGATGTTCCCACCGAGGGCCCCACTGGATGACCTGAGGTGGAGTGGGAGTGGCTGCAATGGGAGTGGGAGGTGAAGGGACAGTATTCTCTGGCCCAAGCTAGAGGAGGACGCGGATGAAGACGTCGTTGAAGGCACCTGTTATCGGAAGTGGGGCTGAGCGAGGAGGAGTGAAGGATGACTCCAGGCCTCTGAGCGACCCGGGCTGAGTGATGTCAGGAGGAGGGGACAGAACGAGGAGAATGTGGGGAGCAAATGGAGTGTTGGGTGGCACCCTCAGGCCCTGGGAAGAGGGTGTGAGTGTGGAGAGGCGCAGTGCCCCCAGGGGGCCTGCTGTGGGCGTGGGGAGAGCGAGCTGCGCTCTTGCGGAGCAGTCGCTCCTGGGAGAGTCCTTAGCCCCTGCAGTCAGTGCCAACACCCGTGGGTGGGAACGTTCCACCCCGTCTGGCTGCAGCTGCGTGCACGTCCTGGAAATTTCCCTCTGGTGGCTGTGTGCTCGCCCCCAGGTCAGACGCTTGGCCTGCTGCCCGTTGCGTGGCCCTAAGGAGTCCGTAGTTTCTGTCTCACGTGACTGAGCGCCCGGAGGAGGGGAGCGGATCTCAGGAGGAGACCAGTCAGTGAGACTATGAACAACCTGCTTTTTTTCTTTTTCTTTTTTTTTTTTTTTTTGTATTTTTCTGAGGTTGGAAACGGGGAGGCAGTCAGACTCCCGCATGCACCGACTGGGATCCACCCAGCACGCCCACCAGGGGGCGATGCTCTGCCCATCTGGGGCATCACTCTGTTACAACCAGAGCCATTCTAGCACTTGAGGCAGAGGCCACAGAGCCATCCTCAGCGCCCAGGCCAACTTTGCTCCAATGGAGCCTTGGCTGTGGGAGGGGAAGAGAGAGACAGAGAGGAAGGAGGGGGGAAGGGGTGGAGAAGCAGATGGGCGCTTCTCCTGTGTGCCCTGGCTGGGAATCAAACCTGGGACTCCCACACGCCAGGCTCTACCACTGAGCCAACCGGCCAGGGCAACAACCTGCTTTTAAACATGGTGCATTATGGACTACTTGAGGGTCAGTAAGGACCACAGACCAGGAGACAAAGGCAACGGAAATGCTAGCTTGTTCCTCAGGGTCCCAAGAGGACGCGTCACGCCACGCCCCTCGGGCCCACATAGGAAGCACCGGGTTGGTGAGGAGGCAAAGGAAGTAGGGAGAAAAAGTGGGCTAGAGCCTTTCCTGCAGTCTCTGCGGGAAGAGTGGTTGAGGGTAAACAGGCTTAGAATAATTTCTGCAGGCTCTGGGCGGGGGGCTGTCTCTGGTTGTCCAGTCCCTGGGCCTGGGGGGATTGGGGCAGGCGGATGGAGGCCTGCAATGTGAGAACTTCTTAAAGGAGGTGGCCGGGGCTGTAGGCTCAGGATCAGTTTGTTTGTATCTGAAAAGTACAGTGATGGGGCCTATCTTCGGGAATTGGCTAGTCCTGGGAGGGTCAGTCTCTCCAGCTTCAGTAAGACTCAGGATGTCAGTGTCACAACAGAAGATAAAAGACATGGTTAATTGCCAACAATGGGGCAGAACAAATGTGCTAGGGCCCTGAGAGTCAGTCAAATGAGAAGGAAAGGGTTCAGCCAAGCATTTGTCCCTCCTGTCCCCAAAGGGGGGTTCTCTGAGGTGACAGCAAAGCAGGCGATCCCAGCAGTCCCCGCGCTCTCTCCTCCCTGGGTTACCCCCAGGCACTGCCCTGCGGGGCAGTGAGCTTCTGCAGCTCCCCGCCAGGTCTCTGCTGGTGCCTGCAAGTCGGTCTACACTCTCTGCATTTTCTGTCCTAGTCCCGCGAAGACCCAATACCTGGAGACATCATTGCAATTTCTCGAGGTGTTTTTCAGCACTGGGCCATCTATGTGGGAGACAGTTATGTGGTCCATGTGAGCACTCCAGGTAAAGGTGAGTTACTTGCATAAACACCAGCTTTATGGTGGGAAGAGGGAATGAAAGACAAGTCACTGGAGTCATTAGCATCTGTTTCCTTTTGAATCATAACATGTCAGCTCTTCATTCCCTAAGTAATGGAATGTGGACTCAGTTGACAGTGCTATTGTGCCTGCCTCTCTCTTAAGTGTCCAGAACTATGTCAGGTGACATGGTAAGGAAATGACGAGGAAATTCCCCCTTGTCATGGACCCTCACAATTTCTATTTAATAGGTAGACATTGCTAGGCCCTTGGCGTTGTTTCAGATCCTTGCTCCACAACTTTTGTCCGCTGGGTGTGACACTCAAGTTCTCTGGCTCCGGATTGGGTCTGTGAAATGGAGACCGGCATTTTCACCTAGAAGGGATTGCAAGGAGATTGAATGGGACTGGCTTCTTCCTGGTAGACACTCAAAACACTCAAAAACTTGTCAGATTCAGACCTGCGCCCAAAGAAGCACAATCTGCAAGTGTTTTTATGATGTCATTGTCTATAGTTGAGAACAAGTTTAAACAACTGAAAAGCCTAACGATTGGGGATCTGTCAAATCAATGACAGTGTGACATCAGTGGAACACCATGGCAGTCATTTCAAGTTATGACGTAGTTCCACATTTGTTGCTAGGGGAACATGTCCACAACATATGAAGTATTTAAGTCACAAAAGTTATAAATCAAACAATTGCACTTCTGGGAAATTTAACCTCTAACAAGAGGGAATAGGTCTAGGCTAGTTGGCTCAGTGGTGGAGCATTGGCCTGGTGTGTGAATGTCCTGGGTTTGAGTCCTCGATTGCTTTGAGTACATCGGCCCCGGGGGCTAAGCCATCCCCTCCATGGGTGGCTCCATGAAGCTTCCTCCTCAGGTCCTAAAAATAGCTCAGTTATGGTGCAAGAGAGCAAGGGCCCCAGATGGGCAGAGCATTGTACCATAGGGGGCTTGCCGGGTGGATCCCAGTTGGGGGTGCATGCAGGAGTCTGTCTCTCTGCCTTCCCTCATCACACTTAATTTAAAAAAGGAGGGGAGGATGAGAGTGAAAGAAAAGGACGGTGACCCTCAACGGTCAGTAGAACTTTTATCTTTTCTTCCTTTTCCAACCTTACACTGTGGAGCACGGCAGCCTCTTAGAGTGCCTGTCTGTGACCCCAGGTCAGCTCTCTGGGGCTCGCTCTCCCAAGAGCAGCATGGATGACTGTGAAAGTGTCCAAGTGACGTGCGAAACGCTGAAGAAAGTAGCAGGGAAATGCGAGTACCGGGTCAGCAACCACATGGACCACACGCACCGACCACGGCCTGCGGATGCCATTGTCTGTATGGCAAAGAAGAAAATTGGTCAGACCTGGAACTACAACCCTTTCAGGTCAAATTGTGAGCACTTTGTCACTGAAATGAGATACGGGCAGCCCTGCAGCCGACAGGTAAGACCCCTATGCGGTGATTCTTTTGCAGTTTTATTTACAGGAAGATGTGGGGCAGCTGTTGGTAATAACCAAGCTCGTAACTTGCCCGAGGTCACCCTAACTACAGTGAGTGTGAACTTCAAAATGTGCACCGATTGCTTTGGTCCAACACCAGCGTTTTGTCCACTGACTTGCACTGCGCTCTCCTCTTTGAAGAGCGTTTTTCATGGGGGAAAATCTTTTTCAAAGGGTCACCAGAGCAGCCAGGGGAGGGCGCACGGCCCTGTCTGTCAGGGAGCAGCGGAGCCAGATGCTGGCACTACCACTGACCCACCAGGGGACCTGCTGTAAGATCACTTTCCTGACGAGGCTTGGTTTTCTCATCCGGAAATGGGCACGGGCCTCTGTCCACCCACTGCGTAGTTTGTCGTGAGCATTAAATGACTGGGAAAGAGCTGTGACAATTGGGAAGCTCAGCTCAAATGTGAGCCTCTGTTGCCAGCAGTTGCTCCTCCCACAAGCCTGTGGGGTGATCGGGGGCAGTGTTTCCTGTCCCATCCAACAGGAGAGGAAACCGAGGCTCAGAGAGGTCACGTGGTTACCTGGGCTTAGCAGCGCAGACCCCGTTACCTGGAAGCTGCCATAGGCCACATTCTCCTGCCGCCCCCACAGCCCCAGGCACAGGGACCTCTCGTTCCTCATTTCACAGCAGCAACCCCACCCAGCCTGTGTGCTCTCAGCTTTCTGAATCCCTTCCAGGCACTGAGCTGCCATAAATAGAGGCCACCTGAGCTCAAATCCCAACTCAGCTTCTGATCCCCTGAGGGCCTTGGGCAGGTGACTTCCCCTCTCTGGGCTGAGTTTCCTCACATGCAGCAGGAAGGGTTGGATGGGGAGGCTCTGAATGAGGACAGGGCTGGCTGTAACACTAGGCTGTCCCTTACCTGTGAGCTCAGCTCTGCAGGCAGGTCCTGAAAATCCCTCTGGGTTGTCAGGGAGAGTCTGGAACGAGCCAGGCTGCAGACAGGATCACCTAACCCCCGAGAGGGCGAGTGGGCAGGCAGGGTCAGAGCTGCGGAGGGGTGAGCACCTGCGGACACAGTGAACTTCCTTCCTGGGAAAATCCGCCCCCGCCAGAAGAATTCACGTGTCTTTGTGTGAATTGTGGGAGAGGGAACACCAGTCTTGGACTTCCTTTTGACCTGAACAATGCACTATTCTCCTTTTCAGAGTAAATACCCACTTTTCTGAAACGTATTTCTGTGGTTATGAAAATCATCTTGGACAATCTTGAGTAATACTCATGAAAAGGAAGAACTGCTTGAAGAAGCCATTAAAAATTCTCAAATTTGAAGCTGCTTCGCGGACCAGCTCTTCCTGGGACCAGCTGCACCTCTCTCTGCCTGATTCTCCCCCTCACTGGCGTTCGGAAGGACCAGTTGCATCGAGACTGTAGCTTCTTGAAGAATCAGATGAATGAATCCAGTGACCCCTTTATCAAATATTTCCGCTACTTTCTTGTGGACTCAAGAATCTCTGTAGAGGGGGGCGCGCATGCGCGCCGAGGGTGGAGCCGCTGGGCAAAGAACCGGAAACTTAGAGACAAAGTTCCGAGCCCCACCTCTCGCCTAGTTGCCCCGCCGTCTGGCCTCGCGGACTCGCCATCCACCAACCCACTACCAACAAATCTGCCCGACTCTCGCGTGCACCATGTCTGGTTCCTCCAGTGTCACCACTATGAAGAAAGTAGTTCAACAGCTCCGGCTGGAGGCCGGGCTCAACCGCGTGAAGGTTTCCCAGGCAGCTGCAGATTTGAAACAATTCTGTCTGCAGAATGCACAACATGACCCCCTGCTGACTGGAGTATCTTCAAGTACAAATCCTTTCAGACCCCAGAAAGTCTGTTCTTTTTTGTAGTGAATTTGAAGGTGTTCTAAACCACTTTTCATGGCTGGAGAATATTCAAAGAGACCGAAATATGAAGCCTGTACAAAAAGCTTATTCCTGTAACACGTGCCATACTACACAAAACTTCTGCTTCTGTCAGTCCTTAACATCTACCTCTCTGAATTTTCACGAATTTCTGTTTCACAAGGGTAATTATTTTATATACACTGGCAGCAGCAAATAAAATACCTATAAAATTAAAAAAAAAAAAAAAGAATCTGTAAAGGAAGCATCTACAGTTAAGTACCTGCTATGCATTTCAAGCTGCTTAATCCTGAAAAGGGCCTTGAGATCTGAACTTCCGTTTCTTCTGTAATATGGGGGTAATAATGGCTGCTTCACCGGGCTTTGTTGAGATGACATAACATCCCTTAGCACAATCCCTGACCAACAGCAGACGCTCAATAAATTTGCTCCTTGCGCATCACTCCTGCCTTGCTTAATTTCACACTGCAGGTGGGCAAGGGACCAAAATGCTTGTGGCAAGCCCCAGCATCAGGAGAAGAGTCCAGCATCCGTGCCAGGAGGATGCCCTCCACTGCGCCTGCAGAGCCCTCTTTAGGTCAGCGTCCTTGGTTATAAAGGAGGTTATTTGTAACAAAGGGTCTCGCCTTTACCTTCCTGCAACTGTTATGTGAAGTCATTGTTATTCTCTGGGCTCAAGCGAACATGGGTCACTCTGCTCCCGGTTTGATTCCTAGCAGGTAGCTCTCCCGGAAATGAATCCCAGCTCTTTTCCTGCGTGCCTCGTGTGTGGTATCAGACACGGCAGGAGCCCTATTCTACCACTGACCCCTCACCCTGCAGGCTGCCAGGCTCCTGCTTCTGTCACAAACAGCCTTCCTCAGACAGTCACCCCCAGGAGAGAGTCCTCATCCATGGGGCCACTATGGATACTGCTACTTTGGCCCTGGGGAGCAGGGGACACTTTCCACTTGCTCGCCATCTCAAAGGTGTGAGAGGCTGGATTCCACATGGCCACAGCGCAGCAAATCAGGGCCTGAAGCTCCGGGATACCGGGGAGGAAGAACAAGGAAGGGAGTGACTTCCTGATGCCATGACGTAATGTGACTACGCTCCGGTCCCAGGCCCAAGTCAGTTCATGTATTTACAGAGCCCAAATAGTGGCCTCTGGTTGCTCCTCAATTGTCCCCTGTCAATGGGCTCAACTCACCTTCCACAAGGGCCTGCTCTGACATGGCTGCTTATTGGGGGCCCCAGCCCCAGATCACGTGGCCACACAGAGCAGAGGGCCTCCTCTAGACAGTGTGACTCTCTTCCCTGACACCTTAGCTGGCCCACGATCAATTTGTTCTCAATGCACCTAAATGTGACTGCCATTTCCTTGACGGAAACGCTGGGCCTTCCCATGAGCGTGTCTGTTCTCTGTAACTAGGTCCAAGCTCTCAGCTCTCCGTGGACTGCTCCTTAGTGGCACTTACCATACACCAACTGATTTTATCATGTGCTTTTGTGACAAATACGTATTTTCCCTATGAGAAGTGTCACTCTAACTGCCAGTCTCACGACCCCTTTTCTTCACCGTTGTCAGCCCAGATCTCCCATAATGTCTTACATATAAGGTGTCACTTCTAAAACAATGAGGAGGGCCTAATTAATGTATATGTGCGTGTAAAATTTTAAAAAGAATATACCCCACTACCAGGAATGAAGATGTAACTCGCTGTTGACGTAGCAAATGTGTGAGCTGATGATACCTGTGTGTCAGAAAGGAGTGCCAACCTGCAGTCTGGAATCTAAGTGTTTCCAATTGGAATTTTAATGCCTATGTGCAGACTAGAATATCGAGTGTAGACCAGAGAGCTACGGCATGGGAGCTGAGATCTCCCCATAGAGCTGAGCCCCTGGAAGAAATAAGCCTGTAGCACAAGGGAAAGGAAGATGAGAAACTGCCTAGACCTCTGGGTGTGAAACTAAAACTGTCTCTCATGAGATACTGTGAAGCTAAGCCATTCGGATGTGTAAGTGGTAAGTCTGAAGTGCTGCTGCCCCCGGAGGAGCCCCGGTAGACTAACTGACGCCCTCAGTCATTTGCAGCTAGAAACGCAGGGCACCCCTGGCTTGCTCAGGAGCAACAGCCCTAGCAGCAATGGGCCCTAGACACGCTCAGTGGGGGAGCGGTAGCTAATGAGTTTAGAATAAGACAGTGTTCCGGAACCGGTATGTGTATGGGTGTACGCACACATTTCTCCAGAGTGTACGTCCAGTAGTACAATCGCCCTGTCATGAAGCTGAGGAGTGTGTGTTTAGCTCCAGCATATGCAGCCAAACAACTTTCTAAAGTGGCTAAACCCGTTTACTCCCTCCCTTCCAGGAATTTAAGTGAATAACTAACTCTCTTGTCCACTCCTACAACGCCTCCCTGCTCCTCCATGTCGCTACCCTGGTCAAGGCAGCTTTGGGATTTGGACATTTTTCAGTTTTTCACTCACTTTGTTCCAGCCCCCTGAAAGTGACAAACCTCCTACTGTTGTCATCCCAGGCCACTCAATCTGAGACCTGGGGTCCCCTTGCCATTGCCCTATTCCATGTCAATGTCCAGCTGCTGATGTTGACCCCGGAAGTTCACTCTGATTCCACTTCCGCTTTCATATCTCACCTGTGACTTGGTCAGGGCAGCCAGTTACTGATCATGTGACTCCATGGTTTTCTGACCAGCACCCTACCTCTTGTCCCTAACACTCCACCTGTCCCTAGTCTCCCCAGGACCAACTGTGGCTTTCCCAAGGGGCCCATGTGCCCCTGAAATCCCTCTGGCCTGAGAGCACAATCATGCCCTTGGGCACTTAACTGGCCCATCATGCCAGCCCTTCCTCACCCTCCTCTCCCTCCCAGGACCCTGTCCCATGGGCTGATGGAAGGACTTGCCGGTCCCCTCACCACACAGCTCACTGTCACTCTGCTCCTCTGCACAACCGCTTCTCTCTGCCCCCAGCACCTTCCCCACACCCGCTCCCTCTCCTGCCCATCAGACAGACATCCCCCTCTGAGGAGCTGCCCTGACCTCCAGCCAGGCTCAGCTGTCACTCTCTGGTCCCCAGCCCCCGGGACCCCCCTCTGCCCGCATGGTTCCTGTCGCACTACAGTTCCCTGTGTCTGTCTGCACCCCTCTGGGCTGTGAGCTCCAGGCAGGGGGATCCTGTGTGCTCGGCCCTCCCTCCCTGCATCTCCACGATGGGGACAGGGGTGTGGGGAAAAGCTTAGCTTTGAAAAGATGTTAGTATTAAAAGGATGGCTAAGGCTTAGTCTTAAAACTAAGCCTTTAGGCTATAAGGACTTTTCCAGCTTACAGCCTGTCTCCCACACCCAATGCACACAATAAGCGAGCAAACATACACATCATATTTACAGACTTATTTGACCAACACTCACTCCATAAGAAACAGAAAGCTCATCTCTCTTCAAGCTGTAAAAAAACACAAGAACCACTCAGGTGCGGATCCAACCCAGCAGCAGAGGCCTTGAGACAGAAATAAGTCAGGAAGGTGAGCTGAGAGCCACGCCCCCCATGCCAAGCCACAGGGGGAGCAGCTGAGGGGAGAGGTACCGCCCTCAGCTGCAGAATCCAGGTGACAACTTTAACCTGAAGACAGGCCTCAGGAGCCACAGTTC
This sequence comes from Saccopteryx leptura, assembly GCF_036850995.1. Lineage (NCBI taxonomy): Eukaryota > Metazoa > Chordata > Mammalia > Chiroptera > Emballonuridae > Saccopteryx > Saccopteryx leptura. Next base: position 9,664,700 of record NC_089503.1, on the reverse strand, counting down.
AGTGACCCAGCAGCTCCCGGGGGCCGGCGATGTCCAGAGTGACAGCCCCTCCTGGAGCTCCGGGTCCACAGACCCACTGGCTCTTGGCTGAGAAAGGTGAAGCCCTCACTCTTAAACAGGTAGTGATGGAGATGGGGGATGGGGGACAGGCAATGGGACAAAGTGACACTCCTTGAAAGAGACAGGACCTTGCAGCTCACTATGTTCTCTGTCCATCCTGAACCTGACCTAACGCAGGGCGGTGAGCAGTGAGAGACCCCTCTACCCCTTTCACAGGGAGACTCACTTGGAAAGAGACTGGGCCGTGCTCAGAATGCCATCCTGCCCCTGGGGCCAGAGGAGCCAATGGGCATTGGAGCACTGTGTCTGCAGCCCTGTCTGCTCTAGGGCATTGGGCTCAGGGGGCAATGTTGGGGGAGAAGGTGCCCTTGCTGAGTCCTCCATGCGCATAAGAGCTTTCTGATGGGGGTGGAGGCTCTGCCCACGTCCTCAAGTTTGCTGCACTCTCTTCCAGTCCCCAGTGAGGCCTCCACCCCCTTTTCCCTGCAGGTCCTATAAGGAACCAGTCTGAGTGTCTGGGACCTGGTCCCGGCCTCTCTGCAGCCTTCCAGTAGAGCCGTGTGACACGGGACGGAAGTGAGTGTACCTTATGTGTTGGCTGCTTAGCCTTTTAGTTAAATTCTGTTTCTCACAGCCGTGTGCATCCTGAGGACCTGAGCCCCTGGCCCCACGGCCAGGCCCTCCTTCTGAAGGCTGTCCCCGTGGAGTCCAGCACGCTCCCTCTCAGCCCTTTGGGTCTGGGACTCTCTGGAGCTGGTACAGGACAAGGTCCTGTGTGGGCCTTGGGGGTTGGCAGCTCTGTGTCTCTGATGCCTGCCCTTAGGGGCCGGAGCCCCTGTCTGAGGCAGGGACACATTATGTGGCTTCCCTCTTACTCTGACTGCTTCCAGGTGGCTTTCCGCCCCAGGAAGATGGGAAATCATTTCTCTGTCCACTTAGTTAAATATTGACCCTCCCTGTAAAACATACTTAGTATTCATTCAGTCAGTTCTTCCTGGTACTTAAAGGAAACTGAAAGTGAAACTCCAGACTTGGGTATAAAAGCTGTCCCACCAGGAGCACAACACCACACACCATACATCGCCATGGCCTCCTCGGTAAGTCCGCTGGGTATTTCTGGGAAGGAAAGGGAGGCAGCTTCCTCCTGTAAAGGCCTCAGTCTGTGTCCCGGCCTGTTACCTCCAGAGCTCGTCTGCGGAAGGCTCAGGGGGACTGCATGTTGTTTAAAAGTCTCTTTTGCTGCAGGGCTGGGAGGTCTTCAGGGAGAGTGAGCCTCCTCTCTGTCTGGGACAGTGGGGGGAGCCCCTGGTGAGGGATATGTGGGTGTCAGGGCTGTGCCTGCTGGAATAGGACAGAAGCACTAGTGTGGGCTGATGGTGACTGGGACAAGAAAAGTGAGTCCGGCTGTGGGCCTCAGCTGCTGCAGGGGTTCCGTGAGTCCTCAGCCCGGTCTGTTCTCGCTTCTCTTTCCTCCGAACATTTGTTCTGCCTGATAACCTGCATTCTAATTCCAGTGCTCTGACTCAGACAGCTCCCCTCCCATCATCCCTGCTGTTCGGACTCACATGAGTCCCCGGAGGGGTGGCATCCTGTTGTGCAGTTGACAGGAGGCAGGTGGACAGGTGCTCTTACTGCAAATGGGGCAATTCTGGGAAGGGCACCGCCCATTCTGGAGCGGGTCCATCTGCATCCCTGCTCCTGGGGAAGGCTTTATTGCTGCCAATCAAAATCAGGCTCTGTTGCCTAGGGAACCATTTTACCCAGACTGGGCCCAAGCTCACATTTCATCTGCCTCAGGGAACTGTGGACAGTGAGCCTGACCTTGCCTTAATTAGACGTTGAGTTTCAGAGTGAAAGATCCCCTCACTCTCCCCCAGATGAAGACCAGCTCTGGGCCTGCCCCGCCCTGGCTGACTGAGAGGAGTGGGGGGCGTCCTGGTCCTGCTGACCCTCCAGCCCCCTCCTTACTCAGTCCCTGTCCTCTGCTCCAAGCCAGGCCCCTGTCCCCATCGTGCAGATGCAGGGAGGGAGGGCTGAGCACACAGGATCCCCCTGCCTGGAACAGACACAGGGAACTGCAGCGAGACAGGACCCGTGCGGGGAGAGATGGGAGGTCCTGGGGGCTGGGGACCAGAGAGTAGCAGCTGAGCCTGCCTGGGGATCAGGGCAGCTCCTCAGAGGGGGATGTCTGTCTGATGGGGGAGGGAGCGGGTGTGGGGAAGGTGCTGGGGGCAGAGAGAAGCGGTTGTGCAGAGGGGCAGAGTGACAGTGAGCTGTGTGGTGAGGGGCAGGTAAGTCCCTCTCTCTCTCTGACATCAGTCCCCCACCTGAGTAAATGGTGCTGCTCCCCCTGTGCTGTGAAAAGTGCCAGCAGCGCCCTCTGCTGTCAATCTCTCAGTACCCCACCCCCACCCCACCTCCACCACCCCGTGCAAGAACCCGGGAAGCCTCACAAGAGCCCCCTTGCAGCCTCAAGGCCCTTTAAGAAGCTGTCAGGCCCTGTCTTACAGGTGGCCATCTCCAATAGTGTGGGTCCAGGGATGAAGGATATGGTGTAGAGTGTGAGGAAGTGACTGTTGTGACCAAGGACAGCCCGGGGAAAGACATGACGGAAACATGAGGGTCAGTGTGTGAAAGGTAGTGAAGCTGAAAACTCACCTGACTTGTGTGGCTGGCGATGGGCCTGAGGCCCCGCCTCACAGAAGGGGTTTTACACGTGGGCTGTTGTGTCAACAACCTCTGGAAACGCACACACTACACCTGCACATGCCCGTCGGCATCCTAGCATGTGTGCACGTACATACTACACACACAGCGTACATATGTACAGCACACACACACACATGCATGACACGCACACACTGGACAAACCTCACCCTCCCAATGCACAAGCTCATGCTCCAGGCTTCCAGCCCTCAGAACAGAGTCCAGACTTCCAGTTCCCGGAGGGCAACCTCCACCAGCTGCAGAGGGCGGGGTCTCCCCGGGGGCATCCTGCCTTCCCTCCCCTCTGCCCCCATTCCCAGGCTGGTGCCTCGGCCTTTCTGTCTCTCAGCTCCAAGGGCCCTTCTTTTCCCTCTGATACTTGATTCCTCAGCCCATTTCCTCTACCTGTTTGACTTTCTCAATTTCCTCTTATGGATTAAAAACTGTTTAATAAAAATACAAAAGCTACAGCAGGCTGAGGACTTCACAGAGCCCTGAGCTCTGCCCCTCCAACACACTGTCACTAGGTGATGAACGCCAGCAAGGGGGTCCCCAGGCCGAGCTGCCGCTCCCCAACCAGGGTCTGCTGTTCCGGAAACCGGTCCACATCTTCCTGGATTTCTCTTGCAGGATCGTGCAGAACCCAAGCCTGGAGACCTGATTGAGATTTTCCGCATTGGCTACTCGCACTGGGCCATCTATGTGGGAGATGGATACGTGGTCCATCTGGCTCCTCCAAGTAAGGACTGCTGACAGTGTAGTTGTCACAAGATTTTTAACACAATGAGAACAATTTAAAGCCAAACATCTCCTGAGCTGTGGTGGCGCAGTGAATAAAGTGTTCACCTGGAGCGCTCAGGTCACTGTTTCAAAACCCGGGCTTGCCTGATGAAAGCACATATAGGACTTGATCGGACCTCTCCTCCCCCCACCCTTCCCTCTCTCTCTCCTCTCTCTCTAAAAATGAATAAATAAAATCTAGAAAAAGAAAAAGCAATAAAGATTGGTGATCTAGACAATGTATTCAGATAATGGAACACACTGAGAGCCACTGACTGTCACAACATCACTAACATAAAAAATATTCACAGCTTGGTAAGTGAACAGACAAAATCTGAGAATCCTCCAATCACATTTGTGGAGCAACTATGAGCTCAATAGTGGATTGCCTTTGTCCTTCTTTCTTGTCTGACTCCTCCTCTCCCTCCCCGCCCTGCCCTGCAGTTCCTGATGCTCCTGTCTCTGATTGCAGGTGAGTACCCTGGAGCCGGCTCCTCCAGCCTCTTCTCCGTTCTGAGCGACAGAGGGGAGGTGAAAAGGGAGCTCCTGACCAAGGTGGTGGGGGGCTGCTTCTACCGCATCAACAACTACTTGGACCACAAGTATGAACCACTACCAGTGAACAAGATTATCAGTTCAGCAAAGGAGATGATTGGTAAGGAGATGAAGTACAGTGTATTCTCCAGAAACTGTGAACACTTTGTCACCGATCTGAGATATGGCAAACCCCGAAGCCAGCAGGTAAGGTCCTCTCTGGGGATGGAGCTCCCTCTCCCTCCTGGAGGTCTGCTTGGGGTGGGGGTGACTGTGATATGCACAAAGAGGGAGAAATTGTCCTGAATGACGCAAAGGTAGGATCTCATCGCTGGCTGGGAGCCAGGATGTCAGACAGCAAATCTCGGATCTGCTTCAAATCCACTGAGTATCTTTAAACAGGTCATTCCCTCTCTGGGCCTCAGTTTCCCCATGTGCAGAAGGAGGGGAAGATTGGAGGACCTCTGGGACTCTCCAGATCTGTAACTTGAGGATTCGTAGCCTCCAGAACGACCCCCCTAGAGGCAGCTCCCGATGGCCCTGTGGGTGCTCAGGGACTGGCCAACCCGGGACCACGACAGGTCTGCTGAGGCCCAGCGAGCACTCAGGCAGGACCCGCTCCGGGTCTGCGGGCCTGTGTAAGAGCTCAGGACACTGTCCTGTAGGACCTGGGCCCAGCTTCCACCCTCCCCCGGCACCGCTCCCGAGTGTGTCGTCCCCACACAGCTAGGAAGAGGCAGAAGCAGGATTCGAACCCCAGTGTCCCACTCTCTCTGCTGTGGTACCGGAGCTCCAGGGCTCGGGCCGAGGGCGTGGGTGGTCGGGCAGGGAGAGGAGGGGAGGACAGCAGAGCCGTGTGGGGAGGGACGTGAAGGATGTGACGCTGAAGTGGGATGTTCCAGGTGGCCCGTCAGACACCCAGGGGGACAGGCTGAGGAGCAGCTGCACGTATGAGTCCGGGGCTCTGGGCAGAGCTGGGGCTGGAGACAGAAGCTTCCAGGCTGCACCTGTGACCAGCACTCAGTGCACAGGGAAGCTGTGACCATGGTTGCCCACAGTCTCCCCTCAGCTTCTTCTACACCCGCCCTGGGCAGGGGGGTAGAGGCTACTGCCATCCAGACCACAGACCCAGTCCCAGTTTTAACCCCAGAGCTCTGGACCCAGGGACCCAGGCATGAACCCTCCTCCTTGTCCCCCCAAGTCAGGGACAATGGCCTCCCCCAGGAAGCTCTCCCCGAAGCATTCCAGCAGCCCACCTGCCCGTTGTCAGGACAGCCTCAGACAAGCCCGCCACTGAGAAGTGGTCGCACCTGTGTTTCCCAGGGAAGGGGCTGTGGGGACATGGCCAGCTCCTCTGTGGGGGAGGACTCTGGGAGGGCAGCAGGAGGGAGGAAGAGGACAGGTCCTGGGGCAGGGGACAGAAAGTGTGTGCAACCTCCAGCCCCTCGGGAGGGAGGAAGGACCCGCCTGGACTTGCTGTCAACTCTGACACGAACTGCTCACTTTCAGGTAGAAAATTTCAAGGTGGGAGCAGGTGTGACTAGTGCACTTGGCGCTCTGGCTCTTGTTGGGTATGGTTTCGCGAAGCACCGATCCCAAAACCAGTGACAGCCTGGGGGAGCCACAGAACCCTCCTCCGCAGCAGCTTGGAGACGACTCCCACAGCCCCTCCGCCTCCCTGACCTCGTCCCGGGCTCCCTGCAGCTCTGTCTCTCACTCTCCCCTCACCACGGCTGAAGGATGGACTCAGGGGACCAAGACTGAGGAAGCAATAACTGTATCTGTCCCTTCAGGAAGGAAGTCCACTGTCTCTGTAGCTCTAAACCAGAAAGGAAAAAGTCAGCGCCTGTCAGGGACACCCAGCAATTTCGAGCTGCTGGGAGAAGCTCCGGCCTCTCAGAGTCTCAGTTCATCTTCTCTGAGATGGGGCTGTGATCCACTTCACGGGGACATCATGAGGACCAGATAGGATGATGGCTGGATTTCCCCCGTACCTGCCTGGTCCATAGCGGTGCTCAGTGGTTTGTCTACATTGTGCTGTGCAGACCGACCATTGTCATCAGACATCATTCATTTTACTCTCAGGCTGCAAAGCCCCCAAACACTTCACCGTCACCCCGGGTAGTCCCATCGGCTGACACTTGAATCCCCTGACGAGTCTAAACACCTCCCAGCGTCTTCCAATGACCTCCTTCAGTCAGCCCTCTCCTGTAGAAAGACTCCTTTTTCTTTTTAAACTCCAAAGTCTAGTCCTCACCCTCTGTGACTACCAAACGGAATTATACTATCTTTCCGTGCCCACTTGTCATGGCTCAAATGCCCAGGAGTTAAATGCTGAAAATCAGCCTCCTCCACTTTTAGGGCAGTGAAACTTCTCTGTATGACACAGTAATGATGGCTCCATGACATTATAATTTGTCCAAACTCACTGAATATACAACACTAAGGGGACCCTGAGGTCAACTAAGGACTTTGAGTTATCATGGTGTGTCAATGCAGATTCATTAATTGTGACAAAAATATACCCTCCGTGTGAGACGTTATAATGGGGAAAGCTACGTGTGAGTGGGCATCACGGATTATATGTGAAATCTCTCTAAGTTTTCCTCAATTTTTTCTGTGAAACTACTCTAAATAAATTACAACTTTAAAAAAATTAACCATCTGAGAATATCTCTCCATTACTTCCAAGGGCGCTACAGGTGGTGTCTCAGAAGGTCACTCCCCATGTTCTCTTGTTCACGTGGCCTCTGCCACCAGTGACCCTACTGAATGGCCACTTCTTCTGTTCTTTCGCTGTGGTCGTCCTCAGAGTTACTAAGACTGACGTGAGAGTCAGGACGTCACTCTCCCCGGGCTGTGCCTATCCCAGCATGAGAAAGCTAAGGGGTCCCTTCATCCCCTCAGTGCTGCAGGTCCCTGGCGGAGATGTCATAGGACCCCAGGAAGATGAGGGCTCCCAGAGGGCTAAAGACCAAAGAATAAAACTTGTACTCGTTACTACCAAGAAGGGCCCTGATCAGACTACCAGGCTGAAAAGTCAGCCTCCATGTGGAGTTCCAGAAGGGGCCATGCTTGCCTTGCTCTCTGGCTGCCTCTGGGCAGGGGGACACTTTCATGCTTCTAACACTCTGAAGTTCTACAAACTGGAGTGTCTGATTGGGGACTCAGAATTTAGGAGAGATGTGAGCTCCAGCATCTAACTCTGGGCAACCAATCTCCCCTGGGACACGACCCAGGCTCCCAGCAGCCTCGGAGGAACCTGTCAGTACAAGCTCTGCCCCCTGCCCTGGGTGCCCCTGCAGCAGGGGTGCAAACCAATGAGTTCAGCTCTCCCACAATCCCCTTGGAATAAAACTGCCTTTGCACTCAGGTTTATGCCATGTGACTAGCCCATCAGTAAGAGCTGATTGAGCCAGCAAGATCACCTGACCCAATAGCAGCTAATCGTTTGGCTGACCTAGGATGTGTTGAGCTGAGCCAACTAGGTCTCTTCTTCTTATAAGGGCACTATTTCCATCATGCTCTCGTTCTGAATCTCGCCACCTCCCCATGACCTCTTCTAGATCTAATTAAATCAAAAAGAAATCTAAAGCAAGAAAGGACTCTTCTGTATATAGGTTTATCTGAAAAAGCCTAGAAATATACATTTTTGAAGCCTGAGTCTTTTTATATTTTCTGAAGCTGGAAATGGGGAGAGACAGTCAGACTCCCGCATGCGCCCGACCGGGATCCACCCGGCACACCCACCAGGGGCGGACGCTCTGCCCACCAGGGGGCGATGCTCTGCCCCTCCGGGGCGTCTCTCTGTCGCAACCAGAGCCACTCCAGCGCCTGGGGCAGAGGCCAAGGAGCCATCCCCAGCGCCCGGGCCATCTTTGCTCCAATGGAGCCTCGGCTGTGGGAGGGGAAGAGAGAGACAGAGAGGAAGGAGAGGGGGAGGGGTGGAGAAGCAAATGGGCGCTTCTCCTGTGTGCCCTGGCCAAGAATCGAACCCGGGACTTCTGCACGCCAGGCCGACGCTCTACCACTGAGCCAACCGGCCAGGGCCTAAGCCTGAGTCTTTTTAGATGGGTGGAAAGTCAGGGAATCTTTTTTGGGAATATGCTTAGAAATATAAAGTACAAATGACATTTTAGCTTAAATCCATTACATCTCTTTCTAACTAGTCAATTAAATAAGTCATTGCCATGAACCAATGCAGGTAGTAATTCCAGATCCTGAGGGAGAATGGTGTGGAAAATAGACTCACCGAGAATAGAGGATGGGATCGGGAGGCCTCTGCAATGCTGATGGCAAGATCAGAGAGAGCGAGCCCCCCCCCCCCCGTCTTTGCTTTATTATATAGCGTAGATAATTAAAGCCTTTAAGCCAATATATAAATAGGGAAGGCTCTGATCAAAGCCACTCATCTGAGGCCTAAATGAAATCCTCATAAGAGTGCACCATCCTACAACATGCAACAGTCAAGAGCAGGGGTCCCCAAACTACGGCCCGCGGGCCACATGCGGCCCCCTGAAGCCATTTATCCGGCCCCCACCGCACTTCCGGAAGGGGCACCTCTTACATTGGTTGTCAGTGAGAGAGCACAGGATGCATCCTGTGTGCTGTATGTGGTGGCACCACAAAGCGCAGCGATGCGGGACGCACGCATCAGGGCTCCGGAAGCGCGTCATATCACTTGTTATGGCTAGCAAGGACAAATTGGAACCAGACACTGACCATCTCATTAGCCAAAAGCAGGCCCATAGTTCCCATTGAAATACTGGTCAGTTTGTTGATTTAAATTTACCTGTTCTTTATTTTAAATATTGTATTTGTTCCAGTTTTGTTTTTTTACTTTAAAATAAGATATGTGCAGTGTGCTTAGGGATTTGTTCATAGTTTTTTTATAGTCCGGCCCTCCCAACAGTCTGAGGGACAGTGAACTGGCCCCCTGTGTAAAAAGTTTGGGGACCCCTGGTCAAGAGTATGGGAAAAAGCTTAGTGTTGAAAAGATTTAGTATTAAAAGATCTAAGTATAGCCCTGGCCGGTTGGCTCAGCGGTAGAGCGTCGGCCTAGCGTGCGGAGGACCCGGGTTTGATTCCCGGCCAGGGCACACAGGAGAAGCACCCATTTGCTTCTCCACCCCTCCGCCACGCTTTCCTCTCTGTCTCTCTCTTCCCCTCCTGCAGCCAAGGCTCCATTGGAGCAAACATGGCCCGGGCGCTGGGGATGGCTCTGTGGCCTCTGCCCCAGGCGCTAGAGTGGCTCTGGTCGCAACATGGCGACGCCCAGGATGGGCAGAGCATCGCTCCCTGGTGGGCAGAGCGTTGCCCCATGGTGGGCGTGCCAGGTGGATCCCGGTCGGGCGCATGCGGGAGTCTGTCTGACTGTCTCTCCCTGTTTCCAGCTTCAGAAAAAAAAAATGGAAAAAAAAAAAAAAAAAAAAAAGATCTAAGTATTAAAAGATCTTAGTATTAAGAGATCTTAGTGTTTAGAGATCTCAGCATCAAAAGAGTGGGAAAGGCTCAGTCCCAAACCGAGCCCCAGGCTACAACAACCCTGCCAGCCCACAGCCCGTTACCCACATATGTCCCCTTTATATATTTTTTAAATTTAGCTCATATGCTGGGATTTGCACTCATCTGACTTCCCAGATTCTAATACAGAGGCAGATAGAAAAAATGCGGAATAAACAGAAAATTAGCATAGCCAATGTTAACAGATACCAAAACAAGTGCTTTATTACATTATAGAGATCAAAGTCTTTAAGCAAATTCTTAGCCAATATAACAGGATCTATAATAAAGTATTTGCTGTTTTGAATGTCCTTAACATGTTCACTAAGTCCATGCTGACACATCACTATTCCACATTCCCTGCAAATGCAACCCAACCCCAGTTCAGTTCATTGAGAGCTGTCACAAGGAGCAGGAATACAGGAAACACATCCAGAAAAAGTCCGCATGGCACTGAAACTGTTGCCACACTTCTACACTCTGCAGCTAGCCTCCAAGTCCAATGACCACTGCTTCTAGCACATTAAGCTTTTATCTGAAGCATAAAGTCAGTTCTGGGTTCCTGGCTATGGTTCAGGTAAACTGGAAGGGCCATCCACAAGCATGTGTGGAGATTGAGCCTCTGTTCTCTACAGCCTGGAGAGATGAGACCAGGGAGCCCCTTCCTGGAGTTTTGCAGCTGTGGAGGTGCTGAGGAGAACCTTGGGATTCACTATGCTGGGTGGTAGAGGTAAATTTGTAACAGAAGTGAGCAAAAAGAATAAAGAGAACACTAAATTAGGAGTGGGTCCCAACCTAAAATAGGCATGGGGCATTGAGGCAGGAGGAATAAAGGAGACACTATATATTAAACAAAGCAGCAGAAAATAGGACTATCAACACCCACAACAGAGATCTTCGAGGGATGAATAAAAACCCAAATATTCAGGCAAGGCATAGTAAGTGGCCCTCATGTCCATAAGAAATAAGATCAATTTACCTACTACTTGGATGAAATACTCTAGGCTCGTCCACAGTGACGTAAGATGGGGCTGATATCCCTGGGCACATTTAGCCTTCAGTAGCAAGTCCCAGCAGGCTGGGCAAGGTTAAGTCACAGGTGGCTGGAGTAGGGCTGGAAGAGACTGAACCCTCTCTTAGAGGAGCAAGGGGGCAGCCTACCTTCCAGTGTCCCTTCTTCTTCACAGCAAAGGCATGGCCCTGGTGGGGGCCGAGAAGCTTGGCTGGCTTTAGCTCAATGACCTTCCTTTCCACTCTTGAAGCAGGTTTCTGATGGGGCATTGGAGCCTCTAAGGGTGTATGCCAAGAGCTGGTATTTTGCTTGATTTCTTTTGGGGCTTTGTCTGCCTTTTCTTCTGGGGGGGGGGAAGTACATTACATTTTGATGCCGAAAACCTGGGAGGAGTTTGAAGTCTGCCAGGACCGCTCCTTTCCCCGTCCCCTCCGAGAGAGAACTAGGATCTCCGACCTTCCACCCTCTACGGCTCACAGTGTGGTAAGTTCCCCACCTCCAGCCTCTCCCCCACCTCAGCTCTTTCCTCCGAGAATCCCTGTCCAAAATTGCAGCTGTGTCAGGGACTTCTTTCCATTCCGATTGAGTGTGGGCCCGTGGAGACGTCCAGAGCACACCCACTTTACCTTATTCGTCCGTCCGTGGCTAGAGCTTGAGTTTTAGGATGCTAATAGTCATCTCTGACCATTCCGAGAACTGAGGGTGACCGTGGGGGCAAAGGGATCCGAACCTGACTCTAAAACACCTCTGGGGTGCCTTATCCGGAATCTCTCAAACATTGACCCTTCCCTAAAAAAGAAGAAACTAATCTTCTTCTGCAGCGTAGCCTGGCCACAATACCCGCTGGATAACCAGACTAGGTGGCCTCAGGAAGGGACTTTCGATTTTAACATTCTTACTGATTTATGGAACTATTGCCAGAAGGCTGGAAAGTGGTCAGAAATCCCTTATATTCAGGGGTTTTGGCATCTGCGTTCTCGTCCTAAACTCTGTGCCGGTTGTTCTACAATGCACATCCTCTTGGTCAGAGAAACCTCAGCTAAACCCTCCGCTCCAGATCTCTCCTTCTTTGCCGACTCCCCCAAGGAACTCTCTTCCCCTCCTGCAAGACTCCCTCGGTCCCATCGGACTCCTCCCCACTCTTCGCTAGATCCTGCTTCCCCACCTGCAAATGATGCTCTCTCTCTCTCCTCTCCAGTCAGCGCTCACACCCGATCTCACTCCAGGCCACAAGAGGAAGCCAACCTCCTATGCCCTCTCCACGAGGTGGCCAGAGCAGAAGGAGTTGTTCGGGTTCATGTGCCTTTCTCCCTCTCTGATCTGTCTGCAATCGAAAAGCGCTTGGGCTCTTACTCTTCTAATCCTACTAACTATACCAAGGAATTCCAATATCTCACTCAGGCATATGACCTCACTTGGCATGATCTCTATATTATTATGTCTTCTACCCTTACCCCCGATGAACGGGACTGAATCCAGACGGTGGCACGAGCTCATGCAGATAAGGTCCACGCCTCAAACCCTCAAATGCCGGTGGGCCCAGAGGCGATCCCTGACACGGACCCCAACTGGAATTACCAGACTGAACAAACAGGTAGGAGACGACGAGACCAAGTGATTGAATGTCTTGTAGCTGGCATGCAGGTGCAGCACAAAAAGTATTTAACTATGACAAATTAAGGGAAATTACTCAAGGACCAGAGGAAAATCCGGCTCTCTTCTTAAATTGCCTCACTGATGCTATATGGTCCTCCACACTCATTTAGACCCTACCGCCAATGCCGGGGCCACTGTATTAGCCACTCACTTTATTTCCCAATCCGCCCCGGACATTTGGAGGAAACTTAAAAAGGCAGAAGAGGGCTCCCAAGCCCCTATCTGAGACCTGATGAACATGGCATTTAAGGTTTTTAACAGTCAAGAGGAACAGGCCGAGGCTGAACGCTGGGCCCGCATGCAGCAGAAGGTATCACTCCAAACCCAGGCTCTTGTGGCAGCTCTAAGGCTGACAGAGCAACAAGGGCAAGGCACATAGGGTACTCGACCTAGGTCCGGGCCGCCAAGAGGATCCCCACCAGGAGCTTGCTTTAAGTGCGGCAAGGAGGGTCATTGGTCCCAGCAGTGCCCCTGCCCGAGGCCGCCCACTAAGCCCTGCCCTAAGTGCAAGCAGCCCGGTCACTGGCAGAGCGATTGTCCCCTTTTGGCAGCAGGCTCTTTCTCAACGTCTCTACGTGGAGGACAGGCCGCTCAGATGGGAGGCCAAGCCAGCCAGGCGGGGCCATCGTTTGAATTCCTAGGCCTCGCGGACAACTGATGCGGCCCAGACTTGGAGACCCCCATTGCTCTTTCTGAGCCAAGGGTGATGCTACAGGTAGCGGGTAAGTCCATCTCATTTCTTGTGGACACGGGGGCTACCTTCTCTGTTTTGCCTTCATACTCTGGACTTCTAGTTCCCTCACAGGTCTCGGTTATGGGAGTGGATGGGACCCCTACTTCTCCTCTTCGCACGCCACCTCTGACATGCAGTTTGGACGGAATCCCCTTTTCACACTCGTTCTTAGTCATGTCATCGTGCCCTGTACCCCTCCTGGGTCGGGACATTCTACACAGTCTCGGAGCCACTATCCAGCTGACAGCTTCTTCCCACCTACTCCTACCACTCCTGACTAAAGACTCTCCCACTACCACAGATCACCCTAACCCGGTCACACCACCTATTTCACCAGATGTTGTCAACCCTCAGGTCTGGGACACTTCTACCCCTGTGGTAGCAACCCACCACCCACCTGAACACATCCACTTAAAGAATCCCTCCCAATTTCCATCTAGGCCCCAATTCTCTATTTCAGCAAGTCACCGTCAGGGCCTTAAACCCATAATTACCCGCCTCTTAAACCAAGGTTTATTCATCCCCACGGACTCTCCCTGCAATACCCCCATCCTTCCTGTTTGAAAACCTTCAGGAGCCTATCACCTCATACAAGACTTACGCCTAATCAACGAGGCAGTAGTTCCCCTCCATCCAGGAGTCCCTAATCCTTACACATTACTGTCACACATTCCATCAGACACCACTCACTTCACGGTCCTAGATCTCAAGGATGCCTTCTTTACCATTCCTCTACACCCTGACTCTTACTTTCTGTTTGCCTTTCCTTGGACTGATCCGGACACTAATGCAGCCCAGCAGCTTACGTGGACCGTCCTGCCCCAGGTGTTCAGAGACAGCCCACACCTGTTTGGACAGGCGCTGGCTCGGGATTTAGCTGCATGCGATCTCGAGACTAGTACTCTCTTACAATATGTAGATGACCTACTCCTCTGCAGTCCCTCCCTGTCTGCCTCAAGAAGACACACAGCTACCCTTCTTAACTTTCTTGCCATGAAGGGATATCGTGTCTCCCCTACTAAGGCTCAACTTCACTCTCAGTCTGTAGTCTATCTGGGCATCGCCTTGACTCCCACCACCCGAGGTCTCACCCTAGATCGAACTCAGACCATCCGCAGTCTCCAACCACCTACCACCGCTGATCAGATTCTTTCTTTCCTAGGTCTAGTAGGCTTCTTTAGACACTGGATTCCCAATTTTGCTCTCTTAGCCACACTACGAGGCTGCAAAAGAGACTCCCATGGGAACTCTGACATCCCCCAACACCGTCAAAAGGGCTTTCTGTACCCTTCGAGACGCCCTCATCTCCTCTCCTCCTCTCACTTTACCCGACTCCAGGCGCCCCTTCCATCTTTTCACTGATGAAAAGCATGGTAATGCTGTTGGCGTGTTAACTCAACCCGTGGGGCCTATATACCGCCCCGTGGCATATCTCTCTAAACAACTGGACGCCACCATCAAAGGCTGGCAGCCCTGCCTCCGGGCACTGGGCGCAGCAGCTGAACTCACCAAGGAGGCTACTAAGCTCTCCCTTTCCCAACCCATCACTGTCTTCTCTTCCCACAGGCTCACTGACCTCCTTTCACACAAATCTCTTTCTCTGTTAAGTCCTTTCCGCCTACAAGAATTTCACCTCCTGTTCATCGAAAACCCTTCAGTCACTCTTTTGCCCTCTCCCCGACTCAACCCAGCCACTCTACTGCCAGCTCCAACGACACTTCCGGAACCCTCCCACTCTTGTACGGAACTAATAGATTTCCTCAACAGACCTCGAGATGGATTATCAGTTCTCCTTTAAAATATACAGATCTAATACTCTTTGTAGATGAGAGCTCTGTACAGCAGGGGTTCCCAAACTATGGCCCGTGGGCCGCATGCGGCCCCTGAGGTCATTTATCTGGCCCCCGCCGCACTTCTGGAAGGGGCACCTCTTTCATTGGTGGTCAGTGAGAGGAGCACATTGACCATCTCATTAGCCAAAAGCAGGCCCATAGTTCTCATTGAAATACCGGTCAGTTTGTTGATTTAAATGTACTTGTTCTTTATTTTAAATATTGTATTTATTCCCCCCCTTTTTTTTTACTTTAAAATAAGATATGTGCAGTGTGCACAGGGATTTGTTCATAGTTTTTTTTTATAGTCCGGCCCTCCCACAGTCTGAGGGACAGTGAACTGGCCCCCTGTGTAAAAAGTTTGGGGAACCCTGCTGTACAGGGACCCGACGGACGACAGGGGGCAGCCTACACGGTGGTCACCACCTCCTCCACCCTAGAAGCCCAACAGCTGCCAGAGGGCACCACCTCCCAGAAAGCAGAGCTCATTGCCCTCACGAGGGCACTCACTCTGGCCCAGGGAAAACGCATAACTATATATACTGACTCTAAATATGCTTTTCTTATCACCCACAGCCACTCTGCCCTCTGGAAGGAAAGGGGCTTCCTCACTACCAGGGGCTCCCCCATAATCAATGCTACTCTCATTTCTAAACTTTTGCAGGCATTACAGCTTCCCGCTGAGGTGGCTGTGGTACACTGTAGGGGCCATCAAACCTCTCAGGACCCGGTGGCCTTAGGAAATGCTCATGCGACAGCTCAAAACCTCCCCCTGGGAGCCTCCCCCTCTCCTCCCATGTTTCTCTCCACCTCTTTGAAACCTTCCTACACTCCTGAGGAAGAACAGACCCTCCTCAAAAAGGGTGGAGACGTGTGCAACCAGGGATGGATATTTCTCAGAGATAGAATTGCCTTACCAAAAGGACAGGCTGAAACTCTCCTTTCTGATATCCACTGTCCCTTACACATAGGGCCAAAAGCTCTCTATCAGTTTGCTTTGTCAATCAGCAGTTTTTGATCTTCTTCTGCTGTGACCTTGTCAGCCAGCAGTTGTGGGTCTTCTCCTGCTGTGACCTTGTCAGCCAGCAGTTGTTGATCGGCTCCCGACACCCCTCCCCTTCCCCCTCTCCCTCCTTCCCTCCCCCCACCCCCCCGTAACCACCACACTCCTGTCCATGTCTCTTAGTCTCGCTTTTATGTCCCACCAATGTATGGAATCCTGCAGTTCTTGTTTTTTTCTGATTCGCTTATTTCACTCCGCATAATGTTATCAGAATTCCACCATTCTGCTGTAAGTGATCCGATGTCATCATTTCTTCTAGCTGAATAGTATACCATGGTGTATATGTGCCCCATCTTCTTCATTCAGTCTTCTATTTTTTTTACAGTGATTAAAAGCCTTTAAGCAAACTCTTGGCCAATACAGCAAGAATCCATAAAAGAGTAGTGTCCTTAACATGTTCACCAAGTCCAAGTTGGTGCCATCACCATGCCAAATCCCTGAGAAATGCAACCCAACCACAGTTCAGTCTGTTAGGAGCTGTCACAGGGAGCAGGAGTCCAGGAAAAGTCCACACAGGAAATGTCCACATGGCACTGAAATTGTTGTCACCATTCTATACTTTGCAGCTCATGTCCAAGTCCCAGTGACAGCTGCTTCTAGCTGGTAATGATTCAGGTAGACTGGAAAAGCCATTTGCAGCATGCGTGGATATGGAGCTTCTGTTCTCCTCTGCCTGGAGAGTTGAGACCAGGTTGCTTTTCCCTGGAGCTCTGCGACTGTGGCATGGTAAAGAGAACCTTGGGATACACTAAGCTGGGTGGCAAAGGTAAATTCATAATACAAGTTGGCAAAAGGGGGAAGGAGAGCTCTACATTAGGAGTAGGTCCCAGCCTGACATATGAGTGGGGCATTGAGGTAGGAGGGATAAAGGAAACACTATATATTAAGCAAAGCAGCAGAAAATAGGACCATCAACACCCACAACAGAGATCTTTGAGGGAAGAATAAAAACCTGACTATTCAGGCAAAACATAGTTAAGTGGCTCTTGTGCAAATGAGATCAGTTTACCTGCTTCTTGGAAGAAATACCCTAGGCTCGTCCACAGTGTCGTAGATGGGGCCGACGGCCCTGGGCACCTTCAGCCTTCAGTGGCAAACCCCAGCTTTCTGGGCAAGGTTAGGTCATAGGTGGCTGGAAGAGACTGAACCCTCCCTTAGAGGAGCAAGGGGGAAGCCTACCTTCCAGTGTCCCTGTTTCCTCACAGCAGAGGCATGTAAGCCTGGCAGGCTTTAGCTCAATGACCTTCCTTTCCACTATTGAAGCAGGACCCAGATGGCATCCTATGAGACCCCTTTGGGGCGTTGGAGCCTTTAAGGGTGTATCCTAAAAGCTGGTAGTTCCCCTGATCTCTATTGGGCTTTTTCTGCCTCTAGGTATCTTAAAAGCCATGCTCAGAAGATCTCGCTGAGGCGTTTGAAGATCCCCATCTGCTATATAAATCTTTTCCATATATCTGGAGCTATTTGGAAAAAGACAAAACAGTGTTATTAGCTGGATCTAATAAAGAAGGTAGTAGTTTGCAGGCGAAAAAGATTTGGTGTCTCCTGTTCATCAGCCTTCAAAAGAAATGTAAATTTTTTTTTTTTTTAAGTAAAAAGCATGATATGGTAGACCCATAGGAGTCATTGGCCTGGTGTGCAGGATTCCCGGGTTCGATTCCTGGCCAGAGCACACAGGAGAAGTGCCCATCTACCTCTCCACCCCTCCCCCCTCTCCCTCCCCTCCCTCCTCTCTGTCTCTCACTTCCCCTCCCGCAGCCAAGGCTCCACCGGAGCAAAGCCACCCCGGGCACTAAGGATGGCCCCATGGCCTCTGCCCCAGTTGCTAGAATGGCTCTGGTTGTAACAGAGCTACACCCCAGATGGGCATAGCATCCCCCCCTGGTAGGCATGCCAGGTGGATCCCGGTCAGGCGCATGCGGGAGTCTGCCTGACTAACCACTCTTTTTCTCCCCAGGCCTCCAGCAGACTATCGAAAAGGTACACTCAGCATGTGCTGTCTGTTCCAAAACCTCTACACAAGGGGGACTCCGTCCCCACTTCCCCACTCATCAGCTGAGGGGGCACGTGCCAGGCCAGGATTGGCAGATTGACTTCACTCATATGCTCCCTCACAAAAAAACTCCATTATCTCTTAACTTCTGTTGACACCTTTTCAGGATGGATAGAAGCCTTTCCCACTTCTCGAGAGACAGCAGACACCGTTGCCTCCATTCTTGTTGAAAACATCATCCCGCGGTTTGGACTGCCGACTACCATCCAGTCAGATAACAGCCCGGCCTTCACTGCCCAAATAGTCCAGCAGGTCGCCACCTCTCTCAACATCACCTGGAGCTCCACAAACCCTATCACCCTCAATCATCGGGTAAGGTGGAAAGGGCCCATGGTATCCTGAAGAGTCAGCTAACTAAACTCTCCATCGAAACCAGGCTCTCCTGGCCAAACCTCCTCCCCCTGGCACTCACCAGAATCAGGGAAACCCCACGAAACCCATTGGACTCAGCCCCTTTGAACTGGTTTACGGATACCTAATCAATCACAGCTTACCTGTCGACCCCCCTCCTCTTGCCACGTACCTCCCCTTTCTGTCTTTACTTCACCATCTTCTCAAGGAACACGTGGACCGGACCCTTCCTCCCATAGGGGGGTCCAGATGAAACACAGCCAGCGGTCCTCCAACCAGGAGACAGGGTTCTTCTGAGGGAGCTCCAGCCTGGCTCCCTACAGCCCAGGTGGACGGGACCCCATACGGTAATACTGACTACTCCTACCGCAGCTAAGCTCCTAGGACAAACAGCTTGGTACCATGTCTCTCGCCTCAAACTTGCTCCCATACAGGATTGCTGGGAGTCAGAACCACTGGGCTTTATTTGTCTGCGGCTTACCAAAAAATTGGGCCACGCAGACCCTTCTGTTGCTCCTGTCCCTCCCACCAGGAACCTGCTACCAGAGTGAGCTGAAGCAGGGAGCGATGCTGTTCAGTAAGACTGGCCTGATAAAAGAAGCTTCAATCTCAACTGTCTGCAAGAAAAATTAAGCAAAAATGTCACCTCTTACAGCCTGCTTAACTCCTAATAGCAGCCACCTATTCTTACCTGGGCTGCCCCTATCCTACCTAAATCTTCTTCTAATTATCAGCATATAACTCATATTTGCCTCTCTTTTTTAAAAAAATTCTTACAGAACCGCCCCAGCGAAGATTCTCAACTCATGGCCAAACGGATATTCCTCCTGACATCCCTCAAAACCACCACCTTCCAATCTTCCCCTCCCCACGACGCCCCTATTCAGCAGGAAGTAGCCAGACGAATAAGCGGCGCCTTTTATTCACACAAAAAGATCGGAATGTAGGGTTGGTGAATAATGAGGGATGGTCACGTGGGGAACCCAGGCCCAAGAACTTTGGCTAGGACCGCCCACAACCAAACGCGCCAAAAGAAACTTCCTAGGAGTCCTTGGGAAAAAAGCGACTGACTGTCAGCCAGTGAGATTTCTCTAGTCATATTAGCCTGACTTCCCTAGAAAACTCCTTTAAATTTGCCCACGTGGTCTCTCTGTGTGTGATTTTCCTAACCTCCATCTCCCAGGCCAGTGGATCTCATCCAAGAAATGCTCTGTACTGAATAAGGCCTTTGCTATTCCACACCTTGTGGCTCCGGCCCTCTTCCTTCCTTCTCGGCGGGGAAAAATACCTTACAGCCTCCAGTTTCTCGATTTCTTTTTAATAACAAATATAGGCATATTCCATGGGCTATTAGAAGGTTCAATGTGCCCAAGCTGTAACTGCTCTTGTAACAATTGAGCAGCTGCCTTAAGTTTCTCCTGAGAAAGGGGCCGTTGCTCTACCTAGACAGGATTATCTAATTTACAAGTAATTGGGTCTGCATAATGCATTATTGGGGTAGCAGGAGGTATCAAGGGCCCTATGCTAAACTTTGATATCCTAATCCACACCTTCTGGTATTGGGTGTCACTTCTATGGGGGTGAGACTCCCTCTTTTTCTTTCCCTAATCCCTTAGTGGGCAAAAACCCCTGATCAAGCATTTGAACACTGACTAAATTATTAGGACTGATAAGCAATGCTCCCACATTTTTCAAAACATCTCTACCCCACAAATTAACTGGCCATCCAGGGAGCACATAAGGCTGAAAAAGTCCAGAATGACCTTCTTCATCTTCCCATTGTAAAAAACTAGAGCTTTGTTGAGGGGACTTACTTTGTCCTATGCCTCATAGCCCAGATACTGCTTTATAAATGGGCCAGGAAGAATGCTAATGTTGCTCAGCAATAACAGATACATTAGCTTCTGCATCTAAGAGTCTTGTGAACTTACACCCTTATATTGTTAGCTCTATTTCAAGGCTTTACTGATCTATCTTTTGATTTTAATAGGCAAAATCAGAGGAGCCAAATCCCCAATTCCCTCGGGGCCCCTTTTGCAGGGTGTGGCCTGAGAAGCAGAATAAACATCCTTATATTGTTCCTCTAACTTCCTGAAGCAGCTTGAGACAAATTCTTGAAATGACTTACTAGGGCCCTGCTTAATTTTGCTCAATTCCATTGTTTTACCTACCTGAGTATAGCCTTACATATAAATAAGACAATTTATACACAAAAACACAAGTATAACATATAACTTTGAGTAATCCTAACACTTGAATTGCTATTTGGCTCCTAACTCAAAACACACCTCACAATGCACTAACCAAATTAGTAAGTCTTAAGGATCTACATTCTATTCTATTTAAATTTAAATGAGCGCTCCTTACAAGTTCTAAAATCATTTTATTTTTTCAATATTAGAGCCGGCATTTCCAATTTGTGCAAAGAAAAACTTAATTCAGGTCTTAAAAACAGACACATTTTAGACAACATTAAACAAAGACTAAACAGAAACAAGAATTAGACGAAGCAGACAAACCAGAGAGAAACTGAGGATTTCAGAGCACAACCAGATTAGAAAGATGCCTGCCTGATTTTAGTCGGGGCATTTTCTGACAGAGGGACTGAAGGATGGGACTAAACAAAATCTCCCTGAGAAAATTTGCTCTTGGCAGCTGCATGAGAAATTTTGTAGTCAAAACCACCAGGGGTCCCCTACCTAAATTTCCAGGAAAGACTAGGAAAGAAACAAAATAATAGTTCAGGATTGTTGCTAACACATTAAACAATCAGACAATAACAGGAAAAGCTATAACTTTAATAGCTGAGTCTCCTAACCATCCTCAAATTCCATAGTTGCTGTAACTGGCGGCTCAGGAAGACCATGAAAAGACTTCTCTTCTACTTCAATTTTAGCCTAGTGGCAGACCAAGCACCTGGAGAGAACTAGGAGCAGCCACACTGTCCCATGTTCCTTAGCCCCCAAGCCGCAAAGTACAGGACCACCTGCCATAGTCTCCTCACACCACTGCCTTTTCAGAACTTTACCCACTTGCTGCCCTGTAGCAGAACTAACCATTCCCTCCTTTGGAAACCAGAGGCATACATCTTGAATATATTGTAAAAAGCATTCTAGCTGCATAACTCGTCTTACAAAAAGGTCTCCTACTTTTGACCTTAATTGTCCCATATTTATTACTTCTGACTATATTCTTTCCAAAAACTTTCTTTACTCACTGTGCACACTTGGGGAGTTCTATCACTGCCTTTAGTTGAGTTTTCTCTTACCCAGGTCCCTGTTTGGGTGCCACTTGCCGCAAACCAGTGCAGCTAGTAATTCCAGGTCCTGAGGGAGAATGGTGCAGAATTAAAAAAATAGACTCACTGAGAACAGAGGATGGGATCGGGAGGCCTCTGCAGTGCTGATGGCAAGATCAGAGAGAGAGCCTGACCCGGCAGTGGCGCAGTGGATAGAGCGTCTAACTGGGATTCCGAGGACCCAGGTTCGAAACCCCGAGGTCGCCAGCTTGAGCGTGGGCTCATCTGGTTTGAGTAAAAAGCTCACCAGCATGGACCCAGGATCGCTGCCTCAAGCAAGGGGTTACTCGGTCTGCTGAAGGCCCGCGGTCAAGGCACATATGAGAAAGCAATCAATGAACAACTAAGGTGTTACAATATGCAACAAAAAACTAATGATTGATGTTTCTCATCTCTCTCCATTCTTGTCTGTCTGTCCCTGTCTATCCCTCTTTCTGACTCTCTCTCTGTCTCTAAAAAAAACAACAAAAAAACTAAAAAAAAAAAAAAAAAAAAAGATCAGAGAAGGAGAGTCTCCAGTCTTTGCTTTATTATATAGTGTAAAGCCAGTAGCCAGGGCCACCATCACAGCCGCCTGGCTCATGCAGGTTCGCATTGGATTCGGATAGTAGGTAAAGAAAAAAACGGAGCCAAAAACTGGTGGGCCATCACCTTTAATCCTAGCTTGCACCCAGCGGGCAAGTAAAAACACACACTGGGCTCCAAAGCCCACTCACATTCAGTGCTCACAAAGCTACTGACTTATCTGAGATTCCTAGAATCAAAACTTAGTGGAACTTTTTTCTGAAAAATTAGAGCCTTTAATTGACTATCTGATCCAGATTGACTTGTTGAATATTTACTAAAGACTAGTTAAGTTATGACATAAGATGAATCCAAACAGCAGTACCTCATTGTTTACTTAGCTTTTGTACTTATGTTTTTCAGAGGGAATAATACTACTGTAAATTGTCGATACATAATGATTATATGCAAATCTGTGACTGTTGGCAATGTCATCTCGGAAGAACAGATAAATAAAGTTTATTTACTATAAAAAAAAAAGTTTCTAGCTCACCAGACTTATTCACCTCTGTTCCCCATCTCCTTTCTTATCCCTGCACAAACTGCACAAACTGGCTTCTCCCTCATCAGTCCACCATCTTGGCTGCTTCTCCTGGCCTCCTCCATGAGGCCTTTCTCTGCTCTCCTATCTGCTCTCTCCTCTAATGCTTTCTCACGAATCAAGAGAGAGCAAGGTCCTGCTCTGCCCAACTTTATAGTGGAGAAATAAAAACCTTTAATCCAATATACAAAATAGGAAAGTCTCTAATACAAAGTCACTTATCTGGGGCATGAGAGAATTACACCATCTCACATCAAAAAAAGTGGGAAAGGCTTAGTCCTAAAACCAAACCCCAGGCTACAAGGATCCTGCCTGCCCACAGCCCACCCCCAACACACATTAATATCACCTGGGCGACGGGCCTTCACGTGGGCTGCGCCATCTTTTACAAAGTGAGCATAATATATTTTATCTGCCGAACATATAGCGTAGACAATTAAGGCCTTTAAGCCAATATACAAATAGGGAAGTTTCTGATACAAAGCCACTCATCTGAGGCATAAACGGGATTCCTCATAAGAGTGCACCACCCTACATCAATGCAACAGTCCAGGGCAGGGGGCGGGAACCTATGGCTCATGAGCCAGATGTGGCTCTTTTGATGGCTGTATATGGCTAGCAGACAAATCTTTAATAAAAAATAATAATAACGTTAAAAATATAAAACATTCTCATGTACTATAATCCATTCATTTTCTACCACTCCTGTTCATGGTTGCCTATGGCCAGAGCCAATCACAGCTGTCCTCCGGGACAACACCAAATTTTTATTGGATAATGCTTAATGGACATGGGTCGTTGTATGGCTCTCACAAAATTACATTTTAAAATATGTAGCATTCATGGCTCTCTCAGCCAAAAAGCTTCCTGATCCCTGGTCCAGGGTGTGGGTAAAAGCTTAGTGTTGGAAAGGTCTTAGTATAAAAAGATATTACTATTAAAAGATCTTAGTATTAAAAGATCATAGTATTAACAGATCTTAGTGTTAAGAGATCTCAGCAACAAAAGAGTGAGAAAGGCTCAGTCCCAAACCAAGCCCCAGGCTACAATGACCCTGCCAGCCCACAGCCCGTTACCCACAGTCATAAATACTCTCTTGAAGAAAAATCTAATCTGCTTCAAAGAGCACTGGGCAAAGAAACAGAATGACTGACCACAGTATTAAAGGCAAACACAATGCCCTATGACTTCAGTAACAGGGGTGACCCACTGTCACAGCACTCACAGCGAGACACACGCTCACATGTCCAACATCTGCTCAATCCACCGTCTCCAAGCAGGTGGGAGCCATGTGGAAGTCACATTCCAGTTTGGCCAACCGTGTGTTATGACCACCCCTCCCTCAGGCCAGCAGTGTTCAAGTGGGGACAGTTCTTCCCTCAGGAGGAAGTTTGGCAATATCTACAAACATTTTGGTTCTTATACCTAGGCATCGGTGAGTGCTACTGGCATCTCATGGGCAGAGGTCACAGATGCCACTAACCATCTTGCCAAGCACAGGGCAAGTCACGATGATGAAGGATTACCCTCATTGCCAATGAGCACAATGTCAGTCGTGCTCAGGTTCAGAAACCCTTATCCTCAGCCGTGAAGTGAAAGAGGGAAACTTTGGAAACAGTGTACATGGCACCTCTTTTTGTTTTGAAACACATTTCAGTTTCGTCTTCTGTAGTGGGGTCCTGTAGAATTCTTTACGCTGTCTTATTGTTGTGTTGTCACTGTTTTTCCCTTTCAAGGTGGATGGGAAGTGCATAGGGCTGAAGCCATAGGAAGAATACTGTGATGTGTCCCATTTGCACTGTTTCATTTTGCAAGGAGACTTGAATTATGGTTTATATAAAATGTAATTGATAGAAACTATTTTTTAGTTATTTTACTATCTCACATTTGGAATTCTATTTAATTTCTCTAAGTATTGTTTGTCCCTAGTGACACAAGTATTTTACTAACTTATGTAACAATTTTGTATTGACACATGATTCTTTATATCAACCTATGAATCTGTTCTTTTGTCTATGAATAATCAATGAAGAAGAACTCAAAATGCGATGACTTAAAGATATTTTATGAATCTACCAATCTTCCCAATGTAGCACCCTGACGTTCGTGGACTATGTTATTGCTTCCCAGGTTTCCATGACACATTTTACTTGAGGGTAATTGCTGCATAGGAGTATGGAAATGGACCCGAAGTAGAAGCCGTGTGTGAATGAGAACCTCAAGTCGTGTGCACTATCACCAATAATATAAACATTTATTTTGCATTATTTTCTCTTTTTTATGCTGATATTGTCTCTGCTACATTAAATAAACTATTATACCCAAATATATCATAAAATATTCGTTTTCTAATTAAACAATATATATGTACATGGAAAGGAGGACAGAGAAGATAAAAAATCAGAAGGATAGTTGGTCCAACATCCCCATAACTGGGGTTTCAGGATGAGAGAGGAGAAACTGGAAAATTCCCAGAACTGAAGGAATGTATTTCCAGAGACTGAAACAAGAAATCCAGTGCCCAGCACAGTATATAGCCAGAGAGTCACACAGGGATTTCACAGTGAAATTTCAGAGCAACCTTCTACCAAAAAAAATTTAAAAACTAGATCACATGCAAAGGATCAAAAATCTGAACCAGGCCCTGGCCGGTTGGCTCAGCGGTAGAGCGTCGGCCTAGCGTGCGGAGGACCGGGGTTCGATTCCCGGCCAGGGCACACAGGAGAAGCGCCCATTTGCTTCTCCACCCCTCCGCCGCACTTTCCTCTCTGTCTCTCTCTTCCCCTCCCGCAGCCAAGGCTCCATTGGAGCAAAGATGGCCCGGGCGCTGGGGATGGCTCTGTGGCCTCTGCCCCAGGCGCTAGAGTGGCTCTGGTCGCAATATGGCGACGCCCAGGATGGGCAGAGCATCGCCCCCTGGTGGGCAGAGCGTTGCCCCATGGTGGGCGTGCCGGGTGGATCCCGGTCGGGCGCATGCGGGAGTCTGTCTGACTGTCTCTCCCCGTTTCCAGCTTCAGAAAAATGAAAAAAAACAAAAAAAAATCTATACACTTTGCTTCAACAAGCATCTAAGAACTTTTCCAATATCCTCACCAAAAACAAACAAACAAACAAACAAGGTACCGAAGTGCAGACAGGGAGAGGAGGGAGTGAGAGGGAACATGAAGGAAGTTAAGTTACCCAGGTGAAAAATACTTTCAAAATGAGGGGTCCTGGTCAAAACCAAGCTTAGTAAGTGAACAAAAGTGCAGCTCCTGAGGACAGGGCTTTGCATAACCACAACGAGCTGTATCAAATACACTTGGGCTTCAAATCCCAGCTCTGCTACTCACCTGCACAGTGGCACTCCCAGGACAAGACAAGGACCAAGTCTGCAGACTCAACACAGATTTGTTCGATAAAATCGATGGCCATGGACAAGTTACTTAAGTGCTGAGAGCCTCCACTTCTTCACCTGTCAATTGGGGATAATAATACCCTCCTCTGGGGCTGTGGGAAGGGTCCATCTCAGGGCCTGGCAGTCTGGGAGGGCTTGGTTATGGGGTGACGGTCATGGCTGTGACATCACCTCTAACTGCAGGGTTTGCACTTCCAGCAGCAGGTGTCCCCATCCTCTTCCCTTTCCCACAGTCACATCCTCAGGGCAGGGATTCAGTCTCTGCTACTTGCCTCATTCGTGCCTCTGTCCCCACCCCTGCTCGAACCACACTGAAGCCCAGCTTCTGTCAGATGAGGGAGTGTTATGGCTCCTGGGGACAGGGACACAGGCTGAGGACACACCTGGTCGCTGCGGGAGACTCCGTAGCGCAGCTCATTCACAAAGTGCTCACAGTTCTCACTGGTCAGCTAGTAGAGCACCTCCTGTCCCACCAGCTCCTCCGCCCACTGCACGATTTTGCTGGGAGGCAGCGGTGAGTACTTGTCATGGTGTTTGTTATTGACATGGTACTTGTCACTCCCTGCCTCATCAATCAACAGCTCCTTCTTTACTATGGCCCTGTCAGTCAGTGCGGACATGATGCTGGCTGCACCAGCTCCCGGGATTTCACCTGTGGGTCACAGAGAGGAAACAGAGGCATGGTCCCGGGTGGTGCTGGGGATCAGAGCAGTCACTCCAGCTGGCATCTCTATTGGAAATGTTATTCTAACAGCCAGGCTCACGACTCCTTTTCTTCATTGTTGTCAGCCTAGATCTACTATAACGCCTTAGATATAAGGTATGACTTCTAAAACAATTAGTAGGATCTGATAAATGTGTAAGTAAACATAAAATATAAGAACATACCCAACTTCCAGGACTGAAGATGAAGCTAAAAGTTGACGTAGTGAACGTGTGTGTGGATACCTGTGTATCAGGGAGGGATGCTGACCTGCGGGTGTTAGTACAGACGTGGGTCCTCAAGGTTCACACTGGAATTATGATGCCTATGTGCAGACTAGAATATCGAGTGTAGACCAGAGAGCTACGGCATGGGAGCTCAGATCTCCCCAAAGAGCTGAGTCCCTGGAAGGAATAAGCCTGTAGCACAAGGGAAAGGAAGATGAGAAACTGCCTAGAGCTCTGGGTGTGAAACTGAAAATGTCTCTCATGAGATACTGTGAAGCTAAGCCGTTCCGATGTGTAAGTGGTAAGTCTGAAGTGCTGCTGCCCCCGGAGGAGCCCCGGTAGACTAACTGAAGCCCACAGTCATTTGCAGCTAGAAACGCAGGGCACACCTGGCTTGCTCAGGAGCAACTGCCCTAGCAGCAATGGGCCCTAGACACGCTCAGTGGGGGAGCGGTAGCTAATGAATTTAGAATAAGACAGTGTTCCGGAACCGGTATGTGTATGGGTGTACGCACACATTTCTCCGGAGTGTACGTCCAGTAGTACAATCGCCCTGTCATGAAGCTGAGGAGTGTGTGTTTAGCTCCAGCATATGCAGCCAAACAATTTTCTAACAATTTCTCAATAGGCTGATCTGACTTACCCCCTCCCCTTCCAGAAATCTAAGTGAGCTCCAGCTGAATACACTCTTGTCCCCTCCCACACCCCCTCCCTGCTCCTCCTCATGTCCCTACCCTGGGCAGGGCAGCTTTCTGATTTAGGAATTTTTTTGTGTTTCACTCATTTTACTCCAGCTCCCAACAAATGACAAATCTACTGTCGTCATGCCAGGACACTCAATCTGAGATCAGGGGTCCTTTCCCATTGCCCTATTCCATGTCAATGTCCAGCAGCTGACGTTGAGCCCGGAACTTCACTCTGATTCCACTTCTGCATTCAGATCTCACCTGTGACTTGGTCAGGGCAGTCAGTTCCTGATAATGTGACCCCATGGTTTTCTGAGCAGCACCCTACCTCTTGTCCCTAACACTCCTCCTGTCCCTAGTCTTCCCAGGACCCACTGTGGCTTTCCCAAGAGGCCCATCAGCCATGACCTTCACTGACCCCAGGGCACAAATATGACATTGGGCAGCTCTCAGGTCCTCCTACTGTTTCTTCTTCACCCTCCTCCCCCTCCCCCTCCCCCTCCCAGGGCCCTGTTCCCATCACCCTTTCCTTCCAAGGGCCCTGTCCCCCGACCGGACTGAAGGACTTGCAGGTCCCCTCACCACACAGCTCACTGTCACTCTGCTCCTCTCACAACCGCTTCTCTCTGCCCCCAGCACCTTCCCCACACCCGCTCCCTCTCCTCCTCTTCAGACAGACACCCCCCTCTGAGGAGCTGCCCTGATCCCCAGACAGGCTCAGCTGCCACTCTCGGGTCCCCAGTCCCCAGGACCTCCCCCTCTCCCCGCATGGTTCCTGTCCCACTGCAGTTCCCTGTGTCTGTCTGCACCCTCTCTGGGCTGTGAGCTCCAGGCAGGGGGATACTCTGTGCTCAGCCCTCCCTCCCTGCATCTCCACGATGGGGACAGGGGCCTGGCTTGGAGAGGAGGACAGGGACTCAGTGTTGGGCAGATAAAATATATTATGCTCACTTTGTTAAAGATGGTGCTGCCCACGTGAGGCCGTCGCCCAGGTGATATTAATGTGTGTTGGGGATCGTTGTAGCCTGGGGCTTGGTTTTAGGACTAGGCCTTTCCCACCCTTTTTGATGTGGGGTGGTGCAGTCCAATCATGCCTCAGAGAAGTGACTTTGTATTGGAGACTTCCCTATTTTGTATATTGGATTAAGAGTTTGGATTTCTACACTATAAAATGGGGACGGAGCGGGAGCTTGCGCTCTTGGTTCCTGGGATGATTAGCATGAGAGAGCAGAGGGAGCAGAGCAGAGAGCAGAAAGAGGCCATGTGGCCAGGAGAAGCAGCCAAGATGGTGGAGTGCTGAGTGAGATGCCAGTTTGTGTAGAGTTTGTATCTGGGATAAGGAAGGAGATGAGGAACTGAGGAGCATGAGGCTGATGAACTAGAAACCTTTGATTCTAGGAAACTCGGATAAGTCAGTAGCTTTGTGAGCACTGAATGTGAGTGGGTTTTGGAGCCCAGTGTGTATTTTTACTTGCTCGCTGGGTGCAAGCTAGAATTAAAGACTATGGCCCATCAGTTTTTGTCTCCGCTGTTTCTTTACCGACTGTCCGAATCCAATGCGAACCTGCATGGGCCAGGTGGCCACTGTGATAGTTGCCCTGGCCGTGGCTTCTGGCTTTACACTGAGTAAGGAGGGGGCTGGAGGGTCAGCGGGACCAGGACTACACCCCACCTCCTCTCGGTCAGCCAGGGCAGGGCAGGCCCAGATCTGGTGTTCCTCTTGGGGAGAGCAAGGGAATTTTTCACTCTGAAACTAACTATCTAATTAAGGCAAGGTCAGAGTCACTGTCACAGTTCCCTGAGGCAGATGAAATGTGAGCTGGGCCCTGTCTGGGTAAAATGGTTCCCTAGGCCAGCGGTCCCCAACCTTTTTTGGGCCACGGACCGGTTTAATGTCAGAAAATATTTTTACAGACCAGCCTTTAGGGTGGAACGAATAAATGTATCACGTGACCGAGACAAGCATGAAGAGTGAGTCTTAGACAGATGTAACAGAGAAAATCTGGTCATTTTTTAAAAATAAAACATCATTCTGACTTAAATATATTGATAAATAAAACGGAAATAATGTAAGTTATTTATTCTTTCTCAGCAGACTGGTACCAAATGGCCCAAGGACAGTACTGGTCTGCGGCCTGGGGGTTGGGGACCGCTGCCCTAGGCAACAGAGCCTGATTTTCATTGGCCGTGATAAAGCCTTCCCCAGGAGCAGGGATGCAGAAGGACCCGCTCCAGAATGGGCGGTGCCCTTCCCAGAATTGCCCCATTTGCAGAAAGAGCACCTGTCCTCCTGTTGGCTGCACACCAGGCGGCCACCCCTCCCAGGGACACACGTGAGTCTGGACAGCAGGGCCGATGGGAGGGGAGCTGTCCGAGTCAGAGCGCTGGAATTAGAATGCACGTTATCAGGCAGAACAAATGTTCGGAGGAAAGGGGAGTGAGAACAGACCAGGCTAAATACAGAACCCCTGCAGCAGCTGAGGCCAAAAGTCCGGGACTCACGTCCCAAGTCCCAGTCAGGCACAGCCCCTGACACACACATAATGTAAAGCCAGCAGCCGTGGCCAGGGCCACTATCACAGCAGCCAGGCCTATGCAGGTTCGCATTGGATTCGGACAGTCGGTAAAGAAACAGCAGAGCCAAAAACTGATGGGCCATAGCCTTTAATCCTACTTTGCACCCGGCGGGCAAGTAAAAATACACACTGGGCTCCAAAACCCAGTCACACTCAGTGCTCACAAAGCCACTGACTTATCCGAGTTTCCTAGAATCAAAGGTTTCTAGCTCACCAACCTTATTCTCCTCAGTTCCCCATCTCCTTCCTTATCCCAGATACAAACTCTACACAAACTGGCATCTCACTCAGCACTCCGCCATCTTGGCTGCTTCTCCTGGCCTCCTCCACGTGGCCTCCTTTAGCTGCTGGCTCTACTCTCTCCGCTCTCTCATGCTAACCTCAGGAACCAAGCGCCAAGTCCCGTTCTGCCTCCATTTTATAGTGTAGAAATCCAAACCCTTAATCCAATATACATAATAGGGAAGTCTCTAATACAAAGTCACCCTCTGAGGCATGATAGGATTGTACCGCCCTACATCAAAAAGGATGGGAAAGGCTTAATCCCAAAACCAAGCCCCAGGTTACAACGATCTCCAACACACATTAATATCACCTGGGCGACTGCCTCCTCGTGTTATCTTTAACAAAGTGAGCATAATACATTTTATCCGCCCAACACATACCCTATCCTGAGGCTCCCGTCACTGTCCCAGACAGAGAGGAGGCTCAGTTTCCCTGAACCCCTCACAGTCCTGCAGCAAAAGAGACTTTTAAACTGTTGGAATCCATGGGAGTCCAAAAGACCAGAGTAACAGGCTTTATTGAAAGGAAGAAAGGAACCCTGCCGGGCACTCCTCCTGGGGGAGAAGAGCACAGGTTACAGACTAGGGGTGAGTTATATAGTGTTTGGGAGAGCCTGAGGGGATACTGAGGCAAAAGTCCTGGTATGTCCGGAATGCTCCTCCTTGGGGGGCTTCGAGCATGTGGGTGTTGAATCAAAAATCCTGGTATGTCCGGAGCCCCTCCTTGGGGCGGGTTCTCAGCTTTTTGGAATTCCTCTGTCTCAGGGTCAATAGTCCAGTAAGGGTGAGGTCTGACAGATAAGCGGAACATCAAGAGGGCAGTTTGGAATTCAAGTATCTATCATAAACAACATGCAGTTCCCCTGAGCCTTCCACAGACGAGCTCTGGAGGTAACAGGCCGGGAACACAGACTGAGACCTTTACAGGAGGAAGCTGCCTCCCCTTCCTTCCCAGAAAGACGCAGGGGACTTACCAAGGAGGCCATGGTGATGTGTGGTGTGTGCTGTTGTGCTCCTGATGGGGCAGGTTTATAACCAAGTCTGGGATTTCACTTTTAGTCTCCTGTTGACACTAACATCGTAGGTGGGGGGAGCAGACCTGGACTCTTATCTTCTTTAGAGATAAGGTCAACCAAGTGATAAAATGCATCAAGTAAAGGAAGAATTTCTCGGTTGTGCAGGAAGCAAGCTGGAGAAAAGGGAACCTTGGAGACCGGTTCAGAGGTCACCCCGGTACAAACAGTGGCTGCACACTGCTCCCCTGGTTGCAAGTCTCGTGGGGTCCCTTAGAGCTTTGAACAGGGGTCCCTAAACTTTATACAGGGGCTCAGTTCACTGTTCCTCAGACCGTTGGAGGACCAGAATATAAAAAAAACTATGGCCTGACCTGTGGTGGCGCAGTGGATAAAGTGTCGACCTGGAAATGCTGAGGTCGCCGGTTCGAAACCCTGGGCTTGCCTGGTCAAGGCACATATGGGTGTTGATGCTTCCAGCTCCTCCCCCCTTCTCTCTCTCTCTCTCTCTGTCTCTCCTCTCTCTCTCTCTCTCTCTCTCTCTCTCTCTCTCCCTCTCCTCTCTAAAATGAATAAATAAAAATAAATAAAAATCAGTACATGATTATAAAAAAAAAAAAAAAAAACTATGAACAAATCCGCAAATCCCTATGCACACTGCACAAATCTTATTTTAAAGTAAAAAACAAAACGGGAACAAATACAATATTTAAAATAAAGAACAAGTCAATTTAAAGCAACAAACTGACCAGTATTTCAATGGGAACTATGGGCCTGGTTTTGGCTAATGAGATGGTCAATGTCCGGTTCCACATTTGGCACTGCTAGCCATAACAAGTGATGCAAGTGTGCAGCACCGCCAATTACAGTGCTCCTCTCTCTGACCACCAATGAAAGAGGTGCCCCTTCCGGAAGTGCGGCGGGCCCGGATAAATGGCCTCAGGTGGCCGCATGCGGCCCACAGGCCTTAGTTTGGGGACCCCTGGCTTAGAAAGGACAGAGAGGCAAGGCTAAGGGACCTGGGGGAAGAAGAGGAGAAGGAAGAGGGGAAGGGAAAGGCATGAACAAGGAGCGCCATGGACCCTCAGTGGGAGGGGCACTGAGGGTGAGGGAAGTAAGGGAGGTCCCAGGGGAGGGTTTCAACTGAATATTAATCAGCTCTCTAGGTGTGTCCTTCAGGGACCTGGTCTTCATTGATTAGTTGTCACCAGGGCAGGGGGTCATGAGCAGTGGCAGCTGGTCCTGAGCTCAGCCCTGGCTTCCTGTTGGGCAGATAAAATGTGTTATGCTCACTTTGTTAAAGATGGCACCGCTGCCCACGTGGAGGCCGTCGCCCAGGTGATATTAATGTGTGTTGAGAATCCTTGTAGCCTGGGGCTTGGTTTTGGGATTAAGCCTTTCCCACCCATTTTGATGTGGGGCGGTACAGTCCAATCATGCCTCAGAGAAGTGACTTTGTATTAGAGACTTCCCTATTTTGTATATTGGATTAAAGGTTGTGAAGCTACACTATAAAATGGGGGCAGACGAGAGCTTGGGCTCTGGGTTCCTGAGATTATCATTAGAAGAGAGAGCAGAGGAGAGCAGAGAAAGGCCACGTGGAGGAGGCCAGGAGAAGCAGCCAAGATGGTGGAGTGCTGAGTGAGATGCCAGTTTGTGTAGAGTTTGTATTTGGGATAAGGAAGGAGATGGGGAACAGAGGTGAATAAGTCTGGTGAGCTAGAAACCTTTGATTCTAGGAAACTCGGATAAGTCAGTGGCTTTGTGAGCACTGAATGTGACTGGGTTTTGGAGCCCAGTGTGTATTTTTACTTGCCCGCCGGGTGCAAGCTAGAATTAAAGACTATGGCCCATCAGTTTTTGGCTCCGCTGTTTCTTTACCGACTGTCCGAATCCAATGCGAACCTGCATGGGCTGGGCTGCTCTGATGGTGGGCCTGGCCTTGGCCCTGGCTTCTGGCTTTACACTTCCCTCTGTCTGTGTTGCTGCTCTCCTGGTCCTGGAGCTGAAACACCGCTGAGGCCTACACATCATCTGTAGGGGTTAATGCTTAAGCGCTATTGTCTGTCTTTCCTGCTTGTCCCTCCTCTACGGAGTCTAAACCACATGACCTGTGATATGCCAGGGACGGAAGCTCAGGGGAGTGTCCGATTTCCATGACCAGTGATATGAATTCAGGGATCTAAACCGCATGACCAGCCTGGGGAGGAAAGGTCACCCTGGGTGAGGAGGGTGCTGGGGTGTGTGTGTGTATTTTTTTAGTTTTGCCCGTTGCTAGGCACCTGGGTGTTCCACACTGGTGTCCTTCTGTGCCTGGCTGTCGTCCTTGCTTGGCTCGTGTCTGTCTAACTGCTTAGCACACTAAGGTGATGGAATACTAATTATGCTTTAAAGGGAGGCTCATCATTTCTCTAAGGGGACAGGCCAGTATTTCTCTACCTCAAACATGGAATCCCTGGGGAGAAAGCCACCTGGAAGCAGTCAGAGTAAGAGGGAAGCCACATAATGTGTCCCTGCCCTGGACAGGGGCGCTGACCCCAGAAAGGGAGGCATGAGAAGCAGAGAGCTGTCAACCCCCAGGGCCCACACAGGACCTTGTCCTGTACCCACTCCAGAGAGGCCCGGAGCCATGGGGCCGGGAGGGAGCGTGCTGGACTCCACGGGGAGAGCCTTCAGATGGGGGGTCATGGCTGTGGGAGCCCAGGGGCTCAGGCCCTCAGGATGCTCACGGCTGTGAGAAGCAGAACTTAGTGGAAAGGATCTTCGGTAGCTGGATGTTAACTGTCCCTGGAGCAGGAGGCCGGGAAGCAGGTGACTCAGGTCAGGGCCGCCGCTCACCAAGGCCACCCAGGACCCAGGCTTTTTCCTCATGTTGACCTGGTGTCTGCTATGGTCGCAGCAGCCTCAAGTGGCAGTCTTTGTCTAGCAATGTTCAAAGACAGTAAAAAAAGCGCAGCTCAATTTTCCTGTCCCTCTCTCTCCCTGCCTCTTTAAAAAAATAAAATAAAGATAACAATAAAATTTGAAAAATTCATAAAAAAAGACGGTTTTCTGATCTTGCGGTTTTTTTGGTTTATTTTTTTTGTTTGTTTGTTTGTTTTCAGGGAGGAAACCTTTACTTTGGTTCCTGGCTGTCCTGCACCCATTCTTCCCTGGTCAGAGCCGGTCACATTTCCATTGCAAATTGTGGGAGACAAGCTGTAAGCTGACAAAGTTCTCATGGCCAAAGGGTTAATTTAAGACTAAGCCTTTCCCACCCTTTTAATACTAAGATCTTTTCAACATACTTCTAATATTAAGATCTTCTCAAAAACTAAGCTTTTCCCCACACCCTTGACTGTTGTGTGGTGGGTGGTGGTGCACTATTATGAGGAATCCCATTTGTGCTTCAGATAAGTGACTTTGTATCAGAGACTTCCCTATTTGTATATTGGCTTAAAGGCTTTAATTGTCTATGCTATATAATAAAGCAAAGACGGGGGGCTCGCTCTCTCTGATCTTGCCATCAGCACTGCAGAGGCCTCCTGATCCCATCCTCTATTCTCCGTGAGTCTATTTTAATTCCGCACCATTCTCCCTCAGGATCTGGAATTACTAGCTGCACTGGTTCATGGCAATGGCTCATTTAATTGATTAGTTAGAAAGAGATGTAATGGATTTAAGCTAAAATGTCATTTGTACTTTATATTTCTAAGCATATTCCCAAAAAAGATTCCCTGACTTTCCACCCATCTAAAAAGACCCAGGCTTCAAAAATGGTATATTTAGTAGGCTTTTTCAGATAAACCTACATACAGAAGAGTCGTTTCTAGCTTTAGATTTCTTTTTGAGTTAATTAGATTTAGAAGAGGTCATGTAGAGGTTCTGAGAGTCAGAACGAGAGCATGATGGAATTAGTGCCCTTATAAGAAGAAGAGACCTAATTGGGCCCCCCCGGGGGGGGGGCAGAGCTTGTACTGACAGGTTCCTCCGAGGCTGCTGGGAGCCTGGGTCGTGTCCCAGTGGAGATTGTTTCTCCAGAGTTAGATGCTGGAGCTCACATCTCTCCTAAATTCTAAATCCCCAATCTGACACTCCTGTTTGTGGAACTTCAGATTGTAAAAAGCATGAAAGCATCCCCCTGCCCAGAGGCAGCCAGAGAGCAAGGCAAGCATGGCCCCTTCCGGAACCCCACATGGAGGCTGACTTTTCAGCCTGGTAGTCTGATCAGGGCCCTTCTTGGTAGTAATGAGTACGTTATATTCTTTGGTCTTTAGCCCTCCGGGAGCCCTCATCTTCCTGGGGTCCTATGACATCTCTGCCAGGGACCTGCATGCAGCACTGAGGGGATGAAGGGACCCCTTAGTTTTCACATGCTCAGATAGGCACAGCCCCAGGGAGAGTAATGTCCTGACTCTCATGTCAGTCTTAGGAATTCTGAGGATGACCATAGCGAAAGAAAAAAAGAAGTGGCCATTCAGTAGGGTCACTGGTGGCAGAGGCCACGTGAACAAGAGAACATGGGGAGTGACCTTCTGAGACACCATCTATAGCGCCCTTGGAAGTAGTGGAGAGATATTCTGAGATGGTTAATTTTTTTAAACTTCTAATTTATTTAGAGTAGTTTCACAGAAAAATTAAGGGAAACTTAGAGAGATTTCCCATATAATTCCTGGTGCCCACTAACAGGTAGCCTTCACCATATCAACGTCTCACACGGAGGGTATATTTTTGTCACAATTAATGAATCTGCATTGACACACCATGATAACTCAAAGTCCTTAGTTGACCTCAGGGTCCCCTTAGTGTTGTATATTCAGTGAGTTTGGACAAGTTATAATGTCATGGAGCCATCATTACTGTGTCATACAGAGAAGTTTCACTGCCCTAAAAGTGGAGGAGGCTAATTTTCCACATTCAACCCCTGGGCATTTGAGCCATGACATGTGGCCACAGAAAGATAGTATAATTCCATTTGGTAGTCACAGAGGGTGAGGACTAGACTTTGGAGTTTAAAAAGAAAAAGGAGTCTTTCTACAGGAGAGGGCTGACTGAAGGAGGTCATTGGAAGACGCTGGGAGGTGTTTAGACTCGTCAGGCGATTCGAGTGTCAGCCGATGGGACTACCCAGGGTGACTGTGAAGTGCTTGGGGGCTTTGCAGCCTGAGAGTAAAATGAATGATGTCTGATGACAATGGTCAGACTAAATGTAACAATGTAGACAGTCTATTGAGCACTGCTGAAGACCAGGCAGGTGGCGGGGGACTTCCACTCATCATCCTATCTGGTGTTCACAATGTCCCCGTGAAGTGGATCACAGCCCCATCTCAGAGAAGATGAACTGAGACTCTGAGAGGCCGGAGCTTCTCCCAACAGTTCAAAATTGCTGGGTGTCCTTGATGGGTGCTGACTTTTTCCTTTCTGGTTTAGAGGTACAGAGACAGTGGACTTCCTTCCTGAAGGGACAGATACAGTTACTGCTTCCTCAGTCTTGGTCCCCTGAGTCCATCCTTCAGCCGTGGTGAGGGGAGAGTGAGAGACAGAGCTGCAGGGAGCCCGGGACGAGGTCAGGGAGACGGAGGGGCTGTGGGAGTCGTCTCCAAGCTGCTGCTGCGGAGGGTTCTGTGGCTGCCCCAGGCTGTCACTGGGTTTGGGATCACTTCTTCATGATACCATACCCAAGAAGAGACAGAGCGCCAAGCACACTCATCACACCTGCTCTCACCATGAAATCTTCTACCTGAAAGTGAGCAGTTCGTGTCAGAGTTGACAGCAAGTCCAGGCGGGTCCTTCCTCCCTCCCGAGGGGCTGGAGGTTGCACACACTTTCTGTCCCCTGCCCCAGGACCTGTCTGTCCTCTTCCTCCCTCCTGCTGGCCTGCCCAGAGTCCTCCCCCACAGAGGGGCTGGCCATGTCCCCACAGCCCGGGAAACACAGGTGCGACCACTTCTCAGTGGTGCGCTTGTCTGAGGCTGTCCTGACAACGGGCAGGTGGGCTGCTGGAATGCTTCGGGGAGAGCTTCCTGGGGGAAGCCATTTGTCCCTGACTTGCGGTGACAAGGAGGGAAGGTAGACACTTGGGTCCCTGGGGCCAGAGTTCTGAGGGTAAAACCTGGACTGGGTCTGTGGTCTGGATGGCAGTAGCCTCCACCCCCCTGCCCAGGGCGGGTGTAGAAGAAGCTGAGGGGAGACTGTGGGCAACCATGGTCACAGCTTCCCTGTGCACTGAGTGCTGGTCACAGGTGCAGCCTGGAAGCTTCTGTCTCCAGCCCCAGCTCAGCCCAGAGCCCCGGACTCATACGTGCAGCTGCTCCTCAGCCTGTCCCCCTGGGTGTCTGACGGGCCACCTGGAACATCCCACCTCAGCGTCACATCCTTCACGTCCCTCCCCACACGGCTCTGCTGTCCTCCCCTCCTCTCTCCGCCCGACCACCCATGCCCTCGGCCCGAGCCCTGGAGGTCCGGTACCACAGCAGAGAGAGTGGGCACTGGGGTTCGAATCCCGCTTCTGCCTCTTCCTAGCTGTGTGGGGACGACACACTCGGGAGCGGTGCCGGGGGAGGGTGGAAGCTGGGCCGAGGTTCTACAGGACAGTGTCCTGAGCTCTTACACAGGCCCGCAGACCCGGAGCGGGTCCTGCCTGAGTGCTCGCTGGGCCTCAGCAGACCTGTCGTGGTCCCGGGTTGGCCAGTCTGTCCCTGAGCACCCACAGGGCATCAGGAGCTGCCTTTAGGGGGGTCATCCTGGAGGCTACGAATCCTCAAGTTACAGATCTGGAGAGTTCCAGAGGTCCTCCTATCTTCCCCTCCTTCTGCACATGGGGAAACTGAGGCCCAGAGAGGAATGACCTGTTTAAAGACACTCAGTGGATTTGAAGCAGATCCGAGATTTGCTGTCTGACATTCTCTAGCCTTCCATAGACTCTATACACATGGCGCTGCCCCACGTGAAGCACTAATACGGCAGAATTCAAGCGAGCAGACCTAACTCACTTGACACACATTGGTTTTCCCCACACTCCACCCCTTTAGGATTGCTGCCTCACAATCTACACCACAGGTATCCCTATGCAAAGAATGAGGTACATTACCAAAACAAACAAACTGTAGCAGCAGCACAAGTTATACAACTGCAACAATTACAAAGGTGCCCTTCACCATGTCTCCCTGAGCGCAGACTGTGCCCAAGGGGCTACCTGTAGGTCTATCTCTAGCCCTCTTCTCCAGGGTAGATAGGAGGGCCTGTCTAGTTCAGGGCTGTGTCCATGAAAAATGTCACCTAGGTTCACATGGTGCCTCAGGCCCACCCCCCTCATTCCTGCTGTCACAACAGTTCTGAAGACATTGCCCCAAGGAGGAGCCCGTGGCAAAAGTGGCCAACCACTCCATCTCAGCTCCAGAGACCATGATGCCATTAACCCCCTTTCCCACAATTGCAGCAACCCTACAAAAGCCTAAGGAGTTATTATTAGCTGCTGAGTTTTTACCTTCTGAGTCTGGGGACAGCAGTTTCAGCCAGAGCCTCCTCATCCTCAGACGAGGAAGTGGAAACGTCTGCTCCCTCCAACGCAGAGCCATACGGCCCGCACAGCTCTATCTAAGGCCCCTATGGCTGCTGGTTCTCGGCCTAAAGCTGAACCTGCCGTTGTTCCTCCAACAACTGCCGCTGCAAACGTTCCTCTGACAACTGTCCCTGCAAATGTTCAACTTCCAGGGAAGATTGCAACTCACTAACCTGTTTGGCCTCCTTCCGCTGAGACCATTCCAGTTTCAGGTGCTGTTGGTGCTCAGCCTGCTTCAGCAACTCTCGAAACTTCTTCTTGTCTCCTTCAAGCTGTCGCTGCCGCAGGGTCTGCAGCTCATCCTGGAGCTTTCGATTCTCCTTGTCTCCTTCAAGCTGTCGCTGTCGCTGCCGCAGGGTCTGCAGCTCATCCTGGAGCTTTCGATTCTCCTTGTCTCCTTCAAGCTGTCGCTGTCGCTGCCACAGGGTCTGCAGCTCTTCCTGGAGCTTTCGATTCTCCTTGTCTCCTTCAAGCTGTCGCTGGGACAGGGTCTGCAGCTCTTCCTGGAGCTTTCGATTCTCCTTGTCTCCTTCAAGCTGTCGCTGCCGCAGGGTCTGCAGCTCTTCCTGGAGCTTTCGATTCTCCTTGTCTCCTTCAAGCTGTCGCTGCCGCAGGGTCTGCAGCTCTTCCTGGAGCTTTCGATTCTCCTTGTCTCCTTCAAGCTGTCGCTGCCGCAGGGTCTGCAGCTCTTCCTGGAGCTTTCGATTCTCCTTGTCTCCTTCAAGCTGTCGCTGCCGCAGGGTCTGCAGCTCTTCCTGGAGCTTTCGATTCTCCTTGTCTCCTTCAAGCTGTCGCTGGGACAGGGTCTGCAGCTCTTCCTGGAAATTTTGATCCTCCTTGTCTCTTTCAAGCTGTAGCTGCCACAGGATCTGCAGCTCTTCCTGGAGATTTTGATTCTCCTTGTCTCTTTCAAGCTGTCACTGCAGCAGGGTCTGCAGCTCATCCTGGAGCTTTCGACTTTGGGCAGCCTCTTGCAGGGTTCTAAATAACACCCAGACTATGGTCCCCAAAAGGACAGCCATGGGGATCCATACACTGGGGAGCAACAGCCAGTCCTCTACCCCACTGCTCAAGGAAGTCTGCAGCTCCGTACCAATCTGATCAGAATCCTGATGACTACGCCCGATGTAACG
Source organism: Saccopteryx leptura (assembly GCF_036850995.1). Lineage (NCBI taxonomy): Eukaryota > Metazoa > Chordata > Mammalia > Chiroptera > Emballonuridae > Saccopteryx > Saccopteryx leptura. The sequence goes on along the minus strand of NC_089503.1, from coordinate 9,624,456 downwards.
CTGGAGGCTGTGCGCGGCGGCCATGTTGCTTCGCACTGGATTCAGGCACAGCATACAGAAACTGTGGAGACAGGAAATAGTGGGCCATTCTGTTTATTAGAGTCTCACAATGGTGGATGAACAAACAGGCAGAGAAAACTGCCTCCCGTTTTCTCAGGGCTTCCAAGCCTCGTCCCCTCTCTGCCTTCCCTGAAATCACTCTCCAGACTCAGAGGCCACCGCCAGGCCTGGTGGAAAATACCCCTTCTCTGGCAAACAACAGCAAACAACTGCTCCGCCCCATGGAGGCAGGCAATTTGTAATTTGCAATCTGCTGCCCTGAGGGCAAGAACCTGCAGCCTTCCATAGACCAGTGGTCCCCAACCTTTTTTGGGCCAGGGACCTGTTTAATGTCAGAAAATATTTTCACGGACCGGCCTTTAGGGTGGGACGAATAAATGTATCACGTGACCAAGACAAGCGTCAAGAGTGAGTCTTAGACAGATGTAACAGAGGGAATCTGGTCATTGTTTAAAAATAAAACATCGTTCAGACTTAAGTATAAATAAAACAAAAAATAATGTAAGTTATTTATTCTTTCTCTAGGGACCGGTACCAAATGGCCCATGGAGCGGTACTGGTCCGCGGCCCGGGGGTTGGGGAACACTGCCACACACCACACACTAAAGGGGCTGATCCCCTGGGAGCACCGATTAGGAAAAATACAAGCGAAAAAACCTAACTCAGTTGATTCTTGTTTGCAATACACTGGTTTGCCCCACACGTGCCAATATCCAACAAATGATGGTGACCCTACAGTTTCTTCTGAATTCACTTCCTTGTCCATTTTCCATCTACAACTTGGTTTGAGGCAGCTCTTTGCCCAATTCCGTGAGCCCCATGGTTTCCTGACAGGACCCCACGCTTCCTGTCCCTACTGCTCCAAGTCCTGTCTCTTCAAGTCACACTATGACCTTCCCAAGTGCCTTGACATTCACTGAACTCAGAGCACAAGCCTGGCCTTGGACAGCTCTCAGGTCCTTGTGCTGCCCCTTCCCCTCTCCCCTCTCCTCCAAGGGTCCTGTCCTCACCCTCCACCTCTTCCCAGGGCCCTGGCACCAGCCCCCTACTCCTCCCAGGGATCTGCCCCTGCTCTCCCTCGATGAGCCCTGTCCCCGCCCCCTTTCCCTCCCAGGGCCCCGTCCCGCCCCCCTCTCCCTCCCAGGACCCCGTCCCCACCCCCTCTCCCTCCCAGGACCCTGCCCCCCCTCCCAGCTGACTGAAGGACTTGCCGGTCCCCTCACCACACAGCTCACTGTCACTCTGCTCCTCTGCTCAACCGCTTCTCTCTGCCCCCAGCACCTTCCCCACACCCGCTCCCTCTCCTCCACATCAGACAGACATCCCCCCTCTGAAGAGCTGCCCTGATCCCCAACCCGGCTCTGCTGCCACTCTCTGGTCCCCAGCCCCCAGGACCTCCCCCTCTCCCCACATGGGTCCTGTCCCGCTGCAGTTCCCTGTGTCTGTCTGCACCCCCTCTGGGCTCTGAGCTCCAGGCAGGGGGATCCTGTGTGCTCAGCCCTCCTTCCCTGCATCTCCACGATGGGGACAGGGGCCGGGCTTGGAGCAGGAGGACAGGGACTGAGTAAGGAGGGGGCTGGAGGGTCAGCGGGACTAGGACTCCCTCCCTCCACCCCCACCACCCGTACCCCTGCCACTCCGCTGGGTCAGGCAGGACGTGGCCAGCCCAAAGCCAGTCTCCATCGGGGAGAGTGAGGGAATATTTCACTCTGAAACTAATTGTCTAATTAAGCCAAGGTCAGGGTCACTGTCACAGTAGCCTAAGGCAGATAATATGTGAGCCTGGGACCTGTATGAACAAAACGGTTTCCTAGGCAACAGAACCTGATTTTGATTGGCAGCAATAAAGCCTTCCTCAGGAGCAGGGATGCAGATGGACCCGCTCCAGAAACGGTTGGCGCCCCTCCCAGAATTGCCCCATTTGCAGTAAGAGCGCCTGTCCAGCTGCCTTCTGTCTGCTGCACACCAGGCTGCCACCCTTCCCAGGGACTCACACGAGTCTGGACAGCAGGGCTGAGGGGAGGGGAGCTGTCTGAGTCAGAGCGCTGACATTCGATGGCACAGTATCAGGCAGGATAAATGGAGGACAGTGGAGCTTGAACAGACCAAGCTGAGGAGTAGCAGAACCCCTGCAGCAGCTGAGGCTGACAGCCTGGACTCACTCACTGCCCTTGTCCCGGGTCCCTGTCAGCCCACACTCCTGCTTCTGTCCTGCTAGGGCAGGAAAAGAGCCTGACACCCACATACCCTCACCTGGGGCTCCCCCCACTGTCCCAGACAGAGAGGAGGCTCAGTTTCCCTGAACCCCTCACAGCCCTGCAGCAAAAGAGACTTTTAAACAACATGCAGTTCCCCTGAGCCTTCCACAGACGAGCTCTGGAGGTAACAGGCCGGGACACAGACTGAGGCCTTTACAGGAGGAAGCTGCCTCCCCTTCCTTCCCAGAAAGACCCAGGGGACTTACGGAGGAGAAGGTGCTGTGTGGTGTGTGGTGTTGTGCTCCTAGGGGGCAGCTTTTATACCCAAGTCTGGGGGTTTCACTTTCACTTTCCTTTTCATACTAATGTCAGAGGTGGAGTGAGGACACCTAGATTTTTGTCATCTTTACAGATGAGGTCAGCCAAGAATCAAAACATGACAAATAAACGAAATTTTCCTGTTTATGTGGGAAGCAAGGTGGAGAAAAGGGACCTTGGAGACAGGTTCTGAGGTCACCCCAGTACGAACGGTGGCTGCACACTGCTCCCCTGGTTGCAAATCTCGTGGGGTCCCTTAGAGCTTAGAAGGAACAGAGGGCAAGTCTAAGGGTCCTGAGGAAAGAAGAGGAGAAGGAAGAGGGGAAGGGAAAGGCGTGAACAAGGAGCGCCATGGACCCTCAGTGGGAGGGGCACGGGGGGTGAGGGAAGTAGGGGAGGTCCCAGGGGAGGGTTTCAACTGAATATTAATCAGCTCTCTAGGTGTGTCCTTCAGGGACCTGGTCTTCATTGATTAGTTGTCACCAGGGCAGGGGGTCATGAGCAGTGGCAGCTGGTCCTGAGCTCAGCCTGGCTTCCCTCTGTCTGTGTTGCTGCTCTCCTGGTCCTGGAGCTGAAACACCGCCGAGGCCTACACGTCATCTGTAGGGGTTAATGCTTAAGCACTATTGTCTGTCTTTCCTGCTTGTCCCTCCTCTACGGAGTCTAAACCACATGACCTGTGATATGCCAGGGATGGAAGCTCAGGGAGTGTCCGATTTCCATGACCAGTGATATGAATTCAAGAATCTAAACCGCATGACCAGCCTGGGGAGGAAATGTCACCCTGGGTGAGGAGGGTGCTGGGGGGGGTGTGTCTATGTTTTTAGTTTTGCCCGTTGCTAGGCACCTGGGCATTCCACACTGCTGTCCTTCTGTGCCTGGCTGTTGTCCTTGCTTGGCTCATGTCGTCCTTGCTTGGCTTAGTGTCTAACTGCTTAGCACACTAAGGTGATGGAATACTAATTATGCTTTAAAGGGAGGATCACCATTTCTCTAAGGGGACAGGCCAATGTTTCTCTATCTCAAACATGGAATCCCTGGGGAGAAAGCCACCTGGAAGCAGTCAGAGTAAGAGGAAAGCCACATAATGTGACCCTGCCCTAGACAGGGGCTCCGACCCCAGAAACGGAGGCATTAGAGACACAGAGCTGTCAACGCCTAGAGCCCACACAGGACCTTGTCCTGTACCCACTTCAGAGAGGCCTGGAGCCATGGGGCTGGGAGGGAGCATGCTGGACTCCACGGGGAGAGCCTTCAGATGGGGGGTCATGGCTGTGGGAGCCCAGGGGCTCAGGCCCTCAGGATGCTCACGGCTGTGAGAAGCAGAACTTAGTGGAAAGGGTCTTCAGTAGCTGGATGTTAACTGTCCCTGGAGCAGGAGGCCGGGAAGCAGGTGACTCAGGTCAGGGCTGCCGCTCACCAAGGCCACCCAGGACTCAGGCTCTTTCCTCATGTTGGCCTGGTGTCTGCTATGGTCGCAGCAACCTCAAGTGGCAGTCTTTGTCTAGCAGTGTCCAAAGACAGTAAAAAAAGCGCAGCTCAATTTTCCTGTCCCTCTCTCCCTGCTTCTTTAAAAAAATAAAGATAACAATAAAATTTGAAAAATTTATAAAAAATGAGGCTTTTCTGATCTTGCATTTTTTTGTTTTGTTTTGTTTTGTTTTGTTTTGTTTTTCAGGGAAGAAACCTTTGCTTTGGTTCCTGGCTGTCGTGCACCCATTCTTCCCTGGTCAGAGCCGGTCACGTTTCCATTGCAAATTGTGGGAGACAAGCTGTAAGCTGACAAAGTTCTCATGGCCAAAGGGTTAGTTTAAGACTAAGCCTTTCCCACCCTTTCAATACTAAGATCTTTTCAACATACTTCTAATATTAAGATCTTCTCGAAACTAAGCTTTTCCCCACACCCTTGACTGTTGCGTGGTGGGTGGTGGTGCACTATTATGAGGAATCCCATTTATGCTTCAGATAAGTGGTTTTGTATCAGACACTTTCTTATTTGTATAGAGGCTTAAAGGCTTTAATTTTCTACACTATAAAATAAAGCAGACCATGGGTTCTCTGTCTCTGATCTTGCCATCAGCATTGCAGAGGCCTCCTGATCTCATGCTCTATTCTTGGTGAGTCTATTTTCTTAATTCTGCATTGTTCTTTCTCAGTACCTGGAGTTACTACATGTGTTAGTTTGCAGCTAGTGGCACCCGAACAGGGACCTGGGTAGGAGAAAATTAAACTAAAAGCTGGTGATGGTACTCCCCAAGTGTACACAGTAAATAAAGTTTCTGGGGAGAGTATAGTCGGGAGAAATAAATTATGGGACAGTTAGGGTTAAAAGTAAGGGACCTTTTTCTTTTTGTACAAATGTTTTTATTTGAGGAGACGCTGTTTGTTCAGAATGAGGTAGAAACAGAGGGAAGTAAATTTGAGAAGACCTTGGAATCTGAAGATGACTTGGGAGATACAGAGGGTGTCGTGACTATGACCATCTTAACTGTTTTACCTCCACCATCCTCTGCTCTTTCTTACGCTTATCAGGTTGCTCCCAGGGTCTTTGTCTCAGACCTTTGCAGATCTCCACTCCAACAAGCTTTAGATCAGGCTCGACATAGGGGATTACATCAGAATATGCACTGACATTGAGCCTTCATATATACAAGGTCTGGCTATTGCCACAGCACTTTAGAGGAGGCCTTTAGGACAATACTCTGATAAACGGCAGAACAAACTAAAGAAGGAAGGTCAGGGAAGTACTTCTGCCCGTGGACCTTGTTTTCAAGGTGGGGGTTTAGGACATTTTGCTAGAAATTGCCCAACTCCTCTCAGATGTCAGTCTCAGCCTCCCCCTGAGGGGCAGCCAGCTCCTAGAGCTCCTGACCTCTGCTCATGCTGTAGGAAAGGGAAACATTGGGCGAAACAATGTAAATTTAAGTATACTGCCAAAAGGCAGGTAATTCAGGAAATGGACAATGGTGCCCTCCTTGGTCCTGTCAAACGTTAGGGGCAATGCCAGTGTTTCCTCAGCAAATTCTGATTCCAGGAGGCCAAACATCACCCAGTTATCCTGAGCAGTGGCTGGGCTGCTGCTCCTAGTTCTCTCTGGCTGTTTAGTTTGCTGCTCAGCTGGAATTGGGATAGAGGAGAGGTCTCAGCATAGCCAACCTGACTGCCAATTACAGCAACTATAGAAGTTGAGATTGGATAGGAGACTCATGTATTAGGAAAGTTACAGCTTTTCCTGTTATAGTCTGATTTTCTTTAATGTTTTAGCAACAATCCTCTGAACTGCTATTTTATTTGTTTCATATTCTTTGCCTAGAAATTTAGGCAGGGGACACCCGGTGGATCTGACTACAAAATTTCGTAAGCAGCTGCAGAGAAGACATTTTCTCGGGGAGATTTTGTTAGTTCCATCCTCCTGTGCCTCTGTCAAAAAATACCCTGACTGAGATAAGGGTATCTTTCTAGTCTGATGGTGCTCTAAAATCCTGGGTTTCTCTCTGGTTTGTCTAGCTTGTCTGATTGATGTTTCTGTTTAGTCTTTATTTTATGTTGTCTAAAATGTGATTTTTAAGACCTGAATTAAGTTGTTGCATGCAAAAATTGGAAATGCTGGCTCTAATATTGGAAAAATTAAATAAAAAGAAAATAGTATCATCCCTACATTTTTTGCTTTAAAATTGGAACTTGTAAGGAGTGCTCATTTAAATTTAAATATAATGGAATGTAGATCCTATAGACTTGCTAATTTGGTTGAGCTGATGATGCATCTGTTATTGCTAAGCAACTTTGGCCTTCTTTATGGCCTACTTATGCAGCGGGCACTGAGCTGCAGGACATAGGGTAAAGTAAATCCCCCAAACAAAGGTCTAGTTTTTTTTGCAATAGAAAGATAAAGAAGGTCATACTGGACTTTTTTAGCCATATGTGCTCCCTGGATTGGCTGTTAATTTATAGGGTAGATATATTTTGAAAAATATGGGAGTGTTACATGTCAGTTTTAATAATTTAGTCAGTGCTCAAATGCTTGATCACGGATTTTTACCCACTAAGGGATTAGGGAAAGAACAACAGAGGATTCTCACCCCCATAGAAGTGACACCCAATACCAGAAGGCATGGATTAGGGTAGCCAAATTTAGCATAGGGGCCTTGGTAGATGATCCTATCTAGGTAGACCAATGGCCTCTCTCTCAGGAGAAACTTAAGGCAGCTGCTCATTTGGTACAAGAGCAGTTACAGCTTGGGCACATTGAACCTTCTAATAGCCCATGGAATACGCCTATATTTGTCATTAAAAAGAAATCAGAAAACTAGAGGCTATTACAGGATTTGAGAGCAATAAATAAGACTATAGAAATTATAGGTCCTCTCCAGACAGGAATCACTTTTCCTACTGCCATTCCATGGAATTTTCACCTTGTTATTATTGATTTGAAGGATTGCTTTTTTACTATTCCTTTAAGCCCTCATGATTGCAAGCATTTTCTGTTCAGTGTTCCTTCACTTCATTTTCAGCCTCCCATGAAACAATACTAGTGGAGAGTTCTGCCTCAAGGTGTGGCTAACAGCCCTACCTTGTGCCAAAAATATGTTGCTCAAGCTATTTCTTCAGTACAAACAGCACCCTAAGGTATACATAATTCATTATATAGATGATATTCTTATTGCTCATTCAGATAAAGACACTGTGCTGACCATTTTGCAACAATTAAAATATTCTTTGAAAGAATTAGGACTTTATATAGCTCCTGAAAAGATACAGCATTCCTTGCCTTTCCCTTATTTAGGACAAATTATTGAGGGACCACAAATTCGTCCACAAAAAGTAGAAATCACGATAGGTCATTTGCAAACTTTAAATAATTTCCAGAAATTGTTAGGAGACATTAGTTGGCTTAGACCTTCCTTAAAATTAACTATGGGGAAACTAGAACCACTTTTTAACATTCATAGAGGTTCTGTTGAACCAATTTCCCCTAGTTTAGAGTTAACCCTCGAGGACTCCTACCAGGACAACTTTAGCAAATGAATGTTACTCATATACCTTCATTTAACAAACAGTCCTTTGTCCACGTTACAGTGGATACTAATTCTAGATTTATAGTAGCCTCTGCCAGAACAGGTGAGGCTGCTAAGCATGTTATAGCTCATTGCTTGTATACATTTTCTGTTTTAAGAGTTCCGAAGGTGATTAAAACTAACAATCCTCCTGTGTATGTAGGAAAAGCATTCACTACATTTTGCCAAAGTATTGGAATTGACCTGAGGACAGGTATTCCTTAGAATCCTCAGGGTCAAGGCATTGTAGAGCATGCACATCAGACACTTAAAAGTCAATTAGAAAAAATAAAGAAGGGATTTTATACCCACAAACTTCTCCAAATCTTCTTAATCTTGCTCTTTTTACTTAAATTTTTTTGAATATTGATATACAGGACCATTCAGCAGCTGAGAGACTCTAGAATCCAATAAGGAAAGCCTTTTCTGAAGTCTTATAGATGGACCTGCTCACAGGAGTCTGACAAGGGTCAGACCCTGTTCTCCTATGGGGCCAAGAATATGTGTGTGTGTTTTGTAGATCTGCTGAGGCTCCTCAGTGTGTTCCTGAACGTTTGGTGAGACACCATGAGCCAGGAGGAGAGACTCACTTCACAAGAGCAATTGTATAAGGCTTATTTACTCTGCTCTTGTCCCTCTCTCTGTTAAACCTGTACCATCTCTCAAATCCTCCTAGCACACTCCAAACCTCTTCCCCCTGCAAATTCTTACCCTCCTTCAATCCAGCTGATCATGCTGTCCTTCTGTCTTTTTTCCAGTCAGCCCTAGTTATTTCAGAAAAATGTTTTTAAAAGGCAGAGGAAGGCCCTCAAACCCCTTAATGAGATCTCTATAGCATAGCTTTTTAGGTCTTTAATGACCAAGATGAACAGGAGAAAGCAGACAGAGCCCAGAGAGATCAGCAAAATATCAGCTCTTGGCATATGTCCTTAAAGGCTCCAACATCCCTAAGGGCCTCATAAGACTCCACCTGGCCCCTGCTTTAAGTGTGAAAAGGAACGTCATTGGGCTAAAGCCTGACTGGCTTCTCAGCCCCTGCCAGAGCCATGCCCTCACTGCAGGAAAAAGGGACACTGGAAGGCAGACTGCCCCCTCGCTCCTCCAAGGGAAGGTTCAGTTTCTTCTGGCCCTATCCCAGCCACCTCTGACCTTGCCTTGCCTAGCCTGCTGGGACTCACCACTGAAGACTGATGGTGCCCAGGGCCATTGTCCCCATCTCACGTCACCGTGGAGGATCCTAGGGTAACAGTCCAAGTAGCAGGTAGGCCGATCTGATTTCTTATACACATGGGGATGACTACTGTGCCTTGCCCGAATATTTGGGTCCAGCTCATCCCTCGAAGATCTCTGTTGTGGCTGTTGATGGTCTTATTTTCCTCCTTTGCCATGGATCCACTGCCTTGTCTAATACATAGTGTCTCCTTTACACACTCTTTTTCTCCTCATGCCTCAGTGTCTGAACCCTGTTTTAGGCCAAGACCTACTTTCCAAATTCAGAGCCTTTCTCTCCATTCACTTCCCATCCTCGAATAGGCCTTCTTGCTACTTTGGGCCAGCCATATTTGCTTACTTCTGTTACAAATTTACCTCTACCACCAAGCATAGTGAATCCAAGGTTCTCCTCAGCACCTCCACAGCTGCAAAACTCCAGGAAGGGGACCCCTGGTCTCATCTCTCCAAGTTGAAGAGAACAGGGGCTCCACCTCCACACATGCTCACGGATGGTCCTTCCAGTTTACCTGAACCATCACCAGAAACCCAGAATTGACATTAGGCTTGAGACAAATTCTTGGTGTGCTGGAAGCAGTGGTCCTGGCACTTGGAGGCTAGATACAGAACATGGAAATGTGACAACAGTTCCAGTGCCATGCGGACTTTTTCTGAAATTGTTTCCTAGACTCCTGCTCCATGTGACAGTTCTTAATGGACTGAAGTGGGGTTGGATTTTCTTTGCAGGAAATGCAAACAGTGATGTGTCAGCACAGACATGGTGAACATTTGAAAACAGCAAAGGTTATATTGGCTAAGAATTTGCTTAAAGGCTTGAATCACTGTAATGTACTAAGACCGTGATGGCGAACCTTTTAATAAAAACCGCACACTTTTGCAGTGCTGGTCAACCTGGTCCCTCCTGCTCACTATTGGTTGGTAGCAAAGCAACCAAATGGCACAGCGATTGGCCCACCATGAAAGATCTTCTCAAAACTAAGCTTTCATACTTACCTGGCAGGGGAGATACCATGATCACGAAGGTGTTTTTCCCAGGGCGAGACTTATCCATTGCACTCGGATGTGCTGACCCCTCCAATTTCCCCAAATGTGGGAAAATCAACTGCATAATTTGTGGTAGTGGGGGACTGTGTTCACGCAAAATAAAATAAAAAATAAAAAAAAACCCCAAAAATTAGGCTTTCCCCCTTCACCATTGACTGTTGCCTGATGGGGGTGGTGCACTCTTATGAGGAATCCCATTTATGCCTCAGATCAGTAGCTTTGTATCAGAGATTTCTTTATTTGTATATTGGCTTAAAAACTTTTCTACACTATAAAATAAAGCAGACTGGGGGCTCTCTCTTTGTTCCTGCCATCAGCATTGCAGAGGCTTCCGATATCATCTTCTTTTGGGGGGGAGGCTATTATTTTAATTCTGCATCATTCTCCCTCATTACTTGAAATCACTAGCCCCACTGGTTTGCAGCAGCAAACCCATTGTGGGACACTGGGAAGGGTCTTCCCTATATGGGCTTGTGGTGCCCACTGAGGAGCAGGGCTCTGTGAGCCTGGGAGAAAGTGAGTGATGAGGCGGGTGTGTGGCTGGGTGGGTACGGAGGGTGATGATATTGTCTAATCAACTAACACATAAGGTACACTCACTTCCGTCCTTGTCACACGGCTTCACTGGAAGGCTGCAGAGAGGCCGGAACCAGGTCTCAGACACTCAGACTGGTTCCTTATAGGACCTGCAGGGAAAATGGGGGTGGAGGCCTCACTGGGGACTGGAAGAGAGTGCAGCAAACTTGAAGACGTGGACAGTGCCCCCACCCCCATCAGAAAGAGCTTATGTGCATGCGGGACTCAGCAATGGCTATGTCTCTTGCAACATGACCCCCTGGCCCCAAATCCCTAGAGCAGACAGGGCTGCAGATGCAATGGTCCAATGCCCATTGGCTCCTCTGGCCCCAGGGGCAGGATGGCATTCTGAGCATGGTCCAGTCTCTTTCCAAGTGAGCATCTCTGTGAAAGGGGTAGAGGGGTCTCTAACTGCTCACCTCCCTGCGTTAGGTCAGGCTCAGGATGGACAGAGAACATAGTGAGCTGCAAGGTCCTGTCTCTTTCAAGGAGTGTCACTTTGTCCCATTGCCGGGCCCCCTACCCCATCTTCATCACTGCCTGTTTAAGAGTGAGGGCTTCACGCCTGACCAGGCAGTGGCGCAGTGCATAGAGCGTCGGACTGGGATGCGGAGGACCCAGGTTTGAGACCCCGAGGTCGCGAGCTTGAACGTGGGCTCATCTGCTTTGAGCAAAAGCTCACCAGCTTAGACCCAAGGTCGCTGGCTCCAGCAAGGGGTTACTCGGTCTGCTGAAGGCCCACGGTCAAGGCACATATGAGAAATGAACAACTAAGGTGTCGTAATGTGCAACGAAAAACTAATGATTGATGCTTCTCATCTCTCCATTTCTGTCTATCCCTCTCCCAGACTCTCTCTCTGTCTTTGTAAAAAAAAAAAAAAAAAAAGAGTAAGGGCTTCACCTTAGTCAGCAAAGAGCCAGTGGGTCTGTGGACCCGGAGCTCCAGGAGGGGCTGTCACTCTGGGCATCACAGTTCCCTTTAGCTGCTCGGTCACTGGACTGTGGCTCTTGAGGTCTGTCTTCAGGTTAAAGTTGTCACCTACATTCTGCAGTTGAGGGCTTTGCCTCTCCCCTCAGCTGCTCCCCCTGTGGCTTGGCATGGGGGGTGTGGCTCTCAGCTCACCCTTCTGACTTAACTGGTCTCAAGGCAGCTCTGCCCCACTTTAAAAGCAGACATCACAGCCTGGCTGTGACAGTAAGAAAAGGAGAGAGAAGAGGACAGGAGAGCCTGAAAACTCACAATTCAGTTCAGTTTCTGTATTCTGGTCTTGCAATGATCAATGGCATTAATGAGTAAGGGGTCCACTACCTTCACATTCTGGGGTCCCATGACACGCTTGTGAAATTTCAAGTGCCTTCTTCAGAATGGACACAAGTGTCACAGAATTAATTTGCACAGTCAGGTGTCACAGAGGTGGATAAATGCTCAGAGCCATATATCATCCACAGTAGGGCTGATCTCATCAGAATCATCCACAAGTCTTCAGCTCGTTCCCCCCTCTCCTCCCTTTTCCCAATCTCTGCTATGAGATTGAATTGCATTGAATTTATAGATTGCTTTGGGTAATATAGACATTTTAATGATGTTCATTCTTCCTAACCATGAGCACAATATATGCTTCCACTTGTTTGTATCTTCCTTGATTTCTTTTATCAATGCTTTGTAATTTTCCGAGTACAAGTCTTTAGTCTCCTTGGTTAAGTTTACTCCTAGGTACTTTATTTTTTTGGTTCTAATATTGAAGGAAATTGTTTCCTTGATTTCTCTTTCTGACTGTTCATTGTTGGTGTATAAAAATGCCTCTGATTTCTGAGTATTGATTTTATATCCTGCCACTTTCCTGAATTCATTTATCAGGTCCAGTAGTTTTTTGACTGAGACTTTAGGATTTTCTATATACAATATCATATCATCTGCAAATAATGATAGTTTTACTTTTTCTTTTTCAATTTGAATGCCTTTTATATCTTCTTCTTGTCTGATTGCTGTGGCTAGGACTTCCAGGACTATGTTAAATAAGAGTGGTGAAAAGGGACACCCCTGCCTTGTTCCTGATCTTAAGGGGATTGCTTTTAATTTTTGCCCATTGAGTATAATGTTGGCTGTGGGTTTCTCATAGATGGCTTTTATCATGTTGAGGTATGTTCCCTGTATTCCCACTTTGCTGAGAGTTTTGACCATGAATGGGTGCTGGATTTTATCAAATGCTTTTTCTGCATCTATTAAAATTATCATGTGGTTTTTCTCCTTCTTTTTGTTTATGTGATGAATCACATTGATTGATTTTCAAATATTGTACCAGCCTTGCCTCCTCAGAATAAATCCCACTTGATTATGGTGTAAGATTTTTTCCATATGTTGTTGGATCCGGTTTGCTAATATTTTGTTGAGGATGTTAGCATCTATATTCATCAGAGATATTGGCCTATAATTTTCTTTCTTTGTGTTGTCTTTGCCTGGTTTTGCAATCAGAATTATGCTCGCCTCATAAAAGGAGCTTGGAAGTCTTCGTTCCTCTTAAATTTTTTGAAATAGTTTGAGAATAATAGGAGTTAGTTCTTCTTTGAATATTTGGTAGAATTCAGTTGTGAAGCCATCAGGCCCCGGACTTTTCTTTGTTGGGGATTTTTTGATAACTGTTTCTATCTCATTTGGTGTAATCGGTCTGTTTAGGTTTTCTGATTCTTCCAGATTGACTTTTGGAAGATTGTATGTTTCAAGGAATTTGTCCATTTCATCTAGGTTGTCTAGTTTCTTGGCATACAGTTCTTCATAGTATTTTCTTACAATATTTTGTATTTCTGTTGTGTCAGTTGTTATTTCTCTACTCTCATTTCTAATTTTAGTTATTTGAGTCCTCTCTCTCTTTTTCTTGGTAAGTCTAGTTAAAGGTTCATCGATCTTGTTTACCTTTTCAAAGAACCAGCTCCTAGTTTCATTGATCCTCTGTATTATTTCTTTAGCCTCTATGTCATTTATTTCTGCTCTGATCTTTATTATTTTCTTCCTTCTACTACATTTGGGCTTTACTTGCTGTTCTTTTTCTAGTTCTTTTAGATGCAGAGTTAAGTTGTTTATTTGAGCTTTTTCTAGCTTCTTAAAGTGTGCCTGTAGTGCTATGAACTTCCCTCTCAGTACTGCTTTTGCTGTGTCTCATAAATTTTGAGTTGTTGTATGCTCATTGTCATTCATTTCTAGGAATTTTTATATTTCTTCTTTGATCTCATTCTTAATTCATTCATTATTTAACAACCTGCTATTTATTTTCCATGTGTTTGAGAATTTTTGAGCTTTTCTGCTGTGGTTCATTTCTAGTTTCATGCCGTTGTGATTGAAGAAAGTGCTTGATATGATTTCAATCTTCTTAAATTTGTTGAGACCATTTTTGTGCCCTAACATGTGGTCTATCCTAGAGAATGTACCATGAGCACTTGAAAAGAATGTATATTCTGCTGCTTTAGGGTGAAATGTTCTGAAGATATCTATTAAATCTAGTTGGTCTAGCATGTCCAATAAGTCTGCTGTTTCTTTGTTAATTTTCTTTCTTGAGGATCTGTCTAGTGATGTTAGTGGGGTATTGAAATCCCCTACTATTATACTATTGCTGTTGATCTCACCCTTTAAATTCATCAAAGTCTGCTTTATATATTTAGGTGCTCCTATATTAAGTGCATCGATATTTATAATAGTTACATCTTCCTGTTGGATTACTCTCTTTATCATTATGTAGTGGCCTTCTTTATCTCTTACTATATCCTTTGTCTTAAAGTCCAATTAGTCTGATATAAGTATTGCTACCCCAGCTTTTTTTTCATTTCCATTTGCATAAAATGTTTTTTTCCATCCTTTTACCTTCAATCTATGTGTATCTTTTGTTCTAAGGTGTGTCTCTTGTAGACAGCATATGTACGGGTCCTGTTTTCTTATCCACGCAGCTACTCTATGTCTTTTGATTGGATCATTTAATTCATTTACATTTATGGTTATTATTGATATGTAGTTGTTTATTGCCATTTTATTCTTTAAAGCTGTATTCCTTTTTTGCTATATTCTTTTCCCACTTTGATCTGTTTACAACAGGCCCCTTAACATTTCCTGCAGCATTGGTTTGGTTGTAATGAATTCCTTGAGTTGTTTTTTGTCTGGGAAGCTTTTTATTTCTCCTTTGATTTTTAACAATAGCCTTGCTGGATAAAGTAGTCTTGGTTGTAGGTTTTTATTCTGCATTACTTTGAATATTTCTTGTCATTCCCTTCTGGCCTCAAGTGTTTCTGTTGAGAAGTCAGATGTCATTCTTATGGGGGCTCCTTTGTAGGTGATAGCTTTTTTTCCTCTTGCAGCTTTTAATATTTTCTCTTTATTGCTTAGCTTTGGTATTTTAATTATAATGTGTCTTGGTGTAGGTTTCTTTGGATTTCTCTTTAATGGAGTCCTCTGTGCTTCTTGAACTTGTGAGAGTTTCTACTGTATTAATTTAGGGAAGTTTTCAGCTATGATATGATTGAACAAAGTCTCTATCCCTTGTTCTTTCTTCTCTTCTTCAGGGACCCCTATAATGCCGATGTTATTTCTCTTCATGTTGTCACAGAGCTCTCTAAGAGTTTCCTCAGACTTTTTGAGTCTCTTTTCTTTTTTCTTTTCTGCTTTCTTGCCTTCATTCAAGTTGTCCTCCAACTTGCTGACTCAATCCTCAGCTCTATCCATCCTGTTTTTAATTCCTTCCATTGTGATCTTTATTTCTGATATTGTATTTGTCATCTCCAACTGATTCTTTTTTAATATTTCAATATCTTCTTTTAATACTTGCTATTTCTTTATTTAGGTGTTCATAATGACCATCCATTGTTGTTCTAAGATCCCTAAGCATCCTTACAATCATTATTTTGAACTCAGCTTCTGGAAGTTTGATTATTTCCATATCACTCAGTTCATCTCCTGAAGGTTTCTCTTG
Organism: Saccopteryx leptura; assembly: GCF_036850995.1. Classification (NCBI taxonomy): domain Eukaryota; kingdom Metazoa; phylum Chordata; class Mammalia; order Chiroptera; family Emballonuridae; genus Saccopteryx; species Saccopteryx leptura. The sequence goes on along the minus strand of NC_089503.1, from coordinate 9,609,024 downwards.
TAGTTTCATTTGCATTGCACTTTTTTGTCTTCTCATTGTCTGTGTTTGGATGTTTTGTTTGTAGAGTTGGTTTAGTCTAGGCTTGGTGTTGTCTGCCTCCAGTTTTCAGTTGTGTTATTTCTAGGTCTTCTTGGGTTGGTATCAGCTATTATTTGTAATCCACTTTCGGATTTGGGCAGCTTTGAAGTCTTGATTTGTTTGTTTTCTTAACAGGTGATAGTCTTGTTTTCTGATCTCAGCAGGGGGCTTCCTTGAAACTGTATCCAGGAATGCAGTGGGTATAACCTGAGACTCTGAAGGCCTCTTCCACCAACTAATCTCTCTGAGGCCAGGGTGTTTTCTCAGCTTCAGTAGTGGGAGGTGTATCTCAGATCTCCATGGAGACCTGAGTTACTGCCCCTCCTCCCCACTTCTTGTTTTCAGCTGTGTCTTTTTGTGCTGATTGGAGCTGGAGTGATGTCTGGAGGTCTCTGATCTGGAAGCAATTCAGTACTGTTTTGTGGAAGGATCAGTCCCTCCCCCAGCTATGGCCACCTCCAGCATGAATGAGTCAGCTTTTTTATGTCATCTCCTGTATTCCTTAGCCCCTCACAGTCTGTCCCTCTCTTTCTCCTTTCCACATGAAAGATAAGCTGCTCTTTTCAACACACCTCACTCCCTGGTCACCAGGCAAGAGGCCGTGAGCAGTATTTTCTGCTCTTTTCCCTGGAGTGAGATCCTCTCTGGGCTCTCAGCCTCACCTTCCTCCTCCGTTCCTGTAAGCAGGGGAGATTCGGGTGCACCCTACCAGGTTTGTTGGGTCTTCTTCTTTGCTCCTTGGTTTTTGAGATCTGTTCTTGTAGTCCAGAGTTGGTTTTTCACGCTGATTTTTCCTAAATTGATTTGTAATCCAGTTTGGTGGTGAGAGCTGGGCATCTGTGCATCTGCCTACCCCACTGCCATCTTCAGGTCCCCCTTATTATCATTTAGAGAGCAGTATTGTTTAATGTTAGGTTACCAAACCTAGAGTAAAAAAATATTACTATTAGTTTGCCTAGACAGTAAAATTACAGCATAAACAAGGTATGTTTTCTTTTCTTTTTTTTTCTCAATTATTCGGGAAACCAAAAGGAAGGTAAAACTGATTCAAATTATACAGTTTGTCTGTAAGATCATGGTGCACCTTTGACCGGTCACAGGAAAGCAACAAAAGATGATAGAAATGTGAAATCTGCACCAAATAAAAGGAAAACCCTCCAGTTTCTGTAGGATGATGTGGTAGCTTGTGCGCATGCACAGATGATGATGTAACACCGTGTATACATGGGAGCAGCCCACGACCATGACAGTTGAGATGTGGTCGGTACAGAGAAAAGTTCAGTGTGTTCTGTAGCTCGTTAAATTCGAATCCGTGACCAAAGTGCAACATGAAAATCGGCACATTTATAACGAAGCACCACCACATAGAAATAACATTACTTGGTGGGATAAACAGTTGAAGGATACTAGCAGTTTGGTGGAGAAACCCTGTTCTGGTAGGCCATCAGTCAGTGACGAGTCTGTAGAGGCTATATGGGATAGCTACCTAAGGAGCCCTAAAAAAATCTGTGCCTGACCCACATCAAACTGCACTGAATAGGTATGAAACTGGGAGAATTTTTCTTTTATTTGGTGCAGATTTCACATTTCTATCATCTTTTGTTGCTTTCCTGTGACCAGTCAAAAATGCACCATGACTTTATGGACACACTGTATTTTCTGGTATTGCATATAAAGACATTTTAGGGGAAAATGTTTAAACAAGATTTTTAGGTAAAAAAAAAAAAAAGGCAATAAAATAATTTAGAGGATTTTCTTTTCTTAAAGAGAAATCTAGAAATTCACATATATAATTGCAAAATTTACATAAATACTTTTGCTGTGGATGTGTGTGTATAAGGAAATGCCCCAGAAAAGCACTAAAAATGTACTCATGATGTCTTGACATTTTTTCAAAGTTTTTTAAAATTTCATTAATTGTGTTTACATAGATTCTAGGGTCACCCCGAATGTGTCCCCTTTCCCCCATATTCCCCTCAGCATCTCCCTTGCCCCCCTCACTAAAGCACCATTTCTCCCTTCCCTTCAGGTTTATCCCATCCTATCATCTCCTTTTCCTCTGTCCTCTTTTCCTCTGGTCCCTTTGATCTCTCCTCTATCTCCATTTTGTTCTTCAGTTCTCATTTTTCATTGGATTCCTCAAATGAGTGAGGTCATATGATATTTTTCTTTCTCTGCTTGGCTTATTTCACTTAACATAATAGTTTCCAGGTCTATTCATGTTATTGCAAAAGGTAATGTTTCCTTCTTTTTCATGGCTCCATAGTATTTCATTGTATATATGTACCACTGTTTTTTAATCCACTCATCCACTGATGGACACTTGGGCTGTTTCCAGATCTTCGCTATTGTGAACAATGCTGCCATAAACATGGGGGTGCATTTCTTTTTCTCAGTCGGTGATATGTGTTCTTGGGATATATTCCTAAAAGTGGGATGACTGGGTCAAAAGGCAGATACATTTTCAATTTTTTGAGGAATCTTCATACTGTTTTCCACAGTGGCTGCACAAGTCTGCATTCCCACCAGCAGTGCAGGAGGGTTCCGCTTTCTTCACATCCTCACCAGTACCTATCGTGTTTTGTTTTGTTGATGAGCGCCATTCTGACTGGTGTGAGGTGATATCTCATTGTGGTTTTAATTTGCATTTCTCTAATGATTAGTGATGTTGAGCATTTTTTCATCTGTCTATTGGCCATCTGTATGTCCTCTTTGGAGAAGTGTCTATTTATTCCTTTTGCCCATTTTTTGATTGGATTGTTTGTCTTCCTGATGTTGAGTTTTACATGTTCTTTATAAATTTTGGTTATTAACCCCTTATCAGACGTGTTGTCGAATATGTACTCCCATTGTGTGGTTTGTGGTTTTATTCTGTTCACATTGTCTTTAGCTGTACAAAAGCTTTTTAGTTTGATATAGTCCCATTTGTTTATCCTGTCTTTTATTTCACTTGCTTGTGGAGATAAAGCAGTAAATATATTGCTGCGAGAAATATCAGTGAGCTTACTGCCTATGTTTTCTTCTAAGACGCTTATGGTTTCATGACTTACATTTAAGTCTTTTATCCATTTTGATTTTATTTTTGTGAATGGTGTAAGTTGGTGATCTAGATTCATTTTTTGCAGGTAGCTAATTTTCCCAACACCATTTTTTAAAGAGACTGTCTTTACTCTATTGTATGCTCTTACCTCCTTTGTCAAATATCAATTGTCCATAAAGGTGTGGATTTATTTCTGGGTTCTCTGTTCTGTTCCATTGATCTATGTGCCTATTCTTATGCCAGTACTAAGCTGTTTTGAGTACAATGACTTTGTAGTATAACTCGATATCAGGAAGTGTGAAACCTCCCATTATATTCTTTTTTTTCAAGATTGCTGATGCTATTAGTGTTTTTTTGGTTCCATATAAATTTTTTCTTTTTCTTTTTCTTTTTTTTTTTTTACAGAGACAGAGAGTCAGAGAGAGGGATAGACAGGGATGGAGAGATGAGAGGCATCAATCATTAGTTTTTCGTTGCACATTGTGATACCTTAATTGTTCATTGATTGCTCTCCCATATATGCCTTGACCGCGGGCCTTCAGCAGACCAAGTAACCCCTTGCTGGAGCCAGTGACCTTGGGCTCAAGCTGGCAACCTCAGGGTCTCGAACCTGGGTCCTCTGCATCCCAGTCCGATGCTCTATTCACTGCACCACTGCCCAGTCAGGCCATATAAATTTTTAGAATATGTATTCTAAGTGTTCTATATCTTTGAAGTATGTCACTGGTATTTTAATTGGTATTGCATTGAATTTATAAGTTGCTTTGGGTAATATAGACATTTTAATGATGTTTATTCTTTCTAGCCACGAACACAATATATGCTTCCACTTGTTTGTATCTTCCTTGATTTCTTTTATTAATGTTTTATAATTTTCTGAGTATGTCTTTAACCTCCTTCATTAAATTTACTTAATTAATTTATTTTTTGCAATAGTGAAGGGGATTAATTCCTTAATTTCTCTTTCTGACAGTTCATTGTTAGTGTATAAAAATGCCTCTGGTTTCTGTGTATTAATTTTATACCCTGCCAGTTTGCTGAATTTATTTATCATGTCGAGTCATTTTTTGACTGAGACTTTAGTGTTTCCTATATACAGTATCATATCATCTGCAAATAATGATAGTTTTACTTCTTCTTTTCCAGTTTGGATTCTTTTTATTTCTTCTTCTTGTCTGATTGCTGTAGCTAGGACTTTCTGTACTATGTTGAAGAAGAGTGGTGAAAGGGAGCACCCGTGTCCTGTTCCTGATCTTAAGGGGATTGCTTTTCATTTTTGCCCATTGATTAAGATGTTGGCAGTGAGTTTGTCATAGATGGCCTTTATCATGTTGAAGTATGTTCCTTGTATTTTCACTGTGCTGAGAGTTTTTATCATAAATGGGTGCTGTATTTTATCAAATGCTTTTTCTGTATCTATTAAAATTACCATGTAGTTTTCCTTTTTACATTTGTTTATGTGATGAATCACATTAATTGATTTACAAATATTGTACCAGCCTTGCCTCCCCAAAATGAATCCCACTTCATCACGATGTATGATTTTTTTCATATATTGCTGGATCCAATTTGCTAATGATTGTTGAGAATTTTAGCATGAGGTTATCAGGGATATTGGCCTATAATTTTCTTCTTTGTGTTGTCTTTGCCTGGTTTTGCAATCAGAATTATGCTTGACTCATAAAAAGAGCCTGGAAGTCTTCCTTTCTCTTGAATTTTTTGAAATAGCTTGAAAAGAATAGGAGTTAATTCTTCTTTGAATATTTGGTAGAATTCCCCTGTGATGCCATCCTGCCCAGGGCTTTTGTTTTTTGGGAGTTTTTTGATAACTGTTTTGATCACATTTGGTGTAATCGGTCTGTTTAGGTTTTCTGATTCTTCCAGATTGATTTTTGAAAGATTATATGTTCAAGGAATTTGTCCATTTCACCTAGATTGTCTACTTTTTTGGCATGCAGTTTTTCAAAGTATTTTCTTACAGTATTTTGTCTCTCTGTTGTGTCAGTTGTTATTTCTCCACTCTCATTTCAAATTTTATTTATTTGAGTCCTCTCTCTTTTTTTCTTGGTGAGTTTAGTTAAGGGTTCATCGATCTTGTTTACCCTTTCAAAGAACCAGCTCTTGGTTTCATTGATCCTCTGTATTATTTCTTTAGCCTCTATGTCATTTATTTCCACTCTGATCTTTATATCTTTATTATTTTCTTTCTTCTACTACCTCTGGGCTTTACTTGCTGTTCTTGTTTTTTTTTTTTTTTTTTTTTATTTTTTCTGAAGCTGGAAACGAAGAGAGACAGTCAGACAGACTCCCGCATGCGCCCGACAGGGATCCACCCGGCACGCCCACCAGGGGGCACACTCTGCCCACCAGGGAGTGATGCTCTGCCCCTCTGGGGCGTCACTCTGTTGCGACCAGAGCCACTCTAGCGCCTGGGGCAGAGGCCAAGGAGCCATCCCTAGCACCCGGGCCATCTTTGCTCCAATGGAGCCTCGGCTGCAGGAGGGGAAGATAGAGACAGAGAAGAAGGAGGGGGGGAGGAGTGGAGAAACAAATGGGCGCTTCTCCTGTGTGCCCTGGCCAGAATCGAACCCGGGACTCCTGCACGCCAGGCCGACGCTCTACCGCTGAGTCAACCGGTCAGGGCCACTTGCTGTTCTTTTACTAGTTCTTTTAGATGCAGGGTTAAGTTGTTTATTTGAGCTTTTTCTAGCTTCTTAAAGTATGACTGTAGTGCTATGAACTTCCCTCTTCGTATTGCTTTTGCTGTGTCCCATAAATTTTGAGTTGTTGTATGCTCATTATCATTTGTTTCTAGAATTTTTTTATTTATTCTTTGATCTCATTGTTAATCCATTCATTATTTAAGAACCTTCTATTTAATTTTTCTGTGTTTGAAAATTTTTGAGTTTTTCTGTTGTGGTTGATTTCTAGTTTCATGCCATTGTGATCAGAGAAAATGCTTGATATGATTTCAATCTTCTTAAATTTGTTGAAACCACTTTTGTGCCCTAACATGTAGTCTATCCTAGAGAATATACCATGAGCATTTAAGAAGAATGTATATTCTTCTGCTTTATGAAAAATTCTGAAGATATTTATTAAATTCAGTTAATCTAGTGTGTTCTTAAAGTCTGTTGTTTCTTTGTTAATTTTCTTTCTTGAGGATCTATCTAGTGATGTTAGTGGGTTATTGAAATCTCCTACTATTGTAGTATTGCTGGATTGGATCATTTAATCCATTTACATTTAAGGTTATTATTGATATGTAGTTGTTTATTGTCATTTTATTCTTTTAAGCTGTAGTTTTCTTCTGCAATATTCTTTTCCCACTTTGATCTGTTTACAACAGGCCCTTAAACATTTCCTGCAGCACTGGTTTGGTTGTAATAAATTAATTAAGTTGTGTGGGTTTTATTGTTTGTTTGTTTTTCATCTGGGAAGCTTTTAATTTCTCCTTCAATTTTAAATGATAGCCATGTTAGATAAAATTGTTTTGGTTGTAGGCTCTTGTTCTGCATTACTTTGAAAATTTCTTGCCATTCCCTCTGGCCTCAAGTGGTTCTGTAGAGAAGTCAGATGTCATCCTTATGGGGGCTCCTTTGTAGGTGATAGCCTTTTTTCGCTAGTAGCTTTTAATATTTTCTATTTATCGCTTAGCTTTGGTATTTTAATTATGATGTGTCTTGGTGTAGGTTTCTTTGGGTTTCTCTTTAATGGAGTTCTCTGTGCTTCTTGAACTTGTGAAACCCTTCCCTGCATCAATTTGGGAAGTTTTCAGCTATGATTTGATTGAATAAAGTTTTTATCTTTTGTTCTTTCTCTTCTTCAGGAATTCCTATGATGCGGATGTTATTTCTCTTCATGTTGTCACAGAGCTCTCTTAGAGTTTCTTCAGACTTTTTGAGTCTCTTCTTTTCTCTGTTCTGCTTCCATGCCTTCATTCTTCTTGTGCTCCAACTTGCTGATTCAATCCTCAGCTTGATCCATCCTGCTTTTAATTCCTTCCATTGTGGTCTTCAGTTCTAATACTGTATTTTTCATTTCCAACTGATTCTTTCTTAATATTTCAATGTCCTTTTTTATACTTGCTATTTATTTTTTTAGGTGTTCATAATGACCATCCATTGTTGTTCTAAGATTCCTAAGCATCCTAACAATCATTATGTTAAACTCTGCATCTGGTAGTTGGTTATTTCCATATTACTCATTTCATTTTCTGGAGGTTTCTCTTGTGGTTTCATTTGGATTGCAGTTCTCTGTCATCTCATCATGTCTGTGTGTTTGGGTGTGTTGTTTGTAGAGCTGGTTAAGTCTAGGCTTGATGTTGTCTGCCTTTAATTTTCAGTTGTGTTATTTCTAGGTCTTCTTGGGTTGGCATCAGCTGTTGTTTGTAATCCACTGTTGGATTTGGCTTTTCTAGTAGAGCTGCTTTGAAGTCTTGATTTGTTCATTTTCTTCTCAGTTTTCTTAACTTGGTAGTCGTCTTGTTTTCAACAAGATATGTTTTCTTAAAATGGAAAAGGAATTTGTAATTAAGTAAAACAAAATTTATTGGTCATTTGAATTGATGTTTGTAAATAAATCACTAGAATGTAAAACATAAATGTACTAGAAAATAATTTAAATCCTTTTTCCCAATGACCTTTAGAATTAGAAAACTTAGACTTCCCTTTATAAGGGAAGCATAAAGCCCTAGCAGGACTGTTAGAATCTGTAAAACAATCAAGACCACCTCAAAAAAATGTTTCTAATTGCCTAGCTTAGGTAAGATTTTTCTCCCAAGCAAGTGAGGAAGATTTAGACATTTTCCCTCAGTTTCTGTTAGCCAGGATCAGAAAAAAATACTGAGGCAATCAACTTAGCCTTTTACATAACAATCAGCTCTAAAAATTAAAAAATGTATTATAAATTTTAAAAATGTGGCATCATCAGCTGTTAAAAATAAATAAGTGAATAAAACTAAGCATTTCTGAAGGGATATTGCTCCTCCCTCAATCACATAACTTTGCTTATCTCCTAAAATGACTGGTTAGTCAATGATGGGTAGGATTCCTGAAAGAAGGAATGACCTAAGACAGGCACAGTTGAAAAAGAAGCCCTAAAGAGAAAGCTTAAAAACAAGCAAAGGTGAGGCTCAAACCCTCACCCCATAAATGCAGGAGCCTGATCCTCTGAGGTAGTGGCTTTCATCTACTGACCAGGACACCAAAAGAGGGGAGACTTCCTAAACTTAAGAAAAAACAGGATGCTGAAGATGCTACCTAAAACGAGTGCGGCTTCCAGAAAATTTTAGTAACTTTACTAAAACCCTTATTGCTAAAGGTTTATTCGCAACCAATTAGAAAAAGATTTTGCCAGCAGGAAGGAAATAATTAAAAAGACCAGACTTAAAATCTATTCCAGAAGGTGTAATATCTCTGTGTTTAGTTTACGTCCAAGTAAATACTAAGCAAGATAAGGAAATTGTTTAAAAAAAGAAAACACAAACTGGGAAAGAGAAACTTTCTCAAGTAAACTCTTAAAAATAGACTTTAATAAAATAATTAACAAATAAATAGAAGCTTTTTTTACTGGAAGTGGGGCCACAGTGACAGTTGTTAAGAAATTGCTATATAGAATTCCAGATTTAGCTTTCCCATTAATATTGGGTCTAATAATGGGCCTGCATTTGTATCCAGGGTCTTGCAAGTAATGGAAAAGGAACCCAATATTAATTAGAAACTAATTTGAAGTTACATTGTGCCCACAGGCCCCAAGGTTTCAGGGCAAATAGAACGCATAAGTCAAATCATAAAGGAAATGTAACAACTCCATCCTTAAGAACTTGCAGGGTCTGCAAAGTATACAAAGAATAGCAGGCTGTTCAAAAGACTGCCCAAGAGGCACTACCAGCACTGCCAGGAGATCCGGTACCTCCTTTTCAGCCTGGGGACTCAGTTCGAGTAAAGAAGTACATCACCCAAGGACTGACTCCCACGTGGACAGGTCCACACAACGTGATCCTGACCACTCCCACTGCTGCCAAGGTAGAAGGCATGCCCGCCTGGGTCCACCATAGCTGGCTGAAGCCTGCAGTCCCAACAGAGACACCTTTGTAGACAGTGGAGACTGACCCCACCAACCCTTTTAAGTTAACCCTAAAAAGAACGGCATGCCCTGTTCAAGGCACAAACTGGAAGCTGGTTGGTCTACACAGGGCTAATACATGAAGAATCTCAGTAAGGACACCCTTTCTTTTTTTTTTTTTTTTTTTTTTTTTTTTGTAAATTAATTTTAATGGGGTGACATTGATAAATCAGGGTACATATGTTCAGAAAAAGCATCTCTACGTTATTTTGACATTTGATTATGCTGCATTCCCATCACCCAAAGTCCAGTTGTCCTTCTTCACCTTCTAACTGGTTTTCTTTGAAGGACACCCTTTCAATCAGACTTTGAGGAAGAAGGGAAACAAGGAAAAAAGGAAAGCTAGTTTGGTTGTCACTAAAGGTTAAAATTTTTAAGAATTCTGCCTGACCAGGCAGTGGCGCTGTGGATAGAGCATTGGACTCCGATCCAGAAGACCCAGGTTAAAGACCCCAAGGTTGTCAGCTTGAGCGTGGGCTCATCTGGTGTGAGCAAAAAGCTCACCAGCTTGGACCCAAGGTCGCTGACTTGAGCAAGGGGTTACTTGGTCTGCTGAAGGCCCACGGTCAAGGCACATATGAGAAAATAATCAATGAACAACTAAGGTGTCGCAACAAAAAACTGATGATTGATGTTTCTCAACTTTCTCCATTCCTGTCTGTCTGTCCCTATCTATCCCTCTCACTGACTCTCGCTGTCTCTGAAAAGAAAAAGATTTTTAAGAATTCTGACTAAAAAGAGTTGTATAATTTTAATAGAAATACTTTTGACAGAGAAAGGAATAAAATTTATAAAATTAATAATTTATATAAATTACAGAAAATCTGTCCAGGTTTGTTTTTTTTTGTTTGTTTTTTTTTTCATTTTTCTGAAGCTGGAAACAGGGAGAGACAGTCAGACAGACTCCCACATGCGCCCGACCGGGATCCACCCGGCACGACCACCAGGGGCGACGCTCTGCCCACCAGGGGGCGATGCGCGTCGCCATGTTGCGACCAGAGCCACTCTAGCGCCTGAGGCAGAGGCCACAGAGCCATCCCCAGCGCCCGGGCCATCTTTGCTCCAATGGAGCCTTGGCTGCAGGAGGGGAAGAGAGAGACAGAGAGGAAAGCGCGGCGGAGGTGTGGAGAAGCAAATGGGCGCTTCTCCTGTGTGCCCTGGCCGGGAATCAAACCCGGGTCCTCTGCACGCTAGGCCGACGCTCTACCACTGAGCCAACCGGCCAGGGCTGTCCAGATTTTAAAAAATAAATCAGTAGCACTTGTTTCTTCAGTAGACTGTATTACTATTAATAGAAACATAAAGTCTACCTGATAAATATTTGTTACATGTTATAGGCTGATATTTTTACTCAATAGCCTCAAGCACCTCGTTAAAATTGAGTCAAGCCCTGGCCGGTTGGCTCAGTGGTAGAGCGTCAGCCTGGCGTGCAGGGGACCTGGGTTCGATTCCCGGCCAGGGCACATAGGAGAAGCACCCATTTGCTCCTCCACCCCGCCCCCCTCCTTCCTCTCTGTCTCTCTCTTCCCCTCCCGCAGCCAAGGCTCCATTGGAGCAAAGATGGCCCGGGCGCTGGGGATGTCCCCTTGGTCTCTGCCCCAGGCGCTAGAGTGGCTCTGGTCACGGCAGAGCGATGCCCCAGAGGGGCAGAGCATCGCCCCCTGGTGGGAAGAGTGTTGCCCCTGGTGGGTGTGCCGGGTGGATCCCGGTCGGGCACATGCAGGAGTCTGTCTGACTGTCTCTCCCCGTTTCCAGCTTCAGAAAAAAAAAAAGATTGAGTCAAGGATTTGACTCAGAATGTAAAACCAGTGGGGAATGTGGTAAGGTGCCAGAGAACTGTAATACTTAGTATTGGCAATGGGCAATGCCATTTTAAAGAGGAAAAATCAGGCTTTCTGTCCTGTCTTTTCTTTAGAAAATTGAAGGAAAAAAGATATAAAAAATCTCCTGACTTTCAAGGACAACTGGGTCATTTATTTTTAGTTCTCTGAAAGGATTAAGATTATCTAAAGCACTTCCTTTCCCTTTCAATAAGAGACAAAATTTACATACCACCCTACATTGATTTTGGCTCTCTCTCCCTTCCTGGAATCCTGAGATTAACATGTACCTCTAGGGCAGGGGTCCCCAAACTTTTTACAATACAGTAATACAGGGGGCCAGTTCACTGTCTCTCAGACCATTGGAGGGCCAGACTATAAAAAAACTATGAACAAATCCTTATGCACACTGCACATATCTTATTTTAAAGTAAGAAAACAAAATGGGAACAAATACAATATTTAAAATAAAGAACAAGTAAATTTAAATCAACAAGCTGACCAGTATTTCAATGGGAACTATGCTTCTGTCACTGACCACCAATGAAAGAGGTGCCCCTTCCGGAAGTGCAGCAGGGGCCGAATAAATGGCCTCAGGGGGCCGCATGTGGCCCGCGGGCCGTAGTTTGGAGACCCCTGCTCTAGGGAAGGGAGGAAAGATAGATACTAAAAGGTTTATGAATGTATTTTAATATGTAAAATGACATTACCATTGTGTTACCTTGAAAGTTTTTTGGGGTTTTTTGGTTTTTTTTTTTTTTGTATTTTTCTGAAGCTGGAAACGAAGAGAGACAGTCAGATAGACTCCTGCATGCGACCGACCGGGATCCACCCGGCACGCCCACCAGGGGCGACACTCTGCCCACTAGGGGGTAATGCTCTGCCCCTCTGGGGCGTCGCTCTGCTGTGACCAGAGCCACTCTAGCGCCTGGGGCAGAGGCCAACGGGCCATCCCCAGCACCCGGGCCATCTTTGCTCCAATGGAGCCTTGGCTGCGGGAGGGGAAGAGAGAGACAAAGAGGAAGGGGGGGGTGGAGAAGCAAATGGGCGCTTCTCCTATGTGCCCTGGCCGGGAATCGAACCTGGGTCCCCCGCACGCCAGGCCGACGCTCTACCGCTGAGCCAACTGGCCAGGGCCCCTTGAAAGTTTTAATGTTTCTTAAATCTCCTAGACCAGTGGTCCCCAACCCCCGGGCAGAGGACCAGTACCAATCCGTAAGCCATTTGGTACTGGTCCGCAGAGAAAAAATAAATAACTTACATTATTTCCGTTTTATTTATATTTAAGTCTGAATGATGTTTTATTTTTAAAAAATGACCAGATTCCCTCTGTTACATCCATCTAAGACTCACTCTTGATGCTTGTCTCGGTCACATGATACATTTATTTGTCTCACCCTAAAGGCCAGTCCGTGAAAATATTTTCTGACATTGAATCGGTCCGTGGCCCAATAAATTTTGGGGGCCACTGCCCTAGACAAATGTTATAAGCTTGTTAATGATTTTGTCATCTTGTCATGCTCCACCAACCTGTATGGGGTCAAAGGGTATATAACCATCCTCTGAGATATATTTAGGGCTGCAAAATTTGGGTCAGATAGGCCCCGTGTCAGTCATATGCAGCCAGCATATTAATAAACCTACTTTTTTAATAAAACCTTTCAAAATTCATCTAGACTTAATGTCTCTACGTAAACCCACTGTTGGGCAGATAAAATATATTATGCTCACTTTGTTAAAGATGGTGCTGCCCACATGGAAGCCTGTCATCCAGGTGATATTAATGTGTGTTGGGTGCAGGCTGTGGGCAGGCAAGGTTCTTGTAGCCTGGGGCTTGGTTTTAGGACTAAGCCTTTCCCACCCTTTCTGATGTGCAGTGGTACAATCCCATCATGCCTCAGATAAGTGACTTTGTATTAGAGACTTCCCTATTTTTTTTTAAATTTTATTTTACTTATTCATTTTAGAGAGGAGAGAGAGAGAGATAGAGAGAGGAGAGAGAGACAGGGGGGAGGAGCTGGAAGCATCAACTCCCATATGTGCCTTGACCAGGCAAGCCCAGGGTTTCGAACTGGCGACCTCAGCATTTCCAGGTCGACACTTTATCCACTGCGCCACCACAGGTCAGGCCTAGACTCCCTATTTTGTATATTGGATTAAAGGTTTTGATTTCTACACTATAAAGTGGGGGCAGAACGGGAGTTTGCTCTCTTGGTTCCTGAGATTAGCATTAGAAAGGAGAGCAAAGAAGGGCCACGTGGAGGAGGCCAGGAGAAGCAGCCAAGATGGGGGAGTGCTGAGGGAGAAGCCAGTTTGTGCAGAGTTTGTGCAGGGATAAGAAAAGAGATGGGGAACAGAGATGAATAACTCTGGTGAGCTAGAAACCTCTGATTCTATGAAACTCAAATAAGTCAGTAGCTTTATGAGCACTGAATGTGAGTGGTTTTTGGAGCCCAGTGTGTTTTTTTACTTGCCTGCCAGATGCAAGCTAGGATTAAATATGATGGCCCACCAGTTTTTGGCTTTGTTGTTTCTTTACTGACTATCCGAATCCAATGCAAACCTGCATGGGCCAGACCACTGTGATGGTGTCTGCAGCAACTGGCCTTACATTTGGCCTAGTCTGTGGCAGGATTTGATACAGATGAGTATGGAGCAACATTTGAGCGATGGAGTAGAGGACTGGCTGCTGTTATGGTTCCCCATGGCTGTCCTTTTGGGGGCCGTAGGCTGGCTGACTTTTACAGCCATGCGAGGGGAAACTGAGAGTTCTGTGGAAGAGGCTGCCCGAGATCTGCAAACCGAGCAGTGGAAGGAGCTGGAGCAAATGTGGGAGAAAGAGATGCTGACCCTGGAGCTGAAGCAAGCACCGGAGGAAGCCAACCAGGTTTGCGAGATTCTTTTGTAAGTGAAGCAGATGCTGGAGAAGGATTCACAGGTTCCTGAGTTGCAGATTGCCCTGGACATTGTGGAGAGCCAGCAGCAGCGGGAGGCCAGGTTGAGGACTGGGCTGAGACTGGGCCGGGGGCTGCAAGGCCGGCAGCAGGAGCTGATGTTTCCAGTTCCTCTTTGGAGGATGAGGAGAATCGGGCTGGAGTGGCAATCCATAGTCTCCAGAAGGTGAGAGCCCAGCAGCAAGGAATACTTACTATGTTCTTGGTAGGTCTGCGATTTTGGAACTTAGGGGTGGGCGCTATCATGCTCTCCGGAGCAGAGATGAAAATGCTGATTGCCATTGCCACGTGCCCCTCCTTGGGACAGTGTAAAACCTGCCAGGACGGTAGGAATGAGGGGGGTGGCTGAGGCCTTATGTGCATGGACTGATTTCCTGGTCTATGACTTGAGTGGGCACTGGCTCCTTTGTTGGATGGACTTACGGATTTTAAACAATGTGAAATACCATGATGGGGGTGGGGGGCGGCTTTGCTGGAAGCACTCCCGTACCCTGGGAAGCTTTTCCCATGGCTAGAGAGAAGGCTGAGAACATTTTGCACTTTGGGCTAAGTGTTCAGAGACTGGTGAAATGTACCTTTGTAATTGTTGAAAGTATATGATTTGTCATGTTGCTGTAATTTGTGTAATCTGCCTAATTTCCTTGCACAGGGATGCTGGTGATGTAGATTGTGGGTAGTAAAGTGAGCATAGCGGTGGATTGTTGGGCACATAAAATATATTATGCTCACTGTGTTAAAGATGGCGCTGTTCAGGTGATATTAATGTGTGTTGGGGGCGGGCTGTGGGCAGGCAGGATCCTTGTAGCCTGAGGCTTGGTTTTAGGACTAAGCCTTTCCCACCCTTTTTGATGTGCAGTGGTACAATCCCATCATGCCTCAGATAAGTGACTTTGTATTAGAGACTTCCCTATTTTGTATATTGGATTAGAATTTTTTATTTCTACACTATAAAATGAGGGCAGTATGGGAGTTTGCTCTCTTGGTTCCTGAGATTGGCATTAGAGAGGAGAGCAGAGAAGGGCCACGTAAAGGAGGCCAGGAGAAGATGGTGGAATGCTGAGAAAGAAGCCATTTTTTTGTTAGCCTTTCAATTGAGAACACTGTCTTGTTTTAGCGTTCTTCCTGAGCAATATCAGAAGGAACCTGAGAGTGAAATTCGCGACATTGGCGTAAATCTAGTCCACCAGGACTGAACACTGGACATCACCATGGTTTCCTGGGAAAGTCCCTGGAAATTTCTGTGCGTGGCTCCACAGCGGAAGGGCAGCTTTCTTCTTGGAAGGCTCGGTCTCTCTTCCTGGCTTCCTACCACCACAGCTGCTCGAGAAGGCTTTCGTGGGGACCTGTGTTTGTCATTTAGGTCCTTTTCCTGCAGGGTGGTGAGGTCTGGTCTGAGCGAGCTTGCTCTCTGTGTCTGGCACCATTGTGGGGGCTTTCTGGAGACCCCGTGTGGGTGTCGCTGTGGGTGTGGGGGGCTGTGCGTGCCTGCGTGGGGCAGAAGCAGGAGTGTGGGCTGACGGGGACCAGGGACTAGAGAAGTGGGGGAGTCTCCACGGTGTCTGCTTCTGCTGCTGCTGCAGCTTGGTGCCTCTCAGCCTGCTCTTCTCTCTCCTCTTCCCTCCAAGACAGGTGTCCTGCCTGATAACGTGCATTCGAATCTAGTGTTCTGACTGGGACAGCTCCCCGACCAGTAGCTCAGTTGTCCTGAGTTAGAGATGTGCAGTGAGAGGCAGGCTCGTGCTCATGGTCGGCAGCTGAACACAACAAGCTGGTCTCCTGCGGTTATTGAAAATGAAACAGTTCCTGGACGGCACGACTCATATCTCACAGGAAGCGAGGGCCTCTGACCATGGTCCCCAAAGGGCTCTGTTCCCAGGCCTGCATCAAGCCCGATGTCTTTATCCAGGGAGGCACTCAAGCTGACACTTTGACTCTCCCCTGGCTGCTGTTGAGGGTGCTCTGGCTAGAGCTTAAACCATTGGCGATGGAGTGAAAAATTTGCTCATGATCTGGGAGACAGAGACAGCTCTGGGCCTGCCCCGCCCCGCCCTGACTGAGAGGAGTGGGATGGGGGGGGGTAGTTCTGAACCCGCTGACCCTCCAGCCCCCTCCTTACTCAGTCTCGGTCCTCCTGCTCCAAGCCAGGCCCCTGTTCCCTTCATGCAGATGCAGGGAGGGAGGGCCGAGCACACAGGATCCCCCTGCCTGGAGCTCACAGCCCAGAGGGGGAGCAGAAAGACACAGGGAACTGCAATGGGACAGGACCCATGCAGGGAGAGGGGGAGGTCCTGGGGACTGGGGACCAGAGAGTGGCAGCTGAGCCTGCCTGGGGATCAGGGCAGCTCCTCGGAGGGGGTGTCTGTCTGATGGGGAGGAGAGGGAGCGGGTGTGGGGAAGGTGCTGGGGACAGAGAGAAGCGGTTGTGCAGAGGGGCAGAGTGACAGTGAGCTGTATGGTGAGGGGACCGGCAAGTCCTTCAGTCAGGACTGGGGACAGGGCCCTGGGAGGGAGAGAGGGGTGAGGAAGAAATAGCAGGAGGACTTGAGAGCTGCCCAAGGGCGTATTTGTGCCCTGAGGTCAGTGAAGGTCATGGCTGATGGGCCTCTTTGGAAAGCCACAGTGGGTCCTGGGGAGATTATACGTGGAGTGTTAAGGACAAGGGGCAGGATGCTGGTTTGAAAACCATGGAGTCACATGACCAGGAACTGGCTGCCCTGACCAGTCACAGGTGAGATCTGAATGCAGAAGTGGAATCTGCGTGAAGTTCCGGGGTCAACGTCAGCTGCTGGACATTGACATGGAATAGGGCAATGGGAAGGGGACCCCTGGTCTCCGATTGAGTGGCCTGGGATGACGACAGTAGGAGGTTTGTCATTTGTTGAGGGCTGGAATAGAATGAGTGAAAAACAGAAAAATTCCTAAATCAGAAAGCTGCCCAACTCAGGGTAGGGACATGAGGAGCAGGGAGGGGTGTGGGAGGGGACCAGAGAGGTGTTTAGCTGGAGCTCACTTAGATTTCTGGAAGGGGAGGGGGTAAGTCAGATCAGCCACTTGAGAAATTGTTAGAAAATTGTTTGGCTGCATATGCTGGAGCTAAACACACACTCCTCGGCTTCATGACAGGGCGATTGTACTACTGGACGTACACTCCGGAGAAATGTGTGCGTACACCCATACACATACCGGTTCCGGAACACTGTCTTATTCTAAACTCATTAGCTACCGCTCCCCCACTGAGCATGTCTAGGGCCCATTGCTGCTAGGGCTGTTGCTCCTGAGCAAGCCAGGTGTGCCCTGCGTTTCTAGCTGCAAATGACTGAGGGCGTCAGTTAGTCTACCGTGGCTCCTCCGGGGGCAGCAGCACTTCAGACTTACCACTTACACATCCGAATGGCTTAGCTTCACAGTATCTCATGAGAGACAGTTTTAGTTTCACACCCAGAGCTCCAGGCAGTTTCTCATCTTCCTTTCCCTTGTTCTACAGGCTTATTCCTTTCAGGGATTCAGCTCTATGGGGAGATCTGAGTTCCCATGCCATAGCTCTCTGGTCTACCCTCAATATTCTAGTCTGCACATAGGCATTAAAATTCCAGTGTGAACCTCAAGAGCCCACGTCTGGCCCTGGCCGGTTGGCTCAGCAGTAGAGCGTCGGCCTGGCGTGCGGGGGACCCGGGTTTGATTCCCGGCCAGGGCACATAGGAGAAGCGCCCATTTGCTTCTCCACCCCACCCCCCTCCTTCCTCTCTTTCTCTCTCTTCCCCTCCCGCAGCCAAGGCTCCATTGGAGCAAAGATGGCCCGGGCGCTGGGGATGGCTCCTTGGCCTCTGCCCCAGGTGCTAGAGTGGCTCTGGTCACGGCAGAGCGATGCCCCGGAGGGGCAGAGCATCGCCCCCCTGGTGGGCAGAGCTTCGCCCCTGGTGGGCGTGCCGGGTGGATACCGGTCAAGCGCATGCAGGAGTCTGTCTGTCTCTCCCCGTTTCCAGCTTCAGAAAAATACAACAACAACAACAAAAAGAGCCCACGTCTGCACTAACACCCGCAGGTCTGCACCCGTCCCTGATACACAGGTATCCGCAAACACGTTCACTACGTCAACTCTTAGCTTCATCTTCAGTCCTGGAAGTTGGGTATATTGTTATGTTTTACGTTCACTTACACATTTATAAGATCCTTCTAATTGTTTTAGAAGTCATACCTTATATGTAAGGCATTATAGTAGATCTGGGCTGACAATGGTGAAGAACAAGAGTCATGAGATTGGCTGTTAGAATAATTTTTCAATAGCGATGTCAGCTGGAGACCGCTCGGATTCCTGGAGCCCATCAGGGACCATGCCTCTGTTTCCTTTCTGTGACCCACAGGTGGATTCCTGGGAGTGGTATGTCCAGCATCATGTCTTCCCTGACTGAAAGGGCCGTAGTAAAGAAGGAGCTGTTGATTGATGAGGCAGGGAGTGACAAGTACCATGTCAATAACAAACACCACGACAAGTACTCACCGCTGCCTCCCAGCAAAATCGTCCAGCGTGCGGAGGAGCTGGTGGGACAGGAGGTGCTCTACTAGCTGACCAGTGAGAACTGTGAGCACTTTGTGAATGAGCTGCGCTATGGAGTCTCCCACAGCAACCAGGTGTGTCCTCAGCCTGTGTCCCTGTGCCCGGGAGCCATAACACTCCCTCAGCTGACAGAGGCTGGGCTTCAGTGTGGTTCGAGCAGGGGTGGGGACAGAGGCACGAATGAGGCAATTAGCAGAGACTGAATCCCTGCCCTGAGGACATGACAGTGGGAAAGGGAAGAGGATGGGGACACCTGCTGCTGGAAGTGCAAACCCTGCAGTTAGAGGTGATGTCACAGCCATGACTGTCACCCCATAACCAAGCCCTCCCAGACTGCCAGGCCCTGAGATGGACCCTTCCCACAGCCCCAGAGGAGGGTATTATTATCCCCAATTGACAGGTGAAGAAGTAGAGGCTTTCAGCACTTAAGTAACTTGTCCATGGCCATTGATTTTATCGAACAAATCTGTGTTGAGTCTGCAGACTTGGTCCTTGTCTTGTCCTGGGAGTGCCACTGTGCAGGTGAGTAGCAGAGCTGGGATTTGAAGCCCAAGTGTATTTGATGCAGCTCATTGTGGTTATGCAAAGCCCTGTCCTCAGAAGCTGCACTTTTGTTCACTTACTAAGCTTGGTTTTGGCCAGGACCCCTCATTTTGAAAGTATTTTTCACCTGGGTTACTTATCTTCCTTCTTGTTCCCTCTCACTCCCTCCTCTTCCTGTCTGCACTTCGGTACCTTGTTTGTTTGTTTGTTTGTTTTTGGTGAGGATATTGGAAAAGTTCTTAGATGCTTGTTGAAGCAAAGTGTATAATGTTTTCAAAAATTTGAAGGCATTGTTTCACTGCCACTTAGCTAATGCATTTGTTTTCATGATTCTGAAATGGTTCAGATTTTTGATCCTTTGCATGTGATCTAGTGTTTTTGTTTTGGGTTTTTTGGGGGGTTTTTGGTAGAAGGTTGCTCTGAAATTTCACTGTGAAATCCCTGTGTGAATCTCTGGCTATATACTGTACTGGGCACTAGATTTCTCGTTTCAGTCTCTGGAGACGCATTCCTTCAGTTCTGGGAATTTTCCAGTTTCTCCTCTCTCATTCTGAAACCCCAGTTATTGGGATTTTGGACCTCTAGACTATCCTTCTGATTTTTTTTTTTTTTTTCATTTTTCTGAAGCTGGAAACAGGGAGAGACAGTCAGACAGACTCCCGCATGCGCCCGACCGGGATCCACCCGGCACGCCCACCAGGGGCGACGCTCTGCCCACCAGGGGGCGATGCTCTGCCCATCCTGGGTGTCGCCATGTTGCAACCAGAGCCACTCTAGCGCCTGAGGCAGAGGCCACAGAGCCATCCCCAGGCCGGGCCCTTCTTTGCTCCAATGGAAGCCTTGCTGCGGCGAGGGGAATAGAGAGACAGAGAGGAAAGCGCGGCGGAGGGGTGGAGAAGCAAATGGACGCTTCTCCTGTGTGCCCTGGCCGGGAATCGAACCTGGGTCCTCCGCACGCTAGGCCGACGCTCTACTGCTGAGCCAACCGGCCAGGGCTCCTTCTGATTTTTGTATCTTCTCTGTCCTCCTTTCCATGTACATATATATTGTTTAATTAGAATACTAATATTTTATGATATATTTGGGTATAATAGTTTTTGTAAGGTAACAGAGACAATATCAGCATAAAAAAGAGAAAATTGGCCCTGGCCGGTTGGCTCAGCGGTAGAGCGTCGGCCTAGCGTGCGGAGGACCCGGGTTCAATTCCCGGCCAGGGCACACAGGAGAAGCGCCCATTTGCTTCTCCACCCTCCGCCGCGCTTTCCTCTCTGTCTCTCTCTTCCCCTCCCGCAGCCAAGGCTCCATTGGAGCAAAGATGGCCCGGGCGCTGGGATGGCTCTGTGGCCTCTGCCTCAGGCGCTAGAGTGGCTCTGGTCGCACAATGGCGACGCCCAGGATGGGGCAGAGCATCGCCCCCTGGTGGGCAGAGCGTCGCCCCTGGTGGGCGTGCCGGGTAGATCCCGGTCGGGCGCATGCGGGAGTCTGTCTGACTGTCTCTCCCTGTTTCCAGCTTCAGAAAAATGAAAAAAAAAAAAAAAGAGAGAAAATTATGCAAAATAAATCTGTTTATATTATTGGTGATAGTGCACAAGACTTGAGGTTCTCATTCACACACGGCTTCTACTTCGGGTCCATTTCCATACTCCTATGCAGCAATTACCCTCAAGTAAAATGTGTCTTGGAAACCTGGGAAGCAATAACATAGTCCACGAAAGTCAGGGTGCTACATTAGAAAGATTTGTAGATTCATAAAATATCTCCAAGTCATCTCATTTTGAGTTCTTCTTCATTGATTATTCATAGACAAAAGAACAGATTCACAGGTTGATATAAAGAATCATATGTCAATACAAAATTGTTACATAACTTATTAAAATAGTTGTGTCACTGGGCACAAACAATACTTACAGCAATTAAATACAATTCCAAATTTGAGAGAGTGTAATAACTAAGAAATAGTTTCTATCAATTACATTTTATATAAACCATAATTCAAGTCCCCTTGCAAAATGAAACAGTGCAAATGGGACACATCACAGTATTCTTCCTATGGCTTCAGCCCTATGCACTTCCCATCCACCTTGAAAGGGAAAAACAGAGACAAGAGAACAACAAGACAGCGGAAAGAATTCTACAGGATCTCAACACAGAAGATAAAACCAGAATGGGTTTCAAAACAAAAAGAGGTGCCATGTACACTGTTCCCAACGTTTCCCTCTTTCACTTCACGGCCGAGGATGAGGGTTTCTCAACCTGAGCACGGCTGGCATTGTGCTCATTGGCAACGAGGGTAATCCTTCATCGTCGTGACTTGCCCTGTGCTTGGCAAGACGGTTAGCGGCATCTGTGACCTCTGCCCACAAGATGCCAGTAGCACTCGCCAACCCCCACGTATAAGAACCAAAATGTCTGTAGATATTGCCAAATTTCCCCCAGAGGGAAGAACTGTCCCCACTTGAACACTGCTGGCCTGACTGAGGGGTGGTCATAACACACGGTGTGGCCAAACTGGAATGTGACTTCCACATGGCTCCCACCTACTTGGAGACGGTGGATTGAGCAGATGTTGGACATGTGAGCGTGTGTCTCCCTGTGAGTGCTGTCACAGTAGGGACGCCCCTGTTACTGAAGTCATGAGGGCATTGTGTTTGCCTTTAATACTGTGGTCAGTCATTCTGTTTCTTTGCCCAGTGCTCTTTGAAGCAGATTAGATTTTCCTTCAAGAGAGTATTTATGACTTGTGGGTAACGGGCTGTGGGCTGGCAGGGTCATTGTAGCCTGGGGCTTGATTTGGGACTGAGCCTTTCTCACTCTTTTGTTGCTGAGATCTCTTAACACTAAGATCTGTTCATACTATGATCTTTTAATACTAAGATCTTTTAATACTAAGACCTTTCCAACACTAAGCTTTTACCCACACCCTGGACTAGGGGTCAGGAGTCTTTTTGGCTGAGAGAGCCATGAATGCTACATATTTTAAAATGTAATTTTGTGAGAGCCATACAACGACCCATGTACATTAAGCATTATCCAATAAAATTTTGGTGTTGTCCTGGAGGACAGGTCTGATTGGCTCTGGCCATCGGCAACCATGAACAGGAGCAGTTAGAAATGAATGGATTATAGTACATGAGAATGTTTTATATTTTTAAAGTTATTATTATTTTTTTTTTATTAAAGATTTGTTTGCAAGCCAGATGCAGCCATCGAAAGAGCCACATCTGGCTCACGAGCCATAGGTTCCCGCCCCCTGCCTTGGACTGTTGCATTGATGTGGGGTGGTGCACTCTTATGAGGAATCCCGTTTATGCCTCAGATGAGTGGCTTTGTACCAGACACTTCCCTATTTGTATATTGGCTTAAGGCTTTAATTGTCTACGCTATATGTTTGGCAGATAAAATATATTATGCTCACTTTGTTTAAGATGGCGCTGCCCACGTGGAGGCTTGTCGCCCAGGTGATATTAATGTGTGATGGAGGCGGGCTATGGGAAGGCAGGATCCTTGTAGCCTGGGGCTTGGTTTTAGGACTGTGCCTTTCCCACCCTTTTTGATATGGGGTGGTGCAATCCTATCATACCCCAAATAAGTGACTTTGTATTAGAGACTTCCCTAGCTTGTATATTGGATTAAAG
Source organism: Saccopteryx leptura (assembly GCF_036850995.1). Taxonomy (NCBI): domain Eukaryota; kingdom Metazoa; phylum Chordata; class Mammalia; order Chiroptera; family Emballonuridae; genus Saccopteryx; species Saccopteryx leptura. Next base: position 9,586,273 of record NC_089503.1, on the reverse strand, counting down.
GTTTTGATTTCTGCACTATAAAGTTGGGCAGACCAGGAACTTGCTCTCTCTTGATTCCTGAGAAAGCATTAGAGGAGAGAGCAGATAGGAGAGCAGAGAAAAGCCACGTGGAAGAGGCCAGGAGAAGCAGCCAAGATGGTGGAGTGCTGAGTGAGAAGCCAGTTTGTGCAGAGTTTGTGTGGGGATAAGAAAGGAGATGGGGGCCTGACCAGGCAGTGGCACAGTGGATAGAGCGTACGACTGGGATGTGGAGGACACAGGTTCGAGATCCTGAGCTCGCCAGTTTGAGCGTGGGCTCATTTGGTTTGAGCAAAGCTCACCAGCTTGGACCCAAGGTCGCTGGCCTGAGCAAGGGGTTACTCGGTCTGCTGAAGGCCCGCGGTCAAGGCACATATGAGAAAGCGATCAATGAACAACTAAGGTGTCACAACGAAAAACTAATGATTGATGCTTCTCATCTCTCTCCATTCCTGTCTGTCCCTATCTATCCCTCTCTCTGACTCTGTCTTTGTAAAAAACAAATGAAAAATAAAAAACTTTAAGTCAAAGAAAGGAGATGGCAAACAGGTGAATAAGTCTGGTGAGCTAGAAACCTTTGATTCTAGGAAACTCGGATAAGTCAGTAGCTTTGTGAACACTGAATGTGAGTGGGTTTTGGAGCCCAGTGTGTGTTTTTACTTGCCTACTGGGTGCAAGCTAGGATTAAAGATGATGGCCCACCCACTTTTGGCTCCGTTTTTTCTTTACCAACAGTCCAAATCCAATGCAAACCTGCATGGGCCAGGCAGCTGTGATGGTGGCCCTGGCTACTGGCTTTACACTATATAATAAAGCAAAGACTGGGGACTCTCTCTCTCTGATCTTGCCATCAGCACTGCAGAGGCCTCCCGATCCCATCCTCTGTTCTCAGTGAGTCTATTTTTTTAATTCTGCACCATTCTCCCTCAGGACCGGGAATTACTAGCTGCGCTAGTTTGCGGCAAATGGCACCCAAACAGGGACCTGGGTAAGAGAAAACTAAAACTAAAGGCAGTGATGGAACTCCTCAAGTGTGTACAGTGAGTAAAGAAAATTTTTGGAGACAGTATAGTCAGAAGTAATAAATTCTGGGACAATTAGGATCAAAAGTAGGGGACCCTTTGTAAGAAGAATTATGCAGCTAGAATGCTTTTTACAATATATTCAAGATGTATGCCCCTGGTTTCCGAAGGAGGGAATGGTTAGTTCTGCTACAGGGTAGCAAGTAGGTAAAGTTCTGAAAAGGCAGTGGTGTGAGGAGACTATGGCAGGTGGTCCTGTACTTTGTGGCTTGGGGGCCTAAGGAACATGGGACAGTGTGGCTGCTCCTAGTTAAACTGAAGTAGAAGAGAAATCTTTTCATGGTCTTCCTGAGCCGCCAGTTACAGCAACTATGGAATTTGAGGATGGTTAGGAGACTCAGTTATTAAAGTTATAGCTTTTCCTGTTATTGTCTGATTGTTTAATGTGTTAGCAACAATCCTGAGCTATTATTTTGTTTCTTTCCTAATCTTTGCCTGGAAATTTAAGCAGGGGACCCCTGGTGGCTTTGACTACAAAATTTCTCATGCAGCTGCCAAGAGCAAATTTTCTCAGGGAGATTTTGTTTAGTCCCACCCTTCAGTCCCTCTGTCAGAAAATGCCCCGACTAAAATCAGGCAGGCATCTTTCTAATCTGGTTGTGCTCTGAAATCCTCAGTTTCTCTCTGGTTTGTCTGCTTCGTCTAATTCTTGTTTCTGTTTAGTCTTTGTTTAATGTTGTCTAAAATGTGTCTGTTTTTAAGACCTGAATTAAGTTTTTCTTTGCACAAATTGGAAATGCCAGCTCTAATATTGAAAAATTAAAATGATTTTAGAACTTGTAAGGAGAGCTCATTTAAATTTAAATAGAATAGAATGTAGATCCTTAAGACTTACTAATTTGGTTAGTGCGTTGTGAGGTGTGTACTGAGTTAGGAGCCCAATAGGAATTCAAGTGTTAGGATTACTCAAAGTTATATGTTATACTTGTGTTTTTGTGTATAAATTGTCTTATTTATATGTAAGGCTATACTCAGGTAGGTAAAACAATGGAATTGAGCAAAATTAAGCAGGGCCCTAGTAAGTCATTTCAAGAATTTGTCTCAAGCTGCTTCAAGGAAGTTAGACGGAACAGTATTAGGATGTTAATTCTGCTTCTCAGGCCACACCCTGTAAAAGGGGCCCCGAGGGAATTGGGGATTTGGCTCCTCTGATTTTGCCTATTAAAATCAAAAAATAGGTCAGTAAAGCCCTGAAATAGAGCTAACAATATAAGGGCGTAAATTCAGAAGACTCTTAGATACAGGAGCTAATGTATCTGTTATTGCTAAGCAACATTAGCATTCTTCCTGGCCCACTTATAAAGCAGTATCTGGGCTGTGAGGCATAAGAGTCCCCTCAACAAAGCTCTAGTTTTTTACAATGGGAAGATAAAGAAGGTCATTCTGGACTTTTTCAGCCTTATGTGCTCCCTGGATGGCCAGTTAATTTGTGGGGTAGAGATGTTTTGAAAAATGTGGAAGCATTGCTTATCAGTCCTAATAATTTAGTCAGTGTTCAAATGCTTGATCAGGGGATTTTGCCCACTAAGGGATTAGGGAAAGAAAAAGGGGGATTCTCACCCCCATAGAAGTGACAGCCAATACCAGAAGGCGTGGATTAAGATATCAAAATTTAGCATAGGGGCCTTGATACATCCTGCTACCTCAATAATGCATTATGCAGACCCAATTACTTGGAAATCAGATAATTCTGTCTAGGTAGAGCAATGGCCCCTTTCTCAGGAGAAACTTAAGGCAGCTGCACAACTGGTACAAGAGCAGTTACAGCTTGGGCACAACAAACCTAATAGCCCATGGAATACGCCTATATTTGTTATTAAAAAGAAATCAGGAAACTGGAGGCTATTACAAGATTTGAGAGCAATAAATAAGACTATGGAAATTATGGGACCTCTCTAGCTAGGTCTTCCTTCTCCTACTGCCATTCCATAGAATTTTCACCTTGTAATTATTGACTTGAAGGATTGCTTTTTTACTATTCCTTTAAGTCCTTATGATTGCAAGTGTTTTGCATTCAGTGTCCCTTCACTTAATTTCCAGGCTCCCATGGAGCCATTCTAGTGGAGAGTTTTGCCTCAAGGTATGGCTAACAGTCCTACCTTGTGCCAAAAATATATGTTGCTCAAGGTGTCTCTCCAGTACAAGGCAGCACCCTAAGGCATACATAATTCATTATATGGGTGATATTCTTATTGCTCATCCAGATAAAGACACTGTACTGACCATTTTGCAACAACTAGAATATTCTTTGAAAGAATTAGGACTTTATATAGCTCCTGGAAAAGTACTGCAATCTTTGCCTTTCTCTTATATAGGACAAATTATTGAGGGACAACAAATTTGTCCACAAAAATTAGAAATCAGGGCGGATCATTTGCAAATTTTAAATGATTTCCAGAAATTATAAGAGACATTAATTGGCTTAGACCTTCCTTGAAATTAACTACCAGGAAACTGAAGTCACTTTTTCATATTCTTTTTTTTTTTTTTTTTTTTGTATTTTTCTGAAGCTAGAAACGGGGAGAGACAGTCAGACAGACTCCCGCATGCGCCCGACCGGGATCCACCTGGCACGCCCACCAGGGGGCGACGCTCGGCCCCTCCGGGGCGTCGCTCTGTCGCGACCAGAGCCACTCTAGCACCTGGGGCAGAGGCCAAGGAGCCATCCCCAGCAACCGGGCCATCTTTGCTCCAATGGAGCCTCCGCTGCGGGAGGGGAAGAGAGAGACAGAGAGGAAGGAGAGGGGGAGGGGTGGAGAAGCAAATGGGCGCTTCTCCTGTGTGCTCTGGCCGGGAATCGAACCTGGGACTTCTGCACACCAGGCCGACGCTCTACCACTGAGCCAACCAGCCAGGGCCAATTTTTTATATTCTTAAAGGTTTGGCTGAACCAGCTTCCCCTCAGCAACTTACAGCTGGAGGACAGCAAGCTTTACAGCTTGTAGAAAAAGGCCTTGCAGCAAGCACATAAAACACGTAAATTCTGAAGAACCAGTTGCCTTACTAATTTGTCCCTTGAGCTACTCTTCAACGGGACTATTGTAGCAAGTTTCAGTTCCTATTGAATGGATTCATTTAGCTGTTACTCCTAAGAAAGTCTTATCTCCGTATTTTGGTCTTGTCTGGTCCTTGATTATCAAGGGCCTTATGGGACTTTTACAGCATACAGATTTTGAGCCTCAAATTATTGTTCCTTTTTCAAAAGATCAACAACAATGGCTCTGGAAAACTTCCACATAACAGCAAATTGCTTTTGTAAATTTTACAGGCCAAATTGATTTTCACTACCCAGCTGATAAAAGAGTTCAAATTTCATTAATTACTACATTTGTCTTTCCTAAGACAATTTGTAATGAGGCCATTCCTGAAGCACCTTTAGTGATGGGTCTGTTATAAAGTACCACACCCCAGATTCTGAAAGGCACTGTACCTCATTTTATCGAGTTCATGTAGAGACTTCCAGTCCAGATGAATTTTGAATAGTTTTATTAGAGGAGGAGATTTATTAAATATGCCAGCCGCATATGGCTGACACGGGGCATCAGGCCCAAATTCTGCAGTCCCAAAAATAGTTTAGGGGCTATTTATATACCCTTGACCACATACGTGCGGGAGTGGGGGGAGCATGGTGTCCTGGTACAAGCTGGAAACATTTGTTTAGGGGATACACAGAAACACTAAGACTTTCAAGGTAACACAAAGATGTTTACAAATCTTTCAGGGTTCATCTTCCCTCACTAGCCTAGAGGTATTTTACCCTCAAGATTCCAGAGAGCTGGAAGAACTACAATCAATGCAAGGTGGTATGTAAATTCTGCCTCCTATTGAAAGAGAAATTTCTAGGTTAACCTTTATTTTAGATTTGAAACTGAATGACCCACTGTTCTTGCAAGCCAGAAACTTCTACATTGTTCTCCCTCCCCTCCCTAAAGGAAGGATGGGACAGGAAAGCCTTATAGGAAAGCCTGACCTTTCCTCCCAGAATATCAGTATCAATTTTCAGCTTTTTGGTACCTTACAACAGATCCAGCTCAGGAATAGCAGGCTTAATAATCGATGGACAAGTTTATACTTAAACAGTTGCTTTAAAATCATCTCAAAGAGTAGAATTTCATGCCATTATCATAGCTTTTCAGCATTTGTCATGTCCCCCCTTTAACCTGTAGAGCGACAGCAAATATTTACTTATGGTTATTTCCACTATAGAGACTGCTTGTCTTAGGGACAACTGCTGATGAAGAACTATTTCAGCAATTTCTCCTTGTTCAACATAGAGCTCCATGTTTTATAGGACATATTAAAGCTCACTCCATGCTCCCTAAAGCTTTAGCACAAGGGAATGCCCTTGTTGATCAAGCTACTCAAAAGAAAATTATTAAAGCAACCATGACAGATCAAGCAATTCAGTCTCATACTATTCACTACCAGAACGCTGCAGCCCTGAGTAAACAGTTTCAACTTTCTCAGGAAGCAACACGGCAGATTGTTAAATCCTCTCCAAGGTGTCCTATGCTACAATTTGTTCTCCCGTTTGAAGTTAATGTCCCCTCGAGGACTGCTACCAGGACAACTTTGGCAAATAGATATTACTCATATACCTTCATTTGGCAAACAGTCCTTTGTCCACTTTACAGTGGATACTTATTCTGGATTTATAGTAGCCTCTGACAGAACAGGAGAGGCTGCTAAGCATATTATAGCTCATTGTATAATTATTGGCCATTTTCTATTATTGGACTTCCTAAACTGGTTAAAACTGACAATGCTCCTGCATATGGAGCAAAAGCATTTACTACATTTTGTCAGACTTTTGCACTTGACCTAAAGACAGGAATTCCTTACAATTCCCAGGGTCAAGGCATTGTAGAGCGTGCATAACAAACACTTAAAAATCAATTAGAAAAAATTTTTTAAAAAAAGGAAATTATACCCTCGAACTCCTGCAAATCTTCTTTTTCATGCTCTTTTTACTTTAAATTTTTTGAATACTGATGTACAGGGTCATTCAGCAGCTGAGAGACTCTGGAATCCAATAAGGAAAGCCATCCCTGAAGTGAGATGGAAGGACCTGCTTACAGGAATCTGGCAAGGGCCAAACTGTGTTCTCCTATGGGGCCGAGGATATGTGAGTGTTTTTCATAGGTCTCCTGAAGCTCCTCGGTGGATTCCTGAATGTTTGTAAGACACCATGATTCTGGATGAGAGACTCACTTCACAACAGCAATTGTATAAGGATTCTTTTACTATGCTCTCATCCCTTTCTCTGTCAAACCTGTTATCCAGCTAATAATGCTGTTTTGTCTGTTTCCAAATAGCTTCAGATAATACAAAAATGTTTATATACGCAAATGAGGACCCTCAAAACCCTCAGCGAGGTCTTCTGAGCATGGCTTTTAAGGTCTATAATGACTGAGAGGAACAGAAAAGGCAGACAAAGCCCAAAAAGAAATCAAGCAAAATACCAGCCCTTGGCATACGCCTTTAGAGGCTCCAATGCCCCATCAGAAACCTGCTTCAAGAGTGGAAAGGAAAATCATTGAGCTAAAGCCAGCCAAGCTTCTCAGCCCCCACCCGGGCCATGCCTTTACTGCGAAGAAAAAGGGACACGAGAAGGTAGGCTGCCCCCTTGCTCCTCAAAGAGAGGGTTCAGTCTCTTTCAGCCCTACTCCAGCCACCTGTGACCTGACCTTGCCCAGCCTGCTGGAACTTGCCACTGAAGGTTAAAGGTGCCCAGGGCTATCAACCCCCCCCCCATCTCATGTCACTGTGGATGAGCCTAGGGTATTTCATCCAAGTAATAGGTAAATTGATCTCATTTCTTATGGACACGAGGGCCACTTACTATGCCTTGCCTGAATATTCGGGTTTTTATTCATCCCTCGAAGATCTCTGATGTGGGTGTTGATAGTCCTAATTTCTACTGCTTTGTTTAATATATAATGTCTCCTTTATTCCTCCTGCCTCAATGCTCCATGCCTATTTTAGGTTGGGACCTACTCCTAATTTAGAGATCTCTTTCTCCTTTTTGCTCACTTCTGTTACAAATTTACCTCTACCACCCAGCATAGTGAATCCCAAGATTCTCCTCAGCACCTCCACAGCTGCAAAACTCCAGGAAAGGGCCCCCTGGTCTCATCTCTCCAGGCTGTAGAGAACAGGGGCTCCATCTCCATACATGGCTGTGGATGGCCCTTCCAGTTTACCTGAACCATAGCCATGAACCCAGAACTAACTTTAGGCTTGAGACAAAAGCTTAATGTGCTGTAAGCAGTGGTCATTGGACTTGGAGGCTAGCTGCAGAGTGTAGAAGTGTGGCAACAGTTTCAGTGCCATGCGGACTTTTTCTGGATGTGTTTCCTGTATTCCTGCTCCTTGTGACAGCTCTCAATAGACTGAACTGGGGTTGGGTTGGATTTTCAGGGAATGTGGCATGGTGATGTGTCACTATGGACTTGGTGAACATGTTAAGGACATTCAAAACAGCAAATACTCTATTATAGATCCTGTTATATTGGCTAAGAATTTGCTTAAAGGCTTTAATCCCTGTAATGTATTAAGACACTTTTTTTGGTATTCGTTAACATTGGCTATGCTAATTTTCTGTTTATTCTGTATTTTTTCTATCTGCCTCTGTATTAGAATCTGGGAAATCAAATGAGTGCAAATCCTACCACATGAGCTAAATTTAAAAAATATATAAAGGTGGCATATGTGGGTAACGGGCTGTGGGCTGGCAGGGTTGTTGTAGCCTGGGGCTCGGTTTGGGACTGAGCCTTTCCCACTCTTTTGATGCTGAGATCTCTAAACACTAAGATCTCTTAATACTAAGATCCTTTAATACAAAGATTTTTTAATATTAAATCTTTTCAACACTAAGCTTTTCCACACACCCTTGACTGTTGCATGATGTAGGATGGTGCACTCTTATGAGGAATCCCATTTATGCCTCAGGTGAGTGGCTTTGTATCAGAGACCTCCCTATTTGTATATTGGCTTAAAGGCTTTAATTGTCTATGCTATATAATAAAGCAAAGACGGGGGGGGGGGGCTCGCTCTCTCGGATCTTGCCATCAGCATTGCAGAGGCCTCCCAATCCCATCCTCCATTCTCATTGAGTCTATTTTAATTCCGCATCGTTCTCCCTCAGAATCTGGAATGACTAGCTGTACTGGTTCACGGCAATGACTCGTTTAATTGACTAGTTAGAAAGAGATGTAATGGGTTTAAGCTAAAATGTCATTTGTACTTTATATTTCTAAGCATATTCCCAAAAAAGATTCCCTGACTTTCCACCCATCTAAAAAGACTCAGGCTTCAAAAATGGTATATTTAGTAGGCTTTTTCAGATAAACCTACATACAGAAGAGTACTTTCTAGCTTTAGATTTCTTTTTGAGTTAATTAGATTTAGAAGAGGTCATGGGGAGGTGGCGAGGGCCAGGACGAGAGCATGATGGGTTAGTGCCCTTATAAGAAGAAGAGACCTAATTGGCTCAGCTCAACACATCCTAGGTCAGCCAACTGATTGGCTACTATTGGGTCAGGTGATTCGCTGGCCGAATCAGCTCTTACTGAAGGGCTAGTCACATGGCATAAACCTGAGTGCAGAGGCAGTTTTATTCCAAGGGGATTGTGAGAGAGCCAAACTCATTGGTTTGCACCCCTGCTGCAGGGCCCCCCCCCCCGGGGGGGGGGGCAGAGCTTGTACTGACAGGTTCCTCCGAGGCTGCTGGGAGCCTGGGTCGTGTCCCAGTGGAGATTGTTTCTCCAGAGTTAGATGCTGGAGCTCACACCTCTCCTAAATTCTGAGTCCCAATCAGACATTTCTGTTTGTGGAACTTCAGATTGTAAGAAGCATGAAAGCATCCCCCTGCCCAGAGGCAGCCAGAAAGCAAGGCAAGCATGGCCCCTTCTGGAACTCCACATGGAGGCTGACTTTTCAGCCTGGTAGTCTGATCAGGGCCTTTCTTGGTAGTAACGAGTACAAGTTTTATTCTTTGGTCTTTAGCCCTCTGGGAGCCCTCATCTTCCTGGGGTCCTATGACATCTCCGCCAGGGACCTGCAGCACTGAGGGGATGAAGGGACTCCTTAGCTTTCTCATGCTGGGATAGGCACAGCCCCGGGGAGAGTGATATCCTGACTCTCACGTCAGTCTTAGTAACTCTGAGGATGACCACAGAGAAAGAACAGAAGAAGTGGCCATTCAGTAGGGTCACTGGTGGCAGAGGCCACGTGAACAAGAGAACATGGGGAGTGACCTTCTGAGACACCACCTGTTGCACCCTTGGAAGTAGTGGAGAGATATTCTCAGATGGTTAATTTTTTTAAAGTTGTAATTTATTTAGAATAGTTTCACAGAAAAATTGAGGGAAACTTAGAGATATTTCCCGTATAATCCCTGATTCCCACTCACACGTAGCCTTCACCATATCAACATCTCACACGGAGGGTATATTTTTGTCACAATTTATGAATCTGCATTGACACACCATGATAACTCAAAGTCCTTAGTTGACCTCAGGGTCCCCTTAGTGTTGTATATTCAGTGAGTCTAGACAAGTTATGTCATGGAGCCATCATTACTGTGTCATAGAGAGAAGTTTCACTGCCCTAAAAGTGGAGGAGGTTAATTTTCCACATTCAACCCCTGGGCATTTGAGCCATGGCAAGTGGTCACAAAAAGATAGTACAATTCCATCTGGTAGTCACAGAGGGTAAGGACTAGATTTTGGAGTTTAAGAAGAAAAAAGAGTCTTTCTACAGGAGAGGGCTGACTGAAGGAGATCATTGGAAGACGCTGGGAAATTTTAGACTTGTCAGAGAATTCGAGTGGCAGCCGATGGGACTACCCGGGGTGACGGTGAAGTGTTTGGGGGCTTTGCAGCATGAGAGTAAAATGAATGATGTCTGATGACAATGGTCGGTCTACACAGCACAACCAGGGGTCTCCAAACTTTTTACACAGAGGGCCAGTTCACTGTCCCTCAGGCCATTGGAGGGCTGCCAAATACAGTGGTCCTCTCACTGACCACCAATGAAAGAGGTGCCCCTTCCAGAAGTGCAGTGTGGGCTGGATAAATGGCCTCAGGGGGCCGCATTGCGGCCCGCGGGCCGTAGTTTGGGGACACCTGATAGACAAACCACTGAGCACTGCTACAGACCAGGCAGGTGCAGGGGACTTCCAGCCATCAGTGTATCTGGTCCTCACGATGTCCTCGTGAAGTGGATCACAGCCCCATCTCAGAGAAGATGAACTGAGACTCTGAGAGGCCGGAGCTTCTCCCACCAGCTCAAAATTGCTGGGTGTCCCTGACAGGCGCTGACGTTTTCCTTTCTGGTTTAGAGGTACAGAGACTGTGGACTTCCTTCCTGAAGGGACAGATACAGTTACTGCTTCCTCAGTCTTGGTCCCCTGAGTCCATCCTTCAGCCGTGGTGAGGGGAGAGTGAGAGACAGAGCTGCAGGGAGCCCTGGGGGGCCCCGGGACGAGGTCAGGGAGGCAGAGGGGGCTGTTGGGAGTCGTCTCCAAGCCTGCTTGCGGAGGGGTTCTGTGGCTCCCCTGATGTCACAGCTTTTTGGGGATCGGTGCTGTTCAGCACGAAACCATACCAAGCAGCAGCCAGAGAGGCCAGTGGCACTAGTCATCACCTCCTCCTACCTTGATATTTCTACCTGAAAGTGAGCAGTCGTGTCAGAGTTGACAGCAAGTCCAGGCGGGTCCTTCCTCCCTCCCGAGGGGCTGGAGGTTGCACACACTTTCTGTCCCCTGCCCCAGGACCTGTCTCTTCCTCCCTCCTGCTGCCCTCCCAGAGTCCTTCCCACAGAGGGTCTGGCCATGTCCCCATGGCCCCTTCCCTGGGAAACACAGGTGCGACCACTTCTCAGTGGTGGGCTTGTCTGAGGCTGTCCTGACAACGGACAGGTGGGCTGCTGGAATGCTTCGGGGAGAGCTTCCTGGGGGAGGCCATTGTCCCTGACTTGGGGGGACAAGGAGGAGGGTTCATGCCTGGGTCCCTTCGGCCAGAACTCTTGGGGTAAAATCTGGAATGGGTCTGTGGTCTGGATGGCAGTAGCCTCTACCCCCCTGCCCAGGGTGGGTGTAGAAGAAGCTGAGGGGAGACTGTGGGCAACCATGGTCACAGCTTCCCTGTGCACTGAGTGCTGGTCACAGGTGCAGCCTGGAAGCTTCTGTCTCCAGCCCCAGCTCTGCCCAGAGCCCCGGACTCATACGTGCAGCTGCTCCTCAGCCTGTCCCCCTGGGTGTCTGACGGGCCACCTGGAACATCCCACCTCAGCGTCACATCCTTCACGTCCCTCCCCACACGGCTCTGCTGTCCTCCCCTCCTCTCTCCGCCCGACCACCCACGCCGTCGGCTCGAGCCCTGACCGTCCAGTAGCACAGCAGAGAGAGTGGGCACTGGGGTTCGAATCCTGCTTCTGCCTCTTCCTAGCTGTGTGGGGACGACACACTCGGGAGCGGTGCCGGGGAGGGTGGAAGCTGGGCCCAGGTCCTACAGGACAGTGTCCTGAGCTCTTACACAGGCCCGCAGACCCGGAGCGGGTCCTGCCTGAGTGCTCGCTGGGCCTCAGCAGACCTGTCGTGGTCCCGGGTTGGCCAGTCTGTCCCTGAGCACCCACAGGGGCATCGGGAGCTGCCTTTAGGGGTCTTCCTGGAGGTTCTAAATCCTCAAGTGACTGATCTGGTGAGTCCCAGAGGTCCTCCAACCATCCCCTCCTTCTGCACATGGGGAAACTGAGGCCCAGAGAGGGAATGATCTGTTTAAAGACCCTCAGTGGATTTGAAGGAGATCCGAAATTTGCTGTCTGACATCCTGGCTCCCAGCCAGCGGGACCCCGAGAGCCTACTTTTGTGTCATTCAGGACAATTTCTCCCTCTTTGTGCATATCACAGTCACCCCCACCCCAAGCAGACCTCCAGGAGGGAGAGGGAGCTCCATCCACAGAGAGGGCCTTACCTGATGGCTTCGGGGTTTGCCATATCTCAGATCGGTGACAAAGTGTTCACAGTTTCTGGAGAATACACTGTACTTCATCTCCTTACCAATCATCTTCTTTGCTGAACTGATAATCTTGTTCACTGGTAGTGGTTCGTACTTGTGGTCCAAGTAGTTGTTGACCCTGTATTTGCATCCCCCCACCACCTTGGTCAGGAGCTCCCTTTTCACCTCCCCTCTGTCGCTCAGAACGGAGAAGAGGCTGGAGGAGCCGGCTCCAGGGTACTCACCTGCAATCAGAGACAGGAGCATCAGGAACTGCAGGGCAGGGCGAGGGAGGGAGAGGAGGAGCCAGACAAGAAAGAAGGACAAAGGCAATCCACTATTGAGCTCATAGTTGCTCCACAAATGTGATTGGAGGATTCTCAGATTTTGTCTGTTCACTTACCAAGCTGTGAATATTTTTTATGTTAGTGATGTTCTGACGGTCAGTGTCTCTCAGTGTGTTCCATTATCTGAATACATTGTCTAGATCACCAATCTTTATTGCTTTTTCTTTTTCTAGATTTTATTTATTCATTTTTAGAGAGAGAGGGGAGAGAGAGAGGGAAGGGTGGGGGGAGGAGCAGGATCGATCAAGTTCCATATGTGCTTTCATCAGGCAAGCCCGGGTTTTGAAACAGTGACCTGAGTGCTCCAGGTGAACACTTTATTCACTGCGCCACCACAGCTCAGGAGGCGTTTGGCTTTAAATTGTTCTCATTGTGTTAAAAATCTTGTGACAACTACACTGTCAGCAGTCCTTACTTAGAGGAGCCAGATGGACCACGTATCCATCTCCCACATAGATGGCCCAGTGCGAGTAGCCAATGCGGAAAATCTCAATCAGGTCTCCAGGCTTGGGTTCTGCACGATCCTGCAAGAGAAATCCAGGAAGATGTGGACCGGTTTCCGAAACAGCAGACCCTGGTTGGGGAGTGGCAGCTCGGGCTGGGGACCCCCTTGCTGACGTTCATCACCTAGTGACAGTGTGTTGGAGGGGCAGAGCTCAGGGCGCTGTGAAGTCCTCAGCCTGCTGTAGCTTTTGTATTTTTATTAAACAGTTTTTAATCCATAAGAGGAAATTGAGAAAGTCAAACAGGTAGAGGAAATGGGCTGAGGAATCAAGTATCAGAGGGAAAAGAAGGGCCCTTGGAGCTGAGAGACAGAAAGGCCGAGGCACCAGCCTGGGAATGGGGGCAGAGGGGAGGGAAGGCAGGGATGCCCCCGGGGAGACCCCGCCCTCTGCAGCTGGTGGAGGTTGCCCTCCGGGTACTAGAAGTCTGGACTCTGTTCTGAGGGCTGGAAGCCTGGAGCATGAGCTTGTGCATTGGGAGGGTGAGGTTTGTCCAGTGTGTGCGTGTCATGCATGTGTGTGTGTGTGTGTGTGTGCTGTACATATGTACGTTGTGTGTGTAGTATGTACGTGCACACATGCTAGGATGCCGACGGGCATGTGCAGGTGTAGTGTGTATGTGTCCAGAGGTTGTTGACACAACAGCCCACGTGTAAAACCCCTTCTGTGAGGCGGGGTCCCAGGCCCATCGCCAGCCACACAAGTCAGGTGAGTTTTCAGCTTCACTACCTTTCACACACTGCCCCTCATGAGCCCTCACGTCTTTTCCCCGGGCTGTCCTTGGTCACAACAGTCACTTCCTCACACTCTACGCCATATCCCTCATCCCTGGACCCACACTATTGGAGATGGCCACATGTAGACAGGATCTGACAGCTTCTTAAAGGGCCTTCAGGCTGCAAGGGGGCTCTTGTGAGGCTTCCCAGGGTTCCTGCACGGGGTGGGTGGAGGCAGGGTGGGGGTGGGGTACTGACAGATTGACAGCAGAGGGCGCTGCTGGCACTTTTCACAAATGCAAGCCGCCCACAGCCCAGGGGGAACAGCGCCATTTACTCAGGTGGGAGACTGACGTCAGAGAGGGAGAGGGACTTGCCTGCCCCTCACCACACAGCCCACTGTCACTCTGCTCCTCTGCACAACCGCTTCTCACTGCCCCCAGCACCTTCCCCACACCCGCTCCCTCTCCTCCCTGTCAGACAGACACCCTGATCCCCAGCCAGGCTCAGCTGCCACTCTCTGGTCCTGAACCCCCGGGTCCTCTCCCCCTCTCCCCACATGGGTCCCGTCCTGCTACAGTTCCCTGTGTCTGTCTGCTCCCCCTCTGGGCTGTGAGCTCCAGGCAGGGGGATCCTGTGTGCTCGGCCCTCCCTCCCTGCATCTGCACGATGGGAACAGGGGCCTGGCTTGGAGCAGAGGACAGGGACTGAGTAAGGAGGGAGCTGGAGGGTCAGCGGGACCAGGACTCCCCCCTACACACACACTCCTCTCGGTCAGCCAAGGCGGGGCAGGCCCAGAGCCGGTCTCTATGGGGGGTGGGGGGGAGACCGAAGGGATTTTACACTCTGAAACTGTCTAATTAAGGCAAGGTCAGGGTCACTGGCACAGTTCCCTAATGCAGATGAAATGTGAGCTTGGGACCTGTCTGGGTAAAATGGTTCCCTAGGCAACAGAGCCTGATTTTGGTTGGCAGCAATAAAGCCTTCCCCAAAAGCAGGGATGCAGATGGACTCGCTCCAGAATGGGCGGTTCCCCTCCCAGAATTGCCCCATTTGCAACAAGAGTCCTTGGCCAGCAGCCTCCTGTCAGCTGCAAACCAGGCTGCTACCCTCCCGGGGACACGCGTGAGTCTGGACAGCAGAGGTGATGGGAGTAAAGCTGTCTGAGTCAGATTGCTGGAATCTGAATGCAGATTATCAGGCAGAACAAATATTTGGAGGAAAGTGGAGAGAGCATAGACCGGGCTTAGTAATCACGGAACCCCTGCAGCAGCTGAGACCACAGCCTGGAACTCACTCACTGCCCTTGTCCTGGGTCCCTGTCAGCCCACACTCCTGCCCCTGCTCTGGCAGGCACAGCCCCTGACACCACATATCCCTCAACTGGGGCTCCCCCCTCCTGTGCCAGACAGAGAGGGGGCTCAGTTTCCCTGAAGACCTCACAGCCCTGCAGCAAAAGAGACTTTTAAACAACATGCAGTTCCCCTGACCCTTGCGCAGACGAGCTCCGGAGGTAACAGGCCGGGACACAGACTGAGGCCTTTACAGAAGGAAGCTGCCTCCCTTTCCTTCCCAAAAACACCCAGGGGACTTACAGAGGAGGCCATGGCGATGTGTGGTGTGTGGTGTTGTGCTCCTGTTGGGGCAGCTTTTATACCCAAGTCTGGGGTTTCACTTTCAGTTTCCTTGGTTAATAATGTCATAGGTAGAGTGAGGACACCTGGATTCTTGTCATCTTTAGAGATAAGGTCAGTAAAGAATCAAAATGCGACAAATAAAGGAAATTTTCTTGGTTATGAGGGAAGCAAGTTGGAGAAAAGGGGACCATGGAGACAGGTTCAGAGGTCAGCCCGGTACAAACTGCCACTGCCCACTGCTCCCCTCGTAGGGTCTGTCCTTTTTTCCCTTCTCTTGCCTTCTGTCTCCCTTCCTCCTCTGCCCTGTGACCTGTCTCTGCGATTCCCAGCTGATTTCCCGAGATTGGCTCCTCCAACATGTTCATACTTGTGAGTGGCAGAGCTGTGGTAACAATAGAGTCCCTGTGGACGGTGGCTTGGGGCTGCTTCTACTGGGTAGCTTCTAAAACCGCTTGAACCATAGGACAGACCTGGTCTGTGGATGGGATCATCAGACCGGGATTGGTGACAGAAAGAAGTATGGAATTATTTCTTATAGCATTCTGGGCTTTGTTGCTGATGTCAGATATGGCTGGTCCCACTGTTGTGTTGACAAGGACTCATGTAAAATGATTCTTCTCCCTCTGGAATAGTTCTTGGAATGGGATTATTGATTGGGTTTGGGAAACCACTAGTGAAGCATGCACAGTATTTCTCATGTTAGTACTGCAGTTACTATTATTACAAATATTTCAGCCCCTCTGAAGGGAGCATAGGTATATATCTTTGTGGTTTTAATCTGCATTCATCTATCAGTAATGTTATTGAATACATTTTCAATGATTATTGACTATTAGACTATTCTTCTTTGGAATGTAACTACTCAAGCCTTTTGTCTTTTTATAAAATGGGTTTGGGATATCTTCATTAATACTTTTTAAATTTATAAATCACAGAATTTGAAGTCCTTGTGTGGCTACTCAGGTATCTAAATCCCATCTGAGTCTGCTCCTCTGGACCCTGTATCCCTTGATTGTCAGTCACCTTTTTCTTCTCTACTCGTCTAGTAATTTTCAATTGTGTGCTGGATATTGTGTGATACATTATAGAGGTTCTGGACTATTATCTTTCTCTACGGAACAGTACATTTTTTTGTTTTGTTTTGTTTTGTTTTGTTGTATTTTTTTGAAGCTGGAAACAGGGAGAGACAGTCAGACAGACTCCCGCATGCGCCCGACCGGGATCCACCCGGCACGCCCACCAGGGAGCGACGCTCTGCCCACCAGGGGGCGATGCTCTGCTCCTTTGGGGCATCATTCTGTTGCGACCAGAGCCACTCTAGCACCTGGGGCAGAGGCCAAGGAGCCATCCCCAGCGCCCGGGCCATCTTTGCTCCAATGGAGCCTCCTTGCGGGAGGGGAAGAGAGAGACATAGAGGAAGGAGAGGGGGAGGGGTGGAGAAGCAGATGGGCGCTTCTCCTGTGTGCCCTGGCCAGGAATCGAACCCGGGACTTCTGCACACCAGGCTGATGCTCTACCACTGAGCCAACCGGCCAGGGCCGGAACAGTACATTTTGATAAGGCTGGTAGTTAGATTACTGGTAGATCACTTTGATCCCGTGAAAGCATCAGTTCAGATTGTATTTCGGCAGGACCATTTCAGTTTTAACTTTACTACTACAGCATACCTATTATTCTTAGGGCATACTTAATGGTTAGCTTGTTTCAACAAAATTTCTACCTTTCTTAGCTATTAGGCTTTTAGTAGATGATCTCTGATGGGCCTCTTGGAAAGCCTTGTCTTACGTATGTCCAGCTTACAAGTTCTCCAAGAACACTAGGGACATTAAAAGTAACTCTTATTTTCCAATTCCAGGACAGATACTTCGGTAGTAGCCTAACTGAATGTAGAACCCTCATCGCTTTTCTTTCTCTCTCTGCATCAATCTAAAACATGTTTCCATATGAACCGTCCTCAGATATCACTTACATAAAGTTATTTTCTTAGGTATATATGACATTCTATTATCTCTAAGTCTAAATTCTTCTGTCTGAATTTTAACATCTTTTATAATACTCCGATCTCTTCTTACTTAAGCAATATTAAATTCCACGACATTTCAATATTAGCATTCAGCTTTAGTCAGACTAGCCAACTTACTTATTGCCCCCAATAAGTAAACCATTCTCTTCCTAAACTTCATACATGTATTTATATATTCCCCTCTTAGGACAGTATCGTCTTCCCAGTCTAATGATCAAAGGTTAGAAGTTCCAACTCCGCGAGAAAAGCTTTCTTAACTCTTCCAGCCTTCTCTGAATGATACTCTTTTCTGAATGAATAACTATAGCACTTTAGAACTGATCTACACAGCCTGACCTGTGGTGGCGCAGTGGATAAAGCATCAACCTGGAATGCTGAGGTCGCCAGTTCAAAACCCAGGGCTTGTCTGGTCAAGACACATATAAGCGTTGATGCTTCCTGCTCTTCCCCCTTCTCTGTCTCTCTCTATCTCTCTCTCCTCTATTTATAAAAATGAATAAATAAAAATCTAAAAAAAAAGAATTGATCAACACATCTCAGTTATATAAATATATTGCCTAATAATTGACTGCCTTTGTTTCATGTGTGCCCTCAGCTACACAATAGGGACTATCCCTCATTCTTTGCATTGCATTACAGACTCCATTTATTATGTGCCTACTATGTGCCAGATATTATTATAGACTTTTAAAAATAAGCTATTTTTTAAAAAGTTTATTTATAGATTTTATAAAGAGAGGAAGGGAGAGACACAGAAAGACAGAAACATCCATCTGTTCTTATGTGTGCCCTGACTGGGGATCAAACCCACAACCTTTGCAGATTGGGACCGTGCACCAACCAACTAAACTATTTGGCCAGGGCTAACTTTACCTTTTTTAGAGCAGTTTTAGGTTCGTGAAAGTTATGGAGATTTGCCATATACCTGCTGCTCCCAACCATGTACAGACCTACCTCTATTTTCAACAGCTCCCCAGAGGGACCTGTTACAATTGAGGAGCCTACATTGAGGCATCATGATCACCTGAAGTCTGTACTAGGGTTTACTCTTCCAAAGGACTTTTGTACACAATTTTGGGTGCTTCTATCTCTATAGCTCTCTGTTCTCTGGTACCCAGCAGCCCTAAATTCCCAGATGTCTAAGAGCAGCCTTGCACTGTGAATCTGCTTCCCCCTCTCAATGAGACTGTCCATCTATGTTTGACTATGTTTTCCTGCACCTTGGCTTGGGAAATATCCTCAGATAGAAGTCTGGGTGCATGTGGGACTCCACTGTGTCCCTTCAAAGTATTAGGGTCCTTGCTGCTGTCCAATGTCTACACACCCTTTTCAAAACAATTCATAGATTTTTTTTTTTGGATATTGCAAAGAATATACAGAGAAATCTGTGGGCCTTCACCCAGTTTCTCCCAATAGCTGCGTCTAACAAAACTATTGTATAGTTTCAAACCCAGGAAGCTGTCATCGGTACAAGTGTATACGTGCAGTTCTTTGTATTGTTGTCGTGTGTGTAGAGACATGCGACCACCACCACCATCGGGCAACAGACGATTCCATTACCTCAAAGGTCTCCCACATGCGACCCCTATGCAGTCACAGCTCCTCCTTGCCTTCCCACCAAAGCTCACCCGTGGAAAATGCTAATCTGTCCCTCGTCTCCATACGTTCATCTTTCAAGGTGTTGTATAAATGGAGTCATACGTGGGAAGTTCTGAGAATGGCTTATTTGCTCCGCATGCCCCTTGATACCCGCTGACGTTGCTGCATGCATCATTCCTCTGTTCCTTTTTATCACTGAGTCATATTCTTCCGATGGGTGGCCCACTGCTGTACCACTCACTTACTGTATGTAGGACGCTGTAGCTGTGTTTAGTTTTTGGCTATTAAAAATAAGGCTGCCCCGAAGCATTGTATACCGTGCCATGAAGTTTTTTGTATGAACATAAATTTAATTTGTCTGGATTAAATGCCCGGAATGGCATGGCTTAGTGGTATGGTCCTATGTCCCCGCCCCCAGGAACCAGCCCATTCCCTCAGTTCACAGGGCTGGGCTTCAGTGTGGGCCGGGCAGCGGTGGAGACAGAAATGTAAATGAGACAAAATAGCAGAGACAGAACCCCTGCCCTCAAGGATGTGACAGTTGGGAACAGACCACAGTGGGGAGACCTGCCAGTCAGCAGTGCCGACCAGTGTGGTTAGGGCTGATGTCACAGCCAGGATGCCACCCCGTTGTGACCCCCTCTTTGGCTGCCCGGCCAAGAGAGGGAACCTTCCCAAAGCCACAGAAGTGAGTCTTATTGCCCCCACTTTACACACGGAGAAACTGAGGCTCACAGCAGCACCCAAGCCGCTTGTCAATGACCCCTGATATTAGCACACAAATCTGTGTTGAGTCTCCAAGCTGGTCCTGGTCTTGCCCTGGGAGTGCCACTGTGCTGGTAAGTAGCAGGGGTGGGATTGGAAGCCCAGGTGTGTTTGACACAGCTCGTTATGCTTATGAAAAGCGCTGTCCTCTGTCACCGAAGAGTCAACCGGAGATGCAGTTTTGTTCCCTTACTAAGCTTGGTTTTGGCCACAACCCCTCATTTTGAATCTTTTTCTCCTGGATAACTAACCTCCTTCTTGTTCTCTCTCACTCCCTTCTCTCCCCGTCTGCACCTTGGTCTTTTGTTTGTTTGTGTTTGGTGGGAACATTGTAAAAGTTCTTAAGATGCTTGTTGAAACAAAAGTGAATTGTTTGTTCGAAAATGTGAAGGCATTGTTTCATTGTCACCTGCATAATGGTATTTTTTTTCTTTTATAATTTAATGCAGTGACATTGATAAATCAGGGTACATATGTTGAGAGAAAACATCTCCATATTATTTTGACATTTGATTGTGCTATATACACCTCACCCAAAGTCAAATTGTCTTCTGTCACCTTCTATCTGGTTTTCTTTGTGCCCCTCCCCCCCCACCCTCTCTCTCCTTCCTTGCCCCATCCACTCTCCCCCTATCCCCCCACCCCCATTGCCATCACATTCTTGTCCATGTCTCTGAGTCTCATTTTTATGTCCCATCTATGTATGGATTCATATAGTTCTTAGTTTTTTCTGATTTACTTATTTCACTCCGTATAATGTTATCAAGGTCCATCCATGTTATTGTAAATGATCCAATGTCATCATTTCTTATGGCTGAGTAGTATTCCATAGTATATATGTACCAAAGCTTTTTTTTTTTTTTTTTCATTTTTCTGAAGCTGGAAACAGGGAGAGACAGTCAGACAGACTCCCGCATGCGCCCGACCGGGATCCACCCGGCACGCCCACCAGGGGGCGATGCTCTGCCCATCCTGGGCGTCGCCATGTTGCGACCAGAGCCACTCTAGCGCCTGAGGCAGAGGCCACAGAGCCATCCCCAGCGCCCGGGCCATCTTTGCTCCAATGGAGCCTTGGCTGCGGGTGGGGAAGAGAGAGACAGAGAGGAAAGCGCGGCGGAGGGGTGGAGAAGCAAATGGGCGCTTCTCCTGTGTGCCCTGGTCGGGAATCGAACCCGGGCCCTCTGCACGCTAGGCCGACGCTCTACCAAAGCTTTTTATTTATTTTTTTATTTATTTATTTTTTCTGAAGCTGGAAACAGGGAGAGACAGTCAGACAGACTCCCGCATGCGCCGACCGGGATCCACCCGGCACACCCACCATGGGGCGACGCTCTGCCCACCAGGGGGCGATGCTCTGCCCATCCTGGGCGTCGCCATGTTGCGACCAGAGCCACTCTAGCGCCTGATGCAGCGGCCACAGAGCCATCCCCAGTGCCCGGGCCATCTTTGCTCCAATGGAGCCTTGGCTGCGGGAGGGGAAGAGAGAGACAGAGAGGAAAGCATGGCGGAGGGGTGGAGAAGCAAATGGGCGCTTCTCCTGTGTGCCCTGGCCAGGAATCGAACCCGGGTCCTCCTCACGCTAGGCCGACACTCTACCGCTGAGCTAACCGGCCAGGGCACCAAAGCTTTTTAATCCACTCGTCCTCTGACGGACACTTGGGCTGTTTCCAGATCTTCGCTATTGTGAACAATGTTGCCACAAACATGGGGGTGCATTTCTCCTTTTGGAGCCATTCTATGGTGTTCTTGGGGTATATACCTAAAAGTGGGATAGCTGGGTCAAAAGGCAGTTCAAATTTTCAGCTTTTTGAGGAATCCCCATACTGTTTTCCACAGTGGCACCAGTCTGCATTCACCAGCAGTGCAGGAGGGTTCCCTTTGCTCCACATCCTTGCCACCACTTATTCTGTGTTGTTTTGTTGATGAGCACCATTCTGGCTGGTGTGAGGTGATATCTCATTGTGGTTTTAATTTGCATTTCTCTAATAATTAGTGATGTTGAGCATTTTTTCTTTTATTTTTCCTTTTTTTTTTTTTTTTTTTGTATTTTTCTGAAGCTGGAAACGAGAGACAGTCAGACAGACTCCCGCATGCGCCCGACCGGGATCCACCCGGCACGCCCACCAGGGGCGACGCTCTGCCCACCAGGGGGCGATGCTCTGCCCCTCCAGGACGTCACTCTGCCGTGACCAGAGCCACTCTAGCGTTGGGGCAGAGGCCAAGGAGCCATCCCCAGCGCCCGAGCCATCTTTGCTCCAATGGAGCCTTGGCTGCGGGAGGGGAAGAGAGAGACAGAGAGGAAGGAGGGGGGGTGGAGAAGCAAATGGGCGCCTCTCCTATGTGCCCTGGCCGGGAATCGAACCCGGGTCCCCCTCACGCCAGGCCGACGCTCTACCACTGAGCAAACCGGCCAGGGCCTTGAGCATTTTTTCATATACCTATTGGCCATCTGTATATCCTCTTTGGAGAAGTGTCTATTCATTTCTTTTTTCCATTTTTTGATTGGATTGTTTGTCTTCCTGGTGTTGAGATTTACAAGTTCTTTATAAATATTGGTTATTAACCCCTTATCAGACATATTGTCAAATATGTTCTCCCATTGTGTAGTTTGTCTTTTTATTCTGTTCTTATTGTCTTTAGCTGTGCAAAAGCTTTTTAGTTTGATATAGTCCCATTTGTTTATCCTGTCTTTTATTTCCCTTGCCCGTGAAGATAAATCAACAAATATATTGCTCCAAGAGATTTCGGAGAGCTTACTGCCTATGTTTTCTTCTAAGATGCTTATGGTTTCATTGCCTACATTTAAGTCTTTTATCCATTTTGAGTTTATTTTTGTGAGTGGTGTAAGCTGGTGATCTAGTTTCATTTTTTTTGCAGGTAGCTGTCCAGTTTTCCCAACACTATTTGTTAAAGAGACTGTCTTTACTCCATTGTATTTCCTTACCTCCTTTGTCAAATATCAGTTGTCCATAGAGCTGTGGGTTTATTTCTGGGTTCTCTGTTCTGTTCCATTGATCTATATGCCTGTTCTTATGCCGGTAAAAGGCTGTTTTGAGTACAACGGCCTTGTAGTATAACTTGATATCAGGAAGTGTGATACCTCCCATTTTATTCTTCTTTTTTAAGATTGCTGAGGCTATTCATGTTCTTTTTTTTGGGGTTCCATATAAATTTTTGGAATATGTGATCTATATCTTTGAAGTATGTCATTGGTATTTTAATTGGTATTGTGTTGAATTTATAGATTGCTTTGGGTAATATAGACATTTTAATGATGTTCATTCTTCCTAACCATGAGCACAGTATATGCTTTCACTTGTTTGTATCTTCCTTGATTTCTTGTATCAATGCTTTGTAATTTTACGAGTACAAGTCTTTAGTCTCCTTGGTTAAGTTTACTCCTAGGTACTTTATTTTTTTGGTTGTAATAGTGAAGGGAATTGTTTCCTTAATTTCTCTTTCTGACTATTCATTGTTGGCGTATAAAAATGCCTCTGATTTCTGAGTATTGATTTTATATCCTGCCACTTTCCTGAATTCATTTATCAGGTCCGGTAGTTTTTTGACTGAGACTTTAGGATTTTCTATATACAATATCATATCATCTGCAAATAATGATAGTTTTACTTCTTCTTTTCCAACTTGAATGCCTTTTATTTCTTATTCTTGTCTGATTGCTGTGGCTAGGACTTCCAGGACTATGTTAAATAAGAGGGGTGAAAGGGGGCACCCCTGCCTTGTTCCTGATCTTAAGGGTATTGCTTTTAATTTTTGCCCATTGAGTATGATGTTGGCTATGGGTTTCTCATAGATGGCTTTTATCATGTTGAGGTATGTTCCCTACAGGGGAAAGTATTCCCACTTTGCTGAGAGTTCTGATCATGAATGGGTACTGGATTTTATCAAATGCTTTTTCTGCATCTATTGAAATTATCATATAGTTTTTCTCCTTCTTTTTGTTTATGTGATGAATCACATTGATTGATTTTCGAATATTGTACCAGCCTTGCCTCCCCAGAATAAATCCCACTTGATCATGGTGTATGATTTTTTCCATATATTGTTGGATCCAGTTTGCTGGCTGGATATTTTATCTGCCCAACACTCACTTTGTTAAAGATGGCGCTGCCCACGTGGAGGCCATTGCCCAGGTGATATTAATGTGTGTCTCTGTGGGCTGTGGGCAGGCAGGATCCTTGTAGCCTGGGGCTTGGTTTTAGGATTAAGCCTTTCCCACCCGTTTTGATGTGGGGTGGTACAATCCCATCATGCCCCAGATAAGTGACTTTGTATTAGAGACTTCCCTATTTCACATATTGGATTAAAGGTTTTGATTTCTACACTATAAAATAGGGGCAGAATGGGAGCTTGCTCTCTCGGTTCCTGAGATTATCCTTAGAGGAGAGAGCAGAGAGGAGAGCAGAGTAAGGCCATGTGGAGGAGGCCAGGAGAAGCAGCCAAGATGGCGGAATGTTGAGTGAGAAGCTAGTTTGTGCAGAGTTTGTGCAGGGAGAAGGAAGGAGATGGGGAACAGAAGTTAATAAGTCTGGTGAGCTAGAAACCTTTGATTCTAGGAAACTCAAATAAGTCAGTAGGTTTGTGAGCACTGAATGTGAGTGGGTTTTGGAGCCCAGTGTGTGTTTTTACTTGCCCGCCAGGTGCAAGCTAGGATTAAAGGTGATGGCCCACCAGTTCTTGGCTCCTTTGTTTCTTTACCGACTGTCCGAATCCAGTGCGAACCTGCATGGGCCAGGCGGCTGTGGTAGTGGCCGTGGCTACTGGCTTTACACCCAGGATAAGGTATGTGGGTGTCAGGGGCTGTGCCTGACTGGGACTTGGGACGTGAGTGAGTCCCAGACTTTTGGCCTCAGCTGCTGCAGGGGTTCTGTATTTAGCCTGGTCTGTTCTCGCTCCCCTTTCCTCCGAACATTTGTTCTGCCTGATAACGTGCATTCTAATTCCAGCGCTCTGACTCGGACAGCTCCCCCCCCTCCCATCGGCCCTGCTGTCCAGACTCACGCGTGTCCCCGGGAGGAGTGGCCACCTGGTGTGCAGCCAACAGGAGGACAGGTGCTCTTACTGCAAATGGGGCAATTCTGGGAAGGGCACCGCCCATTCTGGAGCGGGTCCTTCTGCATCCCTGCTCCTGGGGAAGGCTTTATCACAGCCAATGAAATTTGGCTTTGTTGCCTAGGGCAGCGGTCCCCAACCCCCGGGCCGCAGACCAGTACCTGTCCTTGGGCCATTTGGTACTGGTCCGCAGAAAAAGAATAAATAACTTGTATCATTTCCATTTTATTTATAAGTCAGAATGATGTTTTATTTTTTAAAAATGACCAGATTCCCTCTGTTACATTCGTCTAAGACTCACTCTTGATGCTTGTCTCAGTCACGTGATACATTTATTTGACCCACCCTAAAGGCCGGGTAAGTGAAAATATTTTCTGACATTAAACCGCTCCGTGGCCCAAAAAAGGTTGGGGACCACTGGCCTAAGGAACCATTTTACCCAGACAAGGCCCAGCTCACATTTCATCTGCCTCAGGCTACTGTGACAGTGACTCTGACCTTGCCTTAATTAGATAGTTAGTTTCAGAGTGAAAAATTCCCTCACTCTTCCCAAGACAAACACCAGATCTGGGCCTGCCCCACCCTGGCTGACCAAGAGGAGTGTGGGGGGTGCGTCCTGGTCCCACTGACCCTCCAGCCCCCTCCTTACTCAGTCCCTGTCCTCCTGCTCCAAGCCAGGCCCCTGTCCCCATCGTGGAGATGCAGGGAGGGAGGGCCGAGCACACAGGATCCCCCTGCCTGGAACTCAGAGCCCAGAGGGGGTGCAGACAGACACAGGGAACTGCAGCGGGACAGGACCCATGTGGGGAGAGGGGGAGGTCCTAGGGGCTGGTGACCAGAGAGTGACAGCTGAGCCGGGCTGGGGGTCAGGGCAGCTCCTCAGAGGGGGATGTCTGTCTGACGGGGAGGAGAGGGAGCGGGTGTGGGGAAGGTGCTGGGGACAGAGAGAAGCGGTTGTGCAGAGGAGCAGAGTGACAGTGAGCTGTGTGGTGAGGGGTCCGCAAATCCCTCTTTCTCTCTGAGGTAGGTCCCCTACCTGAGTAAATGGTGCTGCTTCCCATGGCCTGTGGGCAGCTTGCAGTTATGAAAAGTGCCAGCAGCGCCCCCTGCTGTCAATTTGTTAGCCCCACCTCCACCCCGCCTCCACCCTCCTAGTGCAGGAAGCTGGGCAGCAGCACAAGGACCCCCTTGAAGCCTCAGAGGCCTTGAAGAAGCTGTCAGGTCCTGTCTCACAGGTGGCTATATCCATGAGTGGGTGTCCTGGGCCTGAAGCATTATGGCGTAAAGTGTGAGGAAGTGACAGTTCTGGCCATGGACAGCTGGGGGTAGATATGATGTTGACATGAGGGACAGTGTGAGAAAGTCAGAGAGGCCTAAGTTTTCCTTGACCCGTGTGGCTGGGGATGGGTCTGGGTCCCCCTCTCATGGAAGGGGTTTTACATACGGGCTGTTCTGTCAACAACCTCTGACACATGCACGCTACACCTACCTGCACATGCTCATCGGCATCCTAGTGTTGTGCACAACACACACAACGTACATGTGCACAGCACACAGACACACACAGACACACATGCATGACACGCACACACTGGGCAAACCTCACCCTCCCAGTGCACAAGCTCATGCTCCAGGCTTCCAGCCCTCAGAACAGAGTCCAGACTTCCAGTTCCTGGAGGGCAACCTCCACCAGCTGCAGAGGGCGGGGTCGCCCCCAGGGCATCCCTGCCTTCCCTCCCCTCTGCCCCCCATTCCCAGACCGGTGCCTTGGCCTTTCTGTCCCTCAGCTCCAAGGGCCCTTCTTTGGCCTCTGTAACTTGATTCCTTGGCCCAATTCTTCCATCTCTCTGACTTTATAAATAAACTTTCTTTTATATTTTATATATTCTTAAGGTAAAATATAAAAGCTACAGCAGGATGGGACCTAACAGATGCAGAGCTCTGCCCCCTACACACTGCCACTAGGTGATGAACATCAGCAGCGGGGTCCCCAGGCCGAGCTGCCGCTCCCGGACGGGGTGTCTGCTGTTGCCAGAAATCGGTCCACACCTCCCTGGCTTTTCTCTTGCAGGATCGTGCAGAACCCAAGCATAGAGACCTGACTGAGTTTTTCCGCTATGGCTACTGGCACTGGGCCATCTATGTGGACGTTGGTTATGTGGTCCATTTGGCTCCTCCAGGTAAGGACTGTTGACAGTATAATTTTCACAGGATTTGTTACCATAATGGGAACTATTGAAAGCCACATGCCACCATGGAAACCCAAGTGTCAGATTGGGGATTGAGAATTTAGGAGAGATGTGAGCTCCACCATCTAACTCTAGGCAGCAAATTTTTCTGGGACACGATCCAGGCTCCCAGCAGCCTCAGAGGAACCTGTCAGTACAAGCTCTGCCCCCTCCCCTGGGTGACCCTGCAGCAGGGGTGCAAACCATGGAGTCTGGCTCTCCCATAATCTCCTCGGAGTGAAACTGCCTCTGTACTCAGGTTTATGCCATGTGACTGGCCCCATCCGGCAGAACTGATTGGCCCGGTGGGATCACCCGACCCAACAGCAGCCAATCAGTAGGCGAACTAGGATGTGCTGAGTTGAGCCAATTAGCTCTCTTCTTCTGATAAGGGCACTAATCCCATCATGCCCTCCCCCTGACTCTCCCCATGCCTTCTGACCTCTTTTAAACCTAATTAATTCCCACAGAAGCCTAAAGAAAAAAGTACTCTTCCCTATAAAGGTTTATCTGTGAAAGCCTACTAAATATACCTTTTTTTGAAGCCTGCGTATTTTTCAGTGGGTGGAAAGTCAGGGTCTCTTTTTTTGGGAATATGCTTAGACATATAAAGCACTAATGATATTTTAGTCTAAATCCATTGCTTTTCTACTAACTGGTCAATTAAATGAGTCATAACCTGCTTCAAAGAGCACAGCACAAAGAAACACAATGACTGACCAGAATATTAAGGATAAACACAATGTCTTCATGAGTTCAGTGAGAGGGGCGTCCCCACTGTGACAGCACTCACAGAGAGACACACTGCTCACATGTCCACATCTGCTCAATCCACGAGGTGGGAACCACGTGGAAGTCACATTCTATTATCCACACCGTGTGTTATGACCATCACTCACCTAGGTCTTCAGTGCTCAAGTAGGGACATTTTGTCCCTCTGGGGGAAATTTGGCAATACCTACAGACATTTTGGTTCTTATACCTGGGCGTCGGGCAGTGCTACTGGCATCTCATGGACAGAGGTCACAGATGCCACTAACCATCTTGCCAAGCACAGGGCAAGTCACAACAATGAAGGATTACCCTCGTTGCCAATGAGCACAATGTCAGTCGTGCTCAGGTTGAGCAACCATCATCCTCGGCCGTGAAGTGAAAGAGGGAAACTTTGGAAACAGTGTACCTGGCACCTCTTTTTGTTTTGAAACACATTCCGGTTTCATCTTCTGTGACGGGGTTCTGTAGAATTCTTTCCGCTGTCTTGTCTTGTTGTTGTGTTGTCACTGTTTTTCCCTTTCAAGGTGGATGGGAAGTGCATAGGGCTGAAGCCATAGGAAGAATACTGTGATGTGTCCCATTTGCACTGTTTCATTTTGCAAGTGTTAAACCTAATCCAGAGGGACCCGAACATTGAAGACACGAACAAAGTCCATCGATTACACATCAAAGCTTTATTGTCTAGCTTGGCCAACCCGCGGCAACTCCCACAGAGGTCTGAGGGGAGAGCCCGCCGGCCCTTTGTTCTACTTAGTTTTTATAGTTTTGTAAGTGGGAAGTACAGCAGCAAAAATTGTAATTAGGAGCCCCTTACCACTATTGGTTATAGTCATATGTCCTTTAACATGATAGGACCACGTTCAATTTGCAAGCCATACATTATTTTGGAGAAAACAAAATTTACAAGTCATTGCTATAAGAAAAGGTTTATTTTGGCTTTTCTCTCCCTGTACCTGGATAGCCATTCACCCCTTTCCCCACAGGTGTGGTGGAATGTCTGGGAATCCATGTTTTCCTCCCCTTTGCATTTACAGTACAATGCCAAGGGCCATCCTGGTCATGCCAATCACACAGTACAGGGACTATTTCTCACAATTTCTAAGCACACCTTAATCCAAATTAATAAAATGTTCTTCAAGCCTCCCAAAATATTAATATTAATTCTGTTGCTTTTGGTACTTTACAACACCTGCGGGTGAGGTGGCGCAGTGGCTCCTCATTCCCCCCTCTGAATGGGAAGATAAGACGCGGTATCTACCAAGGGGAGAGGCTGGTAGGTAGGCTGAAACGTAGGTCGACGGACCAGGAGGTTGGCGGCCCCTAGCTGGCGTTTGATCAGGGTGGGATAAGAAATAATCAGGTATTGCTCTTTGTTAACTGGGAAGGTGAGATGGGTGGTTAAGCCCAGCACCTGTCCCCTGGATATAAAAAAACACCCTGTTTATATTTTGGTCTCCAACAGATATTAAAATTTCAAATTTGTGTGTTGTGATTCTTACTCATCTGAATTCCCATGTTTGGATTTGGAGGCAGACTGGAAAAATATAAAATAAACAACAATATTAAAACAGCCAATGCTGACAGATATTATAACAAATGTCCTAATACAATGAAGTGATTAAAACCTATTAGATTACTAAGCAAAGTCTTAACTAATACAACAGGATTTAAAATAAAATTTTTAGTCTTAAAATGTCCTTAACATGTTAATGTAATTTCACCAAGTCCATGTTGACACCATTACCGCTTCATATTATTTGTAAATGAAACCCAACCCCACTTCAGTTTGAGAAGAGTCCCAAGGAGCAGGAGTCACACACATTCAGGAAAAGTTCACAAGGCACTGGAGTTGTGGTTACATTTCCATGCTTTGCAGCTAGAGTCCAAGTCCCAATGACCACTGCTTCTAGCTGGTAACAATTCAGGTAGACTGGAAAAGCCGTCTGCAGCACGTATGGGACGGAGCTTCTGTTTTCTTTAAACTGGAGAGGTGAGCCTGACCAGGCGGTGGCGCAGTGGATAGAGCATTGGACTGGGATGCAGAAGGACCCAGGTTCGAGATCCCAGGATAGCCAGCTTGAGCGTGAGCTCATCTGGCTTGAGAAAAAAAGCTCACTAGCATGGACCCAAGGTCACTGGCTCGAGCGAGGGGTTACTTAGTCTGCTGAAGGCCCGCGGTCATGGCACATATGAGAAAGCAATCAATGAATAACTAAGGTGTCGCAACGAAAAACTGATGATTGATGCTTCTCATCTCTCTCTATTCCTGTCTGTCTGTCCCTATCTATCCCTCTATCTGACTCTCTCTCTGTCCCTGTAAAAAAAATAAAATAAACTGGAGAGGTGAACCCAGGGTGCCTTTCCCTGGAGCTCTGCAACCATGGCGTGGTGAAGAGAACCTGGGGATACACTATGCTGGGTAGCAGAGGTAAATTCGTCTAAATTAGGAGTAAGTCCCAGCCTAAAATAACCATGGGGCATTGAGGCAAGAGAAATAAAGGAAACACTATATATTAAACAAAGCAGCAGAAAATAAGGCTATCAACACCCACAACAGAGATCTTCGAGGGATGAATTAAAAAAAAAACCCTGAATATTCAGGCAAGACATAATAAGTGGCCCTTGTGTCCAAAGAAAGGAGATCAGTTAACCTGCTCCTTGGAAGAAATACCCTAGGCTCCTCCACAGCGACATGAGATGGGGCCGATGGCCCTGGGCACCTTTAGTCTTCAGTGGCAAGCCTCAGTAGGCTGGCAAGGTCAGGTCACAAGTAGCCGGAGCAGGGCTAGAAGAGACTGAACCCTCCCTTGGAGGAGTGAGGGAACAGCTTACCTTCCAGTGTCCCTTTTTCTCATAGTAAAGGCATGTCCCTGGCGGGGGCCAAGAAGCCTGGCAGGCTTTAGCTCAATGACCTTTCCACTCTTGAAGCAGGGCCCTGATGGAGTCCTATGAAGTCTCTCAGGGGCGTTGGAGCCTTTATGGGTGTATGCCAAGAGCTGGTCTTTTGCCTGATCTCTTTTTTGGGGCTCTGTCTGCCTTTTCTATTCCCCTCTTGGTCATTATAGACCTTAAATGCCATGCTCAGAAGATCTTGTTGAGGGGTTTGAGGGTCTCCATCTGCCTATATAAACTTTTTCCGTATACCTAGAGCTGATTGGAAAAAGACAAAACAGCATTATCAGCTGGATTAAATAAAAGAGGGTAGAAGTTTGCAGGAAGAGAAAAGAAGTTTGGCATCTCTTGTAGGATTCCAGAGTCTCTCAGTTGCTGAATAAACCTGTACATTAGTATTTAAAAGAAAAAAAAAAATTTTTTTAAGTCCATAACACGAAGTTTTATTGAAAACAGTAAAATACAGAAACAGCAGATTCTCATTTTAAAGTAAAACTAACATTTCCCAGAACTTTCCTAGTACCTCACCATTCTGATCACTATTAAAAAACAAAACAAAGTCCCAATTCCAAAATAATTAGCAAACCTGTTGGTAAACATTCTTCTCATGGTTCTAGTTATTTTTCTAAATTTTACATTTGCACCTTTTCAAGAATGAGAGTTTTTTGTAAATTTAACTGATTAACATTTGTGAGAACTGGACTTTCTTCATATTTATTTTTTTAAAAAAACACCCACACACCCTACTCAAACTAAGAGGAAAATATACATTTGTTCATTAAAGCGCACCTGCTTTAGATAATTTTTTTCCTCTTCACACATTAGCATAGAAAGCCAATGTTTGATTCATGCTGAAAATCTATACAAAATGAAAAGACCTGCTATTCCAGGGAAACCTTAAGGCAAAAGCAAAAGCCTTATGCTACAAAAGAAAAACAGAGCAGAGGCATGGGAACTGTGAAGTCGGCACAGATGAATAAGCACCACAAGGATGAAGACAACTTTTGTACAAACATATGCAAGAAGTTTTAAAAGGTGCATTCAACATCCATTTTCCTGCAGAAATAATTGTCATGTCAGACAGCTTAACTCCTGAAACAAGTTTAGATTTTAACAGAATCTTAATTCTCTCCTATATTTACCAATGGAATCAGAGCCTTGCTTGGGGTGGCTCTTCTTTCCCCCTTGTCACCACACAGACTTTTAAGCATTTGTTGAATACACTCTATAATACCTTTACTTCAAAATTGTAAGAAATACTTGTCTTTATGTTAACTTAACAAAACATAGTAAATGCATTTTCAAGTAACATTTCCATACTTATTAAAACATTTCTATCCCATTAATTAACAGGCAAATTAAAGTGCACAATAAGGCTGGAAAATTCCAGTGTGGCTTTTATTGTTTTCCTATATTGTTAATGAAAATCTACACCTTTGTTAGGTAAATCTATTCTGCTTCAAGCTTTGCAGCTTTCAGCAGCAGCCTGAAGTTTGAAGCAGTTTAGCCAAAATTAGCAAGTTTTTAGGATTCACATTCTATTCTATTTAAATTTAAATGAGCGTGCTATATTTACTCCAATTAAAATTAGAAATTTGTAGGGATGATATCATCTTATTTTTCAATATTAAAGCTGGCGTTTCCAATTCTTGCATGCAAAGACCAAACACAAACGAGGATCAGACAAGGTAGACAAATCAGAGAGAAACTGGGATTTTAGAGATTAGAACGTGGCCTGCTTGGTTCTTATGCAGGGCTATTATGATAGGAACAAAAGGATAGAAACTAAGCAGAACTCTCAAAAAGGTTAGAGAACGGCAGTTTATGAGATTCTGTTTAGCTACATCCAAACAGGCATTCCCTTCGCTCTCATTTCAGGCATAGAACAGTAAAGAAATAAAATGAGTTTAGAGAAAGAGAATAACTGGAAAAATCTGTATTTTTCCCAAACTCTTAAGTATTTCTACTTACTAAAGAAAATCGGATAATAACACAACTTTTAAAAAGCATCTTAGTCTTCTAATCATTCATAAATTCTAAGAACTGCAACAACCAGCAGCCGAAATCCATTTCAACCCCCACTGACCTGGGAAGCCACCACCTCTGCCTCCGCTGCCGCGCACTGGTGTTTCCCGGAACGCGCCCCCACGGACCACCTCCTCGCCTCGTCCTCAGGCCGCGGGGGCAGCACGCGCAAGCCAGGGGAAACAGATAGACAAACAGGCACCACCTTTCCCTCGAGCTCGGAATATCTAAACTCAAACGAGGTTCCCTAAAAGCGGGATGCCCTCCCAAATCTCCCAACCTCACGTCCAAGGGGAGATGGCCACTGGCCCTTTCCCGGCTCGTTAGCCAGGGCTTGCGTGGCAAACAGTCGCGACCTTGTTCTACTTACCTGGGGTTGGACAAGAAAGCTCCAGTGTGCAGACCGATGGTGGTCCCTCGATTCCAGGCGAGCCCCCAAAATGTTAAGCCTAATCTGGAGGGACCCGAAACATTGAAGACACGAACAAAGTCCGTCGATTACACATCAAAGCTTTATTGTCTAGCTTGGCCAACCAGGGGCAACTCCCACAGAGGTCTGAGGGAGAGCGCGCCGGCCCTTTGTTCTACTTAGTTTTTATAGTTTTGTAAGTGGGAAGTACAGAAGCAAAAATTGTAATTAGGAGCCCTTACCACTATAGTGGTTATAGTCATATGTCCTTTAACATGATAGGACCACGTTCAATTTGCAAGCCATACATTATTTTGGAGAAAACAAAATTTACAAGTCATTGCTATAAGAAAAGGTTTATTTTGGCTTTTCTCTCCCTGTACCTGGATAGCCACTCACCCCTTTCCCCACAGGTGTGGTGGAATGTCTGGGAATCCATGTTTTCCTCCCCTTTGCACTTACAATACAATGCCAAGGGCCATCCTGGTCATGCCAATCACACAGTACAGGGACTATTTCTCACAATTTCTCTGCCCACCTTAACCCAAATTAATAAAATGTTCTTCAAGCCTCCCAAAATATTAATATTAATTCTGTAGCTTTTGGTACTTTACAACACCTATGGGTGAGGTAGCACAGTGGCTCCTCACAAGGAGACTTGAATTATGGTTTATATAAAATGTAATTGATAGAAACTATTTCTTAGTTATTTCACTATCTCAAATTTGGAATTTTAGGCCTGGCCTGTGGTGGTGTAGTGAATAAAGCGTCAACATTGAATGCTAAGTCTCCTATTCAAAACCCTGGGCTAGCCCCATCAAGGCACATATGGGAGTTGATGCTTCCTGCTTCTCTCTCCCTTCTCTCCTTCTCTGTCTCCTTCTCTCTCTTCCTCCCCCTCTCCCTTTCTTCTTTCTCTCTTTGTGTTTCTCTCCTCCTCTCCTCTCTAAAATGAATAGATTTTTAAAAATTGGAATTGTATTTAGTTTCTCAAAGTATTATTCATGCCTAGTGACACAAGTATTTTACTAAATTATGTAACAACTTTGTATGGACACATTATTCTTTACTCATATCAACCTGTGAAACTGTTCCTTAGTCTATGAATAGTCAATAAAGAATAACTAAAAATGAGATGACTTGGAGATATTTTATAAATCTACCAAATCTTCCTAATGTAGCACCCTGACTTTGATGCACTATACATATTATTGCTTCCCAAGATGCTATAGTAACTTTGACTTGAAGTTCTTTGCTACATAAGAGTGTGGAAAGGACCTGAAGTAGAAGCTGTGTGCGAATGGGGACCTAAACTTTCCTGCACTATCACCAATAATGAAAACAGATTTATCTTGCATAAGTTTCTCTTTTTAATGCTGATATTATCTTTGCTACTTGAAAAATACTATTATACCAAGTAAATCACAAAATGCTAATTTTTTAATTAAAAAGTAAATATGGACCTGGAATGCAGGGTAGAGAGGTATAAATATCAGAGAAACAGGTTATGTATTCTTTTAGTCAAATTCTGCTTCTCACAGCCACCTGCATCCTGAGGGCCTGAGTCCCTGGACCCCCACAGCCAAGGCACCCCCTTCTGAAGGCTCTCCCATGGAGTCCAGCATGATCCCTGGCCGGCCCCATGGCTCCAGGGCTCTCTGGAGCTGGTACAGGAAGATCCTGTGTGGGCCCTGGGGGTTGACAGCTCTCTGCCTCTAATGTGTCCCCTTCCAGGGTCGGACACACTATGTGGCTTCCCTCTTACTCTGACTGCTTCCAAGTGGCTTTCTCCCCAGGGATTCCATGTCTGAGGTAGAGAAACATTGGCCTGTACCCTGAGAAAAATGGTGAGCCTCCCTTTAAAGCATGTTTAGTATTCAGTCATTCTTAATATGAAAAGAAAGTGAAAGTTAAATTCTCAGAGTGGGTATAAAAGCTGCCCCAACAGGAGCACAACAGCACACACCACACATCGCCATGGCCTCCTCGGTAAGTCCCCTGGGTCTTTCTGGGAAGGAAGGGGAGGCAGCTTCCTCCTGTAAAGGCCTCAGTCTGTGTTCCCGGCCTGTTTCCTCCAGAGCTCGTCTGTGGAAGGCTCAGGGGAACTGCATGTTGTTTAAAAGTCTCTTTTGCTGCAGGGCTGTGAGGTCTTCAGGGAGAGTGAGCCTCCTCTCTGTCTGGAACTGTGAGGGGAGCCCCAGGTGAGGGATATGTGGGTGTCAGGGGCTGTGTCTGAATGGGACTTGGGAAGTGAGTCCCGGACTTTTGGCCTCAGCTGCTGCAGGGGTTCCGTGAGTCCTCAGCCCGGTCTGTTCTCGCTCCCCTTTTCTCCGAACATTTGTCCTGCCTGATAACGTGCATTCAAATTCCAGTGCTCTGATTCAGACAGCTCCCCTCCCTTCAGCCCTGCTGTCCAGACTCACCGGTGTCCCCAGGAGGGGTGGCAGCCTAGTGTGCAGCCAACAGGAGGCAGCTGGACTCAGACTCTTACTGCAAATGGGGCAATTCTGGGAAGGGCACCGCCCATTCCGGAGCTGGTCCATCTGCATCCCTGCTCCTGGGGAAGGCTTTATTGCGGCCAATTAAAATCAGGCTTTGTTGCCTAGGGAACCATTTTACCCAGACTGGGCCCAAGCTCACATTTCATCTCCCTTAGGGTACTGTGCCAGTGACCCTGACCTTGCCTCAATTAGACAATTTCAGAGTGAAAAATCCCCTCACTCTCCCCCAAATGGAGACCGGCTCTGGGCCTGCCCCACCCTGGCCGATCAAGAGGAGGAGTGGGGAGGAGGGAGTCCTGGTCCCGCTGACCCTCCTGCCCCCTCCTTACTCAGTCCCTGTCCTCTTGCTCCAAGCCAGGCCCCTGTCCCCATCGTGGAGATGCAGGGAGGGAGGGCTGAGCACAGAGGATCCCTCCTGCCTGGAGCTCACAGTCTAGAGGGGGTGCAGACAGACACAGGGAACTGCAGCGGGACAGGACCCATGCGGGGAGAGGGGGGTCCCGAGAGCTGGGGACCAGAGAGTGGCAGCTGAGCCTGCCTGGGGATCAGGGCAGCTCCTCAGAGGGGGATGTCTGTCTGACGGGGAGGAGAGGGAGCGGGTGTGGGGAAGGTGCTGGGGGCAGAGAGAAGCGGTTGTGCAGAGGAGCAGAGTGACAGTGAGCTGTGTAGTGAGGGGACCGGCAAGTCCTTCAGACAGCCCGATGGACAGGGTCCTGGGAGGGAGAGGGGGCGGGGACGGGGTCCTGGGAGCGAGAGGGGGGCGGGAGGGGGCCCTGGGAGGGAAAGGGGGCGGGGACATGGCCCTGGGAGAGAGAGGGGGCGGGATGGGGCCCTGGGAGACTGAGGGGCCGGGAGGGGGCCCTGGAGGAAGAGGGGGCGGGATGGGGCCCTGGGAGACTGAGGGGCCGGGAGGGGGCCCTGGGAGGAAGAGGGGGCGGGGACATGGCCCTGGGAGAGAGAGGGGGCGGGGACGGGGTCCTGGGAGGGAGAGGGGGGCGGGACGGGGCCCTGGGAGGGAAAGGGGGCGGGACGGGGCCCTGGGAGAGAGAGGGGGCGGGGAGGGGGCCCTGGGAGGAAGAGGGGGGCGGGACGGGGCCCTGGGAGGAAGAGGGGGGCGGGACGGGGCCCTGGGAGGGAAAGGGGGCGGGACGGGGCCCTGGGAGGGAAAGGGGGCGGGGACATGGCCCTGGGAGAGAGAGAGGGGGCGGAATGGGGCCCTGGGAGACTGAGGGGCCGAGAGGGGGCCCTGGGAGGAAGAGGGGGCGGGACGGGGCCCTCGGAGGGAGAGTGGGCGGGGGCGGGGCCCTAGAAGAGGAGAAGAAGGCTAGGAAGTGCTGGCTAGAAGCACCTAAAAGCTGCGAAAGAACATGACTGGGCCCTAACGCCACAGGAAGGTCATGACCAAGTGGACCTTTGGGAAGATCCATGGGTCTTGAAGAGACTGGCCATGAGTGTGTGGACAGGGAGCAGCGAGCCAGTCAGTAAAACGTGGGGGTCACATTCTCCAGTACAGGCTACCTTGAACCAAGTCATGGGGGAGAGATGGACAAGGTAGTGAATTCAGGTGACCTTCCCGGGTCAGCATCAGTTGTTGGATACTGGCACGGAATGAGGGCATTGAGAGGCTGACCCTCGTCTCAGATTGGCGGCCGGGGTCGAGGGCTGTAGGACGTTTGTCATTCGCTGAGGGCAGACACAAAGAAAAGCAGACACTGAAATTTTCTCAAATCCTGAACCTGTAGTGCCCTGGCGGGGACATTGAGAAGCAGGGAGGAATGCAGAGACAGTCAGGACCAGGAAGAGGTGGGGCAGGGAGGACCCAGAGCAGCCTTCTGCTGAGTGTCCTTGGCAATTCCCTCTGCCTCTCTGATGCCACTTTCCCACCTGAGTAAATGCTACTGCTCCCCCCAACCCAGGATGTGGAGGGTTTATTATGAAAAGTGCCATCAGAGCTTTTCAGTGTGAATGTGTCAGCCACCCATTCTCTCCCAGGGCCCTGGGCAGCCCCACAAAGTCCCCCTAGAACAATGATGAGTAATCTTTTGACCTTGGTGTGTCAAAATTCGCCAAAAAATCGAGCATAACTTGGGTGGTGTGTCACTTTGAGAAAAATGGCCTAACCGGAAGTCCCAGAACTATACGCTCTGTGCTGGAGTTCTGTTGTTTTGGCCTGCAGACCTCGGCACAGAGTGTCTACACTACAGCAAATGTTTTATCCTCGGCTATTGCACCTGGCCATGCATGAGCCGAGGATGAAATGTCCTTCTCGGCATTCGGCCCCATACTTCTCTGGTATGCGGCTGCATGTGACCGCGTGTCATCGAAAATGGCTACACGTGTCTGTGCAGACACATGTGTCATAGGTTCACCATCATGGCCCTAGAAAGATCGGGAATCTCTATGTCACTTCCTAGCTCTCAGGTGACGTCTCCAAGGGTGGGTGTCCCGGGGGGATTTAGGGACAAATAATGAGGTGGGGCCCGACATGAGGGTCAGTGTGTGTAAGGTAGTAAAGCTCAGGACTCCCCTAACCCGTGTGGCTGGGGATGGGTCTGGGTCCCCGCTTTTGGGAAGGGGTTCTACATGCTGGCTGTTGTGTCAACAACGTCTAGACATGTGCACGCTACATCTCCACATGTCCGTAGGCATCCTAGCGTGTGTGCGGGTACACACAACACATCGCAACATGCATATACACGGCACACACAGACACACACAGACACACATGCACGACACGCGACATGCGCACACTGGACAAACCTCACCCTCTCAATGCACAAGCTCATGCTCCAGGCTTCCAGCCCTCAGAACAGAGTCCAGGCTTCCAGTTCCCCGAGGGCAACCTCCACCAGCTGCAGAGGGCGGGGTCGCCCCTGGGGCATCCCTGCCTTCCCTCCCCTCTGCCCCCCATTCCCAGGCTGGTGCTTTGGCCTTTCTGTGTCTCAGCTCCAAGTGCTTTTCCTTTGCCTCTGAAACCTGATTCCTGAGCCTATTTCTTCTACCTCTCTGACTTTATAAATTAATGTTCTCTTATACTCTATATTTCTTAAACAAGAATATAAAAGCAACAGCAGGCTGAGCACCTCACAGGGGCACAGAGTTTTTCCCTCACACACACTGTCACCAGGTGATGAAGAGAACAAGGGGTCCCCAAGTACAGGCCTGCTCCCCAGCCGGGGTCTCTGCTGTTACCCGAGTATCGGTCTACACCTCCCTGGCTTTTCTCTTGCAGGATCCTGCAGAACCTGAGCTTGGAGATTTGATTGAGTTTTTCCGCAAAGGCTACTCGCACTGGGCCATCTATGTGGGAGATGGATACGTGGTCCATCTGACTACTCCAGGTAAGGACTGTTGACAGTGTAATTGTCACAAGATTTGTTAACATAACGAGAACAATTAAAACCCACATGGCACCGTGGGAAACCCGAGTTACTTTCTCCCTGGGCAGTGCCTGTGCTCACCCTACCTCCAGGCCCCTCTGAGTACCCTCCGTGGGTCCCGCAGTCCGGACAGGGCAGGGGGATTGATGTGGGCGCCCCAGGGCAGCCTGGCTGCCTCAGCCTTCAGTGCTCTCCAGCTCAGTGCCAGCTGTCGGGCATGCAGAGTCCCATCTCACTTAACCAGCTCGGTCTCGGATGTCCGCAGTCTCCTCACGAGAGTGTTTCTCAGCGCTCTGTCCTGTGCACGCATATGATTCCACAAAGCACGGTGTCCTGACAGCATGTACTTAATGCTCCTTGAAAGAAGCAGCTCTCACAGGCTTGCACGTCACAAAGGAAATTCTCATGCAAATGCACGTGAGGACCTATGGACAGCTTGTTTACTCACTGATAACAGGAGAAGCAGGATGACAAAGCCAGTTAAAGGACAGTGCAGGACACAGATGTCTGCATTGTCAATGACAGACAAGTGCTGGAACGCATCTGCTAACCGAGATGCACGGTGGTCCCTGTCCTGCAGAGCAATGGCACCATAACCTTTGTCACCAAGCGTTTGCATTGTCGCTGGGCAGAAACCATCATCACAGTCTATGTGTATCTTATCAGTTTTCTGTAGGCTGTCATCTACCTCGACAGAGTTAAAAAAATGTCTGAGTTGATGGTCAATCACACTGTCGTCATCCAGATGACACTGAGAGAGGGTTAGAACAGGAAGCATGACTGTGAGGGCCGGGAGACCTCTTGTGTCTCAGTGTGTGGGTGGTTTTCCTTATGGGATGGGATCTCAGTGCTAACATCAGTCTTTAGACTCAAAACATGAAACAAGCATGCTTAATTATCCTTTTCATAGTTATCTGCCCTTTAGAAAAGAAATACTCCCTCTTAGAAATTATAACCTGGACTCAATATAGAATGGAATTTGAACTTCATCCGCCGGAAGCTCCTGTGGGCACCTCGCATGATAAATTTCATTCATCATGAAACTGAAAAGGAGAAAGTTAGGGGATGTATAAGAGGTTGCTCAGAGAGTGTCTTTAGCTCAGTGGTGCTATGACAACCTTGATCTCTCTCTCTGACACACACGAGTGCACGAAGATGAACAGATAACACATATGACTATCATGGTTTACAATGGATAAGGTTTGGAGGAAGTCTAAATGCTCGATTACAGGGATTTGTCAACTGATGATGTTCATTCATATAATGGAGCACAATGGCAGCCACTGACATCACAACATTCATTAATGTGAAAAATATTCACAGCTTATTAAATAAAATAGCAAAATCCATGAATCCTCCAATCGCATCTGTGGAGCAACAAACACCAAAAGTCAACTGTAGATTCCTTGGCTCTTCTTTCTTGTCTGGCTCCTTCTCTCCCTCCCTCACCCTCCCCTGCAGTTCCTGAGGCTCCTGTCTCTGATTGCAGTTCA
Source organism: Saccopteryx leptura (assembly GCF_036850995.1). Taxonomy (NCBI): domain Eukaryota; kingdom Metazoa; phylum Chordata; class Mammalia; order Chiroptera; family Emballonuridae; genus Saccopteryx; species Saccopteryx leptura. The sequence continues at coordinate 9,545,811 of NC_089503.1, read as the reverse complement.
GAACCCTGGGGCCGGCTCCTCCGGCGGCTCCTCCTCCAGCAGCTCCTCCGGCAGCCTGCATGTCCTAAACTGCGCAGGGCAGGTGAAAAGGGAGCTCCTGACGCATGTGGCAGAGGGCAGTTCCTATCGGGTCAACAACCGCTTGGACCGCGAATACAAACCACGGCCCGTAAATGAGATGATTCGTTCTGCAAAGGAGATGATTGGTGAGGAGATGCGGTACAGTCTGCTGATGGGGAACTGTGAGCACTTTGTCACCGATCTGAGATATGGCAAAGCCGAGAGCCGACAGGTAAGGTCCTCTCTGGGGAGCTCCCTCTTCCTCCTGGAGGTCTGCTTGGGGTGGGGGTGACCGTGCTGTGCACACATGAGGGAGAAATTATCCTGAATGATGGAAAATCGGGCCTTCAGGGTCCTGCTGGCAAGAACCAGGATGTCAGACAGCAAATCTCAGGTCTGCTTCGAATCCACTGAGGGTCTTTAAACAAAGTCATTCACTTTCTGGGGCTCAGTTTCCCCATGGAAAGAAGAAAGGTGTAATTGGAGGATCTCAGGGACTCACCAGATCTGTCACTTTAGGATTCAAAGCCTCCAGGGAGACCCCTAAAGGCAGCTCCCGATGGCCCTGTGGGTGCTCAGGGACAGACTGGCCAACCCGGGACCACGACAGGTCTGCTGAGGCCCAGCGAGCACTCAGGCAGGACCCGCTCCGGGTCTGCGGGCCTGTGTAAGAGCTCAGGACACTGTCCTGTAGGACCTCGGCCCAGCTTCCACCCTCCCCCGGCACCGCTCCCGAGTGTGTCATCCCCACACAGCTAGGAAGAGGCAGAAGCAGGACTCAAACCCCAGTGCCCACTCTCTCTGCTGTGGTACCGGAGCTCCAGGGCTCGGGCCGAGGGTGTGGGTGGTCGGGCAGGGAGAGGAGGGGAGGACAGCAGAGCCGTGTGGGGAGGGACGTGAAGGATGTGACGCTGAAGTGGGATGTTCCAGGTGGCCCGTCAGACACCCAGGGGGACAGGCTGAGGAGCAGCTGCACGTATGAGTCCGGGGTTCAGTGCTGAGCTGGGGCTGGAGAAAGAAGCTTCCAGGCTGCACCTGTGACCAGCACTCAGTGCACAGGGAAGCTGTGACCATGGTTGCCCACAGTCTCCCCTCAGCTTCTTCTACACCCGCCCTGGGCAGGGGGGTGGAGGCTACTGCCATCCAGACCACAGACCCATTTATTTTCTAACCCCAGAATTATTTCCCCAGAAACCCAGGCATGAACCCTCCTCCTTGTCCCCCCAGTCAGGGACAATGACCTCCCCCAGGAAGCTCTCCCCAAAGTATTCCAGCAGCCCACCTGCCCGTTGTCAGGACAGCCTCAGACAAGCCCGCCACTGAGAAGTGGTCGCACCTGTGTTTCCCGGGCTGTGGGGACATGGCCAGCTCCTCTGTGAGAAGGACTCTGTACAGGCCAGCAGGAGGGAGGAAGAGGACAGACAGGTCCCAGGGCGGGGGACAGAAAGTGTGTGCAACCTCCAGCCCCTCGGGAGGGAGGAAGGACCCGCCTGGACTTGCTGTGGACTCTGACACGAACTGCTCACTTTCAGGTAGAAAAAGTCCTGAAAGAGTTACAGCCAACTATAGTGCCTATGCCTCCTTCTGGATGCCTTCTGTTCTGAAAATGTGATCCCAAACCCAGTGACAGCCTGCGGGAGCCACAGAACCCTCCGCAGCAGCAGCTTGGAGACGACTCCCACAGCCCCTCCGCCTCCCTGACCTCGTCCCGGGCTCCCTGTAGCTCTGTCTCTCACTCTCCCCTCACCACGGCTGAAGGATGGACTCAGGGGACCAAGACTGAGGAAGCAATAACTGTATCTGTCCCTTCAGGAAGGAAGTCCACTGTCTCTCTAGCTCTAAACCAGAAAGGAAAAAGTCAGCGCCTGTCAGGGACACCCAGCAATTTCGAGCTGGTGGGAGAAGCTCCAGCCTCTCAGAGTCTCAGTTCATCTTCTCTGAGATGGGGCTGTGATCCACTTCACGGGGACATCGTGAGGACCAGATAGGATGATGGCTGGAAGTCCCCGCACCTGCCTGGTCCGTAGTGGTGCTCAGTGGTTTGTCTACATTGTGCTGTGTAGACTGACCATTGTCATCAGACATCGTTCATTTTACTCTCAGGCTGCAAAGCCCCCAAACACTTCACCGTCACCTGGGTAGTCCCATCGGCTGACACTCGAATCCCCTGACGAGTCTAAACACCTCCCAGCGTCTTCCAATGACCTCCTTCAGTCAGCCCTCTCCTGTAGAAAGACTCCTTTTTCTTTTTAAACTCCAAAGTCTAGTCCTCACCCTCTGTGACTACCAGACGGAATCACACTATCTTTCCGTGCCCACTTGCCATGGCCCAGGGGTTGAATGCTGAAAATTAGCCTCCTCCACTTTTAGGGCAGTGAAACTTCTCTGTATGACGCAGTACTGACGAGTCCACGTTACTATAAGTTGTCTAAGCTCACAGAATGTACAACAAACACCAAGTGGCCCCTGAGGTCAACTAAGGACTTTGGGATATTTTTTTTTTTTATTTTAATTTTTTTATTTTAGAGAGGAGAGAGAGAGAGACAGAGAGAGACAGGTGGGAGGAGCTGGAAGCATCAACTCCCATATGTGCCTTGACCAGGCAAGCCCAGGGTTTTGAACCGGTGACCTCAGCATTTCCAGGTCGACGCTTTATCCACTGCGCCACCACAGGTCAGGCGACTTTGGGATATTTTGATGTGTCAGTGCAGGTTCATCAACTGTGACAAAAATATAGCCTTGGAAGCAGGATGTTGATAGTGGAGAAGGTTATGCATGAGCAGGGGTCAGGGAGGTATATGGAAAATCTCTGTACCTTTCCGTTTTCTATGAAGCTACACGTCTCTAAATAAATTCTTTAAAAATATTAACCATCTGAGTATATCCCTCCAGTACTTCCTAGTGTGTGATGGGGGAGTGATCTGAGAATTGTCAGATCTCCATGTTTTTACACTGCCTCATCTGGCCTCTGCCACCAGTGACCTTACTAAGTGACCACTCCGTCTGACCTTTCTCATGGTCGTCCCCGCAGCCACTAACACTTTGCTTTGAGAATGCAGAACCTCACTCTCCCCGGGGCTGTGACTTCCCAAGCGTGATGAGAAAGCAGGTGGGTCCCTGGATCCCCTCAGTGCAGCAGGGCCCAGGCAGGGACATCACAGGACCCCGGGAAGCTCAGGGCTCCCGGAGGGTTGAAGAACAAAGAATGTAACTTGTACTCGTTACTACCAAGGAGGGCCCTGCTCAGACCCCCGGGCTGAAATGTCAGCTCCATGTGGGTTCCAGAAGGGGCCATGCTTGCCTTGCTCCCAGGCAGCCTCTGGGCAGGGGGACGCTTTCACACTTCTTCCAATCTGAAGTTCCACAAACTGGAGTGTCAGATTGGGGACTCAGAATTTAGGGGAGATGTGAGCTCCAGCATCTAACTCTGGGCAACAAATTTCGCCTGGGACACGACCCAGGCTCCCAGCAGCCTCGGAGGAACCTGTCAGTACAAGCTCTGCCCCCCCCCCCCAGGTGCCCCTGCAGCAGGGGTGCAAACCGTGGAGTCTGGCTCTCCCACAGTCCCCTCTGAGGGACACTGCCTCTGCCCTCAGGATTATACCATGTGACTGGCCATGTAACGAGCTGAGCCAATCAGATTCTCTCTAAGGACCATGAACAGGAACATAGGAGCTGCAGGCACTGAGGGACATGCTGCTGAGCTGATGTGGATGGAAAAGGCGTGGGGTAGGGGACCAGAGACGTGAAAGTGAATAAAGATACTAAGTGTCCCTGCAACCAAGAGGAGCAGAGAGTAACAGGAGAAATGGGGGGCTTCAGCCACTGGTGGCTGAGTCACATTAACGGCAAACAATCTTGGACACAATTTCCACCGCTCAAGTCCCAGGCCCCAGGGCAGGCCAATGGATCCTGCTCTTGTTCCTCACAGGGCTGTCTCCCCTGTCCCTGTCCCTCGTGTATCCCCACACCATAAAAAGAACCCCGCCCTCCAAGAGCAAACTGAAGAAAAGTTGTGAGTGGCCAGGACGCTCAGTGAAGCTGGAAGGAACAGGTGTTGCTCAGCTCAGGCTGCGTGACAGCACAGCACCCCCTGGGGGCGGCAGCACAAGTTACAGAAGCTAGAAGTTCAGGGTCAAGGGGCTGGCGAGCCTGTCTTCCTGTCTTATAGATGGTACCTTCTCGTGATGTCTGTAGCCAGGCATATACATGCTATATTACTGATTTCGTGATTTTATTTAGTCTGACTAACCATGAAATAGAGCTAAATAAGAAGGTACTAACAAACTAAACTTATAAAAATTTTTCTGTAAAATGTTAAACTCAGTTTGTTGCTCTTATAACTATGATTTAGTATTACCAGTTTAGTGATCACAGTTATGTATTCTGTAACAAATCAAACATGTATATGATCCATCCTGTGCTTTCACCTCTGGCCAAGCTGGCATTACAGTTAAAAGGCCAGTTCCCCCCCAGCTGACGTACATCAAGGGTTAACATCTGAGCAAAGAAGAACCTCTCCTCTCTCCCACATGCTGAGGCCTCCAGTTCTGATTCTTGCTCAAGGCCAAAGAGGACTGCTTGACTGTGGGAATCGGGAACACTTGTTACATGAAACAAAAACCCTAATTTATCAGTTACTTGCTAGATTCAGTTCCTGTAACAACCGAAGAGATAAACTGCGCTTTCTGATGTGCCACGTCTGACAGGTATGGGGCCTTCATCCACTTCTCTGAACGAATCGCACCGAGTCCCCTCAGCAAAGAACTCTCAATCCCTCCTTCTGATTCCTTTGCTCTAGTTCTGCTTATTCCCCTCTCCTTCCCCTCTTTTTTTAAATTTTTAAAAATTTTTTTTAATTTTACTTTTTTCAGAAAGAGGGATAGTAAGGAACAGACAGACAGGAACAGAGAGATATGAGAAGCATCAATCATCAGTTTTTCGTTGCGACACCTTAGTGGTTCATTGATTGCTTTCTCATATGTGCCTTCACCGTGGACCTTCAGCAGACCGAGTAAACTCTTGCTCGAGCCAGAGACCTTGGGTGAGCTTTGCTCAAACCAGATGAGCCCACGCTCAAGCTGGCGACCTCAGGATCTCGAACCTGGGTCCTCCGCATCCCAGTCTGACGCTCTATCCACTGCGCAACCGCCTGGTCAGGCTCCTTCTCCCTCTTTATATAAACCTTGGCCTGCACCAAGAGGGAGAGATGGCATTTTGAGGACAGGAGTCCCCCATCTTCTCAAGGGGCCGCATATGAATAAACTTTCTTTTTTTTTTTTTTTTTTTTTTGTATTTTTTTCTGAAGCTGGAAACCGGGAGAGACAGTCAGACAGACTCCCGCATGCGCCCAACCGGGATCCACCCGGCACGCCCACCAGGGGCGATGCTCTGCCCACCAGGGGGCGATGCTCTGCCCCTCCAGGGCGTCGCTCTTTTGCGACCAGAGCCACTCTAGAGCCTGGGGCAGAGGCCAAGGAGCCATCCCCAGCGCCCAGGCCATCTTTGCTCCAATGGAGCCTCAGCTGCGGGAGGGGAAGAGAGAGACAGAGAGGAGGGGGGGGTGGAGAAGCAAATGGGCGCTTCTCCTATGTGCCCTGGCCGGGAATCGAACCCGGGTCCTCCGCACGCCAGGTCGACGCTCTACCGCTGAGCCAACCGGCCAGGGCCATGAATAAACTTTCTAACCAGCACCTGTGTCATGTCATTGGTTTTTATGTGACAGGTAGCCAGACTTGAGGGTCATTTTTTCCAGTTTCATGTCCTCACATGGAGAAGAGAAAGAGAGCTCTGGTCTCTCCTCCTCTAATAAGGACACGAATATCATCATGCCCACCCCAGACCCTCGCCACCTCCTCATGACTTCCTCTAAACCTCATCACCTTCCACTGGTCTGCCTCCAACTATCACCATACTGCAGGGTAGGGCTTCACCATGGATGTGGGGAGGGGCCGATACAAACGAACATTCAGTCCCTGACAGAACCCAACTGTGTCTTTAATAGAATTCACACTGGGATGCATTTCCTCAAATAACATCTTGTTGGGCTTATATTTAGCTCCATTAAAATCAGCCTAACCGATTACAAACCACAGTGAAATCAATAAACCAAACTGCAGACCAGCTGGCCTCGCAGGATTCTCCATTCTAACTAGCTGCCGTTCGGATGGTCACTTGAACTGTCGCTTTTCCCACTTGCTTCCCTCGACAGGAGCCCAATGAGGGCGGCGGCAGCCAGGCCCTCTCCTAGGAGGCCCACTGTCACGACTGCTCTGGTGACCTGCGGAGAAGAGAAGGGACATCACACTCCACATCAGGGAAGACCCGCCTGGCCCTTGTCCTCCTCAGTGGAACCGCAGAAGAAACAACTGTTGGCACGGACGGGGGTCCCAAGAGGGCTTTCCACCAGGAAAGGAGGAAGAGGAGCCCGGGGAGCGGAGAGGAATGAGGGAAAGAAGGAACTCCAGGGACGAGGGCAACACTGGCTTTCAGGAGGCACGTAAAGTGTAACAGAGCCGCAGGGGTTGCGGAAAGGGCAGAGGGGCAGTGCCCGGATATTGTAGGTCAGGGCTGGCCCACTGCGAGCCTCGAAGCAAGAGCAGAGTTGGGGAAACCACTCCTGTGGACTCTCACTGCCCAGGGCCAGAGGGCGGGCAGCTGGCCTGGATTGTTCCAGGTGACCCCAGATCTCAGCCCACCTCCGGGCACAGCGTAGGCACTCTACAGAGGACAAGACTGAGGATGGACAATTTAATGAACTTACTCAAATCCACACCACTGGCAAGTGACAGGGCCCAGTACAGCCTGACATCCTAGCCAGCACATGTAAGCCCTCCCCGGCAGGAAGAAAAATATATTCAATCCCTGGCCAGTTGGCTCAGTGGTAGACCATCAGCCCGGAGTGTGGAAGTCCTGGGTTTGATACCCAGCCAGGGCACACAGGAGAAGCCACCATCTGCTTCTCCACCCCTCCCTCACCCCTTCTCTCTGTCTCTCTCTTCCCCTCCTGCAGCCAAGTCTCCACTGGGGCAAGTAGGCCCAGGAGCTAAGGATAGGTCCATGGCCACCACCTCAGGCGCTAGAATGGCTCCAGTTGCAACTGAGCAACACCTCAGATGGGCAGAGCATCGCCCCCTGGTGGGCTTTCCTGGTGGATACCAGTCCAGTGTACGCAGGAGTCAGTCTCTCTGCCTCCCAGCCTCTCACTTCAGAAAAATACAAAAAAAAAAAAAAAAAGTCAAAACAGAGACCAAATAGCAGATAGCTGTAGACTATCATTAATTTGAGCCATGAATTTGATCCCTGGGAAGCAAGATGGGGTATCTTGGATGGGCCCTTGGGGTTTCAGCCCAGGTGCATGATAAGGCAGCCTCCTCACTCCCAGTCCACCACCCATCCCGACCAGAAACAGGTCGAGGCCCCTCAGCACAAGGTAGAGAGACCCCACCAGCAGGGTCGCTGTTCGGCACCAGGGAGCAGTGCCCGGGGGGCCCCGGAACAGCCTGGGCTCCATCAGGGCTGTTTCCAGAGGGTGTGGGTTCTCCTTGCCCTCTTCCCCTCTCACAGGAACGAGCTTAATTAATCCTCACCCATCCTGAATCTACCTACAGTGCTTGGCCTCATGTGGAACATTCCAGCAAGCCAAGAAGGAGGATTGGAGTGTGCGCTGCGCCCGCACGGACAGGACTTCCGTGAGAAATAAACCCACCTCCAGGGATGCTCCCTCCGTTTCCATCTACTGCTTCAGAATTCCAAACTAGAAAAAAATGCCAGCTATTTCTCTAAATGAAATTAATCCTGCTCTGGCTGCTTGGTTGGCCAATAACGTCTGGCCTGACTACTGAAATTACAGGGCAGACAGTTTTCTTTAACTCAATGAGCTCCATCAGCAGCTGCACAGACATGAAGAAACAGGAACATATGTATGCAACGTACCACGTACCAAAAATCCCGCCAGGCAATGCGGTCTTTCAGATTATCTGAGACCACGGGTCAACTACTTCTGGCATGTGTGTTAAATCCAGCCCACCCCTTGTTTGTATACAAAAATAAAAATAAAAATCTTAGGAGCACAGCCTTACTCGTTCTCTTAAGTATTGTCCACGACTGCACTTGTGCCGCAGACCTACAACAGCCGACTGAGTGGAGAGACAGGGACCACGTGGGCCGCAGAGTCTGAAAGATTTACCGCCTGGCCCTTCACAGAAAACTTGCCCGGCAGGACCAGGCTTTTCCTCCTCGTGGTTCACACTGTACCCTCGGCCTATCAGCCTATTGTCTTCGTCACCCCTGTTCCCTTGTTGTCTCCAACTCATTTTCCACTTTTAGTTTAATCATCAGACTCAGCTCAGGTGTTACCTCTTCTCTGATGCCTTCCTGGACCTAGGTTCGAATCCCACCTTTGCACAGCGGCGACCATGTACTAGAGACCCAATACCTAATTGTTGAATGAGCTTGGATAAGCTGCTTACACACTGTGGGCAACAGTGTCCCCTTCTGTACAGTGGGGGCAATAAAACCAGCCTCTGGGGCTGTGGGAAGAATCCATCTCAGGGCCTGGCAGTCGGGGGGGGGGGGATGAATATGAATATGGGATGACAGTCACGGCTGTGACATCACCCCTAACTGCAGGGTCTGCACTTCCAACTGGCAGGTCTCCCCACCCTCGTCCTTCCCCACAGTCACATCCTCAGGGCAGGGATTCAGTCTCTGATAATTGTCTCATTCATGCCTCTGTCTCCAACCCTGCTCGGCCCACACTGAAGCCCAGCACTGTCAGCTGAGGGAGTGCCCTGGTTCCTGGGGACAGGGACACAGGCTGAGGACGCACCAGGTCCCTGCAGGAGACTCCGTAGCGCAGCTCATTCACACAGTGCTCACAGTTCTCACTGGTCAGCTTGTAGAGCAGCTCCTGCCCACCAGCTCCTCTGCCCGCTGGACGATTTTGCTGGGAGGCAGCGGTGGGTACTTGTCATCGTGTTTGTTATTGACATGGTACTTGTCACTCCCGGCCACATTGAACAGCTCCTTCTTCACTACGGCCCTGTCAGTCAGGGCGGACATGATGCTGGATGCACCAGCTCCCGGGATTTCACCTGTGGGTCACAGAGAGGAAACAGAGGGAGGGATGGTTCAGGGCAGGCCCCTGGGGGTCACAGCGGGCAAGCAGGCAGCCCCGTTGCCCTCAGCAGCATCATAAGGATTAGCTGTGGGAGGACCTTGCCGTCCTGCTTGGCTTCAACTCAGAAACAGGGCAGACCCTCACACAATGGGATGCTCAGCAGTAAAAAGGTGTTTGGAGAAGACAGAGGATGTTCCTGGGCTCTGGTTCCTCTTTTCTTCTTCTTTTTTTTTTTCTTTTGTGACAGACAGACAGATAGGGACAAACAGGATTGGAGAAAGATGAGAAGCATCAATTCTTCCTTGCGGTACCTTAGTTGTTCATTGATTACTTTCTCATATGTGCCTTGACAGGGATGGGGGGGCTCCAGCCAAGCTCATAACCCCCTGCTCAAGCCAGGGACCTTGGGCTCAAGCCAGTGACCTTGGGCTTCAAGACAGCGATCTTTGGACTCAAGCCAGCGACCATGGGGTCATGTCTATGATTCCACACTCAAGCCAGTGACCCCAAGCTCAAGCTGGTGAACTCGTGCTCAAGCCGGTGACCTCGGGATTTTGAACCTGGGACCTCGGCATCCCAGTCCAATACTATCCACTGTGCCACCACCTGGTCAGACTGATTCCTCATTTTTAATGCAAAGGATATGAATTCTTCCAAAGGACTACGTGAATTCAGATGTCACTGAAAGATTCAGGACAGGCCAGATTGGTGCAGGGCAAAGATACCCAGGTCCTAGTCCCAACTTCCCCTCTCTAAGTTGTAGCTCAGAAACTGTAACATGCCTGACCAGGATGTGGCACAGTGGATAGACCGTCGGACTGGGATACAGAGGACCCAGGTTCGAGACTCCGAGGTCACCCTTGCTTGCCAGCTTGAGCACGGGCTCATCTGGTTTGAGCAAAGCTCACCAGCTTGGACCCAAGGTCTCTGGCTCGAGCAAGGGGTTACTCGGTCTGCTGTAGCCCCACGGTCAAGACACATATGAAAAACAATCAATGAACAACTAAGGTGTCGCAATGAAAAACTGATAATTGATGCTTCTCATCTCTCTTTGTTCCTATCTGTCTGTCCCTATCTATCCCTCTCTCTGACTCTCTCTGTCCCTGTAAAAAAAAAAGAAAAAGAAAGAAGAAAGAAAGAAAGAAAGAAAGAAAGAAAGAAAGAAAGAAAGAAAGAAAGAAAGAAAGAAGAAAAAAACTGTAACCACTCCTCCCTGAGCCAGAACTAGGGAACCTTAGCAGGCTAGGGTGACATTTTTTTAGTTGGGTTTTTTGGTTGGTTTTTTTTGTGTTTTTTTTTTAGCAAGGGCACGGGGGACAGCAGGGACAGGCAGACAGAAAGGGAGAGAGATGAGAAGCATCAATTCTTCCTTGCAGCATCTTAGTTGTTCATTGATTGCTTTCTCATATGTGTCTTGACTGGTGGGCTCCAGCCAAGCCAGTGACCCTTTGCTCAAGCCAGAAACCTCTGGGCTCAAGCCACCAACCATGGGGTCATGTCTATGATCCCACACTCAAGCCAGTGACCCAGCACTCAAACTGGTGAGCCTGTGCTCAAGCCAATGACCTTGAGGTTTTGAACCTGGGTCCTCTGCATCCCAGGCCGATGCTCTATCTACTGTGCCACCACCTGGTCAGGCAGAATTTATTCTTTTACATAAAAAATACACATTGTCTCCTCCACCTCTGTCCCTCAGTATGCACCAACCCTGAGTATCTATCTCCTTCTCGGCTTCTAGTTTTTCCCTTTTTTGCCCCTTAGTCTTCCCACCTCTTTTCTCTATTTCCCCCACGCACGCACACATACTCTCTCCCCTGCAGCTTCCCCAAATCCCCCATCTTTCCCCTTTTCCTCTCCTCATCCCTGCCCCTAGCCTCCCCTTCTCTGCCATGCGTTTCTACCTTTCCCCGGTAGAGGGCAACCTCCCCTAAATTGCTGTGAGCTAAAATTTTGGCATTTTTATCATAGACGATTAGATGTTTACCCAAAAGAAATGAAAATTTATATTTATATGTACAAAACAAACCTGTATGGGAATATTTATAGTGATTCCAATAATTTCTATTAAAAATAAAAAACCAGCCTGACCTGTGGTGGTACAGTGGATAAAGCATTGAGCTGGAACACTGAAGTTGCCGGTTGAAAACCCCGGGCTTGGCTGATCAAGGCACATATGGGAGTTGATGCTTCCTCTATCTCTCTCTCCCTTTTCTCTAAAAAGTGAATAAATAAAAAAATAAGTAAATAGCCACCCCAATGTCCTTCAGCTGGTGAACAGATAAATGAAGGGCAGTCCATCCAGACAGTGGGACACTGAGCGATGAAAAGGAGCAACGTGGGACACGCTACAATATAAATGAACCTCAGATACATTACACCAAGTTAAAGAAACTAGACAGAAAGGCAATATTCCATATGATTCCATTTATATCATGTGCCAGAAAAGGCAAAACTAGAAGAAAAAAAATCATAGGTTGCCAGGAGCTGGGAGTGGAGAAACGGAAGAGGGACTCAGGGGAACTTTGGGGGGCTGGGGGACTCCTCTGTATCTGCCTTGAGCTGATGGCTACATGATCATATGCATTTGTCACAACTCATAGAACTGTATACTAAAAAGAGTAAATCTTACTATTAGTAAATCATTCCTCAGTAAGTTTAGTTTTTTATAACCTGAATCTGAAAATATATTTGTATGCATCTACACACATGTGTATACACACAGCTGCTGATAGCTTCTTGGCATGGCTGTAGTTATGCCATTACTTGCAGATATCTATTTTATTTGGCCAAATCTCTGCTGTTGAGTGGTTTCCATGGTTTCAGCATTTTCTTTCATGCCGTGAGGCTCTGGAAGGGGAGAGAGCTGGGCTCAGCGCCCGCCAGGCCCCGCAACGGTGCTCCACCACGCAGTCCTCCATCTCATCCCTGCAGACCGGGTGGAGGGGAGTCTCGTCTGCTCTACGGAGGGTGCAGCTGAACTCACGGGGGTGAAGTCACACCTGCCAGTCACAAGTCAGTAAGCGGAGGCCCGAGGATTGCAAACGGGCTCTGTCTGGTTGAGAGACCCATGCCCCTTCCACTACACCGCGCAGTCAGCTGTAAACACTTCCTGCTCGTTTGCTCTCACCTCCCCCCCCCCCCCAGAACATCAAGTGCACATGAAGGGATGCTTCCCTAGGACAGTGGGCTGGCTGGAGCTGAACCCCATTCTCTCCTGAAATAAAGGTCAACAGTCTCCACAAACTCACTGCTAAGGGAAAACAGCAGTCGATACACCTGGCAGGAAATATCCTTCAGCCGGTGGTCTTGGAGTGCGTCCTATGCCAGCCGCTGAAGTGAGAACAAGCACATAAGTGTGCAACTGTTCACACTCACCACCTCATCCCTGTGCTCAAAGAAAGAACCCAGGTTTACCTGAGGGGGCCAGGTGGACCACGTATCCATCTCCCACATAGATGGCCCAGTGCGAGTAGCCAAAGCGGAAAATCTCAATCAAGTCTCCGGGTCTTGGTTTGGCCTATGACAAAAAACCAGAGACAGGTTGAGGGAACATTCTAGAACCTGACTTGTAAGAAGCCCCAGCCCAGCCTGCAGTCTCTCTCTGATCATCTTTTTTTTTTTTTTTTTTTTCTGAAGCTGGAAATGGGGAGAGACAGTCAGACAGACTCCTGCATGCGCCCCACCGGGATCCACCCGGCACGCCCACCAGGGGCGACGCTCTGCCCACCAGGGGGCGATGCTCTGCCCCTCCGGGGCGTCGCTCTGTCGCGACCAGAGCCACTCTAGCACCTGGGGCAGCGGCCAAGGAGCCATCCCCAGCGCCCAGGCCATCTTTGCTCCAATGGAGCCTTGGCTGCGGGAGGGAAAGAGAGAGACAGGGAGGAAGGAGGGGGGGCGTGAAGAAGCAAATGGGCGCTTCTCCTATGTGCCCTGGCCGGGAATTGAACCCGGGACTTCTGCACTCCCGGCCGACGCTCTACCGCTGAGCCAACCGGCCAGGGCCTCTCTGATCATCTTTTGCAGGAAACAGAGGAGGGAGCTCTCCTTGCACAGGTGCAAAGTCCCTCCTTTACTGCGCCTGCTGGGCTGGACACAAGCTCTTCAGGGGACGAAGAAGAGAGATGGAGAGGGTGTCCGGAAGGGCAGTGTGAGCAGGTAGGTGTGCAGCACTGGAGTGTGGCGGAGAGGTGTGCACAAGTGGGCATGAGCACATTTATAGACAGAGCATGTCTGCGTCAGCGAGTGGGTATATGATTCCCGGGAAGTCTAGAAGTCCTCACAAAGGGCCACCTGCCTCTGCTGGGCCAAAGATCCTGCCTAGCGAGTAGAAGAGCAAGATTGAAAGCTGGGTCTGCATGTTTCCAATGTTACACCCTTAACAATCTCAGAACATCCCAGGCCCCGGGCAGCTGAAGTCTGGGCTCAAGGCCAAGTCCCGGCTGGGGATCGGAGGGTGTGATTGGAGTCGGCAGGAGGGCAGTGCCCTTCTGGAGTTTGCAGGAACAGGGTGTATGTTGTCCTGGGCACACAGAGAATTTGAGATACCGTACACCCTTCTCACAAAAGTTCTATTTTACGATCACTCTGAGCTCAGCCCGCACTCCTCCTCCGCTGACTCAGCTGAGCCAGGTCACATGGGGCCGGACCACCCGACCAGGGGGCTGGGCTGCAGCTGCTGGGCGAGGTGAGGCCGGCAGCCAATGGGAGTCTGCTGGGGAGACGTGGTTGAGGGAAAAGCTTTTGACTCCAGGACGCATGCGTCAACCTGACTGAAGATGGAACAATATGAGCATCAAAAAGAAATGCATCAAACACATGAATAATGCTATTAATGTGCTCATAATTGTATTTTTTAAAATTTACTAACCACCTTTGGAGGATGCAAAAGAATCACCACCATATTATTTCAGAAACTGGTAAATAAAGGAAAAGATTCAAGCATTTCCTAAATGAACTGTACTCAGGGAACCAAATTGAAAAAAACACCAAAACCCCAATCCACAACACAACACTCAAAAAAGTAGCTATACTTATGTATGCAAATGAGTAGAAAGCGTCTGGAAGGACACACACCAAGCTGTACAGAAAAAGGGGCTCTCTGGGACCAGAGGGTGGTGACTTCAGCCTTAATGTTAACAGTTTCAATTTGTATTTGTGTAGCTGTGTGTGTGTGTGTGTGCGTGTGTGTGTGTGTGCATGTGTGTGCGTGTGTGTTTAACAAGAAAAATGCATTCACATATTCTCATAGAATTAAAGAAATTAATTTTTTTTTTTAAGTTAAGGCTTTGGAGTCAGGTTCAATTAGGTTCAAATGCCCTCTATCTCTTGGGTAAGTTTGGATAAGTCCAGGGGTCCCCAAACTTTTTACACAGGGGGCCAGTTCACTGTCCCTCAGACCGTTGGAGGGCCGGACTATAAAAAAAAACTATGAACAAATTCCTATGCACACTGCACATATCTTATTTTAAAGTAAAAAGACAAAACAGGAACAAATACAATATTTAAAATAAAGAACAATTAAATTTAAATCAACAAACTGACCAATATTTCAATGGGAACTATGCTCCTCTCACTGACCACCAATGAAAGAGGTGCCCCTTCCAGAAGTGCGGCGGGGGCCGGATAAATGGCCTCAGGGGGCCGCATGTGGCCCGCGGGCCGTAGTTTGGGGACCCCTGGATAAGTCGCTTTCCCAGAGTTAAGTGCCCTCAACTGTAAAGTTTACAGAGTTGTTGCAAAAATTAAATCAAAGCCTTTTGCACGGTGTTGGGATGCGGTGAGGGCTCAAGCAATGTGACTATTATGGAACCAGAAGGAAGAAGCCACACATGGAAGGGGAAGAAGGGGTGGAGGGAAAGTCGGGGGGAAGAGGATAAGCTGTTTGGAGATGAGGGATGGACTAGGACACCTTCCCGGCAGCACCCACCCGGCCCCCCTCCGCTGTGACCTGTTTTCCAGGTCTCTCCCTCCCCAGTTTGTCCCCTACACCCAGGACAGGGTGACTGAGGAGGCAGGCCTGGGCGGTGGGCAGGAGCTGCCCTCCCTGAGCCCACCAATCCAGCCCCCTCAGGAACGTACTAGGGACCCCTCCCCTCCCACCGGCACCCACCCCCTACCCCCAGAGAGCAGCTCTCAGCCACAGCAGGCACGGTGGCCCTCTGTGCCAACACTGCAAACCAACAAGGAAACCCACTTAGTCACCAGTGACAGAGTTACAGCATTTAAAATAAAAGCTCTCTGGGGACTTACCAAAGCCATCCTTCTGTGAGATGCTATCTGTGTGTTGCCACCTGTGTGTCCAGCCTTCTATAATCTTAGGAGTTTCGTTTTCCCTCTGGCCCTGCCCAGGAGCACACACACCTGTATTTAAAACCATGAATCACATGATGCGATCCTAGGTAAGACATCTGTCCAAGTGACCTAAGAGTTATGCTTTAGTAAGAGAAGGCTCATGTTCTTAATATCTAGATTTAGCCTGATCAGGAGGTGGTACGGTGGGTAGAGCATCAGACTGGGACACAGAGGACCCAGATTTGAAACCCCGAGGTCACTGGCTTGAGCACGGGCTCACCAGCTTGAGCGAGGGGTCGCTGGCTTGAGCATGGGATCATAGACATGATCCCATGGCCACTGGCTTGAGTTCAAAGGTCCCTAGCTTGAAGCCCAAGGTCGCTGGCTTGAGCCCAAGGTCCCTGGCTTAAAGCCCAAGGTCCCTGCCTTGAGCAAGGGGTCATTCATTCTGCTGTATCCCCCAGTCAAGGCACGTATGAGAAAGCAATCAATGAACAACAAAGGTGCCACAACAATGAATTGATGTTTCTCATCTCTCTCGCTTTCTGTCTGTCTGTCTCTATCTCTCTCTCTGTCTCCGTCAAAAAATATATATATCAGAGCAGAGATAAATTACATAGAGGCTAAAAAAAAACAATACAAAAGGTCAATGAAACCAAGAGCTCTTTGAAAAGGGAAACAAGATTGCCAAACCTTTAACCAGATTTGTCAAGAAAAAAAGAGAGAGGACCAAATAAATAAAATTAGAAATGAAAGTGGAGAAGAAATAACTGACATCACAGAAATAAAAAGGACTGTAAGAAAATACTATGAAGACCTCTATGCCAAAAAATTGGACAACCTAGGCAAAATGGGTAAATTCCTTGAAAGATACAATCTTCCAAAAGCGAATCTAGAAGAATCAGAAAACCTAAACAGAGTGATTATAACAAATGAAATTGAAACAATTATCAAAAAACTCTCAGCAAGCAAAATCCTGGACCAGATCACTTCACAGGCAAATTTTACCAAGCATTTAAGGAAGTAACACCTATCCTTCTCAAGCTATTCCAAAAAATTCAAGAGGAGGAAAGACTTCCAAGCTCATTTTATGAGACAAGCATTATAATTCCAAAACCAGGTAAAGACACTACAAAGAAAGAAAACTATAGGTCAATATCCCTGATGAACATAGATGCTAAAATTCTCAACAAAATATTAGCAAACCAGATCCAGCAGTACATTAAAAAGATCATACATCACGATCAAGTGGGATTCATTCTAGGGAGGCAAGGCTGGTACAATATTTGCAAATCAATAAATGTGATTTGTCACATAAACAAAATGAAGGATAAAAATCACATGATCATATCAATAGATGCAGAAAAAGCATTTGATAAAATCCAGCACCTGTTTGTGATCAAAACTCTGAGCAAAGTGGGAATACAGGGATCATACCTAAACATAATAAAGGCCATCTATGATAAACCAACAGCCAACATCATACTCAATGGGTAAAAAATAAAAGCAATCCCCTTAAGATCAGAAACAAGGCAGGGGTGCCTCCTTTTGCCACTCTTACTCAACACAGTTCTGGAAGTTCTAGCCACAGCAATCAGACAAGAAGAAATAAAAAGCATCCAAACTGAAAAGGAAATAAAACTGTCATTATTTGCTGATGACATGATACTGTACATAGAAAATGCAAAAGTCTCAGCCCAAAAACTGCTAGACCTGATAAATGAATTCAGAAGGTGGCAGATATAAAATTAATATTCAGAAATCAGTGACATTTTTATAGACCAACAATAAACTGTCAGAAAGAAAAATTAAGGAAACAATCCCCTTCACTATTGCTATAAAAAATAAATAAAATAAAGTACCTAGGAATAAATTTAGCCAAGGAGGCCTGACCAGGTGGTGGCACAGTGGGTAGAGCATCGAACTGGGATGTAGAGGACCCAGGTTCAAAATCTCGAGGTTGCCGGCTTGAGCGCAGGCTCATCTGCTTTGAGCAAGGCTCACCAGCTTGGGCCCAGGGTTGCTGGCTTGAGCAGGGGTCACTCAGTCGGGTATAGCCCCTTGGTGGGGCGCATATGAGAAAGCAGTTGGAGAACAGCTGAGGTGCCACAGTGAAGAATTGATGCTTCTCATATCTCTCCCATCCTGTCTGTCTGTCCCTATATGTCCCTCTCTCTGTCGCGCTCTGTCTCTGTCACAAAAATTTAGCCAAGAAGGTAAAATATTTGTACTCAGAAAAGTATAAGACATTGAAAAAAGAAACTAAGGAAGATAGAAACAAGTAGAAGCATATACTGTGTTCATGGATAGGAAGAATTAACATCATTGAAATGTGCAGGCCCTGGCCAGTTGGCTCAGTGGTAGAGCATCAGCCCAGTGTGTGGAAGTCCCAGGTTCGATTCCCGGCCAGGGCACACAGGAGAAGCACCCATCTGCTTCTCCACCCTTCCCCCTCTCCTTCCTCTCTGTCTCTCTCTTCCCCTTCCCATAGCCAAGGCTCCATTGGAGCAAAGTTGGCCCAGGCGCTGAGGATGGCTCCATGGTCTCTGCCTCAGGTGCTAGAATGGCTCTGGTTGCAGCAGAGCAACACCCCAGATGGGCAGAGCATCGCCCCCTGGTGGGCATGCCGGGTGGATCCTGGTTGGGCACATGCAGGAATCTGACTGCCTCCCCACTTCTAACTTTGGGAAAATAAAAAATAATAATAATAATTTAAAAATAATAAAAAATAAAAATAAATGTGCAGACTACCCAAAGCAATCTATAGATTCAATTCAATTCCTATTAAAATATCAATGGCATACTTCACAGATCTAGAACAATTGTTCCAAAAATTTATATGAAACCAAAAAAGAACCCAAATAGCCTCAGCAATTTGATAGTGAAGAACAAAGTGGGAGGTATCAGCCCTGGACGGTAGGCTCAGTGGTAGGGCATTGGCCTGGGTTCCATTCCAGGTCAGAACACACAGGAAAAGTGCCTATCTGCTTCTCTACCCCCTCCCCCTCTCGCTTCTCTCTCTATGTCTCTTTTCCCCTCCCTGGCTCAATTGGAACAAGTTGGCCCTGGGCGCTGAGGCTGGCACCATGGCCTCCACTTCAGGTGCTAAGAAGAACTCAGTTGCTGAGCAACGGAGCAATGCCTTAGATAGGCAGAGCATCACCTGGTAGCGGGCTTGCCTGGTAGATCCCAGTTGGGGCACATGCGAGAGTCTGTCCATCTGCCTCCCTTCCTCTCATTGAATATAAAAAAGAAAAGTGGGCAGTGTCACACAACCTGACATCAAGCTATACTACAATGCCACTGTTATTAAAACAGCTTGGTACTGGCATAAGAACATACAGATCAATAGAACAGAACAGAGAACCCAGAAATAAAGTCACGCCTTTAGAGTCAATTAATATTTGACGTAAGAGGCAAGACTATACAATGGAGTAAAGACAGTCTCTTTAATAAATGGTGTTGGAAAAATTGAACAGCTACCTGAAAAAACATGAAACTAGACCACCAACTTACACCACTCACAAAAATAAACTCAAAATGGATAAAAGATTTTAATGTAAGTCGCAAAACCATAAAAATCTTGGAAGAAAACAGGCTGTAAACTCTCCCATATCTCTCGTAGCAATGTTTTTGCCGCTATATCTCCACAAGCAAGCAAAGGAAAAGGACAAAATAAACAAATGGGACTATATCAAACTAAAAAGCTTTGCACAGCAAGACACCATTAACAAAATAAAAAGACAACCCACTCAATGGGAAACATATTTATTGATACATGATAAAGGGTTAACAACCAAAATTTATAAAGAACTTCTAAAACTCAAGGAAGGTAAACAATCCAATTAAAAAATGGACAAAGGAAGTGAATAGACACTTCTCCAAAGAGGACATACAGATGGCCAATAGGCATATGAAAAAATGTTCACTGTCACTAATAATCAGAGAAATGCAAATTAAAACCACAATGCGATACCACCTCACACCTGTCAGAATGGTGCTCATTAACAAATGAACATATAGTAAGTGCTGGCAAGAGCGTGGAGAGAAGGGAACCTTCCTGCACTGCTGGTGGGAATGCAGAGTGGTGCAGCCACTGTGGAGAACAGTGTGGAGATTCCTCAGAAAATTAAAAATGGAACTGCCTTTTTACCCAACTATCCTACTTTTAGGAATATATCCTAAGAATCCAAAAACACTAATCAAAAGAAGATATGCACCCCCATGTTTATTGCTGCATTCTTTACAATAGCCAAGATCTGGAAACAGCCCAAGTGTCCATCAGTAGGTGAGTGGATAAAAAAGCTGTGGTACAGCTGACCGGACGGTGGCGCAGTGGATAGAGCATCGGACTGGGATGTGGAGGACCCAGGTTCAAGACCCCAAGGTCTCCAGCTTGAGCGCGGGTTCATCTGGTTTGAGCAAAGCTCACCAGCTTGGACCCAAGGCCGCTGGCTTGAGGAAGGGGTTACTCAGTCTGCTGTAGCCCCACGGTCAAGGCACATATGAGAAAGCAAAAAAAAAAAAAAAAAAAGGTGTGGTACATCTTACCTTTTGCAATGACATAAATGGACCTGGAGATTATTGTGCTAAGTGAAATCAGCCAGGCAGAGAAAGACAAATATATAATCTCACTTATATTTGGAATTTAATGAACACAGTGAACTGAGGAATGGAATAGAGGCAGAGGTAGGGTCACAGGGAGCAGAGGGACAGCTGTCAGAGGGAAGGAGGCTGAGGGGATGGGGTCAGCAAAGGTGAAGGGATTAGTGAAATTATATGCACATAACACAGAGATACAGATAACAGGACAGCAAGTCCAGAGGGAAGAGGGAAGGGAGTCAGTGAGGAGGGCGAAAGGGGTGCAACGGGGTGTGCATTGTGGGGGCGCAGGGTGTTATATTGAGTGGAACACTTGAATTCATGTTAATACTATGAATGTAAATTTTTAATTAAAAATTATTTTAAAAGAAAAAAATTAATAAATAAAATAAAAATGTGAATCCAATTTTATGTAAAATCTGCTCTTTCTTCAAGCAGGGCCAGGGCACATGCCAGGTAGACAAGTAGGCCTAGAAATCGGCCAGAAAGAAATCAAAGATAAGGCGTAGACTCAGAAGGATTTGGTGGCGGCTTCGATCAGCGCCACAGTCAAAGCCCACCAAGTCTCAGGGCAGAGAGAAGAGAAGACAGACAGACACAAGCAAAGTCAGGGGCGTGTAGGGTCAAGGCAGGATGGAGAGGCGGAGCCAAAGGGAAGAGCTTCAGGAAGGAGGGAGGAGCTCCCCACAGACTCAGCAAAGGAGACTGACCGTGACTGGGATGCCACCATTTCTACCAACCTCAAAGTGGGTGGAAGTAGATGAAAGGTGTCAACAGAGGCAACTTACCCCACACGGGACAGCGTGAAGCCACACAATCAGAAGTGTGGCAAGAGACCGCCCCCTTCCCACCCTCTGGACCACAGCTCAGAAACACACATTCTAGACCAAATGGAAGCCCAAGTCCACCACAGCCTGGGTGTGGAGAGGCTGCTTTTGTAGGCACCAGCATTCTACCCCACCCAAAGTCCCAAAGAAGATTCTCTCATCTGACGCCCCTCTGTGGACTGGCACATCCTGGCCAAACTGGACACGAAGGTGTGGGTGGAGTGGGAGCGCCCTGAGCATCCCCACTGTGGGGTCTGTGAATGGGGCAGCAAGGACAGTAACTTACCTTCTTCGGGCTCTTTTTTTTTTTTTTTTTTTTCTGAAGCTGGAAACGGGGAGAGACAGACAGACTCCCGCAGGCGCCCGACCGGGATCCACCCAGCACGCCCACCAGGGGGCGATATTCTGCCCACCAGGGGCGATGCTCTGCCCCTCCGGTGCATCGCTCTGTTGCGACCAGAGCCACTCTCGCGCCTGGGGCAGAGGCCAAGGAGCCATTCCCAGCGCCCGGGCATCTTTGCTCCAATGGAGCCTCAGCTGTGGGAGGGGAAGAGAGAGACAGAGAGGAAGGAGAGGGGGAGGGGTGGAGAAGCAGATGGGCACTTCTCCTGTGTGCCCTGGCCAGGAATCGAACCCGGGACTTCTGCACGCCAGGCCGACGCTCTACCACAGAGCCAACCAGCCAGGGCCAAGGAGAGCTTTCTTGTCAGGAGACAGGTGGATTGGAACTGAGGCTGGACAACGATTCAGAGGTGTAGCATCTGTGCAACCAGCAATCTCTCGGCCCACACGGTCTTGCTCCCATGGAGACTGGGCTTCTCCTCCCAGCATCTCCACTCCATTCTCCTCTGGTGTCAGCAGGACCATCTGGGAGGCATCTCCCACCCGGATTCTGGAGGGAGAGAGTGGGGTTGCCCTAGCTAATCTCCTCCTGCCCCACTGGCCAGAGCCCTTTGAGCCGCTCGATGCTGGATACCCTTTGAGTAGCTGAACTAAGTGTCTGTCGGTTGATCTGTTTGTCGGATCAGTGCCGTCCCCTTGCAACACCACAAGCCTGTTTCCCGGAGCATGAGGACTTGGCTGGGTGCTGTCAGAGACCTCAGGTGGGGCGGGCACAGTAGCTGAGTCACACAGGGCAGAGCAGGGGAAGAACGGCCCTGTCCCCATTCTGGGGCTTGTAGCTTTTCACCTAATCCAATCTGTTCAGGGGTTCAGAAAATCGGGCCCACGAGCCACATGAAAAAAGTCAGCAAGGCTGTGTTGGGCGGGGGATTCTGTTTGTCCCAGGGCCAACGTGCTCCCAACCGGGCAGAGAGTAGGGGCAACCCATGCATCCAGCCTGCTGACAGTCTAGGACCACAGCCTGGAACACCAATGTCTTTGGTCTTCCGTGTGCCCGTATATGTATTGTTTAATTACAAGGAGGGTTATAAAGGGCGAGAGGAGCTCAGACTTCCCGCCACCAGCCCCAGCCACCCGGTTCCCCTTCGCAGACGCAACCAAATCAAATCCGCTTCTTGGTATCTGGCCAGGAATATCTACAAATAGTTTTTAATGATTTTTATTCAATCTTATATATAGACCCGTGTTGGCAACCTTTTTATAAAAACCCGCCCAGGCGGGAGGGACCAGGTTGACCAGCACTGCAAAAGTGGGCGGTTTTTATAAAAAGGTTCACCATCACGGATCTAGACAGAAGAATATTTGTGTGAGGTGTAAGAAATAACACTAATGGTGCCGGGTAGCTACTGGAAATATTGGGCGGGGAACACTTTGTAAAGTGCATGGTGAGGTTCAAATAATTTAACAACTGGTTCTCTGCCCTAATGACTGTTTTAGGTATAGAAAAACAATATACCAAAAGGTAATTTATTATTTCACGCATTTAATACTTAAATAAGAACAATAAAAGAGGTACACAAAACTAGATTATTATAAGTTTTAAAATATTAATGAAAAAATATTAATACCTGACAAAAACAATAAAACTTATTTAAGATATTTCCATTACATTTTTTTTTTAAAGATTTTTTTTATTGATTGATTTTTTTAGAGAAAGGGGAGAAAGAGAGGAGGGAGAAGCGGGAAGTATCAACTCATAGTAGTTGCTCCCTGTATGTGCCTTGACCAGGCAAGCCCAGGGCTTTGAACCAGCGACCTCAGCGTTCCAGGTTGACGTTTTATCCACTGTGCCACCGCAGCTCAGGCCCATATTGCTTCTTGATTGGCATCTTCACTTGCAATTTTTTTCACCTCTGGACGGAACGAACATGACTACGGGTGCTTAGTGTATTCACTGTTGGGCAGATGAACATTAAAAAAGAGGAAGAAATGTAAATTAGTGATTTCCACATTGGGTGGCTTCCCAGGCACCCACCTTAGAGAGAACCCTGATTACAAGTGCCATTCTAACAACCGGTTTGCCGAACTCGACAAAAAATTAGGTATCGGTTCTGCCATACTGGTGAGAACCCATTGAATCCCACCACTGGGGTGAACACATAGCTCGGTGCACAGAGCTGTGTTGTGAAGTCAGGAACCCGAAACCTGTATGATTGTATTAATTAGTGTCACCCTAGTAAATTCAGTTAGTAGTAGTAAGAAGAAGAAGAAGAAGAAAAGAGGAGGATATGGAAGCTCCTGCAAACCTCTGCACCCGGTGAAAGAGAAAATCACAGGCCCAATATGGCATCACTATTGCTAAAAGCCCATGATACCGAACCTAGATTTAATACCTGATTTCATGGTAGTTTCAACTTCTTCCAGAAACTGAATCTTCATCAACCAATCTGGAATTTTCTGGTAAAGCACCAGTAATCTGTCACGTGGGCCTTCTCCACTCTCTGCCCCACCCCATGGGAAGAAGAGGCAATCTGCATGTCACAAGGCCTTGCTGTTCCTTTCCCCCCCAAAACCTGAGGTTCTGGTCTAAAAATAATCCCTCCTTTTCTTTCGTTAATAGCTCTCTTGCCCTACTCTCTACCTATAGAAGACCTCCCACTTTGTACAACCCTTCAGAGTGCCCTTATACTTGCTAGATGGAATCCTTCCTGGTTCATAAATTGCTTAATAAAGTCAAGTAGCCCTTCAAATTTACTAGGTTGACTTTTTTTTTTTTACAGAGACAGAGAGAGAATCAGAGACAGGGATAGACAGACAGGAATGGAGAGAGATGAGAAGCATCAATCATTAGTTTTTCGTTGCGACACCTTAGTTGTTCATTGATTGCTTTCCCATATGTGCCTTGACCACGGGCCCTTGAGAGCAGACTGAGTAACCCCTTGCTGGAGCCAGCGACCTTGGGTCCAAGCTGGTGAGCTTTTGCTCAAACCAGATGAGCCCGCACTCAAGCTGGCGACCTCGGGGTCTCAAACCTGGGTCCTTCCGCATCTCAGTTCGAACCTCTACTGCACCACCACCTGGTCAGGCTAGGTTGATTTTTTTCAATAAGACACAGGTGCAGCTACAGATACATGAGATTTATAATAGGAGTTGGCTCACATGGTTATAGAGGCCAGGAAGTCTTACAATCTGCCATCTGCAAGCAGAAAAC
The DNA here is from genome assembly GCF_036850995.1 of Saccopteryx leptura. NCBI lineage: Eukaryota > Metazoa > Chordata > Mammalia > Chiroptera > Emballonuridae > Saccopteryx > Saccopteryx leptura. Next base: position 9,521,357 of record NC_089503.1, on the reverse strand, counting down.
CAGGAAAGCCAGTGGTGTAATTTGTTCAGAGGCTAAAGGACTGAAAATAAGGTCGTGGGGGCTGCTGTTTTAAGCCCTGGAGTTCAGAGGCTTGAAAAACAGGAACTATGATGTCCAAGCAGAGGCAGATTTAACGGTGGGCACACTGGGCGCACGCCCTGGGCCCCAGCTACTGAAGGGCCCTGCAAAACCCCAACTTTACACTTTTTTCCAATGTAGGGGCTCAACCAACCTTAATCCACCTGTGTCCAACAGCGGGAGAAGAAGGACATCCGGCTCAAGAAGAGAGTTTGTCTTTTCTCCATCTTTTTGTTCTGTTTGAGCCCTCAGTGGTTTGGATGAAGCCAAGTTGTGTGTTTTTTCTTTTAGTTTAATTTTTTTAGGGAGCGAGAGAAAGACAGACAGACAGGTAGAAAGGGAGAGAGACAAGAAGCATCAATTTGTAGTTGTGTCACTTTTTTTAGCTGTTTATTGATTGCTTCTCATATGTGCCTTGTGGGGGGGAGGGGGGAGCTCCAGCCAAGCCAGTGACCCCTTGCTCAAGCCACTGACCTTGGGCTCAAGCCAGCAACCTTGGGCTTCAAGCCAGCGACCCGTGGGCTCAAGCCAGTGATCATGAGATCATGTCTATGAGCCCACACTCAAGCCAGTGACCTTGGGGTTTTAAACCTGGGTCCTACGTGTCACAGGTTGACGCTCTATCCACTGCGCCACCACCGGTCACGCACCGCCCATGCTATTTTGTGTTAGTTTCAAGTGGATAGCACTTTATTTTACTTCCTAGTTCATTTTATTTACTAGATTCCACATATGAGCAAGCATGCCCCTCTCCCAGCTCCTCCATGTGTTCATCAACCCAGAAGCTTGTCGAGTCCCTTGGTTTAGGGGTTCTTATAGTTTAATCTTCAGCACTCCTCGTCTCCCCAGAGATCAGCGGGTGGGGCTCAAATTTCCAACCCTCTGATCATTTAGTCTTTCTGAGGACCAGGCTCATCCTAAGGCTATCTAGGGTCACTACCCTAAGTCACCTCATTAACAGGAACGCAAAAGGGCTTGTTCTAAATAACAAAAGACATTCCAAGGATTTAGGGAGCTCTGGCCAGGAACCAAGGGCACAGACCAAATATAGTTCTCATTATGCCTCACTTTCTATCTTCTGTCTAGTACTCATTTTTGCCTTAAAGCCTGTATTTTCTGATATCAATATAGTTATACCTGCTTTTATTTAGTATACCAGTTTTTACTTAGTATTTGCCCAGCATAGCTGTTGGGGTTTTTTTTAACATTTACATCATTGTATAATTTATGGAAGTAGATTTAAAAGTCTTATTTTATTTAAACTTTCAAGTTTAAATGTTAGATATTTTTAAGGTGCTTACTATAAAAAATTTTTAACACACAGATAGTACTAGAAAGGCCACCCATCTACCACTAACAGTTATGTCATAGTTGCTTATCAGCATCTGTTTTTTAAATTGGGCCAAGTCTTTACATAGGCCTAATACCATTGTCACACTTAATAAAATTAATAATTCCTTAATATTATTTAATAGCCAGTTCACATTCAAATTTCCCCAACTACCTCAAATTGCTTTTAGAGTTGGGTTTTTTTGTTGTTGTTTTTTACATTTAATTCTGTTGTGTCCCACATGCCTTTCAATCTAGGACAGCTTTCAAACACTCATTTTTTCTCCTTGATAACATTAATTTTTTTAAGACATTGCTCCAGTTGTCATGTAAAATGCCCATCATTTAAATTTCAATCTTTGTGTCCTCCCATGTTAAATGTATCTACTGTAAACCGTATTCCCTGGATTAATTTTCTAATGCCCTGTAATGTTTATCTTTGTTTTTTTGTTTTTTTGTGACAGAGACAGAGAGAGGGACAGATAGGGACAGACAGACAGGAAGGGAGAGAGATGAGAAGCATGAATTCTTCATTGCGGCTCCTTAGTTGTTTATTGATTGCTTTCTCACATGTGCCTTGACCGGGGGGCTACAGCAGAGTGAGTGACCCCTTGCTCAAGCCAGTGACCTATAGGCTTCAAGCCAGTGACCATGGAATCATTCATGAACCTATGCTCAAGCTGGCGACCTCAGGGTTTTGAACCTGGTCCTCTGCGTCCTAGTCCGACGTTCTATCCACTGCACCACCGCCTGGTCAGGCTGTAATGTTTGTCTTCTACTTGGCAAGTTTAACCCACCTAGTTTAAGGTAATTATCAATATATTTGGAATTAGCTCTTCCACCTTATTTGGTTATTTCTATCCCATCCCACATTCTGTATGCATTTTGTTCATTTATTTTTATCATTGAACTGGGTGTTTCTGTTTGTCTTTCTTGTGTTTGAGAATTGGAGAAGACAAACGGAATAAGCACTGCTGAGAGGGGCACTTCAGATGCAGCCGAGAGGCCACTGAGCACATGAGGCTAATGTCTCGGCTTGTGCAGCTGCTGTTAAAATTGCGACAAACAGCCTGGGTCCGTGATTATCACATAGATGTGTTTGGACTCCACTTCCCCATCATGGGACCAGACTACCTGCATTCCTCACCTCGGAGGGAGCCAATCCGTTCCCACAGCCAGCATCCCCATTTACATAATGCCTAACCAATCCCCAGTGACCTCCAACATCCTTCCTCTTCGTGGAGGCCCTTCACGAGAAAGCTCTTATGGCTTTGCCCTTTATTGATAAACGCTGCCTTTCTATGTTCCCTTCAGAGCACAGTTTAAGTTGTAAGCTCACTCTGTTCCAGATCACAATCCCTCCTTTGCTCAGATAAATGCTTTTCTTTATTACGGCCTGGACTTTTCTTTAGTTTGTTAACAGTTTGCATTCCTTGTTCCTCTTTAGTCTGTAATTCATTTATTGGTTTATACTCCATGTGTCTCCATCGCCTATGCCATGTGAGAGAGGTGGCTTCAAGAGACCCACCCTGTGTTCCTTGGGTTTGAGGAGCTTGAGAACTGACATGACATGTTATATCAACAGAGTTCAGACAAGAAATTAAACTGCACTAGAAGACAACTCTTCCCATATCAACACCGGGGCATGGATTCCCACACACGTGTGCACCCTGGACAGCACGTGGGCCTAGCAGGAGGGACCGGGCATGCGCCCACTTGTAAGTCCTGAGGAAAGGGAAGGGTGCCTGAGCTCCTTAGAATAAATCAGGAACCAAGGAAGAACAAAGAGTCTCACTAAAATTCTGTTTTTCAATTAAAAAAATTTTTTTTATTGATAAGACTGATTTGAGAGAGAGGAAGGGAAACATTGATTTCTTGTTCCACCTATTCATGCATTCATTGGTTGAATCTTGTATGTGCCCTGACCAGGAATCAAACCTGCAACCTTGGTGAATCCAGATCCTGAGCTACCCGGCCAGGACTAAAAGTCTTTATAAGGCAACCATGGTGGCTAGTCACACCCAGACCCTACAAGGCTTCAACACTAAAGGACAGTGATTACCAGAAACAGGGTCTGTTCTGTCTACATCCTGATCAAAGGTTCCTCCCAAGAGTCTCAAAGCAATTTGATCATTTCCACGCCAGGAGGTTCAGCAGCAACTCAACCTTACCCTTTCTACGCATCCCTTCCATGGCATGTAAAACAACCACTGACGCTCATGCACCTGAATTGTGACCTCTAATCTCAAATGTACCTTTACTTTTTTTTTCTGCCTAGCAAGTCTCTCTCACTTTCCCCAAGTCAGAGCACTGTTTCAAAGTTAGCCCTCAGTAAGACCTAAATAAAACTCTTTTCTTAAATTACAGAGATTCCGTTTTCTTTTCCTCAACAGTCTCATCCAGGATTGCGACAGCTGGTCCCTGACAACCAGAGCTGACAACGAAAACATTTGCAGCCCCAGCAGAGTATTTCTGAGGAACTCACAAAAGCTCCTTTCAGAGAAATAGTCACTTTGAACAACTGCCAAATCCATAGCAGACCTCAAGAGACCAGCCACAAGAGGTCATTCCGTCCCCCAACCCCTCCCACGAGGGCTGGGCAGCAGAGGTCAGGCATGGGGCCTGCCTTACCCTTTACCCCACAAGATGTGAGGCAACCTTGTACCGTGTGACTTGGTCCTATCAGGGCACAGCTGATTGGCCTAGGGGTCACCTGACCCAATGGCAGCCAATTAGCTTCTCTCTCAGAAACGAACTGGGAGCACCTGGCAGGCAGGGGGAACGGATGAGGGTGAGGTGATGCAGAAGAGGCCACAGGAGCGGATGTGGGGTCAGAGCCTCCGGGTCGTGGCAAGCCCAACCCAAGTGGTGAGACAGCAGCAGTGCTGATGGGAGTGCGGTGTGAAAGCAATAGGCAGAGGAGAGATGTGAAGAGCAGAGCAGATAATAAGGCTGGTTTTAAGGCTGGCAAGAGCATATATTGAGTTTCCTTATGGCAAAGGTTTGATTTTGGTTTGGATGTTTTGTCATTGATTTTGAGGGGCGGGGGGAAACATCGATTTGTTCTTCCACTTATCCATGCCGTCATTGGTTGATTCTTGTATGTGCCCTGACTGGGGATCAAACCTGCATCCTTGGCCTATCCAGATGGTGCTTTAACCAACTGAGCCACCCAGCCAGGGCTGGTTCAGTTTTAACTCCAGTGAACATCTATAGACTCCAGCTGCTGAGTCTAGAAGCCTGGGTCTGGCTCCGGGCCAAGGTTCCGCCCTTGTATATCAATCAAGTCTATCTCCTCACAACCAGAAACGCCCATTACTCAACCTAAAGGAGTTGGACTGTTTCCTGCAGATTAAAAAATGCAGCCCACAAAGAGAAAGTGAGAGAAAATCACCGAAGGGCCAAGGCACAAAGGGGCACCACCAGGAACAGAGCCCAGCTGTGCCCCCAGTGCACTTCACATCAGGCAGTTCTTGCTGCATTTGCCCCAGTAAAATCCTCCCTTATTGGGCTGTATTTAATTCTGTGAAAATAAGCTTTATAAAAACAATGAAATCCATAAACCAAAGCTCAAACCTCTAGCAAAATAAGACCCCCTTAATGTATAAAGTGATTGCTGTCAGGACAGTCCTTTCAGCTTATTGCTTTTGCCGCTTGTTTCTTGAGAGCAGGGCTCCAACGACGCATGCAGCTGCAAAGCCCACTCCCGCGATGCCAACCGCCATGACAGTATCTCTGACCTGCAAGCAAGAGGAGGGCGGGTCAGACTCTGTGTCGGGAATCTGAGTACAGGCTGTGCATTCAACAAGAACATTCAGCTCAGAGAGACTCACGCCCTTTTGTCTCCTTAACAAACTCAAAAGTCAACAAAGGTTGACAAGGGAATGGGGAGAAGAGGGCTGGATGGGGAAAGAACTGGTGGATGAGCCAGCTGGCCAGGAGTTGGGTTCTTCCAACTAGACTTGAAGAAGGAACTCGATTTACCCCGTGGGTGTGTCAAGCACATGAATCCCCAGAGCAGGGCTGTGGAAAGGACTGGAAGAAGAAGCCAGGACGGTTTAGACCCTGGCTGGCCAGCAGGGAGCCCTGGAAGCATGAATGAAGTCAAGGAGGAATTGTTATTGAATAGTCATAAACTATGACCTCCATGAAAGCAAGGACCTCACTTGTCTTGCTTATCGCTGAATCCTTGGTGCCCAGCCAGGCACAGAGGTGCTCTTTACATTTTCATTTTGTTTTGTTTTGTTTTGTTTTGTTTTTGAGGAGGGGAGGAAGGGAGAGAGATGAGAATGAGAAACATCAACTCATAGTTGCGGTACATTAGTTGTTCATTGATTGCTTTTCATATGTGCTTTGACAGGGGGCTCCAGCCAAGCCAGTGACCCCTTGCTCAAGCCACTGACCTTGGGCTCAAGCCAGCGACCTTGGGCTCAAGCTAGCGACCTTGGGCTCAAGCCAGCAACCTTGGGCTACAAGCCAGCAAGTTTTGGGCTCAACACAGCAACCTTGGGATCATGTCGAAGATCCCATGCTCAAGCCAGTGACCTCACACTCAAGCTGTTGAGCCCATGCTCAAGCCGGCGACCTCAGCGCTTCAAACCTGGGACCTCAGCATCCCAGGTCAAGGCTCTATCCACTGTGCCACCACCAGTCAAGGCACTCTCTACATATTCTTACATAAAGGACTCAACAATGAATAGTAGTGATGTTATACTTTAAATGATAAGGATGACTTGTATTGCTTACACTACAAAAAAAGTTGCCAAAATATAAAAGTGAGGTTCAAGGTAAAAACTAAATGTATCAAATTTTACTTCCTCCTGAAACCCAACTGAAAGTAGAGTAAGCCATGTGCTGTAGGCCTGGTTCCACAAGGACACAGAGAACACTCAAGTCGAAGGCAGCAGCGGGAAAACCTGAGGATAGTCACACCGGGTGGGGCAAAAGTAGGAGTACAGTTGTGAGTACGCAAACAGTTCATCCTTGTATCATTAGTTAGCACTTAGGGCATTGTTTTCCATACAAACAACTGCACGCCTACTTTTGCCCCACCCTGTTATTATACAACAGAATCCTTGAAAATGATCACCTATTGGTAACACCAGGTATCTCTGGAAGCGCGAGAAGGAGAGAGCTTTGGCTGGGTCCCTGACGCTCTCCATAACCACAGCGGAGTCTAATGTCTATTCTCTGGAGCAGGAAAAACAGAAGATTTGGGGGCCTGGAAGCCTGGAAGCACACATGAGGATATGGGTACCACACTAAAAACTAGGGACTGAGAGACCATACACATGCTAAGAGTGGGGCTCTTGGCCCTCCTAACCTGAGGAAGGTTAGATTTATCCTAACATCTCTCAGGATAAATAGCAGAAAGATAAAGACTTAGGTTATAAATAGGAAGCCAAAGGTTATAAATAGGAAACAATCCCAGCAGTCCCGCGTCTGAAGAATAGCCATCCCAGAAAGAGATAATAGAGGAAACTCAGACTGGGGCAGTCAAGTGAAATAAGTCAGGAAAATTAACTAGGGCCAAAGGATGAATGCTTTCAGATTGAAACGGTGCTCCAAGGCTCAACTCAATGAACAAAAGCCGACCTACACCACGGCCCATTGCTGTGTAATATTAGAATAGTGGGTAAAGAAAGGATTACAACTGCTAGAGCCGGGGGAGGGGGAGGGTCAGGCTGCCTGGCTCTGGAGCCCAGCTGGAAAGCCAGTCCGTCCGACGGCCCTTCCCCCTTGCTCCCTTCCCAGTCTCTTAGCTACGATGTTCTCACATCCTCCATTCCAGTCCTTTATGTTTTATCAGGTGCAGCAGCAACACTGGTAACAAAACTGAGTGGGAATGGTCCAGACCAGTAAGCAACAGCAAGAAAGCTGGGCCTCTCCCCGTTTCCAGCATCATCCAGGGCCCAGTTCTGGGGGCACCAGCTCCTGCGACAATACAGAGGGGAGCCAACTCTCTCTTCAGCTCATAGCAACTGTTCCCAATGAAGACGCATAGCCCAGGTCAGCAAAACAGTACTTTTCCCCACTGAAGGCATGAGAGAGTGTCAGGAACACAGAGCAAGAACTCGCATCCCCAAAACCCAGCCAGGCATTTAAGCAGAATCAAGAACAACAAAGAAAAAGAGTCTTCATCATTTTATGCCAAGACATCCAATGAGGACAGTATGCCAGCCGTCCCAGGAATAAAAAGGATGGAAATGTGGACGTGATACCCAAAATCCACAGCCTTCCATGGCACGGTCAATCCTGCCCTTGCTACTCCAACCACAGAGCTTGCCTAGATTCTATATGTTGTGGCTGCCACAATCCCCGCGTGAATGCAGAGAATTTGGAGGTCTTCGATGGCTTGCCCAGGCTCATCTGAGCCATAACTGGGTCCAGTACGGCTATACATGAAATACACCAGGGTAACTAGCATCACAAAGCACCCATAACCGATGCTCTTAGCAGCCAGAACACATGATGACAAAACTGGATAAAACTAAAGAGGTGAGGTTTGACTCCTGTTCAGTCTTTAAACCTCCCTCCAAAAGGTAATGAGGCACAGTTCCGTGGCAGCCTTGGTTCTGCTGGGTTAACTTGCTAGGAAACCTGCATAAACCCATTTGTACTGCATAACTCCGGTGTTTTCCTGGCTCAGCTCTGTGTCAGGATGGGAGAAATGGCTGGCAGATGATGCAGAAGGCACACGATGCCCCCAGCTCTTTACAGAGTCTCATAGTGTGAGAAACGCTGAAGCAGCTGGTTTATACAGAAGACACTTTGTCCAGGAAAAGGACAACAACCCCTTTGTTTGTGGTCATGCTTTGTGCAACGTCACAGAGTATAATTAAACACAAGAAAGTGGTATCTAGTTAGTCTTGGCGGTGCTGATATTACAGGGAAAATGATCGGCCGGAGGCAAGGCTGCCTCAGACATCACTGATGGTTTCCCAGTGCAAGGCTAAGGGTCCAGCCTCTGTGCTGAAATTGCTGGAGTTCTGAACATACAAACGGGCTACACAGTGTGCATCACAGGTTCTAAATCAAAACGCTTTGAGAGAGAAAAACCGCCCCTCATTAGCTATGCTAAGAAATCTGTCTTTTTTTTAAGTGACAAACTGAAATTATGCTACACAGCTTCCTTCAGTTAAGCCCCAGAATTGTTCCTGGGAAAAAGAAAATTCTAATGTGCTTTCTTCAAATTCAATACTGGTTCTAAGTGGATGAAGAAGAGTGTTATTCTGAGGGCAATTGAATTTAGAGTCTGAGAGGTTACAAAATAAAACTGGGCCCTGTCCGGTTGGCTCAGTGGTAGAGCATCAGCCAGGTTGTGGATGTCCCAGATTCGATACCCAGTCAGGGCACACCAGAGAAGTGACCATCAGCTTCTCCACCCCTCGCTTTCCCCCTTCTCTCTCTCTCTCTCTCTTCCCCTCCCACAGCCATGGCTCAATTGGTTTGACCACATGGTCCCCAGGCTGTGAGGATGGCTCCATAGAGTCTCCATCTCAGGTGCTAAAAATAGCCCAGTTGTGAACATGGCCCCAGATGGGCACAACATCAGCCCCAGATGGGGGTTGCCAGGTGGATCTTGGTTGGGGCGTATGTAATAGTCTGTCTCTCTATCTCTCTTCCTCTCACTTAGAAAAGAAGGGGAAAAAACAAACAAGCCAATAATAAGTAAATAAAACTGGTTATAAATTATTTGTGTAGAAATTTGGCTTTAATATTTACAGTAATTTAAAAATAATCCTCTGCAATTCACCCAGATTTATGTAATATATGCATTACCACTGGCCACATCTTCATTTCTATTTATCTTAGTTTTGTATCTGACCCAGCGTAGACTTCACTAGGAGCGTAGCTCCTAGTTGCGTCTTTACAAAGTACCTGTCACTGGCCAGGGCACTTATAGGAAGTGACCAGTGAATGCAGAACTAAGTGGAGCCAATGACCACTTCCTCTCTCTATCTCTCATATCAATCAGTTAAAAAAAAAAAACTAAAGCAAAAAAGTACTCTTTGCTATGAAGGCTTATCTACAGAGGTCTACTAGTCATACCTTTTCTGAAGCCCAAGTAGTTTTAGGTGGGTGGAAAGTCAGGGACTCTTTTTTGAGAATACACTTAGACATGTAAAGCACAAATGACATTTTAGCCTAAATCCACTGCTTCCCTTTCTAACTGATAGATTAAATGAGTCATAATCTGCTTCATGCTTCAAAGAGCACAGGACAAAGAAACAGAATGACTGACCAGAGTATTACAAACAAACACAATGTCCTCATGAGTTCAGTGAAAGGGGCATCCCCACTGTGACAGCACTCACAGAGAGACACACTGCTGGACATTTCCAATATCTGCTAAATCCACCGTCTCTAATGAGATGGGAGTCATGTGGAAGTCAGATTCTAGTTCGTCACACACTGTGTGTTATGACCATCACTCACCTCAGCCAGCAGTTCTCAAACGGGGACAGTTTTGCCCTCAGGAGAAAATCTGGCAATATCTACAGACATTTTGGTTCTTATACCTGGGGGTCTGGGAAGGAAGAAAAGTGTGATGTGTCTAATTTGCATTGTTTCATTTTGCAAGAAGAGTAGAATTAGTGTTTATATAGAGAGTGAATGATAGAAACTCTTTTTTAGTTATTTCACTACCTCAAATTTGGAATTGTATTTAATTACTCTAAGTATCATTCGTGCCTCATAACATACATATTTTACTAAATTATGTAACAATTTTATATCAACACATTATTCTTTATTCATATCAACCTGTGAATCTATTCTTTAATCTATGAATAATCAATAAAGAATAAGTAAAAATGAGATGACTAGGAAATATCTTATGAATCTACCAATCTTCCTAATGTAGCACTCCGACTTTCAAGGACTATGTTATTGCTTCCCAGGTTTCCATAGTAAATTTTGCTTGAGGGTAATTGCTGCCTGGGAGAATGGAAATGGACCTGAAGTAGAAGCCGTGTGTGAGTGAGGACCTCCATGTTTGTACACTATCACCAATAATAAAAACAAATTTATTTTGCATAAGTTTCTCTTTTTTACGCTGATATTACCTCTGCTACTTGAAAAAAAACTTCTATTATATCCATATCTATCAATAAGTATTAGTTTTTTAAATTAAAAATAAATAAATGGAAAGCAGGACAGATAAGGAACTCAGAGGAGCAGTCTAAAGGTCCAACCTCCAAATAATTGGGGTGTCAGAATGAGAGAAGAGAAAATGAAAAATTCCCAGAACTGAAGGAATGAGGTTTCCAGATTGAAAGGAGTCATCGAGTGCCCAGCACAACATATAATCATAGATCCAAACAGGGATATCATAGTGATTTTTGGAGCACCAAAAATAAAAAGTAAGATAAAATAAAAAAGATCCTATAAGCTTCCAGAAAGAAAAACTAGATCACATATGAAGGATCCAAAAGCTGGACCACTTCAGATTCTTGGCAACAATACCAATAGCCAGGTGACAATGACACAATGCCGACAATTTTTTTTAAACTATACACTTTTGTTTTAACCAGCATCTAAGAACTTTTACAATGTTCTCAGAAAAAGAAAATGGTACCAAAGGTGCAGACAGGGAGAAGAGGGAGTGAGAGAGAACACGAAGGAGGTTAGTTATCCAGGAGAAAAAGAAATTCAAAATGAGGGGTCGTGGCCAAAACCAAGCTTAGTAAGTGAACAGAACTGCATCTCGTGGGGCCCCCTGGGTTGACCCTCGGGTTCAGCAGAACAGAGGACAGCGCTTTTCATAAGCATAACGAGCTGTGTCAGCCTGACCAGGCAGTGGTGCAGTGGACGAAGCATCAGCCTGAGTCACTGAGGACCCAGGTTCAAAACCCCAAGGTCACCGGCTTGAGTGTGGGGGTCGCTGGCTTGAGTGTGGGATCACAGACATGACCTCATGGTCACTGGCTTGAGCCCAAAGGTTACTGGCTTGAAGCCCAAGTTTGCTGGCTTGAGCAAGGGGTCACTGACTCAGCTGTAACCCCCCCATCAAGGTACATATGAGAAAGCAATCTACGAACAACTAAGGTGCCACAACTATGAGTTGATGCTTCTCATCTCTTTCCTTTCTTATCTGTCTGTCCCTGACTCTCTCTCACTCTCTCTCTTTCTCTCTCTAAAAAAAACAAAAACAAAAAAAACAACCCTGTGTCAAACACACCTGGGCTTGCAATCCCACCTCTACTATTTACCACACAGTGGCACTCCCAAGGCAAGACAAGGACCCGGTCTAGAGACTCAACACAGATTTGTTTGATAAAATAAATGGTCACCAACAGTTACTTAAGTGCTATGAGTCTCAGTTTCTCCATCTGTCAATAAAACCCACCTCTGGGGCTGTGGGAAGGGTCCATCTCAGGGCCTGGCAGTCTGGGAGGGCGTGGATATGGGGTGACGGTCATGGCTGTGACATCACCTCTAACTACACGATCTGCACTTCCGACTGGCAGGTCTCCCCAACTTTGTCCCTCGCCCACTGTCACACCCTCAGGGCAGGGATTCAGTCTCTGCTATTGTGTCTCATTCATGCCTCTGTCCCCACCCCTACCCAGCCCACACTGAAGCCCAGCACTGTCAGTGGAGCCAGCGTCCTGGTTCCTGGGGACAGGGACACAGGCTGAGGACGCACCTGGTCGCTGCGGGAGACTCCGTAGCGCAGCTCATTCACAAAGTGCTCACAGTTCTCACTGGTCAGCTTGTAGAGCACCTCCTGTCCCACCAACTCCTCCGCTCGTTGAACGATTTTGCTGGGAGGCAGCGGTGTGTACTTGTCATCGTGTTTGTTATTGACATGGTACTTGTCACTCCCGGCCACATCGAACAGCAGCTCCTTCTTCACTACAGCCCTGTCAGTCAGGGCGGACATGATGCTGGATGCACCAGCTCCCGGGATTTCACCTGTGGGTCACAGAGAGGATACAGAGCCATGGTCCCATGCCGGCCCCTGAGGATCAGAGCCAGCCCCCCGCCGGGCATCCACCCTTGGCACCATCCACAAGAGGATGAGAAGATGTGGAAGGGAAAGCGGGAGAGGACCAGACACACTGTGTGGCTTAACCTGCCAAGCCAACACTCTGGGAATCCCCAAATACACACTAAAATTGATACACAAATACACATCACTATAATAATTAAAAGTTACTTTGAAAAAATTATATCGGTACTTAAAGTTAGTCTATTAAAGAAAATGGCTGGTTGGCTCAGTGGTAGAGCATCGGCCTGGCGTGCAAGAGTCCCGGGTTCAATTCCCGGCCAAGGCACACAGGAGAAGCGCCCATCTGCTTCTCCACCCCTCTCCCTCTCCTTCCTCTCTGTCTCTCTCTTCCTTTCCCACAGCCAAGGCTCCATTGGAGCAAAGTTGGCCCGGGCGCTGAGGATGGCTCTGTGGCCTCTGCCTCAGGCACTGGAATGGCTCTGGTTGCAACAGAGCGATGCCCTAGATGAGCAGAGCATCACCCCCTGGTGGGCGTGCCGGGTGGATCCCGGTCGGGTGCATGCAGGAGTCTGTCTGACTGCCTCCCCGTTTCCAACTTCAGAAAAATACAAAAAAAAAAAGTAAAGAAAATACAAATTAGACAATTATAGATAAGCATGTGGATATGGCAAAAAAAAATGATGATGACTGAAGTATGGGGAGCATCAGACTGGGCAGTATTTAAGGCACATCATGGTTAAAGGCACAGAATCGAGAGTCAGACTGCCAGGGTTCAAGCCCCGCCTTCCCGACACTTACCTGCTGTGTGACCTTGGGCAATACCCCTGCCTGTCCCCACCACACTGCGCAGGCTGCTGCAAGGATTAAAGCAGCTGGCACACAAGGTGCCCTTACCAGTACCTGGCACAAGGAGAGTGCAAGAGAGTGCTAGCCATCATTATTCTTGGGGTTGTTCTCTAGGCTTCCCTCCACTTCTAATTTCTACCATTTTCTCAGCAGCCGGAGGTCAGTCCTGCCCTATCTTGCAAGATTCCCAGGAAACCAGAATGAGAAGACACACGTAGAAGCGTCTTTTCCCTTTTAGAAGCATCACTCACCCGGTGGTCCATGGCACACGGGTCCACCCAGATCCCTGCCGTGCCTTCCCCTGCCTCCCGCCCATGAGTTTCACCTGCTCAGTGCAGTGGGTAATCCACACCAAGGCCCTGCTATGTGCCAGGCCTTGTCCAAGGTGCTAGAGATAGTGGCCCAAACTAGACAGCCCACCTGGCCCCAAGTAGCTCACGTTCCAGTGAGAGGACATTGACTACCTGCACACAGACGAAATAAGATACTTTCAGCTACTGAAAACGCTACAGATGAGGTTAAGTGGGGTAATGCGGGAGAGGGTGGCTCAGGAGGCTGCGCCAGCTCGGACCAGGGAGGGAACAGGCATTTGAGTTGAGACTGGAATGAGGGAGAGGAGGCGGCTGTGCTCGGGTCCAGGGAAAAGCGCTACGAGCCGAAGGACAAGCAAGAGCAAAGACCTCGGCAAGGATAGAGCACGGCATGTGCAAGACTTTCTCTGCGGAGAGTAAGGATTAGGGATGTAGGAGAGGAAGAGGAGCCCAGGTGGAGAGCAGATGGAGGTCAAGTTCACTGTTCAAGCTCATTGCCCCACATTGAACTGCCTTCTCACAGCACTCAGGGACCAAGGGCCAGTCAGGGAGCAAAGAGAACATTGGGGTCACCTTTGGCCACAGCCCCTCCCCCACCCCTCCTCCCAGCTCCTTTGTCAAGATGCAGAAGGTCTTTTGTAGCATTGATACGTGCTGCTGAAAAGGGGAGCCTCGCGGGGGGACCAGAGAGAAAGGGGAGTGAGGGGCCAGCAGTGTCCACAGCAGACACGAGATCGGCTCAATGGGAAGCTGAAGACAGGGGATGTGAACCGGAGGGGCGTTGGTTCTACCAACAGGAGAGCTTACACTGGTTTCCATGGCAACAGGGAAAGGATGACAACACAGAGAAGGTGGGAAATTTGAAGAGCAAAGAGTTTATAACAATAAGAGGAGGGGGTCCCAGACCCACACACAGGAGCTGGCTTTTTAAAATAAGGGCAGGGACACTTGTTGCACTTTAACAGAAGGAAAGGCAGATTGTGTGGGTGCGGGTATTGGTGGTTTGATTGCTCAGGGGTGAGGAAGGTGACATCTGCTCTGGTTACTTCCAATTCCTCTACAAGTACCAGGTGAACCTGCCTGTCCACAGATGCCCACGGCAGCTGCACCCAGAGCAGTGCACACCTGGAGCCAATCCGGTGTCCACCCACAGAAGAATGGACAACAAACTGAGGTATACTCACGTAGTGGAAAACACATGGCCGTGAAAATGTCTGCGCTATTGCTACTCACAGCACGGTGACTCTCACGGGACTCATGAAAAAAGCAATTGCTCCTACGTGAAGTTCCAGAACAGGCAAAACTGATCTCTGGCAAGAGAAGCCAGGACAGCGGCTGCCTCCAGGGACGGCGAGCGGACACTGAAGAGGCATGCGGGCGCAGAATGTTCTAGGATGGATAGGGATTTTTTTGTTTGTTTTTTTTGTGTGTTTTTTAAGTAAGAGGAGAGGAGATAGTGAGACAGATTCATGCATGCACCCCGACCGGGATCCACCCAGCAACCCCAGTGTGGGGCCAATGCTCGAATCAACTGAGCTATCCTCAGTGCCTGGGGCCAACACTCAGACCAACCGAGCCACTGGCTGCAGAAGAGGAAGAGAGAGAGAACAGGGAGAGGGAGGGGAAGAGAAGCAGATGGTCACTTCGCATGTATGCTGTGATCAGGGATCGAACCTAGGATGTCCGCACACCAGGCCTATGCTCTATCCACTGAGCCAACCAGCCAGGGCCCTGGATGAATAGTTTTTTTAATTCATGGACCAAACGTCTTACTATATTGTGCACTTATTTATGATAAACCTCAGGTTGAGGAACAAGTTTAAGCAAAGGGGGTGGGGAATCTTCCCAACGGTTCTCCAAGCTCAGTATTCTTAGCCTCATTTATAGATAAGGAAAGCAAGGCTGGGGAGGAGAAACTGGATTCCTAGCCTGGTCTGCTGCCCCGAAACCCGTGCTCTCTCAGGGAGTTTTACATTTAAATATAAAACCGTAAAGTCAGAGCTGCCCCTTGGAAGCTCCCCTCAGCCAGTCTACAGAGCCCCTTGGTGCCAAGGAGCAGGGTTTGAAAACCATTACCCCACATTAAACTGCCTTCTTATGGCACTCAGGAACCAAGTGCCAGTCATAGAGCGAAGAGAACATCAGAGTCACCTTTGCCCACAGCACCCCCTCCCCCCTCCTCCCAGTTCCAGCACAGCAGAGGTCCTGGGCATCCTTACTTGGGGGGGCCAGGTGGACCACGTATCCATCACCCACATAGATGGCCCAGTGTCTGTAGAAGGGGCGAAAAATCTCAATCAGGTCTCCAGGATTGGGCTCTGGCTGCAAAACCAAGAACAGGGCTGTCAGAGGTGGTAGAGAGTGAGGCCCTGGCGCCCGCAGGCAAAGGCTGGGTCCCCGCCAGAAGCGGTCAAATCAGAAGCGTGTCCCACAGGCACTCCCCAGCCTGGCCTTGGGGCTGGACAAGCCTGGTGTCGATCAGTCTCTGGCAGGAGTGTCCTCCTAGTTGCTCACCCTGATGATAAGAGAGAGAGAGAGAGAGAGAGCGCATGCGAAGAAAAACTCTTCTTTCACTGTGCTGTACCCACACCAACATACATGGGTTTTCCACAAAGAAATTAAGTCTTCAGTGAGCAGTAACCACCCAGAGTTGCACAGACCCCACAAATCAAAGGCTCAGTCCCACAACACTGTCCTCAGCAATTCAGCTGCCAGTCACAGGCCTGCATGTGCTTCCCACCGAACAGCTGTAAATTGGAAGCTCCCACAACCTGTCCTCGGGTTCAGTGTTTGCTAGAGTGGCTCAGGAAAAGAGTTTGCTAGTAGGTCACCAGGTTGTAACAAAAGTATACAACCCAGGGACAGCCAGATGGAAGAGAGGCATAGGGCGAGGTACGTGGAAAGGGGCACAGGTTCCCCGTCCTCCCCGTCCTCTCCCACACCTCCACGTGGTCACCGATCCCTTAGATCGGGGTTTTTTATGGAGGCTACAATATGTAGGCACAGTTGATTAAATCATTGGCCTTTATTGATTCACCCAACCTCCAGACCTCTAAACACAGGGTTGGTTCCTCTAGCTCTGGACCCTTGTCACCTCATTAGCATAAAGTCAAGTATGGTGGAAAAGGGCTTCTTATTGGTGGGGGACTATTTTCTGCCTGGCCAGTGGTGGGGCAGTGGATAAAGTGTCGACTTGGAATGCTGATGTTGCTGGTTCAAAACCCCAGGCTTGCCCGGTCAAGACACGTATGAGAAGCAACTACTACAAGCTCTCTCTCAAGTCCATAAAATAAAATCTTTAAAAAAATAAAAATTAAAATTAAAATTAAAAAAAAACCTATTCTGACCCAATCACTCTGGAAATTACCAGAGTTTTAGGAATTCTGTGCCAAGAACTGAAGCTAAGGACCAAATATGTACATATTTCTTATTATATCGCTATGTCGCAATGAAGCACATGTGGGAGCGAAAGTGCGCATGTGTGTGCAGGGGAAGGTAGGGAGCCCCGCCCTGTTAGGGAAGCCTGGGGTGGGGGAGCTTGAGAAAAGCCTGGAGAAGTTCCAGATCACTTTCCTTCACAATTATTGCGGTGACAATAATAGCCAGTGTACTAAGTATGAGGGGTGAGGACATTCCGACTCGGACCAGGATCAGAGGTAAGAGCCCCTCTGATCCAGGCCAACCTTAAATTCTTTTAATGGTCCAGGAGGCCGTCTCTTTAGAATACAGCGCAGTGAAGAGGTTGGTAGGGGGGGTTGCCCACATCCTGTGCCACGGTCTGTGGGCCTAAGAGATTCCATCTAAAATGAGGAGGGGAGAAGGAGTCACCCTTGGGATAAAAATGATGGGCAGTAGAAATAGCCAATTACAACTCTACAATGCCTATGAAGTAAGGTCAATGGCAGCGCATTTCTATTTGTAGGAACATAAAAACTGCAAACAAGCATTATATATGGCAGAAAAAAATCTTTTCTTGGGAATTTTACAGATACTTCTCTTATAATTTATTAATTATATTTTATTTATTATTTAATTAATTATAATTTATTCACCTTTCAGAAAGAAGGCCCTCAAACCTTACTGAGAACTTATTTTCAAACAATAGATAGTGATCACAATTAATGAATCCCAATTGTTTTCCAGATTAGAAGAAAAAAATATATTGTTTGGTGAGAGTTAGGGAACCTTCAAGGATCCTCAAATATGAATGTAACTGAGGATCTCCATGAATAAGCAGGGACATAAAGACAAGGTCCCAGCCTTCAGGAAGGCCACCAATTGGAAGAGAAGACAATTTGAACATCAGTAATTTGGAATCAAGTATTAAACAGACATGGGGACACAGACCTAAGGAGCTCACTGTGTCCCAACCAAACATCAATGACAGAAGACCTACACATAGAAAAAAAATCTCATCACAATGACCAAAATATCTACAAAGAAACTCAGACTTTGTAACACTGAACACCAAAGGTAACAGGGTGGTGAACGCATGATGCATTTGTAGAAAAAAACCATACCCCGAAAGCAACATATGATTCCCCTTGTGTGTCATTTGAACTAGGCCTCGCTAAGGGCAGAAAAGTAGTCCATGACTGCCATGGGCTAGGAGCGAGGAGAGGGGCTGAAAACGATAGGGTTTGAGTGAGAAGCAGGGAGGCAGAAACAGACTCCTGCATGCACCTCAACCGGGATCCACCCAGCAAGCCCCCTACCAGGGAGGTGCTCTGCCCATCTGGGGCCACTGTTTCATTGCTCTGCAACCGAGCTGTTTTAGAAACTATGGAGCCATCCTCAGTGTCCGGGGCCAACTTGCTCAAACCATTTTTGAGCCATGGCTGTGGGAGGGGAAGAGCGAGAGAGGAGAGAGAGTTAAAAGGAGGAGGGGTAGAGAAGCAGATGGTTGCTTCTCCTGTGTGCCCTGACCAGGAATTAAACCTGGGATTTCCACACACCAAGCCGTCTACCACTGAGCCAACCAGCCAGGGCCAGTTGGCTCATCTTCTGTATCTTGATGGTGGTGATAATTATGCAATTGTATGTGTTTATCAAAACTCAGAAAACCAGCCTGACCAGGTGGTGGTGCAGTGGATAGAGCATCGGACTGGGATGCAGAAGGACCCAGGTTTAAGACCCTGAAGTCGCCAGCTTGAGTGCGGGCTCATCTGGTTTGAGCAAAGCTCACCAGCTTGGACCCAAGGTCACGGGCTTGAGCAAGGGGTTACTCGGTCTGCTGAAGACCTGCAGTCAAGGCACATATGAGAAAGCAATCAATGAACAACTAAGGTGTCACAACAAAAAACTGATGATTGATGTTTCTCATCTCTCTTTGTTCCTGTCTGTCTGTACCTATCTATCCCTCTCTCTGACTCTCTCTCTGTCTCTAAAAAAAAAAACAAAAAAAACCTCATAAAACCAAACACTAAAAGGGGGAAATTAGGGATATTTATTTTTTTAATTAGTGTTTTTATGAACTAATTAATTAATTATGGTTATTAACTTTTTAATAACACTAATTTTAAAAATTAAAATTTTAAATATTTTAAAGTGGATATCTACAGTTTGAAAAAAAAGAAGTTGTGATTTTTTTTTAAATTTTATTTATTCATTTTTAGAGAGGAGAGAGAGAGGGAGAGAGAGACAGAGAGAGAGAAGGGGGAGGAGCTGGAAGCATCAACTCCCATTTGTACCTTGACCAGGCAAGCCCAGGGTTTCGAACCGGCATGATTTTTTTTTTAATACTCAAATTGCCTGTCCCTTGTAAGAACAAAAATGTTTCTAAATACACAGAAGTGCCTGACCTGTGGTGGCGCAGTGGATAAAGCATCGACCTGGAAATGCTGAGGTCGCCAGTTCGAAACCCTGGGCTTGCCTGGTGAAGGCACATATGGGAGTTGATGCTTCCAGCTCCTTCCCCCTTCTCTCTCTCTGTCTCTCTCTCCTCTCTGTCTCTCTCTCTCTCCTCTCTAAAAAATGAATAAATAAAAATTAAAATAAAAAAATAAAAAAAAAGATTTCATTCCTTTAAAAATAAATAAATAAATAAAAAATAAAAAAATAAAAAAATAAATACACAGAAGCTCAAAACATGATACCACTCAATAGAACTTTTTTTTTAATGAGGTAAAAGGTGGTGGCCTTGCCCATGAGCCCTGTGCACTAGTTAGAAGCAAGGGCTCAATGTTCACATGGCAGCGAGGATAGCCTTCTCCACACGCTGAGTGGGAAAGTGAGAAGGAAGCCTGCAACACAACACCACTTCCATAAATTAAAGATGTCCGCCCAGAGCCCAGCAGTACACGCCTTAGGAGAACTGTCCCTGAAAAAAAACGTTTTAAAATGCTACAACAAGAAAAGAATCACACAAACTAAAGAACCACACATTAAACACACTGGGGTGCTGGCCATCGGGAAGATGGAGAAAGGAATCATGATAAAAGGAAGAAAAGAAAACAACCCATAAGAGAAGGGGGCCTTGCAGTGCAGACAGGGTGCCACGAGCCAAGGATATAATTCACCTTCCAGCACTACAGGCTAACTAGGAACAGTGACGTAATGATATACACAAGCCAACCCGGCCTAATCAACATTAAGAGCTCAAGAAATCCTGTTACAAAGTTAGAAGTACAAGTACTATCAGCCACCGGCCAAATGGGGCCTCTGCTTATTTTTGCATGCGAGCTTAAGAATGGTTTTTTACACCTCTTCAATGGTTGTAGGAAAAGTGAAAAGAATACTATTTGGGGACATATGAAATTCAAATGTCTATGTCCGTGGAATTTTACTGGTACAGGTGCACAGCCACACCCAGGCACTTAGATTTGTCCATAGCTGGTCTCTGCAACAGCAGAGTTGAATCCTTGCAATCCAGACCACGTGGCCTGCAAGACCTCAAATCCTCACTGCCCGACTCCTATTACAAGGGGATCAGCAGGGATGCCTCCCTCTCTTAGTTAGCATCATCTCCAGTCCTGGGAATCAGGAACTGGAATCAGCTGTGCTACATTGCTGGGTGGGGTGGTTCTTCCTTCAGGAACAGTGGGGACTAGCAGGAAAAACCAGGAGGACAGCTGCCTCTCCAGGGTGGGGCTGAGGGTCCCCAGGCCGCCCAGTCATCAGGCTCTCTCCGGGAACAAGGGCGATCACAATGGCAAAGCTGACTGCGCCCCCACTGGATTTCAGAACAAAAAGTCTTTGTCTTTCCCCACAATAGCAGAGACACAAAGAGCTGTGTGTAGGACATTTTCCTCAGCAAGCAAATTAAGGAGTCATTTCTAGCCCCCCCAATTCATTCTGGAAAAACAACCTAAACACCATTAATACAAACCAATGAAATAAGTTAATTCTCCATCCACATGTAGATACATAGCCATTAGCCAGAACAAGGTGGATTTACATGAGCACACACACGGAAATCATCAAAAAAAGTTGAGAAACATTATTATCCCCGTTATTGCTTAAAATACATTTTTACACATTTATAAAGCAAAATGTATTATAAACTATATATTGTCTGAGGAACATACACCAAACTGTTGTATATTATATACTGTGGGGGTTGGAACAAGGGACTTCTGCATTTTATATTATATGGTTTAATTGAGTGTGGGGTTTTTCTAACCAATATGAATTACTTCCATAAGAAAAATTTTTTAAGATTTTTAGATGTGCAAAAATCCTTCATGTTAAAGAACTTGCTGTTTTTTTAATGGGAAAAGGTGGACATTATCTGTCACCTTGAAACCGTCTCCCATCTGAAACCTATAGCTGTGACCATGTTAATGACGCTTAAAAAATAAGCAACACTTAAATGCAACATAAAACCACAAAATACTCTTAAAAATAATATAGGTGAATGTGTATTAGGTCTTGGAATAGGGAAAGAAACTCTTAAGGATAAAGGCCAAAGAAAAAGGCATAAAGTAAAGAATTAAAAGGTTTTATAACTTTTTAAATGTTAAAGTTCTTATTTTGAAAGTTTCTGTTATTGCCTGTTATGTTCATATTTCACTTTTTTTTTTAATTTATTTTTCATTTAGAGAGGAGAGACAAACAGAGAGAGAGAGAGAAGGGGGGAGGAGCAGGAAGCCTCAACTCCCATATGTGCCCTGACCAGGCAAGCCCGGGGTTTTGAACCAGCGACCTCAGAGTTCCAAGTGGACGCTTTATCCACTGCGCCACCACAGGTTAGGCCCATATACCTTTTAAGGGAAAATTATCCCCCATAATCCCAGGTGCCCAGGCAGCTGTATTTTATACCACGTGATGTGACCAACCTCAGGACTAGACCGTGGCATGGGCCCCAAGCAGGTCAGCATCCTAGGGTCCACCATGAGACGCGGAGCTGAACTATCAAATCCCAACCCCTCTCAAAAATTTGAACCACGAAATGAAAAATAATAGGTCTTTGGCAGTAGGGGCTAAAACTGAGATCAGGAGAGAAGGGAGCAAGCATATCAAGAAATCTAGCTGAGTCTGACCTGTGGTGGCGCAGTGGATAAAACGTCAACCTGGAAATGCTGAGGTCGCCGGTTCGAAACCCTGGGCTTGCCTGGTCAAGGCACATATGGGAGTTGATGCTTCCTGCTCCTCCCCCCTTTCTCTCTCTCTCTCTCCTCTCTAAATTTTTAAAACTTGTTTTTGAAAAAAAAAACAAACAGAAATCTAGCTGAGTGACGTCAGTGGTAGACGGCCAAGCACTGGAGTGGAGATGAACAAACTCCTGGGACTGAGATGTCTGACCCACCTTGATCCTGACCTGCCTCCCAGCAACAGGCCCTGGCTGGCCTGGCCTCATTACAGCTCCTGTTCTTAGATTTTCACAGAACCCCCTTACCTCTCCACATGTGTCCTTACACTAAACCTTCTTTACTTGAACTAGCGTTAAGCAGTTGCTCGTTTCTTACAACCAAAAGAGCCAGACCAAAACACAAATTGCATGAAAAAAATACCACAAACAAACAATCTTGACCAACTGGAGAAAACGATAGAAAAGCAGTCAGTGTCTTTCATATACAAAGCATCTTTGTAAATCAATGGGAAAAAAAAGATTTCAACACACACACAAACAAAAAACTAGACAGGGCATGATAACTTTAAAAGGAGCGCCTGACCTGTGGTGGCGCAGTGGATAGAGGTGTTGACCTGAAACGCTGAGGTCGCCAGTTCGAAAACCCAGGGCTTGCCTGGTCAAGGCACATGTGGAGATTGATGCTTTCTGTGTCGTCCCCCCCCCCCCCCGCTTTCTCTCTCTCTCTCTCTCTCTCTCTCTCTCTCCTCTCTAAAACATGAATAAATAAAAAAATTTTTTTAAATAATAATAAAAGGAGCAATATATATTACTAGTAACACAAGAAAACATATTCTACCTTGCTAGTAATGAAAGAAATACAAATTAAAAACTAGTTTGGGGGGGATTAAAACACAAATACTAAATACAGGAAAAGATGCAGGTAAACAGGCACTCTCATTCACTGCTGATGGGAATATAGATCAAAGTTCAACTTTTCCGAAGGGCAATACGGCAATTTGTCTTACTAACCTAAAACATATTCATTCTTCTTGACCCAATTTCTGTTTATCGACCAGATCTGAAGGAAATAATCTGAAATGCCCCCAAAGGTTTTCCCTCACAGAGTCCTATCTAATGGCAAATTATTGGATACCTAAATATTCTACATTAAAAGATGAATCAAAACTTGCCATACTTGTATCGTAGGATACCACAAAGTTATGTTTTAGGAGTTACATTTTAAAAGAACACTTACTGACAAGAAATGTCCATAATATAATGATAATGAAAAAGCTTTTATATAAAACAACGTATTTTAAATTTTTGTTTAAAAAGTAAAACAAACAGCCCTCGCCAGATAGCTCAGTTAATTAGAGCATCGTTCTGAAGTGCAAAGGTTGCAGGTTCGATCCCCGGTCAGGGCACATACAGGAATAGATCCATGTCTCTGTCTCTCTCTCTCTTTCAAATCAATCAATAAATTTTTTTTTTAAAAAGGAAAACAGCCTGACCTGTTGTGGTGCAGTGGTTAATGTGTGTGTCGACCTGGAATGCTGACGTCACCGCTTCGAAACCCTAGGCTTGCCCAGTCAAGGCACATACGAGGAGCAACTACTGTACTACAAGTTGATTTGATGCTTCTCACTCCTTCCCCCTTCTCTCTCTCTCTCCTCTCTCTGAAATTGGTAAATAAAATCTTTTTTAAAAAATAAAAAGGAAAACAAACACATAAAAGAAAAATGGTAAATACAACAAAACATAAAGTGTTTATTACTAGTTGGTAGAATTTGGTGTATTAATTTTTTTATTCTTTTCTAGTTTTCCAAAATGTTTAAATACACATACATTTGTTTTAGAATCAGAAGAAACTGAGGACTTGAAAAAGATCAGCATGTTCAATCTGAGGGTAATCCATGTGATTAGCATTATGTAGCAAAATAAATACACACAGCAAAAAGCCTAGGAAGAGGGACCGGGCGCTGGGGCGAAGGTAGGATTGTGGTTATTTTGCTTCCTTCTATTTTTCTGTATTTTCCAGCTTTTCTGCAATGAGCACTTTGAAGTTCACAGCATGTTTCCCAACATTTACTATGAAAAGTTTTTAAACATACAATTTGATTTTTCAAACGCCCAAAATTGAAAGCCTTTTTAAGAGACTGCTGTCCGTATCCCCACCACCTAGATTCCACTGTTACGTTACAGTATTTGCTTTATCTCAAATAGGTCCACCAGTTCATTCCACCTGTGTAGCACCTTTAAACTCTTCTTTTCAATGTAAGTGCTGAGCATTCCGAGAGGCAGGGGTAAAGCGCCGAGGGAGTCCAGGACACTGACAACAGCAATAAAACAGGCACATCACGTGCTGCATCTCCATGCCCTGGAACGCCCTGGTTCCCGACCCCCAGCCTGCCGCCTTGATCCCCGGCAGACTCGAGCCTGCATACAAGTTACAGAGAGGGGGTAGCTGGTGTACGTGCAGACCCCCAAACACACTGCACCTACCTCGGGGAACAGGTGTCAGTGGCCAGCGACACCCCTTGGTCGCCTTGGGGAGCCCTGCTTCTACCTGGGAGAGTCATCTGCTCATTCCCTCATCAGCCGCTCACAGAGCTGGTGGCCGGCAGCAACCCCCGCATGGGGCTGTGTCTATGAACAAAGCGAAGACCCCTGCCTGCGCGGAGCTTTGGTTCACTGTCAGGAAGAGAGACCAAAAGGTCTTCAAATACCTTAGTAAAGAAGTAAATCATTCTAGAGCATTAGAAGAGAAACCAAATAAAAACAAAAATAAAGAGAAAAGGCAGAGCAGGGCCAAGGGGATGGAGGCTGTGGGAGGGAGACAGGGGGTTGCGATATTAAATAGGGGTCAGGGAAGGCAGAGCATAGGCCCCGCGGATTTCTAGAACAGTCAGGCACAGGGAACAGACTGAGCGGTGGCCCCAGGTAGGAAGGTGTTTGAGGGACAGCCCAGAGGCGGGGGTGGCTGAGTGGAGGGGCAAAGTGGGAGAGTGGAGGACAGGGGCAACGGGCAGGGCTGGAATGAGGTGGGGGGTGATGGAAAAAGGAGTCATCAATGACGCCCAGGTTTCTGGCCAGAACAAGGGGAGGCTGAGTGGGAAGGCTGGTTGAAATACCCACCAGGTAGCCAAATGGAGAGGCTCGGAGGGCAGCTAAACACATGAGTCAGGAGGTCAGGAGAGTGGTCTGGGATGAGGGTCCCTGGCAACCTGTATAAGAACAGCTCCTATTGGGAGCAAAAGCCTGGCTGAAAGGGGTCTAAGAAAGAATGAGGCCCTGGCCAGTGGATAGAACGTCGGCCTGGCCTATGGATGTCTCGGGTTTGATTCCCAGTCAGGGCACACAAGAGAAGCAACCATCTGCTTCTCTACCTCTCCCTCTCCCCCTTCCCTTTCTCTTCCCCTTCCGCAGCCAGTGACTCAATTGGTTCAAGTGTAGGCCCAGGCACTGAGGATAGCTCAGTTGGTCTGAGCATCAGCCCCAGAGAAAAGTTGACAGGTAGATCCCAATCAGGGCGCATGCGGGAGTCTGTCTCACTATCTCCTCTCCTCTCACTTAAAAAAGAGAGAGAGAGAGAGAGAGCATGAGAGGAGAGGAATTGGAGATGACACTAGAAAAGGCAGCACTTGAGATTTTTTGCAAAGTCTTAAAAGATAAGAGGTTATGTGACAGAGACAGAATTCTAACCCAAACCCTACACTCTCCACCCTCACACTCTCCCACCATGAGGACTGTGGGAGGAAGTGACCTTGAAGGGGAGAGAGGGAGACAGGTAAGCAGGGGTGGGACAGGGGGTTCTAAGGAGCAGAGACACAGGAAAGTGAGGGCACTTGCAGAAGAATTGCCAACCCAAGGGTTAAAACATAACAAAAAGAATGCTTTTAATTCGAGGCCACTAAGGAAGTACTCCGATCCACCCACACTCACCCCTTCTAGCCCCATCGTCAGGCGTCTGCTGTGTTGTTTTTTTAAATAAAGTATTTCAAGCATAAGAAAAATGCCAAAAGTAGGCTCATGAGCACAACTGCTCTGTGTTTAAACCAAGACGGACTTAGTTGGCAGGAAAAGCAGACTGATTACAGCTTTGGGACTCCAGAGCCAGACAGCTGGGTTCAAATCCCAGCTCTGCTACTTCCTAACCGAATAGCCTGGGGCAAGTTACTCAACTCCCAGCCTCAGTTTCCTCATCTCTGTAAAACAGAGGTAATTTAGCACCTAATTCGTGGAGATATCGTGAGGATCAAACAGGTTCATACCTACAAAACACTCAGGAAACACCACCCGGCACATAGGATGCGTTCTATACACGGCCGTTCGGCTGCCAGTGTTTCTGAGGACGAATTCTATTCGTTTTGATTTGGAAAGGTCACGGACACTCTGGGAGGAGAGGACACACCTGTGGAGGCGGTGAAGCCCAGCCTGGGAGCAGGTTCCTCTCCCGGCTGCGGTGAGTGTGGAAGTCCCTAGGCTCATCCCCTTCGTTTCTGACTCTCTGGGGAAAATCTCTAGAAACTTGTGATTTAAAAAAATTTTTCAAAAAAGACTAGAGTTGCAGCTGAGAGCTGAAAAGGGACTCGCCAGCAGGGAGACGGGAGTTTCCACGACCACATTTTAGGAAGAGCAGAATCCCGTGAGGAGCTGGGTGTCGACCCCAGAGGCTGCGACCCCAGAGGCTGCGACCCCAAAGGCAGTCTACCGGAGGCTGCCTTTCCTGAAGCGGAGGCCAGTCCAACCGCGACTGAGCCCCTCTCTGCAACATTGCTGTGTGACCTTCAGGAGTCAATTAACCTCTCTAGGCTTCTTTAGTAAAATACGGCTGTGAGGACCCAAAAGGCAGGGTCTATGTGAGAAATAAATAACAAGGGAAAAGCTGGAAAACCACTTATACTGAGGAGAGGGTTGAGACCCTGTGCCCTGGCGGGGTGGGTGCAGGGAGCCTGAGGAGGAGACCTGGCTGCCCAGACTCCCCGGCCTCAGGCCCAGAGAGAAGATGGAGAAGGGGCTGGGCTGGCACATCACCTTTCCCCTTGTCAGCTGCTGGCGCAGGGACAGTGCTGGTGCCAGCAGGCACCGGGCCCAGCGCCAGCAGCCCAAAGGTCATGGGTATTCTGGAAAAAGGAGGCAAAATCATCCATCACCCACCCCCGCCAGGCCCTTGTCCTCCAAGCCCCAGGCCTGGTCTGTGTGTCCAACCCCACCCCACGTGAATCGGGACTGCACCTGACATCTGGAAACTACCACCGCCCCGCCAGCCACTACCGGGGGCTCCTCACACATCTGGAATCCTTGGGGCAGCCGTATTTTACAGACCAGAACAGCTCAGAGGCGGGCAGTAACCTGCCCAGGGTCTCAGAGCTCTCCAAGAAGTAGTGCCAGCATCCCACTGCAGGTCTGCCTGACTCCAAGGCCAACTTCCTTCCATGACACCAAGTAATTCACATGAAGGTCCTGACACCCGACGACAACCCCATGCCATGCTTTGCCTCTATGTCACTGCACTCGAGACCTGAAATGCTTTCGGCTGTTCACTGGCAAACTCTCACTCAATTCTCAAAACAGGTTCAACATCTCCGCCTCCTCACTGCTTCCCCGAAGCCTCCAAGGCGCAGCCTGTTGGGATGAGACCGCGGGAAGGAAGGAGCGGTCGGTTTCCATGCCCAGCCCACCAGCCAGACTGAGCAGCCAGCCTAGCACACAGCGTTCTCAGCAGAGGGCCGGGGCCCTCCCAGCCCGTGGCCCCTCCTGCGTGAGGACGAACTCCTGTTGGGTCTTTGAGAAGAGTCCCCTTCTCCCTGCTCCTCTTTGCTCCTTAACTGACTCCACAGAGATCTGTCAGAACATCTGACAAACAGAAGGCCAGAGAGAAGCCAAGGAGGGGGTCTAGAAAGTCAGAGGTCAGAGCAGGCCCAGCAATTCCCGCATGCTGCGGAGTCTCGCTTTCGGTTTCACACTGGGCTCTTCACTTCCCCAGCAGCCGCAGCTCAACAAGACAGAGATTTAAGGAGGAGCAGGTGGAGGAGGGGAGAGAGAGGGCCCTGGCCCTCTCACGCGAAGCACATTTGGAACACAGACGGGAGGGTAACATGGAGACACCAGCTCTGGCGCTAACCAGGAGGCAGCAGGGGCTGGTTAAAGGGCTCATAGAAATGTGGGCCCTGGGGTCGACCCAAGGAAGTCTGGTTGCCGTAACAACCAACTTTTGTCCAGCCCTAACAGCGGTGCAGCATCACACCCAGACTGGGGAGGCGGCAGTATACTCCCGGGGTGTAAAGAGGCGTGACTTTTTAGTAAACAATTTCAAAACAACAGTAAGACACACCAAAAGGCAGTCTCCTGTTTTATTAGCTCCACATGCTGACAATTTTCAAGAACGTCAGTGAAAAAATACTACCTTTCCCAAAGCTATTTCTGCAGATTTGAGTTCTGTTCCTGAGAGATAATAATATATGTGTGAGCCTCAAAGAACCTGTTTTTATGTCTTATCCTTTAAAAAATACTTTGTCTTCTACATGGAAGTTCATTCAGAGGGCATCCAGTTACAGTCCCCACACACACTCAGCTGCACGGGTCTGTTCCAACGGCAATTTTCCAAATAGCTCAGATTGGTTGGAGCGTCTGTGTCACCTTCATGTGGATTACTTGTGTCACCAGTTCCTGTAGCCCTACATTTTCCTGTGTTTAAACAGAGGACAAAAGGGTCTGCTCTCCCAGCTCCAGAAGAAACCAAAGTAGAAGCCTGGATTCTTTTCACCAAGAACTAGGCTCTCATTCCAAAACAATGGGTTCAACAGGTGTCACGATCGTTCTCCCATTTTCTCTGATTCTTACAGAAGAAAAATGTGGGAGAATTTTGCAAAATAAGATAAAAAACTTCTGATGAATTTTCTAGTGAAGATGTTTTAGTGAAAAGGTTGCAAATGTGGAGATATTTAAAAGCCACCATAACTGATTTTTCAAAATAAAGATATAGGCAGTATTGCAATTTCTGAGAATTTTTTTTTAATGAAATGGGGTTTTTAGTGAATCTCTGACAAAGTTACCTGATGGTTAAGGCTTTTCCTATTTGTATATCTGTTGTTTCACATGAGAGAAGCTTTTGAAATTAAAATTAATAAAAAGTGTTCTTTGATCAGCTGTGAGCAATGATGAATTTACCAATCTAGCTCTCCTGGATTCTGAATATTCATATGCAAAGATGATCAATTCTTTATTACTATTTAAACAAGATCAACTTAGATAAAGTCATGGACAACTTTTCAGAAGTTCAAGTTCCTGAACAGAAACTGTAATGTTACTTGATTTCTGTGACCAAACTATATGTAAGAAGTTTTTTCCCCAAAATACATTAAAGCAATTAAAAACTATTAATCTATTACATTTTTCTATTTTTCTCTATAACATTTACTTCCCCCACCCCTGCCCACTGGCATGAGTTCATATATAAAGTGCAATAAGAGAAAATTTTCACCGTTATTTTCTGAACATTATTATTATTACTGAAAATAATGTTGTCAGATGAAGGAGGGGGATATTTGAAAATGACCACTCCAGGCATTAAAAATGCCAGGTACACCCTGATGCTGGCACTTATGAAGCTGTTTATGTGGATTGAAATAATAATAATAGGCCTGACCTGTGGTGGCGCAGTGAATGGAGCAACGACCTGGAACGCTGAGGTGGCTGGTTCGAAGCCCTGGGTTGGCCTGGTCAAGGCACATGTGGAGGTTTATGCTTCCTACTCTTCCCTCCCTTCTCTCTCTCTCTCTCTCTCTCTCTCTCTCCTCTCTCTAAAATGAATGGATAAAATCTTTTAAAAAAAAAGTAATAATAGTGAGTTACAGTTGAGCACTTCATATGTGTGCAAAGCACTGTTCTGAGCACTTTATAAGTATTAATCCTCACCGGGGAAACACAATGGGTTCACAACCATCGAAGTCCCACAGCCAAGTGCTCCAGGTCCCAGGCTGTCTCCCTGCAAGCGGCACTCTGAACCTCTCTGCTGCCAGAGTGCTAAGTTGGAAAGAAGCATATCCCAAGCCCCGTTATGATTTCTGAACTACATTCAGGTTAGAAACATGAGCAGTGGAAGCTGGGAAATGGCTGGCCGGGAGCCAGTGCAGGCAGCCCAGGACCTCTGTAGAGCAAGGCGCCCCTCCCCCTCGCTGCCTCCCTCTTCCCGCGGGGCCGCCTTCCTCCCGAGCTGGTTGTAAACACGCAAGTTCAAACCCTGAGACAACTCCAGCAGATGCCGGCGGCCCCACACCTGACACCTGATGCTCAGGGTGGATCGAGGTGTGGTCCCCACATCCTCAAGGAGCCTCTCCCTCTCTCTCTCTCTCTCTCTCTCAAGTGGTAACTCTGGCTCCAGGACCAGTCGCCACTAAAACACGACCCCCATCCCCGGCCCACACTTACGATGGGCGCCCGCATCTTCTTTCCTGCCGTGGACCCTCAATTTCAGGTCGAAGTCCGCTTTATCAGCTGCGTAAATGCCTGAGGTAGGGGGGCCAGGGATTCATTCTGTCATTAACGGGTAGCAACGTCCCCAGGACCCCGGGGCAGGGGGGCTTCGGCAGGGAGACCGTGCGCGGTCGGTCTCTGATCCCTCCCAGAACCACCGGCCCCTCCCTTGGAGTCCTTCGCATGCCCCCGGCCGGCCCTGCACTTGGCTGGGAACCGATGAACTCCTGGAAAGGGCAGGGGAGGTTCCCCAGAAACCTGAGAGGCGAGGACGCAGCCGCGGGGAGCGCCGTCAGGGTCGCCAGCCCGGCGCGCCGCGCGGGGACAGTCCGCTGAGCCGCCCGCATCGGCCCACGGTGCTAGGAGGCGGCGGCTGCTCCCAAACTTGTTGGCTCCCGCCTCACCCAACTTCTCCATCTCCCACACAGCCCCGGGGACCGGGAGAGCCCCCCCACACATACACCCCCAACATCTCACCTTGCTTACGTCCCGGAAAGAACCGCTCCAACCACCTCGCAGACTTGGGAGGCAGCCCGGCCGCAGCAGAAAAGGGATCGGATTTAAAGGCCCAGAGTCCCGACCAGCGTGAGGTCACCCGGCCTCTCCTCCTGTGACTGGCTAATGAGAGCCTCGCAGAGCTTCCTGCCCTAGCAACAGGGACCGCCTGCTCCAGCCTCGGGGACCGCCTGCTCCAGCCTCGGGACCGCTTGCTCCAGCCTCGGGGACGCCTGCTCCAGCCTCGGGGACCGCCTGCTCCAGCCTCGGGACCGCCTGCTCCAGCCTTGGGGACCGCCTGCTCCAGCCTCGGGGACGCCTGCTCCAGCCTCGGGGACCGCCTGCTCCAGCCTCGGGGACCGCCTGCTCCAGCCTCGGGACCGCCTGCTCCAGCCTCGGGGACCGCCTGCTCCAGCCTCGGGACCGCCTGCTCCAGCCTTGGGGACCGCCTGCTCCAGCCTCGGGGACCGCCTGCTCCAGCCTCGGGGACCGCTTGCTCCAGCCTCGGGGACCGCCTGCTCCAGCCTCGGGGACTGCCGTGCCAGATGCCTTCTACTCACCCTGCCGCCGCCGCTGGGAGGCACCCGCTGGACCCGCTCCAAGGCCTCTGCCTCCTCACCTCGTGTACACTCACTCGGCCCGCCGCGCCCAGCGTTCAAGGCCAGTGTTGTTTTATACTCGTGGGGCTTCAAGTTTAAAACTATATTAAATTTTAGATGCATTAGAAGACAAGGGTCTAGAAAGTACTTTTAACTATTGGGTCTTAAGTCATCAGATATCCCTCCAAACCTGGCAAAGAGTAGGCATCCCACAAATGCATGAATGAATGAATGAATGAATGCATGCATGCATGAATGAATGAATTGAATGACCAAACACAGGTCCTTCATAGGCCCTGGGCTGTGACTCTACAAGAGAAGAGCCAGCTCCTGTCCACCTCCCTGTTCCCCTCACTCCCAGCCAGCGCTGAGCCTTGGAATCAGGATGCTTGGGCCAAACCCTGGCCCTGTCTCTCGCTAGTTATAGGATCCAGGCACCCTTCCCTCCCTGAGCCTGTTTGTTCATCTGTAAATCGGAATGATGACGCTATATACAATGTGTAAGATAATATATAAAAATACATTCCCCAAAGGGACAGCAACAAATGGAATGACGCTTGTAAAGAGTCAAGCCCAATGTCTGGCACATGGCAAAGTGTGTTATTAACATGAGGAAAGGCATATATGCTCATTGCACTATTATTCACCAGCTTCCCAACAAGGAGAGTCAGAGGCAACACATGTAAATGCCAGAGCTCTCTGTGCATTCACTACTCTTCACCTAACACAGTGTTGTGCGTGTCCAAACCCAGGATGGAGGTTCGTTTGGAGGAAGCCAGACTGTTTCCTGTCTCTCCTTACTCTTTGCTTCCAGAATTGCTCAAAGGTCACGTTCCTTACTTTCTTCTCTCTGACCTGTTGCTGTGCCAAGAAAAACAGATTGAAAAGCACAGAAAGGGGCGGGGATGTCAGGGTTCTCTATTGTTCCCTCTCCAGCAGCTCTCAGAGGAGGAGCTCTGTGAGGAAGGCCCGCCTGAGAAACTGCCACGCAACGCCAGCGCTGTCAGCAGGATTGTCCCCGACCCATTCCACACCATCACCGCCATACTGGCGCACAGTCACGCCAGGACCAAACGGTCACCTGCCTCTGAAGCTTCTGGTCTTTTCTGCAACCATAGCTACGGAACCCGGAGACAGAGGAATGTATTAATTTTTAATGATTTGCAATCTCTCCATCTCGGCCTTCTGAGGAAGAGGGTGGCTCCTCCAGGGTAAGGTGACCAATCATCCTCCTTTAGGGAGGACAGTCCTTCTTTTGTAAGTTCCGTCCTCCCTCGAAATGTCCTCCTACATGTCCTACTTTTTGATCTTGGAAGACTAATCTGTGAATGTCCATATTTGATTGATGCGGAGTTGATCCATTGCATGTGATGTGATGTATTTGTATCTAAATAAGTATTTGTTTCTTACAAGTATTAAAAATTAATAGGCATGTAAGCATAATTACAATATAAAATATTATAAATGTTTTTATTATGCATTTATCATATTATAGTGTATTATTGTTGCAATGAATAAAATGTTTCTTTTATTTACGATATTGTTTTCTTCAATTTTTGTCCTCCTTTTCATTGTAAAAAAGTTGGTCACCTTCCTCCAAGGGCATCCATTGTTTCTCTGAGTCTCTGAGGAAGGAGTACCTGAGAAAGAGGGAGAAAACAGCACAAGACTAAATGCCATGCGGGGACTCCGAGCAGGTGGGTAAGAGTGGATCAAGGCCAGGGTGGGAGGAAGGGGGTTAGGGGAGAGCGGGCTGGCGACAGCATTTAAAGGATGCTGTGTGTGACGCCTCTTTACACACAAAGCAGAACCGTGAGAGCACCTCATGGTATCATGAGGTTTCAGTCCTTAACAGCAACTCTCAAAACGGGAGCTCCTTGGGAAAAGGTGCTCCATATACCACCTGTACCTGCTTCTTACGTGTACCCAAGCCACACTGGTGAGGCTTTGTGAATACACCAGTTTTGACAGTTCGCTCTGAACAGAAAAATCAGGCTTTTCTGGAAGAAAAGGAAGATGAAGTATAACTTCCTCCTGAACCTCCCCCCATCTCTGACACCCCCTCAAGTCCTCCTGAGAGGTGAGGTGCCTGTTCAGAGACCCCAAAGAGCTTCCGCTGCATTAAGTGTGCAGCAGAACCACCTCTACTTTCCCTCAAAGGAACATTCCTGAGATGCTCCAGACTTTCTCATTCCAGTTTGTTCAAATGGCCAGTCCCAGAAACTGGTAACTGTTGTAGATACTCATTTGTCTGCGGGTTTCTAGTGGAGCTGCTCTAGTATCCTGTCAACGTGACTAGAGACAAATGTGACCTAGGTCTGGCTAGTCATTCTGCCCCAGCACCCAGGACTGTGACTGGCCCTGGAAAGAGCATGTGCCCCAACCCAGACCAATCAGAAGCTTTCTCTAGTTTGGAGCTATACACACACACATTTTTAAATAGATAGTGACTCAAAAAAAAAAAAAAAAAAAAAAGATCTTTCTTCTGAGGTTATAAAAGTGGGATGATGTAAGCCTGGAACGTTTGTGCCCACCTTCCCTGCAGCTGGACAGGCTTCCTTCTGCCAGAGCAGCTAATTCAGCCGCTGTAACCTTGAGAGTACAGCCTGTTGACATTTGATTCCTCAGTGCTTGATGTCAGTTTTACTCCTAGACATCCAGTTACATTTTCCCAGTTACCACTCCTTGTTTTAAAACCTAACCAGAGTTGTTGGCTTTATCACTGGCAAATGGATATATGGTAACCAAAGACGAGAATGTCGATGTGCCAGAAACAGGCCAGTTTGCTTGACTCCTCCCCATCCACCCATTACCACCTTCCCTACCCTGACCCTTCCCTCTCCCCAGCTTCTAGTGATACAAGCATCAACACCGCTGGTAGCACCCGTGTTGTCACTATACTCAAGTCATACCAACATGTGGGTTTGTCCCTTCCCTACAAAACTGTGATGAGCTCAGTGTAACACCTAGCATTGTGCCTGACACCTGACCACCACCTGGGATGGATGGATGGACGGACGGATGGATGGATGGATGGATGGATGGATGGATGGAGACTACTGGCCCCACCCAGTGTGTTTCAAACTAGGAACAAAATCCTTTCTTTTTTCA
This sequence comes from Saccopteryx leptura, assembly GCF_036850995.1. Classification (NCBI taxonomy): domain Eukaryota; kingdom Metazoa; phylum Chordata; class Mammalia; order Chiroptera; family Emballonuridae; genus Saccopteryx; species Saccopteryx leptura. Next base: position 9,486,644 of record NC_089503.1, on the reverse strand, counting down.
CTGTAGGGATAAGTAGGGAATATCTAGTGATTAGTCAACATGAGTTGTTCAATGCAACCTCTCCACTGCCTGCAAGGTGGCCGATGAAAAGGAAGGCTGTCAGTGGCACTTTACCTCCCCCATTTAACCAGCTGGATTCAGATGGGACAACCAAAGGAAACTGCCACATTTCAAGGGTCCTCAGAAGGCCATGTTACTATAAATACAATTGTATTTGACTGTAAGCAACACCAGCAGGGACACAGCCCTCTCTGGCACTATGCTGGTCAGACACTAGCTCAATACTGTTTTGTAGGACAGAGAACGCTGACTCCGCCCACATTACCGCTCCTCCGTCTGACACCACTGTCCCCTTAGCTACCCTACCTGCTTTGCCACACGCAAAACTGTTGCAAACCTTCCCGTGATCAATGAAAAAACAAACAAACCACAAACGTGATACTGAGATCTTTATTCCATTAAATGACCTTACAACTAAGAAACAAACATGCTTTTAATATACTAATAGCATAATCTCATCCTACAGCACTTTTTAAAAAGTCTATTAAATTTTAAAGCCATTTGTAAAGGATATAGGAGAAAGCACTTTTAACAAATCATTTTTAAAGAAATCTAAGAAGAAAAATTATATATGTTCAAGATTAATGTGAGCTCCTTTAAGGCTTCAGTCCATGACAACATTTATTCATCTCAACTGGAAAGCTTTGGAATCAAGTTCAACCTTCCCTTGGTCATAAGAACACTATTTAAACTTTAGTTCTTGGGACATGAAATTCCTTCCCAAGGAAGGAAAATTTTTCAGACCTTCCTGACCCTAGATCTATTTTGAAAAATACCTCATATGGGCTACTTTTGTTGCTAATTTTCAGTTATGATCCTCTCCTTCCTTTTTGTTCATTATTTTTATCGATGGCTTAAGGTTTTCTAAGGTGCGTGACTTAGGGGTTCAAGTCACAGTGCCGAATTTTGCTTTTTAAAAGAAACACAACTTTCAAAATTGGTTTTTTAATCCTAGTGACACCTGCTAGTGAACTGGATACTTGCACATACATCTTTCAGAGAAGGCATGATGACAATCTAATTTTGAAAACCCGCTTTCAGTTTAGCTAATCCTCTCAATTACAGGCATTCTTAGTACTCTGAGCACTGCAGACGCCCAGTGATTGTATCTGGCAGACCACCTCACTTGCCCCAGGCCATACTGAATTGCACTTTGCAACCTTTGCTGCCTTTGAACCACCTGCCATAGTTTATAAAAGTAGTGATTCCAGGGCCACAGCCCAGAGCAACTGAGGCAACCCCTGGATATAAAGCCGAGAATTCAAGCTTTTTTAAAACAAGGATCCCAGGTACGTCTTATGCACTCCAAAGTAGGTAAGAACCACTACCCAAAACATAGCTACAGTATGATTTAATGTTAAGGAAAACTATCCGATTGTAAACAGTCTTTTATAATGGGGTCTTTAATGTCATTGTGAAAAACCACTTAGACAAACAGAAGTTTGTCTTCATTAAGCCAGGACACCGGTGTGACTGCAGAAGAATCAAGCTGCTGGCACAGCAGCTGTTTGCCTAAAGCACATTCCTCCATGTAAGAGAAGAGAGAGAACACAGAAAGCAAAAACTGTTCCCAGGCAATTTTACCAAGTGTAAAATGGGCGCTAACACAAACCTCCATGGAGTGACTCTGAAGATGTCTCTATCAATACACATGACATGGTAGTTTGCCCTCATTTTGTCTACAAACCAATAAAGATTTCTCCATGAAAGAATCACAATTTTGGTTCTATTATTTTTACTAAGCTAATTGGATTTAAAAAAAAAAAAAAAAAAAAGCTGCCTAACCAGGCGGTGGCGCAGTGGATAGAGCATCGGACTGGGATGCCAAGGACCCAGGTTCGAGACCCCAAGGTCGCCAGCTTGAGCGCAGACTCATCTGGTTTGAGCCAAAGCTCACCAGCTTGGACCCAAGGTCGCTGCCTTGAGCAAGGGGTTACTCGGTCTGCTGAAGGCCCACGGTCAAGGCACATATGAGAAAGCAATCAATGAACAACTAAGGTGTCGCAATGCACAACGAAGAACTAATGATTGATGCTTCTCATCTCTCTGTTCCTGTCTGTCTGTCCCTGTCTATCCTTCTCTCTCTGTAAAAAAAAACAAAAACAAAAAACTAACATGCAACTTCTTCTGAAATAAGTTCTTTCAATAGAAGATTTTGAAAACCTTCCTTACTATGCTAACAGGAGGGTGCCCAGGAACTCTTAGGGACGGGCAGAGAACTGCTGTGCACAAGGCCAGCGGAGCCCCGGAGCGACAAAGCTAAGAACCGAGCCTGAGCGCTCGCTGGGAACTGACCCACAAACTAAGGGCAGGGGGAAGTTAGGAGGTAACAGACATTCTTTTCAACCTCATTATAAGCCTCCCCAGTGCTGTTTAGGCCAGCAACAAGAATGCATCTTTTATTGAAAAAGTCAATATAAAGTCACCGGTTTACCGCTAAAAAAGGGGGGGGGGGGCAAAGCAAACTCTTAAGAATCCTCGCTGAAAAAAAATTTATAAACACTTTTCAGAGTAAAAATATACTGCTCACAAAAATAGGAGATATTTCAAAATGCATATGAAGCAGTAAAATATTCCCTAATTTTTATGAACAGTGTATGTTAACAAAGACCAAAAAATTAAGGCTTCCCCATCATTAAGGATAATTAAACCAAGTTACTCCTTTAAGATCAAAACAGAAATGGTGAACTTAAACAGTAAATAAATCCTAGGATTTCATTAACTCATATATTATCATTTTTTATTTTAAAAAAAATCTAATCCTTTAGTATTAAAATAAGTTTTAGACACATTATCCTTTTCTCACCATTAAAAGTGGAACCAATCTAGACAATTCTTCTAAATCTATAAATATGCTTATAAAATGTATTAAAAGCTAAGTATCTCAGCATCTGTAAGGCAAAAAGTACCGGTAAAACATGCAAATAATAGGTTTATTAAACTCAATAACAGCAATTTAGTTCTAGCAAAACATCCATTACACTGATGTTTTCTCCTTAGACTCAAGTGATTTTATGGGTTGGTTTTTAATTAACATCTGCTAGCTAATACGTATGACCCTGCAGGAAGATGAAAGGCCACCTGAAAAGCACTAAATATTCAAAATTAAGCTTTCAGCTTAACAGAGCTAAGCATCACTGATATGCAAGTAAACAGTTTTTAGAACTGAAATTTTTCTAAAATTTAACAGCAAGTGAATAAAATAGCAAGAATATTCAGGACAAGATGGTATGTGTGAAAAATATATAAAATGCTTGAAATTAATTCAGGATGTATAAAAATACTTGAATGGTAAAGTGTTAAAGTAGTCAAAAAAATTAATAGATTATATTCTAGAAGAAACTTTCTTTTTTCCCACTTTCCACTCATACTTCATATATACTGAATTTACTCAGATTTTGCCTAAGCCCTTCCTACCTCCCTCCCCCCAAAAATGAAATTCTCTTAAGAATTAAGGCTCACATACCTGAATGTTTATATAAATATTTGCAGGTAAATTTTAGTTTTAAAACCCACAATAATTCACCAATATGTCAAAGGAAAAGGCAACTAACAGATAAAAAAATTTTATCACAAAATCAAGGTAAATAAAAAAGAATTTTTAGATACTTGTAAATAGTGTCCATATTTCGGTGGGGCTTTGGTCCTTACTAAGCCAAAACTATTTTAAAGCTACCAGACAGGTCAAGTCGAATAAGGAAGACTCACTAAATAAAATGGACAGTTTTAGCTCCATTATTAAAAATATTAGTGCATAGGAGGATGCAAATAAACATTAAGGATAAAGCCTGATTTACTGCTAAGCCACGTGAAACAGGACATCACTTAAAGACAATAACATTGGTAACTTCTTTCCTCTGATTCGTACTAGTATTGTTCTTATGCAGAACTCTCAAAAACAACCTCTCAGATGACAACTGTGTGTGACTAGTGTCTAATACATATATGTATATAAACCTATTAACAGGGAATCTGACCAAGGCACAAGTTCAAGCGGCTTTCAGAGGTCACATGGTTGGTTCATTTAAACTCTAGTTTTTTTCTTAAATTATCAAGCTCATTCCTTTTATTATGAACCTCTCTGGCTCTTCGAGGCATATTTTCTCTTTTCTAGAAAGAAGCAGTAGCAATAAAGAAAGAAAGAAAGAAAAGACTATGTTCCAACAAAGCTGCCTGTCACCAGGTAGTAAAAAAGCTTCAATTTCAGTCAACGGTAGATTAAACACGCTATCATTTTCCACACTGGCGGCAGATTCTCTAACACTATTAAGATTTTAAAAGTGTAATGGCATCATTTTCAGTCTTTAGTTCTGAAGCTTTTGCAAGTTTTGTAAACTTTTTAAAAAGGAACCCTCAATAGAGTAAGGTATAAAAGAACCGAGAAGCTCACCCCAAAGAGCATCGTTCATGGGGCTGTCCTCAGGCCTCCCTCTCGGCCCACAAAAGCCCAGATTCAGTCTTAAAAGGCACTATGTGGCACATAAAGGACTTAAACCCACATTTCCATTTTTAACTTCAGCTTTTCCCCATAAAGTGCACAAAGCAGAGAGTAACAAGAAACAGAGACACAGGCTTGGATTTATATCATCAGCAAGGGAAAGAAATGCTTCCAACAGAAATGGAAGTGTGTTGAAGAACCTGCAACCACAGGAAAGGTCTGTTCATTTATTGGTGCCACGTTTCAATGCTTCCTGGCTGGTCCCAGGCCTCCATTCCTGGACCCGCACCTGTGGCTGCAGTAGAAACCCAGAAGTCAGTAGGGGCCGGTGGGTTCTTGTTGGATCCTCTTGTTGAGATGCTACTGAGCTTTTTTATCCACGGGAGCTCTCCCAACAACTGCATCCCTCACAGAGGCCTGAGTGGAATTACCAATATGAGAAGTAGCCTGCAAAAGTCCATTGGTTCAACACGTAAGTTAAGCAAATACAGCCCAGAATCAAGAGACTAAGTCCTTATAAATAAACTTTCAAAAATTTCTGTGTACATCATCGGTATATTACAGAAAATAGGGGACTGTAGGTGGGGAAGGGAGCCTGTGACAGCAACTAACTCCCAAGAGTTAGCTGAGCCTCTGCTCTCGTACGGGGTGGAGGGACAGCTCTCCCGGCTTCACAGCCTTCTAACTTAACTGATCTGTTCATGCTACTCAGAAAAAGAAACCAATCAGCATCTCAAAGATCTATAAGCCAGGAGATCCTGTCAATGTCAAAAGCCACTGACTTTTTGGAAGAATTTAAGTGAAAGAAATGCCATCCATTAATAAAATTTGAAACAAAAAAATTTTGTTAAGTTTATATTTTTTCAAAGCTCTTGATTTTTAATAAAGCAAATTAAGCTTGGATAAGGGAAAGAATCACACAGGAATTGTGTCTGAAGAACACAGTTAGAAGTTGCCTGTGATATGTCTAAGTTGGAACACTTTTTGCATTGAAGGGTAATCCCTAGCCATGAAAACAATATATCCAAATTAAATATTAATAAAACAGGATGCCTATGAGAAAAAAAATAGCCAGGGAAAGTTTCTCACGCTTTTCTTCACTAGGAAGGTCTTCCAAATGGAGAGAGTTTACAACAGAAACACAAACATCTGCCTGGCCTGCGGTGGCAGCACAGTGGACAGAGTGTCGACCTGGAATGCTGAGGTCAGGTTTGAAACCCCTGGGCTTGCCCGGTCAGGGCACATTCGAGAAGCAACTACTACAGTTGATCCTTCCTGCTCCTCCCCCCCAGCCCCCACCCTTTCTCTCTCTCTCCTCTCTAAAATCAGTAAATAAGACTTTTAAAGAAACACAAACACCTGCCCGCTGTCAGCCGGGGCTCTGCGTCCGCACTGCTTACCTGCTCCAACACGTAGGCTGCTCCAGAATCGATAGCTCCGCCCAGCTCCCGATACTGCCCAGAATACCTGATGTAGCCCCAGGTGAGCAGCGCTATGAGCAGCAGTCCAACCAAACAGTTGAACAGCTGGGCCACGACCTCCAGACCGACAAAGCCAGCGAGGCCCGAGGCTATGTACAGAGCCGCGATGCCCGTGAAGAGCACGGCGGGGGTCCGGAAGGTGCTGAAGACGTTCTTGCTCCCATTGTGCTTGCAGAAGTTTTCATAGAGGTCCTTGATTTCCTCCTCCAGCTCCTGCTGGTAGCGAAGGCTGAAATCCTTCCCACCCATCTTCTTGGTCCTCTTAAAATGGTCCAGAGCGAGTTGTCTCAATTCACAGTGCTTCTCCTCCAGAATGTCCGGAGACAAATAAGGTTTCTCTCCCCCACACACCTAAAAAGAGTAAAGACGCGATGTGTCGAAGATCCCTTCAAAAAGAGTGTCAAATAAAATTTAAAAAGTGAAAAACTTAGAATATTTTAAAATATTAGAAATTAACTTCAAAATGATGACCAAGACCAATAAAGCCTAGGTCCACTGCCTCTGCAAGAACCCTTGGATTCCAGGGACACGTGGCCCCGAGAGAGCCGTGACGCTGCAAGGGCCCGGGCAGAAACAGGTCCAGTCACGAGCCCTCATGACCGGGGGCACCGAGGACAGCCGTGTCACTTCATCATCTTAAGAACCGTAAACAGGCTCACATGTGGGCTTTTGAAGTCAGCAGCAATGTCCAAGTTATAGATATTTCCAAATAAGACATCTACCCGACATACCTCTTCCATGTTGTTGTAATAAATGTCTTTGGCAGAGGCTGCAGCTGCTAAATTGTTGGCTTCAGCAGTGGCCTTTTAAGAAAGGAAAGCATAAGCTATAAATCCTTCCTCTTTCAACATTCTTCTACAAATAACCATGTAAAATTTTCCTCTCACCTTCTTCACCATTCTTCCCTTTTTTATTATCTTTCTGCTATTTTTTAGGTTTTCATATAACTCAATCTATTAAATAAAATACCGTACACCTTTTCTGACAAAATGTTCTCATACATAAGAATCTTTATAGCCCTGGCCGGTTGGCTCAGTGGTAGAGCACCAGCCCGGCATGTGGAAGTCCCAGGTCCAATTCCCAGCCAGGGCACACAGGAAAAGCACCCATTTGCTTTTCCACCCTTCCCCCCTCTCCTTTCTCTCTGTCTCTCTCTTCCCCTTCCACAGCCAAGACTCCATTGGAGCAAAGTTGGCCCAGGCGCTGAGGATGGCTCTATGGCCTCTGCCTCAGGCGCTAGAATGGCTCTGGTTGCAACAGAGCGACGCCCCAGATGGGCAGAGCATCGCCCCCTGGTGGACATGCCGGGTGGATCCTGGTCGGGTGCATGCAGGAGTCTGTCTCTCTGTCTCTCTGCCTCCCTGCTTCTCATTTCAGAAAAATACAAAAAAAAAAAAAACCTTTATCATAGATTAAACCTCTGAAAAATCAGTTTCTTTGCTTAGATTTTTAATGTTAAAAAATAGATGTAAGTCAAAAAAGGGAAACAAATTATCTTTACAATGTCAATCCCAAACTCTAGCTTCCTGATGAAAACGTCTTTTTACTAAAGGAATAAACATTTGGCAATAAATGACCTTATGCTCAGTACATGAAAGTCAGAAATTACGTTTTAACAAAACAACACTGTGAAAATACCAAAATGCTGAAAACAAAACTAATTGGAGGTAAAAACTTGATGAGGTAACAGTAAATAGAAACATCAGCCATGTTCTGCCAGAGCAGACAGCAGAAGAATGGCCTGTCTCACATAACTGGGGATGTTTCCCCTGGGAATAACAAAACAGATTTTCACGGTATGTTTGGTGGGAAGACCAGGCCTAAGAGAGGCCATTCTGTTTAAGCTGAACCACCAAGAATATAGACAAGAAAACCAGAAGGCAGCCACTCTGTTGGAAAATATGCTGAAAATGAACAGAGCTCAACATAATAGGAAAGGAGAGCACAGCGCTGTCTTCTAAAAGGACTCTGCTTATTGGATCCGGGTCAACTCACATAATGGAAGGTTACCACTTAGGACGTCCGAGGACTGCATACCTGAAGCATGGATTTGGGGTGAGGCAAATCTTCCCCTTGGTAAATTTTAATATATGCCTTAAAGTAAAAACAGAAAAACAATTACCAAGAATGTTATTCCGTTATAATTAATCATACTTTTAATCTGTAGAAACAGTAACCAAACACTGCATTTTCCTAAAGACCTAGATCAACACCAAGGAATTAGCAAAAGCACAACACACCTCTGAGTGCATGTTAGCATTTTTAGTTAACTAAAAATGTTCTGAAGCAGCACGAGCCCGCCAGGGCTAACATTCCCACCAGACTTCCCATGCACACTGGCCTCAGCACTACCTGTGGGCAGTGACCATCCGCCTCGAGGTAGCCATGTCCCATCTAGGTGCCGTCTCCTCCTACTCACAGCAACTTCCTAACCACCTCCTGTACACACCATCTTCCTTGAGGAACAATCTTCCTTTAGCCACAGTAACCACTCCTCTAGAGAGTGCAAAGAACATCCATTTGATTCTTAGGCTGATACTGCCACCCCGTGGCCCATCCCTGGAAGGACACCGAAGTCTGAAAATGCCTCTCACCATTGCCCCCAAGCTTTAAAACATTGAAATTCAAGTTGGTTAACAACCTAGACCAGTTTTACCAAAAGTCAAACATTATAATAATTAAAACCCATAATTACCTTAAAATATTCCAATAGCCCCCGACAGGTGACTTTTGAGCCATTGATCTCCTTTTCCATTAAGTTTGCTGGGTTTAATACATATGGTATCAGTATCTGTAACTGCTCTTTGAATTCACTGGCAATATCTGTTCACGGAACCATGAAGAAGGAAACAATAAGCCAAACAGACAATGCGACCAAGGTGAGCATAAAACAATCTTCAGGTCTAACTGTGTGAACATATGCTAGTTCCAAGTGGAGGGCAGGGTCCCAGACCGTCTGCCCCTTCCTGGCTACAACCGGAACAGACAGACGGCCCTGCTCTCGTGACCCTGCACTGTCTCCGCCCCTTCTGCAACAGTACTGAGTCCTTCCTAGCCCAGGAGAGAATATGCAGCATAACCTCACCCTGCTTTTCACTCTGGGAGGTTCAAGTCTACTCCCTAGCCTTTCAACAAATTTCACTTTTTCAAGGATTTCATTAACAAGGTCTTCAGAAATCAATTATCAACCACTCAAGTTCTCTAAGGCCAGGCCCTTGCCACACCCTCGTGATCCCCTCGAAGCCATCAGAAATCTCTACTTATCCATTTCATTATTTGTGCTCATTTTTTAATGTTAAAAGTAGAAGCACTGGAACTTCATGGTATTTTTTTTTTAATTTTTTGTTTTGTTTTTTATTTATTTATTTATTTTTAAGAGAGAGAGGAGAGGGAGAGAGAGAGAGAGAGGAGAGACAGAGAGAGAGAGAAGGGGGGGAGGAGCTGGAAACATCAACTCCCATATGTGCCTTGACCAGGCAAGCCCAGGGTTTCGAACCGGCGACCTCAGCATTCCCAGGTCGACACTTTATCCACTGCGCCACCACAGGTCAGGCTCTTGTTTTGTTTTTTTAAAGACTTGATTCAATTTTCAGAGAGGAGAGAGAGGGAAAGAGGGAGAGAAAGAGAGAAGGGGGAGGAGCAGGAAGCATCAACTCCCATATGTGCCTTGACCAGGTAAGCCTGGGGTTTCGAACCGACGACCTCAGTGTTCCAAATCTATGCTTTATCCCACTGCACCACCATAGGTCAGGCAGCTTCATGGTATTCTTGTCTAGCAGGTCCTCAGAGCAGCCCTATGGACCAACCCAAAGGACTTTGCTCTCTCAGAAAGATGTCAGATTCTCACCACTTCTCCAAAGTTCCCTCAGAGGGCACAGTAGAGCCAACAAACAGAGCTCTGTCCTCGAGGTGAGAACCAGCTGGTCCAACTCTGAAGACACGGGAATCTGATTTATACATTCTAACATCTTCCTAGGTTTCCAATAACTGAAACTATCAACTGAAAAAAAAGAGGGTAGAAACCCACATCAAGGTAGGAGCTCTTCAATACTCCAGAGCCCTTCTAACTCATAAAATCAAGACATTCCATTTCATTTAGCCATTCAACCATTTCTGAGCACCTTTTTGTGGCAGGCATCATTGTAAGAGTTGGGGACGGAGCAGTGAATAAAACAAAAGTGGTTTCTATATTTTTCCAATGACAAATATCACCATAAAAATCTCTGCTGAGAAGACTTCAGGTTCTTTTTATTTCCTTAAATTATTTCCTTACATTATATGATCCTCTAAGAGGGATTACTCAGTACTATAATGACAATGTAGACTCCTGGGAAACATTCAAAACTATTTTTAAAAATCTATAAAGCCCACCATCAGATAATCATGATCACCATTTAAAACATCCTTACAATTTCTTTCTTGGCTCTTATATATTGCAAATTGTTTTTGTAAGATTGTACCAATTTATACCAACCAACATATTGAGAAGGCACGTTTACTACTTTTAACGCACTAGAGATTTTTACTGTTTTTAAAATTGGTGAAAAATAGTATCTTGAGACTTCTGCTTCTGACAGTACTACAGACTAGAGACTCTGAAAAGAACTGCTTCCGAACAAGATCCTGCACAAAACACACGCCAGTGCACTGCTGGGCTCGGAGGCGGCAGAGCTGCAAGGCACCGCGCAGGCAGCAGGAGGTGTGAGCTGGAAGCAGAGCAGTGAGCTCAGTACATGTGAAGCCGGGGCTAATTTGAGACTATTCACTGTGATGGGTGACTAAACGGTTGACGAAGTTAACTCCTAAATTAAACTGGATCTCAGAGGGGGGTGGGAATGGTCCCAGGTTAGTAAGCCCCTAGCTCCCTGAAGGAGCAAACACTAATCTTCTCTGGAGGTAAAAACAGATCTGGATAATGTACCCAAAAGGCAGTACAGAGAGGTTGGATGACGGGGTAAAAAAGAATAATTAAGATACAAAAGGTAAAATGAGAAGATTTAATGCATGTAATTTCAGTCCTGGCCCTGGCCAGTTGGCTCAGTGGAGCATCAGCCTGACGTGTGGAAGTCCCGGGTTCAATTTCCAGTCAGGGCACACAGGAGAAGCGCCCACCTGCTTCTCCATCCCTCCCCCTCTCGCTTCTCTCTCTCATCCTCCCGCAGCCAAAACTGGATTGGAGCAAGTTGGTCCTTGGCACTAAGGATGTCTCCATAGCTTCTGCCTCTGGAGCTAAGTGCTGAGTTGCTAAGCAACACAGCAACACCTCAAATGTATAGAGTATTGTCCCCTAGTGGGATTTCCGGGTGTATTCCAATAGGGGAACATGTGGTAGTCTGTCTGCCTCCCCTCCTCTCACTGAATGAATGAATGAATGAATGAATGAATGAATGCAGTCCCAGCAGAAGGGAATAAATTAGAGGCAATAATACAAGGGATAAGGGTTGAAAATTCTCTAGCACTGATGATCATGAGTCCACAGCCTCAGAAACCACAGCATCTAACAAGAAGGTTAAGGAGAAAGAAATAGTCCACAACAGTGAAACTGTAGCACAGCAAAGGAAAACGTTTCCAGAAGGAAGGTCTGTAATACCAGAAGGAAAGGTGAGCAAAGAGATCAATGAACAGGTAAGAAAAGCTAAACACATAGTATCTTATATAATATAAATGACAGTTAATTGGTGAGGTTAAAAAGAAAACAAAGCTAAAACACTATTAGGAGGAAAGTAATCAGTCAGTCAAACTGTTCTAAAGCTCTGACATTATTTACAAAAAAGATTAAGGTATCTATTTACATTTTAAATAAGTATGTGTGGGAAAATTTCAAGGAGAACTAAAAAGATAAAAATAGAATGTGTAACTCCTATTCTAGTGGGGGGGAATTGGGAGATTGAAATAAGAAAACAAATTCAATTAAAACATGATAAGTAGGAGGGGAAAGCACAGAAAGAGTAAAGTGGAAATAAAAAGCAAGATGATAGCTCTAGAACCAACATATCAGGAATCAGAAAACAGACTAAACTTACCAATTTAAAAAAAAATGGATTGTCAAATTGGATTTTTAAAAATTCACATATATATTACTCACAAAAATTAGGGAATATTTTATAGCTTCATAGTCATTTTGAAATATCCCCTAATTTTTGTGAGTAGTATATGTGCCTGACAGGTGGTGATGCAGTGGATGGAGTGCTGACCTGGGACACTGAGGTCCCAGGTTCAAAATCCCGAGGTTGTTGGCTTGAGTGCAGGGTCATTCCGTGTGGGATCATCAAAATGATCCCATGGTCACTGTCTTGAGCAAGGGGTCCATGGCTTAGCTAGAGCTCCCCGGTGAAGGCACATATAAGAAGCAATCAATGAACAACTAAAGTGACACAACTACGAGTTGATGCTTCTCATCTCTCTTCTTTCCTGTCTGTGTCTGTCTCTCTCAATAAAATTCAGATATATGCTGTTTACAAGATACACTTTTTCCCCATGTTTTAATTTTTATAATTTAACTTTCTAATCTATCCAGAATTTATTGATGGCTCATAAGTTGAAATCTACATAAGATTTTTCTCTAGCCCTGGCCGGTTGGCTCAGCAGTAGAGTGTTGGCCCGGCGTATGGAAGTCCCGGGTTCGATTCCCAATTAGGGCACACAGGAGAGGCGCCCATCTGCTTCTCCACCCTTCCCCCTCTCCTTTCTCTCTGTCTCTCTCTTCCCCTCCTACAGCCAAGGCTCCACTGGAGCAAAATTGGCCCAGGCGCTGAGGATGGTTCCATGGCCTCTGCCTCTGGCGCTAGAATGACTCGGGTTGCAAAGGAGCAACGCCCCAGATGGGGCCGAGCATTGCCCCCTGGTGGACATGCCGGGTGGATCCTGGTTGGGTGTGTATGGGAGTCTGTCTGCCTGCCTCCCCCCTTAACACTTCAGAAAAATACAAAAAAAAAAAAAAAAGGTTTTTCTCTAAAGAAGCATATACATTTCCACTGATCCTCACTCCATATTAAATCATAAGAGTTCCTGATATCAAAAAAATTTTTTTTAACTTTTGTCCATCCTACCTAAGTAAACATACCAATCTCCATGTAAATATTCTCAACGCCACAGTCTCCTCAGGATGGCACCAAAGAACAGCCTACCCCAACTTTAAAAAGGGATTAATCCCCATACTGCACATTGATTAGTGGCTTAATATATGATGGTGACACTTCAACCAGTGAGGGAACGTTGGACTATTCAATAAACACTGCTGGGACAAATGTGTAGTCATTCAGAAAATAAGCTGGATCCAAATTGAATCATAAATCATAATGTAAAAAATGAAACTGCACATTTAAAAAAAAGTGGGACAAATGTTTTACAACCTTGGAGTGAAAACTACAAATCAGTGTACATAAAGTGCTATTGTTTGTGTTCATATTTGCTTGCTTGCACTAAAGTAACAGGAAAACCACCTGAACAGAAGCAAGACTCTTCACCTAATACTTCTGAATCCTTTTCTAGATTTTAAACATGTGACTCTATTACCTATACAAAAATACCTTTCTAATGGTTTCAATTTCCATCATACTGAGAAGATTGAGACTTCAGAAATATCTCATACAAGGAACTAGCAGGACCTGGACACCACAGGCTGCTATTAGACCCAGTCTGCAGACCCTCGGCTACTAATGCTTCTAGGAAGGCTGTTCCGGAACACTAGTTCAGACACAACGTTTGAACAGAACGTGCCTCACGCCAGACCATTTGGATAAAGACGCGAACGTGTACCAGTACCTTGCGCCCCCTTGACTGCTGTGCTGCTACACATATGTTCGCGGGTACACACGGTCATTTGTATTTATTTCCTCCCCTGGTACCTGCCTTTTCATGTAAGACAGGAAGATTGTAACACTCTAAGCAGGTTTTACAATGCAATGTGGATGAAGGAAGCAAAGGGTGCTTATACAGAATTTTCCCCGTTTTATAAATATAATAAATATGAAACTTAACACCCTTAATCTTTAGTAATAAACTATTCATAATCTGTGTATATGTGCACTGGGCTGAACACTGCCTCCCATTAAAATACCTGTCCACCTGGCCTGACCAGGCGGTGGCGCAGTGGACAGAGCATCGGACTGTGACACAGAGGACCCAGGTTCAAAACCCCGAGGTCGCAGGCTTGAGCACGGGATCACAGACATGACCCCATGGTTGCTGGCTTGAGCCCAAGGTCGTTGGCTTGAGCAAGGGGTCACTCACTCTGCTGGAGCCCCCACCCCCAGGCAAGGCACATGAGAAAGCAGTCAATGAACAACTAAGATGCAGCAACGAAGAATTAATACTTCTCATCTCTCTCCCTTCCTGTCTGTCCCTATCTGTCCCTGTCTCTCTGTCACAAAAAAAAAAAAGAAAGAAAAGAAAATACATGTCCACCTGGAATCTCAGAATGTGACCTTATTTGGAAATAGTCTTTACAGACGTGACTAGTTAAGATAACATCATACTAGATTAGGGTGGGACCTAAATCCAAAGAGTGTTCTTATAAAAAGAGAGGACACACAGAAGGTGGCCGTGTGACCACAGAGTTGCAGTGATGCAACTACAAGCCAGGAGTGCCAAGGCCCGCCAGCAAACACTAGAAGCTGGCAGAGAAGCATGGGAGAGGTTTTCCATCAAGAGCCCCCAGAGGGAGCCAACCCCGCTGACACCTCCATCCAGGAATTCTGGTCTCTTGAACTGTTAGGGAATAAATTTCTGTTGTCTTAAGCCACCCAGTTTGTGGTACATTGTCACAGAAGTCCTTGGAAACAAATACAGTATGCATACCCAAAAGTGATACAAAATTTCAAAAATCAGGGTTTCAGAACTTTAAAAAGCTCTTTCTATTTCCTGGAATAACATGATAAAAAGTTTTAAAATACAATGTTTTGAAATATGAAAATGCTTGAAAATACGAAGGAATGGCATTTTGAGTGTTTATGCCCCATAAGCTGAGATCACCCTGAAGCAAGGGGAGAGGCGTGAGGAATCACTGTAATCCACCCTCTCCTAAACGTCCTCAGTTAGGGCTCCACTGAACAACTTCCCTACCAATGAGGGACAAACCAGAGTTCAGGTCTGATAAAAGTACATCTAATAGCAGTGCTATTCCTCTAAAAGACACATCACATACACACTCAACTTTCTTTCCATGCCCAACTGCGAAGTCAATCACAACTGCTTTTTGATAAAAGGTGCTAACTCCAGTGTTGCCTGAATAAAATTTCTCTCCAAAGCCAGGTCCCAAACTTGCACTTTTGAATTGCCATCTAAAAGGCTCTGGAAGTCTCCTGATCAGGAAAGCTGCCACCACATAAAAATATCAGGCAAGTGACAAACAGAAGGCAAAGGTAAGTCTCTCACTCACACACGGCTTCTTTTACAATATTACATCCAGCTGGAAAGTAAATCTTAAAGTAAACAAAAGTACATTAACTTTTTTGGATCAGCTGAGTCAAGTTCTCCTGGTAACTAAACATTATATCTCCTCTATATTACTTCCCCAAATAACAGAAGAACTTCTATTTTAGCCCAGTCTGGATTTGGGCAAGAAGGATCTGGATGTAAATCTCTGCCCCACCACTTACTAGCTGTGAACTCTGAGCAAGTTATTTAACTTTTCTAAAACAGTTTCTTCATCTGTACAAAAAAGGAAATAATATCAGCTTCAAGGAATTACTAGAAGCATTAAGTATGAAAGTAACCAGCATAGTACTGGTGCTACGGTCTCAATGTTTGTGCACCCGTCTCAAATTTTTTTTTTTGTATTTTTCTGAAGCTGGAAACGGGGAGAGACAGTCAGACAGACTCCCGCATGCGCCCAACCGGGATCCACCCGGCACGCCCACCAGGGGCGACGCTCTGCCCACCAGGGGGCGTCACTCTGCTGCGACCAGAACCACTCTAGCGCCTGGGGCAGAGGCCAAGGAGCCATCCCCAGCGCCCGGGCCATCTTTGCTCCAATGGAGCCTTGGCTGCGGGAGGGAAAGAGAGAGACAGAGAGGAAGGAGGGGGTGGGGGTGGAGAAGCAAATGGGCGCTTCTCCTGCATGCCCTGGCCAGGAATCGAACACCCGTCTCAAATTTGTATGTTGAAATCCTGACCCCTAAAGGTGACAGTCTTAGTAGGTGGGGCCTTTGGGAGGTGATTATATCATGAGATTAGTGCTCTCACAAGAGACCCCACACAGCTCCCTTCCCCCCTTCACCATGTGAAGATGCAACCAGCACTCTGAGACTAGGAACATCCTTTTAACCCACCATGCTGGCACACTGATCTTGGACTTCTAGCCTTCAGAACAACCAGAAAGTAATTCCACTGTTTACAGGCAACCCAGTCCAAGGTATTTGGTTAGACTAGCTCCAACAGATTAAGATAGTTGGGAACACACTGAGCATGTAAAAATAGCAACTACTATTATTTCTACTTTACTTGGAACCAGAGAAGCTCAGGTAAGTTTATAAACAAAAGTGCTTAGTTTAATACATGGGTAAACTGAGGGCTAGCCATTATAGAACTCAATGTGTCAATGAATAAGGAACAAAAATAGGAAAATAATGTAATGAAACCCATGAGTCCCAACTCTGATATACATATCAGCT
Source organism: Saccopteryx leptura (assembly GCF_036850995.1). NCBI lineage: Eukaryota > Metazoa > Chordata > Mammalia > Chiroptera > Emballonuridae > Saccopteryx > Saccopteryx leptura. Next base: position 9,470,052 of record NC_089503.1, on the reverse strand, counting down.
TAACAGTGAAGCCGTGGGACAAAGAAAGCTGCTCCACAGGCAGAGCAGCCCCAGCTCCGACTCCTCGAAGCTACCATCCAGTTAGCACTTCCTGATACTAACTCATGACTCGGCATCAGGTTTTGTTATAATCACAAATAAGATGAAAACAATAGCCATGCATCACGTTATCTTTCTTTGGGAAGTCAATTTTACTTGATAAATATTAGCTGACTACTGTTTGGTCTTCCTATACTCAGCACTCTTATCTTTTGTAAACCAGTAATCATATCATGTCTCTTAGAAATATCACTAACGGGTATTCCCACCATCATCTCAGATGGAAGAACTAAGGTGAGCTACTTCTGCTGGCCACAGTAAAGCAGGAGCAGAAGCTGAACCGGACTCTGACTACCATTCTTTCTATGAACGCACTATTTCTCTTAAGCACTCACTAGATTCTGAATTGACATTTTCTGGTAACAACTTAATTCCAAAAATCAAATCACATGTTTAACATAACATCATTTGTAACACACCTTTCAATTTGCCATCAAACTCAGGGCTTGTGGCCACCTGGAGTCCTGGATGTGGCAGGAGAAAACAGGTGACATTGGAGAAACATGAGTGAATGTGATTTCGGACGTTCTGAATTTCTTCATGTTGATGTTCTCTCACCTGCCAGTGAAGACCAACAATTCATAAAAGTCCATGTTTTTCTCTCCCAGAGACTACTAGTACTGAACAAAGGAAAGGAGACTTCCCACCTTGATGGACTGTAGCGGCCTATGGTTTTTTTCCAATGAGAAAACCCAGAACCTTAAAAAACAATAGATGTGTAACCATGGCTTGGCTCCTATAGCTACCAAAGCAAAGATGCAAAAGAGTTTCTTTAAAAACGTATTGCATGCCTGACCAGACGGTGGTGCAGAGGTATAGAGCATCAGCCTGAGACACAGAGGACCCAGGTTCAAAACCCCAAGGTCACCAGTTTGAGCACAGGCTCATCCAGCTTGAGTGTGGGCTCACCAGCTTGAGCACAGGGTCACTGGCTTGAGCGTGGGATCATAGACAAGACACCATGGTCGCTGGCTTGAGCTCAAAGGTCACTGACTTGAAGCCCAAAGTTGCTGGTTTGAGCCCAAGGTCACTGGCTTGAACAAGGGGTCACTGGATTGCCTGGAGCCCCTGGTCAAGGCACATATGAGAAAGCAATCAATAAACAACAGGGTGCCACAAGAAGAACTGATGCTTCTCATCATTCTCCCTTCCTGCCTGTCTGTCTGTCCCTGTCTGTTCCTCTCTCTCTCTCTCTCTCTCTCTCTCTCTCACTAAAAAATAAAAAAGAGTATTGCACAAAACTAAGAAAGAACAACAGGTTTGTGTGCATGGAGGAGGATCTGACCAGATAGTAATGATTGACAAAGGGCTCCTGTGTTTTAATTTTAGAGAAAAAACTAACTAAGCTTATCTATATCCATCCTAAAACAAATAAGAATTTTTAATAAGAACAACAGACTAGTCTGACCAATGGCACAGTGGATAAAGTCGACCTGGGATGCTGAGGTCCCGGTTCAAGACCCTGAGGTCATGGAGTGTAGGTTCATCCGGCTTGAGCCCAAAGGTTGCTGGCTTGAGCAAGGGGTCACTGCCTCAGCATGAGCCCCCAGTCAAGGCACGTGTGTGAGGAATCAATAAACAACTAATGTGAAACAACTATGAGTAGATGCTTCTCATCTCTCACCCTTCCTGTCTTTCTTTCGCTCTCCCTTTCCCTCTCTCATTAAAAAGAAGAAAAAAAACAGACTAAAATTCTGAATGCAACATCTTAAAGACACATATAGAACCTTGTGTAAAATGTAAAATGGAAATTACAATCAAAGCTTGGGCTTTTGCCCAGAATTCTCTATAATCCTTATGCACTGTATACCGGGTTCTTTAATCTAAAATATAAATAATATTAGTGTGTGTTAATACGTATAAGTATTTAACACACTTATTCTTCATAATCTGCTTGAAATACAATAGCTACGGCAAATGAGAAAGTTATCACTATAATATAACATAATTCCTCATATTACATTTCTATTTACCTGTAGACGCTTATCCAAAAATGACATTCCTCCCTGTAGTCCATAGTTGTACTCATAAGGGAAACTCCAGTCTCGAACCAAAAACATCAGTGTCTATTTAGGAAAAGAGCAGTATATAATGTTGTATAAATCCATTTTCAAAATAACAACTGAAATACTCCTTTGCACAATGCCACTTCTTCAAAAGAGACAAGAAAACGTGCTGAGGGATTGGTCTATTCTGTAATGTCTTAGACACCTTGTAAACATGTATACTAAAGGCAAGAGACAAAACACTATGGTACTAGCTAGTCATACATCAGATCTACTTTCACCATTAGAAAGGAAAGGAAAACTTAGTGAACTTAAAGCTCCTCTAATCTTATTGCAGTCACGACGCGTTCCCATCCTAATGAAATAATTAGCTAAAACAGGAATCAGTAGTGAACTTTTTCTGGCCCTAGCCCAGTCGTTCAGTTGATTCGAGTATCGCCCTGGGATACCAAGGTTACAACTTTGATCCCAGTCAGGGCACATACAAGAATCAACCAATAAATGCATAAAGGAGTGGAACAACAAATCTATGTTTCTCTCTTCCTGTCTCTAACACCAATAATTTTTTTTTTTTTAATTTAAACCTCTTTCTGTAAATGGCCAGAGAGTAATTACTTAAGGCTGCTGTAGCATGAAGCAGCCATGGACAACACAAATAAGTATGGCTGTGCTCTAATAAAACTTAGCTATAGACATGGACATTGACATTTCAGATAATTTACACGTCATCAAATATTATTCCTCTTTTGATTTCTTTCAACCATTTAAAACAATTCCTAACTCATAGGTCACATAAAAAGAGGCAACTGGCCAGATTTGGCCCATGAGCTGTAATTTGCTGATCTCTGAACTAAAATAAAGATATGAATAACATTTAGAGTTAATATTCTACCTGGAACGGTTTTTGGAAAATTTCATCCATTGCCAGACGACCATATTCTGTGAAGAGCTTTTAAAAAGAAAAAAAGAAGAGTTATGGTTTGTAAGCCAAAATTATTTCAAGTATTTCTGTGACTATTCTTTATAAACTTCACATTTAACAGACTTGACAACTACTTATATGAAACCAAAGTCCTACAGTTTCAAAAGCACACAGGAGCCACGAACCTTAAAATAATCTTGGATCTGTCTCACATCCCACACCCCAATTCATTAGCAAATCCGAATCCAACCACTCAAACTCCCCGTGGCTTGGAATACTGCAGTGGCTTCCTGCCTCCCCGCACCTCCGCACCCAGGTTCTCAATACAGCAGCCACCATGGCTCTGTTGTCAGCAAGGTTAGTTCGAGTACATCCTGCTTCTGCTCAAAGCCCTCTGGCCGCATTCAGTAGAAACACCAGTTTCCTTAGTGGGATCCTGCCAGGCTGGCCCTCCGTGCTGCTCCTCAAACCCGCTGGGCACGCAGCTGCCGCGGGGCCTTTGTTCTGACTCCTCTTCCTGCCTGCGGCGTTCTTTCTCTAAATATCTGCGCGGTCAGGTCCCTCAGTTCCTAGGGTCTTTACTCAAAGAACTCCTCAGGGAAGCCTTCCATCGCCACCTACCTAAAAAGATTACAATTCTCCATACAATACTTACTACCCTGCGTCTCTTTTTAACTTTTCTCCTTAACATGTCCCACTTTCTAACATAACACACCTTTACTCATCTTGATTAGTATCTGTCCTCACTGCTAGCAATGAGCTCTGCGAGGGCAGGAATGTTTGCTTTGTGCACTACCGTACCTTCGGCAGCACGAAGAATACTGGGCCCATAGTGCGTACGCCATTCAAATGACAGAATGAACAAATTCTTTTTCTTTTTTAAGCAAGAGAGACAGAGACAAGAAGGGAGAGAGATGAGAAGCATCAACTCATAGTTGCGGCACTTTAGTTGCTCATTGACTGTTTCTCATATGTGCCTTGACTGGGGGCTACAGCCAAGCCAGTGACCCCTTGCTCAAGTCAGTGACCTTGGGCTTCAAGCCAGCAAACTTTGGGCTCAAGCCACTGACCACAGAGTCCTATCGATGATTCCACGCTCACGCCAATGAGCCCACGCTTAAGCCGATGAGCCCACACCCATGCAAGTGACCTCAGGGTTTCAAACCTGGGACCTCAATGCCCCAGATGGATGCTCTATCTACTGTGCCATTAGGCTAAACAAATTCTTTAAGGTGTTTACACATGCATTTACCTCTATTTCTTCATAAAGCCTCACTAAAAGCATAGCCAAAAAAAAATTTACAAGTTATAAACTTGCAGGACAAAGATGATGAGAAACAGTACAACAGAAAACAGGAGCTGCTGAAAACACTGGAAGAAAAACAGACAGACAAGAGCTGTCTCGGGCTTTGGCTTTCTCTACCCTGAGACATCTGCAAGAAGCAGAAGCCATCCAGAAATAAGCAGATTCTCTCAGCAGAATCCCTGAAAGGCTCGGAAATGAGAAGCACCAGTTACCCTGAAGGAAGGGGTGAGAGAGATACCTAAAGAAATGGTTGAGCCTGACCTGTGGTGGCGCAGTAGATAAAGCACCGACCTGGAATGCTGAGGTCACCAGTTGGAAACCCTAAGTTTGCCTGGTCAAGGTACATACCACAAGCAATCAATCAATGAACAACTAAAGTGAAGCAACTATGAGTTACTACTTCCCAGTCCCCCTTTTCTCTCCACCCTCTATAAAATCAATAAACAAAATCTTTCTAAAAATAGAAAATGATTGAAAGTCTGTGGAGAAATCACCTAACACTCCCAGACCCTGCTCCTTCCCCAGCTCCATGCTCTTCCTGCCCATAGATGATGGGAAGTACACTATCTGGAAAGGATAAACTGGAAAGAATATAAACACTGATTCAGAGAGTAAAAAATCCCCGACCTTACTGGAAACGGGTTCTAAAATCAAAGTCTACAAACATATTGACCAGAGAAACTCAGCCCGCACGGTGCTGGAGCCTCGGCAAGCTTCTACCCACCCAGCCCAGGCCGGAGGTAAACAAATTCTTCTCTGCGTAATTTGGCAGCCAAGAATAACAGTGTGCAAATAAAGACACTTCGAGGTTGCAACAATATAGCTAAGTCATCTTGCCCAATCACATCTCTGTCATACAACCTGGTAGACAGTGCTCACCTCTCATCAAAGCTCCCTGTCAGATTCTCAGTGGCTCTCTGTTAAACAGATGGTCAAGGACCACCAGAGCTTTCTGCCTTTTCTGGCAGAAACTCGTGTCCTCCAATCCTAAATCTTACATTACTCCTATTGTAATTTCTTCCTCTCCATTTTTTCTTTTACTAAAATACCTATTAACATGTTCACCTGAATTGATCACCAAATTTTCCTTTCTCCTGTGCCCCCTGTCCTCCCTGTCCCCTTCTCCCTGCCGCCTCTCCCCAGCCTCTCCCTCTTCCTCTCTCCTCTTCTCTTTGCTGAACTTCTTTCCCCCTCCAGATTTCTACTCTGCCTTTTTATTCAACCTGCCAGAAAAATTTTCTCCAATTTATCTTTAAACTCCTCCTCTACTGAATTTTCCAGTTTTGCAGTCACAGTTTTAATTTCCAGGAGAACCCTTTTGCTTTCTGAATGTTGCTTTTTCACAGCATCCTGTTGTTAGCTCTTGGTTGCAACAATTTCAACCTCTTATCTGAGGATATGAATTTATAAAGAAGGAGAAAAAAGCCCACAATAAGGTACATTATCATGAAAATTCATACCGAGAATAAGAAGAGGTTAAAAGCTTCAGAGAAACAAAGGGCCACACACAAAGCACAGGGAATCAGAAGGTGTGGGACTCCACTGCTGGGAACAGGAGGGAACGAAGCCATGGCTTCAGTTCTAAAAGAAAAAGACTGCCATCCTGTAATTCTAGAATAAAATTAAAATATTGTCAGACTCACAGGACCTCAAAAAAGTTACCTCCTATGTATCCTTTCTAGCCATTCTCAGGAAGCTACTGGAGAATGCATAGAATTCAAGAGAGAATAAACAAATAAAAGATTCAATGGGATCTAAACAAGAAAGGAATTGAAAAGAAATTTCCAGACCCTGATTTCAAACTACATTATAGTTAATCATCAAAAAATAAAAAATAAAAAAAGTATGGTATTGGCATAAAAATAGACAATTGATGAGTGAAACAAAACACAGAGCCCAGAATGACCCATGCTATTCAATGACCCATATATTCAATTACTTTACAACAAAGGAGACAAGAACATACAACAGGGAAAAGAGCCTCTTCAATATTAAATAGTGCGGGCGGGCAAACTGGGCGGCCACAGGCCGGAGTGTAGCTGGCTACCATCTTACACCATACACAAAAATTAACTCAGAACGAATTAAAAACTTGAATGTGAGACCTGGAACCATAAAACTCCAAGAAGAAAACAAAGGGGGTAAATTATTTGACACAGGTCTTAGTGATGACTTTATGAATCTAACACCAAACACAAAGGGAACAAAAGCAAAAATAAGTAAGCGGGACTACATCAAACTAAAAGGCTTCTACAGACCAAAGGAAATCATCAACAAAATGAAAAGTCAATCTACGAAATGGGAGAAAATATTTGCAAATCATACATCAGTAAAATGTTAATATCCAAAATATATAAGGAACTCAAAAAGCTTAATAGCAGGGTAATATTCCAAGTAAAAAATGGGCAGAGAATCTGAATAGACATTTTTCTGAAGAAGACATAGAGATGGCCCACAGGTATATGAGAAGGTGTTCAACATCACTAATCATCAGGGAAATGTCAATCAAAACCACACTGAGGCACCACCTCCTATCTACTAGGACGGCTCTCACGGAAAAGAGGGGAAGTGAGTGTTGGAGAGGATGCGGAGAAAAGGGAACCCTCGCACACTACCCTGAGTCAGCAGTCACTGTGGAAGACAGTACAGAGCTCCTCAAAAAATTAAACAGAACCATTGTTATCCAGCAATTCTACTTCTGGGTATTAATCCAGAGAAAATGAAAACCCTACCCCAAAAAGATACATGCACCCCATATCCACTGCAGCATTATTTACAACAGCCAAGACATGGAAGCAGCCCAAGTGTCCATCAATGGTGAATGGATAAAAAAAACCTAGCATATATATTCAATGAAATATTATCCTGCCTTCAAAAGGAAATTTCATCATTTGCATATATAAATGGACCTTGAAGGCATTATGCTAAGTGAAATAAGCCAAAGAAAAATACTATATAATCTCACTTATATGTGGAATCTAAAACAACAAAAAGTAATAATAATAAAATATGAAATAAAACAAACTCGCCTGACCAGGCAGTGGAGCAGTGGATAGAGCATCAACCTGGGGCGCTGAGGACCCAGGTTCAAAACCCCAAGGTTGCTGGCTTGAGCACAGGGTCGCCAGCTTGAGCATGGGAGCACAGACATAATCCCATGGTCACTGGCTTGAGCAAGGCGGCACTGGCTCAGCTTGAGCTAGCCAGTCAAGGCACAGATGAAAAGCAATCAGTGAACAACTAAGGTGAAGCAACTGCGAGTTAATGCTTCTCATCTCTCCCTTCCTCCATCCCTCCCTCACTTCCTCCTTTTCCCCCTCCTTCTCTCTCTCTCTCAAGGAAAAATGAACACACACTTTTAAATGATATATTATAATGTTTTAGTGAGAAATATATACCTGTAGCTGTTGAAGATCATCTTCCTGAATGTTCTGGGACAAATTATAAATCTAGAAAACAAAAATCCAAATTGATACCACATACTTTAGCTTACTTCAAACAAAACCCAAATAAGCCTAAAGCATTGAGCAGAAGCTTTGAACATTTAAAGGTCTGCATATAAGAATATGAAGTTTGCCTAAACAGTAACATTATCTGTCCTTTGGACATATATAGAAATAACATAATTTTTCCTTTACAGTTTTAAATAGTTTTAAGTTCTTACCAAATCTACATTTCCTATGTGATGTAATTTCAACTTCCACTTTAGACTTTTTAAGAGTGTTTATATAAATTTATGACCAAAATGGAAAAATAGTTTAGGCTCCTTCTTGAGCCTATTATATCTATAGTCTGAAAAAAAAACATTTACAGAATACCGTAAGAATTCTGATAACGAAACAATAACTAAGACTAGATATAACTCCTTCATCTTATTTCCTCTATATACCTTCTCTCTAGTGGTTTTACCTGAACAGAACTGGTCATGGTGCTCAGTGCGAAGATAGTAGCACAGTCTTTCACAGTGGACTGGCTGTCAAATGCCCCCTGGGTATCCATCAGAACAACTGCAACCTAAAAAAGGGAAAACGCAAACAAACCATGTGTGTTAAAGTGAGAAGGGGGAAAATGTAAAGAAGAAATGGAAAAGTACAGGTAACATTTAAATGAGGCTAAAGCACCTGCTTATAAGTTCTATCAGAAAAGTATAAATATTTAGGTGCCTTATTTTGAGAAGAGAATTTTGCTGGAGAAGATGGTCTGCTCTTACCTAATAAAATGATGTAAAACAAAGGCCAAAAGAGCAATAGGAAAAGAGGAAAAAACAGCCCCAACTACAACAGCCAAGCCAATCATTTAGATTATTTTTGTTGTTGAAAAAAATTAGCCTTGGCTGGATAGCTCAGTTGGTTAAGAGTATCATTCCAAAGCACAGAGGCTACTAGTTAGATCTCAGTCAGGGCACATCTAGGAACAGATTGAAGTTTCTGTCTCTCTCTCTCTAAAATCAGTAAAATAAACATTTTTAAAAAGGCAAAAAAAAAAAAGGTCCTGGCAAGTGCCTCAGTGGATGGAGCATCAGTCTGGTGTATGGACTTCCAGAGTTCAATTCCTGGTCAGGGCACACATGAGAAGCAACCATCTGCTTTTCTCCTTCTCTCCCTCTTCCCCTCTCATAGGCAGTGGCTTGACTGGTCCAAGTGTCAGCCCCCGGCACTGAGAATAGCTTGGTTGGTACCAGTGTGTCAGTCTCAGGCACTAAAAATAGTTCGGCTGATTCAAGCAATGGTCCCAGACCAGAGAGGGGGACACTTTTGCTAGGTGAATCCTGGTCAGAGTGTGTGTCAGAGTTTCGTCTCTCTGTCCCCCCTTCTCTCAAAAAAAAAAAAAAAAAAAGCCTTCCACTATACCTTTCTCCTGACACTTCACTCAAAAAAGAGCGACAAATAAAATTATTATTAAGAAAATTTACACCTGGCGTGCGGAGGACCCGGGTTCGATTCCCAGCCAGGGCACACAGGAGAAGCGCCCATTTGCTTCTCCACCCCTCCGCCGCGCCTTCCTCTCTGTCTCTCTCTTCCCCTCCCACAGCCAAGGCTCCATTGGAGCAAAAGATGGCCCGGGCGCTGGGGATGGCTCCTTGGCCTCTGCCCCAGGCACTAGAGTGGCTCTGGTCGCAACATGGCGACGCCCAGGATGGGCAGAGCATCACCCCCTGGTGGGCAGAGCATCGCCCCATGGTGGGCGTGCCTGGTGGATCCCGGTCGGGCGCATGCGGGAGTCTGTCTGACTGTCTCTCCCTGTTTCCAGCTTCAGAAAAATGCAAAAAATAAAAATAAATAAATAAATAAAAAGAAAATTTACAAAGAAAAAGAATAGAAAACAGCAATCAAGAGTTGTTCATCAACTCTTCCAGCACCCAAACTATTGAATGATTTAGCATTTAGGAAAGGCTAAAACTAAACAACCTGAAGGGGGTATTTGGAACCTTCAGTCCTAGAAAGACTCAAAATGAGAGGAAGCTGTGAGGCCTGCTTTCGGAGGCAATGGGTTAGTCTGCGTAAGAAACAGCGTAACGCCCAGATCCCATCTTCCACATTAGGAGACACTTGCCCCTGCTGACCTTTACAAAGAAATCTGGGACAGGCTCTACAACTATAGCTTACTATTCTTTGTTAGAAGCTTTATATTACTATTTGACTTTTTAAACTATATTCATGCATTCTTTTTAAACCATATCATTTTGATAAAATTATTTTTAATTGGATTATCAATACACACATCAAAGTTCTCACTTTGTTGTTTTTATTAATTTGTAAGCCTCTTTCTTCCTTACCTTCTTCCCACCTGGCTTCTCCACAGTGAAAACTTCATTCCAGATCTGAATCCCAGTAGTTTCTGGGTCAGAGCCCCCTCTCCAAGAAAATCCTGTTAATGGTTCCTCTGGATCTCCTAACCAATTTGAATGGCCACCTTCTTTCTACAGGAGAAATAAAATATTTCTATTAAATCTTAAATTTTGAGTAATTTTACACATCAAAAATAATCCATGAGCTTATTGTGCTCTTTCAAACATAAATTATCATTTAATAATTTGAAATAATTCTACCTTACCTGGAAATACATGTATCGAAGCATAAAGTCCAGAAAGAAGGACTTGCCCTTTCGAAAGGCACCGGCCACGGACACCACCACCACATCGAGGTCGCGAATGTGGTCCTGCAGCAGGACACTGGCCAAGGCTTTCTCTTCTAGCTCAAAGGAATGTTGGTCTTTCTGAACCAGAACAACCTGCACTGGACCAGGCTTTCCACTCTCCATGGCATCACCTAGGTTGTCACAGAGAAAAACGTTATTTCACATATTTTTTAAATAGGTATTTCTGAATATGAGAAGAACAAAAACTTCTTAAGGTACAAAAGCACTAACCATAAAAAGAAAAAAATAACAAATTAAACTTCACTAAAATTAATATTTTTTTTTTTTTGTATTTTTCTGAAGCTGGAAACGGGGAGAGACAGTCAGACAGACTCCCGCATGCGCCCGACCGGGATCCACCCGGCACGCCCACCAGGGGCGATGCTCTGCCCACCAGGGGGCGATGCTCTGCCCCTCCGGGGTTTCGCTCTGCCGCGACCAGAGCCACTCTAGCGCCTGGGGCAGAGGCCAAGGAGCCATCTCCAGTGCCCGGGCCATCTTTGCTCCAATGGAGCCTTGGCTGCCGGAGGGGAAGAGAGAGACAGAGAGGGAGGGGTGGAGAAGCAAATGGGCGCTTCTCCTATGCGCCCTGGCCGGGAAACGAACCCGGGACTCCTGCACGCCAGGCCGACGCTCTACCGCTGAGCCAACCGGTCAGGGCCCTAATGGTATCTTTTCATGAATAAAAATTCTTAATTTTAGGCCCTGGCCGGTCAGGGCCCTAATGGTATCTTTTCATGAATAAAAATTCTTAATTTTAGGCCCTGGCCGGTCAGGGCCCTAATGGTATTTTTTCATGAATAAAAATTCTTAATTTTAAGCCCTGGCCGGTTGGCTCAGTGGTAGAGCGTCAGCCTGGCGTGCAGGAGTCCCGGGTTCGTTTCCCGGCCAGGGCGCATAGGAGAAGCGCCCATTTGCTTCTCCACCCCTCCCTCTCTGTCTCTCTCTTCCCCTCCGGCAGCCAAGGCTCCATTGGAGCAAAGATGGCCCGGGCACTGGAGATGGCTCCTTGGCCTCTGCCCCAGGCGCTAGAGTGGCTCTGGTCGCGGCAGAGCGAAGCCCCGGAGGGGCAGAGCATCGCCCCCTGGTGGGCGTGCCAGGTGGATCCCAATCGTGCGCATGCGGGAGTCTGTCTGACTGCCTCCCCATTTCCAACTTCAGAAAAATTAAAAAAAAAAAAAAAGATACCATTAGGAGATTAAAACTACAAACCACAGGATAGGAGAAAATGTCACAATATCTATATCCAAAGGACTCATATCCAAAATCAATATAGAAACCCATAAGAAAAAGACAAATATACCTAGTTTTTAAAACAGTAATGGACAAAAAACAATGAATAGGCACTTCATTAAAAAAGGATATCCAAATGGTCAACAATCATGTGGAAAAGTGCTTCCATACCATTACTTATCAAAAATATCAATTAAAACATAATGAGATCCACTTCCTATCAGAATGACTAAACTGTAAAGGTAGAGCAGTACCAACTGCGGCAGAGGGCGTGGTGCAGCCGGAGTTCTCATCCACCCTGATGGAAGCAGGACTGCTCCAGAAGGCTGCTTGGCAGTATCTATAAACACTAAACGGACCTAAGATTGAGCAATGCCACTCCTTGGTATCTACCTGCGAGAAATAAACGCTTATGTCTACCAAAAGACGTGTACACGACTCTTCCCATCAGCTTTATTCAAAATCGTCCAAAGCCAGAAATAACCCAAACGTCAACAGAAAGGGTGCCTGCTACTGCAATGCCTTTTGCACGTATTATTTAATCCTCAGAACAGCCCTATGAAGTAAATAATACTGTCTGTCCCATTAATATAAGAAAACTAAGTCCTACAAAAGTTAAATATCTTGTCCAACAGTTCCTGGAGATGACCTTGAAGAGATCTTTTATGTCTGACTGGTGGTGGCGCAATGGATAGAGCATTGACCTGGGATGCTGAGGTTCCAGGTTTTGAAACCCAAAGGTCACCAGCTTCAGCACAGGCTCACCAGCTTGAGCGTAGGATCAGTGACATGATCCCATGGTTGATGGATTGAGCTCAAAGGTCACTGGCTTGAAGCTCAAGGTCACTGGCTTGAGCCCAAGGTCACAGGCTTGAACAAGGGGTCACTGGCTCAGCTGAAGCTCTCTGGTCAAGAATGTATGAGAAGCAATCAATGAACAACTAAAGCGCCGCAAAGACAAGTTGCTTCTCATCTCTCCCGTCTTGTCTCTCAGTTAAAAAAAAAAAAAAATCTACCACTTTGTCACAATGTGACCGTGGATAAATTTCTAACCACTTATAGCTCCATCATTCATAAATCAAATGCTCATCTCAGAGCCCAGTGTCTGACACATTTTAGGGACTCAATAAAGTGGAACCACTTTATTTCCACTAAAACCTTATATATACTGTTAGTCTCCTCATTACAGTATTACCATATTGTAATTACGATTTACCACCCAGACTGGGAACTCCTGGGGAGCAGAGAAACTGGGAGGCATTCACCCTCAGTACCTAACATAGGAAGAATAGCGTACTAGTGTTGTGAACATGAAATCCAATAGTACACCTCATTAAAAATCAGTTTCCTGCCCTGGCCGGTTGGCTCAGCGGTAGAGCGTCGGCCTAGCGTGCGGAGGACCCGGGTTCGATTCCCGGCCAGGGCACACAGGAGAAGCGCCCATTTGCTTCTCCACCCCTCCGCCACGCTTTCCTCTCTGTCTCTCTCTTCCCCTCCCGCAGCCAAGGCTCCATTGGAGCAAAGTTAGCCCGGGCGCTGGGGATGGCTCTGTGGCCTCTGCCTCAGGCGCTAGAGTGGCTCTGGTCGCAATATGGCGACGCCCAGGATGGGCAGACCATCGCCCCCTGGTGGGCAGAGCATCGCCCCTGGTGGGCGTGCCGGGTGGATCCCGGTCGGGCACATGCGGGAGTCTATCTGACTATCTCTCCCTGTTTCCAGCTTCAGAAAAAAGAAAAAAAAAAAAATCAGTTTCCTCCCTCTCCCTTCCCATTCTTTCCTTGTCAAACTCCTTGAAGGTGTATGTCTTCCTCCACTTACTGCCCCATTCCCCTCTTAGCACGTTATCTCAATCTCTCTATTGAAAACTATTCTCCAGTGCCTGACCATGTGGTGGCACAGTGGATAGAGCGTCGAACTGGGATGTGGAGGACCCAGGTTCGAGACCCCAAGGTCGCCAGCTTGAGCACGGGCTCATCTGGTTTGAGCAAAATCTCACCCACCAGCTTGGACCCAAGGTCTCTGGCTCGAGCAAGGGGTTACTCAGTCTGCTGAAGGTCCGCAGTCAAGGCACATATGAGAAAGCAATCAATGAACAACTAAGCTGTGGCAACGAAAAACTGATGATTGATGCTTCTCATCTCTCTCTGTTCCTGTCTGTCCCTCCCTATCTATCCCTCTCTCTGTCTCTGTAAAAAGAAAAAGAAAAAAAAAAAGAAAACTATTCTCCAGTTAATTTATGACCTCTTTTGGCAAATCCGATGGCCTTTTTATTTTTTTTATTTTTTATTTTTTATTTTTTTGGTGACAGAGACAGAGAGAGGGACAGATAGGGACAGACAGGAAGGAGAGAGAGGAGAAGCATCAATTTTTCATTGCAGCTCCTTAGTTGTTCACTGATTGCTCTCTCGTATGTGCCTTTGCAGAGCAAGTGACCCTTTGCTCAAGCCAGTGGGGCTTCAAGCCAGCAACCATGGGGTCATGTCTATAATCCCACACTCAAGCCAACGACCCCACACTCAACACGCTCAAGCTGGTGAGTCCACGCTCAAGCCAGTGACCTCAGGGTTTGGGGTTTTTTTTTTTAAGATTTTATTTATTCATTTTAGAGAGAAGAGAGAAAGACGGAGAGAGGAGGGAAGAGCAGAAAGCATCAACTCTCATATATGCCTTGACCAGGGAAGCCCAGGGTTTCAAACCGGTGTCCTCAGCATTCCAGGTCAATGCTTTATCCACTGCGCCACCACAAGTCAGGTGACCTCGGGGTTTCAAACCTGAGTCCTCCACCTCCCAATCCTATGCTCTATCCACTGCGCCACCACCTGGTCAGGCCAATGGCCATTTCTTCATTCTCATTCAACCCCATCTCTCTGCAACAAAACACAGCTGCCACCCATTTCTAAAACTTAAAACCTATGGACTCAGCCTGACCAGGCAATGGTGCTCTGCTTCCGTCTTTTGCAGTTCTCATTCACACCCTCAGTGAGCTGTTTATTCTTACTTAACTACACCCTCTATGTTGGTGACGTAACTTCATTAACTTCTAACCTGCATTCAAGTCCAAATGTACAGCTGCCTAAGGAGCGGATTCACCTGGATATTCCATCACCTCACTCTCAGGAGTACTATGTAGAAATACATGAGCATAAGAGTCGGGAGACAAGATCCTGTTCCAGTTCTACCACAAACAACCTATGAGATTCTGGGCAGGTCTAATCTCAGTCTCAACAGAAAAAATGAGTCAAGATTTAACCTCTAGCAACCATTCTAGTGTCACAACATTTTAGAAATCTACATTTAGTATCACCCAAATGAATTCTCAGTTATTCCATTTCTTCCAAATCATCATCATTTAAACTCCACATCTTCCCTGACTACATACCTAATGCAATATACCACCAACTCCTATCATCTTTTCCTTCCATGATTTAAGCTCCTGCTTTGGCAAAGGCTGTTATTCTTGTGAAGCAGTGTGTAGGAGAAAGGCCTCCCCAACTATCAGGAAAGACCAGAGTGGGGGCTCAGTTTTGTACTAAATGGAAAAGCATGAGTAAATCACTTTATTCTCTGGGTCTTGCTTTCCTCTACAAAATTAGGCAGTTAGTGAAGCTATTTTCTAGATTTATTATTTTTACTGATTTTACTGGGGGGTTGGGGGTGCGGGAACGAGAAATCTCAACTCATAGTTGAGGTGAAGCTATTTTCTAGCACTAAAATTAACAGACTCATGAACAATTGAAAATTTCCTGGATATCTAAATTGGTCAAACTTGCTAGGTAAGCTATTCATCCCTTGGCTTAAATCGTACAGGGTTGGCTAAAGAACAAATCAAAACTTAAAATTAAAACCATTAAAGCAGCTTGCTCAGGACCCACACAAAAGAATCTGAGGTTCTGGGTGTTCTTCTGGGGGCGACAAATCCCCTTTAACTGCAGTGAAATCTCACTTCCACTTCTCAGGAATCTTAAATTCTAGAGATCCAACCTAGAGGGACAGCACAAGGAACACCTCTATGTGGCAGCACTGCACGCCTTCTCTCTGCAGCAATTCCTTCCCAAGGTCTAGATATGTACTCTGAGACAGCATTAATGCTCAACTATATGAATAAGTTCATGTTCGTTTATATGAACAGTTAATGCTACATTATGTTCACTTACATGAATAACAGATGTGACATTTTTGTATACACATACCTATGGCCTGACCATAGTCACATTTGTCATCCATATACACATAAGTGAACTTAAAACCTATGTTTTGGTTTTTTTGAGTGCCAATTCTGATTATTGCTAAAAATAGCTCAGGGTGATACTGTATCATCCATCATTTCAAGTAAGTAGAAAATGTTGAAAATATTTGGATAATTACAACACTCTCCAATAGCTTATATGTAAGCTACAACAGTATTTTTTTTTTTTTAATATTTTTCTGAAGCTGGAAACAGGGAGAGACAGTCAGACAGACTCCCGCATGCGCCCGACCGGCATCCACCTGGCAGGCCCACCAGGGGCGAAGCTCTGCCCACCAGGGGGCGATGCTCTGCCCCTCTGGGGCGTCGCTCTGTTGCGACCAGAGCCAGTCTAGTGCCTGGGGCAGAGGCCAAGGAGCCATCCCCAGCGCCTAGGCCATCTTTGCTCCAATGGAGCCTCGCTGCAGGAGGGGAAGAGAGAGACAGAAAGGAAGGAGAGGGGGAGGGGTGGAGAAGCAGATGGGCGCTTCTCCTGTGTGCCCTGGCCGGGAATTGAACCCGGGACCTCTGCATGCCAGGCCGACGCTCTACCACTGAGCCAACTGGCCAGGGCCTACAACAGTATTTTTCAACTGCCCATCTGCTGTTTTGTGGACCAGTATGAAATTTGACAGACCAGCAGTTGAAAAACCCTGAGCTACAACTTTTTCTCAATTACTTTTTAATTTTTTTTTTAATTCATTGATTTGAGAGAGAGAGGAGGGGGAAGAGAGAAAAACATCGATTTGTTGTTCCACTTACTTTGCAGTCATTGGTTGATTCCTGTACGTGCCCTGACCAGGAATGGAACCTGCAGCTGTGGCATATGAGGATGACACTTACCAACTGAGCTACCTGGCCAGGGCTTTCCTAATTAGTTTTAAAGTCCAGATTCACCTTTTACTTTTGGCAGAACACACCTTAATCTAAGACTACCAATAGGTTTAAATATGCTTGTTCAAATAATCTCTGTGATGGCGCATTCAATAGACTAGCTACGCACTAAAATGTCAAGACAAATAGAAGGAAGTTGAAAAATTAACAGGTGAAATGAATTACTATAGGGAAGAATTTGCAAAGACGTGTGCAAATTACAGCACTGACTCTCTTCCTAGAATCATCTAATTCTGAATTTTTAGAAACTTAAAAAAAAAATGTAGTTATACAGTTTAAACAAAAAGTAGGTAAGACTACTTACTAAATCATAATCATCCTTTTAAGTACTATGGAAAATATAAATTCTAAGAAGTCTGACCCGGTGGAGGCACAGTGGAATAAGCATTGGCCTGGGACGCTGAGGACCCAGGTTCAAAACCCCAAGGAAGCTGGCTGGAGCACAGGCTCACCGGCTTGAGCATGGGGTAATCAACATGATCCCACGGTTGATGGGTTGAGCCCAAAGGTCACTAGCTTGAAGTTCAAGGTCACTGGCTCAGCTGAAGCCCCCCAGTCAAGACAAATAGGAGAAAGCAATCAATGAACAACTATGAGTCGATGCTTCTCATCTCTCTCCCTTCCTGTGTCATTAAAAAAATAATAGGCCCTGGCCGTTTGGCTCAGTGGTAGAGCGTCGGCCTGGCGTGCAGAAGTCCCGGGTTCAATTCCCGGCCAGGGCACACAGGAGAAGCGCCCATCTGCTTCTCCACCCCTCCCCCTCTCCTTCCTCTCTGTCTCTCTCTTCCCCTCCCGCAGCCAAGGCTCCATTGGAGCAAAGATGGCCCGGGCGCTGGGGATGGCTCCTCGGCCTCTGCCCCAGGCACTAGAGTGGCTCTGGTCGCAACAGAGCGACACCCTGGAGGGGCAGAGTATTGCCCCCTGGTGGACGTGCCGGTTAGATCCCGGTGGGGCGTATGCGGGAGTCTGACTGTCTCTCCCCGTTTCCAGCTTCAGAAAAATACAGGAAAAAAAAATAATAATAATAATAATAATTAATTCTGCCTGACCAGGCGGTGGCACAGTGGATAGAGCGTCGAACTGGAATGCAGAGGACCCAGGTTCGAGACTCAAGACCCCGAGGTCGTCAGCTTGAGTGCAGGCTCATCTGGTTTGAGCAAAAGCTCACCAGCTTGAGCCCAAGGTTGCTGGCTTGAGCAAGGGGGTTACTCAGTCTGAAGGCCCGCGGTCAAACACATATGAGAAAGCAATCAGTGAACAACTAAGGTGTTGTAACACGCAACGAAAAACTAACGATTGATGCTTCTCATCTCTCTGTTCCTGTCTGTCTGTCCTTCTCTCTAATTCTCTGTCTCTAAAAAAAAAAAAAAAAATTCTTACTGAAGCTGGCCTCACAGTACTTATAGTCTGTTTTCTAGCACATGGGTTGATTTAAAACAAGATAAAAAAAAAATCTAAGAATTAGGTTCTACCAGAAAAACATTATGGGGGCCTGACCAGGCAATGGCACAGTGGATAGAGCATCAGACTGGGACATGGAGGACCCAGGTTCAAAACCCTGAGGTCGCCAGCTTGTAAGCAGGCTCATCCAGCTTGAGTACAGAGCCTCATCAGCTTGAGCATGGGATCATAGACATAAACCCATGGTCACTAGCTTGAGCCCAAAGGATGCTGGCTTAAAGCCCAAAGTCGCTGGCTTGACCAAGGGGTCACTCACTCTGACCCCCCCCCCTGTCAAGGCACATGAAAGTAATCAATGAACAACTAAGGTGCTGCAATGAAGAACTGATGCTTCTCATCTCTCTCCCTTCCTGTCTGTCTGTCCCTATCTTACTCTGTCAAAATAAATAAATAAATAAATAAAAACATTATGAGGAATAAAGCTTAAATAGCCTTCACATCTTTGAGAAGACCACCTGAATTGTGATAAACTATTTTTCCTTTTCATTGAATTTATTGGGGTGACAGTGGTTAACAAAATTATACATTTCAGCCCTAGCTGGGTAGCTCAGTGGGTTAAGCGCATCGTCCCAAAGCACAGAGGTTGCCGGTTCGATCCCTGGTCAGGGCACACACAGGAACAGATTGGTGTTCCTGTCCTCTCTCTCTCTCCCCCTGCCCCTCACTAAAATCAATTGAATAAATTTTTTTAAATTTTTTAACTATACAGGTTTCAGGTGCACAATTCTACACACGTCATCTGTACACTGTATTGTGCTCACCACCCTAAGTCAAGTCTCCACCATGTCCATTTATCCCCTCTATGTCCCCACCCCACAATCACCACACTATTGTCAGTGTCCATGACTTTTTATTTTTTTAGCTCAATCCCTCCACCCCTACCACCCAGACCACCAGGTCATCGTCTCTCTGAGAATCTATTTTGGTTGCTTTGGACTGTGACTAATTCAATGAAACTAGTGGATTAGAAGCAACTACAATTGCTGTTTCAGAAAATTCAGGCCCTGGCCAGTGGCTCAGTGGATAAGAGTGTTGACCTGGTGTATAGACATCCCAGGTTTGATTCCCAGTCAGGTCACACAAGAGAAGTGATCATCTGCTTCTCTTTCCCTCCCTCTCCCAGCCAGTGGCTCGACTGATTCAAGCATTGGCCCCAGGTGCTGAGGATAGCTTGCTTGGTCCCAGCACATCAGCATCACACACTAAAAATAGCTCAGTTGATTCAAGCATTGGCTCCAAACAGGGATTGCCAGGTGGATCCCAATCCGGGTGTATGGAGGAGTCTGTCTCACTATCTCCCCTCCTCTCACTTAAAAAAGAAGTATCATAGATAATTTAGTCAATAGCGTGCAACAGGGTCTCCTAACTTCAGCACTACTGATATTTTGGGCTGGATGACGTTTTGTTGTGGGGACTACCCTATTCACTGCAGGATCTTTAGCAGCACCTCTGGCCTCTACCCACTGGACACCAGTAGCACTGCCCCCTGGTTACGAGACCCAGAAATATCTCCAGACTTTACTAAATGTCCCATGGGGCAAAATTACTTGAGATAAGAACCACTTGGGGTGGAGCCAGCCTCAGTGCTCATCCTTACTGTCCAGTGAGTTCCAAAAATCAAATCAACTATGGTTAGAAACCTTTCACTGAGTAGAGGGCACGACTCAGGGTAAAGTTATGACCCAAGTTTTCCATTCTCCTTTTGAAATACCATTCTCTAAAGGGAAAAGGCAACACACCCAAAAACAGAAGCATACCATTTTCTTGTCTTGCTCTTGCTGGCAGTCTTTAAAGTTCCTAATGCACAGACCAGGCCAGAGAAAACATCGTTATATGAGAAAGTAAGTACACTAAGCCCTGAGCCAACTCCAGAACGGCTGGGTGTGGTTCCTTTTTGGTGATGCACGGGAAGTACTTTTATGTGCTCTACTTTGTTTTAAGGTAGGAGCACGATGGTAGATACATATAAATGTTTAAGGCTGTGTCAGTGAAAAGATTATACTACTTAAATCCAACTAAATAGGATACCGGGTGAAATTTTACATACTAATTAATTAAAAGGTTTTAGGAGGCTTTTTTTCAATTCCTCTGTTGTAGAAAATCTTTGTACTTTAGCACAGAATGCTGAACAAAAACCAAACTTGGTCAACTAAGAATTTTATAGTGCTTCATGATTAAGCAGTACTGAAGATTCAGGAATGGCGGTGACCCAGCTAATCTAAAAATGAAGCCGGGCTGTATGTAGTACAAAAAATAAAAAATAATATATGTATCTTTCCAGTAGAATGAGTTCAATATTCATGGTTTGACTTCCCTGAAAATGGGAGGACTACCAAATTCGTTCTCCTTACCTGAAGGTTTTAATTACATGTTCCAGTTTAATAAGGCTTTCTTAATTTCCAATCTTTATTTGCCTTCGATTCCTTATCACTTCAAAGCATAAGAGTTAACCTACTCCTTTGCTTATTTGCCTAAAACCTGTTTCCGGATTTGTAATATTCTTTAGCTGTGAAATGTAACTAATATGCTCTAACAATCAAAATACATGCCAATAAAAAGCATTTTAGAAATTTGCGATGAAGAGCATCAACTTCCAATACAAGTACTGATATTACAAATAATACTTCCCGTATAGTAACAAGCCAATTCAAACTTAAGCAACCACCTATAGGGAAATTTGATTATAAATTAGTATACAAATTAGATTTGGCTTTTCTCAAACTGTTGCCTGGCTCCTCAATGAATTAAATCAGAATCTGTGGGTGGGCCCCAAGCCTTGGCAGGTTTTAAAAACCCCAGGTAATTCTAATGTACAGCAGTGCAGAGAACTGCAACGCCATCGCAACTAAAAGGTATTTAAGTAAAAGCTTTGCCCTCCTTTCTCCCATTGACATTTTTTAAAGAATATGCTCCTCAAATGTGAAAGGTAACTTGGGAAAACGTTTTAAAATGGAAACTAACCTTTAAAATGTAGTTGTGCTATTTGAACAATTTCTCAGTATGAAACACAAGGCTGCAGAAACTTTAACAGGCACGCCTGTCTAGTCATCATAAATTCTAAACCAGTTGTCAAACAAGTTCACACAACCTCAAGTTCCCTGAGGTACTACTTCATAGGAATCTTTAAAAAATATGTGACCCCGACAAATAAGTAAATAACAATGTTATCAACTGTTTAAATAAAGACCACTGGGGAACCCGGAAGGTACAATAAACTTGGTATTTCTTGCTTCTTACAATTTTCTATTATTCTCCTTTTAAATAATATTAAGTATGAATATATCCTTTATTCTATGATTTAGAAAGCATAAAAATGAAAAATGCATATGTTGTACCAATTTTTTAAAAGCCTCAACAAGTCCTATCTAATGAAAACTAAGAAAATTATGTCAGTACACCTCTTTACATCTAACCTGTTATTTTTCTTAGTTTTATGTCTATTCCAATGAGATAAACGATAGCTAACAAAACAATGTGCTTTACTAGTGTAATGCTTCATTATGGAGATACTTTTCATCCACATGGTTCCTTTGTAGATGGTTACAGTAGCAGCAACTGGGATTTCTAGACTCCAGTACAAGCTAAGTTTCTATGGGGGGTGAAAAAAAGAACTAATTTGAATTTCAGTACATTGCAATGCTCAGAGGTTGCGGCAGAATGAAACTACACAGCTTTTGGTTCTCCAAAAGCAAGCCAAAGTGTGAAATCACGTTTTTGGTCCGTTAGTTCTTTTCTCCCTTTCACAAAACATTCCACCCAACTCCCTGTCCAAATTTAAGGGCTGGTATTTATTTACTAAAAGATTCTTCAAACAATGTTATTTTCTTTTCTTGCCTTTAGATTTCGCAAGTGAAACTTCCAGCAATTTCAACAGCAGGCACATTAAGCAAGAATAAAGCTAGGTAAATGACAGGTGAAGTCGTACCCATGAATTCATGGTGACTCTCTTATTTGGTTTTTATTTAATACTTTTTCTATTTTTCTTTTGTCTTCAGGAAAGCCAAAGTACAACGTACAGTACCAAACGTACTAAAAAGAACTTCTTAAAAAACAATTTGATCCACAAATTTGTGGGTTGAGAAAAAATCAACTTTCTTAATAATTCTTGTCAGTGTCTCAAGGTCGTTAGGAGAAAAACACGGCATCCAACTGGAGGACGCTTCGCAGCCCTCCCAGTTCTTAAAAGGCTGAACGATAATAAAGGATCCGCCTTCCCGCTCCCTCGGCCGCTTACCAAGGCCAGAGCCACCCGGCCCCGGGTCCCTGGGTCCCCGGGTCCCCGGTCCGCCAGCGGGCGCAGCGCCGGGCTCTGCCCAGGGCGGGGCTGAGCCTCTAGACACCGCCCCCGGGACCACCGGCCGCCAGCGCCACCCCAAGGCCCCAAGAAGCACTAACGGCCCACCCGGGCGCGGGGCCCGACCCCCGACGGCAGCCGCTCCCGGCCGGGGTCTGGGCAAGGCGCCGCCCGCGCCCGATCGGCCGGGCCCTGGGAGCAGCCCCCGGCCCCGAACCCGCGGGCCGAGGGACCCCGGCGAGGGGCGTGCGATCGCAGCCCCGGACGAGGGGGCACGGCGGCGTGCACAGGCGGTCTCCTACGAGCTCTAGCAGGGAGGGCAGCGGGGGTGGCCACGGGGCAGGCCCCGGGGAAGTTAGGCGCCTCACCTGCTCCCGAGGCAGCCGCTACCGCTCGCTCAGGAGACAACATGGAGCCTCCGCCTTCAGCAGAAGCAGCAGGGGCTCAAAGAAGGGAGGGCTCGGGCGGGAACGAGCCAAGCCCTCGAGGCGGGAACCGGGCGGAGCCTGAGCTCGGGGCGGAACTGAGGAGGAGGAGGGGCGGCGAGCGGAGCCGCGAGGGAGGGAGCACCAGAAGGGCGGACGAGACCAGAGGGGAGGCCCCAGGCGCCGTGAGCGTTGGACGAGTTAGAGAGGGAAAGTGCACGCGGCTGAATCCCGCCACCGCCCGACATGTGTGCGCACGCGCGGGAGTGCGAAGCGTGCCGCCATCTACCTGGGACTACGTACTAGAAACGACGGTCCTTCGGGAATTGTAGTCCTACGCTCTCTGGCTCCCCGCCCGCGCTCCCTGTTCTGCGCACTCATCCCGGGGCCAGAGGAAACAAAAGAAAGAGTTGAGACTCCTCGAGGTTTTTCTACAACTGAACTACAGCTCCCAGCAGGCCTTGCAGGGAAGTGAGGGGCAGGCTGAGCCGCGGGCGGCCAGCGAGTCCCGCCCGGGGCCTGTCCTTTAACACCGGCCCAGGACTGAGCCCTTAACCGGCTTCGAATCACTCGCGAACCCCTACTGTCCACGTTTGAGATAGTTTTGGTGTTTAACGCTGCCCAAACGACGAAAGGAAGGCCTCAACCCTGGGTGACGTGAACAGCACCGGTTTTTTAACGATTTTGACTTCATAACGGGGAGGCTGTGACTTCATTATCACCATTATTAGCTTCACCCCATATTCATGTCCCTGGCCAAACCTGATGATGGTGTAACATCAGCGCTCTAATCGCTAACATAAGAACATCCAGTGAAACCCCTTCCCTCTACTTTGTCTAGCCTAAGTCGTGGCCATCTTTTGATCACCTTTTTTTTTTTACATGAATTCTTTCAAACTGCTTTTGCAAGCACATTCTTAAACTGGATGGTAGGTCAGTACAAAACAAGATTTTCCAAAAATGCTTTTATTCACACTTAACGTGTGATTGGGGAAATGTCAGATGCCACAATTGAATAGTAGTATTTTGGATTTATTGGGGTAGGGTACAGTTCTCTAGGGGTAAGTAGCTGGTGGAGCTTAATCAAAGATAAAGCATCCATCACACTGCCACACCAGCACCACGCTTGACATCACTATTGCTTCATTCATTTGACAAGTTATTTTTCCTTTTGCCCCTGCCTGATCTATTTAAAATGATTTTTTTTAATTTTTTTATTTTTATTTATTTTTACAGAGACAGAGAGAGTCAGAGAGAGAAATAGATAGGGACAGACAGGAATGGAGAGAGACGAGAAGCATCAATCATTAGTTTTTCTTGCGACACCTTCGTTTACATTGATTGCTTTCTCATATTTGCCTTGACCAGGGCCTTCAGCAGATTGAGTAACCCCTTGCTCAAGCCAGCGACCTTGGGTCCAAGCTGGTGAGCTTTGCTCAAACCAGATGAGCCCGCACTCAAGCTGGCGACCTCAGGGTCTCGAACCTGGGTCCTCCACATCCTAGTCTGTCGCTCTATCCACTGCGCCACCGCCTGGTCAGGCGCCCCTGCCTGATCTATTATAACCAACCTAGAATCTCCTTCCAGCTACCTATGCCCTGCTAATCCCTTAAACTGTGTTTAACAACTAGTGAAAGATAATTCTACCTAATCTTACTTAAAGAGGTACTGTTTTATTTTCCTTTGCCTCTTCTGATTCTCCCAAAACTCTCAAGATTATTTGAATACCCTCCTCCAGACTTTAGATTTAAGAGTCTAGACCAACTGGGGTCAGCAAGAAACTAGACATGAACAACAGGGAAAGTGATCGCCAGAGTTTCACACTGGGTGCAGAAGGCAGCACCTGCAATATGTGACACAAACCCAGGGCATTATGTGGCAGGCTCAGAAAGTGAGGAGCTTAAGGTCAGTGACTAAGCACAATTTCAACAGTATGTTAAAAATGCACTCAAATCCTAGTATTTTCTATTCCCTTCCCCTGTCCGTCTGTTTCCATAAGACTTTTTACTATCTGACTTGTTTTACTTTTCTCTTTGTTTAACTCTTCCTACTAAAATATAAGTTCCAAGCAGAAATTTTTGTCTGGTTTTGTTCATTGCTATATCCCAAGTGCCTCAACAGTGCCAGGCAAACAGTAAAAACTAAAATATTTATTGAATAGATGAATAAAGAAGGTATATGTTATGCATAACACTGCTCACTCACTTTCTTGTTCCTTTAATATTAAATATTAACTTCTGCATTTGAACAAAACACCCTAATCTATTTTGAGGGCTACCAACAGAGATCCACTGAAATCCAGACTGTCAGGAAGTGACCCGCAAATACAGATGTTACATCTATCTCAATATCACGTTACTAAGATCAGTATTAGCAATATCAGCCTTCCCCATACCTTGTAGAAGCACATTTGGGCATTTGAAACAACACAGTTCAAATTATAGGTAGACTTTAGGATTAGTCATAACTCAGAAAGCAACCCCTGCAAATGAGAAACACGTTTTGTTGTTGTTGCTCTTTCCTTTTCAATTATCTAGGGTCATCAAAACAGTGGACATTGCCTGACCAGGCGGTGGCACAGTGGATAGAGTGTTGGACTGGGATGCCGAGGACCCAGGTTCGAGACCCCGAGGTCACCAACTTGAGTGCGGGCTCATGTGGTTTGAGTCGCTGGTTTGAGCAAGGGGTTACTCGGTCTGCTGAAGGCACTGGGTCAAGGCACATGAGAAAGAAATCAATGAACAACTAAGGTGTCGCAATATGCAATGAAAAACTAATGATTGATGCTTCTCATTTCTCCATTACTGTCTTTCTGTCCCTGTCTATCCCTCTCTCTGACTCTCTCTCTGTCTCTGTAAAAAATAAAAAAATAAAAACCCAGTGGACATTGAAAATGCTAAATATTGGTGATACTGATTACAGCCTGCCTTCAGCCACCTCTGAATTGAGTCATGTGGTATGACTAGAGTCTGACCCTCTCATGTGGTTTTCTATAAGTAGGTGACATGTAGGCATGTTTGAATGGATAAGGCCGCTAGCTAAGGAGTCAGATGAACCTGGTTTTGTAAATCTTTTTATTATTATTTATTTGAGAGAGAAGAGAGTGAGAAGGAGGGAGGAGCAGGAAGTATTAACTCCCTTGACCAGGCTAGGCCAGGGTTTTGAACCAGAGACCTTAGCATTCCAGATCGATGCTTTATCCACCGTGTCATCACAGGTTAGGCAGACTGACCTGGTTTTGAATTCTGGCTCTAATGTTCACTAGCTCTGCAACCTTGAATGAGTTACTTAACCTCTTTGTACTTGTTTCATCATTGTCAAATTATTTTTTAAATTATTTTAATTGATTTGAGAGAGAGAGAGAGAGAAAAGAAAACATTACTCTGTTGCCTCACCTGTTTATGTATTCATTGATCAGCCAGTGACCCCTTGCTCAAGCTAGCGACCTTTGGGCTCAAGGCAGTGATCTTTGGGATTGTGTGAATGATCCCATGCTTGAGCCAGCAACTCTGTGTTCAAGCTGGTGAGCCAGCGTTCAAGTTGGTGACTCTAGAAGTTTGGAACTGGTGACAAATCTTTCTGGGTTGACAATCTTCTGTGCCACCACCAATCAGGCCATTAATTGTTTCTTTTTTTTTTTTCCATTGATTGTTTCTTATATGTGCCCTGACTAGGGATTGAACCCACAACCTTGGCACATCAGGACAACACTCCGCCCAACTGAGCTACCCGGCCAGGGCTCTGCCAAATGGTTTGACAACTCACGAGTTGTAAGTTAATTGGGGTGTGCTTGGCAATTATGACTGATGCCTAGTTAGCCCTCAAAAATTGGTAATCATCATTCTGGAAAAGCAAAACAAAGTCATTAGTATTCAGGATACTCAAGTATTTTTATGAAGCAGAAAAATAGCAAAATTGTTTTCTTTAATTATATCCATTGTGACTCAATTTCCGAAGCTTTCAAAAATAAGGCATTTGTTATGTGCCAGGCACAGTGTTAGGCAGTTAATGCTACAATGAAGCATCAGACACATTCCTGTCCTCCAGAGACTCACAGTCTTGTGGGGTAAATAGCCAAGTAAATAATGACTCACTGCCTGACCTGTGGTGGCGCAGTGGATAAAGCATCGACCTGGAAATGCTGAGGTCGCCGGTTCGAGGCCCTGGGCTTGCCCGGTCAAGGCATATATGGGAGTTGATGCATCCAGCTCCTCCCCTCTTCTCTCTCTCTGTCTCTCTCTCCTCTCTAAAAATGAATAAAAAATAAAAATAAAAAAAAAGTAAAAAAATAATGACTCACTGACTGAGCCAGGACACAGTTCAGCCTTCTTTCCTATCACCTATTTGCAAAATCCATGTTTAGGCAACTAGAAGGAATACACTGGACTACTGGCATCCTGCACGTCATCTAAAAATTTGTACCTTACTTTACTCATGTATAAACTGAGGTAATAACTTCTCAGTTTATAAAAAAAAAATAGTCAACCCAACTTATAAGGAGTTATAAAGTTGAATATCAGGCCTTCAATATGGTAACATAGTAAAAGTTCAAGACCTGTCAGTTGCTTCATTATTGTTATTTCAGCCAACAGCACAGCTGTCTAACACTTCAAAAAGCGCTACAAAAGATCACTAGTGGCCCTGGCCAGTTGGCTCAGTGTCCTTCCAGCATGTGAACGTCCCAGGTTCGATCCCTGGTCAGGGCACACATGAGAAGCAACCATCTACTTCTCTGCCCCACTTTCTACTCCTTCTCTCTCTCTTCCCCTCCAGCAGCCAGTGCCTTGATTGTTTTGAGTGTCATCCCTGGGCGCTGAGAATAGTGCAGCTGGTCAGATCGTAGGCCTTAGATGCTGAGAATAGCTCAGTTGATTGGAGCATTGGCCCCAGACAGGGGTTACCAGGTGGGTCCCAGTCAGGGCACATGCAGGAGTCTGTCTCTATATCTCCCCTCCTCTTCCTTAAAAAAAAGACTAGAATTTACTTTTAAGGAAAGGATGCAAGATACCTAAATGTGTATATCATGCTATCATTTGCATTAAGAAAGGTAGATAAAGATAGAAATTTGCCTTATTCCACCTTTGCACTTGCCACAGAAAGCTCCTAACAGTAGTTACCTATATGTATGTAGAGGGGGAGACTAGTGGGTAGAGATGGTTAGTATAGAAGAAAGTTTATAGGGTACTGTATATACTTTTGAAAAATATATGTGTGTATAAATATATATATTACATGTGAATATATTAAAAAACCATTTAGTTTTTTAATATATTCTGTGTAAATACCAGTCCCATAGGACAGGGCCAAGGAAGAAGAGGCCCAGCTCAGTGCCTCAGCATTAAAAACTGTTCAAAAGAAGTCCTGAGAAATGGCTGCACTCAGTGAGTACTTTAAAAATCACAGGAAAGCCTGGAACCTTCAGTGAATTCCCATTAGGTTTAAGACAAAGCTTCATGTCTATTTATTTAGTTAGTTATTTTTAGAAAGAGGAAGGAAGAGAGAGAAACATTGGTTTGTTGTTCCACATATATGCATTCATTGGTTGATTCTTATATGTGCCCTGATCAGAAATTGAACCCACATTGGCATACCAGGATGACACTCGAACCAACTGAGCTACTCAGCCAGGGCCAAAGCCTCAGTTGTTTAGTTCTATATTACTGCTTCTAGTCACTCTGGCCCCAATGTATTCTTCCCCATTTTATCTCCCTCTTATCCCAGTTTAAGCCCTTGACTCCAGCCAACTTGGGTTAACCACAACCAAAACACCTTATATATAGAAACACCTCTGAGCCTCCAGCCACCACAGATAGATAGACAGGTGTTACACAAAGGCAGCCTGTGGAGGGGAGGGGCAAGAGCAGATCACATCTGGGCTCCTTCTGCTAGACAAGCCAGCCCTGGAGTGCATCATGGACTGACCTGGGACCAAGTGGTGCATTTTTGTGATTAGTGTGCCCAGGTGGAGGTCTTACTGAATATTTGCTTCATTCTCCCCCTGCCTTTAGTGACCTGTTTACTACTCCAACTTCCTATCTGACTTTGGGTTTCTTCATAAAACCTCCCCAAGCCACTGTAACTCCACAGCGATTCCCTACCCTCTTAAATTCACATAACTCACTTGCCATCTAATTATAGCATTATAGTTTTGTGTTGTTTAAGATTGTTTTGGGGTTGCTATTTAATTTGTATTTTTTTAACTTTATGCGAGCATGTCCTAAGCCTCAACTAGCTTGTAAGCTCATTGAAGATAAGATGAACATTTTTTTGGACCCCTCCAGATTTCCCAGGATAGTGTCACACAGACAGCAGGTGATCAGTAAACATTTGTGGAACAAGTCATATATACAAATAACTCAAGCAAGAGTCGGTCTTGCTTACTAGGAAGTTTACTGGTAAAGCAAGAGAGAGCAGGAAGGAAAGGCAGCTTCAAGAATTGGACCTATGACAAAGGTCTCATATAAAAAATCTGAAGGGTCTAAAGAGACCACCAAGACCACATCAGTGCCTTGATTTTATCTCCTTTTCTCTGCTTCTAGTTACCATGGAAATGGGTTTCCTTTCCAGCCAGGGGCTCCAGATTCTAGCAATTGCTGTCAGGATACAAGACCAGCATCATTCATATCCTTATCCAGCACCTACTAACATAAATTTTTAAAAATTTCTTCATTTCTCAGAATGGGCTTAGTCATCCAATTGGCTTGTATTTCTCCTTGTCACATGAAGGACAGATTGCTGCACTATCAACTGATGCTGTTAAGTGCCCAAGTAAGATATTTGCCACAGTTATTTTGGGAAATATCCTTCTGTGCCTTTTTTCAGAGTGTTGTAACAGCCAGGAGTTTTTTTCCCCTGTCTGGGCTTTACCTGACCTTAAAAACTGTCAAGGGCAGATGTAGTTCACTGTCTGTTCTAGAAGATTTCTCCCGGTCAGAGTGCTTTTCCTTTCAGTGGCCTCCTGGCCGAGTGGCTCACCCGTCATGAGGCAGCATCTTTACAGGCTCTGCAGAGCCTGCAGTTGTCCTTCGGGTCATCAATTGCTGTTTTTAGCAATAACAAAGCCTACAGCCGTGATTTTTATTATTTCCAGTCTGTGTGCCCCTTTGTAAAAGAATTATACACAATTCAAATATTTTGACCAAATATAGGGAGAAGGCTTTGAAGTTTGCAAACTAAAGAGAGAGAAGCCAAAAAAAAATAAGTAAACAAAATCTAGTATAAGCTAGATATCTGGGTTCAAATGCATCTACTGCTAAGGATCCCTTTCAGGATATAAATAAAATTTAATCATGTATATTTCGTGTCATATTCTCAATTTTTAGTACTTCATGTTACCATCTCCTCTAACCACAGCCAGGATTATCTCCTGGCTCTTCTTTTCTCAGTAGCTCGGTTTTTATCCTTCAAAATTTGCCTTCTCTACCTGATAGCCTCTTCGCAGGAAAGGACGGCCTTAAGATCCAAGGTGGACCAGACCCGTCTCGGGGGAACAGGATGAGATAAGAATTTGAAGCAGGTTCTGCGGCTGCGTTGTAATGTGATTGGAATGAGTAATAGTGTTTCATTCTGTACAGCATCTGTCTCCACCTACCAAATGGGAGACCGTACCATCTCTGCCTCATGGTGATACAATGACATATCCAGAGAAATTCACAAAGCACCTCGCAGAGTAGACCTACGCCACCCTGTGGCTTTCACTTTTCATTGGAGTCACAGGTGGGAACACATCGACCAAAAGACAACGACTGTGGAATTGACAGAAAAGATATTCTCCTCCTAATGAAAGCAAAAAGAACGTCTATCGTTAAAACACGTAATCTGCCGACCCCAAAATATTCACAGAGCTACGAAGGAACACTAACTCGCAGCGCCCGCTTCGACCGCAGTGGTGGGCGGAGCTTGGCCACGCCCCTTGCGCTTGGGTGCCCGAGGGGCGCGGCGTGAAGCCAGTTTTGCCCCTCCTTCGCCACAGGAACGCGGAGGGACAATTCTTGCGCCTGCGTCCTGCGTCGCTGGGCGCCTCGACGCAGCCGCCGCCCGCCCCCACCTCCCGCCCGAGGGCCCTTTGTGCGCGTGCGCACTCGCGCTCCCGCCCTCTCGCTGTGCTCGTCTGAGTCAGTGGGTCTGTCGGACTCTGTCCTCGGAGCTGGAGGAGTGAAGGGATTTCCAAGAGCGCCCTGTCCTAGGATTTTCTTTCCCCTCCCTTTCTCCCTCCCCACATCTCTCTGCACCCTTCTCTCGCTCTTGCGCTACCATGGCGG
Organism: Saccopteryx leptura; assembly: GCF_036850995.1. Lineage (NCBI taxonomy): Eukaryota > Metazoa > Chordata > Mammalia > Chiroptera > Emballonuridae > Saccopteryx > Saccopteryx leptura. The sequence goes on along the minus strand of NC_089503.1, from coordinate 9,438,788 downwards.
AGCTATCGGCGGCCACTCAGTCCCCGTCGGTCTCGTCGTCCTCCGGGGCCGAGCCGTCCGCGCCCAGCGGCGGCGGGAGCCTGGGAGCCTGCTCCGCCCTCGGGGCGAAGAGCTGCAGCTCCTCCTGTGCTGGTGAGGCGCGCCGGGGTACCCCGCCCTCGGGGGTGCTGGGGGTCCGGGGGAGGGCGGACCACCCTCCCTACCGGGAAACGGGCTGAGGGGGAGGGGAGCGTCAGGTCGTGCAGACGGCGAGGGAATAGCGGGGTGCGAGGAAAACAGGTCGGGGGCAGGGACAGCAGCTCGGGGGAGCCGTCCCCTGAGCCGGGGCGACTTAGGGGAGGATTAGAGAGGTGGAGAGGATTGAGGCAGGTTGGTCGTAGGAGAAACGATTAGTTAAGGTTTTAAGGGGATGGTGGTGAAAGGATTGCATTGCAGGTTTGCAGACAGGTGTTGACATAATCAGACGTTCATGGTAGCCGTCCAAAAAAAAAATTTTTTTTTTTGGTTGCCTGTGGGGAGAATGAGAAAGTTTAGTGGCAACATTGGAGCCGGCTTTACCTGCCTTTAATTTTCTGTGGCTAGACTCCCTGAGTGCCCGATTTTTCTGAGGCTCCGAGGTGGAAGGAGGCGTGATGAGAAGAGCTCAGGGAAGATTTGGGGGGGAGGGAGCGGCTGATGGTCCAAGATGGATCCGTGGCTGCATCTGCAACACGGCCTGCTTTTCCCTGGCGCGGCGTGGGGGTGGGGACATGCAGTCAGTCGCTTATATTCTAGAACGTAATAAATGGAGTCGAGTCAAGCCCAGCCGTAAACATATTTTGATTTCAGGCTTTCTGTGAGCTGCTCTTGATCGCGGTGTAACAGAAGGGGTTGTTGACCGCAGCAAAGGGGGAAGGGGAGACCCTCAGACAAAGCAGGGGCTGGTGGGACCCCCTTCTTCATCATCTCTGTGAAAGATGAGGAAGGAAACTGCAGGCCGCTGTTAGTTTCCATTGTGTATCGTCTGCCTGTCGGTGGGAGCTGGCTGGCAAGCTCCCCTCGCGCAGGGATCTGCAGTGCAGATGCCTTCTGGAAGAGAAAAAAATGCACCCTGAGCAGGTGGTGGTTTTTAAAGGAACTGAGTCTTCGAAGGAAAAAAAAGAAAAGATTTTGGTTAAAGAAAGGGCCAGAAGCTTGGGAGGGTACAGAGAATGTCGTTCTCTATTTCCTTACCTCACAGGATTTTGAGAGACTTTAAAATGCTTTGTTGTCTCCGTTGCTAGAATCTTGGGGTGATTATAACGAAGTTAAAATTTCTGATCTTAGCTTTAAATATGTTCTCTACATGGTTTTTGAGGGGGATTTACCATATAAGAGCTTTGGTACCCTGTAGGATTTTCCAGTGTGGTTATGTCCATTTCAGTAGAAACAGCAGCAGAGGAAGCTTCTGCAAGATCAAGATTAGCTGCCCAGATAAAGGAATGAGGCAGCAAATTCAGAACTCTTGTTCTCTTTAAACCACCCATGTTTCTCCTCCAAAATTTTGTGTTCTGGGCAGAGGTCCAGGGAACAGCAGCTTCCCTATAGCTTAGTAATTAGGTGTTGTGGCCTTAATCACTTGTCATTGCTCACTGCTTCAGTTGTTGGCCCTTTGGTGCATATCTTTTGATTTTTCTTGATCTAAAATAGTTTATTCAACTGGAAAGTAAACTAGATAGATTTCCTATCTCAAACTCTTATCCATTGAAAATATGTATTAATATTGTCTAAAAATCATTAATACAATTTTGGTGGGCCCAATGTAAGATGCTCATTTGTTGGGTCATTACTTGAAGAGTTTAGTTTAAAATACTGTGTGTATAGTCATCATTTCATTGCAGAAGCTTTTCCCCCTTACAGAGTGCATTCTGCATCTCGCAAAGGAAATGCCTGAGACACCTTTGCACCATGAAAATAAGATGGACTTTGTTATTCCAAAATTTAACTCATTTAAAATGGATACTAAGAAAAATCTTCCTTGATTGTTAAAAAATCTACGTGAGTTGATGTCAATCTTCAGCTTCACATTATTTCACCAACCTCCTTTTCATTTTGGAGACTTTCAAAAAGTGAAAGAAGAGCAAGGGGTCACTTGGTGTTCTGTAGAAAGCGATTTTATATAGTCTGACCTGTGGAATCACAGTTTTTGGAAATACTAGTCTCGACCTAAAGGTAGAGGATGACTGATGTCAACATTGGGTGCAATCCCTCAGGTGTTAGTGCAGCTGTCTATGTAGTATGCTTGGAGAAGGAGGTCGGGGGCCAGGATCGGCTTCCCAGATTTCTGCCTTTGAAGGAAACTGAAGATTTCAAAGCAGAAATTTGAGGTTGAAGTAAAGGAGACCTAAAGATTTAGTGCTCTTTTCAGGGGGAGAGCTTCCATTATTCGACCCTCAAGTATAGATACATGTCTATTGTCTGAACTTTATTTTTTTTAAATTATTGATTTGAGAGAGAGAGAGAAACATCAGTTCCACTTTGTTTACGCATTCATTGGTTGATTCTTGTTATGTGCCCTGACTGGGAATCGAACCTGCAGCCTTGCTGTGTCAGGATGATGCTCCAACTGAGCTACCCAGCCAGGACTATTGTCTGAACTTTAAAAATGTTTTATACCTTTCTCTCTATAACTTGCTAGAGACTTCTTCATTATTGCTACGAAAATCATGATGCCAGAATAAAGCTGCATTTCTTGTATCTTTTTGGAAATTAGCTCAAAGCAAAAACAGCCTGGAAATTTTTATTTTTTAAAGTTTATACTTTACAACTAGTACAAGTTGATGCTTTCCCTCCCCCTTTCTGTCTTCCTCTCTCTGTCTCTCTCACTCTCAAACCAATAAAATAAAATCTTTTTTTAAGTGAAACTTAAAGAAAAAATGTTTATGCTCTAAATACTTCTTTTCTCATGAAACTTAGTTGTTCTGTGTACTTTTTATGGCACAATTTTCACACTTTGTTCTAACAAGTCAATCAAATGTGGTGATTTGTATTTTCAGTCTTAACTCTTAAATAAAAAGAAATCTGACTACCTGTCCAATACTGACATTATCTGTATTACAGTCGTGTCAGATCACTGTGCAATACAGTGATAAACACAGACTGGAGCCCCAGAAACATTGAAACATCTGGATTCTAGCTCTGACTCTTACTAATTGTCTGACCTAGTGCAAACCCTGACTGAGCCTCAGCAATGTGACTTAGACCAGTTTGCCTTGCAACCTTAAATCCTAATTGTATTAAGTTATAATACCTAACATTTGATGCTTGTATTTGCAGATTAGAAACTTGTGCATGTAGATACAAAATAGTAATTGAATTACAGGTGGGAAATCATAATTTAACTCATAGTAAAGGAAGATCTTACTACCTTTTTCTTTAAAAAAGTGAGTCAGTTGTTTCAGCTATTGAGCCCTCACATTGTCTTAAAGCTGCTACCCCTTTCACTCGACTGGGCTGTTAAGGAACCGGGGTTGGGGGCAGGGAAAGCCAAGATGTTTTGTAGATGGCTTTTCATGACATCTGTATGCTTAAAAACTATCTGCTGCATTCTGACCGTAATAAGTGTAGTTACGATACATGGTGAAACTCCTATCAGTGGAAGCAGGAGTACAGGAGACAGCAAGACTGGTCATGTCAGTATAGTTTACAAATGCCTGTTGATTTGGATGGCTTTTATTCCCAGGAATAAAAGGTTTTCTAATAGTGCTGTTTTCTTTTAGGGTCAAATTCGTAAGTAATTTAACCACTTTGACCAAACAAACCAGTCTATAAATGTTTCACAGATACCTTAACCCGAAGTTGAAATCTCTAGGGGATTGTTTATTAAGTTGCTGGTAAGAGATTCAGTATTTTTATTTTCTATTATTTTCAAGATGGTCTGGAAACAAAACCAATAGAATTGCTTTTATTGTATTCTGTGGTGAGGAAATTATATATTCTTCCTGATATAGGAGCCACTTGTTTAATCCTGTGTGTTTCAATAATTTATACATGAAGTTTGGTAGCGAAGGAACTAGAAAGATGTCATTGAAGGGAAAAGGGAAAGTTAAGGGTTCCAGTGTTGTTCGAGCCAAAAGTTGTTTGCCCTGTAGAAAGGCACTTCTCTTTAGCCATAAGTAGGCATATTTGTTGTGTGTTCTTAGGTTATAGTTTGTGTTCAGATTTAGCATATAGTTTATTGTTAGTGACGAATTTATGATTGCCTAAACTGTACAGAGTTGTGATAAATATGTAAATTTCATAGTTAAACTTTTTACATAAAAATTACCAAGTTGATACTATATTCATATAATTAACTCACTCAAGAGTTGCCCAGGAAACTGACTTACCCTTTCTTCCATTTGTTTATAATAACTATTAATTCTAGAATTATTTCTGGATCTTTGGGTGGGTTTTAGAAAAAGTGTGTATGCTAAATAAGTTTACCCATAATCAGTATTGCTTGTGATTGCATCATTGAAGTCTCTTACAATGTATCTGTTACTTACATAAAACTTACTTTGTGATACTGCAATTTCAGAGAGAAACCCTTAAATACTGTATAGGATTTGTATTTTACATTATTGGGAGGGGGGAATTGTCAGCAGGTAGCCTGCCTTTGTGGTCTTTTTAAATTTCAAAGAACTAGTCTTAATCTGTTTTCTCTCTGTGAAAATTACTTTTTTTTTTTTTCTCCCTCTAAGCACCTCCTCATAACCTAACCAAGCCGGGACATGTGAACTTTTTGACAGTTTCTCATTGGCAGCTTGCCCTTGAGGATATATTGAAGTGTAAACTAATACAGAGCTCTTTTTGTCCTGTTACTTGGAAGCTTTTCAACAGTGAGCACTGTCTTCATTTTACATAGGAAGTAGAAATATTTAATTATTGTGTCTTGCATTTGTGTATTGCTTTAAGGTTTAAGTTGTGCCTGTGCATTCATTTAATTCAACAAATACTCAAGCATACATGAAAGCTCTTCGTTAGGTGCTGTGGGAGATCAGAAAGTAAATAAAGCACAGGTCATCCCTCTAACGGCCATATTCAATAGTGAGAAGACTTGTGTTATGCTTATTTGTGCGGTAGTCAGGTAGTGATACAAACCTCATTTTACAGATGAGAAATCAGACTCAGAGATTAAGTGGTATGCCCAAAGGTTTGTGAATGGAGGTCCCATTCATGACACCAACTCCATTCTCTTTCAAATACATACACTGCCTCTCTCTAAAATTTGAAACGTGATAAAAATGGTTCATTCACCCTCTTGACTTAAGTTATCAGTGTTAACTTTGAGTTCATTTCTGGTCCCATGGTTTCTAAGCCAGGTGCCTTTTTGCTCCACTGTTCTACAGAACCTTCTCTTGTCAGGTTCCCCAATTATTTTCCACATTGTTCAGCCCGTGGTTACCTCTCAGTCCTCATCTCAAATGCTCTTTCAGCAATTTTGGTAAAATCGATCACTCCCTTCTCTGTGAAATACCTTTTTTGTCTTCCATTACACCACACAGTCTCTAACTAGCTGCTTCTCCTCTGTCTCCTTTGCTTTCGTTCTTTTTTTTTTTAATTAAAACATAATTCAAATAACATAAAAAGCACTATTTGAAAGTATTGACACAAGGTTGTACAACCAGCATCACTATCTAATTTCAGAAAATTATATTCCCCCCAGAAGAAGCCCCATGCCTGTTAGCAGCCACTCTCCATTTGTTCCTCCCCATCCCTTGGCAAAGACTACTCTACTTTCTGAGTCTATGGATTTCCTTACTATTGGGATTTTATATTACTAATTTTTTATCTTCCCAACATCTAACATTTAGAGTACTCCAGGACTCACTTTTCAGAACTTTTCACTTATCTTTTTTTCATTGGTCTCATTCACAACATCCATCTTGTGTTTTGAAGGACCGTTGATGACTTTCAAATCTTGATCTTCAGCCTCCATGTTAATAGGCATCTCAAGCTTACTATGTCTAAACTGAATTTGTTTGTTTGTTTGTTTATTTTAGCTTGTGTGCATGCACAAAGGGGGGAGGGGAGAGAGATGAGAACTCATAGTTGCTTATTGATTGTTTTTTAATATGTGTCTTGACCGGGGGTGGGGGGCAGTGGAGGGTTGGAGGGGGCTCCAGCTGAGCCAGAGATCCCTTGTTCAAGCCAGTGACCATGGGATCAAGCCTGCAACCCTGCGCTCAAGTTGGTGAGCCTGTGCTCAAGCCAGTGACCTTAGGCTTTTGCACCTGGGACCTCAGCATCCCAGATCAATGCTCTGTCTACTGTACGACCGCTGGTCAGGCATTTGTTTTTTCTCCTTGGATATTTTTGAATGAGAGCAGAAACATTACCTATTTATTTATTTATTTATTTTTTTATTCAGTGAGAGCAGGGGAGGCAGAGAGACAGACTCCCACATGTGCCCCAACCAGGATCCACCCGGAATGCCCAGTAGGAGGCAATGCTTTGCCCATCTGGGGTGTTGCTCCATTGCTCAGCAACCGAGCTCTTCCTAGCACCACCTGAGGTGGGGGCCATGGAGCGGGCCATAGAGCCATCCTCAGTCCCCGAGGCCAACTTGCTCCAGTTGAGCCGTGGCTGCAGGAGGGGAAGAAAGAGAGAAGCAAGAGAGAGAGGGGTGAAGAAGCAGATGGGTGCTTCTCCTGTGTTCCCTGACCGGGAATCAAACCCAGGACTTCGCATGCCGGGCCAATACTCTACCACTGAGCCAACCGGCCAGGACCACATTACCTTTTTTTAAATATTCATTTTATTGACTTTAGAGAGGAAGGGAGAGAGTAGGAAAGAGACGGGAACATATATGTTCCTATATGTGCCCTGACCAGGAATCAAACCAGCAACCTCTGTGCTTTGGGACAATGTTCTAACCAACCTAGCTCTCTGGCTAGGGCTGAAAATCATATTATAAGCTTTGCAAAAACTTAACCCATATAGAAATTGATATATCCATTTAGGTACTGAGGAGAGGTTTTTTTTGTCTTTTTGTTGTTGCTTTTTTGCGAGAGAGAGAGAAGGACAGACACAGACTGGAAGGGAGAGAGATGAGAAGCATCAACTCATAGTTGCAGCACCTTAGTTATTCATTGATTGCTTTCTCATATGTGCCTTGACGGGGGTGGAGAAGGGGGACTCCAGCCAACTCAGTAATCCCTTGCTCAAGCCAGCAACCATGGAGTCATGTTTATGATCCCACGCTCAAGCCGGTGACCTCAGGGTTTTAAACCTGAGTCCTCAGCATCCCAGGCCAACGTTCTATCCACTGCTCCACCATTTGGTCAGGCATGAGAGAATTTTCATGTAAGTCCATAAAACTATGTCTAATAAATACAGCTTATGTTTAAGGTTGGCTTCTTTCACTATTATCTTTATTTGTGGACTCTTATTTTCCATTAATTGCATTACTCCAGAAAAGTATCATTTTAAGACCATTTGAAGGCCACATTTTAGTCTTTTAGAAAGACTCACTTCCAGTAAAGACCCAATGGTAAACTAGTCTTATGTGTCAGGATTTTTTTTTTTATGTGTCAGGATTTTAGGATATGTTAAAATGTTTTATTACCATCTTATACCTAACAAAATACGAGTTTTGATTTAATACATTTTGAATATTATTTGGAGAAGATTAAGACGTTCCTAAAAGTAACCGTAGTTCTATATATTTTAAAGTTGGATTATTAAAATATTTGTAATCAATTTTCTGTTTACATATTCTATTTTGTTTCTTCTAAACTTTCTCGTTTGTTTTGCAACAAGAGTTCTGCTTTTCCTTCCTCTTAGATTGCATATACACTCATTCCATAAATGTACAAAGAGAGTTGTCCAACCCCTGTTGTAATGGAACAGTGAGTGTCTTCATTATGAGCACCGTTGTGACTTAACGCTGGAGGGAGCTACTAACTACTGCATTAACAGGACTAATGTTCAGTCACTCAGAGAGTGTCTTTGAAATAACAGTTAAGAAATCCCAGATAGTTTGGTTTTAACCAGTCATTAAGTAAGCCTCTATAATGTTCAGTCCTCCGTTTTCTGTGCCTTCTACTAGGTGCTGGCCAGTGCACTCTGTGCTTTATGTGAGGTGGCCCTTAACCTAAGGTACTTCTAATCAGGTTGGAATTTATTTCTAATGGCTAATAAATTGAATTTTTTAAGCTAGATATTAGATTTTACATAGGTTCATTGGTTCCAGAAGACCAAAATGTTGTTATAATTGCTCTATTTTTACAGTAGTCATGTCAGCTGTAAATAAATAAATAAATAAAAATCAACCCTCCAGTTTATGTATTGTGGAAGTGTTTAGTGATTTGCTTCCAGTGACTACAGTATGGAAGGGCAGGGAGCAGTGCCACCGTAGAGAGAAGCCTAGCTAACTGCCTCAGCCAGGGGATCGAGGTTAACATCAGAGATGAGTCGTGTTGACAGCATGTAATTTTGATATGATATGACAGGGATGGCCCTTCACCTAAGTGGTATTCTTCCCCAAAAACTGTATCTCCAGGCTAACTATGAGAAAAGCATCAGACAAACCCATCTTGAGGGACAGTCTGTAAAATATCTTTCCAGTAGTTCTTAAAACTGTCAAGGTCATCAAAAGCATGTTAAGAAATGGTCATAGTCCAGCCTGACCAGGCAGTGGTGCAGTAGATAAAGTGTCAGACTGGGATGCGGAGGACCCAGGTTTGAAACCCCAAGGTCGCCGGCTTGAGCAGGGCCACAACAGCTTGAGTATGGGGTCGCTGGCTTGAGCGTGGCATCATAGACATGAACCCATGGTCCCTGGCTTGAGCCCAAAGGTTGCTAAGCCCAAGGTCGTTGGCTTGAGCAAGGGGTCACTCACTCTGCTGGAGCCCCCGGTCAAGGTGCATATGAGAAAGCAATCAATGAACAACTAAGAACAAATTGATGCTTTTCATCTCTCTCCCTTCCTGTCTGTCCCTGTCTGTTCTTCTCTCTGTCAAAAAAGAAAGAAAGAAAGAAATTGTCATAGTCCAAAGGAGGCTAAGGAGACAAGATGACAAAATGTGACTTGGTATCTTGGATGGGATTTGGGAACAGAAAAAGGGCATTAGGGAAAAATTAATGAAACCCAAGTGAAGTATGGGGTTTTGTTATTAATAATATATCAATATGAGTTCATTAGTTGTGATAAATGCGCCATCATACTAATGAAATAGGCTAACACTGGGAGGAACTTAGAGCTGGATATAAAGCAACACGGTACTTGTCTTTGGGCCTTTTCTGGAAATCTAAATAAAAGTTTTTTAAAAAGAAAGAAATCCTTAATCATGAAATAGATATTCCTTTAGGAGAGGCAAGGAGGTCCACTTTTAGTACTTCTACTTAGTAATACAATGGAGGTCCTAGCCAGCACAAAAAGATAAGAAAAGTCAATGGCATCAAGTTTTGGGAGAAGTCAGTCTGCCTGTCCCTTGAGCTTTGTTGGGAAGGGGGCCCTAATGGGCAAAGTTTAGCTGCTTCTGAGTTGACATGGAGAATTGTGGTTATGAGAGAGTACAAAGACTGCCCAATTTTTTTGTGGCCTAGCTATAAAGCAAAAAGGAAAATGGTAAATGATCAAAAAAATTATTTGCATTAATATTAGAAGACATGTCTAAAAGAACTGATGATTTTCATTTCATTACGTTAATTTTAGATAGAATTTTAAACACTTTTCCTTTCCTTATGTATTGGGAGATGCTTTAATAATCTATAGAAACTAACACAAAATAGCTTTGGACCCAAATGTAGATGTCATTCCACAAATTTTTTTCTGAAAGTAACTTGCTTCTCTGTTTAAAATTTATAGCCTATTAAAACATAATTTTATTAAGCAGTGTCATCCTAAAATATTCAATAAAACTTAAAATAAAAAATGTTTTAAAGTGGCCACAAAGAACAACAGGTAAAAACAAAGAGAATGGGGAAAAAATACTAATGAGGTTGCTTCCATTAAAGCCAAGAAAGTAAAATTTTTAAAATAACAAAATAAAATATACAGTCTATGGTATTGAAGGATATTTATCACCAAAATGAATAGTTTTGGTCCTTCCTGTTTCTGTAGTCCTCCACTTCGGAACCACGCTCTCACCAACCAAGCTTCCGGCCAGGGCTGCCAGAGCCCTTTTTAAAATACTTGTGATGTTGTCACTTCCATAAAACTTTCAGTGATTCCTCATTTCACATAGACTATAATCCAAATTTCATTGCATGACTTTTAAAGCCATTTGGAAACTGGCCAAGTTGTTCTTTCTCTCCAGAATGCCTTCCACTCTGTCTTGTTCAACTTGACAACAGATTGACCATCTCTCCGTGGTTCCCCCAGTGACTGCCTCTGCTGCTTTCCCACTTCAGTTACTTGTCACCTCTCTATGACCAGTGGTAATACAGTGCGTGGACTTGGCTACTTAGGATAATGTTTGGTTTCATTAATAGCATTTGAGAATTAAGATCACTGTTCTTGGGTTTGGTTTCTTGTAGCATAAATATGGAATGTGAATACCACATGATTTTTGTAAAGTTGACCTCATGCTTAATTAATATTGTTGCAAACTATGAACTGGTTATCTGTGTTCTGTATCAGAATAGATGCTATGCATAAAAATTTGTATGTTGAAATTTTCCATTAGGAGGTGTTAGGTGGAGATGAAAAGGCAAGTTCATAAGATTGTTTCTGGCATTGGGCTTAGCATTTGTTTTTTTGGGTTTATTCTGATTTAAACTCACCAGTTGACAGATTTAATGTTGAAGGTAAATGCATATAGTAATGAACCTATCTGGAAACATTAAAGAAATAGATATAAATGCTTGCTTTAAAAAGGAATAGGAGAGCTTTTATTTGTAGGAGTAAATGTGATCACTATCTTTTACAATAATTAAAAAGGATGTGGTTTTTAAATTCTGGTCTTGAGTTACTGAAATACTACTGCCTATTGTCCACTAAGTTCTGCCTTAGTGTAATATGTTCCATATTTGTTAACTAAATAGTTTTCTTCATTTTTTTTTTCTTTTTCTTTTTTTTCTTTTACAGGGACAGAGAGAGAGAGAGAGGGATAGGCAGGGACAGAGAGAGATGAGAAGCATCAATCATCAGTTTTTCATTGCGAGACCTTAGTTGTTCATTGATTGCTTTCTCATATGTGCCTTGACCATGGGCCTTCAGCAGACCGAGTAACCCCTTGCTCGAGCCAGCGACCTTGGGTCCAAGCTGGTGAGCTTTTGCTTAAACCAGATGAGCCTGCACTCAAGCTGGTGACCTCGGGGTCTCAAACTTGGGTCCTCTGCATCACAGTTCAATGCTCTATCCACTGCGCCACCGCCTGGTCAGGCTAAATAGTTTTCTTAAATTAGTACTTACAGGTATAGCTATGGCCCAGTCCGTTAGAGCACAATCCCTTCACTTTGATATTTATAACACTTGTAAAAACATTTTTAGGCCCTGGCCGGTTGGCTCAGTGGTAAAGTGACGGCCTGGCGTGCAGGAGTCCCGGGTTCAATTCCCGGCCAGGACACACAGGAGAAGCGCCCATCTGCTTCAACACCCCTCCCCCTCTCCTTCCTCTCTGTCTCTCTCTTCCCCTCCTGCAGCCAAGGCTCCATTGGAGCAAAGTTGGCCCGGGCGCTGAGGATGGCTCCGTGACCTCTGCCTCAGGTGCTAGAATGGCTCTAGATGTAACAGAGCAGTGCCCCAGATGGGCAGAGCATCGCCCCCTGGTGGGCATGCCAGGTGGATCCCGATCGGGCACATGCGGGAGTCTGTCTGACTGCCTCCCGGTTTCCAACTTCAGAAAAATACAAAAAAAAACTCCAAAAAAACATTTTTATAATTGCAACAGAAAAAGGAGTTAACAAGTAAAGGTTAGTATATTTAGGGCACTTTTAAGGGTTTTTTTTTTAACATGCTGCGTTCATTAATTTTTTTTCTATTTTTACTGGAAGGGTAATTTATATTTTTGATCTGTAGTAAAAAGCAAATCTCCCTCCCATCCCAGACCTCAAGGTCCCTTTTGCTGGCTGTTAACAGATGCACACCATAGGCACTTCTGCACTTTGCTTTTTAGTTTAATGTATCAATTATGTCAACATCTATACCTGAACCCATTCTTTTTTCATAGCAGCAAGTATTCCATTATTTGAATGAAACTATTTAACTAGTTTTCTATTGATGGTCGTTTAAATTATTTCTAGGCCCTGGCCGGTTGGCTCAGTGGTAGAGCATCGGCCTGGCGTGCGGAAGTCCCGGGTTCGATTCTTAGCCAGGGCACACAGGAGAGGCGCCCATCTGCTTCTCCACCCCTTCCCCTCTCCTTCCTCTCTCTTCCCCTCCTGCAGCCAAGGCTTCATTGGAGCAAGGATGGCCCGGGTGCTAGAATGGCTCTTGTGGCAACAGAAGTGACGCCCCCTGGTGGGCGTGCCGGGTGGATCCTAGTTGGGCGCATGCAGGAGTCTGTCTGACTACCTCCCCGTTTCCAGCTTCAGAAAACTACCAAAAAAAAAAAAATTATTTCTAGTACTTATAACCAGTGCTTTTATAATCCTCATCACATATGCAACTATATCTGTAGATTGAATTTCCAGAAATATAAGTGCCAAGTTAAAGAATATGAGCAGGGGGTGGTGGGGAAGGTATGTGCCTTTAAAATTTTTGATATATGTTGCCACCATCAGAGTATAATTTTAGAAGATGAAGGAAGATTTCTCACAATTCTCTGTGAATTAAGTATTCAAGGTCAACTCTGTCAGTATTTATCAGCTAGCTATATAGGTTTAAGTGCTCATATCTTAGTGACTAACTCCACAAAATGCAGTTTGGAATGGTTAAAGCAAATATCAGTTAATAATCAGATACCTATTTTTCCTTTCCCACGAAGAGTGGCCGGGAGCATCATCGTTCTTGAGCTTGTACTTGTTTAACAATGCTAGCAGCCCCTCTCTTCTTCTTACTTTGAAGGTGAGACTATTTGAGCCTCCCCCAAATGGATTAACTTTTAGAAATACATCTCAAAATGAAATAAGGTTTTGCTGCCAGGTGAGTGAAAACAATAATTGGAAATAAAGACTTGGGTTTTCCCGTCTTGCTTAAACCCAATGAAATATATGGTGCTTAGCCAAAATGAAATAAAAGTTAAAATTCCTGTGTGAGGTTGTCAGATTCTCACGCTGTGTATTTTCTTTCAGATTCCTTTGTTTCTTCCTCTTCCTCTCAGCCTGTATCTCTATTTTCGACCTCACAAGGCAAGTCCGTTATTTTTTATGTGTGCATTAATAAAAGAAAAATGTTGAGAAAGAGGCTGTAACTGGGGATATGAGGCACAAGTTTTCTGTTGCCCTCAAGTCCCTTAAAATAAAAACTAATTACAAGCCAGTCCTTTATACTATTTAGCAGTTTCCAAAGGATTTCCTGTAAAGACAAAAGACAATAACGTAGAATTAGGCGAGGTGGACCCTTTGACCTAGTATAAGCTTGAGATGTGGTTTTTTGAGTATCTCTTAATAATTAAAAACGCCCACAGAATTTGGAACAGATAGAATTGTGGCTCAGAAAACAACGCAACCCCAGAAGGCATTTTAACTTACTGATTTGCAGTTATGCAACTGCTTTGAAGAGGTAGTAGATTTGGAAGAAAGAAAAACACAGCAGTATAAACACCTGCTTCCACTGAGCTAGTATATTATCTTAGCTATAGAGTATTTTAGTGTGAACTTCTCTAAGATTTGTCACAAGAGCTAGACTAGTTCCAGATTGCCTAGGAACATTGAACAAGTCAGCTGACTTTTTGGCAAGCCAGGCATGTTTTCCTACAGATTAAGCCAAGGCTTTGTTTTTTTGTTTTTTCTTTAGATCTGCCAACCAATGAGGAAGGGAGTCTGAGAGTGTGATAGCTATAGGTTTGTGGAAGTAGTAGCACTGCCAAAAAAGCTGGAAGAGAGTGCTGTGTGCTTCATTGATTTGCACTAATAATAAAGCACTGTTTCGTCTGTGCTTTGTACTTGACATCAAATACAGGTCAATGGAAAACTCTTATTTTTAAAAAGGTGATTAAACTCAGGAGACAGGTCTAAGAAACTCTGTGTGAACAGTTTATTGTCCCTGCTGAATTCTCTAGGTGCCAAGTCTGGGTGCTGGCTTGTTAGGAAGACTTTGACCTTATAAAACTAAAGAAGTAACAGGGTAAAATGGGTGTAGTAAAACTTTATCCATGTTTAATCTGTTTAGGAAACATGATAATGATAGATAATTTGTTGCTTTTACGTGATAATTTGTTGCTTTTAATTCTGGCTGCTAACATTAGAGCCCCAAACCCTTTATAATGTGCCTCACGTAGATTTACGTATCTTGTGGGTCAAAGCGTGACCTTTGAAATTAACACGTTTACATTAAAAGATATTTTGTGAATGTTAGTCATTCAAACCTACAAAGTGACTCTTGACCATAATGATATCTTTAAAGATTTCCTTTTTCCTCATTAGATATTTAGTAATTTGGGCAGATAAGTATTACACTTATTTCATTCTGGAAAATAAACCTGTAAAAATAAAATATAAATAGAACAAATAATTATATATTTCTACTGCAGATATTTCAGATGTTTTAAAATGTATCCTTCGTAGTTATAACTTTTTTTTTTTAATATAGGAAGGTCATTGGTATCCACAGTAGTGTAACAGTGCGACCCAAGCACAACATACCTAGTGTACGGAATGCTGAGAGGATAACTATCATAGCTTTAAAAAATAGTTTAATCCCTGTTAGGAAAAAAGGAACATACATTCACGTAGAATGGAGGTAAATAAAAAGAATTTTTTAAATTAAAAACTAATGTTTAAGTAGGCTTATGTTTCACAGGATGAGAGTTTGTAAAACAATGGATTTGGCATTTTTTTAGCTTATAAAGAGTTCTTTTGACAAATTCAGATTCAAAATAGTGTTATTACTAAAAGGGTATTATAAAGAGGCAGTTAACAATGTCATATCCCTGAAGGTATTCCAGTCTGGCCTCTATTATGGCACTTTTCTTTTGCAAACCAAACACCATATACATATACACACGCACAGGTGCACACACACACATAATGGAAAAGTAACCCAGCTGGTACTGTACCTCATTGGCAGGTCTGAAGATCAGATTGTTTGGTTATTTGAGGTAACACTTGGCATGTGATTAGGTGTGTTCTAGGGTGGCCAAGACTGGTGCTTCTAGTCTGCCTTAATAAAAATAAGGGAAGAGGATGTTGTTGGTGTACTTGGTTAGCTGAATTAAAATGCCTGGGGGAATAGCTGAGACCAGTCCTGCCCCAACACAGGCCTTTCAGAGTGACTGCTGTCACCAGCAGGTACCTTGAGTCCATCAGTGCCAGTGCCAGCTAACTAACCTGTCTCTGGCTTCCATATCCTTTAGCCTAACGCCTTGGGCCATTGTGCCTCACTTTTATACAGGGGTGAGCAAAAGTAGGTTAACAGTTGTTGTATGGAAGAAAGACATGCAGGTTGTGATTATTACAATAGCTTTATTAACTCAAATAATGTCACAATGCAACTGGAAACCTACTTTTGCCCACTCCTATATATCTAAACCATATTAAGTGATATGTAGCAATAATTAAATGGGACATTTTCATATTTAAGAATGACTATTCTGAACTGTATACGTATCATTGGGTTACAGTAAGATGCAGGTACCAAAAACTGTTATTAATTTGGACTGAGTCAAAAAAGGCATTTAAATATAGCAAAAAGAAATTAATATTTACTAAATTGTACTCCTTTGAGGTATGCAGTTAGTTAGGCTAGCAGTTTAAACTTTTTGAAAGCTTATGAATAGGTCTGTGATTAGAATGTCAGTGGAATAAGTGGTTTTACTCCTGAGTAGGACTTAAGCTTACTGAGTCCTTTTTCTCTCATTAAAGAGTTAAATTTCAGCCTAATCCCTGAGCATTTCAAAATAGGGAGTGAGTTTTAATGTTTTCCTGTACTGTAAGATAAAGATGTTAACAGGTGTAGATGTAGTATGTGGCTAATTTTTATTGAGCTTATATAGTGCTCAGTACTTCATATGAATCATCTCATTTAATCTTCATACCAATTTTATGGAGGAAAGATACTAGCTCTTTTACCTATTGAGAAGGCTGGGGTTTTAACTTGCTCAAGGTCACACTGTAGGTGACAGGCCTAGGATTTCCAAGCCACTGTAAAGATGATGAAGCATATTAGTTGTATTTTAAGGTTTATAGATATTTAGAGATGTCGTTTTGAGATTAATATTAAAATCATGAAAGCAGAAGAGGCAGAGATTACTACTTTAACCATGTTATCGCTATTAGGCAATTCAGTATCATTTGGGGAGTATATTCCTTCCATCAGACACAAAATCAAACTGAAATTTGGTTTCTGCTTTTGAAACCTTTGACGAAAGTGTAGACTGGAAAACACTCAGATTTTCTTTAGAAAGCATCGGAAGAAAAGTAGGGGGAAATGAGATTGGAAGCGCAATTGCACTCTGAGTAATACAGTGGCTCTCTGGAGTAGGAAGTTAAACACTGAGCTTTGGGGCAAGGATTGAGGGAAATAATTTGCCAGTTACAGCCTTTTTTTTAACAAGAGCAAAACATTTTTCTTTGTACAAAAGAGACTTTTTCGTTTAGGATCTAGCTTGGCTGCAAAGTGTCTGCTGGCTAACTTCCTATTTTGGTGCTGTGGCTGAAAGTTGCTAATGTTTTGCACGAAAATTTGTCTTTTTTGTTTTGTGAACGTGGGAAAACTCAAGTGTAGGCAAACCTATACCTGGATATCTCAAGCCTCCCTGTACGGATACTCATGGAATGTGTGTGGAAAGTAACCTAGAGGCCACTGGCAGGCCGGCGGGCTTTCTTCACCGCAGGTCTGCTTTTTCCATGTTACAGGTATCCTTCTAATTAAAAGTAATGAATGCCTTGGGGGGTGTGGGGGGTGGTAACTAGTAACCAAATGGTAACTATAACAGATTTCTAAGCTATTCCCTCTTTTTAGGAAGAACTGAAGGACAGTTTGGAGAATAAGGAACAGTAAAGGGAAGGTATTTTGAAGTGTAAACAAACATTTTTTTCAGTTTGAAAATGTTTACTTGGTGTCTACAGAGCATTCACTTGGAAGTTGTTTTTTTTTATCATGTCATTTTTAACTCCCAACCTTGTTCTGTAAGATAAAGTATTCTGGACACAGAAGAGGGCAGTTTCTCCCTCCATTCCCACTCCATATTCTCAAGCCCAATGAGCTTTTCCTTATTCCAATTGAAATTTCAAGTTACTGTTCTTTAAAATTAGTGAATAGATGTGTTTAGAGCAGGGAGAAAGGACCACTCACTCTGCCCCTTCCCCTCTGCAGGTTGTGTCCTGGACAAAGACTGTCTGTGGTTAGGACTGAGGGTGTCAGTGTCAGGACGCGAGTTCTGAAGTACAGCTCAGTCTTTCTGCTCTTCTAGAACTAATGAAATACAGGCAGTCAAGGTGTGGTTCTCAAGCCAGGTGCATTACCTGGGGAACTCGTCATGCAGATTCCTGAGCTTATCCTGCTCTGGAAATTCTGAGTCAGTCAGGCGGAGACAAAGCCCGTGCAGCACTCACTGGTGGGTGCGCTGCAGTTTGAAAGGGCCTGTAAAAGATGTGCCGGTGGCTATTGTGCTCAGTGAGTCAGACTTTGACCTTGATAGTGATCAAGATCATTTGCTAAAACATTTTGTTCAGGAACTTGTCTTTCAACATTGGCTTACAGTATATATTTATTTTATATTGGACTGCTTTAAATGTCTTTATTCACTTAGAACCCGCAGTTCTTAGAATGTCGTAAGCATTTAGTTTTTACTAACTGATTTAGATAACAGTCACCCAAAATCTTGAAATAGATAAAAGCTCTTTAAATTCCTGCCCTTTATTTGTAACTGGTTGGAGGGAAAGTGTTTAAAACCCTGAATGAGGACTTTTCTGTATTATATACCAGGTGAAGGTGGTTAGGATTTGACAATATATCTTTTTCTCTCTCCCCTAATAAAAAGTAGATGGTCTGGAGAATCTGTTTCAGCTGAGATTTCTTTTTTTTTTTAATGTGTTTGGGGACATTTATTGAGAATTTGTTATAAGTCCAAATACTTGTTTTAAGCACTTCACATGTATTAATTCATTTCATCTTCACAGCAGTTCTTGAGTTAGGTACTTTAGTATACCCCCTTTTATTTTTGTTTTTACAGAGACAGAGAGAGGGATAGATAGGGACAGACAGATAGGAACGGAGAGAGATGAGAAGCATCAATCAGTTTTTCATGGTGACACCTTAGTTGTTCATTGATTGCTTTCTCATATGTGCCTTGACCGTGGGGCTTCAGGAGACTGAGTAACCCCTTGCTCAAGCCAGCGACCTTGGGTCTAAGCCAGTGAGCTTTGCTCAAACCAGATGAGCCCGCGCTCAAGCTGGCGACCTCGGGGTCTCGAACCTGGGTTCTCCGCATCCCAGTCCGACGCTCTATCCACTGCGCCACCGCCTGGTCAGGCTATCCCCATTTTTTAGATGAAATTAAGGAATTTGCGAAGGCCACACAATGAGTCAGTATGATGAAAAGATTTTGCATCTTTTAATTGGAATTTTTGGTTTGGGAGTAGTCAAATGTTACAGAAATTTGTGGGGTTTTTTCTTTTCCAAATGAGAGGGAGGAGGAACAGTCTCCATATCTACCCTGCTGGGATCCACCCAGCAACCCTGTCTGAGGCTGATGCTCTGCCCATCTAGAGCCATGCTTGCAATGGAGCCATTTTTAGCACCTGAGGCGGAGGCTCCCTGGAGCCATCCTCAGTGCCTGGGCTGATGCGCTTGAACCAATTGAGCCATGAGTGCAGGGAAGGGAAGAGAGAGTGGAGGAGAGGAAGGGGTGGAGCAGATAGTCGCTTCTACTGTGGGCCCTGACTGGGAATCGAACCAGGACATCCACACACCAGGCTGATGCTCTACCACTGAGCAAACTGGCCAGAGCCAGAAATTTAGAATATGACTGCCAACTTAATTTTCTAGTCTTATTTCAGAAAATATAATTAAAAGACAAAGAAGAAATTAGTTTAAGAAGATAAAGTAAGCAAGGAGCTCAGTTCTGGATAAATTTGCGGACATCTATGATCCTTGTAGGGTTATGACATTTCACCTCTTGCCATATATTGATTTCCTTCTAGTAGATGTGTAACCCTTGCTTGTTAAGAGAGTAATGCCATATTTTTAAGTGATTAGAATTCTTGATAATGAATGTGCACATTAAATCACATTATAGCAGATAATTAGAAAATATTCATGATGAGGGAATTTTTTTTTTTTTTTTTTTTTTTTTTCCATTTTTCTGAAGCTGGAAACGGAGAGACAGTCAGACAGACTCCCGCATGCGCCCGGCCGGGATCCACCCGGCACGCCCACCAGGGGGCGACGCTCTGCCCACCAGGGGGCGATGCTCTGCCCATCCTGGGCGTCGCCATGTTGCGACCAGAGCCACTCTAGCGCCTGGGGCAGAGGCCACAGAGCCATCCCCAACGCCCGGGCCATCTTTGCTCCAATGGAGCCTTGGCTGCGGGAGGGGAAGAGAGAGACAGAGAGGAAAGCGCGGCGGAGGGGTGGAGAAGCAAATGGACGCCTCTCCTATGTGCCCTGGCCAGGAATCGAACCCAGGTCCTCCGCACGCTAGGCCAACGCTCGATGAGGGAATTTTTTGATAGACATTTGTTTTGTTTTGTTTTACAGGGTCAGAGAGAGGGATAGATAGGGACAGACAGACAGGAACGGAGAGAGATGAGAAGCATCAATCATTAGTTTTTCGTTGCTACACCTTAGTTGTTCATTGATTGTTTTCTCATATGTGCCTTGACCATGGGGCTACAGCAGACTGAGTAACCCCTTGCTTGAGCCAGCGACCTTGGTTCCAAGCTGGTGAGCTTTGCTCAAACCAGATGAGTCCGCGCTCAAGCTGGTTACATCGGGGTTTCGAATCTGGGTCCTCCACATCCCAGTCCAACGCTGTATCCACTGCACAACCGCCTGGTCAGGCAGACATTTGTTTTGATTACTGTTGAATGTCTGTTGTATTACGTGTGTGAAGGGCTGGGTCCTTTGAACGAGGAGAGGGTCGTGGACATTTTCTGCAATGTAAGGTAATCCAGAGTTATTTCATCAGGCAGTTTTACAATATACAGTATAGTATTTTAAAACCTAACCATCTCCAAACTCCCTGGAGTTGTCTGCCATTTTACCAGGTACAGCCTTGGACAACACCAGTGACTTATTAAGTGCCATACTGACTAATTGGAAGAGTCTTTGTTTATCTGAGTTCTTGTAAAGGGCTTCTTAGATTCTGGTCTTTGTTCTAGTTAATGTTTTCATTTCTTTATAAACTCTTTACTTCCAGCCCAGTTTTATCCATTGTATTGGCACATGTCAGGTCTGTCCGAGTTAGGGTTTTAACTAGCCAAGAAAACTTCCTTTCATTTGCTGAAATTCTTCTTTTTTTCTTGATTGATTGATTGATTTTAGAGAGACAGAGAGAGAAGGGGGAGGGAAAGAGAAACATTCCTTTGTTGTTCCACTTAGTTGTGCATTCATTGGCCTGATGGAGATCAAAGGTCAGACCCGCAACCTTGGCATTTTGGGATGGCACTCTAACCAACTGAACTAACCAGTTGGGGCCCATTTGCTGAAATTCTAAAGATAATTAGAATTAAAGCATCAAGTACTTATTTTGCTACCTGTGGTAGGTTGCTTTCTTCTTCATATCATCAAGCCCACCACCACGTCATTCTCATTTCACTTACTGGTTTTGCTTGTCCGTCTCCTGCTCTGTATTGGAAGCTCCACAAAGGCAGGGACGTTTCTGTTCTGTTCAACTGCTTTTAACCTAGTTTCTAAAACAGTGTCTGGCACACGATAGGCATTCAATAGACATTTGTTGAATTATTACTAATTCATTTTGCCCACTTCAGCCTGTGAGATGACAGGTCTGAGTCATCTGAAATCGCCCTCTATAAAACAGAAGCCGAGCGCTCTCTGTGAGGGGCGTCAGTTTTGCACACCTCAGAGTTCCATCCCTGTTTGAAGGAGGGGCTCCCAAACAGTGTCACTTCATCCAGATTTAGTCCATTGAATGTTTCCTCGTATAAACAGTAACTAGTAAATTCAGTAACAATACATAGCTCAGATTGTGGAGTAGTTATGGTTTAAATGTAGCTTTTAGTTCTTTAAGTTTCAGGGTTTGGAACCTTTTAACCTACAATGTTTCAGGATTTTGAACCTTTTAACCTACAATGTTTCAGGGTTTTGAACCTTTTAACCTACAATACTGAGCTTTATTTATTTATTTATAATACAGGGACAGAGAGAGAGTCAGAGAGAGGGATAGATAGGGACAGACAGACAGGAATGGAGAGAGATGAGAAGCATCAATCATCAGTTTTTCGTTGCAACACCTTAGTTGTTCATTGATTGCTTTCTCATATGTGCCTTGACTGTGGACTTTCAGCAGACCGAGTAACCCCTTGCTCAAGCCAGCGACCGTGGGTCCAAGCTGGTGAGTTTTTTGCTCAAGCTGGCTGCATCAGGGTCTCAAACCTGGGTCCTCTGCATCCCAGTCCAACGCTCTATCCACTGCGTCACCGCCTGGTCAGGCCTGAGCTTCATTTATATCCTTAACCCAGTCTTGCAGAATATCCATACTGTATAATGATAGATGTGGCCATGTTTACTACATTAGCACTAAATATGAATTACGGATACTGCAAACATTTTCTGTTCACTGGTGCAGTCTGTACCACCAAACGTTTCCCCTCAGTTTATAGAGACTTTTTACCCAGATTACAGTTAAACTAGTCTAAAGATCCAATCCCTATTATATCAAATTTCAGTGATGTGTTGAAATAGAAAAATGTTATCTGGCATTTAGAAACATTTTAATGAGTTTTATTTGTTGCAGTAAGATATTTTGTTCCTTTTTTTTCATGTTTATAAAATCATTTTGAATAAAGTCATAATTTTTCTTTTGTCTATTAGCTTCTCACGTGAAAAAGAACATAAACTGAATAAGGGTAATTCTAAAGGTTTTGCTCTTTCGCTTCTCCCCAATTACTCACCCACACTGAAGGCATTGCTGTCCTGAGCCTACTCGGGTCTCACCACTCCAGCCTGAATCTCTGATTCATTCATCTGGATTGCTTTAAGATCTACGTGGGTTCCAACTCCAAAGATGCACAGTGTGCAAGAAAGCGCCAAGACACGTCTGTCCATGAAACAGTTGTTTTGATCTTTTTCCCTAGTAAAAAACTTGCTAGATTGGGAAGTTGGAAAACAATGTGATAAACCAGTGGCTACTCTGGTATCAATAACTGAGAAGCCCTAATTAATGTATACTTCTCAGAAGGTTAGTTTCTGTTTTAAAAGGACTTCTGAAGTTAACTCTTCTTAACCCAATTCAGTTTGCACAGTTCAGTTTTGGTTAAATTGGAAAGTTGATGCAAGAGAGTATGGAGCAGGCCAACTTTTTCAGTACTTTCAGTTGTTTTTTTTTAATTGAATTTATTAGGGTAACACTGGCTAACATAAATACACAGGTTTCTGGTGCCCAGTTCTTTTTTGTGTGTGTGTATTTTTCTGAAGTTGGAAACGGGGAGGCAGTCAGACAGACTCCCGCATGCTCCCAACCGGGATCCACTGGCACACCCACCAGGGGGCGATGCTCTGCCCAGCTGGGGCATTGCTCTATTGCGACCAGAGCCATTCTAGCGCCTGAGGCAGAGGCCACAGAGCCATCCTCAGAGCCCAGGCCATTTTTGCTCCAATGGAGCCTGACTGTGGGAGGGGAAGAGAGAGACAGAGAAGAAGGAGGGAGGGGGTGGAAAAGCAGATGGGCGCTTCTCCTGTGTGCCCTGGCCGGGAATCGAACCCGGGACTTCCGCACACCAGGCCGACGCTCTACCACTGAGCCACCAGGGCCTCTGGTGCCTGATTCTACAGCACGTCTCTGTACATTGTATTGTGTGTTCAGCCTCCCCCCCCCCCCCCCGCCCCAGTCAAGTATTGGTCCATCACCATTTATCTTCCCCCACTTCCGGTCATCACCACACTGTTGACCGGTACCTTTAGTTTAAAATGATGAGGTGATCTGTACCTGGCACCAATCCTCCCAGGCTGTAACAGTGGATTATAGAAACGGTGTGTTCATATGAGTACTTTATAATATCAAGTTGTTTGTTTTGTGTGGATTGCGTTGTTTCTGTGAAAAGCTCTACCAAAACAAAGGGGGAAATCTTCTCCGGATTCTCCAGTCTCATCTTTTCTGTGTGCTTTACCTTTACAGTGGAAACCATAGACTGAAAAGTATTTATCATGACATTTTTGTTGTTGTTGTTATTTGCAGTTTGTAGCATGATGTGGCTTTTCTGTTTTACCTTTGGCAATTTTATGCATGTCTTATAGGTTAACTTATGGCATTGTTTGTTACATATTTGTGCGTGTATATATACATCCAGCGTGTATATATGTAATTTTAAAAAATAAAAAGCATGCTGCTTGGCCTGACTAGCTAATGTGTAATTGTATTTGGTAAACAATTTCTTTCTTTCAAATTCTAACCATAGAGGGATTGAGCTCTCTTTGCTCTGGTGAGCCACCTTCAGAAATTTTGACTTCCTCCTTTTTTTCATCTTCTGAAATACATAAAACTGACCTTCCAATACTACCTGGAGAACAAAGCCAAGTGTTAAGCAGCCAGCCTATCTTAGCCGAAGAAGGAGAAGACTGCTTAGCTCTTTCAGATGTGAAAAACATGGAAAAGCCTCAGGGGACCCGTAAAAATGGACCCAACTCCCCGGTTTCTGTTGTGGAAGGAGGTTGCTGTAACCGTCCTTCCATTCCAACCAGCTTCCCAGGTCATCCTGCTTTTCCGTCAAAGGCAGGTCAAATGGAAGAACAAATAAATAAAGCTCACGAGTCCACGAACCCCAATGAGAATACACACAGAGACGACAAAACTGCCTTGGATGCTGATGACAAGTTCACTTTGCTAACAGCCCAGAAACCACCCACCGAGCAGTCTAAGACAGAAGGCATGTGTTCATCATACTCCTTGTCGCCATCCAGAGTTTCAGGAGGTGGCATTATTAAAAAGGATTCCCCTGAATCACCATTTGAAGTAATTATTGACAAGGCAGCATTTGACAAAGAATTTAAAGATGCATATAAGGAGAGTGCAAATGATTTTGGTAGTTGGGCAACGCACACTGATAGACAGTCACCTGCAGACATTTCAGAGTCTAATGACAAAGTATTTCCACTAAGAAATAAAGAGGCAGGGCGTTACCCGACCTCTGCATTGCTCACTAGACAGTTTTCTCACACTACTGCAGCACTGGAAGAAGTGTCTAGATGTGTGAGTGATATGCATAATTTTACTAATGAAATCCTGACTTGGGATTTGGTTCCCCAAGTGAAACAGCAGCAGAATGATAAATCTGACTGCATCACAAAAACTACAGGACTTGACATGAGTGACTATAATTCAGACATTCCAGTTATAAATCTTAAAACTAACAGTCATCAGAAAATTCCTGTATGTTCTATTAATGGGAGCACTCCTGTCACTAAATCATCAGGTGACTGGGCAGAAGCATCTCTCCCACAAGAACATGCTGTCATTGAAAACCCTGTACCATTCTATCTCAATCCCACAGCAGACGTCAATATCCAAGGTGTGCAAGGCAGTGTGCAGAAACAAGATGACACACTTCCAGAGTCACCTGGATTTCCGTTTGAGAAATGTGTCTCTCTGGGTTCTGGACCGGCCACAGCGAAAGTGGTTTTACCTGATGGCCACTTGAACAGTGAAATGAACTGGCAGAGCTCTGTGCTGGGAGAAGTGACAGAGGCGGATAGTTCTGGTGAGTCTGATGACACAGTAATAGAGGACATCACAGCCAGTATTTCATTTGAAAGCAACAAAAGTCAGGCTGAAAAACCTATTTCCATTTCAAGTGCTATTGTAAAAGCAGATGAAAGAGAAGTCAAAGAGACTCTCAATTATAACAGGGAAACCAAAACATCTGAAAACTTTGAAGAGTCAGTCTGTGACTCTGAGCCACAAGTTCAGCATGATACTCTTAAAAGGAGTCCAGCTGGTCTGGCAGCATGTTCCCAAGTACCTGATATGAATGTCATGTCAGGAGATGTGAAGCAGACAGATAGTATGAGTGAATTTATTCCTGAAAAGACTGTTAAAACTGAGGACCCAAAACTTCCTTCAGCGGCATCCTCCAATGTTTTTAATGAGACAGGATTCTCACTAAATGAGACAGCCTCTGCCTACTTAGAGTCATTACATGAAGACAGTATGAAAGATACAGATGATTCTTCCCCAGAGGACCTGATCGCAGCCTTTATAGCAACCAGGGACAAAGGAACAGTGGACAGATGGGAAGGAAGTGCATTTAAGGCAATATCAGAGAAGACTGTGGACTTTCAAACAACTCTTCCTGTAGAAATCTTGCATGAAAGTGAGTCACATGTTTCTGAAATGAAAGACAAAAAAAGCAGATACTCTGAACAAAGCAAAGAAACTAGAAGTGAGCTGCTGGGTGTTTTCCCCACCCAAGGTACTTCAGCGGCATCTCTTGACTTAGAACAGGAACAGCTCACAATCAGAGCTCTTAAAGAATTAAGTGAAAGGCAGGTTGAGAAATCCACTCCTGCCCAAAATAAAGTAGAATGTCATTCTGAAGAAATAGTCAAACAGACTTTCACATTTGCTCCAGAATCTTCTCAGCCACAGAGATTGTGTCAAGTCCTAGAACACACAGCTGTCAAGATTGGATCTGATCTTGCAATTTCCAAAAAGCCCACTATTTTCAAAGAAACTACTAGCATAGATGTTATTTCCAGCCTTAGCAACACTGAACTGGTAAACAAGCATGTCCTAGCAAGACTTCTGACAGACTTCTCAGGTAACTATTTACATTAGAAATTCTGCATGTGGTTGATTCTGCTGTGATTGATTACTTATCAAAGTGCTATTTTTCTTAGTCTCTGATTTATATCTCCAAAAGTATGATTTGGATAAAAATGGGGAAAGGTAGGTTATTTTTTAATGGTTCCTCAATTTGGTTTTCTTATACAAATATTTCCCAAAGCAGTAGACCATTTGTTAAATTAAATTTTTTTTAAAAAAAAAGGTTTTTAATTTGTTTCTTCTAGGTTCTCTTTTCATTGTAGGTTGAGCCTAGGGTGAAGACTGCTTTTAAGAACATCATTAGGTTCTTATTTATTTACAAAGCTTATTTTTAAATCTTCATAATAGGAGCACTACTTAGCATTTGGGTTTTTTGCTGTGTGTCTTGTAAAATCTATTTGGCAATCAAAGATAAAGGAATTCCTACTGGGATAGACAGTAAATGAAACTTTTAATTAATTTGATCTTATACCATAGAGATTTTATGCTTTGGAAGTAGGTAACCTGTACTGTAATCCTATTTTGTGAGTATTACTTAAGAGAACTCATGCATTCTTCTACATTGGACTTTATTTAATATTCTTCAGGCCAAACTCATTATATGGTGCTAGAGTGCTACCATACTCACTATATAATTACTTTCCTAGCAGTTGGCCTTCACTTAAATTATTTCAATGCTGTCTGTTTTGGAGTCTTGGAAAGTGTAAGAAAAAAAGGATATTTAAGGCTCTGCTAAGGGGACTGTCAGCCTCTCATCTGATATCGAGTTGTGCACTTCTATGGTCAGTGTTAAGTGCTATGTGGGGATCTGTGGTTTTTCAGACTTTTTTTTTTTTTAATTTACAGTCACTCCCATTTATTTGTTTGTTTGTTTATTTTGGGTGGCAGACAGAGAGTAAGAGAGAGGGACAGACAGGAAGGGAGAGAGATGAGAAATATCAATTCTTCGCTGCAGCTCCTTAGTTGTTCATTGATTGACCTCTCACATTTCCCCCAACCTGGGGGGGGGGGCTATAGCAGACCGAGTGAGCCCCTGCTCTAGCCAGCGACCTTGGGCTCAAGCTGGTGAGCCTTGCTCAAACCAGATGAGCCCGCACTCAAGCTGGTGACCTTGGGGTCTCGAACCCAGGTCCTCCACATCCCAGTCCAACGCTCTATCTACTACACCACCGCCTGGTCAGGCTCAGGCTTTTTTTTGTATTTTTCTGAAGTTGGAAACGGGGAGGCAGTCAGACAGACTCCCGCATGCACCCTACTGGGATCCACCCAGCATGCCCATCTGGGACGTTGCTCTGTTGCGACCAGACCCCTCTAGCACCTGAGGCGAGGCCATGGAGCCATCCATCCTCAGCGCCCGGGCCAACTTTGCTCCAATGGAGCCTTGGCTGCGGGAGGAGAAGAGACAGAGAGGAAGGAGAGGGGGAGGGGTGGAGAAGCAGATGGGCGCTTCTCCTGTGTGCCCTGGCCGGGAATCGAACCCGGGACTCCTGCACGCCAGGCCGACCTCTACCACTGAGCCAACCGGCCAGGGCCATC
The DNA here is from genome assembly GCF_036850995.1 of Saccopteryx leptura. Classification (NCBI taxonomy): domain Eukaryota; kingdom Metazoa; phylum Chordata; class Mammalia; order Chiroptera; family Emballonuridae; genus Saccopteryx; species Saccopteryx leptura. The sequence continues at coordinate 9,411,264 of NC_089503.1, read as the reverse complement.
AATGCTTTTTGAAATGGCAATAAAGGATTGCTGTTATTCTCCAGTAACTGAAGATTTAAAAAAAAATTTTTTTTTTGATTGGTTTTACCAAGAGAGGGAGACAGGAACATCAATCTGTTCCTGTATGTGCCCTGACCGGGTGGCATACCAGCAACCCCTGTGCTTTGAGACAGTGCTCTGACCCACCAAACTATCCGGCCGTAATTGAAGATTATTGAACTCAGATTTAGGAGTGCTAAATTTTCATTGTTGCTTTACTATATCTAGAAGTGTGACATTGAACATAGTGAACAAGTAAGTTGTATCACCTTTTGGGTCTTCAGTTTTCTTATTCTGTAAAGTGAGGATGTTGAAGTAGATGATCTTTAATATCACTTTATTTTTAATTTTTATTTTTTTAATTCATTTTAGAGAAGTGGGGAGAGAGAGGAGAGGGGGAGGATCAGGAAGCATCAACTCCCATATGTGCCTTGACTGGGCAAGCCCAGGGTTTCAAACCGGCAACCTCAGCATTCCAGGTTGACACTTTATCCACTGCACCACCACAAGTCAGGCTTTAATATCACTTTAATACGATTCTCTGATTCTGGTATATCTGAGGTTTTGTTTTTGACAGAGACAGAGAGTAAGAGAGATGGACAGGACAGCTAGGTACAGACAGACAGGAAGGGAGAGAGATGAGAAGCATCAGTTCTTCGTTGCAGCATCTTAGTTGTTCGTTGATTGTTCATTGATTGCTTTCTAATATGTATCTTGAGGGAGACAGCTACAGCAGACCGAGTGACCCCTTGTTCAAGCCAGTGACCATGGGGTCATGTCTATGATCCCATGCTCAAGCCAGTGACCCCATGCTCAAGGTGGTGAGCTCACGCTCAAGCTGGCAACCTTGGGGTTTCGAACCTGGGTCCTCCGCATCCCAGTCAAGATCTCTATCCACTGCGCCACCACCTGGTCAGGCGAGTTGTTACAATTTTTATAGTTCTTTTGAGTGATCAGGCATATGGGAATAGGCTACAAGAATTCCAGTTCCTAATTCTGACAACTTCCTGCTTTCATGTGACCTCAGACAACTAGCCTGACTGGTTCAGCATCTTCCTGTGTTAATATGGTGATAATTATTTTGCCCTGCTTTATAGTATTGTAGTAAATAAAGTTCTGTGTAAATACTAATTAGTAATTCTCAACTGAGTTATCTAGTGTGAGAGTAAAAAGGGCTATGTAAGTTTAGGACATTTGTCACTGACCAAATTATATGATTAGTAGATATTTTTAGGCAATAATTAACAAAGACCAGTGTAATTAGACCAAGAAGCTGATGGGTCTTCCTTTGTGAGTTTCAGAATTCAAAACTTTTTAAAATTCTTACTTTATGAATTAAATCTTTTAAAATATAAATTACTTCAGTAAAATCTATCAGTCTCTCGTTCTTTTTCAAGTATACATTCACCAGTACAGACAAAATGCTAGGCCATAAAACAACTCCAAATGTAAAGGATTCAGATAATACAAAAAATGTTCTAAGACCATAATGAAATTAAATTTTAAAACAAGGAAAACAAGATACCTAGGAAAATTCCCAAATATTTGGAAATTAAGCAAAGACACATTTACATAGTCTGTAGCTTAATAAAATCACAATAAAATTTTTTTTACTGTTTTAAACTGAAAGTCAATGAAAATATATATCAGATTGTGGAACACACTGCTAGAAGGGAAATTTACAGATTAGAAAAGAAAAATATCTAAATTAAATGATCTGAGGTTTCAGTTTACGCTTGAAAAAGAACAGAGTAAACACAAAATAAGGAAGGAAGGAAATTATAAAGGTAAGAGCAAAAAGCAGTGGAATAAAAAACAAAATTAACAGTGCCAAAATAAGGTTTTTGGAGATCAACAAAGTTGATTTCTTGATTAATTGAGAAAAAATGAGAGCACAGATTACCAATATCAAGCATGAAGAAGGGGTTATCACTTAAGATCCTACAGATATTAAAAGGCTAATAAAATATTATGAACAACTTTATGCCAACAGATTCATCAACTTAAATGAAATGAACAAATTCCTTGAAAAATACAACTTATCAAAGCTAACATAATCTCTATTAAATTTATCAAAAATCTCAAGATGTCCAGGTCCAGAGGTTTTACTAGGATTCTTTGAAGTATTTAAGGAAGAAGGAGCAAACACTTTCCAACTCATAGACTAGTATATGATAACACCAAAACCAGACAAAAACTTTACAGAAAATTTTATAGACTGATATACATACCTCAGGAACATAATAAGATGAAAAATTCTTTTTTTTTTAATTTTATTTATTCATTTTTAGAGAGGAGAGAGAGAGGGAGAGAGAGAAACAGAGAGAAAGAAGGGGGGAGGAGCTGGAAGCATCAACTCCCATATGTGCCTCGACCAGGCAAACCCAGGGTTTCGAACTGGCGACCTCAGCATTTCCAGGTCGACGCTTTATCCACTGCGCCACCACAGGTCAGGCCCAAGATGAAAAATTCTTAATGAAATATTAGCAAATCAAGTCCAACAGTAAATATATCAAAAGGTTAATGATGCCTGACCAGGTGGTGGCGCAGTGGATAGAGTGTCGGACTGGGATGCGGAAGATCCGGGTTCGAGACCCCGAGGTCGCCAGCTTGAGCGCAGGCTCATCTGGTTTGAACAAAAAGCTCACCAGCTTGCGCCCAAGGTTGCTGGCTCGAGCAAGGGGTTACTCGATCTGCTGAAGGCCTGCGGTCAAGGCACATATGAGGAAGCAATCAATGAACAACTAAGGTGTTGCAACCTGCAACAAAAAACTAATGATTGATGCTTCTCATCTCTCTCCATTCCTGTCTGTCCCTGTCTATCCCTCTCTCTATTTAAAAAAAAAAAAAAGGTTAATGCATCATAGCTAAGTGGGGTTTGTTCCAGGAATACAAGCTTGTTGTGGGATTGGAAATTTCATCAACATAATTCCCTACATTAACATAATAAGAGGAAAACTATGCAATATTTCAGTTGATACAGAAAAGGCATGTGAAAAAAACCCAACATCATTATTTTGTAAAAAAAAGAAAAAAGTGTTTTTTTCCAACAAACTAGGAATAGAAGGTAATCTCAGTTTGGTAAGTGGCATCTGTTGAAAAGTACAGCTGACATTATATTTAATGCCAGCATACTGAACACTTTCCCCTAGGATTGGTAAGGCAGTGCTCACTCGCTCCGTTTGTATTCATCATCACACTGCAGGCCCTACCCCTTGAATCACAACAAGAAGTATAAATAAAAGGAATGAAGACTGGAAAAGAAGTTGTTAAACTGTCTTAATTTGCAGATGACATGATTTTTTGCATAGAAAATCCTAAGGAATTTACAAAGCAACTAGTAGGAGTAGTAAGTGAATTTAGCAAAGTTACAGGATATTAGGCTAATACAGAAGACTCAGTTTTCTTTGTTATATACTAACAGCAAATAATCAGAATTGAAATTTTAAAAAAAAAGTTTCATTTACAATAGCATCAAAAGCATAAAATAGGAATAAATTTAACAACAAAAGAAATGTGCAAGACCTCTATACTGAACCCTTCAAAGCTGCAGAGGGAAGCTCAAGAACTTCCAGGAGAGCTTGCTGTGTCCTGGGATGGGCAGTCTCAATGTTGTGAACCTCTCCGTCCCACCCAGATTCATCTGTGAAGTCACAGCAATAAAAAGTCTCTGAAAAAATTTTCTTTAGACATTGACAAGCTCATTCTAAAATTTCTGTGGAAATACACAGAACGTAGCAAATACAAAGCCGTCTTGAAAAAGAAAAAAATTGGAGGACTTGGAATACTCATTTCAAAACATTATAAAGCTCAGTAATAAAGACAGTGTGGTTGGTACTTGCAAATGAGTCAACAGATGGAGCAAAGAAACAGTATCCAGAAATAAATTACCATAAATTTAGCAACTTAAAACAATAAAGTTTACCTCACAATTTTCATGGATCAGGGGTCTGGTTAGCTGGATCAGATTCTCACCAAGCATGAACCAGGGTTGAGATCTCACCTGAGGCTCAGGTTTCCCTTCAAGCTCACTGATTGTTGGCAAAATTCAGTTCCTGGAAGGTTGTAGGACCAGATCTCCATTTTCTTGCTTACTGACTGGGGCCACACTCAGCTCCTAGAGGCTGCTTTCAGATAGTAGAGTCTCACAATATGGTAGTTTACTTCTTCAAAGCTATCAGGAGAATTTCTTTTTAATCTGCTTCAGGATCTTATGTAAATATAACTGCAATGAAAACACGAGAGTGACTGTCCCATCATATTCACAGGTCCTGCTCACATTTGGGGCCAGGAGGAAGTGTTATACAGGACATGTACAACAAAGGGCAAGAGTTTTGGGGGCCACCATAGCATTCTGCCTGCCACAATTCCTAGAACCAAACTATTTTAGCACCTGAGGCAAGGCTGTGGAGCTGTCCTCAGTGCCCTGGGCCAACTTGCTTGACCCATTCAAGCCATGGCTGCAGGAGGGGAGGTGGGGGATGTGGAAAAGCAGATGGTAGCTTCTCTTGTGTGCCCTGACTGGGACCTCCATGTGCCTGGCCAACGCTCTACCACTGAGCCAACCGGCCAGGGCCAAAATAATTTTTAAAAAATGACCTGCAGCCTGACCTGTGGTGGTGCAGTGGATAAAGCATCAATCTGGAACATTGAGGTCGCCGATTCAAAACCCTGGGCTTACCCGGTCAAGGCACGTATGGGAGTTGATGCTTCCTGCTCCTTCCCCTGTGTCTCCTTCTCTGTCTCTCTCTGTCTCTCTCTCTCTCTCTCTTTATATATACACACACACACATACTACACATCCATACATATATATATGATATATCTCCTCTCTCAAATGAATAAATAAAATCTTTTAAAAAAATTACATACAAGCTAAAGCAAATTTCCTGTACTTTAATTTACTTTGAAATACATAAAAAAGTTAGAATGGATAAGAGAGAGTATAATTAAGTATAGTAAAACATTAATGGATAGTCGTGATGGTTGCACAATAGTGTGGCTAACATCACTAAACTGTATACTTAAGAATGGTTAAGATGGTAAACTTTGTTATATACATTTTACCACAACAAAGATAAAAATTAAGACAATGATAAAATATAGGTAATGATTATGTGGGTTTCACTCTCAAGTCTTTTCAACTTTGCCCTTTGTTGGGGGGAAGTGAGGCAGAGGGGGAGAAAACTAGTCCCAGTTATTGATCAGATCCTCGTTGTCTCCGTGAGGGAACCAAACTCCCAGTAGAGCTCTAGGGAAATGGAGGGGATAAGATCTCAAAAGTCAGATTATGTGAATTCCCTGGCACTTATTACATTTTTTTTAATTTTTTATTTTTTTAATAATTTTTTATTTTTTTTTTAGCAGAGGAGAAAGAGAGTGTCAGACAGGAAAGGGGGAGAAAGATGAAAACCATCAACTTTGGTTGTTCATTGATTGCTCCTTACCATGCATTGACCCAGGGGCTCCAGCCAAGCCAGTGAGTGATCCCATGCTCAAACAGGCAACTCCGTGCTCAAGCTGGTGAGCCTGCACTGAAGCCGGTGAGCCCACGCTCAAGCCAGCAACCGCAGGGTTTTGAAACTGGGACCTTAGCATCCCAAGTCGTTGCTCCATAACCCTGACACTACTGGTCAGGCTAAAAAAAATTTTTTAATTTATTGAGTTTAGAGAGTGAGGAAGGTAGAGAAAGAGAAACATCAATTATTTTGTTCCACTTGTTTGTGCATTTGTTGGTTGATATTTTTAAATGTTAATTTTATTAATTTTAGAGAGAGGAAAGGTGAGAGCGACAGAGAGAGACAGGAACATCTGTTACTGTCTGTGCCCTGACTAGGGATTGAACCGGCAACCTATGTGCTTCGGGAGGATGCTCTGCTCTAATCAACTGAGCTATCCAGCCCCAGGGCTCATTGGTTGCTTGTATGTGCCTTGACTAGGGATCGAACCTGCAACTTTGGTATATCAGGACACCACTCCAAGCAACTGAGGTACTTGGCCAGACCTATTTTATATATACACACACACATACATATATATATTTTTTAAGGCTTATTAGTAAAGATTTTAGAGACTGTCAGCTTTTTTTAAGGAATTTTATGTCATATAATTGTTATAGTCTGAAGCCATGTCACTTACCTGTTACTTAATAGACCATCAAAGAAGCATACAAGTCCAAGTGTATTATGACCATACGAGAGAAATGTCATGTTGCCATAACCTGTTGGTTGGCTCAGTGGTGGTAGAGTGTTGTCCTGGCGTGTGGAAGTCCCAGGTTCGATTCCTGGTCAGGGCACACAGGAGAAGCGACCACCAGCTTCTCTATCCTTCCCCTTCCCCTTCACTCTCTCCCTCTCTCTCTTCCCCTCCTGCAGTCATGGCTCCAATGGTTCAAGCAAGTTGGCTCAGGGCACTGAGGATGGCTCCATGGCCTTGCCTTCAGCCCTAAAAGAGCTCAGTTGTCAAGCAACAGAGCAATACCCCAGATGGGCAGAGCATCATCACCCCATAGGGAGTTTGCTGGGTGGACTTGGATGGGGGTGCATGCAGGAGTCTGTCCCTGCCTGTCCGCTTCCCTGCCTCCCACCTAAAAAAAAAATTAGTATGTTGAAAGGCATAAAATCACTCTAAATTTGAAAAAAAGAAAAAGAAAAAAAAATCACTCTAAATTTGACTGGGCTTTCACAATTATTAGTGATTTATTTAATTTTAGTCTATGTGCTGCCAAAGCAAGCACCATTTGTTTTATTTTAGATTGGATCTGTTGTCTAATGCAGACTTAAGTCTAGACTTTCTTCAGTAGTTGTCCAACACGTGCAAAGAACCAGCTGGACTAAGAAGGAAAAAATGAAGACTAAGGCCTGAGTTCTGTGCCTTTATCCATTCCATTATGATTCCACACTGCATTTGTTATCTTTAACTGTATTCCTCAGATAACTAAGTTCAGCCTAACCTGTGGTGGCGCAGTGGATAAAGTGTCGACCTGGAAACACTGAGGTTGCCAGTTCGAAACCCTGGGCTTGCCTGGTCAAGGCACATATGGGAGTTGATGCTTCCTGCTCCTCCTTTCTGTCTGTCTGTCTGTCTGTCTCTCTCTCTCTCTCTCTCTAAAATGAATTTAAAAAAAGAGAAAAATATATATATAATGCATTCAAACTGGAAAGGAAGTAAAACTGTCATTGTTCACAGATGGCATGACTGCCTATGCAGAAAATCTGATGGAATCTACAAAACTACTATAACTAGTGAGCTTGCAAAGCTGCAGAATATAAGGTTAATACACAAAATATTTCCACATATTAGTACTAACCACTTAGAAATTGAGTTAAAACACCATTTAAAATAGCATGAAAATGTTTTGGCATAAATTTAGTCAAAAGTCTATAAAAACCTGTACACTGTAATCTCTAAAACATTGCCAAGAAACTAATAAAGTCCTAAATTAATAAAATGCTATAATGTCTTCAAGGGTTAAAAGACAAAAAAATTGCTAAGATGTTAATGGTCCCCAAGTTTATCTATATAATTCTATGTAATTCCAATCAGATTTTTTTCTTTTTGCATTTTTCTGAAGTGAGAAGCAGAGAGAAAGACTCCCGCATGCGCCCAACCGGGATCCACCCGGCACGCCCACCAGGGGGCGATGCTCTGCCCATCCGGGGCGTTGCTTTGTTGCAACCAGAGCCATTCTAGCGCCTGAGGCAGAGGCCATGGATCCGTCCTCAGCGCCCGTGCCAACTTTGCTCCAGTGGAGCCTTGGCTGCAGAAGGGGAAGAGAGAGAAAGGAGAGGAAGGGTGGAGAAGCAGATGGGCGCTTCTCCTGTGTGCCCTGATTGGGAATTGAACCTGGGACTTCTACATGCCAGACTGATGCTCTACCACTGAGCCAACTGGCCAGGGCTGAACTTCATTTATTTATTTATTTTTTTTTTAGATTTTATTTATTCATTATAGAGAGGAGAGAGAGAGAGAGAAGGGGGGAGGAGCAGGAAGCATCAACTCCCATATGCGCCTTGACCAGGCAAGCCCAGGGTTTCGAACCGGCAACCTCAGTGTTTCCAGGTTGACGCTTTATCCACTGCGCCACCACAGGTCAGGCTGAACTTCATTTATTTTTATTGCCAAATAATAATCCCGTTGTCTGGATGCACTGCCTTTTATTTATGCATTCATCAGGTGATGAATGTTTGGATTGTTTCCACTTGGGGCTATTATGAATAATGTTTCTGTGAACATTGCTGTACAGTTTTTCATACTGTTGTATGTTTTTATTTTATTTCTCTTGGTCAGCCTAAGAGTGAAATTGCTGGTACATATAGTAACTATGTTTAACTTTTTGAAGAGTTGTCAAATTGTTTTCCAAAGTGACTGCACCATTTCTTATTCCCACTAGGAATGTAGGCTCCAGTTTCTCCACATTCTTGCCAATATTTGTTTTTGGTATTTTTTTAATTATAATCATCTTACTGAGTGCATTGTGGTTTTGATTTGCATTTCTCTAATGACTAATGAAGTTGAGCATCTTTTTTTTTAACTTACTAATTTTTATAGTGAGGAAGGTGGGAGGAGAGAGGGAGAAACATTGATTTCTTGTTCCACTTACTCATGCATTCATTAGTTGATTCTTATATGTGCCCTGACCAGGAGTCAACCCACAACATTGCGTATGAGGACAAAACACTGTTAAAATATATCATGTTATTCCCCTGCTTGGCATTCCTTAGTGACTTTGTATTTCACCGGAGGTGAAGTCAACCCCGTACCTTGCTCTGTGAAAGCGTTCCAAGGCCAGCCCCTCCCTCAGCTCCAACCTCATCTCATGCCACTCTCCCCTTCACTCACTATATGAGTGCCGTCCAACTGGCCTTCTGACCTGGTCTGCAAGTTGTGTACTGTACACCTCCAGAGGGCACCATTCACATGTGTTATCATTGTAGGTTTCAGTATTCCTTATGACAGCTGGCCAGCAGGTGGCAGTCAAGTTCGTGAGGACAGGGTGGTTTTTCTGATTTACACAAAAGGTGGATTTGATATCTTCATCCCTTTTTCCTTCTCTGATTCATCATGGTCTTTTTCTCTCTGGGCCAGCCTTGTCCTTTAAGCGTTTTTCTTTTTCTCATTCTTTCTTTCAAATATGTCAAACTTTAAGAATAGCAAGCAGGCCTGACCTGTGGTGGCGCAGTGGATAAAGCATTGACCTGGAAATGCTGAGGTGGCTGGTTCAAAACCCTGGGCTTGCCTGGTCAAGGCACATATGGGAGTTGATGCTTCTAGCTCCTCCCCCCTTCTCTCTCTGTTTCTCCTCTCTCTCTCTCTCTCTCTGTCTCTCCCTCTCCTCTCTAAAATGAATAAATAAAAAAAATAAAAATAAAAAAATAAAAATAAAAAAAAAGAATAGCAAGCATAGTGCATAAAACTCCCGTAGAACCCTTGGTCAGGTTCACCGATTGTGAACGTTGAGTCAGTTCGTTCTCTCTGTAGATGCCTATTTTCGCTGAACCGGTTAAGGGCTGCGTGCAGAAACATCCTGCCTCTTTCCCCTCAGTACTCTGGTGTGTTTCTAGTGAACAAGAATGTTTTTGTTTGTTTTATAGTACACTTAAATTTATATCAAATTTAGGAAATTTAACGGTGCTAGAGTACTTGTATCAATTTCATGGTCGACATTTAAATTTTGTTAATTTTGTTTGTTGTCTCTGGGATGTTCTTTAGAGCGGCATTTACCCCCTTGTCCAGCTTCCAATTTGTGATCACACTTTGCGTTTTCATGTCAGCAAGTCTCCTCTCTTTACACCACTGATATTTTTGAAGAACACAGGCCAGTTGTTTTATAGACTGTTCCTCAGTCTACATTTGGTGTTTTCTCATTAGATTCAGGTGATATGTTTGGGGGAAGAATACCATAGGCGTGATGTTGTGTCCTTCACAGTGCGCCACATCAGGAGGCCCACGGTGTCACTTTGTTTTTATCACTAAGCATTCTGTGTTGAAACCATTCCTATAGGTCTATCAGTGGTGACATACCGATACTTGGACTCTAGGATTTGCTCTCGTAAGCGGGCAGTACTCTCTTCAGCTTCCCTATTCAGTCAGGTGAGCCTGAATTGCCTTTCAGCTCGCCCGCGCGCGCTCTCTCTCTCTCTCTCTCTCTCTCTCTCTCTCTCTCTCTCTCTCTCTCTCTGCTACATCACTATCTGGGACTCTTGACCTCCCTCAGTGATTGTAACACGTCTTCTTTCTCCTAATAGTTCCATCCCTTAGCTGCAATCTGGGAACCAGTGATATGTCTTCTGTACATTAAGTATATGTTTGGTGTTTTCTTAGTTTCGAGTTAGGTTGGTTCCCTTGGCTCATGCAAGGGAGGTTTCAGAGGAGAGTATTGAGGCTGAATCTGGGCAAGAACTAGGGACCAGTGGGTCAGCTGGAATCAGATTCAGATTCATTTTCCCTCATCACAGTCTTCCAAACTAACCATATTTTGATTATAGTTCAAATTTGAGTAGTTACTATGGGTCATTTATAGTGCTGAGCTTTCTACATGCATTAGCCTTATATATTTTGTTGTTGTTGTTGTTTTAAGAAGGCAGCACTTTTTTTGAATGTTTATTTTATTGATTTTAGAGCAAGGAAGGAAGAGAGTGAAAGAGACACCAACATCGATCTCTTCCTGTATGTGCCCTGACCGGGGACTGAACCGGCAGCCTCGTTGTTTTGGGACAGCACTCTAATCAACCAAGCTATCTAGCCAGAGCGCCTTATATAGTCCTTAAAACAACTCTAGGAAATAGATGTCACTTTCTTCATCTTATAGATGAGAAAACAAAGTTTAGAGAGGTTAACTTAGGTAATACGGCCAGAAATTACCAGGACTCAAACTTGTGTTTCTCCGGCTCCAAAGGCCTTGCTCTTTTTTATAAAAGCAAAGAGCAGCAGGGAAGAAACTTGCAATAGGGCTGTTAGTGTTGAAGTTAGTTTTCACAGATTGACATTCAAATGTTGTGTAATTGCTAGATTGGAGGTAATTGCTAGTAATTTACACCCAGGATTTCGAGGTCTCTTTAGATAGAAAAACTTAGATTTTTCCAGTTTGGATTCCCCAACCATAAGACCCACTTGCCTGGGACAGTCTTGGTTTATACTTACTTTCTAACATTTATGAATAGTATCCCCGCTTACTTTTTTTTTTTTTTCTGAAGCTGGAAACGGGGAGGCAGTCAGACAGACTCCCGCATGCACCCGACCGGGATCCACCTGGCACGCCCACCAGGGGGCGATGCTCTGCCCATCCGGGGCGTCGCTCTATCGCGACCAGAGCCACTCTAGCGCCTGGGGCAGAGGCAAAGGAGCCATCCCCAGCGCCCGGGCCATCCTTGCTCCAATGGAGCCTCGGCTGCGGGAGGGGAAGAGAGAGACAGAGAGGAAGGAGGGGGGGGGTGGAGAAGCAGATGGGCACTTCTCTTGTGTGCCCTGGCCGGGAATCGAACCTGGGACCCCTGCACGCCAGGCTGACGCTCTACCACTGAGCCAACCGGCCAGGGCCCCCACTTACTTTTAAAAGTTTAAATAATTATATGGTCCCCTACCCATAATCCTTCCTGAGTATTGTTCATATTAACATAGAGACTGGTGTTTCACTGTAACTGACACTAATAGAGCCTGATTTATTTTTATTCACCACTCTCTCTGCCCTGGCCCAATTTATACATTTAATTTTAGCTTTGGTTGTAGCCTGTTGACCCAATGACTGTTGTCACAGTGTGCTTAATGTAGTCAACAGTTACCAAGATTTTACAACATTTGCTTTATCATCCTTTCTGCTGAAACATTCAAACAAGTGATACTTTTCCCCATTGTACTTCAGCAGCCACCTCTAGAAAATAAGTTTCTAAGATTTTTGTGAACCTGTCCAGAAGCAGGTGCAGTGTGAATCATCAGCCCTGACATGTGGGATTTTCACCTACCAGATTCTCGGAAGGAGGGGCACCTGCACTGCGCACGCGGGCCATGCTCCTCAGGCGTGCAGGGCGCAGGGGGGCGTCCGGCCTGGCTCCTGGTGCTCTGCAGCTCACGCCCCCTTTTTTCTTGGCAGTGCACGACCTGATCTTCTGGCGAGACGTGAAGAAGACGGGCTTTGTCTTTGGCACCACGCTGATCGTGCTGCTCTCCCTGGCAGCCTTCAGTGTCATCAGTGTGGTTTCTTACCTCATCCTGGCCCTTCTCTCTGTCACCATCAGCTTCCGAGTCTATAAGTCTGTCATCCAAGCTGTACAGAAGTCAGAAGAAGGCCATCCGTTCAAGTGAGTGGAAGGGTCACAAGTAACAGTCTACAGTTTAGAAGGGGTTCGCTGAGCCTGAGCAGGTGTAAAACTCAGACCTGACGAAAAATTAAGAATTACGGGGCCTAACACAGCTGATGGGTGGCATGAAACATCAACTGTCAGCCCTGGCACCACCTTCAGAAGTGACCGACTAGGAGCCAAGAACGTTCTGACAAGTCTCACACTTTTAGGTCTAAAGAGGACTGTATAATTTTTGAGCAGGGTAGGGAATACGGTGTGTAGGACAGCACACAGTTAGGGACCCAAGCGCTGTGTAAGCCCCCACCTAGTTAAACCTTAAATGACTTTGAAATCTTGGTATTGGGGCTGCGCTCTTGCTGATATCAGAACCTGATGTGTTTAGCCTTTGTTTTATTACTGATTTCCCTCTTACCGCTTTTAGTTTTCTTAATACTAGGGGCAAGTCTTGATGAATGTATGTCATGCATTTCTAGACTCCAGTTGCTAGCTTTTCTGACTGTGTTGTAACTTCTAAGAACTGTATTCCTCACACTTTTCCTTTTGAAAAATTTAGGCCATAAAAAAGGTTAACGTAAACAGATGACAGTTTTTTAAAAACCCCTTTGCTCATAGAGAAAGAAACCCTGTTGTGACCTCTCAGGACTGTGACAGACTAGGTGTCTGACTGTGACTCTGGCCCTAGCATTTTCTCTTGGTGAAAAAAGAAGGATTATTTAAGCTATGTGGCATTTGAAAAGTTACTGCAAATTAGCTTTAACAAATCAATAATTGTTGAATGAATGAATGTTACTGCTTTGCCACAAGCTCAGACATCTTAGGGTTTTTTTCCCTCTTGCATGATACTGTTGTGGATGTGTAAAATGTGTTTTGCTAAATTGTGTTAATTACAACTAATTTTTTTAACTTTCCTATTTGGTAGTAAATGTTTTCGTAATAAATAGGAAAGAAAGCATGCCTGTTACTGTTTTTCCCACAAACTCGAGGCTCTCCGAGGCAGAAGCCGTCCCTCTCCCCCTGATAGCCCCTCGCAGAGCGGCGCCCAGCAGACACAGTGAGCACTGAGTGGAGGAACAGGGCACAAGCAAATGGTCGTACCTCAGTCTGTAGTGCCTCTGGGAACAGAACCCAGGTCTTCCTGTTTCTGTAGTTTTCAAAGCTATGAAACTCAGTCCTTTATAATGCCTCTTTTATCATTTTGAAGTGAAATTCATAAATAATATATCTATAAACAGAATTTTAAATGTAGGTCATAATCTAATATAAAGGAATGATAAAATAGCCATGTATGATAAAATATGTTCCAGCCAGTATGTAATTGCTTGGCAATGACTACATAAAAACAAGAAAACATAAAAATAACTACAAAAAACAATAAAAATTAATAAATAAATAAAAATTTAAAAAACATAATAAACATCAGATACTTGCAACTACATGTATAATCTCCAGTACAAATGTATTTTTACAAAACCGTGAAAAAATCTTAGGAGGGAAGTTTAGCATAAACAAAACAGTTTTAGAAAATTCAAGATGTCTTAAAACTGGGACAAAACACCTTGAGAACTGTCCACACTGCAGACATCAGATACTTTTGCCTCTGCCACTAAATGACAGTGCCCCACCCTACCTGTGACAGCAAAAAAATGCCCCTAGAGATTTCTAAAATACACTCTTGGGGGGATTTCATACCTTAAAGAACTGCTATGCCAACAAAAAGAGGTCTTCTCCCATGTCCAATGTGTGACTGTTGTTTCTTCTTCTGGAAGAGCCTACCTGGATGTAGACATTACTCTGTCCTCTGAAGCTTTCCACAACTATGTGAACGCTGCCATGGTGCACGTCAACAGGGCCCTGAAACTCCTCATCCGTCTCTTTCTGGTAGAAGATCTGGTCGACTCCTTGAAGGTTAGTTCCGCTACGGCGTTTGGTGGTGAGGCTGAGGAAAACCAGGAACTAGGTTGTAATTCAAAGGAAAAAAAACCAAATAGGGTTTTATCAGACACAACTATATGCTTATCTCCATCACCCTTAAAAATGGGGCTGGGAGGCAGTGGAGAAGCTGCCTCCCACACCTGGAGAACTAACTTCAGAACAGGAAGAATGATCGACAGAAATGATGCAATGCCAGCCTGTCTTTGGGCCTAAAAGGACTATAGGATTCTCTCAGGCACCGTCAGATATATACTGCAAACTGGGTAACCTTCATTTTAAAACTACATCACTAATATATGTAGTACATCACTAAATGTATGTAGACCTAATTAGCTAGAGGACAATGGCATCAGTTAACCTGAGTTTTGTGTTATAATTATTTCTTCTTAACCACTGATGTTGGACTTCACAGCTGGCTGTCTTCATGTGGCTGATGACCTATGTTGGTGCCGTTTTCAATGGAATCACCCTTCTGATTCTTGGTAAGGGGGCAAGGAAAATGTCTCCATGCTCTTTGAAGTGATTGGTAAAGAGGAAGAGCGAAGAGATGACCCACGTGGCTCCACCCTTCTGCAGGGCCCAGCCTTTAGCACCCATAGAGACCTTGAACTATTGAAAGGAACTGTATGTGTTTGTAGCCATAAGTTTATTAAATGGTCCAAATTTTTTTCATTAACCTTTTTTTTTAAGTATTTATTGATTATTTTAGGGAGAGAGAAAGAGAGAAACATTGATCTGCTGTTCTACCCATCCATGCATTCACTGGTTGACTCCTGCATGTGCCCTGACTGAGGACCAAACCTGCAACCTTGGCATAGTGGGAAAACACCCTCACCAACTGTCCTACCCGGCCAGGGCTAAATGGTCCTAATTTTATGTTTTATTTATTTTTAATTTTTATATTTTATTTATTCTTTGGGGGGGGACAGGAAGCATCAACTCCCAGGCAAGCCCAGGGTTTCAAACCAGCGACGAGGCAAGCCCAGGGTTTCAAACCAGCGACCTCAGCATTCCAGGTTGACGCTTTTATCCACTGCACCACCACAGGTCAGGTTAAATGGTCCCAATTTTAAAGAAATAACAAAACAGCTAGAAGTAAAGGAAAACCATCTAGTTTTGATTTCAATATGAGGAATCTTACTTGTAGAAATCATTTGCCTGACCAGGCGGTGGCGCAGTGGATAGAGCATCGGACTGGGATGTGGAAGGACCCAGGTTCGAGACCCCAAGGTCTCCAGCTTGAGTGCAGGCTCATCTGGTTTGAGCAAAAGCTCACCGGCTTGGACCCAAGGTCGCTGGCTCAAGCAAGGGGTTACTCGGTCTGCTGTAGCCCCATGGTCACGGCACATATGAGAAAGCAATCCATGAACTAAGGTGTTGCAATGCGCAACGAAAAACTAATGATTGTTGCTTCTCATCTCTCTCCGTTCCTGTCTGTCTGTCCCTCTCTCTGACTCTCTCTGTCTCTGTAAAAAAAAAAAAAAAAAAAAAAAAAGAAATCTATATTCTATATACCTGTATCTGTCCTTTTTTTTTTTTTTTTTTTTTTAGTGAGAGAGAGAGAGAGATGAGAAACATCAACTCATAGTTGTACCACTTTAGTTGTTTACTGATTGATTCTTATACATGCCTTGGGTTTGGGAGGCTCCAGCCAAGCCAGTGACCCTTTGCTCAGGCCAGTGGCCATAGGGTCATTTCAATGATCCCACACTCAAGCTGGCAACCTCGTGGTTTCAAACCTGGGACCTCAGAGTCCCAGGTCAGCACTATATCCACTGTACCACCCCCACTCAGGCTGTCTTTAATTGAGAGATCTAGCCAGAATCTTTTATATTGAAGATCTATGTTTCTCTGTATTTCCTGAGGAAAAATGCATGTGTGACTTGAGTCCTGCGACTTTGTGGCTGTCTCGCACTTACACTTGCTGTGCCCCCTGTTCTGTCTTACAGCGGAACTGCTCGTTTTCAGCGTTCCCGTCGTCTATGAGAAGTACAAGGTGAGCATTGGCCTGTTCCAGACCACATATGCCAGTTGATGTGTGACTAGTTCTTAGTTCATTTTTTAGGTATGGAAAGTTTGGAGCACTCTCTTATATTTCTACAGTCTAATTTTGTAAGTCAGGTGCCTATAAGAAACTGATAACAGTGGTTTCTTCTAGGCAGAGAAAATGTCTAGGAGAGATAAGGGTAGGAAGAGTTTTACACTTTATTGTGTGCCTTTTGTGTTTTTATCACATGGCTGCATTATCTGTTCAAAAAATAAATTGAAAAATATGTTTAATATATGGTGACAGAAAATGATTTGACTTTGGGTGATGGGTATACAACATGATCAACAGTTCATATGCAGAGGAAACGTTTTCCTGAGACCTATGTACTCTTATTGATCAATGTCACCCTGTTAAAATTAATTTTCTAAATAAAATTAAAAAGAAAGGAAGAGGAAAATATGTTTAAAGAAATAAAAGCTTTTGTCAAAAGAGAAACTACGGTGTTAAGGAACCATTAAGGAAACGTGGGAATGCAGCAGTGTGAACAGACATTTGCATTGTGGAATGGTGTATACAGAGTATACTAGATTCTGTAAGGTTATTTATGGATTTAAGTCACCCATTAACAGATTTTGTTTTGGTTTTGGTATTGAATGAATTAGTCTTACCCAGAAGCTAAACACATTTATGATTACAGAAAAGAGATTAGACCCACATTGTCTAGTATTCAGAAAGTGCTATTATAAGTCTGGTGTCTCTAAAAGAAACACCTAGCAAGCAAGACTTACCTCTGCAAAAGGAATCAGTGGTTTTTGCTCAGCTGAGTATGGGACGTTTATGGTATACAGCTAGTGCTCGACTTACGACCACGATTGGTTCCGACAGACCAGTCGTAACACGATTTGGTCGTAAGTTGAGTAGGCTATATGTACAGTACTGTGAAATGATGTTATAAAAATCTTTAAGTCATATCTTATCATAATTTTCTTTCATTATTGTTATATATCATAATTTTCTTTGTTCATTTTATGCCATTTGTATCGTCTCTACACCATTTTGTTTCTTATTTTTACATTCGTCAGGTTTAAGTAAAACACTGCATTACCAGTACAACTGGTTTAATATTTGCAAAGACAATTTCCTCTTGTTAGATATCTTGGGAGGGGTTTGATGAAAAATATCCAAGACACAAAACACAAATTGCTGTACGAGTCTGGGATAACAGTTGAAATGGTGCACGCGGAGATGGTAGTGCTGCCGGAAGCTGGTCCGCACTGTTGTAGGCCCAGCTGGGCAACGCTTGCGCTGCCAGATGCAGAGCAGTCATGGCTAGCAATTGTGGTCGTAAAGTCGAATGGTCGTAAGTTGCATAGGTCATAAGTCAATCAATATTTGTAATTTGAAGTCTGAAATCTGGGGTTTTAAAAACATTCTTTTAAAAGCTGAGCATTGTTTTCATTTCCAGAGTATTCGGTAGTGTTTTTTAAAAGCGTGCTAGACAAAAGAACATTACCTTCAGGAAAATTGTTAGTTTGTGTGTTGCCACAACTGAGTCGCTTTCCTTTCTTCAAGACCCAGATTGATCACTATGTTGGCATCGCCCGTGATCAGACCAAGTCGATTGTTGAAAAGTAAGTACACTCAAGTTCCACATTTCATCACAGTGGGTGCTTCTTCCCCAGTGGTTAGTAGTCCGCTGTATAAAATGCTGTTGCCAGACCTAACCAAGTTAATATTTAAATCAAGTAATAACATGTTAGTAGGTATTTTTAAGACTCATATCAAGGAAATGTTTTTTCTGAGTCATTTCTAGCAAACACTTATGAATCTACTACTTCAAATTGTCAATATTTTTCCTTATTTTCTTCAGGTATTCTTTAAGAAACAGCATCATAGTTAAATCGTGTTTGTTTCTGTCCCCGTTGCAGCCCAGATTTTAGTGCCTTTCCAAGCTGTGATAAAAGGAAACTGTGACTGTGTCTAGGCAGCTCTGGCAGATGCCAGGGCCTCTACCTGCTCTGTTTAGGGGTGCATGGGAGCTAAGCCCAGGCCAGGACACTTAGCACAAAAGCTGTGTCTGGTAGCTGTTCACCCCTGAATTTGAAAGACGGTCCTAGTTTAGCTTTAAGCCTAAGGTCTTGATCAGCAATGTCGCCTGACTTGGCCCCCTGCTGTGGGCCCCCTGGTTAGGGGAGAAGCTTTGACATTAGCTGAGGGCGACTGACCTGGTCATGGGAACCTCAGTACACAAAACAAAGGGCAGCTTTGGTGTTCTGTAGGGAGCAGGGAACTGTTGCTGGCTTTTACAGTTTTTTAATTTGACTCGAGTCCTGGTTCCCTTTATGGCATTAGTGGCATTTCCAGAGAAATGGGCTCTTCCACTGCCAGTTGTAGAGCAGAGCCAGCACACACTACACCCACAGACTCCTTACTCTTCTCTGGAACCCCCCGGGAGGACCAGCAGGCAGGCGGCAGGCTCAGTGACAAGGAGAGGGAGTGGACAGTGGCAGACCCCTCAGCTCACCCCCTCCAGCCTCTTCATCTGGGGAAATGGGAGAATTTTCACACTGCTGCAGCAGGTCCAGGACTGTCTTCTAGTGTCGCTGTGGAAATAAAAACCTAGAACTAATGTCTGCTTTTACCTCCCCCCCCCCCCCAATAGGATCCAAGCAAAACTACCTGGAATCGCAAAGAAAAAGGCAGAATAAGTACATGGAAACCAGAAATGCTACAGTTACCCAAACACCATTTAATAGCTATAACGTTGTTACCTGTGCTGTGAAGGGAAGTGCTCCATGTCGGCTCGAGCCTGCATTCCATGCTGAATTTTTTTTAATCTGGTGTTTCCCCCTCCTTTCCCTTTACCTGCAGAATCAAGCACAAGAATTGTTGGACTTAAAAGAGAACGGATGTCTTAGAACTCAAAAGAATAAAGACAGAATCAGTTTAACAGGATGAATCAATACCTTAATGGTGGTGGAGCTTTTACAGGTAGCTTGAAAGGAGGAAGATTGGAGGATAAAGGAGACAATGAAAGATAAAACACACCTCTTGGGTTCTTCTATTTAATTTTGCAAGCTATGTAATTTTCTTATATAGCTTACCATCATAATCTTGCCCTTATTATTAAATTAAGAAATAATGGTTAACTTATGAAGAAATGATCTGGGGACAGGAGTGGGATTTCTTCCCACGGGTTTGTGTTTTTTGCAGCCCTTGGTCCCATCTTCCTGCCCCACAATGTGAGCAGCTACTCCTCATACTCTTTTCTTTGCTTATAGATATAACTTTCAACTCTATGAATAACTTATAGGTGATAGTAGTAATTCCTGGTCCCCAGAAAGCCATCTGCTAGCCAGGAGGGGAGATGGAGCGGGACCGGAGCGCCGCCCACCCCCCCCAGCCCTGCTGGCCCAGAAAAGCTCCGCTCTCCGGGAAGGTGGTGTCTGGCTCGTTCTGGACACCAGTTCTGAGCTTCGGTTTGAGAACTCATTCCTGAATGTGCTTTCCTTCCTCTTCCCTACCCGCCTCACCTCAAGTTTAATAAATGTGGTTGTACTTCTCTTACTATGAAATAAATGTCTGTAACTGCTGTAAACTTGTTAGAGAAAAAAAATAATAACCTGCATGTGGGCTCCTCAGTTGCTGAGTTATTGTAATCCTATCTCAGTCCATGTGGGGGGAACAGTCTCAAGAGGCAACTACAGAAACACAAAGGCTTTTTTTTTCTTTTGTCTTTTCCTTACGGTTTTCTCCTTCACGGGCTACATCTTAACCTGTGCTCATCTTTTTACCCTGAGGACCACAGCGGAGCTGGTTTGGGAGGAGATGGTGTGTGTCTATAGTCAAGACCACAAATTAGTGTAGGGAAGTGCATTTTGTGGTTCATACGGAGTTTTAATTTTGAGGCTACCTTTTGGACGTGTGTTATATTTTGAGGGTTCCTTCCATTCTTAGGCACATGAAATGTCCTAGCACCTTCACCTGACCTGACCCAGGGTGTGCTCCTTTTGAGAGTGTTTCCCAGGAAGCTTTAGGTAAAGGGTCAGACGATGTTGATGGACTCTGTACACCGTTAAAGCCAACAGAACAGCCATGACAGCAGATGAAGGGCAATCGGGAGTCTTGGGTCCCTCGTCTGAGACCGATAAGTGTCTTCCTCCCCTTCCAATGTGGACATTCAGTAAACCTGAAAGCCATCTGTGAGCTCCTTCACATTGGAACTCAGGACAGTGCAGAGAGGATATGCGCTGGTGACTTGAAAGGAAGGGCTACAATCTCTGACCGCCCAAAGCACCGCAACCTAGAAGGTAGCAGAAGGAAGTTTCCTGCTCTTTTGGGAAAATCACCTAGGAATTTAGATGGGTAAAAGGTACCCTTGCCTTATTCCATTCTCTTATTTTCTTAGCCCCTTTTCCTTTTGAATTTAACTGATTTCATGTCATAGTATAGAAAATGCATTCTCCATTCCCACCCTCTGCCCTCCCAGAAGTCAGTGCACTGATCATGTTTTTGGGCTTCCCCTCCAAAGGACCTCGTTCTGCACTGGATGCCTTCACATTTGGCTCTTTTGTTAGTGCTGTGTTCAGATCATTGGACAGATCTTTGTGCCACACAGGAATTTTTTTTTTTTTAAGAAAAAAAACCTATAGATGAAAAATTTACTAATGAAAATGTGTGCGTGTGTGCGTGCAGCAAAAAAATAGCACCTAAGGAGCTTGAATCGTGGTTCCTGTAAAACTGCAAATTGATGTGGTATTAATAAAAATTAAAAAAAAGTCGGTTGTGTCATTCTAACTTTATTCTTTATACACAGTTCAGGTAAAGTAAGAGTCAAACAAGGCTTCCACTGGCCCCCATCCCCACTCCACTTTGGAGACTTAAAAAGCAACTAACAGTTGATACTAGTATTGATGCCCAAGATTGCGAAATTTCCATAGTAAAGCAAAGTGTGCATTTGGTTTCTGAAAGAAAAGGGCCCCTCTAAGAGGTGAGCTTAAGAGGAAGATGAGTGGAAGGGACCAGTGGGGTCTGCTGCCCCAGTTCAGTCACAACCTAGGCGAGTTCCCTGCCTGCAATAGGAAGCAGCTTCTAAGTCACACATGGCTACAATGAACTTCAGTGAGTCGGTTGCCATGGAAAATGGAAACTAAATACATCAGATCTTTGCTGAAACAACTTGTCACTTGCAACTTGCTCTTCTCCCAAACTAAGGCTGCTGTGACCCTTAAGCTGAATTTTTAAAATTTATTCAACATACCTCTTAGAAAACTTAGGCTGAAATTAAAAAAAATAACTGATGCAAACTTCACAAATACGCATACAAATGTTCGAATAATGTCACTAACATGGTATATAAGTATGTATTCAGAGTAACATTTACATATTGGCCATAATAGCAAGCATACCATTAACAATTCATGAAGAAACTTCACCTGTTCACATCAGACTCCTAAGGTTAGGAGGTGCGTCTGAAGATAAGGGCCCTCTACCCACCAAACAATGAGGCCAGAGCTCCAGTCAAAGTAGGAATCACTCCAGTGGCACTTCCTAGATCACTGGTGCTCAGCATACTAGTGAACCATTAAAGGGCTTATCAATATACCACTGGGCCCACCCCAGTTTCAGATTTGGTGAGTTGAGGTGGAGCCCAATACTTTTCATTGCTATGAAGTTCCTAATACGATGCTGCTGGTCCGGTGGCCACTTTGAGAACCACTGTAGTGCTTGGGCTGCCATGAAGCCATCTGCTCCTGTCCTCCCAAAGGCTCCTGCCTATCAAGAGGAAACACCATTCCTAACCAGCTCTGCCCTGGCATACCTGAACTTCAGCAGTGGGCTTGGGTATAACAGGTTGCCCCAACATGCCTACTGTCTTTGAACAAGCAAAATAGCAAAAGGGATAGAATACTCACTCTGGACTTGAAAACAATTTGTGTGAAGGAAAATAAAAGAATGGCAGTGCCCAGCCTGGTGCCATCCATAATCCCTGGTCTCAAGCTTGTAATACTGTCTTGAAAACCCTAGTGGTTCAAACACTAGTTACTCACTTTTCAGTCACCTGAGGGCCCATGCAGTATTTCCTGACTCCCTGGAGGCATCACCAGCAGCAACGGACACAATGCCCAAGCCTCTGCCCTGCCAGGACTGGAGGGGCCTTCGGCCAGGCAGCTGTCAAAACCACTTCACATACGATGGAGGAGGCTGCGGCCCCCACCTTCTAGCCTGTGGCGGCAAGACCTGTCTTGCACTCATACTAGGGAAGTATGGAGTTTGATGCCATCCGCAGGGCACAACTAACCACTCCGATGGCCTACAGCACCCAACACATACCACCCTTTGGCAGGCCTAGTGGGCAACTCGTATAACTTACCAGAGATTGGGAGGCAGTGTCATGTAGTGCAAAGAAACTGAGTCGGAAGGTTTTTGTATTCTAGTTTTTGGATGGTTCCTAGCTGGTTGTATGGTCATTTCAGTTTCTGGGCTTCATTTTACCTATCTGTGAAAGAGGTGAGGGCAATACTAGTTGATCTCCAAGGTCTTTCCAACTCTGACCATCTTGAATTATATAAAAATGCTATAAAATCCGTGGTATAAAATCCAATTCCCAAATCAGGAAGAGTCTAGCGTACTGGGCCTGAGGCACTTGAACCTTGGGCTCTGGCCTGGGCAGGCGGGGGATAAGAGGAAGGTATTCCTCTTTGCTGTCGGCTTTCCCACCCACAGAGGCAGCCCCTGGCCCCAGGTGCCAGGGCTCCTCCCCCTCCAGGGCCAGCCCTCAAGTCCCACCCGTGACTTCCCCACTCTCAGGCCTTAAGACCCAAAGAACCGGCCTGGCTATGTGAAAAGCAGACGCCAGGGCCTGGAGAGTGTGGGCTAGTTGAGATCCCATCCCCTCTGTTCTCTCTCCTTCCTGTCCTTCCTCCACCACCTCACAGCTTATCTCTGATACACGCACAATAAATAAGACATTTGCACATAAGGGTGACTGGGACAACTCTCTTCCCGCCCCTCCCCTTTCATATAAAAGCATTAAATACAGTTTCAAAATAAAATACAAAGAGCAAAAAGGGCCTGATCTCGGGGCCACCTGTTCTCCACGGGAGAATAAATCTACACATCCCTCTCGGACCTGCCTGGGAGATCGCGGGGCCCCTCCTCGGCCCCACAGGGCCTAGCACTACCGCGGGGAAGAGAAAGGAAGGCTGAGGCCCGGCCCCAGGCCCTGGGGATTGAGAACGGGTGGCGCATCCACCCCGCGTACAAAGAGGGACTGGGAGGAAACCGGAATATACCGCCAACCGCCAGGACCGCCAGTGTCCCGGGTTCGGACCCATGGAGACGCTTCAGAGAAGCAGCAGCGCCTGAGCTGAGGGCTGAACGGAGGCATCCGGAGCAGGAGAGGAGCAAAGAAAAAGTGCTAATCCCTTTACAAGATCTTGGTCTGGCGGGCGCGCCCCGCCCGCAATGCTGTCCCCACGGAACTTTCCTGGGAATAGGGCGCAGCCGGCGAGGACCCGTCCCAGCTCCGCCCCGCCCCGGGGCCGCCGCCGGCCCGCGGTCCGACGCGCCTTCCCGGCCCGGCGGGCTCCCGATCCCCGCCTCCCGTTCAGGCCTGCGCTGCAGTCCAGACCTCCGAGAACACAAGCAAGGCCAAGGCAGCCGGGCGCCTCGCCTGCCCGCGTGCAGCGCTGCCAAGCCGGGCCCCCTGCCAGGGAAGGAGCCGGCGCGGCCTTCCTGGCCTGCCCGCCACCCCGCCGTGGAGTCCTAATACTGATAGTCGGCACCCCCACCCCGGCCTGGCCCGGGATCGTGTGGTCGGGCGGGGCCGGACGCGGGCCGGGGCCGGGAGCGCCCGGTGCAAACGCCTGGAGGCCGCGTGGCTCCTCGGGGAGGTGAGGCCCCGGCGAGGGACGGCCAGGGCCCGAGGTCCAACTGGTTCCGGGAGCTCGTGGCACCCCAGCGATCCCCAGTCTCCGCCCGGCCCGGCCAGCGGGGGGCGGCGGCGGCGCTCTCCTAGGCCCAGGGTCGCCCCGCCCGGCCCGGAGTCGGCGACACCCCTCACGCCCGACACACGGCGCCCGCCTTGAGGTCCGCGCCGCCGTCGCGCGGCGCCGGGGCGGGCGCTCCGAAGCCCTCGTGGCCGTAGCAGCGCAGGGCCGCCTCCTCGTAGGCTTCCAGGATGGTCTGGCGCTCCTCGGGCGTGAAGTCCATGGAAAAGGGGTGCACCTGCAGGATGTGCCGCTTGATGGTGCTGACCTTGAGCGTGGCCAGCGCGCCCCCGCACACCATGCACACCAGGCCGCGCCGGCTGCCGTCGTAGTCCATCAGGTACTCGCCCCGCCAGCGCGGCTGGTAGTTCCGCCGCTGCTCTCGGCTGCGGGGCGGCGGCGGCGGCGGAGGCGGCGGCGGCGGCGGGGGCAGGGGCGGGAAGGCGAGTCCCCCGGACTCTTGACCGTCTTCGTCGTCTTCGTCGTCTTCCGCAGGCTGCTCCGACGGTTCCCCGGGGGAAAGCGGGGCATCGCCTGGGAAGGGACAAAGGACTGCATTGGAGCCGATGGGCGGAAAGAAACCCGGGTCCTGCGTCTCCGCTTCATAAGCCCCGCCTCGGCTTTCCCATCCTCCCCGCTCTCTCCACCTTCCGCCTCGCTGCCCGCTGCTGCCCACGCGCGCCCGGCCCCTCTCCCTCGCCACCTGCTCTGGCGCTCCACCAGCTCACCCCACCACTCTTCCTCCTCTGGCTTCTCCTCCTCGTCCCCTCCCCCCTCCTCAGAGGCTGCGGCTGTGCTGGGGGCGGCAGGGTCCTTGGGAGACTCGGGGCAGGGCAGCCCCCAGGCCAGCAGGTGGGCGGCCTTCTCGCTCCACTCCTGGGCGATGAGGGCCTTGACAGGCCCGCTGAGGCGCGTGGAGCCCGGGTGGCGCTGGCGGATGTGCCGCTTGATGGTGCTCATCTTGAGCGAGGCCAGCGAGCCCCCGCACACCATGCACACCAGGCCGCGCCGGCCGCCGTCCAGCTCCATGAGGTACTCCAGTCGCCAGCGCTCCTGGTAGTGGCGGCGGTGGTCGCGGCCCCGCGGCCAGCGGCCCGGGACCCCCACCCTCTCGCCCTCCTCCATCTCTTCCTCCTCGTCTGCCGGCCCAGGCCTCTCAGGGACCCTGCCAGCCTCTTCCTTTACGTCTGGGGGGCTGAGATCCTGAGAGGAGGGGGCTCCAGCAGCGGGGGCCGAGTCCCGGCTTTTTCTGGTCAGGTCCTGGGGGACGAGGTCATCGTCTGTTGGGGAAGGGGTGAGGGAGAGGGTTCAGCCTGCGGGCTGCATCGCCCTTGCCCACGCAGCGGGGGAGGGGGTCCCTCGTTCCTCACCCCAGCCCCAAGCTGGAGGCCCGAGCCAATGTGAGTGTGGGGAGGAGGGTGGGGGGATGAGTCCCTCCCGGTTTTAGCCACAGACCCCACTTTGCAGCCCTTCTGTGAAGGGGTCTCGGCTCTGGGATGGGCCTCGCACCTGGTGGGGACTGAGAGAACTCAGACAGTGTCTCGGGCGGGCCACCCCAGGCCTGCAGCAGGGCGCTGCGCTGGGGGCCGCTGAGCCCCAGGGAGCTGGGGTGCACCTCCAGCACGTGGGCACGGATGTCGTCCAAATGCAGGCTGGGCAGTGCTCGGCCACAGGCCATGCACACCAGCCGGTTCCCCCGCGGGTCATAGTCCATGAGACACTCTGCTCGGAACCAGTTCTGCAGGGACTCCTTCAGTCTCCGTTCCAGGCGCCGAGCCCCCAGCCCCCTGCTGCCCCCGGCCCTCCGGGAGGCCGAGAGGCGCTGACGCCGAGCCCGAGCCCGGGGTGCCACTGGGCCCCCTCGTCGCTGGCGCCTGCTGCCCCTGCCAGTTGGGGCTTTGCCTGAAAGGGTTGGAGGGAGGGAAGGCACTGAGATGCTGGCTCTCTGGGGGAGCCCCTCCACTGCAGCCAGGTCCTCCACCAGCCTCTCTTACTCTGACTCTGAGCCCCTGGCCTACCCTAGCCTTTGTCCTCTTCTCCCCTCAAGTCCTAAGTCCTCCATCCTCCTGCACGGAAACCCCTAAGCCCACCCCCTCCCCCAGACCCAGATTCTAGCCCCTTCTCTGGACTTTCCTGTCCACCATGCCTTTCCAGCTCCCTCTGTTCCCAGCCTTTCCCCTGCCTGCCCTTCCAGCCTCTACTCCCCTTGATCTATCTCCAACCACAGAATATCAAAGCTGTCTGGGACGCTGCAGACTCCCTTGTCCACCGTCTCTCCCCCAGTATTGTACAATAAAGGCAACAAGCAGACCCCACCCAAAGGAAGTCAGCTAGTTGGCTGAAAAGCCAGGGTGTCCCCATTTGGCCCAGCTGCCACCCAGGCCTTTTGCCTCTCCATGTCCTTTATTACCTGGGCCCTTGGATGGGCAAGCTTGAAGGTTAGCCCCTTCCTCCTCCTCTTCATCGTCCTCCTCCTCCTCCTCCTCAGCCCCCTGGGTCCCAAGGCCCTCAGCCTCTCCGCAGGCCCCCAGACCCAAGTGGGCATCCCAGCTGTTGCTGATGACTTCCTTCTCCCGGGGACTCCAATGCAGGGAGTAGGGGTGCTTTTGGCGGATGTGCCGCTTGATGGTGCTGAGCTTGAGCGTGGCCAGGGAGCTGCCGCACACCATGCACACCATGCCATGCCGGGCAGGGTTGAAGTCCATTAGGTACTCCAGCCGCCAGTGGTCGTGGTAGTATCGCCGGTGGTCACGGCCAGGGATGCGGCTCTTTCCAGGCCTTGAAGCCCGAGCCTCACAGTGGTCTGAGTATTTTCTGCCTGAAGACGCTTGTCCCCTGGCCCTGGAAGAGGGCAGGGGGGCACTCCCCCAGGACCCCAAGGCACCCCCGTCCAGATGAAGATCTTTGCCTGAAGAGGGGGAAAGGGAGACAGTTTTTCAATCTCTGATTTCCAAGGAGAGAAGCCAGGGCTTTGATTCGTGTCGCCAGAGAAAGGGAGGTGGGAGGGGTCGTCTGGGGGCAGAAAAGGGATGACAACAGCACTAAAAGGGATGTGGGAGAGCAGGGAGTCAAAATATTGGCCCTTTACGGAGAGCAAGGGTCCTTTAAGAGAGGATCAAGAACAAAAGGATGCAGGAGCCTGCGAGGGACTAGCTCTGACTTTTTAAAAAATAAGGTGAAGACCAAGCAGGCAGCCGGCTCTGTAAGGCACCCTCTTGGACAAGAGCTGTAGGAGTCAAGCCAGGAGAACAGCAGGCCAGGGCGGTTACAGCTGGAGCAGAGCGGGCAGCGGGCGAGAACAAAGGGGGCATCTGTCTGCATCCAGGGCTGCACAGAGAACCCACCCGCATGAGGCCCGAGCCAGGAGGGCCCCACCCAAAGAGCTTCTTCCTTTTCTAGTACAGCCTCCTGAGAGCCTCACTTTAAGGGTACTGAGCCTTGTCCATTCCCCAAATACAGGCAGCCACGGGAGGGACCCCTGTGACAAAGCTGTAGCACCTCCAGGGAAAGGTGTTTCTTAGGACCCTGACTTTCCTAGAGACTCTTAAAGGGGACAGCAGAAGGGCCACTGAGTGGCTACTGAAAATCCTGCGGCAGGGAGTGGCCCCCACCCATGGAAGCCCATTAAGTCTTTCTGGGGATTTGTTTTTTTGCTCTGGCAGGGAGCTGGCCACTGCCCAGCAATCAGAGGGCGGGCACCAGAGCAGCCAGGGCAGAGCCCACTAAGCCAGCAGTGTTCCCTTTTACAGACGGATCCAGAGCAGTCCCCCACCCTCCCGACAGTTTGGAACCAATTTTACTTAAGCTGAATAGACAGGTGTGATCGTTATCCAAGCAGAGAATCTCAGGGTCCAGGAAACAAAAGACAGGATCAGAGAAGGCTCCTGTCACCCCTGTGGTTTTTGTTTAAATAGCTCCAAAGAAAAAGCACAGGCTTCAGAGTTAGAGACCTGGGTTCCAGTCCCAACTTCACTGCTCACTTGCTCTGTGGCCTCTGATAGGTCATGTTGCTCTCTGGGCCTAAGCTCTTTGTCTGCAAGGGCACTGGATAGCTAGCTGGTCTCGAAGCATCCTTTCAGCGCTGGATCTATGCTAGTCTAAAATGGACTGGCCCTTTAAGAGCCGAAAAAAGGGGAGGAGCTGAGATTTTTTAAAAACAAAAGGGGCTGGGGAGTTTCTGGGAGGGAAGCTCCAGAGGTTAGGGCAGCCTCCCTAGCCCTGACAGAACCTTCACGGGTCTTAAGGCTTTTAACCTAAAGCAGGAGAATGAAGAAACTCTCCTTTGAGAGCCAGTGGGGAGGACTGGCTAATCCCGCTATATCTGACAAATTGTGGCAAAATTTTCGGAAAAGACGGGAGGAGATAACACGCGGACAGGAGGGGTTGTCAGCCTTTGTGGGCGAGCCCGTCCCCTTAAAATTGCCTGCGGTGGGGAAGGTAGGGGCGGGCCCCGGAGGCACAAGCTGTGCTCTTTCCTAGGGGGAACAAGGCGGGGGTGGGGGTGGGGGGGAGAAAGAGGGCTCCTGTCTCTAAGCAAGAGAAGAGGGGCAGCCCGACTTAACATAGCGGAGTTTCCCGCCCCGCTCATCTGGGGGGAGTCCCGAAAAATGGACCCATAGTCTGGGCAGACTTTCAAGAGACAAGACCACCTGGGAGTCTGAAAGAGAAAGGGGAAGGGGCCGCAAGTCCTGCAGCCTAGAGCGCGCGCCCGGCGGCGCCTGGCCAGGCCCTCTGGGGCCCCTCCGGCCGAGCCTCCAAGGCGGGGGCCGCGGGCCCCTTTAAAGGGGACAGGATCCGCTGGAGCCCCACGGACCGACCTCGGGAGCTGGGCGGGGGGCTCCCCCGCTGGTCCTGCAGCCACGATCTGCGCCCGCCAGGTGGCGCCCCCAGCAGCCTTGCCCGCGTCCCCCCCTTTGTTCGGCGGTGGAGAGGGGCCAGGAGCCCCGAGCCACAGCCCTCCCTTCCCCCATGCCGGGGCCCCCACCCGAGTCGCCGGCCCCAGCCCTTACCGCCGTCGTCCTCCTCGGGCTCCGCACTACCGCTCGATCCGGAGGGCGGCAGCCGTCGGCCCCGTGCCGAGGCCGCTGCTGGCCCGGGGCCGCCCCTGCCGCTGCTGCTCCGGCTCCGGTGGTCCCCGCTGGGCTCCATGCGCTGCTCTGCAGAGCGGGGCCCCGGGGCAGCGGGGCGCGGGGCCGCGGAGCCAGTGGCGGCCCGCGCGGGGCTCTAGGTGCGCGGGGCCCCGGGGCGCAGGGCGCATGCACAGGGCAGCCGGCCGCACGGACGGCTGGCTGCTCGCTCGGCGGCGCGGGCTGGACCGGGGTGGGGATTCCTGTCTGGGGGCCCCTGGGGCTCCTTTAAGGGCTCCTGGGTAAATTTAAAGGGGCCGCGCGCTATTTCCTCCTGCCAGCTCGCGGGGGGCTGTGGGGGGGGAGAGGCGGGAGGCGACGAGCCGGGCAGAGGCTCCGCAGCCGGTGCCCGTCCCGGGGGTTGGGAGAACGGACCTCGCCACCCGTGAGGGCCCCCACCGTCGCCTCCGGGGCTCCGGTCCCGGCTCCTGAAGGGTCACCGAGTTGGCAAGGGGCGCCGAGTCCGCTGCGACGCGCTTCCACCCAGACTCGGCTAGCGGCCACTGCACCCTCGGGGCATCTCAGCGCACCGACGCCTGCAGGGGGTCGCCCGGTGAGACTGCCTCCTCCGGCGCAAGCTCGGCGCGGGCCCCGGAGCGGACGCGACTGGCAGGGGCCCCAGATGGCTGCGGCCCCGCGGAGAGGGTGGAGCCGCGGGGGCGGCCGCGCCCCCTCCCGCGGGAGCCGCCCGGGAGCGCTGGGAGTGCTGGCTTCTCCATTGGAGGGGCGGACGGGCGAAGCTCCTCTGGAGTGGGCCGGGGCGGGTCCGCGGGCCGCGGGTGCAGAGACTCGGGCCAGGAACAGGAGACCCGGGAAGAGCCGGCTGCGCCGGGGCCCTACTCTACGAGGTGGAGGGGGCCCCAGGATGGAAGCTGGAGGAGAGGGAGTGCGCCGCCGTGACTCAGGCTGCTGCCCCCGCAGGCCCGGGGGTGCCAGATGAGGCCCTTCCACGGAGCCCCAGACCCCTCTCCTGGCCGGAGGAGGCGAAGAACGCTGACCGCGGGCGGGGTGTCGGGCACCTGGGGGCACGCGTCACCAAGGCTGGGAAGTGCTGGGGTGAACTCTGGCTGCGAACCCCTGGATGCCCAAGACCCCCAGCTCGGGGAAAGCGGAGAGAGATGGGGCGGGGGGCTGCCTGGGGTCCTTCCGCGAGGACCCACTGGGGGAGCAGGTGCTTGGTTTGCCTGTGGTTGGTCGCCCACAACAAAGGCGATTCCTAGAGGTCCAAATGACAGGGTGCAGGAGGCCATGCAGGATCTTATTATCCAGAGGTGGGTTATCCTCTGTGCTGGGGAGATCCCAACAATCCGTTAAATTCACCGTTGACAGATTGGTTCGCTCACTCAACACCTACTGTGTGTCCGCATGGTTTTAGGCACTGGGAATACAGCAATGACCAAGACAGATCAGGTTGTAATTGTTTATGACTTAACAGGCATTCACGGCTTATAAATAGGCAACAATCCCAGCCTCCGGGAAGCCATGGGAAATATTAAATGACTTGGAACACAGGAAGTGTATCGCCAACATATTTGTGAAGAGGCACAGGCTTAAAATTTCTTAAGTGCCTGAAGGTGTCTGTCACTGTTGGGGATGTTCCATCTCTCTTCCTCAGTCCCCTTGATGGTTTGCAAGGCACTTCTCCTTGGGTAAACTGAGGCTCCTGCAGCACTCTGCTGCTGGCCTTGCTCTCAGGGTGAAGCTGCACTTCCTCTTACCCACTTGGGAGCAGAGGCTCAGGTACTGATGGGATGCCAGATGCAGTCACGAGACAGGGGATTCCTTCCCTCATTCTGTCCTTCACTCTCCCTTTGTGCCAGGTCCAGGGACACAAAGGGAAAGTAAGACAGATCTGGCCTGCAGGAGCTTCCTATCTTTGTTTTTGTTTTGTTTAATTTTATTTTGTTTTAATTACAAAGGTAACACACCCTCAGGGCTGGCCACTGTGAGCCACTTTGGTAAATGTCCTTCCAGTTTCTGTGCATAAATAGGGTAATTTTATTTGTTACCGAAAGAAAGATATCAAAGCCACCTGGAGCCATTTTTAACAACCTCTGGCGCTCCTCTCTTTGCCCACATCCTGCAGAACTTCAGGACTGGCTCCAAGCACCACAGTTTGGGAGCGTTTTTCCACTCACCATCCGATCCTTGTAGCCACCCTGTGAAGATGAAGCTTGGCTTTGCAGATGAAGGAAGGGAGAGTCAAGCCTGGTCGGGCTCATTTCTTTTTAGATTTTAGTTACTGATTTTAGAGAGAGGAGAGAGAGAGAGAAGGGGAGGGAGTAGGGAGCATTAACTCATAGTTGCTTCTCATATGTGCCTTGACCAGGCAAGCCCGGAGTTCTGAGCAGGAGACCTCAGCATTCCAGGTTGACTTGATCCACTGCGCCACCACAGGCCAGGCCATTCATTCATTTCTTAATCCACTTCTTCACAAAGCATGGACTGAGCCAGCCTTGAGTGCCTAGCACTGGGCTGGGAAATACATTTTTTTTAAAAAACATAACACAGCCCTGGGGGTGTTCATTTCCTACGCCCTTCCCAGGGGTTCTCTGTCTACTGAGTCTGCTGTGGAAGGCGGGGAAGAAGCCACAACCGGGCTATATCATGCTTTTCATGGACCCTGGGTACTTTTGCCTCCGTGGGCATCTTCCTCTATAAAAAAGAAAAGTGATTTAATAAATTTTGAGGGCCCAACAAATTTCTTTTTTTTTCTTTTTCTTTTTTTATTCATTTTAGAGAGGAGAGGGAGAGACAGAGAGAGAGAGAGGAGAGACAGAGAGAGAGAAGGGGGGAGGAGCTGGAAGCATCAACTCCCATATGTGCCTTGACCAGGCAAGTCCAGGGTTTCGAACCGGTGACGACCTCAGCATTTCCAGGTCGACGCTTTATCCACTGCGCCACCACAGGTCAGGCTCTTTATTTTTTCTGATGGGAGAAAAAGACCACATTTTCTTTGACCCTTAAAGTTCATTTTTGTTTTCTGATTTCAAAATAAATTAAAACGTTTTCATGAGCCCCTAAAAGTTTCATGGGCTCTAAGCACTAGCCCCAGTGTCCAGTGGTTAGCCAGCATTGATGGCAATACAGGGTGGTAAGTGCTAAGGGAGAGGCCAACCGACTGGGAAGACTTCCTAGGGAAGGTATTCCTTTAGCCAAGTCTTAAAAGACCAGGAGTTGTTGCCAGGAGGAGAAAGCAGCAAGGGCTTTCTGGGCAGCGGCTGAGAACTGGGGTTCAGGAGGGCTTCCTGTGGGAGAGACAGAGCCGGAAATGGAATTGAGCGGTGGCAAGGGCCTTGGGTGCAACACTGAGAATCCATTTGTCCCGGAGGCATGGGTAGTGCCGGAAGCCAGTGTTCAGAGTATTCAGAAGGCAGCCCTGAGAACTCGAGGGAGGAAGAGAGAGGAGACTGTGAACACTGGGGGAGCAGTCCACACCGTCTTGAACGACTTGACGGCAGCTGCAGCAGAGCTGATGAAGAGGAAGCCGATTTGAGCAGGGCTACAGCACATCGTGGTGCATTCTTCACTGCACACAAGGGGGCGCTAAAGAGGGCGAGGGGGTTGAAATGTCACCTGTGCCCCCAGCTGAGCCCTGCACTCCGGGGTCTGCCGGGAGGAAAGGACACCTCACCAAGGGGCTGTTAACCAAACACGTACCTGAAAGCAGCTTCTGCCCAGAGGGAGCATCTTTTCTTAACTCACTAGCCAAGAGGGGACCCTCTCAACTAATTTCTAACAAAGGCCTGTGACAGCTCGCTGTGGTCCTGGATTGAGCCCTATTAAGAGGGTAGGATATAAAGGTGGTGATGCTTGATTGAATGTCAGGATCAGAGGTAGCCCAGGCTAACTCCCAAATTATCTGAATTGGAGGGACAGGGATATAAAAACGAAAATACATCTGGGGATGGAGACAGAATAAGGTCAGAAGCTGGAAACTCAAGTCTGTATCAAACCCAAGGCTTCTCATTTTTGCACCTCGCCTCTTCCGCTTCATTCTCTGACGTGGATTCTTCATCCGCCGTCTGGTGTCTCCGGCCCCACGAGCTCCTCGGACTGGGCGTTCCCACCCTGCAAGGGCCAGAGTCTGTTGGGGCAGAGTCAGAGCCATTGACTACTGAGTGGCTCCTTGGGCAGTCTCATTAAAGGAAGGACCTCACTGGTGTCTAGAATGAAGGAACTGTGACTATTGTTCCTAAAGGAAGTTTTTAGGATAGTATATACAAAAACCTCACTAGACCCAAATATGCCACAAATTCTGGATTCTACTTTTCAGTATGTCTCAGATCTATAAAATTGGTTCTGAAAAGTAGTCTTTCAGCATTCTCCAGAGGGGCAGACCCAAACTCTAAGAACAAAAGTAACCCTGACCAGGCAGGTAGCACAGTGGATAGAGCATCAGACTGGGACACATAGGACCCAGGTCCAAAACCCCGAGGTCACAGGCTTAAGCTTGGCTCATCTGGCTTGAGTCAGGGCTCACCAGCTTGAACGCGGGGTCACTGGGTTGAGCCATGGGATCATAGACATCATCCCATGGTCGCTGGCTTGAGCCCAAACGTCGATGGCTTGAAGCCCAAGGTCACTGGCTTGAGCAAGGAGTCACTCACTCTGCTGTAGCCCCCCCCCCCATCAAGGCACATAGGAGAAAGCAATCAATGAACAACTAAAGAAGCCACAACAAAGAATTTATCTCATCTGTCTCCCTTCCTGTCTGTCTCTATCCCTCTCTCTGACTTTCTGTCTCTGTCAAAAAAAAAAAAAAAGGCCCTGGCCAGTTGGCTCAACGGTAGAGCATCAGCCCAGCGTGTGGAAGTCCTGGGTTCGATTCCCAGCCAGAGCACACAGGAGAAGCACCCATCTGCTTCTCTACCCTTTCCCCTCTTCTTTCTCTCTGTTTCTCTCTTCCCCTCCCTCAGCCAAGGCTCCATGGGAGCAAAGTTGGCCCGGGCGCTGAGGACGGCTCCATGGCCTCTGCCTCAGGCGCTAGAATGGCTCCGGTTGCAGAGGAGCAACACCCTAGATGGACCGAGCATCGCCCCCTAGTGGCATGCCGGGTGGATCCCCCTGTCAGGCACATGCGGGAGTCTGTCTGCTGCCCCCTGCTTCTCACTTTCTGGGGGGTGGGGTGGGAGAGAAGACAACCCCCAGCCTACCAGTCTCCAAATCCTTGACACTTAAAAACACTATTAAATTACATATAAAATATTTCAAACATACAGAGAGAAACCTATGATATGTATACACATATATAGTCATACCTGTCAGTTTTAACAAATCTAAACATTTTGACATCTTGCTACATAACTTTTTTTTTAACAGAGACAGAGTGAGAGTCAGAGAGAGGGATAGACAGGGACAGACAGGAACGGAGAGAGAGATGAGAAGCATCAATCATTAGTTTTTTGTTGTGACACCTTAGTTGTTCATTGATTGCTTTCTCATATGTGCCTTGACCGCGGGCCTTCAGCAGACCGAGTAACCCCTTGCTCGAGCCAGCAACCTTGGGTTCAAGCTGGTGGGCTTTTCCTCAAACCAGATGAGCCCGCACTCAAGCTGGCGACCTTGGGGTCTCGAACCTGGGTCCTCCGCATCCCAGTTCAATGCTCTATCCACCGCACCACCATCTGGTCAGGCTACATAACATTTTTTAAGAAATAAAATATCACAGAGACAGCTGAAGCTCCCAGGCAAGCCTTTTCTGCTCCATTTCCTCTCTCCTGCTCAAGTGAACCCTTCTTGAAGCTGGTCCTTATCGTTCCCCTAAAGGTCTGATACTTACATATCTATAAACAATAGAAATCAATATTTTTTTTAGAAATAGTGCCATGAGTTTCATGTTTTTAGGGTTAAATAAAAGGTGTCACTTTTTTTTTTTTTTTTCTGAAGCTGGAAACGGGGAGAGACAGTCAGACAGACTCCCGCATGCGCCCGACCGGGATCCACCCGGCACGCCCACCAGGGGGCGACGCTCTGCCCACCAGGGGGCGATGCTCTGTCCCTCCGGGGCATCACTCTGTTGTGACCAGAGCCACTCTAGTGCCTGGGGCAGAGGCCAAGGAGCCATCCCCAGCGCCTGGGCCATCTTTGCTCCAATGGAGCCTCGGCTGCGGGAGGGGAAGAGAGAGACAGAGAGGAAGGAGAGGGGGAGGGGTGGAGAAGCAGATGGGCGCTTCTCCTGTGTGCCCTGGCTGGGAATCGAACCCAGGACTTCTGCATGCCAGGCCGACGCTCTACCACTGAGCCAACCGGCCAGGGCCTCACTTCTTTAATTAAAGAGGCCATAAGACCATCAATGCTGCAGCCCCTGCCAAGCAAACCAAAATCTAAGCTTATTGATACCCCCAAGTTACAAAAGTGAAACCTAAGGACCAACAATCACAATCAGCCAACTAGGGTTTAAGTCAGGGGTCGGGAATCTTTTTGGCTGAGAGAGCCATGAATGCCACATATTTTAAAATGTAATTCCGTGAGAGCCATACAACGACCCATGTACCTCACGCATTATCCAATAAAAATTTGGTGTTGTCCCGGAGGACAGCTGTGATTGGCTCCAGCCACCCGCAACCATGAACATGAGCGGTAGGAAATGAATGGATTGTAATACATGAGGATGTTTTATATTTTTAACGTTATTATTTTTTTTATTAAAGATTTGTCTGCGAGCCAGATGCAGCCATCAAAAGAGCCACATCTGGCTCGCGAGTCTTAGGTTCCCGACCCCTGGTTTAAGTTATAGCCAATCAACCATTTCCTTAGTGTAGTCCTCCCTTATCCACAGGGGGTATGTTCCAGTATGACAAGCAGATGCCTGAGACCACAGATAGTACTGAACCTTATATATACTATGTTTTTTCCTATCCATACACACCTATGATAAAGTTTAATTTAAATTAGGCACATTAAGAGATTAAAAAGGCCCTGGCCAGGTGGCTCAATGGAGAAAGCATCATCCCAATGACCTGAGGTCTCAGGTTCAATCACTGGTCAGGGCACATAAGGGAAGCTATCAATAAGTGTACACTAAATGGAACAGCTAAGTGGGACAATGAGTTGATGCTTCACTCTCGCTCTCTCTCTTCCTCTCTCTTTCTCAAATCAGTGGAAAAAATTTTTAAAAAGATTAACAACAACAATAATAAAATAGAACAATTATAAAAGTATATTGTAGCCTGACCAGGTGGTGGCGCAGTGGATAGAGCATCAGATTGGGATGCGGAGGACCCAGGTTCGAGACCCTGAGGTTGCCAGTTTGAGCGCGGGCTCATCTGGCTTGAGAAAAAAAAAAAAGCTCACCAGCTTGGACCCAAGGTCGCTGGCTCAAGCAAGGGGTTACTCGATCTGCTGAAGGCCCACGGTCAAGGCACATATGAGAAAGCAATCAATGAACAACTAAGGTGTCGCAACAAAAAACTAATGATTGATGCTTCTCATCTCTCTCCGTTCCTGTCTGTCCTTATCTATCCCTCTCTCTGACTCTCTCTCTGTCACTATAAAAAATAAATAAATAAAATAATAAATAAATAAATAAATAAATAAAAGTATATTGTAGCCTGAGCAGATGGTGGTGCAGTGGATAGAGCGTCAGACTGGGATGCCGAGGACCCAGGTTCGAGACCCCAAGATCGCCAGCTTGAGCGTGTGCTCATCTGGCTTGAGCCAAAAGTTCACCAGCTTGGACCCAAGGTCACCGGCTCGAGCAAGGGGTTACTTGGTCTGCTGAAGGCCCGCAGTCAAGGCACATATGAGAAAGCAATCAATGAACAACTAAGGTGTCACAATGCGCAACGAAAATCTAATGATTGATGCTTCTCATCTCTTCGTTCCTGTCTATCCCTCTCTCTGACTCTCTCTCTGTCTCTGTAAAAAAAAATATATATTGTAATAAAAGTTATATGAGCCTGACCAGGCAGTGGAGCAATAGATAAAGTATTGGACTGGGATGCAGAGAACCCAGGTTTGAAAACCCAAGGTCCCCAGCTTGAGCACGGGCTCATCTGGCTTGAGTGCAGGGTCACTGGCTTGAGTGTTGGATCATAGACATGACCCCATGGTCACTGGCCTGAGCCCAAAGGTCGCTGGCTTAAAGTTCAAGGTCACTGGCTTGAACAAGGGGTCACTTGCTCTGCTGGAGCCCCCCGGTCAAGGCACATATGAGAAAGCAATCAATGAACAACTAAAGAGACTAAGAAGCCTCAACGAAGAATTGATGCTTCTCATCTCTCTCCCTTCCTGCCTGCCTGTCCCATCTGTCCCTCTCTCTGTGTCTCTCTCTGTCTCTAGCCCTTGTCTCTCAAAATTGCCTTGTTGTATGTGCTGTATCTTCAGCATGAATAGACCGGACAAAAGGGATGATTCAGATCCCAGGCAGGGTAGAGTTGGACAGTGTAAGATTATATCAAACGGCTCAGAAAAACGTGCAATTAAGAATCATAAATTCGCCTGACCAGGTGGTGGCGCAGTGGATAGAGCGTCGGACTGGGATGAGGAAGGACCCAGGTTCGAGACCCCGAGGTCGCCAGCTTGAGCGCGGGTTCATCTGGCTTGAGCAAAGAGCTCACCAGCTTGGACCCAATGTCGCTGGCTCCAGCAGGGGGTTACTCGGTCTGCTGAAGGCCCACGGTCAAGGCACATGTGAGAAAGCAATCAATGAACAACTAAGAAGTTGCAACGAGAAACTGGTGATTGATGCTTCTCATCTCTCTCCGTTCCTGTCTGTCTGTCCCTGTCTATCTCTGCCTCTGTAAAAAAATAAATAAATAAAATAAAAAGAATCATAAATTCTTTCTGTAATTTCCCATTTAATATTTTTGGACCACAGTTGACCACAGATAACTGAAACTACACAAAGTGAAACCGTGGATAAGGGGGACTACTGTACTTTGCTCCCACCTTTTCTCCTTAAAAAGTTTTCCCCAGCTTCCATTTGTGGAGCACTTTCAATCACTTCTGGTTTGGCACTGCCTAATTCCAATGGATTTATGCTCAAACAAACTCCTAAAATTTTAGTAGGCTTCAATTTATCTTTGAACAGGTCTGGTGTCAGAAGTGGGATCCAGAGGAGGACACCCCCCTCCCCAAGGACAAAGCTCTCAGGAACAGCGTGCAACAAGCCAAGTTGCTGAGCCCCTGGATTCTCTCTGCATCTAAAGGTCACAAGTAAGTCCCTCTTGAATTTAAATCTAAGCTCTGCAGTTTTTGCTTTTAAAAGAGCTCTCCAAATTTATTTCAGTGTTTCTTTCTTTGGACTGGGTCTAGGGTTGGCTGACTTACAAGAAACTGCACTGTTGTGGTTCCTCAGGTAATAAGGGGAGGAGAAAGAGAAAAATGGGCTCCTCTCAGTCCAGTCTGGGGCCCCTCCATCTGGGACCCCAGCTAGCTATATGTATAAAAATTGTGGATCTAGCCTGACCAGATGGTGGCGCAGTGGATAGAGTGTCAGACTGGGATGCAGAGGACCCAGGTTCGAGACCTCAAGGTTGCCAGCTTGAGCTTGGGCTCATCTGGTTTGAGCAAAGTTCACCAGCTTGGACCCAAGGTCGCTGGCTCGAACAAGGGGTTACTCGGTCTGCTGAAGGCCCGCAGTCAAGGCACATATGAGAAAGCAATCAATGAACGACTAAGGTGTCGCAATGAAAAACTGATGATTGATGCTTCTCATCTCTCTCCGTGTCTGTCTGACTCTGTCTCTGTAAAAAAGAAAAAAAATTATGGATCCAGTGTCTTTTCTGAACCAGTGAGCTAACCTTACCAAAGATAATTTTAAATTACAGTGGCCACAGCCTGACCAGGCGGTGGCTCAGTGGATGGAGCGTTGGACTGGGATGCAGAGGACCCAGGTTCAAAATCCCGAGGTCGCCAGCATGAGTGCGGGCTCATCTGGTTTGAGCAAAGCTCACCAGCTTGAGTCCAAGGTCGCTGCCTTGAGCAGGGGGTCAGTCGGTCTGCTGGAGCCCCCCGGTCAAGGCACATATGAGAAAGCAATTAATGAACAACTAAGGTGACGCAACGTATAGTTGATGCTTCTCATCTCTCTCCCTTCCTGTCTGTCTGTCCCTGTCTATCCCTCTCTCTGACTCTCTGTCTCTGTCAAAAACAAAAAAATTACAGTGGCCACAGTAGGGAACCTTATTTTTTTTATTTAATTTTTTTTCAAGAGAGAGAGAGAGAAAGAGGGAGGGAGAGAAGGAGATAAGGTGCATCAACTCATAGTTGCTTCACTTTAGTTGTTCATTGATTGTTTTTCATTCGTGCCTTGACCACGACACTCAAGCTGAGCCCGTGACCTCTTGCTCAAGCCAAATACCTTGGGATCTTGTCAATGATCCTGTGCTCAAGCCAGCAACCCATGATCAAGCTGGCAACCTTGGAGTTTCAAAGCAGGGACTTCAAGGCTTCTGGGTAGACACTATCCACTTTGCCACCACTGGTCAGGCCACAGTGGGGAACTTTTAACCTAGATAAATTTATCCATTTATGAGGTGCTCTAGAGAAAAAAAGGTCCTGAATTTCTCCCAAAACAATGGGGTGCATTTTTTATTGGTATGCAGAAGCTTCTGAGAAACTAGATGAATCAAATATTGCCTCTTTAAAAGATTCTTTACAGCCTGACCGGTGGTGGCGCAGTGGATAGAGCATTGACTGGGATGCTGAGGTCCAAGGTTTGAAATCCAAGGCCACCAGCTTGAGCACAGGCTCACCAGCTGGAATGTGGGGTCACCAGCTTGAGCATGGAATCATTGACATGATCCTGTGGTCGCTGGCTTGAGACCAAAGGGTCACTGGCTTGAAGCCCAAGGTCACTGGCTTGAGCCCCAAGGTCACTGGCTTGAGGAAGGGATCACTGGTTTGGCTGGAACTTTTATGTATGAGAAGCAATTATTGAACAACTAAAGTGACAACTATGAGTTGATGCTTCTCATCTCTCTCCCTTCCTCTGTCTGTCTGTCTCTCTCTCTCTCTCTCTTTTTCTCTCATGCACGCACACACACACACACACTAAAAAAGAAAGAAAAAAAGAAAGAAAAAAGTAGCTGCAACAGCTAAACCGGTGAAAACCTCAGCTGAATAGATATTAGGATATGACTTGTATTTACAAGTTCCTCAGGCTGTTGAGAGTCTATTAAACTCTGAGCGGAGTCAGTTTTTCAGGAAGCAGACTAACATCTTAGCAGGCGCTTCTTTCACCTTCTAACCTCTGTCTTAAAGTGCTGCAACTTGCTCAACCTGCCACCCCTGCCTGATGATGCCACAGATCACCATGACTGTGTAGATGTGATGTCACCGATATTGACCCCCTCATTGACTTACAGGGTTCACCATTAGAAAGCTCAGATTTAATCATCTTCGTTGATGAGTCCTCTGCTAAGAATGCAGAAGGGAGATATCAAGCCTGATATACTGTTACAACTGGACATGAACTAGGGGAAAGGGGAATGCTTCCCCAGTCTAAGTCTCCTCAGCCAGCAGAACTACAGGCCCTCCCTTGGGCTCATCAGTGAGCCAGAGGAAAAGCAGTGAACGTTTCTACCGGTAGCAGATGTGTCTTTGGGTGGGCCGTGACCTAGGTATGCTGTAGAAATAAAGAGCATTCCTCACTTCTAGTAGAACTCCAATCAAAATTGGGCCTCGAATAAATGGACAGCTCTCTGCCATTCTACTGCCTAACCGAATTGCAGTTATTAAAATTGAAGCTCTGCCCGGCTTGTGGTGACACAATGGATAGACTGTCAACCCAGGATGCTGAGTCACCGGTTTGAAACCCCGGGCTTGCCCGGTCAAGGCACCTATGACAAGCAATCAATGAACAACTAAAGTGAAGCAAGTATGAGTTGATACTTTTCATTCCTCCCCTCTCTATGTAAAAAATAAAATAAAATTTGAAGCTCATACTAGAACAGAACCTGAATACCAGGGAAATGCTCTTTGCATCCAATATGCAACTTGAAGGAACTCCATCAGATTGATTCCAATCATATTATTTATTTATTTATTTATTTATTTGCATTTTTCTAAAGCTGGAAACAGGGAGAGACAGTCAGACAGACTCCGCATGTGCCCGACCGGGATCCACCCGGCACGCCCACCATGGGGCGACGCTCTGCCCACCATGGGGCGACGCTCTGCCCATCCTGGGCGTCGCCATGTTGCGACCAGAGCCACTCTAGCGCCTGGGGCAGAGGCCACAGAGCCATCCCCAGCGCCCGGGCCATCTTTGCTCCAATGGAGCCTTGGCTGCGGGAGGGGAAGAGAGAGACAGAGAGGAAGGCGCGGCGGAGGGGTGGAGAAGCAAATGGGCGCTTCTCCTATGTGCCCTGGCTGGGAATCGAACCCGGGTCCTCCGCACACTAGGCTGACGCTCTACCGCTGAGCCAACCGGCCAGGGCCCAATCATATTATTTATGATCATTTACATACAAGACAAAATCAGGCACCCAAGCTGGAGCAGTCAGTGATGTTGAGACCAACAAGGGTGCAAATTTAATATTAAATGAGGACACACTGAGGGCCTGTTACAGCCTCTTAGTTCTTCCTGAGTCCTTAAAAATACCATTACTAAAAGCTCTGCATTCTGCAATTCATCATGGAACAGATAAGATAATACAAATGATGGAAAAGTTTTTTAAGGGGTGATTGCTCCAAGGTCACAAAACTAGATTACAACCAATACTGGTTTTGTCAAACCCATAAACCTGGAAAGACCATGAAGGTACTGGAGGGAGCATTCCCACTGCCTACTGGGCCACTGGCACATACAAAGGGACCTCATGCCATTGCTTCCTGCAATAGGTTGTCAACATGTTCTCTGAATTGTTCATATGTTCTCAGGATGGACTGAAGCCTTCCCATGCAGAAAGGCTGAGGCCACAACTCTGGCTAAATAGCTTTTAGAAAATATGTTTCTGGACCTGACTAGTGGCTTAGTGGATAGAGCGTCACCTGGCATATGGCCTTTCCTGGTTCAATTCCTGGTCAGGGCACACAGGAGAAGCGACCGTCTGCTTCTCTCCCCCTCGCTCTTCCCCTCCCACAGCCAGTGACTATATTGGTTTGAGCATGGCCCCAGGCACTGAGGATAGCTCTGTTGGAGTGCATCAGATTCTGGTGCTAAAAATAGCTCAGTACTCAAGCATCAGCCCATGATGGGGTTGCCAGGTGGATCCTCATCAGGGTGCATGCAGGAGTCTGCCTTATTAACTTCCCTACTCTCACCTAAAAAAAAAACAAAAAAAAAACAAAAAAAAAAACATATATATATATATATATATATATATATATATATATATATATATATGTATGTATACACACACACACACACACACACACACACACACACACACGGTCCTCAGGTTACAACACAGTTCCATTCCTACAAATGTGATGTAACCTGAATTTTGGTGAAAGTCAAAACACACCATAGCCTAACACAAACAGAACACTTGTGCTTTTAACAGTCCAAAATGGGGTAGGTAAGCATACTGGGGGACGCCAACTCCCTCACTCGTTCGCCACGTTACTGCGTATTCTTCCATTGAGTGCAACCAAACTAGTTCGTCCACATAGTATGACGCTAACAGCGTAAGCCGAAACACACACACCTCAATTTTTTACAGTTTTTATGGGAGTGTTGTAAACTCAAAACATTCTTTGTTGAGACAGTCATAACCCAAGGACCTCCCGTGTAAATATATATATATTTCCTTTCTAGGGTACCGCAGATAAATTTCCAGTGATAGGGAACTCATTCCATGGGACAAATAATAAGCAATTAAATAAGGCGCTGCTGACACGATGGCATTACCATTGTCCTTTCCATCCTCAGTCATCTGATAAAGCCAAATGGAGAAATGGTAACATAACTAAAGCAGCTAAGTTCACAGAACCAACCGGAGTGCCCTGGCCTAAAGTTCTACCATTGGTTTTGATGGCAATTAGAACAACACCGGCAGGAAGGCAGA
Source organism: Saccopteryx leptura (assembly GCF_036850995.1). Lineage (NCBI taxonomy): Eukaryota > Metazoa > Chordata > Mammalia > Chiroptera > Emballonuridae > Saccopteryx > Saccopteryx leptura. Next base: position 9,367,929 of record NC_089503.1, on the reverse strand, counting down.
AATTACTGCTTTACAAAGTAGTAGCAGGAAGGCCTGTACCTTTGATGATACAGCCACGTGTATCTCCCTGTACTCATAAATTCTGATATGACTCAGTGCTGCAAAGCTTGAACCCATTATGCCAAAGTGCATCTCCACCAGGTGAAGGAAGCTTTCCCTGACCCGCCTACAGATAGTGGAACCTTTCACAGCTTAAAACCTGGCGAGTGGGTCTTCTGGAAATGACACCTAAGAAAGACTGCCCCTGAGCCCCATTTCAAGGGATCATACCAGGTTCCCTTCACTACCCAGATGGCGCCCAGACTTCAGGAACTTGAACCCTGGGTCCACATCTCCCAATTTGAAAGGGCTCTTCCAGGAGCTTGGAAATGCTTACCAGCCAGAGATCTAAAGTTAAACTTGACCAGGGAGACCCCTCCCCAGGAGGCTACACCTGCAGGCAGACATTTCTCCCAAGCTCACAGGTCAAGCTCTTCATAATTCATCTCAACATTGATCCAGCAGATGTTAATCCCTCTGGACAGACATCATATGAACAGTGCCTTCTTCCTTGGCTTGGAGTTAGTATAAACAAATTTATGATTAGAAATGTCTCCTTAACTCTGGCAACCATTGCTGCGTCTACTGCTAAGGCCGCGCTGCACAATAGGAGTCCCCAGGCCCTCTTGCAAAGGTGGTTTTATTTATTTATTTATTTATTTATTTTGTATTTTTCTGAAGTTGGAAACAGGGAGGCAGTCAGACAGACTCCCGCATGTGCCCGACCGGGATCCACCCGGCACGCCCACCAGGGGGCGATGCTCTGCCCATCTGGGGCACTGCTCTGTTACATCTAGAGCCATTCTAGCGCCTGAGGCAGAGGCCATAGAGTCATCTTCAGCGCCAGGGCCAACCTTGCTCCAATGGAGCCTTGGCTGCGGGAGGGGAAGAGAGAGACAGAGAGGAAGGAGAGGGGGAGGGGTGGAGAAGCAGATGGGCGCTTCTCCTGTGTGCCCTGGCTGGGAATCGAACCCAGGACTCCTGCATGCCAGGCCGACGCTCTACCACTGAGCCAACCAGCCAGGGCCACAAAGGTGGTTTTAATTTTTTTACTTTTTTAGATTTTATTTATTTATTTTTATTAGAGAGAGAGGGTGGAGAGAGAGAGAGGGAGAGATAGAGAGAGAACAGGGGGAGGAGCAGGAAGCATCAACTCCGATATGTGCCTTGACCAGGCAAACCCAGGGTTTTGAACCGGCGACCTCAGCATTCCAGGTCGACGCTTTATCCACTGCGCCACCACAGGTCAGGCCGCAAAGGTGGTTTTAGATCACAGAATTGCTTTGACTTGCTTGGAATCTGTGCCACAGCGAAAACCTCATGCTGTCCCTGGATCAACACCTCTTGTATTGTAGAAACCTAAACACAAGAAATTAACAAACAAGCTACTTGGCCAAAATAGGCTGATACCTCATGCAGTACATTCTTAGATTTGTTTGATGCCAACGGGGTTGGTCCATGGGGACCCTGGCCAAGGAGTATACTTCAATCTCCTGGTATTATCCTCCTAATAGTCATCATTATAGTCTCCCTGGTGTGCTGTGTTCTCTTAAAGATCTTAAACGCCTGTCTGCAGCCATCAGCAGCACATCAGATGGTCTCAGTGTGCTTGGAGAAACAGAAACAAGATGAACAACAGGATAAACACTGAAAGCAATTCTTTCACAGATCAGAAACTTGTGCATTTCAGGATGAGATGAGAAATTTAACTCTGATGGTGACTGAGAATGGCAGGAATACCGAATTTTTGGTCAGTCTCCCATGCATGTGAGGATCACCAAAAGCGGGGATAGTTAAGTTAATTAAGCAAGGAGACCACCCTAGCAGAGTAGGTCAGTTGGTTAGAGCATTGTCCTGGTATGCCAAGGTTGTGGATTCCATCCCCGGTGAGGGTACATGCAAGAATCAACCAAGGAATGCATAAATAAGTGGAACAACAAATCAATGTTTCTCTCTCTCCCATTGCCTCTCTCTCCCCATTGCCTCTCTCCCTTTATCTCTCTCTAATTCATTAAATAAATTTAAAAATTTAAAAATTCCTTTAGGAGGCATTGGTGGTTCAGTGGTAGAATTCTCACCTCCCACGCAGAAGACCCGGGTTCAACTCCCGACAAACACACTATGATCTCCTTTCCTGGCCTGTGGTGGCACGTGGCTAAAGCATCCACCTGGAATGCTGAGGTCGCAGGCGGGAAACCCTGGGGTTTTGCAGTCAAGCCGACAAACAATCAAGCAATGAGCAACTAAAATGAAGCAACTATGAGTTGATACTTCTTGCTCCCCCGCCCTTCTCTCTCCTCTTTGTAAAATCAATAAATAAAATCTTTTTAAAATTCCTTTAAACCTGTATTATGTTAACCAGTGTCACCCCAATAAAATTTAATTAAAAATATTCCTTTAAAAAAAATTAAGCGAGGAGGCCATTAGACAGAGGTAGCTCTAATGCCACAGCCCCTTTGTAAGCAAACCAAAACCTAAGCCTGTAGGTACCTTAAGGTTACAAAAGCAAAACCCGTGGACAGCCAATCACAAACAGGCAACTAAGATTTAAGCTATAGCCAATGAATCATTTGTGTGTTTTTCATCTTAAAGGGTGTTTGCTGGTTTCTGTGTGAAAGAGCTACTTTTTTTTTTTTTAAGTGAGAAGCAGGGAGGCAGAGACTGACTCCCCTATGCGCCTGACCAGGATCCACCCAGCAAGCCCACCAGGGGGCAATGCTTTGCCCATCTGGGGCGTTGCTCCTGCCTGAGGCAGAGGTCATGGAGCCATCCTCAGCACCAGCACCCGGGCCAGCTTTGCTCCAATGGAGCCTTGGCTGCGGGAGGAGAAGAGAGAAACTGAGAGAAGGGAGGAGTAGGAAAAGCAGATGGGCACTTCTCCTGTGTGCCCTGGTCGGAAATCGAACCGGGACTTCCACACTCCGGGTCGACACTCTACTGCTGAGCCAACCGGCCAGGACCAAGAGCTACATTTAATACCAGCTAAGACTCACCACGATCCCAGCTTTTCAGGCTAATAATCAGAGCACCTGCTTTCAAAGAATAATGTGAGAAGGGTGTTCCTATAGATCAGGGGTCGGGAACCTATGGCTCTCAAGCCAGATGTGGCTCTTTTGATGGCTGTATCTGGCTCACAGACAAATCTTTAATAAATATTAATAATGTTAAAAATATAAAACATTCTTATGTATTACAATCCATTCATTTCCTATCGCTCATGTTCATGGTTGCAGGTGGCAGGAGCCAATCACAGCTGTCCCCTGGGACAACACCAAATTTTTATTGGATAATGCATAACGTACACAGGTTGTTGTATGGCTCTCACAGAATTACATTTTAAAATATTTGGCATACATGGCTCTCTCAGCTAAAAAGTTTCCCGACCCCTGCTGAGGATTCTACACATGCTTCTATTTTTTTCTACTCTGCAATAATAACATTGTTACTCGGCGATGTTTTTATGGCTTTGTTCTCTGATCATAGACCTTCCTTCCTTGCAAAGACAATGATTGTTACCAGCATTGTGCTTTTCTTCTTCACTGAATTGATGTACTTATAGGAATCAAACCAGATATCAAGTTTCATACGGGAAATATTTTTAAGGCATAGGATTGAGCAGGATCCTTCTGCAGCTTTGGCAATGGAAAAACCAACAGTCACCACCCAACTGTAATATCATCTTTTTTTTTTTTTGTATTTTTCTGAAGCTGGAAACGGGGAGAGACAGTCAGACAGATTCCCGCATGTGCCCGACCGGGATCCACTCGGCACGCCCACCAGGGGGCGATGCTCTGCCCACCAGGGGGCAATGCTCTGCCCCTCGGGGCATCGCTCTGTTGCGACCAGAGCCACTCTAGCGCCTGGGGCAGAGGCTAAGGAGCCATCCCCAGCACCCGGGGCATCTTTGCTCCAATGGAGCCTTGCTGCGGAAGGGGAAGAGAGAGACAGAGGAAGGAGAGGGGGAGGGGTGGAGAAGCAGATGGGTGCTTCTCCTGTGTGCCCTGGCCGGGAATCGAACCCGGGACTTCTGCACGCCAGGCCGACGCTCTACCACTGAGCCAACCGGCCAGGGCCTTGTAATATCATCTTAAACCCAGATATCCTGGGGTCTTTGGACATTTTAAAGACTCTTGAGCAATTTTAAATACAGTGTGTCCATAAAGTCCTGGTGCACTTTTGACCGGTCACAGGAAAGCAACAAAAGACAATAGAAATGTGAAATCTGCACCAAATAAAAGGAAAACTCTCCCAGTTTCATACCTATTCAGTGCAGTTTGATATTGGCTCACGCACATACTTTTTAGGGCTCCTTAGGTAGCTATCCCGTATAGCCTCTCCAGACTCGTCACTGACTGATGGCCTACCAGAACGCGGTTTCTCCACCAAACTGCCGGTTTCCTTCAACTGCTTATCCCACCGAGTAATGTTATTCCTATGTGGTGGCGCTTCGTTATAAACGCGCCGATATTCACGTTGCGCTTTGGTCACAGATTTGAATTTAGCGAGCCACAGAGCACACTGAACTTTCCTCTGTACCATTCACATCTCGACTGGTATGACCGTGAGCTGCTCTTCTGTATACACGGTGTTACGTCATCATCTGCACATGCGCACATGCTGCCACATCATCCTACAGAAACTGGAAGGGTTTTCCTTTTATTTGGTGCAGATTTCACATTTCTATCATCTTTTGTTGCTTTCCTGTGGCCGGTCAAAAGTGCACCCTGACTTTACGGACACATTGTAGAAATAAACTCTGGCTTTAAAATGATGATGATGATGACAATGATGATGATTTCCTTACTTTGTTTTGCCTTTTCTCTCTCTCTTTTTTTTTGTAATTTTCTGAAGTTGGAAACGGGGAGGCAGTCAGACAGACTCCCGCATGTGCCCGACCAGGATCCACCCAGCATGCCCACCAGGGGGCAATGCTCTGCCCATCTGGGGCGTCGCTCTGCCACAATCAGAGCCATTCTAGCACCTGAGGCAGAGGTCATGGAGCCATCCTCAGCGCCCGGGCCAACTTTGCTCCAATGGAGCCTTGGCTGCGGGGGGGGGGGGGGGAGAGACAGAAAGGAAGGAGAGGGGGAAGGGTGGAAAAGCAGATGGGCGCTTCTCCTGTGTGCCCTGGCTGGGAATCGAACCCGGGACTCCTGCACGCCAGGCCGATGCTCTACCACTGAGCCAACTGGCCAGGGCCTTGCCTTTTCTCTATATAACAATTTTTCCCAGCTCCCTTCAGTGGAGCACTTTTCACCACTTCTGGTTTGGCACTGCATGATTCCAATTAGTTTTGCTCAAAAAAAATTCCTAAAATTTTAATATCAGTCAACTGGATATAACTGACATCTAAAGATCACTTTATCCAATAGCAGAGTACACATTCTTCTCAGGCTCACGTGGGACATTCACCAAAATAGACCACATTCTGGTTCATAAAACACACCTTAACAGATTTAGAATAATAGAAATCATAACTGATACAATGTCTACTCTCAGACCACAATGAAATTAAACTAGAAGTTAATAAAGAAAGTAACTGGAAATATTGCAGAATACATGGAGATTAAATAACACACTTCTAAATAACACAGGCCTCAGAGAAGAAACCTCAAGAGAAATTTTAAAATACTTTGAACTAAGTGAAAATTAAAACATAACTAATCAAAATTTATGGAAGGCAGCAAAAACAGTGCATAGAGGGAAATTTAGAGCATTGAATGCATATCTTAGAAAAGAAGAATGATCTAAAATCAATAGTCTAAGTTTCCACCTTAGGAAACTGGGAAAAGAAAAACAACCATCCCAGAGTGCTGAGAATGGCTCCATCGAGCCTCCGCCTCAGGCATTAAAAATAGCTTGGTTGTAAACATCGGTCCCAGATGGGGGTTGCTGGGTGGATCCTGGTTGGTGCATATGTGGGAGTCTGTCTATCTCCCCTCCTCTCTCTTAAATTTTAAAAAAGAAGAGAAAAGAAAAGAACAAAAAGGACAATTGGGAGCAAAGAGATCTGAGAAAGAAATAGGTAGATGGACCTCTCTGCGGCAGCACAACTTGTGAAGACATTTTGCTCCAGATGAATGCTCGCTGAGAAGACTGCTCACTAAAAATGGGCAAAAGAATAGGTTCATTAAAAAAAGGAGTCAAATGACCAAGAAATAGTTTTTAAATGTGTTCAGCATCGTTAGTCATCAAAGAAATAGAAATAAAAGCACAATGAGATATCACTGCATACTCACCAGAATGGCTCAGATTAAAACAACTGCCAATAAAAAAGTGTTGGTAAGGATGTGGACAAGTAGAACCCTCTTACATTGCTGGTAAGTGTGTAAATTAATACAACCACTTTGAAAAAATGTTTAGACGGCCCCAGTAAAACTAAAAATACCTATACCCTATGGCCCGACAAGTCCATTAATGGGTGGCTGCTCAACAAACATAAATGTGCACATCCACTAAGAGGTGTGTTCAAGAATGTTTTCCTTTCCTGGATTCAAGATAGCCGCCACATTTTAGGCTTCTCATCTTCACATGACAATATCCAAAAAAGGAAGAGGCTTTTCCCTGATGGTCTCCCTTGTTTTCTCTGTGAGAAAAACCCTCCCCAGGACCCCTCCAGCACACAGCCCCTCAGAGTCTCCGGGACTGGAGCCGGCCACATGCAGACCCAGAAACCAAACCCTACAACAATGTGGGATTTGGATCTTGGTTTAGACCTGTGACAGTTCATCCCCTGAGGCTAAGGAAGGGGCTCTCCTTCCCTTAGCACAACAAAACTTGAGCTCTGTTGGCAGGGAAGAAGGACATAGCTACTCAGGAGGTGATGGCAATGCCACATCCTCCTTTTTCAATACTGTCATCCCAGATAGCCTCAGGAAACTCCCATACATCACTCTCAAAACACTAGTTCAAATGGAGTGGCCCCACCATCACCACCATGCATCAGGAGTAGACACTAAGAGTCACAATAATGTTTCAAAGATGGGCACATGACCTAACCTCACTACTAAGAGACCTTCTCTGAACTACTCTGGAATTTACTGGACAAGCTGCAGTCAGTCTCTGTTGAGCTTGCTAACCTACCAGGTAACAAACCTGAGGTCGCTTTGGTGTTCACCTTTGCCACCATGTTGTGGATTGTGCCTGCAGTGGAAGCCAACGTGGGAACAGAGCCAGGAGAGGAGAAGTGACGTTCCTGAAAGTACTGTGTGTGCTCCTGAATACAGCGGCGCCTGCAGAACTTTGCAAATGCGTGGGCTAATACTTTCTCTTTTTCACTCGGCTTACTTTGCATTTTGTTTCTATCACCTGCAGTTGAAGAGTCCTAAGTAATACAGACAGGCAGGGGCTAGATCATGAAAGGTTTCAATGTGATGCTAATAAGTTTGGACTTCATTCTGCTGTAACTGGGAACCTTGGATGGGTTTGAAACAAGGGAAAGACATGAGCAGGTATATGAGACATGGTTCCCATTGTAGAAACTGGGGAACTCATCCTTCTGCCCAGATCCACCACATGTTAAACTGTTTTATTTTGTTCTGTGACAGAGACAGAAAAAGGGACAGATAGGGATAGACAGACAGAAAGGGAGAGAGATGAGAAGCATCAATTCTTCATTGCAGCTCCTTAGTTGTTTATTGATTGCCTTCTCATATGTGCCTTGACGGGGGGCTACAGCAGAGCGAGTGACCCCTTGCTCAAGCCAGCGATCTTTGGGCTCAAGCCAGCACCCATGGGGTCATGTCTATGATCCCATGCTCAAGCCAGAGACCCCTGCTTAGGCTGGCGACCTCAGCGTTTTGAACCTGGCTCCTCTGCATCCTGGTCCGATACTCTATCCACTGCGCCACTGCCTGGTCAGGCTGTTAAACTGTTTAAAGCAGGAAGAATTACCAAATCCCTCAACACCGCCACGATCAACTTGATCAGAGGGAGACTCCAAATCAAAAGAATTTTTTTTTTTTACAGACACAGAGAGAGAGTCAGAGAGAGGGATAGATAGGGACAGACAGACAGGAACGGATGAGAGATGAGAAGCATCAATCATTAGTTTTTCGTTGTGACACCTTAGTTGTTCATTGATTGCTTTCTCATATGTGCCTTGACCTTGGGTCCAAGCTGGTGAGCTTTGCTCAAACAAGATGAGCCCGCGCTCAAGCTGGCGACCTCGGGGTCTCGAACCTGGGTCCTCTGCATCCCAGTCTGAAGCTCTATCCACTGAGCCACCACCTGGTCAGGCTCAAAAGAATTTAATGAAAACTAGTATTACTTCTTGGGTAAGAAACCAAGCACCCACTGAAAGTGGGTATGCATTTATGATGCCCCCAAGATCCAGGCAGTGCAGGAAGGAATAGTACTATTTGAAAAGATGAGTTGCCCTGGCCAGTGGCAAAGTGGATAGAGTATCGTCCCGGGTTGCCGAGGTTGCTGGCTTGATCTGGGGTCGCTGGCTTGATCCTGGAGTCGCAAATCCTGGGGTTGCCAATCCTCAGGGCACTGGCCTGTTCCCGAGGTCACCAGTTCAAGCCCTGGTCAGGGCACATGTGAGAAGCAATCAATGGGTGCACATTTCTGTGGAACAACAAGATGATGCTTCTCTCTCTCTCTTCCCTTTTATCAAGCTCTCAAAAAAAAAAAAAAAAAAAAAAAAGACAGGGGGAAACACACATTACTCTTATTACTTCCAGAAACATTTTTGTGGTTTTTGAAAGACATACTTACTTAAAAAGAAACCTAATAAGGGAACCAGCGTGTCCTGCAGCTTTCACTCTTCCAACTGAGTTCAAATCGGTGGGTCCACCACACTCACCCTTGAGGCCATTCATCACCCAGAGCTTGCTGGGCTGGCAGGAAGTGAACCTCAGTGTGCTTCCGGCTGAGGCCCAGGACCCAGCGTTAGATAACAGGATACAGGAAGGAACCCAGAAGCAATACCTCTTCTCGTGGAAAAGGGTGGAATCTTCCTTAAGAGAGAAGTTGTCTTACTTAGAGACTAAGAAGGAAGTTCCTGTACACACGCAGGGTGAAACTGAGGACCAGAGAGCCAAGTCCGAAGAGGAAGAGTGTCCATGAAGGCGGGAGAAGACAGCTCAGACGGTGTTTTTCTGTGGGATACAAGGGGATGTTCACATGAGCCAGAATTGTCGTCTCTGCTCCTCTTAGAATGGAAATTCCTTCTGAAAATACCCATTCAGCATTTTGCAAACTTTTTAGTGTGCACAGAAATAGCCTATAGGACTTGTTACAAATATAGATTCCTGGGATTCTTCTGTAGATTCTGATCTGGTAGAAATGTGGACAGCTGTGGTTTATACTGGTTCAGCATCCTTCACCCCTTCTTTTGGTATCCTTAGGGGAAGCAAAGTGGGAGAGAAAATACAAAAGCATTTATTTGTTAGCTCCTGTCCTTGTTGGCCAATGATGGCCCCACAGGCATCAGTCCCACACATTTCTAGGGTGCACACGTGTTAGTGCTGAGTAGACTCCCACAGATGACCCAAGCTGAGGTATCAGAGAAACCCCAGAACAAGAAGCAAGAGGTGCCCTGGCCGGTTGGCTCAGCGGTAGAGCGTCGGCCTAGCGTGCGGAGGACCCGGGTTCGATTCCCGGCCAGGGCACACAGGAGAAGCGCCCATTTGCTTCTCCACCCCTCCGCCGCGCTTTCCTCTCTGTCTCTCTCTTCCCCTCCCGCAGCCAAGGCTCCATTGGAGCAAAGATGGCCCGGGCGCTGGGGATGGCTCTGTGGCCTCTGCCCCAGGCGCTAGAGTGGCTCTGGTCGCAACATGGCGACGCCCAGGATGGGCAGAGCGTCGCCCCTGGTGGGCGTGCTGGGTGGATCCCGGTCGGGCGCATGCGGGAGTCTGTCTGACTGTCTCTCCCTGTTTCCAGCTTCAGAAAAATGAAAAATGGAAAAAAAAAAAAAAAAGAAGCAAGAGGTACAAGCTGTGGGCAAGGTGCAGGCAAGCTGCCCCGACACCAAGCCAGCTGAGCCAGCAGAGCACTGGCTGCGGCAGCAGCGCCTGTGAGGCGGGGCTGAGAGAAGGTGACGTCATGCACCACAGGGTCCCTGTACAGCTTACTTCTTGAACTCTCAGGTCTGCTCACGCCCTCTATTAATTCCAGCCCATTCCAAGATGATTAGTGGAGTAAGCTGTGTTCATTATCTTCCTTCTCTATCTCCATTCAGGATTTCTTTCACCTACACCCCACATTTTGTTCATCTGGTAAGTGATCCTAAGTCAAGAAGACACCACCATTAAGTGGTACCACTGGTAGGGATCTGAACCCATACAGTCTGTCTCCAGAGCTTGGGCTTTTTAACAACTACAATGTCTACAGTACAGCACTGAGGAAAACGTCAGTGTAACAGGCATCCAGGTTCAATGAAAAAGATGCCCTGGCCCTGGCCGGTTGGCTCAATGGTAGAGTGTAGGCCTGACGTGCAGGAGTCCTGGGTTTGATTCCCGGCCAGAGCACACAGGAGAAGTGCCCATCTGCTTCTCCACCCCTCCCCCTCTCCTTCCTCTCTGTCTCTCTCTTCCCCTCCTGCAGCCAAGTCTCCATTGGAGCAGAGTTGGCCCGGGCGCTGAGGATGGCTCCATGGCCTCTGCCTCAGTTGCTAGAATGGCTCTGGTTGCAACAGCGCAACGCCCCAGATGGGCAGAGCATCGCCCCCTGGTGGGCATGCCGGGTGGATCCCGGTCGGGCGCATGCGGGAGTCTGTCTGACTGCCTCCCCGTTTCCAACTTCAGAAAAATACAAAAAAAAAAAAAAAGAGAGAGAGAAAGATGCCGTAACTGCTTAGAGATGTCTGCCGTGACCAAGGAGGCGGGTCGATACACACCACCAAAAGCACAAGTGACCAAAGAAAAATAGACAAATTGAACTGTATTCAAAGTGTAAAATTTTTGTACTGCAAATGACACCATTAAGAGTAAAGAGACAATCCACAGAACAGGAGAAAATATTTTCAAATTGTCTATGGGCTAAGAGTCTAGTATCTATAATGAACTTTTACAACTCAACAATACAAAGACTAATAACCTAATTTAAAAATGAACAAAGATCGCCTGACCAGGCGGTGGCACAGTGGATAGAGCGTTGGACTGGGATGCGGAGGACCCAGATTCAAGACCCCGAGGTCACCAGCTTGAGCACGGGCTCATCTGGTTTGAGCGAAGCTCACCAGCTTGGACCCAAGGTCGCTGGCTCAAACAAGGGGTTACTGGGTTTGCTGTAGCCCCACGGTCAAGGCAAATATAAGAAAGCAATCAATGAACAACTAAGGTTTCGCAACAAAAAACTAATGATTGATGCTTCTCATCTCTCTGTTCCTGTCTGTCTGTCCCTATCTATCCCTCTCTCCGACTCTGTCTCTGTAAAAAAATAAAATAAAATAAAACAAAATAAAAATGAACAAAGATCAAATAGATGTTTTTCCAAAGAAGATCTACAGATGGTGAATGAACACATGAGAAAATGTTTGATATCATTAGTGATTAGGAAAATGCAAGTCAGAAGCACTGTGAGATACCACTGTGCCCCCACTAGGATGACTGTAACATAAAAGATGAACAATAACAAGTGTTGGCAAGTATATGGAGAAATTGAATCCCTCTTCCTCTGGTGGGAATGTACAGTGCAGCAGCTGTGGAAAACAGTTTGGCAGTTCATCAATCAGCTAAACATAAAACTATGATATCACTCAGCAATTCCGCTCCAAGACATATACCCAAAATAATGGCAAACAGATGTCCAAACAAAGACTTGTACATAAATGCTCATAGCAGCACTATTCACAGTAGCCAAAAGATAGAAACAACCCAAATGTCCATCATTAACAAATGAATAAACAATATGTGGCACACACATACAACTGAATAGTGTCCAGCAATAAAAAGAAATGAAGTACTGTGCTGACCAGATAGCTCGCTTAGTTAAAGCGATGTCCCAGAACACCAAGGTTGCGGATTTGATCACCAGTCAGGCCACATACAGGAACAAGTAGGTCTGTCTTTCTCTCTCCCTTCCTGTCTCTCTAAAACCAACAAATTTTTTTTTAATTTTTAAAGAAATGAGGTATTTATACTTGTTACAATAAGGATGAACCTGGGAAACATTGTGCTAATTAAGAGAAGCCAGCCTGGCCCTGGCCGGTTGGCTCAGCAGTAGAGCGTCGGCCTGGTGTGCAGGGGACCCGGGTTCGATTTCCGGCCAGGGCACATAGGAGAGGTGCCCATTTGCTTCTCCACACCCACCCTCCTTCCTCTCTGTCTCTCTCTTCCCCTTCCGCAGCTGAGGCTCCATTGGAGCAAAGATGGCCCGGGGGCTGGGGATGGCTCCTTGGCCTCTGCCCCAGGCGCTAGAGTGGCTCTGGTCTCCACAGAGTGACGCCCCAGAGGGGCAGAGCATCGCCCCCTGGTGGGCAGAGCGTCGCCCCCTGGTGGGCGTGCCGGGTGGATCCCGGTCGGGCGCATGCGGGAGTCTGTCTGACTGTCTCTCCCCGTTTCCAGCTTCAGAAAAATAAAAAAAAATAAAAAATAAAAATAAAAAAAAAGAGAGAAGCCAGCCTGACCAGGTGGTGGTGCAGTGGATAGAGCATTGGACTGGGATGCGGAAGGACCCAGGTTCGAGACCCCGAGGTCGCCAGCTTGAGCGTGGGCTCATCTGGTTTGAGCAAGGCTAATCAGCTTGGACCCAAGTTCACTGGCTCTAGCAAGGGGTTCCTCGGTCTGTTGAAGACCCGCGGTCAAGGCACATATGAGAAAGCAATCAATGAACAACTAAGGTGTCGCCACGAAAAACTGATGATTGATGCTTCTCATCTCTCTCCGTTCCTATCTGTCTGTCCCTATCTATCCCTCTCTCTGACTCTCTCTCTGTCTGTTAAAAAAATAAACAAAATAAATAAATAAAACTGTCTTAAGAGAAGCTAGTCACCAAAGGCCATACTGTATGATTCCATTTATATAAAATGTCCAGAATAGGCCCTGGCCGGTTGGCTCAGTGGTAGAGCGTTGGCCTGGCGTGCAGGAGTCCTGGGTTCAATTCCCGGCCAGGGCACACAGGAGAAGCACCCATCTGCTTCTCCACCCCTCCCCCTCTCCTTCCTCTCTGTCTCCCTCTTCCTCTCCCGCAGCCGAGGCTCCATTGGAGCAAAGTTGACCCGGGCGCTGAGGATGGCTCCATGGCCTGTGCCTCAGGTGCTAGAATGGCTCTGGTTGCAACAGAGCGATGCCCCAGATGGGCAGAGCATCGCCCCCTGGTGGGCATGCTGGGTGGATCCAGGTCGGGCGCATGCGGGAGAGTCTGTCTGACTGCCTCCCTATTTCCAACTTCAGAAAAATACAAAAAAAAAATGTCAAGAATATGCAAGTTTATAGAGACAGAAAGTAGATTGGTGGTTGCTATGGAAGCAGAGTGGGATGGGTATGGGGGTTTCTCTTAGGAAAGATGAAAATGTTCTACAATTAAATTGTGATAATGACTGTACAACTCTACAGCTATACTAAAAAACTTTGAATTATACACTTTAAATGAGTGAATTGTATAGAATGTAAATTATATCTTAATAAATCTATTTTTGAACATCTGGAAGTCCTATGTCCCAGGAAACCCCCAATCACTCAGGCAAACCAGGAGGGATGGTTCCCCTAATTCCACCCTCATTCATATACAATTTTTCAAAGAAGGAACAAAGGTGTTAGGGAAAAAAAGGCAGGATCTGGAATGTCAATTTTTTTCTGTGACAACACTGCACAACAAACGGCCCCGAAACGTAGTCATTTACAAAGCAAACATTTATTTCTTGCTCACAGGTCTGTGGGTCAACTGTGCCTCTACTGGGCCAGCTGGGGTCAGCTGGACTTGGGTGTCTGCATCTCGCATTCTGTTACCAGACGGTGACTGGGCCTGGAGTGGGTCTGTCTCGGGCGCACTGGTAGCATGTGAGTTCTTGACTACATGCAGGAAAGATTTCACAGCACGAGTCCTGGTGATTTGGGGAGAGTACATTTATTACAGTGCAATGAAGGAAGGTTTTAGGATAGAAGAAGCAACAGGAGAGGGCCTCGGTGGGGCTCTCTGGAAAGTCAGAAGAAGCGGGGGCTTTGGAGACAGGTTCAGGGAGTCTCCAAGGGAGAAGCTGCTACAGCCTTCCCTGGTTGCAAGTCTCCTGGAGGCCCTTAGAGTAGGAGAGAAAGGTAGGGGCATCCCTGAGTAGTGCTTTTCAACCGCTGGTCCACAGGCCAGTGCCCTTCCACCAGAAATTTCATGCCAGTCCTCAGAAGAGTTAACCACCCCGATATTGTATGAATTTTATAGACCCAATGACCTAATTGCATTTGCTTATGCTCAGGGTGCTTGCCACTCATCAGCCTGTACCATTGATGGTAATACTATTGCCTGACCTGTGGTGGATCCGTGGATCAAGTGTCGACCTGGAACGCTGAGGTTGCCAGTTTGAAACCCTGGGCTTGCCCGGTCAAGGCACATATGGGAGTTGATGCTTCCTGCTCCTCCCCATTCTCTCTCTTTCTCTCTTCTCTAAAATGAATAATTTAAAAAAAAAATACTCGAGGTTGTCTTAGACATCTTTTGTAAATTGTAGGCTTGTTCGAACAATTTTTGGCACCATGTAGAGCATTTACAAATCATGCATGATAGACAAAAAAAAACATTCAGAAAAACTTAAGTAGCAGTATTTAATACATTGTACATATGGAGTTAGGAATCCAAGCACCAGCTATACATGTTGCTCCGTTAATGCAAAGTAAGAAAGAAACTTTATTTGTTGCATTGTTTCTACTTCTAGCCAGATAGGTCACTGGTCCCCCAGTGTAAACACGTTGAAAGCCACTGCTCTAGAGAGCATTCCACTGGGTCCTTTGATTTGAGGCAGTGGGAATCCTAGGGAGGGTCTTAGGGGAACGTCTTAAGAAAACATCCATTAGCTTTCTAGTTGTGTCATTCAATACACTGATTCATCAAACTGTGCATTAAGAGGTATCAGGGTTATTTTCTGGTTAGTTTCAGTTTTAAGGAACATCATCAAAGAGGGCTCAGGATCAAGGCCAGTCTGCTCTGGGGCATTCTATGATGTGTAAACTATTTTCTCCTAAGTGTTCCTGGTTAGGGAAGATCAAACTTGGCGATTCATTAGCTGGCTGTAAATTGCTCATATTGTTTGGCCTTGTTTAACTGTCTGTCTCAGTTTCCCATATTCCACTTGTCAAGGAACTTCCCTAGCGTCTTACTACCCTGCCTCAACTCTAGGACCCAGGCTGATGACGCGGCATTTCCCTGGACGTGCTCTCCTCGCACGGACGGCACAGGCAGAAGCGTCCAAGCTGGACCGTGCAAGTGTGCATAAAGCCTCCGCCAGGATATAGCTCACTTCAGTGGTTCTCAAACTTTTTGAAGTCGAGGCATATTTAAAATCCTACAAATAATTGTAGGCGCACTATATACAAAATTCTGAGAAATATGGTATAATAATTAAGTCAAATATTAAAGAAAAAAATACAAAGTCCAAGCATGCTTTTATGGTAATTAAATGAAATAAATATGACAAAATTAAATTTATTCTGACATTAAAAAAAAACATTTTTGGCCCTGGCCGGCTGGCTCAGTGGTAGAGCGTTGGCCTGGCATGCGGAGGACCCGGGTTCGATTCCCGGCCAGGGCACATAGGGGAAGCGCCCATTTGCTTCTCCACCCCCTCCCCCTCTTTCCTCTCTGTCTCTCTCTTCCCCTCCCGCAGCCAAGGCTCCATTGGAGCAAAGATGGCCCAGGCGCTGGGGATGGCTCCTTGGCCTCTGCCTCAGGCGCTAGAGTGGCTCTGGTCACCGCAGAGCGACGCCCCAGAGGGGCAGAGCATCGCCCCCTGGTGGGCAGAGCGTTGCCCCTGGTGGGCGTGCCGGGTGGATCCCGGTCGGGCGCATGCGGGAGTCTGTCTGACTGTCTCTCCCCGTTTCCAGCTTCAGAAAAATACAAAAAAAAAAACATTTTTATGTTACATTTTTTGTTATGCTTTTTAGAATTTGTATAAAAGAGGGGTTAAAAAATAAAAAAAGACAAAAAAGTTATCTTTTTATATATATAGATACATTTTTTTTTTTTTTGTATTTTTCCGAAGCTAGAAACGGGGAGGGACAGTCAGACAGACTCCCGCATGCGCCCACCGGATGGCACGCCCACGGGGGGGGGGGGGGGGGGGAGGTGCGACGTTCTGCCTACCAGGGGGCAATGCTCTGCCCCTCTGGGGCTTCGCTCTTCCGCAAACAGAGCCACTCTAGCGCCTGGGGCAGAGGCCAAGGAGCCATCCCCAGCGCCCAGGCCATCTTTGCTCCAATGAAGCCTTGGCTGCGGGAGGGGAAGAGAGAGACAGAGAGGAAGGAGAGGGGGAGGGGTGGAGAAGCAGATGGGCGCTTCTCCTGTGTGCCCTGGCCGGGAATCGAACCCGGGACTTCTGCACGCCAGGCCGACGCTCTACCACTGAGCCAACCAGCCAGGGCTATAGATACGTTTTTAGTAAGATTTAGTAAATTTGGCAGGCCCCGGCGCGAATGTGTTAAGTTTTTTCATTCTTGTGTTTATGAGAAACATGAGCCTGATGTGTCCTAGCTATTTCTTCAATGTTTGGACAGATATTTGAAAGGCAAACTCTTATTTCCTCATCAGTACATTGAAGAATTCCTCTCTTTTTACTCTTGTGTTGAGTGCAGAAAACCCCCACCATACATATCATCTTAACTTTACACCAAACAAAGGATAGAAGAAACTTGCCTCCAGTCTTTCTGGGGAATATAGGGGGGTAGTGTAAACCATCCAGCACCACAGCTTAACAGCCTTTTGCAACCTAATCAGGCAAGTAAGGTGAGGGGTTGGGCAGACTGTCAGCTTACAGCCAATTCCCCACACCTCTGTCCCCAAAAATCTAAACTCCAAAAACCCTGTGGTTTTTCTGGTCCCCAACAGGCACATATTTCTCTGGAATACCATAGGGTGCATCTGGAAATCTTCTAGATTTCCAACCCCCGGGCCGCGGACCGGTACTGGTCCATGGGCCTACCGGTCCACAGAGAAAGGATAAATAACTTACATTATTTTTGTTTTATTTATATTTAAGTCTGAACAATGTTTTATTTTTTAAAAATGACCAGATTCCCGGCTCAGTGGTAGAGTGTCAGCCTGGTGTGCAGGAGTCCCGGGTTCGATTTCCGGCCAGGGCACACAGGAGAAGCGCCCATCTGCTTCTCCACCCCTCCCCCTTTTCTTCCTCTCTGTCTCTCTCTTCCTCTCCCGCAGCCGAGGCTCCATTGCAGCAAAGTGGCCCGGGCGCTGAGGATGGCTCTGTGGCCTCTGCCTCAGGCGCTAGAATGGCTCTGGTTGCAACAGAACGATGCCCCAGATGGGCAGAGCATCGCCCCCTGGTGGGCGTGCTGGGTGGATCCCGGGCAGGCGCATGCGGGAGTCTGTCTGGCTGCCTCCCTGTTTCCAACTTCAGAAAAATACAAAAAATAAAAATAAATAAAAAATAAAAATGACCAGATTCCCTCTGTTAACATCCGTCTAAGACTCACTCTTGACGCTTGTCTCGGTCACGTGATACATTTATCCGTCCCACCCTAAAGGCCGGTCCGTGAAAATATTTTCTGACATTAAACCAGTCCGTGGCCCAAAAAAGGTTGGGAACCACTGTTCTAGAGTGCACCTGGATATCTTCTAGGGTGTACCAGTGCGCCCTGGTGCACACTTTGAGAACCACTGGCTTACTTCATAGCTGCTCACATTCCATTGGCCAACAGGCTGCACTGCCCAGCCCCAAGTCAGTGGTTGGGAAAACAGTCACTGCCTAACGAGAGGCACTGAAGTCTCAAGGTAATGGGGCTGGGCATGAATCTTAGCGGGAGCAGTGGAATACAACCAGTTCCAGACTTAACAATAGTTCGACTTAACAATGGTGTGAAAGCAATACTCACTCAGTAGAACTCTCACGTTGAATTTTGGCCTTTTCCCGGGCCTGAGATATGCAGTACGATCCCCCCTCCTGATGCTGGACAGTGGCGGTAAGTCAGGGCTCCCAGTCAGCCACACGATCACGAGAGTAAACACCCCGTACGCTACAGTGGACTACGTTCCCAGAGTTTTTTGGATACTGTGCTCTGTGTTTTCACATCCCATGATGTCCACAAAATGTCCATCTGTGTGTTCAACTTTCTGAGAAGGGGAAGGCAATGAATTTTGAAATGAAACTCAACGGCCCAACTGTAAGCTAATGTGTGTTCTGAGCACATCAAGGTAGTCTAGGCTAAGTGCTGATGGTTAGGTGTGTTAAATGCATTTCCAACTCATGACAGGTTTATTGGGAAGTAACCCCACTGGAAGTCTAGGAGCATCTGTGGTTGGGAACCAGCTCATCCACTACAGCTACCAGGCCACATGCTTGCCATTCCTGCTCTGTAAGACATCTGTCTAATGTCTGCTGCATCAACATCTTTTTTTTTCTTTAATAGAAATTACTGTATTTTAAATTCTAGTAATACTAGTAAAAAACATCAGACAATACAGAAAACTGTGAAATGTAAAAGTGGTAATTCAGGGCTAACTGATGTTAACAGCTTGATATTCATTCTTTTACAATTTCTTCTATATGTAACTGTATTGCTATTATTTTTAACATAACCAGTATTTTATATACTGTTTCGTAATCTCTGTGGTCAGTTAAAATTTTATGAATACCTTTCCATATAAAAATATAGAACACTATTATTTTTAATGTTTGAATAAATTATATGGTACTTACATTTTGAATGTGTTTATATATATTTTTCAACAATATTGCATCATAACATATTCCCATTTTTTATGTTTACTTCTGACCTACATTGTTATTCCATTTTTTGCCTCAACACAATCATAGCATATGTTTGTAGGCTTGCACACGTTATTTATAAATTGTTTCTCATGTTGTTACAATCCAGATAGCTATTCTTTTTGGTGCTAACACACCATCATTTAATTAGCTAATTCTTCTTGTTGGGACATTGTTGTTATTTCTAGTATGTGGTTATTTCCAAAAATACTTATTGCACTTGATTGAGTTTTTCTGCCTTCTTTTACTTATTTTTTATTCACTTTAAAATTTTATTTATTTATTTATTTATTCATTTTTAGAGAGGAGAGGCAGAGGGAGAGAGACAGAGAGGTAGCGAGAGGAGGGAGAGACAGAAGGGGGGAGGAGCTGGAAGCATCAACTCCCATATGTGCCTTGACCAGGCAAGCCCAGGGTTTCAAACCGGCGACCTCAGCATTTCCAGGTCGACGCTTTATCCACTGTGCTACCACAGGTCAGGCCTTTTTTATTCACTTTAGAGAGAGAGAGAGAGAGAAGGATGGGGGAGGAGCAGGAAGCCTCAACTCCAGTATGTGCCTTGACCAGGCAAACCCAGGGTTTTGAACTGTCAACCTCAGCATTCTAGGTCAACACTTTATCCACTGTGCCACCACAGGTAAGGCTTTTTCTGCCTTCTTTTTTACCCTCATGCCAAGTGGAGATGGGATGGCCTTTGGCATTTTCCAACTGTTGAGTTCAGTGGTAGTTTAGTGGTTGTAGTTTACTGGTATAGATTTATATAGCTCATAGCCATTTCCCTATAAAATTATTGATAGCTGGCCTGAGTAGGAATGACTTTGGGAAATTCTGTGGCCACTAAGCTGATTCAGCTCATTTTGCAATACCAAAGTGCAGGGGCAGGAGTCATTTGATGGTATGAGTGTGCCCCACAGCGCCTGGCACCAGAGACACACGTGGGCAGTGGAGGAGAAACAAGGTTTGAAATTTATAGAGCTAGAACCAGTTCAGGGGAAATAGTGGTCACATCTGCTATACGGGAAAGGCCATCTAGGAGAGAACAAGGCTGATACACAGAAAGAGGCAGAGACCAGGATGGAAAGGACACCCGGTGGCATTAGCATCCTGGGCTGGTTATTCCTAAGCCTGCCTGTATCCCTGTCCTTCCCACATTTAGGCAAAAAGCCCTTTCTTGAAGTTCATAAGCCAATAAACCCCCCATTTTGTTTGAACAAGAGCCCTGAAGTGTAGGCACTGAGCTGGTGCTAACACCACAGCTTCTGGGCCAGTGCTAGAGCTAGAAAAATGGACAAGAATTTAAACAAGGCCCTGGCCGGTTGGCTCAGTGGTAGAGCGTCGGCCTGGCGTGCAGGGGACCCGGGTTCGTTTCCCGGCCAGGGCACATAGGAGAAGCGCCCATTTGCTTCTCCACACCCCCCCCTCCTTCCTCTCTGTCTCTCTCTTCCCCTCCCGCAGCCAGGGCTCCATTGGAGCAGAGATGGCCCGGGCGCTGGGGATGGCTCCTTGGCCTCTGCCCCAGGCGCTAGAGTGGCTATGGTCGCGGAAGAGCGACGCCCCAGAGGGGCAGAGCATCGCCCCCTGATGGGCAGAGCAACTCCCCTGGTGGGCGTGCCGGGTGGATCCCGGTCGGACGCATGCGGGAGTCTGTCTGACTGTCTCTCCCCGTTTCCAGCTTCGGAAAAATACAAAAAAAAAAAAAAAAAAAAAGAATTTAAACAAATCATTATAGCAGTTGTGCCAAGTTCATAGCAGAGGTATTCCAGCTAGTTCAAGAGAAGGGGACCACTGACTATATGGAAATGAATGAAATATCCCCGAGGAGTGGGAATCTACTGAGTTCAAGCAGTGAACACGACTAAAACATCTTTGTCAGGTCATTTCTCATCTTTTGGATGAGTTTAGAGTAAGTCTTAGAAATAGAATTATTGAGCTAGAGAGCATGGACATATATTTATCATGGCTTTTGTAGATTTCTACAGAATACCAAGGAAGTTAGGAGTGAAGCTACCCCCCCACACACATACATCCTTAGCCTTCAAACGGCCCTCTCTCCACTTAGAGCTCTGTCTAGACTTACTTCCTGCAGCAGCCTACTGCCTGTCCTGTCTCCTCATGGAGGCCCTACAACGCTGCGGACAGTAAGAGCTATACCAAAGGCAATGGTTCATCCCAGCTGGGGCTCCGGCACAGGGGACGTTATAGAGGGTGGCCTTGAGCCACTTATTGCTGGAACAGAGGCCATTCATTCCCACCTCTCCTATCTCCCAGTCCATCCTTCCTGTTTTAGGAATCTCATATCACAGGGCCAGTCTGTACCCTCTTTCCTCTACATGCGGCTATCTCAATGATTAAGATTCTAATTCATGGCCCTGGCTGGTTGGCTCAGCGGTAGAGCGTTGGCCTGGTGTGTAGGAGTCCCGGGTTCGATTCCCGGCCAGGGCACACAGGAGAAGCGCCCATCTGCTTCTCCACCCCTCCCCCTCTCCTTCCTCTCTGTCTCTCTCTTCTCCTCCCACAGCCAAGGCTCCATTGGAGCAAAGATGGCCCGGGCGCTGAGGATGGCTCTGTGGCCTCTGCCTCAGGCGCTAGAATGGCTCTGGATGCAACAGAGCGATGCCCCAGAGGGGCAGAACATCGCCCCCTGGTGGGCATGCGGGTGGATCCCGGTCAGGCGCATGCGGGAGTCTGTCTGACTGCCTCCCCCGTTTCCAGCTTCGGAAAAATGAATAAAAGAAAGAAAAAAAAGATTCTAATTCATGCCTGACCTGTGGTGGCACAGAGGATAGAGTGTTGACCTGGAATGCTGAGGTCGCCAGGCTTGCCTAGTCGAGGCACATACGAGAAGCAACTATGAGTTGATGCTTCCTGCTCCTCCCCCCACCCCACCTTTTTTTTCTCTCTCTCCCCACTCTCTAAAATCAATCAATAAATTTTTTTAAAGTAGGAATAAAAAAGATTTTATTTATTGATTTTAGAGAGGGGGTAGAGAGAGAGAGAGAGAGAGAGAGAAGGGGGGAGGAGCAGGAAGCATCAACTCCCATATGTGCCTTGACCAGGCAAGCCCAGTTTTGAACCGGTGACCTCAGCATTCCAGGTTATACTTTATCCAATGCACCACAGGTCAGGCCAATAAATAAACTCTTAAAAAATAAAATGATTCTAATTTCTTCCACAATTGCTCATTTCGCACTGACAAGTACCTAGCAGAGGGGAACCGCTAAGTCCAGCTCCCTTCGCAGGCTTGGCGCAGACAGGGCTCACTCAGCAGCAGGGGCGAGAGAAAAGAGCCCCTCTTCACGGTGGCGCACGATCGCTCTGTGACTTGCAAGTCCTTTGATCTCAGATGACTTATTTCTCTCAGATTCAGTTTCTTTGTAAATATTTTGGAGTTAACATCTACCCTTTCATTCATTTAACTACTTAAAGCTCACTGAGGGGCAGTGTGGTGGCTGTAGTGGAAAGAGCAAGGACAAGGGACAGAAAGGACCAGAGATCAGTCTTGCTTTTACAACTAACCACATTTCATGAAATCTAAGACATCACAGGCCCTGGCCGGGTGGGTCAGTGGATAGAGCATCAACCCGGTGCACCAGAGGTTGCAGGTTTGATTGCGGGTTTGATCCCCAGTCAGAGCACACATCAGAAGCAGCCTATGAGTGCACAACTAAATGGAACAACTAATTGGCACAATGAGTTGATGCTTCTCTCTCTCAAATCAATGGAAAAAAATTTTCAAAATAAATAAATCTAGGACATCACGGACTGCAAGATGAATCATTATTTTATGTACCCCTAAGACAAAAATGCTGCCAAATTCCAACTCAAGGATTTCTTATGTCTTGGAATTGTATTTTATAATTATTAAAAGAGCTCTGTTAGACTTACTGACACACACACACACACATATATATATATATATATATATATATATATATTTTTTTTTTTTTTTTTTTTTTTTTTAATTTAGAGAGAGAGACAGGGAGGCAGACTCCCACACGTACCACAACTGGGATCCACCCGGCAAGGCCCTACAAGGCGATGCTCTGCCTATCTGAGGCCGCAGTTCCAAGCTATTTTAGCACCTGAGGCTGAGGCCATGGAACCATCCTTAGCACCCAGGGCCAACTTTGCTTAAATCATTCGAGCCATGGCTGTGGGAGGGGAAGAGAGAGAAGGAGATAAAGGGGGTAAGGGGGGAGAAGAAGATGGACGCTTCTCCTGTGTGCCCTGACGGGGAATCAAACCCAGGACTTTCACATGCTGGAGACAATGTTCTACCACTGAGCCAACCAACCAGGGTGACTTACTGATATTTTGACATAGATTTTTATTACACAGCCCTCCTCATATACATAGAAATGAGAATGTAAGCAATATAAATTGGTTAAGGCTGTCAAAGCTCACTGAACAAAGACCATCAAAAACACATCTAGGCCCTGGCTGGTTGGCTCAGCAGTAGAGCATTGGCCTGGCATATGGAAGTCCCAGGTTTGATTTCTGGCCAGGACACACAGGAGAAGTGCCCATCTGCTTCTCCACCCTTCCCCCTCTCCTTTCTCTCTGTCTCTCTCTTCCCCTCCCGCAGCCAAAGCTCCATTGGAGCAAAGTTGGCCCAAGCGCTGAGGATGGCTCCATGGCCTCCACCTCAGGCACTAGAATGGCTCCAGTTGTAATGGAGCAACACCCCAGACGGGCAAAGCATTGCCCCTTAGTGGGCATGCCGGGGGGGTCCCAGTCGGGCGCATGCGGGAGTCTGTCTCTCTGTCTCTCGCTTCTCACTCCAGAAAAATACAAAAAAACAAAAACAAAAAACAAACCACATCTATACTAAAAAACAGGTTTACTTAACTTGCTGCGGTAAAGGAGGGTGCACTCTAGGAACCCCTCGTGTGTCTGCTTAATTTGGGCTTTTGTTCCACAGGTCTGTAGAGGGTTAGGGAAGTGGGGACCAGTTATGGACTGAATGCTGTCAAGCAGAAGCAATTCAGAGACTGGGTATCTCTATAACGTTAGTCAGGAGGCAGGAAGATGCAGGCAGGGCTAGAGGGATCTTTTGGTAAAAAGAACAGCAACCATGCCCGACCAGGTGGTGGCACAGTGGATAGAGCATAAGCCTGGGACACTGAGGACCCAGGTTTGAAGCGCCAAGGTTGTTGGCTTGAGCCCAAGGTTGCTGGCTTAAGTAAGAGGTCACTGGCTCAGCTGGAGCCCCCCTACCCCTACCCCACCCCCCGTCAAGGCACATATGAGAAGGGAATCAATGAACAGCTAAGATCTGCAACTATGAGTTGATGCTCCTCATCTCTCTCCCTTCCCTGTCTGTCTCTTTTTTTTCCCCCCAAAGTGAGAAGCAGGGGAGGCAGACAGACAGACTCCACCTGTGACTGACTGGGATCCACCCAGCATGCCCACCAGGGGGCGATGCTCAGCCCCTCTGGGGCGTTGCTCCACTGCAACCTGAGCCATTCTAGTGCCTGAGGCGGAGGCCATGGAGCCATCCTCAGCGCCCGGGCCAACTTTGCTCCAATGGAGCCTTGGCTGCAGGAGGGGAAGAGAGAGAGAGAGAGAAAGGAGAAGGGGAAGGGTGGAGAAGCAGATGGGTGCTTCTTTTGTGTGCCCTGGCTGGGAATTGAACCTGGGACCTCCACATGCCGGGCCAATGCTCTACTGCTGAGCCAACCGGCCAGGACTGTCTGTCTCTCTTGCTGGGGAAAAAAAAAAAAGCAGCAATCACTCAGAAACAAGCAAAGTCATTTTTGTGGTCACAAAGTGGCCTCATCTATGTCTCATCACATCAATGTCTGAATGGGATCCTTCCCAGACCCAACTCTAGAGTGTGTATGTGTGTCTGTGTGTGTCTGTGTGTCTGTGTCTGTGTGTGTTAGCTTCCATATACCGACAAACAATTCTCCTACACCAGCAGGGTATCAGCTTATTATGACATTATCTACCCAGAGATAGAAGCAGAATCCACAGGTGAAAGGAGCCATCCCAGAAGACCACTCTTCACTTCAGATGCCAGTCGGGCTACAAATTGGAGGCTCTAACAACTGCCTCCAGCTCAGGATGTTAACTGCAAGTCTGGTTATACTTCTGGCTGACTAGCTAGAAATCAGAGGTTTACATGACTCCCTCCTTGGGTTCAATTACTTTGCTAGAATGACTCACAGAACTCAGGAAAACCCATTTACTCACTAGATCACCAAAATCCTGAGGTCGGTGGCTTGAGCACTGGCTCATCCGGCTTGAACACGGCTTACCAGCTTGAGCAAGGGTCCACTGGCTTGAGTGTGGGATCATAGACATGACCCCATGGTTGCTGGCTTGAGCCCAAAGATCACTGGATTGAAGCCCAAAGTCACTGTCTTTAGCCCAAGGTCACTGGCTTGAGCAAGGGGTCACTCGCTCTGCTGTAGCCCCTGGTCAAGGCACATATGAGAAAGCAGTTAATGAACAACTAAGGGGCCGCAATGAAGAACTGATGCTTCTCATCTCTCCCCCTTCCTGTCTATCTGTCTCTATCTGTCCCTCTCTCCGTCTCACTCTGTCTCTGTAAAAAAAAAACAAGCCTGATATCCTTGAAAGTAACAAAATTATTCACCTAAAACATACTGTAATCTATATAGACTAGTTCATATCTCCTCTCCCGACCCCAAACTACTACAGTCATGTGTTGCTTAACCACAGGGACACGTTCTGAGAAATGTGTCATTAGGTGATTTCATTGTTATGCGAACATCAGAGTGCCCTTACACAGACCTTGATGGTCTAGCTAGCCCATTGTTCCTAGGCTACAAATCTATACAGCATGTTACTGTACTGAAACCTGTAGGCAGCTGTAACACAGTGGTGTTTGTGTATCTACATGTAGAAAAGGTACAGTAAAGCCCTGGCCAGTAGTTCAATTGATTAAAGCATTGTCCCAATACACCAAGGTTTTGGGTTCAATCCCTGGTCAGGGCACATGCAAGAATAAACCAGTGAATGCATAAATAAATGGAAGAACAAATGTTTCTCTCTTTTTCCCTTCCTCTCTCTCTAAACCAATCAATAAATAAAAAATTAAGGGTACAGTAAAAATACAATATAAAAGATAAAAATGGTACACCAGTATAGGGCACTTACTACGAACGGAGCTGCAGAACCAGAAGTTGCTCTAGGTGATTCAGTGAGGAGGGTGAGGGGTATGAAGCCCCAGGACATCACTGTACACCACTGCAGACTTTATAAATGCTGCACATTTAGGTACACTAAATTTATAAAAAATATTTTTCAGACCCTGGCCAGTTGGCTCAGCGATAGAGCGTCAGCCCCGTGCATGGAAGTCCTGGGTTCAATTCTAATCAGAGCACACAGGAGAAGAGCCCATCTGCTTCTCCACCCTTCCCTCTCTCCTTTCTATCTCTCTTTTCCCCTCCTGCAGCCAAGGCTCCACTGGAGCAAAGTTGGCCCGGGTGCTGAGGATGGCTCCATGGCCTCCACCTCAGGCGCTAGAATGGCTCCAGCCACAGCGGAGCAATGCCCCAGATGGGCAGAGCATCACCTCCTGGTGGGCTTGCAGGGTGGATCCCGTCCTGTGCACGCAGGAGTCTGTCTCTGCCTCCCTTCCTCTCACTAAATAAAGTATATATTTTTTTTCTTTAATAATAAATTAACGTTAGCTTACTTTTTCACTTTATAAACTTTAAATTTTTAAAACTTTTTTACTCTTTTGTAATAATACTTAGTTTAAAACACAGGCACATCATACAGCCACACAAAAGTATTTTCTTTATATCTTTCTGTAAGCTTTTAATTTTTTTCACTTTTTAAACTTTTCGGTTACAAACTAGGACACACACTCACACAGACACACACACACACACACACACACTCACACAGACACACACACACACACATTAGCCTAACCCTATCCTGCACTGTCTTCCACCTGGACTTGTTTTCCTCACTGGAAGTTCTTTAAGGCCAGTAACAGACAAGGAGTTGCCATCTCCTATGCTAACAAAGCCTTCTTCTGGAACGTCTCCTGAAGGACCTGCCTTAGGCTCTTCTTGAGGAGGGGTCACCACTTTCAGAAAGCCTATCACTGTGAGGTCAGTAGGCCATAGGAATTTTTCAGCCCCATTATCATTTTACCGGGACCACTGTCATATGTGGGCAAGACTGTACATTATTCTGAATTACTACTGTGCTTGGTCTGATACAGTGGCATTTTTTTTTTCTGAAGTTGGAAACGGGGAGGCAGTCAGACAGACTCCCGCAAGCGCCCGACCAGGATCCACCCGGCATGCCCACCAGGGGGCGATGCTCTGCCCATCTGGGGCGTTGTTCTATTGCAACCAGAGCCATTCTAGCGACTGAGGCAGAGGCCGTGGAGCCATCCTCAGCGCCCGGGCCAACTTTGCTCCAATTGGACCCTCAGCTGCAGAGGGGAAGAGAGAGACAGAGAGGAAGGAGAGGGGGAAGGGTGGAGAAGCAGATGGGCGCCTCTCCTGTGTGCCCTGGCCGGGAATCAAACCTTGGACTCCTGCACGCCAGGCCAATGCTCTACCACTGAGCCAACCGGCCAGGGCCGACGATACAGTGGCATTTTAAAATGGATTTTCAGTGTCCAACATTTTCTCCACTAAAATCTCAGGAGCCCTTCTACAGCAGCCGGAGAGGCCCATCTATGACACACAGGATTGAAATGCTGCGGTGTCGGGGCAACTAGACCCTGGTCTTGGGCTCCCAAGGACTCCTGTGTGACCTTGGGGAGGTTCACAGTCTCCGGACTCACAGTTAAAAACTTTAAATCATAGGAAGCATTTATCTTGGTCACTTCAGATCTTGCTTCCGGGTGTATTCTCTGGATCAAATAAATTGCTGTATTATTAAAATTAAAAATAATAATAAAAACTATAAATCATAAACTTTACAGATGGTTTGCATATGTCCACACTCCACTTGGCTTTTCATCTTTGCATGTCCCTTCCCTAGAAGGCTCCACGATGTTTTTTTATTATTAAGTAGTCTAAGAAAACTGATAATGTGCCCAAGATCACAGAGCTGGCAGACTGGAACTAATTCCAACTCCACTCTTCCTCGCCAAGGCCCTTTCCAGTCCCCCACCGGTTCTTTTCCCGCCGGGGGCATCTTCTAGCGGCGGAAGACTTGGTCTGGGAAAGGCAGAGCGACCCCGATCAAAAGCTCTTACGCCAGCAAAATATGCCACATTAGCATCTCACCGGACAGTGACCCATTAGCATCTCACCGGACAGTGACCCAGTGGTTTTGGCCGGCTGGCTCAGGACGACCCCTCCTGGGCAAGCCTAGGGTCCTCCCTCACGGGCCGCCTTGCCCGCCTCGGCGGTGGAAGGCTGCTTGGAGCCCGCGGGGCCCTTACCGAGGCCTGGCGGGTCCCGGGATTCTAACGGAGCCGCGTGCGCGGGGCGGAGCCACGTGCGATTGGCCGCGCCGGGTTCGGGGGCGGGCCCTCAGAGGGCCGGGCGGGCGGGCGCCGACAATGAGGCTCCATAAAAGGGAGCGGCGCGGGTCTGGGGTCGCGGATTGATTCCTCCCCGCCTGGGGTCCCGACGCTCCAGGTCTCGGGGAGGCCCGGACGCGCCCGTCGCAGGCCCGGCGGGCGGCGGGGAGGGGCGGCGTCGGCGGCCGCCGCTGACTGAGTGCCCAGGCCTGCGCGCCTGTCCTCCGGGGTCCGGAGACCGCGACATCCCCGGCCGCACCATGGCCCTGAAGGCCGAAGGCGCCGCCCTCGACTGCTTCGAGGTGACGCTCAAATGCGAGGAAGGGGAGGACGAGGAGGAGGCCGTAGTGGTGGCCGTCATTCCGCGGCCCGAGCCGATGCTCAGAGGTGAGGATGGGAGGGCATCCCGGACCCACGTCACGGTGCGGGGCTCGGGCTTGCCCCCGCCCGGCCAGGGGCCGAGGCGCCCGGGCCCCTCTCGGGTGTGGGACTTCGCCGCCCCCTTCGGTGCGGGCCCGGCCCGGGTGCGCTCTCGCTCCGCCCCCACCCGGGGTTGGAATCTCAGGCCTCCGCGAATTCCCCCTCCCCCGCCCAGGGTCTGGAGCCTTCGATCCGCGCCCGCCTGCGCTCTGGATCGGCCGGGGCCCCCGAGCCCCTCTCCCCTTGGCCCCCTCGCCCGGGGCCCGCACGGGCGGCCTGATCCCCGGAGGCGCCGGGCGTCTGCAGCCGCGGCCTCCCGCCCGCGCGGGCCGAGGCAGGCCCAGGGTCGAGGCTGCGCTGTAGGCCGAGGGGCGGCAGGGCCTCCGGGCCCGAGACTGGGCGCGGCAGTCTGCTGTCCGGAGGGCTCGGAGGATGGAGGCGGGCGCTGCCGCCTCCCACCATGAGGATTTTCAGGGTCCTCCGTGGATGAAGCTTCCAGCCCCCCCCCCCCTTCCGTTTCTGGGCCTTCCACTCGCACAAGCCACAGGTGGCAGATTCTAGAGCTTCGGGGGTGAGAGGGAGTGCCTACAGCACCTGGTTGTGGAGAAGCAGCGCTTGCTAGAGGGACCCTTCGCGGCCCTATAGAGAGCCGGGCGTGGGGGGCGGGCTTGCTCTCCCTCCCCTCCCACCACTTTCTTCAGTCCCCGGGACCTCGCGGACATTGAGGAAACAAAGAGCCACCTTAATGGAAGAAGTTCTGGTCATGGAAGTGCAAATATCCTTTCATTCCCAGATACCCCTTCTCTTTGGAGGGAAAGTGCCCAGAAGAGGTGGAGAGGAAGGCCATTTCCGTTTCCCTCAGCGGACCTCGTGTGGGCCTGCGCTGCCTCTTCATCTTTTTGGAATCAGGAGGATTTGAAAATGAATGAGGGAAATAAAGGCGTTATGCTTCTCAGCTTTCAGTCCAACGAAGAGATTTTCCCCTACTTTAGCAGGGTTTGTTGAGTGCTCCTGCTAGGCTGGCTCAGTATCCTTAACCTGCAAGAGAGGCCTTTCTCCCCACTGCTATGGATGGGGAACTAGAAGTCCAAAGAAGGTAATTATGGGACACCTACTATATGCCAGGCACTATTTTAAGTCTGGGCATGCTAATGGCTATAAACAAAGATGGAACTCAGCCCTTCTAGAACACATATGTATATACATGTACATATACAGACTCACACGAAGGATCAAAGGCAGGCAAACATGAATAAACGCATAGTATGTCAGGTGGCAATGAGTGGGTTCTGAGAACACTAAAGTAAAGTAAAGAGAAAGAGTGGGGTAAGTTGTATTTGGAATATTGAGTGATCCGGAAAGGCTTCTCCAATAAGGTGAAGTTTGAGCACAGACCCAAAGGAAGTATGGGAGTGAACCTGGTAGATAAGTGGAGGGAAAGCCAGACTTGCAAGTACAAAGGTCCTGAAGCAAGAAGCTTCTTGACAGGTTTGGGGTAGGAGAGAAAAAGGATGAATTAACTGGAATGGTGGGTTCGCACCTCCTGAGGTGGGTGGGAAGCATACAGTGCAGGCTGGGGGGGGGGGGGGGTTCAGGAGGGAATATGGTAAGTTTGAGATGCCCGTGACACATTCAGGTGGAGAGGTCAGGTGGAAAGGTAGACACACAGGTCTAGAGTTCATGGGAGAGTCTGGCTGGACGGATACATTCAGGAATTGTCAGCAGGCAGGCAGTGGGAAGTGGGACAAGACCGTGAGAGGAAGGGGGCTCGAGGACAGAGTCACGGCATTCTCCAGTGATTCTAGGTTGGAGATGGAGTCGGTCCCTCTTTAGACATTTCTGAGCACTGTTACATAGCGGGCACTATTCTTGATGCTGGAAATACAGGTATGAAGGATTGGAAATCCGTGCTGTCATGGAGTACAGTGTACTGGGAGACAGGGAACATACAGCACGTACTGTGTCAGGTGGTGATGTGTGCTGTGGGGGAAATGAAATGGTGAAGGGGACTGGAGTGCTCCGGTAGGGCATGTGGAGCTTTCTGCGGCGTGGCAGAGAAGGCCATGGTGAGAAGGCGGCTCCTTAGCAGCGACCTGGATGTGGCGAGGGAGCCAGGCCAGTACCTGGAAGAGATGATGAAGGAGGGAAAGAGGAATTGATATATAAGTGACTGAAAAAGAGCCCTAGGGAAGTAAGGACCCTGGAAACTGACAAAAATCGAAGTGAAAGTGATCAGTCAAAAGATGAGGTTTAAGAACTAACTTCTGGGTTTAGTTGGTGACCTTGACGAGGGCTGCCTTGGACAAGTAGTGGGAAGGAACGCCTGATTGCGACTGAGGGGCAAGGTCCTTGTCCAGGGTCACTTGGGAGAGAGGTACAGCCCAGCTTTGGATGTGGACCTTCTGAGTCCAGGCCAGTTCTCCTATCCATTTCAAATGCCACCTCCTCTGTACCGTCCCTGCTAGGGCCTCCCATGTTTATGTTGAATCCCTTCCTCTCAGGTGGGAAAGAGGTGTATCCCTGAGGGATCGGAGGCGCTCTGCATAGCCCTGAGCTGCCTGCCTTTGCTGAGCTACAGAGTTCCTGCCCGGGCAGCTTAGGTCCATGTGCACAAAGGGCAGGTGCCAGGCAGACCGATGGGGACAAGGTTACAGCTGCAAATGCTTCGGGAGCACTGTAGGGAGAGGCTAGTTTTGATGGCATGGGTGGCCTGATGAAGGGCTCTCAACAGGCGGAGAAGCAGGCACATCATTCACTGACCGAAGGCTCACTGAGCACCTCCTATGTGCCAGGCCCTGGGGGAACAGTAAGATGGTAACATTACCATCTTTGCCTTCAAGAAAGAGTGCACTGTGGCCTGAAAGTCAGACATGTGTATAATCACCTGCCAGGCTGGGAGGTCAGGAAGACTTCCCAGGAGTGAGAATTTGAGCAGGTCTATTAAGGAAATGTAGGAATTTGCCAGACTAACTGGGTAATCTGGGCGGTGTGCCAAGGCTGAAGACATACGGGAACATCACAGCCTGTTGGAAAACATACGTGGACCTGTGGTGTGAGGCTAGATTCAAAGAAGGCGTGGAGGTGCTCTAGGGCAGGGGTCCCCAAACTACAGCCCCCGCCGCACTTCCGGAAGGGGCACCTCTTTCATTGATGGTCAGTGAGGAGCATAGTTCCCATTAAAATACTGATCAGTTTGTTGATTTAAACTTGTTTTTTATTTTAAATATTGTATTTATTCCCATTTTGTTGGGGTTTTTTTACTTTAAAATAAGATATGTGCAGTGTGCATAGGGATTTGTTCATAGGTTTTTTTATAGTCCGGCCCTCCAACGGTCTGAGGGACAGTGAACTGGCCCCCTGTGTAAAAAGTTTGGGGACCCCTGCTCTAGGGCGATGCCAAGGCATGGCGGCTGTGTTTAATGTTTCTAGCACTTCATGGGCTCTAAGGAAAGGGAGAAAAAGACTGGGTAGTATTGAGCTAAAAATAAAAGCCCCCTCCAAGAAGATATGCACCGCCATGTTCATTGCAGCATTATTTACAGTAGCCAAGATCTGAAACAGCCCAAGTGTCCATCAGTGGATGAATGGATAAAAAGCTGTGGTACAGCCTGACCAGGCGGTGGCGCAGTGGATAGAGCGTTGGACTGGGATGCGGAAGATCTGGGTTCGAGACCCCGAGGTCACCAGCTTGAGTGCGGGCTCATCTGGTTTGAGGAAAAGCCCACCAGCTTGAACCCAAGGCCGCTGGCTCCAGCAAGGGGTTACTCGGTCTGCTGAAGGCCTGCAGTCAAGGCACATATGAGAAAGCAATCAATGAACAACTAAGGTGTTGCAACGCACAATGAAAAACTAATGATCGATGCTTCTCATCTCTCTACGTTCCTGTCTGTCTGTCCCTGTCTATCCCTCTCTCTGACTCACTCTCTGTCTCTGTAAAAAAATAAATAAATAAAAATTAAAAAAAAGAAAAGCTGTGGTACATATACACAATGGAATACAGGGTCCTCAGGTTATGATAGTTGGCATACAATATTTCCAGTTTACGACTCTCACTCCCATAAAAACCTTAAAAAATCGAGACGTTAGTATTTCAGCTTATGCCGTTCGCATGTACTTCACTACGTGGTGAACGACTGGTTGTGTGGGGCAGAAGAACCCGCAGTGACAGCGTGGGAGTGGCGGAGTTGGCGTCCCTCAGTACACTTACCATTTTGGATTGTTAAAAATGCAAGTGTTCCGTTGTGTTAGGCTGGGGTATTTTTCTACTTAAACACCAAAATTCCGCCTGACCTGTGGTGGCGCAGTGGATAAAGCGTCGACCTGGAAATGCTGAGGTCGCTGGTTCGAAACCCTGGGCTTGCCTGGTCAGGGCACATGTGGGAGTTGATGCTTCCAGCTCCTCCCCCCTTCTCTCTCTCTTCCTCTCTCTCTCCTCTCTAAAAATGAATAAATAAAATAAAAAATATATATTAAAAAAACACCACCAAAATTCGGGTTACATCACTGTCATAAGAATGGAACTGTGTCACCTGAGGACCCCCTGTACCATGACATGGCTGTAATAAAGAAAATTTTACCTTTTATAACAGCATAGATGGACCTGGGAGATTATGTTGCTAAGTGAAATAAGCCAGTCAGAGAAAGACAAATACCATATGATCTCACTTATATGTGGAATCTAATGAACAAAGTGAACTGAGAAACAAGATAAAAACAGGAATGGACATGGGGAACAAGGGACTGGATCAAAGAGGTGAAAGGATTAGCCAATAAACATGTATACATAACACAGGCCCTGGCCGATTGGCTCAGTGATAGAGCGTCGGCCTGGTGTGCAGGAGTCCAGGGTTCGATTCCCGGCCAGGGCACACAGGAGAAGCACCCATCTGCTTCTCCACCCCTCCCCCTCTCTTTCCTCTCTCTCTTCCCCTCCCGCAGCCGAGGCTCCATTGGAGCAAAGTTGGCCCGGGCGCTGAGGATGGCTCTGTGGCCTCTGCCTCAGGCGCTAGAATGGCTCTGGTTGCAACAGAGCAATGCCCCAGATGGGCAGAGCTTTGCCTTCTGGTGGGCATGCCCAGTGGATCCCGGTGGGGCACATGCGGGAGTCTGTCTGACTGCCTTCCCGTTTCCAACTTCAGAAAAATTAAAAAAAAAAAAAAACAGCCCTGGCCGGTTGGCTCAGCGGTAGAGCGTCGGCCTGGCGTGAGGGGGACTCGGGTTCGATTCCTGGCCAGGGCACACAGGAGAAGCGCCCATTTGCTTCTCTACGCCCCCCCTTCCTCTCTGTCTCTCTCTTCCCCTCCCGCAGCCAAGGCTCCATTGGAGCAAAGATGGCCCGGGCGCTGGAGATGGCTCCTTGGCCTCTGCCCCAGGAGCTAGAGTGGCTCTGGTCGCGGCAGAGCATCGCCCCCTGGTGGGCATGCCGGGTGGATCCCAGTCGGGCACATGCGGGAGTCTGTCTGACTCTCCCCGTTTCCAGCTTCAGAAAAATACAAAAAAAAACACAAAAAACCATGTATACATAACACAGATATAACAGCAAGGGGGAAATGGGAGTAGAAAAGACATTGCTTGGGGGCATGCATGATGCGGTGTATAGATGGTGTTGTATTGAGTTGTACACCTGAAATCTGTATGGTATGGCGAACCATGTCATCCCAATAAATTTAAAAGTAAAATAAAAATAAAAGTCCTGAATGAAAGACAACATTTTTTTTTGACATCAAAAAGAATAGCTGCCTGACCAGTCAGTGACGCAGTGGATAGAGCATCGGACTGGGCCGCAGAGGACCCAGGTTTAAGGCCCTGAGGTTGCGAACTTGAGCACAGACTCATCTGGTTTGAGCAGGGCTCATCAGCTGAGCCCAAGGTCTCTGGCTGGAGCCCCAATCAAGGCACATTTGAGAAAGCAATCAATGAACAACTAAGGTGCTGCAACAAAGAATTAATGCTTCTCATCTCTCTCCCTTCCTGTCTGTCCCTATCTATGTCTCTCTTTTACAGACACACACACACACACAAAGAATGGCTATTCAGGAATCACTGAGTCAGGCAGAAACCCAAATACCAGGGTAGGCAAAAGTAGGTTTACAGATGTGAGTCCTGGAAACACAATTTATTCTTGTATTATTATTAACCTGCTTTTGCCCACCTCTGTAGTGTTCTAATTAGGAGACAAAGGCAAGGAATCTATATGAGAAAGGGAAGGGGACAATTACATCAACAGATGGAAGACTATTTTTTTCTGTTTTCAGTGAAAGAAGGACAGGTAGGAAGGGGGAGAGATGAGAAGCATCAACTCATAGTTGCGGCACTTGAGTTATTCATTGATTGCTTTTTCTTTTTTTTTTGTATTTTTCTGAAGCTGGAAACGGGGAGAGACAGTCAGACAGACTCCCGCATGCGCCCGACCAGGATCCACCTGGCACGCCCACCAGGGGGCGATGCTCTGCCCCGGGGGGGGGGGGGTCGCTCTGCCGCGACCAGAGCCACTCTAGCGCCTGGGGCAGAGGCCAAGGAGCCATCCCCAGTGCCCAGGCCATCTTTGCTCCAATGGAGCCTTGGCTGCGGGAGGGGAAGAGAGAGACAGAGAGGAAGGAGGGGGGGTGGAGAAGCAAATGGGCGCTTCTCCTATGTGCCCTGGCCGGGAATCGAACCCGGGTCCCCCACACACCAGGCTGACGCTCTACCGCTGAGCCAACCGGCCAGGGCTGATTGCTTTTTCATATGTGCCTTGACGGGGGTCTCTAGTTCAGCCAGCAACCCCTTGCTCAAGCCAGCGACCATGGAGTCATGTCTATGATCCTGCACTCAAGCTGGTGAGCCCACACTAAGCCAGCAACCTTGGGGTTTCAAACCTGGGTCCTCAGCATCCCAAGTCGACTATCTGTCCACTGTGCCACCATCTAGTCAGGTTGGAAGATATTACTATTGGTGCAGATAAGCTATAGTGATGCTAATTTTTTTTTTTTTTTAACAGAGACAGAGTGAGAGTCAGAGAGAGGGATAGATAGGGACAGACAGAAACAGAGATGCGAAGCATCAATCATTAGTTTTTTGTTGCGACACCTTAGTTGTTCATTGATTGCTTTCTCATATGTGCCTTGACCGTGGGCCTTCAGCAGACTGAGTAACCCCTTGCTTGAGCCAGTGACCTTGGATCCAAGCTGGTGAGCTTTGCTCAAACCAGATGAGCCCACGCTCAAGCTGGCGACCTCAGGGTCTCGAACCTGGGTCCTCCGCATCCCAGTCCGACCCTTTATCTACTGCGCCACCGCCTGGTCAGGCTAGTGATGCTAATTCTAGAGTGTTTTTTGTTTTGTTTTTGTTTTTAGAGACAGACAGGAAGGAAGAGAGATGAGAAGCATCAACTCATAGTTGTATCACTTTGGTTGTTCATTGATTGCTTCTCCTACGTGTCTTGACGGGCTCAAGCTCATGTCAGTAATCCCGTGCTCAAGCTGGATGAGCCCGCGGTCAACCCAGTGATCTCAGGGTTTTGAACCTGGGACCTCAGGGTTCCAGATCCATGCTCTATCTACTGTGCCACCACCAGTCAGGCTAAAGAATGCTTTTAATGTTCAGTCCGGTAGTCATCGTGTCTGGTTTCTTGTTATCCTTGCAAACAGTTTTTTAGGACAGTGTTGCTTTAGGCCCAGTCCAAAGGTTATTTTGACCTTTTAACATTCCACAGGTTTGCTGCATAAGATGTGCTGTGAGACAGTTCCTCTGGGACAGCAGCTCCCACTCCATTTACCCATTTTTTTACAGTGGTAATGCTCCTTCCCCTACACCACGTGCCAAGTTTGGGGACTTGTTCTAACTAGTGTTGGCCCTGGGCATGAGCACCTTTGCTGATAACGCCGCCCCCTCCTTCCCATAGTGACCCAGCAGGAGAAGACCCTGCCACCGAGGCCCAGCCTGCTGGGAGCAGGCGCCGATGGCTGTGAGGAGCCCAAGCAGCAGCACGTGTCTTGGGAGCAGGAGTTCCTGGTGGGGAACAGCCCGGGAGGCGGCGGGCGCGCGCTGTGCATGGTGTGTGGGGCCGAGATCCCATTCCCCTCGGCGGACACGGCGCGCACCCACATCTTGGAGCAACATCCTCACACCCTGGACCTGAGCCCTTCTGAAAAGAGCAACATCCTGGAAGCCTGGAGCGAGGGGGTGGCACTTTTGCAAGATGTCAGCACTGAGCAGCCATCCCCACCCAACTCAGGTAGTTGGGCCTGGGGTGGGGACGGGAGAAACGCGGACCTGTGAGGGCACATGTGGGGCGCTCACAGGGCTTTTGTGCCCTCAGACTCCGGCCAGGATACCAGTGCAGACCCTGGCTCTGCCCCAGACCCTGCCAGAGTGCCAGCAGAGATTGTCGTTCTCCTTGACTCTGAGGACAACCCCTCCCTCCCTAGAAGGAGCCGGCCCAGGGGACTCCGCCCCCTCGAGCTTCTCGGTCAGTCATGAGGAGGCAGGGAGGCTGAGTGGGGGGCGGGGGCACAGGCCTGTGTTGTAGGGCGAGAGGCTACTGGGCAGAGCTGCGGCAGCCCTGAGCTGACAGGGTTCCGGCGTGCTCCCTTGGAAAGGGTTGAGGCCTTTTCTTTTTGCAGCTGCCCCTGCCACAGAGCCAGGAAGTAAGAAGCTGCGTGGTCAGAGATGGAAGGAGACCCCCGAGGAAGAGCCGGTCAGAAAGAAGAGAAGCAGATCCATGACCAAAAACCTGGACCTGGACCTGGACCTGGACCCTGACCCTGACCCTGACCCAGGTGACGGGAGGGCCCAAGGTGGGGCCAGGGGTGTTCTGGCTGCGCCATGGGGGGACAGGGCCTGGGCCACCGCACTCCCCTGAGTGGTGCTTGGCCCTTAGACGCAGGCCTCAGTGCGCTGGGCTGCCCAGCCTCTTTGGACTCACGGTCCCGTTCTGTCCTCCGTTCCAGATCCCCCATCACCTGACTCACCCACAGAGACTTTCGCAGCTCCTACCGAGGTCCGACACTTCACTGATGGCAGCTTCCCGCCTGGCTTCGTCCTGCAGCTCTTTTCCCACACCCAGCTGAGGACCTCGGACAGCAAGGACGTGCCCAGAGAGGGGAGCGCGGCCGAAGGCCTTCCCCAGCTGGAAAGCCCCTCTCCAGGTGAGCTCCTGAGCGGGGGAGACACGGGGGTCAGGCAGGCCACACCCCTGGGCTCTGGGCTCCTTGAGACTGCCCCTTGAGGTGGCTGGTGCTTCGAGCCCCTGGAGTGTGGGGCAGGTGGTCGTGACAGGTGGATGCTGGCTGCAGCCTGGGCTTTCCTGCTGGGTCCTTGGGCGTCTCCTAGAGTTGGTTGTCAGGTTGGACTGAGCCAGTGTTCCCCAAGTTTGACACCCAAACTTTGCTTTCAGCTGGAGCCTGAGAGGTCTCCACTTTGGTCTGGTG
The DNA here is from genome assembly GCF_036850995.1 of Saccopteryx leptura. Classification (NCBI taxonomy): domain Eukaryota; kingdom Metazoa; phylum Chordata; class Mammalia; order Chiroptera; family Emballonuridae; genus Saccopteryx; species Saccopteryx leptura. The sequence continues at coordinate 9,329,720 of NC_089503.1, read as the reverse complement.
GAGCAGGGGCCCATCTGGGACTGTCACCAGGAGACAGAGCAGTGGTGCACCCTCAGCACACACCTCTGTGGGGAGAGCAGCTTAGTGAGTTTCCAGGTGATAGCAATAAGCGTGCGCTTCTGTAGCACGGCCTGCTGATTTTAGGAAACTTCTATGTAGTTCAGTTGATCCTTACAAAAGTGTCTTCCAGAGGAGATTACCAGAGAGAGTTCCTTCTTCCCATGGTGCTTGTGTTCGTTCCCATGGCAGCTATGACAAGTCACCACAAACTTAGTGGCTTACAACACAAGAACCTTTCAGTTCTGGAGTTCAGAGGTCTCCCTGGGCTAAAAAGTCCAGGTGTCGGCAGGGCTGTGTCCTTCCGGAGGCTCCGGGGGAAGCCCGTTATCTTGCCTTTCCGGCTTCTGGAGGCTCCTGTATTCCTTGCTCCGTGCTCTTCTTCTGTCTTCAGAGCCCACGTGGCCAGCTTCTGCCCGACTCTTCTGCCTCCCTCTTCCCCACTTACGGACCCTCATGACCACACTGAGCCCACCCAGCTCATCCAGATGAATCTCTGCTTTAAGTCAGCTGTCTGGCACCAATAATTCCATCTGTAGCCTTAATTCTCCCCTGTGGTGAAATATACCATAGTCACAGGTCCTAGGACTAGGACAGGGACATCTTTGGGGTACTAGTGTTCTGTCTGCCACAGTCACATAACCAAGCAGTGGCCGAGTTCAGATGAGACTGGAACACATTCCAGTCGGGCGGAGGCCGGGCTTGGTTCCTTTCTTCGTCCCACCACACCAGGCACTGCTTGCAACATCTTGGGCTCAGGAAATGGTCCTGGAGGCGGGGACTGAGTGGCACAGGGTGTGCCTTGTCTTGGCCTGTCTGAGATGTGCATTTGGATTTAGAGAAAGATGGCATGCGAGAGAAAAAAGCAAGCGTGCCACTTCTCCAGCCCACGCCACTCACCAGTGGTGACCACTCTTACAGTTTGCACTGTATCCTCCAGACCTTTCCCAAAGCTCTGCGTGTGTGTGCGTGGACGTTCACGTGTGCACCTCCTTTATTGTTATTATTGTTATTCTTTGTTTACCAAGATGGGCTCCGCTTTTTCTGATCTCAAGGCAGGCCTCGTCCCTTCACGTAGATCACGGTTTTAAGTGTCTCAAGTGTCAGCTTGAGGCACATTCCAGACCTGCCTCCCCGAGACTGCTCTGCTTGGACTTGAGCGTTTCCGAGTCTCCTCATTGTCTTCGGGGGACCGCTGCTGTCAATGACTGACCTCTTCCGCTGTTCAGTGGGTCTTCGGCTTTCATTCTTGAAAGAGAGCCTTCATTTTGAGCTCTGGGGCACCCTGTGCCCAAACTCCACCGGTCTGGAGTGGTGAATAGCCGAGAAGGGAGCCCCTGAGATCTCAAGTCCCTTTGGGGTGAGTGGGAAAAGCTTGAAACTTTAGGATTCAACCAACTGATTGAATGACATGACAGGGATGGAGGGGACTGATGGATGTCCTCGGCAGTGGCAGGACCTCTGGAGGTAGGACATGGCCCAGGAGCCACAGAAGATACTAAACAATGCCACAGCAAATGTTCCTGCAGCCTCGCCCTCAAGCGAAGCACTCTGGGAAATGACATGGGTGAGGCAGCCTTCGTTCCCAGGAAGCTCACAGTCTGTCTGGGACCAGGTCGGAGGCGGTGAAGCAGAGAGAGCATGGCTGGGCACCGCGCTGGCCCTGCGCGGAGTGAAGGCTTCGGGCTGACGGTCTCGAGCTGGTTTAGGATCTCAGCACTGGATGGATTTCTCAGAAACCTGTGAGCCTTCAACTGGAATGTCTACACATTGAGTTGTTTTATATACTAAAGCTCTCTGAAGATTTTATTTGAATATAGATACTACCACTTTTCAAAGTTTAAAAATCAAGGATTTAGAAGTTGGAGAAGTTTGCTGTGGTCAGGTCAGCTGAGCTGATGGATACGACTGAAGCAGTCAGAAGAGACTTTCTGGGACTTTCCAAGGACCTTGCAGGATGAAGGTGGGGAGGATACCAGGCCAGAAGAAAAGAGAAAGGTGGTCCTGGGGGCCCGTTCACAACTAGCAGAGAAAAGAGCCCCTTTGTCTTGCTGGTGATTAGCTTGAGTAGGTTCTAGAGCTCTGGCTAGGATGCCTTGGTTGGACCAGAGGGTTCCAGGCTGGCCGAGGAGAAAGAAGAGTGTGTGTCTGCAGCTGCGCGCGTGAGGAAGAGCGTGTGAGCTTCATGGGGGGCAGGGTCTTTGTTCGCTTCTGTTCTCAGCACCTAGGACAGTGCCTGGCACAGCGAAAGCCCTTAGCAAGGATTTCTTGACAGATGAATGGATGGGCGCGGCCTTCACCGGTCATCCTGGTGGTAACATTTCCAGGGTCTCTACTCAGAGAAAGGCCTTGATGGGAAAGGAGAAGTGGGCCCAGGCCCTCCCCTCTGGAGCAGGCGTGCACATGTCACACATGCACAAGTGAAGAAGAAGGCGAGGAAGGAAGGGGGTGGTTGTGTTAAAGGGGGTTGAGTGCTAAAGGGGCTCAGCTTGACTGATACATCCTCCTGGCTTGCTCTTATGTGGCCCTGGGGCTCTGATCACTCACAGTTTCTGAAAGGAGACCTCACATCTCAGGCCCCGCTCTCCTGACCCTCTCCTTCCCTCCCTACCCCCATCTCTACCCCCACCCCTCTGGCCTCCTCACTACCAGAAACAATTCGCCCTTAATTACATTGTTTTGAGAAGTCTCTAATTTAGTGAGCTGTACTGTGTACTAGACTCTAAGTCTACACAACCATCGTGCGGGGGGTTGGTTTCCTTCGGGGAACATCCCCACGGGATGTCTGGAGGGCCCTGATTCCCATGTTGTAGAAGCTGGCCCCTGCCTTGGGAGTTACGGTGCTGTGCTCGGGGCCCCTCGCCCAGGAAGCAGCAGCCCGTGTGCGTTCCCATTACGCCCACTCAGATGCCCGCCTGCAGTGCCAAGAGGCACTCCCACTGGCTCCCACCTTCCCTCCTGCATCCAGGCCGCATCTTCTCTCTTCGCTCCCGCCACTGTAACTGAGCTGCTCTGCAAAGGCTGACCCTCCTCTACCCATTGCTCGGGCCCATCTCCTCCCCTGCAGCAGTTCTGCGTCACACCCGTCCCTTTTTCCTCGGGGTCTTGCCCAGCAGCCACAAGGGGCTCTTTCTCCCTTCTTGACCCCCATCCCTCCTTAGCCCCTGTCCCATTTTCTGTGCTAACTGCCTCCAGTCTCTTTGGAAGAACTTCAGTCAAACTCTCATCCTCACTCCTCCTGCCATTAAAAGTCTTTTTTTTGGCAGGCTCACCACTGACTTCCATAAAAGTAAATCTAGTGCTCAGTTCTCGTCTTCTCTGACCTTGCAGTAACCGGAAGCCAGCCTCCCTCCTTCCTGGAGGCACTGTCTTCCCTTCGCTTCTCAGCAGCTTGCCTGCTTTCCTGCGGCCTCGCGGGCTGCTCTTTCTCCTGCTTGTTCCCCAGTCCGGGCTGGAGCTTCTTGTCTTCCTCTTTCTGGGATATAATTTCCTTCTGGTCAGAATGTTTGCCTGTTTCATTTTTGGTGATATCCCCAGTGCCCAGCATAGAATAGGTACTGTATTTGGTGACTGACTGAATGAATGATTCAGTGCCCTGAGCCTGGGTCAAAGTCTGTACTCACCCCCTGGGTGACCCCACCCAGAATCACCGACTTTAAGTACTATTCATGTGTCCACTACTCCTGCCTTAACCCTCCCGCCCAGACCTCTCCCCTCCATCTCAACCCTCTTTCAGTTGCCCGTGTGACATCTCTACTGGGTGATCTAAAGGTTCTCAAACTTGACGTATCCAAATGGAACCCAAAGTCTCTTCCTCTCGCCCACAGCCAGTTGACTCTTCCCCAGTCTTCTCTTTCGGAGGAAACTGGCCACATCTTTCTTCTGTTCACTGGGACCAAGTCTTCAGCGTCATCCTCTTGTCCCTCTTAACCCCCACATTAATCCATCAGTAAATCTGTTAGCCCACCTCCAAATGTGTTCAGGATTCACTCTCCTGTCACCACCTACCCTGTGGCTACCCTAGTCTAAGCTGTCTCTGGTTCATGAAACACCCTTCTAGCTGGTTGCTGGCTTCTTACCTTTGCCTCTGGTCTGGTCTCATACAGCAGCCAGTGTTCTCACTGAGAACCCGAGGCTGACCCTGTGCCTGCCCTGCTCAGAGTGCTTCCATTCCATTCCCGTCACTCTGCAGGTAAAAGTGAGAGTCCTCGTGGTGATATGACCCTCACCCCAGGCTCTTTCTTCCTCCGCCCCCGCCCACACTGCAGGGACCGGCCTTGCTGTTCTGACCGCAGCAGGTGCACTCTGCCGTGGCCCCTGCACTGTCCTCCCCTCCGCCTGGAGGTCTCTTCCCCCGGCTGTCTGCATAGCTGACTCCTCACTTCCGGTCCGTCTTTGCTCATGTGTCAGCCTTGTGAGACCCTCCCGAACTGCTTTCCTGGCATATTTTTTCCTTTGCTTCTGTCCATATGTATCATATTCCACCTTTTGTTTCTTCTTGTTGATTGGCTCTCACGCCTGGAATGGAAATTCCAAAAAAGCCACTTGCTGTGCCCCTAGCGGCTAGCAGTGTTGGTCACAGTGGAGTAGCCCAGTAAGTTATTGTTGCCCAGTAAGGGATTCAGCCTGCCCTCGATGTATAGTTTATCGGGGGCAGACCAGCTTCTGTGAACACAAAGCAGAGTTTGCTCAGTTGGGCTTCCCTTCGCACCAGGCACTGGGCTTGGAAACAGGGGTGCGGTTGGCAGAGCCCTGGAGGAACATCTCGTGGCGGGGTGTTGAGGGCCCTGATTCTGCTCTCTGCTCCCGTTCCTGCCCAGCTCCCCCTCCGGGGCTCCGCGGGACGCTGGATCTCCAGGTTGTCCGTGTGGATGGAGGCACCCCTGGCAGTCAGCCTGCTGCAAGACTGGTCCGAGCATCCCCAGGGTACCAAGGGTGTGGGAGCAGGTGACACCCCAGTCTGGCCGAGGTTCTGGCGGAGTCCAGCACCACTGTGTGGGGGGCGCGAGAGGCAGGGAGTAGGTAGGATTTTTCTCTCCAGGGGAGGGGGTGGAAGAGGCAGGGTCCCCTTTCGGCTTCTCACTCAGAGCTGCCCGTTCTGCCACCTGATTTCGAGTAAAACAAGGTGCCAAGGCAGGATGGAGGAGAGGAAGAGGCAGCATTCACTGTTGGTTGGGGGCACAGAGAACTACCCAGCGAGGTGGGCGAGGGTGACTGAGGCTATTGTGTGGTAGGGCACTGGCCTGTGGAGAACACCCACCCCTGTCCGGCTGCTGACCCAGCCCTCTTCGTCCCCCACCCTCTCTTAGCCCTCACCATTCTCCCTTGGCACAGTGCCTTACCCAAGAAAGAGGTGGTCATCACGGAGTTTGAGCTGAGTCCCACTACCTCAGGGGACACCTCTCCTCCCCCACCTGTTCAGGCTCCTAAACCAGGAGGTCTCCATTACCTCTTCCCACTCCATCCCCACAGGAGGCCCAAGCAGCCCACCTGGGGGCTTCATTCACCCTCTCCGTTTCCCCTGTTTTCCTGCTGTATATATCTCCTTTGTTGACAATAAATTATTTTTTTTTATTAAGAGAGTTCCGTCTGGGCCATCATTGGGGGAAGGGACTCGCTAGCAGAATACCTGGCCGCCCGGGGCGACCTTGAGGGCAGGAGAGCTGAAAGGTTGTCCTGGGTCAAAGATCCCCCACCCCAGAGGGCAGAGCAGGGCCGGCGAGGCTCTGTTGGTCAGATGCCTGGGGCTGACTTGTGTCAGTCACAGAGAAACACCCCATCCCTTCCGCTGCCTCAGCCCTGGAGATGGGGTAGAAACACCTAGTTAGCGTATTGTACTTTCTGACTCACTTGACGGTCCATGTCTGAGAGGCCGCAGAGAGATGCTTCCCCTCCCCCGGCCCATGATGGGGAGGTGGGCAGATGGGTCCTGAGGAAGCCACCCTTGAACACTGTAGCTCTGTGTACTCAGCTGAGCACTTGGTCCTGCCCTCTCCTTGGTGTAATTAAACTGGAGCCTCTGCCTGGTCTCCCCTCCCCCAGACCAGGAGGTGGCCCACTTTGGGTCTTTTCACCTGATTCCTTTCCCTTACCACCATCGCAGGCCAGATCATTGTGAGGCTTGTCTTTCCCTTCTTGGTAGTACGGAACTCTGAAGAGGGCACAGGGTGCTCCCTCTCAGGGGCACACAGCACTGTCCGTGTAAAATCCAGGGGCAAATGGGATAAACAGGCCAGTCCCCATCCGCGCCTGATCCACTAAGTATTCAGGGACAGGGGCACATACTCCAGTACGACACTGACTCGGCCAGGTCCTGAGGCAATCCAGAAAGCCAATCTCTAAGTCAGGGAGGATCTGATTTAGAAGGATCGGGGCCTGAGAGCGCTGTGCTTATCTGAGCTGGTGTCACCCATGGGCTAGCATGAGCCAAACCAGGTGTCAGTGATCTCACAGTGTGGTTGACTCATGGGACATGCGCCTTTCTCCCTCTCTGACTCACTTGGAGCCCAGGGATGTGTGGGGCCCTTGTCCAGGGGAGATTAGATTAGTGCTGTGTAGTGTGGAGAAGGCAGCTGGTGAAGCTTCAGGCCCCGCTGTGTGATGTCAGGTGGGCCGTGGAACTCTCCCGGGTCTGCCCCCATTTGCGCAGGTTGGCAAAACTTGTACCCTCCCTAATAGGAAGGAATAAAGGCTGCAAATCTGGCTCTGAAACAGGAGTACGAATTACTGCAGTTGATCACTATTCATCCTTTCAATCGTATGACTGTGTTTACATTTACGCTGATGTGCTTTTAAACAACGTGGCTGTCTTGCTGGATGTTCACAATTGAGAAAACGTACATATGTACAAGCTCAATGTAAAATGAAGCTAAATGCACCTTCACTGTTGTAAATATGATGAATGGTTTGACCCAGTAGACTGTGAGCTCCTTCCGGGCAGGGACTAGGTTGCAGTGACTCCGTTCTCCTAGAGCCGTGCATTGGGCTTAGCACATAGTAGGTGCTCAATAAATGTTTGTCAAGTGCCCTCTGGCTGTGTATTCCTATGTGACATTTTTCAATATGAGCTGGTTCTTGGAGTACAGTTCTCTGCATAGGGTGGCTGCCATGGTGACTTCCCGCTCAAATATCAATGTCTCCCCAGGGCAGACATGTCATCTCATTGAGATGAGCACCAACCACAACTTGGAGTGAAAGGGTGGGGAAAGAGGGTGCCACTGCCCGACCCCCGACACCCATGCCCCTAGACCCCAGTGCTCCTCTGTGCTCTAAGGCAGGCCACCTCCTGCCCTCCCAGTGTCCCTCCTCGGGGTCCAGATCAAGGAGATAACCTGTGGGCAAAGCCAGTCTGGGACACGGGAAGAACAGCCCCTCCCTCCCTGAAGAGAGGCCAGCATGGAGGCTGTGGTTGGGAGGGGCCCTGCCTGGTGCTGGGCAGCGTCCCAGTTGCGTCACTGCTCTGAGTCAGGCTCCATGGCTCTATCTGACCTCCCTCACAACCCCCCCCATGGCTGGGCTGCTGTGGGGCTCACGTGAGATGGCGTTCTGGGCCTTGGTAAACTGCAGCGTCCTCTATAGGCCTGAGGGGGTTGTGAGAGGGGGGCTGGGTAGGGGGCCGCAGCCTCTCTGTCCATTGGGAAGGGAGTGCCCAGCTGACCTCTCCGAGGGAGCTCAAGCAGCGAGAGGGCCGCTGCCCGCAGGTGTTGTGACAGGTGAGGTGTCCGTTTTCTCACCTCTTTGGATCCAGCCAGGTGCCCGAGCCCAGAGCCTTCACAGGGAATCTGGTCAGTCCCTTTCTCCCCTAGAGGAAACAGCACACAGGATACTCCAGCCTCCAAAGAAGGAAGAGAGCAGGACTCTGGCCTCCCCAACACCAGTGTCAGTGCTGCAGACCTCCTCAGGCCCCACGCCTAGCAGGCCCGAGAAGCAGGAACAGCAAGGGGTAAGGGGCCACCCACCCTGTGCGCTCAGCTTCCACAAACACAAATGGAGAGCCCATGGGGCAGGTCCTGTTCCAGGAACTGCAGAGTCCAGACAGGATACCTGCCCTGGCCTCCCCTGTGAGCCACCCCACATTGTGCCCGCTATACCGGTGCGGAAACGGAGGCACTACGAGATGAACCAGCTGACGTGCCCAACATTCCAGAGCTGGTCTAGGGGCAGAGCCAGGCTGAGCCCAGGTCTGACTCCAGAACCGGTGTCTTCTGCACTGTATGGCCTGTTTTGCCTTAGGAAGATTGTGACATCTTCCCGTGAGAGCGCAGGCACCTGGAGGTTCAGGGGGCAGGGCGGGTGGACGCAGGCGGGAGACAGGATGGGTACATGTAATGACAAATACGTGACAGCAGCTCCCGCCCTCCCCCTGCTCCCGCACTCTGAGAGTGGTGCCTGGTGCCCTCGTCCTGGCACCTGCTGGGATCATGCCTTGTGCCTGGCAGTGCCTACTAGAGAAGCTCACTGCACATGTGGAAGGGTGCTCATCTCACCTGTCCCAGGGGACTGGCTGGGAACCAGGCTGAGGGCTTTGAGGGTGGAGGCAGACCTGCTCCCCACCCGCCTTTTTTCTCCTGAAGTTGGCTCCTGGACCTCTGGGTACATGCTGTCCCCTGTCTCACTCAACATCCTGTGACCCCGGCTCAGACTGGGCTTGGTATTTGGAGGCGACAAAAGCAGTGACTGGCACAATGATGTCCACGTGAACTTGGGCCACTCTAGGGCGCAGGTCATTGAGGTGGCAGGTTGCTTCTCTTACCCAGACCCTGCCCTATCCCCTCACTCCCTCTCCCTCACCTGGGGCGAGTCCTCTTGCCCACCATGGTACCCAAATCTTAGCAGGTGAGTAGTTTGCCTCTGAAAGACTCGCCCATGGTCCTCCGAGATCAAAACTGGTCAGGACATTTATATGCAGACAGCAGTTCAGAGCTGAGGCTCCGGAAGCCACAAAGACCCAGGCCCACAGCTGGGAGCTAGGTGAGATGCATGTGCCGCTCCAGGTGCTGGGAACCCAGCCGTGAACATACAGCCATGAACAAGAGAGACAGCCCCACCCTGGCCAGGTAGCTCAGTGAGAGCAGTGATTTCCAACTGCCAGTCTGCCAGCCTGTCTGTGAGAGAATCCACCACGCTGATGTTGTATGAAGATTACAGACCCAATGATCTTAGTCGAATCCACTTATGCTTTGGGTGATTTCTGCCTTAGCTGTCCCCGAAATAATTCTCCTATTTTCACCAGTCCCCAAGTATAAAAAGGTTGAAAACCACTGCGTTAGAAATCATCCAGCCTGACCTGTGGTGGCGCAGTGGAAAAAGCATCGACCTGGAATGCTGAGGTCACCTGTTCGAACCCCTGGGCTTACCTGGTCAAGGCACATACAAGAAGCAAGTTGATGCTTCCTGCCTCCCTCCATTCTTTCTCTCTCTCTGTCTTCTTTATAAAGTCAATCAATAAAAAAAATCTTTAAAAAAAAAAAAAAGAAATCATCCTGATATACCAAGGTTGCAGGTTCAATCCCCAGTCAGGGCACATACAAGATCAGCCAATGAATGCATAAAAAATAGAACAACAAATCGACGTTTCTCTCTTTCCTTTCTCTCCAAAATCAATAAATACACTTCAAAAAGAGCAATAAAGACAGTCTTGCTCCCACAGCACCCACGCTCCAGGGAAGCCGCAGCAAACAAGGTTCTCAGCTGTCCTGCAGGAATGAGTGCTGGGAACCAGGCATTGTGGAGGGGTGCGATTTTTTCTTCTTCTTTTGTTCTTTTTTCTTTTTCTTTTGATCCTGGACATTTTCAGACACACCCAAAAGAAGGAAGAGCCTGGCACAGAGAACGCCCACGGACCCGGCTTGAACAGCTATGGCCAATTTGGTTTATCTTTGTCTCCTCACAGCCCCCTTCTTGCTGGATCGTTTTAAAGCAAATCTGACGTTATTTTATCTGTACATAGGTCTGTATCTCTAAGAGATTAAGACTCTGTTTATATCATGATCACACTTTAAAAATTAATAATCCCTTAATGTCAGCTACTATATAGTCAATATTCACATTCCCCAATCGTTCATGAATATCTTTAAAAAGGCTTTTGGGTATTTTTAGGTTTTATTTATTGATTTTAGAGAGGGGGCTAAAAAGTTTTTAAAATTGTGGTGAAATACACGTAACATAACATTTACTGTCTTAACCACTCTGAAGTGTACAGATCAGTACACAGTAAGTATGTTCACATTGTGCAATCAGTCTCTAGAACTCTTCATGAATGTCTTTTTCCACACATTGCATTGGGTTGATATGTTTTAACCTAAAACAGCCTTTCTTTCCTCTTTTTTCCCCTTCTTTTCTTTTTCCTTGTTTAAGAACACAGTGATGTGTTGTGTGGCAGAATTGCCTCCATTCTGGACTTGGCTGATCACATACCCCTGGTGTGGGTCAGCACGTTCATCTATGGAGGAGAGCAGTGTTAAGATGGAGCTACAGCCTGACCAGGCGGTGGCGCAGTGGATAGAGTGTCGGACTGGGATGCTGAGGACCCGGGTTCGAGACCCCAAGGTCGCCGGCTTGAGCGTGGGCTCATCTGGTTTGAGCAATAGCTCACCAGCTTGGACCCAAGGTCGCTGACTCAAGCAAGGGGTTACTCGGTCTGCTGAAGGCCCACGGTCAAGGCACATATGAGAAAGCAATCAATGAACAGCTAAGGTGTTGCAATGCACAATGGAAAACTAATGATTAATGCTTCTCATCTCTTCGTTCCTGTCTGTCTGTCCCTGTCTATCCCTCACTCTGACTCTCTCTCTGTCTCTGTAAAAAAAATTTTTTTTAAATAAAATAAAAAAATAAAAAGATGGGGCTACAGAGGGCTCCCTCAGGAGACCTCTCAGCACAGAGAGAGCCATGCAGTCAAATAGGGAAAGGGATTCCAGGCACGGGGGACAAAGAGGACCAAAAACACCCTGTGCCTTTCATTCTCCAGGGATTCACAGCCTCCTACTACATGTGTCAGACACTGAGGCACCAGGGACACAGCTGGGACCCAGAAAATGTCCCTGCTCTCCTTGGGACTGGAGACCTCAGGAGTGTCCCCCCACAGACACCCTGCCTGCTGACTCCAGGAGCTACTGTACAGCTTTGGGTACAGGGAGAAATTGTCTCGGCACACTGGTGAGTCATTGCCTGGCCTGACCGCACCTCCTTCAGGAAGCCAGTGAGAGCCCTGGACACCAGCCGGTACTAACTCTCCTCTGCCAATTCCAAGTCCGAGGCAGCTATTGGCCTGTCTGACATCCCTCGACCCCCAGATGGGAACTCCCTGAGGGCTGGTCTATTGATTTTTTTATTGAGAGAGGAAAGGAGAGAGACAAAAACATCAATCTGGTCCTGTATGTGCCCCAAACAGCGATCAAAATGGCAACATCGGCGCATCAGGATGATGCACTAACCAAGCGAGCTACCCAACCAGGGCAGGGCTGGTCTTTTTCATGCTTCCAGGGGCTGCCCCCATTCGTGCCAGTTTTTCCTTGCAGCCCTTTGCTCATCCTTGGGGTCAGATTCAGGGTCACCTCCTCTTAAAAACTTCCTTGCTGCTCCATCCAACTCCTGTGCTCCCACAGACCACAGGCCATTTGTTTTGGGCATCCCACTCTGAGCCCCATTAGAAACGTCCCACTTCTGCTGTCTCCTTTGTTTCTCACAGGGCCTCTGCCAACTCCATCCTGGCTCCCCATCCAGGGTGTTCGTAGTTCGGCCTTCTCAGCCATGGAGGCGGCAGACACTGCCCGTAGACAGTGTGGCCCGGTGTGGGAGTGTGGGTTGGTCCAAAGGGCGCCTCCTCCCAGGCACACAGACTGGGAAGGTGTCCTTCTTTCCTGGTATCCCTTCCCCTCCCCACCCCTTCCCTCAGAATGGTATGAATTGCCTCTGTGAGCAGCTGGACATTTCTACTGCAGAAAACGTATGAGCAAGGCTGGCTGGGACATTGTCCCCTCTAGTCCAGGCATGGGTCCAGGTCACGGGAGAGGAAGGGTAAGATGAATGTTGTTGCTGGGTTAGGGTTTTAGAGAGTGTCTTAGTCCATTCAGGCTGCTGTCACAAAATACCATAGACTCGTGGCTTATAAACAACAGAGATTTATTTCTCATAGTCTGGAGGCTGGAAAGTCCAAGACCAGAGCCCTGGCAGAGTCAGTGTCAGGTGAGAGCCCTCTTCCTGGTTTATAGAAGGCAGTCTTCTCGCTGTGTCCTCACGTGGTGAAAAGAGCAAGGGAGCTCTGTGAAGTTGCTTCTTTTTTTTTTTAAGATTTTATTTATTGATTTTAGAGAAAGGAGAAAGAGAGAAAGGGAGGAAGTAGGAGTAGGAAGCATCAACTCATAGTTGATACTTGTTTGTGCCTTGAACCGGGCTTTTGAACCAGCAACCTCAGAGCTCCAGGACAAGTCTTTATCCACTGGGCCCCCACAGGTTAGGATGAGGTTGCTTTTCTAAGGGCACGAATCCCATTATGCCCTTTAAGTCACATGGAGCCTTATGACCTAATATAATCACTTCCCAAAGGCCCTACCTTCTTTTTCTTCTTTTTTTTAACTTTTTTTTTTTTTTTTTACAGAGACAGAGAGTGAGTCAGAGAGAGGGATAGACAGGGACAGACAGACATGAACGGAGAGAGATGAGAAGCATCAATCATTAGTTTTTCATTGCGCGTTGCAACACCTTAGTTGTTCATTGATTGCTTCCTCATATGTCCCTTGACCGCGGGCCATCAGCAGACTGAGTAACCCCTTGCTGGAGCCAGCGACCCTGAGTCCAAGCTGGTGAGCTTTTTGCTCAAACCAGATGAGCCCGCGCTCAAGCTGGTGAGCACGGGGTCTCGAACCTGGGTCCTCTGCATCCCAGTCCGACGCTCTGTCCACTGCGCCACCGCCTGGTCAGGATTTTTTCTTTTTAAAAAAATTTTTTAGAGCAAGGAGAGAGAGAGAGAGGGAGGGAGAGAAAGAAAGGAGCATGGGGGAGGAGCAGGAAGCATCAACTTGTAGTAGTTGCTTCCCATATGTGCCTTGACCAGGCAAGCCCAGGGTTTCTAACCAGCCACCTCAGCATTCCAGGTTGGCGCTCTATCCACTGCTCTACCACAGGCCAGATTAAAGATTTTATAAAGAGGAGAGAGATAGAAAGGTGACAGAGAGGAGCAGAAGCATCAACTTGTAGTTTGCTTTTTTTTACTTTATTTTAATTTAATTAATTGTGTTTACATAGATTCTAGTAGTAGTTGTTTCTCATATGTGCATTGACCGGGCAAGCCCAGGGTCTTAAAACCAGCAACTTCAGCATTCCAGGTTGACACCTTCTCCACTGTGCCACCACAGGTCAGGCTGACCTTCTTATTCTTTTTTTTTTTAATGTCATTTATTTTATCTACTTTGTTTGTTTATTTATTTATTGACAGAGACAGAGAGTCAGAGAGAGGGACAGATAGGGACAGACAGGAAGGGAGAGAGATGAGAAGCATCAATTCTTCGTTGAGGTTCCTTAGTTGTCCATTGATTGATTTCTTATATGTGCCTTGACCGGGGGGCTACAGCAGACCGAGTGACTCCTTGCTGGAGCCAGCGACCTTGGGCTCAACCTGGTGAGCCTTGCTCAAACCAGATGAGCCCACGCTCAAGCCAGCAACCTCGGGGTTTTAAATCTGGGTCCTCCGCTTTGCAGTCTGATGCTCTATCCACTGCACCACCGCCTGGTCAGGCTAGCCTCCTTATTCTTTAAATAGCCAGGCCTGCTCCTGCCTCAGGGCCTTTGCACCATCTGTATCCTTCCTGGAAAACTCTTCCCCAATATCTGCAGAGTTCATTCCCTCACCTCTTTCAAGTTTTTACTCAAGTTGTCACCTTCTCTGTAAGGCCTACACCAACCATCTTAGTTCTGCAATTCATTTTCCACTCTTCACCCCTGCGATTCTAATCTCCCTTCTAGTTAGCTCTATTTTTTCTCTTTATTTTTAGATTTTTATTAATGATTTTGGGGAGAGAGGAAGGGAGAGAGATATACAGAAACATCGATCTGTTTCTGTATATGCCCTGACTGGGACTCGAACCCACAACCTTCATGTATTAATGATACTGTAACCAAACCACGCTATCCGCTATCCGGCCAGGGCACTAACTCTATTTTTCCTCCATGGCATTTAATTCTTACCATTATGTTTGTTTTATGTCTTACCCCAATTGAGATATAAGTTCCCTGACAGCAGAGATCTTTATTTATTTTGTTCATTGATATACCTGAAGAGCCTAGAATAGTGCCTTACACATAGTAGGTACTCAATTAAGATTTGTGGATGAATGAATTTGCAAATTAGAGAGGGGTATATGTGGCGATCTATAATTAATATTTGAGAAGTAGGTGGGTTTTAGGGATTTGAGAAGGTAATATTTGAACTGGATCTGAAGTTCCTGTAGAAACTGAGGTCAGTGACTGGCAATTGATCAGCCTGAACGAAAGCATGGAAGTGGGAGAGCTTGGTGGCAGAACAGGAGTTGGGGGGGAGATGTCAACCAGTGACAACTAGTTGGAGAGGATATTAGCAAGGTAAGTTGAGGCCAGATTCTGCAAAGCTTTGACTGCAGACTAAAGGCTTTTTCCTACCACCGGCACTGGAAACAAAATTTGTGGGGCCCAGTGCACAATGAAAACGTAGGGGCCCCTTGGTAAACATTTCAAGAGAATGACAGCAGAGCATTAAACCAAGCTCAAGGCCCTTCTCTGAGTAGGGCTTTGTGTGACTGTAGAGGGTATAGGCCCCTGGAGCCAGCCCTACCTCTCCCCTGAGAGAGCTGCGAGAGCCTTAGCAGAACAGAGATGTCACTGGAGCTGGACTTTAGGAAGATTATTCTGGCATGTCTGGTGGGATGGGTTGGACAGAATCTAGGCAGGAAGACCGGTCAGGCAGCCTTGTGTGGAGAGAGACTGAGGAAGAAGAGGGGACAGGTGGGACGGGATAAGGTGGGGCTAAGGGGCATAGAGCAAGGGTGAGACCTTGAGTTCTTGAGAACTAGAAGCATGGCGGAAGTAGAATTGACTTAGACAAGAGCATGGGCCTGGGAAGACTCCTGAGTGCGCCTGCTTTTGCTTCTCCAGTCCCTTCCTCTTTTCCCTTCTTTCCTGACCCAGGCATCAGAAGGGAGCTCTGGCATAGGACTCAGCGGTGCGTCTCCTCCTGGCCACCAGAGGGCAGATCATTTTCACAGATTTTCCCAGCTCAATTTGGGGTAGGGGGAGTGGAATACCTCTGTCCTCACTTCTTCCTTTCTTTCCCCCTCACCTCCCACATTTCTTCAGCAACTTCTTCCTCAGCGGTTGGGTGCTGGAGTGGAGCTAAGGTGGGGTCTGGGGTGTGGGGGTGTCCTGGAGGCTGGTGCGTTTGCTAGAACTGCAGATAAGAACTGTTGCCTTCGGAAGCATTTTCAAACCATCCTCTCATTGCATCTGTCCCACTGCCTGTTTCTTTTGACCTGGGGCTCTGCTCAAGATACTGTAGTTGGGAGTTAGAAGTCAGGTGTCAGAGGTCCAGCCAGCGCTTTTCTGCATAATCCCTGGGGCCACTCTGCTTCTGTACTTTGGGGACATGGTTGAACCTGGTCTCTGGCTCCTATGGAGATTCTGGCTTCTGCCCACCTTAAGCTGCTGTTAAGCCTGGTGGGAGGGGTGCAAGTTCTAACATGTCTGGAGTATTATGGGGGCGGGTAGCTTGGAGCCAGAGGAATCAGACTAGCCTATTGCCTTTCCCTGGTGAGACAGTGCAGGGGGAAGTGAAGAGTGGACCCAGGTTGCCCCAGACTTCCTGTTAGAATCAGGGGCTCTCCAAAGATCAGAGAGACCTCAGAGTTCATGAATCCAATTACTTCACTTTATTAGTGGGGAAACTGAGGCCCAGGGAAGGAAAGGAACTTCTCCAGGTGCCCATTCTTTGTGCCATCCTGTGGAAATTCTCATTTCCAACCAGTTTCTCTTCTCTTTTCCATGAGTTTCTTTGTCTTAGAAGGGATAACTGAAATGTAAATTGAGAATGTCCCTCCTGCCTTACTTTGCAGAAGTATTTTAAAAGGTAACTTGCACGACAATATTACTATAGGGTGATGTTGTTTTGTGGTATTTTGAACAATTAAAAGACTTTTGGGGGGGGGGAGGGGGAGAAGGTACCGAAATCCAAAGATGTTATTTAGAATGTTATCACTGGAGCAAAGGCATGGATTCTTTCGGTATAGGGACGTCGAAGAGGCTAAACCCACATAGGCTATGTGATTTTTTTCAAGATCACACAGCATGTTCACTCCACAGAGCTGGAGCCGAAATGAAATGCGGGGCTGGGCGGATCTCTGCGGTCTTTCTTTCACAGCTGGGAGCTAAGGACGCAGACCTGGTGCTTGGGTGGGACCTAGACGAGGAGGCAAGATTGGCGATGGCAGGTGATAAATGGTAGGTAGACAGGTAATAGACTAATGCTGCATTTGACAGGTGATAGGCGTGTTGATAGGTTGGATGATAAACGAGACGGATTTTATGAGCTGACCCAAAACGAACAGACACGCAGATGGAAAGTTGTTTTAGAAGTAAAGGATGCCAATCGTAGGGACGCCTAACAGTCTTATTTTCTCTTTAGTCAAATAATAATACGCACAGGTGATCCACGCTCCCCGTTAAAGGTTTGAAAATACCCGAAAACTGACGGAAAGAAGCGAAGAGTTAGAATCGGTACCACCCGAAGGAACGGCGAGCCTCGGGTGTTGCCGGAAATGGCCGACGACGACCGCAGTCGGCTGCCGGGCGGGGCATGGGCGTGGCCGGTTCTCTGCACGCGAAAAGGCTTCGGGTGTTTCCGGAAACTGTCGAGAGCCAACTGAAGTAGGCGAGGAAAGATCTGTGGGCGTGGCTAGACTACCTGGAGTCGCTTCGTGGATTTCCGAAAACAGAGCCGAAGCTTGATCTTCGGAATCAAGGAGGCGCGCGCGTCCCCGGGGTTTACCGTCTTCGGGTGTTTCCGGAATTCACCCGTAGTTGGTGGCCGGGAGAAGGAGGCGAGCCGCCCTCCGGTTCCTGGCCGCTTCGGATGTTTCCGGCTACTGCCGGCGGAAAGAGCCGAGGGCCGGCGGTGGTGGCGGCCATGTTGGGAGCAGCAGGTCCGGCGGCGGCTGCCTGTGTGCCGGGCGCGGAGCAGTGCCGCTGAGGGCAGGGGAGGAGCGAGGCGGGCGGCCGGCTGCGGCGGCAGAGAGTAGGCGGAGCGGCGCAGCCCGGCCGAAAGGCGGCACAGCCCAGCCGGGGGTCGGGGGGGTGCGGTTCGGGGCCGCTCGGAGCCGGCGCGGCCTAGCCCGAGCGGCGCATCCCCGGGCTGGCGTGAACGGCTGCCCGGCCTCCCCGCACCCCCGGCCGGGGCTCATGCGGCGGGTGCCCCTGCTGTGAGAAGCCCCGCCCGGCCGGGCTCCGCGCCTTCCCTTCCCTCCCTTCCTCCAAGCTTCTCGGTTCCCTCCCTTGAGATACCGGCGCCATGTCCAGCGCCCGGACCCCCCTACCCACGCTGAACGAGAGGGACACGGAGCAGGTAAGGAGCCCCGAGGGCTCCCCGAATTCTCTGGCTGGGCCCCTGCATCTTGCAGAGCCTTCTCCCTCCTCTGCTCTCCTCGTGCTCCTGCTGCCATCCTGCAAACCTCAGCTGCCCTGTCATTTGTCTTTGGGCCCCGCACGTCCCCCTCCGAGTCCTGTCCTGGGACCCACCTGGTCCTGACTCCCAGCTGCACACTTGTCCTTTTGCTGAGCCCTGCTCTCCTCACCGCCCTCCTGCGCTCTTCCGTGTTACCTCCCAGCTTCCCCTTCTCTTCCCTTTTTTTTTCTCAGGGGCCTTTCTGGTCTTCCTCCACCCACGCTTAGAGCAGCCACCCTCCTCTGCTCCTCGAATAGCACCCAGCGATTTGCCCCAGATCGTTGTCCACCCCTTCCTCCGTCTTTCCAGCCTTGTTTCCCCTCCGCTCGCACCGGTTCTCCCAGTCCCTGGTGATCACCCTCACGATCCGTGCCCGGGAATGTGTTCTCGGTCCCGTTTCCCTTACAGTTCCCCAGCATTTTCACCCTGCTTCTTCCTTCTCCAAACTGCTCTCCCTCTTGCTTGCAACCCACCAGCTCCACCCTCATCACCTTTCCAAATCCTTCGCCTACTCTTTGCTCATCACTTTCCCTTCTTTTCTCCAGGATCTCCCTGGTGCCTCGAGCTGGCATTTGTTGCTTCCGTGTTTCTCAGACAGCTGTCATGCGCATAGTTTTCCCACAGGTTGTCTTTGGGGTTCCTGAGTCTTTGGGTCCCTCCTATTTTCTTCCCGTGGGGTTTGGCTTTTAAGTCTCTCGGACTCCTGTTTCTCACTGAGTGCTTTGTCAGCCTTCTCCTTGGGCTCTTCTTACCAAGGGAAGGATGCTATTATTTCAGCCTGCTCCATTAGCACGACCTGTTGCTCAGTCCTTTCCCTGGGCCCTACTACAGCAGTGCCCTTGTCTTTCTGTCTTACAGTGTAACACAGACCACGATGCTTGCCTGTCTCTTCACTCTTGGCTCTGTCACTTTTCATAGTATCTTTCTCCTTGTTTTTTTCCCTTCCGGCTTCTCTACTCTCACCCTGTCTTTCTTCCTGTGCCTCTTGATCAGGATTGCCTTTCATCTCCATATTAGTCTTCTGCCTTCTTTTCATATTTCCTTTCCCCACACATGCTTCTGTCCATCCCCTCCCTCTTGACCAGTCTTTGTAACTTTTTGTCCAGGCGTTTGGCATGCTAGTTTTAAGCTACTTGCTCTCCCTCTCGTCCTGACAATCACTGCTATGGTTTGTCACCCTAGCCTTCGCCTTTTCTGTGTCATCTCACCTCTGAACTGAGAGGCATCCACTTTCCGCCCCTCCCCTTTCTTTCACCATCTTAATTGTCCCTTGCTGACTACACCGTGGAGTGTTCCCTGCCTGTCACACCCTTCTTGCTAGAGAACTTTACCAGGCCAAACTGGACTTGAAAAAGGAGCCCTTCTCCCCTGGGGCCTCAGTGCATTTTACATCTTTTTGCCTCATTACATCCTTTATGTTTTCCTCTTGTTCCCTTTCTTCTTTGTAGTCCAGTGGGACTCGCTATATTCTCTTGCATGTTAACATCCTTCTCTGAAAACTCTTCCCTCTTTTCATTGTTCCTACATTTTTTCTCGTTACCACCTTGCTTTTTGTCACCTGGGCAGTCAGGAGCTCACGAAGAGTTCTGGACTGAGTTTTTCTGTGCAGAGGTTGACCCTGTTATTACTGACAGACTGATTGCTTCTGGGAGTGAAGCAGGGGTTGAGAGGGAGAGATAGTTGATTTCCATTTCTTCACCGGGTTTGGCAGCTGGTTCTGCATGGGACTGAGGTCTTTGGGAACAGGAGCATGGTCTGCACCTCTCAGACTCCCTCACTTTCCCACTGTTTCTCTTCGTTCTGGGAACTCCTTTCTCGAGGCCTCTTGAGGTTGCCTGTTCCATTCCTTTACCTATCACAACCTTTGCTTTTAGCAGGTAAACCCTGCTTAACCAGAGAACTTTCCCAGACTGTTGATTATGAGCTAGCTGGGAGGAGGAGGCCAAGTGACTGACTGGCACCCTCAGGCATTTGGGGAGTGGCAGTGGAGTGCCTACTCTCTCAGTGAGGCTGTGGGGGGCATTGTGTCCAGCAAAGTAGAGTAACTGGCTGCCTCAGTGTGGTTTCTTTTTTTTTTTTTACAGAGACAGAGAGAGAGTCAGAGAGAGGGATAAATAGGGACAGACAGACAGGAACAGAGAGAGATGAGAAGCATCAATCATTAGTTTTTCGTTGCAACACCTTAGTTGTTCATTGATTGCTTTCTCATATGTGCCTTGACCGTGGGGCTCCAGCAGACTGAGTAACTCCTTGCTCGAGCCCGCGACCTTGGGTCCAAGCTGGTGGGCTTTGCTCAAACCGGATGAGCCTGCACTCAAGCTGGCGACCTTGGGGTTTCGAACCTGGGTCCTCCGCATCCCAGTCCAATGCTCTATCCACCTGGTCAGGCTAAGTGTGGTTTCTTTGTGCTGTTTACTAAATGTAAATGTAGTCTCACCATGGACTTTTACTTGTGATGTATGTGTTGATTTCTTCTCTACATGCCTAGCATACTCCTGAGCACAGAGTAGGAACTTGGTGCACACCCATTGATTTTATGATAGCAGTAATCAGTGAACCATTTGGGAATGTAAGCCACTCTTGGATGACTTTGACCAGAGCAGTGGCTGCACACATTGTCATCCTGTTCCAAATTAAGAATTACTCATCTCATTTCTATTCATTATGGCCTTAGGTTCCCCTGAAGTACTTCATAGTTTCTGCTGTTCTCATGATAGCCAGTCTCACTACTAGTTTGATATGAAGTCTCATCCTAATAAAAGCACAGACTTTGCAAAACCTTGGATACACCTATTACAGGCAGCTGCCTGTATTTTTTTAAAACAAGAAGAAAGATCAGTAGCAGCTCCTTTGGTCATAAAGTCAGGGATGCCGGAAGTGTTGGCCTCCTTTAGAATAATAAATCATGCCACCAGGTAAGAGCAAGAAAGGTTTTCTTGGTCCTGTGCTCGTTCTAGCTAGTCATAGAAGCTCAGTCATTGCAACAAGCCTTAATACTATGAAACAAAAAGCAAAAAAGCAAGGGATTTGGCTGGGTTGATTCCCCCTCCTAGGTCTTCCACCACCTTATTTAGATTTAAATTATTTAGCCCTGGCCGGGGTAGCTCAGTTGGTTGGAGCATTGTCCCGAAGAGCAGAGTTTGCTGGTTCGATCCTCAGTCAGGGTGCATATAGGAACAGATAAGTTCCTGTCTCTGTCCTGCTCTCTAAAATCAATAAAATAAACATTAAGAAAAAAAGATTTAAATGATTTAAACTGGTTTCCCTAGAAAATAATAATAAATTCCACTGGATGTCTTTTTCTCGTTGTGATGCCTTAGTTGTTCACTGATTGCTTTCTCATATGTGCCTTGACCGCGGGTCTTCAGCAGACCGAGTAACCCCTTGCTTGAGCCAGCAACCTTGGGTCCAAGTTGGTGAGCTTTTGCTCAAACCAGATGAGCCTGCGCTCAAGCTGGTGACCTTGGGGTCTCGAACCTGGGTCCTTCCGCATCCCAGTCCAATGCTCTACCAACGCCTGGTCAGGCTTCACTGGATGTCTTAAAACATTACTCTCTTCTTGCTCTTCCTCTTCCCCTGTCTTTAAAACGTGGCTGATGAGAGGCTGTTTCCAGGAGCTCTTTGATCACATCTGAATTAAACACATAAACACACAGAAAACATTGAAGCATAAAAATAAACCTTGTGTTGCAGGTAGGTTACCTGTTTGCTGTCAGCTCTGCTTCTGACAGTAAAAGTAGAAGATAAAAGAAAGTCAAGCCCTGTCTTTAACATGATTGTTGTGACACCTGATTTTGGATGTGCTTTTTCATAGTTGTAGACTCTTCTTCCTTTTGGAGGAGGGTTGTGACCTGGGGCTAGTAGTTTTGGGAATTCTTAATCTGTGAACTGAGCTTTCTGTTCATTTTTCCAAATGGCTCTTCTGGCCTAGAGGCTTGGCAGTGGGGAAAGTAATCAGCAAGATGACTGTCTGTCTTCCAGCCAGCAGCAGCAATAATAGGCAAGTGTGGAGAGGGGCCCAACTTCCAGAGTTCACCTGTGGCTGGCTAGAGCTTTCTATAACACCTAGTAGCGGGGCTGCATGGCTTCAGACCTGCCTGACCTCTGAGCCTAACGAGGCACCGGAGGGCTCCTGAGACAAAACAGGAGCTTTTCACTCCCCACCCCACTTCTGCTGTGGTGGGCAAGGGAGTGTGATACAGTCATTCTTCTAGGGAGCTAGTGACATTGTTCATTCTTTCCGATAGTTTTGGGAAGAGGAGTTTAAAGTCTGGGTGAAGGGAGCATATTTAACATATAGGATCCTGTTAAAAACAACTGAGCTGGAGAAAAAAAAACAAACAAAAAAACAACTGAGCTGCTTCAAACCAGGTGTATCCTGGGGTACCAGGTGTATCCCTTGGATCCCAGGATTGGTTCTGGCTGAATGTTGCATTGAGTAATTTTGTTAGTGTCATCTAGTAGAGAGCTTGGTCAGACCTCATTTGACTTCATGTTCTGCAAGTTGTACAGCACAGTGTTGTAGGTGCTGGCTCTGAAACTCTGCCCTTTGACTCTGGCCAGGGGCTCTTTGATGGTGCTGCCTTCTAGTCAGAGATATGGGCAAATGTCAGACAATAGATTCTCTCTTCTGCTTGGCAGTAGAAATCAGGAATGAGGTATTGTTAGAGCAAGGGCTTTAGGAGTCCCTAGAGTTCATAGAATTGCCATACCATAACCTGTGAACCCAGTAAAGGTAACTACTAGTAAATTGTAATAATTTTCCTCTGATCTGTTGATCTGGGGAAGTAGCTAAACAGATGGATACAAGGCAGTCATTGCAATGTGACCTGCTTCAGGTTAAAGTCAAGTTTGCAGCGGGGTAACCGAGTCTTTCCAATGGTGACCAAAGACTGGGTCCACAATATTTTTAAGTGTAATTGTCTTAAGCAGAGCTGATGCCTATGAAGTAGGGAAAGACTGAGAATTAAAAATATATATATTTACTGATTTTATTAATTTTTAGAGAGGAGAGAGAGAGAGAGAAGGAAGAGGGAGGAGCAGGAATCATCAATTCCCATATGTACCTTGACCAGGCAAGCCCAGGGTTTTGAACCGGTGACCTCAGCGTTCTAGGTCGATGCTTTATCCACTGCGCCACCACAGGTCAGGCTATATTTACTGAATTTAGAGAGAGAGGAAGGGAGAGAGAAAAAGGCAGAAACATTGATCTGTTCCTGTATGTGCCCTGACCAGGGATCGACCCTGCAACCTTTGCATATCAGGATGATGCTCTAACCAGTCAAGATATCCTGCCAGGGCAGATTGAGAATTTGTTTGCCTGAGAGGTTTGTATGGTTAGATCTCTTGGGAGTCAAAAGCTGCTCAGACTAGACTGCTTCCCCTTTGGACAGAACAACCCAATTCTCAGTAGGCATTTGACCAGGGCTAACCCATGCCGTCATGAACTCTTTCCCATTGAGCACTTAGCCACCTGGCTGGCATCTCTCTCCTCCCAGGAGCTTCCATGACTTTCCTACATATATATTATGTCGACTCAAATGAATATTTTATGCCTAGAGTGCAGCCAAGCCTCAGACTTTGTGGCCCATTATTGACAAGCAGGGTGGGGGCTGGGCGCCACCACTGGCCTGATGATTGTGTCTCTGCTAAATGGACTCCCCCCAGCAGCACTTTGAAGCCCATTAATGGATTGGGATGAAGTAACCTCAGCAGATGGAAAGGGCGAGGAAGGTGATTGTTCTGGCTTCCCTGAGACTTCTGATGAGGCTTCCTGTAGCAGCCAGGTCCAGCCCCAAGTCCCTCTGCTTGGTTCAACTGTAGACTGTGCCTACCAGGCTTCTGCTCTGAGAGGAGGTATGGAAAGGCTCTCATTTTCTCTTAGCTGTGAGGGTGCTGCCAGGTTTGCACCTTTCCTGTCGGAGGAGAAATTGACAGGGATGTGGACAGGGTGGATGAGGTAAGCATGGCCATGGTCCTTCCTCCTTCAGCAGAAGTTCAGGAAAATGACAAACCAGTTAGGTGGCTGAGTTTTCTCCTCTCTTGCTGGGAGATTCAAATATTTGTATATTTTGCACTTGATTCTTGGATTCTCCAGGCTTTTTTCCAGCTTTCCTCAAACACAAGTGAGTCCTTTAAGTGTTATTTATGCATCTTCCCTTCCATCTCAGCCAAGGAAGAGTAAGCCTTACACACCTGCGGGGGGAGGAAGTCACCCATTTCCCACACTGGCACGGACAGAGGCCATCTATCCCCATGTCAACTCTGAAAGTTCTAGCTCTCAGAGCGGACTGTCGCTACCCTACCACAGCTTGTTGAATGTCACCGCCGTCTTTCAGACTTTGAGAGGGTACGTCTGATTCTGAAGCCACACCAAGAGAGAATCTGGCCTCTTAGTTCCCAGTCCTCTCTCAGAGGAGGAGGGTGCCCAATTTCTTCTCTTGCCCACTAGACCACTAGACCTGGCCTCCTTTTGGGGGAATGATCCCTTCATCCAAATTGTCTGTTTCCGTCGAGAGCGTTTGAGCTTCTTGGTCCCTGTGGGGTGTTCTTTCTGCAGATACCTGTCTTTGGGGTGCCGCTCGTTTCCCCTACTTCCATGTATTTCTGTTTTTGCACCAAATGATTACTTTTTGACTTAAATGCTATAAAATCACAAGGTTTGGTAGGAGAGAGGGTGAGGTGGACACTAATATTGGTGGCTAGGTGAATTCTGTGGGACAATGGAGGAGGGGGTGGATTGGTGAAGGGGTGTGTTCAATGACTGGCTCCTAGCCATTTTTTTCTTCTTAAGGAAGGCGGAGCTGACCAGAGGCTTCTCTGTGGAACCAGTCAAGCTGGTTTTGAGCAGCCTCGGCCTATTTTCCTCTGTGTTCTTTGGGAAGTTGGCGATACAAAGCGCTGCCTCCTCTGGGGCTCTGTTCATTGAGGCGTGAGTTTGGCCGATGTCTGTAAACACCCTAATACTG
This sequence comes from Saccopteryx leptura, assembly GCF_036850995.1. Classification (NCBI taxonomy): domain Eukaryota; kingdom Metazoa; phylum Chordata; class Mammalia; order Chiroptera; family Emballonuridae; genus Saccopteryx; species Saccopteryx leptura. The sequence goes on along the minus strand of NC_089503.1, from coordinate 9,305,012 downwards.
AATGGGGGGAGTCCACGTGAGTTGGCTTTCTCTACACCCCATGTACCTCAAGGCAATGTTGTCTTACACACCTTTCACCAGAAGCTCAAAGAGACAGTTTCTTTTCTGGGCCCCCCTATGCAATTCACAGCTTAGCAAAAGGCCCTCAGCCTGGCCAGTAGGGAGGGACTGGGTCTGTGATTGGCTCTCCATTTGTATCTGGAATGGGATCTGGACTCCTGACTTCTGGCTGTCGTGATCTGGCTGCTAAATCCAGTGAGACCCCAGACCTCTTGGGTCCGTGCAGTGGCACTGTCTTTGCAGGCCTGCTGGGGAAGGAGAAAAGGAGAGAACAGTTTTTGGTCTTTGGTAGCAGTTACTTCAGCCAAGGGGAACAGTTTGAGTTTGATCAAGATACCTGTGGGAAGGTGAGCCATTAGTCACCACATGCTGGCACTGCCTAAACAGCAGTAGGGAAAAGGCAATGCAACATTCGGAGGCTCCTGTGATCATCAGTGCTGCTAATGTAGCGGGATTGTTTTCCCAGTCTCCCACCATGCAGAAACCACCCAAGTCTGAAAGGGTGGTAATGAATGAGTGAGGCTGCCTGCAAACACCCATCGCCTGTGCCCTTGTCCTTGGGGGCAGGCTGCTCCTGTTGCTGCTACAATGATCTACTCACTGCTTCTCCCAAGCAGCATTTCACTGAGGTGGTTGTTTTGGTTACTAATAATCCTGTATGCAGGGTGGCCCCCTTTCCTCTATTTTAGACCTAATGGACGCTCGGCCTTCCCTTACCCAGTCACTTCCCTGCCTCGCCTCCACAGATGGCCATCATTTGACTGTTTCTGCACGTATTATTTGAAGCACTTGTGGACTGTTGCTTTGTTTTTGCCCTCAAGAGTTTGAATTACTAGTTCTTTAGTCACAGGAAGTGGGGCCCCTTAGGCCCTCTAGGTCTAGCTTGGCTTCTGATTGAGTTGAGCTTCTGACAGAGTTAAAAGGAGATCCCGGCACTTTTGGACTTCAGTAAGTGGTTTTTTTGTGGTTAGAGAGCAGGCAGGCTCTGCTGCTTGAGTCCCGGTGTTGGAATCTTGGTTCATCCCCACCTGTGACCTTGGGCTTAATATCTCTGGGTCTGTTTGCTCCTTTGTGAAAAAGGAGTGATAATAGTGCCTATCTTATAGGTGTAGTTGTTGTGGGTATTAAAAGAGTTAATAAGTACAAGCAAAGCACTCAGAATAGTGCTTGGCAGGGTGTAATCATCATCACTGTTCAGATGAGCAACTTAGTGGATTTTCTCTGAGTACCACGTAACTCCAGGTGGGTATCGGAGATATACATTAGAATTTCTCTGTAATCGATCAAAAGAATCTTGGTCTCTTCTAGCCATTGGGGTCCCAGAGGTAATTTTTCTAGCATTTCTGGAAGTTTTGTTTATCTTTTTTTTTTTTTTTTTTTTTTTTTTTTTACAGGGACAGAGAAAGAGTCAGAGAGAGGGATAGACAGACAGGAACGGAGAGAGATGAGAAGTATCAATCATCAGTTTTTCATTGCAACACCTTAGTTGTTCATTGATTGCTTTCTCATATGTGCCTTATCCGCGGGCCTTCAGCAAACTGAGTAACCCCTTGCTCGAGCCAGCGACCCTGGGTCCAAGCTGGTGAGCCTTTGCTCAAACCAGATGAGCCCACGCTCATGCTGGCGACCTCGGGGTCTCGAACCTGGGTCCTCGGCATCCCAGTCCAACTCTCTATCCACTGCACCACCACCCGGTCAGGCTGTTTATCTATTTTTGTATTATTATTATTACTTTTTATTAGTCAGCTACCTGAAAGAAGATAGAATGTTGTTGGAAAGGTATATGTTCTTTTGAGAGCACTTAAAAAAAAAAAGAGCTCATTTATTTATTTTTATTTTTAAAAATAGATTTGAGAGCCTGACTTGTGGTGGTGCAGTGGATAAAGCGTTGACCTGGAATGCTGAGGTCACCAGTTTGAAAGCCTGGGCGTGCCTGGTCAAAGCACACACACTCCTCCCCACCCCCACCCCTGTATCTCTCTCTAAATATCAATAAATAAACTCTTTAAAATAAATTATTTGAGAGAAAGAGAGACAAAAACATAGATTTGTTGTCTCGCTTATTCACACATTCGTTGGTTGACTCTTGTATGTGCCCTGACTGGGGATTGAACCCACAACCTTGATGCATCGGGATGATACTCGAACCAACTGAGCTACCTGGCCAGGGCAAGAGTTCATTTATTTTCAAGTATCAATATTAGGCAATTTTTGGCCCTGGCCAGTTGGCTCAGTGGTAGAGCGTCGGCCTGCTGTGTGGAAGTCTTGGGTTCGATTCCCGGCCAGGGCACACAGGAGAGGCGCCCATCTGCTTCTCCACCCCTCCCCCTCTCCTCCTCTCTGTCTCTCTCTTCCCCTCCCGCAGCCAAGGCTCCATTGGAGCAAAGATGGCCCGGGCGCTGGGGATGGCTCCATGGCTTCTGCCTCAGGCGCTAGAGTGGCTCTGGTCGCAACAGAGCGACACCCCGGATGGGCAGAGCATCGCCCCCTGGTGGGCGTGCCGGGTGGATCCGGTCGGGCGCATGCAGGAGTCTGTCTGACTGCCTCCCCATTTCCAGCTTCAGAAAAATACAAAAAAAAAAAAAAAAAATATATATATATATATATATATATATATATATATATTAGGCAATTTTATTGATTAAAGAAAAAAAATACACCCTACCATCTGCTGGCCCATATTTCTGTGTTGTGAATGTTGGTGTTGGTAGTGGATATGCAGCCGGGTCAATGGATGCAAAGCCAACCAGAGTCACCAGGGCATGAGCTTTTCTGAGTGTTAGAGGAAGCCCCACCAAGTGCGGAGATTTCTTTCATCGCCTGCCTTTCTTCAAGTGCAGTCTTTACCCTTTGGCAAAAGGAGAAGGCTTTCTGTTTCTCTTAAAGACCACATGGGAATTTAGCAGCTAATGATTTGGGTTCCTTTTTCACGAGCAGAGGGGCCTTCAGGGGTAGGTTCTTGTTACCTCTGTTGGCTCCTCTGAAGTAAGAAGAAAGCCTCCCCTTTGTGAGGCCCAGAAGGGTCACAGCCATTTCTCGACTGCTTCTGTTCATTTGTGGACTTGGAATCTGGGGCTGAGATTTTGGTCTCAGTTGGGCCCTTGTTTATCTTCATCTCTTGCCACTACTAGAGCCTGAATGCCTTGTCAGAACAGCAAGTAAGTTGCTTAGTTTTTTCACATTGCAGCTGTGGCCAGGGAAAAAGGTAACGGTGTTGCCTCAGAGCTCATCAGGGAATATTTCTTTCACTGTATTTTCCTCTTCCTTTTGACCCCTCTGCTGACTTGTATCACTCACTTCCTTTTTAATTTTTCTGTTTTGTTTCTTTGAACTCTTGTTTCTTCATTATCACTGTTCATCTCGGGTTTTCATCTCCATGCCCCACTCTGCCCTACCTGTTTCTGTGCCTCTTTGTGGCATGGCTCAGGCGAGGAATTTTGATAGTCTTGAGATCTCCTTGATGTATAGAATCCCAGCACCACCCAGTCCTTTCTTTCTCCTATTTCTCTGATTTCTGGAAAGTTAAGGATTCACTGCTTTAGAAAACATTTTCTTTTTATGTCTCTGGAGCCACCTTCCTTAGTAAAGCCAGGCTTGGCAACCTGACAACTTAATTAGGGACGGCATCCCAGTTTCCCTGGTGACAGATCTAAGCTGTGTCCTTTGGCCTATCAGGAATGCCATAACTCGAGACCCTGTCTTGGGAGAAATCTGAGGAATTGGTAGCGCAATATTGAACTTGGTTCTCAAGGTATGGTCTGGGGAACCCCAAGGTGGTACGTGAGTCAAAATTATTTTTGTCATAACAATGTAATATTTGCTTTTTTTTTTTTTTTTTTTTAATGCTCTTTATCTCACCTGCATATAGTGGAGTTTTCCAGAGGCTGAATGATGTGTGTTGACATCATTCTTGGCTAATGAAGTATGTTTCTGTATTCTTGTGTTTTCAAGAATTTTTAAGGTAATACATTAACAATGGTTTTCAACCTTTTTATACCCGAGGACTGGTGAAAAGAGGAGAATTATTTCGGGGACAGCTAAGGCAGAAACCACCCTGAGCATAAGCAAATTCGACTGAGATCATTAGTTCTATAATCTTCATACAACTTCAGGGGGGGGTTAACTCTTGCGGACAGGCTCAAAATTTCTGGCAGACTGGTCTGTGGACTGGCGATCAAAAAACACTGCTTTGCGGTATAAATGTGGAAATTTCCAATGATGAACTCAGTTTATTTTTGGTACTACTGTGCCTTTACTAGCTTTCTTTAGTTGTGTCTGCTGTAATCTTTGTAAACCTCATTATTGTTCAATAAATCATTATTTTGAAATCCCAGCATTTTCCTGACATCTTTGAGGAAACACAACAAGAAGTAAGTACAACTTGTTGTAAAACTTAAGACTTTTGGGAAAACATAACTAAAAATTTTATTTACAACTTCTTTTAGCATTTAATTCTAGTATATTCTAAAAGAAGAAAATTTATAATATTTCTCTTATATTTAAGGATGGATTGTGGCTTAAAAAAGGGAGATTAGAAGACTTGCTTTCTCAACACATAGCTGTGACCGTTATTTACTGAAATGGACACATCAGCAAGTGAAAGAGAGGCATCCATTCCAGAGAAACTGAACAGAACTGTAAATAAGAGATGCAAAAAGAAAGGAAAAGAAATCACAGTGAAAGGTTTCTTCTTCCCAGCTTTCTAGATATTAACAATGTACCTTATTGTGATTTACACAACAGAACATTTTTGTAGTATAGTGCCAATTAAGTTGCGGTATTATTTCAAGACCCCATCGTTCAGAGTTTAAAGAAAAAGGAATTGAATATTTTAACTAGACACACCATGAACTCTTTCAAAGCCAAATTTGTTCCAACTCTTCAACCTAGAAATGAAAAAGTCACTGAAGTTTCTTACAGGATAAGTTATCCCATTACTTTGGCTGAGAAACTATACCCAGGAGCTGAGAGACCAGTGAAGGCTCGAACAGCTGACATTCCTGAATGCCCACTGGATGGAAAGTTAGTAAAATTCAGGGCAGCGCCATTTTATGTTACCGTGATGTGGCAAATTAAAGATTCAGCTGCAAACATGAAGACTGAATTAATATTTTGTGTACAAAATTTAATTTTCACCTTACAAATGAGCACATTTACAGACGTGGCTCAGCTTGTGTCGGCACTAACTGAACTTGAGAAAATATTTTATATGAATGCTCAGCAGCAGACACAGTGGTGATAAATACGCAGAGGGTTGGAAAACTTTTCTGACTGATGGTTTCTCCTGGAACAACTGCGTTTCCATTTCCCTGCCGGAGCAGCAGCAGCCGCCGTGAGCACTGCTGGCCCGGGAGCCGTCCAGGCAGCCGCAGCCGCAGCCGCAGCCACACTGCGGGCCCGGCGTCATGCACCGCGTTCCTGCTACACACTTAGGTTTGTGTTATTTTTAACTTTTTCACTTACTGTCCTGGATAAAGCACTAGAAATTCCTCATTTTATGAAATCTCAACCCTCTCGCAAAGGTTTCTTTAACATTTGAGTGAGCAGTGCGGAGTACTCCGAGCACTGCCGCTGGGCACCGTGGTAGGAAGACTGGCTTGAGAAAGGGTGCTGGCATGTTGGAACGGAACCAGCTGTGTGGGTCATTTTTACTTGAAAGAACAACTGATGGATGAACTAGAGTTATTCATACTTGAGTATTCCGTGGACATTTTCTTGAAATGGAACAAAAGGAGTCTGTCACCATTGCCAATATAAAATTCAATTTTTCAAGGGAAAATCGGAATTTTGGAATATTTGTATTTGTCAGAGACTTTTTGATGAGATCAGTGGTAAAATTAATGGATTGTGATTTTTTGCTGTTGTGTGAAATGCCAATATTTGGAAATTTCTGCCTGAGTCAGTGAAGGAATATTTGCCAGATTGCCAATGGGTAAAAAGCTATTCAGCGTGCAAGATGACCAATGAATTTTAACATGAAAGTACACAAAGATTTTATTGCTAAAATTTCAAATTACACATTGCAAGTAGCCTTTAAAAACTACCACTTGGTGAGTTTGGGTCTAGTATCAAAGAATAAAATCCGCAATATCTAAACAGCTATTAAACTTCATTTTCCAACGATAGGTCTGTATGAAATGAGATTTTCTTCGTATCTTTGAACCAAAGCAACAGATTGAAACACTGAATACCAAAGGAGATATGAAAAGTCAGGTCTCTTCTATTAATCCAGACCTTAAAGAAATATACAAGATTGTAAAACAGTGTAACTCTTGTCATGAATTTCATTTTGTTTTAGATAATAGAGTTTCTTCATTAAGAATAGGTTATTTGTGTCTGACCTGTGGTGGTGCAGTGGATAGAGCAGGGGTCCCCAAACTTTTTACACAGGGGGCCAGTTCACTGTCCCTCAGACTGCTGGAGGGCCGGACTATAAAAAAAACTATGAACAAATCCCTATGCACACTGCACATATCTTATTTTAAAGTAAAAAAAAAAAAAAAAAGGGAACAAATACAGTATTTAAAATAAAGAACAAGTAAATTTAAATCAACAAACTGACCAGTATTTCAATGGGAACTATGGGCCTGCTTTTGGCTATTGAGATGGTCAATGTCCGGTTCCATATTTGTCACTGCTAGCCGTAACAAGTGATATGACGTGCTTCAGGAGCCGTGACGCGTGCGTCCCGCATCACCGGAAGTAGTACTGTACGTGAGCGACGCTGCACTTTGCGGTGCCACCACATACAGTACTCCAGGAGCACAGGGTGCGGATGCATCCTGTGCTCCTCTCACTGACCACCAGTGAAAGAGGTGGCCCTTCTGGAAGTGCAGCGGGGGCCGGATAAATGGCCTCAGGGGGCCGCATGTGGCCCGCGGGCCGTAGTTTGGGGACACCTGGGATAGAGCATTGACCTGTGACGCTGAGGCCCCAGGTTCAAAACCCCGAAGTTGCTGGCTTGAGTGCAGGCTCACCAGCTGAGCACAGGGTCACCAGTTTAAGCATGGGATCATTGTGTTCCCAAGGTTGCTGGCTTGATCCCAAGGTCGCTGGTTTGAGCAAGGGGTCACTGGCTCAGCTGGAGTCCCCTTGCAACTATAAGTTGATGCTTACCTCTCTCCCTTTCTTTCTCTCTCTCTTTAAAAAAAAAAAGTTATGTAAACATGTAATAGGTTTATTGTTACTTTGAATGAATAAAAATATTTTTTAAAATCAGTGTTAATTTTTAATAAGCTAACTCTTGATAGTTACAATCTATATCAGGGGTAGTTAACCTTTTTTTTTTTTTTTAAAGATTTTATTTATTCATTATAGAGAGGGGAGAGAGAGAGAGAGAGAGAGAGAGAGAGAGAAGGGGGGAGGAGCAGAAAGCATCAACTCCCATATGTGCCTTGACCAGGCAAGCCCAGGGTTTTGAACCGGCAACTTCAGCATTTCCAGGTTGACACTTTATCCACTGCGCCACCACAGATCAGGCGGTAGTTAACCTTTTTATACCTACTGCCCACTTTTGTATCTCTGTTAGTAGTAAAATTTTCTAACCGCCCACCGGTTCCACAGTAATGGTGATTTATAAAGTAGGGAAGTAACTTTATAAAATTTATAAAGCAGAGTTACAGCAAGTTAAAGCATATAATAATAATTACTTACCGAGTACTTTATGTCGGGTTTTCACTAAGTTTGGCAGAATAAATCTTTATAAAACAACTTACTATAGTTAAATCTATCTTTTTATTTATACTTTGGTTGCTCCACTACCACCCACCATGAAAGCTGGAATGCCCACTAGTGGGTGGTAGGGACCAGGTTGACTATCACTGATCTATATAAACAAAAGATCTTTGAAGTCCTCAATGATTTTATTTTTTATTATTATTTTATTTTTGTATTTTTCTGAAGTTGGAAACGGGGAGGCAATCAGACAGAGGCATGCGCCCGACTGGGATCCACCCGGCATGCCCACCAGGGGGCGATGCTCTGTCTATCTGGGGTGTTGCTCTGTTGTGACCAGAGCCACTCTAACGCCTGGGGCAGAGGCCAAGGAGCCATCCTCAGCGCCCGGGCCATCTTTGCTCCAATGGAGCCTCCGCTGCTGGAGGGGAAGAGAGAGACAGAGAGGAAGGAGAGGGGGAGGGGTGGAGAAGCAGATGGGCACTTCTCCTGTGTGCCCTGGCCGGGAATCGAACCTGGGACTCCTGCACGCCAGGCCGACGCTCTACCACTGAGCCAACCGGCCAGGGCCCTCAATGATTTTTTTTTTTTAATACTACAGCTTTTTTAAATTTTATTTACTCATTTTAGAGAGGAGAGAGAGACAGAGAGAGAGAAGGGGGGAGGAGCTGGAAGCATCAACTCCCATATGTGCCTTGACCAGGCAAGCCCAGGGTTTCGAACCGGCGACCTCAGCATTTTCAGGTTGACGCTTGATCCACTGCGCCACCACAGGTCAGGCCTCAATGATTTTAAATGTAAAGACTTTGAGACCAAAAAGCAAGAAAACTTATGTTGTAGACAAAACTTGATTTGATGGTCCCTCTTGGGTTAGTTACTTAATGCCTTCATAAAGAGCTCTAGTTTGCAATTCCCAGCCCCTGTATAATTTCTGCTTAAGCCTGAGAGACTTTGACTCATATTTCCTTTTTTTTCCCTTTTTTTAAATTTTTATTTTTTTCTGAAGTTGGAAACAGGGAGGCAATCAGACAGACTCCCGCATGCGCCCGACCGGGATCCACCCGGCATGCGCACCAGGGGGCGATGCTCTGCCCATCTGGCGTTGCTCTGTTGCATCCAGAGCCATTCTAGCGCCTGAGGCAGAGGCCATGGAGCCATCTTCAGCACCCGGGCCAACTTTGCTCCAGTTGAGCCTCGGCTGCGGGAGGGGAAGAGAGAGACAGAGAGGAAGGAGAGGGGGAGGGCTGGAGAAGCAGATGGGCACCTCTCCTGTGTGCCCTGGCTGGGAATCGAACCCGGGACTCCTGCACGCCAGGCCAACGCTCTACCCTTGAGCCAACTGGCCAGGACCTCATATATCCTTTTTTTAATACATATAGCATTGGCCTTGTGAGGTGTTTGATTTTGTTGTATTATTGTGGTTTGTTTGTTTCTTTTCCTCTTCTTTTTTCTTTATTCCTGGATTTTTTTCTTACTTTCTCTTTTTATTATACTTTTTCTCATTTTTTGTTCAAATTTTTCATTTTTCTTTTTTGTTTCTTTAGTTTATTAATATGTGATTTTATTTTCTTGCTGTGCCCTGTGGAGTTTTTGTTTTAGTTTTTGATTGATTGATTTTATAGAGAGGTATAGTTGCTCACTTTAGTTGTTCATTGATTGCTTGTCATATGTGCCTTGACCAGGCAAGCCCGGGGTTTTGAACTGGCAGCCTTAGCATTCCAGGTTGATGCTCTAATGTGCTGTGCTGCCACAGGCCATGTTGGCATATGTTTTCGATTGAATTTTAAGTTTGGTTTATCAGGTAGACTTCTTTTGGTGTGTGTGAAGTTATGGTTTGGAAAATTCAGTTTTTTCACAAAAAATAAATAACCTATGTTTACATGTAATGGATTATTAAGTGCTCTTTTAAATTAATGAATGCATGTTTAAAGCTTTTCTCATATTAATTTCTAGTGTAGCCTGACCTGTGGTGGCACAGTGGTTAAGGTGTCAACCTGGAACGCTGAGGTCCAGTTCAAAACCCTGGGCTTGCTCGGTCAAGGCACATATAAGAAGCAACTGCTACAAGTTGATGCTTCCCGCTCCCCCCCCCACTTTCTCTCTCTCCCTTTCTCCCACTCTGTCTCTCTCCTTCTCTCCTCTCCCCTCTCTCTAAAAAAAATTCTAATGTATTAAATGATTGATAGATATAATACATATAAATGGAAGCTTTTGGGGGACTCAGTCATTTTTAATACTACAAAGGGTTTCCTGAAACCAGAAAGTGTAAGAATCACCGTTGTAGACAAAACTTGGGTTAATTCTCCCTGTCTTTGATTGGTCCATTTCTTGGTAATTTTATAAAAAATTATTTTGCAATTCCCAGCCCTTGTTTAGTCCTTGCTGGGCCTCAGGAAGTCACTTGCTGCCTTGGTTTGCTGTCATCCCAGCTGAGGAAGCTGGTTCTCAGTGACCTGAGGGACTTTGACCGAAGTTGGCTCATTGCTTCTTTTGAATACATATCATTGGCCTTGTGAGTTTTTTTTAAACAGTTACATTTTGTTTTGTAAACTTTAAGATAATTTTAAACTTAGAAGAGTTGTAAAAATAGTCCATAGAGTACCTGAATAGTCTTCACCTAGCTCCTCCTATGTTAACATCTTATGTAATCATAGAGCATGTATCAAAACTAAGAATTAATCTTGGTATAATACTATTAACCAAAGTACAGAACTCATTTAGAATTAATCAGTTTTTCTACTGTTGGACTTTTTCTGTTCCAGGGTCCAGTCCAGGATCCCTAATATGTTGTATTTAGTTGTCATGTCTTTGGGTCCTCTCAAATCTGTGACCATGTCTTACTATTTCTCAGTCTTTCTGTGTCTTGATAATGCTGACAGTTTTGAAGAATATTGATCAGTTGTTTTATAGAACCTTCCTCAGTCATGGTAATCTGAAATTTTCTCATGGCCTTATGCTTTAATTCCATTTTTTTAAACATTGTGGTAAAATACACATAACAAAATTTACATTTTAATAATTTTTAAGTATATAGCCCAGTGGTATTAAGTATATTTAGAATGCTATATAACCATCATCACTATTTCTAGAATTTTTCATCATTCCAAGCAGAAACTTTGTATCAGTTAAACAATAATTCCCATCTCCCCTACCCCCAATCTCTGGTAGCCTCTATTCTACTTTATGTATGTATGAATTTTCCTTTTCTAGATACCTCCTGTAAATGAAGTCATGCAGTGTTTGTTGTTTTGTGTCTGGCTCAGTTCACTTAATGTAATTTTTTTTTTTTTTTTTTAAGATTTTATTTATTCATTTGAGAGAGGAGAGAGAGAGAGAAAAGGGAGACACAAGGGGGGAGGAGCAGGAAGCATCAACTCCCAACTTCCCATATGTGCCTTGACTGGGCAAGCCTAGGGCTTCGAACCAGGGACCTCAGTGTTCCAGGTCGAGGCTTTATCCACTGCGCCACCACAGGTCAGGCTTTTGTTGTTTTTTTTGTATTTTTCTGAAGCTGGAAACGGGGAGGCAGTCAGACTCCCGCATGCGCCTGACCGGGATCCACCCGGCACGCCCACCAGGGGGCGATGCTCTGCACATCCTGGGCGTTGCTCTGTCGGGACCAGAGCCACTCTAGCGCCTGGGGCAGAGGTCAAGGAGCCATCCCCAGCGCCCGGGCCATCTTCTGCTCCAATGGAGCCTCGGCTGCGGGAGGGGAAGAGAGAGACAGAGAGGAAGGAGAGGAGGAGGGGTGGAGAAGCAGATGGGCGCCTCTCCTGTGTGCCCTGGCCGGGAATCGAACCCGGGACTTCCGCACACCAGGCCAACGCTCTACCACTGAGCCAACCGGCCAGGGCCTAATGTAATGTTTTTAAGGTTCTTCCTTGTTGTAGCTTTAATTCTATTTTAAAAGAACTTGGGTTTTATTTTGATATGTTAATTAAGTTGATATGTTGGAAAATAATTATTAAGATGTAGTTATGGATTTAGTACTATTATTTTAAATGAATTAGTTAACATTTTCTCAATTTTAATTATAATACAGTAGTTATAATCCACATAAACAAGCTATTTGAGGTCCTTATAATTAAGAGTGTAAAGTAAAGGGTTTCCAGGCAAGAAGTATGAGAATCACTTTTATAGACAAGTATGGGATTGATATCCCTGTCCTTGATTGGTTGGTTACTTTCTGTGACCTCATAATGAGCCTTTGATTTTCAATTCCCATAGTCTTGGCTGGGCTGCAGGAAGGCACTTGCTGCCTTGGTTTGCAGTCGTTCTAGCTGAGGAAGCTGGTTCTCAGTCACCCGAGGGACTTTGACCAAAGTTGGCTTGTTTCCTCAGACTTCTAATACAGAGCATTGGCTTTTTTTTTTTTTTTCCATTAAAAAGAGCATTTGGCTTACTTGGATTTCATTATGACTGTAGATTTTTTTAAAGCTTATAAGTTGGCCATTGGTCAATTCCAAATTTGAAAACTGCAAAGCTTGCGTAGCCTCTAACCTTGAAGAACCTTGGTGCCTATAATAGCTGAAGATTGATAGGCTCCAGTCACTCACCAAGGCCAGAACGCCTACCAGTCTGTTCCCTGGGTGGCTGTAGAGCCTATACACTTTCCTGTTTCGTCTGTACTTAACTCTTTGTTAGCCCTGTTTTTGTTTTTGTTTTTTTGTTTTTCCCAGAGACAGAGAGAGGGATAGATAGGGATAGACAGACAGGAACGGAGAGAGATGAGAAGCATTAATCATCAGTTTTTCGTTGCAACACCTTAGTTGTTCATTGATTGCTTTCTCATATGTGCCTTGACCGTGGGCCTTCAGCAGACTGAGTAACCCCTTGCTCGAGCCAGCGACCTTGGGTCCAAGCTGGTGAGCTTTTTGCTCAAACCAGATGAGCCCGCGCTCAAGCTGGCGACCTCGGGGTCTCGAACCTGGGTCTTCCGCTTTCCAGTCCGACACTCTATCCACTGTGCCACCGCCTGGTCAGGCTGTGCCACAGCCCTGTTTCTTAATGCCTGACAAATCCCACACGTGTCAGTCACTACACATTTTCTTCTGTAAGAGGCAAGCAGATTTCGGTGTATATGTATCAGCATGTGAACTTATCTCTGTTTGATGAGTCTTTAAGAGACAGGTAAAACTGCACTGGATACATAGTCCTAAACTCTCTTATTCTTTTTTTTTTTTTTTTTAGAGAGGAGAGAGAAAGGGAGAGAAAGAGACAGAGAGGGAGAGAGAGGAGAGAGAGAGAGAGAGAAGGGGGAGGAGCTGGAAGCACCAACTCCCATATGTGCCTTGACCAGGCAAGCCCAAGGTTTCGAACCGACGACCTCAGCATTTCCAGGTCTACACTTTATCCACTGCGCCACCACAGGTCAGGCAACTGTCTTATTCTTGACTTTGCTCTTTTGCTTATGCTCATCCTCTGATTTGTATAGCACTTCTAAGTTTTAAAAGGCCTCCTCTTATAGTCACTTGCACCAGCGTTAAGCAGATCTTTTAAAATCAGTCTAATTTGCTCAGAATCACTTCTCATTGGAATCATTAAAATAGTTTAACCAAGTGCCTAACTTATATCAATTTAAGTCTACATATTCACTTGCAGGATTATAGCTCTGTTTTCCCCATAATCCTGTACTTTTCGTACAAATCATTTCTTTTCAGATTCACATGTGGCTTTCATTTCTTTTTTGTTTTTTTAAGATTTTATTTATTGATTTTATAGAGAAGGGTGAGAGAGAGGTTGGGGGAGGAGCTGGAAGCGTCAAGTCGTAGTTGCAGGTTTTTTTTTTGTATTTTTCTGAAGTTGGAAACGGGGAGGCAGTCAGACAGACTCCCGCATGCGCCCGACCAGGATCCACCTGGCATGCCCACCAGGGGGTGATGCTCTGCCCATCTGGGGCGTCGCTCTGTTGCGACCAGAGCCATTCTAGCGCCTGAGGCAGAGGCCATGGAGCCATCCTCAGCACCTGGGCCAACTTGGCTCCAATGGAGCCTCGGCTGCGGGGAGGGGAAGAGAAAGACAGAGAGGAAGGAGAGGGGGAGGGGTGGAGAAGCAGAGGAAGGAGAGGGGGAGGGGTGGGTGCCCTGGCCAGGAATCAAACCCAGGACTCCTGCACGCCAGGCCGACACTCTACCACTGAGCCAACCTGCCAGGGCCAGTAGTTGCTTTCTGTATGTGCCTTGACCTGGCAAGCTCAGGGATTTGAACTGGCGACCTCAGCGTTCCAGGTCAAAGGCTGTATCCACTCTGCCACCACAGGTCAGGTGGCTTTTATTTCAATTCCATAATTGAACTTGATGTGCCTTTTTTCTCCCTTCAGCCACTGCTCTGTATGGAAGATAGACTTGCTTTCAAAGGGAATTTGTTCACTCTGTTAGCTAAGGCAGTGACTCTGTTAGCTAAGCCTCCTGAATGGCCCGACATTCCCTAAGTGGTTGGGAAACTCTTAAAGAGAATGGGCAGAGTACTTGAAGGGTAGACAGTGCTCATTCTCTCTCATGGGGCGTAGTGTGCCTTGAGGCTCGTGTCTTCAGCGGTAGACATATAGCCAGTGTTAATTGACCACTTTGTCCCAGGTACTTGTTCAGCCGTTTTACTTCATTAACTCATTTGATTTTTGTGAGATAGTAGGTCGTACTATTTCCCCCACTATACAAATGAGGAAACCAGGCCCAGAAATGTTGAGTAACTTATTTAAAGTAACAAACCCAAGTGGTCTGGCGTGTGTGTTGGTGTCAGAACCAAAGTTGCTTCAGTGCTGTCTGGACAGTAGAAGAGACTGACCCTTTAGGGTAGGCTTCCAGCCGGGGTCAGGTAAAATGCGTCTCCCAGGTTGGCTTTAGAGTTGGGCAGAGGCCCCTCTGCCCGACTGTTTATTTCTGCTCTCGGTGGCCTCTTGTCAACGTGGCACAGGTGGTAGAGGTACAGTGGGTGCTGCTCTCTGGCTTACCTCCCTGGTCTTGACTGCGCCATACAAGAGCTGTGGGAAACTAAAAAAAAAAGGTTCATTTAAACCTGGTATCTTATTCTCTTTATCTCTTCTCATTTTCTGGAATTTCTTTTTTTTTTTTTTTTTTTTTTTCTTTTAATTCATTTTAGAGAGGAGAGGGAGAGACAGAGAGAGAGAGAGGAGAGACAGAGAGAGAGAAGGGGGGAGGAGCTGGAAGCATCAACTCCCATATGTGCCTTGACCAGGCAAGCCCAGGGTTTCGAACCGGCAACCTCAGCATTTCCAGGCCAACGCTTTATCCACTGCGCCACCACAGGTCAGGCATTTTTTGGAATTTCAAGAGCCCCTTCAGAAGAAAACCAGATTACTGAGACCAAAAATTGGTAACCAGCAAGTAAGTACCCCACAGCATAGAACAGTTTGGATTCCTGGATTTGACTCTCCTTCACTGTGGCTCCCTTGAAGTGCTGGGACCCGCCTGACCTGTGGCAGCGTAGTGGACAGAGCGTTGTCCTGGAATGCTGAGGTTGCCAGTTCGAAACCTTGGGCTTGCCTGGTCAAGGCACATATAGGAAGCAACTACTATACTACTATGAGTTGATGCTTCCTGCTTCTACCCCAACCCCCCAATCAACAAATAAAAAATCTAAAAAAAAAAAAGAAAGAAAGAAATGTTGGGATTCTAGAACATATATATGATACACACATACATACACACTCCCCCTGCTCCCACCAAAAAGAAAAAAGGAGAAAGCTTTTGTGTGTGGACTTAACTATACTTTTTATCCTTGTGAACTAAGTTTCTCCTAACGATCCTCTGTGCCACTTAAACATGCAGAGGCCCAGAACTACTGGATTTTAGCCTTGCCCGCCAAGGGCACTGAGCACCAAAGCTAGTAACCCCAAGCAGGCCTCTGTGTGCTTTTGAGACCTGCCAGTTCAGTCCTGGGAGTTGAACTCTGTCCATATTGCGGAGTCTCTCTCTTTTTTTTAAAAATTTGTATATGTATTACTTTTAGAGACAAACATCGATTTGTTGTTCCACTTATTTGTGCATTCGCTGGTTGATTCTTGTCTGTGCCCTGACCAGGGATCAGACCTGAAACCTTGGCATATCAGGACCATACTCTAACCAACTGAGCTACCCAGACAGGATTTGTTGTGTCTTTTTATCTGTTGCTAGTATAATATGCCACCAGTTCGTTCATATTTGTTTGGTCTTTATTTCTGGCTCACTTCTTTGTCCTGAAGCTAGTTTCTGTAACTACGCACGTGGTCCTCCTGGGTATCAATACTGTTTCTTAGTGAGAGTGATTGCTGTGTGCGCCTCTGTGCAATTTCAGTCAACTGAGTTTATGCTTTGTTTGACTTGCTTGTTTCCTTGGCACTAGTCTCTTTTCCTTTAGCCTCTTAGAGGTTTTCATTTTTATTGGCACAGTCCTAAAATTTTGAGCCCGTTTTCAGATACCAGCATGGGATGAGGCTAAAGGGGTGAGGTGCCGCCCTTGATTTGAGCATTATTGATCACTCGTACCCCTCTGCTGCCTGACCAGAGAGAGAGAGGGAGTCTGACCCTATGATTGTATTTGTGTTCAAACTTGATTCATTTCCCCAAGATCACGGTTATTTGCCATTTCTAAATTACTTTATTAATTTTTTTTTAATTTTTTTTTTTAGAGAGGAGAGGGAGAGACAGAGAGAGAGAGAGAGAGAGAGGAGAGACAGAGAGAGAGAAGGGAGGGAGGAGCTGGAAGCATCAACTCCCATATGTGCCTTGACCAGGCAAGCCCAGGGTTTCGAACTGGCGACCTCAGCATTTCCAGGTCGATGCTTTATCCACTGCACCACCACAGGTCAGGCTCTAAATTACTTTAGAACCCCTCTTTTTGTTAGAGTGGAAAAACCAAGGTCCACCTATATTTCTTTGACAAGCACAGCTTTCTCATGCGTGATTCTCCCCTTCCCCACTTCCCCTCTTGGCACATTTTTATCTCAACAGAGGTAGCTACTGTTCACACAGGTATTCTTTAGAGATGCGGGCCACTGCTTCCTTGGAGAGTGCGCAGCAGCATTTTCTTGCTAATGAAAAGGCTGTCATAATAGGTTAGGTCCATAGGGGCTCTGCCCTTCTGTACTTGTATTCCCAGGGAGAAAAATCTCTACCTTAATTACCACATCACGCTGGCAGAGAGGTGTGGCTACTAATTGATTAGATGACAGCCTTTTGCATTCACATGGAACTGTTGGGGTTGTTCTGTTTTTAATAAACAAATAGATTTGAACCAGGTAAACTGATTTTGGGGAGATGAAGATCTGTATGAGGATTTCCCTTTACTAGTCTCAGGTCTTTAGTGCCATTTCTATGTCCTTATTTTCTAACTTGGTAGTAAGAAGCACACAGTTAGCTTTTGTTGCCATTTTGGTGCAGGTGATGAATAACATGGGCATTTTTCTTTCCCTCCCTGGCGCATCTAGTGTGCTCTTTTCTGTTTGGTAGCACCAGATTCCTTTATTTGGTTTGGTTTTCATTCTTCCCTTCTTTCTGCCTTGGAATGGCTGAACTGCTTGAACCCTATTCTGGAATATATTTTTCAGATACTGTTTAAAAGCAAACACCCTGCCTTTCTTAAAACCACAGATACTGCTTGTGAAACAGCCGGTAGGGCAAGTTGCCATATCCACACTGTTAAAACCAATCCCTTAATGACAAAACGTCAAACACTGATGGTAAGTAAGCATTCGTTAAGATTGTGGTGCGAGGGTTTTTCTCAATAATAAATGTGAAGGTGCCGAGCTTTCGGTTTCACATTCAGAATGCTTACATTATAAAGTTCTTCATGGTAAACTATTCCAAAAGAATCTTGTGAAGCTAATCTGTTACTGACTGCACAGAAAAGATTTTAAACAAATCAATTCCCATTTCCCCTTGCCTATTTTTTTTTTAATTTTAGGAAGTGGTTTCCTTTAGAGTTGATATTTGGATGACAAGCCTATCTCCAACTTTTCCCATTTTTAAAATAGGTCTAGCTTCAGAATTGTTTTCCCCAACCGAGGAGGACATGGGCCTTCGTCTTTATCCCTGGGCTCTGAGTTAACTGACACTTTTTCTTTTTAGATGGCATAGCCTCGTCTCTATCTGTCTAGAGGATTGTATGTATTTCCAGGTACTTTCAGGAATGAGTATTAATTCCTCCCCACTACCTTCTAGAAGAGCTCTGACAGTGCTGGTAAGGGCACAGTATGGGAACTGGTCTCAGTGTGCACTGCGCCATAGCGCTGAGTGAGTGGGAATTAAGGAAGGAGACCAGGCTCGACAGCCAACAAACTAGGAAATAAAAAGGAACACTATATAAACATGGCTCCCTGGTCACAATCAGCACTGAGATATGGTGGTTTCAGATGCAGAGTTTCAAGAATTCCTTCCAAATCTTCTGTTCTGTTGCTAGAAGCTTTTTCTGACTTCATTTCCATGACCTAAGTCCCGAGCAGCTTTTCTGACTGTGCCTTCTCATGTCATCTTGGCTTGCCTATTGGGCCTGCCCCTAGTTTGCAGATTGGGGTGAGATGAGGAAAGCTAAAATGATCGCTTCTTCTGTGTGTCTCCTTGGGTGACTTCCTCTTATGTCAACATTGCATGACTCTCACCATGGTTGACTCAGTGAGCGGGCATCACCATTCACTTAAGCCTCAGTGTTTGGATAGAGCCTGGCAGCACTCAGAGCTAGAAGTGAGACCAGGGATCTTCAGGTCTCTCAGCCCATGGTTCTTCTGAAAAATAACAAAAGCCACAGACTTCTAGCAAATTGGGGAAGATAAACTGTTATTTTAGTTCCTGAATTTGGTCCTATACTGTACTGTGTGATTTGTGCTTTATATCTCCAACTAGATAGTCAACTCTTCTGAAGACTGGGCTGTATATTTTATCCTTTTCTAGATCCCTTCCTCCCCCAGAGTCTTCAGAGTGCTTTGTGTGTGGTCATCTCCCAGTTGTCTGTGAAATAAGAAAAATGATAGCATGGTCATTATTCTCCACTTGCAACCACCCTTGGGGAAGTGGGTTTATATTGATTTGTTAATCAGACATCTATCCAGTTTTTGGCCATATAAGTCACAGGTGTTGTTTTTTTTCTTTTTTCAAGTGAGAACATGGGAGTAGTGAAACAGGCACCCCCACGTGCCCTGACCAGATTCCACCCGGCAACAACCCGTCTGGGGCCGATGCTCGCAACTGAGCTATCCTCAGCAACCAGGGCCACTGCTCTAACCAGTTGAGCCACTGGCTGCAAGAGGGGAAGAGGGAGAGAAAGGGGGAGGGGAAGAGGAGCAGATGGTGGCTTTTTCTGTGTGCCTTGACCAGGAGTAGATCCAGGACATCCATATGCCAGGCCGACACTCTATCCACTGAGCCAGCTGGCCAGGGCCAGGTCACAAGTCTTAATCAGTGTCTTAATAGGTATAATAATGTCTAAAAAGAACAGCTTTTTCAGGATGAGAGGGAAGGTTTATACCAGGTGTGGCCAACAGTTTTTGTGCCTGGGCCAGATTAGAAAGAAAACTTTTTTTTTTTTTTTTTTCATTTTTCTGAAGCTGGAAACAGGGAGAGACAGTCAGACAGACTCCCGCATGCGCCCGACCGGGATCCACCCGGCACGCCCACCCGGGGGCGACGCTCTGCCCACCAGGGGGCGATGCTCTGCCCATCCTGGGCGTCGCCATATTGCGACCAGAGCCACTCCAGCGCCTGGGGCAGAGGCCACAGAGCCATCCCCAGCGCCCGGGCCATCTTTGCTCCAATGGAGCCTCGGCTGCGGGAGGGGAAGAGAGAGACAGAGAGGAAAGCGCGGCGGAGGGGTGGAGAAGCAAATGGGCGCTTCTCCTGTGTGCCCTGGCCGGGAATCGAACCCGGGTCCTCCGCACGCTAGGCCGACGCTCTACCGCTGAGCCAACCGGCCAGGGCAGAAAGAAAACTTTTTTCACATGCTGAACGAAATATTAAAATTAAAAATGTTAAATACAAAAACGATTCATTTAAGTAAACAAAATTTTATGTAATTTATGAATAAATGTGAATGAAAAAAATTTTAATATACAATATTTTAATAAAATATATTTTAATAAAAATATAATTACATACCATATAAATATCCAAACTGTATCACAATCTGTTGAAACAATATATATATATATTGGGGTTTTTTGTATTTTTTTTTTTTTTTTGTATTTTTCTGAAGCTAGAAACAGGGAGAGAGAGACAGACTCCCGCATGCGCCCGACCGGGATCCACCTGGCACGCCCACCAGGGGGTGACGCTCTGCCCCTCCCCGGCGTTGCTCTGCCCTGACCAGAGCCGCTCTAGCGCCTGGGGCAGAGGCCAAGGAGCCATCCCCAGCGCCCGGGCCATCTTTGCTCCAATGGAGCCTCGGCTGCGGGAGGGGAAGAGAGAGACAGAGAGGAAGGAGAGGGGGAGGGGTGGAGAAGCAGGTGGGCCCTTCTCCTGTGTGCCCTGGCCGGGAATTGAACCCGGGACTTCTGCACGCCAGGCCGACGCTCTACCACTGAGCCAACCGGCCAGGGCCCAGTTAAAACAATATTTAATTAATAGAATGAGCTTGAAGGGTTTATATTACAAATAAAATTATTTTGTTTTACAAACAGCTTGGACATGTTTTCAGTTATCAACTGCAGCTATTGTCTATGCTACAGTGCCACTTGATTCAGCACACTTGACCACAAAAATAACGAATTGTTTGACCTTGGGTGCGCACTGGCAAACTCTGCCTAACAGAAGGTGGGTTTCACGTCACTGCTAAACATCGAACAGTTCATATTGAGTACAGATGAATACAAAAGTTGTAAATCTTTATAATGAAAATTTTTTTATTTTATTTTATTCATTTTAGAGAGGAGAGGGAGAGACAGAGAGAGAGAGAGGAGAGACAGAGAGAGAGAAGGGGAGAGGAGCTGGAAGCATCAACTCCCATATGTGCCTTGACCAGGCAAGCCCAGGGTTTCGAAACGACGACCTCAGCATTTCCAGGTTGACACTTTATCCACTGCGTCACCACAGGTCAGGCCATAATGAAATTTTTTTTTTAAATTTTTTTTTTACAGATTTTATTTATTCATTTTAGAGAGGAGAGAGACAGACAGACAGACAGACGGGGGTGGGGGTGAGGAGCAGGAAGCATCAACTCCCGTATGTGCCTTGACCAGGCAAGCCCAGGGTTTTGAACTGGCAACCTCAGCGTTTCCAGGTTGACACTTTATCCACTGTGCCACCACAGGTCAGGCCATAATGAAATTTTTTTAAAAAATAAAGAAGTATTGTGAATCCATTTAACCCATTATTGGAAGTTAACCCTAGATTAGTCACACGTGGAATTCTTTTCTGCGTATCACTTATCTTCTTAAATATCTTGATTTCCAATAATCAAAGATGCTTCCGATTCTGAGTAGCTAAGATTTTAAAGTAGCGGAGAATATTAAAAATTTACTCGTGGGCCGCATAAACTCGTTATGCGGGCCGGATTCAGCCCGCAGGCCTTATGTTGGCCATGCATAGTTTATACTATTACTGGATTATGTTAAGAGCTCAGAGGAAAACACAGGGGGAGAATGCACTGCTGAGGAAACCCTGTCCGGCTTTTCAAAGTAGGGACCAGAGCCAAGCTCACCTGGTTCTGAGTTCTGTTCTCGCCTGACCTATAAGCACCTCTGGCGGCATTGTTGTTTCGTGTTAAATTGGCTTCTGTTACGAGGGGTGAATGGAGGTACACTGAGTGGTGGGAATTTTATGTGCTGTTGGAGAGAGTATGTGGCCTGTATGAAAAGACTGGAGTCTTTTTTTTTTTCTTACAGTGACAGAGAGAGGGATAGATAGGGAGAGACAGACAGGAACGGAGAGAGTTGAGAAGCATCAATCATCTGTTTTTCATTGCAACACCTTAGTTGTTCATTGATTGCTTCCTCATATGTACCTTGACTGTGGGGCTGCAGCAGACCAAGTAACCCCTTGCTTGAGCCAGCGACCTTGGGTCCAAGCTGGTAAGCTTTTTGCTCAAGCCAGATGAGCCTGCACTCAAGCTGGCGACCTCGGGGTCTCGAACCTGGGTCTTCCGCATTCCAGTCTGACGCTCTATCCACTGCGCCACCGCCTGGTCAGGCAAGACTGAAGTCTTTTATAGCGAGAGACAAGTTTAGGAGCACAGGACAGGAAAAACTGAGTTCACACTATGCTAGCACCTGCTGATGGGGAGGAGCCAGGTTTGTCTTTGAGCATGTCTCGGGAGACCATTTGCTTTTCTGAATTGACCAACATCTGTGAGGAGGTCAGGGATCATGTCTTGACGAGGGCAAGAGTAAGAAAGATGAGACCCTGGCCTGTTGGCTCAGTGGTAGAGCGTTGGCCTGGCGTTCAGGAGTCCCGGTTCAATTCCCGGCCAGGGCACACAGGAGAAGCGCCCATCTGCTTCTCCACCCCTCCCCCTCTCCTTCCTCTCTGTCTCTCTCTTCCCTTCCCGCAGCCAAGGCTCCATTGGAGCAAAGTTGGCCTGGGCGCTGAGGATGGTTCTGTGGCCTCTGCCTCAGGTGCTAGAATGGCTCTGGTTGCAACAGAGCAACGCCCCAGATGGTCAGAGCATCGCCTCCTGGTGGGCATGCTGGGTGGATCCCGGTCGGGCGCATGCGAGAGTCTGTCTGACTGCCTCCCCGTTTCCAACTTCAGAAAAATTAAAAAAAAAAAAGAGTAAGAAAGATGATCATTTTCTTTTTTCTTCTTCATTTCTTGGTCTTTGTGACTCGTATGAAAGCTCCACCTAACTTGTGAATCTCCTGTGTTTGGAGCAGTGCCAAAGGCACCAGCTGTGTAGGGTGGTAGAAAAAGGACCTGTTGGACTGGTCTGCTTGGACCCGCCTCCCCCGCCCCCCATTCAGTAGGGAGACTGAAACTGATGCTGTTGGGCTTGGCCGAGTCAGTTTCTTATTCTGGATCACCTCCCCATGGCAGGCAGGCCTCAGCTCCCCTCCCAGGAACCTTCCGAGGAGGCAGGAGGAGGCAGCGGGTGGGGCAGGTACTAGGTGTGCCACCGACCGTAGTGGGCTCTGTGCCTACTCAGAGCAGCTCAGTCTGCGGCTGCAGAGCCTTGGGGCCTGCTGGAAATAGACTCTGTCATGGTGCCTTTCCCTGCGCCTTATGGCCACATTCATGGCGCACAGAAAGCGGGAAGGATGAAAAGCCTGTAAAACTGGCTAAATGAAGTCTAGGGATGAAAAGAGTCGTTCCCGAGGGCACACTGGGTTCAGAATTGTAATGTTGCTAAGTCTGGAGTTGTCACATAGGTTAATTTTAATTTTTCAGCCCTAGGCAGAAGAGATTTTCCAGTGTGTGAGCCTGGTGTCCAAGGCATGTTAGATGAGGCTTACCTGTGGGTCAGATGTTTTGACAGGTTGACCCGATATAAGCCAGGTCAGGATGTTGTCTTTGGGACATGCAGACTGTGCCCACTTCCTGCTCTGGTCTCAGGTTCAAGGCCGGAAGGCTTGTGAGCCCAGAGGCACCGAGAGCGCTCACATCCACACAGGACAGACCCTCTCTCCGCTCATCTCCAACCCCCGCTTTACCAGTGGAGACATACAGGTCCCAGGAGGATGAATGACTTGCTTAACGCTCTGGAACTTGTTTGGGCAGAGCTGGAGCTTCTGTTCCACTCTCTTGGGGACCTTGGCACTGTAACTCCCGCCCCCCATTGCTTCTACTTCAAAGGCATTCCTGTTGCTTAGAAGGCCTGTGTGGGAGCTGCCTGCAGACCTCATGGCAGAGGGTGGCTGCAGAGGGACAAGTGGAAGGGCAGCAGGCTCAGCTCCAGACACTGGAGATGAGTTCTGAAGTCCTGCTGTTGCCAGAAGGCCCTCGGGCACGGATTTAAAGCAGTGGGCACTGCATTCTAGCTCTGACCCGGGTTGGAGGGATCATGTGGGACAGAGTTGTGCTAAGAGTGATTGAGGTGTCACTTCAAGAAAAGCAGAGCCTGACCAGGTGGTGGCGCAGTGGATAGAGCGTTGGACTGGGATGCAGAGGACCCGGGTTCAACACCCCGAGGTCACCAGCTTGAGTGCGGGCTCATCTGGTTTGAGGAAAAGCCCACCAGCTTGAACCCAAGGTCGCTGGCTCCAGCAAGGGGTTACTTGGTCTGCTGAAGGCCCGCGGTCAAGGCACATATGAGAAAGCAATCAATGAACAACTAAGGTGTTGCAACGCGCAGTGAAAAACTAATGATTGATGCTTCTCATCTCTCCGTTCCTGTCTGTCTGTCCCTATCTATCCCTCTCTCTGACTCTCTCTCTGTCTCTGTAAAAAAAATAATAATAAAATAAATAAATAAATAAGAAAAACAGGAAGACCCTGACCATGACTTTCCCTCATGAATTAAGAAAGAAAGTCTTTTCTTCAGAACCTGTTAGGTACAAGGCACTGAGGACACAGAGATGACTTAAGTCCTAGAAATTACCTCTCAGCTGCTCTCAGTCTTATGTAATGGTGAACAAGACAGCCACTGAGGTCTGTGAACAAGACAGGCCATTCAGCAACACTGAAGTCCTAGTGCAAGAAGGGCTGACCTGCAGATACCTAGAGACCCATGGCAGTGGCCCTGTGAAATCAGAGGGGTGGAGCTGGGAAGCTTCCTGTAGGAAGTGATAGCTGAGCTGAAGCTAACCAGGTGGAAGAGTGTTCTAGACAGTAGGAGGCTATAGCAAAGGCCTGAAGGTCTGAGAGAACTTTGTATGTTTGAAGGCAGGTAGTGGGAGCCCAGAGAAAGATTCTGGGAGGGGAGAAAGAGGCTGGAACTGAAGTCAGGGGAGGGGAGCCAGCCAGTTCTTAATGCAGCCACAGGAAAGTTCCAGGAGCCATGTGGGTGTGAAAACCATGGAACAGACCTGTGTGTGTATGCATACATAGACATGCATACATACATATGTGTACATACGCATATACACGGAGATCCTTGTAAACCATGTGTGCACACTGAAGTGGTGCTTTGACTGTGAAGCCATCGCTTCGTGTTCGCAGTGCTGGATGCTCTGCCGAGGCGACTGGCGGCACCCTCTCCTCTCCCCCAGATCATGTGAAGAGCAGTGATTGTTAAACATGCAACACCTGACTATTTAGTCAGGACCCTGACCTCTTTTCTGACTGTCAAATACAAAAATGACAACAGCCGGACCTGGCCGGTTGGCTCGGGTAGAGCGTCGGCCTGGCGTGTGGAAGTCCCGGGTTCGATTTCCAGCCAGGACACACAGGAGAAGTGCCCATCTGCTTCTCCACCCTTGCCCCTCTCTTTTCTCTCTCTCTCTCTCTCTCTCTCTCTCTCTCTCTCTCTCTCCCTCTTCCACAGCCAAGGCTCCATTGAAGCAAAGTTGGCTGGGGCGCTGAGAACGGCTCCATGGCCTCAGCCTCAGGCACTAAAATGGCTCCAGCCACAACGGAACATCGCCCCCCAGTTGGGCATGCCGGGTGGATCCTGATCGGGCGCATGCTGGAGTCTGTCTGCCATCCCCTGCTTTCACTTCGGGGAAAAAAAGAAAAAAAAAAGACAACAGCCAACAACAGCAATAGTCATTGGTGTGAATGAATCAAAATTATATGTATTTTTTTGTAAGATCAGCAAAAAGTATATTTTGTGTGCTACAGAATTTTAAAGACTTTTTTTAATTGATTGATTTTGGAGAGAGAAATGGGGAGGGGGTAGTATCAATTCATAGTAATTGCTTGTTGTATGTGCCTTGACTGGACAAACCCAAGGTTTCAAACCAGTGACCTTAGCATTCCAGGTTAACACTTTATGTGCTGCGTCACCATAGGCCAGACAGCAGAATTTGAGTAATTAGTTCATGTGTGCCATGAGATGAAAAAGGTTGAAAAACACTGTTGTCCAGTAAAAGGGACTGGGTGTGGGGTGGGTAGAGAGTCCGCAGTTCTGGGTGTCTGTCCTGGCAGGAGGACTGGTGTTAGCTGTGGAGAGGGCTGGCTGAGAGCACTGTGCGGCTTCCTCAGGCCCAGGGCTACGCCCCAATCTCCCTCTTCTTAGGGGGGAGTGACTCACACCCGTTGCTGCCTTGAAGGTTCTGCAGGCTTTTCAGAGGCAGCCTGTGCAGCAATCTCACTGTGGCGATTGGTGAGAAAGAGGAAGTACCTGGGCTGTCCCTTTGCTGCTCCTGACAGATATTTCTGTCGCTAAACAGCACCTCTCTGTGGCAGCCTTGGGCTCTGCTCTGACAAAGGAGATACTCTCCCCTCTATGTGGGAGGGGCCACCTGTGGCTTCTGCTCTGCCCTTGGTCACAGGCAGGATTGCACAACATAATCAGTGAGAGCGAGAGTCCCCCTTCCCTTCTGTCACTGGCACTCAGGGGCACATGCTTGAGAGACAGACCTTAATTTAGAGGGTTTAGAAATTACCGTGTTCCGAACTGCAGGGTTCAGGGCACAGCAGCAGAGTGTGAAAATTAACCTGAGGTTGGAGAGTGGACTGTCTGCTTCAGGCAAGATGAGGCAGTGTTTCACTTCTGACTACATATGGATGTTGCCCTGTAGACAGCTGGGCTGTCCCCTCTCCAGCCAGGGAGTGAGTTTTGTTCCCATGCTAGTCTGGCTTTCACTGTTTTCCCTCCTGCCTTTCCCCAGAGACCGTTAACCTGCCCACCTCCTGCTCTGTTCTGTTTCTGGTAGGAGTGCCATTGAAAGTTCCTGGCAGAAGACCAGCCCACTGCTACCCAGGTTGTTTCCCCTCTCTTCCCAGCCTGTTTGATGTGCACGGTCCCCAGAGTTCCTATGCAGTTGGTTAGCTCTGTAGTGCCCAGCGATTGGAGCTGTCCGGAAATGGGAACCCAGCTGCTTCCCTCCCTGGCTTAGGGGCGGGGCTTGAAAAGAGAGAATCATAATCTCCCTTCCTCCTCCTCTTTCCCCTCTGCCCCCCTCCCCCAAGCACTGCCAAGCAAACTGGAGTGACTGGCTCTGAGCCGCGGAGCCTCTGAGCCAGACGCAGCCCACCTCCGTGCTCTCACTGCCCTCACTGCTCTGCATGACAGCAGCGATCTGGAGGAAGATTAATGGGCTTGTGAGTATGTGGAGCACGTTGGCGTGCTGGCCTGCTCCTCTGGCAGGTGTGGACTTACTCTGATGTTAGGGACACCAGGGATCTTTAGGGGAGACAGTGACCCAGCCAGGTTGTGTGTATCTGCCTAAAGCCACCTTGTATGGAGAAATGGAAAGCACTTTTAAACACCCTTGCTCTTCAGAAGAGCTTGGTGGGTGGTCAGGGAGTTTATTCTTGGGATCTCCAGGGCACAGTATCCCTTTTTCCCTAAGCCGGTTGCTTTAGTTCCTAGACTGGACTTACTTCAGTTTTCTTAGGAAGATTAGGAAAATGGTAGCTGCTCCTTTGCTAGAAAGGAGATGTTGTAGAGGGGACCACAGGTGGCCAGCGGGTGTGTCTTGTTCTCTTTCTGGCAGGCTGGAGAAGGGCACCACCCTAGCCTTCTCCTGCTGACTGACCTCTTCAGCCAGCCACAGGAAACCCACATGGAAACATCCTCTTGTTGCTAAGGCTTGAGTGCCTAAGGCACAGACCAGAGTAGTCCGGGCTTGCTGAGAGGGGAGGATTGGTTATTTAGGGGCTGTGACAAGTGATTTTGCAGATGAGCAGGGGAGAAAGAATCTAATTTCGCAGAGCCAGGGGCCAGCATCTGTAGCAGTGCTGTGGAGAGGCCAGACTGCCTGGAGCCATGGGCTCAGGTGCTGACTGCCTTCCCCTCTCCCTGTGTCTTGTGGCTAGTGCTGTCATTGCAGGTGGACCCTCTGGTTAAAGAGGACTACCTGACTGGTCTGGACCCCCTGCTGACTGAGCCCCTCTGCCCTGGGACTGGACCTAATTTGTCTCCTAATTCTGACTGAGTAGGGCAAAAAATGGTCATAGAAAGTTCTTGTTTTGGAGTCGGACTTCTGACTGGGCGTTCAGGCATCTGAGAACTGAGTGCTTTCTTTACCCAAACGTACCTTTGAAAACTCCGTCTTTCTGAAGCTCTACACATTTCTTAGTGGACCAGGAAGGCTGTACTTGGGTATGCATTTGATTTGGGGTGCTCTCTCCCTCTCTTTTTTAGAGATTTTATTTACTGATTTTATTGAGGGGGGAAAGTAGTTGCTTCACTCTGGGTGTTCATTAATTGCTTGTCCTGTGAGCCTTGACCAGGCAAGCCCAGGGTTTTGAACCGGCGACCTCAGAATTCCAGGTCATTACTCTATCTGCTGCGCCACCACAGGTCAGGCTGGTTTGGTGCTCTTTATGGGGTCCTGTGTTACTCATCTGTGCAGTCTCCCCCATCCCCTACCAAACCCAAACCTCTCTCACAAAGAAAATTGGAAAAATTGAGCGGTGCGTCCAGGTCACTGGGTCATAGGTGGTATTTGGCATAGTTATCTGGTTTGGTGTTTGGTTGAGGGATTCAGGCTTTATATTTGAGCAAAAGATTTCTTGGTGAGAGGCCTCCATGCTGTGTTCCCAGTGCTTGCCCTGTGTACAGGGTTTGCTCCTTACCTCCCCTGACAGGTTGTTTTAATCCTCTTGCCTATAAACAAGTACAGCAGTACGTGTCAGGCCAGCTCACATGACCTTGGTTATCTCTTCGTGGGGTAACCAGCATCAATTTTAGATACTACAGTCACTTGATGTGGTAAAGCTGTCAGGGTTGAGAGGTGGAGACACCAGCAGGAAGTCTGGGTCTGCCAAGGAAGGTGAATGCGAGTGAAGGTGATCTTTAGAGAGGGCCAGGTAGGAAAAGTCAGCTCCCCGCGACAGGACTGAGAAGAAGACAGCTTGACAGTTTCGTTCCTCCTTGCCTTTTATCCCTGCGTTCCTACTCCTGGCATCTCATTTATCTTTGTCCTGTCTCCCACATCCTGTCTGCAGGGGCCCAGGACATGCAGCTGCTTCAGGAAACTGCCCTGAGACAGATGCCTGCTAGTTCATGGGGTTCAAAATCCAACACCAAAAATCCCATCTTCCCAAACAGTGATCTTGTCGTGTTGTATGAAGGACAGCTGGTACTGGGAGCCCGGCTGCCACACAAGGCTGCTGAGTCTCCAGTCAGAAACAGTCAGGAGCTGGAAGTGCAGCTCAGTTTTCACCCCACCCACACCCACACCCACACCCACACCCACACCCCACACATAGGTTTCCTTCTACTCATAACTGAAGAGACAGTGCTAGCACTTCAGTGTATAACAACAGGGACTTGAGCCACGTTGTGTGTGTGTGTTTCTTTTCTTTGTTTTTGTTTTTCAGAGAAAGAGAGAGTCAGAGAGAGGGATAGATGGGGACAGACAGACAGGAACGGAGAGAGATGAGAAGCATCAATCATTAGTTTTTTGTTGCGACACCTTAGTTGTTCAGCAGACCGTGGCCCTTCAGCAGACCGAGTAACCCCTTGCTCTAGCCAGCGACCTTGGGTCCAAGCTGGTGAGCTTTTTGCTCAAGCCAAATGAGCCTGTGCTCAAGCTGGCAAGCTCGGAATCTCGAACCTGGGCCCTCCTCATCCCAGTTCGACGCTCTATCCACTGCGCCACCCCCTGGTCAGGTGTGTGTGTTTCTTAAATGCTAGTCACATTGATTGCCCATTATGACTATTGGTTTGCTAAGTTTCCAGGTTCATCTATCTAGAAAATCTTGGCGCGGTTGCTGGCATTTTATATCTCCAGGGCTGGGTTGTATATTCTGGATTTTCCTAGGGTGGAATGTATAATATATGTTTAAAGTGCTTTTTATCAGGGTAGAGTAGACTGGCCTTTTATGGAGGGTGTAAAACATTTGAGCTGCTGGAGACTTTTTTGGTTCTTCAAGAAATCCAAGTTCAGAGCGTCGGCCTGGCGTGCAGAGGTCCCGGGTTCGATTCCCGGCCAGGGCACACAGGAGAGGCGCCCATCTGCTTCTCCACCCCTCCCCCTCTCCTTCCTCTCTGTCTCTTCCCTTTCCAAAGAATAAAAAATAAAAATAAATTAAAAAAAAGAAATCCAAGTTCAAGCTGGGTGAGATGACCAGAACTTAGCCTTTGACTCTAGAGCTCTTCTAAGTCAGTTTGGAAAAATCCACCTCTTTTTGCAGATACAGAGCATTGTTTGCAGTGATCATTAGGTAAATAAGTTAAAGCCCAAAGCCCTATATTTTTATTTTAATCCCCCACACCCCGCCATAGCTTTCTGGCAACCTACAAAATAACTTTAGGAAAGCATATGGAATTATAATAATAATAGCTGGCACAGTGAGCACTTAGTATATCCCAGGCATCATTCTAGGTGTTTTTGGTGGTATATTCAGTAATTTCAACTTTACATCTTCTTGGTAGCAACCATGCCTATGGGGGCCTCTGTCCTTTGGTGGTTGTATGACTAGACAGACCAACCAAATGCGCAGCGGTGGCCTCCTGCCGCCCAGCTAGATTCTTCTAACCAGAGGTTTCGTGGGTGGTTTTTCCTCTCAATTTTTAGGTTTTTATTAAAGCCACCATGCCTGTTAGCAGTCAGAGCGGCCCTTCAGGGTCTGTTGGGGAGGACCTGTATTCCTGTTGTAGCCACCCTTCTCCCTACCCTCTTCTCAGGTGAAGACCTACAGTTGGTTGCTTGCCTCCTTCAAAATAACCAGCATTCTCTTGTCTGCAGTCTATGTACCACTACATCTAACAGTGCCCAAAGTGGCCTCCTTCCTCCCCAACACCACCTGTTAATTTCTGGTTCTAGTTCCTGAGGGCTTTCACCAACATGTGAGCTAATTTGTACCTGAGAGCCCTGCTCCCAGGTTCATGTCACAGTGATCAGGAACCTCAGAGCCTCCAGCCCACATCTCTCTGCCACCCTGGCCAGGGATAAACTGGCTTCTTCTGGGCCGCTCCCCTCTGAGATTCTTCCAAGGACTCTCCCTGAAAAGAGGCATTAACTATTTAAAAAGTTAAGAAGGCACTTGTAATGGAAAACGGCTATCATCTCATTTTCTGCACTCTGCTCCTAGGCCAAGGGCATGAACACCTTGGTGACCCTGGAGTAGAACTGTCATTGCCATCAGAAAACTAGCAGTGTTTGGTTTCAGGGCCAACCTAGGCCTAAAGTCGGAACTGACATGTGCTCAGTCTCGCTGAGAAGCTTGTTTTCCAATCTTCTCCACCTGACTTCTGACCAATGAGCCCTCCTCCGTTTATCTGGCAAGCTAGCTGAGGCACCTGTCCATATCATGGCCACTTAGTGACAAGGATCCCACAGGCTCTGCCCTCAGCCTGGGGTCGAGACTGCAGTCACAGCAACAGACCCAGTGAGAAGGACATGAAGCAGATCCCCACTTCAGCTGCCAAGCAGGGAGACTGTTCTAAAGAGCATGTGCCCCTGACACATCAGGGCAGTGTCCCGGGCTCCCTTTCTTCTTGCTCTAGCTGGACATTCTACCTGGCCTTCCTTAGTTAGCCCTTCTCTCCTGGAAGGCACACCCACTCAAAATCCCTTTTCTCCGGTCTCTCTCCTCATCTCCACTTGGATTCTTATCTCCTTAGACCTTTCATCCTCTTCAGCCACCCCAAATGCTTTGAAGTCCCCCTCTCACCTCAGGTCCTCTTGTTTCAAGCTGTCACCCAGGGTTTGAAGGATAGGGTGCCCCTGTTTCTGCTGCCCATGCTGCTTGCAGAATAAAGATATGTTCCTAGGTTCCATGTGGGAACACTGAATTCACTTTAGTGTCTTGGACTATGGTTAAGATCTTTTTTATTTAAGATTTATTTATTGCCTGGCCAGGCGGTGGCGCAGTGGATAGAGCGTTGGACTGGGATGCGGAGGACCCAGGTTTGAGACCCCAAGGTCGCTGGTTCAAGCAAGGGGTCACTCAGTCTGCTGAAGGCCCATGGTCAAGGCACATATGAGAAAGCAATCAATGAACAACTAAGGTGTTGCAACGAAAAACTGATGATTGATGCTTCTCATCTCTCTTCGTTCCTGTCTGTCCCTATCTATCCCTCTCTCTGACTCTCTCTCTCTCTCTCTGTCTCTGTAAAAAAAAAGAAAATCTTTTTTATTTAAGATTTTTTTTAAATTTTAAAACAATTTGTATCCAACTACTTTTTTTAAATTATTTATTTATTCATTTTTAGAGAGGAGAGAGAGACAGAGAGGGAGAGAGAGGAGAGAGAGACAGAGAGAGAGAAGCGGGGAGGAGCTGGAAGCATCAACTCCCATATGTGCCTCGACCAGGCAAGCCCAGGGTTTTGAACCGGTGACCTCAGCATTTCCAGGTCGATGCTTTATCCACTGTGCCACCACAGGTCAGGCCTTTTATTTAAGATTTTATTTATTGCCTGGCCAGGCGGTGGCGCAGTAGATCGAGTGTCAGCCTGGGATGCAGAGAACCCAGGTTCAAATTCCCGAGGTCACCAGTTTGAGCAAGGGTCTCTCACTCTCTGTAGCCCCCCAGTCAAGGCACATATGAGAAAGCAATCAATGAACAACTAAGGAACCACAGTGAAGAACTGATGCTTCTCATCTCTCTCCCTTCCTGCCTGCCTGTCTGTCCCTCTCAATGTCTCTGTCTGTCTCTCTTGCTAAGGAAAAAACTTTGTTTTTTATTTATCAAATTTTACAGAGAGAGAAGAGAAGGGTGAGAGGAGGAACTAGAAGTATCAACTCACAGTTGCTTCACTTTAGTTGTTCATTGATTGCTCGTTGTATGTGCCTTGACCCGGCAAGCTGACCTCAGCATTCCAGGTCAAGGCTCCATCCACTGTGCAACCACAGGCCAGGCAAGATCTTAAGTATGGTTAATATGTAAAATACTACTTGAGACACAGTAGTGGGCCATCATGGGCTGGCCTGAGAACACAACCTCCATTTGTTACATGTTTCTATGGATAGATAGTTCCTTCTCAGAGCAGAACTTCTGGTAATTTGGGGATTTCTTACATGCTACAAAAGATTTGCATGTGCTTGTGGAAGTGTTCTCATTACTTTGTAGTCATAGCACCATCAATCCCAAAAGTTGTCCTTCTGGATGCCAAAGACAATGATACAAAGCAATACACCACTTCCTACCCAGAAAGGTTGCTAGAGAGCAGTACTCAACTCCCATGATTGTTCTGAGGGTCAAGTGACACTGAATCCTCAATTTTGGCTGAGATATGACCCATTGTCAGGTAGCACTGGAAACAGGTCGCCACACCTGCTTGGTTTTGGACAGTCCGCCATGGGAGGGAGGGCACCCCTCTGCCTGTGAGCAGGAGCAGCGGGCTGGCTTTGTACTGGTCACCCGAGTGGAGCAGCCAGGCTAGGTGGGGACAGTCCTGAGGTGAGAGGGGCGGCGATGGCCCCAGGTGGTGTCTGTTCTCCTGTTTGAGCTCTGACCCCTGGCCATGGTGACTTTTGGGGTAACAAACTTTGTCCCGGTGTTTTTTCTGAAGTTTCCTCCTCCTTCAACTCCGTCTTTGAAACTGGAGGAGTAGAACAGCAATATTTTTTCCATTTCCAGAGGAAGATGCAGTGGAAAGAGGCACATGCTTTACTCAGCACTTCCCAGTGTGGGGCTGGCCTGGGAGGGGCAGAAGGGCCTGTCCCCATGCAGGGCTAGGTCTGCTCCTCGGCCTGAAGGTGGTTTACCACATTGGAAGGGTTAAATCTGCAGCCAGGTAGAAAGGCTATTGCATAAATGCTGAAGAGGGGTGTTTTGTTTTGTTTTTGAGATCTCATGCTTCTTTTTTACTTTGTGTTGGCAAAAACCCTAAGAGAAAAAGGGAGATTCTGGGAGGGGATGATTATGCTGGGTGAGTCAACTGAGCTCCCCAACTGCTGTTTTTAGTCCCTTTGCTTTTCTGAACCGGGCAGCAGTTTGGGGAGAGGGAGGGGCGCGGTGGGATTGCTGATCCGTGCAGCAGGACAGGAGGCACGTGTGTATAGGTGACTTTTTGGCTCTCTGGGGCCTTATAGTCAGTACAGAACCTTATACTCAGTACATTGGTTCAAAGAAGAAATATTAAAGCAGAGCTCTCAGTGTGGCAAACAGTAAATAAATGTTTCCTACAAGTCACTGTCGCTTCCTCAAATCAGTACCTTTTATAATGGCTCCAGCAGCACTGTATTGTCACAATGAGACAGTGGTTTTGATAGCAAAGCAGTGGAAGGATTGACTGCAGAGAAGCCGTGAGAACTGTCAAGTGGGAGGGCCCAGTGCTTGGACAGCAGGAAGTCTGGAGCAAAGGGTTCTCACTCTGATGAAAGGAGTGCTTGGTCGAGTGGGCCCCAGACAGGGGTCTGTGGGGGGCTGGCCCTGGGCTGGGCCTGTCTCCAGATCTGTCTCCAGTTCACCTTGCTCACTACCTTTTCCTTGAGCTCTGTGTCAGGAGGGAGCCCCAAGGGCCTTATCCCCGCCTGCTGCGACATCGGGAGACGGTCTCGTAGCCACTGCCCCTTGATGCTGTCTGCGGGGTATGCTGGTGAGCGTTATTGCTGTGAATCCCCGGGACTGTCTTGAAGATTCTCCAACACATTTTCTCAGTTATTCACTTATGCACATTTATTTGTTCAGTTCCTTATTGAATACTTTTGCTCTGTGCTTAGGCATTGTATGCGTCATGAATAAGACAGACCACAGGCCTTCCCTTTGTAGTATCATCTAGTGAGAAGTGAAAACAGCAATCAACTTCAAAAGACAACAAATATCTTGAAAGAGGGAAAGGGGGGGATCTCATGGCAAGAGGTTTGGGGTTTTTTTCCTCTGCCCCACTCCTGACGGGGGTGGGTAGAGTGGTAGGACAAGCACTCAAAGTTGTACCACTTTGATTCTGTAAGTATTTTAATGTGGGCCAGCCAGGTGCAGGCACTGTTAGGTACTAAGGCATACAGAAGTGAGTGAGTCATTATCTCTGATCGCTCAAAGCTCATGGAAACATGGTCGGAGCAAGGAAGGGGGTGCAGATAGGGTGGTGTGACAGACAGCCCAGAGCAGGGAGAGATCATCACTCGACTAAGAAGGTGTCTGGGTCATTCTTTGAATAAAAGGGATGAGAGGGTCTACTTACCTGGATCGCCTAAAAGAAGACGTTATGTGATAGCTGGCGCTGTGCTTTTTTGCGTGTGGATTTGTTGTAGCTCTTCATACCACAGTTCTGATCCCTTCTTTACACTGCGGCCAGAGCGGCAGGGCTGGGGTCCCACCACAGGTCTAACTCCAGGGGATGTCCTTAACTTCCACACCAAATACAGCCAGACAGTGTGCCAAAAACTAATTGCTTGTGAAGAAAAGAGAGGTAGAGGGAGGCCCAGGCATCTCAGCTAAACTGGTTAGTCTTCGTCAGCTCCCCACAGCCCTCTGTAAAATGAGCCAAAACTTTCTGCTGCAGGCTGCCTTCTGCCTCCCCCAGAGCCCTGGGCTGCTGGCAGGCTGGTTCTCCTGTGGTATGGAGGAACTTGTTGGTCTCCATGGTTACAGTAACCCACTGGTACGGGAGGAGCTGAATGGAGGGTGAGGCTGGCAGAGTGAGCCTCCCCCAGTCCTTGGCACCGTGTGGTACGGGTATGTTGGCTGTTTCTTGGGCCTTTTCTGGGAGGAAGGAGTTAAGAACAAGCACACCTTCTTCCTCTGGGCTACTCAGAGGGCAGAGGCATGGCTGCCTTCACATTCACGCACTCCTCTTGGTAGGAGTGGTTTTATGTTGGACAGGGTCTTTTTTGCACGACAACCTAGCCATGGTAGAAATTTGACTCTTCTTGATTCTGGGAGGAATACAGCTTTGTATTCCTGACTTGTAGTCAGGATCTTAGCGATTATAGCTCTTAGGGCTCAGAGAACCCTTGAGATGACAAAGAGGTTCTTTTTTTTTTTTTTTTTTTGTATTTTTGTATTTTTCTGAAGCTGGAAACGGGGAGAGACAGACAGACTCCCGCATGCGCCCGACCGGGATCCACCCGGGACGCCCACCAGGGGGCAACGCTCTGCCCACCAGGGGTCGATGCTCTGCCCCTCTGGGGCGTCGCTTTGTTGCGACCAGAGCCACTCTAGCGCCTGGGGCAGAGGCCAAGGAGCCATCCCCAGCGCCCAGGCCATCTTTGCTCCAATGGAGCCTCGGTGTGGAAGGGGAAGAGAGAGACAGAGAGGAAGGAGAGGGGGAGGGGTGGAGAAGCAGATGGGCTCTTCTCCTGTGTGCCCTGGCCGGGAATCGAACCCGGGACTTCTGCACACCAGGCCGACGCTCTACCACTGAGCCAACCGTCCAGGGCCGACAAAAAGGTTCTTATCTGAAAGTGAAATCATATGAAACACTGTCAAGACCTTACTACTCACCAGGCACTATGGTTAGCACCTTATGGGTTTCTTTCTTTTTTTTTTTTTTTTTTTTTTTGTATTTTTCTGAAGCTGGAAACGGGGAGAGACAGTCAGACAGACTCCCGCATGTGCCCGACCAGGATCCACCCGGCACGCCCACCAGGGGCGACACTCTGCCCACCAGGGGGCGATGCTCTGCTCCTCCGGGGCGTCGCTCTGCCACGACCAGAGCCACTCTAGCGCCTGGGGCAGAGGCCAAGGAGCCATCCCCAGCGCCCGGGCCATCTTTGCTCCAATGGAGCCTTGGCTGCGGGAGGGGAAGAGAGAGACAGAGAGGAAGGGGGGGGGGTGGAGAAGCAAATGGGCGCTTCTCCTATGTGCCCTGGCCGGGAATCGAACCCGGTCCCCCGCACGCCAGGCCGATGCTCTACCGCTGAACCAACCGGCCAGGGCCACCTTATGGGTTTCTTTGTGTCATCATCACACCGATCCTATGAAGTGGGGACAGCTAGTGTCCTCATGTCCCAAGTAAAGAAACTGAGACT
This sequence comes from Saccopteryx leptura, assembly GCF_036850995.1. Lineage (NCBI taxonomy): Eukaryota > Metazoa > Chordata > Mammalia > Chiroptera > Emballonuridae > Saccopteryx > Saccopteryx leptura. The sequence goes on along the minus strand of NC_089503.1, from coordinate 9,268,450 downwards.
TAAGTCAGGAAATGTTGCTCAGTCATCTAGTAAGGAGCAAACGTAGGACTCTGGCTTAAGTCCTTCTGCCTCCAGGGCCCTCCCTCCCCTGACACAGCAAGCAGAGATACTGTAGTGAGTCTGATGTACATTCTCCTCCTGAGTTTCTAGAAAGCAGGAACCAGATCTCTCTGAACTTTGCAGATGGCCCTGACTCCAGAGGTAGGCACTCAACAGAGGCTTGCGAATCGACAGCAGTAGCTGGGCAACGAGATGGAGACCAGACCCAGCGAGCAGAGTCTCAGGGGTGAAGTGCTGAAAGCTTCTGAAGCCCTGGCTGCTAGCAGAGCCCCGTGTTTGCAGAGGAGCTCTGCATTTCGAGTGACTCTGCCGACAGGAGAGTGATGTTGTAGCTCAGTACGCTCCGGGGCGGGGGCCGGGTGGCTCAGTTCTGCTCACAGGCCAGGTCAGTGCTCGCCTGCTGGTCTTCCAGGCAGGCTCTGACTTGTATACTGGCTGCTTTGAGGCCCACAGGCTGCTCTCGTCATGGCCCAAGCTGCAGTGCTGGTCACCCTGCCTTGGGGTGAGGTTTGTAGCTCAGACAGCTAAAGGGTAAATAAAGCCCCTGCTCTTGATTTTGACTTTGCACTTTAGTTGCAGTCTCTGCTGGTCTTGTCAGTGAGGCACCTACCCTGGCTGGAAAAAGGAAATAGCCCTTTGACAGTTTGTCACAGTTCTACCTGCTTTCTGCAACCAGGTATTAAGGAAAGGTGGGGTCCCCAGGTGGAGCCATCAGTTAATCTCAGGGGTGCCAGGGGGTACATCTAGCATCTCCACTGGTCGGTGCTTGCCACAGCTTTGCAAGATCTCTCCTACCCAGAATGCTCCACTGTTTTATTGCCTCTTGGCAGTTGAGAGTGACAGTTACTCAGGATCAAAGGATTCAAAGAAAGGATGTGAAGGGTTAAAGAACTAGTGTCTTGCCAGGGTCATGTGACTGCAGTTCAGTTCTACCCCATCTCTCCCAGCCTCTCTCTGAGGTCAGTACTTAGTACTTCCTCAGTGTAGAAAACCCCTTACTGCCTCCCGTAAGCAGGATGGACGAAACAGTCTTTTCAGTTGCACTCCAGAGCCTTATGGCCTGGAAGAATCAAGCCCTTGGATCCTGCTCTGGCTTCTGAGTAGACGCGGACAGTCCCAGGCCATCCTGAGCCCAGTGTCCAGAATAAATCTGGACCTCTTCCGCTGAGATCAAGGCCCACTCTGGGAAGGAGTGGGAGGGAGGATCTCTACAGGAACCTCGGATGGCCTTTAAAATAGCCCTCCACTACTGACCTTAGCCGGACATTGGCACTCCTGTGATTTCAGGCACCTTTCCTGTGTCTTCACATCTTGACCCTTCTAGTCTGGAGGAAGAACCAGGGACTTACCTTCTTTTGGGAGAAGAGCAGATTATGCATCAAGAAGAGTTGATGACCTGGTAAAGGGGACATCAGAGTACTTAAGTGGGCACAAAAGCCCTGGGCTCCAGTCCCAGCTCTGCATGGGAAGCTGTGGGACCTTGAGCAAATCTCCTCACCTCTGTGCTTCAGTTTCTCATCTGTAAGATGAGGGTGCTCCCGGCTTCATTGACCCCTGGTGTGGTGAACACCAGCAGTGCACGCTGGCAGGCGGTGGCTCAGAAATGCCGAATCTCCCGTGTAAGGCATGATCTCCATGTGTCTGTGCTCAGGTGCTGGAAGGGCTTTGCCCATCCCTGAAAAGTATTACAGCTTTAAAGAGTGGCTTTGTGGGAAAGAGCCTAGTCTGAAGTAGGGAACGAGTGGGAAGGAGGCCATGGAACCAGAGAAAGGCCAGTACCAGAACACAGCACAGATGAGGTCCTCAGGGGCTTTGCAGGAGGCAGATGTGATGAATGGCTGCCTCTGCTGCCCCAGGTCCTCAGAATTTCTAAAGAGAACAGCGGTGAGGGGTGATGGACACTGGAGTTAGGCGGGAACCTAGGGACAGACTCTCAGCATCGGGGATGGAAAGGACTAGGACTTAGAGGGACATTTGTTCCCCAGGCTTTGGGCAAAATTAAGGATTAAAACATCTCATTCTCTATCAGTGACAAAGGTTCTTAATCTAGAACCCATACACCTCTAACTGGCTTCACTGGGTCCCCAAACTCCCTGAATTATGTCCAAAATATTGTGTGTGTAAGTCAGATATGCATTTTTCCAAGGTTAAACACTTTTGTGCAGCAGGAGGTCCATCTGCCACTGTTGGATGGCTGGTTTCGGCTTCCCCCTCCCCGTGCTGTTGGTGGGTGGATTGCTGTTTGGTCTTGCCCCTCTCTGGGTGAGCACTTCTGATTCATGCGGTACTCCTCCCCACCCTGTCGCTGATTTGAGCCTTTACTCAGGTTCCACCTGCTGCAGGTGAGATAAGGACTTTATGACAGCCCTGGCTGGAGTGAGTCTCCTCACTCTCTCCAGCTGTTACCCAGCAGTGCACCTTGGGGAGGGTGGGGCAGCCCACTTCCGGGGAGGGGGAGGGGGAGGAAGAAGGAAGTTGATTTAAACCCGCCTCTTTCTCTCTCAGTCTTCCTCCCTTCCTGTTCCCCTCCTGCCCCTTTCTTCCCACCTTGCTCCTGGTGTAGTGTCCTGAACTGCATGTATTTCCTGGCTACCAGGGCCTGGCCGGCAAGAAGCCGTGGGCTTTGTCCCTGTTGCTCTCTTCGCCCAGCCCGGTGTCTCTCTGCTACTACTGGTTTCGGTTGCGACACAGTCCAGGTTCCCATGCAGGAGCCGCTGGGCCTGGCGCCTTCACTACTTTTCACTGAGGAGGTGGTAGAAGGTGTCGCCTGCTCGGCTGAGTAAGGGTGGCTGGTGGAGCTGCAGCCCCCGCCCTGGGCCTGGCTTTCCCGGCCTCTGTACTTTGCCCTCGCTGCCTGACAGGTTCTGCTATGGCTCTGCTGAATGGAAGTTGCTGGTAGTCCTTGTCCTTTTCTACGGCCAGGTATGTCCGCCCTCCTACCCCCTTTTTCTCTCGGAGATTGCCCTTTTTTCTCCCCTCTCACCCAAACACAAGATTTTTAAATAATTGCTAAATGGAGCCAGGCATAAGAAACGGGTAGTAGAATTCACGGGAAGGGTGGAGAGGCATTGGCTAGGGAAGGCAGAACAACCAGCAGCAGAGGAGTCTCCCTTTAGACCAGAGGGCCGGCTCCAGCCTGGTGAGAGGGAGGGGTGACCGGCAGAGGCCCAGGAAGGGCCTTCGGCCACTGCGGTGAGGGGAAGCTGGGGTCCAAGGTGGTCGTCCAGGGCCAGTGCCCAAGGGACACTTTTCTCCCTCCTCTCCACAGTGCCCAGGCTTACTCTGCCCCTGGCCAGGGAGTGCCTGCTTGTCACCCCTCCCAGTTTGGCCCCTTCCCAGCCCTGGGGAGGCCTCAGCATACTTGAGGCCAAGCCTGAATGCAGAGCCCCAAAGCAGAACCTTCCCAGGGAAGACCTGGTGGTAGGAGCTTCCAGCTTTAGGGAAGGGCCCTGCCCACCTGAGTCAGCGCCGGCCTCTCGGAGTGGAGGCTGTCTTCTGGATGAGCCTGGCAGCCGCCTAGGCTAAGTTCTGAGATCCCAGCTTGAAGGACCCACTAGATGGAATGCTTTTCCTTCCATCCCCAGACCCAGCCTTCTCTCCTGTCTGTTGAGGACTCCGGGGCCGTTTAGGCCCTACTTCAGAAGCAGGCCACTTAGTAATCTGCATGGTCTGCCATTTGGTTCCAAATACTTCCTTGAAGGATGGCCCCTTTGTTCTTTCTAAAGGTTACCTGAGAGCCGTGGGGTCTGCTTCCAACAAACTTCTTCACAGCCTTGGGACCTGCCCAGGTGTGATGTTGGCCAAAGCTTTGGGAATGTCTGGTGTTTTGAACCTTCCTATAAGCAGTCAGGATGGAGGCGGAGAGGAGAGCGGGGACTTAGCCACATTCTGTTTAGTTGGCCTGCAAGAGCAGCTAGTCCTCTGCATGCCCACTCTGTTGCTAACATCTGGGTCCAGGCTGAATGGGCCTAGTCAGAACCATGGAACGGACTCTCTTGCCTCTCTTTGGCCTTCCCAGAAGCCTCTCACATCGGGTCTTGGTCCAGGAAACTTTTTTTTGAGGCTTTTCTCATGTCTACTTCCTCCCCATGGGCTCTCCTCACCCTGTCCCCACATCCCTGCTGTGGAGACAAACTACAACTTAGAAGCAGCCGCAGAGGATGAGAGGACTGCATACTTTGAGTCCTGCGAGTGGGGCGGTTCAGTCCTGAGAGGGAAGTGGGTGACTTCGGGCAGGGGGGCAACGAGCACACGCTGGTGCTCTCTGCTTCTGTGCGTCCTGGACAAGCAGAATCTTCACTCTTTCACTGTCCTGAACACTCAGCTGCCCGTCCAGCCCCCTCCTGTGGAGACTAGGGGTGCTGGTATAGGCCAGCACCAGGGCCCAGACAGAACGGTGGCCAACAGCCTGGACCTCTCTCCAGTGGGAAGGGCCATAGCATCTCTTGTCGGCTTCCATGTGGGCTGCAGCTGGCTCAGGAGGACTCGACTGAGATATGGAAGTCATGTTGACAAGAAGACTTCTGGCTTTGCTGATTGCAGTAGTATTTGGGAACTAAAAGTAATAGCAGGAATGGCTCTTGACTGATTATGTGTATTCCCTCACCGGCCTAATGTGGAGTAGGGCACCACTTCCTAGGTAAGGAAGCTAACGTTGGAGGGCGTGGGGGTGGGGTGAGTCCTGTGGCACAGAGCTCTTTGACATGTGAACTATCTCCTGGCACAGATGTGTGGGATCACGGCACACCATTCATCTTTTAGATGGTTTCCTTCCCCCTTTGTAATGATCTCTTCTCCCTCTTAAGGATGGTGTTGATAATAATAAAGTTAACAAGTGTCAAGTGCCTGGCAGATTTAGGATTTGAATCTTGGCAGTTTGTCTCTGGCATCTGTACTCTTAAGCCTCTGTGTTGAAGCCCAGTGTGCAGCTGAGCTAGGCAGGAAATGTCCTGATGTACCGTGCAGAGCAACCCCTGGGGCCAGAAACACCAAGAGGGATGGGCAGAGCAGAGTGTATAACAGGCAGTGGTTGTACTGCCCCAGTATTTGGCTTCAGAGGGCCAAAGGGCCCAGATCCCCAGGTAGGTGCTAAATCCCTAGTCCAGACTTGGAGGGTTTGGAAAGTTAAAAGGTTTTCTGCTGAGAAGGACTCTCCTTCAGAGTCTTTCGTCCACAGGAGCTCTTCTCTCCTCGAAGGTTCAACACCATGTGCTTCTGGGCTCTGAATCAAACAGCTTACCCCAAACTAACTAGCCAGCAGCTACATGTGGAGAGAATGGAAGGCCCTCTGTTGACAAAATGAAGAAGGGGAAACATCAGTAGCAGACACGTTGTGTTGTTTTTCTGCCTGAGAAGCATTGGTTGGGGAAGCTCAGGAACCCTGGACAGTTCCTTGGTGGCAGCAAGTCATTCCTTTCCTCTGTGGTTTCTGTGGGCTTGCTTCACTTACAGCCAGAAGGGGCTGTGAAAGGAAGAACTTTGACTCACACTCCTCTGGTCACCCTGCTACCATCTAATCTGTCCCCTTGAAGTTTTTAAGGCAGCTGTGGATGGTTCTGGGACGAGGCTCTGGCAGCAGCTTTGTTCCAGCATGCTGGGGTGATGGCATCAGCTGTTCTTCAAGAGATAAATCAGGCGAGATTGATCTTAACCAGACTCTTTAACAGTTTTACTGAGATATAATTCACATCCCATACAATTAAGTCTTTTTTAGTAAATTCACAGAGCTGTGTGTATCCATTACCACAGTCCCTCCACCCTCCTTCGCTCTGGATAAATCTTTCTTTATGGATTTGCCTATTCTGGACATTTCATAGAAATGGAATCATCTAGCCCTGGCTGGATGGCTCAGTTGGCTAGAGCAATGGTCCCCAACCCCCAGGCCACGGACCAGTACCGGTCATCAGAGAAAGAATAAATAACTTACATTATTTTCATTTTATTTATATTTAAGTCTGAATGATGTTTTATTTTTTTAAAATGACCAGATTCCCTCTGTTACATCCGTCTAAGACTCACTCTTGACGCTTGTCTCGGTCACATGATACATTTATCCGTCCCACCCTAAAGGCCGGTCAGTGAAAATATTTTCTGACATTAAACCGGTTCGTGGCCCAAAAAAGGTTGGGGACCACTGGGCTAGAGTGTCATCCTGAAGCACAGAGGCCTGGTTTGATCCCTGATCAGGAAACATACAGGAACAGATCTACATTCCTGTCCCCTTCTTTCTCTCTCCCCCTTCCTCTCAAATCAATAAAGTCAATAAAGAAATGGAATCATACAGTAGGTAGGCCTTTGTGACTAGCTCTATTAATGTAGAGTATCATGTTTTCAAAGTTCATCTGTGTTGTTGCCTGTGTCAGAACTTTTTTTTTTTTTTTAAATTCATTTTTTAGAGAGGAGAGGGAGAGACAGAGAGAGAGAGAGAGGAGAGACAGAGAGAGAGAAGGGGGGGAGGAGCTGGAAGCATTAACTCCCATATGTGCCTTGACCAGGCAAGCCCAGGGTTTCGAACCGGCGACCTCAGCATTTCCAGGTCGACGCTTTATCCACTGCGCCACCACAGGTCAGGCCAGAACTTTTTTTTAATTGCTAAGGAATATACCACTGTGTGGCTATCCCAGTTTGTGTATCTTTTCACCAGTTGATGGACATTGGTGTCCTTTCCACTTTCTGCCTATTATGAATATGAGATATTATGAATGCACATGTATATACAGGTTTTTTATTTATTTTTTTAAAATTAGTCTTTCAGTTTGTGTAGCCTTCATTTCTTTTTCTTTTTTTAATACAAGGACAGAGGGGGGATACATAGGGACAGACAGACAGGAACAGAAAGAGATGAGAAGCATCAGTCATCAGTATTTTGTTGCGACACCTTAGTTGTTCATTGATTGCTTTCTCATATGTGCCTTGACCATGGGCCTTCAGCAGACCGAGTAACCCCTTACTCGAGCCAGCGACCTTGGGTCCAAGCTGGTGAGCTTTGCTCAAACCAGATGAGCTTGTGCTCAAGCTGGCGACCTCGGGGTCTCGAACCTGGGTCCTTCGCATCCCAGTCCGACGCTCTATCCACTGCACTACCGCCTGAGGCGAGTTAGCCTTTTGAGGAATGTGGGTTTTTGTTCGTTTTCATCTGGACCATACCTTCTTTGCATTACGTTTATAAACCTGTTCAGTGCCGTTGCCATTATTTCTGCTTCCTTACTCCCTTATTTGAGTGATAGGGTGTCTAAGAAAGGCAGACTGTTGCCTTGCTCAGACCCTGTCATTCACTTCATTCATTGCACAAGTATTCAATGAGCATCTGCCATAATCCAGTCTGTCTAGTTGCTGGGATGTAACAATGAGTAAATGATATGTGCTTCTCGAGCTTCCATTCCATTGGGTTAGACAACAAATCAATGCAGCGTGAGAAATAATACAAGTAAATGTAAAGTATTGGTGGCAGCGAGTGTGTAGAAGTAGTTCTGACGCTACTCCTGCCTTTGAGATGAAGCCTCTCACAGTGTGAACAGGCAGCAGGGTGGGTATAGGGAGCTCCCAGGGCTGGACTTACGGACGTGCGTGTTCTACCCCACAGCCCACCCTGGGACACCTCGACTCCAAGCCCAGCAGTAAGTCCAACATGCTGCGGGGCCGCAATTCGGCCACCTCTGCTGACGAGCAGCCCCATATTGGCAACTATCGACTCCTCAAGACCATTGGCAAGGGTAACTTTGCCAAGGTGAAGTTGGCTCGGCATATCCTGACTGGGAAAGAGGTAAGCGCTGGGGGGGCGTGGCAACACCTCCCAGCTGTCGGCAGCCCTGTAGGTGGTGGTGGGATTGCTACCACAGCCCTCCGCTTGTTTACCAGACAGAAATTGATCTGAACAAACAGGAGTGCCAGGAGGGATGGGACGCAAAGGACATGGAAAGAGAAAGGAGGAGGGAGTTCTGTGTCCTGGGTTAGCTTAGTCAAAGAGGTAGTAGTAATCTTGGGCTTTTTGTCTCATGTTCAGGTAGCTGTGAAGATTATCGACAAAACACAACTGAACTCCTCCAGCCTCCAGAAAGTAAGCCTCTCTTTCTACCCTTTCTCTTCAGGGGTCAGTGATCTGTTGGCCCCATTTGGATCTTCTCTTGAATCTCTAGTTTAAACTCTGGTCGTGTCACTGTCCCCACTCTCCCTCGCCATGCGTCTGCTACCTTTAGGGCTTTGGCTGCATCCTCTGTGTGGATCCTCCTGATTGGGCTTCCTGGCCACAGGCGCTGGCTCTTTACAAGTCTTTCTGCTCCTTCCCAGCCACTTGGCCTACCTATCTGACCTACTTCCTGCATCTTGTTATCTTCTGGCCTATGGCCAGCCCTGTGCAAAAACACATGTTTGTAGCCATTACTAGAAACACATTCCAAGATCTGGAATGATGAAATGTGGGTCGCTCTGGAAGTACAGGGATGAGAGGAGGCAGGAACCTGCCACGGGATTCCATGCCAGCTGCATTGTAGAGACTGAGGATTGAAGACCGGGGTTCAGTAGCTGCAGTTGCTGCACACCTATGACAGCGAGTACAGACTGAGGACAAGTTCTCCGCTCTTCTCGCCTCTAGGCTCCTGTTGGTTAAAAGTCATATCATGTATTCTTGGTGCGATGAGGTTGAACTTCTCTTTCCCTCCTTGACTTAGAGTAGGAAACTAAGATCTCACTCAGCTGGTTGTGGGAACATATACCCCTTTCTCAAGAAACTACGAAAAGTTGGTAGGCAGAAAAGGAGATTTTCATTTGCAGAAGGGAGACAGCTTGCCAGTGTCTGGTTGGTAGAGAACTGGAGACTCTGTGCCCTCGCCTCATGGCCTAGGCTCCAACGGTTCGGAGAAAGAGGAACTCTCCCAGACGGCTCCAGAAAGTTGCCCCTGATCAGGTCAAGTCAGATTGCCTTTGTGCCCTCCCATTCCAGCCTACCCTGGTTCTGATTTCTGACCTGGATTAACCTAGTCCTTTTCATCTCATGGTAGATTGAATTTTTCTTTTCATAAGTACATTGTGGTGAGTTAGGAGAGGGCATAACAACCTTTTGCTAACAGTCAGCTGCAGTGACATTGGGAAGCTTGAGACTAGGAGTTGGGGGCTGCCGTTAAGAGAGACGCTCTCAGAATCAAAGAGTGTGGGTTGAGGTGCCCTGACATGCCGACAGCCAAAACCCAAGTGTTTCCTATTTTTTGTTATCTGTGGAATCCCTTCAAAGTTCTTTGATTCAAAGGAAACATTGCTCTCATCACCAGGGCTTCCCTGCTTGGAGCTTTCCAGAAAGAAGGGAAAGAGGGATGCTCTTGACTTGTTGGCTCAGACCCCACAGTGTGGAAGCCAGCTTGCTGTGGGCCATTTGGTCTTTGGAGCAGTCCAGTCCGCCACCACTGCCATTGCCAGAGTCGGCCAGGCGACCTTATTTCCCACCTCATTTTTCTCCCTGCCTCCTCCTAACTGGCTGGATTGCACCACCAGTGCCATTTCAAAACCTTTTACATCCTCTTGTTACCAAGGCCAGAATGATTCTGGCCCAGTGACTGTTTCCGTTTATCCCAGGAATGATCCCTACAGGACAAATGTTGAAGAAGCTAGCCCCTCAGGGTTCTAGACAAGCCCAGAAAACTCCAGGAGAGTTCTCTGCCAGGAGAACGAATGCACGGGGGGTGGGGGGACTCGGGAGGAACCCTTGCGGGCCCTGTAAGGCCCCCTTTTTGGTGCTGCTTCCCATCACTGCCTGAGGTGGGATCCTGGAGTTTTTGCTTCTTCATCCGAGACACTAGGCCAAGGAAGAAAGCGGAGGACCCGGGGCTCCAGCAAAAAAAGGGAACCATGGTCAGAATCAAGTTCCTGATGATTGAAAAGCCTGTCTTCTTTCCAGCTCATGAAAGGGTTGAGATTTCATTAAAGGAAAAAAAAATGTGTTTCCTTTATTTCATAAACTAGACTCCAGACCTCACCCCCAGCCCTACTCCCCAAGAAAACGGGCTTTGCTCTGTGTGCAGGTGGTGAAGCCTGGAAGTTACAAAAACTCCACCTCCAGTTCTCAGGCCCCCGCAGAGGGGATGGAGTTCACCTCTGTCATCTTCCTTTGTGGAAGTATGGTTTAGAGTCCTGGTTTTGTTTCACAAAGAGAGCATGAGTGTGAGGAGGTGGATTTGATTAAAATTGGCATCAGCTATATATAGGAGTGGCTTCTTCTGTCCCCACCCCAGGGGCCCAGGAGAGAAAGGCTGCTGCTAGCGCAGAGCCCTCTTGACTTCTGTGATGGGGTGGTGGGGGGATGGGTGGCAGGGTCCCCCTTCAGCATAGCCCCACCCCTTCACACAGACCAAGCTGGAGTCTTGTCACTGAACTTTAGTTCTGAATATTCATGTACATGGGCTCACAGTTCCTCCTTCAGAGACACCCTACCAGAATCTCTGCTCTGCGGAGGTAGGATTTGGGGAGGCCACAGAAGAGGGTGCGGCCAGTGCACCTCGGGGGACAAGCCCCAGAGCCCCGCTTTCCTCCCGCTGTCCCCTCCTGCTCTCCTCCCCTCACTCCTCAGCCGTGAGGGACAGCGTGCAGAATGCAGACAACTGCCCTCTTCCTTTTCTTGCTTGTTTTCCTTTTTGGAAAAAGAGCCCTAGCAGGGGTTTTGCTGGCAGGGACCTGAGGAGAACAAATTAAGCAAACGTGACCCCCTGGTATTTGATTTTTCAGCTATTCCGGGAAGTAAGAATAATGAAGGTTTTGAATCATCCCAACATAGGTGAGAACCCATTGTCATTGCTTTCTTTTCCCCCCACATCAGGGCTCCACTTCCCCCACTAGTCCCGTCCCCCAGACCCCTGCCTTCGGGCGGCCGCAGCTTCAGGAACGCCTCTGGGAAGCCCAGCTTGAACGGCTCTGCGTCCGGCGCACACAGGGCTGGCCTCCGTAGTGGGGCTGCTCTGCGCGGAGCCTGGCCCGGGAAGGTGGGGTGTGCAAGGGGAGCTTGCGTCCCTGGTATGCCTCTGTACATGTTGGGTCTTGCCTTGTGGTCCCTCCTGCTTTTTTGACTCATGGCTTGGTCTTTTCTCCTACAGTTAAATTATTTGAAGTGATCGAGACTGAAAAAACTCTCTACCTTGTCATGGAATATGCCAGTGGAGGTAGGTAGGGAACTGCCGCTTTCTCTTGTGCACCCACTGCCCAGCCCCAGCCAGCTCTGACCTAACCCGTCCCTGTCTCTGCAGGGGAGGTGTTTGATTACCTAGTGGCTCATGGCAGGATGAAAGAAAAAGAGGCTCGAGCCAAATTCCGCCAGGTGGGTGTGACGTCCTCCCTGGAGTGTGGGCCCAATCTTGGCCTTTTCGGGTCTGGCACACAGGGAGGGGCTGCCTATCCTTCTAAGGGTCCTTTGGACTTATGTGGCAGCTTAGACCGAGGTCACAGGGTCACAGCTCTGCCAGCCCCTGTGGCCCACCCCAGGTGACTTTGGGCCGACTCTTCTTCCTTCCTTTCAGATAGTGTCTGCTGTGCAATACTGCCACCAGAAGTTTATTGTCCATAGAGACTTGAAGGTAAGGCATGCCCTTCCCTCCCTGCACCTTGGAGCCAGGGCCAAGGGACTCACTGTTATGTAACCATCAGGCTTGAGCATCCAAGGAGACACTGGGCGCAAAGCGGCGCTGCGGGCTCGGTGGGCCTTCAGACACTGGCGCTGACTGAGGGGAGAACACTGACTGCTCTCACAGCTGCAGTGCCACTGCTTTGCAGATGTGCACGTGCACTGAGATGTTAGAGTGTGAGGCTGCCTATGCTCTCCTGGCCCCCAAGTCCTCACAGACATGACCACGATTAAACTGGGCCTGACACCGAAGCGTCGGCAGCTCCAATTGTGTCTGGGCCTTCAGATTGCAGCTCTCCCACAGCCGCCTGTGTGCGGACTGGCCTGCGCTGCCCTTGTCCAGCCCAGCCTGTTCACACTGAGTGAAGGCCTGCCCTGGGCTTGCGGCGAGGGCTGAGACTGGAGACGGTTCCCTGTTTGTGTCCCAGCCCCGTCAGCTCCCTCCTGTCCAGGCCTCAGCGTGGTCTGCTTGCTCCCCTGACATTTTCCATCTTACCTCGCAGGCAGAAAACCTGCTCTTGGATGCTGATATGAATATCAAGATCGCAGACTTTGGCTTCAGCAACGAGTTCACCTTCGGGAACAAGCTGGATACCTTCTGTGGCAGTCCCCCGTACGCCGCCCCAGAGCTCTTCCAGGGCAAAAAGTACGACGGGCCCGAGGTGGATGTGTGGAGCCTGGGAGTCATCCTGTACACACTGGTCAGCGGGTCCCTGCCTTTCGATGGACAGAACCTCAAGGTGGAGTGAAGCGCAGGCTGAGATCCTTTTTATTCTCACTTCCTCTCAGCCTCCAGTCCTACCCCCGACCTCTCACCTTTGCCACCTCTCTGCATTTCTCCCATGCCAAAGCTTCATAGAAGGGCTTGGAAAAGGTAGAAAGGTAGCAGTTGAAGGGTTTCTGCACCCAGTGTAATAACCTCAGTTTTTTTCTCGAGTGATGGGGTCAGTTGTGTGTCCATTCATCCCTTGGGGCACTCAGGGCCGCCGGCCTCGGGCCTAATCAGGCCAGAGGACCCACGGTATTTTTCTCTGCTTCTCTGGGGCAGGGGTCCCTTGCTCCTTGTCTCCTACTCTATTTCACTTATCTCTGGCTGGCCAGTCTTAAGCACTCAGGAGCCTGAATATTATATTAGGTTTCTTCTTGCCTTGGGGTGATTTCAGTTTTCCTCCTGCAGGAGCTGCGGGAGCGAGTACTGAGGGGAAAATACCGCATTCCATTCTACATGTCCACGGACTGTGAAAACCTGCTTAAGAAATTTCTCATTCTCAACCCCAGCAAGAGAGGCACTTTAGAGGTGAGCACCGAGAGCTCAGCTAGCCGGAAGGTCCCGGGTTCCCGAGGAACCCTTCCAGCTGAATCTCCCTCCCCTCTGCCCTTTCCCTTCGCTCTGCTCCTCAGCAAATCATGAAAGATCGATGGATGAATGTGGGTCATGAAGATGATGAATTAAAGCCTTACGTGGAGCCACTCCCTGACTATAAGGACCCCCGACGGACAGGTGAGGCCAGGCTGGCCGGGAGGTCGAGTCTGCCCGGGACTTGGGACCAGCCTTAACTATGTGTCCTCCTATGCAGAGTTGATGGTGTCCATGGGTTACACACGGGAAGAGATCCAGGACTCACTGGTGGGCCAGAGGTACAACGAGGTGATGGCCACCTATCTGCTCCTCGGCTACAAGAGCTCTGAGGTGTGTGCCCCTGCTCTGTTCCCCGGTCTGGCCACCCTGCTGGTGGTGGCGCCCGCACATCTCTCCCCCGCTGAGGGCGGAAACTCATCTCTGAGGAGGTGTGCTATCTCTGCTGGTGAATTTTAAGCCTCAGCTCTGGTGCCCAAGGTCCCCTGGTCTTGCTTTCACTGACCTCCGTCAGTGACTGAATAGGGAAGCTGGTAGGGTCTTGAGCCTGGGTCTGGGTTCCCATGTAAGTGAGCAGATCTGGCTTAGTCTGCGCTGGTTAGACGGGGTCTCAGTCAGTCAGGCTGGGTCGGTCTGTGTTGATCTGGAAATTTTGTTTCCATGTTCGTCTTTCTCTGTTTTTGGAAATGGAGTCTCTGGTTGTGTGGGTGCATGGGTCCCTGTGTTTTTCTTATGAGAGTCTCAAGTCTATGTGTTGCTTCTGCCAGGTGCTTGTATCTGGTATGTGTAGCTATATGTGTGTCTGTCCATTCTCTCTTTACCTGGAGGCTTCATGGGTATTCTGTCCGTCTGGGTCATCATGTTTTATGTCTGAGCCCTGGGTATCTGCGGGATGGGGTTCTTGGTCACCATCTGTGTGTCCCCATGCGTACTCATGACCTCTTTACCCCGCTTTCCCCTGGTGGTATTGGGCTCCCTCTCTTGGTTCTGGCCTTCGCCTGCTCCCGAGGGTTACGGGAGGTCTTTGCACCTAGATATGTGTTCCCATGGGCATGTGTGTCCCTCAGTGCAGGGCTTCGTGGGAGGTGGTGTGTCTCTGTGTCTTTTAGGGTCTGTGCTGGGGCACATGTGTTTCCACAAGTGTTCAACTGCACATTGGTCTTGTGGGGCCTGGTCTCATGAGCCTGAGGGGGGGGGGGTACTGGGCAGGATGGTTGTCCATCGGCATCTCTGCCTCACTTCTGCCCTCCCTTTTCTGTTCGTGTAGCTGGAGGGCGATGCCATCACCTTGAAGCCCCGGCCTTCAGCTGACATGACCAATAGCAGCGCTCCCTCCCCCTCCCACAAGGTACAGCGCAGCGTCTCGGCCAACCCCAAGCAGCGGCGCTTCAGTGACCAGGGTGAGTGCTTCTGGGAGTTGCAGGTGTTGGGGTCACCCCTCTGCTGAGAGGTCATAAGTTCCAAGGGCTTGAGTTTTACTCCCTGTTCAGCCACTTATTAGTAGCATGGCCTTGGGCAAGTCCCTTGCCTCCGGGTCTGTGAGGGAGGGTGCTGGCTGGCTGGCCTGACTGTGGGAGAACCCGGTGTGTGGTGTGGGCACTCCATGGACCCCTGTTCTTACCCATCCCCACTGTGCCTCTGGCCCAGCAGCCGGTCCTGCCATTCCCACCTCAAATTCCTACTCTAAGAAGACTCAGAGTAACAACGCAGAAAATAAGCGGCCTGAGGAGGAGCGGGAGTCAGGGCGGAAGGCCAGCAGCACAGCCAAAGTGCCTGCCAGCCCCCTGCCTGGCCTGGAGAGGAAGAAGACCACGCCCACCCCCTCCACGGTGAGCCCCGCCCCACTCCCCCCACCCCCTCCTGCAGCAGGGCCTGCCCTCTCCAGGCAGCTCTTCTCTTGGTTTAGACACACTCCCATTGGCTGCGCGCCTGACCTTCCCTTTGGGGCCGCTTTTGCATCCTCAGATTCCCAACCCCTAAAGTGAGAGAGAGCAAAACCCTGTCTTTTCCCTACCTGTGCCTGTTCATGTAGAAGGTAGAGGGGACAGGAGTTATGACCCTGCTGGTATAGAACATTCTGGCTTTCTGTGACACAACCTTGTCCTTTATTCCCCACAGAACAGCGTCCTCTCCACCAGCACAAATCGAAGCAGGAATTCCCCACTTCTGGAGAGGGCCAGCCTTGGCCAGGCCTCCATCCAGAATGGCAAGGACAGGTGAGCAGGCCTGGGCCCCTGCCACGCTCTCTGGGAGCCACCTCTCAGCAGTGACATCTGTCAGCAGCACCACTTCCCCTCCCCGTTCCCCAGAGTTCCATCCTGGCTCTGTCCAGTCCAGCTTTCCCTACCCCAGCCCTCCGCCACTCCCCACCCCACCCCACCTCCTTTCCCCTGGCTCCTGTGGCCGCTCCTTGCGGTGTGCGGTGTACCAGGTGTGACTCTCTGGTCATCTGGCCATCTCCACTGCCTTCCGCATCTTGCCTGCCCCAGGGCATGGCAGCCGCGCTCCTCGAGGCATCAGTGCTGGGCTTCCTCCTAGGCCCCACACTCAGGGCAGGGCAGAACTGAGGTGCCGCCTGAGGAGCAGACACACTGAGGGGACTCCAGCTGGGCCCAGGAGAGCAGAGCTCCCCGTCCTGGACCATCAGCATCTCTTATTGCATTGCATTCCTAGCTCCACCTCTTCTGAGCTTAATGTAAATTCCCCTTAGCAACACCGGGCTCTTTCTGGCGAGGAAACATCCTTGTTCTTAGAACTCCTAGGAGACCAGTGCAGCCTGGAGGCATTGCCTCCTGTTGGCTTTCCTGCATGTGTGATTTCTTCCCCCTGGCTGTGGCCCACCTCACCCTCCACACCCTGTGCTCTGCTTCCCAGCTCGGCCTTCCTCAGCTCTGACTGCTCTCCCTTCTTCTGCTGCCTGGGGCTGGTCTGCATCCTGCCAGCTCCCAGCTCTGGCCCTTCCTACCCTGCCCTTGCTTCCTAACCTGAGCCTCCTGCCCCCGCCCACCCCTAACCCAGGCCTCTCCGCTGCTTTTGTCTCCTAGCCTAACCATGCCAGGGTCCCGGGCCTCCACGGCTTCTGCTTCCGCCGCGGTTTCTGCGGCCCGGCCCCGCCAGCACCAGAAATCCATGTCGGCCTCCGTGCACCCCAACAAGGCCACTGGGCTGCCCCCCACGGACAGTAACTGTGAGGTGCCGCGGCCCAGGCAAGTGTGCTGGGGCACCTGCTGCCCTCCACCTGTCCCACCCCCTGCCCCCAGCAGTTTATTTCCACCTGGGTCCTGCTCTGTTCTTGTCATCTTAGCCACAAGAAATGGCTTTGTCCCCTGCAGCCAGGAAGTGGAAGGAACAAAAAGTAGCTTAATGCCCCTCTTTCCCTCCAGTGTTCCCTCTCAGAACAGCTATGCCAGAAGCCGTCCGAGGCTCCAGAAGGAAGCTTTTTTGTTCTGAGCCTTCCTGGACTTCCTTAGGACCCCAGGGACAGTCAGCATCACAGGGACTCAATCCTTGAGGGTTGGTCAACATTGTCCCCTGAGGTTCCAGTCTGCCTCGCTCCCAAGGAGCCACTTCTCTCCAGCCTGTACTGCTCTGCACACATGGACCCTCCTGCCTCCCTCCCTCCCTCCCAAACCCTCTCCTCGTTCCCGATGTCCTCTTCACCTCTTCACCGGTGTCTCCAATGGTCACGCCCTTCCTTCTGTGTCCTCTGTGATGGCTGCCTCTGCCCTAGCGTCCCCTCCCCTCTTCCCACCCCCAGCTCTAGGTGCTTGGTGATGGCTTCTTGTCCCCTGATGCATTGTCCCCACCCCCACCTCTTTTCCCACAGCACAGCCCCCCAGCGTGTCCCTGTCGCCTCCCCCTCTGCCCACAACATCAGCAGCAGTGGTGGAGCCCCAGACAGAACCAATTTCCCCCGGGGTGTGTCCAGTCGAAGCACCTTCCACGCTGGGCAGCTCCGGCAGGTGCGGGACCAGCAGAATCTGCCCTACGGTGTAACCCCTGCCTCTCCCTCTGGCAACAGCCAGGGACGGCGGGGGGCGTCGGGCAGCATTTTCAGCAAATTCACCTCCAAGTTTGTACGAAGGTGAGTAGGGGCCTTAGGGTGGCAGAGTATGTGGCCAGGCCTTCTCTCCTGCCTGGGGGTGGGGACAGGGATACCTAGAACTGGACTTGGGTCCTGGAGTTAGAAGAGGCTTTGGGAAGACTAAGAAATTGGGTTTTTGTCAGCACCTCAGGTGTCCAGACCCTCCCTGTCCTCTCAGGTCTCCCCAACTCCTTATACACACCCCTCACTCTCTGGCCTGAGCAGATGGCCGATGGATGCTGATACCGCCTCCTCTCTAGGAGAGTGTGAACTCAGATGCTAAAATAAAAGCCCCTTCTTCTCCTGGGTTCCCATGGAAACTTATATTTGGTGACGCAGCTGCAAAGTCATGAGGCCTGAGCCAGGCTAGGCCAGCAAAAGGCGAGTTTTTCCTGGCCTCTTGTCTCTACCTCTGACCTCCTTTCCCGCAACCCAGTTGGTTGGGTCTGGCTGCAGCCGCTCCCCTCTGTGACAGCCATGTTCCTCGGCCCAGGGTGGTCAGGATGGAGGCCATAGAGGCAACAGCTGGTGGGGGTGCAGGGCGGTCTCCTCCCTTGCAGCCTGATGCACTGGTTTTCTTTCCTATGTGGGAACCAGAGTAGGGATTCTCTTCATGAGGTGTCTTATACCTGGCTCCCCGCCACCCCAAAGGGAGAGTTTTGATTCTTGAGGAGCATCCAGCAGTGCAGCCTCTTGGGCTATTCCGTCTCTGTCCCACCCGGTCCTCCTACCTTAGTGTAGCTCAGGAGCCAGCAGGCGGCTTGGGGCGAGCAGGTGTGCCAGCCCTCCCTCGTGCCCGCCACCCGCTCAGCTGGAATGGACCCCCACCGTGCCCCTCCCAGGCCAGAGTGCAGGTGCAGGGCTGCGGGTGGGCGGAGCAGACCCAGCTGTCTGGGACTCTGGTCTCGCTGAGCGGCTCTTCCACAGGCGGGGTGGCCCTGGAACCTGTGAGCCCACTCCCTACCTGCTTATCCACATACTGTCTTGTTGGTTTTTTTTTTATTTCTTTTTTTATTTTGTCTTTTTTTTGTTTGTTTTTTTTAGAAATCTGTCTTTCAGGTTTGCCAGAAGGTAGGCGTTGAGCCCGCTGTGTGTGTGTCTGTCCTGTGTCCTGCCTCTGTCACTAACTCCCCTTTCCTGGCTTTTGCTTTCTCCTCCGTCTGCTAACCACGTCTGTGTGGCCTTCTCTGCCATCTTAAAGGGATGAAGACTGCTCTGACCAGGCAGTCATATGAGGCCACATTTGTCCACTCAGGCCAAATGGCTTTGAAGATTATGGGCCTATCCCCAAGGAAGGGGAATCTTCTCAGGGAATTCTCCCTTTAAGATTGTCTCCTCCCCTGCCTCAGCCCCTTCCCCCACCTCTGGGTTTTTGGTCTTTGGTCACACACATTGGGTTTCTTTTCTGGCCCCCAGTCTGTGCATGCGCTCTGAAGAGGCTCCCCCGCCAAGGTCAAAAGTGCATCTGGGATGGTATCTCATTCTGGGCCTCCTGGCTTCCTCTTTGGTCCCCAAAACTTCAGGGCTCTGTGACCTCTGGCCCCTATCCTATGGGATGGCAGGACTTTAGAGGTACTGCAGGGCCACTGGGGCCCCAGGCTTCAGTCTGCTGCCTCCAGGCCCAGGAGCATTTGCCTCACAGGTGGGGGACAGCACCCTCTTCTGGCAGCTCCTGCAGAACAAGGCCGACCCCCACCCCGGCACACCTCCTGACTCTAGCAATATCTGGATGAACCAAGCCACCTCCTGTGTTCCCCAGATACGGCCTGTGGCTTCCAAAAAGCCAGGAGCTGGGATGTTCTAGAGCCCTGGCAAAACAATGGGAGACACCCCCTCCCTCCCTCAGGCATCTCCCTTCCTAGGCCGGATCCTGGCTCTGCCACCACCTTCTCTGGAGGACCAGATAGGTCAAATGCCAAATTGAAGACCAAGGGCCAGATTGAGAGCCCTGATTCCCTAAGGTTATCAACCTGGCCCTGTGCTAAGGCTGGG
Organism: Saccopteryx leptura; assembly: GCF_036850995.1. Classification (NCBI taxonomy): domain Eukaryota; kingdom Metazoa; phylum Chordata; class Mammalia; order Chiroptera; family Emballonuridae; genus Saccopteryx; species Saccopteryx leptura. Next base: position 9,249,358 of record NC_089503.1, on the reverse strand, counting down.
ACATTGGTGGCCCAACTGACAGAGAAACAGCCATCACAGGGTCTTCAGGCTTTCCCCCTTCTGTCCACCAGTCCCCACCCAGCTCTTCACTGCATGGCTGGCTCCTGACTCCCGGGGCCCCAGCGGGGGCCTGCCCTGCAGGGCACCTCCGACAGGGCAGGAGTCAGGTGGGGCTGGAGAGAGCAGCCAGGCTTCCCTTGTGCGGCCCAGGCGCCCGGCTGGTAGTGCGCTTGTCTGCATTTGTGTCTGTGATGTCTTTGTGTTTCTTTTCCATGTGCTGCTGCTGCTCTCTCTCTTCTCCTACCCCTGCCCGCCTCTGCAATCCCCCATTTCCCAGCTCTGGGCACCCATCTTCAGCCAGGAGCTGGATAAGCCGCTCAGCGGGGCCAGACCTCTTTCCCCACCCCTCCCTTCCCAAAGTGTCTGCCCTGCCCTGCCCTGCCCCTCATCCTCCCTTCAGTGTAATCAGATGGCTTGGCAGCCTGACAGGCAGGGGTGTTATCGAAGAATGGGGGAGGGGGCTTGTCTGGGCACCTTCCCCCCTCCCCCCCCCCATCTCAGCATCTGACAGCAGTCCCAGAGCCTGGCCCCTTGAGCTCCCTGAGAGAGGCCTCTGTTTACCCCCAGCCCCCTCCTTCCAAGAGGACTGCAGTTCTGAGACCCAGTACAGTGGAACAGAAGACCCACTTACAGCAGGAGCCCTGGCTGTGGGCCGGTGGGGACTCAGCCTCGTGCTGTGACTGTGTGCTCAGTGTGTGTGCCTGCACCTCCACGCCCCTCCTCCCCCAGCGGAGGCTCCTCCCAGCACACCTCTGGGGAGCGTGGGGAGAGACAGCCCCCATGTGCCGGGCTCCCTGCTGGAAGGGGACAGTTGAGCTGCCAGTGTGAGGTGCCGCAGAGCCACGTTGGTCTGCCAGGTGATGGGGAAAGTGGCCTTTGGGCTTGGGTCCTGCCTGTCTGCTGGGGGCACCTCCCTGAACTGCCCTCACTTGGGTCTGCGGCGGTGGAAGGAGTGAGAGGTTCCAGCACTAAACTCTCCCTCGCTCTGTTTTTTGAGGAACCTGAATGAACCTGAAAGCAAAGAACGAGTGGAGACACTAAGGTGAGAGGCTGGAGCCAGCACCGGCCCTACCCAGGCCACCAGGCTTGCCGCGCCTGCCCCCTGCTCCTCTCCTCCTGCCAGCCCTGTCGCCACCCTCGTGGGGCCTCCCCTGTCCTCAGAATACCCACACCCCATCTCAGGTGTGGGCCCTTCTCAGACCTGGTGTGTTCTGGGAGGAAGAGTTCTGGGCACCTGACTGCCTCCGCTGCTTCCTCCATCCAGTCTCTGAACTCAGGGCTTCGAGCATGTGCTCCCCTCCCCTGACCCTCCCTTCTTCAGAGGAGAGCAGGGAACTGTGCCCCCTGCCCCCAGGGCCCGCTTCTCCTCACCTTCCCTGCGGAGACAGGCAGGACTGCCCACACCTCTCCCCCGCCCTCTGTTCCCTGGACCAGGGCTAATGTGCCCTCTGCCAGTCCGGTTGCCTCCTGGGCGCCCTCCTGCTTTCCTCTCTGCTCTCAGGGTCCCCGTGGGTGGGGTGGCTCGGCTCCCTGCTGACCCGCCTCTGCCCTCTCTGCAGACCTCACGTGGTGGGCGGAGGCAACGACAAGGACAAGGAGGAGTTCCGGGAGGCCAAGCCGCGCTCCCTCCGCTTCACGTGGAGCATGAAGACGACGAGCTCCATGGAGCCCAACGAGATGATGCGGGAGATCCGCAAGGTGCTGGACGCGAACAGCTGCCAGAACGAGCTGCACGAGAAGTACATGCTGCTGTGCATGCATGGCACGCCAGGCCACGAGAACTTCGTGCAGTGGGAGATGGAGGTGTGCAAGCTGCCTCGGCTGTCTCTCAACGGCGTGCGCTTTAAGCGGATATCGGGCACCTCCATGGCCTTCAAAAACATTGCCTCCAAAATAGCCAATGAGCTGAAGCTTTAACAGGCTGCCGGAGCGGGGGGCGACGGGGGCGGCCTTGGACCTAGCTGCTGGGCGCTGCTCCGCCCGCCGGGCTGACCGCAGAGACGGACTGGGTGTCTCCCCCTGCTGGCACTTCTCCCTCCCTGCCCTGTTGTTTCTCTTCCATGTTTGTGGGGTGGGAGACAATTCGTCCCCTCCTGCGTTTATCCCGCCCAGACATTCCCCTTCCCCTCTCTCCCACTGGAGGCAAAGGAGGGGAGGAGGGGTCGGGGGGCAGGGCTCCCCTCGGTACTGCGGTTGCACAGAGTATTTCGCCTAAACCAAGAAATTTTTTATTACCAAAAAGAAAAAAGAAAAAAAAAATCCCAGCGGCCACCTTTCCTCCCTGCCCCATTGGGACAGTCGAGACTGGATCTGTGGGGTGTCATGGGAGGGTGGCTCAGGGCTGGAAACACTCAGGCTAGAGTGGTGGAGTCCCCGTCAGGCCCTCCGCCAGGCCCACTTTGGGCTCATCCCCTGTCCTTCCCCCCTTTCCCCTCCAAGCAAACCACCAGAGGTGGCCTTCCCCTGACCTCAGAGCCCCCGGGCGGGAGCCTGGGGGCGGGGCTGGGGCGGGTGGGCTGGCAGTGAGGCGCGGCTCGGGCCTCCCTCCACACTGTACCCTCTGCCCTCCTTCCCCAGAGCTGGGCATTTCCCTCCACAAGCTGCTGTGGGAACTTTTGTTCCCCCTCAAAAGTCTGTGCCATCTTCTCCCACCCCTCCTGGGTAGAAGGCAGAGCTGACCCTGGGGCTGGGAGAGGGGAGGCGACTGCAGGGCAGATGGGCTCCTGGGCCCCCAGGGGGCTGCCTGGGCTGCTAGTCTTTGAACAGGGACGCTGGGCATCTCCATTATGGGAGAGCCTTTGTCTGAAAGCACAGCCCCCCTCGCCCTTCCCCCCACACACTGCTCCTGTTGTTGGCATTAATCTGGGCACCAGCTAGTTCCATAGCAGTGACTTCCCTCACCACTCATCTCTCGGCCTTGCCTTTTCTTCCTGACACTGTCGCCCCTCCTCTCAGGAGACACTGCCCAGAGCCTCCATGGCCACCTGGCAGGAGGCTGGACAGGGCAGCAGGGCCGGGAGCCTCTGCCCTCCACCAGGTGACTCCCAGCTTGCTAACCTCCGTGCCAGTGTGGGAGTGGCTGGTTATGGGCGCTTGGCTGGTGGCGGCCGCTGCATCCCTTAATTTATTTCTCTGCCGTTTCTGTTCTTGAGAAATTGGGGGAAGGGGTCCTGCACACAGACCACCCCTGCCCTCACCTGAGTTGTACATTATTTTTGTGATGGGTTTTATTTTTTATTATTTTATTTTATTTTTTTTTTTGATTTATGATGACTCCACCCCTTCTCATCACCCCCATTCCCAGGCCAGGCTCCATGGCAAGTTGAGCCCTTGGGTCCCAAGAAGGGGCCTTGCCAACCTCAGTCCTGCCCCAAGCCCAACTTCGGGCTCGGCTCCGACCAAGGGCTCCCCCCCCCTTCTCTCCCCTCCCCCCTCCTGCCCTGTGGAACAGCCCGGGTGCTTCGAGGGGCTGGGAGGGCGTGGCTTGGCTCCCAAGGAGTGGTTGCTGGGGGGCTCCCAGGCAAGGTGGCTCCTCCCACCGTCCCCCTCCTGCACTTAGTTTCTCCTCTGGATCAAACACGTAATAAAGAGAATGTTTGGAATCTGAGCTACCTCCTCTCTTTCCTCCCAGCTGGGCAGGGACTCCGTCCCTGTGGGCAAGATGTAGCCCAGCCACCCTCCTTGCAGGAGAATGGGTTCCTGTCTGGGGCTGGCGGCTGGCCTGCATGCCCTCCATCCTCTCATCCTCTGGTGGTCAGGAAGCAAAGCCCAGGGTCCTTACACCAAAAGGGAAGGAGGACTCAGCAAGCTTGGAAGGTTTTATTTATTTTTTAAAAACATTGAAAAATAAACCCATGTCTGCATATGTTCCTTTCTCTAAGCCTTTGGGTGGTGGGCACAGTGGGAACCCTCAGAGGTCCTCAGCACCTCCCGGAAGGCCAAAAGATGGGAGTGCTGCACCTTAAGCCTCGGCTGCTGTCAAGCCCCAGGGGACACCTCTGCCCACCTCCTGTCTCCAGTCCCCTCCCTACCTCACCTGACTTATTGCTAAAAGGGAAAGAGGAAGGAAGAATAGCCAACAAGCCAAAATGTCCTCTCCCCCACCCACCAACCTACAATCACTACCCCCTCTACACAAAGGTTAAGGCCCAAAGGCCAAACCCCAGCAGACTAGGAGGCAGCCATTCCAGTCCCATCCAGGAAGAGCAAGGGCCCTCAAGCCAGCTCAGAAGGCCCTGAGCCCCAGCCCTGGCTGGGGTGGTAGAAGAGATGGGCTCAGCTGCCAGAAACAGATCAGAACAGTTGGTCTTCAGCCCAAGACCGTCAGCAGCTCTGGGTCTTTGAAAGACCTGACAAGAGCTCTAGTCCCTTCTGTCCTGTGAAGCCAGAGGTACCCAAACACATCCAGCAAAGGTGTTCTGGAGCCTCTGGTTATGAAGGGCTTCGGGGTTCAGAGTGAGGGTGCTGGAGGCTCCAGGGGGGCTCCAATCAGAGTGGGTGGGGGCTGAGGACCGGGGCGGGCACTGTGGCGGGAGGCAGCTAGGGCAGGGCGGATCAGAGGCGGTGGGGGCTGGTTGGGTGTCAGCCGGGGCTGGAGGAAGCGGCCCTGCTGTAGGGGGGGTGGCTGGCGCAGCAGGGTAGGAGCCGTGGGCAAAGGTGGCCTCAGCAGTGGGGGCGGCTGAGACAGCGAGGTGGGAGGTGGAGGCGGGGGCGGTGCAGGGGGCACTGTTCGAGGCGCAGATGTTGAGACAGAAGTAATCTGGACCTGAGAGGAGAGAGAGGAGTGAGAAACCAGGCCCCAGCGCACCCTCAGCCCAGCCTAAGGATGGAGGCCATTCCCCTCCCCTCTTCTCAGAAGGGTTTCTCTCGCTCCTCACCTCATCATCTTCCTCTAGGGCTGGGGCTGGCAAGGGAGCCCCTCTCCTAGCCTCCTCCATGGGGACAGGGGCCCCAGGAGCCCCATCCTGCTCGGCTTCCCATTCCTGAAGCACCTCCTCCAGATTGAAACGGCGCCGGTAGCTCACAAAGAAGGTCTTCACCTGGGTCAGAGTCTTGTTCCCAATCACCTCTGCAATAGCCCCAAAGTCTTTGCCATACCTACGGATGGCTGCAAGGGTCAAAAGGGCAGCAGAGCAGCAGAGTGTGAATACCCCTTAGAACTAGTCACTTCCTGATCCCTCCCCTCTGCCCCAGCTGCTTGGGGGGTGGGGAAGAGATTCCTGGGGCCCTCTGTTTTCCTTCTAGTCTAACTCACCTTGTACCGCCAGAAGCTGCTCATCCGTGGTCCAGCGGGAATTGAACTTGGTGTTGGCCTGGAGAGCAAGGAATATATCCTTTTACACTTGAAAACAAAAATGTATGCCCTGTTCTCCAAGCAGAATGCCCTTTCTGTTCTGCCTCCAGAAAGAACCCCTTCCTGCCTGACCAGGCAGGGGCGCAGTGGATAGAACATCAGACTGGGATGCAGAGGACCCAGGTTTGAGACCCCAAGGTCGCCAGCTTGAGCACGGGCTCATCTGGTTTGAGCAAAGCTCACCAGCTTGAGCCCAAGGTCGCTGGCTTGAGCAAAGGGTCACTCCGTCTGCTGTAGTACACACACACCCATCAAGGCACATATGAGAAATCAATCAATGAACAACTAAGGAGCCGCAAAGAAGAACTGATGTTTCTCGCCTGACCAGGCGGTGGCGCAGTAGATAGAGCGTTGGACTGGGATGCAGAGGACCCAGGTTTGAGACCCCAAGGTCGCCAGCTTGAGCGCGGGCTCATCTGGTTTGAGCAAAGGCTCACCAGCTTGAGCCCAAGGTCGCTGGCTCGAGCAAGGGGTTACTCAGTCTGCTGAAGGCTCGTGGTCAAGGCACATATGAGAAAGCAATCAATGAACAACTAAGGTGTTGCAACAAAAAACTGATGATTGATGCTTCTCATCTCTCTCCGTTCCTGTCTGTCTGTCTCTATCTATCCCTCTCTCTGTCTCTGTAAAAAATAAATAAAAGAATTGATGTTTCTCATCTCTCTCCCTTCCTGTCTATCTCTATCTGTCCCTCTCTCTGACTCTTGTCTCTGCCACACAAAAAAAAGAACCCCTTTCTACACCCCCAACTCAGAGAGCAGCCTTACCTCAGGGGGACGGAGCGGATCGATGCCACCTTCCAGGGCTTGGCGGAGGCTGCTATTGGTCTGCTTCATGCTTTGCACCTAGGAAAGCCAGGAAATGAACAAATACCAAGCCTCGTGCCAGGGAGCCTGCCTATAGCAGCCCTCGCTGGGGCCCTACTTCTGCAGACACCAGGGCCGCTTCCCAGCAGCCCTCTGCCGCCCACCATCTAACTCATTCCGCCTTCACAACCACTCAGTAGGGGAGTCACTGCGCTTCAATCCTTTTCACAGAGCAAAATTTTTTTTTTTAAAGGCTCAGATAAAAAGCCAAGTTACCCAGAAGCCTAGAAGGCAGGGCAGGGGCAAGAGGCAGGCTTGGTACCTGCACCATCGCCCTTACACCTCAGCGGCCCTGGTCATAATTCCCAGTTGCCAACGGCTCCCTCTGCATCATGGCCTCTTCTGGGGCCCCCACCTGGCGCTTGAGGGAGATGAGCTGGGAGTCAAGGCCTCGAAGCGTGAGGTTGGCAAGGTCCGGGCTTCCTGACACAGCAGTAAGACCCTCTGGGCTCAGGTACATGCCCTTGGGTGGGCGCCGCCGGGTTCTCAGTGGGTGGTGGCGATACTGAGACCCCTGGGCCTCCTTCTTCCCGGGACCTGGGCGGGCATTCAGGGGCCGAGAGGGCAGAGGCTGCCAGAGGAAGGAGAGGGGGAAGGTGGTGAAGAGCCCATGGAGAGGGCAAACAGCTGGGCCAGCCCTGCTCGGGGACCTCACCTCTCTCTTGGTGTCTCCAACATCTGGCTCTCCCTCACTCACACCTCCTCGTCCCTCTTCAAGCTCATCACTGCTGACACAGGGGCCAGGGAAGGAGTGAGGCAGGGTAGGGCCCCCACGAGCTCAGCTTGCCCCCACCCCCTTGGCTCACCGCTGGACCCCCACCTCTCTTCTTTGTCCTTTCTGCCCCCCAGCCGCCGAGCCTGTCTGTCCATCACACTGGTCCTGCTGCGGGTCTTCTTCCAAGAGTAATAATACTTCACCAGGCTGGGGATCAGCTTGTCAGGCAGCTGGAGGGGCAACGCCAGAGTCTGGGGCCACCCAAGAGTCTGGGCCCCAGGCAGGCTCATCAGAAAGGAAGGGCTGAGGAGCGATGGCGGGGGTAGAGGGCTTTACCATCTGCTGGATCCGCTGGAAGCACTTGCCATGGAAGCCAAAGGCCTGTTCAAACAGCACCTTGTCCTCTACCGTCCACTCGTCAGGGAATGGGGTGAAGTTGGCCAGGTCAGCTAGTGACTTCTCCACATCGTGCTTATGCCACAAGAGCATGCCCAGTGCCTGGCCCAGGACAGGGGACAATCAGGCTTAGCCATCCCCAGCACTGTCTTGGGACCCACCCCAAATCCCAGTGGGTCCAAGGCTCACCTGCTCAATGTTGTAGCCATGTTTTTCTTTGGCCATTGCAATGTACTTGTCAACTGCAGGGACAGAAGGGGCCAGGTCTTGGATGAGGGATTATAACCCCTAGGCCAGGCCCACCAGACAGAGGTAAACCCCCCAAGCCTGTGCCCCAGGGCAGGGGTTGAACTCACACCTCAGCCTCCAGCCCACTTCTGAGGCAGACTCAGGAACCCCAGGTCCCAGTTCCCAGGGACATGACCGGACTCAGGGTCCCACCCACTCACGCTTGGCATCTGACACACAGTGGTTGGGCGACCACACCAGCATTCCCTTCAGCTCCTTGTTGCTATAGCGTGCAGGGCTCTCTGAGAGGCAGAGGAGCGGAGGGAAGGCACTCAGGTTAGCCTGGTGGCGCTAGCCTGAACCCATGGCCAGAGGGCGCAGAGGAGGAGGGCCTAGGAGGTGAGATGAGGCCCAGAGGGAGGGAGGGGCAGAGACCCAGACAGGAAGGCAGAGCAGGAAAACTAACCATGCCACGGGGCCACCCACCTCCGCCCACCCCCTGGCTTGTCCTTCCAGTGGGCACCAGCCAAAAGGCTGCCCCAGGTGGGGCGCGGGGCCAAGTCGTGGCCCTCCACTCCCCTCCCTGCGCAGCCTGTCCTGCCACTCACCAGGCTTGCACTCCGGAATTACAGCCTGGTAATTGGTTCCAACGCGGATCATACTGTCTGTGGAGCCAGGGGGAGGCAGTCAGGACTCCAGGGACGGAGGGAAGATGGGAGGAGGTGGCGGGGGAGGTGGCCAGCCAGGAGTTCTTCCTGAGCACCCAGGGCCCCCACCTTCCAGGAGGCTCCCTCTTCCCTCATCTTTCCCCTCAGCTACCCTCAGCCATAGAAGCAACTGGAAGAGGAAGAGACCCTGCCTAATCATTGCCTAAGGGGGGCTGAGGGGTGGGGGCAAAGGACATGGGGCCAGTTTCAGAGGCCAGACCAGGCAGAGCTCTTTGTTCTGGCTGGGGGGTGGGGGGAGGTTGAAGGGCTGCCCCTAGACCTAGAACACAGCCCTGCAGGGAACCCAAGGCTCCTCCCCACCACATGAGCTTCGCAGCTTGTGGAGGTGTCTTCCCAGCCCCTGCCCCAGCCAGACCTCAGTCCCCTGCAAGGTGGCAAGGTATGAGGGGCCCGATCCGTAAAAGAGAAGGACACCCTCGTCCCTCAGGGGCTGAAGGCAGGACACGAGCAGGCAGGACCATCTATCTCCCCGGCAACTAGGGGCCCAGGCTCCAGATTCCCTGTGCCCACAGCCCCAGGCTTTGAAGAGAAGCAAGGCAGAAGCTCCAATCCAGGGGTGGCAGGAACCATCAATATAATACGCTCGTGGTCAGCAACTCTCCGCCTCCCTGCCCCTGTCCCCAACTCCGCGCCCCCGGGGGGAGGGGTGCGCCTTTAACCCTAGGCCGCGGGGCTCACCGTGCGAGTGCTCCTCCTCGCTGCTGTCATCCTCCGAGTGGGGCTGTCCGCCGTTGGGCGCCGTCTTGGCTCGGCTGCGGGACAGGATCCCGGAGCCCGCGCTCGGCTTCTCCATCACCGAGGGCATTACCCCGCCCAGCTGCCCCGGGGGACGCGGGAGCCTTCGGAGAGCAATCGGGGGTTGCCGCGCTCGCCTCGAGTGCCGTACTCGGCCCGGCCTGGAGAGGTCGCCACTGAGGCTACAAGAGGCAGGAGGTCAGCGTGGCTAGGGTCTGGCGGAGCGGGAGCCCAGCGCTCTCCGCGACCCCCACGGGCGAGGACGTCGGAAAAGTTTGTGAAGAAGTGGGGTACGCAGGGTAATGAGCGCGAGGTCCGGTGCGGCTGCGGGGCGCGTCCGCCCCGTGCGCTCCCCGGAATTGGGGCTCCCTGGGAGAAGTCAGGGTGCCCTGCCCTCGGGGCGCCCCAGAGCCCCGCCGCCCGCCCGCCCACGCAGTACAGTAGGCGAGCGCTGCGGCGCAACTGGCGCCCCCCGCGGGCTCCGCGCCTCTCGGCTGCACCGGGATGCCCCAATGCCCGGCTTGGTCCCCCTGTCCCGACGTCGACCCCTGTCTGCAACGGCAGCCGGCGGGGCTACGGAGGAGGCGGCGGGACGGCACGCACGGCGCGCGACGCTGGGGCAGAGTTGCCGGGAGGCGGGCGGAGCGCAGCCGCGGGCGCCGCCTCGCACGCTCCCCGGCGCGCTCGTTCTCCCTCGCCCCGGCGCGCTCGGGCTGCTGCTCGCCTGCCCGCCCGCTCGCTCTCCGCCGCCGCTAGCTCCTCGCGCACACAATGAAGCTGCTGGCAGGGAAGTAGTGCCGGCTGCGGCCTCAGCACCCCTCCCCCAGCCGATGCCTCCGCCAGCTGAACATCTGGCCCTGGGGTGGGAGGCAGGGCCCGGGGGGCGGGGCCTGGGGGCCGGGGCTAGACCTCCAGGGGGTGGGGTCAGCCCCAGAGTGGTGAGCGCTTCCCTCTGCGGGCCCCCAGGGCTCCCAGGCTTGCCCCTGGGGGAGACCTCTCTGTCCCCCAGCAGTAGCTGGGGGTCAGTCCCACCCACGCGCACACCAGTGGGCTCGGGTTACTGCCGTCTGCCCCAGGGGCCCTGAGGCCGCCTGCCCGCCCGCCCGGGTGGAGCCCAGCTTTTCCTTCCATTTCCCTTCCTGCCAAGGAACTCCCCGCCCCCCCTTCCGCAGGGGACCCCCCCACACTTCAGGCGCCCTTGGGGGCCAGAGCGGATGGGAGGCTGGACAGGCCAGGATTAAATTCCTCCAAGAGCTCCTCTGCCAAACCTAGCTTCTGGTGCATCTGCGGGTCCCCAGGGGTCACCCCGATTCCCTTTTAACTGCTGCACTGTGCACCCCAACACAGTGGCATAAGGGCCTAAGGGACAGGGAGAGAGAGGTGCAGGGGAACGTCTGGACCTCTGGGAGAGGGAGGAGCGGGGTCTCCTCCCTAGTGGGCTCACCGGCACCCCGGCTGGGAGCAGCATCCCCTTCCCCCAGGACAAGCACGGGCAGAGTGACAGACCGGGAAGCGGGTAGAGCAGCACAGACGGAGATGGGGGAGGGGGGTGGGCAGAGACTTTCAAAGCCAGACCTAGCCACCCTGCCAGGCACACAAAGAGCCAGCGCACACACCGGCGGCGGCTCTGAGCCTGCGAGCTGTGCCGGTGCCCGTCCGCACCGCCCGGGGCACGTGCGGCAGCGCACACAGGCCCAAGCCCCAGCCCGCCGCCCCTCCCACCCAGAGCCCCTGACGCCTAGACACACCTCCACCCAGGCACACCCCGCTGTGCCCAGACGGAGCCGGGTTTGCACTCGCACCCTCCACTCCCTTCACTTCCTCGGCCACTCTGTAATCAGATTCCTAAATTTAGAAGCAACCCACGGCCCAGCCAGGGATCCCAGCCCCCACCCACTGCCTGAGGCCAGCCGGCCGGGGTCCTGCGGTCGGTTCACGACCCGGTTGGGGCCTCCAGGTCCTGGGGGATCCTGGGGGGGGGGGGCGGCCAAAGTCAGCCACTACTCCACCCAGCTGCGGCACTGTGGGGCCACATGGGGCCACCCTGGGGCCACCCAGCCCGCGGCCACGTTGCCTGCCACACCTCGAGCCAGAGCTATGGGATCTTTTTCCTCTTCTTAAATCATGGATTGGGCACCAAACCTCAGGGTGGGGAGGTCTGGACAAAGGAGGGGAATAAATGGGCCAAGGGCAGATCTGAGCCAAGGGGGTCTGCTACAAGATGAAAAGAGCCTTCCTGAGTGGCAGGGTTCCACCCGCCCCCAGCACCTCCAGGCTTTAGGGAGGCTGTCATCTCTGTCCCCTCCTGCCTGGCAGGCAGCCATTGCTGCACACAGCCCTCTCCTATGATGGAGTCTTCCATCTTGCCCACACCAGAACCCCATCAGGCAAGGTCTCAGTTGGGTTCCCCATCCCCCCAACCTTGCCTCCTTTCCTTACTCATACCTCCAGGCCCAGCCCCTCCCCCCAGGCCTCAGCATCATGCATATTCTGGCTCACCTCTTCCAGGGCAGCCCCAGGTACCCCCAGCCCCTGGCATCCCTTCCCCAGCACCCTCCCACACATACACAGAAGGACCTGAATCTGCGCTCTGGTCTCCCTAGAGCCCGGAGCTCAGGGCCAGTGGAAGATTCTGCTCTGGAGGTGGGGGCAGGGAGAGGAGGTTTATTCCTTGGAGTTGGAGGGGCAGTTCCTAGCCCTGGTGTGATGAGGCTTCCTGGTGTGATGAGGCTCTTGCCTAAGAGGTGGGACACAATATAGGAGGGGTATCCTAGGAGTTTGGGGGTGACTGTCAGGACCATAGTATCCAGAGAGGAGGGGATTCCTAGTGAGAAAACCCCTCCCCAAGGGGCAATGGTGGCAGGGTTAGAAAGGGGAGGGAGGAGGCCCCACCCTCCCACCTGCTGCAGCCGCCCCCTCCCCAGCTGGCCCCCTCTTTTGTGCAAAGCCACACAAAGGACAAGGGGCCCCGGCCGGCCTGGCCATCTGCTCCCAGCAGCCTGAAGGCTCTTAAAGAGACAGCACCCCCTCCCTGCGGCCCTGGCCCTGGGACTGTGGGGCGAATGGAGTGGGCTTCTCTGCGGGAGCTGGTCTCAGCAGTACCCCAAATCCCACCCACTTTTCCCTGGCTCCCCCAGCCCCAAGGTCAGGAATCATACTCCCCCCACGCAAGGGGTGCAGAAGTGCCACGTGGCCATGGACATGGGGGTGTGGAAGGGGAGAGGAGAAGCAGCCTGGGGAACCAGCCCCTCCTCCTCCCCTTCTGAGCTTGGAAGCTCGGCCCTAGAAGTGGGGACCCCCACCTCCCTGAGGCCACTCTGAGCTTGGTGAGAGCTGCTGGTTTCCAGGAAGGCCCTCCCCGCTATTTGCACCAATGAGCTCCCCTTGGCCTTCCACGGGGAGGCTGACAGTGCCTACTTTCTGAGGGCTGCGGGCCAGCATGCAGGCCGCCTTGCAGCCTTGCAGCAACCCCATTGAGTGTGGGCACATTTATTTTCTACATTTTCCAATTGAGGAAACTGAGGCTTTGCTCAGCCCCCACATAGGCCTCAGCAAAATCCTTGGCCGTGTCTGAAGGCTGCCTCCCTAGGCCAGATAAGACTCCTTACCCCGAAACCCCAGGGAAGCCAAACCAAGTCCCTGCTCAGGGCCTTTGTCACACTGCTAGGAACATTAGTTTACATTATTTGTGTGACTGTTTATATCTTGTCTGTCTCCTCGCTGGGCTGTGGACAGGGATTGCGTCCACCATGTTCAATGCTGTGTTCTCAGAGCCTGGCATGTAGTAGGCATTCAATATTTGCTGAATGAATAAATATCAGGAGCTCGAAAAGCCTTCCTCTTCCCAAGCCTCCTCTGTCCTCGCCTGTTGTGCACCTTGCCTCCTTCCATCTCAAGGTGAGGCAGAAGGACCAAAGGTTGAACAGGGATGCTGGGAGAGAAAAAGAGGGTGACCTTGCAGGAGCCACTGGGCCTCCCCTCACAGTTCTCTCCTCCCAAAGGCGGGGGCATTTCCAGCCAATCCTGAACTCACGTCCCTGCCAGACAGACTGGGACTGTCCCGAGCTCTGGCCGCTGCGGTGTAGTGCCTGGGACCCCCGCCAGGCCCTCAGTGGCCACAGCCAAGGGGCTAAGCTTGGGGAGGCAAGCAGGCGGCCCCTGGGGGGAGGGAGGGAGGGGGGCGGGGGGCTGAGCAGCTGGGGGAGTGGGGGGTGCCCCTCTGGACTGGAAACCTGGGGAGGGGTGAGCAGGAACACAGGCGGTGGGCTACATTGTGGGAGGAGCTTGGGGAGCTCCCTCCAGGACCAGTCCTGCCCAGACAGGAATGCAGTTCTCCTCCCTTCCCCCTGCCTCCCCCCCCACCCAGCCCAGGGCCAGGCTGTGTGGCCCAGGGCACTGCCCTCCCCCTCGCTAGGCTCAAATAGTCATGCCCTGACCCACACTCCCACTCAAGGCTGTGAAGAAGCTGACAGAAGGTGATAGAGGTGACAATCGGATGCTTGGCACTGTCTCAGCATTGTGACCGCCCGAGAAGGGGCTGAAGGAGGTGAGGCAGGCACATCTGTGCGTGGCGCTGGGGGAGGGGGGGGGGGCAGAGCCCAGCCAGGCAGAGGTCAGCAAGGAGACCCCAGGCTTCCTGACACCCATACTGAGGAATCTGACTCTCTGAGTAGCGCAAAGACTGGGAAAGAAGGGTCAGCAAGACCTTAGCTGAGGTAGACATGAGAAGGTGACAGGGCTCCCTGGACCTCAGAGGGGGCAGTTTCCAGACCTGGGAGCCCATGCTGTTTCTCCCGACCTCCGCTCACCCTCACCTGGGCAGCAACCAGCGCCCTCTGGTGGTGACCGTGTGGACTAAGGGGGTCTCACCTCAGCCAGGCCACAAATGTCCTGCCAGGGAGGCTAAGCCTGGCACCCTAAGGAGCCCATTCTCCTGGGGCAAGTGCATGGGATCAAGGACCCCCCAAGCCATTTGGAATTACTGATCTTATTTTATTTTTTTAGAGAAAGAGAGAAACATCGATGTGTTCCACTTTTTTATGCACTCATTGGTTGATTCTTTGTGCCCTGACTGGGGGTCATTCCTGCAACCTTGGTGTATCAGGACAACGCTCTAATCAACTGAGCTACCCGGCCAAGGCCCTGGAGTTACTGAGCTTTAGATCCAATCCCCAGAAAGTCTTCTTGGCTCAGAGCCACTCAGAATAAAGAAGCTTCCAGAATAAAGTTGGGTGGAGCAGAAACCCCTAGTAGAACTGCCGAGGAGAGACGGGAACAGCAGGAAGAATGCAGGCAGAGCGCAGGCCAAGAAGCTCACACTTGGCTTCTTGCTTGCTGTGTGCCCTGAGGCGAATTACTTGGCCTTTCCAAACCTCAGTCCCTCCATCTCTCAAATGGAACGATAAATCATTCTGCCCTCCTCTGATTGTCGGGAGGGTCCAGTATCATCTCTGCTGAGATGTAAGGGTCCCCTGCTGAGCACCACAAGAAGGGCTGGAAACCCCTTCACTGCTCTAGGAGACAGCCTATGACCTGTGGACCAGTTGAAGGCCACCGCTACCTGGGACCCCTGGGTCTGATCTCTGGAGCTAATAACTCTTCCTCTGTGACATTTGACACTTGACATCCTCCCTTCAGACTGGTCAACTGCTCCAGACTTCTGCCTTTAGTCTAATCTCTCCCCACACCATGAATGCCTAGCTGGGTACTGGCTTTTTTTTTTTTTTTTCTGAAGTGAGGAGGAGGGAGGCAGAGAGACAGACTCCCGCATGCACCCGACAGCATGCCCACCAGGGGGCGATGCTTTGCCTATCTGGGGCGTTTCTCCATTACAACTGGAGCCATTCTAGCACCTGAGGCGGAGGCCATGAAGCCATCCTCAGTGCCAGGCAAACTCTGCTCCAATGGAGCCTTGACTGTGGGAGGGGAAGAGAGAGACAGAGAGAAAGGAGAGGGGGAAGGGTGGAGAAGCAGAGGGGCGCCTCTCCTGTGTGTCCTGGCCAGGAATCAAACCCTGGACTTCCACACGCCAGGCTGACGCTCTACCACTGAGCCAACCGACCAGGGCCAGGTACTGACTCCTAAGTACTGCTTTGGTCATGTCCCACTCCTGCTCAGTAATGTCCCATGGTTCCCTGTTGCCTTCCAGGCAAAGCTGAAACTTCTCCTCCTCTCCCAGCTCAGCACTCAAGAGCTTTCTAGCATGTTTCTGATCTAGCCAAACAGGTGTGCTCACCATCTGCTGAGCCCTACCTGCTGCCCCAGCATGCCCCACCCACTCTGCAAAACCTGGCCCGCCCACTGTTCTGTCCCTTGACCAGCCGGCCCTTGGGACTGATGGATCCCACAGGCAAGCTCTGCTCTAATAGGTCACTTCCAGGGCTCCCCTGCTGGCAGGGAGCATCCTTCCTGCTCTCCCCTCAGACTCCTCCCACACCCCCACCTCTACCCCCACCCACCTGCTGCATGGCTCTTAGCACATGACCTTGCCTCCCACTTCCAGAGAGAATTGAGGCCATCTGGCAGAAAGCCCTCCAAGGCCTCCCCCTCTCCCAGCCCCCACCCCCCACCCAGAGATTCAGCTCCTTCCCTCCCGTTTCCAGGTGTAGAGCTACTCCCCCCCCCCCTTCCCGCCAACGGAGTTCCCAGGCTCCACACTCCTCACCACCACTGCCACCCCCACACACACACACTCCCACACTCCTGAGCACCTTGGTCTTCATTTCTCTCTCCTCCCTCATTAGTTTGCTCAGCATATCAACCAGCTTAGGTTCCTCCATCCTAGCCCTCCCCACCCCCACTCACACATCCTTCCCTCCCTCCATAGTTAACCCCTTCCAGCTAAAGCTACTGCTGCCTTTTTTTTTTTTAAGAGAGAGAGAGAGAAAGACAGAAAACATTGATCAGTTCCTTTATGTGCCCTGACCAGGGATCAAACCTGCAACCTTGGCATATCAGGATGATGATTCTATGTTTGTTTGTTTTTTATAATTTTAAATTTTTTTAATTTATTCATTTTGAGAGAGGAGAGAGAGAGGGAGAGAAAGAGACAGAGAGAGGAGAGAAAGACAGAGAGAGAGAAGGGAGGAGGAGCTGGAAGCATCAACTCCCATATGTGCCTTGACCAGGCAAGCCCAGGGTTTTGAACCGGTGACCTCAGCATTTCCAGGTCGACACTTGATCCACTGCGCCACCACAGGTCAGGCAAGATGATGATTCTCTAACCAACTGAGCTATCTGGTCAAGGCTGCTGTTTCTCTTTTTAACGTGGGCTTCTTACTTTCTTTCTTTCTTTTTTTTTTTTTTTTTACAGAGAGAGAGAGTCAGAGAGGATAGACAGGCAGGAATGGAGAAATGAGAAGCATCAATCATTAGTTTTTCGTTGTGCATTGCAATACCTTAGTTGTTCATTGATTGCTTTCTCATATGTGCCTTGACCACGGGCCTTCAGCAGACTGAGTGACCCCTTGCTCGAGCCAGTGACCTTGGGCTCAAGCTGGTGAACTTTTGCTCAAACCAGCTGAGCCTGAGCTCAAGCTGGTGACCTCGGGATCTCGAACCTGGGTCTTCCACATCCCACTGCGCCACCGCCTGGTCAGGCTAATGTGGGCTTCTTAAAAGTATTGTTCACCCTCCTCCATCTTCATCCTCACCTCCCACTCACTCCCCAGCCCCAAGCAGTGTGACTTCACCCTCTACCACTCCACGGCGAAGGTTCTTGCCAAGGTCACCAGTGACTGTTATCAGTAAGCATGAAGGCTGTCTGGTAGGCATGGTCTCACTCCACCTCGGGAGGGCCATCCCCGCTCTTAGACATCAGCGACCCTCTGGTTGCCTCAAGACCTGACCGCTGGTCTTTCAGGCCCACTCCACATCCTTAACTCCCCAAGCCGTGGACACTCTAGCCTCCATCCCCAGCTCAGACCCCCACCTCAGGCGCCAGACCCCCATCTCCAACCAACTGCCTTCTGGACACGAGCTCTATTGTCTCTCAGGTACCTCAAGCCATTTGGTCCAAATGGATCTCAGTCTCTTGACCCCTCATGTGCGCTGCCTGCCCCCTCCCAATTCCTCTTCCCGCCTGTGCTCAAAGTATTGATAGATGCTTGGGAGCTGCCCCGTGCTCCTCCCTGCGCCTGGTGTCCATCAGTCTCCAGCTTCTGTCCACCTCCTCCACACAGCCACGCCCCCTCGCCCATCACTGAAACAGCCTCCCAGCTGGCCTCCCTGCCTCCCTTCTTGCCCTCCTTCAATAGCTAGGCTGATTTTTTTTTCTTTTCTTTGGTGACAGAGACAGAGAGAGACAAAGAGAGGGACAGATAGGGACAGAGAGACAAGAAGGGAGAGAGATGAGAGATGAGGAGCATCAATTCTTCGTTGTGGCTCCTTAGTCTCCTTAGTTGTTCATTGATTGCTTTCTCATATGTACCTTGACCGGAGGGGAGGGGGGGTACAGCAGACCGAGTGACCCCTTGCTCAAGCCAGAGACCTTGAGCTCAAGCCAGCAACCTTGGGCTCAAGCTGGTGAGCTTTGCTCAAACTAGATGAGCCCACGCTCAAGCTGGTGACCTCCAGGTTTTGAACCTGGGTCCTTTATGTCCCAGTCCAACGCTCTATCCACTGCGTCACCGCCTGGTCAGGCTAGGCTGATCTTTCTCAGACCAAATTTGATCAAGTCAATCTGCTGCTTGGATGAAGTTCAAGCTCCCAAGCATGACTTATCTCCTTCAAAATCTGGCGTCCTGACCTCTGTTCCCCTCTTGCCTTTCTCGTGTGGTTCTGTGAGGTTGATCCCACCCTTATGTGAGCCTTTCCCAAGGCCCTGGACACCATGATTGGTTCAGAATGTGGACCAGTGACCTAAAAATGGCCCAGTTAGCATCTATAAATATGGAGCAAAGGCCAGGCAGCTGAGCCAGGAGCGGTGGCTGCCATCTTTGATCTTCAAGGAAAGCCAGCTCTGCAGAGGTCACCACAAAGAGAGGGAAAGAACCTGGTTGCTCAGTGACACCACTGAGCTGCTGTATCAACCTCACCCGACGCCACTGAACTCTGAACTTGGTCATCATGTGAGCCCGTCAATGCATTCCCTTGACTGAGCTGGTTGGTTTGTCCCCTGTCGCTTGCCGTCACAGCCTCTGAAACAACACATCTCTCACCATCACCCCAAGAACTTATGCTCTAGCCACACCCAACAACCTGCCATTCTGGATAGCTGGGAGCACTCTCCATTCCTCTTTTTTTTCTTTCTTTTTTTTTAATTTATTTTTTTCACTCTCCATTCCTCTTGACTAATTCTCATTTGCCTTGCAAAATGAAGCTCAGGTGTCACCCTGCCCAGGACATCTGCACCAATCGACGTACTGTAAGCACCAATGTTTCCCTGTCTGTCCCTCCTTGAGGCTGTGAGCCCAGAGAGGGTGGAGCACCTGTGTGACTCCCCTGTGTGTCCCAGCTCCTCTCACGGCCCCAGAGCAGTTGGCATATAGCAGCTACTTAACCAATGGCTGCTGAGCGAATCAGCCTCAGGCCTGCCCAGCACCTCCTCAGGGGAGCCCTCCCAGATGCCCCCAGCCCCTCACTCCACAGGTACCTACACTGCCAGCTCCAAGAAAACCATTTCTGCCAAATCTTCCCTGACTTTACCAACATATTAGCTCTTCATCAGCAGTCTTAGAATAATAATAGAAAGGACCAAGTTGTTCTTTTAAATTGTTAAATTGAGAGAGAGAGAGAAGAAGGGGGAGAGAGAGAGAGAGAGAGACGGATTTGTTGTTCCACTTATGTGTGTATTCACCGGTTGATTCTTGTATGTGCCCTGATCAGGGATCAAACCCGCAACCTTGGCTTATCAAGAGGACAGGACGCTCTAACCAACTGAGCTACCCGGCCAGGGTGAGAAAGAGGTAAGTTCAGATAATAATATAGCAAACAACTTCTTTTAGTGGCTATTATATATCACAGCTACATCCTTAGACTCCAAATCAATACAAGTATATAGATGTTCAATAACTGTTGTTGAATGAATTAGTAGATGAATAAACAAACAAATTCAATGCTTAGTGGTACCAACCACTGTGTGCAAAATGCCTTACCTAAGTTTTCTCATCTTCCCCAGCCTAGCACAGAAGGCAGGCACCCTAGTTATCTTTTCTTTTCTTTTTTTAATTTATTTTTATTTTTATTTTATTTGTTCATTTTAGAAAAGAGAGAGAGGGGGGGGGAGAGATAGAGAGAGAAGGGGGGGAGGAGCAGGAAGCATCAACTCCCATATGTGCCTTGACCAGGCAAGCCCAGGGTTTCGAACCGGCGACCTCAGCATTTCCAGGTCGACGCTTTATCCACTGTGCCACCACAGGTCAGGCTACCTTTTCTTTTTATTAAAAAAAATATATATTTTTAGTGACAGGAGAGGAGGCATAGACAGACTCCCGCATGTGCCCCAACCAGGATCCACCCAGCATGCCCAATAGGGGGCAATGCTCTGCCCATCTGGGACCTTTGCTAGGTTGCAACCAGAGTAAATTTTTTTAGCTCCTGAGGCAGAGGCCATAGAGCCATCCTCAGCACCTGGGGCCAACTCGCTCCAATGGAGCCTTGGCTGTGGGAGGGGAAGAGAGAGACAGAGAGGAAGGAGAGGGGGAGGGGTGGAGAAGCTGATGGTCACTTCTTCTGTGTGCCCTGGCCGGGAGTTGAACCAGGGTCTTCCACACGCTGGGCTGATGCTCTACCGCTGAGCCAACCGGCCAAGGCCCATTCTAGTTACAGTATTTTCATTTTACAGGTGAGGAGCTGAGGCTTCAGAAGGTGACTTGCCTAAAATCTCACAGCTTGAATGTGGCAGAGCTGAGATGGATCCCAACCCCGCTGATGCCAGAGCCCTGTTTTTCACAACCCTGTGTCCACATCCGTTCAGTGGAGATGCTTTTGGCTGTCGCTCCACTCAACGGTGCTTTGAGAAATGCAGACATCTATTCATCCCTCCTAAGAAATGCAGAGGTCAGTGGTCACCATAGACAACATTCAGTGGACATCAGGGCCTCCGGTGTTTCTCATCCCTCAGCCTTGCCTCTTGCATTTATTAGAAAGATGTCCCCTCATGGTCACTAGATGGATGCAGGTGCTCCAAGCATTCTAACCTTGGAGCCCGATTTCCAGGGTAGGAGGAGAGGGACATAGGGCAGGGGTTTTCTCCTGGGCATCTTTCTTTCTTTCTTTCTTTCTTTCTTTCTTTCTTTCTTTCTTTCTTTCTTTCTTTCTTTCTTTCTTTCTTTCTTTCTTTTCTTTCTTTCTCTCTCTCTCTCTCTCTCTCTCTCTCTCTTTCTTTCTTTCTCTTTTTGTTAAGTGAGAGTGACAGAGACAAAAAGAGGTGGGGAGGGCAGATAAGGACAGACAGGAAGGGAAAGAGATGAGAAGCAGCATCAATTTTTCATTGTAGCACCTTAGTTGTTCATTGATTGCTTTCTCATGTGTGCCTTGATGGGGGGGGGGGCTCCAGCTGAGCCAGTGACCCCTTGCTCAAGCCAGTGACATTGGGCTCAAGCCAGCAACCATGGGATCATATCTATGATCCCATGCTCAAGCCAGTGACCTTGGGTTTTGAGCCTGGGTCCTCTGTGTCCTAGGCCACTGCCTAGGTCAGGCCTGGGCACCTTTCCTTTATCAGGGAGAAATAGCTTTGCCAGGAATCTCTGTGCAGGACCAGGTCCCTTAAACCAATACCCCGGTGAAGGCACATAGGATTCCACGATGTGATCGGGCCCATCAGGTGTGTGCTCCAGCACACCTGCCATAACATCCAGGGGTCTCCTCCTACTGCCTGGGCGAAGTTGGGGCTCTATCAGCAAGGAAGACAAAAGTATGGCTGGTAGGTGGGCCGGCAACCCTGGCACCATGGCCCACTCCCTCCCCGACAAAGCCCCCTCCCTGCATCAGAGCATTCCCATTGGCTGACCTACAGACCAGAGGGGGGGGTAGGTCTCTTCCCTGGCTGAGACGGGCTTGGGCCTGGAGTCATGGCCCCAGATACCCACCTTTTCTAAGATGAGGGCCAGCAGAGACGTCTCCAGCTCCTGCCAGACAACAGGCTCATGAGGCCCAGTGGTGAGTCCGCAGGGACAGATAACCTGGAACAAACAGATGAGTTGATGATTGTTTTTTTTTTTGTATTTTCCCGAAGTGAGAAGAGGGGAGGCAGAGAAACAGACTCCCACATGCGCCTGACTGGGATCCACCTGCTATGCCCACCAGGGGGCAATGCTCTGCCTATCTGGGCTGTTACTCCTATGCAACCAGAGCCACTCTAGCACTTGAGGTGGAGGCCATGGAGCCGTCCTCAGCACCTGGGCCAACTTTGCTCCAATGGAGCCTTGGCTGCAGGAGGGGAAGAGAGAGACAGAGAGAAAGGAGAGGGGGAAAGGTGGAGAAGCAGATGGGCGCTTCTCCTGTGTGCCCTGGCCAAGAATCGAACCAGGGACTTCCACACACCGGATCGATGTTCTATCGCTGAGCCAACCGGCCAGGGCTGAGTTGATGAATTGTTTTTAAAGATTTTTTTTTTACTTATTTTATTTATTTTTTTTTTTTATTTTTTTTTTATTTTTTTTCATTTCTGAAGCTGGAAACGGGGAGAGACAGTCAGACAGACTCCCGCATGCGCCCGACCGGGATCCACCCGGCACGCCCACCAGGGGCGATGCTCTGCCCATCCTGGGCGTCGCCATATTGCGACCAGAGCCACTCTAGCGCCTGAGGCAGAGGCCAAGGAGCCATCCCCAGCGCCCGGGCCATCTTTGCTCCAATGGAGCCTTGGCTGCGGGAGGGGAAGAGAGAGACAGAGAGGAAAGCGCGGCGGAGGGGTGGAGAAGCAAATGGGTGCTTCTCCTGTGTGCCCTGGCCGGGAATCGAACCCGGGTCCTCCGCACGCTAGGCCGACGCTCTACCGCTGAGCCAACCGGCCAGGGCCTTTTTACTTATTTTAGATAGAGGAGAGAGAGGTGGTGGGGGAGGAGCAGGAATCAACTTGCAGTTGCTTCTTGTACATTGCTTCTTGCAGTTGCTTCCCTGACTTAGCCAGCCCGGGATTTCAGACTGGAAACCTCAGCATCCTAGGTTGACACTTTATCCATTGCAGCACCACAAGTCAGGCTAATTGATGATTAAAAATAATAATAATAATATATTCGCCTGACCAGATGGTGGCGCAGTGGATAGAGCATCGGACTGGGATGCGGAGCACCCAGGTTCGAGACCCCAAGGTCGCCAGCTTGAGCAAAGGCTCATCTGGCTTGAGCAAAAAGCTCACCAGCTTGGACCCAAGGTCACTGGCTCGAGCAAGGGGTTACTGGGTCTGCTGAAGGCCTACGGTCAGGGCACATATGAGAAAGCAATCAATGAACAACTAAGGTGTCGCAACGGAAAACTGATGATTAATGCTTCTCATCTCTACATTCCTGTCTGTCTGTCCCTACCTCTCTCTCTTTCTGACTCTCTCTCTCTGTGTCTCTGTAAAATAAATAAAAAAATAAAATGCATAGCTAAACACAAACTTTCTTTTAAAAAAATAATGTATTCATTTATTTTAGAGAGGAAGGGAGAGAAAGAGACAGAAACATCAATGTGTTCCTCTATGTCCCCTGACCGGGGATCAAACCCACAACCTTTATGTGTTGAGATGATGCTCTTACCAACCAAACTATCTAGCTAGGGTGAACTGATGGGTTTTTAAGTTTGTAGGTTAGATGTATTCAGTCATTCATTCAACAAGAGCTTATTGTTAAAAAAAAACAAAAAAACTTATTGTTCATCATCTCCAACTCCTCTTTATCCTCTGCAAAGTCTTTATTTATTATTTATTTATTTATTTATTTATTTATTTTTGGTGACAGAGATAGAGAGAAGGACAGATAGGGATGGACAGACAGGAAGGGAGAGAGATGGAAGCATCAATTTTTTGTTGCGGCATCTTAGTTTCTCATTGATTGCTTTCTCATATGTGCCTTGACTGGGGTGGGGGTGGGGCTACAGCAGACTGAGTGACCCCTTGCTCAAGCCAGTGACCTTGGGCTCAAGCTGGTGAGCCTTGCTTAACCCAGATGAGCTTGGACCCAAGGTCGCTGGCTCCAGCAAGGGGCTACTCGGTCTGCTGAAGGCCCGCGGTCAAGGCACGTATGAGAAAGCAATCAATGAACAACTAAGGTGTTGCAACGCACAACGAAAAACTAATGATTGGTGCTTCTCATCTCTGTTTCTGTCTGCCTGTCCCTGTCTATCCCTCTCTCTGTCTCTGTAAAAAAAATTTAAAAAATAAATAAATAAAAATAAACATGAAGGTGGTCATCTGCAAACCAAGGATGGCGGCCTGGACGGATTGTCCTCTCACACGCCCAGGACTCCACCTTGCCAGGAGCGACTTCAGCTTTCCGGCCTCCGGAGCTGCTAGACAGTAAGTTGCTGTTGTTCACGTCCCCCAGTGTGGGAGACGTTGTGACAGCAGCCCTGGGAAACATACACGGGCAGTGGCCTCTGGGTACAGGGGTCTGTCCGCCTGGGCATGACTTATCTGGACTAGAACCTGAAGAAGCTCTGGGTTCCAAAGTCAGGGCATCCCACCCCCTCCCTGGCTGTCAAGGAGGGGTAGACTCCACGACCACCCGGTCCCTCTCACCGTCCTGAGGCCAGTGAGGCCAGCTGTTACCATTAAATTCAACCACTAGTTGTCTCCTGTTGACTTATAGTGCCAAGGGCGGGGCCTGAGGACCTTGCGGTTGAGAACAACAAGCCATGAAGTTTCACTGGGGCCTGGTACCGCTTATGCAGCAACAGTGCTGCCTAACAGATGATCCCAAAGCTTCCGTGAGTCCGAATCTCAGGAATGACTTGACTGGGTGGTTCTGCTTGTTGGTCTCCCATAGGGTCTCCCAAGATGTTGGATGGAGCTTCAGTCATCTTCTCCCAAAGGACTCACTCCTGAGGTTAGCAGGTTGGGGCTGGCTGTTGGTGGGAAGCCTCAGTCCCTCACATGTGGACTCCTACATGAGGCTGCCTGTGCGTCCTGATAGCATGGTGACGGGCCTTCCCTACAGGGAGCAATTAAAGAGACTAGGCAGCCTGACCAGGTGGTAGCACAGTGGGTAGAGCATCAGACTGGGACACGGAGGACCCAGGTTCGAAACCCTGAGGTCACCAGCTTGAGTGTGGGCTCATCTGATTTGAGCAAGGCTCACCAGCTTGAGCCCAAGGTTACTGGTTTGAGCAAAGGGTCACTAGGTCTGCTATAGCCCCCCGGGCAAGGCACATGTGAGAAAGCAATCAATGAACAACTAAGGTGCTGCAACAAAGAATTGATGTTTCTCATCTCTCTCTTTTCCTGTTTGTCCCTATCTGTTCCTCTCTGTTTCTATCTCTGTCACAGGAAAAAAAAAAAAAAAGAGAGAGAGAGAGAGAGACTAGGCAGAAGCTTGGTCTCAGGTTTTACAATAGTCCCTAGTCTTGGGATTTACACACTGACACTTATGCAGTATTTTTATCACACAGCTCAGCCACATTCAGTATGGGAGGGGACTATATAAGGTCATGAATGCCAGGAGGTGAGGATCACTGGGGCCATCTAGGTGGCTGGCTATCACAGGCTGGATAAGAGCTTTGGTATTCTAGAGGGTTCTAGGGGCAAAGGGCCATGAAAGGAAGAGTCCGCCTGGCCTGGGTGGCCTCGTGGGCTGAGCGCCGACCTGGAAATGCTGAGGTCTCTGGTTTGAAACGCTGGGCTTGCCCGGTCAAGGCACACACGACAAACGGCCATTGAACAGCTAGAGAGAGCGAAGCGACTACTTCTTGTTCCCCCTCCAGTCATTCTCTTTGTAATACCAAAAAATAACATCTTTTTTTTAAAATTGATTTTAGTGAGAGAGAAAGGGGGAAAGACACACACACACACACACACACACACGAAGGAACATAGATCTGTTCCTGTATGTGCCCTGACCAGGGATCAAACTGGCAACCTTTGTGCTTCAGAATGACGCTCTAACAAACCTAGCTATCTGGCAAGAAATGAAATCTTAAAATAGAAGAAGAAGAAAAAAAGAGAGTCTTATAGATGAAGTTGGGAAGGACAAAGCCTTGGGAGCATATTAGTTTCTCAGGGCTGCCATGAACTGGGTGGCTTAAAGCAACAGCGGTTTATTTTCTCACAGCTCTGGAGGCCAGAGTTCAGAATCCAGGAGTTGGCAGGGTTGGTTCCTTTTAGAGACTCTGACGGAGAATCCTTCCCACGCCTCTCTCCTGGCTTCCGGTGGTCCTGGCCTTCCTTGGCAAGAGCTGCATCACTCCAACCTGTGCCCCTGTCTTCACGTGGCCTCTCCTCTGTGTACGTGTGTCTCAAACCTCCAGCTCCTCTCTCTTACAAGGACATCCATCACTGGATTTAAAGCCAATCCTAAATCAAGGATGATCTCTCATCCTGAGATCCTTAACTTAATTACATCTGTAAAGACCCTATTTCCAAATAAGGTCTCAGTCACAGGTATCAGAGGCTGGAACTTCAACATATCTTTTTAGGGGGCACACTTCAACCCACTACAGGAGGCATCCCCACAGAGGGGCTGTTTGATGCCATGACCTAATATCTCCATCTGCTTTGGCTCAAGCATCACCTCCTCTGAAGAGCCTGTTACCTTTCCTTTGTGCCACACAGTACCTGTGCCCGCCACCATCATGGCCACCAGTATTCCTTCCGCTAACATTTACTGGCCCTGGCTGGTTGTCTCAGTGGTAGAGCGTCAGCCTGGCGTGCAGAGTCCTGGGTTCTATTCTTGGTCAGGGCACGTATAGGAACAGATCGATGTTCCTGTCTCCATCTCTTCTCTCCTCTCTCTCTCAAATCAATAAACTAAACATTAACAAAAATACATGGCACCCCGTGATCTGAATTTCAGATAAAAAAAGAGTGAGTTTAAGTCTGTCCCATGTATTGTATTCAGCAGTCCTGACAGCAGCAGCAGACAAGCATGGCCCCTGCTGTGGGGAGCCGCAGTCTCGTGGGGAAGATCACAGGGGTGAGTGACCTTGATGTTGTGTGACAGAGGACAAAGGAGGCATCGAGAGACCCCAGGAAGTGTGCCTGGGTCCAGATACATGAGGAAGAAAAAGACTTCCACTGTTTAAGCTGGGAACCCTGGGGTGAGGAGGAAAGAGGGCTTCTGGTGAAGGGGACAGCAGGGCCACGGCTGATGTGGAGAGGGGGACCTGGCAGGTGGGCGCTGGCCAAACACCTGAGCCCCTAACAAAGTCCAGACCCGTGTAGGGCTTTAACTGGCCTGACCAGATGTGCATTTTATTTATTTCTTTTTTTTTTAATTTTTTAAAATTATTTATTTATTCATTTTTAGAGAGGACAGAGAGAGGGAGAGAGAGAGACAGAGAGAGAAAGAGAAGGGGAGGAGGAGCTGGAAGCATCAACTCCCATATGTGCCTTGACCAGGCAAGCCCAGGGTTTCGAACCGGCGACCTCAGCATTTCCAGGTCGACGTTTTATCCACTGCGCCACCAGTGGATTTCTTAAAAGATTTTATTTATTCATTTTAGAGAGAGAGAGAGAGAGAGAGAAGAGGGGAGGAGCAGGAAGCATCAACTCCCATATGTGCCTTGACTGGGCAAGTCCAGGGTTTCAAACCAGCGACCTCAGTGTTTCAGGTCAACGCTTTATCCACTGTGCCGCCGCAGGTCAGGCCAGATGTGCATTTTAGACAGAAGGGGATTGTGGTGTCACAAATGCCAAGGTGAGAACAGAGTTTCAAGGAAAAGGCAGTGAATAACACCAGAAGTTGGCAGGATTTCCAGAAAGATAAGGACAGAGACATTCCCCTGGTCGGCAAACTGTGGCTCATGAGCCACATGCGGCTCTTTGGCCCCTTGAGTGTGGCTCTTCCACAAAATATTGATACCACGTGCAGTACTACCTGGATAAGGAATGTACCTACCTATATAGTTTAAGTTAAAAAAATTTGGCTCTCGCCTGACCAAGCAGTGGCACAGTGGATAGAGCGTCGGACTGGGATGCAGAGGACCGAGGTTCAAGACCCCAAGGTCGCCAGCTTTAGCGCAGGATCATCTGGTTTGAGCAAAGCTCACTACCTTGGACCCAAAGTCGCTGGCTTGAGCAAGGGGTTACTCAGTCTGCTGTAGCCCCACGCTCAAGGCACATATGAGAAAGCAATCAATGAACAACTAAGGAGCCACAACAAAAAACTGAAAATTGATGCTTCTTATCTCTCTCCATTCCTGTCTGTCTGTCCCTATCTATCCCTCTCTCTGACTCTCTCTCTCTCTGTCTCTGTAAAAAAAAAAAAGAAAAAGAAAATGGCTCTCAAAAGAAATTTTACCCTGGCCGGTTGGCTCAGCGGTAGAGCGTCCGCCTAGCGTGCGGAGGACCCGGGTTCGATTTCTGGCCAGGGCACACAGGAGAAGCGCCCATTTGCTTCTCCACCCCTCCGCCACGCTTTCCTCTCTGTCTCTCTCTTCCCCTCCCGCAGCCAAGGCTCCACTGGAGCAAAGATGGCCCGGGCGCTGGGGATGGCTCTGTGGCCTCTGCCTCAGGCGCTAGAGTGGCTCTGGTCGCAACATGGCGACGCCCCGGAGGGGCAGAGCATCGCCCCCTGGTGGGCAGAGCATCGCCCCTGGTGGGCGTGCCGGGTGGATCCCGGTCGGGCACATGCGGGAGTCTGTCTGACTGTCTCTCCCTGTTTCCAGCTTCAGAAAAATGAAAAAAAAAAAAAGAAAGAAAGAAATTTCAATGGTTGTGCTGTTGATATTTGACTCTGTTGACTAATGAGTTTGCCGACCACTGCTAGAACTAGCAAAACTGCTGCAGGCATCATCGAGAGGCTTTGGGGGTGGTGGAAGCAGGAGCCAGGCTGCAGCAGGTTGAGGAGTTAGTGGCATGAGAAACAAGGAGATAGAGACAGGGTGAGCCACTTTTTCCAAATGTGTTTGAGTAAGAGGGAGGCTCAGTGCAGGCTGGAGCTGGAGGCGGGAGGGAGGCCAGGGAGGGACCCTGAGCTGAGGGGGTGAGGCCCAGGGCAGTCTGGCCTTGGAGGGGGCTCAGCTCTCCAGGTGGCAGGAAGAGGAGGGTGGGGAGCATTCAGATTCTTTTTGGGAAACCAGGGACTCTCAGGGCCAGCTTATGACACAGTACAAAGTCCGCCTCTCCCCAGCTGCGTTGGGACACGCCAGCCCCTGGGCAGGGGCTGTCTCCCGTGCCTGTTCCCCAGCTCAGATGACACCCTGGAGCACACAGTAGCCCCAAGCCTCTGCTGAGCAAACGAACAAAGGGACAGTTGGGAGCAGCTGAGGGCTGCTGGGCGACGACAGGAGGGTCAAGGACAGTCTTTGGGGGAGTGGCTGTCTTTGGAGGAAGGGGAGGAAGAGAAGGAAGAGGGATTCAGAAAGGAGGTGGGAGGGGTGCAGGTCCTGAGGGGGGGGGGGCGACAGTGTCCCTGTGCGGAAGGGTCAGAGAGGAGGGGAGAGAAGGGCCCCTGGGCCCCCTGGCGGCATGGTGGCTAATGAGGCAGTGTAGAGGCCTGGTCGATAGGGGCAGGTGTTTGGCAGGGAATGGAGGAAAGGAGAGGAAGGGTGGGGAGATGTACTTTTGTCTATGGGAGGGGATTCCTTTCCTGCCCTAGGGCGGCCATGCCAGGTGCTAGTCACCATCTCATCCCATTGTATCTCATCTAAGTCTCAAAACCCCCATGGGAAAAGATGGTGCAATGATTGCTATGGGTAGTCTCACTGTAGAGATAAAGAAACTGAGTCTCAGAAACTATAGTTACTTTTCCAAAAGTCACAAAACCCCAATGTAGCAGACAGGAGTTTAAACCCAGGCCATTCTGACTCCAAAGCAAGCTGTCTACTCTCCCAGGGGACCTGAGCGGAGCAGAGCCCATACTGAGGGCAGCCCCAGGCACACTGCTGTGGGGCAGGAATAGGGCCTTGGACTTTCTGAGCTTTTCAGGGAGCCTAGATGATGTCACTTTCTCAAGAGACTGTAGGCTCACCTCCCAGGCTTTGTCTGGTAGCCAGTAAATTCCAGCAGCCCGGGGGAGGGTGGGTGGACCCAAGAGTGGGGAGTAGCAGAAAAGACAGGGCACAAGGCCATCATGGTGGCAGGCATCTGTTCCCTGAAACAGCTGACCGTGAAAGGTCAGTGGGGGTGGGCCTGACCTGTGGTGGTGCAGTGGATGAAGCGTCGACCTGGGACGCTGAGGTTGCCGGTTCGAAACCCTGCACTTGTCCGGTCAAGGCACATATGGGAGTTGGTGCTTCCTGCTCCTCCCCCCTTTCTCTCTCTCTAAAATGAATAAATAAAAAGAAAAAGACAAAAAAATAGTTTTAAAAAAAGAAAGTTCAGTGTGGGTAGAGAAGAGAAGCCAACGCAGGAAGGGGCAGGGCGCTGGGGTGAGGGTGGAGCTCGTTCCTACCTTGCTCCACTGCTCCCTGCTTCCAGGCCCTGAAAAGACTGCTCCTCCACTCCCAGAATCTCCTTCCCTTCTCCTCCTTCAAAGGGAAGTGGACCGACCTGTGGTGGTGCAGTGGAAAAAGCATCAACCTGGAATGCTGAGGTTGCCGGTTCAAAACCCTGGGCTTGCCTGGTCAAGGCACATATGGGAGTTGATGCTTCCTGCTCCTCCCCCCCCCCCCACCCTCTGTCATTCTCTCTTCTCTCTAAAAATTAATAAAAGTAAAAAAAAAAAAGGTAAGTGGAGATGTCCCCTCTTCCCACCTTGGCCACTCTCTTGACCCTTAGCTCCCTCTGTTGGTCCCCAGAGCGCTAGCAACCAGATTTTCTGAAGGAAGAATTGAATACAGGCTGAAGACTCCTTCTTGTCTACCTACACTCCCTCCAAGTCTCATCCTGCCTCATCCAGCTTTAAATTCCATCCATATGCTTACTGTGCTGAAATATTTATTTCCTGCCTGGACCTTTCCCCTGAGCTCCAGACTCTGATTACCCCACATGTCCATGTGAATATCTAAAAGACATCTCAAAGCAGACATGGCCAAAACCGGAGTCCTGATCTTCCCCTTCCCCACCCCCACCTGGCTCCTCGCAAAGTAGCCCACATCTCAGTTGAAGCCACTCCATTTTTCCAGGAGCACAAGCTAAAAACCTCGAAGGTATCTTAACTCTCTCCTTTCCCTCACACCCCACATCCACTCTGCCAGCAAGTCCTGTTGGCTCTACCATCCACATGTGTCCAGGCCCTGACCCCTTCACCCAGCTGCATTGCTATCCAGCTGGTGCCAGCACCACCGCTCTTGCCTTGGTTAGACCAGTGGCCTCTGTCTTGCCCTTGCTTTTTTTTTTTTTACAGAGACAGAGAGAGAGTCAGAGAGAGGGACAGACAGACAGGAATGGTGAGAGATGAGAAGCATCAATCATTAGTTTTTCACTGTGACACCTTAGTTGTTCATTGATTGCTTCCTCATATGTGCCTTGACCGTGGTGCTACAGCAGACTGAGTAACCCTTTGCTCAAGCCAGCGACCTTGGGTCCAAGCTGGTGAGCGTTTTTGCTCAAACCAGATGAGCCCGCGCTCAAGCTGGCGACCTCAGGGTCTTGAGCCTGGGTCCTCTGCATCCCAGTCCGACACTCTATCCACTGTGCCACCACCTAGTCAGGCCTCATCTCCTGCAGATCTTGACTCAAATTTCATCTCATGCTTGCCTTCCTGAGCATCCTAGTTAAAACTATAAACCCTGACCTTCCCTATCCTCCTTCCCTGCTTTATCTTCCTCCATAGAATGCATATCATGTATTATGAATTTTACCTGTTCATTTAATTATCTGCCTCCTCCTTCTAGTTCTGTGAGAGCAGTGTCTTTTCCGTTATTGTTTTCTTTGCTGCCAGAAACAGCACCTACCATATGGTAGGCACTCAGCAAATGTTGCCTGAGTGCCTGTGTTGGGGCCACTGCCATCCTGAGCACTGGTGATGTGATTAATGAGCAAAACCTGATGAAGTCTATGAACCTTACGTCCTGGGCAGCATTTTTCCAATTTTCATGTGTTCGACCCTACCTGCAGAGCTCTCAGAAGCAAAGACTCTGGATCCACCCCTGGATTTTTAACTTTTTTTTTTTTTTTGGTGAGAGAGAGACAGACAGGAAGGGAGAGAGATGAGAAGCATCAGCTCGTAGTTGCATCACTTTAGTTGTTCATTGATTGCTTTCTCATATGTGCCTTGATCAGGGCCTCCAGCAGAGTCGGTGACCCCTTGCTCAAGCCAGTGGCTTTGGGCTTTAAGCCAGCGATCTTTGGGCTCAAGTCAAGTGCAAATTGGGAGCATGTTGAGGATCCCACACTCCAGCTGGTGAGCGTGCATTCAAGCTGGCAACCTCTGTGTTCGGAACCTGGGACGTCAGCATCCCAAGTCTATCCACTGCACCACCAGCAGTCAGGCCCTCTGGATTTTCTGGGGATGGGTCCCAGGGGTGTGCACTATGCACAAGGTCCCTGGGTAATTCTAATGAAGGTCAAATAGAAATGAATTTTGGTCTTCTGAGACAGACTGAAATACTGTCCTGGATGCCTGGGGTCTCATTTTCATAGCACCATCCACTCTCCATTAAAGAGTTGTTACATGCCTGTCTCCTCTCTAAACAGTATTTTGGACTGTGTTGTCACAGTCTGGTCTGTGCCTCTGGTCTCAGTACAGTCTAGGTGCAGGTAAATGTTTATTGAGTGCACGAATGAATGGAGAATGAATGGTGACAAGACGGATGAATGACTCGGGTTGGAAAGGACCTTCAAGAGTTCACGATCTCGGTGGGAACGTTTCCAAAGACTTCCCCTAGGCCCCAGGGTTGCAGGAGGGTCTGGTACTTCAGAGGTCGTGACGGTTGGTTGTTTGAAGGTGGCAGTTCCACGAGCTGCCTGAGGCTGGGAAGGGCCGCAGAAATGCTGAATTCAAGGGCTATAAGGCCACCCACCCGGCTGCCCAGAGGCGCGCTTCTCTCAGCAAGACGCAGCCGTTGCTATAGTTACAGACGCAGTCGGGAGAGAAGGGGGCGGGTCTAGGATACGTCATTGTTAGCGCGACGGCGCTGTGAGACTCCCGCCCCTTTCGGCAGCGAGACCCTCAGCCCGCCTCTGGAGCTCTCCACCTGCACGCCTCTACACGCTTTCCCCCATCCCCGGCTGTGCGCAGGCGCGATGCCCACCAGGACGCGCCGGGGAGCCCGCGAGGCGCATGCGCGGTGCGGGGCCCGCCGTCCTTCTGCTGTCGCCGCTGCCACCGTAGCTGCTGTTGCCGCCTCCCTGCCGGCAAGTGTGGGAAAGAGAAGCTGAGGGCTGCCGCCGCCGTTGCCGCGATGGGGGTGAGTGAAGCAGAGAGAGGATACGGGAGGGCCCGGAGCGCTCCCCACTCCACGCGTCCCTATTGTTCCTGAACCCCCCCTCACGTGACCTCGACCCCTCCAGCCTCACGTGATCCTCAGCCCCCAAATCGCCCGACTCCCCCATTCTAAGTGTCCCCACGCCCGGCCCAGCCCGGGGGTCTTCTGGGGAGTCCCCTTCTTTGGGCCCCACCCCCTCGGGTGCGCTCCGCACTTCCCGTCCGCCCTGCTTTCCTGGCTGTTCTGTTATGTTCTTGGCCTCCCCTGTCCCCCACGGGCATGTTGGGGTCTCTCTCTGACCCACCGCCTTCCCCAGAGGTCACTGTCACCTAGTTGTCACCGGCTTCACGGCTTCCCACTTCTTAGGCCAGACCTGGCCTGGAGGCACCTGAGGCTGAGAGAAAAGGCGGCACTCAGCCAAGGTCACACAGACAGTGACCGGGGGCCAGACCCCGACTCCGGGCTCCCGAGTCCCCTGCCGCCGCGCTTCCCGCTACGCGGATGCTCAGTAAAGCCGGCTCCCCTCCTTTTTCGAAACCTCTCCACCAGGTTCCTCCTGCTTCTGAAAAAGTCTCTTCCTTTCCAACAGAGGCCCGCCTTAACGGCCTCCGGGACGAAGTGAGCGAGGTGGTGCTTATCGTTGCCTGAGCTGTTAGCAGTCGTAGTGCGGCAGGGGGCTTTGCAGGGGGAAACTGTGCAGAAGGCGAGCCCGGGGCTGGTGATGGCCCCCGCCGCCGACGGAGGGGGACGACTGTCCTGTGGAAAGCCTCCTGGAGGTGCGTTTTGTGCCCCTCTCTGGCACGTGCTGATAGCGGGTTGGCAGAAATTATGCGTATGTGCCCGGTGAGTTCACCTTCCTGAGTTCCAAGTAGAGTAGCATTGGTCACTCTCCTAAAATGGAACTGGCTCTTCCTGTGTACATTATTAGTTTTTACATGGGATTTCCCCCACCTTTAGGGAGCACTGACTTAGGAGCCAGAGATACTTCCGTTCCAGCCCTACTCACCGTCTGACAGCATGACACTGTGCCAGTGACACGGGCTTTGTGAACCTGAATTTCCTCGTACGTGTGATGAGGGTGGTGGTACCTCCCCCTTAGGATAGATGTGAGGATTAAATGAGATAGTGGAGGTACATAGCCAAGTAGATGCCTCTTAGATAGCTACTGTTACTTTTGCCTCTATTCTCAGCACTAACTTTAGTTATCTAAAATAGATTGGTGCTATTTTTACTGTAATGCATTGGATTTGTCCCTACTGTTATTATTAACCTAGTTTTTTGTTCTCATTCAAATAGTTATTGACTGAACAAATTGACTTGTTAGACAAAAATAGTTGTCTAATCCATGCCAAAGCACTTGATGTAATTTCGTTTCAAAACACATTCATCATGTTTCAACAAGGAATTTGGGATACTGTGTATTTTATATGTAGAAAATCAAGTCTAGAGACTTTTGGCATATTTAACCTAGACTTGGGTGAGAGATCTCAGACCCAGCTCTTGCTGAAACTAAGTGGAACCTGTGTGCTCAGTATCACTCACTCTGTCGGAGTCTGTCCAGCGTGAGCTGCTCTAGACTGAGCAGAAATCAGGAAGTGTATTGCGCAGTTCCGGGTCGAGGCTTCCTCGTTGGCTGAGGGAAGTAGCAGGCCTCAGATACTGTGATCCTTGGTTCCTTCAGGGCCCCAGTCTTATTACTCCTTCACTGATGCGTTTCTCAGACTGGCTGCTCCCTAGTCTCTTCTGGTCTGAAACTCACTGCGAAAAAGAGACTTGGGTTTCCTTCCCCGAAGCAGAGCTAGAACCCTCTCGTTACCCTCATTCCTTATGCCCTTATGCGTGAGGGCCGAGAACGCATATCAGGAAGGTCAACAGACTGCTCACCCTTCAGCAGAGGGCCCTGCTCTGTTTGATAGCCTGACCTCAAGCTAAGAGAGGGTGGCATCTGATGGGGCATCGTTCTCTTCAAAGTTCTTTCGACCTGGTGTGTATTGTCTTTCGGAATTGAAATTTAGATATCTCCCTTTGCCTAAAACAAAGATTCTTTTCAGATCTTGAGTACTTTGTGGGATGGGAGCATTAACACTGAAAATCTAGGAGATGCCTAGCCTTCCTTTTCTGAAATTCCTTTTCTGAAAGGTGCTTCCTGCTCCCATCTGGGTGTTTTGTTTGTTTGTTTGTTTGTTTTTAAATTTCTCCAGGTCAGAAAAGTGAATGTAGAGATACTAATTTGGTAGGAATAATAAGGGGAGGAGTTTCACAGCCGTAGGTAAAAGCATTTCTAGATCACACTTATAATGTGTCCTATACATGTAATTGATGTAGTAGTGGAAGGCACGAGGACTCTGGGTTCATACTTGGATTTCAGCCTTGGATGAGTCATCAGTATGAATTGAGTATCTGCTGTTTGCTGAGCACTGGATGTGAATTTGCAAATACAACAGATAACCTCTACCTCGTGACCTGCATGGTCTAATGCAGGGGTAGTCAACCTTTTTATACCTACCGCCCACTTTTGTATCTGTTAGTAGTAAAATTTTCTAACCGCCCACCGGTTCCACAGTAATGGTGATTTATAAAGTAGGGAAGTAACTTTATAAAATTTATAAAGCAGAGTTACAGCAAGTTAAAGCATATAGTAATAATTACTTATCAAGTACTTTATGTTGGATTTTCGCCAAGTTTGGCAGAATAAATTTTTATAAAACAACTTACTATAGTTAAATCTATCTTTTTATTTATACTTTGGTTGCTCCACTACCGCCCCCCATGAAAGCTGGAACGCCCACTAGTGGGTGGTAGGGACCAGGTTGACTACCACTGGTCTAATGGGAGTGGAGGGAGGTGGTAATTAGGAAGACTTTGAGAATTCTCTTCACTGGCTCTGTGACCCTGAAAGTTATCTAGCCTCTCCGTACCTCAGTTTTGTCATCAAAGAAGTGGGTACACATACTTGCTGAGTTATTGTGAAGGAAGAGTAAAATAAATCACCTTTATTAAAGTATTAGCAGAATGTCTGACACTGGTGAGCCACTAATGGGCCTGAGGTTAGCCCCATTTTATGGATAAGGAAATTGAGGTTCAGAGAAACTGAGTAACTTACTGAAAAGAGATTAAATAACTTGCCCAGAGTCACACAGCTACATGGTAGAAGAGCTGAGAATCAAATCCAGGTCTCTTGACTCAAAATCCCACACTCTTTATTATATAAAGCTCCCTTGGGAAAGACACTTAACCACAATGAGCTCTACTGTTCACTGTGCTTGTTTCCCGTTTTAATTAGGAGAATTTTCCCGTGTCCCTGCTGGATAGTCTTACCTCCTCAACACAGGGCAGAGCTAATTGGAACATTAGGAGACCACTTTTCCTGGTGCGCCCAGGTTTGAGGGGAACCCTGCCTTCCCGCCCGGCCTGCCTCTCACCCCGCGTGCTGGCAGCCGAGCACTGCCGGGCTCTTTCATTCCCTGCAGTCTGGGGCCGCAGCAGCCCGAGCCTTGCTCCGAGGACTGCCTGGCTCGCCTGTTCTCCTGCATGAATGAGTCCATAAATCTCCTGGAGGCCCGGGGTTGGCCCTCCTGCTGCGTGTGCTTCAGAGCTACTTGGTGTACTTAGAAATGAGATCTCGTAGAGGGAGCCCACGTTTCAGTGCTTTCGGGGTCCCGGAGTCACGCCCGCCTTCCAGTGCTTTTGATCTCAGCTCTGGATCATGTGGAGAGAGAGCTGGCTGCAGGGCGGAGGAAGAGCGCTCGCTTCTGCTGTGAAGGGGTGCTGACCCTGGCCTCACCTTACAGCTGTTCTGTGCGGCCAGGATTGCGCTCCATTATTCTGGTGATCGAATTGCTGTCACGCGTCACGCCGGGGTGAAGAGGGACATTGGTGGCCTGCCTGATGTTGAAACACGTGTTCTTCCTGCCCTATGGCACAGCCCTGAGACCTGTCTCCGCTTTCCCTGGTCCTTGCCCCCACCTCAGTATGGAGATAGGTCTTGGGGTGGCACTGTGTTGACATGCCATGCCAGCCATTGCCAAGCCAGAAGGGTAATGAGAGGTGGGTTGCTGACTTGCTGCTTTGAGGGCTCCTGAGGTCGCATCTTGACCACAACCTTGGCTGGGCTGAGAGGGTCTCTGACACTGATGCAGGCTCTACCAGTGGGAGACGGCATGGCTGGTGGAACCAACACAGGATCTGTGCCCCCCTGGGGCTCAGTGTTCCCTCTGCTATTGACTCCTTGGGGACTTGTAATGAGTCACACCATCCCTTTGAGCCTCTGTTTCCTCATGTGTAAGGGAGGTGATGGTTTCTGCCCTGGGAATTGAACCAGGTAATGTTTGTGAAAGCAGTTTGTAAGCTGAATGTGTCTCAGTGTTGTGTGGCAACCCAGACTCCTAAAGAAAAAGGCAGGTGCTCTAAGACCTGTGTGTGGTAGAGAGGGTCTGGGCCTGGGTCCGGATCCCACGTTAGGAGAACAGTTTGTTGTCTGCTGTTCCTCCGGAGAGGTAAGACGTGGGTCTAGCCTGGCTGACGCGTGGTGCTCAGCCTACAGATAATAACTAGCTGGTGGTGGGTGAATTTGTACCAAGAAGGGCAGTTCGTGTAAGTTCCTGGTAGCTGAACTCTTGCTTCCTGGTTGCTTGAAGTAGGAGTAAAACTGTCGTTCCTGGGGGAACCGAGGGTAAAATTTATCCTGAGAAACTACCAGCAGCTGGTTTTTCAACTCAGGCTTTCCTGGGACCAATCAGGGTCCACTGAGGTGTGACTGCAGGTGGTAGAACCTCTCTCTGGTGAGCTCAGAGCCACCTTCCCAGTGCCTCTGGGGTGCCTTTGGCCTCAGCTGGGCTGAGTGTGTGTGCTGCTCTTGTCCTTGGGTGTGAGAACAAAAACTTACGGGCTTAACACTGCCAAGTAGGTATTAAGGACCCCACTCATTAGATGAGGAAAGGAGGCTGTGTTTTGCCTGGAGACTGTAGGGACGAAAGAGCAGAGAGGCTTTGGGTAAGATCTGAGCGGGCTCTTTCCCTGTTACCCGCCTTTTACAGGCCCAACAGGATCTGCTCTGGATGCAGTTGCGGGCGGTTTGCCGTTTGCCACTCTGTGCAAGGACAGCCTTCCTTTGCTCCTCCCTGCTGCCTGTGTGGCTGCAATTTGGCCTTGTTGACCACGTGTCACATGGCCTCTGTCCCCAGGTGAACCCCTTGGAGCCCTTCACTCTGCCCTGTTGCTACTGAGTGCCGGGTGTGCCTGCCACTCATCGGCCTTGGCGGGGCTGCACTTCTGGGGAACGACTCTGTCTCCTGAAGCCAGAGTAGAGTGCCTTGGCCCTAGCTGAGAAGGGGGCCCAGCTCCTGAAAGGGCTGCTCTCAGACTGGAGCTCTGTTGGCTGAGGCCAGAAGACATTGCAAAGGCTTTGAATAAACTTATACTTAGGAACAGCTGTCTGCAGCTTCCTCAGATGCCAGCTTCCCCCTGAAACCTGCCCCGAATCTGTCTAAAATTAGTTGTTCCCTTCTTAGGAGGAGAATGGTGAGAGAGTATTTCTTAAGCATCTGCCAGGAGCCAGGCTGTGCTGCAGGCATTGTCTCGTGTCTCACTGGGTCCTCACGGTGATCCAGCAGCCCTAAGGGTCAGTACTCGTCCTGACAAGGAAGCTGAGAAGTCTGGTGATACTGCCAGGGTCTCACCACTAGAACTCGGGTCTTCCTCACCCCAGAAGGTGAGCAGCAGCCAGGATTGGAAGTTGCTGTGGCTGAGGCCAGGTCTGTGGACACGGACAGACCCTTCGGTTTCTCAAAGGTAAAGTCAAGCCATTGGGTTGGCCGCAGCCCTTCAAGCCAACTTTGCTTTTCTCTGTTGCAGAGGAAGTCAAGCAAAGCAAAGGAGAAGAAGCAGAAGCGGTTGGAGGAGCGAGCAGCCATGGATGCTGTCTGTGCCAAAGTGGACGCGGCCAACAGGGTGACTGTCCCCTCCTCAGCCCCTTCCTCGTGGAACCTCAACTTGGTTTTTAGTTTTACTTCTTTTGGTGCCACCCTGTGGCAGAATGGTGTTACTACCCAGGCACCTCTGCGGCCTCCTTGCTGAGGAAAAGGAGCCAGAATGAGCCTGGAAGAGTTTGCAGGTGGGCCAGCAATCGACCCACATGTGGATCCACACGGAAGTGGCTGCTCCTGTCTGGGGGGTCTCGTTACCAGCAGAAGAGGGTCTGGAGAAATTTTTGTTAGGATTTTGCATTTTGGGGAGGAAACTTCCCTTGTAAAATATGGTATAATTTTCTCATTCATTCCTTCAAACACTTATTGACTGCCCATGAAATACCAGAGGCCACTCTGGGACCAGGAAGATATTAGCACCTGGTTTCAAGGGGCTGTAGTCAGGGCAGGGGTAGCTGTCATCTGAGCACCAGGTGAACCCAGCTTTCAAGCTGAACCAGAGAGATTCTGGTAGTCCCACTGCCTTCGTATCTTACTTTTTGTTGTTCTTTGAGCCAACTCAGTGAACAGTCCATATTTATAAGGCTGTGGCTCAGGGACATGATTTTCCATTTTGGGTTTTGACCAGGTGAGGTTAGTTGGGGGCTTCTTAGAAGTACACAGGTAGATCAAATGGCCTCTCTTCTTTGGATAGGTGAGTAGTAAGCAGGTTGTATG
Organism: Saccopteryx leptura; assembly: GCF_036850995.1. Lineage (NCBI taxonomy): Eukaryota > Metazoa > Chordata > Mammalia > Chiroptera > Emballonuridae > Saccopteryx > Saccopteryx leptura. The sequence goes on along the minus strand of NC_089503.1, from coordinate 9,210,245 downwards.
CCCATAGGCCAGTAGTAGTTTTAGGCTAGTAAAGTCTTTATTTTTTTATATATTTTTAATATTTTTATTTATTTATTCATTTTAGAGAAGAGAGAGAGAAGGGGGGAGGAGCAGAAAGCATCAACTCCCATATGTGCCTTGACCAGGCAAGCCCAGGGTTTCGAACTGGCAACCTCTGTTTCCAGGTCGACGCTTTATCCACTGCACCACCACAGGTCAGGCAAAAGTCTTTATTTTTTACAGAGACAGAGAGTGAGTCAGAGAGAGGGATAGACAGGGACAGACAGACAGGAAAGGTCTTTATTTTTTAAGTGAGAGACAAGACAGGAAGGGAGAGATGAGAAGCATCAACTCATAGTTGCAGCACCTCAGCTGTTCATTGATTGCTTCTCTTATGTGCTTTGACCAAGGGGCTCCAGCTGAGCCAGTGACCCCTTGCTCAAGCCAGCCACCTTGGGCTTTAAGCTGGCGACCATAGGATCATATCTGTGCTCCCATGCTCATGCTGGTGACCCCGCGCTCACGCTGGTGAGCTGCGTTGAAGACAAATGAGCCTGCACTTAAGCCGGTGACCTCAGGGTTTTGAGCCTGGGTCGTCAGCATCCCAGGTCAACATTCTATCCTCTGCGCCATAACCAGTTAGGCTAGAAAAGTCTTTTCTTATCCTGTCAAATGAAGCTAAGGTAACTCTCCTTGGCCTCCTTACCAAAGCCTCCCTCTTACGTATGACATCAGAGCTGAGGTAGATGGCGAGCCCATAGGAGGGAAGCGCCTGGTCCCAGAGCGGAGCCGCCTGACGTGGGTCTGCCCAGTGTCGGGCTTCAGGGCAGAGCGTGGGTTTGTGCTACCCTCTCTCCTTTCCCTCCGCAGCTCGGAGACCCGTTAGAGGCTTTCCCAGTGTTCAAGAAATACGATCGGAACGGGTAAGTGTTCAGCATTCCCAGCTTTCGTCTGTGAGTGTCTTCAGGAGCTCACCTTTTCAGAGTAGACCTCATCAGACTCAAGTTTTCCATCCTTCTTTGTCAGAGAAGGGCCAAAATGGTGGCTGCTGCCCTGGTGATATAAGAGCCCCCAGTAGAAGGACAGAAGAAGCCATAAATGAGCAAACATTGCATAGTCTCAGACTGATGTCGCTAGGACTTTTTATTCTCTCTGGACAAAGAATCATAGAGCTAAAACATCTGAAAAATCATCTAGGCTGACTCTCGTCTTACACAGGGAAAAACTGAGGCTCAGAAGTTGAAGGAGATTTCTGAGTTCACAGTTTCTATTCGGCAGCCATAGGGGCTTTAATTCCTAATCCAGTGCTCTTTCCCTCGCTGTGGAGTGTAATTGTTAAAAGCCACTTACAATTGCTTCTCGGCCTTTTGGCTAAGATCAAGTGTAAAAGCCACTTACAGGCTTTGTGACCTTGGACAAATTGCTTAACCTCTCTGTGCCTCAATTTTCTAATCAGAAATGGGTCTAATAATAGTGTCTTACTGATGGAATCGTCAGGAGGATTAGATGTAAAGCGTTAGTGCCTGGAGCAAGCTAAAAGCTACATCAGTGTTAGCTGTTATTACTGCTGTTATTATTACTAATCTAATTTACTGTAGGATCTGGATTAGAGCGCCCACCCCTTTCGGTCCTTTTGGTTTATAAAATAGGAGGCATAATCTGTTTTACGAGAGATGTGTTGGCTGAGGGGAAATGGGGGTTATGGTTTTAGAGAATCACAACTGTGGGTTTGAATCATAACTGTGCCTCTTATTAACGATACTTAAACCCAACAGTCATACCCTGCAATCCTCATGTTTTAATCTGTTAAGTGGAATGAAGATGCCACCCTTGCAAGGTTTTAATAAAACATATGAAAGGAATGTATCCATCTCTGTAAATAGCAGCTGGTATGAATATTTTAATGAACAAGATAGACAAATGCAAATATATGAACTATGATGCAAAGACTAGTAGGCAGCGCTGTGTTCCTTTCATAGCTGAATTTCATGATACCACATTAATTTATTTATGCTTTCTGTCTGTGATGAGACATAGTACAGGTCCTCTGGTAGTTTTGTCATTCAGCTTCCGGGGAGGCCTTTTTAAAAAAAATTTTATTGATTTTAGCCTGACCAGGCGGTGGCACAGTGGATAGAGCATTGGACTGGGATGCTGAAGACCCATGTTTGAGACCCCGAGGTCACCAGCTTGAGCGCGAGCTCATCTGGTTTGAGCAAAAGCCCACCAGCATGAACCCAAGGTCGCTGGCTCCAGCAAGGGGTTACTCAGTCTGTTGAAGGCCCGCGGTCAAGGCACATATGAGAAAGCAATCAATGAACAACTAAGATGTTGCAACGCGCAATGAAAAGCTAATGATTGATGCTTCTCATCTTTCCGTTCCTGTCTGTCTGTTCCTGTCTATCCCTCTCTCTGACTCACTCTCTGTCTCTGTAAAAAAAAAAAATTATTGATTTTAGAGGAAGAGAGAGACAGGACCATTGATCCATTCCTGCTTGTGCCCTGACTGGGGATTGAACCAGCAACCTCTGTGTTTTTGGATGATGCTCTGACCAACTGAGCCATCCAGCCAGGGCTGGGGAGACCTTTTTTTTTTTTTTTTTTTTTAAATTATTTTTATTTATTCATTTTAGAGGAGAGAGAGAGAGAGAGAGAAGGGGGGAGGAGCAGGAAGCTTCAACTCCCATATGTGCCTTGACCGGGCAAGCCCAGGGTTTTGAACCAACAACCTCAGCATTCCAGGTCAACGCTTTATCCACTGCGCCACCACAGGTCAGGCCTAGGGGAGACCTTTGACACAGTTTGGAGACCCCTTACTGTGATAGCTGTTAGTGTTCCGTATTCCACATTGCCGCTCTCTTCCAGAAATATGGAAGAGCTCTGAAGGAGTCATTGCCAGCCGACTCTGGGCTCCTTCAGTGCCTGGAATTTTGTGTGTCTGGCTGTGGTCCTACTTTCATGAACTGAAAGAACTTGGATTAGTGGCGAGTTCATACATGCAGACCGCCCTTTGGAAAACCCATAGCTAAGATGGACACAGTGCTTTGGTTGGGCATTGCTGACTGCTACGTGGTCAGTCACTACTTAGAAAGAAAGGAGGACTTTTCTGAGTCCGAAAGTTCCAAATGTGCAGGACTGAGCATGTGTGCAGCTCACATGGTGTGCCGGTTAGAGGGGTGCTAGCAGAGGTCCCCGGAAGATACTGCTGTGGGGGCTCCATAAGGACTTTGAGTTGCCGACTTCAGTCCCTTCGGGGTGTGGCAATACCTTTTGGCCAAGGCATTCACTGTAATTGACTTCATTTCATTTGGGAGTAAATAGCAGATTAAGATACCTTAATGCAGTGGTTTTCAAAGATTATAGGTTGAGTCTATAATCCTCATACAGCATCAGGGTAGATAACTTTTCCTTTTATTTTATTTTTTTTTTTTGAGAGAGAGAGATGAGAAGAATCAACTTGTAATTGTGTCACTTTAGTTGTTTATTGATTGCTTCTCATATGTACCTTGACCGGGTGGCTCCAGCTGAGCTAGTGGACCCTTCCTCAAGCCAATGACCTTGGGCTTCAATCCAGCAACCTTTGGGCTCAAGCCAGCAACCACGGGATCATGTCTACAATTCCATGTTCAAGCTGCCGACACCACACTCAAGCTGGCGAGCTTGTGCTCAAGCCACCAACATTGGGGTTTTGAACGTGGGACCTCAGTGTCCCATATCAACATCTATCCACTGCGTCACCACCAGTCAGGCAGGGTGGTGAACTCTTCCGTGGTTGAAAAACACTGCCTTAATGTCTACAGCAGGGGTCCCCAAACTAGGCCCCCGGGCCACATGCGGCCCCCTGAGGCCATTTATCCAGCCCCTGCCACACTTCCGGAAGGGGCACCTCTTCCATTGGTGGTCAGTGAGAGGAGCATAGGATGCGGTGTCACTCACAGTACTACTTCCGGTGACGCGGGATTCATGCGTCACGGCTCCGGAAGCGCGTCATGTCCCTTGTTACGGCTAGCAGTGACAAATATGGAACCAGACATTGACCATCTCATTAGCCAAAAGCAGACCCATAGTTCCCATTGAAATACTGATCAGCCTGACCTGTGGTGGCGCAGTGGGTAAATCATCAACCTGGAAACACTGAGGTTGCCGGTTCAAAACCCTGGGCTTGCCTGGTCGAGGCACATATGGGAGTTGATGCTTCCTGCTCCTCTCCCCTTCTCTCTCTCTCTCCCCTCTCTATAATAAATAAATAAATCTTAAAAAAAAAATAAACATAAAAAAAAATACTGATCAGTTTGTTGATTTAAATTTACTTGTTCTTTATTTTAAATATTGTATTTGTTCCCATTTTGTTTTTTTTAAATTATGTACAGTGTGCATAGGGATTTGTTCATAGTATTTATTTATTTTTTTTTTTGCATTTTTCTGAAGCTGGAAACAGGGAGAGACAGTCAGACAGACTCCTGCATGCGCCCGACCGGGATCCACCCGGCACACCCACCAGGGGGCGATGCTCTGCCCACCAGGGGGCGATGCTCTGCCCATCCTGGGCATCTTCATGTTGCGACCAGAGCCACTCTAGCGCCTGAGGCAGAGGCCACAGAGCCATCCCCAGCGCCCGGGCCATCTTTGCTCCAATGGAGCCTTGGCTGCGGGAGGGGAAGAGAGAGACAGAGAGGAAGGAGGGGGAGGGGTGGAGAAGCAAATGGGCGCCTCTCCTGTGTGCCCTGGCCGGGAATCGAACCCGGGTCCTCCGCACGCTAGGCCAACGCTCTACCGCTGAGCCAACCAGCCAGGGCCGTTCATAGTATTTTTTATAGTCCGGCCCTCCAACAGTCTGAGGGACAGTGAACTGACCCCCTGTGTAAAAAGTTTGGGAACCTCTGGTCTACAGCATTTGCTATTTTAGGAAAAGTGTGGAGTTGGACCTGTTTAGTCTGATCAGCGGAGAGCACTTGCAGTGTCCCCAGGGGAGGTGACAGGTACACTCCTTAGAGTGAGGTGTGGGTCATAGTCTTGGAGGGCTGAGGTCACCCAGATGTTCTCAGAGGAGAGTGGTAGATAAGAAGGAAGAGGACCCATGGGAGCCCAGTGAGGAGTCCGTTCAGCATTAAAGCAGAAGGAAAAATGCCTCAGGGCAGGAACTAAGGGAACAGAAGAGCCGAGCGTTTATAACACAGTGCAGAGGAGATGGCAGAGCAACGAGGTAGCAGAGGGGGACAGAGGTTCCTAAAGAGCCACCTGTGCCTGACCTGTGGTGGCACAGTGGATAGAGCATCTGACGGGACTTCTGGGGTTGCTGGTTCGGGGCCCTGGGCTTGCCCGGTTACGGCACATACAGGAAACAACTACTATGAGTTGATGCTTCCTGCTTTAAAATAAAAATAAAAATAAAAAAAGAGCCACCTGTGATGACCATGCAGGGAGGCAGGAAATGGGACTTGTGGGCAGGCGGTGGGCCTATGATGACAGTTGTTAATCGCGGCCCAACAGGCTTAGTTGCTTCGCAGCACCTTCTTTCGTGATCAGGAAGGCAAGACATGGCGCGGCCATTCTGCATGGATTGGCTCAGATCAGGCATGCCTCACGGTCCAGCTTTCAGCTGCAGCCACGCAGGGCCGGAGCCGGCTGCATATGCCTCCTTTTCCTCTTCTCAGGTTAAATGTCTCCATTGAATGTAAGCGAGTGTCAGGGCTGGAGCCAGCCACCGTGGACTGGGCCTTTGACTTGACCAAAACCAACATGCAAACCATGTAAGCACTCCCCAACCACAGGGATCTCTTCCCCAGGCTGCCTGTCCAGCCCCGGAGTTCCCAGTCCTGGCTGCCCCTCGCTTTCCCAGGTATGAGCAGAGTGAGTGGGGCTGGAAGGACCGAGAAAAACGGGAGGAAATGACGGATGACCGGGCCTGGTACCTCATTGCTTGGGAAAACAGTTCCGTCCCTGTCGCCTTTTCTCACTTCCGGTTTGACGTGGAGTGTGGGGATGAAGTCCTGTACTGGTAGGAGCCCCAGCGGGGGGTGCGGTGGAGGGAGGAGCCACGACTGCTGCTCTCGGCGCTCCTGCCGGCTGGCTCAGTCAGTGTGCCTGTCTGAGTCTGGGGGCCACCAGGGCCGCGGGGGCCTCTGACCCTCCACAGCCTCCTTGCGCTCACGTCTCTGCCTTCCTCCCCCAGCTACGAAGTGCAGCTGGAAAACAAGGTGCGGCGGAAAGGCCTGGGCAAGTTCCTCATACAGATCCTGCAGCTCATGGCCAATAGGTAAGGGGGGCCACCATGTGTGTCACAGCTGGGAGAAGCTGAAGCTCGGCTGGGTAGGACAGTGGTCCCCAACCTTTTTTGGGCCACAGACCGGTTTAATGTCAGAAAACATTTTCACGGACCAGCCTTTAGGGTGGGACAGATAAATATATCATGTGACCAAGACAAGCATCAAGAGTGAGTCTTAAACGGATATAACAGAGGGAATCTGGTCAGTTTTTAAAAATAAAACATCTTTCAGACTTAAATATAAACAAAACGGAAATAATTATTTGTAAGTTATTTATTCTTTCTCTGTGGATCGGTACCAAATGGCCCACGGACTGGTACCGGTCCGCGGCCCGGGGTTTGGGGACCACTGATGTAGAGCATCGTCCTGGTATGAAAGGGAGGGGCTGCTTCTGTGGTGCCCCGTGTTCTCTGAGCCTCTGTGGAGGACAAGGCTCATGGGAATGTTCTGGAAGAAAGGCCTCTGGAACCCTCTCAGCAGGATGCTCTGTCCTGCTGTGCCCCCAGATTTTGTACCTTCACCTCAGTGCATAAGGGGGACGCAGAGAGGGAGTGGAGAAGCCCGTCGGGTCGGGGGCCTGCTGCCCATGCAGTCCCGTCAGTCCTCTAACAGGGCAGCCCTGAGCGCTGGGGTCCCAGACAGGCTGGCTCAGGGCTCAGGATTCACCCGAGGGGCCAGTGGGAGACGGCTGGCAGAGGCACAGGAGAGCAAGCATGACTCAGCCTGAGCGCTGGGGTCCCAGACAGGCTGGCTCAGGGCTCAGGATACACCCGAGGGGCCAGTGGGAGACGGCTGGCAGAGGCACAGGAGAGCGAGCACGGCTCAGCCTGCCTCTTTCTGCACAGTATTCTCTCTACTTTCTTCTCAGCACACAGATGAAGAAGGTTATGTTAACGGTGTTTAAGCACAATCACGGCGCCTACCAGTTCTTCCGGGAAGCGCTGCAGTAAGGAGCTGGGCCCCGGTGTGGGACTTCCTGCTCACTGCCTCTTCCTGGTCCTGGTCCCCATTCACCCCAGCGCCGGTGCTCCTGGGCCGGTGGGCGTGCGGGTTGGGGATTGGTGAGGAGGCCTGGGAGTGCCCTCTGGGTTCGGCTTCTGCCCTCCCGCACCTCACTCCTACGGGTCTCACAAGTGTGGCTGGTGGAGCAGTTCTTGGGCCAGGGAGGAAGGCAGTTGACTGCTTGCAACCAACCCTTTCCTTTGCCTGCCTTGCAGATTTGAAATTGATGACTCTTCCCCCAGCATGTCTGGTTGCTGTGGGGAGGACTGCTCCTATGAGATCCTGAGCCGGAGGACCAAGTTTGGGGACAGTCAGCATTCTCATGTGGGTGGGCACTGTGGTGGCTGCTGCCACTGAACTCCCAAGCCAGGATGCTCTCTCCAAGGCCTGCCCTCTCCCTTGGCCTCACACCACTTACCAGGTGCCCTCAGAGCTGTGGCCACCGCGGCCCGGCACATGCCAGGCTGCACCCTGGGAAGGAGGGGTGCCCTCGCCCTCTCTGGAAGAGCAGAGTGCCAGGGGGAAGCAGAGAGGGGAGGCGCTGAGGGACGAGCTGATGGAGGCCTAGGCACGACGTCACCCTTGCACGGAGGCTTCTCACTCCGCTCCTGCACCCTTGAGCGTAATCTCTGACTTCTCTGTAGCTGGATTCCTGCCCCCTCCCACGCTTGGACAAATGAGTGTGTACACCCACCTTTATGGAAGTCCTGGAGCCCTGTGCCAGGGTCTGGTTGGTCCTCAGAGAGGCATGGGCTGGGTGGAGGTCTGGGCAGAGAGCTTCAGAGAGACTCCTGCTTTGTGGATGGAACGCTCTGATGGGGACCCAGGAAAGTCTTTTGTACCACAACACAGGGAAGCAGGGGTGCTTTCTAGCTGCTCGTATGGATCCAGAGTGGAGTCGTCCCAGGGGCAGCTGACTGGGAAGAGGGCTCTCTCTCCCCGTTGCTGTGCAGGGGGGAGGGGCTGAGAGGGCCAGAAACAGGGTGTCCAGTGGGGTCGCCATTGCTGCTTTGGGCTTTCGGACTTGGCTGCATTTTAAGCTTAACCTCTTGATCTTATGGCCGTGGCTCAATTTTTTAATTCGTAGGAAAAAGCCAGAGGTCCTGCCTGTTCCTCTCCATTGCCCCTCACTGTTTGTCCCCTGCCTCTCACCCCAGATACCTCTCTTGTGACTCTCAAGGGAAGAATAACATCAGGGAGCCCTCGCCTTCCTCCAGAACGACCTCTCATTCCTGGCATATTCAGTGCCGCTTCCTCTCATGTTGGTGCTGATCGCTCTCTGCAGGCGAGCATCCCCCCCTGTTCAGAGAGCCCTGAGCCAGCAGCAGGCCCTCAGCCTGCAACCCCAGCCGTGTCCTTGCCGCCTCAGGGCGGCGCTAGTGGCACTAGTGCCACCAGCCGCAGCGCAGGCTGCAGCGGGACTGCCTGGCTGGCCACGTCAGCTGCTTCCTTTTCTTGGAGTCCCCCTGCGGCAGCGGGCTGGTGCGGTGGGGCAGAGGCCTTCCCTCTCACAGGACATGGTGTGGGTCAGAGCTGCCCTTCCCTGGTCTCTAGGCCTTGTTCCCCCTCCAGGGAAAAGTGACCAAATCCTCATCTAGGAAAAAGCACCTAACACCTCCCCTTAGACATCCTTGAGCTCTGCTTTAAGGAGCGTCTTTGAGTTCTAGCCTTTGTGGAGTTGCTGTCCTAGGGCGCTGCGGTCCTCCTCACAGCCCACCTGCCGTCCTGACGGGCGGCGGTGCTGAGGGGTCTCCGGGAGCTGTTCCTGCTAATGGCCCAGGTCCCTGTGCGTGCCAGGGTCTGTGCCCGTGACCTCCTTCACCTTGCCCGGTCCCTGCCAACTGTGGGATGGGTCGCTCCCTCGGAGAGGGCCCTGAGACTACACTGGAATAAGCCCCCCATGTCCTTGTCCTGCTGGCTCCCAGGGGTTTTTACCCGAGGGGGAGAGTTTTAGCTTCTGGGGCAGCATTGATGGGCTTCCGAGAACCATGCGGTGACAGAAGCATGTTAGGAAGAGTGTGTCTTCTGAGCCCCGTTTCTCAGAGGACACAGAATGGTAAATGGATTGTCTGAGACACGGCTTTCTGATACCTCCCACTCAAGGGGACCAAAAGGAGCCGCAGTGTAAATCCCACATACAGAGTCCTGTGTATGTTCTCTCTCTAGTCATTGGACACCTGACCCATGTCCCTTGGTGGACAATGTGCTTGGTGCCACGCCCTGCTTGTCCAGGCGCTGCGCCACTTCCCCAGGGACGGGTGGGCGAGGCACTGCCTGAGACCTTCAGGTCGCTTTGGGGGCGCTGAGCCCGTGCGGGTCTTAGCCTCAGTCTCTCCACGTCCACAGGTCTCGGTTGTGAGACACAGCAGGCCTTTTCCAGGCTTTTTCATTTGTTAAGAAACATTAAAATGTTTTTTAAGATTTTTCTTTTAGTTGTATTTACTCTCTTTCAGGTTATCTTTGTTGCTGTCAGATGTGCATATGACATGTATGGTTTTTAACCCTTTCTGGGTTTTTTAGAGGAAACTTTGAAGATAGATTCTTTGATATATTTTTTCTTCTTATCACTGGAATCAAAGGGAAAAAGTGATTTCTTTTTGCATTGGTTGTATTTGTATGTCACAAATAAAAGATACTTTGTTCACCTTCTGGGATGGTGCCTGCTGCGGGGTGCCACGGGCAGTGTGGGCTCAGGGGACCGTCCCAGAGCTGGGCCGCCAGCCTGGGAGGCATGCAGACGGCCCACGTCCATTCCTGTAAAAGCAGCTTCGGGCCTGAGAAACATTGAGGTGTCGGCGAGCAGCCAGAGAGGGGAACTGAGACCAAGTGCATGTGTTTCTGCTGCTTCCCCGAAGCCCTGGGCAGAGGGCAGAGGTCTGAGGGCTATCTGCCTTGCATCCTGGAGAGAGTCCCAAGCCAGCATGACACCAGGCATCCCTGGCTGAACATGAACTCCAGGGTGCTGGATCGGGGTTGGGTAGATGAGGTTGTCCGTGTTTCCTCTCTTTTACTTTATTGGGTTAATCCAAATATTCTTTGTCTCTTTAAAAGATTTCAGCCGCCTGACCTGTGGTGGCGCAGTGGATAAAGTGTTGACCTGGAAATGCTGAGGTTGCTGGTTCGAAACCCTGGGCTTGCCTGGTCAAGGCACATATGGGAGTTGATGCTTCCTGCTCCTCCCCCCTTCTCTATCTCTCTCCTCTCTCTCTCTCTCTCCCTCTCTCTCCTTTCTAAAATGAATAAATAAAATTAAAAAAAAATCAATGGAAAAAAAAATAAATAGTATTAAAAAAAAAAAGATTCCAGCCCCCTCTTCCCTCCACTCACACAAGGCAAAGTCTTGAAGGAAGAGGAACTTGTTTCAGGCCTGACGGCAGGAAAGTTACGGGCCGAAGAGGCTCCGTCCAGCCCCTCAGGTGTGCCTGATGGAGCGATGCAGCCTCTCCCTCGGCGGGACCCCTGCCAGTCCTGGCCCAGGTGGAGGAGGGAGGAGAGGCAGGATGTGGGCCAGGGGCTAGGGCCCAGAAGTGCTTCCTGTGAACACCGAAGGGGCTGACCTGGGTGGTGATCGTATCTGCTGGGGGGGGGGCCCACAGAATATCTGTGCTCTGGAGGGTCAGCTGTTGGGGAAAGGAGCAGGATTATAGCTGTCCACTGGGGGCCAGCATGTTGTGGCCTTGCCCTGTGGGCAGGGGCACACCCAGGGGATGGTCTGTGCAGCGCTCTTTTAAAAAAAAATTTCACTGAATTTATTGGGGTGACATTGGTTAATAAAATTATTACAGGGTTCAGGTGTGCAGTTCTGTAATCCCTCAATTGTACATTGCACTGTGTTCACCACCCCGAGTCAAGTCTCCCTCCCTCACCATCTACCCCTTCTCCTCTCCCCCCTCTCCCGCCCCTTTTCCCTCCTGCACAGCTGTCTAATCTCTGAGGCACAAAGAAAGGCATCATCGTCCTTGGGAAGGGAGAGCATTTCGGTGGCTCCTCATGCAACATTTCGCTTGTCACAAGAAGTTCCTTGTCCTTGGAAGGCTGTTTTAATCCCAGGCAGGAATTCCTTGGAACGTCCATCCCCTTGCCGCAGGATAAAGGGCCAAGGTTGGAAAGGGTGGGGCGCTTCCTTCCTCTGCGCCCTCCACCTTCCTAAGGGGCCCGAGCCCCTCTTTGGTCTTCCAAGCCTCAACTTCCCCCCTTCCTTCAGCTGCAGCTTAAGCTTGGCTTAAGTCAGGGGTCTCAAACTCGCGGCCCACCAAACAATTTGTGCGGCCCACAGACTAACCCACGAAGTTCAAAATATTTTGGATAAAATTAAGTAAGCCTAGGGGCCTACTTGTATTTTTCATTTCTCTAGCATCCTAGCTAGATATTAGCTTAGTTAACAGCAGTTGTGATGAGAACTACAGTTTCTGGTCGTTTTGTGACACTGAGTAAACTGCATGTACGATTGTGCTTGTTGTACTGATTTTTTTTTGTTTTCAACTGCAGTGAGAAAAGTGTTGCGTAACAGTTGCCTTTTGTAGACCTAGTGCGGCCCACCGAACGGCTGTGATCTTGCTCTGCGGCCCACATGCTGAGTTGAGTTTGAGACCCCTGGCTTAAGTGGTGGCACTGGCTGAAACGCTGCACCTTCAGCAAGCGGGTGGAGCGAGAGCACCACTGCAGGATGAGCGGTGAGAGCCGGCTGCCCTGGCCCCAGCACCTGCAGCCCCACGGACCCCTCTCTGGCCCGGGCCCTCACGGTCATCGCTGGTCAGGACGGCAGGTGGGCAGCATCTGTGGGAGCCTCCCCCGTATGTGCATGCACACACTACACTTCTGTGATTCTTCCAAAGTGGCCTGGGGCTTTAGGACCCTGCTGTGAGACTTTCCTTCTGTGAGGGGCAGCATTCGCCCAGCTGGCAGGACAGGGCTTTCCCTGCTTGGGCCACACTGCACTGTGCTCCCTGTAGACCACCCCAAGGTTGGCGGGAGGCCCTGAAGGAAAGGTCAAGCTGAGAAGGGCCTGGAGCCTCCCAGGAATTGGGGGGTGGGGGCTGTGCATTGAGCCTAGGTGAGGAAGCAGAACCGGAGCTGGCTGCAACTGCCCTGAGGTATTGGGCCCTGCTCCCGGTCCCAAGACCATTAGCCCCAGGGCCCAGAAGAAGGGTTGGTGTGCCAAGCCCTGTGTTGAGGTATGGTCCTGCCCTGGCACAAGAGGGCACTGTCGCAGGGAATGGGCCGAGGCGGGGGATGGCTCACCCACCCCAGCCCTTATAAGTGGTGAGGAAGAAGTCATGCGCACTGAGAATCTTCATGAGGTAAGAGCTCCTAGCTCCCCAGGTCCAGGGCTAAAGGTTTTATTTATGGATTTTAAATAGAGAGGAGAGTGTGTATGTGTGTGTGTGTGTGGGGGGAGCTAGAAGTATAACTTATGGCTGCTTTACTTTAGTTGTTCATTAGTTGCTTGTATGTGCCTTGACCCAGCCAAACCCAGGGTTTCAAACCCATGATCTCAGCATTCCAGGCTGATGCTTTATCCACTGTGCCACAGGTCAGGCTTGCTTATTCGAATGCTATAAGAAATGCCCAGTCCTGGCCAGATAGCTCAGTTGGTTAGAGCACTGTCCCAAAGCACAGATGTTGCCAGTTTGATCCCTGTTCAGGGCTCATACAGGAGATTGATGGTCCTGTCTCTCTCTTCCTCCATCTCTAAATCAATACAATAAACATGAAAGGAAGGAAGGAAGGAAGGGAGGGAGGGAGGGAGGGAGGGAGGTGGGAGGGAGGGAGGGAGGAAGGAAGGAAGGAAGGAAGGAAGGAAGGAAGGAAAGAAAGAAAATAAAAGAAAGAAAAGGAAAGGAGGGAGGGAAGGAGGAAGGGACGGAGGGAGGGAGGGAAATGCCCAATGTCCAATCTTGGAAAATACAGGGGAAAAAAAGACCAAAAATTTTCCCACCACGATCCAGACAACACTATTGTTCACAGTTGGTGTCCTCCCAGCCCTTGGTATACGTATATCTATTTCTCTAGATATTGTTTGTTTTAGAAAAACAAGATATATCATGGTTTTTTTTAATGTTTTATTTTTGTGTGTGTGTGTGTATGACAGACAGAAGGACAGATGGGACAGACAGGAAGGGAGAGAGATGAGAAGCATCAGTTCTTCGTTGCAGCACCTTAGTTGTTCATTGATTGCTTTCTCATATGTGCCTTGACCTGGGGGCTACAGCAGACTGAGTGACCCCTTGCTCAAGCCAGTGACCTTGGGATCAAACTGGTGAGGCTATACTTGAGTTTTAAAACAGACAAGAAAAAAGCAAGGAAAACAATGTGAGCCTGACCAGGCGGTGGCGCCATGGTTAGAGCATCGGACTGGGATGCGGAGGACCCAGGTTCGAAACCCTGAGGTCGCTGGCTTGAGCATGGGCTCATCTGGTTCGAGCAAGGCTCACCAGCTTGAGCCCAAGGTCGCTGGCTCGAGCAAGGATTTACTCAGTCTGCTGTAGCTCCCCCCCCCCCCCCGTCAAGGCACATATGAGAAAGCAATCAATGAACAACTAAGGTGCTGCAAGGAATAATTGATGCTTCTCATCTCTCTCCCTTATTGTCTGTCCCATTTGTCCCTCTCTGTCTCTCTCTGTCTCTGTCTCTGTCACAAGAAAAAAAGAAGCATCTGTTCTTGGCTGTTTGCCAGAGCCATGGGCAAGGTAAAGGCAGGAAGCCTGGTAGGTGGGGGTGGGTGGGGGTGGGGTGGGGGTGAGCTGAGATGGCTGGACATCAATACCCATGAGTGGCGGGATGATGGAGGGAGGATGAGGGGGGCATTGGTAGCTAAGGGCCTGCAAGCCCATTCACCCAGAGAAAGCTCAGGCACAGCCACCCTTTGGGGCACTCACTCTGGGTCCATTAACACCTTTCTGTGCTCCCGCTCCGTTCCCTCATGGAGCTGAGGTGTCTCCATAGCTCCTGTTGTCCCAGTCCCTTGCCACCCCACCTCACCTCTACCCCCTGCTGCAGCCTTTCTTTCTCTTCTTTCCTTCCCTCTTTTGCCTTTTTTAAAATTGATTTTAATTTATTGTGTTTACATAGATTCTAGTATCACCCGGAATGCATCCCCCCTCCCCTGTATTCCCCTCAACATCTCCCTTGCCCCTCTCCACACAGTGCCTTCCCCACTTCCCTTCAGGTTTACCCCATCCTATCATCCCCTTTCCCTCTGTCCTCTTTTCCTCTGGTCCCTTTGATCCCTCCTCTGTCTCAATTCTGTTCCCCTCTTTGTCTTTCTTTCTCTCTCTCTTTTTTTTTTTTTTTTTTTTTTTTTGAGAGAGAGAGAGAGACAGGGAGAGAGATGAGAAGCATCAACTTGTAGCTGTGTCACTTTAGTTTAGTTGTTCACTGATTACTTCTCAGTTTTGTCTTGGTGAGGCTGGGGGTGCACAAGCCTAGCCAGTGACCCCTTGCTCAAACCAGCGACCTTGGGCTCATGTCGATGATCCTGTGCTCAAGCTGGCAACTTTGGGGTTTTGATCCTTGGACCTCAGCATCCAGCCCCATGCTCTATCCTCTGTGCCGCCCACCAGTCAGGCCTGCCACAGCCTTTGATGCTATTGCTCACAACATTAAAACTGGAACTTCTGGAAAGTCTCCTCCACAGCAGCTTGTGTGATAATTAAAGCATGGGCTTTGGCAGAAGAACCTGCCCTGGCATCTTGCCTAGGCAGCCATGTAGCTGCATGACCTTCAGCAGGTCACCCAGTTCTCCAGGCTTATGTCTTCCTCTTTCTAAAATTTATAGATTTTAGAGAGGAAGGGGGAAAGAGAGATTGAGAGAGAAACATTGATTTGTTGTCCCACTTATTTATGCATTCACTGGGTAATTCCCCAGGCCCTCACTGGGGATCAAACCCACAACATTAGTGTATCCAGATGATACCTGAACCAACTGAGCTACGTGGGTAGGGCTATATTTCCTTCTTTGTAAAAAATATTTGAAATAATAGCATGTCCTTCATGACCCCGTTGTGAAGATAGAAGAAGATTGTGTAGGTAAGGCCCCGCTCAGTGGCTGGCTCCTCACCCCTTTCCTGTTGGCCTTATACCTCCTGTTCAGTCTCCTGCAGTTCATAAATGTCGGGGTGTCAGATGCGCCAGGCCCCTGGAGACAGTGGTGAATCCGACATGGATTACCCTTAGGTGGCCTTCCAGTCTAGGCATGGAGACTGACCCTGTGGGTAGTGCTACCACAGGGTTTGCTGGGCATGGAGGTTGCACAGGGCCTAGGGTGGCCCATGAAGGCTGACTGATTAAGTACCACCCATTGCCTACTATCACACCACGGAACTCTCAAGAGCTTGTCACCAAAAGCTTTATTTTTTAATTTTTTTATTTTTCTGAAGCTGGAAACGGGGAGAGACAGTCAGACAGACTCCCGCATGCTCCCGACCGGGATCCACCTGGCACGCCCACCAGGGGGCGACGCTCTGCCCACCAGGGGGCGATGCTCTGTCCATCCTGGGCGTCGCTATGTTGCAACCAGAGCCACTCTAGCGCCTGAGGCAGAGGCCACAGAGCCATCCCCAGCGCCAGGGCCATCTTTGCTCCAATGGAGCCTTAGCTGCGGAAGGGGAAGAGAGAGACAGAGAGGAAGGAGAGGGGGAGGGGTGGAGAAGCAGATGGGCGCCTCTCCTGTGTGCCCTGGCCGGGAATCGAACCCCGGACTTCTGCATGCCAGGCCGACGCTCTACCACTGAGCCAACCGGCCAGGGCCAAAAGCTTTATTTCATTTGTTTATTTTTTTTATTTCATTTTATAATTTTATTTTTTCATTGATTTCTAGAAAGAGAGGAAGAGAGAGACAGAGACGGAGAGAAGCACCGATTTGTTGCTCCACTCATTCATGCCATCATTTGTTGATTCTTGCATGTCCCTTGACCTGGGATCAAACCCACACACTCTGCATGTAGGGACCCTGCTCTAACCAACTGAGCTGCCCGCCCTTGGGCAAGAAGAGCTTGTTTATTGTTTCTCCTCTTTGGAATTTCAGTTTTGTGATAAGGGCGTCCTTGTTGACTACAGGTCCAGAACAGTTCCTGGAACACAGGGAGGACGAGTAAATATTTGCTGAATAAAGTAAGCTGTGTCAGTAAGTGGAGGCCTGGAAGAAGGAGCTGGAGTGGTGAGAGTGGAAGGCTAGGGAGGAGTTGAAAGTGTTCTAGGTGGATACAAAGAAGCAAAAGGTTTGGGGCAGGGTGGGGTGGGGAGGAGGGTGTGGAATATTTAGAGATAAGGCTGGAGAGTGACATCCAGAAATTGGGACTTGGTCTAGTAAGCAATGGGAACCACTGAAAATTAAGTAGGTGTGTGATTTAGTTAAATTTATATTTAAATGGAAGATAGCGATGGAGAGACGCAGGAAGGTAGGAAGGTGGGTTGCCACTACGTGGACACTGGAATTAGAGAGGGTAATAGTGAGGAGAGTTCAGTTAGGAGGTTAGTGTCAGGCGTTCTGGCCAGAAATAATGGAGGGCTAACAGAGAGTGGGATTTCTTGAATAGAAAGAGATTTGAGCACTGTTTGAAGGGATATAGGGGTTAAGAGTGTCGCAAAATTTCTGACTTGTGTGATAGGTTGACCACAGATGTCACTCACAAGATAGACCGCCTTGGAGGCGGGGCATAACCGATGAGGACACCCCTTTGTGCCCGCCCATCGGCTGTAGGATGGCATGGATTGGCTGTTTCGAGAAACGCGCCAAAAACTGACAAGGGCGGGTGGGAGGTGTGTTCTTTCGTCATTTCCGGGACTCCCTTTTCCCGGCCTTCCTAGCTCCGGAAATTCCGTCCTATGTAGCCATTTTGACTTTCCGACCTTGGGCTCCGACTGCTATCCGTCTACAGTCCGTTCTCTGCGATCATGTCTGCGCTGTCGCCGCTTCTGCTGAGGGGCCTAACTAGCCCGGCCCGGCGGCTCCTGGTGCCGCGTGCCCAGATCTATTCCAAGCCTCCGCGGGAGCAACTCGGGACCATGGTGAGGAGCGGGCCGGCCTGGGAGTCCCGCGGCGGATTCGGGGCTGGACCAGCTTGGCTTACTGAACCTTGGCTCTTTGAGAGTGCCCTGCGCTTCGTCGCAGCATAGCGGAGAGCTGCAGTGCTGTTTGGGCGTAGGGGGTAGTGCCCGGGCCACAGTCCTGCAGTCTGCCCCAAGATCTCGGATCACCGCCAGTTGGTTCATCCGGGTGCCTGACGGCTGTCAGCGACTATAGCAATTGCTGCCGCTTTAATTGTTAGGAAAGTGGGGCAGGAGGACCCTAAAAAGTCTTTGTTATTTCCAGAAATGTGGGAGGGGTTAGCCCTTAATGACACTTTGGAGCTCACTCATACATTGCCTCAGTGGCAGAGCCCGGCCTTGAACGCAAGTCTTCAGAATCCGGGCTAGCAGGCCTGCAGTTAAGAGCAGAGCCGGGAGGTCGCTGCGATTGAGAAGATAATGGTGATAATAATTGCTGCTGACACCCGCTGAGTGCCTGCTGTGTGACGGGCACTGTGCTGAGACTGCTGTGCTGGTCTCATTCAGTCCCCGTGACCCTGAGAAGAAAGGGCGTTATCTCCACTTCATGGTTCAGGGGACTGAAATTTTAAGAGCAGTGTATTGACTTGTCAAAAGGAAAGTCACACCCTTCAGTTGCAAGGAAGGAATTTGAACCCAAGTGTGACTCCAAGTTTTGCTGTTATCCTAAATACTATAGGGAATGTGGAAATGGCGTAAGAAGTCTTTTTATTCTTAGCCCCAAAGGTTGCAGAGCAGTCCTGGAAAGGAGATGGGAAGGGAGGGTTTAAAAAGAAATTTATTGATTTTAGAGAAAGGAACACCTATCTTTTCCCTCAAGTGCCCTGACCCGTGATGGAACCGGCAACCCCCGTGCTTCCAGATGAAGCTCTACCCAACCAAGCCGTCCTGTCTGGCCAGGGTGGGAGGAGGGGTTTTCAAAGCAGGGAAGGGGAGGTGCATTTTTAGAATTATCAGCCCATGCAAGGTTTCTGGGTTCCAACAGAACAGCTATAAAGAGGTTTAAGTCCTTGTTCCTATCCCTTCACTTAGTCAGCTGGTGATGGATTTCTCCATGGATTTGAACCCTGGCCGGCCCCTACTTCTATATCCAACCCTTTACTTACCTCAAGGCCCAGTGTGGGCCTTGGATCTGCCATGTGTTTCCTCTGGAGCCCGAATCTTCATTCAGCGAGGGGGGCTTTCAGCTGCCTGGGAAGGCTGCTCAGACCACCAGAAGCCTGGGGATTCCTTACTCTGGGGCTTCCTTCTTTCTTGTGCTCTGTGTAGGAAATCGTCATTGGGCTCACCTCCTGCTTCCTGTGTATCCTCCTGCCATCGGGCTGGGTCTTGTCTCACCTGGAGAGCTACAAGAAGCGGGAGTGAAGGGGGCTGTGCTCTCCCTCGCCCTGACCTGACCAACCCCCACCTGCGACGATCATGTCTGCTGCATTCCTGGCCCACCTCCCCGGGACCATGTCCTTCGGTTACAGTGACCTCTTCTGCAATCATGACCTCTTGATTTCACCATTGTGACATCCTGGGACCACATATTTCAGTTTATAAGGCTGTGCTCGGTAGGACCCCCCTTGTAACAATAAAGTTTATTTAAACCTTCCTTCAGAAACTCATCGTGCCTTTGACCTGGGCTTGTGCCTCCATACTTGAGCTAAGGTTGGTTATGGGTGGGGGCGTGGAGAAGAAGGCCCGGATGACCTCATGTCCCTGCTGGCTGGCTGTCCTGTGGTAGATCGTGTGTGTTCAGCCATTGTCCTTGCTGTCTTGGGAGTGCTCCTTCCTTTGCATGCTTTTGACATGTTTTCTGGCTTCTTGGGAAAACAGAGCATGTTGTCACTGGGCAGCCTTTCATGCTCACCTCTGTAGCACTGTTGGTTGTGCCAAGCTCAAGGCCATGTGTATCTCTGTCTCTCCCGCTGGGGCCAGCTGTGCTGCTGGAGGCCTTTTTCCTACGGGCCCAGCCTCTCCTGTCCCCAGCCCGTGGGCTCCAACCGTTTCTCAGTCGTTGTTGACCTTCCTGGGCGATTTAGTGTCTTGCTTTTTTATGTCAACTCTAGGGCCCCTTTCCTTTCGTCACTGTGTCCATAAACGCTTATGGGCTGACTAGCTTTCTTACTCTCCCTGCTGCTTCTCTCACCATTTCCCTTCTCACCATGGGGGATTTGCTGCTCCTCCATCCCTAGGCCCCTTCCTGGGGGGCTGGCGGCACCTCCTTAGCATTGAAACACTCCACACTGAGCTGGAATCCTGACCTCCAGTGTCCGGAAGGAACCTTCAGACTCGTCCCTACCCCTGGAGGACAGCCTTAGCTCTCTGCATTCTTTTGCTGGGGTGACGTGGGTGATTTCTGCACAGACTTGTACAGGTTCAGTGTCCCTAGGGAGCTGAGGCTGTGAGGACTCCTGGGGCCAGGATGGAGGGGGGAGCTGCCAGGTGAGAGCCGATGGTTGGTTTCAGGCTCTCGGTATCAGAACACACATCTCCAAATCCTCTTCTGCAGGCCTCTTGTTTCCTGATTTATGTCGACAGAAGCTCAAGGTGGACCCTGCTCGCCCTCCCTTTGTCTAATTTTTTTGTATTTTTTTCTGAAGTGAGAAATGGGAGGCAGATAGACAGACTCCCGCATGTGCCCGCCTGAGATCCAACCCTGATCTGGGCTGTTGTTCCATTGCACCCGGAGCCATTCTAGTGCCTGAGGCCAAAGCCATGGAGCCGTCCTCAGCGCCTGCCCAGGCCAACTTTGCACCAGTGGAGCCTTGGCTGCGGGAGGGGAAGAGAGAGACAGAGAGAAGGGAGAGGGGGAAGGGTGGAGAAGCAGATGGGCGCTTCTCCTGTGTGCCCTGGCCAGAAATCAAATCCATACCTCGGACCAATACTCTACCACTGAACCAACTGGCCAGGGCCCCTTTGTCTAATATTTCCTGGCCTTTTTGTATGGTGTCGGTGATGCCTGTGGGACACTGTGCCTGGATACTGTAGCAGGTTCCCTTTTGCCCATGGCTGCTTCCCTGAGGGGTGGGGAGTTGGTTCCCTGCCTCCTAAAAGGCTTGTTTCCTTCCACACAAGCCAGCCTTTTGTCTGGGCCTGAAGGGAAGGGCCTAGAATGCTGGCAGGTATTCACAGGTTGAGCTATTGGCCAGGGGAGGGGGAAAGAAGGATCTGAAGGGCCTTTCTAAGCCAGGCAGGGGTGCTGAGGGAGGGGCATCCACTTGTCACCTACAGGTACCTCGGCAGTTCCCTTGTCTTTTGTGGAGAGGGGTCTCATGGCTATCACCTCAAACAACAGGGTCACACCTGTCCCTGCCTTACCCTCGGCAGCTTTCCTGTTGACACATCTTGAGCAGAGAGCTCCAAGCTGCTTGGTCCTTGGTTGGCTCCCGTTCTAGGCACACAGATTAGGCCATGGGCTGCCATGTAGCAAGAATGTAACACCAGGAGAGGAGAGCTGACTTAAGTTTCTATGGTAACTGCACTGCCCTGCCAAGAGTTTTTTTTTTTCTGCCAAGGGTTTTGATTGAGTGTCCCCCATTTTTGTGCCCCAGAAGCAAAGGACAGTGGTCCCCCTCTTTTAGGAGGATTACTCGAGCCCAAATCTATATCTCAAGCCACCACTCAAGTTGAGAAACCAGTGGTAACAGGCAAGTCCTTCAGAACCCTGGTTAGAAAAGGCCTTTATTAAGCCACCAGCTCCTCCAGCCTTGCTCTCCTGCAACCTGCTGGGCCCTGCAGCATGTGTGGACGTGGGCCAGGTCATCACTTGGGGGTGGATGAGAGTAGGGTGTGAGTGACCTGTCATGCTTGAACCCCGTTCTCCCTTTGGTTGTTGGTGTGGCAACTGAGCCTGAAATCTAGTCACCTTTTTTTTTTTTTTTTTTGTATTTTTCTGAAGCTGGAAACGGGGAGAGACAGACAGATTCCTGCATGCGCACGCCCACCAGGGGGCGAGGCTCTGCCCCTCCAGGGCGTCGCTCTGTTGGGACCAGAGCCACTCCAGTGCCTGGGGCAGAGGCCAAGGAGCCATCCCCAGTGCCTGGGCCATCCCTGCTCCAATGGAGCCTCGCTGCGGGAGGGGAAGAGAGAGACAGAGAGGAAGGAGAGGGGGAGGGGTGGAGAAGCAGATGGGCGCTTCTCCTGTGTGCCCTGGCCGGGAATCGAACCCGGGACCTCTGCACGCCAGGCCGACGCTCTACCACTGAGCCAACCGGCCAGGGCCACTTTTTTTTTTTTTTTTAATATTTTATTTAAAAAATATGGTACGCGCTTGACCAGGCGGTGGCGCAGTGGATAGAGCATTGGACTGGGATGTGGAAAGACCCAGGTTCGAGACCACAAGGTCGCCAGTTTGAGTGCGGGCTCATCTGGCTTGAGCAAAAGCTCACCAGCTTGGACCGAAGGTCGCTGGCTCGAGCAAGGGGTTACTCAGTCTGCTGAAGGCCCGCGGTCAAGGCACATATGAGAAAGCAATCAATGAACAACTAAGGTGTCGCGATGAAAACTGATGATTGATGCTTCTCATCTCTCTCTGTTCCTGTCTGTCTCTATCTATCCCTCTCTCTGACTCTCTCTGTCTCTGTAAAAAAAAAAAAAAAATTAGAGGTGAAGGTGCAGCCTCTTGCATTTAAAAAATATGGAATGCTTCATGAATTTGCGTGTCATCCTTGCGCAGGGGCCATGCTAATCTTCTCTGTATCGTTCCAATTTTAGTATATGTGCTGCCGAAGCGAGCACCTAGTCATCTTTTAGTGTTCCTCTCATCCCCAACCAAATCAGGCGTGCTGTGGCCATTCTCTCTAGAGAAAGTAAGGCCCTTTGTCCTCCCAAACAGAAGTTTCTGTGTCTGTGGGACCCGGAGTCTGGAGGACTGGGTGTCTGCGTGGTGTGCATGCTGGGGGGGAGGTGGCAGCTACAGTCATGGCAGACACCGTCATGTCCCCAGTGGCCTGGGGGGCAGGCCTGGCTTGAGGCCTGGGTGGCCCTTTACTATATGACAAGCCATTCAGCCTCCCTGAGCCTCAGCAGTTAGGTGGTATGGCCAGCAGAATAAAGTTCTCCTAGAGACGTCTACACCTTAATCCCTGGAGTCTGAACAAGTTATTCTACATGCCAAAGGGGACTTTGCAGATGTGATTCAAGTTAAATCTGTTGAAATGGAAGATTATCTGGTGGGCCCAGTCTAATCACAAGTCCTTATGGTGGGCGGGGAAGGAGGGTAATGGTCATCTCAGTGATGCCACCTGAGGACTCTGCCCGTCTGCCTGCCTGCCTGCCTGTGCTGGCTTTGAAGATGGAGAAAGTGGGCCAGGAACCAAGGAATGCAGTGACCTTAAGAAACTGAGAACAAGGCCCTGGCCGGTTGGCTCAGTAGTAGAGCGTCGGCCTGGCATGCAGGAGTCCCAGGTTCGATTCCTGGCCAGGGCACACAGAAGCGCCCATCTGCTTCTCCACCCCTCCCCCTCTCCTTCCTCTCTGTCTCTCTCTTTCCTTCCCGCAGCGAGGCTCCATTGGAGCAAAGTTGGCCCGGGCGCTGAGGATGGCTCTGTGGCCTCTGCCTCAGGCGCTAGAGTGGCTCTGGTTGCAACAGAGCGACGCCCCAGATGGGCAGAGCATCGCCCCCTGGTGGGCATGCCGGGTGGATCCAGGTCGGATCCCGGTCGTGCGCATGCGGGAGTCTGACTGCCTCCCTGTTTCCAACTTCAGAAAAATACAAAAAAAAAAAGAAACTGAGAACAGCCTTCAATTTCCAGTCAGCAAAAACATGGGACCTCGGTCCAACAGCTGCGAGCAACTGAATTCTGCCAACAACCCACGTGAGTAGGAAGCAGATTGTCCTTTAGGGCATCCCGAAAGGAACAAAGCCAGCAGATATTTTTGGCCGGTGGAGCCAACACCAGACCTCTGACCTCTAGAATTGTAGAGTTCCACGTCTGTGTTTCAGCCACTAGGTTTGTGGTGGCGTGTTGACGGTAGCGGCGGGGAGCTAACGCATCTTTCTCCCGGTGCGCGGAGGCTCCCCTCGAAGAGGCTGCACCGTGGACTAGATTCCCCACAAGCCTGAGCAGTTGTGGGATGTGAGGCATTTGCAGGAGGACAGTGCCTGGAGGAGGAGTGGGTGGTGTGAGTCTGGGGGGGGGGTCTCCCTTTGCCACTCCCCCCCTTGCTTTCTGCCTTCTGCGGCCTGGAACCTGCAGGCAAGTCTCATCCCCTGCCAGCCTTCATCAGTCTGGCCTCTCCGATGTCGGAGCCAGCCGGCCGTGACCCTCGTGGGTTCCTGCAGTGGTAGTTCCAGAGGTTCGTCTGGGGCCAGGCATGCCCCCACTCTGCCCCCCGGCAGCGGCCTGCCTCCCAAGCCGGCCTCAGAAAGTATCACTGATTCCTCATCTTTGGCTTGCCTCCGAGGCTTCTTCCTGGCCATGGCCTTCCTGTGAGGATTGTGACTACGCCTGGCCCTCTCCTGAGAAGGGGAAGAGGTTGGGTAGATGTTGGGTGGGCCTGGACGCCATGTGCCGTTCTGGAAACCCTTCCTCTGAGGCCGAAGTTTCACAGTCCCTGGGTCCTGGTTGGGGTCTCCTCTCCTTCCACCTGACAGGATCAGCGGACATGGATGTGGGGCCCGGACACACTGCGAGCCCACAGGCTGTGAGGAGACCCCTGTGCCATGTCGGTGCTGTGGAACATAAAGCCTGGGCTGCTGCCTGGACCTTTACGACTGGATGCAGCCGCAGCCTGAGCCGCACTGCTGGTGCTGCCTGTTCTGTTATAGACCTCGCTGCCTGTTTTGTTATAGACCTCGCCAGCCAGCGGCAGCCATGCTGGTCCATTTCTGGTTGGCACATTGGGAGGCAAAAAAAAAGTCTGGAGCTATGCTGGTGACTCCTGGCAAATACATGTGCAGTTGGGCGTTAGATGCTTCAGGATAATCAAAACCCTAAAATGGTAAAAGTCACATTTACCGTGGAATGAGGGTAAGAGAAGTTATTAACTACAAAATATGATAAATAAGTCGACATGGAAAAGTGTGAGAGCCCTGGCCGGTTGACTCAGCGGTAGAGCGTTGGCCTAGCGTGCGGAGGGCCCGGGTTCGATTCCCGGCCAGGGCACACAGGAGAAGCGCCCATTTGCTTCTCCACCCCTCCGCCGCGCTTTCCTCTCTGTCTCTCTCTTCCCCTCCCGCAGCCAAGGCTCCATTGGAGCAAAGATGGCTCAGGCGCTGGGGATGGCTCTGTGGCCTCTGCCCCAGGCGCTAGAGTGGCTCTGGTCGCAACATGGCGACGCCCAGGATGGGCAGAGCATCGCCCCCTGGTGGGCAGAGCATCGCCCCCTGGTGGGCGTGCCGGGTGGATCCCGGTAGGGCGCATGCGGGAGTCTGTCTGACTGTCTCTCCCTGTTTCCAGCTTCAGAAAAAAAAAAAAAAAAAGAAAAGTGTGAGCAAAAACTGAACACCCTGGGTTGGATTAAGAGCCACATTTTCCCTCTGGCTGTTCTGCCTGACAGGAGAGAGAGGGCTGGGCAGGAAGTTGGAGAAAGGATCCTCACAGGCCCTTTGTACATGAGGGTGTGGGTTTGTTCTCAATCTCAAGCCTCAGGCACTGGGAGGGAGGCATTTACGGGGTATTAGCAGCCTGGCTGCAGTCCGGCACGTGGATTCCTTCTGACTCCAGAGGTTTGTTCCCTGTTCTGACCACTAGTCCCAACCTCAGCTCCCCTGTGCTCCTGCCCCGGCCATGGACGCCCTATTTGAAGTAGGGAGAGAGGGATAGTTGTCTTACAGCTATTTTCAAGATTTTGAAAAGCCTAAAATGTTTTTTGTCATCAACTGACTTGTTAGCTCTTCATTACCAATTCTATTCTACTGACTAAAGAGCTGATTGGCAGTTACAGATTTCATTGTTGAAATCTGGAAGAGGAATAAACAGTTTGATAGGCACAGGGTCCAAATTGGGTGGACCCTTTGCTTTGAGTTTGGAAGAAACCCCAAGGCTCAATGACCCAATAAATAGAAATGTTAATGTTTCTGGGACACAAATTTGACATTTGTAGTGTGGGAAGGTCACTGTGGGCTGTGTGGTGAGCTCAGGTACCAATATTCCTGCTGCAGGGCTGGACAAAGCTCATGAACACATTTGGTCACATTCTATTCCTGTCACTAACTGAGGGATCTGCTTGGGACACAGGCACAGCCCCCTCGAGTGCTAAAAGACCACTGCACTGCCATAAAAAAGGCCCGGGAAAAGTGGAGAACCAGAGCCCCAAACTTTAACCTCTTTAACTAAGAGTATCTTTATTATCCAAGGCCTTGCCACTTTGTAACCTTAATTTTAAACTTTTTTACTTATTGATTTTAGGGAGAGAAAAAACTATCAATTTTGTTGTTCCATTTATTTATGCATTCATCGGTTGATTCTGGTATGTGCCTTGATGGGGGATAGAACCTGCAGCCTTTGGGTTTTATGGATGATGTTCTAACCCACTGAGCTATCCAGCCAAGGCCTAACCTTTTTATTTTTAGGTAATTCACAAGCAATTTTATAACATTACACTTTATCCAGTTTCCCCCACTGGTATCATCTTGTAAAACTGTAGTACAATATATACTAGGATATTCGGACACAGTAAAGATACAGAACATTTTCATCTCCACAAAGATCCCTCCTGTTTTCTTTTCACAGTCACACCCACTTTCCTCTGGCCCCCGCCCCCTCCTTAACCCCTGGCAGCTACTAATCTATTTTTCATTTTTATCAAATCAACTCCCTGGTTTTAGAAAGATCTTTCTTTTCTCCTAACCAGAAGTGCACAGAGGCCAGAGTTAGGTCCTGAGACTCTGGCCTTGACCCAACAGGACCCTTTCTTCCTGCCAGAAAGAAGCAGGATACCAAAGCCTGCCCAGAACCGAGGCTCGTGGAGAAGGAAGGTGTGGTGTCCAGGACTCTGACGTTAGCACGATTCCCTGGTGTTTCTCCAGAACTGCCATGAGTTCTGGAGCCCCCCCGCAGGAATGTTGCCTTGCGTGATTTTAATTTCACCTTCCTATTTGTCTCAACACAATTTACGTTTCCAACTCCAGAAAAAAGGAAACCAAACTGGCTCCAGGAGGCTCTTATCAACCAGGATAGAAACCTGAGAAGATAAAGCCAAACAGGTGCGCTGGTGGGGGGTAGGCGGGACAGCTGTCCCATCTCCGCGCCTTGGCCTGCACGCCGCCAGCGGCGACAGGGACTGCGAGCCCCTCACGCGTCTATGCCGGAGGGAATCCCGTTGCTACAGGCGTTGCCAAGGAGGGGCCACAGGAGGGGCTTTCTTCCGGGAGGAGGACAACGGGTAACCCGGAAGCGGTCGGCGGTGCGGCGCTGTTTAAAGATGGCGGCGGAGGAACCTCAGCAGCAGAAGCAGGAGCCGCTGGGCAGTGACTCCGAAGGTACCGGCTCGGAAAGGGCCATCTGGCCTGGGCTAGCGGGGACGATGCCGGGCTGCTGGTTCCCGGGGAGGCCAGGAGAGAGGCGGCCGGGGGCGAAGCGCGCGGACAGCCCCTTCCTCTTCCATCGGAGCCGCCGCCGCCTCCCCTCCCCCTCACAATGGACGGAGCCGCCGCCGCGACCCCCGGCTGGCCGGGCGGGCCCAGGCCCGCTGCCCTTCCCCCTCGCGCGCGCCCGGGGCGGGGCCTGGGCCGCTCCGCCCCCGCCCCCCGGTGCGGGGTTCCTGGGTCCCCAACCCTGCCGCCCAGATCCTTGCAGTCAGGCCGAGGCCTGCGTCTGGCCCCCGCTACCCGCCTGCCTTCTCCAGAGCAGCCCGCCCGGGAGGGCGTCGTATTACACCGGGCTGCGGAGCACAAAGGACTGGGCGGCCGCTGGGGATGCTGCGGGAGGCTGGGGGGGGGGGGGCGGTGAGCGGCCGCGGGTGTGTGCCCGAGGCCCGCAGGCTGCGTTTCCGATAGAGCCCCCTCTTCTGGCCTTGCAGCCCCTGTCCGCCTGCCTGGGCATCGTGTCCTTTAGACCTCTGAAGAGTTGGACCTTGCGAAATGGTGCCACGCTCTCCATTTTCACCCACGAGTTAGGCTCCGGGGACTGAGGAGGTCTCTTGGGAGGGAGGGGCAGCCCCGTGGCAGGGCAGTGAAGGAACTAGGTCGAGGCCCAGCCGAGGATCCGGGATACTCAGGCCCAAAAGTACCGTATTGGCCTTAAAAGTCATTTAGCACACACATCCCTATTCCAGCTGCACACTTGAGGGACTGAGCACTGGAGGACCCAGGCCCCCACAAGGGACTTGTTCAGGGTCACATAAGTTAAGAAAGATCCAAGACCAGAATTCCTGGCCCCTGGCTCCTCATCAGTAACTGCTCAGAGTGGGGTCTACAGGGAGCCTGTCTGACTCACTGATGAGCACTTAACATATTTCGAGGAAGGAGTGGTATTAGCTCTTCTTTACAGCTGAGGAAAGTTCTCTGTAGTGAGGTGTCAGGGGAGAGGCATTATGGTGAAGAGCTAAACCTTTGGAATTAGGCAAACCTGGGTTTGACCGTAAGTCTTTACTAGATGTGACCTTGGGCAGATTACATCACTTGTCTGCATTTGTTTTACCTGTAAAGTGGGTACCATTAAAAATACCCAGGACAATCTGACCAGGCGGTGGCGCAGTGGATAGAGCGTCGTCGGACTGGGATGCCGAGGACCCAGGTTCGAGACCCCGACGTTGCCAGCTTGAGCGCGGGCTCATCTGGTTTGAACAAAGCTCACCAGCTTGGACCCAAGGTCGCTGGCTCGAGCAAGGGGTTATTCGGTCTGCTGAAGGCCCGCGGTCAAGACATAAGAGAAAGCAATCAATGAACAACTAAGGTGTTGCAACGCACAATGAAAAACTAATGATTGATGCTTCTCATCTCTCTCCATTCCTGTCTGTCTATCCCTATCTATCTCTCTCTCCCTGACTCTTGCTCTGTCTCTGAAAAAAAAAAAAAAAAATACACAGGACAGCTGAAGAGGAAGGGTGTGGTCAAGTCAAGTGCAGGCTCATGGGAAGCTCTTACCCAGCCCAGGACTCTGCCTGCTCCTCTTACTTTTCCCAGGAGACCACATCTAGTGCCAGAGCATTCCCAGGCTGCTGGGAAGTGATGTTAGAAGGTTGGGGAAGGGAGTGTTAGCACTGGAGGAACACACCTTGGGGTGCTCACCTCTGCCCCACATTTTAAAGATGAGAGAACTAAGGCCTAGGAGGGGAAGGGCTTTGCCAAGACCACACAGGGTGGAGCAGAAGGTAAGATGCACGCTTCCAGGTCCTCAGCCTGCTCTCCTCGCTGCTTTTACCCTTGGCCCAGCTGCCTGGAGCGGAGCTAGCCAGGCCCACTATAACACGCGGCCTTCTTCCTTCCAGGTGTTAACTGTCTTGCTTATGATGAAGCCATCATGGCTCAGCAGGACCGAATTCAGCAAGAGGTGAGGGGTTGTGGCCAGTGGCTCTATTACAGGGATGCGTAGGCTGGACTTGAGGCCTGTTGGATTTTTTTTTACTTTGGAAGCCCTCTCCTCTCCAAGCAGTGCTAGATACTGGATGCCTTTATGGGGGGGGGGATCATTGTGCCACTGGGTGACTGGCCCAGCACCCTTTGTTTAGGTGTTCTGGCTGTTAGGTGTAGGTCACCCCAGCCACCTACCAGAGCACGATGGATTTCCTGTCCTCCGCAGATTGCTGTGCAGAACCCTCTGGTCTCAGAGCGGCTGGAACTCTCAGTCCTGTACAAGGAGTATGCTGAGGATGACAATATCTATCAACAGAAGATTAAGGTGGGAGCCCAGCCGAGGGGCAGGAAGAGCCCTGGGGACAGGAGCAGGAGCGGGCCTGCTTTAGACCTGCTCCTTGCTAGGCCTGGCCTCCTAGAGGGTAGGGTGTCGGGGGACCCCTCCAGTTGTTCTGCTTAATTGTGCAGACTCTGGAATCAGAAGACCTAGATTCAAATCTTGACCTTGCCACACAGCAGCTGTATCCTGGGGCCCTTCAGTGACTGAGCTGTGGGTCTGTCATTTATAAAATCGGGATGATGAAAGCATAGGCTTACAGTGTGGAGGGCATTTGAGAGGTTGGAGGGATGATACTTGTGGGGCATGGTGCAGGCTGGGGGTGGGGTGGGGGTTGCTGATGGTTCCGGTGCTCACAGTGGGGCTGAATGGGCTGGGGCGGGCTGGGGCAGAGGCTTGGGGCAGGAGTGTGTCCCACAGCCTGCTTCCGGGGTCTTTGTGGAGAGGCAGGCAGCAGGGGGGAAAGGGGCCTACAGACCTTGGTGTCGGGCCTTGCTGCTTCATTTACAGACAGGTAAGTCCCTTAATCAGTCACTCCTCCGTGAGCTGGGAGGTTGAAATGTGGCAGTGGGTATGTGTAAACAGTATCCATTGGCACAGTCTGAGGGTTTAGCAATTGTTAGTCCTCCCTTTTCCCCTAAAGATCAGAGAATGCTTGGAACCTTCTGTCTGAGCCCTGGCTGGGTGTCTTGGTGGATGGGGTGTTGTCTCGGTGTACCAGATGGAAGATTCAGTCCCCAGTTGGGATACGGACAAGACGCAGTCAGGGAGTACACAGCTGGATGGAACAACTCAGTGCAACAATGAGTTGATGCCTCTTTCTCTCGGTGAAAAAAATAAGAACAAACAAAACAAAACCTTCCATCTGAAAGGAGGGTCCTATGAGGCTGTCCGTGTTAGAGGCAACACAGGTAGTCCTGGTGACGGAAGGTGGGCACGTCAGGTGTGAAGGTGGGCACGTCAGGTGTGAAGGTGGGCTCCACGGTCTAGCTCAGCCAGGAGCAGGGAGTGGAAGCACCTGGAGCAAACGAGGGTGGCCATGTCTGTCACTCCATTGTTATCAGATCTGGTTCTTTCAAGAGAAGCCAGAAATTACTTTGATATGAAATCTCCACACTCCTAACATTTGGCAGCTGGTTCAAATATAAAATGTTGTGTGGACCAGGTAACACCTGCAGGCCAGACCCAGCTGTGTGGCTCTGGTCTACTTTGACCACTTGCTCAGGGTGTTTGTGATTTCCCCAAGATTTGTGGAGAGATGAAGGCACTGACTCTGGGGCCCGACAGGCCAGACTTGAGTCCTGGCTTCGCCACCTGCAGCTGTGAGCTCTTGGGCACTGCACTTGGCATCTCTGGGTGGAGAGGTCTCTGCCTCACGGGGCAGGTGTGAGGGTGAAGGAGATGACGGTGGTCAGGGCTTAGGAAGCTGTGGGTCTCTCCCCTTCGCCATGTGGTCGGTGAGTGGAGCGGGCCCTTATTTCAAGGCATTCCCGTTCAAACTGACGGGGCAGCCGCCTGGGCCCTTGCCCATCTGACATGGAGTCTCTAGAGCCTCCGCACACTGTGCAGAAGACAGCACCGACTGCTGTGCCGGCCGGAGGCGCCGAGCCTACACGGCAGAGCCTAAACAGCGGCTCACTGTGACTGACATGGGCCCCTCTGAGGATTGTCAGGGTATGGACACAGCCCTCAGCCAAGGGTCTGGCATGGAGTGTCAGAAGGACTCTAGTAACTTCTGGTCGCTGCGGTGATTTGGGCTCTTTGTCCACGCTGTGAGCTGTTGAGCATTTGTGAGCAACTGTGTGGGCCAGGCTGTTTGGGAACTTAAGGTGGAGTGATGGCTGCCACTGACTAGCTCCTGCCTTGTGAAGCTGGGTGGACAGACAGACAGAACCAGGAGGCCAGGAGGCAGTGAGTGCCGCGGGGAAGAGTGAAGCGGGACGAGGAGAGGGCACCCTGCGAAGGCGGCGTGGGGCGTGAGCTGTCGGAGGCTCAGGAGCAGGCTGTGGCCGCCCCGCGGAGTGCCTGGCCTGGAGGCCAGTGTGGCCGGAGCAGAGGGGAGCCAGAGGGTGGGAGGTGTGCGGGCTGTAGCCAGAGAAAGGCCTCGGAGGAAGAGGTGGGGTGAGAGCAGGCTGCGTGCAGGTGGAGCGAGGACCTGGCTTTGCAGAACCGGCAGGGGGCAGGAGTGATGACTGGGAGGAGCCAAGGGAGGTGTTTACCATCCCAGCCTGGAGTAGGAGGGCTCAGTAGTGCTTTATCCTGGGTGCATTAAAGATAGAACCGAAAGGGTGTGCGTTAGATTGAAGGTGGTGTGAGGGAGAGGTTGGCAGGGACTGTGAGGCGCTTAGTGGAAGGTGGAGGTGCAGTCGATCTAGTTCTAGAGGAAGGCCGAGAGGAGCAGGCAGCGGGGAGGCCGGGGCCTGCCGTGCCAGGCTGCGCAGTCTGGAGGAGGTGGAGATGAGGGGGCTGGATATGTGGGTTGAAACTGGAGTTCAGGGCTGAAATAGGGGCAAGCAACAAATTACAATTAGAGCTATTTTTAAATTTTTTTTAGAGAAAGGGGAAGGGAGAGGGAGAGAGAAATATTGATTTATTGTTCCACTTCTCTTTGCATTCATTGGTTGATTATTGTATGTGTCCTGACCAGGGATCAAACCCACAACCTTGGTGTATTGGGATGATGCTCTAACCAACTGAACTACCCGGCCAGGGCCAATTAGGGCTGTTTAAGAGTTGACAGATGGAAGCTGTCTGAGGCCTGAGCAGGGTTGTGACAGTCACTGTGAATGGATGTGCCATGACTATGTTCTGGCAGTGACACACCATGTCTTAAAGGGTATTGTGTGGGTTGGTGTGGGGCCCTGACCTTCACAGGTTAGAGGTAGGAAGAGTGGCAGTAGGTATGGGGACAAGGAGAGAGTGGGGGGTCCATAAGCCCCAGGCAGGAAAGTGTGGAGGTATCTGGGGGTGGGGGCCAAGGAGAATAGAGAAGGTGTGAAGTAGCTGTCAGGAGCAGGGGAGGGGTCCAGCCCAGGGAGTGAGGTCTCTGCCAGGCAGCACGAAGGGCTCACTTGTGTGGGCCTGGTCAACAGAGAGGAAGTCCATGGAGTTTGGGGAGGAAACCAGAGAGATCACACAGGTGTTAGCTGTGGCCGGCAGGGAGGCTGTTTCCCATCCCAGCTGGGGGTTGTGTGCACCCCCACCCTAATCAGTTTGTCCTGGCCTCATGGTTTGAAAGACTAGTCGCTGGATGAGCTGCGTTGGTCAAGGACTGGTGGATTCACTTGCCTGTGTTTATTAACAGACAGGGTTTGCTTTTGGGCACTGTTTTAGGTACAGGCATTGTTTTAGGTACTGGAGGTAGAGCCGTGGCCAGTTAACTACTTTGGTGACTCATGCAACCGGTGTATATGTAAGTCATGACTTCCTGAGGCTTTTGGGGCTCTGAGCAGTGCGTCACTAAGTGACTCCATCAGCAGAGTTGGCAGACAAGGATGGCAGGTAGCAGCTTGCCACTGCTGTGTTGTGACCTTTGTTGGGTGGTTCCCTGGCGTGCCCTGGCCCTGGCCTGATGTTGACGGGTACGGGGCGGGGCTGCCTCTCTGCAGGACCTCCACAAAAAGTACTCGTACATCCGCAAGACCAGGCCTGACGGGAACTGCTTCTACCGAGCGTTCGGGTTCTCCCACTTGGAGGCGCTGCTGGAGGACAACAAGGAGCTGCAGAGGTGAGCGGGGCAGCTGCAGCTCCGGGAGGGCTGGGGCCCCTCTTTCCTCCTGACGACTAGGCGGGACAGGGCTGCACCAGGGCCAGGCGATTGGCTGGGCGGGCCGCAGCTCCAGGAGGGTTGGGGGCCCTCTTTCCTCCCGATGACTAGGCGGACAGTGCCGCACCAGGGCCAGGCGATCGGCTGGGCTCCTACTCCGCTGGCAGAAGGGCCCATGCTCGCCTCTCGCCCTCCCACCGCCAGGTTCAAGGCCGTGTCTGCCAAGAGCAAAGAAGACCTGGTGTCCCAGGGCTTCACCGAGTTCACAATCGAAGATTTCCACAACACGGTGAGCCCAACTGGTTGTCGCCTGCTCGGCCGGAGTAGAGGGTGGCCTGGCTGTGGCGGGGTTGACCCATACCCTCCCTCACCTTGCCCTCTGTCCCCGCCCGTGGCAGTTCATGGACCTGATCGAGCAGGTAGAGAAGCAGACCTCTGTAGCCGACCTGCTGGCCTCCTTCAACGACCAGAGCACCTCGGACTACCTGGTGGTCTACCTGCGGCTGCTCACCTCCGGCTACCTGCAGCGGGAGAGCAAGTTCTTCGAGCACTTCATCGAGGGCGGGCGGACTGTCAAGGAGTTCTGCCAGCAGGTGCTGCCCCCCCCAAACCCAGGGCCCTCCCTTCTCTCCCCCCCCCACAGGGTCGGGGTCGCCAAGGCCGGGGAGTGCCCTGGGTCGGGGCGGGGCGGGCTGTGACACGGCCCTGCCCCCTGCGCTGCAGGAGGTGGAGCCCATGTGCAAGGAGAGCGACCACATCCACATCATCGCGCTGGCCCAGGCCCTCAGCGTCTCCATCCAGGTGGAGTACATGGACCGCGGCGAGGGCGGCACCACCAACCCGCACGTCTTCCCCGAGGGCTCGGAGCCCAAGGTCTACCTTCTCTACCGGCCCGGACACTACGACATCCTCTACAAATAGGGCTGGCCCTGTCCGCTGCTGCCCTGCTGCCCTCTCCTCTGCCAGGCGCTAGACATGTACAGAGGTTTTTGTGTGGTTGTAAATGGTCATATTTCACCCCCCCTTCCCTGTCACACAACCTTCCATGTTTTATTAAAGGGGATGCTGGTGATGAGCCACGTGTATGTGTCCCTGCTCTGCTGCTACCCGCCTGGCTGCTATGTGTCTGGCTGTCCCCTCCCCCCAGGTGGGTTCCTCTCAGCCTTCCTCCTGTCCACACCCAAGCCTTCCTACTAGCAGCAGTTTTGAGGGGCTAAGCCTCGTGGGCCCCCTTCTAGTTACTGGGATCAGTTTCCTTTGTGCCTCCCGCCTTCCCTCCTCAGCTGGCCCAGGGGCTTCCATGGATTTTGGAAGTTCCTTGGGGACTTATCCAGGGACCTAGAACCATCAAGGCTTCGAGCTGCTCCCTCATAGGCCCACTTCCATCCTGCTGTCTTGGCCAGGGTCTCAGACCCCAGCTGCCTCCTTCCGAGCAGGGTCTGCCTGCTCAAGGAGTTCTGGGTGGAGAGAGCCATCATGATGGTGGGGCCTGGCCCAGCAAGTGGAGGGGCTGGGATACTTCAGTGCACCCCAAGGTCGAGGCAGCACCTGCCAGGCTGCCATCCCCCCCTGCCCAACCCAGGCCCCCTGCCTGTGCCTGCTTTGCACCCCCTTTGCTTGGGCCACAGTGTCTGCATTGCCTGCCTATCGCCTTCACCTCCTTTCCTCCCCCACCCCAGCACACGCTGGGGGCTCGGCCTGCAGGCTCGGAGCTCCTTGGGGCAGGCCCTCAATAAATGTGAAGTGCTGCTGCTCACCTCTGCCATCGTCCGGCCTGTCCTCCCTCGCCCGGCTCACCGAGAGCTCTCACCAGCCCCTTTGAGCCAAAGCACCTGCCACCACCCGTGGGTTACCATCCTCACCCAAGCCAGGGCTCAGACAGTAGGAGCTGCAACAAGGGTGGTCTTTATTAGGCTCCGGAGGGGCAGGGGGCCGAGGAAAAGGTGGGGTGCCCAGGCCCAGCCGCAGGCTTCAGCGACCTCTTAGAGCTGGGAGTGAGGTCCAGCAGGCCCAGAGGAGTCTGTGGGCAGAGCAGAGAGGCTGGAGGGAGCCCGGGGCTGTGGCTTCCCCGGCTGCCTCCCTGTGGGGCTGAGCGGTGTGTTAGCGGGCAGGTTAGTAGGCAGCCACACAGAGGGCCAGGGCCTGCTTACCAGTCCTGGTCAGGGTGTGCGGAGGGGTGCTGTCAGGCTGGAAGGCAGAGGACACTGAGAACCGGCCCAGGGTGGACGGGGTGGGGCAGGGGCTAGCGGGGTGCGTGGGCACCTCCACAGGTACCTACCCACTGGGAAGTAGTGGGGGAGCCGCTGCAGGTAGATGCTTTCATCCTTCTCCAGAAACACACAGATGATCAGCCGGTCCACCTGTGCCAGAGCCTGTTTAGCCTAGGCGGAGCGCCCAGGCCTGCATTTAGGGTGCCTAAAGCTAGGCTGTGCCCTTCACAGAGGGGTTTATGGGGTGTGAAGGAGAGGGGATGCAGGAAGGGCTGGTGTGGCTGGAGGCCACCGGGCAAGGTGCCTGCCCTTGCCATTGGCTATGGCTGATGGGGCTGCTTCGTGGGACCAGGTGCATCCCACCACCCTATCCCTTCTGGCCCCGTCAACCGGGCCCAGGCCTCACCTTGTCCTTGTGCTGCTCCAGCCACTCGCGCAGTGCGGCCAGCACTACTTCGGCAGCCGCCTCGTTGGGGTATCCTGGGGTCCCAGCGAGAGTGAGTCCCGGCTCTGGCCCGGCCCTTCGCCACGCCCGCCCTCTCCGCGTGTCTGGGCCCGCCCACTGCCCACCGCCCACCCGGCCCTTCCTCCTCTTGACTCCACTCACCAAACACACCGGTGGAGATGCAGGGGAACGCCTGGCAGGGGTGGAGGGGCGGGAGACAGCGTCAATCTCCCGCCCCTCCCCCCCGCCGGGCAGTCTCCACCCGCCCAGGCCACCTCCTCCCCGCACCCCCCTCGTGCCCTCACCGCGGAGCGAAGGCGATGCTCCAGCAGCAGGTCAAGGCTGCTCAGGTAGCAGCTGCGGAGCTCAGCAGCCTGGCTGGCGCTGGGCTCTCCGTGAGCGATGGGCCCCACCGTGTGAATGACATCTGCAGGAGGCGACCGGATCAGATCCTCTGTTCTCCCCCTTGCACCCGCCCCCCTCCTCAGTACCATGACTCCCGTGGGAGGACCTCACCCATGTGCGCACACAGGTGTGCTCGAGCCCAAATCCACAGCCGCGGGGGGCCTCTCCCCACAGCGGCGAGTCCCGGGCTGAGACGCCCCACGCAGCTGGTTGCGCGAAGGCCCCGCCCCCTTAGCTCCTCCCCTTCAGGTCCTTGTCCCACAGCAGCCTCTACGCACCCCTCCACCGGCTTCCTGGGATGTGCGAGGGGCCACGTCCCGGCACCTACGGTTAAGAAGTACCGCCCGCGGAGGCCGCACCAATGACGAGGCTCCCTGTCCGCGCCCTGCAGGACTGAGGGGTCGGCACTCACACTTAGCCGGCAGCCGGTAGCCGCCGGTGATCTTGGCCTGGCCGGTCTCGCAGTTCTGCAGGGTTCGGCACTCGTCGGTGAGCAGGGGTCCGGCGGCCCGGTGGATGCAGCCGTCCACTGCAGGGGAGAGGCAATGAGCCGCGGGCTCCCCGCGTCCCGCTGGAGCCCGTTTTACAGAGAAGGCTGAACGGTCCCAGTCCCCTCGATTGTGCTGGGACTCACCTGGCACCGCGCCTTTCTCTCGCGCCCCATTGTTTCCCATCTCCCGTCGCCCCCGCCCCCTATTGTTTCCCATCTGGGGAAACCGAGGCTCTGAGAGCTGCCGCGGACCCCGCAGGAAGCAGCGCGGCACGGCCGGCAGGGGGCGCGCCCGGCCCGCCCTGCTCTCCCCGGCCTCTTGGCAAGGGCGCGGGTGCGGGTGCGCAGGAACCTTCCTCGAGGCGGGCGGCTCTGAGAGGTGGCGTCCAGGCTTCAGGAGCCGCCACCTGCGCCTGGCCAGGGGACTTTCTTCCTTTGGGCTCGACCCGGGTGCAGCAGCCGGCACCACGCACCTGACCCCAGGGTCGACCTCCCCAGGCGAGGTTCCTCCCGCAGCGGAAGCTCTAGGATCCACTTGACAGATTAGGGAACTGAGGTCACCTGTCACAAGCCGCAGGTCAGGTCTGAGCCCGGAGCTTGGTCGTCCAGCTCCACCCAGTGCGCAGCCAGGGAGCACCCAGCTTGTTAATGAGTCGCCTCGTTAGCGCATTTGCCATAATTGGGGCCGGCCCTGGGCTTGTTAAACAGGGCAGGGAGCTCCGGGCCTAGCCTGAGAGTCTGGGGACCGAGGCCCAGGTAAACAACTCAGTGCGGGCGGGAGGCACGAGGAGAAGCTCCTTACCTACGCTCCCACCTGCCCCGGTGCCTGGGCCTCCAAGGCCCCCGTGGGAGAGCTGAGCCTCGGCCTCAGGCAGGCTGGGGCCAAGTCCAGGCTTGCCCCTCAGGGCCAACGGAACATGCTGGCAAGCCCTTGCCCCCTCCCAGTGCCCACAACCTCATCTGGAAAATTGGGACAGTGACCCCTCCTCAGGGGCGGAGTTGGCATCCTGGCCAGGAGAGTATGACCCACTTCAAGGAGCTCCCCAGCTCCCACCGCTACCCAGGCCTGTGCCAGAGACGGTGAGGGCACACTGCTGGCTGCTCGCCATGCTGGGCAGCAGGAAAGGACTGCCATCTCTCCATTTTACAGATGCACATACCGAGGCCTGTCCTTGTCCATCACAGCCCCATCCCAACATCTTGGCACAGCTGGACCACCCCTCTCTTTCTTCTGTTTTCTTTGTACCCTGAGGAGGGTCCCAATTAAACCTAATTTTGCTGCTTCGCTCTGAGCTGGTACCAGGAGATTTTCCGGGGCATCCCATAGGTGGGGGTAGAAGAGTTGGGGGAACCCTGGAGGAGCTATGGACGGGGTCCCCACCCCACCCCCTCCTGTGCAGGGATAAGGGCAGCTGCATCCCCAGGAGGGAAGGAGAGTGCTGCAGGGGGTGTACAGACTGGAGTGGGCAGCGTCCATGTGCAGTGGTCTGCTCTGTCTGCTCTGGGGCCAGGTGACCACCCAGCACAGTCTGCCACAGCAGGAGCTGTGGAACTGGGCAGCTGGGTTCAAATCCTAGCCTCGCCAGTCACAGATGTGTGACCCAGAGTACATCCTCTCTGCACCTCAATTACCCCATCTGTAAAATGGGATAATATGCAGTAGACAGCTACCTCATAGGGCTAGTGGAAGGACTGGGTGAGTTAATTCCCGTAGGGTGCTTCAGCCAGTGCCTGGCGTGAGTGAAGGCGATGTGTGTGTTGGCCATTGTTTTATTAGGACAGTGGCAGTCTGGGTATATGCTCAGTGTGTGTACACCTGAGTACGTGTCGGGAGGCAGGTCACCAGGCAAGGTGTGTTCAGGGCAAATGGGGGTGAGCACACGGATGTGTCTGAGCCAGCTCTCCTGGGGACATCCTAGCCCTGCCAAATGGTGTCAACCACTTGGCACCCAGCTGCCTGCCATCTCCCTGTGCTGTCCGCCCTGCAGGTGACCTTCGCCTGCTGCTGGGGGGAGGGGTGGTGAGCGGAAGCGGAGCTCACCAGGATTTGTGTTTCAGGGATTTAATATTTCCTGCAGAAATGGACAGGCCTGCAGCCAGGCCTTTGGGGCTGACCTGGGGGCATGAGGTGGGAGAGGAAGGGAGGCGATGGCATTGACAGAGGCGGGGGCTGGAGCCTCCCCGGCTGCAGCCAGAACAGGGCCAGGCCCTGTGACTGCTGTGCCAGGGCCCAAGGGAGCAGTTTCCTCAAAGCAGACATGAGGGATGGGCCCCGGGCACCACCCCTGGGCCGCAGCACAGACTGGCCCGGCATTCAGTCTCAGCAGCCTGGCCCCTCCTGCCCCCTCCCTGTCCACACAGCAGCCTCGTTGTTCTCCCACCACTGAGCGCCAGGGGTGACCCTGCTGCCTCAGCCAGAGGCCCAAAGGACCACTCTGTCCGTGTCCCTACAGGACCCACAGCTCCCCTGGCTCTGACCCCAGGCCTAGGTCTGGGCTTACATAGGCTAAGCTAAACCCAGGAGACAGCAAGGAGGAGGCTTCCTGGGGACCCATTCAAGGAGGAGATCCCTCCCCTCCCTACTCGACCCTGGGGCAGCTGGAGAAAGCTCTGACCCCTGGCTCCTGGGGGGCCAAGTGGGAGGGGATGTCCTCAGTTCATCCCAGCTGACCTCTCAGTCCCCTCCCTGAGCCCTTCACCACATCCAAACAAACCTCCAACCTCCACTTAACCTCCACCCCACCCGGACCAGCAGGACACTGCTCCTTCCTGGGGAGGCTGACCCACGTGGGTAGTGGGGCCTTCCTCAGATACTTTCCAGCAGGTCCTGGCTGGACCCTCCCCTCCTGCCTCTGCCGCTGGGCTCCCTGATGGGCTCCCTGATTGGCTCCTTCACTTCCACCTCCTACCAGGTGCTGAGCAGCCTCCAGCCACCCCCTAGTTCGATCCCTACAGCCACCCTAGACCCTCGGAAGTGCTATTATGGTTCCTGCTTCAGAGAAGAAGGAAGCGAGGCACAGAGAAGGTGGGAATCTTGGCCAAGGTCACACAGCTGTACCACTCTCCTTCCTCTAGATGTCAAAAGGGCCTGTCTCCCCCCTTCTGCCCCTCCCAGGCTGCCTGGCTCCTGCCTGCTCCCCAGCCACGCAGGGAAGACTGGGTCTGTACCTGCTGTGTCAGCGTCCCTCCTCACTGCCCGCCCCTGCAGCCTGGCTCCTGTCCCCCTCCTCACAGAGGAGCTGCCTCAAGAATCTCGCTGAGAAGGCCCTGGCCAGTTGGCTCAGTGGTAGAGTGTCGGCCTGGCGTGCAGAAGTCCCGGGTTCAATTCCTGGCCAGGGCACACAGGAGAAGAGCCCATTTGCTTCTCCACCCCCCCCCTCCTTCCTCTCTGTCTCTCTCTTCCCCTCCCACAGCCGAGGCTCCATTGGAGCAAAGATGGCCCGGGCGCTGGGGATGGCTCCTTGGCCTCTGCCCCAGGCACTAGAGTGGCTCTGGTGGCAACAGAGCGACTCCCCGGAGGGACAGAGCATCGCCCCCTGGTGGGCAGAGCGTCACCCCTGGTGGGCGTGCCGGGTGGATCCCGGTCGGGCGCATGCAGGAGTCTGTCTGACTGTCTCTCCCCGTTTCCAGCTTCAGAAAAAAAAAAAAAAATAGAATCTCGCTGAGAAGTCTGTGGCCACTCATCTTGCTTGACTCTCCACCCAGCCAGGCTGCCTCGGAGACCCTCTGTCCCTGTCCTCCCGCCTGCTTCCTGAGCTCCTCATATGCTGTCGTTGTCTGGGGACCCCTTCTGCCCTCTC
Source organism: Saccopteryx leptura (assembly GCF_036850995.1). Taxonomy (NCBI): domain Eukaryota; kingdom Metazoa; phylum Chordata; class Mammalia; order Chiroptera; family Emballonuridae; genus Saccopteryx; species Saccopteryx leptura. The sequence goes on along the minus strand of NC_089503.1, from coordinate 9,170,031 downwards.
TGCTCCAGCCCTGACCCTGCGCCCGGTCCCAGGCGCCCCCTCCACCCCACCCAGATAAGCCCGGCTCCCTGCTTGGGAGGCCACCAGCCCTCCTGCTGACAGACAGACAGCGTGGCCTCCACACCCCACCCTCAGCCTGCGGGGCCTCTGCCCACATGCAGCCCTTCCCCGCGTGCCCTGCCGTGCTGTCTGTCTGTCTGTCGGCAGGGCTGAGCCAGGCTTCCTCACTCCAGTGGAGGGAGCAGGCTCCTGTGGGGGCCATTTGCTGAGGCGCTTAGGATATGTTGGCCGCTATTTAGGGTGCTGTAATATTCATGAAGGGAAAATTAGATATTTAAATTTATTCAGCAATAAATGCATCTCTGTGGGGGAGCATTCCTCATGCTAAACAAACAAGCAAGCAGGGGCTAATGATTTACTACTGACAGGAACTCAAGGAGGCCAAGCCCTTCTGCCCCACACCCTCGCCCCCTGTTGTCCTCCACTGTCTGGGTGGTCTGGCCCCTACACACGCCTTCTGGGATTTCTCTTCCCAGAAATCTTGCCCACAAGCTTGCTGGGGGCCTTGGGCAAGTGACTTAACTTCTCTGAAATGGCCTCAGAGTGGGGAGACTGAGCTGTGCTGACTGGTGGCCCAGGGGAGAGACCGAGGGCCAGAGTGATTCAGGCACTTGTTCAAGAAGAGCAGAGCAGAGACCGAGTTGGAAGCCCTGTCCAGCGGGACCAGGGGCGACCGCTCCTGGGCGAGCCACGCTCTCAGCCCTGCGCGGTGGGAGGCCTTGCCTGTGCAGCCCTCGGCCTGCCCCGCTGTCCCCAGGCCCCGCCAGGCCCGGAGCAGGGGACAGAGGCAGGGTGGCACCCTGGGGGGATGTCTCTGAGCTCTGAACTGAGCTCAGTGGGACTGGGAGGGCATGGCCTCTGGTGACAGAGCAGACCCAGCCCAGGGGAACCCAAGTCCCCTCTTCCAACATCTCCACCCCTCTGCGCTATCACTTTGCCTCTCCGTGCCTCAGTTTCCTCACCTATGCAAGGTCAGTGACAGCACCTCCCTCCAGGGCTTTATCACACACTGTCATCCCATTTTACAGATGGGGACACTGAGGCCCAGCTACAGACTCCATAGGCAGAAGACTACTGTGCCCCGTACACTCTGAGGCCTCCTTCACCAGAGAGACGGGAGGGACGGTCGGGAGGTAGATGCCTCCCAAGAGCCCTGGGAGTGGGCCTGCGGTCTGAGGGGGTTGGGCAAGGCTGTTCCTCTCCAGCCCAGGAAGGCACCAAGATGTGGGCCCCAGGGACCACTCCCCACCCCGATATCTGGGTAGCCAGCCCAAGGCGAGCCCACCCCAGCTGCCTTGCTGCTGCCGAGGCCCCAGCCACCTGCTCCAACGTCAAATGGCGGTGCTGAAAGGGGCCAGGCTCCACCAGGCAGACGTGGACACTGAGCCCCCGAGACTACCAGCGGGTCGGGGGTGGAAGCCTGACCCTCAGACCACTAGCCCTGCAGAGGGCAGGCTCCAGACGTGGACACTGAGCCCCCGAGACTACCAGCGGGTCAGGGGTGGAAGCCTGACCCTCAGACCACTAGCCCTGCAGAGGGAGGCTCAGCCACAAGCCTGGATAAATACCAGCCAGGGCCCTCGTGCCCTCCCGTTCCGGGCCCATCCTGCACTCTCCGTCTGTTTTCCTCCCCTGCCCTGACTGAGCCTTGTGGGCCAAGGCCCCACGTGATGCCCCAGGGGCAGAACCGATTCTGTACTTATGTCCAGGCCCTCTGGTCACTCATTCATTCAATAAACCCACACCAGCCCCTGGCTCTGTGCTAATCGTGGGCTCGGCCCATTGGCCTGTGGTGCGGTGAAGAGTCCACCCTTGCTGGGCCCTCCCATCACAGTGCCAAGGCGGGTGGGTGCCCCAGGGAGAAGATGGATGGACGACAGCACCGTGATGTGATCTGAAATTCATTATGGGGTGAGATCAGCTCCTTAAATGGGGATTTGAAAACATTAGGGCTTCATTATGTACACAACGGCAGCGCCTCATTCATCATGCAAAAATCACTCCCGTTATTAAAAATCCCTGTGGCAGCTGCATGCAGGGGCTTGGTGGCATCTTGCCTGCTGGGGGCAGGGCCAAGGCCCTGCCAGCCTGTCCTAGAGCCCCCACGGGGGGCAGAGTCCCATGAGCCCTCCTACCCAGGGAGGGCCAACTGAGAGTGGGGGTGGGGAGCGCAGTTCACCTCAGGGGACTTGGTGCCTCGGTTTCCTCATCTGCAAAATGAGGAAGCTAATGGCGCACCCCCTAGCACCGTGGTGAGGGGGAGGCAGGGTTCTGTGGGGAGAGGCCCAGCAGGGCCGGGCATCCGCGCAGGATGCAGGGAGGCCCAGGGCCCTCACTTGGGGAGGGCACTGTCACTTCCCTGCTCAGAACCTTCCCCGCGGCTCCCATGAGCCCATGAAATAAAGTTCTCAACTCAGAGCAAGGCTGGCTCCGTCCTGCCTCCACCTGAGATGCCCGTGGCCCTCCCACCAGGCTCCCACTGGCATCACAGCAGGGAGGGGCGCAGGACAGGCTCCACGCCGCCCGTGAAGACCGCAGACAAAGCGGGGGGAGGTGGGTGCCGTTCTGTGCTTGGGAAGGCCTCTCAGAGGAGGTGGCGTCTGAGGAGAGATGAGACTGTGACAGGAACTGGCTTCTGGAAGGTTAGGGGAGGAGGGGTCCTGGCAGAGGGCTCAGTAGGGCAGCAGGAGCTGGTGGGCAGTGACAGAAACCTGGAATTGATTCCACTGAGTGAGAAGTTTTGAGCAGGAGAGGGGTATGGTCTGAGAGTCCTCTGGGCCCCTTTGCTGTTCCCACACGCCCTTCCCTGCAGCACAGCCGGCTCCAGACAACTTCCGGTCGGAGGGTGCCAGCCACACCCTGCCCTGCACACTCATCTGCCCATGCCTGGCCCGCAGTGGGGCTCAGCCAGATTGTGGACTGGGGGTTGACCCTTGGGGCCACCTGCTTCCTCAGAGCCCAGCCCAGGGAGGGCCCAGCTCTATACAACCTGGCCTCAAGGGGGCTCAGAGGCCACATGGTCTGCCCACTGTGCCAGGGCCAGCTAATCAGAGCACCAGGCCCAGCAACAACTGCGGACTAGTGGCACAGGTGATGGGAGATAGTGCTGGGCAAGGTGTGGGGATGGGAAATGAACTAAGCAGAACGCTCAGAGGACTGGCTAACCCTTCCAGGCCTGACATCTACAAATAGAGGAGAAGAGAAGAGAGGAGAGGAGAGAAGAGGGGAGGGGAAGGGAGAGGAGGGGAAGGGAGAGGAGGGGAGAGGAAGGGAGGGGAGGGGAGGGGAGGGGAGGGGAAGGGAGGGGAGGGGAGGGGAGGGGAAGGGAGGGGAGAGGAGGGGAGGAGTCAAGTGGGGAAGGGAGGGGAGGGGAGGGGAGGGGAGGGGAGAGGAGGGGAGAGGAGGGGAGGGGAGAGGAGGGGAGGGGAGAGAGGAGAGGAGAGGAGGGGAGGGAGGGGAGGGGGGAGGCAGGGGGAGGGAGGAGGCCGGGGAGAGGAGGGGAGGGGAGGGAGGGGAAGGGAGGGAAAGAGAAGAGAGGGGAGGGGAAGGGGAGAAGAGGGGAGAGGAGAAGAGTGGAAGGGAGGGGAGGGGAGGGGAGGGGAAGGGAGGGGAGGAGAAGGGAGGGGAGGGGAGGAGAGGGGAGGGGAGGGAGGGGAGAGGAAGGAGGGGAGGGAGGGGAGGGAGGGGAGAGGAAGGAAGGGGGGGAGGGGAGGGGAGAGGAGAGGGGGAGGGGAGGGGAGGGGAAGGGAGGGGAGAGGAGGGGAGGAGGAAAGGGGGGAAGGGAGGGGAAGGGAGGGGAGGGGAGGGGAGGGGAAGGGAGGGGAGAGGAGGGGAGGGGAGAGGAGGGGAGGGGAGGGGAGAGGAGGGGAGGAGGAAAGGGGGGAGGGAGGGGAAGGGAGGGGAGGGGAGGAGGAAAGGGGGGGAGGGAGAAAGAGAGGAAGGGGGAGAGAGAGGGGGGGAAGGGGGAGAGAGAGAGAGACAGACAGAGAGAGGGAGAGAATGAGAAACAGGGAGAGGGCACGTGCTAGAGAGACAGCATGAAAGAGAAATGAAGAGAAAGCAAGTAAGAGAGGGAGATGGCAAGACAGAGCCCAGCGAGCATGCTGGAGAGAGACACCTAGAAGGAGCAGCGTGCAGGGCCAGCGAGGCGGAGAGAGCGAGCGACCTGAGAGAGGGGGAGAGGGTGCTGCCTGCCCCCAGGACCATGGGTGTCTGTGTGAAGAGGAGAGAGGGAGGGCCTAGGGTGGCGGAGAGCCTTGCACACACACACAGACAACGAACCGGGCTGGCGTGGGGGTGGAGGCCTGGGTACAGCTGGTCCACACACAAGCCTGTAAGGAGTACCTACTCAGGCCAGGGGGTGGACCGACAGGTGCCTGTGCATGCCCCAAGGGGGTGGTCTGACTGGGATCAGCTGGTACTTAAGTAACCACACAAATGGAAGTCTGATTATTAGGGTGACAGAATTCCAGAGAGGTGGTGTCCCAGGACCAAGGACACTGCCAGGAATGCGCAGGCCCTTGGAGCAGGAGTGAGGGGGGGTCTGACAGAACCCCGACATTGAGATAACTAGGCAGGAAGGTTGTGGTGGGAAGGCACAGCGGCAGCAGGTACAAAGGCCCTGGGCCAGGAGAGAGCTGTGATGGAAGCCAAGCCAGCCTGGCTTCTCTCTTGTGTTTGACATCCTGGGACACTGGGGTGCATGGTACACACAGGTGGACGTGGGCACGGGGACAGGCCATGCACAGCTGCGTGGGCTGCAGGGCAGGCATGCACCGGCTCCTGTGGGGTTGGGCGGGCCGCTACCCTCCAGAAGGAAGGGGGTATCACTGGCAGTGAGTGGGACTGCAGGATGGGTCAGGCTCCATCCTGCTCTGCCCACCTGCATCTGCCAGGGCCCTGCTGACCAGCTGACTGCAGCCGCAGCCTGGCTGCCCCTCCGGCCAGCCCTTCGCGGTGCTGGCCAGGCGGGAGCAGAGATGGCGGCCACGCAAGCCGAGGAAGGCGTCCCTGAATTAATCTGTCACTAAAGCTTGGCCATGGCAGGCGCAGTCATGATTTAGATGAATAATTGAAACGCTCCGATACATTTATTATCCCTTTAGTGCAAAAGTGGCAGAGAAAGACGAGGGGTAATTGAAAAAGCGCGCACAAATCTCCGCGAGAAAGCCGGCTCCTTATCGCCAAGTAAACATTTCAGTCCTAATAAACAAGAGAGACAGGCGTCAGGGCCCTGTCGATTCCCATCCTGATTTAGGGCCCGCCTCCCTGCTTACCATACAATAAGACAGTGTTTAAAATATCTATCTTTTTATCAAGCCAGTAAGAGGCTCCACAGCAGGGAGGCGGAGAGTGGGCGTGGGGGGCAGTCTCCAGGCTGGAGGGTTTGGCCGGGAGGCCCACTGGCCGCCCAGACACATCAGGCCTCTGCCGCAGACACGGGGCCCTCCACCTGGCGGGCGCTCCAGCCTTCAGTACCTGTTGAGCTCCTATTCAGCCTTTACGGCCCAAGTCAAGTGCCCCCTGTGCGGGGAAGCCTTTTACCCAAATGGGTCTCTTTGAAGGCGGAGTTTGACACAGGCATTCCCGAGCACACGCACACTCAGGAGCCCTGCCACGGAGTGGGGAGTAGGAGGCTTTCCCAAGACTCCCTGCTGCCAGAACAATCTAGCTTGCCCTGGGCCTGGTGCGGGCTCAGCCTCCGAACGAGGCAAGCTCAGGACCCTATGGGGTGAGTCCTTTGACCCCAGCACCCCCTGGGGGCTTTCACTGAGGGTGGGGGTGCCCAGCAGGCTCCCTCCCTGTCCCCTAAGGCCACAGTGCTCTCCCACATCTCATAGGGGACCCCACACCCAGCAGTCAAAGCTGTGGGCTGCACCAGAGCCCTGCAGGCCAGGCCCCAGCCCCACTTTTTTTTGTATTTTTCTGAAGCTGGAAACAGGGAGGCAGTCAGACAGACTCCCGCATGCGCCCGACCAGAATCCACCCAGCATGCCCACCAGGGGGTGATGCTCTGCCTATCTGGGGCGCTGCTCTGTTGCAACCAGAGCCATTCTAGCACCTGAGGTGAGGCCATGGAGCCATCCTCAGCGCCCGGGCCAACTTTTGCTCCAATGGAGCCTTGGCTGCAGGAGGGGAAGAGAGAGACAGGGAGGAAGGAGAGGGGGAGGGGTGGAGAAGCAGATGGGCGCTTCTCCTGTGTGCCCTGGCCGGGAATCAAACCTGGGACTCCTGCACGCCAGGCCGACGCTCTACCACTGAGCCAACTGGCCAAGGCTTCCAGCCCCACTTTTGAGGGCCCCTTTCTGAGCTGATAGCTGCCCCACGCCCTGCTGGTTTGTTGGCTGCTGTGCCTCCACCTGTTGGACTGGCAGAATAGCCTGGGGCAGCTAGACCTGTGTCCTAGGTCCCAGCGCAGGACCCAGCACACAGAGCATGCAACTAACTGCCCCACTAAACCCGCCCCCCCCCCCCGCGCTCCTGGGGAGAGAACATTCTAGCGGGGAGACAGGCAACAGAACAGACCTCAGGCACAGCCCCTTACGGCAGTCAGTGCCCTGGAAGGCCCAGCGCAGGTGAGAGGAGCCGCCGGAGGCCCGGCTGGCCAGGCAGTGCTCAACAGTGGCAGAGCAGGTACTTGTTAAATGCCTGGATGGCTGGGTAGGTGAGTGGGTAGTGATGGGAGAATTGAGGGATGGGTAGAGGCCTGAACCCCTCATGGTGGACTCAGGAGAAAAGGGCAGAACTTCAGGGGACCCCACAGGAAGTCTGGGGTTCATCTGGATAGAATCAGGGAGGGACCCCGGCCCCCCAGTCCCATCCCAGGCTAATCCTGCCTGTGCCCCCACCCTGGATGGACCTAACCAGCCCAGCGGTGGTGCAGGGCACAGGGGCAGATGTGAGGACAGAGATGTCCCGTGGTCTGGGGCCCTCTCCCTTCCAGCCCCAGCCTCACCCCCCCCCAGCCCCTCCCCACCACCTCCACCTTGTTCCAATCACATTAGCAGAGTGACAGCCCCAGGGAGTACTAGCAGCAGCTCCATAAATCTCGGCAGCATTAAAAGGCTAGACTCCGGGCCCACTTCCTCCCGGGTCCGGGGCACCCCATCCATCTCCGCGTCAGTCGGGCCGCACGCGGGGGCTGCTCTAGCCTCCTCTCGCCGGCAATGACGCGGGGAATTAGAAAGGTCCCCACGATGCCTCCCTCCTTAGTCTGACCAGAGTAGGTGCCTTTGACCTCTTAGAGTGACATCACCAGACCACAGAGCTACTGCTGCTCTGCCTAAAACCCCAGTGGCTCCCACGGCCCCGGTCAGCGAGTTCTTCCCTTAACCAGTAAGGCCGACTTCACTCTGGGTGACGGGGACACAGCACAGTTCAAATGCTATAGAGATGTTCACCTGAAACCTGTGTGCTCTTATTGATCAATGTCATCCTATTAAATTTAATGTCTCAGTAACAACAACAACAAAAAGATTAAAAAACCAAAAAGTCAGGCCGTCCCTGCCTTCACCTATCATCCATTCATTCGTTCCATAGCCATTTATCGGGCACTGGCTCCTTGGGCCAGACCCGCCCCGCGTCCTGGAGACACAGTCGTGCCCTCTGGCTTCTGCTCTCCGGGGGAGACAGACAATAAACACTGAACATAAACAAGCAAATTATATGCAGGTCAAGAGAGAGCTGCTGTGAGGAAAATAAAAACTAGAGCAGTGTGAAGGGTCCCGGGAGGCGGGTGGGTGGTGCAGGGCAGGCAGCTGCAATTTCAGTTAAGGCTCAGGGAGAAGGTGGCACGCAAGCAAAGGCTTGTAAGAGGTGAAGGGAGCAGCCGCCTGGCTATCTGAGGAAGAGCATCCTGGGCAGAGGGAGCAGCCAGTGCAAAGGGCCTGAGGCAGGAAGGGGCCAGGGTGTTCTAGGAATGAAGGCCAGTGGGGCAGGCACGGGACTGGGAAGGGGCAGGCGGCGTGGTAGGGAATCTGAGAGGGAGCTGGGGACCTTGGCCTTGGCCCTGAGTGAGGGAGGTGAGAGCTCTGGCAGAGGTTTGAGCAGAAGAGAGGTCTGACCTGACCTAGGATTTAGAAGGCCCACACCTTGGTGTGATCCTTGTCTTTGGACACTGGCTAAAAACCCAGCTCCTCACATGGGTCTCAGGCTCCTGCACCGTCTCCCACCTTCCCTCCTCCTGGCCCAGCTCTGACTTCTCTCATCTCCGTGCCTCCCCGAGCCCCATGCCTGTGAGCAGCGTCTTCCCCGCACACAGACCAGCCTCTGTAACGGGGCGTGCTCTCATCCCAACTGGGAGTGCGGGGAGGGCAGGGAGGGTCCCTGTGGAACCCAGTGGATCTGTGCTGGCACCCCGTTCAGGGCTCAGCAAACAGCAGGCCCTCGATCACTGGGTGGCGAATGAGTAGAAGAAGGAGGGGGGTGGCTGTGGGTGGAGCATGGCAGGTGTCAAATCAGCAGGGCCCCAGAACCCTCCAGAGCGACAGGCTTCAGAAGAGGGCCCCCAGTCGGCTTGTCTTTGCCCCCCCCCCCCCGCCTCCAGCCAAGCCCCTTCATTCTGTGAGGCCTCCAGGGTGGCTGTGACCTCCACAGGGACAGCTGGAGGAGAAGCAGGGAGGGAAGGAGGGAGGGAAGGTGGAAAAGCATCTCCAGCCACAAACAGACCCCCCTCTGCCCCGCATCCTGGCCGCCAGCTCTCAGCGCTGCTCTTATTTATTCCTGACCTTCCCTGCCCCTTTTATTCCCCCCCCTTTTTAAAACCTGGCCTGGGCCCCACCACCGCTGCCGTAAACACAGCCCTTGGGATTTATCCGACGGCGCATTAACCCCTGCCCCCTGCGTCACCAATCATCCCGCAGTCTGCGCAGACAGCCGGCAGCCCAGCCCGCGTGGCCCAGGGGCTGGGGGTGGGCAGCCGGGGCAGAGCTGGCCAGGGACGTGGGCCCTGGGGTTCGGGGGCTGCCCCCGTGGAACCTGCTGACCTTGGCCTGGCTGCAGAGCTCCCCCCGACCTTCGACCTCCTGCCCACCGGGTCCTGCCGACACCCCTGCTTCATGGCGGTCATTAATAACAGTGAACACACAGACACTCTCAAGGGCTTAGCAGTTGGCAGGGCTCTCCCTGACTTTATGAGACCTTGGCTTGGTTTTGGAGCGGGTCACAAACAATAATTTTGCCCTCCCAGGTGGAAAAACTGAGGCCAAAGGGGCACAGGGCCTGCTGAGGGCAGGTCACGGTCACGGGCAGGGCTGGGCTGGGCTTTCCCACCACACCTTCGGCCCCCGAGTCCCTGGCCTGGGCCCTTCTAACCCTCACACGTCCCCCTACCTCCCAGTTACAGACCAGAAGGCCTCTGTTTACAGGGTGGGGACCCAGGCCTGCCATCCAGGTGTCCAGCTTTGCCTACAGTGATGGCAGCCAGACAAGGCCGAGAGCGAGGGAGGCAGACAAGAAGGGCAGGGCAGGAAGGACGGCAGCAAGCTGGGCGCGGGGGGCGAGGGGCCGGGCGGAGAGGCAGCGTGGAAGGAGCGCCTCACGCAGTCCCACCCACCCCTGCGTCCCCAGACCGCAGCAAGGGGCCACTCACCGCCGCCGCCTCCAAGCAGGGAGCTGTTGGCTGCAAGAGAGAGAAAAGGCGGGTCAGTTGGGGAGTGGCTGGTGGGCAGGCTGAGGTGGGGGCGTCTGCTAGCTGGGCCTCCAGACTCTGAGCACAGGGCCTCCTCCAGGCAGGGCAGGTAAGGAGGAGGTGAGGGGGCGGGACTTACTCTCACACCCGGCCTGATGGGCCTGGGGTTTGCATGGTGGTGAGGGAGGCCCCGGGGCCACCAGGGTCCTGCCTGCCCACCCGGGAAGCAGCTGCATGCGGGGTCTAGAGTGGCAGATGACCTGCGCTATGCTTGTCCATTCATTCATGCATTCATTCATTTATTCCTTCACTCATTCTTTTGCCCCACAGTGTCTCCTGAGGCACATCTGTGCCAGGCCTGGCAAAGGCGTGGGATGAACAGGGCAGTCCTGGTCCCTGCTTTTGGTGCTCACAGGATGCCAAGGGGCACAGACTTGCAGCCACTAGGAAACACTTCTTATTGCAGCCGTGGTAAGTGAGTGGGCGTGTGGACCAGGGCTGGGAGGCCTGCCAGGGATGGTGTGTGAGGGCGGAGCCTGGTCCCGGGGCAGCAGGAGAGGGCTCAGAGCACTGGGCCTGGCCCCAAAGCCGGGCGACAGACGGGTGACTCAAGCTATTTTCTTCTGTGCCTTTCGAAGTTGATGTGAAGGTCACGGGATCTCCTGCCCTTGCTCCCTCCCTCGACCAGAGCTGGGCTGCCAGGCGCTGTGGCCGCTCCGTCCATCTTGCTCTGCCTGGCTGGTTGCCCCCGCTCGCCTCTCCACAGGGCTGACACGGGGTAAAGTGAAGCTGGCAGCCTCTCTGCTTGAATGCCAGGGTTGTTCAGGTCAGTACCCCCGCCCCAGCAGGGCTCCAGCGCCTGGCCACACAGCTGCATCCGTGTGAGCTGCTGGTGCTAATCAGGGCAGACGCTGGCAAGACAGGGCAGGTGTGCCCCGGGCCCAGGTGCTGCCCAGGTGGGGCAGCCAGCTGTGCCACAGCCCGCCTGCCCAGGAGCCTGTCTTCCAGGCAGGGCCCTCAGCTCCTGTACTGCTCTGGCCCCTGCCCTACCACCCCAGGTCTGTTGTGCGCCCGTGGTATGAGGGGGACCCGCAGCAGAGCCTGGGCCAGCAGTGGGGGCCGTTTCCGGCTGGCCGGGCTGCAGGCCGCAGGTGCCACGCGGAAGCTGCGGACGCTGCTAAGTGGTGTCGGCGGCTCCGAGTGGCTGGTCTCCCAGAGCTGACAGCTCTTCGCTTGGGGAATAATTAATTCCAAAGCCTGAAAACCCAGGGCTGCAAGTTGCCACGTTACTTGCCAGATTAATACAAGCAGCTAATTAAGATGGAGAGGCGAGGAGTGGCTGGGAGCTCCCAGAGCAGGGCTGGGGGCGGCGGGAACTCGGGAGGCGGCCGGAGCCGGAGATGGAGACAGAGACGGAGCCTAGTGAGAGCGGGAGAGGGACCACAGTGGGACCCCCAGGAAGGCGGGCAGGCGGCTGGAGGGCTGGGCCAGGAAAGGTCCTGGATGTGGCCTCTGCCCCAGGAACGCAGTGCCAATGACAGAGCGAGTGCTTCACAAACATGATCCTGTTTACTATAATAACAAAGCCACAAGGAAAGAGCTATCATTCCCATTTCATAGATAAGGGAACGGAGGCTCAGAGGTTGAGCTGCACGTGGCAGTAGCAGGATTGGAAGTGGGTCTGTCTGATCCTAAAGCCAGGCCGAAAAGTAGGCTGACCTCAAGGCAAACTGTCCAAGGAGCCGTCCCAGGGAGGCTCCCCGGTGGCCAGGGCTGGGACTTGCCTCTCCACCCCAGGGCCGAGCACACAGCGGGCCCGCCCATACCTCCGCAGGACTGGATGCAGAGCTCAGGAGCTGGGCATCTGGACAGCCCTGCCCCAGAGCCGGCAGGGCATCTCATCTGAGGGGGTCCAGTTCCTGGCCCCCTTGGTCCCAGGGCAGTCCTGGTGGCTGTCGAAGGCTGCCCTCCGTGGCCCTCCCCACCTCCCCCATCACCTCTCTCTCTTAATTAACACCTGCTGCAGATGAGCTGGCTCCCGCTCTGAAGGCTCCCTGCCAAATGGCTTGGCAGGGAGCCTTGCAGGGATAAGAGGGGAGGGGGCACTGACCTGCCGCTCTGCAGGCCCCTGCTGGCAGCAGCTGCCGACCCTCCATCTTCCCAGTACCCTTTAAATGCCACCGTGTGTGGCCCTGCCCAGGTGAGGGGCCTGGGGTGAACAGTCTGATGTCGCCCAGGCCACGGGTATCCAGGGGCCAAGGAGGTGGGCCCGGGGCAGAGGACGGATTTTACCAGGAGGAATGAGGGGAAGGGCCGGCCAGGTGGTCAAGCGGCATTACCTGCCACAGCTGGGAAAGGGCGGTGGGCCGACACGGGGACTCAGTCTTGCGCTGCACAGCGGCCCTGGTCACCGGCCTGTCCCCAGCTCAGCCGGTATCCTGGGAGGCTGGTCTGCAGGCTCCCTCGCCTCCAGTTCACCGCACTCAGCAGTCCCACGGGTGGGAACGCGGGAAGGGCAGTGACCCTGTGGTCTGGGCCCCGTTCCTTCCCTGTTCTTTCTCTGGGCCCCTGGCCGGCTCTCTCCCTAGGGGCCTGGCCGCCTGGCCCATGGCACCCCCATGAGGCTGACCAGGGTGCTCAGCCGGGCCAGGCTGTTGGGAGGAGCTGCCTGGGGGCTTGGGGAGGATGCTGAAGGGGGGGCAGTGCTGAAGATGCCACAGCCGTCCCCTGGGTGCCCGTCAGCTCCCACCTGAAGCAGGGTAGTGCCCGGCCTTCCTGCTCCCCGGGGTGGGGCTGGCTCCCCCTCCCGGACACTGGCCTTGAGTCTCCGGCTCCTGTCCCTTCCGCTGCCCGCCCCTTTATGTGCCCCTCAGTTTGGTTTCAGACTCTAAATAATCAATAATTAGCCCATTTCTTAGATGAGGAAACTGAGGCTCAGAGTGACTGGGAGTGGGGAGAGGAACTTGAGCGGGACAACAGATTGTCAGAGTCCACGGTCTTCACCTCTGCCCCCTGCCTGGGTCTGGAAGAGCTCCTGGCACCTTCCTCCGGAGGCATGGGGACAGCCAGCTGAGCAGCCCACGATGTGGGGTGAGCACTGCACTTTCCGTCTGAGCCAGGGCTCCCGACCCACTCCACCCAAGGGACCCAGGCCGAGGGGCTGGGTGAGGAGGGCCCAGGCCTCACCCTGGGGGCTAGGGACAGCGTGAGGCTTATTCTGGGGGCGCAGGTGGTTTGGGTTCCTGGGGTAGTGTGAGCACTTTAGTGGCTGGGGGGGTCTGGTCTGAAAACTGACAGCCAGGTCCGCTTGTCGGCGCCCACACTCCTCCTGCAGCTTGAGGTGGTCCAGCCCACTGCATGTGCCCCCCCCCAGGGCCGTGCCTGCACCATGCCCCACTGAACTCGATTAACTGGCTCGAAGCTTTGGTGCTGGGCCTGTGACCTTGGGGCGGAAGTGAGGTTGGCACCCTTTGCTGCCAGTCACTACCAAATCCTCTGTCCCTTGATGGCGGCCCACCAGGTCAGAGGCTGGGGGCCCTGGGGGCCTTACTCCTGTATCCCACACATTCTGCTGGCCCTCCTCTGTCCCCCACTACTGCTCATACAGTATATTTCCCCAACCCCCATCTCTCCCTCTGCCCTCTGCGCCTCTCGGCACACGGCCTCTGGGGGGATCCAGCCCCCGCCCCAGTGCTTGCTGTCCCTTGGGCAGGGTGGTGGTGCTCCCAGCCTGTGCTCCAACTTTTGACCTAGTTCAGGGGATGGCATGTGGCCACTGCCCAGTGAAAGGGGAGAGTGCGTGGCCACTGTCACTATAGGTCAGAGGAGGCCCTGGGGCAAAGGCAGACTCAGCCGGGCCCCCTCTTCACTCTCTACATGAAACATTTTAATTGGGTGCCAACCATGTGCCAGGTGCCACCATGCATGCAGAGATGAACCAGACAACGTCCCTGGGAGGAGGGGAGCGCCCAATCCTGGGAGGGGGAGGGAGGAAGCACGTAAACGCCTTGGGGGGGGACCTGCGAGGGCTGGTGCAGCCTGAAGACGGGCAGGCTTCACAGAGGAGGCAGCCTGTGCGCTCCTCCCGCTCCTGAGAGAGAAGGAAAGGCAGGCGGGGAGGGCCAGGGCACTGATCCAGGCCTAAGGGGTCAGAGCACCTTCCGCACCGGGTGTGGGGCGGTGGGCGGGGCCTGGGGTGTGGGGCGGTGGGCGGGGCCTGACTCTGCACCGGAGGGAGGATCAGGGGCTGTGGGAACTGGGGTGGGGGAGGCGGAGGTGAGCAGGGCAGGCGAGGCTCTGAACACACTGGAGCCTCTTCCTCTTCTCACTGCCCCACCCCACCCCACCCCTGATGGCAGCACCTTGTTAGAAGGGCCCCCACTTTGAGGGCCCAGGCATGTGTCTTGGGCCCACAGTCATTTTAGGAGTCCATAGAAATGTAATTTCTTTAAAAAAAAAAACAACTTTAAAATAGAAGAAAACGTTTTAGTATATAATGTTAATATATTTGTCTTTATGCCAATAAAGTAATCAAATCTAACTTTATTATTTTTTTTAGTGGAAAAAGGGCCCAAAGCCTGACCTGTGGTGGTGCAGTGGATAGAGCATTGACCTGGGATGCTGAGGTCCCAGGTTCGAAATCCCAAGGTTGCCGGCTTCAGCACGGGGGCTTGAGTATGGATCATTGACATGATCCTAGGGTCGCTGGCTTGAGCCCAAAGGTCACTGGCTTGGTTGGAGTCCTCCAGTCAAGGCACATATGAGAAGCAATCAATAAACAACTAAGGTGCTGCAACTATGAGTTGATGCTTCTCATCTCTCTCTCTTCCTGTCTGTCTGGCAAGAAAGGAAAGAGGAAAGGAAAAGAGGGAAGGAAGGAGGGAGGGAGAGGAGGGGAGGGAAAGGAACAGAAGGGAAGGGAGGGAGGAAGAAAAAGGGCCCACAGTGGTGGAAGTACCTGGGTGAAGGCCAGGAACTCATAAGGGTTCATTCAATCGGCACACCATTACTAACCCATTTTACAGGTGAGAGAGCTGAGCCATGGAGAAGGATCTCATAACACAGACTTGAGCGAATCCTATTTTACCCCCGGCTTCTTGATCAAACCCTCCCACAGCTCCCCTTGGCTCTCAGGATAAAGATCTGGTCCCTAGCACGCCCTAGGCCCACAGGCCCACTGACTCACCACCACATCGCTTCCCTTCTCCTCTCCATCTCTCCTTCTGCCACACTCCAGGTCCTCAGACTTGCCTGTGCCCCCCCCCACCCCAAGGCCTTTGCATAGGCTGGTACCTCTGCCTAGAAGACACCCTCACCATCTACCACCCTGGGCGTCAGCCTCCGGGAGCCTGTCAGCTACCAGGGCGCAGAGAGAGTCCGGCTTACGCCCTCCCACGGATGATGAGTCACTGCCCCCAGCATCCTCACCCCGGGTGAGTGCCTGCTTGCCACCCCACCCCTTAGCCCTGTGCATCTCATCAGCTGTGTCCCCAGCTCCCAGCTCAGAGCCTGGTGCACAGCAGGCGCCCACTAACAACTTACTGAACAAACCAAACAGGTTGTACATGGATTGTGCCCAGAGTCACTCGGTTAGGCTGCGTGGGGCCTGCAGGGCTCTGACTCCCGGGCTCTTACCCACCGGGCCTTGCAGAGAAGCCCACCTTTGGGGCTGGTCCACCCCCTCAGGGCCGGGGGTGGTGGCTGTGCAGGCGACAGGACTGGTCCCGGGGCAGTGGTGGGAGTGGGGTGGTGGCTGTGCAGGCGACAGGACTGGTCCCGGGGCAGTGGTGGGAGTGGGGTGGTGGCTGTGCAGGCCACAGCGCTGGTCCCGGGGCAGTGGTGGGAGTGGGGTGGTGGCTGTGTAGGCCACAGGGTTGGTCCCGGGGCAGTGGTGGGAGTGGGGTGGTGGCTGTGCAGCCACAGGGCTGGTCCCGGGGCAGTGGTGGGAGTGGGGTGGTGGCTGTGCAGGCCACAGGGCTGGTCCCAGAGCAGTGGTGGGAGTGGGGTGGTGGCTGTGCAGCCACAGGGCTGGTCCCGGGGCAGTGGTGGGAGTGGGGTGGTGGCTGTGCAGCCACAGGGCTGGTCCCGGGGCAGTGGTGGGAGTGGGGTGGTGGCTGTGCAGCCACAGGGCTGGTCCCGGGGCAGTGGTGGGAGTGGGGTGGTGGCTGTGCAGGTCACAGCACTGATCCCAGGGCAGTGGTGGGAGTGGGGTGGTGGCTGTGCAGGCCACAGGGCTGGTCCCAGGGCAGTGGTGGGAGTGGGGTGGTGGCTGTGCAGGTCACAGCACTGATCCCAGGGCAGTGGTGGGAGTGGGGTGGTGGCTGTGCAGGTCACAGCACTGATCCCAGGGCAGTGGTGGGAGTGGGGTGGTGGCCGTGCAGGTCACAGCACTGATCCCAGGGCAGTGGTGGGAGTGGGGTGGTGGCTGTGCAGGCGACAGCGCTGGTCCCGGGGCAGTGGTGGGAGTGGGGTGGTGGCTGTGCAGCCACAGGGCTGGTCCCAGGGCAGTGGTGGGAGTGGGGTGGTGGCTGTGCAGGCGACAGCGCTGGTCCCGGGGCAGTGGTGGGAGTGGGGTGGTGGCTGTGCAGCCACAGGGCTGGTCCCAGGGCAGTGGTGGGAGTGGGGTGGTGGCTGTGCAGGCGACAGCGCTGGTCCCGGGGCAGTGGTGGGAGTGGGGTGGTGGCTGTGCAGGCCACAGCGCTGGTCCCGGGGCAGTGGTGGGAGTGGGGTGGTGGCTGTGCAGGCCACAGGGCTGGTCCCGGGGCAGTGGTGGGAGTGGGGTGGTGGCTGTGCAGGCGACAGCGCTGGTCCCGGGGCAGTGGTGGGAGTGGGGTGGTGGCTGTGCAGGCGACAGCGCTGGTCCCGGGGCAGTGGTGGGAGTGGGGTGGTGGCTGTGCAGGCGACAGGGCTGGTCCCGGGGCAGTGGTGGGAGTGGGGTGGTGGCTGTGCAGCCACAGGGCTGGTCCCGGGGCAGTGGTGGGAGTGGGGTGGTGGCTGTGCAGGCGACAGCGCTGGTCCCGGGGCAGTGGTGGGAGTGGGGTGGTGGCTGTGCAGGCGACAGCGCTGGTCCCGGGGCAGTGGTGGGAGTGGGGTGGTGGCTGTGCAGGCGACAGGGCTGGTCCCGGGGCAGTGGTGGGAGTGGGGTGGTGGCTGTGCAGCCACAGGGCTGGTCCCGGGGCAGTGGTGGGAGTGGGGTGGTGGCTGTGCAGGCGACAGCGCTGGTCCCGGGGCAGTGGTGGGAGTGGGGTGGTGGCTGTGCAGCCACAGGGCTGGTCCCGGGGCAGTGGTGGGAGTGGGGTGGGGTGGGAGCTGCCTCGGCTTTCCCCCGAAGAGAACCCAGTCCTCCAGGGCGGGGTGGTGGAGCGCCAAGGAGACAAGGGGCGCCGTGCAGGGGCCGCTGCCACAGAGGACGCTCGGTGACCCGAGGAAAACGCTGAGCCGGTTACGGTTACGGTTACGGGGCCGGGGGAGGCCTGCACGCAGGCACAGAGGTGACAGCGGTGACTGAGCCCACACAGCCCTTCTCTTTGCTTCTGGGGGCCCCTGCGGACGCGTGCCCCTGACTGCTGCTCTGAGCACGGTCCTGGCCTCCGTGCCTGAGAGTCTGCAGCCAGGCGTGGAACCGGGCTCTTTCCCCAGGCCTGCTGTCCTCCATCCTCCTTTGTGAGGCCACACTCAGCTTCCTGTCCTTTGACAACTATGCAGCCGGTCCCTACTATGTGCCAGGCTTTGGGACACAGGCGGGCAAGGCCCTGCAGGCCCTACAGTGCATCATCCAGCAGGGACCGGAAACACTAGAACAAGGATCAAGCTGAGTGAGAATCAGTACCAGAGGTTGCGGAGGGGATGAAAGGGAGAAGAGAGCGGCAGACAGCAGGGTGGGGGTTGCTGAAGGAGTCAGGGCATCTGCTGACTAGAGGGAGCCAGCTGTGAAGCGCACCCCCCCCCCCGTCAGCCTGTGCAAAGGCCCTGAGGCAGCATTAGGCCTGGTGGGTTTGAGGCACATCCAGGAGGCTGCCGAGTGGCTGTGGGAAATAGGTGCTGGCCACTGCACTGTCCAGAGGGTCCCTTCCCAGACCTCCCCGAAGGAGTGGGAGCCCCCTAGGCCCCCAAATACCTGTGTGTTCTAACACAGCCCCAACTGGTTCGCTGCAGCTGCCTGTTCTGGCCTGCGTCCCCTGGGGCTGGGCCCCTACTGCTCACCTGTGTCCCAGAGCCGGGTACAGTGCCTGGTACCTATGAGGTGATGGTTGACTACTGACTGGCTGCCCCCAGCAGGTTTGGGGGAGTGGGCTTTGTTCTCAGGGAAATCAGTGCCCGTGTCGGCCTCCTCCCCCTACCCCCAGGCCAGTGGTGGGTATGCATGTTATTGAAGGTGAGTCGTTTAAAACACGTTTTAGATGAGAAATGCCCCACCGAGTGAATAGAATGTAAAATGTGCTGAATTTTTAAAGATAAAACAAGAGGCTTCAAAGGCATCTCAAGTTGCGAGCAATTGCTGTGTTTGACAAGCTCTGTCCCCCAGGGCAAGGTCACTGTCCTCTGAAATGGGGCTGTCCATGAAAGTGTGAGGGTTACTGGACATTCCCCAGGCTTGGGGGAGGGGGAGCTCGTGAGGGGCAGAGGGGCTCACAGTCATCAGCACCAACCGCAGATGTCACTTGGGCCCTCTGCAGCTCATCTGAACGTGTGTGTGTGTGTGTGTGTGTGTGTCCACACACCCCTTTCCCGCCCTACTTACAGAGGGAGAAACGGAAGCCCAGAGAGGTGGAGGGACTCGCTCAAGGCCACAGCCCCCTAGTGGGAGGGGCCAATGTCTTGGTGCTTCGCAAGGCCTGGTCCTGAAGCCCCTAGTTGTAAATTTGAACTTGAACCTGTTGCTCAACCTAGCTGGAGCCTCAGTCTCCTGATCTATAAAGTGGGAAGGTCAGTTAACTGACGCCCTTGTGGGACATAGATGATAAAATTTAAAATGCCTGTAAGACTGTTATGGCCTCTTAGAGTGTCACAGTGGTAATGAGCATGGAAGCTGGGGTCCCCAGATGCAGAAGTTCCCCAACTGTCCTTCATTAGCCAGGGAGAAGGGCGAGGACAGGTTGCTTTAATAATAACAATAATAGCCTGACCAAGTGGTGGAACAGTGGATAGAGCGTTGGACTGGGATGCGGAGGACCCAGGTTCGAGACCCCGAGGTCGCCAGCTTGAGCGCGGGCTCATCTGGTTTGAGCAAAGCCCACCAGCTTGGATCCAAGGTTGCTGGCTTGAGCAAGGGATCACTCGGTCTGCTGTAGCCCCACGGTCAAGGCACATATGAGAAAGCAATCAATGAACAACTAAGGTGTCGCAATGAAAAACTGATGATTGATGCTTCTCATCCCTCTCCGTTCCTGTCTGTCTGTCCCTATCTATCCCTCTCTCTGACTCTCTGTCTCTGTAAAAAAAAAAAAACACCAAAAAACAAAAAACAACAATAATAGCCTGGCTTGTGGTGGCGCAGTGAATAGAGCGTCAACCTGGAACGCTGAGGTCGCTGGTTCAAAACCCTGGACATGCTTGGTCGAGGCATGTACGACAAGCAAGCAATGAACAACTAAAGTGAAACAGCTATGCTTCCCGTTCCCCTCCTCTCCTCTCTCTTTAAAATCAATAAAATAAAAAATGACAATAATAATGACAGCAGCTTCTTATCAATGTTTGTTTACCAGCTTCCTAGGGAAAGCCATGGGGACTTTGCTGAATGTGCAGCTCCATCCTACAGAAGGGGAAACTGAGGTGCAGATAAGTGCCTGGCCCGAGGCCTCCCAGGTTAGGGTGTTGGAGGCAGGATTTGCATCTCACTGGTCTGACCTTGGAGCCTGGAACCTCGGGCATCCTGCTCAGCCAGACTCAGCTTGTTGGCCTCCCGGACCGAGCCCATCACCCCGCTCTTCTCTGGGCAAAGCCCTGCAATTCCTCAACTCTACTGGGAGGTGTACTCATGGGCCCCTACTTCTCGGACAACCCTCTCTCACGGGTCCTGTGCCGGGCCCTGATGCCCCTGCCTCCCTGAAAGGTCAGTCCCACCCCACACCTCCTGCTCCCGCTGCCCGCTGCCCGCTGGCACACACCCACCCAGCTCCGCGGCCCCCTCCCGGGTCTGCCCCGGGCCTCCCACCCTCAGGCCTCCCCCTACAAAACCCATCCAGGCCCTGGCTGGTTAGCTCAGTGGTAGAGCGTCAGCCTGGCGTGCAGAAGTCCCGGGTTCAATTCCCAGCCAGGGCACACAGGAGAAGCGCCCATCTGCTTCTCCACCCCTCCCCCTCTCCTTCCTCTCTGTCTCTCTCTTCCCCTCCCGCAGCCAAGGCTCCATTGGAGCAAAGATGGCCCGGGTGCTGGGGATGGCTCCTTGGCCTCTGCCCCAGGCACTAGAGTGGCTCTGGTCGCAATAGAGCAAAGCCCCGGAGGGGCAGAGCATCGCCCCCTGGTGGGCAGAGTGTAGCCCCCTAGTGGGTGTGCCGGGTGGATCCCGGTCGGGCGCATGCGGGAGTCTGTCTGACTGTCTCTCCCCATTTCCAGCTTCAGAAAAATTAAAAAAAAAACACAAAAAAAATCCCATCCAGCCTGCCATTTAAACTCAAAGCGGGTGACTTCGTTGTGGTTCCTGCTGGCCCGGGCCTCTCCTTCGTCCCCTCCTGTCTAGGTTCCTTGGACTCTGTCCCTGGAGACCCAACTTCCCAGCCAGCGACCCCCAAGCCGGACCCTCAAACCCCTCAGCACCCACTCTCCAAACCCAGTCGGTCCCCAGGTGCCCTCCCCTTGTTGGTATTTTGTTGTGCAAGAAATTCATGGATAATACATATAAACATAATATACATAAACGAAAAGCAAAAGAAAAGTGAGTCACCCGTTAGCTCATCACTCAGATTCAACTAGCCCCTGTTCACATCTTCCTGTAGGACCTTTTAGGCTTGAAACAACACCACCAAAAAAGAGTTAATAACGCATTTATCAAGCAAATTCTCTGTGCCCGGCACTGGGCCAAGCCTTTCACGTGGGTTCTTTGCTTTCCTATTTCCCTCCTCCCAGGGCGTAATGAGAGGGTGGTATCATTGTTTCCACTTTACAGATGAGGAAATTGGGGCTCAGAGCGGTTGAGTGACTTGCCCAAGGTCACGCAGCTGGGCTGGGAGCGGGGGAGTCAGGGTTTGAATCGGGCAGTCTGCCTTCCCAGGGCCCCCTGCGGGCTGCAGTGCCGGAGGGGTCTGACTGCCTGGGCCTCCCCTCCCCCAGGAGCCGGGGGCAGGCGCTCAGTGTCCCATCATTAGCATAACCATGGGCATGAGCATCCCTGAAACCCAATTACTAGGAGATGGCTTGGGCCCCAGCCAGCCGGGTGCAGTCTCCGTCTACGCAGGAATGAGGGGCTGCGGCCTGGACGAGGGAGCCCTGGCGGGTGGGAGAGTGGATGGCTGAGGGAAAATGTCCTGGGGGGGAGGGGCCTGAGGAAGGCCCCTGGTCCACTGCTCAGGGTCAGTGCGGGTGGGCACCGAACGCATCCTGGACCCCTCTGACAAGTCTCACTGGAAAATCCCAATTACCCTCAAGGAAGGTCACAGGTTTTTCTGCCCCAGCTTGCTGGGTGACCCCAGGCTGCCCCTTGCCCTCTCTGAGCTTCAGTTTAGAACCAGGGGCCGTTTGAGCAGAAAGCCAACCATGGGTAAGGAGGAAAGAGGGCCTGCGGGCTCTGAACAGCCAGGCAGGCTGGGCCTCCGCTTCTAACTTCCCCACGAGGCCCATCTGCCGTCTCCTCCCTCCTGGGCCATTTCTCTGCGGCCCCTCACCCTCCACTCCATCCTCCCCAGCAACTGGGCATCCTTTCCTATTGATTTCTTATGCATAAAAGCGGGCACACGCACAAAGACATACACGTACACCCGGCCCCTTGACCTACCAGCAGCCCAACAAATACACCATCCTAGGAGAGTAGCAGCCTCCCAGGACCCACCGCCAGAGGAACCCACCACCCTGCACTCAGCCGGAATCTTCCTGACAGTTTTACTGTATCTGTCCCTCAGCAGAATATAGTTTAGGTCTGCATGTCTTCGCTTTATATAAGATGGAGCTCCCTGGGACTGGTTGCTGCTGTCCAGGCCCTGCTTGGGAGACTGATCCAGGTGGGCCCATGCTGCCCTAATGGGTCTGTTTTCACTGCCATGTAATATTCCAGGCAGGGACTGTCCCACGCTCATCTACCCGTCCTCCCACTGACAAACAGGCAAGTGTGCCAGTTTTGTCTTTTGCAAACACAGCTGCAGTAGCATCCTGCACATGCCCTGTGCACACATGCCGGGATTTCTATAGGGTACACGCCTGGGAGCAGGACTGCTGGGCTGTGGTATGTGCACATCTTTTACTTCACTAGTTATTGCCAAATTGCTCTCCAAAGTGGCTGTTCAGATGATCGCTTTAAAATATAAATTAAATCATGTCACTTCCCTGCTTAAACCTCTTAAATAGCTTCCGATTATACTTAGAATAAAATCCATATTTCCCTCCATGCCTGGCTGCATCCCACTCTGTTCCCCTCAATTTCCTGGCCTCCTTTCCCTTCCTCCACTAGATCTGGCTCTTTCATGCCCCAGGGCCTTTGCATATACCGCTCTTTCCAAACTGGCTCCTTCTCATCCTTCAGATCTTAATGAAAATGTCACCTCCTCCAAGAGGCGTTACTTGACCACCCAGCTCAAGTGCCCGCCACCCTGTTGCTCTTATCACACTGTTTATTTTTGTTGGAGCTCACACTATGGTCCTGTAATGATCTCATTCTTAAATTCACTTGCTGATGTGTTATCAGCATGGTAGCCTGTGGGAGAGGACCTAGTCTTCTTTGGTCATTTCTGTACCCAGAGGCCAACGTGGGCTTGGCACTAAAGAACTGCTTCGTTCCATTCATTCGTTCAACAGATGTGGACTCGGGCCAGTCTGGTTGTAACATCTAGAGGGGTGACTGAGCTGTGTGTGTCAGGACGGTGAGCTGCAGGGCAGGGGCTCTACACAGGGGAGCATGGCTGCGTTGAGGGCAGAGAGGCAGCCAGGCTCCTGGGCCCGGAGCCTTCTCCCGCAGTCATGGGGAGCCATGGCAGGTGCTGGGGCATGAGAGCAGCAGGGTTGGGCCTGCACTTTAGAAAGATCCTCCTCAGAGCTGAGGAGGAGGAGCGAATTAAAGAGGGTAGACCTGCCTGACCAGGCGGTGGCACAGTGGATAGAGCGTCGGACTGGGATGCGGAGGACCCAGGTTTAAGACCCCGAGGTTGCCAGCTTGAGCGCGGGCTCATCTGGTTTGAGCAAAAGCCCACCAGCTTGGACCCAAGGTCGCTGGCTCCAGCAAGGGGTTCCTCGGTCTGCTGAAGGCCCGCGGTCAAGGCACATATGAGAAAGCAATCAACGAACAATTAAGGTGTCGCAATGCGCAATGAAAAACTAATGATTGATGCTTCTCATCTCTCTCTGTTCCTGTCTGTCTGTCCCTGTCTATCCCTCTCTCTGACTCACTCTCTGTCTCTGTAAAAAATAATAAAAATATAAAAAAAAAAAAGAAAAGAAAAAGAGGGGGAAAAAAAAAAAGAGGGTAGACCTGGGGCGGCGACTGGGGGATAGTGGTGGCAAGGATGAGTTGACAGAGGGCCAGGAAGAGAGGCAGTGCTGAACCCACAGGGACCAATTAGAGGACTGTGGGAGACAGGACTGGATCAGGCCCGGGATCAGCTTCCAAACGGGCTCTTCCAGGTCACTGGAAAGAGCGTGTGTGTATGAGCCCCTGTGGGCCCTTCACCCCACACTGCAGGAAGCGGGAGCCAGTTTACCCATCTCAGAGTGGGCGGCAGAAATCCGGGGCTCCTCCTGGGCCCCGGCCAGGCACCTTGACCCAGCCCAGACCCTCATGTACAGATGGGAAACTGAGGCCCTAGAAGGAGGAACTGGAAGAAGGCCACACAGCTGAATCCTCACCCTTGTCACTTTTGCAATATGAAGTACAGCCCTGCACAGGGAATTTCAGTTAGACTCCACGGAGGACTTCCTTGGAAACTGCCCACCAGACACAGCCTTGTCAGGTCTGCCTGTCATCAAGACCAGGTGGTGGTGAGGATTCCCTTCCTTCCCTGGCCCCGGCCGATGGGAGCCCAGGGTGTGCCCAGCCCTGTAGGCCTCAGAGCAGCCATCTTACCCCCTTCCAGGCCTTGTCCTGTTGGGGACAAGAGAGGACCCTAGCCTGGTCCCTGCCCTGATGGCCTCAGTACCTCCCTGGGCTGGGTGCCCCTCCTCTCTGCCTTCCTGACCTCCCAGCAGGGCGCCCCTCTGAGAGGGAGGAGGAGGAGGGGCTGGCAGTAGCAGCCATTGGTATGCAAGGCCCTGCCTCAGGCTCCAAGGCCCAGGATTTCTGCTGGGCTCTTTAAGGCTCCCTCCTAGGCAGTGGCAGCTCGGCAGCTTGGTGGTTGCTGGGCAACCCCATCCCCCCATCTCTGGCACCCTCCTCCACTTCCCCCTGCTCCCAGAGGTCTCAGCAGTGCACTTAGCTCAGAACCTGCCAGGCCTGGCTGCACCTATGCCCAGCAAGTGAGGGGCCTTGAGTGATCCCACCCAACCCCAGCCCTGGGCCACAGCTATGTGCCACCAGGACTTGAGGAGGGAAACCCTGGGCTCAGGACACCCCATCTGTAGACTCCCCTCCTCCCCCCATCTTTAATGGCTTCAGCTGCCCAGAGGTGCTGGAGCCTGTTGGGGGTGGGGTCAGAGAGGAGCCCAGGGGGAGGGCCCCGGAGCTGGGTCACCAGGGGAGGGGTCTGCTGCGGGCCTCAAGAGCCCCTGGGTGGGGAAGAGACCAAGGTGGTGAACTGGGACAGGGGTGGGAGAGGGAGGAGGTGAGGAGGGGTACAGAGCTCTGAGCCTCTGCCAGAAGGTCTGCAGGGGGTCAGGAGAGGCACAGTGAAGGGTGGAGGTATCCCTGGCTCCAATCTCCAAACCTGGGCATCGTCCACCACCATCCTCGGCCCTGCTGGCAACTTCTCCCGCCTCAGGTCGTCTCGAGGACCCTGCCCCTGGCTCCTCACTGTCTTGGGCACGTGCCCTCTCCTTGTTCCCCTCACCTCCTTCCCGATCAGGCTTGCACTGCCGGCCTCACCTCTGCTCCCCGTCTCCACGGCCCTCGGCCCAGGAGCCGGCTGCTGGCCCTCCGCCCCTCCGGGCCATGGCACCCGGTCCTCCACCCGGTCCTCCGCCCGGTCCTCCGCCCGGTCCTCCACCAGGTCCTCCACCCGATCCTCCACCCGATCCTCCACCGGGTCCTCCACTGGGTCCTCCACCTGGTCCTCCACCCGGTCCTCCACCCTCCACTGGGTCCTCCACCCGGTCCTCCACCGGGTCCTCCACCCGGTCCTCCACCCGGTCCTCCACCTGGTCCTCCACCTGGTCCTCCGCCCGGTCCTCCGCCCGGTCCTCCACCCGATCCTCCACCCGGTCCTCCACCCGGTCCTCCACCTGGTCCTCCACCTGGTCCTCCACCTGGCCTGTCCTTCCAGACACGGCTCACGTCCCCCTTCCTGAGCTTGGGATGTGTGTAACAGGTGAATGATAGCCCCAGTCAAGAAATGCTGAAATCACCATAAAAAGCATTAGCTCTGCTGGGAATGATGGCCAGGGAATAAGTGGGGGAGGGAAGGCGTGAGGGAGAGGCTGCCCCTGGTGTGTGGCAGAGATGGGGGCTGAGGGGCTGCTGATGTCATTTGTGGGGAGAAGAGGACGGAGGCTCCGAAAGGAGAGGAGGGCCATCAGAGACAAGCCTGGGCAGCAGCCTCTGTCCTGTCGGGCAAGGCGGGCTGGCTCAGAACCCGGGCCCCCTGGGGGCACAGTCCTACCTCCACTCAGGCCTGGTTTGGACCCTCTCTGATGCCCTTCTCCCTGCCCCCCCCCCCCCGTCTTGGAATTGCAGCTGTCAGTCCTGCTCTCTCCTGCTGCTCCTCCCTGTCACCCTTCGCCCGCACCCACCCAGGACCCCGCCGCCGCTGCCCAGGGGCTGGGAGTGTGTCTGGCCTGCCTCTGAACCTCTGGAGCCATCATCTCAGGGCAGTCCCCGGTTTGGGGCAGCTGTCACCACTGCCTGGCAGGCCTGTCTCTGCCCTCAGCCCTATCTGACTGCTCTTGCCACACACCAGGTCCTGTGGCAGATGTCGGGGACATGAAGGGACCACAGGAGGCCCTGGCTGTGCCTTCAAGGTGCTGGGAGAGACGGATGTCGAGAAAACACAGGGGCTCGATCAATTCAAAGTCTCCGCCACTGTTTTCTGTACGGCTGGGGCGGAAAACGTGCTGCCGGCCACACCCCAATCCCGGAGCCGTTAAAGTGTCATCCAGCGGATGAAAAATGTAGGCACGCAGTCGCACGCAAGCCCAGACTGAGCTAAGTACTGCCGAGAAAGAGCCAAGGAGCCCAGAGAACAGGTGACTGACTCACTAGGGAAGGTGGGTTCGGGGAGGCCCCTCGGAGGACAGGACGGTTAAGCCACAATTGTGACTAAGGGATGAGCGGGAGCTGGTTGGGCCCAAGAGGCAGCGGAGTGCGGGAAACGGGACCCCTGCTTCAGCGCCTGGGACAGGCGTGTGCCCAAAGGCAGGCGGTGGGGAGCACTGAGGGGGTGGCTCGAGCAGCTGTGCTCCCTCCCTGGCCAGCAGCTCCCCCAGGCCAAGTGCCCAGGCCAACCCTCCCTTGGTCCCACCTGCTCCCGGTGCCTGTCCTCAGGAGTGGCTGGCTTCAGCCTGCCTGGCTTTGGTGGCTGCTGTGCCCACTCTCTGGAGCACCCTCTCTGGGACTCCTTCCGGGGCGGGGAGGGGGCTTGCTCCTTGCTCTCCCTGAAATTCTGCTGCTCCTGTACCCTGACCGCGTGCCTATGGGGAGAGGCCCCAGCACCAGTGCAGGTGGGGGCAGAGGGAGCATGGGGGCTTAGGCTGGGATCTGAGAGGCCGCTTGAGAGTCCTGGCGAGGGCTGATGTGCCCAGCCCGGTGGGCCAGATATTTGACTCTGGTTCTCTGGGGGGCCCCTTAAGAAGCCCCCAGACCCAGGGGACACTGGGGATTTTGGAGGGCAGAGATGAGGTTCTCCCGCCTCTGATCCAGGACAGGCCCAAGCAGGGCCAAGGGTGGCACCTTGGTTGACAACAGTCTCATAATGGTGAGTTGTGTTGTTGTCACTCACAGCACTTCACAGTGTACAAAGCGTTTTCCTCTAAGAACCTCATGAGACTGCCACACGAGTCCTAGGAGGTATGTGATGGCCCCACTACGATGAGAAAATTGAGGAGCAGCTGAGGCTGGGGTGCTGCCTGGGATCACCAGCAGGTGAGGGAGAGGCAGTGAGCAGAACCCAGAGCTGGGGACTGCTGAGAGGGGACCCCGAGAGGGTCCGTCTTCCCAGGCAGACAGCGGGGGGGCCGCGGGCAGGGCCTGTGGCCTCGGCTGCCCAGGGGTAGGGCCACCACACCTAGCTGCTGGACACTGCCTGAGTCACTGCCGCCCGGGAGCAGGGAGCCGGGCTTGTCAAGCCCAAGGGTGAAGTCACAAGTGGTCCCCAGGGGCCTCGGGCTGCGAGCATCTCTGTGAGGGCCCAACCTGAAGACCAGCCAGACCCCTGGGCCTGGGTCCCTCCACCTTCACTGCTTACTGGTGCACACAGGGGCTCAGCAAGCGTTTGTTGAATGAACAAGTAATCTTTCTTGGTCCCATAGCTGACATGCCCTGGCTGTACTTTCCCTCCCTGGTGCCTGTCCTTCCGGGATAAAGGTCAGACTCCCCAGGTTGGTTCAAGGCCCTGCGCAACCTGGCCTGGCTGACATGAGTCGCCTCATCTTACCATGCCCCCTGACTCCCATCCACCCAAGTCCGACCAGGAATTCCTCATCTCCCCTCATCTCCGAACCCCAGGCTCTTTCGGGGGCCCAGCTCCTGTGAAACAGCCCAGCGGGAATGAGCGTTTGGAGTCTGCCCAGAACATTATCACCCAAGACCTAGCTCAAGAGTCACCTCCCCTGGGAAGCTGGCCTTGCATTTTGCAGCTGATTTGGCCCCTGTGTCCTGGGGTCACATGGTAACGATGTCTGCTTCAGCAAGATCCTGCTAAGCCCTGTCTGGGTGCCCATCCCCCCTGCTGCTGGATTCTCTGCTTTGCCAGGACAGGGTCCAGCAGGGCTGGATTCACTTCTGATCTTTGGTGCCCCCAGAAGCGTTCGGACACAGTGGACCTCTATAAATATCCTGTGAACTGTGCAGCCACCAGGCACGGCTGGGTGAGTTACGGTGCATCAGCTTGAGGGAATATCATGCAGTCATTAAAACCACAATTATGAAGATGATATTTTGATATCTAAGAGCAACAGTCAAATAGAGCTATATGCACACCATCTCTTCCACCTCCTGGCACTATGTGCTGCTCTGGGCCAGCCCTAAGCTGAGCAGGTGGGCGGCAGGGATGGAAAGGGGTCCCTCCTTCAAGGATCCAGTTAAAAGAGGAGGCAGCCACGCACGTAATTCCTGAGCTACA
This sequence comes from Saccopteryx leptura, assembly GCF_036850995.1. Taxonomy (NCBI): domain Eukaryota; kingdom Metazoa; phylum Chordata; class Mammalia; order Chiroptera; family Emballonuridae; genus Saccopteryx; species Saccopteryx leptura. The sequence continues at coordinate 9,141,777 of NC_089503.1, read as the reverse complement.
TGCTAGGCGCCACGATGGAGAGAGACGACAGAGCCCAGGGCCCCCAGGTCCATCTGCGGGTCTGGGCAGGCCGAATGGAAGCACAGCTCTGTGGAAAGGACAGCTGACCGCGCACGGACAGCCTGGAAGGGCGCAGGGAAACGGAGGCTGTTGACGCCACAGGGCAGTGGCATGTGGGTGATTTTTCTTTCCTTTATTGTTGGTATAATGCCATTTGGGCCATAAATAAAAATTGGGAGGAAAAAAAGTATAGCTGTTTGGTGAACTGAGTAGAAATCCGGAGAAGTAAGAAAGGGAGTTCAAGGCGGTAAATGGGAAGGGAGAGGTTGCGGAAGGAGAGGCAAGAAGGGCGAAGGTAGGGGTACCCACTGCGAGGACAGAGCTGGCAGCCACAAGCCAGGGGGCCTCGGTCTACCCCTGGGCTGGACAGGAGGGGTGTGAGAGCGCTGGGGCGAGGGAGAGCGGGGCGGCAGGACCCCTTCCTCCGGGGGAGTCTGGTCATCTCCCCCACAGCAGAGGTGGCTTGGCAAGGCCTTGAAGGACAGCCAGGAGCAGGGTGCGCGGGGCCCCTGGAAGGGTCTGACACAGCCTGGAGTTAGAAGGTGTTGAGTTGTTGGTTCCTGGGGGAGAGATCCCAGTCAGATGGTGGGGACACCAGTCAGAGGCTGGGTGTTGATCTGTAAGCAGTGTGGCCAGGGGTTGGGGCTGGTGTTCTGGGCAGAGGCGGGGACTCAACTCAGAGCAGCCCTCCAGGGAAAGCATGGCAGGATGGGATGATGGAGCTCCAGCTAAACAGAGAGCTTCTTAGTATCCCAGAGATTGTTAAGAGCACGGGGACTTCCCAGGCTAAGAGGAGGGAGGTTTGGTCCACCCCACCTCCAGACCCCACACAACAGGTACAGGCACTTCCCAAGACCCGAATATATGCCAGGCACTGCCCTAGCTGCCTTCCCATTCAAGGTCTCCTTCAACCTTCATATCCATGCTCAGAGGTAGGCAGTTAATGCTCCCATTTTTCAACAGAGGACATTGAGTCTTGCAGAGGTTAAGTAACTTGCTCAAGGTCACAGTCGGCTTGGAGGGCGGGGCGGGCAGGGTTCTGACTTGGAATGGTCAGTTTAGGCAGCTGGGTGGGGCACCGCACAAGGAGTCCTGGGTGTTGAGAGCAAGAGCAGGTGAGAGGTCCGCTTGGGGAAAGGGCACCAGGCAGCGAGGAAGGGGTTACCTTCGCAGGCAGAGAAGGCAGTGGGTATCTGTTAGTGAATGCATGGGTGGACGGATGAATGAATGAATGAATGAATGGATGACTGGAAGGAAGAATGAATGAGTGGGTGCAATGAGGATGTAAGGGGAGGCTGCGTGAGCAAGAACCCCTTTCTTTCTCCCCCGCCCCCGCGCTAAAGGCTGGCTTTGGGAGCCTCTCCCTCCTCGCCCGCCCCCCCAGCCATTTTCGCCAGAGGGCAGGAGTAGGAGGACGCCGAGGCCGTTTCTCTCGGGCTGCGCCCGAGTCCCCGCGCGGCGGCGCAGCCTCCCGCGCCGGGTCCCGCCGGCCAGTGCGCAGCGCGGCGCCCCCGCCCCCGTCGCCTCTTCCCCGCCTTCCCCCCACCCGCTCTCTGCCTCCCCCCTCTCCTCCCCTCCCTCCTCGCTCCGCGCCTGCACGCACGGCCCCCGCCGCCGCCGCCGCTGCGAGGGGAGAGGCGGCCGCCCAGCCTGGTTCCCGGCGCCCTGCTCGCCGCCACCGCTCACGCAGGCACCGCTGCCGGCCCTCGCCCCGCCGAGCGCACCCACCCGGGTACACGCACCCGGTCTACGGGCGCACCCCCGCGCACACCCCCGCGGCTCCGCCGGGCGCCCGAGTCGGGCAGATGCGCCGCCGTGCACCCCTCGCTCCGGGCCCGCCACCGCGCTCCGCCGCGCGCCGGGGGCTCCTCTCCTGGGCCCCCCTGGGCGCCCTCCTGCTCCTTGGAATAACCCCTGAGATTCCAGCCGTCGCCGCAAAGTTTCCCGAGGAGACCCGCCTCCCCGGTCGCTGCGCAGGTAAGGAAGGATTCACGGGCGGGGGCCGAGGGCCGCGGGCCGCGCGAGCGGGACGGGGCTCCGGAGCCAGCGGGGCGGGGCTGGGGCTGGGAGCGCACCGAGGCTCCGCAGGGTCGGGCTGCCCAGCTTTTCCCGGCGCCGAGGGGCCGCGCCGCCTTTGCGATTTGGGGCGGGGGGCTCCGAGTCGACAGCTGAGCGCCGCCGGCGCTGGCCCCGCCGCGGGGAGGCGCGGAGCGCGAGGTTGACAGCTCCACTCTTCCGAGCCGTGGCTGGAAAGGGCGGGGGCTCGGCTGAAACCCCAGCCTGAGCCCGTCGCTGCGCCCCACAGGGAGGCGGTCCGGCCCGCGGGGGGTACTCCAGGTTGGGCTGGCCGGTTCCGGCTCCGGCCGCGCACCCAGGAACCAGAAGGCTTGGGGCGCATGGAGAGAGGCAGCCGGCCGGCCCAGGCGCGGCGCTCCGGTCCCCACCAACCGCGTGAGTCACGGCTAGAGCGAGGTTTTATTTTTAAAACGACTTCAAGGGGGGTACAAGCAGCCTCCAACTTCCCTCCCCGTGCGTGCTGTGGACTGTCAGCCCTGTGCAGGGCAGGGGGCCGAGGCAGTGCACCTGCTGCTGTAACGGTGGGCTTGCCGGGCTTGCCTCGGGGGACAGCAGACACCCCCCAAGCCGGAGGCCAGGCACATGCCCCTCCTGGCGGGGGACTAGAAGCCCAGAAGTGGAAGGCTGGGAAGAGTCGTTGCCCAGCTATAGGAAGCCGTGGCTGATCAGAGCTCTCTAAGGACAAAGTTGTGGAGCTGGAGACATCAGGGAGCTGTCCTAGGCTTTGAGGTGGCCCTGAGGGCTGCAAGGCTCTGAGGGGATGGTGGTAGTGGTGGTGGTGTGGTTTTAAGAGAATACATCCCAGCGGGGGTGGTCCAGGCCCCTGCAGCCCAAACCAGAGGCCTGACATGAATTAATAAAGCCTAGGCTGGGGGGTTGAGGGGGGGGACCACTGAGTCCAACCTTGCTGCCCTCCCCCAGGTCCTTGAACCCTCAGGGAGGTTGGAGACTTGCCCCTCCTGGCCTGCTCCCCAGCTGGCTTAGGAGTTGGGGAGGAGGCTGCCTGTGTGGGGGCACCAAGCTCCACACGATGCTGGATGCCGCTGGCAGAGGGATGTGGACTGGGGCATGCCCCTCGCTGCCCAATCGCCATGAGGAAGGTGGCCACGCTCAGGGGCTCCAGGCTCCAGTCTCCAGCGTTTGGAGTGAAAGCCAAGTGCATCTCTTCCTGCCAGCCCCAGGAGGAGTGGCACGAACATCACCTGTCAGCTGGTGCCGACTCCGACTCCCGTGGGCGACTGTTCAGGGCTTCCTCAGAGGTTTAAAATGGAAATTGCCTGAACTGCCAGGGCCTGCGCCCAGGAGGGGGTGCTGCCCAGTGGGGTGGGCAGCAAGGGAGCCCTGGTGAGACCGAGGGACAGGAAGAGCGGAGGGGCTGTCACATGGCGACTGAAGGGCCAGCCATGGCAGGTGGCAGGTCTGAGAGCAGACAGGGGTTTGTTGAGGAGGCTTTATATGTGCCCCCAGCCCTGTCATCTCACACAGACAGCGGCTGGACACTTCTGTAAGAGCCTCCCCAGCGTGAGTTCAAGTCAGGCCCGCCTGGGACTGCCACAGCCTGCAGACAGTGTGCCCTCGCTCTACCACTTACTGGTTCCGAGTCCCTCCACTTCTGAGCCTCAGTTTCCCTGGTGGTGAAATGGGGTTGACTGCATCCACCTCCTGAGGCTGAAGGCGGGGTGTCAGGACTGCATTATAACATGGGGTGAGGCGGACAGATGCCCTGATCCTAGGCTGTAGGGGTCCCCGAGGCCTGAGGGTGCCTGCAGAGACCTTGGGGGGTTGGGGAGGGGTCAGTCCAGACGTGATGCTGACCATCAGCAGCAGTAGCGCCCTCCTGTGGCCTCTCACACCTCCTCTGAGACCACCTAATGAAAGCCCATGGGAGGCCCACCCAGCTTGTTAATAAGGAGGCGGTGGGGGGGCTTGCTGCCACCCCATCGAATCACCTGCTGCCAGGGCTCTATGGGCGGCCGTTAGCCCAGACTCAGCTCTGCAGACTGAAGCCTGGTAGCTGAGCCTGGGTCACCTACTAGGTGACCTCAGGTCTACTGTCTCTGGGGACCCCGCTTCCTCACCTGCATATACACTGGCTGGATATGGAGCCGTCCTATCCTGTGAGGATGTGTGGACACCTGAGTGTGGGAAAGCAGGAAAGCGCACAAAAGATGGGCCGTGGTATCTGTGCTCGCTTCCAGCTGAGAGCTGGACCGGAACTCCAGGTGGACCCGAGACAGCAGGTGCCGAGGGACAGAGGGGCAGGCTGGAACCTATTGACCGCAGAGGCAGCTAGCCTGGTGCAGGGGAGAATGGGGCCACTGGGGCCAGCTCCCTCCACCCAGTCGTTTGGGACAGAGGCAACGGGCAGAGGCAGGGAGGTAGGAAGCTCAGGACTGGGTGTGGCAAGCAGGCTCTGGGCCTCCGGGGGCAGCTTGCCCCAGCTGGGGGAAGGGGCGGGTGGCTCCAGAGTGGTGGTGAGCAGGTCAAGGTCCTGCCTTGTGGTGTGGATGGCCCTGCTGTGGTCTCCGGGAGTTGGGGACTACTGGCAGTTGCCTCCACAGCTGGCCGGGCTGCCCTGCAGTCAGCGCTGAGAAGTGGCCTGACCTCAGAGATGGGCCTGACTGGAGGTGTGGGGAGCCTGGGTGAGCCAGCCCTTCTGCCCCAGAGTGCTAGAGACTTGTCGCTCCTGGGGAGGGTGTCTCTGCCTGGCCTGCGGACCTTGAGCAAGTGACCGGATCTCCTAGGGCCTTGACATCCTCATCCGTAAAATAGGGTAAGTGCCCATCTTGGAGGGACCCACTAGGAGATGATGCCTATGAATTTCTAGCACAGAGTTTATGCTGGCAATGTGGGCCCCCTGTGGTCCCCACCCAGCTCAGCTTCTTCAGGCCTTGGAGTGGCAGGAAGGACTGACTCGGCCCCCTACCTTAGCCACCAAAGCCCAGTGGGATCTCACCCGCCTGCTGGCTCCAGTGCCTGGCCCCCAGGGACAGGGGTGAGGTCCAGGAGTGAGGACTGTTACCAGGGGCGAGGCTGGGGTTTGCACCTTGGAGCCCTCATGGGATGGGCTGTGAGTAAACTGTGGACACGGAGGGGCCTGGGGTGTGTGGGCCTGGCGGGGGGTTCTCATGCTCACCCTCAGGAGAGCTGCCACGGCTCTGGGCGTGTGGGGGTGGCTCAGGCCTAGGGCCTGTCTGCTGCCCTTAATGCACAAGGGCATCTGTGTGGGTTTGGGCCGGTCCCCTTCCCAGAGCCTGGGTTCTCTTTCCTGAGACCAAGTTCAGGCCTGCTCCTGCTTGTGCCAGGGCACGAGGCGGCTGCATTCTGTCCTCCAGGCCGGGCTGGGAGGGGTGGGCCATTAGCTGAAGGGGACAGGAGAAAGGACAGTGTGACCCCAAGGTGCCATGACCGTGCACGCACGCTCCAGCCAACCTGGCGTTCCCTAACGACGGCTGGAGTGGAGAGGACAGTACGGACAGGGGCCCTGTCTGTGCAGGCCCGTGCTTACCTGACCGAGCAGGCCGGCGGATGCCTGTTTACGCTGCTGGCGGCCCCCAGAGCCTAGGGGCTCCCTAGGGTCGGCGGCTGCGCAGATGATGTCAGCATTTGGGGGCCTCACATCACCTTGTGGAAGTTGTTTGCTAGGTTTGCTGCAGCCCTGGGTTTTGAAACTCCCACTGTGGGGCTTGTGAGGCTCTGTGTGCTGCCCACACCCCGCAGAGCCAGAGCCAGTGCGCGTGGGGAAGTGAGGGAAGGGGGAGGGAGGTTGGCACAGGCACTCCTTCGGTTGTGGGCGGGGGTAAGGCAACCTGCTCGGCACCCCTGGCTCTGTGGCTCCTCGGTCTTTCCCTCCTTTCCTGCTCCCTCCATCATTCCGGAGATGGGTGTGGAACTGGGTTATGGGCTAGGCACAGCGCGGGGCTCTGGGAGGACTGGGGGGAGGAGACAAAAGCAGCCATGAGTCTTGCACTCAGGGAGCGTTCAGGGAGCTACTCCCCGCCCCACTACCACTATGGAGCCTTGGGCTCTGAAGATGGGAGGGCAGCCTTGTGAGGTCGGGTGACAGAGCCTGCTGGCGCTGGGGTCAGGGGAGGAGGTGCTTGAGCCAAGCCACCAAGCAGGGACAGGAGATGGCGAAGAGAAGGGATGGGAACTAGGGGCCTGGTGGACAAAACCGACAGAAGGGGCCGCAGGGAACACTGGCAGGTGTGAGAAACACGGGGTGCTGGCGGGCACGCAGCACCCGCACGCATCTGGACATGAGGTCTGCTCTAAGCTGTGGTCTGTCTCCTGGGGTCTCTGCTGGCCTGTCCATGTCCATTTCTCAAGACCCCTGGACCTGCCTTAAGAACCGTCTTCCCAGCCCTCCCTGTGGGCCCTTGGAAAGGTGGGCCTCCTGGGCCCAGTGCACGGGGTCCTCTGTCCCTGAGAGCCGTGTATCAGGCTGACCCAGCACTGGATGAGCTAGCGGCGAGAATATTCGGGCTTGAGATGGGGGCAGTGGTTCATAGACCAACAGCTTCTAGCAATGACGGGCTTCCTCAGAAATCCTCTCCTGCCTCAGACTGTACCCCAGCGCAGAGACGGGTGTTGGGCAGAGAGGGTGGTGCTAGGGGAAGAGGGATTCAAGGCCGGGTCTCCTGGAGGCACCAGAACCCAACTGTGCGGGGCTCAGCTAACCACTAGGGGACACTGCCTCCCAGGCAGAGCGTAGGACCCAGGCATCCGGCAGCCCGGGGCCCAGATGCTCCAGGCTGTGCTCACGAGGAGGGATTCCCTGGCAGGGAGGCAGCGGCTGGGCCGTGCTGTGGATGGCTTTGCACTTAATTAAAACTGAGATTAAAGCGGGGTCGCCGAGGCGCTGGGCCTGGCCGCTTCTGCCCGCTCTCATCTCGAGGAGCAGCTCTGTGGCAGCAGGCTTTTCTCTCCCTTTTCCCTCCTTCTGCCTGAATTCATCGTTGGCACCAGATTACAACAGATTTAGCAAACTGTAAAAAAGGGAGAGAGAGAGAGAGAGAGAGGAAAAGAGAGGAAGAGAGAAAAGGGGACTGACTTCGGCAAGGAGATGGCATTTATCTGCACAAGCAAATAGCTCTTGTCCCCTGGTGCCCTCCACTCCCCACCCCCCGCGACGCCTGGGAAATGCCACCTGGAAAAAGGTCCTCAGCACGCCGCTGGGCCAGGACGGGCCTCCCTGGGGGTGGTCTGCCAAGCGCTGCCCGGTGGAGGGAGGATCCAGGGCTGCTCTGGGGGGTCGTGGGGGAAGCCCCTGGCTGGCTGGCCGGCCCTGCGTGGTGGCGGGGCTGGTGATGGAGGGCTGGGGGCTCGGCCGGGGACAGAGGCCGTGTCTGTCTTATTTCCTGGCGCTCCCCCAGGGCCCGGCGTGGGGCCGGCGCCCAGGCCACGCAGGGTGGATGAACAGAGGAAGGAAAGGTGAAACCACGATTGAACAACAGCCTTGGAAGCTGGCCTGGCGGCAGTCCAGGGTCCGCCCTTCCAGCTGGGGAAGTCGCTGGACTGAGCTGCCCTCTCGGGACATGCCCTCCTGGGCTCCGGATCAAGTGTGAACTGAGCTTCCCTACCAGCCCTGCCCGGTAGAGGCCTGCTGCCTTTTCTGGGGTGACCCTGATTTACAACACGCTCCTCTGGGGTCAGACCTGAGGAGCCTGGTTCTGCCTCAGGGAAGCTGGCTGCTTGAAGTCCCACGATCCTGGGAATTAGCCGTGGTCCTAAGGGCATCTGTCCAGGTAGAGCACAGCATGGATTTAGTCAGCCCTGGCCACAGGGCTCCCAGTCTGGGCTGGGCTGCCCCTGCTCTGAGTGGGTGGGCCTCGGGTCAGTGGGGGTCAGGGGACTTGCTCTCTCAGAGGAGCTGCCCGTGGTGGGCCTGGTCAGGGCAGGGACACAGATGAGCATCGTGCTGATCCACCTCTTGCACACACAGGCTCACACCTCACCCGTCTAATCTGCATTGCCATAACCAGCCCGAGCCAGGCTGTGAGGTGAATGACCCTCACATTACATTCCCCTCAGTTCCCAGGACGCTGCCAAGAGGAGGCTTGAGTGGCGGCCCCTACCCAGACCCAGGGCCCCTTTCTCTGCAGCCCCCTGCCCGTCCCGGGGAGGCACGGAGCAGGGGACACGCAGTGCACGTCCAGGGTCAGCATGAAGACTAGATGTGACCGTGCCTGTGGAAAGGATTTGTGGGAATCAGTGGTCACAGCACTAGGGCACATGGAATAGGTTCCCTCAGACGCAGGGCTGGGTGCTGACTGGTCCAAGGAGCTCGGGGCCTCGGGGGGCTGCACACACCACTGGCACGTCCCACCCTTCCTGGCAGGTAGGCTCACGGGACATTTGCTGAGCTCCTGACTGGCCCCCTTGTTGGGCAGAGGGTTGAACCCCGAGGTCTGCAGCCATGAGGGTCATAGGTGGTCAGATGGGGGAGGGGGACTCCAGACCGCTCAGCTATGATAAGGTGCAGGTTGGAGAGTGGGCAGTTCTGAGGGTATTGTGGAGAACTGCGCCCCTGAGGACTCTGGGAAGCAGTGAGGACTTGCGGTGGCAGAAGCCGGAGGGGTTAGGGCCCAAGTTGTGGAAAGGGAGTTCATGGGGCTCTAATGTCGCCTTCTCCCAGTCTGGGTCCCCCGGGAAGGGGTCAGGTGGAACCCCTTTTGGGTATTTACTGGGCATCTCCCGTGTGCCAGGCCTCCAAGGGGAAGCCAGGCACAGGGGCCAGTAGGACTCTGTCCTGGAAGGGGGGCAGAGAAGCCATTATGGCTGCCTTTACTGAGGGTTTTCTGTCTACACTGCATGTCATGGGGTGCCATGCTAAGGAGCCGCTGTGTAGGATTTCCTTGAGGCTTCACAGCAGCCCATTCTACAGAAGAGAAAACTGAGGCACAGACAGGTAAAGTGACAGGACCAAGGTGACACGGCTGGGACATGGCATCTTATCCTGCCTCCCCCCCACCCAACATAATACAAAGATGGCGGTCACTGTCCTAGCAGTAATTGCCCACACAGGTTACACTTGCTCGTGCCGGCGGCCGTAACTATTAATCCCCCAACAAGCCTCTGAGGTGGGCACTCATTTTATCCCGATATTATCCCAGGAAATAGACACAGGTGAAGTGACTTGCCCAAGTGACACTGAGGAAGGACAGCCCTTGAGGCACACTGGTCCCAGCCCTATCTGGGTCCTTATAAAAGGTCTTGAAGATGGAAGCTGGGGCACAGCGATGGCAGTAACCCTGAGGTCTCCAGGGTTTTCCCTCCCAGAGCTGGGGGCCTGTCCTGGCACACCTGGAGAGCCCTCGCTCTCCACACTCCGGAAGCCCTAGTGTGTGCAGGTCTGTGATGTCTTCCTTTTTTTTTTGTTTTTTTTCCCAAGCAAGAAGCAGGGAGGAGGCAGACTGACAGACTCCCGCATGCGCCCAACCGGGATCCACCTGGCATGCCCACCAGGGGGCGATGCTCTGCTCATCTGGGCTGTTGCTCCTATGAAACCAGAGCCATTCTAGCGCCTGAGGCAGAGGCCATAGAGCCATCCTCAGCGTCTGGGCCAACTCTGCTCCAATGGAGCCTTGGCTGTGGGAGGGGAAGAGAGAGACAGAGAGGAAGGAGAGGGGGCGGGGTGGAGAAGCAGATGGGAGCTTCTCCTGTGTGCCCTGGCCGGGAATCGAACCTGGGATTTCCACATGCCGAGCCGACACCTGTGATGTCTTTTAACACAAATAGTGGGGAGGCGTCAGGAAAGGGCTCACAGCAAAAGTGCCATTTGAACCCTCGAGGGAGAGCCAGGTCCAGGCCAGAGGCCTTCCTGGAGGAGTCGGCCTCTGGATGGGTGCTAATGGGTTTGGGTTATTGGGCTGAGAGCGAGCAGTCAGATGGCAGGGGCATGGCATTTCTCCAGGCCCAGATGCTACCTGGGGACATCAGCGGGTGGCCCAGCAGGGGCCTGGCTGCCCACAGGTGCCCTGAGTAGAGCCAGGGGGCCCAGGAGGGCATGAGCAGCCTGCGGTCATAGAGCAATCTCCATTAGGGCCCGTGAGTGAGTGGCTGCAGCTCCTGGAATCCTATTAAAAGCTTTTTCATTGTTCCCCGCGATATGCTCCACTCCGCCGGGACCTGGGCATGTTGATAATTTATTTGTGGACGGGAAAGGGGCGAAGAGTGCAGGAGAGAGAGAAATGTCATTATTTACTCAGCTGTCTTCTGCAGCGCGGACCCTTCCTGGGGTAGCCTGAGTGGGGGGCACAGCACTCACCCAAGCCGGGAAGTGGGGGTGCAGCTGGGGTGGCTATGGCCAGGGGAGGGAGGGGCCTCAGGGAGAGGAAGGCTGCGCCCTCTGGGGGGGTGCTCTAATGGTGAGGGGCCCTGGCATTCAGAGGCCCCAGATCCAGACCTGCAGCTGAGGGGGCCTCCTAGGAGCTACATTCAGCCCAACTGTGGTATGGAGTGTGTGGGGGGGATGGGGTCTGGGATGAGGCGCTTGCTGCCCTGACTCTGGCGGGGGTGGGCGTGGTGGAACCTCACTGGGTCCTGAGGGTGCAGAGATGAGAGACGGCTCCTGGGGTGGGCTGATTAAGGGGCCCCACAGCTGCAAGCTGCGTGGTAACTCAAGCCCTTGCAGCCTGGACACTATAAAATGGGAAGAAGCCCCGGCCCCCCTGGAGGAGGGCAGGAATTCAGAACTAACATCAATAGCAGCCCCGTTCGCCAAGGTCCCACCGCGCGCGGAGTGCTTCGCAGACGGCGTCTCTAGTGCTCACGACATCTCTGTTGGTGGAACCTTATTACTGCCCCTTTACACAGGAGGAAACTGAGGCACGGTCACCCAGCCTCTAAGTGGCAGGGATGGGATTTAAACCCCAGTCCCTGAGCACACTTACTGACTGGTGGGGGCCCCACAGGCCTGGCCCCCGCTTCGTCCCCAGGCCTGAAAAGGGAACAGGGACCCCCGCCTGCAGACACCATCGTGTCGAACTTGATTGTCACAGCAGCACCGTGGGGCACAGCGTTCATTACCCCCCTGCACGGATGAGGAGACAGAGGCCCAGAGAGGTGACATCATTTGCACAAAGGTGGGGCAGAGCGGAACTGAAGTATCTTGAAGTTCTTGAAGCACCACCTGTGCTGTGTGCAAAGGTTGCCGGGGTGAGGGGTGGAGGCTCCCTTCCCCCGAGTGTTGGGGCAGCCCCAGGCGGTGCTGGCTTTTGGGCTCAGACCCCACAGAGGGTCTGGCCTGCTCCTGACTGGCCCTGTCTTTAAGCTGCAATGGTGGGCAAGGCAGCCGGATGCCAGTGGATGTCACCCCCACGCCCACCCCTCGAGCACAGATACTGCCAGACGTTTAAAGAATTTATGTTTAATCAAGTTGCTCACTGACTCTGAGATCATCAGTGGCTTCCTATTTTTAAAAAGGTCAAGTCCAAAGTCCTTGGCCTGGCCCTTCCGACCTTCCCAGCCCGGCCCCTGGTGGCCCCATAGCCTCTCCTCCAGTCCCTGCCCCATTAGGCCTGTGGATGACACAGCACACCTCTGAGCCTTCAACTGTGCTGTTCCTTGTGTCCAGAAGGCCGCCCTTGACCCCTACCTTGGGCAAATGCCACCTCCCACGTGAAGCCCTCCCCGACTATGAAGCCTTCTCTGACTATCAGGAGGAGGCAGCCCTTCTGCCTCCCATCCCCCCAGCACAGGGCAGGCCTCTCCTTTGACGTGTGACATATGACAGTGTAGGTGGCTGCGCTTTAGATCTGCCCCACCTCCACCCACCTCTCCCCCGCGTCCATCCCCGGCCCAGGCCCCCCGCGAGGCACTGCTTAACCATGGAGAAAAGTCTGGGATTCGTTCGTTCATCCAACCAAGGCTTCCTGAGCCCGAAGCGCGTTGATAAATAGCTTTCTCTTTATAGCAGCTCTGGGAGTGGGTGACGTTAGCCCATTTTGTAGAGGAGAAAGGGAGACCCACGGATGTTCAGTCACCTGGCCAAGGTCGCCCAGCAAGACCGAGGCGGAGCTGGGGATGAAGCCGGGCCTCAGGCAAGAGCAGCAGCGATGGGGGGCTGACCAGGCTGCCATCCTCCGAGCCCTCCTGCCTGCCTGGCACTGAGTGGACCGTTAAATGTGGGTCTCATTTGATTCTCACAGTTGCCCAGGGAGGGATGTACTTGGTGGATCCATTTACAGATGAAGAAACTGAGGCTAAGAGAAGGTGGGAGGCAGAGCCCCCAGCCCCGTGACTTCCTGAGAGCCCTGGGTGGGGAAGAGGAGCTTTTCCTGTGTCCTGTGTGCCAGGCCTGGAGTTGTTCCTTCAGAGTGGGGCTGGGGCAGACCCTGCCTCCCAGTTTCCCCAGAGACCCTGACCAGGCATCCTCTGGGCGGGAGGACCCTGGGGAGGCGGTGTGCCCAGCAGCAGAGTGGGCGTGGGCCCTGCCCCCACGGCAGCTGCCTGCCTGGCCCTGTGGCCTCATACACAGACAGGGCCTGTGAGAGCCGGGGGCCCCTCAGGAGAGTTTGGCTCCCGCGGCCGCTGCTCAAAGGCCTCATTGTGGCAGGACCCTCTGTGGGCAGCTGTCCCTGCTGTAGGCACAGACAAGAGCCCAGCCTTTGTGCCGTAGCGCTGCCCCTGCCCTGACCTGGGGCCTTGTCTGGGGGAGGCTGGGGGCCTCCCTGGGGTGGGGCTGCCTTGGACCCTCCGATGGCTTCGCATGGGCGCGGTCTGTGTTGCCAGGACCTGGGAGCACAGACTCTGCTGTGGAGGGGCTGGTCCCTAGCTGGTTCAGGCTGGGGCGGAGGTGTGGAAGCCGGAGCCTTAATTGATAATAATAATAGTAACAGCAATAACCCAGCAATAATAACAACAACATCTGCTGCCGTTCGGAGCACTCTTGCCATATGTCTGCTGATAGGCATTTATGCTTAGTATCTCATTGATCCCTCAAAGTAGCCCTACAGACTGTGGACAGTTATGCCCCTTTTTTCTTTGCAAGAGACAGAGAGACTGGAAGTGAGAGAGACGAGAAGCATCAACTCGTAGTTGCGGCACTTTAGTTGTTCATTGACTGTTTTCTCATATGTGCCTTGCCTGGGGGCGGGGGGAGCTCCATCTGAGCCAGTGACCCCTTGCTCAAGCCAGCGACCTTTGAGCTCAAGCCAGCGACCATGGGATCATGTCGATGATCCCACACTCAAGCTGGAGACCCTGCACTCAAGCTGGTGAGCCTGTGCTCAAGCCAGCGACCTCGGGGTTTTGAACCTGGGACCTTAGTGTCCCAGGTTGACACTCTATCCACTGTGCCACCACTGGTCAGGCTAATATATATATTAATGATTTTAGGAGGATGGAGAGAGAGAAACATTGATTTGTTGTTCCACTTATTTATGCACTCCTTGGTTGACTCTTGTATGTGACCTGACTACTGGGGATCAAACCTGCAACCTTGGCGTATTGGGACCATGCTCTAACCAACTGAACTATCCAGCCAGAGTCCAGAACCCATTCTTAGGCACCGGGTGCTGCCATCCCTGTCAAGCCCCCAAATGGCCACCATGGGAGCAGAGGCGGAGCCACCCCGCCCCGCCCCGCCCCGCCCCCGGAGCACCCCACCGTCCCACTGGATTCACGCTGCAGTCCCGTGTGAGGAGGTCCTGTCACCCCGTTTTAGAGCCAAGGAAACTGGTGCTCCGAGAGATGGACTGGGCTGCCCGGCACAGGGTGGACACGGGCGCAGTGCCTCTTCCACTCCGCACCTGTGTCCTCCCTCAGGCTGACCCTTTGGGTTCCCAGGGGAGGAGTCCCCCACACAGGGCTGAGGGCGAGCCCGGCACAGTGTGGGCCACACGGCGGTGGATCAGCTGCACCCGCCAGCAGACGGAGGAGGTGCCTCTCTGGCGACACTGTGCCAGGTCCCAGGTGGCCAGGCCCACCCTGCACCTGAGGACTCTAACAGGTTCGCGGGCCCAAGGCAAACCGCACATGCCTGTGGGGTGGGAGTGAGGGCAGGGTCCCAGGCAGGGTTCTAACTCACAGGGGGAATCGGAGGCCGACTCTCCTCTGCCCTGTTGTCTGAGCTGGGTCTGCTGTGCTCCCCGCCTTGCTCTCGTCCTACCTCCAAGGCCTTCTTGTTGCAGGTGGCTCTGTCTATTGCTCAGTCCCCATTCCTAAATCCTCTCTACTCAGCCTTGCCAGAGGGACAGTCTGATGCCCCCCACCATGCACTCCAGGGGTTTGGGCCTGAGTATTATGCCCACCCCCTTGGTTGAGGGTTGACTTCATGGATGCCAACCTCGAGGTACACCTCCCAGAGCCCTAGGCTCGTTTCCTGGGCCACTCACCTGGCCATTTCTCTAGGCCTCAGTTTCCTCATCTATAACATGGGGCCAGGGATGACAAGACAGGATGATGTGGGCAGAAGCTCGCCCCTGGTGGCTGCCCGGTTAGGAAAGGGGCTGGTCCCTCTGGGTGAAGCAGCTCTGGGAAGACACCAGTGTTGACAGACTGCTGGATCCCCAGTGAGTGACGAAGGTAGGTGCATGGGTCTGCAAGCCATGGAGCAGCTGGGAAGGGGGGAGGGGATACTGGTGGCCCGCACTGACAGTCTGCGGTGAGAGTCACGTGGTGGCCCCCCCCCCGGGGGTCTGGCACCCATTGAGTCCCATCATTGCAGGGCAGGGGGCACCCTTGCTGGAATCTCTCTCTGGCTTCCGGGCGGGCAGCAGAGCTGACGGCTGAGCAGGCCAACAGCTGTTTGCACAGAAACTAAATCTGTCTGGGTTTGAGACAGCCGCACACCACTAATGCAATTTCAGCGGGGGAGAGGCCTGCAAACTGACAGCGCTGTGTGTACACCGGCCCCGGGCCCAGACAACACTCCTCTCTGAGCTCAGGGTCCCTGAGCGCAGGGGAGGGCAGAAGGCTGAGGTTGGCGATCTCCTCCCGCACAGTGGGCTAGCCAGACTTCCCGTTGGTCAAATCCATCAGATGGGCAGGTCTGGGGCTCGGAGCATCAAGAGCTCCCTCCTACCCTCACTAACTCTAATTCACCCTAAAACGATGGGGGGGGGGTGCCCATGGCCTCTGGTCCCACTCCCTGCTGGTCCCCCAGGGACTCTGGGACCTAACCGGGCTCCTTTGGATCCTGGGGCCACTCTCAGCCCAGCCCTAGGTCCTGTCTTTCCTCCCTTGAGGGGCTGTGAGGGGCACAGTAAGCGAACATTCCAGGGCCACTTGCTCCCTGTGCACTGTGCTCTGTGTTAATGGCGTTTCTGCTCAGAGGAGAGGTGAGCGTTGCTCATGAACTTGATTGGCACCTGTCAGAGTCTGGAGGAGAAGGAGGGCAGGGTCCCTACACCAGAGTCGCCTTCTCCTTGGAGGAGGCCCTTTCCCTCCTCCTGTCTGTGACAAGAGCCCCCTCAGGGCCAGGGGATGGCTCTGGACAAGCCACCCCGAGCCTCCACTCTAAACTGGGCTGCTCAGTTCCGAATCCTGAAGGACGGAGGGAAGCACACGTGAATATTATCTGTTAAAAACCTTTCTGAGCTGCGAGGTCTTGTTCAGATGTGCGTTGTAAGAACTGTTTTCCCCTAGCAGTGAGAAAGGTTTGCAATGTTGACATGGAGCCCTGGCTGGACAGCTCGGCTGATTAGAGCATCGTCCCGAAGCACGGAGGTTGCTGGTTCGATCCTGGTCAGGGTACATACAGGAACAGATGGATGTTCCTGTCTCTGTCTCTCAATCTCTCTCTCTAAAATCAATACATTAAAAAAAAAAAAAAGAATAAATTTCAAAAAAATGTTGACATGGAGGTTTAGCCTCTTCAGAGGCTGGATGGGCGGGACAGAGTGGCACAGGGTCCTCCACCCTCACCTGCTGCCTTGGGCAGACATGGCTAATCAGTCCCAGCATGTTTCCCGCTGAGCTGGGAAGGTGGCCTGGAAGGGAAGCTGCCAGGCACCCCGGGCGGGCGGCTACTTTGCAAAGGAAGAATGGGGGCCCAGAGAGGCAAAGCAGCTACAGTCATCAGTCTCCGGAGGTGGAGATGGGATTGAAACCCAGTTCTCCTGACTCCAGAGCTTTGTGATTATGGAAGCTGGTGGTCCAGGGGTTCTTTACCCAGGTGGAGCTCTGCCACGGTGCTAGAAGCGTCCCCGCTAAAGCCCACCCCGCTGCCCACTGGACAGGCGCAGTGCGGCCAGGCTGTTGTGCTCCCTCCTGGCCTGTTAACCTTTATGGGCAGCAACCTGCCTGGGCTTGGTCTAATTACAGCCACTTACATTCTGGGCTCTTAGCTGCAGCCAAGCGGTGCATGTGAATGTGGGGTTGCCATTCCCGCCAGCGTGCTGAGCCCGGCTGAAGGGTGTGAGGGGCTGGGAGAGGGGCCGCATGTTGGCTTAGAGCGGCAGGCAGTCAGGGGCTGGGCTCGGCCCCAGGATGGGCACGCCAGGGGGCTGGGCAGGGTGGGGGTGCCCTCCTTCAGCTCCAGGGCTGCGTTTGCTCAGCCTCATACCCTGTTAGGGTCGTTCTGCTGGCTTCCATGTTACCCTTTTAATTAAGCCAGTTAATTAGTACCTTTAATGAAGCAGATTAACCAGGCCAGGTTCTGCAAATGGGGTGTCACAACCCATGGTCAGGACTTGGAGGGGCTGCTAGGCTGGGCCCGCAGTCCTGAGGGGCTGAGGGGCTGAATCAGGGATGTCTGTGTCCCCATGGGAGTGTGGCCAGGAGCCCAGGCCGGGAGAGCGGGGGAGGGGAGGCGGCAGGTGCACTTCTAGGTCCAGATGCCTCAACTCAACCCAGGGCCGTAGCGGGCAGCTGGGAGAGACACAGGGATCCTGCCCTGGGGGTGGAGCCACAGGGCACATTTGCTCAACGGGGTTCTCAGCAGGTGTGACGAGGGGGCCTGGGAGAGCTGGAGCCCCCGCCCCCCTGCCCCTTTCTGGCTGCTCCCAGCCCTGCGGGCGCTGCTCCCAGCCCAGGGGTCCAGGGCTCCCCACAGCCACTAGCTAGCCTGCAGACAAAAAAGGAGACCTGGAGAGGGGAGAGGTCTGCTCAGGGCCCCCCAGGACCTGGTGGCCTGGCAGCGATGTGAGGCCACATCCTGGATTCTTTCCGGGCTATCCTGCCCACCATCTCGTCAGCTTCCCTACCGAGTGCTTCCTGTGTACTAGGCACTGTGCTCAGTACTCCCTCTGGGTGACTCCTGTCTCCAAACACTTCTGCCAAAGGGTACGGGAGTGACGTGGGACTCTCCAGGGCCCGATGGCAGCCTGCTCCAGGACGGGTGGGCTGCAGAGACAGTTGGCTCAGCCATGACAGTAGAGACTTAGGTTAGACAGAGGAAGGACAGCTTGACAGTGAGGATTATTAACGGTTCTGTGAAGGCAGGCAGCGGCCGCTTCCCCAGGAGACAGTGCGCTCGGCAGCAGGCGGGCCTGATCTTCGTGCTTCAGAAAACACGCTGCCCTATGAACCCAGAGGGGCCTTTCCAGCTCACGTCAACACGGTGGGCCCTGGGCCCCTGCCCTCACCTCAGCCCCGAGGCCCTTGGCGTGCAGGCCAGCAGCTAGCCAGTGGGCCGTGCACCAGGACAAACCACTGAACCTGCCTGGGCCTCAGTTTCCTCATCTTTCATTTTTAAAAAAAATTATTTATTGACTTTAGAGAGAGAGGAATGGGGAAGAGAGAGAGAAACATTGATCTGTTTATGTGCCCTGATCAGGGATTGCACCTGCAGCCTTTGTGTATCAGGACAACGCTCCAACCAACTGAGCTACCTGGTCAGGGCTTCCCCCGGCCTGCACTTCCACCTGGCCAGCCCCTTTCTGCCTGGATGAGTCCTTCCTTTGTCACTTATTCTCTCTCTTCTTGAGTGGCCACCGCTCCTCAAGTCAGCTTTTAAGGACATTTAGTGTCTCCTATTAAAAACAATGCCCCGAACCTACCTTTTCCCTCCAGCTGCTGCCCACGTTCTCTCCTCCCCTTCATAGCCAAGTTCTCAGAATGGCTGATGAGTCTCCTACTTGCTATTTCCCAACTCACTGCAGTCTGGTTCCCACTGGCCTTTTCTTCCTTTTCCATATGGACACTGTCTCCTCCAGGAAGCCTTCCTTGCTTCCTCCAGCCTGCCTGGTCCAGAACTTGACTCTCATCATGGCTGACTGGTGTACCTTTCAGAGGAGCCTTGGGGCTTTGTTTTCCCCTGATCTGCTGTGCCCAGTACAGGGTCTGGCGTGGAGCCCAGCCTGGAGGAGGTGCTCCTCTGGGGCCCAAGCAAGGGTGAGGGGCAGCCATTAGCTTTGCCTCCGATTCTTTTTGAGAGGGACTCTGTGGGGTGGGCAAGAGACAGGAATGGGAACAATCACAACCATCACACTCAGAGACGCCTCTTTAAATATCAGCTGGAAGCAGCCCAGTTGCTGGGTAGGAGAAGCCACCCTTCATTAGCAGGAAAGGCAGGGGACGGGGGCGCTTTGCACAGGTCAGGAGGGGAGGCACAGCCGCAGCTGGGGGCGAGGCATGGGCAGCTCAGGGTCTGCTTGTCGGCACCCCACACACCGTCCCGACCCCCCAGGCTGGGAGCATCTCACCCCTGTCTTTTCCCAGCACTGGGCACAACCCCCAGTCTCTATAGTCCGTCCCCACCAGACAGGGAGCTTTCGGGGCAGGGGCCTCAGCGCTCTCCTGTTCCCGAGGGCCTCGCATGTTAGACAAGCAGTGACTATCCACAGAGCGATGGATGCTGGGCCATGGGGTGAACGTCAGGTTACTCCCTGCCCCCCTGACTGCCTCAGTTTCCCCCTCCATGCAGAAAGCACCAGTGTGGGTAGAGCTCTTCACACCAGGCCTGGCTCACACCTGCTGGGCGTGCTCTAATCCCTTCAGGTTGCTGGAGCACACCGGGCACAGCAACAGGGCAAGGTACCCAGGGTTCTCTGGGCCTCGGGCCTCCCACAAAACGAGAGCACAGTTTGCCCCTGCTGCCAGGAAGGGCTGGCGGGAGGCTGTATTCGGAGAGGAGGAAGAGGGAAGGAGCCTCAGTTTATCCTGAGCCCCCTGCTAACATGCAGCTGAGGCAGCTGGGACCGCAGTCTGCTTAGCTCTCTGTCATCCGGGCCACCCAGGCCTGGGTGCCATCGCCCACCCGTGTGGCTTCGCCCCCAGCTCCCCCAGCTTCCTGCTCCCCACCCCCAGGCTCTTCCTCAGTGCCAGAAGGAACGGCCCTCCCTCCCAGAGGAAATTCACACCCGCAGCCCAACCAAGCTGTCTGCAGGGAGGAGGCTGGTGAGGAAGGGGGAGCAGCTGTGGGAACAGGAGGCTCGACGAGAGAATGGACAGACGGACGGAGAGACGGAGCCCAGGTCTCCATCTGTGAGTGACAGCACGGGCCAGTGGGCCATCAGCCCCACTCCAGTCCCTGCCCTCAGGCGCTAAGTCCTGAGTCTGGGAGGCAGCAGGCAGGGCCGGTTGCGATGAAGATGCAGGGCCTACGAGCACTCATTGCGGACAGCTGAGAACCCGGGGAGGTGTTAGGCCAACCCTGGGGTGCGGTGGGGTACGGAGGTATGAACCCCAGGCTGACGTCAGGGGTCTGAGGCACGTGGGGAGGGGGCTGCCCCACCCCCCTGGGTGGGCTCTGGGTCTGTCTTATAAGTCCCATCTATACTCCCCAGACTCCAGGCTCCAGGCTCCGGCTGACCGACCCCCCAGGTTCACTGCCGCAAGGACAGCTCCTCCTTTCCAGCTTGGCATCGCCTCCAGCCCAGGGTCTGTCCCGGCCTTTCTCTTGGCCTCTGCTCCCCTGAGAAGTCTCCCTGGCCAACCCACTGTCAGGCCGCCCCCTGCAGGCCAGGCTGCACCACACCAGCTGTGCTCGACAGGGCTTCCAGTGTCTGGCTCGGGCACTTCCCAGCCTGATGGCCT
Source organism: Saccopteryx leptura (assembly GCF_036850995.1). Taxonomy (NCBI): domain Eukaryota; kingdom Metazoa; phylum Chordata; class Mammalia; order Chiroptera; family Emballonuridae; genus Saccopteryx; species Saccopteryx leptura. The sequence continues at coordinate 9,121,719 of NC_089503.1, read as the reverse complement.
CAGGAAATCAGCCCCTCGCCCTCATCTGGTCCCTTAGCACTGGTCAGGAGAGGGGCTGCCGAGGTGTCCCTCCTGCAGGGTCTCCTCTGTCTACAGAGCTGAGGGAGACCTTCCCAGGAAGGCAGGCCCCACAGAGCTCTTGTGGGAAAAGGAGAAAGTGGGGAAGTCGTTCACTGAGCCTTTACTCTGTGCTCAGCGCTGTGCTGAGGTGATGTTTACAGTCCGCTGAATTCTCACGGCAACTCCCAACAGGCAGTGGTGCCCCCACGCCCCAGATGCAGAGGTGGAGGCACAGATTGGTCCAGTCACAGGGTTTGAACTCCGGCAGGTCCAGTCCCAGAGCCGCTCTCTGTCCACCTGCCCAGACAACACTGCTAGATTCCTCCCCATCTCTGGTCGGAAAGGGAGGCTCAGCCCTCCTGGGACATCTGTCCCCTCGCCGACCTGTGAGCCACACATCATGATCTGCTAAGACGGGGCTGTGCTATGTACAATTGCAGACCCATTATAGTCCTATCGATCTAATAGATGACACCCTATCATGGCCCCCAGGGGTGCTACGTTTCTGAGCATCGTCCACCCATGGAATTACCAATGCCCTCATTTGGTGGCTGGTAGAGGGGACAGGACATCTGAGCAGGGTGACCTGCTCTTCCTGCCCCGAGGGCGCCCTGCCATCCTGGCTCTGACCCCTCACTGCTCATCTTGGCTCTCAGTCTGAAGGGGTGCCTAGGAGAGGAGGCAGCCCGGAGCAGGGCCTGGTCAGGACAGGTCTGACAGGCACCTGTGGGTGGGGAGGGCGAGGGGCCTGTCTGCTGCTCCCCTTTATGCCAGGTTGTGTTGGGAGGCGCCTGCAGCCACATACCCGGAGTGAGGAGTATCAGGACAGGCCTTTCTACGGGCAGCTGCCACTTGCCGTCTAGAAGGGGCAGCAGATGCTCCAGGCCCGGAGATGCCGTGAGGACACTGGGGAGGGGGCCGCAGCGGAGCTGGCAGCTGCCGGGTGCAGCGGGCACAGCCCTGTAATTGGGCAGCCTGTTCCCAGATAAGGCCGATGACACTGAACAGCTTCCCGCTCCACACGCGCTGCGGCCGCTCATTTCCTGCTCCCGCAGCCGGCGATGCCAATTACCTCGCCTCCTGCTCGCCGGTGGCAGCTTCTGGGGCCGCCAGACGATTCCTCTGTCATCAGCCTACCTTGCATCCTCTCTAGAGGGTGGGAGGGCACGGCGAGGGCAGCAACAGGGTGAGTGGGATCTGCTGCACTGGGCACAGCTGGAGGATAGGGGGTGACACGCAGACCCAGGTCACCCTGGGAGGGCCCTGTCTTCTTCCCTATCCCCACCCCCAGAATGGAGTTCACTGCTGAACAGGCTGAGGAGCTGGCACGCGGGCGTGTGCGCAGCACAGACTGCCACCCTAACCTCCGGTTTCTTCAGCAGCTTCCCTGCCTTCCCCTCCCTTCCCTCTGCCCCTTCTACCCTGGCCTCCCCCACTGCCCGGCCCTGGGCCCCTGCCGGGAAACCCTGGACAAGTCCTTGCGCCCTGGGGGACCGGCTGCATCTACACTGGAGTGATGGGGGCAGTGCCCTCGCAGCGTGGGTGTGAGGACAGGGTGAGACGCGACCTCAGGGCACTCAGCTTGCCCAGCGGAGAGGACAGCTCCTTCCCTCCTTCTCCTTTAGTGCCCAACACTCAAGTTCTGTTTGCTGGCTAAGGACAGGCACCCATTTTGCACTGGGGAAACTGAGGCGTGCAGAGACCTGGCCAGTGCTGGAAGGACACCCTGGGGGAAGAAGGGGAAAGGGCAAGCATGGCTGCAGACTCCTCTCACCCTTGGGGAAGGTGCGAGAAGCATGTAGGGGTCCGGGCCGTGAAGAAGGAACATGCAGGCTCCGGCTCCACTTAGGGTGGACGTGGCCCGCCCGCCACTGTTTGGGGGGTAGTGAAGCACCTACCCCAAGAGGGTGCAGCAGGGCTGGCTGCCTTGTAGGGGTGGCAGGAGGAGGTGGGCCCCAGGGTGGGGTGCTGGACAAGCAGAGTGGGCTTACCAGCTCCGAGAGGGCGCTACTAGGCCCTTTCACCTGCGGGCCATGAGGGCCGGGGTCCCCCAGGCCACCCCGCCTTATTGGAGGGCAGGGAGGCATCTGTGCCAGGATAGGGGACCGATGGGGGCCAGCCCTCCATGATGCAAACAGAGGAACCGAGGGGCGGGCCCAGAGAGGGAGGGGTCACACAGCACTCCAGGCTGAGAGAGCTGGGGGCAGAGGAGGTCTGGGACTGAGTTTTCAGGTGGAGCCCAGGGAGGCTTGACCTCAAGAGGCCCACCCCTATGCACTGACTGGCTGCCAGTGCGCGCAGGGAGGGGCCGCAAGGGCAGTGCTGCGAGGCCAGGAGGGGGGAGCGGCGAACAACTCCCTAAGGGGCAACTAACAGACCAATTAAGCTGCCAATAAAAAATTTAATCAAGTAATAATGCACCTTACTTTGTTTAATTAGTGTTCTGTCAAGTGAATGAATATTTAAGGCGCGGGTGGCGGTGCCAGCATCTGCCCAGCGGGCGGAGAGGCCGAGCCCACATTTCAATCGGCCTGACAACTCTGCACGCGGGCATTGATTGCTGCCACCCGCCCCACAGGCCAGTAAGTGCCAGCGTGGTGGGGAGCTCTCCATCCCCGGGCAGGCCCACGACAGCCGGCTGGCCCCTGTCTGGGTCTCAGTTTCCTCATCTGCAAAATGGGGGGCAGGAACCCAGGTGAACTCTGCCAGTCCTAAAAAAATTAATTGGGTTTGATTTTGTTTCTGGAACCCCACTGACCCAGGTGGGTGCAGAAGGCACATGGAGCCTGAGAGCCCACTCTGTGCTACCCTTATCCCCCACGTCTATGTACTTTCTTTCCCAGGATATTTGGCATCTGTCAGCTCCGTGGCTACAAGGTTAGAGCTGTGCATGCCTGTGAGGGGGGGTACCTGAATTAGTCCCAACTCGGTGATGCTCTGGGAGGTGACCTTCCAGGCGCCCCCAGGCTGACGACCAAGAGTGGGTCTTCCAGAGCCTGTGTGGTCCAGTGCGGGGCCTGTCTGAGCTGTACTTCTGTTTATGTTCATTAGATCTTTCATTCATTCAACAACTTGGGGCTTCTCCTTGTGCTTAGCCCAGGGTTGCTTTTCCTGGAAGATGCGGGACTTGAACTGCCTCACTTCCATCTCCGTCTATGGGTAGCCCGGGGCGGGCGGGCGGGCAGTGGTCCTAGAGACCTGGGTCCGCTGAAGTAGCCCCACTCCCCTTAGCTCATTTGCATATTCATGACTAGCATGCGTACCGCGGCGGCGGCCAGGAGGGGTCTCCTTCCTGGAGTCAGCATTCTGCAAAGGGCCTGGCGCGCCCCCACTCCCCAAACACCTGAGAGGCTCGCGCTGGAAGGACTTTGGTAATTATTTGTTTCAGTTGAGCTGTTTTCAGTCTAGGCTAGGCTGAGTCTTGTAATGAGTATGGATTTGCCAGTAAATAAGTCCCCCGCTTCTAACCCCTGTAATAAATGCATTTGGAGTAATCTGGAGATCACGCGGTGTAATTTGCTGGCTGTCAGGACAGATTGATGCGCCACGCGCTGACTTTGCCGCTGTCCGCCCTTCCTTCACGCTGTGCCTACGTCCCTGCCCCCAGCTGGAGGTGAGAGTCCTTCTGCTAGGGAAGAGTGGCTCGGGTTTGCCCAGACCCCGGTCCAGCCTCGGAGGCCTTGGGATCCAGCCCACACTCGGCAGCGTGCCTCTGACCCTGTAGTGGCCCAATGGGCAGCCAGTCCACGTGCCAAACTGCTATCAAGATGACTAAAATGCAAGGTCCTCAGTGCCACCCTGAACTTCCTAAATAGGATTATCTGTGGTTGGGGTCCCTCAGCTGCATTTGAAAATGCCTCCTTCTGGCCCCAAGCTCGGCAGCCAGGGTGCTTCTAGGAGCATCCGTTAGTGGAACATCAAGTTCCAACTCGACTTTTCAAAGGAATAAATGAGACACTCTTGGACTTCCTTCAACCCCATTGCTTCTTTTGGTTACGTTTCCAAACAAATACTGGCTTGTTCATGCCTCTGAGCCATTTGTCCAAGTCTGCCTAGCATGCTTTGGTCCCTTCTCTGCCTGGGAAATGTCCACTCAGCCTTGCTTAAATGCTCCCTCCTCCGTGAAGCCTTCCCCAGACTTCCGCAGAAAGGGGTCTGCACTTCCCGGGATGCGCCTCACAGTTTTTTTTACACAGGGGCCAGGTCCAGCCACACTTATGAGGGCTGCACCTCCCACTGGCTTCTGCAGGCAGCCTTCTGCGCCATGCACAGTGCCTGGCACACAGTAGGTGCTCAATAAACATGAGGCGCATGAATCAATGCACTAGTGATAAGCCCTGGCCGCCTCCCAGAGGGAGCCTTGAGTTTGTGGGCTGACATAGCTTGGTTTATGCAAAGATCTTTTCAAATCCTGGAGTCTTTTGTCTGTCAAGCCCTCTGCCATTACCCTGTGACCACCTGGGCATTCTATTTTTTTTTTTTTTTTTTTTTGTATTTTTCTGAAGCTGGAAACGGGGAGGCAGTCAGAGAGACTCCCGCATGCACCCGACCGGGATCCACCCGGCATGCCCACCAGGGGGTGATGCTCTGCCCCTCTGGGGCGTCGCTCTGTTGCAACCAGAGCCATTGTAGCGCTTGAGGCAGAGGCCACAGAGCCATCCTCAGCGCCCGGCCAACTTTGCTCCAATGGAGCCTTGGCTGTGGGAAGGGAAGAGAGAGACAGAAAGGAAGGAGAGGGGGAGGGTTGGAGAAGCAGATGGGTGCTTCTCCTGTGTGCCCTGGCCGGGAATTGAACCCGGGACTCCTGCACGCCAGGCCGACGCTCTACCACTGAGCCAACCGGCCAGGGCCACCTGGGCATTCTAAATAGGTTTGGGGGGGACACCCTCCCACCTCACAAGGGCTGAAGGAAGTGTTACAAATTTCAGCCAATTTAGCCCCGCCTCCTCCTGCACTCTGGCACCCAAACTGGGGTAAGTGTAGGTAGGATTCATGTAACAACTTGGTCAGGGTTCACTGGACACCCACCATGCACAGGCACAGTTCTAGGCGCTGGGAACTGTGACAGATGCTGACAGATGCTGAGATTGATGAGAATGAGAATGACAAATCTCCGCTGGGCAGGGAAGGGGCCCTGCTCCATCCCCTGCTCTGCAGAAGAGCCATTTACACTAAAGGTTCTCCGCGTTCTTGTCCCTACTTCCCAGGGCCTGACCCAGGCTGAGGCTCCAGAGCGCCATCCCAAAACCAGGCCACGGAGGGCTGGAGGGAAGGCAGGCAGGGCCCTCCACCCTGGCCCCACCTCCCAGGCCAGCGCCAGCCTTTCCACGCCTTGCACCTGGGCCCGGAGCCATTCCTGTGTTCTGGCCTGGCCTGGGGACACCACAGCTGCAGGGGACAGGGTTCCTGCCCCACGTTCCGGCTGTGAGAGATTAAACAAGATAATTGGAGGATGAAGCCACTGTAGAGTGGTCAGCACAGAGCCAGGTAAACTCTGTCTGCTCTGTGTGCCCTTAGACTGATTGCTTAACCTCTCTGGGCCTGTTTCCTTATCTGAACAGTATAGAGAGCAATACTAGTGTGCTCTTCACAGAGTTAACATTGGCTCCAGAACGGTTTTAAACACCTAGGCAGGGGTCTCCAAACTTTTTACACAGGGGGCCAGTTCACTGTCCCTCAGACCATTGGAGGGCTGCCAAATACAGTGGTCCTCTCACTGACCACCAATGAAAGAGGTGAAAGAGGTGCCCCTTCCAGAAGTGCAGTGGGGGCTGGATAAATGGCCTCAGGGGGCCGCATTGCAGCCCGTGGGCCGTAGTTTGGGGACGCCTGACCTAGAGGATTGCTTGTGCGTCATACGTGTGTCAACTAAAAACAGCCTACATGTATACCAGACCTCGGGGAAGCCGGTGGGGTGGGGGGATTTCCAGAGGAGGTAATGTGCTTTAGGAGGTAATGTGCTTTTCTTGAAGGATAACTAGGAGTTCCTTAAGGGGTGGGGAAGGGCAGTCTTGGGCACCCCAAGAAGCCTCCATTACTGGCTGGCAACCTGCCTTGCACCTTCTTCCCCCTCTGCTGGCTGAAGCTCGTGTGGGAATAAACTCCAGAGGAGTGAGGTTGGGGGGGGGGTGTGTTGTAGGGGTGAGAAGCAGGCGCAGAGGGCAGCGTGGGGAGCAGGTGGGCCCAAACCCGGCCCCCCCACGACACCCACAGCTGGTTCTCCGCCGCCCGTCAGCCAGCAATCATGTTTAATAAAGGCCCCAAATTAGACAGCCCAGTGCAAGCACCTTCACTCTAACAATGCAATTAGCACAGACAAAGCCTCCCGCTTTCTCCGGGGCCCAGAAGAGGGAGGCAGAGGGCGGGGGATGAGCTGGGGCCCTCCCCAGAGAGCTGGGGAGAGGTTTGAAAAGGAACCGGCGATAGACCCAGAGGTGACAATGAATTGCGTCGTCGGAATGACGGCTCCTCTTGTTGTCAGGCAACTGTGGGGAGAGTCCATCTTCACTGGATCTTTCTAGGTTACCCGGGTTCGAACAGCAACACCCACACATCCTGAGGTCTCCTTCCGCCAGCCCTCTATCCCTCCAGCTCCTCTGTCTCACCCTCTCCTGCATCGCCTCCCCCCTCGCCTTTTGAGGACAGATGCAGGCTGGGTTTACATGAATAAAACATCAGTGAAAGGGGAAAAAAATCTCCTTTCCCAAACTACACAGCCCAGGCTTGGGGACACAAAGCAAGCAGGCCCTGTGCTGGCTCGAGGTGCTCCAGCTGGGGCCGGGGGGTCTCGCCTCAGGGAGGGCCTCTCCCGGGCAGACCCGTCCGATGCCACTGGCCGCACACGGAGGCGGGTGTGAGTTCTGGGAGGCCGAGCAGGGTCCACACTGGGGCCGGGACCCTGGGGTCCTTACTCCTCAGCCTTCTCCTACCCGTCCACACAGGCAGTCCCTGTTTCCTCTTGGCCGAAGAGCCGGAGGCCTGAGGCACTGCCCCGGCTGGGCATGCAGAGCGGGTGTGTGTACATGACGCATGGCCCTCACCCAAGACCTGCCTGCTGGCTGCCGCAGAGCTGGCTTCTTCCTCTTTGGCCTTATTAAAACCCAGAGTGTGTCCTGACAACATCAGAGCAGGGTGCAGAGGGCGGGGCCCCTGGCCAGACATTAAACAGTACATGTAAAGGGGCGTTCTCGGAGTTCTCCCTCCCCCGCTCCCCCACCGGGCAGCCGGCCTGGCACGCAACACCCAGCGGAGAGGCTGGCAGAGAGGGGGCTGCCAGCCAACACCTCAGGCCCTCGGTGGCCAGGAGCCCAGAGTTTCACGAGGACCTTAATCATTCATTTGTTCGTTCATTCATTCATTCATTCGCCGAGTGCCTTCAGAGCCCACACACGACACATCAGACAGGAGGGACACCATGGTCACTGAGACAGATTGGGTCATGCCCCCCCCACTCCCTGAGAGTGTTCTATTGGGGACAGACACCTGACTCAGACTTGGGGTCCTTGGGCGGTTTCCCAGAGGAGAAAGGGGCTGCACACAGGTCTGGAGGTGAGGTGACAGTGGCCGAGGAACGGGGTGCACAGGTGAGCGGGGAGCCCTGAGTGTGAGAAAGCACAGGTGAGCGGGGAGTCCTGAGTGTGAGAGAGCACAGGTGAGCGGGGGTACTGAGTGTGAGAGAGCACAGGTGAGCGGGGAGCCCTGAGCGTGAGAGAGCACAGGGAGCGGGGAGCCCTGAGCGTGAGAGAGCACAGGTGAGCGGGGAGTCCTGAGCGTGAGAGAGCACAGGTGAGCGGGGGTCCTGAGCGTGAGAGAGCACAGGTGAGCGGGGAGTCCTGAGCGTGAGAGAGCACAGGTGAGCGGGGAGTCCTGAGCGTGAGAGAGCACAGGTGAGCGGGGAGTCCTGAGCGTGAGAGAGCACAGGTGAGCGGGGGTACTGAGCGTGAGAGAGCACAGGTGAGCGGGGAGTCCTGAGCGTGAGAGAGCACAGGTGAGCGGGGGTCCTGAGCGTGAGAGAGCACAGGTGAGCGGGGGTCCTGAGCGTGAGAGAGCACAGGTGAGCGGGGGTACTGAGCGTGAGAGAGCACAGGTGAGCGGGGGTCCTGAGCGTGAGAGAGCACAGGTGAGCGGGGGTCCTGAGCGTGAGAGAGCACAGGTGAGCGGGGGTACTGAGCGTGAGAGAGCACAGGTGAGCGGGGGTACTGAGCGTGAGAGCACAGGTGAGCGGGGGGTACTGAGCGTGAGAGAGCACAGGTGAGCGGGGGGTCCTGAGCGTGAGAGAGCACAGGTGAGCGGGGGTACTGAGCGTGAGAGAGCACAGGTGAGCGGGGAGTCCTGAGCGTGAGAGAGCACAGGTGAGCGGGGGTACTGAGCGTGAGAGAGCACAGGTGAGCGGGGAGTCCTGAGCGTGAGAGAGCACAGGTGAGCGGGGGTACTGAGCGTGAGAGAGCACAGGTGAGCGGGGGTACTGAGCGTGAGAGAGCACAGGTGAGCGGGGGTACTGAGCGTGAGAGAGCACAGGTGAGCGGGGGTACTGAGCGTGAGAGAGCACAGGTGAGCGGGGAGTCCTGAGCGTGAGAGAGCACAGGTGAGCGGGGGTACTGAGCGTGAGAGAGCACAGGTGAGCGGGGGTACTGAGCGTGAGAGAGCACAGGTGAGCGGGGAGTCCTGAGCGTGAGAGAGCACAGGTGAGCGGGGGTACTGAGCGTGAGAGAGCACAGGTGAGCGGGGAGTCCTGAGCGTGAGAGAGCACAGGTGAGCGGGGAGTCCTGAGCGTGAGAGAGCACAGGTGAGCGGGGAGTCCTGAGCGTGAGAGAGCACAGGTGAGCGGGGAGTCCTGAGCGTGAGAGAGCACAGGTGAGCGGGGGTACTGAGCGTGAGAGAGCACAGGTGAGCGGGGAGTCCTGAGCGTGAGAGAGCACAGGTGAGCGGGGAGCCCTGAGCGTGAGAGAGCACAGGTGAGCGGGGAGTCCTGAGCGTGAGAGAGCACAGGTGAGCGGGGGTCCTGAGCGTGAGAGAGCACAGGTGAGCGGGGAGTCCTGAGCGTGAGAGAGCACAGGTGAGCGGGGAGTCCTGAGCGTGAGAGAGCACAGGTGAGCGGGGAGTCCTGAGCGTGAGAGAGCACAGGTGAGCGGGGGTACTGAGCGTGAGAGAGCACAGGTGAGCGGGGAGTCCTGAGCGTGAGAGAGCACAGGTGAGCGGGGGTCCTGAGCGTGAGAGAGCACAGGTGAGCGGGGGTCCTGAGCGTGAGAGAGCACAGGTGAGCGGGGGTACTGAGCGTGAGAGAGCACAGGTGAGCGGGGGTACTGAGCGTGAGAGAGCACAGGTGAGCGGGGGTCCTGAGCGTGAGAGAGCACAGGTGAGCGGGGGTCCTGAGCGTGAGAGAGCACAGGTGAGCGGGGGTACTGAGCGTGAGAGAGCACAGGTGAGCGGGGGTACTGAGCGTGAGAGAGCACAGGTGAGCGGGGAGTCCTGAGCGTGAGAGAGCACAGGTGAGCGGGGGTACTGAGCGTGAGAGAGCACAGGTGAGCGGGGAGTCCTGAGCGTGAGAGAGCACAGGTGAGCGGGGGTACTGAGCGTGAGAGAGCACAGGTGAGCGGGGGTACTGAGCGTGAGAGAGCACAGGTGAGCGGGGGTACTGAGCGTGAGAGAGCACAGGTGAGCGGGGAGTCCTGAGCGTGAGAGAGCACAGGTGAGCGGGGGTACTGAGCGTGAGAGAGCACAGGTGAGCGGGGGTACTGAGCGTGAGAGAGCACAGGTGAGCGGGGAGTCCTGAGCGTGAGAGAGCACAGGTGAGCGGGGGTACTGAGCGTGAGAGAGCACAGGTGAGCGGGGAGTCCTGAGCGTGAGAGAGCACAGGTGAGCGGGGAGTCCTGAGCGTGAGAGAGCACAGGTGAGCGGGGAGTCCTGAGCGTGAGAGAGCACAGGTGAGCGGGGAGTCCTGAGCGTGAGAGAGCACAGGTGAGCGGGGAGTCCTGAGCGTGAGAGAGCACAGGTGAGCGGGGGTACTGAGCGTGAGAGAGCACAGGTGAGCGGGGAGTCCTGAGCGTGAGAGAGCACAGGTGAGCGGGGGTACTGAGTGTGAGAGAGCACAGGTGAGCGGGGAGTACTGAGTGTGAGAGAGCACAGGTGAGCGGGGAGTCCTGAGTGTGAGAGAGCACAGGTGAGCGGGGAGTCCTGAGTGTGAGAGAGCACAGGTGAGCGGGGAGTCCTGAGTGTGAGAGAGCACAGGTGAGCGGGGGTCCTGAGTGTGAGAGAGCACAGGTGAGCGGGGGTACTAAGTGTGAGAGAGGCGAGGCGGAGGGCAGCAAGTTCGGGCTGGCAGGTGGCAGGCCTGGTCAAAAGGCTGGGCTTGGCTCTGCCTTTTGTGAAGAGTTCCTTTCCCCTCCTTTTCCTCCCCTCCGGAACCAAACGTTACCTGAGGCTGCAGTGAGCATGGCCGGGTGTGAGCCAGTCCTGAGCTAGAGAAGTTTCAAAAGAGGAACGGGAGAGAGTCCACCCTCCCTGGGCGCAGAGCCAGCCGCAGGGGGAAGGTCGCAGCAAGGTGCCCAGCACCGAGAGGGCTGGGGCAACTCAGAGGAGAGCACAGCCGATCCCGATCCTGCCTCAGGGAGGCTTCCCGGGGGAGGCCACCTCCGGGTGGGCCTTGATGGATGAATAGCAGTTTGCGAAGTGGCTACAGAGGTGTTCTTAGGAGCTGTAGGCTGCCCAGGTGGGAACAGGGGGAGGCTCACTACCTTCCAGGTGCTGCCGAGCACTCTGACCCATTTCACCCTCAACCTGCGCCTCTGAGGACCCCGTTTTGCAGCTGCTTGACCAGAAGGCAGCTGGCTTAAGGCCATGAAGCTGGAAATCAGCAGCGGCAGGATCTGGGCCGAGGCATCCCGCTCCAGTGCCCACGCTGACAGCCAGCGGGCCGAGCTGCCCCCGGTGCGTAGGAGAGCCTGTACCGAACACCTGTGGGGTGGCAGCCTCCCGGCCAGGCCTGGGGGGGGCCGGAGCGCCGGCAGCACCCTGGCCCCTCCCCCTCTCGCTGGGCAACCCCTGGGGAGACTGCAGGAGGTGTCTAGTGACTCCCAATGACCTGTCCAGTCTTGGGTCGTTAGCCAGGGAGTGGGCAGCTTTCCAGGGGGAGGGATGAATGGAGGTGAACCAGTTGCCCGCAGGCAGGGGCTGGCTTGGTTGAGGGCCGCTGGTGTGGGTGGGAGGCCAGCATGCCCACCTAGGCCTTGCTGGGGGGGGGGACATTCCAGCCTGAACAGCACTGCGGCATCATTAACAGGACTCTTGGTCCTGTCCCCACTGCCTCAGGCTCCCCGGAGAGTGGGGAAGGGGGAGTCCATTATCAGGCAAATAACAGCTGCTGACGTGAAAATGAAATATAGATTCAATACCCGCACCTTCGGCTCACCAATCATGCCCCCCAGACCAGGTGACAGCTGGCAGATACCAGCTCACATAGCAGAATGAGGGGGACAGACCTCACCAACTCCCCAGCCCTTCTCCCTGAGGCTCCAGGACCCAAAGCAGAGCCCAGGTTCTGCCTCCCTGCCGCCCCTCGAGGGTGACAGCACAGGGACGGGCCCTGGCTCATGCACAAGCTCCGCCTGGGCCAGCCGTCCTGCCTGAGAGTCTCCGACTCGCCCCAGGGGGCCTGGCAGGCGCAGCCCAGCTTGGGAGCTGGGGGTGGCCCGGAGCTGTGTGCTTTCCTGGCCGTGCCACCTGCACGCTCCCAAAACAGGCGCGGGGTGGGGATGGGGGTGCGGGGCGGCGCGGCCGCTCCCTGCTCCCAGCCACTTAGCCAGTGGTTTCCCCCGACGCAGACCAGTGGGCTGGCAGTGAACTCATCCCCGTTACAATGCACTCAGGGACCCTGACAACTAATTCAATTTAAAACAGCCTTGCAATAAAAGCTCAGAATGGAAAACCGCCGTGTCTTGGGGGTTATTTAACAAATTGCCTCACAGATAAATACATTAAAATGATTCTCAAACTGGAGTCGTTCGAAGTTTGAAGTAAAATTAAGAAAGTCGAATCAAAATGTAAATTAATGGCATCAAGATACAGCCTTTGCATTGGCAGGAGTCATGCGCGGGGAGCCTTGGCAAGGGCTCTGCCTTCTGTTCAGGTGACGTGGCGCCTCCTGGCAGTGCCAGAGACCCCTTCGGTGCCAGGCTCCCGGGAGCTGGGGGTGCGGCTGCCCCAGCCCCCCCGGTCTTCGCCCGGCTTGAGCTCTGCCTGCAGGGGCTGTTCCGCCTACCAGCCCCAGCAAGGACCCTGGCTGGCTCGTCCCCTTCCCCTGGCCCAGCTCCCAGCAGGTCCTAGCAGTTGTAAAATGGGGGTACCTGCTGCACCCACCTCACTAGTGGCAGCGAGAAATAAAGGAGATTGAGCATGTCAGGGCTCGGCACAGACTGGAGCCCCCCGTAAGTGTGAGGTCTAGGATGACGGCGGTTATCACTGTTGTACAGATGGTATTTACTGCTGAATGACTGTTACAGCGTCCTTGCAAAATGGGCAGAGCCCAAATGCCCAACTGATCGACAAGTAACCTGAAGCCGGGGAGGCACAGGCTGAACGGGAAGGGCTCCCGCACCGAGGGGCTTTGCCTCCACCTCGTCCGGCCGGCACCGACGTGTCTGTGTCTCTCTGTTTCTCTCCCTGCTGAGGGCAGAAAAGCCAGGGCTGGGCCAGCTGCCAGCCTGGTACACAGAAGATGGGCTGAGAACCTGGCTGCACCCCTGTGGGCACGACCCTCCTTACACACACCCGTGGACCCAGGGCCCCGAGCAGCCGCCCTACGCTGGCCAGTCTCTGGGCTTTGCGGGAGGCGCTCAGAACTGTAGGGGGCTTGGCAGGAGATGGGCACCCATGTGGCCCTCCCTCCCCTGGGCCAGGAGCAGCCCCGGCTGCTGACAGACAGCGTTGAGAACATTATTTAGACCTGTCTTTCTCGACAGTGCCTGCGCTCATCAGTCTGGGAGAGAAAAGAAGAGGGAATCCCCAGGGCACCGTGGCAGGGAGGGGGTGCGGAATGGGAGGGCAGGGCGCAGGGCAGCAGTGTGAGGGCGAGGGTGAGGGCGAGGGTGAGCGGGTGGCCGGCCGCCCCTGCTCCACACTTCGGTTGCAGGATGGTCAGGAGAGGTGGAGGGAGGGAGAGCTGCTTGTGTTGCCCCACACACACCCCCTCAGTGGTGGACACCTTCCTCTGGAAGCACCACCCAGCTGAAAGCTCTGAGCCAGGAGGGGAAGGCACTGCCAGGTCTGGCTGTCCCCTGTCGGTTACCGGTGGGCAGAGCCGCTTCCCTGGGCTCGCCCGGTTGGCAGTGGCGGGAGGAGGGGATGGGTCTCAGGGTGAGCACAGCCACGGGAGGCCCGGTGGGGAGGCGAGGGGCTCTCCCTGACCAAGCAGCTCCCCCAGATGCGGGCCTAGCTGTGGTCGGGCAGCTGGGGCTGCGGGCTCTGCCTTGCCATGGCCTGACCCCGTCCTGGGCAAGGGGAGGCGGTCCCCTAACTGCAGGGACACAAGGAGGGCAGGGTGCGCGTGTGGGAGCCTGGCCTGGGCAGTTACCTCACCTCGCTCACAGGAAGCTGTGAGCTGCAGGTGTGTTACAGACGCAACAGGCTTATAACTGCCTGTCCCTGTCCTCAGCCAATGGTGGGGGAGAAAAAACAGCCGTGAGGAGGGGCATCCTGGACGCCCACCCCGGATCTCAGCTGTGGAGGCCAGTGCGACCCCGACCCTCAGGGCTGGATCCATGTCCCTCCACAGGGCAGCAGAGCAGGGGGGTCCAGGAGGCTGGGGGCGGGGCTCGAGGTGGTGAGAGGCAAGTGAGGCCCAGGGCGGCCAGGTGGCCTGTTCAGGCTCACACAGCTGGTGGTGACAGAAACAGCAGCTGAATTCCTACCGCACCAAGTGGGGCAACTGAGATGAAAGGTCAGAGCCCAGTCCACACCCCCTTTAAGAAGGCCAGGCCGGGCCCAGGTCCCTGTCCCCCCCCCCCCCCTCCGAGCTTCCATGAGGGCTGGAGTTCTCCCCGAGCCTTGCTGAGCTTGAGTTGTCTCTCTGGTGAAATGTAGCTCCGTCGGCAGGGCTGGGCCCCGGGAGGACATGTGCAGGAAGTGTTTAAAAAGCTATAAAATGCCGAGCAAACAAGAGTGTGGCAGGAAGCTCCCCCCCCCCCCCTGCACGCAGTCGGAGAGCCACCTGAGGACGGGTGGCAGGTCTGGTGGCCAGTTAGGTGGGACCCAGCCTGGCCTGCCACTCCCAGCGCAGCAGAGGAGCACAGCACACCGTAACCGGCGTGGCTGGTGCTCTGGGGCCGCAGGGCCGCCCAGCAGATCCGGGCTGATTTAACAGGACTTTGAAAAATAAAAGCGGTAAAACAGTGGACCGCTGCCTGCTCCTCCCGCTGCAATAAAAATGGATTTATTTGTTCGTGGAATGAAATTTAATAACTTTGGCAGGAGATGAGGCGTGAACAATAATAGTTTTTTGCTCTTTCTCAATGTGGAGTGGGGGGGAGAGAGGAAGGAAGAGGTGTAAGGGGGGACCCCGGCTAGGATACTGCCGGGAAGGGGGTGCGCGTGGGTCCGTCTCCTGCGGGGGTTGGTTAAGTAAACGAGGAGGGGCTGTCCAGTCATTGCTCTGGAACAGTCCGTCACAGTCCTCACCCCCCCTCCCCATGCCGGCCACGCCCCTCGCTGCTCCCTGCACACCGTGCCCGCAGGCGCCAGGCCTGTGCCCCGGCTGGGACTTCTGTCTGGGCTGCCTTCCTGCTCTTGGTGCCAGCATTCTATCCGTCCCTCAGAGCCCCCTCGGGGCCTCCTCTCAGACTGCCGGGGTTCCCCAGCCGAGAGCCGCCGTCCACCCTCCCGAGCGCCCGTGAGCCCCACGCCCTCGGGACCCAGTGCTGGGCTGTGTGGGCGCTAACGTGCCCCCAGAGGCCGGGTGCCCGGGGCCCGGCACCCAGTGCTGGGCTGTGTGGGTGCTAACCTGCCCCCAGAGGCCGGGTTCCCGGGCCCGGCACCCAGTGCTGGGCTGTGTGGGCGCTAACGTGCCCCCTGGGTTCCCCAGGCCCGGCACCCAGTGCTGGGCTGTGTGGGTGCTAACGTGCCCCCAGAGGCCGGGTTCCCGGGGCCCGGCACCCAGTGCTGGGCTGTGTGGGCGCTAACGTGCCCCCAGAGGCCGGGTGCCCGGGGCCCGGCACCCAGCAGCTCGCTGGCAGTGTGCTGACTGAGAATGAGTGAGCGAAGGTCACGGACGGAGACCCGGTGTCTACCTTTCCCTGGAACCTGGGATGGCCGGGATGGGGGCTGGGCCACTGCTCCTGGAACTCCTGTTCCTCCGGCTACTGCTTGTGTCACTTCACCTCTCTGGGCCTCAGTTTCCCCATGTGTGGAGTGGCTGTCGTGTGGCCATGAGACCAGGGCTCTTTGTCACGCGGGAGGTCCGAGGGTAAGTGTGGCAGAAGGCTGGGCCGCCCGGTCCTCCTGGGGCCTGTGGGGCCTGAGACCACGAGGGGTCACGGGTCTCTAGGGGCCCTGCGTCAGGACCCGCCCAGGCTGTGTTCAGTGGTGGGGGTGGCAGGAGGCCCGGGAGGGAGGCCTCAAGGAGTCCCCCGACCTTCCCAGTGGCATTTCCAGGTCCAGGCTCCACAGCCTGAAGAGCCCGAGCAGCCGGGGGGACCGGACCAGCCGGCTCCTGTGCTGCGCTGGTGGGTCGATAACAAAACAAACGCACTATTGACCGACTGCCGTGCTCTAAATCCTCCCGGCAGACAAGATGATGTGAGCCTGAATCGACTGCTGAACTCATAACCCGCTCGGCCCTGCCGCCAGCAGCCCCCGCGGGGGTGGCGGAGCGGAGGCTGGAGCCCGGGAGAGGCGGGCCGGGGCGGGGTGCGTGTGTATGCGTGTGCATGTGTGTGCATGCGTGTGCGCGTGTGCATGTGCAGGGCTCACTTCACCCTCACACGGCCCTGAGGAGGAAGCGCTGGCCCCGCACACACACTGGCACAGGCCAGGCCCCCTGGGAGAGGCGGGGCGGGGTGCGTGTGCATGCGTGTGCATGTGTGTGCACGTGTGCATGTGCAGGGCTCACTTCACCCTCACACTGCCCCGAGGAGGAGGCGCTGGCCCCGCACGCTGGCACAGGCCAGGCCCCCTGGGAGAGGCGGGGCGGGGCAGGGTGCGTGTGCATGTGTGTGTGCGTGTGCATGTGCAGGGCTCACTTCACCCTCACAGGGCCCTGAGGAGGAGGCGCTGGCCCCGCACGCACGCTGGCACAGGCCAGGCCCCCTGGGAGAGGCGGGGCGGGGCAGGGTGCGTGTGCATGTGTGTGTGCGTGTGCATGTGCAGGGCTCACTTCACCCTCACAGGGCCCTGAGGAGGAGGCGCTGGCCCCGCACGCACGCTGGCACAGGCCAGGCCCCCTGGGAGAGGCGGGGCGGGGCAGGGTGCGTGTGCATGTGTGTGTGCGTGTGCATGTGCAGGGCTCACTTCACCCTCACAGGGCCCTGAGGAGGAGGCGCTGGCCCCGCACGCTGGCACAGGCCAGGCCCCCTGGGAGAGGCGGGGCGGGGCGCGTGTACATGCGTGTGCGCGTGTGCGTGTGCAGGGCTCGCTTCACCCTCACACGGCCCCCCGAGGAGGAGGCGCTGGCTCCGCACCTGGCACAGGCCAGGCCCCCTGGGAGGCCGGCCTCGGGACAGCAGCCCGGGGGTGCGTCGGGGCCTCCCCTTGTGGGCTGCCTCTGGCTCTGCGTTTGGAAGCCCTCAGTGCAGGAATCTCAGAAGCTAAAATTAGGAGATCAGCTGATCCAAGTCTTTTGTTTTTAATTTAAATAATTACATAACATCAGCTAAATATGAAAAAAACATATACACGTGGCATCTCTGTACGTTATGAAGCATAATGATGAACCGGACCCTCTGAACCCGCCGTGCAAATTGAGCCCAGCGTCAACGCCCCAATATTGCCGACTGCTGTGTTAAAATACCAGCTGTGTGACTTCCGCTGTGTGGCGCGCGGGGATGGGGGGGCGTCGCTCGCTCCACCTCCCTGTGCCTTGGTCTCCACCACAGCCATAAAGTGGGGATAGTCAAGAGCACCCCCGCTCCCCCGCCTTGGTTACAGGGTTCTGAGGATCCAATGAGGTAAGGTTTCTGAAGGACTAGGAGCACAAGAAGAGGTAACAGCTCTTGGAATTGTGGGTTTATTTCTGCCTTGCTTCCTGTTGCAGCTTCAGCCACGTGTAGCCCAGGGACCCCTCACCTGGCCTTCTCAGGGTCTCAGACTCCCATGTAAATCTGAATGTCTGGGGGGGGTCATATTTGAGAAAGAGGATCCGGTTCTCAAGGTGGCCCCCTAAAGTAAATACCCCCCATGTGCCCCATTTTATGAAGGGTCCTGGGGCCCGGAGAGGGGTAGAGCCCCACACTCCGTCAGCCTGTGGCGGAGCGCGCAGGCTCAGCTGTTGGTGTTCCCTGCTCCAGATGCCGGGGGCTGGGGGTGCAGAGACACCCCACCCTGCAGGTTTCTGAGGCCCAGGCTGTGTGATGCTGGGCACCTGCTGTGTGCTGACAGTGTCCAGTTGTGACCAGTGGGCTGTCTCCCTGTCACTGTTCTGTGGCCTCTGCACGTCCCCACTGCCCCCAGGCCCATCCTCGCTCTTCTCCGAGGCAGCCCAGGCCAGGCTCAGGGTCCCAAGATCTGCCTTTGAACCCCACTTGACACCTTCTGGCTCCTGCTCTGGCTAGATTCCTTAGCTGCCCAGAGCCTCAAGCTGGCATCCGTAAGATGGACAGAATGAAGCGCGGGTTTTGGGGAAGGATGAACTGAGGCCACCTGTGGCACTTGCCAGCCATTCAAAATCATTCAGAATCGGCGCTAGTTCCCTGCCTCCCAGCTCAGCCCAGGTACAGGAGGCGCTGGGGGTGCTTCTGCAGCGGGGCTGGGAGCCCATGGGTCTGGTGCGTCAGATGGTGTGTGAGTACGTGTGCACGCGTGAGTTCTCACCTCCTAAACACACTCCTCAGAGACTGAAAGCTGGGCCTCAGCGGGGTAAACAGTGCAGCCTCTGGCAGAGAAGCCCAGAGCAGCCGGGAGCAGCGGACCAGCCCTGTGCTGGGGGTGGGGGGGTGGGGGCACAGCCCGGGAACCTGGCAGGGCCAGAGCCGAAGCTGGGACCGGGGTCCAGGACTGCTGGGCTGGGAGTGGGGGCCCTGACCACCAGGAGAGCCTGGGAGGCCCAGGCCCCAGGGAAAGGGGAGGCAGTCTGGCCAGCCAGTCTGCCCCTGGGTTGACCTGTCAGCTAAGCCAGTCAGGGGGCTGTTGGGAGGGAAGAGATGCCCCTCCCCACCCTAGTCCTGTCACCTCCCAAGGAAGAGTCTCCTAGAATGTCACAATTATTATTTTTCTTTTAGATTTAAAAAAAAAAAATTATTCATTTTAGAGAGGAGAGACACAGAGAGAGGAGGGGGGAGGAGCAGGAAGCATCAACTCCCATATGTGCCTTGACCAGGCGAGCCCAGGAGTTTTGAACCTGTGACCTCAGCGTTCCAGGTCAATGATTTTATCCACTGCGCCACCACAGGCCGGGCCAGAATGTCACAATTAGACATGAAGCTGGAGCGAGATAATGGCCTCTTTTTCTGATGGGGAAACCGAGACCCAGAGGAAACGGGCTTCCCGAAGACCCCGGAATCCAGTTTGTGGGTGCCCCCCTGCAGGGACTGAGGTTAATGTGGGGAGTCAGGACTGAAAGGGTCGTCTGGGATCCAAGACCCGGCCCAGCCACGTGCAGGACAGAGGAAGGTGGGGGGCCGGTCTTGGCCTTTCTTGAGAGGGCCCTTCCCAGGAATCCTGGGCCACCTACCCAGGCTGGGATCTGCCTGGCTGACCCTTGGCCCCACTCTCCTGATGACCCCGCATCACCCCATTTGGGTTGAACCTCCTGGGTTTGAACTATTCCCTGGGCACCATCTAAAGCCTGGCACTTGAAACACTTCATTTCTTTGAGTCCTCATCATAATCCATTATTGTTCTCATCTCATAGATGGGGAAACTGAGGCTCCGAGAGGCTAAGTAACCGGCCCAAAGCCACCCAGCTGGGAGGTGGCAGAGCCACAGGCAGGCTCAAACTGAAGGTATGGGCAGAGGTGGACGGAGTATCTGACCCCATTGCCCCCTGCCGTCAGTGACTGGACTCTTGTCCCCTTCCCATCCTGATTTGAAGTGACGATCTACACAGCTCCTCAGAAGTGGGAAGGGGAGGCCTCAGAGCTGGCCCTGGGGTGGGGGGAAGCTGGTGGGAAGAGCCCAGAGGTCCCCTCCCATGTTGTTCTCACTCCTTTCGGCTGCCTCCTCACCAGTGCCCCCCACACAACCAGAGGCAGCTCCCTAAAAGGCAGTCTGACCCTGCCAGAGGCTTGCTCAGCCTGGGGCCCTGGGGAGACCAGGGGGAGCCTCACCTCTGGCCCCAGCAACTTCCCCCGCCCCGCCTCCACTCTCCCTCTGCTCCCAGGATAAGCCTCTCCCACGCCTGTGCTCTCCCCTTCATCTCACCCTGCAGGTTTCCACCCGGTCAGCAAGGCCCTCTGCTGCCCACCTCCTGGGTCAAAAGGAGAGTGAGGTGTCCCCGCTCTCCACATCCTGGGTCAAAAGGTCCGGCTCACTGTGCCCTGGTTCAGCAGCTCTGTGATCCCCAGGTGCCCAGAGCAGCCTAGTGCTCTGACCCCTGATCTCTCCCCAGCACCCAGAGCGGTGCCTGGCCTATCACAGTATCACAGGCAGGCTATAAGCTCTGGGGGGTGTGTGAATGATGGAATGAATGAATGAATGAATGAATGACTGTGTCCTCTGTGCTGGGCCCTGTGCTAGCCCTGGGGAACTAGGGATGGCCAGCATTTATATCACTGCTCTGAATTCTCAGCCAGATTCCACTCCTTTATCCTCACAACAGCCTTATGCAGTGGACATGATCATCCCCATTTTCCAGAGGGGGAAAGGGAGGCAAAGAAAGGAAAGTGAAACGGCCCAAGGTCACACAGCCAGTATTTAGCAAATAAAAACACCAGATGCCCAATGAAATCTGAATTTTAGGGAAATAACCGATAAGTTTTGTAGTTTTAAGTATATCCCCATCTTGAGAACTCCGCTTGTGCCAAAGAAAAGCATTTGTTGTTTGTCTGAAATGCACATTTAAGTGGGTTCCAGGATTTAGTCTGCCAGGCCTACAAAGAAGAGGTGAGGGGCTCTGGACCCCCATCCCTCCCACTCAGCGGGCTGCCCCAGGGCTGGTGCCGCCCCTCCCCACGGCTCAGAGGGCTGCCCAGCGCACTCTGCTGGGCGCCTGCTGCAAGTCACAAACCACCTGGCCCAAGGGTCAGGTCTCCTCCCCGACTCCCCTCCATCCTCCCTCCCCTGCCCCTGCCCCTGCCCAGCTCCTCGCCTTGGCTCGGGGCTAAGGCTTCCTCACGTGGAAGGGATCTGCACACCAAGTGAATTTTCACAGCTGGGTTATCACCTCCTAAAAATAGGGCTGAGTGATGGATGTGAGCTGTCACCAGGCCCTCCCGCCGTGGGGAGTGGTGGGAGGGGAGAAGTGGGATGGGTGGGGCGACCCCAGCCCTGTGCCCTCCCTCGCCCTAGGGTAGGTGATCCTCCAGCCCCAGGTGGGCCCGAGCCCCTTCTCACTGACGGGGGAGGCGCTGCTGTGCGCCTGGGGTCTGAGAGCTGGGTGAGCCTGCAGGAGCGCCTGCACGGGCACCAGGCCAAGTGACTCATCTCCCAACAGGTGCCCTGCCCGGCAGCTGGAAGCATCCCCATCCCGGCGGGGTCCGGGGTCAGGGCTGTGCCTCGGGAGGGATGTCTGGGAATCAAGGTCCCTGTCACAGGGCGGCCCTGCCCTCTCCCTGTCCCCAGCTGTGCCCTGTTCTCAATGTTGGTTTTTAGCTTCTTGGTTTTTAAAGACCCGTCGGCCGGGCCTCCAGAGCCAGGTGCCGACAGGCGTGTGTGCAGACGGGGCTGGGCTTCAGGCCGTGGGCGGGAAGGTGGGGCACAGCGGCTCCTTGCCTCCAACACCATGCGCACGTTCGGCCCAGACACCGAGGACACTGACGGACACACTCGGACGCGCTGGCATGCACACACCCGCCTTGCCCCCTTGGCCTCGGAGGGCACTAATTCTGAAGAACAGGTGGAAGGGGGGCTACAGCGGTTGTCACTGCCATCATCTCTCAGGCACCTAGCACGGGGCCACCCGGCTGGGCCTCTGGCTACCCAGGGGCCTGAGAAGGCTACTGCTAGGCCACTTGGGCCAAGGGACTTCTGTGCTCATGGGCGGGCGTCCAGCGCCTATTCGGGCTCAACAGGGCCTCAATCACCCGGGGTCCTGGGGGCTCCATCCCATACCGGGCAGTCCCATGTCGGCTCTGAGCGACCGCCCCTTCCCCAGGCGTGTCTGGGGTCCACAGCTGTGTGCACCTGGCATGTGGGTGCTGGAGACCGCCCTTCCCTCTCTTCCTCACACCCAGCCCCCCAGCCCAGACACCAGCCCAGCCTGGCGATGCTGGCAGAACAGGCTGTGCCCCCTCCCGAAGGACATTGCCCTCTGGAGGGAGATGGACATGCTCGCTCTCTGCACAGGCCGGAGAGGTGAGACCCCACCCCTGGCCTCCTGTCCAGCCCGAAACCCCCGCCCAGTCCCATCTGCTGTGCTGCTCTAGGGGCGAAGCGGCCTCGGAATTACATATTAAATGCAGCTGCACCGAAACACGGCCTCAATCACATTACACCAGGAAACAAGAGGAGCCGCTTAGGCTAATCTGGTTATTTGGGCCGGCCCCCCCCCCCCGGCAGCCTCGGGTGAGATGCCCAGGAGGGCAGCTGTCTGGGTGGGCAGCAGCGTGAGCATGGCCCTGTGCCCCCCAGAGCCCCGGGGGCAACCTGCTGGCAGCCGCGCCACCCCCAGCAGGAAAGCCGTGGGGTGGTGGGTGGAGAGGCTTCTGGGCTCTCAGCCTGGCGGGAGAGTGAGTCCTTTATCCATCACCCTACAAATATTTACCGAGCACGGGGCTGTGAAGCACCCGGCCTGATGGGGCAGCAGGCACAGCAGAGCAGGGAGAGCAGGCTCGGCCTCGGGGTGGGCATCCCCGAGCTGGGGAGACAGTCAGGGGAGTAAGTCTGAAAGACGGTTTCAGAGGGGGGTGACAGACGGTGACAGCTGGGAGGTCCCTGCAAGGAGGAGGATTTGGGGAGGCCACAGAAGGGCTGGGGGGCCAGGAGCAGCAGCAAGTGGCCGGGAGAAGCCAGAAGGGGCTGGAGTCCTAAGCAGCTAGACCACACTCGGCGCAGACTGGGAATTCCTCCTGGAGGAGGTGACGGTTTGGGGTTTGGGGACAACGGAGGGCTGAGCCCAAGAGCTGGTCTTGGGGGCAGGGGTGAACGAGGCCATGGAGGTCAGAGCTCAAGGCCAAAGTGGGGTTCAGATTCTGGGTGAGGCTCAGAGGCCAGGGGCTGAAGACCCCACCTCTGGGTATAGGCGCTCAGTGGGAGGAGAAGGTCCCGGGCCCCCAGACCTCTGGTTTCTCCATCCTGCAGTTCTGGAAACCACACAAGGTGGGGTACTTGGGTGTCACTACCTAAGGGTTCCCCTCCAAGAGGAATCTGGGAGGTTCCTGGACATGAGACAAGGTTAAGCCCCCTGCCCAGGCTGCGTTCCCTTACCTCAGACGTCGCAGGACCTGGCAGGCACCGGGGTTCTGAGGAAGGCCGGGGCGGGTCTGCTCACCGCAGCCCCCGCCATCCTGCCCTGACTTCTTCCTCCATTTACCTTCTCTCCCAAACACAACAGCACCCATGGGCTGGCCACACCTCCCACGTGCCAAGCGTTCCCTGGTGTTTTGTCATCTCAGCCCATTCACACTCCCCTGGGTGGGCACCAGCGTCCCCACTCGACAGGTGAGGAAACCGAGGCTCAGAGGTAAAGTGATCCATGGCAAAACTAAGCCAAGACCGGGATCGGAACTGAGCCCGGCTGCTCCACTCCCGCGCGCTCCCTCCCCTCAGGGTGGGTTTCTGTAAAGTGCCGCTAATCCTTTAAGACAAGATGGGAATATTTATTTGTTTTTGTTTTTTTTTTTTTCATTTTTCTGAAGCTGGAAACGGGGAGAGACAGTCAGACAGACTCCCGCATGCGCCCGACCGGGATCCACCCGGCACGCCCACCATGGGGCGACGCTCTGCCCACCAGGGGGCGATGCTCTGCCCATCCTGGGCGTCGCCATATTGCGACCAGAGCCACTCTAGCGCCTGGGGCAGAGGCCACAGAGCCATCCCCAGCGCCCGGGCCATCTTTGCTCCAATGGAGCCTTGGCTGCGGGAGGGGAAGAGAGAGACAGAGAGGAAAGTGCGGCGGAGGGGTGGAGAAGCAAATGGGCGCTTCTCCTGTGTGCCCTGGCCGGGAATCGAACCCGGGTCCTCCGCACGCTAGGCCGACGCTCTACCGCTGAGCCAACCGGCCAGGGCAAGATGGGAATATTTAAATAAATACATAAGTAAATAATGAGATGCTGCAGGGTGCTGATGATGGGTCAGAGCTGGGAGTGGGAGAAGCGAGGCAAGGACAGGACTATTCCGGGCCCTTCCGCCAATGTCTGTGGGGGGTGGGGAGCTCTCTAGGTACCCAGCCCCAAGGTCAAGAGGGAGTCAGCTGCAGACCTGCGGTGCCAGCCGGGGCCTGGCGGTGGTGCCCAGGACAGGAGGACGCTGGGTGAGGGCCTGTGCCTGGGGAGTGGGGCTGATGCTGGCAGGGGCCTGGGAGGGCTCCTCACCCACTGCTCATATTTAGAGCCCAGACCCTGATGCCCGTTATAACGCAAATATGTTGACACACTAATTCCCTACTCTCCTGAGCACCCTGGGAGGATTAGCTCAGTACTTGTAAGGGACAGAACGGAGTCCCCAGCAAGAGGACACGGGGCCTGCCAGCCCAGATTGCAGCGAGAGTGGGATTGGCTGGGGCAGCTCCCAGATCCCTGGGGGTCTGAAAGAAGGACCCTGGCTTCCTGGGGGGGGTGACTGAATGGTAAAAGAGACCCCCAAAGCTGCCCTCTCCCACCTCAACAGCATGGCCCTACCTCTATGTGAGGGTGGCTAAGGACCACCTTCGGCCAGGAGCTGGGGAGTATACTCCTCAATGCAGCCCCCCACTCCCACCCAGGCACTGCTGTGGCTAGTGTGAAGAGTTGTCACAGCTGCAGAAGAAACACGTGGGGTTCAGGCTGAACCTTACGGGTCCCTCAGGCCAGGCTGGTGGCCTCTGAAGCCTGTCCCTCCCCTCCCTGTGCATATGTGAGCGTGTGCATGTAGGAGGTGTGTGCACGCACAGGCACGTGTGCAGGAGTATGTATGCCTGTGTGCGTGCACTTGTGCATCCTGAATTGTTGTAGCTTCCCCTCTCAGCCTCCTCCCTGGGCCTGGGGAGAGAGCAGCCAGTAACAGGCACTCAGCCTCCAAAGGTGACACGCTGTTTCCGGGCCTGGATTCCTGCCACTGGCAGCGTGAAGTGTGTGTGTGTGCGTGTGCGAGCGCACATGCGTCAGAGCACTGGGGGTGCTCCTGCTCCAAGCAGCACTGGCCCCCCAGCACCTCCCACCCTGCCTCGTCCCTCCTGAGCAGCCCCAGCCCTCAGACAGCAGCTGGGTGGTAGCAGGAAAGTCTCAGGGGCAGCAGGAGGAGCCCGAGTTCTAGGGTCAAAGGGCCTGGAACTGGGTCCTCCCCGCCGACCTCTGTAGAGGCCGTGGGCAGTTCCTTCCCCTCTCTGAACCTTACTTCCTTGTCTGTAAAATGGGTGCACAGTACCACTCAGGAGAGCATCCTTGAGGGCACCAAGTGGTGGCAGTGGGGGTGAAAGCAGTGACAAGACCTCTCAGGCAGGGGATCAGCGGGGTGGAAGCAGAGGTGTGCCTGGGGCCACCAGGGCTTGGCCACGGCCTCCATATCCCATGCTCTGGGGACCCCAGCATTGTCCCTTATCCACCCAGACTGGGAGGAGCCAAAGCTGCGCCCCAGGTCCAAAGAGGCGATGCCCTGACCCCAGAGGGGAGGCGGACCACGGGATTACTGGAAAGTGAAAGACCTTCCCCAGTTCTGCAAACGCCCTGCGCCCCCCGCCCCGCGTGGCCTGCGCTCTGCCCTGTGGCACTAAGAGGTGGAGGGCGGCACACAGGGCTCTGGTTCTGTTGTGATGTCAGGTACTATTACCTCCTATTTCACAGACTGTCCCGTTTTACAGATGAGGGAACTGAGGCTCTGAGAGGCAGCTGTTTGCACAAGGTCACTCAGGTGTGTGTGGGATTCAAGCCCAGGCAGTCCAGCCCCAGGGAGGACCAGGGTGCTGGGGACAGAGGGCAGGTGGGTGGGGCCTGTCTGAACAGACAGGTAGGATGCTCAGGGCTGCCTCGCCCCAGTGGAGGGGGCTAGTGGGCTTGGAGGGGCTCCTCTGGGGGCAGGGCTGTCCCTGCGCGCCGCAGGGAGGCAGTTCCTGCGCACGGCAGCTTCTGTCCTGTTCAATTTGAAGCTGAAGTGCAAACAAGGCTCAGAGCCCGCTGCTCCCACCCCAAATCAAATTTGGTGCTATGATTTCTCTGTGGTGGCGGCCTGCCTTCCGGGGAGGGGTGAGGAAGGCTGGCCCGGGGGGGGGGGCGGCCTGACCACAGCACCGGCCGGCGGGCGGGAGCTAGCGGAGACCAGGCCATTTCTCTGGGGCAGCCAGCTCGGCTAGCCGGGATCTTCCGCCCAAATTAAATTTTAACCCAGCCCATAAATCTTCCAGGTCTGTCCCCTGCCACCTGCTGGACCCACCACCAGCTGCAGCTTGGACTGGTGTGGGGATGCTCTGTGTGGCTGTGGGGCAGCGTGGCCTGCCTGCCTTGGAGAGAGGGGCATGGACAGGCCTGGGGATCCCGTAGGCCACTGGCCACTGCAGCTGGTAAGGGCCCAGCCTGGCAATCCCAAGTGGAAGCTCTGTTGTGTCACCAGCTGGGGACCCTGGAGGCATGGGCCAGGGTCCCAGTGGGGCCGTGGATGGCTCTTCTGTCAGAAAGGCCTGGCTCAAAAAACAGTTCCACTGCTTCCCAGACAGGCCAGCTTAGGTAGTTTCCTAACTTCTCTGGGCCTCAGTTTGCTCGGCTGTGCAATGGGGGAATAACAGCATCCACTGTAGGGACAAGAGGAGGAATAAGGGAGGTTGATGCAGATAACGCCCTAGGGACAATGAAAGTGGACTCCTCTCAAGGTCACCACCATCACCCTGGCCCATCAGAGAGGTGGGGTGGGTGCCCCTTTCTGTCCCCAGTCCCTGCCCCCAGCACCCTTATTTGTTCATTTGCCATTTTATGGAGGTGTGAGGTGAATAGTCAGCCACACCAACTACAGGGCACAGCTCAAGCCCCTGGTGCCCTGTGACCACCCCCAGCACAGAGGCTACAACATTCCTGTGCAGACCCGGGCCTCACCTCCCACAGCCTTCTACTCTCCGGTCCCAACTGCCCCTGCCCCGCGGCTGACGGACCGCCCACGTGTGGGCCTGTCCCAGTCCTGTCCGGGAGCCTGCCTTCTCCTGGCCCCGTCCACGTGTGGGCCTGTCCCAGTCCTGTCCCGGAGCCTGCCTTCTCCTGGCCCCGCCCACGTGTGGGCCTGTCCCAGTCCTGTCCCGGAGCCTGCCTTCTCCTGGCCCCGCCCACGTGTGGGCCTGTCCCAGTCCTGTCCCGGAGCCTGCCTTCTCCTGGCCCCGCCCACGTGTGGGCCTGTCCCAGTCCTGTCCGGGAGCCTGCCTTCTCCTGGCCCCGCCCACGTGTGGGCCTGTCCCAGTCCTGTCCGGGAGCCTGCCTTCTCCTGGCCCCGCCCGCGTGTGGGCCTGTCCCAGTCCTGTCAGGGAGCCTGCCTTCTCCTGGCCCCGTCCGCGTGTGGGCCTGTCCCAGTCCTGTCCCGGAGCCTGCCTTCTCCTGGCCCCGCCCGCGTGTGGGCCTGTCCCAGTCCTGTCCGGGAGCCTGCCTTCTCCTGGCCCCGTCCACGTGTGGGCCTGTCCCAGTCCTGTCCGGGAGCCTGCCTTCTCCTGGCCCCGCCCGCGTGTGGGCCTGTCCCAGTCCTGTCAGGGAGCCTGCCTTCTCCTGGCCCCGTCCGCGTGTGGGCCTGTCCCAGTCCTGTCCCGGAGCCTGCCTTCTCCTGGCCCCGCCCACGTGTGGGCCTGTCCCAGTCCTGTCCGGGAGCCTGCCTTCTCCTGACCTGCAGTTCCTGCTCAGGCTTCGGGTGCGGACTACACAAGTTCAATGCACGTGGAGGGAAGAGAGAGGAAGGGAGGGAATCGTGCCCACCGTGCAGATGTCAGCACTGAGGGGGTCTGGGACGTGGCCAGGCCCACAGGCAGTGGCTGATGGAGCAGTGGCAGCTGCCCTGACTTCGGCAGCCCGTGCAGCGTAGCGTGGGAGACCTGCCAGCCTTCCCCCCACCCTGAGGGACCTGACGCTGTCCTCTCCCTTCCGTGGCAGGGACACAAAGGGGAAAACCAGAGAAGCCTTTTCCATGTCAAGACCCCTTCCCTGGCCCCCCACATCTTCTGGCCAATGCTCCCCAGAACACGCAGGGTCCTAACCCATGCTGCCCTCCCCTCCACAGTGCCCTTCACACCCCCTGTCCCGGCCACCCCCTCTGCTGGCCTTGACTCACACAGCGGCCATGTGACCACACGCCCACCCCTGTGCGGCGGCCGCCTCCGTGACCCACGCCCCTAACTGTATGTTTGTCCTCCGCCGGCCCGCACTGTTAGCCACCCCAGCTAACATGTAGACGATGCAGGGCCACATCTCACCCGCACCCAAACGTGGACCACACCGACAATAAAGTCACAACGGCGAGGCCAAATGAAGCCCGGGACTTGCGGGTCTGGAGAAAGCTTACCTGCCCTGGCCTGAAGCTCCAGCCCCATGTCAGTGCCCAGGACATGGGGTAGGGCCGGTTAGGGCAGGGAGTTGTCCCTTGTAGGGGCTCACCATCCAGACTCCTTCCTCCCCTTCCACCCCCTGCCCCGCCTTCCTGGGTCTGGGTCAGGCCAGCCCCTACAGCTGAGCCCCGTGTTCTCCCTGGGGCTCCTGCTCAGGGCAGTGGGAGAACTGTGACCAAGGGAGGGGACACCGGGGCGTGTCTGGCTCCCACTCAGCATGCTGGGTTCTCTAGGGATTAGGACGGCAGGCGCTCACCCCTTGCTGGAGCCCTTAGCCGGGAGCAGGGACCCAGGTTTCAGGCCACCAGGAGCTGCCGCTGACGACGGCGGCAAGGTGACCGTGGCCCGCGGAGTGGGCATAGCTGGTGCCAGGGTCCTGCCAGCCTCACTCCCACAGGCTGGATGCGGGTGGCTAGAGGCTGGATCCTGGCCCAGCACGGCCTTCTCTGCGCTGCGGTGGTCGGCCCGCTGACCACTGCCCTCTGGCTGTTTCGGAAGACAAGGGAGGGCAGAAAGGGCTCCGCTGCTCAATTCTATGGCGAGGAGGAGGTGGCAGAAGCCCAGATGTGTCAGGAGGGGCTGCAGGCCTCCTCAGCTGTTTGGAGCACTGGGGAGGGCCCTGCCCCCAGCCGCCCCGCCCAGTGTGACCAGATAAGCAGGTCCCCCGCCAGTGCTGTCCCCACCCCGGCCGCCTCCCCTGGCTTCCCCCTCTTGCTCCGCCAGGTGCACTTGGGTCTCCAGGAGTTTTCTGCCCAGGGGACACTGTTACTCAGAAAGTATTTGGCAAAAATAAAGCTAAGCCACCTGGGACTCCTCCAGGTGGGTGGGTAAAAGTTGCTGCCTCCCCTTGGGAGGGACCAGACGGGCGCCCTGGGAGCCGTAACCGGGAGACGGAGCACTGCGTGGGGAGGCTCAGCTGCCGGGCAGGGCCGGGGGCTTGAGGGCAGAGAAGCCTGTCCAGCCCCTGCTCTGCTCCTCTGAGGCCAAGAAACCTTGGGCGTGGCTGCTCTGGGTCTTGGCTTCCTCACCTGTGAAAGGGAGGCCGGCGCCTTGTCGGGCTGCCGCGTGTGAAGGTGAGACTTAGCCGAAAAGCAGTAACCGCCCCCTCGCCTTCGCCAGAAGGTTCACTCTACTCTCCTCAGCATGAGGCAGCTGGGGCCACAGCCATCTGTGGTGGGGCCAGGCGACACCGTAGTCCCTGTGCTTTCCAGGGCAGAGCTGCCCAGCTCGGGGCCTCCTGACGATGCACCTGCATCTCCCCTCCCGCCCCCGGAGGGACGCAGCGCGGCCTCCTGCTTTCATCTTGGCCCACACCCCCCCATGCCAGCCCCCTGGTCTCTGCATCCATCTTGCCGGTACTCACAAGGACTGGCCCTGTGTCACATGCATGGGATGTCTGTAAAGGGCTGCACACCGCCTACCTGGCAGCCCCCAACGGCACTGCCTGTTGTCCCTGTGGCTCTAGGGTGCACAGCCCTTTACAGTTAGCCTGCCGGGCCTCGAGCAGGACCCCCCCTCCTCTCTGAGCTATAGTTTTTCAGTCAGCACAGATTGATGGCGAGGCTGTTTGACCCAAGGCAAGTCGCTTAACCTCTCTGAGTCTCCATTGCCTCATCTGTGATATGGGACAAAAGGCTCCCTCACAGGGTCATTAAGAGCATGAAATGAATCAGTGCAGACAGTAAAAGACGCTGGGCTTGCCTGGCACGCCCTGGGCGCGCAGCATGCGGGGGATCGGAGTGTATGAGGGGGTGGCTCAGGAGGTCGCGGCAGGGTTAGGGGAACCGGCAAGGGAGGGAGGCTCTCTGGGCGACAGTGGGAAGTTGTTACCATGCAGGCCTGAGGGGCAGGGGAGGCAGTGGTTACGAACCCAGAGAGGGGTACACTAGTAAGGCAGGGATGCGGCTGGGGAACCCGTGCTCCCCCGGCTCCCTTCCCTCCCTCCCTCTGAGCTGCTGCTGGGGCTCCCAGCGGCCAAGCCAGCTGGAAGCCAGGGGTACGGGAACCTGGTGGCGAACAACCGCCAGCCTCCTGGGCCCACACCAGGCTGGGGAGTGACCTGACAGAACAGCTGCATGGCTTGTCAGAATCCAGAGAGCCTGGAACAAGACACAGGAGGGTAATGCTGCAGAGGGTGGCATTTCACAGAAGAGCACCCGCGGGCTCTTGGTTGGAAAGAGCAGGGTCCTTGCCTTGACGCTGCTGTTCACCAGCTTTGAGACCAGAATTGGGTGACCAGCGGTCCCAGGCTGCCCAGGATTTGTGCTAAAACTGGGAAAGTCCCTGGCAAACCATGACCTGGAGGTTCCCCTGGATCCGAGACAAGGACCTAACATCTCTGAGCCTCGGTTTCCTCATCTGTAACATGGAGGAGCCTCCTCTCTGGTGGAGCAGGGCTGGGGCTCCACACAGGAGGGGTTGCTGGGAAAATCAATTCTGACCCAGCAGGGCGGATGGGATGGGCACAGGCCTCCAGCCCACGGTCATCGTCCTCGGGAAATAGATCCAAAGGTGTTTTTCCAGCTCGGGAGCCTAACAGTCAGCAGTTATTTATCGTCGCGTTTCCAGTGGGTAGGAAAGCCACAAATAAGTAAAGTCAGGCAGCAGGGCACAATTATTGAGCCGCTGCTTTATTTCCCCATCTGGTCTCCCGCCCCGACCGGCACCGGGTCGATAATAATTTATGACGCAGCTCCCGAAGCGGAGGGGCGGTGGCCAAAGAAACACGTTTGCTTGGAGTCACCCTCCCTGGACCAGCTGTGAGCTCACAGGTGGCTGTGAGGCTGGGGGTGGGGACGGGAGGGAGGCCAGCGGGCCCGGCCCAGGCCCAGCGCACAGGGGGGCAGGCGGAGAGAGGAGGCGGAGGGGAGGCGAGGGGCGGGCAGCCAGGCCTTGTCCCTGACCACCCACCAGGCTCACATCCTGTGGCAGACTCGTCACAGGACTAAAATGGGACACGGGGACAGCAGTGGGTCTCTCCACCAAGCAGTCTGGGTTTGTCTCCTGTGGGAGCCCAGAGGAGCGGGGCCTGAGATAGGGGTCCTGCGCCTGAGCTCTCAGGAAGAACGTCAGGGAGGCAGGGGACTGGGTGAGGGCGGGGGAAGGGACCAGCCCCGTGGGGGTCTTGGCCGGGGTCTGATGGGGGGAGTAATAGAGCAGAAATCACAGGACAGTAGTGTCACACCGAGGCAGGGCCCAGCGGCCTGGGGAGAGAGCCGCTGGAGTCAATACTCCCAGTGCCAAGTATAGGGGTTCAGGGCGCCCTGGGCCCTGCCTCGGGCTATGCGGCCTGGCCCGCAGAACAGGACTGCATCTGCCCAGCCTTGGGAGGAGGAGCGGGGCTGTGATTTGGTTTCATAATTTACGCAGCCGATTTCATCATGTTTCATGTTCTGTCATGTTTCCTACCGTTACAATTTCATCCTTCCCTCTGGGGGGCCTTAGGATGTTAAAATGGGATGCTGGGGGGAGGTGGCACCAAGCTAAGCTGTCAGCCTGGCTGGGGGGAGGGGGCGGGGCCGCGGGAGGGAGGGAGAGGGGTTTCCCAGGCCGTGGGGCTGAGGGAAGAGGCAGTATGGAGTGTGCTTGTCTGGCAGGTTATCATAATAACAGCTGACTTTTATTTGCTCGGAGAGTGCCGGGCTGTCCTTAGGGGCTTATGTGGTGCCTCCTTTGGTCCTCACCACAGGTGTGCGAGGGCCTTCCCTCGTTAACCTTCTCTGGATTTCTGATGCTCAGAGACGGAACACACTGGCCCCACGTAACACAGCTGGGGGGGATGTGAGGGGGCTCCGCTCAGGCCTTGGGCTCCAGGCTGTTAGCCACCTGTTATTCCTGTCACAGTCCTCCTACCCTGCAGCCGCATCCCAGCCCTCAAGGTGGCAGCTGACGCCCCAAGAGGTCAAGGGCTGGTCCCAGGTCACCTAGCACAGAGGCCCGCTCCTGCATGGCCTCCCTCTTAGACCAAGCCACCTTTCCCCCCTCTCCGGCTATCCCTCTGTCCCCACTGGGACCCCAACCCCATCGAGGAGACCGCAGGCTCCATTTTCTAGGAGGAGCTGGGCAGGAACCTAATTTGCAAACAATGGGCAGGGGAGAGGGAGCCCACTGCACACTATTAGGGGGCGCCCTTCTGAGGGTCTCAGGAAAACGACCCTCCCAAGCCAGGGCCTGTAGCGTGCCGGTGTGCTCAGAGGGCCGGCCTGGCCCCTTCCACTGCCCTCACCTAATGCAAAACGAGGCCACCCCCTCCTTGGCCTACTTAGGGGCTGCGTTATTGTCCTGGGGTGGCTGGTGGCACTGCACGGGGCTGACCCCCCTCCCTGGCCCTCATCAGGGACAGTGTGACCATCCAGAGCGGCTTCTGGCAGCACACACACGCTCAAGGCCTGCCGCCCAGAGCGTCTGAAAGAGCTTCGAGGATGCCTCCCCTTTTCTTGTCTTTTTTTTCTGCCCGGCTCTTAAAAAAAATTAAACACGGATGGTTTCGTCTTGGGAGAATTAGTATTCCAGGCAGGGCTGGGGGATGTGACTGGAATGTCAGGCTGGAGCCACAGAGCTGGGAGGGAAGAGGCCCTGCACCCAGCGGACCCCGGGGTGGGGACAGAGGGCTCCGGACCCACCAGGAGCCACACTGGGCCTGTCTGTCCCGGGGAAGGTGGAGGCTGGGCGTGGCTGGAGGGGCTGGAGTCAGGTCCAGGACTGGAGGAGGTGGAGACGGGGGCAGCTCAGGGCAGAGACCGCAGCGGGCCAGGACACACAGCTCCCAACCCAGCTTTCTACCCCGTCCATTCCTTCTCTCCTTTGGCCCTCACTTGCTGAAGGTGTGTCCCTACTGTGTGCCAGGCACGGAGCCAGGTGCTGGGAAGCCAAGGGCAAGGCCATGCCCATCTTCGGCACTGCGTGTCACTGGCACGGGGCCACTGCCTGGCACGCAGCAGGCACTTACCAAAGGCTGGCTAAATGGAGGTGTGTACATCATGAGGCATCTCCCAAAGCCCAGTTTGAGGAACATGCAAACCATGGAAGCTGACTGGGAACCACTGGAGCGAACAAAGTTACAGTAAATTGGTATCTTTGAGACAGGACTTCTCGGAGCCTTTATCATGCGAATGTGCCTGTGAACCTGCCTGTCTGAGCACAGCCTCCCTGTCCCTGGCCACACAGGCGACGCCGCTGTCTGTGGGTCTGTGTCCAGGCTCTGCGGTTGACCCGCTGCGTGGCCGTGGGCAACTCCTGAGTAGCTGTTTCCTTAGGTGGAAAACTGAAATGGTGTCTGTGGGTTCAGGGCAGTGATACCTCAGACTCCATACGGGGCTGCTGCTGCGGTACTATCATTACCCACATTACCCTTAGCTCTGTGTGCCCAGGCCCTGGCAGAGCCGTCTGGTCGCTTACAGCACGGGGCAGACTCCAGAGCTGTGCGGGCACCGGTGGCAGGATCATTTCTCTCTGGCAAAAACTGGCTCGGGAGGCAGAGGTCAGAGGTCAGAGGCCTGGCAATGCCAGACCTCCAGCTCTTCAGCTACCGGGATTCAGAAAGCGTGACCACGGCACCCGTGGCTGTTCCTGGAGGCCAAGGGGAACTGAGGCCCAAGGGCTTCCTTCCCCAAGGTCACACCCGCGTCAGGGGCCCGGGAATCCCTCCAGCCCACCGTCCTGTCTGGGCCTGCATCCCGGGAGGTGCATGCCTGTGTGCTGGTGGCCACGGGTCAGGGAAGCTGGTGGGCCAGGCCCAGCTCTGGGAGCAAAGGCACCAGAAGCCTCGCTGGCCACAACTACCAAGAGCCTCATCATTAACAAAAGTGCGCCACGAACCCCTTTTCTCCCTCCTTCTCTCCTTTAAGGCCGGTTCCCAAATGAAAAGGAAAATATACAGTGAGAGGCAAGGAGGAAACCTGAGAGGAAAGCCATGCGTCTGCACATTAGTCCACCCTCGTCTGAGGTGTGGGCTTCCTGTATTTATTTAAAACAGTCTCTCTCTTTGTCCTTTCCTCCCAATTCAGTGGGTCTCTCAGGCTGCGCTTTTAAGTCCTTCTGAAGTGTTACAACCATTTTCTCTTCTTTCAATTAACAACAAGAAAAGGAAGCTAATAGCTTCCTGAGCCACTCGCTGTAAATATTAACAAAGTCTGGCCGCTGGGCCTGGGTGCACAGAGCTGCTCCCGGAGAGGGTGTTTACGGGAAGGAGGGGCGGGGGTGGGAGATTTCCAACGCGGAGGCGAAAATCCCTTGGCACGGGCTTCTGCTGGCGCAGGGAAACCAGAGAGCCGGGGAGCCGGGTGAGAGGGCGCCTGGCCCCGGGGCCGGAGGCTGGCACCGCTGGCAGGAGGGAAGCAGACACTTCTGGAAGAGAAAGGCAGCTTCCCCCAGCACACCTGTGTCACTTGGAGGATGCAGGTGCGTTGCCTGGATTCCCCAGCTTGTGGGTTTGAGTGTGGTCAGTGGCAGAGGTCTAAAGAGGACTGGCTTTTGAATACAGAGACTGGAGGAGGCACTGATGGGCCCCAGGGTGCCCACTGGACCCTGGCACCCGCCAGTATCGGCACGATGTAGGGCTCCCGAAAGAATCCAGGCCAGGGAGTGGACTGAGGGAAGAGGGCGGCAGCAGAGTGAGCAGGGCCTGGTGGGCAGAGCCAGGGTGGCCAGGAGGTGCCAGGTCTTCCTCCTTCCTGCCCCAGCTGCCCGCCTGGGCTCAGGGTGAGGAAGGCAGAGCTGGCCCATTTCCTGAGACAGGTCTGACCTTCACGGGTGGCACCAGGATAACCGTCATCCGGGCCCCCTGGACCAGACACAGGCCCTCATGTTCGCATGAGGAGTGACAGCAGCCCTGCTGGGGGGGCGCCCTGCCAGCCACCGCACCCTCCCTTTGGGCTGAGGGGCAGGCCTGTGAGCCCCCACCCCTCCTCTGCCCCTCCTCAGCAGCAGGCCACCTGCGGCCACCTCGCAGGCTGCCTCTCCCGTGGCTGGGTGCCAGCCGGCCCTGGCTGGCTCTGCCCCTCGACCACTCTCACTGCTCACTTGGCACAGAGATTCCTCCTGCCACCCGCCCTTGCTCGGAGGAGTTCAAGGGTTCGAGAACACTCCAGGCGCGGAGGCCTCTCCAGGCGCCGGCCGCTCTCAGTCGACCCGCAGCCCAGGCTCAGCAGTGCCGACTCAGCGGCCTCTCTACTATGTGGCCGCATGGTGGGGGCAGTGCCCTAACCTGGTAGGACCAGGCCTCCAGACCCCCAGTCAGTGCAGAGGAAGGGCTGTTGGGCCCAGTGGGCAGGCAGGTGCCAACAGTCCAGGCTGATTTGGCCCCCAGTCTACTCGACCAGCTCAGCGCCTGGGGGCAGGCATGAATTCCTAGGACACCTCCGGCGATAGAGCTGCCCTTGCTCCCAGGTCCTGGCTCCGACCCACACGTGGAGGGAGGAGACAGGGACATCCCGTCATGGCAGAAGTCCCGCGGTTTGTCCCTGGAGAAGCTCTGTCTTAGAAGAGCTGCCCCCTGGGTCCCTGGAGCTGTTGGCATCCCTGCTCCGGGCACGGCCCACCCTGGGTCCCTGGCGGTCTGTGTCAGGGTGGGCTCGGCCGTGTTTCAGGGCCACTGGCCTGGCATTGCGGGCTCCGGCTGCCGCCCACGGGCTGGCTCACACACTTGCTCACACACCCAGCCCCAAAAGTCTGGGTTTTGTCAGAAGACAGTTTAATTAGCAGTGTCGAGGCTTGGAGGGTTCACACCAAGTACGCAGGCTTTCTCGCCTCCACCCTTCTCACCCGCCGTGAGGGTGCTGCGCGGTGCCAAGCCTGGGGGCCAGAGCGAGCCGGGAGGGGGCCGGGCGGGGCCGTCCCGTTGACAGCGGAGAGGGAGAAGCGCGAGGCTGCAGCGCGCCCCTCTACAGGCCTCCCGGCTGCCCCGCCCGGGGCCCTGGAGCCTGTGTCTGGAGCTGGAGCTGGCAGGAGCGCTCAGCCACCCTCCAGGGAGCAGGAGCAGGAACAGGAGCAGGAGGAAACCCTCCCAGCCCCAGGCCCGTCTTCAGGGAGGCCTCCAGTCAGCCCCTGTCCCTCACCCCACAGCTGCGCCCCTGCTCCTAGGGACACTGTCTCAGTCTGTCACCGGTCCCCTCCCGTGTACCCCGACACTCTCCACTTCTCTACATGGCAACCAGAGTGATCCCTCCGAAACCGCAGGCCTGGCCATGCCCCTTCCGCCTAGGCCCCTGCGCGGCCTCAGGAGGAGGGCTGTCCCTCAGCCGGGCATTCACAACGCCCCCAGGACCAGGGTCCTGGCTCCCGCTGCAGCCCAGGTCACTGCCCTCCACCAGCTCAGAGCTCTGGGACACCAGCTTCCCACCTCTGGGCTTTGACACATGCTGTTCCCTCGTCCTGAAATGTGCTTCCTGCTCTACTCTCTACGCTGCTGACCCTGTTACAGAAAGAGCCCACACTCCCAAATGGGAACGCTCTCTCCGCCCTGTGACTCCGGTCCCTAGCTCTCTGCCCCCTGGAGAGGGGAAACCTGGCTGTGATGGGCCCCCCGGGGGTCCACGCTGCCACCAGAGGAATAAGCCACACACTGCAGTGGGGGAAACGAACAGGCCCTGAGGCGGGCCATCCTGATGGGAGAGAGTCAGCAGCCATGGAACAAACTCCAGGTCGGAGT
This sequence comes from Saccopteryx leptura, assembly GCF_036850995.1. Classification (NCBI taxonomy): domain Eukaryota; kingdom Metazoa; phylum Chordata; class Mammalia; order Chiroptera; family Emballonuridae; genus Saccopteryx; species Saccopteryx leptura. The sequence goes on along the minus strand of NC_089503.1, from coordinate 9,085,012 downwards.
CACGAACGGCCTTTTCATCTGTGAAGGTCAGACACAGATGCTGACCTCAGCCTGGAAGTCCAAAATGAAAGAAAACACCAGGTCCGCCAGCTCGCAGCGGCTCTGGCCTGCACACAATGGTCTAAACTCTGCCTTCTCTGCCTCTGGCTAGGGAGAGGGGCGGGCGTGCTGTTCATTTAAAACACCACTTGGCTAAGTCGCCAGCCATAAAGCCCACCTGGGTTTCCAGCGGCACATCCTAGGCGTCTGATTAATAACGCGCACATAAAAATCCGTCCTAAGAGCCATAGGTTGAAATAAAGCAGGACAGCTAATTGCTAATATAAGAATTAATATCAGCGCAGAGCTATCTTTCAGCCAGGAGCCGTGACGATGAAGAAGAGCATTTACACAGGGGAGAAGCCCTGAGGTCCAAAGGTGGGGTGGTGGCTCTGGAGGATGGACAGGTGGTCAGGGGGAAACTGGCCACACCCGCCCCACTCTAGCTCGCCACTGAGCTCACACGTGACTATCACGACAGGGGAATCTAGAGGACCCCAGAGCCACGGCACTCGTGAAATTCCCCAGGAAGCCCTTATCCACAGCCCCACCCCCCACCCCCACCTCACCCCGCCCCAGGCTGGGCAGGGCAGGGCGGGGCTTTTTGCTCCTGTGATGCCCTATGTGTCTCAACTGTGGCCTTTTGCAAACTGGTGGCCGTTCGACTGGACTCCAGCTCCTGGAGGAAAGGGGCACCTCTTTGGATCCCAGTGTCTAGCATAGTGTTGGGTGCGTGACTGGACTCGGTACATGTTTGCGGGATGGATGGGTGGATAATGGAGGGAGGGAGGGAGAGAGGGAGGGATGAATGGATGATAAATGAATGGATGAATGGATAATGGATGGATGGAGAGCTGAATGCATGGAGGGATGACGAACAGGGAGACGGATCGATGCTGGGTGGATGGAGATACGGCGGAATGAATGGGTGACTGCATGAGGGGGCCTCAGCCGAGACCGGGAGTGTCTCAGTGCAGTGGGCCCAGAGGCCGTCGTGTATTTGGTTGATGGTACGTTTCTGCTGTGCTGAGACCAGCATCATGCAGGGAGAAGGGGACTGGCCCCTGGCTGTCATGTAGCTCATACAACCTCGGACAAGTCCGCTCCTTTGTTTTTGTTTTTCAAAGTCCCCCTGCACCTGCACAGTGGGGGTGGTCCTCCCTGCTCTGCCAGCCACGCAGGGCTGTCCCAAGGCTCGGGAGACAGCAGAGCAGAGTGACCTGGAAAAAAATGAAGTTCCTTTGTGAGTGGGAAGGCAGAGTGGTGTGGAGATGTGGGCTGTGCGCTTGGCTCTCTTTCCTCCCTTTCAAATGTCTCTCAATACAGTTATGTTATCTGTAACAAAAAGTAGAGCTGGGTAAGCGTCTCAAGCAGTTACAAATGGAAGCTTTTATTATGCGGACCCAAGAAGCAGGGGCCAAAGAGCGGTCCCGGTTCGCGAAGCCTTGGTAACCCCCAGGTTCATTTCCTCCGGGTCAACTGGACCGACCGCATAGAAAGTCCACGTACCACCACGAGCCTCATCTGCACAGTGTGGCTTCAGCTTATTCGATCCAATGGTGTGCCCACTGGGGACTCAATGGCAGGTGTTTGTCAGAAGGTACATTGACCTATTCATTTCTGGGCCCAGAGAATACAGGAAGCTACTACGGTCACCACCATAACTCACACCTCCGAGCACTGCCCACCAGGCCGATCTTAGAATACAACACCCCCCCTGACGCCCGAGAGGCATTCACTCACCCAAGGCAGGAACAATGAAGGAGCCAGTGCCTCATGGGGTCTGACATGTGGTGTTCCCAGGAGGCTTTGTAGGGCCACGGGGAAGGGAGGGGTTAGGGACAGTAGGGAAGGCAGGCCCAGGATATACAAAGCTGGATGGGCCAGAACCTTGCTTGGACCCTTAGTTTCCTAAATGAGGAAGCAGAGAGAGGAGTTCACTGGGTGCGTTAATTAGGCACCTACTATGTGCAAGGCACTGAGCCGGGCCACGTGTCAGTGGTCAGCCTCAGACAAGCAGATGCAGTCCCTGCCTTGAACCAGGGAGACAGCTCCTTCCGAGGCACTGTGCCTTGCCCTCGTGGTTGTGCGATCACGTGCCCCCACGTAGGAGGCGAGGAGTGATGTTAGACAGACTCTTGCAGGAGGGAGAACAGCATGGCCTAAGGTCCAGTGGATCCTATGAGGGTGTTTGGGGGAAGAGGTGGGAGACGAGGCCGGTGGACCAGGCAGGGCTAGACCTTGTGGGACCCTGGAGGCTGCCCTGGGAGCACTGCCCTGATCCCGAGGGCCGTGGGAAGGGCCTGAGGCCAGCGGGGTGAAGCTGCCGCCCTGTATCCATCATTTCAGAAGCAGAGCTCAAGTTGTAACCTCCTGTCACGGGGACCAGTGGCCATGCCCAGTTGGAGCCTCTGGGTTCTGAGGGTATGGCCGACTCCACACCCACCACACCCCCAGCCAGGGAGGCAGATGACCTCATTGGACTCTTTCCACTCTCGCTTTCACAGAGAAATTACGATTTATAATCGGATGAAATCACACGGGTGTAACAGCAATAAGAGCAGGCACTGAAGCCGGGCACGTCACCCCTCATGAAGGGTCCCTGTCCCCATCTTCCCTCCTATCCATCCCCAACCCCACCCCTTCCTGGGGGCCGCCCCCTATCTGCCTGCTCACACCTCAGGACTGATGTCCCTGGGGGATTGCTGGGTCTTAAACCTCCTTGCTCCTGGGGAAGCTGTCCCAAGACACCCCCCGCCCCCCGTCCTACCCACCCCATCAGCCTGCGCTCGACCTGGCCGGCCAGCACCACCCCCTTCTCCAATGCACTGCCCGCTAGGCCGGGTGCCCAGTCGGGACTCTGGGCTTATTAAAACACACACCCTAAAAATTCTTGTTTTTATTTGGAACAGCCCCAGACAAGCATTTCTCAAACCAGTCACCTTCGGCCCTGCAAAGAAGAGTGCCCAGATGCAGCCGAGCCCATCTGGATCCTATTTCAAACTGAGCTGACACTCTCAGATGTGTAATGAAAGCACTTTTCCAAAGAGGGGCTCCTGCAGGGGGGTGCGGACACCAGGGCACAGGGCCTTCGACACGCCACGCTAACGAGAGGGCCGCGCTAACGAGCGGCGGGCAGCAGAGCGCTCTGGGTTTTGTTTCTAATTCTTGCTAACAGCCGCCCTGACCCCCCACCGGCCCACCCCATCTCTGTGAAAGGGCAGTTGGGGGTGTGGAGCACTGACCCTGGCCTGGGAAGTGGGGTGGTCTCAGGAGGCAGGCAGGGGCACAACTTCCCGGGTTCCCCGATGCTCCGGCTTCCCCAGGGCGGAGGGGGAGAGGCAGGGCTTGCTCTGGAAGCCGAGGTCGCAGTGGCCCAGTTGGATCCTTTGAATGACATTAGCGAGAGGAGCAGGTGCTGGGGGAAGCGGAGCCAGCTCGGGGCCGGAGCAGGGCCCCTGCAGGGCCAGGAGCCCTCAGAACTGCCTTTTTCTTCCCGCAGTCCTTCCAGCCCCGGGAAAAGGGAAGCCAGGCGCCCGGAGGAAGGGGCTGTGCGTGGCCAGCTGTCTGTTATCTGGATGTGAAAAGAGGAGGGGGGCGGTGGAGCACAGTCCCAGCTCCCTCCCGCGTGGGAAACTGGTGTGGAGAACCCGGTCCGAAGGGCTGGGAGGAGAGGGCTCACAGCCGGTCAGGCTGTCCCCACCCACCCCCGGGGCTCCCGATTCCAGGGCTTAATCACGTCTTGTTTTTTGGCAGGTGAGGAGGCGGGCAGTGGGTGAGGAGGACTCCGTTTTGGACAGACAGACACGACCAGGAGGTGAAGCAGGAATAACCTATCCCCCCAGTCGCCCCTGGCCTCCCCAGCAAGAAATCTTCTCTACAAACAGGAGCAGCCAAGCAGGACTGCGCCCCCTTCCGCCCCCCTAAGCATCTTCCCAAAGAGGGGCCTGTGGGGCCTGACAGCTCAGCGGTGCATGCCAGCGGCTCAGCCCCACCGCGAGCCTCCGCACTCCTGGGCGGGGGACGGACCCCCGCCGCCCCCCGGAGACACAGCCTGAGTGGCAGGGACACCGAGCCTCTGGAGAGCGGCTCCCTCTCAGCTCTGTCACACAAGAGTGCTCTCTGCACCGGAGCCCAGTCTGCCAAGTGACTTAAAGGGATTAAAAAAAAAAAAAAAAAGAACTTGGTAAAGAAAAGGGGGGAAAAGCCACACAGAAGCCTTTTGGAGGAGGTGGCGGCCAACAGACAAAGGAGCAAAAGTTGAAAGAGGGCAGTGAGGGGCCACCCTCCAGGGATGGGCGCCAGGCCATAGGGCATGCCTGCGGAGCAGGGGCCCAGAACCCCCTCAGGCCAAACACAGGAGTCCAGGGGCCGCAGGGGGCCCCGCGCTCCGTGGGGCAGAGGCCAGCAGCACCCGTGGCCTAGGGCGTGGAGAACGCTGCTCTGGACCCGCGGCCACGTCTGACCACCAGGAGCCCGGCAGAGCCAAGCACAGAGCCTCCGCCCTGCGTCCCGGGGTGCCCCCAGCACCACCCGGCACCCCAGGCGTGCGACCTGTACCCCGAGCGCCAGGGCCACGGGCGGGCCGGAGTGTGAGCCTGGCCCAGGCCCGCCAGGACACCAGCGCACCAGCCAGAGCAGCGATTGCAGCCAGGCCCGGCAGGACGCAAGCGCACCATCCAGAGCAGCGACTCCAGCCAGGCCCGGCAGGCTCCGGGGCTCCAGCGCAGGAGGTAAGACGGACGGGGAAGGCCCAGCGCTCTTTGTGCCCAGGGAGGGGTACAGGTGAAACACCTGGGGCCCGCCCTCCCCCGGGCTGGGTCAGACTGGGGCCTACAGAGCCCCCAGGTCTGCCGCTCCGTCCCACCCGCTCCACACACGAAGTTCAAGCAACTCGCCGCTTCAGCTTGCCAGGCGACGGGTCGTTGGCTACCTGGTGGCCCCAGGCTGCTGGGCTCTATGCCAGGTGCATGGACCAGGGTGGAAGGGAGTGGCCTTTCCTGGAGGAACTGCTGCCCTCCCCACTGCCCAGGCCCCGCTGTCCTTGGAGGGAGCTCTCGCTCTGAACCCCTCTGAGTTCTGCCCAAAGAGGGAGGCTGAGGTCAGCCTCTGGGGAGACAGAACCTTTGGTGACTTCAGCACGGACAAGGACCCTAGGGTGAGGTCGATCCAAAGCCACCAGTGAAGGCCCTGCTCCTGCTGGCCTGTGGGCAGCATCTGCTCCAGCTTCCAGGTGGCCCCTTTGTTGTAAGAGAGGCACGCGGGGCCCCAGAAAAGGGCAGTGAGTGCCCCGAGGCCCGCGAGGCTGGGCTGGGTAGGGGGCCGGGTCCTGCCGGTCCTCCCCATGCCTCCACACAGGCCAGGAGGGAGGACTCCAGCCTCTGCAAACACAAACCCCAGGCAACCTGGGGCGGAGGCTGTGCCCAGGGCAGGGCGGGGAAGCCCCAATTCATTACCAAGATGGAAAATGACACTTCCCCGCACGCTTCCCCAGGAGAGGGGCTGATTTATGACTGCACCCGGGCCGGGACATTCGTCAGCGCCGCGTGGCGTGCGCGCCGTCTGCGGGGGCATTAATAGTGTGTTATTAGCCACCAGTGTGAAAGATGCCTGCAGATGGGCTATTTGCTGTTATTTATTATACAGAAGCCAGCCCAGCAGTGGGACCCGTCAAGAGCCCGAGCTTAGCCCCTGGCGCCGGCCTCCTGGCCACTTGTCCCTATTCTCTTCCTAGCCCCTATGAGGCATGGGGGGGGTCATCCCTGCGGCTGAGGCCATGCCAGAAGGGAGCAGCCAGCTACGGCCCCCAAGCCTGTGCCCCAAATGCTGACGTTGAACCTGTTCAGCGCCCAGCTCTGCCTCAGAACTGGGCTGTGGAGACAGTCAGGTGTGGGTCGGTGTCCCGGTCTTCCAGTCTGTGAGTGGTGTGACCTTGGGCACTTCCCTTCTCCTCCCTGAAGTGTGCTCCCCTCTGTGCACTGGGCCTGCAGGTCCTGCTGGGAAGCGGCCAGCCAGAAAGGACAGGGGTTTGTCAGGGGCCCAGCACGCAGCAGGCACTCAGGCTGGTCAGTTCCTGCCACTACCTGGCCTGACCCCATAGAGCCAGAGGGGCAGCAGACCCACTGGTGGGGGAGAACAGCCCCCATGAGACCCTGCTTCAACTGGACACTGTCCACCGTCCCCTCCCAGGCCAACCCTCAGGAAAGGGTTTGCGAGTCAGTGCCAAGGCCGGGGAGACGGGCAGGGCGAGGGCTGTCCACAGCTCCTGGAGGGTTCTCTCCGCCCCCGACCTGTCCTTCCCCTCCTAGGCCTTGATTGCTCCTCCTCTGGAAAAAGCAGATGACCTACAAGATCCTCTCCCACCCCAGCCCCGAGAGTGGGTTCCACCCTGTGCGTGCCTGTGAGGGGGGGGGCGGCCGTCTCTGAGGAAGGGGGTGGGCCAGCCTCTGATGCCTGCAAGCAGACCTGCACTTGGGCGGTTCCAAGCTGGTCACCTCCCAGCAGAGGAGATTCGTGGGAACAGCAGGGGTCTTCCCTGGGTTTGCTCCCCCGCAGCTGAGGGGCGGGTAAGACACCTGGGAAGGGGAGAGCAACGGCCTGGGTTTGTGTCCAGTTCCTCCACCGCGCACCGTATGATCAGACCAGTCCCTTTGCCTCTCTGGGCCGCCCTGAGGAGGGCACCCTGCTCACTGTTACCTCCCGGAGTGAGGCTGAAGGAGGGCCGGCCTCCCTCTTCTCTTCCACTGCTGGGTCCTGGGTCTCAGATTCTGTTCATTCATCCATCCGTCCGTTCATTCATTCAATAGATGTTTACGAGCACCCCCGGGCCAGGCTCTGGTCTAGGCTCATGAACAAGACAGAATATGTCCTAACTGTAGGAGTGAACACCCTAGAGGCAGGGGTTGGACAATCAACTTGTCCTAAATAAACAGGGGGAGAGGGTCTCCCCAGCACCAGGGCCTGCACATGGAGGATGCCACGCAGCTCCTGGCGGGCCCAGCCTCACCCAGCTCCAAGCCACCGGCTTATCAGTGAGCAGCACTGTCCTCAGTCTTGCCGGGTCACCCCGCTCCTCTGCTGGCCCCCGGCTGCCAGGACCCTGCTGGCTGCGGAGAAGCCCAGCAGTGCAGACCCAGGGGACCACTGCCCTGTTCTCTGGGCTCTCGCCAGCCCTGCAGGCGCCTCCCCCTCCCTTCCTTCCCCCCGGCCCCCTGAATAAAGGCCCTCAGGCCCCTCTCCTGCCTCTGAAACTCCCCAGCCTCTTCTTTTTCTTTCCCCAAAGTAACTAAGCCTAAGTGTAGGCAGCTGTACTAAAAATGCACACAGACAGGGGAGTGTCCAGCGCAGGAACCTCTTATTAAATAATGCCGGGAGAGAAAGAAACAAAATTATATGTGTCTCCTTCCATTCCCCCACCCCTCCTGGCCCTGGACAGTTTAATATCGAACGCTGTTATCAATATAATTAACCTCCTAAGAAGTCTTATTTTTTAAAGTGACTTGCGTTCTCTGAAGTTGAGGACATCCCGGCACCCGGCACCGCCCAGGCGGCCGATGAGGGGAGGTGAGCTGAAGGTACGTTTGTAGTGGATTTGCAGACCTGCCTGCAATTACCGCCCGCGATAACTACTGATGCATAATGCATGCAGCATGAAATTAGAAAAATAATTAACTTTAGGTTTTAAAAGAATCCTTACCCCCACCCCCACGCATTACACGTTCTCAGTGGCACCCGTAGATAGATTAGGCTTGAAGTTGTGCAGAGTAGGGTTAGAATGGCCCAGAGGGTCGTGGCATCCAGCCCCCCGCCTGAAGGAAGTGCCTCCCGTGGGCCTAGAGTGGCCTGGGCAGGAGCCCCAACTCACACTAGCACCTCAAGTTCCCCTCCTTACTTGCCCTTCATATCTCCCGGACTTGCAGGGAAGCGCTGCCTACAGCTAATGACGGCACCGGTGCCTGGTTCTGATCAATCACCATTTCACAAGAACCCAGGGGAGTGGCTCATCTGTGGTCCCATTTTACAGATGAAGGCCTGAGACCCGAGGCCACCGCTCGGTAGGTAGAGCAGCTGGACCGAGCCCAGGCAGGCCACCTGGGCCACCTGCTTTCACAGGGGAGGGGCCTTCTGGGGGGGAGCTCTCCGCAGGCCTCCCCGAGCAGGCCACAGCCGAGGGGTGGCCGAGGCCATTCCCCTGGCTTCTCGACTTTACTCCCTCCGTGTTGCATACAGGGGTGCTTGGGAGGTTGCATCGGCTGGTGAGGAAGTGAGGGTGGAGCCCTTTGTTAATTTAAACAGATATTTGCTGAGGACCCATCACAAACATGGAGGTGACCTTGCCTTGGTGGGGCTCTCTGCCTGGAGCGGTTGGGGTCCCCCTGCCTTTTCCCTTCTGGGGCGGAAACTGCTTCCGGGCAAACACAGTAATTCTTCTCGCTGAAGGGAGGGCTGGGAGGGGGCACAGGCAGGGGGAGGGGAGCCTCGGCTCCCTGGCCCCCCCTCTTCTGAAGCTTAGCCAGGACTAGTGGGCAGTCGCCCTGAGCGGGTCATATGAGGACCTTGGGGTCCCTCCTTGGGGACAGTTGGGGCTGCTCTTTGTTCTGAAGTCACCAGGCCTGTGCTAGGTAGGCACTCCACACAACCCCGCCCTCAGCAACACATTACAGATGAGGAAACAGGCCCAGAGAGGCATCCCCGCGGGTCACAGCTCTGGGAGCCACTGTGAGAGGGGCCACGTTCGAACCTAGCCCTGTTGTCCTCCCCTGGCTTCAAGTCCCTTCTCGGAGTCACCGCCATCTGGAATTCTCATGATTTTAATTTATTATTAATTTTTAGAGAGGAGAGGGAGAGATAGAGAGAGAGAGGAGAGACAGAGAGAGAGAAGGGGGGGAGGAGCTGGAAGCATCAACTCCCATATGTGCCTTGACCAGGCAAGCCCAGGGTTTCGAACCGGTGACCTCCGCATTTCCAGGTCGACGCTTTATCCACTGCGCCACCACAGGTCAGGCCGGAATTCTCAGATTCCTGACTGGGGCTGAGCCTGTACCTGGCACCCTGGAGGACGCAGCGTTGGGATGTCCCCACCTGAGCGGACTTCGGCGAGTAACAGGAAGGAAGACCAGGGCTGGGAGGCTTGTGGGGAAGTTGGGGGGGCTGCCCAGCCTTCTTTTTCCTGCCTGGGACCCCCCAGCTCCTTCCAGAAGTGTCCTTGGTCCCCTGGTGTGCTCCTGTCTGTGCCCCCCGCCCCGAAACCTGCAGCAGGAGATGCCACCTGCCCTCCAGCGGGCCAGGGCCTGTGCCAGGCCTGGATTCTGCCACTGCTCCCTGTTTCCCTCAGTCTGATGGGATCTGGGGAAGGCACCAGGGCTGAGCGCCGGGAGGCCGGGGGTCTCCAACAGCGAGGTGCCTCCATCTATTTACAGATGCTACTCCGCAGCACCTGCTGCCACCAGCCAAGGGGGTGTGGTGGCAGAGCCAGGACAGACTCAGCCTTGCGGGGGTCCAGGGTCAAGGAGGGGGCGTCTAAGCTGAAGCCTCAGGGTGGGAATAAAAGGCCTGGTGAGGCCTAAGAGGGAGTGTGTTGGTGTCTACGAAGCAGTAATAGCACGTGCAAAGGCCCAGAGGGCACATGAGGGAGTGTGGGCCTTTAGGAACAGGGGGTAGATGCATCTGAGTTCTAGGGGCCCCACCCACTCAAGTCCCCTCCCTGGGCCTGGATGCCCCCCAATGAGCAAGGCACTGCAGCAGCCTGGGGTCGCCTGGGAGGGGCCTGGTGCTGATGGGCCAGCTCTGTGTGGCCCAGTTGTAGGGTCGGTGCTTCCGCCCTAGCGTGGGGGGAGGGCCTGAGAATGCCCAGTGTGAGGTGGGGGGACCCCGTGTCACAACCTCTGCAGGCTCCCCATCTGCCCTGGAGGCCCAGCAGCACCAGGGGAGTGATGAAGAGGCTGGTAGAGGGCAGAGGAAGGAGACAATCAGTTAACACAGAACCGAGACCAGTGTGCCTGGGGCAGCTTTAAACTTCACGCATCTGTTACGTACAGGTTGCACTTATGAGAGGTTACTCTGCACGTCTAATCTTATTGAATCCTCATTAGCAAGTTCCCCTGTAAAGTGGACCACTGTGACCCTACCCAGTGATGAGGACACTGAAGCCCAGAGAGGGTAGTAGCTTGCTCAAGATCACACAGCCGGAAGTGGCAGGGGCAGGACTCACACCAGGTTTCTCTGTCCTGGGAGATGTCACGAGCTAGTGGCTGATGGGGAATGCCAAGCACGATGCCCAGGTGCGTGCTCGGCTAATGGTGGTCTGGACACCTCTGGTCTGAGCCAGCTCACTGTTCCCCCCAACCCCCACCCTCCGCCCCATGGTAGGTGACGGGTCCTGCTGTCCGTCACGGAGCTGGCGGGTCATGACTCACACCATGCTGAGGTCTGGGGGATCCATGCCACAACAAGTGACCCTGTAAAAGACGGGCCATTTACCAGGTTTACTTTGATGGCTGCACAAAACATCCGACACAGAACAAGAGAATAGAAAGTCTGCCCGGCACCCAGGCAATTAATGGGCTCCTCCAGCGAGGTGTGCTCCCTCCCCTGGCCCCGCCCCACCCCGCCTTCCTGTAACCAGAGGGCTCAGTGCAGCGGCCTTGGGGAAGGGGCAGCGGGGAAGACTTGAGCCAAGATGGATGAGGCCCATAGACAGGGGAACAGAAAGACCTTGGGTCCCTGCCTCCCGAATGCTTCTTGGTTATCCATCAGGCATCTCTGAAATGTGCAATTTACGCTTTATTATTATGCCGGGGCCTCTGAGGCTGAGCGCTGTGACCATGGGCTGAACAGGCACCAGGAACTGACATCCATGCCAGTGAAGGCGGTGGCTGGCCTTGCCTTTGGCTTTAATCAGTCTGCTCCCTGCTCAGGGCATTGGCCTGGAACAGCAGAGCCAGGGGCCACCCGCATCCTCCTGCCAGGACTCGGCACTGACAGGCCAGGGAGGGTGTGTGTCCTCTGGCCGTTACTCGGGGCCCAGGGAGAGGATCTCCTGGGCTTGGGCTGGACCCCTGAGACCGAGGCAAGGGCAGGTCTGCGGCGCCCTGTCCCCAGCACCTACGCTGGCCCTGACTCTCTGCTCACAAGCGGCTCGAGACAGGACCTTCAGGCTCTATAACCTTCGTGGTTCTGGCTCTGGGCAGAGGAAGGGACAGACGGGCAGCGGGAAGCCTGGGCTGGCTGTGACCCTGGATATGCCCCTCACCTCTCTGCGCTTCAGGCTGCTCCGCTGTAAAGTGGGCAGGGGACCTGTGTGTATGTGACAGGTGGGAGAAGGCACAAACACATGCTTGCAAAGGCGGGGGTGACGCCTGGCTGGAGGGGTCCCCTGGCACCTGGGCTCATCCCTGTCCTCTGAAGGTCCGTGTGCCCAGGTCTACGCAAGCACCCTCTGCTTGGAGCCCCCCTGTCCTAGGAGCTGGGCCAGTGCCTTCCCCAGTCCCGATGTAACGTGGTGGGAGGGTCAGTGGTCAGGTGGGGGCCGGGCAGCCTGGGATCCCACGCCCCACCCAGATCTTACGAGGTAACTCTCGCTGCTGCTGAGGGCAGGAAGGGCTGGGAAGCAGGGTGCAGGGCTCAGGGCGGGAGACGAGCCGAGGGGAGCGGGCAGGGTGCCCAGACAGTCGGGGAGACAGACGACAGCTCGATCTGTGGAGCCAGAGCACTGAGAGCCGGGAGCTCAATCTGCTGGAGACGAAGACCAGCCCCAGTTTCTGAGGGGTGGGGGTATGAGCGGGGTGAGGACCCTCAGCCTGGGCTAGAGGCCAAGTTCCCATCCCTGGTCCCTCAGGCCAGTCGGTGCTGGTGGGCGGGAGCTCGGGCTGGCTTCCCGGCCGAGTGCTGGACCCGAGTCTTCAGCCTCGTTCCCCCCCCCGCCCCTCGGCTTCCAGGTGCAGACCCCAGGCACCGTCTCCCCCGTCCTCACCTGCTGGAAGTGCCCTGGGCCGGCCTTTGACCTGCCTTGGGTGGCCCTTATAGACAGAGCTTCACGCTGGAAGCAGGCCTGGTGCGGGGTTAGTGCGTTGGCCGTGGGGCGAGCCTGAGCTCTGCCAGAAGGCCTGGGAGCCGGGGGCTGAGCGAGGCCCCTGTAGATGCAAATGGGACGTGAGCGAGCAGGGCTAGTGATGGCGGTGCTCCCGCTTTCTCAGTCCCTCTGCATTCAGGTGGTCACCGACGCCACGCCACACCAAGCCAACACAGCTCACGGTCCCTGCCCTTAAGCACCTGAAATGGATGCACTTGGGGATGTTAAAACACTAACCACTGAACAGCGCAACCCACACCCCACAGACATGCAGCGCTCTGAGCCTGGTGGTCAAGATTCCGGCCTCGGTTCCCCCTCCCACTTCTCAAGTGGTTGCGAGTAAGTTCACATCCCCAAGCTCCAGTTTTTCCACCTGTTCAATGGGAATAAGAAAGGCTCTGACCTCACATTTGTGGGGAGGGGTAAAGGACCGAAATATTCCTAAAGCTGTAGGCGAGGTCTTTATTAGAGTGTGAGCTACCGTCTCACCAGAACGGAATCCCGAGTGATTAGAACATGGGTTGGCATGTGGTGTGTGTTCAGTAAACACTTGTTGGGTGGCTAGATGGCCAGGTGCCTGGAAGGATGAGATGAGGGGATGGATAGGTGACTCAGTGAGCAGGTGGACGGATGGAAGGATGGACGACAGGGCCTAGAGAAGCTCTATCTGGCATCAGGCGGGGGCCTCTGAGCCTCGTCCTGAAGGGGGAGGAGCAGTTTGCTAGGTGGAGAGGAGCCGTCCTGGACAGAGAGAGACAGAGAAGGAAGGAGGCTTGGTCAGGGCTGAGGAATGGAGATGCGGGCTCTCTGGGGCCTGGGAACGAGGCCCCCACGGATCCTGCGGTGAGCGTGTCCTGATTCCGCTCTGCGCAGGGAGGCTACCCTCCAGCCTGCAGCCGGCTCGGACGCCCAGAGGCCATTGTGTCCTGCCACGGTAAAGCCTTTGTGAACCCAGAGTCATATCGCAGACCTTAGCAGGCTGCATGAAGACACCTTCCCCGCTGAGGTTGAAAGATAATTTCTCTTTAATTGATTTTTTTTTTTGCCACTGTGAACAGTAAAAATAATGAGGAAAGTCTCTGTTGCATTTTTTCCATTTGAGAAAACTGAAATCACACCTCCAGGCAATTCCCTCAGAGCACGCCACCCCCCCCCCCTTCATTTGTCTCATTTCTTTAAATGTAAGAAAACAGATACATATTTTATTTGCAACTCTGGTGATTTTGGAAGGGGACAGGTGTGGAATGAATTCCCACACAACATGGAACACAGGGCTGGCGAGGGCACCTCCGATACAAAGAGATTTCTGTAAATACACGAGAAGGCAGTTCTGTTGACACGTTCTTCTTCTGTCTGTAAAACGCACGAGTGACAAACAGGACGTGTTTCAACACCAGACAATGAAGCTCCCCGCTCGCCACGGCTCACCAGCGCTGACACCGGCGGCTTCTTTTTTGTAGGTTCTAGTCAAGCACCCCACCCCCGCTTTGAGCTCACAGGCCTCCCGGAAACAAGCTTTCCCTTCAAACCCTGGGTCCCAGCCTGATGTGAGTTCTTCATTCCAGTGAGAAATGTCTCTGAACCCATAAAACATGCCCTAAATCCATCCCGTCCACATGTGACCAGCCACTTTTAGCATCGGCCGTAAAAACTGGCTGAGTGTGACATCTGGGAGGAGGAGACTGAAGCTGTGACGTGTCCCTCCCTAAATGAGCCTAACCAAGGCAGTCAGCGTCCAGCAGGACACGCCGTGTCCCTTTAATTCACGGGTAACGTCTTGCTCCTACCGAGATTTAACGTTAGCCAGATGTTGCCGGAGTCCAACCTCAGCTTGAAGGTGCTGTGGTCCCTGTGACTCGAGGCTTGATTTCTGCCCCACGTGCCCGCCTGCAGCAGCCCCTTGGTGGCAGACGGGTGGTCATTGGGACTCTCTCTCACCGCACGTGTCTTGTTCCCCTTGCAGGTGTTGAGGCCCCAAGTCAGGTGAGGCCCGGTCCCCCCAGCCGTCCACCATGGTGGTGGCACACCCCACGGCCACCGCTACCACCACGCCCGCTAACCCCGTTACAGCCGCCGTCGTGATGACCACCGCCACCATGGACCTGCGGGACTGGCTGTTCCTCTGCTACGGGCTCATCGCCTTCCTGACGGAGGTCATTGACAGCACCACCTGCCCCTCGGTGTGCCGCTGTGACAACGGCTTCATCTACTGCAACGACCGGGGGCTCACCTCCATCCCCGCCGACATCCCCGCCGACGCCACCACCCTCTACCTGCAGAACAACCAGATCAACAACGCCGGCATCCCCCAGGACCTCAAGACGAAGGTCCGCGTGCAGGTCATCTACCTGTATGAGAACGACCTGGACGAGTTCCCCGTCAACCTGCCCCGCTCCCTGCGGGAGCTGCACCTGCAGGACAACAACGTGCGCGCCATCGCCAGGGACTCGCTGGCCCGCCTCCCGCTGCTGGAGAAGCTGCACCTGGACGACAACTCCGTGTCCACCGTCAGCATCGAGGAGGACGCCTTCGCCGACAGCCGGCAGCTCAAGCTGCTCTTCCTGAGCCGGAACCACCTGAGCAGCATCCCTTCGGGGCTGCCCCGCACGCTGGAGGAGCTGCGACTGGACGACAACCGCATCTCCACCATCCCGCTGCACGCCTTCAAGGGCCTCGACAGCCTGCGGCGCCTGGTGCTCGACGGCAACCTGCTGGCCAACCAGCGCATCGCCGACGACACCTTCAGCCGCCTGCAGAACCTCACCGAGCTCTCGCTGGTGCGCAACTCGCTGGCCGCCCCGCCCCTCAACCTGCCCAGCGCCCGCCTGCAGAAGCTCTACCTGCAGGACAACGCCATCAGCCACATCCCCTACAACACGCTGGCCAAGATGCGCCAGCTGGAGCGGCTGGACCTGTCCAACAACAACCTCACCACGCTGCCCCGCGGCCTGTTCGACGACCTGGAGAGCCTGGCCCAGCTGCTGCTGCGCAACAACCCCTGGTTCTGCGGCTGCAGCCTCATGTGGCTGCGGGACTGGGTGAAGGCGCGGGCGGCCGTCGTCAACGTGCGGGGCCTCATGTGCCAGGGCCCCGAGAAGGTCCGGGGCATGGCCATCAAGGACATCACCAGTGAGATGGACGAGTGCTTCGAGACGGGGCCGCAAGGCGGTGCGGCCAACCCTGCCGCCAAGACCACAGCCAGCAACCACGCCTCTGCCACCACGCCCCAGGGCTCCCTCTTCACCCTGAAGGCCAAGAGGCCGGGGCTGCGCCTCCCCGACTCTAACCTTGACTACCCCATGGCCACGGGGGACGGCGCCAAGACCCTGGCCATCCACGTGAAGCCCCTGACAGCGGACTCCATCCACATCACGTGGAAGGCCACACTCCCCGCCTCCTCCTTCCGGCTCAGCTGGCTGCGCCTGGGCCACAGCCCGGCCGTGGGCTCCATCACAGAGACCCTGGTGCAGGGGGACAAGACAGAGTACCTGCTGACGGCCCTGGAGCCCAAGTCCACCTATATCATCTGCATGGTCACCATGGAGACCGGCAACACTTACGTGGCCGACGAGACGCCCGTGTGTGCCAAGGCGGAGACGGCCGACAGCTACGGCCCCACCACCACACTCAATCAGGAGCAGAACACCAACCCTATGGCCGGCCTGCCCCTGGCGGCCATCATTGGGGGAGCCGTGGCCCTCGTCTTTCTTTTCCTGGTCCTGGGGGCTGTCTGCTGGTACGTGAACCGGGCCGGTGAGCTACTAACACGGGAGCGGGCCTACAACCGGGGCAGCCAGAAAAAGGACAGCTATATGGAGTCGGGGACCAAGAAGGATAACTCCATACTGGAAATCCGAGGCCCGGGGCTGCAAATGCTGCCCATTAACCCTTACCGCGCCAAAGAGGAGTACGTGGTGCACACCATCTTCCCCTCCAACGGCAGCAGCCTCTGCAAGGGCACACACACCATCGGCTACGGCACCACGAGGGGCTACCGGGGCGGCGGCATCCCCGACACAGACTATTCCTACACCTGAGGCCCCGCTGGGCAGGCCCGCCCTGGCTCCCGCCTCCTCCTGGCCTGGTGAACCCGTGGTTTTGCCCAGCCTGTTGCCATCGGACAGAGCGAGGAAAAGAAACTCCACAATCACTTCCCCCCTTGAAAAGCAACGTTTGGGGATGGCTGACAATTTTCTAGAACACAGCAGTGAATACAATTTTTTTTTTTTTTATGGGATAGAAGGCAGGAGGGGGTTTTGACGTTGCTGAAGACATAATTTATACTGAATTATGCCAGTCGGGGAGGGAAGGACTAAAAATAATATTGCAGAAAGGGGTTGGGTCGGGTTCTTTTTATTTTTTTTCGCCCCTGACCTGGAAAGATATACTACCTGTACATCTGCGTAGCCTCACGCTCTGTTCAGGGGCCGTCACAAAAGGACCGTCGGGGAGAAGCAGCTGGCGCGGACGCCCCCACGCAGCTCCTGCCGCCGGCCGCTCGCTGGCAACGGCGCAGAGGGAGGTTTTCAGGCTCCTCACAAAGGAGAGGCGGAAGGAAAGATCTCTTTGCTTATGGAGATATTGTCCTGAAATCTCTTCCCCGGTTCTCCCTATACCGTTTCCCTCACAGATTTTCAGAAATACCACGTCTGTTACTGCATTCTTTGAACGATGATGTAACCGATTAAAAAAAACACCCTCTTTTTTTCCTATATGAAACCCTCTTCACTTCAACACACCACCCTCCGTGGAAGCCCCACGGGAGCTGCAGCTTTCCCGGCCGCCTGGAGGTGCGTCTAGCGACCTGTCTGTCTCTACGTTGGGTCTCTAAACCCAGACGGGTGGACAGAGCCACACAGACGGTCCTGACAGGACTTCTTGGGGCAGTTCGTACAATTTCTTGAGAACAATAGAGTCGTGAAAACGTTGCTTTCTCCTAACAATGGTTGAGTAAGTAGACACGGTGCGTTGGGTGTCGGGGTGGGGTGGGGGGGGACAATGCCGTTCCTAAAGGCGCAGGAGTGTCCGTTCTGGACGGGTGGCTGGGGGACCCTGAGCAAGGGATGCTTTCCATGTGGTCCTGTCCCAGGTTGGCCAGAGCTGGGGCACGCTGCTTCCTGATACAGAGGAACTTTCTTGGACTATCGGTGTCCTCACTCCCACGCCCACCCCCGCCCCCACACACATGCCGTCACCTCTGTGCAGTCCTTTCTCTGTGCTCTGTGCTTCCTCCCGGGACAGGTAATTAATTGGCACAGGGATGGGTTTTGTTTTTTTGTTTTTTTATATCTGCTGATTAGACCTTAATGGTTTCCATGGCTGTTCAAACAACACCCAGAAAAAGACATGAAAATTCTCAGAAAAACCCTGGGAGACGGCACTCCCGAAGGCAGAACACTCAGCCGTGCCCACCCCGGGGGCTGCTCTGGAGGCGGCGGCCCGGACCTCCCCCACACCAGCCAGCCTCCCGCAGGGCCCCGACCAGGGCCCTCTTGAGAGTCAAGACCGTATTTCCTCCCTCCGGAATCACCACTGCCATCATTCATCAACTGACAGTAGTGTGGTGAGCCACGAGATTAAAGCGCATGTGACGAAACAAGGACAGCAGATCCGGAGAGAAGCCTGGCCTGGGGCTCTGCTGCCTCCTGCGTCCCTGCACTCGGGGGACCCGGGTCCCCCTCCATCCACACGCCCCTTGTCCTGCCCCGGGGAAGGGCGATGTCGAAGGAGAGACGCTGGTCTGAGGGCAGGGAGGATAAGAAGGGGTCCAGCTCCTGATGGAGGCATTTTCAAAAGGCTTCAACTGCTTTGACAAAAGCCAAAGGCAGCAGGACGAGACTGCATAGCAGTCACAGGGCGGCTGTGCCAGGCCTGGGGCTGGACATGAAAAGAGGCTACTGGCCCCTTCAGTGAAGGGGGTTGAAAGAAATGGACACAAGAGCTGCATGAGAGGTGGGGACGACACAGCTGTCCACGGCCTGGCCAAAAGAATGGTCTCACCCAACGGGGACTGCCCACTCCCCAGGCCCAGGGAGAGGCTGAGGCGCACGGACGCCTTTCATTCTAAAACACACTTTCTTCCCGTACAATGAAGTCAGGAGAGGAATTTTTCCGAGCCTTAATTTCACGTCTGTATAAAGGTGGCCCCCCCTTTGGCCTGTAATGCCCCCAGACACGGGCCTGTTCCTGCTCCCGGCGGCTCAGGGAGGAGGAGAGGGGACCACCGGCTGTGGCCGGGAGGAGAGGGTGCACCAGGGCGGAGGGCGTTGGCTGAAGGACAGGAGTCCAAGGTCTCTGCTGTCCCCGAAATGAGGTCCCCTCCTTCAAGGCACCCCTCCTGCCTTCTGCCAGTGTCCTAGGAAAGTCGGTCCCTAGACACTGCACAACCAGCCCTCAAGTCCCCACTGCCAACATACTCAGTCCCCCGCTAGCCGGTCCTTCCTCCTCTCCCCAGGTAGGGGCCACATCACCCCCCACGAGGTCAGGAAGGCATCTGGGGCCAGCAGGCGGCCGGCGCAGCGAGGCTGCGTGAGGAGAGGGCGTCAGAGCCCGCCCGTGTGACCTTTCCTGCCCCGAGCAGAGAGCAGGCCCTGGCCCGCAGGTCTGAGGACGGCTCTCCTCCCCACTGCTGGCTCCGGCTCTCACGGCCCAGGCAGGCTCCCGGCGGGCCGCCCGGCCCAGGCCCTGCGGACTCTCCGCCCGCGGTCAGCGGCGCACTAGCCTAGGTGTACAAGGCAGGGGGACTCGGCTCTCATCTCTTCTGTCCTGAGCATCCCAATATCTTCCCAGCATCCTTTCTGAGAGCGGGATCCCGAATGTCTGCTGCCTCACGTACCCCCAAGCCAGGGAGGCGGCTTAAAGCCAGGTCCACTCTGAAACCCTGTCCCTTCCCGGTCCAACTGCTCTGAGCTGGCTACTCAACACAACAAGAAGGAGAATGCTCAGGGGCGCCCAGCTCCCCCACCCCTGGGTGCGTGTGAGGACACAGGGCCCAGGACCTCGGCCACTACTTCCCTTCGGAATCGGCCTTCTGTGGGTGGCCGGGCTGACCCTGGCAGCCTCTAACTAGCCGGGACAACCTTGCTGGCCTCAGCGTTGATGAGTGCCTTTTGTGGCATTTAAGGCAGGTTTAAAGTTTTGTTTCTTTTTTAAAGCCCAGGACACTTCGTTGGTTAAGCAGTTTACCCTTCATGGTAATTAGATGTAGTGATTGGAATCGCTTTTCTATTACATGGCAATTTTCCTTTAAATTTCCCCTTTAAAAAAAAAAAAAAAAAAAAAGGAAAGAGAAAGCGGGGAAGGAGAGAAGGCAGCAGGCCCCGCGAGTCATTTGCATTTTGCGAATGAGGCCTCTTGTAAGCTCAGCTCAGGCATTGGGCCCAATGTATGGAATGCTTAAGAGATTACTAAGAATAAAATCTATTAATTAGTCATACTCAATTCCACAGACATGATGTGCATCAAAAGCTTCTTTTCTTCCCTTTTCTCTTTCCCTCTTCCTGCACCCCCCCCCCCCAGAAGCCTCCATCTTTTCTAAACTGGCTCCGGCTTCCTGGACCACCTCCATGGTACCACGGCTTCGGGTGGCTAACTAGGGGGCGACCCCACCCTGGGCCGCGCTGCTGGGTTTGAGGGCAGGAGCTGGGGCACTGGCTGCTTCTCGCTCTGGGTGACTCTGGCGGGGGAGGCGAAAGCAGCTAGGAAGATGGTAGCGGCTGGGGACCCCCCCGGCTTCCCCACCCTGCCCTGTGCCTCCTCTCCCTCCCTCCCTTGATGGGTCCAGGGAGGCCCCAACAAACGGAGCCCCAGGCTGGGCAGAGAGTGAGGGGGGCCCAGGGACGGTTCCCAGAGAGGTGCAGGGAAAGTGTCTTTTGCAAATCCACAGCCTGTTTCCCCTTCTGTAAAGTGGGGAGAGGCTGAGGCGGCGCCTAGCTTCACCCAGGAGAGCTGGGTGCTCCAGAGGTCTCTACTCCTCTGATGCTGGATAGTTCTGGTTGGCCCAGTTCAGGTGACAGAGGCCCCGAGTGGAGGGACAGGTAGGGGAGGGATCCCTGTGGGATCTAAGTAAGTGGACCGGAGTCTGGAGAAGAGGCTGGGCAGCGTGCCTGGGACTACATCGGAGCCTCTCTCCTTCACCCCGAGATGGGCAGCGTGCGTGGGACTACATCGGAGCCTCTCTCTTCACCCCGAGATGGGCAGCGTGCGTGGGACTACATCGGAGCCTCTCTCCTTCACCCCGAGATGGGCAGCGTGCCTGGGACTACATCGGAGCCTCTCTCTTCACCCCGAGATGGGCAGCGTGCGTGGGACTACATCAGAGCCTCTCTTCTTCACCCCGAGATGGGCAGCGTGCGTGGGACTACATCGGAGCCTCTCTCCTTCACCCCGAGAGCTGGGGAGCGAGGGAAGGACACCCTGCCCCGACAATGAAAGTTCAAGTCCCAAAGCCAACCCACTCCACTCCAGATATCTGCGTCCTGCTGAATGCACCAGGGAGGAGGACTGAGCGTCTGAGACTAGTGCTTATGAAAAATACAACAAGGAAAATTGGATGCGGCAGACAGACAGCGATGGGGCTGGGGCATCTGCTGGAAGGAGGGGCCTCAGGGCACGCGGCAGCCTGTGCCCCCGAGGACCGGACCGAGCTCTCCAGGCCAGGACACAGCCAGGGTCAGCTGTGGGTGTCCCGTGTGCCCAGGTCCCCTCCCACGCTCAATCAGCGCAGGTGATGGGCGAGGGACACCCGGCGCTGGGTTGTCGCCGCGTTGTACGCTAACAAGCGATTCACAGCCCCGCGCAAGCCTTTCAGAATGCAGAGAGGAGGCATCTTTTTTCCTAAGGAGGGATAAAAAGGCTCAAAAATGCAAATCATTACCATTTACAACCAAGCGAATCTGCTAAATTGATTAGGAGAGATTAAACTACTTGGAAGTGAAGGGAAAGGGGGATTTTTTTTTTGTTTTATGAACCTGCCCCAAGTGGCCCTGTGGATAAGCAGGGATTTCAGGGGCCGGGCTCAGGGGCCGCCCGTCGCAGCTCCCAGGGGAGCCGGGGCTCTGTGGAGGCTGACAGCACACGGGCCAGCGGCTCAGGATACCCCGGGGTTGGACGGAGCCAGACCCGAGCACTGTCCGCGGGGAAAGCAATTCTGTCTCCCCTGAGGGTCTTGTGCTCTGGCCTCTGAGTGGGTGGGTTACTTGACCCACACAGGTCATTCAGAAGCTAGCCCAGCAGAGACTCTACCTCTGCCTCTAAATTCTATCTGCCTTCAGGGCTCGAAAGCGAGGGCAAGTGGCCAGTCCAGGCACTTAGAGAGCAGGCTTTCGAGTTCTACTGCTTGTTTTCTGTCCCAGGATGGGTCTGTCTCCGATCCATTCCCTGCGGTCGGTGAAAGGGGGACGAGGCCAACTGTAAAGGAAAACTGAAGGTTAGGAAAGAGAAACTGGCCCAGCAAAGGAATCAGGCAGTGATTACGGGAAGCAATCAAGCACTTGATGAGGATCTAGCAGATCTTTTCCTGCCTAAGCTGAGGCCTGGTTCTTTGACGAGAAGATCCTGGTCCCCCCCCCCTTACTCCTGCATCCCCCAGGATGCTGTAAGGGAGCCATCACGAGATGATCACTGTGCTGCTCAAGTACCAGGGTCTCCTGAAAAATCCCAGGTCCAGGCCATCTGTCTCCCAGCCCCGTCAGAGAGCTGCTTGTGCTACCAGAGGTGCCACCAAGTTCCCAAGCTCAGCGTCTAAGCGCTGGGAGAGGGAGGACAGACATGCACCCCTCCATCCAGGAGTCTGGACTGGCGTTCGGAGGGTGACCCGCTCCCTGTGGCTGACTGGCCTGGGGCCGCCTCCCAGGCCTTGGCTCCGGGTCCCAGGCCGCCTCCTGGGCCCGCTCGCTCGCAGTGCAGTGTGAGGGTCCCTACGGCACTAAGCTCTGGCCACCGTCCCACCAGCCACTGTCCCGCGGCCATTTTCCCAACTCGGCCCACTCCGCGGCGCTGGGCTCAGCGCACCCATCCCTGCCAGGCCCACGGCTGCCTGGGGCGCTGTTCACGCTGCCTTTTTAAGCATTTACCATTTCTTTTAAAATGTTCCAAGTACTTCCTGAAAAACCCACATTTACTTCTTTCAAAACACTGAGAAAGATTCCCCAGGCTCTTGATTCCTCCTCCCTCTACTTTCCTCTTCTCCCTCTGAATTTTTAATATATTGTTTTTCTCTGGGTTTGTCAATTCCATTAGCGCAGGGTCAGGGCCACTTTCTCACCACAAATGGGATTTGCCGACGGGCCCGGATCCCCGAGGCTGCAGGGGCAACGCCGCCTTTACTGGGGCGGCTGGGCGGCGGCCGCTCCCCTCCACCTCTCGTGACTGAAGTGCCTGGCTTGTGCCGGGAGGGCAGAGCGGGCACAGCGCAGGGGGCTCGCCCCGCCCCCACTTCCCAACACAGCCAGCCCCTGAGGCTCTGGAGCCACCAGGGCACCCCGCCCTCTGTCCTACCCACACCGTCCCCCGCACCTGAAAGCCCAAGAAGCTGAGCCCGGAGAATCCTTGCAGGAAGGTCTTTGCCGTCACTGCCCCTAAATCTCTTCCATGGCTGTCAGCCTAGACGGCTGCTCGGGCAAGGCGCCAAGTCCCCGCGCTCCTCCGCGCCGGGTCACTGAGCCCAGCACAGCTCCCAGCACCTGGCCGCTCAGTCACCTCTTCTCCAACCTGCCTCTCGTTTCCTCGCCCTCCCTGCTTGCGTCTGCCCCCCTGGGCTCCAGGTTAGCAACGGCCTCCCTTCCATTCTGCATCTGCCCAGCTGGCGGCCGGGCAGGGGGCAGGGGGCAAGGGGCAGGGGGCTGGGGGTGGGGAGGGTGCTCTCACAGCCCTTCTTCCCTGAAGCATCTCACTCCGCTCTCCCTTGGCCCCACCGATCATCAGTTATGAGTCTGATGGGGAAATCCAGCCGCTCAGCGACAGCCAGTGGCCAGCCTGGGTGACTCAGTTTCCCTTCCCCTCCCCGAGCCTCAGGTGGGTGACAAAGAAGGCAGAGAACTGGGTGTCCTGCCTTGTGTGACCCTCCCATCAAGGGTCCCCACACTCTGAGCCACCCACCTAGAAGAACTAACCAAGTTTTTGCCTCAAGACAGAAAAAAAAATGCAAGATGAGGTGACAATCAAAGCCACCGCAGACAATGGGCTGCCACATGCTCACCTCCCTGGAGCTGGGAGGTCTGGGGCCTCTCATCTTCCCTGAGTGGACGACAAGCATACAGAGTGTCCTGGAGACCACCACCTCTGGCTGGTCTGGTCTCAGAAGGTTCTGGGTACCCCAGAGGAAGACACAAACCCCTGAAACTAGCCTTAGCTTTGTTTACCTGACTCAGCACACCACCTGCCCTGCTGAGAAGCCCACCCAGCGTCCAGGGCCGGTGGGGAGCAGGGGGCTTCTTTGGACGGGGGATCCTGGTGCCTTCCCGCTCACAGAGATGCTGAGATCCCCAGCATTTGAGGTGTGTCATCTGAGGGGGGGCAGAGGGGTGGTGTTGCCGGTTGGTGGAGGCTGCGGGCTGTGAACACCTGCAGAGCGGAGTTGTGTGACTCGCCCCCTGCAGCAGATACTGGCTAATTATGAATGTCACTGGGGGGGTGTGGACAGGGACGTGAGGGGAGAGAGTAAACTCAGAGAAACCCCCACGTGTAAGCACGGCACAGTGAATGTTTGTTAAGGGCCACCAACGGCGGTTGCCTCTCCCAACGGTAAAGGTTATTTGTGTGGCATCCGGTATCGTGTCCTGGAGTCACTGGCGCTTAGCTCTGTAATCCATTCCCGGTGGCCTGAGGAGGAGGAGGCTGTGGAGGAGGGGTTCTCAGCCCCGACCCTGGAGAACGGGTGGGTCCCTCTGCTACAGAAGGCAGGGCCACAGGCCAGCCGATGGCCTGGGAAGCGGTGGGCCTGGTCCCTTGCAAGCCTGTGACCAAGGTCCTTTCTGCCATCCAAGACACCCCTGCTCAGGCACCCTAGCTTCCCGGGAACCCTTTCCCTGCCTCACCTGCAGAACCAGCCCCATGAGCCTCTCGGCCACATGCTCCTTGTCTTTTTCCTTTTTCTCTGAAGGGCAAAGCAGTCTCAGGGGTCTGAGGGATGGGACCGCCCCACAGCTGACCGCTGCCGGCTGCGACCCGGCTGGCTGACCCGCCCAGTGACCCGGCCTGGCCTCGGGCCCACCGGCCTCATCCCCAGCCTCACTACCAGATAGGGATTTTTTGGAAACCGAGACACACACACACACACACACACACACACACACACACCACGACGACAACGCAAACCAAAGTGCACTGCGAACCGCCCTCGGCCTCCTTCCTGTAGGTGCCTTGAAACTTCAACGTTGAGATGAATGTGATGAACTATTCGGTCTTATTTTCTGTTTGTCTGTTTTCATATGAAATGTCCAAGTCCACTTTCCTTGTCCTTTCTTGAAATAAATAGAAAGATTTAACTTTTACAGTCATCTCGCTGCCGACTCTCTGCTTGGGGCCCAGCGCGCCCGGGGCCGCGTGTCTGCCGCACACGGTCTTGGCTGCCCACGCGCCATCGCTGGCCCGGAGGTGGGGGCTGGGGCAGGGAGGGGCAGGGAGGTGGAGATCTGGGTTCGTAAGTAACCCAGGGCACCAACGGAACCCAAATCGTGGTTCTGCTCCAAGAGGAGAGGGCCCTCTGACCACATCCCAAGGGCCTCAGGGAAGCAGACCGCCAACCAAAGGCAGACCCCGAGAAGGCCCACGTGGAGACGCACCAATAGGAGCTGGGGATTATCCCCTCAGGGGCTCCGGCACCCATGCGGGCGTTCAGACAGGACGGGATTGGACAGCCACTGGGGACACGGGCTCTTCCTCCGCCAGGTGAACACTCCCGGGTCACCCGCCCAAGACACCGTCCTCTAAATACACCCACCACACTCACAACCCTGTGTAGGCCGTATCTGATATCTCACTCAGATAAGGAAAGGGAAAAAATCGTTCTTCCTGAGAACAGCAGTTTCTGCTAAATATAACATAACTCATTACTTCTGCCTTAGATCTGATTTCACGTCTGCATACGGGTTAATGAGTTTTTCCTTCTATTCCAAGGAAGCAAAGTTATTTCTCGATGCACCTTGATAGTGGGTGGCCCACCCGGGGTGACTCGGAGCACTCTGACCCCAGAGGTGCCCCTTTCCCCCTCACCTTCTCTCATGCTCCCACCCCCTGGGGGCAGAAGCCAGACCAGAGGGACCAGGCTGAGAAGCAGCACAGGAGGTGAGCCCCCCACGGGGCCCAGCGCACAGTGGGTGCCCAGGAGGACGGGGAGAGGCACGGACAGGCCTGCCCGACCCACCGTCCCCGCTGGGGACCCCGCTGCACACTGGCACTGGCACGTAAAGAAGGTGCCCCGGGGCTCTCTGCAAGCTCGGGCAGGAGGGCTGGGTTCCCAAACTGTGTTCCTCAGCCTCTGGAGCTAAGAGGGGTTCTGCCAGGAAGGGTTCACGGTCGCAGGCATTTGGGAAGCACTGGGTTAACTGTCCTGAGGGTTTCTCGGGCAGGGCCTGGGAGTGCCTCCAAACTGGGCTGATGCACGGGCTCCAGCACTTACTCCCCGTGCCTCAGTTTCCACCCCTGTAGAATGGACGCATGGTAAGAGCTGTTGCTCTTCCTTCTACTGTCATGAGGCCGTGCTAGGCCTCTAGGAAGGGTGTGTGCTGGTTTCCCTCTGCCCGTCCAGGGAGTTGCTCTTACTTCTACTGTCATGAGGCCGTGCTAGGCCTCTAGGAAGGGTGTGTGTGCTGGGCTTCCCTCTGCCCGTCCAGGGAGTGGGACGCCCTGGGGTTTACCCAGCATGCCTGACCTCAGGCACACGCTGAGCTGGTTGGCATTTCTTACAAGGAGGCCTAGGTATCTCAGCAGAACCGTTGGGACAGGACGCAGGTCTAGTCCAGAAGAGCAGTTCTAGCAGGGGTGGGCCTATTCCCCAAACCACCCCGGCCACAGCCAAGGTCTGTGACCTGCCTGCCCCTGACACCTCCTAGAGAGGAGCACAGGTTGACCCAACCTTTCAGCTTCAGGAGACAGAGATGGAAGGGGGCATCTTAGGTTCAGCAAGTGCCCCAGGTGAGTGGGATGCCCAGACAAGCTGGGCCCCTCAGGATGGACTCACCAGGACCCCTGGAGGCATTTCCAGGATCTGTATTTCAGGTCAGCGGAAAGAAGACCCTCCAAACATAACTGACCCTTTCTGAAGAGGAACAGGTGGGCTGAGAGGTAGCCGGGCCCCACCTACCCAACCCTTGTCCTCATAGCAGAGCAAGCAGAACTGGCCGGTCCCTCAAGGGGACATGAGTTCTGGGAAGTGGAAGGGACCGACTGACCCTGAAGTGGCCCCATCTCCCTGCAGTGTCTTCAGATGGGCCAGGAGACGAGACGGTCTCCCCGCAAACCTGGGACACCCCACCCGCGCTGCGTTCCCCGCCAAGGAGCTTCCGGCCCTTCCCTTCCCAAAGAACTCTCAGGACTTGTGTGTCACTAAGTTTACGCACAGGGCTGGGGTAACGCCTCGAATGGCTGCCCTGCGGCCAAGGGGCACCCCAAAGCCCAGGGCTACTGCTTCCTGAATCCAACTCTGCTTATTTGGTCAGACTCAGGACTAAAAGTTCCAGTTCAAGTGGAGAAAGAGCGGGTGATCACTACCCCCTGTACCTGGACCCTACTCTTACGTGGCTACTAGGAGGTTCTAGAAGCATCCTTCCTCCTGCCTCCACTCCTGGGATGGGGATGGGGTCCCTGGCCTCACCAAGCACCCCAGAGAAGAGCAACCAAACCCAGGAAGGGTCTAAAACCCCAAATTGCATGATGCCCCCACAGCTAAGTTCTGTGACCTGTTCTTAGCACCCAGCCTAGGAGGTCCCAGGAGCTTCCGAGGTCACCCAGGGCGCCCTGAATTCTGCCCCCGTAGGTCCGGGGGCCGCTGGCTCATCCACTTTCAGGAGCCCGAACCAAAGCGTGCCCCGGGCTGGCCGCCTCCCCTCCCCTCCGCCACACCCTGGTCCTCCTGTCAGCACCTGCTGGCCCGCGCCGCCGCCCCGGTCGGGCACCGCGAGGGCCGCCGCCGCCGCCGGCTAAGTAGACAGGCTCTCTTGAGCCGCTAACTGACAGCACAAACGCAACCCCATGCTCCCCCTCGGAGATTTACAGGAGAAGTGAAATCTTATTTGCACCACTGCCAAGCCTGGGACGAGATGAAATTATGCCTCGGGAAGAGACCCGGCCGGCTCCTCGCGGAAGCGGCCGCGTCGGAGATGGGCTTATTAAAAGCCACAGTGCCCACATTTCAACCTGTTTCGGGTGTTAAGTAATTTACTGCCACCCAGAATTCAGTGGCGGGTTTTTATCATTTTTATTTCCATGATGCTGGTGAGTGGCCCTGAGAGGCCCCTGCTCAGGGAACTTTGGGTCTAAATGCTCCCTGCTCCCCCCAGCTCTGCAGAGGGAAATGGGGGGGCAGGGGCCTGGGTCAGGGGAAGGAGGGGGGCCCCGAGTGGCAGCAGACAGCCCTAACTCACCCCAGGGTTACACCAGGCTTGACCCAAGCCCAGAGTGACCAGGAGAGCAGGCTCCAAGGCCTCCACCTCAATACCCCGTGGGTGTTTTCCGAAGGCAGCAGCAGTATAATCTGTGAGAGCAGCCGCCTCTATCTCAGGACCTGACTGCCAACCACATGATCAAGTCTTTACTGATCACCTACTGTGTGCCAGGCCTAGCTCAAATGGGAGACACAGCAGTGAACAGGGACCCCAGAGACCCCTGCCCTACGGACCACACTTCTGCTAAGTTTTGAATAAATATTTGTTTTGGTTTTTTATTATTCAGTGAGAGGAGGAGAGGCAGAGACAGACTACTGTATGCGCCCCAACTAGGATCCACCTGAAAAGCCCAATAGGGGGCGATGCTCTGCCCATCTGGGACATTGCTCCATTGCAACCGGAGCCATTCTAGCGCCTGAGGCGGAGTCCATGGAGCCATCCTCAGCAACCAGGGACAACTCGCTCCAATCGAGCCATGGCTGTGGAAGGGGAAGAAAGAGAGAGAGAGAGAGAGCGAGAGAGCAAGAGAAGCGAGAGGGGAAGGGGAGGAGAAGCAGATAGGCGCTTTTCCTGTGTGCCCTGCCTGGGAATCGAACCCGGGACATCCACAAGCCAGGCCGACGCTCCACCACTGTGACTAAATATTTGTGGTTGATTGATTAAAGTCTCCGAGAGGCAAGTCAGCCCTTGGAAGAATAGGTGCTGGCCTGGGGGGCACCGGTGAGGGGGCTTGGGGGGAGAGAGCCCACCTCACTGAGCCTCTGCTACATGCCAGTCACTGCAGCAGTCCTCGAAGCAGGGACCTCCCCCTGTCACAGAGAAGCCAGGGCTGTGGGTGTCAGCACCCTGTGCCTTTCATAGAGAACAGGCAGTGAGGGGGCCCATGCCCTGGCCTGCTCCTTTCCCCACCCCTCAAAACTCTCAGGGAATGCAGCCTCTCGGTCACAGAAAACGAGGGACAAGGAACAATGCTGTCCGGAGCCCACAGGGTCACAAAGGGCCTGCACCCTCCACACCTTGAGCCCCTTCTCAGCAGCGCTGGGCGGAGGGCTGTTTGGCTCCTGTATGGGGATTAAGCCTATTATGGAGGCTTGGGGGGCTAAGCCAACGCTCTTCCCGCTTTTCCCGATGCCCCCTTTCTCTACCTGTTTTCAGATACTCCAGGAAGACTAAGGGGAACCTTCCAGGTCCCGGCTGAGCCAAGAGCAGAAATTCTTTAATTAGCTTTCCCTTGGATCAGGGCCCTGGCGAATGGATTAGTCGTGGTGGGACGCAGGAAGGGAGCGCAGTCCTCCTTAAAGCTGAAATGACACACTGGGGGTAAAGGGTCGAGGGGACGTCGCCAGGGACAGCGGGCTCCTGAGCAGGCCCTCCCCAGCTCCCCGGGGACTGGCCGGTGGAACCTGTCACAAGGAAGACACAGAAGACGTGCTCTCAGCAAGGCCAAGGTCCCAGGAAGCCGGCGAGGAGAGACGCTGGGCTCAGCCGGGCTGTGTGCCTGAGTCTTCGAGCGAATGTGCTTCCTCCCATGTGGCCGCCCAGATCTGAACCTTCATAATCAGAGGGGATGTCCTAAAGGGGCACCCATCTGTGAAAGGCAAGACGGCGTGGCCTGATGGCACCAGGCGCCAGACATCTGTCACCACGCTCCACATCCTCACTTATCCCCATTTTCAAACAAACAAACCAAGGTCTAGACCAGTGGTAGTCAACCTGGTCCCTACCACCCACTAGTGGGCATTCCAGCTTTCATGGTGGGTGGTAGCAGAGCAACCAAAGTATAAATAAAAAGATAGATTTAACTATCGTAAGTTGTTTTATAAAGATTTATTCTGCCAAACTTAGCGAAAATCCGACATAAAGTACTTGGTAAGTAATTATTATTATATGCTTTAACTTGCTGTAAGTCTGCTTTATAAATTTTTTTTTAATTTTTATTTTCCTTTTTTTAATTTTATTTATTTATTTTTAGAGAGGAGAGAGAGAGAGAGACAGAGAGGAGAGAGAGACACAGAGAGAGAGAAGGGGGGAGGAGCTGGAAGCATCAACTCCCATATGTGCCTTGACCAGGCAAACCCAGGGTTTTGAACCAGCGACCTTAGCATTTCCAGGTCGACGCTTTAGCCACTGCGCCACCACAGGTCAGGCTGCTTTATAAATTTTATAAAGTAAAGTTACTTACCTACTTTATAAATCACCATGACTGTGGAACCATTGGGCAGTTAGAAAATGTTACTATTAACAGAGATACAGAAGTGGGCGGTAGGTATACAAAGGTTGACTCCCCCTGCTCTAGACCCAAGGAGCGTGAGCAAGGCCACGGTGACCGGGATAGCATCGCTACCAGGTCTTTCCAGGCTCCTCCCACAGCCCTGAGTCCTGGCCCATGAGGCCTGACGGGGCCTGTGAGCCTGGGAGGAAAGGCACGGATGAGCCCCTCCCAGATATCACTGTGGGGAAGTAGGCCTCCCAGGCAGGCGCCTCCAGGAAGCCTTCCCTGACCCGCCCACCAATACACTTACACCCTGTGCTGCAACCCTGTTGGCCCCGCTCTATAACCAACACCGTTTAGATGCAGGGACTGGGTCTCTGTCATTTCACCCTCACTGAGTGAAGAAAGGAAGGTTGCACCCACCCCAGTCTGGGGAGCCGGAGAGAGGCTGGAGGGGCTGGGTCCCAGGAGCAGGAGGACAGGAAGGCGGAGCCAAGCTCCAGGCTGTGTGTCCTGGGCACGCCCCGCCCTGTCACAGCACCCTGGGGCCCAGGCTCTCCCGCAGGCCGGCTCTGCCTGAGGAGGAGGAGGCTCGTGCGGGAGGGCGGGCAGGAGCACAGCTCAAGGGCTCAGACCCAGAGTCCCCAGGACCCCAGCATTTGAAGTATGACCTGTGCCCCTGAGCTTTACATCCAAGGCAGGTCTGCTGTGTTCCGGCCACGCCGGGCTCTGCAAATGCGGGCTGCCCGTGGGGGACAGGCAGAAAAGGGACATCTGGGGCCCAAGCCTTCCCCGGGCCTCCCTGTTCTCAGAGCAGCAAGCTGAGCCACAGCCAGGGTGCCACCGTGGGCCCACGTGGGACGCCCCACCTGGCTCCCCCTTCCTGGCCCTCCAAACAGGTCTGCCCCAGCTGCCAGGGCCCCATCTCCTGGGCTCCCCATCTCCCTGGCTCCCCTTATAGCCCCAGCACCCAGCACCCAGCACCTGCCCAGTGGGCACCAAGTTGAATGAATGACGGTGCCAGGAAGCACCCGGGAGGGAGGAGGGATGCCTGAGGAGACGACCTCTCAGCCAGGACCCTGGAGCATGAGCAGTCCGCCACGTGAAAAGGGGAGGAAACAGCGTTGCTGGTGGAAAAAGACCCCATGCAAAGACCCGGAGTGAGGAAAACATGCCGTCAGGAGACCCCAGATCATTTGTCTGGACTGGAACGGAGAGGACAGAGGGAAGCAGAAGAGGCCGCAGGGATTCTGGGTCAGAGGGTGTGGGTGTGTCAGGCGGACGCCTGGAGAGCCAAGGACACTACTGCTCCAAATCGAGGATCCCAGGGCTGTTGGAAGAAGACATGATAACAGACGAGGCTGCCCAGCTCTGGGGGTCTCCATCTCCCCCGTGGTCTTTGTGAATAGCACCTCAGCCCACACTGCGCAGTGTGACCCTGCCCCCAGCCATGAGGTGGCAGAGGGCACTGAAACCCAGAAGCACCGCCCTGAGCAGCAGCAAGCAGCTGCCGCCCCACAAGAGGCCAGGCCTGCAAAGCCCAGGGCCACAGCCCAGGGAGTGTGTGGACCCCCAGGGCCAGGGGCCCGGCGGTGGGGGTGAGGCTGGGGGCCAATCCCTCCTCCCCACCCCTAGGAACATCTCCAGCAGCAGGTGTGGCCTTGGCAAAAAGGGACATGAAGGCAGTGGTGGTGGCCCTGCTAAGACTTACACGTACTGTGAGCAGAGAGGGGTTCTGTGTGTTTTCTGACATGAAGCAAGTGTTTCTAAGCACCTACTATGTGTGGGACTGGTGCCAACCACTGGCGGAGAGCCAGGAAAGGGCCTGCCTCCAGTTGTACCTGCTTTTGCGCATAGCGGGACTTCCCACCTCGCCTTGCCAGCAAGAAGAATGATGTTTCTTATTTCAATTAGCCCTTTCTTGATTACTTGTGAAGTTCTGCATCTTTTCACTTGTTTACTGGCCATTTGTTTTTCTCCTTCCGGGAATTGCCTGTCCATATCCTTTGCCCATTTTTCTTATTGATTTGTGGGAGCTCTTCGCATATTAAGAAGAGGAGAGAAGCAGCCTCCCCCAGGGGCAGGCCCTCAGGGCCCCCCTCCTAGGTCCTCGTTCCCAGGAAAGGGAGGAGGGTCGGTGTGGGTTTCTGGGGGCTCCCTTGAATCTCTACACTCCCGCCCAGATCCCAACGGGCCAACTCGGCTGGAGAGGAAGCACGTTCTGCAGGTGGGAGCCCCTGCCAGGCCTGCATCTCAGCTGGCAAATCCCAGAGGGCTGATTTCTTACTTCCACGAGATGCCTACACTGCCTGTGGCTGGCAGGGTGCCACCGATGGCACTCAAGGGGACCCAGCTGGTGGAGCTGGGCATCTAGGAGGAAGGGATGACATTCACCATCCCAAGCATGTTCCATGGGGACCAGCCAATGTAAGGGGCAGGTCCCGAAGGCCCAGACTGACTCTCCCACCAGAATTTCAGGGTGCTCTCCGGCACACAGCATCCCTGCCCCCTGCTCCCAGCTCCGATGGTCTCTACCTAAAGAGTGACCCACACCCAAGAGGGGACATCTGAGCCCTGCCCCCTCACCTTCTGCCAACTGACCTTTCAGGGCCAGCAGCAACCCAACCCTGTGGTTTATTTCCCTGCCATCCTTTTCATATTTCAGGCTGCAAACCAAACTGCCCGCTTACCTCTTCCCTGAGTCCCCTGCTCACGCTGCACCAGCTCCCCCAAACCAGGGAGTGCCCACTGGATCCTCATGCCACCCATTTCCCCACCCCCCACAAAGCCACTGCAGACTGCAGGCCACTGTCCTGATGCTGGCTAAAGTCACGCCACCGTGGCCAGAGAAGTAGGAACTGTGGTGCTAAGGGTGGCCTGGTGGGGGTCCTGCCCAGCCACGCCCATCGTCCTGCTCGCCACTGTGACTGAGTGAGCCCTCCAAAGGGCAGAGAACACTGCCACAAAGGTGACCAGTGTGACCTCCGGAAGGCAGGGGGCTTGGGGCCCTACATGGACCTGGAGAGATGAGCTCTCCCCGAAGATCTCCAAACACCCACCCCCATCTTGGGCTGACATCATGCCCGCTAATCAGAAGGACACTGTAAGGCCAGTAGCCACGGCCACCATCACAGCCTCCTGGCCCATGCAGGTTCTCATTGGATTTGGACAGACCCTAACAAAACAACGGAGCCAAGAACTGGTGGGCCATTAGCTTTAATCCTAGCTTGCACCCAGCGGGCAAGAAATACACACAGTGGGAAAACACAACCCTTTCCATTAAAGGGTCCCAAAGCCACTGACTTAACCGAGTATTCCTAGAATCAAAGGTTTCTACCTCACCAGCCTTATTCACCTCTGTTCCCCATCTCCTTTTCTCTGCACAAACTCTGCACAAACTGGCTTCTCCTTCAGCACTCCACCATCTTGGCTGCTTCTCCTCTGCAATGCTAATAGCAGGAACCAAGAGAGAGAGAGAGCCCCCATCTGCCCCATTTTATAGTTTAGAAATCAAAACCATTAAGCCAATATACAAATAAGGAATTCTCTGATACAAAGTCACTTATCTGAGGCATAAATGGGATTCCTCATAAGAGTGCACCACCCCACATCATGGTGTGAGGAAAAGCTTAGTTTTGAAAAGATCGTAGTATTAAAAGGGCGGGAAAGGCTTAGTCTTAAAACTAAGACTTAGGCTATAATGACTTTGCTGGCTTACAGCTTGTTCCCCACACTCAATGCAAACTATAAACGAGCAAACATATATATATATCATATTTACAAACTTATTTGACCAACAGACACCTAAACGACAATGGTTACCATGTGCCCATCCCCCTTCATTCACTCTTACTCGTTCATTCAAAGGTGATGTGAGTGAGGGGAGTACCCCGGACACAGCGAGCGGATCCGGTTCAAGCCTCCTGACTCGTCTGGAGACAAGTCACACAACAGCCCTGCACCACCACTCCTCAACCTGAACAGTGGGAACACTGAAAGCCACCTCCAGGTCACTTTAGATGTTCGTCTGGGCTCAGAGCACTGCTGGACTGGGGCGGGCCACTGTCTGCTGTTGCAAGACAAGAAGCCGGGCCAGTGAGGAGAGCCAAGTATGGCGCAGCAAGCCCCACCTGCCAGAGGGGAGAGGGCTCGTCTGGAGGCAGGGGGTGGGTCAAATGACCTCCACAGTCTCTTCCAGGCAAGGACGAGACACGCTGGGAGACAAGGCTTCCAGGCAGTAAAAACCCCATCTTCAGGGCAGAGCCATTGCACAGCCAACAGACCCACAGCCAAGGGTTAGGGAGGGCCCCCTGGCATGGGGAGGGGGCACTCAGCTGGCTCTCAGGAGCTCCTCTCAGAAGTCACTCATCCTCATTCTCCTTCAAGATTAAAACATGTCAAGACATGGAATTAGCCACGGGCTAAGCCTCCGGCTTAACTACACGGAGGAAGACAGGAGGAGGGTCTTCCTGCCAGCATGCCCCTCCCCTCAGAGGGCCCCCTTTCTCGTCTCCGTGGGAACGGGAGGGGCAGGGCGTGAAGCGCCAGGCCTGGCTGGGAGCTTTGGGGTGGGCACCGGGGTGGGCTCTCAGGCTGCCTGCGGGCTGTGAGCCGAGCTGGGCATTTGCATGGAGAGCTCCATGGTTCTGGAATTTATGCAGCTGTCTGTGTGATTCCTAAGGTGAGACGAATCTCCAGGCCGCTTTTCTCAGCAGGAACAAGCCTTTTCTTCAAATCGATGGTGACACATTTTTAAACTGCCATATTAAGGAGGGAAGGATTTTGCCGGCCCCCTGGGGGCAACCCTTATTAGTCACTGGCTCACAGGAGAGAAATTGAAGCGGCAGAGCCCGTGCGCCTGGGCAAGGCAGGAGTCCCGGAGGCCAGGCCACCGGACGTGGGAACGGACAGCGAGGACAGAGACACACGAGGGAGCCGGGCGAGGCGCCGCCCACCGCAGAAGCAAAGCGTGGGAGGGGCGGGAAGCTTGGCGAGTGAGACGGAAGAGGGCGCTGGAGCGAGGTGGAAAGCATCTGTAGGAAAAATAAAGAACAGTTGGCCAAGGGTAATAGAGGGAGAGAACGGAGAGAAAAAGGGAGACCGTAGAAAGAAAGAGAGAGAGGCATGAGGCTGGTGTTTAAAATGATTTCCGAGTCTGGGATCATAGAACCTAAAGTCTTGTTTCCCGTTTTGCTACAGCTGCCGGGAAGCTCAAAGCCACATTTCATACTCTGTTGCGATAGACTTGCTCAGCCCAGTTTTGACCTGGTCGGGACCAGGGTAGGTGCCAGGGGCCGATCTGCCTTCAGCAGCCACGAGGAACATGAAATGCAAGGGCAGCCACGCCACGTCCCTCGATAAGCTCCGCGTCGGCTCAGGTGGCGGGTGGTGGGGCTGAGTGGAGGGCCACGGCCCGAAGTGCCAAGGGCGTCCCGGCCGAAAGGCTCCAGGTGTGGCTAAGGGCCCGGGGCCTGTCACTAGATGCCCTGGTCAGCACCCTCCCTCGTGCTGTTTCCTTGTATTTCTGTTTAAATGGTTCCCCGATTTTATTGTGCCTATATTTCAGTGGAAATAGGTGGGTTAAACATTTTTAAAAAATCAATTCCAGCTCAAACGCCCACTTTCCTCAGGGATAACAGTCACCATTTATTGAGCTCCAATGACTTGTTGCATTTGTACGCGTCCTCCGGATCCTCTCAACCACCTCCCGAAGGGACGGCTCTCTGCCAGGTTTCCAGATGAGGAAACTGAGGTCCAGGGGAGACATATATCCTGGTCAAGGTCACAAGAGCTCGTAAGAGGCCAGAGCAGCCCTGTCCTATATGTCCCCTGATGCGCCCCCACTCCTATCCCTGAGCCCCAGACCCCAGCACCCTGCTCTGTACAACAGAGGAGGCCCCCACCCCGCTTGTTAGGAAAAAGACGAGGCTAGGTTAAGGTTAAGGCCAACGAGGCACTGAGAAGTGGTCAGGGGACTCCTAGAATTCCATCAACCCCTGGCCCTGCCCAAGACTCCCCTAGTGTTCACTCTGCTGAACCCCAAGGCTTCGGCTGTGACCTGGGAGAGTTCCCTGCTGGCTGCCAGGCAGGATTTAGCTCCTTTGACAGTCAAAGTTGCGAAGCTCCCAGGACAATTCTGGGCCTTTTGCTTCGTAGATTTTAATGTTCCTGTTTCTCCTCAACATCCTCAGCAAGGTAGCTCTTGCTTTTCAAAAAGGGATGTGGCGTTTGATGCTGTTAAACCATCGTGAAATACAGCCAGGCGGCAATAATAAAACAGACGCGAGCCCTGCTGGCAGGGAGATGGCTGACAGCCGGGCCTCTCTCTTCCCACATGCTACACGCGGCTAAGCTCCTATTTTTATGGCAATTACTATGTCCGAGAAGGGGAGGAAGCAGCGACAGAGAGAAGGTGGGTGTCGCTGTACCAGGACCACTTGTTGCTGCTGGGAGCGGGGTCCAGCTGATGGGGTTTCAATGAACCAAAGCAGCGGACCAGCCAGGTGTCCCAGCAGAGGGAGGCCCATTGTGTCCACCACCTGCCTCTGCCCTTGGCCCCATCTGTGCCCACTGCCTCCCTCCCCTGCCCCCTGCCACCGGGCTCCACAGCCCAGGGCCTGTCCTCTCCCAGACCTGCAGCCACCAAGCTCCTGGTTCCAGAGTCCGCACTGGCTTCTGCCTCCCGATATAAACAGACATAAATAGCTGTGTCCCCTCCACTCCACCCAGGGGTCCTGGGGTGCTGTTAGGACACAGGAGCTACTAGGCAGGTGTTCTCAGCCACCCCCACAGCAGTGGACACCAGCCATGTGCTGAACCCTGTCCACAGAGACTGAACATCAGAGGACACTGGCCCTCCAGAGAGGGGCTAGTGGGTCGTGAAGTGAAGCTCACCAATGGGAGCAATAGTGACTGTTTACGGAGACCCCACAATGCACGAGACATCACAGGCAGTTGTTCGTTTTGTTCCTCTTAATCCTTCCATGAAGCAGGCACTAGTGTGGAAACCGAGGCCTAGAGTAGCAGAGTTAGTGAAAGCAGAATTTACCTTAGTCTATTTTGTGAGTAGCCTTGGCCCTGGCCTCCAGAGGCCTCTAAGATGGGCCCATGCCACACCCAGGCCAATCAGTTCAAGCTTGACTGCCCAAGACAGCCGCACCCTTTCAATAAGCAACAAATCAAGACTACAGGGGGCTCTGGCTGGCTGGTTCAGTGGATAGAGCATCGGCCCAGCGTGTGGACATCCTGGGTTCAATTCCCAGTCAAGGCACACAGAGAAGGAACCCTCTGCTTCTCTCCCCCTGCCTCTCCCCCATCTCCCTCTTCCCATTCCTCAGCCAATGGCTCGATAGGTTCGAGTGTGGGCCCCGAGCACTGAGAATGGCTCAGTTGGTCTGAGCATGTCAGCTTCAGGTGCTAAAAATAGCTCAGTTGATTCGAACATCTGTGCAGACAGGAGTTGCCAGGTAGATCCTGGCCAGGGTGTGTGTGGGAGTCTGTCTCACTAGCTCCCCTCCTCTCACATTTTTTTTTTTTTGACAGAGACAGAGAGAGAGCCAGAGAGAGGGACAGATAGGGACAGACAGGAAGGGAGAGAGATGAGAAGAATCAATTCTTTGTTGCAGCTCCTTAATTGTTCATTGATTACTTTCTCATATGTGCCTTGACCGGGGAGAGGGGGTGTTTACAGCAGAGTGAGTGACCCCTTGCTAAAGCCATTGACCTTGGGCTCAAGTCAGCAACCTTGGGCTTCAAGCTAGCAACCTCTGGGCTCAAGCCAGCAACCATGGGGTCCTGTCTATGATCCCACGCCCAAGCCAGCGACCCCACGCTCAAGCTGGATGAGCCCATGCTCAAGCTGGTGACCTCAGGGTTTCGAACCTGGGTCCTTCACATCCCAGTCCAACGCTCTATCTATTGCACCATCGTCTGGTTAGGCTCCCTTCCTCTCATTTAAAAAAAAAGAAAAAAGACAGCAGGGAAAGGGGCCTGTGATGGGGCCACTGCAGCCACCTGAAACAAGGCTGCAGCAGGGCCTGAGGATGCATCAGGACAAATCATTTGCAAAATAAATGAGTGAGCCCAAAAGGTGAGTTTCTGAAACGAAGGAAGACCCTGAAACCCTGAAGAGGGGAGAGGAAATAGGGCTGGGGGCTGCATGGGGGTCTGCAGGCGGCTTCGGCTCTGCCCGCTCACTCAGCCGTGGCCACCAAGCCCTGACAGGAAGCACTTCAGTCCTGCTCCCCATCCGGGCCCTGCAGCTGTTCCCATCTGACACACACACCTTTCCCCGTGGAAGGCAGAGCAGATTCTGACAGCCCTATGGCAGAGGTGGGGGGGCTAGCCTGCTTGCCCTGCACCCTCACAGTCAGGAAACCCCAAATACAAAAGACTGGGGGTCAGGAGGAAGCCCCTCCCTTTGCCACTGTGGGGCTCAGTTCACCACAGAAAAGACAGGAAGGGGGTGCCATCAGCCTGCTTGGTGGATGGAGGGGCCAAACCTTGTCCCCAGCACAAGCAAGCACTGGGCGCGGAGCAGGCCCTGTCCCAGGGCTCTCAGCAGTCCGTCCAGAGGCGGCAGCAGCAGCAAGCACAGAGCTGGCCCTTGTCAAGGGTTTACTCTGTCCCAGAGGTTGTACTGAGCATCTCCACCAGCTGTCTCCTTTCACACTCACAACAACCCAAGGGCATGGGTCTTAGTGCACTCCTTATCCCTGTTTTACAGACAAGAACACTAGGCTCAGAGAGGTTAGGTGACATGCCCAAGGTCACACAGCTGGTACACAGCAGGGCTGAAAAGTGAGAAGTGAGGAAACAGGGCTGGATCCTTCTACTCTTTTTTTTTTTTTTTTTTTTTTTTGACAGAGACAGAGAAAGTCAGAGAGAGCGACAGATAGGGACAGACAGGAAGGGAGAAAGATGAGAAACATCAATTCTTCGTTGCGGCTCCTTAGTTGTTCATTGATTGCTTTCTCATATGTGCCTTGACCGGGGGACTACAGCAGACCAAGTGACCCCTTGCTCGAGCCAGCGACCTTTTGCTCAAGCTGGTGAGCTTTGTTCAAACCAGATGAGCCCGCGCTCAAGCTGGTGACCTCGGGGTCTCGAACCTGGGTCCTCTGCATCCCAGTCTGATGCTCTATCCACTGCGCCACCGCCTGGTCAGGCTCTTTTGACTCTCTTTTAAACCACGTGATGTCCTAAAGGCCACCCCCAAGTTGAGACCAGGCCAGACCTGACCCAAGAGGCCCAAAAGTCAGGGTCAGGTGTGTGTGTGAGCCTACCCTCGGGGTCTGGAGAGAATAGATTTAACTCAACACGCCTGCAAACTGTGTTGTCTGCACAGAGGTGGGTGCTGAGAGGGAGGGAAGGAAACCCCAGCTCCTAGGTGGCTTCCGCATACTGTGCCAGACCCTTTCTCCTCCTAGGGACACAGGGTGCCCTTCCGTCAAAGGGGCAAGTGAGCTGCAGCCTCCTGGGGAGGCCTGAGCTGACTGGACAGTTCTTTGCCAAGTGCTGGCGGATCATCCCAGAGAACAAGCCAAGGGCTACAGGTCCAGCCCTTTTCATGCTTGGCCAATTTTATAGTGCCCATTAATTTCAAAACACACACATCCCCACAAGCTCTGGCCTCCTCGGCTCAGTGCTCGGGGTGGAGAGTGCTTTGGGGACATAGACGGGTGTACAGGCACGGGTGCTGAGGCCAGGTGACCTCAAGGACAGAGGAGCCGGACAGAGCGTGCTCCGGGCCACTCAGCAGGGGGGTGGGCAGCACAGCCCTCACAGGTGTTTCCTGACCATCATCTGTCATGATGCGGAGAACAAGGCCAAGGAGAAAGGGTCCAGTGTGGGGAACAGGAAGGACCACTTTGTCACTTTCCTGCTGTGTGACCCTGAGCAGGTCACTATCCCTTTCTGTGCATCAGCTAGGTCCTGTCCTCCTGTGACACGGCAACGCCTGGGGGGCAGGCCCCAAGTCATGGAGCCTTGTGTCCCCAGAGCCTCCCACAGAGCCAGGAACCTCACACAAACCACCACTGTCCTCATCTCTAAAGGCATCAGCCCTTCTAGCCCTGACTCCTATGACCACCGAGAGGGGCAGCATGGAGTCCGGGCTGGGGCAGGAGGACGGTGCCCACGGGAGCCGCCAGTTCACGCTTCCCTCCCACCGTCTGACAAACTCTCAAAAGCATCGGATCACTCCTCCATTCAACAAACACTTATTGAGACCCAGGGTCCATGGTTCCCCCTCATGTCCCTGTGGAGGGGCAAGAAGAGTCTGCCTGATGAATGGGAAACTAGACAGAAGACCTCGTACGGAAGGGCTTTCCAGGGCCTGAATGGGAAACTAGACAGAAGAGCTCGTACGGAAGGGCCTTCCAGGGCCTGAATGGGAAACTAGACAGAAGACCTCGTACGGAAGGGCCTGCCAGGGCCTGAATGGGAAACTAGACAGAAGACCTCGTACGGAAGGGCCTTCCAGGGCCCATGAGTCCGGCCCACTGGCCAAAGCGCCGCTCTCTGGACCAGGCCCTGCTGTCCCTCCAGGGAATCTCAATAATTCAGGAGAAATCCATCATTTATGAATTTATGTAACCGCTTCCCGACCTTGTGGGAATGAGCAGCCCTCCTCTTGCAATGGTGAAAATTAGCCTCGGCACTTTCTCAGGGGTTCTGGGCTTCCTAATGTAGCAAGGGGGCAACCTGGACCCCAGGCCTTCCGGCTGCTTCCCCGGTGGACTGTGCCCCTCGCCCCCAGCCCGGACCGGAGGGAGCTGCTGCAAAAGTAAGCTTGATCGCATCCTCCTTAAACTCCAAGTCCCAAAGGGGAGGGTTCGATTCCTGGCTCGCCTTTTACAAGCACCGTGGCTGTGCCTGCCTCAGTCTCCTTGTCTGTAAAATGGGGAACTGAGGCAACGTATGCAGGCGGGGGAGCAACCCCTGGCCCAGAGGGGACATTCCATAGCAAGCTGCCCCCACAGCCTAGAAGTAGCAGCTCTGG
Source organism: Saccopteryx leptura (assembly GCF_036850995.1). Lineage (NCBI taxonomy): Eukaryota > Metazoa > Chordata > Mammalia > Chiroptera > Emballonuridae > Saccopteryx > Saccopteryx leptura. The sequence continues at coordinate 9,044,087 of NC_089503.1, read as the reverse complement.
GGGGCAGACTGGGGACAGGAGCTGGGACGCAGGACAACCAAGTGGGCTACGGGGAGCCACTACAAGGCCTCGGGAGGCCAGCGAACCTGGCCCGATGTTGGTCCCATCTTTTCTGCACTGACCACCTGCTGTGCCAACCACCACCCTACCTCTCCATTCCCTGCAGTGAGGACAGATGACAACACACCTACTCTGGGGACTCAACCTTTCCAGCCAGAAAAGAAAAGGGAACAAAGGAGAGGTATTCCCACCCACCTTCAAAAAACAACAAAAAAGAATTCCTGGAGGCTCTGGAGCCTGGCAAACCTCCCCTCCCCACCACTGCTGTTTAGCTGTGTGTCTGTAAGCAAGGTGCTTCACGTCGCTGAGCCTCAGTTTCCCCACTGACCGTGGGGCTAATCTAACACCAGGAGTCCAGAGAAGGTGGCATGGGGTGTGAACAGTCTAGACCTGCAGGGAGACCCTCGGCTCGGACAAGACCACAGCACCTCAGAGCTTCCCCATGTCCCACCCACTCACCCCTCCCTGCCAGCACCCTCCTTCTCTGCCCTTGGGATGCCCTTGTCCTTGTCCAACCTCTGACTCAGCCTCCACCTCCTCAGCTCCGGCGCCTCCTCCCCCAGGTTGCCTTCCTGATTGCCTCCCCCCACACACACAGGCAGGACTCCTGTCCCTCGTACATGCTGCTGTCCCTTGCCATTCCCATGTCTCATCCCGAATTTTGGATTAGAGACTGTGTGTCTCGGAGCCCAGGGCCTGCCCCAATGCCTGATACACAACAGGCCCACCACCTACGTCTGCTGAACAAAGTCAAATTCCGATGCAGGCGCCTGCCAAGCTGGGGCATGTCATCTCTTTTCCTGAGCTTTGGTCTGATCACTGAAAACGGAGCTCATGGTCCTGCCTGCCTCACGGATGCCTCGGATGGGGACTGAGGAGTCAGCGCCAAGGGAGGGGCCAGTCCTCACCCTGTGCTCCCCAGGGGACAGGGCCGGGGAAACCTGCTGCTGCTCCTCGCATCTCCGGGCCCGCACCGCCCACCCTGCCCGCTGCAGAGAGGTTGCTGCTGTTGGCGGTGGAGGCAAGCCTCAGCAAACACATTTAAATCCGAAGTGACAGATAAAGCGATTTACGGCGACAGTTTAGCGTCAGATCACTTCCCACAAGGCAGCCAGCGTCCCCCGGCCCCCTGCTTGCTAGTCCATCAAGGCGGTTTCTAAATCACTGGCTGGGAGCGGTGGCCCAGGGACAGCGACGGCCGGGCTTCTCTGGGCGCTCCAGGCAGCAGAGGGATGAAACAAGAAGTCCGACCGACTCGGCTGGAGGAGGGGGACGATAAGCGGCTGACAGGCCACCAATCAAAGCCCTGAGACTTGAGGAAGCAGAGTGCCACTTCAGGCCTTATGTTAAATAAATAAGCGGCTTACCCAGCTCCCAGTGAGGCCAGCTTCTCGCTGTGAGACAGGGCTTCCCACCCAGTCCGCGTGGCCCAGCCTGCGTGCCCGGGGCCCTCCAAGGCCTCACTGACCCGCTTCGCCTCCTGCCGCCTCCCCACAGAATTAATCGGTCTCTGTGGCATCACATGGCACTGTTCAGACCTTGCTCCCTGTGCTTTGTCACCTTACAGTCTACTTAGCTGCTCTTGCTCTTGATTCCCAGTAATCATTTCCTGGGGGCTCCCCACGTGACCAGCGCTGGACCAGCGTGAACTCGTGCCGTCCTCACACCACCAGGGATGCAACCAACGATGACCCACTTTACAGATGAGGACGCAGAGGCTCAGACGTACCGGGCCGGAGGCTGGGGTGCCGCCAGCAGAGAGGCTGGGATGCGGACCCAGCTCCTGACCTCTGTGCCCATGGCCCTGACCTGCTGGCCTGGGACCCTTTCAAAGTGAGAGGTTCTTTCTGTCTTTGCACAAAGCGTCATATTCACCCATGCTCTGTCTGGTTATGCCTGAAGGCCAGAGCCAGATGCCCGAGCCCTGGGTTGGCCAAGAATGAGGGTCTTTGTGCTGGGACACTTCCTGTCTAGGACTCAGCTGTCCCCGTGACCCAGTCAAGGTCATGTCCTCCCATGACAGAGAGAAGATGCACACATCCCAGAAGCGAGAGCGCCCTCTGGGGTAGAGACCCCCAGACCTGGAGGAGATGCCAGGCGTGGCTCTCTCCGGACACAGCCTGGGGGTCACAGGCCAAGCTGGAGAGGCAGGTCCTGTCCCCAGAATCTCCTGCTCCAGCGCGGGGCCTGCGGGGCTTCCTGGCTTATCTTGCCAGCGTGGCGGCCCAATTTAATTAAGATGGATGCTGCATGCCCCCGTGGGCAGGAGCCGTGGCTGGCACAGATGGCGGGAGCCTAGGACTCTCCGGGTGCTGACTGAGCAAGTGGCCTTGGCCAGCCCGGCCGAGGAGGGCCCAGGGATGCCTGCACTGCCTGGGGACTTGCATTTGGTCCTGCCTGCTGTGACCTCAAGCCCTGCCACCTACTGGCCAAGCGGTCTCCCTTTTACTCTCTGCCCCAGCTCCCCCTCTACCTGCCGTATAACATACATTACACACACCACACACACACACACACACACACACACACACCCGATCACATCTCAAATATCAGCAAAGTGGGGTAAAAACCATCCCTGGATTTCCAGTGCCAGTGGGACCGGCTGGAAAACGAAATGTGATTTTTCAAAGTCCTGAGAGAGGCCATGGGCAGGGTCCCTCTGTGGGGCAGGGAGGAGTGAGGTGCACGGGCAGGGAGGGTGTCCTGCTCCCGGCCTCCCCAAGGATCCCCAGGGTCCTCCCGAGGGGTGAGGAGACCCCCTCCAGCCCAAGGCTCTTCAAGATGGAGGGGTGGTTGGGGGACCTAACGCCCTTTTCTCTCACAGGCTCTTCCCAGTTCTCCTGATGCCTCCCCCTCCATGGTCCCTGCAACTGGAGCAAAGCCCAGTCAGTGATGGCACCTTCCCCTCCCCCCATTCTGACCACAGGGACAAAAAAAAGACACCCCTAGGTTCCAGAACTTCTACAGCTGACCTCCAACTCCAGCCCAGCCCGACCCCCACCACTCCCCATGGGCTACAGCCCCTTGGCTTCAACGCTAAAAATTTAAAAATCTTCACCCCTAGATAATTGCTCGCTCCTCTTTCCCATTGTGGTGGCTCTGTGGTCGTAGCTGAGAAGCAATTATTCATGGCTAATGATTATAATCAAGTCAAATAGAATTTAATGGACATGTATTCTTCCTGCTTGAAACTTTACATATGAATTAAGCACATATGGGTTTCACGAGGCACAGGCCAGATTTCTGCAGCCCGGAAAAGCCCAGCGATGCCACGACTTGTACTCTGCTAATAAACAGACTGATTTATGGGCGCCGCTGGGCCTGAGGACCGCAATCTCTGCTGCCCCCTGGTGGGCAAGGGGACCGCCTGCGCCAAGGGAGGGGGACAGCGGAGCTCCCAGGGGTGAGACAGTACCCGGCCTCCCCGCAGGGGGCCCATGCCAAGACCAGCAAAGACCCCTGAGGTCTCACCAGTGCCCAGCCGGCCTGACTACCGGCGCTGGGCAAACACCCAGACGAAGGACCTAGAAGGGGCACAAACTCTGTGTGGACCCCTAAGTCCAGGGCCAGCCGCAGCCATTCCCTGGGCTTCCAGGTGGGCTCTGGTTCCCCCTGTTGTGAGACTATTTCTTGAAAAAAGGAGATCCCAGGAAAACATACCAAGAGGTGTTGGGTAAACTGAGGCAAGGAGCGAGAGGAGAAAGCGGCTCATCTGTGGGAAGCATCCAGCACCCCCGTTCACTGCTGGGACGGGGCTGACGCCACAGGGACGACGAGGCATCGGTTCTCGTGGTGACAACGGCAGCAGGGCTGAGCCCTCAGGTCGTGCCAGGCGCTGCGTGCGCATTACAGTGCGCGTGCATCCGCCCTTTATGGCCCCCAACACCTCCCAGCTGGGTTTTCCACGACCCCCACCCTGCAGAGGAGGAAGCAGGGGCCCAGGCAGGCACATGGAAGAGGGGAGTCCTTGGAGAGATGGAGCAAACGCGGCCACCCCCAGCCCGGTGCAGTCAGATGAAGCCAGAACCAGAGTGCTTCTCTGAGCACGTGAGAGGCAGCCAGGCACAGGGCGCTCGGTAAGGGCCATTAATCACGCCGCAGCTCTCCGGAGCCCCCACCCGCTCCATCTGTACCCCGCCGACACCCTGCCTCGGCCCTCCCCCCTCCCTCCTGGCCTGCCAACCACCCACCCAGCTGGAAAGGAGCTGATAAGATGCCCCACTTTTCCCTCCGACCGCTTTGCAACTCAGCAAGAAAAGTACCAGCAGGGTGCCTTCCACCCCCTTTGCCCCAAGGAGCCCCCTTAAGCCTCGGCCCCAGGGCTTGGTGCTTCTACCCCAGGCCAGTGCCTCCTGGGTCCAGGCCGCAAGAACTAACGTCCTTCTCCTTGGGGCTGTTATGACACCTGCCAACCCAGCTTGGCTTGTAGCTCCGTCCCCCCAGATGGACGCGCAGACCGCGCTGCCACCCACCCTCCTAGAGGCCCAAGAGAAATGAGTAAACGCAGCAGAAAAAACCTAAAGGTGACCCAAGCTCCTGCTGCTCCGAGTCAGAACTCCTGCCTTCATGTGACTGGTCACGTGTGTGCCGAGACAGGCAATGTGGGGGAGGAAACACCGGCGTGACTGCTCAGGTCAGCGGACATCGGTGGGGAGACACGCAGAGCGAGACCACTGCCAGAAACACAGCCTGGACCACACACAGGCAGGCCGGGAGCAGCCTCGTGGCACCTCTCTCGGGGCCCAAGAACCTCGTCACCTAGGCAGACCCGCATCGGCATGCCACATCCCCGAGTCCTTTGACGACCCCTCTCCCTGGCTAGCACTGCAGTCAGACACAGTGGCCACCAGGCCGAGGGTGAGAGGAAGGAGACTGGTGACACTTCTGGGGGTGCCTGGGACGGCGCCAGGGGGAGGGGGCCGGCACAGCAGGGTGGTCCTGTGACTGGGCGCCCAAGACAAGAGGGTCTGCCCAGGTCCCCAAACCTTGCTCTGAGGAAGAGGGTCCTTCCTGTGATGGACCGGGCTCGGCCCCACTCACCTTCATCCCAAAGCCACCTGCGCACCTGACTGCCCTCGGCCCCGCGCCCTGACCTCGGCCAGACCAGCCCTGCCCGGGAGGAGAGCGGCCACCTTCCTCCCGCCTCCGGAAGGGACAGGGCAGCAGTCTCCTGGCCTCGTCACAGTACACTGCCACACCAGCAGAGCCGCTGCTGGGAGCTGAGCCCGGGGCACGGGGCCTCTGCCCCCGCCCTCCCCTCCACGGCCTCCATGGCCTGCTGCATGTCTGACGGTGCGGGCGGGAGGCGGAGGCAGGAGAGCGTGGTGGGGCGCCCGCCTTCTTCCCGGAAGGACAGCCGGCGCGATGCCAGCCAGGCTCCCTTCCCAGCCGCTAAGGGGCCTCCGAGCTGTGGGGGGGCTCAGCTGAGGCGCCCCCAGCACCGCAGGGCAGGGTCCAGGGAGCAGCAGCCCGCTCGGCTGGCACACCGGGCTCCCGTGGCACCAGCAGGCCACCCTGTCCGGCCACCTGCGTCTCCCTGGAGCCATGTGGCCTTCCCCCTACGCCTGGCATGGCAGATCAGAGTCAAGGTGATAAGACAACCAGGTCTCTGGCCCAAGCCAGTCAAGAGCCTCCACTCACCAGCGTTGACAATGGCGTCCACCTCCAGCTTGGTGATATCACCTCGGAACAGGGAGATCTTCTCGTTGAGATGCTTGTCCTTTTTGTACTTGGGCTCTTCCACCTTCACGGTCAACCCTGGAACAAGCAGAGGCTGAGAGGGGAGTCATGAAACAGCCCCCCCCTGCAGAGTGGCCCACCGGTGCCCACGGGCCAGGTGCCTCTGCCAACTCCCGTCCACCCCAGCGGCAGCCTGCCTCGAGGGGACTGATGACACTGGTAGCGCCAGCCCACGTGGACTGAGCACCTACCAGGTACAGCGCACACGTGGTCTTGAAACACTACAACCGGCACAGTATTGGCATCTCCATCCCAGTCTGCAGATGTGGCGCTGCAGCATAGGCGGGTTAGGTGACTTGTCCAGGTTACTGGTTGCCACCAGTTCCCACCAGGACTACAGGCCAGTGGGGCGCTCGCCAGCACACAACCCTACCAGCCACTCTGCCACAGCGACAAATCCCGGCTCAACAGCCGCTGATGGCAGGTCTGGGCTCAGCCTCCCAACAATGGAATGGGAAGAAAAACCCACCCTGCCTCGGGCTGTGTTAATAATTAAATGAGGCAGACCAGCATCGGCACCGCCACATCCCAGAGTCCTTTGACAACCCGACCCCTGGAGCACACTCATGCCAAGTGCCCTGCACACAGCAAGCACTCAACACATGCTGCTGCCATCTTGCTTAGCCTCGTCCCTACCTTTCCCCCAGGAGGCGGGTCTGAGGAGGCCACCCGCCCAGTGCCCAGCGGGGCCGCCCGGGCAGGCCTACCTTTCGCCGTCTCCTTCCAGGTCGGGATCTTCTTCAGCCTGATGAAGTCCTGGCAGAAGTAATGTTCCTCCCGCTGCTTGTCACTCAGGCCCTTCAGAAAGGCTGCAGGGGCGGGGCGGGGCAGAAAGGAGAGTCAGGGAGGCCGGGAGGGCAGCAATCCCGGGGGGGGGCTTCCCTACCCGCCACTGGTCTCGGACTCTCGCCTTGTTCAGGGAGGAAAACCGGCCCTAGGAGCCCATCCTTCCCATAGCTGCAGGGGGCCTGCAGGGAGGGGCCCAACCGCCTGGGCTGTTAGAGTCTGGGGGCCCGGAGAACATCTTGCCCTGCCCTCTTTGTTCAGGAGGGGAAACTGAGGTCCAGGGAGGCAGAGGGTGTCTCTCAAACACCACAGACCTGAGTTCAGAAATCAACGCTGCCTCTTTCCAGCTGCAGCCAAAACTCTAGGTCCCGAACGTCTGCATTTGTAGAATGGGGACTAAACACTTCTTGCAGAATAATTTCAAGCCTACTCACACATGCCAGGGCCAGGCAGGTTGGCAACACTGAATCCATTACACGATCAATCAGTTGTATCAATAATGGGCTACATTTTCAATCAGTTACATGATCAGTCACTTACATCACCATTGGCATTATGCATCGGCTCAGGACACAGGGAACCAAGACAGCCTTGCTCCTCAAGGAGCCACAGAACCCAGCAGATCTGCTCTCTGTTCCCGACACCCCCCAGCATCTGCCGAGGGCTTCCCACTGAAGGACGCCCCCTGCGGCCTCTCCCAGTGGCACGGCGTGAACCAAGGGAGACGCTGGAACTGTCCTCATTTTACAGGTGAGGAAACGGGAGCTTGGGGAGGTTAGCAGCCCACCTGTGTCTGGTGAAAGGGAAACCTGGTCCCGTCATCACAGACTCCCGGTCCGCTGGGGGCTGGCTCCCCTGCTCCCGCCTTGGCCCTGGGCCTGGCTTCTCTTTGGGTGGGACCAGGAAGAGCCCAGGGCGCCGCTGGGAGGCGGCTCTCCCGAGTGGTGGTCCAGGCTGACAGCTCGCGGGCTCCCCCTACTGACCCGAGGCCTCCTGGGTGTCCAGGCACTCGGCCCAGCCTCACTCGCCTGGACTGCACACTCCCCCAGTTGGAGGAGTCCCCACTGACCACAGCAGGTGGGGGGGGAGGGGGTAAAATAAACTACAGAGGCCACAGACAAGGGACTCAAACACATCAGAAAGTGTGCAGAGGTACGAGGGCCATTAAAGAAGGTGGTAGGAGAGGAGGGTCGCCTCCTGGAGCTTCTGGGGAGATGGCTGCTAGGGGCAGGTATCCAAGAGAGAGGCTGCTCCTCTGCGGGGGCCCTGTTCCCTGCCAAAGTCACCGGGTACCTACGAGCCTCTGCTCCTCACGGACGCATGCGCACAGGGAGGGCCCGGTGCGTGGTCCAGCTCAATACTAGCGCAGGATTATTGTAAACGGCTCAGAGCACCCCGAGTCCACTTCAGCTGTGGCTCAAACCAGAACCACATTCTGGCAGCCACACCCCACCCCTTCCACGGACCCCTACAAGGTGCAGATCCTGAATCCAGTGTTAGCGATACAACACGCAACAAGGCAGACGTGGTCCCGGCCCCGGGGAACCTACAGTCCAGCCCAGGGACAGAGTCTGACCAGGCTTCACACAGGCAAGCAAGCCGCCCAAGGAAGTGCCAAGCCAGGCCAGTCGGGGGGCCGGGACAGGGAACTGGAACCCAAGCCCAGCGGGGGTTAAGAGAGACTCGGAAGAGGAGTGGGAGGCAGCCCAGGCAGGGCAGGGTGTTCTGCCAGCAGGAACCAGCAGGTCCAGCGTTGTGGGTAAGTAAAATCCAGGGTGTGGGGCAAGGCAGCGGGGGCGGAGGGCAAAGTGAGAACGACACCGAGAGGAGGCAAGGCCAGCTGGGGGGCCACCGAGGCCTGCCAAGGATTGACTTCATCCCAAGGACAGCAGGATCAGATTGAAAGTGCTTCCACCCAATACAGACTCAGAGCCCACACACATGGGCCATTTGCTTTCTTTAGAAGAGGCCAAGGCCCTGCCATGGATGACACCCAGCTGGACTGTACCTGCTGTCACTAGTGTCCCTTGACGCTCACAGCCCATTTCCCTGCCCCCTTCTCGAGGGGCTGCCCTCCCCACTGGGCACACGACCCCACGCACTATCTGACAGACGGGCCCAGGGCTCCCGCTTAAACACGCCTTTCTTGTGTGTTGGGGGTGGGGATAGCGGCGGGGTGGGTGCTGGTATTCGGAAGGAGATAACGCGCTTCTCCAAGCCTCAGCTGTCCTCTTCTGTAAGGTGGCGGCGCGGAAGGCTCCCCTGTGCGTTAAGTAAGAAGTGAGCAGGCTTAGCTGGGTACATGGCAAAGAACTCGGCTACGGGTAGCTGGTACCACCCAGCAAAGAACAGGCTATGGAAAGGCTGGCTCCACCCAGGTCTGCCTCTCCCCGGCAGCCTGAACACAGATGGGTTAGTTAATAATTACTGAGCACCCACCAAGCCTGGGGGTGGGAGGCAAGGTGAGGTCCTGGGGCCCCACCGAGCAGAAGGAAAGCAGGGACCGCTTCCTGGAGGAGGTACTTCTCACTTTTCTGATCTGCCCCCAGGAGCTGCCAACTGCTAGAGAAATCTTGCCATCAAGCAGAAGGCTCCCTCTAAATTCTTGATCTCCCCCTGGTGGTCCGTCTTCCTGGCCAATCGAGCTGCTCCTTTAGAATGGGTGCCCCCTCCTCCATCCCCCCTCCTCCAGTCAGCAGATGCTGCCCCCTCCTCCCACCAAGCCAGCAAGCCCCCTACCTGTCCACACCTCATCCTCCCTTTCAGTCCCTGAGCATGAAGGTCCCTCCTCCCAGCCAAGGCCTCCTGGCTCACCCTCCAGAGGACTAGCTCCAGCAGCTCTGCCGCCACTGGACTGTCCTGTCTGCCCTCAAACACCCTCTGATGTGTCCCGTCTTTTAAAACAGAACCCTCCTTCAACCCCACATTCGTCGCCCCACAGCTGTGGCCTTGCTTCTCTGCCCGCCCCCACTGCCTACATTGCTCCGTCCCATGCTCCCCAGCCCGTGGCTATCTGGTCTCACCTCTCCATCAAGGCCAAGGTCAGAGACACCACACCAGCCATGTGGCCCAGTGCAGTGCCCCTTCTGTGCTCCCTGTGTGCTCAGCACGCCCAGCCTCTTCATCCCTATCAGGAACCCACTCTCCTGGATCCCACCCAGCTCACTGGGCCTCCTTCTCAGTCTCCTTGTTGCCTCCCCTCTTCCTTGTGTGCCCTGATGGGGAATCGGACCCCGAATATCCACACGCCGGCCGATGCTCTATCCACCGAGCCAGCCAGGGCCCTCCGCTCTTCCTTAATCCACACCCTATCCCTAGGTCTTCACAGCAATTCCACGTATTCAGAAACCTTCCATGTGCCTGGCCTGTGGTGGCACAGTGGCTAGAGCGTCGACCTGGAATGCAAAAGGTTGCCAGTTCAAAACCCAGGCTTGCTAGGTCAAGGCACATATGAGAAGCTACTACTATGAGTTGATGCTTCCTACTTCTTCCCCATCTTCCCTTCTCTCTCTCTCTCTCTCTCAAATCAATAAATAACATCTAAACAAACAACAAAAAGAAACACCTTCCTTATGCTCATGATTCCCAGGCGGCCCCTCCAGCCCCCCATTGCCTCCTGAGTTGTTGGATATATCCCCACAGTACCTGTGAAACCAAGTCTCTGCTCACCCCTGCCAGGGGCCAAGCCTCCACCATCACTGCCTAGAGCCCTCCGAAGTTCCCAGCTCCCAACTGGCTCCCCGTGTCCATCCACTCTTCTGTTCCTCACACAGTAAGTAGCCTGGGAGCTTTAGGAATAAAAGTCAGAAGTCCTCTCTCTGTTTAAAGCTCATTTCAAAATCTAAGTCCTTACCATGACCAAGTAACAGGCCCGCCTCTGTCCCTAACCTCCTCTTGTGTTACCCACCCCCTCCCCACTACACACCATTCTGTCCCTACACCTCAGCCAGGCAGCCAATAGACCACCTCTCAGTTCTTCCCCGCCTCAGTGCCTTTGAACGGCTGTGCCCCGACCTGGTCTTCCTTTACAGGCTCCTCCTCTCTGCCCTCTCCCTCCCACAGTGGCCTCTTCCGCTACAGTCTATGTTTTATTCCTAACTTGACCTTGGTCACACTGGATCTGTCATGTTTACCCTGGAGTGCCACCACCTGGCACAGTGCATGGCATGTGTGAACATCGTGACACGAATCCATGAGCACGAGCTGAGGCCTGGAGGTTGAGGGCAAGTTTTCTAAGGGCACAGCCTTCCAGGCAGAGGGAACAGCACGCACAAAAGCCCTGAGGTAGGAGAGAGCGTCTGGGTGGAGAAACAGTAATCTAGAACAGCCGGACTGGGGAACAAAGGCGACACTGTCTCCATCAGGAGCACAGACCCGAGGAAGCACGCCGCCGGGTCCAGGCCACGACTGTGGTTCTCATCACTCCCGCTCCCACGGAGCTTGGGCTCATGACTTCCCAACCTCAATGCTCATGGGCAAGTCACCCAGCCCCTCTGAGCCTGTTTCCTCCTCTCTAGAACGGGGACACGACAAGCCCTGGCTCCAGGTTTGCTGGGAACAAGAAGCTGACTGGGAAAGGATTCTGTAAGCTGTCAAATGCAACGCACACATCAGAGACAAGCAAGCCTTCCTGTGAGTGAACTAAGACATGAAGAGAGAAAAATAAAACAAAATTTTGGTGGGAAAAAAATTTTTTTTTCAACTTGGGGTATAACAAGTAGAGAAGCTTTTTAAATCATTTGGGTCCCCATATTTGTCATCTTGCACAACTGTGACCAAAGACATCCTCCCTCCCAGGCCTTGGTATGCCCAAGTGTGGGGACTCCCAGCCTGCTGGACCCGGGGCCAGACACTGAATGCATATCTGTGACACCAGAGAGACTGGTCGGCCGGGACTCAGAGAGCTCACAGGACCCTCTGAGCTGAGTCCCTCTGGCTGGGAGGCACCCCAGGGAACCAGTAGGGGTGCTTGGAGACAGCCCAGGTCCCCTAGCAGACACGATCGTGCAGATGCCAGCACCTGCCTTTAAAGAGGCAGAGGAACCCTGCCCAGCCACAGGAAGGGCCAGGCAAGGTGCAGCCCCTGGCCCGTCCTGCACCGTCCTCCCCGGTACCACGGCCCGGTCTGCACTGTCCTCCCCGGTACCACGGCCCGTCCTCCCCGGTACCACGGCCCGTCCTGCACCGTCCTCCCCGGTACCACGGCCCGTCCTGCACCGTCCTCCCCGGAACCACGGCCTGGTCTGCACCGTCCTCCCCGGTACCACGGCCCATCCTGCACCGTCCTCCCCGGAACCACGGCCCGTCCTGCACCGTCCTCCCCGGTACCACGGCCCGTCCTGCACCGTCCTCCCCGGAACCACGGCCCGTCCTGCACCGTCCTCCCCGGTACCACGGCCCGTCCTGCACCGTCCTCCCCGGAACCACGGCCCGTCCTGCACCGTCCTCCCCGGTACCACGGCCCGTCCTGCACCGTCCTCCCCGGTACCACGGCCCGGTCTGCACCGTCCTCCCCGGTACCACGGCCCGTCCTGCACCGTCCTCCCCGGTACCACGGCCCGTCCTGCACCGTCCTCCCCGGTACCACGGCCCGGTCTGCACCGTCCTCCCCGGTACCACGGCCCGTCCTGCACCGTCCTCCCCGGTACCACGGCCCGGTCTGCACTGTCCTCCCCGGTACCACGGCCCGGTCTGCACTGTCCTCCCCGGTACCACGGCCCGGTCTGCACTGTCCTCTCCGGTACCACGGCCCGTCCTGCACTGTCCTCCCCGGTACCACGGCCCGTCCTGCACTGTCCTCCCCGGTACCACGGCCCGTCCTGCACTGTCCTCCCCGGTACCACGGCCCGTCCTGCACTGTCCTCCCCGGTACCACGGCTCGTCCTGCACAGTCCTCCCCGGTACCCTGGCCCGGTCTGCACTGTCCTCCCTGGTACCATGGCCCGGTCTGCACTGTCCTCCCCGGTACCATGGCCCGGTCTGAGTGAGCCACGCCAACAAGCCCCTCTCCAGCCAAGTCCAAATGACAGCTGCACTTCTCAGAGAGCACAAAGGAAGACACCCAGAGCTCTCGGCTCTGCCACCAGTGGCTGGGCACCAGCCTTGGGGACATCTGTCAGCCTGTCCTTCCAGTCCATGGTCCCCAAGCACACATCACCTCTCGAGGCCAGGGTCACCATGAGAAGGCTGCAATGTGCCTGACCCCTGAGGAGCTACACACCGCGCTGGGCTCTGATTTGCAGGAAGAAGACAACAGTGACTCTCACCAAGTGCCCCTGTCGTCACCTCCTCTGTCAGCAGGGTCGCCCCCCAGGCCCTCCTCCCTCCCCCCTCCGGAAAGAGGAAGCAGGGCCTTCCAGCTGGGCCTGTGTGCCAGGCATTTATAACATCTCCCACCTCCTTCTGCCCGAAAGACAGATGCAGACTTAAAGCACAAGTGAGTTTTATTTTTCTTATAAAAGTTGTACAACATAGGTTTTAATTTTCTTTCCTTTTTGGAGAGGCAAGAATATTTCACAGCTCAGTGAGACAGGTGTTGTAAAAAGATGTCTGCAGTAAACGTTGATGGGGAGGCCTGACCCCAGACGAAGCTTTCAGCAGCTCTCCGCGTGAAAGCGCGCTGGAGGGAGCCGGCTGCGCCAGGACCATAAAGTGCGCGGGCGAGGGGAATTCAACGATGTGTTTTAAGAAGCGTCTTTATGGCATTTCGCAAGCGGCTGTTCAGAAAGGTGAGGGCGGGCTGGCGCGGAGGGAGCGCTCCTGGAGAAGGCCGGGTGGGCAGGGCTGATAGCGGCCGGGCTCTGGGAACACGGCAGCGGCAGCGGGGACACTAATCACCCGGGTGCATCATCCTCCAGGAGCAGGGTCATGTCAAAGCCCGGGGCATGAGCAGCGGGAACAAAGAGCATGAGGCCCCTGGCGCTTTTCTGCTCCCCTAGGCTCCTCACCTCCGTCAGCACTGGCACGTGCCAAGGATGCTTCCCCAGAAGACGGGTGGGAGAAGCCCCCCCCCCAGTGCCCAGGTGTGCCCAGAAAATCTCCCAGTTCAGCAGTCGAGTCAGGTTAAATCATTCTCTCTGCATGAAACGCCACAGGGGTTGACATGAGTCCTCACCCCGCCCAGGGCACACTGGGGCTGGAGCAGGTGACTGCCTTGAGCCACCGGAGAGGAAATGTGGACCAGGACACGAAGGTCAGGCCCCAGGATCTTAGAACGTGGGAGAGACGAGTTGCCTCAAGCTCAGTGTCGCCATGGCCAGAACAGGGCAGAGAGGAGACAGGCCTGCAGGGGGTCTCTGGGGACCCCCCTGTATACTATGGACCACAGTGTACAAAATGGTTTTGACGTAATGCCGGTCCCGCCGACAAAGTACAGATCAGGTGTTGCTGGCCCTATTTCACAGATGAGGAAACTGAGGCTCGGGAAGCATGAGGGCAGGGGTGCTGGGGTTTGCCCGCGACTGATGGCACCGATGCCCGTTTTCCTCTAGCACACTGCTCTGCCCCAGCTGCAGGTCAGGAGGATCCTCCATGGCCCCTCTCCGGGGAGCCAGGCCCCTCCTCTGGTGACAGTCCCCAGATGCCCCCAGTGCCTGATCTTAAGTCCCTTCACATCCAACTGCCTTGACAACACAATTGATTTGACAATTTTCTGATGAAAAGGCACCACCTGAGGGAATAATGAGGGAGGGAATTAACCCTGGCGAGTGTAATCAGATACTGCAGGTCTCTCCAAAAGACTGACTGTCTCCTGCTCAGGAAGATCCTGCCTGATGCTATTTACTTACTTGGAGGGAGAATGGGTCCACAGGAGCTTGCAGGTGGAGAAAAGGGAAGCCCAGAGTGAGGCAGAATTTGAACACCTGTCCAGAGAACTCACTGGGACGTGAGGTTGGGGCATCCCGCACGTGGGGCCCAGGCCAGGCAAGCAACACTGCATAGAGCCTGACTTACTGAGCCAGCACCCAGGGAAGGGGATCTCTGGTGGGTTGGTCCACCCCTACCCACCTGCCTGCCCAGGGCAGTGGGATCAGCTTCCAAAATCATTCAAGCAGCTCCCCCACTGAGAACACATGCTGCTAAGCAAACCAAAGACTACGACTCAGCTTCCATATGGCCCTTCCATGGGGAGAGGAGGCTCTCTACCCAGGCACACAGGGGCTTCCAGACCTCCGCCTCTACTTCCCCACCTTGAACTACACATCAGCCTTCTGACCTATACATCGGTATCTTGTGAGTCTAGTTACTGTGCACCAGTCTCGGAGAAAGGATCGTTTCAGGCTCAGACGGGTGTTTGGAGGCCTATGTAGGTACATCTCAGAGAGAAGGAAGAGCACATGTCCATCAAAGAGATGTACGTGAATGCTCAGAGCAGCTTTATTCCTAACAGTCTCACACCGCAAACCCAAATGCCTAGCAACAGGAAAACGGGGACACAAACTGCAGCACATCCACACCAGGGAATGTGACAGCAATAAAAAAGAGCAAACTGTGGAAATGCCCAATAATGTGGATGAACGCCGATATTAAGTAAAAGGTGCCAATACACTGTGTATCTCTGTTCATATGAAGTTCAAGAGGAGATGAAACGAACAGATAGAAGAGTAGCTGTAAAGAGTACTGACAGGAAAGGGTCTCCAAGGAACCTGCTGGGGTGATGGCAAAGCTCCACCTGTTGATCAGAGTGGGTGGCACAGCTGGATATGTATGCACAAGTACTGACCATCCACCGAAGGTCTGTACACTTGGCGAGCGTCGCTGAACCCTGCCCCAAATGTAAACTGGATATAACAAAGAAAGGTGTGGGGGTCTTCAAAGACCAAAGCTGGGACTCCCACCAGAGGCAGGGTCTGGCAGAGGCAGCACTCCACAGTGTGATGGTCTTAAAAGTATGCCCCTGCCCTGGCCCAATAGCTCGGTTGGTTGGAGCATCGTCCAGATGTGCAAAGGTGGCAGGTTCAGTCCCAGGTCAGGGCACATACAGCAACAGACTGATGTTTCTGTCTCTCTCTTTCCCTTCTGCTCTCTCTAATCAATATCTTTTAAATGCCCCTTATTCTTTTATCTTCTTCCCTTCCAAAGGCAGCACCTATGTTCCCTCCCTTGGGATGTGGGCTGGACTCCATGACTTGATTCTAAGCTCCAAGACAAAGGAGAAGATGCTGCAAGACTTGGAAAACCAGGTCACAAAAAGGCATTGTGGCTTCCTGCACGGTCTCCTCACACGCCCTCTCTTGTGCTCTGGGGGAAGCCAGCTGCTATGTCGTGAGGACACTAGAGCAGCCCTGAAGAAGTCCCATGGTGAAGAACTGAGACCCTTAGCCAACACCCATTTCACGTGAGTGAGCCACCTGGGGACGGCTCAGTCCAGGCCTATTCAAGTCCCCAGACCTCCAGAGAACCCTGAGCCGGCACCACCCCGCTAAGCCGCTCCCAGGCTCCTCCTGACTCTCAGAGACTGTGAGATGTTTGCTGTTCAAGTCACTTTGTTACCGAGTAATCTGACACGCAGTAATAGGTAACTAGAACACATGGAGGGCTCTGTGTCTCACCCCCAACAAGCTACCATCTGACACCTGCTGGGGGCTTCACACCTAGCACTGGGACACCAGGGACCCAGCCGTGCTCCTTACATGCCCAACTGGAGACTCGAGTTCAGGCAGCCTCATCGGCCATGGTTTCTTCACAGCCCTGCCCTTTACCTGGCACTGTCTCATTGAACGATCATCTTCTACTCAGCTCCCTCTCCCTGGAGTAGAAGCTCCGTGAGGACAGGACCCTTCCTGGTCTCACTCACGGCTAAACCTCCAGCACTCAACAGTGCTGGCCGCATAGAAAGCACTCAGTGAAAACGGACTGAGCCTGGCCAGGCGGTGGCGCAGTGCATAGAGCGTCGGACTGGGATGCCGAGGACCTAGGTTCGAGACCCCGCGGTCGCCAGCTTGAGCACGGGCTCACTTGGTTCGAGCAAAAGCTCACCAGCTTGGACCCAAGGTCGCTGGCTCGAGCAAGGGGTTACTCGGTCTGCTGAAGGCCCGCAGTCAAGGCACATATGAGAAGGCAATCAATGAACAACTAAGGTGTCGCAATGCACAACGAAAAACTAATGACTGATGCTTCTCATCTCTCTCTGTTCCTGTCTGTCCCTGTCTATCCCTCTCTCTTTCTCTCTGTCTCTGTAAAAAAAAAAAAAAAAAAAAAAAAAAAAAAAAAAGAAAAGAAAAACAAAAAGCCAGCTCGAAGCAGAAAGACACTGAAGTAGCCTGGGAATATCCAGTCCCATCAGCTTCACGAGTCAGCTTCACGAGATCTGGAAGTTCTCAGGGGCACCAAGGAATGGGCAGTGCCAGGCAGCTGGATCCTGGAAACCGAGACAGATCCGGAGCTGGTGCTTGGGCTCCTGGCCTCCCTAGCTCTTTGCCACCATCCTGGGTTACTTTTCCCTGCCAGAGAAGAAGCGGGGCTCCCTGTGGGGCAGTCCCCCTGCTCCCTGTGACCAGTGTTCTGGAGCCAGCGCCCAAGCGCTTCCTGTGCTCACAGAGCAGAGTCAAGTGCTTTCTGGGGGCACTTTAAGATCCCAACGCAGGCCGGGCAATTTATCATGGGGGGGGGGTAGCTCATCTTGAACTCTGCCTCCAATCCCGAGAGGACGCCCTCCCTAGACCCCCCCCCCCCCCCAACGGCAGCCCGCCTAAGGCCTGCCTTCTCAGCCCCATTGGCCAAAGTCACTCCACAGGCGGGCGCAGCCAATGAGCTGCTTTCCTTGCCCTTTTGAAAGCGGATCCAGCCGGGAATGGTCACAAGAGCCACGGGAGCAGACCCTGAAGGACAGGGGCAGCTGTAACTGGCAACCGGGTTATTTCGGGCTGCGCAAATCAGGCAGCGGGGCAGAATCCAGCCCTGGGACTCATGCCCATCCTGTGGTGGGGATGTCACTGTTCCCACAGACACAACGCCCCATCTCTGCCCTGCTCACCAGCTGCTCTGCCCTGTGTCCTCCAGGAATGGGGCAGGACTGCTTACAAGTGGCAGGAGGCCAGTGATGAGGGTGAAAGGGCGCTCGACCACATGCCCAAAGAGGCAGGCTTTCCGGGGAGGAGGGTAGAAGTGAGATGGGCCTGCCCAGGGAGGCCACTCTTTGGGATTAGCGGATCCCACCAGATGGGATGCCAGCCAGAGAGCTATCCCCTCAGCCCATTCCCTGATACTGTGCCTAAAATGCCACCACTTCAAAAACCATACTATGCAAAGCATTGTGAAGTTGGGCCTAACGTCAGCTCTGCCACAAACTTCCAAGTGACCTTGGGCTACTCGGCTCAAGTACTGGGCCTCAGTTTCCCTCCTGCACAACGGAGCAAGGTGGTAGGTCCTGGATGATCTGTGGACGTGCCCTGTGATCCATGCCAGTGTGGTAAGGCCACTTTTTCATACTGCCCCTGATAGGGGGCTTGGACCTGGTCTGGGGTGTACTGGTTGGTGTGGCTGGGCACATGGGGGCGTTGCTATAAATGGCGGAGTCCCGGGACCCCGACTTCCCCAGGTCTTCTGGTGGAAGACACTGTTGGTGGGGTGCCGTCCAGCCGCGGAAGGCCCACGTGGGGCTGCCCTCGCCCCTCACCCCCTTCCTGCTTACACTTACATTTTGCCTCCTTCCAGTCGGTGGAGGTGTTCAGGTCCACCTTCGCCGCCATGGCCAGGGGAGCCCAGGTGCGCACCCCAGCTCTCTGCCCCACCGCGGCCGCCCCCCAAACCCCAACTCCCGCTGGGGTCCGCGTGCGGGGGTCGTAGGCGCCCAGAGACGCAGGGGGGCCGCACGCACTGCTGCGGGTCCGCGTGGCACCCGCTAAGGGGCCTGGCCAAGGGCGCGGGGCGCCAAGCAGCTGCCCCACCGCACGCAGCTGTGCCAGGCGGCCGGACACCCGGCTCTGCAGCGACATGAGCAGGCGGCGCGGAGCGGCTCCCCGCCCACTTGGACTCTAATTACGGTGCTCGGGAGAGTCTCTCCCTTATTTACTCCGGAACCGGGTGGCGCGTGCCAGCCGGCGGCGACCTGCTCCAAGCCCACGGGCCGCGCCGCCACAGAGCCCAGGCGTGTCGCTGAGCACCCTGGAACTTGTAGTCCCGGCCGCCGAAGAGGTCCCCGCGCTCAGACACACGTGCGTGCTCCTCCCGGGCCTCGCCCACTCCCGCCGCCCGGCTTCGCACGGCGCTGGAGCCCCCTCTCCCTTCTCGTTTGGGCTCCCAGAGGGTCGCGTGGCTGCTTGGCCCCTCCTTCCGGAGGGCCTGGCCGCCGCCCACTTCCTTGTCGGTAGAAGCCTTTGCTCCTCGGCCCCGGCGCTGGGTCCCGAACTCTGACATTCGGGCGCGGCGCCCGCGGTGCGGAACATTTTGCTGCCAGGGGGCTCTGCTAGTCTCCCCGCGGATCACCTGGGCCCCACCCTGCACCCTATCCCGCTCCCAGTCCCCAGAAGTCCTCTTCGGGCTGGCCTTGGAAAGGTGACAAGTGGCACGAACAGGTACGTCCGGTTCGGCGACTTTCCCCAAGCGGATGAGCCCCGGGGACAGGCGGGTGCGCGGCTGGAACCGAATCTAGTGCAGCCGTGGCAGCCGGCGAGGCAGGGTGAACATAGTGGAATTTGAAAGTAGAAAACTTGAGTTCCAAGTGGCGTTTTCCGGTGCAAGAATTGGAGGGTTATTTTTTTTCTTTTCAAATTTATATTTAATTTTTCATGATTGGGGGGGCATTATTCTTTAAAAAATTTTTTAAATTAATTTTAGAGAGAAGAAAGGAGAGAAGGAGAGGAAGAGGATAGAGAGAAACATCATTTTGTTGTTCCACCTATCCATGCATTCATTAGTTTCCTCTTGCATGTGCCCTGACAAGGGATCAAATCATCAGTCTTGGTGAATCCAGATGACGCTCCAACCAACCGCATTATTATTGTATGTGCCCTGACCGGGGATCTAACTGCAACCTTGGCATATCTGGACAATGCTATAACCAACTGATCTACCCAGCCAGGTAGCTTTTTGAGATGTAAATTATGAAGATGCATTCAGGTCTGGTTAGTTGGGGACCTGTCCCAGGCCTCTGAGACAGCATGGCAGTGACCCTGGACAGGGCTTTGGGGAGGATCATGGAATCTGCCTGCCCATGCAGTTGGTACCAGTGCCATGCCCAAGAAAGGATCAGTGGTGGGCAGTCCAGGGAGTGAGGGCAGAGAGGGAAGATCAGAAGCCAGGAGCCTTCAACATACCGGGACCACCAGCAAGGCTTGTGCCCTCTCTGGGAAAGGTCAGTGAGATGAGTTCAGGATGCGACAGTCAGGCCTCCATGCCCAAGGTCACCACCTCTCCATTTGCCACTTCTCTCTAATAACTCAGCAGAGCAAGAAGTACCTTGCCAAGCGCAACTGGTACAGCAGCCATTTGCAAAGCACTAGGCACCAGCTGCACAGAGCTAAGCACGCTGTCCATTTGCTCTCCCTCTGTCAACCTGTCATGTGCTCCAGCCAACCAACCTAGACCAGGGCTCTTTTTTTTTCTCTTTTTCAAGATTATTGATTAGAGAGAGAGGGGGAAGGAGAGAGACTGAGGGAGCAAGATCACAGTTGCTTCACTTTAGTTGTTACATGATTGCTTCTCATATGTGCCTTGACCAGGCAAGCCTAGTGAGACCTATATCAGACTTCTATCCTACAGAACTTTAAGATAAATTTGTGTTGTGTAAGCTGCTAAAAATTTGCAAAATTAGTTATGGAAGCAATAGAAAACTAATGCACAGGGTCACCCACATGCTTCATTTCCTGAATCGGTGACATCAGCGTGATCACTTTCCAGACCACAGATGGGAACCAAAAACCCTGGGCCGAAGTCTGGGCTCAACCCTCGGAAGCTGTGTTGACCTAGGGCCAGTCTAGGCCACTCATCTGTGCTAGGGGACAGAGCTGCCAACACCTTGAGCTTGGACTTCCAATCATGAGAAAATAAATTTCTGTTTAAGCCAACCAGTCTGTGGTATTTAGTTATAGCAGCCCTAGCAAACTAATTCAACATCCTTCCCCATTCCCAAGCCACAGAGGTAACAACTTTAGCCATCGCTATATCCTTCTAACTTCTTCCATGCATGTATAACCATATACAAAGGTATATACACATAATTTTTTAAATATATACTGTATATACAAAAATACCATTGGGCCATACACACTGTTCCACAACTAACCTGCTTCACTCCATAGTGTGTCACGGGCATGTTTCCATGGCAGCATCTACCCGAGTGTCCCTTTGGTTGCTCACCAATCATCCATCCTTTTGGAGGCAGTATTGTTTCAGTATCCTCTGTGGATGCACACATAGTCGGTTCCTTTTGCTGTCACAAACAGAGCTGCAGTATTCATCCTTGTGCCACTAGGCCGGGCTTACCTATGGGACGAATTTCTAAGAGTGGAATTGCTTTTTGTGTTTTTAAATAAATGTTGTTAAGTGTACCTTCCCACCAACAGGATGCAGAGGGCCTGTTTTCCCCACACACTCTCTCTACCACTTGGTTTTTCTCAGGAAACAGATACTGGAAAGGAGGGAGTGGGGTTGGAACATTTGGATCTGAGGGGATCCAACTATTTGGCCCAGAGAAGTGTAAGCAGAAGCGAGGGTGAAGAAGTCTAGAGGGGAGGAGGCCGGAGGGGCTCCCTGGGAGAGACCAAGGGACCCACAGAGGGTGTAGAAAAGTGATCAGTCCCATTTGCTCATTCACCAAACACTTATAAGCATGGACTGTATTCCAGGCCCTGACTGCACATGGCAGTGAACAAATCGTAGGCCCTGCACTGGTGGAAGCAGAGTCTAGTGTGGGAAACACACAGTCAACAAGTGAACAAGTACAGGTCACTTCAGACAGCGCTGAGAGCTGCCCAGGGAATGAGTTCAAAGAGCAGAACAACGCCCACTGGCTGATGCATGTGGAGGCGGAGGGAAAGGGGGAGAAGCAGAGAGGGAGGCAAGACCTCCTGGCGCATGGGCTCCATACATTGAGATCTCTGGAGGTGCTGATCAAGGTCGTGGACAAGCTGATTTTTAAAGGGTACCTCTTAGCCCTGGCCGGTTGGCTCAGTGGTAGAGCGTCGGGCTGGCGTGCAGGAGTCCTGGGTTCGATTCCCGGTCAGGGCACACAGGAGAAGCGACCATCTGCTTCTCCACCCCTCCCCCTCTCCTTCCTCTCTGTCTCTCTCTTCCCCTCCCGCAGCCAAGGCTCCATTGGAGCAAAGTTGGCCCGGGCGCTGAGGATGGCTCTGGGGCCTCTGCCTCAGGCACTAGAATGGCTCTGGTTGCAACAGAGCTACGCCCCCGATGGGCAGAGCGTTGCCTCCTGGTGGGCATGCCGGGTGGATCCCGGTGGGGCGCATGCGGGAGTCTGTCTGACTGCCTCCCCGTTTCCAACTTCAGAAAAAATAAATAAATAAATAAAAATAAAGGGTACCTCTTGACATCCAAGAAGCCATTAGCTGCCTAACTGGTGGTGGTGCAGTGGATAGAGTGTCAACCTGGGATGCTGAGGTCCCAGGTTCAAAACCCCAAGGTCACCAGCTTGAGTATGGGCTCATCTGGGCTTGAGCACAGGTTCCCTGGCTTGAGCCCAAGGTCACTGACTTGAGCAAGGGGTCATTTGGTCTGCTGTAGCCCCTCAGTCAAGGCACATATGAGAAGCAGAAGCAATCAATGGCCTGACTAGGCAGTTAGTTGCACAGTGGATAGAGCGTCAGACTGGGACACAGAGGACCCAGGTTCAAAATCCCAAGGTCGCTGGCTTGACTGCAGGCTCCTCTGGTTTGGGTACAGCTCACCAGGTTGAGCCCAACGTCACTGGCTTGAGCAAGGGGTCATTTGGTCTGCTGTAGCTCCCCAGTCAAGGCACATATGAGAAAGCAATCAACAAACAACTAAGGTGTCGCAACGAATACCTGATAATTGATGCTTCTCATCTCTCTCCCTTCCTGTCTGTCCCTATCTGTCTCTCTCTCTATCTCTGTTACACACAGAAAAAAGAAGCAATCAATGAACAACTAAATTGCCACATCTACGAGTTGATGCTTCTCATCTCTCTCCCTTCCTGCCTCTCTCTCTTGCTAAAAAAATAAATAGCATTAAAGACAATGGCACTTGGACAGTCAGGGCAGAGCTGGAAAGGAGTGGATGAAACAAGCTGGACTCTTTTTTCTTCTTTTTTCTGAAGTTGGAAATGGAGAGGCAGTCAGACAGACTCCCGCATGTGCCTCACCCGGATCCACCTGGCATGCTCTGCCCATCTGGGGCGTTCCTCTGTTGCAACCAGAGCCATTCTAGCGCTTGAGGCAGAGGCCACAGAGCCATCCTCAGCGCCCGGGCCAATTTTGCTCCAGTGGAGCCTCAGCTGCGGGAGGGGAAGAGAGAGGCAGAGAGGAAGGAGAGGGGGAGGGGTGGAGAAGCAGATGGGCGCTTCTCCTATGTGCCCTGGCCGGGAATCGAACCCGGAACTCCTGCATGCCAGGCTGATGCTCTACCACTGAGCAAACCGGCCAGGGCCAAGCTGGACTCTTGTCACCAGGATTTCTGCCATCAGCAGAAAAGAGGAAAGCATAGGAAAAGCCCTAGGGGTGGGGGTGGGGGTGGGGCAACTGTTCTAGTTCTCCCTTGCTGTGTAACAAACTACCTTAAGCTGCCTCGAGGCTTAAGTGGCTGAAAACATTCAATCATATCTCATGATTTTGTGGATTGGGAATTTGGTCAGGGCTCAGCTAGGAGAAGCTAGATTCTTCTGCTGCCTATGGCCTCAGTTCGGGTCACTCATTGGTGAGTAGGCGGGGCTGGAGGGTCCAAAGGAGTCTCCCTCACATCTGGGCTGGAATGGCTGAACAGCTGGGCTCTCCATGTGGTTAGCTGAGGCTCCCTCGAACCATGGCTGCCTCAGGGCAGTTATACTTCTTACATGGGAGCACGTGGCTCCAAGCACAAGTGTCCCAAAAGACAGCAGGTGTTAGCTGCCGGCGTTGTCAGCCTCGGAAACTGGCACAGTCACACTGCCACTGCTGAATTCCATTGGTCCAAGTAGTCCCGGAGCCCACCAAATTCAAGGGGAAGGGACAGGCTCCCCACCATGCAATGGGAGGGTGTCACCAAATTTACACCGTCTTTCATTCTCCTGCAGTGCTCCTCGACAGCCTTCTCCTGGTACTGGTTGTCATATTATGTACTGTGGTCAATTTAATTTTTTTGAATTATTATTTTTTTTCAGGGGAGAGTACGAACATAGTCCCCCACTACCACAAATTCTGCAGTGATGTTTCTTATGTTTGGGGAAATTGCAGAGGTCAGCACATTCGGAGAGCAATGGATAAGCCTCGCCCTGGGAAAACCACCTTCCTGATCACGGTATCTCCCCTGCCAGGTAAGTATAACACTGTGGTCAATTTAAACCTGCTTGTCATGTAGCAAGTTTCACTCTCAAGCCTAGACCAAGCTCAGATCTGCAAGAAATATATTTTATAGCCTGACCAGCCAGTGGCGCAGTGGATACAGTGGTAGACTGGGCCACACAAAACCCAGATTCGAAACCCCAAGGTCGCTGGCTTGACCACGGGCTCATCTGGTTTGAGCAAGGTTCACCAGCTTGCACCCAATGACGCCGGCTTGAGCAAGGGGTTATTCGGTCTGCTGAAGGCCCACAGTCAAGGCACATATGAGAAAGCAATCAATGAACAACTAAGGTGTCGCAACGGAGAATTGATGCTTCTCATCTTTCTCCATTCCTGTCTGCCTGTCCCTGTCTGTCCCTCTCTCTGTTTCTCTCTGCCTCTGTCACAAAAAAAAAAAAAAAAAAAAAATTGACATTTTCTTAGATCAGGGTTTCCCAACTTTAGTTCTATTTACTACATTTGGAGCCAAATGATTGTGGGGAGTTGTCCTTTGCATTATAGAGCGTTCAATAGCATCCTTGGCCTCTGTAGCCCCAGCCCCAAGTTATGATAACCAAAAGTGTCTCTGAACATTGCAAAATGTCTCTTGTGGCAAAATCATCCCTGCCTTCAGAACAGCTGCCCTGGGATCAACTCACTCTGACTCCAGGCCCCCATCCTACCCAGCTGTCAGGGTATTTATTCCCAGTTATGACTGGAGTCCCTTTTCTGTCCAGGTGGTCCCAAACTGGAGTATGCGATGCCCTTAACCTTGGCAAGAGTGCGAATTCACCATCGTGGTTGTCATCAGCGTCCCCACTAGGCTCCACGCAGGAGTTACCTGAACACAACACCTCTCCTCTCCTCCTCCACCACAACTCACACCTCTCCCGGCCTGGGAGCCCAGGCTGGGGTCCCTCCGACTCTGGCCACCCGCAGTTCAGGGAGCCAGCACTCCTTTCCCTTGCCCAGTCAAAGCTAGGAGATGGCTGGGGAGTTCCGAAGGCGTCTGTGTCCAGCTGACTGTTTGCTGGTAAACTGAATGTGGTTGTGAAAGACAGGAGTCAAGGACACCTCCAAAGTTTTCAGGCTGAACCAGTCTAAGAATAGCAAGGCCACTGAGGAGAGGGAAGTCAAGGAGGAGGCACTTGGGGGAGGACATTGGGAGCTCCAATTTGCACACTTTGGGAAATCCATTTGCCTTCCAAATGAGACATCAAGGAGGCATCTGGGTGGGTAAGTCTGGAACTTGGGAGCAACATCTGAGCAGAAAATAGAAGCATGGGAGTCATCTGAGATGGTATTTAAAGCGACGAGACTGGCTGAGATCACTCTGGAAGGCAGTGTGGATGGCAAGTCCCGGGCTGAGCTCTGGGGCTCTCTGAATAATTATTGGATAATAATTACCACCATTTTATTCTTTGAAGCATCTGGCACAGTGCCTGGCTCTCTGTAGAAGTTCACTGAATTGAGCAGAACTCTATGGCATTTTATTTCCCACTATGCTTCCCCTGCTAATCAGGACTCAGAGTCTCTTAGCGGGAGAGCTGAAGTTAAGTGTGAAATGAAAATATTTTCTAACAGTTTCTCAGAACGCGGAATGAAACTTTGCTCTCACTTGGAGAAGGAAACTCAGGTTGTCTCAAATTCTCCAATAGTGAAAGTTCTTTATTTTTTTAATTTATTGATTTTACAGAGAGGGAGAGAGAGGGTAGGAGAAGCTAGAAGTATCAACTCCTAATTGTTTCATTTTCCTTGTTCCTCGATTGCATATGTGCCTTGACCAGGCAAGGCCAGGGTTTCCAACTGGCGACCACAGCATTCCAGGTCGATGCTTTATCCACTGCACCACCACAGGCCAGGAGTGAAAGTTCCTATAAAAACAAAAATTCCAATTCTGAGCGCCAAGGTTGGGGTTTGATCTCTGGTTAGGGCACGTATGCGAAGCAATCAATGAGCGCATAACTAAATGGAACTAAATAGAACAACGAATTGATGCTTCTCTCTCCCTCACCCTTCCTTTCCCCTTCTCCTCTCTTTCTCAAATCAATGGAAAAATTATTTTAAATTCCAGCCTGACCTGTGTTGGCACAGTGGATAGGGGCTTCAACCTGGAATGCTGAGGTCGCTGGTTCGAAACCCTGGGCTTGCCCAGTTGAGGCACATACAAGAAGCAGTGACTATGAGTTGCTGCTTCCCACTCCTCCCTCCCTTTCGCTCTCTCTCACCTGTCTCTAAAAATCAATAAGTAAAATCTTTTTTTAAAAAGTTCATGTTCGCCTGGCCAGGCGGTGGCACAGTGGATAGAGCGTCAGACTGGGATGCGGAGGACCCAGGTTTGAGACCCTGAGGTCGCCAGCTTGAGCGCGGGCTCATCTGGTTTGAGCAAAGCTCACCAGCTTGGATCCAAGGTCGCTGGCTCGAGCAAGGGTTTACTCGGTCTGCTGAAGGCCCGCGGTCAAGGCACATATGAGAAAGCAATCAATGAACAACTAAGGTGTCAAAAACGAAAAACTTATGATTGATGCTTCTCATCTCTCCGTTCTTGTCTGTCTGCCCCTATCTATCCCTCTCTCTGACTCTATCTCTGTCCCTGTATTAAAAAAAAAAAAAAAAAGTTCATGTTCCACAGACCCCAGAATTCAGAGCTGCAAGCCTCCCCTACCTCCACTCCTCACTCCCGTGCTAAGCTTCCTAAGGTCCAGATGTTCTGTTTTTTCTGATAGCGGGAGAACTTTAAAAGTTCTGGAAGTTTGCTCTGCAGAGAACTTGGTCACAGGCACGGATGCCTTCAGTCTGTCACTCGCTTCAGGATGCCCGAGTGGATTCCAACCCCAGCCATCGCCGTGCTGCTCGCAGCCTCCGCACCCTTGGAGCAGCAGCCCTGGAAGAGCAGCGTGAATCACGTGAACCGTGACGCAGTGTGTGGGCCAGACGCCTTCTCTGGTGGGGCCTCTGCTTGTGCCCCAGGGTCTGGGGAAAGGGACACGGCCGGCCAGCATCACTGCCTCCCTGCCCCTCAGGAGGGCTCCGAGTTCACTGAGCGATCTGGAGAAGCCCCGGTTGGTGGAAATTATGAGAGCAAACATTTCTGAACGTTGACAAGTGACTTTACCGTGACACTGATTAAGCTTAAGCTTTAGGGTCTCCCCTCTGCATCCTTTCTGAAGCTCCACACCTCATTATTTTTTTCTTTTGTCTTTTTCTTAAGTGAGAAGTGGGAAGGCAGAGAAAGACTCCCGCATGCTCCCGACTGGGATCCACCCGGCATGCCCACCAGGGAGCTATACTCTGCCCATCTGGGGCATTGCTCCGTTGCAACTGGAGCCATTCTAGTGCCTGAGGCAGAGGCCATGGAGCCATTCTCAGCGCCTGGGCCATCTTTGCTTCAATGGAGGGAGGGTGGAGAAGCAGATGGGCACTTCTCCTGTGTGCCCTTGCCGGGAATTGAACCCAGGACTTCCACATGCTGGCCAATGCTCTACCTCTGAGCCAACTGGCCAGGGTTCCATACCTCATTTTTTAAATTTGTAGTTTTCTTTTCTGGAAGAAGGCTCTCAACTTTTTATGTTTCAGGTCTGACAAGACTCAAGTATGGGTTATTTTGTTTAATCTTCATAGTCATGTTGGGAAGTCATTGACATTTCATTCTCTCTCTATAGACAAGGTCATGGAGCACAGGAAAGCCATCTTTGGGTTCCTTGAATATTCCAAACTTGTTTCAGGCTCTGCGCCTTCTGTTAGCTTTCCTGGAACCCTGTCCCTGGCTGGCTTCTCCTCACTCCAGCTCTAAGGGGCCTTCACTAACTGCCCACCTTTAGGAGTTCCTTTCCTGTCTCCCTGGTTACTCTCTCCTCTTTACTTTTGCTTTCTTTATAGCACTGCCCACTCTAGAATCCTCTTCATTTGTGCATATTTTTAAAATTGATTTTGGAGAGAGAGGCAGGGAGACAGAGAGACAGAAACTTCTATCTGTTCCTATATGTTCCCTGACCAGGGATTGAACCTGCAACCTCTGTGTATTGGGACAACGCTCTAACCAACCAAACTAACCCGCCAGGGCTGTGCATTTATTTTTATTTAACAAATGCATATAGTGCATACTTTGTCATCAGGCATTGTTCCAAGTGCCTTACAAATATGAAATCATTAATCCTCACAACTACTCTGACATTGAAACATTTTCATCTCTGTTTTAAAATGGAAATAACTGAAGAACAGAGAGGTTAAGTAGGCTGCTTGAAGTCACACAGCTGATGAGTTTAAGAATCATCTGTCTCTCCTACTAGAAGACAAGAGCCATGTGAGCAGAAGTTGCATCCGTGGACTACCCCGTTCCCTGCTGAGCTCCTGCACCTGGCACAGGGCACCACATGTCTCAGGACTGTCCAGAAGGTATGCGGGGGTGACAAGGCCCAGTCAAACAGAGTGAGCGGACTGGGAAAGAACCTGGAGACACTGTGGGGGAGATGCTAGAAGGTCTCAGAAGGCCACTGGAGACAGAGGAAGGGCGGGACTAAGGAGCAGCAGGGGGAATGGCAAGAGTGTGGTGGTCTGGAGAAAGTGCCAGGAGGGTCTTGTTGACAGACTTAGCAGATGAATGAGGGAGAAGGCCACGAGCCTGTTGTCCTTGTCTCTTTCTTTCCAGTACATCAGCAGATCCTGTTGACGCCTCCAAAATGCATCTGACTGTAACTCTTCTCCCCTCCTCCTCGGCTCCCACCCTGGCCCAGCCACCATCCCAGCTCTCCCAGCTCTCCCCCCGGCCCTCTTCGTCCACACCGCAGCTCGAGGGATCTGATGCAGCTGGATGGTGTCACTCTTCTGCTCAAAATGTGCCACCGTGGTTCAGAGTGAACACAATGGCTTTCCCCCTACAGAACCTGCGCCCTGCTTCTTTTCAATCTGGTTCCTACTTCTTCCCTGCTCCCTCCATTCTGGCCACCCTAAGGCAGCTCCTACCCCAGGGTCTTTGCTTTGCGGTTCCTGCTGAATGCAAGGTTCTTCCCCAGAGTTTTCATAAATTTCACTCCCCTACATCTTTTCTCAAATGTTAGCTTCTCACTGAGGTTTGTCTGGACCCCCACACCCAACGCTCCTTGCCCCCTATTCCTGGTTTATGATTCCCCCTGCATTTAAGCAGGTACACCACTTAAACTTTTAAGTTTGTCTCACTCGCTAGCACAAGCACTGTAAAAACTGATTTTTATGTTTTGTTCACTGCGTTTTTCTCAATGCCCACAATTACACCTGATGCATAATAGGGCATTCAATATCTGATGGATTACTAAATGCCTATGTGCCGGAAATGGTGCAATGCACCTGGAACACGGGATAAAGGAAAACAGACACAAGCCCCTCCTGGACCTCACAAAATGTGGTGCTGATATCAGTCACTGGTTTTAGTTTGTGGTTGGACACACGTATAGCCCATAGTGCTCTGAAAGCAAGTAACAGGTGAACAGAAAATAGTGTGCTTGTTAGGGGCTGCTTGCCAAGGAACCTTGACATCTCTACTTGGCCTGAGAGATGAAAGGTTAACATAGCAGAGCTGGTGGAAGAGGGATCCCAGCAGAGGAAGCAGCTTGTAAAGAGGAAAGGAGCCCACCTAGTTCAAGGAAGGTCAGTGTGGCGGGAGTTCAGTGCTAAAGGTGGGGAGTTCGGTGCTAAAGGTGGTGGACAGGAAAAAAGGGCTGGGAAACGTAGGCCTGCCAAATTAGACAGGCCCTGAGCCGCAATCTATTTATTATTATTATTCATTTTAGAGAGGGAGGGAGAGAGAGAGAAGGTTGGGTGGGGGGAGGAGCAGGAAGCATCAACTCCCATATGTTCCTTGATCAGGCAAGCCCAGGGTTTTGAACTGGCGACCTTAGTGTTCCAGGTTGACAACTGAACCCCAATCTAAAAAGCCTTCAAAAATTTTTTTTATTTTTTAAATTTTCATTTATTCATTTTAGAGAAGAGAGAGAGAGAAGGGCGGGGAGGAGCAGGAAGCATCAACTCCCATATATGCCTTGACGGGGCAGGCCCAGGGTTTTGAACCGGCAACCTCAGCATTCCAGGTCGACACATTATCCACTGTGCCACCGCAGGTCAGGCCAGATGTGCATTTTAGACAGAAGGGGATTGTGGTGTCACAAATGCCAAGGTGAGAACAGAGTTTCAAGGAAAAGGCAGTGAATTACGCCAGAAGTTGGCAGGATTTCCACAGGTCAGGCAAAGCCTTCAAATTTTTAATGAGGGAGGGGGTTAGCAGGCATGTGAATCTGCAGTGACTGGCCACAAGGTCACAGACAGCTGGGGAGGCAGAGGAGGCTGTGGAAACAAGCTGTCCGAACACAGAGGACACTGAAAACCCTGGGAAGGTATGGCACCAACCAGAGAGAACGAGGACAGAGCAGGACCCGAGAACCTCCTCCCAGCCCTCTCCAGGCCTGTCATGTGGCTCCTTTGTTCCATGAACCACACACCGGCTCAGCTGGGAAAGATCAGCATTTTCATTCCGCGGGCCCATCGCACGCTCGGAGCCCTTCCTGTCTCTTCCCTCCAGGCGCCTGCTCTGCCTCCCGCATGCCGGCTACGCCTATTCTAAGGCCCCCTGCACCGCGCTCGCCACGCGGTGGCCAAGCACCCACATTGAGGTCTTTGTCTCCTTCACGCCTTAAACATACGAATAATGGAGGTGGTGCCTTTCTGTAAGCACTAACTACTGCATATGAACCCTCCCGTGGCCCCGATTACCCCCCTCCACCCGAGAGGTCACAGGAGGGTGTGCGTCTATACCGCGCGCGGGGACTCCGCGGGCCGCCGGCTCCGCCTTCACCACCGCGCTGTATTTTTGAACATTTGGAACCGAACAGCTGGGATCCGGCGAAGAGCCAGGGAGCTATCCGGAGGCGGCCCCTGACCCTCACCAGCTGGGACCCCCCCACGCCCCGGCGCCCGGGCGAGAATCCGGGGCTCCTGCCGCTGGGAAGGAATGAGTCGTCTCGGCCGGACCGCAGCAGAGGGAGGAGGGAAGCGGCCTGGAACCCAGATGGTCCCCGCAGACTCCCGGCAGCTGGAGCCACCGCGGCAGATGACTTAGCTTCGGACTCCCGCAAACCCCACACTGCAGGCAGCAATTAGGACCCATCAGCTCAAAGTGTTGGCAACTCTCCGCCCAATTGAATTTTTTTTATCGGAAGGAGTTTCTGTCATGAAGTCCACCAGCCCAATGGGAAAAGTGGAAATTTCCAGAAAGAACCAGGGCCAATGGGCGCGGCCAGCGCGACTACAATTGGCGGAGCAAGCAACCAATTCCTGTGTCAGGTACCCGTCCCTCCCTCCAATCGCGGAGCCGAAGATGGGCGGGTCGTACCTGGGAGCGCCCAATCCCGAGGCACCTTGGAGGCAGGGCCGGGGGGATTACTTCAGGCTGTCCAATGAAAGAGAGGCGAAGATGATGAACTAGACTTGTAGCCAATAGTAGAGAAGCATAGAAAACCCATAGAGGAACGTGACCATTGAGCAAGCGAGGAAGGGGCGGGATCCGGGGGTCCCGGCAGCTTCTAGTAGGTTCCAGAAGGAGGCGCGTGCGGTTGGGAACACCGAGCGAACCGAGTCGATTCAACCGGGTTCTGGACTGGACTATGGAGCAGGTGAAGGGGGAGGCCAGGCTGAGGCCTGGGGGCTGATGCGGGCGCCCATTGGCGCTTGTGGGGGCCGAGGATATCGGAGCAGCGAGAAAGCGAGGGCGTGAGGGTCGCGGCCGGGTGCGGTGGAGCGAGGCCCGAGGCCCGGCCGCGGGGAGCGCGGGTTCCACTCAGCGCCGGTCGCCTTCATGCTCGGAGGAGGGCCAGGGATAGACACCAGTTCGGGGCGAGTCCGGCCCGCGACGGCAGGAGGGGCCGGGGCCCGCAGGCCGCCCGGGAGGTGGCTCCGCGCTGAGCGGGAGTGGGGGGCCGCGGAGTCAGCGGCCCTAGGACGGAGTGTCGGGGGGCCAGGGGCCTCGGAAGAGGCGCGAGGGGTCGGCCCCGCATCGGGGGGCTGGCTGGTCGACGGGAGAAGGCCGACGAAGAGGCCGCCCGGGACTCGGCCACACTTAACTTGGAGGAACGCGGGCAGCGGGAGCAGAAATAGTCGGGAAGTAGCTCCCGGACTTAGTCGGCAGTTGGGGGAAATAAACTCTTTTCCTGCGTCGGGACGGGAGAGTGTTGAGGGAAGGTGACGAGCAGCAAGTCCCGGGAACGGTGCCGTCCCTCGCGGTGCGGCCTCCCCCTCCTCCTCTTTCTCCTCTGGAGTGGGATTGCGGAGTAACCGCGGGCCGAGAGGTCGGGTTCTGCTTACTCGAGGACGGCTCCCTGGCTGTAGAAAACTGGGACTCCGTAGATGAGCAGCGCGAAGTCGGTTCCTTGCCTCTGCCCCGCGCTCGGTGGGGGAGATGCGAAGCTGCTGCTGGTGGCTTTCAGTGACTTCACCACGTCCTCGGTGGCCTGGAGGTTGTGGAAGGCTGGGAGAGGTTCTGTTCGTTTGGAAGCTGTCGTTGAGCTGTAGTGATTGATCTACAGGGGAAGAAAAGAGAAAAGGGCTCACGTTTTTGGTGTGATCTGCAGAGTCGAACCTTTTGCTTGTCGGATAGCCATTGTTCCTTGAGTCAAATCTGGAGCTTCTTTGCGCAGTTGAGAAAAAAGAAAATTAGAGTGGAATGGAGAAGGAAGTTTAACTCTTTTTTTCACCCTTGTGGTAATTACCTTGTATCCAGGAATAAGTAAGTAGGGTGTGATATAGACGAGAGAAAGATTTCTGAGATGAGAAGCACACTCACTACTCTTGTTAAATATACCAAAGTAGGAAAAAATGTTTTTTTGAGAAATCAGTCCTGCTGCCTGTTATGGGAGTGTATGTACAGGTAGACTGTAAATGAATAAATTCAGGACTGCACATTTACCCTGGCAGTTGTTCAAATGAGCTGGTACTTGAACTCCAGGTGTCCAAATCAACTTTTTTGTTTTTTTTAGTTTTTATATATTGATTTTAGAGAAACAGGAGCATCCATCTGTTCCTGTATGTGCCCCGACCGGGGATGGAACCTACAAGCTTTGCGCTTCCAGACAGTGAACTGACAGGGCCAGAATCTACTATCTTAAACCCATTCCTGAAAATAATATGTGATGTCTCTACCTTTTTTTTCATTTTCAATTCTGAGATTTTACATTTCAATTTTAGGGAAATTTGAGTGTCCAAAATTGTGTTGTTATTTTTAACTTAATTATTGCCCTGGTTGGTTCACTCAGTTGATTAGAGCAGTGGTCCCCAACCCCCGGGCTGCGGACCAGTACCGGTCCTTGGGCCACTTGGTACCAGTCCGCAGAGAAAGAAGAAACGTTGTCAGAATAAGAAATTTAAATACTGCCTGAATAATGAGGACATGCTCGTTGTTCCTCCTTTAACTTAGCCCAATAAATATCGTAAGTTCGACAATTATATTTTAAAATACCACAGTTTTTACGCTGGTTGCATAATTTTATTTTGTGCATTTATCCGTCCCACCCTAAAGGCCGGTCCGTGAAAATATTTTCTGACATTAAACCAGTCCGTGGCCCAAAAAAGGTTGGGGACCAATGGATTAGAGCACTGTCTTAAAACACTGAGACCGTGGTTCTGTCCCCTGTCAGGGCACATGGGGGAGTGACCAGTGAATGCACTAAGTGGAACAACAAATGAGTGCTTCTCTCTCTCCCTCCTCCCTTCCTCTCTCTGTCTCTCTAAAATCAATCAGTTAAAAATATCTTTTAGCCTGACCAGGTGGTGGCACAGTGGATAGAGCATCGGACTGGGATGTGGAAGGACCCAGGTTCGAGACCTTGAGGTCGCCAGCTTGAGCGCAGGCTCATCTGGCTTGAGCAAAAAGCTCACCAGCTTGGACCCAAGGTCGCTGGCTCCAGCAAGGGGTTACTCAGTCTGCTGAAGGCCCGCGGTCAAGGCACATATGAGAAAGCAATCAATGAACAACTAAGAAGTCGCAACGCGCAACGAAAAACTAATGATTGATGCTTCTCATCTCTCTCCGTTCCTGTCTGTCCCTGTCTATCTCTGCCTCTGTAAAAAAAAAAAAAAAATATATATATATATATATATATATATATATATATATATATATATATATATCTTAAAAAGTTTTACTTGTTGATTTTTGGAGAGAGGAGAAGGGAGAGAGAAGCATCAATTTGTTGTCCCACTTATGTATGCATTCTTTTGTTGATTCTTTTATGTGTCCTGACCAGGGATCAAACCCACAACCTTGCTGTATCGAGATGATGCTCTTACCAACTGAGATAACCCCAGCCAGGGCCAAAATTGCACTTTTTTTTTTTTTTTTTAACAGAATTGGAGAGAGGGATAGATAGGGACAGACAGACAGGAACGGAGAGAGATGAGAAGCATCAATCATTAGTTTTTCTTTGCGACACCGTAGTTGTTCATTGATTGCTTTCTCATATGTGCCTTGACCGTGGGGCTACAGTAGACTGAGTTAATCCCTTGTTCGAGCCAGTGACCTTGGGTCCAAGCTGGTGAGCCTCGCTCAAACCAGATGAGCTCGCGCTCAAGCTGGCGACCTCGGGGTCTTGAACCTGGGTACTCCGCATCCCAGTCCGACACTCTTCCCACTGTGCCACCGCCTGGTCAGGCCAAAATTGTACTTTTAAAAAATAAAAGTGCAGTACCTTGCTAATGAATCCCACAATGATGTACTTTTTATATTTGACCTAATACATGCATACTGTTACATATTGTCTACATGCTGGTATTTCTGTTGCATTTGATCTTTAAAGTGCTGGTCATGACCTACTAACTTGATTTCCTGGCTGACTGTATTCCTTTTGGAAAAAAGTCTCTGGGATAGACAAGAACTTTGCCAAGCTGCTCCTGACTGCCTTTTGTTACTAGTTGAGTTTTAAACTTTTGGACTCTATTCTGGGTTCTAAGATTTTCATCCCCTGCTTGCTAAAATTTGACAGTCTCCTGCCTTTTTTCAGGTAGAGGTTTTCTCTCAGTTCTCTCTGAAGGAGATTCCCAACTGTGTTCCTCAGAGGTCCAGTAGAATTCTTTTTTTTTTTCCCTTTTTGGGGGAGAGAGAGAGAGAGACAGACACACACACACACACACACACACACAGGAAGGGGGAGATACACGAAGCATCAACCCATAATTGTGTCACTTGAGTTGTTCATTGATTGCTTCTCATATGTGCCTTGACCTAGGCGTGGGGGTGGGGGGGCTCTCAAGCCAAGCCTAGTAACCCATTGCTCAAGCCAGCAACCATGGGATTGTATTTATATCTATGATCCCACGCTCAAGCTGGATGAGTTCGCACTCAGGCCATCAAGCAGAATTCTTTCTTGCATCATTATATGAGGTCATGGGTGGATGATGGATAAAAAGAAAAAAATTGCCTGACCGCGTGGTGGCGCAGTGGATAGAGCGTTGGACTGGGATGCAGAGGACCCAGGTTCGAGAGACCAAGGTCGCTCAGTGTGCTGTACCCCCTCCCCAAGTCAAGGCACATATGAGAAAGCAATCAACGAACAACTAAGGTGCTGCAACGAAGAATTGGAGTTTCTCGTGTCTCGCCCCTCCTGCCTGTCCTTCTCTCTGACTGTCACAAAATAAATAAGTAAAATTAAAATGCTTTTTTAAAAAAAGGCTTTAAAGAAAAAATGATACAGTAATTTGAATGACATGGCCTGGTATCAGTGTATGTGTTTGCAATTGAAGGGTGGTCCTCCCTCTCTTGTAGGGCATCCCTGGTTAGGAGAAACCCATTTATTTGTTTGTTTGTTTATTTTTAATTTTTTGATTGTTTTAGCTAGAGAGGAGGAGAGAGAGACACACACACACACACAGGAACATTGGTCTGTTCCTGTATGTACCCTGACTGGGGACCAAACTAGCAACCTCTGCGCCTTGGGCGGATGCTCCAACAAACCGAGCTCTCCGCCAGGGCTAGGAGAAACCCCTTTAGATTAAGCCACTGCTCTGATTGCCAAGGCTCCTCACTTATTTATACCTTTTGGTGTATTCCTGCTTTTTCCATTCTGAATGTTTGAGAGGATAGTGGATTAAACCACCAGTAGTGATTTTTTAATTCTCCATCCCTTTGTACCAGATTAATATTTAAGCATGGCAAACCTGAATTGGGAGGGGGAGGACTGGGCTTTCCTTTATCCATTAAAGAACAGGGCTTTAATCTACCATGCTGTGGTGTATTATCACACCTGTAAATAGAAATATGTAGATACAGTATTTCTGTGATCATGGGAGAGCATATTGATGCTCCCAAGGAAGCCCTCTTAAAGCCTTTTTAGTTCACACTTACGCTGCTTCCTCCTGTGAGGAGTGATCAGGCCTGTGCTCAGTTTATCTTTTGGACACTTTGGAAATCTATGGCAATTGAACTTATTTTTCTATGACAGGAACTCATAAGTATGCCCTAGAGTGCCTTCACCAGCTCGAAGTAGAGGCATGAAAGAGTGGTTTGAGTTCTCACTGATTCACATGGGAGCCAGTAGAAAGCAAAGTGTTAGGCTTCTGCCTGGTTATTTTTTCCTTGCTGGTTCTGAGAGGTGTTCTCATAGGTTAAATAAATTAACCTGTGATTTCTCTCTTCTGAACTGTAACTAATTTGTTGATACTACAGCGAAGAATGAGTATCACCTAAAAAGTTGGGACTAAATAAACATATTGTGGAAAGAAACTATAGTGGCTCCTTTTCTTCTCAGGTAAATGAACTAAAAGAGAAGGGCAATAAGGCCCTGAGCGCCGGCAACATCGATGATGCCTTACAGTGCTACTCCGAAGCAATTAAACTCGATCCCCAGAACCATGTGCTCTACAGCAATCGCTCAGCGGCCTATGCCAAGAAAGGAGACTACCAGAAAGCCTATGAGGATGGTTGCAAAACGGTTGACTTAAAGCCCAACTGGGGCAAGGTAAGCTGTGGGTGCGCTGGGGCTCTTCACACTTCCCAGAAATGCCTTTTAGTGTACAGTTCTTAAATATCAGACTCTCCTGACCTGGCTTGTTGCCTGGCTCAATAGGCTAGTATTACCTTATGTCCTTCAGAGTAATGGCATATTTAATCAAATCTCGGGTACCGTTAGTTGTTAAGACACATCTCTCTTTGTTTTTTTTTTTGGGGGGGGGGTTGGTATTACTAAGAAAGAAAATGCCTAAGAAACCGATAACACAGGATCATAGATGACCCTTAGTGGGGAGAGAGTGCCTCAGATACTTGGCTGGATTCTTGGGATGTCAATCTTGGTGTTAACATCCTGCTCCTCTTCCTGTATTTTTTTCTTTGGCCTTCACATGAATGCCCATTTTGTTCCATGAAATGTAGTTTCTTTTGAGTTTGCCTCCTAGATTTACCTCTAGGTACTCTTTACAGTCATGTGTCGCATAACAGCTGGGCTACATTCTGAGAACTGAGTCATTAGGTGCTTTCCTTATTGTGGGAACATCACAGAGTGCACTTGCACAAATCTGGATAAGCTAGCCTACTTCCTGCATGCCTAGGCTATATAGGCTAGCCTCTCGCTCCTAGGCT
This sequence comes from Saccopteryx leptura, assembly GCF_036850995.1. Classification (NCBI taxonomy): domain Eukaryota; kingdom Metazoa; phylum Chordata; class Mammalia; order Chiroptera; family Emballonuridae; genus Saccopteryx; species Saccopteryx leptura. Next base: position 9,006,485 of record NC_089503.1, on the reverse strand, counting down.
ACACACCTTGACAGTGTGTTAGTGTACTGAATACTATAGGCAACGGTAAACAAAGTAGTATTTGTTTACTACTACTGCATAGAAAAGGTACAGTGAAAATACAGTGTAAAAGGTAAGAAAAATGGTACACGTATATAGGGCACTTACCACAAATGGAGGCTACAGAACTGGAATTTTCTCTGGGTGAATCAGTAGACAGTGAGTGAATGTAAAGGCCCAGAACATTACATTACTGTAGACTTTATATAAACACTGTACACTTAGGCTACAGAAATTTATTTGGAAATAGCATAGTGTTAGGGTGGCTACAATGTTACTAAGCGATAGGAATTTTTTAGTTTTATTACAATCTTAGGAGACTATTGTCATACACACACAGTTTGTTATTAACCAAAATGGCTATATTTTGTGTGTGTCTTTGCTTATTTAAGGGCTATTCACGAAAAGCAGCAGCTCTTGAGTTCTTAAACCGCTTTGAAGAAGCCAAGCGAACCTATGAGGAGGGTTTAAAACATGAACCAAATAATCCTCAGCTCAAAGAGGGTTTACAGAATATGGAGGCGCGGTTGGCAGGTGAGCACCACATACATTGTTGTTTTTCCTTTTTTTAACCATTATCTTTAACCTTACCTGTAAGTGTCGACCTGGAACGCTGAGGTCGCTGGTTCGAAAACCAGGGCTTGCCTGGTCAAGGCACATATGGGAGTTGATGCTTCCTGCTCCTCCCTTCTCTCTCTCTCTCCCTCCCACTCCCTTTCTCTCTCTCTCTCTCTCCCCCCTCTCTTCTCCAAAATGAATTAAAAAAAAAATTTAACCAAAAACATCTTTAAAATGGGACTAAGGCCCTGGCCAGGTAGCTCAGGTGCTTAGAGGTTCATCCCAATATGCCAAGGTTGTAGGTTCCATCCCTGGTCAGGACACATACAAGAATCAACCAGGGATGGCATGAATAAGTGTAACAACAAATCAGTGTTTTTCTCTCCCTCTCTCCCCCTCACGCTTTCTCTCTAAAAAGCAAAATAAAATGGGGTTTTGAGGCTTTTCCCCCCATGAAATGGCAATAAGCTACAGGAGCATAGTAACTTGAGTGAACCAATGCACTTTCCTTTGGAACAGAGAGGAAGTTCATGAACCCTTTCAACATGCCCAATCTATACCAGAAGCTGGAGAGTGACCCCAGGACAAGAACACTGCTCAGTGACCCCACCTACCGGGAACTGATCGAGCAACTCCGACACAAGCCGTCTGACCTGGGCACGTAAGTGCAGGCAGCATAGTTTGTCTCTGGAGATGGATGTGAATATCATCTTCTGGGATTCTACAGCAGGGGGTTCCCTCGTTCAGACTGCAGGGTCTCTGCCTTCTTTTTCTCCAAAGAGCAGTAGGAGTTTGTTGGTTTGTTTGTATTTCTAGAAAGGGTAGGGGAAGTATATGGCAGAGGAGTCTGCAATGCTCTTTCTAATCTTTACATGCCCCTTCACTGCTCTCCTGTGACTGTGCTCTGACACTAACTGTATTCTTCCCATACACATAGGCCCTACTGTCTCTTGATATATTGGAGTGGAAACTCAAGGTTAAAAAGAATGTCAGGTGTAAAGAGGTGTCTATAAATCTTGTACTAGCGTCTGCATCTATCTGACTCCTGAGATCAGACAAAGTATATACGTAATAACTCGTTTCTCTCGTATCAGCTGGCTCAAGAAATAAATCTACCTTTGTAACCTCATTTTAGATGGGTTTCTGAAGGGCTGAGTATTTCCCAATTATAAATCATAGTAAGTGCAGAATCTAGCGATTTTTTTATGGGAGAGAAGCTTTTATATACAGTAGTCTAAGCTTGAGCAATAAATGAGACTTGAGGAACAGTGTGGGGAAGAATAATTGTGTATGGTTTTTTTATGTTTTTATTTTTAATACAAGGAAACTGCAAGATCCCCGGATCATGACTACGCTCAGTGTCCTGCTGGGATTTGATCTAGGTGGCATGGATGAGGAGGAGGAAGTTGTGACACCTCCACCGCCACCTCCTCCCAAAAAGGAGACCAAGCCAGAGCCAATGGAAGAGGATCTCCCAGAGAATAAGAAGCAGGTCTCGTTTTTGTTTTTTCCCCTCATTACTATCGTGATTGTAAACAACCTAGTCAACATAGGTGTTTCGGGTGGGAAAATCAGTAGACTGTGGATAGCTATAGTTTTTAGTGCTTCGTGTGTGCTAAGCGTATTATTAATTAAAATGGTTAATACTTAAGAGATATAAGAGATTTCGTAGGAGTCATGTGTGGAATCAGAGCTTGCTTTCGTAGTCCCACAGCTCCTGTGGTTGTGCTAGTGTGGATATTGGCCAGAGCAAGCCAGTCAAGTTGTGAGTGACCCTTGTCCCTGCCATGATCCAGAAGAATGTATCTGTATCAGTTCTTCTGCTTCTGCTTCTATGTTCTGGTTGGACGTGGTGTGTAATTAATTAAAAGTTGTCCACTTTGCCTGACCAGGCAGTGGCACAGTGGATAGAGCGTCGGACTGGGATGCAGAAGACCCAGGTTCGAGACCCTGAGGTCGCCAGCTTGAGCGCGGGCTCATCTGGTTTGAGCACAGCTCACCAGCTTGGACCCAAGGTTGCTGGCATGAGCAAGGAGTTACTCGGTCTGCTGTAGCCCCACGGTCAAGGCACATATGAGAAAGCAATCAATGAACTAAGGTGTCGCAACGAAAAATTAATAATTGATGCTTCTCATCTCTCTTTGTTCCTGCCTGTCCCTATCTATCTCTCTCTCTGACTCTGTCTCTGTAAAAAAAAAAAAAAAAAAGTTATCCACTTAGCTACACCATCTTCCAAAGCAGGAGGCAGGTTGCCTAAATGATTTTCTTTACTTTGTAAATGAGAACAGCAGAGTGTTGCCAGATTGAGCACCTTTTCACCAGGTGAGTGTTGGTTGTTTGGGGTGTCTCGGCTGGAAAAGGCCCTGCGGTGTGTGGGTAGCAGTGAGCTGTGCTAAAGACTCATGTCATCAGTACACCTTCTACTCCTCTCACCAACCCCCTGCTGTTGCTGTTCCCTGAAGAGCTAGCCACACCACAGAAACTGGACTTGCCGCAGCCTCTCGCAGTAAACCTGATAGAAAACTGCTGTCCTCTTTGAAGTTGATTCAAGTTGAAGGGATTTTTTTTCTCCCCTATAGTTGGCTGAAGAAGCCCTCTGTTTTCTGACAAAGATCCAGGAGAGTGGGTGGACAGGGGACTTTTGAGGAAGCAGAGATGAAACCCTAACTTTCCATTCTGACAGCTCATGCTACACTGTGTGAGCCGATAATAGGTTGATGAAGAGGTCTGTGGATGTCAAGAACCTGCTTCCGTAGACATGGTAGCTGCAGGCGCTATTCAGTGCCTGTGGCAGGTCGCAGGCTCTCTCTTTGCTGTCTTGGTTGGATTTGCTCAGTACTCACTTCTCTTAAACCTTGTTTAGGCTCTGAAAGAAAAAGAGTTGGGGAATGACGCCTACAAGAAAAAAGACTTTGACACCGCCTTGAAGCACTATGACAGAGCTAGGGACCTGGATCCCACCAACATGACTTACATGACCAATCAAGCAGGTGAGGCCCAGGATGAGGGGCAGATGCGTTGTTCAATAGTCCTGGGGTAGAGGCAAGGGCTGATTCTTCCTTCTTAACATTTCTGCCTGGCAGCTGTGTACTTCGAAAAGGGCGACTACAGTAAATGCCGGGAGCTTTGTGAGAAGGCCATCGAAGTGGGGCGAGAAAACCGGGAAGACTATCGACAAATTGCCAAGTACGCTTGACCTTCTGGAAGTACCTTGAGTGGTGTGGAGGTTTCCATACCCAAAATTTACACATCTCTGTGTGGGGGAGGAAGGGTGCTGGGCACAGCGTGTGGTCTGTTGTCCTGTACTTGTTAACAGTGGGCTGGAAGGGAGGCCCCAGGAGTCAGGACCAAAGGTGTTGAGAGGCACAGTGCTGAAGCAGTGGTGTGGGCCTGGTTTCTGGTTGTAGATGGGTTTTCTCTGCAGGGGCTGGCCTTGTCTCTGCTCTCCTCCTTAGCAAGTTGTCTTTCCTCTTTGTCAGAGCTTATGCACGGATTGGCAATTCCTACTTCAAGGAAGAAAAATACAAGGATGCTATCCATTTCTACAACAAGTCTCTGGCAGAGCACCGAACACCAGATGTGCTCAAGAAATGCCAACAGGTGGGTAGGGAAAGAATAAGGGCTGCTCTGACCGGATGGCTTGGTTGGTTAGAGCCTTGTCCTGATATACAAAGGTTGCCTGTTCGATCCCTGGTCAGGGCACATGCAGAAACCAGTTGATGTTTCTGTCTCCCCCACCCCTACCCTTTAAGTCAAATTTTAAAAAAATTGCAGGATGTTATCTTTTATTATTGTCATTTAATAATGAACCTTAATTTCCATTGACTTAAGAAAAGGGAAGCCTGACCTGTGGTGGCACAGTGGATAAAGCATCGACCTGGAATGCTGAGGTCGCCGGTTCAAAACCCTGGGCTTGCCTGGTCAAGGCACATATGGGAGTTGATGCTTCCTGCTCTTCCCCCCTTTCTCTCTCTCTCTCTCCTCTAAAATGAATAAATAAATAAAAATTAAAATAAAAAAAAATAAAATCAATAAATTTGAAAAAAAAAAAAAAAAAAAGGGAAGAGGGCAGGAAGAGAGAGGCATCAACTCGTTCCACTTAATTGTTCCATTTAGGTTGTGTACTTTTTGGTTGCTTTTCATATGTGCTCTAAACAGGGATCAAACCCATGACCTTGGCATGCCGGGATGTCACTATCCACTGAACTTCCCAACCAGGGCCTCTTTTTTTTATTTTATGTTTTTATCAGAGAGAGGCAGGAAGGGAGATGAGAGGCATCAACTTGTAGTTGCATCACTTTAGTAGTTCATTGATTGCTTCCTATATGTGCCTTGAACAGGAGGCTCAAGCTGAGCCAGTGATTGACCTTGCGCTTCAAGCCAGTGAACATGGGATCCTATTGATGACCCCATGCCCAAGCTGGCTAGGCTGTGCTCAAGTCAGTGACCTTGGAGTTTCGAACCTGGGACCTCAGGGTCCCAGGTCAACATTGTATCCACTGTGCCATCAGTTAGGCAGATAATCTGTGACACAGCAGCACATTCATTTTTGCAATTTTACTGATTTTAGAGAAAGGCATGGTGGAGGGGAGGAACAGGAAGCATCAGCTCTTAATAGTTGCTTCTCATAAGTGCCTTGACCAGATAAACCCAGGGTTTCTAACCGGTGACCTCAGTAGTCCAGGTCAACACTTTATCCATTGCGCCACCACAGGCCAGGCACTATTTTTTATTTATTTATTTGTTGTGGCAGAGACAGAGTCAGATGGGGACAGACAAACAGGAAGGGAGAGAGATGAGAAGCATCAGTTCTTTGTTGCAGCTCCTTAGTTGTTCATTGATTGATTTCTCATATGTGCCTTGACCGGGGGGCTACAGCAGACGGAGTGACCCCTTACTCGAGCCAGCGACCTTGTGCTCAAGCTGGTGAGCTTTGCTCAAACCAGATGAGCCCGCGCTCAAGCTGGCGACCTCAGGGTCTCGAACCTGGGTCCTCTGCATCCCAGTCTGACGCTCTATCCACTGCGCCACCACCTGGTCAGGTTATGTGTGTTAATATTAATTGTCAGTGTGTTAACAGTGTCAGTGGTTCTTTTTTTTTTTTTTTTTTTACAGAGAGTGAGAGAGAGGGATAGACAGGGACAGAGAGAGATGAGAAGCATCAATCATTAGTTTTTCATTGTGTGTTGCAACACCTTAGTTGTTCATTAATTGCTTTCTCATATGTGCCTTGACCATGGGTCTTCAGCAGACCAAGTAACCCCTTGCTGGAGCCAGCGACCTTGGGTTCAAGCTGGTGGGCTTTTGCTCAAACCAGATGAGCTCGCGCTCAAGCTGACGACCTCAGGGTCTTGAACCTGGGTCCTCTGCATCCCAGTCCAACACTCTGTCCACTGTGCCACCGCCTGGTCAGGCGTGTCAGTGGTTCTTATTGTAACTTTAAGATTTTTCTTACATACCCAAAATGTTGTATATTATGCCAGTTGCCATAAATTATGTAGGAGGGATGATAGTATTTTCAAAGATATTTGTTATGCCCTGGCCGGATAGCTCAGTTCGTTGGAGCATTGTCCTAAAGTGCAGAGGTTGCCAGTTCGATCCCTGGTCAGGGTACATACAGGAACTGATCTATGTTCCTCTCTCTGTCTCTCTCTCCCTCTCCCCCTCTCCCTCCCTCTCCCTTTCCTCCCTCTCTCCCCCTCTCCCTGTCTTGCTCCCTTCCCCTCCATCCCCCTCCCGGTACTCTTGGAAAATTAAAATTTTAATCTGGCTTTTTAAGCCCAGTATTTATGTTTCTGGAAGTTTAAATGACTATTCCAAAAATTATTCTTCCTTAGGCAGAGAAAATCTTGAAGGAGCAAGAGCGGCTGGCATACATAAACCCTGACCTGGCTTTGGAGGAGAAGAACAAGGGCAACGAATGTTTCCAGAAAGGTATGTACAGCCTGGACGGCGCCATTGTGGGCTGAGTGGTGTAGACATGGTTTCTGGGTCTCGGCTGACTACGGGGTAAATATGCCTTCATGGAGAAAGGTGGCTTTATGCATTTTCTTTTAAGTCTCTCTTTTCTTTATCTAGGGGACTATCCTCAAGCCATGAAGCATTATACAGAAGCCATCAAACGAAACCCAAAAGATGCCAAATTGTACAGTAATCGAGCTGCCTGCTACACCAAACTCCTTGAGTTTCAGCTTGCACTCAAGGTAGGAGGAGCTGGGAGTGTGGAGCAGCCATTGTGGTGGCCTGTACATAGGAAATGTGTGTATTCTCTTTTCACGTGTTTTCAACATCAGCTTGCTGTTTTTATATTGATTATAGATTCAAGGTGGTGGTGGTGGTGGTACATGTGTGAGGTTTGTGAAATACAGGGGTGGGCAAAAGTAAAGTATTTGGTTTACAGTTCTGAGTGTGCAGAACACAATTTATTCTTTCATTATTACTTATTACTGTGTTATTTTCCATAGACAACTGTAAACCTGCTCTTGCCCTTCCTCATGCAGGCCCTGTCTTTACCTGGTCCTGACCACGATGTCATTAGTGATTGGGAATATTTGGGAAAATGGATCCTTTCCACCTTCCCTGATCACTGATATATTTTTTTCATGCCCATAATCCTTCCCCACATTTGTTTTCGTTTTGTCTTTTTAACATTTTAAGTGTAATTCAGTGACATCAAGTAGATCACACTGCTCTGTAACCCTCACCACCATCCGTCTCCGGACTTTTTCATCCCCCATACTGAACTGTATCCTCCCCTTGCCCCCGTCCACATCCTGGTAATCACTATTCTGCTTTCTGTCTGAACTTGATCATTTGCTGTACCTCATATAACTGGACCCAAACAATATTTGTTCTTGTGTGTCTGGTTTATTTCACTTAGTATGTTTCCAAGGTTCCCTTAATGTGTTAGCATTTCCTCCTTTTTGAAGGCTAAATCCTGTTTCATTATGTGTATATACCACCTTTTGTTTATTCGTTTTTCTGTTAATATGTTTCTCCTTTTGCCTGTTGTGAACAATGCTATTATGAATATGAGTGTACAGTATCTGTTCAAGCTCCTAGTTTTAATTCTTTCATATTCAGCAGTGAAAATGCTGGATCATAAGGTAGTTCTTTAATTTTTTAAATTCTTGAACTGTCGCCTGACCTGTGGTGACACAGTGTGTCAACCTGGAACACTGAGGTCACTGGTTCAAAACCCTAGGTTGCCTGGTCAAGGCACATACGGGAGTTGGTGCTTCCTATTCCTTCCCCCTTCTCTCTCTCTCTCCTATCTAAAGTGAATAAATAAAATCTTTAAAAAAAAATTCTTAAACTGCCATATTTTCTACAAGAGCTTTGCCATTCTTCACTTTTTGATATTTAGCTCAGCTAGACAGCTTTGCTGTTCTCAGTCACATTAAGTATGGTTAAATATGAATATGTTCTATGCTGTGGAGGAGTTATTCCACATTGCTCTCTTGAGCACAAGCTGCTTTGTGCCTCTATTGGCTACTTTTTAACTGTTCTCTAGGAGACAAACCAGAACCATTTTGTGGGAAGGTGAAAAGAGGTCATCTGTATGGAAACACCTGAGTTGATGAAGGGTTGTTTTTTTTTGCTGCCATTATCTTCTGGTTCTGTGGTCTAGAGACATCACTGCTGCTGGTAGGACTGTATAATGTCAAGCAGGTAGGTTTGCAGAGCAAAGAGTAACATCAGTCACCTGGGTGGGAGGTGGAACAGTACTCTCCCTCCCAGTGCACACAAAGGAAAGAATGAATGGATTTGCATCTGGCATTAAGAAATTCTTGGTGGGCCTGGCCTGTGGTGGTACAGTGGATAAAGCATCAACTTGGAATGCTGAGGTTGCCAGTTCGAGACCCTGGGCTTGCCTGGTCAAGGCATGTATGGGAGTTGATGCTTCCTGCTCCTCTCTCTCTCTTCTCTAAAATGAATAAATAAAATCTTTACAAAATAAAGAAATTCTTGGAAGAGTTGGAGTTCGGCCTAGTGTGGAAATGATACTGCATGGCATTTTTTACATGATTTTATATTTTGAAGGTGTTTCAAACAAAAATACACAGAATATCTGTATATTCTTCACCTATAATGAAAAATAAGTATTAATACTTTTTTTTTTTTTTGTATTTTTCTGAAGTTGGAAATGGGGAGAGACAGTCAGACAGACTCCCGCTTGCGCTCGACCGGGATCCACCCGGCATGCCCACCAGGGGCGATGCTCTGCCCCTCCGGGGCGTCACTCTGCTGCAAGCGACCAGAGCCACTCTAGTGCCTGGGGCAGAGGCCAAGGAGCCATCCCCAGCGCCCGGGCCATCTCTGTTCCAATGGAGCCTCGCTGAGGGAGGGGAAGAGAGAGACGGAGAGGGGGAGGGGTGGAGAAGCAGATGGGTGCCTCTCCTGTGTGCCCTGGACGGGAATCAAACCCGGGACCCCTGCACGCCAGGCCGACGCTCTACCACTGAGCCAACCGGCCAGGGCCCAGTTACAATAGTATTAGCACCTGATATGGCACAACTAGGGCCATAAGTGCCACCTGCTATATGTCTATATTCGGATTTCTCTACTTGCCTAAAAATATATTTTAAGCTGTCAGTTTCTAAAACCCATGTGTTTCATCTGGTTGTCACGGTCTCTGTAGTTTCTCAAACTAGAAGCTTCCCTGCCTTTTGTTGTTGTTACTGTTTTATTTTTAAATCATAACATCAGTGTTTTGAAAAGTCTAGACTGGTCCATAATCTGGATTTGTTGTCTCCTTTGGTGGTGTTTTAATCTCCCCTATTCTTTTTGCTGAGCCTGCTGTTAAATAACCCATGTGCCAGGATTGACAGGAGCCGTGAAGGCAAAAGTAGAATCCTCTGTAATGGCTCTGGGTGGTGGTTCAGTTCGTCATTCGAAGAGAGCAGTCTGCCTTGAGGTAGCTCATGGAAAGGAGTGAGCTAATTCCTTTTCCCTCTTCTTCCTAGGACTGTGAGGAATGTATCCAGTTAGAGCCAACCTTCAGTAAGTGCCTTTACTTATTCTCTTCCTGTCCATTGATTCTGGTCAAAAGGCAGACCTGTGGTGGCACAGTGAATAAGGCGTCGACCTAGAGAGCTGAGGTCACCGGTTCGGAACCCTGGCCTTGCCCGGTCAAGGCACATAAAAGAAGCAACTCTACTACAAGTGGATGCTTTCTGCTCCTCCCTCTCTTCCTCTTCTCTCTAAAATCAATACCTAAGATCTTTAAAGAAATTTTTTTCAATAGTAATAATAATAAAAGATTGATAGGTGGCCTGGTTGGATTGCTCAGTTGGTTTAGTGTATCATCCCATAAGCCAGGGTTGTGGGTTCAATCCCCAGTCAGAGCACATGTCATAATCAACCAATGAATGCATAAATAATGGAATGGAAATCAATGTTTTTCTCTCTCTCTCCCTTTCTCTGAATTTTTTTTTTTTTTTTTTTTTTTTCCCCCGAAGCTGGAAACGGAGGCAGTCAGACAGACTCCCGCATGTGCCCGACCGGGATCCACCTGGCACGCCCACCAGGGGGCGATGCTCTGCCCCTCTGGGGCGTCGCTCTGTTGCATCCAGAGCCATCGTAGCACCTGAGGCAAAGGCCACAGAGCCATCCTCAGTGCCTGGGCCATCTTTGCTCCAATGGAGCCTTGGCTGCGGGAGGGGAAGAGAGAGACAGAGAGGAAGGAGAGGGGGAGGGTTGGAGAAGCAGGCGCTTCTGTGTGCCCTGGCCGGGAATCGAACCCGGGACTCCTGCACGCCAGGCCGACGCTCTACCACTGAGCCAACCAGCCAGGGCTGAAAATTAATTTTTTAAAAAAAAAAACAAGATTGAGAGAAAGAAGGAACATGCTCTTTGTTTATCTGTGGATCCTCAAAGCCTGTGCACTTAGCAGCTGGCATCAGCAGACCTGACTCGGGAAGAAGTGAGTTGTGGACACTTCCTTACCTCTCCCATTTCTGTCTGCAGTCAAGGGTTACACACGGAAAGCCGCTGCGCTGGAAGCGATGAAGGACTACACAAAAGCTATGGATGTCTACCAGAAGGCGCTAGAGCTAGACTCCAACTGTAAGGTGGGGCTGCTTCTGGCTTCGGCGAGCTCCCCTACCCCCGCTTCTCTGTCGGGTCTTCTCGGCGTTCCTTCTGTGATCCTTTCCTCTCACCCGTTTTTCTATGTGTCTCAGTCCTCAATTATGTCTGTTGTCTCGGACCCGCTGAAGCAGTGAGGCAGGTTGTGCTGACGCCCTCTCCCTTTGGCTTTGCTGGAATGCAGGAAGCAGCAGATGGTTACCAGCGCTGTATGATGGCCCAGTACAACCGACATGACAGCCCCGAAGATGTGAAGCGGCGGGCCATGGCTGACCCTGAGGTGCAGCAGATCATGAGTGACCCAGCCATGCGGCTCATCCTGGAGCAGATGCAGAAGGACCCTCAGGCGCTCAGCGAGTGAGTAGGGCTGGGCTTAGATGGCCTGGAAGGATGAAGCAGTGAGAAATGTACAAGGTGGCAGGGGTGTCTGTGATCAGCCTGGGGCGGGGGCGGGGGGTATTTATTGTGATTCTTACTTGAAACTTAAAAAAGTGGCAGTTGGTGAACTAGAAGGGCTTTGTCTGCAGGTTAGTCATGACAGCTTAAACAGTTTATTCGCTAGGAGAAGGGTCTCAACCAGCCAAGGCCCATGCCCTCAAGGAGCCTGCGTTCTTGGGAGAAGAGACAGGCTATAAACAAGTAAATAGGTTAGGAAAGAAGACAATTCTGGAGATTGGTAATACGATAGGAAGGCCATTATAAAATGTTTATAAAATAAAAAAAGACATGATTGAAAATAAAATATTTGCATCAAAAATGGGATGTGGGGGAGGGAGCTGTGTCCCAATAAAGTGGAACTGGTCAGGTTCTGACTGCACAGCATGAAGGCCTCTGCAGTTCTGCCAGGACTTGTCCTTAACCACATCCTGTTGGTATTTCCCAGCTGCTTTGCACTAGGCTTGCTCCAAGAACAAGTAAGGCATCTTTTAGGTTAAGTCTCATTTTAAACTTTGCCTCTTCTTCATTAGACACTTAAAGAATCCTGTAATAGCACAGAAGATCCAGAAGCTGATGGATGTGGGTCTGATTGCAATTCGGTGATGACTTGCTCGGCCTCCCCCTTCCCTTCACCCTCATGTGGAAAGAGGAGCTGGGACCGCGGCTGGCAGCACGGAGCAGAGGGGAGAGAAGGGGAAAAGTGAACAACTTATCTATATATTTATACAGACCTGTGTGGAAGACAGAGACTTGTACCCGCATTACTCTACAGCCGCTGCCTCTGGGACCTCCCAGCACATGCATGGTCTCTTCTGCTGCCCTCCAGTTCCATGTCTCTGTCCCCTGTCCCTTGCCCCCCAGTCACTGTCTCAGCTGCTCTCCCATAGTTGGTTATTTTTTATTTGGGGCAGTGGGCATGTATGGGGAGGGGAGGGTGTTCTTCCCAACCTCAGGTCCTAGCCGTCTTCACATTGTTAACTCCACATCCCCTTCTCCAATAAAACAAGCCAGGTGGGCGTGGTTATACTCTGTGAAGTCCTTGAGTAATTTCTTTGCCAATATACTTTAGAATGGCTCTTCTCCATGGGTCACAACCTGGACTCGATGAGGTGTGTCTGAATTGACTAAGGACAAGGGCCTTTCTTTCTAATGTGTGGGTCAGTGTATGCTTGCTTTGGTTCCACTGATTTGCTGAGGTGGTCACAGTGGTCACTAGGTGGTGCTATCATTCAGTGAACAGCTGAAAGGGAACTTGGAGACACCCTTATCCAGAGTGGCCAGGTTCAGATAAACATTCAAGTGATTCTCATGGTATCAGTTCTCTACACTTGAGTCTTAAACCTAAAAGCCAGCTGGACCCATAGAACACTGGTTTCTACCAATGAACCAAAACTATTTCCATTACAAGACATACTTTTTTCCTAATTTTATTGATTTTACAACATCAATTTGTTGCTCTTATTTTTTCTTTTTTTAGGTGAAAGAAGAGATAGTGAGGCAGTCTCTTGCATGTACCCCAACTGAGATCCACCTAGCAACCCCAGGGACAACGCTCAAGTACTCAGCTATTTTTAGTGCCTGAGGCTGTCACACTCACCTGGGGCCAAGCTGTAACCAATCAAGCCATTAGCTGTGGGAGGAGAAAAGGGAGAAGAAGGGAAGTGGGGAAAAGCAGATGTTTGCTTGTCCTGTGTAGCCTGACCAGGAATTGAACCCAGGATGTCCATACGCCAGATCCACTGAGCTACCTGCTAGGGACCATTTTTTGTTTTTGTTTTTAAACAGCAAGGGAGAGAGATGAGAAGCAACAACTTGTAGTTGTCGCACCTTAGCTGTTCATTGCTTCTCATATGTGCCTTGACCTGGGGGCTGCAGCCAAGCCAATGATCCCTTGCTCAAGCCAGTGACCTTTGAGCTCAAGCCAGCAACCATGGAGTCATGTCTATGATCCCATGCTCAAACCAGCAACCTCAGGGTTTCGAACCTGGGTCCTCAGCGTCCCAGGTCAATGCTCTATCAACTGCATCACCACCTGGTTAGGTGGTTGTTCCACTTATTTGTACATTCATTAGTTTATTCTTGTATGTGCCCTGACCCAGGGATCCAACCTGCAGCCTTGGTGTATCGGATGACACTAACCAACTGAGCTACTTGGGGCAGGTGATCATCTTGAATTTACCTTTTGAGAAAAATCTCTCAGCAGTTATGCAGGGATGGGCAAAAGTAGGTTCTAAGTTGTGAGTACGTGAGACAGTATTTTTATTTTTATTTAAAGGTGTTTAATTTTTTTATTTTTATTTATTTACTCATTTTAGGGGTGGAGAGAGAGAAGGGGGAGGAGCAGGAAGCATCAACTCCCATATGTGCCTTGACCAGGCAAGCCAGGGTTTTGAACCGGCAACCTCAGTGTTTCCAGGTTGACGTTTTATCCACTGCGCCACCACAGGTCAGGCAGACAGTATTTTTATATTATTAATGCATTATTTGTATTACAACTAAATCTTTTTCTCACCTCTATATGTTTTAGTATTTAAAGAAACTGCTCTCGCCTGACCTGTGGTGGTGCAGTGGGTAAAAGCGTTGACCTGGAACGCTGAAGTTGCCGGTTCAAAACCCCAGGCTCGCCTGGTCAAGGCACATATGGGAGTTGATGCTTTCTGCTCTTCCCCCCTTCTCTCTCTCTTTGTCTCTCTCTGTTTCCTCTCTCTAAAAAATGAATTAAAAAAAAAAAATGTTGGCCTGACCTGTAGTGGCGCAGTGGATAAAGCGTCAACCTGGAAATGCTGAGGTCGCTGGTTCGAAACCCTGGGCTTGCCTGGTCAAGGCACACATGGGAGTTGATGCTTCCAGCTCCTCCCCCTTCTCTCTCTCTCTCTGTCTCTCCCTCTCCTCTCTAAAATGAATAAATAAAAAATTAAAAAAAAAAAAATCTTTAAAAAAAAAAATGTTAAAAAAAAAAAGAAACTGCTCTCAACTGGCTTACAGAAGAGGGTTTTAATTACACTTTCCCATGTTTGCAACAAACTATTTCTAAAACCCTCCTGGACTGGGACTGCTTCTAGGGCAGTGGTGAAACTTCCTCTTTTGCTCCAAGAGTCGCTCTCTGGGCTAGGAAGCCGCCTAGGCCAGCAGCTCGCTGCACTTCCTGCTGCCTTGACTTTACATAATCTGGCTTTCCCCTGGGAATCCCCTCAGGCCCTCTCCCGCACCTGGGTGACACAGTTCTTAAGGCCTATCCTTGGCCCTGGCTAGTTGTGCAGTGGATAGAGCATCAGCCTGGTGTATGGATGTCCTGGGTTCAATGCCTGGTCAGAGCATTCAGGAGAAGCAATTATATGCTTCTTTCCCCTCCCTCTCCCCTTTTTTCTTCTCCAGTGGCTCAGTTGGTCCGAGCATTGGCCTTAGGTGCTGAAGATGGCTCAGTTAATTCAAGCATCGGCCCCAGGTGGATCCCGGTCAGGGCACATGCAGGAGTCTGTCTCACTATCTTCCCTCTCACCTAAAAAAAATAAAAGAGTCCTGGCAGGATGGCTCGTTTGGCTGGAGCATTGTCTTGCAATGCAGAGGTGGCTGGTTCAGTCCTTGGCTGGGGCACATACAGAAACAGATCGATGCTTCTGTCTCCCCTTTACCCCCCTTCCTCTCTCTGGATTCAATAAAAATTAAAAATTAAAAAATAGAAATAAAGACAAAAAAAAAAAGGCAACAGAACATTTAAAAAATAAATAAAGAAAGCCTATCCTCCACAGGGATTCTGCCGTACCTTTGGTGCTACTTTCTCTTCAGGTTCAGTTCTCTCCAGCCCTATATTGACTCTGGAAAGGCCACGTTACTTCCAGGAGCCAGGGGTGAACACAAGGCCTGGCTCTCCCAGAGCTTACATCGCAGTGCGGGGCTGGTGGGAAAGGATTGGGCTTTCAGGAAGCCTCTGAGGTCGCATTTGAATAGGGGCTTGACAGGAGTGAGCCTTTGGGTCCTGGGGTGGGTTGAACTTGTTGCAGGTGGGACAGCAGAGGTGGCAGATTTGAAGCCTTACCTTGGAAGTGCAGGGCAGGGAGGTTGTGAATGGGCCAATTTTGTTCAGCAATTAGGGCAGCTGGACGATGGACAGATTTGGAAATAGAACCCCTTCCTGGGGACAGGAAAGACTTGAAGCTGTTCTCCCTCGGGCCTTCTTCAGGCATCTCTGGTGAAAGGGACGTTGGGTCTTGAGCTGACTTGACATGCCAAGTCCTAAAGAACCTGGATCTTAGCCTTTCAATTCTGTGGCTCTCCTTGGTATCCAGTTGATGTTTCATGGCCCAAAGGCTCCCACCTCATGACAGGTGGGGAGTGGGAGGTGGCTTCTTAAAGGGGACCTAGTCCTGAACACAAATTGGTGGCTTCTCTTGAACCCACCTACCCTCCAAATGAGAGGACCATTTTGTAGCATTGGGTCCACGAGCCCTGCTCTCCTCTTGCTTCCTGTGCACACTGGGAACCAAGGCGGGGCCACCCTGGGGCCCTGAGCAGTGGCTGGCAGTCTGCTTCCTGCACCCAGAGCCGCTGGCCCGCCCTGGGGAGGGGCTGAGCCCGCCCTACTTAAGACGACACGAAGGCTGCCCCAAAGGACGCTCCAAAGAGAAAGCAGTGGGGAAGGAAGCACCCAGTAGTCTGCAGGTGTTCCGGCTGAGGCCAGGAGTGGCTGACACTCCAACCCTCTGCCTGCAGCCCCAACCCCCTGCAGGCAAAGTAAGTTGAGGCTCCTCCTTGCCCTCTACAACCCCTTTGCCCAGCATGGCCTTCTCCATGTGGCAGCCTGGACTTTCCACTGCCCTAGAGAGGCCTCAGCGGCTATGGGATGTTGGATCTCAACTTCGGGCCAGGATTGGAATTACTTTCTGACCTGGGTTTATGACCATTTCTAGGTGGGCAACTAGCCATGTGGGCTGGGGGTGAGTCGTGGGCTGGGAAAGCAGATGGAGGTGTGCCCAGCTATGCCATCTAGCTGGGTGCTCAGAAGTGAGCCCCTTCTTGCTCTTACCGGGCCTCGGTCTTCCCATCCACAAGATGGAAGCGGGTTGGATAACATTGTCTCTGAGAGTCCTTGCAGCTTAACCATGCTCATGGTAAGAGGGTCTGAGGTTTGCCTGGGACAACCCAGCACCCTGAGTCTTACTGCTGCCGTGGTGTACTGGCCAGGGGTTGGCTCTGCTCTCCCACCTGCCCTGGGCACCGTGGGGCTGCTTCTACCTGAAGCTGGGCAGCCTACCAGGCCCAGCATCTTGCCCACTTTGCTTCCTCCCACCCTCTCAGTAGAACTGCCGCAGCCATGGCGGGCATGAAGACAGCCACCGGGGACTACATCGACTCGTCCTGGGAGCTGCGGGTGTTTGTGGGAGAAGAGGATCCCGGGTCCGAGTCCGTCACCCTCCGGGTTACCGGGGAGGCGCACATTGGCGGGGTGATCCTGAAGATCGTGGAGGAGATCAGTGAGTGCCCCTCCGCCCTCCCGCTGACCTCAGCACCACGGGGTGGCTACAACTAGCACCCCCTGGCTGCTGCACAGCACTCGATAACAGGGTCACAGTGACTCAGGCACCAGCTTAATCATTTGGTTCCAAAAAAGACATTTCCCCCACTTCCTCTCCCTCCCACTGGGCTTTCCTCCTCCCTCCCACTCCAGCTGGTTCTGTTAAGCCCCCAAAGAGCAGACCCCGCCACAGTCCTCCATTCCCCCATTCCAGGGGCAGATGGGGCCTTTCTAGGCTGAAGGAGCAGTCACATCCCGGGGGTCTGAGAGGAGAGGAGACAGGGCTCCTGGGGACATGAAGGTCTGCTCCCACACCTCCTCCCCCAGGCGGAAGCCCTTAGCAAGCTGGTGACAGGCCCAGCCTGGGTGGGAAGGCCCTGCCCCCACAGGAAGTTACAGCAGAGCAGCCTGTGGTATCAGCCATTGAAAGGAGCAGGCCCAGTGACATCTCATCACCTTTCCCTGCTGGGGTGGGGACTACCCCTTCCTCGGAGGGCAGGAGGCACACCCCCATAGCCAGAGCCCGAGTCAGGCCCACAGTGGTCCCTGGTCCCGGTCAGGAGCCTGTGCAGCCTGCGGTGGGGCTGGGTGGGCTTCCTCAGACCCAGCCCACCCAGCACATGCCTCCGGGAAGGGAGGTCAGTTGGGCAGGGCAGAACCCCGGAGCAGCCTGGCCGAAAGGCTGAGGCGGTGAGGGAAGCTTCCAGAAGCAGGGCCCAAGGAGGCTGTGAAAGCAGAAGTTGGGAATAGAGGGTCCCTCAGGAGACTGGGCGTCACACCTAGACTCAGGCTGAGCCAGGGCGGAGTGGGGAAGACCTGCCTGGCCTCAGGGCATGGCACATGGCAATGCTAGAGGCCTAAACAGGGAGACAGACAGACCCCACTCCTCCACCCTCTGCAGGGCTCCCCAAGTTAAGTTCCTTCAGCTCCTGCCCCTGACAATGGGGACCATGCCCACCCCTCCTATTCCCGCTCGTTCCTTGTGCGTCGCACACCTCCTGGTGCTCCGCTGAGCTGGGCCCTGGGCCAGCCCCTGGCCTCCGGCAGCGTGGCGTGGCGGGGCCAGCGAGACCTACCCTTCCCCTGCGGGCGCAGGGCTGAGTGCTGGGCCAGCAAGACCTACCCTTCCCCTGCCGGCGCAGGGCTGAGTGCTGGGCCAGCGAGACCTACCCTTCCCCTGCCGGCGCAGGGCTGAGTGCTGGGCCAGCGAGACCTACCCTTCCCCTGCCGGCGCAGGGCTGAGTGCCGGGGCAGCACGAGGGTCACGGGCCAGCGAGACCTACCCTTCCCCTGCCGGCGCAGGGCTGAGTGCCGGGGCAGCCCCGGCAGAGGCAGCACGAGGGTCACGGGCCAGACGAGGGTTGCGCCCAGCTGGACGGGGAGACTCACAGGAGAAACCCCCTGATGAGTCCTGAGGGGCCCACGGCCGGGAGAAAGGAGGAGCAGGAGCGAGGCCGATGTTGGGCAAGGGTGTTCTGCCTGGAGCCTCCAGGCCCGGCGAGGGCCCTCCAGGAACATGACAGGAAACATCATAAGGACTTCGGACTTTCTCCTGGATGTGGAGGGCACCACCCAAGGGAGACGGTTGGACACGGGCTCACACGAGGCAGATCCCTTGGGTGGCGGTTTGCTGGAAGCAGGGAGACAGCCTCCTACTGCGGGCTGGCACTGAGGGTGGACCGGCGGGGTGGTTTGGGAGGTGGGACTGACATCGATTAAATGTGGTGTCTAAGAGTGAGAGAGCCTGACCAGGCGGTGGCGCAGTGGATAGAGCGTCAGACTGGAATGTGGAGGACCCAGTTTTGAAACCCCGAGGTCCCCAGCTTGAGCGCGGGCTCATCCGGCTTAAGCGAGGGGTCCCATAGACATGACCCCATGGTCACTGGCTTGAGTGTGGGATCATAGACATGACCCCAGGGTTTGCTGGTGGCTTGAACCCAAAGGTCGCTGCTTGAGCAAGGGTCACTCATTCTACTGTAGCCCCCCGCCCCGTCAAGGCACATGTGAGAAAGCATTCACTAAGCAACCAAGATGCTGCAACAAAGAATTGATACTTGTCATCTCTCTCCCTGTCTGTCCTGTCTGTCTCTCTCTCTGACTCTCTCTCTGTCTCTGTCAAAAAAAAAAAAGAGTGGGCCCTGGCCGGTTGGCTCAGCGGTAGAGTATTGGCCTGGCGTGCGGGGGACCCGGGTTCGATTTCTGGCCAGGGCACATAGGAGAAGCGCCCATTTGCTTCTCCACCCCCCCCTTCCTCTCTGTCTCTCTCTTCCCCTCCCGCAGCCAAGGCTCCATTGGAGCAAAGATGGCCCGGGCGCTGGGGATGGCTCCTTGGCCTCTGCCCCAGGTGCTAGAGTGGCTCTGGTCGCGGCAGAGCGATGCCCCGGAGGGGCAGAGCATCGCCCCCTGGTGGGCAGAGCTTCGCCCCTGGTGGGCATGCCAGGTGGATCCCGGTCGGGCGCATGCGGGAGTCTGTCTGACTGTCTCTCCCCGTTTCCAGCTTCAGAAAAATACAAAAAAAAAAAAAAAAAAAAGAGTGGGCCCTGGCTGATTGGCTCAGTGGTAGAGCATCGACCTGGCATGTAGGAGTCCTGGGTTCAATTCCCGGCCAGGGCACACAGGAGAAGCGCCCATCTGCTTCTCCACCCCTCCCCCTCTCCTTCCTCTCTGTCTCTCTCTTCCCCTCCCGCAGCCAAGGCTCCACTGGAGCAAAGTTGGCCCGGGTGCTGAGGATGGCTCTGTGGCCTCTGCCTCAGGCGCTAGAATGGCTCTGGTTACAACAGAGCGATGCCCCGGATGTGCAGAGCATCGCCCCCTGGTGGGCATGCCGGGTGGATCCCGGTCGGGCACATGCGGGAGTCTGTCTGACTGCCTCCCCGTTTCCAGCTTCAGAAAAATACAAAAAAAAAAAAGAGTGAAAGGGATGATACCCTGGCTTTGCAGGAGAATCTGTCATTAGCCCCCAGATATGGCACAGAGTTGCTGGTGAGCGGAGAGGGTGCCTCTGTTCATATCAGACAATATGAGGTTAAGGTGTGCACCCTGGAAGCTGGCACTAGAAGTCACTGCATTCCCGGACCCAGAGCCGGGCACATGGCCTGGTGAACAAGGTTTCTGGAATGAAGCCGGTGGATATGCCCCGTGGCAGGTGGCTGTGGGTGTCTGGCCTGGCCCTCACTGCAGGAAAATGAAGCCATAGACTCAGTGAGTCCCCCAAGAGGAGGCCATAGTCAGGGAGGGAGAAGAGGGCCCCCAACAGAACACAGACAGAACAGGGACTGGCCAAAGGGGCCAACGAGGACAAAAAGCAGGAGCAAAGATGAAGAGGAGAGCCGGACCTGTGGTGGCTCAGTGGGTAGAGGCATCAACCCGGAACGCTGAGGTCGCTGGTGAACCGTGGGCTTACCCGGTCAGGGCACATGCACCTCCCCCACCGCCTTTCTCTCTCTCTCCTCTCTCTAATATAAATAAAGTCTTTTTAAAAAAGAAGAGGAGAGGGGAGAGGGTGTGTGTGTGAGAGCAGACAGATTCAGGTGGAGAAGATCTCTTCATTAAGCAGCACTGGTGACATTAGGGAGGGCGGTGGAGGGAGGGGTGGAAGTGAGGATTTGAACCCCTAGAAAGGAAGGGCTCTGCGAACTCTAGAGGCGGTGCCCACCCTTGGTCTCCGTGCTTACCTCAATCCTGTACTGTTCACGCTCCTGGAGAAAGGCGGAGAGGACACTGTGTCATCAATCACTAGTTAGCTGAGCGACAAGTGAAGTTTTCACATTTCTAACCAAATGCTCACTCACAGGTTTGTTTTATTTATTTATTTTTTAATTTTTACTTTTTTGAGACAGAGAGAGAGTCAGAGAGAGGGATAGACAGGGACAGACAGACAGGAACAGAGAGAGATGAGAAGCATCAATTATCAGTTTTTTGTTGCGACACCTTAGTTGTTCATTGATTGCTTTCTCATATGTGCCTTGACCGTGGGCCTTCAGCAGACCGAGTAATCCCTTGTTCAAGCCAGCAACCTTGGGTCCAAGCTGGTGAGCTTTTTGCTCAAACCAGATGAGCCGGCGCTCAAGCTGGCAACCTCGGGGTCTCAAACCTGGGTCCTCTGCATTCCAGTCCAATGCTCTATCCACTGCGCCACCGCCTGGTCAGGCTTCTTTTATTTTGTTATTGATTGATATATAGAGGGGGGGGGGGAGGAGAGAGAGGAGAGGAAGGGGTGCATTCATTTGTTGTTCTACTTAGTTGTGCATTGATTGGTCGTTTCCCGTATGTGCCCTGACCGGGGATCAAACCCACAGCCTTGGTGTTTCAGGACGGTGCTCTAACTGACTGAACCACCAGCCAGGGCCCTCACCCACATGCTAATGTGCCTGCATGACTATATCACAGACACTGCTCTTACCGTGTAGTTGGCCAGGTGATTACTCCTCACATCTCGCTAATTAGAAAACTGAGGCACAGAGAGGTTAAGGACTTAGCCAAGGTCACAGAACAAAGAACTACTAACTGTTTACAGAGTGCCTGCCGCTGCTCCGTGCCAGCCAGGCACAACCCCAGGCCGGCCCTAGCCTCTGTCCCAAGCTCCCAAGAATGCCAACGAGAGGCCAGTGAGCCAGAATTTTCAAGAGGGTCTCTATAGGCGGAGCCACCCAGGCTGGGTGCATGAGGTGGGGACACTAAGATTGGGGCACCCAGATTCTGGACTGGGGGCTTCCTGGGAAGTGATGTAGTGACTGAACCCAGAAGGCTGAGCAGGATTAGCTAGCAAAGAGCCATTCTGCCATGACCTTGGTCCTAGACCTGAAGCCAACCCAGACTGGTACTGCCCTTGCCTTGGGCAGGGGAGGAGAAGTCACCGCAGGCCTCTAAATCCCAGGCTGGTGCTCAGGGATGGGGCAGGGCCCTCCAAGGCTGATGCCCCCCCTGCCCCGCCCTTTCCTGTGGCCCCACAGAGCGCAAGCAGGACTGGTCAGACCACGCCATTTGGTGGGAACAAAAAAGGCTATGGCTGTTGCAGACCCACTGGACGCTGGATAAGTATGGAATCCTGGCTGACGCCCGCCTCTTCTTCGGGCCCCAGCACCGGCCCGTCACCCTGCGGCTGCCTAACCGGAGAGCTTTGCGCCTGCGAGCGAGCTTCTCCCAGCCCCTCTTCCAGGCTGTGGCTGTCATCTGCCGCCTCCTCAGTGAGTCCCCGGTGTACCCCACTCCGCCACCCCGCGAGGCTCCTTCTTGTACAGCCCCAGTTACTGTCATGTCATGCCTGGAGCGCAGGCTGGGGTCCACCAGGCCCGGTCCCCAGCCCTCCTTCAGGGCTGTGACCTGCCCCAAAGTGCCGCGGGGGTGGGGAGGGCAGGAGGCCACAGGGCAGGACTTGGCCACCGCTGAGGCACCGGCTACCTGCAGGTATCCGGCACCCTGAGGAGCTGTCTCTGCTCAGGGCTCCTGAGAAGAAGGAGAAGAAGAAGAAGGAGAAGGAGCCGGAGGAGGAGGTGTATGACTTGACCAAGGTCGTCCTGGCTGGGGGTGAGCACCGGGTGGGTGGGCCCAGGGCTGGGTGCACGGGACAGGCCCCTTGGCCCAGGGCTGGGGGTCGCGCCTGGTTGACCCCAGCCTGCGCTGCTCCAGGCATGGCACCTGCACTGTTCCGGGGGATGCCCGCCCACTTCTCAGACAGCGCCCAGACAGAGGCCTGCTACCACATGCTGAGCCGGCCGCAGCCGCCTCCGGACCCGCTCCTGCTCCAGCGCCTGCCACGGCCCAGCTCCCTGCTGGACAAGGCCCAGCTCCACAGCAGGTGCACTGCCCGCTGGGGCTGTGCCCGGGCGGTCCCTTTGTGTATGGGCCCCCACTCCCAGCGCTCACACCTTCGTGTCCTGCTCGCCTCCACCCCACGCCTCCTGTTGCTAGGCCTTTCCTATACGTGTGCGCTTGCCCCCACGCCCCCTGCCCAACCCCCCACCCCGCCCCCGCGCAATACCTGGCTCAGCCCTGACCTCCGCCTGTGCCGCGGCCCAGGTGGCTGGACTCCTCGCGGTGCCTCATGCAGCAGGGCATCAAGGCCGGGGACACGCTCTGGCTGCGCTTCAAGTACTACAGCTTCTTCGACCTGGATCCCAAGGTGGGCCGAGTCGGGGACAACCGGGGGTCTGGGTCCATGGGACACGGGGATCTAGGTTCAGGGGTCTGGGCTCTGGGAACATTAGAGACCTGTAGAGGTCTGTCTCTCTGTCCATTTGTCTATCTACACCCATTTAAAAACTCTGCCACCACGGGGCTGGGCAACGAGAAGTAGTTGCTTTACTCCAGCTGTTCATTGGTTGCTTGTCATATGTGCCCTGACTGGACAAGCCCAGGGTTTCCAACAGGCGACCTCAGCAAGGCCCAGGGTTTCCAACAGGCGACCGCAGAGCCCCAGGTTGGTGCTCTATCCACTGCACCACCACGCCACCCCGGGCCAGGCGTGGCAGCTTACCTCTCCTCAATGTACTCACGCTCTCCTCTACTATCTTGAGCATATAGAATATAGGTATTTTTAACCTTTGGTGTCTTTGTCTGCCAGTTCTATCATCTGTGTCATTTCTGGTTCTATTCCTATTAACTCTGTATCTCCTCACTAGGAGTTGTGTTCTTCTGCTTGTAGTCATATCTGGTCATTTTTCTATTTGATGTCAGACATGACATATTATGTTTTTGGGTGCTGGGTTTTTTTTGTTTGTTTGTTTGTTTTGTTTTGTTTTGTTTTTGTAGTCCTGTAAAGATTTGTAAAACTTGTCTGGGTTTGAAGTTAAGATGTTTGGGAACAGTTTGATTCTTCCAAGGCTTGAACATTAATTAGACAAGACCAGAACATCCTCTAATCTAGGGCTAATTTTTGCCCTTCTGAGTAGCTCATGCTCCACGTATGAAGAGATTTCTCTAACCTGGCGGTCAGGAATGTGAATATTCCCACCCTACGTCAGGTCTGTCTGGTCAGTGTTCCACCTGTTCTTTCCAGTTTTCTTCCACCAGCCTTGGGTAGTTTCCTTACACACATACGCTAATCAGGACTCAGCTAAAGATTCGAGAGGAGCCTGCTGCTGATCTCCAGAGCTTTCTCTCTGTGCAGCTGCTTCCTCTCCAGGGCTCTGTCCTGTGAACTCTGGCTGCCTTACACTCCCCTGATTCTCAACTACATCTCCTCAACTCAGGGGGTGATGCCGGCCTCTGTTTGGGGTCCTCCTCCCTGTGCTGCAGCCCAGAACCTCTCTCCAGGAAGCCAGCTGGGGCAACCCTAGGAGTCCCCTTGTTTCCCCTTCTCTCAGGGGTCACTCTTCCATGGGGTCTGCTCTAACTGTTTGGTCTTTGTTGTTCTGTTTAAATTAAATTTTATTGGCCCTGACCGGTTGGCTCAGCAGTACAACGTCAGCCCAGCATGTAGAAGTCCTGGGTTTGATTCCTGGTCAGGGAACACAGAAATGACCATCTTTTCTTTACCCCTCCCCCTCCCCCTTCTCTTTCTCTTTCTCACTCTCTCTTCCTCTCCTGTAGCTATGGCTCAATTAGTTTGAGCAAGTTGTCTCCAGGCACTGAGGATGGCACCATGGCTTTAGGCACTAAAATAGCTTGGTTGCTGAGCAATGGAGCAGTGGCCCCAGATGGGCAGAGCATCGCCTGGTTGGGGGCTTACTAGGTGGATTCCAGTTGGGGTGCATGCGGGAGTCTTTCTCTCTGCCTCCCTGCCTTTCACTTAATAAAAAAATGAATAAATTTCATTTTTTGTTAAAGTAATATATGATTTTTTTTTTTGTATTTTTCTGAAGTTGGAAACGGGGAGGCAGTCAGACAGACTCTTGCATGCGCCCAACCGGGATCCACCCGGCATGCCCACCAGGGGGTGATGCTCTGCCCATCCGGGGTGTTGCTCTGCTGCGACCAGAGCCATTCCAGTGCCTGAGGCAGAGGCCATGGAGCCATCCTCAGCACCCGGGCCAATTTTGCTCCAATGGAGCCTTAGCTGTGGTTGCAGGAGGGGAAGAGAGAGACAGAGAGGAGGGAGAGGGGGAGGGGTGGAGAAGCAGATGGGTGCTTCTCCTGTGTGCCCTGGTCAGGAATCGAACCCAGGACTCCTGCACGCCAGGATGACGCTCTACCACTGAACCAACTGGCCAGGGCCAATATATGATGTTTTAAAGAGTTAAAGAGTCCTCACAGGTTTGTAATAACAATAGCCAAAAAGCAGTTCCCTGCTTACCCCGGATTTCCAATTCCTGCAGACAGCAGCCTTTTATTCTAATGTTTACATCTATAGGACATGGCTATGTATTTCTATTCCTTGTTTTTTGTTTTTGTTTTTTTTTTTATTCCTTGTTTTTTTTGTGTGTTTTTTTTTTTTACAGAGACAGAGAGAGAGATAGACAGGGACAGAGAGATGAGAGGCATCAATCATTAGTTTTTCATTGCGCATTGCGACACCTTAATTGTTCACTGATTGCTCTCCCATACATGCCTTGACCCGCGGGCCTTCAGCAGACTGAGTAACCCCTTGCTGGAGCCAGCAATCTTGGGCTCAAGCTGGTGACTTCAGGGTCTCGAACCTGGGTCCTCTGCATCCCAGTCCGACGCTCTATCCACTCCGCCACCACCTGGTCAGGCAATTCCTTGTTGTTTTAATCTCACACATTATCTACTGACTTGGTGTGAAAGATGAAGATTTAGCTGTCTTACACCTTCCCTTCTCCCCATAATACACATATTTTTTTGGTTAAAACAACATGATCATGGCTGTAAATAGTAACACATATAAATAGTGTTCTTAGCTAAGCCACAGAGTATTTCCTTTCTTGGTCAAGTTTTTTTTTCTTATAGTTCATAATTGCTATATTTTTATTAACCTGTTTTTCTATTAATTGTCTGCCTATGCCTGATTAGAGCAGATACCCCAAAAGGCTATCAGTGGCCATGACTTGCCATTGGAGGTCTTCACGTGGGTGATACGGTAGTGAGTTCCATGAACAAGCCACTCCAACATTGCAACCCAACCACAATATTTCTTTCAAAATACTTAATCACTTTAGGACATCAGTCAGTGTGATTTCCTTCTTGGGATGGCCGAATGGTAGCACTCCACCCTCAGGCATGACTCTTGTCCTTGGGCTTCTCTTCACTGTTTCCTGAGAAATACTACATGGGACTTCCTGGTTCCTGGATCACTTGTGTTCCTTTTACTTGACTGACTTCCTCCTTATGATGGAGAATATATTTCAACAGCTTCCCCTAAAAGGTTATGTGAGACTTAAACAGTTTAAAATCCTGTATGTCGCCTGACCAGGTGGTGGCACAGTGGATAAAGCATCGGACTGGGATGCAGAGGACCCAGGTTTGAGATCTTGAGGTCACCAGCTTGAGCACGGGCTCATCTGGTTTGAGCAAAAGCTCACCCGCTTGGACCCAAGGTCGCTGGCTCGAGCAAGGGGTTACTCGGTCTGCTGAAGGCCCGCGGTCAAGGCACATATGAGAAAGCAATCAATGAGTAACTAAGGTGTCGCAACGCTCAACGAAAAACTAATGATTGATGCTTCTCATCTATCTGTCCCTGTCTATCCCTCTCTCTGATTCTCTCTCTGTCTCTGTAAAATAAAATAAAACTTGTAAAAAATAAAATAAAATCCTGCATGTCTATAAAGGTCAGTAGTCTACACTAACTCATATAATAGTTTGAGTAGATATAGAATGATTTTTTTTCTTTTTTAACTTTTATTTATTGATTTTTAGAGAGAAAGCAAGGGAGACAAAGACATTGCTTTGTTGTTCCACCTGTTCATGCCATCATTGGTTGATTCTTGTCTGTGCCCTGACTGGGGATTGCACCTGCCACCTTGGCATATCAGGGTGACACTCTAACTGAGCTACTCACCCAGGGCTAGGTACAGAATTCTAGGTTGGAAACATTTTCCTGCTAAATTTTGAAGCCACCTTCCCGTCATCCTCTAGCTCCCGATGTTGCTGTTGAGAAGTCTGATGCCATTTTTGTTTTCAGCCCTTCCAGACATGACTTCTTTTTTTTCTTGGAGGTAGGGAGCAAGTATCACAAACCTTTAAAATTCCTCTTTATTTCTTGGTGTTCTAAATCTCTCAATAGTATGGATTTTTTCAATTGATTGATTTTAGAGATAAAGAGAGAGGAAAGGAGAGAGAGAGAGAGAGAGAGAGAGAGAGAAGCATTCAAAGCATGCGTTTTCCCACTTAGTTGTGTATTCATCGGTTGCCTCCTGTATGTCCCCTGACTGAGGATTGAACCTGAAACCTTGGCATTTCAGGAGGACACTACACCCAACTGAGCTAACTGGCCAGGGCTGGATCTTTCATTATGGATTGGGCTGTATGCTTATGGAGCCTTTTCAAATTAAAAGCCTGAGTCTTCCAGTTCTGGAAAAATACCCTTTATAATTTCTTTAATAATTTTCTCCTCTCCATTTTCTGTTCCTTTTTTCTGGGACCTAGTAGATATTAGACCTCCTGTATTGCTTTTTAAAAGAAACAAATTAGACATTTTTTTTCTTTTCTTTTCAATTAACTGATTTTTAGGGAAATGGAGAGAGAGAGAGAGCCATTGATTTGTTGTTCCACTTATTTATGCATCCATTGGTTGCTCTGTGTCTGTGCCCTGACAGGCATGGAGCCGCAACCTTGGCATATGAGGACGACACTATAACCAACTGAGCCATTCTGTCACGCCCTATATTTTCTTTCTTATTTTAAAGCTTGTTGTCTTTTCATTCTACTTTCTGGACAGTTTCTTGACTTATCTTCCAAATAAACAATTCAATTTTTAATTTTTGCAGCTATATTTTATAAGGAATTTTTTTTAAGATTTTATTTATTGATTTTTATTTTTAAATTTATTTTAGAGGAGACAGAGATAGAGAGAGAGAGAGAGAGAGAGAGAAGGGGGGAGGAGCAGGAAGCATCGACTCCCATATGTGCCTTGACCAGGCAAGCCCAGGATTTTGAACCGGCAACCTCAGCGTTTCCAGGTTGACGCTTTATCCACTGCGCCACCACAGGTCAGGCTTGCAGCTATATTTTTAAGTTCTAAGAGCTCTTATTTTCTGAGTGTTCCTTTTTATTTATTTATTTATTTATTTATTTATTTATTTTTTACTTTTTTAAAAATTTTATTTATTCATTTTAGAGAGGAGAGAGAGAGGGAGAGAGAGGAGAGAGAGACAGGGGGGAGGAGCTGGAAGCATCAACTCCCATATGTGCCTTGACCAGGCAAGCCCAGGGTTTTGAACCGGCGACCTCAGCATTTCCAGGTCGACGCTTTATCCACTGCGCCACCACAGGTCAGGCCCTGAGTGTTCCTTTTTAAAGCTTACAGCACTTTACCGGCCACCAGAAAAGTCCCCCTCACCCCCCTCCAGGCACTATCTTCCACAGAGGCAACAACTATTGTCCCCTCTTCCTCATAGACGAGTTATGCCTGTATTTGAAATCTACATAAGTGAAATCACATGGTCCATGCTCTTTTCTGTCTGGCTTCTTTCCCTCAGCACTGTGCATGTATGGTTCACCCATGTGGTATACAGTTGTAGCTTACTCTTTCTCAGTGCGGCGTCACATTCCGGTATGTCAGTGTACCACGACTAATCTCCATTCTGTTGTTGATGGGCATTGTGCAATTTCCAGATTAGGGCTATTAGGAATAGAGATGCTATGAACATCTCAGTGTATGTCTTTTGGTGAACATAGGTATACATTTCTGTAGGGCACATACCCAGACGTGGAATTGCTGGATTCCAGGGCAGACATTAAGTAGATCCCCTGTTAAACAGTTTTCCGAAGTGGTTGTGCCAATTGACACCCCCATCCGCAGTGTATGAGAGTGTCCGTTTTTCCACAGCGTCACCAGCACTTGGTATTTCCTGTCTTTTTCATTGCAGCTATTCTGGTAGGTGTGTAAAAGTGTCTCATGTGGGTTTTTTTATTTATATGTTTTTAAAAGTTTTTCTGAGATACAATTTACACACCATAAAAATCACCCATTATAAGCAGTTTATTTTTAGTGAATTTATACAGTTGTGCAGCTGTCTTCACAGTCCAGTTTTAGAACATTTCTACGCCCCAGAAATTCTCTAGGGCCCGTTAGCAGTCATTTCTCCTCTCACACATAGCCCCAGGCAACCACTGATGTGCTTTTCATGTGGCTTTAATTGACATTTCCCTGATGACTAATCAAGTTAAGCACTTCTTCATATGGCCATTAGCTATTTGGATATCCTCTTTTGTGAAGTTTCTGTTCAAGTTTTCGCTATTTTTTTTTTTTTTTAATTTTTCTGAAGCTGGAAACGGGGAGGCAGTCAGACAGACTCCCGCATGCGCCCGACCGGGATCCACCTGGCACGCCCACCAGGGGGCGATGCTCTACCCATCCACTGCATCGCTCTGTTGCAACCAGAGCCACTCTAGCGCCTGAGGCAGAGGCCATGGAGCCATCCTCAGCGCCCAGGCCATCTTTGCTCCAATGGAGCCTTGGCTGCGGGAGGGGAAGAGAGAGAGAGGAAGAAGAGGGGGAGGGGTGGAGAAGCAGATGGGTGCCTCTCCCGTGTGCCCTGGCCAGGAATCGAATCCGGGACTTTTGCACACCAGGCCGACACTCTACCACAGAGTCAACCGGCCAGGGCAAGTTTTCGCTAATTTTTATATTGACTTGTTTATCTTTTTCATACTGCTTTGTAGGAGTTCTTGATGTACTTGGTGTATGAATACTTGGTCAGATAAATATATTTTGAATATATTTCCTACTCTGTGCTTTGCCTTTTTGTTCTCTCTCTCTCTTTTTTTTTTAACAGAGACAGAGAGAGAGTCAGAGAGAGAGATAGACAGGGACAGACAGGAACGTAGAGATGAGAAGCACCAATCATTAGTTTTTCATTGCGCATTGCAACACCTTAATTGTTCATTGATTGCTTTCTCATATGTGCCTTGACCGCGGGCCTTCAGCAGACTGAGTAACCCCTTGCTCGAGCCAGTGACCTTGGGACTAAGCTGGTGAGCCATCTACTCAAACCAGATGAGCCCGCGCTCAAGCTGGCGACCTTGGGGTCTTGAACTCGGGTTCTCGGCATCCCAGTCCGACGCTCTATCCACTGCGCCACCGCCTGGTCAGGCTGCCAATCTTCTCTTAATTCATCTGTTCTTAGCATTTTGCACCCCCCCCCCCCCAAGCTGTGCCCGAAGTACCAAATGCAGGCGCACCTCTACTCAGCATCTCGGAAAGTAAACCTCTGGCTTCTGCCAGGTGCCAGGTGGCTGTCACTTGGCTACAGGGAGTGGGGAGAGGTCTGCTCCTTTTATATATTGTCTATAGTCCTCGTTTCTGCCCACCCTCCCTCTCAGCCAGGGGATCCCAGTCCGGATCCTGTCCAGAGGTCTCCCGTGTGAACTAGCTGCCTTTGGCCAGACCTTTGTTGTTTTTGCTGTTCGCTTTCTGCCTGTTTTCAAAACCCGTTAGTGCTTCAGCACAAAGCCAAAGGGCGGGGGCCCGGCTCTCGCTCCCTGCAGCCCCGTTCCCGCTCACATTTTGCTTCCCATCTTCTAAAATTTTCTCTCTCACCTGCTCTCTCGCCCCTCTCTCCTCTGTCCTTTTAAGTTTACCATTTTTATGCCTTTCCTATCAATTTTGGTGGGTTTCACAGGGAGCGGGGGCTTGGTCTTCTGTGGGTAACTGGGACCCCCTTTAAGCTTTAGACTCCGTGTTCCTTCTCTCTGGAATGTTCTTCCTATCAGTCTTCCCTTTAGTGGCCCATTGTCATTCTTCTCATCTCAGCAATGCACATCACCTCCTCAGGGAAGCCTTCCCTGAATGCCACCTCATGTAGAATAGCTCCCTGAAACCCAGTTACATTCTCAACCATCAGACTTGTGGTATCCATGCCTGAGGGCATGACTGAGCTGTTTCCTTTATAGCCTTTATTACACTCTTGAGTCACTTTACCTATTTACTGATGGGTTTACTCAGTCCCCCTTCTGCCCTCAGCAGCATATGGGGTGCACAATAGACATCTAGTCAACACGTGTACAGAAAGGTTTAGAGG
This sequence comes from Saccopteryx leptura, assembly GCF_036850995.1. Lineage (NCBI taxonomy): Eukaryota > Metazoa > Chordata > Mammalia > Chiroptera > Emballonuridae > Saccopteryx > Saccopteryx leptura. The sequence continues at coordinate 8,975,771 of NC_089503.1, read as the reverse complement.
GGAAAGGTGCCACTTACCTGGGCAGATGGGGCAGGCAGGCTCTGAGGCTGGGGTTGGCAGCCTTCTGCCCATGTGGGGCCACTAGCCGAGCTTGTCACAGCGCAGAGGGGAGGGCTGAGGGCCGAGGCTTGCAGGGACTAGGCACATGGGGTGCTCGGGGTGCTCGACAGCTGACTAACCCAGCCGCCCCTCCCACCCCTCCAGACAGACCCCGTGCGGCTGACCCAGCTGTACGAGCAGGCGCGGTGGGACCTGCTGCTGGAGGAGACCGACTGCACCGAGGAGGAGATGATGGTGTTTGCAGCCCTGCAGGTGTCAGGCAGGCCCCGGGGGCCTAGGGTGGCAAGGGTGCAGGCCAGTGTGTAGCAGGAAGGGTCTTCCAGAGTGGGGCCCCATCGCTGGGGAAGCCCAGCTCAGGGCCCGGCTGGGTGAATGGGCCACTCGCTGAGCCCTCCCTGGCCATGTGCTCCACCCAGTACCACATCCACAAGCTGTCCCAGAGCGGGGAGGTGAGCGAACCCTCAGGCGCAGACCCCGGGCTGGATGACCTCGACACAGCCCTGAGCAACCTGGAGGTGAAGCTGGAGGGGTCAGCGCGCACGGACGTGCTGGTGAGGAGGGGCTGCGGTCAGGGGTCGGGGTCGGGGTCACACCCTGGGACCGGGCGCCCCTCTGACCCCTCTGCTCCCCAGGACAGCCTCACCACCATCCCAGAACTGAAGGACCATCTCCGCATCTTCCGGTGAGTTTGGGTGCAGAGTTGTCAGCCCTGTTGGGGGGAGGGGCAGCGTGGAGAGGGAAGGGAGAGAGGGAGGAGGGTGGCCTGTCACCACCCTCTGCCTCGCCCTTAGGCCCCGAAAGCTGACCCTCAAAGGGTACCGCCAGCACTGGGTGGTGTTCAAGGATACCACGTTGTCTTACTACAAGAGCCAGGATGAAGCCCCAGGGGAGCCCGTTCAGCAACTCAACCTGAAGGGTGAGTGCCGGTGCCTGGCCGGGCCAAGGCCAAGGGCAGGGCTGTGCGCTGGCAGGCGGATGCTCTGACTCAGGCTCCTCCTGGGTGCCAGGGAAGAGGTCCTGTTCTCGGGCAGCCGTGCAGGGCTGGCATTTGCCTGGGGGCCTCTCGGGCAGGGCTCCCCATCTCTGGCCTTCTAGCCCACCCCTTCTTTTCCCTCCAGGCTGTGAGGTGGTCCCTGATGTCAACGTCTCAGGCCAAAAATTCTGCATCAAACTCCTGGTGCCCTCTCCGGAGGGCATGAGTGAGATCTACCTGCGGTGCCAGGATGTGAGGGCTGGGCAGGGGCCCTCCACTAAGGCGGGAGTGGGGACAGGGACGGAGCAGCAGGCTGAACCAGAGCCTGGCTAGCTCCTTACCCCCCCCCCCCACCCTCGCCCCCAGGAGCAGCAGTACGCCCGCTGGGTGGCCGGCTAGCTCCTTACCCCCCCCCACCCTCGCCCCCAGGAGCAGCAGTACGCCCGCTGGGTGGCCAGCTAGCTCCTTACCCCCCCCCCCCACCCTCGCCCCCAGGAGCAGCAGTACGCCTGCTGGGTGGCCGGCTAGCTCCTTACCCCCCCCCCCCCACCCTCGCCCCCAGGAGCAGCAGTACGCCCACTGGATGGCCGGCTGCCGGCTGGCCTCCAAGGGCCGCACCATGGCGGACAGCAGCTACACCAGCGAGGTGCAGGCCATCTTGGCCTTCCTCAGCCTGCAGCGGACAGGCACCGGGGGCTCAGGCAACCAACTCCAGGGCCCTGATGCCTCCCCTGAGGGCCTCAACCCTTATGGCCTTGTTGCTCCTCGCTTCCAGCGGAAGTTCAAGGCCAAACAGGTGCCAGAGGGAGTGGGCGGTGGGAAGACCACAGCCTTCCTCATTCATTTTCCCACGTCTCCCCTCCGAGAGAGGGGGTCACAGCCTAGCTGCCCCCTCCCCCTCAGGGCCTGGCTCGTATCTGGAGTGGAGAGAGGGTGCCCTCTGGTGATCCCACATGGGCACTGCCCCTGCCTAGGCTCCCATCCTGCCTCCCTGATGGGGACCAGCTGGGGGGGGATCTCAGGGACTTTGGAAGCCGCTCACCAGTGTGGCCCTGCAGCTCACCCCGCGGATCCTGGAAGCCCACCAGAACGTGGCCCAGCTCTCGTTATCGGAGGCCCAGCTGCGCTTCATCCAGGCCTGGCAGTCCCTGCCCGACTTCGGCATCTCCTACGTCATAGTCAGGTCAGAACCCCAGCCTGGCCCTCTCTGCCCCCGCCTGCTGCCCCCCTTCCTCCTCTGTGGGCAGATCTCACTGAGCGCACCCCGAGTACCCCCCTACACCCCTACAGTGAACACAGAGAGCGAGCGGGCCAGGAGAACAGGAGTGGGTCCCCCACTCTCCCATGGACCATTCCCTCTCTGGGCCCATTAGCTGGTCTGTGGGACGAGCTGGCCTATGGGACGAGCTGGTCTGTGCAACAGGGCCAGCACTGGCTGCTGCGGTCCTCTTTCCAAGCCTGCAGATATGACTGAGGGAGATGATGATACAAAAAAAGTTCGTTAAAGACATGGGCTAGGCCCTGGCCGGTTGGCTCAGTGGTAGAGCGTCAGCCTGGTGTGCGGAAGTCCTGGGTTCGATTCCCGGCCAGGGCACACAGGAGAAGTGCCCATCTGCTTCTCCACCCTTCCCCCTCTCCTTCTTCTCTGTCTCTCTCTTCCCCTCCCGCAGCGAGGCTCCATTGGAGCAAAGATGGCCCGGGTGCTGGGGATGGCTCCTTGGCCTCTGCCCCAGGCGCTAGAGTGGCTCTGGTCTCGGCAGAGCGATGCCCCGGAGGGGCGGAGCATCGCCCCCTGGTGGGATCCCAGTCGGGCGCATGCGGGAGTCTGTCTGTCTCTCCCCGTTTCTAGCTTCAGAAAAATACAAAAAAAAAAAAAAAAAAAAAAAAAAAGACATGGGCTATTTGCCTGATGCTGCTAAATGTTATTATAATGCTTCTATCAATTAACCCCCATTTTCCAGATGAGGAACTTGAGGCCCAGAGAACCTCAGTGGCTTCCTTGCACAGCCTGCCCCTGAGCACCACACTAGGCTGTCCGGGCAGGCTCCAGTGGGGGGGGCCCTCGCTTACACCGTACCTCTGGGCAGGTTCAAGGGCAGCAGGAAAGATGAGGTCCTGGGCATCGCCAACAACCGGCTGATCCGCATCGACCTGGCCGTGGGCGACGTGGTCAAGACCTGGCGCTTTAGCAACATGCGCCAGTGGAATGTCAACTGGGACATTCGGCAGGTGGGCTCGGAGTGAGACTGGGGGTAGGGAGAGGGGGCTGGGCCTCCCTCAGCCCACCCCTCACCAGCCCCTCTGACCGCCCACTCTGCAGGTGGCCATCGAATTTGACGAACATATCAACGTGGCTTTCAGCTGCGTGTCGGCCAGCTGCCGCATCGTGCATGAGTACATCGGAGGCTACATTTTCCTGTCTACGCGGGAACGGGCCCGAGGGGAGGAGCTGGACGAGGACCTCTTCCTGCAGCTCACGGGAGGCCACGAGGCCTTCTGAGGCCTGTCTTACTGCCCCTGTCCCACTCACTACCCGCCATGGCCACTCCTAAGCCCACACCCACTGGGACTCACTGCCCACAGCCTCTCCAGACGTGCACCGCGCTGGCACATTGACTTGTCACTGGCTTTGTATAGACCAGGGAGCTGGCTGGGCCTGTCTCTGCCCTCCCCCAGGCGAGGGAGGGTGGGCCCAGAGCTCTACAACTCAGCCCTTCCCTTGTCTGGGTGGCAGAGACCAACACCCCGACCTAGTTGTAGTCCCTGAGCACACAGAAAGACCAGCTGTAGCTACAGGACGAAAACTCATGGTTTCAGACTGGAATTTCTTTTTTGTTAACTTTTTACATTTCTTTTCCTTTTTTAAATAAATATTTTATTGTTGGATCATCCTTCTTCCTCTGGAGCTGTGCTTGGGGCCACTCTGACACTCTGTCTCTTCATTACCAGTCAAGGAGAGGGGTTTTCCTGAGAGAGAGACAAGTTGGTTGGAGAAATGGAGACGTAGGTCAGCCTGGGGTTGGGGCCTGGGAATGAGGTAAAGGGCAGAGGGCACAGTCACAAAGACGAGGGGTGGAGCAGAGGTTCTCACGAGTGGGACGTAGCTGCAGGGCCTCCTTGAAGTACTTGGGAAGCAGAAAGCCATCGGCATTCCCTGGAGTCAGGATCACCCCGTTGGCAGAGCGGAAGAAGGGGATTCCATCTGCAGACAGAGCAGAGATGTGACTCGGGCCCTCCGTCAAAGCCTAGGGCAGTCCCTGCTGTGTCCACTCACCTGCCAGGGCCAGGGGCCCATTGATGAACACGGCTACTTCGCAGTTGGGCCGCATGCCTATAGAGACAACTGGGGCTGGGGCCTGAGCCGTCTGGGGTCTCAGTTATCAATCCTGGGCAGGTTGGGGTCCTGGGCTCAGTTGGGAGAAGGGGGTGCTGCTGCATACAGGGCATGGGTTGGCTTTGGATGAAAGAGGCTAGGACCCTTGGGGGGGGGCCTGGGAGGACAGAGTGAGTGGGAGTAGCTGGGGGGGCACTGACCGCTGATGACACCGGGGTCCCCAGGAAGTCCCGTGGCGAGATGGATGTGTGTCCTTCCCCGGCGAGACAGGCCCTGGAGCAGGATGGAGGGCCAGGGCTGCCAGAACGTGCCATGGATGAGCCTCTCAGGCAGGTCCTGTGGGGTCTCCAGGGGCATCAGCTCCAGCTCAGGCACCTGGCACGGGTGGGGAACCGGGCAGCAGTGAGACCCCCTTACAGGCTGGCCCCCCCCCCCGGCTCTCTGACTGGTTCTGTTAACTCCCACCTGCAGGGAGTGACCCTGATTGGCCCGGATGAGGAGGCCGGTGCTGGGATCCCCTGGCTGCAGGGTGAACCTCTGCTTTCCATTGGTGTCCACCACGCGCTGCACATCTTCGGCTGAGAAGCTTTGGAACTGGGGCAGCTTCAGAAGGGCACCCAGAGGCACGAAGCCACCTGCGGGCAGAAGGGGTGTTCAGGAGCTAAACCTGCTCTGGCCTGAGCCAGAGTTAATAGGGGGAGGCACAGGGAACTGTAACAGAGCCTGTGCTTGGGGGTCACAGGGTTCCTCTATGTGACCTTTGGAAAAGCTCCCTTTTCCAGGCCTCAGTTTGCTCAACTGACAAGGGAAGAGGATCTGCCTCATGGAGGGTCACAAACATAAAGAGACCCTTTTCTTCTTCTTTTTAAAAAAAATTAAGGGAGGCAGAGAGACAGATTCCCACATGCACCTGGATGGAGGACCCACCCTGCAAGACCCCTATGGGGTGATGCTCTGCCCATCTGGGGCATTGCTCCCTAGCTCCATAACTGAGTTATCTTTGGCGCCTGAGGCAAAGGCCACAGAGCCATCCTCAGTGCCCAAGGCCAACTCACTTGAGCCAATCGAGCCATGGCTACGGGACAGGGGAGAGAGAGAGAGAGAGAGAGAGAGAGAGAGAACGAGAGAGAGGGGACGGGGAGAGGTGAAGCAGATGGTTGCTTCACCTGTGTGCCCTGACCAGAAATCGAACCCGGGGCATCCACACGCTGGGCCAACCCTCTATGACTGAGCCAATCACCCAGGGCCAAGAGACCCTTTTTATCACAGTACGTGACTCAAAGTGGATATTCAATAAGCCTCATTTACACACACACACACTGCCGCCAACCTGTGCCCACTTTTGGAATAAGTGTTAAATGGGGCACAGGCCTAGGCCAGAGAGAGGCTCCTCTCCCACTTTGCCCCGGACATGGTATTGGCTCTGGATCTTCCTGTAAATGGAGGGATGTACCTGTACCATCCCCATAGGGCTATGGTAGGAGCCACGGGGGAGAGCAGTCACAGACAGGCTCACACTGCTTCCTGCGCTGGAGCCCCTCCTTACCCCAGCCTCCAAAACCCTCACTTACCAGCCCCCATGGGAAGCCCAAGCTTCGGGGCCCCATGGCGCAGGGCATAAGACAGAGCCTTTGACAGTTGCACATCTCGGTCCTGCAAGAGTTCAGAGGTGGCCCCTGATCCCCGCGGTGATCCTGCCCTGCTGCCCACCCTGAACTCGGAGTGACCTGCTGCAGGGAAGACCAGAGGGAGAGGAAGGAGTCCCTGTGCTCTCCAGGGAATAGTATGACCCATCAGCTCCCAGTCCCACCTACCCGGGAGTCAGGACTCAGAGACCCCTTACTTCCCCTTCCCACCATGGGGATAGGGATGAAGGTGGGGAGGGGCGCACCTGTTCCCGGGGTCTGTGACTCCTTCTACCCCTGGGCCCTGCTGCTTCCTGCTTCCTCCCTCCAGAGTTCATGACCAAAACCTGTGGAAGCAGTGACACGTGGGGACTGTTAAGGATACTACCCAGAAAGTAACAAAGCCTCAAGATGTGAGAGCTGGGAAGGGGATATGCAGTTCATTAAATTCACTTCCCACCCCCAACTCCCTGATGCAGATAGGAAAACTGAGGCCCAGCAGGCACGACTTGCTCAAGTTCACACTGTCAGCCAGGGAGCGCAGGAAAGCCGAGTCCCAGAGCTTCAAGCTCGCGAGCCTGTCCTGAGGAGGCGGGGCCGGCGTCGGGGCTGACCCGGAGGAATATCAGGGTCGGCCAGGATCCACGGAGCAGTGGCGCGGAGGATAGATACATGGGTTAGGCTCACTGACTCCCACTGCCTAGCAGCTGACGCTGCGGGCTCCGGAGCGCGGAACCCGCCAATAAGAAGCCAAGGAAGGAGGGGCGGGCACTTCCGCTCTGAGAAAAGGGGCGGAGACTGCGGGCTAAGTTGGCGGTGAGTACCGGCTGGAGACTGAAGCTTCCAGCCTCTGGGTGGGGGGGTCCTGAGTGTCTGGGGTTAGAGGCAGGAACCCTGGGATTGGGAGCTACGGACATTAAGGGATGTCTGGACCCAGGCCCTCTGGGTGGTAGAGGTACGCAGATGACCCACGGATGTCTGGTAGCTGGAGTCTTGGGCTCCTGCTAAATGATAAGACGCTTTACTGCGCGGTGGGGTAGAAAAAGGCTGGAGGGAATCTTCAGTATGTCTGTGGGTGGCTGTGGGCTTCCAAGGGTGACAGGCCTGCTGTGACCTTCCTCAGTGCTGCCCTGTCCGGACCATGGACCCTGAGGTGTCTCTGCTGCTGCAGTGCCCCTGTGGCGGGCTGCCCGAAAAGCAAGTACAGGCTGAGCTGAGCCCAGCCTACGACCGTCGTCCACTGCCAGGAGGGGACAAAGCCATCGCTGCTGTCTGGGAGAACCGACTAAAGGCCCAGCCCTGGCTCTTTGATGCTCCTAAGTTCCGCCTGCACTCTGCCACCTTGGCGCCCACTGGCTTGCAGGGGCCACAGCTGCTCCTGCGCCTGGGCCTTACTTCTTACCGAGACTTCCTGGGCACCAACTGGGCCAGCTCAGCTGTCTGGCTGCAACAGCAAGGAGCTGCCGACTGGGATGACAAGCAAGCCTACCTGGCAGACCCTCTGGGGGTGGGCGCCGCACTGACCACCGCGGATGACTTCCTGGTCTTCCTGCGCCGTTCTCGGCAGGTGGCTGAGGCACCAGGGCTGGTGGATGTGCCTGGTGGGCACCCTGAGCCTCAGGTGAGATGCCAGGCTGGGTGCAAAGGCACTAAGACCTCATCTTTGTTTTCTTATCCCTCGAAGGAGGAATTGGCCTGGTACTTCTCTGAAAAATCTCTATTCAAGGCAGACCCTAAGCCTCCCCACTGATCCTTTCCCCAGACCCACGAGAAGCTAGGGAATCTGGGCAAGAACCTAGCTGGATCCCAGCTGTCCATCTGAAAAAGGAGGGCCTGGGTTAGGGGACCACCAACACTCTTACACTGGGCCCAAACAGGCCCTTAGGGCCCACAAGGGTGGGAAGGGGTAGGGAGCAAGGGCTGAGCCTGCCTTCTCACAGGCCCTGTGCCCTGGTGACAGCCCCCTACACAAGGACCTCCCTGGGGAGCTGGTGGTGCATGAGCTCTTCTCCAGTATCCTGCAGGAGATCTGTGATGAGGTGAGTGAGGGGTGGCCAGGACAGGTTCGTGGGCCGGGAGGGAGGTGATAGAACATGCCAGAATTCCACAACCTCGGTTTGAACTGGTAGGAGGGTGGGCAGGCGTGTAGCATTGGGGGAAGAACTTGGCTTTGGAGCTGGGTACACTTGGAGTAGAATTCTAGCCTTCATTTCTGTGTGCCTCGGGTTCTTCCTCTTTACAATGTGAACAATGATACATGTCCCGCCTACCACCCCCACCCCCGCCCCCACCCCCACCCCGTTTGTTGAAAAGAGAAATAACTGGAAGTTGATTATCAACGTTCCTTAGGTAACTCTGGGCAAATTATTCGATCTCTGGTTCTGGTTTTCGCATCTGTAAAATGAACATGCCCAAGATCCAACATCCTGTGATCTAGGCACTTGAGCTACAAGCTATAAATTACTCTATAAGGGTAACGCATGTGCTGTTTTCCATTGAGAGGGTCAGGGGTGTGGACAGTGAGCACTGACAAGTGGAACCCGGGTTCCAGGTGAACTTGCCACTGCTCACCCTGAGCCAGCCGCTGTTATTGGGCATCGCGCGCAACGAGACCAGTGCAGGCCGCGCCAGTGCTGAGTTCTATGTCCAGTGAGTGAGCTCTGGGGGTCAGGGTCCTGGGTCCTGGGCCCTGGACTAGGTAGGTGGTTGAGGGGCGTGCCTGAGGCAGCTGGGGCTCCACAGGGACCACTCCAGGAGCTGAGCACACACCAAGCCATCCTCATGTCTTCTTGTCCAGGTGCAGCCTGACTTCTGAGCAAGTGAGAAAACACTACATGAGTGGGGGACCTGAGGCCCACGAGTCCACGGGAATTATCTTTGTGGAGACACAGGTGTGAGGTGGCAAAGTCTTGCTCGGACAAGGAGCTGGGATCGGGATTTGGAGGTCTGGTGGTGCACGTCTGTCTGGGGGGCTGGAGGCGGGGTCAAATGGGGTTCCTGGAGCTTTCCTCGAGCCACAAGGCCCCACTGGAGATGTCCACAGCCCAAGGCAGACGACCAGGGACCTGTTCAGCTTCTTTAACAGGTTTCCCTAGTACAGACAGAGCTCAGGCTCAGGAAGGCTGGGCACAGCTTCTGCAAGAGGCCTGAGGGCTAGATGTCTGATCTCCCTGTCTCCCCACAGCGTGTGAGGAGGATGCAGGAGACTGAAATGTGGGCTGAGCTGTGCCCTTCCGCTAAAGGCGCCATCTTCCTCTACAACCGGGTCCAGAAACGCCTCACCTGAGTTCCCCCAGGGCCCCCAGCCCTATCACAACTCGAAAGACAATAAAAACTTTATTCTTGGATTCTGTTGACCTGTGTTATTTCCATGAAACAGAGAGGGGACACTGGGAGAGCCCGAGGTGGGTGAGAGAGATAGGAAAAGTGACTTGAAAAACAAAAAGCTCAGCCTCAGTTTTGCCCTCTGCAAGCTGGGATGAGCGCCGTGTCCCCTTGCCAGGCCCTGGTGAGGATCCGGGTTGACTATGGGGTGGAAGCTGCCTTGTGAAAAGTGACCTGCCGCAAAGCGGAGTGACAGCCATGTTCGTGGGACAGAGCGACGGCAGCTAGGCCCAAGGCTTCACTAAGTCAGACTTAGTGCCTCCTGCTTCCCGGATGGACACCCGCGCCTCTCACCGCGTCCGCGGCACTGTGCACCGGCGCGCGCCTGAGACATCCGAACCTGATGAGCTACGGAGGCAGGGCCTCATCTCACCTTCTCGCTCGGTGGGCGTGGCCCGAGTGCCTAAGCCAATGAGAGTGGGGGGTGGGGTCAGTGCAGGAAATGGCGGTGGCTACGGAGTCTGTGAGTGCGGCGGGGGCGGAGCTTGCTTTGGTGTGTGGCTCCTCCTTTGTCCGCCCCTTAAACTCCCTGGGTGGTGGGGAGGTGGGGTCTCGGCGCTCACGGCTGGTTGTCGAGACACCGAGACCAGTGTGGAGAAGGGCCCGGGTCAGAGGCAGGACCGGTCTAGGACACTAGGGTCTGGTCTTGAGCAAGGAGGACTCACTTGCTCATGGGTCCTCCGGGCCTGCTTCAGTTTTCCTTCGCAAGTAAATGGGGCATGGCCTCTTCCCTTTGCCCCCAGAGTGCTTGAAGTCTGGTTCCAATGCACTCTTCTTTGTGGCCTCCTTTCACCAGCTGCCCGTCTGCCGCCATGCTGCCCCTGCTGCCCCTGTGCCCCTGTCGGCTTTGGCCCCGCAGCCCTCCCACCCGGCTCTTCGCAGAGGCCGCCGGGCAGCGGTGAGTCGGTCGTCGGGGGTCCGGTACCGGCCCGGTTGTTCATTCAGTGGGTTTTTATTGAAGGCCTTCCCAGCTCTGGGCTCTGCCCTAGGTGCCGAGATAGTTGTGATCTCTGTGTCAGGTGCTTCACAGCGTTGTCTCAGGTAACCCTCACCTTCACCGCTAAGGATACTGTTGAGGATCAGAGAGATTAAGGGACGATCACCAAGGTTATATAGAGCGAGTAATGAGGCAGATCCGGAGTTTGAGTCCAAGCCAAACTCAATGTGCTTTCCACAACTTCTGTGTTTATGGAGCATCTCTGATCGCAATCCAAGGGTGTGTGTGTGTGTGTGTGTGTGTGTAACAAAAATGCAGATTCTGATCGGCAGGGATGAGTTGGGGCTCAGGAATCTTTTTTTAAATAACCTTTTCGGGTGTTTCTGACACAAGGAGTCTAAGGACTACTTTTTGAGACTCTCTTGTCTGATCTATACCATTCCCTAAAAAACTCAAAAAGAAGGGATGATTTGGAGATAGCCTCAGTCCTCTCAGCTCCTGGTTGCTGAGTTGAAGGGTGTGGCTCAGGGCAGCTGGGGGCGGGGCGGGGTAGGGAAGCCTTATTTTCTGTGTTTCTTCAGTCCTTGCAGGTTCTGGCCTCTCTCCACAGGTCTGGCCCCAGTAACTACTATGAACTGTTGGGGGTCCATCCTGGTGCCAGCACTGAAGAAGTAAAACGAGCTTTTTTCTCCAAGTCCAAAGAGGTACCAGTGGTCCTAGATAGGGAGGTGGGAGAGGTCTGAGCCAGATGAGGTGCACTCTAAATTCCTAGGAATGGACCTTCGTGGATCACTCTGGCTGGTGTCACATTCTGTCTGCATGCATAGGGAGCGGGAGGTACCCCCAGGGCAGAGGTCTGGCTGGGTGTAAGGAAAGCTGGGGGTCCTGTCTAATGGGTCGGGCTGGGTATTCTTGGCCTGCCTGAGAGTTAAGGTCACTGTCCAGACAGGGCCTCTGGGAATAATTTGAGCCCTTGTCGGGGGATATAATCAAGATGGGCCTTGAGAAGGACCTTGGGAAGGACCATGGGAAGGGAGATGAAGGGAGTCCTGCCCCACACCAGCTGCACCCTGACCGGGACCCAGGGAACCCAGCCCTGCACAGCCGCTTTGTGGAGCTGAGTGAAGCATACCAGGTACTCAGCCGGGAGCAGAGCCGCCGTGACTATGACCACCAGCTCCGTTCAGCAACTCCCCCAAAACCTCCAGGTACCACGGCCCATCCCAGCTCTGCTCATCAAGCACACAGGTACAGTATCTTGCAGCTAGCTTCTTCCCCTCCTAGTCTCCTGGGGAGCCTTATCCCTACAATCCCTACACTGTCCCTTTCTCTCCCTCCCAGAAGCTCCTGGACACCCCCCAATGCACAATACTGGGCCCAATTTCATGGTGTGAGGCCTCAGGGACCAGAGTCAAGGCGGCAGCAGCACAGACACAACCAGCGAGTGCTGGGGTACTGCCTCCTGATCATGCTGGCAGGCATGGGCCTGCACTATGTTGCATTCAGGTGCATCACGGCTCTTCCTGGTGGGGGGCAGAGGGCACGAGGGGAAGCCCAGTGTGGTCAGCCAGCCATCCACACCACCCCTATGGCCTGTACTCTTGTGTCTCTCAACCTAAGAATTGTATGAACTAGGTCTCTGGAGTTTCTTGTTACTTGACAAAGGGAGTTCTACAGTAAGGGCTAATGTCATTTTCAGTTTGTTTTGTTTTTAATAATTTGCATGTAAATCTTTGGTGCTGGCTGCCAGGGAGTGGTGGAACCAGCCAAAATTGTGCACAAGAAAGAAATGCATTGTAACTGGGCCTCACCAGCACCTGTCCTCACTTTTTTGGCAGTCAGCTGTCTCCCTGTTCCTCTCTAATATGAGAAGTTCTACAGCAAAGACACATAAAGGCAATGCCCACTGCTAGCAGCCTGCCTAGTTCAGTGATGGAGTTAGACATACAACGCTTTCTAATCTCCTGCGAGGACCACTCTGATGTTCAGTGCTGTTGTCACCATCTTCAGCAGGACAACCAGGGACCTGAGTCACCACTGGACCCTGGACAAGCCTGGCCACTCTTATCATTCTCTCCAACTAGCACAGGCAGACTGAAGTTCCCAGGGATATAAAGCTGTGACACCTTAGAGTGCGGGGTGCAGGACTTGGGGGACAGCAGGGTTCTGAGGACCCAGGGTTAATTGTAACCCCCATGCAGGAAGCTGGAGCAGATGCACCGTAGCTTCATGGATGAAAAGGATCGGATCATCACAGCCATCTACAACGACACTCGGGCCAGGGCCAGGTCTGTCCCTACTCTACCCTGCCCTGCCCTCTCTTCACTGTCCTCGCATCACCCTCTAGAATCCCTGTTCCAACCACCCTGGCACTTTCTCCTGCAGGGCCAACAAAGCCAGGCTCCAGCAGGAGCTCCAGCAGAGGCAGCAGCTGCAGCCGCCACCCGGGCCTCCCCCAGGCCCGGGAATCATGCCCCCCAGCACCAGCCCCTGAGCATCTCACCTGGATGGAGCTGGAGCCTGCTGTGCGTGCCCTCTCGGAACTCCCCACTACCCAAAACGTGTGCAATAAAGTAATTCTCAGCACTCAGTGTCCGGCCCCCTCCTTCAGGCCCAGTACCCTAACCCGGCCTCGCCTTGGGACAGCGCCCCGCCCTCCAAGTTCTGGCGGTGACCCGGGAGCCCGGGAGCCCGGCCCTCTGGGCGGTGCGTCCCCTTTCCCCCGCTATAGCGGGAGGGGGTGTGTGAAGGGGGCGGGCCCGCCGGCGGCCTCGCCCCCGCCCCGCCCCGCCCCTGCTCCTGCCCCGCGGCCGGGTGGGGAGCGCGTGTCTGGGTCACATGAGCCGCCCGCCCGCCAGCCCGGGTCCGGCCCCCCGCCACCCCCGCCGTCCCGCTGCCCGCCGCCGCCACCGGCTGCCCGCCCGCCCGGCTCCTCCGGCCACCGCCGCTGCGCTGCGCTGCGCTGCCTGCGCCCAGGGCTCGGGAGGGGGCCGCGGAGGAGCCGCCCCCCGCGCCCGGCCCCCGCCTGCCGCGCCCCGGCCCGCGCCATGGGGCTCTGGCTGCCGCCGCCCCCGGCGCCGCCGGGCTAGGGCTATGCGGGCGCCCCCAGCGCGCGGCCCCCGTGGGCACCATGAGCCCCCTGCTCCGCCGCCTGCTGCTCGTGGCGCTCTTGCAGCTGGCCCGGGCCCAGGTACGTGCGTCCCCTACATCCTGCTGCCCGCTCGCGGTGCCCTCTCTCAAGGTTGGCGGAAGTGGGGAGGCGCGAAGCGGACTCAGCTGAGGGTATTCGCGGGTCCGGCAGCGGGTAGGGGCGTCGCGGGAGTCGGGCTGGGGCATCCCCAGGAGATGTCCCTCCCCGCTGGCCTGCCAGCCCAGCCTCGGGGCCACTCCTCCGCCCCACCCCATCCCCTGGGCGCAGCCGTGGGCGGAGCTGCCCCGGTGCCTGCAGGACCTGCTTCGGCGCCCACTGTGCCCCCTTCTGACCTGCGGCCTCCGGAACAAGCCTGGTCCCCAGGCTTGGAGATTGGATTCTGCTGGCAGAGCGCACCTGGCGGGTCGTGGCCAGGGGCAGGTCCCAGGTGGCCCGAAGAGGACAGGTAAAGCTAGAGTGGACCCAAAATAGAATAATCTGGAAAAATGTCAGAGAGGAGTTGAAGCCTCCTGACTGCAAGGGCAGAGCCCTGGGGACAGTGTAGCCCTAACTAGAGTGCACTTTGGGTCCAGGTCTCTTCTCTCCTACAGGTTCCTGTCTCCCAGCCTGATGCCCCTGGCCATCAGAAGAAAGGTAATAGTAATAACAATAACTTCACAGTAGCCAGCAATAACAAAGTTTGCTGCGTAGCCATCAACGTGTGTAATCACATCTGCACTGTTAGATGCAACTCTTTTATTTTTTTATTTTTTATTTATTTATTTATTTATTTTTTCTTTTCATTTTTCTGAAGCTGGAAACAGGGAGAGACAGTCAGACAGACTCCCGCATGCGCCCGACCGGGATCCACCCGGCACGCCCACCAGGGGCGGTGCTCTGCCCCCCAGGGGGCGATGCTCTGCCCATCCTGGGCGTCGCCATATTGCGACCAGAGCCACTCTAGCGCCTGAGGCAGAGGCCACAGAGCCATGCCCAGCGCCCGGGCCATCTTTGCTCCAATGGAGCCTTGGCTGCGGGAGGGGAAGAGAGAGACAGAGAGGAAAGCGCGGCGGAGGGGTGGAGAAGCAAATGGGCGCTTCTCCTATGTGCCCTGGCCGGGAATCGAACCCGGGTCCTCCGCACGCTAGGCCGACGCTCTACCGCTGAGCCAACCGGCCAGGGCCTTTTTTTTTTTTTTTTTTTAACAGAGACAGAGAGAGAGTCAGAGAGAGGAATAGACAGGGACAGACAGGAATGGAGAGATGAGAAGCATCAATCATTAGTTTTTCGTTGCGCATTGCAACACCTTAATTGTTCATTGATTGCCTTCTCATACATGCCTTGACCGCAGGCCTTCAGCAGACTGAGTAACCCCTTGCTCAAGCCAGCGACCTTGGGCTCAAGCTGGTGAGCTTTTGCTCAAACCAGATGAGCCCTCGCTCAAGCTGGCGACCTCGGGGTCTCGAACCTGGGTCTTCTGCATCCCACTCTGATGCTCTATCCACTGCGCCACCGCCCGGTCAGGCTTGATGCAACTCTTACTCTGCCCATTTCACAGAAGCAGAAATTGAGGCAGTGGGGTTTCCGGGTTCTGAAGAACAGGTTGGGAGGACAGAAGTGGGGCCAGAGGAGGGTGGTAGTAGCAGTATGGGAACTAGGGGGAACAGCTGCTGCATGCAGGAGAAGGGGAGCCAGGGAGCAGCTGCCGGCAACCCAGTGGGGACTTAACCCTTATGCATCTGTCCCTAGTGGTGTCATGGATAGATGTGTATGCTCGTGCCACTTGCCAGCCACGGGAGGTGGTGGTGCCCCTAACTCTGGAGCTGATGGACACCATGGCCAAGCAGCTGGTACCCAGCTGTGTGACTGTGCAGCGCTGTGGCGGCTGCTGCCCTGACGATGGGCTGGAGTGTGTGCCCACAGGGCAGCACCAAGTCCGAATGCAGGTACTGGGGCAGGTGGAGCGTGCCTGACTGGGGTAGATGCTGCTGCTCTGGGGCCGACGGGGTGGTGGCCAGAGCCCTGGCAGGTGGGCAAGCTGTCCTACCTCCAGCCCATGGGTATTCTCTTCCTCTCTCCTCGCTATCATTGTCTCTCTTTCTCCCTGTTTTCCTGAGCACAGATCCTCATGATCCGGTATCCGAGCAGTCAGCTGGGGGAAATGTCCCTGGAAGAACACAGCCAGTGTGAATGCAGGTGCCAGCCAGGCCCCACTTCTGAGCTTGCAGAGACCAGGCTTGGGGGGTGCTGGGCATGGTGGTCCACCACAATGGGACCAGGTTTCCAAGAGTGGAGCCAGGGTAGGCCTGGGATCTGGGCAAGAGAGTAGGGTGCTTGGCTTTCCTGATCCTCCTCCTCCTTGTTTCTGTCGGTCTCTCTTTCAGACCAAAAACAAAGAGTGCTGTAAAGCCAGACAGGTGAGTGTCTTGGGCTCCTGCTGAGGTGGGCTTGGAACCCAGGCCTAGTGCCCACGATGTACCCTGTGGGTAGGGTGGGGACTCTTACAAATGGGTCCGGAAGCTGTGGTCCCCGCCCCTCTTTTTCCCCCCACTTGCGTCCCCCTCTCTCCTTTTCCTCTGCTTCCCAGTCTGTGTGCTCTGACCCATCCCCAGTTCCCTCCAGGGAAGACTCTTCCTTCCCACCCCAGACATGTTGCTTCTCCTCCTAGGGCTGCCACTCCCCACCACCGTCCCCAGCCCCGCTCTGTTCCGGGCTGGGAGTCTGCCCCTGGAGCACCCTCCCAAGCTGACATCACCCATCCCACTCCAGCCCCAGGCCCCTCTGCCCACGCTGTACCCAGCGCCACCAGCGCCCTGACCCCAGGACCTGCCACTGCCGCTGCAGACGCCGCAGCTTCCTCCGTTGCCAAGGGCGGGGCTTAGAGCTCAACCCAGACACCTGCAGGTGAGTTGTGGGGTGGCAGTTGTTTGGGACAGCATCAAGGCCCTGTCCTGGAGCAGGTCCAGGGTGAGCCTGCCAGTGGGCTAAGAGCCAGGGAAGGGAAAGCTGTTGAATGTGTTGAACAAATATTTACGAAGTGTCTGCTGGCACTGGGATCAGCATAAATAAAGCTCACATTTTAATGCAGAAGTCTGACACAAAGACACATCATGTCAGCAGAGGCTGTCAAGGCCTGTGGTAAGGGGCACCTGACATCATCTTTGAGATGTCGGAGATGTTTTGGAGGAGGGGACATCTCCTGGAGTAGAAATGAGAGAGATAGCTTTCCAGTTTGCAAAGTTCTGGGCCTTCTTAGAAGCCCCTGTGGTGGTAGACATTTGTCCTACCTTATGGGCTCTGAGAGGCAGGGGACACAGTGTTACCCTGTTATCAAAGGGCTTCTCACCACCCCTCCTTTCCACAGTGAGGCCAGGAGTGACATCTGTGGGCTAGGGCTAGGCCAATTAGGGCTTCTTAGGAGTGTTGGGAGAGAATGAGGTCCACAGAAGGTAACAAGGGGTCAAGTTCAGATGAGCAGATGCTGAGCTGTGGCAGCATGAACAGATCCCCCTTCCTCTCTTCCTTAGGTGCCGGAAGCCGCGAAAGTGACACATTACTTTTCAGACTCAGCGAGGCCACTTACCTCATAGGCCACACCCCAGAGCGGGGGGGACTAGAGGGCAGCGTGGTGAAAACAGCCCAGCCCCCCCCCCAAGACCTCAGCCCAGGTGGAAGCTGCTCCAGGACCTGGGCCTCTCAGAGGGCTTTCCAGCCACCCCTTCTCTCTGCAAAGCTGCCATCCAACAGGCTGGGCAGAGTTGGATGAGAAGACTTAGGCGGCAAGAGGGGTTGCATACCAACTTGGGAGAGAATGGGGTCCTGTCTCAGTGTTTTACCACCCTGTACAAATGAGGATCTCACAACTGGCCCCTCCCTGACCTTACTAAGAAGACCCTGATCCTCTCAAACAATGGGAGTTGGGCTTCAGTATGAGAACTGTGACCTCCAATCCTGATAAAAGAGATGGAAGGAGCTGTCCCTGTCTGTATCATTGTCTGTCACTGTCCAGGATGGCTGGTTCAGGCATGAATGTCTGCATCACACTGCCTCCTAGACCCAGGGCTTCTTACTCTGTGTTCACTGTGCAGATGGAGTAAATGAGATCCTATACCAGTCATAGATAGAGCCTAAATCATGTGTACTTCACATTCATGTTGTTATTGCTAGACCCTGAGGAGTCTCTTTCCCTTACTCATTATAAGGATTACTTTCTGGAAGGAGATGGCCTGTTATATCCAGTGAGCTTGAGTTGGGAACCAGATCTGCAGAATGACCTTAGGTGTCACTGCCCCTCTCTGTCTAAGCCTCAGGTTTCCACATGTGCACATGGAGAGAACAGATAGATGAGCACTATGATCTGGGCCCTTGGGCTCCAGGAAAGTGAGGATGTCTTGACATAATAGAAAAGAATATCCATTTTCCCTGCTGGGTAGCAGTTACTGCTTTTGCTCCCTGTGGCTTAACTCTAACACCATGCACAGGTCTTTCTCCTTGGGCACCCCTCCCCAGCCCCTGCTTGGGACTCCCCTGACCTTTATCTGCCCGAGCTCAGAGCCCAGCCTTCTGCCTGCAGCCTCAGGGCTGCCCAGGGCTGAGTGGTGAGAGGGTGGTCCAGAGGACAACTCTAGGTGCAACTGGCTTGCCCTGTGGAGGCAGGACATTCAGGGGCAGAGATTAATCCAAAGCAGCCACCCTCATGATGTTAGATTGGAGAATGTGACTGATCGTATTGAGCCCAAGGCAAAAGTGGAGTTAAACCAGAAGAGAGGATTCCTGAGAGTGACTGACATTTTCACATGATAGCCATGCTGTCACTGAAAATGTCATAGCCCAATTAGACAGATGAGGGTTAGGGGCTTAGAGCTGCTGTCTCCTGAGGCCACTAAGCTTCAGGGCATGCACAATCCTTCATATGCACCTCCTGGCTTAGTCCTCAATTCTGAGGTCAGCTCTGTGACTATCTTCCTTTTTCATTTGAGTGAATAGGCTGATTAGCCGCAGGATTTGACCTCTAATCACCTGTCTCCCTAGCACTCAACTTTGGTTTAGCTGCCTGCTAAAGCAGGTTCATTGCTTCAATTGAGATGTTTGTTGGGTACTGGGGCGCCTGAAAAGTAAGTCTGGTCAGGGACTGGGCTCGGCCACATCCCTACAGTTTGACTCAGTGATCAGTGGCCGGCATGTAGAGGCAAGCCTGGCATTAGCTGTGGGGCACGGCCTGGAAGTATACGCCATCGTCTTAATCCTATAGGGGCCCTACAGGGTGGGTGTTCTCAAGCCCACGTTACAAGGATGCCAAACCCCGTCAGGTGAAGGAACTTGCTCAAGGTCACAGAGGCAATGAGAAGCAGACACTGAATTCAAACCCAAGTCTCACTCTGAAGTCCAGGCTCTTTGCACATCGAATTGGGGGTGGTGAATCCTGAGAAGACCTAGGGAAGCCGAGAGCGAGAATAGGGGCGACATAAAATGGCGTCTCAAGACCCACTCCGGGAACTCGCGCCTGGCTGACTTTAATTTCACCTCAACCGGAAGAGCCTGCGGCCCTTTCGGAAATCACTTTCACCTAACCTTCCGGACTACCGCCTTACCGGAAGTGACAGAGTCACGTGACGTCTCGGGGCGGAGCTAGGGGGAAATCCTCCCCAGCGGGTGTGTGGCCGCGGATTTCGCATGGTCCAATGAGGGCGGGCGGCGTGGCTCGGCCTGGTAGCGACGATGACGCGCCTGCGCAGAGACGGTAGCACGACTAGAGTTGACTCCGGGGGCGCGGCGAGGAGGTGAGCGGGGGCCACAGCCCAGGCTGGGGGGAGCCGGGGTATAAGGGGGCAGGCTGGATCAGGCCGGGGTTCCGAGTGTCAACGAGGGATAGGTTAGGAGGAAATTGGAGGTTGGGGTAGGAGCTGTCTGGGGATGCCGCAGGGGCAGGGTTCTCACGCCGCATGGGGCGGAGTCCCAGGACTCGGGGCGGGAAGTGGAACAGGGACTGGTGGGACCTCGGAGCTGATACCAGTGGAAGGCGGGGCTCTGGGGCTGGGGGCGGAGCTAGGGCTGGTCGGGGGCGGAATCTTGGAGGAGGAGCTGGAACAGGCAGTGGGCGGAGCCTCGAGTTTGGAGGCCAAGAGGGACGAGGTCCAGGCTCTGGAGGCGGGGCTCCAACCGGTTAGTGGAGTGGCTACTGTTCAGGAAAAGGGATCTATTGATAGTTCTGTCGAGGGTGGGACTCTAGGGCCAGTGGCGGAACCACGCCCTCTAAAGGGTGGGGCCAAGGAGCCGAGCGCGGGGGTAGGCCCAGGTAATGGCCCCGGGCGTCCACGCGGGGGCGGTCTCCGTGGTGGCGGGGCCTGGGAGCGTGGTAGGCCGAGAACTCCCCCTGGAGAGGTGGTGTGGGTGGAGCGGGCTCGGCGGCCACCAGATGCGGGGCCAGTTTGGGTGCCCCGCAGACCCCCGAGAGCTCAGAGCTGGGGCGGCGCCCCGGGCGGAGGCACAGGGCCGGCTTGGGGGGTATCCCCAGAGGACAGGGGCTCTCCGGAGCCACCCAGCGGTGATGTGTGGGTACCTCGAGGCCGGCCCCCTGCAGCGGCAGCAGATGTGTGGGTTTGCTGGGCCGGGGGCAACTGGGTGTGGCGTGAGTGGTGTCGCCCCGTCCAGGCAACTGCTGTGCAGCCAGATAGGGTCTGGACTTTGCGTAAAGGGACGGGTGGGAACTGAAGAACGGAGCTGGGGACCAGGAGGGAAGGAAGGGCTGAGGGTGAACAAAGGGGCGGGGCCCTGGCTGCTGTGGCCTCCCCTGACCCCCTTCCCCCGCTGCTGGGGTCCTCGGGCAAGCCCCCTTCTCACTGGACTGGTAAGTGTGGCCGCGGAGCCCGGGGGAGGGGGCGGTGACCTGGGACAAGGGGATCCCCAGGGGCAGACAAGGTACGTAGGGTGGAATCCTACTACCTGCAGGTATTCCATGCCCTTCTTGCCCTCTCGGTCGATTGGTTGGTCGGGGTCTGTTCCCGCAGAGACATGAGACTCAGCTGGGTCCTGACAGCACTGTCCATCTGCCTGAGTGCCCTAGCTACAGCCGCGGGGGCGGAGGGCAAACGGAAACTGCAGATCGGGGTCAAGAAGCGGGTAGACCACTGTCCCATCAAATCGCGCAAGGGGGATGTCCTGCACATGCACTACACGGTGGGTGAGAAGTCAGAGATTTGGGGGGTTGGTGAGTCTCCTCGGGACCAAAAAGGACTCGGGACCCAGGTTACTCTGCCAAGGTGGGTGACCTTGGGCAAGTCCCTCCTTCCCCCTGCCATTCCCAGGGTTCTACCCTGTTCTTCGCTGTCTACTCCAGGTTGGCACCAGCAGAGTTAAAATATACTGTGAGCTGCCTAACGCTCTCCCCTTTTAGGACTATAGCCACCAATGCTGTGAGGGGACAGCTTCATGAGAGCAGCTGGGGGTGGGGCATGTCAGAGTGGATCCTCCTCCTCACTGGCGTTCCCATGGTCCCACAGGGGAAGCTGGAAGATGGGACCGAGTTTGACAGCAGCCTGCCCCAGAACCAGCCCTTTGTCTTCTCCCTGGGCACAGGCCAGGTCATCAAGGGCTGGGACCAGGGGCTGCTGGGGTGAGTCGGGGGGCTATGACTGTGGTCCAGGAGGTGAACTGTGGGATGGGCGGCAAGACCCGGGAATCGGGTGGCAGGGCAGGGAGCCTGAGTGCTGCCATATGCTGAACATGTGTTGTCCCACAGGATGTGTGAGGGGGAAAAGCGGAAGCTGGTGATCCCGTCAGAACTGGGTAAGAGTTCCTTCCTGAGTGGGTATAGGGTCCAGGGTGTTTGGGAAAGGGTGAAGGCTGGTTCAGCCTCTGCATTGGTCTCTTCCCATCCATTCATTATGGTTCATGCCTCTTCCAAATTTAACTGTGTCCAGCAGTGAGGACATGGCAAGACCCTTGCCACTCAGCTCTGATGCCCACCCTCTGCCTTACCAGGCCTGGTTTCAGCCTGGATGTCCGCAGAACCTGTTTACTTGGCCACAGCTCACTTGTTTCTTTGTGTATCTTTGACAGGTTATGGAGAACGAGGAGCTCCTCCAAAGATTCCAGGTAATGTACCTTCCTGCCTCTTATCTGTTGTGCCCATCCCGTCACCCTGTGGCGCTGGTTCTCATTCTGCCTCACTTCCTTGCTGTAGGTGGTGCAACCCTCGTGTTCGAGGTGGAGCTGCTCAAAATCGAGCGACGTTCAGAACTGTAGCCACGCTGGGGGGGGGCCGGTGGGGGCCCCGTCAGGGACCAGACTGTTTCACAAAGAGAAAAAGAAAGTCCTTAAAGCTCATGAAGTGAACCTGTGTGTGTTTGTGGCCCTGAGAGACTAGAAACCACAGCCCCAGCCTCCTCTCCCTCGGCATCCTGCACCCTTGTTTTTAGCTTCAGAGCTTTGGGATCTAGAGCCGACAGTCTAAGGGGTCAAGATAGCCAAGCCCAGGATGGCACGACGGGCCTTGCCCAGAAAGGAAAAAGGGTTCTTCCCTGCCAACACCAACAGTGCTCCCCCACCAGCTCCTTTTAGCTCCTGGTCTGGAAGCTAGCGTTGGGATGTCACTATGGCTACATGACCCTCAGGAAGGCCTGCAGTCACCTGGGGAGAACCTGAGCTGGTAACAGTTATAGAACAGTGTCCCCCCCAAATGAGACCAGCTGAGCCTGTTAACTGCACCAAAGGCATATCCTAGCTTTATTAAAGGGCCCGCGCCGCAGAGTCAATATAAAAACACAAAAAGTCCCATCAGTTTAATAATAATAAAAAACCCCCAAAATGGAAAACAGAGGGGCAGGGAAGAGGCCCCTTCAAGCGAGGAGCAGAGGGAGCCCTGCTCACGGCACCAGGCCTGGCTGCAGGGCCCCTTGGTATTGCTGTTGCTACGAGGTCAGGGGGCAGCGATTGTCCTGTGGGAGCACCGTTCACCTGGGTTGAGGACCCTTACTTCTTCTGGGGTGTGCTCAGCTTCTGCATGCCCCGGATCTTGTCCAGCAGGCCAGAGATGAAGGCCTGGACAGGAGGGAGGACATTAGGAAACTGGATCCCAAGATAACAGGAACCCAGGCTCCTCACCCACCCTCTGGGGAAACCACTTACCTCAGTGGGTTTGTAACAGTCAACCAGCAGCTCCTAGAGGGACACAGTGGGGAGTACAACTGAGTTCTCAGGAATGGGGTCCTAGATTCACCCATATATTTCCAAGGGCCTGGGGCCACCCTGAAGCACAGGAGATGCCATAGCTAGGCAAGTAGCCCCATTAGCCCCATTTGATGGAGGCAGAAGCTGAAACTCAGTGTCACAAAGCTGGCTGACTCAGACCAAAGAAGGCCTGGCTCCAGAGTCTTGCTCACCCAACTGGCACTGCCTCCAGGCAGCCCTCTACTCCAGCTCCCCTGACCTGACCCTGCCACCACTCCCAGTTCCTCGCTCACCTTGACCCGGGCAGCCCGGGTATCATCACTCTCCATGTCCAGGAGTTCGTCCACATCAATCTCCAGCTCTGGTATCTCCTCTTCCTGGGGTGGGGGTGAGGGAGGAGGGAGAGACAAGGGCCTGAATTGGGAGAGGATGTGAGGGGCTTGCTGGCTGAGGCCCCTGCCCTACTGCAGGAGGAGCCAGCCCTCTTTGCCCAGCAGACAGCAGCAGCTGCTCCAAGGAAGAAAACAGATCAGGCCCCTGCCAAGGCAAACTGCCTGCTGGGGTTGGGGGGGGAGCTTCCTGTCTCTGCCAGTTGGGCATTCTGGGTGCCAGACAGGGCTAGACAGCTAGGGCTGGGAACCCTGCAGATGTGTCTTCATAACTTCTGGATGCCCCATTTCAACCACAGCAGGTGGGGCCAGCTGTCCCAGCTTATCACAGCCCTTTCCCCTCCCCCAAACACCTGTCACAGTTTCCTAGGAGTGAGGAAGTGAAGGGTGAGGGGTCAGTGAGAAGGACTCAGGCTTGGTAAAGGGGAAACAAAGAGCACATGCTTTGCTGAAGGAGGGGTGCCCGCTACCCCTCCCCCCCAGGAAGCATCTATCCAGTCTGGAGCCAGCTGCATTCCAGGGCTGGGCTAGGGTAGGCAGCACAGGGCAAGCCCACTCCTCCACCCTGCCCCCAGGGGCCTGAGTCACCATTTGAGCAAGGAAGGAGTCATGGGGTGGAGAACCAGAACCCACAGAGCGGGCTAGCCTACCCAGACGCCAAGATGGTGCTACAGGCTAATCCATTAGAATAACCCAGAAGCTTTACTGTTCCCCCGCTAACCGGGCTAGCGTCTGGTAACCAGTGTAGGCTATCAGGCACTAAGTACACCTCTTTCCACTGCCCGCCCAGGCTAACCCCTTGCCTCCTGCCCACGGTCTAGGCTTAGGCTGCCCCAAGCTTGATCAGGGTAGTGGCATGAGGGAGGCAGCGGAGAAGACTGGAGTGACTTAAGTCAAACAAAAAAGAGCATACATTGGGGGCGGGGAATAGACAGGTGGGGAGCGCGCGGAAGCGGTGTGTCTATTAACTCCAGGTGACAGGCGGATTCAAGGTGGGGTTCCCAGGCGGCCCGACTCGGGACCGACTTAAGGGTGTTGGCGCGGGGTGGGAGACACACCTGGCAGTCATAGAGGCGAGTGAGCTGCTCCAGGATCCATTCCTCCAGGTTGAGGCGCTTTCGTAACTCCTTGCGGTCGTACTTGACCGTGACCTTCCCTTGGCGCCTCACTGGGCCCTCGTCGTCCGCGCTTCCCGGACCCTCGCCTGCAGCGCCAGGGGGGCTCTGAAAGTAGACCCGAGGCCCTGGGCCGCCACTGCCCGGCCCGGGGGCCGGGGCCGCCAACGCCGCGCCCCCCGCGGGGCCGCTGTCCGCCATGGCGGCCGCCGGGGCCACGTGCGCGCGTCCGGCCCCTCCCTGCGCCGCCGCCTCCGGGACGCCCGCCGGCTGGCAGCGGGCCGCTCGCTAAGGTTAGCTGGTGGTCTCGGCTCCGCGCGGTTCCGCGGCGAGGGCGGCGGCGGGGGCGCCCGGGGGCAGCTGCAGCATGCGGAGCCCCCAGGCCTGGCTTGGCCGCGCCCCGCCCCCTCCAGGCCGATCCGCCCGCCCTTTGTCCCCCGCGGCCGCCGCCCGAGCCGCCGCCGCCGAAGCCGCTTTCTCTGTCTCACTCACTTCCCCCGCCCCCGACCACACCCCCTTAAAGAGCCAGTCCCGCCGCAGTCCCCTCACCCTTACCCCACCCGCGGGCAGGGGATAGGGGAGGGTCTGCTTGTCAAGGGTTTGGGCCTAGCTATCGGCTACCCCTATTCCTTTTCCTGCTACCAACTCAGCTGTTCTGAGCGCCGGGTACCATGACATGCGCTCCTGTTGTGAACCTAGTATTCTGTCCTCATTGAAACAAAAACAAGGGCAGTCTGGAAAGGGAGGGGAACAGGCACTGTGTGCAGGGTGGATGTCAGCAGAGGAGACATGGGTGTCCCCGGAGTCTGGGTCCTACAGTCCTGGCCAGCGGGGATGAGCAGGCTTCTCCGCTCGGACCGACACGTGGACAGGGCTTCCAAGGGTGGAGGTGTGGCGAAGGCACACAGGAGCTGCTCAGGTCCCTGGAGGCCCTACTCCGCGGGTTCCCGCGCCCCCTATGGTGGAGGTCCGGATTAGGGGTGAGAAGAACCAACCCGGCGGTCAGAAAGGCCAGACCCCCTGGCAGCCACCGCCCACCGGTCAAGATGGCGGCTGCGAATGGAATTATGGGAAATGTAGTTCGCGCGGTCCGAGCTCAAGAGTCCGTCCTTACCCCGCAGTCAAGCCCGGGCTGAGAAGCATAGAATTTGTTCGGGGGCGGCCTTTGCAGGATACTGCCTTCCGCACCCCGCAACGTGTGTGCAAATGAAGAAACTCAGACATAAAGAGCTGGGAAGTGGGGGGAGCCGGTACTCCTAACAATAAACATAACTGACCCATAATAAGTGTTCCTGGATTCGGTTCCAGCATGAGGGCTCCTCACTTGATCTCCCTCAGACCCGGCCCTGGGGTTTCTTCAGTCCCGCAGATTTCACAGGGACCTGACCTGACCTCTTTTTGTTCATTGATTGCTTTCTCATATGTGCCTTGACCACGGGCCTTCAGCAGACCGAGGAACCCGTTGCTCAAGCCAGCAACCTTGGGTCCAAGCTGGTGAGCTTTGCTCCAACCAGATGAGCCTGCGCTCAAGCTGGTGACCTCGGGGTCTTGAACCTGGGTATTCGGCATCCCAGTCTGACGCTCTATTCACTGCGCCACCGCCTGGTCAGGCCTGACCTGACCTCTTAAGCAGACTGTTTTCCCCTCCTCTGCTTTGATTTTCTGTATCCTTATTTTTGTTTTCATACTTTTTAAAATTTTATTTATTGACTTTTAGAGAGAGAAGAGAAAGAAAGAAGGCGGGAGAAGCAGGAAGCATCAACTTACAGTAGTTGCTTCTTGTATGTTGCTTAACTAGGCAAGCCCAGGGTTTGAACCAGTGACCTCAGTGTTCCAGGTCAACACTTTATCCATTGCAGCACCACAGGCCAGGCTGTTTTAATTTTAATTTATTAATTTTAGAGAGAGTGGAAGGGAGGGAGAAAGAGAGAGAGAGAAACATCGATTTGTTATTTGTGGTTGTTTATGCATTCATTGGTTTATTCCTGTATGGTTCCCAGACACAGGATGGAACCACGACCTTGGCCTATTCCCACAAGGTTCTAACCAGCTACCTGGCCAGGGAGATTTTCTGTATCATGAGTTTATCTCATTCATTTGTTGAATGTCTCCCACTTCTTTTTTTTTTTTTTTTAACAGAGACAGAGAGAGTCAGAGAGAGGGACAGGCAGGGACAGACAGGAACGGAGAGATGAGAAGCATCAATCATTAGTTTTTCGTTGTGCATTGCGACACCTTAGTTGTTCATTGATTGCTTTCTCATATGTGCCTTGACCACGGGCCTTCAGCAGGCCAAGTAACCCCTTGCTCAAGCCAGCGACCTTGGGTCCAAGCTGGTGAGCTTTTGCTCAAACCAGATGAGCCCGCACTCAAGCTGGCGACCTCGGGGTCTCGAACATGGGTCCTCTGCATCCCTGTCAGACGCTCTATCCACTGCGCCACCACCTGGTCAGGCAGTCTCCCATTTCTAAACTGTGAGTTCCATGGGCCCAGAGCTGCTGGACTCTTTTGTATTGCTGATGCTCCTGGTTGAGTGGGTGTGCTCAGCTACAAACCCACATGTATCTAGCAAATTACCTGATTCTTGCTGAAGCTGTCAGAATCGATGTCAGACTTCTGGTAGGTGCTCCATAACTATTGGTTGAACAAATGACTAAATAAAAAAATTGAATGGCGGCCCTGGCCGGTTGGCTCAGTGGTAGAGCATCGGCCTAGCGTGCGGAGGACCCGGGTTCGATTCCCGGCCAGGGCACACAGGAGAAGCGCCCATTTGCTTCTCCACCCCTCCGCCGTGCTTTCCTCTCTGTCTCTCTCTTCCCCTCCCGCAGCCGAGGCTCCATTGGAGCAAAGATGGCCCGGGCGCTGGGGATGGCTCTGTGGCCTCTGCCTCAGGCGCTAGAGTGGCTCTGGTCGCAACATGGCGATGCCCAGGATAGGCAGAGCATCGCCCCCTGGTGGGCAGAGCGTCGCCCCTGGTGGGCGTGCCGGGTGGATCCCGGTCGGGCACATGCGGGAGTCTGTCTGACTGTCTTTCCCTGTTTCCAGTTTCAGAAAAATGAAAGAAAAAAAAAAAATTGAATGGCTTCCTTTGTGCCTCCATTTCTTTTTCTTTTTCTTTTTTTTTTATTTATTCATTTTAGAGGGAGAGAGAGAGAGACAGAGAGAGAGAGAGAAAGGGGGGAGGAGCGGGAAGCTTCAACTCCCATATGTGCCTTGACCGGGCAAGCTCAGGGTTTTGAACCGGCCACCTCAGTGTTCCAGGTCAATGCTTTTATCCACTGCGCCACCACAGGTCAGGCTTGTGCCTCCATTTCCTCATGATGCTGTGGTGAAGATCAAATAGGAAAATGCATGGAAGGTTCAATGACTGCACCACAGAGGTTCAAGAGCTACACATAGAGATGCAGCTCAGCTTGTGAACCCAGGCCCCTGACACAAAGTTTTCCCTAACCCCCTACCTCCTCCTAGATAACAACCAACAAGGTTGTGCCGCTCCTCTGGGATGCTCTCGCAGATGGCAGGCTCACTCTTTGCAGTTCCCAGCAGAATTTCAGGGTCTGAGGGGTAATAAATGTTGCTGTCCCCAGCCCTCACAGACATCCTCTCTCCAGATGCCTGAGAAGCTCTCTGCAGCAGGAGGATTTCAGAGAGAGGTTGGGACTGGTTCAGTGTCACACAGATGATGCTGTGGCCAAGCTCAAATCCAGGACCTCAAGCTTCTTGTAGTGAGGAGAAGAGACGAGAAGGCAAAGGCTGGGAATGAGGGGAGATGTAGAGGGGGGGTCGAGATGGCCTTCTCTCTCAGGGGCCAGGCTCACTGAACAGGGGCCAGGCTCACTGAAATAAGCTTAGGACAGGTAGAGGGAGCTGATGCTTCCTCCCTCCCCAGCCTTTCTTTTGGCCTTAGCCTCCCTTTAGCCACCCTGAGGGACCAGGAAAGGGCTGACCCTTGCTCTTACAGATTAGGCAGGACCTACCCTTTCCACCAGGTACCCCATTCCTGGCCTGGCCTACAGGACTCCACTTCTGAGCCTGGACTGCTGGAAGGAGCAATATATCAAAGTCCCAACACATCCATCTCACCCCCTCAGAGTCAGTCTGCTCTTTCTGAACGGGAGCATTGATTAGGGCCCTGGAGGTCCTTGTGGTTAGGAGGGGGGATATAACATAGCTTGCTGTGGGAGTGGGGCCAGAGGCCATGAAGGTCTGCCTTCCAGATGCTGTGACCCCGAGTGCTGACCTTGTCCCTCCTCCCTTTAGTGCTAGTGTGAAGGCCTGCTGTCATGTCCAGGTTTCATGGGGGTACTCCCTGGAGGTTCTCTGGTCAGGACAGGGAGGAGCTGGGATACTCTTCCTGTCTCTCCCTCTCTCCACCTCCTATGATACCCCCAGGGCACTCCCAGGTTCCAGGAGCCGACTCTCCTGTCCATCCAGTCCCTTTCCGTGGCCACCCACCCTGAGGAGAATCAGTGCAGATGGCCATGCTGGCCTGCAGCCTTCTCGAGGCTGGGCTGCCTTGCACAGATCCTCAGAGTACAAGAGCTGTGTTCACATCCTGGCTCTGCCCAGTGGGTGCTAGGCCATGGGCAAGTCACTTACCAACCGTGAGCCTCTTAAAGGGGGCTGTTTCTACTGACCGCCAGTGGTTGGAGGCTGAGAGCTCAGTGCTCTTTGCCCACATCCCACCCCTTGACTTCCTGCCTAAACCCTCTGAGACTGGAGCATGCCCCATAGCTGCTCCTCATCCTTTCAGCCTCAAAATATGGCCTCCCAGCCCCACCCTTTCTGGGGTCCCAGCTCCCTTCCGCCAGAGTGCTCCATCAGCGTGCAGCCAACATTACTTTCAGTGCCTCCTCTAAGCAGAAGCCCTGGGGGGGGGGGCATGGGCAGTGACCACTCCCTTAATCGAGGGTAGAGGCAGGAAAGGCAGCCTTCCTTCCACCATGACTGCTTGCCGAGAAACCCTATTAACATTACCAAGGCTGGAAGAAAGTGTCCAAGGAGGAAGAAGTCCTTTAATGGGGGCAGCCTTGGCCTCAGGACACACTGAGTAGGGGGAGATTTTCAGGCCCAGGAACAAGTCCCCCATCCTATTTTTGAAGGAGCTGCTGCCCAGTGCTTCTATGAAGCAGACCTGTCCAAGGCCTAGGGCCCACAGCTCAGACTCCTTAGCTGAGGCCCTGGCTCTAGGCCCTGCTAGCCGGGGTGCTGGCTGGCAGGTGTCCTGCTCCAGAGCTGATCCATGCCCTTTCCTCCTTCCTCCCTGATGCCTCCATAGCCTCCTAGCCACTCTCTAGATGTCTAGCTACCTGTAGCCAAGGGTCATAGGGTACCCATTTGCTTATTTCATCCTCCAGCAACTGCCAGCTTCTGGAAAAGGTGACTGAGGCCACAGAGAGACTAGGTTCTAGGAGAGCAGAGGCCATTCTTCACCCTCTGTGCATGACTGTGTGCCCAATAGATGTGGTGGTCACTGGGTCTCTGAGGGGTACAGCTCTGCTACTTTGTTGAGAAATGAGGATGACAAGTCCTGTTCTCCATTCTTTTTTCCTCAAGGGCAAGGAGTGGAGGGAGTACACGTTGGCCTTCAAGTCATAGGACTAAAAACCTCCTACAGAGCTGTGTGACCTTGGGCAAGTTCCTTCCCTTCTCTGGGCCTCAAGTAGAGAATAATCACACTCCACACCACAGAGCCTTGGCCAAAGTCAAGGAGATTCCTTAGGTTAGAGTTGGTGTCCAATGCAGTGGGAATTTTCAGGAGAGTCAGTTTTCAGCAGGGCTCCCCTTGGGGGGGGGGTCTGAGAGCCTGGGGCAAAGAGGCCTGCAGGGCACACTCCTCCTTAACTAACCCCTCCTCCCCCAGAGCCAGCTTTGTCTCTTTCTGGGTTTCTAGGTGACTTGGCTGGCCCCTCTGGATGAGTTCTACTTTAAACTTGCTGCTGCTACTGCCTCCGTATTGGGGGGGCTCCCACAGGGGCCCCCAGGCAGGAGCCCCCCCCAGCCAAGCCCTGCGGGAGGGGCTGTAGCCCCCATCCATCCCAGTGCCCATGTACCTTCCCCCTCCCATCCCAGGAACGCAGATTTCAGGACACCTGCTGTGGACCTGGCATTGCAGAGCCTCTCCTCAGTTCTCCTGTCCCTGGACACCTCGGAGGCTTCTGACCCCCCTGGGCAAATAACCAGCTGTCCCCTCGCAGCTTTTAGTCTGCAGCCCCGTAGGGACAGGCTCCAGGTTGGGTCATGGTGGTCTGCGGCACAAGGGCTGTTCAGAGGCTCTCAGAAAAGCTGAGATGCTTGGGTCCTCAAAAGAGGTCTCCCTGGGCTAGGGGGACGGAGGAGGGGAGCCTGCCGGCAGGAGGCCCATTAGCTAAGTGCTCCCAGGGAGGGGGGATTGCACTGCTGCAGGAGGGGGTGAGGCGAAGTGAGGGCAGAGAAGAGGGGTGGGAGTGGCTTTTCCTGTACTCAGCTAAGTGCTTCAGGAGGGGGGTGGAGGGCAGGGCTCTGCGCCCCCCCGCGCCCCCCCCCCCCCACGCACAAGTCATGCCTTCCAATGGTACCACCACCCCCACCCTTCGGAAACCTTAGCAGGCTGACCCCGGCCAGTCTTGAGCAGCTCCTGTACACCCAGTCCCTCCAGCTGCACCCACAATGGCCCCCCTGGTTCCAAGCACCCTATTCTCACCCCGGGCTCGTCCAGCTGAGCACCCCCAGTGAAGTGCTCAGGGTCAAATATGCCCCCGCCCCAATCCCCGCTCTGGCTGCAGTCGCCACCCCAGCCGCCAGGGGGAGCCGACGCGGGGCGGGCCCGACGCGGTGGGAGGGGGGCGGTGCCGCCGTGGCCCCGCCCCCTCCCCGCCCCGCCCGGGCCCCACCGAGTCTCTGGTCTGCCCTGGACAGACTTGCGGACAGGCGGGCGCTGACGCCGCGGGGCCGGAGCGGGCCGCGCGCGAGCGCGCGGAGGGAACACCGGCGCCGTCGGTCCCCGACGGGGCTCCGTGGGTCCCCGGCCCGCCCCCGGCCCGGCCATGGCGGGCGCCAGGCCCGGTGTCCACGCGCTGCAGCTGGAGCCGCCCACCGTGGTGGAGACCCTGAGGCGCGGGAGTAAGTTCATCAAATGGGACGAGGTAAGTGTGGGGGGCCCCCCTTTTCCGCCCAGATCCTGGGACTCCCTCACTCAAGCCCGACCAGACGCCGAGGACCCCCATCTCTGTCTGGCCTGGCCACGGCAACCCCCCTCCATCCCAGACTGGCTGTGCTCCGGAAACTTGAGTACCCAATCGTCCCTGTAATGAAGACTTTGTCCCCCAACCCCCAACCCGTCCTTCAGCTGCGGAAAATTTGGCTTTCCACTCCTTAGCCCGGAGTCTTCGAACCCCAATAAATCCCGGACCCTGCTTTCACTCGCCCTCCCAACCCCTCCTTGCCGATCTGATTCCGGTTCCTGCAACCCTGGTCTGGTCCCCAGACCTTTGCTTGGTACTGGATGGACTCTTTGGTTCGAGGACCCTGGCCCCCAGTCTGGCCCAGGTGCACCTCCATTCTGTGTGGGTGCCGCCGGAACCCTGCTCTTCCCAGTGCCCTCGTCTGAACATTCTTCTCCATTCATCACTTTTTCACCCTGTTTTGGTTGGCACCTCTTTGCCTTTGGATTCCAGCCCAACTCGCAGCTCAGGTGGTACTACGAAGTCCCCCTTTAATGGAGACTTGGCTCCCCAACTTCCTCCACCCCCGGGGAACTTTGCGCTCCACTCCTTAGCACCGGGACTTTGAACCCCAATAAATCTGGGCCCACTTTTTACCCGCTTTGCCTCGGCCGTCACCTGTGGCTCCCAGTCCTAGTCATGCGCCTCAGCCTGGTTTCACACCGCCCCCTCCTCTGCCCCCTGGGCCCCTCCTTCCCCAGGGGCGCCACCCGGCCTGCGTGCGCTTCCTCGCTGCTCTAACCCAGTCAGGCCAGAGGCCTGGAAGTCTCTAGGCTCCTTTCCGGCTGGGTGGGGCGGGTAGGCGTGGGGGCTGGGGGGAGGGGCTGGGGGCGTGGCCTGAGGGAGCAGGTGTGCCATAGACGGTGCCTGGAAGCCCCAGGGACGTGGGGAGACCCCTTCCCACAGAAGGCCTGAAGGGAAAAGTTTCTCTTTTTCCTCCCAGTGTGATAAACCCAAATAAGGAAGTGGGAAGAGGGAGAGGGCCCTGCGGGTGGGGTGGGGGATGTTGACAAGGACTTGGGGCCAGAGAACAGGGGACCTGGGCTGCCTTTGAAGGCCAGACCCCCGAGAAGGGGCAGGGAGAGGCTCTAGAGGCATTACTGCAGAACTCCTTCCTTCTCACACTACTGGGGTATCCTGAGTTCCAGGGCAGCAGCGTGGGGAATCCCAAAGAAGGGCTGAGGGTGTCAGCGCGGCGAGGTGAGGAGGCTCCAGTTTCCCTAGAGTTCCAGGGCCCCTTGTCCCCTCTGCCCCCAGATCAACTTCCTGTCCTTTGTAAGCAAAGCCTGGGATGGGCGGGGCTGGTGCCGTGCCATCCTCCAAAAGAGGAAACTGAGTCTGGAGAGTGGAGACTGATCCCAGGCCCCACATTGAGGTTGCAGCTGAGGCCGGAGCTGGAGCCTGGCAGGGGTCCTGGTTCCCTGCTTCCCCGGCCGGCTGCAGGACTCTGGAGCCATAGTGCCTCCATGCAAATCCTGGCTCTTCTTCTCGAGCTTTCAGAAGCGAGGTAGCCTCTCCGTGCCTCGGTCTGCTCATTTGTGAAATGGGAAGAATAACCGTGCATACCGTGTCAGGTTGTTAGAGGACTGAGATCCTAGATGTTCGGTTCTTAGAACTGGACCTGGCACACAGTAGGGACAATGTGAGGGGAGCTGTTGTATTGATGATCTGATTGCCATATAGCGATCAATAGCTTGGGGGTGACACCAAGTTGAGGTGGGGTCTTTTACTGGGGCAGGAGAGTTCTAGCTGTGGCCACTTGGCCACCTGGACCCTGCTCAAGTCTAAGTCCCTCTTGAGCCGCCCCCCCTCCTGACTGCTGTCCTCAGTTGCCTGG
Organism: Saccopteryx leptura; assembly: GCF_036850995.1. Classification (NCBI taxonomy): domain Eukaryota; kingdom Metazoa; phylum Chordata; class Mammalia; order Chiroptera; family Emballonuridae; genus Saccopteryx; species Saccopteryx leptura. The sequence continues at coordinate 8,942,617 of NC_089503.1, read as the reverse complement.
GGTGGCCCTGGGAGTATGCCAGGGACCAGGCTCTTTTCAGAAAAGGGGCCAGCACACCCTTCCCGACCCTCCGCAGGGCTGTTTGAGGGAGGATAGATTTCACTCTGGTTCTCAGGGCAGGGTGAGTCCCCTGCTGGAGGGACTTGGTCTGCGTTCTGTAAGATTGTGGGGGGGAGGGGACTGCGGCATGCAGAGTAGGGCTAATGGATTTTAAGGCAGATGTAAGGGGCGGTTGGTTGTCATGGGGCCCTAGGGCCATAGAATGGCTATGGCGGTCAGACTTCTGAACCCTCTACTTTTATCCTATAAATATTCCCAATGGGGTTGTGGGGGACTCCAGACTTCAGGGAGCTCTTGGACCTGGAGAAACCAAGCCTGGGGTTGGGGTCTAGGGAGGCCTCTCCAGTCAGGTTGGTCAGATTCTCTTTTTTCTTTCTTTCTTTTTTCCATTTGTTTATTGATTTTAGCCAGAGAGGAAGGGAGAGAGAGAGAGACAGTACCATCGGTCTGTTCCTGTGTGTGCCCTGACTGGGGAACAGACTAGCAACCTCAACGCTTCAGGACGACGCTCTAACCAAGCGAGCTGTCTGGCCAGGGTGTAGGTCAGATTGCATGAGTAGAAAAGGAAAGGATATCTTAGCAAAGGGACACCGACACAGAAACTGGAAGTGGGGAAAGGATAGTTCGTGGTCCATGTGACCGACTTTTAAGTGAGAGAAAGGTGACTCTGGGAGAGGTGCTGTCACACCCAGGACCTGGGCTTTGTTCTGAAGACTGTGGAGAGCCGCACAGGACCTTTGGGCTGGCTGATGTTTCATCTTTGCTCACTGTCAGAAACACAGGGGTTCCAAGGACCTAACCTGGGCTGAAACCCTCACCCCCTGACCCCTGCTGTCCCATTCCATCCCCAGGAGGCCTCCAGTCGGAACCTGGTGACCCTGCGAGTGGACTCCAATGGCTTCTTCCTGTACTGGACGGGACCTAACATGGTGAGGGCGGGCCCTGGTGCAGCTCACTCAGGTCTAGGGCCTCTTCCCCAAACCTCCAGACCACCACCGTCAACCCCAACCCCAACCCCAACCCATGGTGACAGGGCCCAGCTGCTGGCTGACCTCCCCCATGGCTTCCTGGACAGGAAGGGCTAAGGGAAGGGTCTGAGGCATGGGTGACAACAGGGGTGACTACTCTTTGGCCTGTGTGGGGAGCTTGGGGGCTTTGGGAATCTCGTCCTGTAGCCAATTACACCACCCTGGCATCGGGTTTCCCCAGGAGGTGGACACACTGGACATCAGTTCCATCAGGGACACGCGGACAGGCCGTTACGCACGCCTGCCCAGGGTGAGTGACGTAGCACAGGACTAAGCAGGGGGGTGAGGTACGGGTGGGTGAGGATGCCCCTCCTCACCCTGACTTTCACCTCTCAGGACCCCAAGATGCGTGAGGTGCTGGGTTTTGGGGGCCCAGATGCCCGGCTAGAGGAGAAGCTGATGACGGTGGTGGCGGGGCCAGACCCAGTGAACACAACATTCTTGAACTTCATGGCTGTGCAGGACGACACAGCCAAGGTGGGCTGGGGCTGAGGGTCATCCAGGGGAGCCGACGCCTTACTTGCTGAGTCAGCCATTACTTAGCCAGAGCCTGTTCTCTGCCCCTAATTCTAATCATCCTCTGACAAAGAGTATTTAAGCACTTACTGTGTGCCGCACCCAGTTCTGGGCATGGGCTGTGGCTGAGCCAGCCCCTCTGGCCCTCACGCACACTCTTCCCCTGCGTCCCGGCCCCTCAGGTCTGGACTGAGGAGCTGTTCAAGCTGGCTATGAATATCTTGGCTCAGAACGCCTCCAGGAACACCTTCCTGCGCAAAGCGTGAGCACCAGGCTTGCCTGGGCGGGCACTGGGGGTGTAAGTGGCCGTTCCCAGGGCATGACCTTCTGCTGTCTCGCCAGATACACAAAGCTGAAGCTGCAGGTGAACCAGGATGGACGGATCCCGGTCAAGAAGTGAGTTCCCCTTTCCCTCAAAACTTCTCTCCTTCCCTGATCTTGTTGACCTTTGCCCCCCCTGACCTTGACCCCTCCCACCTGTTCAGCATCCTGAAGATGTTCTCAGCAGACAAGAAGCGGGTGGAGACTGCGCTGGAGTCCTGTGGCCTCAATTTCAACCGGGTGAGGGGGTTGGGGGCAAGGGGCAGGGTGAGTGTCATGGTGGACACCTGCTCTTTTGGGGCTGGCTGCCCCTGGGTTCTCACCCCACACTCCTCCGCCCCTAGAGTGAGTTCATCCGGCCTGATGAGTTTTCCTTGGAAATCTTTGAGCGGTTCCTGAACAAGTTGTGTCTGCGGCCAGACATTGACAAGATCCTGCTGGAGATGTGAGCAGGGTTGGGCCCCCTTGCCAGCCCCCAGTACTCCGCACCAGCCCTTGCTCGAGGTTTCTTCCAGCCTAGCAGTGGGGGTGGAGGTGTCAGGGGTCCCGGTGCACAAGGCTGTGGCTGAGCTCAGAGCCACTTTGCGCGCAGCTCTGTTGTGGATAGTTCTCTGCTGACACTTTGCCTGGGTCACTTTCATTGGTTCATGGTGGGATGAGAACCAAGCAGTTCAGGCTGTTGGGAACTTGCCTCAGCTCACAGGGAGTGAGGGCTGGAGCTTAGACTGAGTCCAGCATCTAGAGGCAGGGCGTGGCCGGCCAAGCACTTGGTGGCTTCCACAGCCCTTGCTAATAATGCCAGTGCCAGTGCCAAGTAGAAGAAAGAAGATGGGGAAACTGAGGCTCAGAGAGGTACTGACTGGCCCAGTTCCTGGTCAGTGGGTACCAACGCCCTCTGCCAGGTTGAGGGCTTGGAGCAGGGGCTGGTGAGGCTTCAGGCTGACTCCGCCTCCCACCTCCTCCAGAGGGGCCAAGGGCAAGCCGTACCTGACACTGGAGCAGCTCATGGACTTTATCAACCAGAAGCAACGGGACCCAAGACTCAATGAAGTGTTGTACCCACCCCTGGGTCCCTCCCAGACCCGGCTGCTCATTGAGAAGTATGAGCCCAACCAGCAGTTTCTAGAGCGAGGTGAGCTGAGAGGGAGCGAGGGAGGGCAAGGACTGGGGGAAGGGGTCAGCTGCCCCTGCCCCTGACCTGCTGACCTCACCCGGCCCCCAGACCAGATGTCCATGGAGGGTTTCAGCCGCTACCTGGGAGGTGAGGAGAACGGCATCCTGCCCCTCGAGGCCCTGGATCTCAGTGCGGACATGACCCAGCCGCTGAGTGCCTACTTCATCAACTCCTCCCACAACACCTATCTCACAGGTGAGCCAGCCGGAGGGGGAGTGGCATCTGTGACCTCTGCCTATTGGCCCTCACACTGCCTCCCTCCCTTTGGGGTGGCCAGTGCTCGGTATGGAGGCAGGGAACAGACAGCCTGCCCGGGGACTAGGGCTTCTCTCCATGGGTATGTCTCATGGATGGTCTGGAAGGCTTCCTGGAGGAGGGGCTGAGGCCTGTATCAGCTGGTTTGGGGCAGGAACAGCCTGTGCAAAGGCCCAGTATAGAAGACTGCTAGGTGCTTTTAAGAGGCAGAAAGGAGGCTGGCAGGAGGAGGCAGGGAAGTGGGATGGGGTGGGGGCTGGGGCCTTGATAGGTGAGGGGGGGCTGGAGAGGGAGGCGGGGCTCGACCCAACGGGAATTGGATTTATTCCAAGTGGTCAAGAAAAGCTTTCTGGAGGGTGTTGAGCAGGAGGAGGTGATGTGACCTGGTACATTTAGAAGGGTGACGCCAGGTGCTCTGCAGGGATTGGATGGGAGGAGGGGAGGGGCCTGTTGTCCTCTGGCAGGGGGTGATAGAGGCTGTTCTGGGGCAGCAGCGGTGGAGGGAGGAAGGGAAAGGAAGGGGCCATGGCGGTGTTGGGTGTGACTCCCTGGGTTAGGCTGGTGGGATGGGAGGTGGAGGGTAGGTAGGTGAGGAAGAGTGGCCCCTGGTGAAGGAACCAGCGCCTCAGCCAGCACTGGTGGACGCTGGCTCTGGACAGCTTGGGTGGGTGCTGGGCCCTGGGCCTGCCCGGGGGGGATGGTGCCGGCTCCACAGTGAATTGAGGAGTGATTGGGGGTGGCCAGACACGATGCACCGAGGCCGGGCCTGGCTGCCACGGGGCAGTCCGTGTCCCTGGCCGGGCCTGGTTCAGCGCAGGCCGGGGAGGAGGGGGAGGAGCCCGGCCGGCCCGTCTGCTGTGGTGACAGAGCCTCGCCCCCAGCGGGGCAGCTGGCTGGCACCTCCTCGGTGGAGATGTATCGCCAGGCGCTGCTGTGGGGCTGCCGCTGCGTAGAGCTTGACGTGTGGAAAGGGCGGCCGCCCGAAGAGGAGCCCTTTATCACCCACGGCTTCACCATGACCACGGAGGTGCCACTGAAGGACGTGCTCGAGGCCATCGCCGAGACTGCCTTCAAGACCTCGCCCTACCCCGTCATCCTCTCCTTTGAGAACCACGTCGACTCGTGAGTAGGACCCTGGTCAGAGGCAGCTGTCCCAGCAGCCTCTGGTATGAAGGCTTCTAACCCGGGGACCCCTGATCAACCCGGAGACAGCCTCTCACTGTGGCCGGTTGGACTGCTCCCGGAACCTGTGACCCTGGGACCTCTCACCGACCATGCAGATCTCTGACCTCTGACCTCGGCCCCACAGGGCAAAGCAGCAGGCCAAGATGGCTGAATACTGCCGCTCCATCTTCGGGGACGCGCTGCTCATTGACCCACTGGACAAGTACCCGGTATGGGGGCTCGGAGACGTGGCAGGCTGCGGGGAATGAGGGCGCCCCGCAGGCCCTGACCTGTCCGTGCCCACCAGCTGGCCCCGGGCGTCCCCTTGCCCAGCCCCCAGGACCTGATGGGACGCATCCTGGTGAAGAACAAGAAGCGACACCGGCCCAGCACAGGCGTCCCCAGCAGCTCCGTGCGCAAGCGGCCGCTGGAGCAGAGCAACTCGGCCCTCAGTGAAAGCTCTGCCGCCACAGAGCCCTCCTCACCCCAGCTCGGTATGTCCGGCCCGCCCGGTCGGCTGGCCTTCGACCCCAATCCTGACCCTAACCCCCCCTCCCGCTGCTCCCCCTCCCCCACTGCTCCCCAATCCTGACCCTAACCCCCCCCTCCCGCTGCTCCCGACCTGACTTAACTCCTCCCTGAGCCGCTCACCACCTCCTGGCTGAGTACCAGCCTCCAGCCCCCGGCTGTAGCACTCACCTCCCTCAACTGCATCTCGTTTGATTTGGCTCCATCCTACTCCTGACCCCTCAACCTCACACTCCCACCTCAGAGCCCTCCCCCCAGCCGGGGTGTGACTGCATTCTGACCACTGCCTCAGTAACCACATCCTCATGCTTTGAGTGTGACCCTCGGACTTCTGACCCCTGTCCTGTGACCCCCACTGAGTCTGCCCACCCAACCGGTTATAAGTTCAGCCAACCTTTGACCTCGTACTTTATTGAAGTCCTCCTTACCTCCGACCCCTGACGGCTCCCCTCACTAAGCCCCTTCATTGGGTGTGTCTCTGACTGACCCCTGACTGGCAAGGCCATTGTACCCGAGTTCCTGGCTTCTCACACTTCTGTGCCACTCTGCCTACCTCCCTGACGGCTGTCACTCCGGACCCTGACCTTTGACCCTCTCTGCCTTACCACTACTTTCCACTCCTGACCTCTGCCCTCTCCCCCAGCCACGGTGCCCCGAGAGTCCTCTTGACTTCCCCACCGAGTCACCTCCCACGCACTGGCATAACCCCTCCCGGCCGCAGTGTCTGTGTGCCCTGACTCCTGGGGTGTGGCCCTGTCCTGCGCAGGGTCCCCCAGCTCGGACAGCTGCCCAGGGCTGAGCAACGGGGAGGAGATGGGCCTGGAGAAGCCCAGCCTGGAGCCGCGGAAGTCCCTGGGTGACGAGGGGCCACAGCGAGGCCCCGACCTCGGACCTGCCGACCGTGAGGACGAGGAGGAGGATGAGGACGAGGAGGAACAGACGGACCCTAAGAAGCCCACCACAGATGAGGTCAGGCCTGCTGGTGGGAAGTGGAAGAACGATTGCCAACACCGACTCTGCTGGGCCGGCTCCGGGGCTGGCTTTGGCCATGGTCAGACAGTGCCCGCTCTCCCGGAGTTCCGGGCGGGGGAGGAGGACCGTGTGGAGAGGGGCGGGTCTCAGGGGAACAGACGCAGAAGCAAATGTGAGATTGTTCTCGCGTGCGGGCTGGGGAGGGGTGCGCCGGGCAGAGCAGGGTGGGGAAGGAGGGGAAGGAGGGGAAGGAGGGGAAGGAGGGGAGTCTGCTGGGCAAGCAGACCCGAGGCAGAGGGGACACCTGTGCAGGGCCGGAGTGTTCAGGAGGGGGCCCTGTCCACAGGGGTGGTGTAGAGTTCTCAGGAGTGGGGTGACAGTAAAGTGAAATCAGGAGGTCGGGTTTGGGAGGGACCCAGAGTGGGGAAGGGCGGACGGGCTGAGTGCAACAGCACAGGGGTGGAGTTAGGTCTTTTTCTTTTTAGTTTTTTAAAATTCATAGGTTTTAGAGAGATGAGAGAGGAAGGAAAGAGAGAGGGAGCATTTGTTTGCTGTTCCACTTGGTTGCGCACTCACTGATCGCTTTCCACATGAGCCCGAACTCGGGACTGAACCTACAACCTTGGCGTTTTGGGTCGATGCTCTAACCGACTGAGCTAACCCACCAAGGCTTTTTTTTTTTCCTTTTGAGTTTGAGTCTTGTGAGCCCCCAAGAGGAGATGGCAAGGTGGTAGTTGGCGATAATGGCCAGGGATGGAAAACCGGGGCCTGCCTGCATGTGGGTAACTGAACCCCTGGAGGTGGGTGAGAAGTTCCGGCTCTCGACACCAGGAAGGCAGGAGGCAGACTGGGAGCGTGGGGCACCAGGAAGGCAGGAGGCAGACTGGGAGCGTGGGGCACCAGGAAGGCAGGAGGCAGACTGGGAGCGTGGGGCACCAGGAAGGCAGGAGGCAGACTGGGAGCGTGGGGCACCAGGAAGGCAGGAGGCAGACTGGGAGCGTGGGGCACCAGGAAGGCAGGAGGCAGACTGGGAGCGTGGGGCACCAGGAAGGCAGGAGGCAGACTGGGAGCGTGGGGCACCAGGAAGGCAGGAGGCAGACTGGGAGCGTGGGGCACCAGGAAGGCAGGAGGCAGACTGGGAGCGTGGGGCACCAGGAAGGCAGGAGGCAGACTGGGAGCGTGGGGCACCAGGAAGGCAGGAGGCAGACTGGGAGCGTGGGGTCCAGGGCATGTTGGCCAGGCCCCAGGGAGACTCAGGGCAGATGAGACCAGACTGATAGGGGCCATGGAGGGGTGGGGACCCTTGCTGAGGGTGCTGAGGAGGTGACGGCCAGGAATGGAAGAGGCGGTCAGAGCCTCCCTCACGGTGTGGAGCAGGTGAGGGAACTCCAGCTGATGGCCTGGGGACGTGACGCTGCTGACCCTGCATTTGGGGGCCACAGGGCACCGCTAGCAGTGAGGTCAATGCTACTGAGGAGATGTCGACACTCGTCAACTACATTGAGCCTGTCAAGTTCAAGTCCTTCGAGGCTGCTCGAAGTGAGTGGGGTGGGAGCTGGCAGGAGTGGGACCCAGCGTGGCCCCGCCAGGCCTGACCCCTGCCGTTGCCTGCTCCCCAGAGAGGAGCAAGTGGTTCGAAATGTCATCCTTCGTGGAGACCAAGGCCATGGAACAGCTGACCAAGAGCCCCATGGAGTTTGTGGAGTATCCTTTGGTGGCGCTGAGGCCGCTGGGCCAGGCTGGGGACACTCAGGGGCTGGCTCAGATGCGCTGGCCCCACGCTGCTGCCCGCACGGCGTTCTGACACTCCAGCACTTCCATCTGGGTCCTGGGTAGGTCTAGGAAACTGCACAGGGGCGAGGCCAAGAAGCGGGGGGCTGACGGGCCACCTGGAGCCCAGGTCAGGAGGTGGGTTTCCGGGAGCTGAGGCCGGACCCGCAGCTCTGGGCTGGAGGCAGGGGGGGGGCGAGCGCACCGCCACGTGGCCCCTGACTGCCGACCTCAGATACAACAAGCAGCAGCTGAGCCGTATCTACCCCAAGGGCACCCGCGTGGACTCATCCAACTACATGCCGCAGCTCTTCTGGAACGTGGGCTGCCAGCTGGTGGCCCTGAACTTCCAGACCCTGGGTGAGCACCGACCTCCTCAGCCCTGACTCCTGGCCCCCAGCCTCGCCTACCTCTGCCCTATGACCCTGCTAAGGTCTGTTTGTCTGACTGGACCTCTGACTCGAGCTAATCCCAGGTTCCCAAACCGAACCAAGACCTTGGCTAACCCCAACTCCTGACCTTGGCGGACGCTAGACCCTTCCCCAGTCTGATCTCTCCTGATCGTGGACCCCTGATGCTATTTGTGCTGACCCTACTGGTTCATGAGTCCCCCTCTGCATCCACTATCCTTCCTGACTCTTGATCTCATTGGACCTGCTGACCCTACACCTCCCCACGTCGCTCCCAGACGTGGCGATGCAGCTCAACGCGGGCGTGTTCGAGTACAATGGGCGTAGTGGCTACCTGCTGAAGCCTGAGTTCATGAGGCGACCGGACAAGTCCTTCGACCCCTTCACCGAGGTCATCGTGGATGGCATTGTGGCCAATGCCTTGCGGGTCAAGGTGGAGCCAGGGGGCGCTGGGGCCGGGGTGTCCCGGGCTTGGGGCCCTCAGCAGCCGCCTCACCCTCCTGGCTCTCCCAGGTGATCTCCGGGCAGTTCCTGTCCGACAGGAAGGTGAGCATCTATGTGGAGGTGGATATGTTCGGCCTCCCCGTGGACACCCGGCGCAAGTACCGCACCCGGACCTCTCAGGGGAACTCCTTCAACCCCGTGTGGGATGAGGAGCTCTTTGACTTCCCCAAGGTGAGCCTGGCGCCCTCCCAGACCTCCCGGCTCTCCTGGGTGGGAACCAGGAACCAGGCACACTGGTGGCAGTTGTCCAGGTTGGAAGGTGGGGGTACTGAGGAACCTCAAGGCTGGGCCTGTCACCTCCAGGCCCCACCCCAGGGTGGGTGACCCATGTTCCAGGGTCAGACTCAGGCGCCCTGCCTTCTGCAGGGTGAGAGAAGAGGACAGGAAGGTGAGACAGCAGGAGGTCCCATGGCCCCCAAGAGAAGTGGGCACAGCCCGCCCCACCTCCCAGGCAGGAAGGACTTGCCTGAGATCACAGTCACAAGCTCACACCAGCTCCTCCCCGACTCCCAAGTGGATTGGAATTCTGTGACCATTTGGGGTGGGTTATGGCCTCAGTCCCAGACTAATGACTCACTCTACAGTTTCTAAACTGGTGGTCACCAGACTTGACCTGACCCACTGTAGTGGTGCCCGGAGGGGCAGGGCAGCCTGTTCTCCTTGCTCAGGGCTCTGATGGCTGCCGACCATCCGTTTACCCGTTCTGTCGTGGTATGGGCCCACCACTGGCTTACTTTCAATGGTGAATGATGGTTAGTCATTGGGTCAGCTTCTCCAAGGGTTCCTTCTGAATGTGGGCCTCCGTGGTTATGGTCGGCTGTGGCTCAGTGACCACACTGACCATGGGTCAGCTCTGTGGCTTAGTACCTGTCTGGACCCTCAGGTGGTCCTGCCCACGCTGGCTTCACTGCGCATCGCAGCCTTTGAGGAGGGCGGCAAGTTTGTGGGGCACCGGATCCTGCCCGTCTCTGCCATCCGCTCAGGTCAGGAGTCTGGGCAGCTCAGGGGCAGTGTGTGTGGAGACCTGGCAGGACCCACTTACTTTACCCTCCCGCCCTCCCAGGGTACCATTACATCTGCCTAAGAAACGAGGCCAACCAGCCACTGTGCCTGCCAGCCTTGCTCATCTACACTGAGGCCTCTGACTACATCCCTGACGACCACCAGGGTGAGCTGGGGCAGGCCAGGCAGTGCCCCCTGGGTCTAGGATTGGCTAAGTTAAGTGGCCCCAGTTGAGGGTGGGTTCTGCGGTCCCTCCATGAGATAAGAGCTGGTGGGACTGTGTGGCTCTGGGTTCCGACTCTGAGATCCTTACCCTCTGCCCCTAACCAGACTATGCAGAGGCCTTGATCAACCCCATCAAGCACGTCAGCCTGATGGACCAGAGGGCCAAGCAGCTGGCCGCCCTCATTGGGGAAAGGGAGGTGAGCAGGGCAGGGTGGGGGCAGGAGGCAGGGAACAGGGCTCAGATTCACCTGGGCCCGGGCTGAGGTCCACGGGGCTGGGGGTGAAGATTGACCTGGGCTGGCCCTGGGGAGAAGCACCTGCAGCCTTCCCTGCTCTCCTCAGTCTGGACTGGCCCCACCCACTGGGCCTACAGCAGCTGGTGGTCTGGCTTCCCTCCCCCTAGAGCAGCGGTTCTCAACCTGTGGGTCGCGACCCCGGCGGGGATTGAACGGCCAAAACACAGGGGTCGCCTAAAGCCATCGGAAAATACATATTTATTATACAATACATTTTTAAATGAAATATGTATTTCCGATGGCTTTAGGCGACCCCTGTGTTTTGGTCATTTGACCCCTGCTGCCCTAGAGGAAGGTGAATTGTTCACTGCCCTACAGCAAATGCCCGTATCGTCTACCTGTCTCCTTCCCTCTGCCTGGAAGGCCTGTTCCCCTTTCTGGGTTCTCCTCTCACCCTAGCCAGAAAATAAAGCCAAGTGAATGCTGAGTGCCAACTCTGCCCAGCCGGGTGTGCGCTCTTTTCACCAGTTCGGCTCATATAATCCTCCCACCACCCAAGCTTGCCATCCCCAGGGTAGAAATGGAGACAGTGAGGCTCCAAGCGAAAAAGGCCTGGTCCGGGCCTTTACCCCTTGGCCTTGGGTTATTCTCCACATTTTAAGGAGGTAGAAAGCACCCCTTTTGCATGTGAGGGGCCTTCAGGACAGACCCGGGCTCGAATTCCTCCAGCTGCATGCAGGATCAAAGCCGGGGTGCAGGGTTCTGCTGCTTCCAGGGCAGTTAGAAGGCACAGAAGCTTTAAAAACAGGTTCTGTGAGCCCTGAGATATCAGTGGCTTCTACGGGGAGGGGTCAGTAGCACAGGCTCCTCTGCACATCCAAACCCAGTCCCGTGGGGCTGGGGAAGGCAGGGGAGAGGAGGCTACTTGCAGCTGTTAGCCAGGGAGTCTGGTGCCCACTCTGCGGTCACTTCCCTCATTGATTTAATCAGGAGCTAAGCAACTAGGAAGATAAGGAGCTGCGGGCAAGGGTGGAGGAGGACTCAGAGACAGGAGACTTGGGGCTGGGCCAAGGCTTTCTAGAGCGGTCTGGAAGTCCCTGAGCACATGCAATGGGGCCCAGTCTCCTAAGAATAACAGTTCACATTTCTTCCCCACACCCTATGAAGAACAGGGGTTTAGCCGTGCTTGTTTCATACTTCTCGTTTTCATGTAGTTGCCATAACAGCCCCACGTTACAGATAGGAGTCCAGGTCCAGATGGACAGAGGGAGTTAGACCAGGCGCACTGGGCAGCCCCAGGAAGCTGTGAAGGACAGACAGGCCTGAGAGAGCAGCGTTGCTGGGAAGAACATTCTGCTTTCTCCCCAGCAGGCTCAGGCTGGCCCGGAGAATTGCCAGGAGATCCAGTCTCAGCAGCTGGGGCCCCAGATGACGCCAAACCCCACACCCAGCCCACTGGACACCTCCCCCCGCCGGCACCAGGGCCCGGTCCCCTCCCCCGCCAGCCCTTCCCTCAGCAGCCCAGGTAAGGGACAGCCTGGGCCCGTGGTGGCTTGAGGGGAACAGCCCTGCTGTCCTTCCCAGGTTTTCACAGTCCTGCCTCTGCTCCCCAGGTCAGCGAGATGATCTTATTGCTAGTATCCTGTCAGGTAGGGGTCTGGCGTTATAGGGGTGGGGCTATCGAAAGAGGCGGGGCCTGTTCCGGAGGGTAGGTGGTGCTCCTGCAGGGTGGGCCTGCCCCAGGCCAGCCTGCCTGTGCTCTGCTGCCCACAGAGGTGGTTGTGGCCCCGCTGGACGAGCTCCGAGGCCACAAGGCTCTGGTGAAGCTCCAAAGTCGGCAAGAGCGAGACCTGCGGGAGCTGCACAAGAAGCATCAACGGAAAGCAATTGCTCTCACGCGCCGATTGCTAGACAGCCTGGCCCAGGCCCGGGCTGAGAGCAGGTGCCGGCACCGGCCGGGTGTCCCGTGAGTGCCCAGCCTGACTGTGTGCAGTGTGCTGTCTGCGTTGATGTGACTGGGGCGAGTTGTGCATGCGGGTTTCTCCTGCATTAGGGGGGGCATGGAGGATGGCCTTGGTGCTCCTTGGCCCCCAAGAAGGAGGGTTTGGCGCAAGGAAGAGAGAGAGGAGGTTTTCCTCGCTCAGTCCAACCCTCTTCCCACCTGGGGCAATACCTCATGCTCACCCATGAGGAGCATGTGTTTTGAGAGAGAGACTGTTACCCAGACAGGTTCCCATCACTTGGGTTAAGTGAACTGGCCTCCTCATTGGCATAATAAGCCCCGCCCCCAGCCTGGGGTCCATCAGTGCTGGCTGGGATATGCCCTGCCCCCCTTTGCCCTCCCAGCCCAAGTTCACGTGATGACCTGAGCGTCACCCAGAGGGGTTCCTCACACAGAGGCAGGGAGGATGAGAAGGAGGAGGAGGAGGAGGGGAAGCGGTATCAAGAGTTCCAGAAGAGACAGGTGCAGAGTCTGCTGGAGCTGCGGGAGGCCCAGGCGGATGCGGAGGCCGAGCGGAAGCTGGAGCACCTGAGACAGGTGAGGTGGGTGTGTGACAGTGAGGGCGTGCCTGCTTTTTGGACAGACGTGTCATCAGCCCGTCTCACCTATTGGTTACCTGTGTCCACAGGCTCTGCAGCGGCTCAGGGAGATTGTCCTGGATGCTCACACAACTCAGGTCAAGAGGCTGAAGGAGATGAACGACAGGTGAAGGCAGGGATCTTGTGTGGGTGGGCCGGGGAACTCCCTGGTGCCGGGACGAGGGCAGGACCCCCAGTCCTGCCGCTGGCCTTGCCATTGGCCCTGCCTCTTCCCCCACCGGCTTGTCCAGGGAGAAGAAGGAACTGCAGAAGATCCTGGACAGGAAACGCCACAACAGTATCTCGGAGGCCAAGACAAGGGAGAAACATAAGAAGAAGGAGGTGTAAGGGCACTGGGGCCGGGACCCAATGGGTGCTGGGCAGGCATGGCTGGGTGCCTAGCACTGAACCCGTCCTGCGTTGCTCCTGTGCAGGGAACTGACAGAGATTAACCGTCGTCATATCACTGAGTCGGTCAACTCCATCCGTCGGGTAAGGCTCAGGGGCCACTCTAGTCCACCCCTCTTCTTCAGTCATCAGAAAGCCATGTCCTTGGTGCTGGCCTGCTGTGACATTGCCCTAGAGCCTTTCCCTGCAGATGCCACCGCTCCCTCAAGCCCATACCATCTCCAAAGCCAACTGTCCAAGATAATGCCCCATGGCTTTGGAGTCTGGGCCTGGAGCACTTCCCCTAAGGGTCATCTCAGAACCCTGGCCATCCAACCCTGGGAGCCTGGTCCCTCCCCTAGGGACCCTCCGCTGAGCCCTTGTCCCCCCAATGACAGCTGGAGGAAGCCCAGAAGCAGCGGCATGAGCGCCTTATGGCGGGGCAGCAGCAGGTCCTACAGCAGCTGGTGGAAGAGGAGCCCAAGGTGAGGCCGTGGGTGCGGAGGGTCCACGGGCGACAGGCGCTGCTGGGTGGCCCGTGCTGTGAGCCTCCTCCTCCTCCTCCTCCTCCTCCTCCTCCCACAGCTGCTGGCCCAGCTGGCCCAGGAGTGTCAGGAGCAGCGGGCAAGGCTGCCCCAGGAGATCCGCCGGAGCCTGCTGGGCGAGACACCGGAGGGGCTGGGGGACGGACATCTGGTGGCCTGTGCCAGCAATGGTCACGCACCTGGGAGCAGTGGGCACCTGTCTGGCGCTGACTCGGAGAGTCAAGAGGAGAATACAAAGCTCTGAACTGGCTGAGCAAGAGGTGGCCACAGGGCCAGGGTGGGCACTGGGCGCTGGGCCGGAAGCTAAGACACTAATGCGCTTTTTTTTTTTAAACTTTTTATCTTTAGAAATTTTATTTTTTTAAACTGAGGCAAACACCCCACACTAACTTCCTTCCTTAACCCTCCTGGGGCCCCATTAGTCCCCAGCCCCTCCTTCCTGCCCTCATTCCTGGGGAAGGTGCTGGATCACTCTGGGCCATAAGAGATTGGGTGGGGCCCTTGCCCCCTGTGACACCCACACTCCAGAGTGAGAGCCATCTCCCTCACTGTCCCAGGGCACACCATGTGGAGACTTAGAGCTCTGGGAAGTAGGGGTCACATTCTTTCTCTATTCTCTGGGGACTGTTTTTTACATAAATAAAAGTGGATTTCAGGGACCCTGTGTGCAGCGTGGTTTGGGGTGAGGTAGTGCTAGAGAGGACCCTGGGTCCTAGGCCCTCTCTGCCACTTCTTTTGTGGCCTATTTCCTCATCTATGAAATGGGCTTATGGGCACCGTGAGATTGAGGTCAGGCCCCAGCGAAGGGTTGCTGAGTTTGAACCTTGAGACCGCCTTGCCTGCGGCCTCAGATCTTCCCAATAACCTGACATCCGTGGCCCTTTGGCCTTCCCCAGGCTTTTCTGCCTCTGTGCCCTCTGCTCCTGGGCCTTACTTTTCTCCCTTCCGGACTCTTGTCCTCTCTTCACAGAGGCTCAGGTCTTTGCTTCAGGAAGCCTTCCCTGCCCCCTCTTCCTTTTGCCTGATATGACCCGAGGGCCCAGCATCAGCAGCTAAGGCTGCTCTGGGCTCCATGCAGGCAGTTGACTGTCAGGAGATGGACGAGGGGTGGAGCTGGGCAGCTCTGGACCTGTCCAACATCAGAGGAGCCAGCTCTCAGAGATAGGTGGGAAGTGGGTGGGCCTGGCAGTGACCCTTGGGAGAAGGGAAACTGGCAGTCAAGACACGGGCTGGGAGACCCAGCACCCCCTCATCCCTGTGAGGGAGATGTTATACCTGTTTTACAGATAAGGAAACTGAGGCCCAGACAGAAGTCACGTGTGCCAGGCCAACTCAAGATGTCCTGACCTGGAGGCAGGGCAGGTCTGAACCCCCTATGGCAGATGGTCTACAGCCAGCCTGGAGGACCTGCTCCATGCCCCCTTCCTGCCTCGGGACGGCGTGGAGTGGCAGAGACCCTGCAGTGAGGGTGCGGCTGGGCTCTGCTGCATGGTCAGGCTGGCATTCCGTCAAGGCCTCTCCCAGCTTCCTGGCAGAGCTTCCTGGGCTGGCTGCCTCCCTCCTACAGAGGAAGGCAGACTCTTATCTGGGTTTATCTCCTGCCAATTGAGTGTTTTCTTTGTTTTTGCTGCAGCCTCAGGCAAACATCGGGTGGGGAGGCCAGGGAAACAGGACTTCCAGTGGGGCTGTCCCAGGGCAGGGGACCCCTACTCTGGGCCCTGTTCCCTCAGGGTCAATACCCTTGCCCAGGCCTTCCCTGCTTCTGCGGTCAGTCCTTGTCCTATCCCCAAATCTGCCCACTGCATTGTGTGTCCAGGCTCCTCAGCAGCCAACTCCCATCTTGGCTCGCTTCCACTTATGGAAACACTACACATCAGTCCCATGGTCCTCAAAGACCAGGATAAACTTCAAACTCCTGGGTATGACATTTGAGCCCCTCAGAAGCTTGGCCTCTGCGCCCCCCCCCCCCAGTCCTTCCATGAGTCCATTCTTTCCTTTGCCCAGGATGACAGCCCCCTCCCTCATCTTTCCCTTTAAGTCCCAGCTTTAATTCACCGGCTGTGTCTTAATTCATTTCTGTATACCCAACACAAATCACTGGCTGATCTATAGGGGGCGCCAATAAACCTTTCTGGAATTGAGCTCGGAGCTCTGCTCCCAGGTCCTGGTGAAGCTTCTCTAGTTCCCTACTTACCACTCTATTCACAGCCTTTGGCCGAGCCTTCCGCCGCCCCCTCCTCGATCCTGCGCATCCTGCCAATTCCCTTAGCAGCGCTGGCCCCAGGCCGGCCACACAGTAGCTGTTCTAAAGGACTGACCCAAATAGGAACAAATGACCCTCCCTGAGGGACGGCGGCACGGTTTGCTGAGTGCGGAATTCCGGCGGCCGGTCGGCCTGCGGTACCCAATAACCAGATTAGAGATAGGGCGGTTCCTAGGGCCCAATTGCACTCCGCTCCCCGGGAGTCAAGAAGCCCTGGCTCTGCTTGCTGCCTCGACCCCTTCCTGGTCTCGGTTCCAGGATGTCACTCAGAAAGAGCCCAAGTTTCCCTTATGTGTAAAATGGGGGCACCTTCTGAAATGGGCAGTGCTAGAGAAGCCCCAGCGATTGACAGGAGACTCGGCAGCATAGATACGGACTTTATTAGCACATTTCTTGGCGATCATCAGCCCACAAGGTCGCCGCGGAGGAAAGGGTTCTCGTGAAGTTGCTTATCCCGACTAGCAACTTGGCGCAGGCGCCTAGGGCAACCCACTTCAAGCGACTAAGGGCGGAAAAACTTCAAAACTTCCAACGGGACCGAACATTGGTGGTCCCCGCACACACCGGAAGGAAACCGGGCTCTGGATCACAGAGCCCCCTTCCGAAAGAGACACTTGATTCCCGTTTTGTATAAGCCTGCGGAAACGACTTCCGCCCATACCCAAGATGGTCGCCAGCGGCGGCGCGCGCTAGGGGGTTTCGGTGTCTGGGAGGGAAGGTCGTTGGGAGGGGGCGGAGCCTCCTCTCCCCGAGTTCGGATCCCACCAGGACTGCAAGATGCGCGCCCAGCTGGACTTCTGCCGCATCTGCGTCGCTGTGCTCGCGCTCTTCGGGCGGGGAAGTCCCTTCAGAGTGGGAAGAGGGAAGGGTTAGAAGAGCTAGCAGCACGAATCAGGGCCCTCCACTTCCAGAATGTCATCTCTAAGTGAGAACCCGGGAAGATAAAGACCACAGCTCGCAGTCTGCCCTGTACCGAGGGGGCTCCTGACCATTTTCACAAACAACGAGAGGTCATTTGCTTGGGCCCTTACAAGTGGGACGAGTTAGATCCCAGACGCTCCGTGCTGGGGACGGGGAGAGAGGACACGTAGGACCCTGTATGTTAGTGCCAGGGCCGGAGATCTACCATCTGGAAGATGGAACCGCAATTCAAGAACTAAAGTAGTTCCAAACTTGAAGGCATAAAACCTGGACACCCAGAGGTGTCCGGCTGGGAACACGGATGCAAGCATGCTTCGCGTTCCAAGGATTTGATACGGCCTGCTGGAGAGGGGTCCGGACTACAGACCCCGGCATGCCCTGGCACTCGGAAAGGGACCCGGCCTGGACTGCAGGTCCCGGCATGCCCTGGGGTTCGGACGGAACAGCTCAGTGGGAGTGGCCTGGGAGTACAGGTCTCGGCGTGCTTCAGCACGGGCCCAGCCCTACGCCGGGGCGGCGCTCACCTTGAAGGAACCCTGGAACTCATCGCTCATCCTCCGGAGCTCGCGGCCATAGCGCTGTGCAGCCCAAAGGTTAGGGGGTGCTGAACGCGACCGGCCGCGGAAGGGGCTGGGCTCCTCCTCCTCGGTCTCGTCGTCATCCTCAGCCCCTGCGGGGTACGAGCTGTGGCGACTCCGGGGCTCCACAGACCCAGCGCCTGCAGAGAGGGTTGACGGTGGGGGGACGACGTGAATCCCAACTCCTGCGCCCCCAGCATTAGCTCCACTGGCCCGCTGGTGTATTTGTGTGCACATCAGGGTATATCTTTCAGAGCTCCAGTTTCCTCAAATGTAAATCAAGGGAAGCTCCTTGGGGCTTCTGTGAAGATTCAAATTAACTTCTCATTAATCCCACAAATCTTAATTGAGCCCCAATAATGGGCTAGGGCCTTAGTGTATGTAAAAAAGGACCTTCCTCTGTGCCTGGCACAAAATAAGGGCATAATAAATAGTAAGTTATAGTTACTAGTGCAAGGCCATGGGGGCCTGGTAGCAAGCCCAGGGGTTCTTAGCTCAGTAATCATCTCCATCCCCCAGCAGAGGAGACCAAGTCCCTGACCAGGAGGTGCCCTGCCCCAGCCAGGCAGGGCTGAACAGCTCTGCAGAAGACCCGCTGTGCTCATTTGTTCCACTGTTGTGGCCTACAGGGGACCCTGGAGACCCACAACCTGTCAGCAGCACATGTACCTCCCACAGTACCTGCTTGGGAGAAAATGTCCTGACTGGTCTATTGACTTTTTAAGATAATATTTATGGAGCACTTACTATGTACTGCGCCTTACTTTATTATCCTAACCATTCTGGGAATTGAGTACTAACATTGCCTGTGTTCTACAGATGGGAGGCCAGGCTCACAGAGGTTGACTTTCTAGGGTCACAGAGCTGTGAAGCTCTGAGCCTGGAAGTGCTTAGAGGTTTGTTGGAATCCAAAGTCCAGAGATTACCCTGGGCTTCGCCTCTTCCCTGTCCAGCCACCTTTCAGCTTCCTGAGCCCGTGTCTTCACCTTCGTGTGGGGATACACCTAGCCCTTACTACCAGTGCCTGTGTAAAGGTCACATAAAATAGTGTGAAAGTGCTTTATGTGCTGGAAGTGCGTGACAGGGCAGTATTCAACGGGGCACCTCTACTATGTTGGGAGTTTGTCTGACGTGTACTGTGTGCCATTTTCCCACTCCTGCCAACCCCACCCCCTTATCGAGACCAACAAAGATCTAGAACCACTCCCAGGAGCAAAACCACTCCCAGAGCTAAGTAATAGAGTGGCAGACAGTCCTGGAATGCGTGCCAAGAACATGCTCAGCATCCATAGCAGGGTGCGTCTGTCAGGAAGGCATTTTGTTTTTTGTTTTTTGTTTTGTTTTGTATTTTTCTTAAGTTGGAAACGGGGAGGCAGTCAGACTCCTGCATGCGCCCGACCGGCATCCACCCGGCACACCCACCAGGGGGCGATGCTCTGCCCATCCGGGGCATCGCTCTGCCGTAATCAGAGCCATTCTAGCGCCTGAGGCAGAGGCCACAGAGCCATCCTCAGCGCCTGGGCAAACTTTGCTCCAATGGAGCCTTGGCTGCGGGAGGGGAAGAGAGAGACAGAGAGGAAGGAGAGGGGGAGGGGTGGAGAAGCAGTTGGGCGCTTCTCCTGTGTGCCCTGGCCGGGAATCGAACCCGGGACTCCCGCATGCCAGGCCGACGCTCTACCACTGAGCCAACTGGCCAGGGCTAAGGAAGGCATTTTGAAGGAAGCAAGATTTAGGCCAGATTTTGAAGCCAGGGATAACAGTATCTTGTTCTCCTTCCAGAAGGCCTTCAGCAGAACCCTGTGGGTCAGCTCCAGGGGCTGCAGGGCCTCTAAGAGTCCCAGCTTCAGACACCTGGCTGAGAAAGCCAAGAAGAAAAGAAGACGGCCCAAGAGGGTCTGGTCAGAGTGCCTGGCTATTCTGAACTTCACCAAAGCACAGGCCCGAGGGCAGGCAGGGGCACCATACAGCCTTTGAGAGTCAAAGTGGCAGTGGAGAACAAGCAGCTAAATCCGGAGTGGGGATGGAAGGGACCAGAGGAGCCAGGAACAGGACTCCTGATAGGATAAGGCCCATCTGCAGAACACTGCAGTTCTGTGGGATGTGAGCAGCGAGGCAGGGGTCAGTAGCTAGGTGGACCCATGCCAAATTCTCCCAATTTTACAGGTGAGGAAATGGACGCACCTAGTGGTTAGGAACTTGCCTGAAGCCCCACGGCCAACCACGCAGGTGCCCAGGAAATGTGGGCCATCATTCTCCTTTCCCAGCTCTAAGAACCCAAACCACCAGCACACTGGATAGATGCAAGGCTGGAGGAGGAAGGTGAGTGACATGCAGATGGACACTTGGTCTGGGCACTGCCTTCTCACCCAGGAATCATAAACAGAAGAACAAACACCTGATGTGTCAGCTTGGAAGTGCTTCATGTGCATTCATTCATTATACTCTCATCACACCCTAGGAGGGAGCTTACTCACTGTCCCCATTTGACAGAGGAGAAAGGCACAGAGAGGGCAACTAATTTGCCCAAGGTAACTCAGCCAGTAGGTAGAGAGCAGAAATCTAAAACTAATGAGTCTGGCCTGTACTGTTGCAGTGAATAAAGTGTCGACCTGGAACGCTGAGGTCACCAATTCGAAACCCTGAGCTTGCCTGGTCAAGGCACATATGGGAGTTGTTGCTTTCTGCTCCTCCCCCCTTCTCTCTCTCTCTCTAAAATGAATAAAGTCTTAAAATAAATAAATAAATAAAACGAATGAATCTGGCTTCAGTATTTTTTTTGGGGGGGGGCAAGAGAAACAAAGACAGGGACAGGAAGGGAGAGAGATGAGAAGTATCAACTCATACTTGTGGCACCTTAGGTGTTCACTGATGCCTCTCATATGTACCTTGACAGGGTTGGGGGCCTTCGCCGAGCCAGTGACCCCTTGCTCAAGCCAGGAGCGTTTGGGTTCAAGCCAGTTGACCATGCGGTCATGTCTATGACCCTGTATCCAAGCCAGTGACCTCAGCGTCCCAGGCCGATGCTCTATCCACTGCACCACCACCTAGTCAGGCTGGATTTTTATTTATTTTTTAGTTTTTGTATTTTTCTGAAGTTGGAAACGGGAAGGCAGTCAGACAGACTCCTGCATGCGCCCAACAGGGATGCACCTGGCACGCCTACCAGGGGGCAATGCTCTGCCCATCTGGGGCATCGCTCTGTTGCAACCAGAGCCATTCTAGCGCCTGAGGCAGAGGCCACAGAGCCATCCTCAGCGCCCAGGCCAACCTTGCTCCAATGGAACCTTGGCTGCGGGAGGGGAAGAGAGAGACAGAGAGGAAGGAGAGGAGGAGGGGTGGAGGAGCAGATGGGCGCTTCTCCTGTGTGCCCTGGCTGGAATCAAACCCAGGACTCCTGCATGCCAGGCCGACGCTCTACCACTGAACCAACCGGCCAGGGCTCAGGCTGGATTTTTTAAAAGTATCCTATTTCTGGACAAAACTGGAAGGATTTTTGTGGGGAGGGGACATGCCATCTGAACCATCCCACCCTCAATCAGTTCTCACTCCTACATGCCCCTGGGCCAGGAAGAGGTGGCCTTTCCCCACTTCTTAAGGTAAGGAAGAGGGAGGGGGCATGGCTCCTCTCTGGGCAGGAACAGGAATGGGTGCCTAGGCCTGCCCACTCACATCATCCTCCCAGAGTAAGCCTGGGGCTGGGGTGGGGCAGTGGAAGCAGTATGTGGCTGGAGATACCCCATTTCCCAGCAGAGCTTTAAGTTCTTTAGCCCCATTGAACACATTCCCGGTCAGGCTCCTGTTAGTACCCTTGCATACTGGACTAGGCAGTGGCTTGCCAGGTAGTGGGAGGCAGGGCTGAGTTTGGGTCCTGCTCTTCCGCATGCAGGTGCTGTCACACTGCCTGTATCCAGCGGGCAGAGCAGCACACAGCCTGGTTGGCTTCTAGCACCTGTAGGCCCCAGCCCCGACTCCTTGTGTACCCTAAAGCCATTCAGGGTACCAAAGACCCTTACTGGCCTGCAAAGAACATACACCCCCATCTTGCTCAGAGCTGATGAAATTAGAAAGCAGGGCCCAGCAAATGTTTTCTGTACCGGTCAAAGAGTAAATATTTGGGGCACTGCAAATCACAGTCTTTGTCACAACTACTCAGCCCTGTGGTCATAGCTTGTAAGAGCCATAAACAAATGACTGTGCATTGCTGAATTCCACTAAAATTTTATTTAGGGACACAGAAACTAACTTCATATTATTTTCACATGTTATAAAATATTGTTATTGGATTGCTGTCAACTATTTAAAAATATAAAAACAATTCTTAGCTCATGCTCTGTACAGAAAGAATTTAGCCTGTGGCTATGGTTTGCCAATCCCTGCTCTAAACTCAATTATGTCTGTTCTCTGCCTGAAACCTTCAATGGCTCCCTAGTGCTTATGAGATAAAGTCCAAACTTCTTGGCGTGGCCTTTAAATCCTCACATTTCTTGTTCCATCCTGTACTTCACTTGTCTGCCATCAGGGGGGTATTGGTTATTCATGTGTCCCTCTCTGCTGAATGAATGGCAACCCCCAGATCACAGGCCAACTCGTACTAACAGTAACAACAATGATCACGTACTAGAACAGCATACACTGTGCCAGGTATTGTTTCAAAGCACTTTTCCCGTATTAACTCATCAGTACACCCTTGTGAGTGGCGCAGGTACCACTCCTAAGGGTTGTAGGTGGGACTGGTTCTATTTCCATTTGACAAATAAGGAAACTGAGGTGGGACTGGTTCTATTCCCGGTTAGTAAATAAAGAAACTGTGGCAATTAACTAACCTGCTCAAGCTCAACCTGCTAAAAAAGTACAAAACTGTGTTTCAACCCTGCAGTCTGGCCTTGGTGCCTAGTGGTGGGCTTTTCTTCCGCGGGGTGTCGCTCCTTCTCAGGACACCATCCACACACACACAGCTCGCCACGCACCTGCCCCGCCCAGGCACTGGGCTATGCGCTGGACTGTCACAGCACACAAGGTGGCTGCAGTCCCTGTCCAGCAGGGGCCAGGAGGCAGGGGGTATGAAGAGTGAAGGGACCCTGCCCATCTGGAGGAGGACAGTGGCTCTAGCAGGTCATTGGCATTGGGGATCTTTTATGGAAAAATCACTTGCTTTTTAGACATTGAAAAATAGGTCAAAAGTTGAAATCCTGTGCAGTGCTCTCTAGTGGCTTCTATTTTCTCCCCTGCAGCCCTCCTCGTGGCTGGGCCTGGCATTCCCTTGGCTCCTTATTGCTGCTTCAAAGCATTCTCATGCCCTCCCTAAATCTAGTTTCTCAGGGAGTGCCCACGCCTCAGGCGTCCTCCAGCCCCTCACACCCCAGTTTTTTTGTTTTTTTTTTTGTTGTTGTTGTTGTTTTTATTA
Organism: Saccopteryx leptura; assembly: GCF_036850995.1. Classification (NCBI taxonomy): domain Eukaryota; kingdom Metazoa; phylum Chordata; class Mammalia; order Chiroptera; family Emballonuridae; genus Saccopteryx; species Saccopteryx leptura. The sequence continues at coordinate 8,919,774 of NC_089503.1, read as the reverse complement.
TTTTTTTTTTTTCTGAAGCTGGAAACGGGGAGAGACAGTCAGACAGACTCCTGCATGCGCCCGACCGGGATCCACCCGGCACGCCCACCAGGGGGCGATGCTCTGCCCCTCCGGGGCGTCGCTCTGCCGCGACCAGAGCCACTCTAGCGCCTGGGGCAGAGGCCAAGGAGCCATCCCTGGCGTCCGGGCCATCTTTGCTCCAATGGAGCCTTGGCTGCAGGAGGGGAAGAGATAGACAGAGAGGAAGGAGGGGGGGGGGGTGGTGGAGAAGCAAATGGGCACGTCTCCTATGTGCCCTGGCCGGGAATCGAACCTGGGTCCCCCGCACACCAGGCCGACGCTCTACCGCTGAGCCAACCGGCCAGGGCCCCCTCACACCCCAGTTTTTGCAGGAGGCTACTCCAGCTCCCTGGCGCTCTCTGCTGCTCCTGTCTTCATTCACAGAACAGAAACGGTCCTTCCCACCTCCCAGCCTTGCCTTTCCTTGATCTTCTTCTCCACCTCTCCCTTCACATTCCCAGGGGCAGAACCTAGACCTGGTCACCATCAGTAACTGTCCTGTGCCCTGGCCAGATAGCTCGGTTGGTTAGAGCTTTGTCCCACTACACAAAGGTTGCCAGTTCAATCCCCGGTCAGGGCGCAAACAGAAACAGTTTGATGTGTCTCTCCCCCACCCCCGCCCCTCTCTCTAAAATCAATGAATAAGTAAAAATAAAAATAAAAACCCTCCAAAACACTGCAGCACACTTTGCCCACGGGCTCACCACCACCTCGTACACAGGACCTGGTGATTCTCCTGATGCCCAGATCAGATCACTGGGCTCTGCTTGAAAGCCCTCTCATGTCTGCACTCAAATGAAAAGCCAAAGCCCTTACACTGCCTTCAAGGCCCTGCCTACCTGTCCCTCCCCCTCCTTTAATTGCTGCATCTCCAGCTCCACTCTCCTCACTCTGTCCCCTCAGGCCACACTGGCCTCAGGGCCTTTGCATTCTGCCCATCCCTTTAGGAGGTGAGAGAGATAGATGTGATAATTATCAATGCTGCCTGGCTCAAGCCTCACCCCATCCAGTCTTTGCTCAAATGGTGTTTCTCACCAAGGCAGAGCCTGGCCACCTCAATTCAAATCACTCCCCTGGTCCCCAGTACTCCTGATCCAGAGAAAGCAAAGACTCTCACACTGCTGCCCAGTGTGTCCTCTTCTAGCTCATCGTATATCACTTACTTGTTTGTTTATGGCTTGTCTCCCCAACTGACCAGACTATAGGCACCACAGGGCAAGGACTTTTATCTCTTCTGTTCATTGATGTGTCCCTGGCAGCTGGGACAGTACAGAGCACAGATTAAGCAAGCACCTGATATAGAAGAGGAACAGTCAAGTGGGAATGGAGAGCTGTTGTGAGCAGAAATCCAGCAAGGGCAAAGATCTGGAAGTTAAAGAAAGTGTGTGGAGTTCAGTGTGACAATGTGTGAATGGGCCGAGGAGGCCTTAAAAATCCTTTCTCTTGAGAATGGCGAGAGGGCCATTTAGGCAGGGGACATAGTTTTTGTTTCCAGAAGATCTCTGTGGTTTTTTGAGGTGCGAAGGCCTGTGCCAGGCCCTGGGAGAGAGAGTCTGAGCAGTGGCCGCTGCCCTCCAGTGCCCATCCTTCCAGCCCATGCTTCCCCACCCCCACACAGACCAGCTGCCTGGAGCGCTGTCTGCCTCTTGGGGTCATCTGCCCCTGGCAACAGGCAAGAATATCTCTGGTGAGGGTATGATCCACAAGGTGAGAAAGAACAGACCTGGTGGCTGGAAGCCTGGGGCAGGCACCTCAGAGGCTTAAGTCAAAGAAATGAGCAAAAAAGTGTGACCTTAGGCAAGTCACTTCCCCTTTCTGGTTCACTGCCTGACTCTTCAGCAACTTCTGTGGTGGTCCTACTCTAACAGCTACATTCTTTGAATATTTCCTATGCACCAGCACTATATAATTGCTTCCTAGATATTCCGCTAATCATCCTAACAGCCCTACAATGGTGGTGATTAATTGCTCTGCTTTACAGAAGAGGAAAGCTGAAGCACAGATAGGTTAGGGTCTTACTCAAAGCCATCCAGTGAGTGTGGATGAGGCTGGGGAGCTACTGGGCAAAGTGGACAGGCAGGTGGTGGTGGGGTGCCTACCTCCGCGGTGGCTGCTGCTGGTAGGCTGGCCCTGCTGGTGACCAGCTTCCCCCAGGAGGCCTGAGGTTGTACGCTGGTGCTTGCTAGGGCCTGGGCGCTGGTCCCCTGTGGGGCTGGGGCCCAGGCCCCTATCTGCAGGGCTGGAGTCTTCTTGCTCACTCTGCTCAAACTCTGGGATCTGGAACATGCTCTGGGCTGCAGAGGCAAGATGGTAGGTAGTTAGGGCACAGCTAGGGCAAAAGGTAACTGGCCGGGGTGGGGGAGCAGGCGCCCCTGGCTCCCTCTCCCACCTTAGAACCCCAGGTCCTCCCTGTCTCCCAGGCCCCCGTCCAAGTCTGGCTGGGCAGGAAGCTCAGTCTATCCACCCAGAACCTAATTCTCCTTCCGGAGCCCTGGTGCGGTGGAGCCCCAGACCCCTACCCAGGCCCCGGCTCGCCCTGCCCATGATGATGGCACGCAAGTCTTACCCCAAGCCCGATCTCGAGGCCCCTGACCCGGGCCTGCACCTCCCTCTAGCACTGAGGGAGCCCGGCTCTAGTTGCCTGGGCAACGAGAAATGTCACCGGCCAGGCCCAATCCGCTATCGAAATGTCACTAGGGCTGGTCAGGAGGTGGAGCCACTGTCGTCCCGGGCCCGTCCCCGCAGTAGGACCTGCTCCCCGCCCACCGTCTTCCTCCCGGGTTTCTTCCTGGTCTCCGGATTCTCTGCTCTTGACTTCCTCGTTCCTGGGGTGTGTGTGGTAGCGCAGGAGGGATTCTCTGGGATCTCCAGAGGATTTGGAACCTGGTGTCTGGCTTCTGTCGATAAGTCCTTCAGCCCCTCTGGGCCTTAGTTTCCACCCCTGTAAAATGGGGATAATGATACCTCCCTCAGGGACCAGTGAACTTGGTAAACCGAGTGTGATTATTGTGGGTGAAAGCACTTAGCAAAGCCATAATTGAAGTTCAGCCGTAGGATGCAATGTTGTGTGTTGTCACTAGTCAGTCTGGACTGGCTGATCGGGTCCCTCCTCCTCCCCACTGTGGAAACCTCGCGCCCCACTCATCAGGGGCACCACTCCCCGCGCCATCAGGGGTGCACTCGAGATAAGCGAAGGAGACTCCTCCCTGGCAGGATGACGGTCCCAGCTCAGGAGAAGGGATAGGGGCCCCTGTGACGGTGGACATAGGACTCGCGGGGACTTCGCGCGTGGAAGGCGGTGGGCCAGGTGAGCAGGAAATGCGGCGGGCTGGGCCGGGGGCGGGAGGGACTCCCGGGAGCTGTGGGGCCCGGCGGGTCCAGGCCTAGAGGGCGGGGTCCGCCGGCCATTTTGACTGTGGGCGGAAGTTTTCTTCAGAGACCGGCGATGGGGAATCGTTGCCGCCCTCGGCCTGACGGCACGATCGCGGTTTGGGGGTGGGGAAGAGAAGCGTGGAAACTGGCTGCCGCGCAAAACAAGCAAGGGCCAGTGGCCCCGGGCATGGCCCACCGGGTGCCGGCCGAAGGCGGTGCCGCCCCAACCCCTCAGTGCCCCGCCGCCTCGTAGCGCCTGGCGCCCGCCAGCGGCGTAGCTCGCACCCATTCTCGAACGACTGCGCGCCGGGCGCGGCGCGAGGTTGTGGAGTCCGGGTTAGACTCTGCGCAATTTGCGTAGCAAACAGCGCAGGCGCAGGAGGGGGCGGAGCCGCAGAAGCCGGGGAGCCGGAGCTCCCGAGCCCCAGGTCCCAGCGACCCGAGCGGGCTCCGCGAGAGGCGGACTGAGGGCCTGGCGTCGACCTCCTCCTGCTTCCCGCGGCTGGAGAGTGGACGCAGTGGGGGGTGGGTTGGGGCATCGCCCGGAATCCCGAGACCTGAAGGCAGAGGTCCCCCACCTCCGTCCCATCCGGACTATTGGAAGGAGAGCCCCCAGTTTTAGGAGGGGGAGAGCCGGGTGTTGAGAGCCCCGAGCAACGGCGGCTGCACAGAGCCGACGGGTATCGGCTGGCTCTCCCCCTCCTGCCGGGACTACTCGAGCGACCAAGGCCAAGGACCCCTTTCCTTCAGCCTCTGCACCTTCAAGCTCCTAGCCCTGGGACTAGCCTAGGAAGGCGACACTACCCATCCCCCACCCTCCCCCCTCAGCCCTGGAAAGACTGTCCTTCCACGCTCCTGAGTGAAGGGCCCACACCCAGGTACTAGGCTGCTAGTGCCCCTTTTGCAAGGATTGCGGCAAGGGCGAGTGTCCCCCTGTTTCAGGGAAGGACCAGGCCAGCCATAACTCATTTTCTCCTGCGCTCCCCTTCTCTGTCTCTGCACCCTGCAACTCCCACCCTCCGTATTTATTTTTATTTCCCTGGTCCCCTGCCAGCCCCTCCATCTCTGTCTCGGGGTTCAGACCTCCCTCCCTGACATGGAGAGTAACCTGTCTGGCCCAGTGCCTGCTGCAGGGCTGGTGCCTGCGCTGCCACCGGCTGTGACCCTGGGGCTGACGGCGGCCTACACCACTCTGTACGCCCTGCTCTTCTTCTCCGTCTATGCCCAGCTCTGGCTGGTGCTGCTATATGGGCACAAGCGTCTCAGCTACCAGACGGTGTTCCTGGCCCTCTGCCTGCTCTGGGCTGCCTTGCGTACCACCCTCTTCTCCTTCTACTTCCGAGATACCCCTCGAGCCAACCGCCTGGGGCCCCTGCCCTTTTGGCTTCTCTACTGCTGCCCTGTCTGCCTGCAGTTCTTCACCCTGACGCTCATGAACCTCTACTTTGCCCAGGTAACTGTGGTAACCGGGTGGGGAAGGGCTGTGGGGTGGCAAGCCTCAAGGGCCCAAAGGAGTAATAGGCATCTCTGCTCCCAGGTGGTGTTCAAGGCCAAGGCGAAGCGTCGGCCAGAGATGAGCCGAGGCTTGTAAGTACTCAGGACGCTGGTGGTCTCAGCCCACAGGCCAGGAGCAGCCTGGTGTCTATCCCTTCCCCCATGGCAGGGCGAAGGTGAGGATAACTCAGGGAATGTTTGTGGAAAAGCTGGAAAAGTGAAGCACCTGGCACAGGCGGTTCAGCAGAGGTGTCGCATGTGTGAAGGGAACAATGACAGAAGCAGTCAGGGGAGAGAGTGGCAGTGTCATCCACAGGAGAGGAAGAGCTGAAGCCTCCAGCCCTTGGAAGCTCCAAAGCTAAACCACTTCTGGATGACCTTGGGGGGGGAGGGGAGGGTGATACTTCAGTCATTTGTACGTCTTACAGTTTATTAAGAGCTTTCACAAACATCTTAAGTTTTACCACTTATGTGCGAGGCTGTTATTATCCCCATTTAAGAGATTAAGAAACTGAGGCCCAGAAAGGTAAAGCAACATGTTTAAGGTCATCGATGTGGCTGGAGGCAGAGCCAGGGCTTCAGCCCGGATTTCTGACACCCAAGCCAGTGCTCCTTCTACTGTATCACACACAGCTGTTAAACATCTGATCTTCTTGGGCCTCAGTTTCCCCATCTGTAAAGCTGGAGGAGCGAGGTTCAAATTGGATGACCTGAAGTGTTGACTGACCCTGTGGTGTCCTGGGAGAGGCTGGGTGGTAGTCCGGGGCTGACTGTGCTGTGGGCTGCAGGCTGGCTGTCCGAGGGGCCTTCGTGGGGGCCTCGCTGCTGTTTCTGCTGGTGAATGTGCTGTGTGCTGTGCTGTCCCGCCGGCGCCGGGCACAGCCCTGGGCCCTCCTGCTGGTGCGTGTCCTGGTGAGCGACTCCCTGTTTGTTATCTGCGCACTCTCCCTTGCCGCCTGCCTCTGCCTTGTCGCCCGGCGGGCCCCCTCAACCAGCATCTACCTGGAGGCCAAGGTAGGGTCATGACCCTGACGCCTGGTGTCCTTTGGGGTCTTTGGGCATTGGTCTTCAGGGTAGAGGGGAAACTGGAGCCTCCCCTCCCTGAGGATCCTCTGTTCTTCTCTGTGCCAGGGGACCAGTGTATGCCAGGCAGCTGCGATGGGTGGTGCCATGGTCCTGCTCTATGCCAGTCGGGCCTGCTACAACCTGGCGGCCCTGGCCTTGGCTCCCCGGAGCCGGCTGGATGCCTTTGATTACGACTGGTACAATGTCTCTGACCAGGTGGGCATTTGGCATGTCTTCTGCCTCCTTAGTAGCCACGGCTCCTGGGCCCTGTCCAGGTGCCCCACTGGCACAATTGCAGATTGGCATGCTTTCCCACAGGCAGACCTGGTGAATGACCTGGGGAACAAAGGCTACCTAGTGTTTGGCCTCATCCTTTTTGTATGGGAGCTGCTGCCCACCACCTTGCTGGTGGGATTCTTCCGAGTGCACCGGCCTCCACAGGACCTGGTAAGGGCCAGTGTAGAAGGGTGGCAGGGGGACACCCTGGGCTGGGGACTGGGATGGTTGTGGGATGCCAGTGGGGGACAGGAGAGGGCACCAATGGTGGTTTCCTTCCCCAGAGCACCAGCCACATCCTCAATGGGCAGGTCTTTGGCTCCCGTTCCTACTTCTTTGACCGGGCCGGGCACTGTGAGGATGAGAGCTGCTCCTGGGAGCATGGCCGGGCTGAGAGCACCAGGTAGGAGCCCCATCTCAGGACCCCTGAGCTCCTGGCTTGCTCTGTAGAGCCATAGGGACCGAGAGCCGGGACTTGTCGTCCGGCCCCAGCCCCTGCCCGGTCCTTTGTTTCCGTCTGTACTGGGTGGGGCCCTCTGGTTTCCCTCTCTTGCCCTGAGAATGCAGTTTCCCACAGTCTTCAGTGCTTAAGCCGAGTCCCGGAATATCTGGGTCACTGGGCTCTGTTCTGAGCCTCTCTCCTTCCCCCAACTTTGTGAACATGGCCCTGACCACTGCCTTGGAACCGACCTGTTTTTCTGTCTGTAGCATGTCAGGCAGCCTGGGCTCCGGCAGCTGGTACGGTGCCATCGGGCGGGAGCCAAGCTGGTACGGGGGCAGCCAGACCCGGACCACTCCTCTGCTCTTCTCCCAGGTGCTGGGGCCGGGCAGCCACCACCACAGTCTGTATTCCACTCCACAGACGTGATCCCCCTCCGGCTCTCCCCAGAACACCCAGACCCCAATCCTTCCTACCCCAGGCCCCCGTGCAAAGTTCGTATGCTGCTTCTTGCCCGGGATCCCAGGGGCTGTGGCCACCTCCTCCCCTGACCAGCTCTTTGCTACTTCTACTGTAGTGAGTTTGTGCCATCCCCTAGGATGGGGGGCATGGCCCTGGCTGCCAGTTGCACACAGCACCATGGCATGACCTGCCACCTCCGCTTCTATGCTGGAGCCAGCTACCTCTCCTGTGTCTGCCACTTAATAAACAGTGTCTGTGCCCCACAGCCATCCACCATCTGAGTTGTCTGTGGTCCTTGTCTGCTTGGCTGAAGGCTGATCGCACACTGGCCCTCGAAGGGGGCTGCTGGACTCTCAGGGGCCACTCGCCTCCCCCAGGCTGGTGGGCAGGGCGGGAGAAGGGCCTGCAGTTTGAGGGGATGGGGGACAGAAGAGCTCTGCGTCTACTCCAGTCCCCTCCCTGCTTCAGTTATTCCTACTCTTTCCTCAAGACCTGCTTCAAACATCACTTCTTTTAACGCATCCCCTCGCGGGTCAGGGAACCGTGTCCTTTCCTGGGACCCACGGCACTGTGCTTATGTGTTTACTATGCCTCTCATCCCCTAGCGGCTAGGGCTTTCTGGGGACCCTGCTTCCCTGTCATCACATCCAGCTGGCCTTCAGGTTCAGGGGTCAGTCCAGGGCCTGAGGAGGAGGAAGTGGCCGTGACTGCGCAGCCCCCAGGTGTGGGTTTGGCTGCTAGGCGGGGCTGCCCCCACACAGTCTGCCTGGTGGTCCTAGGGCCCCCTTCTCTGGCCACTTCTAATAGCACAACCACTGCCTTCTGCTGCCACAGCCATTGTCGGTTTGTCCCATGGCTGGGAGTTGTCTGTCTCCTGCACATGGACCTGACAATGTCAGTTCCTCAGAGACCCTGGGGCCCAGCACTGAGTCTGTCTTGAAATGCTTCACTTGGGACTGACTGTCCTGGACACCAGGCCTCCAGGACCTCTGGAGAGGGCACACTTTTTGTTGAATGGAAAATTGTTAACATTTGTAGGACACTTGTATTGTTTGCCAGGTTTACAAATACTGACCTCTGTAATGCTCAAAATAGCACCCTTGGTGAAAATTAGCATCCTTTTTCTTTTTTTGTATGTGTATTTTTTCTGAAGTTGGAAACAGGGAGGCAGTCAGACAGACTCCCGCATGTGTCCGACGGGGATCCACCCGGCATGCCCACCAGGGGGCGTTGCTCTGTTGCAACCAGAGCCATTCTAGCGCCTGAGGCAAAGGCCACAGAGCCATCCTCAGCACCCGGGCCAACTTTGCTCTAATGGAGCCTTGGCTGCGGGAGGGGAAGAGAGAGACAGAGAGGAAGGAGAGGGGGAGGGGTGGAGAAGCAGATGGGCGCTTCTCCTGTGTGCCCTGGCCGGGAATCGAACCCGGGACTCCTGCACGCCAGGCCGACGCTCTGCCACTGAGCCAACAGGCCAGGGCCAGCATCCTTTTTCTATAAGTGGAACCTACAGGCCCCTTTCTGGTAAGGGGTGGTCAGCCTTAGAGCCATGCTCCAACCACCACCCTGAGGGCTGAGTACCCCAGGCAAGAGCAGGTTCTTTGAAGAAATGGAGGTTGTAAAGTGGGTAAAAGCAGAGAGGAACCGAGTTCCAGGGATCTGCCAGGGCCCCCGCAGTTCAGGCAGCCAGGGGCAGGGGGGATTGTTGCTCGCACCAGTTCCACGCTAGGATGGGCATGAGTGAGGACTAAGGGGTGGGATGGGATACAGGATCAGGGACAGGAGGTGCCCCTGCATGACCTCCCAGAACTGTGCCACACCTCACCTGGGCACGGTCCAACTTGCTTGAGTGGGTCCCCTACCCTTTGTCTGGCAGGATACCCTTCATAAATGTTGAACCCAAGAACCAGGCCGTCCCGGGGCAGGGAGTTAAGGGCCCTTCCTATCTTATTGTGGGCCTGGGAGAATAGTGTGAGGCCCGTCCAGAGAGGTGAGGGGGATGACCCAGGCCTGCCGCTGGCCACACTGGCTAGCCGACTGGGCAGTACCAGGATCTGACACTCGAGACGAGACCACTAATTTCCCGGGACCAGCCAGAGTTAGGGCACGGGGCGGCCGCAAGTCAGAGGCTGCAGGGGTCGGGGGTGGGGCACGGGCGGTGGTCAGAGCGCCGGCGGCAAGGGCTTGGCCTGGAGGGAGGAGCGGAGCTGGAGGGGTTAAGCGCGGTAGGGGGGGGCGCTTCTGGCGGTGGTGGTGGGGGGTCCCAGCCCCAGCGCGGCCCGCTCCGCCCCTGCCGCCGCCACCGCCTCCTCGGCCCAGCCGGCACCGCCGAGGCCGCGCGGGAGCCCGGGTGGCAGCCTCAGCCGCGGCGGGGCCAAGAGTGAGTGCGGGCGCGGGGGGCGCTGGAGGGAGTGCGGGCCGGGCTCCGGGGCAGGGCACACTGGGGGCGGCTGTCCAGGCGGGGCGTCTCTTCCCTCCCACGAGTGGGCGCCTGCGGGCATCGTGCGACCGCGCGTCCATCCTCCCGTCACGCTCCGAGACGTCGGCGTGAGGACGCGGGAGGCGGTGGGAGCGAGCGGCGGGTGTGCAGTGTGTCTGGGTGGCGGGTGCTGCGGCGTGGCCCCTCGGTCTAAGTGTGCACCCGCGACTATGGGCACACGGATGCGTGGTCCCTGGGGTGCCGCGGCCCCGCGCCTTCCCACGGGGTCCCGTGTTCCTGGAGTCTGGGGAGAGTGCGGGCGGAGCGTGTGCGTGCGGCCCGAGCAGCGGCTGACTGCAGCCGCAGGGCGGAGCGTGGGCGCGCGGGGCTTTGTGCAGCGTGTCTGCGAGTGTGTGCGCCTCCGCCCGCCGTCCCCTGGACTGACAGGTGCCCCGGGGGGGACGCAGCACTGGTCTGGCGTATGGCCCCCACCCTGCTCCTTCCCGGAAAATGGCAGCCTCCCTTTCCCACCCCCGTCCTGCCCCGCCTCGCCTGTGCGCAGGGACCGGACCGTCCCTGGGTTCCTCGAAAGCCCGGCTGGGCGCTGGGAGACCCTGGAGACTCCCCGTCCGGCCCCTCGCGGCTAGCAGCGTTGCCGGCGGAGGCGGGAGAAGTCACGAAGATGCTGTTGCGGCAGCAGCAGCAGCAGCGGACAAACCGAGACCCGCCATCCCCTTCCCAGCCCTGGGCGGTCCTGCCTTGCCTCCCTCTTTTCCTTCGAGCGCCACCTCGCCCGCTCAGCCTCCTCCTGGGAAGCTGGCTCCCCACACCCCCACCGGCTCCAGCGCTTCCTCCTTCGCTCTCCCTGCCTCTCCCTTAGCAGGCTCGAGCTCTCCCTCTTCCACTCTTTCCTTTCCCCTTCCCGGGGCCCTCTTCTCCTCTCACACCCTGGAGTCATCCGACAGGGGCTGAGGGCCGGGCAGCGGAGGTAAGGGGGAGGACCGACGTGGGGGGAGGACTGGGTGTGTCCTGGTGCCCGAGCAGTCCAGCCGGAGGGATGTGAGGCAAGGACATCTACTGGCAGTAGGGCTGGGGGCTCCAAAGACCTTTGGGCGTGTGAGGGTTGGAGAGGGGTGTAGGGGTGTCAGGCCAGGCTATTGATCCAAGCATCCCTGATTCTGCCCACAGTGACCGCAGCCCTCCCGGAGCCTGCTGCCCGGCCTCCCCGAGCGGGCAGTGGAGTTGGCAGGGCCCCTGGACGCGCCATGCGCGGCACCACACTACTGGCGCTGCTGGCGCTGGTCCTGCTCTACTTGGTGTCCGGTGCTCTGGTGTTCCAGGCCCTGGAGCAGCCCAGTGAGCAGCAGGCCCAGAGGGGGCTGGGGGAGGTCCGGGAGAAGTTCCTGAGAGCCCATCCGTGTGTGAGCGACCAGGACCTGGGGCTCTTCATCAAGGTGCGTGGGTGGGTGGGAGCCCTTCAGCAGTCACCCAGAGCCCCTGGCTCTAGCTGCATGCCAGTAGGGCCATATACTGGCTGCTGCTTCCAGACTGGCTGGGTGCAGCTGGGGCTGTAGGGCAGAGGCTGGGATCAGGGCTCTATGTTTTCAGTGTGGTGGGCATGGGGACACTTGTTTTCGTTGCTGTGCCTGGCATTGAACTGTGCTCCTGGAAGGTCTCCTTCAGTGTGGAGGGTGGCTGAAGGAATGAAGGAAGGAAAAAATTAATAAAAAGGCTGTATGTAGCACATGAAATACATTACATTTTCACAGGTCTAACTCACTGGTTTAGGGTTACCAGAAGAAATCCAGGATACCCAGTTAAGTAGGAATTTCAGCTAAACAATGAATAGTTTTAAACTATAACTGTATCCCTATCCCAGGCAATGTTTTTATTTGCTAAATCTGGCACCCTACACCCGTTCCTATACTTCCTTGGTCTCAGATACTTGGAGAAGCCCAGGAACACTGCGAACACCCCTTCACCCCAGAAAAGTGCACATATAAACATGTAGAGATGATTTTGTAGGGTTCCAGGGCCTCCCAAGCCTGCCCATGCCATCTTAGATGCGAGATTAAGCACCTTTGCCCTAGGACACATGCTTTTGACGGAGAGGCTACAGGGAGGGCGAGTCAGGGGTGGATGGGATCAGCTGTGGTCCAATGACTGAAGAAAGTGCTGGGCTTGTCTTCTGGGATACTCTCAGGCCACACCTCTGTGGCTTTTTCTGATTTCTGAGTCACTATCATATTAAAAGCCTAAGATTTCACTTGAATAAATGAGTGTTTACACTCTGGCTGGATAGCCCAGTTGGTTAGAGTGTTGTCCTGGTATACAAAGGCTGTAGGTTCAGTCCCAGTCCGGGCACATACAGAAAAGTATCAATGTTTCTGTCTCTTTCTCTCTCCGTCTTTCTCTCTCTCTCCCCCTTCCACTATTTCTAAAATCCATTTCTAAAACTGAATGTTTATTACTTTCGTAAAGAGTACCCCTCTCTCCATGCCTGTTCTTTTGGAGGGAGGCACCATCAGCATGGAGGCCTCTGTGTTCCAGCTGATTCCCAGTGTGGCTGGACCCAGAGCAGAGATGAGGATGGGGTGGGGTCAGGATACAAGGCAGCCTGACATGGTCTCTGACACATCTAGAATACCGAGCGAGGCGCAGAGAGGCCTGGGCAGGAGAGTGTCTGGCCAGATCACAGGGCAGAGGCAGGGAGGGAGGGAATCTGACCTATTTTCTCTTCACAATAGAATTACTTTTTTCCTGGATGAAAAAGAAGAAAAGGAAGGGCAGAAACTAGAAGGGTGGGCAACAGCTGCTGTATTTCTCTTCCACAATTAGTCATTCAGCAATTATGCACCTACTGTGTACTGGGTGCTGTGCTATGTACCATAGAGTGAGCAAGGAAATTGAGGTAGGGTGGGACGGATGCAGTGTGTGCCCTAGAGGATGTCACATCTGAGTGAGGGGACAGATGCATGGACAGATCACTGCAGAATTCAGTGGAAAAGGAACTTTCCTTATATGCTTATTTGTTAACCACCTGTTGTATGCTGGGCCCTGGGCTAGGTGCTGGGGGCAAGGAGGGAGGTGTCAGGGGCCTTTAGGAAGACCCCTGGTAACTGACATGAGGCAGGCGAGATGGGTAGAATTTAGGGGTGTTTGACTGGATTGCAAGGGACTACAGGCAGAGCAAGCTGAAAAGTTCAGTGTTTTGCAGAACTCAGATTTAACAGATGCCTAGTCATTTGAAACAAAAATTAGAACACACAGGATGACAAAGGATTTCTCTCTTAAGTAGTGAATTTACTGGAAAAGTGTTACAAAATAAAGATTAAATCACACATTTTACTTCTTGGATTTATTTAAAAATTATTACTATAGAAAATGAGGTCATCTCAGAAATCTGGGGCAAAGGTCACCATAACTTGTGTTCCCAAAGGGAGATTTAGGAGAGAAGAATGCAGAAGGGGAGGTTGGGACCAGATTGAAGAGGGGCTTAAATCTTGGGCTGGGAATTTGGGACTCCATTCTGCAGACTGCAGGGAGCTATGGAGGATTTGGGGTGTTGCTTTAGGACAGTTAATTTGGAAAGGGCCTTGCTAATGAAGACTTCAGTGAGAGAGAAATGTGGTTTAAGATCTTCCCCAAATTCCCTGCCTTTGTGTCTTTCTGTGCTCCTTGGGGGAGGAGCCCCTTTGTACCCTATTCTCACTGTGCTCTGACCTCTATCACTTAGGGCAGGCACTCTCAAAATGTGGATCCGGGCCTGAGGGACCTATAGTCTGGCAAGAGGAGCAAACACATGGCCATTTCATTAATCATATTTATTGAGCACCTATTATGTAATACAGTCCTTTAGCAGGGTGGGCAGGGGTTTGTGTGTCTACAAATCTCCTAAAATTAAAAAAAAAAAAAATCTCCTAAAATTAGGTGAAAAAATTGATGGTGTATGAACCTTCCCAGAAGGAGGGTCCCTAACTCTCACCACATTTTCTATGGCTAGGGACTACAATTCAGCTCCTATAGGGGCAGTGGGAGTGGTGGGGTCTGTGGGAAGCTGGACATCAGCGGGCATGGTCACTACGTAGGGTCTAATTTAGCAAACACACAGTGCTTACTTTGCTGTGAGTACTTTAACTATTCGCAACAACAACTCGATGTGGTAGGTGCTGTTCCCATCATCTCCACTTGGTAGGTGCGGAAACAGGCTCAGAGAGTTAACCTGCCCGAGCTCATATAACACCAAGATTTGAAAACAGACAGTCTGATCCCAGAGAATGTGCTCCTGACCACTGTAAAGTTGGAAATCTGTTGTGTGAAATTAGGGAGCAGATAAATGTTTCTAAAACAATGTGGAGGTCAAACAAAATTGGGTCACCCAATTTACAATGACGGCCTTCAGGAAGATCAGAGGGAAGGGGAGAGCCGAGCTGGGTAGGAAGGGAACCAGGCTGGAGACTGGAGGCCCAGGGGGTTGGCCAGGACAGGAGGGAAGGACTAAGGCTCCTCCTTCTGCACCTTGTCCTGCAGGAGGTGGCTGATGCCCTGGGAGGGGGTGCAAACCCTGACATCAACTCAACCAGTCACAGCAACTACTCAGCCTGGGACCTGGGCAGCGCCTTCTTTTTCTCAGGGACCATCATCACCACCATCGGTGGGGGAGGGGACTGGGCATGGGGGGCACCGGGTGGCCGGGGTTTCTCATGGGGGAAGGTGCAGGGGGAGCTAGGGAGGTGCCAGGTAACCCCTAGACCTCCTGTATGGCCCCTCCGTCTAGGCTATGGCAATGCGGCCCTGCGCACAGATGCTGGGCGCCTCTTCTGCATCTTTTATGCACTGGTGGGGATCCCACTGTTCGGGATCCTGCTGGCAGGGGTCGGGGACCGGCTGGGCTCCTCCCTGCGCCGAGGCATCGGTCACATTGAAGCCATCTTCCTGGTGAGCTGCTCCACGCGCTTGTGCTGGGGTCTGGATACCTTTCCTACATCCCTTCCCCGCACGTGAGCACGGGCCCTGAGATCACAGGGTGTGGGTGTGAGTGGAGGTTTTGGTGACTCCTGGGTCCTGCCTGCTGCCCCTCCCTGCAGAAGTGGCAAGTGCCCAAGGAGCTGGTGCGAATCCTGTCGGCGGTGCTCTTCCTGCTGATCGGCTGCCTGCTCTTTGTTCTCACCCCTACGTTCGTGTTCTGTTATATGGAAGGCTGGAGCAAGCTCGAGGCCATCTACTTCGTCATAGTGACGCTCACCACAGTGGGCTTCGGGGACTATGTGGCCGGTGAGGCCACCTTCCTTTTGCTGCACTTTCCTACCCACTTCTATTTCTATCCAGGGGCTCAGCATTTTTGCTTCTTCCTCCAAATTCCACGTGGCATTTGTACACTCACATGGGATGGCTCCAAACCCCTATATCTGCTTACGGAATGGACCCTCACATTTTTGAATGGGTGCAAAACCTCAGGCACACTTACATTCTTGCATGCCTGCGCCTCCATGCACGTTCACACATATAATAAGGTGCACCTCTCACACATGCTCACATTCTTGCACGTGAGCACTCCCACTCACGTGCTCTTATATTGCATACCTAAAAGTCATGCACGCTTACCTTCTTGTATGCATTCACACTCTCCGGAACATACTCATTGTCCTGGGGAGAGCGGGTCCTCTCAATGGACTGGGAAGAGGCGCAGTGAAACTGTGGTTTACTGGCTTAAAGTTTGCTCCATAATCAACTTTTTTCTGCCCTCCCCGGTGGTAATGCAGGCGCCAGCCCCAACCAGAACTCTGCAGCCTATCAGCCGCTGGTGTGGTTTTGGATCCTGTTCGGCCTGGCCTACTTTGCTTCAGTGCTCACGACCATCGGGAACTGGTTGCGAGTGGTGTCCCGCCGCACTCGGGCAGAGGTAGGCGTCCCTGGGTCAGCGCCGCGCCTGCGCCGTGGCGCTCCGCGCTGTACCTTTGCAGTTGCTTGACCAGCAGACCTCCCAGACTGTGGGCTCCTTCAGGCAGGGACTGAGTGAGCCCCAGTATGCACTGGTCGGGGACAAAGCGATACATTCAGACAGGTTTGCAGGCAACTCCATCTCTGCTCTTATGGATAGCATTGTCAGTTTTACCCAATAAAAATGCAGGACTCCCAGTTAAATGTGAATTTAATATAGATAGGAAATAATATTATAGTGTAAGTACATCCTACATATTGTATGAGACATACTTATACTAAAATTTTATTCGTTGTGTGTCTGACATTTAAGTTTAGTTGAAAGACCTGTATTTTGTCACCCCACTGGTCGCGCCTGGCCAAGGAGCGCATAGGTCTCTGGAGGCATGGGAGGAGCTGAAATAAAACGGGTTTTCTAGAAAAGCTCCCGGAGAAGAGGGTGCGTCCTTGCGATGGAGAAGGAGAGATGGTGCGGCTGGGTGATAAGCCCTTCGGGCGGGATGAGGCCGGAGGACCAGGGAAAGAGGAGCCATGCCTGGTTAGCGACAGGCAGGCTCCCGGGGTTGCCGAGGCGGTCGAGGGCTCCCGGTCGAGGACTGCTTTTCCTCCCCGCGCAGATGGGCGGCTTCACGGCTCAGGCCGCCAGCTGGACCGGCACAGTGACGGCGCGGGTGACCCAGCGGGGCGGGCCCACCGTACTGCCGCCGCCGGAGAAGGAGCGGCCGCTCTTGCCGGCACCTCCTAGCTCAGCGCAGCCCGCCGGCAGGCCCCCATCCCCTGCGCCCCCGGAGAAGACCGAACCGCCCTCCCCTCCCACGGCCTCCGCGCTGGATTATCCCAGCGAGAATCTAGCCTTCATCGACGAGTCCTCGGACACGCAGAGCGAGCGCGGCTGCGCGCTGCCTCGCGCGCCTCGGGGTCGCCGCCGTCCCCCCAACGCTGACAGGAAGCCCCCGCGACCCCGGGGTCCTGGGCGCCCCCGAAACAAAAACGTGCCCGTGTAGGGGCAGGACCCGCGGCCACCGCCTCCCAAAGGGCTTCATTCTTGCTCTCTCCCTGGCATGCTTTGCTTGTTTGACCAAAGAGCCCTTTTTCGCCCGGGCTGGAGTCTGGGGAGCAGGCTAGGTCGCTTGCCTGCCGCCCTGGGCCCGGCGCTCTCCTTACTTCGTCCATTTCCAGACCGCCCTCAAGGCTTCCTGTCTCGCCGTTGCGGCTGGGCCTGTCCCTCACAACACCTCACAACTGTGCCTCAAACCTGCATCAATAAACGGAAAAGTCTGCACCACTGCGGGCGTGCGCGCTCGGAGGACGCGAGTGGGGTGGGGGTGCTTGCGTCCGTTCACAGCCTGGCAAGTCAGGCTTCCCGTGACTCCCTCAGTCCCCAAGTCGCTTTGGTCAAGGCGCAGCACTCTTGGCTGCGATCCGCCCGTGTCTCTGCTGGGAGGCTACGGGGAGGGGTCGGCAGAAGAATCTGCCAAGATGGGCTGTGCGTCTCTAACCCTTGCACAGTTATTAGAGAGGCGAGGGGACTGGTAGAAATAATGGTATCGAGTGTGGAGGGCTGTAGCTTGAACTCTTCCTGCACGAGACCCCAGGAACCGGACCCTGCCCCGCCCCCTTCCTGGAACTCCACCCCTCCCCCCCCCCCACCCCCCGCGCGCGCGCGCGCTTCCTGGCCGGAGACCTGTGTGTGGCGACTGGGTCCGTTGGAGCAGAACCATGGAGGAAAAGCCTTTCAAAGTAAGAACTCTTCTCTTCCTGGACCCCTCACCCTGTCAGCCCCCTGACTCATTCAACCTGGGCCCCTGGCTAGCTATCTTCTCACTCCACTCTGGACAACTCTCAACAGTCCCCATGTCCCTATCCCCAGCCTGCTCCACCTCCTCTCCCCAACTCCCTGCAACCCTGGGCTTTCCTTGTTTTTTGTTAACTTTTTTTTTTTCTTTCAAAGACAGAGAGAAGGACAGATAGGGACAGACAGATAGGGAGAGAGATAAGAAGCATCAATCCTTTGTTGGGGCTCCTTTGTCTCTTTAGTTGTCCATGGATTGCTTTCTCATATGTGCCTTGACTGGAGGTATCCGGCAGAGCTAGTGTCCCCTTGCTCAAGCCAGCAACCTTGGGCTTAAGCCAGCAACCACGGGGTCATGTCTATGATCCCACGCTCAAGCCAGCCACTCCGCGCTCAAGCTGGTGAGCCTGCGCTCAAGCCAGATGAGCCCATGCTCAAGCCAGCGACCTCAAGCCGGTGCTCAAGCCAGGACCAGGGTTTTGAACCTGGGTCCTCTGCATCCCAGTCCATGCTCTATCCCAGGGGTCCCCAAACTACGGGCCCGCGGGCCACATGCGGCCCCCTGAGGCCATTTATCTGGCCCCCGCTGCACTTCCGGAAGGGGCACCTCTTTCATTGGTGGTCAGTGAGAGGAGCATAGTTCCCATTGAAATACTGGTCAGTTTGTTGATTTAAATTTACTTGTTCTTTATTTTAAATATTGTATTTGTTCCCATTTTGTTTTTTTACTTTAAAATAAGATATATGCAGTATGCATAGGGATTTGTTCATAGTTGGGTTTTTTTATAGTCTGGCCCTCCAACGGTCTGAGGGACAGTGAATTGGCCCCCTGTGTAAAAAGTTTGGGGACCCCTGCTCTATCCACTGCACCACCACCTGGTCAGGCTGTTTTTAACTTTTTTTAAATTGGATTTAGTGGGACGACATTGGTTAATACGATTATATAGGTTTCAAGTGTACAATTCTAGGCTGTGTTATCTGTGTATTCTGTTATGTGTTCACCATGACAAGTTAAGTCTCTTTCTATCGCCATTTCTCCCCCTACACCCTCTTCTGCCTCCCCTCCCCTTCCTGTCCCTATGGTAATCACCATACTGTTGTCTGTGTCTGTGAGTTTGTTTGTTTTTCCTTAATCCCTTCATCTTTTTCATCTAGCCTGGCAGCCCCTCCCCCAACAGCTGTCAGTTTGTTCTCTATGTATGAGCCCGTTTCTATTTTGTTAGTTTATTCTGTTCATTAGATCCCACATCTGAGTGAAATCATATGGTACTTTCTCTGACACTAGCATAATGCTCTCCAGGTCTAACCATGCTGCAGCAAAGGGTAAGATTTCCTTTTTTTTTTTTAACATGATGGAGTTGTATTTCATTGTGTAAATGTACCACAGCTTTTTTATCCACTCATCTACTGTTGGACACTTGGACTGCTTCCAAATTTTTTTCTATTTATTTATTGATTTTAGAGAGAGAGAAATAGAGACAAACAACCACCAATCTGTTACTGTATATGCCCTAAATAGGGATCAACCCCCCAGCCTTTACGTGTCAGGACGGCACTCTAACCCACTGAGCTATATAGCCAGGGTTGTTTCCAAATGTTAGCTGTAGTAAAGAACCCTGCAGTGAACATAGAGGTGCATATAGTCTTTCAAATGAGTGCTTTAGGTTTCTTCAGACATATCCCAGAAGTGGACTCTCTGGAGCATAAGGCAGTTCCATTTTAAATTTTTTTAGGTAACTCCATATTGCTTTCCACAGTGGCTGCACCAACCTGCATTACTTCCAACAGTGCACAAGGGTTCCCTTTTGTCCACACACCAGCCAACACTGTTGTTTGTTGATTCACTGATGATAGCCATTCTGACAGGTGTGCTGGGCTTTCCTTGTTGTATGTGGCCCACAGGCGCCATCCAAGGCTTCGGACCGCCATGACTCAGTCAGGTTGAGCTTGAACAGTGACATCCGGAATCTGTTGACCCCTGCCACGCTGTCACAGTCCACGTTGAATGCTCAGTTGACCAATGTTAATGAGGACTCTGAACAGGAGGGCAGCAGCAGAGGCAGCAAGCCTGGCCAGTGGTACACTCAGAAGACCAGCCATGACTCTGACACCGTCTGGGAAGAATGGGATGACGGAAATGGCAAAGTCAGCTTAAAGCAAGAGGACCTGGAGGTGGACCCGGACAGCTTCTCAGGAAGCCATGTAGAAGGGGACCAGAATTCCAGGACCAAGATGGGTCAGTGTGGCCTCACCGGGCTGTGGGCAGCCACAGGGCAGGGGGCTGGCCGGGACCTCAATTTCTGTTGGTGTGAAATGCAGGGAAGCAGTAGGATCCAAGTTTCTCAGGGTGGGTAGCCAGTGCTAATCTCTCACTCTTTAAATCAACCAGACATTCTTATAGCGCCCCCTACCGGGAAGTCGTCGTACAAGATCCAGTGACCTGAGCACACTAGGTCCTGGAGAGAGACACGCAGCAAAATGCTCAAAGGCCAGGTGGCTAGGACCGTGCTATTAATGGAATCACTAGAATAGTTGAGAAGAGGGAGTTAATTTCTTGTCAGTGGATTTTCGCGGGTTTAGGAGGTGCCTCTCTGTCATTTATTTAGTGATTGATGACAATTTTTTTTTTTTTTTTCAGAGACAGAGAGAGAGTCAGAGAGTGGGATATATAGGGACAGACAGACAGGAACGAAGAGAGATGATAAGCATCAATCATTAGTTTTTCGTTGCGTATTGTGACACCTTAGTTGTTCATTGATTGCTTTCTCATATGTGCCTTGACCACGAGCCTTCAGCAGACCGAGTAACCCCTTGCTCCAGCCAGCGACCTTGAGTCCAAGCTGGTGAGTTTTGATCAAACCAGATGAGCCCACACTCAAGGTGGCAACCTCGGTGTCTTGAACCTGGTTGCTTTCTCATATGTGCCTTGACCACGAGCCTTCAGCAGACCGAGTAACCCCTTGCTCCAGCCAGCGACCTTGGGTCCAAGCTGGTGAGCTTTGATCAAACCAGATGAGCCCGCACTCAAGGTGGCGACCTCGGGGTCTTGAACCTGGGTCCTCCGCATCGCAGTCTGATGATCTATCCACTGCGCCACCGCCTGGTCAGGCATTGATGACAATTTTTAAGTACCTACCTCATACTGAACATTTTTTTGGATTTCCTCCTCTTTCTCCTCCTCCCCCCAGCTTTTCATCAGAAAATTGGAACTGATAACAATATAAAAACTGCCATTTATTGAACTCTGACTATGCCAGGCACTAGGCTTCCCTTGCATGCTTGCATGATCATCTTTAGAGACATCTTTTTTTTTTTTTAATTTTTATTTATTTATTTTTTACAGAGACAGTCAGAGAGAGGGATAGACAGGGACAGACAGATGGGAACAGAGAGATGAGAAGCATCAATCATTAGTTTTTCATTGCGCATTGCAACACCTTAGTTGTTCATTGATTGCCCTCTCATATGTGTGTTCATTGATTGCCCTCTCATATGTGCCCTGACTGCGGGCCCTCAGCAGACCAAGTAACCCCCTGCTGGAGCCAGCGACCTTGGGTCCAAGCTGATGGGCTTTTTTTTTTGCTCAAACCAAATGAGCCCGCGCTCAAGCTGGCGACCTCAGGGTCTCGAACCTGGGTCCTCCGCATCCCAGTCCGACGCTCTATCCACTGTGCCACCGCCTGGCCAGGCATCATCTTTAAATTTCACAACTTTCATAAGAGGTTATTCTTTTAAAAAAGTTTTCTCTGTTGATTTAAGAGAGTAGGAGAGAGAGAAGCATCAACTCGTTGTTCCATTTAGTTGTGCACTTATTGGTTGCTTCTCATATGTGCCCTGACTGGGATTGAACCTGCAACCTTGGTGCACTGGGAAAATATTCTATCCACTGAGACACCTGGCCAAGGCCAGGGGCTATTCTTTTTAAAAAAAATATTTTTATTATTTACTTATTAATTTTACATAGGGAGAGAGAGGAAGAGAAAGAGAGAGAGAGAGAGAGAGAGACATGGGGAAGAGCAGGAAGCATCAACTCCCATATGTGCCTTGACCACACAGTGCAGGGTTTCGAACCTGCGACCTCAGAGTTTCACATCGATGCTTTATCCGCTATGCCAGTGGTCCCCAACCCCCGGGCCATGGACTGATACCAGTTCGTGGGCCATTTGGTACCAGTCCGCAGAGAAAGAATAAATAACTTACATTATTTTTGTTTTATTTATATTTTAGGTCTGAACGATGTTTTATTTTTAAAAAATGACCAGATTTCCTCTGTTTTATCCGTCTAAGACTCACTCTTTTTTTTTTTTTTTTTTTTTGTATTTTTCTGAAGCTGGAAATGGGGAGACAGTCAGACAAACTCCCGCATGTGCCCGACCGGGATCCACCCAGCATGCCCACCAGGGGGCGATGCTCTGCCCATCTGGGGCGTTGCTCTGTTGCAACCAGAGCCATTCTAGTGCCTGAGGCAAAGGCCACAGAGCCATCCTCAGCGCCCAGGCCAACTTTGCTCCAATGGAGCCTTGGCTGTGGGAGGGGAAGAGAGACAGAGAGGAAGGAGAGGGGGAGGGGTGGAGAAGCAGATGGGCACCTCTCCTGTGTGCCCTGGCCTGGAATCGAACCCGGGACTCCTGCACGCCAGGCTGATGCTCTACCACTGAGCCAACCAGCCAAGGCTAAGACTCATTCTTGACTCTTGTCTCGGTCATGTGATACATTTATCCATCCCACCCTAAAGGCTGATCCGTGAAAATATTTTCTGACATTAAACTGGTCCATGGCCCAAAAAAGGTTGGGGACCACTGTATGCCACCACAGGTCAGGCTGGGGGGAGAGCTATTCTTTTTTTTTTTTCATTTTTCTGAAGCTGGAAACAGGGAGAGACAGTCTGACAGACTCCCGCATGCACCCGACCGGGATCCACCCAGCACGCCCACCAGGGGCGACGCTCTGCCCACCAGGGGGCGATGCTCTGCCCATCCTGGGCGTCGCCATGTTGCGACCAGAGCCACTCTAGCGCCTGAGGCAAAGGCCACAGAGCCATCCCCAGCGCCCGGGCCATTTTTGCTCCAATGGAGCCTTGGCTGCGGGAGGGGAAGAGAGAGACAGAGAGGAAAGCGCGGCGGAGGGGTGGAGAAGCAAATGGGCGCTTCTCCTGTGTGCCCTGGCCGGAATTGAACCCGGGTCCTCCGCACGCTAGGCCGACGCTCTACCGCTGAGCCAACCGGCCAGGGCGGGAGAGCTATTCTTATTAGCCCATTTTACAGATGAAGAATGTGCCGGTCAGAAAGTTTCAGTCTCTGGCTCTAAGTCTCACACAGTGGGGCAGTCAGAACCGGAACCTTGGTGGGTGAGACAATAAAGCTCAGGGTCATAAGCCACTGTCCCATACTATTTCCCACTAATGTGGCACCTGGAGCTGTTCTCTGAAGTCCATTCTCCCTGCCAGATGTCACTTCATACATCTCCTCTGTTCCAAGAAAGACCCAGTAGTCTGCAGATGACTGATCTCTCTTTTCTCTTCTCCCAGAAATATCTTCCTTCATGACATCACTCAATAATTTGAAGCACAGACCTCATCAAGCCTACTGGGTGGAACAGCAGAACAGGGTTGGAGGCATCCAGGGAGACAGGGGATTTTAGTGGGGTGGGGAATGGGCAAGTTGGGGGTTCAGGGATAAAGGGGAGTAGGGTGGTTTGTAGGGCGGAGGGACAGGTAGATTAGTTGGAGGTTTTGGGCTGGAGGCAGCAGGTGGGGATTTCAGCTGTGGTTAGAGCTGGGGTCCATTGGACATCCGAGCCTCTTGCTTCCTCTTCAGCTGCCGCTGCCCTTGACGGAGCTCATGGAGAATGAAGTTCTGGAAATCCTCACCAAAGTCCTCCAGAGTGAGCCCCTCTGCCAACTCCCATGAGACCTTGGGGAATTTTGCAGGGCCTGAGCCCTTGGGAGTGGGGTTTCAGGATGTGTCTACCTTGTCATATTCCTTTACCACTCACAAATATTGCAGGAGCCACACAAAGAGTTAAAAAAAAAAATAGGCAACAGGGCAAGGGAGGCTCAGTGGGGCAGGAGATCATGGGTAAATGTGAGGGTCCAGAGCTCCAGGTTAAGAGCAGCCCCTCTCTAGTTGATATGGCTTTTTAAAGGCTGGTTCTTTAAGTTTTTAAAAATATTTTATTCATTCATTTTTAGAGAGAGAGAGAAAGGGAGAGAGAAGGGGGGAGGAGCAGGAAGCATCAACTCCCATATGTGCCTTGACCAGGCAAGCCCAGGGCTTTGAACTAGCGACCTCAGCGTTCTAGGTTGACGCTTTATCCACTGCGCCACCACAGGTCAGGCTAAAGGCTGTTTCTTCATCTGCCCAATGGGGATGACAGTCTTTTTGTGGCCTGGGCCCCTTTCCTGAATAATGTGAACAGCCTTTGGACAGTGGATTATTTGGGTAAACTGGTTTGCCCTCCTTATGATGTGGTGGTGGTGGTGGCTAATGGCCAGTGGTCCAGGAGGTGTCCAAAAAGATGTCGGCTCTCACTGCCCTATTTCAGGCCTGCAACATCTCTAATCTTGCCCTCCTTCATCTTCCATGTCACTATCCTATCCTGCTCCGCATCCCCTATCTAGCTGGAGCACAGGTCTATGACTTGAAACAAAACCAGCAGAACCCAGCGCCTTGGAGATCCAAAGTTCCCCAAACTAACACAGGCCGATCCGAACGCGCAGAGCTCCTGCCAACCTAAATCATCCGCAGTTCCTCAAATCATACATGTAGCATCTGTTACTGGGGAGCCCATGCCTCTACTAACTGCCCTGAATGGAGTTCTATCTTCCAGGCTACCGGTCAGAGATCGGCAAGAATCACTTCCTGACCAAGCAGCTGCAGCGATATATCGAGGGGCTCAAGAGGCGCCGGAACAAGAGCCAACACGTTTCAGGGCAGTGAGAGCACCGCTTCAGGCTCGAGTGACTGCCCGACTCCAGCCCCCGCCCCTGTCCTGCCCAGAGACATAAGCCCAACCCTATCCTCGTGGAATTTGAACCCTAGAGAAATAAAAGTCTGTGCAAAGTCCGTGAGTCAGTACGTGGCTGCGTGAGGCGGACGCACGTGGCCCCGCCTTTTCCCATGACCTTCACTCGGTCACCGCAGTGACCTTGAGCGTTCTCCGTTAGGGCCCAATCGGCTCCGCCTTCCTGGGGCTCGAAATCCAGGACTCCTTGCATGTTTTAGGTCTGCTTTTCCCAGCCCGGATTCCGCAGGTTTGTGGGAATATTGGGTCTGCGTTCCAAGTGCTCTGGATGCTGTTATCTTGGGGGAAAGGGAAAAAGAGAAAGTGGCAGCGCTTGCCCTCCAGCTAGGGCATGCTAGGCTCCGCCCCTCATGCATATGCAGATAAACTAGCCTCTCTGCGCCTCTCCGCTTCTCCGGCCCTTCTCATTTACATGTGTCTGTTGTCTCAGCGACAGCGCTCTCTCCTCTCGCGCACAGCGAGCACCGCCTCCTTCGTTACGTAAGACCATTCTTGGCTCCACCCCTACCCGGAGCCTTTTCGCCTCTCCTCTGATCACGCCCCCTCAGAGGCTGCGTACGCAAGTGCACGGCTGTAGCTTGCGGCAATGGGGCGGGACCTGCATCGTAGCCCGCCCGCTGGCTTCGCCTGCTCCTCCCCCTAGACGTTCCGGCACTCAGGCGCTGTCGACCCTACTTGTCTGATTAGCATAGGGCGCCTAGCCCCGCCCCTGTTTTGCATGCGCACGGCCGGCCCCGCCCCCGCTGTCAGCTGGAGGAAGCGGAGTAGGAAGCGGCCGCGATGTCCTTTTGTGTCCTACAAGCCGCCGGCGGCGCCGCCGAGTGAGGGGACGCGGCGCGGCGGGGCGGCGCGGCCGGAGGAGGTGGCGGAGGAGGGGCCGCCAGCGGCCCCAGGCTCACCCCGGTGCTCCGGGCCGCTCGGCCCCCATGCCTGCCCGCCTGCCTTGCCGAAGCCCCAGGTCCGGGGGCGGAGGGGAGCGCCGCTTTGGAGATGGGCGGGAGGGGCGCGGGGGCCATGTGCGAGCGCGGTAGGGAGGCGGGCGAGGGGCGGGCTCCAGGCGGGGTCCGGCTCCGGGACCGGCCCGGGTCACGGTCGGGATCCGGTGGAGAGCCAGACGAAATCAGGGTCCGAGCGGGACCCGTCGTCCAGGTCTTAGTGCGCCGGCCTGGGGCAGGGGCTGGCTTGGGCTTGGGCTGCAGATCCTAGCCAGGGTCGGGCTTGGGCCGCGGAGCCAGTCCTGGGGCAGGGTTCAACCCGGCACCTGGAGAATGCCGAAGTCCTAGGGGCGGGCGGGGGTGGAAGATGGGGAGGGTTCCCTGTCGGGGAAGGGGCTTCGAAGACCACGTGGGGGCGCTCGAAGGGGCTTTGGGCCACCCTCCTCTCTAGGTCAAAGGTCATCGCACCAGCAAGGGGCGAACTTCCTCCTCCTTGGCACTCCCCATTTACTTCCTGATAACCTGATAGAGGTACCCCGTGGGCGGAGGGGGAGGGTAGCGCAGCAACTTTAGGCAACTTCCCGTAGGTGTGCGGGGGCTTGGGGGGCGGGGCGCCCCGGAGGTGGAGGACTGCGGCAGACGCGTGTAACAGTGAATGTGCGGGCGGGTGGGGTGTGGGGGTGGTGCTAGGAGGTGGAGCCGCTCTGATCTGTGATCTGTGTGCCTTGGAGTGGGCTTGCTGGGATAGGAGGGGGGCAGTGTGTCAAGTGGGAGAGCTCTGAATGTATTTCCACAAAGGTCTATGCCTGAGTGTGGGGGTATGTGAGAGTGTAAGAGTGTGAGTGTGTGATTATGAATCTTGAGTGACTTTGATTATAAATCTTGGGTGAATCCGGCGTGACTTTGTTTATGGAGTATGCACTTGGGGAGGAGTGAGCATGAGTGAGAGCTGGGCTTGGGAAGGGCCATGTATGAGAGTGAGCATATGAGGACACCTGAGAACCCAGGTGAGGGGGAGTGTGGGAGCATATCAACTGCCCTTGGGTTTGTGTGCCTCTGCACCCTTACTGGAGGTTACCTAGGTGAGAGGGAGATCACCAGGTTCCTCTCTGGAGAAAATTGAGAGGTATTTCACTTTCTGGCTGGTTATACCAGATAGGGTTGAGGGTTACACTGCTCTCTGGCCTAGGTAAGAGTAGGGAGTTTCTAAGCCTCCTGCAGATTCCCAAGTGGGAGACTTGCTGTCAGTTACTGGCCCTGGAGGCTTTGGAGAATCTGTTCCTATGGCAACAACTGGGGGGGGGCCCTCTTCATGGGCAGTCCTTCCTTGGACTCTGTACTCCCTCCTAACCCTTCGCTGATACTGAAAGGCTGGCCCCAGGCCTGGGGTTGGGCAACCAGGGTGGCAGGGTGTCTCCATCCCCCATCCAGCACCTACCTGTGACCTGACAGGTTTCTCCCCACAGGTGACCAGCGCCATGTCCAGCCAGGTGGTGGGCATTGAGCCTCTCTACATCAAGGCAGAGCCAGCCAGCCCAGATAGCCCTAAGGGTTCCTCGGAGACTGAGACCGAGCCCACTGTGGCCCTGGCCCCTGGCCCCGCTCCCACTCGCCACCACCCAGGCCACAAGGAAGAGGAGGATGGGGAGGGGGCTGGGCCTGGTGAGCAGGGTGGGGGTAAGCTGGTGCTCAGCTCCCTGCCCAAACGCCTCTGCCTTGTCTGTGGGGACGTGGCCTCCGGCTACCACTATGGCGTGGCATCCTGTGAGGCCTGCAAAGCCTTCTTCAAGAGGACCATCCAGGGTGAGCCCCTACCCCACTTCTGTGCCTTTTGCCCTTGGCCTGGCACTACCCAGTTGACACACTGCTGGGTGGCACTAGACCCCATAGACTGCCATGGTACCACTTGGGGTTGGCAGCCTGCTGTTCCCAGGACCTCTTACCCCCCAGGAATGCTTTTTCCCTTAAAAGTTAAATAGCCACCAGGACATGTTGATGGGTTGGCTGTGGAATGTGAGAAGGGCCTTGGGATGTCTCCTGGGTTTCTGGGTGTGATAGGCCCAGCACCTTCCACACTGGCTCTGAAAAATTTGAGACTGTCTGCTTGTTTCTAAACTTTGTTCTTGCTTCTGGTGGCTACTGGCTTCTCATCAGCATGTATCACTCCCTCTTATGTTGAGTTCCCTAAAGCAGCACCAGCACAAGGCGGTCTTTATGGCTGAGGGGCCACATCCTATTTCAGCACCTAACTTTAAAAAGACTGTTAGGCATCCTGCTAAGAGTACTTGGGTTTTTCTCATGCAGGAAAGCATATGAAAGTATGAGTGAGCAAGGTGATGATATAATAAGCAGTGTTTGAGATGTGCCTGTTACTTATATTTTTATGTAAACCTCTGGTTACTTTGGGGCTGTAACATATATAATTTTTGAGAACATCTCTTCAGTGCCCCTTTACATTCATGATTTCAGTTACCCCCACAGCAACCTATAAGGTGCCAGCACTGTTAGAACTGAGGCCAAGAGAGGGTTTTAAAACTTTGTCCAAGTCCCAAAGGTAGAAAATGGCAGAACTAGGATGTGAACTTGGATTGATTCAGGTCTGGAGCCGAGCTCTGAAACACCAGACTGCTGTCTCTGCTTATTACTAATAAGCAGATAACTGAACTTTGGACAGGTGCCTCACAAATGATTGTGACATTCTAGTGAGTTTTGACTTAGCCATTGCCAAGACCCACTGGTCTGAAACGTCTGTGCTCCCTTCTGTCTTTGAACCCCTTTGAGCTAACAGTTTCAGGTCCACGTATCTCCTGCCCTCCCTGGAACCCTTCATTCTCTGAACTCAGTTGACAAAATATTCATTGAGCACTAAAAGTAAAGAGTAATCACTTACTGAAAATTTAGGTGTTGTGAACCATGCTAAATGAGTTACATCAGTTACCCCCTTTGAATTCTCACAGCTATTAAAAGAGGTACTTTTTTTTTGGAAAGAAGTACTGTTTTAATCACCTCAGGTTTTTTTTTTGGTTTTTTTTTTTTTTTTAATTTTTATTTTTTACAGAGACAGAGAGTGAGTCAGAGAGAGGGATAGACAGGAACGGAGAGAGATGAGAAGCATCAATCATTAGTTTTTCATTGCGCGTTGCAACACCTTAGTTGTTCATTGATTGCTTTCTCATATGTGCCTTGACCGTGAGCCTTCAGCAGACTGAGTAACCCCTTGCTGGAGCCAGCGACCTTGGGTTCAAGCTGGTGGGCTTTTCCTCAAACCAGATGAGCCCGCACTCAAGCTGGCGACCTCAGGGTCTCGAACCCGGGTCCTCTGCATCCCAGTCCGACACTCTATCCACTGCGCCACCGCCTGGTCAGGCACACCTCAGTTTTAGAGATGAGAAAACCGAGGGTTCAAGAGCTTAGGTATGGGACTTGTTCAAGGTCACACAGTTGGCATATGAAAAGATCAGGATAGGCCCCAGGCAGCTTCCAGAGCCTTCCCACACCTGTGCTTTGCTTCCCTGGTCTCTGTTCCAGTCTTGGCTGACTGCCCCATTCAAACAGTTTGCGTTCTAGCAGAGAGGAGAGAGAGAACAATGGATTTCATACGGTGGTTATAGCTATGTAAGTGCTGGAAGGCAAGGAGCAGGGTGTGCTCGGAGGAACCTGGCTGGACCTGGGGCTCTGGAGGGCTTCCCTGAGGAGCTTCTTGAGTTGAGCGTGGAAGCCTGGTTAGGGTGTAGGAGAAACGCACCGAGAGTGTGTCAGCTGGTTGTGTTCTTCAGCCCTCAAACGAGCCCCGTGTGGCTGGGAGGGCCACCACGCATTCATTCAACCAGTTATGAGCACCCTCTATGTGTCAGGCCCTGTCTCTAGCATCAGGGACAGCCCCAGCCCTCATGGAGCTGAGACTGAAGTCAGGAGACAGATAATAAAGAAGGTAAACCTGTACACATGTAGCATATTAGATGGTGCTCAGAGCTGATGAGATACTAAGTAGGGGCAAGTGGCTGGGGATGTTCACAGAGAAGGCATGCGGCATTCTCACCACTCCTTGCAGGGTGGCCAGGGAAGGCCTCCTCCAGGTGACGATGGGCAGATAACTGAAGGAGGGAAGGGAGCCGTGGGCCCTGAGTTAGTGACCTGGAGTAGAGCAGAGTGCAAAGAGGATGAGGTAAAAAAGGGGGTAAGGAGCAGGGGTGCAGGCCTCAAGTCGCAGGGCTCACTGGACTTTTATTCGGGGAAGGGAAATCACTGGAGGATTTTGAGCGGGGGAGGGACAGGATTTAACTTAGGTTTAATAGGGTTCCTCTGGCTGCTGCATGAGGAGTAACTAAGGAAGGCAAGGGCAGAGCAGGAGGTATATGAGGGTGTAAAGCCCCCGGGATCAGTTGATGGGTTGGATTTGGGATGTGAGACAGAATCAAAGATGTCTTCTCAATTTCTCCTTGAGCAGCTGGACAGATGCAGGTGCAGGTTCCAGAGGGTAGATCAGTACTCCCATTTAGAACAGGTTAGATTTGTGAGGCTTTCTAGACCGACATGCAAGATGTCAATCAAGGCAGTGGAATTAGGCAGGTCTTGGAAAGTGATATAAATTTGAAAGCCATTGACTAGGTACGATCAGCACAGGAGTGAGTCAGTGGAGACAAAGTCCGAGGGCAGCC
Source organism: Saccopteryx leptura (assembly GCF_036850995.1). Classification (NCBI taxonomy): domain Eukaryota; kingdom Metazoa; phylum Chordata; class Mammalia; order Chiroptera; family Emballonuridae; genus Saccopteryx; species Saccopteryx leptura. Next base: position 8,889,842 of record NC_089503.1, on the reverse strand, counting down.
ATGGGTTATTCAGTGGAAGGAGCACAGGGAGATGCACAGAAACCACAGAGTGGCCAGTGAGGTGGGAGGAAAACCAGACATATGTCCTAAAAGCAAAAGAGGAAAAGTGCTTAGTGTTTCTAGGAGGACGTGGTCATTGGCATTCAGTGATCCTTTAGGCCATGTAAAATGAGTGTGAGAAGTGACCGCTGGGGTTAGAGAGCAGATGAGAGCAGTAGAGACTAGAAGTGTGGCTCGACAGGAGGGGTGGAGCAGATGCAGCCTGACTTCCCTGGTCCCAGCTGTTCTTTGGCCCAGAAAGGAGCCCCCTGCCTAGTAGCCATTCCCCGCACTGCCCCGGGCTTCCCTGCCCCACTCACGGCACTCCTGCTCTCCCCAGACCTGTGCTTGCCCGGGGCGAGGCAGGGCTCTCCTGTCTGCTGGGCCCCCTCCGGGCCCTGGGAGGCCGCCACTGGAGCCCTGCCTCTTCCTGGCAGGGAGCATTGAGTACAGCTGTCCGGCCTCCAATGAGTGTGAGATCACTAAGCGGAGACGCAAGGCCTGCCAGGCCTGTCGCTTTACCAAGTGCCTGCGGGTGGGCATGCTCAAAGAGGGTGAGTACTGGGCAGGGGCCTTGGCGAAGGCGGGAGAGCTGGGTGCATGGGGCCAGAGACGGCAAAGCCTCAGAAGTTCTGGTGGAAGAGGTTGGGCAGGAGGGCTCTGCAGAGTAAGTCACCCCCAGCCCCAAGGACATAGCCCTGTCCTGTAATTCAAGGGGTACGTCTGGACCGTGTCCGGGGTGGGCGACAGAAGTACAAGCGGCGACCAGAGGTGGATCCACTGCCCTTCCCCGGCCCCTTCCCTGCTGGACCCCTGGCAGTAGCTGGAGGCCCTCGGAAGACAGGTGAGTGCTGTGGGTCCTTGGATCTGGGGTCAGGATCAGGCTAGACCACGGGAGGCCTCTTTGGTGTCATTCACCCAGGATAGTAGTTATCTGGGGCACTGGAACCCAAATTTTCCCTTTATCTCTTCACTTCCTCATTTCCCTGTTAGTCCTTGAGTAGTACAGCTGGGAACAGAACAGATTTCTAACGCTCAGAACCTGTTCACAAACAGCCCGGATTCCCCTGGGAGATAGGGAGAGCCCTTCCTGGAGGACAGTGTTTGAGCCTGCTGACCAGCGGCTGTTGAGGAAGGCCACGGGGGTACTGACTCTGGGAAGATGTTTGACCCCAAAGGGCCTGCAAGGTGATGAATTCGAGTGCCTCTTCCAACTGTCACTGCAGCCCCAGTGAATGCACTGGTGTCCCATCTGCTGGTGGTAGAGCCTGAGAAGCTGTATGCCATGCCCGACCCAGCGGGCCCTGATGGACACCTCCCAGCTGTAGCTACCCTCTGTGACCTCTTTGACCGAGAGATTGTGGTCACCATCAGCTGGGCCAAGAGCATCCCAGGTAAAGGGCCAGGTGCCATGGGTTTGCCCACCCAGGCCATGCCGGGCTCTGGTGCGGCCACTGAGCCACGTGTGCTCCGCTGCCCCCAGGCTTCTCGTCCCTGTCGCTGTCAGACCAGATGTCAGTGCTGCAGAGTGTGTGGATGGAGGTTCTGGTGTTGGGTGTGGCCCAGCGCTCACTGCCACTGCAGGATGAGCTGGCCTTCGCTGAGGACCTGGTCCTGGATGAAGAGGGGGCGCGAGCAGCTGGCCTGGGGGAACTTGGGGCTGCCCTGCTGCAGCTGGTACGGCGATTGCAGGCCCTGCGGCTGGAGCGGGAGGAGTATGTTCTGCTGAAGGCCCTGGCCCTTGCCAATTCAGGTGAGTCCGGGCAGGCCCTGACAAGTCTCCAGAAGGCCCTCCACAACTCAGATGGTGACAGTCCCATTTTACAGACAGGGAAAACTGAGGCGTAGGAAAGAACGGTGATTTGCCAAAAGCCACAAAGCAAGGCAAGGGCAGGCTCAGGGACTGCACATAGGGTTTTGAGCCCTACTGCCATACTTACTGGAAAGGTGAATGATTTAGTGGGAGCAAAGGTAGGGAGGGCGAGGGGGGACCATAGCTGAGAGAAAAGATGGGCTGGCTCATGAGCTGGAGCAGTGAGTGCTGCCTCAGCTAGCCAATCAACAAATTTGTGTTGACTCCTCTGTAGGCCCCACTCCTCAGTACCCAAGGAAATGGGGGCTCTCTCCTTTCTGGAGGCGCCCGTGTTAACAGCTTTCTCCCTACTCCTTGCAGACTCTGTGCACATTGAAGATGCAGAGGCTGTGGAGCAGCTGCGAGAAGCTCTCCATGAGGCCTTGCTGGAGTACGAAGCCAGCCGGGCGGGCCCCGGAGGGGGTGCTGAAAGGCGGCGGGCGGGCAGGCTGCTGCTCACATTACCACTCCTTCGCCAAACAGCAGGCAAAGTGCTGGCCCATTTCTATGGGGTGAAGCTTGAGGGCAAGGTGCCCATGCACAAGCTGTTCTTGGAGATGCTCGAGGCCATGATGGACTGAGGCAAGGGGTGGACACGGGTAGGGGTGCTGGCAGGACCCGCCCAGCATGGGTTCAGCCCCAAGGGGGCACAGCTGGGGCCTGGTCAGTGCCACAGCCTGCTGGCAGGGCCAAGGCAATACCATCAGCCCCTGGGAGCAGGCACTGTGCCCTCCCCTCCCCCTTCTAGAAGCTGGGAACGTGTGCCCAACCTCTGGGCACTGTGCTGCCCCTTGCAAGCCATAATGTGCTCCCAGATTGTAGGGGGCGCTGCGGAAGCCATAGGGGGCTGCAGGGGATGTGTGCGGGAGGGGGGAAGAAGCCTGATCTCAGGGAGGGAAGGGAGTGGAGGCCACAGTCTCCCAGTGGGTGATGCTTTTGCTGCTGCTTAATCCTACCACCTTTCCAGAGTGGAGGGGAATTTGGAAAGCAAAGGCCCCTGCCCCCTTGGCGCCTCTCATTTGCATTGGGCATTACTGCCCTATCCCCCATCCTTGAAGCAATAACTCCAAGCAGGCTCCAGCTCCTGGACTCCTGGGGTGGCCAGCCCCCGCCCCCTCCCACCAGCTCCCCCCCAGCCTCCTTAGGGGGTAGGGGAGCACTGCCTCTATGCCCTGCAGAGCAATAACACTATATTTATTTTTGGGTTTGGCCAGGGAGGCACAGGGACATGGGGCAAGCCAGGGCCCAGAGCCCTTGGCTGTACAGAGACTCTATTTTAATGTATATTTGTTGCAAAGAGAAACCGCTTTTGGTTTTGAACCTTTAATGAGAAAAAAAATATATCAAGCTCAAGAACACCGTGTGGCTTTTCACTGGGTCAATGGTTGGTGATACACACGACAAAACAAACACAGAGGATATATATAAACAAAGATACACACAGTCACTGTATGAAAAACTGGATGCCTGTGAAGATTAAGTCTCCGTGTCCTCATCACTCAGCAGCATGTTGGGGATCCCGCGGGTGATGGGGAATACACGTCCAGACTCTGGGCACTGCAGGGTGCCCTCCATCACCTCTATCTACGGGGAACAGAACAGTACTGGCGGCTGCCCGGTATGGCTGACTGGCCAGGAAGCAAGTGAGGGGCCAGTTCTCACCTCCAGTAGCACGTGATGCATCATCCTCAGAAATGTCTCATCTTGCTCATACCCCTGAGTTGGCCCTTTGGGCAACTCACCCAAATGCAACTGTGGGCAAGAGGCCTAAATTATCTCTGGGCTTCCCCAACCCTGACCAGCCGCAAAGGACTGCGGCTGAGACCACCCCCAAAGGGTGTGCACAGGTAGGGGGAGGGTCCTCACGGTAGCTGCCGCCTCCAGGAGCGCCGCCCACTCCACTTTGGGTATCATACGTGCCACGAAGTCAGGGTTGAACTCCACAGGCGTGACGCGGACCTCGGTGACCTGCGGGGCGGAGTGGTTTAGTTAGGCTGGGACCGAAGCCTGGTTTCCCCATCCCTTCCGAGAGAAGGGGACCAGACCGATCCCCGGACAGTACCTCCAGGCGCAGAGGGAATCCACGGGGTCCCACCCCTCGCACGTGCGAGCTCAGCAAATTGTGGGTAAGCAGCTTCATGTCGCCACAACACTCTCTCGCCAGGCCGGAACCGGAAAGAAGCGGCACTCCGCTACATCACTTCCGGGGCCGCTCCGCTTTCTGTCCTATTGCACGGCCCGAGGATCGGAAGCGGTGAACTTGCTGAACTTGCGGTGCTCGCGGGAGCCGAGGTGGTGTGAAGACCTGGTCGGATCTCGTGTTGCTACCGGAAGCATCCCGGCAGGAGGTGCAGATCCTCGGGTTTTGGATGAGCCAAATGTCCACTCCTACAAATCGTGTACAGTGCAAATCTTATGTAAGGAAGCCTCGGTGCAGGGCCTTCGTTGAATGAAAAATAAACGTGTTTCACTCCTACCGAGGCGCATAAAACCTCCCTCGCTTTCGGTTAAGGAACCGAAACACTGTCCGTTAATTAGGCCCATCAAAAGAGCTATACCCCTATCCTAGTATGCAAATAAGCTGCGCAGCTGCCGATAGCCCCGCCCCTTTGTCCTGAAGGCTCCGCCCACAGCGTGCTGCCCACGCCAGCAAGGGGAGGCGGTGCGTCCAGGCGATCCGCTGAGGCCCCGCCTGTTGCAGGGTTTTGCTGCGGCAACGCATTCCTGGCCCTACCTCCCGCGGCGGCCCGGAGGCGGAGGCGAGGGCGGGGAGGGCGGTTTGAGGCCTCAGGACTGAGTGGGATGTGCAGCTTGGGCCGTCTATCGCGCTCGGCACTTGCTCGGGCGGGCGCAGTCCGTTGTGCGGCTGCGGCGGGAGGCAGAGGGTGCCTGGAAGAAGGCCTAGAGTGGACAATTGGCAGAGCTCGCTGTTTCAGAAGCGCCGCTGTCGCTATGGCCCCGATCAAGGTGACTGTTCGCTCAGTACGGCCAGGCCTGACTCCCTCCTCCTCCCCTTTCCACCTCTCCAAGGTCCTCCGTCCCGCTGAAGGCTGTGGCCCCCTAGCACCAAACCCTGCTGGCTTCCCTTTTTCCTGCCCTGCCGACTCCTCTCCGCCGTCCTAGAGTCTCCTCCCGTCGTCGTCTGTCCCCCTCTTTCCCTCAACAAATCCCGTGGCTGCGCCACCATTCTTGCCAGTTTTAAAGATTTCCTGCACCATTTATTGGGATGGTCCCTGAGGCTTTCCAGTCTTCTCTTTCACATTAACTCTGATGTACCTGATGTACCCTGTGTTGGGTCTCCACCATTTCCAGGTGATTGAATACCATGACCCCACCCCCCACCCCCCCACCCCCGCCTCTGGCACCTCCTAGGGTCTCTTTTCAAGCTCCGTTACTAACCCAGTTGTACCCTGCTGCGCTTTGTTTGTTTATTTATTTACTTATTTATTTAGAGAGAGAGAGACAGAAACACAGACCTGCTCCTGTATGTGCCCTGGCTGGGGATTCCCACTCCCAACCTCTGCACTCTGGGAGGATGCTCCAACCAATCGAGCAGCCAGGGCTTAATTTTTATTGATTTTTAGAAAGACCAGAGAGAGGGGAAGGGGAAGGGAAGGGAAGCATTTGTTGTTCCACTCAGTCATGCATTTTTTTTGGTTGCTTCTTGTGTGTGTCCTGACCAGGGATGGAACCCTCAACCTTGTTGTTTCTGGAGGATGCTTAACCAGCTGCACACTTTTGTCAGGTTATTGGGCATCATTCTTACCCCATTTTTTAAAAATTGATTTGAGAGAGAGAGAAGCATTCAGTTGTTGGCTCCAGTCAGTTGTGTATCCATTGGTTGCACAATTCAAGTGCCCTGACTGGTGTTTCCTGACAATGCTGCAACCAGTGAAGCTGGCCAGGGTTATCTTTTTTTTTTTTTTTTAAAGATTTTATTTATTGATTTTTATTTTTAAATTATTTTTATTTTTTATTTATTTTAGAGGAAACAGAGAGAGAGAGAGAGAGAGAGAAGGGAGGAGGAGCAGGAAGCATCGACTCCCATATGTGCCTTGACCAGGCAAGCCCAGGGTTTTGAACCGGCAACCTCAGTGTTTCCAGGTTGACGCTTTATCCACTGCGCCACCACAGGTCAGGCCAGGGTTATCTTTTTTAATTTTTTTTAAATTGACTTTTAGAGAGAGGAAGAAGTGGGAGAGAAAGAGAAACATTGATTTGTTATTCTATTTATTTTTGTCATTGATTGAATTAAAAAATTTTTTTTTTCTTTTAATTTATTGATTTTAGCCAGAGAGGAAGGGAGAGAAAGACAGGAACATCAATTTGTTCTTGTATGTGCCCTGACCGGGGATAGAACCAGCAATCTCAGCACTTCAGGTCGATGCTCTTACCAGTGGAGCTATCCAGCCAGGGCTCATTGGTTGATTCTTTTTTTTTTTTTTTTTTGGCAGAGACAGAGAGAGTCAGAGAGAGGGATAGACAGGAAGGGAGAGAGATGAGAAACATCAGTTTTTCGTTATGGTTCCTTAGTTGTCCATTGATTGATTTCTCATATGTGCCTTGACGAGGGGGGGGGGGGCTACAGCACACCGAGTGACCCCTTGCTTGAGCCAGTGACCTTGAGCTCAAGCTGGTGAGCTTTGCTCAAAGCCGATGAGCCCGTGCTCAAGCTGGCAACGTTGGGTCTCAAACCTGGGTCCTCCACGTCCCAGTCTGACGCTCTATCCACTGTGCCACTGCCTGGTCAGGCCATTGATTTATTCTTATATGTGCCCTAAACCCGGATGGAACTGGCTAAGATACCGTAACCAACTGAGCTACCCTGCCAGGGTCTTACCCCATCTTCAGAAACATGTTGTCTCTTAGAGCCCCTACTGTGTTTCCCATCCCACTCTGCCCGCAGCTAGCTAATTCCCACCCTTCAGCTGAGTCCTTCACTCCTCTTACCTTAATCCACCCCCAGCTCCATAGAACGCCCCCCACCCCAACTCTTCTGACCCCCTCGCCCCGCTGCTTCAGCCTGCTCCCAACCCGGACTGTCCCTCCCTTTGGGCTCCCTCCTGCCCTGAAGCCCTCACACAGTCCCAGGTGTACGGATCCTTCCGCTTCAGAAGGGTCTTTCTTTTGTTATATACCTCCCCAAGGTAGGGACCTGCACCTTCCCCCCAAAACTTCCCCACCTTCTGCTGCCCTATCTTTTTCTCATCTTGGGGGTGGGATGCAGAGCTGGCAGGATCCTCTCCCTCCATTTGTCAGCCCCCTCCCAAAGTGCAGGCTCCGCCCCCCTCCCCTCCCCTCCCCCTCCTGCCGGTTATCCCGCTCCTTTTCCTGTAACTCAGCTTCTTGACTCAACTCCTTGCAACACCCCAGAGGCCTTCTTTCCCTTTTCTGTTGTCACCAACAGGCCTACAGAGAGGCATAGGGCCACCTTGAAACCTGGAGGATGTGGGGTAACCAGGCAGTGGGGGAAGAGGGGAGGGTGACAGGGAAGGCGGGACCTCTGGAAGCTCTGACAAGGTTGGACTTCCTGCCGTTTGTCAACCCTGCCTCTCCCTGGAATAGCTACCAGGCCCTTCGTCCCCCTGGCCCTTGGCTTGCTGCCCTTCCCTTGCCCTCCCTACCTGCCCCCAGTGTCCGACGCTTACCTTGGAGTCCTTCTCTCTAGGTGGGAGATGCCGTTCCATCCGTGGTGGTGTTTGAGGGGCAGCCTGGGAACAAGGTGAACCTGGCAGAGCTGTTCAAGGGCAAGAAGGGGGTGCTGTTTGGAGTCCCTGGGGCCTTTACCCCTGGTTGTTCCAAGGTGAGGCTCTGCCCTTTTGGCGTTCGGCAATTGGGATTTTGTGGATATGTCTGTATTGCTTATAAGTTCCCTCACGTTCTCCTGGGGCAGCTTGCAACAATAGTGTGCAGATGATACGACAGTTGGAAAAAACCGCAGACAGAGGCTGTGAGGAGGTTAATGTACCGGGAATGCAGAAGGAAGGGTATTATAACACAATATCACAGTTGACACTCTGGGAGGTATTTGGGTAAACAAGACATAATCCTGCCTACGGGAAGTTCCTGGTCTTGACCACAGAAGCTTCCAGTATGGATCCGAGCTCCTAGTGGCTAAGGCGAGAAGGAACCCTGTCTGCTGAGAGGTGTGGAGCCGGCCAAGCGAGGAAGGTCTGGCAGTAAAGGGTAGGCTGAGGAGTAGAGGCGGTCGTCCCTTTGCCGACTCCGTTTCCCCTCCTCAGACGCACCTGCCAGGGTACGTGGAGCAGGCTGGGGCTCTGAAGGCCAAGGGGGTCCAGGTGGTGGCGTGCCTGAGTGTTAACGACGTCTTCGTGACTGCAGAGTGGGGCCGAGCCCACGAAGCAGAAGGCAAGGTGAGGTGTGGGTCGCACAGGGCATCGGGCCACAGAGCAGAAGGCAAGGTGAGGTGTGGGTCGCACAGGGCATCGGGCCACAGAGCAGAAGGCAAGGTGAGGTGTGGGTCGCACAGGGCAGCGGGCCACAGAGCAGAAGGCAAGGTGAGGTGTGGGGCGCACAGGGCATCGGGCCACAGAGCAGAAGGTGAGGTGAGGTGTGGGTCGCACAGGGCATCGGGCCACAAAGCAGAAGGCAAGGTGAGGTGTGGGTCGCACAGGGCAGCGGGCCAGGCGGAGGTTTTTCTTGTGACCTGTACTTTCTCTTTAGGTTCGGCTGCTGGCTGACCCTACTGGGGCCTTTGGGAAGGTGAGTGCAACCCTCAGCCCCCGCCCTGCGGGGTGGTCCCTCTGCTGGTCCTTGGCTGCAGGGATTTGGAGGGACATGACCGATGGGGGAGCCGCTGGGGTTCTTGGCTTGTTCGGTGGGTTCCTGACCCTTTTTTCTGCCTTTCTTTCTTCTTAGGAGACAGATTTGTTACTAGATGATTCGTTGGTGTCCCTCTTTGGAAATCGACGGCTCAAGAGGTAAAAGTGGGAGGTCCTCTGTGGGGCTCCCCTGCCATCCCCCTGTCTGTTTCCAGCCTTCCGCGCGGGCTGTTGTAACTCCCCCCCTTTCTGGCAGGTTCTCCATGGTGATAGACGATGGAATAGTGAAGTCCCTGAACGTGGAGCCAGATGGCACAGGCCTCACCTGCAGCCTGGCCCCTAACCTCCTCTCGCAGCTCTGAGGCCCTGGGCGCAGACATGCTCCTACTCTTGCCTGTTTAATTTCTAGTCAGGGGCAGTGTGCCCCAGCCCAGCCTCAGCTGGGCCACCCAGTTGGAGCCTTGTCCAGATTTCTGCAATAAACACTTCTGGTTCATGTCTGCTGGCCGTATGGTTAGCTTGCTGGGGTGAGGAGTGTCTTATGAGCTGCTCCAGGGGCCCCAGATCAACTATCACATGGCAAGAGAACATGGCAGAGCTCCTGGTGGACAGGCTGGGTTTCAGGCCTGCAGATAAGGGGAAACCAGGCCATGGTGGCCTGGCCAGTGGGTTCTGGAGGCCTGAGGCTGTGCTTGGCAGGGCAGCAAGCATGACCTTTTGGGGCTGTTGATGGCCAAAAGGCCAACATTAAAACCAACTAACCAACCTATCCACCTGCCCTGAAACAACTGCCCAGCACTTCCCCAAATAAAAGTTACCCACCTGTCCTGACCTCAAGGCCACAGCAGTCCCGACTCGGAAGGCCAAGCGTCATCGAATCTGGGCCTTTTCTGAGTCAAGAGTTCCTTTGAAATACTGCTAAGAGCAATGCCCTTTCCCTTAGGAAATGTGTGTTCACACATGTGTGTGCATGTGCACAGAGGGACACCGGCATGTTCTTTAACAGTTTCAGGAACCCTTGAAGTCTTTCCAGAAATTCCAGGTGAGCCCTCTGTCCCCATCTGGAAGCCTCTGAGCAGAGCGGGCCACCAGGCTTTGGGCTGAGACTACCAGACCGGAAATTCTCATCTGCCAAGAAGCTGGTGACCTTGGGCAGGCGATTTAGTTTCCCTCATCTGTAAAGTGGGAAAAATCCAAGCCACCTCCTAGAGATGTTGTGGGGAACATTTTAGACAATTTAAATTATTTGGCACAGCGCCTAGCACCCAGTAGATGCCTTGTAAATTTTGGTTATAGAAAGGAGAATAAGAAGAAGCCCCGCTTTCCACCCTGCAGCCTACGTGTCAGCAGAGAAAGAGCTAGGAGTGTAGAGAGGTCAAAGCCCAGGCCTGCAACAGGATTTCTGTGCCTATGCCTCTCTGTGCCTCAGTTTTCTCATCAGTATAATGGGGCTACTGACTCTTACTGTCTATTGTCTCTAGGCCCCCAGCATTCTCCATAAGTTACCTGGTGCCTGAAGTCTCCCCTATGGAGCTGGGAAGATGTCCTCAGGGAAACTCTGCCAGGCCCTCGAGAGTCACACCTGAGCTTCTGAGAGAATGAGCAGGTGGGAAGGGACCTGCTATTCCTGGCCTAGACCAGGCGAGGGTGCAGCCACATAGTTGCCATAATACGAAGCATTGGAAGCTGCTGGCTCCAAGGGAACACACCCTGCTGGTGGAGTTTGGGGCTTGACCACACAGGAGAGAGAAAGTATGTGCAGTGGGGCTCGTGTGTGTTTATATAGCTCCTGGAGAAGACAGGGTCATATCTGTGTGTGAATGCACAGATTCTCGGTACTAACGCGTGCATAGCAGTCTGTGTCATGCTGTTTATATTTTATCGACTGTCCCTGCTCGGGCTGGGTATCATATCTTTTTACTTATCACAGATAAGGTGCCCTGCTCAGGATGGGGAACACGGGAAATACTCAGCCTATGCTTTAGGAAGGAGTAAAGAAGTGAAGGGAGGGAGAGAGAAAGCTATTCTTTCCGCACCTTCCTGGACATTGTTCCCATTGTTTCAGCGTAAAGTTGACTACAGTGTCTCTGAAGTAGAATTGCGTGAGAGATGTAGACACTGGTGACTGAAGACTGGCTTGGCTCACAGACACACAGTAGGAAGTTTGACACTCCAGGGCTATCTGGCAGCTCCATGATTGTCAGGGACCCATGCTCCTTCCATCTTGCTGCTCTGTCATTTTAAACACCTGGCTTCTGCCTCACAATCCATTGTGGCTGCTTGAGTTCCAGTCATCATAGTCATAATCCAGCCAGCAAGAAGGAGGGCATGAGGAACAGGTGGTAAAAGACTCATGCCAACTTTTAAAAATATATATTGATTGATTGATTTTCGAGAGGAAGGGAGGAGACAGAGGAAGAGTGAGAGAGAGAAAGAAAGAGAAACTTTGTTGTTCCACTTATTCATGCATTCATTGGTTGATTCTAACCAGGGATCGAACCTACAACCTTGGATGATGCTCTAGCCAACTGAACTACCCGGCCAGGGTGCTAGCTGTATTTTAAGGTTTTCCAGAAGCTGCCACATATCATTTCCACTAATACCTCATTGGCCAGAACTTCTTCTCATGATCATACCAACTATAAGAAAGCTGGAGAATACCGACTTTACTCTGTGCTGCCATGTATCTAACTAAAATTGGGGTTCTAGGCCTGACCTGTGGTGGCGCAGTGGATAAAGCGTCGACCTGGAAATGCTGAGGTCGCCGGTTTGAAACCCTGGGCTTGCCTGGTCAAGGCACATATGGGAGTTGATGCTTCCAGCTCTTCCCCCCCTTCTCTCTCTGTCTCTCCTCTCTCTCTCTCTGTCTCTCCCTCTCCTCTCTAAAATGAATAAATTAAAAAAATTTTTTTTTTAAAAATTGGGGTTCTGAAAGAAAAAAAAATTGGGGTTCTATTAGTAAGAGAAGGTTTATGGGTGAACAAGTGTGGGCCACACAGGGGGGACTGTATCTGAGCAGAGGGAGGGACCTTTGGGGATCCAAGGCCTCCCTAGGGACAGTGTCACCTCCCTGCTGCTCCCATCAACCTTGGCAGAGTATCCACTAAGCTGTTCCAGATCTTTGTGTCGCCTCCTGTCCCCAGCGACCCCCTCCCAGCCCCTTTCCCTGCAGCCTTGCTCTTCATAATCACCCAGGTCCTTGTCCTTGGCTTTTGGGTCCTCCAAGCCTTTGCCTCTTCAGTATCGCCCTGACAATGTTCACCACGTGGGACACCCCACCCTTTCCTACCCCTGCCCAAATCGGCCAGCCTTCGAGGCCCGGGTAGGTCCTGTTTGCTGGGGATGACAGCCTGTCCCCCACCCCTTCCCTGAGCTAGTCCACGAGGGCCACTTTAGCCTCATTAAAGATGGAGTTTTTTTCACATACAGTTCATAAATCAGAAAATTCACAATTCACTATTGTTTTTTTTAATTTATTTTTTGTTTAGTGGTTTTTAGTCTATTCACCAAGTTGTGTGACCATCACCACCACAAAGACGGATTTATGATCTCAGTGACTTCTCCCAAGATAAAGCTGCTTGTCTCTTCTGATCGTTGTGTGCATGTACTTACATAGTTATGAAAGATGTGTTCAGACCTTTGGGGGTTCCACTTGCTCCCTGTATCCCCGCTGTCACATCGGGTATCTTAAATCCAACTGCTGTTTGCTGAGGGCTATCTCTGCACCAGGCACTGTGGTTGGGCTCTGGGGACACTGGGTACGCCAGGCATGGGCCCTGCCGGCTCCAGGGTCGGGCCAGCCCCAGCGTGTGCTCTCACGGAGCTGCAGTGCTGACCAGCTCTGGTTCCCCCTCGGCTCTGCGTGCTCACGGGTGAGGATTTGCAGGGAGCGTGGTGGAGCAGTTGACAGGATGCCTGGGACAGAGTTCGGACTTTTTAATTTTTTTTATTTTTCTGAAGCTGGAAACGGAGAGAGACAGTCAGACAGACTCCCGCATGCACCCGACGGGGATCCACCCGGCACGCCCACCAGGGGGCGATGCTCTGCTCCTCCGGGGCGTCGCTCTGTTGCGACCAGAGCCACTCCAGTGAGCGCCTGGGGCAGAGGCCAAGGAGCCATCCCCAGGGTCCGGGCCATCTTTGCTCCAATGGAGCCTCGCTGCGGGAGGGGAAGAGAGAGACAGAGAGGAAGGAGAGGGGGAGGGGTGGAGAAGCAGATGGGTGCTTCTCCTGTGTGCCCTGGCCGGGAATCAACCCGGGACTTCTGCACACCAGGCCCACGCTCTACCACTGAGCCAACCGGCCAGGGCAGAGTTCGGACTTTTACAGAAGAAGCATACTGCTTACACCGCCACATCCCATGCAGTGAGGGAGGGAGAAAATGACTTCTAGCTGTGACTGGAAAATGAATAGGCGATAGATAGCCAGGTACACGGAGGTGGAGGTGAGAAGGGCTATCCAGGTAGCGGGAACAGCATGTGCTAGGTCCTAGGAGTGAGAAAGAGGAGAGAAGTCTGGGCTGGGCTGACCACGAGAAGGCAGGGGTGGGATTTCGTCCGCAAGCCGTGGCTTATCTGGGTTCTCTTGGTGGACACCTGGGTGTGTCCGTATGAGGGGCAGCTTCAGACACAGTTCTGTTTGTGTTTCTTCTCGGGCTTCTTCCTCAGGGTGCGTTCCCAGATGCCAGTGTGCTGGGTCACAGGGCTGTGGCAGTTTTATTGGCCTCTGGAAACTGGAGCCATTCTGAGGGCTGTCAGCGCTGTGTGCGTGTGCACCCCTCCCCACAGTCTGCCAACCGTCTCTCCTGCGTATATTTTGCCAGCCTAATGGGTATTGAATGGCACCTAGGAGTTGCCTTTAATGCGTGTCTTTAGTTATGAGGGAGGCTGGCAGCCCCCGGTCTCGGAGCCGGGCCGTCCCTTGCTGACGGAGTCTGGTGCCAGCCTTGCTCTCCCGCCAGACGGCAGCAGGGCTGCAGGTGGGAGAGGATGCAGCTCTCAGGCCCGAGGACTGGGGCTTCCCTCCGACAGCCCACCCTCCCCTGGGCCCTTTGAACTTCGCTTTCCTTTTCTCTGAAATAGGAATTCATTTGTTCAAAACCCATTAGTTTGGCTGTGTTCGATATGTTGGCTCTATCCTGGCTCTGTGGTCTTTTTTTAATTTTTTTTTAATTTTTATAAGGCATACTCTTAGGTAAGAGGTGCTTTTTAAAAAAATTTTTTTAAATTCATTTTAGGAGAGGGAGAGACAGAGAGAGAGAGAGGAGAGACAGAGAGAGAGAAGGGGGGAGGAGCTGGAAGCATCAACTCCCATATGTGCCTTGACCAGGCAAGCCCAGGGTTTCGAACTGGCGACCTCAGCATTTCCAGGTCGATGCTTTATCCACTGCGCCACCACAGCTCAGGCTGGCTCTGTGGTCTTTTTTTTATTTTATTTTTTGTATTTTTCTGAAGCTGGAAACGGGGATAGACAGTCAGACAGACTCCCACATGCGCCCGACGGGGATCCACCTGGCACGCCCACCAGGGGCAATGCTCTGCCCCTCCGAGCATCACTCTGTTGCGACCAGAGCCACTCTAGTGCCTGGGGCAGAGGCCAAGGAGCCATCCCCAGCGCCTGGGCCATCTTTGCTCCAATGGAGCCTCGCTGCGGGAGGGGAAGAGAGAGACAGAGAGGAAGGAGAGGGGGAGGGGTGGAGAAGCAGATGGGCGCTTCTCCTGTGTTCCCTGGCCGGGAATCGAACCCAGGACTTCTGCACGCCAGGCCGACGCTCTACCACTGAGCCAACCGGCCAGGGCCTGGCTCTGTGGTCTTAGTAAGTGATTTAACCTCTCTGTGTGTCAGTTTCTTCGTCATAAAACGGGGGCAGGGAGGTGATAATAATGGCACCTGTATTTTTGGCTGGGGAGGGGATTAAGTGATTAATACATGCGCAGAACAGAGCTGGCACAGGTAAGAGGCCTGCGAGTGGCACTCGTGGTTGCTGTAGTTTGGCTCTGTGCTTGTGCCTGGAGTGTGGCCATGGGCCACCTCATGACATCCCTGCCCTCACGCAGCTTCTGCTCCAGTGCGGAGCAGATGATGAGAACCAGGGAAGATGCCGACTTGAATAAGGCTGCATTGAACGAAGTAAAAAAGAGTATGGAGGCTTTGGCTAGAAAAAAAAATTATTTCTGAATAGATTTATTCAAGGGTCTTGTGGTTTGCAAACCAGAAACCCAACCAGAAAATACCCAGAGTGTTCCAGAGAAGAAGAGCATTCTGAGTAAAAAGCATACGCCTGAGAAGAATAAAGCCTGCATTCTTTGTCTCTGGATTGGTCTGACATGGTAATGCTTCAGGTGGTCAGTGGTCTGGATAGTAAACATTCTTTTTTGTGTGTGTGACAGAGACAGAGAGACAGAGAGGGACAGATTGGAAGGGAGAGAGATGAGAAGCATCAGTTTGGCAGTTTAATTGTTCATTGACTGCTTTCTCATATGTGCCTTGATCGGGGGTGGGGGGCTACAGCAGGGTGAGTGACCCCTTGCTCAAGCTAGCAATCTTGAGTTCAAGCCAGCGACCTTGGGCTTCAAGCCAGTGACCATGGGGTCATGTCTCTGATCTCACGCTCAAGTCAGCAACCCCGCGCTCAAGCTGATGAGCCTGCGCTCAAGCTTGTGACCTCGGGGTTTCGAACCTGGGTCCTCTGTGTCCCAGTCTGACACTCTATACATTGCAACACCGCCTGGTCAGGCTGACCTTCCTTTTTTTAGCTCTTCAGGGGGTAACTAGAGAGTTATCTGGAAGTCTGATATACATTCAGGCATTGATGCAGGACAGGAAATTTCAAGTGTAAGTTCCTTGGTTAGTTAAAGCCAGCACAGAATTGGTACACTCTTCCTCCTGGGAGCACGCCCATATCTGTCCCTTCCCCTGTTCTTGCCCCACAGGCAATGCATTTCCTAATCTCTAAGGGTCCTCGTGAGACCTGCAACCAGGGGAGCAATGAGCAGCGTCAGCTCATCCCGGGCTAACCCCCAAACCAGTCTCCAAGGCTCTCTTTTCTCTGATTTTCCGGTGAGCTGCCAGCTCTCCCTTGGCTCACTTCTGTCTCTGACTTATTTCTCCGTGAGCCAAGCAGCCCCGCCTCGGTTCTCTCCTGTTCCTTCTTTTTTCTTAAGCCCTTCCTTGTTCCATGTCCCCAGCTTTAATAAACATGCTGTCAAAGTCACCTGGACTCGTATTGTGAAATCTTTCCTGCATGAAGTAAAAACCCACACACTCCAGGCTGGCCCGAGGCAGGCTCGCTCTGGGCCCAGTCACTTTCTGCTTTCCGGTAACACACAGCTCAACAATGTGGTTGGGATTTGTGGGCAGGAGAGCAATGAGGAGGGATCTGCAAACTGGCAAAGGGTTCTTTGTAAAGCCAGTAGCCAGGGCCACCATCACAGCCGCCTGGCCCATGCAGGTTCGCATTGGATTCAAACAAACAGTAATGAAACAACGGAGCCTCGAACTGGTGGGCCATCATCTTTAATCCTAGCTTGCACCCAGCGGGCAGTAAAAACACACACTGGGCTCCAAAACCCACTCATTCAATGCTCACAAAGCTACTGACTTATTCGAGTTTCCTAGAATCAAAGGTTTCTAGCTCACCAGACTTATTCACCTCTGTTCCCCATCTCCTTCCTTCTCCCTGCACAAACTCTGCACAAACTGGCTTCTCACTCAGCACTCCACCATCTTGGCTGCTTCTCCTCGCATCCTACACATGGCCTTTCTCTGCTCTCCTCTCTAATGCTAATCTCAGGAACCAAGAGAGCAAGTTCCCATTCTGCACCCATTTTGTAGTGTAGAAATCAAAACCTTTGATTGCCTGACCAGGCGGTGGCGCAGTGGATAGAGCATCGGACTGGGATGCAGAAGACCCAGGTTCGAGACCCTGAGGTCCCCAGCTTGAGCGCGGGCTCATCTGGTTTGAGCAAAAGCCCACCAGCTTGAACCCAAGGTCACTGGCCCCAGCAAGGGGTTACTTGGTCTGCTGAAGGCTCGTGGTCAAGGCACATAAGAGAAAGCAATCAATGAACAACTAAGGTGTTGCAACACGCAACGAAAAACTAATGATTGATGCTTCTCATCTCTCTCCGTTCCTGTCTGTCTGTCCCTGTCTATCCCTTTCTCTGACTCACTGTCTCTGTAAAAAAAAAAAAAAAAAATTTAAAAAAAATTAAACCCCCCCCCCCCTTTGATCCAATATACAAAATAGGGAAGTCTCTAATACAAAGTCACTTATCTGAGGCATGATGGGATTGTACCACACCACATCAAAAAGGGTGGGAAAGGTTTAGTCCTAAAACCAAGCCCCAGGCTACAAGGATCCTGCCTGCCCACAGCCTGCCCCCAACACACATTAATATCACCTGGGTACACGGGCCTCCACGGGGGCAGCGCCGTCTTTAACAAAGTGAGCATAACATATTTTATCTGCCCAACATTCTTGAATCTAGAAGTACCGGCGTGTGCACGTATGAGAGGAAGACTACCCAAGGCCAGGGAAAGAACCACTAGAAAGCAGTAGGCCAGGCAATTCCAGGATTATACAGAACTGAGAATACTTGACATTCCAGCCAGCCAGAACATCAGCATTTTGGGACCAGTTTTCCAAGTCCCAATTTCATAGGGTAATACAAAGAGGGTCAGAGGACCCTGGTGCACACGGTGGGCCATATCATAGGAGTGCAGGGTGCTAAAATCTTTTATACAGGGGTCGAGTTACAACAGCCCTGATATACAACATTTCAAGTTTACAACGCTCACTCCCATAAAAACTTAAAAAAATTGAGACGTGGGTGTTTTTGTCTCCTGCGTCTTCCTGAGGCGATCCTGATTCACCTGACCCAGTATCTTCAGCACTTTCTGCAGGTTCTCCTGCCTCTCCAGCTTCCTCCTCCCAATAATCACTCTCTCCCACCTTGTAATGCCCCTTTCAGTGTGCAAGCCAACCACGGGAATAACAGTAAGGAATTTTTTTTTTAAGATTTTATTTATTCATTATAGAGAGGGGAGAGAGAGAGAGAGAAGGGGGAAGAGCAAGAAGTATCAACTCCTTCCACCCCTCCGCCACGCTTTCCTCTCTGTCTCTCTCTTCCCCTCCCGCAGCCAAGGCTCCATTGGAGCAAGGATGGCCCGGGCGCTGGGGATGGCTCTGTGGCCTCTGCCTCAGGCGCTAGAGTGGCTCTGGTCGCAACATGGCGACGCCCAGGATGGGCAGAGCATCGCCCCTGGTGGGCGTGCCGGGTGGATGCCGGTCGGGCGCATGCGGGAGTCTGTCTGACTGTCTCTCCCTGTTTCCAGCTTCAGAAAAATGAAGAAAAAAAAGAAAAGAAAAAAAAAAAAGAAGCATCAACTCCCATATGTGCCTTGACCAGGCAAGCCCAGGGTTTTGAACTGGCAACCTCAGCGTTTCCAGGTTGACACTTTATCCATTGCGCCACCACAGGTCAGGCAGTAAGGAATTTTTTTTTTTTTTTTTTTTTTTTTTTTTTTTTTTTTTTCATTTTTCTGAAGCTGGAAACAGGGAGAGACAGTCAGACAGACTCCCGCATGCGCCCGACCGGGATCCACCCGGCACGCCCACCATGGGGCGGCGCTCTGCCCACCAGGGGGCGATGCTCTGCCCATCCTGGGCGTCGCCATATTGCGACCAGAGCCACTCTAGCGCCTGGGGCAGAGGCCAAGGAGCCATCCCCAGCGCCCGGGCCATCTTTGCTCCAATGGAGCCTTGGCTGCGGGAGGGGAAGAGAGAGACAGAGAGGAAAGCGCGGCGGAGGGGTGGAGAAGCAAATGGGCGCTTCTCCTGTGTGCCCTGGCCGGGAATCGAACCTGGGTCCTCCGCACGCTAGGCCGACGCTCTACCACTGAGCCAACCGGCCAGGGCCAGGAATTTTTTTTATACTCATTTTTGGTCATTTTTTCTGTTACTGCAGTACAGTGTACAGTACAGTGTGTTTATGTCCTTTTCCTTTTTCTGTGGCTTAGTTGTGTTTTTATGCTCTAGGTTATGATTTTACCACTGTGTTAGATAGGTAAGTGACTTAGGCGAGAGTGTGTTTCAACTAACACCAAAATTTGGGTTATATCACTGTCACAGGAATGGAACTGTGTTGTAACCCGAGGACCCCCTATAATGGGTAGCGACTATGCCTCTTTTTTGGCTTTATCTTTCAAGACAGTAAGCAGATTTGCTTTTTGCTCTAAAGGGAGACACTATCTCTTTCTTCCAAGATTGTGTGTCATCCAAAGTCCTTGGGAGTATTTGAAATCTTGTTCCCTGGCATATGCCATCAGTTTGGCTCAAATAAACTTTTTCTTTCTTTCTTTTTTTTTTTTTTTTTTTTTGAGAGAGAGAGAGAGTGAGGAAGAGAGAGAGATAAGAAGCATCAACTAATAGTTGTGGCACTTTAGTTGTTCATTAATTGCTTCTCATACGTGCCTTGACCGGGGGCTCAAGCCAAACCAGTAATCCCTTGTTCAAGCCAGTGACCTCGGGTTCAAGCTGGTGAGCCTGTGCTCAAGCTGGATGAGCCCGCACACAAGCTGGCGACCTCAGGGTTTCAGACCTGGAACCTCAGTGTCCTAGGTCAACGTTCTATCCATTGCTCCACCACCAGTCAGGCTCAACCTCTTAAAAGTGAAAAAAAAAATTGTTTCCTCTTACCTCAATATACTTTATTTTAGTAATTTAGCAGCTTGACTATAGTGACTTCATTTTATTTCTTCACTCTATTCCTCATCTCCCCCTTTTGATCAAGATTCTTCTCTCAGAAAACAACACAGATCAAACAAAACATTTTAAAGTCCCTGATCCTACGGTGGCAATGCCTTCCTTGGGTCTGTCAGGCATGAGCCAGAGACGGGCTTGCCATCTGTAAGTCTTATAACCAGCTCAATATTTGTGCCAATTTTTAGGCTGAAGCATCAGGAAAGGACCAATTAAGACATTATTATTATATATGGGTTTCAGAAACCTGTCTCAGTCTCGAGACTAAGTCAGTTCAGTTAAACAATGGCCTCTCATTTCAGGTGGCAATGATGAAGATGGCTCCCAAAGTTAGGCCTATGGTACAAGCAATCGGGTATTTAATAAGAGCCATCTCTGTAAAAACAAAAGAAAAACAATGGCTAATAATTACAGTTAACAATGGTTGGCTACAATTTTTTTTTTTTTTTTACACAGAGACAGAGAGAGGGATAGACAGGGACGGAGAGATGAGAAGCATCAATCATTAGTTTTTCGTTGCACATTGCGACACCTTAGTTGTTCATTGATTGCTTCCTCATATGCGCCTTGACCATGGGCCTTCAGCAGACCGAGTAACCCCTCGCTTGAGCCAGGGACCTTGGGTCCAACCTGGTGAGCTTTTTGCTCAAACCAGATGAGCCCACGCTCAAACTGGTGACCTCGGGGTCTTGAACCTGGGTCCTAGGCATCCCAGTCCGATGCTCTATCCACTGCGCCACCGCCTGGTCAGGTGGTTAGCTACAATTTAACCATAATCCTAGTTTCTGAGTTCTGAAAGCAGCCAGTGAGATTTCTTCAGATAGAGGGAAGGCAGACCGTCACAATCTGATCTTCCTGGTTTGCAGTTTGAGTATCCCTGGTCACTTATCCTCAACAGTCATGAAGATTGTTCATATAGAAACTCCTGTTGTGATGTCTCTGAAGTTGATATTGAAGGTCATGGTGAGAAGCTGGAACTTGATTCAAAGTACAGGGAGAAGGGTTTAAGGAGGGAAGGGTCATGAGCCAGTTAATATTTTCTTTCTTTTTCTTTTTACTAAGTGAGAGGTGGGGAGGCAGAAGTGGGGAGGCAGAGAGACAGACTCCCATATACTCCTGGACTGGGATCCACCTAGCAAGCCCTACCTACAGGGCAATGCTCTGCCCATCTGGGGCCACTGCTCTGTTGCTCGACAACCGAGCTATTTCATTGCCTGAGGTGAGGCCATGGAGCCATCCTCAGCTCCCAGGGCCAACTTGCTTGAACCATTTGAGCCATGGCTATAGGAAGGGGAGAAAGAGTGAGAGACAGAGAGAAAAGGGGAGGGGGAGGGGTGGAGAAGCAGATGGTCACTTCTCCTGTGCACCATGACTGGGAATCAAATCAGGCACTTCCACATGCCCGGCCAATCAATGCTCTACTGCTGAGCCAACCAGCCAGACCTCGAGCTGGTTAATATGTATGTATGTATGTATGTATATGTATGTATGTATGTATGTATATATGTATTTTATTTAGCGAGTGGAGGGGTGGCAGAGACAGACTCCGGCATGTGCCCTGACCAGGATCCACCCAGCAAGTCCACTAGGTGGCGATGCTATGCCCATCTAGGGTGTTGCTCAGTTGTGACCAGAGCCATTTTTTTTTAAAGATTTTATTTATTCAATTTTCAGAGAGGGGAGGGGGAGAAAGGGGAGGAGCAGGAAGCATCAACTCCCATATGTGCCTTGACCAGGCAAGCCAGGGTATCGAACAGGCGACCTCAGCGTTCCAGGTTGACGCTTTATCCCACTGCTGTCTCCCTGCCATCTCCTCCCTGGGGCCCAGCTTACCATCTGCAAACCATGGGAATGCGAAGGACTAGAGCCATTTGTTAGCACCTAAGGCAGAAGTCATGGAGCCATCCTCAGTGCCCAGGGCCAGGTTGCTCCAATTGAGCCATGGCTGCAGGAGGAGAAGAGAGAGAGAGAGAGAGAGAGAGAGAGAGAAGTGAGAGGGGGAGGGGTAGAGAAGCAGATGAGTGCTTCTTCTGTGTACCCTGGCTGAGAATCGGACGTGGGACATCCACACGCCAGGCCGACACTTTACCACTCAACCAACCGGCCATGGTCTGAGCCGGGTAATATTTTTAAATGACTCCTTGGGTAATGGGTGGAGGCTGCCCGGAGGAGAGCTGGTACCAGCATCCAGCTTTGGTAAGACGGGGAGGCAGGGCAGGTGCCCCCAGAAGTGTGTGTGTGGGCCCTGAGAAGAGCAAGAAGGGAGAGCTGGCCAAGTTTCAGGTAGTGGGGGCTCGGATCTTTTCAGTTGCTGGAGCCCCCACCTTGCAGGCCCCGCCCGAATCCCTAGGCACCTAGCATGACCCCGGGCACACGCACTGGGCCCTGCCCGCCCTGACTGTGGCTTCCCACTGCCTCCTTGTACCTGAGCAGTTCATCTGGGCCACTCTGCCAGGCATTTCTGCTCTTGTCCAACTCTGCTTCACTAAGTTCACCCCAGAATGGTGGGCGGAAAACCCACTCCATCTCAGATACCTAGGTGGGGAGGAGGGAGTTCCTCAGACTCAGCATGAGAGGTCCAGGAGCCTAGAAGATCCTGGAGGCTGTTTTTGTTTTTAGATCTTGAGGCTGGGACCCTGCACCATATAGTTAGGAAGCTGGGCCCGCAGGCTGCTGGGGTGCCAGAGGGCAGGGGGAGCTCTGGGCTTGCCACACATGGAGAGAAGAAGCTGTCTCTGACTCAGTCCTGACTGGTCCAGGGCTCTGGCTGGACCCGGCCCCCACCGGCCCTGGTCTTCTCCCTGAACTCTCTTCCTCCCCACCTGAGAGCCCTCCTGCTCTGGCGTTGGGGCAGACCAACTCTCCAGATGACTCACAACCAGAAGGAAACTGGGAGCTAGAGTCCTTCGCATTCCCGTGGTTTGCAGATGGTAAGCTGGGCCCCTAGGGAGGAGATTGCAGGGAGACAGCAGCCACTGACTACATTGCCCATCTGTCTGTTGGCTCCCCCCCCCCCCTTTTGACAGACAGAGAGAGAGAGAGAATCAGAGAGAGGGACAGATAGGCACAGACAGGGAGAGAGATGAGAAGCTTCAATTCTTCATTGAGGCACCTTAGTTGTTTATTGATTGCTTTCTCATATGTGCCTTGACCAGGGGGCTACAGCAGAGTTAGTGACCCCTTGCTCGAGCCAGCGACCTTGGGCTCGAGCCAGCGACCTTGGGCTTCAAGCCAGCAACCTTTGGGCTCAAGCCAGAAACCATAGGGTCATGTCTATGATCCCACGCTCAAGCCAGCAATCCCATGTTCAAGCTGGTGAGCCCACGCTCAAGCTGGGTGAGTGTGAGCTCAAGCCAGTGACCTCAGGGTTTCAAACCTGGGTCCTTCGTGTCCCAGTCCGACACTCTACCTACTGCGCCACCCCACCTGGTCAGGCTTGTCTGTTGTCTTTCTCTGCCTCTTACCTGCCTCTTGGGTCCCCATGCCATCAGCAGGGAGCACTGAGCTCCTTTAAATATTGCCAGAAAAAGCTACCTGAGAAGGGCAGTTACTATGGCAATGTAGTAAAAGCAAAAGATGCAAACATAAAATATTTGTCAGCAAGAGACAGTTTAAATGATGATGAGATAGCAGCATGGTAAAATACACCCATCCATTAAAAAGGCCAAGGCCAGGCCCTGGCCGGTTGGCTCAGTGGTAGAGCGTCGGCCTGATGTGCAGGAGTCCCGGGTTCGATTCCCAGCCAGGGCACACAGGAGAAGTGCCCATCTGCTTCTCCACCCCTCCCCCTCTCCTTCCTCTCTGTCTCTCTCTTCCCCTCCCGCAGCCAAGGCTCCATTGGAGCAAAGTTGGCCCGTGTGCTGAGGATGGCTCTATGGCTTCTGCCTCAGGCGCTAGAATGGCTCTGGTTGCAACAGAGCAACACCCCAGATGGCAGAGCATCGCCCCCTGGTGGGCATGCCGGGTGGATCCTGGTCGGACCCATGCGGGAGTCTGTCTGACTGCCTCCCCGTTTCCAACTTCAGAAAAAAAAAAAAAAAAAAGGCCAAGGCCAGACCTGTCAGAGTAGCTCAGTTGGTTAGTGTTATCCTGATACACCAAGGTTGTGGGTTTGATTCCCGGTCAGGGCACATACAAGAATCAACCAATGAGTGCATAAATAAGTGGAACAATACATTGATGTTTCTCTCTTTAAAATCAATAATAAAAAAAAAGGCCAAGGTCCTAAACAGAAATGAAGCCGATTGCAAAATATATTGTGAAGCAAAGAGGTGCACAGCTGTGGGTGTGGTTGCAACCACCTGTTATAGGACACGGGCAGCTGAACCTCAGAAGGACACAGAAAGTGCTGAGAGGGAGCCCGACCTCTGGTGGCGCAGTGGATAGAGCGTCGACCTGGCATGCTGAGGGCACTGGTTCAAAATCCTGAGCTTGCCTGGTCAAGGCATATATGGGAGTTGATGCTTCCTGCTCCTCTTCCCTTCTCTCTTCCTCCCTCTAAAAGTCAATAAATAAAATTTTAAGGAAAAAAAAGAAAGAAAATAAAATGCTGAGAGGGAGACTGGGGGTGAGATTGGAAGTGATGAGGGGGAAGACTTGATTTTTTTCTATATCCTTTTGCACCTTGACTTTTTTTTAATTGATTTTTAGAGGGGGGGGGGAGAGAGAGAGAGAGAGAGAGAGAGAGAGAGAGAGAGAGAGAAGGGGGAGGAGCAGGAAGCATCAACTCCCATATGCGCCTTGACCGGGCAAGCCCAAGGTTTCGAACCGGCAACCTCAGCGTTCCAGGTCAACGCTTTATCCCACTGCGCCACCACAGGTCAGGCTTTTTTTTTTTTTTCCTTTAAGGAGGGGAGGTGCAGGAAGCATCAACTCGTAGTAGTTACTTTGACCCAGCAAGCCCAGGGTTTTGAACCAGCAACTTCAGCATTCTAGGTTGATGCTTTATCCACTGCACCACCACAGGTCAGGTACACTCTTTTTTTTTTTTTTTTTTAAAGGGACAGAGAGAGAGTCAGAGAGAGGGATAGATAGGGATAGACAGATAGGAATGGAGAGAGATGAGAAGCATCAATTATCAGGTTTTTTTGCAACACCTTAGTTGTTCATTGATTGCTTTCTCATATGTGCCTTGACCGGGGGCCTCAGCAGCCCGAGTAACTCCTTGCTGGAGCCAGCGACCTTGGGTCCAAGCTAGTGAGCTTTTTGCTCAAGCCAGATGAGCCCGCACTCAAGCTGGTGACCTCGGGGTCTCGAACCTGGGTACTTCCGCATCCCAGTCCAACGCTCTATCCACTGCGCCACCGCCTGGTCAGGCGGTCAGGTACACTCTTGACATTTTTGATCATGTATCTGAAAACTTCTTCAAAGGAAAAATTTATTCAAAGGAAAGGGACCTCTGCTGGCCTCTGTTGATCCTTCAACAGCTAATTGAGCCTCAAAATCCCAGGGTCTCTGTGTCAGGGTATGATGGAGCCCTTCCACAGCCTTCACTCCACCTTCCACCCCAGCCTCCCTCTGCCTGACTCAGCTAAACCAAGTCAGAGAAGAAGACTGCCATTCAGCCAGGCATGTCTGCAGTGACGGATGTGAGAGCAACTGGCGACACGGCCCCCTGCCTCGGAGGCTATAGCCCAGAAAGGCTTTGATGAGGTCACCCAGTAGGGGCTCCAGAAGACTTCTTGGGCTGGAATCGTAAGGGGATGCAAACAAGTAAATTCACAGGGGGTTCAAATTGGGACAGATCCTTGATATTATCAAAAACAAAGATAATACCACACCAGGGACCATTTAATGAACCAGGCACCAGCTCATTGAATTCTTATAACAACTCTCTGAGAGGATGACTCATTTTTGATGCACCTCGGGAGGGTTAAACAACCCTTCTGCTAACAACCCTGCACGGCCTCCCATTGCCTGGTTAGACCTAGCTCACCTTGATCTTGAGCAACTTTGCCCTCTGGTCCCACTGCCTTCTTTCAGTTGGTTCGACTACTTAAAGGCTGTGTGACTTTGAGCAAGTTGTTAACCCCTCTGAGTCTCAGTCTCCTCCTCTGTAAACTGGAGACGATTCATAGTCCTAATTTCTCCTTGTCCAGAGCGAATCAGTTAATAAGCATAAAGTACTTGTAACCTTGACTAGCTCTTGGTAAGCCACGATTGTTCTTACGACTCCATATTTTATCAAATCGAAGATGTCATCGTTTGTTAACAGATGCCGCTAAGAGAAAAAATAATGCTGCCTGTTAACCATGTCCCAAGTCTCTTTCATCACTAGAACCCTTATTTTATACTTCCCAAGGAGCTCTTTTAGACTTAGATGTAGGTTGTCATCAAATATAATTCTGATGCACACATGAAAAGGAAAACAGAAGCGAAACAAATTGTTTATGGCATTTGGAAAACTCCTTCACCTTTCGAGTCCAACCGAGTCTGTGTATTTATTTCACTGAGATCTCTTCTGGTGAGTTGTCAAGAGTGGAGACCAGCACCCCTTCCAACTACCCATGAGACAACGGTAAGACCACCAGCAGCCATCTGGGTGGGCTCTCAAATTAGCTTTGCAGTTGACTTCTGCTGTGGAAGTGTTACTGACCTGACAAGTCTGGCTCTCCTCCCGGAGGGCTCCTACTCTTTGGGTTTTGGGGTTAAAGGAGTGTTCTGCTCTTGCCTCTGTCCCCCCCCCCCCCCACACACACACACCAGGTGCAGACACCCTTTCTGCAGGGCTTAATGCTTCTGAAGTGTGGACACGTGCAGGCAACAGCTGCTGTGTCAGAACTGCCGCCAGCCAGATAGCAGCTCAACCGTGTAACCTGACTACAGAGATTTAAGAGAGAAATAGAGTCTTGGAATCTACAAACCACAAATCATTTCTGAATTTTACACTGGCCATGCTTCCAGCTGCCACAGAGCCCTTGCACACTCTGTTCCTGCTGCCTGGAATGCCCTTCCTTTGTGCCCACGCTGCCTAGCTTACCTAGTCATCCCTGACCTGAGCTCCATTGTTTTATTTATTTATTTATTTATTTATAGGTTTTTAAATTTTTATTTATTTTTATTGTTTTCAGCTCCATTGTGGAGCCCCCTCTGGATGCCTTTCCTGAAGTCGAATCCCTCCCCCACCCATGCACCTGGTATCACCGCAACGCTACACTCTGTGTGATTTGGGGTAGCTGTCTCCCCAATACACTGTTTGTCCCATTGGGGCAGGGACCATGTGGCTTATCGTTACATCCCAGTCCCCAGCACTGTGTCTGCGTGGAGCTGGTGAAGGAAACCATGAGGCCCCGCAGTAAGCCGCGGGGAAATGGGGAAGTTCTGGCCTGTTTGTCTAAGAGACAGATGCTGCTGGTCTCTGTATCGAACTGCTCCCCTCAGAGGACGAAGTCCCACTCCTTTTACAGACGGGAAACTGTCTAGACTAGAGTGCGTAGAATATGGGGGTGGGGTTCAGAGGGGGCTTGCTGGGGGAAGCGGCTTCTGAGCCAGGCTGGACAGGTCGGGTATGTTTGGGTAAGTTGGAGAAATGTGAAGGGGAAGGGAAGCCAGCAAATGAGAAGAGGCAGGTGTGGATCCTCAGACTCACCCTCTAAGGCCGAGGCCCTCCCAGAGGCCCTGGCCGATGCACGGTTGTGGTCACCCTCTCTGGTTTCAAGTTGGGAAACAGAGGCCAAGAGAGATGAAGAACTCACCTGCCATTGTCCACCGAGCCAGGAGAGCTGTGCACCTCGCTCCTTGGGGCGCCGCCTTCCCGTTAGTCTCAGTCCCTGCTGAGAGGAGCCCTGGGGAGGATGCAGCTTGGAGAGGCAGGGGCAGAGGCAGGACTCTGGGGGTGCAAGGCCAGCCTGCACCGGAAGGAGGAAGCTGTACAGGGTTCTGCAGCTGGGCCCGGGATCCCCCACCAGGGGACTTCCTCTTCCTCTCAGGGCAGGTATAGCTGCCGCAGTGGGACCAACACCCTGACCTGTCATGGATGGGGGCACAGGGCCCAGACTCAGAGCCTTCCTGAGTGGGAGTCTGGCCACCTGGGTGAGGCGGCAGGTGGAAGGGGCTGCGGAGGGGAAGTGAGCAGCAGGGAGGGGATGGTGTTGGGGGGAAGGGTGGGACAGGGTCTGGGTCTGAGTGGGGTGGGCTCCAATGTGGTGCTGAAGTCCAGGTGGCTATAAGGCAGGAAAAGGGTTCCAGACCTTGGGGGGGGGGGGTGCAGACATTTAGGGATTTTGTAGGAGGGGGCTGTGTGGGCTCAGGGGCCTGGTCAAAGGGGCTTGGGATTCATTCTACTGATGGGGGGCTCCCACATGGGCCAGCTGACGTGTCTCTGCTTCCCACAGGCGCTGGGACTGGCTGGGCTGGTGGGAGAGGCTGAGGAACCCGAGAGGGAAGAGGAGGAGGAAGGAGAGGGGCCCCTTTATCCGGAGAAGAGGCTTTTGCAGCTCAGTGATGGGGCCCTGCTCCTCCGGGTGCTTGGCATCATGTAAGGGGCACTAGGGGCCAGCCCAGGGGCCCCAGGGGAGCTGGCTGGGACGGGCGGGTGGGCAGAGCCTGAGGGCCGAGGGTGGAGCCTGCTGAGGGCAGGTAAGTCCTTGACTATCCCTCCCGCCAATGGCCGCCTGTGCCCACAGTGTCCCTACTTCCCGAGGGGGCCCTCAGACCATCAGAGGCCGTGATGGTCCTGCAGCCTGGAGGGTGCGTAACCTGAACTTCCTGTGGAGCCGACTGAGGGACTTTTACCAGGTGAGGTTGGGAGGGGAGGCCAGCCGGGAGCCCCCTGCAGGGAGGCCCATCTCATTGTCTCCCACCCCCTACGCCCCCAGGAGGAGCTGCAGTTGCTGATCCTGTCACCACCCCCAGACCTTCAGACACTGGGGTTTGACCCTTTCTCAGGTACTCCCTCCCGCCCCCCCTTCCTGCACCTCCCCTTCCGCCCACCTGTTGACCCCTTGTGGCTTGTGCCCTGCAGAGGAGGCGGTGGAGGAGCTGGAAGGGGTTCTTCGCCTGTTGCTGGGAGCATCGGTGCAGGTGAGCGAGAGAGGGAAGGGCAGGTCCAGCTCTGGCTGCAGAGGTGGGAGATCTGGTGCCAGCCTCCCCACCTTGTCCCCTGCAGTGTGAGCACCGGGAACTCTTCATCCGGCACATCCAGGGCCTCAGCCTGGAGGTCCAGAGTGAGCTGGCTGCTGCCATCCAGGAGGTACGGCTTCGGACTGGGACCAGCTGGCAATGCCCTGCCCCCAACTTCTGAGGCTGAACTGCTCTCCCTGCCCACCCAGGTGACTCAGCCCGGGGCAGGCATGGTGCTGGCACTGGCTGGGCCCGAGCCTGGGGAGCTGGCACCTTCAGAGTTGGAGACACTGTCCCGGAGCCTGATGGGAACACTATTGAGACTGGCGCGGGAGCGTGATGTGGGGGCCCAGGTAGGGGGCAGCAGGGGCATTGAGGGCCAGGTGGAGGAATGGGAGGATCACGGGGACCCAGAGGCCCAGGTGTGGTGTTGGGGGTCTTGGGCCAGCAGGCCTGCAAGAGCCAGATTCAGCCTGGGGTGGTCGCAGGGAGATGTGGGGGGCACAGGATCGATTACTTCTGACCCCTGGTCCTTGACCTCCCACAGCGGCTGGCTGAACTGCTGTTGGAGCGAGAACAAGCCCCCTTGTTGCCCGAGGCTCCTGCTAGGACTCCTCTGGAGGGCCCCTCCAACCACTTGGCCCTGCAGCTGGCCAACACGAAGGCCCAGCTACGGCGCCTGCGCCAGGAGCTGTGAGTGCGGAAGGGGACCTGGGAGAGCGAGGTCGGTTAGGCCTGGATGGGGTGCCCAGCCCCATGGGTATGAGTGGGATCGGGCCTAGAAAGGCCTGGGAGTTGCTGGGCCCCAGACCCCTCCAGTGCCTCTTTCCTCCAGGGAGGAGAAGGCCGAGTTGCTGCTCGACTCCCAGGAGGAGGTGCAGGGCTTGGAGGCTGAAATTCGAAGGCTCCGCCAGGAGGTGCGTTCAGATACCCCGCAGCCGTTGCCGCATCTCCTAACCTTCTCCCCACCCCTCCGGCGTCCCATTTCCTCCCTGCACCCTTGCTCCTTCCCGTACCCAATCCCTGTGGCCAAGGCTGGCCGTTCCCAGCTCTGCACCATCTGGCCCAGGCCCAGACACTGTCGGGACAGGCCAAGCGGGCCGAGCTGTACCGCGAAGAGGCGGAGGCGCTGCGGGAGCGGGCAGGCCGCCTGCCCCGCCTGCAGGAGGATCTGCGACGCTGTCGGGAGCGGTTGCAAGCAGCGGAGTCCTGCCGGGGCCAGCTGGAGGTGAGAGTCAGGAGGGTGGGGCTTGTGGGGGCGGGGTCTGGGGCGGGGCCTGCAGGGGGGTGGGCCACGAGGAGGAGCAAACTCGGGCTTGGAGGAGAGAGTCAGGCTTTACCCAGGGAACAGTCAAGGCTGGGAGAAATGGGTGAGGTGTTGTCTGGGGAAAGGCTCCCTGGAAGATGGGGCAGATGGAGGGGGAAGGGAGGGTTGTAGGTAAAGGTAAGTCCTGGAGGAGAGGGCGGGGCCAAATGTAGGGGGAGATGTCTGGAGGGTCCTTATAAGTGGGAGCAATAAATAGGGCCTAGAAGGGTGCGAAGTTGGAAAGCAATTTTTAGGGAGAAGGGGTAGATGGAGGGGAGAGGTGGGGTCTAGAGAGCCCCAGGGGTGTGGGGCTAGGTGGGAGAGGGGAGGCAGGATCTGTGGCCCTGGAATGCTGGCTCTCTGTCCGCCCCTCCCCTCAGGAGGAGCGGGAGCTCTCCAGAACGCTGGAGGCCTCGAAGGCATTGCTGGAGGAGCGGCTGGAGGCCGCTCAAGAGCGCTGTGCTCGGCTGCACGAGACCCAGCGCGAGAACCTGCTTCTGCGGACCCGGCTGGGCGAGGCTCATGCGGTGAGCTTGCCAGAGTGACCCCAGTGGTCCCCCAAGGTTCCCTAGTGGTTCCCGGGACCCCTACGCCTAGTTTTCTCTAGTGATCCTCTAGCCCACACACTTGGCCTGGTCATCGTGGGCAGGGCTTGTCTGACCTTGCCTCCCCCCACCCCCACCCCCTGTCCCCCCAACCCCCCCACCCAGGAACTGGGCTCTTTGCGACATCAGGTGGACCAGCTGGCAGAGGAGAATGTGGAGCTGGAGCTGGAGCTTCAGCGGAGCCTGGAGCCACCCCCGGGCTCTCCTGGGGAGGGTGAGTGGGGAGGAGGCTGGTGCTGGGGGCTGCTTGTGGCTTTTCGCAGCTGTGGTAGGGATGGCTTCTGATCTCATCCCTGCCCCAGGTCTCTGGGAGTGTAGGGGTGTGGGTGAGGGGCCAGGAGGTGTGGCAGGACTAAGGGCGGGGAGGAGTCCTGACCTTGCCTTGCACACCCCCAGCACCCCTGCCGGGAGCGCCCCCCTCGATACAAGATGAAGTGAGGGAGGTGGAGGCTGGGCGGCTGCGGACCCTGGAGCAGGAGAACCGGGAGCTCCGAACCCTGCTGCAGGTGTTACAAAGGCAGCCAGGTGGTCAGGTGAGTCTCCTTCCCCAACCATCCAAGTAAGTCCTTCCTGGGGCCCTTTTGGGGTTTAACCATCCCTCTCATGTGCCCGCAGCACCCCCTGCTGGAGGAGCAGAGTGAGGACTCCACGGCTCCAGAGCTGCCTGGGGCTCCCCAGACTTGCCGGGCCTCTGACCATGGCTCCCAGGACTTGGTTGGCCAAGCCGGGGATGAAGATTCCCAGGCCTTGGACCTGGCTTCCCCAGCAGCAGACTCAGCTCTCAGGGGGTTAGCTGAGTGTCCCCAGATGTTTGATCCAGACCCTCAAGCAAGGGAGAGGCCCCTCCAGACACCTGCCATGGCCTCCCACCCCTCAGACGTGATGCCCCAGGAGTCAGGCCCCACTATAGAGACACAGGAGTCCCTGGAGAAGGTTGGCCACAGAGCCTCTCCCCAGTCCTCTGTCTCTGTGACTCCACCTCAGGGTCCAGAGATCAAAATTCAGGCCCAGCTGTCATTGGGAAGAGAGACTGGGGAGTCAGCGCCCAAGGCCCAGGGGCAAAGACAGGAGGCGCCTGAGAGCGAGCCCGGACCTACAGAGCCCAGCCTCCACGTGCATTTGGGGGAGCAGGGGTCCCCGTGTCAGCAGCTGGACGCACCCAAGGAGCAGATGGAGGCCAGAGAGCAGGACCAGCAGCTGGAGAGGAGGACCCAGGGTCCGGCCCAGCAGAAACCACAGCAGAAGTGGGAAGTGGCTCCTGAGGCCCAGGCCTTGGAGGGGCCAACCTCCGGAGAGATCCTGACGAGTGGGGACCCAGAGCAGGAGGCCCTCAGAGAGGAGGTGGCTCGGCTGAGGAGAGAGGCTGAGGCCCTTCGAGCTGAGCTGGAGGTCCAGGCTCGGAAGCTGGAGGCCCGAGGCACGGAGGTTGCTCGCCTCTCCGAGGAGCTGGCGCAGGCCCGGAGGGCAGAGGGCGAGGCCCACCGGGAGGCAGAGGCCCAGATCCAGGAGCAGGCCCGGCTGCGGGAGGCAGTGGAGGCAGCCGGACGGGAGCTAGAGGCTGCATCGCGGGAGCGGGAGGCCCTGGCAGAGGCCCTGGCAGCCGCAGGCCGGGAGCGGAGGCAGTGGGAGCGCGAGGGACCCAGGCTGCGGGCCCGGGCCGAGGCCGCCGAGGAGCAGCTGCAGGAGCTGGAGAGCAAGAGCCGCCAGCATCTGGAGGAGGCCGAGCGGGAGCGCCGGGAGAGACAGGTCCTCCGCGAGGTGGGTATGTGGTGCTCCAGGTCACGGTCAACAAGTGGGGTTCCAGGCCAGTGGCTGCAGTTCGTGGGTTATTCATTCCATCAGCAGCCACCGAGTGCCCTGCATCGAGCTGGGACTGGAGATAAGACACATCTGGCCTGGAAAAGGGGCAGATGTCCCCTACCTGTGATGGGTGGCTTTGTGGGGGGATAGGAGTGTGGCCAGGGAACCAGAGGGCCTGGGTGCCAATACTGGCTCTCTGACCACAGCAGCCCCACTCACCTGTACCCCAGGGCCTCCTTCTGTAAACCGGGGGTACTCTTCATAGCTGGCTGGTGGGTCTTCTGGAAGACCAGAGGAGATACTGGCATCAGAGCCTACTTCCTGCTGGTCGAGGCACATGGGTTAAGAAGAGCAGGTGCTGTTCTCTCCCACGGGAGGGAGCTGATACCGGGTGGGCAGGCTTTGGGGAGGCTTCTGCGGAATGGTCAAGATTCCACTAGATGGGGAAGGATATTTGACCCCAAGGGAACAGCCTGTGCAAGGACTTGAAGGCATTAAAGGTCTTCAGGGATGCAGAAGAGCTGGAGGATGGGGGCCAGGAAGGTGAGTTGGGCCAGCTTTTTAGGTGTTGGTACTCTCTCCCCAGGCCGGAAGAGCCAGCCAGGGGTGTGGCAGACCTGTGTGAGTCTGGGTTTGAGGAGGGACACCTTGCTGTGCAGGGCCTGGGGCCATTAGGAGGCAGTGCCTGTTGTCCAGCTGGCAGGTGAAGGTGGCTGGCCTGGGACAGGAGATGAAAGAGAGAGAAGGCCTGGAAACACCTTTATTTGTTCATTCGAGCATGGTTGCGGGCGTCTCCTTGGCACCAGGTCCTGTATCAGGCAGTCGGCATGCCGGTCCTCAGAGAAGTGCTCCTGGTCTGGGGAGGAGGCAGGACTGTGTAGGGAGCCAGGGGGGTCTAGGAAGCACACTGGACTGAGGCTGGGACGCGGCAGGGTTGGTGCTCTGGAGGAGCGGAGAGAGTGGCAGTAAGGAGGAAGCGTGGGCATGGAGTTGTAGGGATGGAGCCTGAGGTGGGGACTGGAGGGAGGTGAGAATTCACTTAGCAGCGTTCCTGTTGGGCAGAGCTTCAACTTCCTTCCAAGTGGAGAAGGAGTTGTGGCACTTTCATGAGGGCAATGGGAGCCACTGGAGCAGAGTGGTAAGGGCCGTGTGTTGAAAGGCCCCCCAGGGAAATTGGAGGCGACAGTGAGGCAATGGGAAGGGTGTTTGGGTCAGTGGGGGCCAGTGTTATGGGGAGGGTGTGCAGCAGACAGGAGCTGAACCTTCTACCTGAAATTTTTGGTTTCTTTTCTCTTTCTATTTTTATTTATTTATTTTTAAATTTTATTTATTTATTTATTCATTTTAGAGAGGAGAGAGAGTTAGAGAGAGAGAGAGAGAGAGAAAGAAAGAAAGGGGGGAGGAGCAGGAAGCATCAACTCCCATATATGCCTTGACCAGGCAAGCCCAGGGTTTTGAATCGGTGACCTCAGCATTCCAGGTCAACGCTTTATCCACTGCGCCACCACAGGTCAGGCTCTTTTTATTTTTAAATGAGAGGAGGGGAGATAGTGTGATAGACTCTCACATGTGCCCTGGCTGGGATTGACCCAACAACCCCATCTGGGGCTAATGCTCAAGTACTGAGCTATTTTTAGAGCCTGAGGGTGATGAACTCAGATCAACCTCAGCGCCTGGGGCCACACTCAAACCAATTGAGCTACTGGCTGCGGGAGGGGAAGAGGAAGAGCAGGGGGAGAGGAAGGAGGGGAGAAGCAGATGGTCACTTCTGTGTATCCTGACTGGGAATTGAACCTGGGACGTCCATACACCACACTGATGTTCTATCCACTGAGCCACCAGCCAGGGCCAGAAGTTTCCAGTTTCATCCCTGTTGTACTGATAAGGATACTGAGGTTCAGAAAGGAAGACTAATTGGCTCTGAGACTCCTTCCAAAGGAGAGGAGTGGGGATCACACTCTTGGGTTGATCCAGTGTTGGGCATTATGTAGGGCAGGCCTGGGGAGTGGAGAACTGTGGGTGTGGGGAAGAAGGTAAAGCTGAGAACCTGTCTCTGGGCTCCGCTCTGTAGGATGTGACTGAGATGCTGTCAGGTAGACCTGGGTTATAGCCCAAATCTCCTCCTTATCAGCTGTGTGGCTCAGAGCATTTTACTTAACCTCTCTGAGTTTCGGTTTACTCACCTGTAAAACCGGAATAAAAACTACCTGCCTCACAGGATGCTGTAAGATAATGCATGTCGAGAGCTTGGGGCAGCCATGGAGAGGGAATGCCAGCAGGTAGGCAGTGAAGATGAGGGTGGGGCTGGCTGACTGGAAGAGCCAGCTGTGAGGACTGAGAGGGCGGAAGAGGCTGAAGACAAAGAAGGGAATTTTGTGAGATTTCCTGGTCAGAGCACTTCCTGGTGATAACTGGCTATGGCACAGTCAGAGGTGACCAGTTGGGGAGGTCAGGGAACCAGAGGCTGAGGGGGTTGTCCACATGGGCCTCCTGGGCTGGAGGAGGGCAGGGCAGGAGTCTGGGTGGAAGTTCAGGTCTCCTTCATTGCACCACTGTTTCTGCCCTCAGCCTTTGGCTGGCAGCAGTAGGGCATCATGGGACTTGTAGTTTTTCAGCAGCATTGGGCAAGGGTGTCTGGAATGACATTGATTCTGGAGGGGGGAGTCCTGAAAGGGCGGGGAGGTTCCTAAGTTAAGATGGTCAGAGCGAAGGCTGTAGACTTGGTTTCCAGAGGCAGGATTTGGTAGGCTGCTTGTCCAGAGTTGGCCCTTCCCTGTGGTTTTACCCTGCCAGGGCCCCCACACCCGAGTAGTTTGGTCTGACTCCCTCTGTTGCCCACAGCTCTAGTTGGGCCTCCTGCCCCATTCTGCAGTGGTGTGGCCCAACTGCCAGAGGCCATCTGGCCGCAGCATCTGTCCTCCCACTGCGGTTGGGCCTGGTGTTCGCTGAGTTCCTGTCGTCTGTGGCCGTCGCCTGTGGTTGAGGGTGCTGTCCAGACCTGCTTCTGCAGAGCCCCACTCCTTCATGGCTGGTGCGGCCTCAGCACGTAGGGCACGTCCCGCTGTCACCGGGCACGTCAGGAGCCATGGGCTCAGAGAGGTGCCGATGCCCAGCGAGTGTCCCTGGCACCTGGCCCGGAGCCGCCCTCGTGCCCTTGCCAGGCTCATAGTCCCCAGTTCTTTTGCGCCCACTCTGCAGGGCGACCAGACTCTGCTCCTGTTTTACAGATTGGGTTGAAGGTGTTTGTCTAGGGTGGCAGAGCAAGGACAGAGCCTGGTCCTCTGACTCCTAGGCATCTGTATCTGGTGACGGTGGTGGTCTGTCCTTCGCCCTGAGCCTGCTCTGTCTCCCCTCAGGAGCTGGAGAAGGCCATGGTGCGGGGCCAGGAGCTGGGGGCCCGGCTGGAGCGTCTGCAGAGGGAGCTGGAGCAGGCGACTCTGGAGCGCCAGGAGTTTCTGCGGGAACGAGAGTTCCAGCACCAGAGGTGGGGGCGCTGCCTGAGGGGCAGAGAGGGCCAAGCGGAGGCTTGAGCACAGGTAGATGGCAAGGCTTCTCCTGGCAGGTACCAGGGCCTGGAGCAGCAGCTGAAAACTGAGCTGCAGGCAGTGACCACAGGCAAGGAAGAGGCAATGATGGAGCTCAAGGCGAGGGCCCTGCGGCTGGAAGAGGAGCTGTTCCGGGTGAGGCTTCGGGCCCTGGGAGCTGGGAGCCTTGTCCCCCCCTCCCCCACCCTGCGAACATCCCTGCCTGCAGCCCTGGCAGGCTGCGTGGCTCCCACTCCTCCAGGGTCCCTTCTGGTTTTGCCCCTTGTTCTTGTCCAGTTGCTTGCTTTGTGCCGCCTTTTGGGGCCTGTGGGAAGGAGCACTGTGCTGAGAGTCAGGCTGACTCTGCCAAGGCCCGTGGTCTTCTGTGGGCCTTGACTCTCCACTTCTCAAACGGACAGAGCCTGGTGGCTTTGTGTCTTTCTTGCTTGCCTCCCCACATCCACTTCCTAATGAGCTCAATTGTTGTTGAAAGTCAGTTGCTACTTCTGATGCCCCTGCAGCATGTGGGCTCGGTGCTTGGTGCTGGGGTGCGGTGGAGCCCAATACCAGCGCCGCCCTCAAGGAGCTCACAGTCCGCCTGGGACTGAGGCAGAGAAACAGGCGACCACCACCTGGTGCCAGGGGCCAGTGGGAATCCAGGACCACCTCACTGGCATGTGCGGTGTGGGTCGGGGGAGGATTTCTGGAGAGAGTGATGTTGAAACAGAGGCTAAGCCTGACACGCAGTAGCACAGTGGATAGAGCGTCGACCTGGAATGCTGAGGTTGCTGGTTCGAAACGCTGGGCTTGCCTGGTCCAGACATATACAGGAAGCAACCACTGCTGCTCCTCACCAACCCCCCTTTCCCTTCTCTCTAAAATCAATAAATAAAATCTTAAAAAAAAAAAAAAAAGAGGCCCTGGCCGGTTGGCTCAGTGGTAGAGCGTTGGCCTGGCGTGCAGGAGTCCCGGGTTCGATTCCCGGCCAGGGCACACAGGAGAAGCGCCCATCTGCTTCTCCACCCCTCCCCCTCTCCTTCCTCTCTGTCTCTTTCTTCCCCTCCTGCAGCGAGGCTCCATTGGAGCAAAGATGGCCGGGGTGCTGAGGATGACTCCATGGCCTCTGCCTCCGGCGCTAGAATGGCTCTGATTGCAACAGAGCAACGCCCCAGATGGGCAGAGCATCGCCCCCTGGTGGGCATGCCGGGTGGATCCCAGTTGGGCGCATGCGGGAGTCTGTCTGACTGCCTCCTCGTTTCCAACTTCAGAAAAATACAAAAAAAAAAAAAAGAAACTGGGGCCCAGAGAAAGAGGACGGGCCGGAGACGCGGCAGGGGCCAGGGGCCTGCTGCCGAACCAAGGGAAGGGGACAGGGACCGTGAGGAGTGATGGAGGCGGGAGCCAGGGGGCAGGGCTGGGTGAGGGCCCACTGTTCGGTCCCTGTGCCGTCCCCCAGCACCGCCACTCTCCTGTGTGACCTCCCGGGGCCTCTCCTTGCAGCTGCGCCAGGGTTCTGTGGGGCAGGAGCCCAAGGAACCCATGGAGCCGAGAACCGTGGAGGCCCAGAGTGGGCGGCTTATTGAGGTGGAGCGCAGCGTGAGTTGGCGGACCGTGGTGGGCAGAGGGGTCTGGGTGGGTGGGGTGGGGCCAGAGCCTGGCCACTGCTAAACCTCCCTCGCCCCGCCCCACCGAGCAGAATGCAACACTGGCGGCCGAGAAGGCCGCTCTGCAGGGGCAGCTGAGCCTCCTGGAGGGACAGCTGGGGAGCCTGCAAGGCCGTGCCCAGGAACTGCTGCAGCAGAGCCAACGGGCACAGGAGCACAGCACTCGCCTCCAGGTGGGTGGCATCCGGGTGCCTTGTTCCCCGCCCTGTTCCTGCCCACTTACAAGTGCCCCCTCCCCCTTTGTATGGTTTCCTGCCCCTTTGCCCTGCCCCAGCTCCCAACCAGCTGTCTCCCTGTTCCCTAGTCCCATGTGCCTGTGCCCCCTGATCCCAGCTACCTTGTTCTGCATCCTTCCTTCTCACCCCTGCCCATGCCCGCTACCCCCTTCTACCTGCCTCCAGCCTCCGCGTCTGTGCCCCTGGTGCTCGGTCTCCAGCCCTCCTCTCCGCGGCCAGCCATTGGTTTCTGCTGCTTTCCTGGCCCCACCCGGCCCTGGCTGGCCAGTCCCTGCCCTGTGTCTCTTGCTCTCCCCACCGTGTCCTGGCGTCAGCCATGACACCTCTTTCCTCTCCTTGCCCATTAAACTCGGCCTTCAGCTCCCCGCTGCCCCAAACCCAGCCCTCCGCTTCCTCCACAGCTTTCCATCCTCGTGCCCTGCCCTGCCCCAGTCTCCTACTCCTTTTCTGGCCTGGGGTTCCCCCGCATGACCCCTGCCCCTCTGCGCTAGGCTGAGAAGTCTGTGCTGGAGACGCAGGGCCAGGAGCTGCACAGGAAGCTGGGGGTGCTGGAGGAGGAGGTGCGGGCAGCGCGGCGGTCCCACGAGGAGACCCGCGGGCAGCAGCAGGCCTTGCTGCGGGACCACGAGGCCCTGGCCCAGCTGCAGCGGCGGCAGGAGGCCGAGCTTGAGGGGCTGCTGACCCGACACCGAGAGCTCAAGGCCAACATGCGGGCACTGGAGCTTGCCCACCGGGAGCTGCAGGGCCGGTGAGTCTCCCTCTCCCAGACACCGAGCTTCTCTCTCCCTGTGCGGAGCACCAGTGCCTGGAGCCCCCTGCGGTGCCCTCGCTGGGCGTGGTGAGTGCCCAGCTCAGTGTTTGCCCCGTGGCTATGCCAGGGCCGGTGCTCATGAACCTGACAGCAGACCTCCAGGTTCAGACAGCCCTGCGGTCTGCCTGCCCCGGCCCCAGCCCCAGCCCCGGCCCCGGCCCCTGCAGCCTTCTCGGCCCTTTTCCGTCCCAGGCATGAGCAGCTGCAGGCCCAGAGGGCCAACGTGGAGGCACAGGAGTTGGCTCTGCTGGCAGAGCGCGAACGCCTGATGCAGGATGGGCAGCGGCAGCGGGGCCTGGAGGAGGAGCTGCAGCGGCTGCAGAGCGAACACGACAGGTACCGGCCCTGGCGCAGCCTGGCCCCGCTGGGCCCCTTCTTGGGTGTTTCCTCCGCAAAGTGGGTTGGTAGCGAGTCAGCCTATGTCGCTGTGAGGCCCTGCCCTGCCTCTCCCTAGCACAGCGTCTCCGGCCCTCCAGAGGAGCCTGGGGGGCAAGTCCCGTTGGAGAGCAGCGCCCCGTGCCTCCGCAGGGCGCAGGCGCTGCTGGCAGAGGTGTCCCGGGAACGAGGCGAGCTGCAGGGGGAGCGCGGGGAGCTGCGGGGCCGGCTGGCACGGCTGGAGCTGGAGCGGACGCAGCTGGAGGTGCAGAGCCAGCGGCTGCGGGAGTCCAACCAGCAGCTGGACCTGAGCGCCTGCCGGCTGACCACGCAGTGTGAGGTGAGGTGAGGGTGGGCGGTGGCCCGGGGAGGGGGCAGGGGGGCCGTGGGCGTGGAGGGCGTGAAAGGCAGCCACCCTGAGCCAGGCTGCACGCCCCTGTTCTGCTCCCACAGCTGCTGACTGAGCTGCGGAGCGCCCAGGAGGAGGAGAACCGGCAGCTGCTGGCAGAGGTGCAGGCCCTGAGCCGGGAGAACCGGCAGCTCCTGGAGCGCAGCCTGGAGAGCCGGGACCACCTGCACCGAGAGCAGCGCGAGTACCTGTGAGCAGCTGCGGGTGGCGGGCTGCGGGAGCTGGAGCCGCCCGGGGACCTTTGTGGTTGTTGAGAGACACCCGGGGAGGTGCGGGCAGAGGCTGGCGTTGACCCGGGCAGTTTGGGGCAGAGGCAGTTTATCGTCCCACACGGCCGAGTGTCAGTGTGCTAGCAACTGGTGGGACTGTTCCTACTAGAACCTGAGCCTTGCTGCTGCCGGACCTCACGCTGCCTCCTCCCGCCTCCCCCCAGGGACCAGCTCAATGCCTTGCGCCGTGAGAAGCAGAAGCTGGTGGAGAAGATCATGGACCAGTACCGCGTGCTGGAGCCTGGGCCCCTGCCCCGGGCCAAGTGAGTGGCCTCTTAGCCCCCTACGCTGGGGTCTCCCCAACTGTGCCCCTGCCTGCCCTCTGACCCTGGCCCAGCTCAGGCCCAGATGCAGTGAAGGTTTGCCTGGCCTTTTTGAATCCTGACACAGCCCTCTTGTCCCCTTCTTCTGTGGCCTTACTCCCTCTTGTGCCCTCTTGCCCCCAGGAAGGGCAACTGGCTGGCAGACAAGGTGAAGAGGCTGATGCGGCCCCGGCGGGAGGGGTTCCTCCCTGGGGGGCCGCGCCCGTGGGCCGACGGGGCCGGCAGCACCGAGAGCCTGGGGGCCCCCCCGGAGATGGAGCTCTCTGAGGGCAGGGAGGCGGATGGGACAGGTGGGTCTGGGGGCTAGGTGGCCAGTGTGGTCCCTACCCCGTGTCCTTTATCCCCACCCTGGCACCTGCTCTCTTCCTTCCTGTGTGGCTTATACATGTGCCCCCCGATGGCCTTTCCTGCTGGCTTCCCACCCCCAGATGCTTCCAGTGGTGCTTTCCTCTGCATCCCTGCTACGCCCCTCTTGTCCGGCACCTTTCGCCTGGCCGTGCGGCCATCCGCCCAGTCCTGCCCATCCACAGAGGTGCCTAGGACCTTGGAGCAGCAGGGGACTGTAGTGAGAGGTCATTTATTCCAGTCAGCAGACGAGGAAACCAAGGCCCAGGCAGGGGAAGCCCCTTGTCCAAGGTCACAGAGTGAGTTAGCGTCAGAGCCAGCGCAGCCTCCAGCCTCCTGCCCCGCCCGCCCGCCCCGCCCTCATTCACCCAGACCCTCTCCCGCCTGCAGCCTCGTCTCCCTGCCCCTGTGCAGCGCCCCCGCCACCCTCCACGCTGCCCAGCCCCTCCCGGCACTGCTCTGATGTCCCCGCTGCTGGTGCCTCTTACAGGGTCCCCTGCACCGGCACCCATGCGCCGGGCCCAGAGCTCCCTCTGCCTGCGGGACGAGACTCTGGCCAGCGGGCAGCGGCGGAAACTCAGCTCCAGATTCCTGGTGGGGCGAAGCTCTGAGTCATTCAGCCCCGGGGACACCCCCCGGCAGCGGTTCCGGCAGCGCCGGCCAGGGCCGCTGGGGACACCCCACTCCTATGGCAAAGGTGAGGGTCCACAGTCTTGGCCTTCATTATCCCGCAGCTCCCTGTGGTCACACTGGCCTTGGGGGAGGGGGCGTCCATCCTGTGCCCTGTGTCTCCCCGCAAGCCCTGCCCACCTCTATCCTGGTCCCTTGTGGCCCAGTAACTGCCTTGTGTCCCCTCAGGATCTGGCGTGGGATGGGATGGCTCCGTCGAGACCCTGGCGGAACAAGAAGCAGATGGCAGCCGAGAGGGTGAGTGGGGCGCTGGCCCTGGTCTGGCCTGGCAGCGCTCACTCACCTGTTGGCTCACGTGACAGTGCGGCTGCTCTGAGTGCCAGGCGCGAGGCCAGCAGGGACACGGTGGGGACTGTTCTGGTGTAGGAGGCAGACAGCAAACAACATGCATAAAAATAATGATTATCTACAACAGCCCAATAGAAATAAGATGTGAGCTACACGTATAATTTAGATTTTTCTAGTAGCCTCATCAGAAGAAATAAAAAGAGACCAGTAAAATTAATTTTAATAACTTTTTTTAGTGAGAGAGACAGACAGACAGACAGACAGGAAAGGAGAGAGATGAGAAGCATCAGCTTGTAGTTGCATCACTTTAATTGTTCATTGATTGCTTCTCATATGTGCCTTGACCAAGTGGCTCCAGTTGAGCCAGTGACTCCCTTGCTCAAGCCAGTGACCTTGGGCTTCAAGCCAGTGATCTTTGGGCTCAAACCAGCAACCTTTGGGCTCAAGCCAGCAACCATGGGGTTATGTCTGTGACCCCATGTTCAAGCTAGTGACCCTGCACTCAAGCTGGTGAGCTGTGCTCAAACTGAATGAGCCTGTGATCAAGATGGCGACCTCAGGATTTCAAACCTGGAACCTCAGCATCCCAGGTCGACACTCTATTCACTGCGCCACCTCTGGTCAAGCAGTTTTAATAACATTTTATTTAACTCAATAGGCCTGAAATATTTCCATTTCGACATGTAGTCAGTGTAAAAATTCATTAACGAGATATTTTACATGATTTCTTTTCATACTAAGTCAAGTCTAGCACATCTTGATTCAGACCAGCCATGTCTCACGCTCACTCAGAACTGAGCAGCCGAGCCCTAGAATATTAGGAGGTGGCCATGCTCTGGGGAAAAGGAGAGCAGGGTGAGGGAGGTCAGAAGCCCT
Organism: Saccopteryx leptura; assembly: GCF_036850995.1. NCBI lineage: Eukaryota > Metazoa > Chordata > Mammalia > Chiroptera > Emballonuridae > Saccopteryx > Saccopteryx leptura. Next base: position 8,847,826 of record NC_089503.1, on the reverse strand, counting down.
GGGTGGGTGGTTTGTAGCTTTCATTAGGGTGTTCAGGGTAGACTGCAGAGGGGAGGAGAAGGTGGAGCAGAAACTGGGAGGTGAGAGTTGGTTGTGTTGACCTATGCTGGAATAGCATTCCAGGCAAAGGGAACAGCGTAAGCAAAGGCCTGGCATTTTAGAGGCCTGGCCAGGTGGCGGCGCAGCTGGGATGAGAGGGGCAGAGCTGAGAGAAGTTTAGAGGGACAGAGGGTGGGCTGAAGATGTAGGCCCCGAGGGCCAGGTCCGAGGTTGGGAGTCCCCCGAGGGCGCGGACCTGAGCTGAGTCTTTTCCTTCAGGCCCCCAGGTGCAGGAACCGGAGAAACATCCTCTCACCCCTTCCCTCAGCCAGTGACGCCGCCGCGTGGACTGGGAGCTTGGGAGTGCGGTCCTCTCGCCGCTGGAGTCCCACTGGCGGCCCCAGGCAGCCCAAGAACTTGGGGAGCCAGGGCTTTCGGGGCGAGCCCTTGGGCGAGGAGGCCTGGGCCCATGGGCCCTCTGTGGCCAGCACTGGGGCCCGGAGCTGGGGCCGGGACAAGCCTGTGAGCAGGAGGGATACAGGGTACCCACTAGTGGCTCCTCGCCAGGGCTCTGGCTCTGCCATGCGGCCCTCGCTGAGGAGGCGGTATCTGGAGGAACCCCCAGATGAAGGAGGCAGACGGGAGTGGACAAGAGAGTCCCCTACCTGGTCCAGGTGGGGAGCCAAAGACCGTTGCCCGGGGACTGTGACATGGACATACATCTGAGCCTTAGCTGGGACCTGAGGGACATGAGAATAAAGCTGGGGATGCAGTCCCCTGGATCTGTGCTTGTTTGCTGGCTGTGTCCAGAGCCTCCAGGCGCCTGGGGCCCTCTGCTGGAGGGGTTTGTGGCCACTGGCTTCTCTCTTGGCACGGGGTGTCGAAGGGCCTTCTTCAGGGGTGGGCAGTTGGGCTTACCCGGATGTCCAGGGGGCGGGGGGGGGGGGCAGCAGTGGGTGGGGCTTGGGTCTGGGCTCAGCCTTTAAGATGGTGTCTGGGCTCCGGTGGGGGCAGTGGACCCGAGGCCCTGTCCGCCCCTCCCTGCACCTCTTCTTTCACTTTTTTGTCTCCTCATCATTTCTTCCCCATCCGTCTGGGGTTGAGCCTCTCCCCAGGGAGCTCACAGCCTGGTGAGCGTTACCTTCCGCTGAGAGCTGTCACAGAGGGATACAGGAGGTGGTAGGGACACTGGGCCTCTAGAATGACAGGAAGGGGGCAATTAGACTGGGTGGCAGGACATGAGTCAAGGCACCTGGGGCTGCCCAGGGCAGGGTGGGGCTGCCCAGACTGAGGTGAGGCAGCCTGCATCTGGGGGCAGGCAGAGCTGGGAGGGGCAGCCAGACCAGCCCCTCGGGGTGACCTGCAGCAGCCTGACTCATGGGCTCCCACAGCCCCCTTGGGCATAGCCTGCCACTCCGCCTGTCTCCTCTTAGCTCCAGTTTCAGAGGCTGCCAGGCTGGGAGTGGACCTCCTGGCTTCCAGCTGGAAGCCCCCTCCCCCCCTCCCATAGGCCTCCCAGGTGGGGATTTGATGGTTTGTGGGTGGCCCCCTGTCAGTTGTCAGCGATGACACTCTGGAGGACTGGCCAACCAGGGCTCATAGGAGGCCACCCTGTGTGGCTCTGGCACCCCTTTCTGAGGCCTACTCTGGGCTCTGTATGGGCACTGTGCTTGCAGACGATGGGGCAGAACCCCATGAGGGACGCGTGGCACTGGGTGGACTGTGAGGGGTGACTGGGGCCTGAGGTGCTTTCACAGTTCAGCTTTAAAGAGATTCGTCAGTCACCGTGTCCTACCACGGAGTAGGGCTTGGCTCCCACACCCGCTCAGCGCCCCCGTTGGGTGCTCCCTGGGTAGGGGGAGCCCAGAGATCAGGTCTGGTCCTATGCCCCCTCCTCCTACCCTCCCTGCAGCAATGGCAAGTCCCCAGGGGATAGGGTCCCAGCTGGGCTGCCCAGCACCAAGACCTGTGGGTCACACTGAGGGGTGCTGGGCTGGCACTATGCTGGCAGTAGCCAGATAGGGCAGCCGCGTGGCCTCAGACTACTCACCTGTCCAGGGAACCAACAGACCCCTGACCCCTTCCCTATTTGCCAGCTTCAAAGAGTGACCAAAAGCGAGGTGGTAGAGCCTGACCAGATGGTGGTGCAGTGGATAGAGCGTCAGACTGGGATGCTGAGAACCCAGGTTCGAGACCCCGAGGTCGCCAGCTTGAGCGCGGGCTCATCTGGTTTGAGCAAAAAGCTCACCAGCTTGGACCCAAAGTCGCTGGCTCAAGCAAGGGGTTACTTGGTCTGCTGAAGGCCCACGGTCAAGGCACATATGAGAAAGCAATCAATGAACAACTAAGGTGTCGCAGCGCGAAACGAAAAACTAATGATTGATGCTTCTCATCTCTCCATTCCTGTCTGTCTGTCCCTGTCTATCCCTCATTCTGACTCTCTGTCTCTGTAAAAAAGTAATAATAATTAAATTAAAAAAATTAAAAAAAAATTGCGAGGTGGTAGAAAAACAACAAAACAAACAAGGTGGTGAGTTGTGAATTTTATGAAGTCCTCACTACTTTCTGGTGGCTAAGATTTAGAGTGTTGGGCTGCCCTTGGGATGGCATCCTGGAGGAGAATGCTCTGAAGCACCTGTGTGGGCCCCTCGGTGCCAGCCTCTGGTGTCTGGGTACCGCTGCTGTCAACAGGCATCCTCTGGGCAGACACTTGGCTTGGGAGTATCTGCCCAACTGGGGCTCCAGGTCATTCAGGGACCCCAGGCGTGGCTCCCAAGGGGTATTCCAAGGTCCTAGGAAGAATCGTGTGCAGTCAGGGCCTGCATAGCCCTGATCCCCGCCGCTTGCGCTGCCGAGACAGGCCGCCCTGCCTGCCCACCCACCCGCAGCCGGGCGCTGTCACGTTCCGGCGCCTGACTCAGGCCGTGTGGGGCGGGGAGCCGAGAGGCGGCGCCGGCGCCCGACTTGGCCGGGAGGCGGCACCAGGAAGCGCCCGCCCCGGCCGGAGCCGCCATGTAACCGGCGCCGCCCGGAGCCCAGCAGCGCGGGCCCCCAGCGACCCGCCAACCATGGGGGACGAGGACGAGGAGGAAGGCTGCGCAGTGGAGCTGCGGATCACAGAAGGTGGGGCAGGGGCGTCCAGGGACAGCAGGGAAGGGTGATGGCTGCTTGGGCCACAGGGAGGGGTCATGCGCTGGCTGGGCTCATTCGTCCCCTGTGCCGACAGCCAACTTGACCGGGCATGAAGAGAAGGTGAGCGTGGAGAACTTCGAACTGCTCAAGGTGCTGGGCACGGGAGGTGAGGACCCCCACCCACCGGGCACATGTACCAGGCAGGGTGCCCTGGGCCTCCCTCCAGCATACCTGCCTGGGCCTGGGCCAGGCAACCCGCAATGCCCCCCACCCTTTCCTGGCAAAGCCCGCCTTGCCTGCCCTGCCCTGCCCTGCCAGGGTTTGCATGGCCGCTCGCAGCGCTGCTCCTCCGGCAAGGGCCTCCTGGGTTTGTCAGCACCATCGGGAGCTTGCAACCCTCCTGAGTGATTTGCACAGCTCCTCGCCTTGCTCTGGTGTGAGAGCCCTCTCCCTCGCTTTGCAAACGCCCAGCTCAAGTTTGCACATCCTCCTCTGTCCCCGTGCACCGCTGCCTCCCTTCCTCGGTTTGCATCCCTTCAGGTCGGTCTGATCATCCGCAGGTTTGCACGTGCCCTGCCCCCACCCGGCACAGCAGGCCTCCGGGAGTTGCACGCCCCTCAGCCTGCTCTGCATATTCCCTCCCCGGTTTTTCTGAGCCCTCTCCAGGTGCTGTGCACACCTTTCCCTTAGAAGGCTCCGCCAGCTTTTTGCACACCCTCTTCTCACCTCAGCTCCTTCCTCCGATTTGCACACTCCCCTGGGTTGGCGTCACTCCCACACCCACCAGCCAGCACCACCCTCCCGCTCATGGTCCACCCTCTGCCCACTCCCTGCTCCCACAGCCTACGGGAAGGTGTTCCTGGTGCGGAAGGTGGGCGGGCATGACTCGGGGAAGCTGTATGCCATGAAGGTGCTGCGCAAGGCAGCCCTGGTGCAGCGCGCCAAGACGCGGGAGCACACGCGCACGGAGCGCTCGGTGCTGGAGCTGGTGCGCCAGGCGCCCTTCCTGGTCACGCTGCACTATGCCTTCCAGACGGATGCCAAGCTGCACCTCATCCTGGGTAAGGGCGGGCTCCTGCCAGACTCGGGAGTCATGGGGGCAGTTGGGCGCATCCATGGAGGCTGCTTCCCAACCTCCACTCTACCCCCCAGATTACGTGAATGGCGGCGAGATGTTCACCCACCTCTACCAGCGCCAGCATTTCAAGGAGGTGGAGGTGCGCGTATATGGAGGCGAGATCGTGCTGGCTCTGGAACACCTGCACAAGGTGGGTGAGGACCTACCTGGCCATGTGCCTGTTGCCATGGGCACTGGGTCCGGGCCTTCTAAAGGGCCTCCAAATGCGACGGCCTTGGGGCTCTCGCTCCCTGGGCTTCCTGGGAGGTAGTGGAGATGGTGGCTGCTTCCCCAAGCCTCTAGGAAGGAGAGCCTCAGCAGGGCCTGGCGGAGGGCCCTCCCCGGGTGCCTCCTCCAAGGGGCTTTCCTCTTGGGGTCCTTGGGGCTGCCTCCTGGGGCATGTTCATAGAACTTCCTCAAAAGGAGACCTTGCGCCTCGGCTTCCGAGGCCTTTTTGAAACGGTGCTCTTGATTGTAGGTTTCCTCTCGCTGGGACCTTGGGGTCTGCTCCCCCAACAGCCCCCAGTGGAAGGAAGGAAGCCTGCTTCCTTGCTTTTGCCTCTTAAGTGGGCTTTCCTATCCCACGGCTTAGTCCTGCCCTGGAGACCCCCTTCTCCCGAGCAGCGACCTGGCGAGCTGGGGGGTTGCGGAAGGGTCCTCAGTGCCCCTCTTGCTCCCGCCAGCTGGGCATCATCTATCGCGACCTGAAGCTGGAGAACGTGCTGCTCGACTGCGAGGGCCACATTGTCCTCACGGACTTCGGGCTTAGCAAGGAGTTCCTGACAGAGGAGGTGAGTGGAGGCAAGCTCCACATACTGGGCCCCCTCCCCCACGAGCCACCTTCTTCCTGTCTCCTCCTGCTCCACGCCTGGTCCTTCGTTTGGGGGGGTGTGTGTGTGTGCAGAGATAAATAGCCCCAGGCCCTGTGTTCAGGAAGTTCCCACTGCTCCAACCCTCACAAGTCCAGGGAATCCTCCTCTGAGCTTTGGCAGCGGCTGGGTGTCCAACATGGGTCCTCTTGTCCTTCTAGAAAGAGCGGACCTTCTCCTTCTGTGGCACTATTGAGTACATGGCCCCTGAAATCATCCGCAGCAAGTCGGGGCATGGCAAGGTGGGTTGGCAGGGGGTGGGGGCGGGGGCGGGGTGAGGCTGGCCGGCGGCGGGCCCTCACTTGGCTCGGCCCCCGCAGGCTGTGGACTGGTGGAGCCTGGGCATCCTGATCTTTGAGCTGCTGACGGGGGCCTCGCCCTTCACGCTAGAGGGCTCACGAAACACTCAGGCAGAGGTGTCCCGGTGAGTAGGGCTGGATGTGGAGGGCAGCTGAGGTGGCTGGTCAGGGCTATGGGAGGGGGCTCGCTACCCCTGACGCCCCCCAAATCCTCTCAGACGGATCCTGAAGTGCTCCCCTCCCTTCCCCCCTCGGATTGGGCCTGTGGCGCAGGACCTGCTGCAGCGGCTACTTTGCAAGGACCCCAAGAAGCGGCTGGGTGCGGGGCCCCAGGGGGCACAGGAAGTGAAGAACCACCCCTTCTTCCAGGTGAGGCTCCTGAGCCGCCTCCGCTCCTCTTTGCGCATGTGTCCATGCGCTGGGCTGCTGCTCTGGGCTGGGGGTCACTGGATGGACGGTCTGAGACGGCCGACTTCACTTGATTCAGAAGAATCCCTGGGTCAGGAAAGCAGGCTTATTTTCTCATCCATTGCTAGGGAAACTCGGAAGATGTGTTCCTGGGGGAAGGAGTTCTAGGGTCATTGACTGTCAGGAGTGCCAGGGGCTTGAGAAGGGATTCACCAGTCCTTTCATTGGACAGATTTAGAGAAGGGAGGTGACCCGCCCAAGACCGTACAGTAAATGTGTAGAGCTGGACACAGATCCCAGGTCTCCTGTGAGCCCGAATCAGGACTAAGAGCCACACTTACGTTCTCAGCATCCACCCAGGCAGTTTGTTCCTTGTCCTGTACAGTCTGTGTGCCTGGAATTCAGGTGGATGGTCAGTTAGCCACGTGGGTTTTGTTTACTTGCTAAGAAGGTACACAGGTTAGAATGCAGTGCAGAGTGAATTCTGTTTCCTTGTGAAACCTCTGCTGTGCATGGCCAGTGTCATTACCTAGCAGGATCCTGTAACTGAACACCTACTATGTGTTGGCCCTTTGCCTGCATTATTTCACGTAACTCTCATAACTATCCTCCTTATCTCCATCTTTACAGATGAGGAAACTGGTTCAGAGAGGTTAAGTAATTTGCTCAAGAGCACTCAGCCTGGAAGTAGTACAGCATAGATTCAAACGTCTGTCTGGGTGATGAAGGCCCATGCACTTCATTGCTATGTTCTGTTTACACTTGGGCATCAGATTTGCCACTCATCTGACATTGTAACAAAAGCACTCACTTATGGGCCTTTACTGTGGGCCAGGCACTCAGTTACCCTGTTACGAGTGTCATCTCTCTGAGTCTTCCCTGCAGGTACCTGCCTAGAAGGGCCTTTGGCGATGCTTTCTCAGACGGGAATCTAAATCTCCCGGTGACGATGTTGCTTTGTGGGGGAAGTGGGTGAGCAGTGTGTTTCCTTAGGTGAATTGCTCAGCCTGCCCTGAGCGCATGCAGGGCCCTGGGCTCTGGGAGTGGGCTGACCAGGAGTCGCAGCAGAGAGGCCCAGGGTCTTCAGGGCTTGATGCTCAGAAGGGATGTTCCCTCATTCCCCCTTCTCTCAGGACAGCCTCTTTGGTGATAGCAATGCTGAGGTCCCTGAGAGCAGAACTGGGCCTTCAGGTCTAGGTCAGGCTTCTTGGCTTCAAGTGACAAAAAGTCTAACTCAAAATAGTGATATCCATCGAATAGAATTTGGCTGCTAACAGAACAGTGGTCTAAACAGGATAGAGGGTTATTATTTATTTATTTGTTTGTTTTCTTACATAAAAGAAATCTAGAGATTTGCAGGCCAGGGCTGCTGTGTTGTCTTCATGAATCCAAGCTCTTTTTTTTTTTTTTTTAAATGCTCCTCCATTTTTACCACGAAGACTCCACCTGCAGGGTTGCCTCATGGTCCAGGATGACTGCTGGAGCACCTGCTATCTAGACCAATGTCCCCACAGGAGGCAGGGGGAAGAAGGAGGGGAAAAAGGGCACTTGCGAACTGTCACCTTCCTCCCGAGGATCTTTCTCTTGATTCCCACCTCACAATATTTGCTTGAAAGTTATTGGTCACCCATAACTACGAGGAAGTTTATAAAATATTGTCTTAGTTTGCACATTGCTTCCTGGAGTGAAATGGAGGCTGTGGGACTAAGGAAGAGGGGGAAAATGAATGTTGGGCAGGCAAGGAACAGACTTTGCCACACCAGCTCAAACAGAAACAGGCATATTTTAGCTTAGTCGAAGGAAAAGCGGGCTGAGTTCGGGCGAGGCTGAATCCACGTGCGGAACCTACATCACTAGGAATCTCTCTGTATCCCGGTTCCGCTTTTCTGTCCGGGGACCTCATCGTTAGACTGTGAAGTTGTGCCCAGCAATTCCAGGCCCACATCCTTTAAGATTTACGTATCATAGGGGGAAAATATTTTGTTTGTTTTGCAAGCCAAGTCTATTATAAGTCCCAGAATTGACCGAGTGTGGCGGAGGGTGCTTCTCCAAGGGAAATAGTGACTGGGTTATCAGAGGGAGGGAAAGAGAAGCTGGGGAGGCAAGAAGAACACCTTCCCCCCCAAATGTGAATTACCTTATCTCACTGAGGAGCTGCCTGGCGAGAGTGGCCTCAGTGGAGAGGGGTTTCTACTTCCTGCCCTTGGACCCCGAGTCTCTCATTGCTTTTTTTTTTTTTTAATTTTTTTATTTTTTTTATTTTTTATTTTATTTATTCATTTTTAGAGAGGAGAGAGAGAGAGAGAGAGACAGAAAGGGAAAGAGAGGAGAGAGAGAAGGGGGGAGGAGCTGGAAGCATCAACTCCCATATGTGCCTTGACCAGGCAAGCCCAGGGTTTCGAACCGGCGACCTCAGCATTTCCAGGTCAACGCTTTATCCACTGCGCCACCACAGGTCAGGCTCTCATTGCTTTTTTCCAGGGTCTCGACTGGGCTGCTTTGGCTGCCAGGAAGATTCCAGCTCCCTTCCGACCCCAGATCCGCTCAGAGCTGGACGTGAGCAACTTTGCAGAAGAGTTTACTCGGCTGGAGCCTGTCTACTCACCCGCAGGCAGCCCCCCATCTGGGGACTCTCGCATCTTCCAGGTGAGTGAGAGCTCAGGGAACCCCAGCTATCGGGGAGCCAGCCTCGGCCCTGGCGGACTCATGCGGACTCTGTAGGCCCTGTGTCCTGATCGGGACTCCGTATCTCCCCCCCAGACCTCTCCACTTGTGGGGTACCAGAGTTGTCAGTCATAGAGACCACTATGGCAGGACACATCTTTTTTTTTTTTTTTTAAAGATTGTTTTCTTTCTTTCTTATTTATTTATTTATTTATTTACAGAGACAAGAGAGAGAGTCAGAGAGGGATAGACAGGGACAGACAGACAGGAATGGAGAGATGAGAAGCATCAATCATTAGTTTTTCCTTGCGTGTTGCAACACCTTAGTTGTTCATTGATTGCTTTCTCATATGTGCCTTGACCGGGGAGCTACAGCAAACTGAGTAACCCCTTGCTCAAGCCAGCGACCTTGGTCAGGCAGGACACATCTTTGAACTTTATGATTTATCTTCAAATTTCACATTAATTTTGCCTGACCAGGCGGTGGTGCAGTGGATAGAGCGTCGGACTGGGATACAGAGGACCCAGGTTCGAGACCCCGAGGTCACCAGCTTGAGTGCGGGCTCATCTGGTTTGAGCAAAGCTCACCAGCTTGGACCCAAGGTCACTGGCTTGAGCAAGGGGTTACTCGGTTTGCTGTAGCCCCCTGGTTAAGGCACATATGAGAAAGCAATCAATGAACAACTAAAGTGCCACAACGAAAAACTGATGATTGATGCTTCTCATCTCTCTCTGTTCCTGTCTGTCGCTATCTATCCCTCTCTCTGACTCTGTCTCTGTAAAAAAAAAAAAAAATTTACATTAATTTTCCTTCTCATTATTATTATGTGAAAATATTGTTTTAAATTATTCATTTGCTTAAGTAGACACCCAGGAAGAGGTGCCATGTTCATCCTGTGGCTTTGCATGCCCATAGGCCCACCATATCACATCCACCCACTTTGAGGAGCTCCGGCCTGCTAGACAAGGCTAACCTCCTTTGGTCGGCATATAAGGCCCACGTGGTGTGGTCATTGTTCTGAGTCCTAACCTCAGCGCTGCCCATTGTCCCACTGGTGCTTTAGCTCAGAGATTCCACATCACACCACTGTACCTTTGCCCATGCAGTTCCCTCTATGTGGCAAGTCCTCCCCACTCTTGGTCATCTAGCGACCTCCCACGGATCTTATCTTTCTAGCCTTGTTGTCTGGGGCTGCCCCTCTGAAGTCTTCTCCACTCCTGTGCCCTGAGCTGCCCTTCCCTGCACACCTGCCCTCTGCAGACAGCACTTTCTTCTGAGCAGTTTGTCAGGTGTCCAGACAGCCCAAGTGAAGCTGATCTGAAGCTCCCAGGGGGCAGGAAATGTGTGTTTTAATTTTGGTGTCTGGTGGCCTGGCTTATAGGACATGGTCTATAAAAAGAGGTCAATATAGCCTGACCTGTGGTGGCGCAGTGGATAAAGTGTTGACCTTAAATGCTGAGGTCGCCAGTTCAAAACCACAGGCTTGCCTGTGGTACATATGAGAAGCAACTTCTACTACTACTGAGTTGATGCTTCCTGCTCCTCCCCTAGCCTTTCACTCTCTCTAAAATCAATAAATAAAATCTTAAAAAAAAATAGGTCAGTATCAAATTTGGATGGATCAGTCCCATCTGTGAAGCTTTCACCAGTGGCTGCTCTGTACTGAATGTTCAAACACGTCTTTTGATCAGTCGTCTCACATTTCTAAGAGGGTTCATGTGAATGAATGGTTACTGTCATTCCTTCATTCGTTTCATGACTCAGAAATATGTGTTGAGTACCTACCATGGGCCAGGCACAGATCTGGGCACTGGGGGCATTGATGAACTTAACAGACAAAAGTCCCGCCTGCGTGGAGCTTTCAAGCTAGAGCACGGGAGTGGGGGAGTTGCCTTTTTAGGAGAAAACACATTGTTAAAATTACCCTTGAGAATCCCTTGAGCCTGACCTGTGGTGGCGCAGTGGGAAAAGCATCGACCTGGAATGCTGAGGTCGCCGGTTCGAAACCCTGGGCTTGCCTGGTCAAGGCACATATGGGAGTTGATGCTTCCTGCTCCTCCCTCCCCCTTCTCTCTCTCTCTCTCTCATTCTCTCTCCTCTCTAAAAAAAAAAAAAAATTAATAAAAGAGAATCCCTTGAATTGCCGTGACATGGATCCTTAGGAAAGACAGAATGTTAACTTTATTTTTTCTTTACATTTCCTCAGTAGCCCCCCTTGCAGAGGAGGCCAATGTTTGATTTGAAAGGAATTAAGATGTTTTTGTCCTCAGGGGTCACAGTTGAATCCTCATAAGCTAAGTGGCTGTGAGTGCAGGTCACAGTCCTTTCAAGCATTTGCCTGTCACTTTTTGCGCCACTATATTTTGCCAGGCAATGCCCTTGGCACTGGGGTGGGGTTATTGGGATGAGAAAGGTGCAGTCATAGACTGGTAGTGGACAGACACGACCCCCAGTGATCATAGAACAAATTGGAATAAAATGTCCACATCTGTGTGTACCGGGATGCAAAAGCAACATCTCCCAGGGACCCCTGGTCTGGGGTCTTCCTCTGCCTGCCCTCCTCCTCACCAGGTCTGGCCCTTCCAGGGACTCAGCCTGCACCTCCAGCCTGGATGCCCACCGGCCCTTGACCCACCTCTCTCCCTAACCAGGGATACTCCTTTGTGGCGCCGTCCATCCTGTTTGACCACAATAACGCTGTGATGACTGATGTGCTAGAAGCACCTGGTGCTGGAGACCGGCCAGGCCGGGCAGCGGTGGCCAGGAGCGCCATGATGCAGGTGGGTCGTGCCAGGGTCGTGTCTTGGGAGTGCTGGGCCCTGGCATTCCAGACCTGGCTCTACCAGGTGCCCTCCGTGTGACTTCGGTGAAATCGGAACCCCTGGGAGATGGGGTGTGCTGTGGCCCTAAGACTCCCAGGTGGGATCTCTGACACGTCCCCCTTACCCCCAGGAGTCACCCTTCTTCCAGCAGTACGAGCTGGATTTGCGGGAGCCTGCGCTGGGCCAGGGCAGCTTCTCTGTGTGTCGCCTTTGCCGCCAGCGCCAGGGTGGGCAGGAGTTCGCGGTCAAGATCCTCAGCCGCAGGTAGGTCGGCCTGGGGTGGGTGGGCCGGAGGAGTGGAATCCGGGAGGGTGGGGCGGGAGGTCGTCCATCCTGACCTTGTCTGCCTCACCCCCAGGCTGGAGGCGAACACTCAGCGCGAAGTGGCCGCCCTGCGGCTGTGCCAGTTGCACCCCAACGTGGTGAAGCTGCATGAGGTTCATCAAGACCAGGTGATGCCTTCCTGGGCTGGGGTGGACCACTGGTTTGCGATAACTGCAGGTGGAGGGCGGGGAGGACAGGAGGCGGGGTCTGAGGGAGCTGTGGGAGGGGCCGCGGGCGGGATTTGAAGGGAGGAGTGCTGGAGGATTGGAAGGCGAACAGGATGGCCGAGGAGGGCGGGGAGGACAGGAGGCGGGGTCGGAGGGAGTGTGGGAGGGGCCGCGGGCGGGATTTGAAGGGAGGAGTGCTGGAGGATTGGAAGGCGAACAGGATGGCCGAGGAGGGCGGGGAGGACAGGAGGCGGGGTCGGAGGGAGTGTGGGAGGGGCCGCGGGCGGGATTTGAAGGGAGGAGTGCTGGAGGATTGGAAGGCGAACAGGATGGCCGAGGAGGGCGGGGAGGGGCGTAGGATTTAAGGGCCCAAAGGGGCTTGGGCCTGAAAGACTGTAGGGGTGGTTCTTCTTTTCTTTGGAGTAAGTACTGTAGGGGTGATTCTTGTGGGTTGCCTAGAAGGCGGGGCTCCAACTTGTCTGAGACCTGAGGCTGGGGCGGTGCTTGTTGCTTGTGGAGGCGGGGCCTGGCTTGCGGTGGGGTCACCCCGGGTGACCCTGCTGCCTGCTGCCCGCAGCTGCACACCTACCTGGTCCTGGAGCTTTTGCGGGGCGGGGAGTTGCTGGAGCACATCCGCAAGAAGCGGCACTTCAGCGAGTCCGAGGCCAGCCAGATCCTGCGGAGCCTTGTGTCGGCCGTGAGCTTCATGCACGAGGAGGCCGGCGTGGTGCACCGGGACCTCAAGCCCGAGGTGGGCGCAGGGCCTCGGGCCCTCGGTGGTGGCGGCGGGGCCGTGCTGCAGCGCGGAGGGCCGGTCTCTGACAGCCGCCTGACGTCCTCACAGAACATCCTGTATGCCGACGACACTCCCGGAGCCCCGGTGAAGATCATCGACTTCGGGTTCGCGCGGCTGCGCCCACAGAGCCCCGCGGGGCCCATGCAGACGCCCTGCTTCACGTTGCAGTATGCAGCCCCCGAGCTGCTGGCTCAGCAGGGCTACGACGAGTCCTGCGACCTCTGGAGCCTCGGAGTCATTCTGGTATGGGACGGGGTCCCCAAGGAGGTTTCAGGGTCGCCTGAGGGACAACGGGGGTGCCAGGAGCAGGGGTCATCTCGGTGAGGGGGGCAGCGTTTGGTATGAGGCTGGAGTCAGAGGTCGTCCTACTACAGAGGCAGGATCGCCCCGGTGCTGGCTTGGGGCCCGGGAGTATCCCAGTTGGAGGTCAGGGTCATGCCAGTGGGCCTCAGGACTCACCGTGGCGCAGAGGGTGACAGGTCCTGGGAGTGGGCTGAGAAGTCAGTCTCCTGGCCTCCCTGGGACCCCAGACTGGGCCAGTCTCACGTTTCCCCCCCACCCCCAGTACATGATGCTGTCGGGGCAGGTCCCCTTCCAGGGGGCCTCAGGCCAGGGCGGGCACAGCCAGGCGGCCGAGATCATGCGCAAGATCCGCGAGGGGCGTTTCTCCCTTGACGGGGAAGCCTGGCAGAGCGTGTCTGAGGAAGCCAAGGAGCTGGTCCGAGGTGCGGAGCCAGAGTCACAGGTCCTGCTTGGGGGTGGGGGTGCGGGGAGGCCACAGGTCATGTTGGATCCTCATTGGGTCCGGGTCCAGTGTCCTGGGTTCCGGGGGACCGGTCTGGGAGGAGAGAGGGCTTGTTAGGGTCTCTCTTGGGCAGCCTGCACACATGGTCTGCCCCGATGCTTCCCCACCCCCCTCCAGGGCTCCTGACCGTGGACCCCGCCAAGCGGCTCAAGCTCCAGGGCCTGCGGGACAGCTCCTGGCTGCAGGACGGCAGCGCACGCTCCTCGCCCCCGCTCCGGACACCGGATGTGCTGGAGTCCTCTGGGCCGGCTGTGCGCTCTGGGGTCAACGCCACCTTCATGGTGAGTGACGGGCTGTGGATGGGTGTGTGGTGTGAGCAGAGCCTGGAGAGGGTCTCTGGGGGCGAAGTCCTCAAAGCCCTGGAAGGGGAGGCGATCAGTCCTGGTCTATGGCCGGTTGGGGAACCGACCTTGCAGGATTTTGGAGGCTGTGTTAGCCTGGCCCTAGTGGCATGGGAGGGAGGGCCCAGGATGGGAGCCAAAGCCAGGATCTAGGAGTGGAGGCCAGCTGGTGTGTGTGGAGGACTCATGCTTTAGCTTCTCAGGCGTTCAACCGGGGCAAGCGCGAGGGCTTCTTCTTGAAGAGCGTGGAGAATGCACCCCTGGCCAAGCGGCGGAAACAGAAACTGCGGAGCGCCGCCACCTCCCGCCGCGTGTCCCCTGCACCGGCTGCCCCTGGCCGGGCCCCAGCCACCAAGGGGGCCCCGCGCAGAGCCAACGGGCCCCTGCCCTCCTCCTAGCCCCTGCCACTGTGACCCCTGCCCCCACAGGGGCTGACTGGGCCTCCAGCGTTGTGTGCTCTGCCCCATCCCGAGGGAGTGCCCTCTCCTCCCCTTCCCCAACTTCCAGACAGAGCAGAAGTATTTTTATAAGCAGAGAATTTTTTATGTCTTACCAGATAGAGTTAGAGATGCAGGGAGGGAGGGGCCTGCTGGGGAGTGGGTGTGGGGGGCCCTTTGCTGAGACTGCAGGCTGAAGGAGCTTCTCCCCAGGTGGCTACTCCAGCAGGGAAGGGCTCCTCCCTGTTTCTAAGCACTGAGTTGCCACGGAGAGAAACCTGGACCTCTCCTCCTGTCCTCCCTCTTGGGAGGGGGCACCCCTCAAGCTGTCACTTTAAGGATTGTCTGTGCAATTACGTCCACCAAAGACCCGTGTTGGGGGGTACAGAGAGAGGCCCTGGGGGATCCTTGAAGCATTGTTATCTCACTTTATGTTACCTGCTTCTCCCCTATTGGGGCTAAGGAAAGAGGAAGGTGACCCTCTAAAAGGGGAAGCCCCCTTCTTACCTACCCCTCCCCTTTGGCACAGCTGCCTTGGCAGGGGTGGGAGCCTTGAGGGTCTGGGCTGCGCATTCATAGTCACTGCCTCAGCTCATCTGGCAGGCTGTGCCTTTGACATTAAAATAAAAATCCAGCCAGTGCTGTCTGTGTATATATGTGGGGCTGGGAGGCAGAGGTCTTGGGGCAGGCAAACTGACAGCCAGTGGGACTTGGGACAGACTCTTCATGGTAAGAGGGTACCCTCTTTTTTTTGAGAGAGAGAGACAGGAACATTGAGCTGCTCCTGTATGTGCCCTGTCTGAGGAATTGAACCAGCAATCTTTGTGTGCTGGCATTACACTCCAACCAACTGAACTATCTGGCCAGGGCTTAATTTCTATTGATTTCTAGAGAGACAAAGAGGAAGGGAGAAAGAGGGGAGAGGGGAGGGAAGCATTCATTTGTTCTGCTCAGTTGTGCATTCTTAATGGTTGCTTCTTGTATGTGCCCTGACTGCGGATGGAACCTGCAACCTTGTCATTTTGGACAACTCTCTTAACTGACTGAGCTAACTGGCCAGGACCAAGAGGGTACCCTTTTTGTCCTTGGCTTTTTTTTTTTTTTAACTGACTGATTTACAGAGAGAAGAAGGGGCGGGGGAGAGAGAAAAACACTGATTTGTTCCACTTATTTATGCATTCATTGGCTGATTTTAAAAAAATCATTAAGTGAGAGGTAGGGAGGCAGAGACAGACTCCTGCATGTGCCCCATGTGCTCCAACCAGGAGATGCTCTGCCTGGCTGGGCTGCTGCTCCATTGCTCAGCAACCAAGCTATTTTAATGCCTGAGGAGAGACTATGGAGCCATCCTCAGTGCCCCGGGCCAACTTTGCTCAAACCATTTGACGCATGGCTGCAGAAGGGGAAGAGGTAGGGAAGGGGGGGAAAAGCAGATGATCGCTTCTCCTGTGTGCCCTGGCTGGGAATCGAACCTAGGACTTCCACAAGCCAGGCAAATGCTCTACTGCTGACCCAATATTAGTTGATTTTTTTTTTGTATGTGCCCTGACTGGGGATCAAACCTACAACCTGGTGTATCAGAAGAATGCTCTAACCAACCGAGTTACCCAGCCAAGGCAGTCCTTGACTCTTGATGTGAGCAGTAGGGCGTCAATCACGTTGGGTCTTTATCTAGATAGCTCTGCCATGTATCATTTACAGTTCTCTTGGTTATGGGGAATAGAAAAAACTCAACCTAAACTTGCTTCAGCAGAGCAGGAATTTCAGGGTCTTGTAATTAAACAGTCCAGGGTTGGCTTCAGGCAAGGTCTGATCCAGGTGCAAACATGATCAGGACTTAGTTCCCCAGTCAGCTTTTTATTCTGTTTTCTTGATGGTGTTGCAATCTGGAAGACTCTCTTTTTTTGCTCCAGAGCTAGTGGGATGGATTGTTTAAAACTTTGATTCTATCATTAATGATGCTAAGAAACCAGTTTACACATTGATCTGTGCATTAAAATATAACAGAAAAAAGATTTTATTTATTTATTTTACAGAGAGAGGAGGGGAGAGTGAGAAGTATCAGCTCATAGTTGGTTCATTTTAGTTGTTGTCTTGTATGTACCTTGACTGGAAAAGCCCAGGGTTTCAAACCAACAGCCCCAGCATTCCAGGTTGACACTTCATCCACAGGCCAGGCTAAAATATAACTTTATTCAGATATAATTCATATACCATATTCACCCATTTAAGAGTACAATTCATTGATTTTTAGGATATTCAGAGTTGTGCGACTATCACTGCAATCTAATTGTAGAACAATTTTTCACCCCCAAAAGAAACTAGTCACCGACAGTCACTCCCCATTTTCCCCTCAACACCCCTGTCCTGGGCAGCCTCTCATCTAAGTCCTGTCTCTATAGATTTGCCTACAGGCTTCGATATACACTTTGAAATATACTTTCAAATTATCCTTAGCAAATACTGTGCTGACGTACAGTCTCAGAAGCAGGATATGGCCATGTCCCATTTCATCATATGGTCACAAGCACTGAGTATTATCATTTTAAAACCTTTGTTAATTCGATGGATAAGAAATGGCCTCTTGTCTTCAATTTCCTTATCCTTCATTCTATGTAAATCACAGCCACCCGAAGAAAGGTGTTCTTGGCCTCATTTGACTGGGGGCTCAGGGATAGGGAGTCTGTTGGGTTGTAGTGCCTGGGCTCGGAAGGATGAGCCAGCTCTGGGTGAACCCTCACCTCTGCTCTGTGTGGTCAGGGAGCCTGCAGGGAGACAACTGTGACCTGGGCTGAAGGCTACACAAGGTGTGAACCAGCAAAGGGTGCTGGGAGGCCAGAGGCAGGGCGGGGCCGGGGGGGGGGGTGCTGGGAGGCCAGAGGCAGGGCGGGGGCGGGGGGGGGGGGTGCTGGGAGGCCAGAGGCAGGGCGGGGGGTGGGGTGGGGGGGTGCTGGAGGGAGTGGTGGGCACTGGCAGCCTGCTTCTGTGTCTCCCTGCCCAGCTTTACACGGAGGCTGTTTCAGGGTAGCTGCGTAGGATCTCCAATTCTACTCTCTCTTTCTTTTCCCTTCTAATTCTACTCTCAGAGAGCAGGCTACCTTGGAGAGCAGGCTCGGGCTCCTGGCTCTGTTAAAATGCTGATGCAGACCTGCGGTGGCGCAGTGGATAAAACGTCCACCTGGAATGCTGAGGTCGCCGGTTCAAAGCCCTGGGCTTGCCTGGTCAAGGCACATATGGGAGTTGATGCTTCCTGCTCCCCCCCCTTCTCTCTCTTTCTCTCCTCTCTCTAAAATGAATAATAATAATAAAAAAAAATGCTGATGCCCCTGAGAGGGCTTGACAACTCTGGAAACATTTGCTTCCCAGGTAACTGACTTCTGGTGGAGCTGAAGGCAGGGTGCCAGTTTTCAACCTGTCCTCAGCGCAACCACCATTTGACATGGAGCACATTGTTCCCTGGGACTCTCCCTGAAATATTCCACAGTAATGCAAAAGGGATGGCAAACTAGCTGCCCATGCCTGGCCTACAGAGACTTTTTTTTGGGGGGAAGGGGACTGACAACACATTTTTAAGAAAGATTTGATTTTAGAGAGAGAGAGAGAGAGAAAGGTGGGGTAGGAGCGGGAAGCATCAACTTGTAGTAGCTGCTTCTTGTATGTGCCTTGACTGGGCAAGCCCAGGGTTTCTAGCGACCTCAGCGTTCCAGGTCAACACTTTATCCTCCGTGCCACCACAGGTCAGGTGACAACACATGAGAAGAGCATATGAAAGTCTGGATGTTTGACTTTTATTGATACACTGCAAGGGCTGGCAGCCCTGGGGCAGGCTTCCTGCAAGGCCTAATCAGCTGGAGCAGAGTCCTGCAGCCACAGAGACGGACCTCTGCTTTCTAGCCGCCCTGCCCCGCCCCGCCGCTCACACCGGCTTTGTTGCATTTACCTCCCTGGCCCCTCTAGGATTTGAGTTTGCAATTCTGATGTCAACAGTTTCCTTCCACGTTTACTGCTGCGCAAAAGTGCAGTTTATAAAATATATCAAAGATGCTCCTTAAGTCTTCTTTTTTAGTTAAAAATTTTAAACTCCGTTTAGATTTTTTTTTTAAATTTTTTTAAGTTTATTTATTTATTTTTTACAGAGACAGAGAGTGAGTCAGAGAGAGGGATAGACAGGGACAGACAGACAGGAACGGAGAGAGATGAGACGCATCAATCACTAGTTTTTCATTGCGCATTGCAACACCTTAGTTGTTCATTGATTGCTTTCTCATATGTGCCTTGACCACGGGCCTTCAGCAGACCGAGTAACCCATTGCTGGAGCCAGCGACCTTGGGTTCAAGCTGGTGAGCCTGCGCTCAAGCTGGCGACCTCGGGGTCTCGAACCTGGGTCTTCCGCATCCCAGTCCGACGCTCTATCCACTGCGCCACCACCTGGTCAGGCAAATTCCATTTAGATTTGTGAAAAGATATAAACTTATATGATTTAAAATTCAAGGGATACAAAAGAATACATAGTGAAAAATCTCTGAAGCCCGGCCCTTCTCCACCCCCCTTTCTGTTACCAGAGGCACCGATATCCCCTGTTCTCGTGTGGTCTTTCAGGCATATTTTATGTGCAGTCAAACCAAGATAATAAAAAATATAGTCAAAGAATCCACCTTCAGTGAATGTTAACTTTAGAAAAAAAGTCAAAAAACAAAAAACAACAACGAAAAAAGAGAAGTCATCCGTGGCTTTACTCTCTGTAGATAAGCCGTGTTAGGTCCCATTTTGATGTCTTCACTTCTAGATTTGTGTTCACTGATGGAGATGTCTAATGGCAATGGCATCAGCTTGCGGCTTGTCTCAAACTCAGAAATGGATATGTATGTCAATGATGATATTACATTTTCTTTTGTGGTGGCATAATATTTTATTGTGTGGACATATTAGGGATATATTTAGATTGTTTTTGGCTGCTTGGGCTGTTTTTAATTTCTTGCTATTTTAAACATCACGGCCATGAACATCTGGTGCCTACATCTTTGCTCACCTGTCCAAATATTTCCTTAGGATACATTTGCTAGAAGTGGAATGAATGGGCTACAGCAGGGGTAGTCAACCTTTTTATACCTACCGCCCACTTTTGTATCTATCTCTGTTAGTAGTAACATTTTCTAACCGCCCACCGCTTCCACAGTAATGGTGATTTATAAAGTAGGGAAGTAACTTTACTTTATAAAATTTATAAAACAGAGTTATAGAAAGTTAAAGCATATAATAATAATTACTTACCAAGTACTTTATGTCGGACTTTCGCTCAGTTTGGCAGAATAAATTTTTATAAAACAACTTACTATATGTAGTTAAGTCTATCTTTTTATTTATACTTTGGTTGCTCTGCTACCGCCCACCATGAATGGAGTGCCCACTAGTGGGCAGTAGGGACCAGGTTGACTACCACTGGGCTACAGGATATGCCCATGAGGGCACATTTTAAAGGCTTTGATAGATATGATCAGACTGCCCCTCAGACTGATCCTATCTTTTTATATGACTCGCAGCAGCACGGGCAAGATCCACGACATGCTGTTTCCTTGAAGATAAAATGACGCGGCTCTCCCGCTGAGCGTGTCCTTGCTTCCCTGCCTGCCCGCCCGTTTCTTGCCAGAGCTCCCGGTGGTCTCCAGAGGGCCTCCCGCCTCCTCCCCCCAGCCTGCAGTCTGGCTAGGCCCATCAGAGGGGTGGCAGGGAAGACCCTCTCTCTGTCCCCTCTCTGCAGGGCAGGGTGGGGCATCTGTGTGGAGGAGGCAGAGGGTGAAGCCATGGAGTTCTCTTTCCGAGGGAGAGGGGCACAGTGAGGGGAGGTGGGGCGTGGTCAGGAACACCTGAGCCTAGTGGGTCCAAATCTTGGCACTGCCCCTTCCAGATGGGTAGTAGGGACAGAGCCACTGGGGCCTGGGTCTCCTCTGCCTCGAGTGAAGTGGGGATAGAACAGTGCCTGCCTCGGAGAGCTCGAGTGGGCAGCAGGCCCCTGGCAAGGCGTCCTGCACACTGGAAACCCTCCACAAACCACAGCTTCAATTTTTGAAAATACTAAGAGAACTGGGGACATCAGGATTGGTGCAGGTCTGCTGTTGACAGCGACCAGTGTCTGTCCCAGAGAGAGGGGGCCTCCCCCACCCCCGCAGCCCGCAGGTCCCTCCTTCCGCCTCCACCTGCGTCCAGGCCCCTGGGGTGTGAGGACCAGATGGGCGCCCCTGCCCTGCTGCGCTCACCATTCAGTGAGTCTGTCTTTCAGCTTCCTGGCCTGACGTGGTGTCAGCAGCTTGGGAATAAACAAGCCGCCTGGAAGTGGGTGGTGGTGGGAGCGCACCCTTGTGTATGTGAGCACATGGGTGTGTAAGTGTGAGCCTGTGTGGGTGTGAGAGTGTGTGTGGATGAGTGTGCATATGAGCAAAGTGTGTGTGCTGTGTGTGTGTTTAAGTATATGTGTGTGTACACGAGTGTGCACAGGAGTGTGCGTGAGTGTGTGAGCGTGCCCTCACCAGCACTCCAGGCACAGAGGCACAGAGTCAGGTAGAAGCTTTGCAGCAAACACCCTGTTCTTTGGTTTATCCCAGCCCTCCAGGACCAGATTCCAGCTGGGCTTTACTGCCCGCATGGATGTGGGACTCAGAACGGACCAGACCGGACCTGACTGGACCAATCGCACCGCCCCAAGGCTGCACAGGTGAGTGGAAACAGGCATCAGAGCTCAGCCTCTGGAGCCCCGCCCGATGCAAAAACCGGCCCCCCCAGTTCTCAGCTGCGACTGTCATTCCTTTGGGATTTCTGGAAACAAGGTAAGGGCTTCTCAGCGGGAAAAGCAAGGAGACCAGTTCTTAAAGGGGCATCTCTCAGCAGCCCCCACGTTGGGCAGCTGCCCTGCCGTGGCCACAGGAGGTGGGTGGGCAGCACCCAGCTGGGCTGTTGGGGTGGTGGGTTGCCGTGGGTGGAGTGCACACAGCGGCCCCCAGGCCAGAGCCTCGGGGGCCCCGTCTCCCACTACTTCCCTCGTGGTCCTCCCAATCCTCTTTGATTCCCTGGGACCAGGGAGTTGGTAAAGACTGGGACACCTGAAACCGCCGGCTCAGTGACAGCCAGGGGGGTGTGCCCATGGGAAGGGGCGCGGTGGGTTCCAGGGCCCTTTGTGTCCAGCTGAATCCGACTTCTGGGGGTGGGGTTGGCAATCCGCCTTTGTAACAAGCTTCCCTAATGTATGGTTTAGAGCTGTCCAACTCACCAAGCCCCTGAACTTTCCTGATGGGGATATCAAGACTCACAGAGGGGAGGGGCTCACCCACTGTCCAGTGCTGCAGGACGCAGAGCCAGGCCTCCTGATGCCCCCTGCATGCTCTCCTGCCCCCCAGGCCATGCTTTCTGCCGTGTGGAATTTTCCACAGGGTCACAGATCCAATTTTTTTTTTTTTTTTTTTTTTACAGACAGAGAGAGAGAGAGTCAGAGAGAGGGATAGACAGGAACAGACAGACAGGAACGATGAGAAGCATCAATCATTAGTTTTTCGTTGTGCATTGCGACTCCTTAGTTGTTCATTGATTGCTTTCTCTATGTGCTTTGACTGCGGGCCTTCAGCAGACCGAGTAACCCCTTGCTCAAGCCAGTGACCTTGGGTCCAAGCTGGTGAGCTTTTGCTCAAACCAGATGAGCCCGCGCTCAAGCTGGCAACCTCGGGGTCTCGAACCTGGGTCCTTGGCATCCCAGTTTGACGCTTTATCCTCTGTGCCACCGCCTGGTCAGGCCACAGATCCAATTTTATGGTAGGAACTCTCAGAAAACAGTACCCCTGCCAGAAATTCAGGCTCTGGCCATGCGGTTGGAAGGAGGGTGTGCTGTGGAGTTAGGGGTGTCTGCCATGCCCTTCCCCCCACGTGTGCGATTTTCCTGTCCTGTGGGGGCCGACAGGTGCCTGGCAGGGCCCGCTCACTGACAGATAACCCACAGACCTGTCACAGGGTGGGCTTCTGGGAGGACACTGGGCACAGAGGGAGCTGGGAGAAGCTGCCTCTGAGCCCTCCGCACTGGCGGGTCAGCGGGGGAGGGGGCATTTCTGCTCCGAAGGGGTCACAGACCGGTGCAGGCCCTGCGCTCAGTGCTCTTCAAGCTGCCTGTGTGTGTGTGTGTGGGGGGGGGCTTCTCCTCTGCTTCCTCCCTGCCAGAGGCTTGGAGGCTCACAGCAGAAGGCCAGGGACCCGCACTCAGAGGAAGTGTCTTTAGTTGCCTGTGGAAAAAGGAAACACTTTCAGGATATTTTCTTCACCAGCAACAAGGAAAATAATGATGTTGAACCCATTTATCAAGTCTTTGTTATGTGCCAGGCCCTTGTGTGCTAAACTCCTCTGTGCCATCCAGCTACAAGTCAATACCATTATTATGACTATTGTTCTTAGACAACTAATAGTAATTGCTAATGTTATTGGGTACTTGCCCTGTGCCAGGAGCCAGGCACGGGGCCAAGTGTTGTCCACAGACGATTTCATTTCATGAATAGGTTCCACATTATTATTATGGGTCGTTGTTCCATTTTATGGATGAGGAAAATGAGTTCAGAGAGGTCAGTTGTCCAAGGCCACACACAGCACCCAGGAACGTCAGCGCTAGAGCCCAGGTCTCTCTACTGCAGACCCTAAGCTCTTTTTTTTTTTTTTTTTTGTACTTTTCTGAAGCTGGAAACGGGGAGGCAGTCAGACAGACTCCTGCATGCGCTCGACTGGGATCCACCCGGCATGCCCACCAGGGGGCAATGCTCTGCCCATCCGGGGCATTGCTCTGTTGTGACCAGAGCCACTCTAGCGCCTGGGGCAGAGGCCATGGAGCCATCCCCAGCGCCCGGGCCATCTTTTTCTCCAATGGAGCCTCGGCTGCGGGAGGGGAAGAGAGAGACAGAGAGGAAGGAGAGGGGGAGGGGTGGAGAAGCAGATAGGCGCCTCTCCTGTGTGCCCTGGCCGGGAATCGAACCCGGGACTTCCGCACGCCAGGCCGACGCTCTACCACTGAGCAAACTGGCCAGGGCCCTAAGCTCTTAATTACAATGTTATTCTGCCTCTCAGAGTTACCTCTTACCTTTAAGCCATTTCTTTTAAGCCATTTCTGCCTGCCAGATGGGTGGCTATTTGCTTTCCTCTGCTCTAAGTTTCAGCTTTTGTTGCATCTAGGACCTGGTTCTCACCTCAACTGGTAGAGCCTGAAGCAGCATGCATGCCAGCTCTGGACTTTTAAATTTTTCTTTATTTATTAATTTTTAGAGAGAAGGGGGAGAGAGATAGAGAGAAGGAAAGAGCGGGGGGGGGGGGAGAAACAGGAAGCGTCAACTTGTAGTAGTTGCTCCCTGTATGTGCCTTGACCAGGCAAGCCCGGGGATTTGAACCGGCGACCTCAGTGTTCTAGGTCGACACAGTATCCACTGCGCCACCACAGGTCAGGCTCTGAGCTTTCTTTATTGGAGACAGATGTGCCAGCTCAAAAGGGAAGACATGTCAGTAGTCTTTCTTGAAATAAATCATGCCAATCTTTAAGTGCCATTGCGGTATTCTTCCTCTGAGCTTGGCTTTCCATTCTGATCAACAACTTGGGACCACAATGCGAGGACTGTGGTCCAGAAATGCTAGAAATGGGATTTAAAGTGTTTCAAGGAGAAAAGCAAAAACACAAACAAAAGATGGATGAGGACCAAACTCCGTGAAAACTCAGGAGAAAAAGACCGTGAGGTCTCAGTAGACCACCAGCTGAGCTTTAGTTAGGCAACTACTATTTTAAATCATTACTTAGCAGTGGAATATGATAGTAGATTGTTTTTTATGATGCCAGAATCACTATTTCTGGACTTGTATCATTCTCATCTTGTGACCCTTCACGAGAAACCAGGTGAGAAATTAATCCGAAGCTCTATTTCCCAATTCTGTCTAGCTCTTAAGAAGTATGTCTGAGACTGCTATTTGCTTAACCAATATCCTGTCTGTTGGGTGTGTCAATGGGCTTCTTAAAATACCACATTTCTTAGCTTTTCAAAAAGGGGCCAATAAAATGTAAACAAAATTTATTGGTTGGGGTTTCTGGGAAAGCTCTTGGAAGGAGACTGACTCAGCTGGGAGACATGTCCTTTTGCTCTTGCCCCATTCTACTTTCTACTGCCTGGAATGTGGATGTGATGTCTGGAGCTTCAGTAACTATTTTGGAATCATGAGGTGACTTCAAGCATGGGACCTTCCTGTTAATGATAGTAGAAGGCAGGCGAGGAGAACCTGGGTCACTATGACTATGGTATGGAGCTGCTCTATTAAACTTTGGACTGGCAGCCTCTAGACTTCTTTTAATATGAGACAAAAATTTAACCTCTATCTCATTCTAGCCACTGTTATTTTGGTTCTCTGTTACTTGTAGCCAGGTGCAATTCTTTATTGATGTCAAAGGTTTTTTGTTTTTTTTTCTTTTCTTGTGGGAGAGACAGAGAGGGACAGATAGGGACAGCCAGGAAGGGAGAGAGATGAGAAACATCAATTCTTTGTTGCGGTTTCTTAGTTGTTCATTGATTGATTTCTCATATGTGCCTTGATGGGGGGGGGGGGGGGCCACAGCAGACCAAGTGACCCCTTGCTCAAGCCAGCGACCTTGGGTCCAAGCTGATGAGCTTTGCTCAAACCAGATGAGCTTGCGCTCAAGCTGGCGACCTTGGGGTCTCGAACCTGGGTCCTCCGCATCCCAGTCCGACGCTCTATCCACTGCGCCACCTCCTGGTCAGGTGATGTCAAAGTTTTTTTTTTTTTTTTTTTGTATTTTTCTGAAGCTGGAAACGGGGAGAGACAGTCAGACAGACTCCCGCATGCGCCCGACCGGGATCCACCCGGCACGCCCACCAGGGGCAACGCTCTGCCCACCAGGGGGCGATGCTCTGCCCCTTCGGGGCGTCGCTCTGCTGAGACCAGAGCCACTCTAGCGCCTGGGGCAGAGGCCAAGGAGCCATCCCCAGCGCCCGGGCCATCTTTGCTCCAATGGAGCCTTGGCTGCGGGAGGGGAAGAGAGAGACAGAGAGGAAGGGGGGGGGGGTGGAGAAGCAAATGGGCGCTTCTCCTGTGTGCCCTGGCCGGGAATCGAACCCGGGTCCCCCGCACACCAGGCCGACGCTCTACCGCTGAGCCAACCGGCCAGGGCCCGATGTCAAAGGTTTTGAGCACAATGTTTCCCGCCTCTATTAATGGATAAAGAAGAGTTTGATTTAGCAGGGTGTCCCTGAGGTGGCCCTACTGCAAATCAGAGCCTCATGTAGGCCTGGGGCTTTGTGTTGGCCTGGTTACAGGAATGGACAAACATGTGGGTTCATCTCTGAGGACTGGAAGAGAAGAATAACAGTGTTTGGTGCAGAAGTGCCCAGGGAGAGGAAGGGGAGGCAGGCACGGGGGAGGGGAGAGAGAGGGTTTGGGGATAAGCTGTTTCTGGGAGGAGTGCTCAGCCTCTGGGCTCAGGCAATGTCCCTTCCAGACCTGGGTGGCAGAGGACAGCATAGCTATGGGGTGGGCACAGAGCTTGAATTTCTGCCCCAACCCTAGCCTGACCCTGACTCTCTAGGACTGATGGCCTGGGGACACCAGGGGCAGACCGGATGGCCGATGAGGGTGAGGGATGATGGGGGGCGTGTAGGGGGCCTGCTTTCTTAGAGTGCAGGTCAATAGAAGCGGGGAACGCAGATAGGATGAGGCCAGAGAAGAAGACAGATTTGAGCTTGTCTGAGCAAGCGTGAAACCCCCCAGAGTGCGCCGAGGTGGGCCATGGCTTGTGGTGTGCAGCGGGGTGCCAGGAAGCTGGACAGTTTAGACGTGGCTGTGGACAACACCTCTCCTGCAGCCGCAGGTAGCTGAGCAGGTGATACAGGGAGTGGGAAGCTGATGAACTTAATTAACATCATAAACTGTGCTCAGCTGCCTACGCTGTAGCTTTCTTATTACACGGAGAGACTTCCTCCCTGGCAAAGCTGGTTTCAGCAACCGCTCCACAAACATCCTGAAAGTTCATAGCCCGGGCTGCTGTCTTGGAGCTCACACCAAATATTCTCAGTCTGTTTAATATTCGCTTATTGAGTCAGCAAGTCAGCTAAATGGATTTAAAGGCATATGCAATTTTTATTATTATTTTTTAAAGCAAAATCTTCTATCTCAGTCTAAGCAGCTCAGTCCATTTGCCAAAGGACTTCGTTCCCAGACACATCCCTTTGCCGCTGATACTCCTGATAAAGATGCAAAACACGCAGCCAGGAGCAGGAGGGCGGCAGCCAACACCTCTGCTGTTTGCACAGCCCGGTCTCCTCTGAGTTAGGAGGAGGCAGGTTTCACCCTTATTTCCCAGACAGGGAACCGGAGAAAGGGTCTGCCTTGTATTGCTGTGGTCAGTGGAGCATCCAGGGCTTATCAAAGAGGTTGTTCCACTGCGTTCAAACTGCGAGCACCAACGGAAGAGGGGCTCATTATTAGCCAAAATATTTGTTTGAGTGGGATAAAGTGCTAGCTAAAGTACATGACCGACAGCTCCGAGCCTGGACCAGTGCCGAGTGCCTTCAGGACGTGATTCTGTTCAGTCACCATCCGTCCCTCCCACTTACTTACACCTTCTTCAAAACTCCTGATTTTCTTGCAGGTGCCCACAGCGTCCCTCCCCGACCCAAGCACATTTAGGTCATACTTTGGCCAGTCACTGGAACGTGTGGGAATGCACACTCCCTTGTTTCTACCAGTTATAGACAAGGAAGCACCTCCCCCCCCAAGTCATCTGTCTATCAGCTCAGGACAACCTTATGTCAATGAACACAAAGTCTTCTCTGGGCCGAGCAGATGCATGTCGCTGGCAGAGGGCGTGGGCTCCCTGACCGCAGGGCTTGCCGCCCCGCTGTGGGATGGATGTAGGCACTGGTGGGCAGATGGCAGATGGGCTGGAGCTCTGGCGGAGGGGACGCGCAGATAGCTGATGGGCTGGGGCGAGGCTGTGCCCTTCCTCGAGGTGCCATGAGGTGGTCTGGGGAAGGCGCTGAGGCTTCTGAGAGGCTGACATCCTTCTCCATTCACCAGGCTCAGTGCTACTGCTGAGGGTCTTCCTGTGTCTCGCAGGGCTCGGGGCGATGGTGGGGCGTGGACTTGGCAGGGAAGAGGGGACCTTCCATGTTTGGCCATGGAGCCTGGGGCTCTGTGACTCGCCTACCTGGAGCTGCGTGTGCCAAGGGGAGGGACACCCAGGGAGGAGGGGGCAGAGCGTCACTTCACACCCTAGTTCTGCATTTTGGCTCAGAGGCCTTAGAAATTCCACGTGTGGAGAACCCCAGCGTGGGGCGAACCAGCTGCCCCCCACCCCTCCCGTGGTGGAGCCTCAGAAGCCTCAGCCGGAAAGCAGCAGGGAGCCTCCCGGAGTGAGCACTGTGTTCCTTGGCACCCGAGGTGTTTGTGAGATGTTATAGATGCTCTGTAAACAGATTTTGTAACCAGCTGTCCACTTTGTCACCTTTTGGAAAGTCGTGAAGCCCGTTCGTCCAGTAGAGGCTCAGAAGTGCTGCCTCACAATGCCCAACTGCCTGGGTGTCCCGTCACCGGCCGGGAGGAGCCACGGGAACCAGGGCTCCCTGGGCTGCGTCCGGGAAACAGCACTGGACGTGACCCACTCCGCCGCTGGACCTGCTCGTGGAAACTGGCTGGGCTTGTCACGGGAGGTGATTTACGATTCAGAGGGCCAATGCATTCGTTTGCAGGGAAGCCAGTTCTGCGGGCGGGGAACTGGAGGTGGAGGCTCAGAAGTTGACGGGGGAGTCTGAGGAGGACAAAGAGGGTTGGTATTCTTGATAAAATCACTCTCTCCCCAGCTAGGTCGTGGCTAAACAGACTCTTCATAGCCGAGTCTCTTCCTACTCTGCCTACTTATCTTTCTGCGTGCGGCACCATCCAGGAACCTCATGGTGACCCAGCTGGCGAAGAGCAGCAAGCACACCGACTGTGTGGAGCCCCTAACGGTGTCCTCTCCTGCTAGCTGTGGTAGAATTCTCAGGAGCCCCGTTAACAGAGGAGAAGACGGAGGAGAGGGAGGCGGGGTCTCTCGCAGTGTGGGCAGGGAGGAGAGGGAGGCGGGGTCTCGCAGTGTGAGCAGGGAGGAGAGGGAGGCGGGGTCTCTCGCAGTGTGGGCAGGGAGGAGAGGGAGGCGGGGTCTCTCGCAGTGTGGGCAGGGAGGAGAGGGAGGCGGGGTCTCTCGCAGTGTGGGCAGGGAGGAGAGGGAGGCGGGGTCTCTCGCAGTGTGAGCAGGGAGGAGAGGGAGGCGGGGTCTCTCGCAGTGTGGGCAGGGAGGAGAGGGAGGCGGGGTCTCTCGCAGTGTGGGCAGGGAGGAGAGGGAGGCGGGGTCTCTCGCAGTGTGGGCAGGGAGGAGAGGGAGGCGGGGTCTCTCGCAGTGTGGGCAGGGAGGAGAGGGAGGCGGGGTCTCGCAGTGTGGGCAGGGAGGAGAGGGAGGCGGGGTCTCTCGCAGTGTGGGCAGGGAGGAGAGGGAGGCGGGGTCTCGCAGTGTGGGCAGGGAGGAGAGGGAGGCGGGGTCTCGCAGTGTGAGCAGGGAGGAGAGGGAGGCGGGGTCTCTCGCAGTGTGAGCAGGGAGGAGAGGGAGGCGGGGTCTCTCGCAGTGTGGGCAGGGACGGGGCTGAGCCAGGCCGGTCGGAGCCCAGGGCCTGTGTGCACCACCAACCTGGGCTCCGTCCACAAGCCCAGGAGACCAGCTTTTCCCCTTAAAGCCGTTGCCACAATCCCGCTTCTTAGATTTCTTTTTAGGAGAGAGACTGTTGACCCAGAACTCTCGCTCCGTGTACTTCTTGCCGGCTGTGGAACGATGGGGAGGAGATATCCTGAATCTCAGGATGGTCCTGGAAAGTCCATCCTGACTTGGTTCCTGAATTCCTTTTGGCGGCTGTTTCCCGAGCCAAGCCTCCAAGTGCTGGGCACCACTGGGTCTGGGCGTTCTCAAATTCTGCACCTTAGTTCTTGAGTCTCCCTGCAGGGCGGGGCCTTTGGGTCCCCACTCCTCGCAGATGGTTTCTGTTTCTAAAATCAGACGTTCATTCAACAACAGAAGCCTTTCTACATCTCAGGCTTGAGCTGGGGGCTTGGGTAGAGAAGGAACAGACGGACATGGCCCCTGCCTCAGGGGCTGCTACTCTGCCGGGGCCACAAAGATGTCAGCTGAGAAGGCAGGGAAAGAGGTGACACTAGTGAGCCCCGAGAGACTGTCACCTGGCCTTGTCCATGGGCTAAAGGGACTCTTCTGGGCGTGAGTACCAGGGAGGCTGGAGAAGCAGGCTCAGAAATGAGCAGAAATGGGGGTGCAGCCCCCAGTACTCAAAATCATGCACAGAACCCAGCTGCTGCTGCCACCACTGGGCACCGGGCACCACATCTGGCCCTGCTGCAGCCTCTGTGCCCCAGGTGCTGCCCTGACCCTAGAGTCCCTACCGTCCCTGCAGTTGGACACTGTGACCAGAATGAACTCTCCATTGTCCCTGACTGTTGGTTCAGTCTGGGGAGGGTATGTGCACTGGTCAAGGCTTGGTCATGTGTCTGCTTTTGTGCAGCAAAGGAAGCTGGGAAAGTGGGAGGCCGGTTCTCTGCTTCTAGCGAGGGTGGAGGTCTCTGCCTCCTTAATGAGCCTTTATGGTGAGCGATGCCCCAGAGAGGAAAAGGGGTTGTTTAAAGGGCCAGTGTCAGCGCGCTGCTCCCAGAGTGACTCAGCAGAACTGCGTCCTAGGAGACACCTGTCGAGCAAGGAGGAATCCGGCCAGCTGCATTCTCTTGCAGCCTGATGATGGAGCCCCATGCATCCTCCTGAATTCGATGTCACCTTGACACTGATGCCATCTCAGTCTGCAGCTCCAGCCCCGTCCCTACGAACCCGAGTGTCTACCTTCCTACTGGATACCTCTCCCAGGTGTGCCACAGGCATCATGACCTCATCCCGTCTAAAACAGAATCGGCACCTCCACCGGTCCCCATCCCTGATTTCAGGAATGGCACTGACCTGCTCTGAGTTGTTCAGGCAGAAAGGCAAGAATCATCCCCACCTCCCACCTTTTAAAGGTCACACCAAGATGTGGCCGCAGCTCTAGCCCTGTGTTCATGTTTAGGGCAAGAAGAAGAGGGAAGGGTGAACTTTGGAAGAAGCAGTGCCAGGGCTGAAATTCAGCAAACACCTCCTGTATGCCCCCTCCCTGACCCCCCCCCCCCCGTATTAGGATATCAACATCCCTCTGATCAGTTGGTAAAGAGCTACTGCCCCATGCTCCTTTTTTCCTCCTGTCCTCCCTGCGGCCACCCACCCATTTCCCTACTGTCCAGCAAAGGTAGGGTTAATGCTGGGCCCAGCTGGACCTCAAGGACTCTGCCCTCAAGTGATTGGTAAGTAGCTGGACTTTGTATATTACCCCTGGGTGGCTCTTGGACAAAGAAAGCAAAGGTTTTCTGAGAAATCCCCTGTGGCTCCATGATTCATGATCTCGTTGGGCCACATGGCCACCCTAGCTGCAAGGGAGTCTGGGAAGCGCGATATTTAGCTTTGTAGGCTCTCTAGTAGAGGAAGTTGGAGAAAAGGAGGGTCGAGTGAGCCAACTCCACCATCTTCCTCTTTTCCTTGACAGACCCATCTGCTGTCACTCCCACATTTATTTCTTATTCTTTCTTACTCCCTTCCAGCTTCCGGCCAGTGGAGACCATATAGGAAGCACCAGATGGGGATTAGAGTTTTATTCAAATAATTCTCAGAGAACAGGGCCTCCTGGTAAGTCTCATTTGGAGTGCTTACCTTAAGACCAAAAAGAAGCTTTGTAGCTGCCTCCGTTGCTTTGTGGAGTTTCCTGAGGCTAATGGTGGTGGCTCAGCTTTTCTCTTCATAAATATTATTATTATTATTTATTGATTTGAGAAAGAGAGAGAGAGAAACATTGTTTTATTGTTCCACTTACTTATGCATTTATTGGTTGATTCTTGTATGTGGCCTGAGAGGGGATAGAACTCATAACCATGGTGTATCAGGATAATGCTCTAATCAACTGAGCTACCTGGCCAGGGCAGTTTTTTTTTTTAATGAGATATAATCACTTCTGAAGTGTACAGTGAAGTGGTTTCACTTGTCATGATGTTTTCAAGGTTTATCTAGGTTGTAGCAGATATCAGTACTCCCTTCTGCTTTACGGATAAATAATATACCGTTTTATGGACCCACCACATTTCGTTTATCTATTCATTAGTCGATGAACATTTTTGGTTGTTCCCACTGGTTGAAATAATGCCATTGTGAACACTCTTGTACAAGTTCTGTGTGCTTTCAGTTCTCTTAGGATAAACCTATGAGTGGAATGGCTGGGTTATACTATGATTCTCTGCTTAAGTATTTTATTTACTTATTTATTGAAGATTTTATTTATTGATTTTATTATTATTATTTTTTTACAGGGACAGAGAAAGAGTCAGAGAGAGGGATAGATAGGGACAGACAGACGGAACGGAGAGATGAGAAGCATCAATCATCAGTTTTTCCTTGCAACACCTTAGTTGTTCATTGATTGCTTTCTTATATGTGCCTTGACTGGGGTTAGGGGTGTGGGGGGGCTACAGCAGACTGAGTGACCTGTTGCTAGAACCAGCGACCTTGGGTCCAAGCTGGTGAGCTTTTTGCCCAAACCAGAAGAGCCCGTGCTCAAGCTGGCAACCTCGGGGTCTCGAACCTGGGTCCTCCGCATCCCAGTCCGATGCTCTATCCACTGCGCCACCGCCTGGTCAGGCTTATTTATTGATTTTAGAGAGAGAAAAGAGAGATGGAAGGGGGAGGAGAGGAGTGGGAAGCATCAAGTCATAGTAGTTGCTTCTCGTATGTGCCTTGACCGGGTAAGCCTGGGGTTTCAAACTGGCAGCCCCAGCATTCCAGGTTGATACTTTATCCACTGCGCCACCACAGGTCAGGCATGTTTAATTGTTTAAAGAGCTGTCGAACTGTTTTTCTACAGCAGGAGACTATGCCATTCCCACCAGCAGTGTCTAATTTCTCCATCGTCTCACCAACACTTTGATGATAGCCATCCTAGTGGGTATGAAGAGGTATTTCATTGCGGTTTTTATTTGCATTTCCCTAATGAATAATTATATGAAAGCATCTATGCATGCGCTTGTAGGCCGTTTGAGGAGCCGAGATGTTTGGCCTGAGCAACCGGAGGATGAAGTTGTCAATAAATGAGAGGGGAAGATGGGGGAGAGGGACTCAGTCTGACACGCTCAGTGTGATGTGTCTGCCTGACCCCCTGGTGGAGATGTGGAACTGGCGGTTGGCTGTGAGTGGAGATGTGGGGCTGGCGGTTGGCTGTGAGTGGAGACGTGGGACTGGCGGTTGGCTGTGAGTGGAGACGTGGGACTGGCGGTTGGCTGTGAGTGGAGACGTGGGGCTGGCGGTTGGCTGTGAGTGGAGACGTGGGACTGGCGGTTGGCTGTGAGTGGAGACGTGGAACTGGCGGTTGGCTGTGAGTGGAGATGTGGGGCTGGCGGTTGGCTGTGAGTGGAGACGTGGGGCTGGCGGTTGGCTGTGAGTGGAGACGTGGGGCTGGCGGTTGGCTGTGAGTGGAGACGTGGGGCTGGCGGTTGGCTGTGAGTGGAGACGTGGGACTGGCGGTTGGCTGTGAGTGGAGACGTGGGACTGGCGGTTGGCTGTGAGTGGAGACGTGGGGCTGGCGGTTGGCTGTGAGTGGAGACGTGGGGCTGGCGGTTGGCTGTGAGTCAGGAGTGCAGAGGGAGGTCCTGGCTGAAGTATAAACTTAGATGTCATCAGGATATGGTGACATTTAAACCCACGAGGTGCCAGGAGTGCCGGGCACACTGACGGCAGAGGCTGGGTCATGAGGAAGGAAGGAGGAGGAAAAGCAGACGAGCGGTGACTGCCCGGTGGAGGGACCGTCTCAGCGAAGGAGAGTGGACATCAGTGTTGGATGTTGCTGGAGGCGACGTGCACAGGGCTGACAGTGGACTCGCTAATGCGGTGTCCGGGTGACCTTGACAAGAGCCGTGTGTTGCTTACAAGGTTGCCTGGAGTGAGTTTATGAAAGAACAGGAGCAGAAGTGGACAGAGGGCTGGGACCACCCTTCAGAGGGGGTTCGAACCTACGACCTCAGCATTCCAGGTTGATACTGTCTCCGCCACAAAGGGAAGAGGGGACTAAGATGGCAGTTAAAGGGGGAGTGAGTTTTTAAACTTGAAGGTAGAAGCATGAAGAGCTGATGGGAAAAGCAGGACGATACC
Organism: Saccopteryx leptura; assembly: GCF_036850995.1. Taxonomy (NCBI): domain Eukaryota; kingdom Metazoa; phylum Chordata; class Mammalia; order Chiroptera; family Emballonuridae; genus Saccopteryx; species Saccopteryx leptura. The sequence continues at coordinate 8,814,289 of NC_089503.1, read as the reverse complement.
AGGGTTGGGAAGTTTACCAGGAGGATGCCCCTGAGCCCAAGGGAGAGGAGAAGGGCTCTGGTGGCCGAGGGGAGGGACGGCTTGGGCGGCAGTGAGGACAGCTCCTCTGAGGACCAGCAGAGAGGGCCCAGGAGGGGTGCGGATGGGGGCTGTGGACGTTCTCGGCGTACAGGAAGCAAGGACGCAGGCTGGGTGGCAGGTGGAGGAGGCAGGCTGGGTGTGAGGCAGTGGAGACGGGGTGGAGGGCGCCCTGCCAGGGGAGGGAGACCCACCTGCTGGGCAGCGCTCACAGCCACCTGAGGCTACCCCAGGAGTCCAGATTTAGAAAAGATACGTGTGTCCTCAATGTAATCCTCAGAGACGAAGTCTGCCACTGGACAGTCAATTGTTTACATCTGTAAACTAAACCCTTTACCTCCTTAGAAAAGCTGCTGTACACTTTCCCATCCTAGAAGGACTTTGGGCTACATCTGCCTGAACCAGAGTCTCTAACCTGGGATCCGTGGACTCCCTGGGGTCCTCAAATGTATTTTCAAGATTCAAAAGCTCTTTGCAAGAGTTCTTAAGTGGGGGTTTTGTGTCAACCATAACTAAACACTGATTCTGGCCCATGTGGGTGACCACGTGTGAAGGCACACTGCCACGTGGTCTCATCCACGGGAGTACTGAATGTCTCAGCTCATGGGAACAGAACAGAGGCAGGCTGACAAGGGACAGATGTCAGGCGGCGGTTCCAACGGAGAACCACAGGGGGACAGCCGATGGAAACTGCTGTACTGCTCCGCTGAGCATCGGGCGATTGAGTTGAGCAAAATGACATCATTCTTTACCTTAATTTAGTACAGTTTGAATTTTACTGGTCATTTGTTTTGTGTTTAATTTGTATATTCACTTTGGCTTATAGTTCTGCAAGAACTATCAATGTAGCATTCATATTTGTCCACGTGAAAAATAATTTGTTCAACAAATGGTGCTGGGAGAACTGGAAAGCCACGTGCAAACAGATAGAGTTGGACCTTTATCTTGCACCTCATACAAAAATCAACTCAAAATGGATCAGAGGCGTAAACCAAAGAGCTAAAACTATAAAGTCCTTAGAAGGCAACATAAGGGCTGAGCTTGGTGCCACTGGATCTGGCAAGGACTTTTTGGCTGTGACACCAAAAACACAGACAACAAAGGAAAAAAATAGGTGAATTGTCTGGCCTGTGGTGGCGCAGTGGATGGAGTGTTGACCTGGAATGCTGAGGTCAGCTGTTTGAAACTGTGGGCTTGCCTGGTCAAGGCACATACGACAAGCAATCAATGAACAACCAAAGTGAAGCAACTATGAGTTGGTACTTCTCACTCCCCTCACCTCCTTTTTCTGTAAAATCAATGAACAAAATCTTTAAAAAATATAGGTGAGGCCCTGGCCGGTTAGCTCAGTGGTAGAGCGTCAGCCTGTCATGCAAGAGTCCCGGGTTCGATTCCCGGCCAGTGCACACAGGAGAAGCGCCCATCTGCTTCTCCACCCCTCCCCCTCTCCTTCCTCTCTGTCTCTCTCTTCCCCTCCCGCAGCAAGGCTCCATTGGAGCAAAGATGGCCCGGGCGCTGGAGATGGCTCCTTGGCCTCTGCCCCAGGCTCTGGAATGGCTCTGGTCGCAACAGAGCGATGCCCCGGAGGGGCAGAGCATCGCCCCCTGGTGGGCAGAGCGTCGCCCCTGGTGGGCGTGCTGGGTGGATCCCGGTCGGGCGCATGTGGGAGTCTGTCTGACTGTCTCTCCCCGTTTCCAGCTTCAGAAAAATACAAAAAAAAAAAACAAAAACAAAAACAAAAACAAAAAAAAAAGAAAAGAAAAAACAATATAGGTGAATTGGCTGCATCAAAATTAAAAATATTTGTGCATCAAAAAACACTCAATAGAGCAAAAAGCCACCTCATAGGATAGGAGAAAATATTTGCAGACCATATAGCTGGCAAGGGGTTCGGTGGTAGAGTGTTGGCCTGGCATGTGGAAGTCCTGGGTTTGATTCCTGGCCAGGGCACACAGGAGAAGCGCCCATTTGCTTTTCCACCCTTCCTCCTCTACTTTCTCTCTGTCTCTCTCTTCCCCTCCCACAGCCAAGGCTCCATTGGAACAAAGTTGGCCTGGGCACTGAGGATGGCTCCATGGCCTTCGCCTCAGGTGTTAGAATGGCTCTGGCTGCAACAGAACAACGCCCCAGATGGGCAGAGCATAGCCCCCTAGTGGGCATGTTGGATGGATCTCAGTTAGGCACATGCAGGAGTCTGTCTCTCTGCCTCCCCGTGTCTCACTTCAGGAAAAAAAAAAAAAATTAAAAAAATCTGCAACTCAACAACAAAAAGACAAATAACCCAATCAAAAAATAGGCAAAGGACTTGAACAGACATTTTTCTGAAGAAAATACACCCCCCCCACACACACACACACAAAAAGGTGCTCAATATTGCTAATCATTAGAAAACTTCAAATCAAAAACCACAACGAGATAACCCTTCACATTCACAGGATGCCTATTATTTAAAAAGAAATCCAAGGGACACGCTGGGTTGGGGACGCTCCCTGGGGGCCAGCAGTTGTCCAGGACTTCCGCCTGGGCCTTGACTGGCAAACTCACTTCAGGGGGATGAGGATGATCTGGTCTGGCTTGCCCAGCTCTAAATCCAGCACTGGGTATCTGTGCTGGTTCTGTCCACATGGCCGAGTCAGCCCAGGCCCGTTTATCTCAGTGAGCAGTCCTGAGAGAGCCCCAGGCCTGTCTGAGCTCTGGTGAGGCGCTGCTGTGGTCCATCATGCGGGCCAGGAGGGGCGTGGGTCTCAGGGTGGGGACAGTCTGTTCAAAGATGGTCCTCAGTCCTCGCTGAGGCGAGACGGTTTTCCTGGCTTCCCGCGGCTCTCAGCTGCCTCCCCCCACCTTTGCCCTGTTCTTCAGATGATTCCCTCTCCACCTGGGACCTCATCCCCCTGAAAATTACCTGCTACCCTCTTTTCTCTTCCTTCCCGCTGCTTTTTTATTTATCATCATTATTATTTTTTGCTTTACCCGCAACAGCACTAAGGTCAAAATCAGCACCACTGGCCTGACCTGTGGTGGCGCAGTGGATAAAGCGTCGACCGACCTGGAAATGCTGAGGTCGCCGGTTCGAAACCCTGGGCTTGCCTGGTCAGGGCACGTATGGGAGTTGATGCTTCCTGCTCCTCCCCCCTTCTCTCTCTCTCTCCTTTCTAAAACGAATAAAAAAAAAAAATCAGCACCAGGAGCTACTGTATAGAGTACCTATTATATGCCCTAAGCCCATTGGGATCCTTTCTGACAAGCTTGTGACTTTTGGTAAATTACTAACTAACCTACACGAGCCTCAGTTTCTTGTCCTGTGAAACGGGCCGGTGTTAACACCAGTCCTGCAGAGTGGTTGTGAGTTGAGTCCTGCCTGCCCGCCGCCGATTAGCATTTGGCCATTCATTCTTTCTTTCCTCGATTCCGCCTTGCAGGTTGATACGGCTCTGGTCTGCGCCTTTGGATCTGCTGAGCACTTGGCAACCGAATGGCCAGGCTCAGTAGAGGGTAGGTGAAGAAGTTTAACTAGGCTCTGAGGAGGTTAGCAGGGTGTGCTAAGGGGTCAGGTTCCCAAGCCTCAGAGTGTGGACTCATGACGTCTTCTTGGCCCCCAGAGACATTCTTCTCTAGCTATGTGGGAGGTCTCTGTGTTCCAGACAGCGAGGTTGCCAGAGAGCACAGATTCCCAAGTCTCAGGAAGCTGTGGAGGGATTATGTGACACCCAGATCTGGGAAGGGACAGGCCGCTGTGCCCTGGGCTGCTCAGACTCTGTTGTGCGGAGCCCCGGGGGCCGTGTTTTGAGGAACAGCAATGAGCCAGGACGCATTCCTACCGCCGAGGGACAAGGCTAGAGGTGAGAGCTCAGCAAAGGGCCCCCTGTGAGGCAGATGCAGTGACTGGGTTGTGCTGACTAATAAACAGCCACCAAAACATCCTTAGAAGGCGGGCTGAGCCCTGGCCGGTTGGCTCAGTGGTAGAGCGTCGGCCTGGCGTGCAGAAGTCCTGGTTCGATTCCCGGCCAGGGCACACAGGAGAAGCGCCCATCTGCTTCTCCATCCCTCCCCCTTTCCTTCCTCTCTGTCTCTCTCTTCCCCTCCTGCAGCGAGGCTCCATTGGAGCAAAGATGGCCCCGGCGCTGGGGATGGCTCCTTGGCCTCTGCCCCAGGCGCTAGAGTGGCTCTGGTTGCAACAGAGCGAGGCCCCGGAGGGGCAGAGCATCGCCCCCTGGTGGGCAGAGCATCACCCCCTGGTGGGCGTGCCAGGTGGATCCCGGTCGGGCACCTGTGGGAGTCTGTCTGACTGTCTCTCCCCGTTTCCAGCTTCAGAAAAATAAGAAGGCGGGCTGAATCAGGTGAGGGGGGGCAGGGCACCTGGAGTGTCTGCAGGTGGGACCTACAAAAACTGATACTCTGGGTGGCCTAATGTCCTCCCATTAAACTCTGTGCGTGCCTGAGTGTGTGTGCACCACGTGTTCCCATGCCACCATCCAGCTGGAAGGTGGATGGGAACACTGGAGACTCTATAGCCTCATGAATTATGGGAAAGAAGAAAACGGGTTCATTTTGGTATATTCGTCTGGGTTGAATTCTTGGATCACATAGTGGTTCTGCAGAGTTGTCCTGCGGGCGGGGGCTTCCCGGGTTGGGCATATGGCCTTCCTCCGGCGCCGTCACACCTTGAACCCACGTGCCTTCTTTGTAAAGCTCCGTCTCTCCTGTGCTCAGCTGAGACCCAGGGCTCAGATGACATCTCCCAGGGGAGAGAGACACTGGTCTGGCCTGGGTTCTCTGTGGGAAGGAAGTGGATGTCAGATTCAGACTTGCCCGTGAGAAATCAAACTCACTCACAGTTGCTGAGCACAGCTGCGCGGCAAAGAAGCCATCATCAGCCCTGGCCGGGTGAGCAGGTGGCCAGGCGCTCAGTTACACTCCCCGCCGGTTTACAGTTTGCAGACCATCAGCAGCACGGGTCTCAGCTCTGCCCTGGGCTTACAGCTGAGGCCCAGAGACGTGGTCCCCCTCCCTGTGGTGCTCAGCTGGGGCTGAACTTGGGGCCCATCCCCGGCCAGCAATCTGCCCTCTGAGCTCCTCCCCCCGCCCCGGGAGGTCTGAGTCAGCCCTTCTGACCCCGTGGGACATATACTCAGGCCCCAGGGCTTTCCAATGCTGCCCTGAGGACCGTGACCTTGAAATCCACAGGGAATTTCCAAACCTATGGAAGAGACCGCTCTTGGGAGTGGGTGGACCAGAGGGGGGACCACACACCTCTCTCTTCTCTTTCTCATTTGGGGGGATGTGGTACACAAGTGGGCTTGTACGTGCCATGTAGTTGACCTTCCCTTTGTCCGCTTCAGACCTCCCCTGATGCAGCATGTAGCCCACAGAATCCATCTGATGTCAATGTCCCCCCCCCCTAAGGGGACAGAACACTGAGGAAGGTGATCCTGAGGTGGGGACCACTGTTCTTCAGGAGCTAACCCTACCGTCTCACTGAGCAGAGCGCCCACTTAACAATAGGAGGGGGGTAAAGGCAGCGGCATAGAAACTGGGCCTCTGGCCCCCCGACAGGTGACTTTGAAAGGCCATGTTTGTTCTTGACAAGGTCTGGGAGCTGAGTTTACTGTGACAAATAACTCCAGTGTGAGGTCGTGTTGTCAGGAGCGGTGGGGGATAAAAGCCTGCTTCCCAATGGTGCCCCTTTAAATCAGTGGTCTCCAACCTTTTTTGGGCCACGGACCGGTTTAATGTCAGAAAATATTTTCACAGACTGGCCTTTAGGGTGGGACAGATAAATGTATCACGTGACCGAGACAAGTGTCAAGAGTGAGTCTTAGACGGATGTAACAGAGGGAATCTGGTCATTTTTTAAAAAATAAAACATTGTTCAGACTTAAATATAAATAAAATGGAAATAATATAAGTTATTTATTCTTTCTCTGCGGACCAGTACCAAATGGCCCACGGACCAGTACTGGTCCACGGCCCGGGGGTGGAGAACCACTGCTTTAAATGATTTCTTATTATGAACTATTGCCAACACACACACACACACACACACACACACACACACACACACACACACACCCAAGTGGACGAATAGAACAATAAGCCCATGTGCCCATCATCCAGAGTGAGAGTTCAAGGAGACTAAGGCGGAAGCCACAAGGCTTTGTATGTCCTCACCTCAGAAACCTGTGTCACTCCCGTCACATTCTAGGGTGGAATGCAATGCAGAAAGCCATCCAGATTCCAGGGGTGGGGACCACATGGGGGTCGGGTAATTAGCAAGACTTAGCCACACTTGCTCTATCTGCTTCTCTCTCTCTCTCTCTCTCTCTCTCTCTCTCATTTTTTCCGACAGCCGCTAAGCCATGATTACACCTAACAGAATAAATAATTACACCTTGAGATCATCTAATATCCAGTCCACAATCAGATTTCTCTGTTTGCCTCAAAAATGTCTTTTTTTTTTTTTTTAGATTTATTTATTTATTTATTGATTTTAGTGAGAGGAGAGAGAGAGAGAGAAAGATGTGGAGGGAGGAGCAAGAAGCATCAACTTGTAGTAGTTGCTTCTCACATGTGTCCTGACTGGACAAGCCTGGGGTTTTGAACCGGCGACCTCAGCGTTCCAGGTCCATGCTTTATCCATCGTGCCCCCACAGGTCAGGCAAAAAGTGTCTTCCCATACTACGGTGGGTTTGTTGGAATCTGGGCCCCGAAAAGGCCTGTGTGCCGGCTTTTGTCTTTAGGTCTCTTAAGGCCCTTCCAATGTAGGGCTGGTCCCTCCTTTCTCTTTTTACTTTACTGCCATCAACCTATTGTAGACACCCAAGATCCCAGGACTGTTCCACGTTCCGGGCCCGCCGTCTGCTTCCTCATAGTATTGCTTACTTCCCTCTTTCCCTATACTTCTCGCAAATGGATGTTCGCCTTAAAGGCACAATTAGAAGTAGGTTTAATTTCTCTTTTTATAAGAATACTCCACAGGTGGCGCTGGGGCTGCGCACCACACCCACCCAGGAGGCACACACAATCAGCTTGTCCCTCTTGTAGTGATGCTAAAAATGATCTGTGGGTTCCCACGGTGACAGCCTGTCCCCTCCATGGTGAGCTCCCTGATTTGGTAGCTAGTCACCACAGGTGTTCCCCTGACAAACCATGATTCCCAGTATCCATACCCTCATGTGGTCCCTGCCCCTGGAACCTGGTGGCCCTGTGAGCTGTCTCCACGCTAGCTTGTGAGGCGAGCGGCACTGATTTCTGAGACGAGGACGTGAGGGCCCTTATATCTCCTGCCTTGGTCTCTTTGAGCTCTCACTGGGGGAAGCCAGCCGCCATGCAAGAAGTCTGACTCCCCCGAGACCTCCATGCTGTGAGGAAGCCCAAGCTGGCCATGTGGACAGGACAGGTGATGAGAGAGAGAGAGAGAGAGAGAGAGAGAGAGAGAGAGAGAGAGAGATGCCCCACCAGACCCCACTGTTCCCGTCATCTTGCTGAGACATCAGACAAGAGGCTGGGCGATGACGATTACATGACTCTAGCCCCAGCCTCCATCTGACCCCAGCAGTCTGAGAGACCCAAGTGAGATCTGCCGGCTGAGCCTGGTCAACTCTGGCGATGAAACATCATTATGATACTGCTGTTGTTAGCTACCCTGCGTTGGGGCGGCTTGTTATTAATTGGCATGCCCACCAACCTTTCCTCTAAATGTATCAACCATTGGTGATCGTGGCCTGAATCGATTATTTTATTAGAAGTTACAAAACGCTGCTTTTCTAATTCTATTATTCCTCCCGTATTTATTCTCCAGAATTCCTTCCCTTGGCAACTGGGGTTCTTTGGTGACCCTGCAGTATGGGCTCTACATTAAAGACCGGGACATTGGGGTTCTTTCCTCTTCACTGGCGGTCTCCCTTTGGCTGCAGTGACTTGGCTCTTCTTGGGTTTGTGGCCCAGGTCAAGGCAGGAGAGAGTGAAGGAGCCTGAGCAAGGTGAGCAGGGGACTTAGTTTCCAAGGAAACCGCAAGGCAATCAGCAGGCCCTCTGCATTCATTGTTTCTTTGTCCTGATGAAAGCCAGATGCTGTCACCTTCTAAGCTGGCAGACACCTGAGCAGGCACCCAAATGGGTCCCGAGGGGAGGGCTCAGTGGGCTTGGAGAGACTGCGGGGGGGCTGCTCTGTCCCCCGGGCCCTGACTGACTTCCTCTCACTAGCACCCCTTCTTCCCAGAGACACACCCCTTACCCCAAATCTCCTCGAGACTCTGAAACTAGGAGAGTTGAATATTAGAGTGAGGGCTACATACATAGGCGTCTTCCCTAGAGCCCTGTGGTTTAGGGAGCCTTTGCTCAGAGCTCGCCTGGGTCTTCCTCTGTTGGGATTCAAGTCTGACGCCCCTGCACCCTCCCCCGGTCCTGGGGTGGAGGGATGGGAGGCCTGAACCCAGAATCTTCCAGAAGGAAAATGAGCAATGACCCTGTGTCCAGTGAGCGGACACAGCAATCTAAGGTGGCCAAGGTGCAAGATCTGCATGAGGTCATCCAGAGCCACCGTCTACCGAGCACTAGACACAACAACAGAGGGCTTAGAGCCGCGAAAGATCATCTCTGAACTGCTCTCCAGAGCTACTATGAGTGGCGGGCACTGTCTCCGCCCACCCATCCTTCCAGAGGTGGGAATGGAGGCCCAGCAAGGCTGGGTCACTTGTCCGAGATCGTCCAAAGTGCCTCCTGCTCTCTACCTGTAGAATTGGCCCTGACGGTCTGTCTTGCCAAGGTCCCCTCTGCTGGGAGACTGTCTGCTGGTGGGCATAGCCTTGTATTTTATTATTCCCCTCTCACTGGTATATTTGACTTTTTTTGGTTGACCCATAATATGTATAAAGGGCCCACTTGTGTCATACCCCAGGGTTCTGACTGGGGCTCTGGACAGACGCCAGTGGGTTTGGGGCAGCTGGGGGTGGGGGCGCTGAGTTCCGGCTGGTGTGGACCCAGTCTGCAACCATGTCCACGTGAGTGCTGAGCACAGCCACTGCGGGGCAGGGGGGCCGGCCCGGGTCCGACATCTTCCTCGGTACAGGACAGACTTCCTCTGTTCTAGAATGGCATCTGACAGCTTCCAGTCCAACGGATCCGTGGAGAAAACGGCCCCAAACACAACATCACCAGAAAAACGGACTGAACACACACGAACAGATACGTGGTGCTGCTTGAACAAACCAGGGCCTGGTGGTCCGGGGGGAAGGACATCCCCCCAATGATGGCCGTCCCAGCTCTCTGGTCAGGAGGGCAGGGCTCCAGGGTGGCTTGGGGCGGGTCTTGCCTACGTGGCCCGGCTCACAGTCGGCAGGGTCAGCCCGGCCCGGTGCATGTGGGGTCCGGGGCCGGCCGAGGGCCGTCTTCCCTGGGACTCCCGTGCGGGCTCCCTGGTGGGTTCTGCTGCTTCCACACTGGTTGGTTCCCTCTCCCCCATTACAGATGGAAGACAAATGTCTTCTGGTGCCCAGAAAGCTGCCACCCCACTGGTTTTCCTTTCCGGGGGAAGCATGGCCCTGAAAGTTTTTAGAAAATACAGGGAAAAAGAAAAACATAAAAAGTCACTATTCCCTCATCCAGGGACAAAACAGGTGTATTCTTAGACGGAGGTTCTCACACTGGAGTGTGCAGTGTCATCACCTGGAAGGCTTGTTAAGAACGAACTTCCTGGGCCCGTTCCCACAGGGTTTGATTCTGTAGGTCCGAGGTGGGGCCAAGAACGTGCATTTCTTTTCTTTTCTTTTTTTTTTTCATTTTTCCGAAGCTGGAAACGGGGAGGCAGTCAGACAGACTCCTGCATGCGCCCGACCGGGATCCACCCGGCACGCCCACCAGGGGGCGATGCTTTGCCCCTCTGGGGCGTTGCTCTGTTGCGTCCAGAGCCATTCTAGCGCCTGAGGCGGAGGCCACAGAGCCATCCCCAGCGCCTGGGCCATCTTTGCTCCAATGGAGCCTCGCTGCGGGAGGGGAAGAGAGAGACAGAGAGGAAGGAGAGGGGGAGGGGTGGAGAAGCAAATGGGCACCTCTCCTGTGTGCCCTGGTCGGGAATCAAACCCGGGACGCCTGCATGCTAGGCCGACGCTCTACCGCTGAGCCAACCGGCTAGGGCCGAATGTGCATTTCTAATGAGGTCCCGGGTGGGGGAGGACCCCACTCCAGGGCACTGCTGTAGATCAGGGCCCTTCCATCTCAGCACTATTGACAGAGACAATCCTCTGCATGGGGGCTGTCCTGTACACTGAGGGATGTTAGCAGCACCCCTGGCCCCTACTCGCCACATACCAGTAGCTCCTCTCCCCACAGTATGGCAACCAAAAATGTCTCCAGACAATGCCAAATGTCCCCTGCGGGCAAGATCACCCACACTGAGAGCCCTTGCTCTATTCTTGTTCTCTCTGTCATTTACATTCGTCCAGAGAGACACCCCTCCAACACACCACACACAGACACCCCCCACTCAGACACACATGCTTCCTTTACTCATGGGTAATGTCAGACTATAAATACACTTTTATAACTTGCACTTTTTCACCTACAACACATTGCCCATTAACTCAGCAGCAAATGGACCTGCTGGCAGCAAAGAGAAGCAGGTTTGTGCACAGGTGACATGGGAAGCATCACGTGGAGCCGGTCAGGCTCTGGACCGGGCAGAGGGCAGGAGCAGAGGAGGGCTCGCAGGTCCCCTGTCTCAGCCGAGCCGGTGTCGGAACCGCCCACCTCGGGGCTGAGTTAGGGCCAGGGTGTGAGCGTCTGACAAAGCTGTCTGGCTGGCTTCTCAGAGCCCTGGCCGTAGCTTGTAGGAAAAGTGAGCCACCTGACCACATGACCATGAACCATGGCAGAGGTGGTCAGGGATGCCGGCTTTCTTCCACCCTTGGTAGCATCAGAGCCTGCAGACTCGGGGTGAGGGGTCCCTGCTGCCTCCTTTTGTTTTGATGTTGCCAGGCTGCGGTTGTACCCAGCCACGGCTACAGCTATTGGCCGGCAGGCGGCTGGCCGCTGGCCACGCAGCAATGGTGAAGGCCGTGGGGTGGTTCCTGGGACCTTTATGGTCTGTGAGCTTTTGCTGCTCTTGGTTATCCCTGAGGTCCTCTGTCCGGCAGCCACATGAGTTCATTGTCCCCAGACCGGGAATTAGCCACTGCCACCCCCACGCTAGCTAGGGCCTGCTCGTGGGAATGCTGGCTGGACAGGAAGGTTGGGAACCCGGGAATGCTGGGAAGGTGAGAGGGGTCCTTCCTGACTGCCTCTCCCGAAGTCTGCTCCTCCCTCCTCCTGCCTTTGCTGCACAGCTATCAACGATTTGGGTGAGCTGACTTTGCTCCCAGCTCTAGCGCTCGACACTGATTGGTCTACCAATCTGTGATAACCCAGCCTCTGGTTCATGGGGATTTTCCTTGGTCTAGAGAAGCATGCTTCTCTCCCCGCAGTGGCGTGCTGGAGCTGGTTAGCCCTGACTTGTGAGAGTCTACCGTGTGAGTCTCTTTCCAACTGTGTTCAAGCTGGAATTGGCCACAGTGGGAGTATTGATACCACATAAATTGGCAATGCTACAAATCAGGGTCTCCCCACCCTCAGAGCTGGCTTACCACTGATTGTGACCAAGGAGTCAGGAATCCCCAGAAGCTGCTGGTGGCCACCCTGCTACCATAGAGGGGTTGATGGGTGGGTGAAGCTAATGTCTGGAAAGAGAACAGAGCAGAGAGATAGAAAGGTGGGTTTGTTTTTTTTAAGTGAGAGGAGGGTAGATAGAGGGACAGACTCCCACATGCGCCCCAACTGGGATCCACCCAGCAACCCCTGTCTGGGGTTGATGCTTGGACCAAACGAGCCACTGGCTGTGAGAGGGGAAGAGAGAGAGAAAGGGGAGAGAGAGAGGAAGAGAAGCAGATGGTCACTTCTCATGTGTGCCCTGACCAGGGATTGAACTCGGGATGTTTGCACGCTGGGCCAACACTCTATCTACTGAGCAAACCAGCTAGGGCCAGGAACGTGGGCTTTGATGACATCGTCTGATCGTGCCTCACCTGTGGACTTTTGGGTTACATTTCCCCATTTCCTTGAGCACATTCTAAATTGGCGGCTGGGATGGGACAGTACCAGGTCGGCACCTTCAGTGCTGAGGCCTCTCGTTTCTTCCAGAGTGAAATTCCTCAGCCTGGTGAGCGTTGCTGGCTAGTCCTTCTCCTCCTCCTGCTTCCCGAGGGAGCTTCTGTCCTGGCTGGTCAAACTCTCTGTCCCTGACCGTTGAGATGGGCCAGGGCAGTTCCTGGACACCTCAATGCAAAATTCAGAGAATGGGAGAGTGCAAGAGAGAGAGGGTGGGAGTTGCTCTGGGTGTGCGGGAGTGGAGAGAGAGAGGGAGAGAGAGAGGGAGGGAGAGAGAGAGAGAGAGAGAGAGAAGCCATGAGAGAATAAGGGAGGAGATTTCACATGGTGTAATTGGGGTTCTTTTGTCATTCTGAGAAGGATTAACAAGGCTATTTTAATGGCTCCCAGAATAGGATCTGGCTCTGTGCAGGACGGCACCGGACAGTGTTTTGTTCTACCTTTGGTCCCACTGATGTCCCTGCTCCCAAGGGCTCAGATATCTGGGGCAAGGTGGGATTGGATGGATCTGAGCAGCATTCTGGCTTGTTCTCCTGGGATTTGCCCAGAAAAGCAATGATGGACCCAGATATTTAGGGAGCAATGATTCTACAGCTATAGAAACCAAAGTGCTTTTTTATTTTCTGGGAAATCTCCCAACCCTATTTATGTACTTAGGTCTTTTTTGTACTAAAGAATGTGGAGCAAAGCAGAATGTAGTGACCAGGGGGGAAATGGAAGAAACACCCCAATAGCAGAAACGTTTCTGGAAGGAACGGAGAACCCATTCTCTGTCCTGTGTCTCAGGGCGTGCACAAGTCAGCCGGAAGCTCATTCATCAGCCTTCATGCAGCTGGTTTTGAGTCCTCAGGAGCGCTTTCTGGTCTTTTTTTATTTTTAAACAAACCCTTGCATCCTGGCTTGTTAACTATTGTGCTGTGGAAGCAGTTTCCTCAAAGGTCAGACTCCCTCTCCTGATGCTGTAGGGGTCTTTGCTGGGCTGTGCCCCCCCTCCTGATGCTGAAGGGGTCTTTGCTGGGCTGTCCCCCCCCTCCTGATGCTGAAGGGGTCTTTGCTGGGCTGTCCCCCCCCCTCCTGATGCTGAAGGGGTCTTTGCTGGGCTGTCCCCCCCCCCCCCCCCCCAGCGTCTGCTGAGTGTTCTTCCTTCTGGAGACAAGGCTTCTCTGGGACTCTGGAACACTTCTGTCTCTCTCCTGGGGGGCTGGGGCTCACTTCTTGCCCTGGGGGCCCCTCCTCCATTCTGCCATTGGCTCTCTCGTCTTCTACAGGCATTTCCTCAGCCAAGTCACCATTTTCGTGGTTTCAGGTAACTCTCTCTTGGGAGAGAGGGTGGGCAGCCTTGAGACACTGTGAGTTCTTCAATCCGGAAACTGTCCTTCCCCAAACAGAGGAGCAGCCGTTTGCTGCAGAGCTGGGAGAAATTCAGGGACCCCGAAGAGCAGGGGCCTCAATCTCCAGAGCTGCCAAGGGCCAGGGAGGTAATGACAGGCGTGGCCTGGGCCAAGGGTGAGCCAATCAGAGGTGGCTGTGGTGAACAGGAGGAGGGAGTCCTGTGCACAGGGCGAGTGACAGCTGTGCTTCAGCTGACTGCCCTCATGTGGGAATGGAGAGGCTCAGCCCGGCAAGAATAGGGCATTTACCACTCAGGGGTACTGATGAGGATACAGGAGAGTCTGTAGACATGGTAACCGCGCACAACAGGTCGCAGGTAAATGGTGCGACCTTCCCTGGGACGCTTCCTGTTCTTCTTCCGCACCCATCTCACCGTCCTCTAAGGCTGCAGCAGCTACTATGCCCCGGAAGTGGCCCCGATCACGTATTCCCTGAGTGATGGAGGTCTCGGTGGGCTGTTGCCACGGTAGTGTCATGTAACAAGTCACCCCCAAACTCAGGGGCTTAGAACAAGAACGACTTATTCCTGTGACTTCAGGGATTGTTCGGGGCTTGGCTGATTTGGTTGGGCTGTGGCTGCTTGGGCCGCTCAGCCCATGTGGGTCATCCTCCCGGACAAGTGGGCCAGCTGGGGCGTGCGTCTGTGCAACAGGGGCCCAGGAGGGGGGCAGAACACCCGCGGCCTCTTGGGACCTGGCTCACTGACACTCCTGCTCACTGCTTTGCAGGGATGGCTTTTTTTTTTTTTTTTTTCTTTTTTACAGATGGAAGGTTTTAGCAACCCTGGTGGAGCAAGTCTATCCTTGCTACTTTTCTAACAGCATTTGCTCACTTCATGTCTCTGCATCACATTTTGGTCATTCTCACAAAATTTCCAACTTTCTCATTGTCACTGTGTATGTCAAGGTGATCCGTGAACAGAGATCGGGTGCTTACAAAGTTGTGGAAGCAGCTGGAGATGCAGGTTGTGGGCTGAGCTCCCAGGAGGGCCTGTCCGCGCAGACTGCAGAACTGTCCTGAGCGGGGGGTGTGTGTGTGTGTGGGCCTGTCCGAGCAGACTGCAGAACTGTCCTGAGTGGGGGGGGGGTGTGGGCCTGTCCGCGCAGACTGCAGAACTGTCCTGAGTGGGGGTGTGTGTGGGCCTGTCCGAGCAGACTGCAGAACTGTCCTGAGTGGGGGGTGTGTGGGCCTGTCCGCGCAGACTGCAGAACTGTCCTGAGTGGGGGGTGTGTGTGGGCCTGTCCGAGCAGACTGCAGAACTGTCCTGAGTGGGGGGGGTGTGTGGGCCTGTCCACGCAGACTGCAGAACTGTCCTGAGCGGGGTGTGTGTGTGGGCCTGTCCGAGCAGACTGCAGAACTGTCCTGAGTGGGGGGTGTGTGTGGGCCTGTCCGCGCAGACTGCAGAACTGTCCTGAGTGGGGGGTGTGTGTGGGCCTGTCCGAGCAGACTGCAGAACTGTCCTGAGTGGGGGGTGTGTGTGGGCCTGTCCGAGCAGACTGCAGAACTGTCCTGAGTGTGGGGGGGTGTGGGCCTGTCCGAGCAGACTGCAGAACTGTCCTGAGTGGGGGGGTGTGAGGGCCTGTCCGAGCAGACTGCAGAACTGTCCTGAGTGGGGGGGTGTGAGGGCCTGTCCGCGCAGACTGCAGAACTGTCCTGAGTGGGGGGGTGTGAGGGCCTGTCCGAGCAGACTGCAGAACTGTCCTGAGTGGGGGGGTGTGAGGGCCTGTCCGCGCAGACTGCAGAACTGTCCTGAGTGGGGGGGTGTGAGGGCCTGTCCGCGCAGACTGCAGAACTGTCCTGAGTGGGGGGTGTGTGTGGGCCTGTCCGCGCAGACTGCAGAACTGTCCTGAGTGGGGTGTGTGTGGGCCTGTCCGCGCAGACTGCAGAACTGTCCTGAGTGGGGGGTGTGTGTGGGCCTGTCCGCGCAGACTGCAGAACTGTCCTGAGTGGGGTGTGTGTGGGCCTGTCCGCGCAGACTGCAGAACTGTCCTGAGTGGGGGTGTGTGTGGGCCTGTCCGCGCAGACTGCAGAACTGTCCTGAGTGGGGTGTGTGTGGGCCTGTCCGAGCAGACTGCAGAACTGTCCTGAGTGGGGTGTGTGTGGGCCTGTCCGAGCAGACTGCAGAACTGTCCTGAGTGGGGTATGTGTGTGTGGGCCTGTCCGAGCAGACTGCAGAACTGTCCTGAGTGGGGTGTGTGTGGGCCTGTCCGAGCAGACTGCAGAACTGTCCTGAGTGGGGTATGTGTGTGTGGGCCTGTCCGAGCAGACTGCAGAACTGTCCTGAGTGGGGGGGGTGTGGGCCTGTCCGAGCAGACTGCAGAACTGTCCTGAGTGGGGTGTGTGTGTGGGCCTGTCCGCGCAGACTGCAGAACTGTCCTGAGTGGGGGGTGTGTGTGGGCCTGTCCGCGCAGACTGCAGAACTGTCCTGAGTGGGGGGGGTGTGGGCCTGTCCGCGCAGACTGCAGAACTGTCCTGAGTGGGGGGTGTGTGTGGACCTGTCCGCGCAGACTGCAGAACTGTCCTGAGTGGGGTGTGTGTGTGGGCCTGTCCGAGCAGACTGCAGAACTGTCCTGAGCGGGGTGTGTGTGGGCCTGTCCGCGCAGACTGCAGAACTGTCCTGAGTGGGGTGTGTGTGTGGGCCTGTCCGAGCAGACTGCAGAACTGTCCTGAGTGGGGTGTGTGTGTGGGCCTGTCCGCGCAGACTGCAGAACTGTCCTGAGTGGGGGGTGTGTGTGGGCCTGTCCGAGCAGACTGCAGAACTGTCCTGAGTGGGGTGTGTGTGTGGGCCTGTCCGAGCAGACTGCAGAACTGTCCTGAGTGGGGGGTGTGTGTGGGCCTGTCCGCGCAGACTGCAGAACTGTCCTGAGCGGGGTGTGTGTGTGTGTGTGGGGGGGGGGGGTGCCTTTTCCAGAATGACCAGGAAGCTGTGGACTCAGCCTGTCACTGCCACACAATCTTTGCTGGACACGGGGTCAGGACATGGCTGTCACGACTGTGGGCTCCAGGAAGGCCCAGCCCGGCCGTGACTCACCCCAACAGTGGCTGTTCTACCCCGCCTCTGCCCTAGAGACCTCGTGCCACAACCCCTCCCTGTGGCCTGAAAGCAGAAGCAGGGCCCGGCCTCACTTTAGCCCTAGGATCTGGCCCAGGTGCAGCTGCTCGCTGGAAGCAAGGTCACGGGCAGAGCTGAGCTGCAAGGGTGTCTGGGAATGCATTTCATTAGCTGCCTTCCAGCAAGCAGCATGGTGCCCTGTAAGGGACTGGAGTGCTACAGTTTATCTCTTTGATTTGATTGTCTTCTTTTTCCTTTCTTTACTTTATTTTTAAATTTATTTTATAAGTGAGAGGAGGAGAGATAGAGAGACAGACTCCCGCTTGCGCCCCGGCCTGGATCCACCCGACAACCCCTGTCTCTGGGGCTGATGCTCTGCCCATCTGTGGCCATGCTCACAACCAAGCTATTTTTAGCACCTGAGGCAGAGGCTCGAGGGCGCCATCCTCAGCGCCTGAAGCTGATGCACTTGAATCAATCGAGCCATGGCTGTGGGAGAGGAAGAGAGAGAGAAGGGGAGGAGGAGGAGAGGAGAAGCAGATGGGTGCTTCTCCTGTGTGCTCTGACCAGGAATCAAACCCAGGGCTTCCACACACCAAGTTGATTCTCTACCATTGAGCCAACCGCTAGGGCCCCTTTCTTTATTTTTAACGGCTGGAAGAGCTTCATTTCTATTTCTGGCCTCCCTCATCCCCTCTACTCCCCATTTAGAAGTTCCACTGTGCTCCTGAACTTTACTAGTGCTTAACTTTCCAGCGAAACAACCTTGAAATCTCAGACTCCCTCTTATCATATCTAAGTATTAAATATCCAAGGAGTTAAAAATACCTTGCCCCCTAATGTTTTACTTGTCCACCCTGCCCACGGCCCCCCGAAAGGGAACTCTGGGACACGTCATGTTCCCTCACGCGGTCCTTGCTGCTCCCGTCCCTTGCCATGTCATTTTGACACTTGAGTTCCATTCTTGGGTTATTATGAAGTTCTCTTATGGTGTGTTTCCTGGGTTTCAATAATTATACCCTGTTTCTCAGGCACTTGAGCATCCACTGAAATGTAACTATAAGCAAGCTTTATGGCTCACTCCTGCTTCCTGTACTCTTGACTCTTTTCAGGCCTTTTGTTCTGATGTGATTTTCAGCTTGTGAGAGCTCTTCCTGGTCTGTTTTCCTCGCTGCTCACGCGGGAGTCTCTCTTGCCTTGCTAGGCTGCCGTCTCTCCCTGGTGTGTAGAGGGGTTCCCGCCCCTCTCATGTCCAGGGAGGCCCAGGAGAAGCCTGGCTGCCTGCCCTCCAGGACCTTTCTCTCTGGAGGCTGCAGGCGCTGCCTCTACCCGAGGAGGTCGGCGTCACACCAGGCTGCACTAGGTGTGAGTTCTGTCCTCATCACGCCTGCCTGCAGCCCTTATCACATCTATTGTTCACTTTTCTAGACACACAATTACCCCCAATTTTTGTTCTGAATTCGCATGTGGGCTTTTTTATTATTATTATTATTATTATTTTTTATTTTTTTACAGAGACAGAGAGAGAGTCAGAGAGAGGGATAAATAGGGACAGACAGACAGGAATGGAGAGAGATGAGAAGCATCAATTATTAGTTTTTCATTGTGACACCTTAGTTATTCGTTGACTGCTTTCTCATATGTGCCTTGACCATGGGGCTTGCAGCAGACCGAGTGACCCCTTGCTCGAGCCAGCGACCTTGGGCTCAAACCAGATGAGCCCGCGCTCAAGCTGGCAACCTCGGGGTCTCGAACCTGGGTCTTCCGCATCCCAGTCTGACACTCTATCCACTGCGCCACTGCCTAGTCAGGCTTTTTTTTTTTTTTTTTTTTTTTGGTGCTTTTCCACTCCTTTGTGTTTGGCCCTGTGCCGCTACAAGCTCTCCCATCGAATCTTCTGGAAAGCAGCTTTTACTTTCAGAGGAACTTTCTTTTCTTCACTTCCTCTATTAAATTTTAATTCTGGAAATCGCATGTGTGCCTGCGTCCTGAGTTCCCGAAAAGCCTTCTTTCTGTGTCCTGTGTGCGCCCCCCCGACAGATCTCGTCTGTGTCGTGGGGACCTCCCCCTGGTGGTGCTGAGGGCAGTGGAGCCCTGTCCAGCTGGGATGGGCACCTTTCTTAACCGGCCCAAAGGAGCGGCTCCCTGGACCTGTGAGGTCTCCCACCTGGCCACACTGGGAGCCTTCACTGACACGTGTACTGTGTACTTGCAGGTCTTGATGGAAGAGGCAGAGGCCATGAATAGTGAAAAAGGGAGCTTAGGGAGAGAGGAGGACCAGGGCCCAGTCAAGCAGTGTCCTTTATGTGGGAGGAAGAGCCAAGTAGATACGTGGTAACTAGAGTGTGAATTGTGGTAAGGGCAGTGCTTTGTATTCACTTAATTTGGCTCATTTTTTTCCTGGCATAGAGCTAAACTACAGTTCCCAGCTTCCCCTAAAACAGGGTGGGTCCATGTGACCACGTGATCTATTCTGGCCAATGGAATATGTGCAGAAGGCACCCTGAGCTGTGATCTGGGGGCCATCTTTTCTTTCCTTTCCTTTTTTTTTTTTTTTGATGGGTTAAGTAAGTATATCTTGAGAATGGCTGAACTACATGATGGAAGGATCTCAGCTTTCTGAGTCACCGCTTGGAGGAAAACTGCACAGGAGGAGCCATGTTAGACTTTGCATGTGCAGAGATAAATGTGTGTTGTGTTTGCTATAGAGATTGGGAACATGTTTGTTGCAGCAGCTTGCCAATGCTGACTAAACAGAGATGTTTCCCGGAAGCCCCTCAGCAGACCTCTCCATACAGCTCATTGGTCAGAATTGGATCACGTGCTCTCCCCCCCCCCCCCCCCCCGACTTGTTTGTAGGTGAGATCAATATGCAAACAACATCAGGGTTTTGCCAGCAAGAAAGAAGGTGGGAATTGATTTAGGGTAGACAATCACCAGTGGCTGCTATATTAGTGAGTAAACAGCTTTTTATATATTTATTAGCTAATTTCACTAGTTTTGTCAGTTGCCTCTTTAGGGCCTTTGCCTATTTTTCTGTCAGGTTCTCATTCTTTATTTAAATGCATTATAAGATCTGATGAATTTGGGCTTATAATGTACATCTGTCATTATTTTGTCACCCACCCAGCATCTGAATCCCCTTCCTCTCTTTCACATACCCCTGATTTCTGCTATGGAAGCTGGCAATACCAAGGGCTTGCTTTCCAGCCTCTCTTGCAGCTAGGATGCCTGCCTGTGATCGGGGCTCTGCCATTCAGATGCTCTTGCCTCAGAAATGCCGTTGGAAGCTAGCAATCAGAAGGAGCAGGAACTGTGCGGACTTTATTCTGGAGAGGGGGAAGCAATGGAAGCTGACCTATGGCAATGCCCAGTTTCCAGCATGGGGGCAGAAATGGGGTCTTTACCTGAGCAGCTGTGGCAGATTGCCGTTCCGTTCTGAGAAGACTTCAAGACTGGCTCTCCCAGGTTTCCTGGAGTCTGTGCCATTCTCAAGACCCGTCCCTTTTCTGCTAAATCAACTGAGGTCAGTTATGTTGCTTGAAAGAAAAAAAAAGTAGCCTTTTGTATTATCTATTACAAATCTTTTTTCCAGTTGTCATTTGTCTTGCAACCTCTATGTATAATTGCTTTTCCTATAAAGAAGTTTCAGATTCTTGCCATGGCAGGATAGCTCAGTCGGTTAGAGCATCATCCCAATATGCCAGGGTTGCAGATTTGGTCCCTGGTCAGGGCACATACAGGAATCAACCAGTGAATGCATAAATTAGTGGAACAACAAATTGATGTTTCTCTCTCTCTTTCCCTTCCTCTCTAAAATCAATCAATAAAAATTTTAGAAAAAAAGTTTTAGATTCTTATGTAGCCAAATAGATCAATCATTTCCTCAGTTGTTTAATTTTTAGGTCATTTTAGAAAGGCCTTCCATAATCCAAGATTATAAAAGTATTTAGCCATATATTAAACAATTTTAAGTTATTACTTTATTCAAATATTTAGATTTAAATATTTTTATGTTTAAATATATAAACATAGTTTAAAAAGTCAATATCACCACTAGACTTAATAAAAAACTAGTGCTCTGCTCCATTTCGGATTCCCGAAATCCTCTCTCTAGAGGCACCCACACTCCGCTTTGTAATAGATGTTTCCTCTTTTTCGATCTCCATTTCTAAATGAAATAGTTTATACTTTAATTCCTGGTTTTCAGTTTTAGCCATATCTCTTTACTTGCTACCATGGAAAATGAGATTCTATTTTCCTACCCTCCACCCTTCTGTTATCTGTCACTGTCCAGCCCTTTTTGAATCTATAGGCCCCTCCACTTTTGTTGTTGTTGTTGTTGCAAACTGTGTGTTGAAGCCCCTGGTGCTTTGTGCTGTAGTCTCCTGCAGTCTGGATTCTGCTGGTTGCGTGCCCTTGGCACTGCTGAACATGTCCCTGTATTTCTTGTAATTTGGTAGTCGGACCCAGGACAGGGGTTGGCAAACATTTTTGGTCAAAAGCCAGACAGTAAATGTTGAAGGCTTTGTGGGCCCTGTGGTTCCTGTTGCAGTTCCTCAACCCTGTCACGTGAAAGCAGTCGCAGCCAACACGTGGACACAGGAGCAAGGCTGTGTTCCGGCTGAGCTTGGGGCCCTGGGTTCAAAGCCCCGGTCGAAGGCTCGGTCAGATTCAGGTTTGAGCTGGCACCTCACTGGAGGTGCTGCCTCCCCGGCCCTCTGAGCAGTACGAACGTTCGTGGCTGTCCTCGTGCCTCCGGACCATCCAGAGCACCATCGTGCATGCGCACGGCAACATTAAAAAAAGGCAAATGTATGTTCTTCTTGCTTCCATAAATTGGTTATCAAACAAACATGATTTTAAGTTAATAAAACTGCAACTGGAACTAATTACATTTTTGGAAAAAAGACTCACCCCCTGGGGGTCAGTGAGCATGAAAAAAACACACCACTCAAAGGGTTAAGGAGGCACTTCAAGTCCCATTGTTCGCCTTCTTCTTCTTTTTCTATTGTCGTAAAATACCTATAACACAAATTTACCACTTAGCCATTTTGGGTGCACAATTCAGGGGTATTAAATCCGTCCACATTGCTGCACAGCCATCGTCACCATCCATCTTTATAAATCTTTTCATCTTGTTATTTTTTTAAAGCTTTTATTTATTGATTTTACAGAGGGGTGGGGAAGCAAGAAGTATCAACTCAAGAGTTGATTCACTTTAGTTGCTCATTGGTTGCTTGTCACATGTGCCTTGACCAGGCAAGCCCTGGGCTTTGAACAGGCGACCTCAGCATTCCTCAGTGGATAGGTCGATGCTCTCTCTATCCACTGCACCACCAGAGGTCAGGCTCTTTTCATCTTGTAAACCAGAAATTCTGTCTCCATTCAACACTAACTCCCCTTCTCCCCTCCCCCAATCTCTGGCACCCACCACAATACCTTCTGACTGTGTGATCCAATCCTGTTTTTAACTTGAAAAGCACCAAGAGATGGAAAAGCTGAAAGCAAAGTTCACCCATGGTCCCACCACATTTTTAGGGAAGTGTATAAATTAAGAAGTGAAAGCTCTGTCTTCTACCCCTCCCCCCTAACACCACTCCCCTCCCCCTGAGAACCTCTACTAATGGTTGGCTAAAGTTTCTTCCTGGCCTTTTACCGTATTATAAGCGCACATATCTACACATAGATAGGGGTACTGGGCGTCCATCTCCACGGCTGGCTGGGGTGGCTCCCTTCCCCTCCTGGTTTCCCGAGAGACCACGCTAGGCAGGGGGTCAGTGCCCCCTCTCCACCCCCTCTACCCCCTCAGCTCACTATGGAGAGGGGACACTATCTTCCCTTCCTGAATTTGTCCTTACCCTTTTCTTAGAATATGCAAACACCGGAACCAAATTGGTTTTAAGTGACTTTTCATTGGAATGTTCAGGAAATTTCCTCTAACACGCGGGGAGGGGACAGAGACTGGACTGGGTCAGTTCACTCCTTGATGGTGGACCTCTAGAGGCAGGCAGGGGTAGGGCTCATGGCGGCCCCGTGGAAATGCCTGGTTTCATCCACTTTCCAAAGCTCTCCCCCTTTAGTCCTTGGCAGTCCAGCCCCTAGGCCCGATCCCTCCCTGGGCACCATCCTGTGGTCAAACAAGTCCCTTTAGGTCACTTGCAGAGTCGGCTATCCTCGTGTCCACTAGGTGGCGCTCTCCTCCGCGGCGTTACTCATGGCTTCGCTTTGGGTGGTGGGGGGAGGGATGGAACACGAGCCTCTCCTTCTGCTGATTTTGCAAGGGGAAGGTGGGTAAGCCCTGGTGCGGAGGATAAGGGGTGGGGATTGGAGAGCTGGAATCAGATGCAGCTCACACACTAAGATGACGGGGTGTTACTAGCAGTAACATCCTTTAGTGGAGGCTTTAAGGGAACAGGGCCTAGCAAACCCCATCCTTGCAGAGCTGGTTGTGGAGAACTGGCTGTGGCACTTCTAGGTCACCATCTCGAGCCTATCAAACAGGTCAGAGAGGTCTGGAATGGAGTGGGGAGAGTTGTGGTGACCTGTGGTGTGCCCACAGCTGTACTGCAAGCTGAGATATAGGGACGTGCACAGATGCCTGGAGAACTCCATCGGGGCCCCCTGAAGCTTGGGGGACACGTTGGGTGGGCGACTGACTCCCCCAAGAGAAAGTGAGATGGTGACTGTCTGTGATTCAGCCTGAGGTAGCGGAAGAGAGGGCTGTGGTCCCGGGAGCCGCTGGTGGGCTTCTGACCAGATGCCCTTTCCTGGACTGCTCTGCCCTGCTCCCATCTCTGGAAAAGTGCCCTTGGCTGATGGAGCCACAGTGTCTAGAAGGCTCAGGGGACGGCTGTGGCTAACTGATACAGGGTGCAACAGGCTGTCCTCTCACCTTAAGATGGGGATAAGTTGGCCCTGGCCAGTTGGTCCAGTGGATAGAGTGTCGGCCCAGCGTGTGGATGTCCTGGATTCAACCCCCGGTCAGGACACACAAGAGAAGCGACCATCTGCTTCTCTTCCCCTCCCTCTCCCCCTTCTCTCCCTCTTCCCCTCTTGCAGCCAGTGGCTCAACTGGATCAAGCACATCAGCCTCAGGCTGAGATTAGCTTGGTTGACTTGAGCATCAGGCCCCAGATGGGGTTGCCAGGTGGATCCCAGTTGGGGCGCATGCAAGAGTCTGTCTCTGCTCACCCTTCCCTCTTCCTGTCCTGAGGGGTTGGTCCGGAGCCAACCCCTAGTAACCCCTGGCCCCGAACTCCTGACTCAGGCTCTGCTTCTGCGCCCCCTAAGGCAGGGGGCACCGATGCGGTCCTAAGGGGGCCGACTGCAAGGGTTTATGCGGTTGGATACCTCGCTGGCCAGTGGTGACAAGGCCTCTGTCACGAGTGGGGGGTGGAGTGCTGACAGGTCCAGTTGCTTCGCTTCCACCGTAGTCACCTTAACCACCTGGAGCAGGGCTCAGGTGGACAGAGACGCCGTGGCTTGTAGTCTCCCAGGTGTTTGAGACACTGGGGAGAATAATAACCAGAAGGCCCGCGGAACAGGGAAGCTGTCACCGGCACCACTGATGCTTTGAAGAAGGAAAATGGCAAGTTCAGGTCATCGGTCATCAATTTAAGATAAAGTCGGGAGGACTCGTTGGCAGCGCTGACGGGTACCTTCCCTTCTGCAGCCAGAGGGCAGACGGCTGGAGACAGGCTCAGGACTTAACTGTAACAGGACATCAGACCAGGCTGAATTCCCGGCCTGGGGGTGTCTCCCCTGCAAAGCCAGGGCCCGGAGAGGGAGGCGCGGGGACCCTGAGACCCGAGATGGAGCTCTCGGGGAGATGCTCTTGAGAACCGTGAACTTCCCAGACCCTCCGCACTCTCTGGCCTGCGGAGTGACCCATCCCTCGCCCCGTGCGTAAAGACTATGCAGACACCTCACCTAAGGGGCAGGGCCCGCAGGAGGAGACACCGTCTTCAGATGCTTCCTCACCCCCTCTCTTGGCCGCCAGACCCCAAAGTGCAGTAACATCTCAGTGTGACCTGGGGGGTGTTTTACTTGTTAAGGAGGAAGAGGAGCTGATTACTGAGAGAGCTGCAGGAGGAAAGGATAGGGTCGGGCAGAGACCGGGAGAATATTCCCAGGAGCGGCTCTGGGGGCTGGCTCCAGGGGACGGGAGGCGGAGTATATGCTGGATGTTGAAGAATCTAGCAGTATGGGAAGATTCTCTCAGGTTTGGCCCTTGAAAGGCCAGGGAAAATGATGGTTTTCAGAGCCTTGGAAGATGCGGTACACAGTCAGTGAAGTGGATGCTGGAACAGCACGGCTGACCAGGGAGGAAGTTGTGCCAGTGCTCAGAGAAGTGGGCAAGCAGCAATGGGTCTTCTGCGGTAGGCTGGAAAACCCGCGGGCTGGCCCAGTTCCGTGGGAGGGTCCATCCCTTTACCAAGCCGAGGAGGAATGGATGGGGAGGAGAAGGCCAGGGGGGTTGACTGTGCTCTGTAGGCTGAGCCTGACCGTGGGAGATGTTGCTGTGGAAGTGAGCTCCCTGGTAGCAATGGGGAAGGTCGGAGCCCAGAAGAGCAGAGACCGGGGGCCAACACTTAACTGTCACAAGCAAGGTAGGTGCAATTACCAAAAAGGAAAGCAGGGTTGGGATGGCAGCCGGGGGTCCTGACCTGCGGGGGATCTATGGACATGACTAATAGGACATGACTTTTTCAAGGGCAAGATATCTGGGCATCCAGCAAGGGTGCTGCTTCATGTCCATGATCAAGAGTGAACCAGCATGGGTCAGCAGCAAGCTGAGGTCAGATGCTTTTGCCCAAACTGAACCAGTTCTCAAAGTCACAATCCACCAACTGATAGAGGGATCAGTTCCGTGAGGAAAGACCCTGCAATACCATGGCCAGTGTATAGAGTAGTGTTTTCTCTGGCCTTTCCCAAAGGGACTGTGTGAGTTTGCTAAGGCCGTTATAACAAAGCTCCATGTTTCGGGTGGTAAAGCAACAGAAATGTGTTGTCTCACAGTTCCGGAAGCCAGAAGTCAGAAATCAAGGGCTTGGTGGGGTTGGGTCCTCCTGACGCCGTGAGGGAGTCCCAGGCTTCTCCCCGAGCTCCCGGTGGCTTGCTGGCAGTCTATGGTGTTCCTTGGCTTCTAGACACATCATCCCGATCTCTGCCTTCATCTTCACAAGAGACATCTCCCTGTGTATGTCTCTGTGTCCACATGTCCCCCTTTTATAAGGACACACCATATTGGATGAGGGCCTACCCTAATAACCCCATCTTAGCCCGGTCATCTGCGAAGACCCTCTTTCTTTCTTTCTTTCTTTCTTTCTTTCTTTCTTTCTTTCTTTCTTTCTTTCTTTCTTTCTTTCTTTCTTTCTTCCTTCCTTCCTTCCTTCCTTCCTTCCTTCCTTCCTTTCTTTTTTTTCTTTTTTCTTTTTTAAGTAAAGGAGGAGAAATAGAGAAACAGACTCCCGCATGTGTCCTGACTGGGATCTACCCAGCAACCCCCATTTGGGGCTGATGATCGAATCAACCGAGCTATCCTCAGCGCCTAAGGCCAGTGCTCGGACCAGTGGAGCCACTGCCTGTGAGAGGGGAAGAAAGAGAGAAAGGGGACAGGGAGGGGAAGAGAAGCAGATGGGCTCTTCTCATGTGTTCCTTGACCGGGGATCAAAGCTGGGACGTCTGCATGTGGGCCGATGCTCTATTCACTGAGCCACCGGCCAGGGCTGTGAAGACCTTATTTTCAAATAAAGGTCACATTCACAGGTACAAGGATTGGGACCTCCACGTCTTTTGTGGGGGATGCAAGTCAACCCGTAGCAGGAAACTTCAGCCATTCATTCTAGTAGCCATACTTGGGAGGGACTGTGTGTCAGTCCAGGTCCTCTGGGAGGGACTGAGGGAGCTAGAAATGCAAGAGGTTTTTTTTTGTTTTTTGTATTTTTCTGAAGCTGGAAACAGGGAGAGACAGTCAGACAGACTCCCGCATGCGCCCGACCGGGATCCACCCGGCACGCCCACCAGGGGGCGACGCTCTGTCCACCAGGGGGCGATGCTCTGCCCCTCCGGGGCGTCGCTCTGCCGCGACCAGAGCCACTCTAGCGCCTGGGGCAGAGATCATGGAGCTATCCTCAGCGCCCGGGCCATCCTTGCTCCAATGGAGCCCTGGCTGCGGGAGGGGAAGAGAGAGACAGAGAGGAAGGAGGGGGGGGTGGAGAAGCAAATGGGCGCTTCTCCTATGTGCCCTGGCCGGGAATTGAACCTGGGTCCCCCGCACGCCAGGCCGACGCTCTACCGCTGAGCCAACTGGCCAGGGCCAAAATGCGAGAGATTTGTGGGCGACGCCTGTGAAAGGCAGAGGGATGGAGCAGGCACGGCTGGGGAAGCTCGGAGACTGCAGGGATGATCTGGTGTCTGTGAGGGGTGGTGGGAAGGAATGAGGCTGGGGAGGGGCCCATTGGAGCAGCCCAGATTATCCAGGGGCTGTTGGCTATAGGATTTAAATTGACATTGATATGCAGGATCCCAGGGCCATCACGGTACAGTTGAGTTAGAATGCGTGGGGACTGGGTAATAAATGGAGTTTTGGCTTAGGTCTATCTCACAATAAGCCTAGTGTACCCTGAGACCCACTGTTGGTCACTTTCCCAGTCCCTGAATGTGTAAAATACTTAGCAGTCGGAGGGAGCTTCCCATTGGTTTCTCAGACTGCAGGGTTTGAGCTGCTGTGTTCGGAAAGGGCAAGCGGAAGCCCCTGCTCTCTCCCCTTGGCCCCCCCCCACCCCCGCTGTCCCCGCTGTCCCCGCTAAGATAGTAAATCAGAATCGACATTTCTTTTCTGGAGGAATGACAGAGGTTAGAGCCATCTTCGGGGCCTTGAAGGATGCAGGAGTAGGCGGTCTTTGTCACAGCCCTGTTGAATTCACCAGTCTGGGCCCGCGAAAACCAGCTGCTCACGGCAGACAACAGGGGACACCCAGAGAGTCCAAACAGTAGCCCCTTGCAGCCTCTATGAAGGACGTGGCATCTTTCCCAGAGCCGGTTAATCTCATCTGGGTTGTATGGGACGTGGCTATTGATCTGGCCGACATTTGCATTCACGGCCTTACACCAGGGCTATGTTAATTTTCCTTCTGTCACAACATAATCCGAAGGGACCGGCCCATCTGGACAGCCTGCGGACCGCCACCTTGGTTCATTCGATCAGCAGCAGCATATTAATTAGACCTGCTGGGCAAGAAGCAATAGGTGTGTTGGAAGCCTTGGTAGGATCTGTGTGCTCTAGAGGCTGGAGGCAGAGAAACGGAGAGATTCAGGCTTGCCACGCTGGGGAAGTTTTAAAAGACATGGCAGGTCATCTCCTCCCAAGTAAGGGGGCTAACTGTGCCCCGTACCTTTCACCAGTAGGAAAGAAGCCCATTCTCGGTGGGTTTGGGGGAAGCAGACTCAGCACTCAGGACCGTGAGGTTGGTCCATTGATTGTGTGACACAAAGACTGCCGCTTGTTTGAGCTGCAGTGACGCGTACATCCATGCTCAGGACATGTGACTCGCCAGATCCTACATACTGCAGGTGGTGGAAACGATCACTGCGTGGAAAGCTCCTGTAGGAAAGCCACAGTGTAGATCCCGAGTGCTGGGACAAGGCTATGCCATCTGCAGCAGAGAGGGGCTCCTGGCATACTACCAGGCCCTGGTAAAAACTGAGCATCCGGCCAGGGGACAGTCAGTGACTAAGTGGACACAACTTTTCATCATGAACTGATGGATCACATACCAGATCACAAGGCCAGCTCTCTATCATAACATGGAATGGGCATATCAGGGTTGGGCTCATGAGCACCCCAAAGCTGCATAACAGGTGGCCCCGGCTTCCAGGTTCGTCGGTGTAGCATGTGTCCAAATTTCCTTTCTTTTTTTAAAATTTATTTATTTTTATTAGAGGGGGGGGGAGAGAGGGAGAGATAGAGAGAGAACAGGGGAAGGAGCAGGAAGCATCAACTCCCATATGTGCCTTGACCAGGCAAGCCCAGGGTTTTGAACCGGCGACCTCAGCATTCCAGGTCGACGCTTTATCCACTGCGCCACCACAGGTCAGGCAAAATCTCCTTTCTTTTTAAGGCTGAATAATATTCTGTTGTATGTAGAGACCGCATCTCCCCACTTTGCCTTTAGTGAGTAGTATAGGTCCCTGATTTTAAAATTCCTCGTTGAGAGGCTGTAGATTTCCTTTTTTAAAATTTTTCTACTTTCTAACAATGCAGAAAAACATACCCTTTAATATATAAGGTCTACCGGAAAGTTCTGTCCGTTTCTGGAAAAAAAACAAAATACAAATTCTTCTGATTTAATTCATGTGGCACCCATCTTGAATATTTCCACACCAATCCTATCTTCCGAATATGGTCCAAAATGTTTTGCTGAGCTGAATTAAGCCTTTCTGCGATCTCCGATGTTGTCAGAAAAGGATCTTGCTCCAACATGGTCTTAACAATATCGTCATCGATCAAAGATGGTCGCCCAGAACGTGGCTTATCAGGAAGGTCAAAATCACCTGTTTTGAATTTTTCAAACCATCTTCTGCATGTCCTATCAGGAACTGTACCTTCACCAAACACTTTCAATAAATTTCTACATGGTTCTGTAGCATTTCTTCCTTGTTGATATTCGTAAAAATACAGTGGCACAAATGAACTTTATCAGTAGCCATGGGTACACTATCGCTTCACACATAAGACTAACGTGAATCAACTTTGTTTTTAATTTGCTACGTCAGTATGTATACATTAAGTGATAAAAATAGAGAGGCACACGTGCGCCAAATAAATATGTGCTTACATGTTGAAACTTGTTGTGATAGAAACGGACAGAACTTTCCGGTAGACCTTATATTTCTCATATACTCATGCTATTATTTCTGTAGGATACAGTTCTCAATGTGGCTGGCTGGCTCATAGGCTATAAGCATTTCAAATGTTTTTAGATGTCCCCAAATTGTCCTCCCCAAAGGTTCTGTGGATTCCTGTTTGCCGCCAAAGTGTTTGGGTGTGTCCTTTCCCTGCCCACACTAAGTTTCCATCTTCTAAACTGTTGTCAGTCTGGTAGATGAAATCTGATTATCTCATTGTTTTAATTTGCATTTCTTTAAGATTATCGAGGTAAAGCAAATCTTTAGGTTTCTTGGTCATTTATATTGTTTACATTGTGGATTTCCTATTTCCATTGTTACCTCATTTTCCCATTTTGTCTAAGTTTTATTCTTTCTTGGATGTCCATACCATTCTTGTCACGATCCTTTTAGTGCGATTCAAGTATCTTTTCCTAATCTGTAGTTCGTTTCCTCACTGTGTTTATGGGGTCTTTGTTCAACAGAAATACCACTTTCTAATGTTGTCACGTTTAGCAGTCTTTTCTTTTACGATGTGCTTTTCACATCTTGTTTAAGAAATCCTTCCTTTACATGGTGATCATAAACAGGTCCTATACTTTCTTACAAGTGTTTCAAACCTTGTTTTTCACCTTTTCGTATTTGGGAGCCCTATGTACCTTGCTTACGTCCTGGTATGGTGTTACCTTAATGTTTAGTTCTTCCAGGAGCCCGTTGAGACAAAGATTTGGGTGTAAACAATGGGAAGGGGAAGAGAAAGATTTGGGTATAAACAATGGGAAGGGAACAGGAAAGAGTGTGATGAGCAGGTATCGCTGTGGGCCACTGAGACTTGCACCCCCCTCCTGTGAGGGGCAATGAAGTGGTGTTTGTGCTTCAGCTCTGCCTCTCACCCCGAGTGCCACCCCAGGGGGCATGCACTCAGCTTGCACTCCTAGTCTGCTGTTCTTGCCGGGCAGGCAGCGGAGCCCGAGGGCCTCAGGGGCGTCTGCAGGTGGGCACCTCTGTATGTCTGTATGGGTGTGTGTGTGTGTGTGTGAAGGGGGAGTGGCCAAGGCACCTGTATGCACGACAGTGTGAGGCTGGGACTTACGTTTATTTTGTTCCAAATGGACAACTAGTTGACCCAGTACACTTTATTAAACAGACCATCTTTTTTTTTTTTCTTTTGGGGGTCTTTTTAAAAAATATTTTTCTGAAGTGAGGAGCGAGGAGGTAGAGAGACAGACTCTCACATATGCCCAACCAGGCTTCACCCGGCATGTCCACCAGGGGGCGATGTTCGCACCTTCTGGGCTGTTGCTCCCTTGCTGTGGGAGCCATTCTAGCGCCTGAGGTGGAGGCCATGGAGCCGTCCTCAGTGCTCGGGGCCAACTTTGTTCCAATGGAGCCATGGCTGCAGGTGGGGAAGAGAGAGATAGAGAGAAAGGAGAGGGGGAGGGGTAGAGAAGCAGATGGGCACTTCTCCTGAGTGCCCTGGCTGGGAATTGAACCCAGGTAATTTTCTTATTGGTTTTATTAAATCACATATCTGCGTTCACTTTCCGAGTGTGTCTATTTCTGTGTTACTATCGCATTGCTTTAATTATCATAGCTTTTATCAGTCTTGCTATCTGTGGGGGGAAATCCCTCCCCTTTCCTCCACTTCCTGTTCTTCAACATGGTCTTGGCTCTCCTTGATCCTTTCTTTTTCCATTTGCGTTTTAGGATTCTAGTAAGTTCCCTGAAAAGGCCCATTCAGAATTTGATTGGAATTGCATTAACTTTATAGATTAATTTGGGAAGAATTGGTATGTTTATGCTGTTGAGTCTTTCTACTCATGAACAGGCTATATATCTTTATTTGCTCACGTCTCCCGGGTTCTGCAGTAATGTCTTGTAATTTCCTCTATGAGGTCCTTTTAATCTCAATTCCTAATGGGTTTTGCTGCTATTATAAGCAGTGCCTTCTTGTGTGGTGTTTTCTAATTGGTTATTGCTGGGCATAAGATGTTATTGAGCTTTTACATTGATCTTGTATCTGGACCTTTATTACTTTTCCAAGTTTGTAGCTTTTGGATTTTCTATGTAGACAATCATATTATCAGCAACGAATCCCAGAGTTCTGGCTCTGTCTTTCCTATTACTGCACTTTTATCTTTTTCTGGTCTTACTGAATCAGCTAGGATCTCTAGTACAGTATTGAATGAAGAACGGTGGCTGGCATCCTTATTTAATTCTTGAATTGTAATGGTAAGGCTTTTAATGTTCTCACATGAAGACTGATCATTTGCTGCGAGTTCTTGGTAGATATCTTTGCTCAAACTAAGGGAATCTCTTTCTATTTTTAGTCTGTATCATGAATAAGTGTTGCGTTTCGTTACTCATATTTTGGCATCTAATGAGATGGTGATCTTTTCCCCTCCTCTTTAATCTATTAATGTGGCAAATTCTATCTAAATATTTTTCTAAAATGGTCATTTCATGCTTAAGATAATCCGAACTTGGTCATAATGTATATATTTTAAAAATGCACCATGAATATATTTTGCTTGTATTTTATTTAGGATTTTTCCGTGTATATTTAAAAGTGAAATTGGTTTATAAATTTTTTTTTCTTGTGCAATTTTTGTCCAACTGGTATATCAGTTATGTCATTGTCCTAAAATAAATGGGGTCTGTCATTTATATTATTTTAAAACTTTGTGTACAATTTCATTTAAAGTTTAACATTTATTGTCGTAAGGTTGTTCACCATTTCCTCCAATGGTTTTAAAGATCCCTACTGTATCAATAGTTATGATGTCTTTTTTGTCCCTAATGTTTATGCTTTCACCCTTTGAGTTGATCAGACTTGCTATTTATTTATTTATTTATTTATTTTTGGTCTTTTCAAGGAATTGGCTTTTGGGGCTGTTGGTTGGAGAAGCGGCTTAGGGAACCCAGTAAACAACATCTGTCCTTCTTATGGAATTTGTAGGCCGTTAAAGAAATAAGACAGCCTGACCAGGTGGTGTTGCAGTAGATAGGGCATCAGGCTGAGATGTAGACCTAGGTTTGAGACCCTGAGGTTGCCGGGTTGAGCACGTGGGGTCACTGTCTTGAGCGTGGGATCATGGACATGACCCCATGGTCGCTGGCTTGAGCCCAAGGTCACTGGCTTGAGCCCAAGGTCACTGGCTTAAGCAAGGAGTCACTCGCTCTGCTGCACTCCCCCTTCCCCAGTCAAGGCACATATGAGAAAGCAATCAATGAACAACTAAGGCGCCACAACAAAGAATTGATGCTTCTCACTTCTCTCCCTTTCTGTCTGTCCCTCTCTCTGTCTCTGTCTCTGTCTCACACACACACATATAGACAAAAAGTTATCATCTTTGTTATTGGAGAGGTTGATATAGGAGAGCAACACGTGTGTGTAGGGGCAAAGGCACTTCCAGGGCCGATTCCTGGAGTGAAGAGACTCACGCACCTCTCATGCACAGGACTGAGAGACCGTGACCCAGCCCTTGTTCCTGGAGACAGGTACTTATGCAAACCTACTCTGTGTGCAAGAACAATACTGAGCACATTCTTGGCTGGATTGGTGAGAGAGAGAGAGGAAACAGGAAGAGGCAGGCCCACACATGCTTAGTTTCTGGGTCCAATCAGGGGAGCCCCTCTGCCCCTCAGGAGGTGTGAGGTGGAGGAGTAGAGGAGAGAGGCCGCCATATTCCTCCCTCCACTTAGAAAGAAGTCCAGAACTTGGGGATAAAGATTTGCCCCTAATACAAATTATCTCCACTATTTACCTTTTTTTCCCTTTTATCTCCAATATTTAAAAGTCCCTATTTCATTGTTTTCTTTTACCATTTCTATTTCATTCCCTCTATTTCCTTTGGCTTTCTCTTTAATATTTTCTAGATTTTGAGTTGAATGCTTTAAACACTGTTTTCAATCTTTACTATTTTTTTTAAACTATAACATAGTTAAGGGTATAAATTTAGAACTCAGCAGCTCTACACTTTAGCTACATCCCACAAGTTTTCAAAAGTGGTACTTTTATTGACATTCAATTCTTAATATTTTGTCATTTATTTGCAAGTTCCTTTATAACCTATAGTTATCTAAGTCTAATTTCTTCTTCCTAAATAAGTGGGGTTAAATTTTTTCTTTTTTAAAAATAGCAGCCTTTTCTGACCTGTGGTGGTGCAGTGGATAAAATGTCGACCTGAAATGCTGAGGTCACCAGTTCGAACCCTCGGGCTTGCCAGGTCAAGGCGCATATGAGAAGCAACTACTTCCCACTCCTCCTCCTGCCTGTCTCTCTCTCTATATCTTCTCTCTAAAATCAATAAATAAAATCTTTTAAAAAAAGAAAAGAAATAGTAGCTCTTCCGTTTAACCACATTGTACTCGGAGACAAATTCTTCGTCATTTCTTAAGATGTCTTTGGTGACTTTATAAGTAGTCAACTTTGTATATGTTTGACGTGTGCTTGGAAATAATCAATATTGTTTATTTTTTGGGTACAAATATAGAAAGTAGATTAAGCTTGTGACCTGTGTTGTTCAGACATTACAAATTATTACATTTAAAAAATCTGCCTGATCTATTAGTTTTTGATAGATGGGTGTCAAAGTCCTCCTCCATGCCTGTGGCTTTTCAATTCCTCCTAATAAATGAGTCCGTTTTTGCTTTGTGCATATTGAGGTTATATTGTTGGGTGCATGCAAATTCACAGTAGCGCACGTTATCATTATGTTTTTGCATTGTTTTCCTGTATGCCTAATAATGCTTTCTGCCACGAACTCTTATTTTAATGTTGCCAGGCTAGTCTTTGTTGGTTAGTATTTTTGTCTAGTATGACAAAGGTTTCTTTTTTTAAATAAATTTTTAATTATTGATTTTAGAGAGAGAGGAAGAGAGAGAGAGAAACAGAGAGAGAGAGAGAGACAGGAACATCAATCTGTTCCTGTATGTGCCCCGAGTGGGGATCAAACCCGCAACCTCTGTGCTTCAGGATGAAGTTTTAACCAACTCAGCTATCCAGCCATAGCCAGCAGAGGTTTCTAGCTGCCATCCAGTATTAATTTTTTCATTCTTTCTTAGTAGCAGACCCCAATTTTATTTGTGGCAAAAATGCATCTGACTAAAAGACTGTATTAAACAGCCTCTCTTGCAGCAAGTTGTGGTCTGTGAGATGTTGACAGGATAGAAAGGCTACATGAAGGAAGTCAATCTCATAGGGAGGGCACCCTTTTATTCTGTCACCTTTTCCTTTTTCTGCTGCCTGGAATGTGAAGTGGATGGCTGGAGCTGTGGCAGCCATATTGGAACATGAAGTTGCCTTGAGGATGGCATAAAGTACTGGAATGGTGGGACAGAAAGAAGGAGGAAGGCTGGGTCCCTGTTGACAACAGAACTGTTGTTTCATTTCTGGGTGGCCTTCATCACTTTTTGTGTGAGAGAGAAATGTACTTTTGCTGTGTTTAAGCCACTGTTTTGGTTTTTTTTTACTTTTTATGTGCAGCTAAAGCTAAAATGGCCCTGGCCAGTTAGCTCAGTGGTAGAGTGTCGGCCTGGCGTGCAGAAGTCCCGGGTTCGATTCCCGGCCAGGGCACACAGGAGAAGCACCCATCTGCTTCTCCACTCCTCCCCCTCTCCTTCCTCTCTGTCTCTCTCTTTCCCTCCCGCAGCTGAGGCTCCATTGGAGCAAAGATGACTCCCTCCCACAGAGCTGGGGATGACTCTGTGGCCTCTGCTTCGGGCGCTAGAGTGGCTCTGGTCACAACAGAGCGACACCTCAGAGGGGCAGAGCATCGCCCCCTGGTGGGCAGAGCATCGCCCCCTGGTGGGCGTGCTGGGTGGATCCCGGTCGGGCGCATGCGGGAGTCTGTCTGACTGTCTCTCCCCGTTTCCGGCTTCAGAAAAATAAAAATAAATAAAAATAAATAAATAAAGCTAAAATGAATCCTAATTGTATCTGATATATCTTTTTAGTGTGTGTGCCTTTATTTTTAATTTTTGTTGTTTTATTTTTATTTATTTTGTTGTTTATTTTCAATGTTCTATTTTATGTATATCAGTTCACATATTTTAGACATTAACCCTTTTCTTAGTAACACATAAATTAATATTTTGAATTGCAAATTTGTGAATTTTTTTGAGCGAGAACATGAGAGAGAGAGACAGAGAGAGACAGGAAGGGCGAGAGAGGGAGAGAGAAAGAGAGTAAGAAGCACCAACTCGTAGTTGCTTTCACTTTAGTTGTACATTGAGCTTCTCATATGTGCCTTGATTGGGGCTGAGCCAGTGTCCCCTTACTCAAGCCACTGACCTCTGGGTTTCAAACCAGCAACCTCAGTGTTCTGGGTCGACGCTTTATCCACTGCACCACCGCTGGTCAGGCAATTTATGAATATTTTAAAGCAGTGGTCCCCAACCTTTTTTGGGCCACGGACCGGTTTAATGTCAGAAAATATTTTCACTGACCGGCCTTTAGGGTGGGACAGATAAATGTATCACGTGGCTGAGACAAGTGTCAAGAGTGAGTCTTAGACGAATGTAACAGAGGGAATCTGGTCATTTTTAAAAAATAAAACATCGTTCAGACTTAAATATAAATAAAACGGAAATAATGTAAGTTATTTATTCTTTCTCTGCGGACCGGTACCAAATGGCCCATGGACCGGTACTGGTCCGCGGCCCGGGGGTTGGGGACCACTGTTTTAAAATATATAGCATTGTGCCTGGGACAGAGTAGGTACTCATTAAATATTTGTTAAGTAATGAATGAACAAATGTGCTACAAATATTTTCTCCCCTCTGTCATTTATCTTAAAAAATTTTTTTAAATCGGTTTTTAGAGAGAGAAGAAAGGAGAGAGACAGAGATAGAGGTAGAGAGAGAGAGAAACATTGATTT
Organism: Saccopteryx leptura; assembly: GCF_036850995.1. Lineage (NCBI taxonomy): Eukaryota > Metazoa > Chordata > Mammalia > Chiroptera > Emballonuridae > Saccopteryx > Saccopteryx leptura. Next base: position 8,777,859 of record NC_089503.1, on the reverse strand, counting down.
TTGTTGCTCTACTTATTCATGCACTCATTAGTTGACTCTTGCATGTGCCCTGATGGGGGATCATACCTGCAACCTCAGCATGTCAGGACAATGCTCCAATCATCTGAGCTACCCGGCTATGGCCTGTCATTTATCCTTTAATTGTAATTATGTCTAATGCTGTACTGAAATTAAAAAGTTAAAATTTGTATTTAATCAAATATATGAGGCTTTGCCATTTTGGCTTCTAGGTTTGTGTGTTATATCTCGGGAGGCCCTAATCACCCAAACTTGTAAACACACCATTTATGTTTCATATCACCGTTCTATATATATGAATATATATGTGTATAGTATGTATGTGTGTGTGATTGTGTTTATTTATATATATGTGTTTTGTTTTTTTTATTAAATGAGAGGGTGAGAGGCAGAAAGACAGACTCTTGCATGTACCGCAACTGGGATCCACCAGGCATGGCCCTACTGGGAGATGCTCTGCCCATCTGGAGCTGCTGCTCTGTTGCTTGGCAACTGAACTATTTTAGCATCTGAGGCAAGGCCATGGAGCCATCCTCAGTGCCCAGGGCCAACTTGCTCCAATTGAGCTATGGCTGCAGGAGGGGAAGAGAGAGAGAGAAAGAAAATTAAGAGGGGGAGGAGTGGAGAAGCAGACAATCACTTCTCTGTGTCCTGACCGGGAATCGAATCCGGGACTTCCACACAGTGGGCCGGCATCTTACCACTGAGCCAACCGGCCAGGGCAATAAGCTTTGTTCTTAGCAGGACCGCACAGTTCACTTTGTCAATATGGTGCTGAGCACATAGTAGATGCTCACCTAATTGATCAACACCAAAGTTCCCTTTGCATCTGTAGGGAACAAGCATGCACAGAGTGGGACAAATTCTCCATCTTTAGGACTCAATGCATGCCTCTTCTGTTATTACATAGTAAAGTCACTCACTGAGTGAACCCCAAGACTTTATTTTCTGGATTCTAGGTGCCATATATTTATTTTAAGAGTGGTTATTACTTTTTTTTTTTATTATTATTAATTTTTTTGTTTCTGAAGCTGGAAACGGAGAGAAACAGTCAGACAGACTCCCGCATGCGCCCGACCGGGATCCACCCGGCACGCCCACCAGGGGCGACGCTCTGCCCACCAGGGGGCGTCGCTCTGCCCCTCCGGGGCGTCGCTCTGCCATGACCAGAGCCACTCTAGCACCTGGGGCAGAGGCGAAGGAGCCATCCCCAGCGCCCGGGCCATCTTTGCTCCAATGGAGCCTTGGCTGCGGGAGGGGAAGAGAGAGACAGAGAGGAAGGAGGGGGCGGATGGAGAAGCAAATGGGCACTTCTCCAGTGTGCCCTGGCCGGGAATCGAACCCGGGTCCCCTGCACGCCAGGCCGACGCTCTACCGCTGAGCCAACCGGCCAGGGCCACTTTTTGTTTTTTTTTTAAACAAAGTAATGTTTGTCCAATGCAGAAAAATGGAAGAATATAGAAAATCTCAAGAAAAGTACACCCCAATTCATTAGCACCTGTCCATTGTTAGCACGTTGATGCATTTTCTGCTTTCCTGTATGCGTATATTCAGACAGACACAGAGTCTTACAAAGTGTGCTTTTCATAGGTGGTTCTGTTGTCAGCTGGTTTTCTCTTTCTGTTAGCAATATATCATGAATACCTTTCCAGGCTGATACAATTTTTTCTACGGCATGGTTTTTAATAGATGCAAATTACTCTATTATACGATTGTTCTGTTACCAATTCCCTGTGGATTTGTTTGTTTGTTTGTTTCGCTACTATAACAGCTCTAGGATAGACATCTTTTCCCATGATATTAGTTCACTTGTCTGCTTGTCTCCTACAGGTGATATTGTTGGGCTCAAGGCAACACAAGTTTTTATACAAATTAGTTCCTGAAAGGCCATCACTGGTTTTAGGGGCTCATCTCAAGCCAGAGGCAGGGGCTTTGCGAGTGTCCCGCCGAGCTTTCCTCCAGCCCCAGCCTCAGACGTGGTGCCTGAGAGCAGCGTACTTGCCGGGGCTTGGTGTCTTACAAAGGGCTTCTGTGTCTGTGACCCCAGGGGATCCTCAACATCGACCCTGTGGGGCTGAGCGGACAGGGACACATCCCTGTGCTAGATCGGAAACCCATGGCCATGGGAGCTCAGCTGACTGAGTCAGCAAGTGTGTTAGTTTGCTTGAGCCACTGGAACAAACGAGCATAAACTGGGAGGCTTTAACAACAGACGTTTATTTTGTCACAGTTCTGGAGGCTAGACGTGCAAGATCAAGGTGTAGGTGGGCTGGGTTTTTCCCGAGGCCTCTGTCCTAGGCTTGCAGACGGCCGCCTTAGCGCTGTGTCCTCACATGGTCTCTCCTCGCTGCATGTGTGTCCTTGGTGTCTCTGTGTGTCCGACTTTCCTGTTACTATAAGGACCAATCAGATTGAATTAGGACCCACCCTAATGGCCTCATTTTACCTTAATCACCTCTTGAAAGGTCTCTACCTCTCCTGAGCCAAGACTCTGCCACAGGGTGGGAACTGTGTGTAAATTTTGTGTTCAAGGCAGTCCACACCAAGAACCCTCCAGGACCTTGCAAGTCACAAACACAGACTGCGTTTCTGTTAATTCGGTCTGCGAGAAGCGACAGGCGTCTCCAGGGAGTCTCTTGCCAGGGACCCGCTCCTCTGGGAGGGTGAGGAATTCTCCCCGCCACAGTTGACTAGCCTTTGATACAAACAAGCACTCTTCCGGTTCATCGACTCTGGCCACTTTTCCAGAGTGATTCTGATAAATGGACTCTCCATGCTTCTTTTTTTCTTTCTCTCTCTCTCTCTTTTTTTTTTAAATTTTTCATTTATTATCTTTAAGTGGAGGCAACATAAGGGAGACAGCACTGAGCTGAAGATGAGAGGCGAGGTTTCTGGAATTTGGTTTCAATCAGTGGCCACACGAGGCTTGTCCACAGGATCAGGGTGGCCCTGCTGTCTGGGAAAGCTCTGTGTAAGCTGTAAACAAAAGGCGTTATTCTCATGAACAATGAAAATAAAATCAAATAAATAATACAAGAAGAAAGAGCTGGATGCAGAATCCGCATCGTTGATATCCGTAGGCAAATAGTGCCAGTGCGTTTGAAAGAGAAAAACTCTGGCTCCAGTTAGCTGTGCCATTCAGATCCGTTCCGTTTGCTCTGGGCGTTAATAAGTTGATGAAAAGACAGGCTGCTGATGTGTCATTTGGACACAACACTGACAGGAGGCTGTGTCCAGGCTCCCGGGGAGCCGGGCTGCCAGGTCTCTTCCTCGCTGCGGGCGTCAGCGGTGGCTGCTGGGCCGGTGAGCTGCCTGAAATGTTTCTTGGGGAGATGTGGGCCCAGATGGGTATTTGGAAGCATCTCCCAGTGGGCTGATCGCCTTGGGGAAACTAGATCTGCGGCTGGATACACACGGAGGGACAGCCCCGGTGAATGGGAACAAAGCAGGGGGAGGCGTACTGACCACTGAGATGGGAAGAGGGCATTGGCTCAGGAGGACATTTCCCATGAGCAGGTGCTGCTTGGTAGCCGGTGAGATTTTAATTAGAGTCGAGGGCTCTTGTTGAAGCCTCAGCATCTTAGATTTATACCGATCAGTGGACTGAATCTTAATGTGGGGTATCGGGACATTAGGGACAAGCCCTTAGGAGAGGAATGGGGCTGGCAGGATGGTCTCTGAATCCTCGACACAGGCGAGGTAAGGAGACCGTGGGAGGGACTGGCAGGTACAGGAAGTAACAACACTGCAGGTACTGACCTTGCACTTGGCAGGCCGACTCTGTAAGTGTGCCGGAGGCAGCTAAACACCCCCGGGCAGGGCAGTCTCTGTCCAGCGACCAGCAAGGCCTCTGGCTGTAAACATGAGCTGATACCCTGGGGCTCGCTGGTCTGCTGAACCAGCCAGCTGGGCAGGCGACAGCAAGCATCTTTCTTTCGGTCTCCCACTGCCTCATTTAAACTTATTTAGTGTATGTATTCTCAGAGGGGGGACTTTGGACACAGAGCCACACAGAGCAAGGGCACTTGAAGACACAGAGACAAGGGAAGAAGGCCAAATGGTGACAGCGGCAGAGATAGGAATGATGTGTCTACAAGCCAAGGAATGCTGAGCTCACCGGCAGCCACCAGGGCTGGAAGAGGCCAGGTGGGCCTTGAGCTTTGGAGAGAACATGGCCCTGCTGACACTTTAATTCCGGGCTCTTAGCCTCCAGAGCCGTGGGGGTGTGAATGCTGCTGTTTTAAGCCACCTATTTGGTGGCACTTTGCTACACAGGATACGAATGGTGTAACCGCCCAGGCGTTCTCCGGGGAGGCGGCGCCCCTCGGCAGGGCACGGTTCTCCCCGGGGAAGGGGTAAGAGGGCCGGGGTGAGGGGCCAGCTGCGTCTGCGTCTCGGTCTCGGACACCTGGCCTCGGCTTCGCCGTAGCTCCTCCTGCCCTGCAAGTACAGGGCCCAGGTCCCTCCTCTCCTCACCCCTCAGCCAGCTCTCGAGTGGCTGACTCTCCTGTCTAACTCCTCCATGGGGTTTGTTCACCAACACCGGCTCCTCCCTTCATACGTCTTAGACGACTTCATTATGGTAGTTTCTAGTAACCTTACTCTTTTTTTTTTTTTTTGTATTTTTCTGAAGCTGGAAATGGGGAGAGACAGTCAGACAGACTCCCACATGCGCCCAACCGGGATCCACCCGGCACGCCCACTAGGGGGCGACGCTCTGCCCACCAGGGGGCGACGCTCTGCCCACCAGGGGGCGATGCTCTGCCCCTCCGGGGCGTCGCTCTGTCGCGACCAGAGCCACTCTAGCGCCTGGGGCAGAGGCCAAGGAGCCATCCCCAGCACCCAGGCCATCCTTGCTCCAATGGAGCCTTGGCTGCGGGAGGGGAAGAGAGAGACAGAGAGGAAGGAGAGGGGGAGGGGTGGAGAAGCAGATGGGCGCCTCTCCTGTGTGCCCTGGCCAGGAATCGAACCCGGGACTTCTGCACGCCAGGCCGACGCTCTACCACTGAGCCAACCGGTCAGGGCCGGTAACCTTATTCTTGATGACGTGTTATGTACTCTTTTTATTATTTCATATTTATGAAAACTATTTATAACTAATGTTTGTGGGGTTTTTTTTTTTTTTTTTTTTTTACCATTTTAAACCTTTCCCTTAATCTCACTTCTCAACCAACCAGGTTTTTCTCAACTCTCACTTTTCGAGTTGATGGATGTGAGCATCAGATAGACACTGTCTGGGCTCCTTATGGAAGAACATGAGATATAATTTGCATATGATAAATGCACCCATTTTAACTAGGCAGGCCAGTGGGTTTTGACAACCGGGTGCAGATCCATCCAGAGAATCATCCCATCCCATTGCACTCAACAAAGACAGACTTCCAAGCTGGGGAGACATGACCAGGGTGAGGCCCGAGAGGGCCCTAGGGCCTAAGATTTAAGGAAGCCCCAGTCTCAGGGTCAGGCTCGTGCAGGTGGGTCTTCAAAGGAGGGAGTGCTTCCTTAAAACATGCGGAGCGTTGGCCCTGGCCGGTTTGCTCAGTGGTAGAGCGTCTGCCTGGTGTGAGGAAGTCCCGGGTTTGATTCCCTGGCCAGGGCACACAGAAGAGGCACCCATCTGCTTTTCCACTCCTCCCCCTCTCCTTCCTCTCTGTCTCTCTCTTCCCCTTCCGCAGCGAGGCTCCATTGGAGCAAAGATGGCCTGGGCGCTGGGGATGGCTCCTTGGCCTCTGCCCCAGGCGCTAGAGTGGCTCTGGTCGCGACAGAGCGACGCCCCGGAGGGGCAGAGCATCGCCCCCTGGTGGGAGTGCCGGGTGGATCCCGATAGGGCGCATGTGGGAGTCTGTCTGACTGCCTCCCCGTTTCCAGCTTCAGAAAAAAAACAACAACAAAAAAAACATGCTGAGCGCTGGGTGCCTTGCTCCCCGGTCGCCATTATGAAACCCAAATGGAGTTCAACTTCGTAAAAACTCTTCTTCCATCTACTTACTTCAGGTTCATTAGAAGATATAAGTAAATTTGCAGATGGCAAACCAACAGAACTATTCAGATTTAAAAGCAGTCTGTCATCGTCTCATCTCCAGTGGCATTGGTAGCATGTCAACACAGCGGGCATGTGGCAACTCCAGAGCCTGCTCGTTGTTGGCTGGAAGCCAAGACTCTCCATTGTGTCAGAGCCGTGCTTTGCTGCCCAGACTCTCAGCTCCCGGGTGGCAGCCTTTCCGCTGGGCTCGGCTGAGGGACACGCTCTGATCCTCACCCCCTCCCTACACCCCGCCCTCCTCCTGGAGGCCCCGGTGTCCCGTGCGCCACGTGCCTCTCCTCGGATCCGCTTGGGTACATTGCTTTGGGGCCAAGGAACTGTTCTCCCATCTCCTGCTGGGTGACTGAAGACCTGTGAGGGCTTTGACATGCCGGGACTCCAGGGGAGGGGCTGGGCTGTCACAGATGCCGTGTGTCCAGCACCAAGCCAGGCGCTTTCATTACACCTCACAGCAACTCTGTGAGGCAGGTGCTCCTTCCTTCATTCAATATTTGTTTATGGATCTAGGTGCTGGAGATCCAGCAGTAAACGGATTGGACAAAACTCCCTGCCCATCAGAGCTTATGTTCCAGGTGGGGCCGGATGGGCAGGACAGACAGTAAGGAAGGCGAAGGAGGAAAAGCCATAGTTCCTCAGCTGGTGGTAAGTGCTGGCAGGAAGCGGACTGGAGGTCAGGGAAGGCTGCCCAAACGTTTGAGGAAAGATCTAAGGAAGTGAGAGTGGGAGGTGGGAGGATATCCAAGGGAAGAAATTTCCAGAAAGAAGGAAAAGCTGGTGCAAAGGCCCTGAGGCAGGAGTGTGCCTGGTACATTGGAGGAACAGCAGCAGGCCCAATAAACAGAGAGGAATAAGCAGAGAGCACTAAGAATGCAGGTGGGGAGGTGACAGGGAGGTGATAATGTTGCCCTAAGAGCAGAGGAGGGATGTGACCTTTCTTTTAACAGTGGTCCTCATAGTCTTAGACTCAGAAGTCCTCTTCCCAACATAGGCATTGTAACATGCTCTATACCAGTGGTTTTCAACCTTTTTACACTTGTGGACTGGTGACCTAACTGGCTGGAAATGGAAATACACAGTAAATAAAGTTTCATCTTACTGCACATAACAGGGCAACAGTACAAGCTGGTGGTTGATTTCCGCGCCCCACGTGTAAGATGCATTGACTACTACATAAGTTTACCCGAACGCTTTTTGTCTATTGAGCATGATCTGTAAATGCTCTGCACAGTACAAAAGGTTGTTTGAACAAGCCTACACGTTCCAAAGATATCTGAGACAACCTCAATAGCATTTTCATCGATGAAACAAGCTGATAAGTAAGTGGCAATCCCCCCCGAGCATAAGCAAATTCGACTGGGATCATTGGGTCTATAATCTTCATACGGCATCAGGGCGGTTAACTCTTTCGTGGACCAGCATGAAATTTCTGGTAGACTAGTGGTTGAAAAACACTGCCTTATACTACCTGGAAATGAAATTTAAAGATATATACTCTTCCTATGCGTATAGTTTTTTTTGTTTTGTTTTTTTTTTAATGTTTTTCTTTATTTATTTACAGAGACAGAGAGAGAGTCAGAGAGAGGGATAGACAGGGACAGACAGACAGGAAGGGAGAGATGAGAAGCATCAATCATTAGTTTTCCGTTGCACATTGCAACACCTTAGTTGTTCATTGATTGCTTTCTCATATGTGCCTTGACCGCGGGTCTTCAGCAGACCAAGTAACCCCTTGCTCAAGCCAGTGACCTTGGGTCCAAGCTGGTGAGCTTTGCTCAAACCAGATGAGCCCGCGCTCAAGCTGGCTACCTTGGGGTCTCGAACCTGGGTCCTCTGCATCCCAGTCGGACGTTCTATCCACTGCGCCACCGCCTGGTCAGGCCTATGCGTATAGTTTTTTAAAATCCACATAATCCCCTAACCGTGATACAAAGGAGAGAAAAGCAAATTCCAGTGAATCCATAAAGATTTTCTGACAACAGGACCGCCCGCATGACTACCCTAGAAGCTGCAGGGGTCGGGTCCACTGTGAGCCGTTCCATTATGGTAGGAGGGCTGGCTCCTCCTTCTAGCCAGTCAGTTAGAATTGCAGAGGAGAAGAGATCGGAAGTCACCCTAGACATGAAGCAGGGAGCGGCGTGCGACTCGGGGTGCAGCAGACCCCGGAATAAAACTAGAGTTTGGGAAGTAATGCCCGAGAAAGAGAGAGAGAGAGAGAGAGAGAGAGAGAGAGGGAGGGAGAGGGAGAAATAGCCTTCATGGCACTGGGAATAAAATGCGTGACAAGGACAGACTCTCGGAGGGGAGAAAGTAAGGAAGTGTGTCATTCTCTCAAGTGGGCGAGGCCTTCTATCCGCAGACAGGGATCGGGCAGAAGGGAGACACCCAGAGACCTCACTCCCCTCCCCGGACCCCTCCTCCTGCCATCCCCACCCTGGAGCCTCCCCCCACCCCCCAGGCAGCTCTGTGGGCCCCAGACCAGCACCTTGGATGGTGACATGGGAGAGAGGGTCAGAGGACGATGGAGAGACACCAGGGAAACTGAAGCAGATAAATAACTTCGTTGTGCGACTTCCCACAGCTCAGGTGCCCTTTCATTGTCCTATAAGGTATTAAAAATAAGCAGAACAACCTTTTATAATGAAATTCAGGGAAATCCTTGTGTCTCCCCTGCCTCCTAATCGAAGAACACTTGTCCCTGAATCTGTCACCAGGCCCGTGGCACGCATTTGAAGAGACCAGAAGCCAGTGGATAGACACCTATGTCACCAGCGCCCTGAGGCTCTGCCACGGTGACTGGTTCCCAGAGAAGTCCCACTGAGCAAGGTACAGCCTCCCCTCCCCTTGTGTGGCAGCTGCATGTCGGGAAAAGCCAGCGTCCATTAAACATGCCCAAAAGAAACTTGGGTTTTCTCTGTGAAACAGAGCTGGGTCCTAGGCACAAATAATTAGCCAACAGGCTTTGTGCCCTGAGGAGTGGCCCCCAGAGCACTGGGAAGGTGGCAGGGAGCAGGAGAGCTCTCCTCCTGGGGCTGTCCCCTGCATCGGGCCGCTCTGGTCCTGCCGCTAAACGCCAGGCGCCATCACTGCAACAACCAAAGGACTCCCACGAACTTCCGAGTGCCCCTTGGGAATAGCCCAGCCACTGTGGAGACAGGGAGGCCGGTGAGAGTGACCTGGGTGATGTAGGCCTGACCCACGCTGGTCGCCAGGGAGGGAGGGCGGTGAGATCGGATCCTGGATTCATTCTGGGGGCGGATCCTGGATTCATTCTGGGGGCGGATCCTGGATTCATTCTGGGGGCGGATCCTGGATTCATTCTGGGGGCGGCGCTGGCAGGATTTCCCAGCGGGTGGGACACGGAATGTGAGAGGAAGAAGCAAGGCTGACTAGAAGGAGTTCGGTCTGAGCCACCGCTGGCCGCAGGTGTCATTCACATGGGGGAGTTGCTGTTCCACAGGGTGAGGTGGACCAGATAGGACTCATTCTGGGCGTGTCATTAAGTTGAGATGCTTCCTAGACATTCAAGGGGTGTAAGGGAGGTAAAGGCGCAAGTCAGGGCTGGAGTGTAGTTCCTCCGACAGCCACAACCACAACGGAGAGATGGAGAGACAGGCTGAGACCCCGCAGGGGTGGGTGTGGGGCAGCAGGGGCCTCCCTGCAGCGTGCAGTCCTGGGAGCCAAGCTGGGGGGGATGTTTCAGGAAGGAGTGAGTGGTCAGCTGTGTCAGGTACGACAGGAAAGGCAAGGAGTTCACCTCTGGATATAGCAACAAGGAAATCACGGTGGTCTCGACAAGAGAGGGGCCCACTGCTAACACGAGGGGACAGGAAGGCTGCTGGGGCGGCACCTGGAGCCGGCGAGACGCTGCCTGCGATGGCGCAGATTGGGGCCAACATCCCCGGCCTCCCTCCTGAGCGTGGAGGAGCACAGGCCTAGAGGTGAACTTCTGCTTCTTTTTATTGCTTTTCTTGTTAAAGAAAAAATCAGAGAGTGAAGACCTAGGATTGAGATCCCTTAAACGTAGCAACATTTTTTTTTTTTTTTTTTTGTATTTTTCTGAAGCTGGAAATGGGGAGAGACAGTCAGACAGACTCCCGCATGCGCCCGACCGGGATCCACCCGGCACGCCCACCAGGGGCAACGCTCTGCCCACCAGGGGGCGATGCTCTGCTGAGACCAGAGCCACTCTAGCGCCTGGGGCAGAGGCCAAGGAGCCATCCCCAGCGCCCGGGCCATCTTTGCTCCAATGGAGCCTCGGCTGAGGGAGGGGAAGAGAGAGACAGAGAGGAAGGAGGGGGGGGTGGAGAAGCAAATGGGCGCTTCTCCTATGTGCCCTGGCCGGGAATCGAACCTGGGTCCCCCGTACGCCAGGCCGATGCTCTACAGCTGAGCCAACCGGCCAGGGCTATTTTTTTCCAAGGAAGGAGCATCAAGTTCTTGGTGTTCCACCGAGGCTTTGCCGAGATGGACGGGAGCCTGGGCGGGCCTGTGCCCGCGTGAGCACAGGTGTCCCCTCCCCCCACGTCCAACAGCTGCAAAGTGATCAGTGACCCGTGGATGGTAGCAGACCCAGGTGCGAAGACCCGGCTATAGACACAGTTGATCCTCACTATTTGCGGGTTTCGAAAGCATCTGCTAATTTGTCTACTTGCTAAAATTTATTTGTGACCCCAAATCAAAGCAGCGTGTTCCCAGTCATTTGCGGACCTGCACGGGGCAGCAAAGGCCCGAGGGGCCCACAGTGCCCGTGTCCAGCTGGGACAGAGCAAGCTGATCGTTGGCCAGCTCATTTCCGCTCTCCTACTGTAAGCAAGGGTCCTTTTCAAAGTCTACTTAATGTTGTGGCTTTTGCATTTTTGTGCTTTTCCTTGGTGATTTTATTGTTGAAAAGGGCCCCCCCGGGTCATGCTACAGTGCCGCCTGGCGTTCCTCAGCACCGGAGGCTGGCTGCGCCCATGGACAGCCCAACATCTGTGTTAGACAAGCTTCAGGCATGGGCCGTGGGCTGTGAATTAGGTATTAATGAATCAACAATTTATGTTAAGTAAGGTGTTTTTTTTAATAAAGGAAACACACCTAAAACAAGGTTATGTATTGACAGGTTGACAAAATGCTGTGACCAGAGGCCGGCAGGACCCCAACCCTGTATCTCCCTTAAGAGCAGTGGTTCAGTATTTGATAATCAGCATTTGTGGTAATTCATAGAACATAATTACCCTAAAAAATGAGAATCATTTGTAATCTGAAATTCCTAAGAGGTTTAGAAACGAGTTTAAGCTCTCTTTGCCTTGTGAAAAATAGATATAATCTCTGTTTTATAAACAAAGCCATGGGATCAGAGAGATTAAGCCACTCACCTAGGGCCACACAACTGGTTATAGGCTGAGCTGAGACTCGAACCCAGACCTTTCTGACTATAGTTCGTGCCACATTTTCAAACGTTTCCACAAGAGCACCCTCAGCACAGAAGAGAAACATGCACCCTGGGAATACAGACAAGGAGCTCGAAATGACCTACGTAAGTGTAAAATTTCTTTAAACTCCGGTTTTACCTTAAACGTTCTTGTATGTTGTTTATGTTACTCTGTAAGTTCTCTGCTTTTGTTTTCCTATAAAAATATGATTTAAAATCACTAGTTGAATTGTTTCACCCCAGTGAACTATACACACTTGCTTCTGCGTCATACACATTCCCCCAGGGCTGGGCGAGTGGCTCATCCCTGGGTCCCCTGGGCATCCTGGGCTCAGCAGAATAGAGGGGTTCATTGCACGAACAAACAAATGCATAGTACACTCATTGTCAGAATGTCTGGGTGGGTGGCCTGTGGTGTGGCAAACTCCTATCTCCATGGCGAGATGCTCAAGAGAAGTCTGGCTTTGGCCACTTTTCTAAAATCCCTGAGTCTTGGTCTGTGGGACACTTATGCGTATCTGCCATGACTGGCCACTTGGGGGCGCCTCACACAAGCCGGACCCACATTGCCCTTGGTTTCACTCCTCTGTGGCCTTGTTTCCAGGGAGGTCTGCATCCTCTTTTATGGTCAGTCATGGTTGCCATGGATATATGTGGCTACCAGCCAGAGCAAGGTCTCCAGGCTGAGAGGCTTTGCTGTTTTAGGCCATGAGTTCAGCATCAGCCATTTAGGAGACGTCTGTTAATAAGTACGAGCCACCCTGGCCTGTTGGCTCAGTATCAGAGCGTTGGCCTGGCGTGCAGGAGTCCCGGGTTCGATTCCCGGCCAGGGCACACAGGAGAAGCGCTCACTGCCTCTCCACCCCCCCTCCTTCCTCTCTGTCTCTCTCTTCCCCTCCTGCAGCCCTGTTTCCAATCTCAATACAAAAAATTAAAATAAATAAATAAATCCCAACGGTTTCTTTAAAAAAAAAAAAAAAAGTACGAGCCCAGAAGCAGTCTCAGGATGCCAGGCAGGGAGAACAGATGATGCTCTTTCCTGACACAGGCTCAGTGGAGTTCACTCTGGTTAGCCACCCTTCCTTGGGGTTTCATGGGCACACCCAAGGGCTCCCCGAAACAGGAGGGGCCAAATCTCTATTCCCAGGGACTCAGAGCCAGCCTGGGGTCCCGGAGGTTTCAGGGTCACGAGGAGTCTCTGTTTTCCTCCGTCCCTTGGTCCTTCCCATCTGCTCACTTTGGCATCTTGATGCGGCGGTCTTCCTGCATCCTCTCCCCGCTGCACACTGCCTGGTCCTGGACATCGTGGACATCGGATAGAGACATCCACACAACGTGTTTTTTCGTAAATGACTGTTCCCTTTCTGCTCAAAATTTCAAGGCTCTGGCCAGGTGTGTCTTCTGTGATGACCTTCTGGAAATGACACATTGACACACGGTTGCATGTGTGGACTCAAGCACACACTTACAGTCATAGCTGTGCCACATCCGTGGCTGTGAGTGGGTCTTGTTGAAAAATACAGCCTGACCTGTAGTGGCACAGTGGATAAAGTGTCAACCTGGAATGCTGAGGTTTCGGGTTCGAAACCCTGGGCTTGACCAGTCAAGGCACATATGAGAGTTGATGCTTCCTGCTCCTCCCCACTTTTCTCTCTCTCTCCCTTCTCTAAAATGAATAAATAAAATCTTAAAAAGAAAAACAAGTTCCGGTTCCCTCAGTCCTGCTGATGCGCTGGGAACCTTCCCCAAGGACAGCTGCCCTGTCCACCAGCCGCCCAGCGCACGGCCTCTCGCCCTCTGCAGGATCCTGGCTGGCTTGGCCCACAGGACAACCGTATGTATCTGTGTCCTTCCTCCCCTCTCTCCAGTCTGTCTCTACCCTGCAGCCAGAGCCACTTTTCAAGGAAATATCCTGTTTTTACAGCTCCTTGTCCAGTGGTTTCTCCGTGCCCCTAGGATCAGGGGACAATCTAAAACGTGGCCTCACACCCGGCACCGACTGGCCTGGCTTATTCCTCCCTCCCGTTGACGTCACCTTTCACCCTGCTCAGTTCCTTCTTTTTGGTTTCTTTCAAGTGATTTCATTTTCTTTTCCTAACTTCTTATGATGAATATAAAATGTTAATTATTTTATTCTTCACTTTTCTATTCTAATAGCAAAAGCATTTAAATTAATACAATTTCCTCTGAGTATCATTTTTTTGAGGATTTGCATAGATTCTGAGATGAGATGTCCTCTCTTTTCCTTTGTTTTCAAAGTAGTTGTCATTGATTTTTTTTTGTTCGTTTGTTGGTTTTCTTTTTTTTCTTTTTTGTATTTTTCTGAAGCTGGAAACAGGGAGAGACAGTCAGACAGACTCCCGCATGCGCCCAGCCGGGATCCACCCGGCACGCCCACCAAGGGGCAATGCTCTGCCCCTCCGGGGGGTCGCTCTGCCTGGACCAGAGCCACTCTAGCGCCTGGGGCAGAGGCCAAGGAGCCATCCCCAGCGCCCGGGCCATCCCCGCTCCAATGGAGCCCCGGCTGCGGGAGGGGAAGAGAGAGACAGAGAGGAAGGAGGGGGTGGGGGTGGAGAAGCAAATGGGCGCCTCTCCTATGTGCCCCTGCCGGGAATCGAATCCGGGTCCCCCGCACGCCAGGCCGACGCTCTACCGCCAAGCCAACCAGCCAGGGCCTGGTTTTCTTTTTAAGCCAAATGTAAGCTAGGAAACTGTCTCTTAATTTCATTATTTTGTCATCTGTATTAATTATCCCTAATTGTCTTGGGTTATGCGTGGAGGATGTGGTCTGTGAAGCCTCTGTTTTTAAAATATTTTCTTTTGTTTATTTATTTATTTTTCTTAAGTGAGAAGTGGGGAGGCTGATTGACAGACTCCCGCATGTGCCCCAACTGGGTTCCACCCAGCAAGCCCACTAGGTGGCGATACTCTGCCCATCTGAGCCGTTGCTCTGTTGCTTGGCAACCGAACTATTTTAGTGCCTGAGAGGCCATGGAGCCATCCTCAGCACCTGGGGCCAACTTGCTCCAACCCAGCCATGGCTGTGGGGGGTGGGGGTAGGAAGAGAGATGCAGAGATAGAAGAGAGAGAGGGAGGGGGTGGAGAAGCAGATGGTCGCTTCTCCTGTATGTTCTGACTGGGAATCAAACCTGGTATGTCCATATGCCAGGCCAATGCTCTACCACTGAGCCAACCAGCCAGGGTTAGAATATTTTCAAGGTTTCCTTTGTGACCAAGAACAGGAACATGTTCCATGGATGTAAAAAAATAAATTTTTCTGTCCAGGTGATATAAAGTTCTAGACATACTTTTATTAGACGAAGACCTTTATTGTATTTTATTATTTATGTTGAAGTTTCCCCACTATACTTGTGCATATATGTGCACGTGCATAGGTTGATGAATATATAATATATGTGTGTATATATAAATGCAGAGAGTTTTTGTTTATATTTAGCTGTTATGCTGTCTTATGGACACAGGTTTATAACTAACCTATTTTCTTCATAAATGGTCACTTTTATTATTACACACTATTCTTTTTTTTTTTTTAGTCAGTGCTTTTAACCTTAAATTCCACCTTCTCTCATAATAATGTTACCACTCATGTTTGCTCTCTATGTCTATCTGCAGGGATTTCTTGTGCACATTTTATTTTGGGTTTTCTATGGATTTGCTTTCCCTCTCCTTTTTCTTTCTTGCCTCCTTTTGGGTTAATTTTTGCTTCCCCCTTCATTATTTCTTCATTCTTTTTGTGGTACCCTTATATTTTTTCATATGTATGCTTAAATTAGCTAAGTCTAAAATTAATAATATCTAACATGTCTTCACACTCAAGGACCTTAGAATGCCTTAAATCCAGTCATAACACATTCAATTTATACACTGTTGTTGTCTGGACTTTTATTTCATCTGTCTTTTTAAACTATTAAAATCAGACATTATTATTGTTTTATAGTCAATATTTGGATTTGCCCACATACTTAACAATTTCTTTGCTCATCACCTCTTTTAAAAAATTTTTTTTCCATTGATTTGAGAGAGAGAGAGAGAGAGAAAGAGGAGCGGGGAAAGGGAGAAGCATCAACTCATTGTTTTACATAATTGTTCTGCTAGTTGTGCACTTATTGGTTGCTTCTCGTATGTGCCCTGACTGGGGATTGAACCCACTATCTCAGTGTGCCGGCATAATGTTCTATCCACTGAGCCATCTGGCCAGGGCTGCCTTCTTTTATTTATTTATTTATTTATTTATTTATTTATTTATTTATTTATTTATTTTCCTGAAGTGAGAAGCGGGGAGGCAGTCAGACAGATTCCTGCATGCACCCGACAGGGATCTACCCACAAGCCCACTAGGGGGCAATGCTTTGCCCATGTGGGGCATTGCTCCATTGCAGCCAGAGCCATTCTAGTGCCTGAGGCGGAGGCCATGGAGCCATCCTCAGTGCCCGGGCTAACTTTGCTCCAATGGAGCTTTGGCTGCGGGAGGTAAAAAGAGAGATAGAGAGGATGGAGGGGGGGTAGGGAGGAGAAGCAGTTGGGCACTTCTCCTGTGTGCCCTGACTGGGAATTGAACCCGGGACTTCCACATGCTGGGCCGATGCTCTGCTGCTGAGCCAACCGGCCAGGGCCTCACCTTCTCATTTTTAATGTGAAAGATACTTTTACTTTTGAAGTGATTTACACTTACAGAAAATTGTAAGAATAGTACAAACTACTTGAGAATAGATCACTGGTTGGGTTCTCCATCATCCCAGATGCTTCAGTGTGGGGGTTTTTCCTGCAAACAAGTATATTCTTCTTTTTTTTATTTAGAAAATTAAATTTAACAGGGTGACATTGGTCAACAAGAGTACACAGGCCTGACCAGGTGGTGGCGCAGTGGATAGAGCATCGGACTGGGATGCCGAGGAATCAGGTTCGAGACCCCGAGGTCGCCAGCTTGAGCACAGGCTCATCTGGTTTGAGCAAAACTCACCAGCTTGGACCCAAGGTCGCTGGCTCGGGTAAGAGGTTACTCGGTTTGCTGAAGGCCCACGGTTAAGGCACATATGAGAGAGCAATCAGTGAACAACTAAGGTATCACAACGAAAAACTAATGATTGATGCTTCTCATTTCTCCGTTCCTATCTGTCTGTTCCTGTCTATCCCTTTCTCTGACTCTCTCTCTGTCTCTGTAAAAAAAAAAAAAAAAAGAAGAAAGCTGCTGTAAACATTAAAAGAAAAAAGAGTACACAGATTTTGGGCGAACACCCACATCATTTGGACAGTCAATTATGTTGTGTAAGGGACATTTTCCTATATAACCACAATGCAACATCACAGTCGGGCATTAACACTCATAGCTTATTGTCATCTAACCAACAGAACCCCCCATTCAAGGTTTGGCCATTTCCCAATGATGTCCTTTACAGACACAGGATCAGTCCAGGACCACAAATTGTATTTCATTGTGGGGTCTCCTCGGTCTCCTTCCATCTGTGGCAGTTTCTCAGTCTTTCCTCAACATTCATGACCTCGACACTTTTGAAGGGTACAGGTCAGCCATTTTGCGGAGTGTCCTTCCAATAGGATTTGTCTTGTTGGATGTTTCCTGTGAATTAGGTTCAGGCTATGCCTTTTTGGCAGGAGCACCCCAGAACTTGTGTTTTTCTCATTGCATCGTATCAGGGAGAACACACTTTCAATTTGTCTCTTGATGGGTGACATCACATGGCGACTCTGATCACTTGATTAAGGTGGTCTCTGCCAGGCCTCTCCACTGCAAAATTATTCTTGTTCCCTTTGTGGGAAAGCCCTTTGAGACCACAGAAAGATCGCTCCCTCTGCCAATGTTCACCAGCCATCCTTGCCAGGTGCCAGGCAGTGGCCATGAGACAGGTCAGTCCCAGACCTGGTGGGGGCGAGGGGACTAGAGGAGCCCGGACAGACCCTCCTGGCTGCCCACGAGGAGAGACAGGTGTTCCTCAGGCAGTGACATGATGAGGGTGGAGAATGTGGAGGGGGACGAAGAGGCCAGAGAGAACCCGGAGGCCAATTCGGAGGCCACTGTCGTGTTCACTACAGAGCTGGCGGTGCTCGCACTGGGGGGTGGCCGTGGAGATGGGGAGAGGTGCTGGAGATGGTGTTTAGATCGGGTTCATGGAGGATGAGCGTGAGCTGTGCAGAGGGCTCGTGCAGGAAGTGCTGTCAGGATTGCTGAAAGGAACCAAACAAAGCCACAGTCCCAGGGCTACTCAGCTAAAGTGGCTCCAGGAGCTGAGAAGTGGCGGGTGCCTGCCAGCCTAGGAAGGCAGCGGCTGGGGGAGGGGCACGCAGCCAGTACAGAGGGTGTGAGGGCGCCCGGGGAAACTGCGCGTGCGTGTTCGCTGCAACGGGGTGGAGGGAAAGGAGGCGCAGGGCTACCTGCAGCCAGTGGCACGCCGCTGCCCTTAGTGAGATGCAGGAAGACCTGGGGAGGGTCAAGGATGGGACTTGTCACTTGAGAGGCCTGTTGGTGTGAGTTTGGGCCTGGATTGCAGGAACATCTGGGAGTCATCTGGGTGTGGCCGGTGTCTGGGGTCATGGGACCACCCAGAGATGACTAGTCAGATAAGAGATGGTGCCATCTTTCATTTAAGGGCTTTGTTCACCTCCCCACCCTCTTCCTAGTTCTGCTTTAGCCACACTCCTTTTTTGATTCCCAAAATGCCTCATGCCTTGTCCTGCCACAGGACCTTGGCATATGCTGTTCCCTCTGCTGGGCACTTCTTGCCTTTCCCCCTCACTTAATTCATTTCTAGTCACGCTGAAGCCCACGGTGTGTGCATTGTTTCCTCAGGGGGCGGTCCCTGACCTCTGTGGCCACAGCAAAGCCCTCTGTATACTCTGCTCTGTGAACACAGCCTACCCTTGGGAACAGTGGCCACAGCTGTGCGTTTACATCTACTCGCTCGTATCTGTGGGCTTTGTCCACGTTTGGCCCCTAGCCCCTTGCCTCCATTGCCTGACGGCGGGCCAAGCTCCCGACAGCCTGCTCTGGTGGTGCCTTCCTTCCACGGGGCTTGTCCATCGGCCTCATCACTCCCCAGTGACACCCGGGTGTATTAGCCAGGGACTGCGTCCCCTGCGTGGAGGCTGCGTATCTGTCCAGCCTTTCCCCTCGCTGAGGCATTCTCTGCGCTATGCACACCTACTACTTCCCTCCCTGAGCAGGCTGCCAGCCTTTCTGCCCGGATGCTGTGTGACCCAGTTAGCCGGCTTCTCTGTCCCCTCGGCTGACTGCTGACGCCAGCATCCACATCTCAAGAGTCCTCCCGATGCCTCCCCCTCGCCGTCTGCCCACCCCTCCCACCCCGGAATGACGTGTTTCTGCTCTGTGCACCTGCCCCGGACACACCCGGCCCTTCTGGGATGCTTCTGGCGGATCTACTGCGTGTCCTTTGTGCTCCACCACGGCCGGGCCTGAGTCCGCCTCAGTGTCCCCTGGGGCGGAGCCCAGCCCGGCGTGCGCCGGGCCGTGTGGGTGGACGCACTCCAGCTGCTTCTGGGTGTGTGTCCCCACAGCTTACAGGTGACAGCGTGTCCTCCCCGGGTGTCCGCAGATTCTCCCTGTTCAGAAAAGGTGTAAAAACCTCAGCTTCTGCTTGCAGGATCCTGGATCAGACGGGCCACCCAACCTTAGGAATGAATCCGGTAAAACACCATGTTGTTTTGTGTTGTCTTTGCTTTTCGTCTAATATGTTCTGAAAAATTTAGTAATTTCAGAAAACATCCCAGGCACATGTAAGAGAGTCAGCCGAGAATAACTGAAAAGAATCACATACATTAAAAAAAAAAAAAAAAAAAAAAGAATCACATACATTTATGTATCTGAAAGAAGGCTTTTAATATTTAGTGGAAATTTTTTTTTATTGTGGTAAAATATACATAACATTGAATTTACCGTTTTAACCACTTAGTGGAATTAAATGCATTCGCATCATTGTGCAAAAATCACCACCACCCATTTCCAGAACATTCTTGCCATCCTTACCTGAAACTCTGTCCCCATTAAATGATAAACTCCTTCTCCCCTTCCCCACCCCTGGCGGCCATCCTACTTTCTGTCTCTATGGCTTTGACTGCTCAAGGGGCATCACAGAACTGGAATCATACAGTGTTTGTCCTTTTGTGCCTGTTTATGTCACTGAGCCTGCTGTCTCCAAGGTGCGTCCATGCTGTAGTCTATGTCAGACTGTCCTTCCTTTTAAGGCCGAGTAATAATTCATCATCTGTATATACCACTGTGTTGATTATATTTCCTTGTTTTCTATATTCTTATACTCTGGTATTTGGGGCCTTGATTCTGGATGAGCTAATCCCTAGAGATAGGGAATGACTTTCCTGTGAGTGCACGTTTGATATTCAAACCATCAACCCAGAATCCACACCCAACCCCCCTACACCAAGCCCTAGAGTGTTTTTCAGCCACGAGGCAGGCAGCATCTTTTATTTGTTTGTTTGGGAGAGGCAGAGAGAGAGAGAAAGAGAGAGAGAGAGAGAGAAGGAGGAAGGGAGGGTGAGAAACATCAACTCATAGTTGCTTTCATTGTCGTGTATTGATTGCTTTCGGGGAGAGAGATAGTGGGAAGCATCAACTCATTGTTGCCTTTGCTTTAGCTGTGCATTGATTGCTTCTCATATGTGCTGAGCCAGTGTCCTCATGTTCAAGCCAGCGACCTTGGGCTTTTCATGCTAGTCACCTTTGGGCTCAAGCCAGTGACCCCGTGCTGACAAGCCCATGCTCAGAGTCAGTGACCTGGTGTTTTGAACCAGCAACCTCAATGTTCCAGGTCGAGGCTTTATCCACTGCGCCACCACTGGTCAGGCAAGGCAGCATCTTTTGGCCAGGGTGTTTCGGGAGGGAGTACCTTGTGTCCGCGGCAGAGGCCCGAGCGGTGCAGAAAGGCCTGCGAGGGGGCCTGGCTGACCAGCAAACTGTTCCTGCTTGTGAGAGAGTCCTCGGGGCTCCTGAGGTCCCCTCGGCTGTCCAGCTGTCCGTGCATGTCCATGCCGACCCCTCCCTGCCCCCGCACTGAGACCCAGGTCCTAGATGGGGCTCTGACCTGGACTTGAGGCGTCCCACTGTTCCCAGGAGAGAGCTGCCCTGTCAGTTTTTCTGGCTGATTTATAGGCATCAAACAAGCAGACAATTTGCTTGATAACATGCTTGCTCTGAAGTGTTCCTGTGCTCACGTGCTTTGACCATGCCAAGTGTCTCAGCGAAGAGGAGGCAGACTTCTTTGAAATTACAATAGGATATTCAAAGTAACTGCTCAACTCAGGCCGTTTGATGTTGCTGTAAGAAATCTGTTTTGCCCATAAAATCATGGCTCTGCTGTTTGCGCCATTCAACTGACACTTATTCCAATTCTCAGAGAGCAGTTTCTCCCACTTTACCTTCTGTAATTCAAAATTGGAATCTGTAAGTCTCGGGAAATTGTTTTTGTAAATATTCTAAAGTGAAAATCGTTGCAGATGTGTACTTTTTAGAACTAGTGTAAATTTTAAATTCAGGGCTAAAATAACCTTTTATGTGCGGTCTCGTCTATCCCCTAAATCACCAAATGTTTTATTCTCTGTCCTTTGAGACTTGATTACCCTGTGTTTTCACGAAATTGGAACGGCTGGTCTCGGGGGTGAGATGGGAGGGCTCGAAAGCCCTTCTCTGTGCTTTGTGTGTTCGAGCACTTGCTTGTGTGGCCAGTGCCCGGGCCTCCCGTGCTCTGGGCATCAGTGGTGTCCAGGAAAACCTGTGGTGAGCCTTGTTTTTGTTTGTAGTCTCAGCTCCCTGCAAAGTTTCTCAATCTTCTCTCTGAATATTTCTTTTAGAGAGAGAGAGAGAGAGAGAGAGAGAGAGAGAGAGAGGTGGGGGGAAGGAACAGGAAGCATCACCTCGTAGTAGTTGCTTCTCGTCTGTTCCTTGACCAGGCAAGCCTGGCGTTCCGAACCGGTGACCTCAGCATTCCAGGTTGACTATCCACTGCGCCACCTCAGGTCAGGCTCACCAGACACTTCCGAGTGTCCCCTGAGTGCTCACGCAGCTGCCATCTGCAGGGCACCAGCGCCACCGCTGCTCAGCCTCTGCTGGGCCAGGCTGTCCTTCCGTGGGCCCAGCCTCCAGGCTTCTGCCCTTGGAGGGTCCCAGGTGGCATGCGGGGTTGAAGGCCCCCCTCCCTTGTCTGTGGAAGGGATTAAGCCCTGCCACTGAGCCCTCTGAGCCTGGAAGATTTCAAGAACAACTCTTTGAGGTTTTCTCCGTGGGACCCAGCCGTGCCCAGGCTGGGCCGGGCCAGGGCTGAGCGGTAGACCTCTGGCTGTGAACTTGGGCTCCTCTGGCCTGTGGTTCACTCCGCTTGTTGGTGGATCCGCTTCTCCTGATGCTCCTCCCCCTGATGCTCCTCCCCTCTCGTTCCTCCGGGAACCAGACCTCTGGGGCTGCCTCACATGTCCATCCAGCTTGAGCTGCCTGTACTGGGATCAGCGAGTTTCCTTGGGGCGGGTGATCTGTATTCCTGGTTAATTTATACTCCGACAGGTCGAGTCCCTCAGACCCCTTCCATAGAACATCATTCTGATGCTCCTTCCGGCTGGGTCCAGCTGAGCACAGATGTGCATGGGGACATCGGAAGGCCCGCGATGGAGGTTGGGAGAAGCTGGGGACACAGGGCTGATAGTCTCTAGACTTCTCCCGGCCTTAGTTTTCCAACCAGGAATCAGTTGCTCTAC
Organism: Saccopteryx leptura; assembly: GCF_036850995.1. Lineage (NCBI taxonomy): Eukaryota > Metazoa > Chordata > Mammalia > Chiroptera > Emballonuridae > Saccopteryx > Saccopteryx leptura. Next base: position 8,755,633 of record NC_089503.1, on the reverse strand, counting down.
TAGTTGACCTTTAAGTACTCTTGAAGCTTTTTAAAGTCCTTGGAAATTGAAGTGAAAGTGTGTTTCCTTTACTGTGTGTTAAAACAGTGGTTAATGGATACATTTGACAAACCTCAGAGACACAGTTCTCTTCAGTGGCCTCGTTTGAAATGCTTACCCACCTTCTGCCTTTGTTCCTTGTCACATGTGCGTTTTTGGTTATGGCATTTCCTACAACAACTGCTTTAGTTGCATCCCACACACTTTGATAGATGGTATTTTCACCCCTATTCAGTTGTTTATTTTTAAATTCCCACTATGATTTCTCAATTGACTCAAGGATGATTTGGGGGGTATAGAGTTGAAACAATTTGGCAGAGGGTGTGGAGGGGGGTAGGGAATAGGCAAAACACTCAAAAACTTCAAAAATCCAAAAAGCCTAAGGGGTTTACAAGGAAAACTAACCTTTCCACCCCACCCCCCAGCCAGCCAGCCACCCAGAGGCAAATATTAGCCATGAACTGAGTGCCCTTCCACGTGCAGCTTATGCATGTAACACAGAATGTGGGAGCTGAGTGTACAAACGTGCTATGTGTACCTTCCTTTCCCCTTCTTGCACAAATCCTATTCTGTTAGTTCTGAGATGTGTATTGGTTTGTCCTTATGGGATTGTTTTTCTGCTTCCTGAAGTACATCCTTCAAAAGCTCCTTTGGTTGGGACCTACCTGTTTTCGTTTGTAACGTTTATATTTCACAATAACAGCACTTTGAGATCGTGATTACGCTGCCTCAGGCTGGCTGGCGGGCACTAAGTCTGTTCTCAGCATACTTGTCATTATGTTATTGGTAATCTATCTTTTCTCTATGAATACTTGTAAGACCTTCCTGCCTTACAGTTAGATAATTTGATATATAAGTGGGAAGACAATCAAGTATAATTAAAAAGGACCTTGATTTGGAAGGGACAAGTGGCAGTTGAACTCTTGTCCTGTCTCCGAGATCTTAGGCAGGGTTCCCAGCCCGAGGTCACGACTTCATGTTAGGAAGGCCTGTGGTGGTCAGAGCGGCCACCCACAGGCGAGGATGGACAGGGACACTGCAGTGACATGGTCACGGTTATCCCCACCGAGTCCATGCCTTTCTACGTCCTTTTGGCGCGCTGAGGTTAAATTCCAGACTGTCAGCAATGATGCTCAGTGTTTATTCCGAAATGTCAAAACAAAGTCCAACTATAGTTCATTTTACTGTGTCCTGTTATAAAGAATTATAAAAAATCAACCTAATAAAGAAACCGATAAACCTCTGCTAATTAATGTGTCAGCACAAACTATGGCAGCTCAAACTCAGAATCTGATGTCAAAACTGGACAAAAGCAGAGAGGAAGTTTTGGGTCCTCCTCTGGGCAAGAGACTACTAGAACCTGCTCTGTTTCTGTTCACGCAGTGTAGCGCGAGGCCTGTTCACGCTGGCAGCTCCATCAGAACGAGGAGACCACATATTCTTAAAAACACGACATTATTTTGTACAGTTTTTCTAACTACAGATTTTGATTTAGAAGTTCTCTTAAAGTTGTGTTCATATCTGTACGTGCATCGGACAACTCAAAAACGTGCACTTTCCCTCTGAATTGAAAGTAGAATATTCTTCTGGGACATGATCTTCCTTCCTAATTCTCTCATGAACATTCTACTTAGCAGCGTCTTTGCTGTTCATTCTTCTAGGCCTTTAAACAACCCAGCTGTCAACGACACCTGTGATCCTCTGCCAAGAACAGCCTCCTGCCTGACCAGGCGGTGGCGCAGTGGGTAGAGGGTGGGTCTGGGATGCTGAGGACCCAGGTTCGGAACCCTGAGGTTAGTGGCCTGAGCTGCTTGATGATGAGCTTCAATGTGGGATCATAGACACGACCCATGGTCGCTGGCTTGAGCCCAAAGGTTGCTGGCTTGAAGCCCAAGGTTGCTGGCTTGAGCAAGGGGTCACTGGCTCACCTGGAGCACCCTGGTTAAGTCACGTATGAGAAAGCAATCAATGAACAACTAAGGTGCCACAACTATGAGTTGATGCTTCTCATCTCTCTCCCTTCTGTCTGTCTGTCTGCCTCTCTCTTGCTCTGGCAAAAAATAAAAATAAAAAAAGATAAAGAACACCTTCCTCACTCTCACCCTCACCCTCAAAAGTGGTACTCATTTTTAGCTCACACCTTTCTCATCTATGTTAATATATTGAAGATCTATAGGAAAAAAAAAAAGACACGCTATACTGAGAAACAATGTAGGAGAGGATTAAGAAGTCCTCCACTATTCACCTACGAAGGTCAGTCAAGAGAGCGGCTGCCCCTCCCCCAAAAGCACAGGCGCAGAGGGAGTCCATTCTTGATTGGGAAAAAGCCAGCACCTCCCACGTGGGTGCAGTGCAGGAGGGTCTTACCTCTGCCCTATCATGGTTTCTACCGTAGGGCACGTGTGCAGATGCCGGTATTTTCTAGTCTCTTTTCTTTGTGATCTCGGGTGTCCTGGTGGGTGACGTCAGTGTGCCTGCTCGGAGTACCAGAGCTCGACCTCACACTGAGTTACTTTGAGTGGTGAGGTCACTGGCATTGGTATGACCTAGAAGATCGCTCTAGGGTCAAACTAGTGGGCATTTAAACCACAAGGGCTATGGGACCTCCAGGTACTTTTTCCAGATTTGTGACTATTAAGATAAAAAAAAATCACTTTGGCTCTGACTGAAAAGATAGCCGGAGAAAGAAGGAGAACACGGTGGGACTATGCATCACAGCGTTTCGTCCGTGTGTGGTCGCTGTGCACACACTGCGACCTACAGGAGGGCAAGGCGGGAGTGCAGACCTTTCCTCCCACTTTATGGGACTTTGCTCCCCATTTTTTGTCCCTGCATCCTGAGAACCCCGGGCCGCTCATTTCCCTGTTTCGTTCCTTAATGTTCCAGCGGTGCAAAGTGTCCCGGTTTTCTGGTAGGCTGTGCTGTCCCATCGGCCTGCTGTTCATCCAGGTAGGGCCGAGTCCCAGTGTGTTTGGCTGCAGGTTAGGACACCGGCCGGTCATGCCTAAGACAGATGGGGTCTCTTTTTCATCTGTACCTGCAAGTCTAGAACGGACTGGTGTGGTTGCCCACCGGGGCCATCGAGGACCAGGCTCTTCTTTTTTTTTTGTATCCATCATCTTAACTGTCTGTGATGTCCTGGTTACCAGAGGGGCGCCACAGCACGTGGTTTCATCGCTGCTTTCCGAACAGGAAGAGTGGAGTGGGGGAGGGGTGCCAGTGGCCCCTGCCCCTTTTCCTCAGGAAGCCTTTCCTCCGACTTCTGCTGTGTCCCATTGGGCAGCGCTGGATCACATTCTGCTTCCTTTTAGCTGCAAAGAAAGCTGGGAGAGTGGGTAACTGGACCGGCCAAGGTGGCTGAGAATAATGATTGTTGTGGGCTGGGGATAAAATGTGGGCTCAAGTCCCCGCATAGACCAACTTCTGGGTTTACTTGCTGTGGCAATACGGTCCCCTGAGAGAAACTGATTCAGGCTGGCCTACGTCGTGGGGGAGGGGCAGGGGAAAAACCAGACAGAAGCTCAGCACATGGCTTCCCGAGTGTGGCTCAGTGTTCCTACACGTATTCAGTCCTCAGGGGCCCATTCAACCTTCCCCTGCAGGACTAGATGGTCCGTCCAAGCCACGCCCTCCGTGAAAGAAGGTGGAGCCCAGGGGGCGGGCAGAATGGGGCTGGGGAGGAGAACAGCCCTTGCTCTTTGGCGGAGACCAGCTGTTTCTGGTACTCCGCTGTGTTAGTTTCCTACTGTTGCTGCATCAAATTACCACAAATTTAGTAACTTAAAAGCAGCACAAAGTTATTATAGTTCTAGAGGTCAAGAGTCTGAAATGGGTCCCACTGGGCTAACGTCAAGGTGCCGATCGGGCTGGTTCCGTCTGGAGGCTCGGGGTGAATCTGCTCCTTGCCTCTTCCGGTTTCTAGAGGCTGCGCCCATCTTCAAAGACAGCGGGTAGCATCTTCAAGGCCCTCCCTGCTCCTGTGTTCACCTCGGCTTGTCTCTTATAAGGACACTTGCGATTATGTCAGGCAGCCCCACTGGGACAATCCTCTCCGCATCTCAAGACCCTTACTTTAGTCACATGCACAGAGGCACTTCAGCATGTAAGGTAACATTGGAGGTTATAGGGGCGAGGACCAAGTGTTACCCCTCGTTGTCCCAGGGGAAAGAAAGCAGCTGATTCTCCTTGCAGGGGAGGGGAGGTGGGAGGGGCTTGGGAGCAGGGCAGACCTGGGAACCTTAGAGAAAGGCCACAGCTCCTTGGGCTCGTGCACGGCTGTCAACTCAGCTCTGCTATGGGAGAGAACTGAGTCTGGGGGGGGGGGGGGTCCTCAGCCTCGTTTCTACCTAAAGTCTACCCAGGGCCCTGGTCCAAGACCCATCTGCTTTCCTCCCTCAGCCCTCCCCTCCACTCAGCCCCTCGGTTCCCCTGGTGTCAGGCCTGTCCCCTTCCTCACTGTTCTGCCTGGCCTCGGTCCATCCCAGCTGCCTCTTGGCTGGTCTGCTGCCTCCACCTGGCCCAAACGCTGGCCAGAATGAGCTTTCCAAGGTGGAAATCTGAGCCAGTTGCTTTGCTTAAAATCCTGCGACAGCTCTGGGTTCCCTTTTAGGCTGAGACCCCGCCTCCCCGGCTCCACAGATGACCCTCAGGACCTCACTGGTCCTTGTTCATCTCCTGGCGCGGGAGAACTGAACTTCCTCCGTGCTGCAAGTGGTTTCCTGCCTCTTCACTTCTGTACGTGTGACTCCTTCTGCAGGACATTCTCCCCCAACACTCATCTGACAATGCCTACTCATCCTTTAGGGCCCAGCTCTGGCTGTCACCTCCCCTAGGAAGATTTAGGGATCAGCAAGGATCCTGTGGTTGCAGCAGAAACTGATTCAGGCTGGCCTACGTCGTGGGGGAGGGGCAGCCCAAATCGAGTTGGGAGCTCAGAGGAAAGGATGCAGGATGTCTCCGTGGTGTTTCAGTTCCAGGCCCAGAAAAGCAGGAAGATCAGACGAAAACAATGCTGTGGCTGATCTCAGGACCAGCTGTAACGACTAATGACCCCTGAAAGGACACACCTGGAAAGCTGATGAATATTCTATTGAGATCCTTCCCTGAGACCTCCCCTAAAATCCCTGCCTTTGGAAACCAGATAAAACCCTCAAGATGAAGAACCCAGCTCTCTCCCTCTCCCTCTCCCTCTCCCTCTCCCTCTCCCTCTCCCTCTCCCTCCTCCCTCCTCCCTCCTCCCTCCTCCCTCCTCCCTCCTCCCTCCTCCCTTCTCTCTTCTCTCTCCCTCCCTCTCTCTCCCCTTGCCCCTCTCTCCCCTCCTCCATCTTTCCTTACTCCCCTCTTTCCTTAGGCGTGTTCTCTCTGGACTCTCCTGTGCCTTTCCCCTTCTTTTTCCTCCAGGCACATTATCTTTGCCTTTCTTTCTACTCCAAGGGCCCTTCTTCTGCCTCTGTAACTTGTTTCCTGAGCCCACATAGCCCAGCTGGCTCACTTCTACCTCTGTGACCTTCTAAATAAATCAAGGACCGAGCTCTAACTTCTAACACTCCACCATTAACACTTCTTCAGTGGAATGGAGAAATATTGGGGACTGTTCACAAAATGGGAAGAAAATTCATGTCAGAATTGACTTGCTGTACTCCAGTTGGAGATTGAAAAAGAACATTAAGAACCCTCATCCAGGCACTGGCCAGTTGGCTTAGTGGTAGAGGATCAGCCTTACATGTGGATGTCCCAGGTTTGATTCCTGATTAGGGCACACAGGAGAAGCAACCATCTGCTTTTCCACCCTTCCTCCTCCCCCTTCTCCCTCTGTCACTATCTTCCTCTCCTGAAGCCATGGCTTGACTGGTTCGAGTGAGTTGGCCCCTGGTGCTGAGGATGGCTCTGGTGGAGCCTCTGCCTCAGGTGCTAAAAATAGCTTGGTTGCTGAGCAATAGCCCTAGATGGGCTTGCCAGGTGGATCTTGGTTGGAGTGCATGCAGGAGTCTGTTTTGTCTCTCTGTGTCCCCTCCTTTCACTTAAAAATAAATAAATAAATAAATAAAAATAAAATTAAAAAAAGAACCCTCATCCAGCTGAGAAGAAGGTGCCTGAGGAGGAAAGCCCAACTGGGAAGCAGTTTTAACCCAGGGATGTTTAGAATTGCGAGTAGTGATGATGAAGTATAGTAAAACAATAGCACTTGCCTGACCAGGTGGTGGCGCAGTGGATAGAGTGTTGGACTGGGATACAGAGGACCCAGGTTCAAAACCCCTAGGTTGCCGGCTTGAGCGCAGGCTCATCTGGTTTGAGCAAGGCTCACCAGCTTGAGCCCAAGGTCACTGGCTTGAGCAAGGGGTCACTTGGTCTGCTGTAGCCCCATGGTCAGGGCACGTATGGGAGATCAATCAATGAACAACTAAGGTGTCGCAACAAAGAATTGATGTTTCTCTTCTCTCTCCCTTTCTGTCTGTCTGTCCCTATCTTTCCCTCTGTTTTCCTCTGTCTTTCTCTGTTTCTGTCCCACAAAAAACAACAATAACGACAAAAAAAACCCCATAGCACTCGTCTTTTTTCTATATAGATCTCAGAAATCCACTTGGTATCTTTGGCACTTTAAGGACTTAAAAAGTTGAGAATTGGGCATATTTGAGCATTAACATCAGACTCGTGTCTAATTTTAAATATAATCTTGAGTCATTGATCTTGACCTGTGATTGTAAGTTCAAATCTTACTAAGTTGGTAAACAGTTTTTGAATATTTTAAAATCACCATAATTGTAAGTTTAGTGTTTCTGATTGATAAGAATCACTTAAGGGTTTGGGAAGATTTGTTAGTCAGATAATTGAAAAGCTTAGAAAATGGAATATAATAAACTTTGATTGCAGCTTAAAATGTTTAAAGGAGTTTAATTAACTAAGTAGGTAAATGGTACAAACATTAATCAAAATTCACCTTAAGAATGATTGTTCAAATTGGCTGGATCTATTCATAGAGTAAAATTTGTAAATTGCATCTGAAAGTTCAACGAAGAATTGGGGCTTAAAAACTAAAGTATTTCTGAAAAGTCTTTTCTCTGCTCAGAAGCTTCCCTGAAGAACACCAGAAGAATCCTTGGACTTCGACCAGAATGAGGCTCCAGGGAGGATGACTCAGCAGCGACCTGTGCAGCCTATGCCCAGGACAAACGGGTCACAAGACATAGCAGGCGGTGCCCCCAGAAAACGATGTGAGCCCTAGACCTGGGCCCTGCCTTTGCCTCCCCGCCCTATCAGGCTACTGCAGAGACCTGGGTGGGGGGGTCATGGGAGGTCCCAGCCCCTGTGCCTCGTGGGGCTCTGAGAAACAAGCACGGACACACACACCGTCTTCAGAGCCTCTTGCCTGCTTGGTGTGGCCCTCTGTGGCTGGGAGGATAATGGCCCCCAAAGCTATCCAGGCCCTAATCCCTGGAACCTGAGAATGTTACCTTATATGGCAAAAGAGACTTTGCAGGTATGATTAAATTAAAGTTCTTGAGATTAATGGAGATTATCGTGGATTATCCAGGTGGGCTGTAATGTGTGGTCACAAGTGTCCTTATAAGAGAGAGGCAGCAGGGGATTTGATGAAAGGAGGCAGCAATGTGAGCACCGGAGCAGGACCCGGCACTGCGGAGGGTAAGGAACACAGTTCCAGAAACCGGAAAAAGCGAGGAGACAGATTCTCCCCAGAGCCTCTGGAGGGAGCAAGTCCCTGCCGCCCCTGTGATTTCAGCCCAGGGAGTCGGATTGTGGGCTTCCGGACTCCACACGAGCAAGGAAGAACTGCGTGTTGTTTTAAGCGACCATATTGGTGCCATTGTTGCAGCGGCGACAGGAAACTGGCACACTCGCACAGAGCACTTCATCGCTCTGGGCTCATTACTGGAGCTCCAGCTCTGGGTCCCCAGGCCTTTGCTGACTTCTCGGACCAAGTGGGAGCCTGGGGAAATTTCAGGCCATTATCTTCCCTACGAGTCGCTGAAATGTCACTATCTCAGTTATCAGTACAGGGTCCCCAAACTTGACAGTGGCACCACTATGTCGGTAGCTGTGGCTAGCGTTATAATGCACCCTGGCCTCTCTGTCGGTCTGCAGGCAGTAGAGAGTCCTGTGTCCTGGATGGAGGCTGCGTCCTTTCCTTGCTCACCTGTCCCTACCACAGCCCTCCCATGCGGATTTCTTTGCAGTGGTGGAGTGGATTTGCAAACTGGGCCTAGACCAGCGGTTCTCAACCTGTGGGTCGCGACCCGGGCGGGGGTCGAACGACCAAAACACAGGGGTCGCCTAAAGTAATCGGAGATACATATTTTATTTTAAAGTGTGTTGTATAATAAATATGTATTTTCCGATGGCTTTAGGCGACCCCTGTGTTTTGGTCGTTCGACCCCCGCTGGGGTCACGACCCACAGGTTGAGAACCGCTGGCCTAGACCATGTGGTGACCATCATCACCTGTCTAGGTGTGTGGGGCCACACACTGCTAGTGGCCCTGGGCTACTGCATCCCAGACTGGCACCCCTGCACCTCACTGTCCCTGCCCCCTTCCAGTACTCTTAGCAGGTATGACCCAGGTTTCCATGACAACGCAGAGATGCCCAGTTAAGCTGAAGATCTCAGTGTCCATGCGGCTGTGTTTGAGCCAGAGGTCTCCACAGGGGGCGGAGTGCCTTGAGGGGAGGCGCAGACATCTGTTGGGGCATGGGAAGATCTGTCAGAACTCCCATGTGTATTTATTTTTAGCTCGTCTTTTAAAAATTTCCATTTCTTGCCCTGGCTGGATAGCTCAGTTGGTTAGGGCATCATCCTAATACGTCAAGGTTGCGGGTTCAATCCCTGGTCAGGACACATACAGAAATCAACCAATGAGCTTGACTGGTGGTGGCACAGTGGGCAAAATATCAACCCAGAGCACTGAGGTCACCAGTTCGAAGCCCCAAGGTGGCTGACTCTGAGCACAGGCTCGTCAGCACGGGGTCACTGGCTTGAGCAGGGGAACTGCCCACACAATCCCAAAGCTCACCAGATTGAGCCCAAAGGCCACTGGCATGAAAAGCCCAAGGTTGCTGGCTCGAGCAAGTGGACACTGGCATGGCCCTGGTCAAGGCACTACGAGAAGCTCAATGTACAACTAAAGTGAAAGCAACTACGAGTTGATGATGTTTCTCACTCTCTCACCTCCCTTTCTGTCTCCCTTCCTGTCTCTCTCTTAAAAACAAACAAACAAACAAAAGGATCAAGCGATGAATGCATAAATCAGTGGAACAACAAATTGATGTTTCTCTCAAATCAATTTAAAAATTTCCCATTTCTTGAATATCATATATAATCTTTTCTATATTGAAATACAAGTATATCTTTATAACTAAGTACACAGGAAATGCTGGGAGTAATGCTTTAAAATCTTTAATGAAGACGACTAAAGGAAGTCCTTACACCATTAACTCACCCACAAGCGTTTATGGATCAGCTGCTGTGTACGAAGACCTGTCCCGGGTGCCGTGGGAATTTGTGAGGAGGGCGAGCCCAGGGCATGGTCTTTAGCAGAGAGGCAAGAAGCGCCGCTCTGAGCAGCACGCCGGGAGGGCGTCTGTAACTCACATCGGAGGCAGGGCTGACTCCTAAAATAGGAAGAATACAGCCAGATCAAGAAAGTGACCAGCAGCCTAGTTGGGGGAGAAGATGGGCAGAAGGGAGTCACAGAAGTGAGCTCCAAACGGGTGTGGCGCGTGTGGAAGGTGCTCGGCCATCAGAAGGGAGCTGGGTGCTAACCAGTCTTTCCCCTTTGGGTTCCCCGAGGACCAAGGGCACGAAATGTGCCGCGTGACATGGATGGAGAAGAGGAAGGCAGGTCGCCCATGGCAACAGGGGCGCTCAGAGCTACACCACACACGCCCTCCACGTTGGGAATTTATCTGCAAATGTACTCATCTATGGGAAATGAATTACGTACATCTGTGCAGTGGGGTACTACTCAGGTTTGAAGAAGATTCAAGAAGCTCTATATGTACTGATATGGGATGACTTCCAAGAAATGGTGGTGGTTGAAATGGGCAGGGGCGCGATTAGAGTAAAAGGAAAGAAAAGAATGAGTATGTGTACATATGTAGACAAACTGCAGAAGGCAGGCTTCTGGTGGGAGAGGTGACCCAGAGCCTTCCTGGGGGGTGCTGCCCCGGACAGGGCAGACCGCTGACAGGTGGAGGGGGAGCTGGAAGGGCTCCAGGCTGGGATGGATAGAGCCCGCTCGGGTCTGCACGGACCCCCGGACAGGGCAGGCCGCTGACAGGTGGAGGGGGAGCTGGAAGGGCTCCAGGCTGGGATGGATAGAGCCCGCTCGGGTCTGCACGGACCCCCGGACAGGACAGACCGCTGACAGGTGGAGGGGAGCTGGAAGGGCTCCAGGCTGGGATGGATAGAGCCCGCTCGGGTCTGCACGGACCCCCGGACAGGGCAGACCGCTGACAGGTGGAGGGGGAGCTGGAAGGGCTCCAGGCTGGGATGGATAGAGCCCGCTCGGGTCTGCACGGAGCCACGGTTTCCTTGTTGGCCGCAAACACTGCTCGCCCCTTAAGCCCTGGGCTTGCTGGAGGTCGGGTCAACGCAAACGCAAGAGTGTTCGCTGTCAGTCAGTGGCTTTTCCTGCACTGGGCTCTGTGGCCCAGGTGACATATATATCATCGCATGGAAACCTCACACCAGCCCCGAGAGATGGCTACCTTTTGTATCTGAGTTTCTGGGTGCGGAACGTGAGGCTTAAAGAGGTTCAATAATTAGCTCCATGTTGACAAAGTAAGACTCCACTCAGCTCTCTCTTTACAAAGCTGAGCCAGATTCTTTTACCTGCGAACAGTACGTCGGTTCATGCACGTCCGGGCTGGTGCTTGGCTGTGTGTGGTGAACCAGCCTGGGGGGGCCCGCCAGGCACCCAGTTCCTGAGGGGGCGCTGCCTCACCTGCTCTCCTTCTCCCCGGGGTTGGATGCTGGCTGCCTGTCCGTCATCCTCGTGTCCCAGGAACAAAGTGCGTGGGTGACGGGGGCTCCATGACAACCTGGGTGCCAGCACCATGCTGGACAGCAAGCGGGTTTGCTGGCACCAGGGGAGGAAAGAGGGGCCCAGCCTCGGCGGGGTAAAGCCCCCAGTTCTCCTGAGTTGCCCTAACAACCGAAGAGGAAGAAAGCCACAGCCACAGCCGCCCTTGGAGAGGCTTTCCCGCCACCACCTGGATTTCAGGAATTAACAGCCCCGCCCCCGGCCCCGCCCCAGTCCCCGTGGCAGTAGCATCCTCTGCCCTCCATTCGGCATTTGAATGTTCATTGTTGCTTTTTCTCTGCTCAGGTACTCAGAAAATGTTTGCTGAGTGAATGAATGAGTGAATGAGCACAGAGTTCATCCTGAGTGCTCTGTCTGCTGCCAGAGATGAGGACCACGGGGTTGCCCCAGGGTCGCCATGCAGGGCACCGACCTTGGGGGGGCCCATGTGCCCTCTCTGCTCCCTGAGTCTCACACTACCTGCTGCCCCTCGCCCCAGATGTTTCCTTTGGGGAAAGGGGGAGGCTCCAGCTGGGCCTGGGTGAAAGTTGATGGCACAGGGAAGCTGGAGGCCACCAAACCGAAGGGGGCTTCCTATGTGACTGGACGGGGGAGCAGATCTGGCTTTCTCTAGTTGGTCCTGGATTGTACAAAAATGAGGGAAGCCCCAGTTACTGATCCAAGTCCTGGCCGTTTGGGGTGACTGCAGCCGAGGTGGTGATTTGGCTGCCCGCCTGGTTTGCCGCACTTGGGCAGAGTTCTCTCTTTTGATGTGGTCTGGTCCTGCTGGTTCAGAATTCAGCCTCTCATGCTGGGCAGTGCTCTGGGCTTGCCCCGTACCTGCATGCCTGCTCTTCCCTTTCTGAGAGGTAGGGGTGCTGGTGGATCCTGAGTCTGTCCACACCCCAGATTGGCGCCCTCCATCCACCCCGTCCTCTGCCCCTCTGGGGCCCCGCAGGCTGTGCTGTGTGGAGCAGCGTGCCCTGCTCCTGGTGCGGCTCCCCGCAGTGCACGCGCAGGTAAGCTGGTGCTGCGTGGCGGGTGCTGGTCCTGCACCTGGGCGGAGCCAGGGACGGTCGCTGCTTGGGCGCCCAGGGGCGTGTGCTGGGCAGGCAGGTGCCATCACTGGAGCAGTTCCTGCTGCTTTGGTGGCTCAGTCTCTCCCTTCCTCCCTTCCTCCCACTCTCCCTCCCCCACCTCGTCCTCTTCCTCTTCCTCCTCCCCAACGTCCAGCAGTTCACATCATCGGTTGGTCCTGCTTGGTGGGGAGGGTCAACAAGGGGTAGAGAGCCAGGCTGGGAGCAGCGAGATGTCTCCCGGGAGTTCCAGGGAGTCTTTTTTTTTTTTTTGTATTTTTCTGAAGCTGGAAACGGGGAGGCAGTCAGACAGACTCCCGCATGCACCCGACCGGGATCCACCCGGCACGCCCACCAGGGGGTGATGTTCTGCCCATTTGGGGCGTTGCTCTGTTGTGACCAGAGCCAGTCTAGCGCCTGAGGCAGAGGCCACAGAGCCATCCCCAGCGCCCAGGCCATCCTTGCTCCAATGGAGCCTCGGCTGCGGGAGGGGAAGAGAGAGACAGAGAGGAAGGAGAGGGGGAGGGGTGGAGAAGCAGATGGGTGCTTCTCCTGTGTGCCCTGGCCGGGAATCGAACCCGGGACTTCCTCACGCCAGGCTGACGCTCTACCACTGAGCCAACCGGCCAGGGCCTCCAGGGAGTCTTTGTGCCCCTGGGTCTGCCCCACGCTGACCATGGCTATGAGGAAACAGGAGGGCGGGGCAGAGCCAGGCATCACTGTGACTTCAGGTCCTGGTGTGTCCAGCAGGTGTGTCCAGCGGGGGTGTGTGGGGGTGCAGCTGTGTCTTACCAGACCCTCCTCGGAGACTCAGACACATGCGCTCCCGCTGCCCGAAGCCAGCAGGAGGCTGGGCCTGCAGCGCCTAGAGGACCCCCCTAGTAGGACAAACCCAGCCCCTGACCTGCAGCTCCACCCCCTCCTACCTCACTCAGCCGCCTGGCTGTGCTCCCCAAGGTGAGGTCACAGCCCCGTGCGACCTGCTGAGCGTGTCCCAGGCGGAGTTACATGCGTGCCTTCACAGGGTAAGTTTATTCCCCCAGGCGTCCCCAAACTACGGCCCGCGGGCCGCATGCAGCCCCCTGAGGCCATTTATCCGCCCCCCCCCCCTGCACTTCCGGAAGGGGCACCTCTTTCATTGGTGGTCAGTGAGAGGAGCACTGTATGTGGCGGCCCTCCCACAGTCTGAGGGACACTGAACTGGCCCCCTGTGTAAAAAGTTTGGGGACCCCTGCTAGTCCATTCTCTTTCAGCCAACAGGAGAGTCTGCTTAACCCTTGCTAATACTTTATTTATTTTTTCAATTACAATCGACAAAAAATATAGTATTAATTTCAGGTGCACGACATCATGATCAGACATTTACATACTTTATAAAGTGATCACCCCACCAGTCCAGCACCCACCTGGCGCCGTGCACAGTTGTTGCAGTATTGCGGGCTATGCTCCCTATGCTGTTATTACATCCCGTGATGATTTCTACAGCTGCCACTCTGCACTTCCTAACCCTCCCCCTTTACCACTAGTCCCCCTCTCCACTCCCTTCGGCAGCCATCAGTTTCTTCTCCGTATCTATGGGTTTGCTTCTGTTTTGCTTGCTCATTTATTTTGTTTTTTTTCATGGATTCCACAGATAAGGGGAATCATGTGGCATCTTTCTCTAACTTATTTCACTTAGCCTAAATACCCGCTCGGTCCCTCCATGTTCAAGGTTGCAGTCGTTTTTACGCTGAGTTTTCTATAGATATTCCATTGTGTGGCTGACGGTACCACGTCTCCTCGGACAGGCCTCGGCTCAGAGCCATCGGCAGGCACGGGTGTCCGGCTGAAACATCTTCATTTCATTTGTTTCTGCAGGATGTGTTTTTACAGTTTCCTATTTGTGACGAGAGATGCTGGCTTTCCAGTTACGGTAGTCAACAAACATTCCACAGAAGATAAATTGCTTAGAAGTCAGCTGACCAAGAGAAAAGCATGAATTAAATAGTAGCACAGTGACCTGCACACGTGACAGAGGTCAGGAAGACACGGGAACGATGGACATTGGGACAACGCTGTGCCGAGGCAGGACAGTTACTGGAACTCACTGTCTTACATTGCGTCTTCTTCTCGGGCTTTTCTGGTGCTCTGAACCTGGGCCCAGGGGGCTCTGGAAACCTGGAAGAAGCATTTCCCCGCTAAGTCTGTGCAGGCACTTTCCACATGGCCACGCACTGTTCTAAGTGCCTCTAATACTATCTCACTTCATCCCCACAAACGATGAGATCAATACTGTTGTCCCATTTTATAGATGAGGAGGAGACTGAGGCCAGGATTTGAACCCAGGCCAGCTGGCCCCAGAGTCTGTGCTATGAACGCCCACTGAGGGCCCAACTTCTCAGCCCTCACGCTCAGCACCTCAATGTTGACACTTCAGTTTTGCTCCCACTGAACCCTTTCAAAGTGCATTTCGGTGCGGTACGGAAAGAGGGCCTTTCTGTGACTGGTTGCCTTGGGGCCTCCTGGGGCTCCCTTGTCCTTTACTGCAGAAATACACGGGAACTGCGGCCGCAAGAGGAAAGACGTGGAAATGATGGCCATTTGGACAACGCTGTTCTGAAGCACTGAGGTTGCCCCAGGGCTCGTACAGACAGGTGAGTCCCACCATGCGTGGGATGACCTGCATTTAGGGGACCGAGGGAGATGTAAAGCCTTGGGGCGGAAATCTTCTGTTTAGACCACAGTAACGGCTTCCTTGGCTGGTGTCCCGGGGCCTGGGAGAGATGACAGGACTGAGGGAGGCAGTCACTGTCTTTCCAGGACCGAGTTACGGGAGGACTCGTCACTGAAGCATGAAACAGACTGCCGGTCTCACCTCCTGGATGAGGGTGTTGGAGAACGCTCTGACTCTACACAGCAGGGTAGGGGCGGACCAGGCACCTACTTGCTGGGGGAGCAGCCTGGCCTGCGCCCTGAAGACCACAGGAGGGCACTTTACCTTCCTCCCTCCTGCCTTTGCCCTGTCCTCCCCACAGAGCCAGCTTGGGCCTTTCCTCCGGCGCCTTGGAACTAAGCGCCTTCCTTGGCCAGACACCACCCAGGACGTAGAGGGTGGGGGGTGGGACCCCGGGGGGGAATTAGGGGTCAGATCTTGGTGGCAAAAGCGCGGGGAGGGGGAGCTCCCTGGTGGCCACAGAGAGCTCAGCGCGGCTGGCGTTCCCCTGGGCTGGGACCTCCCGGCCTCAGTCTCCCAACGGGCTCTGGGGGTTGAGCCCTTTCCAGGCTCCAGGTGGTGGTCTGCCCACGACTGTGAGGCCCCTAGCTCATGGGGAGCTGACACGGTGGCCTCAGGTCATCCCATGCGTGATGGGACCCACCTGTCTCTCTGTACGAGTCCTGGGGCAACTTCAAAGCCTGGCCCCCTGACCACATGTCCAACCCCTCAGGGGGCACATCTATCTTTTTTTTTTATTATTTTTGAGAGTGAGAAAGAGAGAACCATCCCTCAACTCGTTGTTTCACTTTAGTTATGCACTGACTGCTTCTCGTTCCTGCCTTGACGGGGGATCAGACTGGTGACCCTGAGCCCGTCAAGCCAGCAACCCCTTGCTCAAGTCGGCTACCCCTGCCCAAACTGTTGAGCCTGCACTCAAGCTGGCGACCTCAGGTTTCGAACCAGCAACCTCAGCGTTCGGGGTCGACATTCCAGTTACTTGTTCCAGAAGCAGGAAGCAGACCCTTCAAGAGAAGAGACTCATCAGGTCAACCAGGTTCTTGTCCTCCCTCCTTCTGGGGGCCTCATGGAGATTCAAGCCTCCCCACCTCCAGAGACCCTGCCCAGAGGTGGCACATCACGTTGCTCCCCCCCACCTCTGCCCCGAGGAGAGAACTTGGCCGGAAACCCCTTCCGGCTGCGTGTGCCCGGGTGCCCTGACTCTCTCCGTGTTTCTGCTGAGAGATGGAGCGGCAGCCCCACGGGCCACCTCCCTTGCCACCAAGAGAAAGTAAGAGCCCCCAGCTGCTCCCTTCATCCCCAGGGCCCGCCCTGCCCACAGACGGGCTGGCCGTGGCCTCGGCTCAGGAAGCGCAACGTGCTGGGAGGAAATCAGGTTGTGGATGAACACAGCTACCTAATAAAATGTGAAAAGTCTAGCGGCCAGGGTGGCTTCCCTCAGGCACTGGTGACACTGCAATCCTTGTCACATCACCCAGACAGAGGGTGACAAGCCCAGGGCCCTGGCAGCAGGCCTGGTGTCCTTACATGATCTGGCTGGACAGCAGTGGCCCTGGCCCTGCAGGGCAGGTGTCGGGACTCGGCCAAGTGACCGCAGATCTGAAACCTTGTTACAGCAAGACCACTCACCCGCACAGGGGCCAGGCTCCTCCTTTGTGCTCCCAGAGCCCTGATCTTGAGCATGTATCACTGCCTGCCGTTAGGTCTTTAGCAAGTACTTACATGATGATTGCTTTTACTATGTGCCAGTCGCTGTTTTCTGGGCCTTACTTACAGCGTCAAAACAACCTGTGAGACAGGAACTGCTGTTATAATTCTCGTTTTACAGAGAAGGAAACTGAGGCATAGAGAGGTAAAGTCATTTGCCCAAAGTCACTGAGCAGTCTGGCTCCAGCCACCCCCCTATTTTTTAAACTGCTGTGTAGTGACGTCTGTCTTCTTGTCTGTTGCCCCCGGACAAAGCTTTGTGAGGTCAGGGTCTGTGTCTGTGCTCACCTTTCTATCCATAGTAAGTCGCATAATGTCCAGGTCCTCAATGAGGGTTTGCAATTGAAATAATGAATGCGTGGATGAATGAAGCCCAAGGTCACCTATGCATTTCAAGAGTCACAATAGGAACTTAATGTGTAAACCCATCTTCATTGTTGGAGTTTAGACATCTCATTGAGTGCATGTCATTTGTTTCATTATTCCTGCTCAGCAACTATTGGGACTTTGCAGTCTAAATAATTCAGCTCGGAGATATTTCTTTTCTATTATTTCAACTCATGCTCAATGTTTTCTCCAACATCTATTAGGTAGACATTGAAAATCCTGTCTAACGTGCACATCTTATAACTTTTTTGTTCATATATATATATATATATTTTATCTCTTTGTCCTTTACCCCGTGTTCTGGGAAACTGATGTAGCATGAACTTCCAGGTCACTGTCCGCTTCCCCGATCAACCTGTTAACTGGAGGTTTCAGGATTTGTCAGTCACGTTTGCGGTTTCCAAAATGCCAAGGGTGTTTCCCTTTCACAGCAGCCTGCTTTAAAGAAAATAGCCATTGTCTCAAGTTTCTCTGAAGAGATAAAGTATGATTTAACTTTTTCTTCTGCTTACTGCATTACTGCACTCACCGCCTGAGCTGATTCTTCTGCCTGTGGATTTGGTGCCGTTCTGGAATCCAAGTGTTGCTGTTTCCTGGCCGTCTGTTCGCATCAGTGGATGAGGGGCAGTCTGGACAAACCCACTGATTGCTGGAACGTTCTTCCTTCGGCCACGAGGGGGTTCCTGTTACCTAACCAGGACTGAAATCTCTGGTTGCAAGAGCCTTGGCCACGGTCATTGTGAGGTAGGGGCCAGCCGGGAGGCCCACGACTGGGTGGAATGAGTAGACCCAATTTTCTGAATAGAAGACTCTTCTCCAGCGTGGGACCCATTTGTCGCCGGATGCTGCTCTTTTCTGTGGCCCTAGCACCCAGTTTCAGAACTGTAACTAGCTGGACTTGACAGTGGCTAAGACGTGTTGGGGGAGGTGGCTGGCGTGACTTCTGCTGGTCCCCTTTCTCAGAGCTCCCCTGCGCCCTGGGCCTGGCCCTCCCAGCCCCGAGCTCCCACCTGGCGCTATCCCTCTTCTACCGAAGCTCCGATTGGGGGCTGCTTCCTTTCCTTTTGCATCAAGTTGCGGGCCCCTCGGTCTGTGGACTTCCTTGTCCATCTGTCCCACGGTCTTTACGCGTCATCCTTTCGTACCCTGCCTTTGCTCAGCTTCCTCGGCCACTTGGATTTGGGGAGGGAGGAGAGGTACATGCATGCTCTATCCACCCCTGCTCGCCCTCAGGTCCCGGAAACCGGATAACAAGCCTCGGGAGTCCCTGTGAAGTGGGGCTTTGGGCCTCCTGTGTCCCCTGGGAGATGTCACTGGGCATGTTCCTTGCAGGCAGGCTCCTCAGCTGGGGAAGAAGTGGCTGCGTGAGTTCTGTCTGTGGCTGGGCTGAGACGCACGAAGAAGAATGTGAGGGATCTACCTGCTGCCAGGGGCAGAGGGGTGTGCCAGAGAGAATGGAAGGGGGACAGTGGAGAACACAGGTCCCCAAGCGCCTGTCTCTGTGGGTCTGTGCCCAGAGAGCACGCTTCAGCTCAGTGCTGGCAAGGGCGGCATCTCGTTGCCCTCACGTGCCGTCCAGGCCCCCTGCACCCTTGCTAGATGAGGCAGAGGGTACAGATTGACACGTGCAGCTCTCCGTGAGTACTTTCTGACACGTGGCCCCTCCTTTAGTAAGCAAACGCTGAGCAGGCAGGGCTTGGGTTCTCGGGAGTTGACTGATGAGGTGAGTTTCCCAGTCGTAAGGAGCTTAGATTTCGATGAGAAGGCGGTGGTGTAAGTAACAATAAAGCCCCTCTTGGAAGGCCCGTGGAGGAAGTGGGGAGGCGGAAACAGCACTGGCTATGGAGGAGAGTGGCCTAGGCCAGTGCCGCGAACTTGAACGGGCACACAAATGGCTCGGGGATCTGGGTTCCTCGGATTATCTCGGGAGGTCTGGGCGGCGCCGGAGACAGCACGGCTGCGAGCTCCTGGTGCTGCTGCTCTGAGGACCACAGCCCGGGGAGAGGGAAGTCACAGCTTCCCGAGGACCACAGCCCGGGGAGAGGGAAGTCACAGCTTCCCGAGGACCACAGCCCGGGGAGAGGGAAGTCACAGCTTCCCGAGGACCACAGCCCGGGGAGAGGGAAGTCACAGCTTCCCGGGGACCACAGCCCGGGGAGAGGGAAGTCACAGCTCCCCGAGGACCACAGCCCGGGGAGAGGGAAGTCACAGCTTCCCGAGGACCACAGCCCGGGGAGAGGGACGTCACAGCTCCCTGAGGACCACAGCCCGGGGAGAGGGACGTCACAGCTTCCCGAGGACCACAGCCCGGGGAGAGGGAAGTCACAGCTCCCTGAGGACCACAGCCCGGGGAGAGGGACGTCACAGCTCCCTGAGGACCACAGCCCGGGGAGAGGGACGTCACAGCTCCCTGAGGACCACAGCCCGGGGAGAGGGAAGTCACAGCTCCCCGAGGACCACAGCCCGGGGAGAGGGAAGTCACAGCTTCCCGAGGACCACAGCCCGGGGAGAGGGACGTCACAGCTTCCCGGGGACCACAGTCTGGGGAGAGGGAAGTCACAGCTCCCTGAGGACCACAGCCCGGGGAGAGGGAAGTCACAGCTTCCCGAGGACCACAGCCCGGGGAGAGGGACGTCACAGCTTCCTGCTTCCTCCTGGCCTCCGTGCTTGCGGACCGGTGGGAGCCCCACCAGGAACAGAGCGGCCCCTGTGGCCTCTGAGGGAGCTGCTATGCCCAGTCCCAGACACACACAGGCCGGAAGCTCGCTGGTGGGTCAACCAGGCTACAGGCCCCTGCTGCCCGGCTTCTCCCTGGCTGCAGGGGTGGGTTTGCCTGGGTGGGACAGCACCTTCCAGCTTGGGAGCTAGGGCAGGTGGACCCTGCTTCGGAACTTTGGGGGCTGGCTCTGTTCCGAGGTGGGGACTTGGTTCAGACCAGGTCCTATGGCCATTCAGATGTCCCTCAGGGTTCCAGGGTGGGTCGTAGGGTGCCCGTGAGTGAATGCACACGGCGGTGCCCAGGGGCCTTGGTTTTCTCGCAGTTGGATGACCCAGCAGCATAAGCAGCCTGTGCGTGGCTCCTGCAGGTTCCCTGGGGGGTCAAGGTAAAGGCTCCCAGGCAGCTGTAGCGTCCCCTTCTGATGCAAGCAGCCCACAGCTCATGGTGTTGGCTCAGGGTCAGGACAGGTGTGGCTGCCTTGGGGACAGGCTGACAAAACTCTCTGCAGCCACAGAGGTTTGGGGGCTTTCAGGGCAGAAGATGTGCCTACCGGGAGGCTGCTGACCGGCGGCCAACAGCAAGCTTAACGGTTAATCCAGCATGTGACCAAGGCAGGCTCACTCTGCGGGGCCGGAGGTCGGGAAGCTGCCCTTCACCGAAAAGAGACGCTTCAAAATTCTGATATGCTCTACGTGCTGTTAAGGTCTTCAAAAGGGTTGTGCAGGGTAACAGTCGTGTGAAGGGATTTTGCCAGGTCATGCGGTGGGTGATTTCTCTTGCCTGCTTTCCTCTTTCCAGCCCTTTCTCATCCAAGTCCATCCCCTCACTGTGGCCAGGAAGAACTTTCAAATATGGAAGCACAGTTGTGTGGCTCCCTGGCTCATCAGCCTGGGGGCAGGGGCAGGGACAGGGACAGGCTGATGGGCTCTGTGCTCAGAGCCCCTCACCAGCTCCATCCCGACATTCTCCTGTGGCTCAGACCCACTCCTCCTATCTCTCCTCCCACAGTCTCAGGACCTTTGCACGTGCTGTCCTCCTCCCTTGAATACCCATTCCACCTCCTCCACCCCACCTTGAGACTTATGCCCTCTCGCGGTTCTTCCCAAGCCCCGGTACAGCTAATGTGTCTGCTGTGTCCTGTTGTCTGATCTGAGTCTTGGTAGATGGAGGGAAATTGCTGGAAAATAATTTCAAAAACCGAGTAGAACAGATAAATAAACAAATGTGTATTAATTTCCCAGGGCGGTTATCACAAAACACCCCCACCTGGTGGCTAACAAGGAACGTTTATCTCTCATAGCTCTGAGGCCAGAGGCCGAGATCCAGGTGTCTACAGAGCCACGCGCCCTCTAAAGGCTCTGGGAGGTCACCTTTCCACGTGTCTTCCCGTCTCTGGGGGCTCTAGGTGTCCTTGGCTTGTGGCTCTGTGACTCCAGTCTCTGCCTCCATCCTCACATGACCTTCTCCGTTTCTCCCCCGCCTCTCCTCTGTGTGTCTCGTACAAGGACACTTGTCATTGCATTTAGGAGTCTGGGTAAATCAGGACAACCTCATCTCTAGATCCCTAACGTCACCACATCTGCACATTCACCGGATCTGCAGGTTAGGAACGGACAGGTCATTTCAGGGACCTCCGTTTTACCCATGACAATGTCAGTTAGGCTGGAGTTCCAAACCCTCTGGAGCAAAGGCAGGAGCAAGTCTGGTAACAGCGGGGAGGGGAGCAGTCAGGCAGAAACAACCAGGGGTGACCCAGTGTTGTGAGAGTCATCGTCACACGGCTACAAGCAGTGGAGAGAGGACAGACAGGGGACATCTGGCCGCTGCTCCTTCTCCCCCCACCCTGAGACCAGCACTTCCCTTCTCTCGGCCCATCCTCTGCAGCAAGGGGGACCCCACAGCAGCAGACGCGCGGGAGTGCCGTGTGACACTGGGACCGGGGCTCCGCGCCGGCTGCCTGCCCAGGTGTTGCTCCTGCTCCTGTAGCATGAACTGTGAGGCTGGGCTCATTTCCTCGTCGGTCACTCACCTCGGGCTTGTACGGAGCATGAGCGAGGCCGTGCCAGGGGTCAGCAGGCGCCTGCGTGTCATCCCAGGGGCGCTATCCACCAGCTGTCACCCCTCATGCTGCCGTGGGTTGGGTTCCTCCAAAGATCTGCGTGTGAGCCATTTATTTGGAGCTGATCTCATTGGGCAGGTGAGAGAGCAAAGGGAAGGGAGCCAACAGGGAAGCTTTCGAGTGGTTCCGTCAGGAGGCAGGGCCGCGGGAGCTGGCGCGCCTGCACCGGCACAGCAGGGCACACGGAGCGGCGTTCCACGCGGCACTTCTGACTCGCCCCACGTGGAGTCCTTGAGCTCCCGTGGCCAGAGGAAGCCCGCTGATACAGAAGGCACCAGAACAGAAGGCACCAGAACAGAAGGCTGTGGCCTCTTGCCCACAAAACTGAAGGAAATAAACAGAAAGCAAATAGCAGGGGACGGACCCAGATAGCTGAAGCCGAGGGAAAATCCAGGCTCAGGCCTCCCGCTTTGGGAGGGGCCGGCCGGGGGCCGAGGGTGGCGGTAAGATTCCAAGAGTTTCTGGACTTTAAGTTAGACATCTGGTCAAAGCTCAAACTGCTGGCAGGTGATGAGGGTCCACTGGAAGCTGAGACAAAGCCCGGTACACGAGCCACCCAAACCCATCTGAGCAAATAGAGCTCTGATACAAGTCTGTCTGGTCAAAATCTTGCCTCTTGGAAACTCAAGCTCAGCTCAGACGCTCTGTAGCCATCCCTCCTCCGGCTCCTGGAGGCTCCTGCAACCTTGTTTCTCAGCCTCCCTACAAATCAGGAGCCAGGTAGGTTCCATATGATGGTCCAGGCCCACAGGGGAAGGAAGAACAGCTGTCCTTGATGTAAACTGAGTCAGGGAACAAAAGAACATGGCCGAATTCTTTTCAATGAAATGAGAATAATGTTGAAACCAAACCTGACAAAGATTGCAGGCAGAGAGGAGGGAAGGAAGGAAGGAAGGAAGGAAGGAAGGAAGGAAGGAAGGAAGGAGGGAGGGAGGGAGGGAGGGAGGGAGGGAGGAAGGAAGGAAGGAAGGAAGGAAGGAAGGAAGGAAGGAAGGAAGGAAGGAAGGAAGGAAACCATAGCCCAATCTCATACGTGAGGTTTCATGAAAAACTCAAAATATTAATAAGCTGAACCCAGCAGTGTGTTAAAAGAATAACACAACTCGTCTAAGACTGCTCACCCCTGGAATGGAAGGATCGTTCAGCATTCTTTGGAAAACTCATTTATATAATTCAGGAAATTAATTAATATATCAGATTCATAAATTTAACTAGAGAAGTCATATCATCAACTCCATGGGTGCTGTAAGGCATACGACAAAGTCACCAGCCATTCTTTAAAAAGACAAACCATGAAAGAATTCTTTTGTCACCAGAGTGGAGAAAGGCCTTTCTAATTCTGATGCAAAAGCCAAAAGCCAAAAAAGACAAGACTGAAAATTCAATTACAAGAAAAAAAAAAAAACTCTACAGGCCAAAAAAATCAATAAGAATAACATGCTAACAAAGTGAAAAAAATATTTGCAACTCTGATCCCAGGCAGAGCCAACCTAATAAGTAAGGGGCTTATAGAAATTTGTGAGGAAACCACAAACTGCAGTAAAAAAATAGACACAGCATATGAAGAAACAGTCTGCAGAAAAAGAAATGCAAATACATACATTTTAACTATATTACAAGATGTTCAATCTCATAACAAAGAAATACAAATAAAACTACATTGGGATACTGTTTGTCAGCCCTGGACGATTGGCTCAGTGGTAGAGTTGGCTGGGTGTATAGATGTCCCGGGTGTGATTCCCAGTCAAGGCACACAGGAGAAGCACCCATCTGCTTCTCTACCCTCCCTCTTTCTTTTCTCTGTCTCTCTTCCCCTCCTGCAGCCATGGCTCAATTGGAGCAAGTTGGGTCCGGGCACTGAGGATGGCTCCATGACCTCCGCCTCAGGCACTAGGAAGAGCTTGAATGATGAGCAAGGAAGCAACACCCCAGATGGGCAGAGCATCGCCCCCTGGTGGGCTTGCTGGTTGGATCCCAGTCGGGGCACATGCGGGAGTCTGTCTCTGCCTCCACATCCTAACACTAAATTAAAAAAAAAAAAGCTGTTTGTCACCCATGATATTGGCAAGATCCCACAGGTGTGGTTGATAGTGAGCAGTGTTAGGGGGCTGGGGACAGTGTAAATGGGTGTGTCCCTGGGGGGGCCAGGGGGCTGTCTCTGAAAGCCACAAGCTCACTGATGCCCCCATGAGGCAGTCTTGCCTCTGGAATTTCATCCTGCAGATCCAGTAGCACATATTCAAAAACAGTGTACACATTTGAACATTTTTTGTATCAAAATATTAGATGCAGTCCAAGTGTCTGTCAACAGGAGACCAGGTTATGGGAAACAAGACAATGGAGTACTATGCAACTGTGAAAAACAAAGGGGGACCCCTAGGATGCACAAGGTATAATGTGGGAGATAAACGCAAAATGGAAAACCACCTTTTGCCTGAAAGAAAGTAAAATAAGAATGCGCACTTACCCTTCCTTAGATCTAATAGGAAAACCCGAAAGGGTGCACCGAAAACTAAAAATGGCTGCTTGGGGGGGGGGGGCAAGTGTGATCCTGCGAAGGGGTGGGGTGAGAGAGAGCCTCTTCAGCATGCACCTGATTTTACACTTTCTGTTTCTGATCCACATGAATGTGCTGCCTATTCAACAATTTAAAATTTGAATGCACATGTTTGAAGGCCTGGAAGATTTTCTGCACATACATCCATTGTTGGTGACAGTTGTCCCCGGGCAGTAGAGGGTGGGGGAAAGGACATCTAATTGTCATTGTGCACATCCTGGACCATTGGGTTGTTTGCCATGTACACACACAACTGCTCAATTAAAAACTACTTATGTTGATGCGCTTTTGAATACATAGAAACAAACAGTCAGGTGGGTTCCCCTGGGGTGTGGGACTGTCGGGAAGGGCTTTTCTTCTGTTCCTGATGCCAGTCTGTGACTTTTACGAAGTGTGTGCTGTAAGAGAGAACTGAGTTTCGAGGTTCCCTCATCTTCCCCCCCAAAGGCACATGGGTGAACTTGCAGGACTGGCAAAATGGGGCTTTCACCATGGGGAAGCCCGGGGCGATCTCAGCTCCTGCGGGGCGGTGGGTTGAAAAGAATCCCAGAGGGGGACAGAATGGGGGAGAAATCCCCAAAGTTACGCCCTCGGGAGGAAGGAAGGAACCAGGAAGGAAAGATCTGGCTCTGTCCCTGTGGTGATGCGTCCACACTACCTACCCAGCATGGTGAGGCCTGTTCTCCACATGAGAAGATACCTGGACATTTTATGATTTGTTTCTTTTTTGTTAATGTTCTTTTTTTTTTTTTTTTTAATTTCTGTTCTTTTTTTCTTTTATTGTTACCATTTCTTTGACTTTCCAGGGGATCATCCGTTCTCGTCACAGAGGCATAGCGGAGACATGGGACCTGGAATCAGGACTGGAGGCCCTGCAAAGCCCTGTCTGTGCCCGGGGCCGGGGGCCTAGGAAAGATACTGGCCTTCCCCCGGCCCCGCCCGGACCCTTCCAGGTGTGCCGCTGGGGGCCGAGGGGCCGAGCCCAGTGAGTGCAGCTGAATCTGAAATGCTTCGACTTCAACTGAAAGAGAAACAAAAGGAGAATAAAGGGGCAGGTGCTTTGGCGGTGATGACGGTGATGATGGTGATGACGGTGATGGTGATGGTGATGGTGCGGTGCCGAGGGTGGTGACCCAGCTACTTATGCTGTCAGGCCCCTTCATTATCTCCTTGAATCTTAGTACCTTAAGTGGAAGGCCTCTTAAGGTAGAGCTGAGGAGCTCAGAGTCAGAGGTGGGAGGTGAACTGCCTAAGGTCACACAGCCGCTGAGCTTGGCCTGGCTTTTAATTGACGGGGCCTTTGGCTAGGAAAATCAAGCCTAATAGCAATTCTGGTTCAATGAGGACCAGGGGTTCAATTTACACCCATTAACTTAATGAGACACTTGAAGCACCTGGGGGCTATAATCTGAGGCTGCCTGCCCGCTTCCCCTAGGCCTCTTCTCCTGACCAAGGCCTGAGAACCTTTCAAGGGTGGACACACCTAAGCCAGGATGAACCAACGCTGGAAATGCTGCAGTCCCGGGTGTGACCATCAGGTGGCGAAGCAGCGGTAGGAAGCCCTGCCCCGGGCAGCCCCAGAAAAAACAGAAAATAGGAATTAAAAATTCCTTGGCCGGGAAGCAGAGAGTCAGTTGGAAATTCCGGGAGCCTTCTGTCATATCTGGGAGGCTTGACCTTCCCCTGTTAGCAAAGGCTAGGGACCTCCACAACAGGCGAGGGGCAGGGAAGAAGAGAACGTCTTTTAAAGCGAGTGGAAGAAGGGAAAAGAATTCTCTCGGCCAGTGCGGTGGAATTGGCGGGCGGGCGGGCGTTATGTTAAAATGCATATTCCTGGGCCCAGGGAAACTGCATTTTAGCCAGCACACATAGGGGTTCTGATCCAGGATAAGGTCTGAAACACCAACGTGGCAATGCATCCTTTCCGCAGGCCAGAAACCAGGGGCCAGAGAGGGGAGGTCATGTTCAGGGTAACGGTCCTGGGTCCAGACCTGCCCCTGTGAGGATGGTGTTTGCACGTAGGTATAAAGCACTTTTTTTTTTTTCACGTAAAATTCAGCCTTCGGGCTGTTTCAGATTGGGGCTGTGCCCAGTTGGCCTCCTGTGCTTTCGTGTGAGTTGGTCCTCTCTCACCTCTATTTGCTATTTTAAAATGTATAATGAGTTCCTGCCTGGAGAGGTAAAGTAAAGAAACAGCCCTGGCTTTGAAAGCCAGGCCGGAAGCCCGATCCCTGGGCTTCCTGGCCGGATGCCAGCCCTCTGAGGAGGTCCTAGGGAGCTCAGGGTCCAGACGCCCACACACACCTCCCCCACACTCCCACACTCACACTTCTCTCTGGAACTGACTCAGCGGATTCCCTCGCACATCCCAGGAGGTGACTTTGGGCTCTTGGGCTGCCCCTCATTTCCGATCCAGATCCTGAATTCCAGCCTTGAACTGAGATTTGGTCCATGATGGGCTAGAGGCCACGCTGCAGCTGGCCAGGGGCATCGGAAAGAGCTCCAGCTATAGAGTCTGGTTTGAATCACTCCGCTGTGTGGCTTTGGGCAAGCCGCTTGCCCTCTCTGAGTCTGTTTCCCTGTCTGGGGAAATTGGCACCACCTGTTTCTTGTGCTAGAATGAGGAGCAATAAGAGAGAGCGAGAGAGTGTAGGCAGCACGGCCAGCAGCCTAGCTGAAGCAGGGGGTGGGGGCTGGCTTCACCCCTCCTTACCTGGATGGCTCTGGCTCTGCCCCTCCTCACGCCAGTCTGCACAGCAGGACACACTGGGCCCAGGAGGTGTGATCTCACTCATTCCCCAACCTGCACGCCTGCCCAGTTCCAGAGCCATGGAGGGGCTTTGAGGGAGGCCAGGAAATTGTAGCCATGGTTCCCACCTTGGGAGAATTTACAATCTAATAAAGGCAACCTAGAACCTCCAAATAGGAGTTTCCCAAAATAGGGCTGTCTGCAAGTGGGGCTCCCGGTGCTGCCTGGCAGGAGGTGCCGGCTAAGGAAAGACTGAGCACAGTCCTCGGCCCGCCCCCGCCCCCCGCCCGTGCAGGCACCCCGCCCTCCCTAGCAGGCACCCCGCCCCCGCCCGTGCAGGCACCCCGCCCCCCGCCCGTGCAGGCACCCCGCCCTCCCTAGCAGGCACCCCGCCCTCCCTAGCAGGCACCCCGCCCCCACCCTGGCCTCCTCCATGCCCAGCTCCCAGGCCTTGCTCCTCACCTGTGCCTTAGCAAGGTGGACGGAAATTGTCAGCATGGGTGAAGGTTAGGACTCAGGAACATGACAAAGTGACCAGCGGGGGGCTGCCCAGGGCTTCCTGGTGGCTGAGCCTGCCTGTCTCACTCAGGAGCTAGCCTGGAGGTTAAACTTTAACCGAGGCCACGAGGCGACGGCCCAGTCGGTCCTTCTTCCACAACTGTAATTCAGTAACATCACACCATTGCATCTTATTATTTTTTTTAAAAATCTACTTGACCTTTCACTCAGCATTAGAGAACAGAGTGCTTCAGACACCCGGGCAGCTTGAGCCCAGTGAGCTTTGTCCCTCAGTGTCCCCTCTGTAGAGTGGCGGGGCATCCATGCAGCCACTCCTGGAAACAGGGTAAGGAGGAACTTCTTTACAGTGTTGGGGTCATCCCAGGACCAACCGGACTGGTTGCTGGCCAGCTGCCCAAGCCTTGGCCGGAGATGTGACTGAGGGGAGCAGACTGGGGCCCGGGATCCTGAGCTTGTAGTGGCTCCGGCCTGCTGGCCGTACCTCCCAGGCTCCCTGCGGCCCCTCCCCGGCTGGCCCGGAGGCCCGCCCTGGGCTCTGACCATGGGGTTCACGGAGCTCTTGGAGCGAGCTGGGGGCGTGGGTCTCTTCCAGACCCTGCAGGTCATCACTCTCCTCCTGCCCTCTGTCCTTGTGCCCTCCCAAATGCTCCTGGACAACTTCTCGGCGGCCACCCCGGGCCACCGCTGCTGGGCCCACATGTTGGACAATGGCTCTGAGGCCCCCAGGAACCTCACACCCGAGGCCCTCCTGGTCATCTCCATCCCACTGGGCCCCAACCATGAGCCCCACCAGTGTCGCCGCTTCCGCCACCCTCAGTGGCAGCTCCTGGAGCCCAACACCACGGCCGCCAACTGGAGTGAGGCCGCCACGGAGCCGTGCCTGGATGGCTGGGTCTATGACCACAGCACCTTCTCCTCCACCATTGTGGCTGAGGTAAGGGCCCCCCTCCCAGCTTTCCTCCTTCCTGGCTGTCCACCACGACTGGGGAGCGCGTCCTACTGCCTTCCTCACGGCAGGGAGGTGCTGTGCTGCTGCTCCCTTAACACGTACTACTGACTGCTCATGTCGGCCCCGATTCCGAGCAGTGGCTAGGGTTACAGGACGAACAGGGAGCCTTCCAGGATCTGCTGGCGGGTTTGGAAGCAGCCAGCATTTAAACCAGTAATAACAGCACAGTGAGCCTCCCCCTTTCGCCCTTTAAGTAGCTGGCACTGTTCCCAGTGCTTTCCCTGTAGTCACAGCCTCCCTGTGATCCCAGGGGGTGGGTCTTATTATTGTCCCCATTTAACAAAGGACAAAACAGGAGCATCGAGAGGTTCAGTGATTTGTCCCAGGACACACAGCTAAAACCGGATTCAACCTTGGCAGTCAGGGGCCAGAACCTGGGACTGTCACTCTTCTGTCCAGCCTCCGGGGTCATAAGTGAATCCTAAGGAGAGAAGCGGGTCTTAGGAGTCAGGGAGAGACAGCAGATGGGGAAGGTCTCTATGAAGAGGGGACATTTAAGATGAGACCTGGATTACGGGAGAAGGAATCAGTCCCGCAAAGGGGGGTGGGGTGGGGGGGCTGGTGTGTGGTCAGAGCCCTGAACGGGAGTGTGTCTGGGCACTTGAAGGAGCAGGAGGCCCAGCATACCGCCCGCGAGAGCGGGAGGGGCAGGAGCCACCAGGTGGGGACGGAGGGGAGGGCCTGAATTTCTTTTAAGTGCACAGGAAAGTTATTGGAGGCTCTGGGGTAGGGGAGCAATGTGATCTGATTTGCAATTTCAAGAAGTCATTTTGCAGGGCAGAGACTGCCTGGTAGAGACAGGGGCTTCTACTGCCATCAGCCAGGGGGGAAGGCAGGAAGGGAGTAGAGCTCCCAGGCTTTGATGAAGGACTGACCTGGCGGGGGCGGGGGGGGGGGAGGGTGATGGATGCCCATCCTGGGCCCAAGGCGCTGAAAATATCCCAGCGATGCGCGCGCATCTCTGTTCATGCTAACGGCCGGTGAGAGCCAGCTGCACGGCCCTGTTTCCGGATGAGTAAGCAGGCCATGCCAGGTGCCGGCACGTACCCAAGCTCACCGGCCAGTAGTCAGCGGAGTCAGAGCCAGAGCCTAGGGTGTCACCACCTCCCACCACTGTCCACTGCCAGATGCCAAGCTCTGTCATATCCCGGCCATGCTGTTGGCTGTGAGCAGAGAGTGGAGGCCAACAGCCAGCACACCCCTTCCCCTTCTGTTGCCTGGCCCATGGGATCTGTGGGCCCCATTGTGGGTGGCCAAACCCACAAGACCCAGGCTGACCAGGTGTTCCTGGCTGGGAGCTCCGGCTGCCACCCCTGCCCTGTAGACCACGTCCCTGAGCTGTCACACCCTCCTTCTCTTCTAGTGGGGCCTGGTGTGCGACCACCAGGGCTTGAAGCCCCTGGGCCAGGCCATCTTCATGGCCGGTACACTGCTGGGTTCCTTCGCCTGGGGCCTCCTCTCCTACTGGTAAGGACTTCTCTCTGGGCGAGCTCCTCCCAGACAGTGGGTGGGGGACAGAGGTACAGAAATGTCACGTGAGTGTCCGTGTTCCCTGAGAGGAGGGCTCCTTTGGTTGAGTCTGGACATGAGTTCCAGGCGGCCAGGGGACGGTGATGGCCAAGAGCGTGCTCTAGGCTAAGGTGCACAGTGAGAAGTCACCCTGAGCACTCTTGCTCTCTGTCCTTCATCTCCTGAACCAACCTTTATTGTGCACCTACTGTGTGCCAGATGCTACACAGACCCTGCCCTCGGGGAGCTAGTAGTCTTCCAGGGAGAAAGAGCCCCTTCTTCTTCTCAACTTCAAGTACAAAACACGCTATGAGGCCCTGGCCGGTTGGCTCAGCGGTAGAGCATCGGCCTGGCGTGCGGGGGACCCGGGTTCGATTCCCGGCCAGGGCACATAGGAGAAGCGCCCATTTGCTTCTCCACCCCCCACCCCCCCTCCTTCCTCTCTGTCTCTCTCTTCCCCTCCCGCAGCCAAGGCTCCATTGGAGCAAAGATGGCCCGGGCGCTGGGGATGGCTCCTTGGCCTCTGCCCCAGGCACTAGAGTGGCTCAGGTCTCGGCCGAGCGACCTCCCAGAGGGGCAGAGCATCGCCCCCTGGTGGGCAGAGCGTCGCCCCTGGTGGGCGTGCCGGGTGGATCCCGGTCGGGCGCATGCGAGAGTCTGTCTGACTGTCTCTCCCCGTTTCCAGCTTCAGAAAAAACAAAACAAAACAAAAAAAACACGCTATGAAATAGAAATACTCCTTCTCCTCCTCCCTTCTCCCCACCCTCTCCTCTTTTCCTCCCTTCTTCCCCTCACCTACTCCCCTCTCTCCTCTCCTCCCTTCTTCTCCCTCCTCTTTTCCCTCCCCTCCCCTCCCCTCGCCCTCCCTCCACCACTCCTCTTCCTCCCTTCCCAGTGGCGTGTCTGGGGAGTAGTCCAGTGCCTTCCCCTCTCCCTCTGCCCCTCCTCCTGCCAGGCACCTCTATCCGGTGCCTATAACACCCTGCTTTACTCCTGTCTGCTTGTCCCCTAACTGCGGGCTGGGAGGTTCCCTTTGGAGGAGCCTCACTGAACTGCCGATGCCCCGCCCAGCCCCTCCTACCGAGACTCCACCCCATGGCGCACCCCAGAACCCTGGGAGCCACTTCTGTTCCCCTTCTCTCACCCCCACATTCACAAACACACCCCAGCCCAGCCCCCTCCTGCACGCAGTGCCCTTGCTCAAGTCACCACCACCTCGGGCCTGGGCAGAACCGAGCCTCCTCCCGGGTCCCCAGCTTCTGCGGAGGAAACCGTCCTGATGGAGGTGCGGCACTCCCGGGTGCGGGTGCGGGCGTGGCACTCGGGGGTGTGGGCGTGGCACTCCGGGGTGCGGGCGCGGCACTCGGGGGTTCAGGCGTGGCACTCCCGGGTGCGGGTGCGAGCGCGGCAATCGGGGGCGTGGGCGTGGCACTCCGGGGTGCAGGGGCGACCCTCGGGGGGTGCGGGCGTGGCACTCGGGGGTTCAGGCGTGGCACTCCCGGGTGCGGGTGCGAGCGCGGCAATCGGGGGCGCGGGGGCGGCACTCGGGGGTGCGGGCGTGGCACTCGGGGGTGTGGGCGTGGCACTCCGGGGTGCGGGCGCGGCACTCGGGGGTTCAGGCGTGGCACTCCCGGGTGCGGGTGCGAGCGCGGCAATCGGGGGCGCGGGGGCGGCGCTCGGGGGTGCGGATGCGGATATGGCACTTGGGGTGCGGGGGTGGCACACAGGGGGTGCAGGGGTGGCACTTGGGGATGCAGGCGCAGCACTTGTGGTGACTTCGCCAAGACTTGGTTGAGGATGGGGTGGATGCCTCACCCAGGACCCTGTGCCTTGGTTTCCTCCTGTGAGTGAGGACCCTGGCACCTACCCTGGGGTGGTTGTGATATAATAAGGGAGTTAATCACGTGTAGAGCTAGGGCCAGGCCTAGCGCGATGTTCACTCTCATGCTGAGGTTATTGGTGATTCTCAGATTGCCCCGAGCGTGGCAGGGAGCCCCTGTCAAACTGCAACTGGTCTGCAGGTCCCCCAGTGGGACTGAGGTCGGAGCCAGGTGTCAGCCTCTAGCCCTCAGCCCCAGTCTGGGCGGAGGCGGCCTTGCTCCTGGGTGCCCCTCGGATAGGGCCGAGGTTTGCTCCCACCTCCCCGTTAGAACTTAGCTGGCTACACACCGGCGTTTGGGTTGAGCTGCCTGGGGCAGCAGTGGCTCTGTGAGCCGGGGCCCTGGGCTGAGGACCCTCCATGGGTTGTCTCCTGGGAACACCTGCCACCATGCGCAGACAGGCAGGGAGCTAGCTGGCTGGCTTGCCCAGGGCCACAGGTGCCCAGCTTCCTAGTTACACTGTACCCTCGCTTGGCGTCTTGATTTTCACAAACGCCCTACAAGGCATGTCATCGTGAATACCTCCATTTTACGGATGGAGAGACCATGGCTCAGAGATGTTGAGTCCTGTGCCCAAGGTTAGCCAGGAAGGGCAGAGTGTGACTCAACCCTAGGCGTCTGAGGCCAAAGTCCCTCTTTGGCCATGAGGCTGTACTGTCCGCCGAGAGCAAGGTGTCTGCCATTTTGATGACAAACGCACTCCACACGTCTGCTAGGGCTCCTGAGAAGGAGGTGCTGCCTGCACTGACAAGTGGGCGCAATGCCAGGCTCCAGCAGGCACCCCAGCTCTATCCTTCTGTGTCCGAGTCCCCAGGGCCCCTCTCCAGGCCCCCACGATGCTTGCTCCCCAAACAGGTTTGGGCGGAAGCCGATGCTGAGCTGGTGCTGTCTGCTTGTGGCCGTGGCCAACACGAGTGCCATCTTTGCCCCCAATTTCCTTGTCTATTGTGGCCTCCGATTTTTGAGCGCTTTTGGACTGGTCGGCATCCTCCTGACCTCGACGACGCTCTGTGAGTCCCTCGCTCGGCCCACTCCCTGCTGAGGAAGGAAGGATGGGGCTCAAGGCCACCACATGTGGCCTGCGCCTATGCACGTCTGCGTTGCCTTCCAGTGGTGGAATGGACCATGACCCACAGGAGGGCTGTCACCATGACGATTCTGGGATGTACCTACTGCATAGGCCAGATGGTCCTGGGTGGTCTGGCCTTCGCCCTACGGGACTGGCGAGCCCTCCATCTGGCTACGTCGACGCCCTTCTTTGTCATCTTCCTGATATGCTGGTAAGTCCAGTGAGGGGCCTTTTCCCTTGGGAGAGTGTCACTGACAGGAGGGGGACCCGGGGTGCGCCTCAACCCCACCACCCTCGTGGGTTCCAAAATGCTGAGAGCTGTGGAAAGGAGCGATCTAAACAGAGCCCTCGCAAAGGAGGGACAGCTGGGGATTTGGAGTTCCAGGGTGGGCACTTCAGCCAGAGGTCCGAGGGTCCCATCCAGCCCTGGCCTTCATCACGCCGGCATCAGCGCCCCTCCCCCCAAGCACACACACTCCGGCCTCCCTCACACATCACTGTCAAGCCTGCGGGCGTCCGAGTCAGTGCAGACCTGCTCCGGATGTGGGAGGATATCATCATCACTACTATTTTGGTGCTACAGAAGTCCTGAGGTCTGCGCATAGCTGCATAGCTGCTTGGGGGAGGGTCGGAGAAAGAGACACCGGGAGACAAACACAAAGTCAGGTCCCCGGAAGTCCTCTTGTGCCCGTAAGTCAGAGTTGAGTTCACCTGGGCCCAGGTAAGTCTTCTCCAAGATTTGGAGAGTCATGGGGGCTTATTCATTTTTTTCTCAAAGATGTACCGCACTCGTGCCCCATGGCCAGATGTGGTTTCAGGAATTAGGGACACAGCAACAAATAAAGCAGACCAAAAGCCACTGACCTCGTGGAATTTGACCGTATAAACAGGACCCACAAGCAAGAAGGAAGGCAGCCCATGATTGCACTAAGTAGGTGGGCCACCCTGGTCACTCTGACCTGTGCATCCTGGATGTTGCCGATAACACCACCTATGTATGAACACTTCCAATGAGGGGGATGATATTATCACCAGTATTTCCAGATGAGGCACTTAGGCCCCAGAGAGGTTCAGTGGCTTGCCCAAGGCCACACAGCTGGTGAGTGCCAAAGGCCGGATTTGAATCCAGGCAGGGTAGCTCATTTCACCGCTGTCTGTCAAATTGCCTCAGGAAGTTTTCTTAGCTTCTCTGCAAACAGGGCTGAGGTCCTGTTGCTGGAAAACCTCTTCCACCAGGGAGCCCCTTCTCCCTGCCCATCTGCCCCGAGGCTGGGAAGAAGCAGCCTCATTTATAAAACCATTCAGTTCTGGTTGCAGATGCTTTAATTGTATGGGTTTTAAAACAAATTCACCCTGATGTAAACCTCTGCTTTAGAAATTGCCCCAGAACCACCCCACGCCTGGGCAGCCTGTGTGCTGGCTACCACAGCGCTCACATTGGCAGGGTCCCGGCAGCCAGGAAGCCAGATGGGTGGTCCTGAGAGGAAGAGGTGGCCAGGCATTGAGACTCATCTGAAATCACTAGGGACTGCGTCTCCCAGCCCAGCACTGGCAGTGCAGAAGGGGACGTGGCTGCCTTCTCCTCATGCCCATGGCAGAGGGCGGGTCTTCTTCCCACCATGCCCTTCCTACCTGACCGGGGGTGGGGGAAGGAGTGCCCAGCATGCATGGGAAGACCTAGCCATGCACCTGCTTTTGCAACAGGTGGCTGCCGGAGTCTGCACGCTGGCTCATTATTACTGGCAAACCAGAACAAGCACTTCAGGAACTCAAAAAGGTGGCCAGGATGAATGGCCGCAAGGAAGCCAAGAAGACACTGACCATAGAGGTGAGACGCTGCTGTTTGTGACCTAGAGTGTGGGGTGTGACTCGGAAAGGACATCCACTGATGTGTGATCAGTATTATCACCAGCTTCACCCCTGCCCATTCCACCACCACCTCCATCAACACCACTAGGACCATTACCACCTTGGCAGAACACCAACATCACTGTCATTGCTGTCGCCTTCACCATCTCTGTCATCACCACCACCACCATTGCCACAATCATCACAACCCCCATCACTGCCACCACCATCCTCAGCACCGCCATCGTTGCCTCCACCATCACCGTGGTTACCACCTCTGCTATACCCGCCATCACCACCATGATCATCATTTCTGCACAAACACAACTCCCATCACTACCACTGAGAATAACGATACCACCAATACCAACACCACCACCAACAGGATCACGACCATCCACACTCTCACCATCACCTTCATCACCCCCATCATCACCTCTCCTGGCAGACCACCACCAACTTTATCTTCATTTCCACTAACATCACCAGTACCGTCCCTCCCTTCGCCACCAGCATCTCTACAAAACACCATCAACACCATTACCTTCACCACCATCATCATTCTCACCATCACCACCACTAGTGACAGTACACCATTACCAACAACACACCACATACCACCTTACTATTCACCGCCTTGATCTACATCTATTGCACACTCACCTCGTGGGGCTTCTCAATGTTCTGATTTGAAGGAAGCTACTTCAAGAAAATAGGTGTGGGAGGATGTGCGGTCAGAGACCAGAGGATGCAAAGCACCATGAGTGGGGAGGATCAGAGAAGGCTTCCAGGAGGAGGCAAGCTGGAGCTGACCAGGACTGGACTGAGCACTGGGCAGGCAGGGCCCAGCGGTGTAGGGGGAGACTGGATGGGCACTGGGACCCAGTGAGGAGCCAGTGAGTCTGGAGGGGGCACATCCTGATGCTAGGCTTGAGGAACGAGGCAGAATGGCAGGACTTTGTGTAGTAACTGCCACGAACCAACCTGCAGCCCGTAGCCCAGAGGGCCAGCGCTGGGACACCAGACTCGCTCCTTGGTTCTGAGCAGGTGGGCAGGGTCTGCAGGAATCAGAGCAAAGCCTTTCTGTCCCCACTCCCCCTGGCCCCCTGGCTCGCTCTCCAGTCTCCAGAGGTTGAGGCCAGACTCCCCCATCATTCTGGACACCTTCCCCTAGCATGGGGGTAAGGGCCACCCCCCACACACTCACTGTGGCCCCGTTCTGCCCGGAGGTGCTGATGTCCAGCATGGAGGAGGAGGTGACCTCTGCGAAGGCCCGCCAGTCACTGCTGGACCTGTTCCGCACGCCCCTTCTCCGCGGGAGAAGCTGCTGCATGTTCATCGTGAAGTACGCCCCCTCATCCCCCTCCTGGGCCCAGAGCTGCAGAGGGTGGTGGGAGCAGGAGCCCTTGTAGGCCTCTCGGCTGCGTTTGTGGCAGGGACAGGCGGCTCCCCTGGAGGCGGGAGTCCTCGCAGGCAGGGGAGAGGCAGTGTGTGCAGGCCAGCCCTGCAGGGAGCCAGCTGGGGCTGGGGGGGGGGCAGGGGCCTGCTGACAGCACCGGGCAGAGGGCGAGCCCCGGCCCAGCAGGGGCTGCAGCCGGACGCCTGCTTATCAGCATTGGCCTGGTCCCAAGGCTCCCTCATAGAGGGCTGAGTGCACGAGGCCACCTACTTCCCGCTCTGAGCAGCCCTGTGAGATAAGTTCGTGGACGCCCCCACTGACAAACGGGGGTGGGGGCCAGAGCGGCCAGTCGCTTGCCCAGGGTGAGCAGGCATTTGCACTGAAGCTGAGCTCTCGCCCCTCCCAGGTGCCACCCGCCAGGCCCCACGTGGAGTGTGGAGTCCTTGCCCCACCCCAGGAGGGCCTTGTCTCAGCACTCAAGGGCACCTGGGATCAAGAAAAAGCCCCTTAATAAAACAAACACAGTTAAAGTCACTTCTAGGGGAGCATATAGAAAAGTGAGGGCAGGTTTGATGGGGACTCATCCAGAATAAAACTGAAGATCAGGAAAATGTTTATTTTATGCTCTTTTTAACTACACATGGGTTATAATAGCAAACATTTGCTACATCTTAGAACAGAGAATGGATCAAATGCTTTATTTATTTATTTATTTAATAATATAAGCTTCTTTCTGAGAAATTTGAAGCAGTGCCCGCCGGGTCAGGTGTCAGGACTGGCCGAGGTCATTCTTTCAACCACCTCCAAGGCTTCCAGGGTCTCCCAGGGGCTGCTCTGCATCCTTTGTTGTTTGGGTCACAGGCTGTGTCACTGACCTCGTGGGTTCTTGTCTGTGGCTGTGAAGCCAGCTGAGTGCAGCTGCTGTGAGCGCGGGCACCCACGTCACTTACAAACGTGAGGAAAGCGCAGCTGCCGGCCGGGTGGCAGCAGACACCATTGGGCACAGCCTTCCGCGCCACAGTGGGGAGGGCTGGGGGGGTGTCCAGGGGGAACGAGGATGGGGACGGATTTGAAAAGTGGTCAAGAATAAGTTCACATTGTGGCCACTTCTGGATGAAAATTCAGTCTCCAAACTGGAAATCCAGGTTCTGTAAGTTCAGCCACTGGGGAGACCAGACCTGGAGCCCCTGGCAGGGTGTCCTTCTCCTCACTCCTCACCCATCCTACGGGTCTCAGCCAGCAGGAAGGTCCCTGGAGAGGGCTCTGGGACCAACCCCTGGGGAGACCTGGAGCCCCTGGCAGGGTGTCCTTCTCCTCACTCCTCAGCCATCCTACGGGTCTCAGCCAGCAGGAAGGTCCCTGGAGAGGGCTCTGGGACCGACCCCTGGCAGGGTGTCCTTCTCCTCACTCCTCACCCATCCTACAGCCCTCAGCCAGCAGGGAGTTCCCTGGAGAGGGCTCTGGGACCAACCCCTGGCAGGGTGTCCTTCTCCTCACTCCTCACCCATCCTACAGCCCTCAGCCAGCAGGGAGGTCCCTGGAGAGGGCTCTGGGACCAACCCCTGGCAGGGTGTCCTTCTCCTCACTCCTCAGCCATCCTACGGCCCTCAGCCAGCAGGAAGGTCCCTGGAGAGGGCTCTGGGACCGACCCCTGGGGAGACCTGGAGCCCCTGGCAGGGTGTCCTTCTCCTCACTCCTCACCCATCCTACAGCCCTCAGCCAGCAGGGAGGTCCCTGGAGAGGGCTCTGGGACCAACCCCTGGCAGGGTGTCCTTCTCCTCACTCCTCACCCATCCTACGGCCCTCAGCCGCAGGGAGGTCCCTGGAGAGGGCTCTGGGAGCAACCCCTGGGGGAGGCATGAGGAGGGGCAGGGAGCGGGCAGCTGGCTGGCCCTTCTGAGTGGCCCCTCTGGCCTGCAGGGGGCGCCCTCCCCAGCTCAGAGGGGGACAGCCCAGCCCACCTCCCCAACAGAGACTTCACTCTATCATGAATCCCATCTTTCAAGACAGAAATGGGCAACCAGAGAGGGGCAGAGAGCTCTCTGGTTCATAGAACTGGAGCCAGGCCCGGGTTCCAGAAACCAAGCCAGAGGGCGCTGGAGCAGGGCTAAAGGGGCAGCTCAGCTTGACCCCAAGCGCCCTGTCCACCCTGGGCCAGTCAAGCCTCTGTCTAATTGTGCCGAGGGACCACCCAGGCCTCTACCCACGGTCCAGTCCTGCAAGGGATGAGCCCACCGCCCTCCCCATCCTTTCCTGGACAGCCCAACCCTGGGGAGACAGGTCCTGCGTTTGGCAGGCTTGAGCGCTCCGGCCATGATGCGCCCGGGACTAGCAGTGCCCTCCTGGGGCGGCGGACAGCGTGTCAGGCAGCACAGCAGCGGTGCCTGTCCCCCGGGCTGCAGGGACCCGACTTCTGTCTTTGTCCTACAGCTTCTCCCAAATGATCTCCTACTATGGGCTGGTCTTCGACCTGCAGAACCTGGGGAGGGACATCTTCCTCCTCCAGGTCCTCTTCGGCGCCGTGGACTTCCTGGGCCGGGCCTCCAACAACTTCCTGCTCCGGCGCTTCGGCCGCCGCGTGATTCTGGCCAGCTCCCAAGCGATGGCTGGCGCCTCCATCCTGGCCAACATGCTGGTCCCACAAGGTGAGGCCGGGGCGGCGGGAGAAGAGGGGGAGTCACCGGCTGCCGGGGCCCTGGCTTCCCTGCCTGGCACGTCCTGGACTCGTCCTTTCCCCTGGCCCCGGGCCCACTGTCCCGGCTCCGCCCAAGTCTGTCGCCATTTCAAGCTTTGCTGCAGCATCTCGGGAGCCCAATCCCCAAGCAGCCCCGGCCCATTTTCCCGAGGAAGTTGAGGTTCAGCGTGGCGAAGCCACGTGCCCAAGATCCTTCCGCGAGCAAGTGCAAGGCCGGGCTTCGGCCCAGACTCCAGGGCTGCATGTCCGAGTGCAGCCACAGCCTCCGCCCCAGGCTGGCTGGGCGCCCTCAGGCCGGCCCTACCCTCGTGCTCTCCTCCGCCCAGACTCACAGACCCTGCGCTTCGTCTTTGCTGTGCTGGGAAAGGGATGCTTTGGTGTATACTTAACCTGCTGCTCTGTCTACAAGTCTGAACTCTTCCCCACCTCGCTGCGGTAGGCCGGGCTGCAGGCTGCGCAGGAGGGGCTGCCAGGCCTGGGGGCGGGCGAGCAAGGGACGCCCCTGGGAGGCTCAGTGGGAAGGGCGAGGAGGGCTGGCCACCCCGGGATGCACGGCAGAGGGCAGAGGGGCCCCAGCTGCCAACATGGCCCAGCTTCCTCCCCTCAAAAGCCATCCTCAGCCAGGGGCCTCCCAGGACAGCCCTTCCCCAAGAGTCCCGACCTGGAGGCGGCCACACGGGAGGCCCCTCCTCCGCAGGCCTCTCGGCCTGTGATTGGAAACCGCTTTGAGCCCCAGAACCCACCATCCAGGTAGAATCCCGTAGAACCCTGGTAAGGAACCCAGAAGCCGCCCTGGCATGGCGGGGACCCCCACTTGCTCCCACCGCCCTACTGCCCCAGCAGGGTCACCTCCTCAGAACCCAAGGGCTGGGTGGGACACAGACGGAAAACCAGACCCTCCCGCATTGGGTGGTTGGGTAAACTGAGGCTGAAGGACTCCCCAAAGGACTCCCTCAGTAGAAGGGCAGGCGTGGACCTTGGTTCTGTGACCACTAGCCCAGCGCTCTTGCCTTCACTCGTGGCACTCACTCATCTGCCCACCCTTCCAGTAATTTTTCTGACGCGCATTTATTGATTCTGTTAACAATATATAGGAGGCTCAAGCTGGCAACTCGGTGGCTCAACAGAAGCCCTGAGGCAAGCCTCCAGATTACCTAAGATCAGAATGGAGTAGGCCAGACAGTTCTAAGGAAGGACGCCAAATGTTCCCAAGAAACAGAGGCCCCTCTGAATGGGAAAATCCACGTGGGCTCCATGGAGGAGGTGACATTAGAGAGACTTTGAGGAGGACAATTCCTTTAGCCCAGTTTTACCTACTCTGGGCTCTCCTGACCCAGCCATATGCCCCCCCCCCCCCCTTTGGTAAAGACTCCTCATCTAAAGTGTCAGCTATGACAAGGGCTTGGGCCATCCCCCCTCTGCCCACAGGATGACGGCAGATGGTTTCCTGCAGTCAGTAGGTCGGCTGGGGGCTGTGATGGGCCCCCTGATCAAGATGACCGGCCAGGTCCTGCCCCTGCTGCCCCCCCTCTCCTACGGTGTCATCCCCATCGTTGCCAGTCTTGTTGTTGTGCTCTTCCTCCCGGAGACGCGGGGACTTCCACTGCCTGACACCATCCAGGACCTGGAGAACCAGTGAGTGACTCCTGGCCACATGGGAGTGGGCCTGGGCTTCCACTCACACCAGGAGTGGCTGGGCGGGGCTGCAGATGGTGGCTGCCCAAGGGTTAGGGAGGTGTCCTGGATGGGGAAGGCGGGAACTGGGCGGGGCTTCTCCTCTTGATGACACTGATCGCTTTGCTGACTGGCCCCATGCTCAGGGAAGGGGCATAGTGAATGGTGGAGCTTGCATTTCTGCAACCGTTTCCTCAACAACCCTGCCAGGGAAAGTCAGTTGCAATCTGCATTTACAAAAACCTCAGGCTCTGGTCAGTTGGTTCAGTAGATAGAGCGTCGGCCTGGCGTGTGGATGGCCCAGGTTCAATTCCCCATCAAGGCACACAAAAGAAGCGACCATCTGCTTCTCTCTCTCCCCCCCCCCCCCACTCCTCCTTTCCCTCCCATAGCCAGTGGTTCCAGCGTGGCCCCTGGCGCTAAGGATACCGAGCACATCAGCCTCAGGCACTGAGGACAGCTTGGTTGATTAGAGCATTGGCCCCAGACAGAGGTTGCCAGGTGGATTCTGGTTGGGGTGCATGTGGGAGTCTGTCTATCTCCCTGCCTCTCACTTAAAAAAACAAACAAAC
Source organism: Saccopteryx leptura (assembly GCF_036850995.1). NCBI lineage: Eukaryota > Metazoa > Chordata > Mammalia > Chiroptera > Emballonuridae > Saccopteryx > Saccopteryx leptura. Next base: position 8,714,359 of record NC_089503.1, on the reverse strand, counting down.
AACTCAGGCAGGTGAAGCCACTTACTCAAGTTCTCACACATAGAAGGTGACTGTAATTTAGGCAAAGGCAGGAAAACCTACTGGTTACAAGCCCAGCTCTGCAGCCAGACTGCCTGGAACTGAACCCCCACCTGCTTGGCCATGTCACTTACCACTCCACCAAAACTGACTGGAGAGAGACAACCTCGGAGTCCTGGTTAAATCTTCCCCTAGGGAACCACAGGCCCAGGCTGAGTGAGTTCCTCGGACCCTCCGGGGCAAATTGTGTTGCTCTCATGTGTGGTCTTGGAGAGAACAGAAACGAGGAACATTCCTCAACTCTATTTTATAGTCAGCGTCAACTCTATTTTATAGTCAGAAACACCTTTATGTGTCTGCATCCTCATTTCTAAAATGTTAAAAAAAAAAAAGAAAAAGAAAAACAGCCTAGCTCAGAGTTGTTTTGGGGTGTGAGTAATTTATATTAAGACCCCAAAGACAGTGCCTGGCCCCCAGCACGCACTGTGTACGCGCAGCCGCTGTGTCGGGGTGTAGGCGAGGAGGAGCCAAGTCAGGATAATAGTAATAAAAACAGCTGGTGCTTAGTGAGCCCTGTTGTCTGAATGTAGCATCTTATTTAATCCAAATGATGACCCCACAGGTGCTGTCAAGGTGGTAGAGACCGAGAGGTTATGTAACTCACCCAGGGATACCCGCTGAGAAGTGGAGATGCTGGGACAGAATTTACTCTTCCACTTAATTCAGGCTGGTTGCACGCCTACTGCGTTTCAGGCACTGTCCTCTGCTTTGGGTATGCAGTGGTCAGCGAAACCCTGACCTGGAGTTTACACTCCCACAGACCTGACTCCCAGGTCTGCCCTCCATGCTCCAGAGGTGTAGACACATCCCCACACCTCTCTGCTCTCTCTCTGGATTATTTCAGATCAGCAGCTGCCAGGGGCAACCGGCGAGAGGCGGCCATTACAGAAAGCACCTGGTTCTAGGAATTCTGCCTGTGCGAAGCCCCTTCGGCCAAACGTCTCCAATCAGAGGCTGGAAGCCACCTGGGCAGCCTAGAGGGTTTGGTGTGGCCGGGGCCAGGCAGCCGTGGGCAGCGTGGGCAGCGTGGCGGTCTGCTGCTTGCCCTGCCCTGCGCCGCCTCTCCGCCTGCCCCGCTCGGCCTCTCCACCTGCCCCGCTCGGCCTCTCCGCCTGCCCCAGCCCCGTAGGAGCCCGCCCGGCTGCCCTTGTGTCTACTTCATTAACAAGCCGGGCCCCTGCCCTTCCTTGCCCAGCTCACATCTTTACACCTGCACTCAGCCCCCTCCCCCTTCCCAGATCCTGGCTCTGCTGGTCTCCCCTCCACACCCACTCCCGCAGCTTACGGAGTGGATCATAGGACAGACCGGGTTCCAACCCCACACACACACACCATTTACAGAATCCTCGTCTGCAAAATGGGAGTGGTCATGGAACCTACCTCCCAGGGTGGACAACAGGGCTAATGGGTTTTAGCACAGGCCAGACTCCCAACAAATACAACTGTTAACAGCTGCCAGATACGGTATCCAGGTTGTGCTGCCCCCAGGCCTGCGCTAAAGAGACACGTGGGGCTGAAATCCAGCCCGGGCTCTGCTGGCCCATCCCTTACCCTAACAGGGCTGTGCTCACTCTGAGAACGGGGTTGTTTTAATTGCCGACTATTTACCCTGATGGTGATGGAGTGCTTCCTGCCCTGTGGTTACAAGGATGGCCAAACACACGCACGCGCACGCGGACACCTGCCCCTGCACAGATGAGATGGCTGTACTTGATCAATCAGAGCACGCACGCTGTGTAACATGCCGCGTCACATGGGGGGGTGCTCAGGAACAGTGACTACCTGGGACCGTGGGAGAAGGTTTGGTAAGAGGGTAGGGCGCCCCTGGTTCCTGAGGGAGGATGCAGTGGGCTCGTTGAGTGATTTCACAGGTTGGCAGGAAACTAACGCACACTTCCCAGGGATAACAAGAACTGTGCCTGCTCCCCTTGATGAGAAGTGTTGTTTGGCTGGGGACGTTGCCACAGGAGCGGAGTGGGAGAGAAACTTGCGGTTAAGCCATTCGAGACCCTCCTGGTTTCACCTGATGTCAAAAAGCAACGTAACACTGGGCCTTAATTTTAGGTCTCACACCACAGGGCACATTTCTATTGTCTATCTCGAGGGTCACCGTCCCTAATTCATGCAAAGACTGTCCCTGTGCTAGCAGCATCCAGGCTGTTAAAACTATAGGATAGTTGAGGCTGGCCACCTGTCTTAGAAGTGAAGAGACTAAAGTCCAGAGAGATGCAGTGACGTGCTCAGAGTCACATGGTGAACCCCTGCCTGACTCCCAGCCCAGGGCTCTTTCCAGAACACGAGCTCCCCCCCTCACCTACACCCCTTTGTGCCCTGTTATCATCAGCCCTGTCTCAAAGGTAGATGCTTCCCTGGGGATCCAGACTCTTCAGACAATAGTCCACTCTCCTTGGACGACTTGGGGGAAACATCAAGTCTCAGGTTCCCTGGCCCCGGCCTCCCAGTGTCCCTCTCACACCTGATGCTCAACAGACCAATCAAACACAACTCAGGTCCAATCCCCTGTCTGCTTAAAAGCCTTTGGTGTCTTGTAGTAAAGATCAGACTCCCCCACCAACACCCAGTGGGGCCCCAGCCTCCCTTCACATGTAATAAATTTTAAATGATTTAAATTACACAAAACTATGTTCTTGGGTTGTCATGGAATTAAATTAAAACCGAGATATATCTAAAAAACTCCTTCCAACTAAACAACTTCTAAAAGACCCATAAGTCAAAGAAATCACAAAGGAGATTAGAAAATATTTTGAACTACATTTAAAATGTTTAAATGACATATCAAGACTTGATGAAATTAAAGCAGTAAAGTAAAATTTATATCATTAAATATCTACATCAGAAGTCTCAAATCAAATATATCAGCCTAAGAAATTAGAAAAAAAAAGAGCTAATTAAACCTAAAGTAAGTAAGAGACAGGAAATAATAAACAGCAGAAATCCAAGAAATAGAAAGTTATTTTAAAAATCAACAAGACCTGAAGCTGGTTCTTTGAGAAGATCAATAAAATTTATAAACCACTAGATGTACTGACCAGGAAAAAAAGAGAACAGACACACATGACCAATATCAGAAACAAAGGGGGAAGCATCACTACCAGTTCTACAGACATTAAAATGATAAGGAAATATCATGAGCAATATTTTACCAATAAATCTAGACAACTTAGATGAAATGAAGAAATTTCTTGAAGGATACAAACTACCAAAGCTCACTCAAGAAGAAATAGATAATATTGTTAGCCCTGTATCTATTATACTAAAGAAATTGAATTTATGGCTTAAAACCTTCCCACAAAGAAAACTCCAGGTCTCTAGATGGTTTCACTGGTTCATTCTGCCAAACATTTAAGCAAAAATTATACCAATTCTACACAGAATCCTCCATAATATTGAAAAAGAGGTAACACTTCCCAACTTATTCTATGAGACCAACATTACTCTGATACCAAATTCAGAAAAAAAGTATTAGAAGAAAACTACAAAAAAAATAATAAAAAAAATAAAAATAAATAAATAAATAAATAAAAAAAAGAAGGAAACTACAAATCAATATCTCTTACACACACAAACAGAAAATTGAATCCAACAATATATTAAAAAAGGGTAATATATCATGATCGAGTGGAGTTTATCCCAGAAATGCAAAGTTGATTTACTATTCAAACATCAAGGTAAGCAAAATTGTGTTATCATCTCAACAGAAAACATTTCACAAAATTCAGCATTTATTCCTGATAAATCCTACTCAGCATACTCAGAATATAAGAGCTTGCTCGACCTGATAAAGGGCGTCGCTGAGAAACCAAGAGATAAAACCACACTTCGTAGTGAAAGACTGAATGCACTCCTACTAAGATCAGAAATGAGTCTAGGATGTCTACTTTATCACTTCTATTTAACACAGGTCCTACTCAGTGCAATAAAGCAAGAAAAAAATAAATAAGAGGCTTATAGATTAGCCTGACCAGGCGGTGGTGCAGTGGATAGAGCATCGGACTGGGACACAGAGGTCCCAGGTTTGAAACCCCGAGGTCACCAGCTTGAGTTCAGGCTCATCTGATTTGAACAAGGCTCACTAGGTTGAGCCCAAGGTCGCTGGCTGGAGCAAGGGGTCACTCACTGTGCTGTAGTCCCCCCAGACAAGGCCCATATGAGAAAGCAATCAATGAGAAACTAAGGTACACAACGAAAAATTGATGCTTCTCATCTGTCTCCCTTTCAATCTGTCTGTCCCTATCTGTCCCTCTCTCTGTATGTCACACAAATAAAGAGGATTATAGATTAGAAAGAAAGACAAAACTATATTTGCAGATGATGTAATTGTAGAAAATCCTAAGAAATCTATTAAAATGTCACCAGAAATAATGAGTTTAATAAGGTTGCAAGGTGACAAGGTCAGTATATAAAAATCTATTGTATTTCTGTATGCTAGTAACAATCAGAAATTGAACGATCAGAAAATGCCACCTAATGATAGCCCGGGAAAAAACTGACACCGGGGGATAAATTCAACAAAATAAAGACAAGATTCAAGCACTGAAAACTACAAAATGCTGCTGAGAAATTAAAGCAGATCTAAATACATGGGAAGATATACCATGTTCATAGATTGGAAGACTCTATTACCAAGATGTCAGCTCCTCACAGAGGTATATATAGATTCAATGCAATCTCAGTCAAATGCCAACCCAACATACCCGGCAATACCATGCTGGCATCATGGGCCTGGCACTGCAGGTGGGGGCAGGGCGCCCACAGGAGCCACTCAGGCAGGCCTCATCAGGCTCAGTGGGTCCTGCCAGGTCTCCGAGGAGGTGCCTAATGGAGTCCTGTGGCTTTTTCAGCCAGTCATGTAGTGCGTACAATTTTAAGAGCTGAGAACAGGCCCTGGCCAGTTGGCTCAGCGGTAGAGCGTCGGCCTGGCATGCAGGGGACCCGGGTTCGATTCCCAGCCAAGGCACATAGGAGAAGCGCCCATTTGCTTCTCCACCCCCCTCCCCTCCTTCCTCTCTGTCTCTCTCTTCCCCTCCCACAGCCAAAGCTCCATTGGAGCAAAGATGGCCCGGGCGCTGGGGATGGCTCCTTAGACTCTGCCCCAGGCGCTAGAGTGGCTCTGGTCGAGGCAGAGCGACGCCCCGGAGGGGCAGAGCATCACCCCCTGGTGGGCAGAGCATCGCCCCTGGTGGGCGTGCCGGGTGGATCCCGGACGGGCACATGCGGGAATCTGTCTGACTGTCTCTCCCCGTTTCCAGCTTCAGAAAAAAAAAAAAAAAAAGAGCTGAGAACAGACTTCCTCTCAGAGGTACAACAGTAGTGGCTTAGAAAAACCCCTCGGCTAGGCCACATGGGGAAGGTGAGACCCTGAGGACACCTGTTATTGCAGGAGAAAGAGCAGCAAAAGAATGAACAGAAGGAACAGACCTCTGTGGTGGGAGAGAGCAGAGCGGAGGGTGGGGAAGAGGCTGCCAGATGAACGCAGAGGCCAAAGGCGGCCACCAGGTAGGACAGTGCAGTTCCGTACAGGATGACGTTCTCATGGCTGCAGGCGACCATGCCCTTCGTCTCCTCAAACTTTGAGGACATAGGCAAATGGTGCGTGTGCGCGCACACACATGTATACCTGTGTGTGTGTGTGTGTGTGCATGTGTGTCTGCGTAAATGAAGGCTGGGGGGTGACACTCGGTTTCCAGGATTCAGATGCGTCCAGGGTAGAAATGCAGGCAGGGTCTCAGGCCCCACGGCAGACGGACTCTGGCTCGGACAGGTTACCTCCAGAAGCCGGGAAGCCCCCTCTGCACCCTCCCTCTGCAATCTTTCTGCACTCTGCTCAAACAGCATGGTGGAGAATGACCTGAGGGGCCAGTCCCCCAATATCTCCATTACAGGTGTTCTTTCTCAGAAAATGAGAATTCTTCATTAAAACCACCAAGCAAACATTAGCCATATGTGGAGAGATAAATCACATTTCAACCCAGATTTATATCAGTCTCACTCTGTGCTATACAGTTCAGTGCTTGTCCTCCAAATGACATCTGTCCCTGCCCAGTCTGACCCTGGGACAGCCCCCACCCCCGCTCCCATGAGCCCTTTCCAAGTGAGCCTTCAGGGACTCCCAGGTGTCCCCCACAGTCCTTGTCAAGAAATAATGGGCCCTGGCCGGGTAACTCACGTGGTTAGAACATTGTTCCCGATACGTCAAAATTGCAAGTTTGATCCCAGTCAGGGCATGTACAAGGATCAACCAAAGAATGCATAAATAAGGGAAAAACAAATCAATGTTTCTCTTTCTCTCTCTCCCTTCTTCTCCCTCTCTGTCTCTAAAATCAATCAATAAAAAATTTTAAAAACATTTAGAAAGAAAAGCTATATTGGAGAAGAAATCCCCTTTATAATAACAACACACATAAATAAATACCTATAAATAAAATATGCAAAAGTTAAAAAAAATGATGACGACGACAATGAGGACGATAACATTGTTATTAAGCCCTCACTGCTTGGCCAGGACCGTTCTAAGTGATCTGCATAAACCCACTTAGTCCTCACAAGAGCTTTGTAAGTTCAGACTCTTATCACCATCACTTTAGAGAGGAGGAAACTTGAGACACAGAGAAGGTTAGCACCTTTCCCAAGGCCGCACAGCTTGGACGGAGCAGGGATTCAAATCCACACAGTCTATTCCAGAGTCTGTATGCAACCCTTGGGCAACACTGCCTCTTGTTTCGGGAGAACCCTCAGGTATGGTCCAGCCATGCGGGCACTGCCCACTCTGCTCTGGGCTGGGGCGTCTCACCGGCAGAGGCAGGGAGGAAAGCTCCGATCGCACAGGGTGTTTGCATATGGCCCGCCGGGTCCTGAGACATGGTTTCCGGTGAAGTGTGAGGGATTTTGCCAACATTCATGTCATGCCTTCCTGAGCCCTTCCCCACCATGCTTGTCCTGGCAGCCACCTAAAATTACTCCTCTTATTAGGGCTACAACTCACAAAGGCAAAAAGAGACAGCATTCTGCAAGAGGACCAGGCATTCCTGAGAATGCAGGAGCTAAACTAGCAGCCTAAGGAGAGATCAAGACTGAGACCGTGGGGACCAGCGGCTGGGGAGAGGGCCCTGAGGCGCAGGCTGTGGGGGGGGGGTGGATCGGGGAATAGGGGGGAATG